>NC_140590.1:557870094-567342594 GCF_964204655.1 Triturus cristatus
GTCTCCCTCTCTCTGTCTCTCTCTCTGTCTCTCTCTCTGTCTCCCTCTCTCTGTCTCTCTCTCTGTCTCCCTCCCTCTATCTCTCTCTGTCTCCCTCTGTCTCCCTCCCGCTGTCTGTCTCCCTAACTCTGTCTGTCTCCCTCTCTCTCTGTCTCCCTCTCTCTGTCTCCCTCCCTCTCTCTCTGTCTCCCACCCTCTGTCTCCCTCCCTCTGCCTGTCTCCCTCTTGTCTGTCTCCCTCTTGTCTGTCTCCCTCCCTCGTCTCCCTCCATCTGTCTCCCTCCATCTGTCTCCCTCTGTCTCCCTCCCTCTCTCTCCATCACTCTGTCTCCATCCCTCTGTCGCCCTCCTCCCTCCGTCTGTCTCCCTTTGTTGGTTGCCCTCTGTCTGTCACCCTCTGTCTGTTGCCCTCTGTCTCCCTCTCTGTCTCCGACCCTCTGTCTCCTTCCCTCTGTCTCCCTCCCTCTGTCTCCCTCTGTCTGTCTCCCTCCCTCTGTCTGTCTCCCTCTGCCTGTCTCCCTCTGCCTGTCGCCCTCTATCTGTCGCCCTCTGTCTGCTTCCATCTGTCTCCCTCCCTCTGTCTCCCTTCCTCTATCTGTCTCCCTCGGTCTGTCTCCCTCTGTCTGTCTCCCTCTGTCTCCCTCTCTCTCTGTCTCCCTCTCTCTGTCTCCGTCCCTCTGTCTCTGTCCCTCTGTCTCATCCCTCTGTCTCCCTCCCTCTGTCTCCCTCCTTCTGTCTCCCTCTCTTTCTCCCTCTGTCTTTCTCCCTCTGTCTCCCTCTCCCTCTGTCTCCCTCTCTCTCTGTCTCCCATGTTTTCCCTCTCTCTGTGTTTCCCTCCCTCTGTCTGTCTCCCTCCCTCTGTCTCCCTCTATCTGTCTCCCTCCCACCCTCTGCCTGTCTCCCTCTCTCTGTTGCCCTCCTTCCTCTGTCTGTCTTCTTCTGTCTGTTGCCCTCTCTGTCTCCCTCTATCTGTCTCCCTCTCTCTGTCTCCCTCTCTCTGTCTCCCTCTCTCTCTGTCTCCCATGTTTTCCCTCTCTCTCTGTTTCCCTCCCTCTGTCTGTCTCCCTCTGTCTGTCTCCCTCCCTCTGTCTCCCTCTATCTGTCTCCCTCCCACCCTCTGTCTGTCTCCCTCTCTCTGTCGCCCTCCTTCCTCTGTCTGTCTTCTTCTGTCTGTTGCCCTCTCTGTCTCTCTCTCTGTCTCCCTCTCTGTCTCCGTCCCTCTGTCTCCGTCCCTCTGTCTCCTTCCCTCTGTCTCCCTCCCTCTGTCTCCCTCCCTCTCTCCCTCCCTGTCTCCCTCCCTCTGTCTCCCTCTCTCTCTGTCTCCCTCCCTCTCTGTCTCCTTCCCTCTGTCTTCCTCCCTCTATCTCCCTCTGTCTGTCACCCTCTGTCACCTCACCCCAGCGTCCCCGGAGCACACATAGCCGCACCCGAGTACTTCGCAGGTCTTCAAAAGACCATTTACTGGTAGACGTTATGCAATAGATGAGGCATAGTGAGAACAAAGCTTTCAAATGAATGCCTCTTAATTTGCAGCAGTTATGTGCTAAGTGCTCGTTAATACCAGTGTCATCCCGCGACACATCCACTATTTGCAGGCGACACAGTACTGTGTCGGGACACACAGTTTGGAAAGCTCTGCTCTACACCATATACACTGATCCTGACAGGGATTCCCTATCTCTCCCCTGGTCACCAAGAAAGCTGTCAAAGTCTCATCAATAAGTCAGCTCATTGGTGCTTTAAGAAAATGCGGTCCCAGATAAATTGGTTTAAACATATCATCATCGCAAGGCGGTGAGTTGGGTGGGTTTCACGGCTAAGTCTGTAGAAGGAGATTGTGTGGTGCTTAATTTTAATGACACCAGGGGGTCGATTCCAATCCTGTATTTTTTTTCCCCGTACGACTCGTGTCCGAGCCGTGAAGTACGATCCGTATGGGAAAAAGTGCATACGGATCGGCCCGGCATGGCAGGACGTGGGCTTCAAGGATGGCGAATGATGTGGTTGAGATGTTGTGTGGGAAGTGGCCTGATGGAGAGCCAGAGTAGATGGTGCACATGATCCCGGTTGTGTACTTGCTGCTGACGGGAGTCCATGACCTGAAGTTCGATAACATTCAGATCCCTAGATCTAAGGATGCGGATATCCAAAGTATAGGTAGTGCATCAAGCCTAATGAGTAGCTCCAATGCCTCCTCTATTGAGGAATCTGGCATCTCTGGTAACAACACTACTGAATCTAATGCTGATACTACCACTTCTTCCTCTACTTTTTTAGAGGAAGTGTTACGGTACCGCATTGGGAGCAAACAACAACTAAAAAAACCTCCAAACCGACAAGACGGGGGAGCTATAGAAAAAACAGACAAAGATCAAGGTGTACTCACCAGGTATCAACGAAAGAAACTCAACAACTAAAATATGACTCATGTCTAAAATCTAATGAGCAATCGTGTGATATTGAAAACCTTGTGATCAATCTGTCTGATCTTATTTTGAATGTTACTGAACTGTCCTTGTTGAATAAAGGGCTAGGTTTCTGTGCATCATACAAAGGTGTATTTTCTGATATACATGCTGATTTGTTTAGATTTTCTAGACGTGCAAAATTGAAATGTTACTTTTTTCTTAATCAATCTCTGGGATCATCTAATGTATTTAATGCAATTGAGAGGTCAACTTTATCTGTAGAACATCTCAAACAGGTTTCGTTTTTACTATCATTAGATAGTGAAATGGAAGTTCCCCTGGAGGGGATTGCGAATGAGCTAGATATTGAACAAGATCTTACACTTGATAGTTCCCTTCGCCCAAAAAGCAAGTTTGTGCCACAAGGACCACATGTCACCAGTATTGATGTTTTCCACAAACTAGTCACTGAAGATTTGTACAGACTAGAAGATAAGTTAATGAAAGGTCATGGCCGAAGAAGCACTGATAATTTAACTATGGATGAACAAAGAGCACTACATAGCTTAAAGAACGACTCCTCCGTGTCATCCGAGAGGCTGACAAGGGTGGAAATGTCGTTGTAATGAACAGAGCAGACTATGATGGTGAAGCATTAAGGCAACTTAGCAATCAGGAGTGCTATAGAAAGGTCAATGGTAACCCTTGCCCTGAAGCTATGAGAGCAATCAATATTCGCCTATCCCATTGGAAGGAGATAGGTCTTTTGTCTGATGCAGAATATTTATATCTCAAAATCTCGTTCCCCAGGTCAGCTTGCTTATATCTTTTGCCTAAGATCCATAAAAAAGAAAAATTTCCACCTGGACGGCCAATAATTTCAGGGAATGGGTCTCTGACTGAACATCTGTCAGAATTTGTAGACCTATTCCTTAAACCTTTTGTAACTAATTTACCATCATATATCCAAGATATATTGTCAGTCGACATATGTAATCTATGTAATTGTTTGTAACTGTTCTAAAATATACATAGGCAGTACAGTTAGACAATTGCGTGTACGAATTCAAGAACATAGGAGAGCATGTTCCAACAATGATGGTTCCAGTGCACTAGGTGCCCATAATTGTACGTCCGATTTATCAAAATCCAAATTTAAATTCCATGCAATTGATCAAGCTCTCTCTGATAGACGCAGGGGAAATAGGGAGCTGCGTCTCAGACAACTTGAGGCGTTGTGGATTTGTAAATTGAGATCAGCTACATTAGGGCTAAATTCTGATAATGAGATGCATTACCTGTTATAAGTGGTATTTCTGATTCTGCCATATTGAATACCTCGTTGAGAACATCTCATCTAATGTGGTTTATCCAATACCATCACTGAAATAATTTTCTTGATATATATTGTTGTCCTTAAATGGATCTTATTTTATTACGAGAGTTGGATGTGACATTGTCATCTGTCTGTTATTGCATTTGTTGGCTCTGGTGGTACTGATATATTCTTGTTGAAACATTCATGATGATTAGGAATATATTTTCAAATATTGGGTCATGATATATATTTTTTTGACCATATGCTGTACAGTTTTAAAGTCAATGGGAACACTGAACCTCAGAAGAAATGATTTTTGTGTGTCTTTTCATTGCTTTGTTCTTGGGTTGTCCTCTCTCTCACTGTCATGTCTTTTCTATCATATTTCCACGAACTATGAACTCTTGGTCCAATACTGAATGAATGATGTCTGCCTGGTCTTGAATATCTTCATCACAGATCATGGGTGCAATGTGGTTCATATTAAAATAATGGTTTTTAGTAACTTAGTTGTTAGCAATGATCTGAAATTACATATTTAAATATTTTTTTCTCTTGATAAAAACTTTAGGTGCGGGTAAATACTTTACAACATGGACATTGTTATATTATTGATGATTTCTGGAGTTTTCGCATCCGTGTTCGTATTTTCGTTATAAGTGATAGGAATGACGAAAACAAGAAACGTTTTTTAGACTGGCCCGTTGCGTGTATACGCATTTGAGTTTTTGCCCGGGATTGAGTTGTTTGACCTGATAAAGCTTCGTTGAGATTGCATAAATTCTTATTGCGGAAATAATCAACATACACGTTCTAGTTGTTTTCCAATATTAAACAACATCCGAGTTCAGGGTAGCGAGCTCGATCGTTATCAATAGACTGATCCGTATTAGGTCACGTGGCCAAGTTGTACTTCCGTCCCACACTTTGAGACATTAAAGTTACTCTCATCTATTGAATAAACAAAAAAGAGTTTTCTTTAAATTGAATGAGGAAACATCGCGTATCTTTTTCTAGTTACGCACTAGTTGTTTCTGTAGCAGCAAAAAAACCTCACTTCGGGTCGAGGAAGTGAGTACGTCTATCCAATCAGGTAGACCATATAAGGACACGTGGTTACTGATGAATTTCCGGTCTACACTTGAAGAGTATCGGCGGTTCCGTGATCCAGGAACTCAGAGTGTTATGGAGTCGCTTATCTAAGAAGTATCGAGTAAGTGTTTTCTTGCTAGTATTACTTGATAATACCTGAACTCGTGTTTTCTCATTTAGCTTCGAAGGTTGGGTAATTTAATTGACTTTTGCTACCGTTACTCTGCCTTGAGATCAGTATATATGAGATTACACGTTAGATCTAATATTAAGTTTGGTTGATAATACTTGAACGTTTGTATGCTTATTTGCTTCTGAATGTTGGTTAACTTAACTTAATTGACACTGGCAACCTAGACGCGGTGTTGAATATAGTGTATACGTGATTACACTTCAGGTCTAAATAATAAGTTTCCATGTTTCTATTTTTTCCTTTGACGATTCTCAAATGCGCTAAATTAAAGTGGCGATTAGGCTCGCATAATGTTCATGGACCGAAGTCATGAAATATAAAACAAGACAGTGTTTTTCTAAAACGTTATTGGTATAACGTATATCCATAAAAGCCGGTTTTTTCCTTGTTCTCTTCTCTATTGAAGTGAATTTCTAATGATACAGGACGTTCTGTGATATTCTCAAGAGAATATTTTGCTGAATGTCATTGCTACCTATTATCGCTGAGTGTTTAGCCCTTTAACACTTGGGTTCTATTTTTATACCTTTTCATTTTGTGTTTTCCGTATTTTTTTGTGTTTCTGTTTTTAGAGTATGTGAGACGTTTGTAGTTATCTTATGGTTGTTCTTATTTAGTTTAGCATGCATTTAGGACATCTCCTTTTAGCTTGGTCGTTTTATTAATTTTGGAACAAGTCAGAACATTTTACCTGAGACTTCACTTAAGAATTTAATACCGTCTTTACAAAAGAACTTTTTCTTTTTTTTCATTGTTTATTTCCTTTTTAGTGCTCAAAAGATTTCACCAATCGAAGTGAATTTCGTTGACTACACTTGATTTTCGAAGAAAACTCTCTCTTCTACTTTTGGTGACTTATCGATGAATTTCCCGTTATATTCATTCTTACTAATTTGGACACTTGAGGAGACTTGTTGCTTAAAAGCAGAGGTACAATTGGGTTACCACTGATATAATAAATAGGTGGCTTTGGCCTTAAATAATGAGTCCAATGCCTTGTTACATATTTTATTATGTTTTTGTTTTGATATAGTGATCCAAAATCGACATTGTGACTATCGTTAGGTTCTGGACTGGATTGAACCACGTTCTGATCCTTGGTGAGATTTTCATGTGGATATTTGTCCATTTTGGATATACTAACACACTTTACAATTTTTTGTTAAATCAATCACGGTATCCAACACCTACTTGTGGTGAGCCCTTTGATAATTCATAGGCTTTACTTGTTGTATTCTTTAGTGGTATAGCACTTTGATTTTTTTGGTTTTTGGTCTATGTGTCCCTTCTGTTGCTCATCTCTGGGCTTATGCGTCTGGTGTTCCAAAGTTTCCTCTTCAACTACTTAATTGGATATATGGATTTCTTTTTTTTTTCTGATGGTGCATTGTCTCTTTTCTCCTGCACGTTTATTCTCCTTCCTCCCGTTTAGTTTTCCTTTCCTTTCTCCTTTTCTAATTCTTTTTCATTTTACTTATATCTTTTTATTCACATTTTTATCAAGTTTACTTTCTGCCACTACATCTGGTAGAAGGTGACACTGATTACCTATCAATCACAAATGATGAATTGTTTCTTTGCAATGTGTTCATTTCTCAACCTTGGTTGTTTATATTATATTAAATGCAATTTTAGAAAGATCATTCTTTGATTTATGTATGTTGCTCTTTACAGCCCTGAGGAAGCCCGCTGTTGGGCGAAATGCGTTGGCTGTTTCTCTGCTGCTTGTTCAACCTGCAACAATTAAAGAACCTATTTTTTCTATTTGTATACGTGTATTTTGAAAAACGCTATGTACCATCATTATTATTACTCTTTGTAGTGTTGCCTCTCTGTCAAATGGTTTTTTTGTGGTAAAACGTATATGGTCCTTGGATAGTGGACCTTTGAGGTGGGCAACCTGAACTGTTTGAATTAGTGATACTTTGTGTATAGGAGGGTAGTGCAGCTGTGGCTTTCCCCAACTATCCATTTGCTTCATATTTCATGACCTG
Organism: Triturus cristatus; assembly: GCF_964204655.1. Lineage (NCBI taxonomy): Eukaryota > Metazoa > Chordata > Amphibia > Caudata > Salamandridae > Triturus > Triturus cristatus. The sequence continues at coordinate 557,877,099 of NC_140590.1, forward strand.
AGGGGGGTTTGTCCAGCGGATAATAGTGCTGTCTGCCTCTGTGTGCCAAGGCTGTTGTGTATGGCCATGAGCTGGCAGTGGTACAAAGTTGCAAGGGATGGGATCTGCCTTGCAAGGGTGGGGTGTCTTGGATGGAGATCTGCTGTCTCTTCACTCACAATGCTGATGAGCTCCTTGATGTCGTGTGTTTGGGTGTCTCGACACTATCTGAAGGATCTCCACTTGTCCTTGCTGATGATATGGTGATGGCTGTGTGTGGTGTTTTCCAGGGCTGTAAGGAAAATGATGTCTCTTTGTGTTGCAAGGTTTGCACAAGAGTCCGGCTAGGTCTGTAGGAGTCCAGTAGGTCTGCCTTGTCCCAGGTGCCTTAACTGTTGTTGTGCTTCACAGGAAAGTCCGTCAATGTGGCAAGATTGTTGGATCAGTTGCTAATCCAGTGTGTGAGTGGTGTTGTTTTGAGTGTCTCACACAGCTTGTCTGTGGCGACTTACATCAAGCATCTTTGAGGGATCGGTAGCGGGGTGTGTGGCACTGTGTTGCTTGTTGGAGACGTGGATTCAAATGTTGATGGACCAATGATGGATGGTGGTGTGTGTCCCCACCAGCAAGAAGTTACTGGCCCCCAGCCACATGTAGCCTGTGGAGGTGAGGGCCTGCGTGCAGATGTACGTGTTGATGGCTTAGCTGAATTGTGGATGTAGGCCTGCAGATCTGTAGATGAGTGTTACTCCGAGGGTTGCTAGGGAGTTGCTGCGAACCCAGACTTGTGACTCTAAGGGTGTACTTGTGAATAATTAGCAATTCAGCCCCCGGGATTGGTGTTGGCGTCCCTGCGGGTGATCTTGGATCCGTCTTGGATCCGTCTGAGATGGCAATGAAGACGTCATGTGCTGAGGATGCTTCAATGGCGTGCTGGTGGATGGAGCGGGTGTGGAGTAGGAGGCACATAACCTGGTTGTACTGACAGGGTCTGGTAGGCTGGGCAGCGCTGTGTAGGCAGTTGGAGTAGCACACTCAGCATGCAAAGGTGTCGTGTGTGTGCTTAGGGGTTGCCTGATGGCAGGAGGATGATTGTCATGAGGACATTGCTTGAAGAGTGGCTGCAGCATGAGCCTGTTGTGTGACGTGGGTCATGCAAAGACTAGAGGGTCGTGCACTGTGCATGTTGCAGGCGCAGACGGTCCGGCCTTTGGCATGGCGCTGAGGCTACAGTGGCACAGAAAAGCTGCTGGCTGCATTTCAAATGGGTGGAGGGGGAAGGGCTGAGCATTTTTGAGGCGTGGGGGTTGCAGAATCAGGGCACTCGGAGTGGTGGGGCCGCAGGTGAGGCAGCAGCAGGCGGAAGGGGTTAGAAATCATGCAAAAATCAACACACAAAGACAAGGAGGTCTGCAAGGCACAGTGCAACAGGTGTATGTCAAGGAAGGAGTGTCAGCTCACTCATGGGTCACTCCCAGAAAGTGTATGATCAATCACCATAAATTACAGCCACTGTGTCAGCCAACAAAATGCGGAGATGCGCAAAGGAGACACACCATCAGCAGGCATTCACGTCCCGTTGTGGGCAGCAACCTGCACAAATACATACACAACCAGGTACTTCATGCACAATAGAGATCATTAGCTATGAAGCACTGCATGTATGTTGCCTGAGTACACATACACTCATATGCTCAATCTTTGTCAATTCTGCATAGATGACGCATGCAAACTGGTAAGAGATCTGCAGTGACCGAGATGAGGCACTTTGGATTGTGCTGAACACCTTTATTCCACATACACACACAAAGGGATATGCCTCCATATTAACAGACTCACAGGTCAGTTGACAGAACATGTGGGACATACGCTGGACCCCCCCTCCACAACATGGATGATGTCAATCCCAATGAACTGGCACACAAGGTAAGGGGATGAGCAAAAGACATCCTGCTGCACACGGAGAGACTTCAATTCCCCATAGAGCCTGTTGTTGTGATGTCCCCCACTATGTCCACCTGTAGCATCTGCAATGTTTCAGAGCCAAGGTACACATTGATGCCTTCATCAGACGCCATATTCCACTACAGATGACTGTCAAGAAGGCTGACTATCATGTCATGGGAGTGATGCTACATGTCATATGCTCAATGGTGAGAAGACATGTATGCATGGTACCACAACATGCACAGAAGCAGTCACCACACATTCCCAACCTGTACCACCACCAAAAAGCCTTGCTGCAATACTTACCCAAACTGACATTTCCACATGTCCGTGCATGGAACGCTGATTCAGCACACGTTGCAATCCACACGAGGAATAGCAGGAGGACAACGATGACACGACCAGACAACAGGTGCAAAATACCTGGGAATGACAGACGCACGAGAAGTCACCTAAAACAATTCTCAACGCACACATGGAAGTGTACAAAACATGAACAATGTTGGACACATGTAAATTGCCAATCAAGTCTCTCCGCAAAACTGTGTTGCATGACATCATCACTCCAGTGACACATCAGAACACACATCCAAGTTACTTTGCTTTCAGTCAGCTGGACACACACATTGCAACACATGACAATCAATGCTACAAGCTTGCACACTCATAGCCAGTGACTCACCATTATGAGAAGAAGCTGCGTATGAGCTGACTCCGGATATCATCTCCCTCCTCCTCATCACTAGCCTCGTGACCAAGCCCTTGATCCTCCACGGGTGGATGCTCCTGCTCATCTGGATCCAGGATGAGTGGCACTGCCTTCTCAACTGCCATGTTGTGCAGCATGCAGCACACAATGAAGATTTTGCAGACCTTCTCCGGGGCATAAGGGAGGGACCCGCCTGTCTTGTCCAGGCACCGGAATCGGCTCTTCAGGAGTCCAAACGTCCTCTCAATCACTCGCCTGGTCTGGCCGTGTGCACCGTTGTACCGGTGATCTGCAGCTGTTCTTGGGTTGCGGAGAGGTGTCAGCAGCCATGGCATGTTGGGATAGCCAGAGTCCCCTACATGGAAACATCATGTAAATAAGTGGATCACTAGATGCCGTAAGAGACAAAGATACCGCAACACATAGGACAAAAAGACTATACCCACCAACAAGACATGCTCGTTCGTTGTGCAGCCGCAGCATCATCTGTGGCACCCTGCTACGCCTCATGATGTAGGCATCGTGTGCTGATCCTGGAAAACGTGCACAGACATGTGAAATCAGCATGTTAGCAAGACACACCACAAGGGCATTTATCGAGTGGTAATGTTTGTGGTTGCGATAGGATTGTTCCTGTGCCTGTGGTGGTACAAAAGCCACATGTGTACCATCAATGGACCCAATTCCATGGGGCATCCCACCCAGGGCATAGAAATCCCCCTTGACATCCCTCAACCCCTCTGGAGTTGGAAATTTGATGAATTCATCAAGGTGCTCCAACATGGCTGCTAAAACATCACGCAGGACACGGCTGAACGTAGTCTGGGACATCCCACCCACATCAGCTATGGTCAATTGAAACGTACCTGTGGCAAAAAAATGTAAGGCTGCTATCACCTTCATCTTGGGGGTCAGCGCAGTAGGATACCTGTGTTGCGGTTGGTGGTGTGGTGCCAGCTTGTTTGTCAGGTCCTCAATCAACTGTTGAGTGAATCTGTAACGGCGGATGCAGGCACTTTCCCTCATGGCACCCAAGTCTGGCATTAGTCTTGGGACAGGTGGTGCCCTGCAAAACATAGTTTTGAAGAATGAAGATTGAGAGTTGGCAAACATCAATGTCAATGAACATAGCACATGCTACACTGCTAATACACATCAGGTAACTATGGAGTCGGGTGTGTGCAATACATCCAGGACACAGATGGCAGCTTGCTGGCACTTCTACAAAAAGCCTGATACACCTGTTGATTGTCAAGTCAACATGACATGCCCTGAAATGATTTGGGGGCCAGTCTGAGTGAAGAGCCACAGATATCACTGGAGTGACACACAACCACATAGCTGCATTTGAAGGATGTCATCTCATCCAGACAGCTGACTGCAAGGCACACGCACAGGTCACATGGAATGTCAAATGTACATATCAAACACAGTGCGATGAAGGGGTACACGTGAAAACACAAAGACACAGCCATTGAGACAACAAACACATGTATGACTGAAAATATATGATGTCCCATGCACACAGACCCTACAGCCTTGGGAACCCACATGTGGCATGGTGTGCGTAGATGTCTTACATGCCCATCTCCACACAGACCCCTGTTGGATGCACCAACAGCAGATGCCGTTGACGGGACACTGACATGAAGCTCATGGGAACACATGACACACACCCGACATAGTCCCAAAGGGGCATGCTGATCGTGACAGGTCAGTTGATAAAGTGTCCCTGGCCCTGGCATCAGGAGACAGGTGCGGGTGTTGATGACTGTGCCACCCACTGCTGCTATGCATGACACAGTTGGACTACAGACACACATGTGGCAAGTGTCAAGGTGATGTGTGCCACATCGTGCCCCATCACACATGACATGTGTCCACAGGTCAGAACACATCAATTGTGCAACTAGATGAGAGGACCTGTGCAATATCACTGGCTAACACACCTAGGGCCTGCACATGAAAGTATGCAATGACAAGTACTTGATAGACATCCATGTGCGACTCGTAGCCCTCCATTCCTGGCATGTGTACGGCTGTATTACCATTGTAAGTGTGTGAAATGCGTACCCGTACGTGTACGCACTGGTAGTACACATATGTGTACTACCAGTGCGTACACGTACTTGTACATGTATGTGTAGGCACTGGTAGTACACGTACGTGTACAACTAGTGCGTACACGTACGTGTACAAGTACGTGTACGCACTACTTGTACACGTACGTGTAGGCACTGGTAGTACACGTACGTGTACAACTAGTGCGTATACGTATGTGTACAAGTACGTGTACGCACTACTTGTACACATACGTGAAGGCACTGGTAGTACACGTACGTGTACTACCAGTGTGTACACGTACTTGTACACGTACGTGTAGGCACTGTTAGTACACGTACGTGTACAACTAGTGCGTACACGGACGTGTAGGCACTGGTAGTACACGTACGTGTACTACCATTGCCTACACGTACGTGTACACGCACATGTACGCACTGGTAGTACACGTATGTGTACTACCATTGCCTAGACGTACATGTACAAGTAGTGCGTACACGTACTTGTACACGTACGTGTAGGCACTGGTAGTACACATACGTGTACTACCAGTGCGTACGCGTACACGTACTTGGACACGTACGTGTACTACCAGTGCCTACACATACGTGTACACGTACGTACTTGTACACGTACATTTAGGCACTGGTAGTAGTACATGTACGCACTACTTGTACACATATGTATACAACTAGTGCGCAAGTACGTGTAGGCACTGGTAGTACACGTACGTGTACTACCTGTGCCTACACGTACGTGTACAAGTACGTGTACGCACTGGTACACAACTAGTGCATACACGTACGTGTACAAGTACGTGTACGCACTAATTGTACACGTACGTGTAGGCACTGGTAGTACACGTACGTGTACAACTAGTGCATACACGTACTTGTACACGTACGTGTAGGCACTGGTAGTACACGTATGTGTATGTACTGGTAGTACACGTACAGTGCCTACACGTACGTGTACAAGTACGTGTACGCACTGGTAGTACACATACATGTACTATGGTAGTACACGTACGTGTACTACCAGTGCCTACACGTACGTGTACAAGTACGTGTACGCACTGGTAGTACACATACATGTACTACCAGTGCCTACACACTGGTAGTACACATACATGTACTACCAGTGCCTACACGTACGTGTAAAAGTAGTGCATACAAGTACTTGTACACGTACGTATAGGCACTGGTAGTACACGTACGTGTACTACCAGTGCGTACACGTACGTGTACAAGTACGTGTACGCACTAGTTGTACACATACGTGTACTACCAGTGGCTACACGTACGTGTACTTATGTATGTGTACAACTAGTGCGTACACTTACTTGTACACATACGTGTAGGCACTGGTAGTACACGTACATGTACTACCAGTGCCTACACGTACGTGTCAAACGCACTGTGCAACTGGTGCCGTAGGGGTACATGTGAAACACTCCATACCTGTGTGTGGCTTTCAAAATTACATAGGGGACACATAAGGGACAAGTATTAGGCCCTAAATGCATGCTGGTTGTCATGGATACCGAGTTTTCTCTTCAAATGTTTCCATCAGGTGTCCTGGAAAAGTCAGTTGGCCACAAAATACAATGTTGCAAAGTGGTTGTTGACTTGACATGATGCTCTAAATTTGAACGATGCAAATGCTGTCACTGGTGTATGTTTAAAGGGATTGGAGTAAACGTAAGATGCAAATGATTCTGACCAATCACTATGTACTCCTCAAAATGAATGCCCCTCAGCAAGACAGATATAAGGCAGCCAGAAGCCATGAGAGGGCACTTGCCTGCACAACTTTCCTGTCGACAACATTGCTGCTGTCTCTGCTTCCCTGGACCATGTCTCGTGCTGTGGAGAGGGCCCAGCCATTCACCCTGGAGGAGAATCAGGCCCTGCTGGACGTCCTCCTCCCACAGTACACCAGCCTGTATGGGAGACCAGGGGAGCAGGTGAGTGCTGAGTCCACTACCTTTGCCTATGCACCTGGTGTGACTGTCAATATCGTGTCCAGGTGGGACTGACATGCAATGTTGTTCAGATTGTGTCCCGGGGGGGGGGGGGCATACTTATGTCTCTCATGCAGTGCATCATGTAGTTCCTGTGTGCACTCCTCACTTGCATGGTGCTTACAGTGACTTTCACTGCATAGTGCATGAGACATTCAACCTGGCCAATCCTTGGGGGCTATTATTCATGTTGTCCTGAGGTGATTCAGTGGTCCCCCCGGTGTGACTGGTGACTGTACCCACAGATGTGTATGAGTTGGGTGGACCTATGGTGAGAGTGTCCAAATGACGCGTACGACCTCATGGACATTGATGTGTGTGAATGTTCCTTGTCATGTGGGTGAGTGTCTATGTGAAGTGTTGCACCACAGCTGCATGTTGGAGGCTACTGATCTAACCATCTGATGTGACAAGTGAGCCGTGCTTTGAATCTGACTTGCAGCGCTAGCACTACACCTATGACTCCCCCCTGGCAAATGGCACATGTGCAGAGTGAGGGTTGTATCCGCTGTTGTCAATGACAGGCCAGTGATCAGTGGCTGGGTGTGTCTGTCTAGTCTGCTGAGGGTGCGTCAGTGGAGTGGGACATGTGACTGCATGGAACATGCTGCCCATCAGCCTGCTGTTGCATGTGCTGCACAGTGTGTGGCATGTTCATTTATTGTTTTGCACCCCTCATGCTACCTGTAGACTTTCAATGCCATGTACTGCATTGGCGCTTGCACACAGGCCAATTGCATGTTGTGAATGAGGCTATTCATGTCAGCATCCTATGCCCTGTTCAACATTTCAAAGATGTTCTAATGTGTGTCTCTGGGACATGGAGCAGGTGTATTGATGTTGTGTCACTTTGTCATCCTGACAGGTAACTGCCTACGAGAAGGGGGTCATCTGGACCAACGTCGTCAGGGCCGTGAGGACTGCAGGGGGGCGTGATCGGCAGCTGGCCCAGGTCCGCAAGAGGTGGCAGGACATCCGGTACTGGACCCGGCGGATCGCCCGGGTCCAGCTCAAGCTCTCTCCACCTCGCCCCCACATGAAACGTGTCCTGGCGGTGGTCTTCCCTGACCTCGATAGGCAGTTAGAGGAGAGACTGCAGCAAGGAGGGGATAGGTACATGGCTTTTTGTTGTCTTATGTGTCGCCAGCTTTAGGAAGTGCTATTTTGCATGAATACACTCCCAGAGTTCATATGTGCAGTGCATTTTCTGTTCCCAAATGTCACCTGGGGATATTTTTCATCCCTTCCTCTCCTTGACATGTGTCTCCTGGTGTGTGTGTGTAATCACATTTGCACATGGTCATCTAGGGTGCCAGTACATCTAAGTGCACATTGCTTTCTGCATCATGTGGGAGGGTGGTCTGTGACTTGTGTTGGTACCTTGCCTGTGCCATGACCTATTCACTATGTAGGGGGTCCATAGTTGTTGTCACTGATGCTGATTCGCAACATAGGAGTGTGAGCTTTCAACTGGACACCCTTGCAGCATGCATGAGCAATGTTGTGGCCTCAGACATGATGTGCATGAGTGTGAGATATGCATAGTGCCATGACGGTTGTACATGGTAGAGTCAGCTCATTCCAGGACCATGGAGCAGTGTGCCCACTACAGTCCCCTGAGACACCCTGGCCTCCTAATCATGTGTGTCATCCAACACTGTGCACGTTCTCTGTGTGTGCTGCATAGGTCTGCCTCTTTGGCATTGTTCCCTGGCCTAGTTTGGATTTTGGTAATGTGTGCTACATGTGACCACTGGACAGGGATACACCATTTTGCTTGTGCATACTCACACTGGGCAGTGCCTGTGTGGCTATTCACAACAATCTGTTGATGGTTGTTTGTCACAAATATGTGTTGTCAGCCCCACGAGGTGATGTTGTGTCAATGAAGCAATTTTTCAAGCACAGTTGTTGTAACCCTGAATAAGAGGTGTCACTACTTGATCTGTATAAATCAAATTGACTCAGGTATTGGGGGGGGGGGGGGGGGAGGGCGGGAGAGGCATACATGTGCAACTCTGATTTTTCATTGCCAGGTCTGACTTGTGTGTGAGAATTGCCTGGACTAAAATACACTGGGCAGTGCCCCTGTGATGCTGGCCAGTGCTTAATGTACGTGCTTTGCAGCCTGTGTCATTTTTGTACCAACAAGAATCCTGCTCATACATTTTTGGCACGTGTGTGGTTCAGATGCAACGCAGTTTGGACTTTGTGTGCTGACATCTGTGTGTACATTCTGGCTTGCCAGGAGGGTGTCCCCACAGTACAGCTGGTCTTTTTTACCACCCAATTGCAGGCCCATTAGCTTATGCATTGTCCTGGGTGTGGACATGTGTGCCACTCCATATGACAGGCAGTAGGTCATATGTGTAGCCAACTGTGTAATCAGGTGACGGATGGCCTGGTGACAACTGACATGATTCAAGTTGTTACTCTTCATGAATTGTACCTTGGCACTCACAGCACTTGTCAACAGTTGTTCATGTTTCACATGTGGAAATTTGATGATTTGTGTTAAGAACACTAATGTGCCTGCATGCAATATGTCGAACAAGGCAGTGCACACAAAAGTACATTGACACTGTCATGGAATAAGCTGGTACTTTTTCAAAGAAGCCACTGTTATAAATAAATGGTGATTCTCCATATACATGTTCCCACGGTGGTCTTGATTTGGTGAGACTCATTAGTTGTCGGTGATACAAACTAACGAGTGTCAGACGTCAAGACCTCCGTGGGCCCATGTATATTTACTTTCTGCAACACCATCTATTTCTAACAGTGGCTCCTCCGAAAAGGTGTCAGCTTCTTCAATGAGAGTGTCAATGTACTTTTGTGTGCACTGCCTTGTGCAACATCTTGCATGCAGGCACATCAGTGTTCTTTTCACGAAATGGCCAATTGGCACATCCCAAACATGTAGATTGGTTAAAGTATTGTGAGTCACAAGGTACCAACATTTGTTCGTTTTGTGTTCCAAGGGACTTATAGGTCTCTGAGTGTGGTGACACCTTGAGTATTGAGGTGTGCTAGTTTACCTTGAGTGCACCACTGTTTATTTCAGGGTAAACAAGAGGTGTCATGACTTCATTGTATTGCTGTGCTCACCGGTTCACAGACACTAGCTTCTCAGTGTATTGCTCATTCAAGTTGTGGCATTTTGTGTATTGAGTTTCCTGGTGTCAAAGTGGCATGGTGGGTCTACCAACTGGGCAGTACAGGGCTTACATATGTGCGGAGTAATCCAGCTGTTACTCATGATGCATTGCCTGATATGCACTGTGACCACTTGTTCTTGTGCTCATGTGTCAGATGTATACAGGTGACTGATGCTTTCTGGTTTCTTCTCCTTGCCCACAGCATCATCATCCACAAGCGAGGGAGACACCTGCATGGACCTTGAGGAGGGACCCAGTGACAGTGCCACCAGTGCTGTGGAGTCAGCAGGAGACAGTGGCACGGAGGGCGAGGGGAGTCAGTCGGAGGACCTGTCCGGAGGCGAGAGCATTTACGACACCAACGGGTCCCTGGCTGACATCCTTGAGGAGGCGGAGGATGCAACAACATCTGGCAGCATCCCACCATCGGTACCCGCCTCCTCCATTGCCATCTCCGCCCTCCCAGTTGCTCCCGTCCCTTCTGTCCGTGCAGGGTCCCACCGTGTCTCCTTCGGACCAGGCACCGCAGCCCCTGCCCCTGTCACCCCTGCTGCCCTCAGTGAAGAGTCTGTGGACACACTGCACCAGATGCAGGTTGGTCAGGCATCGATGCTGCATGTCCTCCATGAACACACTAGACTGCTCACACAGTTGGTGTCGTTCGTGTAGGGGATGTCATCAACGTCATCAACATTCTGCGGTCCATGGACTCTTCACTGACGGAAGCAGTGTCTCTCCTGCGGCGCTCCGTCCCCCCCCCCTACCCCGGACCCATCCACACTGCCCTCTCCCATGCCTGTCCAAAGCACACACAGACAGTCACAGGCACACACCACAACAGACACATCCAGCACACCCCCAACTAAGGCACAGCGCACACCTCCTGGCACGCACACTCAGGGGATGTAGTCACACCCACAGGTTCTGGGGGCAAACGGCAGACACGCAGCCACAGTCAGAGTCCGCAGTCCTCACGACCCACTTCCTCCAAATCCACTCCCCTTAGCTCCCCTGCCAAAATGTCACCCAAAGAGACCTACATGGCTACTCTGTCCCTCAGCCCCACTGTGACACCACCTCGCAAGCGGTTGAGGAAGTCTCCGGCCAGGGGAGTTGAGTCCCCCCATGTCCACCACCTCCCCCGAGAGCGCTGCACCCCATCCCTCGGACACCCCCCGCTCCATTGGCCCTGGTGTTCCTTCCGGTGCAGGGGTTCCTCTGGACACCCTGGCAGCAGTGTGCAGCGAGCTGCTCACCACCACCTTTGGCGCTGCCCCACCCCCTGTGGTGGATACGTCCAGCCCTGCACCCACCACACCTACCCAACCCACTCCTGGTCCCTGCGGTGCCTGGTACTCCCACTGATGATGCCCCCTCCCCGGTCGACAAACCTTGAAGTGACTTTGTGCAGGCAAGGTAGGGGTGGACTCAGTCGCATACGTCCACCCTTGGACTCGAACTATGGACTGGCCATTGGCCTTTGTAAATAGTGTCTTCTTACAAAATTTTTTTGCTGTGCTGAATAAAGCCTTTTCATTTAGTTTCCACACTATTGCATTTCAGGTACTTGATGTTGGTGATGAGGCCCATGAAGTTGGTGTTCTGGTAATGTGTTAGGGTTCTGAGAAATGTTTTAGTATGATGGTCATGAGGTGGACCATGGTATCTGTGTGCCATCACAATGTCTGTGAAAATATTAATTGGTAGTGTGTGTTCCTTTGGATTGTGAGACATTGTCCCAAGGAGTGTTCCTTCCTCTGTGGCACCTGACATGTTCCCTGCAAACAGTTGCACAATTGTTGTGCTGACCTGTGTCAACATATCCTTTGTTGGTGACGGATCCCTTCAACAATGGCCATGCATGCTCACCGATGTCTCCTGCTAACTCGTCTGTGCCATCCTTGCCAGTCACTGTACTTGTGTTTTGTGTATGTAGGAATGGCATCAGGGACCAATTGCCCCTTTTCAGCACTATGCATGTGTGTAATCACGACCTAACACACAAATGGCACGTGTAATGCAGAGTATTTGGGCACCTGACTCACAATTGTGGGAATTGTATCTAGTCGCAGTGAACCCTATTCCTTACATGAGAGACAACATCTGGGTGGCTGGACCAGCACCTGGACATTCCTATCACTCCTGTGATGTGTGTGACAGTGTGTGTTTCCCTTGGCTAACTTATTTTAATATGCATTGCCATGACTATACAGTCTGTTGGCATAAAATCAGGGTGTGTATTGTGGGGCATCCGCCATGGGTGGGTATGCATGTGTTGTATGTCCTCACACCCACATGTGGTGTGTCATGCAGTGTGTGAATGACATCCATCCTCCTGGGAGTCCTCTGCACCCACCCCTCATATGTCTGGACACTGCTGGTAGTGATATGCACCCACCCCTCATATGTCTGTCCACTGCTGGGAGTCCTCTGCACCCACCCCTCATATGTCTGGGCACTGCTGGGAGTCCTCTGCACCCACCCCTCATATCTCTGTCCACTGCTGGTAGTGATATGCACCCACCCCTCATATGTCTGTCCACTGCTGGGAGTCCTCTGCACCCACCCCTCATATGTCTGGGCACTGCTGGGAGTCCTCTGCATCCACCCCCATATCTATGTCCACTGCTGGTAGTGATATGCACCCACCCCTCATATGTCTGGACACTGCTGGTAGTGATATGCACCCACCCCTCATATGTCTGTCCACTGCTGGTAGTGATATGCACCCACCCCTCATATGTCTGTACACTGCTGGGAGTCCTCTGCACCCACCTCTCATATGTCTGGGCACTGCTGGGAGTCCTCTGCACCCACCCCCATATCTATGTCCACTGCTGGTAGTGATATGCACCCACCCCTCATAGGTCTGGGCACTGCTGGGAGTCCTCTGCACCCACCCCTCATATGTTTGTCCACTGCTGGGAGTCCTCTGCACCCACCCCTCATATGTCTGGGCACTGCTGGGAGTCCTCTGCACCCACCCCCATATCTATGTCCACTGCTGGTAGTGATATGCACCCACCCCTCATAGGTCTGGGCACTGCTGGGAGTCCTCTGCACCCACCCCTCATATGTTTGTCCACTGCTGGGAGTCCTCTGCACCCACCCCTCATATGTCTGTCCACTGCTGGGAGTCCTCTGCACCCACCCCTCATATGTCTGTCCACTGCTGGTAGTGATATGCACCCACCCCTCATATGTCTGTCCACTGCTGGGAGTCCTCTGCACCCACCCCTCATATGTCTGTCCACTGCTGGGAGTCCTCTGCACCCACCCCTCACATATGTCTGGGTACTGCTGGGAGTCCTCTGCATCCACCCCTCATATCTCTGTCCACTGCTGGGAGTCCTCTGCACCCACCCCTCATATGTCTGTCCACTGCTGGGAGTCCTCTGCACCTACCCTCCATATGTCTGGGCACTGCTGGGAGTCCTCTGCACCCACCCCTCATGTCTGGGTACTGCTGGGAGTCCTCTGCACCCACCCCTCATATGTCTGGACACTGCTGGGAGTCCTCTGCACCCACCCCTCATATGTCTGGGCACTGCTGGGAGTCCTCTGCACCCACCCCTCATATGTCTGTCCACTGCTGGGAGTCCTCTGCACCCACCCCTCATATGTCTGGGCACTGCTGGGAGTCCTCTGCACCCACCCCTCATATGTCTGGGCACTGCTGGGAGTCCTCTGCACCCACCCCTCATATGTCTGTCCACTGCTGGGAGTCCTCTGCACCCACCCCTCATATGTCTGTCCACTGCTGGGAGTCCTCTGCTCCCACCCCTCATATGTCTGTCCACTGCTGGTAGTGTTATGCACCCACCCCTCATATGTCTGTCCACTGCTGGGAGTCCTCTGCACCCACCCCTCATATGTCTGGACACTGCTGGGAGGACTCTGCACCCACCCACGCACCCCCTTGGAGCTGTACACTGCTGGCCAGGACCTACACACACAACAATTTGGAGGTAACATGCTGGGCCAGTCCTCTATGCCCACATTCCTGGCGTGTGTACGCCTCGTATCCAAATTTTCCTGCTGCCGTAACGGGGTATGTGTGGTACGAACCGTACCCACGCATGTATGCGTGGGTACGGTCCATACCTGAGTACTCATGGGGCCGTAGGGGTACGCACCGTACCTGAGTACTCATGGGGCCGTAGGGGTACGCACCGTACCCACGTATGTATGCGTGGTTACGGTCCGTACCTGAGTACTCATGGGGCCGTAGGGGTACGCACCGTACCCACGTATTAATGCGTGGGTACGGTCCGTACCACTGCTGTCATGGTGCCGTAGGGGTACGTATGGTACGCACCGTACCCACGCATTCATGCGTGGGTATGGTCCATACCACTGTTGTCATGGCGCAGAAGAGGTACGTGTGGTACGCACCGTACCCACGCATGAATGCATGGGTACGGTCCGTACCACTGTTGTCATTGCGCCTAGGGGTACGTGTGGTACGCACCGTACCCACGCATTCATGCGTGGGTACGGTCCGTACCACTGTTGTCATGGTGCAGTAGGGGTACGTGTGGTACGCACTGAACCAACGTATGTTGTTCTCACCTTCTGCGGCGTGTGCATCGCGTGCGGTGCACCAGGTCGTAGGCCAAGAGGACCGGGATGACACGTACGATGGGGTTCATGGCTGTACGTCGCGTACCGGGGCTCTGTGGCGTAGCGGTTCGCGTCGGACTCTGCTTTTCCGGCTGTGTTTGGCTCCCGTAAAAAAAGAGCCGTATGGAGTGACGTAGGGGCGAATCGTACTTGCTGGGCCGGAAAACGCTGGTGAAATACGTATGGACGTCGCGTACAAGCAGTTCCGGATCGGAATCGTGGGTATTTTTTTGCTGTACGGTCTTTTGTACGATTCGTACAGAAAAAGGCTTTCTGTACGAATCGTACTTCCTAGGTTGTAGAATGAGTTTACCTGGTACGAGTCGTACGGAGAAAACGCTCCGTACGACTATTCGTAGGGCCTTTTTTACAGGATCGGAATCGGGCCCAAAGTGTGTATATTTTGCCTCAAAGACTCCCCTGCCGAACTCATAATGGCTCGCCCATTGGGTTTCTTCTATCCTCCCCATCAGAAGACTATTTTGAGACAAGACAGTTAGGCTAGAATATATATTCCTCTTCACAGCCCTTTCCTATTATTCACCCAAACCATTTTGATGCTAAGGACTCACTGATATTAACTGACTGGTTAAACATTCTGGACAGCTAGTCGAAAAGAGGAGAATGGGCTCGCAACACATCAACCAAGAGAGAAATTTATATGAAGGCGATTCTGTTAGCAAAGGGTTTGTAGATCAGCCGGCACTATTACATATTTACCTAGTATTACTAATATGAATCTAGAGGACACTGAAAACCCTTCCCTTCCACCTAATTCAATTATCGAGAGTAACCCTGTAGGGGAGGGGCCTGGAATAGTAGCTCTTACCACTATGTCTGCTATTAATAGTGCACCAGTGGGTTTGGTGAACCAGGGACATACCACCTTTCCCCTAAAAATTATTTCCTGGAATATTGCAGGTATTCGCCTTAAACTGACCAATGAGGTATGGCTAGAGTACATCAGGGCGTTCAACATCATCTGTCTACAAGAAACTTGGTATAGGGATGACATTGTGTTGGACGGTTACTGATCTTTTACTGTCCCTGCAATTTCTTCTCCGGCAGGGAAGGCTAAAGGAGGGCTAGTGTTGTTGATCTCGGTAAAGTATGGGTTTATAAAAGCCCTTGGCTGAGGTTCTTCACCTTGGTATTAATTATGATTTCCAATTTGACGCAGGTTAAGATACTAGAGGTGAATTTTTATGATAACATCTTTGACCAAAATTCCCGTCCTGTTATTGAAGCCCTACAGGCTGACATTTCTAAAATATCCAGGAAGTTGCAGCCTTTATATATCGTATGAGTGGGGGATTTTAATTGCACTACCTGTGGGTTTAGTGCCCAACGTGTCTGTGGGCTGCTGGATACAGAGGGTCAGCCCAGCCACACTTTCCCCATACACCGCAGGGCAAGGCCTTAAATTCCATCACTATTGCGAATGACCTAGGCCTTATTAATACCCTGGTTTCTATCTCCTCATCCCAGTGCCACACATATATTGGAGGTGGCAGTGAAAGTTTTATTGATTTTATGCTTATTTCAAGGAAGTTTTTGTCGCTTGTCAGTGACTTTGAGGTGGAACCCAATAATGCTAGTGATCATAATACCCTCACAGTACTGCTTAGTATAACAGCTCAGATTGGGAAAGGTGAGGGCCGCCTGATTCATTCTAATCCTAACAAAGGGGTAAGATTAAATTGGGTTAAAATAAAACCTCCCAATGTGAGGTAGAAACTATTATATCTAAGTATCAACCGATTATGAATTGTTTACAACAAGATTCTCCCCCAAGAGAGGTTATTCGGCAATTTGAGCTGATTTGTATAAATATAGCTAAGAGACTAACTAGGACGGCCCAGCGAAGGAAACCCCGGGAAGTTCGGTGGTTAAACACCGAATGCACAACGGCTCAAAAGAACCTTAAAATGTCCCTTCACGCTAGCCCTTGTGATAGAATTCAAATCAAAAGCGCAAGGAAGATATATAAAACTAATATCAGCCAAAGGAAAAATGAATTGAGGAGATTGGCATGGGAAGACCTGGAGAGAGCTAGTTCCCTTAAAGATACTAAAGGCTTCTGGGATATTATTAATCGCCCTTTATTTATGGACGATGTGAGGCAGATGGACTCACTCATTGTGGGGGATATCTGGGAATCCCATTTCTCTGCTATATTTAACCCAAACTGCCAGCAGGTAGAGGAGAATAGTGGGGACCTGCCTCTCGATTTAAGCATGGCCTCTCAATTAAGTTTATCTATCTCAGTACCGGAGGTTGAGAAGGCCCTAGCGAAGGGAATATGTATGAAAGCTCCAGGCCCTGATGGGGTGCCACTTGATTTGTTCAAAAGGAATCCCAACCTTTGGGTACTCCTACTAATGTCTTTAAAGCAGCGGTGATTGGCCCTAACCCAGCAACCTGGAAGGGGGCCATGTGGTTCCTGTTTTCAAAAAGGGCAATAGGAATGACCCGGCTTGTTATAGGCCTATTTCCCTTATCGACGCCACAGCAAAGGTATTGGGGAGGGTCGTTCTTGTCCTACTGGAAGCTTGGGCGACTACTACAGGGGTCACGTCCAAAACCCAATACGGTTTTAGGAGGGGGCTGGGTACTACAGAGCAGTGCCTCAATTTGTCCCTGATTATTAGCAAGTACATGATGGCCAGGAAGGGTTCTATCCACCTGGCCTTCATGGATTTGTCTAGTTCTTTTGATACCGTTAATCGGGAGAAATTGTGGGCACTAATGGGGAAAGTGAGTGTTGAGGAAGCACTCATCTCCCTTTTGCATAGGTTACATTCTAACACCACTGTTGCCATAAGATATGCCCCCCAAGGGAAAAGACTAAGCCGATTGTTTCTATTCTACTGAAGGTGTCCGACAGGGGTGTATTCTAGCTCTTTTTCTCTTTTTAATTTATACTAAAGGCCTAAAGGCATTTTTACTAGATAAGTAAATTGATTTTCCCCAAATTGGTGGCAACCTGTCCCGCTACTATCATATGCAGATCACAGAGTGCTAATGGCTTTGTTGCAGGGATTCTGCTCATGCACAGAACTATGCGCAGGAAACCAGGATCTCAGTGAATTGTGGTGTACCAAAAACTCACCTCAGTACCCAGAACCCCTATCCGACTGGCATCAGTGTCTCATTCGTTCTCCATATCATCTCGAAGCTACCAATGATTAGACAACCCAGAACAAGCGACTTAGAGTACTCTCAGGAATGGTGGGAATTAGAAATACCTGTTCGTTATTATTCTCATATCAGTCCACAACAAGAGTATTCAGAGACACAGTAAAGTTTAAAATGTTTATTTTATAAACTACGTGTCCTAAGATGCAGTACTTTGGCTAACATAAGCAGACAAATGATTAAATATAAAACCATCAGCATTGTTTCAATACCATAGAAAATGAAGGGAGAAATCATATTACAAATGATACTGGAATACAACCACCCTCCCTTCACTAGCAAGCTAGTATTATTATACTAATAGAAGGTCTCTAGGTTTGAATGGGGAACCCCATACCGTAAGTAACGGCTTAGGTGAATCACATCAAAGGATCAGCTTTGCTCTGTGTCTGGAAAAAGTCTTCTCCAGAATGTGTATCTCATGCATGCAAACCGCAATATTAAAGGCGCTCGAGTTTCAGATATTTGCAGCTGTGGGCGTGTTATGGCTAGAGCGTGGGCCGATCAACCTGAATTCAAAAGCATACATCGTTTGTTGGCCTTGACTGTTTCTGCACACAATGTTCAGACAAAGGTCGCGGTGCACGTCTAGGGATGTGAACAACAGACCGTTCTCATGTGAAGAAAAAGCAAGCAAGCAGTTTTCATATAATAACATCTATCTACAGTGTCGTGTGCAAAAGCAGCAAAAGTGGCAAGATGGTGTTTTACTGTCTAAGACGCTTATGCTAACATAGCAATGTGTGTACCTCTAGTTCTGCCTCCACTACACCCTCCCTTGATCGAAGCACGAACAAATAGGGATACAAATTAGAAACGCAGAGTTCAAGTTCGACAGAGACAGAACCAAGTGCATGTATTGGTTATCCATATGATTGGTAGTAAAAGTTCGAAAAACTCGCTTGAAAAAGAAAAAATACCTAACAGCACGCAAAGGCTCAACAGTAAGTTAACAGGGGGAAAAGAAAAAATTGAAAGGGGGAAAGAGAGAGAGAAAAAAAAAAAAGTCACAACTTTTGGAAAGTCTCACATAGTCAGAGACAGAGTCAGTCGATCAACGTGTAGGAACAATAAGTAGCAACAGCCTCCAAAAGGAAATCATTATAATGTTCTGTAAAAGATTCCGCCATCCAGTCTAGCAAAGTAAAGGAACATACATGTTCTTCGATAACTGGAGCCTCTAGTACAATCAGAGGACAACTTGCGTGTTCTTCCAGATAACTTCCCATCAAGAAGTTATACGCTGCCGTATAGATATCCCAATTCCCTAGGACTCCATGTGCCGCGCCACAGGCCATAATCACGATACCAGAACAGTCCAACTCATGAGCCACTAAGGGACTCATCAGTCAATCATAATCCGGGGCAGGAGACACCGAGTTCGACAGGCACAAATCCAGAGCCCATTCGAAAGGACAATCTCGGCAATAAAAAACAGGTTGCACGCAAGTAAAGTAGGAAAATCGGAAGGACAATCCATAGGCCACTCTTAAAGTGGCCAGTGGCAATGTTCCATAATATTCAAGCATCCGGTTACGAAGTTGGAGCAGCCGGGGTAGGTTGTCTTGTGACACATATTGTGCTTACACATTGATGGACTGACTCTGTCTCTGACTATGTGAGACTTTCCAAAAGTTTTGCCGTTTTTTTTTTCTCTCTCTTTCCCCCCAACATAGCAATGTGTGTACCTCTAGTTCCGCCTCCACTACAGCTTTAACAGCAAATGGCCTTCAAAAATCGTGTAACGCTTTTACGGATTTTATGTCGGTGCTTGATTTGAAAGTTAACTTTATTAAATTGTATATTATGCTGTATGGCCCCAAACTACCCAAAACGAGAAACCTTGCTTTAAGAGGTAAAAGTATTGATAAATTGAATAATTTTACATACTTAGGAAATGTATTTAATAATACAATGAATTGGGAACCACTTATAACAGCAAGGGTGCAACAAGTAGGGTTGTGGAGGGATTATTCCGTTTCTCATGTAAGCTAGGACACTAGCCGGTGACACAGCTAGTCACTCTCTATAAAGCTAAATGTTTGTCCGTGGCAACTTATGGGGCAGGGGTGTGGGGCCATCAGAATAGCCGCTAATGACAGGTCTTAGAAAATAAATTCATAACAAGGCTACTGATGACCCGTAACAACACCCCCACACTCCTTTTTCATCGAAACTTGGGGTTGGAATTCTTCGCTGACGTATAGGTATTGCCCCTTTGCTCTTATGGGCAAAAATGTGGTTGTCTGATGAATTAACGATCTCTAGGTATGTGGTTGAAGACTGTACTAAACTAGATAGTGCCCTATCGATCCCTTGGCTTTAATTTGTGAGAGATACATTTCGTGAGATAGACTTGGGGCACTTTTACGAGAATCCTGACAGTATCCTCACAAATGCGAAAGCCATTATTAAAGAGGCATATTATTTTAGGGCAAATATGCACCACACACAATCAGAGGTGACCGTTTTTTATGCTTGCTCCCTGCCCAACAGCAATTTTATTTAACCTTTACCCCTAATGTACAGATGCGATTTCTTTTAACTAGATTTCGTCTATGCACTCTGCACTTTTTAGTGGCATTCCAGAAACAATCAGGGTGGGCTGACAAACTTATGCCCTGTTCGTGTGACAATCTGGCAGCTCAGAGCACCTTGCACTTTATTTTATTTTGCCCCCTTTATAAAGAGCCAAGCTGGAAATTTTTAGCTCCGCTTTTAAGGGAAATTTGGCTTTGCGCAAACATTGATGGTTTTAATCTGCTGTATTCATTGGCCACTCCTGCTATTTGCATTGCGGTCTCTAATTATATAAAAGTTGCAATGGCCATTAAAAAAGGCAGACTAGGAATGTTGTAATTTTTACTGCACAACTTTTATACCTTTGGAATATTATGATCAGTGATATATTGTGCCGTGCTACGTCATTTGTATTATGGATCATATGTTTTTACCTGCCAGATTCTTATGAACTCCTCTTTTATTGATTTTAATTACACTATTTTACAAATATGCTGACATCTTAAAATTGTGATGTTTTGTTTGTTAAACTTTTATGGTCTTTTAAACCGAATAAAGTTGATTGACTCATCATGCTCAGTACTCCAACGCGCAGGTGTCTGACATTTACAAATTTTCCCAGAGAACGGAGGGTTGGGTACTGAGTTATATCGCAAACCTACAGCCCGTAATTCGTTATTATCTTTTGAGAGTTTCCATCCCAAATCCCTCAGGGAGAATCTTCCTTTTGGACAGTTTTTAAGAATAAGGAGGAACTGTTCATCCATTGCCAAATACAATGAGCATGCGAAACATCTCAGCACTCAACTGAAGGAGCGTAATTACCCCAAGAAAGTGATACATATGTCTCGAAAAAGGGCAGCAAACAACAATCGGGCAGCTCTGATTGATTTGCCCAGCCCCAAAGAACCTTCTGATAGACTCACCTGTGTGAACACTTACAATACTTACTCTAACAAAATCAAGAGCAGTATCCTCAAACACTGGAAAATCCTGAACATTGGTACTGAGGCCTCAGAACCTCCACTTTTTGCTTTTAAAAGGAGTGCCAACATTAAAGACCACATTGTACACACCAGACCGAGAATCTTGCACAATACAAGTGAACAACAGCCATTATGGGGTTTACCACCGGTGAAAGGACATTACCCATGCGGTTCATGTGCGGCTTGTCCACAGACTTCACACATGACACAAGTGGATATTGGCACTGGTAGACCTTGGCTGTTACAAAAACACACTAATTGTAATAGCGACAATGTAATTTATCTCATCACGTGCCCCTGTTCCATGCAGTATGTGGGCATGACTACACACAAGGTCAAAACCAGAATCCTTGAACACAAGAGCACCATTCGGTGCAAGAGGAGGGCTACTAAAATGACAAACCACTTCCTGGATTTTAATCATCAGGCAGATGATTTGTCGTGGACCATTTTGGAGCAGCCTCTCATTCCCCAGCATATCACAGATATTTCAAAATTTCTCTTCAGAAGAGAACAGAGGTGGGTGTTCCGCTTAAAAAGTGACAACATAGGTTTGAACGAGGATATTCCTTGGTTGTCTCTATGACCTTATACCATCTATGAGAATTGCCTTTAGCAATTCCAACAAATAATTTGATATTACAACATTCCCACAGTAAATACGTAAAACAACTGGGTATATCTAGATCCTTCCTGAGATTATACTGTGGAGCGATTGTTTGTTTACTTGTAGAGTCAACTTTGGTACTATTATTTACTGAATCCTGTACTTGTGGTGAAATACGACACATGCCTTCTTAGCGTTTTTTACACATTTTTGTGTCAAATGGGTTTTGTACTTTGCTAATACTGGGCCTTCATTAATTATGCACAAATCGATTTGCTTAAACATTCAGCAATTTGGTTGTGCCCATTGACTAATAAAGCTTGTGTTCCGGTTTGTATCGTCTTCTGAAAAAACTATATGTTCTCGTTGCTAGGCTACAGATAAACAATCATTGCTGTCTCTGGTCGGGCTTCGCTAACAAAACTCCATGATATAAATGCATCCGAGTGCGCATGCGCGCTTTGCCGTACACTGCTTTATTAAGTCACTAGCGTCCTGCCAGAGACAGGCATTACAGCAAGACGACTATGGGGTCCTTATGTCCCTTCACGAATGCAGGCAGTCAGGATAGACACCTATGGGGTCCTTATTTCTCCATTCGGAGCCATCAGTGTTTGGGTATTTATTCTCACTTTTCCCACCCCGTCGGTTCCTCCGGTTGCAATCTCTGTACATCGACGGAGTACCGACGGAGAGGCGAGTGTGTTGATATGCATTTTAGTGAGTTTCTGCTTGATGATTTGGTTTAAGTTATTGATAATTGTTGCTGTGTTTGGTCATGATGTAGTCTTTCGGTGTATAGACTCTTGGCTTGAACATGAGTTCGTAATTTTCAGACACTTGACTTCCCTTGTCCTTGACCACTTTTGTAAAATCTTAACAAGTGGTTTATGTACATACACTTCCAGGATATAAGGGGAGTGACATCGTTATAACCCTCTATGTCGTTTTGAGTCCGTTTTAGTCTGTTGGACATTACTGATATTCTTCACTTTTTATGGCACTATTGAGCAAGTAAATTATACTGATTAGGTTATACTTGCTTATTTTCACAGAGCGGGGCTCCCTTCCCTGAGTTGTAACCAGGTTGAGGTGGGCTCACTTGTCCCACAGATTGGGTGAGTCTTTTTACTAGAGCTTTCTAACAGTTTGGACACAAGTACTATGTTTGAGCCACATATACCAGTGTTTCAGACTTGACTGTTAACTAATGAGGTTTGGAGATTTACTTTTTCTATATGTGTCTTCTTATTTTCAGACAAGTTCCAGCGAGATTGTATCCGCTAAAGCATTAACTGGTTTGGTCTTTTTTTCAAACTTTATTTGCACGTGTGTAACACTTTCTAGCAGCAGCTTTGTTTTTTGGTCCTGATGAAAGCCACACATACTTTTGAGATGGTCATTGGCTGAAACATGTTGACCCTTGTCATCTAGCAGTTTTCAATAGTAACTGCTTTGCACTGTTTTTTATCTCTGGCAGGGCTAATGAGTCAATAAAAATCATTTTTTCAATAGCGCTAGCCAGTTTTAGCTCACACTTCACACACTTTTGAATTTCTTTGCGCTGCGCCCTCTTCTCACATTAGTGCTCATCTTTTGGATCTGAGTATCCTAAAATCTTAAACAAAAACATCCCTGAGCTCCCACTTCTCAGTGCGGTGGTTGTAGCCCTCAGTGGGACTAGGTTTTCCCACTGAGAGGAGAAAGCCTAAATGATGAAGCATGTCACCTTCGGGTGAGTGAGGGCATTCATCCTCAAAGGGATTCCTTTCCTTTCTGATTTGTTCACTGTCATTTTAGACACAGCTTGACTATAGTATCTCTCCTTTCATGCTCTAGTTCTAAAGTTGCTCAGACCCGAGAGTTTATGTTTGTGTGTTGCATATTACGTATTAGGGGAATGAAACTTCTCGCAGGTCTTTAAATCTGTTCCCTTGGACCCCCCTTATCCATTTTGTGTGTTATACATGACATTTACGAATGCCAGACATTGAAGATGTTGAGTCTGCCTCCCATTGGTCATGAGTGCATCTGGAGAAATATTGGTGTAGTCATGACATGGGGGGAGGAGGAGAAGGTCTTGATAAAGCTTGCTGGTATTTGTCAGGAAAAGAGGTCTCTCAGCTACACCCTCTTCCCCAAAAAGAACTGACTGGAACCCCAGGAAGTTGAAGCAGAGTGAAAAACTTCCTGGGACCTAAAAAGCACCCTTTGATTAAAAGACGCAATTGAGCCTTCAGCTTTTGATCTTCCGCTGACCTTTTTACTAATTTCTCCAATTAAACACCAAAAAGCTTAGATCTGATAAAAGGAAGATACATAAGTAGGGATTCCTGGAATGCATCCAACTATCAAAGTCCAAATATGCCTCCATGCAGCTTCAGCAGAACAGATGCAGTAGATGTTCCAAACAAGTCAGTCCAACGAAATTATGAACTTTCCTAGTTCGGATTCTGCAGAGCAGATGGAGGAAAATACTGCAAATCAAGAAGTTTCATCTTTATGAGTGACTCAGTTGAGGATTTAACATGTGATTGTTCCATACAGAGAGAGTTGCAGTGCAAACAATCATTTGTTTTTTCTGTCCAGGAAGCATTTGTAAGTCTCTTCAAAGGGACTGCACTGCATAATTTGCATAGGAAACTTGTACAAATAGCAAAACTGCAAGCAGAGCAGGCTCCCTTGACTGTAACCTCCACTTTTTTGTCAAAGTAGAGGCATCATTCGATATAATAGTATGCCGGTAACAAATTAATCTACTTTTGTCACCCACAGAAACTCTTCACCAAATGGCTCCAAAGTATATTCCTTCACATGAAACGTGAAAAGGCAGGAAGCTCTACTTTCCTTCGTTCCTGAGAGAGGAATGTACATACATCCTTATGCCGGGGAAGGACTCCAGAATCTTTCTTTAAGTAATGCAGGAAATAAATCCTCCTCTTGATCTTCATAACTTGGAACTGGGAATTCATTTTTTTTAAGTGGCTGAAAGACTTCACCTAATTCTGTGCCCTGCAAAATGCATCATCTGAAGTCATATACTTCTTCTGGATCTTCTTTTTCGGCACTTCCAGAGTTGCCTATGTAAGTTCTTTCGGTGGTTTAGGTCCGTACTACACCTGCAAATCAGTTGCATCTGCCTCTTTAATCATTTGCATTAATAGAAAACAAGCTTCTGCTGGATGTGTGGCTTGCACCTCCCCCTGTCCTCTAAAAGGGGCAACAGGAGAGCATTATCCACTACAATGGGGGTGCTTCCTGGAACGCTTGTGAGGCTCCAGGCTGCAACAGACCCCCAGGAAAGGCAACTATATCTGCAATTTAGGAACCGCCTCTTCTTGGGTTGGCCCATTCCACAAAATATTGCAGCTTCCTTCGAGATCTTGTGAGACTTCTGCCATCTTTAAACCAATAATATGGAAAAGGGAGTGTTTAGGCAGTTTCTATAGAAAGTTCACTAAATTACATACTAATCCAGATTATTCAAACATATGAATTCTTCTTATAGATTCAATATAACGCAGGAGCCATGATATTCCCAAAAAGATTTTCTTCATTCTTCACAACATCAAACTGCAGCCCACCAATAATTTTCATCCCGACAAGGGACATCATCAGGATTTAGAGATTTCTTAGTGTTTCCTTGTGGGCAAGTGTCAGACACACAGAAGAAGAATGGGCTGAACAGTGGTACCACCCAAGGTTTATTTAAAGTTCCTTATTGAATCTTCCTGGATAAGTGTAAGCCAGAGAAGGAAAAAGGCTGAATATCCTGGATAAGTGTAAACCAGAGAAGGGAGAAGGCTAAATATCAATTCAGCCCCAAAGTCATTTTGAAGGTGCATGTCAACAGGCGTGCACAAGCCTACAGAATGAGGCAAGCAAATTACTTTTATTTACCAATCCAAGATACAAGCAACACAGAAGGTGGGTGGGCAAGAAGGGCACGAGAAATCAACGTGGAGCACTTGGTGGGGGAGAGAAGACATGGCGTAAAAGGTGGAGAGCAGGTGGGGGAAACAACCATACAGGCGATAGGACAACATGGAACAATGGGGATGGGCAAAGAAACACACCAGAAAGTAAGCTGGAAAACATATTGACTCTCATGGAGTGGTTTACGAAAAAGAAAAAAGTTAGCAAAAAGCAAACACTTATGGAAGAATAGGAGATAATCGGAGAGATGGTAAACAGGTTGTGCTTCACAGGAGGGAAACACACACGGTAGAGGGTCTAACACAAATAAAGCAGTGAATAGAAGACAAGCAAATGTGAGTGAAAAACACACAAAGACAATTGCAAGCAACAGGAAGAATGCGTTCTTAGGCAAGCTTTCAGTACATCCCCAATATGTCTTTATGACCAGAGAGCTATGCGTCTGATAGACTTTGACCTAAAAACGCTGCAAGACTCCTTGCCCAGCCAAGAATGCATACTGGGGGTGAGGGACCTAAAGAAAAACGTGTGCTGTAATTGGAACCACAGAAGCAAGACCCTCTGGCCAACACTATGTTCCGAGGAAGGATACTGTGGTATCCTGGTTGTCTCCATTCCCTGTATGTCTGAGCTGGTGTGTGCAATATTGAGAGTAAATGATGTAACAGAATGCTGGTGTGTTGAGTGGGAGCTAAGAGATAAGGACAAAAGATGGCAGAATGAAGCTCTGACAGGACCTACTTACTATTGATGTAACCAAAGTGGCTAACATGAAATAAGGAACATATCTCTTACTTGATTTGCTTCAGACTCTTGCATGAAAACCCTGATCTCCACCCACAAAAGATACCTGTTCTGCACTGGTTAAAGCACAGTGGGAGTCATGACCCATACATGGGACTACTAGCGCAGCTCCCAAACTAAACAATACCACAGACTTAATATTGCATGAATTGCCTTACCCTTAAGGGTATGTATACCACTGCATACAAGACTGAAAAATAAGCAGAAAGCTGGAAGCAATGATTCTTTTTATGCTTTTGAGAAGAAGAGGAACCTAAAATGACTATGGAAGGGTTCTTTTTAGGTCTTGCGTGTAGCATTGCAGCACAACGCGTTGCTCGCTCTGCGAGAACTCTTGTAATGAAGGACATTTCAGAAGGGAGCTTTAAGCCCCACCCCTCATTTCCATTGGCTGGCGTCACCGTTTATGCTAAACGGTGGCCTGCCATTGGAAATGAGGGTTTTCTGTAGGCGCCCTTTGGCCTCCGAGCCCAACTCGGTGGCCTGCTTTGCGTCTGTCGCAAAGCCCTTTCTTATCTTTATGGGGCCATGTGTTTGAAACACATGGCCCCATAAAGACAAGAAATCCCCATGCTCCGGCTGCAGCGCGGTCCTCTTTCACTTTCGGGACCGTGCTTGTTTCTCTTGCAAGTAGCTCTTTAATTGAGTATACCCCCCCCAAAAAAAAAAAATGAGGCGAGTCCTCATCCCGGAGTTTCAACATTCTTGGGGAATTGGCTTCATATCTTTGCAGATCGAGTGCCGCTGTTTTACTGAATTGCTCAAAGCTCTTACAGTCAGTCTGTCCCAGACATTGGGCGGGAACCCCGGGTTTCAGCGTTACACACAGGAAGGCCTGGCAGTGGGGAACGGGCGCATGCCAACTGGCTGATGGCACTGTGGAGCGCCAGCACATTCTTGCCTAGAAATCCCCGGCACACCCCGGAATGGCAGATGGCGCCCCTTGTTCCGCAGCTGCCCTCGGCTGCTGCCCAGCAGCCCCCCGAGAGCTCTCCATATGCTGCAATTAGGCAGGTCTGGGGTCAGACCGTCAGCCTCTTGGCCACTCTGGGCGGCCTCTTTCTATTACTGGTACCCGAAGCACCAGTGGTCTACGAATGAGCCGGGTCTAAGGCGCTGATGTTGGTGGTCGCTTCAAACCTGCGATAAACAAAAACTGCACTGCACCCTTGCCAGTCTTTGTCGAAGCTCTGGTTTCATTTCAAATCAATGTCAAACAGTTTGGAAGGGACCCACGTGTAGCGCGGCGGGGCCACATGGAGTACAGGCCGGAGCAGACCTTAAGAAAAGGTACGCCACACTACTTTTGCTGTATTGGCCGAAAGACCCCGAGCGGTCTCCTGCCGTTTATTTATCCCCTCTGGTCGAGCCCGCCCCGAGGGGTGTATGGATGCGTGTAGCGGGATACATTGTAGGGAAGAGCCCGGGTGGCTCTCTACATCCCTCCTTTCTTTCAGTACCTGACCATCAGGTCCCTCAGATTCACGGAGAGGTGCATACAAAGTCATTCAGTCTTTGACTTGGTGCAGGGTTCGGCCAGAGACTATACTTCTGGCTCCGGGAGCTGGAGCTGCCTACTGGCTGGATGGAGTATTTGGGGGTGACCCGGTTGTCTCGGCGGAACGGGTCGAACCAGTCACGGGGACAACCTCTGCGCTCTCCATTCGCGAGCCCCTCAGCGACGGACTAAGCGTTCCTGGTGAGACTGGTGGGACGACACTCGGGGTGATCTCTGGATAGTCCGACACTTCGTGGCCAGAGTCGTTCTTGCAAATCTTCTTGAAGCTGGACACATTTCTTGAGACAGACTGCTGCCCCCGCTGGGCAGTGACCATGGTCCCTTGAATGCTAACCACGGTTGTGAGAAGTTGGCCTGGTATATGCTGTTCACTAGTTAAAGTGACCACCTTGTACCATGCCAAGCAACCCTTATGGTGTGGTTGTAAGTCAACCTTTTTGGACTAGCTGCCCTAGTGGTAGCGTAGGCTAAGCAGTCTTTGAGGCTAAACTCGTTAAAGCGTGTTAAGCAAGCTGTTTTACCATATGTAACCCCCCTTTATACCAATGAAAGGACACCACACAGATATATATTCAAAATATATATGTATTTATTACTCAAAGTATCCCCTAGACTCTTTATGAGCACAGGAGCACAAATCGTTAAACAAGACAACGTTATAGTATGCAGAAGTTGCACTTTATATGGATAGGCCCTGGTGGCCGATCAAACCATATACTAAAATAGTGGTATAAGTACCACGAACAGGAAAGGGAAAAGGCCTAGGGCCTCTAGAATCGCTGGGCCTACAAGGAGCTAACTTCAGTTAGTGACCAGGAGGTCCACGGGTCGCGTGTGCAGTGAGGAAAGTTACACGCGTGCTCCCATAGGTTTTCAATGGGTGCGTAAAAGTTACTGCTAGAAGGGTCTTCTGGATGGACTACGAATTTAAGATTCAAAACACAGACACTAGAGATGTTTCTCTACACTTGGGCACCGGAGTGCCAGCTTTACCTCACCCACAGGAAGCGGGTGCATAGGTCTCGAAGTGCGTCGGGTTTCTTCTATCGATTCAATGGAGCCTGATGACAAAGATGCTGCAGGCGGTCGGTCCAGAAGAGATGCGGTGGATCCAAGAGTGGATCGGAGTTGTAGAAGACCTGAAAGCACAGTGTTCACAGTCACTAGCCAGTGACCGGCGTGGCACCAGGTAGGTACCAGGCGATATTGGGTGCAAACAGGTGATGAAGTGTAGCTTGTCTTTGCAGCCACGTGGTCCCTGAAGGTCGACGACGTCCAGGAGTCGGTTCACGAGCTGTCCCACGCAGGCTCTCGCTGTCGGCGGTGTCGGCGACTCGAAGGAAGCAAACAAGCCTTGGCAAAGGCAGAAGTCGAGGAAAGAGAAGAAAGCTGATTGTTCTGACCAGCAAGGTCAGAGGGGCTGCTCCTTTGGAGAGCAGCTGGGGCCAGTCTGGAGCAACTAGACCAGCGTCGTTGATTTCAAGTTAGGTCGCCAAAATGGCCACTGGCCAACGGGCCAGGGACCGGGCAGGCGCGTCGAGATGCAAAGTGCAGAGGAGCTCCACGCAAATCGTGGAGAGTCTGGAGGGCTCACCTTTGGTACCGATGCTGCTCGGGTGTTGGGCTTCTCAGGACCCAAAGCACAACTTGGAGGGAGCCTCTGTTGTCGCGCTTGCAGCTTGTCGTCGGTCTTTCAAGATGGCTGGCTCCACGTGTCTCGGTACCTCCACGAGTTCCTTCTTTGCAGGGACTGTGGATCAGGCTGTGAGAGGTCTGGAGGTCCAGATCTTGTCGGGCTCTGGGCTCGGGCTCCGGCGGGAGGCGGCGGCAAAGCAGACGTCGAATAGCTGGTTGGTGCTTGCGTTAGCAAGATGGTCACTCCCTGACCATAGGGGAGATTTCCTTCTGTCCTCTGTGCAGCAGAGCGTCGAAGTTCCCGTCTTCTTCTAGTAGTTAAGTTGATTCCAGGATGTCTGAAGTCTTAGGACACAGCTCCTACCTTTCAGCGGATTCTAGGGGCCGGACTACCTGCTAGGTCCCTCCCTAAGGGTGGGACCAGGAAGGGGGGTGGTACACCCCCAATCCTTTGTCCAGCTCGCCCCAGGTCCGGGGCTGGTGTGCTCCAGGACCGGTTTGAACTGGCATATGCACCGAGGCTCCTTGTGAGCCTCAGGCATGTCTGATTCCATTCAAGCCCTACCTGACCAATACACAAAATCCTGTCTGGGGTGGTGCACGCACCTCCCCTGGCAGGAAACCCTTTGTCCACGTCTCCCAAGCTGGAAGGACTCCCAGCAGCAGGAGGGCAGACTTGTGTCTGTGGTGGCAGCATCCATTTTGTGGAGCTGAGGCTATGTCTGATTTTACCCGGGTTTCAGGTACTGTACATGTCGTGTCCCTCTAGAAGGGTGGAATGCTAACCCCGTCGCCAGAATTGGCGAGGGGTTAGTATTCCAATTCGTATGACACCTTACTCGACATGTTTTGATAAAGCCAAACCAAAGATAGCATTTAACCGCGAGGTTCATAATGCACTTAAGAGTATATGGTATGACGATATCTGGAAACGGTAGAAGGAAGTTGTTCCGACCACTGCAGACAGGCTCAGCTCATGCCAGAGCACCATCTCACATGGAACCAAGCACTCTGCCTTCAGGATTGTTAAGGCCTGCCATAGGAGTGACTTATAGGTTACCAGGTGTCCCATTTAAGGTTAGGTATAGGTATACTACACCTAAGTAAGAGGTGGTTACACCAACTTACCCCAGCTGAGTGATCAGCCAGTTGTGTCAAATTTGTTAGGCCAGGCCTGGGGTGGCATAATACATGCTTCAGCCCCTGGTAGGCCTTAGATACACCAATGCCCTGGGTACCTAGTGTACACTGGTACAGGGGCTCACAGGGTGATCCAATTCCAATTGGTTATGCACCTAGGGTGCATAGTGTCAATTTAGTTAGAGAGAACAGCAGGCTGGGGGTCTGATTAGCAGGCCCACAGCCTCAATATGTCAAAAACCAGTGAAGCAAAAAGCAAAAATTTGGGGTGACCATAGGATAGCAGACCCTACTCTCCTACACAACCCCCCCCCCCCAAACGCAGGGACATTAAACTAGCCTTGACCAGTCTCGTCTTCATGTCCTAAGTGGAAGTACCTGGAGAGACCATCTGCATTCCCATGGTCTGTACCTGGCCGGTGCTCCACTGTAAAGTCCATCCCCTGTAGGGAAATGGACCACCTAAGCAGTTTGGGGTTTTTACCCTTCATCTGATTTAGCCACAAGAGGGGCTTATGATCGGTCTGAATCTTGAAGTGAGTACCAAACAAGTATGGCCTCAGCTTCTTCAGGGCCCACACCACAGCAAAGGCCTCCCTCTCAATAGCTGACCAATTCTTCTCTCTGGGGGTCAACCTTCTGCTAATAAAAGCAATGGGTTGGTCTTGACCATTTACATTAAGTTGTGACAGCACAGCTCCCACACCCAACTCAGAAGCATCTGTTTGGACAATAAACTCTTTGGAGTAGTCAGGACTTTTCAGGATAGGTGCAGAGCACATGGCCTTCTTCAGGTCGTCAAATGCCTTTTGACAGCTTACTGTCCACTGAACCTTTTTGGGCATCTTCTTGGATGTCAGATCATTAAGAGGAGTCACAATGGACCCATAGTTCTTAACAAACTTCCTGTAGTACCCAGTCAAGCCCAAGAAAGCTCGAACTTGAGTCTGGGTGGTTGGAGGAGACCAGTCCTTGATGGATTGTATCTTACTCTCCAGTGGTTGAACTTGGCCTCCACCTACAAGGTGGCCCAAATACACAACCTTACTCTGCCCTATCTGGCACTTAGTAGCCTTGATAGTGAGGCGTGCCTTTTGCAGAGCCTCAAGTACCTTCTTCAGGTGGATCAGGTGATCCTCCCAGGTGGAGCTAAAGACAGCAATGTCATCAAGATATGCTGCACAAAAGTCATCCAACCCAGTAAGGACTTGATTCACCAACCTTTGGAAGGTGGCAGGTGCATTCTTCAGACCAAAGGGCATCACCAAAAATTGATAATGCCCACCTGGGGTTGAGAATGCTGTTTTGGCCTTGGACTCCTCAGCTAACCTGATTTGCCAATAGCCAGCTGTCAAATCAAATGTGCTCAAAAACTTAGCAGAAGCCAGTTTATCTATGAGCTCATCTGCCCTTGGAATAGGATGTGCATCTGTCCTAGTGACAGCATTGAGTCCTCTGTAATCCACACAGAACCTCATCTCTCTCTTGCCATCTTTGGTGTGAGGTTTGGGGACCAGAACCATTGGGCTAGCCCAGGGGCTCTCTGAGGGCTCAATGACACCCCGTTCCAGCATTTTGTGTACCTCAGCCTTTATACAGTCCCTGACGTGGTCAGGTTGTCTGTAAAGTTTGTTCTTTACAGGCAGACTGTCACCAGTGTCCACCACATGGGTACACCAGTCAGTTTGACTAGGTATCAATGAAAACATATGCTGAAATGATTGTAGAACCTGTCTACATTCAATCTGCTGATGATCAGTGAGGTTGCCTCCAAGGGTCACTCCTTCAACTGAGCCATCTTCAGGGTTCTGAGACAACAAGTCTGGGAGAGGGTCACTCTCTTCCTCCTGTCCCTCATCTGTAGCCATGAGCAAGCCCATGTCTGCCCTGTCAACATATGCCTTTAACCTGTTAACATGGAGTACCCTGTGGGGACTCCTGGGAGTTCCTAGGTCCACCAAGTAGGTAACCTCTCCCTTCTTTTCCAGGATTGTATGGGGTCCAGACCATTTGTCTTGGAGTGCTGCTGGGGCCACTGGCTCCAACACCCATACCTTCTGTCCTGGCTGAAACTCAACCAAGACAGCCATTTGGTCATGCCAAGCTTTCTGTAAGGCCTGGCTTGCCTCAAGGTTTTTGGATGCCTTCTCCATATATTCGGCCATCCTGGAGCGGAGACCAAGTACATAGTCCACTATGTCTTGTTTAGGCTTTTTGAGAGGCAACTCCCATCCTTCCTTCACTAAACACATTGGGCCTCTCACAGGGTGCCCAAACAACAATTCAAAGGGGCTGTAGCCAACTCCTTTTTGTGGGACCTCTCTGTAAGCAAACAGAAGGCAGGGTAGAAGGATGTCCCATCTTCGCCTGAGCTTTTCAGGTAATCCTTTGATCATACCCTTTAGGGTCTTGTTGAATCTCTCAACAAGCCCATTGCATTGTGGGTGATAAGGAGTGGTGAACTTGTAGTTGACACCACATTCCTTCCACATAGCTGTCAAGTATCCTGACATGAAGTTGGTATCTCTGTCAGAAACTACCTCCTTAGGAAACCCCACTCTGGAGAATACTCCCAGCAGGGCCCTGGCCACAACAGGAGCTGTAGTGGTCCTAAGGGGAATTACCTCTGGATACCTGGTGGCATGATCCACTACCACCAGTATAAATCTGTGCCCAGATGCAGTGGGAGGATCCATGGGACCCACTATATCTATTCCCACTCTTTCAAAGGGAACCCCCACCACAGGTAGTGGTATTAGGGGAGCCTTTGTTGTGCCACCTGATTTGCCACTGGCTTGGCAGGTCACACAGGAGCGACAAAACTCCTTGGTATCTTCATTCATGTGAGGCCAGTGAAAGTGAGGGACAAGCCTGTCCCAAGTCTTGTTCTGGCCTAAGTGTCCTGCTAGAGGAATATCATGGGCCAAGGTAAGAAGGAAGCCCCTAAATTGCAGAGGTATAACCAACCTCCTGGTTGCACCAGGTTTTGGGTCTCTAGCCTCTGAATAAAGGAGCCCATCATCCCAATACACTTTATGGGTACCTTGAGCATTCCCAGCAGCCTCAGCAGCAGCCAGCTGTCTGAGGGGTTCAAGAGATGGACAGGTTAACTGAGCCTGCCCCAAGACAGCCCTGGAAGGTCCCCCTGTCCCCAGAAACTCAACCTGATCAGGTTCAAGCTCTTCAGGGACAGTTCCTTCAGGGTCCTCTAGATCATCTTCCTGGGAAGGCTGATCATCACTTGGAGGCAGGGGGGAAGGCACAGCCTTAACCCTCCTGTTCTTCTTCTTGGTAGGTGCTTGGTCCATTGTTCCAGGATCCAAGACCTGTGGTTCAGTAAGGCACTTTTTGGCCTGTGACCTGGTCACAGCAAGGACATGTGGTGATATACCTAACATCTCTGCATGTGTCCTGTACTCCACTTCTGACCATAGAGAACTCTCTAGGTCATTGCCCAACAAACTTTCTACTGGGAGGTCTGCACTAACCACAACCCTTTTGAGGCCAGTTACCCCTCCCCATGAGAAGTTAACAACTGCCACACTATGTGAAGTAGTGGCATTGCTGGCATTGGTCACCAGGTAATTCTCACCTAGTATGTACTGTCCAGGGTCCACAAAGCCTGGTGTCACCATAGTGACACTGGCACATGTGTCCCTGTAGGCTTGAGACACTTTTTCATTTATTAAAGGAGTCTGTCTGTACTTGCCCAGGTTACTGGGGCTCACAGTCAGGGGCAAATCCATGTCCCCATCACAGATCAAGACTGCCTGTGTCAGGGTTCTGTCTAAGTCAGAATCTCCTTCAGTTCCCATAGTGATTCCCACTACACCCTTTGTCTGGGGACCAACACTGCTAACAGTAGTACTGGGAGCAGGTGCCTTAGGGGCAACGGTGTTGGGGGCTCCACCCTTCTTACAATCACTAGTCCAGTGAGTTGTATTCTTGCAAGATTTGCACCAGGGTTTCTTTGGACCTTCTTTCTTCTTCCCTTTAGGTTGGGACCCACCCTCGTTAGTACTAGTTTGGGGCCCTGTTGAAGACTTCTGGTCTTTAGATTTCTGATCTCCACCCTTTTGGTCTGTTTTCTTCTGATCACCCCCTTGGCCCTGGTTCTGGTTCTTTTGCTTAACCCTGGTTCTGACCCATTTGTCTGCCTTCTTTCCCAATTCTTGGGGAGAGGTCAGATCTGAGTCAACCAAGTGTTGATGCAGTTGCTGGTTCTGACAGTTATTTAAAATCTGTTCTCTCATCATCAAATTGTACAATCCTGTATAATCAGATACCTTACTTCCCAGCAACCAACCCTCCAAAGCCTTAGTGGCACATTCAATGTATTCAGACCAGTCCTGAGTCTGTGTCTTCTGGGTGTCTCTGAACATTAACCTGTACTGTTCAGTGGTTAAGCCTAACCCATCAACTAGGACACTCTTCAGGGCTCTGTAGTTTCTGACATCCTCCTCCCTAACAGTGAGGAGTCTATCTCTGCCTCTTCCTTCAAAGGAGAGCCATAAGATTGCTGCCCACTGGTCTTCAGGAACCTGCTGCACTTTGCAGGCTCTCTCAAGAGCAGTCATCCACTTGTGGATATCATCCCCACTTTTGTAGGGGGGCACAACCTTGGACAGGTTCCTATTGTCAAAGACCCTATCTTTGTCCTTAGGGACAATGCTGCCACCAGTGGGTATAGACCCACTCTCTCTAGGTTGCCTAGCCTTACTCAGTTTCTCTTCCATCAGAGCTACTTCTAGCTCCTGTCTCCTGATTCTCAGCTGAGCTTCCTGCATTCTGGCCTCATGTTCCCTCCTCTGAGGGGTGGTCATCCTTCTTCTGGAGTGACCTTGAGAGCCTCTAGAGGCACGAGAAGCATTAGATTCACCTGAGTGATTCCTTTGCCTCCCAAACCTGTGTTTAAGTCCACTAGGGAGATCCAATGGGATGATCCCATTGTCAGTCCCCAGTAGCCTTAGGTTAGCTGGGCCACGTATAACACTTGGCACTGGGCTAGTTCTCCCTTCATCCCCACTACCTTCTGTATCAGTACCCTTATCACTTTCATCCTCTGTAGTATGATTCTCATCTAAGGGGTGACTATTGGAAAGGGGTACCTCAGTAGCATCTTCAGAAGGGGGGCCTCCTGTTCCAGTCCCTAAGGGGCCTAACTGGGAGGCTTTCTTGAGAGCTTTCTGATCTTCATCAGCCTGTAAGAGCTCTCTGAGTTCAGTAGAGGTAGGGTTCTTGGGCTGTTTAAGGCCCCTGATATTTGCCAACTGCCTGAGCTCATTTTGGTTTAGGGTAGCAAAGATGGATGGTGCCCTCTGGGGGTCACTCTCAACAGAGATGGGTATATTGGACCCCTCTGCCCCAGCCATTGCTCTTAAGTGTGGGTGGATGTGTTGCAACTACCTACACTTGGGTTTTCCTACTAAACCTATCTAGTTGTTGTAGTCAGGGTGTGCTAGTCCCTTTGCTCTACAACAACTAAGTTCAGTGAAACTTAAGTATATCTATCATGTTTTATATGTACCTAAAGGTACCTGTGTGATCTTTCAATTGGTAACAAAGAGATTACAGAGGTAAAACACAGCAAGCTCAAATCCAACCGCTGCTCACCAATGTGAGAAGTTGGCCTGGTATATGCTGTTCACTAGTTAAAGTCACCACCTTGTACCATGCCAAGCAACCCTTATGGTGTGGTTGTAAGTCAACCTTTTCGGACTAGCTGCCCTAGTGGTAGCGTAGGCTAAGCAGTCTTTGAGGCTAAACTCGTTAAAGCGTGTTAAGCAAGCTGTTTTACCATATGTAACCCCCCTTTATACCAATGAAAGGACACCACACAGATAAATATTCAAAAAATATATGTATTTATTACTCAAAGTATCCCCTAGACTCTTTATGAGCACAGGAGCACAAATCGTTAAACAAGACAACGTTATAATATACAGAAGTTGCACTTTATATGGATAGGCCCTGGTGGCCGATCAAACCATATACTAAAATAGTGGTATAAGTACCATGAACAGGAAAGGGAAAAGGCCTAGGGCCTCTAGAATCGCTGGGCCTACAAGGAGCTAACTTCAGTTAGTGACCAGGAGGTCCACGGGTCGCGTGTGCAGTGAGGAAAGTTACACGCGTGCTCCCATAGGTTTTCAATGGGTGCGTAAAAGTTCAAAAGTTACTGCTAGAAGGGTCTTCTGGATGGACTACGAATTTAAGATTCAAAACACAGACACTAGAGATGTTTCTCTACACTTGGGCACCGGAGTGCCAGCTTTACCTCACCCACAGGAAGCGGGTGCATAGGTCTCGAAGTTCGTCGGGTTTCTTCTATCGATTCAATGGAGCCTGATGACAAAGATGCTGCAGGCGGTTGGTCCAGAAGAGATGCGGTGGATCCAAGAGTGGATCGGAGTTGTAGAAGACCTGAAAGCAGAGGGGACAGTGTTCACAGTCACTAGCCAGTGACCGGCGTGGCACCAGGTAGGTACCAGGCGATGTCGGGTGCAAACAGGTGATGAAGTGTAGCTTGTCTCCGCAGCCACGTGGTCCCTGAAGGCCGACGACGTCCAGGAGTCGGTTCACGAGCTGTCCCACGCAGGCTCTCGCTGTCGGCGGTGTCGGCGACTCGAAGGAAGCAAACAAGCCTTCGCAAAGGCAGAAGTCGAGGAAAGAGAAGAAAGCTGATTGTTCTGACCAGCAAGGTCAGAGGGGCTGCTCCTTTGGAGAGCAGCTGGGGCCAGTCTGGAGCAACCAGACCAGCGTCGTTGATTTCAAGTTAGGTTGCCAAAATGGCGACTGGCCAACGGGCCAGGGACCGGGCAGGCGCGTCGAGATGCAAAGTGCAGAGGGGCCCCACGCAGATCGTGGAGATGCTGGAGGGCTCACCTTTGGTGCCGATGCTGCTCGGGTGTTGGGCTTCTCAGGACCCAAAGCACAACTTGGAGGGAGCCTCTGTTGTCGCGCTTGCAGCTTGTCGTCGGTCTTTCAAGATGGCTGGCTCCACGTGTCTCGGTGCCTCCACGAGTTCCTTCTTTGCAGGGACTGTGGATCGGGCTGCGAGAGGTCTGGAGGTCCAGGTCTTGTCGGGCACGGGACTCGGGCTCTGGCGGGAGGCGGCGGCAAAGCAGACATCGAATAGCTGGTTGGTGCTTGCGTTAGCAAGATGGTCACTCCCTGACCATAGGGGAGATTTCCTTCTGTCCTCTGTGCAGCAGAGCGTCGAAGTTCCCGTCTTCTTCTTGTAGTTAAGTTGATTCCAGGATGTCTGAAGTCTTAGGACACAGCTCCTACCTTTAAGCGGATTCTAGGGGCCGGACTACCTGCTAGGTCCCTCCCTAAGGGTGGGACCAGGAAGGGGGGTGGTTACACCCCCAATCCTTTGTCCAGCTCGCCCCAGGTCCGGGGCTGGTGTGCCCCAGGACCGGTTTGAACTGGCATATGCACCGAGGCTCCTTGTGAGCCTCAGGCATAACTGATTCCATTCAAGCCCTACCTGACCAATACACAAAATCCTGTCTGGGGTGGTGCACGCACCTCCCCTGGCAGGAAACCCTTTGTCCACGTCTCCCAAGCTGGAAGGACTCCCAGCAGCAGGAGGGCAGACTTGTGTCTGTGGTGGCAGCATCCATTTTGTGGAGCTGAGGCTATGTCTGATTTTACCCGGGTTTCAGGTACTGTACATGTCGTGTCC
This sequence comes from Triturus cristatus, assembly GCF_964204655.1. Classification (NCBI taxonomy): domain Eukaryota; kingdom Metazoa; phylum Chordata; class Amphibia; order Caudata; family Salamandridae; genus Triturus; species Triturus cristatus. Next base: position 557,915,634 of record NC_140590.1, read on the forward strand.
CTCTAGAAGGGTGGAATGCTAACCCCGTCGCCAGAATTGGCGAGGGGTTAGTATTCCAATTCGTATGACACCTTACTCGACATGTTTTGATAAAGCCAAACCAAAGATAGCATTTAACCGCGAGGTTCATAATGCACTTAAGAGTATATGGTATGACGATATCTGGAAACGGTAGAAGGAAGTTGTTCCGACCACTGCAGACAGGCTCAGCTCATGCCAGAGCACCATCTCACATGGAACCAAGCACTCTGCCTTCAGGATTGTCAAGGCCTGCCATAAGAGTGACTTATAGGTTACCAGGTGTCCCATTTAAGGTTAGGTATAGGTATACTACACCTAAGTAAGAGGTGGTTACACCAACTTACCCCAGCTGAGTGATCAGCCAGTTGTGTCAAATTTGTTAGGCCAGGCCTGGGGTGGCATAATACATGCTTCAGCCCCTGGTAGGCCTTAGATACACCAATGCCCTGGGTACCTAGTGTACACTGGTACAGGGGCTCACAGGGTGACCCAATTCCAATTGGTTATGCACCTAGGGTGCATAGTGTCAATTTAGTTAGAGAGAACAGCAGGCTGGGGGTCTGATTAGCAGGCCCACAGCCTCAATATGTCAAAAACCAGTGAAGCAAAAAGCAAAAATTTGGGGTGACCATAGGATAGCAGACCCTACTCTCCTACAACGGTCCATTCCTCTGGCTCGTAGGGTGTCCTGAACTTCCAGTCAGGGTGCCTGTCCTTGAATATTACATGATCCCCCACTTTTAGCTCTGGCTCTTGTGCCCGGTGGGCCTCACTGGCCTTGAGGTTGGTCATTGCCCTTGCCTGAACCGCTTAGTTGTCACGTTCCGGGGACTCCCACGTCGGGTCCGACAGGATGCTGTCTCGCGGGGGCCGCTTGAAAAGTAGATGGGACGGGGAGCATTTGGTGGTGCTGTGGGGTGTCTGTCGATAGGCTCCAAGGAATTGATGTAGTACTTCTTCTGCATCTTCTCCTTGGTCTACGGCAATGCGCAATGCTCGGCATCAGACGTTCCACCTCCCCGTTGGCTTGAGGCCACAATGGGGTGATCTTCCGGTGATGAATCGCTTTATTTTCTAGGTATTCTTGGAATTCCCGGCCCTTGAACGGGGATCCATTTTATGACCCGATTTCCTCGGGCAGACCCATCACTGCGAATGTCTTGTCCAAAATCCTCTTTACGTGTGTGAACGCCGTCGATGCCACCACCTCCACGATGGGGAACTTCGAGAAAGAGTCAAACATTACTAGCATGTTGCGTCCATCGGGGAAGCTCCTGAAGTCAAGGCTGACTTTGGCCCAGGGGCTCTCACTGGGTTCTTCGGTGATCACTGGTGCCGGATCTCCCCCTGTGATTGTGCAGGCATGGGACGGTCTCACCATTTCCTCCACCATGAAATCCATTGCCGGGAACCAGACTTTGTTTCGCAGCCTGGCCTTCGTCTTAGCCATCCCCTGGTGTCCAACATGCGCCAGCAGGAGTATCCGTCTCTGCAGCCTTTCTGGAATTACAATCAGATGTCCTCTCAGGATGACCCCCTGCTCACCTACGCTAAGTTCGTGGTGCACTTGCCAGAGTTTTTGCTGAGTGTGGCTGACTTCTGTCCTTAGAGTACGGGTTCCATCCATGAAATGTGCCCAGCCATTGTTCACCAGTGCGGTTTTCACCCGGGACAGTGTCTCATCTTCAGCAGTGGCACAGCCGATTTCCTCGAGTGTCATGGGGCACGCTCCTTGCGAGACCATCTTCACGAATGCCTCTGAGTAGCATGCATCCGCGGAGGATCCTGGAGGCGACATGGACTCAGGGTGGCGTGATAGGTAGTTGGCCGGGTTGTGGGCCCCAGGACGAAAAATGTCCTTGAAATTGTAGGACTGCAGCTGCACCGCCCATCGCTCTATCCTCGGGGGGGCAAACCTGGACGATCCTGCGAAGAGCGGAAGTAGGGCCTTGTGGGCCGTCACAACGTGGAACTCTTGGCCGCACAAATATAAGTGAAAATGTTGACACGCCCATTTTATCGCCAGGGTCTCCCTCTCGATTTGGGCATACCTTGTTTCAGTGTCTGTGAGGGCCTTACTGGCGTACGCTACCGGCCTCCAGGCTTCTGGGCTGTTCTCCTGAAGAAGGACCGCTCCAAGGCCAACTGGGCTGGCGTCAACGATCAGTTCAGTGCGCAGCCCCGGATGGAAGTAAGTCATTACCGTTTTGTCCAGCAGCGCTGCCTTGATGTCGTTGAATGCCGTATTGGCGGCCACAGTCCACTCCCATTTGTGGTCATTGCGTGTGAGAATACGGAGCGGTTCTGACAGGACAGCGAGGTTCGGAATGAATCTTCCACAGTATGTGGCCATGCCTAGAAAGCTACTCACTTCTGAGGGGTTCTTCGGGGTGCTGGCTGCTCGGATGGCTGCAGCCTTCTTGGGGTCCACTCGGAGTCCTTCGCTGGTGAAAGTGTACCCGAAGAAATCAACAGATTCCTGGTAGAATGATCACTTCGACTTGTGAAGGGTTAGTCCGCAGTCTTCCAGTCTCTTCAGGGTGGCTCGGAGGTGAGTGTGGGGGTCTTCCAAGGTGTCTGAGAACACCAGAATGTCATCACTGAGGTTAATCACACCCTGCATTCCCGACAGTGCTTCCCTGATGGCGTTTTGGAAGACTTCGGCTGCTGACGACACCCCAAAACTGAGTCTCTTGTATCTCCAGAGGCCAACGTGTGTCGAGAATGTGGTGATGTATCTACTCTCGGGTTCAAGTTCCAGCTGGTGGTATCCCGCGTTTAAATTCAGTTTTAAGAACCACTTGGCTCCGTTCAGGTCTGCCACTATGTCGTCCATGGTGGGTGTAATGTGGCGTTCTCTCTTGACTGCCGTGTTGGGTAGCCTCATGTCCACACAGAGCCGGATGGCTCAGGGCTGCTTGGGTTTGGGAGCCACGACCAGCGGGGACACCCACGGGGTGGGGCCAGAGACCTTCTCAGTCACGTCGAGATCCTCAAGCTTCTCAAGCTCTTCCTCCACCTGCGGGCGGAGATTGAACAGCACTCTCCGGTGCCTTAGAGCGACTGGTCTCACTGTGGGGTCGATGTGGAGTTTGAACTTCTTCCCCTTCAGTTTCCCTAGTCCAGTGAACAATGCTGGAAACTCCTTCAGAATGGCTTTGGCGTGGGAGTTATGAATCTGGTTGGCAAAGAAGACAAGCCCCAGGTCTTCAGCTGTATGGCAGCTGAGCAGTGTCCCCTCCCTACCTTCTGTGATGTGGAACTTGGGTTCCGTGGAATACTTTCCGCTTGCCACTTTGGCATGGATGACTCCTCGGAGAGGAAGTGGCTCTGTCCCTCTGTACGTGTAAATCCGGGCCCTGGAGAGCGTGAGCGGGTCCGTGGCGACAGACGGACTTATTGCTCTGAGTCCATCACATTGACAGATGCATCGGTGTCGATGTGGGCCTGAACAGCCGTCCCTTCCACCGAGACGGAGCACATTGGTGGTGGCCTTCAGCGATTGTCGGTCCTGCTGACATACGACACGACAAACACTTTGTCGTAAGACATCCTCAAGAGCACAGCAGCGTTCCTGCTGCTTGACCTCCCTTGTCGATGGCGAGTCGTCGATGAAGACCTGGCGCAAGCATTGCAACATGCCTTGCGGCTTCCAAGGAGTCTGCCTGGACCGACCACTGCAGCACACCTTGGCAAAGTGGTTGATCTTGCCGCAGCGGGAGCATGTCTTCCCTTTCGCCCCGCAGATGGCTGTCGCTGAGTGATCCTCACCACAGTAGCATCGTTGGATTACCTCGACCTCTTCTTTGATGGGCACGTGCCTGGACGTATGTGGTGCGGCTACGGGCATGTGTAGGGCGGCCTCCATTTCGTCAGCCCGAATACCAACAGCTCTTGTGAACGGGCCAAGACAAGGATCTCGTCCAGCGAGATCCCAGGTTGACCAAGGATCAGCTTCCGCAGGACTCTGGAACGGCACCCTAGGATGATCTGGCCTCGTATCTCTTACCTATGATCCGGGAAGGTGCACGTGCTGGCCAGACGGCGCAGCCGCGCGTAATTCATGTCGACCGACTCCGCGTCCGACTGCGATGCCCGTCTGAACTTGAACCTCTCGAAGTCGGGGTTAAGTTGAAGGTCAAAGTGCCTGTTGAGCGTGGTAACCGCTTCTTCGTAGTTGTCGTCATCACCTGTGTTGCGGAGCGTTTCAAAGAGGTCATAGATTTCTGAACCTACATAGTAGATGAGTAGCCTTTGAAATATTGGTTGAGCCGTCCGACCCACGCTTTCCATTGTGGCGCTGCCGTGGCAGGTTCTGAGGCTTCGCTGAAAGGTGGTAGTGGTGCGACAGCCGTGTGGCTGTGCCCTGGGTGAGGTACATTGGCACCCCTGTCTGGATTGCTTCCCCCAGCCTGTTGGCTGGCAGCTCCAGTTGGAGATGGGTTGCTCATGGTGATGCGTAGCTTTGGCGCTAGGACTCTGTGGGTGAGCGCCGGCGCGTGGCCACGCGCGGTTGGCTGATCTGGGGGCCTTGATTGCGCAGGTTGGGCCGCTCCGCTCCCTGGCGCGGGCTGGGGTGGATGTCGTCCTCTTGCCGCGCTTGTAGGGGTTAGACCAGGCGCCCAAAACCCTTGATGTTGTCCCAGTGTGCCTTTCTTTTATTTAATGGACAAGCACTTTCTCCTCTCTCTCTCCCCCTTTTGTCATCTGACTCCCAGGCAGGTGTAGGCAGCAGCGAGAGTTGGGGCCTTTCAGCAGGCCTACGCGCTGGCAGGCAGAGGTGGGGGCCGAAGGCAGGAGCGAGACATCCTGCACCTATGCAGCCTGCGCTCGTGTCGGAGGAGCGCCTGCAGTACCGCCAATCACCACAGCGGGGAAGACTCTCTTGAGTCAGGCACTCACCGCTGATGAATCTGGCCGCAGCATTCCCGGCCAGCTGAGCACGCTCCCGCTGCGCTGGGGAGACGCGTGGGCGGGCGCAGGGCACAGCGGCGGAGGGCCTGGAGTCAGTCCCCGTGTATGTATCACTGGCAGCCACAGCAGGGGCGGGCGATGCGGGTTTCAGTCGCCGACCGTGCCACTGAAGCACCAGGCAGATCTTCCTCTGTGGGCAGGAGCGGAGTGACGCCGGTGGGCTCCGCAAGCTCTCAGCCGATTGCCGAGCAGGAGGCAATGCACACGTGAGGAACGACTGGCCTCGTCGCCAATGTAGCGCGGCGGGGCCACGTGGAGTACAGGCCGCAGCAGTGCTTAAGAAAAGGTACGCCAGACTACTTTTGCTGTATTGGTCGGAAGACCCCGAGCGGTCTCCTGCTGTTTATTTATCCCCTCGGGTCGAGCCCACCCCGAGGGGTGTATGGATGCGTGTAGCGGGACACTTTGTAGGGAAGAGCCCGGGTGGCTCTCTACACCACGTTTCAGTATCAATTCTCAGATGGGTTCTACTGCCATTAAACCATTTGCATCGGCTGAAAGTTGTGATGAAAGGCGTACCTTTCATCTCTGTCGAGAATCTTTCTGCTCGTTTGGACCAGCTCTCGGCTCGGTTATGCTATTGCATTATGGGGACCTACCTGCATATTAGATAACATTTACCTTTTTTTATGTGTTTAAACTGTGGCCTGCCTCCCTTTTTAGTCTGATAAGTGTTTATGCATTCTTATGCACGTGTAAGCAATACACATTGATTCTTGTGCTTTACTGGCCGAGGAAGTTGTCACTTGGCTCTTTGATACTAAACATTATATGGAAAATTGAGATGGATGATGTCCGGCTCGGTCAGCCTCCTGATGGTAGCAAAAGGAAGAAGGTGCCTTTAGGAACCAGGAACTTCGCTCTTCGATGCCTGACTCTGGAGTGCACATCCGAGGATCTCAGCAGTTCTCAAGAGGGATTTTATGTACAGCGCCTTCCTGATAGCTCCATGCTACAACTGTACCTCTTACCCTCTTAACCCTCTAAGGAGGGGGAGACACCAGATGGTTGGGGGTGTCATTCTATTGATGTCAATGAAGCTAAAGTTTGTTGGTGAAAGTGGGGCTGGATTATATGACATATGATGCCACCGAGATCTAAAGTATTGTGGTGAAGATGGTGATTGAGCAGGTAAAACAAAATGTTGTATACCTCCTCTAAATTGCATGATATTAATTACGTAATCATTCTAAATCTAACTTGCACTAACTAGTTTGCAGTGAAATCTTACTAATCAACTTTTACACCTTGTTAAACATGAGCTACACGTGGGACTAAAATGCTAATTGCATGGCAGAATAATAAATTAATTAATTATGGTACACAAACTAACCTTAGATTGTGGTGAAATAGAAAATTTATGTTGCTTTGTGATTGTTTGTGCTTTCCAGTAGCACAAAATGGTGAGTATTTTCGCTTTAAATGTTGCTACAGCTAGGGAAATACTAATATATATTGGGATTAGTGTGGGTTTAAACATTAGAATCTCCATTTCTATATCTTAATTACTGTTATGTCTGTTTTTGCTTAAGTTGGCATTCGGGCCTACTAGACCGCAGTCCCCAAGATGGAGTCTCTACAGAAAACGCCACCATGTGAGCGCGATGGTTTCTGCGCAGAATCGGATGGCTATGGAGATCTCCAAATGACCTCAGATCTGTGACACCGTGTTCCTTGTCAAGGATATGAACGTGTTTGCTTGCCAACTGACGATGGTGTGAGAACAGCGGAAGGGACAATACATTACCTGTGGAGAAATGTCTTCTAGCCTTCGAAATGTTACATTCGAAACTTTTGCCTGGGAACAAAGGGGATATTATACGATTTGTGCCTTCCTATGCCAAGTTTCATGGAGAATCAGTTTACCCTGGGAAACTTTAGAAAAACTCACAGATAACTCCGAACTGTCCAATCAGATCATTTCTCTACCCCTAAATTGTTTCATGTTAGCATGAAGTAATAGGGAAAAAGGGTATATAAAGTCATTATCCGCCAAAGGGGGTGGACTGATCTTTCATGGCATTGGGTCTGCATTGAGCTGGTGAAGATTTCCATGGTTTGCCTTATTTCATCTGACGGTTTGATCTTTGCTGAGGTCGGACAGCTTATCCCAGATATGGTACCAGAGAATACAGATAACTTTCTGTTCATTCAGAAAGTCGCCGACGCTTGCTTATTAGTAATTAATTAAATGCGCTTCCTAAATTTATGCTGTTAGAAATGGGATTTCTGGTTGGCTAGGGCTTGCGCCAAAGTCAGGCAAAAACCACCACTCTAGTCAGGGCTGGGGAGTTACACGCCAAAGATAACCCCTGCTCACCCCCTTGGTAGCTTGGCACGAGCAGTCAGGCTTATCCCGGAGGCAATGTGTAAAGCGTTTGCGCGCGCACCCAGCAACAACACCCAAGGCCCACCACAAAGGAAACTCCACACAAGGTATTATATAAAAATAACCTTTGTATTATACCACAACACATTAGATAAAAACACACACTCTACAATGTGCCAACAGGCACGGGCAGAATTTACATGGGATTATACGTACAGGGGACAGGGCCTCATGGACCACTGTCAGGAATTAGCACTTTTGGAAATTAGCACTTAGAACATAGGAATAATACTGTAGTACAAAATAGCAAATGTAGTACACAACCAGTAACTACTGGTAACAGGTAAGTACCACCTACGCAACCCTAACCACCTTAGGAAAATGTCACGCAGGGAACTAGGACCTCACTAGCACCACCTGTACTAGGAGAAAACAAACAACCACCTAAGTATCACAATACCTGTAGGGTCTAAGCACAGTACACATGATGCATCGCAACACATTCAGAGGTGTAGGGAAGGAAAACTATTGATGCATAAAATACATTCAGCGGTGTAAAACAAGGCACATGACGCATAAACACACATTCAGAGGTGCAGGAAAGGAAAAATAGCGCACAACTCACATTAGCCACCACCTGTGGCAGTCCCTAGGCCAACTGGCCTTGAAGGGGCAAGGACGCCCTGTCCAGCAGAGTCAGGGGCCTAAACGGAGCAGTTGCCCACGAAGTGCTGGGCAGCTGTAGAACAATGATGCTGGGGCCAACGTTGGAGCCTTCCAGGGCTCTGAAGCCCCAACACTCGTGGCCCCCTGAGCCCCCCTGGGCTCTAAACAACAAAGAAATGCCACCGTTGGAGCCCTCTCTGGGCTCTAAAAGAATACTGCGCAAAACGTTGCAGCTGCCCGCACTGGGGCGGCGCAGCTGGGGATAGAACACAGGGGCCCTGAAACAACTGGGCCCTCTGAGCCTTGCTGGGGCTCTTGACACAATATTGCCCCTGTTGGAGCCGCGCACGGGCTCTGAAACTAATCACTCCCCATCGTTGCAGCTGACCCCTGCAATGTGGGGCAGCTGGAGAATAATGCTCAACGTGGGGCAGCACGGGACCTCGGGACCCCCACAGGGGCCCTTAAAATAAATATCACCACGTTGGAGCGGCCCGCTGCACAAACGGGGCTGCTCTGACCGTGTGCCTCTGCCAGGCACCCTTGACTGCGAGCCCCACTCACCTGGGCTCTTCAGCGGCAGGACTCCGGTCTCCGCTCTTCGCACGCGGTGGGGGCAGGCACCGGCAATGTGCCTCGAGCCCCCTCCGCCTTCAGTCTCCACTTACTGGTGCCCGCGGGGCTCTCCCTCAGCCATGGGAGCCCCGCACAGGCAGGCGCCATCACCTTCACTCCGGGCAGCTTATCAGGCGGCGGCGTGCGCGGGACTTCCTTCGCAAAACCGGAAGTCCCGCCCGCCGCCAGGCACATTGTTGCCTGACGTCCGCCCTGGCCGCTATTCTGGCTGCAGCGGTGATTTCCTCGGTGGCAAGAGGGGTAGGCTCCCTCATATTTAACAAGATAAAGCGGGGTGGGCAACCGCTACTCAAATCATGGCAAAGTCGCGGGGTGGGCACCCGCGCAATTAAAGTATAAGTAAGCGGCCATGAGCGGGGTGGGCACCCGCTCTAATTACCAAAATAAGCGGGGGGTGCACCCGCCAGGCTTGCATCACGGGGGAATCCCTAAGCTGGGGATTCCCTCCCTCTACCTTCCAGCAGCGCCGCGCTGCAAATCCTGCTCGCTCCTCCTCTGGGCAAATTGGAATAAAGCGCTCCCCAGGCGCTGGAAGGCTGCATCCAGTCTTGACAAGGTAAAAGAACAAGCTAAAGGTCCAGAAAGTCCATCTGGCATCCAGGGGCTGGGCAGGGCCCAGGGAGGCAAGCCGTCCCCTGGGCCCCAGCAGCAGCACGCCCCTGGTTGTTTCAAGTCAAGCACAAGAACATTTTGTAAGGGGACACAGCCCCTTTTTATACACAGGTTCCTTTGTTTCCAAAGGTGCAGGGGAGGGGCGAACCAGATTCAACTCGTTCCTGAGCACTTTGTTTTGCTCAGCCCCTCTCCCTATTCAGAGAGCAGGCCAGGGTCATCAGTCGCACCACAGGGGGTGGAGCCAGCATTGTGTGGGGAAAGCCCAGCACTATTCAGGACCCAGGTGGACTCCTCCCACCCATCTAGCTGCTGATCTCCCTATTCACCACTGGGTGACTCCTCCTGACTCTGGGGATTCCCTAGCCCGTCACCTGACCTCAGCCAGCCAATCACCAGACAAGGCACTCATTTCACACTGCACACAGAAGTGCCCACTTCTAGAAGTGGCACTTCCACACTAGATACATGCACGTCGCACACATCATCGCGCAGCATTTTATCACACAAGTCCGTACATACCAAACTCGCACCTGCACTCCCCACGCATCAGGAACTACCAGGGACACACACATTCCCCATTCATTCCTATGGGAGGGCAGGTCAGTCTCACTACATGGACTCAGAGCGCACGCGCTTTCCACTGGGACACAGTGTGAAAGCGCCTAGAGGCCTAAAACCCCTAACACCAGGTCACAATAAAAAGCAAAAAGTTCAGGGGTGAACCTGCCAGAAGGGCCAAGTCCAACATATGCTTATTTACTAAATGTCTGATTTCTCTTTGAAAATAAAACTGAATTTATACTATGACCTGTAGTGCATAAATGCTAATGCAGAGAAAAATGATTATTAGAGAAACAGAAATTGAATTAATAAGAAATGAGTTTGTGGTTCTTTTTTTTTTTTTTTTTAGTTTCAAAAGACCTTTATTCATCATAGGATACCAATACACAGCATAATGCCTACAACCACAAGTGGCCGGCAGCGTGGTATAAGAAGTGAAAGGCAGTGGTGTACACAGCGGTTCGCATACAACCCGATAAGGGCCGGCCGCGTCACGGTAATCCCAGATGTGCAGTACGATAGCCCAAAGGGGCCTGCCACATGAACAACTGAACAAAACAACCCAAATAAACTCCGCCTCGCTAGCCTCACAGTGAGAGTAATCGAAAAGAAAAGTCAACATTCCGCATCGCCTCATTAAGTGACTAGAGTCCTAAAGCCCAGTCTCAGCCGTGGGGGGAAGGGGGGCCGGGCTCGCCCGGCAGCTGCGGGTTCGACAGCAAGTAGGACTTCAAGGGACCCCATATGTCCCGGGGCCGGGATGCCGATGGCAGGAGTTCAGAGTACAGGGCAAGCTGGTCCTGCCAAAGAATCATTGTCTTCATCCAATCTTTAAATTTCGGCGCCCTCCCTCTGCCCCACCTGCAGGCCACCCTCCACTTGGCAAGAAGGAAACAGATAGAGGCAAACCTCCTATGTGCCACAGGGAGCTTCTCAGTGTAACCCAGTACGCCCATCAGTGGGGACAGCGGCAGCGGGTCCCCCAGCATCTTCCCAACGGCACCAAATACCTGCATCCAATAATCCTGAAGGGCCGGGCAACTCCAGGCCAAATGAAGCACGTCGGCCTCGTCTGCTCGGCACCTGTCGCACCTGGCATCAGCCCGCAGCCCAAACCGCTTCAGACGAGCAGGCGTATAATAGTATCTCTGCACATATTTAAAGTGCGTGATGTGCAGCCGGCTACTAGCGGACAGCTTCTCTATCTGCGCACAACAATAGTGCCACTCCTGGTCCGAGATTTCCTGGCCCAAGTCCTGCGACCAACGAGCTCGGGCAGCATCCAACTTCAGCGTATAATGATTTATAAAGAGTGGAAACCAAGTGGGACGCAGACTGCGCCCCCATGAGTGTATGGATCTGTGGGAGCACCGGTGGCTCCTGCGGGTACCCCGGGGTGCAGGCTCGCATTCCCTCCCGCAAGCGCGCATATAAAAATGTTTCCATAGCGTCGGGGGGAGGTTCCTGACATAGCTGCTGAAGGGTGACAAATGTCCTGTTAGGGTAGATGTCTCCCCACGTGCTGATCCCCCGCCGTTTTTGAAATGTGTGGAAGATGCCCTCCCGGAGGAGGGACAGCTGGGGGTGATACACCAACGGCATCCGGGGGGAGTAAATCACTGGGGCCTGTAGCTTACGCGCAATACACCCCCAAGCCCGCACCGTACATTCTATGGTTGTGGGGTCCCGCCCGCGCATCGAGATGCGCTGCAGGAGCGCCCCCTCCAGCGGGACAGAGTCGGCCAGCCAGTGCTCCACAGCCATGTGGGCCGTGTATTTCGGCCCCCTAAACCAGTAATGCGCATAGTGCGCCTGGGCGCACATATAATACAATTCAAAGTTAGGCAGTTCGAGGCCCCCGGCCGCATAGGGACTGGCCAGAGTGTCCCACTTTACCCGTGGCTGTTTGCCGCCCCATACGAGGCGTAAAAGTGCCGTCTGTAGCGCAGAGAAGAAAGGTCGGCCCGGGAAGTAGGGTATGTTCAGGAAGTAGTAAAGAAACTTAGGCAATACCACCATCTTAACTAACGAGATCCTGTCCGCGATGGAGAGAGGCATGGCTATCCATCGAGTAATCGTGTCTGAGAGCGTGTCCATGGCACGGCCATAGTTATCGCGAATCACCTCCTCTCGGTCCAGAGCAACATTCACCCCAAGGTATCAGACAGTGTCAGTGCACCATTCCAGCGGAAAGTCCAGCACAAAGGGAACAACCGCCGGAGTGAGCGGGAGTATTTGGGACTTCGCCCAGTTGATCTGTATGCCAGACAGGCCACCAAAGGGAACGAACTCCCGCAACAGCGGGTTCAGGTTATGTTGTGGGTCCTTGTCATAGAGGGTGACGTCATCCGCATAGAGCGAGATCAAGATGGGGCGCAGCATGCATCGCAATGCCTTCTCTTGATGGTATTGGCGCACCTTCGCCGCTAGCGGCTCCAACACTAGGGCGAACAACAGCGGCGACAGCGGGCAGCCCTATCTAGTGCCGCGCGTCAGCCGGAAGGGTCTCGAGACAAGGCCGTTGATTTGTACCCGAGCTGCCGGGACAGCGTAGATCAGTTGAATCCAAGCCGAGAAACCCACTGGGAATCCCATATTGCACAGGACGGCGTGCAAGTATGCCCACTCTACAGAGTCAAACGCCTTAGTGGCGTCCAAAAACACAGCCGCCAAGGGCAGCCGCGGGTCCACCTGCTGTATGACCGAAAAGAGGGTATGGAGGCTGTGGGACGTGGACCTCCCAGGAATATATCCCGTTTGGTCCGGTAAAACCAGCCCATCCATCAGAAGGTTCAATCTATTGGCTAGCATTTTGGTAAGTATTTTGCTGTCCACGTTTATGAGGGACAGGGGCCGGTACGAGTCGCACCTGTCGGGCCGCTTTCCCGGCTTTAGGATTGATATAATTAGGGCTTCTCTCATTGTGGGTGGCAGATCCTGAAGCTCTAAAGCCTCCGCGTAAACCACCTGCAGGATGGGGCCAAGCAAATCAAAATATTGCTTATAAAAGTAGCTCGGGAGGCCATCGGGCCCGGGCGCCGGCCCGGATCTCAGCTGGAAAACAGCCTCCTTTAGTTCATCATTGGTGAATGGCGCACAGAGGAATTCTCTCTGGTTGTCAGCTAAATACCCTAGTGTAATGTCACCAAAAAAGAGTGGGAGGTCCGCTTCGTTGGTGCCCTTGGAGCGATAAAGGTCAGCATAGAAGTCAGTGAAGGTCTGTAAGATCAGGGCCCCCCCCTTTGTGGTTGTTGCCCTCCCTATCCTCTACCTCCAGTATGTGGTTGGCATGTCTAGGGAGTCGGATGTCCTGCGCTAAGGCCTTACCGGGCCTACCACCCTCCCCGTAGCGCCTCGCCTGAGCGTACTTCCCCCTAAACTTCACCCCCCTGTCAGCTGTATCAGCGTATTCTGTCATCAGTTCCCTCAGTTTTGCTCGTCCCTCCCCCTCGCCCTGCCGCCAGATGATTGCCTCCAACCTCTTAATGTCGTCCTCCAGTCGGCTGAGCCGTCGACGGATATCCCTCAATACCCCAAAGCTCTTGGCCATACAGACGCCACGTATGGTCACCTTGAATGCTTCCCAAAGCGTGCTCACTCGCTGCACGGACCCACTGTTCCTGTCAAAGAAATCGGTTATAGCTTCCCCTAATTCTGTCCGAAATACCTCGTCTAGTAGAGCCTCCGGCGCTAGTCTCCAACCTCTGGAGCCCGCCTGCGAGCCCGGAATTGTCAGAGTGAGGCAGACCGGAGAGTGGTCGACAGCGTGCGGGCCAAATGATCCACCGCTCGCACCCATGTGCAGACCCCCCTGGACCCCAGCCAGTAATCCAGCCTCGACCATGAGGCATGTATGGTGGAATGGAAGGTCCCCTCCCTCATTACTGCGTGCCTGTGTCTCCACAAGTCCACTAGTCCCTCGCCTTCTATTAGACCCCGCAGCGCCCCCTGGCTACGCGTGTAGTGGTGGGGCAAGTGTGTAGACCGGTCATTGGCAGGGTCACTGACCGCGTTAAAATCACCCGCCCAGAGGACATGAGTGGCTCCCACCTCCAATATCTTCCCCCACAGAGCGTTCAGAACATCAGGACTGTCAGTGTTAGGGCCGTAATAGCTAACAATGATCAACGAATGTGTTCCCAGAGTGCCCCACATCATGCAGTATCTGCCCTCGCCATCGCTTCGCATTCCACCATCATGATCAGGATGGCCGTGCCTCGCGTGTATGTGGAATATGCCGAAACACCGGTGGGCGGCCCACTTGGTCCCAAAGGCTGGGGGGTTGCGGGGATCAGTGTGTGTTTCCTGGAGGGCAGCTATACTAATGTCATGCCTGTCAAGGTAGGAAAGAATCTGTCTTTTCTTCCTAGGATCGCGCAGCCTCCGCACATTCCAAGACAAAAGTTTGATCACGTCTCTACGGGTCCCCTCCATAAGGCATAAACAGCCGCAAAGATGCACGCCCCCTCAAGCCCCGACCACGGCGGAGCATCCCCCCAGACCCAGTAATGAAAGATGGGCGTGACTTCAGCAGTGTAGCGCAGCGTGGATCCATATACACTTCAGGGCTCTGTATACAACAGCATACTCTCAATTCCCGGTGAGGCCTTCCCAGCGGCAACCCCCCCTCCCATCCCTCCCACAACAGCGCCCCAATCGCGCCGGAATCCCAAAAACCTCCCCCCTCCCGTATGAAATAGAACATATGGAAAACTTGAAACCGTCCAAGTTCAGAACTCCTGTAACCTTATTATACGTAGGTGCAGGGGACCGCCCTTAGGGGGGCGCTGGCGTGCCTCTCAAACCCTCACGTCCCGCCGATCCGCGGGACTTCCTAGGCCTCTCCTTTGGATCTGAGGTGGAGAAGACCCAGGGTAGAGGGTGCCCAACCTAAAGAGGAAAGACCCCTGCAAGCTCAATCCAAGAGTGCCCGTAGATCTGGCCAGCGGATCCATAAACAGCAGAAGCCGCTCACTAGCGAGGCAGCAACCAGACCCACATACACCACACAGTTCGACATCAGGCATAGTCACTTATCTGACGGTGGCAGCAGCGGGTACAGGAGCATCTCCCCTCCGCCGCAGGTTCGGCAATGCAGCAGGAGCAGCCTCCGCCCCGGGACACGATCAGGCCCATGCAAGCATGTCCAAAGGGGCGGCTCCCCTCCGCATCGCAGCAGTGCGCCAACAGCTCTCCTCAAGGTTGGCTGCAGCCACCCGCAACAGATGGCAGCAATTGTCAGTTATCCCCGGAGGGAGACCGTGATCCAGAGTGGGTCCCCTTGTTGGCGTGGACGGGGAAGGCCCGACGGAGAGACCCCAGGAACTCCACCGCCTGCTGTGGATTTGTGCAAAGTATCGTATGGTCGCGGTGTTTGATCCGTAGCTTAGCCGGGTAAAGCAGGGCATATTCAATGTTTTCTTTGCGCAACTTCTGCTTCACCTGGATGTATTTCCGCCTCGCTTCTTGCACCGCCAGGGTAGATGGAGAACGAGTTGCCCTCGTATTGCAAGACCGGGATATCTCGTGCCTTCCGTAAGGCTGCGTCACGGTCGCGATAATTAAGCAGTCTTGCAACTATGGGTCTTGGCGGTGCACCCACTGGAGGCCGGGGGCCCAATGACCTGTGCGCACGCTCCACTATTAGGTGCGCCGAGAAGGAGGATGCCCCCAGAGTGGAGGTCAGCAGCCGCTCAACGTAGTCCTCCATGCGCCCCGTGGCCGTGGTCTCCGGAATACCTATCAGGCGGATGTTGTTCCTTCGACTGCGCGCCTCTAAGTCCTCATTTTTGGCAGCAATCACTTTTAGCAGCCTGTCCATGTGCGACATCTGTGTGGCCATCGCGGCAGAGGTATCCTCAGTGGGCGAAATTCGTTTCTCCGCCTCTTTGAGCTGCTCCTCGTGTTTATCCACTTTCAGCACTAAGAAATCGAGCCGGGTGTTCATAGTGTCCATTTTCCCGGAGAGGGCGTTAAGGCTCTGTTGCATCGCTATGAGCATATTTTTTAGTTCGTCATTGGGGTTGATCTCGGTCGGAGTCCCCTGCGACGGGCCGGGTGCACCTGCATCATCAGTAGCGGAGCGAGTGGCCGCCTTCTTTTGCTCTAAGGGCAGTTTAGACTGCCGCGCGTTTGTCTTCCCCATAACGCAGCTCCCACGTGTATCCTCCAAGCACAGGTGTTCCTCAAGCACCACCCGGCAGTGTGTCACCACCAGGGCACCAGGAGCCCGCCAGCAGCGGCACTCGTGACCTCCAGTGTCTTCGGCACCCGCCGTCCGTACATCAAGGGCAGACCTCCGGGTACAGGTTCCTCAGACCCATATGGCGCAGGGGCGGACGTTATGTCTCAGCTAGGCAACAATCATAGGCAGGCCCGATAATCCTTGTGATCCCCTAGAGCGCCACAGACAGGCCTTCAGTCAGACTGCTCAGCCCGCTCTCGATGCGCACACTGGGCCGTATGGCACTTCACCATCCGCCGTTGGTACGTCTCCCCAGCCTCAGTCGGGCGCTCAGCTCGTCATCCGGGCAGGGAAGCACCACGCTGCACCTCGTCTCCCAGTGCCTCCAGGCCAAAGCAGGTAACCGGCCCGCCGGGACGACCTGCCCTGCGTCGAGCCCGCGAGCTCTTACCTCGCGGACGCTGCAGCGCCGATCCGATCAAAGCTCCCCAGGTCTCCTCCCAGAGGGGGACGGGAACCACCGGGTCTCGGAGCAGCCCCGCCGCAACCTCCGCCCAATCCAAGGGGCCGCCCGGGCCAGCAGGCGCCTGCAAGGACCATCAATGTTCAGGCATCTAGGAGTGGCGTCTCGCACCCTCCGCCCGCGCTCCAGCGAAGTCAGGCCTCAGAACGTCCAGCAGAGCTCCGGGCCCAGCACCTCGTGGGCGACCCGGGGCTCACGTAGCCACCACAGCCGACACGCGCCTCCAGCAGGAAGGGCCGCTACGCCCCTCGGCCACAGCCAGTGTAATATCTCCAGAGGGGGTGCAGCGATCGGCGTGAAACTCGCGTCGAGTGATCAGCCCAGTCTCCTCGATCCATACACGGGCTCACAAGCGGAGAGCGAGGGGTCCATGGGCAAATAAATGATGTGCAGTCAGGTCGGGCAGCCGGAGCCTCACAACAGTGCGGCCATCTTGGTCCGGCGCCACCTAGCGCCCCCCCATGAGTTTGTGGTTCTTTAATTGATTACAGAAAATAATTCCTAGGCTTTAATTGTGATTTAGCTGGTTCTAATTCACCATCAACCAGTCCAACTAATTGGTCCATCGACCAAGTGGTGCAGTGCCTTGATGTTAAGGTCAGGATTCGGTAGGTACATATGTATGAAATGTATAGAATGTAAAGAAAAATAATCCTGAAAGTTAATAAGGTACCTACATGTCCAGCGCTTTTTCTCCTATGTACGGATTCAAATGAGACGAGTGCATGTTGGTATTATGGGCCCCACCAATGAATGATTGTATGGATGAGTTGTTGTGATTACGAATCTGTGACATAGGGAGAATATGTCAATTTGACCATTGCGCTGCATCAGATTTCATGGTAGCAGAGGGATGGTTTTATTGCATTGGTTTGGTGATTATTGATTTATGTTTAACACTTTGGGGCAGATTCCGATCCGGGTCGGAAGGGCACCAAACGCGATCCGGACGGAAAAACTACAAGCCATATGCGTGTTATCCGGCCGACAAGTACAGCTGTACGAGCGAGCAAGTACGATGCGAGCTACGTGAGATTCACCGACCAAGTCGTCTCCGGGTCCGAACCGCTCCGTACGTCTCGGTCGGAAGCTAACCGTGGCGTGCAATTGATGGGATTTACAACCGAGCCAGTACGATGCACGCGTCGGACAGCCTGTGCGAGCCGGAGTGTCCGGCTGGCAAATTGTCTGGGTGGTTGCCTTTGGGAGTCCGCGTCGGACCCCCTGTCACCCGCAGCCCTACGACTCAGACACAGGGGGAGACCCATGGGTCTCCCCAACACAGGCATGTACGGTGCAGATGGCACCGACGCGTACCCACTGTAGGGGGCGCACTTGTTCGAGACGTACCCATTCAGTCAATGGGAGCCCATGTACGCGTCGTACGACCGGCTCCCAATGACTTCTATGGGTGTCCGACCGAACCGAGTCCGACAGCATACGTGCGCATCATACTCGCTCGGTCGGACTGTAGAGGTGCGGCTCGGTCAGAAAACACTCCGGATCCAACTCGGTCGGAGTGCTTTCCGACCCGGATCGGAATCAGCCCCTTTATGTTGAGTATTGTCCACGTTAAATGTAGTCGGACATATGAAGCTTCCAGGAAGTAGGAAGTGGATTTTTGTAGCAAGAGAAGTCACATTGAATTGAACATTGCCTGGTTTCAAGAATTGTGATAACACGGAATTGTGTTATGTTAGGGAAATCTCTGTGTGAATGTGTGTGAGTGGCAGAGTAATAGGTTCTCTTGTGAAACTCTGGACTTAATTCTCAGGAGCATAGTAGTCTCCACATGTGTTTTATCCTGAGAAACAGTTTGCCTTTTTGCTTGATAGAAGGGTAAGGTAGAGGGAAGTGCTACTTTATCGGTGTAACGGAAAATTCTGTGGTAGGGTAGAGGTGCCCACTGGAAAGACAGAATTCTTGTGTAAATGAACAAAAGCTATCACTTTGGTTTAGCGAAAAAGGCAATGGAGATGTTTTATGTTGTTACTAACAGATTTGATTAAAGAATACATAAGAAAAACTTGTTGATAAAATTTTGTAAAGGAGGGGGCAGCAAGAGCAGGAGTAGCAAGAAAGGCTGACGTCAGAAAGACTGTGCTGGGATTGGTCAGCTGTAGAAAGACGAAGCTTACACTGATTGGTGCGTTAGTGTGAGACGCGCTGGGAGTGGAGAAATTACCGGAGTGACGTAGACGCCCAGGATTGGTGCGTTAGTGTGAGTCGTGCTGGGATTGGAGGTTTTCAGGAGTGACGTAGACGCCCAGGATTGGTGCGTTAGTGTGAGTTGCACTGGGATTGGACAGAATACGGAGAAGCCGTGAAGGAAGTGATTTGCAAAGCTTAGTTGATTAAGAAATTTGGAAATTAAAGATGATGTACTACGATCCACCTGAGAAAGAGAAAAAAACATGGTTTGAAAAAATTAAATACCTATTTAAATAGGATAAGCCGTTTGTGACTAGGGAAGGACAGATACTTCCTCCACCGAAATCACCTGCATCTTTTATGGTAGCGAAATATGGTTTTCATACATGTATTTGGTTAGAGAATTGGGCAAAGTATACCAAAGATGATGGAGTGCTAGCATTTCCGCAAAGCAAAGCAAAATGGTTCATTTAGTTTGGCAGTATTACAAAATTTAAGAGAAAGGATGATGAGGTTAGAACCGAAACGAGGCTTTAACTGAATGTGAAGAAGAGATGTATGAAAGGGAAGGGCATCGGAATGGGAGAAGGTATAATTATATGTTTGGTAGACATTGTGGTCGCGAAAGTCATGATGACAGAATGAGAAGATGGCGAAATGCGAATATGACTGATGGTATGTTTCCTCTGAGAAATGCTGGAGAGATGAGTGGCAAAAAATGCACAGAAAAGAGAAAGAAAATAGGGCCAGAAGGTTACAGATATGGAGTGAGTGAATCAGATGATGAAGTGCTAGAAGACATGTTTTATAAAAACCCACCTCCATATCAACAGGATTCTACGTTGGTGACGCCGAATGCACCGGCAAAAGAGACTGTAATGAATAAAAATGTTGAACAAATGCCACGTAGTTGGGGAAAAAATAATCCATTTCAAGATTCTGAAATGTCACAGACCGTTAGAACTGAATATTAAAAATCAGCAGAGTTAGCTAGAACTACACTGGAATTAACTGAGAAAATGAGAGAATTAACTAAGAATATGGAACAGTGATTGTGCCTGTAACTATAGGACCGGTGATACCTGTTTTTGATAAACAAAAGAATAGTGAGCATTGCTTAACAGTCCCATATTATTGCGGTATGCAAAAGGAGAAAGAAAGGAGGGATTCCGGAGAAAATGAATGGAAGAGTATGGCAGGAACATAAGGATTAAGTACCCCTAAAAATGTAACTGTAAACCAAAGTCCAGCGAGTAAGACACCTATGACAACAGAATCAGCAACCGAAACCCCAGAGAGAATGATAGATAAAATGAGAATAGAGACAACCCCGGTAGGACCAACATCAGAAGAATTAAGTGATTGGTTAAGAAGTTTACAGAAAAAAGACACAGAACCACAATCCTTAGATGTAGCAAAATTAAAAGTAACATTAGAGGAGTTAATCGTAGGAACAATTCCAACAGAAAAATTAAAAACTTATCAAGATGAGGAGCTGATGTTTTTATGTAAAAGCATAACTTGGAAAGCAAGGACATTGCATGAAAAGTTAGAAGAGACAGCGAGCGAAATGGGAATCGATTTTGAGAAAATAAGGTTGTTACAAAAACCATATAGAGTAGATTTTTCTGAAACAGATATTGAAAACCTGAATACTGCAGGGAGACTGACCCAAATTAAAGAGCTGATAGCATTATTAAGGAAATGGGGTGATGTGGATCGATGGAAGAGTAGGTGGTTTAGAAAAAGAGAGGAAACTACAGATAAGGCCCTCTAGCTTTCCCAGTGAGAGAAAAAGAGCCAGTGATAACAGAATGTCCCATGAGAGAGATTCTTGGAGGAGGATATGTGCATGTTCCATGGACTAGACAGGATATTTTGTCATTTACCAATGATTTTCAAAGGTTAAGAGAAAAACCAGTGGAATGGTACCGACAGGTAGAAAGGTTTGTCAAACTCTCAAAGGTGTTGTGGATAGATCTGAATGGTCTTTTTGATATAATTGTACCTGCAGATTTATGAGCCGAATGTAAAATTACCATAGATTGGCAAACACAAGAATACCCTAGGGATCCTAAGACGTGAGCCCCCGATCCTGAAGTAATGAAAAAATATGATCAGGTAATTACTTTTTTGAAAAATAAAGTACCCCCGAAAGAAACTGACTGGGTTAAAATTGACAGAACTCACCAAGAGGCTAAAGAATCAGTGCATGCATATTACGAAAGGTTACTGTTGGTTCTTAAACAATACAGTAGAGATGAGAAATTAAGTGAAAAGGATTTGAGTCATTTTGTGTACAGATTTGTATATAGTTTAAGGCCTGAAGTTAGTGAAATGATTAAACAGCATACAGTAGATCGGCAGAACAAAAAGATAGACGAAGTGTTACAACATGCAAAATATGTTAGTGATGAAATTGAAGCCAAACAGCGTAAACTGAAAGAAAAGGCAATGTGGGCACAGGTTAAGGTAGCTGAGCGACAAGAAGCCCAGTTAATCGAGCAAGCTAATGGAATGTGGCAAGCAAAACAAAAGCCTAATATTGGAAAAGGAAAAGGACATATCAGCATAGAAGAATCTAAAAAGAAACGGCCATGTCATATTTGCGGAAAATTAGGGCATTGGAAATCTGAGAGTAAATTGCCACCGAGAGCTAATGGTGATAATTCATCATTGAATCCACAGGTGCAGAATGAGGTGAGTTGCCAACTGTCGCGACAGCAGCAGGTTGTTACCCAACAGTGTCAGGTGCCAAAGCCACTTTTTCCACAGAACGTAAATCCTCAAAGATACAGTAATGAGACAGGATTCTACACCGAAGAACAGGTAACAAAGCTACCGCGCTCTGGTGCTGTATCGCAGTATTGGCTGCAACGCGATGAGAGTGAGTCAGAAGAGAATTATTATTTTTTTTTTTATTTTTTTTTTTTTGAAAACCTTTATTGACATTTTACTCAATTATACATACGGGCCTACAACCCCCGGGGCCGGCCGCTAAACAATCAGAATAACAAAAAAGCAGGTATATCACAGTCAGTACCTCGGGGAGCGAAATCTCGACGCTAACATACTCTCAGTCTCTGAACAGCCCAAGTAGGAAACCAGGATAATAAAGGTTTACATTTTATAATAGAAAAGGATGGAAGGATCAGGTGCCAAACAGTTTCCCAGCAGCGAAAAATGGCAGGCAGAACGATAAGCGTAAACAATACACAGCAGTCTATCTAAGCTATGGCGCTAAAACAGGAAGTTCAGGATGTGGAGGAATGACACGGCCATTTGCGCCTGCAACCCCCTGCCCCAAGACCCAGGAAACTCCACGGAAATTATGGCACTCCGGAAACAGCAGTGATTAACAACAAAGGAGTACTACCATGCTGATCCCAGAAAAGACAAAGAAAACAAGAGAGGAAAAAGAGGCCATAGAAAAAGGAGGTGAAAGACTAAAGGATCCCCCCCCCCAACCCCCCACCCTGCACCTCTGCAGATGAGTACGGCCCCCCCCCCAGCAGTGTGCCTGTCGCCCCGGAACCAGACCCGAAATATAGAAGAAACAGAGAAAAGAAGTGGGAAAAGAGCCCCCACCAGACGGGGGGGCAGAAAGAGTATTAATAAACTGGAGGATGGCCTACAAAACACGCCCCCGGTTTCTCCCTCCCGCACCACACGGTTTCCCATAAAGCACACAATAATGAACACAAAATCGACCCTGTCAAAGAGGAGTAAGGAGCATTACACGCTTGGTACACTATCAGTTATGCCGTGAAAGCACACAACTCCCGAGCCCGCCCGCCTAATAGGTGACCACCTCGGAAGGGTCAGCATCATCCTTGGCCACTCTTTGCAAACCCACCCATGCATACCCCCCGTCCCAGTGCCATGTCCAATGTTACCACGAAGAGAAGTGTCCAACAAAACTCAGGAAGCGACACACACAGGTAGGGTAGAGGGCTCTGAAGATCGACACAGTCAGCTCTAGGGAGGATCGTCTTTCCCGATGCCGAGCCAGGATTTACACTGCACACCAGGCCCAGGAAGGCGGAATCAGCCAGGGCAGGCGACCGTTGCTTGGACGTTGCCTGGGTCGTCGGAGACCGCGCACGGGACAAGGCCACCACCCCCCACTCAGGTCCGAAATCTCCGGAACAGACCAAATCCACAGCCAGCTGATCGCACGTTAATATACTGTCCGGAGGGTCCAGGCGTGCACTATTCACAGGGGCGGCCACGACAATGTCCCCCCGTGCGCGGCGTGAGAAGTCCCAGTGTACCTGGGGATAGGCAGGCGGCAACTGTTCCAACGCTGATGTCACTCCATCAAGCTTGCTCCCCAACACCCAGGCTCCGTGAATCAGGGTGGAGTGAAGGGCACCGAGAGCCCTGAGAAGGTCACCGTACCCCAGTACAGCTCCCGGCACTCGCTCCGCTACGCTCCTCAGAGTCGCACCCTCCCAATCCTGCTGCAACCCGGTGTACAGGATGGTGGACTCTGGCGTACCAGAATGGCCGCTGGGTAGATCCATCCCAGAGCGGGACCGGGGCTCAGACACCAGCGCCTCGGGTTCCATGGCGCCGGTAACTGGGTTCCGAGGGCAGGCAAGCAATGTGTCCGGTGTGGGGTCACGGGCCACAGTCGTCCCCACCACGGACCAGCGCCCGCGAAAATCCGGGAGCAGCCCGCAAGAATCGGGACAGGTTACGGGCGGCGTCCGGGCAGCTCACCGGCGAAGGCTGAAGCAATCACCGGAGAGTCTTGGAGTTGCCACCTCAGGCACGCACTCGTTCAGCTATGCTTAGTGGTAGGAGCGACCACGGCGAAGCGCAGTCCGACATTCGCACCACTCCGGTAGTCCGACCCCACCCAGTCACCAAAGGCCGTTGTTGTTGCACTGCCGCCCGGCCACGGCGTTCACTCGAGGTCCCGGCTCCGGGGCTACGCAGGCCGCAAACTTCAGACGGACATTTCTCCGGCGGTACCGCTGCCAGAAACTTCGGGGTCACACGGCCGGTTGCCGCTCGCGTTCACCAACACGGGTAGATAGCGCAGGCTAAGGATCTCGTGCAGGATATATGTGCGGGGTGCGGAGGTACACGGAGCCGGGAGCCTACGCTGCCGTCCCGGTCGCCATCTTGGCTCCTCCTTCAGAAGAGAATTATTGACGGTGCCTAGGAGAGGAAGAGGAGTGCGTACTTGGTGCAACTCTGGAGGTAGACCAGAAAGGACCTTTTGTGGATGGAAAGGTGAATGAAGTAAACATTACCTTCCTAGTGTATGCTGGTGCTACTCGTTCAACTGTTAGATCAGCTGAAGTGAAAAATCTTCCTCTCTAGGGCGAAACAATCCAAGTAGTTGGAGTCTCAAACAGACAGATAAAAGCTTATCTTACTGATCCTGTAAAGGTTAAAATAGGGAAATTCACTGATATGCATCGATTTGTCGTATGTGACACTAGTCCTGTAAATTTGTTGGGGAGAGATTTGTTGTGCAAGATGAATTGCACCATCTTTTGTACCCCTGATGGTATAGCTTTTGAAACCCCGATGAAGACGTACTGTATAGAATGACAATGGCAAACTTAGAACCTGAAATTACTGAGGCATTTGCTGTATTTGATCCGGAAGGATTGCCTCAAAAGTTGAATGAAACGGTAAAAACAGAAGTGTGGGATTTCACAGGAGAGGATGTTGGATTAATGAAAAGGGTAGATCCTGTGAAAATAATTGTAAAAGAAGGAGTAAATTACCCGAATATTCCTCAGTATAAATTAACACCAGAGATATTTGCAGGAGTAACGCCTGTTATAGACAGAATGATTGAACAAGGAATTCTGAGAGAGATAATGAGTAGTCCATGTAACTCTCCGATCATGGGTTTGAAAAAGCCAAATGGGACCTTTAGGATAGTACAGGATTTGAGAAAGGTGAATAAAATCGTTGTTCCATGCTGTCCCATTGTGCCGAACCCTTCGGTAATTCTATATCAGATTCCTCATGATGCAGAACGGTACACAGTCATTGACTTGTGTCATGCTTCCTTTTCTATTCCATTGCACCCTGATAGACAACAAATGTTTGCGTTCCGGTTCGGTGAGCATGGTGCCGTATCCCTCAAGGGTATACAGAGAGCCCATCAATATTTAATCAGATTCTAAAGAAGTCACTGGAAGATTTAAAAATGCCCGAAAGTTCAGTGCTTGTGCAATATATCGATGACCTATTGGTGGCAACGAAGACGCGAGAAGCATGCGTGGTTGACACAGTTGCACTGTTAAATCATTTGGCCGATGGATGACTTAAAGTATCCCCATCAAAATTATAGTTTTGCCAGAAAGAAGTACAATACTTAGGTCATAAGATTGAAGAGGGCCTGAGAAAAGTAACAATGGACAGAATTAAAATAATCAAAGGAATGAGAGCACCAATGACACAGAGAGAGGTCAGAATGTTTCTTGGAATGGTGGGATATTGTCGACAGTGGATCAGAAACTTCTTGCTGATCGCAAAACCACTGGTACTTTTGACAAAGAGTGATGTGAAAGATCCCCTTGAGCTGAACAAAGAAGAGATGAAATCTTTTAAACAACTGAGAGACAGTTTGTGTGAAGCACCGGCTCTTTGAATGCCTGATTATGAAAAAGAATTCGAGCTATATTGTAGTGAGAGAGATGGGTGTGCTATTTCCGTATTAGTGCAGACACACGGAAGATTGAGACGACCGATTGCGTATTTTTCAGCTGTACTAGATCCAGTAGCTGAAGCATTGCCTGGTTGTTTGAAAGCTGTAGCAGCCACTTGTAAAAGCTTGGAACAAAGTGAAGGATTTGTAATGGGATACCCTGTGAGAGTGTTTGTCCCACATGATGTGGAAATCCTTTTGACAAGAAGTAAGACACAATTCATGACGCATAGCCGTCTAACTAAATATGAAAAGGTGATTTTGGGTGCTACAAATGTGAGTCTTGTAAGATGCACTAATGTGAACCCATCGACATTACTACCTGATGCAGAGAATGCGGAGGTGAAAGATGATGTTGATCATGATTGTTTGGAAGTGCTTGATTTTATGCACCTAACCACGTCCTGACATAAAAGATGTGCCTCTGAAAGAGAGTGACTATGTGATGTTTGTGGATGGGTCTTGCCTAAGAACTGGAGAAAGGGATTTTGAGTGCTGCATATGCTGTATGTTCTGTAGCGACTGTGTTGGAAGCATCTTGTTTGAGAGGAGTACGATCTGCGCAAGTTGCTGAGTTGTTTGCACTGATTAGAGCATGCAAGTTGGGAAAGAATTTACGAGTCACTGTAATTACTGACAGTCAGTATGGGTTTGGAGTTGTGCATCACTTTGGGCAAATCTGGTCCCAAAGAGGTTTCTTGACGTTGAGTGGAACTCCAATCAGAAATGCAGAAATAGTTGGAAAATTACTTGAGGCGATACAGCTGCCTAAACAGATCGCTGTTAGAAAATGTAGCGCTCACAGAGAGGGAACTGACTACATGTCAGCAGGCAATGAGTTTGCCAATGACCTAGCACAGTATTGTGCACGAAACCAAACTTCATTAAATCCTAACAGGGAGAAGGAAATGGATTTATGTCCCTTGCTTTTTACTAACACCGTAAGTACATGGGATGAAGTGAGACAGTTGCAGGAAGAGGCAGGGGAAGAGGAAAAGAAACAGTGGATAAAATCAGGATGTACACCACGAGAAGCAGACAGAGTTTGGGTTTACCGTGATGGAAGACCAGTAATGCCTAATAGCATGATCTCTATCATGGCACGGATGTACCATGGGCAGGCTCACATAGGGAGGGATGCCATGATTAGACTTTTTGAACAGGCCTGGTATAATGCAAAGTTTTGGCTTATAGCTGAGAGCCTTTGTCAGAGATGTCTCATATGCCAGCAATTTAATCCAGGAAGGAAAACTGTGGTGAGCTTGGGAACCATAGGACGGGAGGGAGGTCCTTTCACTCTAATGCAGCTTGATTTTATTGAAATGCCCTCATGTAACAGGCTAAGATATGTACTGGTGATTGTCTGTCTGTTTTCACGTTGGGTGGAGGCTTACCCGACCCGAAGGAATGATGGAGTTACTGTAGCAAAACTCCTACTGAGAGAGTTCATTCCTAGGTTTAGTTTCCCAGTAACGATAGAAACAGATAGAGGAACACATTTCCAGAATGAGGTTATAAAATTGATTTGTGAAGCATTGAATGTACAACAGAAACTGCATTGTGCCTACCGACTAGAGGCTTCTGGAGTGGTGGTGCAAATAAATGGCACCATAAAGAACAGATTGGGAAAAATGTGTTTGGCCACAGGTCTAAAATTGCCAGATGTCTTGCCTCTAGTTCTCATGACAATTAGATCAATTCCTGATAGGAAGACTGGTCTGAGCCCTCACAAAATTATCATGTGTAGAGCGATGAGACATGTTTTTATTCCCGTCAACAAACTGCTGCCTATATCTGATGACTTCGTCTTGGATAATTGCAAAGGATTGGCTGATATGGTACATTCTGTGTTTCAGCAGGTTGGACCAGATGCGACCACTCTTGAAAAGAAGCAAGCTCATGACTTGAGTCCTGGAGATTGGGTACGCACAAAAGTACACAGAAGAAGAAATTGTCTGGGTCCACGCTGGGGAAGACCACGACAAGTGATCCTGACAACAACGACTGCTGTGAAGTGTGCAGGAGTGAAGAACTGGATTCATGCCAGTCACACTCTTCAAGTCCCAAATATTGAAGATCAATCTGAAGAGGAACAATGAGACACATCAGATACCAGTTCCGAATCAGAATCAGAAGAAACGAGAACAAGACAAAAACCAGAAGCAGGAGAAACGGGTTTAAGTCAAAGTGTTGGGCA
Organism: Triturus cristatus; assembly: GCF_964204655.1. NCBI lineage: Eukaryota > Metazoa > Chordata > Amphibia > Caudata > Salamandridae > Triturus > Triturus cristatus. The sequence goes on from NC_140590.1 coordinate 557,943,170, forward strand.
AGAAAATATATCACTAAGAAGACGCCTTGAAATTTCTTATACCAGTTCTGAATCTGAGACAGAACCAGTGGGAATACAAGAAAGAATAAATGAGAACACTGGAAAAACTGAACAAGTGATCTTTGGAAAAGAAATCCAGAGTACAAGCACAAGAGAAATTCCGCCCGAAATCATAGAGATAGAAGATGAGGAATTAGATACAGAAAGTGAGGGTGAGATTATTGCGGAAGAACCCCGAGGAGGTGTAGGGATGCAACACACACGGGTAGAAAAAGGGACAGATAGTCAGCAGGAAGATCGCGTGGAAGAAACACGAGGAGGGATAGATACAGACAGTGAACCTGAAGTCTTGAGGATAAAATCCAAAGAAAGTACAATCCAAAGAGGTACAGAATCTGAAGAAAGTGAAGAAGAAAGCAAAGGTGGAAGAACTTTGAGGAAAAGAGCTTGGAAAACAGAACGAGAAGGGAAAGGATCTACATTTAAAAAGGCCTTTGAAAGAAGATATTTGGCCCAATAAAATCAAAAGATTGAGATATCGACTAACCAGAATAGAATCGGATAATGCTGAACAAGTGAATGAAGTGTCTAGTCAAGAAAAACATAAGGACACTGATTAGAGATACTTGCAAAGAGGATAAAGAAACCGAACCAGAAGTACAAGTCACCGGAATGGACATATGTGGCACTTCTTGATATCCAAGAGGAAGCTGATAGCCAAGAAAGTCTAAGAGTGACTGTGCAGAAAGTGGACGAAGGAGAAGAAGATTCGGAAATCCTGAGAGTTATCTTGTCTGACACCAAAGAAGAAACGGATGATCAGGAAATTCTGAACAAAGACTGTGAACCTAAAGAGACAAACGATTCATACATGGACTGAGTGGCAAAGGAAAATCAAAAAGGAATTAAAACCAGGACAAGACACTTGACCAGAAAAGAACAAAGTAGGCACCCAAAGCCTTAGGTTTAGACAAAAGTAAATTGTTGAAGAAAAGAGGCTAAGTCAAAAGACACTGATCATTACCAAAATGGCAAGCAATGAAAATAGAAATCCAACATGTGGGTTTCTCCGAAGATGGTGTAAAATGTGTTTTTGTTGTACAGGATTACTAATGCTTGTCTGGATCATATTAGCAATAACAATTTCATTTAGAGTAACATTTGAAAATGTAGATGAGCACAAAGTAAACGGAACTAATAGTGGAAAGGTTGATGAAAGTTATGTTACAAAACTGGTAGATAGAACCGAACTTCACAAAGATAAGTCTATAAATGATTTTTCTAATAATGTTTTTTTCAAAATTATTGTACGAACATGTGAAAACAATGGAGGTTAGAGACTGTTATGTTTGCGTGCAGTTACCTGCATCTGTATCAGAAGGTGTTACTTATCATCACCTTCCTTTGACATATGGGATAACTTGTAGTGTCCTAGCTAGTTTGTTTTATAAAACAGGAAAATTAGAATACTATTACACTGATGTAGATAATATTTTCTCACAGATTCCTGTAGTTCCTGAACTAATCAAAGTGATTCCTGGTAGAATACTAGGTGAATTTTTCCTGGAAACAATAGAATTAACTTTAGAAGAAGCGTTTAAGAATAAGCTTACTTGTAGTTTAAGAAAAGAAGAGAACATTTTCCTGAACATGGAGGAGAGGAGAGTTAATATGCAAAAGAAGGCGTATGGGGAAAAGATGGAAACAACATTTTGGGATGTTGGGAAGGAAGATCATTTAAAGGGAGAAACAAATCCAGCAATGGCTTTAGACTGGCACCAGAAAGGGAAGTTGTGCATTAGTAGAGATATGGTATATGATAATTATTTTGTGGGTGCAAGTGAATGCCATGACTAATATAAAATCATGGGAGGATGGGGATTTAAAGGAGGAAATGATCCGGTATTCCCTGGAATATATTACATCTATGGGAACCGAGCTTATTATAGGTTACCGGACCACTAGTATGGGACATGTTACCTAGGCCTGGTCTTTCCAAAAATATTTCATGTGGAAAGGGGAGATGACGGTTTGCACGAAATAGGTAGACAGCTAACACGTAGAAGGAGGGAAATTTGGTCAGAAATTATAGGTGATATCTTTGGAGCACTGATACCAGCAGTTGGAATATCTCTGAATGCACAAAAAATTAGAAAATTGTCTACAGTTGTGGATCGTTTATCAACAAGCACAGCTGGAGGGTTCTTAATGGTGAATACCGAAATGGTTGCCATGAGAGCGATGATAATGCAAAATCGACTTGCTCTTGATATTATATTGGCCAAAGAGGGAGGAGTCTGAGGAATGCTGAAAGTACAACATTGTTGTACTTATATTCCTGACGAAAGTCAGAATTTGAAGAAATATATTAAGAATATAACTGATTTGCATGAAGAAATTGTTCCACTGGAGGTTGAAGGTGTATGGGAGAAACTTGGTAAGGGTTTTTCCACTATTAAGAATTTATTGACCAAACTAGGTAGCTCCTTTGTGGGGAAAATGCTGATACCTGTGACTTTTGTGATTGTTTTAGTGTTAATATTAAGATTAGGATGTGTGTGCATAAAAAGAAGAAAATTATAAAATAAGATAAAAAGAGAAAACAAGAAAAGGAAAGAGAAGAAAATAAGAGAAAGAGAGATAGAAGATATAGAATTAGAAGAGTTGCAAGATAAAGTGTACAAGAAAACAAAAGAGAACAATATGGGAAACACTATGATGTAGCCTAACAAATGCAAGTGGGACTGAATAAAACAATTTCCGTAGAGAAATTTAGAAACTTTAGTGATTAGTGGTGATGTTAAAAAATCACCAAAGGGGAGATTGATGGCGCAGGTAAAACAAAATGTTGTATACCTACTCTAAATTACATGAAATTAATTACGTAATCATTCTAAATCTAACTTGCACTAACTGGTTTGCAGTGAAATCTTACTAATCAACTTTTACACCTTGATAACCACGAGATATACGTGGGACTAAAATGCTAATTGCATGGCAGAATAATAAATTAATTAATTATGGTACGCAAACTAACCTTAGATTGTGGTGACATAGAAAATTGCATGATTTATGTTGCTTTATGATTGTTTGTGCCTTCCAGTATTACAAAATGGTGAGTATTTTCGCTTTAAATATTGCTACAGCTAGGGAAATACTAATATATATTGGGATTAGTGTGGGTTTAAACATTAGAATCTCCATTTCTATATTTTAATTACTGTTATGTCTGTTTTTGCTTAAGTTGGCATTCAGGCCTACTAGGCCGCAGTACCCAAGATGGAGTCTCTACAGAAAACGCCACCATGTGAGCGCGATGGTTTCTGCGCAGAATCAGATGGCTATGGAGATCTCCAAATGACTTCAGATCTGTGACACCCTGTTCCTTGTCAAGGATATGAATGTGTTTGCTTGCCAACTGATGATGGTGTGAGAACAGCGAAAGGGACAATACAGAAGCTTTGGAGAAATGTCTTCTCGCCTTCTAAATGTTACATTCGAAACTTTCGCCTGGGAGCAAAGGGGATATTATACGATTTGTGCCTTCCTATGCCAAGTTTCATGGAGAACCACTTTACCCTGGGAAACTTTAGAAAACTCTCAGATAACCCCGAACTGTCCAATCCGAACATTTCTCTACCCCTAAATTGTTGTATGTTAGCATGAAGTAATAGGGAAAAAGGGTATATAAAGTCATCATCCGCCAAAGGGGGGGCGGACATCGGGCTGATCTTTCATGGCGTTGGGTCTGCATTGAGCTGGTGAAGATTTCCATGGTTTGGCTTGGGTTTCTTTGGTTTTCGGGAAGTTATTTCATCTGACTGTTTGATCTTTGCTGCGGTCAGACAGCTTATCCCGGATATGGTACCAGAGAATGCGGAAAACTTACTGTTCATTCAGAAAGTCGCCGACGCTTGCTAATTGGTAAATAATTAAATGCGCTTTCTAAATTTATGCTTATTTACTAAATGTCTGATTTCTCTTTGAAAATAAAACTGAATTTATACTATGACCTGTTGTGCATAAATGCTAATGCAGAGAAAAATTATTATTAGATAAACAAAAATTGAATTAATAAGAAATGAGTTTGTGGTTCTTTAATTGATTACAGAAAATAATCAAATGTTTCCTAGGCTTTAATTGTGATTTAGCTGGTTCTAATTCACCATCAACCAGTCCAACTAATTGGTCCATCGACCATGTGGTGGAGTGCCTTGATGTTAAGGTCAGGATTCGGTAGGTACATATGTATAAAATGTATAGAATGTAAAGAAAATTAATCCTGAAAGGTAATAAGGTACTCACATGTGCAGTGCTTTTTCTCCTATATATGGAGTTGAATGAGACGAGTGCATGTTGGTGTTATAGGACCCACCAATGAATGAATGTATGGATGAGTTGTTGTGATTACGAATCTGTGACATAGCGAGAATATGTAAATTTGACCATTGCGCTGCATCAAAGGTGCTGGATTATGTGGCACGTGTTGTCACCGAGAAACATGGAGGCACTTTACCTGTTGTGCGCTTGAAAAGGATTGCAAGAAAGGTGGCACGATGGGGGCATCCAATGTCCCTATTCAGTGTGTGTGTAGAAGTGGCCTTCAGTAGGGGCATAGCGCAGCTTCTGCGGTGCAAGAGTGTCCCTGTCCCTTAACCCTTCAAGGGAGTCTCATTTAGCCCAAGACCAATGATTATCTGTGAGATATGGGGCACTGAGGGGCCCATCTTCACATTCTGCAGGGGACTCATCCTTTTGCGTTATGCCGCTGACCTTCGGCGCACGTAGCGTGAGAAAACAGAAATGTGGAACACCGTAAACAGAGCCGCCAGGTTAATGTTGAGGAAAGGGCATCAGGACTCGCCCACCCACCAGGAATCTTGAAAGATTACCCGCCAAGGAACTCTGTGTTTGTGTATATTTTGTTTCCATAAAACCTCTGTGCATTAGCCTTTGGGATTTCCCTTAGCCAGTAAAATGTTTGTAAGTCCTTAATGGAGACATTTATGGGGTTTTGCCTCAGGGGCGTACTGGACAGCCCTATGAAACAAGCATTTGCAATGCAATAGGTCTTGCATTTACGCGAATTTAAGCTCTTGGCATTGTAAATGACAATGCTTTTTAGGTCGAGCCTACAGCAGCGCATGCGCTGTTGCTCGACTTTTGTAAGTGGGATTTAAAAGTGCTTCCCACCGGCATTTGCTGGCCTAATGCTTGCGTTCACACTCGCGTGAACGTGCAATTACTTTCACTTTGGGCGCAGCTGCGCGCGCACCACTCCCGTTTGCCGGCGCGCCCGCACCTCCGCCTCTCTCTCCCGCTGCAGCCCCCATTTTTGCATTCCCCCGCGACCAATGCTTGTTCTAAACATATTTCTTGGCTAATCCTTTACTGCCATCCATTTCATCTCCAAAATCAGGACCTTTGTGCGTCACCAAATCTACCACCTATCAGAAAGGGCTGAGGGGTTTTTCTTCTCTGGTATTTATTTGCCTGCATTGCATAGAGATTAGTAAAGTTGCTCTATTGATCTACTTATAATCCTTCTTCCTTCACTTAATAGGTCCTCTTTTGGAAAACCCTGATCTTTGCATTTTTGATGCTTCTAAGGTTTAGGATATTTTTTCCTTTATATTAGATGAAGAATTGTAATTTGGATTTGTAGTGTGCTGAATCTGGCTTCTGGGAAGCACTCAGTTTGTGCTGACTCGGCCATAGGGCCGGACTTAAAACACACCGTTTGCTTGACCCTCAATCAATCAATCAATCAATCTATTTGTAAAGCGCGCTACTCACCCGGAGGGTCGCAAGGCGCTAGGGGAAGGGGGGGCCGCTACTGCTTGAATAGCCAGGTCTTGAGATGCTTCCTGAAGGAGAGGTGATCTTGGGTAAGACGGAAGTGGATGGGGAGGGAGTTCCATGTCTTGTCTGCCAGGTAGGAGAAGGATCTTCCTCCCATGGTGGCTCTTCGAATGCGTGGAACAGCGGCGAGGGCGTGGCTGGATGAACGTAGCTGGCGGGTGGGAGTGTAGAAGGTCAGGCGGTTGTTGAGGTACCTGGGGCCCAGGTCGTGGAGGGCTTTGTGTGCGTGGGTGAGGAGTCGGAACGTGATTCTCTTGCTGACGGGGAGCCAGTGCAGGTCTTTCAGGTGTCCGGAGATGTGACTGTGACGGGGATGTCCAGGATGAGTCGTGCGGAGGCGTTCTGGATGCGTCGGAGTCTTTTCTGTAGTCTGACTGTGGTCCCGGTGTAGAGGGTGATACCGTAGTCCAAACGGCTGGTGACGAGTGCCTGGGTGACCGTTTTCCTGGTTTCGATGGGGATCCATCAGAAGATCTTTCGGAGCATGCGTAGGATGTTGAAGCATGATGATGAGACGGCGTTGACTTGTCTGGTCATTGAAAGGGAGGAGTCCAGGATGAAGCCCAGGTTGCATGCGTGGTCTGTTGGTTTGGGCGCGCTGCCCAGGGCGGGGGGCCACCAGGAGTCGTCCCAAGCAGAGGGAGATGGTCCAAGGATGAGGACTTCCGTCTTGTCTGAGTTCAGTTTCACCCTCGACCCCAGTTGTCTTCTTTACTTGACGTCTGGAATAGTGTCTTAATTTCTGAGGCCCAATACCAAAACTGCCCCACTGTGAGAGGGCTCTGGCACTAGCTTGAAGGCTATTCCTGCTCCTGGTGGCTCATGATTGAAGACGCGGCACGAAAGCCTGCACTCCCTCTGAACAAGATCTACCATTGAATAGAATTCCAGCAGCTCCCTCAAGGAAGGCTGTTGACTAGAACTCCAATGTGGATGCGTTTTTTTTATATCTATAACTAAGGTAACAAAGTTTCTGCTTCCCCCACCATCCCAGTCAGTACTTTTGATGCTTTAATGCCAGAATCTGCACGAAACTAACGATTTTGTATCTGAGAAAAAAACAGAGCAAAGTAAATGTAAACTATTTATGCTGAGTTTGCATAATAAGAATTTAGTAAATTCATTTATTGACCCTTTCATATGTGAAAGAGGTGAAATATGTTGATGCAAAATGTGTTAAAATTCTTATTACCCAAGCAGCCAAAATAGTAAACAAGCATTGGCATAGCCAAATAGGTCTCGCCTTTGGGACCTTATAAGTGTTTAGCCATGCAACAGTTGATGTTGTTGCACCAAGGATTTTGTGTTGCATAACTAAATACTTATAAACTCTCAAAAGCGAGACCTATTGGCTATGCCAATGCTTGTTATTTATGTTTCAAAAACAAAAACATAAATAAAAGGCATTGTCATTTATAATGCCAATAGCTCAAACTTGCGTAAATGCGAGACCTGTTGCATTGCAAATGCTTGTTAAATATTTTTTCTTGGCTAGGATAGGTGGACTAGGTCTATGTAACAATGCAAAATATCGTATTGTTACGTCTGAGTGAAGAAATAACCTGGTGGCGGGTTTTAAGAAGCTAAATTAGGTCAAAAAAGCTGAAAGGGAATGGTCGTGGTTTGTTGCTGGTTCCGTGACTCAATTAATAAACAACCGGAGGCACAATGGGGACCTGGATTCAGTATGGTAAAATCCAACACCAGGCCTAGGCGTAATGTGTGACAATTCGCCGTGATGGGGTGGTTTGGTGTGACCATACCCAACCCCGGAACTATTAATAGGCTATTGTGTTAATTTCTTCCCTTACCTGCACGCATTACATTAGATGACTCACCACGCTTTAACACCTGGGCTGGCGTATGCGCCCCCTCCCAGGTTCTTTATGACCATCCTGTCCGGTGTACCCCCTCCTCCTATGACGCCCTCAAATCACCCGGCTCAATCAGTGACAGCCCTTGCTCCCGCTGCCTCAGAGGGCAAGGCAAACAGCAGCCATGAACAACGACAGCGACACGCGGCTGCGCATGACCGAATCTCTGCCATGCACGGACACCAAAGAGAACAGTGAAGCGGAGTGCCCCTGTCCCGAGAAGGAGGAAGAGTGTCCCGAGAAGGAGGAAGAGTGCCCCTGCCCAGAGAAGGAGGAAGTGTGCCCCGAGAAGGAGGAAGAGTGTCCCGAGAAGGAAGAAGTGTGTCCCGAGAAGGAGGAAGAGTGTCCCGAGAAGGAAGAAGAGTGTCCGTGCCCGTACACGCAGAAGGATGAGTGCGCAGATGAAGTCCCGGGAGCGGCTCGTGCCCCGTCAAAGAGTAAGGCTGCAGTAAGTCCATCACAGACAGCCAAGAAGAGTTCCCAGGCCACGTCGAAGCCCAGCAAGGCTAAGGCTGCAAGTCCATCACAGACAGCCCAGAGTACCGGGCCAGGGGGACCTCCGGCGCATAAGGAGGATGAGTGCATAGATGAAGTTGCGGGGTCCAAGGAAGCTGCTGGTGCCCCACCAAAGGTATCCCCGGACAGCAAGACACCCAAGGCAGGGAAACAAGCCCCAGCAGAGGGTGCGCAAGCGGGACCCCAAGCCACGCCGAAGGACAGTAAGACACCCGAGGCAGGGAAAGAAGCCCCGGGAGAGGGTGCGCAAGCGGGACCCCCAGAGGCACCGAAGGACAGCAATACATCCGAGGCAGAGAAACAAGCCTCAGACGAGGCCGCGCAGCCTGCTGAGCCACCCCCGACAGCCTCCAAGACAGCGGCTGATGCAAATAACTCTGCGTCTGGACCGGTGACGCTGCGCGTGCTCGTTGACATGGACGGCGTGCTGGCGGACTTCGAATCCGCCGCTCTGAAACTCTGGCGGGAATCGTACCCCGACGAGCCCTTTGTGCCACTGGAGGATCGACGGGGATACCGAATTAAGGCGCAGTACGCTGCGGTGCGCGAAGACTTGGGGGTGAGTACTTAATTATGTGACTTGTTGTTACCTTTGTTCACTGAGCGGTGGAGTGACAAGTCCTTGTGCCTCACCTCTTCTTCACAAGAGCGTACAGAATGGTCGCGTGCTGAGGTCGACTGAAATGGCAAATGAGGCTTTTTTTGGAGCTTTTTATTAACCCCCATTGCTGTAGGTCTCCGCCCACCATCCCAGTGCTTAGCCCTTTTTTTGGCTATTTGGGGTAGTTCACGGCCCTGTAACTTTTTATCCACATAAGGTATCCACGTCAAATTTGCGTCCTTTTCTTCTAACATCCCGAGGATTCTAAAGGTACCCAGGGTTTGTGGAGTTTCCTGGAGGGGACACAGATATTAACCAAAATACAGCTACAATTTGGATTTTTGGTGAAAAATTGAAAAAAAGTCCTGAAGAAGAAAGTGTCTGGTGTTTCCCCTGCAAATGGTGTCAACAAAACCTTCGTGGTGATAAAATCACCACCTTCCCAGCTTTCAGGAACAGGCAGACTTTTGTTGGAAAATCAACGTTTTCTACACAGTTTTGGCATTTTAATGGGACATGGCCTATTTTTTCAATTTTTGTGTGCTTTTAACCTCCTTTCTGTAGGTGCTAGAAACTGATGTAAAACCAATAATGGATCCCACAACGCTATATATTTCTGAAAAGTAGACAACATTCTGAATTCAGCAAGGGGCCATTTATGTAGATCCTTAAAGGTTTTCTTATTGAAAGTAACAGTTGAAATTAAAACATATTGAAAACTAATTGAAAAAAAGCCAGCAATTTGTGCCTGCATTTTCACCTGTAACTTCTTCTAAGTATGGCAGATTTTTAAAAGCATTATACCATTATGTCCACTGGAGCCTTATGGTTGCAGGTGTATATAGGATTTGTAGGGTCACCAAGAACCCGAAATGCCCAGAGCCAATAACTGAGCTGCGCCTTGCTATGGTTTTTCATTGTGTACGGGCTTTACAGCTATTCAGTTAGTAAAATATAAAGAGTGAAAAATAGGTATGAACGAAAATTATGTATTTTTGAAATGGGAACAACCTATGGAGTTTAGAAGCAGTGGTTATTTGCACAACTCCGTATATGTGATTACCTACTCCAGTATGTGAATTAAAGGGCATTTTTTAAATTGAATTATTTTTTACACATTTTCTTACATTTGGAAGCGAGAAATGCATAGAAAGTCAATTGGCAAGAACACTTGTTCTACTATTCTGTGTTCTCCTAAGTCTCCCGATAAAATGGTACCTCACTTGTGTGGCTTTCACCATTCTTTTACCCAGAATCCCTTGCAAGCTTTGTATAAAAAAACACATTTTCCTCACATTTCTGTGATGGAAAGTTCTGGAATCTGCGGGAAGCCACAAACATCCACCCACCTTGTATTGGCCAAAGTCTTGTGCTAGAAATGGTACCTCCCTTGTGTTGATAGACTTAGGTCCTGCGACAGGAAACAGGCCAAAATGCAATGTGGACATACCACATCTTTACAGTGAAAACTGACCCTTTTTTTGCAAACTACCTAGCTGTGGATTTTGAACCCTTGCTCTGCCGGCACCTAGGGAAACCTAGCAAACCTATACATTTTTGAAAACCCCAGGACCCCAGAACTGGGGTGACTTGTGTGGTGGCTCTCACCAGGTTCTGTTACCCAGAATCCCTTGCAAACCTCAAACTTTCTAAAAAAAAAACCACATTTTCCTCACATTTCTTTGATGGAAAGTTATGGAATCTGCGTGGATCCACAAACTTCCACCCACCCTGCATTCTCCAAAGTCTCCCCGTAAAAATGGTACCTCACTTCTGTGGGTGGGCCAAGTGCCCGCAGCAGGGAAGGGCCCAAAACGTATTGTGGAGACATCAAAATTATCTATCACAAAACAACCTGGTTTTTCAGGGGGGGGGGGGTGGGGGTGGGGGTTTTTGGCCCGGGCTCGGAGTCCATGTAGGGAAATCTACCAAACCAACTAATTTCTGAAAACTGGACTCCCAGGGGAGTCCAGGGAGGCAAGGCTTGCGTGGACCCCCAACACATTTCTACCCGAAATCCCCTGCAAACCTCAAATTTAGATGAAAAAAAAAAATATTTCAAATTTCTGTGTGGGAAAGTTGTGGGATCACCGGGCGGACACAAATTTCCTACCACCCAGCGTTCCCCCAGGTCTCCTGATAAAAATGATACCTCACTCGTGTGGGTGGGCCAGGTACCCGCGACAGGCAAGGGCCCAAAACATATTGAGGAGACCTCAAAATTACCTACTACAAAACAACCTTGTTTTGCGAGGGAGGGGGCACCAGGGTTTTTGGCCCCAGACTCGGCGGCCATCTAGGGAAGCCTACCAAACACACACATTTCTGAAAGCTGACATCCGGGGAAGTCCAGGGAGGTATGGCTTTCGTGGATCCCCCAACTTTTTCCTACCCAGAATCCCCTGCAAATCTCAAATTTAGCTGAAAAATAATCACATTTTCCACATATTTCTGTGTGGGTTCGCCGTGTCAGCACAAATGTCCTACCACACAGCGTTCCCCTCAGTCTCCCGAGTAAAATGATACCTCACTTGTGTTGGTAGGGCAAGGAACTGTGACTGGGAAGGGCAAAAGAACATAAGGATTAAGGGTATAGCACAGCAAATTCTAAGCACTACATAAAAAAAAGGTTTTTAGCCAATTCTGCATTTGACAACCACACAAGTGAGGTATAATTTTACCCGGGAGACTGAGGGGAACGCTGTGTGGTAGGACATTTGTGCTGGCACGGTGATCCCACACAGGAAGATCTAGAAAATTTGATTTTTTTCAGCTAAATTTGAGGTTTGCTGGGAATTCTGGGTAGGAGACCGTGGGGGGGTGGGGGGGGTCCACGCAAGCCAACCCTCCCTGGACTCCCCTGGGTGTCTAGTTTTCAGAAATGTGTGGGTTCAGTAGGTTTCCCTAGATGGCTGTCAATCCCGGGGCCAAAAACCTCAATGCCCCCCCTTGCAAAACCAGGTTGTTTTGTTTTAGGTCATTTTGATGTCTCCTCAATACATTCTGGGCCCTTGCCTTGTCGCGTGTACTTGGCCCACCCACATGAGTGAGGTACCATTTTTATCAGGAAACCTTGGGTAACGCTGTGTGGTAGTAAATATGTGTCTGCCCAGTGTTCCCACAACATTCTCACATAGAAACGTGACTTGCGTTGATCCCCCAACATTTTTCTTCCAACAATGCACTGCAAACATCAAATTTAGCTAAAAAGTCACATTTTCCTAAAATATCTGTGTGGGGAAGTTGTGGGATCACTGCACGGCATACATTTCCTACCACTCAGAGTTCCTCTCAGTCTCCTGATAAAAATGATTCCTTGTGCGAATGGGCCAAGTGCCTATGACATGGAAGGGCCAAAAACGTGTTGAGATTGAGGGGGCCTAAAGTGGGTCCAAAAGAGCAGTTTGTTTATATGTTTTTAGGCTGATGCTACTTTTGGCAACCACACCAGTGAGGTATCATTTTTCTGAGGAGACCAAGGGGGATGCTGGGTAGTAGGAAATTTGTGCCTGCCCGGTGATCCAACAACCTACTCAAACAGAAATGTGAGGAAAATTTGACTTTGTAAGTAAATTTGAGGTTTGCGGGAGATTCTGGGTGAGAAAACACTGGGAGATCCATGCAAGCCACACTGCCAGCCAAGAGTCAGTACATGCACACCACCATCCACGCACACCACCAGCCAAGCGCCATCAATTCACACCTTCAGCCAATTGCCAACCACAAACACCACCAGCCAAGCGCCATCCAAGCACACTGCCAGCCAAGCACCATCCACGCACGCGGCCAGCCAAGCGCCATCCTTGAACACCGCCAGCCAAATGCTATCCATGCACACAGTCACCCAAGCAATATCCAAACACACTGCCAGCCAAGCGCCACCCACGCACTACGCTAGCCAAGCACCATCCTCACAGACTGCCAGCGAAGCAGGACCGGACTGGGAGCAGCAACCAGCCCTGGCAAATTGCTGTTCGACCGGCCCAGGGATTGGGGGGGCGTGCTAGTAAATAGCACCTCTCCCGCTTTTGTTACTGGGGCCATATATTGCAGTACTGCTGCAAAACAGGCCCCCAGTGACAAAACCGCTCCCCACGGCCAGAAAACCAGCCCCCACCCCTCCGGCGAAATGCCTTGTGCCTGCTACGGTCAGTCCAGCTCTTCAGCCAAGCACCATCCATACACACAGCCAGCCAAGCACCAGTCCACGTACACTGCCAGCCAAGCGCCACACCACACACACCACCAGGCAAGCGCCAATCCACACACACCATCATCAAGCGTGAGTCCCCCACACCATTAGCCAAGTGCAGGTCCACACATACAGCCAGCAAAATGCCAACCAAAGGTCAGTACACGCAAACCGTCAGCCAAACTCCAGTTTACACACACACAAACTCTCCTTGGTTTATAGTGGTTTTCTGCCCCGCTTGGGTGCAGATGAGGCTAAAAATATAATTGAAACAGCCAAAATGAGTGTCTAAAAAAGGGAGAAACCCTTGCCTATGGGGCCTCTCACTGGCATGCCCATAAACATATCCCTGGTGCCTAGTGGGCTTTCAGCCTCCCACCCACCTGGGGAGGGGGCAGATAAGGGTCTATTGCCCCGATCTGCCTGCCCGGGGTGGCAGAAAGACATTTATGGAGGTGGGGACATTAGCAAGCCCATTCTCGGCAGCCCCCACCCCTACGTATTAAAAAAAAAAAACCCTGGTGCCTAGTGGGTTTTCTGACCTCCCTCCCGGGTGAGGCAGAAAAGCTGTGGCAATTGCATTTATGGGGGTGGGGGCATTGCCATGCAAATTTTGGGCAGCTCCAACCCCTATGTGTAAAAAGAAATACCTGGTGCCTAGTGGGCTTTCTGCACCCCCCACAGGGGCAGTTCAGGGGCTATTGCCCCCATCTGCCACCCAATAGGGCAGAAAGACTGTGGAATTTCGTAGGGGGCATGGGGGCATTGGCATGCCCATCTCGGGCAGCCGCCACACCTAAATACAATTAAAAGAAAAGAATCCCTGGCACATAGTGGGCTTTCTGTCCCCCGTGTGGGGGCAGATTGGGGGCTACTGCCCCCAGCAAGGCCAGAAAGACTGAATATCCCCAAGAACAACTGGCCCTGGAGTCGTGTGGGTGGATCCCTGCTTGGAAATCGTCCTCCTGAGGCGATCCCCAAGCAGAGATCCACTAGGGAGAGCTATCATTGGAAAGGGGAGATTGTCCAAAAGATACCTCTCCTGTCTTTCCACGTGCTCGTGGGATCAGATAGCCCCCTGAGCACATTGAAAGTGAAACGGAAATGAGCCTATTGGCTCATTTCAGTTTTGGTTTCAGAGAAACAATCATAAGCGCGAGGTGCACGCTGATCGTCATTTCTCTGAAACGAGCAGAACAGTCTCGGGAGTTGGGGAAGCCCTTCCCCAGCTCCTGAGGCTGTTAGGGCTCTAAGAAATCCCTCTGGTGCCCACACTAGAGGGATTTCCAGTGCCATGTGCGCGGGTAGCCAGGAGCCGTCCGACGCACATGAGCACTGGTGCTTCGGACGGATCCCGACCATCCGACGCACCAAAGGAGTTAAGGTTACTCGGAAAGTGCCTTGCACTCATAGACATTGCTGCCAGCGTATGAAGACGCTCGTTGATGTGGCTAGTTTGGCATTTCATAATTATCTTTAAGATTTATAATTTCATTAGCCCCATCGACTTGTTTTGTGAGTATGTTTTCAGTGGGAGAAACCTAAAAGAGTAGGAGTTTTTTGCTTAAAAAGTTTGCCGACTTCCTTGAAAGTCAGTAGTGTTTTCGTGTATGGTGTCACCTCCTTATTACTCAAAGTAGTCAGGCAGATCAACAAATATCTAATATGAATATATACTTCTACATCGCATGCATTTACAACGCATGCGATTACATCACGGTTGTTACAACGACCGTGTTGTTACATCGCATTACCATTACCATGCAAGTCGTTAGAACGACTTGCTGTAGGGGGCGCTGGATGTTGGAATAGTATAATTTACTATTCCAACTCCGGTGTGTGCAATAGTAGGGAAGGTATTCCTTAGCTTAGAACGTCCCCTACAGCAAGTCGTTGTAACGACTTGCGTTGTAATGGTACTGCGATGTAACAACGCGGTCATTGCAACGACCGCGCTGTAATCGCAAGCGATTGTTACGCATGCAATGTAATGGCTTTTTCCCATCTAATATCCATCTAACTTTCTATCCTCGGCTGCTGAGATGGTCAGGCCTGTGGTGGCCCTAAGGAAATTTTCTTCTGGGATTTCATGGCAGTGTTGTGCTGTCCTATCCAGTCCTTGGGTCCCCAAGGCTCCGAACCATCTCCTGGGCAGACTCTTCCATACACCGTTTTTGGCCTCATCACATACTTTTGCAGGTACAGTTTGAAGTCCAGCTCTGCAAGTCTACTCTGCGGCCCATCCCTAATCCGACTACTAACTGAATCTTGGCAGAACATTTTTGCATCAAACATGCTTTCCAAGTCTCCTGCAGGCTCACTACATTTTGTTAGCTGCAGGCACTTCCACTCACACCAGACTCAACTTGTGCCCTCTCTCTAGGCCCAGTAACTGTGGCCCTGCCTGGGTGACCTCCGCAACATTTTCACTCTAACAGCCACACACAGACATGAGACCTGTCTCCAACACGCTCTAATGTAGAGGAAAGATCCGAATGCTTGCTCACTCCTTGTTTTAGTTTTCTCCCCCTAACCCATCATTTTCCGTGATTCATTTTATTGAACACAAGCAATTCTTCCTATTTTTGTATTATATTACAAGCTCCATCAATTATTAACAAATAACATAACTTGCATTTATTAAAACACATTTTGTTGCAGAATAAAATATGTCTACTGTTGCCTAACTCAGTGGTGCTCAAATGCTGGCCTATGCCACCTTACAGTCCCTTTTTATTTGTTACAAAGCACGAAAACTTGGTATGTGGCTGCCATCTTAGAGCCGAATCCAACCTTTTAACTAGGATGGAAAAATTGGGGATTCGGTTGCTCTTTATTTTTTGTATTTTTTTCTTATGCAACTATTTTGTTTTTATTGAGAAAAGGATTAAAATAAGCAAATCTTACATTTTCAGCATGCTTAAACATTTGCATATGGTTCTACATATATGAAGAAGTAAAATACAAAAGTATGCGCCACATTAAATTCTTTAAAGCAATATTAGCAAGGAAACGTTCATGGGACGTGAGTGATAGGTCTGGTCACATTGGCCCTAAAAGAAGAATAAGTTTAAGCGAAGTAGACAGAGTAATACCTATTCTGTGGTGTGCAGTAGAGAAATATATAAATGAGGTCCTGGAACTGGAGATAAGCCTTGATTTATAGAAGAAATGATTTAAAACCCCGCTATAGGTAGTTTATCCCACTGCTAATTTTGTAATCTATAATGTTCCTACGGTGTTGGGCATTATACAAGCTGTAGTTTCTGTTACTCATTATCACTTGCTGTTATGGTTAGTGATGATCATTCACTGTGTTTATTCTTCATGTCCCTGGACGTAAGGGGAAACTCTCAAATCAGGAAGATAATGAGGAGCTTATTCTACACTGCCTGAATGTTCCTTATGCCACTGTGTGACTTATTTTACTTATAAAAATAAATGTTCGGCAAGTCAGCTGGGTCAGTGAGCTGGATTGTTTCTTTAATCAATTTCATGAGTGGTTTGCATCTGCTTCTATGCTGCCCAATTTAACATTGGCATGTCTTCCTGTGTGTGAGGAAGGGTCTCCATATCTTTTTTTGTTTAATTTTTTTATTAGCACAAATATGATAAATATCCATAATTCAAGCAGTACAAGTATAGAAGATGGTGTTCCTGTTACATCTAGTGATATCAGCAAATACCATGTACGTGGTACAATAATTTTCGCAGTTTTTTCATTTTCCATTACAACAAATCCCCAACTCCCACCATCCCACCCTCATTCAGCAGTCAAAAAGAGTCACACCAGTGTCCGTGCAGTCCCGGTAGGAGCTACGATGGAATCAAGACATCAGTAGAAAGATATAAATCTGTTTAATCAGAAATATGGGATATTAACATAACAATAAACCACTACAGAACTAGTTTAGGGGGAATCATAGAAGATTATCATTACTTTTACTGTGAGTTTTGAACTCTTCCACCACAATTTACTTCCATCCAACAACAAATCCCCAACTCCCACCATCCACCCTCATTCAGCAGTCAAAAAGAGTCATATCAGTGTCCGAGCAGTCCCGGTAGGTGCTATGATGGAATCAAAACAACAGGAGATAGAATAAAATGTGTTTAACCCGAAATATGGGATAGTAACATAAAAATAAACCACTATAGAAATAGTTTAGGGGGAATCACAGAAGACGATCATGACTTTTGCTGCAAGTCTTGAAATCTTCCACCACAACTTGCTGCCATCCCCCATAGTGTGCAAGACTTGGTATTCTTTCTGTGTGGTGGGTTCAGAGGCTTGAGTGTGAAATAAGTCTCTGGGAAATCAGTTAATTCACCATTAACAAACAAGTCCCTCAGTGTAGACTAGCCCAGTTCAATCAAGAAACAGAAGTGACTGGAGCGAATCCAACCTGTTTAAGTGGGAAGTACAAGAAGAGGGGCAGGAAAGGCATAGGCAAGCTATTGAGACATGTCATGGCCATTAATATTAATTAGTGAATTTGAGGTGCTTCTTAGGAAGCATCAGCGGATGTGCTGACACATGATTGTAATTCATGTTTCAAAACCCCATTTCAGGCAAAAAATGGTCCGGCAACCATTGGGACACTCATTGAAGCTGAGCGGCCAAATAATATTGCTCAAAATCAGGGAGGCCTAGGACACCAGTATCCAAAGCCAGTTTAAGAGTAGAGAGGGCAGGATAACGGCACCCACCAGGCCATATTAAATCACCTAGCATCTTAAGACGATCCTTTAAAAAAGAACGAGGGAGGAGTAATGGAAGATAAGCAAAAAAACTACAACAAGCGCAGAAGTACTACCATTTTGATCTGGGCTACCTGACCCATAACTGCAAGCGGGAGAAAGGACAAAAATGCAGTTTGTCCATGGAGCTCTCAGGTTGCCCTACCTTTGTTGTCTTCTCTAAGATCATCAGTGGAATGATAAATATGGATTCCCAGGCATCTAAAAAATACAGCCTCATGTGATAATCGAGTATCCAATTGGATGTATTGTGGGAGGTTGTATCCTGATTAGTGATAACAATACAGAGTTTGGTCCAGTTCACTCAGAGTCCAGAGGTCATAGCAAACTCTTCCAGTAACTATGGAATGGAGGAAAGGTCCAACCTGGCATCCTTTACACATAGCAGTAATTGGTCTGTGCACAGAAATGCTGCATGCATTGTGTGAGTCAATGCTATCCTACAGAACATACCAAGGAGCCGCAGTGTAGCAGCAGAAGGTTCCAAGGCCAGAGCAGACATTAGTGGCAATAACGGGCAGCCCTGACCGCTGCTCCTGCATACAGCGGTGGTACATCCATTTCAAAGGATGCACCATAAAGCCTGGGTAATCTAATGGTAAATTATTTTAGGATAATATTGTGTGAATCTCAGACAGAATCTCATCTGAGCCATGGGTTTTGCCACATGGAAAATCTTGCTGGACTACTTCAAATTCCTGCTGTGTAATTAGCAGGTCCTGTTTTTGCTTAGCTTCAGCTGAGTGGCAGGACAATCATATTGGTATAAAAAAAGTCATCAATTATGTCAACAGGGACCTGTACCAATGCTTGATAATAGCGTACCATAATATGTTAGGAAAGCATCACTGATGAAGACTGAGAAGCATCTGCCTCAGAAGGCAGAGCTATGCAGAGAGGAGATATATGCCACCACTGGGGTTAACCAGATGTATCTCCTTCATGGCCCAAAAAGAAGTAAAAGAGTAATCATGGCATCTAAGTTTCTATTCTTTCATGATAGGTAGATTTAAAGGAAGCAAATCTTCAACCTTGTATAGGTTCTTAGGGATAAGCGGTTCCAAGTCCCATGTAGCTGACTCAAGTCGCAAAATTTCTCTGGTAATAGTTTGTGTAACGCCCAAGTGGTCTTAATGCATAAACCACTTATTGTCACTTTCAATGTTTCACACTCCGATGAGGAGGGGAGGCAGACATACAGCTGTTTTCATGAAAAAAACGGTAGCTATGTGGTCCTGGAGTGTTTGATGGAAAACCACATCTTCGAATATGCCTACTTGCAGGCGCCACACTGGAAAAGGAGTCAAGTTCCTACCCTAATTCAAAACCATGTATAGAGGGTTGTGATCGGAGAGGGTCTTGTCGCAGTAAGATATAGTAGAAATGTGAGTGTGAAGATCTGACGAACAAATAAATCTTTCCAAGCGAGAGCAAATATTGTAAACATGGGAATGAAGGAGTATTCACAGCTACAAGGGTAATAAATGTGCCAGGTGTCATCTAGTACCCAATGATCTAACCACTGTTTGAAGCTTTTAGCATTCTGTACTGCCGGGTGGGGTAAATGGGGGCACTGAGCTGTCCAAAAAGATGTCCAATACACATTTAAGATCTCCAATAATCCCAGAAATATGACCTACTCTGAGAGGCACATCTACATACAACACCAAAAAGTATCCTGGTCAACATTAGGAGCATACAATCCCCTAGGACTAAAGGCTTTCTGTGGGTGGAGCCCTTAACAAACAAATACTGGCCTTCTTCATCAATATGGGTAGCATCCACCTCGAAAGGGAACACCAGTTGTAATCTAGAGCGTAGCCCCTGTCGCATATGCATAGTACCCTGTACCACACACCTGTACCCACCATTTAGACTTTAGTTTAGAGACCTTGGAGGTAAGCAGACAAATTTCCTGGAGAAAATCAATTTGGGACTTCCAGCGGGTCATGGCAGTGTGTATCCAATATTGTTTTTGCAAAGAATTCATCCCCCTGACATTCCAAATGATTTCTTTGTATGGGTTAATGACAGAGATGGGTCTCTCAAACAGACCCCAATATAGGAAGGCGGAGTGTTCAGGAAGGACAGCAAACATAGTAGCAGGCAGTGTTGGACGGCTAGCATAATACATAGCCTAAAATTACATAAAGAGCATAAACGTTTAATGCTTTAAGGACAGCTTTCTCAACATATCCATCTACAATAATATTCTAATATTAGAGACAAAGACTAGTTCCTTGGCGTGAAGGAAGCAAAGCAACATGAGAAGGGACATGAGCAGACATGTAGAGAGGGTATCTGGGCCCGCTGTGTCAATACAATGAGGAGGGGGCTCTAAAATGATACCAAATTAGGGCATGGCGCTATAAGTCTCTGAATATTAGACTCTAAAGCAATAGATATTCAGGAAATAGTCCCCTCATCACTTTTGCATTACACAGAAACATAGCATTCAAGAATGTGGGGTTACCAGAATAAACAAATAACTTACACAAGGTACTAAATATGTTAATCGTAAACGACTGCCAATAATTCAATGTGACAAAAGAATTACAAACATTACAGCAAGTCCTCTATGGATTGTGTAGTGATCAACAGGGTCGTCAACTTATCAAGGTCCACCACATCGGATGGTGGACCACCAAAAGAAACACTGAATTCGGTGAAAATCAAATTTGGTGTGGCAGACAATTTGTGCAGGGACAGAGGCGCCACTATGTTATCCCTTCTGGAACTTTGAGGACCTCTGCTGCTGTTCCCTACAGACTGTAACCGAGACATGATTCAGCTGTAGGGTAGGAGTGAAAGTAGCAGCAAATTAAATATGGGTTCCTTTGCCAAAGCCTTGACCCAGTCCCAGGACAATTCAGGTTAGCATAGTGGAGATAACGGCAAACATCGGCCATCAGAGATTGGTAGATTTGCTGGGATGAGCAGTGTATATGTAAGACCCATGGACCTTAACTTCTTTTTTATCTGCATAAAAGAGGAGCATTTGCGTTGCATCGCTAGAGTGTAGTCTGGGGAAAAACATCACTTGGCATTTTGCAGCATTACCTATTCTTTCAACCAGGCTGCCATCAGGATGTCGTCACAGACCCGCTAATTAAGTATTTTGTCCACCATGGGTCTGGGAAGTGCCTCAGGGACCTGGGACTGCGACGGTACTCTGGGCTTGTTCCACTACGAAATGTGGTGAAAGAGGGCTTGAGGCTCTTTCACTTTTCACCAAGTTCTCGAGGAAGCCAGTGGCGTTGTCACTCTCACTGCTCTCGGGCAAGCTAATAATTTGAATATGATATTGGTGCATCTGACTCTCCACATCTTCAAGCCTGTCTTCCATACAGCGCAATCACTCAGTGAGTGACTGGGTTTGTCGAGCGAAATCTAGTGTACGAGGACACAATTCATCAATGGTAAGTGCATGCATAGTGGTCTTTTTTGCCAGTTTATGTTAATTTTCAGCAATGTCAATTGTTGAAACATTAACTTTGGCTTCCAGGGCAGAGCGAGCGTCTGTGTTTGCCATCAAGATAAAATCTAGCTTATCTGAGGGACCCTCAAGGTTCCCAGCAGGGCACACTGCTGGTGAAAAGGAAGTAGATAGGTCCATGTTTACAGACTTCAGCTGTGAAGTTGCTTTAGACAGCTAATTTGCAAGTAGCCCGTGATTTGCCCAGTGGAAACTAGCCCCCCAAAATAGATCCAACAGGGTTATGTAAGGGAAAAGTCAGTTCCAATGTTACAAATCACAGACTTGAGCTCAATGGCGAAGAGTACAGAGTATTCAGAGGCCAGCCACGACTTGAGTAGACTAATAGGCACCAAAAGTTTTCCCAGTGGCACAAGCAGCCTCTGTAAAGACTGTGATGGAAACAAAAAGAGGGGCACAAATTCAGTCACTGCACATTACATAGTGTAGTTAGTAGTGAATGATGATGCCGTTTGCCTGTGGGCCAATTGCTGCCAAGTCATATGAAATGGCAAACAAGGTTCCTTCCACCAGAATTACAGGCTCTATGCACTGCTACACTCTCTCGCAGAGTTTTGTGTGGCAGTGCCGCAACAGTGAGAAGTGGTTGCAAATTACCCAGCTGGGGGTGTGGAGAAGCTCAACATTACATTACCTCTTGGTGAGGGGGAAGGAAGCTCAACAGTCGCAGGCCAGTCCCCTCAATCACCGTTTATGTATCCCTACCTGCAGAAGTAAATTGCATCAGTAATTGAACCACCACCCAGCACTAGGCCCAGAGCATCAACAAAGTATGAGTGGTCCTACCAGGCTGTGTCGGGCAGCTCAGAATTAGACCTCACATTAATGTGCCAGAATGCTACCAGAGGCAACATGCACCCAATCCACTTTTGTCTCTCTTATACCTGCCAACCAGAACCCACACAGAGACCCCAGTGCAGGAGAAGACTTCTCTCTAGGGGTCCAGTGGAGGCATCAGGAGGAAGTGCAGCCACGCTGTATCGAAGAAGATTGGCCGACGGCGGCCAGTGCATCAACTGCTGGACACAGGTTCAAGGCAGGCTTTCACCGTCTCGGTTCTAGACACCTCAAGGGCCCTAGAGGTAAACACCGGCTCGGAGTAGGTCTGGAGAGCCCAACTCTGGGGTAGGTAATGCCGGATGGCGTTGGCGCCACAGAGCCTCCTCAAGCTGCAGGCACCGTGCTAGGTGTTCAGGCCATGGCTGTGAAGGGTCTCCTTATCTTATTGTATATGTGTAGCTGCTCTGTTACATTATATACTGTCTGTTCACAATGATCTGTACACTGTAATTCCAGTAGCCGTTTGTGCTCTGAGATCATAGTTGGTTGGAGCCAGTACCTAAGGATACATAATTTGACCACAGCCAATGATGTTGGTAGCCACCTAGCAGTATGTGTGATTAGTCCCTTGACATTGGTGATGCCATGCAGTAGTGCCAAATGCGCATAAAGACAGTTATAAACCTCACTCACTTGTGCCAATTTGTCCCAGATTTTAACCTATATTTAAGAATTGTAATTTCTGTGGCAGTCCAATGCCAGACATGTTGAACTTATGTTTCTGAGAGCACATTATCATTGTTTAACAATATGGTTGGCCAATCTGCCGACGATTAGTCTTAACATAGTATTGTCTATGAATGTAGGCTCACAGCAAGTCGGGATATTTGGCTAGTTAAATAATATGAGCCAAAGGCCTCCAGATGTAGTAGGTGCCCCCAGGTTTTGGGGTTGTAATCTTAGTTTTCTCTCTCCCTAGATATGTTCAGGTATTTGGAAGGGCTATATTTAAGGCCTTTTCAGCATCTGTTGATAGAATCAAGGTTTAATGTTAGTTCACGTTCAGAGTGGAGGTCGTCTGCAGTTCATGTAAGAGGTTTGTCTTCCGTAATATTATTAGTATAATTAATTTTATACGAAGGTATATCCATTCCAGGATGGTGTCTGCCCTGAATAAGGACTGTGACTATGGGCTAGAGGAAGGCAAAGGTGGGATGGGTCTATAAGCTTGAATACTGGGGGGACTGTAATTGGTTTTGGAACTGAGAACCCAGGGAAGGTCTGAGGCAAGATTTCATGGTAAAAATACACTGGCTTTATGACAAATCCCACTGCCAACATTACTTGTACCTTTTGTTTCTCCAAACGTACTCATATTAAACCAGGTACATTCCAGATGTCCTCTGTCACCTCTATTCCTCCATTCATTTGAATCTGATTCAGTGGCTATATAGATAGCGGCAAACATCCATGGGATCCAAACTTCGAAAGGCATAACAAAAGCATTCTTTTGTGACATCTTACCCTTACCAAACTACATATTTAAATTTGTGTTGTAATGCCTTTAATACAGGATCACATGTAACTACAATTTTGCATCTTGAGCTGCAGGTGGGGGATAGTGAAATATAAATCTCACATAAAGCTTATTAGGTTTAAATCTGTTTTTTTAGATTTCAGAAAACAAACGATCCAGGGCAGTACCCTCACCTACATCCATTGGCCGGTGAGGTAGAAAGGAGGGAGAAAGGAAATAAACCCGGTAGGGGGGAAGGAGGGGAGTGTAGGCTAGTGGAGGTGGGTGGAAAGGACTATCCAAGGAAAAGAAAGGGAAGGGTGTGCTTGATGACACGTGCTGCCGGAGGATGCAATGGCTTCAGGCCCAGGGATGAGCACCATTGTCCAAATCTCCGCTTCCTCACCTCATTCAGCTCCATGGTCGAGCTGTGTGATGTAAAGTATTCGCAAGTATGCTGGACAGGAGAGTTCCTTAAAATTTAGAGCTAACAATCATCTTGTCTAATTACAGCAGTTTGTAGTCTACTATCATCGCCAGTTTCCCAATACTAAGTAGTTTCCAGAGCTTGTGCTGCCAATCCAGCACGTCAGTGTCTTGTCTGTGCTCCATTGGGACCAAATGACCTGCTTAGCTGCACAAAGAGCAAGAGTAGAAATAGCTCGCCCTCTTGCTAAGCACAGAGAATGTGTCATTGTACCTGAGTGGCCGCACTGACTCAAACATCCATCATTCCTGCCTTGTTTCCATTTAGCTATCCTAGCTGGGGTGTAATACCTGTAAAGCATAATTTTAAGCAAGGTCTCCTTTCTTGAGGAGCTATATGTAGATGTGCGAGCTCTGTGCAGAATGTCGGACCATTTCTTAGGGTTAAAGCCACGGATGCACTCCAGTTCCCACCCCCGCTGGGCAGGAGACTTTGTGTTGGCCTTTGGGGTGTTAAGGAAAGCATAAATATCAGAGAGAAGACCATTGTTTGTGTGGCATGTGAGGCGCCATTTCTTATAAGGCATAAGGGGCCGACTGGCATGTGGTTGGATAACACAGTGTCGAATGGCAACGTATTGCCAATGCTCACTCGAGCGAATGCCGTAGTTTGACTAGACCTGCAAGAAGTCCATTAGGCCATTGTAGTCAAAATAATCCCCCATCCTCTTACAGTTGGCTTCTTGTCATGGTAGGAATTCAGTCTCCTGTAGAGCCGGTGGAATATCGGGGTTCCCTGGGATAGGTGTCTGTTTTAATATGCAAGTGGAAAGCTTTCTTGTCAACTGCACTCTGTCCCAGGTCCCTCCTGTCACCCTAACTACTAGGGAGATGTAAACCCCTGGCAACCGGTGTTGCTTGAATAGCTACAGCATTTGCCAAATGTGAATCACCGCTACTGCTAGGTCTATAAAACTCCAGTGCTTCTCAGTGCAAGGCCTATTCCACTCTACCAGGTATCTAAGCAGCCCTGCCTGATAATACCAAACCAAATGGGGAATACCCAAGCCACCCTCCGCCACAGTGAGGCACTCTTGTTTCTTTGCCATATGTGCCTTTTTACTATCCCATATGTAGTCCTCAATCCGGTGTTGCAACTTACCAATGAGAGAATAAACAACAATATCACAAATGGTATAATTATGAGAGACGGTTTAGACTGAGCATGTCAAAGAACATTGCAGAGCAGAAAAAGAAAGACTCTTGGTCATTGATTTTTGGGAAGTGCACAAGGCATCATATATTTTAAATACAATCAAGTACAGTTGTATCAGCACTGTAGGCAAGGAAATGCATAAAAACAACCCGACATTGAACTTGGTGCTAAAAAGTGCAAGTGGCAAGACAAGTGGCGACGCAAGTGGCAATGTGTGTTACAGCGAGAAAGGCTCAAGGCGAAAAAATATATACAGTGAAGGATGGTTCAGATATTGCTTTCAACAAATTTTACAATCATTTGGTGGAACCATGGTAAACAATGCGCTGTAATGTGGCGCTGAATGGTCGACGGCGTTTCGATCCTTTAGATCTGGATCATCTTCAGGACCGGGTTGTTGTTTTGGAACGGTTATGGTGGTGTAAAATTCCACGAGGTATGGTAAGAGCCGTAGGGGTCATCTAAGTGATGGCTGGTGAGTAGTCAGTTTGTCAGTTATAGCAGGAATGCCAGGGGGAGCTGAGCAAAAGCTTCAGTGTACGTGTGGGAGAGTGACCGGATATGAATGCCGGCATTCATTGCCACGGCGAGTCGCCAGCTCCGGCACCCCCGCCCTTGACTGAATTGAAATTTCATACCAACGTCTTTCCGCCAGAATTAGTGCAGCCGCATCACCAGCGCCGCTCAGAGAAAATGGCGGCTCCGGAGCGAGGGGAGAGGGGCGGCGACTCCTCTGCACCGGCACAACCTCTGCAGCGATGCTTCTCACGGAGGGGGGGCACAGGGCGGTCACTCCCTCGGCATCTCGCCTCCAGACCCCGAAGCAGGGTCCGCCACAGCAGCTCTGTCCCGTAAGCTCCGGACAAGCCGCGATGGCAGTATCGGCATAAGGTGCACCAGGCGAGAGATCCGGTGAATACCGCAGCGCAGTCCCGCTGGGATGATCTCCTCACACCAGGGATGCACGGGCAGTCGGCACGTTAAGATGTGTAGTCTCTAGGCAGGATTTTGGGCAGATAACAGGCGGATTATGGCGTGGATGGACGGAGCTCAACTAAGCTGCGTCCGCCATGCTAGCCTGCCAAGCCACGTCCCCTCTCTGTCCCTTTTTGAGTAATATATAGCACACACTCTGCCCAAGGACATTGGAGTGCTTTACATTAGCACAAGTTAAATTACACAAGGTCAGATTCAATTTTTGTTACAGGCACTGGGTGATTAAGTGATTTTCCCAGTCCAATGCTGGGACTTGGACATGGTTCCTCAGTTCCAAAGTCAACAACTCTCACCATTAGGCCACATCTCCTCCCTTTCATGAAAAAACAGAGCTCCAACATGTTGCCCTCTTTTTTGCAGCAAAGGTGCTCTTGGCTCAATTGTTAGCAAGGAAATGAATCCCCATACCCAATTGTTAAAGAAAAACAGTCATAATTGTGATGCAGTGGGCCTCCCTGACCATTGAACCTTCGTGCTCCTGTCCCTACTTCACTAATGATAGCCACTGCTTTGCAAAGCAAGCTGTCTCCTTTGTCCTTTGTTAAAAACATGGGCTCCCATTGTGTCCTATCTCCCTCCCTCCCATCTCTCTGACACTAGAACTAGGGTGTCTCCTCTGTTTCAGTTCTCCCCTCTATTGGCTCATTGTTCAATGGCCTAAAGCAACACTTTAACTACAAATCTTAACTGGGCCCCAATGCAAGCAAGGAATGATATTAAAAGAACTCTAATTGGGTTTTAGTTGGCCCCTCATAGTGTATGGCCCTGGTGCCACTGCATCTGTATTACCAGTGATACCTACAGGGAACGCGTAGGACTACAGATAAGGACCTTAACACGGGGCCTGTGGTCTACACCCAAAGAGGCAAAACAGAACACACGTTCTACGTGAAGTTTTGAGCCCTGATGATGTCCACATTGGATGAAACACGTCAGCTGGATTGTTTTTTGGAATGTTTTCTGGAGGAAATAATGGATTTATGAAATAAACAACGAATTAAAAAATTGTGCTCTCCTTTCTGTAAAGGTTTTAGTTTGATTGTAAGTAGCCCAGGGGCGGTGGGACAACACTAGGGGCCGATTCCAATGTCGTCGGTCACGGCCCTGCAGGTACGATGCGACCGCACCCTGTTCGGTCGCAATCGTATCTCACACAATGGGAGCATGCATTCCGGGCGGGATGCATGCCCGCATTGTGCAATGGAGGGGTGCAGTCCATCCCTGCACCCTGTGGCCGGCACCCCAGGGTGCCTGCCACCGGGTGCAGGGATCTACACAGGGCCACCATAGGTGCCGCCATTCATCATTCACCATTCGGCCCTACTGGGGATCCCCAAAGACAGTTTCCAACTGCCTTTTTGTGCCGGAAAGACCGGCACAAAAAGGCAATGAGAAACTGCCATCGTACTCCCTCGGTCGTAAAGAGGCGGCCGGGGGAGTACTGAAGGATTTCCGGACGGCGGACGGGCTCTCTGAGCTTGTCGCCAGCTATCCAGAAATCCGAGCTGGATTCCTTTCTGACCGAGCCCATCGGAATGGCTCGGTCGGAAAGGAATCCGGCCGGCACATTCCGATGCGGGCGGAAGGGCTCCGAACGTCGTTCAGAGTCCTTCCGACTGGAATCGGACCCTAAGTAGAGCACAGTGGAAGCATAGAGACAAAATTACCTGCATTGCACACCTGTGTGCACATCCTTCAGCTCTCACCGCTGACAAGCTGTTTGAAAGTCCTGTGGAGCAGGTTGTGTGCTCTGTCCTCTTGATTGGGCCTTCACAAAACACGTCGCCCCCATCCCCCTGTAGTTTGGGCACTGTTACATGCACACTGTTGAGCTCTAATGGCAAGAAATAGGCCCCAGCTGACCTTTTTAGGCCGAGTCAAGGCTGTGCGCATGCGCTTTCTGAAAGACCTCTTGTATTGAATAAAGGACTTTGCTCCCGCCTGCTGCTTACCATTGGTTCAGTCCAGTGTCACTCTTCTTTGCTGCCTCTTAAGTGGTTCACACAGCAATATGTCACTTCTGTTTTTTGCAAAGGAGCACCGCCCAACTACAGTTTCCTTCTGCTTGCATTCTTCATCTGTTGTTGGGACGAACTCTTTTTTGTAATTGTTGCAGCGCGGCAGTCCGTGCTCTATCTTTAAGTATGGCTACCACACCTTTTATTTCTTCACCACGGCGCATCTTGCCCACCTCCATTTTTTAATTACTTGGAACATACTTTAACTCTCAGAGCGGCTCCTATTTCACGAGCGATGTGCTTCATATTTAACTTCCCTGCTCGTTTTGTGTTGCTGCCTATTCTACGCTCCTCCCGTCCCCGACGCGTGTACGTTCATTACTATTGGATACATTCAAACCTAATTTAGTAGCTTAACACCTTTGTGGAACCAATTATGGCGTATACGTTCGGCAATGTTTGATCAGGGATAAAAACATTAAATCGGTAAGCGACTCTTAAATGACTTGAATATAGGCACGGACTTACTAAATAAGAACCATAGCATGTTTGATTAACATTCACATTCATTTCCGAGAGCACTCAGCACTCTTTATTATGTTCATGCAAAAATGGCACTAAAAGTATTGTGGACCCCTTAGCAGGATGGCGGCCTTAGAAAAACAAAAAGCTTGGTTAACATTCACTTTTACTTCCAAGAGCACTCAGCATTCTTTATTATGTACACGTGGTAGTTACAGTCACCTTGAGCACCTTTGCAGGATGGCTCTTAAAATGGGGAAGGTGTTCTGCGTTGTTTCGCCCACCTTAATTTTTTTGATTACCCGGAACATACTTTAACTTTCAGTGCGGCGCCTGTTTCACGAGCGCCGCGCTTTATCTTACATTTTTCTGCTCATTTTGTGTTACTGCCTGTTCTACGCTCCTCCCTGCCCCGCTCCATGTGCGTTCATTTCTATTGGATAAATACCAACCTAGTCACGTGGGTAAACAACTTCGCTGGGCGGCAAATAGTATGGCGGATAAGTGCGGTGATGTTTGAATCGGGGATAAAAACATCCAGTCGGTAAGCGGCTCTTGAATGACTTGAACACAGGCACGGATGTACTAAATAAGAAGTGTAGCATTCTCGGTTAGGATTCACTTTCATTTCTGAGAGCACTCAGCACTCTTTATTATGGGCACGCAAATATGTCAGTAACAGTCATCGTGAAAAACTTTGTGGGATGGCGGACTTACAAAAACAAAAAGCTCGGTTAACATTCACTTTTACTTCCGAGAGCACTCAGCATTCTTTATTATGTGTATGCAAACACTGTATTTACAGTCACGGTGAGCATCTTCGCGGGATGGCGATCAACCCGTTCCCTGCGTGCGACGGCCAACGGCCGTCGCGAGCACTACCTGGCTTGTGCTGCGCATGTCCGTTGGCCGACGCGACCCCGCCCACTCATTAAAAGTCCCGCACCGCGGCGGAATTTGCACCGCGGTTAACGGGTTAAAATGGGGAACGCATTCGGCTCCGTTTGAAGTCGGAATTATATGATCTCATCGGAAAAACAACCATAATGATTTCAAATACAGGCATGGGCAGCATGAGGAAAAGTTCAACCACAATTCACTTTCATTTTTAAGCACTCACAATTTTTCATTATGTGCATGCTAATACAGGCATCACAGTCTACACTTTAAATGCCCAAGTTCAGAAAAGATCTTTTGAATAGGAGAATCTCTGCTCCAGGTATGTTTATCTTTACGAGATACGCACTTGAGTTGAAACGACAGTTTCATACACAAACATTTTTAAACTAGCACCTAATAAAACACAAACACTACTCTTATTAACCTATCTTCTAATAAACAAAAATACCTCTTTAACCAACTAGTACTTTTGCACCCCTTCTTTCTCTTTCTCACACACTATTTCTCCTCCTCTCTCTCAATATTAATAACAGCTACCTCCATAAACTACATATACCACAAATTCGTCCTTTCTATCCATTCTCTACAGCTCTCACCACCATCTATCCACCATACCACATAATTCTACTTCACAAATACACTACACAACACACAATTCAGCACCACATAAACAATTCTAATACAACACACTGAATTCTACTACACACCACATACAACCACTACACTACACTACAAAACAAACACATAAGTCAAAAACATCATTACAGTGCTAATAGCTCTAAATCTAACAAATGCAAGACCTATTGCATTTCAAATGCTTGTTTTGTATTAGGAATACTATAATCGGGGTGCAGTGGCCAATAACACCCCTGACTGCAGAGCCATGGCACTTGCAGCACTAATGGTCGTGATGGCCATAAAAAAAAAGAACTCACCCTATATCACCCCCCGTTCGGAAGCCAGTATATGCTATAACTGATGGAGTCTTTGGAAGTCCACGGTGGCAAAGATTTATTCTTCTTGAAAGGTAATGTGAGGGTGTCACCAGCAGAGTCCTTGAGTGTGTCCTTTAAATGGACAATTCTAAAAATATTTCTTGGTATTTTGTAATTATTTATTACCAGGGTCACTGGAATTATGTGGCGGGGAGAACCAAATTCTGTGTCAGGACCGGAGGCTCAGATTATGCCTTCTTCCTTCGCGTTATTTACCACAGCAGCACATTTTTTAACACAGTAACCAACTACATTTCCCATGAACAATAGGGAAAACACAAAGTCTCAACAGGTGTCCTTTCTGGCTGTCCGCACTCCAGCCAGTCAGCATTGTCCCTTCACGCTATTTCCTCTTCCTCTTTCTTTTCTGATCAGCAGCAAGATAAGTCGTTTTTAGGTCGAGCCTAGCGCAGCGCGCATGCGTTGCTCTAGGAGAGGGCCTCATGGAATCACTCCAGACTCCAAGAGACTTCTCCATGTGAGTCAGCCTCCTCCCACACATTCCATTGGCCTTTGCGTGTGGCTTTCAATAATGAAAGCAAGCAAATGGCCAAAGACGGGTGCATGTCCTGCCTTTCCTCTAAACGTTCACTCCCATGGCCTATGGGTCTCGTGAGCGAGCGGAAGAGCAGCGGTGCGCAGTGTGCCAGCTGCATTCCAGCCAGGATCAGGTTACTAATTAACCCAGCGCGGTCGCTTTCACTTTCGCGACCGCGCTTGTTTTATCTGTCTCTCATCTCCGTTTATTTATTTATAATTAATACAGCCCATGCCGAGACTCGAACCCTGTTCTCCAGCTCCTAAGTCAGTGTTATGTATTTTTTTTTTATTCCTGATTTTATGTAGCGCGTGTTCCTTTGCGGCGCTGTGAGAGCACAATGAGTTTCATTAGGGGAGTCATTGCGTAGGAGCAGCGTGTGTCCGCGATTACTATCCTCTATCTCCTTTTTAGGTCTCGCCTGACCCAGCGCATGCGCTGGTCTGGCGAGACTTATTGAGAGGGCTCCAAAAAGTGCTACCAGGCCAGCCTAGAGCTACAGTGCATGTGCGCGGGCGCGCGCGCCGCTTTTACCGCGATTACTTTCACTTTCCCGGCCCGCTTTGATGTTTGTTCGCGATCGCTATCACTTTCGTGGCCCCACGGCCGCTTGGC
Source organism: Triturus cristatus (assembly GCF_964204655.1). Classification (NCBI taxonomy): domain Eukaryota; kingdom Metazoa; phylum Chordata; class Amphibia; order Caudata; family Salamandridae; genus Triturus; species Triturus cristatus. The sequence continues at coordinate 557,974,934 of NC_140590.1, forward strand.
ATAGCCAATAGGTCTCGCTTTTGGGACCTTATAAGTATTTAGTTATGCAACTGTTGCATGGCTAAACAATTATAAGGTCCCAAAGGCGAGACCTATTGGCTATGCCAATGCTTGTTTGAGTTTCTAATAAACTCATTTAAAGAGGAGTTACGATTCCCGGAATTGATTTTATGTTGTCTAAAATGCCATAAGCAGCATAAAGTGTTAAATAGTGCGGGGTATTTGTTTGGTGGTAATGCATGTTCAACCTGATTTACCTATCTCGAATACAGCTTTGATGTTCCTACACATCCTAGTTGTTAATGAACATGACGCATGTTTTCACATATAGTGAATTGTCCTGTAAATAAAATGGTCGCTGTAGAATTGTATTTCCTTGTAACCACTGGGGTTCCTGCAACCAATTCCAACATCAGACTTTCACAGCGCTTGTTTATTACAGTTTGGCCTAAATAATTAATAGAACCTTCGTTTGTATTTTTTGTCACTATCTTCTAATGGGAGCATAACTCTCACGCAGAAAGGCCCTGTTCGGCTCACGTGCAAAGATCGTGAAGCCACACTTCTTCTTTCGCACGTGTTTAGACTATCATTGAAACCCCACAGCTTTCAAACGAGTCCAAATTTCCTTGAAAACCCATCCAGCGTCACTGAAAACTGCACTGCTCGTATTCAGTATCCAGTATTCAGGAATTAGTGCCACTGCCCCTGCTGCAGCAAGGGAAACTACTCCCCACTCTCAGAGACTGACTTGATGGTGAGATAAGGGCCTACTCAAAGACACATTATGTGACAAGGAAAGCTAAATTATGGGGCATAATGCGGCACATCTTTTAAAACTATATCTTCATTAGACCTTCTCTGCTATAGCTCTTCAATCCCTGGTGGCTCAGCACCCAGGATAATGTGATGCATGCCTAAACATTTAAGGTACAAAAGGCAAGATCTATTGGCTATGCCAATGCTTGTTTATTCTTCTCCTGGTTTGGGGGGTTGTAATTGGATGCTTTTGGTGGCGTTTGGTAGCGCTTTTAAAATGTTCTATGTTGCAGATTCGCTGAGTCGCGGGATGCTTAGAGCGTACCTTACACGACTGGTGTCCCTTTGAGGTGCGGTGTGGTCCTCCTGCTGCTAGGGGGCGTAGTGCACTCTATGGGCAGCGCGAGTCAGGTACTGGCTTTTGAGTCCTGACGAGCGCTGTCCCTGTGAGAGTTTGGCTTGCCTCCTGCCACCAGGTTTTATTCCCTTTTTCGGTTCTGTATTGCCCTATTTTCTTTGAACGCCCTTTCTGTGGGTCTGTATTAAGGGAGTTTGAACACCTTGCGGGGTTGTAATTGCACCGAGTGAAGTGGTGCCTGTGGGACACTGTCGCACGTGGTTGCCCTGTGATCAAGAGGGCTGGTGTGTCCCTTGGGCTTTGCCTGTCAGTTGTGTGCCCTCAGTCACCCATATATGTCTGGACTCCTTCCCAGGTGCTAAAAGTTGTGCCTTTCAGTGCCTTAAAGTAGTGCTTTCAGCACCACTCTGCCTGTTGCTCCAGTGTGTTCCTGCAGCGCTGTACTTACCTATTCATGCAGACGGAGAAGGATCTGTACCAGGAGAAGGATCCTTTATCTTACCTCCCCTGGGATGATGATTTTTATCAGGCGGTAGATGACTCCATCTACAGGGCTGTTAATCAAGCCATGGAGCCTTTGGAGCAGTGCCTGTCAGCGCAGCTAGCAAAGGAGTGCTCTAAATGAGCTGCTCCTGCGCCAGCTACCCCTAAGTTCCCCCAGGTGCCTCAGCCTACTTCTCCCCCTGCCAAGAAGCTGTGCTCCCAAGGGGTTGATGTAGATTCGTTAGCACGCCTGAAACAGGCTTTCTTGGCACAGGTGCCCCCACAACCAGACCCTGCGCCCCCCGCGGACTGCACCCCATCGCCTCTGCGTACCGCTTCCCCAGACCCCTTTGACAATGGCAATTCCCACGGTGACACGGATGAGGAAGCGGGTGCCTCTAGAGCTTGGCTCCCGACCGCCACTCCTGCCACGGGGGGGCCTCTGACATGCTGGACCCGGACGACATTGTCCACCCTAGGTCGACGGACTTGGTTCCGGGGGACAAGGTAGCCCAGTCCGTGGCGAGACATCTGCACAAGCCGATGGAAAAAGACGCTCGCAACTGCCTTCAGGTGGAGTGCCCCTGCCCTAGTCTGGAGGGAAAGTTTGCCCTGACACCCGAAATAGACCCCAAGATGGCAATATTCCCAGCGAAGTTTGTGAGAGACCCTAAAAAGGGTATTGATTGCTCCTGGCGCTCATGCAGGGACAAGCTGCTGGATGCAGTGGGGCCTGTCACCAAAATCCTTGACATGGCCGAAGAGGCCGAGGTCTCAGGTGCCCTTATCTCCCCGGAAGTGCTCTCGGGCTGGGCGCGCAATTGTGTTCCTAGGTAACGCCAACTGCGCACTCTCCACAGAGAGAAGGTGGCCTCTCCTGATTAAGGTGGACCCAAAGTTGGGTGACCTAGCTTCTTCGGAGGCTGGCGCTGGGGCCCAGGGGGGCATTTTTGGTGATCCGTTCGTCAAAGAGCTGGGCAAGTTTCACCTCACTGGACAGAGCCCAGTCGAACATAAGGAAGGTCTTTACTCCCCGGATTTTCCAAGGGGGCGGTTGTGGCAGGGGCAAGGCTCCGTGCGTGGGCAATACGAGGACAATGCCCTCTTCAATACTTTCTACCCCTCCAGAGGACAGAAGTTCCGTGGCCGTGGAGGCCAACAAGGCCAGCAAAATAACGTTGGAAAAGGTGAGTGTGCTACCCCCAGCGAGTCTGCAGGTGGGGGGGAGCTTGGCGCTGTTTTTTACGGCTTGGCCGTCTCTCACAAGCGATGCTTGGGTGCCGCAGACAGTCCAGGGCTTCCAGTTGGAGCTTCATGGCTGTCTATGTCAGGTAAGCTGTCCCCGTCCCATCTCCTTTTCTCAGCGGGACGCTGAGCTGGTACGTGAAGACGTCTCCGCCCTCCTCCAAAAAGGGCCAATTTGCTACGCCAAAGAGCATCCCCGTGGCTTCCCCAGCAACATTTTCTTGGTCAACAAGGTCGACGGGGGCCGGAGGCCAGTCATCAACTTGAAAAGTTTCAATGAGTGGGTGGTCTACCGCCACTTCAAAATGGAGGGTATCCACCTCCTCAGGGATGTGCTGAGACCTCTCGACTGGATGGTCCGACTCGACCTGAAGGGCGCGTACCTGAGGGTCCCTATCTTTCCACCTCATTGGCGCTTTCTGCAATTCAGGTGGGAAGGGCAGGTTTTCGAGTTCACCACGCTACCTTTTGGACTATCCTCTACTCCGTGATGCTTCACAAAGGTCCTCAGACCGGCGGTGGAGTTACTGCGCGTGCAGGGTGTTCGAATGATAGTCTATTTGGACGACATGCTCTTTCTGGATCAGTGCCCCAGAAGGCTGTCCAGCCAGTTGAAGACAGCTGTCGACCTTCTGCAGGGACAGGGGTTTGTCATAAACGAGAAGAAGTCACTTTTGGTTCCGGTCCAGTGTGCAACCTTTTTAGGTTTCATAGTAGACTCCGTCTCGTCAACTCTGAGTCTCCTACCAGGAAGATGGCGAAGGTCAGGCAAGAACTGCGCCAGACCCTGGCGATGGCGCAGATTTCCTTGCGCCAGCTGGCACGGCTAATAGGTCTTCTCTCCTTCTCGATGCAGGCCATTTTTTTCGGGCCCTTACATTACCGAGCCATGCAACGCTTGAAAGCGCATCATTTCAGGAAGGGTTTACCATACTCTCAGTCGGTGCCTCGACGAACGAGGTGAGAGACGAGATGGAATGGTGGCTCACCCACATGGAGGCGTTGAATGGTCGAGCGATATTCGGTTCCGCTCCAGATATCATATTCGAGTCCGACGCCAGCCGTTCAGGCTGGGGGGCCCGGTGCAGAGAGTTCTCCACAGGTGGAGCCTGGTCCACTCACGGAAAGTCGTTGCACATCAACTGCCTGGAACTGCTGGCAGGGTCGATTGCAGTGCAATGCTGGACAAAGGACAGAGTCCAATCGTGTGTCATTCTTAAGATGGATAACATCTCTGCGGTCCGGTACATCAACCACCTAGGTGGGACCAGGTCCAGAATGTTGGCGAACCTAGCCAAGGACGTTTGCACTTCTGCCTAGACAACCACATTTTGGTGACGGCGGAATACCTTCCGGGTCGGGAGAAAAAAGTGGCTGATTGGCACGCTCGTCATCTCCTGGATGCCAGTGTGTTGAAACTGGACCCTCAAGTCTTCTCTCAGTTGTTGGAGAAATGGGGCCCCTTCTCGGTCGACGACGGATGTGTTTCTCCAGGACTGGCAGCAGTAGCAGGGCTATGCCTTTCCTCCGTTTTCCATGATCACTCGAGTGTCCGCGCTACTTCACCACCAGCAGGTGGAGGTAGTGCTGATCACACCCTTGTGGAGGTGTCAAGTCTGGTTTCCGGTTCTACTGGAACTTTCTTGGGATTCTCCAATCCGACTCCCCCACTTTCCTCACATTCTCCTCAATCCCAATCTCATTCCCCATCGACTGGTAATGGAGGGAACGTTGAGGATGATTGCCTGGCGGATCTCGGGCGTCGCTGGTTGCTCCCAGGGCTTTCGTGACAGGCTGAGAACTTGCTTGGCAAGGCATGGGTGGACAGCACAACCAAGAGAAACCGGTCAGCCTGGCATAGATGGCGTCGTTGGTGTGTGCGACGGAGTGTCGATCCCGTGGGGGCGGATGTAGCCCACCTCCTTAATTTCCTGGCGAGTCTAGCGGAAGATGGCTTGGCTAATTGGTCAATTAATACCTTCCGCTCCGCGATTTCAGCCGGTCACATTATGGTGCAGGGCTCCCCGGCGGGTGAACACCCCTTAGTTTGCCGGCTTCTCAGAGGGATTCGCTTCTCTCTCCCTCCAGGGCCTCAGTATTCCGCCTTTTGGGATGTGAACCAGGTGTTGAATCTTTTTCTTTCCTGGCAACCGAATAGGTTTCTGTCCCGTAAGGAAGTTACAGCCAGATTGGCAATGCTGTTATGCCTGGTATTGTGCAGGCGTGTCTCAGACGTGAGCACTTTGGACATCTCAGCCAGAGTGTTTTCCCCGGAGGGGGTATCATTGTTTTCCCCGGAGGGGGTATCATTCACGGTAAGTAGAAGGACCAAGAGTGATACCAAGGTCATCGCTTACCCATCTTTCTCCGACTCCCCTAAACTGTGTGTGGTGCAGTGCCTCCGTACTTTCGAAGGATTGACTGAGGAAACTCGCCCTCCGGGTGAGAGGGAACTGCTCATTGCGCTACGTAAACCATACAGAGCAGTCTCGTCCCCGACCATCGCCAGATGAGTGCTTTGGGTGATACAGGAGGCGGGGATTGATACGAAGCAGTTTGGTGCCCACTCGGCGACAGGGGCGATGGTCTCTAAGGCTTTTTCCCTAGGAGTGTGTTTGGAAGATCTGATGCGCATGGCCGATTGGTCCTCTGACTCCACCTTTAACGTGTTTTATTTCAAACCAGTGCTGGAGGTGACACGGCTAGTAGTCGACAAGCTTTGAACTCTCATAATCTGAGCTGTCAGTCCTGACATAGAATGAAAATTTGCCTAGCTGTAGTACTGGTAAGTTTCAATGCTATTAAGGACATGGAGACGAGGATTATCCCGCCCAATGACCTCTGAAGATGTGGACCCTTCCTCGTTCTGGTGTAAGTAAACAGTTCATGGGTCTTTAGAACAGTGGTAATGAGCTAATGACTTTAATCATATGCTGTTGTTTGATTGCTCTATAATTCAATTGGTTCCAGCTCAGTCCTCTGACTCTACCTATTTTTCAGGAAATGATGCTTCCAAACAAGAAGTGTGAAATCTGACAGGAAATGGTTCGCGCAAAGAAAAAGGAAGAGGAAACACCGTGAAGGGACTATGCTGACTGGCTGGAGTGCGGACAGTGAGGAAGGACTCCTGTTGAGACTTTGTGTTTTCCCTATTGTTCATGGGAAATGTAGTTGGTAACTGTCCTAAAAAATGTGCTGCTGTGGAAAATAAAGCGAAGGAAGAAGGCCTCCTTGTCCTTAATAGAATTGAAACTTACCAGCACTATAGCTAGGCAAATTTTCATATGCAGCACAGTTGACTGAACTTTGTGTCAAGAAAACACAATTTATGCAGCTTAATGCGGCCTATTCTGTGAGAGTATTACTTCATTATTTTGTCATTTTGTTTACTCAGGGTAACTGGGCACGAACACATGTTGCAGTATTTTTAGTAACTTTTGATCCGTTTGGGCTAGAAACAAAAATGTTTTTTCTTCAAATCTACAGATTTTGAAGCATATTGTGTATTCTGTGGCAAATACAACAGCTACATAATTAGGCACAAATGGACGCTGACGCAGAGTGTGCATAATTCCAGTGGCCCTGCTTATTACTAAAATAAATAACATAAATAATGACTTACATATTCACAGTGCTTTCTGCCACAAGCTGGAACCTCATAGCACTATTAATACACAGGCAATCCTGGATTCAATTCTGTGACTCTGGTCACACACAGACATCTGTAGTGATCGCATTAGCCAATTGAGGTTTCACAACAGAAAAGAGTAATTTTCCTGCTGAATAGTTTAACTTGCATATAAAATAGTTACAGAATATTTTACTCTTCACTGAACCCAACCCACAGCACCTAGGATCAAAGTTCATATACCTTTTGTTTACACTTAAACTACTGCATATAAATGAAGACAGCCTGGAAACACGCCAAATAAACAAGGTCACGCTTCCAGGGTATCTTCATCAACAAGGTGTTGCATTGGCATTTGCGCTCCCTTGGAAATGCAGGGGTGTGGAATTTAATAAAATATCTACTTGTCCATGGGGCAGGTCACTTCATAAATCTACTTGTTCTGTAACAAAATCCACTTGTCCCTTTTGTGCCATATAATGGGCGACAAATTACGGCAGCAATCTCATTACAAAAGAGTTCTGATATAGCCTCTCTAATTATGCCAGGGCTCGTACCATAGTAGGGTTTGAATACTAGCAATTCGCTTAGGTTGCTACGTTTCTGCAGGTCTAGATACTGGGGCTGAAGGTAGTGGTAAGCAATAGTTCAAGGGTTGGAATGCCCTTTTGAGTCTGTGCAAACCTACTAACTTGCATGTTTAAAGGGTTTTCACCAACTCTTTTCTAATTTTTTCCTATACTGAAAAAGATTGGATATTTACTCCTGACAGTGGCAGACATAAAACTTTTTCCAGGGTTGGACAAAAAGTGGTTGGAGGAAAAGTGAACTTGAAACATTCAGACTTTCACATGAGAAAATCTACCATGCACATTTGCTCATGCTAAATAAAATTCAGTTCACAAATATTTTCTAGGAGTACTATTTCTAGGCCTACTTCTGTAAATTCTTGTGAATTCACGGAAACTGTATATATGCACTTAATGCAGGGATATATACCATGAATGTACTTTTGTGAATTTCTTTAATAATTGGGCCTCTAATTAGGCCTGGCGTTGACCTTTTGTGTATAATAAAGTTCTCTCTCTCTCTCTCTCTCTCTCTCTCTGTGTCTTTCTATCAGCTGGCTTCACTGTGAGTGACAGTATTCTGCTCTTTTACGAGGAATATATTGGCACACAAAGTAATTTTTTTCAGTGCCTGGAACTGCTATGGCAATGGGGGCTTTTTGAGACCAAAAACAATTTTTGCTTTTGCCACTGCTTGTTAGAAGGGTGAGGGCCCAGCAGCTCCCACACTGATAAGGTTTTACAAAAACCATGCCAAAACAAGTCACGCATTGACAAAACCAAAAGGCTGACCACCAATTTCAGACCTACTGGCTTCGCCAGTACTTGTTTATTTGTGTTTCCCGTAATCATATTTAAACTGGTTACACTGATTTTCCATTATGAATATTTTTGAGAAATACAAGTATACATCAACATGTTACTAAATGATGCTGCAAAGATATGGTACCTAAAATCTTACAGTAGTTTAACAACAACATTTTAAATTCCTACTTGCATTTTTTTGTGAACATTTTATTTTGAAAGCAAATAATAATCACTCTTGCTTTCAAGCTTCTGCAAATATTTGCATAAAATCAGAGCATTCTGGGAGCATTATACTAAGCCTCATATTACTACATTTTGAAAACGTGTGTACACATTTATACTGGAACCACCGTCAGTAGTGCAGCCCGCGCTTACAACATTTACTTTTAGTGCACACCATAATATTAAAGGCTTTGCATTAATGAAGCAAAAATACAAGTTTGAACAGCATGAGCACACATGTTAGCTTAACTGTAGACAATCCCCTTCCCTGATCCATAATGTGGTACTATAAACTGGCAGCCAAAGGGTTTGTGTTGTAGGGGGTTGGGCCTACTTGTCCCAAGGACAAAATACACATGAAAGCGTGTTGCTCTTGACCCCAAACAATATGTCCTGGCACCATAGACCCACTGGGAGTCACACCCCACAGTTTCAAGGCCTCTGATTTAGACCAAGGTTGCAGCCATTTGGTCTTCAATTGAAGCAGACCCATTGCCTTGCAGAATCAACCTTAAAGTAGCCTCACAATCCCCTCTTTCCCTGTGTACTTGGAAAACCTTAAAGCCTATAACTGTGAAGTGATTGAGCTACTGGCCACGCGAAGCTGTCTTAGTGGGTTTACAGCATATTGCTTGACCTTGGTTGGTTTTACTGTCATGCTCATTTGCTTCTTATTTGATTGCTTGCATTCCCTTATTGTATTTATTTTTCCCCAGGAGCATAGCCTCTTTACCATCTAGTTAATTGTCTGGTTTGAATTAATTTCACTGCTCACCCTTAAAGAACTGCTTTTTAGGTTTCGCCTGCTTAGCGCTTGCAAAACTTTTGTAAACAAAAGAAATCTTAAAACGGCCTTAGAACCCCGCCCATTATTTACCATTACTTTACCATTGGTTGGCTTTCACGTCAATCTCATTTCCTTGCTTCTTATTAATTAGCGCCTACTCCTCGCTCCGCTTCCTCCTGGGGCTCCGTGTGTGTCCCTGCCATAGAGCACGGACTAGCTTCCTGTCTGCGAACAGTGCCCTTCCACTGGCCGTAGCCAACTGCAGGTACTCATATCTAATTTTGCACTTGCACTCTTAAAGTGTGCTTGTGTCTGCAGTCCCTCTGTCCTCCTCTGGCTCTCCGATGAGTTTCCCAAACCCCCTGCCCTCCTTCCGCTGTCCATTGGGTTTTCCATCCTCCGCTGTCCCTTCTGTTTCTCCCACCTCCTGCCCTTCTCCCCCTGTCCTTTCTGTTTACCCCATCTCCACCTGCTGTCTCTTAATTTTACCCCACCCCCACCCGCATCCCGCTGTCTCTTCAGTTTCCCCCACCCTCGCGCTGTCCCTTCAGTTTCCCTTACGCTACTGCCCTCCTCCTGCTATGTCTTCTGTTTCCCTCTCCCCTGCACTCCTCCCACTTTCCCTACTGTTTCCCTCACCCCGCCCTCCTCCTGTTCTCCGTTCTTTTTTCCCCACCCATCTCCCTCATGGTGCTTGCCCTCAACACTGCTTTAAAACATATTGCACCAGAGCAAAAGCTGCTATCCAACATGGCTTAAAGGAAAAAAAGCCTATGGCTTAGTCATTGCTGGCTGCGTCAAAGTGCTTTTTAAAACAATTTTTCACTTTCAGCCATTTTTAAACCTGTACTTTAAACATGTTAAAAAACATTGACAAAGCCAATTGATTTTGCATTAGCGAAACCTATTGGTTTTGCCAATGCCTGTTTCATTTTATTCCAGCACTCCATCGGAGTTCATATTTTCTTGCTCTTTCCCCTATGTTTGTTTCCGTACTGATATCCCTCCACTCTCTGATTCCCCCAACCTCTTTTACGGTGACGAAGCACATCACAGAATTAATCTTGGGGCACCTTCATTATCCTACTAAAGGAAAACGCTTAGGGCATTATTATGAGTTTGGCAGTGCGAGAGCGGGACCGCCCTGCTCCCGCACTGTCAAACCCATGTAGTAACTGCCCGCCAGATCAGGTTTTTTTCTGGCGGGCGGTTCTTTGGCATTCCCAGGGCCATGCCTATGAAATACGCACTGCGATGGGAACATCAAAGGCAGTACCTGCATGGCACGGGGTGCACAAGTGCCCCCCTGTATGCATCCACATGGTGTGAGGCACCAGGTGGCCCTATAGGGTCCCCTTTGTTTCCTCACCCCCACACTTGAAAAGTGTAACGGTGAGGAAACTCATAATGTGCTTGGCGGGGCTGCAATGGCCCCAGCAAGCACATTGTGGCCTCAAGACTGCCGCAAGATCCCTGGCAGTTGCGGTGGTCATAGGGCGTCCTGACCGCCCTGGTCCTAATAGGGCGGTTGAAAGACTGCCACCGACATGCCCCCGCAAGTGTGGCCGTTTGTTGACCGCCAGACTCGTAATAAGCCCCTAAAACAGTTAACCTCCTAATTTGCTAGAGAACGTAGCTGCTATGATGTAGGAACGCAGCACAGCTTCTTAATGTCTCAGTAGTATTTTCCTCTTACTGTTCATAGAGAAAGCCAGTGGCACACCATTTACTCTGCATTCTTAGGACGTGATAAGGTCAGATCAGCTGAGATGCAAGAAGTCCCAGCACATATATGAGAGCGATAATATTATTTGTTTTTCTGTGTGCGTACTGTCAACTTCTACTGCTTGAAAACTGCATCTGGTTACAAGAGTACAATCTAGATGACTGTATCAGGAATCCTGTCACTTTTCTGCACCTTGCTCAGGAAGAACACCTATTTTGATCGACCATGAAGCGGCACTCTACATTCACGTGATCAGGTTTTGCATCATGATAAAATGATGATAGATGGGTAGTTACTTGCAATGATGCTGAACGTTTTTAAAAAAATATTTTTAACCTCTTTCAAGTGGTTGGCGTAGTTTATTGTTAATTCTTCCGACCTCAGCAAGTCTTTTGAAATATGTCACAGCCCAGTTTTGGCGTGTCCTCCCTCTGCCCCCTCAGGTTTGTAATTGGTATGGCCAGAATGGCAACTATTTTAACATGTATATTTTTATAACTTGATATGTGCTCACCCAGCACACCCTATTGTGGCATTCAGCTCCACATGGTTAACCTTACTCCTAGACCCTTTCCTGTTGGTGATAGAAATCGAAACTATCCATTCTCAATGCCATTTGAAGGAAACCACCATGATTTTAGGGTAATGCATACTGCACACTAATCCTAAATCCAGAGGTGTTAGGAGGAAAATGATTCTACTCTGAGGGCAGGCATACCACTAAAGCCAGATGTTTTACCTGAAGTAGGAAGCAGGAGAGTGCCACTGAAGCAAAGCAGCGATTGTTTTTCATAGACATCTTTACTCTGCCCATCATGGACAGACTATACAAAATATATCAAAATTAGAAAATATCTTGGCCAATCCAAAATCAATATATACCTTCATTTTCTGACTCTCTAAAAATCCTTGTCCACACCAGAACCCGGTGGTGTTGCTAGGATGCCATGAACCCTGTAAGCAAGGAAAATGGTTCCACCTTTAGTTCAATAGGAGTGTTAAAAAAAGCCTTAGACTGACTTTAGTTCGCCCATCACACTCCTGGGCACTGGTGCCACTGCACCTATTGTACTAATGATAGCGATGCCCCTACCAGAATGACTGCAAGCTGTCAAACATTTATGAATTTAAAATGGTATTCTGAACCACTGAGCAGGAAATTGAGAAAGTAATCCAAAAACAAAACCCACATGTTGCCATAACCCCATTGAAGGGGGAAGTCTACACACAAAGAACCTTGTTGCTAAAGAGAGATTTTAATACTTGTACCACAGTGGGACTTTTCTAAGCTACACAATGGAGAGCTAATTTAGATGCCAGCACAAATGCAAGAATAAACTTAAGTGTCTTTTAGAGCACATTTTAATGTTTGTGTTTTGACAACACAGCTATAAAACTGAACTATTGTTTGCAGTATATCCAGAGTGAGTTTTAGGTACACCCCTTTCAATCATTGGGTTTCTTCAGCCAACCACTTTCAGCTATTTGCTTGTGTTTATGTATTTTTTATCGTCCTTTGGGTCAGCTCAGTGGATTATTCATCTACCATCTAATGCTACTAACTGTTTGGGCACTTTTTTGTCCTTCCACTTAAGTGCTTGCAGGGGGTGAACAGCCTTAGGGACTAACTTACAACTATAGCTCTGCGCTGCATCTGGATTTCTCCAGTCCCTCCCTCCCTCCTTCCTCTCTATACTTTTTGTTCCCCTGCTTACTACTTTCTCATCTCTTACTTTGTCCTCTCTCTTCTTCCCCGGTGTGCTGCTCATTCACCTCAACCATTACACTCTCATACCCCCCTTCTGCCTATCTATCCTTTCCCCCTTCATCTTGTTGCATTTCCCTCTATGTGCTCCTTGTTTTTTACACTTGCCCTACCCTCTTAGTGGTTTCTTAAAGATGCTACGGACCGCTATTTTTTCATACAATTAATAGAAGGGCCTTCAATACTGTTCCCCTTTTAGGTCTCGCTTACAGATAGCTTTTATCTGTCTGCTGTCAAAAGACCTTTAGTGGGCCATGCCAAAAATGCACAGTTGACATAGAGCTAGCCATTGCTTATTATGGCTTGGCTGTTTTGCCTGTCTCATGTGCTTTATTCTTATTCAATTGTTTTCCTGCTTCTTGTGTTTGTCTCTTCCCTGGAGAATAACTTCTTTACCATCCTTTTAAAAAGATGACTTGTGTCTTTCCACTGTTCGCATTGAGGCAAGTACTTGTTCTTAAGGCAATCCATGAGAGTGCATGTGTTTTCTTGCTCTCTTGTGTGCTCACTAACTCTTCCCCTCCACCATAGGGCGTCCATTTTTTTTCCCTTCATTAGGGCTTTTATTACATGTATTTTCTCCCTCTGCCTCCACCTCAAGCGCCTTCATTGCCCCTCTGCCCGGTTTGCATTGTTCACACCCCAGCACTGCCTCACCTTCTTCTCCATTGCTCCCCAAACCTTTCCCAAAACAATTATTTTCAATGTTATCATGGGCCTGGCAGCTACTATTTTCTGCTTGGCTGTTACGATTTAAAAAAGCGCTTTAGCGCAAGTAAAAATGCTATTTTTATTTACTGCTCCAGGGTGAAGTAAGTGACCCGATTAGGGCCACCCGGGTCACCCGTGACCACCTCTCAGCCTTCCACACAAATGAAGAGTCAGACAGTAGAGAATACAAACCAAATTATTTTATTAGTATTCGCTCGAGCGGAGTCCAGTCTGACCAGCCTCCTTAGACAGCTGCCGAAGCACTGACCCTTCCCAACATAACATCAGATATTATACATTTCCAATACCCAACAGGACCCGCCTAGACTGGAAATTTCCAGTTGGAGCAAGTTAACAAAGGAGGCACAGAAGGATGAGCTACCATCCTGAGACCAGGAACACCTTATCTTAACTTCAAGGTTACTCAACCCGTGCCCGTCTCTCTGAACAGTGGGAGTAGGGCTACATACGAAGAAAGGTATGCAAACACAGAACAAGCTATTCAATAGTGCAACAAAGCTCAACCTTGAATGATAAAAGAATAAGCGAGGCTGTTTTCTGCTGAAGCAGACGGTGGGAGACAGAAGCTTAATTTCGATCATGGCACAAAATGGCGGCTGAGTGCAAAATGGTGCCGCAAATGCTAACTTAACTTGCACAATACTAGAAGGAGTCAGCTAGACATTTATTTCAGTCCAACAGACCCTTCTTTTAGCATTTGCTAACTATTTTGTCTAATGAGATCTGCAAAGTACAAGGAGTATCGGTATATGCCTGCACACACATAAGTAATATTCATAAAATAGCCTACAGAAATTGACATTAGGTCGTTGGTAGCCTGTATATTCATTAGGGGTGTTGTTTGAGATGCATAGAGACATCAACACTGAATATTATCCATAGTTTCAATATCAGGAATAGAAGTTGCAAGGGAGGTGGCAGAACCAAAGATGCCCTCATTTATCTGCATCATTTTGTGAATATCCTTCTGCAACAGAATAGCAGTAGTGTCACAGACTGTCTTCTGCAGCTTAGGGGTGAGGAGCGTTGTACAGTAAGAGCAGCATAAGGGCAGGCACTGCACCAGAATGCAACAGACAACCAAAATCACAACAAAATAGATCACCTTTTCCAGAATCCAACCCCATCCACCAAAGAGGGACCAACCCCAATTTCCGCTCTCCATCCTCTTGACATTCTCTAAGATATCTAAAATGTGTTGGGTAATATTCTTTTCCATATTAGCGATCCCGACTACACACTGATCATCTACTACTGCGCACACCCCACTGCTCTTAGCTAGGATAAAATCGACTGCAAATCTTGTTTGCTCAGAGTATACTTTCTAACTGGGTGGTGATGTCACGCAAAGCCGCTACTGTAGAGTTAGACAGTATCTGCAGCATACATCCAAAATATTCCCTAGCCCTTTCACCCCTGGCCATAGCGGTACCACCAAACGTAATAATGGAGGAAAGTATATACCCAAAGGGGATGCCATCGCTATAATTATTGACCTCCAGGTCCGTCACACTGTTGCATAATTCCTTTGTTAACGTCCTTTTGACCCATTTTATAATTTGTTTGCTATACTTACAAGGCACCCCAAGAGGAAGCACCATTTCCAAAGCCACGTCCTCTGTACCATTATGAACATTGAAGTACGTACCATTTGACAAGAAGTAAAATCCTGGGTGTGCATAAAGTGGATCTTGGTAATCTACAGGAGCATATCTAGTATTCATCCCCTTTGTGCTCGGATCATCTTTCCTCACTAAAGACATTGTAATCTTGAATAATATCAGTCCAGAACAATTTTTTTATAAGAAAGAGTCAGTACTATTTACTATCAGACAGCATGCAGGATAGTAACCTGCTTCTTGAGTGTCTGTCAAATGTTGATAATGCCAACCCGTTAAAGTAATGTTCTGTTCCTCCATATACAGATTGTTGCAATAGACATTAACGTTAAAACTTGGCTATCCCTTCCCTTGTGGCTTCCTGTAGTTCACAAATGCACCGGCATATCCCATTCTGAACTAACCCTTTATCTCTACAAATTGGGGTGGGCGAACATATGTATAATTAACCAGTGACAACAGGTAGGCAGTCCATAAACTTGTAATAGAGTCAGTAGGATAACAAGCTGTACCTTCACCAAAGAATTTCCTGTGCATATCTAGAAATACATTGCTTGACATTGCTCTTTTGGCACGGCCTGGATAAACAATCTTTTATATGGGTTATTACAATAGCACTCCAAAACCCAGCCTCCCCCACCCCCCCAAATCAACAACGGTGACAATACAAAAACAGCACAGAACACTGTCTTCTTAGCAGACCAACCAGGCCCAGTCTGCCCAAAACGCAGGGCAGCAAAAGGCTGTTCTTCTTCCATAATAGGGCGACCAAATGGGTAAATGTTTGAATCAGGGGAAAGGACATGCAATGGGGCCAATGATGATAAACTAAGAAAGGGGACAAAGTTCCCAGCGTCCGTCAGAGCCTCGCTGGCAGACTCCTATTGTTCATCTGCGGTGGTGCTGTTGAGCACTTTTCGGTGGAGCTGCGCAATCGCAGCCCTTTCTGAGGAAATCCCACGTCATCCAGGACAGTGTACCCCCTTTTTATTTCTAGGGAGAACGTCAAATTCACCCTGTCCAATGTCTGAACAAGGCACCAATCTCTCTTTCCCTAAACTACCATTGGTACCACAGGCAAGGTACCCATTCCTACTAATCTGACTTCTCCTTTGGTGCACTGTTCTTTAGTCGAGGGCGCAGATTGTACCTAACTACTCCAGGCACAAAGGGGTTCAGATTCGGAGGGACCAATGAGCAAGGGTGCAAACACAGATGAGCCAACAAGTTGGGGCTCCTGGATGGCCTCAGTTGCACCGCCTCATTTAACACTGCGCTGCTCTCCTCCTCGGGGGTGCCCCCGTCAGTTGCTCATCTGAGAAGGGAGTGAAGCACAGCACCTGCTCTGTTTCAGAGTTGCCGATCCCATCAAGCACCCAGCAGTCATAGGGCAACGGAAGGGGCACCTTCTTGCAGCGGGTAGAATGGATCCAGTTTTTCCGGCTGTCTACCTTCACTGCTGTCCGGGTGGCGAGGAGGACCTGGAGAGGCCCCTTCCAACGTGGCTCCAAACTGCCTTTCCTCTGATAGTTTCTCACCAGGATAAAGTCACCTGGTCGAATGCCATGGCCTGGCCCCAGGGGATTTGGCCGAACCACATCGCCGGCCACAAGCTTGACGCAATCTTCTCCTCAAGCCCCCACGTCACCTTCAGCCACGCCTCCGAACTCACCTGGATTGACCACCACTGCATCCATTTCACCTTCCGAAAACCACTCACACACCACCGCACCCTACAGACCCCCGCCGCCGCTGGGGCAAAATCACTGAAGAACAACTATAGACAAGCCTCGCATTCAACCCTCCGACGAACCCCACAACCCAGATGATGGTGCACTCGCCCTCGAACGCTGGATGAACGACTGTGCCAACACCATCGCGCCGCTGAAAAACCCCACCAACAGAGACACCAGCAGAAGAGTCAGCTGGTTCACCCCGGAACTCCACGACTCCAAACGCACCTGCCGGAAACTGGCAAACATACGGAACAGCAACAAGACGCCAGACAGCCACACTGCCTACAAAGACACCATCCACAACCACCACCACCTCATCAGGACCGCCAAAAGGACCTCCTTCACAGACCGCCTTGACAACAACGCGCACAACAGCAAGGAGCTCTTCACCATCATGAAGGAACTCTCCAACCCCAGCTCCAACGCCAACGACATCCCACCATCACAAGCCCTGTGCGACTCACTCGCCACCTTCTTTCACCGGAAAATCACGACATCCATGACAGCTTCAAACCCCGGACGACCCCTGCCGACCACACCGCACCGAATCCAACGCACCTCACCACCCACGACACCCTGACAACCTGGACCAACGTGAGCATCGAGGACACAATCAAGACCATGGGAACTATCCACTCCGGTTCCCCATCTGACCCTCTCCCACACCACATCTTCAACAAAGCCAGCAAGTCCATCGCACCCCACCTGCACAAAATCATCAACCTCTCCTTCGAGACCGCCACCTTCCCTGAGAACTGGAAGCATGCAGAGATCAACGCCCTACTGAAGAAACCCAAGGCGGACCCGAGCGACCTCAAGAACTTCCGGCCCATCTCCTTGCTCCCGTTCCCAGCTAAGGTCATTGAGAAGATAGTAAACACCCAGCTCACGCGACACCTTGAAGACAACAACATCCTAGACCCGTCACAATCAGGATTCCGCAGCAACCACAGCACCGAGACCGCCCTCATCGCCGCCACAGACGACATCAGGATCCTGCTAGACAACGGCGAGACGGCGGTCCTCATCCTCCTGGACCTCTCCGCCGCCTTCGACACCGTCTGCCACCGCACACTACGCACGCGCCTCCACGATGCAGGGATCCGAAACAAGGCCCTGGACTGGACCACCTCCTTCCTCTCCGGCAGAACTCAGAGAGTCCGCCTCCCCCCGTTCCGATCCGAGGCCTTCAAGATCATCTGCGGCATTCCCCAAGGATCCTCCCTCAGCCCGACGCTATTTAACGTCTACATGGCACCACTAGCACGCATCGCTCGACAGCACGACCTCAACATAATCTCCTACGCCAACGACACTCAGCTGATCCTCTCCCTCACCAAGGACCCCTCACTGCCAAATCCAACCTCCACCAGGGAATGAAGGCCGTCGCCGACTGGATGGAGGACAGCCGCCTCAAACTGAACACAGACAAAACGGAAATCCTCATCCTCGGGTCCAACCCCTCCGCTTGGGACGACTCTTGGTGGCCCACATCACTGGGGTCCCCCCCAGCCCCCACCGACCACGCACGCAACCTGGGAGTCATCCTCGACTCGAAACTCTCCATGACCAAACAAGTCAACGCAGTCTCCTCCACCTGTTTCAACACCCTCTGCATGCTCCGCAAGATCTTCAGTTGGATCCCGACAAACACGAAGAAAACAGTCACCCAGGCCCTGGTCAGCAGCAGGCTCGACTACGGAAACGCCCTCTAC
This sequence comes from Triturus cristatus, assembly GCF_964204655.1. Lineage (NCBI taxonomy): Eukaryota > Metazoa > Chordata > Amphibia > Caudata > Salamandridae > Triturus > Triturus cristatus. The sequence continues at coordinate 557,993,085 of NC_140590.1, forward strand.
GCCAGAACCTCGTCCAAGCTCATCAGCAGACTACAGAGAATCCAGAATGCCTCTGCACGCCTGATCCTCGACGTCCCGCGCCGCGACCACATCACCCCCCACCTGAAGAACCTGCACTGGCTCCCCGTCGACAAAAGAATCTCCTTCAAGCTCCTGATCCACGCACACAAGGCACTCCACAAAACCGGCCCAGCGTATCTCAACAGCCGACTCTCCTTCTACGTACCCAACAGACAACTCCTCTCCGCTGACCACGCCCTAGCCACGGTCCCACGCATCTGGAAAACTACATCCGGAGGCAGATCCTTCTCCCATCGCGCCGCCAAGACCTGGAACACCCTCCACCTACGTCAAACCGAAGACCTGCTGACCTTCAGGAGACAACTCAAGACATGGCTCTTCGACCAGTAACAGCTTCCCCCCTCCCCCCCCCCCCCAGCGCCTTGAAACCCGCCCGGGTATGTAGTGCGCTTTACAAGTTATATGATTGATTGATAGAGTTTCCTGAATCTGCTGGTGAATAGAACACAAGGTTTTAGTCAACTCATATAGATAGTCCACAAGTAAAGGGTATTCTATTTCCGAGAACCAACGAGGTCATGGGACGCCCCAGATATTTGCTGGGCGACCAAACACGACCTCGTACGGTGACAGTTCTGTCCTAGAGTGAGCTGTAGCTCTTGCAAACAGCAGAGCTAATGGTAAAGCATCTGGCCATTGCAATCCTGTGCTCTCTTTGATCTTTGCCAGCTTCAGTTTGAGAGTACCATTGTACTTCTCCACCAAGCCTGCCAACTGGGGATGGTTTGCAGCATGGAATTTCTGATTGATGTGCAAAACATCGCACACCAACTGGATAACGTTTGAGTTGAAGTGACTTCCATTGTCACTCAAAATCAAACGGTGCAAACTAAAACGCGGGAAGAACTCTTTTACGAGTGCCTTCGCCGTCGCCATGGCTGTATTTTCTTTAGTGGGGTAAGCTTCAATCCATTTACTGAATGTACAAACAACCACTAACACATATTTCAGGTTGTTGACTCGTTCCTTTTAGATGAAATCCATCTGTAGAACCTCGAAAGGGAAGGAAGGCGGTGCAAGGTGTAGGAGTCCTTGTCAACGGACAGCCCCACCGAGCAGTGTCATTACTAACGGACACTACAGCCTGGAAATACTCCTCATGATCTTCAAAAAGGATTCAGTGAGTTGGAGTGTATTTAAACTACCGCCACATGTAGGTGTTCCAGCCACAGCGCTTTCTACAAAAAGGAGTCAGTGAGTTGGAGGTGTAGTTAAACTACGGGCATATGTTGGTGTTCCAGCCACAGCGCTTTCTAAAAATAAGTTTGGTGAGTTTGGAGGAGTACTTACTACAGCCACATCTGGTGTTCCAGCCACATCGCTTTGGGAGTTTTACTAAGAGTGGAATAATGGAATCTACACCTCAAGTTCTCTAAAGCAGTTTGTATGGTTACTTTGGATGTGCTCCTTCATTTTCTTTGCTAGTGTCCTGGATCGGGAGATTTCTACAATCTGTGAGGTGTTACAAGTTGGAACCTGAACCAACCTGTGCGAACCATTTGATTTTTGGCAAAGGTCACTCTTTCTTGTGAAATAGAAGCGAAACATACCTGGGGGCCAAGTGAGGTGAGGCTTAATTTGACGTTGATATGTTGTGTAAGCTGAGACTCTGAAGACGTCTCATCAACGCTAGCACTTGGGCTACGCAGTGACCTTGGTGTAACACTCTCTGTGGCTTGGTTCCGCTGCTTGCAGCAAGTGTGGCCCATCAAGGTGTGACGATGGATGCATTTGGCGTTTTTTTTAGTTGCGCTTCGTCCGAATTTATCTGGTGCACTAGTTGGTTCATGGCCACGTTTTATCTATATGTATAACGATCGTACGTGGTTTTGACTGCGTCTTTACATTGGTGGTAACAATGGCTGTTTAACCGCTACAGAGCATTTTTTTAAAAAAAATGCGCGAACAAGCTTACCTTCTCCTTGGATTTCTCGCGCTGTTCCTTTGGTGACGTCCTCCCTTCACTATTGTGGAGCCTTCAGCTGTGATATTTGTCGCAGGTTCAGCCTTGCCTCTTGACGTTTTGGTGCTCCAACGTGCCGTGAACGACCCGCCTTGCGTCACCCAACGTGCAGCCATCTTGTGTTTGGTGGCTGCAGTCTATCGTCCATTGAAGCATTGCAGTCACATAGTGTTCAGACAGCATGTTGCTAACCACGTTTTTTTTGCTTCTATAAAGTTTGAACAAGCGGAGTTTTGATGATCTAAACCTGATGGAGTCCGGTGTCAACGCGATGGTATGGTTGCTTGCGGTCCTTTTCTTCAGTCTGTCAAAGAGTGTCAAGCCTCTCTAGTTAACTGCACCCTGTGCACACTGGAGACTCGTTGCTGATGCAGGCGCTGCGGCAAGCCCCTGAGGTAACCAATATTTGCTGGACAATTTGGCAGTATATTGTTTTGGCCTGGACGTGTTATCTGAAGGGGAGGTATGCAATCATAAACCAGACTGTGGTCATTAATCAGACTCTCTCCATGGATTTAGCTGTTACAGCAAACTTGTTACCACTATGTATGGCAGTTTTCCTAGGTCTGTTCAGGTTTTTCAAAAGTGGGAATACATTTGTCAAGTGTGTGGAAATAGTGTGATAGGTCGCTCACCGGCGTGGAGTACAGTTTAGAAATGTTCTACTTCTTTTGAATATTATTTGTATGACCTATGGAATGTTTTGTGTGTCGTGATGCCACAGTTTACGTTCTATTACATATGGATGTCCCGTGTGTTTTTGTGGGGGGCCATCACAGTTTTATCCCTTACATGAGGGATGGGTTTGGGTAGCAGTCCTATCACAATTTTATCCTGTACATGAAGGATGGGTTTGGGTAATAGTCGCATCACGGTTTTTATCCCTTACATGAGAGATGGGTTTGGGTAATAGTCCGATTTTCATTTCACAGTCTGTGACCCTATAAGGGGGTAGATATTTGGAAGATCTCCCTTATACCTGGTTTTGAGGTTAAGCCTTACACAGGGTTGGGTTGTGGGTGTCAATCCCACTTACATGTACAAAGGTATAACCCTACATAGGGGGTGTGTTATGGGGGCTAGCCCCTTAAACAGTTTGCTTGGGTCACTGTCCCATATACTTGTTAGTTCCCTTGCTGATGGGATTGGTGTTGCGGGGTGTGTTGCCCTTTGCGCTACTCTACATGGTCTTAGTTGGGATTGGTGTCGCGGGGTGTGTTTTCCTTTGCGTCACCCCACATATCTTCATTGGGATTGGTGTTGCGGGGTGTGTTACCCTTTTCTCCATTCTACTTTATGTTTATTGAGATTAATATGTTGTTTTTTTGTAGTTCTTTTTATTGAAGCATCAGCAGTGTTAGCAGACAACATTACCACATAGCAATCTTGACAGTACATGTCATTCAGTACATTATACATTCCAGAACATATTATCTCTTCCGATTGGACTAGACTCCAGGCGAGCTGTCTCCGCAGCAATCGAGATCTCCCACCACCTCCCGCCATTACCTTCTGCCTTCCTTCTGCTACCCCTGTACATTTCCCACTGAGTCCATATCTTTTCCCATTTTGAGATTAATATGTTTTGATAATTTTCATGGGGGAGGATGGGGGATATTGGTGCTCATATTTTTATTGTCATATTTTGCCCATCTTTTCTTGATTGGTACTGTTCACTCTCTCGTGACTTTTTGCTTTAAGTTGCATCCCTGAGTTCCGAACATTACCACTTTCTTGTGCATAATTCTCTCCTTTAGTATTGTTATTTTTGTTTTTATTTAAAGGAAAGGCATAATATTATATCCTCACTGTGATATTTAATGTTATCCAGCCTAGTTGTCTCCTAGCTGCTTAGCCAGAGTGAGTGATGGTAACGGAATGTTGATGTGACTGTGATGAATGGAATGCCTGGGTGCCTGTGTGGATGAGTGGTGACAGTTGGAGATGGGCTGAGCAGCTGGGCAGACTGCTCCTGGTGGGGCTGGTACATGGCTGGTACTTGACCAAAGCTGGCTGGACTAAGATTGTTTCTACTTGGACATGGAACTAATAAAGAAAACTTGGAAATACTACAAGGCTACCTGTGTCTCTATGTACAGGGTACAACACTGTCCAACACCCATCTTCATCTAAACGTGCTGTACTCTCCTGCCGTTACAACAAACAAATGATGGACGGAATGCTGACAATGCAGACATTCTCCCCCAGTCAAGAGATCTGGGTTAAATCCATCGTTCTTTTGCCCACTACACCACCCCAGTTTAGACATGGCCATATGCAAATCAGTCTTGACCCTGTGCCTCATGGGAACAGTCCAGCCCGAACTGCCAAACCATGTCTTCCCTGGACCGGAATCAAGCATCCTAGGACCGGTTTCTGGCTATCAGCCGTCATCAGCCAGGATAGCTTGACTCCAGTGGCGTAGTGAGCACGGGTCCCACGTCTGGGAATACCCATCCCACTTAGGGCTAAAAGCGTTACAACAAACAAATGATGGACGGAATGCTGACAATGCAGACATTCTCCCCCAGTCAAGAGATCTGGGTTAAATCCATCGTTCTTTTGCCCACTACACCACCCCAGTTTAGACATGGCCATATGCAAATCAGTCTTGACCCTGTGCCTCATGGGAACAGTCCAGCCCGAACTGCCAAACCATGTCTTCCCTGGACCGGAATCAAGCATCCTAGGACCGGTTTCTGGCTATCAGCCGTCATCAGCCAGGATAGCTTGACTCCAGTGGCGTAGTGAGCACGGGTCCCACGTCTGGGAATACCCATCCCACTTAGGGCTAAAAGCGTTACAACAAACAAATGATGGACGGAATGCTGACAATGCAGACATTCTCCCCCAGTCAAGAGATCTGGGTTAAATCCATCGTTCTTTTGCCCACTACACCACCCCAGTTTAGACATGGCCATATGCAAATCAGTCTTGACCCTGTGCCTCATGGGAACAGTCCAGCCCGAACTGCCAAACCATGTCTTCCCTGGACCGGAATCAAGCATCCTAGGACCGGTTTCTGGCTATCAGCCGTCATCAGCCAGGATAGCTTGACTCCAGTGGCGTAGTGAGCACGGGTCCCACGTCTGGGAATACCCATCCCACTTAGGGCTAAAAGCGTTACAACAAACAAATGATGGACGGAATGCTGACAATGCAGACATTCTCCCCCAGTCAAGAGATCTGGGTTAAATCCATCGTTCTTTTGCCCACTACACCACCCCAGTTTAGACATGGCCATATGCAAATCAGTCTTGACCCTGTGCCTCATGGGAACAGTCCAGCCCGAACTGCCAAACCATGTCTTCCCTGGACCGGAATCAAGCATCCTAGGACCGGTTTCTGGCTATCAGCCGTCATCAGCCAGGATAGCTTGACTCCAGTGGCGTAGTGAGCACGGGTCCCACGTCTGGGAATACCCATCCCACTTAGGGCTAAAAGCGTTACAACAAACAAATGATGGACGGAATGCTGACAATGCAGACATTCTCCCCCAGTCAAGAGATCTGGGTTAAATCCATCGTTCTTTTGCCCACTACACCACCCCAGTTTAGACATGGCCATATGCAAATCAGTCTTGACCCTGTGCCTCATGGGAACAGTCCAGCCCGAACTGCCAAACCATGTCTTCCCTGGACCGGAATCAAGCATCCTAGGACCGGTTTCTGGCTATCAGCCGTCATCAGCCAGGATAGCTTGACTCCAGTGGCGTAGTGAGCACGGGTCCCACGTCTGGGAATACCCATCCCACTTAGGGCTAAAAACGTTACAACAAACAAATGATGGACGGAATGCTGACAATGCAGACATTCTCCCCCAGTCAAGAGATCTGGGTTAAATCCATCGTTCTTTTGCCCACTACACCACCCCAGTTTAGACATGGCCATATGCAAATCAGTCTTGACCCTGTGCCTCATGGGAACAGTCCAGCCCGAACTGCCAAACCATGTCTTCCCTGGACCGGAATCAAGCATCCTAGGACCGGTTTCTGGCTATCAGCCGTCATCAGCCAGGATAGCTTGACTCCAGTGGCGTAGTGAGCACGGGTCCCACGTCTGGGAATACCCATCCCACTTAGGGCTAAAAGGAGGACCTGGCTTGGCAGTTCGGGCTGGACTGTTCCCATGGGGCACAGGGTCAAGACTGATTTGCATATGGCTGGGTTCAAACTGGAATGGCATGGTGAGCAAAAAAACGATGGGTTTAGGCCCAGATCTCTGTACTGGGGTGAATGTATGACATTGTTCTGCATTCTGTCCATCAATTGTTGTTTTTGCATTTGTCACCCCGAGTGGGAAGGGTATGCTCAGACGTGAGTCCCTTGCTCTCCATGCCACTGGAATCAAGCTATCCTGGCTGACGAGGGCTGAAAGCCCGAAACCGGTCCTAGGATGCTTGTTTCCAGTCCAGGGAGGACCTGGCTTGGCAGTTCGGGCTGGACTGTTCCCATGGGGCACAGGGTCAAGACTGATTTGCATATGGCTGGGTTCAAACTGGAATGGCATGGTGAGCAAAAAAACGATGGATTTAGGCCCAGATCTCTGTACTGGGGTGAATGTATGACATTGTTCTGCATTCTGTCCATCAATTGTTGTTTTTGCATTTGTCACCCCGAGTGGGAAGGGTATGCTCAGACGTGAGTCCCTTGCTCTCCATGCCACTGGAATCAAGCTATCCTGGCTGACGAGGGCTGAAAGCCCGAAACCGGTCCTAGGATGCTTGTTTCCAGTCCAGGGAGGACCTGGCTTGGCAGTTCGGGCTGGACTGTTCCCATGGGGCACAGGGTCAAGACTGATTTGCATATGGCTGGGTTCAAACTGGAATGGCATGGTGAGCAAAAAAACGATGGATTTAGGCCCAGATCTCTGTACTGGGGTGAATGTATGACATTGTTCTGCATTCTGTCCATCAATTGTTGTTTTTGCATTTGTCACCCCGAGTGGGAAGGGTATGCTCAGACGTGAGTCCCTTGCTCTCCATGCCACTGGAATCAAGCTATCCTGGCTGACGAGGGCTGAAAGCCCGAAACCGGTCCTGGGATGCTTGTTTCCAGTCCAGGGAGGACCTGGCTTGGCAGTTCGGGCTGGACTGTTCCCATGGGGCACAGGGTCAAGACTGATTTGCATATGGCTGGGTTCAAACTGGAATGGCATGGTGAGCAAAAAAACGATGGATTTAGGCCCAGATCTCTGTACTGGGGTGAATGTATGACATTGTTCTGCATTCTGTCCATCAATTGTTGTTTTTGCATTTGTACTCTCCTGCCATACTGCTAACTCCTCAACTGTTGCCTCGCTTTGAATCTCCTTCTCATTGTCTAAAGTATCCTCAAACATGGCAGCTTCGGGTACTCACCTGGCAGGATCCACTACAAACATTCTTTTCATATTCACTCGAGCTGTTTCCTTGGCTGTCTGGTCTGCAAATGCATTTCCCTTTCCTACATCGTCAGTAATTGCTTTATGGGCACTGCACTTGATAATGGCCAATTTCTTAGGGGGCGTCAAAGCAGTCAGTAGCATATGTATCAGAGGACCGTGTTATATGCGTGTCCCATGCGATGTAAGAAACCCTCTCCCTGCCCAGAGCCACCCAAAATTATGGGCGACCCCGAAGGCGTACTGGCTGTCAGTGTAGATATTTACAGCCAGTCCCTCGCTCAACTCACAAGCTCTAATGAGAGCGACTAACTCAGCTGCCTGGGCAGACTGATAAGGATCCCGTGATGTTTCAACTACCGTGTGCAGTGTGGTTAGTGCACATGCTGCAGTGGTAGTGCCATCTGGTAATTTGAAACAAGAGCCATCGACATATAGTTCCCCTTGGGGGTCAGATAAGGGAACATCAGTCAAGTCTACCCGTCCCTTCGTCTCCTCCTCTGTCCGAATTAGACAATCATGTATGTCTATTTCCTCACTCTTCGAAGGGAGGGGTAGTAACGTGGCAGGGTTCATTCAGAGCGGCACATCTTTTTATTGTAATATGCGGGGCGAAAAGAGTTAGCTCATAACCGATCAGATGTGCACTGGTAAGGTGCTGCGTCTTGGTCTTATTCAAAAGAGTGTCCACAGTATGTGGTACCATGACTGTGAGGTCAGGATCAAGTACGAGACCAGCCGATTGCCTTATAGAGATGGCCACAGCCACGACTGCTCTTAGCCAGCTTGGGAGGGCTCTGGCGACGGGGTCAAGCAGAGTGGAGAAATAGGCACACGGCCGTTGCTTACCTCCAAAGGCCTGTGTTAAGACAGAAAGCGCACAATCAGCCGACTTATGTATGTACAACAGAACGGCTTTGCATAATCAGGGGTGCCTTGCACAGGAGCAGAGCGAAGTGCAATTTTTAATTCCTCAAAAGGCTGCTGACATTCATGCGTCCAAGGCAGGGGCTCATGCACGTCTGTAGTGATTAGCCCTAACAAAAGCTTTGTTTGTAATGAATAACCGGGGATCCAATGCCGACAGTAGGAAGTGATGACAATGAAGGCGCATACATCCATTCGACTTGTAGGGATAGGCATTTTTACAATGGCCCTAATGCGCACAGGGGTCAATCTCCTACCCTCCTTTGACAGTAGGTGACCTAAATAAGCGACCTCCTGTCGACAATATTGAAATTTAGAAAGGGATACTTTATGTCCACGGTGAGCCAACTGTACCAACAACTTAACCGCACTGTCTTTGCATCCCTGTTCAGTGTCAGAAGCTATTAGTAGGTCATCCACATACTGAAGCAATACATTACCTGAGGGAAGCGTGAGGGAGTCCAATTGGGCTTTCAAGGCTCGGCTGTATATACTAGGGCTCTCATTATTGCCCTGATGAGCGCAGCAGAATCTAAAGCTTCTGCCAGCTAGTGTAAAACCGAGTAAATAACGGCTATCAGGATGAATTGGAATACTAAAGAATGCATTTTTCAAATCAAGGACAGAAAAGAATTGTGCAGAGGAAGGAATCATTGTAAGACGGGCAGTAATGTCAGGGACCACTGGGAATTGAGGATCCACTATTTTGTTAACTGTGCGCAAATCAATCACAAAACAATAAACAACTGCATTGCCATCAGGGGAGTCTGAGGATGTCTCCTCAACTACCCCCGATTCGATCAGGTCCTGTATAATGCATAATAAAGCTCGCTCCCCGCTTATGGTATTTTGTACTGGGGACTACGGGGCAAATGGCATTGTTCTTAACCTTGATGGAAACTGGGGACATTTGTAAAAGTCCCACATCCATATCGCCTGTTGCCCACACAGTGGATGGCACGTCCTTAAACTCAGCAGAAAGGGGCGCATCTTTAGACAAACACTGCTTAGAACTCATTATATTTGGTCCCGTTGTCATATAGACACTGTCCGGGGAACAAAAAATGGTTGCATGCAACTTCTTCAACAAATCTAAACCCATTAGATTTTCTCCACTATTGGATGTCAAAAGAAAGGGCAAATCCACAGTAAAGGGACCAATAGTCAAGGCAAGCGGCTTGGAAATGGGGCTCACAACCGGTACACCTGAGAAGCATACCGAAACATTAGTTTGGCCAAACAGAGCTGCCCCAGGGACCAGCGAACGAGAAACAGAGCTATTCATTGCACCTGTGTCCACTAAGAATTTCTTAACTGAGCCTTGCAAATCTGCGGTGACATAAGGACCGCACTGATCTACGGGTATCTAAACTGGTACCTCACCCTGTCCCTGGCTGTCCTAGCTGTGGGACATTCCTTTCACCTCGTCCAAATCATAATCATCATGATAATACCGTCTTCCTCGAGGGTCATCAAAATAGTTCTGATCAGAGCGATCCTGCGATTTCCCATCCTCCCAAAACTTGTCCCTATCACTTACTCCGCGACCCCGTACTCGAGAACCCTGTCCTCGAGGGGGCGCGTCTTTCTGCAATAACACTGGACACTCGCTATGCCAGTGCCCCTCCGCTTTGCAGTATGTGCACTGATTCGGCCTACAGGTGCAGCATTCCTGCCAGTACGGGGAATCTGCCCAGCAGGACCTGCGCGACGTCCCCTTCCATTTCCCCTAGACGTCTGCTGTGACAACACCTTCCTTTTTAGCTCCTTATGCTTCTTCTCTACCTTCTCCTTCTCCTCATTTTCCCTGTGCTCATAATACTGTGCCATACTCAAAATTACGGAAGGGGAGGATGTCGTCCAGGTGCTCTCCGAAGCCTGCAACCGAGTCGCGACCTGTGGGAGCAGGTTCGTAACAAATATATCGACAAACAATCGAACACCCCCTTCTACTGACAAATCGTGTCCACTGAAATCCCAAAACACCCCCTCAAACCGCATTAAAAAATCGGACCCGCTGTCATCTTTTTTCTGATGACATGTCGCTAACTTGTCCCAATCTGCCCTTCTCGAAGGAATAAGGGAGTGCATATACGTGATAATCCGGCCGGGTAAAGCTAGTATCTCGGCCTTTGGCTTCTCTCCAGGCTTTCTTTCCTCATCCCATGCTTTAATCTGATCCCATGTACCACCCAATTCTACAGCATGATCCTGCTTGTGCACCTGTCTCCAAATATCGACAGGCACCAGTAATCCAAAAAACATTTCAATATCAGCAAGTGTCATTACTGTTGACGAAGCGGCTTCAGTCAATTCCTTATAATATGCAGTAGGATTTTAACTAGGGTCAGGTAACTGGGTTTTGAGGGATAACACCTTACTCCTCTTCCATGGGGTTTAGACCCACTGTTCTTGGAAGCGTGCCTCTACCTTTGGTCTAATGACAACATCATGCTGATCTCGAAGCTCTGGCAACTCAGCGTGATTGATGGGGTGGACTTCCCTCTTGGCAACTGGGATATCGTGGTCGGTCTCTTTTCGAACAACCTAGTGTTGCGACGCTTCTGAAAACCTCCTCATGTGCCATGCCAGCTTCATCTCTGATATTATAAATAATCTATGGCGCTATAGCATTGAAGCACTGTTCCCACAATCAGTGTAGCCGACATATGCTTAAGGGCATGCTGCTGCACAAACTGCTCATAATCCCTCATCACACTCCACACTTCTTCAGTGCTATAGATGAGATGACAGACCCTCTGCTCAGCCTGATTCGCTACCGCCTTCTTTTCTTCCTCCCCCACATCAGATCATATTAAAATTCGCCCCAACTGTTCCCTAGCTGTCGCACAGCCTTCGTCCCCCAGCAGGGGAACAGGCGTTCCACTACCTAATGCTGCCGAAGAGTGAGGGTAGAGCAATGGAGTAGTAACCGAGTGGGTAGGCCCCAATGTCGTCAATGGCTGGGTTGTGTGTGTAAGGGCCGGAAAAAGAGAAGACATGGACACAATAGGCACAGCAGAGACACTAGCAGTTATCACAGGCGCGGAGGGCAAAGCCACAGAATGGAAAGGAGGCGCAGTTGTTAGAGCAACTGAATCAATGACAGAAGAAACAGAAACAGTGGGGGCAGAAGAGACTGAGACAGCTGGTGGAGGCTGTGGCACAACAGGGTATATTCTCTGTGTGGCATATGGACGCGGGGGCCGGCTGTCTAACAACTCCTCCACAAATGTATCGCCTTCCTCTCGGGCAACATACGATTTGTCACATTGCAATCAACACTCTATATTGTGCCATAATGTACGAAACATAATAGGGACAAAGCCGTGCTTGACGTACATGTCAAAGTTTGGGGTACCCTCTGGGTGCGCTGGCTGCCTTTCCTAAGATCAATAGAAATAAATGGAGGGCAAACCCAATATTCCCTTGAGGGCTTGGGCAGATAAATTGGAAAGGTAAAAATGCCAACAAGGGATTTTGTTTGAAACAAACTATTTGCTTGAATATTTCAAAAAAACTTAATTGGTAGGTGTATTTAGACGAATTAACACCAAAGTGAAGTCAATCAACTGATCTAATCATCAGATATAAACAAACACACGGGGATTCAGATTTGTGAATTAAACACAATTCTTTTTATATATCCATCAAAGATAAAAAGGAGTACAGGTGAAACAATGATTTGAGCAATATTTCATGAACAAAAGGGTTACATCAGATCCACATTTCATCAAAAAAACATCTATTCCATCATGGTTTGAACAGAGACCAATCTCATTATTGAGAAAATAATCAACTGTGCATAGCAAATAATCTGAAAATAGATGATTTAGGGGCACATGCATCAACCAAACCAAAAGCGATTCCTTAATAGCGAGAAATAAGGAATCGTTATTAAGGAATCGCTTTTGTGCATGCATCAACAGATTTGGTAAATTTTAGCGATTCCTTAAAAATCGCTATATTTACATAATAATCAATAGCGGGGCATGCAAACTCCGATTAGCTAATAGCGAGTTCGGTAATACCGAATTAGCTATTAGCGAATTCGGTATTAGCGAAATCGCAATTGACCGCGTCGCTCCGGGAACGTGCAGATGACATCACCAACCAGGAAATACTGCAGCCCCACCCTCATTGCCTCGACAGAGGAGCAAACAGGAGCTGTGAGTGAAGACTGCCTGTGCAGAGTGAAGCCACACCGACTGTGCAATTCGCAAAACCTATTTATCATGGAGAAGGAAGTACCATCCAGCGCTGAGTCAGCACGCAAGCGCAAGCGCAAGTTCTCTGACAGGGAGCTGGAGCACCTGATAGAGGGAGTCAGCAGCAAGCACGATCGCCTTTTTGGTAAGCTGTCCCTCAAGGTGCCTGAGCAAGAGAAGCGGCGCATATGGCTGCGCATCCGGGAGAGGGTGAATGCAGTTGGTGTAACGCCCCGCAGCATCGACGACCTCAAGAAAAGGTGGTACGACCTGCGGAAGCGTGCCAAGGAGAGGATTGCGGAGAGGCTCCGGGAGGCGAGCAGGACCAGAGGCGGCCCTTCAATGGTCCAAGCCAACACTGCCCTGGCGGAGCTGGTGGAAGGGACGATCGAGCGTAAAGCCGTCGTGGGAGTGACCCAGATGGACACATCCGGCGCAGCCACAAGTGCCCAAGGTAAGATGCATGCCTGTGCCCATACCCAGCATAGCGTAAATCCATTCCCATGCCCCCAGCAGGACCTGAGTGTGTATGCAGCTTTGGGCCACACAGCTTTACTCTTAACACTAGTGCATCATGGGAGTTGTAGTCTAGTCAGCCCAGTGTGCATGTACAGGCGTAAATACAATTACGGATCACCACATCAGTTGAACATGGATATAGACTGTTTATTTAGTGGATCACAGAGGGACATGTATGTGTACAACACTACGGAGGTGTAACTATCCCACTAACCATGCACTGTTTCACACACAGATGCATCTCCTGGGGAATCGGACGACAGCGGCCAGCTGATCATATCTGAGACACCGGTGGATTCCGACATGGAGACAGTGCAGGATGCGCATCCATCACCTCCACCTGCCAATCCCACCACCACCAGCACCACCAGCACCAGCCACACCAGCACCTGCATCATCCACACCAGCTGCAGCAACAACAGCCACTAAAGCGCCGAGGCGCAGGTCCCAAGTAGCGCCCTTGCAGGTGATGGAAACACCCTCCACACAATTGGGACAAAGTCTGCGCACCATCACACCGCCTGCTGCACCACCTGGACGCGCCAGACTCCAACAGCGGTGCAGGGCTCGGCCAAGTTCTGTCTCCTCAGGCGACCTTGATCTCCCACACACTTCTGCCATCGAGGAGAGGATGCTGCGTGTACAGCGCCTGCAGGGACAACACATGGCAACAATTAGCTCAAATATTGTGCGCCTTGCTCGGGAAATGCGTGCCATGACTGCGGCGGTTAGGGACATAACCACTGTGGTGGCAGAGGGCAATGGGCACCTCAGGGAGGACATCCATGAGCTCACCCGTGCCATGAGGGAGGGCCATGAGTGCGAGAGGAGGAGGCACCGTCAGCAATTGTTGCGGTCCGCGGCCGCTACAATGGCTATCACACGTCTCAGCAACAGCACCGCAGTGTTGGCACGCTGCTCTGTGTCCTTGCAGGTGGACCTTGGGCACTTTTGCGGGGATGTAGCAAAGGCACTAGGGCAGATGACCGCTGCTGTCGAACACCTACAGAGCGGCACATTCAGTGCTGGTGCATTGGGAGGGGAAGATGGCAGTGAGGCTGCCTCGAGTGTCAGCATTGTGTCAGTGGCAGAGGCCAGCACCAGGCGCCGCAGTTCGCGGGCCTCCACAGGGACAGGCCGTGGTGAGGCGTCGGAGACACCTGAGCGGAGGCTTGGTGTACGTGGCAAGCGCCACTAGACAGAATTACAGGCCTACCTGACCGTGGTGGGGCAACCATGGCCCTCCCCTTCCTGAGTCTGCACAGCCGTGACTTTAACGCACATTTGTTTTAACTTTTTTCATGTGGAGCATTATTTCCATTGCTTGTTTTGTTGCACATACCGCAGTGCTACTGTGCATTAAACAGTTGCGCCCCCAACAAATTAGTTATGTATCATTCTCACCTGATTCAGAAATGATGTTGCATGATGTATGTCCGCCTCCTATGGCCCTCTGCTGTGTTAGGGACGTGTGCCTGTCGGTGTTGGGTGGGTGGTTGGTCATCCCGGTGGTCCTCATTCCTGTCCACTTCTATGGGTATCCCCCTTCTGGTCGCAATGTTGTGCAGCATTGCACATACAGCAATAATCCGGCAGCAGGTTTCAGGTTTGTATAGCATGGCGCCGCCAGTCTTATGTAGGATTCGAAAGCGACTCTTCAGAATCCCAAATGTCTTCTCTATGACATTCCTAGTGCTTATGTGTGCTGCGTTGTAGCGTTGTTCCTGTGGGGTTGCTGGATTGATGTATGGGGTGAGTATAAATTCACGCAGGGCGTAAGCACTGTCACCTAGAAGATAGAAGCAAAGACTTAGCAATGGTGAAGTTCATACATGTGTGGTGTTCATGTTGGGAAGCGGAATTTGTACGTACCAAGCAGGAGTCCCTCTCCAAATTCTCCGTTGAGTAGACGCCTGTGGATTCCACTGTGGCGGAATATGTAGGAGTCGTGTGTGCTCCCTGGAAATTGTGCCACTAGGTCCGTTATGATGTGATTGGCATCGCACACAACCTGCACGTTGATTGAGTGGTATGACTTGCGGTTACGGAATATGTACTCATTTGCTGCCGGTGGACATATGGCGATATGCGTACAGTCGATGCATCCAATTACATGGGGGAATTGTGCCACCTGGTAGAATGCCTGTTTGTTGCGGTCCAACTGCTGTGGGGTTGTGGGGAAGCTGATGTGGGTGTGTAGCATTGTCAGCATGGCATCTAGGAATTTCTTGAAGAAGCGTGAGAGTGCGCTTTGCGATACGCCTCCGGCTACCGCAATTACCCCCTGGAAACTTCCTGAGGCCAGTAGGTGCAGGTTGCATAGGACCTGGACGTGCGCAGGGATTGCATTGGTCCGGTGTGTCTGGTGCTGCAGTAATGGTTCCAGGTCTGCAATGAGGCGCATGATCATGGCACGATTGAGTCGATACTTCTCGTACACCTCGTCCTCATTCTGGCCGAGCAAGGTGATGCGCAGTCTGAAAACTCTCTCCTGGACCCTTCTCCTGCGCTGTCCTGCTGCATTGATACGCATCCTCCTTGCAAGCACGTAGAGGGCTGCTATTTTGTGGTAGCCAACAGGGTCTCCTTGGCCACATTTCGTTATTTGCTCACAGTTTGGGTTGATGCATTGGGATTCGTTTTTTTTACTCGCTAACGGGTGTTTTTAGCGATTCGGTATTTTACCGACTGGATTTTGGCTTGATGCATGTGCCAGATAGTCGACGTTTCGGTCTTGGGTGGTGTCAATCCGTCAGACCATCTTCAGGACAATTATTGCATAACAAAGACTCTTTCTGAATCTTTAGAATTTTCACGATACTTGTTTAAAATCGTGAATCTAGACTTTTTAGTTGGTGCGGGTAGTCTTCAAGATTTCTGACTGCCAAATTATCTAAGCACGTGGGAATCTTTCCTCCTGTAATTTCACAATTATCTTCTGTACAAATCGAAAGACGCATGGGGGTCCGTCCAAGTCCGGAGAGCCCGCACCAACTAAAAACGTCTAGATTCACGATTTTAAACAAGTATCGTGAAAATTCTAAAGATTCACAAAGAGTCTTTGTTATGCAATAATTGTCCTGAAGATGGTCTGACGGATTGACACCACCCAAGACCGAAACGTCGACTATATCATCTATTTTCAGATTATTTGCTATGCACAGTTGATTATTTTCTCAATAATGAGATTGGTCTCTGTTCAAACCATGATGGAATAGATGTTTTTTTGATGAAATGTGGATCTGATGTTACCCTTTTGTTCATGAAATATTGCTCAAATCATTGTTTCACCTGTACTCCTTTTTGTCTTTGATGGATATACAAAAGGAATTGTGTTTAATTCACAAATCTGAATCCCCGTGTGTTTGTTTATATCTGATGATTAGATCAGTTGATTGACTTCACTTTGGTGTTAATTCGTCTAAATACACCTACCAATTAAGTTTTTTTGAAATATACAAGCAAATAGTTTGTTTCAAACAAAATCCCTTGTTGGCATTTTTACCTTTCCTAAGATCAAGCATCAGTAGAACAACAACGACAACTCACACAAAACAATCCACTAAAACAAGGCGTCTTGAGACAAAACACATTCACTAACGATGCCAGGTGAATAGTTTCAAATGTCTTACAAAATCGGTCCACAGACCTCACCAAACCAAGATCAAAACAAATACCATGTTCACAAAGAATTCAAACAAAGTCAGGCGCAAGTCCAAAAACTATCCTCAGACCATACCAAACTCAAACTAACAGTGCTATGGCCCAAAACAACCTCACCTTGTGCACACAGGTTGAACAAAGTTATTCTCTACTGCTGACTCTTCGGACCAAACGGTCAAATACAAGGGTTTTGCCGTTCAGGACTCCAGCTGGGATGACCACTGGGCGAGGCAGCACCTGATCAGACAGGCGGGGCAGCTGCGACTACCAGGCTCTATCGTGCAGGGATCCCTGATCTGCCCATCCTACCTGATGTGGCCCCGTCCCCCTCACCCGTCCGCGGGCGAGGATGGGTCAGCACAATGGAGTCCCCGTTTGGGGGCAAACTGAAGGAAGTGGCCCGATTAGGGCCACCCGGGTCACTCACGACCACCTCTCAGCCTTCCACACAAATGAAGAGTCAGTCAGACAGTAGAGAATACAAACCAAGTTATTTTATTAGTATTCGCTCGAGCGAAGTCCAGTCTGACCAGCCTCCTTAGGCAACTGCTGAGGGATTGACCCTTCCCAACTTAACATCAAATATTATACCTTTCCAGTACCTAACAGGACCCGCCTAGACTGGAAATTTCCAATTGGAGCAAGTTAACAAAGGAGGCACAGAAGGATGAGCTACCATCCTGAGGCCAGGAACACCTTATCGTAACTTCAAAGTTACTCAGCCCGTGCCCGTCTCTCTGAACAGTGGGAGTAGGGCTACATATGAAGAAAGGTATGCAAACACAGAACAAGCTATTCATTAGTGCAACGAATCTGAACCTTGAATGATAAAAGAACAAACAAGGCTGCTTTCTGCTGAAGCAGATGGTGGGAGACAGAAGCTTAATATCGATCATGGCACAAAATGGGGGCAGAGTGCAAAATGGTGCTGCAAATGCTAACGCAACTCGCACAATGCTAGAAGGAGTCAGCTAGACATATTTTTCAGTGCAACAAGGTGGTGTGTGCTATCTTGGAATGGTAAATAAAATGGCTCGTACCTTATTCCGTATGTGCATGCATGTGATGATGCCGATTTTGATGTACTGAAATTGTGATGAACAAAGTGAAAATTTCTGCACTGAAACGAATATGCTGCACTTGATAGAACGGTTATTTTCCTGTGCTTGGCTAAACTGGGCCCAAACCAGGCCTAACGTTCATCTTGGATTTTAATGCAGCCATGATGTGTTCATTCTGACACCGCACATAACCCAAATGTGCACTTATGCTCTGTATTCACATACTGTTCTTGAAGAACCACCCGAGGAAGCCTATTCCCTACCTCCAAGGCTCTTCCTGCCTGTATCATTGTTTATAAAACATTATTTTTTTTTGTAAGTGGATGTATACTGTTACCTCCAGCCCTGTCTGATAATGTTCAATGCACTGTGGGGAGGGAGCCGCCCGCCACGTCCAGCGCTGCGGTACCCGCTCCCCGTGCCACGCCGCTCAGCACCTACCGACCCCCAAGACGAGGCCCCCACCAGCCGCAGTATCCTGTGTCCCCGTGTGCCAAGCAATCAGAGGCTCAGTCCGCATTGGTAGTCTAAAACATGCATGGTTTACCTCGAGGTGGCAGCAAATAACTGATGCCGAGCTTAGAGCATCAAAAACAGTGGAGCCTTCAATTGACCAGCACCTAACCAATTATTACTCTCACATTACAAACCCTTTATTTAAGGGAAATTCGTGTGCACACTCAGTGGCACCCACTGTTACAATGCCTATTCCCTAAGGAATCAAAGTGTATACCAACAAAAGAGAGGTGCACCACACGAGAAACTTAAAGACACAGAGTTCATTTCCAATTATAAAATTTCTTCAAAGATCATTCATTATATTTTAATTTTTTTGATATTTTCAAGAAACATAACATTCAGTTCCTATGACTCTACAGATAGACCAGCCAACTGATGCCGAGCTGTCAATGTTTGTCTTGCAAGGTCGCCCCCAGAGATGCGACTGGATGATGGTGGGGTCCCCGAGACAATGGTCCACGTCCTGCCCGGCAGTGGTGTGTGGCACGTGGCACCGCGGCTAGTACGGATGAGATAGATCAGGGAGTGTGCAAGTATTGCCACAGTACGCAAAGTGCAGTGTGGAGAGGATCCCAACCGCAGACAGTCAACGCCAGCAGCTCACTGCCCCCAGTCTCCAGGGTAGGCGAAGCGCCCGTTCGGCGCGCACAAAGCTAGTCCTCCTCTCCCGGTGTTACGTCCGCTCCAATCCACCCTCTCCCTCCTGCAGAGTGGAAAGGGCTGCGGGCGGACTCCGTATGCGCCTAGATCCCCAGCCGCACCTCCAGCAGCGCCGCGTGTACTGCCGGCGCTACCTCAGTTCGAGTCACAGCCCCCGGAGAGACGCTCCTGTCCCGCTCCGGACCGGCCTCACCTTCTTCACTCTCTCACGCGCGGCGCGGGTCGAGGCTTCTCCCGCCAATGCCACGCCAGCCAGGAGCCGCTACTGTCAGGAGAGTGATCGCGGTGGTCGCCGCCAGCAGTTGTGGTGCCCCGCACACCCCCGCCACCGCCTGAGTGCACCTCCGGGCCTAGCGACCTTGTGGGCAGCCGCGGGCTGACGTGCCGGCCGATGTCGCACCAGCGCACCACTCTGTTCTGCCGGCCCTCCCGGTTGAACCCTCCAGAGGCCGCGGCAGGAAGCAGATCGATCCAAGGCGCCCGCGAAGCTCAGCTAGTCCTCCTCCAGGGTTCATGCCGCCGGGATCACCGTTTCCAGAAAGTAGGGAGGCCAACAAGCAGGATAAATAAAAGGATTAATACATCGGGCTGCCAGAGCCTCACTCTAGTGCGGCCATCTTGCCCATGCGCCACCTAGCGCCCCCCGCATTTGATTAAAACCTTATGCTAATTTCTTATGTAATCTAATTGACTACTATTTTTGCTGTGCTCTTGAATTATTCTTAATAAACCTTACTAGTTTGAATGTTATTCTTGACTCTAGAGAGTTTTTATGGAATGCAATTTAACTCACTTGTTTTGGGGTGACATTAAGGGGCACATTGCCTCATCTAGTCTTGAGGTTTTATACTGTCCCTGATCCATAGTTGGTGCTTTATCTTAAATAGTCACACAAAGATAGTGTCAGTGCATGCATGGTAACGCATGAATGTGCATATGTCATCACATGCTCACATATTGACACATTCGCTGGGAGTGTCATGATGCGTTCTTCAGCATACGTGTTTCATGTCATTACACCTTTTTATGCTGATGCTGCAAAATATTTATTTTTGCCGATGCAACTTATCACTGACATAAGAAATTAGCATAAGGTTTTAATCAAATGCGGGGGGCACTAGGTGGCGCACGGGCAAGATGGCCGCACTAGGCAAAAAGTATTGGCAAAGCCAATAGTCGAAAAAGTGAGACGTGCTGGGTTTTCCCATGCTTGTTTTGATCGCTCCCTTGAATCCTACATTTTCCTGTGAATTGTAAGCTTCAGATAGTAGCTCATTGTCAAAGGAGGCCAACCTACACCCTATATAGTTTTGGGCAAATCACACCTATCTCAATTCACTCTTTTCTAGGAATATGCCTGGAAAAATGTTGTTACTTCTCATCTCCAACATTTTCTGTACACCCAAAATTATCTGGATATCAGTCAAGAAGGATTTCACTTGGATTGCAGAATGCTTTTTGTACTTTATTCCCTTCATAATTTAAGAAATAAGATGTATAAGGGTGATGTCATAGCACTGATCCTATTAGAACTGTCGCCTGCCTTCGACATCATAATCACTAACCTCGTTTTTCTAACACTCTTCTCTATTTTGCCATTTTGAACTGTGTCTGATTCTTCATTTGTGAAAAGAAACAAGCATTTGCAATGCAATAGGTCTAGAATGTATCAGAGTTTGAGCTATTGACATTGTAAATGACAATACCTTTTATTTATGTTTTGTTTTTAAAACGGATAAATAAAAGGCATTATCATTTACAATGCCAATAGCTTAAACTCTTGCAAGTGCAAGACCTATTGCTGTGCAAATGCTTGCTATAAAAAATGTAAAAAGCGTTAGGAGAGAGCGTGTCCTGCCTGCAAAAGCAGGCAGGATAAAGTTATTTGAGAAAATAGTGCTCGATGGCAGTAATTAAAGCCTACCGAGCAACAACACACGTAACAGGGAGTGTCACTATGGGATGTTACGAAATGAGACGAGGCGGTACTAATGAAGGACTACTAAGCCTTTTGACCAATGAACAGCCACAGTTTACAGTGGACACAAGCCACTGAAAAATGTGGGCGGAGAGTGGGTGGAGGTTCAAGTCCCTAACTCAATACAGCATGCCTCGCAGTGTAGTGCATGTGCTGCCCAGGTTCGACCTAAAAAGCAGGTTGTGCTATCACTGTTTGCTACTTCTACTTGCCTGCTGAATTGGGGTGTCCCACAAGGAACCGTTTTATCCGCTTTTTAACAGTTCATGCAACCGTCTTCGATCTCTGGGACACATTTTTTACTTTTGCAGGTGAAATGAAGTTAATGCTTAATCTGATACAATCCCATTTTTCCACACAATGTGCACCCTATAGGTGTCAATTGGCGTCTTCCATCGCCACCTTCCAATGGAGGAAGTTAGTGATCTTCTTAAGAATTAACCCTGCTAAAACTTAGTTGCTTCTGACTGATTGGCACTGTACAGTTTAGAACAATATAAAATAGTCATTGTTCCTGGGCAGACGCGCCTTTTATTCCAAATCTATGTAATTTGGGTATCTTATAAGGACACCTCTCCTCAGGGCCCCATGCAGCTGCAGTTTCTAGTTCCTGCTTTCATTAGCTTAAAGCCACTAGGAATACACTGCCGTTTGTCCATAACAAAAACCACAATTCAGACTTGATTATGGCAACAGCATTTACCTAAGTCCCTCGGACACAGTTACAACTCATTCAGAAAGCAGGAATCTCACTGATTATTGGACACAACAAATGGGAGCATAGCTACACCAGCTTCCTGTCAGGGACATGATACTGTTTATATCCTTGACTATTGCACATAAGGCAGCCTTTGCCTCCTCCTTCCAGGCATCAAATATGAGCAATTATACCCCACAGAATCGACTTGCCTAACATTCCTGCTTCTCCTTAGGCAAGTTTAGGAGACTAAGCATACTTAATGGCTGCAGCTAGGATTTGGAACTCGCTGCTATTTTCATTATGTGCTAAACCTTCATTGTTAGGAAACAACTGAAAACCTGTCTTTTTCCCAATGGAGGAGAGCTGAGCTCTGCTTAGCTATTTGCATTGGCACCAAGAAACATAGTCCAGAACATACCATAACAATGTCTTTACTCTCATTCCTGATCCACTCTTCAATACAGACAGATCCATCCCTTTGGAGGGCCTGCGCATGCTACTTGCAGTCAGTTGTTAAGGAAGTACTCTGGTGCTGGGGCAGTGATGCATGTGAGGAATGTACATAGCTATTGACCATACTGCTTGTAGCTGGCATCATTCACTGATGTAATGAAGTCAGCAGTCTAGTAGCTGGGGGGGCGGAGCGAGTAGAGTGAGGGGAAGAGGAGGAGTCACGATAGGAAGAGGCAGTTAGTGTAGGGACAAGGCAGAGATAAGAGGCTGATAATAAAGCTCCTGTTAAACCACAAGAAGTGTCCGTGGTTCTTTGTAGCGCGATGCTACAACTGGCGACGAGGGTGGGATGAGCAAGCCCCACTGTCCAAGTAGCCCCCGAGATTGTTGAAGAGCCGGGAGCAGCCCCAGGAGCAGGTGTGGACCTGCCTGAAGCGACCGATCGCTCCGAAGCGCGATTCACGCTGGATGCGTGAGATTTGAATGCCACCAGTGAGTACAGAAGTCGGGAGCCTACCCCGACCCTGCCTTGTGCCCTAGAGCGAAGAGAGGAGTGCCTCTACGTTGGAGACGCTGTCTCCGAAAGCCTGCCAGCGAGCGCCATTGAGCGCGTTGAAACGCGAGCTGAAAGCCCGTCGATGCCGGCTGATCTCACGCCCGATGCGTGAGGTTTGGCACGCTGTCGCGAGGGAAAAGCGGGAAGCTGCAGAATAAGGCGGGAGCCCACCCCGACCTCACCTGTTAGCTGTCGCCGTCGAAAATAAGCAGAGCATGAAGAGTGCCACACTTGAAGCTGCCCGCCGGTGAGTCCAGCATGGAGAGGACTGACTGAGCCAGGAGAGAGAGCCTCGTGTGTGTGCAGGGACGGCGGCCATCTTGAAGTCAGGCAGCTTTCGAGACAGTCCCCTTGAGTGTTGTAGAGCGGCCATTGTGAAGTCAGGCACCCAGCAAATAAGCAAGCCTTGTCAAGTGCAAATAAACAAGCATTGGCGAAGGGACGTAAAACAAGCATTGTCAAGTACAAGTAAACAAGCATTGGCGAGTGCAAACAAACAAGCATTGTCAAGTGCAAATAAACAAGCATTGACGAGAGCAAGTAAACAAGCATTGTCAAGTACAAGTACACAAGCATTGATATGTGCAAACAAACAAGCATTGGCAAGAAGACATAAACAAGCATTGTCGAGTGCAAACAAGCATTGTCAAGTGAAAATAAACAAGCATTGACGAGAGCAAGTAAACAAGCATTGGCAAGAGCAAATAAACAAGCGTTGACAAGAGCAAATAAACAAGCATTGGCGAGAACACATAAAGAAACAAGCACCAACGAAGGATTGGAAAGAAGACAACGACACAATGGCGACCTCACCACAGCGGAAGCTCCTTGTTGCGGGAGGATCACACCTGCGAGCTCCGGAACCTCTGCCCGTGACCACAGGAGGGACTATGGGCCCCAAGTGGCAAGAATGGTTAGAAGACTTCGAAGATTATATTGAGGGATCCAAGGTGACGGAAGACAAAGAGAAGTTAATCGCCCTCCGCAACCTGGCAGGCCGGGAAATAAGCAAAATCATCAAGGATCTTTCGCATGCTGAAACGGGGACGTATGGCAAAGTGCGTGAGGCACTGAACAAAAAGTTCCTTCATAAAAGAAACGTAGATTATGAGCGCCATGCATTCCACCAGGCACGCCAAGGGAAGGAGGAAGCAATGAGTGCATTCATCACCCGGTTACGACGGCTGTCGAGATACTGCGAGTTTGAAACCTTCTCGCCTGACGCTGCCATCAAATCGCAAATCATAACCGGTTGCCATTCAGAAACACTCAGGAGACGGCTACTGAGGAAACCCCACGAATTAGAAGAGATTGAAGAAATGACCCGCATATCTGATCAAGCGGAGGAACACGCTGTCACCATTGAAACAGGCCACAACGTCAGTCATGAGCAAGCGCACCGTGTTCAAGACCGACCTCGTAGCAGAAGGAAGTATTCGCGGGAGAATAAATGGAGACAGAGACCGTCGTCTCACCAACGGCGCCCGGAGTACAGGAGAAGAGAAACAGGGCGAAGGGACCAAAAGCCGGAAAGGACTGGCCGATGTTATCGGTGTGGCTATGACTATCCCCATACAGACACTTGTCCGGCCATGGGTCAGCAATGCAGGAAATGTGGGCGATCCAATCACTTCGAAGCCATGTGTGGGGACTATCACAAAGAAAGGCGAGGTGGGACAACGAGATCGTCCCGCTCTGACACAAGAAAACATCACATTAGAGCTGTTCAAGGAGAGCCCAGGTGGTCCCCAGGTTCATCACATTCCAGCCGGGAATCACGCAGGTCACGTTGGGGACGCAGATCCCCATCTCGGGACTCGAGATCATCTTCCTCCAAAGACTCAACCTACACTGTGGAACACCTGAACCTGATTGCGGACCCTGATCAACTAAAAAAGTATCCACGTCTAGATATTAGAGTGGGGAATCACGACACCAAATTTATATGGGATAGCGGAGCCTCGCTGAATTATATTTCAGTTACGGAACACGAGAAAATGGTCCCAAAACCCCCACTAACTTTTGCACCAGTCCGTGTCTTTACGTGGATGTCCAAAAAAACGCTCCCCTGTCTCGGTAAATTCCACACAACTCTCACCCATGACGACATCACTGTACCGGCGGTCATACATGTCATCAAGGGGCCTGACGCCGACTGCCTACTTAGCCTCCCGACTGCGGAGCGTCTTCATCTGGTGTAAGTCTTATTCACAGTCAACGACAATAAGAACTGTGTCAGCAAGTTTCCCAAATTACTTCCCAAACCGGGGAAGGCGGAGAACCCGGCTGACTACATGCTTTGCCACCCTCTACCGTCGTCAGAATCCAAACCATCGATTGCTGAGGAGCATCTCTGTCAGTTGACCAGCAAAAGCAATCCACCGGCACCATTACAAATGACCACCCTACCCAGGATGACCACCCTACCCAGTGGAGTGTGGCAAGAAGTTGCCATGGACTTCTATGGACCACTGCAGTCTGGAAAATATGTGGTTGCCATAATTGACGAATATTCACGATTTCCCATCGCACAAATAATATCGTCTACAAGCGCCTCCTGCACTCTCAAGGTGCTAGATGAGATATTTGCAACATGGGGTGTCCCCAAGAAAGTCAAAACAGACAATGGGCCCCCATTCAATGGACACGAATTCAGTGCTTTCGCGAAACACATGGACTTTGAGCACAGAAAAGTTACACCACTCTGGCCACAAGCGAATGGCACCATTGGGAGATTTATGGCCACGCTCAAAAAGACATTTCAGCAAGCCACTGCTGGGAGGCGAGAACTGCAAGCAGCTCTGAATGAAGTTCTCAGAGCCTACAGGACAACTCCTCACTCAACAACCGGACAATGCCCTGCAACCCTAATGCTAGGGCGGCCAGCGAGAAATCGTTTCCCGACAGAGGAAGGTGCTCTGCAAGCGGTTTCACCAAAGTACATGCACCAGGAAATAGCTGTGACTGACAAGCATAACAAGGACAGACTGAAATCGCATGCCGATGCCAAAAGGAGGGCGAGGTCTCCATCCTTGCACGAAGGGGATCATGTCTTCGTTAGACAGGAGCAGCAGAGAAAGACTGATTCCCGATTCTGTGACGAGCCATTATTAATTACCCAGCAGAAGGGCATGATGCTGACGGCGGAATCTGAACAATGCAGAATCACCAGGAACATATCCCACTTCAAGAGGTGTCCGCGAGACATAGAAGGACCTGGGGTGGACCCGACTGATACTCCCGCACCTGGAGAACCTGATCCTAGTGATACCGGGGGCAGAGGTCAGCAGAGTGAGTCCGTGCCGAGCGTGTCCACTGGGAACACGTCGTTGCGGCTGTGTCGCGATATCCAGCCACCAAAGAGACTGATTGTAGAGATAGACTGAAGCACTGTTTGTTTTATCAAGAAAAGGGGAGATGTAATGAAGTCAGCAGTCTAGTAGCTGGGGGGGCGGAGCGAGTAGAGTGAGGGGAAGAGGAGGAGTCACGATAGGAAGAGGCAGTTAGTGTAGGGACAAGGCAGAGATAAGAGGCTGATAATAAAGCTCCTGTTAAACCACAAGAAGTGTCCGTGGTTCTTAGTAGCGCGATGCTACAACTAGGGGCTAGTGTTCCTTCTCACATGTCATGATTTGGAGAATAGAGAAATAGGATTCGAACTGACAGTTGATTTGTTTCAACAGCAGCTGATTAAATTATTCTTTATTAATTGAATTTCAGGAAAAAATGGCCAATCTGTACAACACTCCAGAGTTCTTTACAAACATGGAGCCAATTCCTGGTGCTATCGAAGCTGTGATGGAGATGTCCAACATGGAGAAGTAAGGGACTATCAGAAATGTATACTTTTTTGCTTTAACTTTAATATGTGCTGCTTATCCATAAAGTATTGTTTAGAGCAATTTATTAAAATAAAAGTTTTCATTATGAGCCTTTCAAGTAATATGCACATGCTATTGAGGTGGTTACAGTTATTGATTAAAAAAAACAATGAAATGTAAGTATTCTACAGTACTAGTAAAGTGAATGCCCATTACAGAAGGGAAGGTGTTAATGAGCAATTGGAGGGTATAAGGGTTGTAGAAAAAGCAAATATTTAGGGAATGAGAGGCGGAAAGACCTGGCCTGGCTTATGAGCATTAAGGATTAAAGTATAGCGTAATGAGTACCACAGGGTTGCAGAAGGCAGCTGGAAGCAGGTCAGATTCTGTATGGAAGAGATAGAAGTAAGGGACCACAACTAAGATAATCGTCTGCTTCCTACAATGTACCCTGTTCGTGAAGTCTGGAAGCATCGGCATAGCATAACATTGTACTACACCTGCGGGGAGATTAAGTGAACTACTGCCCAGAGTCACATGGTGCTTATCTAAGCGTAAACCAAAGGAAATGATGGACGGAGTGTTGAACATTGCAAGCACTCACCCCCAGTCAACTGATCTGGGTTTAATCCATCACCGTTCTTTAGCCCACTCTGCCACCCCAGTTCAGACATAGCCATATGCAAATCAGTCTGACCCTGTGCCTCATGGGAACAGTCCAGCCCGAACTGCCAAGCCATGTCTTCCCTGGAACGGAAACAAGCTTCCTAGGACCGGTTTCTGGCATTTCAGCCGTCTTCAGCCAGGCTTGCTTGAATCCAGTGGCAATGTGAGCAAGGGACTCACGTCTGAGCATACCCTGCCAACTTATGGCGAACAAAGCAAAGGAAATGAAGTTTGGTTTTGCTTTGTTCGCCATAAGTTGGCAGGTGATGGATTAAACCCAGATCAGTTGACTGGGGGTGAGTGCTTGCAATGTTCAACACTCCGTCCATCATTTCCTTTGGTTTTGCTTATCTAAGCGAAGCTGCCGCCAGCGCTGGGGGTCGAGCAGTGGCTTGACTCAACTGTTTCATAGCTGCTTTGAATCGGAGAATGGGAGAGGTGTCGCGCGGTGGCCAGAAAGGCTGGCTCCAGAGCATGGAGCCTGGGGCTGACTGGCTCTGGAGCCAGCCACTCTGGCCGCTGCGTCACACCTCTCCCATTCTTCGATTCTAATGTTTAAGTTTTGACAAAGCAGCTATGAAACAGTTGAGTCAAGCCACAACAAGACAGCCCACGTAGCTTCATCACAGTCAGTACAGGGCAGGCGCGCAACACCCAGTGGACTCACAGGGCTTCAGCCCCCTCCGTCGTGTGTGGCAGCCCGGGATGAGACAGCTTCCCCGGCACCACACAGCCGCACCCGAGCACTTCACAGGTCTTTAAAAGACCATTTGCATGTTAATGAGGCCTCGCTGGTGTTTCACCCCTTCTAAGAGCCCCTGCAGCTCCACTCTACCTATGGCTTAAAAGATTCAGCCCCCTCCGAAATTTTTTCTTAGCCCCCCCCCCCGAAATTTGGCTCTAGTTGCGCCTCTGGTACAGGGGGCAGCTGTTCCGCTCCCACTGCAGTAATTCTGGGAGCATGATGGGCCAGTGCCATGGTGGGTCAATCTGTTCAGCTCATCAACCCTTGGCCTCCCGACCTCTCGTCCCTTCAGCATCTAGGGAGGGACAGAAAGCTTCTCTAACACTAACAATAGTGCAAAGGCTCCTACAATAATCCGTCCCTGCCTAAGGGTTGCCTACCATCTAACAGGCGTCTCACAAAGAGGGTGGAGGAGACACCTCACCTGTCGTTCGACGGCATCCTTCATCATAGGTGCCTCCTATCATCATGGTAGGTGAGTACCACACTGATGGGCTCGATCAGAACGAACTCGGGAGCTCGAGATAAATGATATTTTCTGCATTTCCAGGTAAAAATAATTAAAGATAACACTATATAATTGTTTATTTCATGGGTATCAACGACATTGTTAAAATATCAAAAGCTGGATATATCTTGAAACTTATTGGGTTCTTCAGCAAAAAATTATGTCGACTTGTTTCAGCCCTACTAGATGAAATAAAGCAAAATGTAGTGTCAGCAGGCCCTAGGCAGAAACAAATTGATGGATGAGCCATTCCACTTTTTTGGTAGGGAAGGTTTATATTGGGAGTATGTGCAGGGGCTTAATAAATAAAATCTCTCATTCTCTCTGAGTGTGAAATAGAGACACAGAAAGCTGCCTAGCTCAGTCAGTAGGCACTATCACCAGCAAACTCAAAGTTCCTGAGCACCTCATACCGCGTATATGGAGTGGACCAATCAGTCGCCCTGTGTTTAACAGAATATAAAATGCTGTCACCAGCTCCAGCCAGCGTGATCTCTGCTTCAGAACTCAGTGCTGGTCACCTCTTTCACTCTGCTCACCTTTTTCATGCATTTCTCGTGGGTTATCCGGTATCCCCTCATAGCCATGTGAGTTCCATGGAGCCTCGGGCCGGGACTGCTCCGAGTGTCTCATGGCAGCTCTCAGGTTACACTCCTCTGTAGCAGCCCCTCGAGGATGCGGGGGAGCTCTTCAGCACGCCATTTGTGTAGGCTGAACTGTGACTGTAGTTTAGGGAAGAACATGAGGCTGTCTTAGTTGAAATGTTGACTACAGTGAAGAGACCTCTCAGTTGAAGAGTTCCTGTACTATTATGCATTGTGTACAAGGGCAGTCTCACTTAGAAATTGATTTCAACTTGTATTACACTGTTGAGTTACCCATGATATTTGTTCTGTGTTTGGTTGTACTCAGTGAGTTCTTCACTACATTTGTGAGGAATTGTGATATTACTGTACCATTTTATATCCCTCTTTCTTACAATCACCATTGTGTTTCTGACATCCTGTTGGCCATTCATGGATGCTGCTCCCTACCTAATCTACTCCAAGGGACTAGCTACCCTAACAACAATAACAAATTGTATCTGATGGCTGTGACTAACTTCACAAAATGCCTTCTCTAATTTTCAACATTAGGGCTAATTCAAAGAATACTAGAAGCTCCGATGATTTGGTGTGAAGTCCAACCAGCAGTGGTCATCCCATTTAAATCAGGCTGTCAGCACCCTTATTGCTCATTTTATGCCTCTTTTTTCCCTGTGTGTCAGGTTTTCAGGCTCTGAGTGGTCCCCAACTCAGACAGCCTATTCTATCCTCCATCGAGGTAAGTGTGTTGCCTCGGGATCCTTAGTGTCCCTCCTTTATAGGTGTCCATGCTATTTATGGGTAGGTCCAGCCAGTACTGAATATTAAAGAAAAAAACTTTTTATAGGTTTTCAGCATTAAAACGTACCGGATACATATATAAAAATAGTCATTAATTAAGAGTACATATATAAAAATAGGCATAAATAAAGAGGTCAGCCAAGTTGTGCATTTGATGAACTCTTAATAGAACAATTTTATTATTTCCTAAGTCGCCTCTATACGTATATATATCAAAGGACCGTGCATGATCCAGTAAGTCTCCAACATACCTCCTGGATAGTCATTCCACTTAGTTGTAATGACATTTGTTATGCACTTACTGGATCTTTCAAGGTTGTATATCTCCCTCATTTGAATGACAGGCAGAGGTAGGACATAAGAGAGAAGAAGGGAAGGATGTTAAAGAAGAAATGTCTTGGAAATGGCTCCACTAAGACCACCAGATCTTTTTGTGTTTTTGGTGACGGTTGGATTATGTATATGTTTCTCTAGATGTCAACAATGGTCGTCGATACCTCACAACCATTTGTGTAACAATTGTACCATAGATGTCTTGTGTCTTGCAGTGTCTCTTTTGGCTGTTATACAACCCATCCATATTAACTTGTGGTTGCCTCGTGTGCTTTCCGCCTCTTCAAGTGTACCCAGGAGGGCTGTCTTGGGCGTAAGGTCGATGGTGCATCCCGCTACTGCAGATGAGTGGGGTATTATGCTCTTCCAATATTGCTTTATTTTGGGCATTCCCACAGTATGTTCATGAAGGTGCCAGTTGTGGTTTGGCATCATGTGCAATTTGGGGTTATACCTATGCCCATGTTCCAAAACATTTCTGGAGCGTAATAAGTACTGTGAAAGTAAATACATTATAGAAGGTGGGGGAGTGCCGAAATTCCAAGCATGCGGGCTGCCATTTTAGTCTTTCGCCAGTTATCATCATCCATGATTACCACATAATTTTCCCAGCTTTACCCGTCAAGGGGTCTGGGGTATTGACCACTAGGAAGCAGCATATTCAATATATACCTCTCTTTCCCAGCAGTTACAGCATTAGATTTGCATCCAGGGCGTTACCTCTGGGAGCTCCACTAGTTGCTCTTGAAAGGGCTTTAAATGTGTCTTAACTGTAGTAACCAAAAGTGCTGGGATTTGATCATCGAAAAGCTTCATATGGCCCCTTACCCCCTTTCCCATACATCACCAAATTTAGAGATCCCAATACTATCACGTACTTTAAATGCATGTAAAGCTTTGCCAAACAGACAAGCCAGTGCACCGAAGGAGGGCAGTTTCCAGTGTGGGTCTAAATGCAACCCAGTCTGTTTCAGGGCCCTGTGTCATGTGGGGGGTGAGGCTTTAGTTACATTTGATAGTTAATTGGGGACTGTGACCCTATAGAGCAAATCAAGTGTGCTGGATCATTTGTCTTGCCAAAAAGCTAGTTGTTAATTGTGACCTATTGGGTCACCCAGTACTAAAGCTGCATGTCTGTAACCCCCAATCCACCATTGTATACCATTAGTAAAGATTTGGCTAAGTATGCCCTAGGTTTTTTGCTCACCCACAGGAATTTTCATGTAAGTGTGTGCAACATGTTAAAGAAACTCATTGGTATGTTGTATGAGAGGTTTTGAAGTACATAGAGCACTCGGAGAGTGCACTCATTTTATATAGCATTATCTTGCCGATGAACAAGATATAAAGAGTATCCCTGCTGCGCAAATCTTCCTATAGTCAATGTAACGGGGATAATATTGAGGTCCCAGCTCCACTGGGGCATAACAAGCAGTGTACTTGTATGTATTTGAAACTGTCAGATCGAATCTGATGTCTGGATTGACTTTGTACCGCTTTTCCTGTATTGGAACAAGAACTGACTTATTCCTATTGATTCCTCGCCATATAGGTCTAATATTTTCCTCAGTTGTTCGCTTGTGCAGTTGTAGTTCTGAAACCCTTTATAAAGGCATCTATCCTAACCCATTCAGACAGTGGTTCAATCGCTAGCACGAACAAGAGGGAGGATAAGGAGTGTAGGCCGCTGGCTCTTTATATAGTGCATTAAATTGAAGTACACCATGTAGAGAGTCCAGTGGATCCCCAGTTGGTAAACAGAGGTACAAGTAGATCCTTCGGACGCTCATTTTGTGGTGGTGTGGGTGAGCAGTTAGGCTTATCAGAGGGTAGTGCTAAACATTTATTGTACTCCACTGAAGCAATAAATGAGAGGCACACTCAACAATAAATCTTAGACCAATTTGTATAAAAATAACAATTATCTTTATATATATTTGAGAAGTAAGACTTCAAGATCAGATAAATACTTCATATACTTTTTGCAGTTCGAAGAAAATGCAGTACAGTTAAGAATATGCAATACTTTCTGTATCTGAGTGCATGTCGGAAGATACCATCAAATATTTGCCATCGCGGTCAGTGAAGAGCAACAGTTATTGAAGGCTTTCTTTTTTTTTTTTTTTTTAATTGTATTTATGAGTTTCTGATAAGTATAAACAGGGCACAACACATTTGAAAATGAAATAATATACAGAACAATAAACAGGAAAAAAACATATTATTACCATACACAATGTCTTTATAAAATACTCTCATTACTTCAAAACTTCAATAGGGAGTCAGGTAGGATCCTCTTTGCATTTCTTCAGTGGGTCCCAAATTTTTCTTCCTAATTTTCTCCCTCTTTTCCCTTTTCTAGCATATATAGCGTTCTCTAAATTATATATTGCCAATAAACGAGCAAACCATTGATGGTACGATGGGGGTATAGGATCTAGCCAGGCTGAAGTTATACATAGTCTTAATACTGCCATTGCAACAAATAAAAAGTATCCCCCCTTCATGTGTATGTCATTATGGTTAACCCCAAGGAGAATTATCGATGGAGACAAAATTATTTCTACAGCTAAAACTCTAGATAGAAATTCCTCAATATTCTTTTGGGTAGATTGCAAATGGGTACATGTTGCAAGCATATGAGTCAAATCAGCCTCTAAACTTCCGCATCTCGGACATCTAATTCCCGAGATTCCTCCCCACTGAGCAATTCTCGCCGGAGTGTAGTAGAGATGATAAATAGTTTTGTAATGCTGCGCCTGTAGGGGTGCCGAACATAGAATACTCTGTCCCAGCTCTAGTGACACATGAAAACACTCTTCTATTATATCCAACTTCCTCCCCCATTTCTGCGCCATTCTATCCTTATCGTCTTGTTTAGCCTTTATCAATTCTGAGTAAAACCTCCGGATCGTGCAGTCTGACCCTGCTTGTAATAAATCCATAATTGGAATCCTGCAAAACCCGGCTGGACCCCCCCGCTTTGTTTCGATATAGCTTCTTATTTGCAAAAACTTAAAAAAATATCTCGTCTCAATTCCATAGTTTGCCTGTATATCCGAGAATTGCAAGACCCCTTGTGTGGTCCTTATGTCTCCCAGCATCCTTATCCCCTTTCTTCCCCATTCTCCAAAAACCCATCCCGAAAAAATATCTACTGGGAAAGTAGGGTTCATGCTCATTCTAGTGTATGCATGAACCCTGTACTCCTGTACTGTCTCCAGTGTGGACCCTCCCATGTGCCAGCGGAATCCTGCTGGTGGTCTTTTTGCGTTAATCCCCATTATTTTAGTTTTTGAAAGGTTGATGATAAGGTTGTTGTCTGTCGAGTACTTAAACGTGGTGCTGATCAGATGTTGTAGCCCTATCGGTGTTCTACTTATTAGGGCAATGTCATCGGCGTACATTAGGTTGGAGATAGTAAGGCCGCCTAGGCTAGGGGCATGAGAGTTGGTTTCATCCAGCAGCTGTGCCAGGTCGGACATGAAAATATTGAAAAGTGTTGGAGCTAGGACACAGCCTTGTTTTAAACCTTTTGTGGTCGTTATTTTTCTTGAAAGAAGGTCTCCTGGCCCTAGCTTGACTTGGACCCATGTGTCCGTGTGAAGTAGAATCAGCTGTGTGAGAAGGCCAGGTGGGATGTTCCTTTTTTCCAGTTTTGACCATAGTAAATTTCTGTTGACAGTGTCAAACGCTGAGGTGAAATCAATAAAGCATACATACAGGGGGAGGTTGGTTGCCTTTGTAGCGTCAATGAGGAGCGAGAGAGCTAGCATGTTTGTTGTAGTGCCCATTTGTTTACGGAAACCTGTCTGGGTGATAGGAATTACTGCATTTTCTTCTATCCAGTCCAGAAGCTCCTCTAATAGGAGACCAGCGTAATATTTGGCTTTGTTGTCGATTAGGGCTATTAATCTGTAGTTTTTTGGGTCCTTAACGTAGCCCTTCTTGTGTATTGGTGCTATTATAGAGCCTTTCCATGAAGCTGGGATTGTTGCAGTGTCTGTTATCTGCTTGAAGAGTGGGACTAGGGCTGCTGCCCAGTAACCGGGTTTTGTTTATACAATATTGGGAGGATCCCATTAGGGCCTGGCGCCCCCTCTGCTTACCCCTTCGCGATCCTGTTTATTATTTGTTTTTCCGTAGGGACAAAAGCGTTAATGCCCAATTGTATCATCCGTGGTGGACTTTTTTTGGCGTTAACCAATCGCCCTGTGGGTTTGGGCTGTGGCGCTGTGTTGAAATGTGCCTGGAGATGATTGGCCCAGGCTTCCTCTGATACATAGGAATCAATGGTCGAAGTCCTGGAGTTTTGGAGTGAGTTGACTGTTTTCCAGAATCTTCCACTTGTGTTGGTTCCTTTAGCATCGTGTAGCAGTCTTGCCCACATTTCATCCTCTTCTTCCCTTTTGCCCTGCCAGATTATTCTCTTCTTTTCCTGTTTTAAATTATGCATCTCCAATTGAATTATGGGATCCGGTCCGTCACGATGTAGTTTGCGCAGCAGTTTATTGATGTTACTTTTCAGGTGCTTTATCTTGATGTTTTGATTTATGGCCTTGTCACAGTTGCCAGTTGAGCCGGTTCTCTTTCCTTGACTTTTATAATTTTGGCGGTGAGTATTAGGTTTCCTCGTGTGGGCCTGTCCCAGGCTCCGCCTGAAATGTTCCCAGGCGTTCAGGTACTTAGTGTTGTTTGCAATGCACTTTTCCCACCGGCTTTTTGCATCAGATGTAAGGCCTTCCAGGTTTGACGTGTTGCATTTGATTCTTTTTTGTGCCACCTGCAGTGAACAGTCCACAGAGATCGCTGGTCTGGCTTGCACCACCCCCTGGAGGTTAAGGCCAAATTCTTGGGGCTGATGGTCGCTAGTTGACATTGTGCCAATTCGGAAGTCGGTGATTTTCGCGAAGAGATGCAAGGATACAAATGTAAAATCTATGGAAGAGCTGACTGTTGAATTGTGAAAAGTAGCTGACGGGGGGCTGTCATTTGCAAAGCGGCCATTTAGTGCTGCCAGGTTAAGGTGTTCTAGATCCTTAGTGCTTAAGCTTGACAACCGGTTTTGGTTACCCCATTTGCTTGTTGCTTGTTGTGGGATTTCCCATGCGAGGAACAGTTCTTCTAGCGATGTGTCCCTTGTTTGAGGCCCTCCCAGAAACATATTGAAGTCCCCTGTGATTATGAGACTTGTGTTCGCTCTCTCAGTCAGTGTTTCTGAGATCTCTTCTACCAGGAGAGTCATTCCTGCTTTTTTTCCCCGGGGATGTAGATATACATTCGTCAGTCTTAAGTTTTGTTTTGAATCTTTTCCCCTCACTTCTAGTTCTATTGTGAGGGTGCAATTGTTACCTATCTGTTTCGCGCTTATGTGCTTTGATTCGTTAAAGGACTTTATTGCAGTGTATATTGTAAGACCACCCTTTGGATGGCCGTATTTAGTAGTTCTGGTCGCTGGAAGGTGATATGTGTTGAAGCCTTGAATGTGATGTGGTTGTTCTAGCCAGGTCTCCTGTAAGGCTATTATGTCAAATGTTTGAAAGTAGGAGAATAGCTGAAGGTCGTCTCTTTTGTTTCCTAAGCCATTAATGTTCCAAGAGCATGTTCTTAGTTGTTGCTGAATGGCCGGATTTAATTGAGTGTTTTGTCAAGACTTTTCGGATCTTGTGTTTACTGTCCTCGCTATCCAATTCCAGTCGGTTTGATCAGTTGGGCATTGCTCTTGCCTGTTTATCCTGGACACTGAGTGGCTTCTAGCCCCCTTTAGAACGCTTTCAGTTTTTCCTGATGGTGGCCTGCATGTTGGCTCGTGGATTTGTCACTGATCTGAGGTATTCAGTGTTCTGACAGGAAGATCTCCAGCTGACAGGTTGGTTCCTTTAAATTTGGGAGGGGCACATACCCTGTACAGTAATCGCTAATCTCCTGCAAAGGCATCTGCAATTTCACTGAAGTCAGTCACTGTTCATCCTACAGTGGCCTGCATTTCTGAAACAATTGTGGTAGCTGGATCCTGTGTGGTCAGCCAATAGAGAAGTTTGCTCACTTTATCTCCAGCATCTTATCATTTACAGTGCAAGGCCACTCAAAGCTAGTCTGGCTGAGGCTAGGGATATTGCTTTCAGTTGCACCCTTATGGATTCCAGTTTTCTAAGAACCAACTCCCCCAGAGAGAACAATCAATCAATCAAGGACTTATAAAGTGCAATTACTCACCTGTGAGGCTCTCTAGACACTTGGGGGGTGGGGGGCTGGGTCTGCGGTTCAGTCAAAGAGCCAGGTGTTGAGGTCTTTCCTGAATTGCAGCAGCGATGGTGATTGCCTGAGGTGCAGAGGCAGGGAGTTCCAGGTCTTTGCAGCATGGTAGGAGAAGAATCTTCCTCCAGCCGTGGTCTGTCGGATCCAGGGGACGATGGCCAGGGCTAGTTGGGCGGAGTGGAAATGTCTGGTGGGGGTGTAGAAGGAGAGGCAGTGGTTGAGGTATGCTGGTCTGGCATTGTGGAGGGCTTTGTAGGTGTGAGTGAGAAGCTTGAAGGTGATTCTCTTGTTGACAGGTAGCCAGTGAATTTCTCTCAGGTGGTGATGTGGTTGCATTGTAGCGTGGGATGTTCAGGATGAGTCTGGTGGAGGTGTTCTGGATGGTCTGCAGTTTCTTTTGGAGTTTCTGGGTGGTACCATCGTAGAGTGCGTTGCTGTAATCGAGTCTGCTGATGACAAGTGCGTGGGTGACCATTTTCCTGGACTCGGTGGGTATCCACATGAAGATCTTACGAAGGAGGCGGAGCATGTGGAATCATGTGGACTGGATGGCGTTAATTTGGCGGTTCTTTAAGAGCAAGGAGCCCAGGATGATGCCAAGGTTTCGTGCATGGTCTGTGGTTGTGGGGGGATTCCAAGTGCTGCAGGCCACCAAGAGTCGTCCTAGGCAGAGGAGCCCAGGATGGGGACTTCGGTCTTGTCTGAGTTAAGCTTGAGGCAGCTGTCCTTCATCCAGGTGGTGACTGCCTTCATCCTATCGGGAAGTTGCTCTTGGCGGTTGTGGGTTTGTCTGGGTGGGAGAGAATCAGCTAGCTGTCGTAGGTGTAGGAGACGATGTTGAGTCTGTGGCTTCTGGCGATGGCTGCAAGCTGTGTCATGTAGATGTTGAAGAGGGTGAGGCTCAGGGAGTATCTCTGAGGCAACTCCGCAGCTGATCTCTGTGGGTTTCGATCTGAATGGTAGAAGTCTGAGTCTCTGTGTTCAGCTGGTGAAGAAAGAGCCGAGCTATTTGAGGGTTTTGTGGCAGATGCCGGCGTCATGAAGTCTTGGGCAGAGGGTGTGGTGGGAGACGGTGTTGAAGGTGGCCTAGAGGTCCAGGAAGATGAGGGCGGCAGTCTTGTCTTGGTCGAGGAGGGTGCGGATGTCATCTGTAGCTGCAATGGATGCGGTCTCAGTGCTGTGGTTGCTTCTGAAGCCCAATTGAGAGAGGTCCAGGATGTTGTTTGTTTCGGCGAACTCAGAGAGTTGGGAGTTGATGGCTTTTTCTATGACTTTGGCTGGCAAGGGGAGCTGAGCAATGGGTCTGTAGTTCTTGAGGTCCGTCGGTTTGGTAGAAGGTTTAATCAGCAGGGGGTTGATCTCTGGGTGCTTCCAGCCCTCTTGGAAAGTTGCAGACTCAATGGAGCAGTTGATGGTATGGCAGAGTACGAGATCTCCTTAATCTTGCGGAGGAAGAAGGTGGCGAGGTTCTTCAGGGCTTGTAGTTTCAATGAAATAACTTTGTATTAACGGCTATAATGGTAGCGTCACATTTTTTCTCTTCTGACTAATGTATTACTTAACATGTTCTCCGATAACTGCCTTGAATGCCTTCCAGGATGAGATTGTGGATAAGACCAAAACTGTTGAGATTAAAATATTCTG
This sequence comes from Triturus cristatus, assembly GCF_964204655.1. Lineage (NCBI taxonomy): Eukaryota > Metazoa > Chordata > Amphibia > Caudata > Salamandridae > Triturus > Triturus cristatus. The sequence goes on from NC_140590.1 coordinate 558,031,114, forward strand.
CTATTTCCCCTCAGAAAAATGTCACACAGTCATCATCTGTCAGCTACCAAGCATTGAAGCTCCATATAACCTGAGTTTTATAGCCAGGATGATAGCGATTCAACTCAACTGGTGAATGGTCTGATAGGCCCTGCGGTAGAATGTGAACATCTGCCACTCCTTGAGCATCAGCCGCCAGTAGAAAGAAGTAAATCAATTGAAACAATGATCTCTGTGGATTGGAGTAAAAGTTAAAGCACCTTCCACAGCGCCAGATTCACCATACATCACTTATACCCAGGGTTTCGGGCAACAGAAATAGTCATATCATTCAATACTTGTCAAGTGTTTGAGAGCACCAGGTGTACCTGCCATTGATAGCATTAAAAACATGCCCATTATGATTTTAACTGGTAGAAAATGGGTCAGCAGGTTCACAAGTGTCTGGAGAATACTATCTGTGAGCTTGGGAGAGGAATATATATTAAGTAGTTCCCACCTTTTCCTGTTCAGTTATACTGACATGAGGTCATTGCATACCAAGTAGTTTGCTTGCAACACAGTTATTGTGAAAGGGAGGGGCTTATGTAAGAGGATCGCCACCACCCTGGAGCCTGATGTGAAACTAGAGTGGATGACCCAGGTATAGCCATGCCTTACTAGGAGTCCACAGTTAGTGCCCATGAGATGTTTGTCCTACAGAAAAGAGGATATCTGAGTAGTGGCACTTAGCAAACTGTAGAACTGAACCTCATTGTATTTTATTATTCATACCTTTTACATTCCATAAGAGAATTTTGTAAATGTTATTGGTTGCCATGTTGCTTATAGTGGCCACATTTTGAAATGGTCCATAATATCCCTATAGTACATCATCTGCTGAACCAAAACATGTGAATTAATTATCAAATTAAGTCCCAAACCCGGCAACTTCCCAATACCCTAACCTTCCACCCAAGGAGTATCTGTTGCCCCAAAAATATGCCATGTATAGCAGAAAAGGGAACGGATTACCCAGTAACTTGAATACACTGTGGCTAGAACCCCATTAGAGAGGATGTGCAGGTCCTCAACTCGGCTCTTTTGGAACATACCTTTTAAGGCACATGAAGAATGTCTTCAGTCAGACTGCCTTCCCATATTTCCTCTCTCTTAATTCCTAATCAGCCTCCCCTCCCTGGATGCTAACAAGATCGAGGGAGAGCTCTCTACCCAGGACTCTCGGAGCGGACTCAACTTCACTGTATATGGCATGAACAAGATAAAATTGTAAAGCTGGTGTATTAGCAAATGATGTGTCTATATTTTGATGTATCAAATTATGCGCCTCTCCCTCTTCCTCTCTAGTGGTAGGCATACGCTGTTCCTCTCAGTCCCATTGTGATGAGACAGCTGCTCGTCTGAGGATGCCGTTGAAGATTCCTCTCTTTTCTTGGTTCTCATTCATCTGAGACAGGTTGCAGACAAGTTGCTTCTTCTATTGGTTCACTGCATTTAGATCCTTCTCGACCTAGTCCCAGGTTCCTTTATATGTATTGAAAAAGTGCTCTTTCCCATTGTGGATCATTTTCAAACTGGCTGGGAATAATAACCAGTAGTCCAGCTGCATTGTCTTCAACTTTTGTTTTACCTTTACAAAGGGCATGCGTTGTTTCTGGACTTTGAGTGTATAGTTTGGGAAAAATCGTGATTTTAAAGGATTGGTGGTAAAGAACGTGTCTGCCGGTCTGCCCGCAGGATTGTGTCTCTGTCAACATGGTTGAGGCGATGGGCTGCAAGGTTTTGGGGAGCTTGGGTACAAGAGGAGGCTAATGAGCCAGTGATCATTATTATTGCATCTGGACATCCCCTCAGCATCTTTCGCTTTATCTTCAGTTTATTTAGTGACCTTTTGCAGGTGAGTGACTTTGCCCTGACTTGTCCCTCCACCCCAAGAGTCTTCCTTTTTCTCTGTTTCTTGATCAACAATGTTCATTATAGGAGGAGATATATCTCTAGACCCACATTACCTATTTTATTCTTGATAGATAAATGAGTTTTGTGAATTACTTGGAGGATAGCTGCGCTGATGTATTGCGCACTTCGCCTCTGGATTGGTGCCAGGTGGTTGCTATAACCGAGTGCCGTGTTCTGTAATTGTCGGTGTTACCCTGTGAGTGTTCCCTCTAGAAAAGTTAGGAGTGTGTATTAGGAGAACAGAACTTCAGAATTGAGGGACTGCTGGCCCAATTCATAGCTAGCTCACAGTGCCTCACCTGAACCTGGGGTGGCAATTGATTTTGACAACCTCGAACATGCCACTTTAATCCCCAAGGGAATCATGGAAACAGATCTTACTTATCCATGCCCATGGTAAACATCAGGAAAGATAAAAATAAAATGTCCAATACGTTTATTGAAACAGTCGTAATCTTACATAGAAATAATAAGTGCATTAATTAGTCAGATAAAACAAAGTAATTTAATTGGCATTGTGAACATGATGAAAAGAATAAACAGTCCAATAAGGCTGGCACAGGGATTCTGCTGGTAAGCAGAACTGTGCCTTGGGATGACAGGACATCAGAATATAGGGACTGAGTCTCCCAACAATGTCAGTATCTGTCAGCCCAAATCCTGGCTAGCTCACAGTGCTTCACCTGAACTGCTAACCTTCCCAGAGTAGCAGGTGATTTTGGCAAACCTAGAACATGACCCTCTAGTCTCCAAGGTACCCATGGAATAGATCCTCACCTTTCGTCACTCATGCTTACGCTTAGTGAACAAAAAAAGACACGTAGAATGTTTACAATACATTTATTGAAACTGTTGTAGTCTATTAGGTAGCAGATGTGCTGTGATCACTTGGCAGATTAAACTAAACAAAGTCATTAGCAGTACTAGCAGGCTGTATAAAATAAACGTTCCCACCAGGGCAAATTATCTATGTGACTAAGCCTACCCTTACTGTGTGATCTCTGGGATTGGCAACAGACCCCATTCCTGGTTTAAGTAGTTAGGTGGTCCACATTGTGTGTGTAAACTCAGGTTATGCAAGGCAGCATGTCAGGCTCTGCAGGCGTTTACTTCAGGACTGGTTTCTCTGCCGGAATTCTCCTCTCTGACCTCAAGGGTACAAGACACAGTTTATATGAAAACACTACTAAGTAGGAAAGCTTCAGCTGTGCTACCGTGTTATGTCTAAAACACTAGGATCTGTCGCTGACCGGGCAAAAGAAAACAGTACCATATGTTGTTATGTATTCCTAGCAACCTTGTACAAAATGTGCAGATTGACTTCCGAGAAGAATCACTGAATAACAAACAACACATACAGTGTATTCCTAAAATAATGGCACAAAAACAAATGAGTTATGTGTTGCTGCACAAAGCAGAGACAGCCTAAAACATCTAATACGCTAAGCTAAGGGAGAACCAAAGTGGGCCCAGATGAGACACCACTACTCCCTCTCCTTGGTTGGGTAGGTAACTTAGCGACTAACAAAATAATACATTTCACAAGGCAAGCTAACTCAATAGCATGCATCATATTTAAATGAGTTAGTATAATAAAAATTAAACAGGATTTTTTTTTAAGTGGACCAAATTAGGCTGAGCTGGAGGCACCCAAGATTTCCTCCACAAGTTCAATGGTTAGTGAATCCAGAACAGGTTCAGTCTCTCCAGACGATGATTGCTCAAAAGACCAATTCAATAGCTCGAAAGAACAGACAAGATCCTTGTTATCAGCTGATGCTGAGGAAGTAGTCTGTTGTCCAGCATCTGTGTCATTAGAGCTGGAGTTCGGAAATCCTTTTGCTGAAGCACCCATCCATCAAGTAGGAACCAGCTCATGCCATGCATCTTGAAGCAGCTGAAAGTTCATTGGACAACTCTGAAAATGAGTCGTTATCGGACTCATCAACAGGTTGATGTCCATAGGAACAGGCAATTGCAGTGCAAGGCAAATATCCAGTGCCAACTCGAAGGGACACCAAAGGCAATGAACATGGGTTGTAAGCAGATAAACCCGGCGGGTCAGAATGGCAATGACCAGACGGTGTTCAGTTCCTAGAGCAGAGGGACTCCAAAGAATCATATCATGCGCTCAGGGCACAGCTGGACTGGTGGTAGTTCCATTACGAGTAGGCTTTGAAACCGAACATCCATTGCGGAGCAACAAAAATAGAACCAAAATGCTGCAAATGAGATATAACACCAAGGGTATGCCCCCGAAAACACTTGAAAAAAGGGAATGTATAAAGGACAGTATAAATCCCCAAAGTGCGATATACCAGCAGTATTGGAAGCATTAAAAATGCGATGATCTAGCTTGCTGAAATGCAGTAGGAGATTTGTGTTTTGTGTATTTCTCTGGATGTTCTTGCAACCTGCAGTTCAAGGGTTTCTCAGGCAGATGTTAATGCCACGTATTTTTGAAGCAATAAGGCTTTAAGTCGGCTTAGCTTGTTAAAATCTGCCATCAAAGTTGGACTTGAAGGCCATAACGAACTTTAAAAAAACGCATGCGTTGGAGGGAAAAGCATGTTAATGCAGCAGGTCACTATCTGGGGAAACAGAAAGGACATATGGGATTCTAACCTTTGTTCCACAACCATCTTGGCCACTTAACATTAAATAACTGCCATTGGAAAGGACAGTATTAAGGGGAAGAATTGAAGAGGCTAGTATTCCTTTTAAAAAACAGGCCAAATTTGCTACCACATTATTATATGCTCTATGGATAGTAACATGTTTACAAACAAGTGAGTGGCCGAAGGACAAGTCACATTCATTTCCAGTAAGGAATACTTTTCTGTCCACCTGATGACATCGGTAATCAAAAACAAGTGACCACAACTCGTGAATAAGGCTCCCGCCCAGGGCCTCATATCTACCTACCGGCAAATGTTTCATACAAGATGTGAACTGGAATGTTGAAAATGGCAAAGATATTATGCCATATATTAACCATACCGCAGAGGGTGCTTCAGCTACAGTAAAGGGCAATTGTTCTAACTTCTCCATATGTAACATTTTGTACATAGCATCTTTTGTGGCCATGAGTCGCTGTTTGAATATCAAGTTGAACGGCAAGAATAGTTGCGTCGAATTTAGGTAAGATCATGGCACACAGCCATTGTTTAGGACCTGATGTGTCCAACTAACTTCATAATAGATCTATCCTGACTTTGCCCATGGTATAATAAAGACATGTAATTTTGCATAATATCGAGCACAGACGACACAATTTTATTTAGACTGTAAATGCGAGAAGACAAAGTATTAATGCTAATATCAACAACAGCAAGTACTATATCCAAATTATCCTGATCAATTTGCCTTAAACGTGCAACTACTTTCATTTGTGAGATAGGTCCATGTCCTCCGTAAAGAGGAAAAGAAGTTGTTTTACTGCAGGCAGTGTCGAATGTTCCAACCATTGTTGGCACAATTTCCCTACCAAATAGGTTGTGAATATCCCTGAATGTTGAAAATAGGAATAACGAGGGTTGGTCTGCCTACCTTAAATCCGGTGTGGGATTAAAAAAAATAAGCATAACAACCATTTGGGTCCTCCACTGGCCACAATAGAAACCCGTTTGGACCAGAAAGTGTAGAGTTAAATGTACCATTCTGTACCATACTATAGAGCTGTTCTTCAGTATAATTTGTTAAGTGTTGCCAATTATCAATTAGGGCAACAGAATGAGTATTGGGTAAATTAATGTCTTTAATTTGAGCAAATCCTGGGCAACTCGTCTTGAACAGTGTCATTTAGAAAACTTATTTGCTGGAATTAAACAGGCTCTAAATGACATGTCTGTTCCCTAAATTTGCCAATGTTTGGTGCCCCAAATTAATTTCATGTCAATGGTATCCTCCTAATACTCATAGCCTTTTAAGGATAACTGTTTGACAAATAAATCTGTATATATTAGCTTGGTATGTATCAGAATATATTTCTTTGCTGATGTGGGTGCAAGTTTAAAATAAAATGTTTTGGGGTCTAATGAATCATGTCCAGAAAAATAAGTGAATTAATCCCTTTATGTTTTTGAGCTCCCGTGTGGGGAAGTCAGACAATGTTCCCATCGTGTATAGTTAAAAAGTGAGTGTTGAACACTAGCTCGATGTAAATAAAGATGTCCATAATGATGATAACAGAACATCTCACCATAATCAGCATAATTTAGATGCAAGTCTTCGCTTTTAAAAACAATATATTATTCCAGCTCTGAGAGCACTGAGTTTACAGTGTCAACAACCCAATCATCAGATTGTAACCCAGGCACAATAACATCACACATAAGCACCTTGAAAATGTTAGGAATCTGCAGTGGTTCTGTAGAGCTGAAAATATCATAGGGGACCTTATTCCAAACTATTCCATCAGTTATTGGGACACATGAAATGTTCATAAGGGACAGGTCTCTTTTAAGTTTATGCAAAGATGAGTGAGACGTTAACACCTTGTCAAACAGTTCTGTGGCATAGCGTTCTAGAAATTTAATGGTCATTTATTAGCAAGAAGAAAACTGTCACAAATCCAATCCTAAGAAATAGAAAAACCAAAGAAAGTGTTATCCAAACATATATCCAAGGAGGGACCAGATAAGTGCATTTCAGCCATGAAAAGAAAACAGTGTCTACAACGGTGGAACTGTCATTAGAGTTGTATGAAAACTCATGGGTTCCCACAAAATATCCAGAAGCAGTTTGTAGAAGGTGCAGTAAGTAAACTGGTATGTTCCACGATGGGTGGATCAGTATAAATGACATCTACAGGAGACGTAGGAGTAAGTACAGTGGTCACATCCGTCATATAGCTAGCTTTTGCAACAGTAATAGGAATTAACTGAAATTCATTCTCCGCCATCCAGCTGGGAAGAAACAGCTTTGATGTTGCTCACAAGCTGTAGAGGAATTTCCTGTATGGTAGCAAGAGGAGTTAGGAAACGACTAAGGACTCCTTATTGGCTACTGTTTAGAATCGGACACATGATGTAACTTGATGTGGTCAATAGAGACAAAACAATTGTCTTTAGAACCAGCAAGCGGTGGCAATATTACAGTTCTTGTACCTTGAATTCTAAGGACTGGCACCGGTGTGTGGTATGATGGGGCAAATTCCTTCTTCATAGTAATCTTTTCCTGAATGAGATCCCCAATTTGTGGTTGATTCTGGTAGAGGCAGACGTCTTCAACTGTTCGTAGGATTGGCCGTCGCTGACGTATTGTAAATCCTGTAAGACAGCACAACAATAATTTACGTCCTAAGGCGTGGCAGCTGCCACACTGTCCGGACCGTCAAGGTCTGGAACACACATATTGATGCCATAAAGGACCTTGTAGGACGTTCGGCCACCCAGAGATCTTTTCAAGAGATTTTTAAGTGCTTCTTTTACCCCATATAGATGATGGATTCAGCTATGCCGTGTACCTAATACTCTAGCCATTAAGGATTTCTTTAAGTCACGGTTCATCCGCTCCACCACTGAATTTCCATGAGGACGGTATTGGGAAGAGTAATACACCTCTACACCCAGGGAAGCCATGGTATACCTGCAGTGCTTAATTTGTAAAATATGAAGTGCAGGTGCTCAAATGTTTGTTGGAGGCCACACCTACTTTTCTCGGCTCCGCCCATTTCCTCCACTGGCCCCACCCACTTACTCTATTCGCTCCACCACATCCTCAACTGGCACTGACTGCTAAACCTCAGATGTAATTAGGTACATTTACATACATTAAATCTAGATGGGAAACACTTATACAGTCTACAGTTATGCTGAAAATGTCCTCCGTGGACCAACACTGTACATCGCTGTTTCATACCATTGAATCCCATCAGTCTACAGGCACAGCAGACAGAGCAATAAAACAACAGTACAGAGTAAAATAAAAATAAACTTCACTTGCTTTCACTGACTGAGGGGGTGGAATTGGGCCCGCAGCAAGGCAAGAGTTTGAGGAGTCGCTGCTTAAGAGCTTTTTTGTTTTGGCTAGTAGGATTGCCTGGAAAATCACCAATCAGAAGGAGAATTAATAAAGCAGAAAACTCAGACATGTGAAAGAAAACAACAGTTCCAACAACAGCATATACAGTGGCGTCTGCTCTTTCAAGTGCTGGGCGGACCCTTTGGAAGTCTCTGCAAAGATTGCAAGAAGAGGCATCACTTGCCTTAATTAGCGAGGCTCAATTGTTTCTGGTCTTTCGGTGATTAAGAAGCACTGTGCTGTGTGCATAATATGAGGCTGATAAAATGCCATTAACGTCCAGTCTGTTAAAGTGGAGCCAGAACGCTGCCTGCCTCTGGAAACACAGCGTGCTGTGCGGAAGGGCCAAATGAAACGTGAGAGCGTTTTCCGTTTCACACCCAGCACTTAAAATTGCACACCACTAGCAACTTGCCATGAAGCGACCTAGAACCACATTAGTGTGTTAGCCACATACCTATATATGCCTAGGATAAGGGATTCATAGTTGCAGCCACATAATCAAACATACATTGTTTTAATTGGGTGTGCCATTTCACATGCTCCGGAGATGCACACATCACAGAATGCAAGACTCAAGCGACGTCAATTGACTCGCGCCAAAACAACTCGTCACATCAGATTTACAATCTACGCAGCTGTTTACACATCTCTCCTCAGCACGAACTGACGATCATTGTCGATTCGTGCATATTGTGGACTGTGATTTGTGCTGCATTGTGCCATCAGCACAGTGAGTCAGCGACATGGTATCGGACACAGCTGGGCACTGTATTGGGCATAGTTTGGTACTAGAGAGGTGTAGTCCAGCACTGTACAGAGCATAGTTCTATGCTACTGGTTGCTTAGCCTAAGATGCTGAGTGAGCCCGCAATGTACACAAACCTGGCGGAGACAAAACGAGGCATGCATGTGATGTGCCAAGCAGCATGGGTACACTGTGAGCGTGACAACTCTGTGAGTAACTGTAACTCACAGTCCTCCTCCGGTCTCCGGAGATGCGAAAACCGTGTCGCTGCAGCACGGGCGGCACGCGCACAAGGGTCTGAGTGACAGACTAGTGAGTTCATATGCACACATCACAGTACTAGTCGTGTAACAGTTAACTTTTTTAAACTTAAATTAAAATGTGACATGCACCTGGTGTGCGCGCAGACTGACTCGACCACCAACCTTACCTAATTCATCCTGCGTGGCCGCGGCTGCTGCGCATGCGCACCATCATTGGACAAGTTCATCGATTGATTCAATCTCAAAGAAAGCAGATGTGCAAATCGTACACGAGTCGTCTCTACACATAGAGTAGTAGTATATATTAAGTACTAAGAAGTATATTTAATTAAGTTATAACCCGGCAGGTCCGGGCCGGCCCCCTCCCCCCTATTAAAAAAATCACATTGTGGGGATTGTTGGCATTGGCATTTGTTTAGGCGGTAGTATCAGTACTAGGGGAACTTCAACTTACTTAGGGCCGGCAGGGACTCGGGCAGGGACACAAAGCAGCCAGCCAGAGCCAGACAGGCGCACACACTGGCTCCGGCTGCGATTAGGCCTGGTCCGGACGGGTGCTGCAACTGCTGCTAGCTTGCAAGCTGTACCACACACTCGACTCGGGTCGGGCCTCGGCGGCAGGGGCCGGCCGGGGCTGATAATTTAATGCGATGACTCCGTCCTCGTGCCGGTAACTTGAGCAAGCTCAGCTGCCTGTTGCGCGCTGCGCGGTCATGCGGTGCCAGTCAGGTGTTGGTTATGCTGGGGCGTGGCAGCAATATGTAAAAAATCTACGCACGTTGCCGCACACAGCCCCCATCACATAACCAAAAGCCAGCCCAAAAACCACCCAAACCAGTGTCCTCCCACAGCAGCAAGTAAGAGGCGAAGGAAGGCCTCCGCGGCGCGCAGTCAGTGCCGATGATGCGCGCGCATTGCCGCCATGATGACAAGACAAACAGTTAAGAAGTTTATTTATATAATAAAGTGTGTGTGAGCTGTAGCGTGAACTACTCTGAGTGACTCAGTAGTCACAGTCCTCCTCGGGAGATGCGAAAACCACGCTGAGGCACGAGAGAGTGTCAGTTCAGTTCATATACATCATCAGCAGTACTGTAGTACTAGTCTCGTATTAAAATGTGATGTGCGCCTGGTGCGCACAGTGCAAGAGTGTAGACCCAGCCCTGTCATGGAAGTGCCGGTGCTAAGCACCGGAAAGCTCCGGCACAAATTAAGCCCTGTATCCCTGTAAGCCTTAGAGGGGAAAGCAGGACCCTGGTCCGAGTGGAATGTAGTGCATTCATGGGTTCTGATAAGACATGCAAATCTTTTATAACAGTGCAAGCGTCAGCTGACCTCTGTGGCCACACCCAGAGGAACCTTGAGCAAGAATGAACTACAAAGTGGGATACATTTAAATGATCCATCTGAATTTAGGAAGACCACAATGGTATGTCTGCAGTGGGCGAGTCAGGGTGGAACTTTTAATTTGTTGACAAAAGTCACAATAAAGTACATATTTCTTGACCAGCTTATATAAGCCATGCCACCAATACGTTGCTGTAGTAACCAAATTGTGGCTGCTACGCCTGCATGTGCAGAAGCAACACCTTAATGCGCAGCTATCACTAACGGTAGCCTGGTGACTTGGTTGGAAATCAAACGATCACTAACCTCTGTAATCGTAGCAAAGGGAACTTTTTGTTTGCTTAAATGGTATGTATATTTATCGGATAGGCCCCTAGCCAAAGGGATGCCGTCGCGTGTAGCAATAACAGCAGCCAGTATATCGTCATCTACTCTCATGTGAGAACAAGTAATCGGAGCAACTGTTGCAGTCACAACTGTAGATTTCACCACCTCATCTGCCAAACCATTCCCTACAACATGTGATCTCACACACCAATGACTCAATGTATGACTGACATGTGCCTGTGGCAACCTATCTTTCAGGGCTGCCACCTTCATCCAAAGCATTTGATGCTTTAAAGTGTTGCCTTTAGAATCTTTTAATCCATTTTGGTACTGCAAATTGTCATTAAAAGACTGGACACAATAATACAAATCACACAATATAAGTGTGGGAAATTCAGGATACGTATGTTCTCGTGCAAGAAGCAAGACTTTCATTTCAGCCAACTGCACAGTGCAGTCCCCTGAAGACTGTGTGCGAGACCAGGAACAGTGGCGCACGCTGCTAAAGCAGATTGGACTGAACCATCAGTATAAATAATACATTTAGGCTTCTCAGAAGGCAAAACATTGCTGGGCATGGGATAAACATGCTCATATTGAAGAAGTTCTTTTGTCTGTAAAGATGGGTCAAACACAAAGTCTACGTCCATAGCTGTTAAGGATGTTGTCCATTGTATTCATCTGGGATGGAGGGCTTAAGCATTTGGAACACTTGCTTTTGTTACAGCCTCTATGGCTGGAATGGGAGTAACAACCATAATGCGTTTCTCTTGTGCAAGTGGCCGTTCTTTAAGTATAGCTATCTGCGCTGCAGTCAGTATTTTTTCAGTCGATGCAAAAGGGCATCTCTGCATTGAAATATTAATGTGATTTATATGCAATCTGCACTGTATCACCTTTATTAAAGGTGATATATGTAAATCCAATGGCACCCGCAATTATTCGAATGTCCAGGTTTGCAGTATTTACACATGTATGTAAATGTCGTGTAGCAAGATAGTCACATTGTAGTGATCTGAGTATGTCTGTTTGTTCTGATATCAAACGTGAACTAGAAAAATCAGGATTAATTTGTTCATATAATGTTTTAGTGTGTTGTGAATAATCAGGTATGTAAGCTCTGCCAAAATTAAGGAATCCTAACAAGGACTGTAGTTTCTTTAGTGTATTTGGTGGTTGTAGTAGAGCACACTTCTCTAGGAAGTGTAGTGCAAGGCTTTTTCCCTCATGGGTAAGTTTGTATCCTAAAAACAGGAGACTTAGAAATGCTATATTAAAGTTCTTGAAGTTGAACTTGTAGCCAGATTCAGTAATTCCCAATATTATGCGATCTACTCTGGCTAAATGTGTGTGTAGTTCATCGTCCGTTAGGTAGATATTATCTACATAGGACAATGCGTCTGGGTCAATATCATATAGAATTGACATAATCTGGGCAGCAAACAGTCCTGGACTGTTCTTAAACCCTTTGGTGATGCGGGAAAATACGATGCTACAAGCCTAGCGCCGAGAAGGCAGGGAAATCTCTACTTTCAGGTGCTATATTTTGGCAAACAAACATTGGAAATATCCAACGTTGTTTTCTATTTTTTTCAGATACCATTTATAAGTGCCGTACTGTGTGTATTTTGTATTGCAAATGTGTGTGTATGGCTATTTAAATGTCTATAGTCTAAGACTATACTATAAGATAGATCTGTTTTTTTTAAAAAAAATTATTTTTTTATTAGAAACCGTAGGTACACTATAAAATACAGACACGGGCCTACAACCACCAGGGCCGGCCGCTATAGAGCCCGAGGGCCCGCAGTGCAACGCCACACATTCAAATGAACCAGAGGCAAAGCTCCCGGCAGTTTGTGAGCACATGTAACAGGCTGTGGCCATAGGCCAGGAGCAATCGAAAAAACAGTTTCATTTTCTATTAAATATAAAACACACTCAAGGCAATGAGAGTCCGAAATAGCAGCGTGCCCTTCCCAGGACGGGGAGCAACGTACAGTGTCCAAAGCAGTTCTTGTCTGGAAGCGGTAATGGGGGGCAACGGGAAGACAAAGCATGAAACACACCTCACACCATCCCGCAGAATGCGTGGCTAGGGGGACAAAGCAATATCGACCTCTAATGGCAGAGGCGGGGTGCAGATACGTCCACGATAGAAATTCCATGGACCCCATACCTTAGTCCATTTCCCTGGCTTGCCTCTCGCCACATACACCGTCTTTTCCCTAAACATACACCAGTCCATATTCTCCTTCCATACCTCGATCGTGGGCGGCCTCGGGGAGCCCCATAGCTGTGCAATGTTACGCTTAGCCTCCATGTACCCCAGAGTCACCCACTGCGTCTGTGCCGCATTATAATCATTCGGTTCCCAGACATTCAACAAACACCTCCTAGCCTCTGGCAACAGAGCGACGTGCGTGACCTCCTCCATTACGGTGTGGATACCATTCCAGAATCGCACAACCTCCGAACACTCCCATAAGATATGAAGAAAGGTACCCGGCAGGCCACATCCACGCTTACACAGTCCATCCATCGAATAACCCATACGCAGCAGACCGGGCCCCGTGACATACACTCTATGAAGGATCTTCAGCTGTACGAATCGTAAGCGGGCCGGGATCGCCACCTCTTTCGGGGAGGCCACCGCCGAAACCCAGTCCTCATCGTCCAGTTCCAAGCCATCGCCCGTCCATGCCTCCCGCAGACGGAGCAGCAAGTCCGCGCGATCATTAATGAGTTTCTTATAAATCAGAGAAATAGTGCTGTCGGGCACGTAGCCATCCAACACTCTATCCTCCAGTGGGGAATACTCGGGGATATCAGCAACGTCCGGAAAAACCGAACACAGCGCATGGTAAACTTGCGCATACCGGAAGTACTCTCTATCGTTTAATTTATATTCAGTTTTAAGCATTTCAAACGTTTTGAAAGACCCCTTCGCCCAAAGATCACCCACCTTACAGATACCAATCATATCCCATTTCTCAAAGCCCTTTGATCTCCACAAACAGCCCAGCCGCCCGGAGGCATACAACGGCGTCGCCCGAGTCAAGCAATCCCTCCACCCCATTGCAGCATTCGCCGCGTGCCACACACGTACCGCAACCTGCGTGGGTCCTGTCAACCGCGTGTCCGGGGTCACCGAGTACAGCGCCCTATTATAATCCCCACCCGGGAGCAGAGATTTATCCATCTCGAAGGCCGGATTCAAGGCAGGACCGTATATCCCGTGGTTCACCGCCGCCAACTGAGACGCCCAATAGTATCGTTTAATATCGGGGAGGGCGACACCCCCATCGTACCAAGGGAGCGTCAACTTGGCGAGAGCAATCCGCGGCCGCCCGTCCCAAAACAGTTGGCGCTGAAGACCCTCCACCTCCCAGAAATAACGGGCCGGCACGACATCTACAGTATTTTGCACAGCATACAAGAAGCGAGGTAGCGACATCATTTTAAACAATGCCGCCCTTCCGAGCGGCGAGAGCGGAAGTCGTCGCCACCTCGCGACGTCGGCCTTTAATCGCTGGAGGGGAGGGAGAAGGTTTCGCTCATAGCGGACCGCGGGATCCAGAGAGATAAAGATTCCCAAATATTTGAACCCCAGTGTAGCAATCTGGATGGGGCAATTTCGTGGCAGGAGGGGGGCCTCGCCCGAGAGGACGTAAACACATGACTTGGCCCAGTTAATGACCAGGCCAGAGTTGCGACCAAAGGAATTCAGTACGTCCACCAATACAATTAGCGACTGTCGGGGAGAGGTGAGATACAGAAGGATGTCATCCGCGTAAAGGGAGACACGGTCTTCAAACTCCGGCGTCCATCTAATGCCTCGCAGCGACGGCTCCCAACGCAACCAGGCGGCGAGAGGCTCCAAAGAAAGTGCAAAGAGAAGGGGTGACAACGGACATCCCTGCCGCGTACCTCTCCCCAGTGCGAAGGGAGCCGACACCCTACCATTCACCACCACCTGAGCCAGTGGGTCAGCATATAATAATTTTACCCAACCAATAAACTCAGGGCCGAACCCAAATTTCACCAACACGGCCCAAATATACGGCCACTCCAAAGTGTCAAACGCCATAGTGGCATCTAAAGATGCCAAGATGGCCGGCTCACGTATAAACTCCGCTCTAGCAAGCACGCCGTGCAACCGCCTCAAATTCAGAGCGGTATTCCGATGGGGTATGAAACCGGACTGATCCTGATGAATCAAGTCGCCCACGACCCGAACCAGTCGATTAGCCAATACCTTAGCCAGAATTTTGGGTTCTGCGTTCAACAGCGAAATGGGCCGATAGGAGGCGCAGCGATCTCGCGGTTTCCCCTCTTTGTGTATCACAACTATGTTGGCGAGGCGTTGGTCAGGGGGGAGGAAGCCCGCCGCACGTGCCGCGAAAAACATGTCCCGAAGATACGGCGCTATCTTATCGGGACGCAACTTATATAGTTCGATGGGAAGACCATTAGGACCCACCGCCTTACCCGATGCGATCGAGCGAGTGGCCAGAGCGATCTCATCTGACGACAACTTCGCCTCCATCAATACTGCATCAGCCTCCGATAGGGTTGGCAATGCAATATCTCTAAGCAACAGATGAGAATCCTCCTCCGAACGCACAGAAACCGGAGAGTATACCCCGCGGAAATAATCCGCGAAGCAGTCAACGATCTCCACCGGATCAGTCACACGCACTCCGTCCATTCTCTCCACAACGGGCACCACCCTGCTCGCTCTCTCCTTCTTATCCAACCAATCAATCACCTTTCCGGCCTTATCCCCCACATCATACAGTCGTCCTTGCTGCTCCCTACTCATCCCTTTAGCGGCTTCCGTGACTAGCGCTCTATAATCTGATTGTTTGAGGCTGTAAACGTGCAATTTCTCATCAGTAACTCCCCGTTCCAAGTCCTCCTCCATTTCAGCTATTTCAGTTTCCAGGCGAACCACCTCTGCTCTCTCGCACCTCTTAGCATGGGAGATAAGGGACAAGGCCTGCCCCCTGATCACCACTTTATAAGCCTCCCATAGGGA
The DNA here is from genome assembly GCF_964204655.1 of Triturus cristatus. Lineage (NCBI taxonomy): Eukaryota > Metazoa > Chordata > Amphibia > Caudata > Salamandridae > Triturus > Triturus cristatus. Next base: position 558,046,799 of record NC_140590.1, read on the forward strand.
GACGGCCGACGACACAGACCCCACATTATCATTGAAGTAGTGATCAGTGGACTTGACCAGTTCCACGCGGATCTTAGGGTTACGTATATACCAAGGGCTAACGGGTGCTACTCTCCCCTCTGCCCCAGGGACAACATTCAGTTGCAACCATATAGGGGAATGGTCAGAAATACCACGGGCTAAATGATGCACCTCCCCAATCATACCAGCTTGGATCGCCGGCATAAGCATATAATCAAGTATCGAGAGACTCCCATGGGCCCCCGAGTGAAAGGTATATTGCGCCTGTCCCGGGTGCATCAATCTCCAGCAATCTACAAGTCCCAAGGTGTCCAAAAAGCCACCCAACCAGGCCTGAGCCCTAGGGAGATCCCTGGGGGGGTGACGGTCCTCCAACCCGGAGACAACAGCATTAAAGTCACCCCCCAACACCAGAACCTCCCCAGGGAGTCCCAGGACCAAACGCCCCAGATCAGCAAATGTAGCCGTCTGTAACCCCGGAGGCACATACACAGCAACGAGCGAAACAGTCCTACCCTCCCATCTCCCCACCAGTGCCACATAGCGCCCCCTATCATCGTGAAGCACCTCGTCCACCTCCAATGGGAGAGAGGCCCTAACCAAAATGCCCACTCCCCTGGAGCCAGAAGTGAAACCAGAGTGAGCGGCAAGGCGATAGCCCCTCCTATTTAGGGCATGGAAGGAGTTCCCAATCAAATGTGTCTCCTGCAGGAAAACAATGTCGGGCGAAGTCCGTTTCAAAAACTGCAACACCACCCCACGCTTGATCCTGTCCCCCAGTCCATTTACATTCCACGAAAGGATTCTCAATCCCCTACCCCCCATCCCACTCCCGTGCATGATACCCACATCCCGGAAAACACAAACCGGATAAGTCAGCAGAGAACTTCACATTGCCTTGCGAAACAAACAAACAATCCCCAACAACCCCCCTCCCCCACAATCCCCAAACCACAACTCCCCCCTCCCTGCACCCCTGCTTGAGCCCAAACAGCCCCCCCAACTCGCAGTGTGCCTGTCGCCCTAACATATACCACAAAAAGAACCCCAGAAGGAGGAAAGGACCCCAATAAGCTCCCCACAACCCCCAGGCATTTGGAGGGCATATTGTGCCAAACTAGGGTCCAGTTGAGCCAAGGTACAAAACGACACCAGTCCAGTCCATCACCAGGAACCAAGTTCTAGGCCTGCTCCACCAAATCCTGTCCGCGCTCCGCCGTCCGACTGTCTCGATCCTGTCCCCGAGGCAGGGCATCCAACCAGTCTCCAACCGCCTCCGGACGGTCGAAAAAGTGTGAGCGACCCCGGAACTCAACCCGCAGCCTAGCCGGGAATAACATCGCATACTTAAGCTCCATGTCCCTCAGGCGCCGTTTGACGCCCAAAAATCCCAGCCGTTGGTTTTGGACCGCTTGCGTGAAGTCCGGGTAAAAGCTAACATTAGAGTTCTCAAACTTCAGCGGCCCGGCCACCCTCGACGCCTGAAGGATAGCATCCCTATCCCGAAAGTTAAAGAGTCGGGCGATTATAGGCCGCGGGGGAGCACCCACTTTGGGCGCACCACCCGGAATCCTGTGGGCCCGCTCCACCGCAAAGAACTTGCTCAGTCCCTTGGGCGCGAGACGATTGATCACCAGATCCTCCACAAAAAGATCCGCAGCAGAGTCCTCCGACCTTTCCGGCACTCCGATGATACGAACATTGTTCCGTCTAGCCCTGCTCTCGGAGTCCTCAAGTCGACGGTCCGTCAGATCACTGGCTAGCCGCAACCTACGGACCTCCGTCTGCAGGGCGGCCACGTCAACAGTTAGACTCGACGCCGCTTGACTCAAGGAGTCGACCCGCTCGTTAGTTTTGGACAGGTCTGCCCTGACCAAATTCACATCGATCAGGACCGCGTCCAATTTATGAGCTAAGGTATCAAACTGCTGACCCACAGCGGTCTTCATCTCCTCAATGGCGCCCATGACGTCCAGCAAAGTCAATTCTGACGATGGGTCTGAGACCTCTTTAGACCTCTCAGGCGATTTATGCGAGCTACCAGGGGATCCCTTTGCCTGCGCATATCGATCCATATTATTGACCTGGGTATAGGCACCCCTCCGAGTTGACTTGGGTTTCGACTTGTCTCCGTCTAGTCTCGCCGCCATCGTCCGGAGGCCACCAAGGTTGGCACCCGCCCGCACCAGGAAAAAGAGACCGGGTAGCTGATTCAATTGAACACAGCCATCGCCGACAGTAAGCCCATGTATAGTCCGAGAGTCAGGCCAGACACTCCGCCGTCCGCGCCCCTCTGAAACACCAAAGTCTCTCAGCCGATATCAGAAAACGAGCTTGAAAACGAAAGTGAAAGTGCGGGGTCCGTGACAGGTCGAGCCCAACCAGCCGCTGTTGTTCACTTCGTACCCGGGCACTTCACCAACTCGAGATCGGGACCAAGGCGAGAGCAGGCCGCAAACTTCGGAGTGCAACCATTCCGGTTCCCGGCATCCGATCCGGATTTGGAAAACTGGTGGCACCTCAGCGCAAGTTCATCTGCAAACGCCCGTCGAATAAACCAGGATTAAGTCAGGATAGACGTGGGAGGTTGCGGGGGCCCTCGAGAGCCGTAAGCCTACGCGGCCATCTTGGTTGCGCGCTAGGCTCCTCCTCATAGATCTGTTTTTAACACTGGAAAAGGGAGATTATTCATTTGGGAGACCCAGGATTCAATTACACCCTGGTACTCTAATTGTGAGAGTATTTCTCTAACAGGTGCTTTAGCATCCTGTTTTATTGCGTATTTTAGTTGCACTTGTGGGCCTGACCGTACGGGTATCACATGATAAGGTCTGTCCTTATCCGAGGCAAAATGATTGAGATTTAAAGCTGGAGCTCATGCAAGAACCCATTCTGCTGCATAGACTTGTTTGATCTCAGCAGGGACAAGCGCAGATCCATGGGAATGTTGTATAAACTATGGGGGCCAATCGACGTCTGCTAGGAGAATATTGTATGATAATGTTACAGTTTCCCAGAAAATTACCCGAATTGTGCGCTGTATGTCACCCTCAATTTTTATTTCCATGCCTGTCTGGGGTTTTAACTGTAATGTATTGATCTTCACTGCCAGAAACTCCTGGAGATTCTGGTGCACTATAGTGACCTCTGCCACGCTGTCGCGGAGAGTCGCCACCTACCCCCTGTACTGGGGGGACAGTTCTCAGTGTTTGTGGCATATTTTGCCGTTAAAGCCTCGACTTTCTTTTCCTGAAATTGTGGTTTCATTTGTGGAGGTTTCTACAACTTCTTTATCTTCACGTCAGACGAGCATTGTGAGTCCTTTTCGTTCTACGTACTCTTCCTCTCTGCACTTAGAAAGCCCTCCTCTCTCATATTGTTTGTCAGATGAGTCCTGAAAGGAACGAGAAGGACGAGCATCAGAAAGCTGATACCTGTCAGGTGCTTTCAACTGTGCGTGATCACGAAATTATAGCATCTGTCAGAGGGCTCCGGTGGCAGGGAACCCCTTCGAGCTCTAGACTTTTCTTTAGGTTTGGGTTTGTCCCATCGTCTTTTTAACAAACTCTAGGTTCTTCTTGTTAATGTCCTTGTCGGAACCAGGTTTGCCAAGTTGTGGTTTATTGGGTCTGGTTACCAAATTATTGCGACCTATAGAAGAATATAATTTTTATAGGTAGCTCACGTTTATGGTTGACTGGTGCAACCCGTGTGAGCCGCTGGCGTATAGCCAGAGAAGCTGCTTCGCTCTTAATGTTTTGACAGAATCATTGAGGAGATCACTACGCCAACTCTGACACCATAGTGGGTGTACCTTCTGCCTGATCTCTTAAGTTAGTCTGAGGCCCCAGAACTGGGTGACTAGGTCTGGAGTAAGATTGGCATTCCCTCTCTTCAGGATCAGGATGGAAGATCAGCGTTAGCAGAGCTGCATGTCGAACACAGCAGTCGTTCCAGGACAGTTGTACCTGGAGGGTCCCTCTGACCCATAAAGGACCAGTGGATGGTATACATATCAAAACCACTGTGTTAGAGGTACAGGTCTGATGCAGTGATGTGTCTAGATGTTAGAAGCTGTGTTTGAGCATTAGAATTGAATTTTATTGGAAGAGTTTATCTGTTTACAAAAATCCATTGACACACAGCGAAGCAAAATCGGAAAAAAATGGCAACATTTCATCATTACCATTCTCTTTAAAATTCAAAACATGCCTTCAGAATATGATCCTTTTAATCAAACAAATACCTTTAAAGCTTTTAATTTCATCTATGCAGTGTAACATAAACCCCAACCAAATATTTGCCACAATTTAAGAAACTTCCTATATGTCCCAGATCTTAGTGCATATCTCTTTTTTCCAACGCCTTAATCCAATTAATTTTAGACCTTAAATGTCGAAATGTTGGAATTTCCTCAGATCACCATTTTTGAAGAATTAAGGGGCTAGCTAATAAAGCCACAATATACAATAGCTTTATTTGTAGCAATTCGGCTATTAGGTCAGGTGAATATTCTAAAACAGCTGTATGAATATCTAATGGTTGTTGCAATTTCAATGTGTCGATACAAAACTGACTGATCTCGTCCCAGAGCTTGCATAATCATGGGCAGACCCATATAATATGTGTCCAACTACCCCCTCCCTCTGCATCACATCTGAAACAATTTGCAGAGATCTGCTGGTTGATCTTATGGCTCGGGTTCTATATAGTAGCAACTTGGTATAGAATTGCATGCGTCGCATATTGCCACCCTTTTGCAATGAGAAATTAAACTTATTAATCTTGCCCCAGGTTGGCGAGGATATCTGTAGATTTTCTTTGGACTGCCATTTTGCTTGCGTTTTCCCATAAAGCTTAGCCACCCTATAATTGCACAAGATACCCAGCAACTGATTCTCCTACAGGTATTGGATTCTATCAAATCCTCAACAAGTTCTACAGTTGCAGTAATATGTGTGGGATTTAGGTGCTGTAAAAATGCCGGATTCTAATAAAGGACCATTGCATCGTTACGTTACAATATTTGATGTTGGGTTCTATGTCACTCCAGTTTTTCCAATTTCCATCCAGGAAATCTAAGATCCTATCATATCCCTTGCTCAGCCGCCTAGACACAGCAATCTTGTCTACCAGGGGACCCTCCCTGATATATACATCTGATAGAAAGGTTGCTGCGTTAAGAAAGGGGATATCATAATGACGAAAGAACTGCTGCATGCGTTTAATATTCCACTGTAAAATCTTGTACCCGACTTTTTGGGGTTCGTTAGGCGCATACAATCTATGATATCATATTCTTGAAGGATTAAATCTAAGAAAAAATATATCTATTAATATTTAAAGTTTTATCTAATCTATATGTGGTATTGCAAAATTCGCAAAATAGTATTCTTTCTGATCAGGGAGGGCAAAACCACCTTCGTTCACTGGTGTATATAATGTATCTATAGCTAATGTAGGTGTTTTATTTGCCCATAGAAAAGTTGGAAACATACCTTGCAATTCCCTGAAAAATGTAATCTGTATTGCATTTGTAATAGCGGAAAATAAAAAATGACATAGGGGTAAAATTGACATGCGAATCAACGCAGCCCGACCGATTATTGACAAAGGTAGGTTATTCCATTTTAGGAACAGACTTTTTATCTTATTAACAACATTTTAAATGTATAGATCATTAACATTTTCTGTGACGTATATTCCAAGATACCTCTTGGGTCTAGCATTAACTGCAGAGCAAAGTTCTATTGCTACAGTGCCGAGTGCAGTATTACACAGCGGAATCTCTGTTTTCAATTCATTTATCTTATATCCTCCCATCAGTTGATACTCCTGAAAGTTCGGAAAGATCTGAAATATACTTTTTTGAATCTCTAAATCAGGTATGACAAACAAGGCTATGTCATCAACACATAGCTTTATAGTCATCATCCCTGGGAGTGGAGATGTTAAATGACTTTGAGCGAACCGCAATTGCTATCGGCTCTATAAAAAGAGCAAAAGGTATTGGGGACAGAATACAGTCTTGCCTTGTTCCTCTGTTAACTCTACACGTCCAATAATATTTGAATTAATAATTACTTGCGCTGAGGGCCCTTTATAAAAATCAGATATCTTACTGAGAATACAAAAAGTCTTTCCCAACAAACCAAATCGAAAGCCTACTCAGCATCTAAAAACATGATCTGAGCCTCAACTAAAAATGTGGTGTTGAAAGATACCTGCCTCCCCAGCACAAATCCACACTGATCTAGATGTATAATCGACCCTATATGTTTACTCATTCTGTTAGTCAATAATTTAGTTATTATTTTATAATCACTATTTAGAAGGCTTATGGGTCTGTATGAGTTAACATCCTCCTTATCTTTGTTTCCCTTAAAAAAACGAACCACTACTGCCATTTGGAAGGAGGGCAGTATCCCACCCCCTTTAAAAATATAATTGACTAACATTAACAATTCAAGGTTTAATACTTCAGAAAACTTTTTATATAATTCAGCTGGCAGTCCATCTTCTCTACAGGCTTTTCCAATGGCTAAAGATTGCACTACTTCTTTTTTTTCCTTTAGCGTGATATCTGCCAGCAAACCCCTTACATGGCTTAGCTGCAATTTGGGGATTGAAAGCTTGTTGAGGAAATCCTTGAGTTTTAAAGTATTGACTTCCTGTCTAGTAGAATAAATAGCTTCATAATGATTTTAAAAGTTCTCTTGTATTTGTGTTTCTTTTGTAATATGAATTTTAGTATCTTTTTCTACCAGGGATGTTATCCTGCTCTGTGCTTGTCAGTCTCTTATTTGCCTACTTGCCAACAGATTCACTTTCTTCATTAACTTTTTAGAGATGCGCAGAATTTTCCATATAGCATCTCATATAATATAATCTTGCATGCTTTTTCGTGCTTGCATAAGTACCAATTTATTTTTAATATTTTTATTTCTTATATATTGTTCATTTGCTCAATAGACTTCTAATTCTTATTGTGTACTTTCTATTTTTTGGAAGCATTTATTGCAATATCTTTGGCAGTTATGTAACCACGAATAGTTGCCTTATAAGCCTCCCAGACACTTTCTACCTTAGCTGCAGCCCTATTTACTTGGAAAAAGCATCTTATTTCATTATAAATCTCAGAACACCAATCTTCATCATCTAGATTAATGAGGTCTGCTAAAAAGTGTAAATGTATAACTAAAAGGAGAACCAAAGTGGGTCCAAGAGGGCCTCACTACACCCTCCCCTTGGTCGTAGAAAGACTCAGCTTCTACATAGACCCATTCTAAAAACAAAACATGTAGTAAATAATAATCACGTTCATAATCTGAACAAACTAAAATAAATAAGACAATTAAAATGCCCTATATAAAAAAATAGATGTTAAAAACAATTTATAAATACCAGGGTCGAATTAAAAATCAAAGGAGACTCCCAGATTAGTTCCAGAGAACAGACGAGGTCAGCACCTTCAGCCACCGCTGAAGGCATGTCCTTCTGCAGTACACCCGCATTAGAAGAGCTAGGATCCAATAACTGAGGAGCAGAAGCATCCATATCCAAGGAATTGATTAGCTTGTAGACAGCATCTTGGAGCATTGGCAGTTTCGTGGGACAACTCCGAAAATGGGTCCTCAGCAGATTCATGGCCATAGATTGTACCAATTGTATTGCAAGGCAGATGTCGAGTACACACTCGAAAGGGCAGCACAAACTGTGAAACACAGGTGGCATGCAGCTAAGCCACACAGGTCTAAAAGACAGGAACCAGTCACAGTTCAGTTCCTAAAGCAAAGGTACTCCAAAAACCTGTATCATGCGTTCACGACACAGTTGGGCGTGCGGTGGATCCATCACCATTTGGCCTCGAGGTGAAACATCAATTGCAGAGTAGAAAAAACAGAACCAAAATACCACAAATCAGGAATAACACAAGTGGTATGCCTCTAAAAATACTAGAAAATATAGAATGGTCTGAAATGTGCTGACAAAGCCAGACCCTACCACTTTGTAAAGGTGCACCACACTGTAGCGTCCTCTCCAGCCCTGAGTATGCAACAGACCATGCCACACACAGAGCTCTGCTTTGCACGTCTTTATTCTTCAGCATGCAACCGTTACCTAAATGCACCGTGTCACAGTGTTTATTAACCATACACAGCCATACCAAACAGATTATGTAATACTTGTAAGGAGTCTGCCGGGGACCACTAGAGTCCTCGTACACACAAACACAGGACACAACATCTCCCGCTTTGTTAGAGAAAAAGTACAAACAAATATATACATACATACATACACATTATAGCTTCTCAATGAGTCGGCTAGTTGATTGCACCCGTCTTCCAGATCTAGTTGTTCGAGTTAGAGGAGGGGCACATTTAACTGGCATCTCTTGAGAAGAGTGGATGCTTGACGTGGACACTCAGGTGGTTTTGCCTCACTCACGAGGTCTGGAGCAAACAAACATCGAGGCTAATGCTTGAAGTGTGACGAGTCGCTGGTCATGGATTTTCCAGGTCATTTTGCAGTTACCATATGTCCTTTGCTCGCCACAAACGCGGTTCAGCATCAAACAGAGCGTCAGTCTTGCTTGACACTTTTGCTTGACAAGAACTCAGTCTCCTTTCACGAAGACCTTGTTTAAGGTGCCTCATTGCCTATCGGTGTTAACCTTCATTTTGCATTTGTGAAAGATGTCAGTGACAAAAATCTCGTAAGGGGCTATTGGCCAACTGGGGGCCCATTGTGGTATCTTTGTTCCAAGAGCTCTACCGAACAGCAAGGTGGAAGGAGTTTCTCCTGTCGTGGAACGAGGAGTGAAACAGTAGGCACAGAGGGGTGGGTGTAAAGCTGTTTTGAGGTCAATTCCTTCAAGCGCAGCATACTAAACCCCCCCTTTTCAATGTTCCCGTAAATCGTTAACAACACCATTTGCTTGTGGCCAGAGACGTGTTCTTTTCTGATGTTTGATATTCAAACGATTGAGAAAGTCTTTGAACTCTCTGCTATTGAAGGGTGGACTATTGTCAGATTTGAGAATGAAAGAAGACCCCACGCCGCGAAAATGTCATCCAGCCTCTGAATGACTTTGTTACGTGTGATTGATGAGAAATCTTCCTCTAGAGGAAAACGGGAGTACTCATCGACAACTGCCATGAGATGATGTCCATTGCTGAGAAGTCCAAAGTCAACCGCAATCCTCTGCCAGACCTGCTTGGAGAGATCAGACATATTCAGCGGGTGCTGAGATGTTTTGGGCGACAGACCGTTACACAGATGACAAGCTTTCAGTTCCCTTTCAACTCGTTCATCAAGGCACAGGAACCACACTCGATCCCTTAGGGCTCTTTTAGTGGCGGCAATGCCACATGTCCTTCATGGGCCAGTTTAATAACTTGCCTCAGGCTTTCAGAAGTAACTTTTCGTACCCCTCTTAGTTTGACACCATCATGTGTAACAGAAAGTTATTCCAGAACATTCTTGAATTTCTGGTACTCAACATCATCTGTAAGAGGTCAAGTATGTTTCCTCCATGATCGCATTGCAATGTTTTCTTTAAGTTTGAGCATGTCTTTGTCAATACTAGTAGCTAACAGAATCTGTCCAATAGAAAGAGCTGCAGGCGCACTTGACTTTACTATGAAATTGATGTAGGCCTCAGCCACTTTAGAAGTTATAAAATGATGCTGTAGCTGCACTCCTAAAAAATAGTCTGCAGGGTTTTGATCCTTCCCCTGTTTGTGCACAGTAGTATAATGATACACCTGCAGACTCAATCCCCACCTCTCGATTCGAGGAGGCATCTTGGCTTTTGGATTTCCGAAAATGGCAAACAACGACAGATAACCTGTGCTTTCTGATCAGAAACACATGGAAGTATTCACTCTGGTTGAAAATAAGCATGTTCGGGCCGAGATAGACTCCAGCTAGCATAGGCCACAATGTGTCTCTGAGCATTGGGCTGTCCATTGTGTTGGGCAAGCTTTACACCCAACCCCACCTGGCTTGCATCTACCACAATTTCTGTATGCAATTTCGGATCAAAGTAAGCAATTAAAGTTGCATATTTTAATTGCGTTTCATATTTTCTTAAACCATCGGTCATATTCAGATGACCATTCAAAAGGGCCATCTAGCTTTGTTAGTTCTTACAGTTGCAAACTAACTAACGTACCTGGAGCAGTAGCTGACCATGCCTAAGAAGGATTGCAGCATAGTCACATCTTCTGGAGGTCAAGTGGACAACAATGCTTGTACCTTTTCAGGGTCAGGAGTCATTCCCTTTCCGAAGAAAATATGCCCAAAGAATTTAAGTCTGTTTTTGTGAAACTCACACTTATCTGCATTTAGTGTGAGACCTGAATCAGCAAGCAGACAGCATACTTGTGCTTTATCATGTTCCTTTCGTATAGCCCCAAACACCAATATATATTCACTGTAGTTAAAAGCATGTGTGACAGACAAAATTATTTGACGACTGACATCTTGAAGATTGTATATCATTCCGTCCATCATTTGTTCCTTTTGCTTTTGTTGCCCTAAGTGGGAAGGGTATGCCCAGATCTGGGTTCCGTGCTCACTGCGCCACTGGATTCAAGGTAGCCTGGCTGATGAGGGGTGATGCTCTGAAACCGGTCCCAGGATGCTTCTTTCCAGTCCAGGGAGGACCTGGCTTGGCAGTTCAGGCTGGATTGTTCCCATGAGGAACTGGTTCAAGACTGATTTGCATATGGATTTGGCAAAGTTAAAAACAATTCAATTCCAGAAACAAACATTTTTTTTTTATAAAATAGGAGAACACAAAAAAAAGACAATAGACTATGTCTTTTAGTCTGACGCTCATACATGGTGTTAAATTTGGAGAAGTCAGCATACTGTTAGAGACAGGGAATTCAAATCGATGCTCAATGCTGCTTAAACAAATGTCCAAATTAACGATTTTAAAGACATAGGGCCTCATGTAGGTAGCCAAATACCGGTCGGTAACGGCCGATTTTCGGTAATTATACCGTTACCGACCGGTATTTTGGCTATTGGTATGTAGGGGGTCAATTTCTGGAATCGGAATTTACCGATTCGGTAAAACTACCGAATCGGTAAAATTACCGAATCGGTAACGTTACCGATGTGGTAATTTTACCGATTCGGTAATTTTACCGAATCGGTAAATTCCGATTCCAGAAATGATATGTAGGGGGAGTGTGTGGGTGTGTTTAGGAGTCGGTATTTACCACCAACTTATAGTTGGTGGTAAATAATTAATGTATGTGTGTATGCATTTTGAAGCGCTTAGCAGTGTGCAATGTGGCAGACATACATGCCCCTAGGGCATGTATGTGTGCCACATGTGCACACATGGCCGAATCAGGGGTGCAACAGGGTGTCAATGTGACACCCTGCCACCCTTGCATGTTCTCCACCATTACCGAATCGGTATTTACCGATTCGGTAATGAGGCATACCTTCCCCTCAATGGGAAGGTATGCCTCATTACCGAATCGGTAAATACCGATTCGGTAATTACCGAATTGTAACGAATCGGTAAAAAATACCGACTCATTACCTACATACGAGTTACCACTTCTTAAATACCGATTCGGTAACGTTCGGTATTTTAGAAGTGGTAAATGGTATGCTACCTACATGAGGCCCATAGTGTATTGTCTTTTTTTGTGTTCTCCTTTGTTTATAAACATTTTTGTTTTGTTTCTGGAATTGAATTGTTTTTAACTTTGCCAAATCTTTGTGGTCTGTATGTGAATTTTAATGAATGTTTAATGTGATAACATTTTATATGTGTAGTGTACATTCATGTATTGATAATATTGATAAAAAACTGATTTATATCTTCATGAGGCTATAGTTGATTTATAAGTGCCCTAATCATCAATGTTGGTGTGAAAAGTGTGAGTTACATGGATGATATTTGTGAAAGATAAGGGTTGTATATCGGATCTATCCAATAGGGAAAAGATCTGAAACCTACATCTGGATACTAAACAGGACCTAGTATGTGGTTCACCAATCTAAGATTGTCTAGGCAGTGTATTTAATGCTCTCTGAATGCCATACAAGTGATGGATCCAACTTCGACCTGAACCTAATACTGTAGCTGTTAACGATTGCTTTAAGTCATATTTTTTCCTCCACTATCGAATTTTCATCAGGATGATAGAGCGAAAAATAATGCACAGCCACACCCGGGATTCCCATAGTATCCATCTAAGCCTTCGAGGCAAAAACAAGGCCCGATCTGAATGGAAAGCAGTTACTGTAAATGTGCAGATAAAGACTTGCAAATCTTTAATAACAGTGTGAACCTCAGCCAATCGTTTACCATACCCTTAGGAATCTGGAGCAAGAATCTACAGCAAGTAGAATGAATTTAAACGCACCATCCAAATTTAGAGGATCACAATGATCTAGGTAAACACATTGGAGCGGTTTGCTTAAAACTAAGAGGGGTGTCTGTAGCAGGCTATCAATGGTGGAACTTTTAATTTGTTGGCAGATGTCACAGCTAAGGGCACACTGTTTAGTCCGTTTGTACAGACCATGCCACCAGTAGCGTTTTTCCAACAGTGAAATTGTTGCCGCCACACCAGCATGGGCAGATGGTATACCCTCATGAGCAGCTACGATTAAGATTACCCACCCCAGGGATAAAATGAATGTTTGTAAAGTGGTAAGAATATTTTGCTGGATATGTTTGTGTGTTAGCATTTATTGCTGGAAAAGTGACCCATGAGTAGAATACTTCAGTTCAATAAGCGTTGTGAGCCTCAACCATGAAGTTAACATCTCCACCCCCATTTTGTAGTCCATGTAATAATAAATGTGTTGTAACAGCAGGTCTGCAATTAGCAGGGATAGTAATTTGGTACACCATTGTAGTGAATGGAATTCAAGCAGGGAATAACTATTGTGGGGTATCCTTTTAAAGGTTAAAGCTCGAACAACCCACAGGCAAAAATAAGTGCTGCCTATAATGCTGAGAACTCATCCCTAACATCACGGACGTCTCCGTTTAAAGATGAATATGGTACCTTGGGCACACACAAGAACTACTCAGGAGAACAGGTAAATAAGTATCTGACCTAAGAACATTGGTGGCGCCATGTTATACGGTTCCCACTAGAAAAGGTGGTACTGCGTAATAGGACAACAGGACTTCAGAATGCAGGGACTGAAACCAACTACACCAGTGATAGTCAAAGTACGGCCTGGGGGCTGCTTGCGGCCCTCTTGACTTAAATGCAGAACCCTTGGTAAACAGCAGCATGAGCTGCTGTTTAGTTGCTGAGCACAAATATTCAGAACAAAATGTTAAATATATTGCCAAGCATCTGTTAACCTGCAAAGAAATGTTTGCCAGTTTATTTACCATGTTTTAAACCACCTTTAACAATCCCTGGCCCACTCAGACCCCTCTACCGCCACCCTGCTGGCATCAGTGCGGCCCTCGGCCACACCACAAACCGTAGTTTGTGGCCCCTCAGTAAATGTTTGTGAGTACCCATGATCTACATCATTAGAGACTGTTGGATCAATTACTAGCTAGCTCATAGTGGCTCACCTGAAACCCTAACCTTCCTGGGGTGGCAGGTGATTTTGGCAACCTCAAACATGATGCTCTGATCCCCGAGGGAATTGTGGAAACAGATCTTATCCCTTTCGTTGTTTATTAATTCAGTCCCATGGTAAGCACAAAGAAAGATACAAATAAAGTTTTCAATACATTTATTGAAACAGTTGTAGTCTTGGATAGAAGGAATATGTTGCGATAATTAGGCAGATGAAACAAAGCAATTTAACTAGTATTATGAACATGATGAAAATAATAAACAGTCCAACCATGGTGGTATGATTTCTATATATGTCTATCTATCACTACCCAAACTCTGAGAGCATAGTGAGTGTAACATCTGTCCAATGTCTTAGGTTGGCCTGGATGACTTGGTCTGGAGTAGGATTGGCAGTCCGTCTCTGAAGGATCAGGATGGAAGATCAGCATTAGCAGAGCAGCATGTTGAACATAGCAGTCATTCCAGGACAGTGGTAGCCAGACTGCCCCTCTGACCTATAAAGGGAAAGTGTACTGTTTATATAATAAAACAACTGTGCTAGAGGTACAGCTCTGATGCAGTGATGTGCCTAGATGTTTGAAGCTGTCTCCAAGTGGGCAACGCAAACACTAGGATATCTTGTTCTATTCTTAGCCTTGAACGAAGTGTACAGACAATGTAGCAGGAAAGGCTTTACCCAAATGCTAACAAAAAGCATTGCACTCATCATGGCAAACTCTGTTCCTGAAATTAAGTTTAATGGATGTTTGCAGACTTGAAAACCTCCTGTAACTGTCCTCTGGAATAGGAAACTTTAAAGCCATTGTGCTTATAGCTGATTGCATTCCAAATTTGGTGACATCCATACCAATCTCCACCAGAACATATTTCACCAACCCAGCCATCTAGGGAAAGAAACTGGCCTGAAAAGTTGCACATCAGCTTAACACCTGGTCATTTCCTGCCATCCTATAATCCTGTGACATCAATTCAAACACTTTCAATAGTTTATTCTACATAATTTTGGTTGATTTTAAAAGCTTCGGAAAAATTAGAACTCTGGGCAATGTGAAAATGAAACATAACCCCCTAATTATTCAAATTTCTTCCTGATTTATCCATAGAATGAGCATTCAAAACCCTCCTAAAAGAAACGAAGCACAACAATGTTGTCAACTTCCATGACAAAAAATCCTTGTCCGAGACATTATTATATTGCCAGTTGTTTAATAAATTCAAAACTGTGTTTTGGTGGCTTCTTCAATTTTATACTTTACTGCAATCTACATACTAAAGGATATTTTCTACAGAAATACCATCCACCAATACATGGAGTACTGTTACAGTAGAGTGGTATATATTTACAGATTTATACAGTAAACCTTTACCAAACGACTCAGACAAAAAATGTGCAACTTCTTTCTTGGACATTTAAATGTGAGCCACACCTTCCCCAAGATGGATGAAATTTCCTCCGCGTACCACTTGCACAAGACTCTCTGATCAATTCTAAAGTTTGTCGCAGCAGACTTTGAAAAAAACAGGATTCCCTGAAATCTTCCAAACCATAAGATATAATTGAACTAGCATCAGTATACACTGTTTAAATGCTTCAAAACTCCACACGATCCATTGAAGAAATGTAAGCAGACAAGGCTTCTCTGTTGATTCAGTAAACAATGGGGTGACCCTGTGTCCCTCAGAACCTGGGTATGATATATAAACAAAATAATGGTTCTGTCGGGTGCGAACAACTATTTCTTATCCTGATAAGTTATTTACAAATTACAATTCTTGAAAGGTTAAATATTCACAACTTTCAATCTTAGGACAATTCAAATGGTACGGAACACACACAGAAAGTAACACCAGAGCAATGCTGTATGATGAGTACTAAGTCATTTTATATAAATTCCATCCTTTATATATACTCATAGGTTGATAAAAATGCTAACAAGAAGTGACATTTAAAGTGCTTCATGAATATGTGACATAATGTGCTCAGTGAAGCAGTACGGTGAATTTTATATACAAAGTGATGGCAATATATACATTAGAGGCCAGAGTGTCTAGGGAAAACAATGGCTCTGCTGCTATAACCACATTAATCTCTTTGCATGCAGAGTCTTGATCTGGGCCAAGAGGTGCCGTCGACGTTTCAACCCAATATATGCGTTATTGAGTGGTCAATACGGGTCTTCATCAGGACTATGGGGGAGGAGGAGTTGACAGCCTATGGATAACCAGAGTGAATCCTGGTTGGTTAGTGTTGGCAAGTCGGGTGTTGGTCTGTACACGTGTTACAGCCTCATCAAGTTCAATCCAATTATGTCCAAGCGGTGGCGGGAAAGTGTGGGTAAACCCACTTTCCAAACCGCACAATGGCGGGCTGACTACCGGGCGTTTATTTATGGCACAGGGGTCGCTTTCAGCGTTAATCCGAAAGAACTGACCGATGACAAGTTCAAGCCTGCATGACTGAAATCGACCACTGGATGAAGTCCAACTGTCTAAAGCTGAATACTAACTGGACTGAAATCGTGATCTTTTGGAAGAACACATCACTGTGGCTCTCCACGTAGTGGCAACAAAGATGGGAACGACCTGCTGCTACACATTAGAGCTTGCTCTTCACTTCTTGAATTCCATAAGAAGCTGAAGACCTGACTTTTTGAGTAGACCTACTTGGTGATAGGCGTGGCTAGACTCACACCTGCTCAGTGCCAAGATACCCTCTTAGGTGATAGTTTGGTCTTCTAATCTGCATATTATAAAAATCATGTTGGACAAATGGGTCTTGCAGATTGTCCAAGTTCACGGCACCCTTCTCTTTCTGAATGTGAGGCCTCATTTACCTCCTGTTTATGATTTTTTGGCTTAGTCTGTTCGTAAAGTGAAAAAGCTCACATTATACTGATAAATTGTCATCTGCATCAAATTGTGTTATACTTTGGCCAAAATGGCTTTAAGGCCTATTCCATTAGAGAGTAAAGGCTGCAAATACAGCCCTACCTTCGGGTGTTCCCATTTTGGACCTCGTTCAAGCTGCTACGTGGCACACTGTGCTTACTTTTGCCAGGCACTAATGTAGTTATTCTCAGGTCCACATGGAAGGCCATTTTGCCTGTTCTGTCTAGCTGGATTTCATGGTGTAAGTCCACTCCTCAGCTTCTCTTCCTTTGGAAGGGCATTCATTTGGTACAGATTGAAAAGATGAGGAATCTGTAGGTAGAAATTACCATCAGAAGAGTAAGTTGATTACTGCCAGTAACACTCTTTCTGGTGGATGCTCTGTCTATCCACTAACACCTCATTGCCCACTCTCCTCCTCCCCATTTTATGAAGTAGAATAAGCTTCCATGTTAGGTTTATTCATTGCCAGTCATTATTTCAATCTTGTCAGCCACGCAACACATCTAAGATCTTAGACAAAAAGATCAGCCCTTGGGGGTGGTGCATCTATGCAGCTCTTTGTTGTCATAGCTGAGGTAGGACAGTGTCGCGACGAAAGCTAATGGCATCACCTACTGGCACACATAAGCTTTTGGGAGAGTTTACTGATACGGTTTGGCATGCAAGAGGATTCACAAGATGAGAATTTTGCAGGTAGATAAAGTATCCACCAGAAACACAATTACTGAATGTAAGTGACGTATTCTATACAAGCCACCAGATCACCTCCTCTCAATTTCAGATCTAAACTTGAGAGTTGTACCAATGTCTCATCTCCATATACATGACTATTTTGCCCTCTGCAAATCCCTGTAATGTAATTAAGCAGCTTGAACAAAGAAGAGAGCAATTGCGATTCTCATATTAACATGACTAGAGAATCTGGATTTCATTAAAGACACGGAGGCTGACATTATGCATTTTCCTTTAATGCAGACCCAAGCAGCCGCATACATCACAATCGATAAGGTTCCAACTAGAATAAAGGCAACACATAAAAGCCATGAGACAGTAATAATCAGCCTCTTTTAAATGAACAAGAGATCAGTCCATAAAAGAACTTGAAACGTCAGACTCCAAGATAATCTTCAGAAGTAGAACAAATGGAGGAAGAAGAAGGATTCCATCAGTGAAAAGGAATTAATGAAGTAAAGGAATCCATCGTTGATAAGGTTGAAAAACCAGCAATTAAGGATTATATGAAAAGAGAATAAAATTAGTTCGAGAAAAGAACTTTCAAAAAATTCATAGATAATACAAAAATAAAGCGCATGACAATAAAATGTGATAAATAACATTGTCAATGAAACACCACCAGAGGGTGGGAGGGAGGGATAATGTCAGCCTTCATGGCTTTAATGAAATACAGATTCTCTAGTCATGTTAATATGAGAATCGCAATTTCAT
Source organism: Triturus cristatus (assembly GCF_964204655.1). Classification (NCBI taxonomy): domain Eukaryota; kingdom Metazoa; phylum Chordata; class Amphibia; order Caudata; family Salamandridae; genus Triturus; species Triturus cristatus. The sequence continues at coordinate 558,064,747 of NC_140590.1, forward strand.
TACAAGACCGGAGGCTACATTATACATGTTGGTAGCTTTCCAAAACAACATTAGACATGTGTTCAATAGGCTTACAATAATGACGTGCAAACGTACTGGCATTAGACCAATCAGCAGCCTTAAGGATGTCATCCAACTTAACTCCAGACCAGAGAGATTTACTGACCATAGCACCTCTTAGGGAATGAGCCTGAAACGTGTTTAAATCAATACCAGCAAGACTCATAGCTGTTTCAAACCATCTAGCGATAGAAGAGGAGCTAATCCCTTTGTGGGGTTTAACAAAGGAAATGAGCAATTGATTAACACCTTGAGGACGAAGATGAAACATCCTGCGATCGTATTCCTTCGTGCACTCGACAACACAGGGGTTGAGACAAAGATCAAAACGAGGATAAAAAATAGAATCAGACATAGTTTTAGTTCTCTTAAAAATATCAAATTTGACACCAAGCATATTGTAAGAACGTCTCGAAATTTCCAGAGCTCTGATGTCAGAAGCTCTTCTACAAGAGATTAGGCACAAAAGAGTGGCTAGTTTAATAGAAAGGTTTTTCCTGTTAAGAAGAGAAATTGAAGGCCAATTATTGAAGAGATCGAGAATCAGTTTAATGTCCCAAAGAGTTTCATATCTGGCTTCAGGAGGTCTCCTCAAGCGGATACTTTTCATGACTCTACAGATAATAATTTTTTTTACCAATAGTCTTTCCATTGATGAGGGCATGACCAGCAGAAATAGCAGAACTATAGCAATTGATAGATCTATAACTCAGGCCTCTCTCAAATTGTTCGACAAGGAAATTGACTATGTCAACAATAGGGGCCTCCAAGGGATCCAGGTTCCTTTCCAAGCGCCAACGTACCCATAGTTTCCAGATATTATTATATGTGTAATGTTTGCCTGGTGCCCAAAATTTTCTGAGGAGATTTGAAGCCGTCTCTGAAAGGCCTGATATTTCATTGGATCTCCTGACACTTTCCAGGCAAGAAGGGATAAACTCCTGTTCAGAGTTAGGAGATGAATTCGACCGTCTATGTCTGTAATAAGATCCTCTATGGAAGGAATTAAAAAAGGGGAAACTGCAAGTCAGTTCTAGGATGGTCGGGAATCAAGCTTGAGAAGGCCAGAAAGGGGTTATCAATATGAGGCAACACTGTTCTTGTCTCACTTTCTGTAGGACCCTCTGAATCATGGCAAAGGGAGGCAAGGCATAACCTCGGATCTCTTTCCAAGATTGCAGGAAGGCATTGACTGCTAGAGCACCCGGTTCAGGCATCCAGCTGAAGTAGTTCTCGAGTTGGAAGGTCAATCTGCTTGCGAACAAGTCTATCTCTAGGGGGTCCAGATCTTGTTCAGGGTATTGAATACGGAAACATTCAGTTTCCAATTGCTGTAATTCATGAGGAACCTCGAGTTCCAATCTGCAGAGAAGTTCGCCTTTCCCGGAAGATATTCCGCTTTGAGCGAAATCTTGTGCTCCAGACAAAACATCCAAAGCTTCTTGGCTAGATTGGATAGGTCCACAGATTTTGTGCCGCCCAGTCAGTTGATATAAGCCACTGCGGACATATTGTCCATCTTTAGAATGATGGACCTTCCTTGAAGAGAATGTTTGAAACTCATAAGGGCGTAGAGACCGGCAGCCAATTCGAGGAAGTTTATGTGGTGAAGAGATTCCTCTCGAGACCACAGGCCACCAGTGTTCTGATTGAGTAAACAGGCTCCCCAGCCATGAAGGCTCGCATCTGATTCCAAAACAAATTCTGGTTTTGGATCGAAGATTGCCTTCCCATTCCACGCCTCTAGGTTGTTCAGCACCCATTTCAATTCTGAACGAGCTTCTTGGTCCAAGCAAATCCGATCCCCGTACCATAGTCCGGATCTCAGTGCTCTTGCTTTGATCCTCTGAAGGGCCCGATAGTTGAGGGGTCCAGGAAAGATGGCTTGGATAGAAGACGAGAGAAGGCCTAAGAGTCTGGCAAGTTCCCTCAGGGATAGGTCTTGATGTTTCAAAACATACCTTATTTCCTTTTTGATTTTTGAGATTTTCTTTGAGGGAAGAAGTAGAAGGCAACGTATTGTATCTACCGTGAATCCCAGAAACTCTATGGACATTGCGGGAATCATACATGATTTTTGTTTGTTTATGATGAATCCTAGATTCTCTAGAAGATTCATTGTGAAATCCAGATCTTGGACCAGTTGAGAGGGATCTTGGGACATAATAAGGATGTCGTCCAGGTAAATGATTAGACGAACTCTCCTTGATCTTAGATAAGATACGACAGCTCTCATAACTTTGGTGAAGCACCAATGGGCGGATGAGAGACCGAAAGGGAGTGCTTGAAATTGGTATAAGTGATTCTTCCAAAGAAACTGAAGAAAGGGTTGATGAAACTTTGCCATAGGGATAGTGAAGTAGGCATCTTTCAGGTCTAGTTTGACTAGCCAGTCTCTCTCTAGTAGTAAATCTCTGAGAAGATGGATGCCTTCCATCTTGAAATGTCTGTACATCAGAAACTTGTTCAGGTCTCTTAAGTTTATGACGGGTATCCAACCTTTGTCCTTTTTTCCTACTAAAATGAGGTTGCTTATGAACCCTAGTTGATCGATTGGGACCTCTAAAATTGCACCCTTTTGAATCATGGAGGAGATCTCTTCCTCTATAATCATTTGTTGGTCTAGAGTCATGTGAATTTCCTTTGGAAAAGAAGTCTGAACAGGTGTATGTGTGAAATCTATCATAAACCCTTTCACAGTGTTTAAAACCCAAGAATCTTGAGTAATTAATTTCCAATTTTTAAAAAAATGTCTGAGTCTTCCGCCCACCTTTAAGGGGGAAGAAGGAGAAGGGGGAACACTCACCTGAGGATGTATTGGAATGGTTTGTTCCGCGTGATCTGTAACCTCTGCCTTGTTGGCCTCTACCTCTTTGAGGGTAGAACTGAGGGGTATTGAATTGTTGTTGGTATCCTCTGCCGTAGCCACGGCCTCTTGAATATGGCCTTTGATTGTAGCGGCCGGAAGACTGGCCCCGTCTTCCAGCCCGTCCAAAAAGGTTGTTATTAAAAACTTTGAATATATTCTGTTGCACTTTATCAAGAGCAGTGAAAGTGGAAACATACTTCCCAAGAAGCTTTAAGAGGTCCTCCCCAAAAAGTAACCCTTTAGGGCTCTGAGAGGGCTCCTTGTCGGCCAAATCTCCTATTTTGGGGTTTATCCTCGTAAGCACAATCCTACGTATTTCAAAATTAATGCTGGCATTAGCATTACCCAGGAGGATGATAGCTCTCTGGCTCCAGCCTCTAATCCTCTCGGTATCTAGTTGAATACCATTAATGTGGCTTTCCTCTGCCGAATCTAGAATCCTGGTTAGTGGACCCAGAACATCCAGGAGACGATCCTGGCATCCTTTGAGTGACTTTTCCATTCCCTTTCTTGGGTCACGCCCAAGTTTAAATAAAAGTGTCATAAGTTCTGGGTCCAGATTGGGAGTATAACATGTTTTGTCCTCTAAGGAGGGTGTTGACCAATCAGCTCTAAGTACATTCTGTGTTTCTCTCTCTAGGAGGTTTCTAATCCACTTTTTAATACATTTTGAGACATGCTCTTGTGGTAGCCAATCAGAGCTTCTAGGATGTTTTAAATTCTGTGGAGACAACATTTCTTCTCCTAGTGGATTAAGGATGGTACTCTTAGAGGAAGAAGGGAGATCCTCTGTAAAGTCATCAAATCCCTCTTCATCGTCATTAAAGATCAAGGACGTATTCGTCCATGAATTCAGAGGAATAATTAGAATCGTCATCTCCCACGATGTAAGGAGCTCTTTGAAACTTTGTGCCGCGAAGGTCACCTGAATTCTTTGTGCCGCCATGGACACCCTCGGGATTTAAGGTGCGAAGACTTCCATTGTTAGTTGAGGTGCCAAGACCTCTATTATTTATTGAGGTGCCAAGACCTCCCGAATTGCTCCTTTCAAGATGTTGTTCTTTTTCAATCTCTTCGCCTTTGGTTCTGGATCAAATTGAGATTGCATTAATCTAGGCTCAGTAACGTCTTCCAAAGGAAGAGAACATTTGGATGCCATAAGTTGGGACAAACTTTCCATCATGCAGGACTTAACTTCCATGTGGAGCATTTTTTTTAAAGTCTCATTGTCCAGGTTGGGAGTAGGGGCTGAAGCCCCATCGGAATCTGACTCCGACATAAATGATTATAATTGTGTATATAACAATGGGGAAGTATTTAATTCAAATATAAATAAGGATAGTTTCCTTAGCAAGGGGAGTAAACACTCAACAGTAGTTGCAGTAAATAAAAGCCAATTACCAGTTATAAAAAGGCTGTGTAACATATAAAGCCCCTTTTTTTTTTTGTAAATAAGCTTGTGGTTGATGTAAATCCAGGATAATTGTGCTTGCCTCGAAATCCGGGTGAAAAACGGCTTTGAAATTGAAGGAAAAGCGCTATGTTGTCGTGGTAACCCCTTCCCGGCCTCGAGCCCGATCGTCTACGTGATCAGCTGGAGGCCGGAGGGGAAGAGGAAGGACTGTAAGCAACGGGACGACGATGCGCTCCCGTTGCTATGGTATTTTCCTCACTTCTCCTCCGCAAGCGCAGAGGACACGGAGGAAATGGAGGAGTCATTCCGAAATCGGCTCAGTGAACTCGCGAGGAGAAATACGCTTCAAAGAGCGATAATGAGCCGATGAGGAAAGGCACGCTCGAAGAGCGATGGGGGAGCGACTCCGGCCAGAAATGTGTGAATATACAGGCAAACGCTGAAAAGGAAAGACTGAAAAGGCACCAGTAAGACAAAAGGATCGTTATGGCAATTAGTTAACCCATGAAGTATAAACAACACACACGCTCCGGGGGGGGGGGGGGGGGGCGAGAAAGTCGGAAATCTCCATAAATTGGAGATTGGTAGGGAGGAGGGTGTGGGAAGGGTGGGGTGAAGGCCACGCCACAGGCACACCCTGAAAAAAAAGGTAATGTTAAGACAAAGTAACATAGTAAACTAAGAGTAAGTAAAGTTGACTTATCTGCTTGGAGCCGCATTTAAAAGAGGCTGATTATTACTGTCTCATGGCTTTTATGTGTTGCCTTTATTCTATTTGGAACCTTATCTATTGTGATATATGCGGCTGCTTGGGTCTGCATTAAAGGAAAAAGCATAGTGTAGCCTCCGGTCTTGTAATGAAATCCTATAATCCTTGATTATCTCGTCATCAAAAACATATCTTTCTGTAACAAAGATTTAAATTTCTTTATTGATATATATTTTTTTTATAACTCTTTTTATTGAAGTTATGCGAGACATACAACATGAGCACAGTTCTGCCAAATCACTAACAGAAATCACAACAGGACAAATCATACAATATAAGGAGGAGAAGAGGAGGAAGTTATGCTGAGGGGGGACTATCACTGTCAGGCTCCTCTGGCGGGGCACATATATAACCACGGTATGCGTTCCAGGGTGACCAGATCTTGGCCCACTTTCGGGGGCATCCCCTAGCTGCGTAAACTGTCTTCTCTCTAAGCATACACCAATCAAGGTCGGTTTCCCAATCCGTAACCTTTGGGGCTTGCATGGCTCCCTAGAATTGAGCAATGTTCCTTTTGGCAACCATGCAGCCCAATATAACCCATTGTATCTCATGTGAGCCCAGGTCAGTGGGTTCCCAGATGTTGAGGAGGCATCTAGGCGCTTCTGGGTGGATACTGAGTTTGAGTACCTGGCTCATAATGGTGTGGATGGCTCGCCAGTAGGCCTGTATAGGATCGCAATGCCAAATGATATGGGTGAATGTGCCCTGCTGTGTGCATCCCCTTTTGCAGTAACCATCGACTGAACTACCCATGTTTACCAATTGGGGCCCCTTGATGTAAACTCGGTGTAGGATTTTCAGCTGTACAAGTCGGAGATGCGCCGAAATGGCGACAGTTTTAGGGGAGGAAACCGCAGCCTGCCAAGTCTCGTCATCTAACTCTATGCCATCTTTTACCCATTTCTCTCGCAAAGGCGTCAGCGGGTCATCCATATTATTAATGAGTTTCCTATATGTTAAGGAGATGGCTCTGTCAGGCAAATAGCCGTCTAGCAGTCTGTCCTCCAGGGGGGCGTATTCAGGTGGGAGGGTGTCATGGGGCAGTGCTGCCGAGAGCGCGTGACGTATTTGCAGATAGCGGAAACGCTCCGAGTCCGCCATGGCATATTGAAGTTGGAGGGAGGCAAAGGATTTAACCCCCCCTGCATCCCACAGATCCCCGACACGCGATATGCCGATCAGGTCCCATTTGTCAAATCCCCGAGGGTTGCCCAAGTACCCGAGTTTCTGTGAATCTCACAGGGGTGTGAACAAGGTCAGTTTGTAGGACCAGCCCATGAAGGCGGTCGCAGTGTGCCAAACTTGAACGGAGTGCTTAGTGGGGCCAGTGAGCGGGTACTTGTTCGGTTTGGAGTAAAGGGCCCTTGTGAAGGCGCCATCAGGAAGGAGGTGCCTATCCATATTGAATGCGGGGTCGTCAGGCAGCCCGTATGTGCAGTGGTTTATTGGTGTTAAATGTGAGGCCCAATAGTATTTCCTAATGTCAGTCAATCCTATCCCCCCATCAAACCAGTGGAGGGTGAGTTTCTTGAGAGCAATACGAGGCCTCCCATTCCATAGAAGGTCTCGCTGTAGTCCCTCAATTTGTTGGAAGTAAGAATTTGGTACTGGATCTGCGGCGTTCTGAAGGGCATAAAGGAAGCGTGGCAGCGAAATCATTTTAAAAAGGGTCGCTTTTAATAAGGAGAGGGGAAGTGACTTCCAGTTTGTGATATCATGGTTCAATCGCTGTATCGGGGGAGCGAGGTTTCGGGTGAATCGGAGGGTTTTGTCTAGTGAGATAAAAATACCCAGATATTTGAATCCATCCGAAGCCACCGGAATAGGACCATCTCGGGGTATTAGGGGGGCCCCACCACTTAAGGCGTAAATGAGTGACTTCTGCCAGTTGACGCCGAACCCAGAATACCTACCGAAAATAGAAAGGATATCGAATACCGCGATAAGGGATCTTTTGGGAGAGGCGAGATATAAAAGTATGTCGTCCGCGTACAGGGAAATTCGGTCTTCCCAGTCTGCCGACCACCGCAACCCACGGATCATTACATCTCTACGAATCCAAGCCTCAAGGGGCTCAAGGGCCAAGGCAAATAGCAGAGGGGAGAGAGGGCATCCCTGGCGAGTCCCTCGACTAAGCATAAAAGGATCCGACTTCCTGTTATTGACTACCACCTGAGCCATTGGTGAGCTGTACAGCAACCGTACCCAGTTAATAAATCCAGGCCCGAATCCCAGCTTGCCCAGCACTGCGAATAGGTAGGGCCATTCGAGCGTGTCAAAGGCCATCGTGGCGTCTAGAGAGAACACCACGGCGTCCTCGCGCAGGGTCAGCGCCCTGCCCAATACCCCGTGCAGTCTGCGAAGATTCAGTGCAGTGTTTCGCCGGGGCATAAATCCCGATTGATCGGGGTGCACTAGACCGCTTATGACCTTGATTAGTCTATTGGCTAGTATCTTAGCAAGTATCTTTGGCTCTGCGTTTAATAATGAGATGGGCCTGTAGGAGGCACAGTCAGTTGCAGGTTTCCCTTCCTTATGGATCGCGACGATGGTCGCTATTCTCTGGTCCAGGGGGAGGGATCCCCGCTCAAGGCTGTTCTCGAACATTGTTTTCAGATGGATTGCCAACTTATCAGGGCGAAGTTTGTATAGTTCGATGGGGAGGCCATTAGGGCCCAGGGCCTTGCCTGGCCGGCGTGCCCTAATTGCAATTGCGATCTCATCCGCTATAATAGCACTATCCATAAAGACACGATCGCTATCTGATAGTACTGGTAGAGAAATGTCTCGCAATAGTTCAGAGGAGTCTGCTTCGCTATATGGCACCCTGGAGCGGTATACTTCACGGTAGTGGGCCGCGAAGTGTTCAACTATTTCTTGAGGATCTGATATGACTAATCCCCCGGAGTCCCGTAGTTCAGGGACCAGCCTGTTCGCGCGCTCCTTTTTGTCCAGCCAGGCGATCAATTTCCCAGCTTTGTCGCCCCAGTCATAGATCCGCCCCAATCTGCGCTGCGCCAGTATCTTGGCGCGGTCGGTGACTAGGGCACGGTACTCCTCCTGTCGGAGGTGGAGGGCATGCAGGGCCTCTGGCGTAGGATCAGGTTCAAGATCACTCTCCAGCGAATATATGTCCTGTTCAGTGTCGGAGATCTCCGCTATCTTGTCTTTTTTGGACCCTGATATTAGGGAGAGGGCTTCACCCCAATCACTGTTTTGAAGGCTTCCCACAACGTCTGCGGGGATTCTACCGAGGTCTCGTTATCGAGGAAATAATTATCAATGGCTTTAATAAGACCGGCCCGCGTCCCGGCGCACCTGAGGTGCCAGGGGTTGATTGGAGCAATGCGTCCCACTAGGGTGTCGTCAAGGACCATGTGAACCCAGAGAGGAGAGTGGTCAGAGATGCCCCTAGCCAGGTGTCGTATTTCATGTATGTTCGTTACCTGCGGGGCTGGGACAAGAATGTAGTCTAATCGCGAGAGGGTGTTGTGAGCGCCGGAATGAAAGGTGTGTTGGATCTTATCAGGGTGGTAGGCCCTCCAGCAATCCTCGAGGCCCATTGCCTCCAAAAGACTAGAAAAAGAGTGGGCGGTGGGGGGCAGTGTGCGGGGGGATACCTATCTAGCGTCCCTGAGACTACTGCATTGAAATCTCCCCCTATCACCAAGTACCCCTCTGGTAATGCAAGTAACACCGTGCTGAGGTCCGTGAATGTAGCGGCCTGAAGCCCCGGAGGGGCATAAACCGACATGAAAGTGATGGTTACTCCCTCCCATGTGCCCGTGATCCCCGCATATCTACCTCGATCATCAATGTGTGTGGAGACGGGCAAAAACGGGAATGACTTCTTTGCATAATGCCCACCCCCCTAGAGTTAGATGCAAACCCGGAATGGGTATGCATGGAATAACCACATCTGTGCATGGCTTCACATGTATGGCCAATGAGGTGGGTTTCCTGGAGTAGGATGATGACAGGCGAGAGCCTGCGGATCTGCTGTAGTACTATACTGCGTTTAATTTTATCCCCCAAACCATTTACGTTCCAACTTAGGATTCTAACTTCCTTGCTACGTCGTACCCCCATCAGTGCACTTGTGGAGAGCGGCATTAATACCCAATAAGGAAAGGAACTGTACTCTCGTCATAGCAACAAATTCAACTGATACGAAACAAACAAACAATAAACCCCGTTCCCAACAACCCTCCTCCCTGCTCCCCTGCCCTATGGGTTTAGAACTACTCATTACAACTAGCAGAGTGCCTGTCGCCCTAGTAGATTCAAAGAAAGAAGGAAGGAAAGCAAACCAGTCCCGGGTGGGTGGGGGGGGGAGCTATTGGCTCCGTGTCCCTACCCTTTGCCTGTATCAGTGTTACACCATGACTGTCCCAGTATCGTATCTTCTATGATAGGTCCTTAGAGTCGTTTTAGCTGGAGACCATGAATCCCTCCATTCCTCCTCGTCCCTCAGCCCCCATCCCCACAACCCAACACGACCTGCTCACGTCGAGTGTCTTCTTCAGGTCGACACTTTGTCCACAGGGCCTCCCGGTCTCCCCCCACCAGGGCGTTTTGAGTCTCGATATTCCAGCCAGTCAGCTACATCCTCAGGACGGTCAAAAAACCAAGCCTTCCCCTCCTGTTCAATCCGCAGGCGGGATGGGAAAAGCATAGAGTACTTTAGACCCTTCTCTTTCAGGACACTTTTTATGGATTGGAATTGTCTTCGCTGTCTCTGCACTCTTTCTGTGAAATCTGGGAAAAAGGAGACATCTGCGTTTTCATAGCGAAGGGGGGTGCCAGACCTGGAATTCTGGAGAATCAAATCTCTGTCTCGGTAGTTGAGAACGCGAGCCAGTATTGGCCGCGGGGGAGCGCCCTGTCTGGGTCGGCCTCCCGGGACCCTATGGGCCCGTTCAACAACAAAGAATTTGCTAAGTCCCTTTGGTCGCAGGTAATTGAGGATGAGGTCTTCTACGAATAGATCAGGAGTCTGTCCCTCGGCCTTCTCCGGGACTCCTATGATGTGGATGTTGTTGCGACGGAGCCGACCTTTCATAGTCGTCCAGCTTGAGGGCTACCAGATTCTGGGAGTCCTGCAGTTCATGGACCTCCCTCTGTAGCTGCGCCACGTCGCTCACCAGACCAGCAGTTGTGAGCTCTACCTGCTTCACCTTCTCATTTAGCTTCCCCGTGTCAGCCCTGATAAGATTCACGTCAATCGCCACCGAGTCCAGCGAGGTCTTCAACCCCGTAATTGCCGCCATTACATCTTTGAGGGACGGTTCCTGCATCTCCGGTTTGGGGGGATCCCGCTCTCCATTTCCCTGCTGGTGTCCCCCCTGCTGGTCCATGGCGATAGTGTACCTATCCAATTTATTCGTCTGGATTGACTTCGCTGTCTTGTCGCCAGTCCCCTTAATGCGGTCCGCCATAGTGTCAGAAGTCGGTTGGCTTCGGGATGGGGATAAGAGAGCGGCCCAGTACGCTGCTCTCGTCCAGTAGCCTCAGCGTCCACACATCGGCGTTAGACAGGTCTTTAAAGCCGGCCCTCGGCAACTAAGGTGGGAATGCTGTAGGTTCGTTTTGGGCGGGCGGGGCCCCTGCCCGGCGATCTCCAACAGTAGAGTCAGACTACCCCCCCAGCGAGTGCAATGGGAGCCGATCTCTGGCTGGGCCTCAGACAAGCCCTCCGCCACTTAGGCCAGGGCGGGCGATTCCCAGCACAGTTAGGTGGACCGTGCCCCGCCTCGTCACGCACCCCAGTTAAGACAGCAGGACCCGATCCCGGGGGCCCGCAGGCTAATGGTCATCCTCGCAGATGAGCAGCAGCACAGAGTGTAGTCTTATCCCTCCCGGGCCACACCAGTCCCCGAGCTGCTTCCACAGGAGGGGCGTGGCAGGGTCGCCGCCACCACCAGGATCGGCACGTCGGGGGGGGGGGGGAGCAACAGGGCGCGACCCCACCTGAACCCAGGCGTCTCCTCACCGGCCACGGATGCCCCGGGTCCTTACAAGTGGACCCCGCCAGCAGCACACCATCGAGTCACCGCCGGCTCGGGATGCCAGGGAACCACTCCAGGCCGTGGCACCCGGGCCCCATGCAGCCACCACGGTCCTCTAGTAGTCGCTCCTCCGCTGTCTCACCCCTGGCTGCAGTATCACCGCATCCACCAACCACGAATGTATAAGAGCAGGCCTGGTCCGTGGGCTCCACTGGTGTTGCATCGATAGGTTCAGCCGCGAGGATTGGAGCCAGTCCGGAGGCCCCCCGCCTCCGCTGCACCACCGGCCTCTCCACCTCTCAGGCCGCCGTACTGAATCTCCACTGCCCCTCACCCCGCGCCGTCAAGCCGGCGATATTACAGGGCTCACAGTCCCCAAGGCCCAATGCGGGTCGATGGCAGCAGAAAAATTCGCGGGGCGTCTCCGGCCGAGGCGCCCCCACCGGGCGAGGAAGGCAAGGCCGGCTCCTCCCCTAGGCAGGCACAATCACTCCAGGCTCCGGCTTCAGTGGGACAAGGAGGCCGCGACGCGTACGAGGGTGTCCGCTCCCTCGTTTCTGCAGTCACAGTTATCGGAGCGGTCGGGATGGGCTCCGCTACCAGTCCGGCGGACGGGACAGCTTTCAGGTGCTTCGGATCTGTGATCAGGATAGTCGAGGGCTACAACTGGCGCCGGAGCTCGCGGACTATGCGGCCATCTTTAGTCCGAGCTTGGCCACGCCCCCTTTATTGATCATTTTGATCTTGGAATTCATCAGGGACATAATTGACTAACATATCAACCAGCAAACCTAAAAAATGTACTTCTTGGTTTGACACTAAAATTTACTTTTGTTTGTTGACAGTAGAACCTAACAACTTTAACAACTCACATGTCAGAAACAAATGCTCCTCAAATGTCCTGCTGTCCTGTGACATGATGAGAATATTGTCTAAATGATTATATCTATTCCTCATGACCTAGTAGAACCTAACAACTTTAACAACTCACATGTCAGAAACAAATGCTCCTCAAATGTCCTGCTGTCCTGTGACATGATGAGAATATTGTCTAAATGATTATATCTATTCCTCATGACCTCCGCTGTGCTACGTTCCACCTTAAAATCCTTGTAAAGTGACAGGGAACTAAAGTTAAACCAAAAGGAATACAAGCGAAGTGGCATTGACCCCCATAAAAACTAAAGATAATGCCGAGATTCCAGCTCAAAGATTGTGAATTAATCGGCTTCAGCAATGTTAGCTGAGAGAACTAGGTCGAAAGAGACACAGATTATTTAGTCCCTTCCTGAGAAAAACAATGTACACTAACTGATAAAAATTCTTGTGGACAATTGAGGTCCTTGCTTCCTTAAAAGACGTTGTCAAAATTCCCCTTCAGCAGAGGCTGATAACCTATTTAAACAATTTTCTGCTTTGTTTTTTTTCCCCCTTTTTAGGTCTCGGCTAGCGAAGGCTGCGGTTGCGCAGTCTCGCTCGCGAGATTTAATGACTTGGAGAAGAGGGGCTTCAACCCGCCCCTCTTTTCCCCTCTTCTCCATTGGCTGGCCTCTTGAATGCTGGCCAGCCATTGGAGAAGAGGTTTGTCTCTCCGGACAGGCCCCGTCCTTTTCGGATTCGGGGGCGTGTTTTTTGCTACTTTTCTCATTATCTCCTCCAGCCAATGGCAAGAGGAGAGAAAAGAAAAACACGCCCCCGAATCCGGAAACGCCGCTGCCTTTCTCCGAGGCATTTCTGCTACGCCTCGGAGAAAGGCGGTGGTGTCCAGGGCGATTGCTGCCTGAATCGGAAGGGTATATAGCAAGTAAATTCAGCAAACCCTGGCATTACAAATACCTCCCTGTACGGGACGGGGGATGCGGGGGCCTGTGCTACGCCCCTGAATCCATTATCATACTTGCAGTAGGTTCGTTGCAGCTCACCGCCCCCCACGTGATCGTGCTAAATTAGGATTCCGATCTGTACCTACTACGAGGACCTTCTGCTCGCGTCGCACTTTCAGGGTTTACAGCCTGCAGTTGCCCTCTCTGGTGTTAAGCGCTTGCAAAACCCAAGATTTATTATTGATTGCTTGCTTGCTACTCTGTGTAGCATGTGCCCGCAGGGCCTCCCGTGAGCCTTCGACCCTTAGATAAAATGGCTTCGGCGCGTTTCCGATTCCTCCTGCGGCACTTTGAATAAGGTGCATAAAAACAAGGACTGGCCCTTTAATGATTTACCTCGTACACGCCCCGTTTTAACCGTTTTCAGGCGCTCCCAATTCACAGCCGAGCGACTGGTGCCAGGTAGGAGAAGGGAAAAGTGGTGTGTGTCCCAAGATAACACAATGTGTCAGCGGCTGACCAGGGACTTGGGAGCCAAAACTATCTGTCTTGGAAGCATTCACCGGAGCCTCACGGCTTTGTGGTCGGCCACTCGCAATTAACAGTTTAATAGCGAGAATTTTTTTTAGGCGCACTTAGTGGTTTGTTAATTATATCGTCTGCATACGTTTAGTGGCTCGTAGGAATGTAGCGCTAAAGTCACCCGTGCTTGCAGTTCAAGCTATTGGATGCCTCCATGTCGCGGAGTGGGGTGGAGGGGTGGAGGGGTGGAGGGGCGGGGAGGGGGACTTGTTAATGAGTCACTTCGGGATTTGTGCGCTGTAATCTGGTACTTGAGTCTGACGGTCCATTTGAAGTGACAACAGACACGTCTGGGCTGTTTCGCATGTTCTCAGGATATCTGCGTCAGAGATCCATTGATTACAAACGCTTAAAGCCCTGGCCAGGCCTCTGGGACTTTAGATTGACAGCCATGGGAAATATAAACCGAGGACCAGCATGGTGCCCTCACCATAGCTGTCAACTGGCTCCATGTCACAAATGTAGCTTTCAGCCCGTCCTGTTATTTCATTCAGTAGCACTAAGCATGATGGGAGTTGTAGGCTAATGCTTGTCACAGGAAAGGTAAAACTTTCAAGTCCCGTCCAGCGTGCTAGAGTTGTCAGCTGAGAAACCAGGAGTGTCAGAGTATCATTAGACAACCCTGGTGTAACACTGGCACGCGATTACACGACTGAGACAAACATTACACACATATGACAAAAGGGCAGAAAGGTGGCATCAGTGAAGTTGCGCTGGCTAATCGGAGGTCAGATTGAAACGGGGTGCCGTAGATTTCTTTCTGTGTTCTTGGATCAAAGTGTACTGCAGCAAGATCGTACATCGTGACAGAGGTTGAGCTGCGATTTACGGCCCCAATTTTCATACCTCAAGCAATAACAAAAATCATGAATGAAAAATCCTTCATGAATAAGGTCCTTGTCTGTAATGGAAAGAACAGGCTGTGACAAAATGGATTAAATGTTCCCAGATAAGTCCATAGTAGTTTAAATTAATTAAAGCATTCCTTTATTTTATGCTTCTAGCCCAATAATCGGGTTCACCTTCAGCCACTCCAGAGTTTTTATCTAAAAGTTCCTTGGATTCTCGGACGTGTATATTCACTTTTTTTCCCAACATGGATAATGACCTACAAGTGTGTACACTGTTGGATTAAAAAAAAACTCTTACGGCGACGCTGACGGTAAGTGGCCATTTGGCGGTTCTGTCGCTGGACATCTGTCGACCGCACAGAACACACAATGCATCATTTGCGGATAACAACTCACTCTTGCAGGCCGCTGACTTAGATGAGCCGGGTTCAGGGGGCTGCTTCCAAAGATCTCACTTTCAGATTGACTTTGGTGTCATTTTAACCATTCTGGGGGCGGGAGAGGTGCCCCGCATCAGAATATGAATGTGAAATATGTCCGGTGAACTTGGGACACTCGCTCACATTCAGTGAAACTTAGATTATCAAAGCGCTCAACGTCTCGCCTCGTCAGAGGTACTAAGCGCTAGGTAAATGCAATTGCAGTACAATAATGTCCATCCGAGGGAAGTTGGGCGGTCGGGCGGAGCAGTTGGAGGTAGGGGCGTACAGAAAAGGGGTGGGTGAGGAGGCCGGATCTACCCAGAGGGCGCAGACTGCACCGGAGATGGCTCCGGGGGCTGGGGAGTGCCAGGGCAGGCCAGGGCTTGAGCGCACTCAGGCAGGCAGGATGGGGTCGTGGCCGGCATAGGGCGCCCCAGGCTCGGGATCTTTTGTTGTGCACGGCACGTGTGACTAAATGTCGAACTTTACTGTTTTCTGAAGAATCGCATTATATGAATCACCTGGGCAGAGGGCGCGCGGTTGTACCCAGGATACCCCGGAGAAGCCAAAATTGGTGACGAGGGCTCGCAGTGAATGCATGGTCCATCTGCGGCTTCTAGGGATCCCCGACCTAGAGAAGGGGAGCCGGGATCTTACGCACTGTGACCCAGTGTCGTCCCTGGATCACTGGGTACAAAGATTCAGAGTGGAGGCCCTAGGCCTAGGGGCTGCCTGATCTTGCATTATTGACCTTGATGGGCATCACTGCTGTTCTGCGTTATTATCTTGGCAGGGATCGCTGCTGACTGTGCGTTATCAGTCTTGGTACGGTTCTCTGCTGACTGTGCATTATCAGCCTCGGTAGGGTTCTCTTTTTTTGGTAAAACGCGCGATAATTCTCTCTTTGCAGATTTTTCGTGTATACACAAACCTGCATATGCACAGACACGCACCCCAACGGTACGCACATGCATGCATCACGCACACACTGCTCAAGCTCTACGAAACATTGGGGGGTACTTCAGCGCTCCAGCTCTGGGGCCAGAGAGTATCTGAATTAGGAGGGAGGGGAAAACAAAAACATAAACAAAAATAATGTCATGAGCAATGCCAATAGCTCTAACTTTAACAATGCCGAGACCGTTGCATTGTAAATGCTTGTTTGAAAGGAAATTAAAATGCGTAGTTCAGTCAAAGGCTGTTCTAAAAACAAATGTTTATTCTAAGTGGATTTACTGAAATACATTATATCTTTAGGTTGACTTTATATATTAACTTACTTTGATAAAGTGGTAATATTTTCAGTTTGGAATTTTTCAGGGATTCCACAAATAGGCGTGAAAGTAAATATAAAAGTGGTCCAATTATGGTATTATCAAGAGGTTTGGGCTAAACACTGTGATAGTATCCTGCATACATGTAATAATCTTAATAAAGTCTTGAGCCACACTGCCGTTTGTTTGGGCCCTTGTAGGCTACCAGACTTGGTTGTTGCACACTGACATCTAGAAATAAATAAAATGCATTGGTCAGATATAATGATAAAAAATGAGGAATGCTTTAAACTCATTCCAAATGGCTTCAGGAGGATCTAATCCTCAAAACTAAGTTGATATCGGAAAGCATAAGTTGAGCAGGAGATGCATGGTGGTGCCCAGGGAGGGACATCATGCAGACATGCTACTTAAAGAAACTGCTTTTTAAATAAGTAACTGCCACATACATCAACAGAAGGAATTGCAATTCCTAAATAGCGATTTTTAAGGAATCGCCTTGTAGGAATTGCAATTCCTTATGCATGTACGAATTCCAAAATAAATTGCGATTCCCAAACATTACCTAATAGCAATTCGCAAATTACGAATCGCTATTAGGTAATGTAACTCTATTCAAGTAATGCCAGGGGACCTAAGGCCCCCCTGATGCACCCCCCAAAAAAGGTAAGTATGCACATGGGCAGCACACACATGCCCAAAGGGCATGTGTGCGCTGCACACCACTTTGAAAACTTTGAAAAATGAACTTTTGTGCATTTTTCAAAGCATGCCAAATTTCCATAGACTTCAAGTTGATGGTAATTAGTATTTTCTAAATGCACAGTTTGCATTTATGAAAGGCTTGATGCATGGCAATTAGGGAATCGCAATAAATGCATTTTGCAATTTAGATAATCGAAATAAATTGCGATTACCTAATTTGCGAATTCAAAGCCTTTGATGCATTGGAAAAGGCCCTTTTCCGGTCGCAAAGGGGCCAATTCTGCCAATCGGCCCGTTTGTGACCGGAAAAAAGCTTGATGCATGTGGCCCTAAATTCTGACTAGCTGCACACATTTCCTACATGTTTTGGTGGTAAAGTGCTGGGGCACAAAAATAATTTATTGAGGTAAATAACTTATGGACTGTTCGCCGTTGCATTAAAACTGCATAGACCCTAAAGCAACAACAGAATGGACATTGATACTCTCAGGCACAATATATTTATTTATTTGGAAAAAGATCAGCCTTTTGACAAGGGATGCTGTACATATCAACGGAACAACATTACAGAGGTCATATAGTTTTAGGTGATAGCCAGTACATATTGGCTTTAGATGCATGATGGTTTGTTGATTAGTAGAGCAATTAAAATCAAGGCAAAACCTCTCAATAAACAGGCTAGCCAATTAGACATTTGTTCATATCTGCATAATTATGTAATGAGAGAGCATAAGTGTGTAACAGTGGGTTTGTACAAACTAGTTGTGGCCACTTTAACGCATTAGTAGGTAGCCTTTAAAGATCTTTTGAAAGTGGAAAGAATGGAGCTCAGTTCAACTAGTAGTGGATTTCATGCAAAATTATGAAGCAGCTTAGAGAGGTTTAGGGTGGACAGGAGGATTAAAGTTAGTAATGCTTGGGTTACGATAAGGCACAAACATAAGATTTAAGATGGGTAGCTGGGGTATTGATCATTAATAGCTCTAAAAAATAACAGTTTGTAGGTTTACATGTTTTGTTGGAATGATCTACTGATTTGTGACAATAGTAAGATGCAGAGGTTTGGGTAGAGTGGTTAGAAAGTCTAGTGTAAGAAAGGATTTTAAAGGAAGGCCCCCAAATAGGTGTCTGCAGTAGTCAAATTTGCTCAGAAAGAGTATGCAATGTAGTGTTTTGGTTTCCTAAGAGAGGAAGTGGGGGCAGATAGTGCAGATGTTTTTTTGTAGAACTTTTTATTTGATTTTCATCACATTCATATAGGTTGTAGTGAGGAGAGATAAATGGTACCGTATCATCATATGAAGTAGTCTCAGACATTAGTACATACAGTAGGTATCATGATGGTAGCGTTCCCAGTGTTAGGGAATGTTATATTATCTATTGGTGCTGCAGGTCTGGGTGCTTTGTGTAAGGTTTATCATGCGTATGTTGTGTGCCCTTGTCTGAGTCCTTGTAACAAACTACTGAATAACAGCGCACTGTCACTGCAGAACAGTGTGTGGCGGGTTAATTTTCATCAAACATTGATAGACGGGTATGAACTGGGGGCACGCTGTGTAGGAAATATCCACTGAAGAGAGATGGTGGAGCTGGGTGTAGATTAGAAGCATTAGAGTGCAGTGAGCTGCGGAAGGACTAGTGTCTGGCGGGGGTTGCATGGGACGTGGCAGTGGAGAGAGTGGGGGTGCCTGTTGGTTCTCGAGGTGTGTGTGGTGGTGTGGTACTAGTGGTAGTGAGTTTCAGTTCGTGAAGCAGCATCGCTCTTTGCATAGGGATAGATCGTTTCTGGATCGCCCTAGCCTCTTCATATTGAGGGTGTCTTCCTCGGAGGTTCCCCATTTAGTGACTGCTCCTATCCAGGCTGCTAAAGGGGGGCCTGCTGGTGCCTGCCAGTGCATAGCTATCCCGGGTTTGGCAAGGAGGAGAATTAAAGATGCAAATCTGATCTGAATTTTATGATGTTTACGACGTCGGGTTATACCTAGGGCGCAAGCGACCCATGTGTTCATATTTGTGAGTCCTGTCACGTCGCGTATGGTGGTATGAATGGTGCCCCAGTATGATTGCAGCGTTGGACAGCTCTAGAACATGTGATGGAAGGTTTATAGGGGGTATGACATCTGGGACATGCAAATTGTGTGTTCGCATAGTAGCCTTGGAGGCGGTCAGGCGTGAGGTAGGCACGGTGCAGTACAGTACATAGAATTTCTTATTTCTAAAACGGGCATTACAGGAGATCTTTTTCGGGAACTCCAATGCTTGTTCCTATTCCTAGTCATATAGGGGTCTTTGGAATTCTTCTTCCCATTGGTGGCGTAGGTGGATGAGGGTGGCAGCTGTTAGCTCACATATGGCTTTATATAACCATGTATTGATATGACATCTGGGCCCCACATACATCAACAGAAGGAATTGCAATTCCTAAATAGCGATTTTTAAGGAATCGCCTTGTAGGAATTGCAATTCCTTATGCATGTACGAATTCCAAAATAAATTGCGATTCCCAAACATTACCTAATAGCAATTCGCAAATTGCGAATCGCTATTAGGTAATGTCACTCTATTCAAGTAATGCCAGGGGACCTAAGGCCCCCCTGATGCACCACCCAAAAAAGGTAAGTATGCACATGGGCAGCACACACATGCCCAAAGGGCATGTGTGCGCTGCACACCACTTTGAAAACTTTGAAAAATGAACTTTTGTGCATTTTTCAAAGCATGCCAAATTTCCATAGACTTCAAGTTGATGGTAATTAGTATTTTCTAAATGCACAGTTTGCATTTATGAAAGGCTTGATGCATGGCAATTAGGGAATCGCAATAAATGCATTTTGCAATTTAGATAATCGAAATAAATTGCGATTACCTAATTAGCGAATTCAAAGCCTTTGATGCATTGGAAAAGGCCCTTTTCCGGTCGCAAAGGGGCCGATTCTGCCAATCGGCCCGTTTGTGACCGGAAAAAAGCTTGATGCATGTGGCCCTAAATTCTGACTAGCTGCACACATTTCCTACATGTTTTGGTGGTAAAGTGCTGGGGCACAAAAATAATTTATTGAGGTAAATAACTTATGGACTGTTCGCCGTTGCATTAAAACTGCATAGACCCTAAAGCAACAACAGAATGGACATTGATACTCTCAGGCACAATATATTTATTTATTTGGAAAAAGATCAGCCTTTTGACAAGGGATGCTGTACATATCAACGGAACAACATTACAGAGGTCATATAGTTTTAGGTGATAGCCAGTACATATTGGCTTTAGATGCATGATGGTTTGTTGATTAGTAGAGCAATTAAAATCAAGGCAAAACCTCTCAATAAACAGGCTAGCCAATTAGACATTTGTTCATATCTGCATAATTATGTAATGAGAGAGCATAAGTGTGTAACAGTGGGTTTGTACAAACTAGTTGTGGCCACTTTAACGCATTAGTAGGTAGCCTTTAAAGATCTTTTGAAAGTGGAAAGAATGGAGCTCAGTTCAACTAGTAGTGGATTTCATGCAAAATTATGAAGCAGCTTAGAGAGGTTTAGGGTGGACAGGAGGATTAAAGTTAGTAATGCTTGGGTTACGATAAGGCACAAACATAAGATTTAAGATGGGTAGCTGGGGTATTGATCATTAATAGCTCTAAAAAATAACAGTTTGTAGGTTTACATGTTTTGTTGGAATGATCTACTGATTTGTGACAATAGTAAGATGCAGAGGTTTGGGTAGAGTGGTTAGAAAGTCTAGTGTAAGAAAGGATTTTAAAGGAAGGCCCCCAAATAGGTGTCTGCAGTAGTCAAATTTGCTCAGAAAGAGTATGCAATGTAGTGTTTTGGTTTCCTAAGAGAGGAAGTGGGGGCAGATAGTGCAGATGTTTTTTTGTAGAACTTTTTATTTGATTTTCATCACATTCATATAGGTTGTAGTGAGGAGAGATAAATGGTACCGTATCATCATATGAAGTAGTCTCAGACATTAGTACATACAGTAGGTATCATGATGGTAGCGTTCCCAGTGTTAGGGAATGTTATATTATCTATTGGTGCTGCAGGTCTGGGTGCTTTGTGTAAGGTTTATCATGCGTATGTTGTGTGCCCTTGTCTGAGTCCTTGTAACAAACTACTGAATAACAGCGCACTGTCACTGCAGAACAGTGTGTGGGGGGTTAATTTTCATCAAACATTGATAGACGGGTATGAACTGGGGGCACGCTGTGTAGGAAATATCCACTGAAGAGAGATGGTGGAGCTGGGTGTAGATTAGAAGCATTAGAGTGCAGTGAGCTGCGGAAGGACTAGTGTCTGGCGGGGGTTGCATGGGACATGGCAGTGGAGAGAGTGGGGGTGCCCGTTGGTTCTCGAGGTGTGTGTGGTGGTGTGGTACTAGTGGTAGTGAGTTTCAGTTCGTGAAGCAGCATCGCTCTTTGCATAGGGATAGATCGTTTCTGGATCGCCCTAGCCTCTTCATATTGAGGGTGTCTTCCTCGGAGGTTCCCCATTTAGTGACTGCTCCTATCCAGGCTGCTAAAGGGGGGCCTGCTGGTGCCTGCCAGTGCATAGCTATCCCGGGTTTGGCAAGGAGGAGAATTAAAGATGCAAATCTGATCTGAATTTTATGATGTTTACGACGTCGGGTTATACCTAGGGCGCAAGCGACCCATGTGTTCATATTTGTGAGTCCTGTCACGTCGCGTATGGTGGTATGAATGGTGCCCCAGTATGATTGCAGCGTTGGACAGCTCTAGAACATGTGATGGAAGGTTTATAGGGGGTATGACATCTGGGACATGCAAATTGTGTGTTCGCGTAGTAGCCTTGGAGGCGGTCAGGCGTGAGGTAGGCACGGTGCAGTACAGTACATAGAATTTCTTATTTCTAAATCGGGCATTACAGGAGATCTTTTTCGGGAACTCCAATGCTTGTTCCTATTCCTAGTCATATAGGGGTCTTTGGAATTCTTCTTCCCATTGGTGGCGTAGGTGGATGAGGGTGGCAGCTGTTAGCTCACATATGGCTTTATATAACCATGTATTGATATGACGTCTGGGTCCCATTTGCAAGATAGCGTGAAAGACCGGGTGTGTCCCCCGTTCGTTGTTCACTATGTGCCAAATGCGACGACAGTCGGAAACCACCTATCTGTGCGAGAGGAACTGCCCCAGAGGAAGTTCATATTCTTCTGCTAAATCCTCGAAGGGGATGAGCTGGCCGTCTGTGAAGAGGGAACCTACTTCTATGAGTGAGTGATCGGTCCGGGGCTTGAGGACCCGTGAGGTGTAGTGTTCTTGGCCATTGGGTAGGCCCATGAGGGGTAGTAAGGGGGCATATGAAGAAGTTCCTCGGGAGAGTCGATGTATTCGGGACATACAGGACCGTGCCACTTTCACTTGTTTTGGGAGGGTTTCTGCTTGGCGGAGGCCTGGTAAGAGCATGCGTCGAATTACCGCTACGGGCAGTGGCCCTGCGCCCGTGGTGGTTTCCTCCAATGTGCGCCCGCTGTCCACTGTGACAGCCTTTGGAGCTGGGCTGCTAATAAATATGCTTGGAATGAGGGGACCCCCTAATCCGACTTAGTCAATTTGGAGCTGCAGTTTGGCTAAGGTGACCCGTCGGCGCCTGTTCCCCCATATGAGTGTGCATAGTTGGGTGTCGGTTCCTAAAAAAACGAGCAGAGGATGACTGGGAGGTTCACAAAAAAGAATAGACGTCGGGGAACTAGGACCATTTTGGCTAGCAATCTTCCCTAATGAGGACAATGGGAGGGTGCGCCATAACCCTATGAATGTTCGGATGCCTGCCAGTGTTTTAAGGGGATTGCCATCGGGTGTGATATAATCGGACGCCTAGATATTGGGGTGCGCGCATATTCTAGGCAAGGTTGATGTTTCCTGTTTGTATCAGTTGTGGGGGGGAGGTCAGCATTAAGTGGGTAGATAGAAGATTTTGCTCAGTAAACTTTAAGGCCTGTTACTTTTGCAAAATCTGTGAGGGTGGTGAAAATGGGTGTGAGGTCCATTGTGATGTCTCATACGTATGTAGGTTGTTGGTGTAAAGGAATACGCTATGGGTGGTACCTGATAATGGGATACCCCAGTCAAAACCCTCCCAGCAAAGGGGAATCGCCAAAGGCTCCATGGCTAGGTCGAAAGGGAGAGGGTCGAGGGGACAGCCCTGCCGAGTTCTTCTGGATATCCGAAAGGAGGGGGAGATATGGCATCTGATTCGGACTCTGGAGGTAGGGTTTGTGTTTATGAGTCTCGTTTATGCCTGTAATGTTGGGCCCAATCTCATGTATCGGAGCACAGCGAAGAGATATGACCAAAATAAGGTGACAAAGACTTTTTCCAGGTTCAGGACCAGGCACAATGCGCGGGGGAAATTACCCTGTACCTGATCCTGAACATGGAACAGCTGGCGAATGTTTTGGGACGTACTCCTGCCTGGGAAAAATCCAGACTGATCTGAGTGTATTACTGTTGGGAGAACCGTAGCGTAGCGGTCAGCTAATATCATACCGAAGATTTTGTAATCTGTTGTGAGAAGTGCAATTGGTCGGTCGCATCCTAGGAGTTATGGGTCCTGGTCTGGTTTTGGGAAGGAGACTATTACAGATTTGCATAGTGATTTCAGAAATTCTTTGCCTTCTAGTGTGGCTTTGCACATGTCTGTGAGCCTTGGTGCTAGGTGTGTGGAGAAGGTGTGATAATATTCCATTGGTACGCCATCGAGACCTGGGGCTTTGTTTTTTGCTAAGTCTTGTATTGCCTGGTTTACTTATGTGGCTGTGATGGTGGCACCGAGAGAGGTTCTGTCGAGTGAGGAGATATGCGGCAAAGGAAGGGTGATGAGAAATTGTTGTATTAGTATAGGGTCTACTTGTGTGGGGGCTTTTTTAGACATAAGAAATATTGCGTAACATCTGCTTGGGAGCGAACTATTATGCTTGTGATTATTTTGGTTATCTGGCATGTACTAATGATTTGTTGAATGAGCCATGCCAACAGTGTTCCTACTCTGTCGCCCTCTCTGTGCGCCCTGAAATTGTACTGTTGCAGGTCGGAGGGAGCTGTAGCATACGCGGTTTCGGCATCTGTAATGTGTGTCAGCATTACCTCACCTTTGTCGGCCGCTTGAGTGAGTGTTGCTAACTTGCGCTCTGCCTCTTGTATGCGTTGATCTAGAGTTGCACGTGTCCCTGATATTTGCCGTATGCATGCTCCCCTTATGACTAAATTAAATGCATCCCATTCGAGCTTTCTCGTAGTTGCTGTATTGTCAGCAAAGTAATCGTTGATTGCTTTGCCTTGTTCGTGCTGGAATACTGAGTCTTCTAAGCATTCGCGTGGCAGTCGCCAGGTAGGGATTGGAGGAGGAGGAGGGTGCCACGCCAGGGTGAGCTTGTGTGCATCGTGATCGGAAACAGTGCACCCCAGATGGTCTGCATTTAGAATGTTAGGGACAATTGCAGGTGAGTGGAGGAATCGTTCTAAGTGGACCCTGAGTCATTGGGGATAGAGTGAAAAGAGTAGAGTTTTGTTGTCGGCTATCTGCTGCACCAGGCATGTATTAGGGACCAATGATGTGTCCATGTGTTAAATCGTTTTGCATGTGTGGCTGCCAGGGAGGTTAGGTGTGGGGCATGCGACCAGTCTAAAGAAAGGTCCAAGACACAATCGTAGTCCCTCTAGTATCCATGGTGTTGTGGTAAATTTGGCTAATACGGTTGAGAGGGTGTCCCAGAACCGTCCTTGTTCTGAGTTTGGGGCGTAAATACTGCTTATAAGGATTGCCTGTCCATCCCAGAGCCCCTCTAACAGGGCAAAACGCCCATACGGGTCAGTTACTCTATGTATTTCTTGGATGGGAACTCTTGGTCGGAGCCAGATCAATGCCACCCGTGCATATGCAGAGTAGGGAGGAAGATGGCGGCCGGCTAACACGCTCGGTCGGGAGCTCCGACAGAGGCCAGATTAACGAGAAACATAAGAATAGCAGAGCTTTCCTTTCGTAGGTATTAGAAGATTTTTTGAAAGGGGATTAAGCGGCGCAGCCTTTCAGTGAATGGACCTGGAGAAAGAAGGAAAAAAGAAAGAAATGGTAAACAGGAGCCGGGACTTACTTCTGAAGCAGGGTTTCCCACAGCGGTGTCCCTCGGCAGCCGGAGTCTGGGTGAGTGCGCAGAGAGCAACACGGAACTGCCGGAGGGCGTTCCAGAAAGTTACCTTTCAGTTCCGGGGCACGAGTGGTGGGATCAGCGGAGGAGAATCTGACAGGCAGAATTGCAGCGAGACGAGTCAGCAGGGCAAAACGGTGATCACATTTCAAGCAGCGGGGGCATTAAAAAGTGAAAGAAAAGAGAGTAGAGAGTACATCAGTAATATTAATGTACAAACTGCGAATTTATTAGACTCCTGGCTAATGAATATTGAAAAGGATTTCCCACCTTTAACAACTCAGGAGGGAGTGCCCGCCCCAGTTACACGAGTTACCCAAGGTAGCAGAGCTCAGGCTTCTTCAGGAAAACCAACAAACAATAAGTGTAACAACACAAGAAGTATTTTCAGTACTGGGGGAAACAGATTGAAGATAACGGAACCAGATTTGATTGTAAGCTGCTCTAATAAAGAGGGCTCCGGGAGGTGCGCAGGAGAAAACCATACACTTATACAGCACAAAGCGAGGGTGTATAATACACGCTCGGGGAAGGGTGGGAGAAACCCTGCTTTCAGTAAAACTTCCAGTGAAATAACAGAGGAAGTGAAAGACAAAGACCTAGAAGGAGGAGGAAAATCCTCCTATTGTTTAAGGAATCACAAATTAGTATCGCAGTTTACACTTGTAAAGAAAGGTGTGTCTCCACGAATAACTAAGTGTAAACGGAGAGTGATACCTGAATTAGCAGAACTGGCAGACAACGTCAAAATAAGACCTGAAAGACCAAAACCTCACACAAACCAAAAAATTAGAGTTACTCCCTCCCTACAATCTTATTTTAAGGTTCAAGAGACATTACAGGCAAGAAGTAGTAGCCTTGTAACACAGGGAGAGGTCTCAGAGCCTTTAATTAATTCTGATGAATTGCTAGAAGAAACATTTATACATAAGAAGACCTCAGGTAATCTGAGTGGCGGCGAGGAGGAGATCTCAAAAAGTGTTGGAGGGGAAAGATTAACTTTTCAGGCTAATGCTATTCCAGTAATCACACATTTAATGGAGGCAATGTCATCCCAAGTTAAACTCACAAAGAGAGCTTCAGAACAAGGTTCCCCCACAGCGGCTACAGGGCAAGAAGTAACGACAACTGAAAAAATCATGGAAGTATTTGCTGAGAAAATAGTGACTGCAATGAATGAAAAATTTTTGGTCTCTGAAGAAAATCAGAATAAGATACGTGAAGTATGCGAAGGATTAGACCAAAAATTAAATGTCCTGGGACAGAGAGTTACTGCAGTAGAAGCAACAGTGGAATCCCTCAACGAAAAGGTTAGCATGAATCAAAAAGAAATTTCGAAAATAAAAGACAGCGAGAAAATAATTAAAGAGAAGCTGGAATCATTGGAAAACCAAGGAAGAAGAAATAACCTTAGGATCTTAAATGTCCCAGAGAACATGGAAGGAGCAGACATAAAATCGTTCATTGTCGCACTTCTTGAGGAATTTTTCCCGTGGGCTAAAAGTGACAACTTGATGGAAAATATTCAGAGGGTCCATAGAGATCCGTTTAGGAAAAACAAAGAAAAGAAAAAACCCAGGAAAATTCTGGTCAATTTTATGTCCTACACTCTTAAAGAAAAAATACTGAGTGAAGGTTTAAAAAATGGAACATTGAACAAAGACAATTGGTCTTTCAAAATACGCTCTGACATATGCAAAGCCACACAAGATAGACAGTGGGAGTTGGGACAATATATGCAGGAGCTGAAAACATTGGGAGCAACGGTCCAGATGAAATTCCCAGCAGCATTAAGAATAATGTGGCAAAATAAAATGCATAATTTTAGAGAGCCTCATGATGTAGAAAATTTTATAAAACAGATAAAAGATCAGCCCCGAAGGGAGAATTCAAATTAATTGAAAACTAAGAGATATCCCTCAAGAAAAACCCTGTTAAAGAAAGAAGAAGGAAAGAAAACTCTCACAATATATATAAGTAAAAAATCTGGTAGGTTGGAGCTCAAACTGGGTGGATAATTTCACCCAAAAGAAGAAGGGAGGCTTCCTCAGGGTGGGGGGGGGGGGGGGGGGGAACGAATCTCACAGAAAATTACAATGTAAATAGAAAACACAAGGGTGGGGAGCAAATTAGGGAAAAAATCCAGAAAAAATATCCTCATAAACCAAACGGAGTCAAAGGATGGCAAATAAAATATGCACAAGAGTGTCTCAACACAGATCCTATTGGAGAACTCACTAAAAAGAAATGAAGAAATGGAGAAAGAAAAAATAATAAATATACTATCATGGAATGTTAATGGCCTAAGAACCCCTAACAGAAGGAGGAAAATTATGGAATTGATTGATTATGGAAGTATGATTATACTACAGGAAACCCACCTTGTTAGTACGGAATGGGATCAGATAATAAAAAGACTTAACTGGGTTGGATCATGTATATGTACTACTCAAGAATGTAATGTGAAGGGAATAGCAATTATTTTAAAAAACTCTTTGAAGGCAAAATTGATAAGCAAGAAAGTAGACAATAAGGGAAGATGGGCCATAGCAAAAATAAGAACAGGAGGGTACATATTAAACATAGTAGGCTACTATGACCCAAACTCGGATGACCCTATACCCCTTCAAAATCTATACTCTGAACTTTTATTAACATCTGACCCCATTATAATAGGAGGAGACTATAACATAATAATGAATCCACAAAAGGATAGATCACCCTCAACTAAACAACTCAACTTACCCAAGATGAGGGAATGGCTAAGTATATGTAAAAAAGATTTAGATCTGGAAGATATGTGGCCACAAAAAGGAGATAAGACATACCCTTTTACCTTTCACAATAAGAGATTGGGACACAAATCAAGGATAGATTTTTATCTCCTAAACAGATCTTTACAGAATAGAGTCATTAGTATTGAACACATTCCGGCTCACATTTCCGATCACTCAGCGGTAAAATTAACTTTGCTTATTCCCAAAGATACAACCCCTTCTAGATGGACAGTAGATCGTTCTTTACTACACAAACAACAGTATATCAATCAACTAGAAACGGCTACATCACAATACTTTGAAGAAAACACAACGGATACCTCAAAACAAATAACTTGGGATGCTTATAAAGCTGTGATAAGAGGAAAATTGCTTAGTCTAGGAGCACATAAATTAAAAACGAAGAAACTGGAAATCAATAAAATGGAATTGGATATTAAAAAATTGGAAGTAGAATTAGAGAACGAAACTGTTCCGGAAAGAAAAGAAGAATTGGGGATAAAATTCCAAAGATCAAAAGAAAAACTAGAAAGTTTTTTAGAAAATATCGTGAGAGAAAAATGGGAAAATAGTAAACTAGCGGATTATGAATACGGGGAAGGATGCGGAAAATTATTGGCATGGAAAATAAAAAGTGAACAATCCAGGAGTAATATACCATGCATTCAGACACCAGATCAATCAACAGAAACCTTCGAAGACGATAAAATAAGACAGGAGTTTTTAAAATATTACTCGGGTATATACAACGAAGATAATAATCCAACTGAAGAACAAATAGGGAAATACCTAGAAGCTATCTCTATTCCTAAACTAACAAAGGAAGAAAAGGCTGAGTTAACTCAAAGAATTAAACCGGAGGAAGTCAAAGAAGTAATAAACAACTTAAAAAGAGGAAAAGCCGCTGGACCAGACGCCCTACCAAACGAATTTTATATAACATTAAAAGAGCATCTAGTTAACCAATTAACAGATTTAATGAACTGCATATATATAGATCATAAAAAGATTCCTGACTCTTGGAATGATGCGATAATCAGCATTATTTTAAAACCGGGGAAAAAACCAAAGAGTTGTGAGTCATATAGACCAATATCGTTACTTAACTGTGATTATAAAATCTTTACATTAGTTATTGCAAAACGACTTGCCAAGGTCATGCCTAGATTGATTAACCCAGATCAGAAGGGCTTTATAAAAGGGCGGCAAATCCATGAAATTACCCATGAGTTGTTTGCGGCAATTGATATCGCCACTTCCAAAAAACTTCCCCTAACTATAATCACCTATGACGCAGCCAAAGCTTTCGACAGGGTAAATTGGGCTTTCCTAAACGTAGTAATAGAAAGATATGATCTTGGGGAAAGTGTTGCTCATGCCATAAAAGCAATATATAAGAATCCAAGAGCTAAAGTAATAGTTAATGGCAGTCTTACCAATAATATTCAAATACAACGGGGTACATGGCAAGGGTGTCCACTGTCGCCGCTACTTTTTACCCTATATATCGAACCATTGGCTGTTCTGATTAGGGGTCATCAACAAATTCTTCCTTTCAAATACCAAAATTGGTCCAAAAAAATAGCATTATATGCGGATGACTTAATGGTCTTCACAACAGATTACGAAAATACACATCAAGTATTGGACAAGATGATGAGCGATTTTGGTAAAGTTTCAGGTTACCTAACAAACAAAGAAAAAACTGAAACAATGAGCTGGAATTGCAACCCAATTTCGCCTTACAGTAGGGACAAACTAAAATATTTAGGAGTCACTTTAGTCAAAGAATTAGACAAAGTCCCACAATTAAATTTAATGATAATCGCTAAAGAAATGAGAAGAATATTTAAAACATGGTCAAGTTTATCATTAACCTTTCTGGGAAGATCCAATATAATAAAAATGTCGATTATCCCAAAGTTTACATATCTTTTTAACACTATACCATTGGATTTTAAAAAAGAACCCATGAAGAAGATACAAAGCGAAATTGCAAGTTTCATTTGGGCCTCTAAAGGAACGAGAATAGCCTGGAATAAACTAAGGAGGAAGAGAGAGCAAGGAGGGATAGCTAGTCCTAATTTATTTGAATATTATAGGTCCTTCCAATTTAAGAATTTTAGATCTCTACTAAGGAGGTATCAATACTACCCAAGTTTCCTGCAAAGTATGACGGAGAACACAGACCGCTTCTTGTATAAATTTGGGCACCCAAAATTCTTAAAAAAATAAAATTAAAGATTCTATACAATGCTGCTAGACTTTGGTTCCAAATAAGAAGTTCAGTAAATATACCATATTATAGCACTAAAGCACCAATATGGGATTCTCCAGGGTTGCCGGATTGCTTAAAAGATTCCCTAGCAGTACCACTTAAAACAGCAGGAATATTACTATGGGGACAATTACTAAAAGGTAAAGAGATAATTCCCTGGAATTTACTATATGATCAAACGGAAGGCAAGATATCGAAATTCAAATACTATCAACTATCAAACTGGGCCAAGTCCCTAAAAGAAGGTAATATCAGAAATGAGATTATTGAAAATTAAATGATAAGAACCACGTTAATAAGAAAAGAAATATCAAAATGGTACTGGACACTAATCGAATCAGGGGAAGAAGACTTCCTAATCCCGGAGAAAACTTGGAGAAGTGATATACCAGACCAAGAAATAGATCTACAAAGGACGTGGCAGGAATCTATGGGGAAATGTTGGTCTTGTATAAAATCAGCACCACTAAGGAGAAACCATCTGTTTACAGTACACCGGGCGTATTGGTCCCCAAAGAAGCTGTCTAAATTTAAAGGTTCCAGCATTAAGCTCTGTCCCAAATGCGGAGAAGCAAGAGCCGATGACATCCATATGTTTCAAAAATGCCCTGCAATAAACAACTATTGGGAGGAGATTGGTAAGACCGTGAATAAGATCTTAAGAACCAACATAACTGTAAGTACCTCTCTTATCATTTTTGGGATTCATAGTGATATAGAGGCGGATAGCAATAAGCTAAATAAAAAACAGGAAAATTTACTTTTTGTACTAATGCTATTAGCCCGGAGAGAAATTTGTATTAACTGGGTTAAACCAATCGCTCCAAACTACATAAATTGGTTAAATTACATTATAAAAATTAATAATCTAGACAGAAACAGAGACCATACAAAGAGAACAGAATTTTGGGAAGTCTGGGAAAATTACTTACAAAGCAATTAATCGCTTTTCTGGGTCATAAATAAGAAATCCAATGATTAATGCGTAAACCATAATACCAGGCAGAAATGATTTCTGCCGAGTAGCCAACTTGGCTAGCTCTTCCCCACTAACCAATGGTAGTATGGGAAAAGATAAAGGGTAATTGGAGGAAAACTGATGGATCGAATAACGAAAGTGATACTCTCCAATGAGTTTCTCCAGAAAACAATGGGACTGAAAAGGCAAAGATTAACGAAAGAAAAGATCATCAGACTCCAGAAACCTCCTTACCAATTCAATCGCAAAATGAGGAATAAAAAAAAAAAAAAAAAAATGCAGAGTACGTGGTAGTACAGAAGGTATCTGGCCATCGTTTGCTTAGTTTATCTAGTTTCCCTGCCGTCATGTGCGTTTGTTATAGTACTGCAATCTGCGCTTGTTGACGTTTTATGCATGAGTAGACTGTGTATCTTTTGCAGGCAGTGTGCATACCCGGTACGTTTAGGGTAAGGCTGTTGAGGTCATTGGTGTGGTGTATATTATGTCATGGGTGTGCCATTAGGGGGTTAGTGGTGCAAATACAGACCCTTTCCCATATGCTCCCTAGTTGCGTCACCCTGTAGCTCTCAACCATCTTCGGGTGCGTGCGCAGTGTATGTGTAGATTCCGGGGGTATTGAAATGTAAACTGGAGTCGGGGAAAGGAACTCCCCAATACAAAAGGATCTGCCACAACAGGCAGCACGTCCAAACTGCATATGTTACTAATTCTCTAGTGCTATGTGGGGGCGGACTGGCATTGCAGCTGCCTGTGTATGATTTGTGCAGTAAGTGGGGTCCTGTATATGCTTGTGCTACCATTGAAGCTGCTGTCAGTTAAACTAGTGAGCGGTAAATTCTGGTCGTGGAATACAGTGTGTGTATCTATTTTTACTTTGTTAAAGTTCAGAAGAGTTTCTCCGCAGTTTGTGGGGTCACGAAAGGAGGCGTCACTGAGCCTGCTTGGGAAGTGTTTGTGTCACTGCTTTCCTCCCCAGAGGTGACTATGTGTGGGCCTTTTTCGTCATCTGTGTCAACCGAGGGTGGCCCAATATCCGCTGCTGCTTGTAAAGCCTTTCTGCAATGATTTGTTCCAGGTCGGGAGATCCCATTAAAGAGCTGCGGTGTAGGGGGTCGGAGCGCACTTTGTTTTTTTGGGGGGAATGGAGTTTGCCTCTGCGCTCTTGTAATGAGTCCATGTGCTTCGGGGCTGAACGCTGGGGGCCATGGTGATGTTGCTTCAGCCATTCGCAGGCCTCAGCTGGGATAATGAAGAACTTGATGGTCCCATTGTGAATTCTATTGAGTCGCGCTGGGAACAGCAATAAGTACTGGATGCCATGTTGGCATAGGCGACGTTTGACTTCCAGGAATGTGAAGCAATGGCGTTGCACAGCCCGTGAGAAGTCGGGAAGAGCATTACATGTTTGTCTTCTATTTTTATGGGGCCGTGTTGTCGGCTGCACGGAGCACTGTATCTCTGTCACGGAAGTGAAGGAGTTTCATGAGCAATGGACATGGAGGGGAACCTGGTGGCGGACGTCGGGTCGGGACCCTGTGTGCTCGTTCTACAGAGACATAAGCAGTAAGTTCTGAGTTGGGTGTAAAGAACCGTAGCCAGGCCTCCACATAGCTGATGGGATCAGCGCCTTCAATTCCTTCCTGGTAGGCCTAGGACGAGGATGTTACTTCTGCGGGAGTCCGTCAGTCCATTCCTCCAATGACATCACTTGTTTCCGCAGATCGCGCTGGTCTTCTTGCTGAGACTTTGCTATACGTGTCTTTTCTCCTTCTGTTACTTTCTCGGCTAATTTGCAGTGGTCATCACGGAGGAGGTACAGGTTTGTGGCTAGGGTTCCAAATCTGTTCTCCGTGGTGATTCTAGAGTGTTCAATGGCTGCTAGTACTTTATCTAACTTGTCAGACATGGAGAGGGTTGATGGCATGCTGACTCCTCTTCTTGTGGTTTAGTGGCTGTGGAGTAACTTTGCGTCGAGGCTGGGCCTGATGGTCCGGTGTTGGATTGAATAAAGGTGCTACTGCGTAAAAATCGGTTGCAGCTCTTGAAAACGACCGGGGTACCGACGGACAGAGTGGTACCAGGTGAGGTGAGGCCTCTACTCATAAATTACGGGTTCAAACCAGTAAATCACGTTCACTCTACAAGCAACTACTGGTTTTGTATTCTGAATATTACTATTTTTATTCATTATTTGTTGCACATATTTTACGAGTTGCACCCTTATCCTGAGGTCCTGAAGAAGGCTGTGACCCCTATATGGGTCGATGTGGCCGAAAAATGTTGACCTGTTCTTCTTTTTGTGACATGCAGTAAAACAACATTTTTTACTGCGAGTGTACTGTTTTTAATCCAGACACACAGAGTGAGCCAATAAAGTTTTTTCACTCTTTGTAGTTAGTTTTAGCATCACACACTGCGCCCGTCACCCTACCAGTCTAAGGTTTCATCTCTGATGGATTTTAGTATAACATTTTCAGTATAGGAATCAAAAACCTCCCTGAGCTCTGGGCCCTTTCCCTGACGTGGAGTCGGGATATGATCTCTTCTGCAATTGGCTGACTGGAGCCTTGGACTGCCTGATCCCAATTGCTGAGAGTAAATGCCGCCGCGTTGAGTCTAGTCCCTGGTACGATGACGCGCTTCGGCTTTTAAGGAAATCTTGTAAACAAGCCGAAAGAGTTATATCATAGAGCGGTTTGTAAAACTCGGGCTGCTTATTTTTCCTGCGAATTTAATATCAGTACGAATCCCACCAAACTAATTTTCAAGGTGCTTAAGGATCTCACAGCTAGCAGAGCCTCACTTGCTGAGATTTGCTCTGCTTTGCACTGTGAGAACCTGGCTA
Source organism: Triturus cristatus (assembly GCF_964204655.1). Taxonomy (NCBI): domain Eukaryota; kingdom Metazoa; phylum Chordata; class Amphibia; order Caudata; family Salamandridae; genus Triturus; species Triturus cristatus. The sequence continues at coordinate 558,098,576 of NC_140590.1, forward strand.
CCTTTTTTGTGGGAAAGGTGGAGGCCATATGCTGTTCCTTCCCCGATTTTTCCGCCTTTTCGGAGAAGTTGGAACCTTGCCCTATGACAACTATGTCTCTGTGCTCTCTCCCAGAGCTTTCGATGGAGGAGTTTGATAAAATCGTGGTGAAAGTTAAATCTGGTTCACCAAGGGACCCTCTTTGACCTGCTCAATTTAGAGAATCTGCGTCACTTTGTTTCCCTCCCCTTCGCGATCTTGTCAACTTATCTTTGACGTCTGGCTCTGTCCCTGCTAGTTGGAAACAAGCCCAGGTGATGCCTATCCTAAAAAAACCTGCTCTGGATCCATCTAAATTGGAGAATTACCGTCCCATATCTCTTCTTCCGTGGGTTGCTAAACTGACTGAGGCTCATGTCAACGCCATTTTATCTAACCATCTTCATTGTGCTGATATTTTAGATCCCTCACAGAATGGCTTTCGTCCCGGCCATAGCACTGAGACGGCGCTGCTTTTTATGGTCGATCATTTGCGAACCTTGGTCGACTCTGGTCAAACGGCGGCACTGGTGCTCCTTGATCTCAGTGCCGCGTTTGACACCGTCTCCCATGATATTTTACTACAGCGTCTGGGTGAGGCAGGTGTCGGTAACATGGCACTTGAATGGTTCCGATCATTTCTATCTGATCGTTCGTTTAGGGTTGTTACTCCTCCCTTTCAATCTAAACCTTACCCTATTGCCCAGGGTGTGCCGCAAGGGTCGGCCCTCAGCCCCACTCTTTTCAATCTATATGTGCAGCCGCTGGCTGCTGTCGCCAAACGTTGGAACCTGACTATGGTGTCCTATGCTGACGACACGCAGCTGGCGGTTGCATTAAGTGGGGCTTCTGACCTCGAGGCTGCTAAGTTCCGTGAGGGAATTAGTTCAGTAGCCCGTTGGATGACAGATAATTGCCTGCAATTGAACGCTAAAAAAAACGAGGTGCTCATTGTTGGCAAGCAGAGTCATCTATGGGGTGATCATTGGTGGCCATCGGAGCTTGGTCCAACTCCTCTCCCTGCCACTGAGGTCAAAAATCTTGGGATTTGGTTGGATTCCAGACTCAGCTTTGTTCCCCACACAAAGAAAACTGCTGCCACGTGTTTCGGGATTCTTCGAAGGCTTAGACCTACCTTCAAATTTTTTGATGCCCCAACCAGACAGCTTATTGTACAAGCTACGATTCTGTCTCGGTTGGATTATGCAAGCTCTCTTTTGTTAGGAGCTAACCTGGCCGAACTCTCTAGACTTCAACGCGTTCAAAACGCCGCCGCCAGGGCCCTGGTTGGCTTACCGAGATTTTGTTCGGCCAAAAAAACCATCAGCAGACTCCACTGGCTCCCTGTTGCTCAGAGGATTAAGTTCAAGTCTCTATGCCTATTGTTCAAAATCTTGAAGCACTCCTCTCCTCAGATTCTGGAGCATCTTATTCTGCCCTATGTACCCTCGCGTTCCCTAAGGTCCTCTGGACTTCATTTGGTCACAGTTCCACGCTTTAAGAGGGCTAGGGCCGGTGGCCGCTCTTTTAGAGTGCTTGCTGCCAGGCTCTGGAACTCTCTTCCTGTTCATATCCGCGCAACTGATGAACTTTTGGCCTTTAGAAAGGCCGTCAAAACCTTTCTCTTCCCTCAGGATTCTTAGTGCTGCTCCTGTCTCCGGTATTGCTCATGTCTGGTATTTTGTCCTTTATAGCGCCGGGACGCCCCTTTGCTGGGGCATCTGTGCGCTTTATAAATCCGGCTAACATAACATAACATAACATAGCTCCTCCCCGGCAAGAGGAGAATCCCAGATGATGAAGCATGCCACCTTGGTGGGTGATGGGATTATGTCCTAATTAATAGAACTTTTTTCACTAGTGACTAGTTACTTTGGCTTCTGTTGTGTATATTGTTCTCTTATAACATATTAGACCTGAGTACTTTATATGTTTTTGCAGTAAATGTTTGGGGGAATTAGCACCCGCTGATCTTTAAAAGTTTTTCCTTGGACCCTCTTCTCCCGTGATTGTTTTTGTGTTGTTTCAAGTTCCCTGGCTCTATTATTTTCCATGGGAGTGTGTTACATTACTTGCGAATGACCATGAGCAGTGCTAGACATACTCCGACACTGGATGGAGTACATTTACTACTGTTTTTCCACATTTAGGGCTGTAGTAACTTTAGAAGAGTCATTTGTGAATAGCAATAGGCTTACTCTTTAGTGGCCTGTTTTTTTAAAAGCCTGCCCCTCGCTGAATCCGTCCTTACTTTTCCATAACCCCTCTCCATTTTGTAGTAAATATTCCCCATTTTCTAGCCACCTCACCTTGTTCTTCCCACTTTTACGCCTAAAACATAGGCTTATAAGTGCGGAGATCTCCGCCACTTTGGTGGATTGCTCTACATACAAAAAAGATAGGAGAGGCAGTAGCCGCCGTGTTTAGTTTTGGGGATATAATTTTGTACTGTGTGAGTAGGACTACTCCATATACTACAAAATGCAGTTTGTGAACAAGCCACTAAGTTTCTACATGAAAGACTCAATACTTAGGTTACGTTTTGTGCTGTTTCTTACTTGCCCACTGCAGGCACAGAGCCACCACAGGTAACGTGATCATTGGCTGCCCATAAACTGTCTTTACCTTCCTTAAGCTAGGTCACCATTTTTTTTTTGCGGAGTTTTATATAGCACAAATTTGACCCGAATCCAATCAGGTATCAGAGCGCTTTACATAGCACCAGTTACGTTACATGAGGACACACATTCTTTTATTTTTTTGTTAGGCACCGGGAGATGAAGTGATTTTGCCCAGAATCACAGGATGTTCAGCGTCATTACCGAGACTCGAACCCAGTTCCCCAGGTCTGAGGTCAAGCGCCCTAGCCGTTAGGCCAACTCCTCTCCCATTAATCATTAACTGCTTGGTAGAGCAATTTGGTGTCTCCTACTTATGACATTCTGGGTGGCCATCTAATCTCGCATGGTCCTTTGCCTTGCTTCCATGTGCTTGAAGACCGCATGGGTTACAATTCATTTAGGCGATGCTACTATTCACATAACACCAGACAGTGGAATGGTAGCAATAAGAAAAGGATGAGGTGAGTGAGGCTCCTAGTGGAACAATCCCATGAAGCTCAGTTTAGGGACATGTTCAGCACTTATTAACTCTGCATAACTTAACATGTTTTTCCTTCTTTTTTCAGCACCGAAGTATTTATATGCACGATGTCTCTGCGGAAGTTTGACAACTGTCTCCCGGAAAAGGTGAGAATGGCGATTCTCCTTTTGAAATGAGAAGAGAATCTAGATTTCATTAAAGACACAGAGGCTAGTATTATGTATTAACCTTTTTAATGCCACTCCTGCAGCAGTTTAAAGAATCATATAAAATCACAATAAAGTCAACAATCTAGGATTAGAACTTCCCGGACGCTCAACCATAAACTGACATCTTCTTCTTCCACTTATCTAAACTTCCTTCCATAGTAATGCTGCGTCATTGATGATTTTCTACAACAAATAAGCGATCAGTTAATTTACAAATCTTGCAATCAACTCAACGTATTAAAATATGTAAAAACACTTGTCTTGTTAATTTACTAAATTTATTGGTGTTTTTTAAATTAAAATATTATTTTACCCCAAGGGCGCGTAGGGCGGGGTAATGCTAGCCTCCTTATCTTTAATAAAATCTAGATTCTCTTTTCATTTCAAATGGAGTATCGCCATTTCATTACAAGATGAGGATATCATTATGCATGTTGTAAGCCCTCCAACACAACATTAGCCATATGCTCTATTGGTTTACAGTAATGCTGTGCAAAAACATTTGCGTTCGACCAGGCAGCAGTTTTCATAATGTCTTTCAGTCGTTCACCAATCCAAAACGCTTTACTAGCCATCGCACCCGTCGTTGAATATGTCTTAAAACTTTGCAAATCTAATCCTGCTTGATCCTTTGTCCACTTGACCCATCTTGCAATAGTTGCAGAACTCACCACACAAAACCGTTTCGAAAAATAAATCAACAATTGACTTACCCAGTCTGGTCTAAATTCCTTCATTCTAAACTCATACTCTTGTAAACAACTTACCACACAAAGTGTCTTGCACTTTTCAAATTTTTAATAAAATACTGTCTCTGACATAGTTTTAGTTATTTTCCTTATTTAAAACATAACTCCAACTGGACCATAAAACCTATTACTTACCTCCAAGGCCTTCACATCCGATACTCTGTGGCATGAAATCAAGCACAGTAATGAAGTTAATTCCATTGAAAGTCTCTTCAAGTTCAAAAATGTATTACTTGGCCAGGAAATTAATAAAGATAACACTAAATTAATTTACCACAACACATTATATCTTGGTAAAGGTGGTTTATTAATTTAATACTTTTCAATATTCTGCATAGCCAAAACATGACTTCCTACACATTTCCCATCTACCTTACTGTGACCTGCTGAAATTGCAGACCTATAACAATTCAAAGTTCTGTAACTAAGTCCCATCTCATACTGCTCTACCAGAAAAATAACTAAATCCACTATAGAAGCTTCCACAAAATCCATATTCCTTTCCATGCCCCAATGTACACACGCTCTCCAAATTCCTCTGTACCTATGCCTCGTTCCTGGTGCCCACAACTCTTCGATCAACTCAGAAGCCTTTCTCGAAAGCACTGAGAAACTAGAAGACCTCCTGATAGCCTCTGGATAAGAAGGCTCAGTACCTTCAACCTCAACAAAGGATTTTCTTCTCCATCTCCTTTGCTCAGAAGCCCTTCTCTTGCTTTAATCAAAAAGGTATCTCGCAGATCAACTCCATAACCATTGGAAACTACGCCTGATAAAATCAAAACGGAGTCACCAACACAATCTGACACTTCTCTCTCCAAACTTTCTGCAAAACTCTCTGAATCATTGCAAAAGATGGGAAATGCATAAGCTTCTATCAATCTGCATGCAAACAGATCTACTCGTAAGGGACACCATACCAGTCTACTTTTCTGAAACAAGCTGGATCTAACCTCCAGTCGCTGAAATCTCTCAAGAATCTTGAATTCCAAACTGCAGCTACATTCTCCTTCCCAGGTAAATACTCTGCTTTCAAACTTATCTTGTGTTACAAACATAAAATCCAAAGTTCCTTGACCAAATTCGATAAACAACGGGACCTGCTTCCCCTAATCAATTTATGTAAGTCACTGACAAAACATTTCCATCTTTAATAGCACTGCACTTTCTTTCAATAAGCTTTTGAAACTCTTGAACACATATAAAGCTACGGCCAACTCTAAACAATTTATGTGTTGTTTCCTCTATACACTTGACCACAAACCACCAGTGTCCTGTTGATCCAACTGTGCACCCCAACCTGACAAACTTGCATCCGTCTCCAAAACATAATCCGTAGAACATCCAAAAATGGCTTGCCCATTCCAAGCCATCAGATTCTACAACACCAACATAACTTCATCTTTCCTTCCTGATCTAAAGATATTTTGTAGCTATACCATAATCCTCCTAGCAAAGTCTCTGCTTTCACTCTCTGAAGTGCTCTGTAATGTAATAGGGCTGGAAACACTGCCTGCATTGGCAATGATAATAATCCTATTAACCTTGCTAAATCTCTCAAAGTCAAACACTCCTTTCTCAAACCATGCTGATTATTTGTCTTTATTCTGTTTATTTTTCCTCCTGATAAATAAAGCATTACTTTCATGGTATTTATATTAAATCCCAGAAACTCCAAAGTTTGTGCTGGAATCAAAACTGATTTCTCCTTGTTCACAATGAGTCCATGTTTTCCAATAAACTCTTCACTAACGCCAAGTCGTTATGAAGTTAATCCACACACTGAGATATCACCAGCATGTCATCTAGATAAATAATCGTGCAAATTCCTCTTTCCTTTAGATACAACACTACTGCCCTTATTACCTTGGAGAAACTTAATAGTGCAGAAGCAAGACCAAAGGGAAGACATTGAAATTGGAAAAGTTGTTTCTGCCTTCGGAATTGAAGATAAGACTGACTCTCCTTCTCCATTGGAATTGTAAAATATGCATCCTTGAGATCTAATTTTACTAAGCAATTGTCCTCCAAGAGCATATCTCTTGCCTGTACACCAAATACCTATTCAAATCCCTCAGATGTATTACAGGCCTCCAAACTTTGTCCTTTTCATCTACTAGAAAAAATGTACTTACAAAACATTTGTTTTCTTCTTCTATTTTTACAAATGCTCCTTTTTTTAACAGAGATATTATCTCTTCCTCTGCTACGCTTTGCTGAAAGTCAATTCTTTTGGCTCTCGTATCTGATGAGGGCCTTCTGTAAATTCTATTTTGAAGCCCGAATCGTTTCTATAACCCATGGATCTAGAGTTCTATCTTTCCACACGTGTGTAAAATGTTACAAATTACCACCTACTTTTCCTTGGAAAGAACCCATAGAAGTCACCATATTCACCTTGAATTCCTGCACCTCCCTGACCTTGTCCTCGTGCTTCTCTAGGTTTTGAAAACCTTCCCCTATGTTTAATGAAATCTGTTCCTCCTCCTCTTTGCCTGAAATAGTTTTGCGACCTCTGATATCCCTGGCCAGTAAAAAATCCCCTTCTACCAGCCCTTCCAAAAACACTACTGGAAAACACTTTATTCATATTGTTTTAAGACTTGACAAAGTCAGTAAAAGAGAAACATATTTGCTAAGGCTTTTAATCATATCTTCTCCAAAACGTGATCTCTTAGGGTTCTCCCTTGCCTCCTTTTCTGCCATATCTGCTAATTTAGGATTGATATTCATCAGCGCTGCCTTCCTTCTACCTGCGTTCAGGCCTGCATTAGCATTTCCTAAAAAGTTTAAAGCCCTTTGACTCCATCCCCTCAATAGATCCAAATCAACTGGAATTTCTTTTAGATATGCCTCTTCCGCCATATCCATAATTCGTGCCAGTGGTCCTTATTTGTCTAGGATTTTATCTTGACACTGCTTCCAAGATCTTTCCAGCCTCTTCCTAGGGTCTGTTCTCATTTTGAATAGATACGTCATCAATTCAGTAATGAGATTTGGAGTGAAACAGACCTTATCCTCCATAGCAGGTCTTGAGCATTCAGCTCGTAAAATACTTCTAACCTCCTCCAACGGCTTCCTTATCCATTTGTTTAATAAAATTCCCCACTTGTTCTAAAGGCCACCAGTCTGCCCTTCTAGGGTGCCTTATATTGTATGGGGAAAAACATCTCTTCTCCTAGAGGATTATTTCGGCCTTAGAAGTGGAAGGTAATACTTCCTCACCAAATAAATTCTCACTTAAATCATCATCCTGCTGTAAATCCAGCACATATTCAGCTATACTCTGATCTTCTCTACTCAACTGTTCATTATCTATAAACTTTATCTCTGTATTGTCATTAATAAAATCTTGTGTGCTGCATCGGACACCTTTCCTCTTGAGTAGCACTATGGACACCTTCTTTCTGTGTGCCGCTGAGGACACTCTTTATTATACTGGTACTAAGACCAACGTTCTCTTTCTGGCTATTTTGTCATACCTCAATGTGTTTAGTCTTTTTCTTTCCTTTCCCCTTTATCTTACTTAAATCTGTCTCACCATCTGAAACTGGCCAAAAATCATTATCTGAATCCTGATCCCACTTCCTTTTATCCATTACAGATTCAATGACCTCTTTTACTGTAGCCTTCATTTCTTTTCAAATTAATTTTATAATTTTTCTTGGTGCAAAATCCACTCAGAGAACTCTTCCTCATTCTTATCCTTTTCTGTTGTCATATTGTAGTAATATTTATGTTAACTGCACACATTTTCTTAATTATGCCCTAAAATAGCTAACCGCTTCGATACTGTTCATCTGTTCACTGTCTGAAAGTGGGCCATCTGTCAGTAGATTTGTACTCGTACACGCGTCCTCATTTTCTATATAACGGCTTTGTTAAGCCCAGTTGGAGATGGCGGACACATCTCGCGTGAATTTGCACGAGAATAAACACCTTTTATTTTGAAGTTGTTGCAACTAGCCCGATGTGTGCGGCTCTGACTTATTTTCATAACAAAAGTCATCAAAAGCATCAAGCCTCCGACTGCTTTCTCAACTCTCCTCGCGTACCGCTCTACTGTAGCTTCAAAGCAAGAGTCTCTGCTTTGAAGAGCAGCAAGCCACGAACGACCTTCGGCACGCGCCTCAGGTGCACTTTGGTACACACAATTCAAATGCTTTACTTTAACAGATATGAATTGAAAATAAAAGTATATTTTTTAAAATGGTTGTTGCCGATTGGAAAAATGAGCAAATTTTGACCTATTTAAAATATACACCAAGATTAACAAACCAATCCCAGTCTAAAATCATGTTATATATAACGTAATTACCAAACATGTCAATTAACTCCTAACAGATACATAACCTTCCACATTTTCTCATTAATTGAAAACCGCTACTTTTCTCATCCAGTAGCAGCATTTAGAAGAGGGAAGACATTCTAAAGGGGATATATTTATGTGTTGTGGAAGCTCTGACTCTGGATTGCTGACTTTATTTTGATGTTATATGATTCTTTAAATTGCTGTAGGAGTATCATTAAAAAGGTTAATGCATAATGATAGCCTACGGTCTTGTAATGCTGTGATTGTGGTGGTGTTTTTCGTAGCTATAAGGAGTCCTCGCTGATCTCAGAGGTGAGTATGCTGATTAATTTAAGAGTGCATTCTAGAGTTACTGTATGCAGGAAACTAAAAAAGATGCCTTTTCAAGAATAAATGCTATGGTCGTAGCCAGGCTATGAGCAGAAGTAGGAAGTATTGACTAAGGATGACTGATCAAATCGTTCGGTTGGCATGGCAGAACTGGGTGTTATTCTCTCTATTAGCAGTGAACGTCTGTATTCTTGGGCTACCTTGCATTATTGTGGCCTCAAGCAGATGCTTTGAACTAAGAGACAAGCATTCTGGAGCTCTACAGATTGTACATTGATACTTGGTAGTTTCAACTTAAAGTGTAAATTCTCTCTCGTGCCAATCCATGCTACATTTTCATCAGACTTGTGGGAATTGTGGAGCCAATTAAGGTCTCCTAACCTTCTACCCCTTCACCTTCCTACCAAAGACCCTCCCGCTACTGAAACAAGCATTGGCAAAGGCAATTGGGCTCGCCTATGCCGGAGCTATTGGCTTTGGCAATGGGGTGTGAGTGGAGAATGGGAGGGTGGGTGATTGGTGGAGAGCAGGACGTTAAACAAAAAAGTTCTATGAAGTGCCCAGCACTAGCTGCGTCATAACGCTTCCCTCCATTCTGTCTGTTGGCGTGTGAGAGGGAGAAACAGGGCTGGGGTGGGCGGGGGGAATTAAACTGAACTAGGAGTGGATGGGAAGGGGTAAAATAAATGGTGCTGGCAGGTGAGGGTAAGAAACTGGGGCTGGGGTAGGCGGGAGCATTGGATTATAGCTAAACGGACGAAGGGTGGGAAGGAGGTATAAAAGCAAAATGGACAGAGGGAGGGAGGAATAAAAGCAAAACATACAGTTATAAAAGCAAAGCAGCATAGTGTGGGACACGGACGGAGGGTGGGAGACAAGCATGAAAGCACAACAGACGGAGAGTAGGAGGGATAAATCAAAGTACTTGTATCACAGCGCAAGGAGTAGACCGACAGCGGAAGGACACTAATAAAACGAAGTCAATATGTGCTTAGTCCTTGTGCCACAAAAAGAAAAAGAAGTGACACCTAGCAAGCGCTGCCCTATTAGAAGGCAGCAAAGAAGAGTGACAATGATGAGCGAGCGACCTTTGACCCTGTCACCAGGCAGGTCGCTCCCCCATCCGCCACGCAGCCCCCTGTGGGTGTAACCTCCGTTGCCGCTTTTGCCGCCTGACTGCTCGCTCCCTTTTTTATTCTGTACCCCTGCTCTTGACTTTCTGTGCCACTTTGTTTTTTCATTCTGTGCCCCTGTGTTTTGCTCTCTGTACCCCTGTGCTCTGTTGTCCCTCTCCCGTCGTCCTTTCCCGCCGTTTTTTCCCCGGGTTTTCCCCCGCCGCTGAGCCTCTGCCGCCCCGCCCCCTTCACTCCCATTGGCCGCCTCGCTCCCACCTCCCAGCTGCTCCTCCCTCCCTCTGCCCTCATATGGAGGCCGCGAAGAGGCCCATCTGCGCCCGCCCGTGCCAGGACCGCACCCAGCGCCAGAACCCCTGGACCCCGAACCCCTTGCAACGCCAGACTGCACTACGATGCAAGCACCCTCCACGCACTCAACACCAGACGAGACCACCCCTGCTACCGGGCCACCCCGAAACGCACCCAGGGGCCTTTCACCTGCCGGAACTGCAGATTCACCAGCATCCAACCCTCCACACCACCAGCCAGAGAACCCAACCACCTCTGCTGCATCCTCCTCAACACCCGCTCCGCTCGCAAGCACGCCATCGAACTCTGGGACCTCCTAGACTCCACCGCCCCGACGTCGCCTTCCTGACGGAGACCTGGCTGAACGCCACCTCAGCACCAGACATCGCCATATCCATCCCACAGGGCTACAAGATCTCCCACAGAGACCGCACCAACGGAGTGGGAGGAGGAATCGCCATCATCCACAAAGACTCCATCAAAATCTCAACGAACACCGATGACACCCTCACCACCGCCGAGCACATGCACTTCCAGATCCACACCGACCCTAACACCACCTTCAGAGGAACTCTCATCTACAGATCTCCCGGACCTCGTCCACAGTTCAGTGACACCATCGCCGACCTCATCAGCACCCACGCCCTCGCTTCCACGGACTACATCCTCCTCGGGGACCTGAACTTCCACCTCGAGAACAACAACGACGCCAACTCCACCGCCCCGATCGACAACCTCACCAACCTCGGACTCAAACAGCTCGTAACGACACCTACTCACGCCGCTGGACACACGCTCGACCCCATCTTCTCCGCAAGCCCCCACGTCTCCTTCAACCACACCACCGAACCACACTGGACCAGCCACAGATGCGTCCACTTCACCTTCAGAAAACCCACCACACACCACCGCACCCAACAGCTACCACGCCGCTGCTGGGGCAAGGTCACCGAGGACCAACTGACTACCGCCCTGCCCTGAGACCACCCACCGACCCAGACACCGCCGCGACCAACCTCACACAGTGGATCAACGACTGCGCCAACACCCTCGTCCCTCTTAAGACCTCTACAACCAACCAAACCAACAAGAAAGCCGCCTGGTTCACCGAGGACCTCCGGATCTCCAAGCACACCTGTCGGAAGCTGGAGAAGAAATGGCTCCATGACCGAACACCAGACAACCACACAGCCCTCAAGAGCGCCACCCGCAGACACCACCAAGTCATCAGGACCGCCAAGAAGACCGCCTTCAAGGACCGCCTAGACAACAACGCACACAACACCAAAGAGCTCTTCAGCATCGTGAAAGAACTCTCCAACCCCAGGTCCAACACCAACGACATCCCGCCATCTCAAGACCTGTGCGACTCCCTGGCCACCTTCTTCCACCGCAAGATCACCGACATCCACGACAGCTTCAACTCCGACCCCCTCGCACCCACCACCGAATCCACCACCCCTGCGACTACCACTCGCACCAGTCGCCTGACCGTCTGGTCCAGCGTCAGCGACGAAGACACCATCAAAACCATGAACTCCATCCACTCCGGATCCCCATCGGATCCCTGCCCTCACCACGTCTTCAACAAAGCCAGCGCAACCATCGCGCCCCACCTCCGGAAAACAATCAACTGTTCCTTCGAGACAGCAACCTTCCCAGAAAGCTGGAAGCACGCCGAGATCAATGCCCTTTTGAAGAAGCCCAAGGCGGACCCCAAGGACCTCAAGAACTTCCGGCCCATCTCCCTGCCCCCTTTCCCGGCAAGAGTGACCGAGAAGATTGTCAACAAACAGCTGACCCGCTACCTCGAAGTTAACAACATCCTGGACCCTTCCCAATCCGGTTTTCGCAGCAACCACAGCACTGCGACCGCCCTCATCGCCGCCACTGGCGAAATCCGGACCCTGATGGACAAAGGAGAAACAGCCGCCCTCATCCTCCTGGACCTATCAGCAGCCTTTGACACGGTCTGCCACCGCACCCTATCAGCACGCCTCCATGACGCCGGTATCCAAGAGAAGGCCCTAGCCTGGACCACATCCTTCCTCTCCGGCAGAACCCAGAGCGTCTGCCTCCCACCCTTCCGCTCCAAAACCACCGAGATCATCTGCGGCGTCCCACAGGGATCCTCCCTCAGCCCGACGCTGTTCAATATCTACATGGCCCCCCTCGCCCACGTTGCACGACAACACAACCTCAACGTCATCTCCTACGCCGACGACACCCAGCTGATCATATCCATCACCGAAGATCCCCACACCGCCAAAGCTAACCTCAACAGAGGAATGAAGGCCGTAGCCGACTGGATGAAGGACAGCAGACTGAAGCTGAACTCAGACAAGACCGAGGTCCTCATTCTCGGACCCCCCCCATCAGCCTGGGACGACTCTTGGTGGCCCACGTCACTAGGCACAGCCCCGGAACCCACGGACCACGCACGCAACCTGGGGGTCATCCTTGACTCCACTCTCTCCATGACCAGGCAAGTCAACGCCGTCTCCGCGTCCTGCTTCAACACCCTCCGTATGCTCCATAGGATCTTCAAATGGATCCCCCTCGACACGAGAAAAAAAGTTACCCAGGCCCTCATCACCAACAGACTCGACTATGGGAACACCCTCTACTCAGAAACTACAAACAAGCTCCTGAGACGACTCCAACGCATCCAGAACGCCTCAGCCCGACTCATCCTCGACGTCCCCTGCCGCAGCCACATCACACTCCACCTGAGAGGCCTGCACTGGCTCCCCGTCAACAAAAGGATCACCTTCAAGCTCCTGAACCACGCACACAAAGCACTGCACAACACCGGACCCACCTACCTCAACAACCGACTCAGCTTCCACACCCCCACCCGAAGCCTCCGCTCAGCCAACCTCGCCCTCGCCACAGTCCCTCGCATCCGAAAAACCACCGCTGGCAGCAGATCCTTCTCCTACCTCGCCGCCAAGACCTGGAACACTCTCCCCACCATCCTAAGACAGACCCAGGACCTGCTGGCCTTCAGAAGACTCCTCAAGACCTGGCTCTTCGACTAGTAGCACCCCCCCCTCCCCAGCGCCTTGAGACCCTCTCGGGTATGTAGCGCGCTTTACAAATGCAGTGATTGATTGATTGATTGATGATGCCAAAGAATGGTAAGCAGTTGGCAGGCACCAAGCCCATTACTCAACACAAAATCTCACAAGGGAGAGCACATGCGCTATCGCACGCTGAAGCAAGCGAGACCTAAATAGGCAAGTCATCCACAAGTGTACCAAAGTGAATGTAGAGGAACTGATGATAATTCACGTAGCACCTGATAATGAGTGGCCAGTGTCTGATGCGATAATTATCACCCTGATAAAATCCAACATTTTGACATTTTGGGAAATAAAATGTGGATTTTGGTGAATATGGCAGTGTTAAATTATGGCTGGTTAACCTGCCAAATTTTAATGAAAGCTGCAAACATTTTTACACTCAGTCATTCCTGGGTGTAACAAATTTCGTATCATGTATATTAATTACGATCCCTGTGCAAACAGGTGTGTGAGCAGAGATCACAATATAATGAGCCACTTGTAATCTGGCGCACTGTCTTTATAAAAGCGGAATATATTGCTTACCATTGTTCACATAAGTTGGAGAGGAAATTAAAAAGTAACACATAACTGTTCATTTTTTATTATTGTGGGGCATTTCTATTTTTAACAGTTTTATTTATTGATTTTTCATATATTCATGGCATATCAGTTTAGGTTCACTTTGTCTCTGGTGTACATAGGAATAATTGATAGAGAATTACATTTTAAAGCGCATAATTTCAGTGGCATTGTGTACAAAGTAACAAAAGTAACTAATCAAACATGATGCCTAGTCTAAAAGAAGGAGTTGCAATATTCCTAACTGTGAGGATTGTGGTATATATATTATATGGTGGGGTTGTACAACCTCACCACGTAATACTCTCAAAAAAACAGTCTTGGGTCCAGCTAGGCTCTTTTGTAAAACCACTGACTCAACCCTGGATAATGGAGGCTTCAAGCAGCTAGGCTTAAACAAAGGAACTTGTGTAAAGCATTTAGATTCACCAAACAGGAGAATAAGAAAGTAACGCAACACAAGAGAAATCCGATGGCAATTTATAAATATCGATTATATTTGTATGAATTTTTAGACAGCAAATGAGCCAACTACAACGGAGGGTTCTGGAAATAAAGTTATTTAAGTAAAACGTAAATTTCAGCTTTTCAGTCAAAAGCGCAAACAAGCACTGGTAACCGTAAAGTGTGGAAATGTTCTAAAAGTTTTAGGGAGTTGTGTTTGACTACTCTGGCCCAGACTGGGTGACCAATTTTGACAGGGGGATGGTCAGAGGGGATAATAAGGAGTATTTGCATAGTTAACCTGGCCACCAAAGCAGTCTCATGTCTAGTTCTGAGTTGTCCTAATGCTGAGGATACAGATTGCTGAGGATGTTGAAAGATGCTTTGAGCGCTGTACGATCAACAAGGCCCTTCCTGGGGTTATTTCTCGGTACATGGTTGAGGATAGGCGACTTGGGCCACAGGAGTTGATGTCCCTCTAAGTCCTCTTTGGTCCAGCAGAAGACCAGTTCCTACTGGTCTCCAGTCATGGTAAGTCTAGCGATTTCCTTTGGTGAGGGCTGGTATCTGTCTTTAGGTATCAATCCGCACTGGAATGGAATGGAAGGAATGGAATGGAATGGAAATGGAAATGGAATGGAAATGGATTTGTAAAGCGCGGTTGCTGCCCACGGGCGTCCAAGCGCTGAGTAGAAGCAGAGATGAGACGGAACAGGGAGATTAGGATTGAAGAGATTTGGCGAACAGTAATGTCTTCAGCTTTTTCCGGAATGCGAGCAAGTCGGGGTTAGAGCGAAGAGAGAGGGGGAGAGCATTCCAGAGCTTGGCGGTGTTCAGCGAGAACAGCCTACCCCCGGTCCTGGCTCTTTTCACTCTAGGAACAACTGCCAGGAAAGCATCCGTGGATCGAAGGATCCTATTTGGATGGTAGGGGATGATAAGATTGTTATTTATTGCTGATCCCGTCTTCCAAAAAACCCGGTGCGCGATACACAGCGCCTTAAATGACACTCTTAGCCTCACTGGCAACCAGTGTAGGCTCTTCAGTCCAGGTCTAGCTGACTGAGTTCGCGGAATCTGGAGTAAGGTACGTGCGGCGCAGTTTTGTACCACTTGCAACTTCCTAAGAGTCATCTCAGGAGCCCCTACGTAAAGAGCATTGTTTGAGTCCAGGCGGGACTGGATAAGGCCTTGTACTGCCACCTTTTTGGCCTCCAGAGGCAGAAGTGGAAAAACCTTCCTCAGAACTCTAAGTAGGCCAAAACAGGTGGCAGATAGCTTGGTGGCCTGGGTGGAGAAAGAGAGCCTTTTGTCTAACCAAACTCCCAGGCTCTTGACACTTTCCTTGGGGGTGGGGGGAGCACCCAAACCACAGGGCCACAAGGAGGTGAAAAGTACTGGCGATGCTGGGCCCAGGAGCATGAGCTCTGTTTTTTCTCCATTCAACTTGAGAGAGGAGTTGGTCATCCACTCCTTCACGTCCTCTAGGCACTTCAACAGACCTACCGGGGATTGCCTGCTGCTCTCTTGCGCCAATGAAACCACTAGCTGAGTGTCGTCGGCGTACGACACGATTTTAATGCCGTACGGTTCGACTACCCCAGCCAGTGGCCTCATGTATACATTAAATAGCACAGGGCTCAATGAAGAGCCCTGCGGTACTCCGCAGCTGAGAGACTTACTGGATGACATTATGTCGCCGTCAAAGATCTTAAAAGATCTGTCAGACAGGAAGGAATCGAACCACCTTAGTGCATCACCCGAGACTCTGATGTTATAGAGACGGTTCAGCAAGGTGGCATAGCTGACCGTATCGAAGGCGGCACTTAGATCAAGGAGGATCACTGCCACTGATCCTCCCTGATCCAGTATCCTTCGAGATTCTTCGGTGACTGCTAATAAGGCGGTTTCAGTCCCATGCTTTGGTCTGAAACCTGTCTGGGATGTATGTAGTAGGGAGTGGTTCTCTAAAAACTGAACCAACTGAGCATTTATATATTTCTCCAACACCTTACTAGCCCAAGGAAGAAGTGAAATGGGGCGGTAGCTGGAATAATCATCAGGGTCGAGGTTAGGTTTTTTCAACAGCGCCCGCACCATTGCTTGCTTCCAGGCTGTGGGAACTGAGCATGCGGATATAGATGCATTTAGTAGTTCCAAGATCACAGGCAAGGTAACTTCACCTGCCTGCATCAGGACTTCTGGGGGCGCTGGATCACGTGGAGAGCCCGACTTAACTTGACGTGCCACTTTATCTAGAGTGTCAAGGTCCAAAAGGGGGAAATGCTCAAGAACAGGCTGATCTGAGGGAAGGGGGGTTCTCGGGGGGAGTAGGTCAGTCACATCCGGAGTCGAGGCTATTGTTGGGAAGGTGGAGTAGATTTTCAGCACTTTATTATGGAAAAATTCCGCCAACTCATTGCATTGATCTTGAGTCTTGATCGGATGGGGGGCAATGGTAACGCTGGTGCATTGTTTTATTATGTGGAAGATTTCCTTGGGCTTTGATTTAGCTTCCAGGATTTTATCAGAATAATAAGTAGCCTGGGCCGTCCTTACCCCTTCTCTGTAGGCTTTAATCGCCTCTTTGTAGGATGCCTTTTTTTCCGGGAGAAAGTCTAAACGCCAGGCTCTCTCGCGTTGCCTACAGAGGCGTTTTTGCTCTCTTAACGAATCGGAGAACCAAGGGGCTGATTTCTGCGTTCTTTTTGAAGACGATCTGCGAAGAGGGAGGATCATATCTAATGAGTTTGTAATCCAACCTACATAGTTCCCGTAGGCCACATTGGGGTCTGGGCAGGGTGGCGGACGGGTGGAGTCCAGATCATGCGTCCAGGATTCCACGGGAAGTTTTGACCAATTTCTCCTAGTTGTTGATTGAGGGGCTAATTGAGGGGCTTTATAGGTGACCCAGGTAAACGGGACCAAAAAGTGGTCCGACCAAGGGAGGGGACTGGGTTGGTCAACAGTTAAGTCAAGGCAATTACTGAAAATAGGGTCTAGTAGATTGCCCTTTTCATGAGTCGGGGCTGTGACCAGTTGGGCCAATTGCAGAGCTCCAAGGTCATCTATTAGCTCCTTAGCAGTGTGGTCTGAAAGGGAGTTAAAATGGAGATTAAGATCCCCTAAAACCGTATAATTAGCAGAGGATAAAATTCTTCTCGCTATAATCTCTGGGAGAGATGTATGGAATAGTTTTGCAGGCCCGGGGGGGCGATAGATCAGAGTGCCAGAGAATGAACTGTTCGCATGGAACTCTATACAGAATTCCATACTCTCGCAACCAGGGATGGTTTCTGCTGTGGTGCGGCAATAATACTGGTCCTTTAATATAATGGCCAGACCTCCTCCTCTCCCTTCCGGCCTGTCTACTCTAAAGATATGGTAGCCAGCGGATAAGGCTAAGACTAAATCAGGCTCTGATTGAGCCAAGAGCCAGGTTTCTGTCAAGAAGATCGCGTCAGGCTTGTGTTCCTCTAGCAGCATGGCGATTTGTGTACAATGCTTTGATAGGGATCGACAGTTTAACACGTACATACAGTATTTCTGGGCTGTGGCCAACGGGGAGGTATTACGAAGGGGGTGTTTACAATCCGGGCAGCGAGGAGGGAGCTCTGTAGGAGCGTACATATGCGTACATTGGACCGCGACAGTTCTTCCTATGTTGTATAAGGCTGTCGAGCTATATGTCCTGCCCTGGAGGGTGGAAGAACCAGGGTTAGTGGCCCCTGGTCCCGTCAGGTCGCGGACGGGCGCAGACGGGCTTGCCTTTGGCGCGCCTTCGGCGCACCGCCGGCGCGCCCGCTGCGCCCGTCCGCTGCGCCTCCGTAAAACAACACATTCTTAAATATTAATGGGAAGGAGCGTGGCCTATTTCGGTGGGCGGAGCCCGGGAGGTCGCGGCGGTTGCCTGCTTCCTGCTTCAGCGCCTCGCTCAGCTGAGCGGCGAGGCAAACACCAGGTAAGCAAATAGTGCAAGTTTTTTTTTAAAAAACACACAAGTAATCACAACAATATACAATTTTTAAAATAGGTATCGTGAAGGGTTCCTAGCTCTCGGCTTCCGCCTCAAGAGCTCTGTTCTAGGCAGCGCTGGTCAACAGATCGCGCCTAATAAGTAAAAAGGGGCGTGGCCTATTTCGGTGGGTGGAGCCCGGGAGGTCGCGGCGGTTGCCTGCTTCCTGCTTCAGCGCCTCGCTCAGCTGAGCGGCGAGGCAAACACCAGGTAAGCAAATAGTGCAAGTTTTGTTTAAAAAAAAAAAAAAAAAAAAAAAAGGATCATGTATCCGTTGCTGATATGGCGACGACTCTCTCCGGTCCGACAGACTAAGGTGCAACATTTGAGTGCTGAGGAGGGGTTTTCTTGGCTGCGCGTCGACAATCGGCGGTGATTCGAAGGAAGTGTCCTCTGACTGGCCAGAATGGACTACTTCAGGTTTTATGTCTCTGGTGTTGGAACAGGGAGTCAGCTGACTGACTCTTGGGCTTCACCTTGTCTGTCTGCGACTCCGGAGCGGCTTTTCAATGAGCCAAGCACCACAGGCTCAGTCCTCTCTTCGCTAGCCAAGGAGCAGCAGGTGCAGCCTCTCTTGCCAGGTCCAGGGGTCAGCAGTGCAATCCTTTTTCAGTCCTCCAGTTCAGATGTGATCTGAGGTTCTGAGTGCCTGGAGTGCCCCATAATAATGCCCTGAAAGTCCCCTCGGGGGATGAAGCAGTCACTAGCCAATGTGCTCCTGGGTTCCCTGCCACCTTATGACAACTTCTGGCTAGTTGTGGCATCTTTCCTATACCAGAGTACACTATTATGCACACTCCCAAGATGTCTGAACCCTTCTCTTGGTGTGGGAAGCTTAGTAGCCCGCTGTCGGGGTGTGGCTACTTGTGGGCTACACACCACAGAAAAAAACGGTTAGGCAACTGGTTTCCTCTCTCCCTTCCTGCCGCCAGCATATCTGCCTGAACAAAGGGACAGCTCCTCTTGAATGTGGCTGCCATTTGGCCATCAAAGGCAGCTTCTCCTTTGAAGCTTGCCTTTTCGGCCAAAACCCTGTGTGGCTTCCGGTGAGGGGGAGATAACACCTCTGACTGCAGCAGGCCTGTACTGTTCCGGTGCTTGTAAGGCATTACCACTACTCCCGGGAGGGCAGAAGGTTGTCTGGCGGGCAGCATCTATACATGGCCACAGGATTAACTGGGCAACAGAGTGCCAACTTTCTAAAAGTTACTTTTCCCTAAAGGTGACATTAAATTCGACTTGGGCATTAAGTTGGGTTTAATGTCACAACACGATTGATTTTATACCTTTAAGTACCTTTCCACTGTATAAACGACAATATGGGTTGTTTTTTAAAAAAAATTGTTTTTATTTCGTCAACAAACACATATATTGCCGGCCCCTGTAACCCAGAGGTATCGGCCCAAGCAACACACTGATCATGACATTGACAGTTTTATCATAATAGGATACCTGAAATGCATTTCAGATGAAAGCCAACTTCCCCAACTCTCCCCCGCCCTGCCTCCCAACTCCCTCCCCCCGACCGCACCATATTGTACCCAACCAACGATAGCATGTATTGAGCATAAGCCGGACCGATCCATTCCCAATCCCTGTGTGTACCCCCCCTTCCGGGGGAAACTAGATGCGCCCCTCCTCCCGCTCCTCTGGAACTGTCTCCAGGGGGAGACCCCTATAGTCTGCCCACCTCCATATCTTATAGTGTTTACGGGAGCACCCCCTAGCTGCAAAGATAGGGAGCTCCAGGCCCATGTTGAAGTCCAAGCCCCTCTTCCACACATTCAGCGAGGGGGCAGTCGGCGCTTTCCATGCCCTGGCGATATCCCTCTTGGCCAGTGTGAGACCCAGCAACAATAGATGCCGCTTGTATATGTTACCACCAATATCCTCCATGATGTGCAGGAGTGTCAGCAGCAGGAACAAATAGCGCCAACTAAGGGAATCAAACGCCCTGTCCATATCTGCCAACAATAGGGCTGCTGGGACCCCTAGCCCCTGCACTTCGCCACATGGGTCCGCCGGATGTTATGTCGCGTGGCACGGGAGGGCATGAACCCCGCCTGGTCCGGATGGACCAGCGAGGCGATATATGGCAGGAGGCGATTGGCCAAAGCCTTCGCCAGAATTTTAGCCTCCACATGGAGGAGGGAGATTGGACGATACGAGGCGTGCTCCTCCGGGGACCTACCCGGTTTGTGGAACACTACAATCTCAGCATGCCTCCAGTCCCGGGGCAACAACCCACACTCTCGGGTCTTCTCCACTACTGCCGTATAATGTGGGCCTAATGGTAGAAAGTTTTTCTTAAAAAACTCGCTCGGGAACCCGTTCGGGCCCGGAGCCTTGCCCGGGTTCAGGCCACCCAGAGCCTCCCCCAATTCCTCCGCCGTTAGCGGACGGTCCAATGCTGTCCGTGCCGTGTCGGACAACTCCGTGACCGGGTGATCACTTAGGAATCGCTCCACCGCCGTTGCCGTGAGGCTCTCACAGGGTCTATATAGCCCCGCGTAGTAGGTAGCAAAACTATTGGCCAGCACCCCCGGGTCCACTATGGGTGCTCCCCCATGATCCACTATCCCTGGGAAGTCCTGAGCATGATACATCCCCTGACACAACCTGTGCAGCATTGCACCCGACTTGTCTCCCCACTGGTACACTCGTCAAGCAGCAGGGAACCATATAGCTGCTGCGCGTAAAGTAACTGCCGACAGTGCGCCACACGTCCCTCCTCCCGGCCCCTACGCTCCAGCTCCAGAACCTCAGCCTCCGCTCGGGCTAGCCCCGCTCGACGCTCACAGCGGGCCGCCGCACAGAAGGAGATATCCGCGCCATGGAGTGTCGGCTTCAGCACTTCCCATAACATATCCGCCCCGGCCACGGAACCCACATTCCGCGACAGATACTGATCTACCACCTCAGTTATATGCACTCTATAGTCGTTCTGTTGCAGGCGCCACACCGAAAGTCGCCAACGAAACGACCCCCCCAACCCCCATCTGCAAAACCGCAGACACCGGGGAGTGATCGGAGAGCCCGTGCGGTAGGATCTCTGCCGCATCCAACCGGGACACCGCGGCCCCGGATAAGAATATGTAGTCTAGCCGGGAGAAGGAGCCATGCACCGCCGACAAATACGTGTAAGCCCTGGCCGCACCATGACACTGCCTCCAGGCATCCACCCACGCCAGGCCCCCCACCATCACATGAAGTTTCGTCTGTCCCCCTCCCCCTCTCTCACGCCCCCTTGACAGCCGGTCCCCATGTAGATCCATCACATCGTTCCAGTCCCCTCCTATGATCCCCGGGACGTCCGGGATGTCCGCCCAGCGCGCCATGAGCTGCTCCGCAAATGACCAGGACAAGGGGGGGGGAGCGTACACACTACCGAACACCACCCGCTCCAATCCAATCCGGCCCAAAACAAAGACATACCTCCCATATGTGTCTGCCCATGTCTGGGAATGCACAAAAGAGACCCGCTTGTGAACCAAGTTACCCACACCCCTGGAACCCTGAACAAATCCCGCATGAAACACCTGCGTGTATCCGTAGCGTTGTAGGCACAGCACCCTCGTCCCCAATAGGTGTGTCTCCTGTAGGAGTAACACGTCCGCCGATGCCCTCTTCGCATACTGCAGGATCGCCCCTCTCTTGATCTTATCAAGGGCACCCCGAACATTCCAGCTCAGCACTTTAATTGTAGCTAATCGCCCACTAGTCCCCGGGGAGCCTGTCGCCATAGAAATCATATCCAAAACATAATGGCCACTCAGGGACTCCGACATCCGCCCCCGCCCATGCCCAGCACTGTACTAAGGTGTGGTCAACCCCTAATCTAAAACCCCAACTTCCCAACAATCCCCCCAACCCCGCTCCCCCCACCCCATACCTCACAAACATGGAAGTACCTGTTGCGGTGAGAAACTTCCCCAGGCCCAAACCGTGAACCTCAGTAGTCCTCAACCAATGGATCCCCAACATGCCCTCCACCACCAATTCCCAAAGACCCCGCCCGCAGCTAGCTACGGCGGTGGTCGCCCCCACTTCTGTCCCCCGGACCAAGGCAGCCCCCTGCATCTAGAAGAGTAAAGCAGCCGGCGGCATGTCCATGACGCGAAGACCAAGAAGACTCGCACCCAAGGAACCTCCGTGCCCTCAATGTCCAATCGGCGGATGACCTGCCTCCGGGCCAGCCCCCTGCCGGGCTCCCCCTGACTTATGCCGGCGGCGGGATCTGGAACGCCGCTGCTTCTTAGCGATAGTCCCTGCCACCTCATTTTGGGAAGAGTCCGATTCTCGACCAGGGGGTGTATGAGGACACAGCTTTACAGTCTCATCTGTCCATTTAAAGACTTCCTCTGGCGATTCGAAGAACAGTGTTCGGGACTCATATACGACCCTCAAGCGCGCTGGATAGAGAAGAGCATAGGATAAGTGGAGCTCTCGCAACCTGGCCTTGGCCGCTAGGAAGGACTGACGCTGCTGTTGGACCATACATGTATAGTCCGGGAATATAAGTATGCGGGAATTTTCGAACTGAAGCGGCTCCCTCTCTCTGGCCTGGCGGAGGATGACATCCCTATCGTGGTAGTTCAGGAGCTTAGCGATAATCGGCCGGGGACGGGCCCCCACCGGCGGCCTCTGGACCAGAGCCCGGTGCGCCCGCTCCACTACGAAGCAGCGGGACAGCGATTCAGCCGGGAGCCAGCCCTCCAGCCACTGGGAGAGGAAGCGCTCCATGTTGTTCCCCTCGCAGCCCTCCGGAAACCCCACAAAGCGCAGGTTATTCCTGCGGGCCCGCCCGCCCGCCCTTCTGCATCCTCGACCCTGCCTGCCAGGCCCCGCTGGGTTGATTCTAGGGTCGCTACCTGCTTCCTCAGCGTCGCAACCTCATCCTCCACGCTCGACACCCTGGTTTCAGTCTCTGTAATGCGGGTCACCGTGTTTCGCAGGTCTTGACGCAGTAGCATTACGTCCGACCCAACTGCCCCAATCTTGGAATCCAGCATATCCCGGGACTGCGTTATGGCTGCTAGGAGGGCGGCTTTATCCGGCACTGCCCCCGAGGGGCCCCCGGCCACCGACCCCGCCAGGCCCGGACCTGTGAATTTATCGATAGGCCCCTGCTTCACCGCCCCTCCACCAGGTTTGTCTCTGGTCATCGTTGCAAATTAATGCTCCAAAGCCACCTCCGCGCAAAGTCCCCCCGGGCCCGACTGCAGATCCTCTCCCCCCCCTACGTGGCCACCTCCAGGATAATGCCCCTGTCACCTGTCCTCTGCCCCAGTCCTCCAGGGGAAACCACGTGGCCGGGGCCCAGCCGGGCCTCCGGTACCCAGCCCGCGTTGGACCAGGTCCAGTCTCTGCCAGATAAAGGGGGCGGGGGGGCCCCCCCCGACGCTGCTTCTCCAACTATGGCTCGGGGCAGGCACGACGTCCACTACATCCCAGCCGGCCAGGTCAGCCGTGCCCTGTCGCCACCAGGAACCAACAGGCCCCAGCCCCTCTCCAGCCGGGCCAGGCGGCCGCTCAGCAGTCCTCGCAGCTCCCAACCAGGCACCCGAACCGGCTGCTGACCCCCAGGGAACACCGGCTCATCCAGGGGGGGAGGGGAAGACCAGTCACAGCACACCGGGGACCAGGGCGCCACCTCACCTCAGGGCCGGAACACGCAGCTCGCCTCACTATCTCGCCGGCCCCTACAGGCTGGGACACCACAGGCTGCCCCCACAGGATCTCCGCGGTCGGGGCCAATTCGTCACTCCACCGCCAGCCTCACAACCTCACAGTCTGGCCGCCACCTCCGCAGGGCGCCGCTCCGCTGCAGCCACTGTCAGGCAAGTCCGGCCCAGCCCACTCACTCACGCGAGGCCGCGGCTCCCGGCACCGCACTAGGCCGCAAACGTCTCTCGGCCACCCCGCGGCTCACTTGGGACCCAGGCCGTCGGGAGCGCTTCAATCGCCGCCGCTGCTCGTCCGCTGTCTCTGACTGCTGGCAGGGCGCCTCAGCTCCGGGTGCAAGGATAAATCGGCGGATAATCGTTACGGGCGGGCGGGAGCCAGCTCAAGATGTGTCCGCCATCTTGGCTCACCACAACAATATGGGGTTTTAATGTTAGGAGATATTAAAGTACATGATTTGCTTAATAGTATGCAGTACCTTGCCTTTAGGGCTTGATAGACCTTCCTCAGGGATGACTTATATATATTAATGAAGGTTTAGGCTTTGCCATAAGTTAAAATGGCATGGTTGAACTAGCAGTTTACAAACTGCTCTTCCAGTCTGCAGTGGCTGGCTGGGAGTCATGTTAGTTGTGTGTGGTCACACTCAGAGTGGCAAAGTTAGTGCCGCAGACCTGGGTGGACACTAACTCACAGGCCCTGGGTACCTCTGGTACCATTCACTGGGGACTTATAAGTAAGTTCACTTATGCCAATTTGGGGTAGCCAGTTCAACATATACTTTATGGGGGGGCACACCTGAACCTTTACCAGGCTAAAGTTACCAGCGAACTCGGTACCTGGGGGACAGCGGACCGGGGTTGTCTTTGCCGGGGCTCACTCGACGCCGGTCCATTCAAGCAGCGTGGGGGGACTACAACCCCCATGAGCCCCTGCTCCTCGTGACGTCTCTCCTGACGACAGCGCGCCCGGAGGCGCTAGAAAAACGACAGCTCCCTCGGTGGAGCGGGGGGCACACCTGAACCTTTACCAGGCTAAAGTTACCAGCGAACTCGGTACCTGGGGGACAGCGGACCGGGGTTGTCTTTGCCGGGGCTCACTCGACGCCGGTCCATTCAAGCAGCGTGGGGGGACTACAACCCCCATGAGCCCCTGCTCCTCGTGACGTCTCTCCTGACGACAGAGCGCCCGGAGGCGCTAGAAAAACGACAGCTCCCTCGGTGGAGCGGGGGGCACACCTGAACCTTTACCAGGCTAAAGTTACCAGCGAACTCGGTACCTGGGGGACAGCGGACCGGGGTTGTCTTTGCCGGGGCTCACTCGACGCCGGTCCATTCAAGCAGCGTGGGGGGACTACAACCCCCATGAGCCCCTGCTCCTCGTGACGTCTCTCCTGACGACAGCGCGCCCGGAGGCGTTAGAAAAATGAAAGCTCCCTCCGCGTCGCGGGACGCGCGCGGGCGTCGCCGGGCGGAGCCCGGGCAGAGGGCGGGCCGTCTGTGGCCGTCCGGGGCCGGAGGAGGCCGGGCCGTGACACCCCCCGTGGATCTTCACGCGTGGTCGACGGAAAAGCCAGGTGACACTGTCTAACATTGCCGCGCAACGGACTGTACTGTAACATATGTGCGCTAGCGGAGTGAGGGGGCATCATATTTGCACATCATGAGCAGACGCAAGGGAGTGGTAGGGACATTGGACGCTTTTATGATCAGGGCTGAGAGTGTATTGACTCATGAGATTGAGCTAACTGAGCGGCGCCTATCCTTAGACCTTATGACGGCTCAGCGACGCTCATCTCTTGAAGCCGTGTCACAGGGCGATATCACATGCCACTGCCTTTCTGTGTCACCAACCCTGCCACCAATGCCTGCGACCCCTACTCACCAACTGTCTCCATTAGTCGCCTCAGCTACACCCCCTGAGTTTCGTCCTAGTGGCCAAAAAACCCGCACCAGATCCAATACTTCTAAATTAATTGGAGTGACTAAATCTAGTGGTCCACCGGCCAAACGTAAAAGGAGCGCTAATAACAAATCTAATACCCTCTGTCGCCCCGTCAATTGTAATAAATCGGCATTACAAACAATTGTTGTATCAAATACTGAGTCGGTGGGCACCCAAACTGACGAGCCCACTCCTACTCCTCATAGTAAGGATGATATCATGTCAGCCCTGGAGTCGGGTTTAAAAGCCATTGTTAGCCACTCTAAGGCTTTATTTGATGCACACCTTGCCCCTTTAAACGAGAGACCCTTACGCATGGAACAATTGTTGACCCGGGAGCTAGCCCCTGTTTCATCGGCTGCTGATTGCACTTCCCTACCTACTTCGATGCACTCACCGGGGGGCCCCGACAACCTAGGTACCGGGACAGCCAATGCTAACAACAGTACTCAGCACTTGCACTCACATAATGGTGCATCACAACATCTCCCGGCGATCGTTCTGCCTCTTCCATCGGACATTGATGCCAGACCACGGCCCATTGCACCACCTACATTGAAGACTTTGCCCAGCACCGTGACTTTGAACCTCCCCCCCGCATCATACCCTTATGTTATAATTTTAGCCGGAGTCCCCTGTTTGTCTGACACAAAGAAGGAATCATGGGTGGACCTTCGTAACAAATGCATGGACTGGTTAAGGAAACATAAGGGCTTTGAACCGGTCAGATTGCATGAAATCATAATGGTGCGGAGAGTGGGATGGGTGGGCAATTCGGCCAAAAATATCAATGGGGATTGCATTGTCATACATTTTTCCAGACCTCATATTGTTCAGTCTTTAATGCGCTCCCCTGAGTTATTGCCAGGGCTTACGACGAATATATGCATGTTTTCCCTTGGCCATTTTTTATAAACCTATCTCTAATAATTGTGTGACTATACCTATGGCCCTCCCTCTGGCCAATCGTTTTCTGGCTCTGTCTGATTTAGATGTCCCTGATTGACAACCAAGACCGAGTAATGAATCTCTTCCCCTGTCGCTGATTGAGGACCCTATTCCGCTGTTAGTACCCGTACCTGTCCCCCCTGATGATTTTGTTAAGTCACTAGAGTGTACAGTACCAAGGACTGGTACCTCAAATTCCTTAAATATTATAAGTTGGAATATAGCAGGCCTCAAGCAAAGGCTTCTCGACCCTGGGTGGGTCAACTTTATCCAGAGTCAGGATATGATTATGTTACAGGAGACGTGGGCTACTACGAACTTACATGTTAATGGGTTTCAGTGCTACAATATTCTTGCCACTAAATCTAGAATGGGCCGCCCCTCGGGAGGTTTATCCATTTGGATCAACATCTCTGTTGGAGGCTCTTCCAGGGCCTTGCAGACGAATAATCAGAATTTCCAGGCTATTTTATTTAAACAGAAAACTAGTCTTTTTCTGGTCAATTTTTATAACAATGATTTTAGTTTATCATCTAATTTACATTTTAAGAACCTTTTTAATTTTATTACCACTTTGGAGTCTAGGGCTGATTTCAATGATACTTCTGGCCTTGTATTGGGTGGTGATTTTAACGCTAAACTAATCGATTATTGCCCAACTATTAAGGACTGTAATTTGGGCTCGGGGTGCCAAAGGGGTGCAGAACTAACTACCTTTTTGAGCACACATAACTTGGAGAATGTTATGGACCGTTTCCCTACTGTCCCACTAGTGCCCACATTTAGAGGAAGAGACTGTTCCTCAACAATTGATTACATTTTTATTTCCCCTGGGCTGGCAGATTGCATTAGTAAGGCTATGGTTATTCCAATGTCCCAAGGGGATCATAATCCTATTAAGATCAGCCTGAAGATCATCCATCGACCAGTTTACAATAAGGAATGTGGTGCTAGGGACCTCTCCACTGGTTCAAACAATTTTAGATTAAAATGGAGGGGCATTAATGTCAAGACAACTGTTCAGACTTTGGTCAAAGATAACCTCCCTCTTTTCCTCTCATGTTTGTCTGATTTAAGTCCTAACCTTGGGGCAGTAAACGACTTTGTTAAGATCTGCTCAGCTCTTCGAGCACAGCTTACGATCCCACTGCGCGCCACTACAGACCAGGGATGGTTTGATCATGAGTTTTCTCTGGCCAACCGTGACTTGCGACTAGTCTTATCTGCTAGCCCGAGGAATCTCTCTGACGTAAAAAACGCCAGGACTCGATACAAACTGGCTATAAGTAAAAGGAAGGAGGAGATCCTCGAGGAACGTTGGGAGGTACTAGCGCTAACAGCCGCCCGGGGAAGGGGGGACATCTTTTGGGGTGCTGTTAAAGACCTGCGTTGCTCGGGCCAGCTTGCGACTCCAATGGATTGCACTATCCCTGGAGCCGCATGGGTGGACCATTTTTCTAAGATCTACGCGGCCCCACCCTCAGGGGCGGCAACCCCAATATTTAACAGCCCCCCACGGGCCGATATATTATTATCTGAGGTGGAAGAGGCCATCGCACAGAGCGCGGGGAATAAAGCCCCTGGCCCAGATAGCCTCCCAATCGATATTATTAAGGCTCACCCTGACTTATGGGCCCCACTTTTGCTGAATGTTTTTAAGAATTTAATTTTTACTTCTCCACCACCATCAACCTGGTCATCTAGTATAATAGTGCCTATCTTTAAGAAGGGCGACCGTTCCCAACCGGCATGTTACAGGCCTATCTCCCTTATTGATAACACTTTAAAGATTTTAGGGAGAGTATTGTACAATAAAATTTTATTATGGGCCGAGGATAACCAAATTTTAGAGAGCTGCCAGTTGGGTTTCCGCAATAAAGTAGGAACCGCGGAGCAGTGTCTTAATCTGAACCTTATTTTGGGAAAATACACCGTAGCACGTAATTGCCCAATCTATCTGGCCTTTATGGACCTATCCACCGCTTTTGACCTTGTCAATAGGTCACTACTATGGAAGGCCTTATTGGATTACGGTCTGGACGAATCCTTGGTACATTTCCTGGCCTATTTGCACAGAGATTTGAAGGCCTGTGTCAGGATTGGTATTGGGGGCGAGGTTTCTGAGCTAGTTAGAGTTAATAGAGGGGTTAGACAGGGCTGCGTCCTTGCTCCCCTCTTATTTATAATATATATCAACGGCCTTCACAAACACCTGGTTTCTCTAACTACCGATGTCCCGACCATAAAAGGTAATCATCTCCCCGCTCTGCTTTAGGCAGATGATGCGGTCCTTATGGGGCGCACCCCAAACGCTTTACGTATCTTAGTGAATGGCTTTGTTGCACATATGGATTCCCTAGACTTGAAGACTAATTTTTTGATAAACAAGTTTTTATTGTTTTTAGCAGTACAACAAAAAGAACGTCTGGCCCTCCAAGTCCCCACCCCGCATCACCTTGCCACCCTCTCCCCAAACCTTCCCCCCCCACCCCAACCCACTCCGCTAAGGTATATTGCCTAACCATTTCCCCCACACCTTCCGGTATTTCTTGGGACAGCCGCTTGCCTGATAGAGAGTCCGCTCCTGCGCCGCACACCAGTCCACCCCGGCGCCCCATTTAGCTACGGTTGGCGGCTGTGGCTGCTTCCATGCCGCTGCAATGTCTCGTTTAGCCACCATCAAGGCCGTCATGAGGAACCGGTGTTCTGAGCGCGTGCCATCCAATCCATCCGTGATGCCCAATAGGGAATGTCTAGGTTCATGTGGCACCTCCCACCCCAGGACCTCCGTAAGCTCGGACTCAATGCCCCTCCAGAACCCCTCCAGCTCCGGGCAGGACCACACCACATGAAGAAAATCAGCCGGCTCGAAGCCACAGCGGGGGCAAGCCGCATCCCCGGAGAGGCCCGCGCCGTGTAGGCGGGCCGGCGTGAGATAAGCAGTGTGCAAGTAATAAATTTGGACAAGCCGTAGCCGAGCTGAGGCCGTCACCAAGCGGGGGGCCATAAGGGCGTCCCGCCAGTCGGCCTCATCCAGGGGACCCACCCAGCCCTCCCAGCGCTCCTTAAGGCCCTCAAGGGACGTAGGGGTGCAGTTGACGAGGGAGCGGTAAATCCTGGAGACGCCCCCCCTCCCCAAGTTGCCCATCATAACGTGAGCCTCCGGGGGGCTGTGGTCCGGCAGCCGGACGTCCAGCGGGGTGTGGATGCGTATAGCATGGCGCAGCTGGAGGTATCTAAAGAATTGGGAGGAGTGGAGGGAGAAGCGCGCCTGCAGCTCTGAAAAGGAACACATTCGCCCGCCCCGCCAGATGTCCCCCAGCTGGGAAATGCCAATTGAGTCCCACGATCTAAACCCTTCCAGCGCCGCGACCTCACGCAGCCATGTCCCGTGCCACAGGGGTGTGACCCGGGTCAGCCTCCCCGTCCAGCGGGTATGACGGAGCGCCGCTCGCCAGGACAAGAAGACGGCCCTGGTGATATCCGGGCAAGAGGCGGGGACGGACGCGCCATACAGTCGATCCTGGATACCGGAGAAGCCCAACTCACCGAGTTCCACCCTATAGGCGGGGTCAGACCAACCCCCCCCAAACCAGTCATGTACGACCAGCAGGCGAGTGGCAAGATAATAAAGGTAGAGGTCAGACATGCCCAGGCCCCCATCAAAGGTGGGTATGCGGCACGTCGATAATGCCAGCCGGTGCCTCCCGCTGCCCCAGAGGAATCTCGTCACCATCGCGTCTAACTCGCGGAACCAAGGGCGCGGAAAGGAGAGGGGGGTGTTTTGCAGCACATAGAGAAACCGGGGAAGAATCATCATTTTATAGAGGGCCACTCTTCCTAGCGGATTGAGAGGCAACTGGTGCCAACGCACCAAGTCCGCCTTGGCTTTCTTCACCAGGGGGGTGACATTGAGTGCCCAGCTCAGCTCCGGGAGGAGGGAGACCCAAATACCCAGGTACTGGAACGATAGCCGGCGGAGAGGGATGGTCTCCTGCCAGTCAAAACACTCCCTGGATGAGTGCAGCGGGACCAGCACCGATTTCCGCGAGTTGAGGGATAGGCCAGACGCCCGGCCGAAACGGCTCAGGATGGAGAGGGCACGGGGTCCGGAGTGCGCCGGGTCACTCAGATACAGCAGGACGTCGTCCGCGTAAAGTGCGATTTTGTCGGCCTCCAGGCCAGGCCACTCCCAGCCCCGAAGGACGGGATCAGATCTAATCAGGGCGGCTAGGGGTTCCATCACAAGGGCAAAAAGAAGGGGCGACAGTGGGCAGCCCTGCCGCGTCCCCCGGCCGATCCGAAATGGCCTCGATAGCACGCCATTGACCAAGACCCTGGCCCCGGGATGTGCATATAGGACTCGCACCATCCCCACGAATCGAGGGCCAAAACCCATGCAGGCCAGGACCTCAAACAGGTAGGCCCATCCCACTGAGTCAAATGCCTTCTCGAAATCAGCGAGGAGGAGAGCGAGGTACGGGGACAGCCGATGGCGGTGGGCCAGGGCCACATGGAGACGGCGGAGACAGTGGCGGGTGCCCCGAGCGGGCATGAAGCCACATTGGTCCGGGTGGACCAAGGTCGACAGCAAGGGCCTAAGCCGTTGAGCCAGGATCGCCGCATAGAGCTTCACGTCCGTGTTAGTAAGCGAAATGAAGACTAATTTTAAAAAGTCTTTTGTAATGTCTTGTGGCCCGAAGAGGCGTCATATTGGCAGTATAGTTGTGGGGGCTGAAAGATTGGGCTCTACTAGCAGTTTCCCGTATTTGGGTGTGGTCTTTGCTGCGAACAACTCCTGGAGTGGGCATATAGCCCACGCCAGGAGTAAGTTCTCAAAGTCCATTAACTCCATTTTGAGCCTCCCCCGTCCAAAATTAACCGGGGCATTGCCTGCTATCCTAAAAATATACAAAACTCAATGTGTCCCGGTTGCTACTTATGGTGCTGAGGTTTGGGGAACTGCTAGTTGTTCCGATTTAACTACCGAGGAACATAGATTTTGTAGGAAACTTCTCTGTGTTCCCATCACTTCCCCACATTTTATATGTCATAGGGAATTGGGGTTGCACTTTATAGGGGATTTTATTCGTGCACGTCCAGCCCTTTTTTGGCTGGCGATTTGGAAAAATCCTGCCGCCATTTTGACTAGGGATATTATCGAGGATTGTCTACGCTGCGACAGGGGCCAGGCCATCCCCTGGTTATCAGGGGTGTCTAGCGTATTTCGCAGCGTGAACCTTGAAAATACCTTCCTAAAACCAACTACCACGGTGCTCCCCACTAAATGTGAACTTAAAAAAGCACTCTATATGTTATTTGACACTGAAAGGGTAGTAAGGGAGTCTTTGAAACCTAGTGTCCGTGGATATCTAGCCCGTAATCTTACAATTTATCCGACACCCAGCTATTTAACTCTCCCGTTGAGCCATTGGGAGCGTGGCCTTATATTTCGCCTTAGGGCAGGCACTATTAAATATGCACTTAGCTTTCCTTTATGGAATTTTAATGACCAATGTGTTGAGCCATGCCCTTGTGACTCTCAGAGTAGGCAAACAATTTTACATTTTCTATTTTTTGGTAAATTTTATATGAAGTATATTAAATGGTTTTTATCCCCGTATTTTAAAAAACTAAAACCCCTTAGCCTGGAACTTGCACTTTCAATGATTCTGTCCCTGGATGACGATGAACTTGTCTTTCGGGTGAGCTCTTTTCTAAAAACTGTGGTTTGTGCCCGGTTAACAATGTCCTAAAGTAATATGGTTTACTCCTCATGCGCAAAACAGCATTTTTTGTTTAATTGTATGATTTTATAAATGTTTTGTCTTTTTTCTGTAGTTTTATGGATTGTAATGATCCGAATAAAGTTTTCATTGATTGATTGATATACTTTATAAAGAGTTGGAACACTGGCACTGTGGTCTGGTTAGCAGGCCTCAGTACACCCTCAGAGTAGAAAAACCAGCATCATCAGTTCAAAACTTTAGTGGGTGATCATGCAAAAAGAGGCCCTCCTCCAGAAAAAAGCTGACAAGAAACTAACCCTTGTCCTGGTAGTTCTCATTGTCTAAGTGGAAGAACCTGGAAAGGCCATCTGCATTGGCATGGTGAGTCTCAGGTTTGTGTTCCACTTTAAAGTCCATACCCTGTAGGGAAATAAACCAGCTCAACAGTGTAGGGTTCTCTCCTCTCATCACCCACCTGAGAGGTCTGTGGTCAATTTGTACTCTGAAGTTAGTCCCAAACAGGTATGCTCTCAGATTCTTCAGAGATCAAACCAAAGCCAAGGCTTCCCTCTCAATGGCACTCCAATGCTGCTCTCTGAGTAGGCGTCGCCTACTGAGACAGGCAACTGGCTGATCCTGACCCTCTTCATTTAGCTGTGACAACACTGTCCCAATCCCACCTTTTGATACATCAGTCAGGACAACAAACTCTGCTGAAACCAGGTGCCTTTTATGACAGGTGCCGAGCACAAAGCTTCCTATAGAGTGTCGAAGGCCTTTTTACTTTGGTCAGTCCAGATGCGTTTTTTGGGCTATTTCTTGGAGGTTAGCTCTGTCAAAGGTGCCATTAAAGTATAATGTTTGCCAAATATTCTGCTGTACCCAGTCAGACCAAGAATGTTTCAGGCTTGGGTTTGGGTCTTAGGAGCTTCCTAGGCCAGATTTGTCTGTATTTTGGGCTGGAGAGGTTGTACATGGCCTCCACGTCCTTGGTGACCCAAGTGCACAACAGAACCTTGCCCTATATGACACGTACTTGCGTTGATAGTCAACCTTGCCTGCTAAAGGTGGAACTAAACACAGCAATATCATCCAGATATGCCACACTTAAGTTTTTCAAACCTGAACATACTCTGTTTATGAGCCTCTGGAATGTGGCAGATGCATTTTTCAGTTCAAAGGGCATCACTTTGAATTTATAGTGGCCTTAAATCTCTCCTTTGCTCCTGGTGTATTGTCTATCTTCTAATAACCTGAAGTCAGGTCAAATGTGTACAGATATTTGGCAACCCCAAAATTATATTTGAGCTCATGGGTCAAGCATTAGTCTTGGTGACTACATTTAGGCCTCTGTAGTTTGCACAAAACCTCCTCTCATGTTTACCTCCTTTTGGGTTTGGTTTGGGTACTAACACCACTGGGCTGGCCTTCTACTACAATGCAGAATAGTAATGAACACCCACCAGTCCTTTTAAGGTGTTGCATGTTCATCAACATTTTACATTGTAGTTACCCCTGAGAAAGGGAGTCCTCCCAAAATGCATTGGGTTTAAAGCAATAAGGATGCGTCATGAGGAATTGGGAACCCTCCAGAGCTGCTTAGAGAAAGCCTCACTAGGCACTTGTGAAAATATGGATAAAATTGACAAATGAAAATGGAAAGAGTAAACTTGAAAAATTATTGGATTACATATGGAATATAAGTGGAACAAAAATATAATTAAACGATTGAAATTTAGTATACATAATTGGCTGTGCATCTTCTTGAAGGACCTGACAGGGCTCCTTTTTGGGACATACATACACAGCGCTCACAGGCGGAGCGAAAACCAAGATTGCACGCCAGCTATGCCGTTGAGCATGATGAACATTGGAATAGAACTGATGAGTGCAGTCTGCCATTCTTTGTGTGCATACATTTATATTACCGTCCATCCGAGGAAGTGCATCAATGTTAAAGCAGATGACAGAACATTTATGATGGTGGTTAAACTTGGAGAGGCAGCACTGGAGGACTGGTTCGTTTATGACTGATGACATCGAGAACTCCAGCATAAATATCTTGAGCGTTTTAATTTTATTCTGCGCAGATTGCTGTGAGATAGGTACATGATTTATGCAGAGTATTGTTTATTTAGGATTTTAAATGTTTTGTAATTTGGGAAATTTGCTTTCTATTTATATGTTTGCAGGTACACAAGATCATGGCATTTTTAAATGCATATCTGCTGTATACTCTTTTGGGGTATAAAATATTGGTTTGATGTTTGGGTGGCGGAGAAACGTGGGACAGGAGTAGTATTGCTTCAGGGGTTTTCACTTTTTAGAGCACGTCATGCACGGAGGGTGGTTAGTTTTACATTAGTTTTTATACTTTCCTTTTTAGGAAGAGGGTGGGACACGGGATGGTAAACAAATAGCAGGTGATTTAAGTACTCGGATGCTCAATGGGTTTTATTTGGAAACATCTAGGACCGGGGGAGTAGCCAAATGACCGATCCAGGGACGGCCTTTAAGTGGAAACTTTAACAATCTGCTGTGGCATATAGAAGATCAAAAACTCGGATTTGACAGATGGGTGTCTTCGTGAGGCACAGGTGAATGTCTGTGGGTACTGAGAGCAGATAGTTATAGTTGTTCTTTAATTTAATTGTTAGTAAGCACGAATGGTTGTTTTCAGTTAAAACGGATGCATGTAGGAGATGTGTGCAGTGCATGTACACAGATTTGGGGTTCAGATTAGTGAATTTATTTTGTAGTGTCAGGTACACACGGGGGTGTTAAGATGCATGACTTGTTTAATAACTTTTTCCTCTATTGAAAAGACGCCAGTAAGTGTCACGAATGAGGGATGCTGGGTAATGTAGTGTGCAGTTTTTTCTAGGTATTTTATAGTTAGTGTGCATTATAAGGGATTAGGTATTTTAGTTTTGAGTCGTTGTACATGTTTAATAGAAAGGACTGATGGGTGTTCATTACTATTTTATATTGTCGCTACCCCGGAGGAAGGGAGTCATCCCAAAATGCATTGGGTGTAAAGCAATAAGGATGCGTTATGAGGAATTGTGAACCCTCCAGTGCTGCTTAGAGAAAGCCTCACGAGGCACTTGTGAAAATATGGCTACAACAGACAAATGAAAATGCAAAGAAGAAACTTGAAAAATTATTGGATTACATGTGGAATATTAGTGGAACAAAAATACAATAAAATGATTGAAATTTGCTATACATAAGTGGCTGTGCATCTTGTTGAAGGACCTGACGGGGCTCCTTTTTGGGACATACAAAGTAAGCCTTTTGCCAGGCTCAAACCTTCCTTTTTAATACATATAAGTCAACCTTAACATAGGGGTGGACAACCCAGTGGGCAGCGTGCAATATATTTAAAAAGTAGGACATGTACTTTTAAGTTTTACATGTCTTGCTAGTAAAAAACTCTTAAATGCGTTTTCACTACTGCTACGCCTATCCCATTGGATAACATTTGAGTAACCTTGTTATATTTTATGAGTGTAATTTCCAAATGGGAACAGCTACCCAGTTCATGTTTGGTGGCTTAAAATCCTAACTTGTGGTGTAGTCTGATTTTAAGTTACAGTTTTGAAAATGCCACTTTTAAAAAGTTGGCATTTTCTTGCCTTAGCCATTTGGTGACAGCAGCCTGTCTCTGGGTCACATGGCTAATTGTAATTGACAGTTGAACTTTGTGTATTCCTCTTAGACAGCCACAGACAGTGGGGAGCTTAGATGTGACTGGATGACTGGATGGGAGGGAGGAGCTGGATCCAGCCCCACTTACACTTTAATAGGCTATGTCATTTCTCCACATAAAGGGCTGCATACACCCCTGCAGT
This sequence comes from Triturus cristatus, assembly GCF_964204655.1. Taxonomy (NCBI): domain Eukaryota; kingdom Metazoa; phylum Chordata; class Amphibia; order Caudata; family Salamandridae; genus Triturus; species Triturus cristatus. The sequence continues at coordinate 558,134,986 of NC_140590.1, forward strand.
TGGTCTGGAGCCAGGGCCAGCAAGGCAGGGCACCTGTGTACCTCAAAGGTATGCCCGTAGAAGCTTCTCTCCACTTCAGAGACACAACTGGGTATAAATGCCGGACCTCAGATACCAAGTCTTCTATACACTTTTGGACTTGTGGTTACTCTGCCAGGAAGAAGGACTGCTGTGCTGCTGAAAAGACTGCCACTCTGCTGAACTGCTGCTCTGAAGGAACATTTACCCTGCTGTGTAGGATATTGCCTGCTGCCCTCTTGCCTGGATGAAAAAGAACTGGACCTACAACTACACCTAGGAACCCAGAGAGACTCCATGGGCTAGTCTGCTGGCCTCCCGACCTGAGCCTTGGGAACATAAAAGGCTCCCCAACACCAGCCCCTGTACCCAGCTGAAGGGAGTTCCTAACCCCCAAGATGTGCCCCTCAGGTCCTGGACCTTTGGTGTGGCTCAGAGAACTGTATACTTAAGTTTTTGGGCTCTTCACAACCGCAAACAGGCACTTTCACACCACGACCTTGCCGCTCGCACCGCAATTCAGTGCCAAGGTCGCCAGCCGCCCCTTTGTGCTACAGCATCGAATGCTAATGGGGACTGCAAATGCAAAGCTCCAGCGACACCCATCCACGACGACTTCAGGATCTTCGCGCAGATGCTGGTAGCCTCCAGCGACGCTCTCCCTACTCCTCACAACCCATCCACTGTAAACGGGACTTATTGCATGGATTTGAGAAGGTAAACTTCAGCGGGTCTAACCTGGTGACTGTAGCTGACCTGCGCTCCATTGCGGTTGTCCTGAAAGTGTGACTTGTATTCGGTCCAACACAGCCAGATAGTCGCAGCTGGCACTTTGTGCATTTTTATGCTATTTTTCACCTAAAATCTTTACAATTTCATAACTCCGGTTCTACTGATTGACTTTTTGTCGTTTTTTGTCTTGTTTTATTTATTACATTTTATGCTATTTCTCTAAACTGGTGTAAGATGCTTTTCTGGTGTGTTTTCACTGTGTTACTGTTGGAAGTGTTGCACAAATACTTTACACATGGCTTCTAGGTTAAGTCGTACTGCTCTGTGCCAAGCTACCAGAATGTTGAGCACAGGTTAATTTGGGTTTGACTTGTGCCTCACCCTGACTAGGATTGTGGTTTCTGCTTGACCTGGGCTCACACCCCAGTCAACCAGCAACCCAGTTAGTTTCCTACAAACACCCTTTAAAAGGGAGTCCCCACCACTGGCAGTGGTATAAGGGGAGCCTCTGGATTGCCTCCAGTCTTGCCACTGGCTTGACAGATGACACAGGAGCGACATAACTCCTTCACTTTTTCAAACATCTGAGGCCAGTAGAAGTGATTGACCAACCTTTCCCATATTTTGACCTGCCCCCTATGTCCAGCTAAGGGGATGTCATTGGCCAGATTAATCAGAAATTCTCTGTGGTGTTGGGGGACCACCACTCTCCTGTTTGCCCTTGGTTTGCGGTCCCTTGCCTCACTGCACTAGAGTTCCTCATCCCAGTACACAGCATTGATTCCAGAGACATCCCCTTCCTCCTGTTTCTGTTTGACAGCCAGCTGTTTCAGGCCTTCAAGAGTGGGACTAGTCTTTTGTCCCTGATCGATTCCAGAGAGATCCCCTTCCTCCTGTTTCTGTTTTTTACAGCCAGCTGTTTAAGGCCTTCAAGAGTGGGACTAGTCTTTTGTCCCTGGCTCAAGTCCTCTCTGGAGGGTCCTCCCGCTCCTTGAATTCTGCCTGGTCAGGCAGATCTTCCAAAGAAGCAGCCTCCTCTTCAGGCATCAGACCTTCCCCTTAGGCCCCTTAGGGTTAGGCTCATTCATGGCCTTTGGACTATGTGAAGTGGCCTTCCCAGGCTTCCTGCCCTTCCTCTTGTTATTAAGGTATTGGGCCATTTTTCCGGTTCCAAGGCCGCTTGATATTCCCTCAAGACCTCTGTGCTCTAGTGGAGACAAGTACCCACTCAGGAAGACCCAGTATTGCTGCATGGATCGGTCTCTCCACCTCTGTCTAGGCAGACGTTTCAAGCTCATTGCCCATCAGACACTCCTGGGCTGTCAGGGGACACCGTTACCTTCTTTGGGCCAGTAACCCCTCTCCATTCAAAGTCTACCACTGCTATTGGATGTAACTTTGTAATATTGCCAGAGTTGACCATCTGGAGCACCTCATCAGGGATGATCAGTCCTGGGGAAAACAGCTTAGCCGTAACCATGGTGATACTGGCACCTGCATCTTCCAGGGCCTGGATTTCAACTCCATTGATCCTTGGCCACAGATTGTATATTTCTATACTTGCAGGCCAGTGGGTTAAGGGTTCAATGTCATCCCCATTCATGGAGAATAAGGTGGCCTCAGTCCACTCTTTACAATTCCTAGGGAAAACTTCCACTCCCATCCCTACACTTACAATGCCTTTGAGATGTTCACCAGTGGATGGGTTTTTGGTGGACTCAGTATCTCCCCTCTTGTCCCCTGGCTGTTTACAGTCATAGCGCACCCGAACCTTTGTAGGGTTGAAATTCTTTCCTAGGTACTGCCTCCCCTTTGAATGGGATGTGGCACTGGGCTCCCCCCTTGGGCATATTTTGTGGACTCTTTGGGATTTTGTTTCTTTTTATCCTTGCCCTCTTCTTCCCCCTTAAAGGGGATGGGGGGGGGGGGGGGCTGTCCTCCTTTTTTGTGATCACCGCCTTGGGACTTTTTGGGCAACCTAGTGTGTACCCATTCATCAGTGATCTTCTCCATCTCTTTGAGACTAGATAACTTAGAATCTACTAGATGCTGTTTTAAAATGAGGTACAATTTCTAAGTGTGTGTTTGTTTACCACTAAATTGTAGAGCCCCATATAGGTATCTACATGGGTACCTTTAATCCAGCCTTCAAGTGACTTCACAGAAGCTTCCAGAAAATCCACCCATGTCTAGTCGCCCCATAGTGTGTGTTCCTAAACCCTGTCTGTATCCTTCATGGAGTAGACTAAACAGCTCAATGAGGGCCTCCTTTATATGTGAATATGACTCTGCCACATCATCTTTCAGTGTCATCTGCCTATCCCTCACCCACTGTTGAAACTAGTTCCCACAATAAGGATCCCCAGTGTTGGGTACCCACCCATCTCGTTCTGAGAGCCCTCTCATAAGATGCTAGCTATTTGTCTATATCATTACCTTCTACATACTTTGGAACAAAGCCCTTGGGTAATCGGGGAGCATAGGCACCCCTGCAGGCACCCCTGCAGGCACCTCTGTGTTTTTATTGCTGCCACCATGTCCTTGGGACTTCAGTACCCGCCTGACCCTTTTCTCTTTCTTCTAGGGCTAGTCTCCTCTAATGTAACTCCATGGGGCAAAGTTGAACCTCTAAGTACTTGGGCCTCCTCAATGAAGTGGAGCGCTTTACACTTCCAGATGTGGAGGCATGCCTTGAAAAAACTCTTGTTGCCCCCCTCATCATAGAGGAGGTCTCTGCCATCCTCCTCATTTCCTCTGTCAGGGGCAATCTACATTCCAATTTGAGCTTGGGCTCGCCTGGAATATCTTGCTCCAGGTCCTTATTTTTGGCAGAGACATGCAAACTGTTTTTTCTATCTCTACACAGCACCCTCAGGTCATTGATATTGAGTGTGGGCAGGGTGGAAAAGTCGATTTCCATGTTTTCACCCTTTGGAGACTCATCAAAAACGTTTATCACTTTTGTAAACTTTTTCAAACTTTTGTGAACCTCACTGCAAGTCTGTAGACTCCTGGAAAACAGTGCCATGTACTCAAAACTTGCAAAACATTTTAAAAACTTTTTCATCTGAGAGTTGCATTGGGGGATTTTTGGTCGTTATCAACATTTTAATTGTCTGGTACAACCAAACACAAGTTCTGGATCTCACCGCTGGGCACCTATGTGAGGATTGTGGTGTCTTATACTGTGGGGTTCTGTGACCTCACCATATAATAAATTCAGATAAACATCTTGGGTCCAGTGAGGCTTGTTTGTAAAGCCTCTAGCTCATCCCTGGGTAGCTGTGGCTTAGAGCAGCAAAGCATAAACAAAATAATTAGTGTAAAGCATTTTGACACACCAAACAACAGAATAAGAAAGTCACACAACACAAGAGAAATCCAACATCAATTTATAAACATAAATTATATTTTTGTGAATTATTAGACAGCAAAATCCACCAGAGGGCTCCAGAGATATAGATTTTTAAGGGAAACACAAATCTCAGCTTCAGAGTGCAAAGTGGAAACAAGCATTGGTAACAGTAAAGTTTGGAAACTTTCTAAAAGTTTTAAAAAGTTGTGTTTAACAACTTAGGCCTGGACTAGGCAACCAATTCCAACAGTTGGAAGGTTGGGGAGCAGTAAGGAAGAATTGGATCAGTTACCTGTCACTAAAGCAGTCTCAAGTCCAGCTCCACACTTTATGCATAGACTTCAATGGATTGGTCCTGATGTTGAGGATAGAGGATGGTGAGGATGCTGAAAGATGCTATGGGTCCTGTGTGGTTGACGGGGGCCTGTCTGGGGTTATTCCTCAGTCTATAGTTGAGGAGAGGCTACTTGGGTCCGTCGAAGTCCTATTTGGTCCAGCAGAAGTCCAATTACGTGTGTGCTTCTGGTCTCCTGTTGCTGCGGGTCCAATGATCTCCTTTAGTGAGGAAGTCTGTCTTTGGCGACCAGTCTGCACTCTTAACGACTATCCCATATCCAACAGACTCAGGTGCAACTTTTGAGTGCAGAGGAGTGATCTTCTTAGCTGCAGCGGCAGTTCAAATGAAGGGGCTACTGCCTGGACAGAATGGTCTACTTCAGCTTCTGTTGCCCTATTATTGGAACTGGGAGTCAGCCAACTGACTCTTGAACTTCACCTTGTCTCTCTAGGGCTCTGGAGCGACTGTGCCACGAGCCAGGCACCTCAGGCACAGTCCTCTCTATGCTAGCCTAAGGTGAGCAGGTGCAGTACAGCGGTTGACGCATCCTTTCTTGCTAGGTCCAGAGGTTAGCAGAGTAACCCTTCTTTAGTCCTCTATCCAGTCCAGATGTGATCTGAGGTCATGGGTGCCAGGGTTGCCCTATTTATACCAGAAAGTGCCCTGGTGGGATGAAGCATCTCTGTCCAATGGGCTACCAGATTCCCTCCAACCTTATGCCGACTTCTGGCTGTGTGTGAAATCTTAGCTATCTCAGAGTGCACCATTCTTCCCCCTCTCAAAATGTCCGAACCCTTCTCTTGATTTTTTTTTTGTAAAACCGTTTTTATTGCAGAACAATGTAATAAGCAGCGTACATTCATAATATTCCTGCACCACTATTGCCAGTGCCATATCTTACGTGGCCATTTAGGCAGTCGTACACTGCTTGTGAGCCCACATCCCTGAGGCCGGGCAGCGGTGGCAAGTAAATCACTGTACTTAACCATATTTCAATCTGTACATTTGCCGCGAACATAGTAGGGTGTCTGCCTTCCGCTTTGAAGTTTCCTCCCCCTTCTCCCCCCGCCCATCACTTCCCCCTCCCCAGTCCCTATCCCCCAGCCCCCTCCCCCGAACCCTTCTCTTGATGTGGACAGTTTGGTAGCCCACCCTAAAGGTGTGGCTGCCTGTGGTCTACACGCCCACGGAAAAAATGGTTTGGCAGTTGGTTTTCCCTCTCTTTTCCTGACTCCAGTCCATGTACCTGATCACAGGGCAGCCCCTCTTGTTTGTGGTGTCCATTTGTCCATCAAAGGTGACTTCTCCTTTGAAGCTCGCCTTTTGGGCCTACACTCTCTGTGGCTTCCTTCAAGAGGGAGGTAACATGAATCTCTGTGGCAGGCCTCCATTGTTTCTGTGCTTAAGAGTTATTTACAGTTCTATGCAGTAGGGCAGAAACCTGTCTGGTGGCCAGCATCTGTGACTGACCACTGGAGTAACTGGGCAACAGAATGGCAAATTCTAAAAGTTGCTTTTCCTTAAAAGTCACTTGAAATTTGACTTGGCCATTTAATATTACGATTAATTTGATACCTTGAAGTACCAATTTTAGTAGTCTCATTCAGAAGTAAACAGGGCTGAGATATCAGCCCTTTAACTCTACTTACCAATGGGGCTACTCGCCTATCCACAGTCAACACGACAATTTGGGGGTTTCACATTTAGGACATATTGAAGTATGTGTAATGTAAATCAAGGGGGTAGTGAACCTCACCAGTCTATAGACCAGAGTCTCGAGGAAATTGTCTCGGAGACCCTCAACCACAACCACATTGCGACCTCCAACATTGTATGTTATCTTCGTTGGGGTGATGTAGTGGATAGTGTCATCATCGGGTCTCTTCACTTGATAGAGATAGAGGTAAGACTGAAAACATAGTGATGTTACTTAGGACACTTAATGGGTCCTAAACATATAAAGATCTGGTCGACATGTTTCGGTCCTGTGTTGCCTCTGGGGGTCCAGGGTATGTTCTCCATCATTGCCTATCCTACTTCCAGATTCTCCTCCTCCTACTCAGAAAAACACCAATGGGTCCTTCACGAAAATGTCGTGCAAAGCATTTTCAGAATGTGGGGCAATCTCCACATAGATTTTTTTGCCACCACAGAAACCAAAAAATGCCCAGGCTACGCCTCGATGTATTTCTAATCAGGGACACTGGGGAATGCCCTATGGATCGACTGGTCCAGCAAATTTCTCCACACCTTTCCTCTTATCCCCCTGATTCCTTCAGTTTTCCACAAACTGTCTTACTCGTCAGCTAGAATGATCTTGAATGCTCCGGAGTGTCCCCGAAAATCATGGTTCACAGACCTTCTCCACATGTCGGAGCTTCCACATGTGAAGCTGCCTGTAGACAAGATCTTCTCATGAACTTCAGAGGCCAGATGTTGCATCGCAACCTCTCCTCTTTGACTTTGTCAGTATGGCTACTCAGCTAGTTAGTTCAATATGGACATTTGAACCTTTCACAATGATGCATGAACATTTTCCAGGAGGCTAAAAGACCTTCAACATGTTCATCGTATTCTTTTAAATGGAAGAGATTCTGTATTTGGTGTCCTGACAAGAACATGGATTCAACAACCTGCCAAGAAGGTGTTATTCTTCCATTTTTACTTCATCTGACCAAATTGGGCTTATAATTCTGTTCCATAAAAGTTCATTTGGCAGCAATTACTGCCTACAGAAAAAAGTCCTTCACAAACCACTTTTTTCAAAATTCCTGGACTTTTTAGAGGGTTTGAAAAAGCTTTACCCTCCCAAACAGCGTCCATCTCCTCCCTTGGAGTTTAATATAGTCCTTACATGCAGGCCCCTTTTGAACCCATTCATAATTCCTTGTGCCAACATCTCTCTTGGTAAGTTGTTTTCCTTGTAGCGATCACATCAGCACGTAGGGTTAGCAAAATTCAGGCATTATGTTCTCACAAACCATGCACAGTCTTTCATTATAGTAAGGTGGTTATAAGGACTCACCCAAAATTCCTACCGATTTGGAGTGTTGTAGAGTAGAGTGGAATAAAGTGATTTTGAGTGGAGTAGTGTGGTGTGGCGTGGAGTGGAGTGAAGTGTCGTAGAGTGGAGTGCGATAGAGTGGAGTTGGATAGAATGGAGTGGAGTGTCATAGAGTAGGATAGAGTGGAATGTTGTGGAGTGTCGTAGATTGGAGTAGAGTAGAATGTCAGAGGTTTGTAGAGGGACATGGAGAATAATAGAGCAGCATAGAGTGAAGTGGCATAGTGTTGTAGAGTGGTGGGGCATAGAGTGGAACAAAGTGTGAGAGTGGAGGTGCATGGAGTGTAGTAGAGTGGAGTGTATTTCCCCAGCGAAGTTCCCTTGTAGTGAACATGATTGAGGCAAATTCCATTAGTTCTATTCTGATTGAAGAATTGGAAGATGCAGAAGCCTTGGGCGTCTGCCTCGCCTTGACGCACCACCAATCATTGGGTGGGGTACTAATTTATAGACCGCTTGGCAGAGCAGGCTCTTTTCTTAATAAATCATTGACCAATGTGCTGGCTCAGCGGGCTCTAAGGTTTGCCCACTTTATAGTGTTGGGTGATCTTCACTTGCACATAGATAAAAAAATAATAGTGAAGTGTCCTCATTTTTAGACACAATGTCATCATTAGAACTTTCTCAGTATTATTTAGAACTGCACATAAAGCAGGCAATTTCCTTGATCAAATTATCTCCAATATTAGTTTACATCTTGACAAACCTTTGCCTCTTTTCTGGACTAACCATTATTTGATCAAGTTTCTTTGGCCTATCTTGACTTAATTACAACCCAGGATTAAAAAAACGATATCTGAAACGAGGGCACTTCATAAAATTCTACTTATAGGAATTTATGCGCTCCCTGGAAGAGAGCACCCCCTCTCTCTCAGGCCAAGTGGAGGAAGATGATTGCACGTTAGACAGCTGGATTAGAAACACCTCCAATAAGCTAGACCCGCTCTCCTCACGTACTCCTTGCAGGAACAAATCTTTTGATCTCTGGTTAAATGAGAATTTCAAGTCTATCAAGAAACTGTGTAAATCCTTAAAAAGGCAGTGGCGAAAAAAACTACACAAATGTTGATAAAATCATCTATTAAGCAGCCCTAAAAAAGATGCTGCAGTTAGAGGAGCAAAAAAAGGAGAGGATAGAAGAAGCAGGTAATAAATCCAGGGAAATCTTCAGAGTGGTCAAAATTTTATGTCCCCTGAAGCTTGTGGCAGATTGCACCAACCCTCTGTAAATGTGTGCGTTCAGTTGGCAGCTTACTTCCGCAACAAGGTAACAACTATTCATGCCAACCTAGCGCTGGGGATTCACGTGGAGGAGAGCCAACTAGAGACAGTCTGCATCAGTGCAGTATCGCCCATTTCTGACTCACTGTTTAATTTTCAAACCATTATGCTGTAAGAGTCCTTGACAGCATTACATACCCTTAAATCAGAATCTCCTGCCAACCTCTGCCCACCTATCTATTAGAGGTGGGTGCAGCTGTTATCAATCTAGTGGCCAATAAGGTGACAAACATGTCATTAGTTGTCCCTGAGGCATGGAAGCAGGCTAAAATCTACTCCCTATTCAAAAAGCCCTTAGCAGACCCCTCAGAGCAGTCCAACTACAGGCCAGTTTCCCTACTCGAAAAGGCTGTTAACCAACAGCTGTCTCAGTATCTTGAGACTAATGATCTTCTCTATCCCAGCCAATATGGCTTCAGGTCACATTTCAGAACTGAGACTGCACTGGTTAAAGTCACTGAAAATATTAGAGGTACTTTGGATGCAGGGGGAGACCATTCTGATTATGTTAGATCTCTCAGCGGCCTTCGATAAGTTCTGTTGCCTCGCTCTATTCTCTTAGCTCGCCTCCAAGCTGTTGGTATAGGTGGAGTGGCTCTGGATTGGATAACTTCCTTCTTAAAGGCTAGAGGGCAAGAAGTTTGGGTTCCTCCATACGCGTTCGAAGCTTTTGAGCTGACGGTGGTTGAGCAGCAAGGGTCAGCCTTGAACATCACTTTATGGAATGCCTGACCCCTCTAGCGCAATTGGCAGAGGGGCCAAGGTGATTACTTATGCTGATGACACACAGTTGCTGTTTACCTGTAGGCAGGGAGAGGAGATTAGAGAAAAGTAAATGAAAACCTGTCTTTCCTCTGTCTTGCACTGGATGTTGTTACAACAATTAAAACCAATGCAGAAAAGACAGATATCTTATTCTTTGGCCCCAATCCCCCAGACTGACAGATGCTGTGGCCCAAAGACGCCCACCCCCTGGACCTCAGGGTGGAGTAGTTAAAAATCTGGGCATCAAATTTGATTATGCTTTATCTTTTCAGCCTCAGATCATGTCAGTGGTTGAGCCATCCTTAGGGTTCTTGCAGATTCTGAGAACATGTTTACACTATCTTTCCCTGTCCGCAAGAAAGGTAGTGATCCAGTCAATATTAACATCGAGACTGGACTATGAAAATGCCCTCTTCTTTGGGCTTCCAGACTAACTGGTTAACAAGCTTCAAGTGGTCCAAAACATGGCAGCCCATATTCTACTTAACGTGCCCTCAAGAACACATGTATCTCTGCACTTACGTGGCTGCCGATAAAGAAGAGAATTCTCTTCAAAACTCTAATCCTAGTCTATAGAGCACTACACCATTCTCGGGCAAGCCAGCTTAGGGCTAGATTTAGCTTTTATGCCCCTTCCAGAAATCTATGGTTAGCCCATGGCCACATGGCAAGGATCCCCAAGGTCAGGCGCACAAGATTGGTCGGAAGGACTCTTTCCTATCTTGGATCGGTGGCCTAGAATAAACTCCAGCTGGAGTAACGTTCAGTGGCATCCTCTGTCTTGTTTAGGAAAAGACTGAAGATGTGGTTCTTTCATCAAGTATAGTTGTTGCGACTGCGTTTTTCTGTCAACTGAAAACGTAGTGCTGGGACACTCCGAGGAGTAGCCATGCACTTTAGAAGTCTCATTTCATGCATTCAAGCTCCCTCAAAAGACAGAGCCTGAAATTTGACCTCTGTCTTTGAATGCACAGCTAATGTGACAAGATAAGAACAAAATGTAAAGGTCTGTTTACAGAAAGCGAGCACTTATGAAAGAATGCAGTAGACAGGCTATACTCAATGGGAAAGACCAATACATGCTGGACAGCCTAAAACAATAAAAAAAACTAGCAAATAGAAAGCAACCAATGTGAGTTGCAAACCACAAAGCCAATGGGTGGAGTGGAGTCCCAGGTAAACTTTCGGTACTTCCCTAAGAAGTCATTTTGCAACCAAACAATGTGTGGTCTGGTAGGCTTCCACCCAAAAAGGTGCTTTGCTACTTCATTCCTGAGATACTCAAGTGACATGCACACTGTTCTGATGCCGCCTACCTTAGTGAAGCCTCAGTGAGGTTACCCATGGGAATACTTAATTCCTGACAGGACAGGATAGAGAGAGTCGCTATAGCGTGCTTGCAGCATCTGCAAAGTAACAAGTGGATAAAGCAAAACATGAGCCAGAACTCCAGACCACCAGGTGATGCAAGTTCCTCAGTAAGGGTGTTCATGAAGAGATTTTAGTAGCTTTGTGATACCCAGCATCTTGGGACCGCCACATGTCTGCATTCTTTAGTGCTTTCTTAGTGCCTTTCAATTAACCCTTGAGGCGCCTTCATAGGTCGCTTCCCTTGTCTCACTGTAAGAACATTTGAAGCTTTGCCTACCTGTATTCTGCCACCTTGAGGAATTTCTCCGCCAAGATATCGCTCAGTGTGGTGTCTTTATCTCCAATGGTTGCACCGCTCTGTAGGCCTGCTTCAGTGTGCTGCTCCCCTTAGACACCACTCTTTCATGTTCAAATGCCCTCCTTCGCTCCTCTTTCTGTGTCCTAAGTCTTCTGATCAGTGGGGCCTAAATTTCGCATTAGCGTTTTGTGATGTGTGTTTTTTTCCACCGTCTCTTTCCAGCACTTGCACCTTCACACCTTCAGTGTCTTCTCTGTTACCCCATAAACATAGAACTTCGTGGCTAAAGTTATGGTACCCGCTCAGTGCTAGTCAGCAGTGCTAACAGTGCTCTCCATATCAGATTCCAGTCTGCATCATTCGCCTGTTATCTATGTCGCTGTCGCCACCTTTCCATGTTTACTTCAACCCTCGCAAGGACCTCCGTAGTTCAAACTGCTCCAGTTCTGTGTACTTGCAGGGCCTCTCTCGTTTCCTGTGCAGTTAGGATGGGCAGTGTGGGCCCCAGTGCCACATGCAATGCTCACCAGACTGCGGAATTCTCCTAGAGTCTTGCAAAGTTCCCCTAGCTCTATAACTTCAGAAAAGAGTGCTAGCCATATTATGTAGTGCACCAATGCTCCACACACATTTCTGTGGGTAGTGTAGCCAGGAATCCCCAGTCCTACCCTCTGCGGGGGATATGGAGCTGTCAATTGAGCCAAGCAGTTTGCCATCCATATTATGCAGCTAGGGAGAAGGGTGCCTGCCATCGCACCAGTATCAAATTGTCACATTTCCCCCATTTCCAATATGGAATTCAGGGTGATGCCATCTAATGCTTACTACATCCATGTGGGTGAGCCTGGAAAACTGCTTATCAAGAGACTGGTTGAGTGTACATTTTCTTCTCGCTTCACACCCTTTAAAAATATGACCTTCTTTATTGGCTTCCTCCCATGAAGAGTTCTTTCAGCCCCCAAAGATTCGAAGAAAAGACCTGGGGTAAGAATTGTAGAACTCCAGCTTTAAATGGAAGTCATAAATTATTAAGCAAAACCTAGATTTATCGCTGGTGCTTCATTTGGGTAAGATTGTTTGCTTATCCTCAAAAATAACTGGATCACAGTTTCTTATTTTACGAAACTGATATCAGTGGACATCATAGGTTGAAAAGATTTATGAGCAACACATTTAGAATGAGATTTAAATACCAGATAGGATGAGGATCCATAATTGCTGGAAATGATCTATCTAGACTCCAAATGTAGACAGCTAGTTGTGTGTTTGAAAACTGCAATTGTGGCTAAATAGGATTTGCATATTTGCCCTTTTATTCACTTATGGTCTAAAGATAAAAAAGAAAAAGCCATGTAAAACGGCATGACAAGAGGTTATTCTATGTTGAAGCACAAAATCATAGTCAATTGCTGTTTTCATGTATTGTACCTGAAGACTTCCTCTCTTTCCCTATAGTGCTTATCTTTTTCCTCAAAGAGTCCGATGTACTACTAAATGAAGCTAATAAGCAACAGGTGCAACTGATCAGTGTGTGAGTGAAGGGGTGATGGACCTGTCTCTATGGCTTAGGCTGTGAACAAAATTTTGTTTGGTCAAAGAAAGAACTGTGAAGATTAGTTTAAATTGCACAATAAGGACTTTGAACGAGGATCTGTGCAAGAAAGCAATACATGGAACTCTCCATTCCCTTGTAAAGCACAATTCCTGTGGACTCTCTATCCTTCCCAATCTTGGATGCACACTTGGGGCGCTTGATAAATGAATTTACTATTTGCAAGTAAAGGGTTCAGTATATCCTAATCAAGTTCTTATTTGAGGTTGTCTACTATCTGAATTGCTGTGAGAAGGTCAATTTGCAGATTTACCAAGACCTAATATAAAGTGCTTTCAAGGGAGTGCTAGCATGTTGAAATATGTCTAAAAAGTGGTGTTGTATTTATAAACAAGAATTCTGACAATGAAGCCTCCAGGGACAGTAACAGGGCCGGCGCTAGGCATGGGCACCGTGGGCAGCGGCCCAGGGCCCCGCGCCTCCTCGCAGCCATGGGGCCTCACACCTTTAAAGACTCCAGACTAGTGAGGCCCAGGGAGCCCCCTTAATGTTTATCTTTTTTCTTTGTTTGAACAATCTCCCCTGCAGGCCCATCTCTGTGGGCCTAATGGCTGCATCTACATGTTGATGACAGCAATTGGACAGTTAATTAAAGTGCCCTTGTGTGTGAAGGGTGCCCTGCCCCTGTATGAATAAAAGGTAAAATATCCTACAGGGCACAGCAGAGGATAGAATGGCGATGGCGGCGCATCACAATGGAAGCTGCTCACAGAGGACAAGTGGAAAGGGAGCAGAGAGGCGAACTAAAGGGGCAAGACAAACAGAATAAAAGGGGGAGGGCAGATAGGTGTGAGTACGGCTGGGGTAAGACAAGAGGTGAACACAGAGGAGCAGAATCAGCCTATAAAATTGAATGGAGTAGGGCTTAAGTGTGCTGGGTCACTCAAGTCTTAGGCCCGGTAGTGAATTAAAATGGACATTCAAAAGGAGCCCTATATTCATGTCCTTAAGTTCACCTGCAAAAACATTGATCCAGTGTCTGCACAATCAATGAAAGTTCCGAAAAGCAGGTGATGAGATGGACCCGCTCTGCATTTTTGCCCTCACCCTTGATCCAGCGGTAATTTCACGGTAATTTCTCAATACAAAAACCTCATTTACCTCTAATTTACCGCTGTGAAGGTACAGGACCCTTGCCACTGTATATTACCTTCCGGAGACTTTACATAAACATGAAAAATCAAAAATGCAATTAATATTGAAGCCAATAAAGAGAGTTGTGAGTATTTTAAAGTGTTTTATTTTCTCGTTAAAAGTTAAAGTTGTCTGACCCTTTATTCATTAGTCAAATATCAATCGGGTTACAGAATTGAAAATAGGAAAAATAGAATTAATACAAACATATTATAGGTTGCATACAGGAGGGATAACCCCTAATTCTATGTCAGTCAGAACTCTTTAAAAAGTTTCAAGAAAAATATAATTCAAGAGTGAGTTTTGCAAGGCTAATCAATAATTAATAATTGGTAAAAATCTCTCATAAAGAGAAATGCATAAGACATATAAATCTTTTCAAAACTAGTTAATTAATCAAAGCATAAACTTCGAGTTTTAGCATTTAAATCTAAACCTTTTCTATGTTATGTTATGTTATGTTAAATGTGATTTATAAAGCGCACTGACACCGAAGCTTCCTGGCGCTGATAAACAGAACAGATGAGGGGAGAACGTAAATGACAGATTCTAAGTAGGAATGGGGAAGAGATGGGTTTTTAGCATTTTCCTGAAATTCAGAAGGGAAGAACAGGATTTGATTGGGAGAGGGAGGAGGTTCCAGAGCACAGGAGCTAGATGAGAGAAACGACGAGCGCCGAATCTCTTGGTTTTACTCCTTGGGGTAGTCAGTAAATCACGGTGAGCAGAACGGAGATTGCGTGTGCGACAGTGAGGGCGAATAAGGGATTTGAAAAAGATAGGGCTAAGACAATGAAGTGCTTTGAAAGTGAGGCATGCCACCTTAAAGGCGGCCCTTCGATCGATTGGGAGCCAATGGAGGCTCGTGAGCAGAGGCTTAGCTGATTGCCATCTGGGAGTTCCATGAATCAGGCGGGCAGCCTGATTCTGGACAACCTGAAGGCGTTGAATCAAAAATTGTGGCAAACCGTGGTAAATGGCGTTGGAAAAATCCAGACGGGAGAGTACCAGTGAGGTGATAGTTTGAGTGAGTGCTAATGGGGGCAAAAAGTGACGGACTTTGCGGATCCTTCGGAGTTGATACATGCAGGAGGAGACCACCGCTCCAACTTGAGCCCTGAGTGAGAGCTCGGTGTCAATGATGACACCCAGACTCTTTACTGTTTTTGCTGGGGTAGGGGGGGAGCCGAACTCTGGAGGCCAGAACTGAGGACCCCAGTATATGTGACTGAGTCCGGGGAGAAGGAGCTCGGTTTTGCCGGGATTCAACTTCAATTGGTTCTGGTTCATCCAGAGTTGGATGTGAGTCATGGCTCCGTGAAAGGTTTTAATAGCGTGTGGTGAGTTGAGAGAGAAGATAATTTGTAAGTCGTCCGCATAGTTATAGGTGACGATATCCCATTTCAGAAGAGAGTTGATAAGGGGCCGGAGATAAAGATTAAACAGGAGCGGGGAAAGAGAAGACCCTTGGGGGACACCACAAGAAGTGTAGATCTTATTTGCAGTGTAAGGGCCTAGGCGGACTGCCTGTGTTCTTCCCGTGAGGAAGGATTTGACTCACTCAAGAGCAACGCCCTGGATGCCCGCCTGCTCGACACGGTGGAGAAGGATGTTATGATCCACCGTGTCGAACGCGGCAGACAAATCCAGTAAGACGAGGGCTTGGGGAATACCCGTGTCTGCGTTACTCCTGAGTGTGTCAAGGACTGCCAAGATGACGGCTTCAGTGGAGTGGGCAGGTCTGAAGCCAGCCTGGGTCGGCTCAAGATAGCAGGAAGATTCAATGAAACTTGACAGGCAGCGGGTGACATGGGCCTCCATGAGTTTAGAGAAATAGGGAAGGAGGGAAATGGGGCGATAGTTCGATGGCTCCGCCACATCAGCACCAGGTTTTTTAAAAAGGGGTACCAGGATGGCCTCCTTAAAAGAGGTGGGGCAGATGCCGCTGCTGAGAGAGCTATTGAGTAGGTACAAGATGCTATCGGGTAATTTAAGACATAAGCTCCGCAGGATGAACGGCGGGCAGCAGTCGTTCGGGGAGCCAGATTTTACACGAGTGGCTAGTTCCGCCAAGGAGATGGGATCTAGAATAGGAAAAGAGGTGAAGGTCGAGAGATTGTTAAGGGAAATGTCCGGGGGTGGCGATTGGGGGAGTGGAGGGATAGATTTTTTGATTGTAGAAATTTTTTCTAAGAAGAAAGTGTTCAGGGTATCGCAGGCTTCCTGGGTGGGGGTCTGGGCTGGGAGGGTTCTCTCGTCGATAGTTAGTTCGTTCAGAACTCTGAACACCTCCTTAGATTTATCAACTGCCGAGGAGATCCTATTGGAAAAGTGTTCAATTTTGGCTGAACGGATGGCTATTTTGAAGTCTTTGCGAGCAGCCAAATAGGATTGTTTGGCTGAGTCAGAGTAGTCATGTCTCCAGGTGCGTTCTAGCTGACGTGTTTTTATCACTGCACTCTCTGCCCTGGTCTGTTCATCTGCGTCTCTGTACTTCAGCCCGCCCTTCACAAGACCACAGAGGTATGTGATCTGCCTTGCCAAAAATATGGCGTGCAAGGACTCTCTGAAAAAAACTATGAGCAAAGGCCCCCACCTCACTCTGTCTCGCCTCGGACGCAATCTCCTCCCAGGCTGCACCCGCAACGTTCACGTACCTAACCCATATGATGTCTGGCCTCATCTGCCCCTTTTTCTCTCTCCTCCTATCTCTTCTAGTCCCAAAAAGCTCACACTCCCCCTAAAGCCTCTAAAGCTAACACGCCTCCAAAGAGGTAATTATTTATACTCTAATTCTTGGCTGACTACACTAATGTTGCAGTTTCAGTAAAAACTCGCACTGTGATTGGTTAGCATAGATGACATGAGGGTCTCACCATCCTGTTCTCATTGCTAATCCAACCCATACCAGTTTTAACAAATGAAGCGTTAATGTTTAACACAAGTCTTATTGTTTTACCATCAATAATTATACAAATATGCAACATTAAGGCAGAAACATTTATCAGTTCATTTCTTCCTTCCTTTCGCATCCCACGCAGGAAGGATACTTTCCACAAACACTGGTACATTGGCACGATAACAAGAATTTACAGTTCACTATGGACTTGATCCAGCGCAAGACCGGGAAGAATGGGGAATAACATTTACCGATACCCTCCTTGCGTCTCAGACCCAACGTCACACTAGCTCATTCACACACGCATTGGTGGGGCCCATAACACCAACACTCACACGTTTCTTTCACGAGTCTGCACACACAGGAGGGATGAGTAATTCAAGCACTGGACATGTGAGGGGAATACCATAAAAACCTATAGGGAGAGAAAAGTTAGTTTACAAAATATACATTGACATCCTTTGCCTACAGATCCCTAATCTCAAACATCAAAGCACTCCTCCCACTTGGTCGAATGGACCAATTTAGTTGGATTGGTTGATGGTGATTTAGAACCAGCTAAAAACACATTTTAAGACTCAGAATCCTTATCTTTCTTAATGAAAAACCACAAACTCATTAATTCTTGTTAATCAATATCTGTTTATCTAAATTTTCATAATGATTATTATTTGCATTTGTCTCGTCAAAGTTTTTAAGGTTTAGATCAATTTAAATAAATCGCAGAACATCATATTAACCTAATCTGGCTATTTGAAGTCCTCTAATTCATTGGCTCTGCATAACCAAATTTTGTCGTAAATTGTCCGAAAAGCAAGCCAAAGCTCAAAGTCCTCTGCTCAGCACGCTACAGCCCCAATTTATCAAAGGACCAGAAAGTCATGCGAGCATATCTCACAGCCTGTGGATTTTTAGGGAAAAGTTTGTAGTCATCAAGTGGTCGGACAGCATCTAGATCTTCAGGAAAGGCGTCACAACGAACGTGGCATCCGCTGCTGCTGCTGTAAGTAGGGGTAGGTAGGTTTTCTCCCTATTCTACTAGCCTTTTATAATAAAACAAAGGATGTATGACGTTACAACGCATGCTGTTACAACGCATGCTGTTACAACGAAAGGGTTACAACGCGGGTGCATTGACAACGCAGGACATTACAACGCAAGTCTTTACATCGACTTGCACTAGATGGCGTGCTAACATTAAAAAAATGTAATTTACTATTCCAACTCCAGTCCACGTAACAGTAGGGAAGGTGTTGGGATAGTAAACTACACTATGTTTAATGTTAGCACGCCATCTAGTGCAAGTCGATGTAAAGACTTGCGTTGTAATGTCCTGCGTTGTCAATGCACTCGCGTTGTAACAGTTTCGTTGTAATGGTAGTGCGTTGTAAAAGTTGCGTTGTAAAGGTTGTTCCCCAAAACAAATCATAGAAGATACAAATTTAAACTTTAGAGCAGTCGTGATTGGCTGGTTGAGATTGTACGACCACTGTCCCAAGATTTTCCGTACAGTATGAGGGGTGAGGTAATTGGTTAATGAAGTTTCGGCTTGTTCCAGTTTACTGTAAGGATGATTGTTCCCCTTTCTGGGCGAAAATCCCATTTGCCATCCTTGACCAGGGACAGTCTGTGCAGAGGTCGCTGCGAGGTTTAGGAGATTTCTTGCACATGCGCAGCTCACTCCGCGCCAGTGGCCACTTCGTCGTGTGGTGACAGCGGCCATCTTTGATTTAGGCCCAAACGCCAACTTAAGCGCAACAAACACAAAAGAATAATTAATTAATGAAATTGGTAATCCTAATGTTAACCCCTTGCTATCCCGCTATGTGCTTGTATTTATCTAGCATATAACGACATTTAAAGCCAATATATTCACCTTTTTGATCCAATCAGGAACGCAAACATCACAAAATCAACATATAACATGCAGTATTCTATTACCACATATACTATTGTTAGTATGCGTACAGATTTAAGTTATAAGAGTTGTTTTGCCATGCAGAATGCAAATCACATATGTAGTTCGAGTTTTAGTAATGTTGATTACTACACATGCAATACTCGTTTAAAAATATTATAATTAGTAGATTATTTAATTAGTATCTTCATGCAAAAATAGAGGAGGTATGCAAAATTTTGCACTACCTGCTCCATCAGCCTTGACCCATTGTGTCTTCACTTGAGGCACTTGGCAGTTCTGTGCATGCGCCTATCATTCAGTACAATTATCAGCCATGCTGGATTCCCAGGCAGCCATTATATGGTAGGCCAAAAACAAAACAAACACAAAAAAAGTATTAATTCATGAAATAAAATCCATTATGTTTACCTCCCCCATACTAATACCTTGTATTAGTTATTACCTAGCAAAAGCTATTAGTTTAAAGCAGCTTTTCTATTATTTGTGCACAACATGCAAAAATGTGCAATTGTACAACATAGCATAAAACATGCACCAGTGCAAATTTTCAAAGCGCAAACAGTTAATACATCAACATGCTCTAATGTTTTAGATAGCTTTTCATGCTAAATGCTTTTGCCCTACGTGTAGTTTTGGTGCATTAATTAATACACATTATAAAAAGATGATGATGTTATGAACTGAATATGCATTGTCTAAATATGCATCAAAGCCAGAGTCTCTTGAGACGGGAACAGGGAATGTAGATTATAAGGGAAAGGAGCTGGGAGGAGAAAACACATTCCATTTTATCTTCAAAGCTAACAAGGAAACTGCAATCACGAGTTTCTCTACAATGCAAAAACACATGTTAATTCAGCACAAGCATTTCAGACTGTAAGCATTTTGACCCGGCCTAATTTTTATTTTTTCACTTTGCACGCACCAAAAGTGCCTCTTTTAAAAAGCATTTGACTAGGCCTCAATTCATTTTTCATGTGCCATGTTTTTTACTTGCACCAAAATCTGCGTGCCATTTTTAAATGCAGTCTGTCTGAAACACAAATCAGATCAATGCTTAATCTTGAGAAATCTAGCTCTATCACCCTCAGAGTGATAAAACAAATCTTAACTCTGCAGCAGTGCTACCCCTCGCTACCTTCAATGAAACTGCAAAGAGACTCGTTATAGCTCTTTCACATCATGTCAGAACTGGAACATTTTCAATATTATATACAAGGAAGCCATAGACGTTGCTTATTCATCTTATGCAACTAATACCCACTGACAAAGCCTGTTGTAGGTGTAATTTTACTTGTTGCAATATTTATCTGGAGGCAATGACAGAGGCAGCAAAATACCAGTCGGGTGGCGCACTATGCTAAGCACAGATTTATATAGCTTACATGTTTTTAAGCCACACCCTTAATTACATCAGCCATGCCTCTCTGAAAGACCACCCCCCCCCCCCACCCCTCCCAGATTTCTCATCCCACTTAAAGCCCTGTTGTCAGGTCAGTATGTAGGCCGTTTTTTTAGGCGAGTTGTTGACCTGCTGTATGGTCAGGTGAGCCGGTTTTTAGGTCTCGCCTAGCGTGCAGCGCGAATGCGCTGCCATCGCTTTGTGTGTCATGCAGTATATACTATAGTGTGGAAGCTTCAAGGAAGCTCCGCCCACTCTCTGCCCAATGGCTTTTGTCTTAAATGCTGCCTTCCGATTGGTTTGAGGCTTGTTAGTCCCTCCTCATTCATCATTTGTATCCTTCCACGGCTATTGGCCCCTTTACTCATGACACTATTTTCTTTTAGGTCTCTCCTAGCGTTGCAGCGCGAATGCGCTGCCATCGCTTTGCGAGACATGCAGTATGTACTGTAGTGTGGAAGCTTTGTGGAAGCTCCGCCCACTCTCTGCCCATTGGCATTTGTCTTAAATGCTGCCTTCCAATTGGTTTGAGACTTGTTAGTCCCTCCTCATTCATCATTTGTATCCTTCCACAGCTATTGGCCCCTTTACTCCTAACACTATTTTCTTCCCTGTCTCCCCACCCCACCGCCCCCTCCCTCAGTCTGCGACTTCTCACCCTCCCCCTCCCGTTTGTGTTTTCTTGCCTGCCAGCACTTCCGTTTTCATTTTTATTATTGCCATCTTGAAATATGCGAGTTCAAGATGCGTGCTGTACAAAAACTTCTCGTGTTTAATGAACTAGATTTTAATGTTACTCTAAATATAAGACTCTAGGCAACATTCGGGGTATGCATGGCAACTGATGCCTCTTAGTTCACAAATGTTACAACAAACAAATGATGGACGGAATGCTGACAATGCAAACATTCTCCCCCAGTCAAGAGATCTGGGTTAAATCCATCGTTCTTTTGCCCACTACACCACCCCAGTTTAGATATGGCCATATGCAAATCAGTCTTGACCCTCTGCCTCATGGGAACAGTCCAGCCCGAACTGCCAAGCCATGTCTTCCCTGGACCGGAATCAAGCATCCTAGGACCGGTTTCTGGCTATCAGCCGTCATCAGCCAGGATAGCTTGACTCCAGTGGCGTAGTGAACTTAGTTCACAAATGGCATTGTTGTCAGGTGGGAGGAGCGGCAGTGTTTTAACTCATGCTTAAAACAAGCACTTCCTCTCAATTCAGTGCTATAATCTTGTGTACTAAGGTGACACGCTAAAGAAATGTACTTTTTTTCATTCTGAAGGGACATTATTGCACATTTACATCATGTTTACTGTATGATTAACATGCCGATCATTTTCACGGCTCGCCCACTGGCTCGAATACGCTTGGCTCGTCTTCGGCTGGCTCTACCTGGTAATTAATATATTGGCTCGCGTACCTCTAACAAAGAGAGATGAATGGATACATGGATACATGACAGTGAGCCCGGTAGATGGTAGAGAAATAGACTGGTGCAGACAAACAGACAAAGTCAGTCTCCGTTGCCTCACATCAGAATCATCACTTTCAATAACCTGGAAATCTGCCGGCAACTCCTGTGTGCCCCAACCTCATCCCCCTCACCTATTCTTAGCAGAAGCGGCAGATTCTGCGCTGTGCCATTCTGGTGCAGAGGAGCACGGCAGAGTCTGTAGAAGCGCTGGGATCCCTAGCCTCTCCGGGTGGGCACCTAAGCCTTCCAGGTGCCTTCACACAGGATAAATGAATGCATTTTGTTCTGTGCTTTAGTTGCCCCTCTGTGAGCACTGTCTGGTAGATGAAGCTCTGTGTTAATAAACACATTCAGAGAGGTGGTTGTGTACAAGCAAACAACAGCCACAATACCGTACGTTTTGAACGTGTAGTGAAATACCTGCTCATCGAATACCTCATTGGCTGGTCATTCCATGGCATTACCAAAATTACATTTGGACACATTCGTGCAACTGTAAAACACTCCCTTCTATGGGTCATTTAACAACTCGGGGCTTTGGGGTTAGGTAACCTACTTTGGATGCTGTGTAAAAGAGTAAATACAAAAATGAATTCAATGAAACTAAGCAACCAGTACTGTCTAAAACACTGTGAAAACTGACACGCATTCTGGCATTTTGTTTAGTTAATGTTGATTTTCTCATAGATTAATGAAATCTGCACACTTTTAACTAATATTACCGGGCAACCTTTGACAACTAGGCAATGAATTACATTTTCATGTACCCCGAAGCCCCCTTGCCCCCACCCCCTTGGCAAACATCATTGCCTCCCAGTGTTTGGGGGATAACCAAGACGCAGGCGAGTGAGTCAGATAGTCTAGAAAATGAAAGAGAAGCTGGGATTCGGATTCGCATGCTCCGATCCCGATTGCGTTGGTTAGTCTGTAAGCATAACTTTTATTAATGAGTTTCGCATTAGTAAAGCACCATGGTGTGCATGTGTGGCGACACTTCACCCATGAGGTAGGTGCTAAGCAATTGTTGACACAATCCACACTTTGCGTCTTTTTCGAAGACCTTTCCAAGGGATTTTGCACACTACATACATTCACTCCAAAAAGAATATGTGTAGGTAAAAAACATTGACATTTACAATGTCAATAGCTCTAACTCACAAATGCCCAAACAGTGTTACCAAGTTTAAAATTGGCAAAAGAATGAATAATACTTTTTCAAAATGTGCCGAATTATGCCGCATAATTTGCCTTTTCTTGCCACATAATTTACTCACCCTGCCACATAATTTGTCCCTCTCCTGCAGCATAATTCCAGTGGTCCTGATGTTAGGGTAATCCATGGTAGTGATTTAGTTCCTGTGTATATTTCACATGCTTTACTTAATCCCCAAGTGTGCTAGCTATTTCCAGCATGTGTGTTTCTGTATTTCACTTCAGAGCATATTACTCTTGGATGATATTCGCCTCCAGGTTGAGTATGCAGGCAGTACAACTTTCACACTGTGCCTGTCTGTGGGCCAAAAAGGTGTTCAGATTACATGATCATTCAAAATATGGCCTCTCTGCAGAGTACAAAGAACAATGGTCCTGCATTCCAGTTGTGATTCCATGCAAATGTGTGTGAAGGAGCTACTTATTGGTCAAAACAACAAGGTGAAAGGAAAATAATTTATTGTTGTTACTCGTTTAGCTTAACCCCTTGGGTGCGGGTTTATTTCCCGCGCTGTGCTGGAGAATTAAACGGTGGGCGGGATTACGACAGCTCCCGGCCGTCATGCGCACACGCCCACCATGATGCATGACGGCCAGGAGCCGTCATGCGCATACAAGGGGTTAAACAGCTAATAACCATTGACAAAACCCAGTCTAGGCCGGCATGCGTCGCGGGTGTGGGGACGCAGGGGGTTGGTTTAATTTTAATTATTAAAAATAAAAAACTTTCCTTAGCCGGCCCGATCCCATGTTTTGTCTGCTTAGGGGCCTCAAATGTTCCTATTCTGCCCGGGGTCCCACATATCCTAGGACCGGCCCTGGACAGTAAAATGCATGTAGTTGAATTGTAGTGTTGAGAGAGCGCCATAACTTGTGAATCTGCAGTCGATGGCTCCCTATCGGTATTCTGAGAAGTCTGATATTAAGGACACCTCTGGTTCAGGGAAACAGAAGGAAACCATCTTGAAACAAAGTGATATGCCGTGACCACCAAACAAGGCTATCTTTCTGTTTTTCCAGAGTAGGAATCCTAGGTTTGCAGGCCTCTCTCATTGTTTGGCTAGCAACATCTGAACTTGTATCTCTTAAAGTCTGTCATTGCAACAATTATAACACATAATGATATAAGGCCCAAACCCATCTAGAAATGTATGGGCACGGGGACCTCTCCTTGAAAGTGTCTGAGTCCTTGTAAAGTGTGACTCTGGAGTGGGTGAAAATACTTTCATGACTTGAACGCCCATAATTTTAAGCATGTGCAGTGACATTAGGGTTGACCTTTTCACCTTCACCTAGAACCCCAAGTGGTGCTGATTGAAGTCTGGAAGAGATTTAGCAACTAGTATGCGTGTGTTGGTTTTTTGGCACAAGTGAGCAGTAAGAGGCATCACTCCTTTGGTGAAAACTATGGGAGTTGAGTTCAACTCAAACATAACTTTGTCTCAGGTAATGAACTTCCCCACTACAAAATGAATCATCTTGACCTCATGGGCAAATGGGTATGTTAAAGTAAGCATCAAACGGGGGGCGTGGCCGGGGAAGATGGCCGTGAGGATGTAGACCGCTACGGCTCCCGGCCCACGCACTGCTCCGGCCCCGATCTTGGAGGTGTAGCGCTCACCTGGTGGGTGCCCTGACCGTTTCCATGCAGCGGAGGCTGCGAGGCATCTGTGGGGCCGCGCTGTGAACTGCGTGTGCCGCGGGAGCTGCTGAATTCTGCGAGCCGCGAGACGGCGCGGCACGGCTCAAAATGGCGTGCGGTGCCTCACCGAGAACGAGCCTGCCCTCGGCCCCCGTCCGGAGGTACGTCTGAGGCCTGGGAGGTGGCGCACTGGGGCGGCTGCTGCTGGTCTGTGTCTGCTGCGGGGGCCACATTCGCAGAGTTAAGCTGGAGGTGCCCGGCGGTGTGGTCTTCACAGAACTTGCCTGACCCTAAAATGGTGTCCACTGGTGACATACGAGGAGTGCTTGCCCTGCTGCCCAGCTTACTGTAGGCCGTGACCGCCTGCCTTGGTGTTCAGTGGACCACCCCTGGTTTCGCCGTCCTTCGTCCTTGCCTGGCCGTCGCCCGGGGGCGCGGAGTGGAGCTGAGGCATTGGGGCCCGGAGTTAGATCTCCTCGGAGCCGGCCAGCGGTGGAGGCGCCTGATGAACAGTGGCGACCGTGCCCTGTGGACACCTCAATTTTGCTAATTCCGCCCCTTTGGGCTGTCACTGCGTAAAGGCCAGGACAAGGTTTGCTCTACTGCCACAAGGGGGCCTGTATTCTCCCCTTCGCTTTGGTCAGCCGGACGGCGGTCTCCTCAGCTTTGCGGCAACACGGATCCCTTGCGTGGCGTTGCTGTGGACTGCTGAGCTGGGGTGATATCCAACGGTGTGCCCCTGGTAGAGAGTTTGAGTATCCCTTAAGGCGCCTGGGGCCCGATCGCCACTGGCCGCTTTCCTCGTCACACGCAATTTCCCGCATCTTCGGACCCGGACTCCGTTGCGGCCCTTGCTAGCTGGGTGGGGACCGGCCTGGTCCGTGCCCCATGCCGCCGAAGAAGCCATCAAGCAAGCAGAAGGGTAGGGCCTCCAATTTCTTTGCTTCCCAGGACCGGAGCCCAGTGGTGCGGGGTGACGCAGGGACCACGGACATGGCGATCACGAAGGCGGATCTGGTGGCTATGTTTCAAGATTTTAAAGTGGAACTTCGCAATGATCTATGTCAAGACATCTAATCTTCTATAGACCGCCTGCGGACGGACCTCAGTGAGCGCTTGACCTCCCTCCAACAGGATGTTGACGCGGTGGGTACTAGAATCCTGGACTTGGAAACACGCTCCCAGGCACACGAGCGGCTATCCACGGATCTCCGAGAAGATGTCCGCCTTCTCCAGGAGTAGCTACACCAATCCCAACTCAAGGCAGAGGACCTCGAAAATCGGTCACGGAGGGAGAACTTACGTATTAGGGACCTGGAGGAGGGCGCGGAGGGGCCTGACCTGGAGGCTTTCGTGGAGGGACTGTTTGCGGAAGTGCTGGCTCCCCAGACCCTTAAAATCAAGCTGGACAGGGTGCACCGCATGGGCAGCCTACAACCTGGGGAGAAGAGGAGGCCGCGTGATGTTCCGGCGAATTTCCATTCCTTCAAAGCCAGGGAGGCGGTGTTGCAAGCGGCCAGGGCAAAGGGTTCAGTCTCCTTTCAAAATCACTCGTGTTCTGTTTATCAAGATCTGGCGCCATCCACTCTGGCGCAGAGGCAGCAGTTTTGAGACATTACTTCCAGACTACGAGAGGACGGCATCCGTTATAGATGGGCGTATCCATTCGGCATCAGCTTTGAGTACAAGAACAAGCGCCAGCATATTACCGACCTGAAGGAGGGGCTGGAGCTACTGGGCATCGCGACGGATGTCTCGAACCTGGTGCGTACAGCTGCTGGTGACCGGTCTCGGGGCGCTCCGGAGACCTCTGGGTGGTCGGTGGCTTCCCGCAGGGGTCGACGCTGACCGGCTGGGGTCCGCTATGGGACTGTTGGATCTTCTTCCTTCTTCGCTCGTGGGGCCTCCCGGAGCTCCCGGATGGATGGGGCGGAAAGCTGGGGTCGCTATTGCATTCAGACGGCTGGACGGGTTGCTCACCGACAAGACCTGCTGGACCATGGCGCTTGGGGCCCCGGAGGCGCAGAGGGGGGCTCGGACTACTGCGAACTGCCTTCTCTCTAACCGTAATAAAGGTGCCTTGGCTTGGGGTTGGTCACCAGCTCTTTTGTAGGTCAGGGGGCACCATTTGTATGCGTAGTTTCGCTCAATGCACTGGACCTGTACTGCTGGGGTTTATATGATGCTTGAATTTGTTTTTTTGTTGTTTTTTGGGGTTTTTTTTTCCCAATGTGCAGGCGATCTGTTAGTGCCTCTAGGTTGGGAGGGTTCCATATCAGTGGTTGTGATCTACTTACACCTTGAAATTGTATAGCTTTAGTCTCTTCAGTTTGTTGCCGGGGCGGACGTGGGCAGGGTCCTCGGACCTGATGTCCCCCTTAGGATCCGTGGGGGCTTTATGCTCCCAGCGGAACTCCGTTACCGAGTTGTGAACTTACTCTTCAGTTATGGGTGTTTCCTTGTTTATGGGGGGTTTTGGGGTGGGAGGGGGGGGACATGGTGGCGGCTTTGTGGCATGTATCTCTAGTGAGCTGTTTGTAGTTTCTGAGTTGGTGGATGAGGGGGACGGACGGCTTTGGCCCGTGGGTACCTCATTTGGAGGGGCTCCCATAGAGAGACCACGTCACCCATTTCTACTATGACACTGACCTTCGGAACTTGGAATGTTAAGGGCCTTAATTCCCCTCAAAAGCGACAAAGGGTTTGGAAGTACATCATCGACCACCATTTGGATGTCGTGGCTCTCCAGGAAACACACCTAGCCAGGGCAGAAGATACACGGCTTAAGCACAAACAATACCCCTTAATCTATAGATCTTCAGCCCTTACGAAGCACAGAGGAGTGGCTCTTCTCTTCCGCTCTACCATACAATTCCAACCCCTGGGTGTCCTTAGCGATAAGGAAGGCCGCTGGCTCATGGTAAAGGGTCGTTTGAGAGGGAAAAATTGCACCTTTGTCACTCTATATGCCCCCAATTCTGGGCAGACACAGTTCCTACATACTCTATTGGGGAAATTGCTGGATTTTGTAGAGGGACAGGTAATCCTCATGGGCGACTTTAATCTGACCTGGCACAAAGAGCTGGACAGCACCCACGCACAGTGCTCGGACATGGGCTCCTTTTCCTTAGATATCCAACAACGCATTCAGGACCTGGGCTTGCTAGACTCTTGGCGCACTCTTTATCCCCACACTCGCGATTTTACCTTTTATTCCCATGTCCATCACACTTACTCCAGGCTCGACTATATCTTTATTAGCCAGTCTCTGTTGGGATCTCTCCAGGAAGCTAAAATATTCCCCCCTATCAGTGTCCGATCATAGTTTATTCTCTATATGCATGTCTTGGTCTGGCGGCATTCCAGTAGAGCCCAGATGGTACTTCCCGACTTCGCTGACGCGGGACAAGGCTTCCTGTGCCTTGCTTAGAGATACCATCACGGAATTTTTCAGCGTTAACAAGCCGGAGGATACATCGGGGTTTATCACCTGGGACGCATTTAAAGCCGTCTTCCGTGGGAGGTGCATTGCTCTTAACTCAGCGCTCAATGCGCGACGAGCGAGAGAGCAAGAGCAACTGAAGCAGGAGTTGACCTCTGTTGAAAATGCCCACAAATTGGATCCCACCCGGCACACTCTTCGCAATGTAACAGCGCTCCGCGGCAAATTACGCGCCATTTATAACAACAGGGCTGAGCTCACCCTTCTTAAACTCCGCCACTTGGCTTACTCGCAGGGCAACAAAATTGGTAAACACCTTGCCAGGCAGTTAAGAGCTAAGCGAGAGAAAGTATACAAAGGGGGTCTTATTGGGCCTGATGGGGAGGTTACTCATAGGGACGAGGACAAGGCAGATCTTTTTGGGACATTTTATGGTACCCTTTACTCTGGGGACGACCTGGATGGAAACGTCCAACAGAACTACCTCCGAGCACTGCCCCTACCTCAGGTTTCTTCTGAATGGAATGAGCGACTCTCCGCTCCCATTTCACATGACGAAGTCGCACTTGCAATTAAAGCCCTCAAGCCCCATAAGGCCCCGGGTCCGGATGGCTTTACCGCCCCTTTTTACAAAACCTTTTCCCCAGACATTTGCCCTTATCTTACGCGGCTCTATAACCAGATGGCTGAGGAAGGTGACTCCCCTACCTCCATGACTGAGGCTATGATTTCAGTGATCCTGAAACCCGGGAAAGATCCCCTGCACTGTGCCTCTTATCTCCCTATTGCGTTTTTAAATCTTGATGCGAAATTGTATTGTTCCATCATCGCTAAGCGACTGAATGACCTCATGCCTGACCTCGTGCACCCCGATCAGTCGGGCTTCATTAAAGGGCGGCAGACTCATGATAACACTCGTAGAATTATCCACCTCATTGAAAAGGCCAACAGGCATCGGATACCTGCTGTGTTGGTGGGTCTCGATGCTGAGAAAGCCTTTGATCGGGTTAACTGGGCTTTTCTTTTCCACACCCTGAAGGCGTTCGGCTTCTCGTCTAAATTCCTATCCATGCTTAGAGCTAATTACCGGCAACCTCGCTCTAGGGTAGTAGTCAATGGGGTGCGCTCAGCTACCTTCTTCCATTCTCGGGGCACAAGACAGGGTTGTCCCCTCTCGCCCCTACTTTTCGCTCTTAGCATTGAACCCCTAGCATTAGCAATCAGAGCGAATTCCAATATTCAGGGCATTCCATTCGCTGGGGAGCCCCATAAAATTTCCCTCTTTGCAGACGATGTCCTCTTGTCGCTTTCCGACCTGGCCACCTCTCTTCCAGCCCTGCAGACCGAACTGGAACGCTATGAATTAGTTGCAGGCCTCAAAATTAATTTTAGTAAATCTTATATCCTCAACCTCACTCTGCCGCTACAAGAGGTTCACAGGCTAAAACCTCTTACTCCTCTCGCATGGGCTTCCTCTTCCATCCAATATTTGGGGGTATGCTTGACTCCGACGCTCTACGCGGCTAATTTTCCTTCCATTCTCTCTCATATACAAGCCAAACTTGCAAAATGGAAGCCCCTTTTCCTGTCTTGGCTTGGCAGGATACATGCCGTAAAAATGACACTCCTTCCTAAGCTCCTTTATCTCTTCCAGGCTTTACCCATAGAACTAGAGAGAGACTTCTTCCGCCGGGTTAAGACGATGATCCTTCACTTCATCTGGCAGGGGGGGGAGCCCGTTTTGCCTTTAATCATCTGCGTCGCCCTCGCGGAGAGGGGGGAGTTGGTCTCCCAGACATTCAGTTATATTACAAGGCAGCGCAGTTGCGAGTTCTGGTTGAGTGGTCAAAGGGAGAGTCCGACAGACACTGGCTGCATATGGATTGTTGTGTGACTGGGCAAACTATATGGGACTTGATCTGGCGCCCCAAAAAAGACCGGTCCAAAAATGCCTACATTGCTGCGCCCACACGCACTACGCTGAAAGTCTGTGACACGGTAGCGGGAGATAAGAGGTGGACCACTTTCCCATCACCATTTACATCACTTCATTTTAATCCAGAGTTTCCACCGGGTATTCAGGATGGTCCCTTTGATGCCTGGAGGGTTGGAGGATGCCTTGCTTTGACACACCTTTTTCATAACTGTGATCCCTTCACTTTTGACACTCGTCAGCGAGACTATGCGCTACACACCACAGAGCGATACCACTACACGCAACTGATGCACTGGGCCCTAACGGCACAGGTACGTGACGCTGCTACCCGCCCCCTCACGCAGTTTGAATTTTTTCTTACTAAGACCACAATTATGAAGGGGGCGATTTCGTTTATATATAAACTCCTACTCACCACTACAGTTTCCCCGAGACCACGGTACATGTCCATGTGGGAGAACATTTTACAACGTGGTATTTCGGACACTGAATGGGGCCATCTCTGGGCTGACATATCACGATTCAATCACTCCTCCGAGCTACGGGACGCCCACTTAAAGACCATGATGGACTGGTATCTTCACCCCTCTAGGCTCAAACAAATCTTCCCCTCTTCTTCTGACAGATGCTGGAGAGGGTGCGGATTATTGGGAGACTTCCAACATATCTGGTGGGATTGCCCGTCTATCCGCCCATTCTGGGAAGAAATACTTGCCCACATTAAGGATATGTTAGGTTACCCTATCCCTACTACCAAGGCGGGTGTCCTTCTGGGTTTACGTGATCCGGCCCTAGAACATCAGACTCGAGCAGACAAAACCATCATGTGGTTGTGCATAGGTGCAGCAAAGGTCACCCTGGCAGCCGCTTGGAAACAGAGGGTGGCACCTGCGATCTCCTTGTGGTACTCTAGACTGTGGAAACTGCTCAGTATGGAACGAATGTCAGACATCTTTCTGGACGATTTTAAGAACGTTGAATTTAGATGGTGTCCCCTGGTTGCCTTACTCTCACGAGGTCTTCCATCTGCTGTATGCCCTTCATCCATCAGAGCTCTCCATCTCTTCCAACTCTAAACTGGTCTCACTTTACCTTTGTCAGGCTAGACACTTGAATGCTGCCGTCACCATTGTCGGGGGGGGGGGGGGATTGTTTTTATTTTTTGTTATCCCCCGGTTTGTATCTGCACCGCTATAAGCTGACCAGGTGGCTTCTCCTGACGAGGAAGTTCAGAGGCTTTCCATCGCAACGGAAAGGTGAGACGTACTCAGGTCTGTTGGCTCTCATTTCATGCTATCACAGATCTTGCCTATATCCCATTAGAGTGATAAACTGTGACTCTCTTTTAGCAATCCAGTGATACCGGGATTGGACTGATAAAGGATGTTATGTGTTGTTAGCTACTCATAGTCTCATTGTAATCAGTGTTTCCCCCTGTGAGGGGTGCCTGGCTAGCACTTTTATATGGTGTTGTTTGTAAAAACCTAATAAACAAATGTTTGACAAAAAAGAAAGTACCAAAAAGCCAATCCCTTTTCGAAAGGTAAATGAGTATTTGACTAATCTTGAAGTTTTCCATTGACAAATACACATCAAAGAGAAGATGTTTGAGTAATGAGTATATGTGCACCATCTTTTTAGAAGAATATACTGTTCCCTTCTCCACAGCTCCCAGCTTGAGAAATTAAGAATACCTGCTGTCAGAGATAGTGAGGGGGTGATTGCTGGGAAGAGATGATTTGAAGAAAAAGAGTGATGGTGAAACCCATAACTTCAATTTAACAGTAAAGTGTTCAATCAATCAATCAAGCATAACATTTGTAAAGCACACTGCTTGGCGCTGGGTGGGGGGGGGGGAATGCTGCTACTGCTCAAAAAGTCAGGTCTTCAGGTGTCTTCTGAAGGTCAGCAGGTCCTGGGTCTGCCGTAGGTGGATGGGGAGAGTGTTCCAGGTCTTGGCGGCAAGGTGGGACAACGATCTGCTGCCGAAGGTCGCTCTTCGGATGCGGGGGACTGTAGCGAGGGCGAGGTCGGCAGAGCGAAGCTGGCGGTGGGGGTGTAGAAGCGGAGTCGTTTGTTGAGGTACGCTATTCCGGTGTTGGAGTGCCTTGTGTGCGTGGGTGAGGAGTTTGAAGGTTATCCTCTTGTCGACGGGGAGCCAGTGCAGGTCTCTCAGGTGGGGTGTGATGTGGCTGCGGCAAGGGATGTCGAGGATCAGGCGTGCCAAAGCGTTCTGAATGCGTTGAAGTCTTTTCAGGAGTTTGGCCGAGGCTCCTGCGTAGAGGGTGTTTCCGTAGTCCAACCTGCTGCTGACGAGGGCCTGGGTGACTGTTCATCTCGTTTCGGTGGGGATCCACTTGTAGATCTTGTAGATCTTGCGGAGCATGCAGAGGGTGTTGAAGCAGGAGGAAGAGACGGCGTTGACTTGCTTTGTCTTGGAGAGGGTGGAGTCAAGGATGACCCCTAGGTTGCGTGCGTGGTCTGTGGGTGTTGGAGCTGTTCCCAGTGCGGTCGGCCACCAGGAGTTGTCCCAGGCCGAGGGGGTGGATCCAAGGATGAGGACCTCCGTCTTGTCTGATTTCAGCTTCAGTCGGCTGTTCTTCATCCACTCGGCGACGGCTTTCATTCCTTCGTGGAGGTTGGTTTTGGTGGTGTGGTGTCCTTGGTGAGGGAGAGGATCAGCTGGGTGTCATCAGCATAGGAGATGATGTTTAGGTTGTGCAGTCGGGCGACTTTGGCGAGTGGTGCCATGTAGATGTTAAACAGCGTTGGGCTGAGGGATGAGCCCTGGAGTACGCCGCAGATAATCTTGGTGGCTTCGGAGCGGAAGGAGGGAGGCGGACGCTCTGTGTTCTGCCGGAGAGGAAGGAGGTGGTCCAGTCCGGGGCCTTCTCTTGAATCCCAGCGTCGTAGAGGATTTTGCATAGTGTGCGGTGGCAGACCGTGTCGAAGGCGGCTGACAGGTCCAGGAGGATGAGGGCCGCGGTTTCTCCGTTGTCTAGCAGGGCCCTGATGTCATCGGTGGCAGCGATGAGGGAAGTTTGAGTGCTGTGGTTGCTGCGGAAGCCGGACTGGGATGGGTCCAGGATGCTGTTCTCCTCGAGGTAGCGGGTCAGTTGTCTGTTGACGGTCTTCTCGATGACCTTCGCCGGGAATGGGAGCAGGGAGATGGGCCGGAAGTTCTTGAGGTCCTTGTGGTCCGCCTTGGGTTTCTTGAGTAAGTGTTGACATATTTGACATATTCGCCTCAAACTATTTAGACAATATGACTCATTCCTACTGGTGTCGCATGAGATTTGACTTACGAGAGATGTCTGGACTTAGGAGATGAGACATTTTTTCGTTAATTCGGACATCGTGTGATACCTTTGGAATTTCATTTAGATATAAATAGATATGTCTATTAGCAGATCAACATTGCATGGACACTATTTGCAAACTAATTCTAGCTTTTGTACTTCAACAATAAATCGGTTCCAAGATGAAAAATAACTTTTCCATAAAAGATCTTGTATGTTGTGTAGGGACAGAAAAGGTCCCCTGCATGGCTCTGGAGAGCGTGCACCCCTGCTTTGATGCCACCATAGCAAACTGTAATGATTTTGACCCTCATCTCAGCAGAAACAATGACTGTCGGCTGAAATCTTACATTGATTTGGAGTCAGACCCAGAGCAAGGCTGTGTGGTTGGAAGGGCATACCAAGCGCTCCTTCCCTTGGAGAGTCTACTACTGTCATCTCATTGGATTATAGAGGACTGACCGTGGTGGAAGCGAAATAACTGTAGAGCATGGTCGGACTTTTTTCCTGTTGCCTGCTTTGGAAGCCTATCAGCATCTCCTGTGATTGAAATTGTTTTGCTAGACCTCTGTAATCAGGTCCTTCCCCCATCTACAAGATGAACGGATGCTTTGTGTGCTTGCAACACAGACATGTAGATGTTGCATGTACGCACATTGTGTACGTTTGAAGAATGCATGTAGAGAGCGAAACTGTGGTTGTGGCTACAGCCACAATGGGTCAGTTTTGCATCAGTTGTACTTTATATGATACTAAAATGAAGGACTGGATTGTAGAGATAGCCCAAACAGTAAGTCTATTCTGTATAACTTACTTCCTGAACCTTCTAGGGATTGAGGTCAGACAGTGGGGTGTTGCTGAAATTAAGAAAGGAGAGAGTTCCTTTGTAGATAGGAAGTTGCTCATTCCCCATCCTGGTTCATTGTTTCCTAGGAAAGGCTCACCAAATGGTAACGTGTAGTTATGTGGGGCAGCCCCCCTTGCCTTTCTGCTCATGGTTTGGATTGCTCCTGTGATGATCGCCTCCCAACCTCCCTCCCCCCCTTCCACCACACACACACATATATATATTACATATTAAATATGTTAAATAATAAAATTTATAAAAAAAATAAAGTAGATGTAGATGTAATATAAATTTTAACAAATATATTAAATAAACTTAATTTAAAAAGTTAAACACACATAATCATTAATATATATTTACTTTAAAACAACTAATAAACTATTAATTCTAATTTATTTTATAGTTTTAAAATTATATAATAATATATATGTACATATGTACAATAACATACAATCTATTAAAAAAACATTCTATTATAAATTAAAATATAAAACTATTAAAAAAAATCTTCAAACTTACATTTCTCAATCCAGTCAGTGCAACAGTAGAGAAAATGTTGGATAACAGAAGGGAAAACATTACTATTCCCACTACAGTGAGCGCAACATTAGGGAAAGTGTTGGATAGTGGAGGGGTAAAAATTACTATTCCCACTCCAGTGAGTGTAACAATAGGGAAAGTATTGGATAGCGGAGGGGTGAAAATTACTATTCCCACTCCAGTGAGTGCAACAGTAGGGAAAGTGTTGGATAGCGGAGGGGTAAAAATCACTATTCCCACTCCAATGAGTGCAACAGCAGGGAAAGTGTTGGATAGCGAAGGTGCAAAAAGGTCTATTTCCACACCAGTCAGTGCAACAGTAGGGAAAGTGTTGGATAGCGGAGGGGTAAAAATTACTATTTCCACTCAAGTGAGTGAAACAGTACGGAAAGTGTTGGATTGCGGAGGGGTAACAATTAATATTCTCACTCTAGTCAGTTCAAAATTAAAAGCAAACTAAATATTAACAACAAAAATATTTAAAAAACAAAAGAAATTAAAAAAATATATAAATATGTTAAATAAGATACAAATATATATGTCTATTTTTTTAATATATTGTAATGGTAAATACATATGACAAATACCTACAAATATTATATTAAATAAAATAAAAAATAATTTTCAAACAAATCAATATTTTTAATTCGAAATGATTTAGAAACAAAAACATTAATTATAACATAATTATTTTTATTACCTACCCTGTAACACCAAACAATTCACAACCCACATCTAAATTTTTAGAAAAATAGACTTCCTTAATTAACATAATTAATTATCAATTAAAAAAATATTATTAATTAAAAATCAAATTAAAACTCATAAAATAAATTAGCTTCCAACACTTTATCCCTGTAATCCTCACAACCCACAGCTAAAATTAAACTGTAAAAAAAATAATGACACAATTAAAACTAATAGTATTTACCAACTAATTCTAAAGTAAGTGAAATGAATTTACTCTCCACACTGTACCCCTATAAAAGTAAAACCCACACATAAAAAATATAACAAAAAATACCCTAATTAAATATCAATTAATTAATATTCACGATTAGCTAATTATTAATTAACTAAACATAAATTACTCCCCACCCTTTACCCCTATAAACACTACAACCCACACCTAAAATTCATTACACAATTTCCATATTTAGTTTTCAATTAATTAATTAATATTGATGATCAACTAATAAAATAATTAATTAAACATAAATTACTTCCCACCCTTTACCCCTATAAACCCCTCAACCCGCACCTAAAATTAATTACACAATTTCCATATTTAATTTTCAATCAATTAATATGAATTAACAACTAATTATTAATCAAAAATTACATCCCACCCTTTACCACTATAAACCCCACAACTCGCACCTAAAACAAATTACACAATTACCATGAATAATTATCAATTAATTAATTAACCTTAATTAACAACAAATTAATAATTAATTGCAAATAAGTTACTTCTCACCCTTTACCTCTATAAACCACACAACCTGCACCTAAAGAAAATTACACAATTACCATAACTAATTACCAATTAATTAATATTAATTAACAACCAATTAAGAATTAATTACAAATAAGTTACTTCCCGCAGTTAACAAAAAACCTCAATTAAACAAATATTAATAAGTAAAAAATAATCATTAATTTTTATTATAATTAAATTACTTCCCACCCTATTCCCCTATAAACCCACAACCCGCTACGAAACTAAAAAACACAAACTTTACTTAAAATAAAATTGATAACTACTAAAGATGTAACATATATATTAAAAAACATAAACAATACTTGTACAAAAAAAATACATCACATACATTTAAAATATAAACTAAAATACATAACACTAAATAAAAATCGACTTCTATATTTTGGAAAACGATATTTCTTACCTTAAATTCGATATTCTTGACTACAATATTCTTGCTGTCAATATTTCTGTCTGACTATATTTCCAACTCGATATTTGTGTAAGTCGACATTTCCAACTCGATATTCTGTCTGAATAACGACTGGGAGATTTCTTTGAGCTTCATGTTTGGGGCACTGACCTCCAACTTTTCTTGCCTGGTATGTGATCACTAACTTGGGGACGATTCTCTAAACTTGCCACGCGGGCTCCTTGAATCCTGCTTTGAGAGAGAGAGATCTGACTGGCTGCTCATGAGAGACCCTAGAGGATTTCTTCGACAAAGAAGATGTTGCTCAGAAGAAGCAGTGGCTCTGAGAAGCTGAGGAAAGGCATGGAGCATGACCTGCATCAAGAGGCTGTGAGCGAGGTCTAAAGAACTGGATGTATCTCCCTTGTGCTGGTGGCATTGATACTTATGGCTAATTGCATCATCCCTTTATTCAGAAGAATTCTACTCCTAGCTTTAGCGCCTAAGCTTATCGAAGCGCTAAGACAACCGTGACCGTCGCCGTCAGATTTTCAAGAATCTACAGTGTTGTGTTAAACCCCACAACATCTGGAGGAGTGTTATCACTTCAAGGCAGGGTGGGCACCTGCTTGTTTGGGAGGTTGGTGTAAGATTGGATGTGAGAAAAACCCAGGCGGCAAGATCCCCAAGACTACTTGTTCTGCTGCCACTTGCGCACCTCCACCATTTTTGTAGTGGTGCTGCCGTGACTGTCCTTGGATTCGGGGGGTGGTACACAGTGTGAAGCTTGAACCCAACCGGTTGGGCAAAGGTCCCGTGGGGCGTACCTTTGCTCAGTGGTCCTTGACAAGTACGCATCATTGAAGCGTGGCGGACTCAGCTGTCTGCAGTGCACAGTTGGTACCTGAAAGAGGACTTCCTGAACATCACCATTGGAACAATGAAAGGTACTGCAACATTTCACTAAAGGAGAGAGCAGTGGCGGCTGGTGGAGTTTAAAAGTGGTTAAGTATAAGACCAATTAATAAAATTGGTGAGTGAACGTCATGAGGAAGCTGGGCTTTGACCCTAGAGTGTTCTCTTCATGAGAATATTTTTATACCTAGGTGTGAAATGGAGCATTTCCAGCACAATTTCTTATGAACAAAAATAGCTCCTCCAGCATTTTCAAAGGAAAATTCATAAAATATTTTGTTCAAATTATGGTTTGTCAACCGAGTCTGACCTCCCCAAGGGTGTGTCCACCAGGCTGGAGATCTTGAGATAACCACCTTTAGTGCAAAATGGAAGGTAGACAGAAACAAAACATCTAGGGGCCGATTTCAATCCTGGAAAAAGGCTGTACAAATCGTTGTACGGAGCGTTTTCTCCGTACGACTCGTACCCGGTAAACTTTCCATATAACCTAGGAAGTACGATTCGTACAGAAAGCCTCTTTCCGTACAAATCGTACAAAAGACCGTACGGGTTAAAAAAAACAACGAATCGGATCCGGGACAGCCTGTACACGACGTCCGGACGTATTTAAGCAGTGGTTTCCGGACCAGCAAGTACGATTCGTCCCTATGGCACTCCGTAAGGCTCTTTTCTTACGGGAGCCAAAAACAGCCGTAAAAGCAGAGTTGTACAAACAGAGCCCCGGTACGCGACGTACACGCCATGAACCCCATCGTATGTGTTGCATCCCGGTCCTCTTAGCCTACGACCTGGTGCACCGAAACCGACGCACACGCCGCAGAAGGTGAGAACAACACCCAGGGGCCAGGGTGGGGGTGAGGGGCAGGAAACATACCCCATACCCAAAGCCAAACCTATAATATGGAGCCCATACATTACCACCAGGGTCTGGTCACTTGGGGGGGCGTGTCCAGCAACCCCTGCGTACCGCAACAACAGAAGTGGACATGTACAGTGCGTTGCACATGTACCCGTACGGCACCAGTACAATAGTGATACGATGCGTACACACGCAATGAATGCAGGGGGGTACGGTGCATTTCACACGTACCCGTACGGCACCAGTACAATAGTGATACGATGCGTACACACGCAATGAATGTGGGGGTACGGTGCATTTCACACGTACCCGTACGGCACCAGTACAATAGTGATACGATGCGTACACACGCAATGAATGCGGGGGGTACGGTGCGTTTCACACGTACCCGTACGGCACCAGTACAATAGTGATACAATGCGTACACACGCGATGAATGCAGGGGTACGGTGCGTTTCACACGTACCCGTACGGCACCAGTACAATAGTGATACGATGCATACACACGCAATGAATGCGGGGGGTACGGTGCGTTTCACACGTACCCGTACGGCACCAGTACAATAGTGATACGATGCGTACACACGCAATGAATGCGGGGGGTACGGTGCGTTTCACACGTACCCGTACGGCACCAGTACAATAATGATACGGGGCGTACACATGCAATGAATGCGGGGGTACGGTGCGTTTCACACATACCCGTACGGCACCAGTCCAATAGTGATACGATGCGTACACACGCAATGAATGCGGGGGTACGGTGCATTTCGCACGTACCCATACGGCACCAGTACGATAGTGATACGGGCCGTACACATGCAATGAATGCGGGGGTACGGTGCGTTTCACACATACAGGTACGGCACCAGTACGATAGTGATACGGGGCGTACACACGCAATGAATGCGGGGGTACGGTGCGTTTCACACGTACAGGTACGGCACCAGTACGATAGTGATACGGGGCGTACAAACGCAATTAATGCGGGGGTACGGTGCGTAACACACGTACAGGTACAGCACCAGTACGATAGTGAAACAGGGCGTACACACGCAATGAATGCAGGGGTACGGTGCGTTTCACATGCTTACAAGGGTGATACGAGGCGTACACACACCAGGAATGGAGAGCTACGAGTCGCACAAGGATGTCCATCAAGTACTTGTCATTGCATACTTTCATGTGCAGGCCCTAGGTGTGGCAGCCAGTGATATTGCACAGGTCATCTCATCTAGTTGCACAATTGATGTGTGATGACCTGTGGACACATGTCATGTGTGATGGGGCACTATGTGGCACACATCACCTTGACACTTGCCACATGTGTGTCTGTAGTCCAACTGTGTCATGCACAGCAGCAGTGGGATGGCACAGTCAACAACACCCGCACCTGTCTCCTCATGCCAGGGACAGGGACACTCTATCAACTGACATGTTACGATCAGCGTGCCCC
Source organism: Triturus cristatus (assembly GCF_964204655.1). Lineage (NCBI taxonomy): Eukaryota > Metazoa > Chordata > Amphibia > Caudata > Salamandridae > Triturus > Triturus cristatus. The sequence continues at coordinate 558,174,701 of NC_140590.1, forward strand.
TATGTGACTATGTCAGGTGTGTGTCATGTGTTCCCATGAGCTTGCTGTTAGTGTTCCATCAACTGCATCTGCTGTTGGTGCATCCAACATGGGTCTGTGTGGAGATGGGCATGGCACACATCTATGCACACCATACCACATGTGGATTCCCACGGCTGTAGGGTCTGTGTGCATCGGACATCATATTTTCCCAGGCATACAAGTCTGCGTCGTCTCAATGGCTGTTTTTTTGTTGTCACGTGTACCCCTTCATCGCAATGTGTTTGATATGTACATTTGACATTTCATGTGACCTGTGCGTGTGCCTTGCAGTCAGCTGTCTGGATGAGATGACATCCTTCCAATGCAGCTATGGTGATGTGTGTCACTTCGGTGATATCTCTGGCTGTTCACTCAGGCTGGCCCCCAGCTCATTTCAGGGCATGTCATGTAGACTTGACAATCAACAGGTGTATCTGGCTTTTCGTAGGAGTGCCAGCAAGCTGGCATATGTGTCCTGGATGTATTGCACACACCAGACTCCATAGTTACCTGATGTTTAGTAGCAGTTTAGCATGTGCTATGTTCATTGACATTGATGTTGGCAGACTCTCAATCTTCATTATTCCAAACAATGTCCTGCAGGGCACCGCCTGTCCCAAGACCAATGCCAGACTTGGCTGCCATGAGGGAACGTGCCTGCATCCGACGTTACAGATTCACTCGACAGTTGATTGAGGACTTGACTAACAAGCTGGCACCACACCTCCAACCGCGACACAGGTATCCTACTGCGCTGACCCCCAAGATGAAGGTGATGGCAGCCCTACATTTTTTTGGCACAGGTACGTTTCGATTGACCGTAGCTGATGTTGGTGGGATGTCACAGACAATGTTCAGCCGTGTCCTGCGTGATGTTTTGGCAGCACCTTGATGAATTCATCAAATTTCCTACTCCTGAGGAGTTGACAGATGTCAAGGGTGATTTCTATGCCCTGGGAAGGATGCCCCATGTCATTGAGTCCATTGATGGGACACATGTGACTTTGGTACCACCACAGGCACAGGAGCAAGCCTATCGCAACCGAAAACATTACCACTCAATAAATGCACTTGTGGTGTGTCTTGCTAACATGCTGATTTCCCATGTCCGTGCACGTTTTCCAGGATCAGCACACGATGCCTACATCATGAGGCGTAGCAGGGTGCCACAAAAGATGCTGCGGCTGCACAACGAACGAGCATGTCTTGTTGGTGGGTATACTCTGTTTGTCCTGTGTGTTCCGGTATCTTTGGCTCTTACGGTATCTCCTGACCCACTTATTTACATGATGTTTCCATGTAGGAGACTCTGGATATCCCAACATGCCATGGCTACTGACACCTCTCCGCAACCCAAGAACAGCTGCAGATCACCGGTACAACAATGCACACGGGCAGACCAGGCGAGTGATTGAGAGGACGTTTGGCCTCCTGAAGAGCCGATTCCGGTGCCTTGACAAGACAGGCGGGTCCCTCCCATATGCACTGGAGAAGGTCTGCAAAATCTTCATCGTGTGCTGCATGCTGCACAACATGGCAGTTGAGAACGCAGTGCCACTCATCCTGGATACGGATGAGCAGGAACATCCACCCGTGTAGGATCAAGGGCTTGGTCACGAGGCAAGTGATGAGGAGGAGGAGGAGGAGGATATCCGTAGTCAGCTCATATGCAACTTCTTCTCATAATGGTGAGTCACTGGGTATGAGTGTGCAAGCTTGTAGCATTGAGTGGCATGTGTTGCAATGTGTGTGTCCAGCTGACTGAATGCAAAGTGACTTTGATGTGTGTTCTGATGTGTCACTCGAGTGATGATGTCATGCCACACAGTTTTGCGGAGAGACTTTCTTTGAAATTTGCATGTGTCCAACATTGTTCATGTTTCGTAACTGACCATGTGTGCGGCGAGAATTGTTTTAGATGACTTCTTGTGTGTCTGTCATTCCCAGGTTTTTGTGCCTGTTGTCTGCTCGTGTCATCTTTGTCCTCCTGCTATTCCTCATGAGGATTGCAACGTGTGCTGAATCAGCGTTCCATGCACGGACATGTGGAAATGTCAGTTTGGGTAAGGATTGCAGCAAGGCTTTTGGTGGTGGTACGGGTTGGGAATGTGTGGGAACTGCTTCTGTACATGTTGTGGTACCATGAATACATGTCTTCTCACCATGGAGCATATAACATGTAGCATCACTCCCATGACATGATAGTCACCCTTCTTGACAGTCATCTGTAGTGGAGTGTGGAGTCTGATGAAGGCATCAATGTGTGTAAACCTTACCTCTGAAACATTTCGGATGCTACGGCTGGACATAGTGTGGGACATCACAACAACAGGCTCTATGGGGAATTGCAGCCTCTCCGTGTGCAGCAGGATGTGTTTGGCTCATCCCCTTAACTTGTGGGCCAGTTCATTGGGATTTACAACATCCATGTTGTGAACGGGGGTCCAGCATATGTCCCACATGTTATGTCAACTGACCTGTGAGTCTGTTCATATGGATGCATTTCCCTTTGTGTGAGTTTGTGTAATAAAGGTGTTCACCACAATCCAAAGTGCCTCATCTCTGTCACTGCAGATCTCTTGCCAATTTGCATGCGTCATCTATGGCATAATTGTCAAAGATTGAGCATATGAGTGTATGTGTACTTGGGCAACATGCATGCAGTTCTTCATGGCTAATAATCTCTATTGTGCATGAAGTACCTGGTTGTGTATGTATTTGTGCAGGTTGCTCCCCACAACGGGACGTCAACGCCTGCTGACGGTGTGTCTCCTGTGCGCAGCTCCGCATTTTGTTGCCTGATCCTGTGGCCGTCATTTTTGGTGATTGTTCATACATTTTCTCGGAGTGACCCATGAGTAACCTGACACTCTTTCCTTTACATACACCTGTTGCACTGTGCCTTTCTGACCTCCTTGTCTTTGTGTGGTACTTTTTGCCTAGTTTCTCACCCCTTCCGCCTGCTGCTGCCTCACCTGCGGCACCGCCCCACCGAGTGCCCTTATTCTGCAACCCACACGCCTCCAAAATGCTCCTCCCTTCCCCCCTCCACCCATTCTTAATGCAGCCAGCAGCTTGTCTGTGCCACTGTTGCGCCAACGCCGTGCCAAAGGCAGGACCGTCTGCGCCTGCAACGTGCACAGTGCATGACCCTCTGGTCCTTGCATGACCCACGTCACACAACAGGCTCATGCTGCAGCCACCCTCCAAGCAATGTCCACCAGACAATCAACCGCCTGCTATCAGGCAACCCCTAAGCGCACACACGACACCTTCGCATGCTGAGTGTGCAACTCCAACTGCCTACACAGCGCTGCCCCGCCTACCAGACCCTGTCCGAACAACCAGGTCATGTGCCTCCTACTCCACACCCGCTCCGTCCACCAGCACGCCATTGGACTCTGTTACCTCCTCAACATAGCAGCCCCACACATCACCTTCATGACAGTAACCTGGATAAAAGTATCCTCAGCACACAACTTCTTCATTGCTATCTCAGACGGATACAAGATCACCCGCAGGGACGGCACCAACAATCCCGGAGGATGAATTGCAATTTATTCACAAGTACACCCTCAAGAGTCACAAATCCGGTTTCGCACCAACCCCCTGGCAACCCTCAGAGTAACACTCATCTACAGATCTCTAGGCCTACATCCACAATTCCGCTAAGCCATCAACACGTACATCGGCACGCACGCCCTCACCTCCACAGGCTACATGTGGCTGGGGGCCAGTAACTTCTTGCTGGAGGAGAACCACACCACCATCCATCATTGGTCCATCAACATTTGCATCCACGTCTCCGACAAGCAACACACTGCCCCACACCCCGCTACCGATCCCCCAAAGATGCTTGATGTAAGTCACCACAGACAAGCTGTGTGGGACACTCGAACCAACACCACCGACACACCCTGCAACCTCACACACTGGATCAGCAACTGATCCAACAATCTTGCCACATTGACGGACTTTCCTGTGAAGCACAACAACAGTTAAGCCACCTGGGACAAGGCAGACCTACTGGACTCATACAGAGCTCGCCGGACTCTTGTGCAAACCTTGCAACACAAAGAACCATCAGTTACCTTACAGCCCTGGAAAACGCCACACACAGCCATCACCATATCATCAGCAAGTGGAGATCCTTCAGATAGGGCCGAGGCACCAAAACACACGACATCAAGGAGCTCATCAGCATTGTGAGTGAACTGACAGCAGCTCTCCATCCAAAAGACACCCCACCCTTGCAAGGCAGATCAAATCCCTTGCAACTTTCTACCACTGCAAGCTCATGGACATACACGACAGCCTTGGCACACAGAGGCAGACAGCACTATTATGCATGGGACAAACCCCCCTCAGGTTCTGGGCTCCCGTCAGCAGCAAATACACCACCTGGCTCATGTGCACCATCCACTCTGGCTCTTCATCAGGCCCCTTCCCACACAACATCTCAACCACATCATTCCCCATCCTTGAAGCCCACGTCCAGCGCGTCATGAATGTCTCCTTTGAGTTTGCCACATTCCATGGTTGCTGGAGGCATGCAGAGACCAGGCCCTTCTTAAACAACGGACGGCAGTACCGCAGGATCTCCTGGAACATCATCCTGCTTCCCTACCCAGCAAATGTCATCAGGAAGACACTCAACGAGCAACTGACAAATTTTCTCCACGCAAACAGCTCCTGGCAACCGGCACCAGACCATCTTCCACAGTAATCACACCACTGCAACCGTCATCATTGCCACCACCAATGACAACTTTTTCCTGCTCCACAATGGTGAGACCACCCCCCTTGACCTCTCAACTGCATTCTACACCATGTGCTACCACACTGTCAGCTCACACATCTCCAACACTGGTATCCAGAGGAGGGCCCAGGATTAAATCAACAAGTAGCTCACCAGCAAGTCCCAGGGAGTCGGCCTCCACCCTTCAGCATGTAGTACACTGGGGTCATCTGGCCCATGCCCCAGGGCTCATCTCTCAGCGTCACGATCTTCAATGTCTCCATGACCCCCCTCTCCACCATCACATGCGCACACAACCTCATCATCATCTTGTAAGCCATTGACACCCAGCTGCTCCTCACCCTCAACAAAGACCCAGCCATTGCCAGATCGAACCTTCAAGAAGGCATGAGTTCCGTTGACGAATGGCTGAACATCAGCCACCTGAGGCTGGACTTGGACAGGACTGAGGTCATCATCTGAGGATTGTCCCCTTACGGCTGGGTCAACTCCTTGTGTCACACCGGCCTGGGCACCGCACCAGCACCCAGTGGCCACGCACACAAGCTGGTGTTCATCATGGACTCATCGCTCACAATTACCATGCAACTCAACACCATCTGTACCTCATGCTGTAACACCCTCCGCATGCTGCAAATGATCCACAGATAGATCCACTCCAAGGCAAGGCAGACCGTCACCCAGGTCCACGACACCAGCCGGGTCAACTACAGCACCGCCCTCTACGGAGGAACAACAGCAAAACTGCAGGAGAACTTGTCCACATCCAGGGTGCATCCGCACACCTCATCTTCAACATCCCCCACCCCAGCCACATCACCGTCCACCTGAGATAGCTACAATGGCTCACTGTCTGCTGCAGGATCACCTTCAGACTCCTCAACCACACTCAGGAGGCAGTCCACAACCCCAGACCCAAAACCGACCTTGGACGTCTGTCATCCAACACCCCGTTGGCCCAACTCCGTGCAGCCAACCTTGCCCTGGCCACCATTCATCACATCCACAGAACAACTGCATGCAGGAGATAGTCCTCCCACCACGCCAAACAGACCTGGGACTCCCTCTCCGGGCACCTCCACATGACCCATGACCTCTACGCCTTCATGATACTCTTCCAAATTGGTCTGTCCGAGCAGTATTGCAAGCCCCCCCTCAGCAGCTTGAGGCCATCACGGGTGAGTATTGGGCTCCATGTCTGTATTTGATGATACATTGTGACCCATGTGTGTCCTCGACCGGACTCAGATCCCAGTGTATGGATGGCTGGAGTTAGTTCCACACTCAGGCATACTTTGACATATCCCCACACGTATGTTGTGGACTCATGCTAAATGACTGCAACATAAAATTTCAATTATTCTTTTTTGGATTATAGGTCGGGGGCGTGATTTGTGCAAAGAAAAAGGTGCAATACAGGGACCATAGAATCCAAAGTTCACAGGGGGAGATGAGATCCTTGGCATTTAAAGTCAGCAGAGTCCAGACCACAGTGTTTGGCATCATTGGTCAGACTGTGACCAGCAAGTCCATGTGGCAGATAATGTCAGTCAATGAGGTGATGCTGTCGCACATGAAGGTCAGGTGCCAGGCCAGGTGACCTGGGAGATGTGGATGGGCCGCTGCCTCTCACGGTCTTTTCCGTGGACGACCCACCTTCCTCGGGGGACCCTCAGATGCAGGCCTTGACGATGCTTGGGACGCTCCGTCGGACGAATCCTCCTCCTCCTCCTTCCCTGTGGCTGGTGGTGGTCTTCGCCTGGTGGCACAGGGAGGGTTGCCCATGTTGTCGGCGATCCGACGGAGTGAATGGCTTATGTCCCTTTGCACCGCCAGGAGCTCAACCAGTCTTGCCCCCATCCGTCCTTGGTGTTCTTGTTGACTGGCGTGTTGCTCGGCCTGCTGGTTCTTCATCTCTGTGATGGTCCCCTTTATCTCTGTGAGGGTCCCCACTACCTGGCTGAACTCCCTGGTGTCACGCCGGTATGCGTCCATGATGGTGTGTATGTGTGACATACCGGTCCCTTCAGCTGGCTGGTCAGGTTCCCGCCTCCGCCTGCCTACACTCCCACCACCCCTGCCAACACGAGCCTGGGCTGCCATTGTGGGCACATCGGGTCTACGGGACCCCTGAGGGATGGCAGTGGCGGTGTTGTCTGCCTCCTCCTGGGTGCCTGGCGTACCTTCTCCCTCCTGGTCAGACTGGCTCAGTTGTTCACTGCGGGCACGGCTCCTCGGTGTCTCCTGGGATGTGGCAGGAATGGGGGTGGTGGTTGGCACAGATATTCCTGAATCAGCTGCTGCAGGGGCTTGGACACCAGAGGGTCCAGGTCGGTCGGGGTCAGCCGCGGAGTGTTGAGAGGCGTCCCTGCCAGTGGGATCAGGTTCCTTCCGAGCCTGGGACTGTGATTCTTCACCCCCATTGTTGGGGGGAGATTCATCACGTTGCCCTGTGTGTGAGAGACAGACAATGTTAATGCTGTTTCATGCAACATCCATGTTTCATACACATTCAAGTTGGCACTGTTCCTCCAGGTAGTTGTATGTGCCTAGCATTCTCCTCACTGTTCACTTGTGGATGGGTATGTTGCGGGGGACAGATTGATATGTTCTCCTGAGTCTTTGACATGTAGATTTTTGGCTTGGATGCTTCTTCGGCTATGTATTGGTCTTGTTGTGTTACATGTCCATTGTGACAGTGGGTAAATCCATTGCCTGTCCTGGGGGTGTCTGCTTGTGTAAGGGGTGTGTGTGACAGAGCCTGCTGGTGGGTGTAGTGTGATTTGGCACTGGGGCTCCAAGGTGATGTAGCTGTCCCCCCATGGATCATGCTGCCATGACAGTGAGTGGGAGTTCCTGTCCTAGATATCTGACCTTGTTGTCTTGGTGTTTGTGTTTGCACTGGTCACAGGAGGGTCTTGTGCTGCCTACACCAGGGCCAAGTGTCAGCTATCTTGTCAGTGCTTTCCCAGTCCCTGTGCATTGCGCATGGTGCATGGGTATGTACCTGGGCCATATGGGATGAGGGCAATTGTGTCTGATTTGCAGTTCAACAATGCGTTTTGTGACACCCACCCTCCCAGCATACCGGACATCCATTCTTGGGTTAGTGCTTCGTGTAGCATGAGACATAGCATGGCCTTGCTTTCTCAATGGGGCATACACATGTTAGTGGCATTAGCGTTGTTTTTGACTGCGGTTCTGGCCGGTGAGGGCTTGGGGGTAGTTGCGTGCATTTTGTGTAGTTGGGGTGTGGATACCAATACCCCCATGTTACATAAGTTGTTTGTGTACTCACCAGGCTCTGGAAGTCCTTGAAGTCCATGTACTCCCACCGGCGGAAGCAGGGCCATCACCTTCTCCTCCCAGGGATGGAAATGTACTGGTCTGCGGGGCCCACCACCTCCAGTGATGTTGCTCTGGGCGTAGTCGTCATTCATTTTTCGCTTGACTGACCTCCGCAGATCGTACCACTTGGCTTGGCATTCAGTCCTGGTCCATCTGATGGGTGCAACAGCATTCACCCTATCAACGATCCTCTGCCACAGGCATGATTTTTCGCCTATGCTGGTCTGTCTGACCAATGTTCCAAACAGCTGTGGCTCGACTCTGATGACTTCATTGACAAGGATCTCCAGCTCCCCCCGTGTGAACTTTGGATTCTTGTCTGTGGGCATGGTGTGGGGTGAGGGTGTGGATGGTTGTGGGCGTGTGGGTCTGAATGTGAAGGTGTGGGTCGGAATGTGAAGAGGGGGTATGTGTGAAGGAGGTTGTGTGAAGGTGTATATGTTAAGGTGGATGGGTGCAGTTGTTGGTGTGTGCTCTCTAGCTGCAGTGAGTCTGTTGCAAAGGCTCATGGTTTGTGTGTGTGGGCCTTTTTTATTGGTCCATTTGTGGGTGGGCCTCAGTTTGAATTTTTGGTGGGTGTGTTATAAGGGGTGGTTGTGAGTTTGCCCCTCTGTTTGCCTGTTTGGATGTGGCCAGGTCAGTCATTTCCATGTTTTGTGCACTGTAGACGTGTTTTGTAGTGTTGTGCGAGTCGAATAGACCCACTGTTTTACAGTGTCCATGGTTCAGTACGACTCATTTCGTTGTATTTGCTTCTGTTTTTTTGTGTGTCCGACTCGGTCATACGCGACTTTCTCCGCGGTACGTGTCGTACTCCGACACGTTTCCAGGGGTGCGACTCGTACAGGAGTACGAGTCGTACAGGCATACGCCTCCATGCGTTGTGTATGTACGGTGCGTACCCCAACATTGCGTATGTATGGTGCGTACCCCAACATTGCGTATGTACGGTGTGTACACCAACATTGCGTATGTACGGTGAGTACACCAACATTGTGTATGTACGGTGCGTACACCAACATTGCGTATGTACAGTGCGTACATACCCGATGTTGTAAGGTGCGTACATATGCATGGGGGTGCCTGTACGAGTCGCACCCCGGGAACAACTTTTCCCGGGATACGAGTCGTACAAAGTTCGCTTCGTAGTGGGTAAAGTCATTCCCCGTGTACGGGACGTTTTCTGTACAATTCGGAAATCGGAAAGCCGGTCCGGATCGTACTTGTACGGTCGGACTGTATTTTTACGATTCGTACGAATCGTACTTCACGGGTCGGACGGGACTTGTACGATTCGTACGGAAAAAATTACGGATACGAGTCGTACGGAAAAAAATAATACAGGATCGGAATCGACCCCCTAATGGCTTTATTGCACAATGTAAAACTAGAAAACCTACAATAAATCCCTGCTTCCCCACTTGACTTGTGAGCCTAGGCAATTGCTTTTATTTCACTATTTGTCTTTGTCCTTTATCATCAGATTGTGTGTTCCTAGACAGTTACCTTATATCACCAAATGTGAATGTGTGATCCTAGACAGTTACCTTATTTCACGAAATAAGATGATATAGGACAAAGAAGCACAATTAAATAAGGAAATATCATAGGATCACACAATTTGGAGAAGCGTAAAGCTAGATTTGGTAGACCAGCTTGAAATACTTCACGGTGCATGCACTTCTGAAACTTCTCTTGCGGTTTTTAATAGACTGGAATATTGCTCCATCTAGCATCACAACCTAAGCCACTTGTATGGTGCACATGATAAATCACTTGTCTTTCCTTGTTTACTAGCATCGTCATCCGGTTGGTGAGGTGAGGGTCAAAAACGGTTCATGTTTAGAGGCTATCACTTCTAATAAATGCTAATTATTGTAGTATACAGTCTAATGCACTGAACTGAAATGCTTCCGCTTGTTAAAGAAATACAGGGCCAGAGTTAAAATTGAATTGGCTTGCTCTTATGTCCTGCATGGTGTCCCAAAGGCAACTCAATCCTTAAGTCAGATTTACCAAGCAACACAAAGCCACCTTCTGTTGCTCATCGTGGATTTATAAATCTGGAGTGACGCAAGGCAGCGCAAGTTGCTGCTTTGCTTTACTCGGAGCCGGTAAGGCGTTACATTGGTGAAGAGTGGGGGCTCCCATGCCTCTACCCATGTGTTTTGGCACTTCCAGATTTACCAAGACCATATAATCCTGGGAATGTGTCAAAATGTTATGCCTTCACCATGGCACAAGGGTGCCTGAGTTGGCACCAGGCTGCCCTGAGTGTGCCAGCACAAGGAGAGAGCAGAAATTCTCTATATCTTGCTAGATGCAGCGCAGCAAGTTGTCTTGCTGCGTTGCACTGCGTCAAAGTTTGATAAATCTGGACCAAAGTACTTTTTTAACATGCAGTAGCATTTCAATTTAGTGCATTAAATTGTTACGCAGTGGCAACAGTGAACATTTAATGCAGTGAGCTTAAATACTTCTGCATGCTAAAGAAATACAGTATTTCTTTAACATCCAGAATTGTTTCAGTTTAGTGTATTAAACTGGTGCTCTGTCAGTGGGAGCAATGTAATAGTTTAATGAATTAAACTGAAACGCTTCTGCATGTTAAAGAAAGAAGGGCTTACCTGTGGGCAGGACGCATGACAGGGCTCAGGACTTTTGCCTCCTGTGCTGGATCATGTGCTGTGAAGCAGAGTTAACAGCACATAACCCTGACTTCAAAGGCAGTGATGTTATGTTGTTTATTCATGGTATAGTGCATGACTCACTCCCGAAGGAGTATCTCGGCGCTTGGCTGTTCAGAACTAGTGTACTTTAGAACATCCATGTTTTTAACATCTTCTTAAAATGTTTAAATTGGGGCATGTGCTTATATAAACAAGCATTTGCAATGCAGTAGGTCTCGCATTTGTGTGAGTTAGAGCTATTGACATTGTAAAGGACAACGTCTTTTACCTTTGCATTTTTTGTATGGGGTGGATATATGTGTCTAGGTGGTTTTGGCTTACTCACTTATATATGCAATTGATGGTGAAAGAGCAGTCTAAATGCATTTGGCATGGGCTGGGGAGGGGGGGCTTTGTGTTTAGGTGCTGTTGTTAGTTATGATCAGCATTGTACAAGGCCATAGCTGAATACAGCATGCCTCGCAAAGGTGTTGCGTCAGATATTAGATGAAAAGAAACACGACTCAAATGTTTGTCATAAAGACATTCATGCCAGGAAGCACAAACAGTTCCTTGGGCTGGCCCAAAATAGGCCCATGAACTTTTCTACAACACATTGCGCTCCCACACATTTATGAGATTTAGAGAGCGGGCTAGTTGGGAGGCAATCATCCATGAGCTGGCACGGTTCGCACCTGAAAGAATCGCAAGGATAAAAGCAAACAAAACCATTTTGCCAAGATCTTTACTGCTGGCCCTCTAGCTCATGTCGGAAAGGAATTACTTACTGTACAATGGCTTAGCTACCTTACGCTTTTTTTATGGAAAGGGTAAAGCCCAAGACCCCAACGCCGGGACAAAATCCTTAACGAAGATTGCGTCGTAGTGCACTGACCAGCAGCCGTGGCCGCTGCAAGTAAGAGCGGTGGGGCGATGGGGGCAGGTGAGGGGGGATTTCGAGAGACGACCACGAGGGAAAATTAAGTATTTTTTTAATTAATTGAATTTTTTTTTTTTTTTTTTTTTTTTTTTTTTTTGAAACCGTTTATTGCAGTTTATAGAAGTTACAGGTATGGGCCTACAACCACCCGGCCGGCCACTAGAGCATCAAAAGCATATTACATACATACAGCAAAAAGAAAAAAAAATTTCTCAGCGGTGCACAGTAGGAAAACAGGAGTGATCAATGGTGCAGGTCTCCAAGCTCCATGCCCACAGTACGGTTCCATTTTCTCAATACAAAACAACATAAACAAACCACAACCGCAAGGCAACCCTCGATCCAAAGTGACAACACGTGCTCCATAAGTGGGGGATCCACACCAGCAGCAAAATTCCGAGGAGGGGGACGGGAGTAGATCAGGGACTGGGGGACCGCGCGCCCGCGGCCAAGGGAGGGGCGCCATCTAGGGAGACGGAGCCGGCGAGACCGCCGGTAGCAGCGGCGGCTCACAAATACCCCCGCGGTAGGCGTTCCAGGGGCCCCAAAGTTTCATCCACGCCCCAGGTTTACCCCTCGCCACATACACCACCTTTTCACGAAACATACACCAATCCATATGCTCCTTCCAGGCCGACACCGCAGGGGGCCTCTGGGATCCCCACAATTGGGCAATATCACGCTTGGCTATCATGTATCCCAGAGTCACCCACCGCGTCTGCGGTACCGAGTAGTCATTTGGTTCCCAGACATTCAGCAAGCATCTCCTCGCTTCAGGCAGCAGCGTGACCCGCGTAACCATTCGTAGAACCTCATGCACACCACGCCAGAATCGCTCCACCTTCGGGCACTCCCACAATATATGCATGAAAGTTGCCAACGCACCACAGCCACGCTTACACATTCCATCACCGGCAAAACCCATACGTAAAAGCCTTGGCCCCGTCACGTAGACCCGGTGAAGGATCTTGAGCTGGACGAAACGAAGGCGAGCCGGGATGGCCACCTCTTTCGGAGAGGCCACCGCGGAAATCCAATCCTCGTCGTCCAGCTCCAGCCCGTCGGCAACCCAGGCCTCGCGGAGACTAGTCAGCAGACACGATCTATCGTTAATCAGTTTTTTATATATGAGGGAGATCGTGCTGTCCGGGACATGGCCATCTAGCACTCTGTCCTCCAGGGGGGAAGACTCCGGGATAGATGCAACATCCGTGAAGACGGAGCCCAGCGCATGGCGGACCTGTAGGTACCGAAAGTACTCACCGCCCTGCAGCTGAAACTCCGCCTGCAGCGTCTCAAAAGTTTTGAATCCCCCCCTCGTCCAGAGATCTCCTACCGTGCTGATTCCGATCGTGTCCCACTTCTCGAAGCCCTTCGACGTCCACAGGGAGCCCAACCTCTCAGATGCATACAGCGGAGACGCTCGGGTCAAACGGTCCTTCCACCCCATAGCTGCATTAGCCGCGTGCCAGACACGCACCATGACACGCGTCGGTCCCGTCAAACGGGAGTCGGGCGTGCCAGAGTAGAGCGCTCGATTATAATCGCCACCGGGCAGAAGCGTCCGGTCCATCTCGAATGCCGGGTTCAAGGCGGGCCCGTAAAGGCCATGATTAATTGCAGCTAGTTGGGAGGCCCAGTAATACCGTTTGATGTCCGGGAGGGCGACTCATACCACGGGAGCGTCAATTTAGCCAGAGCAATACGCGGCCTCCCATCCCAGAACAGGCGCCGCTGGAGGCCCTCCACCTCGCGAAAGTAGCGTGCTGGGACCAAGTCCATGGTATTCTGGAGGGCGTAGAGGAGGCGCGGCAGGGACATCATTTTAAATAAGGCCGCTCGGCCGAGCGGCGAGAGCGGCAGACGCCGCCAGCGCACCACGTCCTCCCTCAGACGCTGGAGGGGGGGCAGCAAGTTCCGCTCATAGCGGGCCTCCGGGTCGAGAGTGATATATATACCCAGGTACCGGAACCCCTGGGAGGCAATCTGGATCGGACAGTCCCGTGGCAGGACCGGGGCCTCCCCGGAGAGCACATAGACACAGGATTTCGCCCAGTTGATGACCAGGCCTGAGTTGCGACCGAAGGAACGCAAAACATCAACCAGGACGATCAGTGACTTGCGCGGGGAGGCAAGATACAAGAGGATATCGTCAGCATAGAGAGACACGCGGTCCTCATGCTCGGGGGTCCAGCGGAGACCACGGATAGAAGGATGCCACCGCAGCCATTCCGCCAGGGGCTCCATGGCCAGGGCGAACAGGAGAGGCGACAGGGGACAACCCTGTCGCGTGCCCCGCCCCAGCGCGAATGGGGCAGATACTCGCCCATTCACCACCACCTGCGCCAGCGGGCCCGAATAGAGCAATTTGACCCAGCTGACGAAACCCGGGCCGAACCCAAACTTCGCCAGCATCGCCCAAATATATGGCCATTCGAGCGTATCAAACGCCATGGTGGCGTCCAAGGACGCCAAGATGGCCGGCTCCCGCACAAATGGGACACGCGCGAGCACCCCGTGCAAGCGCCGCAGATTAAGCGCCGTGTTGCGGTGTGGTATAAAGCCCGATTGGTCTTGGTGGACCAAGTCGCCCACCACGCCAACCAACCGGTTGGCCAACACCTTGGCGAGGATTTTGGGCTCCGCGTTCAAAAGCGAAATCGGCCGGTAGGATGTGACCCGTTCACGGGGCCTCCCCTCCTTGGGGATCACCACAATTGTAGCCAGACGCTGGTCCGGCGGGAGGGAGCCCCGCGAGTGGGCCGCAAGGAACATCGCGCGCAGGTGGGGCGCCAACACATCCGGGCGCAACTTGTATAGCTCAATGGGAATACCATTGGGGCCCATGGCCTTGCCGGATGCAACCGAGCGAATAGCCGAGGCAATTTCGTCCGAGGTGGGAGGGGCGTCCAGCGAATCCCTGTCCTCCACCGTAAGGGAGGGCAGTGCGATGTCCCGAAGCAAGGCCTGGGAATCTTCCTCCGAGCAGGGAGAAACCGGGGAGTAGACCTCGCGGAAATAATCCGCGAAGCAGGAGACAATGGCGTCCGGCTCAGTGACGCACACACCATCCACGCTCTCAATCAAAGGCACCACGCGGCTCGCTCTCTCCCTCTTGTCTAACCACGCAATCAATTTGCCAGCCTTGTCCCCCACATCATACAATCGCCCCTGCTGCTCTCTACTGAGGCCCCTGGCCGCCTCCGTGACGAGGGCCCGATAGGCCGCCTGCTTTAAATGCAAAACATGCAACTTGGCGTCTGTTACCCCGCTCCCCAGGTCACCCTCCAGTTCTGCAATCTCGGCCTCAACCCGGGTCACCTCCTCCCGCTCGCGCCGCCGGGCATTGGAAATAAAGGAGAGGGCCTCCCCTCTAAGAACCACCTTGAAAGCCTCCCACAGGGAGATGGCAGACGGGACCGACCCCACATTCTCATCGAAATAGCGCTGTAAGGATTTGATCAAGTCGGCACGAATGGTGGGGTCGCGCAAATACCATGCATTGATCGGGGCCACTCTGCCATCCCCCCTCGGGAAGACATCGAAATGCAACAACAATGGGGAGTGGTCTGAGATACCCCGTGCCAAATGGCGCACCTCCCCCACCCTCCCTGCATGGGCTGCCGGGACAAGGATGTAATCAAGCCGCGAGAGGCTACCATGGGCCCCCGAGTGGAAGGTGTACTGTTGCAATACGGGATGCTTTAAGCGCCAGCAATCCACCAGGCCCAGCGTGTCTAAAAGGCCGGGCAGCCACGCCTGTGCCCGGGGGAGGTCCCTAGGGGGATGGCGATCCATAGACCCAGAGGCAACCGCGTTAAAGTCCCCTCCAACCACCAACAGGCCACCCGGAAGGTCCAGAAGGAGGCGCCCCAGGTCCGCAAATGTAGTGGCTTGTAACCCAGGCGGGACGTACACTGATATGAAGATGAACACTCTACCCTCCATTCGTCCCACCAGAACAGTGTAGCGTCCCCTCTCATCATGGCGCACCTCGTCAATCTCCAACGGGAGCGAGTTCTTGACCATAATACCCACCCCCCGCGAGCCCGAAGTGAAGCCGGAGTGGGCCGCTAAACGATATCCCCGCCGATTCATTGCATTGAAGGTGTTACCAATAAGGTGTGTCTCCTGCAAGAAGACAACATCTGGTGAAATACGTTTTAAATACTGCAGGACCACACCACGTTTAATCCTATCCCCCAGGCCGTTGACATTCCATGACAACACAATCAAATCCCTACCCCCCATGATACGTCAAAACAATCGGTCGCCCCCCACCGAGCATCTTAAAAAACAACAAAACAGTTGCGGGTTTGCCTCGCGGTGTTAACAAACAACACACCCCCCCACCCCCCGGTCCCAACAGAACTCCCCCCTCCCTGCACCCCTGCATGAGCCCAGACAGCCCCCCCAAAGTGCAGTGTGCCTGTCGCCCCGTAGCTAAGTACTAACTAGTCCCCCAGAGGAGGAGGGAAGCCCCCAGCAGACCCCACCCGACCTCCATGGGAGGGGAACATACGAAAGCAATATATGGTAAAGGAGTAATATCCCGAGCAAGGCCTATACAGTCACCCCTCAATTCTGATCCGGCGGGCCCTCCCCGCCAGCCGCGCCCCCCCCACCCCGATCTCCAGGCAAAGTATCTAACCAGTCCCCAGCCGCCTCGGGCCGGTCGAAGAAGTGCGTATGGCCATCCACCTCCACCCTCAGCTTAGCCGGAAAGAGCATTGAGTACTTGAGGTTTAAGTCCCTTAGGCGACGCTTGATACCGAGAAAGCTCTGTCGCTGCTTCTGGACCGTCGGAGTAAAGTCTGGGTAGAAGTGTACATCCATGTTGTCCAGCCTGACCGGTCCCTGTTGCCTGGAGGTCTGAAGGATGGCGTCTCTGTCCCGGAAATTAAAAATTCGGGCAATAATAGGCCGCGGCGGGGCACCGGTCTTAGGGCGGCCCCCAGGGACCCGGTGGGCACGCTCCACCGCAAACAGCTTACTCAGCCCCCGGGGCTGGAGATGAGTCAGGATCAATTCTTCCACAAAGAGATCCGCCGCCTCCGCCTCTCGGCCCTCCGGCACACCAATAATGCGAACATTGTTCCTCCGGGCCCGACCCTCGGAGTCCTCCAGTCGCCGGTCCATCAGGGCGCTCGCCTGGCCAAGCCGGCGCACCTCCTTCTGGAGGGCCACCACGTCCGTCGTGAGGCTCGTTGTGGTGTGGGCCAGGGAGTCAACTCGGTCGTTCGTTTTTGACAAGTCTGCCCTCACAAGGCCCACATCCACCAGGACAGAGTCAATTTTTTGCGCCAAGGTATCGAAACGCTGGTCCACCGAGGCCTTCATCTCTGCGATGGCGCCCATGACGTCCCGGAGGGTCAGATCCACCGGTTGGGCAGGTGCCTCCGTCGGGCCCACCAGGGACGACCGCGCTGTCTCCGGAGAACCCTTTTGGAGCGTATAGCGATCCATACTATTGGCCTGGTGCGCCGTGCCACGGCGGGTTGTCTTCATCTTCGCCCGGTCGCCATCTTGTTTGGTGGCCATGCTGGCCCTTACACCGTCGTGCCAAGATCTCCAAAACGGGCCGCCACACCAAATCACGGGTGTCAGGGGGGGGGACGGGTGCGACCACCGGGCAGCGGGTCACCCCACCGCCGGCGGGTCAGCCGGGCACCCGGACAAGGCAACACCACCGCACCCCGCTCCGCAGCCCGACCCCGCCTGAGGCAAGGAGGGCGCAAAAGCGAAAGTGAAAGTGCGGGGTATGCGAGTCGCTCAGCCCCGCTCGCCGTTGTTATTCACTTCGTCCCCGGATCGCCCCACTACTCCAATCCGGGGGGCCGGCGAGGAGAAGGCCGCAACCTTCAATCGATGCTCCCACCGGTATTCGGGGTCCGATTCGAGCCCAAAGAACGGGCGGCGCCTCAGCTCGGGTTCACCGACACAGTCCCCTCAACAAGGACAGGATATCGCCAGGATTAATTCAGGAGGTCGCGAAGGTCCTCGGGAGCCTCGCACCTACGCGGCCATCTTGGTTGCGCGCTAGGCTCCTCCTCGCTAATTGAATTTTTTTTAAAGCAGGAACTGCCTCTCTAAAGTGTCTTAACCTAGAAGTCAAACGTGCAGATCACGGGTAGTGGCCTGATAAAAGTGTGAACTCACGAAACACCCTGTCAATGCCATGAATGTGATGATTATTACACGCTGAAATCAGATGTTTGCACTGTACTGCAGCAAGAAACAGGACAAAGCAAGCTGCTAGAAACAAACATGCCAGACAGAACACTGTTCAAAAAAGCTGTACAAAAGCGAGAGCATTTTGTACATGCCTTTGTACAACAAGCATTTCAACTTACTGAAAGAAGTGAAATCTGACTCCTAACGGGACTGCTTCCAACTGCTAGTTGCTATGGAGATGCCTTCTTCGGTTCCGACGGCTGTTGTACAGGGAAGG
The DNA here is from genome assembly GCF_964204655.1 of Triturus cristatus. Lineage (NCBI taxonomy): Eukaryota > Metazoa > Chordata > Amphibia > Caudata > Salamandridae > Triturus > Triturus cristatus. The sequence continues at coordinate 558,192,889 of NC_140590.1, forward strand.
GAGGGGGGGAGAGGTGGTGGGGTTGTTGTTGAAAAAAGGTGGGCGGCCGCCATTGGCTGCTTCTCCAGTGACACAAAAGGTGCTCGGGCGCTTTAGTAAAAGCGTGCTGCGCTTTCGAAATAAATAATGCATATAAAAGGGGCAGGTTCCAAATAAAATAAAGGCGTGCAACCACTTCAGTAAAAGCTTGCTGCTCTTACACATAAATCAAGCCAGCAATAATTCTTCAAACACTACAGATTGGACCTGCACCTGAAAGTATGACAAGTTGTGTTTCTTAGCAGAGCGCCCCTGCCCGGGATACTGTTCACAAAGATGTCTACGTACTCACAGGACTGGAGCCAGCAGCAGCAGTGGGGCAGGCTCGGCCCACTCCAAAACGTCCAACAGCGAGGCTAGCAGCAAGCAGCACCCAGACCAGCAACAGGGATGCTGCTGCTCCTCCATTGCCAAAGCTGGATTCCCCCGAGTGTCTGGGGTGTCAGCCATTTTTAAAATGAAAGTGCATTGCAGTCTCCATATACAAGTAGTGCCTGCCGTTGTCCTGAGAGTGCTGTGGCGGTGGAGAGGGGGTGGGGGTGGCAGCCACTATTAAAGTGAAAGCGTGCATTGCGCGCTCCGTATACAAGTAGCGCCCGCCATTGTCCCGCGAATGCTGTGTGGGCACGCTGCAAATTCAAGCGCCGCCATTGTCCAACATTATTGATTAAAGAAAATAGTGCTCACAGACTAAATAAAGCATTGCGTGTAACAACCGAAGTAAAAGTGCCTGTCGTTATGGACGGTAACAAATGCAGACAAGGCTGTACCAAGGAGGGACTAACAAGCCTATTTACAAATCAGAAGCCAGCATTTAAGAAGGACAATGACACAAGCCAATGACAAATATGGGCGGAGAGTGGGCGGGGCTTCCACTGCATACTCTATTACAGCATGCCTCGCAGAGCGAGCAGCGCATGCTCACTGCCGCTAGGTTTGACCTAAACAGGAGTCAGTTCCAAGGAACAGGGGCCAAATACGAGAAAGATCTGCCACCAAATCTAGAGGTGCATGTGCGTGGGACCTGCAAGAGACCTTTGTTTGCGGACCATAATAGTCTGGAGGGCTGATAATGGCATAGCCTTGAATGAAGATAGACAGGTAGAGCCTTGTATAATGCCGTTAGGCATCAAGCAGCATAGCTTGAAAACTGCCAGTTTTCTGATAGGCAGCCAATGCCGTTTTTTTTAGGATAGGGGTAGAAGAAGAACATGTGGGAAGGTTGCAAATTAGCTGTGCAGCTGTATTCTGCACAACTTGCAGTTTGACTAGCAAGGTGTCATTTGCTGCTACCAACAGAAAATTTCCTAAGTCCAAGCGGGTAGTTTCAAGTGCCTGGGCAAGGATTTTTCTGGAGGTGGAAGGGAGGCAGGAAAAAACTTTTTTAAGTGCCTCATTGTGGCAAAACAGGTGCATTGACGGGATCTTTCATAGATAACATTAGGCCAATGTTCACTCCAAGATTTGTCATCGCTTGTTTAGGAGAAGGGACTGGGCCAAGTTCAGTGGGCCACCAATCAGCTGACCAAAGCTCCTGTGCTTTACCAAATAAAGCAATCTCAGTTTTCTCACCATTTAGTTGCAGACAGTTGTTGGTCAATCAACTCATACAGCTCACTGCCAGAGCTTTAACTTTATCTGGCCAAAGTAGATGAAGTTAGGTATCGTCTGCATATCACGCAATCTTCACGCCACATGATCTCACAATTTGTGCCAGAGACACTACATAGATATTAAATAGTGTTAGACTCAGGCATGAACCATATGGGGTTTCTTTGTTGGTAAGCATCTTTCTCGAATTGAAGGGACAGAGACAAAAATTTAGGATATGGTTGTCCAGGAAGTCCCTGAGCCATTGTAGCTCTCTGCCGTAAAGTCCTGCCTCATGTTGTCTGTGGCTTAGGATGGAGTGGGAGACCGTGTCAAAGGCCATGGATAGATCCAGTAATACCAGCATTTCTTGTATCTAGTGAGAATGATATCATCAGGGACTGCCACCAGTGCGGTCTTGGTGCCTTGTAGCGCTCTGAAATCCAATTGTGAGGGGTCTACGGTCTTATGGTCCTCTAGAAAGGTTCTGATTATATAAAAACTTGTTTATTCCATTTTCAAAAGAATACAAAATAAATTAGTGCAGCATTGAATTATAAGGCATTTTCACATTATTAGTGTGGGAGGGATGGGAAACGAACTGTTTATTAATATAGCTTTCTAATGTTTTTCTAAGCAGAGGTAGCAGCAAAATAGGTCTGTAGTTGGAAAGAAATTCGGGATTTGCAGAGGGTTTTTTGAGAATCGGGGACACTTCCATTTTTTGCTGAGGCTAGTGAGAGATTAAAAAGCACCATTACTGATGGTGCAATAAGGAGCATAGTTCAAATTCACCCCAGCCACCAGTGGTATTTGGGTGCAGTTGACTAAATCGAGCTCCATTCCCGGTAGTTCTAAGCTGGGTGGAAAGTTCTTATTGATGATGATGATTTTTGTCTTCACAGAAATCAGCTAGAGTCACAAATTGTTGTGGAGGCCGGAGTGGTAGCAGTGCAGGTTTGTGGTTTCACAAACCTGTTTAAAGCTTTGTACAGTTCCTTTGTGGAGCTGCCCACTTGAGCAATTGTGGAAGTTTTACAAAATGTCTGTGCCATGTTGATCTTATTGTGGTAACTGTTTAGCAGAACCCTATATGCTGCTTTATCTGCAGGGGATTTCGTGGAGCACCATCTATGTTGAAGTCGTGTGGAGTTCGATTTTTTCAGACGCAAGTTATCAGTGTACCAGGGTGCCTGGCTTCTAGGAGGTTGATGGGGATTTTTTAAAAGAAGCAATTTCATCAAATGCAGTTGTAAGAGAGTCGTGATGAGCAGACAGATCAGTATTAATATCTGTATGAGACGTTCTTGTAATAGTCCTAAAGGTCTCAGAGAAAGAAGCGGGGTAACCGTCTTCAATAGGTGTCGTGGTCTGCGAGCCTCTTTCCTGGATTTTACTTGAGTGTTAATAACGTGGGATAAGAAAGTTGATTAGTGATCTGACTACATAATAGGAAGAGGGGGTCACTTATTACTTCCACTGCATTTGTAAAAATAATGTCAAGGTTGTGTCCTTACCTGTGTGTGGGGCCTATCACTATTTGTTTGAGACCCAGTGTCTCCATTTCTGATAGGAGTTTGGTCCCTCATGAGTCATCAGTGTTCTCATCATGTAAGTTAAAGTCATCAAGCAGTAAGAACTTATCAACAGCTAGGATATGAGGCGCAATATAGTCAATTAATGCTTGGCTGCTATCTTTCCTAGCACCAGACGGACAGTAAATCAGTGAACCCCTCCAACAGTCTATGATGGGAATTTTGATTTTGTTTTAAAACACATATCTTAATCCAGTCAGTAAGTAAGGTGTCTACCGGCTCTAATTTTAGGGAATCATGGAAGGCAATAGCAACACCTAAGTCCGGTCGCTCTTCCCTATCTAGTTTGACCAGTGAATAGTGTTCTGGTATGGCTAGTGGAATGCAAGGGAGTATTGTGGTACTTAGCCAGGTCTCAGTAAAAAAGCATATCCTGGGAGAGTGAGATGTAATAAGATCCCATATTTCTATAGAATGTTTGGCCATGGATATAATAGGTCAGTAGAATCCCTCTATCTTCTTTGTAGGGCAGTTAAAGATAGAGGAAGTTGTCCTGGTGTTCGGCTTAGAAATCTCTGGAGGGGTAATTTTGGGGAGAACAAAGGGTGTGCACAGTAAAAAACAATGTTTCTCTAGCCCCTAGTGTAGTCAGAATGTCTAAACAGGAGAATCTGCATGTTTTTTGCAGGTGGCCTTTCCCTCTAAAGTCAGGAACCACTGACTACAGCATAAGAGAGGGCTATTAGTTAAGATGATATCAGAATGTATTTGTTTTAATTCAGCGAAGGAATACTTTCGCACAGTGGGGCTAACCATGATGCCACGACGTCTAAGAGAAGAAAAGGGGAGGTGTCATGGCGTCTGGCATCGTCTTGCTTTTTGTGTGCTTTTGGTGCGTTGGTACCCTGCAGCTGAAGGCTGCCTGGCAAAGAGCACAATGTCTAGACCCCTGACCTGCCCAAGATGGTGGCGGTCTGGTGGCCTGGCCCTCAGGAAGTGAGGAATGATTTTGGCTGACTCTTGCCGCAACAAACTGCATAGAGCAGACCAGGGAGCAGTTAATGACTTAACGCAGAAAAAAAGAAGTGGGGGGACTAACCTAGTTAGGCAGTATGCGAGTGGCATCATGGCGGGTGACATCACGGCGCATGACATCACACATGCCAACACAGGATTTGACATCATAGAAAGTGGCATCACAAGCCACGGCTTTACAGGAAATGGCATCACAAGAAGTGACATCAGATCTAAAGTCCTCACATATATGTTTAGCAGGTCTAGCATGGGTATGTTTGAGCGCAATGTGAGGAGAATAGCACAGTGAGCTATGGAAGATGATATGTGACTTCTATACCACGCAAAACCCCAGTTTTATGTAACACATCCTGTACATTCATTTACAAACTTATATCATTTATTGTACATGTAGTATGCACGTTTGATGTAAAGCGCTCTGAAACCCTGCATTGGGATGAGTAGGGCTATACAAGAAAAAATAGTGGTACTTGAATTATCTCAACGCCTCCTCAGGTGTAGTAAGCTCTATATAAATGCAATTTGATTTGTGTAAATACTGGGAAAGACCAACACATCTGACATTCTTACAGTGCATGCATATCTCCTAAACAGGGACTTAACAAAGTGAAAAGCTGCCTCTCTTAAGTATGTGTGAAGTGCTAACAAGCTGTGAGCCTTTGTTTTCCCTCTGCTTCATTTGCATCAGGTGTGAGGCTGCTGACTGCTCCCAGCCAAGAGAAGAGGCCTGATGACCCCTCAAATTCGGCCTTTGTTGGGGCCCCAGAAGGAGTCTTAAATAAGAAAGCTCGGTCCTCCCCTGCACGTTATTGCTTGCTGCAGATGGAAAGCAGACAATGTGCAGAAGCTGCTGAAAGTGTCCCGCTGTTTGGAAATTACACCAGAACGAGTTCAGCACAATATTCAGTAGGGCCCAAATTCTTGGCAGGGTGGGCGGCATTCACCCTGTGAAAATAGTGGGTGGACGCCGTCCACACGCGTGTACCCCCGACTCGTGCCCTGCTTAACAGGACTAGAATATGGCACAATTGAAATAAAGTGTAAACAGAGAGGTGCAAATTAAATAATACGTATTAAAAGCAGGCTTTAGAGTAAGTGATGATTGGCATACCACCCTGGGCAGGAGGGGGCTTAAGCCTACGGCGCTAAAGACTGCTTTTGAAAATGGCTCCTCTGGGTGTCATCAAGGGTTGGCTCTAATGACCCAGCAAAACGGCAGGCCTGGGCTGGAAACAGGTAAATATACATGTAAATATAGCACTCCAAGCCAGGCACTTGTGCATGTATTTGTTAAACAGCACCTGGCTGCCTGGCCCTCGTTAAAGTGAGGGTCAGAGAACGATAGCTAGCCTGTGTGGCACTACGGCATTGTATTGCCAACTTTAACACTAATTTTAAAAATACTACTTTTTAAATTACTGTAGATAGCAAAAATAATTCAGAAAATGTGAAGGGCGGCGCTCCCACACTCTACAGAAGCAGCTGCTCTTGGGGGAGAGATGTGCACTTGTGTGGGGGCTGCTTGAAGGATTTGGCTGTGACTGAGAGTAACCGGAGAACAGCAAAACCCAAATTGTAGCCCCATAACGCTCCCATGCACATAGGGGTACCAACCTTCTGTAAATATCATGGACTGCCCGTTATTTGGACCTCTGCTCCGTTGTCCGTGAGGAATTCTTTCATGAATTTGATTTGATTTGATTTGAATTGTTATTTATAGAGCGCCGCGAATGCCAAGGCTTCTTGGCACTAACTGTGATACATAGGTAACTGGAGCAACCTGACTCTGGATGTTTAGGTTTTAGCAAACAGCCAGGTTTTTAATTCTTTACTAAACCTCATCCGATTTGGTTGGCGACGCAAGGTAGATGGCATCTGATTCCAGAGTTTTGCCGCACAAAAAGACAGTGTGCGGCCCCCCCATCTTACTGTGCGTGTTTTTGGAACACAGACAAGGCCCTCCGTAGAGGATCTAAGAGTTCTTGCTGGAGAATACCTGGTGAAGAGTTTCCGCACCTCCCCGGAGATGCCTCCATAGAGGGCCTTATGCACTAAACAAAGAGCCTTAAAGTTTGCTCTTTGATGGACAGGGAGCCAGTGCAGTGCTCTAATGGCCTCTGAGGTGGGGCGACCCTTAGGGATGTTCTTGAGTAATCTGGCCGCCGTATTTTGCAATGGTTGTAACTTCCTCTCCTGTGCCTTATCAATTCCCATAAAGAGTGCGTTTCAGTAATCTAATTTGGATAAAAAAAAGTGCAACTACAACTGTCTTTTGGAGTTCATATGCGATGAACGGGAAGCTTTTCCTCAATGTTTTTAAGAGGAAAAAGCAGGAGGAAGTTAGCTGGTTGACATGGGCCGACAGATTAAGCTGTTCGTCAAGGATCACCCCCAAATTTTTAACTTTGGTAACCGGGGTAGGACAGACTCCCGCCTCTGTGGGCCACCAGTTAGTGTTTCATAACGACGGTCCTTTACCGAATTCTAGGACCTCGGTTTTATCCGTATTTATTTTCAGAAAATTTGAGCTCATCCAGGACATAGGGGTGATTGACCGGATCGTTTTTTTTTCTTTCAATGGGGGAGAGGGGGCATGTAGATCTGAGAAGCCTTCAGCTTTGATCTTTTTCTTCATTTTTGGTTTTTTTTTATATGCAAACGGAGGTGTTTAAATTTCACTTGCACACACAATAGATGCAGTGCAAGGTTGTCTCAACCTAATATAAACTTATTTGACTTGTGCTTGTGTTGGTTGTCCATTTACTTATGTAATAATGCGTGACCTTCTCTGATGTGTCTGTAAAACGTACCTTTTGTCCAGAATATTTATCCTGAATTCTCACCTTCTGTACTGAATTTTTGTCCTGAATTTGGACCATTTGTCATGAATGTTTTTACACTGTGCTGAATTTGCACCCATGCTAGTTGGTCCCCCTACATGCACAAGGACAGGGCCAAAGTACTGCACTAGAAAAGATGGTGCCATGACATATTGGGGGGAGGATGTGGCCTAACGGGTAAGGCGGTCGATCCTAAATCTAGGGAACCGGGTTCGAGTGTCGACAACGACACTCAACATCCTGTGATTCTGGGCAAATCACTTGATCTCCCCGTGCCTAACAAAAATGAATGTGTCCGTCTGTAACGAAAGCTGATCATGTAAAGCGCTCTGATACCTGATACCTTTGGGCCAAGTTCGCGCTATATAAAACTCCGGCGAAAAGGGACCTGCTCCTTATTAGTTCCCACCAAACTGCCCTTTGTTAAATTGGGTACAGTGAACTGTTTTCGTAATTGTGAGTGATAAGATTAAAGTACTTCATTTTCTATAAATCAAAGTCCTGGCTGGACATAGATCTATTAACGCCACACCACCTAGCTAATTAAACCTGGGACTGCTTGAATTCGCTATCCTGAAATTCAATTTGCAAAGCGGTATTCTTGATGATCATTTTTGAGTCCAACAGTAAGGTTAAGCCACTGGGCACTAGTGGTGAATAAACATCTTTGGTTATTACTATCTGCGCCCAGTGACCCATCTGCCTAGAGAGTCCTGAAAAAGTTCCTGCATGCTCGTGTGTTTTCTGTGCAAGGCATTAGGACGTCAGCGATGCTTAGTATATTGCAGAAGCTCTACAGCCTTCACATTTGGATGTTGCGGAAGTATTTTTGGAAAACATGCACCTCCTAACATACCTGCCTTAATTCCTAGAGAATTAGACTGGAAAAGTGGCAGTGGCGCGTTGCAACAGAATTTCTTACAATTATAATCACTGAATTTGCTCTTTTACCATATGGACTTCAGCTGTAATTTTTCTGGACGTACACTAGGTGTATGGAATGTGTAGAACATGTGCAGCTACAATTTGGTGGTTATAGGTTGCAATTTCCTTACCTAAGGTAACACTATATGTATAACTCTCCTGGGTAGATCTCGTCAAAATTTCTTGCCCAGGGTTCTTCATTCTGTCGAGCTGGAGTTAGATTTATTTCACACTACATTAGCGATTGTGCTGATTCTTGTTTATCTTCATGAATTGGGTCCAGCAGGTAAGGATTCTTAAAAGGTACGCATTTGTTTTACTCAAAAGAAATGAAGTTATTTCTCTATCAACATAGGGAACATTCTAACATGAGACTGGCAAAGTAGCCTCTGGCACAAGATGAAGTATAATAGAGATTAAGGAGTGTATGTACGTACAGTGATCTCTGTCCATAACCAAGAAGAGAATCTTTACTCTCTGATTAGTGCCAACCTACTGTTGACATTGTTTTTAAACTAAACTGGAATGCAGTAAGGCTTCTCCTACTTATAGAAATGCATTTACATTCATGAAGCTGATAAGATAAAATTAGTATTTGCACGCCTCTAACTAGGATAAGGATGGTATTTTCACCATGCTAACTTGGAGCAAACTCTAAACTCCTCTAAGTCCACCCAGAGGGGTCTTTGTCATGAACTGAGCTGAAATCACAAATGCACTAGCATTGTATTGACAGCGAAGCAGATTTTGCCCGCACAATGAAGACACAGAGGAGTAGATGGCAAAAGCATAAAGGTCTATTAACAGATTAGTAAAGTTACATCTCCAGGTAAATTAGTTAGATAAATGTAGTATTCACCTGTATAGAGAACACATTAATATACTCCAAGCAAATAGTAATGCAGAGATTTCAATCTATTAAGGTACATTTACAAATCAAAGCAAAGACTTGTTTCCATTAAGGAGACTCCCAAATTCTAAGCTAAGGCGTGGGCAAGTCAGGAAATTCAGAAGCAGCCGGTGTCAACTGCAATAGAATCGAAAGCAGAAATGGATAGAGGTTCCAATTAGAATGAGAAGAAAAGTACTTGGTCTTGAGAATATCTCTGTGAGCAGAAGAGTAAGGAGCATTGGTCTCAAGAGACATCCGCTTGCAAAGGTGGACGGGGTAACTAACAAGCTTCTCACAGTTAAAAATGTAACAATCTATCCAAATGATACAGTCTTCAGGTATCCCACTAGGTGATGACCAGTCAAAGTCCAGTGTTCTTTCCATACTTGGTGTCGGCCTCATTCTCATGAATAATACAATGTAAACTTCTCCCACCACGACCTTCACAGTATCACACAAAGGAGTTGTTGTGCACTTTCCCACTGTCCAGTAGGAACTGTGCATTTGTTGGGCAACATAAACGTAGGGATGCTGCCAGACTTATGCTGTGCACCCCTGCAGGATATGTTGTTCTAGAGACCAGTTACCTCACAGTGCCACCATGTGCCCCCTAGACCTAGACAGGTAGCAAATGGTTTTGGCAACCACAGAACATGACAACCCTGAGCCTCCCCAGGGATTGTGGTAACAGATCTAAAACCCTTTCACTCAGTCACTCATGCTCTCTTTGTCTCATATATACAAGGAATACACAGAGGGGAATTTTTCAATATTTATTGAACTGTTGTGATTCTTTAATAGAATATATGTTTTGCAATGATGAATAGAAGGAGGAGAAAGTGATTAGCAATATAAGGACAGTTAACAGAATGAACAGTTCCACTGCCGTGCTAAAACAATGTGTATTTATGCCGGCATATAAAAACTATATATATATATATATATATATATATATATATTACCTACTGGCGGTCGCCAGTAGGTAGTTATAGTTAGGACCCTGTTTCCATAGGAAATCTGCAACATTCTATTTTGAATAACTTTGGCGCCGGTTGACGAATCCTCGCGAAATTTACAAAACTAATGGGGCGCTACGCTCCGCTCCTACCCTGAAAGTCTCGGGGTGATTCGTCAAGCGGGGGCTGAGAAAAAAGGGGGGTCCCAAAACGCGTTTTCCCCATGCATTTTTCCATAGGACCTTTAGACACAGCTACAGCCCGAACGGCTGAACAGAATTACTTGTAATTTGGCAGAGAGGTAGCCATAAGGTCAAGGAAGTGCCTTTTGTAGGTCTGGTGTAAATCTGTTCAGTAGTTCCTGAGAAAATAGCATTTAAATCAATATATATATCTGTGGCAGCGCTCCGTGCGCTTACCGTGCGCTTACGGTAAGCTTACCGTACGCGTACGGTGCCGTGCGCGAGCGCGTTTCTGATTGGTTGTTAGATCAAAGTAAACATTCGAATCGTTCGAAACCAGGAAGTGTCGGCCGCCATTTTCTCTCTCGCACTCTGAGGGGGGGAGGGAAAACAAAGTTGGATAACATGAAAAGGGGCAGGCTAGACAGCTCCTAACCACCTAGCCATGGTTAGGATGTCCCAGAAGGACCCCCAAGCCCAAAAATTATTATTATTTTTTTTTTTAAAAACGCCGAATGCGCTTACCGTACGCGTACGGCAAAAAATTAATTTAAAAAAAACAAACTCCACATATTCCCCCCCCCCGTGTTCAAAAGGTGCATGGCATTCTTAATATATGAACATTTAATAGATAATCTTTCACAACGAAGCGCATAATATGTCCTCCGAGTGTGGACGGTGCGCGAAGCGCATCGTGCGTACATGGCCCATCCAGCGTAACGTGGGCACGCGGTGCGCGTAGCACACCGCGTGCCCACCGTGCGTGCACGGCACTAACTGCGTAAAGTGGGCGCGCGGTGCGTGAAGCGCACCGCGTGTTCACTGTGCGCGCACGGTGCGCAAAGCGCACCGTGCGCGCACGGAACGAACTGCGTGAAGTGGGCGTGCACGGCACGAACGGCGTAAAGTAACTTAGCATTTAAAAAACCGTACAAATTCACTGAAAAAACCATAGGTTTCACACACGTTATAGTTAGGAATTAGCATTTAAAAAACCTTGCAAATTCACTGAAAAAACCATAGGTTTCACACAAGTTATAGTTAGCTGTACATTTCACTCGTAAAAAACCAATGAAATTCCACGTTATAGTTAGTGCAGGCAACTATAACTCACGCGACCGCAATCCTCTGCTGATGCTAATACTGTATTTAGACACTTATTTGCCCATGTCTTCTTCCATTAAATTTTAGCTATACATATATTACAAATATTTTTTTTTCATAAAGACACATATGTCATCAGCAGAGGATTGCGGTCGCGTGAGTTATAGTTGCCTGCACTAACTATAACATGGAATTTCATTGGTTTTTTACGAGTGAAATGTACAGCTAACTATAACTTGTGTGAAACCTATGGTTTTTTCAGTGAATTTGCAAGGTTTTTTAAATGCTAATTCCTAACTATAACGTGTGTGAAACCTATGGTTTTTTCAGTGAATATATATATATATATGTGTGTGTGTGTGTGTGTGTGTGTGTGTGTATATATATATATATATATATATATCCTCTGTCAGTTCACAGCCTCCTTTCCTCCTGTAAGCACGAGCCACACAAATCCAGTTCAATTTACATTTTTTATTTCTTTCACGCGTTTCGAGCAAACAAGCTCTTGGTCACATGACCATAAGTTCCGAGTTCAGTGTATATAACGACATAAAGAACATAGAAAACAGACTTATCAGTTCATTTGGTCTCTTATTTCAGAAAATAAAAAGAGATAATACTAAATGATATTTTATCCAAGTGCTGCGTAATAGCGCAAGGTCAATTAGACATGGTTAGAGAATTCAAAAAACAAACTTTCACTGTATAATGAACCGCTGTGACATTCATATAGAGATAACAGACATACAGAATTAACATTCTTCATTCTGCTGTATCTCTGTAAGTACATTTTCAAACTTATAGTAAGTGACATGATATACGGGCTTTCCACTGAAGATTCAAATAAATATACCAAAAGATATAAATTCCTTTACTTTCAAGTCCCACAAACAATCAAGGTATAGTACCCTATTATTCAGTAAAAGAGATTGAAATACTATATTCACGTGCTTATCCAATATTCCCGCTCTGTGTCCACACCAAATCTAAAAAGATCAAGGTGCATAATAAAAATAATAAACATAAAGATGACCCTAAAGGAGATGGTGCCAAAATAAAAGCCACCGAGAACTCCGTGCTCGTATCAGTTAACGGTAACGATAGTGTCTGAAAGCTTCCAGGTCCCATCTAGATGTAAAAAACAAAAGGGGAATATGTATTAATACAGGTAGCACAGTATAACGTAAAACTCATATTCCATTTCAAATATGAAGGGACTTATAATAGCAATTGATCAGTATTATATCATAAATAGATAACATCAGCAGAGGCCTTAGAACAAAACCATATAAACAAATTCTTAAGTCCATGTGGGTGGCCTATTACACATGAACTGAACCCATATAACAAGGAACCGGAGTAACTGGGTGCTAAGAGGCTGAGGCTTCATGTATCAACAACTTACAATTTACAGATGAACATGCATCTCTTCATCATTGTTCATCCCGAAAGGGGCTACACTTCCTGCTTGTAGGATAAACCTAGATTCTGCTCTGCGCAGGGCCTGAGTTCTATTCCCTCCTCTAGGGTCTTTGGTAATGGTATCTAGGGCAAAGAATTTTGCCTTTGTCCAATCTCCATTATGTTCAGTATGGAAGTGTCTGGCTGTACGGTAACTGAAGTCTTTATTGGTTATGGCACGCCAATGTTCCAATATTCTCTTCTTCACTGGAAAAGTGGTAGAACCTATGTACCACTTGCCACATGGGCAAGTGATCACATACATGACAAAGTCTGTACTACATTGTATATTCTTTCGAATATACCACTTTCTCTTAGTTCTCTCAAGGACTACCTCTTTGACATTAACGCTGTGGCTGCACGCCTTACATTTCCCACATCGATGGAACCCTCCTATTCTATCTAACCACGTAGGTTTGATGTTACTGAAGTGACTTCTTACAATCATGTCTTTGATCGAGGTGCCTTTTCTGTAGGTGATTGCTGGGTGTGGGCCTAACTTTTGTTTAAGTGTCTTATCGTGAGTTAGGATATCCCATCTTTTCCTGACAATCTGATGGAAGAGATTGGATTGTGAATTGAAGGTGGTAATCAATCTGATAGGTGCATCTTTTTCAGTTTGTTTGCTCCTAGGTGCTTTATACAATGCCTCGCTTCTTGTGATAGCATCTGCTCTTTTCTCACCTCTCTTGAGCATCGTGTAGGGATATCCTCTAGCAAGAAATCTCTCTGACATCTCTTTTTTGTTTCTAGCATATGATTCCTCCGTGCTACAATTTCTTTTAGCACGAAGGAACTCACCGAAGGGTATGCTCCACCTAAAACTCTGAGGATGGCAACTCGTTGCGTGAAGAACTTAGTTCCCCGCAGTGCTTTTCCTGAATAAATCAGTCTCTAGTTTGTTGTCTCGCACTGTCACCCTGATATCTAGGAAGTCAACAGTTTCTTGGCTATGCTGCATCGTGAATTTTAAGTTCAGGGCATTCTCATTCAGTTCTGACAAAAACAACAATAGTTCATCTTCTCCACTTTCCCATACAAAAAATATGTCATCGATAAATCTTAGCCAGATACTGACCTTGTTAGTCCAATGTTCCATCAATTCACCCCAGAGCACCTGCTTCTCCCACCAGCCAACCAAAAGATTGGCATAGCTAGGAGCGAAGCAGGTGCCCATTGAAGTCCCTTGTATTTGTTTGTATAATGAACCATTAAAGGTAAATACGTTTTCCACAAGGCAAAACTCGATCATCTGCAGTAACATCATGGTATGTTTAGTCAAATGTATACTCCTGGAGCCAAGAAAGTGTTTGCATGCTTTGAGTCCATCAGTGTGCCTAATGCTAGTATATAGGCTCTCCACGTCTAAACAGACAAGCCAAAAGTTTTCGTCCCAATGTATGTTCTCAATTTTCTGTAAAAAATCTTTCGTATCTCTAATGTACGATGTTAAATCTTTAACATACTCAGATAGAAAAAAATCTACATAAATTGAAACATTTTCTGTTTTTTGAGGAAACTATAGGTCTGCCTGGAGGTTGCGTGGGGTTTTTATGGACTTTAGGTAGGAGGTAAAAAGTCGGTACCATAGGTGTCTCATTCTTCAAAAATTTCGACTCGTCCCAGCTCAAAAGTTTCTCATCTGTCCAATTATCAATGAGGTTAAAGAGCCTAACCTGTAGTTTGTTGATATATGATTTGTCAACTTTGGTATAACATGTTACATTATCCAATTGTCTCATGGCCTCCTGCACATAATTCTTTTTGTCCCAAAGGACAACGTTGCCTCCTTTATCGGATGGCTTGATCACGATACTATTGTCATTCTGTAAGTTCCGTAATGCATCTCTTTGTGCTTTATTCCAATTAGAATTAGTGGTAGATTTATTCAGGAGTTGTAAAATATCATGGTTGACCAATTCATGAAAGATATCAATGTTATCTTTGGGAGTTTGGGGACTATATTTAGATTTCCCTCTGAATGGTATAATAATCCCTGTATCTGTCCCTGAACCTTCGGTAGACTCGATGACCTCAATAGCGAGATCAAGATTGGTGGACATTTGAGTACTCGGTGTGTTGTCTCTGACACGGGGACATGTGGATGTTGTTCCACTCTCCATGTCAGATTCAACAATTCTTTCATCAAATAAATTGGAGTTTTGGGAGTTGGCTAACAAATGTTCCTCACTTAAACTGAACAGTGTTCTCAAAATCTCAGTATCTTCAATGGCAGGGGAGGGGATGTGTGCAATTATAGCTGGTAAATTGGTACTGCTATCTTTAAGTTGATGAATCTTACGTACAAAACAATACAAATCAATGCGCGTTTGTGAGTAGTCAAGGGGAAAATCAGGACAAATACTTAAACCTAATTTTAAAACTTGTTCTTCTAAGGGGGTCAAAAATCTGGTAGATAAGTTCATTACCGTTAGCTCTTGCTCATCCATTATTTTCCTCTTTGGTTCTGACCCTTGGTTCCCACGCCAGTATTGTTGTTCTTCTTTGCGCCGCTTTCTCCTCTTTTTGCTTGAGTCTTTCCTCTTCCTCTCCCTTGGAATCTCGTTCTTCCTCTCATTGAGTGTTCGTTTGCCTCTTGCATGAGGCGAAGTTCCTCGGAAACAGCCGTTATTTCTGTAGGAAGTGAGTTGGTGCTGTCCATAGATCCCACGTCAGAACTCAAGCTTGTGCCAGATTCCCATCTTTCTCTGTCCACTGCTCCTAACGCTTGGTCTTTAGATAAATTCGTACGTAGCTTATCAAATTTTCTGGCGAATGTTAGAATTCTCCCCGATCTATAGTCTCTCTCATCCCTCTCAAACTTCCTTTGTTTCCTTTCGACGATGTCTTTTTCAAATATCTTGATCCTGTCATTAACAGTTGAGAGGATTTTACTTACTTCACTCTGGTCGGTCTCTTTGTCTAAATCGTCCAATACTTTTTGTATTTCGTCAACCAGATCTTTATGCTCCTCCCACGCATTTTTAATTAGAATTTGCAACATTGTCTTGGAGCACGCGGTGGTATTATCTAACCATGCTTTAAGGACCTCATGTTTCGGTTTATTCAACGTTGGTACAATAAAAATTCTTAAGCCCCTTGGGATACGATCAACATCCAAATAGTTCTGAAGCGAGGTGGCTTCCCACCATCTGCTTAATTCCTTTTTGCGTAATCTCTCTAGAAGGTTACCTTTCTGTTTCAGATTGGACGTCAACAATTGATTAGTACTCGTAACATCACTGTTACCTTCCTTTGTTGTTCTTTTGAAGATTAGTGCAGCAGAAGCCTCTCGGCCCTCCAGGAACTCCATTGCCCAGAATGCTATGCGGTCTCCCGACCTTAATTCAACTGGATTCTGTCCTCCGGGCAGATGCCCTGACAAACCCTGGTAAAGATTGCTTCACCTCTTGCTTCGGTAAGAAAATACCTGAATAGTTTATCTACGATCAACTCCGCTTTAGTAGCGTTCTCCGTTTTTCGTATCACAGTAGCGAGGTATATATATATATATACAAATATATATATATCGTACTCCTACTATGCTTTCTCTAACCTAGATGCCTAGGATGTATTTATTCTGCCAAGAATTCCCTATTGGGTGATCCAACCCCGTTACCTAAAGTGAAAGAGTGTAGGTCCCCGTCTTTGTCACCGGTTGGACATCCCTCCTCGCAAAGGGATCAGCAAGCATGTGGGCTGAAGTTTATGTGTGTAGTGACCTCACAACGACAGCCAGTGCTTCTCTGCCTAAACCCGGAAATGCTTGTTTATTTATAAAAATTAACATCCTCGTTCTCCTACAGAGGTCTTAGTAGGGCCTGATTTATTGATATGAGCATCACCTTATGGATGAAAACAAATCCCGACATTTGCACAATGTGTGTCGAGGCCTTGTACGTGATGTTCAAGGTGTCGTGATAATGTTCTTACTAAGTATGATTTGTAAGCAATGTAGTTTCAGAGAAACTAATCCTGCATTGTCATGCAAGCAAATGTGTGTCAAAAGTCATTGTGCGAAAAAGGAGGCAATTTAGGAAATGTGCACAAGGTAAAATGGCAACGTTTCTCCCCGGGCCTAACTAAGACACATTACAGGGTGTTCGCCTCCTCAGCTTTCTTATTCATTGTAGGTGTTAAAATTTCGGTCCAACTCAACTAGTCACTACACTACGACCTTCAAAATGTAAGCTAGCAATGAATACAATTTTAAATAAGCACATAGTCCATTTTGGTATCTGAAACAGAAAAGTATGATTCACAGCAAGCAGAAATACAATTTGTATTTAAAAATGGAGTGAGGCACCTAAGCCCACTCATGTCATCTTTAAATTAACGTTAACTAACTAAAGTCAATTAAATATATAGTTCAATCTGCGAAATCTAAATTTAAAATGATATGAAGAATAATAAGTGACGTAATAGGAGTACATAAGTAAATCGTGTGTAAATCACGTGAGCTAAAGTTAATGCGGGTTACAGATTAACAGATTGTTTAAGAGCAAATAAAATCAATTCCGCGTCATCAAAGAAAAAGCATCAACTTTAGAGATGCATGTTGAGACTGCAGCTGAGCTGAAAAGGTGTGGATGGAGTGATGGCATTCTCTGTGAAGCTAGCACAGGTCAAACTGTGAGTGTGAAATTACACTTACTTATTTAGAGATGACAAAGTGAAAATAATTCATTTACAGACTCACTGAGCATGCGTACAGAAGTGTTACATGATTTGTATGCCTTTGTGATACTTCAGTGAAACACCTGCATGTGTAAGCTATGTAACACTGATGATTCGGAGGCCCTGCAAACCACATTAGTCAGGAGAAAACATAAGAAAGTGAAGCGGGATTCGACTCCATCCTGCTATTCTGTACCCAAAGAGGAATCATAAGGATGGCAATGTGCCTCTCGATCTCGTTCCTGATCTCCAACTGAGGAGCTTATTCAGCAACTGATCCTATTGCATCACGAGTTCCCTGGGCCATTGGCAATGCCAGAGCTGGCAGAGGCCTTTAAGTAGGTCATGCTGCATATTTTTAACACTCTTCTGGCTTCCTCTGGTATGACTTCAGGCCCTAAGGATCTGCTGGGCATCCAGTTGAGGTAGTGCTGGCGGATCCGCCCTTGATGCCCTCTGAACCCATTAGAACCTGTTCTGCACCAATTCTGGTGCCAATTTCCAATCCAGCTGCAGAACATACTTCAAAACCTCTTTCTTCTAAACACATACAGTGACTGGCACCACAGGACAGTTGGGTCCAACTCCAGTGTTCGATCCCAAGAGGACTAAATCTCAACCCCAACGGAGATCACACTCCAATTTCACTCCAGCACACTTGGCACCCATCCAACCTCAATCCAACAATATTCCTCCTCCTCTGTGGAGCCATCCTCAGAGATGCCATCATCTTTTTAGTTCCAACTCTGACCAGAGTTTACTACCTCTCAAAAATGACAATATTGATGACGGGGATGTATTACCTCCACATTAAAATAACAGTTTATGCAGGACTTACAGGAGGCCAGTGGGCCTGATACTTCCCCTTATACGGGGTTGATTCTCTTCCCCTATCTCTGCCTGGGTTGGCTAATACAAGAGAGTGCTTACTTTGCTGTGGTAATTCGACACACTGCTGAGATCCTGGACTTAAAACAGCCTTCAGTGGAAGACAAACGTCCTTACATAGGTCCTGCAACCTAGACTTGCTTCCTTTGAGCTTTACTCCCATTCAAAGAAACCCTAACTGAAACTCCGATGGGCACTTGGTCTGAGGCATACTCTTACCCACCAAGGAGCTGGCAGGTGGCGAGGTGTCACAGACCGGCGCCTGGGTTCTCTGATTTTCCTATACAGCATCATACTCCTTAGAGTTTGGTAGTGAAAGCTTCCATCAGCAAGGTGAATCATAATTTATTTTCCATGACCCTACCAACCAGGGAGTTCAAAAGGATTGAGACATTCAGAAAACAAATATTCTCTTTGGCCTAGCCTCTAGGTGGTTAATGCGGTTTGCATATAATGCCGCTATATGCATGCTTTATGGGTCCAGCGAGATCTTGATGGTGGTCCAGTAAAAATGTAAAGTCTCCTTGGCTCAGACCACTCATGATGGTTCGGATACGGCCAAAGACATGATTCGTGCTGGCGTAGATACCACAGATTGCCTGAGGGAGGTGTTCGATACAAGTGTTGGATTCCATCAACATGCATGGATGCAATCCACAGGTTTCTCAGGATATGTACAACTGTCCCTTATGTGTATGCTCTTCGATAGCTCTGACCTCTTTGGCAAGACAGTTGATTCCACCTTAGAACTCTTTAGGGGAGTCAGGCCACAGCATTACCTCTACCGGACAATTCCGGCCCTCAGTTTCAACCCTTCCAGGATTACTCCACAGGGTTGGTGTACAGGCATTGTCAGTCTCCCCAGCTCCCACTGCAGTCACCACAGCCCTTTCTTTGCAGGGGTTGTGGATCTGGCAGGCACCTTGCAGGTCCCCAAGGGTATCAGTTCTCCCAGTCTCCCTCCCCTGCAGCAACAGGCTCCAAGCCACTTCAGTTTGCCCTTAGCAGTGCACAACCACTGTGTGGGAGGCAGCATCTGGTATTTTCTTCTAGGGTGGCAATCCATCACATCTGAACTATTTAAGTTTATCGTGCACTCCAAAGTTTATTTAATATACTGTAAAGTTAAGTTGATTTGTGTGCTAAACTGGTATGTATGTATCTACCTTACCTAGGACTAATTGTTGAGTAAGAGCTAGGAATAACTTGTTTCCTAGACCCAGTCAGCACAGCTTAAAGGAATATATTACAATAAACAAACTGATTTACAATTCCACGATTATTTTTCTTTTTTACTGATGCTTAATTTCTTTGAAATTCCATTGCTAATACAGAGACCACTCTTGTATTACAAAAGAACAGTGTGTTCAATCACAAAACAGATAAGTTTGTTAACAACACAATGTTTTGGCTTGAGTTTAAGCTCTCAATTGAGAGCATTGTGCCCAATGTATTTCAGGACGAACTCCCTTCCACAGGGGCTGCTCATCAAAAATCTGTAAAAACTAACAAATGCAACAACTTGGACTCAAGCCAAGCAGAAACAAATAAACAGTTATGATAACTTATGTATTCACTTATGAAATTTACAAATATGATTAAGTATGAAGTGATGACAAAAAATGTCCCAAAAAAAATGCTGAAACTACAAAATTGGATAGTCCTGAATCACCTATTTATGTAAGCCCAAGTCGTGTTATCTTATTGACAACGTAAGAAAAAACAAAAAAAATGCGCTTAATTGTGAACTCAGTAGTTCCACCAGTATACTGCCCTTATGTGGTTGCAACTAACCATAGAACACGTACCCAATGATTTCAGTGACTTTCTGATACTTGCTATTATCAACCATTCCAAGTAAAGCTGTAAGGAAACTACAAAAGTGTTGTGTGATAACCAAAACCAGCCATTACTTCAAAAGTTAATCAGTCGAAAATAAGGTTATAAAAACGTACCAGTGCTCGAAACAAGAAATCTCCCAGCGTAGACTACTGTTCCAAATACCAAGTTCTCGATGTATTCAACAACCGAAATATAAAGTTTCACAACTTACAGTCACATCTCATAGGAAATAATGTTCAACCAACTAACGGAACCGTGAACAATGCCTATAATAGGAGTTCTGCGCTCTATCCGGCTGTATGGGATCAGCTGTAATGGCGCGCTGGTCGAATATATCCAGTGTGCAGAGAGACTAACCATCAAGATAGGACTAGTGTGTTGATCCGTAAAGCAGTCGCTATGTTGTTATGTAACGAAATGGATGTATCTATACTGAATGTTCATTGTTTAACAGCACCGGGAATGTAATTTATAACTGCACCGGGAATATAATTTATAAGGGACAAAACTGAAACCCAAACTCAAGCTTTCAAGTATTTCAAAACCACATGCAGGCATCCTGAGATCCGCAAACAAACTCGATGACAGCCGCCATACTGTGCTAAATAAAGCTGCTAACAGATTTCAGAGTATCTTCCAGTGTGCAGTGTGGCACCGAAACATAATGTTAAGAAAACAAAAAGAACAAAGGAAACCCCAAGTGAGATTAGTATTAATACGAGTAGTGGATCTCAAAACAGAAATCTACTACTCAAGGTAGTTAATCAGTGAATGCCACAAAAAGATAACATATAATCCTACCAAACTCACTTCAAAAAAGAGAAAAAAAGATGAAAAAATCAGTACACCACCATAACCCCATTTTAAAAAAAATTCTATGGATATCAAGAGCCCAGAAACAGTGATAATAATAAACTTGTGTAGATGAAAAAGAGTAAAGCGAGTATGCTGGAATAACATCGCTCAAAAAGGAAATAAAATATCAATACACACATGAAAATTTATGTCATAATGAAATAAACATTTCTAGCACTCATAAGAAACAGCTTATATCAATTTTGTCATTCAAGCCTTTGGGGACTAACGTGTCAAAGCTTCTAATCCAAAATATTTCTCTTTGTGGCAACAGCTTAGCATTGTTACGGCCTTTGTGTGTGTGGACTGCCTCAATTATTTGAAATCATAATTGTGAGATGGTATGTCCGTGTTCTAACCAGTGAAGGGCAAGATTCAAATTGATATTTTTATTCCTAATCATGTCCTTATGTTCTGTTATTCAGGTTTTAATTTTGTCTCTCAGTTTTTCCAATATAGAGCGTGCCGCATGGGCATTTGATACTGTAGATGATGTTCTGTGTATTGCAATCTGTCAAGTGTAAAAGTTTGATAGTCTCTCCTGTTCTGGGATGCAAAATGTTGTTTCCCAATATGACATTAGTGCAATGAATACAATTCCGACATTCAAAGTGAATCGTACAGAAAAATGACAGCAGTAGCTCGTACTCGAGGGATCGGCGTGAGTGATTTAGACGTTGCAAGGGACATGTACACGTGACTCGAACTACATTGTAGAGGAAGCGAGCGTAAAGATTGTGGACACTGACAATTACGTTTCCCCACGCCGAAGAAACTTGTGGGTTGGAATTATCACCACATGTCAAAAAGACAGTTAAGCCTTGACAAAGTCGCTTGTATATACCAAACAGAAGCGACGAAACACATGTTGGCTTTGACTTTCGATCTGGCTTACAAATCTGAAGAGGCCACAAAAGAAAATAAAAGAATGAAGATTCTACTGTGACTTCTGTTTATATGTGCATTGACATACTACTGCTACTGCTGTCATTTTTCTGTACGATTCACTTTGAACGTGTGCTAGGGAATCGAAGCTCTGGAGTTGCAGCTTAGGCCGCAGAATTTGGAGAGGTAGGTGGTTTCCCCCGCCCTTTAGCACCATACCTAAATAGACAGATCAATAGATACTTAGTGGATATACCCGTTGGGCGCCCTTCCCTATATACCATACCACCGACTGTTCGGTCTATACAATTCCGACATAGTTTGGTACCAGTGTTGTCTGTGGTACTCAGAATCTTGTATGACTTCAAAGTTTCCTTGAGATTTTTTGTCCTGGTGTAGGCAAAAAGCGGTTTGAATTAGAAAAATCCTCTAAATTTTGGTTCATTCTCTAATAGTTCCCATCTGCGTTTAATGATTCTTTTGATGGTTGAAGATTTTGTAGAGAACTTAGAGACAAAGTCGACTCTGTTGCAGGATTCTTTAGGTTGTTGTTTAAGTAACTTGCAGTGATCCAATCGCGTGACTTTGTTTTCGATGTCATCTAGAAGTTTGTCAGGATACTAAGGTTCACGGTACCTGTTTTTACTTTCTTGATTTTTGTTTTTGGCAACTTTCGTGTCGTAGGTGATTCTCCAAATCAGAAAAAAATTGAGAAAATGGCAAGTTTTTTATTAAATCCGGGGGATGAAAACTGTGATACAACAGTGAGTTGTTCATTTCTGTAGGCTTCTTGAAAACAGAAGTGCTTAAGCCAGTTTCTGTTTTTTGGATCCATACATCCAAGAAAGAGATTTCAGAGGGATTAATGTTGCTGTTAAACTGGATTCTTGAGTCAATCTGGTTCAAATCCCTGATTTGATGCTGCAATGCTTCTCGTGTGCCTTTCCAAATTACAAATATATCGTCAATATAGCGACAGTAAAGAACCAAACTCTGCTGCCAAGACCCATTCTCCATGATATTATCAAATTCAAACTTTGCCATAAATCTGTTAGCGTATGCTGGGGCCACGCAAATCCCATTGAAGTACCTTTAGGCTGCAGATTTTTTTTTCTTTCCATGAAAAATAACTATGGTACAATCAAAAGTGAAAAAGTTGCAATAGGAAGATCTTCTGTGCCTTGATTGATGACTGTCTCAGTAAGGCCCATTCAACCACCTCTAACCCCTCAAGATGGGGGATTGACAATTGTGCACAGAATCCAATTATTGATGTCAGTGATGGGAAGTTTTTCCAGTTTATTAAGAAAATGTGTGATATCCTGAATGTATGAGTTCCATGTTGAACAAAATGTTGCAGAAATGTATCCAAGTATTTCCCTAGTGGTTCAAATAATGAACTACATCCTGACACGATTGGCGGAAACGGTGGATCAAATAAATTCTTGTGTATCTTAGGTAACATGTATATCCGCAGTCTTCTGGGCTATAATGTGGTTAAAAATTATTGTGTAGAAGAATTAATCCATCCTGAATCTTCCGCCTTCTGAAGGATTATTCCCAAAACTTGTGTTACTTCTGGTGTGGGATATTTATCTAATTCAATGTATGTTGAGACGTCATTAAACTTTCCATGTGTAAAAGGTAGTATCCATCACCACAAGGGCGCCACCTTTGTCTTAAGATTGAAATGTTAGTTCTTCGTCAGTCGCCAAGGATCTTAATGTATTCTTTTCACTTCTTGATAAATTGGATCTGTGTTTAGACATGTAATTAAGCGCTTGCAAGTCCTTTCTGACTAAGATTTCAAAAGTATCCAACATTTTGTGGGTGATCGGGCCTGAAATATACTCTTGGGTTTGAATACCTTGTGATCGCTATCCTCTGTGGTCTCTTTGGAGTTTAAAAAAAAATTGATGGACAGAATGCAGAACAATGTCATACATTCACCCCAGTACAGAGATCTGGGCTTAAATCCATCGTTTTTTTGCTCACCATGACTTTCCAGTTTGGACCCAGCCATATGCAAATCAGTTTTCACCCTGCACCCAATGGGAACAGACCAGCCCAAAATACAAGGCAAGGTCCTCCCTGGCCTGGAAACAAGCATCCTAGGACTAGTTTCAGGGTTTAACCCCTAATCACCCAGGATAGCTTGACTCCAGTGGCATGGAGAGCACGGGACCCAAGTATGGGCATACCCATCCCACTCAAGGTGACAAATGCATTGTGTTGTTAACAAACTTGTCTGTTTTGTGATTGAAAACCCTATTCTTTTATTATACAAGAGTGGCCTCTGTATTAGTAATTACATTTTGAAGAGGGGACAATACTCTTAATCGAGAGCTTAAACTCAAGCCAAAACATTGTGTTGTTAACAAACTTGTCTGTTTTGTGATTGAAAACACTGTTCTTTTGTAATACAGGATAGGTCTCTGTATTAGTAATGACTTTTTGAAATTAAGCGTCAGTAATAAAGGAAAAATCGGGGAATTTTAAATCGTTTTTTTTATTATTGTGATATATTCCTTTAAGCTGTGCTGACTGGGTCTAGGAAACGAGTTATTCCTAGCTGTTACTCAACAATCCATCACATCCGACATATGGGTCCTCTAGATCTTTCGGCATGGTTATGCCCCACTGCTTCTTCTCACCGCTGCACCTTCCTGCCACATCAGTGCAACTCTTATACATATTCTGCAAGAGATGCAAGCTTGATGCTACAAAAGAGCCACTGAGAGGTTCCAGATTCAGAAATAGGGACTGGTTGTTACTATTGCTATTTCCTTGTAGCTAAGGATGGGGGGCCTTCAGTCCATCTTACATCTTTATCCTCTGAATGCCTTCCTGCGGAAGGACACATTACAAATGCTCATGCTGGCCCAGGTTCTCTACATTCTGTAACTACGCAACTGCATGGTGGCTTTGAACTTCCGTGGCACATGTTTCATATACCCATCCTAGAGTGCTAATGACGTTATCTGAGGTTCAAGGTAGGCCAAGAGCATTTTCAATTTATTGTGCTGCCTTACGGCCTCCCCAGCACCCCTCAGGTGTTCATGAAAGTGGTGACTGTGGTTTCCGTCCACCTTCAGAGGTTGAGGTTGAGGTACCAGTTTTCCCCTACCTTGATGACTGGCTTTTGAAGGCGAGCTCATTGCATTCAGTAGGGGACGACTTCTAACCAACAGTGAACCTACTGCTATCGTTGGGGTTCTCGATCAAAGAGCCAAATGTGCCCTGACGCCTTCACAAAGCCTTAATTTTGTAGGAGCTGTTTTCGACATGGTGCAGTACTGGGCCTTCCCTCTGTCACAACGAGTCCAGGACATACAGGGAATGATCCTGATGTTTCATCCTTGGTCCTGGATATAAATGAAAGCATTTCTGAGGCTTCTTCCTTGTTAACATCTTGCATCCTGCTTGTCAGCTATGCCAGGTGGCATATGCTGGCATTGCAGGAGAATTTGAAGTCTCCTTGTCCCTAGTACCAGGAAACCCTGTTGGATTCCATCCAGGTTTAAGAGGAGATTACATAAGATCTGCAGTGATAGCTGCTCGACTTCAATTGGACCAGCGGCAGATACCACTCCCTTTCCCACCCAGAGCAGTTGATGGTGACAGTTCTGTCAGCCGGGTTGAGGTGGTCACCAGGGGAGGTGAAGAACGAGGCTTCCGGACTCCAGCGGAAACACACCTCCATATCAGTCTGTTGGAGTTGTGGGTCATTCACCTAATGCTGAAGACCTTCCTGGCATCCATCAAGAGGAGGCTGGTGCATGGTCTCCTAGACAATAAAACTGCCATATGGTACTGCGTCAAGCAGGGAGGGGTGGGATGCTGAGTCCTTTGCTAAGATGATTTGTACCTCTGGAGTTAGCTGGACAGTCTGTGCTTTCCCCTTTAACCACATGGAGGGATCTTAGAATGGACAGGCTCATCCATTGGCATCTGGCAGATCACGAATGACATTTGAACCACAATGTGGAAGAGGGCACCTTCCGACAGTGATGCAAACTCTTTTCGCCTCTGCTGCAAATGTGCAGTGTCAAAACGTTTGTGCATAGGAGTCCCTGCATAAGCTCTCACTCAGACACATTCATCTGGAGTGGAACAGGGAACTCCTGTACACCTTTCAGCCTCTGCCTTGCCTGCCCAGAATTCTGAAGAAGATCAGGAACGACCAGGCCAATGTCATCCTAGTGGCTCCGGATTGAGCCAGGAGAGTGGGGTACCTGGAATTTCTGAACATGAGCCTTCTGAACATCTGATGTTTTATTGTTTGTTTTGTCTTTGACCCAGCAAGGTTTTGCTGTGGCCACTATTAAATATTGTCAGGACTTTCTGTGCTTGCTGGACCAACTGTTCTTTTTGTTTAAATCACCTGTTGTGATGCGATTTATTAAAAGTTGACAATGCAACATTGGGACCTTAACTTGGTCTTGACGTTTCTCATGTATAGCCGATGTATAGCTGCTTCTTGCGCCTTCTCACCTTAAAGACTGTCTTAATCACTGTCATCAATTCAGCTAGGTCGCTTGAGTCAACTCTAGTCTCTATTAGTACAAACATTCTACACCACCTTTTTTCTGGACAAACTGTTGCTGAGGACTAAGATGGCCATCTTGACAAAGTTTGTGACTCCTTTCCACGTCGGGCAACCCATCACTCACCCAGCATTCTTTGTCCCGCTTTACCCCTCCAAAGAATAGGAGGGGCTCCTTTGGTGGGACCCCGGAAGACATTTAAAATTTAACATCGATCGTACCAAGGACCATAAGATGGACAATCAACTTTCAGTGGGGTTCTCAGGCGAAGAAAGGGAAAGCGGTGCAGAAAAGGAGTCTGCTGAGGTTAATTGTCCTCAGCATTAAGCTCTGCTAAGTTCTGGCCGAAAAGCAGCCTCTAGAAGCACTGAGAGCTAATTTCCCCAGGACTAAGGCTACCACCACTGCACTGGCCCACAGAGGGCCTGACCTGAACATCTGTCAGGACTTGATGTGGGCGTCTGTGTAGACATTCACTGGGCACTATTGATCTTAACAGCCAGGTCCGTTGGGAAGGACATTTCACCCGTGCAGTTCTGTAGGACATTTTGTGATGAGCTCAGCCCACTTCACCAACCCTCCACCTTCAGAAGGTACTGCTTTGGTATCTATTTTAAAGGTGAGGAGTCTACTATTAGAAGTATATATCAGAAGAACAAGTTACTTACCTTCGGTAACTCTCTGGTGGATAATCTAACTGCAGATTCCTCACTGGCCTCCGACCTCTGCGTTCTGTGGAGTGGTTTCCACTTACCAATTAAAAATGTCTCAAATTAGACATCTGAACACTGGTACCTCCAATTGTTTTGTGCTCTGCATCAGAGGGTGCGGGAAGAGTCAAGCAAAAAACTGATGATGGCGTGTAGCGGTGACACTTACATGCAACTCCTCTCCATCACTTCCGGGGCAAAATAAAGTTGACTGAGAGCTGCCTGGCGCCACCTCATAGCACACAGAAACATTGTTATGCAAAAACACCCAGATCCATTCTGGATCCTGGGGAATATTCTAAAGGAGAGAAATATGCAGTTAAATACAGTACCTACCAGAAAGACCATTATGCAAGGTAAGTAACTTATTCATTACTTACTTGTAATTCCAGTTCTGCATCGTGGGAATCCTCACTGAAGTTATAAATAAAGAATATTGCTGCCTCAGAACACTTCTTTAATATAGAATAGTAGAAAAAAATCTTCACATTTCAAAGTAAACCATTTATAACTGTTTTCCAAATTGTGGGTTGCGACCCACAGGTAGGTCACCAGTAGATGTTTGGTGGGTCACAGAAGTCCATGCAATAAATTAAGAAGACTTTACATTTTGTATTTATCTTGTCACATTAGCTCCGCTCAAAGACAGAGGTCAAATGTCATACAATGTCATCTGACAAATTGTTGCTTATGTGTTTTTTGACATGAGGATTGGTGTTACAAACTCCTCTCACTTTGCAGTCAGAGAAAGAAAAGTAAAGTGAATTATATGACAATCTTGCTGCTGTACAGAGACAGTGAAAGGAGAGGCTGTAGGATGTCGTGTTTTTTGTAACACACAACAACATGTAAATATCTGTAAATTTGAACTGTACACAGTCAGCAGTTTGTAAAAACAAAGCAAATATTTTTGTAATTCTGAAGTGTGAGGGAAACAAAGATTTTGATTTAAAACAAAGCAAGACATTACTTGCTGATACATAAATGATAAATATTCACTGAAATCCGATTTCCACACATTATCATTTGTATGCAATATAGTTTTATCTGTAAAACGGTATATCTGTGCAAGTTTAGTGGACCTTTCAATGTAAAATGTGCTGTCTGTAAATCACAAAGCACTACCACACGATACTTTACATTAAAAAAAAATCACCTGCATCATGTCCGTTATAGCTAGGTGGGTTGCGAAGGTTTGTCGTCCTAAAAATATGGTCAAAAAGTTTGGGAAGCATTGAATTATAGGTCTTGCCCATAGATCTGAACGGGAAGTCTTTTGTTGATTTATTCTCAATGAAACAGTCCACATAGAAAATAATATAAAAGGATACATTTGTAGCACCTCGCTGAAAAGTTTAGTTTCCCATGTTAAGAACATGTGTAAGCATGTATCAGTAGGGAAATATTAAAATAAACAATCGCTGTTAGGTTAATGCCATCCCTGTACAGAGAACTCCATTACTACTGACAAATAAACATGTAAATCTGTGTCAATCTTTGGTTCTTTCCAAGTCAACCCGTAACAATTTTGTCACATCTAATGAATGGAAAGTTCTTCCTGATGTGGTAGAAGGATTACAAAAAATACTGGTGCAATGATATATTAATATGAAATGAAACAACTTTGGGAAGAAAATGTGAGTGTGTTCTTAAAACTACCCTGTTGTGATGCAACACTGTATATGGTTCAACCGCAGTCACAGCAGACAGCCTACTAACAATTCTAGCGTAGGTGAATGCAAACAGAAAAGCTCCCTTTCTTGAAAGGACATGCGATGATGCCTATTGGATGTGCTCAAAAGATGGAGCTATTAATTTAGATAATATTTTATTATACTTTACTAGTTTATTTATTTATTTATTTAAGGAGCACTGGCAAGACCCGGGGGTATCAGTGCGCTTTATATTAGGGCATTATCATCACAAATAATGGGTATAGTCACACATTTGGGATAAGATATAAATATGAAAGAGGTTGAACAGGGAGTTGAGTTCATGTCTTCCCAGTCGATTGACATCCTGCAAGTTGAGATGTCAGATGAGGGGAGGTCCTCGAGCTGTCTCTTAAAGCTCAAGAAGGAGTGGTTTGTCCTTATATGTACCAGATTGGAGTTCCAGGTTTTATGGGCATTGCTAGAGAGAGAGAGACATGGTTTTTTGTTTGTGGGCTTTAGGTGGGATAAGGAGGACGGTAATGGAGCTTCTTGGGTTTCTTGACTGGCCAGCCTTTTTTAGTTTTGTAGGCGAGATAGGCTAGTTTATCAGAGTGAAGGGCTTTGTGAGTGAGACAGGCCGTTCTGAAGCTGCAGTGAGCTTCAATTTTCAGGGCAGGTGAGATGTGGTCATATTTTTCGATTCCTGTGACAATTCTGGCTGCCACATTGGGAATGGTTCATAGGGGTGCGAGGTGAGATTTCGCAGTACATGTGAGGGTGGCATTCCCATAGCCTAATCTTGACAGCACCTCCACTTGTGTGGCAGATTTGAGGTCGTTCGGCGGTAGGTGAGGTTTGATTTTGTTCAGAAGTTTCAGGTTGTAGAAGGCACTCACTCTTTGCACTGTCCTTCATATGACCTTTCACGGTCAGTATAGGGTCTAATGTTATTCCTAGAGATTTGGCGCAGTTAGGGTAAGATTGCAATTAAGAGCATCTATGGAGTTTAGATATTCTTGCATTTGAGAGCATTGCTTTGAGTTTGCTATGAGCAGAATGTATGTCTTATCTTGGTTGAGTTTTAGGTGGTTGCGAGATAGCCAGAGTTGTACTTCTTTGAGGGTGGCATTTAGTCAGTGTGCATCGCCTAGTGAGGCGATTTCCAAGTAAAGCTGAGTGTCTTCTGTGTGTAGATGGAAGGGGATGTTTCCTCGGTTGAGAATGATGGTTGGGGCTCCATGTAGAAATTGAACAGTGTAGTCGAGAGGACAGAGCCTTGTGGGACACCCAGTGTGATTGTTATTGTTTCATAAGCTGGATTGCCTATTTTTTTTTGTTGAGAGCAGTTTTTTAGAAAGGATGTGAACCAGTTAAGGACAAACCCCTTCCGCGCTAATTCTCTTTTGAAGGGAGTCCAAGAGAAGCTTGTAGTTTGACCCTGTCAAATGTCGCCGATAGATCTAGGAGTATGAGCAGGCGGCATTGGTCAGTGTCCAGGGATTTGTGTAGGTCATCCACTATGTTCAGAATAGCTTTTTCCATGCTGCAGCTGTTTCGAAGCCCAATTGATGAGGGTCTAAGATATTGTTGTTTTCGATGTTTTGAGGTAGTTGAGAGAGAACGCATCTTTCTAGGATTTTGGTTAGAAATGGAAAATTGGAGACAGGTCTGAAGTTTCTAAGGTCATTCGGGTCTGCTGCCAGTGTTTTGAGCAGTGGTGTGACTTGACAAATTTAAAACAGTCTGGCATCACTCCAGTCAACAAGGAGCTTTTTATGAGCTTAGTCCAAAGGGCGGTTAAAGCATGGTTGAGTTTTTTTGCCAGGGATGCTGGGAGGGTGGCCGAAGGTGGGAGGAATGTTTGGACTTAGCCAACAGAGTAGAAATTACCTCCTCTTAGATGGAATTGAATAACTTCCAGTTTTTAGGAGTTTTATGAGGCTTTTGGTTATGAATACATCTTTTGATTTCCTCTGGGGCGTACATAGACAGGGTACAAGTTGAGTGAGAAGGGAGTCTTATCTGCCTTTCTGGGAGGAGGGTTTCTGTTGGAAGGTTGGTCGTGATCTTCAAGGGATAGCTCTATTTTCGTGCTTTTATCATTGAAAAAACTGGTGAAAAAACTGGTGAAGATGTCACAGTGTTCTTTGGAGATCTGAGAGGGTTCTAGGGGTGGCTTTGAGGTTTGTTGTTTGATGATATTGAAAAGCTCTTTAGGGGGTTCTTGGCCTTATTTAGAGTGTTGCAGAAGAAGGTGTTTTTTTCTTTCATGATGTGTTTTTTTGTATTTTCTGTGTTCCATCCTGAGCTGAACTAGGTGGGCTGTGGATGGATTAGTTCGCCAGAGTCTCTCTCTCACTCTAAGCTGTTGTCTCTCAGTATTGAGGTCTTGAGAGTGTGTTTCTCATCCTTTTCATTTTTAGAGGGGCTACTTGTTTCAGCATGGAGGGAAGTAGTTCTCATGGAGGGTAGGTTTTCTTCAGTTCTTCTAAAAAACATGTTTTACTGGTGGATCATGAAAAGAATCTTGGATCTGGACTTCTTCTGTGCACAGTAATGGAAGCAAAATGTACTTTTATAGAAGAATATTGTAATTTCGATTTTACCAGATGCATGAGGGTAGGGTGTAATGATGTTTTCCTGGCATTGAATGAGACTGTGGTTGTTCTGCAAACATCAGATTACAAATATTTTCCATTAGAAACTGTAAGACACTGTTATAGAAGGCTGTTTAGCCTCTTTAAGAATATAAACATAAATGTTCATATTATAAGACCTTTTTTCTATAGTCCTCATTTGAGCAATAAACAACCTGGAAGAGATCAGGGGGCCCGTATTCTCTGTAAACCGATTTGGATATCTTGCGACGGATCCCCTTTCTTCCTGGTTCAATAGTTCAAGGAGAGACTAGCTTTGGGGTCACCAGGTCCGATTCCTTGCGTGTGGGTTATTACTGTAATGCATAATCATTGGACATCGGTACCCCCTTAGAGTCCTAAGGTATCCCAGAATCCAGACCTCTTACTCTGAACTCTATTAAGATCTAATTTCCTAATATTTTGGACCTAGGTGAGCCACTCACTTTGCGTGAGAGGACTATGGGTTATCCATTTAATGAATATCTCATGTCTAGCAAGCAATATTAATACAAATACCAGATTTGTTTGTTTGTTACCTAGCTTAACCCTCATTCCGGCGTGGCTTGAGGGGTCAAGATGGCGGTCGCACTCTAAGAGTGCTTCCGGACCCCTCCGTCATCCGCCTTTAATCTAGCGCTCGTCGGCCCTCACCTGGACCTCCTACCTGTCTGCGGTGTCTCTCTGGCCGGGGGTGTCCCCCCTCCGGCGTTTTCTGGGTGGACTGGTGGTGCTGATGGCTTTATCTGGCCTGAGGCCTGTTGCGGCCTGCAGATCCCTGCCGGCGCGGCCTCTGACGTCCTGGCTGCGGTGCCTGAGGAGCGACGGTGCGGTTGAGGGCCGGGTGAGGCCTGTAGTCCTGAGGCCGGGTGGTGCATGAGCTGACTGTCCTGGCCGGGTGGCAGCCGCCGGCTTCTCCAGACATGTGGCCTCCGGCGACCTGCTGTTCCTGCGGGCGCGGCCCTGATCATCGGGCCGTATCATTGGATAGTCTGCCGGGTTGCGGGGGGCCGTCTCTGGTGGGTCGGCGCGGCACCCGCGGCCCTGGATCTCGTGCCACATCTGAGCCCTGCCCGGGTTTCACGGAGCGCCCAACCTCGGCTCGGCCATCATATTGGCTGGCGCTGAGGCGGCGTGGTGTCGGCGGCCGCCAGGCAAGTTCGCATCGGCGCGGCGGCATCTGTGACGAGGTGAGCCGGGGGGGATGCATCGGCTGCCGGTCTGGGCAGCGGCGGCAGGGCGTGGGTGCGAGCCGCCGCCGCCCCCCCCGTTCCCATTGTGCATTTCTGAGACTCTTGGTGGGCCTGCTCGAGGTCCGGGTTGCAGAGGTGTGGCGGGTGGCGGGGCCGGGGGGGCTCGCATAGTGCCCACGGCCCCCTGCTGAGGGGAGTTTTGCGGCTCCGGTGTGGTGTGGCCCTGCAGGCTCAGGCTCGGCCAGCATATCGGCTGGCGTGGGGGTGACGTGCAGCGGAGCGGCGAGAGCGCGCTGGCATCCTCAAAGGAGTGAGTGAGGAATCGGCTGCCGATTCGGGCAGCGGCGTGGACATCAGCAACGACTCTGTGCGCCGCCCCCCACGCCCTCCTGCACACTCTAGGGTGTCTTGGGGCTCGTGGTCCGTCGTGACCTACCAGTGTGAACAGGCGCGGCCCTCGTTTCCCAGACTGCTGGGCCCTTGACTGGGGGTGCGGAGGCTCATAGATGGCAACGGCCTGTGGGGAGTCTGTACGACGCCTGTTGTTCCCGGCCCGGGAAGGGCCTGTAATCTGGCGTGGAGAGCTAGCCAGGTGGTGCAGCTGACCCTACGAGAGGGTCCCAGCTGCGTTGACGCGGCGGTTGGGGTGCTGGGGGGCCTCGAGTGGCACGGAGGACTCTAGGTGGTGGGACCGGCTGTCAACCGGGCAGCAGCGTGGGCCAGGGCTCTTGCCCCCTTCCCCCCGCTCCGCTTCCGCCGTTGGTGCTGGGCTGGGTCATCTACCCGCCTGTTAGCTGTGACGGCCGGCCGTTAGCATTGCCTGAGGTGACCTCGGTGGCGGGGCCTGGTGGTGCTGGGTAGGGCCCCCCCATCCTCTTGCCGGTTCTCTGCTTGTTTTGGACTTGAGTGGGGTCCTCTCCTCTCTCGGCTGTGGAGCAAGTGGTTCCTTGTGGTCTGGCCGGTGGTTGGTGGAGTGGTCGGGGCTTGGGTCCATCTGTGAGCGGGATCGGCCACTCGAGCGGACTCCCACGTCCTCAGTGACACAGTGCACTCCCTTGACCATGGGGAGGGATAGGGGGCCCAAGCCTGCTCCAGCCTCAACGCAGACTAAAATGGATAGGTTCACCACCTCTGAGCAGGAGCGGTCCCGAGGGGTGAGGGGGGACCGCCCCCACCCCGGAGCAAGATCTGGACACCATCCTTCAGGCCATCAAGGCCTCACAGGCTTCAGTGGAGGGGAAAATTGGGGAAATCAAAGTGGATGTATCCCTCCTTCGACAGGATCTTCGCAACGCCACCGCGCGGCTGTCTGAAGCCGAATCGCGCATATCCATGGCCGAGGACGACATTGCACAGCTTAAGGAGCAGGTGGCCCAACTTCGCACTCCACCGGGGAGCTCCACAGGCGGGCCGAGGATGCGGAAAACCGGGCTCGTCGGAATAATCTCCGCATGGTGGGGTTTCCCGAGGGGGCGGAGGCAGGGCAAGCCGCTACCTTTGTTGAAAACTGGTTCAAGGCGTGGATGCCGGGAGGGACCCTCTCAACTTGGTTCGTGGTCGAGAGGGCGCATAGGTCCTTGACCCCCAGGCCCCCTCCCGGGGCCGCTCCCCGCCCTATTATCCTCAAGGTTCTCAACTTTAAGGACAGGGACGCCATTTTGCGGGAGGCTCGGGCGGCTGGGCCCCTCAAGTTTCAAAACCATGTCTTTATGATATTCCCGGATTACACCAGGGAAGTTCAAGACCTCAGGAGGTCATATGTGGACGTTAAGAAGAAGTTGCGATCCTTGGGCCTCCAATATCAACTTCAGTTCCCGGCACGCCTTCGAGTCATCTTCCAGGGCGCGACTCATTTCTTTGACTCGCCAAAGGCAGCCTGGTCATGGCTGACTGAAGAGCGCCCGCTATGCCAACAGCGCACCTCCTCCGCGGAACGCCGGTAGTTGCGGCCCGAGGGTCAAAGAGCACCGGGACGCCAGCGCCGGCGTCGGACGCAGTCCCGTAGGGGGCGCCAATCAGTGTCTTCTATGCTCCGGTCCTCGAGTGCGGCGGTTCCGGACGCTAGGGGATCCTCCAGCCGGTCGGGCTGTCCGCCCCACACCAGACATCGCTCCTCCGAGCCCTCGCCGGATGGGTCTCCACTGATCGTCCAGGCAGACTCAGACCTTTCCTGTACACCTACTCTTAATGGCGCCACTGTTTGCATTTAACGTCTCTCCATCGGGGGGGGGTAGCGGTCACTAGACCCCTGGGGTGTCCTTGTGGGTGTCTGCACTGTTAACGCTGATGTATTGATTATCCGTTCTTCAGGAGGGGTCCACCATGCAACCTATACTAGCGTTCTAGTTTGGTTCTTGTTCTAAAGGGGTCGACAGATGCTTCTGTTCCTGAAGTGTAGGGTGGGGGGGGGGGCAGGGGGCGGGTCTGGTTGGGGGGGGGTGTCTTTGCTTGTTGTGGGTAGTCCGTGATATATGCACCCCCAGGGTTTCATATTGTTTTCTGTTGTTTTACTGCGCCCCCGCTCATTAGATGTTTGGTCTCCTTGGCACATGCGTCCACTGTTCAGGGTCCGTCCCACCAGCACGCCTTCATGCCTGCTCCCGGCCTTGCTCCCTCCACTGGCTCTCCAAGGCCTCGCGAGCTCTTGTAGCGGTCTTCAGTCCCCATGAGTGATATACCTTCCCCGACCGCAGTCCTTCATATCTTATCCTGGAACGTTAATGGTCTCTTAGACCGTCATAAGCGAGCGGCCGTATTGCGTTACACACAGCGACTCAACATAGATGCGCCTTTGCTTCAAGAAACCCACCTTATGGGTAATCATTGCCCCTTTCTGGCGCGTTACGTTTATGACAGGGTGTGGCACTCTGGCTTTGCTCGCGACTCGAGAGGCGTGGCCATATTACTGATGCAAGTCAGGCACGTTTGTGATTGTATGTGGTACTCATGGGGGCACCCCCTTAACCTTGTTTCCCTGTACTCACCCCCTTCGATGCTTGCCGCAACTCTAACACAATCCTCCACCCTGCTACCCACCCTCCCCCTGAGGCCCATAGTCATTGGGGGGGATTTTAACGCGGTTTCCTCCCCGCTTGTCGACACGATGGGGACTCCGTCCATTTCCAGGATGGCCCAGGCGAGACAGCTCACGAGTTGGGCTGAAGCCCACGGCCTCTGCGACGCATGGCGGATCTGGCATCCGCGCGCTAAGCAGTTTACGCACACTTCGGCGGCTCATCATACCCAAGCGCGCATAGACTCAATCTTTATCCCATCCACGGATTGCTCCAAGATCCAAGACATCCGCATACTTCCGAGAGGTATCTCTGATCACTCCCCGGTGCTGCTCCATACAGGGACTCCCCCCCCCCCCACTCCCGCCCCGTGTGGCAGCTAAACGCATGGTTTCTACAAGACAAGGACTTCCAAAAGGCGGTGGGAGTGGAGCTGCAGGGCTACTTCGCTATTAATGAGGGTTCTGTCTGGCCCCCGGGTACTTTGTGGGAGGCGGGAAAGGCCACTATTCGGGGCTTCGCCAAGGGTCACGTCCAGCGGCAGCGTCGGGCGAAATTGTTGCACAGCACAGGCTCTGCGCCTTGAGTGCTCCCCATCCACGGTGGGTGATGCGACTCTGGAGCGGCGCCTCAAGAGTGTTCTAAGCGAAATAAAACATCTCTCGCTGGAAGCAGCCAAGCTCCTGTGGAGATCGTCTGTGGCCAGGGTATATGGATGGGATGACAAAAACGGCACAATCCTACATAGGCTAGCCACGCATCCCAGAGCAAACCGTATTATCCCTGAGGTATTGGATCAAGGGGGGGCGCTGCAGCAGTCCCCGGTAGCCATGGCCAGTGCGTTCGCCGCCTTCTACTGTCAGCTCCACGCCAAACAGATCCCAAGTCTGGCGCTGCGTGAGCTGATGGGCCAGACGGATGCCATCCTCCCTCAGCTAGATTATAATGCCCAAGCTGATCTTGACCGCCCTATCTCGCAGGACGAGATTAGCAAGGCCATCACGTCCACATCGTCGGGCAAGACCCCCGGCCCTGATGGCCTCCCCCCAGGAATACTATGCAGCCTACCGTGAGGTCCTTGTGCCTCGCCTCGCTGACCTGTACGCCGAGGCCCTAGAGAGAGGTTCCTTCCCACCCGAAACTGATATGGCCACTATTGTGGTCCTCCCAAAGTCCCAACCGCCATCTCCCCATTGCTCTGATTACCGTCCCATTTCCCTTATTAATACGGACGTCAAAGTGTACGCGGCGATTCTTGCCCAACGGCTGAAGCCCTATCTCACCGCGCTGGTGCATCCGGACCAGTGTGGTTGTATGCCCCAACGTGGCACCCGACACTGCCTTCGACGCCTGCACCTGGCCCTGGCCCACCGACAAGTCCTTTCTCCTTATTTAGCACTCCTTCTCATTGACTTTGAGAAGGTGTTTGATTCGGTGGATTGGACGTACCTAGATGAGGTGTTGGAAGCGATGGCCTTCGGCCCGCGCTTCCGTCAGCTGGTTGGGGTACTGTATACCCGGCCTCGGGCACCAGTCCTGGTTAATGGGGTTCTCTCCGACGCCTTCCCCATCCAACGGGGAACAAGGCAGGGATGCCCCCTCTCGCCCCTCCTCTTCGCTTTGGCGATGGAGACCCTAGCGGCCCTGATTCGGACTGAATGACTTGTTCGGGGGTGGGAGTGGCCCAACTCTGAGGTAGATAAGATTGCTCTTTATGCGGACGACGTCTTGCTCTTCTTATCTGACCCTGCGCAGTCGGGTCCCCGTTGTCTCCAGATCCTGCATTCCTTTGGGCAAACCTCTGGCCTCCACATGAATGCCCACAAGTCGGTTCTAGTCCTGCTCCATCTCTCTAGGGAATGCTTTGACTGGCAATCTAGGATACCGCTTCGGCGTCAGTCCTTCAAATACCTTGGGATATGGGTCATGCTCCTCCCAGAATTGGGATGGTCTCTCAATGTCACCCTGCTTGTGAAGAAGGCTAAGGCAGATCTGCACAAATGGCAGACACTGCCGCTGAACCCATTGGGGAGGGTCGCCTTGTTTAAAATGCTGATTCTCCCTAGATTTCTTTATGTCCTGCAGAACACCCCCTTTTGCTTTCCGCGGGTGTGGTTCCGGGAGATTGATACTTTGGCTGCTAAATTCCTGTGGGGGGGATGGAGGGCCCGGATGGCATTGCATATGTGTCAGATTCCAACATTTGATGGGGGCATGGGGATGACGCATCTCTATCTCTATTACCTGGCAACTCGGCTGTTGTGTATTCATGACTGGTTCAATGGGGGGTGGTCAGACCCTGCGTATAGGCAAGAGCTGAGTGAACTCGGCCTGCCTCGAATTCAATCCCTCATGTACAGTGAACCCCTCCCGTCCGCCTTGGCCGACGTCACGCGCTCTGTGCTTCTGGCTTGGCGGGCTGCTTTAAGGCATACTAAGTGGACGCGCAGACTCACTCGGCACATGCCTCTATGGCACGGTACTTGGCTCGGAGAGGTCAGTGGACTGCAGGGGTTCCGTCAAAGGGATCTTATTGGGATCTCCCAGCTGGGGGATGTGTGGGCGAACGGCCGTGTGCGATTCTTTAAAGACCTCCAATCCCAGTATTCCCTCCATTCATCACAATTTTATAAGTACTTACAGTTGCGGCACGCCCTCCACGTACATTTGCCCGAGGACACTAGGATCCCTGAATACAGTCCCCCCGAAGCGCAGACCATGTTGGGCGATCTGGGGAGTGGCTGTATTTCCCGGATCTACAAGACATTGGTCAACAACACCCCGACCCCGCTCAACTGACTTTGGGACGAATGGGAGGAGTGGGTGGGCCCCCTGGACGAAGTGGACTGGCGGGACGCACCCATGTCCCCCAGGACAGTCACCGCATCCGCCAGGTTCCGCCTGATCCAATTATACTACATACATGCTGTCTATCTAACCCCACAGCGTCTATATCGAGCCAGTCTCTCCCCATCCGCCTCATGCACGCGCTGCGGCCAGGACCCGGCCGGTTTTTTCCACATGGTTTGGGCTTGTCCCCGATTGGCGCAGTTTTGGGGAGCGATTGAAATGGAGCCGTCCGCGGTTCTGGGGTGGGAGGTTCCGCATGACCCACGTCACTCCATCTTAGGGATTACGGACGGCCTTGATGGGTCCCGGAATGAGAAGGTCTTTTACAATACAGCCATGGTCGTGGCCAAACGGGACATAGCCGCCTCGTGGAAATAACCTACACCTCCCAGCTTGGCCGGATGGAGGAAGGGGGTGGATTGGTGTGCGGCACAAGAAAAACCCTTGTACAAGGCACGGGGGTGCCCTAAGAAATATCAGAGGGTGTGGGGCAAATGGTTGGGTGCCGTGGACTAGATTGTTCCATCTGTATATCATGCTGTTGACCGCGGGTGGGCGGATTTGAGCGTAATGTCAGTGCTCTTCTCTATGTAATGTGTCAATATCAGTATTCTGCAATGTTGATGCTTTGGTGGTTGCATTCTCTTGAAACAATAAAAATGTGTTTATCAAAAAAAAAAAACCTCATTCCATCTCCATTTACAACCCCAAACAAGACTAGGCCTGTGCTTACCTCTAACTCTTGACCCAACATCTCCGAGAGGACATTACCCACATCTTGCCAAAAGGTCTGGAGTTGAGGACACTGCCGAAAAATATGTATATCATTTGCCTCTTCCTCATTGCATTAGGGACAGCACTTCACCATTTGAATACTAATTTTTGTCAGCTTTTTCGGCGTCCAAAGTGCTCTGCGCACTGTGAATGAAGGATTTATTCTGAGAGGTGCTGAACTAATATTATACCACAAAGTAGAGATCGATACTTGCCACAGATCTTGTAAATCCAGCATCAGCAGATCATTCCTTCAGATTTCGATAGGCAAAGTGAACTCATCTTCCTCGGCGAGTGTTAACATCCAATTCCAATATGAGATCTCCTTCTTTTGTCAGTCAGTCAGTCAGTCAAAAGCTTTAATATTGGCTAAAAACCATAAAAGCACATATATACAATAATTGAAATACGAACATAACATTATACAACAATGCTGGACGCTCAAAATACAGACATTACTCCTAGAATGGCTTAAAATAGAATATTAAAAACGTAATAAAATCCTATAGCTATAAAAATAGAAAAATAGGTCAGTCCCAGCGCTGGATAATGTTAAGGGTACCTTCTTAATTACAATAATTACAGTGGCTCAATTCCGACAATTTAACTTTTTTTAATTTTGACGCCTCTTGCACACCACATAGAGAAGAGGTATCTGGAGGTAGCAAACACAATCAAGGGGATAGTATCATATTTTAAAATTCGAAATACCTCCCTATAATCCCTGAGACCCCTAGTCTTACATAGTGGGACGATCCATTTAGCTCTGGCCTTAGAGTAGAAAGGGCAGAAGAGCAGAACGTGCTGATCCGTCTCCTCTCCACTTTCACACCCAGGACAAGACCTCGGTACATGGGGAGCATTAGACCACTTGTTTGTCACAGCCCGCACTGGAAGTATTCCATGTCTAAATTGGACATATAACTTCTTTGCCTCTAAGGGCTGGGTATCGTCCAGGAGTTTCTCAAATAAATAGTTTTCCTTGACCTCCAGAAATCTATTGGTCAACCCACCCAAAAATGGATTTGATGTTATAAGAACCATTCGATATTGCTTGAGTGCGCTGACCAACGACCTCTTGGTGGTCAGGGCGCAAGTTTCCTCGGGGAAAAGCCACATGTCTCCCCTACCCAATGCATAACAGAGCTGCTTAACGTGTTTTAGCCAAGGGATTTTTCCCAGACCCCTTTTGGTCCAAAAATCCCTTAGGTCCTCCCTAAAACTCAGAAGCTCTGGGGTAGATCAGAGTCGCCTCCAGTACAGCAAAGGGCGATTTGAGATGATCTCCTGTATGGGGGCCAAACCAAGATCTAACCGTAAAGGGATCAGGGGTGTGCTCTGGGGAAGTCTCAATAGGCACCTGATGAAACTATTCTCAGTAGTAGACAGGGAGGTGGCGCTGACATGGCCCCATAGCTCTACTCCATAGAGCGCCCCACCTCTCGCCTGTACTTTATAAATTTCCACTGGCGGACCCAAGGATTTAAATTAACACTCATTATAAACCTTTAGTATACCGCCAGACGATTGAGCCAGCTTCATATTTGCCTTAGCCATGTGCGACCCCCATTCCATCCTCTCATTGAGTGTTACCCCTAAGTAGTCGAAAGTGGAGACTCTTTCCAACACGGAACCCTCCAAATGGAGGTGGGGGCAATTGGATGATTTTGCATTAAAAACCATGTATTTGGTTTTTTAGAGATTAATCTCCAGATTTCTCAATCTGCAAAAGGAGCAAAACGCCTCCAGTGTTCGCTGAATACCCATAAGGGATTTTGATAACAAAAGGGCATCATCAGCGTACATCAGGGCTGGTATCTTGCGGGCTGCTAAACTAGGAGAATCTAGATCCCTTGCTCCCATTAGATGTTCGATCAAACCGTAAAGGAACAAGGAAAAGAGCGTAGGGGCCAGCACGCACCCCTGCCTCACACCCCTTTCCACCGCAAAGGGAGCCAAAAGCTTCCCATTCCTCCCATACCTCACCCTTGCAAAAGTTCCTTGGTGCAGATGTTTGAACAAATGGCACAGATATACCGGAGCGCCCATCTCTAACAGTAACGCCCAGATGTTCGTCCATCCAGCACTGCAACCTTGATAATAAAAGGCGGGCAAACTGTTTCTGCAAGGTGTCGATGAGGCTAATAGGGCGGTAATTAGCCGGGTTGAGTGGGGAAGCCTTCTTATGGATAGGAATGATTTCACCCCCCCCCCAGGTTGGGGGAATCTCCAAGTAAAGCAGAATATAGGGAACCCAAACCTTCTGTTCACTCAAAAATAGATCTCCAGGTATCCTATCCAAACCGGGAGCCTTCCCGGAAGAGAGACTTCTAAGGGCCGCCTGGATTTCGAGGATAGTGCAAGGTTGATAATCAGAATCCTTTACATCGGAAAGCGCTAAAGCAGATGTATCATTTATTGGTGAAGCTAAGTCTGCTAGAGATGCGGTGTCCATGTGGGTGAAGAGAGGCTTAAAGTGGGCAATCCAAACCTCCTCACTCAGGTTAGGTATTATAGCGGACGACCCCTCTACCGAGCCTGATCTAACTAGGTTCCAGAAGGCCCTATAATCGCGTCCTTCCATGGCTTCTTTTATGCTATCCCATCTCAAGGCCTCCCATTCCGACTTAGACTCCAAGATTATACATTTATAGTTGTGTCTAGCCCCTCTAATACTCGACAGAGAACCTGTTTTAACCTCCCTAACAAGAGCACATTTAGCCGCCATACAGTTACTGTTAAACCATTGGGCCTGGATTTTTGCCCGTGGCTTCTTGTTTGCTGTAGAATAAAAATAGTCAGCCAGGGTAGAGAAAAGGTTGGAATGGATATACTCAAGCTCCTGGAAATAGGAAAGATCATAATTATCAACCGGGAGTTCGAAGGCCTCTGCTAGAGAGCTAGCAACATGTTGATATAACACAGTTATTTTATCAGGAGATAGCACAAACTTGACCCACCTAATGTGTCTGCCCCCCGCCACTTTGATTAGATTTGAGTCGGCAAAAGTCTCCAACACCCCCAGTTCATGTTGGCATCCCAATGTATGTTTTAATTCTAGTGACAGAAGATTATGGTCACTATCTACCCTTAATTACAGTGAAGGCCCTCATTTGGGACCAAAATTCCACATTGACCATAATATAGTCAATGGTTGTGCTTTTCCCCACTCTATTATAAGTGCTCTTCCCAGGGGCATCAGGAGGGAGTCTACCATTACAGGCTCTGAGGGAGTGAGTTACTAAAAGCTTATTGATCTGGAGAGCCAGAGGCATTAGGCGCTTTGCCGAGTGCATAGAGCACTCCTGAATGTGCCAAATAGAGTCCTCATCTAAAGTTACAGAGGGGATCCCGACCAAGGGTTCAAAATGGCAATTGAAGTCACCCCCGATAATTCTGTGTGACGGTGATGGGAACATAAAAAGAAGTTTGTCAAGAGCCTCTAGCATAGATAACCCCAACCGTTGGAGAATAGGGCGCAAATAAATATTAATAATCACCACCGACAAACCATCCAAGTATTTAAGTACTGTGGAAATGTGGATTTTCCTGATCAGTTATGTCCCCTATCTTGGACCCCAACGGTTCTATGTGCATGTCACAAGTACATGTATGTTCCCTCCAGTTCCAGTTTTGATGACGCAAACACATGTGCGCCCACTATCAACATGTCCTCTGTCAGATCCGCCATCAATGGGCTGGATATTCGATTCCTAAGTATGAAAGGCCACCGACTTTATATGGCTAAGTTACTCCATTTTTACAGTTCAGGCAGAGTAGGCCCGATTCTGTCCTCAAAGCCTTTCCCTGCTCTCTGTCTCTGACAGCACCAGTCTGAGCCCGCATCTGTATCCATGAACTTTGTCCTACTTCCTGTGCAGCTAACGGTGCCTGCCTCGGCCAGTTTCGCCTGCCTGCCAAGAAGCTGTATTTCACCTTCGAATTATCTACTTTGCTCTTCAGCCGATGCATTCCTGTCTAGTAGTTTAGGTAAACATTTCCTTTAGCTCCCAAGCGAAGGGCTCGGCCTTTCCGTCCTCATGCAAGTAATTCATAGCCCTGTTGCCATGGAAAGTTTTCTGCCCCTCGCATCTCATATAGACACTTAGACGCTTGAACACGCACTCACAGTCAGTATAGAATAGATTCTGTCCGAGAGTCCTTCCTTGTGGATAACATAGTTCTTTAAACATAGGATGTTAGATATGATTTGGGATTAGGTTGACTTGACCCCCCAGACTTTTTGTCTCCACATGTAGAGCTAAATGTCAAGCCCCCTTCACCCCCTAGTTGCACGTCAATTACACGTCATGCTGCTGCGCGCGCATCTATGCCAAGTATTATCTTATAGATCCACCTATGTATGATAATCATAGCCAATCCTGTTTCTTTTTGCTCCTTATTACGCCCAGTTTCGGTTACGTATTTACTGTATCTTTCCTCTTATCAATTGTTACGCCTCCTATATTGGTTTCATTGTAAATGTATGTCCTATAAAAGCAATTTCCTGTCAATAAAGTATCGTACTTCACTTCCTGAACCCCCGTGGTGACGGAACCTGAAGGCCGCGACTCGAGTCGGCCATTTTTGGAATAAAGCCCATTCAGAAACCTCTTATACCACGGATTCTGCCTCTTATTATTCTGAGCTATTTTATTTTAGATTCCGTATGAAATTCAGTCCAGGTAAAAGAATATTTACCACATAATGGCGCCCGAACAGGGACACTTTCTCATCTCACGCGCCGGCGGTGCGTTGCAGGCCCGGTCTCCTGCCACAGCTGGACGGACCATAACGCGTACCAGCAGGATTTTCCTGTAGCTCCCTCCGGTCAAGCGGGGGCGACTGAGGCTGCGATCAACCCAGACGAGGCGGTGAGAAGTGCGAAGTATCCCGACCAGAGCCTAGCTGAGAGAGCAAGATCCGAGGTATACAGAGGCCCACCAGGTTTTCGAAGTCCCGATGTCCAGAGGGTCCGATGTCCGCAGTCATCGAGTCCAGTCCATTCTCCGAGGCCTTCCGTTTCAAGGAGCTACCCGGTGAGTACCATCGCCGGGGAGGCGTGTTGACGCGCACATAGGTTGTGCCGGTCAAGACGGATTTGGGTACACAAATCCGGTCTGCACTGTTTAGCAGTGTATATGTACTGTTTAGCAGTATATCAAGTATTCCGAAGTATCTAGTTGTTGTCGAGAATTCTGCTTGGTGATTAGTTATGCAGACTGTCATCATTGTTGGTCATTTTTTTAATAATGTTTTATGTTCAATATTTAATGTGTTAAAATGTCCTGCATATTGTGGTATGAGTGATTGTTCATTTTTGTGTTTTTCGTATTAAGTGTGTTCAAGACCAGGTATCAGATCAGTTGTCAATATGCCGCTCTTTTCGAAGTTAAGACAGATTACTACTAGAAAAGGGGTGCTTGAAGAAGCAGTTCCTATTCCTCCTAGGGACACTCCAGGGCATTTTATGTATCACAAGCATGGCTTAGATGCCATATTATTTCTTGATTTATGGGTAGATTATACCAAGGGATTGCCAGAAAGTCAAAGGTGGCCCGCAGCGGGAACCTGGGATGCAGAGTGCATCATGAAAGTCGAGGAAGAGTTATGGAAAAGAAAAGTCAGACAGTCACAGAAAGACGCTGTTGAGTTATGGCGTAAAGAATCTCATAGACGTACAGAAAAAGCACGTAGACAAGAAGAGAGGAGTAAAGAAAGTTCAAATAAAGTTCAAGAAAATCTATTAATTGAGGAAGGTATCCGAGTGAAATCAGAACAAGTAGATAGACAAAGAAATGCCCTTATGAATGGTATGTATCCCCTTCTAGCCGAAGGACTACCTAAGGCTGCTCCAGAGATGCCAAAAGACTTGCCACCCCCATTATTTCCAATTAAGGTACATCCT
Source organism: Triturus cristatus (assembly GCF_964204655.1). Lineage (NCBI taxonomy): Eukaryota > Metazoa > Chordata > Amphibia > Caudata > Salamandridae > Triturus > Triturus cristatus. The sequence goes on from NC_140590.1 coordinate 558,237,884, forward strand.
AAAGGGCATCCCAGAACCGCAGAAGATGTTTTTCTTTCCTCATATCTAGATGACGCAGCTCCCGAGTATGCTAACCCCGCACCACATAGACCGTCTGGCGGAGGGGTTCAACGTCAGGATCAGGTATCTGTCCCCGTGCAACAGCAAGTCCCGACACAAGCTTCGGCAAGCACATCTGTTTCCGCATCTGTCTCCGCAATCGATTCTACAGTGGTGTCCACACCTATAGTTGCTGTGTCACGTTCGACGAATCCATTCACACCCGACGCCCCAGATGGGGCCACGGGAGGTGCTAGCAATACTTCTACGCCACCTAGAATAAATAAACTTGTTTTTCAAGAGTCAGCGCATTCACGTACACCCAAATTCGTAAGTGAACGTGCGCTTAAGGAACTTCTTATAGATTGTAGATATGACCCGGTGGTCGGTAAAGAGGACGAAATGGTCCTGGCATCATTACGCATCAGACGAGCCGCAGGGTATTTAGCGAAGTTACCAGGAATGACTACGCATCTAGATAAGATATATCATTTTGTTCAAACAGGGCGAGATCCAGAATGTATTAATAGAGCTATGGAATTCCAGAAAGTAGAGATACAGGGGGAACTGTTACGTTTCCTCATAAACTGTGTGATCAGAAATCAAGACCGACCGGGGGTAGACCCGAATGCAATGCTTATTCTTACAAGATGGAGCCAGAATATATCAGAAGGGAGACACGATAAGCAAAACTGTATAATAGCCATGTGCCGAAAAATCCGTAAAGAAATAGAACGTATTCATGAAGAAAGATTGGAAACAGACGAGTTCGGGCAAGATGAAGTGTCCGAATCAGGGGATTCCGTAAGACAGTCAGAGACCATAGCCTATGTAGGTAGAGGAAGATCCTGTAATAATACTAGATGCTTTTCTGATCCCATACACTCTGTATGTCCAAATAATAGCAGAACGTATCCGACGCCTATAATAAATCTGAAGTCTCCTGAACATTTGTTTCAAGCCGCAGATAAAATACTCCGAGAACGAAGGGGTTACCACCTCCTCGATTCCATGGATGAGCAAGAATTAGCCAGATCAGCCGTCCACTGGATTGACAGTCCTGAAAAATACGGTGATGAGACCGTAGCACACACGTTTTTTAACCTCAGTCCAGATGAACAACGTTTAGCTGGAATCTATATGATTCAGCAACTCCTTATATTATATAAGAGCCAACATGCTGATCCTGGTCCTTTACCTGATATATTAACGGAACTACTCGCGAACAGATGGAGAGGTTCTAGTAACAAGTTAATTAAAGAAATATTAGTGTCACGTAAACAGTACGTCCTTTTTGTAAGTCCGGATTCTTTCTCGCTGCCCAGCAAGGAAAGAACGCCGTATTATATGGATAGACAAAATCCCTTACGAGAAGTGCACCCAATAAAAGGCGAAGACAATCAGTTTCACCGTGTATTTGTATACACACCCATAACAAAAATTGAATTGTTAGAAATGAAGAAAGTAGTACCCAGTCATGACAAAGACCCAGCGGGTTTTCACCGAGAAATTAAGGACATGTTACTGATGGGAGAGTATACCTATCCTGATATTATGACGATATTAAAGGTACTAATGCCTGCTGGCATTTATGAAAAACTGAAAGAAAAAGAGTGGGAAGTGGGAGACCAAAAGATAGATTGGACAGCATTAGAAGCAGAAGAAGGGGCCCGAACTGCAGGTTCAGGGCTCGGGGATAAAGTTAAAGCATTACCTGGTTTACTAGTACAAGTACTGCCACGTTTATTAACTACGAAAAAGGAAGATTGGGGTGCAATCTCAGCCTGTAAACAAAAGCATGATGAAGACACAAGTGATTATTATGCCCGATTTGAAAAATGTTTTGGTATAAATAGTGGTATAAAAGCAAGTAGTGAGTCGTATCCACATTTATTTGTGACAAAATTAGTAGAAAATGCATTGCCTCCAGTGAAGAATAGAATATTGAAATTCGAGAGTACCTGGCAAAGTAACACTCCGTCACAAATGTTACAAATGTTACAGTATCATCACAATAGAATTAGAGATGAGCAAGAACACGAACAAAGACGTATGAAGGATACAAAAATGAAAATGCTAGTTTCTCAGACAGTACCAGCGGATGGTCACAAAAAGGGTGTGACGCATTCCGGAGGATCAGCAGTTCCTGTAAAAGGAACGTGCAATTACTGTAAACAACTAGGCCATTATGTACACGATTGTCAAGTCCTGAAGCGTAATATAGCTATAGGTATTGCAAAAGAAAGACCACGACCACTGAGACAGGATCAGAATGAACAAGGAGCTACGCAGCATGGACAGTCCATGCCAGCTCAGCAACAGTCTATGCCAGCCTCACAACAACCCATACAGTTTGTGCCAGCTGCACCACCGTTGCCTGCTACTGCCACACAAACCACAACACGACAAATGTATCAGACTGCACAGTATGAATATCCTGAGTATCAGCGTTACGCATGAACTAGCCTAGAGAGGGAAGTTGACTTACCCCTTATTGAGATTCCTGTAGATCAAGAAGGACCTTATGTACATAGTGAATTATTAGGTCAAGACAGGAAATTCTTACTCGATACAGGGGCAAGTCGAACAACAATAAAGCGTAGTGAAGTTCCAGGGGCCCCCCTCTCAGGCTCTCAAAACGTTTCCCTTGGTTTTTCAGGAAAGCCTATCGTTAATGAGGTATCACAGCCACTTCCACTTACGATTGGTCCCCTGACACGAACTACTGATTTATTACTTACCAAATCCTGTCCAGAAAACTTGTTAGGTATCAAGACATTAAAAGCCCTAGGGGCTATTATCTGTTGTTCTCCGGAAGGAGTAAGATTGTTTTTACGTGATTTTAAAGGTCATTATGTATCCAGAGACATGGATCGCCGATTACAGACTTTGCCAGCACATCTATGGGCACAAGGCCCTACTGATGTTGGTTGCATGAACATTACACCATACCGAGTCACATTGAAAGCAGGAGTGGTACTACCACGAATGCGACAATACAAGTTACCGCAAGATGCTGTAGTGGCTTTGCTGAAAATCATTGATGAGCTAATTGCCCAAGGAGTAGTTGTAGAAACAGACTCCAATGTATGTAATTCACCGATAATTCCGATTCTTAAACGAACTGATCCTACTGCTCCGCCAGTATATCGATTGGTTATTGATTTGCGTGAACTAAACAAGTGCATTGTGCCACAATTTCCTGTGGTCCCCGATATCTCATCATTATTGACCGCAATTGATTCCGAAGCAACATTCTTTACTGTAATTGATCTCAAGAATGCCTTTTTCAGCGTCCCCATAGATCCGGAAAGCCAATATTTGTTCGGATTCAGTTTAAATGGGCGCAGTTTTAAATTCTCACGCGCTCCCCAAGGATTCACAGAAAGCCCCAGCATCTACAGCCAAGCACTGAAACGAGAACTTGACAGTATCCACATGCCAGTCAATACTGCTCTGCCTTAATATGTCGATGATCTGCTGATCACCGCCCGAAGCGAACCCGAATGTGAAAAGGCTTCTCTGACAGTTTTACATTTTCTAGCCGATAAGGGGCACAAGGTGTCTCCTTCTAAGCTGCAATTCTGTGTCCAGCGAGTTATTTATCTTGGTCACTCGCTGTCCAAGGAGGGAAGGCAGCTTACACCAGATCGCATCCAGTTAATTGCTAACATGTCAATACCCCAGACACAAAAGGAGGTGCGGGCTTTCATAGGCCTCACGTCATATTGCAGGCAGTGGATCCCTCAATATGCATTCCTAGCAAAACCACTCATTCAGTTGACAACACAGGAGGCAGCCACATCGACTGTCCTCCCTTGGACTCAGGAACATACACAAGCTTTTGAAAGCTTAAAGAAAGCTTTATGTCAAGCACCTGTTTTAGCGACACCATGTTACAGCAAACATTTTACACTTTTTGTTACAGAACGCGAAGGTACTGCCTTGTCAGTACTCACTCAGGAACAAGCAGGATCACGCAAGCCATGTGCTTATTTTTCCAGTACATTAGATCCCGTAGCTCAGGCTTTGCCTGCGTGCCTGAAATCAGTGGCAGCAACAGCTTTAGCAATCAGACAAAGCGATGCTATAGTGTTAGGACATCCATTGACAGTACAAGTACCACATGCAGTAGAAGTTCTTGTGAACCGAACGCAAACACAACACTTGACCATAGCAAGACTTACCGGTTATGAACTGACATTGTTTCAGCCACACATAGAGATCCGACGTTGTAATACATTGAATCCTGCTACACTCTTACCTGTAATTGGAACAGACCCACTAGCTCATGATTGTGTTGAAGTTATTGAAATAAAGACGAAACCTAGACAAGACTTAACAGACGTTCCATTGTTAGATCCAGACCTGACTTTGTATGTAGATGGATCATGCATGAGAACAAGTACAGGAGATTTAGTGGCCGCGTATGCAGTTACAACAGACACTGAAGTTATTGAAACAAACTGTATAGATACTTTGTCAGCCCAAGCAGCAGAACTTATTGCTCTAACACAAGCCTGTATTCAAGCCACAAATAAGAAAGTTAACATATACACTGATTCACGTTATGCATTTGGAGTCGTACATGACTTCGGGGTGCTTTGGCGAGAGAGGGGTTATTTAACTTCTCATGGGACCCATATTCAGCATGGGTCTCTCATTCATGCTTTGTTAGACGCAATCCATCTGCCCACTGCTATATCAATTATGAAATGTAAAGCACACATGAAGGTTACTGATATCATTTCTCAAGGCAATGATTTAGCTGACAGAACAGCTAAACAGACCACTCAGACTCGCACATCCGACATGACAAAGCCAATAGTTCAGACACCAACACAGTGTATGACAATTAAGGATCCCGCACTTGACATAATTGACATACAGTCACATGCCACAGCAGAAGAAATAAAGAGATGGACTGAACTAGGAGGGATCCAGACAGATCAGGGATGGATGACGAAGGAGAAATCTGTATGGTTTCTTCCTGACTCTATGGTCCAAGCCATTATAGCTACAATTCACAGTCCGGCGCATTTAGGAGAGAAAGCTATGCTAGATAGCATTCAACACATTTGGTTCAATAAACATCTACGAGCAGCAGCTAAACAAAAAGTCCGTACCTGTATGATATGTTGTCAGTTCAACCCAGGGAAAAGTGTTCCCGTAGAGCAGGGTGGATTTCAGACTCCTGATCATCCTTTTGAAGTCCTCCAGATGGATTATATCCAGATGGAACGATGTCGAGGATTCAAATATGTTCTTGTAGTGGTCTGCGCTCTCTCCCGATGGACTGAGGCGTACCCAGTATCAGATTACACTGCCCCGACCACTGCCAAGCAGCTAGTTCGAGAATTCTTCCCACGGTACGGTTTACCACGTGTTGTATATTCAGATAACGGCCAGCCTTTCGCATCCGAATTAATGAAACATGTCTCACTTTTGTTGGGATATCAGTGGAAGTTCCATTGTGTCCGACACCCCGAGGCAGCAGGTCTCGTGGAACGACATAATCAAATTTTGAAAATCAGATTGTCTAAAATATGTAAGGAAAAAGGTGTTGACTGGATAGTAGCCTTACCAGTTGCACTATTTTACATAAGAATGGTAGCACACTCTCGAACAGGGCTATCCCCGTATGAGGTGATCTTCGGCAGACCACCAAATATGTGGGGGACGCCTATACCACGTAAAATAACTGATGTTGATTGTAACATGCTGACAGATTACTTGGCTTCCTTGATGTCTGCACTACAATCTTGTCGTTCACAGGTAGCTGCAGCCTTTCCTGACAACACTGAGGTGAAACCCCATGACGTAATCCCGGGTGATTATGTCTTCGTGAGGAACTTTGACAGAAAGACTCAACTGGAGCCCAGGTGGAAGACACCCAAGCTAGTCCTGTTGACCACAAGAACAGCCGTGAAGATCGAGGGCCGCAAGGGCTGGATTCATTCAAGCCACATCAAGAAATTTCATGGACTATCCTCGGATATAGACACTGTGCCCTGCACTCCCTCACAGACTGATTCAAAACTTCCCTTTGTTGAACCGAATGACTCTAAGAACTACAAATTAAAGCTTAGGCCCAAACAGTCGAGCAATTTGATTGTTTAAGTCCTCTCCAAGGTGAAGCGGTTGAATTGTCTCTGACATGTATCCCTTGGACCTGAGTAGAGAAAATACCCGGAAAATGTTGAAACGACAGGCGTATTGTAAATCACTGCGTAGCTACTGTATGGGGACATTATTAATTCTGTTTTTATTGAGTCTTTTAATAATTATTACGAGTATGTTGTTGCACATATATTACCCTATTTCTAGACATGTTTATAATGTTACTACTGAACATTCTTTTAGTGACTTACCTCCGCATGAATTATCTTATAGACTTGCGCTGCGCAATAACACTTTCATTAGTATGTTACATCATTCCCATCAGACTAGTAATGCCACCAATTGTTGGGTGTGTGGCCGACTCCCTCCCTATCAGAATAACAAAGGAGTTCTGCCTTTCTTCCCCCACCCATTCACACATAATGGCTCCTGTGGAGCATGGCTTAGTTTACTAAATTCCATAGACTCAGACACAGCAGTTTATCAACAACATTGGATATGGGGAAATCTGAATCTAGTTTTATTCAAAGTCTGTTACCCAGATAAGGAGGGTCACCCCAGTAGAACAGGAACTGATCTAGAAAATGAAGTGTATGGATTAGGTAATTTTACACCTAATCTTATGATTCTGAATGTCAAATCCGAAGTTGAACTAATTCTGCCCACTATGTCAGTATTTCCAGTTAAGGGTGAATTATGTGTAAGAAAAGTTGGTTCCATATATATGGGCCATAGCAAATGCGTTACTACAGTAGAATATAGTGATCAGGGTAAATCTTCATTTAGAGCTTCTCGCCATTCCTACTTTATATGTGGTCAGACCGCATATATGCGTCTGCCTCTAGATTGGGATGGTACCTGTTACATAGCATTCCTTTTGCCACCTGTTTTCCTAGCTCCTCCTGATTATTATCGAAATGTTCATTTAGTACACAATAGAGAGCGAAGAGATCTCCCAGTTGTCGATTATACTGAGACGGCATGGGACAAGTATGTAGATTTCAATAAAGGTATCTTTCCCTATATAGGTACAATATCAAATAGTAAGCTGATACGTAGACTAACCAAGACTCTTGAAGCTGTAGTGAATGAGACTATAGCCGCCCTAGGCAATCTGACAGAGGAGCAATCGGTGATGAGAATTGTTGTTCTTCAGAATCGTCTTGTCCTTGACGTCATCCTGGCCGATAGGGGCGGAGCTTGTAGGGTCATCGGATCCAGCTGCTGCATATTCATACCAGAAAATTCGCCATCTGTATATAAAGCTATAACACGCCTTCATAAGATTGTGAGCCAGATACACGAGAATCCAGGCACTTGGACGTGGTCCGGGTGGTTTTGGAGTGTGATATCAGCCTGGGGATGGAGTGTTCTGTCCTTCCTAGGTATTGGCCTTCTTATACTATTCAGTTGCTGCTTATGCCTGCAATGTGGACCAGCGATTTGTGGTCTGTGTGCCACATCGTGTATTCCATATCAAGGTTTTCGTTCAAAATCCCGGAAGAAGAAAGAAGAAGAAATGATGCTCCATGAGCAAATCGATGGATTAATGAAGATCGATATCTCTTGAAGGGCAAGTAGGGGACAAGGAGGGAATGTGGAAATGTGGATTTTCCTGATCAGTTATGTCCCCTATCTTGGACCCCAACGGTTCTATGTGCATGTCACAAGTACATGTATGTTCCCTCCAGTTCCAGTTTTGATGACGCAAACACATGTGCGCCCACTATCAACATGTCCTCTGTCAGATCCGCCATCAATGGGCTGGATATTCGATTCCTAAGTATGAAAGGCCACCGACTTTATATGGCTAAGTTACTCCATTTTTACAGTTCAGGCAGAGTAGGCCCGATTCTGTCCTCAAAGCCTTTCCCTGCTCTCTGTCTCTGACAGCACCAGTCTGAGCCCGCATCTGTATCCATGAACTTTGTCCTACTTCCTGTGCAGCTAACGGTGCCTGCCTCGGCCAGTTTCGCCTGCCTGCCAAGAAGCTGTATTTCACCTTCGAATTATCTACTTTGCTCTTCAGCCGATGCATTCCTGTCTAGTAGTTTAGGTAAACATTTCCTTTAGCTCCCAAGCGAAGGGCTCGGCCTTTCCGTCCTCATGCAAGTAATTCATAGCCCTGTTGCCATGGAAAGTTTTCTGCCCCTCGCATCTCATATAGACACTTAGACGCTTGAACACGCACTCACAGTCAGTATAGAATAGATTCTGTCCGAGAGTCCTTCCTTGTGGATAACATAGTTCTTTAAACATAGGATGTTAGATATGATTTGGGATTAGGTTGACTTGACCCCCCAGACTTTTTGTCTCCACATGTAGAGCTAAATGTCAAGCCCCCTTCACCCCCTAGTTGCACGTCAATTACATGTCATGCTGCTGCGCGCGCATCTATGCCAAGTATTATCTTATAGATCCACCTATGTATGATAATCATAGCCAATCCTGTTTCTTTTTGCTCCTTATTACGCCCAGTTTCGGTTACGTATTTACTGTATCTTTCCTCTTATCAATTGTTACGCCTCCTATATTGGTTTCATTGTAAATGTATGTCCTATAAAAGCAATTTCCTGTCAATAAAGTATCGTACTTCACTTCCTGAACCCCCGTGGTGACGGAACCTGAAGGCCGCGACTCGAGTCGGCCATTTTTGGAATAAAGCCCATTCAGAAACCTCTTATACCACGGATTCTGCCTCTTATTATTCTGAGCTATTTTATTTTAGATTCCGTATGAAATTCAGTCCAGGTAAAAGAATATTTACCACAGTACAATGGAGAGAATGTCCGGAGAGTTAGAATCTATTACTTTGACTGAACATCCCAAATGTGTGGCTACCTTGCGGGCCTAGGTATAGTGGATTCGAGCACATTAAAAGAGGGAGATCCTATATGGGTCTCCTGCTCCGATCTGTCTCCTAAAAGGCTGGTGTTTGAGCTTGAGGATGGTGAGTTTGTTGTCATTCCAACTTGCTTAGCCCCAAAAGCCCACTGGGGTTGGCCCTCTTCAGCTCTCCCACCCTCCACCACAGGACAAACGGCCACATTGGGGACCATTTCAATGGGCCCCCGTCGATGAGATAGTCAAGCCACGTTATTCAAAACACTAAAGGTGTTAGCTACAGGTATGTTGTATTCTAATTCCTGTGGGCCATGATGGAGATAAGTTGGTACAAGCCCACCCAGTACTAAATCCTGTGAGTAAAAATACCCCAAGGGGAGAAAATTGATTGGTCCCGGATTACACGGGCCTCCCCACTCAAGAATGTGATTGACCACTCCAGGATCTCTGGAATTAACAATCACACAATCCCCTCCGATATCCTTGGGTTTGGTCCCCAGCCAGCTAACTCTTCTAGCAAATAGAATTTCCCCATGGCCCGATCTCATTAATGGTCTGTGACTGTTCAGCCCAAAAATTATTTTGTTCTTCAACTCAGGGAATGATTCACCTCGCTCACCTGACAACAAAGGAACTCCTGTTAAAACCACCACATACGGAGAGGCCTCAGGTGGTAACTGGGACCAGGGTGGAAGTTGTAGCAATCCATTACCGGATTCCTTCAGAGCAGGGTTTTGAGGCACCAGGCCCGGTCTGCCCTCTGCATACTAATGACTTTAAGAGCGGGAGGTGGGTTGCGGGGGTCGAGCTAGCTGTAGCTGGGTGCACCCTGGGTGTGAGAACAGGACCAGACACGGTAGTGTCAGCGGTTTGTTTGCACATATTTATTGGAACCAATCCCTGGGCCAGGTTGTCTAGTCGAGAACCAACATTTAGGCTATGGCCTTGTGTGGCCTGCTTGATATTACCTGGGACCACTTTCGCAGTAGCATTCCCAGTTGGAATAGGTAGCTGTTCTCCTCCTCCACTTTTGTTATTGTTTATCAGTGAAACTACTTTATCAATTCTTCTCATCAAAATTTTAAAGTGAGAATTGATAAGTTGTTCCAATTGGGCTTGGAAATCAATTAGTAAATGTGTAGCCCATACCGGAGGTGCTAAAATGGAGAAGGGGGGGCCTGACTCTGGGGTAATTATAGTGCTCTTAGAAGACTTTTTGAGTAATTTCGGCCTCTTAGTTCTAGAACGGGGTTTTGATGCCTTTGTCGCTATCTGAGGAACTAAAGGCGATGCGGGATTAATAGGAGAGCTAGCATCTAAAATAGTCTGCACACATGGAAGCTCAACATAAGAGGACACTAGCATCGAGTCCGGAGAATTGGCAGTGAGTGTAGATGTGTTCCCGGTTGGCAAGGAGGGAAGCAAACCAGGTGTAAGTGAGAGAAGTCTTTCAGTTTTCTCTATAGCCGACGCAACCACTCCTATTGTTTTTTGTAACATTTTATCAATGGCTGTTAAACTCGGAACTGGAGTAATTGAGGCTGCTTTTTGCCTTGTAAAAGGACGAGAGTTTGAGGGATTGGTTTTGCCCATAGTACTCAATGTGGGGATCTTAAACATTTATGGTAACAAAGGCTCAAATTAACAGTTACAGGTAAATTGAAGAAAAAGTAAAAAATAGTCACTGGAAGATAATAAGGTCCCAATAGACAATTCCAATATAATAATATCACTTTAGAGCAAAGCTTTGGCTGAATGATAACGTAGTTACCACAGCAAAGAAATCCAGTCCAGTCACTGCTCGTCCAGCCAAGAGGGGTAGCCCTGCCCGGCCACCATCGGCCCCTGACGGCCACAGACGGCCCGCCCTTTGCCCTGGCTTAGCCCGGCGACCGCCCGCGCGCGTCCCGCGATGCGGAAAGCTGAGGATAAATAAAGAGCCCCGGCAGGTGAGGTGGGAGGGGCTGCCGAAATGCTCCGCGGCCCCCACTGGTTCCTGGGTTCTGGAGCCCTCAATTGGCCGCCCACAGCAGTTCTCAAGACAGCGCAGCCTCTCCCCCTTCTTTTGTACTGAACTTACTTGTAACTTCGCTTGAAGTTCGCTATTTCATGAACCGTCCTTCTTGAGGGCGTTCGCCCCCCCTTGCTTGCCAGATGGTAATGTTTGAATCTGGATAGCTTACCATTGGTGATTAATGACATATGTTCCCAGTCTACTAAGGTGTTCTCTGCAAAAAGTTGACCCCATTTTGTTATATCCTCCTCAGTCAGAGAGTCTGAAAGTTTGTCTTCCAAACATTCTGGGGTTCCAGGGGAAGCCCATAGTGGGGTATAGTCACTGTAGTATGGGATTTTTAAGGATCTTCTAATGTGGTACCAACGTTTACATGCTGATAGTAATATCTCCAATTTCACTTTAAAAACATTTCGGATGCCAAAACTTATAGGGGTAGAAGTTACCCTCCATCCGTGCCATGGCTTGAAGATGTGGGGCGTGTGCCAGAAGTTCTTTAAGAAGTAACCTTATGCTCTTAAATTGAAATGCTCTACAGTACTAAAAAATGTCTGGGCTAGCTATCTTTCCCTGCTATTTTTCCCTTATGAGTTTTTCCCACGCTATTCTTGTTGCTTTTGAAGCCCAGATAAAACTGTTTAGTTCTTGCATTTTTCAGAACCAATCACTTTTAAATTCAAATGGTATTGTATTAAACATATAAGAAGTTTAGTAGAATTGACATCTTAAAATATTAGTTCGGCCCTATAATGAAAGAGGAAGGCCTACCCATACTTTTAGCAACTTCCTGGGCTCAGTTACTAGTTTGTTAAAATTCAAGTGAGCTACTGAATCAATATCTTTTATTACAGTAACACCAAGGTATCTTATCTTCTTTTATTAAAGGGTTATTACTTTGGGAGTTCCACTCCATAATTTCAGTTGACTTGATAACCTGAAATTTTCTCAAACTTGTCTAAAATATCTAATATTATTGGGAACGAGGATGGTAAATTATTTGTGAGAACTATTACGTCATCTGCATATAAGGTACCTTTCTTCTCCCAGCCGTGATACTTAAAGGGGGTGATGTATTGGTTAGCTCTAATTACACTGGCTAATGGTTCGATATAGAGGTCAAAGAGCAGAGGGTAAAGTGGGCAGCCCCTGGTGATAACTATCTTCCCTGTGAGGTTGCCATTAACCAATATCTTGGTGGTTGGGTTCTTGTACAAAGATTTTGTTGCGCCAAAAAACAGCTCTCCTACTCCATACTGCTCTATGACTCTATGAAGAAAAGGCCAACGTACTCTATCAAAGACCTTTGCTGCATCAAAAGTAAGGACAAACTGAGGATACCGTGGCCAAATCTATTGCCCCAAACAACTTGTGTGTTAGCTCAAACATTTCCCTTCTTTTGATAAAACCTTTTTGGTCTTGATGTATCAACTGAACTACCACCCTTCCCAATCTCCCCACCAGGATCTGAGTATATATTTTACAATCGCATAATTAATAACTGGATGGGCCTGTGAGACTCGCAACATTTTGGGTCATACTCCAGTTTTAACAGTACGCAAATAGTTGCTCCCTCCCATGTTTTTGGTAAATCTAGCCCTTTTAGGAAGACTGTATTCATTAATTCTTTCAAAAACAGGGCAACCTCGTCCTTTAAGGACATATAGATCTAATTTGGTAATGAGTCTGCCCCAGCTGCTTTCCCTTTTTTTATTTCCCTATCGCACTTATCAACTCCTCGATAATTATTTCTGAGTCTAACTCCTCCCTTTTCTCATGCAACAAAGTTGGGATTACAACTTTCTTAAAATAGAAGTTAATTTGATCTTTTGTGGCAACTGTGTCCTCTGTATACGGATTCTGAAAAAAATTAGGGACGGCGTTCTCAATCTCTGTAATCAGTGCTGGGGTGTTCTCTGGGATCCTATTTTGATTTTTTTCCAGTCTCATAATTTCCTGCATCTCTCCCAGTATTCATAATGTGAAAGTTTGCTCACCTCCCATTTATTTCTAACTATAGTCTCTAAGATATAAGCCAGTTCTACCCTTTTCGCTTTTATTTCTGCGTCAATCTTACTTAAATCTGGTGAATTATTACTTTATTCTGCATACCTGTCCAGCTGGTGTAATCTAGTTTCTAATAGACTTATTGTACTCCTAATAGTTTTGTTCTTAAAGGTCAGCTTTCCCCTAACAACTGCCTTATACACATCCCACGGAGTTTGAATGGAGGTACCAGATTTATTTAGACAGAAATATTCCTTGGTTTCCTCTAAGATTTGCCACTACTTGCTGATTTAAGAGTAAAGTTCGATCTAAAGTCTATCTTGGGGAGGCACATGCCTTGTCTATCAATAGTTCCATTCCATTAGTTAATTCCATCGCCGAATGATCTGACAAGTTAGCCGGTAGATGTGCCACTTTCCTAATCTTTTTGCTTACTCCGTTATCTACTAAAAAAGTAGTCTATCCTTGAGGCATGCCCATATTTCTTATTTCAAAACGTAAACTTATTCTCTCTCACCCATTTTACTCTCCAGACTTCCACCAACTCCAGATCTTCCATACAATGTTTCAACCACAACATCATCTTGGGTAGATTAAACTCTATAGATGTTTTCCTGTTGGGTAACCTATCTTCCTTTGGATCTAATAATAAATGATTGTCTCCAGCCAGGATTATAGGGGCTGTGGAGTCCAGTAGCTGACTAAAGACTGCAAGGGGGAAGGATCATCTACATTTGGGCCATAATACCCTGCTATCATGTATATTTTCCCTAATATGTTTTACTTTCAAGGAGCTCTATCTCCCCTTGGGGTCCGTTGACACGTCTTCTACTGACACTTTAGCTGACTTCTTACATATAATAGCCACCCCCATCACACAGCAGGTCTGGTTAGTGCAGACATAAGTATCTACCCAACTTTTTCTTCATTATCTCTCCCTGTTCTGCAATTAATAAATGTGTTTCTTGAAGGATAATGATTTCACTGTCTACCATTCTTAGATACTCTATAATATTTGCCTCCTACTTCTGACTGTAAGGTCATTCACATTCAAAGTTAAAATATTAACCGACATCCAATTTGCTGAGTCAGGCCTGATTGTCTTGTGTACCATCCCAGGTCTGAGCTTCTTTATTTCTACAAATTTGGACTATTCTTTAAAAAAAAAAAATCCTCATATGCTCTCACACCCTACGTGAGTAAATCAAAATATGATTGTGTGCGTTCCCCCCTACCTCCCTGCCCTGGAGTACCATCCCTTCCTTCTTAGGGTGAATAATGATCACCACCATCGAGGTCCCTATTCTCTAGGCTAATAACCTGTACCTATTTTGTTGTATTTGTTTTATTAATGACTTTACGTCTTTGGGTTCTCTTATATCATGCATCTGTTTTTCCACATCATTTTCAGGGAGGCTGGAAAGCGCATCTGGGCTGTCGCCCCCAGGGACCTTAGCTCCAGAATGTGTTGCCCTAGTTCCCATTACCTATCCTGCGTTACTTTTGAAATATCTGAGCAAATTCGGAATGCCCAATCTCCTTTATTGTAGGTACCAACTTTAAGTGCATTGTTCAAGACTTTCTGTTTTAAAACATAACTTTTTAAAGTTAATTAAAGATTCTTCGTGGGTTCTTTCGCATCCTACCTTTTTTAAAGGGATCACGATGCACCATCTGAATGTCTGCTTCCAGAAGTGTCGGCTCCAGGCCGGGGATCAACTCTATTAAGAGGTCAACCACAAAGCTCTTAACACTCTCCCCTTCCATTCCCTCTGGGACATTCAAATCTTAGGTTATTCCTTTTAGCGTTATTTTCTAATGTTTCAATTTTTCCCTAATGTCCTTTTCATTTGCCTTCATAGCCTGTATCTGTTCACGATTCACCTCCACCTCTCTGCCCAGATCTTCTTTTTCTCTAGAGCCTCTCTGAGGTTGCAAAACTCAATCTCATCTCTGAAATTAGGGATTCAATTAGTTTTACCACACCTGGGTGCTCAGCTTGACCCAGGGTGTCTTGCGCCTCTCCATGCACATTAATATGTGGCTCCACTTGATTTTGCTGCCCCTGAGCCGGAGAAGGTGGTGGTGCATCTAGTTGCATACTGTGGTTTCCTCCCCTATCAGTTTGCCGTCCTTCAACATTATCGGAATCACTTTTGGTTTGATTTCTTCACTTGTGGGAAAACCCAGAGAGTCCTGCTTAGCTTGAACTTTAAAAAAAAGAAGGTAATGAGGGAGTAATTTTTATCTTAGTTCCTACAGGCCTTCCTCTTGATGAGAAAGCAGGAGGTACATCACGGCATTGGGTTGCTGTGTCCTGTTTCCCACTCTGATTGTGAAATATGGGCACCAACACCGGGGTTTTCTGTGGAGCAGAAGAAAAGGTTGCGGCCACTAAGTTCCTGTTCCTCAAACAGTACCTTATCCCACGGCTCTGGATGTATTCCTGAGGTTCCACCTCTGAAACTTTGTTTTTTACTTTTTAACTCGTTTTTTAACTCTGCTACCTCTGTTTCTGGTGCTGCAGGCCAGGGCCGGACTGGCCGCAGCGGGCACCGGGCATTTCCCCGGTGGGCCACCAGGATGGGGGCCGGTTTTGGGCCCCGTTTTTGTTACTGGATGCCTGCAATATCGGCTGCCCGTTAACAAAATTGGCGGAACCCGGCCCTTGCAAACAGCTCGGCTGCACCCCCTCAGCCCCCCCAGAGGGGGCCGGCCGAGCAGTTTGTCAGGACCCATTTAGGTTCCCAGTCCGGTCCTGCTGCAGGGATTTGAACTCTCTTTTTGCCCTCATCCCGGCCATTTACCGGAGTCATACGCACTCTACCCACATCGGGTTCTCCTGGAGCCCCCTGACACAGCGAGGACAGAGTTTGCAGGGATCCAAACAAGAAACAAAGCTTCCCGCTGTGCCCCGGAAGGAGAGCCGAGCAGGAGCCCTTCGACTCCACCAGAGGCCCGCTGCTGCCTCTGCCCACACAGTTTCAGAGGGACTGCAGTAAGCCGCTGCGTCTCCGGTCCCTGCACTCCAAGCATGGGGCTGCCCAGAACCACGGTATGTAATTGATTTAAAAAATAATAACTCTTTGTGCCCTACATGGAGTCAAATTGAGAACCACTTCATTCTTAATTCGCGCTGATCACCCAGAGAAATCGGGAGCTCCCGACTGGACCTTTCCAGCCGTCCGCCATGTTCTCCAACACTCCCAGCAATGTCTTGTGTTAAACCATTGATAAATGAAGCCGTTCTGGGAAGCACCAATGTTTCTGCCGTTCTGGGGTGATAGGAATCATTTTGGAATTGCAGTGCCTCAATTTTATCATTTTTTTTTTTTAAATTAGCGGAAACAGTGGAAAAGCATACATAATTTGTTGGACTACCTCATCAAAGGACCTTCGCCCAATGATCTTGGTTCCCACTCTTTTGACATGAAAGTTTGACGTTTCGCAGCTCAACTTTTTGCAAAAAAATCTATAGAAAGATATCCCCCAGTCTCGGAAAATATCTTTGATCTAATTGTTCATTTCCCATTTGTTTTTTGTTGAAAAACCTGCTTAACAGATCTGCATGACCATTCTGAAGACCTGGGAGATGCACAACATAAATAGATAGATGTCTCCCTATGAGCTAATGCCAGATTGCTTGGGCCTCTAGGGACAGGGTTCCTAACTTGGTGTCACCCTGTCTGTTTAGATAATATATTGTGATTGTGTTGCCTTTCTGAACCAACAACTTTTTGTTGAATGATGGTTGAAATGCCTTCATAGCAAGATGTCTGCAAGATGTACAGCTTTGAGTTTCAGTATATTTATATGGTACAATTGCTGTTTCTTTGGTGAAAACGGAGTTCCTTCACGAAAATGTGTTATCTTGTATCACCATCTAATTGAATCTTTGAACTGTGGGGTTAGCAGCAGTTTGTCTTCCCAACTGTTGTGGTCTTGAATCTACTGGTCTTCCATGCATTGTTGGAGAGGTCTCGCGAGAAGAAGTGCGTTGGGTACCATATAAATGCACAACGCCACTGTTCACAATATGGATGATATCTGGTGCGAAGTCGGAGATGGAGTCTGTAATAGGTACTGACTTTTCATCAAAATGGTAGACAATCTGCCCTGAAGACTGAACTTTTCCTGTGTTGTGTTCAGAATAACACCTAGATAGCCTCTAGACTGAACTGGAGTCGATGTGACTTTGTTGACTTTGCATAGTTGACATGGAGACTTAGACGGTGAAGAAGGGATATAGTGGTGATGAAAACCCAGTGAGACTATTCAGATGAATTAGCTTTTATTAGCCAGTCTTCTATGTATGGATATATGTAAATTCTGTGTCTCCTGATGTGTGTGACCATAACTACCATGCACTTTGTAAATGACCTAGATGCAGACTTTAGACCTAGATGAAGCACTCTAAATTGATAATAAACTTTTCCCTCACTGAATTGGGATATGAAAATAAGCGTCTTATTGAACACATCCAATCTCCTTTTACGACTTGAGGATAAACGTAGTGTAAAGCTAACACCCTAAATTATTGTTTTCTGATGTACTGTTGTCCTGCCTCAAATCCAAGACAGGAATACATTTCTTTTTTAGACCTTTCTTTGGAACCAAAAAATACTTGGAATACATTCCTTTCCCTCGATGTCGTGAAGGAACAGGTTCTATTGCTTGTTTTTGAGGGAGTGATGTTACCTCCTTTCTTAGCACAGACAGCTGATGTTTTGGTTCACTCTTTGGTGGAGTCTTTAATGGAAGTGATTTGAAATTAATTGTGTATCTGTTTTCGGTGTTTCTGAAAGACTCACTTATCTTTTGAAGTTCTTTTCCACACAATTAGTTGTTTTGGTACTCTCCCTCCCACTGGAGTGGGTGACAGAAGAGAGGAAGAGGGGGCAGTTGCGAAGCCAGTGATTTGAAAAATCACAGGCTTTAAAGCTGCAAAAAGTTATGATGCAAAGTACAAAAGTTACTCTAAGAGTAAAAAAAAGGTTTCCTGATTCACAAAGTAGCATTTCTTTACTCAATGCGAATTCGCATGAAAAGGATGTCCCCTCATATTTGCGAGTCGCAATGTATAAATTATTTGAAGTTGCAGTCGTAGTCAGTTGATACGTTACCAACACAAATGTGATATGATAACTGATTTTCAAAAGGAGACACTGGCTTCCAGGGCAAGCACCTTCAGAGAGAGCAGGCAGTCATTCTCGAAACCACTGCATGCTGATAAAGTAGCTCATAAGGGACACAATCTGCTTTAAAAAACACACAAGCATTCTCAAAGCCAGTAGTTATGACTTTAATTGAATTGAATTGAAATAAGCTTTATTTCGATAAAAACATATCTTAAAAAGCGCATACAGTATAACATACAGGATAGACACAAGCCGCAAAAAATGCGTTAACAACCATGCATCCCGAGATAACAGCAAAATTTTAAAAAGTACATATAGACATATAAATAAGACAGTTTAAAAGGAGAATATATACAGAGGGGGAAATCAATCATCCAACTTGGCTAAGGGCTACAAGGGCTTTAGTTCTTAGCAGCCAGGACCACCTCAAGAATTTCGACAGAACACAAGCATAAAAAGGTCGAGCATCTGATTTCAAGATGCGCAAAGCTGTACGATGGTCACGTGTTCCCAGAGTTTTGCATAAGGGAGTAAGCCAATAGGATCTTGGGATTTTATATCTCGGGCAAGCAAATAGGACATGTGCGATTGACTCGATTAAGGACTCACAAAAAGGGCAATATGGTGACGTCTGGGAGGGTGGTTTCCAGCGTGCGGTCAGCTCACGAACCGGGAGGGTGCCAATCCTGAACTTGGTATAAAGAGATCGATCATACGGCTTTTGTATTATGTCAAGGTAAGGCTCGTAGCACACTACATCTTTGATCGTGAGGAATTCAATAGTTCTGCTGCCGCCAAGAGAGTTAGAGTTTCTTTTTGCAATCACCCAACTCCAGTAAAGTTTCTTAAGTTCTGCTTTTGGGGGGGAAGTTTTATTGTCCCATGCATCTTTGAGGCCGATATCATAAAGCAAAACTTTGACTTCTTTCAACCATTTAATTTTATGCCAGGAAGGGATGGATAATATGTCGGAAAGACCCTCCGCATATTTAGCTAACTCAGGGGTCCGCCAAATCCGGGCCCATAGGAGTAGGGGGCGTACTTTTGCCAAGTGTGTCACTGAGTGGCACCCTAAGTCCATTAGTAACGGTACTAAAGGGGTGCTCTGTGGGAGTGCCAGCAGTTCCTTATAGAATCTAGATTCGGACTTGGCAAGCTCATCAGTATTAGTTAAGCCCCATAGTTTGGCACCATAGAGTGCCGAGCTCACACCTTTTGCTTTATATATGTCCAAAGCTGGAGCTATTGGCCGGGACGTGGAGGATCGATGTTCCCTGAGAAGAGCGCCAGTAACCCTCTTGTGGGTTAGTAGCATTTTTCGTTGATGGGATGACCAGGACATGGTGTCTGTAATGCGGATACCCGAGTAATCGAATTCTTTCACCCGCTCTAGGGGAACAGAATTCAAAACTGGGGGCCGCCCTAACTTCCTAGGTGAATTTAGGATTAGATACTTGGTTTTGGAAGTATTTATACTAAGGCCTCTAGCACTACAGAAAGCTTGAAAGCTATCAAGCAGAGTTTTGCAGTCCCTTTGGTGATTTAGACAGCAGGAGAGTGTCATCCGCGAACAGGAGAGTTGGAATACGATCGCCCGCCAGGGATGGTGCATCAGAAGGAACTTTTTTCAGATGATCCACTACACCATTCACATAAAGTGAGAATAGGGTAGGGGCAAGAACACATCCCTGGCGGACGCCCCTGTTCACTGGGATTCGCTCCGTTTTCTGTCCCTGGGACCCCCATCGCACTTGGGCGTAATTTCCCTCATGTAGTTTCATTAATAAGGCCAACAAGTAAGAAGGGATATTCATGTTGGCCAGAACACGCCACAAAGTGTCGCGAGGGACAAGGTCGAAAGCTGTTTTCAGGTCGATGAAGGCAAGATAGAGACTGCCCTTTCCAAGAAGTACAACCTTCCAATAAAGGAGGAACAATCTGAAGGCCTGCTCTATGGTGCCTGTCCCGACCCTAAAGCCTGCTTGGTAGTCAGAGAGGATATTATTATCGTTTGCCCAAGATAAAATCCTCTCCAAAATCACTTTCCCGATCACCTTCTGAGATGAGTCAATGAGACTGATCGGGCGATAATTCGCTGGATCGTCTCTAGCTCCCTTTTTAAATATGGGAACGACCTCCGCCCCCTTCCAAGACTCGGGAACCGAGGCACCGTTGTCAATGGCATTGATTAGGCTAGAAAGAAGCTTCCCCCATCGAGATGGATCAAGTTTTAAAACATCACCAGGAATGCCGTCTGGGCCAGCTGCCTTCAGGGGAACAATAGACTTAATGGCAGAAGCTACTTCCCTTTCAGTGAAAGGAGTGGTGTTTGGAGCTTTCGCAAGAGAGGGGACATCTTCAATGGAGGGTGTCCCCGAATCTTCTGACCGGGAAGAATAAAGTTTAGAGAAATGATCAAACCAGGCCATGCTCGTAATGTTACATGTTAGGAGTACATGAGCTGGTCTGGTTTTGGTTCTAATTATCTCCCAGAAAGAGCCGGAATCTCGTTTGAGAGAAGCCTCTCTTAATGTCTGCCAATACTGTTCTTCCCAAAGTTTTTTAGCATTAAGGACATTAATCTTATAGTCCTTCCTAGCCAACTGGATCTTGGATATGATCCTTGTTTTGATAGCCGCGATTAGGGCAGATTTTTTCTTCCTACAAATTGGTGTGTACCACCCATCAATGGGGATACGTTTGGTCACACCTCTGGGTGGGCCACCATTACCCTCTATACGGAATAAATTACCCAACTTACTTATAGTATCTTGGAAGATCAAAGAAGCCTTATCAGGGGGAGTGACATGGGTACTTAGTAAGGCTAGATCGACTTGCACTTCCTGCAATATTGATCTAATTAAATCAACTTTTACATCATCTAGGCACACATTACGCCATTTAAGGCGTCTCTCGCAATTAGTGGGACATACCTCATGGGTTTGCATAATGCTAGTAGCTGGAAGGGGCAGAATCCCACGAATATCTCCCCATAATGATTTTATACTAAGAGATAGCTGATTGTGGTCACTATCATGTGAGGGGAGTATTTCCATGTCTACCTCGTATGCCCAGAGATTAAGATCGAGAAGTATATAGTCGATCCGAGATGTGCAATTGGTCCTATTATAAGTATGCATGCCTTGAGAGTCAGAAGGTGTTCTGCCATATGCAGCCCTTAAGCCAAACTCAAGGGTCATAGTATTTAAAAATATGGCTGTTTTCGTCCATCTCTTTATAGGAGTTAGGGATAGCAATGGAATGCCTCTTTTGAGATCATCCTCAAAAAGGTCAGGAAGATCCAATGAGGCGAGAGGCTCATAGGAACAGTTGAAGTCGCCAGCTATTAATATATGGGATGTATGTTGACACTTGCGCAATTCATCCTCAAGGAGTGGAAATACAGGCGATAATGCACCACCGTTGAGACCCCTGGCGTAAACATTGAAGATCACAAGAGACTTCCTACCATGGGAGCCCCTTAAGGTAAGTTTTAAAATATCAGGGGAAACAATACAAGCCTTCCTTACAGAGCACCCAGTGGAGATATTGACCCAAATCAAGAGACCGCCCGAAGGGCGACCTCTTCCTGTTGAAGGTAAAATGGCCGGTATGAAGAAAGTGGTATAGCCGACCATATGGTGGGGCACTATACTCCATGTCTCCTGGAAAATACAGATGGAGTAGGATGTTATTAAGGAGTTCCAATCTGGTAGGTCAAGTTTGCTGGAAAGACCAGCTACGTTCCAGCTAAGAACCTTTAAGGAGGAAACTTCAGTTGCTACATCATGGGTTATAATAGGACCCGGAGAGTTGGTAGAGACCTGTAAGGGATTGTGTGAGGAGGGCAGCAAAGGACAGTTGCTAGCCTGGTGAAAAGAAATAGGCTGCAAGCTACACTGTTGAATATTTTGGGGGAATTCCTCAGTTAAAGTAGTAGTTTTTTGTATTCCTACAGAAGGGTAAATTTTGTCCCCTGAAGAAATGGATTCATGTCAATAGGAATCGTAGCACCCATAAGGGGCACAATACCTATTTTGGACGAAAGGAAGGTGGACATTTCCATGAAGAGGCCAATTTCCCACGAAATTTTCAACCTGAGGCAGGTGGAAGGGAGAGGAATGTGAGTGATAAGAATACACAGGATCAAAATAAAAATGGCTTAAGTCTAGACATTGTATCCCACTGGTATTAGAGTCTGGATATTTTACAAATTAGCTTGGTTACGTAGGGATTCCTGAAATTTATGACAACACAATCACCAGACGTTTGCTTTGGTCTGTTCCCCACCCAAGAAACCCTCCTAACATGAAGAACATAGCCGTCCAGATGCCTAGGGAGAGGCCTATTAGTGTTCAGCCAGTATAACGTCTTGTTTTTGAGCTCGGAGAAAGATTCCGACTTGCCAGCCTTTAGGTGTGGAATGCCTGTTAGAACAGCAACAAAAGGCTGGCACTCGGGCGGAAGATTAATATGGGGTAGTTCTTCCACAGGGTTACTGGCGACGCTGTTCAGGTGATCTTGGGCTGGGCCTTTAACAAAAGTTTTAGAAGGGTTCTGTTCGGGATTAGCCGCACGGGCTGGTGCTTCGAGAATTATGGGGCTATCAGTTGGAGCAATGGGTAATTTCTTTCCTTTGGATAAAGTACCCGATTGAGATATAAATGCCGGGGATTTAGTGCCAGGAGAAGTAATTCCATTCTTTACCCCTGGGCATGAGGCCACATTTAGGTGTAATGAACCTATTTTAGAAGCAGGATCAGCACGGGTAGTATGCAGGGGGTCAATGGTTACACAATTTTGTTGGCCCATTTTTGAGTGCAGCTTGATTAAAGATTTAAGGGAAAAGAAGTTATCCAAAGAGGACTGTTCAAACTTCTCAAGCCTCTCAGCCAATATTGACATTCTTTCCATCAGAGGTAATAGAAGAGAATTAATGAGTGATTTAATTTGGTCGATAAGCGAATGTTGGAGTTCTGGAACCTCTAGTGGTTCAGAATGTATAGTGCACTGCTCAACAGGATTTGTGGGAACTAAGTTAGGGGTCTGTACAAGAGATGGTCGTAATATCTGGTGGTGAGGTTGGGAAGAAACTGTGCGACCAGCTTTCTTTCCAAGAGTATTACGCAATTTCCCTTTGCATTTCTTGGAAACTTTTGATTGATCCCCAATGATTTCACTGCCCACACTTTTGCTTTTGCTCAAAATAGGATTCTGTCCTGCTGAGATAGGTGGCTCAGAAGAAATACAAATTTCGGGGGAAAGGGATGTGTAATGTAGATTCAAGAACATCTAATGTGGTAGGGAAAAGAGGGGAATACGATAAGTTGATCTGTGGATTTGAGCCATGGGCTGGAGGTCTCGCAGATGGGACAGCCACAGTAGGTGACTTGTGTTGCGTATGTCCCATTTGCGTTCCTTCAAGTATAATGTTGTTTGCTGGGGCAGGGGACACAGCGGAAGCGATATTTCCAAGTGAAGAGCGTTTGTCGAGGTGCACGTCAAGGGAAAGACGACGTTCAGTGAGGGCAATTTCTTTTTCGAGTACAGAACAAGCGCGAATTATAAAATGATCTAATGTGCCACTCACTGAATTGCCGCCTGAGGTGCCTCCTCTGCCCGACCGAGTTGACATTGCCATTGGCAGGTGGTATCAGGACAGTACGTTACAAAGGGTAGGGCTACCAGTATGTTAAACTGTCAAAAACCCAGATCAATGCAGTCAATAATCAACAGCTAATGGTCAGATAGTCACAATATCGTCCTAAGGCAAGGACAAGGACAAGGCGCCTGGAGAGTTGGCCCGGCCCGGCCTCACTCGGCCCCGGACGGCCACAGACGGCCCGCCCTCTGCCCGCGCTCAGCCCGGCGCCGCCCGCGCACGGTCCCGCGACGCGGGAGCTGTCCTCACTTTAATAGCGCCTCCAGGTGTTGATGGGCGTGAGCTTCCGCCCCAGGTGCCTCAGGTGCTGCTGGAAGACGTAGTCCCCCTTCTGTGCGCGGCCGCGAAGGTGATGCACGCGGCGGCGTGAGGGAGACACACAAGGCAGGAGCAAGAACCAGGGACCCTTGACACAACGGCCAGGTCAAGCAATATCCACCGACAGAGTCACGAACACAGGAAAGATCCCCCGCTCCACCGGGGCTGTCCTCACTTTAATAGCGCCTCCAGGTGTTGATGGGCGTGAGCTTCCGCCCCAGGTGCCCCAGGTGCTGCTGGAAGACGTAGTCCCCCTTCTATGCGCGGCCGCGAAGGTGATGCACGCGGCGGCGTGAGGGAGACACACAAGGCAGGAGCAAGAACCAGGGACCCTTGACACAACGGCCAGGTCAAGCAATATCCACCGACAGAGTCACGAACACAGGAAAGATCTATGACTTTAATAGGCCAACACACGCAAACACACACATATACAAACAATGTTTACATACTGCCGCTCATTGAAGCACGACCTACTGCCTTTGTTGCCAATACATGGTGCTGGTGGTGGAGGCAGTGCTACTGGTAGTGTGATATTGTTCGTGATATTAGATTGTTATTGGTAGCTATGGTTTGGTTTTGGTGGTGGGGTATTGTTTGTGGTATGATATTAGTTCTACTGGTGTTATTGTTGCCGGTACATATGGTGGTGGTATGGTGGCACTGGCATTAGTGTAGGTGTTATTGGTTGTGCCACTGGAGGAATTGTGTCTGATATTGGTGGTGAATTGGTGTTATTAGTAGAACTAGTGGTGGCATTAGTGGTGGCTTAGAAATTGATAGTATTATTATAGGTGGTGGTAGTTGTGTTGGTGAGGGTCACCTGGTATTTTGTGAAGGTGATATTGGTGGTGGTAGTGGGTGCTGTTGGTGTCGTACTGGTAGTGATTTGGCATTGGTGGTTCTGATTACGTGACCATGTATTAACATTTGTAAATCTTATGCACACACCTCGTGAATGCTTTTTCGAGGGCCATGTTAGTGTCAGGTTTGCTCTTGAGTCTCTCAAGTCATGACAAAAGCATTCAGAAATGCCTGCTCCTTTTATTAAAAAATATATATTGCATTTTGTATACAATGCATGTATGAGATAAATAATTGAATGTGAAAAAAGTGTGATGGTAGTAAGCACACTTTTAATATTTAGAATATTCCCTCATGCAAGGTCTCCACAGAAGACAGAATTATACGCCAGGCAGCCAACAGCATGACAGTGAAAGACAAATACTCCTCTGGGCTCATCCAAGATATGATTGACTTTTTCTCAATAAGTGGTTGAAAAAGGCTGGTCTAAATAAGCCAATGGTTGAAGGCGGCTAACTCAAAGCCCATCAATTAAGAAACATCCCGCCAATGACACAATAGATCTTGCATACAGCTGTGCTGTCAACCCAGAACCTAAAATGTTCAATTGGAATCAGTGCAAGCAGCGAGATAGAAGTCTGTTGTCTCTTGCAGGCCTCCATCCCTGTGTTCACAAAGGCATGCGCAGGAGGGTTCAAAATGCCTCCTGCCTCATTAGTATTCATGAGACAGGAGGTTTTTGCAATGTTAATGTACATTTTATGATGCGCCTGATTAGTAAATTAGTTGCATGGCAAAATGAGACCCCTTTCCTGAACCAGCCAGTGTGTAATTAGCACGTACTGGTTTGAGAACAGGACTTAGTACATTGACCCATAAAGCTTAAACAAAATGTGTCCGGCATCTCTTGCCTTCACTCAGACCCTCCCCCACACCCCCCAGTTGGCGGCCTGCACTGCCACCTCCCACAGCCTTACACAGAGCAGTCATGTTGAGTTACAGTGCATCGCATTGTTTCTTTGGGGCCCCAGAGAAGGACCATTATCACCAAGAAGCTGCTGCGTGGTGGAGTATGATACAGCCATGATCCCTTCTCTTAACTAATGGAAGCTGCTGTAAGGATTAGGGGTGTAACGACGCATTAGGTTACTAGCACTATTGCACATTTTCCTATGGGTGAGGTTTGCATACTGTACACTGGTGAACATGTTTCCCAGATCCTTTGTAGAGTTCTGCGTCCTAAAGATGTGTAACACCTCTGGGCTGTGCACAATCCCAGCAATGGGACATTCGGGGGGAAAGAAGACAGCGCTGTGCAGACCTCGGTGATAAAAACACACCTCTCTCTTTGCCTTTTCAGTTCGACTGGGTGCGGCAGAGGTTTGGACCGGAGTTTGTGGACAGAATCATCATTTGTAGGGACAAGACCTTGATTAACGGCCACCTGCTGTTTGACGACAAGGATGATATTACAGGTGTGCTCCTTTCCTAGAGGCTTGATGTTGACAGCACTATGGCATGATGATAACGGTCTGCTTTCTCTTCCTAGGGCTGCTGACTAAACCCACCTGGGACCACGTTCTCGTGACTGCCTTCCACAACACTAAGCTGGAGTGGCGGCCCCCTCTCAAGCGCCTGGACAGCTGGACTTCTGACTGGAAATCCATACTGGATAACAAACGCAAGGAACTGACTTCCAGATAGCAAGGCCATTCATGAGGATTTCTGGTGCACGTGCTTCCAAGAGTCATTGGCCCGGGCATGTCTGCACCATATTGCCCCATCCGAGGGCTCATTTCTCACTGGCCCTTGCACTGATGTGCACCAACGTCCTCACAGTTTTAATAAACTGCAATGGCATGAAAGACCTTCTGTACGGTTTGATGTTGCTGGCTTTCCTCTACCAGTTGCGATTTCCCTAAGCACCCTCAATCTCAACAGCTGTCATTGGGGCTACAGGAGGAGTTTGCTGTTATTTTTTATGAGGCTTTGGACAGGAGGCAAATGGGTGCATGGACACACAAACTCACTAGGGCGAATTCCCCCCTGAAAGAACCTTAATAGATGCATTGGATATTAATAGCCTGAAACATGCTGACAAATTGAGTTGTGACAAGTCGAGGTGCAGACCTCCGCTTCACAGCACAACATCTATAATAATAACAATTGCAAATAAAAACAGACCTGTGGGCGAGCTATTGGCTTGGGCAGTGGGGTGGGGGTGGTTAATTGGGGTAGCAAGTACAATGTAGAGAGAGCAGGGGAGAGAAAACAGACAACAGGTGAGGCAATATGGTCAACAAAAGGGGCAAAACAGACAGCAGAGGATGGTGGATGGGGACAAGACGGACAGCGAAGGAAGGGCGTGTGGCTGGGACACAGACCGGGGGGGGGAGGGGCGTGCACGAGGGAGCCAGCTGAAAAACACGCCCGCTATTGGAGTGCTTACACAGAAAGAAAACAAGTGGATTGGAATATTGGTACATTTGAACTAATCTTTAATCCATAGTGTCGTCCCTTGTGTACTGGAAATACATCGACATTTATATGCATACGGGGGTGTAAAACCCCTACGTAGAACGTAGGCTACGTGTTTACACCCTGGCTTCCTTCTTGTGAGGCCGCATGCATGAACCTGCACCATACACGTGCAGCTTCCAATGTTGGGCACATTATGGACAGGAAGTGAAATGTAAATCAAACCAGGTGTTAGTTCAAAAAATAGATAATGACAAACAAGGCCCGAGAGCACGCATGCCCACTACCCGACTACTGGTGGACGTGGAGCGCAGCGTTGTTTAAAAACATCCAACATCTTCCCAGCAAACCGAGCTGTTAATGCTGGTGTCGGAGGGGTGCGTTTAAACTGTTCAGAAACAAACATTTAGAAAAAGAAATAGGGAACAAGCAGCAGGAGCAAACGTCAAAACCTGGTATTGTCAGCGAAAAATGCCGGGGGCAGAGCACTATTAAGGACCATCATCATTCCTACAGCTAAAGATCCCGAGAGCACTGTTAAACAAGCATTGGCAAGTGCACGAGGTTTCGCCTATGTGATTAATAATAAGCTGTTTTTGTTGTAAGTTGTATCTTGCTGAGTAGTTGTACAATATAAGTTACAGAACGTCTGGTAAAGTGTTATGACTGGTTTATGTACAAAAAGGCAACATATTGTGCTGTTACTAGTGGTATAGTGCGGGTAAGTAATAGCAACATTTTGAAAAATTAAAGAGGGAAATATAATTAATTGATGTAATAACAATATTCTGTGTATAGAGGAGGTCTGACTATATATGGGCCAGGTGCCACTGCATCTGCTGCACCATTCAAATCATGACCCTATTGCCTGTAACGTAACTGGACTTGTGACTGCCTGTTAAGTGGTAAAATATTGCACTATCTGGTATTTAGAGAGATTCCTAGAGCTTTGGGCCCCGGTGTCACTGCACCTGCTGCATCATTGAAATCATGACCTTAGTGCCTGCAAGGTAACTACACTTGTGACTGCTTATTTAGTGGTCAAATATAGCAATAGTTGGTGTTTAGAGGAGTTCTGACAAATTTTGGCCCCGGTGCCAATGCACATGCAGCACCATTGAAATCATGGCCTGAGTACCTTCTAGTTAACTGCACTTGTGACTGTCTGTTTAGTACTAAAATGTTGCATTATTCTGCATTTAGTGGGTATCCTAGAGCTTTTGGCTCCGGTGCCACTGCACCATTCAAATCGAGCCACTTTTAACTGCAAAATAATTGCAATTGTGTGTGCCTGTACAGTAGTAAAATATCGCAATATTTGGTGTTTCGAGGAGGTCATGACAAATTTTGGTACGGTGCCACTGCATCTGCTGCACCATTCAAGTCAAGTCAAGTCAAAAGTTAGCTTTATTCGGTTAAAAATTTTAAAACCATCAAAGCATACGCAATAAAATTCCTTTCACAATTAGTCACATTACTATGTCATAATTAACACAACTAAGTATATTACAATATAAAAAGTGCTATACATTTGATGAGTACAAAAACACAATAAAAAGTTTGTCACCCAATGGAAAACTAATTATTTTTTCTAAGAATTTCAGAAATCATTGCATCAAATTATCGTTAAAATAAAACTTTCTGTTACACTGCGAACATAAAAAGGCAGAAGGGGTGACTAGGGTAGCAGCATTTTCTTACGACATCTCACAGCCCCTATAATGTAACTCGCCACCCCAAAACATATTGCAGAAGACCCAAGCATTTGCAAATAAACCAGAGCTGGTCTGACCTGTTCAAAATTACAACATCTTAGCAGTGGCAGGATAAATTTCTTTCGCTGCAGTACATAAAACTCGCAGAAAAAGATCATATGCAGGGCATTTTGCTCTGATTTGTTGTCACACGGACAAGGCCCTAGAGTCCCATTTTTGGCATGCCCCCGGGGGAAAGATAACAACCATGGGAGCATGCCATGTTTGAACCTTTGCAGAACAAACAAATGGAATGGCTTATTTATGTATGTTAAGTACGGCTGAATCTCTCTCCCTGTGCTTAACATAACAAAATTTCTAACCAATTGTTTTGCCAATTCCTCCTCTTCCCTTAGGACCATCAACCTGTTTAAGTACTGAGATTTTACTGCCTTAATCGCGATTTTACTTAAGGCCCTAGGGTTTGTAAACAAGTCAAGGCTACCCATTGACTCCATTTGGGTTTTAATATAATGGATCCATGGTATAGCCCTGGCCTTGTCCAAGGACAGACAATCCTGAATAATTAGTTGATTTAAATTCGGAGCTTGCTGTGACCAGATTCTAAGCCATCCTAATATCGGAGCCACAGCAATCTGGTCAGAAATATAATCAGCGCCCAAGTCTTCATGTATGTTAAAGGATGCTGCAGATTGAGGGAGCAATAAGACTTTTCTAAAAAAGACATTTTCTGCCATTTGAATCTCGCTAGATTTAGTATAGCCCCACACCTCACTCCCATACAACATCATGGGCAAACATTTGGCGTTATAGATTTTCATGATGGCCGGTAATGGCTTACAATCTAAAAGTTTAGCAAAGCCCAACAGGGCCCCTGTGGCCCTCACTAATGTGTTTTTTTTCAACGAGCGTTGCATTGCCCACGATTTTCTATCGTCAAAGACAATACCCAAGTATGGGAAGGCAGGTATTTTACTTAGCTCCTGCCCTTTACAGACAAATGATGCCCTTTTCGCCCGTCTGCTGCCTAACGTCATGGCGTGTGATTTTTTGAAATTAGTTTTCAAATCCAAAGAGTCCATAAAACTAATAAAACAAACCAGAAGTGATTGTAAACCTCTTGCCGTCCTTGCTATCAACACAGCATCGTCTGCGTATTATAGCGCAGGAATCTTTTTATGGCCCACTCTCGGGATGTCCTTACATGATGCAATTAAGGCTTCACCCAACTTGTTTATATAAAGTGTAAACAGCAGAGGAGCAAGGATACATCCTTGCCTTACCCCTCGCTTTACTGGCCAGGCATCCGTCAAGCTCCCGTTCTCATTATAACGCACAGCAGCACTAGTATCTTTATGAATATCGGCTAGGAAGGATATCAGTATGGGATCTAGACCTATATCAGACAGGGCAGTCCAAAGTTTCTGGCGGTTTACAAGGTCGAAAGCAGTGGACAGATCCATAAAGGCTTGATGTAAATCCCCCTGCTTTGCGACCGTGTACTTCCCTATGAGGAGGTGTAAGTTGAGGCATTGCCCAACAGTACCTCTTCCTTTTCTGAACCCGTACTGCAAGTCTGAAATGACTGCATTCTCTTCCAACCAGGTTGTCAGCCGCTCCAGGACCACCTTCCCCATGATTTTTGCTGCTGAGTCCAGGAGAGAGATCGGCCGATAACACGCCGGATCCTCTCTTGACCCCTTTTTAAATATAGGAACAATAACTGCTTTGCCCCAGGACACTGGGGGGCCCACTATGGTGACTGCATTAAACACAACAGTTAAAACCTTTGTCCACAAATGCGGATCGGCCCTATAAAGATCTGCCGGCACCCCATCCGGGCCGGGTGCTTTCCCGTGTGCCGTGGACTCAATGGCCTCCAGCACTTCCTCTTCTGTGAAGTTAATCTTTCCTACCTGAGTAGGTTTATTTTGAAATACAAAAGATGAATTATTTAATCCGGCATAAAGGCCACCGTAATGCTCCACCCAGTTATCTGGTCGGATGAGGCAATCTTGATTAGTGTTTACTGTCTCATTAAACAAGGGACTATTGATCACTTTCCAAAATTGAGTACTACTTTTCAGAATACTCACTTTGGTCTGTTCTTCCCAGGCCATATCTTTTAACTCAGTTTTCCTACTTTTAATAGCCTTTTTTATAAGACCTTCTTGCCTCCCCAACCTTCTGTGCGTCCTTGCCAGATTCTTTAAGCACTTCTAAAAGGGCCATATGGGTGTCACTACAAGCTTGGTTGAACCAATTTTTCAATTTCTTGGGCCTTATTTTACTTTTCCTAGTCAAGTTAACTGTTACCTGTGCTGTGATGCGATTAAAAGCATTCAGGATTTCCCTTGGATCTGGATTTCCTCCTAAGCATTTTGCCAGATCCTCGGCATTACTCATGTACAGGTTTTCTAAAAAGTCGCTAGGAGTGATGACCTCCCACCTTAGCCTGCGTCCTTGACATTTAGAGACCATATTAGAATTTAAAATGGTGGATGGTACAAATTCAGTATTAAGTGCCCTGATATTGATGGTCAACGTGAGTGGATTATGGTCACTAAAGCCTCTCTGATCAACACTAAGAGGACCTAGAGAGTCCCTCAGTAGACATGACACTAAAATGTAGTCAATCGTAGGCTCATTGCCTTGGCCATTAAAAGTTGGGACAGGGCACTGAGTTTCCCCTTGTGCTGGGGCAAACAAGTAATATATCGATAAAAAACTCTCCAGATAGACCCCACTCCTGGTGTGCTCGAAATGAATATTACCGTGTGGGTCTTCCTCAAGATCCAAATTCTGTAAATATTGCATGTGACAAACATGAATATTAAAATCCCCAAGCACTAACAAATAATAAAAGGTATTATTGTGTTCATCATAATCATCCAAAAACCCTGATAATGCTAATAGATATTGTAATTCGTCATTCCTAGTGAAGGAATTATAAAAATTTACCACCAAAATAGTAGGCAAATTATCACCCTCCAATCTTACTGCTAAAATGTTTGGGGAGCTTGTCACTACTAATACCTCTTTGTATAGAAGTTTCAGACTAAATAACAACAGAAGGCCGCCCCTGGATCTCCCCATTGTGGAAGGAGTTGCAAATTTAATAAATGATTGATAACCATCCAGGTAATATCCTTCTTTAGCTTCCCACGTTTCCTGTAAAGCTATAACATGATGGACAACAAGAAAAGTCTCCCAGTTGGTATCCCCTCTTTTGGATCTTAGTCCGGCAATATTCCAGGATAAGATCGCCATCTTGTTCTCAGACACTGCGGAACTTATTTCTTTGGGGTCCTGATTCCCTGTTAGCAATCTGTCACTCACTGGTGAGTCACCGTACTCATGTTCCACTATGGGGCTCCCGGAACCACCTTCCCGCCCTGTGGGCTCCCCCATTAGTGTGAAGCTTAAAACAGGCCCGTTTCTCATATTATCCCCTTCCCTGGGCAAAATATTTTGGACTCTATCACTGGTGGGTGTGGCACGATTTACCATTAAACCACGTTCAACACCTTTTAATCCCAAATCCGTGGTCAGGCACACCGTACAACCATCCACAGAGGGGATTATTCCCAGTTCTACACTGTCGCCATCCCCAAGTCAATCATTTGCATTTAGTGAGCTTAGTGCCTCATATCTATTAGTCAGCGCCACTGTACTAGTCGGGTAGACCAGTTGTAATTTATGTCCTGTCTCACTATTTAATCCCATGTTGACTGGGGGGTAGAAAAACCTAAGTGGGAGTACATTTACAGAGTCAGAATGGATCCTTACTGATCCGGCCTGTTTAAGAATGTGGTCCACCAGTATAGGGCAGGCCAAAACTTACCACCGCGCAATCCCCCTTGAGAGACTTGGTAGTTTTACCCACCCAGGGTACCCTCCTCACCATTTTAAAGTTCTTAAACAGGTGTTCCCCTAACACTGTTTTGGTGGTTAAATAGTGTAAGGCCCTGTTTTTAAGGGTACTCCAGTGTTCCTCTTTTCCCTCCTGCGTTTTCGGTATGTTTGCCAAAATCACCGTATAGGGACATGCTTCTGGGGGGAGGTGCAATGCTCTTTCTCGCGGGTACCTCTGCACTGGGGGGCTGATTTTCCCCTCTGGGCCAGGACCCTTCTTTACTCCCTGAGTTACTCCCACTCCTACAGCTATGGGCGGTGTGATTGGCGCTACTACATGGGGTACCTGAGATACTTGGGTTGCTAAAGTCGTGTCAGTCCGGTTCATTACTGTGGTAGCAACGGCTCTCTCGGAGTGCACCTTGAGTGGCAATAAACCCTGCACTGACGCTTTTTGACCAGCAATATGCTTTTCGATGGTAGTTAATCTGCCCTCTATTTGCTCTAGTTTCACAATAACCGGTGAAATGAATACCCCTAAACATTCTTTCATGGCCTTGATAAACTCTGACATTTTACCCCCCAAAACATTTCCTAAATTTGAGTCCTCATGAGCTAAGCCCCCCATTGCCCTCCCATCTGTACCATAATTTGAAACATTTTCATCATAAACATCATAATTTGAAACATTCTCAGCATGAACATCAGGTCCTGTCACAGAATTTTTACTATTCCTAGGTTGTTTCGCCTGTTGCCTACTGCCCCTGGACACATTACTGGCCTTTCTTTTCCCAGTAAGAGATTTACCTCCAGCCGATCGGAGCTGTCTAGTACAAGTTACTACAGGAGAAGGAGGTAGACTAGACACGGGGAATGCCTCCGCCGTGATAGACAGACTCAGGTCTAATACCGCTCCATTCGAGGCTGGGCAAGCTGGGAGGGCCAGAGTCGGGGCAATTGTCTTAGGCACCTCTGTATTAAAACTTGAAGGGAGGTTTTGAGAAGATGGGTCCAGAGATAACCTTCGTTCCACAAGCTCAATTTCTTTTGCCACAGCAGTCTCTGCTCGTTTTAAATAAGCGTCCAAGGTTCCAGCCCCCCCGCACCCTTTAGCAATGGATTTAGCCATGAAGTGAGATCACAAGATCACAATAAAAACCTAATAATTAATGTACTACTGGCAGCTGAAGACCACAATCGGCACTTATGTCTAAAACAGAGCGGCCTCCTTACATACCGCTGTTAATTTCCGGCTGTAATTGGAAGGGACGTGGCCCAGCCGACGGCTGAGATCCTCTTTGCTCACCTCCTGGCGCCGGAAAATGCGTGTGGCGACGGAAAATGCGTGTGGCGACTCCCGCCGCTAGGGCGTCTGGGATCTGTAGTCCCTATGCCCTGGACCCCCCTCCTCACTGCGGCCGCTGGTAGATGGTAGATGGTAAATGGTAAATGGATAAGGTGCGGCAGCGGGAGGGGAGACTGGAGACAGCTGGGCAGTCAGGGAAAACAGCAGGTATGACTGTGAACCCCCCCTCCCCCCCCCCCCACCCAGTGCAGGACTGAGGGAACAAGAGCCAAGTGGTGTGATAAGGGGAAAATATACAGAGAAGTTACTCCTGTGTTGGAAAGCAAACTCTGCCCCCAGTGGCTCCTAGGACCTGCGGCCCGATGTTTGTTTCTCGCCCCAGAACAAGGGCAGCGCGCCCCCAGATCCAATGCAAAACCAAAGGCAATCCACACATGAACAACACCAGAGGGAAATCCAAGTACTGCTCCAAGCAAAGGAGAGCGAAGGAGAGCGAGGGCTCCACCGGACCCGGAGTCGGAGTCCACATGTGCGCCGACCGCGCCGACCGCCCCTTCCGGCTTCCGCATGAATCACCCGGCACTCCCACTCCCCACTGGCCTTGTTGTTCAAATCATGACCCTGCTGCCTGCAAGGTAACTGCACTTGTGACTTCCTGTTTTGTAGTAAAATATAGCAGTATGCAGTGTATAGTGGGGTGCCCAGAGCTTTTGGTCCAGGTGCTACTGCCCCTGCTGCACCATTCAAATCATGACCCTATTGCCTCCTAGATAAATGCATTTGTGACTGTCCTATTTAGTTGTCAAATTTAGCAATAATCTGGATTTAGGGGGTCCCTAGAGCTTTTGGTCCCAGGGCCACTACACCTGCTGCAGAATTCAAATCAAGTCCCCTTTAACCACAAGGGACTGCAATTGTGACTGCCTGTTTTGTAGTAAAATATTGCAATATTATGTGTTTAGACTGGAGTTCTGACAACTTTTGGGCCCTGTGCTACTGAACCTGCTGCACCATTCAAATAATGACCCTGTTGTCTGCAAGGTACCCCCTTTTTTAGGGGTACACTGGTGCAGGGTCCCCCTTTTGTCCAGGAGTTCAAAAACCAACAAAGTAGAGATCAGCACTGGAGTTGGGAATAAATAACAAGTTTATTAATCACTCATGAGTCGGACCACATTCACACAGCACTCTCAAGTGCTGCCTGAGGTAGAACACTGAAGTCACATAACACAGGGCTTATATACAGTTTTTCTGCAGGGTAAGCATGTGGACAGAAATAGGAAGGACACGTTTTTTAAATAGTTTTCAGCAAACAAGGGCAGATGAATAACCACTTGGTCAGCAAAGTGGGGGGGGAGCAGGAGTGCTTATGGCAGCAGAAACGATTGACAGTTAACAGGTGTTCTGGCAGCTACAAACTCTCAGCACGTACATTGCTTTTAGCTGAGTCAGGAAGTCAACCAAAATAGATAGCACAGGCAGAGTGAAAAGATGAAAGAATTACGAAGGAAACTTAAATGGACACCACAGCCAAAATGGCTTCAGCTTATGCTAAGTAAAATATTACACGTTTTACAGAGACGGCCCTTTTAGCATAAGCTAATACATTTTCTTATGCTTTAAAAGGGGTACGATAAATATCATGGATATCAGTCAGCATCATATCGCTGACTTCTCAGTCTATTGCTAAACGGGCATTTACATTTTGGCCATTTGGAAGCGCCTGATTTTCCTGCTTATTCAAAGTCGCACCAACAAAGAAAACGAGTCCCAAATTAAAGTCAACATATTGCTGTAATGCAGTGTAAGTTTGGTCCACTTCATCATTATTTATAGTTCTTTTGAATCGATTCAAGGAAATGTCATTAAACAGTTTTTGATCTTTATGATAAGATGCAGGTGCTAGGAACACAGGAGGAA
The DNA here is from genome assembly GCF_964204655.1 of Triturus cristatus. Taxonomy (NCBI): domain Eukaryota; kingdom Metazoa; phylum Chordata; class Amphibia; order Caudata; family Salamandridae; genus Triturus; species Triturus cristatus. Next base: position 558,274,101 of record NC_140590.1, read on the forward strand.
GCAAGAAGGACACGTAGCATATTCCGGACCACCCGATTGGTAGATGATAGTAGCCTTTGCTCCCACTAATGAAATAAGTGTCGTGTGAGGATAGAAAACTGCTCTTGTAAGTTCCAGTAATGTTCAATACTGTGATACAGTCACTTTTATCCCACTGGAATACTACCAGAACTGCTCACACAAAGATTTGCTCGGGCTCTAGTAACAGCGATAACAAAAGGCCCGTTACCCTTGGTCGTTCGAGTGTTGGGGAAAACAGAACGTGTGGAGGAATTTCCTCTGCGATACTCCTCCATTTCCCATACAGTTCCTTTGGCTTGTGAGTCCTCTTCCTCATCGGGGTAACAGACTTTGTTCATTAGAGGCAAATAAAAGTTTGAACCAAGCTGGGCATGAGCCATTGTGAGAGAATGGCAGCTGTGACAACGGGATTCCTTTTATGTTCCGATGAGGAGGAATCTTGCCACAAATCCAACAGTTAGTAGCATTGCTTAGCTGGTGTGTCTGATGCAGCATTTGAAGAAATGAATTGTTTCTCAGATTTTGCCGGTATCCCTGTTTATGTTGCGGCAAATCAAAATGCTGGTGCTCTTTTGCAGCAAGTGATGTAACAGCAATGTAAGGTAAGGAGGCTCCAGGCATTACTTCCTCCACTACCCACATTACAGTAGCGATGATGGCAGCAGTCAAAGTCAGACCAAGGATGCAGATTGTACAGCCGTTGCACATTGTCGCAGCGATCTCCTTCTTCTTAGGCAAGCTCATTTCCATCGGCAAACAACAAAACAGATGGTGCCCTAATGTCCTGGGCAGGCGTTGGTTTCTTCACTAACGTTGAGATGAGTAGTCACTAAAAGGCTACCCCCCTTTGTAGTCAGTCTTTAACCACCCAGGACAGTGACTCAAACAGTCTCTTTCTGCACTGAAATGTCTTTCTTCCTGGATCGAAGTAGATATCTAGATGTACCAGGGATCGAGTGGTCCGGGAAGACTTCCTCAGGTCCTTCAGGTGACGCAGCTCGTCCTTTCTCGGTGACCAGGATGTCGCGGTGGTCTGTCAACACAGAAGGGCTCACGAAGAAAGAGCTTCACGCACCTGCTGATAAATAGAAGATAAGTTGTCAATTAACTGGGACAAATAGTCACTCATCAAAATGTCTGGGGTACCTAATACTGGTGCAGAACAAAGGGCTTGGCGTAACTGTTGGAAGGCACTCTGGCACTCAGCAGTCCATGGGAGGGGCAAAAAAGGGCCAACAAAGGTTTAATAATGTGTAAAAAAACTGCCTACAAAAAAAGGTGAGGCCAATCAGTGCACGAACATCCTTCTGAGTGCAGGGTACAGGAGTGTCTAGAATGGTCTGAATGTGGCTTGGTGTGAGTGCACGTCCCCCTTAGACAGGAGGTGACCTAAATAGGTAACCTGCTGTCTACAATATTGCAATTTATTTTGCGAGACAATAACAGTGTTCCTTTTACACTAGGTAAGGACGCCAGAGCGGCATCCTCATTGATAAGACACAATCTCTCAACCATTGGATAGTTGTTATTTGTCTTTGTAGTTGCCGTCGACGCCGCAGTCGTCGTCGAGATTGTTATCGTCGACGATGTAGTCGTCGATGAATTCGTCAACGTTTTCACAGAAGCAAGCGCCGGAGACGCCCCAGTCTTCGTCGACGGGGCTGAAGACACCACTCTCGTCTCTGAAGTCTTCTTTAGAGGTGTATGAGGCAGAGAAGATGAAGACGCCTCCTTGTCTTTAATTTTTTTTCTTTTTAGCATCCACTTTCTCTTCAGAAGTATTTGACTTCTGTTTTTTAGAAGATTGTGCCTTTGAATCATCTTCTGAGTCAGTCTCTGGGGTGGCCTTCTTTTTCTGAAGCCACAACAGCAAACGTGCTTCTCTGTCCTTTAAAGTCTTGGCAGAGAAAGTTCTGCAGTGCTTGCACTCCTTAGGCACATGCTTTGGATGCAGACAGTACAAACAAACTTTGTGGGGGTCCTCAGAGTATAATCTGCAGGGCCTGAAAAGCCTCTTTTTAGAGCCTTCAGACATATTTAGACACAAGATGAAAAACAGTACCTTCAATCCAGATATAAAGACTTGTAGATAGAAAGGTCAAAAGTTCACCCAGGAACAAACTGAGCAAGGCTCAGGGAGACTCCTTCTCACACGACGGCGATTGGAAATCTGAGGTATGGTGGCTCTGCTGGGGAGTGTGATGGTCAGGGCATGCAGCTGATTGGCTGAGTTTTGGACCACATAATAATGATGTTAGGTTACCAAACTATATACTTCCCTATGGGTTTTCTATGCAGTTTTGTCTTTTACTGCTATTGTTATTCTTTTACTGTGCGACTCCCACCATGATGACGGGGAAGATACAAGCGTGTGAATCTATGAAAGATATCAATACTGGAGAACCATAGTGTACAGGTAAGTAACTAGTTTTTTTATTAATCACTCATAAGTGGGACCACATCCACACAGCACTCTCAAGTGCTTCCTGAGGTAGTACACTGAAGTCACAGAATACAGGGCTTATATACAGTTTTTCTGCAGTGTAAGCATGTGAACAGAAATAGGAAGGACACGTTTTTGAAATAGTTTTCAGCAAACAAGGGCAGATGAATAACCACTTGGTCAGCAAAGTGGAAGGGGGAGCAGGAGTGCTTATGGCAGCAGAAATGATTGACAGTTAACAGGTGTACTGGCAGCTACAAACTCTCAGCATGTACATTGCTTTTAGCTGAGTCAGGAAGTCAACTAAAATAGATAGCACAGGCAGAGTGAAAAGACGAAAGAATTACGAAGGAAACTTAAATGGACACCACAGCCAAAATGGTTGCAGCTTATGACAAATAAAATATTACACGTTTTCCACAGGTGGTTGCCTTTTTAGGATTACAATATAGCAATATTAGGTGTTTAGTGGGGTGCCTGGAGTTTTTGGTCCCGGTGCCACTGCACCTGCTGCACTATTGAAATCATGACTCTAGTGCTTCCTAGATAACTGCACTTGTGACTGCCTGTTTAATTGTAAAATATAGCAATATTAGGTGTTCAGAGGAGTTCTGACAACTTTTGGGCCTAGTGCCACTGCACTTGCTCCACCATCCAAAAATGCCCCTGTTGCCTGCAAAATAAATGCACTTGTGACTGCCTGTTTAGTAGTAAAATATAGCAATATTTAATGTTTAGTGGAGTTATGACAACCTTTGGCCCCTGTGCCACTGCACTTGCTGCACCATTTGAATCAAACCTCTTTCAACTGCAAGGGACTGCAATTGTTTAGTAGTAAAATATAGGAATGTTAGGTGTTTAGAGAAATTCTGACAACTTTTTGGGCCGGTGCCGCTGCGCCTGCTTCACCATTCGAATCAGGATACTAGTGCCTGAAAGATAACTGCACTTGTGCCTGCCTGTTTAGTTGTAAAATATAACAATATTTGGGGCCATATGTAGGTGGGCTAATACCGGTCGGTAACGGCCGAAAATCTGTAAATTTCCCGTTACCGACCGGTATTTAGCCCTTTGCGATGTAGGAGGCTGGATTTAAGGATTCGGTAATTTACCGATTCGTTATCTTAAGGAATCGGTAAAATACCGATTCCTTAGTTTAAGGAATCAGTAAATTACCGAATCCTTAAATCCTATGTAGGGAGCACTCAAGTGAGTGCATTTTTGGTTTAAGGATTCGTTATTTACCACCAACTACAGGTTGGTTGTAAAGGCCGAATACCTTTTAAAAAGCAATTTTGTGCTTTTTTAAAAGTGCCATGTGGCAGACATACATGCCCTTAGGGCATGTATGTGCGCCACATGTGCACACATGCACGATTCAGGGGTGCAACAGGGTGTCAATGTGACACCCTGCCACCCTTGAATACGGTCCCCTATTACCGAATCGGTATTTACCGAATCGATAATAGTGAATGGCTTCCCATTCATTTCTATGGGCCTCCAGGCCCATAGGAATGAATGGGAAGCCATTCCTTATTATCGATTCGGTAAATACAGAATCGGTAATAACGAATATTACCAAATCGGTAAAATTTACCGATTGTTTACCTACATTCTATTTACCGATTCTTTTATACCGAATCGGTAAAATTTGGTATTTAGGAATCGGTAAATAGAAATTACCTACATAGTGTTTAGTGGGGTGCCTAGAGCTTTTGGCCCTGGTGCCACTGCTCCTGTTGCACCATTTAAATTAGGCCCCTTTCAACTGCAATGTAACTCCAATTGTGACTGACTGTATAGTAGTAAAATATAGCAACATTGAGTGTTTAGAGGAGTTCTGACAACTTTTGGGCCCTGTGGCAGTGCACCTGCTGCACCATTCAAATCATGACCCAGTTATCTGCAAGGTAACTGCACTTATGATTGCCTGTTTAGTAGTAAAATATAACAATTTTAGGTGTTTAATGGGGGTGCCTAGAGCTTTTGGTCCTGGTGTCACTGCACCTACTGCCCAATTTAAATCATGACCCTGTTGTCTGTAAGGTAACTGCACTTGTGACTGCCTGTTTAGTTTTACATTTTAGCAATAATCTGCGTTTAATGGTGTCCCTAGAGCTTTTGGCCCCAGTGCCGATGCACCTGCTGCAGCATTCAAATCAAGTGCCTTTTAACTGCAAAGTAACTGCAATTGTGACTGCCTGTTTAGTTGTTGAATATATATATATCAAATGGGAGCGGGAGGAAAGAGGTGCTGTGGGGGCTAGTTAACTTCCCCAGGTAAGTACATTGGATATCAACAAGAACTAACTCACACTTGAGAAGCTAGATGTCCTTGTGTAGATAAACAAATAGTTTTTTATGCAAACCCTCACCCACCAACCTAGTTGGTGGCATGCTTCATCATCGGGTCCCACCCAAGGTGTCGAGTGAGGATGTACAATTTGACATACACACACAGCTCTTAGTGGGCATCGACATAGAGAACCTCTATACCAGCCTCCCTCAGAATGAGATTTCGCAGGTCATAGAACGCACATTAGAAGGAACATCATGGGAGTTCAACACGCCAAGGGAATTCATATAACAGTGCGCCACCCTTGCCCTCAAGGAGAACTTCTTCCTTCAAACTAACAGCACTTCGATGGGCAGCACCTTTGCCCCCAGTGTGGCAGGCTTATACGTGTACCATTTTGAGACCACACACATCTTACCTCCAGAAAATCCCTTCACGACCAACATTACATTTTGGCTTTGTTACATTGATGATATCCTCATGATCTGGACTGGAAAGGAGGATTCCCTAGCGACCTTTTTGACATGGCTCAATAGCCGTGACCCATATCTGAGATTCACCAGTACAGCAAATGACAAAAAACTGGCGTTCCTGGACCTATCTATAGAAGCCAAGGAGGGGTCCCTACAGACCACTACCTTTTACAAACCGACGGCCAGGAATTTGCTGCTCAAGTTCGACAGCTTCCATCCACGTCCCCTTAGAGAGAACCTGCCTTACGGACAATTTCTCCAGATTATTAGAAACAGCAGCAAAATAGAGGACTTCAAAAAACAGTCAACTGACTTGGCCGTAAAACTCAACCAATGAGGATACCCGGACAAAATCATATGCTCCACCAAGAAGAGAGCACTGAACCAGAATAGGGAGGCCCTACTCGACAACACACAAAGAGTGGACAACACCATTCCCCTCACATGTGTCACCACATACAACACGGTTTCCAATGGTTTCCACAAGATTACAACAGTTTCCAGCAGCATAGCTAAAATCATTCGCAAGAACTGGCAGATCCTTAACACAGGAAAGCTCGAATGGGAACAACCTCTTTTCTTGGCAGCCAATAGTCCCACGCATCATCCTGGCCATAAGTGCACCATATCGCCATAAAACATGTTCTCAACACTCCTGGTCCCCCTCCTGCGATAAAAGTTATACTGACAACCCCTCATGAAACCACATATCGTCATTCCCAATAATACAACATTAGGGCACACACCCTGGGATCCATGTACTTTCTATGATCCCCTGACTCACATACAAACTTTTATGGTTGAGTCTGTTTTCACTTGCCACACCACATTAGAGAGAACCACTTCCCCGAATGACGTCACGGTGCCTCGTGCCGTGTCGCACACCCAAACCATCACGGCCGACACAGCAGGAGGATACATACATAAATACCGACTTCTCCAAGCCCATCCATATCTACGGAATCCCCAGCAGCAAGCCGATGAAGGTACGGGAAGCGGGCAGACGACCTTGATAAAGTAAGTGTGTCTCTGAGGCCGTAAATCCTGACTCAAAAAGACTGAAGGATGCCACGGGGATGGGAAACCCCTTCTGTAACAGGTAACCTCTTTCTCTCATCTTTTCTTTCCTGTCACACTCACAGGGTGTGACTATAGGTCCTTTCCCCTTGCGTGATGAAAATCTCATTGTAAGCTTTCTCTTTCCTTTTCTTTTCATTACTCTATGTAAACCGCCTGAGTTACGGATTTAATCACAATAGCGCATAAAGTTCGGCCTTTACACAAGCGGCACCTCTCGCTTCACTCTAGCGTTATCCCGCATAGCGACCGGACACGGTGCCAATAAGTCACAACCACTGTGTGCGAAATCCAGAAGCAAATTTATTATGTATTCATGTGTTTGTACGTTTTGTCTGTTTCTTTTTCTTTACAGATTTTAAGCAGCCACAGGAGGGAAACATCCCCCTACCTTACCACACCTTAGCGAGTGCTGCACCACTACTGGTCACATAAATTACTCTTGACCATCATGGTCACTCACTTAAAAACCAACATATAGGTCCTGACGAAAGCCAGCATATGTCGCAGCCTGGCTGAAACATGTAGACATGACCACTCAACAAGCCGCCAGCCTCTGTACATCAGTAATTTGATCAATGGTTTCAAATATTGATTAACTGATTATAGATAACGTAGAAAAGTTTTCGACTGTAATAATGAATTGAAAAATATGACAACTGTGATTTCTTGATAACCGATTGAAGAGTATAACAAAATACGTGTATTTATTGAAAAAAGAAAAGTATATTCTGTATTTTTTAGACAAAAAACGTTTATATTGAGATACATATTTTTGTAATTTAAAAAAAAGACAAAATTGAAAAAATATTGAAAAAATAAATCAAGCAAATACATCACGACGTTATAAGCTGTTTTTATAGTAATGTTATCAATTTGAATGTCTGGAATTGATGTGCCTGCTTCATTAGAAATCCACCGTGCCCAGTTGTTCCGTTTCCCATAGAGCTGACCACTCATTACAGGATATTAGAGAGATAATTTAATCTCTACACATATCCACTGCCTTTTTTAAGCACTGCCATAGGGACCACCATTAAAATACTGATCTATATTCAAAAAGGACCCAATGGACAGTTTTTAACTTCACCACTACAATACCACTTTGCATTTATCACACTTAAAACCATCTCCGCTGTAAATCAGGCGTTGAAGCACACCCAAGGTGCACTCGGCACCTTGGGTGGGACCCGATGATGAAGCTTGCCACCAACTAAGTTGGTGGGTGAGGGTTTTCATGCAAAACAATTGTTCTTCCACACATGGGCGTCTAGCTTCTCAAGTGTGAGCTAATAGCCCTTAAATATAGCAATACTGTGTTTAGAGGAGTTCTGACAACTTTTGGCCCAGTGCTGCTGCACCTGCTGCACCATTCAAATCATGACCCTGTTGTCTGAAAGGTAACTGCACTAGTGGCTGCCTGTTTCGTAGTAAAATATAACATAGCTCTTGTATATTAACTTTATTTTTAACGAGCAATGTTTATTACAAGATTTAGAATTTGATCATAATCAGGCCTTGGAGTAGTTTGTGGAGTTTTGCTATGCGGAACTTCGCGAAGTTACAAAAAAACTCTGCAAAGTTCCGTGAGTGGCAGAGTGCAGTGCGAACCGCAGTTTGTGCTGGTATTCCTGCTGCTGGGATAGAAATTCTACCTGAGCGGCAGCTCACGCTCACGCACTTACCGTTAGTGATCTTACCGTTCGCGATCACGAGTGGGGAAAAAACTCCGCTGAGCATCGCACAGTGGAGTTTTCTGCACTTCGTGAGCTCCGCGGAGTGCAGAAAACTCTGTGAACGGAGCGAAGTTCACTGCCCAGGCCCAATCATAATGAGCAAACAGATTAAGTTGAAAAAATCTATCTGATAATGCCTACAAAGTGCAAAGAAAGGTACTGAGGCATGAATGGTATATGCCTCAAACGTTCTAAGGCTAAAGCATCTGCTTTACACAACTAAACAATAAAACAAGCATTCCAGCATACTGTTAGAAACTGTCTGCCTTTTCCATAGGAAGAAATATTATCTTGACAGTGAATGGCACCCAAACAGCGTGAACAACTTTAGTAGAAGTATCGTAAATGTGTGCAGCAAGGGAAGATAACAAAAAAAAAAAGCTCCACACAAAAGCGAATGAACACAGTAATTTGGAAATGGGAACTGGTAAGAGCCCATTTTTAAGATATGTTAAATAGAAAAGATTTCAGGCGACACCTAAAAATCAGTGATATAATGAGGTCAATTCGTAGCGCTTTTTTCCTCCTTCTGTCTGTTCGGCGGGAGAAAAAGAAACAGTGATGAGGCGGGTCGGGTGGCTGATAAGAAAGAAGGATGGGGCGAGTGGGGAGGGTGAAGAAACGGGGACCAGGGTCTGGTGGGAGGAGAAGAAACAACATGGGGGGTGGGTGTATGGGAAAAGAAAGAAGAAGAAACAGGGACAGGGCTGGCGGGAAAGGAATGAGCAACATGGACAGGGGTGGGATGAGAATAAGGAACACAGACGGAGGGCGGTGGGAGAGTAAGAAGCAACATGGATGGCAGTACTAGTGCGCCTTCCGCTGCTGGTGCTGTGATTGAGGCAGGGGAAGGAGAAAGAAAAAAATAAGAAATAGTACCTCAACCACACCGTAAAGACTCTAATTTATATGAAGCAACTAGGGCTTGGTCCACACTCATCCGAAAGAAAAGGAAGTGAGGTCTGGCATGCTCTGCCCAATCAGAAGGCAGCTGATGAGAGTGACAATTTCATGACCGGTAAGTAGTGGGTGGGCTCCACGCCCATACAAGTCTTACAAGCAAAAGAGCATGCCCTAGAGCATGCTCACACAGGCGAGACCTACAAATAATAAACTGCATCTGTACAGTACAGGTTTACCTAACCCAACAACATCTTGCCTGGTAAAGTGGTCAAAGGTGGACCACTGACCCGTTCGAAAGCACTTTCAGTGTGGGAAGAAGACCCTCAGTCTGGTAATTTTTGGACAAAGGAACTACCCTCTCTGTTCCCAACCCCACCCCCCTACTCCCCAGAGCATTGCTTTTTAGGTCGAGCCTAGCGCAGCGCACATGCGCTGCTCTGCAAGGATTCTCATAACTACTCTGTGGGGGTCTGACTCCCCCCATGCATTGGGTTAGCTTTTGCTTGTGTCATTTTCTAATCATAGCCTGCAAATGGCTAAAGGTGGGTGCATGTCCCACCTCTTCTGAAAAGGTTCACTCCCATGGCGTTTTGCCTCGGGAGCGAGCAGCGGTGCGCAGGGTGGCTGCTGCAGTGCCTCTTTGTCTCCCCTGCACCACTCCCCCTTGTCTCCCTGTGCCCGCCCCCACCCCTCCTCTTGAGCTGCTTCTTTGTTTATATGAAGTCTGCACGCTCTCTCTCCCTCCCTGCATCATGGCCGGCCTTTGTAAATGGTGGCCTCCTGTTTGAGGATCCTGCAGGCAGCATCATCTATCTGAGGTGAGGCGCCTGGGACTGAAGCCCTTCAGGAGCTGCCGGATGGTGCTCCCCTCCCCTCCCCCCGTGCCGTTGGTGAGAGAGGGGACATACAGGCTTCCAACACCACTGTAAGGGCCCGAGCCAGGGGACTGGTGTGAGGCGTCAGTGCATTGCTGTGCAGTCTGGGAGGCGGCGTGGAGATCTGAATACGACTGCCCCCATAACCTGCTTCTGGTTCATCTGTTGGGAAGAATCCTGCCTTCTGCTGCTGAGTGTGCCAGGGGGCGTACCTTGGGGGTCCCCTGGAGTGGGTAGGCCTGCTCTGCATCACAGACATCTGTGTTTGGCCCGGCTTGACCCCAGGGACCTGGCTGGTGTTTCTGTGCCTGGCCTTTGCCACTTTGTTCCCTCTTGGTGGTGCATACTCTTGGTTAGGGGCACTTGAGGGGTTCTCCCTGCACATCGTGCCTGAAGCTGTTTATTTAGTAGGACCGTCTGCCCTCAGCTGGGGCTCTGTTGCGGCCTTTCATTGCCTACTTATCCCCTTAGGGAGGGGCTACTCAACATCGGGGCCCAGAATGGTGCTGGATAAAGTTCCGAACGAGGATCAGGCCAATACAATTCTGCAGTGCACTTTTCCAGGCCCAGACACCAAGATTGAAGAACAGGGGGTCCAGCCTGACCGAGATCTTGCGCACTACACCACTGATATACTGGCGGGCATATGTGACTCTAGGGTGGCGCTCGAGACAAACATGGATTCTATGGCCATGGCCATTAACCATCTCCGTATGGATTTGCGTAAAGTAGCAGACAGAGTTACGGCTAATGAGGATGATCAAGTCACCACCTTATGGCATCAGGTGAAGGACAAAACACACAAGATGATGGACGGAATGTTGCACATTGGCAAAACATTCACCCCCAGTCACAGATCTGGGTTTAATCCATCGTTATTTTGCTTACCACGCCACCCCAGTTCAGGCATGGCCATATGCAAATCAGTCTTGACCCTGTGCCTCATGGAAACAGTCCAGCCCGAACTGCCAAGCCATGTCTTCGCTGGACCAGAATCAAGTATCCTAGGACCGGTTTCGGGGTTTCACCCCTTTTCAGCCAGGATAGCTTGACTCCAGTGGCGTGGTGAGCACGGGACCCACGTCTGGGCATACCCTTCCCACATAGGGCGAACAGCAAAAAACACACAAGATGATAGACGGAATGTTGCACATTGGCAAAACATTCACCCCCAGTCACAGATCTGGGTTTAATCCATCGTTATTTTGCTCACCACGCCACCCCAGTTCAGACATGGCCATATGCAAATCAGTCTTGACCCTGTGCCTCATGGGAACAGTCCAGCCCGAACTGCCAAGCCATGTCTTCGCTGGACCGGAATCAAACATCCTAGGACCGGTTTCGGGGTTTCACCCCTCTTCAGCCAGGATAACTTGACTCCAGTGGCGTAGTGAGCATGGGACCCACGTCTGGGCATACCCTTCCCACATAGGGCGAACAGCAAAACACACAAGATGATGGACGGAATGTTGCACATTGGCAAAACATTCACCCCAGTCACAGATCTGGGTTTAATCCATCGTTATTGAAGGAGCTCCAGACAGCAGAGGAAGGCCTAAAATGTAGCCATCCAAATCTCTCTTGATTAAACAAGGAAAGTGCAAGATCTCCGGAAATCCTTTCTGGCTATTAAGTTACATGAACACAATATTAAGTACAGTTTGCTCTTCCCTGCAAAGCTCCAAGTCCAGCACAAGAGTAAAATTTATTTCTATTTGTCCCCTCGGGAGGCTGTGGATTGGTTGAAATGCTTGGGAATAGGAATGGAGTTGCAACCATCGGAATGGATAGAACAGATGCAACCAGGGGGCGCGAAGATTGGCTTGACGACACCGCACGCCTGTTGATCGTCAATGCTCTACAGAGTCAACGAGGCAAGATCATATCCTGTTTTGTCCAGATGGAACCCTGCAGGTGGACTCTGAACCTTTGGCCACACAGAACTCCTTCTTGCCACTGTGCTTGGTACATGAAACCCAGAGCAATGTGGCTGGGGATGGATGAGTGAGGTTTGGATGTTTATTAGACATTAATGGTCCTTGTGATTCACTTGTTGATGTGGTCCATAATGACCTGCAGATTCCAGAGTGCTTTGCAGAATATCCTACGTATATTTGGGATCTACCAGTGCTGATAACAACAACACTGACTGTGCTATCTATTTTTTATTCTTCTCTTTACAATGTAGCCGAATTGGGCACACTACTACCCTTGGCGGGGGATGTCTGGGGACTAGGACTGTGAGGATTGCTGAGCTTCTTGTGGGCCTTTAATCTGAGTGAGTCTGGGATACCTGGACTTAAGCTACAGTAATTGTAGTTCTTTTTTTTTTTTAGTTGACTTCTTGGGGTTTGGAAGGGCGCTTGGGGCAGGTTCTGCATTCTCTAGCCCATTGGTGTTGGCAGGGGAAGACTTGACTACTGCCCGAGGCAAGGGTGGGAATCAGGGAGGGGAAGCCGTTTCATGTTGTTGTTTATTGCTATGTTGCTGCATTTTGGGGATAGAAAGGGGTAGAGCTTCCACATGTTAGAGAACTGGTTAGCTTTTTCCTGGGACATGCCCTCCTATGGGCCAGCTAATCTAATCACAGTTTCCTATACAGCAAAGTTTCCTCTACGCCTGGAAGTTGTGGGGCGCAACTCCCAGGGGGGCCATGGAGTCCTGGGAAGGGGGCGAGCCAGGGGCGGTGGGTGAGATTTTAAAGTGGTGGGGCGCAAACGAATTAGCATACAGCACCGTAGCGAGCAAGCGCAGCGAGCGTGCCCGAACCCCAAACGGGGTGTTTGCGGGGGTTACCCCCCCAAGAAAATTTTGAAAAAAAAGAAGAAAAATCGTGCATTTTCAAGCAAATTTGAGAAAGCAGGAAGGTTAATAAAGCAATTGTGAAAGTGCAGTTATTACATTAATAGATGGCATAACATAGGTAGCTGCTTATTCAGTATTACCACAGAGCTTCATACATTCTGTCCTATTATGCTCAGGTGCTGAATTCAGACTATAAGACTCATGGAAATCTCAGCTCTAAGAGTAGAAGAAGTTGCACAGCAGTGTAATGGTTGCCAGGCTCGTTCCGCAGGAGCGTCAGGAACTTGAAGAAAAGTCCACAGTCTTCCCCTACGGCCTTCCGACTCTATTAGACTCTAGAGTAACGAATGGCACGCAAGGGGAAAACAGGGAAACAAAACAAGGAAAGGCGGGGGAAGAAAAACAGTCTTACAACATACTGAATATTAGACTCTAGAGTAACGAATGGCAAGCAAGGGGAAAACAGGGAAACAAAACAAGGAAAGGCGGGGGAAGAAAAACAGTCTTACAATATACTGAATATAAAAGAGGCAGCGCAATGCGCTGTTACCGTGATTCTGGTTGAGCTGAACTTTGTACACACACTTCACATAGGTCCACGCAAGTACCCCAAATATAAATGGTATAGGTTTTCGCAATTTGCCAAGGGGAAAGGTTTGATAGGCAACACAAGCAACGAATCGTTTACCCTGCGGGAGACAGGTCCGGCCAGTGAACAAAGGTGAGCAAATCTGTGTAGTCTCCAAATAGAACAAACACTACAAAACTTTTAAAAACAGAGATAACAATGCATTTCTTACCTCAATCAGAATTTTTTGTATTCAAACAAGTAGCAGCATTCACTTTTTGTAGATGAAATCTGCACGTCTGTCTTTCAGTGTAGCAAACTTGTCAATTACTTTCATGTTGAAGTCCGGTATCTTTTGGACTAGCTTGCTCTCTACAGATAGCATCGCCAAAGCATTTAGTCTTTCCTCTAGCATGGTGTTCCTGAGGAATGTCTTTATGCGCTTTAAGGCTGAAAAACATCGTTCAGCTTCTACTGTTGTCATTGGAGTCGTAATCACAATTTTTAGTAAAGTCACTGTCTCTGTAAGTGAGTTTTCCATATGCAGTTTATGAATTAAACTCAGCAAAGTCAAGGCGCTTGTGGCCTTCCGGTACACAGGCATTCCGTAGAGTACAGTTAACTCAGTTCTCAGCTGCTCTTTTTTGAGCATAGGATACGCTTCCACAGCCTGATTCAGAGCACGCTCAGGGAAGGATTCATCATATTGTGCAAACTCTTTACTTTGCAATAAAGTCGCACTCACCAAATGTTTTGTGAACGAAAAGCGTTCTTTCGCCTGCACAATTACAATGTCACATATCTCCTTTCCAATTCGAACCAGAGAGGTGATGTTTTGTCTGCGGTTTGCAAAAACAGAATGCTGCGGCAGTTTGCTCTCTAAATCTTCAACCCCATCTCTCACTTTCATAATCTGTTGTACAAATGCAGATGTATTGGCTTTCACAGAGACAGTATCTAGGTCTTTTCTTTGCAACTGATCGTATAACACATCAACAGGAATCATTATGTCATGAAATAAAAACAGTAAGAACTGAAACTCTTTGTCTTGTAGTGTTCTAATAAAGCCATGGGCTTCATTCTGACTTGTGTGATCAAAGTCTGCTCTGGATGCTATGGCGACAAAACATTTCTCAAGGCCCTCCCTCTGTTCAAAGATTAAGTTGACTGTACGAATGTGAAAGTTCCAACGAGTTGAGGATCCCCTTGGTACGCTTTTGTCCACAATCTCATGAAGGGCTTCTGTTCTTTTGGGGGAACGTGTGAAGAATGCTGCTATGCCTCCGATATCCTGAAAGAAGACTCGTGTCTCTCTGATCTTTGATACCGCCTGTTGCATAATAAGATTGAGTTGGTGGGCGTAACAGTGCACAAAATGAGCATTAGGGTACACATCTCGAATTCTCTTCTGAACTCCACTAAGGCTCCCACTCATTACGGATGCACCGTCATAGCTTTGTGCGATAAGCTTTTGTTTTTGAGGCAGGTCCGGGAAAATTAAGTCCAGTTGACACAGTATTGCTTCAGTGATGGTTGCTGCACGAGAGTCACTTAAATGCGTGAAGCCATAAAATCTTTCCACAATGTTTCTGTCACTGTCAAGGTACCGAAACACTAACACGGACTGTGTTTGAGTGGACACATCAGTGGTGTCATCAGCCTGAATAGCCACAAAGTCTGTGCTTCGCAACTCTTGCACAATATGGCTTCTTATAATTTCGAGCATACAGTCAAGGAGTTCATTTTGTATTGTATTAGAGGTGCCCTTAAAGACTGTAGCATGTGCTAAATGTCTTTCCAAATCCTGGTCTATGGTTGACATTAAATCCACTAGGCCTCGGAAGATCCCGGGTTTTGAGGAAGTTTCTGATTCGTCATGGCCTCGCAATGCCAGTTCGAAAGCACCACAGAAACGAATGCAATCAATGATCTTGGATAGATTTTGTCTGTTCTTATCAACAGCTTCATTGTGTTTTTGAATGGATTTGCGATACGCATCATTTATCTGCTGCTCAATTGGTGCGTCTTCCCCCAACATTCCCAGTCTTGTCAGGTTTTCCAGATGATTTCTTGTGAGCGCATGCTTCTTTATTTTTTCAGCGATGTGCTTCAGGTCGACCATTCCTTGCCGTGTCCAAGAAAAGTCACCGCCAAACAGCAAGCAGGGGAAGCAGAACAGAGAATTTCTTATAGGGCACCCTGTAAGCCAATCAGCTTTTGTGTACCAGGCATTTGAGAATGTACGTTTTGACATTTTTCCTCTGTCCTGGTTAGTTTGCTGTAGGTTTATTTCAGGCTGATGAGGTCCCAATTCTTTTAACTTCAGTTTTTGTTCAAGTGGCCGTGACTGGAATGACTTTGTAATCAGCTCTTGTACTGTATTCATGATGGGGTGTCGGGTGTTGCTGGCCTTACCAATATATATATATATATATTAAAGAAACCTGTCAATAATCAAGGTACAACGTATAAGGTGCAGTGCAATAATATCAAATTTGAGTATAAATACATTATACATATATCTTGTGCATTATCCTAATACATCTCAAATGACTGCTAAAAATAGAGCCGTACTGCCTCCTGCCTCTCTGTGCCATAGTGGTTGCTGGAGGCACTGAAAGACACTGCTTGAGGGCCTTGAGAGTGACCACATGACATACATGCTCTAACTACGATGTAAAAAAATATATAGCATCAGTTGCCTTACCTTTAACACTGGTGTTTGCTGGGTTGTAGCCGGGGTCGGGTGAGAGAGCAGCAAAGGAGGTTGTTTGCTGGAAAATTGCCCCAAAATGCGGTAATGTTTCAGGTTGTCAGGTGCTGAAAATGAAAAGATAACAATTTATTTTTGAAACAGTAGGGTAATGAAACAAAGACTGTGGGGAAAAAACATAACGCTCCAATTTTTTCCTAGACATCAGATGAATCTATTGGAGGCTTTGAAAATAAGGAGAAAGTGACTGCCAGGGAAAGAGGTCCCATCACTGCCCTAGAAACAGTTACCAGATTAGAAGGAATGAATTGAGTGCAAAAACCTGCATCCTCTGAGGTCCAGACATCATTCTCATTGTAAGGTCCCTGAAGAGGCAAGTCTGAGTCTGACCCCTAGGTACCAAATATTTAACCTTTGCAGCGGGTGTCATAACTCTGCAGGACGGTCTGTTCTGTGACCTCATCACTACTCTAGAAAAGTGGCTAGGGATAATGGGGAGATACCCAATCTAGTTAGTAGAGCAAACAAACACACAGAGGAAACAGACAGGGCAACCCTAGTCTTTGTGCTTCTGAAAAGCTGTGTTCTCAGTGTCAATGGGAAATAGGCACATTTTGATTGGTGTCTTGTTTTTACACCACTTTTTCCCATACATCAAAAGTGTTCCACCAGAATCAGCAACAAAGCAGGCAATTGGACACTGAAAGAGAATGCAGATCCAGGGAGGCTCCAACACAGAAGGGTGTAGAGTCTGGGACATCTAACGTAGTGCAGTTGAAGTGAGTGATGTGTGTTCTGACAGCAGTGAGTGATGTGGACAGTGAGCCTGATGTCTGGGATGTGCCTTCCGTGACTGATATGAGCACCGTGAGCGATGTCAATGGAGTGCGGGATGTGATGATGTCATCGATGCATGTGAGGGGTGTGAATGTTGTGAGTACTGTGAGTGATGTGAAATAAGTGAGCGTTGTGAATTATGTGTCTAATTTGAGTGATATAACTTATGAGACTAATGATACTGGAGTGATGTAAACTTCGAAAGCCAACCCACTACAGCTGACCCCATCAACTGGTTCACACCCACGAACTCAAATGCCGCTCACCCACTGGGAATCTCTCACCACTCTATATGCTATTGCCATCATGAACTACGTGTACTCTGGGGCACCCACCGACGCATGCCCCCATCACGTCTTCAACAACACCAGCATGACAATAGTTGACGAGTTCAGGAAGGTCCTGAACACATCCATCACTGTGGCCTTGTTCCCTGAGGAATAGAAACCTGCTGATTTAAGGCCCCTCCTGAAGAAACCATCAGCAGACCCGACATGTTTTAAGTGCACTAACTCAATCACTCAACAAAAGACATTATCGCAAACTTCATACAACAGTGTCATATTTTTAATGTACTACAAATAATCATATTTGATGCCACATGTAACACCTGATATCAACTTGATTGGTGTGGGATATAAATACAGTCGAAGACTGCATAGTTTGTTAAAGCACTTTTAGTATCCCATATTTTATATTTACTTGCATTTGAGGAAAGCATATGCTTATTATTTCATAACATACAAATGAGTTAATGCTTATAAACGCACTCAGAACACAGATAATCGTTCCCTGGGTTAAACCTATACACACATCTACATAGTTCTGGTAATTCTTCATAATTAGGTGTAATAGTAGATCAATTGATGCACCTCAGGGTACTGTAGATATATTGATTTACTGAATTTTTCAAATCTCATAATACAGTATATAATGCAAAGTAGTGCAGACAGCATAGTGTGACAGAATTGCTTGATGTGTAAATAATATTGTCATATGTACATGAAACTCAGGGTGTCATGTCGATATAGACCGTACTGGTTCTATATGCAGTATTTAAAACATAGTTTGATATAAATTCGTGTAACAATAAGTTATTTAACCCTACGGGCATGTCGATGTTTCAACTCCATGGAATAAAGCAGCAGGTGTCTTCTAGATAATGGCGTCTACCTCAGCAATAAGCATTAATATTAACAATACCCATTACAATTCACAAAACAATAAAGGCAGGCTCGCACCGCACTGGGAAATTCACAGATTTCATTTGAATCAGATTAAATATTCACCAGTGTACATTCAAAAGTTAAAACTTTTATTTAGCTATCCGCATGTTTTTGGACGTCAGCACACGGTGGTGAATTAATGAGCCTTGACATTTCCCTGCCTACGATCTGCTTGTTTGAAGTTTTGAGAGCGGCTCCTGAATTATTAATTAAAGAGCTGGTAAAAGGCACTTTGTGCCGTGTAAAAGTCGTGCTTGCGCTCTTCATCTCCTGCTCTATGAATTTGTCCTCGAATTGTTGTACACTTTCTAAAAGCCGCAGTCTCTATACGGGGCATACTAAGTTTGATGCATGTGGCCCCTAATGACTCAAATGGGACTTTCTGTAACATGGGAATGAGAAAAATAGGCTATCATTTAGGGTGAAAATCAAATGAAGACTTTTATAAAGGCGTTTGTGCAGGCCTTTTTTAATCCATTTCAAAGTCCACCTTCCCTTCTCGGCCCCATATTCACCTCCCTTCTACCAGACACTTAGCACAACTAACCTCTCCAACTAATGATTTATCTATATGCTGCATTTCAATTCACACCTCTTCCAAATGGAGACGGTTCAACTTCCCTGACACCTGCAGGCACTTAGAGCAGAGATACAGCCCGCTCTCGTCCTCTTGACAACTGCTTTGCATCTCAGTGGACGCCATATTGATCCCGTGGATATCAGCTTCAATTCCATCAAACACTGCAACGCGAACCACAATGCAGTCATGCCTGCGGCAACATTATGTCATGTATGTGCTTTGGAGGTGTGCTGCTGCAGGATCAGAAATTTGAAACGCAATTTCACGTTTTTTTCTTACCTTTCAGAAGCATGGAGCGCAATGGCAGGCAGAGAGAGGGTGATGCAAGTGTTGTGCACTGGCCTGCCATGTTGCTGGCAGTGCATACACCACCCCCGCCCCCCCTCCCCTGTGTGGCAGCCCGGGCTGAAATAGCTTCCAGGGCGCACACACACACACGCAGCCGCCCCCCCACCCCGTATTTCACAGGTCTTTAAAAGACCATTCGCCTGTTAATGGGGCTTTGTTGGTTTTTCACCCCTTCTGGAGCCCCTGCATCGCCACTGACTATTGCTGGAGGAATTAGCACGTTACACAATACCAAGCCCTGTCAGCTGAAACCCCCGAGGAATCGGGTTTTTGCTTGCAGGAATCGGGAGGCGGGAGACTAGCCTTGAAATCGGTAGTCTCCCGCCTGAATCGGGAGAGTTGGCATGTCTGCTTGAACCCCAATCCTTCACGGACACTGGAGGCCTGTGCTTGCTATGATAAAATATTCCCCGTCCCACCTGTATTCTTTAATGCTGTCTACGTGAGGACACTCCTTTTCGGTACTAGCACTATAGGAAAATAATTAGTTCCGTAAACGTCAGAAAGTGGAAAAACTTGCCTGTGCTGCACTATGCGATGTAGAAGTTCTGGTTCACGTACATCTTCAAATAAAAGATTAAAAACAGAAAACAAATCTTGAAAGACACTGACTAACTTTATGGCTAACATGATACCCCCCCTCCCACACACACACACAGGCAGAGCATCAGGTAAAACATTCGACTGTCGCACTTTCTTCAAGAACGTCAGGTAACTGCGCATTTAAAAAAAAAAAGCATGCAAATTGGCGGGAACCACTTGGGTGCGAATGATAGCCAGCCGTCAGCCAGTTAGACTTGCCAGATGGCGGCGGTGGTTTGTTATTTCAGTGTTTCTGTCTCGCTATCTCTCCTGGCAGACACTGCCGGAGCGGCACTTTCACTCTGTCCCGAGATTACCGACAGTCAAACTGCCGCTGAGCGCACCTCGCGGTGGGGGAGATTAGGGGTTTATCGCTCAGAGTCGGTATAGTATACAGATGTCTTAAATTAAGCCTGGATGTAGCGGCAGACTGCTGAGGAAGCAACTGCTACCGGGGGCTTAAGGGCTCAAAGTGTATCACAAACACAAGAGCCCTCGCGGAGAGCCAAGGAGAAAGGGCTGGCAGCTGCATCATTCTCTACCTTTCCAGTACGCTGTACGAGTACATTTTCAATTTATTTACAGCATGCGTTTATCCTTCCCTGCCTGACAGGACATGCAGTGGAAAGTTTCTTTTTTAACCAGTCAAAATGTTACCTTACCTATTAGGGGGAACTAATGAAGGTCCTGCCGGGCAAGCAGTAGCCATACACACACCGTCCCTCACGACCACGAGGCTGGGCTCAGGCGACGCGCACGAGTCGAGAGTGAAGTGAACCCGACCGTTACCGGATCCGAGCAGCACGCTTACCTTACGTCACGCGCTCGGCATCCAATATGGATTGCCCCTGCGGTGACCGGCCAATCCTGGCGCAGTGGCGCTGCATGCAGCACCAGGATTGGCTTGGAGGGCACAGTGACTGCTCGCCCTGTCGCCCTTTTGCTGCCAGCGCTGCCGCCAGCAGGTCCTGCACCCCCCCCCCTACTAGCTAATGGGGCCGGCCTGGGTGCGCATGCTCGGGCAAGTTGCTGCCCGAAGCATACATGCGGGGGAAAAAAACGTTTTTTTAAAGACCTGTCAATCCACACCAGCCAGCCCGGCCCGCCCCCCCCCGCCCCCCCCCCTGCACACTCCCGATAAAGTCGGGTGCTGCCCGGCGCCGTGTAAATGGTAAGTAAATGGTAATTATTTCGTAAAAGTTTCAAACATTTATTTTAATTCTTTAACGCGGGTCCAGGGCTGGTGGGGCTACGCCCCTACGCCCCAATGGACGCACCGCAGCTGGGGCGAGCATTTACCAGCCTCACTGGAACCTGGAATCCAAAACGTATGCTTTTGTTTTGGAAAAAGACAACCGTCCCGCGGCGGCTAATTTTCGATCCTCAAAATACTTCAGCGGAAGTTTCATTTATTGGCTCTCCTGGGCTATGAAAAGCCTTTGTGCCAGGGAGCCTGCTTGCCCGATGAAATGCAAATGTGTGCTAATAGTTCATCTGCAAGTGTAAATGGTGCTTGGGTGCCGGTTCTGGCTTTAATTGATCGAATCACACTCCAGGCTTTGTGATGACAAAAATTTAGGTTTTTTTTGTGTGGTAGTGCACAACTGGGCTGTGAAGTGCGTGCTTTTAAACGTAATGAAAATTATTCTTAACTATCGTCTAGGAAAGTTTCAATCCTATTAAGGACACGGAGGCAAGGATTATGCTGAACTCTCTTTGCTTTATTGTAAAAACAGCTTTTGAAAAACATCTGCTCTTAGCCTTCATTTTGAAAACAAAGCAAGGAAAAACACCTTTTATAAATTTCTTTTTGAAAGAGACCTAAAAACTAAAAGTGCCAAGAGCCTCTGGGCATCCACTCCCAAGGCAACCAATCAGGAAACACTGGTAGTCCACAACTGTGGCCAATCCGGTTACTGCATAGCCAGTAATAGTCCCATCTCTCTTATGCTCCCCCTCTTTCGTTGTGCGAGTCACACCTGAATCCTTTGTTCATTGGTCCATTGCGTTTTCTGCTCCTACGATCAAAACAGAGGTATCAGGTCAGCATACCAGGCTTATCACAGTACACAAAGGATATGACTTTTGCACTCTAAAAAGACTTACTTTTAATTACATACATTAACATTACAGATGATTAAACCCGAACATTTGTATGTGCGCTCTAGGGTGGGCTCCAGAAAGAGAAATGCCTTCTCGCCGGGTGGGATAATCCTCGCCTCTGTGTTGAATTGAAACTTTCTCACACAATTTATTTTATTTTATTTTCATTTTACGGAGTTTTATATAATGCAAACTAGACCAGAATCGGCTATCAGAGCGCTTTACATAGCACCAGTTGCGTTACATGAGGACACATTCAATGTTGATAGGCACGGGGAGATTAAGTGATTTGCCCAGAATCACAGGATGTTCAGCCTCATTGCTGAGACTCAAACCCAGTTCCCCAGATTCGAGGTTGACCGCCCTAGCCGTTAGGCCAACTCCTCTCCACAATAGTTATGAATAATATTCATTCTATGTCATGACTGGAGGTGAGGATTATGCTGGTTCAAAGCTTGCTCACCACCAAATGAGCCATATCCAGCACCAGCTTGAAGTAAAACCTCTTAAAAGTAAAATCTGAGGACCAATCTGCGGCATTCATAATATCCTCCAGTCTCGCTCCCAAGGAAAAAGCCTTAGAGGCCATGGTCCCTCTGGTGGAATGTGTCCCAAAGGCGGAGAGATCAATTCCCGCCTCTTGCATGACCCACTACACTCATTGTACGATTGTGGGAGAGGTTACTACCATATGCAGCTTCCTAAGGGCAATTAAGAGCTGTCTCTCGCCCGGGGCGGGCGAAACTCCTCAGTCATTTGCTTGTAAGCCTTAAGACTCTGGAGCACACATAGTTTAGGAGAATCTGGGAACGCGAGATAAGTGATAGTCCTCGTATGGGACTTTGTCTACAAATCGTGAATGACACTCGTGAAGGGGAAAAAATTCTGCCTGTTATGCCCAGAGCTCGGACATCTGATACCCACCTGCACGAAACCAAGTATAACAACATCGCCAACTTGGCAGAGAGCTCTTTAAGAGATAAAAACCTGTTTTGCTGCCAAGAAAGGAAAGGATTGAGGACTTGATTCATGTCCCAAAGCACTGAATACCTCAGGGCAGGAGGGAGACGTAATCAAATTCCTCTCAAAAGCTTGCAGACAAAAGGGTGTTCACCCATCGGTGTCCCTTCGATTGGAATATGCCCCGTGGAAATGGTGGAGCGGAAGTTATTGATAGACCTATATGCCAATCCCTCAGTGGCCAAAGACACTAAAAGGTTCAGTACGTGAACGCTTCGGGATCCACACCGCTTCGCAGACACTAACCTGTTCGTCGGTACCAAGCTGACTTGTACTGCTTGACCGTGCTGTCCGCCCATGCCTTGGACATGAGCTCTTCAGCCTTGCCTTAAATGCCCGGGATCATCCATCATCCCCTGTAATCTGCACGCCATTAAGGGAAGGGCTCCCTCCATTACCAGCTGATGGGAAATTTGATCTGGATTGAGGAGAATGTGTGGAAACTGGGGGAGTCGGATTGGAGAATCCCAGGAAAGTTCCAGTATAACCGGAAACCACACTTGAGATCACTTCCGCTTGCTGACGCCGGATTTGAGCCGACGCTCGAGTAATCATGGCGAAGAGGGTAAAGGCATATCCCTTCTCCAGAGACCAGTCCTGTAGGAAAGCATCCCTCGCACCCGCCAGAGGATCTGTTCTCCCAAGTGAAAAAACGGGGCAACTGATGGTTCAACCGGGAGGCAAACAGGTCCACTGAAAAGGGAACCCATTCTGTCTGTGAAAAAATTCTGACGTCCAACTTCCACATGCTGGAATCCTGCAGATGGGGGGAGTGCGAGTCCACTACTTGGTTCTCCTGGCCTGGAAGGTACTCTACTGTGACCGAGACTTGGTGGTCCGGGCAGTATTGCCAAAAACTGGTTGCTATATCTGAAAGAACCTTGGATCGTGTGCCCCAGAGATGGTTGATGTACCTTACTGCTGACACATTGTCCATGCAAGATTGGGCTCTGTCCTTAGTCCAACATCGGACTGCAAAGGAGCCGGCCAAACAATTGATTTGTAATGATTGTTCCTGAGGCGACCACGACCCTCCAGTTGAAAATTTGCCACATCGAGCGCCCCAACAGGACCTGCTACCCTCTGACTATGAGTAGATCCAGGGCCGATCCGAAGATCACACTGCCGTTCCAGGCCTACATGGGGGATAGCCACCACGAGATCTCCTCCCACACCCCGTCTGTAAGACAGACTGTTTGAGAATAAGTACGCCTTTATGAAGGTGCGATGCCTTGATGCGCTGTATAGCCTGGTAGTGTAAGGGTCCCGGTAACATGGCCGCCTGGAGGATAGAAGCCCAACTACGCGGGCAACTTGGAACAAAGATGTCAGAGTTTTGGCTAAAATGTGCCGTAACCTATGCCTTATCTTTGAAACCTTCCGGGACGGGAGACTGAGTGTGGCGGCCAGGGAATAGATTGTAAACCCAGGGAATGTGGCCTTCGGAGAAGGAACCAAAAGAGATTTCCCTGCATTTATTACGAATCCCAAACCTTCCATGAGGTCTATGGCTGTTTGAACATGGGATGTCAGCTGCTGGGGGCATTGGTCCATGATGAGCATGTCGTCTAAATAGACAATGAGACGGATGCCGCTCGCTCGAAGCTGCTCCACCACTGGTCTGAGGACCTTGTTGAAGAACCATGGAGCGGAAGACAGCCCGAAAGGTAGGCTTGAAAATTCGATCTCCTGCTGGTACCACAGAAACTGAAGGAAACGCCAGTGTGGTGGGAACATTGAAACTGCTAGATACTCGTCCTTGATGTCGAGATGCACCATCCAATCCGATGACCGCAGGACATCTCACAGGAGGTGGATTTCCTCCATTTTGAAAAGTCGGTACACCAGCCACTCGTTAAATTCCTGTAAGTTTATAACTGGACGTGGACCCCCATCGGACTTGTCCATGAGAAAATTGCTGCTGATGAATTCTCTGGGGTGGGTAGCGATGGGCGAGATCGCTTGCTTGCTTAACAAAGTGTTTACCTGCGTCTATTAGGTCTGCCTCTGCAGCAGAGAATTGGATCGGGTGTGGTCTGGACGCCTGGAGAAGGGTCCCATAAATCTCTATGCAGAAACCCTGGATGGTTTGCAGGACCCATGCCTCCGCTGTCACCGCCCGCCAAGCATGCAAGAACCGTGCCAGCCGGCCCCCCACAACTGCCTTCGGCGAGAGATGTACACTCGCCGGCATTGGTGGTTTTGTTGGTGTGTCCTCTGGGGCCTTACCCCCAAAATCGTTGCCCCCTGGTGGGATTGAAGTTGTTAAAACAGGACTGGTCTTGGTAACCATAGTCTCGCCTAGAGCCTTGCCCTCTGGATTAGGGCTAATATGCAGCGCGGCCAGCCGTACGGTCCCTACCATGGCCAGCCCCGTGGAATACCTGGGAGGAGAGCACATTTTTAATTGATGTTTGGACCTTGTCCAAAGACGTGAATGTGTTAACAAACTTCCCGAGTTCCTTGACGAAGGGGTCCCCAAAGAGACCCCCTTGCGCCACCTGGCTTCTGACAAGGCCAGGTCCCCGAGTTTCGGATCCACCTTTATTAAAAGGGACCGCCTGCGTTACGTGGATAGAGTACCATTGGCATTACGTTCTGTGGATAGAGCACCATTGGCGTTACCCAAGAAGATAATTGCCCTCTGCGCCTATCCCAACAGGATATCATGGCGCCCGATGCCTTAGCATCCTCCGCCATATCCAATATTTTTGTTAGAGGCCCTACAGCATCCAAAAGCTTGTCCTGGCAATGGTCTATCCCTTTTTTAGGGTACTTAATGAATTTGGTTCGGAAGGTCGCCATCTTAGGGTCGATCTCAGGGGGTTTGGGGTACCTTTCCTCCAAGCTGGGCCTAGGGCACTCCGTCCTCAGACAACTGCGTGCCTCTTTTTCCAATGGCTTGCACAAACGACTGGCCACGTAGTGTGCCACCTTTTCACAGGGAACCCATTCCGCTGACCGCAGGTGCAGGATTTTGTCTGGGTCCAACAATTCGGACTGTAGAGACCCTGAGGGCATGTCACTGGGGGAGATGATGGCCACCAAGGCCTGAAGGAACGTGCCTTCTTATCAGAAGGATCTTCGTCCTGGGGAGATAGGGGGTTAGGGCTCGTCCAGCAGGGGTTCTGCAGCAGGTTTGGGTAAGGACGGGGGATTCTTTGCCATGAAGGCATTGTTCAAGCGCTCAAAAGCATCCAGATCGATGCCCTCCTCCCGCGGGCGCTTCGCAGGTGTAGGCTCAGAATCTAGTGGGGTTGGAAGGGCGGGGGGTAGGCCCTGGCACATCTGGCACTGTTTGGGGCCTTTTGGTGCCCTCGCAGGCAATGAGCTGCGCAAGCCGCTCTTCTATAGGGCCCATAGCCTCATCAATTGCGTGGTAGAAAGAGGCCTCTACTTCGTCATAAAATTCGTCATCCTAGGGAAGAAATCCCAAAGGCTCCTCATAAACCTCATCGGAGGCCTCCATGACAGCATAAGAATGCAATATGGGGAATAACATTATCACCAAAGCGCTACTCACACAGCACACCCTGCCGCACAGACAGAAAGGCAGGCTAAAGCTGCTGAATTAGGGACTGAGGACACAGTCAAGGAATTTGTTGTTGGCTAAGCTGCACCAGCTTGTTTTGAAACCCTGGGAACACTCTCCCTGGTTCCAGTGGCAGTGACCATAATATCTAACGGGGAATCTAGCCTAGGAGCGGGTTTCCTGAGATTGACCTGTGTCAGGTCACTTGTATTACAGACCCCAGCGGGTGTCAGAAAAGGAAGGAGGATACCGACCCTGTCTGTCTGAGGTACAGGGTGTCAGCTCCCAGCACGAGAGCACAAATAACTGAGTTACAGACCCCAGGCTTGAGGTGTCTCTCTCCGGAGAAGGCTTCGGCAGGCAATGGACCCGACGCAACTCCAGTCCTGTCCGATTTGTAACTGACTGGAAACCGCGGGGCAGATTTACAAGCCCCTTGCACCACTTTTGCATCACTTTTCCCATGTTAAAAATGATGCAAAAGTGGCGCAAGGGCCTTGTAAATAAGCCCCCGCGTGTTTGAGAAGCCGCTGGTGACTGAGCGTCATCTTGCGGGCAGAGGACCGCACCGCGGCTCCTGCAATGACGGCGGCGGCGAAAGGAGCTAAAACACTGCCGTGGCCTGTTAACAAAGTGCCAAATAAACAAACGTCAACAGAGGAACAATAACATAGACATTTGGCACTCATAGGGCCTAACAAGAACAAGCATTTGCAATGCAATAGGTCTCGAATTTACGCAAGTTTGAGCTATTGACATTGCAAATGGCAATGCCTATTATATATTTTTTCGATTTAAAAACATAAATAAAAGGCATTGTCATTTACAATGCCAATAGCTTTAACTTGTGTAACTGCGAGACCTATTGCATTGCAAATGCTTGTTTAGGACTGTTGCCCTGGCTGCAGCCTTGAAGTGTGCAGACATAACAGGGTAGATTAAGAACTGTGCTGTCCACCACCACCTCTTTCTGCGCCCCTGAATTCCACCCTCAGCTCCTCCCCTGCTGGAGAATTAACGAACGTGAGTGCCCTGTGGTTTTGTATTTTTCTTCCAGGGCTATCAAGTCTGTAACTGTTGCACAGGACCAAGGCGCTGGATGGTCTCAAGTTGCATAAACTTAAACAAGTTGCCGACATAATGTATATAAAATGGAAGAATGACAGCTCGTGATTTAAGGTATTCCTGAGGGCTGTAAACTGCAGAGTATGTGAAGCCAATGGCCCCTGACGATAACAGTAAATTACCTTGTAATCCAGGCGGGGACATATACAACTCGGACCGAGGGCTTTATTTCTTCCCACAGTCCTGGCCTTGTGTAAATACACTTTATGAGGAAATGTGAAACACATTGAGGGTTGCTCTGTTTCTCGTCCATCGTGCTCGTTGTCAGGCCGTGTCCCTTTGTTAGACGGATGGGCGCGTGCTTCAATCAGGCGGATTCCTTCGGTTTACAAGGGGAATGTTTGTTTGTGTGTGTGTGTGTGTGTGCGCGCGAGCGTGCGCAGACGTGAGTGTGTGTGTGTGTGTGTGTGTGTGTGTGTATATTGTTGTTCTTTTTAATGTCCATGACTTCTGGTGTGAAACAAAAAGTGAACACCATCCATTTAAAAGATATGCCAGCTAGACAAAAAACGGTAGACCCAGACCTGCCCAGCTGCCCTTTGTGCTTGTCGTTGGTACTTTAAATTCCCACTCAGTACACAACTTACGCTTTTTTTATGAGAAGATAATTAGGCCAATATGTGTGGTTTCAAGTTACTCATTAAAATCAAATTATTGATTGCGTTAGACACAGATACGCTGCCACCATGGCTCAGTCACACACATACACGCGAGCGCGCACACAAGCACACAAGCAATGGCTAGACAAAGTAATCTTTGCAAGTGCGACGGCCTTAAGTCACAGTGCACAGCAGTAGGGTCGGATGAATGAGTGTGAGCAGAGCAGGCCTTGATGTCTGGCTGCGCAGGGCCCTTTCATGTGGCACAGAATCAACACAACATGATTTACAACAAAATAAACCCGGAGCTCTGCACCAGGACTCCAGGCCATTCCCAGCGTGTAACAACACACACACGTCCTGCTCGCCGTTTGCAGTGTTCGTTCGAGATTGATGAGAAATTCCGCATATGGCAAACACGCAACTAGAATTATCATAGCCAGAAGTTGTTTTGGAAAAAACTCACCTTTTTAATGGTTTTTATTTTTTGGGGGATCTCATTGACGTAATTCCAAGAAGCTCTTTACAGAGAATATTTGCAATTATTGATGTATTTATTTATAGCAACAAATAATATATCGATCAGGAATGGTGCACACCTTGTCACTTAGGACAATAGAGGGTTTGAGTGAATTACTAATACATATGTGGTTATATCTGCTGTTAAGTGAGCTGTTTCATGAGGGTTAAAATCTAAAAGGACAAACAGAAATCTGAATGTAGTAGAACACTACCTACCTACAACAGACCAGCGACGTGGGCAGCTGCCTCCTGCCTTGCAGTACACATACAAAATTAACATACTTACACTGTTCGGCTATTCACAAGTACCAGTGTAACACTCAAGTACAGCAATAAGCCAAAGAAAGGTATGACCAGTAAACATTTGCGAAGGGGTTTCCACAGCGCATCAACGCGTGTCGTTGCGTTTTACGTGACTTACATCCATTTGAGCTAGAAACAAAAATTGACATACGAGTAGCGGAAGCAGCATGTGACTTAGTGGTCAGAGCTGCCGACATTGGACATGGGGAAGGTTCCAATATCGGGGGAAGGCTTAACGTCCTGTGATTTTGGGCAAATCACTTAGGGCCTCATGTACGTAGCCCAATACCGGTCGGTAACGGCCGATTTTCGGTAATTATACCGTTACCGACCGGTATTTAGGCTGTTGACATGTAGGGGGCTCATTTCTGTATTCGGTAATTTACAGAATCGGTAAAATTACCGAATCGGTAATTTTACCGATTCGGTAAATACCGAATACAGTAATGAGATGTAGGGGGACTGTGTGGTGGGTGTGGGGATTCGTTATTTACCACCAACTAATAGTTGGTGGTAAATGACGAATAGGTGTGAAAATGCATTTTTGTGCACTGTGAAGTGTGCAATGTGGCAGACATACATGCCCCTAGGGCATGTATGTGCGCCACATGTGCACACATGGAAGAATCAGAGGTGCAACAGGGTGTCAATGTGACACCCTGCCACCCTTGAATGTGCTCCCCCCATTACCGAATCGGTATTTACCGATTCGGTAATGAGGCATACCTTCCCATTGATTCAATCAATGGGAAGGTATGCCTCATTACCGAATCGGTAAATACCGATTCGGTAATTACCGACTTACTCCGATTCGGTAACATTTACCGAATTTTTACCTACATACACTTTACCGATTCTTAAATACCGAATCGGTAAGATTCGGTATTTAAGAATCGGTAAAGTGTATGCCACCTACATATGGCCCTTAATCTCCCTGCGCCTATTCAAAAATGAATGTATCCTTGTGAAACGTAACTGTTGCTCATGTAAAGCGCTCCAAACTCTTCGGGTTGAGTTTGCGCTATATAAAACTGCAGCAAAAAATAGCATGCTAAAGCTGTCAGAATCCCTCCACCCCATTGATGCCATCATGACAGAATGTTACTATTACAACAGGTAGAGATGGAGGAGAAGGCGTCGCTGTTTGTAGTAGGGGCCGTCCTTTATCATCTGTTGTGTGCTCCCTTTTGCACTGGAGGTCCCATCTCCGATCTTCTAATGTTTCATCACTTCTGCCCTGTAGTGTTCAGCCAGATGAAAGCGCCCCGTGTGTTAAGTGTTTTGTGTGCTGGACCTTGGGCCTGCATCTCTCTCCGCAGGGGTGGAAGCCCGTCTCCTCACACTGTTGACACGGCGCTATTTAAAACACAGCTATTGGAGGGCGCAGTGCCCAAGCGCCTATGGAGAGTAAAACAGGCAAGAGGTCGTGGCATTGAAGCGGGTTCCATACAAGTGCAAACAGTTGTTTAATTGGCTAACAGAACAGAGGAAGCTGCACAGAGCTCTCAGGTAAATGCTGACAGGCAGCTGAGGGTGCTGGTAGCCCTTCCGAGTGACAGCCAGCTGCCGCTGCGAGTGACGTCTGTGACCGGAAGCTGCTGAGCAACTTGTGGTTAAAATAGTACGTAGTAATACTGATGGCGTGATCAGAATTGGCAGATTGAGGAAGAGTTTGGGAGCGGCTCCAGATAATGAAGAGGATTTAAGAGGAAGCGGAAGAGAGTGAATGTCTCACTGCAGTCGACAACACGGTGTATAAATTCAAAAGTAACAAGCCCGGCGGAGCGTGGCGCGCGCGCGCTTGGGGGCAGGGGAGCGGACCCTTTGAAGTGCTTCCGCGCGCTTGGGGGCGGGGGAGCGGACCCTTTGAAGTGCTCCCAAAAGGCGGATTGCATGGCGGCAAGATGCGCGTGATTGTGCGCATGCTAGCCATGCAATCCGCTTTTTGGGAGCACTTTTCAAACCCGCTTTCTATAGTCCCGCTTTGCGATCGCTTACTCGATAGCAAGGTCGAGACCTAAAAAACGACTTATCTGTAGGCTGAGAGCATCGAAGAAAAAGGGGGAATATAAGAGAGAAGGGACTATTACTGGCTATGAAGTAACCAGATTGGCCGCAGTTGTGGACTATCAGTGTTTCCTGGCTCTTGGGACTTTTAGTTAATACGTTCTCTTACAAAAAGAAAGTTATAAAAAGGTATTTTTCTTTACTTTCTTTTCAAAGGGAAGGTTGAGAGCAGATGTTTTTAAAAGGCTGCTATTACAATAAAGCGAAGAGAGTTCAGCATAATCCTCGCCTCCGGTCCTGACGTAGCATTGTATTTACACAGCCCTTAGTACCTCTAAGGAGGTGTTACAGGGACACTTATGTAGAAAAAAATTGCATTACATACGCTCTGGTATTTCTAAAATCTACATTTTGGAAGCACCATTTTATTGTAAAACTATTTGCACATTTTGTATCAGGCTATCTTATGCTGTGTATAATGCAAGTATAAAATAATTACTTACATAGTCACAGTGCTTTCTGTCATAGGCTGTGACCTCATTGCACTAAAAACACAAGTTACTGTTCTCCACTGCACCAACCAAGATTTAATTCTGTGGCTCTCTGATTACACACAGACACCTCTTCAGTGCATTAACTGATAGAGGTTTCATAATTTACTACAGTGCATTTTCCACTGAGTAACAACGCTAATTTTTTTTTTCATTTAAGCTGATGGTAAAAGACCTGAAAAGCATATAACATATTTTAGGGCTGATTTATGAGAGGCTTGCGCCGCCAAAGCATCACTTGTTTTTGACCCTCTAGCGTGGCAAGCGTCTCAGCCATACCGATGAGTCACTTTGCATGGACTCATCGGTATAGAGTAAGACAAAGCAGCTCAAGAAACTGTGTTGCCTCACACAACACCCCCATGGATTTTCATGCTGCCCCAGATTTACAAAATCATGTAAACCTGGGCCAGCGCCCAAACCTTATGCCTCCCCAGCAGCAGCTTAACAATGAGGAATGTTTTAATTTCTCCTTTTCTTTTCCTCATGTTGGGGAAGGCTAGTATGTCGTATTAGAGGGTTCCTTGAATGCTCACTATCTCTGTCTAGTCAATATTTATGCCCCTTATATTGATGATGGGGTCTATTATGGAAGGGTGGTTGCGGACACCCAAGTCTTCTCAATGTCAGAGATAATTCTTGCCGGTGATTTTAACTGTGTGCATGATGGCCCCTCTACGCTCTGACACTAAACCCCATATGACCTCAGCAGTTTGCCAGACTATGCATAGCTTGACTTTGGTCAACATCTGGTGTATTCAACATCCACACTTACACACATATTCCTGTTAATCCTGTGTCAGGTACGCATAGCCGTCTTGATTATCTTTTATTTCTGCACCTGCTGAATATAAGATACGGGATATCCGTTATTTGGCCTGCTATATCTTGGACCATTAACCTTTGCTGGCTGAGTATTCCCTGGAGCGACAACACCCTTGAGTGCCCCTTTGGTGGATAAATGTCAGGAAACAGCCTTTACAGCGAGGTTTTTACCACGTTGTGACTTGACCACTCATTTTTAAGCATGCATGTTTTTACAACATGTATGTTTTTACAACGGATGCCTTTACCACACTGTTATAAAGTAAATAAGACAGACTCCAAGGCTGGTAAGTCCACGTCTCTTTATTCCTGATCATCCACTCTCCATCTCACAGGGCTGGTACACCAACATTCCAAGATGAGCTCCATGGGAGGGACTAACAACTGGAGACTGGCAGGGGGAGGCGGAGCGAACCATTGCATAAACAACAAGTGTGACATTATGAAAACAGTCTGTAAACTTACAGTAATAATTAATTACAACACATCTCCCTCTGTAGGGAAAGAAAGCCTGAAATCTTTACACGTTGCATAGAGCTGCGTACCCCTCTATGGTCAGGTCGCGTTCACCACTCTATCTTTACTCCATGTCTGCCCATTTTCCAGACGCACTACATTCTTTCCTGCCTTTTCTACCCTTGTGGAATCCCCGTACTTACTCGCGCCTGGTGTCACATGTGTTGGTTTCTTGACCCTCATGAGCGTACCTTGCTCGAATTCCACATCCTTAACCCCATGTTTAACATCATACCAGGCTTTGTACCTCTGTTGATGACCCTCAACTTTCCTTCTGCTCTGGTATAGATCATGACAGACACTTTTCCCACTTCCCAACCACCTGGGATACATCTTGGTACCCGGCTCCCTCCCTCTTAGGAACACAAAGGGAGACACTCCTGTAACCATATTGGGAGCGGTGTGGTATGCCCACAACCACTCTCTTAACGAGTCTTCCACACTGAAGCCATTGGTGATTGCTAGTTGGATGTGATCCTTCACCATTCTATTCACCCTCTCCACTAAGCCGTTGGCTTTCGGACAATAGAGTGCAGTCTTCTCATGCCTTATATTAAGCTCCTCCAAAAACTCCTTCATAGTCTCAGAGACGAACTGCACCCCATTGTCTGTGACCAAGGTGCTTGGGATACCTTCATATACAAAGATGTTCTTCAAAAACGTGATGAGGTTATTGGTCGTCGTGGATGCCGTGAACTTGAAATTGACCCAATGGGAGGTGTAATCCACCAAAACAAACATGAACCGCTTCTGTGGGCCTAACCTGTCCATGGGCCCAATGATATCCACGGCTAACTTTGTCCATGGGGTCATAGGAACACTGACAGGTGCCAGTGGAGCTCTGTGAGGGATCTTACTTTTGTCACTCCTGGCACAGCTGATACACTCCTTAACTTTTACCTCGATCATGGAATCCATCTTAGGAAACCAATAACAGCTCCTAACCTTGTTCTTCGTGAGGCTTCTGCCCAAATGCCCCTCATGGGCTAAGTCAATTATTTTGCTCCTCATATCCCTTGGCGGGATGATTTTATCCCCTCGGTGTATGCGACCCTCGAGGAGGAACAATTCCAGTCTCACTTCCCAAAAGTCTTTGATGCTGTCAGGAACTTCCGATATTTTCTCTGGCCATCCTTTGGTGATAAATTTCTTTAAAGTTTCCATGGCTGTATCCTTATTCATTCCTTTTTCCCACTCACCATTGGTAATTGACGTGAGATGGATCGGAAATATGGGAACATCTAGCACCTCTTCATTCGGACTGCCTTCTAAGGGTGCCCTCGATAGGTAGTCCGCTATAACATTTTCCAGACCTGGCAAATATTCTACCTTAAAACAGTAATTTTCTAACCCTAGGACCCATTTGCTTATGCGTGGAGATACACTCTGAGCCTGTTTGGGAGAAAACATGAAGGTGAGAGGCTTGTGGTCTGTGTGAATTACAAACCTCGTGCCCCACAGAAAAAATTTAAAGTGGTGCACCGCCCAAAAACAGGCCAATGCTTCCCTCTCAATAACTGAGTAGTTGCGCTCAGATGAAGTCAACGTGCGGGATGCAAACGCGATGACCGTTTCTTCTCCATCCTCTTTCTGCGACAGCATGGCCCCCAATCCTTTATTGGATGCATCTGTCGTTAGAATGGTTTTCTTTTTAGGGTCAAAAGTGCCAAGAGCCGGGGACTCGACAATTTGCTGTTTTATCCTTTCAAACATCTCCTCATGTTTACCTTCCCACACAAATTCTGCATTTTTCTTGAGAAGCCCACGCAGACCCTCACACAAATCAGAAAAATTTCTCACAAACTTTGACATGTACTCCACTAGACCCAGGAACGATTTCAGTTCATCTTTGTTAGCTGGGTGTGGAGCATCCTCAACTGCTTGAATAAGGCTGTATTTAGGTCTAAAACCTTCTTTGGATATAGTGTGGCCTAGATAGTCGACCGAAGTAACCTTAATCTTGCACTTGTCCAATCGCACTGTTAATCCAGCTTCTGAGAGTTTATAACACACCCTGTTGAGCGTATCATCATGCTCCTCCTCAGTGGCCCCATACATCAGTATGTCATCCTGGAAACAGAGTGTGTTTCTAACCCCCTGCAGGACTTGTTGCATTATTTTCTGAAAAATGGACGCCGCCGAAGCAAGGCCAAACGGCATCCTCCTGAACATATATGCACCAAACGGGGAACTGAACGCAGTTAGAGGTCTTGAATCAGGGTGCAGTTCAACTTGGTGATAAGCCATGGACAAATCAATGACCGAAAAGAAACTGGCCTTCCCCATGGTACTCAACATTTCATTAATATTGGGAAGAGGAAACCTTTCCACCCATATGTTGTCATTAAGTGAGCAGAGATCCACACACAGGCGGATGCCTTGCCCGTTGCCTTTAGATGCTAGAACCAAAGGTGCGAGCCATTCTGTGGCCTCCACAGGTTGGATGACCCCCATCTCACTTAGTTTGTCCAGCTCCTCTTTGAGCATGTCTCTAAGGCGGAAAGGGACAGGACGTGTCTTATGCACCACAGGTTTAGCCCCTTGTCTGACCTTAATCTTGTGTTGGAAGTCCCGTAGCTTGCCTAGCCTATCCGTGAACAATTTTGGGAAGGCCTCTTGCAGGTGACCATTGCTAACCGTCTCCTTGACTAGCAGTACTTGGTTCTTATTATTAGGATCCAGGATGATCCCCAGTTCCTTCTGATGCTGCCACCCTAGCAAGTTGGCCCCACACTCTACCACGTATACTTTGCCCACCATGGACCTCCCCTTAAAATTTAAGTGGCTGCTCGTCATGCCCACCAAAGGAATGGGCTCTTTTGTGTAACCTTCCGGAGATATATCCGGCGTACATAATTTCATTTTACATCCTTTTAATGACCCCTCAAAATCCTTAACATTTATCAACGTAAACGGAGAGCATGAATCTGCAAATACTTCTAGTGGTTTGTTATCAAATAACACAATACATTTGGGATAGTTAATCTCTGTCCCTGTATCACTGTCATTCACTTGAAACACAAATCTAGCCTGTGGCTCTTCTTGAGTGCTAACCACACTGACTGTGTTACTTATGCCCTCTCTACACACCCTTGCCAAATGCCCTCTCCTGTTACATTTCTTACATAGAACACCCCGTGCAGTACATACAGGATTGTTTGCCAAATGGTTGCTGCTACCACATCTAAAACATTTCAAAACATGGCCCTCAGTATTATGTTTCACAGTAGCATTATCCTTACTACCCCGCTTTTCCTGGATCTTATGTACACTATTTTCACAGGACTCAGATTGTACCACTGAAACTATCTCTTCCTTGACTTTCATTTCCTTTACACACCTAGCCGTGTGTTCGATAGATTGCGTATTGGATTCTTAGCTAGCAGTTTCTCTTGCACCCTGCTATTGTTCGTGCATCTGACCAGTTGATCACGAATAAGCGAATCATTAAGATCCCCAAACTCACAACGCTGGGTAAGGCCTCTTAAGGCTGCAATGTAATTATTAATGGACTCATTTTTCCTTTGTACTCTGGTGAAAAATTTATGACGTTCCAGAACTACATTAACCTTGTCCCCAAAGTGTGTTTCCAATTTTATTAGAGCGATATCGTAAATATCATATTCATCCTCACCCTCCACCTCTGGTTCCGGTAGTGTTTCGTACACCTTGCGTCCATATACCCCCAAATTATGCAATAGGCTGTGTTGTTTCCTGAGGGCAGAGAATCTTTCCCCCCCCCATTGCAATTAGGTAGGATTCAAATAGTTTTGTCCAATCCTTCCTATGTATCTCCGGATCTCCGCAATCATTGAGGAATGAGGGTGGCTGGCTAATTCCTGGGGTGCCCATTGGAAAGCGTACTGCTACCCCTTTTGACAACGAAGAAAAAGCCCTCCACAAAAAATATAGCACGGTGGGCACGTAACGTTTTACCCTGCACACCTCATAGGTAGGTTACTAGTGCCACGCTGAATTGAAGGGGAATTTTCCCCGGGTTACCACCCTCACTGCAGTTCATGCAACACCCCAGTAACAACACTCTGCGCTCCCTCACCCCTGACGTACGAGGCCAGCGCCAACCTCCACCGAGCCTGGGCTCCTAGGACCGTAGCACTGGGTTCACACCCCTTTTTCTGGCCGGAGAACAGCAGCACCTGACTCACCTCCACACGGCCCTCACGTTGTTGGGGCGTCGGAGAATAGCGAAGAAAGGCAGGCTCAGATAGAGACTTTCCCTCACAAACGGGCTCCCTTGCCGAAGGAAGGAACACAGAGGAAATTTCGCTCCTACCGGCCCTCTGGTGGCTGAAGCGCCGGATCACAGGACGGCGTAAATGACCAGGAACACACCCCCGGCTTCCGGAGGTGGGGCAATGACGCTGAAGAGATCTCCTGAGGAAACCTTGTCTTCTACCGGTCCTCTAGAGGCTGAAGCGCCGGATAGTGACGGCTGAGCTGAACCGGAACACACCCCCGGCCTCAGGAGGTGGAGCCAAAACGCTGAGGCGGATTCCTCTTCCTCCGCTTGCCGCTAGCTGAGGCAGTCGACTTGAAGGCTTGCCTTCCCAGGGGACTCACCACCCTCACCAGGACGCTGAGGAGGCTTACTCTTCCTCCCCTTGCCGATCTCACAGGCGACCGACCTGAAGGTTCACGAAGGGCTTGGAAGGCTCTTAGGGACTCCGTGGGCACTTCCGGACACGGCAGCAGCCACTTCTGGTGCCGGACCGCAACCAGCTCTAGCTGCCTGTAATCAGCCAAGGCGGAGGAGTTGGCGGACCACGCACTGGAGGCTTGACAAGTCGCTTATACACCGCTCAGTCCACTTCACTATCTGGTGAACAGATGATGTGTACACATGGCTAGGACCAGTGACGGATGTGGGGGATATCCCACAGCAATACCGGACTGCAGATTCGGAGAGCCTTCCTCCTCAGATGGGGTGTGCAGAACTCTCCACAGACACCTCTCCCACCGGTCACTGTCAGCGTCCTCCTAACCAGCTGTCCCAAGATAACGTTGATGAAGAGAACACAAAGGGGAGATAATCAGCTGCCCCCTCCGCAGTTCCACAGGTCGTCGCCAGTGTTATAAAGTAAATAAGACAGACTCCAAGGCTGGTAAGTCCACGTCTCTTTATTCCTGATCATCCACTCTCCATCTCACAGGGCTGGTACACCAACATTCCAAGATGAGCTCCATGGGAGGGACTAACAACTGGAGACTGGCAGGGGGAGGCGGAGCGAACCATTGCATAAACAACAAGTGTGACATTATGAAAACAGTCTGTAAACTTACAGTAATAATTAATTACAACACACACATTTAAGGTAAATTAGTGGGTTTGGGGGCCTGCCCCCACAAATACATTGTTTTAAATAAATAAACAATGCTTGCTAATGGCTTCCGTTTTAAAAACATACATGTTGTAAAAAAATGCATGATAAAAAATGTGTGGTTAAGGTTTGCTACATATTTCCCTGCGTTGTTCCGTCGTACAACCCTTTATGCCAAGCCAATCACAGATCAGGCATTTGGAGGCATGCTGGGGGAGACCCTTGTCCAATATTTTTGGCACAATTGGAACAGTGCTAGTAGCAGGGCATTGGAGTGGGATGCATTGAAAGTAGTAGCGCATCGAAAATGTAGGGCCACCACGGTTGGTATCTGCTGGACACTTGAGGAGGACCTGACGTGTCAGGAGGCTTAGCTGGAATTGGTAGAGAAAGCGCTGATAGCTTCCCCAGGATCCATGGACGAATGGGACAAACAAAGCCTTAGGGAATGCAAATTGTGGGGCTAGTCAGAGAGGCATGTCCGAAACGCAGGGGGACACCGATGGTATATGGAGGGGCATAGGGCGGGGTGACTGTTGGCATGCCTGATTAGATCCGAGACTGAAGCACAACCCATACTGGTGAATCAGAATCAGGGAGGTGGAATAGTGAACACTTAGATGGCCATTAAATCGTTTTTTGCAACACATTGCAAATTGTCTGTACGGAGGTTCCGCAAGATGTTGTAGATGAGGCACCGTCTGTTTACCTTTTGGAGCTGTCTTTGCAGAGCCTTTCTCCTGATAACCATGAGCAGTTGGATGCGCCACTTGTAAAACAAGAAATATTAAATGCAGTGAGGGCGCTGAAGTCAGCTAAGTCACCCATGTAAGATGAGCTCCTGGCAGAGTTTTCCAAACTCTTCTCCGACACCCTGATTGATAAGCTCTTAAATGTGTATACAGAGGCTATGGATAGATACATTCTTCCAGATTCCATTGCAGGATGCCCTAATCGTAATGCTACCAAAACCAGGTAGAGACCTGCTGGAAGGGGCTTGCTACAGGCCACTCTCTATGTTAAATATGGACCAGAAAATCCCTAGTCATGTACTCACGGCTAGACTGCTCCCACATCTGACACATCAGATCCATGCAGATTAGTCGGGACTTATCCCGCATCGCAACACACCGCGTAACCTGTGCTAGCTGGTGCATGTGCTGCATGCTCTGGAGCTGAGTGGGAACTCTTATGCGCTCGCCTTTCTTGCTATTGACTAGGCTTTGGTCTTGTGAGGTGGGACTAAGTTTGGAAGGTATTGGTTGTTATCGGACTGAGTCGCACCTATATCAAATGGGTCCAGCTGCTTTATTGCTTCTTTACTTCGCCCCTATGGCTAGGGTCAGAACGGGCTGGTGAGTCTCTGAAATAATATATTTCCAATGGGGTACCCGTCAGGGAAGTCCCCTCTTTGTTTCTTTTAGCCATTGTGATGGAGCCCTTGGCCTGCAGACTCCAAAAAGCCTTGCACGGTTGGGGTATACAGGTTGACAACTCAGAGCATATAGTGTCCCTCTATGCAGATGATGCTATGGTGTACTTTTGACAACCTGATCCAGCAGGCCCGAGATTGCTCAACATAATGAGTACATTTTGGAAACGCTCTGGTTTGCGGGTCAGTGGTGCTAAGTCGACCATGTTCCTGTTGGGAGTCTGAAAACGGTCCCTGTGGATTGGCTCCCTCCGGTGGGACTGCCCTGGAGGGTGGACCAAGTTAGATACCAGGGCTTACAGATTGCGCATGGGGAACAGCGATCATTCGACTTGAATCTAGGTCGGGTGCTTCATGGTGTTCATTCCTCCATTGCATTCTGAAACACCCTTTAGCTATACTTGATGGGTAAAATTGCGCTGATTAAAATGGTGATTTTCCCTAGGTGTTTGTATGTCCTCTTCTTAGCTATGAATGAGATTACACAAGACGTGTTTCGGAAACTGAACTCCTTGTTGGTGGAGCTCCTTTAGGCTGATAAGTTGTGCAGACTAGGCCTCACTGATCCTCAGAGGGTTTGGGATAAGGGTGGGATGGAGGATGAAGATCTGGAGCTTTTCTACTTGGCTGCCCACCTAGATGACGACCTGAATTGGGGGAGATCGTTGCTAGAGGGCACACATGATGGGCACCAGCTTGGGTCATTTGCTTTTGTGTGGCCGGGTATCCTGGATCTTTTTCCTTACTTGGTTTGACTCATGGGTAGGCTTTGGGACAAAACAGTAAAACTTATAACCCAGTGTATGCCATACCCCCCTGACTTGGATATTTAGATTTTGCGCCCATTTGACAAATGGGTGACCATATGGAAGTGGCAGTGAGGAGGCTGCATAATGTTAGCAGACCTCTATCTACAGGGCTGCTTTATCACTATGCAAGAGGCGATGGATTCTTTTGGTATAGAAGGGAGCACTTTTTGCAGTACACCAAAATAGCCGCCACAGTGCGTGAACTGCGGCCAGCTTTCCCTGATATTCCTGATTCTACACATTCATTCCGGTCCACATGTGGCTTTACTGTCTATGGGGGGAGAACACCAACCTATTTAGCACATATACAGGGTGTTACATGTGGGCCGGAGACTGCTGTGGCTACGTCTAGAGGAGGCCTGGCAGACAGTCACTGACCAACCTGTATCCCCCAAAGATCAGTTAAAAATTAATGCTGGGATTTGTAAAGTTACGATCTGTGCCAGGTTCAAGCAGATGCAGAATAATATTGTATACATGACATACATGTCCTCCATGAGACTGCACTCCATATATGCAACTAGGAAGCCATGCTGTTCTCACTGTGGTGCGATGGCTGCAGATTTCCTACATGTGTTGTGGCATTGCACTGTTAATGTACCTTTCTGGGCAGAGGTTCTGTCCTGTATTAAACATGTTACTGGTTGGGATGTCCCTAGACGGATTCTTCAATGCCTACTGGTGCGGGTCCCCAATAACCCTAAAAAACCTCTAGGAGGTACAAGATTCTAGTGCTCATTGTGGCTAAGTAGTGCATAGCGGTCAGTTGGATTAGCCGCAGGCCCCCGCAGGTTGCAGCCTAGAAAAGTGAACTCCTTGAGTGGGAGTGCGCTGAAGAGGAGAGGGCTGCTGATGCTTTGCTGGCCTGGGTGGTATGACACACATATTACTGGAACCCCAGAGGAGAATAGCGCAGTAAGGATTGTTGGATTGGTGCATGAGGGCAAAGTGACTCCAGAAATGTATTGTATCCTTAGCCTTCTTGTGGCTTATTACATTTGTCTGACTTCTTGGAATGGCACAGTGACCTTAATTGGTCGTCATCCTTGTTTATTGCTGCCGTAATTTGTCTGGAAGCCAGGAGCGGAGGGAGAAGGTGGGGTGGGAAGCGAGTTCTTCTACAATAAAGAGTTTGTAGTTCAATGTGTGCATAGAGGCTCACTGGACCAGAGGAGAAGAACGGAATCTTATTCATGATCAATGACTATATGTTTCCATTTATTGCTTAGCAATTTCTATTTATGATATGGCTCTATCAAATGCTGTACTGCATGCTGGCTTGCCATAGAAAATCAAAAATATGCGTTTTTTGTCTTCAGATTTATCAACAAATACTTCCTGCCCTTTTGAACTTGTTAGGTTGCCCTCAGTGCATCTCCAGGTCAATCATAGTATTTAGTGTTTCTCTTTTTTGTAAATTTATTTTTATTTTGAGATCCAGAGTAAACATGAAAATACACTTGTATGCAAGGGCAAGGGCAAGTCTATAGCAAATTTCGTACAATTCACATTTAGTTTTATAGAATATAGTATCAATTTGTATTATAATTGAAACACTTTATTATATATAATAGCATTCATAATTACTCATCTCAATTAATATGAAATATAAACATACAAGAACGACCCACTCATGTTCACCTTAATCAGACATTTCCATCATAAATTGACCCCCCAATTTATAGAATCTCACCTCCCCTCCACTTCAAAAAGCGTACAGTGACTATTTAGCTCTTACTTTCTTCATCCTCCCCACCCATTCACTAACAGAGGGAAGTAGCTTTGACTTCCATCTTTGAAGCAGCAATGATTTGGCCACCAACATTGAAACATGAAGCAATTTTTGATATCTTGGAATTAATCACAGGGCAGGATCATAGCCCAATAACATCAGCCAAGCACTAGGTACCAGCTTATCCTTCCACTCTAATTCCTGACACCGAAGTATTGCTTTCCACAAACCTTGAATAGCAGCACCCTTGAAGTACTGGGTATTTTAAGCCCAGCGGTGCAGGGGAACACACCCTATGACTTCGGGGTTCTTCCTGTTTCAGACCTACAGAAACACAGAGTCTTCTGGGTGAAGTCAAAGATCAGTTTATTGGCTGCAGACCAATTACAGGTATCCTAGAAGTACAACAGCGTGTATGTTCTCAGGAGACTGCTAAAAATCACAGAAACAGGCTTCTCCTTAAATACAGAATATCCTGCTTCAGGCACACATTCCTTGGTTTACGATATGGCCATTACATGTATACATTTCAAACGAAAAGGCAGAGTCATGATGACCATCCCACATTCCAGTTAAGCCAGCCCGCAATTATTTACACAGCAAAGCTCAGATCCCACATCAGATATCGATAGGCCCCAATAAACATGAGCATCTCCTGTTTTGGGAAACAAGCCATAAAGCAGGAACAGTCAGGTGTGAAAGAGATTAGCTGGAGGCTTGTGTAGGATAAAAAGACTTTATGGTGTGTCAAGCCCTGATGCTAATCACAGGTGGCCAGAGGACGGGGAACTCGTGAGACCAGTTTGACCTGGGGCAGCGGAGCCAAGCTGCCCAGGTCACAGAAAAGTCAAAGAAAGCCACATGTGCTCTGAAAGGCCTGTTTTCGCTTCATGCTATATAGCCTATGTGAGGGCAACCATAAGATGGCCACCGATACAAAATGGAACCCACGCAGTGATGTAAAATAGCGTATACACAGTGCATTCATAGCTAAAACGTTACAAAAAGCACTTGTACATACCGCATTAACCATTCGCGGTTCACTATTACCGAGATAGACAGGGGTAGGGCCCTGCCTCCTACGCGGTCCCAAATTCTAAAGTACGACAGACCCTCCTTTTGCCCTTACATAGGCAATAACTATACTCATTTCAATCCGAGTCTAGGTCAATATTCACGAAGTCATGGAGATGTTGCTGTAGCATCATCCTATTACTCAGCTCGTCCCACGATACAGGTTTCCTTACACATAATGTAGCACAGAGGCCACATATCGCAGGAGCACACTGAATGCACAGACAGAACAGGAAAAGGATGGCTAAGATCATTCCAATGATCATCAGAACTTTCCAACCCCAGGCAGATATCAATTCCCAGAACCACCCCACCAGTGACCAATCTCCTTTATCCACGTGTATGGACTCAGATATTTTATGCAGTTTGGAGATGGCTTGATAAACTGTTGGAGCGTTGTCTGGTATGAAAATGCAACAACTGGTCTGCAAGTATGACGTCTAGAACCATGCGGTTCTGCAAAGTCATGAGGCGATCCGCTTGGAGCTCAGCTGTCAAATTACCAAGGGCACCAGCCGTAACATTAACAGTGGATTCAACCACACGAGTCAGTTGTCTCAGGTTCCTACTATTAACCATAGGTCCCCAAAATGGCAGGAAACCCAAAACGAAATCTCCCACTTCCTGACCAGCAGTATCCTCCTTACTAATCACGCCTCTCACAACTCTGGTCTTGTGATAGTCAGAGGCGGCAGTAAATGTTGGCGGTAGCAGATTTGCAATATAACATGTGCCCGAGAAATCAGGGGGCAACCATGTATATGCTCGGTCATTGCAGATAAAATATGTACCCTTGGCAGCCAAAAACGCAGGGGAAAACTGTGACGGAAAAGTGTACGTTTCAGTACAGTCACTTCTTCCCAGTTGAGCTC
Organism: Triturus cristatus; assembly: GCF_964204655.1. Taxonomy (NCBI): domain Eukaryota; kingdom Metazoa; phylum Chordata; class Amphibia; order Caudata; family Salamandridae; genus Triturus; species Triturus cristatus. The sequence goes on from NC_140590.1 coordinate 558,317,945, forward strand.
TAGGATTCTGACCATTACCTTGCAAACAGAACCGACCTATGTGGGGTACGACCCAGATTGGGGATGAGATTTTCCGCTGTCTTTCACCTAGACTAATACTATACCCCGTCGCGTTCCACCCTACAGGTATAGGCTGTACAGTGGGGGCAATGGGCTCTTGAGAGGAGAAGAATACAAATCCTACAGTAAACATTATCATACTACATAATACAAACAGGCATAAAAACACAAAACGTTTGCTTTTCGTTATTTTACATATTCTTGCTTTAAAATTCATTTCCTCAGTGAGTCTCTCCATCTTACAAAACTCCATCCTCTAATCGTGCCGCTCGCGGCGGGTGAGTTTCTTCTGCTAAGGGGTACGCCTGTCAGTCCAGGGAACGCCCTAGACCGACCAGAACCGTTGACCTAACATCTCCGGCCTGTACCCCAAATTCTTGGCACCGCGACCCTGCGGCTGAACCCGGATGGTGGTTCGAAAAACAAAAATCAAGAAAGTCCTTCAGATGGGAGAGCTCTGGTTATCAAAAAAATAGAAAGGTAAAAGGAAAAGAATATTTATTTGTCCATGGGCCTTGGCCTTAGATCGTAACGAGAACGGCCAGGTACTGTCTGATCTTGAAACAAGAGTTCAGGCTCGGTAGTGTCCAATCGAATTGACGGTGGCACAGCTTCTTGCAAAATATCGTCACTTTCCTGCGCTAAAGTTGTGCCTTTTATGCGTGCATCACTGAACGGCACAAAACGAGGTACAGTGTCTGTTTCAGAGTCTGCGATACCCTCCTGGACCCACTGGTCATACGGCAGAGGCAAAGGGATCCTTTTGATGTGGGCGCCGTGGATCCAGTTTTTCTTCCCCTTCACTCGAACAGCTGATCTTGTAGACAGTAGTACGAGGTGAGGGCCAATCCAGCGGGGCTCATCGTTGGCTTTCCGCTGGAAGTTTTTCACAAGGATCCACGTGCCTGGTTCGATAGGGTGTCCAGGAGCTTCAGAAGCCGGGGGGAGAGTATCATGCACCTGTTGGTGTAAAACACGCAGTTTAGCTGTCAATTCGTGCAAGTAATCAAACAGTACTGGATGCTCGATTTCACTGAATTTCGTCGGCCTTGGCACACCCCATACATTGGCCGGGCAGCCAAAAACAACCTCGTACGGACTAAGTCCCACTCGTGAGTGTACGGTCATTCTGGTGGACAGGAGTGCTAGAGGCAGAGCGTCAGGCCATTTAAGACCTGAGCTCGCTTGGATTTTGGCCAGTTTAAGTTTTAGTGCACCGTTGTAGCGCTCTACTAATCCAGCTGATTGGGGGTCATTTGCAGCGTGGAATTTCTGCCTTATACCTAGTCCCTCACATACATTCTTCATCACTTGGCCCACAAACCCACTCCCATTATCACTCCACACCATTCTTGGCATTCCAAACCTAGGGAAAAATTATTTCACAAGGGCTTTGGCTGTGGACAGAGCAGTGTTATCCTTTAGAGGATAGGCCTCTACCCATTTTGAGAAAGCGCAAACAACCACTAATACATATTTCAGGTTGTTGCACCTTTCCATGTGAATAAAATCTAGCTGCAAAACTTCAAATGGATATGATGGAGGCGCAAAATGACCAGCTGGAGTTGGGGTTCCCCTACCAGGGTTGTACTTCAAGCATACCATACAATTCTTGACCACGTTCTCTGCACACTTAGGAATTCCAGCATTCTGCCATACTGGAGCTAACAACTTACAGATTCCTTTCGTACTGATGTGTGCCATTCCATGTGCCATAGTAACCACTGGAAGCACATATGCATCAGGTAACAACCATCGCCTATGTTCTGACAGATCAATCCAACAACCATTCTCATCCAACTTACCCATACTTTCTCTCCACTTGCTCAATTCTTTCTCTGTGGCTTCAGCTTGAAGGGACTTTACACTTTCTATTGTGTTTTCACACATTCCAACATCACCAACCCATCTGGCAGGGCCTGCAACATACATTCGAGTCTTCACATCTTTTGCTGTTTCTTTCGCGACTTCATCAGCAAACGCATTACCACGACCAACATCATCAGTGATTTTCTTGTGCGCACTGCATTTCATAATCGCAACTTGCAACGGTAGGGTCAGCGACTCAAGGAGATCATTCACCAACTTGCCATTCTGAATCTCAGCTCCATGCGAAGTCAGGAACCCACGTTCTTTCCACAATCGCCCAAAATTATGAGCCACGCCAAAGGCGTACTGGCTATCTGTATATATGTTCACTTTCATTCCTTCAGACAACACGCATGCTCTCGTAAGGGCAATCAATTCTGCTGCTTGAGCCAAATTCTGTGGCACACGCGCAGTTTCAACAATCGTGTGCAAAGTCGTAATAGCATATGCAGCAGTCGTATCACCATTCGGAAGCTTGAAACACGAACCATCCACCCATAAAGTACCATCACACTCAGTTAGGGGAGTATCTTTAAGATCTACTCTCCCTTTCGTTTCTTCTTCTGTTCTGAACAGACAATCATGTTGCTCAATCTCATCTAGGTCTGCTGGAATTGGTAATAGTGTAGCTGGATTCAATGTGTTGCATCTCTTTATGTGTATATGATTTGCTAACAGTGTCAGCTCATAACCAGATTATCGCGCACTAGTTAAGTGTTGTGTCTTGGTCCTGTTTAACAATGTGTCCACAGCATGTGGAACCATAACAATCAATGTATTATCCATCACTAGGCCAGCAGACTGTCGAATAGACATAGCTGCGGCGGCTGTGGCTCTCAGACAACTTGGCAATGCCCTCGCTACAGGGTCCAAGGTTGATAAAAAGTACGCGCATGGACGCGGTCTGTCGCCAAAAGGCTGCGTTAACACTGATAATGAACAACCATCTTTCTCATCAACATACAATGTAAAAGGCTTGCTGTAGTCAGGGGTACCCAACACAGGAGCTGAACATAACGCATTACGCAATTCCAAAAAACTCTTCTGACATTCTTCAGACCATGGAATAGGATTCGGTGTGTCTTTGCATGTCAATGCTAACAAAGGTTTTGCCAACAAGGAAAAATTAGGAATCCAATGCCTACAGTATGAAGTAATGCCCAAGAAAGCACGCACTTCTCTCTGTGTTCTTGGCACACTCAACTGTGCAATGGCTTGAATTCTTCCTGGGGTCAGTTTCCTTCCCTCCTTCGATAAGAGATGACCTAAGTAGGTCACTTCTTGTCAACAATATTGCAATTTTGAGAGAGACACTTTGTGATGGAAGGCAGACAAATGACGCAACAATGACAAGGTAGCTTCTTTGCAAATCTTTTCAGTATCCGCGGCGATTAGTAAATCGTCAACGTACTGAATGAGGATAGCGCCACTGCGTAAAACAAGTGCATCAAGCTGCGCTTTTAAAGCTTGGCTGTATATTGATGGACTTTCACAGTAGCCCTGAGGAGCGCGTTTAAAGCGGAAGCTTCGACCTCCTAAACTAAAGCCAAAAATGTCTCTGCTCTCTTCTGCAAATGGGATGCTAAAGAAAGCATTCTTTAGATCGATCACTGAGAACCATGCAGCGGAGGCTGGAATCATGGTTAACAAGGCAGTTATATCAGGGACAACTGGAAACTGTGGCACAACAATCTTATTAACCTCTCTAAGATCAATCACAAATCTGTAAACAGGTGGCTGTGAAGGGTCCGTTCGTTTTAAGACAGGTAAAACAGGACTATTGCAAACGTTGCCTCTTGTCTCTTCAATTACACCCTTTTTGATCAGATCGCTGACAATTTCTAACAACGCTTTCTGACCTTCATTAGAGATCTTATACTGGGGAATGCGTGGCAATCTAACATTGGCTTTCAAAGTGACCACATATGGCGGTATTTCCAAAAGACCCACATCATTGGGACCAGTAGCCCAAAGGACATCCGGAAGGGATGACAATTCAGGTGGCATTGCATTTTTAGACAAATACATTGGGGAAATCACTTTCTTGCCTAATGTAAGTTGTACTCCTGAGGGAGAACAATATAGTGTTGCATGCAAACTTTTTAGCAAATCTAAGCCTAGCAAATTTTCACCACAACCTGTCGTTAGAATGAGGGGTGCTTTTAGCTCACAAGGTCCAACAGAAAGAGACATAGGACTAGAAATCGGGTTCCTAACTGGGGCGCCAGAAAAACCTACTGAGACATTTATTTCGCCAGACAAAGGCGCGCCAGGGAGTTTTGAATGCATGATTGAACTCTTTGCAGCACCAGTATCCAGCAGAAAGGGCTCTGTTACATTTGCTGTAGTTACTTTAACATAAGGTCCGCTCTGATCCACTGGCACTGAAACAACTCCCTCTCTCTGTCTACGGCTGTCCTAGTAATCATCATCTTCTACATTGTCATCTTCTGCATAATAATCATTATTGTAATACTGAGCTGTATTACCAGTCGCGTTGGCTTGCTGATCAAAGCTATTTATTGTATTTTGAGGCGGAAGAGGACGCGCGTTCTGGGGAAGATTTCCACGCCCTCTGCCTCTAGGAGCTTGCTGACCACCTCTACCTCTTGCGCCATACGCATTACTGTTACGCTGCATTAATTTAGGGCAACTATATTTAAAATGACCTTCCTTTTTGCAATATGAACATTGGTTGGGACCTACAGGGATTCGTGGTTGATAATACCCATTCATTTGCTGATTATTCTGAAACTGTTGGGGCTGCTGATAGACACCTTGTGTTTGCCTATAATTATTCTGTCCTCCACGTGGCGGATAGGCCTGCTGTAAGAGGACCTTTGTCTTTAGTTCTTTCGTTTTCTTATCTGTTCTATCCTTCTCATCTTTGTCTCTATTCTCATAATACTGTGCAGTAGCCAGTATTTGCGCTGAAGAGGAAACAGCCCAAGAACTTTCTGAGTCTTTTAATTTCTTACACAACTCGGGAAGTAGATTCTGCACAAATTTATCAACGAATAACCGTTGGCCACCTTCAGTGCTCATGTCTTGGCCACTGTGGTCGATAAACGTTTCTTCAAACCTGGTGAAGAAATCAGACACTGTCTCATCTTTCTTCTGCTTGCATGCGGATAGTTTGTCCCAATTTACGCGCATCGCAGGCATTATAGTTTTCATGTAGGTAATAATTCGACCAGGGAGTTCTGCCACTAAAGGCTCAGGTTTTGCGCCACCAACTTGTCTAGCGTCTGCAGCAACGATATTAGCCCATGTATCACCCAATTCTGCAGCGTGATCTATATTACGAATGGATCCCCATAAAGGCTGTGGAACCACATTCCCAAACAGCATATCTATGTCGGCCAAATTCATTACACAAGATTCTGCAGTTTGCGACAACTCCTTATAATATCCTGCAGGGTTTTTACGGGGATCAGGCAATGTCTGTTTAAGTGCTAACACCTCAGATCGCTTCCATGGAACATGTACCCAAACACGCTGAAAATGTGCTGGCATAGCAGCAATACCATGAGCGGCATCAGCCGCAACAGCTTTCTTCCATACCGGAGGGACTTCTCTCATAGGGTATTGTCGCGCTTTTCCCTTTCTCCCCACAGGGAAATCTTGGTCAAACAATGATTGCTGACAATCGCCATTTCTGAGGGACAGTAAAGTCGCAACTGCTTTATCTACCTTGGGGCCCACAATTACACCTGTTTCAAAATCAAATCGCACTCGACACAATTCCTGTGGGTTTGGGTTTGCACCCTTATCCTCCAATTCCTCACAGAGGAATTCACACATTTTATCAAAGACATACCTCTGTTTTGGGGCATCCCATTGGTGAAAAACGTTAACAACTGATTCCACATCATAGAGTGAAGGGAAACCAATCCACCTACGCGCCAGATGATCTAACACCTCTTTCTCGTCAGAACCAGGCAGCTGACTGCGCAATTGCTTACGCTGTAAGGCGGGAGTCGCACTAGATGATCCAAAGAGAGGCGACATTAGACTAGTAACTACATTAGCTAGTCGTTGTCGTGCTGAAGGAGAAGTTGAGGCGAAAACATGGGGATAGACAGAGGGAAGAAAAACAGATTCAGATACAGGTACCGGGGTAGTGCAGGAAGGAGCGCCAGAGGAGACCGCTGGCGTGCTAGGCAAAGTCGCAGAAAGCGCGGGGGTAACAGGTAGCAAAACTGGCGGTCCTTGAGAGGGCTGCACTGCAGGGATAGGAGCCAGCTGAAGAGGAGCTGGCAGGTGCGGGATGGCTTGCGGCATATTTACTAGAGGCTGTGCATTTAAAAGCTGTGGAGGTGCGGTGGCATTTTGCGCATATGGGGGTGGCGAACTTAACAAATGGGACATTAGGGAATCCTTCTCATTCTCTTTTGTCTCATCTTGCACAAGGGGTGACAAAACAGGGTAACATTTATCAATCCCTAATTTGCGCTGTCTATGTAACTGTTCCTTCATTTGTTCCTCCTCATTATCTTTAAATTGCACAGCTGCTTGCATCACTGACATACCTCTCTCTCTCTTATCTCTTTTCGCTAGCTTAATTTCCTTCTGTTTGGCTTCCTTTCGCCATAGGCGGAAAGAATCTAAGATATCTGTATCGAAACTACCATTTTGGGGCCATTTTAGAACACCGTCCTTTCTGGTGTATCGGATCCATATTTCATTATATGCAATGGGGCCCACGCCATGTTTTACATAAAGCTCATAAGTTGGAGTTCCAATTGGAGGAACCGGACATGAATCCTCCAACTGGAAATCCCTTCCACAACCCAAACAAAACAATCTACAAAATACACTAGAACCAGGCATCTTCGCTCACTAGTCTAGTTTCAAACTTCAAAGGATTATCGAATATGATAGTCTCGTGAATACACGAGTCCTCTGGCTTTGGGACTTGCAAGCACCAAATCGAAATGATCCCGAAGGATACCAAATTCAAACTGGGAGACGCTCCACTTATACTTAACTGAATATTGATGATCGATGGCGTCACCAGTAGACTCTCTCGATTGTTTCGCTCTACCAAAATCGTCAAGGGTCCAAAACAGGGCGATTAATCAGGGCAGCAGTCCTTCGTAGCCGTCGGGACGCGGAGAACCTCGCAGAAAAGACTTTCGGACCACGTCGACATGCAGGGGTCGATGAAGTGGCGGCCTTCCTCCAGAATTTCCACACGAAGCTCCTCACGAACCTCTGGCTTGGACCGGTACCGCTGAAATCGCTCCGAGTTGGGCGCCAACTGAAGTACTGGGTATTTTAAGCCCAGCGGTGCAGGGGAACACACCCTATGACTTCGGGGTTCTTCCTGTTTCAGACCTACAGAAACACAGAGTCTTCTGGGTGAAGTCAAAGATCAGTTTATTGGCTGCAGACCAATTACAGGTATCCTAGAAGTACAACAGCGTGTATGTTCTCAGGAGACTGCTAAAAATCACAGAAACGGGCTTCTCCTTAAATACAGAATTTCCTGCCTCAGGCATACATTCTTTAGTTTATGATATGGCCATTACATGTATACATTTCAAACGAAAGGCAGAGTCATGATGACCATCCCACATTCCAGTTAAGCCAGCCCGCAATTATTTACACAGCAAAGCTCAGATCCCACATCAGATATCGATAGGCCCCAATAAACATGAGTATCTCCTGTTTTGGGAAGCAAGCCATAAAGCAGGAACAGTCAGGTGTGAAAGAGATTAGCTGGAGGCTTGTGTAGGATAAAAAGACTTTATGGTGTGTCAAGCCCTGATGCTAATCACAGGTGGCCAGAGGACGGGGAACTCGTGAGACCAGTTTGACCTGGGGCAGCAGAGCCAAGCTACCCAGGTCACAGAAAAGTCAAAGAAAGCCACATGTGCTCTGAAAGGCCCGTTTTCGCTTCATGCTATATAGCCTATGGGAGGGCAACCATAAGATGGCCACCGATACAAAATGGAACCCACGCAGTGATGTAAAATAGCGTATACACAGTGCATTCATAGCTAAAACGTTACAAAAAGCACTTGTACATACCGCATTAACCATTCGCGGTTCACTATTACCGAGATAGACAGGGGTAGGGCCCTGCCTCCTACGCGGTCCCAAATTCTAAAGTACGACACCCTCCCCAATAACGTGGGTGCAGTTTGCAACTAATTCACATCTACAACAGCGACCGGGCAATGCTTAATTTCACAAAGAGATTGCAGGGTTCTAAAAAGCAGCCATTTCATGAAGAACTGCATTCTGCACAAGTTGGCATGTCTCCATCAAGTGAAATTTGACATATTAATGTTGCTCTTTATTCTCATTGTTAATATGAGCCTTCCGTATTTCGCTTACTTTCTAATATCTTTTTGACACACATCGATCCCTCTAGTCGAGGCAAGCAGCTTTTTCCATATACCTGGTCGCTTTAATTCTGTGGTCTCAATAAAATTCATAACCAGATTTTGACAGCTGGCAATTTACTAACATCATTGGTCTTAAATGTAGAGGCTGAAACTTTATAAGAAGAACACAACAGCCAAAAATTCTCCCCTATTGATTCTGTGATTTCTACCCAATTGTTCACCTGTCCCCAGTTATAAAATCGGCGACCTTATTAAAGCCCCTTGTCTCCCATTTCAAACTGTTCTTTGGTCCATTCTCTCTTGGGAATTCCAATTCAAATCTGCCAAGGGCACAATGGCATTAATGTAGGGGGTTGAGTAACACTTATAGAAATCCATATGTTTTGTAAAGAACCATTGCAAGATCTTATAGCACACTTTTTGGAGTGATTTAGTCAAATTTAAAACATCTCACATTCTATTTCCTTAAAAACAAATAAAATAGGCCATTCTTACACATTCCAATAATTCCTGTTTTGCATAAAATCTGGACATATGTACCAAAACAGTATTCTTTCAAATTGGGAAGGGCTGAGCCACCTTCCTCCACATCACTATACACAGTACTACTCTAGCTGTTTTATTCTGCCAAATATAAGATGAAAAAGGGATTCCACTTTAAAAAAAGAAAATTGAACAGGGGAAGAATCGTCATTTTAATCAATGCCACCCTCCGTAAAGTGTAAGAGGGAGCGAGTTCCATTGTGTAAACAAAGCTCTAACTTTTAAAAGCAATGGGACATAGTTTAGCTGATTGCTCATTCACCTAGGTAACAATATCTGGGAGCAGGATTTCGGCCTTAAAGTTACATAAAACAACTTTAGTTTCTTCTTGTGAATTCTATACCCTTTAACTCCTGATTCAAAGAAAAGATGTCAAATACTTGTTCTTGCGTACTCCTCCCTGCATCAAGCAGCATTATGTCATCTGCATAAAGCTTTATTTTGTCCTGCTGCGATACAGGAGGATGGATCTCCCTATCTTTCTGTATTTCAATCACCAGAGTCCCAATAAAAAAGGCAAATAACTCTGGAGACGGGGCAGCCTTGCTGAGTGCCATGCGGTACTCGCACTATCCGGCCACTACAGCATTAATTATAATCTTTGCCTCAGCTCCCTCATATGTCTTATAATTCAACCTCGTGATCTGGGAGGGTATAATGAATGTCTCAAAAATACCAAACGGAGTCTCCCAGACCACGAGGTCGAAGGCCTTCTCAGCATCTAATAAAAGGATTGCAGCAGGAATTTATTGATGAAGAGACAGTCCAGTGACTCCGCTAAATAATGTGTGTTAGTTCCTAACTGACGTCCGGCGATAAAACCATTCTGGTCATGATATATCACTTTGGTAGCTATCCTATTAAATCTGTTTGTCAGCAATTTCATGATAATCTTATAATCTGAATTCATAAATGTTATCGGGCAATATGAGTTTGGATCTTATCTGTCCCATAACATAGAATTAGCAATCAACAACAAATACTCTATTAAAACATCCCAAACATCCTTATAAAATTCTGACGGAAATCCATCAGGGCTACAAACCTTGCAATTAGGCACACTACTTATTTCCTTATCCATCTCTTCCTTCAAGAAGCGATGGACCCTTTTTTGTCTTATTTTCCTCTGAAAGTCTAGGCATATCTAGCCCCTTCCGAAATGTCCCCAATGCTCCCTTATCAATGACCTGCTTATGGCTATAAATTCCCCTATTAGGCTCAAGAAAGATTTCGTTCAACTTTCCCTGTTCCTTACTATGCACCCCCGTTAGGGGGCATTTCAAAATATTAATGGTATTTTAGGCTGCTTGTTAAGGAACCTGCCAGGCCAAAAACCTCCCATCATAATTACTCTCTTTCTTAATCTTCTGCATATAAACCTTGTTAGAAGAATAGCACATGGCATAATAATAGTCCCATAGCGCACATTTAGCCTTCTCAAACTCCCTCTAATTCCCCTCCGAGAGGTGCAGGAAGAATTTATCATGCGATTCTTGCACACATTTCTCAAAGGCCAGTTTTTGCTCTTTGGCACTTCTCTTATTAGCCACATCGTTAGCAATTAGCTGCCCTCACAAATGAGCTTTAAGTGCGTCCCAAACCACATTTGTCAGAGCCAACCCATGATTCCTTGTTAAGAACTCTTGGATCTCTTCCCTACATACCCTCACCCATCCCTCCTCCTGGAGATACTGCCTATTGAACATCCAACTCCAAACTTGGGGTTTTCGTCTCTCTCCAAGATTAACTTGAGAATTGCATGGTCAGAAAACCCATTGGGGAGTATTCGCAAACGCTTAAAGATCCAGCTTTTTTAGGCTAAGGGCCGGATTTAGATCTTGGCGTTAAAGGTCCCTCTGTTGCTTTTTTTCTATGGATTCACCGCCCGCCGACTTGGCAGTCCATCTGTCTATTTGATGTTGATAGGTCCATGGGCAAAAGAATGCCACAGTGCTGTTTCTGCCAGGAATCGTTGTCGGTGTTGATGGCGCCATAGGCAGAAGCAGCTGGTGGCGGGACTTCAGCCAAGAAGCCTGCCGAGCTGATTACAATGTGCCTCTCCCTCAAGGCAACTTTGGCAGGAGTTCCTTCTACTTTCAGTTGGCGGAATCAAAGGAGATGAGGTAAAAACGTGCGTTTTGTATTGCTTACCGATTCCGTCTTGTACCCCATCGTCCATGTCCCTCCTTTGCTGCTCCGACTCAACCAGGACGCCAAACGACTCCGTTGTCACAGAGATCTAAAGTAAGCTACTTGTACAATTGTTCTATGTATCGTGTGTTGACAATTACTGTAGCTTTGTGTATTTCTGCATTGCTCTAACAAGCACTATATTTCTTAGGTGTAATATAATAGTGTTCATTTTCCTACTTATCAAGGTAAATTGAACACACCTGTATTGGTACTTAACAAAAATATTTGTTATGGTGCTTGGGAGTATTGTGTTAGTGGTCCTGTAGGTGAGCATTCAATAGTGTGTGCATGTTGTGTGAGTGGCATGCAATATGTAACACAAAGGGACATAACACATTGCCTGCATATGTTTTTCTTGCAAACATGACATGTGTATTGACACATTAATAGTTGTACTTACCAGTCTCTACTTCACCAGGAACTCACACTGTCAGCAAACCACCACCAGGACACGGCCATCACAGCAGGAACATCTAAATAGGCTTGGCGCAAACCCGATGCCCTGCTGAAGAAGGAGTACTGTTAGCCAGCGGAGAAGACTGCAGTGGCTGCAGTCTACTGTCTATTGCTGCAATATCTAAAACCAGCAGGCGGACCGCCGTCAGATTGACGGTGTGCTTGGAACCACCGCGGCAGCAAAACGACTGTAGTCCCGCTAAGATCAAACCAGGCCCTACGAAAAAATTGATCTGAGAGGTTGTTCGAAACCTGCCTGCAAAACAGTTAAACTCCTTCTTTTCTTGCACGGCATTCCTCCAAGAGTCAACTAAAGAAAGGACCCTTTGATGATTTTGCATAACTTCCGCTACCTTGGGCTCCTGTTGCCTTTTAAAACCTGAGGAGGAGTCTATCCAGGGTTTTTTGTAAGAAATGTAAATCTTCGCCCATAATAATCTCGCCCTGGACTTGCATTAAAGATTTAAATAACTCCTCATATGGCCTTACATCATCTTCCACAGGGGGGATAAAAACTAATAAAAGCGAACCGCCCTAAGGAAACAGAGCAGTTAACCCAGAACCAGCGGAACTGCGTGTCACTTACACATTCATGAACTTACACATTTAAATTTTGACCCAAAAAGATAGCAACGCCCCGATGTGCTGCCTGGATGGATGAAAAGCCTCTGTACCCCACCCACTTCTTAAATATAGAAAACTTAGCTAGCTTTCCTAACAAGATATGAGTTTCCTGCAATAGCATTACGAACAGGCTACACTCTATCCATGGTTCGATATTGCACATCTTCTTTCTATTATTTAGCTCATTATTGTTAAATGAAGCTATATTCAGAACATTTCTTGAGGCCCCTTCTTCCTTGCTATTTCTGTCACTAAACATGTACCCCAAAAGTGATTAAAAAGCTGTCTGTTGCTGCAGGTCCTTGCCGTGCCTGCTGCCCGCCTGTTTTCTGCCTGGAGTAGTCTGGACTTGCGGTCCCAGGAGACGTGGACATTTGTAGGAGGGGCCTGTATTCCCGCGCTGCACACTATTAAAGTGCAGTACATCTCCTGCGGCACAGGGCATCTGTTGCTGCTGGTCTTTGATGTGCCTGCTGCCAGCCTGTTTTTGAGGTCCCAGGAGGCCGTGGACATTTGGAGGTGGGACCTGTATTCCCACACCGCGCACTATTAATCATGCAATAAACATCAACATCAATAACAAACCCCCACATCAACTCTTCATCCCTTCACTCATTTCACCCACTCCGAACTCCCATTTCCTACCACTCCATGCCCCTTCCGTTCCTCATCCATTTCACAAATCTCCTAGCATCCTCCCCGGTATCACCTGGCATTCCACTCATGCCTCCAGCTCCCCACATCATTCACTCTCCCCCCCCCCCGAGGGATGGGTGTGCCCGCTATTGACTCCCCCCACCCCTCTAAAGTATCGCCAACCAGGGAACCCCCTTTAGGGCGGTTACCTGCCCCCCCCCCCCCCCCCCCAGGCCCACACCATGCATCTTTCGTTCCCCAGCTATTCAAGCATCCCTGCGACACCAAATCGCCTCATTCCATAGCTTACTAATCACATCCCTCATCTCCATCATATAATAAGCAATCCCCAATCTCAAAAGATGCACTCCGTCGTCCCTAAACGGTAGCGGTTCCTCCAGTCTCAGTCCAGTGTGGGCAATAACCTAAATGTCCTTCACCCCACAGAAAACCCTCATCGCCCTATTGAGCTTCTGTCGTGCTTTTTCCACAGCCCCGTGTTTCATGGCACCCCTCCACACTTTCCTAGGAACAAACTCAGTCCAGGCAATGCAAGTCCCCGCTAGCCTGTGTTTCAGGACCTCCAAGTCTCTCTGCATCAGCAGCAAGAGCGCCAAACCCAACAGCCGAACCAAATCGTTCTCTCCCAAATGTATGATCAACAAATCAGGGCACCCCTTCTGCGGAACCATCTTCGCGAGCCAGGGCAATAGTGCCCCCCATCGCATCCCCCCTTTTCCCCACCAGTGCACCTCATGATGTTGTCCTTTGAGTCCCAGGTTACGGCCGTACACCTGTTGCTCTGCATAGTTTGAAGCCCAATGCACGAAGGAATGCCCCACAATCCAAGTGACCGTCTTGGCCCCCGGTCCACCCACGCAACCTATGGGAGAAAAATGTTAGAAACACAGTTTAAAACCAGCTACCCATTCCCCAAACTCCTAGCACTTGGCCCCCATTCTCCTCACTTACGAACACACCGCTCACAGCACCGAGACTTCCACTTCCCAATCTGCTGAATCCTGTCCCAGGACCAACCCAGCCGGACCGCTGCTGTCGCCGCCCCAATACGGAACGAGTGGGTCCCAAAACCTGCCGGCTCCAAGCCCAAGCGCCTCAAAGCCATACGCAGCACTGCCAATAACTGCCCTGCAGTCACCCTCACCCCTGACATGTGACAAAAGATCTCACCACTTGCCACCTGGTGGAAAGCACAAACGTCCTCCATTCATCCACCGGGCACACCCCCCCACAACCATTCTCACACAACCAAACCCACTTACCCTGCCCCAACTGATCCGTTTTGGAGTGACCCAACCAAATCCCCAGACGCCCCGCATCCAATCTGATCTCCTCATACCATCTGCCACACACTGCCCACGTGCCCAGCAACTCAGAGACCCGAAAAGCCCCAAAAAACATCCAGATCATGCACAAACGGAAAATTCGAACCTCAAAATTATCATAACAACAAAGCGGCAGAACCTCAACCAACCTGACCAACAGTTCAAACGTGATTGCCTCCCGCAATACCCTTCCCCCCTTTCTCTCCCTGCTCCAACCTCTGAGTACCCTACTTATAATCACATCTTTCGTAGGGTCAAAACCAAAAATCAAACAACAATAGAACGACACTCCTGCCAATTTCCCTGATATAGTCGCAGACGTCAGCCCTTTGTCAATGCAATGCAATACAAACTGCAACACTCCTTGCTCCAATGCGAGCGATCTCCAAAAGCTGAATCCCCGCGCCATCCCATAAATGATCCAAACTCAGCCCACGCCAGTCTGTAGTTCCGTCTGGTGGTATCAACAATAGAGTTCTCAACCAGGCCTATCACCCTCACTCCCCCAAGGCCCAGATGCCGTCCGGCAGCTCGGTCTTGCACAGATCCGCTACTGGTGTCAATCGCTGGAACCGCTGCCACTGCGAACGAGACAAAGCATCCACAATGTCATTATTCGCTCCAGGGACATGCTTGGCTCGAAAGACCACATTCAATCTTAAACATTTCAACATGAAACTCCTCAGCAAGCGCAGCACTCTCAGGTCCCCTGCCCTCTGTCGGTTGACCAACTCGACCACAGTCATGTTGTCCACATGGAACAACACCGATCTGTTCTGAAACTCAGGTCCCTACACTTCTAGAGCCACCAACAAGGGAAAGAATTCTAGAAACGCAATGCTCCTCTCCTGCTTCACCCAGTGAGACGGCCAGTCTTCAGCGCACCACCTGCCATCCCAGAAAATCCCAAAACCAGCTGCCCCGGCTGCATCAGAGTAAATTTGAACTTGCCAAACCATCCTTTTGTCCACTAAGTCCAGGGACACCCCATTGAAATCAGTCAAGAAAGTCAGCCATGTCCTCAAATCCGCCCGTACCCCCATGGAGATCCGGACCCTGTGGTGCGGTAGAACTGCCCCTGACATGGCCATGCCGAGCCGCCTACAGAACGTCCGCCCAGCCCTGACCACGCTGCACGCGAAGTTCAAGAAACCCAGCAATTGTTGCACCACCCTCAACGCGATCCTCTTCTCTCCGATCACCCACAAGAGGCATGCTTGTATCTCCGTCACTTTCGCGGCAGGGAGCCGAGCTGTCCATGGAATCCATCCCAATGCCCAAGAATGTCAAACTACAGCACGGCCCACTTGTCTTTTCGGGGGCCAACGGGACTCCAAATTGCAGCGACATCTCCTGGAACCATGACAGGGCCCTGCCACAATCCCCCGAGTGTGCCTTCCCTAGAAAAAGGAAGTAGTCCAGATAGTGAATGACGTCCCAATGCCCACTAATCTGCATAAAGGCCCACTGTAAGAATGTGCTAAACAGCTCGAACAGTGTGCAGGAAATCGCACATGGATGAAGCACCTGCGCGTCAGTGAGAGGTACTGGACCTGATATAATGTTTGGCAGCCTACTCAGCAAACCCCAAAATACAAGACTGTATTCTCTACTGATGACGGTTGATAAACCAGAAACACGTGTCTAGAGATCAGCACTATCTGCGCCACCCTTGGCGAAATACTCGAAAATATCAGCGCGAGCTACAAGAGACTGCATTTACCAGAATGCCAGGGGCGAACCTTGCCTGAGAGGTCAGCGGTGTGCTCTCACATCCTGTTGTCCAGGAAATCGCACATCCCATGGGCAAAACTTTGTCCACGTAGATGGCCCCTCTGAACTGCATCCCCAGCAGAGAGAAATCCGCAGGGTGTATAGGCAGCAGGCGGAAAGCAGACTTCACATCACATTTCGCCAGTTCCGCCCCAGGCCCACACACCCTCACAAGGCGGATCGCATCATCCACCGACGCGTAAAGCACCCTTGAGACCGCCACCGCAATGAAATCGTTCACAGACTGTCCTTCCGGCCATGAGAGGTGATGTATCATGCAAAACTCACCCTCCTCTTTCTTAAGCACCACCCCCAGCGGGGAGATGATCAAGTCGTCTGCCGGCCAGCCGTAAAATGGGCCCGGTATCCTCCCTTCATCCACCTCCTTCTGTAGTTTGGCCGCTACCACTCCCGGCAATTCCTTGGCTGATTTCAGATTGTCTGCCCACCTCCTCACCCTGGGCCCCTGATAGCCTACCCGAAAGCCCTCTGTGAAACCCCACTGAATCTTCAAAGCGGCCTCTCTGTCCGGGTAACACGAGAGCCACGGGGCCATTGCCTCCACCCTAACCTGTGTAGGCGCCCTTCTGTCCAGTCTGTCCCCTGCCTTTCACGTTTCGCAACTGCTCGGAAGGGGTGACCAGGGTAAGGCATTGGGTAAGGGCGTGCTTCCCCCCACACTTGGAGCATTCATGTTTGAACTTGCACGGGTACCATGAGCAATAGTCCCGGTTATAGCTCCAACAGGCCCCGGTGTTGTAACTTCCTGGCTTGGCGGTCTGCCCTGTGCTACCTGTACTGGCGGTATTCCCCCTGTCCCGCTGTGGGCGGAACGCGGCGGAAAAGACCGCTTGCCGTATGGGTAGACGCCGATGAGTGCGTCAATGCCATCCACTGCATCCAGAGTTCTTGATCCACCTCCCCCCAATGCTTGTCCGGATTTGCACTAACCCTAGCCCTGAATTCCTCGTCGTAACTCAGCCAGGCGAACCCTCCAAATTGCATTTGGGCCTTCCGTATGATGTCCATGTACTTCAGCAACGCTATGGCCCTATCCAGATGCTTCTCACAGTATATACTAGCGTAAATGAGAAAAGCCGAAGTCCAATTTTCCATGTTCACCGGGACCCTGGGCCATCTAGTCAACTCCCATTTCTCCTCTTTGGAACCCTCCTTCGCCTGTACCTCCCTGTGTAACAACTTAAACACATCCACATATTCGTGTTTCCAGATTCTACTCTTAATTTTGTCCGACAGATGTGAACCCAGGGGCATGGCCAAACCCATGTAGGGCAACTTTTTCTGATGTTTGTCCTCTGACTTGTCCCCTTTGTCGTCCTTCCCCTCCACCTTGTCCGTCTGAACCCCCGCCATAGCTACAGACTTGCCTCCAACCTGCTTGTCAACCAGTGTAAGCCTGCCCTTTGGCAACCCACCAACCTCCCGCATTAACCCCTCCCCCACACCTATCGACCTACACGCCTTCTTTCTACCCCCTTTTGGCCCCCCATCCCAAGCTGTCCACCAAGACCCCTCACCGGTCAGCGATCAGTGCCACTCTCCGGGCCGTCCTCTTGAGGTGGGAACCTTGGGTGTCTCCGCCGTCTCCTTCCCTGATGGTTGCTGCGGGACCTGCAAAACACCAAGGCCGCTGTTGCTCTTCCCCCGTCCCAGTCCGTCATCGTCATCCCTCACCTCCCTGTCCTCAAGCTCCTCACTCTCCTCATCATAATCCAACACCACCTCAGGCTCCACCTCCACAGGCGCCCACAACACCTCTCCCACCACTCTCATCACACCTTTACCTCTCACCGCACTCGTCCCCCGCCTCCCCGACACACACGACGACGTTGCCTGCTCCTGCGCCGGAAGGATGGCCACCGCAGACCGCCCTGCATCTGCGGCCCCTTGATGCCCTCCTCCCCACCCTTCTTGCCCTTCAAAGCCCTGTCTAGCTCCTCCTGCTCTGCCCACCTCTCCTCCTCCGAAGTAGGAGTAGGGGGCCCCTCAATCTCATCCTCCCAGACCGCTCCCACCCTGGACGCATTTTGTTCCGCCCGCCTCGCCTCATTCAGCTGTACCAAAAAGCGCTGCTCCCTGATTCTGTCCTCCCACGCCAATGCCTGCCAGCTTGGGAGTGGAGGGGGGGGCAGTAGCCCTGAAACCCCCGTGCAGGCTGCAGAATCCCAGTCGCAGAGGCCCTCTCTGGGCCAAGAACCCCACTGCTGCCCCCCACCGGAACCGAAGCCCCTTGGGCCCCCCTCCCACTCTCAACCAGTACCGGAGTAGCCACCCTGGAGCCCTTGGAGAGGTCAATGGGAGCGTCCACCCACTGCCCTAAATCCCCTACTACCTCCCTGGTGCCCACACCAGTCATCACAGGCTCAGACTAGGGCCCACCACCCCCCATGCTCCCCCCTCCGCCCCTACATGATCCAAAATCGCCGCTGCTGCCTATTCTCTGCTCTGGACCCGACAGCCCCCTTCCCCCCTCCCTCCTCCACCCGAGAGCACTCACTGGGCTGAATTAGCAGCTCCCCAGTAGTCACCTGCGTAGTCGCGAGCCCCCCCGCCCCCTGCTCCTTGAATTGTAGCTGCGGGAATTATGTACGCGGGGGCAGGCTCTTCCGCCGGCCTCCGCGAGCGGACTCCTTTTTTACCGCGCCCCTCCGCTTCGCAGGCGCACTCGTCCCCGGCGGCAGCGGCTCCTCCTGGCACGCCAGAATCGCCGCCGCCACTCTCACCAAAGCCGCCCGCGGTGCCCTCGTAAACCCCACCCACACCTCCCCAAGCACACCGGGCCGGAGGAGATCCTCCCGCCCCGCACGCCCGAGCACCATCAGTGCCTGCCTCAGCTCATCCGCCGATACGCCCGACATGCCGACGCCGCAGCAACTGAGGTCCACGCCCCCAGAACCACCGGCCAGTGGCTCCCCTCACCGAACACCGTCGAACCGCTCCTCCACCGGAACACGATCCGTCTCCACTGCCTATCTCTCCTTTGAACTAAACCCTCCCAATGGTGCCGAGCGCAGGAAGAGGAAGTCGCCTTCCTCCCCTGCGCTCTTATACCCACCCCCTAACTCCACCCCCTCGACCCTGCCTGGTCCTCTCCTGCGCGAAAGACCCCGGGGGAAGACTAGTCTGTGACTCTGCTTCCCCTGGGGCCCAGCAAGTGCAGTCCTTCTCCCGCGGTGGGGGCTGGGCCAAGTGCGGTCCCGTCCTCGCCCAGAGGAGGCCAGGCCGGGTCCTCACTCTTGGTTCTTTGGCTCCTTGGACTCAGGAGTAGGGAGAATCCTTTCGGATTCTGCAACATTAGGATTAACACCTGCAGGACTCAGGAGGATTCCGGACTCTGACCAGGCATTTCCATGCAATACCGTAAACCTATATCTCCATTTTTTATGAGTGAATCGTGCTCGGAGGCCTTTATCTAGCGCGTCTATTTACAACAGTACAGGTCCCTGCATGCTGTAAAGAAGTAGCGTGGGCAGTGGCGTAAAGTATATTGCCTCTCTGTTAATGAGCTCTACTGCCGGTTGGTTACATTTTGCACAATATATTGCCAAATCAGTGGCCACATCATTTTGGGACACCATCTTTTGTACAATTCGCAGAACATATTTTAGGGCAAACTCTCTGGAGCTGTCTGCACCGTGACAATGGGAAAACATAGGCCAGCAGGGTCTCTTGCCAATGAATCCGTGAATTCCGTGTCTACAATGGACGCAGGGCCGGCTTTAGCGCTGGTGGTGCTCTGTGCAACAATGTTGAACAAATATAGCGCCACTTTAGTGGTCGAAGTGGGGGACAAAAAGTAGGGGAACTGTGGTCGGAGAATCAGAGGGTGGGAATAACCCACAGATTGGATCAGTGGGCAGAGCCAGAGGTGTGATCAGAATGCACAAACATCCCAATTTTTAGTATTTGTTAGGCATTTCACTGCCCAGTTTAATCAACCAATGGATACACCTGATTATTTAAGGTTATAATGAGTTATTAACATTAAAACACATTCACAAAGTGGGATATGCTTCTAATCACAGAATGTCCCAAATACGATGAAATGTGGGAGCACAAGCCATTTGTCGCCGAGCCATGGAATTTGTCATCAGCACTTCTCCCTTTTTCCACAACAGCAGTTCAAACATGAATGGCAAAATATCCTAGTTTGCAAATGTTTTCTATATAATTATGGCTCTGCCATATTTGCCTCATAATGCAAGATCTGCTGCATGATCTGACCATTTAAACTAATAAATGTTTTATAGCTCAAACGTATCAAAAGTTAATAAAAAATGTGACCTGTTTTGCTGCAGAGTGGATGGCTTATTGCAAAGGTTGACTGATCACCTTTCTCACTGTTGCATTTGTATGTTACACTGGTAATAATAAGGCAAAATCTTTCCAGAGACTCTTAGCATGTGTACACATGTCAAAATAATAAAATATCAGAAAATATACTGCATTACGATTATTGATTTTCGGTTGCAACAAAAAACACAGCACCATTTAGGAATACATCTTAAAAGGCAAGACCAAGACACAAACATATCACATTGGCATAAAAGATAGACGTACTGCAGCCATTTTTTAATGCATAATTTAGTCAACACTGCGGCATAATTTTGTCCTCCTTTGCTGCATAATTAATTCCAGTGGCCCCACAGCAAGCAGCACATGTTAAAAGTGCTTGTGAATGAAGCAGAGAGACTGTGAAGTTTGTGAACTTAATATGGTGTGCGAGCAAATTTTGCATTGGCAATCCCTGGTGAGTTGCAGCTACTGCTTCTGAAACAAGGCCAATGGAGGTACCTATGGTGAGGCAGACTGGCCTGCAGGGCAGCGCCGGCCTTAGCACTGGTGGTGCCCTGTGCATTCATGTTTGTTATTGCCCCCCAATGACCACCTCTGCCATGGATTCCCTCACTACCACCCTATAACAGTGCACCTCAAGTCTCCATAACCACACTCTCAGATGCATTTAATTTGATTTACAGCACCACTCATACCAGTGTAGGGTGTCAGAGCACTTTACATCACACACATTACTCAGAGACAATCAATATGTGTGTAAATCACTGTATAGAAAATGTTACATAAGACTAAGGACTGCAAGGTGTAGGAGTCACAACCATACTAGTAGGCTGTATAGTTTAATAGTGATTGGTCTGGAGAAACACAAACTCAGAATTTAAAACGTAATACCATGGTTCGGGGTTCTCTTTAATAATCAGAATTGACTTCTGTCCAAAAGAACACTTTTTGTAACATTAGAATAATCAAAGACTGAGGGAAAAAACATAACGCCCTAATTTATACCTTGCAGTTTGTATGCAGCTCTTAGATGAAAGTTAATAGCTCACTGTTCTATGTTAGGATTTTAACTTATAAACTGCAAGTAACAAAAGGATCTCTCTGACAAAAGCAATAGCTCACTGACCTATTTACATTATGTGCACTTTGTGAACTGCATGGTACAGGTTCTTTGCAGCAGGCACATTAACCCTCTGAGCTACCTTTCCATGAATCAAAACTTCCACTAGACAAAATGATCTCTCTCTAGGAAGAACATTAAACACCAGAGTCATCATGACATTTTTATTGTTGCCGAAAATTGCTTGAGGCCAGGAAGGAGGCAGCAAGCGCTTTTAAAACCTTAATATACTTGCAAACATAATGCCTCCACCCAAAGTCAGCACCCGGTGCGGTCACACCGGTTGCGCTGCCCTAGATCTGGCCCTTCTCAAGAGTCCTGTGACCACAGTGACAGAGTCATAGCGCTGCTTCATAGGCCTGCCCGCAAGACTGGAGGTGAACTTCAGTATGGATTGTGGTGGACAAACCTTGAAGGTTAACCCACACTTCCCACTGCTAGGGTCCACCTGCTGGTGCTAAGACACCAGGGCTTCTCAGCTCTTGCGAAGCCTTTTAAGGTCTAGCATGGGATTATGCTCTCTCTTGAGAGTGGTCTGGTGGACTGGTTATTAAGGCTGAACCTGGTTCCCCAGTTCCAAATTCAGCAGCTCTGGCCATAGTGCCACATTCTCTCCCCCACTGAGCACCATACTTCCCCACTGAGAAAAACTCACACTGCCTTCAACTACAACCCAATTGCTGCCAGCTATGAACATCTGGATGTGGCTCAATTTAAATGACGCACTAGACAAGAGCAATATGCGGCCTAGAAAAAAACAGTAACAACATCCTGGAAAAAGCAAACACTCATAGGGAATGCAAAATTTAGCAAACTATGTGAAATGTAAGCAGGAACAACACGGTTACCTTAACGCTTTTACACTCACTATTCAGAAATCAGTGAGTGCTTTTGCCTGAACTGTTAAGGACATGACTACAGTGCCCTGAATGGACCCATTTCAATGTCCATTGCTTATATCCTTACAAAACGTAAGCAGTATGGTAAAAAGACCACATCCCTGGACGCAGAGCCGCAGTACACATTTTGTTTTCCAATCCACACTTTGCAGTACCTCCAGGATTGGTGCACTAGTTGCAAGCCCAGGGAAAACAAAGATAAGAAAACAAAAATAGCGCTTCATTGGCAAACTCTGTAAAAGTGGCGCTAATGTGTTTGGGTGCGAATAAAATCAATCTGGCCAGTTTGCTACCACCCTGTCTTACTTTATTTAGTTATTTTTCATATTTTTAACCTTTTATTCCAGATGCTGCACTTTGAAATTAAAATACGACATTTACAGAATTTTTTTTCTTCTTTGTTTGGATCCATCTCACAGGGGAGCAAATAAAAGAAAGGAGAGGAAACAGAGTGAGAACCTCGTCTTGAAGTCACGGTTTTCAGTAAGAGAAGAACTGCTAGACAGAAAGAGAGGGAAGAAGGAAAGAGTGGGGGGCGGGGGGCACAGCTGAAGCGGCAGAGCAGAAGTGGACACTGTATTGTGATTCTCTGGGCTGGAAGGAAAAGACAGAGTACTGATACTTCTCTGCCGCCCGTCCTCCAACTAACGCCAGGAACGCCGAGCTTTATTTATAGGCAATGGTGATTTCTTGCGTCCTGTGACGCATTTTCAAAGTAAAAAAGTAGGGGAACGGAATCCTTGGAATTGAAGAAGTAGGGGCACGCCATGCTCTGCCGATCCCGCCCACTTCGACCACTGCGCCACTCATACAAGTGTAGGGTGTCAAAGCACTTTGCATCACACACACATTACACAGGGACAATCAATCATACGTGTGCAAATAAATGTATAGGAAATGTTACATAAGCCAAAGGACTAAAAGTGTAGGAGTCCCATGTCATCCATACTGGTAGGCAGTATAGTTTAAGAGTGCTTGGTGTGGCGAAGCATAAACTCAGAGTCGAAAAAGAAACAGCATAGTTGTGAGTTTTCTTTAATCTATCAATCAATCAGTACATTTGTAGAGCGCACGACTCACCCGTGAGGGTCTCAAGGCGCTGGGGGGGGAGGGGGAGCGGGGGTGCTGCTACTGCTCGAACAGCCAGGTCTTGAGGAGTCTCCTGAAGGCCAGCAGGTCCTGGGTCTGTCGTAAGCGGATGGGGAGGGTGTTCCAGGTTTTAGCGGTGAGGTGGGAGAACGATCTGCCGCCTGTGGTTGCTCGATGGATGCAGGGGACGGTGGCGAGGGCGAGGTCAGCGGAGCGAAGCTGGTGGTTCGGGGTGTAGAAGGTGAGTCGTTCGTTGAGGTACGCTGGTCCGGTGTTGTCAAGCGCTTTGTGAACGTGGGTGAGGAGCTGAAGGTGATCCTCTTGTTGACAGGGAGCCAGTGAAGGTCTTTCAGGTGGGCTGAAATGTGGCTGGGGCGGGGGATGTTGAGGATGAGGCGTGCAGAGGCGTTCTGTATGCATTGTAGTCGTTTCTGGAGTTTGGCTGATGTTCCTGCGTAGAGAGCGTTGCCATAGTCCAGTCTGCTGCTGACGAGGGCCTGGGTGACTGTCCTTCTGGTACCGGTGGGGATCCATCTAAGAATCAATTTCTAGCCAAATTAACCCTGTTTGCATCATTAATCAATGTTCTAATGTATACTTTGTAGTGTATATGCAGTTCTGTGATGAAAGTTAATAGCTCACTGTTCTATATTTGGACTTTGTTATAAATTGCAAGTAACAAAGGGATATCTCTTTTAAAAGCAGTATGCTGATCTGTTTACATTATCTGCACTCCGTAATCTACTTGGTACACGTTCTTTGCAGCAGGCATATTAATCCTCTGCACTAAGTTCACATAAGTCAAGACCTCAACTATACAAAACTCTGATCTCTCTCCAGGAAGAACATTAATCACAGGAGTTATCTTGACATTTTTGTGAGGCCTGGTAATTGCCTAGGAAAGGAACGCTGTAGCAGGTGCTTTAAAATCATAATAAACTTGCGAACACGGCGCCCCCAGGAAGCCAGCACCTGGTGCGGTGGCGCCAGTCCGGCTGAATGGACGCTTTCCTGCAGCGTGCTGTAGAGGTCCTGGACAAGGAAATTGAGTTGGCTACACGCCGACTATAGCGATCCCCCACTTCTTACCCCCTCCACATTGCTCCTTTACCTCTGTACTCAGTATCTCCTGAACAAGTTTCCACCTCCAGACTCATGCCTTTGATCCAGAATAAGGATGGGGGTATCTGTCCTACCCAGGAGTAAGAGCAAAGAGGAAGTGCCCTCTTATAGAGAGTCACGCTAAGCGTCGGAAGAGCAATGGCTTGCATCCCAGTCCCCTGATCCTATGGATGTTCCTAGCTTGGATTACGTGACTTTGCTCAATGCTTTTTAGGTATCTTTGTTATCAGCTCTGGATTTCGAATTAAATCCCATTCTCCATTGATTATCAGATATTAAAAATAGAGCTTAACAAGCTGAGCATGCCACCGCTAGGTGATCCCACAGAACTGCCTATTTTTCCTTCAGGCTCAGCAGCCCGCCCACTAGTGTGTGTCATGGTGTGCAGGAGTTTGGCACCAAGACCTTACCCAAGGCTGTGACTGAGATTGTAACCCGGTGTATGTTTCAACAAGAGTCCCCTGTACGCTCTTCAATACTGGCTCCTACATTGAACACAACAGCACCATTGGCATTAACTTTTAATGACGGGGACTCTTTACACGATAATAAGACATTGAACTCAGGAACTATAGCAAGCAGAACAAATATGATGATTGGCTGAGGGTCAGGTGACACCCACCCAGGGGCATTTAGTTACCCCACACAGAGACTATGCACCTTACACCTGCCACCGGAGTCAACTCCCTCTGTAGTGGTATTAGTAAAAATAGCCTGACTTGCGCCGGGTGCTAAGGAAGACTTTGATCAACTCAGGAATAAGGTTGTGTACTGGCTGAACTCCAATATTGCCACAGGGTTGTGGGTAGAATGCCATATTATCATGGTGTGAAGAACATCAGGGCCCTTTCAATACAATGTCGGGTCTGGGTTCCCCAGATGTTAAGGGGTGCAATTTTATTTCCTGGAGTATTGCAGGGCTGGTGAGCAAGTTTGATGAGTCAAAATGGGTGCTCTTTTTAAAAGGGTTCGATGTGATCTGCCTCCAGGAGACATGGGCCACCGAAAACAGTTATCATCTGGATGGCTATAAAACCTTCTTTGTACCAGCTACCGCCTCTATTGCAGGAGGGAGGGGTTTGGTCAGCTTTGTCTCTTTAGCTATCCATGGCAGCTCTGACATGTTGCCCCAAGACTCTCCTAATTTACAGGCGTTGGTGTTATCTAGTGGGACGGACAAGCTATTGCTTTTAAACCTTTATAACGCCGCAGTCTGAAGTATGTAACATCACACAGTTGGGTTCTTTATTGAACCATATGATCCAAAGCAAGTAGAATTGCTCTAACATATTTATTGCAGGAGATTTTAATGTCCATTTGTGTGGAAACCCTAGGATTGCAGGGGTTAATGACACGGGGTGTGCACGCCACACCGGCCTGCACAATGAACATACCCTACAGGACTCTATACTTAACGCCATCTTGACAGCGGTGGCTGGTGACATTTAAAAGTGGTGCGGCGTAAAAGTTAGGTATGAGTTTTCATGAACCCCATTCACTGTAAACACAAAGTGAACAGCATGCCCAAAACAACAAAAATGAAAATCGCATGATAAGCAATCAATGAAGCAAACACCACAGATTCGTAAAAGTACACACATAGTGAGACCAAAGACCAAACAAACATATTGCACACAGTACTAATGACCGCTGAGGCAAAAGGACCATGCAGTGGCCGCATACCCAAGGATAGGGGACAGATGAGAAATTGTCCCTGACAAGGGGTTGAGAAAGAACAGGTGTGCTAGGGGGTAACACCGATGGGCACAAGGGTGAAAAATGTTTACAAAGCCTTTACTCGTGTGAATTCATGACAATGTAGGAAGGCATAAAATGTGAACATTTGTGCTCATATATTTCCCCTTCTCTCAACTACTCTTACACTTAAAGCACGCCATCCCCGGTTTTGCATTGTCATTTTAAGCTGTTTATATTTTGTTGTTTTAGTCAGACGAATATTTCTAGGATCTTGCTTTATTTGCAGCGTAATACGGGCTATCTGTGAATGGAAGCCTTTGACATAAAAATCCCTGTATAGTTGGCGAGCGCGCGTCTAGACAAAGTAACTCCACAGTGAAAAGTGAAAAGCTCAAAACAGACAACAGACACCACTAGAGAAAGCGTACACAAAGAGCTGCCCTTCCGTCAATGGTTTAACGGATTTGAAATTCGTTCTGATTTACATTACAAAAATAAGTAGCTCATGATTTGGGTTTTATTTGAAGAAAATATCCCCAGGCAGTCACGGCCGGCATTACGGATGGGTGGGGTGTTTGGAAATGGGGTCGTCACGGGGCCCCGGGGGATTGGGGGGGCGAGGCGGGAGGGGTTTAATTAAATAAAAATATACAATAAAACTTACTCGGCGTCTGGATGGGTTCGAGTCCGACTCCCGCCGTCCTGCGTCAATTCCTGCAGCTCTCCTCATCATCAGGGTAAAGGCAGTCTCCCTCCTTCCCCTCCGCCAATCACAACGCTGCAATGGCAGCGTTGTGATTGGTGAGGCGCAGGGGAGAACGCCCCAGCCGCGCCATTTTCTCCTACATAGAGAATAAGGGAGAGTGGGCGGTCGTGCTCGAGGGCAGGGGGGGAGTGGCTTACCCACTGTTGTGGGTACTGACTGTTTGGTGGGCTCCAGGTGCCGACCAAACAGTCAGTACCCACAACAGCGGGTAAGCCACTCCCCTCCCGCCCCCGAGCACGACCGCCCACCCTCCCGCTCCCAACCTGGCACTTCTGCTTTCTCGCAGTGCGAGAAGCAGAAACATAAAATGGTAGTTTTTACCATTTTATGTTTCTGTTTCTTGCACTGCGAGAAAGAAGTGGGGCAACACCCAAACACCCCTATGGAGGAGCCACCGCTGCATCTTGAATGAGTTAGATTTAATGTCCGCTATGAATAAGTTGCCCCCGGATACGAAAGAGGTTGCCCCCACATTTACCGGGAGAGGGTGTGAGTCTTTTATCGATTTTATCTTTGTTTCCACACCTTTTCTTTTCTTACATCACTGATTTCACCATTAAAGAGATTGATAATAGTGACCAGAATCCGGTGTTGTGTCTTGACTGGATGGCCCCGGGTAGCAAAATTAGTTGAGAAAGGAGCAAGTTGATCCCTGATAGCTGTGGAAGGGGGAGGATACTCAAGTGGGCACAGATCATCCCAGACCAGTTTTTCGAGTCTTTGCTTACCCAGTGTCACACGGAGTTCACCACCTGCCTAGACAGGACGGCAAAACCAACAGCTATCTTGGGTGCTTTTGGAAGCATGTCAGGAATTATAGCTAATCTCTTGTGGGCTCCAGGTGGCCGATACTCTCATACTGGCCGAGATGGTATGACTCAGAGTGTTCCCGTGCCTTCAGGAGTCTGTAGTAAGTTTTGAGCATTACACCAAGAGACCCTCAAGCTGTCAGGAGGTATTTTTCTAGACAATACAAGGCCGCTTTGGCAAAGCATAAGTCCAATCTGAAAGAGGTGGCCTGGTCAGATTTGTTAGATGCTAGTACCCTGAGTAATAGCTTCAAGTTTTGGAGCATTATTAACAGCCCCCTTCTGGCAGTAGAGAGCACCAACTTACTGGATGCCCATATTACTGAAGATGACTGTGTAAGCCACTTTGAGGGTATGTTTCAGCCTGATCCCACCTTAGGTGAAGCCCAGGAAATCGTTGAGGGTAAATCAGAGGTTGTATTTACAGCACAGGAAGTAAGAGTAGGTATAATGGAGTTGTCAAACAACAAGGTCCCAGGTCCTGATGGGATCCCCCCAGATCTATATATCTCATACTTGGACATTTGGGTACCTGCACTCACCTCAATTATCAATGCCGCTGTCATGATTGGCCGCCCGGGCACATGGGCATTAACTACTATTGTCCCTACTTTTAAAAAGGGAGATTGGGATATCACTCATTGCTACAGGACCATCTCCCTTTTGGACCCTGCAGTAAAGGTGGTGGGTCGTATGGTACTAGATTGGGCTGCGAGCTGGGTAGATCATAATAACATTTTTGCTGAGGTCCAATATGGTTTTTACCCTGGTTGCTCAACGGTGGATCAGAGTTTAAATCTATATATGGTTTTGAATGAATATATCGTTGCCCGTACTGGCACCATCTTCTTAGCTTTTATGGATCTTCCTTGTTTGACAGCGTTAACAGACCCAAGCTCCTGCAGATGATGCTCAATATCGGCATTGATAAAAACATTGTCCTGTTTTTAAGGGATCTTCATAAAGACACTAAAGCCATAGTCTGCTACTCTAAAGATCTTAAAGTGACCCGTGAGGTTTCAATCCTTGTTGAACTCCTTTGTACATTTTATGGAGGACTTGGACTTGTTGGTTAATAATAGCAAATCGTTTGTAATGCAGGTGGGCCTTCGACCAGCTAATTCCTATACATTCATGGTAGGGGTTACGCCGGTTCCGAAGACCAACGTTTTTTCCTACCTAGGGGTTGGGTTCGATGCGACCTTGAATTGGCACCCTTTGACAAGCCGAAAGAAAGGGGACCTTGTAAGGGCCATTGTCGCTGTTTTTAACTTTGCTTCTAGACTGAGAAATAGACTGATTGGGGCACTTTTGCAGATTTATAAAGCTAAATGTATCTCTAAGCCCACCTATGGGAGTGAGATTTGGGGTTATATTAAGCACGATGCATTGCAAACTGTTGAAAACACTTTCCTGAGACGGATACTCTGCTTACTGCAGTGCATTCCATCCTTTGTGGCCCATGAAGGATTAGGGATGGCTTTCCTTTCAGATGTGCTGGCTTATCGACCTTTAACGTTGTGGATGAAAATCTGGACTAACAAGGGAACTACCCTAAGCAAGGACATCTTAAGGGACTGTCTTTCCCTTAACCATTCCAATCGTATTTGCTGGCTTAAGTACGTCTGTGAAATTTGACCAGCATGGGAAGGGCACATCTAGTCGAGAACCCAGAGGAAATCTGCAGAAGGGACATGTAGTGGGTGAAGGAGAACTTTTTTAAAAGGCGTACATGGGCCAGAGAAGAAGTGGAGTTGAGGAAGTCCAGTGTTCGTAGGTATTCCCTGTTGAAAACCGAGTCATCAACTGAGCCCTACCTGTCATCATTCAAAACTAACCACACTCGTTTTTTACTAATAAGATTTCGATTGGACCTCTTTCACTATCTTTTGGCCCACCCCTGTGGTGCACACAGAGGGCAGTACCTCCTACCCTGTGGCTGCGACAGAAAGTCTCCACAGGACATGATGCACATTTTAATGTTCTGTAGCTTGTATGAGGTACCAAGAATGTATTTTATTTCCCCAATCCTTTAAAAAGCAGGTTTTAGGCAGGTTAGACCTGCTTTTATGTTTTTTACAACTCCTTTCAAGTAACTCAGTATTACATATTCTTAGTTTCTTAAGAGCTGCAATAAGCCTCAGGTCCAGCTGCAATTTATTTTTTATGGACACAATCAAGACACTTTAGTAATAAGGAATTGTTTTCAACATGGTCTATGTTAACAACTTTGCACTTTTGGGGTCATATTAGACGGTCTTATTGCTTTTAATATAGTTTTTATTTTTAACTTTGTACTCTATGCGGCATGATTACTTCCTTTTATATTTTTGGACCGTTTTGTTTTTGATATAGTGTTAGCCATTTCATTTTTTATTTATGGCCACATGATGGACACACTGTATTGTTTTTTCTTGTAGTTTCTGATGGAGTTTATTATCCGCGTCTATTTGACTTTTATGGGTTTATTTCTGAAAAACGAATAAAGTTGTTAATGATGATGATGATGATTAAAAAGCATAAAATGCTAACTCATGCTTTCAAGTTGAAAAGTTAAAAAGTTGAAAAGGATTTATTGAGCGCACTATCACCATGTTGTTTCTTGGCGCTATAGGCAGAAACTGAAACTTAAAGGAGGAAGGAAAGAGAGATTTAAGAGGGGTAGGCTAGGGAAAACAAATGGGTTTTGAGTTTGTCTCGGAAGTCTGAGTAGGAGGGGGTGGATCGGATCGCGAGGGGGAGTGAATTCCAGAGAAGAGGGGCAAGGGTACAGAATCTGGTGCCACCAGATTTCTTCTTGCGAAAGCGGGGGACCTTAAGAAGAAACTGAGTGGAAGAACGGAGGTCTCTGCAGGGGACATATGCGTTTATTTTAGATCTGATAAAAGCGGGGGCAGTGCCAGTAAGGGACATGAAGGTCAAGCAGCCTATCTTGAAGAGTGAGCGTTCCCTGATGGGAAGCCAGTGCAGAGTCCTTAATACGGGGGTAATGTGGCTAGATTTGGGGAGCCTGTAGATGAGGCGGGCCGCTTGGTTCTGGATGAGCTGCAGGCGGCGGCATTCGTAGGCGGGAATGCCGACGTAGAGGGCATTGCCGTAATCCAGGCGGGACGAGATGAGTGCTAGGATAATGAGTTTAAGGGCTGCAGCTGAGAAGTAACGTGAGATTTTGCGAATGGTTCTGAGGGCCAAGAAGCACGAAGAGACTACGGAGCTAATCTGGGGGCGCATGGAGAGGTCTTGACTAACTTTAATGCCCAGGATTTTCACAGAGGCTGAGGGTAATGGGGGGGAACCAAAGATGGGGGGCCAAAAAGCAGAGGACCAGGGGTTGGAGGGACCACCAAGGAGAACCAGCTCGGTCTTATCGGGGTTCAATTTCAATTGGTTGAAATTCATCCAGTTGAATATGAACGTCAGGATGGAGTGGACCTTGGAGATGGAATCAGGGGAGGGAGAGAGATTGAAAATGAGCTGGAGGTCATCGGCGTAGTTAAACGCTGTGACCTCCATGTCCTGTAAAGCAGCGATGAGGGGGTGAATGTAGAGGTTGAACAGAAGGGGAGATAGTGAGGAGCCCTGGGGTACTCCGCAGGTGACGGAGTTGGTGGAAGCAAGAAAGCCCTCCAGGCGAACAGCCTGTGTGCGGCCGGTTAAAAAAGAGGCGAGCCAGGCCAGGGCCGCACCCCGCAGGTCGGCGCCCCCGACACGGTCGAGGAGAATGGAGTAGTCGACCGTGTCGAAGGCAGCAGAGAGATCGAGAAGGACTAGGGCCTGGGGGGAGTTGGTATCCGCACTGCGCCTGAGCTCATCGACTACAGAGAGGACGACGGATTCCGTAGAGTGAGCCGGCCGAAAGCCAGCCTGATTAGTTGCTAGGAGGTGATGAGCTTCAATGTGGTTGGAGAGTGAAGTAGTAATGTGGCTCTCCAGAATTTTGCTTAGGAGTGGCAACAGTGAGATGGGTCTGAAGTTTGAAAGGGCGGCAGGATCGGCACCGGGCTTTTTGAGGATGGGAATAACAGTGGCAGATTTGAACGAATCAGGTACAATACCGAGGGTGATGGAAGTATTAAGAAGGGTAATAGGAGGGGCCGGGCAGCGGGAGAGAATATCTCTTAAGATGTATGCCGGGCAAAGATCGGCAGGGGAGCCCGAGGTGACTTTACCCAGGAGAGTGCAGAAGGCCTCTTCAGAGATCAAGGGAAATTGGTCAATGAAGGAGGATGGCGGAGGTAGCGGGGGACAGGTGAAAAAGGCGGGTGCCGAGGGGATGTTCTGTTTTATAATGGCAATCTTCTCAATGAAGAAGTCATTGAGGGCATTACAGAGGGTTTGGGAGGGAATGGGCCTAGAAGCGGCTCTGTCAGAGGCAGAAAGTTCATGCACAATTATGAAAATCTCCTTAGGTTTGTTAGCTGCCAGATGAATTTTCTGACAGAAATATTCCTGCTTAGCGGAGAGGATGGACTTTTTGTACGCCTGCAGAAGAGTCAGATAATGAAGCTTGGAATCGGGACAGTATTTGCGGCGCCAGTGGTGCTCCACCTGACGGAGTGCGAGTTTCTGAGTTTTGAGGGTATTGGAAAACCATCTGTTGGCATCGTGGGGGTGGCGAGTTCTGACACATCTGAGAGGGGCGACCTGATTGCAGGCTTCAGAGAGCCAGGTGTTGATGAGGGCTACCTGCTTAATTGGGGTGAAATCAGTCAGGGTGGGGACCGAAGAGGCTAAAGAAAGACCTAGGGCGACCATGTCTACTCTGTTCCAATTACGGCCATAGGTGTTTTTAGGGCAGGGAGGAAGGTTAACCTCTGCCAGAGGAGCAGAGAAGGTGATCAGAGAATGATCAGACCAGACGCAGGGGGATATATTAGGTGTGGAGATGGGTAGGTTAACAGTCCAGACTTGGTCGAGAGTGTGACCGTGAGTGTGAACAGAAATATGAGGGATGAAGTTGATACTATGGAGGGTGTCAGAGAAGTCTTTAGACATGGAGTCTTCACGCGGGTCCCCTGGCCAAAAATTGAAATCACCTAATAGCAGAAGAGAGGAGTTGTTGACGACCAGGGTGGCTAAAAGGTCCTGTATGGCTGGGATGAAGTGAGACATGGATTGAGGGGGACGATAGAGCAATACAACGGTAAGAGGGATCGCAAGATTGGTAGAGCGTGCCACCAGAAGGTCGACAGATGAAATGGGAGGGTGAGGAAGAGGTTGGAATAGAAGGTTAGAGCGAACAATCATAGCCACTCCACCTCCCGTCTTACCCTCAAGGCGGTCAGCGCGGAGGATATAATAGGAGTCTGGGAGGGAAGTGAGAACGTCAGGTAGGGAGTCGGCGGTGTACCAGGTTTCAGTTAGACACAGGATCTCGGGGCTGGAAGTGTTGAGGAGGTCGAAAAGCTCCAATTGGTGCTTGACGGCGGATCGGGTGTTAAGGAGGGAGATCGAGGCCGAATGAGGGGGGCTGCCCGATGATTTAGGGGAGAAGGAGGGAGAGGTAAGGCGTGATAGCATGGCGTGGGGTGTAGGTATGGGGTCAGAGGGGTCAATGTGGACGGGTCGCGCAATATCTAGAGAGTTTATCTTGGCCAGGATAGGTGGACTGATAGCCCAGGAGTCGTGGCAGGCCAGCAGTTGAATAGGTGAATATGTAAGGAAACAGGCAGGGTGCAAGGCCCCGGGGCCCGGCCTGGCGCGGACGGGCGCAGACGGGCTTGCCTTTGGCGTGCCCGCTGCGCGACCGGGGCAAGCACATCGTTGAAGTAGGGCCGGAGGGGGCGTGGCCTAGCGGTAGTGGACGTGTCCTCGGCCCCAGGATTCCCCAACAATGGCGGCAAAACTATCCCTGGCCCCGCGGCAGCGCCTTAATCGGCTGCGCAGTCAGGGAGACAGGGGGTGAGTGAGCACAAAGTGAGATATGAGGGGAACACAGCACAGGTATTTTAAAACAACAGAATACAAGTTAAAAGCAGTGTCGAGCGCTCCCGGCTTCCGCCTCAGGAGTCCGTTCCAGTCTAGTACGCGCTGAGCAAAGAGGCGCGATTTAAATAACCGGAGGGGGCGTGGCCTAGCGGTAGTGGGCGTGTCCTCGGCCCAGGGATTCCCCAACCATGGCGGCAAAACTATCTCTGGCCCCGCAGCAGCGCCTTAATCGGCTGCGCGGTCAGGGAGACAGGGGGGGAATGAGCACAAAGTGAGATATGAGGGGAACACAGCACAGGTATTTTAAAACAACAGAATACAAGTTAAAAGCAGTGTCGAGCGCTCCCGGCTTCCGCCTCAGGAGTCCGTTCCAGTCTAGTGCTTCGAACCACTAAAGTGCTTCTTCTGCTTACTAAAAATCAGCAACCTGTATACCTCCACCGCATTTTTACACTTTCCCTACTTCAAAAAGTGCTTTGGCATCCCTAATAAAGTGTGCATAGAGATGTCCAAAGTGCAACAGTGCCTCTTATTCTTAGAAATATGCTCCTGATTCCAAAAGACAGGCCCAAGTCCTCGATTATCCTACAGCCATTCAAGTTAATAAATGTCAGCTATATCGTCCCCTCCTAAGAGGCCTCCCCAGTTTGCAGGCTTAGCCTGCCATTTTCCTGCCCAGTTGCATATCTTCCCTGTCTTAACTACTCTGAATTTCCATTTATATTGCTCCTAAACACACCCCTCCCTTCCCGCTTGTTAGAAAAGGGGTTTCTGGTTAGCTAGGGTAAGCACCTAAGCCATGCAGAGCCCACCACTCTAGTTAGGGTAAGTAAGTTACACACCTAAGACCCTGCTCGGTAGCAGTCAGGGTTATCCCAGAGGCTATGAGTAAAGTTTTTTGTACATATAGGTATGTACACACACACACACAAACTACTGAAAACACTACAAAAGGACTTCACACAAGTTTAGAAACATAGCCAATATTTATCTGAATAGAACAAGACCAGAACTCCAAAAATCCATCATACACAAATCAAGATATCACTTTTTAAAGCTTAAACCAGGTATAGCTCTTAGAAATCGAAAATAGCTCCAACCTAGGCTAATTGGTCGCAGGTCGATGTTGACGACTCTGCAAAGTCGGTCCGGCCGTGATGGAGCGAGGGGCGGTTACTGAGTTGGGCAGACGCCAGTACAGTACCTTAGAGGCGTTGTGAAAAACAAAGGCGAAGCAAAGCACAGAGGCGGTGAGGCGTCAGTTTCTTACTGTTGCAGGGGAGGCGATGTGCCAGTTCCCTACTGCCAGGGTAAGCGAAGTTTGCCAAATTTGCCAGAGGAACAGTAATAAGAAACTGACATGGTATTGGGAATAGATAGTGGTCTGGGGAGATGATTGTGTGAATAAGGACCTAAGACTTCTTGGCTTGTATGCCCTGCCACAGAAAACAGGCCCACGGAGCCTTGGCCTGGACCCCTATACACTCATGAGCCGTGCCAGTTCTGGTCAGGCCAAGAGCCCAGGCTCACTTAAGTACTGTGTGAAAAAGGCTGTGTTCAGAAACCCAGTTAGCCAGACTTAGTACCAGGCTTCTCCGGCCCTTGAACCCAATTATATTGTCATGCTCCACTCCCAGGCCCGTTCCCCTCAAGGAATATTTGAATGAAAGTTAGGCCGTTCTATACTCTATGCTCCATATAAATGAACTAGCAAGCCTCTTTCAAACGTTCCTTTGCCCACACTCAGCACTCTTCATACTCTCATGCAAGCCATACCTTTTCCTAAATCTCGGGTCTAACTGCTTCATTTGAGGCTGCATTAGCCTCCTATGCAGCGGCAGGCTGTAACAGTGACATTTCAAAAATGGAACAAAACCTCAAAGGCTTTCTAAATAAAGGGTGTAAGGAGGGGAACATTTGGGTTCATGTGTGCACATTCTGGCTCGCTCCATTTCAAACTAATATGCATCCTGCTAGTCAGTGTCAGGATTGGAAAGTACTTCTCAAAGCCATTCAAATAAACATGCATCAAGCCATCATGCATATTTAGCCTAGCACAGCTGCACACACTTTTTTAGGTCGAGACATATTGTTTATACTTAGTGGGCTTACAGCCCGCCCACTCCTTTTCATTTCCTTGTTTCAACATCCTTTAAAAATCCTTGCTTCCAATTTGTTCTTTTTT
Source organism: Triturus cristatus (assembly GCF_964204655.1). Classification (NCBI taxonomy): domain Eukaryota; kingdom Metazoa; phylum Chordata; class Amphibia; order Caudata; family Salamandridae; genus Triturus; species Triturus cristatus. The sequence continues at coordinate 558,353,734 of NC_140590.1, forward strand.
CCTAATTGTTCTTAATTTTCCCTCCTTTTCATTGTTTGTTCTCGTCCATGGAGAAGGCTCCCATTACGTGTACTCTTCCACTTGTCCCATTTTAGTTACTGGCTCAGGGGCTTTATTTTTATTCTAAAAGAGCACGTCACAAGCATTTGTGCGTTTCCCTTGATCAGTTCGGCACGGCTCGCTTCATCTTTTAGCATGATGTGCAGGGCCAGTGCATCATTGCTGCAGATTAGCAGCAGTGACAAGTGGCCCCTTCAGTATGAATTGCTCATATCGGTTTGGCTGGCTACCTTGCTACGGCCAAATCAACCTGCGCAATTCAAACTCTTACAGCCCGGTTGGAGAGCAGACACAGGCCTTCAGTGCTCTCCGGAGCACTGAGGCAGCCTTCTCCAACCAATCCAGATGCTTCTCTCATGCAGCATGAGAGCAGTGTCTGGATTGGATAAGGAGCTGTGGGATTTAGCGCTGGATGAGTGTGGAGCCGGGGCCGGAGGACACAGAGGACGTGCTGCAGGCTAAGAAAGTAAGTGAAATGTTGTTTTCATTTTTAAATGTAAATGTTTATTTGTTTGTTTTTTAATTATATTTATGTCGACCAAACATTTTTGTGGGTCACCAACTGCCACTATATATATGGTTCTTGATGCTATAGACATTGTAGCACTATTAATTTTAGAATTATGCTCAGGAGCTGTAGCTTTCTTTTGCCCATGGAAGGTATCATGCCATGGTATGTAATCTAGACTTCTGCCAGAAATAATAGTGTATTTGACAAAGGAAGTAGTACATAAAAGGGCTCATTTAATAGGCAGTAAAACTGCTCCCGAGGGGAGCATTGTATTTTTCAAATTCAAACTGAAAATCCTGTTTCATTAACAGGAACCGAGGTGACAGCGGTTTCTGCCAGATTGGCAGTCATTTATAAATCTAGCAGGCGGTCCCTCCACCAGGGCTGGGGGGTAATTTACTCTGTCGCCCTGGCAGCCCCGCAGGCCAAATGAGGCCCCATGTTTTCATCGCCTCCTTTGCATCTTTGATTTTAATTGGTTTTTTTGTGTTTTTTTTACAACAGCATGCTTTCTAGCTTGATTATTAGCTCCATACCAGCATGATTAATACATTATCTATACCCAGGCGCATGAGAACCATTATCTGTTTTAAAATCAATTTCAATATTTCGTGATGATTTTTATTACCTAAATTAAATTTCTAACTTAATTCTATAAATCTTTAAATTTCCTTATCTGTTCCATTGGGCTTGCTGTGCTTATATTAAGCGAGCCGTTACCTTGGTGAGTCTTGTTCATACCATATAAAACAGCAAATACATAACAATAAATAAAAGGCACTAATTGAATTGTATGTGTTTTTGCACTACCAGTAGTTAGAAGCAAGGACATGTTCACATTTTCAGCATACTGTTATCACCAGAGTTCAATTAGTGGTAAATGCGTGAGCTAAATATGGTAACGTAATAACACATACAAGCGCAAAATCTGCTTTGTGTTACGCTAAATTTCTTTCTTAACACAATTGGGCTCATGCATACAACCTAAACCCAACAAAGAAACAATTTCTGCAGGGAATGGTATCTGCACCTGATAACCTGATGCCCAGATAGTAGCTGTAACGCGATGGGGTAGAGCAACTTATTTGTAGGGAATGGTATCTTCATTATAGCTGGTCACACAGACATCCATATGACATTTCCTGGAAGTTTTAAGAAAGTAGTTGCATGTATTGTGCTAGTTTGCTATTAGACAATTAGAGCAAGTTAGGACTAGTAGGCGGAGTGAAGGTTATTCATGAATCATGGTCTTCTGAGTCTAGTTTTGCTGAGTCCTTGCCCCAGGGACATATCAGATACTATAAGACTTCTTTAAGTAAGCACACATTGATTGTGAACCAAGCCCAACAGAACATCATAGTGAAAACCTATGACAAAATAGAGTTCATAAGAAGATCTGTTTTGATTTCGTTTTGCCCTGTTCAGGAGTGGGTGCTACCTTTCAGCAGTGGAGGTATAATTTCCCTATGGGTTTGTTGTCTTGCTGGAATGCTAAGAATCCATCAAAAAGTATTTTAACACTGTTTTTCTACTGACCGAGCTGGACAACTGGGATAAGGTGGCAGATGCGACTTTAGGAGATTTTACGTGTGTGTTTGATACGAAAGTTGAGTCTAACTTTCATGGACAGAGACTTCTTTGGTCTACAAGCATGGGAACGGACAGCCTCCTCAGGGATGTGTGCAAAGCTGTAGGTACCAGAGAATGGCCCACTGCCTTAAGAAATATTCCAATGAAGGTAAGTACAAGTCTGCATCTTTTTTCTCTCCCATTCTTTCTTTTCATGTTTACCTATTGCGGCCAATGAGTGACATCTAGGAGGGCACCTGCTCTCCCCAATCCATCTAGGTAAGTGAGGACCACATTCCCCGCTCACAGCAGAGAGTCCATGTGCCCCGTGGCTGGACTGAGCCAACTACTGCTCCCCACTGACGACTGAGCACTAACACGGTGTGTGGGGATTAGCAGTGTCCAACTACTACCCGTGGTTAGTAGAAGGAATACCCCTAAATGCTACCCTACCAGGTAGTGGTTAGCTCCCTCTTAACCAAACAGCAGGACTGGGTCCTTGTGGAGATTATGGAGCCTTCTGCCTACAGCAGTACAGACCTCTCTACGACTCACCACCGCAAAACAGAGTGCCGGCTTGCCTCGGTGAACTCGGGAGGGCTCAATCATCTCCTAACACCAAGGGACGTAAGGGACCCTGCTCTACCTCCCCCCCCTATTCTATTAAGGTTTCTCAACGGCGGGGCTGAGCAGCCTGTCAACTGACCCGCTTTTACCAGGATAAAGTTACAATACATCCACGATGTTCAGGGACAGACCCAGGCTATAGTACATTTTCCCCAAGTGACCTGTGCCCCCTTTTCCAGAGACGCAAACAGACAGGGCAGTGAAATCCAGGGAACTGTCGCTGAAGCTCATTAGACATTCAGCAGCGACAGGCTGCATCCGAGTAATCCATGAAAAACAAAGGGAACATTTAAGGGGTGAAATCTGCTTACCTGCACCTTGGAATGCCTCCTGATTCAATGTAAGGCCTTTTGCCGGACTGGGGGCGCAGTGGCAGAGCTAATAGTGGGGCGAAAGAGGCTATGGCCCCTGGTTTACTCTTTTCGTACCAAAGCGGCCCTTGCCTGGTGCCCGATATAATCAGGATATTTGCCTGCATTTCACAACTGAAATGCAAGCACTTCACATTGGCTTAAGCAGCACACAGAATGGATAATTTTTCAAATGAATTGTTTGCGTTTCAGAAGTAAAATACATCCCAATCCCTGCTCCCTGGCCTGATTGAAGGGGCCCAGGCAGTGGCATAATACAAGGGGGCAGATTTAGCAAGATTTTGCGCCGATGAAAAGTCATGCAACGTGATGTAAAGTCTTGATAGGGGATATTCCCTTCTCAGTGTAAAACATTTTGTGCTTGAAAGGTGCCATTTTTGTAGTGCAAATAGTTCTATGCACTGCCTTGCACAACTTTGTATCAAGGGGCATCCCGTTGGTGTTATTTGGGTATTCCAAAACTATCACCCATGGATTTTGATGCAAAGCCAGATCTACAAACATTGGCAGCCATGGCTTTGTGTCAAAAAATAACGCCTCCTTGTTTGAGGTGTAAATAGGAGAAAAGTATCTTGACTAATAATAGTACACAGAGCTGTACACCAGACAATGACTTCTCCTTGAGATAAGTGTTAAGTAGGAGGATTTTTTGTTCTCCAAACTTTGCAAGTTTGCTGCACTGTACAGCACACATTCAAAGTTGATTATATCTGCATATAGTATTTGGTATTGGAAGGGTCTCCTTCAGTACAAAACCTACTCTATTATATATACCCCTTTGCACTATGCTGCCAAGGTGTGTGCTTGGCGTTAATCAGCCTAAAAGTGCACCAGCGCCTAGGAGCAGAGCGGCAACACCATTTCTTAGTAGATATAGCACTGAACTTCTTTCTCCCTTTCACACAACGTAGTGCAGAGGCTTTTGTTTCTGGCGCTACGTGAATTAATAGTAGGGTTTTTGGTTTTCAGTTAAAAACAATGATAACCACTAAACATCACCAAAGAAAATATTTGTTTTTCAGAGGAAACCTGAACGCACCAGACTGCTACACTTTTACTGTTTTGGCACCTTCCGGTATCAAACAGCCCAAATGGAGCCCCTACCTCTAAGGATTCTTTTTGTGATGAATGCTTCCACTATCAGGCACTTAATATGTCCTTGTGGCCATTCAGAAGGTCCCTAGGGCATACTTCACTCCTGGATTGGGATGTCTTCCCATAAAATATTATATTACTAACTCTTGGGGAGATGTAAATCCGCGCACCCTCCCGATCAAGAGCTTCATGCTAATTGGCTGTCAACACTCCAAACCAGGAAGTGTTGGCGGCCATCTTGTGCCTCGGTGGAACCGAGGCACAAGAAAACAGAAAAAAAAGCGCAAAACAGGAAAAGGGGGCAGGGTAGAAACTCCCTGACCCCCTCGGCCTGCTCAGGGGGTCCCACAAGGTGTGGCACTTACTGGAGGTACCTGGTGGGCTAGTTGGCCCCCAGGGACACTCAGGATTGAAGGGGACATAATCCCTCAACTTAAAACGCACCACGGGACGCGTTTGCACAGTGGGGACGGGACGGGGGGCGGGGCCTGAGGTGACATGTTTGCAAACACACCCTGTGGTGCGTTTTAAGTTGGGGAATTAATTCCTCTTCAATCCTGAGTGTCCCTGGGGGCCAACTTGCCCACCAGGTACCTCCAGTAAGCGCCACAGGGCTGCGGTGCAGAGAGGTGGTCCAGGCCAAGCCCCTTTTTACACCTCTCTGCAATGCAGCTCTGTGGTGCTTACTGGAGGTACATGGTGGGCTAGTTGGACCCCAGGGACCCTCAGGATTCGAGGGGACTTAATCCCCCAACTTAAAACATGCCATGGGGTGTGTTTACACAGTGGTGAAGGGAGGGGGTGGGGCCTGAGGTGACGTGTGCAAACACGCCCTGTGGCTCGTTTTCAGTAGGTGAATTAATTCCCCTTCAATCCTGAGGACCCCTGGGGGCCAACTAGCCCACAGGGTACCTCCAGTAAGGGCCACAGACCTGCGTTTCAGAGAGGTGGTCCAGGCAAAGCCCCTTTTTACACCGCTCTGCAACGCAGCTCTGTGACGCTTACTGGAGGTACCTGGTGGGCTAGTTGGACCCTAGGGACCCTCAGGATTCGAGGGGACTTAATCCCCCGACTTAAAACGTGCCATGGGGGTGTGTTTACACTGTGGTGAAGGGAGGGTGCGGGGCATGAGGTGGCGTGTGCAAACACGCCCTGTGGCGCGTTTTAAGTTGGGGAATTAATTCCCCTTCAATTCTGAGGGCCCCTGGGGGCCAACTAGCCCACCAGGTGCTTCCAGTAAGCGCCACTGTGCTACGTTGCAGAGAGATGGTCCAGGCCATGCCCCTTTTTACACCTATCTGCAACGCGGCTTTGTGGCGCTTCCTGGAAGTACCCGGTGGGCTAGTTGGACCCCAGGGACCCTCAGGATTCAAGGGGACTTATCCCTCAATTTAAAACGCGCCACAGGGTGTGTTTGCACACGTCACCTCAGGCCCCCCCCTCCCTTCACCAGTGTGCAAACGCGCCCCGTGGTGCGTTTTAAGAGGTAGTTTTAATCCCCCTGCCTAATTATGTACTAGGGGCTTACAGAGGAGGTCATGCTAATCACAGGGGTACCCTAACGCATAGTGTTCCCTAGAGTATGTAGGTGTTTTCACTGTATTTTAAGTATCTTTTAGCATACCTCTGGCTCTATGCCTGGTTAGTCAGAGTCAGTTACCACCAGTACCCATCTGAAAAAGCTGTGGGCACAGGATGATTTGAAACAAGGCGTCTTTCTGCTCTTCGGTTGGTTCTTTCTGCACATGTCTTGCTTCTTCTTGCTCTTTTCTTTGTCTTTGTGGACTTCTGTTGCTTCTTTCTGCATTTCTTTTTTTCCTTTCTGTGTGTTGTTTCTTCTTTCATCACATGTCCTACCTCTGTAGGCATAGTTAGAAACTAGCATTTAAAAAAACCTTTGAAATTCACTGAAAAAACCATAAGTTACAGGCACGTTATAGTTAAAAATTAGCATTTAAAAAACCTTAGAAATTCACTGAAAAAACCATGGGTTTTAGGAAAAGTTATAGTTAGTTGGACATTGCACTCGTACAAAACCAGTGAAATTCCCCTGTTATAGTTAGTTCAGCTATACACTGCTGATGACGTCACATATTACATCACATCACTCATGACATGGTCAGTGACATCACTGATGACATCTCTGAAGACATCTCAAATGACATCACTGATGACATCATCTATGTGATAAATTGATGCATCTTCTCACACCCTAATATAACCTTTGATACACCCACTCTAAATTACAGACTGCCATTCTCAAAACCATAGACACTCCAACAGCAATAACTACATACCCACTCACTGATTCTTAGGTCTACACACACATCCACTCACTCACCCGTACAGTCACTCATACTTATGGTCACTCAGGACACGACTATCATATGCACTCATACACCTATATAGACACTCACACCCTGCCACTTATCCATAGAGGTACTCACACACCTAGTCAGTCATGCAAATAATTATTCACACTTCCATTTACTCACCTATACAGTTATACACACATCAGCTCACTTACTCATACAAATACTAGCACATTCTTACATTCTAATACAATCACTGATACAAGCAAACACTCATCCATGCAGCCACTCTCACAATCACACACTCTCACTTATAGCCGTATATATACTGCAACACACATATATACTGCCTTTCAGATATGTAGTTACTCACACATGTACCACTGAGATATACATTCACTCACTAACACACCCATACACACACTCACCCACCCATACAGACAATCACAGATGCACACTTCAAACTATGCACCCAGTGAATCATCCACTCACACATCTATGCACAGAGTCACACACACCCCACCCACACAAACACTCAGGCACCCATACAGATACTAAGACAACCAATCAATAACTCATATAGACACTTATGTAGTTATTCACAAACCCATGCAGTCGCTTACACACCAACAGACATACAGATACAGAGATTCACGTACCTACTAAAACATCCATTCAGACACTTATACACCCACTCATTCTTCAATACACCTTTCCCTATATATATTAAACATATATAAACTTTACAGAAACACACAGTCACTGGATGATGTCATCAGTGATGTCATTTGAGATGTCACCAGTGATGACCTCAGTGATGTCACTGACCATGTCATGAGTGATGTAATATGTGACGTCATCAGCAGTGCATTGCGGTAGCACGAGTTATAGTTAGCCGAACTAACTATAACGGGGGAATTTCACTGGTTTTGCACGAGTGCAATGTCCAACTAACTATAACTTTCCCTAAAACCTATGGTTTTTTCAGTGACTATATATATATATATATATATATATATATATATATATATATATATATATATATATATATATATATATATATATATATATATATATATATATATATATATATATATATATATATAGTCACTGAAAAAACCATAGGTTTCACACACGTTATAGTTACGAATTAGCATTTAAAAAACCTTGCAAATTCACTTAAAAAACCACAGGTTTCACACATGTTATAGTTAGCTGGACATTTCACTCGTAAAAAACCAATGAAATTCCCCGTTATAGTTACTGCAGGCAACTATAACTCACGCGACCGCAATCCTCTGCTGATGACGTCAGATATTACATCACTGTATTTAGACACTTATTTTATCCATGTCTTCTTCCATTAATCTTTAGCTATACATATATTACAAATATTTATTTTTCATAAAGACACATATGTCATCAGTGATGTAATATCTGACGTCATCAGCAGAGGATTGCGGTTGCGTGAGTTATAGTTGCCTGCAGTAACTATAACGGGGGAATTTCATTGGTTTTTTACAAGTGAAAAGTCCAGCTAACTATAACATGTGTGAAACCTATGGTTTTTTAAGTGAATTTGCAAGGTTTTTTAAATGCTAATTCCTAACTATAACGTGTGTGAAACCTATGTTTTTTTCAGTGAATTTGTACGTTTTTTTAAATGCTAAGTTATGTATTTATTAATTTTTTTTTTCCGGTTTTTCACCGTGCGCGCCCCGTGAATTTGTTTTTTTTTAAATCGCGAGGTGCGCGCACCGTGCGCACGCAGTAAATGCTAAGTTATGTATTTATACATTTTTTTTTTCAGGTTTTTCACCGTGCGCGCACCGTGAAATTTTTATTTATTTTTTAAATCGCTCGGTGCGCGCACCCTGCGTGCACGGTGTGCTTCGCGCACCGTGCACACGCAGTGGGCGCTCGGTGCGCTGCGCGCACCGAGCACCCACGGTTCGCAGTGCGTGCCGTGCGCGCAGGGTGCGCCCACCTCGTGATTTAAAAAAAAAAAAAAATTGTTTTTTTCTCCCTTGGGGGTCCTTCTGTGACCCCCTGACCAAGGCTAGGGGGTCAGGAACTGTCCACTCTGCCCCCTTTTCACGTTCTCCACCTTTTTTTTTCACCCACTCAGACTGCGAGAGACAAAATGGCGGCCGAAACTTCCTGGTTTCGACCGATTCGAATGTTTACCGACATCAAACAACCAATCAGAATTGCGCTCGCGCACGGCAGGGTGCGCGCACCGTGCACGCACGGTGCGCGCGTATAGATATTGATATGCTTTTAAATGCTATTTTCTCAGGAAATACTGAACAGATTTACACCAGACCTGCGAAAGGCACTTCCTTGACCGTATGGCTACCTCTCTGCCAAATTTCACGTAATTCTGTTCAGCCGTTCGGGCTGTAGCTGTGTCTAAAGGTCCTATGGAAAATAACATGGGGAAAATGCGTTTTGGGACCCCCCTTTTTTCTCGGCCCCCGCTTGACGAATCACCCCGAGACTTTCAGGGTAGGAGCTGAGCGGAGCGCCCCATTAGTTTTGAAAATTTCGCGAGGATTCGTCAACCGGCGCCAGTTATTCAAAATAGAATTTTGAGATTTCCTATGGAAACTAGGTTGTAACTATAACTATCTACTGGCGACCGCCAGTAGATAATATATATATATATATATATATATATATATATATATATATATATATCAGTTCAGTTGCATTCCTGGCAGGGCAGCCTCCTCGTACCCCCGCGCAACAACACAAACACGGACCACCTTCTTTAGTGCAAGGAATTTATTCGCTCAACTGCTTGATGTCGCCATAACGTTTCGGCTCCCCTTGAGCCTTGATCACATGACAACAAATGAAAATACATCACTTCCTTAAATAGGAGGAACCTTTCAAAGCACGTGATATCATTGGGGTATAGGAATGGAAGACAGACTTGAGTTTGGTATGTTGCTATAAACCAAACGATATTTACATTTTGGTTTTTGTAATAAACACCCAAAGTTGTTTACTGGTTGGATTAATATCCACGAAACAATATCCGATATTTGTATATATTGTTATAAAATCAGCTATAACATGGGGAAAATGCGTTTTGGGACCCCCCTTTTTTCTCGGCCCCCGCTTGACGAATCACCCCGAGACTTTCAGGGTAGGAGCTGAGCGGAGCGCCCCATTAGTTTTGAAAATTTCGCGAGGATTCGTCAACCGGCGCCAGTTATTCAAAATAGAATTTTGAGATTTCCTATGGAAACTAGGTTGTAACTATAACTATCTACTGGCGACCGCCAGTAGATAATATATATATATATATATATATATATATATATATATATATATATATTCACTGAAAAAACCATAGGTTTCACACATGTTATAGTTAGCTGGACATTTTACTGATAAAAAACCAATGAAATTCCCCCGTTATAGTTACTGTAGGCAACTATAACTCACGCGACCGCAATCCTCTGCTGATGCTAATACTGTATTTAGACACTTATTTGCCCATGTCTTCTTCCATTAAATTTTAGCTATACATATATTACAAATATTTTTTTTTCATAAAGACACATATGTCATCAGCAGAGGATTACGGTCGCGTGAGTTATAGTTGCCTACAGTAACTATAACGGGGGAATTTCATTGGTTTTTTATCAGTAAAATGTCCAGCTAACTATAACATGTGTGAAACCTATGGTTTTTTCAGTGAATTTGCAAGGTTTTTTAAATGCTAATTCCTAACTATAACGTGTGTGAAACCTATGGTTTTTTCAGTGAAGTTGTACGTTTTTTTAAATGCTAAGTTACTTTACGCCATTTGTGGCGTGCGCGCCCACTTAACGCAGTTCGTTCCATGCGCGCACGGTGCGCTTCGCGCACCGTGCGCGCACAGTGAGCACGCGGTGCGCTTCGCGCACCGCGTGCCCACGTTACGCTACATGGGCCATGAACGCACGATGCGCTTCGCGCACCGTGCGCACATGGAGGACATATGATGAGCATCGTTGTGACAGGTAAAATATATGTTTGATTTAGCTCTTATAAGCCATGCACAAAAGGGGCCCTGCGGGCACCTTTTGCTCACGGGGTGGGGAGAATGTGGATATTTTTTTTTTTTTTAATATTTCATACCGTACGCGTACGGTAAGCGTAATCGGCGAAATTTTTGAAAAAATTACATTTGCCTTTTTTCACTTGGGGGATCGTTGGGGACTCCCTCAACATGGCTAGGTGCTTAGGAGCTGTCTAAACAGCCCCTTTACATGTTTTTGGACTTTGTTTTTCAACCCCCTGTCAGAGTGCGAGAGAGAAAATGGCGGACGCCGCTTCCTGGTTTCGACCGATTCGAATGTTTACTAAGATCTAAGGGCCAATCAGAATCGCGCTCGCGCACGTCACCGTACGCGTACGGTAAGCGCACCGTAAGCGCACGGTAAGCGCACCGTAAGATGCCACAGATATATATATTGATTTAAAGGCTATTTTCTCAGGATCTACTGAACAGATTTACACCAAACCTACAAAAGGCACTTCCTTGACCTGAGGACTACCTCTCTGCCAAATTTCAAGTAATTCTGTTCAGCCGTTCGGGCTGTAGCTGTGTCTAAAGGTCCTATGGAAAAATGCATGGGAAAAACGCGTTTTGGGACCCCCCTTTTATCTCAGCCCCCGCTTGACGAATCCCCCCGAGACTTTCAGGGTAGGAGCGGAGCATAGCGCCCCACCTATTTTGAAAAATTCGTGAGGATTCGTCAACCGGCGCCAAAGTTATTCAAAATAGAATGTTGCGGATTTCCTATGGAAACGTGGTCCTAACTATAACTATCTACTGGCGACCGCCAGTAGATAATATATATATATATATATATATATATATATATATATATATATATATATATAGATATATATATATATGAGCAATAATATCACACTTATAGGTAAGCAAATGCAACTGTTAAATGCATGGAATAAAATACAGGGAATGAAATACAAGCAGATAATAATATGGAATGAAATCAAGCAGATAATAATATGACGGACGTCCACTGCAAGAAATCAGAAAATGATATCCACTAAATTCATCAGATGATTACAATCACTGAAGACTTGAATGTGTACACAGGCACACTCACACATCACAATGAAAACACCTCAGATGATTATAACCACTGGAGACTTGAATGGTCATTCCAACACACTCACACATCACAAAGTCAGTAATCAAAAATAAAACACTGGAGCTTAGCCCACCCCAGACTGGGGCGTTCACAGCCGGGGTTAAGAGTCTCAGCAAACCAGGTTCTGTCACTGAAGTAGACGCTTCAATCCCCATTCAGATTCCAAAGATCCCGGTTTCCAAGTCAACAAACCCAAGCTTTATAATCTCAAAGCACACTAGAAGATTCTGAGAGGTCCTCCTCTGCACCAATGAAACTTACTGGAGTTGGCCACTCTCCATGCAAGCATTCCAAAGGCAAAAGAGTTCTCACGTTCTTTCTGCGCTCCCACATGTTCCAGCCTCTTATCTAAATGAAGCTTACGAAAGTCTCCAGCAGTACAGAAAACAAATCTCCAAAAACAAAACAACCTTGACCGTGAATAGCCTAAACAACTTGAGTAATCTGGCGGTTTGCCTGTCCTCAAAGCTCAAGCTGGACATGTCAAATCCAATAGTTAGAACTTCATAATACTTCCCAATGTACAACACAGTGCACATTTGTGCACCGCTGCCTATAGCATCAAACACTTCATCTCCCAATGCACAACATAATGCACATTTGAGCACCACTGCATATGACACTGCACTCCGAGTCCAAGAAGTACATTCCACACCTCTCTCGCTCTCATGCTTTCAAATGCATATCCCACACGCTTTTTTCCTCGTAAGGCTGTTCTACTCTGTGAAAGCGCTCCCACTCTAAAACTACAAAGAGACATGAAAGAAATCTTCAAGGGAAAAGGCACATGCAGGAAACATGATGTCGTACATTCAAACTACGATAAAGTAAAACACCAAAAGTCAATTAAAATAATGGTAGTCAAAGGTCATCACGTGGTCTCAATACATGGAATGCCTTTAGCAGTACAACTAGTTACTTGCGTGACTTGTGTCTTGTGCTTTGGCATTCATGTGCATCAGTGATAATGAGTCCAGGTGTACAAAAATGTGGACACTGGGATGGCGGCTAAACCGTCATTATATGGGCACAAGAAACATGCATTGTAGTCCCAGCTTGCACGCTATACTAAACTGCGATCTCATGAAAATGCATTTGTTTCACTAGATCTTAGCTGAGATGCAGACTGTTCACCATGTCTAACTGTTGTATGAAGATGGGCAAAATGATGGCTTGAACCAAATTGTTAATTTTTATCAAACAGATTTTATTGGTCATTTCTGTTGTGTTATAACATTGCATTACAGCAGTTCAATTTGTATCGCCTGATATGAATTTTCTCATATTTCTTTCAATTAGTTGCATGTCCGTTCAATCTGAATAATCAAGTAAGGTTAGAACTATAACATTAACTAATTCCCTCCCTCCCCCTCTAGTCACCATAGAAATATAGAAATAGGTCACGTGTGGGATGCTGGGTCCGTGTAAACCGTGATTCATCAGTTTGTGTTTATAATGCAATCTTAGTGAATTAGTCTTCAGTGTTTCACTTGCATGGGAACTTTGAGTAGGCTGTCTGTTATTAACGTGTTTGTGCCAGGGGTATTCACTTTATGAGGCTTTACTTTCATCCTCTGGACGTTCTCGTTCCAGATGTGCTAAGTCGTGTACAAAGGTCTCCCAAGCTCTAGCTATCTCTATATTCTGCAGCCCTCGCTTATCTTCTCGCATCAATATGCGTCCCTCACAGCCCGCCCATTTCAGGAGTTCTTTTTTCCAAGGTGGGTAGTTTGGGGCCTCCCTTTGATTTCCAGTTCACTGTCTTTACCACTCCCTCCCAAAATTCCTGCAGTCGGTGGCAGTCTCAGAACATATGTAAGATGTGGGCTTGTATTGCACCACAGCGTGGGCAAGCCGCTTCAACTGTCTGGAAATATCCGCTTATGCGTTCAGGGGTCAGGTACGCTCTATGCAGGACATAATAATTTATCAATTGGACACGTGGGTTTCTGGATACTCTAGGTATCCCAGCTACTATTTTGTCCCATTCTTTAATTGCAATTGGCTTACCCAAGTCCTCTTCCCATTGGAGGCGTAGCTTCTTATATTGCTCTATATAGGCATATATATGCTTCTTTTTTTGCTCTATATAGGCATATATATGCTTTAGTGTTACCCGTCGATAGGGCCATATGGGGAACAACCTTTACAACGCAACTTTTACAACGCACTGCCATTACAACAAAACTGTTACAACGCGAGTGCATTGACAACGCAGGACATTACAACGCGTCTTTACATCGACTTGCACTAGATGGCGTGCTAACATTAAAAATAGTGTAGTTTACTATCCCAACACCTTCCCTACTGTTACGTGGACTGGAGTTGGAATAGTAAATTACACTTTTTTAATGTTAGCACGCCATCTAGTGCAAGTCGATGTAAAGACTTGCGTTGTAATGTCCTTCGTTGTCAATGCACTCGCGTTGTAAAACTTTCGTTGTAACAGCATGCGTTGTAACAGCATGCGTTGTAACGTCATACATCCGGGCCATATAATAGCAACTCTGCTGTCGTTAGTGCTCTGTGTAATAAGAAATGTCCCTGGCGTAACCCGAACTCTGTCCGGAACGCTTCGAACTGTAACATCTCGGTGTCTCTGTAAAGGTCACCTACTTTTGTTGCCCCAGCTTCTATCCGTGCCTCCAAGTCCCGCCAGTTACCTCCATGTGGGAGTGCCTTTACCATATCTAGGGGGATGTTCGGAAAATTTGGGATCCGCACTCCCATTCTCATCAGTCCTCGGCTCCAGCATTTGGCTTGTACTTGAAGCTCTTGGGGGTCCCTCTCTTTTGGCCTGATCACCCTGAGAAACACCCACAATAGGTCAATCAGCGATCATTTAGCCTGTCTTGGTGCTTCCGTCTGCGGTCGCTCTAAGGCTATACTGCGCACCAGCCACTGCAATTGAGCCGCTATATAGTAAGTCTCAAAATTCTGGGTCGCTAGTCCGCCTTCAGTCACGGGTTTTTGCATGGATGTGAGGACAACTCTGCGCTGCCTGGAGCCCCAAATAAAGGTCTGGATTCTGGGGGGCTAGGTCTTGTAAAAACACCCTCGGGATCCAGAACGGTAGTGCATTAAAGTAATACAGTAGGCAGGGGAGTGCTACCATTTTAAGGAGTGCAATCCTCCCAGCTACTGAAAGCGGCAGAGTCTGCCAGAAGTCCATAGCCGTACGTAAGCCCTCTCTATGTTACCCTCATAAAGATCTGGCCAGGTATGGTAAATGTGGACTTCCAGTTATGGTAAACAACTAGGCACGCATTGTAGCTGTGCAAGGTCCTTCGGAGGTTCACCCGTTCGCTTCACTGGGAAAAGTCTGGATTTTGATCAGCTCACCTTAAGTCCTGACATAGCGCCAAACCTTTCCAGCAGGGCGCGGGCGACCAATAAATTCTTGTCTCCCCACCTTCAGAAATAGCAACAGATCATCAGCATATAATGCTATATGGTGGTAGATTTGTTCGACCTTCGTACGAGTGTCCCGTTCTGGCTGCAATGGCAAGGGACTCCACAGCCAGGGAAAACAGTAGGGGGGAAAGTGAGCACCCCTGTCTTGTGCCGCGCTCTACCGACCAGCTCCGTGACCCTGTTCTTCCTGTGCATTCTCTGGCAGTAGGTCTAGTATACAGAAGTCTGGTCCAATTGATAAACCCCTCCCCTAATCCCATACTCCTCATTACCTCATGTAAGTAGGGCCATTCTAAGCTGTCAAAAATGTTCTCTATATCTATAGCAAAAATTGTTGCATGTTCTTGGTCCCTCTCATTTGCCTCTAGTATTGTTAGTAAGCCCTAATGTTTCCTGCTGTGCTGCATGTTGGGATTAACCCAGCTTGGTCCTTGTGCACTAGCGTAGTCATGAGGGGCTGGAGTCGGGTAGCGAGGACCCGGCTGAAGATTTTGGGCCCGATTCACAGAACTAACTTAAGACAAAATCCTAAACTTACTACCATTTTGGTATTCACAGAAGGCACTTACTCATTTTGGTATTCACAGAAGGCACTTACTCATTTCGGTATTCACAGAAGTTAGGAGTCCTAACTTTAGGACTCCTAAATGCCTTCTGTGAATACCGAAAGTCTTAAAATTAGGATTTTTCTCAATTTAGTAGTAGTAAAGTTAGGACTCCTAACTTTAAGACTCCTAAATGCCTTCTGTGAATACCGAAAGCCTTAAAATTAGGATTTTTCTCAGTTTAGTAGTAGTAAAGTTAGGAGTCCTAACTTTAGCTCTCCTAAACTGAGAAAAATCCTAATTTTGAGACTTTCGGTATTCACGGAAGGCATTTAGGAGTCCTAAAGCTAGGACTCCTAACTTCTGTGAATACCGAAGTGAGTAAGTGTCTTCTGTGAATACCAAAATGAGTAAGTGCCTTCTGTGAATACGAAAATGGTAGTAAGTTTAGGATTTTGTCTTAAGTTAGTTCTGTGAATCGGGCCCTTTATAATCAATATTGAACATCGATAATGGTCGATAAGCCTTCTTATCATGGGGGGCTTTATTTGGTATAATGGCCTCCCTCGTGGTGTCTGGTAGGTAACATGCCTCGTTAGCCGCTTTATAGAGCGTCAGGAGATGGGGGTTAATTCAGCCGAGTATGTGGAGTAAAACCCCACAGGGAGCCCGTCTGTGCCTGGGGTTTTATTGCGTGATATGTGTTTAATGGTAGCAGCGATCTCATGGGTTGTTATGTTCCTCCCTAGAGTGTCTGCTTCTTCTGTGATCTGTGGTACCTGGTGGTCGGTTAAGAATGTCTGTTTGTAGTAGCTCCTGCGTGGGCGAGCTAGTATAGAGGGTGGAATAGTAACATGCAAATGTGTCATTAATCTCTTCTGGTGTGTGTACTCTGGTTCCCCCCTCGGTCTCTAACTCTAGGATGGGTCAACCTCGTTTGTTGGGGTTGGCCAGCCATGCCAGCAAAGAGCTCGATTTGTCTCTCTCGGCGTTGGTCTTGTCCATAAAGTTCCTATGTCACTACTTCTTCTCTATTCACCAGAATCTCCGGCTGCAGTTCCGGGCATCCCGGTTGTCTATTTTCTGTATCCTTTAGATGGTCTTCCTCCTTTTCAAACTCTGTCATTAAAGTCTGTCAGATCCCCTTGGATTCAGCAATGCAATACCCGCGGGCCACAGCCTGAAAGGTATACCATTCTATTTGGGGGGGTCGACGCCGTTCCAGCGTTGTCAGCAACATATTGGGTGATTTTAGTTCTGATTGTTTCATGGAAGACCTGGTCCTCCAGCAATTCTGGCTTAAGCCCCCTTGTAGGTATGGAGGGTCTAGTTAATTGCAACAGCACTGGGTTGTGGTCTGAGACAGTTTGGGGTAGGTATTCAATTGCGCCAATCAGGCTGTGTATTGCGGGAGCAGAAAGGTACAAATCTAGGCGTACATGAACATCATGGAGGCTTGAAAAAAGGAGTATTCTCGATGATGTGGATTTTGGCGTCTCCAGGAGTCTATCAGGCTCCATTGATGTTGCCAATCTGAGAACATTTTAGCCGTGCGGGTCATTTGGGAGTCTCATATGGGAGGGTGTGAGCGGTCTAACAGGGTATCGGAAACACAATTAAAATCCCCTCCGATTAGCTTTGATGTTGTTAGCCATGGGTCTAGGCGTCGTGATAGCATTGCAAAGAAGGTACCCTGTTCAGTGTTGGGGGCATATAGACTGATCAATGTTAGTTCTTTTCCCTCTAATCGGCCTCCTATTGCTACATATCTCCCCTCAGTATCAATTATGGTATCTGTGAGTTAGAATGGGACCCCTGCTCGTATCCATATGAGTGCCCCTCTGGCATATGCCGAGTATGTAGTAAAGTATGCCTGTCCCCTCCATCGCCTGTTTAGCACTTGGCCTTCCTTATCAGTGAGGTGAGTCTCCTGTAAGAGTGCTATATGTACCCCTCTTATATGTAGGTAAGAGAAAACCTTGTATTGCTTTGTCATGGTATGCATACCCCTGACATTCCACGTCAAGCACTTATAAGCCGGGTTGTTAGTCATCTGTACTTTTTGTGAGGAGAACGAGTTCCCTTCTTCCCCATCCCATGCTTTCGTCTTCCCCATTCAATGTGTCTCAACGAAGATCATGTATTCTGCTGGCATGACTCGCTAATTCCCACCCTCAAGGGTAATTTCCAACAACCCCAACTCCCTTTCCCCAGGACAAGCAACAATGTGCAATCCCCAAAACTATAGTAATGTTCTGTAAAGTTTGTGGAAGAACTTCCACAAGCCTCTGTAACGTGGGGGTTTTGCCTCGTGCGGTTCTGAGGCAGCCAGGCCCTCATCTAGCATGTTTAGTCTTTGGCATGAAACACTACTCAGGGTAGGTGCTCAAGGTGCTTCTGGAGTTCTGTAGTTTGATTGGGCACCAGTGCAGAGAAACCCAGTTCATATATGCTCTTTGGGGAGTTTCGAGTGTCTTATATGATGTCATCTGCTGTGCTAGGGGTGACTGTGGGCAGCTCCAGGCTAGTGTTCTCAGATGCACTGGATTCTAGGTCCAACTCAGAATCTGGAGGGAGGGACTCCTGGTCTAATATTTCCTGCTCTGTCTGGCCTCCGTTCAGGCGAGTCACAGCTTCTACTACTCTTTAGCTTCCCAACTTGGCTTCAGCCTGGGAAGGCATGGCTGCTAAGGTTCGTCTCACTTGCATTCCACTGAGACTCTTGCACTGGCGTTTCTGTTTCCTATCTCTTACAATCTGCTCTGGGTTTCTAACCAGTCCCAAAAGCATGGCATATTGGAAGTCCAGCTGCCTGAGTATTTTTTTTACCTCTTGATAGGACACTCTTTGTCGTTGGACCTCTCTGGAGAAGTCTAGAAAGATGTGCACAGTCGCATTATTGACCTTCAACTCCCCTTTCTTGCGCGCTTGGGCTAGCATGTAGTCCCGGTCTTTGTAATGTATTATTGGACGAGGGGGAGCGCCCAGCGGGGGAGGCCTGGTTAGCACTTGGTGTGCCCTTTCGAGGGCAAAGAATGCAGATAGGCCTTCGGGGGCAATGCTGGTTCGTAGCCATTGTTCTATATCCTGCGCTGTACTTGCACCTTCAATTTTTTCCGGCATAGCTACGATGCGAACATTATTGCGGCGTGAGCGATTTTTCAGCATGTTCTCCAATGTCTGCACTTTGGAGTCAATGGCTTGTAGGCGTTTCTGCATCACTGCCATAGGTCAGCTAGCATGCGTTCGTTATTGGTTATCTTCTCTGCCAACTTCTTATGATCATCTTTAAGCACAGTAAGGTCCATGCCGATGGTATGTATTTTGTGTTCTAGGGCTTCTCTAGTTGCAGTGATAGCTTGCAGAATGTCTTGAAGGGTGGGGTGGCCGGTTGGTCTTACTGCTGGTGGCACCGCCATGTTGGCAATGTCCGGCGCATTTGCTTCTTCCTGGTCTGGGTCCTTTCTCCTGGGGGATTTGCCCAGTATTGTACTGCTTCGTGGTCTGTGGTAGTCTGCCAATAAGCAATGCAGGAGTCGCAGATGTCTTAGGGTCTGGGGCCCACGCCCTGCTCGTCACGGTTCTTTGGTCTCTCTGGTGGGTGGATCAGCAGGTTCCTTTCCAAGCCCACTTCAATGGGTCTCGATGGTGTGTTCAGCCCAGGGCTAGTGCAGCCGTCTCCTCAGCATAGAGTATTCCTTGCAATTTAGCAACGTCCGCTGCTGGTTCTTCCCCCTGGTCGTCGCCTCGCCTTGAGTTCCCGTCTCTAGGGAGTTTACTGCCCAGTCTTCTTAGCCTTTACTCCTGTGGGGCGGCAGGGTATAATGCCAAGTCTTCAGGTGCTGCTCTGCGGGCCCCCTCCCAGGTTTAGGGGCCCGTGACTGCTCCCTTTTCACGATCCATAAATGCGGGTTTATGGTAGGCAAGCTCAGGCTGTCGGTCCGCCTCCACGCAGGGTGCCACGGAAGCTGGTAGCCCTCAGAGTGGCACAGGGTGGGTCCAGCAAGGTCCTTGCTTGTTTATGTGGAAGACTCAGCTCACATAAATTCCTGCAGGGTTGGGCCCCCCCCCCCCGCAGCTCCTTGCAGCTCTGAGTTGCGCTATTACTGGCCTCGCCTTTGTGCCTCCACTCCTGCTTGCATGGAAGCTGAACTACGTGCCAAGACAACCTCAGCTTGCTCTGTCCCTGCCGCTGAGGTCCGTTGTGTTGCCTGGATCTGCGCCACTCTCCGGCGGTCCGTCGTCACACTCTCAGTGGTGGCTGGGTAACGTTCGGCTCAGCCAGGATCATTCCGGCCTTCAATCTTGCGGAGCGCTTTCTTTAGCCGCAGCTATCTTCTTCGCAGCATTCTCCACACACCGCAGTCGCGGTTACCACCTCCCTAGCCTCCGTCCTTCCTGGGATCAGGGCAGGTCTAGTAGAGCCTTCTCCTTCGTCGATCGTCACAGCTCCTCTTCGTTTCTCATTAGAGGCAGTCGATCAGTTCCAGGCAAAGGCGAGGGTCCCGGCTCGTCTTAGATCTGCACTTCGGGTCGCGGTCTCTAGTGCCGCCATCTTGATCTCGAGAGGCCGCTGGCTAAATCAGATTCGAGCAGCCATCCAGGGCCGTAGGGCTTTGGTGTCTTCATATATTAATGTATGCCCCTCTCAGCAGCATTCAGGCAAGGAAAACTGGGCCCTCGCAGGTATGCAAGGGACAGGATAGAGCCAGATTGGGCCCGGCCGTGAGTGTAGTGTTGGTGTGTGGCACGCAGGTACAGGGGAGGCCTAGGGGCATGGGGGACTGTGCAGACAAACAGGACACGACAGCCAGGGTTACTGTGGTGGGCCGAAGACCACGAGCGGTCTCGCGCCCGTTTATTTATACCGTCGGGCGTGCCCGCCCTCCGGGTGCGTGGGTGCGTGACCAGCGTGCTGGAACGGGCCGGGTGGCTCCGTTACCACATCCCTCCAATCTTTCAGATACAGAGATCATTTCTCGCTGAACAGTTCGGTTCTTGCGCACACCACGCAAAGTCTCTGAGTCTCTTACTTGGGGCCGGGTTTGGCCGAAGTCCATACGACCGACTCCGTGGAACATCTCCTCGGCCTGTTCCTCCTGCCCCTCGGCCACTGGGCGCCTCGGCGGAGGGCCCGCCTTCTCGATCGCCCGCCCCGTGCAGTGGGGGTGCGCTCCGCGATGGGCTCGCCTGCACTCCTGGTGAGCCGCACCCTTCCGGGGCCTCAAACTCTTCCTCCTCCTGGTCGGTCTCAGGGACGCCAGATGTTATTCGTTTGAACCAAGACGCATTGCGCGTTACCGTCCGCGTCCCTCTCCTGGCGGACACCATGGTGCCCTGCACTCCGGTCACTTCCCACACCTCCGGTTAGAATGGGGTACGATACTTCCAATTCGGGTACCGGTCTTTCAGGATGACCCCGTCTCCCACCTGGAGACTCCTCGCCCGGGCTCTTCTCTTCAGACTGGCCTTCTCGTTGGAGGTCCGCCTTCTCCCTTGCGCCGCCTCTTGGTCTAGCGGCGTGGGCTGCCACACATGACTCGCCGGGATATTGTCCCTGGGGGCCTTCTTGAACAGAAGGTGCGCAGGCGCACACCTGGTCGTACAGTGGGGGGTCCGTCGGTAAGCGCTTAGGAACTGCGAGAGGCACTGATCCGCGTCTTCTCCCTGCTCGACTCCGATTCTCAGCGCCCGGTTCATCGTGCGCATGAAACGCTCCACCTCCCCATTCGCCTGGGGCCACTGCGGGGTAATCTTCCTGTGTCTGACCCCTCGAGCCGCGAGGTATTCCTGGAACTCTCGCCCTTGGAACGGGGGCCCGTTGTCCGACCGGACTTCCTCAGGTAGGCCCATCATGGCAAATATGCGATCCAGCGCCGCTCGCACCTGGTTGAATGCCGTTGATGACACCACTTCCACCACCGGGAACTTGGAGTGTGAATCCACCACCACTAAGGTGTGTCGCCCATCCGGGAACGAACCAAAGTCTACACTCAACTTGGACCAGGGTTCCAGACAGGGGTCTTCCGTGATCACTGGGTGAGGCGTCGGCTCCCCCCCCGTGATGTTGCACGAGTGACAGTTGCGGATGGCTTCCTCAACCAGCGCGTCCATCCGAGGGAACCACACCTTGCTCCGCAGCCTTGCCTTGGTCTTGGAGACTCCTTGATGCCCTTGATGCGCCAACCTAACCACCTCTCCTTGGAGACTCCTCGGAATGACGAGTGTTGCTCCTCGCAGGACCACGCCATGCGGCCCCTCGCTGAGTTCACTCCGCGCGTTCCACACCTGCTGTCGATACACTTTCTCCTCTTCGGTGAGGGCTTGCACTCCATCCAGGAAGTTCCGCCAGTGGTGGGTCGCCAGCGTGCGCTTCACTTTCACGAGGCAGTCGTCCAGCTCCGTGGCCTTGCCGATGTCTTCCAACGTGAGTGCCACCGGGCATGCAGCTTGCGACACCAGGCGGACGAACTCCTCCGTTTCCGCCTCATCCGACTGATCAGGGTGCACCGGCTCCGGGTGGCGGGACAGGAAGTCCGCTGGGTTGCTGGCCCCGGGTCGGAACACGACCTCAAATCGGTACGCTTGTAACTGGACCGCCCATCTCTCGATCCTTGGGGGCCCTAGCCTCGCCGTGCCGGCGAAGAGCGGAACCAGGGGCTTGTGGTCGGTGACCACCCGGAAGTCGTGACCATAAAGGTAGAGATGGAAATGTTGACAGGCCCACTTGATGGCCAGCGCCTCCCGCTCAATCTGCGCGTACCTCATCTCCGTAGCCGTCAGAGCCCTGCTGGCATACGCGGTCGGGACCCATTCTTTCGCCTCCGTCTCCTGCATCAGGACCGCGCCCAGCCCCACGGGGCTCGCGTCCACCACCACCTCTGTCCGCCGGTGGGGTCTGAAGTACGCCATCACCTTGTCATCGATCAGCGCGTCCTTGACCGCTTGGAACGCCATATCTTCCTTAGCCGCCCAGGTCCAAGGATGACCACTCTTCGTGAGAAGCCGGAGCGGCTCCGACAGGGACGCCAGATTGAGAATAAACCTCCCACAGTAGGTCGCCATCCCTAGGAAACTCCTGACCTCGGTGGCAGATGTGGGCCTCGGGGCAGCGCGGATCGCCACCGCTTTCTTCGGATCCACTCTCAGGCCTTCCCTCGAGAAGACGTAGCCGAAGAATTCGACCGACTCCTGGTAGAAGGAGCACTTGGCCTCATGCAGGGTGAGGCCACTATCCGCTAGCCGCTGCAGCGTGTCTCGCAGATGCCGATGGTGCTCTTCCAGAGTTCGTGAGAACACCAGAATGTCGTCACTTAAGTTGATGACTCCCTGGAGACCCGAGAGAGTCTCCCTTATGGCGTTTTGGAACACTTCGGCCGCTGACGAGATTCCGAAGCTCAAACGCTTATATCTCCGCAGGCCAACATGGGTGGAGAAGGTGGTTATATTGCGGCTGTCGGGGTGGAGTTCAAGCTGGTGGTACCCCGCGTTGAGATCCAGTTTCGTGAACCACTGCGCGCCGTTGAAGTCGGCCACAATATCGTCCATGGTGGGCGTGAGGTGCCTTTCGCGCTTGACTGCCTTGTTTGGGAGGCGCATGTCTACACACAGTCGGATGGCGCCGGGCTGCTTGGGTTTGGGCGCCACGACCAGGGGGGACACCCACGGGGTCGGACCCGATACCTTCTCAATCACCCCCAAGTCTTCCAATTTTTGCAACTCCTCCTCTACCCGTGGGCGCAGGAGGAATGGTATTCTCCGGTGACGCAGCGCCATGGGCCGGACTGTCGGGTCCACGTGTAGTTTGAACTGCTTCCCGCGAAGGCATCCTAGACCTTGAAACAACATCGGAAAGTCCTTCAGTATCTCCCTTGCATGCAGGTCGTGCACCTGATTCGCGAAGAATACCAGCGCCAGATCTTCGGCGGTGTGGCAGCTCAGCAGGGTGCCCCTCTTGCCTTCCGCCACGTGGAATGTCGTGTCCAGCTTCCGGCCCTCGCTGACGACTTCAACGTCGATCACCCCTCGCAGGGACAGTGGCCGGTCACTGTCGTACGTGAAGATTTGGGCTTTGGAGGGTCTCAGGGGTGGGCGTGGCGACAACCTCTCATACTGGCAGCTGTCCATGACGTTCACCGACGCCTCCGTGTCGATGAGAGCACTCACCGGGGACCCGGCCACCATGATGTCACACATGGGCGGCGGTCTTCTCCTCGTGCCTTCCCGGCCTACGAACGACACGAAAAATACTTCCTCTTCTTCCCCCTCTTCATCGAACTCTGGCTTGGAGTTTTCGCGCAGGGCGGCGGACTCCTCCACTGTCAGTTGGTGTACGCGCGCCGCAGCCCCACGCGGGCTGGAAGCACCTCCGCGCCCCCTTCGGCCACCTCTGCAGACCTTCGCAAAGTGGTTCGCTCGGCCGCACTTCAGACATGTTTGTCCCATTGCGACGCACCGGCCGCCAGGTGGGTGACCTAGGCCGCAGTTGCCACACGTGCTGCCCTGTGGAGCCCTCGCGGCTCCTCGCTGTTGGTTCGGTCGCTTCTGCAGCGCGTCCACTCTCTCTTCCTTGATTGCTGGCAGTTTCGAGGCAGTCGCTGGCCGATTGAGGGCCGCCTCCATCGCATCCGCTCGAGCATTGGATAGCTCGTGAGACCGGCCTAGGACCAGGATGTTGTCGAGGGAGATGCCTGGCTCCCGTAGGATGAGACGCCGCAACGGGACCGACCTGCACCCCTGTATGAGTTGAGCTCGAATCTCTGCCCTCTGGTCAGGCAGCTCACAGGACAGCGAGAGTTTCCGCAGGCGTGCATAGAAGACGTCAATGCTTTCATTTTCTTCTTGTCGCGCCTGGCGAAGCTTAAACCACTCAAAATCGGGGTTCGTTTGGGGGTCAAAATGGCGGTTCAGGGCCCTTATGGCGCCCGCATAGTCGTCGTCGTTCTGTGGAAATGTGGATTTTCCTGGTCAGTTATGTCCCCTATCTTGGACCCCAACGGTTCTATGTGCATGTCACAAGTACATGTATGTTCCCTCCAGTTCCAGTTATGAAGACGCAAATACATGTGCGTCTACCGTCAACATGTCCTCTGTCAGATCCGCCATGAATATGTCGGATATTCCATTCCTAAATATGAAAGGCCACCGGCTTTATATGGTTCACTTATGCCATTTTACAGTCCAAGGCAAGTAGGCCCTGATTCTGCCATCGAAACTCCTTTTGCCTTCTGCCTCTGAAAGCTCCAGTCTGAGCCTGCATCTGCGACCATGAACTCTGTCTCATTCTCTGCGCGGCCCACGAAGCCTGACATCAGCCTATTCTCTGCCAAGAGCTGTATTTCACCTTCGAATTATCTGCTTCCCCCTCAGCCGATGCATTCCTGCCTAGGAGCTTAAGTAAACATTCCTCCAGTTACCAAGCAAAAGGCCCAGTTTCTCTGCCCTCATGCAAAGTAATTCATAGCCCTGTCACCATGGAATATTCCCATCCTCTCGCATTCAGTGTAGACACTTAGACGCTTGTACACACACGCACAGTCAGTATAGAATAGATTCTGTCCGAGAGTCCTTCTTTATGGATAACATAGTTCTTTAAACATAGGATATTAGATATGATTTGGGATTAGGTTGATCTGACCCCCCAGACTTTTCGTCTCCACATGTAGAGCTAATGTCAAGTTCCCTTCACCCCCCTAGTTACACGTCAATTACACGTCATGCTGCTGCGCGCGCATCTATGTCAAGTATTATCTTATAGATCCACCTATGCATGATATCATAACCAATCATGTGTCTTTTTATTCCTTGTAAACACCCATTTTCGGTTACGCAGGTACCACGTCAAGTTCCTTATCACTTATTACGCCTACTGTATTTGCTTCATCATAAACGTATGTACTATAAAAGTTACTTCTTGTCAATAAAGTATGTACTTCACTTCCTGAACCCCGTGGTGATGGAACTTGAAGCATCCGATTATAATCGATTATTGGAATAAAGCCCATTCAGAAACTCTAATATCACGGATTCTGCCTCTCATTTTACTGAGCTATTTTATTATGATTATGTATCAAATTCAGTCCCGGTAAAGGAATTTTTATTTACCACATGATGGCGCCCGAATAGGGACACTTTCTCATCTCACGCGCCGGCGGTGAGTTGTAGGCCCGGTCTCCTGCCACAGCTGGACGGACAATTACGCGTACCAGCAGGATTTCCTGTATCTCCCTCCGGTCAAGCGGGGGCGACTGAGACTACGATCAACACCCAGACGAGGCGGTGAGAAGTGCGAAGTATCCCGACCAGAGCCTAGCTGAGAGAGCAAGATCCGAGGTATATCGAGACCCACCAGTTCGAAGTCTAGTCCAGTTCCCGACGAGTCGAGTCGAGTCCAGTCCGGTTCAAGTTCAAGTTACTGAGGCCTTCCGTTTCCGAAGCTACCCGGTGAGTACCATTTCTGGGGAGGCATTTCTGACGTGCACATAGGTTGTGCCGGTCAAGACGGGTTTGGGTACACAAATCCGGTCTGCACTGTTTTAGCAGTGTATCTGTGCTGTTTAGCAGTATATCAAGTATTCCGAAGTATCCAGTAAGTGTCAAGAATTAAGCATGGTGATTTAGTTATGCAGACGATCATCATTGTTGTTTCAGTTAAAGGTTAAATGTTTTAATGTTCAATGTGTTAAACGTCTTGCATATTGTGGTATGAATGGTTGTTCATTAGTGTGCTTTTTGTATTAAGTGTGTTCAAAAATTAAGTATCGGATCAGTTGTCAATATGCCGCTCTTTTCGAAATTAAGACAGATCACTACTAGGAAAGGGGTACTTGAAGAAGCCGTCCCTATTCCTCCTAGGGATACTCCAGGGCATTTTATGTATCACAAACATGGCTTAGATGCCATATTATTTCTTGATTTATGGGTAGACTACACCAAGGGATTGCCGGAAAGTCAGAGGTGGCCCACAGCGGGAACCTGGGATGCAGAGTGCATCATGAAAGTCGAGGAAGAATTATGGAAAAGAAAAGTCAGACAGTCTCAGAAAGACGCTGTTGAGTTATGGCGTAAAGAATCTCATAGACGTACAGAAAAAGCACGTAGACAGGAAGAGAAGAGTAAAGAAAGTTCAAATAAAGTTCAAGAAAATCTATTAATTGAGGAAGGTATCCGAGTGAAATCGGAACAAGTAGATAGACAAAGAAATGCCCTTATGAATGGTATGTATCCTCTTCTAGCCGAAGGATTACCAAAGGCTGCTCCAGAGATGCCAAAAGACTTGCCACCCCCATTATTTCCAATTAAGGTACATCCTAAAGGACATCCCAGAACCGCAGAAGATGTTTTTCTTTCCTCATATCTAGATGACGCAGCTCCCGAGTATGCTAACCCCGCACCACATAGATCATCTGGCGGGGGGGTTCAACGTCAGGATCAGGTATCTGTCCCTATGCAACAGCAAGTCCCGACACTAGCTTCGGCAAGCACATCTGTTTCCGCATCTGTCTCCACAGTCGATTCTACAGTGGTGTCCACACCTATAGTTGCGGTGTCACGTTCAACGAATCCTTTCACACCCGACGCCCCAGATGGGGCCACGGGAGGTGCTAGCAATACTTTTACGCCACCTAGAATAAATAAACTTGTTTTTCAAGAGTCAGCGCATTCACGTACACCCAAATTCGTAAGTGAACGTGCGCTTAAGGAACTTCTTATAGATTGTAGATATGACCCGGTGGTCGGTAAAGAGGACGAAATGGTCCTGGCATCATTACGTATCAGACGAGCCGCAGAGTATTTAGCGAGGTTACCAGGAATGACTACGCATCTAGATAAAATATATCATTTTGTTCAAACAGGGCGAGATCCAGAATGTATTAACAGAGCTATGGAATTCCAGAAAGTAGAGATACAAGGGGAACTGCTACGTTTCCTCATAAACTGTGTGATCAGAAATCAAGACCGACCGGGGGTAGACCCGGATGCAATGCATATTCTTACAAAATGGAGCCAGAATATATCAGAAGGAAGACACGATAAGCAAAATTGTATAATAGCCATGTGCCGAAAGATCCGTAAAGAAATAGAACGGATACACGAAGAGAGATTACAGACCGACGAGTTCGAACAAAGCGAGGAAGAAGGGTCAGGACCACCCGCAGGACAGTTGGACACCATAGCCTATGTAGGTGGAGGAAGATCTTGTCATAGGGATCAGACTAGATGTCATATTGACTCAATACGTCCGATATGTCCAGATAATAACAGGAATTTCCAAATACCTATAATTAATATAAGGTCTAACGAGCATTCGTTCCAAACTGCTGACAAGCTACTCCGAGAACGAAGGGGTTATCATTTTCTCGATTCTATGGATGAACAAGATTTAGCCAGGGCAGCTGTCCACTGGGTGGACAGCCCCGGAAAATATAGTGATGCTACAGTAGTACGCACATTTTTGAATCTCACCCCAGATGAACAGAGGTTGGCTGGGATTTATATGATTCAACAACTCATTATACTATATCGGAGTCAGCATTCGGACCCTGGTCTGTTACCTGACATATTGACTGAATTGCTTACAAATAAATGGAGAGGTCCAGGTACTGAATTAATTAAAGAAATTCTAATGTCAAGAAAACAGTATATTCTTTTTATATGCTCAGAGCATACCTCATTGCCCAGCAAGGAAAGAACAACGTATCACATGGATAGACAGAATCCCTTACGAGAAGTACACCCAATAAAAGGCGAGGGCGACGAGTTTAGGCGCGTATTTGTATATACGCCCATATCAAAAATAGAACTGTTGGAAATGAAGAAAGTGGTACCTAGTCATGACAAAGACCCAGCGGGTTTTCACAGAGAAATTAAAGACATGTTACTCATGGGAGAGTATACCTATCCCGACATTATGACGATATTAAAGGTGTTGATGCCTACTGGCATTTATGAGAAACTCAAGGAAAAGGAGTGGGAGGTAGGAGACCAAAAGATAGAATGGTCAGTGTTAGAGGCGGAAGAAAAAGCCCGAACTGCAGGAGCAGGACTCGGGGATAAAACTAAAGCACTACCAGGTTTGCTAGTACAGGTACTGCCACGTTTATTAACTACGAAAAAGGAAGATTGGGGTACAATTTCAGCCTGTAAACAGAAGCAAGATGAAGATACTAGTGATTACTATGCCCGATTTGAAAAATGTTTTGGTATAAATAGTGGCATAAAAGCAAGTAGCGAATCATACCCGCATCTGTTTGTAACAAAATTAGTAGAAAATGCTCTGTCCCCGGTAAAGAATAGAGTATTAAAATTCGAGAGTACCTGGCAAGGTAACACTCCAACACAAATGTTACAAATGTTACAGTACCATCACAATAGAATTAAAGAGGAACAGGAACATGAACACAGACGCATGAAAGACACAAAAATGAAAATGCTAGTTGCCCAGACAGTACCAGCTGAAGGACATAAAAAGGGTATGACACATTCCGATTCAGCAGGACCGGTAAAAGGGACATGCAATTATTGTAAGAAGCCAGGCCATTACGTACACGATTGTCCAGTTTTAAAACATAATATCGCCATAGGTAAAACACAAGAAAGACCACGGCCACTCAGACAGGATCAGAATGAACAAGGAGCTATGCAGCATGCCCAGGCCATGCCAGCCGCACAACAGCCAATACAGTTTGTGCCAGCTGCACCACCGTTGCCTGCTGCTGCCACACAGACCACAACACGACAAATGTATCAGACTGCACAGTATGAATATCCTGAGTATCAGCGTTACGCATGAACTAGCCTAGAGAGGGAAGTTGACTTACCCCTTATCGAGATTCCTGTAGATCAAGAAGGACCTTATGTACATAGTGAATTATTAGGTCAAGATAGAAAATTCTTACTCGATACAGGGGCAAGTCGGACAACTATAAAACGTAGTGAAGTTCCAGGGGCACCCCTCTCAGGCTCTCAGAATATCTCCCTTGGTTTTTCAGGAAAACCTATTGTTAATGAAGTATCACAGCCTCTTCCACTTACGATAGGACCTTTGACACGAACTACAGATTTATTGCTTACTAAATCATGCCCAGAAAATCTGTTAGGAATTAAAACTCTGAAAGCCCTAGGAGCCATAATATGTTGTTCTCCGGAAGGAGTAAGGTTGTTTTTACGTGACTTTAAAGGTCACTATGTGTCTAGAGACATGGATCCCCGACTACAGACTTTACCTACACAGCTATGGGCACAAGGCCCTACTGATGTTGGTTGCATGAATATTACACCATATCGAGTCACACTCAAGGCAGGAGTGGTGCTACCACGAATGCGACAATACAAGTTACCACCAGATGCTGTAGTGGCTTTACTACAAATCATTGACGAGCTAATTGCCCAAGGAGTAGTTGTAGAAACAGACTCCAATGTATGTAATTCACCGATAATTCCGATTCTTAAACGAACAGATCCTACAGCCCCGCCAGTATATCGATTGGTTATTGATCTGCGCGAGTTAAACAAATGCATTGTGCCACAATTCCCTGTGGTCCCAGATATCTCATCATTATTGACAGCTATTGATTCCGAAGCAACATTCTTTACTGTAATTGATCTCAAAAATGCCTTTTTCAGCGTCCCAATAGATCCGGAAAGTCAATATTTGTTCGGATTCAGTTTAAATGGGCGTAGCTTTAAATTCTCACGCGCACCTCAAGGATTTACAGAAAGCCCCAGCATCTATAGCCAAGCACTGAAACGAGAACTTGACAGTATCCACTTGCCAGTTAACACCGCTCTGCTTCAATACGTCGATGATCTGCTGATCACCGCAAGAAGCGAACCTGAATGTGAAAAAGCATCGCTGACAGTTTTACAATTCCTAGCCGAAAAGGGGCACAAGGTGTCCCCTTCTAAGCTGCAATTCTGTGTCCAGCGAGTTGTTTACCTTGGACACTCGCTGTCCAAGGAGGGAAGGCAGCTTACACCCGACCGCATTCAGTTAATAGCTAACATGCCAATACCCAAGACACAAAAGGAAGTACGAGCTTTCATAGGCCTCACGTCATATTGCAGGCAGTGGATCCCTCAGTACGCATTTCTAGCAAAACCACTCATTCAGTTAACCACACAGGAGGCAGCCACATCGACTGTTCTATCTTGGACTCAGGAACATACACAAGCTTTTGAAAGCTTAAAGAAAGCTTTATGTCAAGCACCCGTTTTAGCAACGCCATGTTATAGAAAACAGTTTACACTCTTTGTTACAGAACGCGAAGGTACTGCCTTGTCAGTACTCACACAGGAACAAGCAGGAGCACACAAACCATGTGCTTATTTTTCTAGTACATTAGATCCTGTAGCTCAGGCTTTGCCTGCGTGCCTGAAATCAGTGGCAGCGACAGCTTTGGCAATCAGACAAAGCGATGCTATAGTGTTAGGACATCCATTGACAGTTCAAGTACCACACGCAGTAGAGGTTCTTGTGAATAGAACGCAAACACAACACTTGACCATAGCCAGACTTACAGGATATGAGCTTACATTGTTTCAGCCACATATAGAAATCAGACGCTGTAACACATTGAATCCTGCCACACTTCTACCTGTAATAGGAACAGACCCACTAGCCCATGACTGTATTGAAGTTATTACAATAACAACGAAACCCAGACAAGACTTAACCGATGTCCCATTATCAGACCCAGACCTGACATTGTATGTAGACGGTTCATGCATGAGAACAAGTACAGGAGAGTTAGTGGCCGCTTACGCAGTCACAACAGATACTGAAGTCATTGAAACTAATCGTATAAATACTTTGTCAGCTCAAGCCGCAGAGCTCATCGCTCTGACACAAGCCTGTATTCAAGCCACGAATAAAAAAGTTTACACTCTTTGTTACAGAACGCGAAGGTACTGCCTTGTCAGTACTCACACAGGAACAAGCAGGAGCACCCCATGACGTTGTTCCGGGGGATTTGGTGTTTGTGAGGAATTTCGACCGAAAGACCCAGCTGGAGCCCAGGTGGAAAGCACCCAAGTTGGTCCTGTTGACCACGAGGACAGCCGTGAAGATCGAGGGCCGTAAGGGCTGGATTCATTCTAGCCACGTCAAGAAATTTCATGGACTACCCTCGGATATAGACATTGTGCCCTGCACCCCCTCACAGACTGATTCAGAACTTCCCTTTGTTGAACAAAATGACTCTAAGAACTATAAACTAAAGCTTAGGCCCAAACAGTCGAGCAATTTGATTGTTTAAGTCCTCTCCAAGGTGAAGCGGTTGAATTGTCTCTGACATGTATCCCTTGGACCTGAGTAGAGAGGATACCCGGAAAATGTTGAAACGACAGGCGTATTGTAAATCACTGCGTAGCCACTGTATGGGGACATTATTAATTCTGTTTTTATTGAGTCTTTTAATAACTATTACGAGTATGTTGTTGCACATATATTACCCTATTTCTAGACATGTTTATAATGTTACTACTGAACATTCTTTTAGTGACTTACCTCCGCATGAATTATCTTATAGACTTGCGCTGCGCAATAACACTTTCATTAGCATGTTACATCATTCCCATCAGACTAGTAATGCCACCAATTGTTGGGTGTGTGGCCGACTCCCTCCCTATCAGAATTATGAAGGAGTCCTGCCTTTCTTTCCACATCCATTCACACATAATGGCTCCTGTGGAGCATGGTTTAGTTTAATCAATTCCATAGACTCAGACACAGCAGTTTACCAAGATCATTGGATATGGGGAAACCTGAACCTAGTCTTACTCAAGGTCTGCTACCCTGACAAGGAGGGTCGCCCCAAAAGAACAGGAACTGATCTAGAAAATGAAGTATATGGATTAGGAAATTTTACACCTAATCTCATGATTCTAAATGTCGTATCCGAAGTTGAACTAGTCTTGCCCACCATGTCAGTATTCCCAGCGAAGGGTGAATTGTGTGTAAGAAAGGTTGGTTCCATACCTATGGGCCATAGTAAATGCAATACTATAGTAGAATTCCGTGATCAAGGCAAATCTTCATTTAGAGCGTCTCGCCACTCCTACTTCATATGTGGTCAGACTGCATATATGCGTCTACCTCCAGATTGGGATGGTACCTGCTACATTGCATTCCTTTTGCCACCTGTTTTTCTAGCTCCCCCTGATTACTACAGAAATATTCATTTAGTACACAACAGAAAGCGGAGAGATCTCCCCATTGTCGATTACACTGAAACGGCATGGGACAAGTATGTCGATTTTAATAAAGGCATCTTTCCTTATATAGGTACTGTTACTAATAGTAAGCTGATACGTAGATTAACCAGAACCCTTGAAGCAGTAGTGAATGAGACTATTTCCGCCTTAGGCAATTTAACAGAAGAGCAGTCTGCTATGCGGATTGTTGTGCTTCAAAATCGTCTTGTCCTTGACGTCATCCTGGCTGATAGGGGCGGAGCTTGTAGGGTCATCGGATCAAGTTGCTGCGTATTCATACCAGAAAATTCGCCATCCGTATATAAAGCCATCACTCGCCTTCATAAGATTGTAAACCAGATACATCAGAACCCAGGCACTTGGACTTGGTCCAGTTGGTTTTGGAGTGTGATATCAGCCTGGGGATGGAGAGTTTTATCCTTCCTAGGTATTGGCTTTCTCATACTATTCAGTTGCTGTCTATGTCTACAATGTGGACCAGCGATTTGTGGCCTGTGTACCACATCGTGTATTCCAGCACCAAGATTTCATTCAAGATCCCGGAAGAAGAAAGAAGAACAAATGATACTATGTGAACAGATCGATGGATTGATGAAGATCGATATCTCTTGAAGGGCAAGTAGGGGGACAAGGAGGGAATGTGGAAATGTGGATTTTCCTGGTCAGTTATGTCCCCTATCTTGGACCCCAACGGTTCTATGTGCATGTCACAAGTACATGTATGTTCCCTCCAGTTCCAGTTATGAAGACGCAAATACATGTGCGTCTACCGTCAACATGTCCTCTGTCAGATCCGCCATGAATATGTCGGATATTCCATTCCTAAATATGAAAGGCCACCGGCTTTATATGGTTCACTTATGCCATTTTACAGTCCAAGGCAAGTAGGCCCTGATTCTGCCATCGAAACTCCTTTTGCCTTCTGCCTCTGAAAGCTCCAGTCTGAGCCTGCATCTGCGACCATGAACTCTGTCTCATTCTCTGCGCGGCCCACGAAGCCTGACATCAGCCTATTCTCTGCCAAGAGCTGTATTTCACCTTCGAATTATCTGCTTCCCCCTCAGCCGATGCATTCCTGCCTAGGAGCTTAAGTAAACATTCCTCCAGTTACCAAGCAAAAGGCCCAGTTTCTCTGCCCTCATGCAAAGTAATTCATAGCCCTGTCACCATGGAATATTCCCATCCTCTCGCATTCAGTGTAGACACTTAGACGCTTGTACACACACGCACAGTCAGTATAGAATAGATTCTGTCCGAGAGTCCTTCTTTATGGATAACATAGTTCTTTAAACATAGGATATTAGATATGATTTGGGATTAGGTTGATCTGACCCCCCAGACTTTTCGTCTCCACATGTAGAGCTAATGTCAAGTTCCCTTCACCCCCCTAGTTACACGTCAATTACACGTCATGCTGCTGCGCGCGCATCTATGTCAAGTATTATCTTATAGATCCACCTATGCATGATATCATAACCAATCATGTGTCTTTTTATTCCTTGTAAACACCCATTTTCGGTTACGCAGGTACCACGTCAAGTTCCTTATCACTTATTACGCCTACTGTATTTGCTTCATCATAAACGTATGTACTATAAAAGTTACTTCTTGTCAATAAAGTATGTACTTCACTTCCTGAACCCCGTGGTGATGGAACTTGAAGCATCCGATTATAATCGATTATTGGAATAAAGCCCATTCAGAAACTCTAATATCACGGATTCTGCCTCTCATTTTACTGAGCTATTTTATTATGATTATGTATCAAATTCAGTCCCGGTAAAGGAATTTTTATTTACCACAGTTCCCCCGGTCCGGTAGAGTCTCGAAGAGGTCGTACAGTTCTTCACCACCGTAGCACATGAGGAGAGATCTCTTGACCGTGTTGTCCGTCTCCCGCACTCCGACAAAATAGTGCTCCAGCCGTCCGATCCATGATCGCCACCGCACGGCCGCCGTGGAGGGGTCCGACAATTCGCTGAGCGGCGGCAGCGGGGCCACCGCGCTGTGTCCAGGCGCGGCGGCCGCGGGCTGCGCGGCGGCTACCGGCTGAGGCTGCTGCGCCGTGCCACTTCCGCTGGAGGCAGGGGTCGTCATACTCGTCACCCCTCACTGCTCACCTCCCAGACCGTGGCTGCTTGGCTGGTGTCCAGGCGAGACCACCGTTGCACTCCTCCTTTGATTGGGCCGCTGCAGGCCACCTGCCTGTCGCAGCGCGCAGGCGAGACCTTTTCTTCTGCTGGTGCTGCGCGTGGGCGAGACCTGTGCTGCTGTTGGTGCTGCGCGTAGGCGAGACCTGCTTATTCACCGTGTTTTTTTTTTGTATACTTTATTGTCCACTCTCCCCCGCAGGCACCGCTGAGGACGCCCTCTACTGCAACCTGCCTCGGGGCCTTCACCGGCAGAGCCAAAGCCAGCTACGTCCTCCCAGACGCTCATGCAGCTCACGAGGGCCGACTCCCCCCTCCGAACGGAGCTCACCTGCAGAGCGCCCGCATCGAGATCCCCAGCGCGAGGACGCGCACGGCGAGGTCCTCCTCGTTCCGCCTCCGCGGAGAGCGCCGGGCACCACCAGGCAAGTTTGTAGAGCGCCGGAGAGGCGAGGCGCGGGTAGGCTCCGCCCTCGTCGCCAATGTAGTGTTGGTGTGTGGCACGCAGGTACAGGGGAGGCCTAGGGGCATGGGGGACTGTGCAGACAAACAGGACACGACAGCCAGGGTTACTGTGGTGGGCCGTAGACCACGAGCGGTCTCGCGCCCGTTTATTTATACCGTCGGGCGTGCCCGCCCTCCGGGTGCGTGGGTGCGTGACCAGCGTGCTGGAACGGGCCGGGTGGCTCCGTTACCACAGTGAGGAGAGCCGAATTGAGCTGCTTTCTCCATCTGCATCAGGCCACGCCCCCCATGATGGCTTGAACCAAATGTCTGCATTTTGGCTAAAAAGAGACAGAGCAGGCCCAGTCTTCTTTTGTAAGAAGTATCACAAAATTTGATACAAAAAGATTGGATAGTCGAGAAACGCATTTTCTTATGTGGAGCAATAAATTACGTTTAGAGTATCCATTATTTAATATTTACTGGTGAGTCTCTGTATACGTGCCATTTTTATAATGCAGCTGTTAAATGTATAAACTGTACAGTGGACTCTGGTTGTGCACATACTCTGGCTCTTGGAGGCAAAGGAAAGCTATTGGCTCTGGCTCTCCTCAGCCTCTACATTTTCTGCCATGCCCATTGCTTATGCTATTTAACATAAATTGTATCCTTTGAGTTGTCTGGAAGCAAAGTAAGAAGTAACATTGGCGTGAATAAAAGGAGGTTGAAGCAGTGTGATCTTAAAGATTTTAGGGGCCCCAAGCAAGACATATTTTGGGGTTCCTTTTTGTGGAACAAATCTTGAATTTTTCCCCATTTTCATTGAATTTAATACATTATGATGCCAAAGAATATTGAGTTATACCGAAACAGACACACAAAATAATTTGAAAGTTGGAGCTGCCCACCGTCTGCCAGACAGGTAATACTTGAGCAATCATTGATGAAGCCATTTATTTTTGTACTTGGAACTACGTGTTTCCTGACTTGCAACACTTGCTGTAGAAGATAGTATCTGGCGAGCCTGTCTCTCCCATTGTAGGAAAGACAGGGAAAGGGTGATTTGGTGGAGTAGCGTAGGGTGGGATCTCAGAGTGTAGTGGAGTGGCATAGAGTGGAGTGGAGTAGAGTTTACTAGAGTGGATTGAAGTGGAGTGGCGTAGAGTGGAGTGGTGTAGATTTAAGTGGCGTAGAGTGGAGAACAGTGTCAGAGTGGAGTGTCATCGAGAGTGTTGTCATAGAGTGGAGAATTGTGGAGTGGCTTAGGGTGGAGTGGAGTGGAGTAGAGTGGGTCAGAGTGAAGTGGTACAGAGTGGAGGAATGGAGCGTTGCAGAGTGGAGTAGAGTGTCATAGAGTGGAGAGGCTTAGAGTGTCATAGAGGAGAGTGTAGAGTGGAGTGTCATGGAGTAGAGGGCCATAGAGTGGAGAAGCTTAGAGCGTCATAGAGTAGAGTGCCATAGTGTGGAGTGTCAAAGAGGGATGGAGAGTAGAGTGGAGTGGCATAAAGTGTCAGAGTGGAATGGCATAGAAAAGTGTAGAGTGGTGTGCCATACATTGGAGTGGAGTAGAGTATCACAGAGCGGAATAGCGTGGAGTGGAGTGTTGTACAGTGGAGTGGCGCAGAGTGGAGTAAAGTGGTATGGCTTGGCCTTGGGTGTAGTGGATGTTGTAGAGTGGTGTGTCATAAAGTGGAGTGGAGTGGCACAGAGTGCAGTAAAGTGGTAATGAGTGGCGTAGACTGGATTAGAGTGGAGAATCATAAAGTGTCGTGGAGTGGAGTGGTGTGGAGCAGAGCAGAGTGGCGTAGACTGGAGTAGAGTGGAGTGGCGTAGACTGGAGTTGGCTAGAGCATCATGGAGTGGTATAGAGTGGAGGGGCGTAGAGTGGAGTAGAGTGTCAGAGTGGAATGGCATATAGTGGAGTGATATGGTTTAGAGTGGAGTAGAGTGGAGTAGCTTACGGTGTCATAGTGTGGAGTGGTGTAGAGTGGGATGGAGTGGATGGCAGAGAGTGGAGTAGAGTGTTATAGAGTGGAGTGAAGTGGAGTAGCATAGAGAGAAGTGGCGTAGAGCGGAGTGGGATAGAGTGTCATGACGTTTAATAGAGTGGAGTGGCATAAAGCTGGGTAAAGTGTCGTAGAGTAGAATGGCATGGTGTAGAATGCCATGTTATGGCGTGTAGAGTGGAGTGGCGCAGAGTGCAGGGACGTATATTGGCACTTAGTGTCATAGAGTGGAGAAGAGTGTTGTGGAGTGACATGGAGTAGAGTGGAGTGTCGTAGAGTGGAGTATGCATGGTATGGCATCACCCTGCCATTACAGGCAACACATTTTCAATTTAAATTACTATAATATTTGCAAAGACTGATAAAACTATGCAGCGCACATACAATAATGTGCAGAAATTGGCATCATCTAGTCTATTGATTTGCTTTGATCTTATACAAATATTTGTTTCCACCACACTTGTGCTTCATTTGCGCTTTCCTAATTCTGATATATTCTGAAATATTTGTACAGCTCATTTATTGACATTTAAATTCTGTTGTTTGCTAGAAAAAACTAACATCTTACAGCCTTACCTTTTAACCCTCAGTACCCAGCAAGATTGTCACATAAATCCTCTCGCATTGAAGTCAGAGAAAGAAAAGTAAACACCAACCACCCTCTGGAAGACAGAGCCTAACATTTCACCTCTGACTTTGAATGCACAGGAAATGTGACAGTGGTGCTCTTCTGCTAATGCAGAAGAGCGTCGCCCCACTACTTTAAGAGCAGTGCAGCGGAAAAATAAAATAACCTGGTTAATATCATTTTATTTTTCACTACAGGCTGGGTTAGTGCAGGGCTGGGGTTACGGGGGAGGAGTGGTTTGCCAATTCCAAGTGTGCATGACTGCTTGACTGGCCCTCTTGGGCTGGCCAAACAGTCCTGGGCACTTTGCATCTTCCCCACCAGGCTTGCTTTACAGGGCCTGGTGAGCAACATGCAAGGCCTCACAGTCCCCGTCTGAGCGCTGAACCATGGCGCTCAGACAAATCACAAAGCTGCATCGCAGCGTTGTGATTTTATTACGGGAGGGAGCCTGTGTGCTTACTGCTTCCTTCTGCTACGGAAGCAGAGGAAAAGGCGGATGAAGGGATCGAAGGGGAGAGACGGGCAGCCTGCAGCAAAAGGTAAGTGTACTTTTTTT
Organism: Triturus cristatus; assembly: GCF_964204655.1. Classification (NCBI taxonomy): domain Eukaryota; kingdom Metazoa; phylum Chordata; class Amphibia; order Caudata; family Salamandridae; genus Triturus; species Triturus cristatus. The sequence goes on from NC_140590.1 coordinate 558,392,419, forward strand.
TATTGTCTCCTCGCTCCCCCGCCCTCCATCCCGGCCCCTGCCCCTGCCACTGAAATGTGACAAGAGTCAAACAAAATTTAAAGGCCTATTTATTGCTCAATCACCTCTGAACTCCAACATGATTGTTTCGAGGATACCTCAACAACCCCCACTCCCTTACATCCAGGGCCTATGGCATGGGTGTGAAATTGAGGAAGAGGATTGTGAAAGTTATGCTATCAGTAAAGAGCACTGACCAAAATGACTAAGCTCGTAGATAGAACATTGTTCCTCACAGGCATGCAAGATTGAGGAACTGGTTGTGGCAGAGATAAGTAGAATTAGTCATGCAGAAAGATAGGAGGCAGGAAACATTTACGAAGAAATACAGCATGTTTACTGCTTCCTGAACTCGGTTACAGGAAGACAACTGAAATCACATGTATCTTCATGGAGTGCCTCACAAAAAAAGAAAACAAGCATTTGCAATGCAATAGGTCTCGCAGTTACACGAGTTAAAGCTATTGGCATTGTAAATGACAATGCCAATAGGCATTGTTATTTGCAATGTCAATAGCTCAAACTCGCGTAAATGCGAGACCTAATGCATTGCAAATGCTTGTTAATGGAAAGTTGAAGAATTACGATATCCTTTTACAAATTATTTCGTTATTTAAGAAAGCACAGCTGTACACACTGAATGTCATTTCAGCTGTGGTTTATACATATACGCCACCGGGAAAAAGGCATGCGCGGATGAATGAGAGTGTTGGTGATACATTTTAATATGCTTTTTTTTATTGTCAGACGAAGATGTAGTGACAAACTTTAATAGTCTGCTTATTGGTGTTTTTAAAATATGAAATAAAAGAATGTTTCCAAACGAACGCGCTGACAGTTTGATCAACGGAAATCATCAACATACGATTAATTCAATTACCTCCATTGCACAGGGGTAAATACGTGTGTTTGGAGCCGGAAAATTAACTCCCTCGGCCAGCGGATATCGGATCGGTTTTCAGTCTCCACCATATGAATCAAAATTGAACACAATAACAGACCATTCAAAGAGACACTACTTTAAAAAAAAAAAATTGGAAGTGTCCCTATTTCCCCGAAACGGTCCCAGTTTTGTAAGATAAGTTGAAGAAAGTAGGAACGTCCGTTCTTACCTTTATTTCAATTTTCTATAGTGTTAACTTGGCCCGAGGTCACTGGAGCAATTTACAGGAGACGCAGGCTAGATACATAGATGTATAGGGATTCAGAGATTACGAGATATGCCCAGAATCACAGGGTGTTGTCCCGAGGCCGGGATTTAAACCTGACTCCTTAGTTCCAAAGCCAACACCGCTAGCCGCTAGGTTGTTGTATATGGCTTCAGTGAGCTGTAAAACGGGTTGCTTGGATTTTGGAATGCTCCGTTGGGGGGAGTATGGTGTGTGTGTGTTGTGGGGGGCTGTTTGGACATGCCTGGAGCTAATTACAGGCCGTGGCGGGCATGTCCAGCCTGGGATAACAGCAACAGGGAGGCATCTGTCTGTCCCAGCGCAGCACTTGGTGACTCATTCTCGAAGGAAAAACCTAAGGAGCAACAAACGGGCGTTGAGGAGAGTGGTCGGGACGAGACAGATGCACCGCCCTCTCTGTGGGGGGTGGGGGAGGGGGCGAGGGCGTGCATTAGCATCTGCGCAAGCAACATCCCCAGTCATTAATACTTTTTGTGTTCCGGAGTAGCGTGCTCCTCACCGAAAAGCGCATTGATGTCTCGTCAGTAGTAAGCGCTATATAAGTGCGATTAACACGCAGTAATATCATGCACGCCAGGTAAGTACCAGTAAAAAACACACACAAACACCGACACACGAATAGTCCCACCAGAAAAGCAGGCACAGAATGGCATGAATGAACGGCCTGACAAGTGCATGCAATGCAGTGTTTTACGTGGAGATACAGAAGTGCAGGGACTGACTCTTGAGAGTGCTGCTTTCTTTTGAGAAGTGCAATTAAATGCATTGCAGCAGTGCTGAGACATACAGGTACTGTCCCTTTCAAATGAAGGAATGGCAGGTACTCAGTACGGGTAGTACCTGCCCATTTCAAGCACTGATGCAATGGAATTCTAGAAGTGCAGGCACTCACTCCCCCAGAGTACCTGCCTGCTATTTGAAAGTGCTGGTACTCTTCCATTCAAAGGCTTACACCCCTGCTGAGAAGCAATAGGTCTCGCAGTTACACGAGTTAAAGCTATTGGCATTGTAAATGACAATGCCAATAGGCATTGTTATTTGCAATGTCAATAACTCAAACTCGCGTAAATGCGAGACCTAATGCATTGCAAATGCTTGTTAAAAGTAGGTGCTGAGACGGGTCCCTATCGTGCTGACCTACTGCTAACTGCCGTGCAGGAGGAGGATATATACATCAGTTCTGCCGCGATTGCCTGTTCGGTGAAGAAGTCATATTGCCCCAAGAAGAGTGTGAACCTTTTCCTCGCCTAAGGGAGGAATTCGTGCTCGTTTGCCTCCATCACCTCCCCACAACAGCTGCTGTCTGTCTGCTGAGAGGCTGTGTGAGTTGGCGGGCAGCATAAAGAAACACATACAGCGCTATCCGCAGGACACCGATGACCGATGCACTTTGGCCCATCAAGGTATGATGGGGCCCACAACATGCCATGACCCCTACCTAATGAGGTACCAGTAAGCTGCCCCCACCTGCCAGCGCACATGAGTGGCACTACTGTCAGAGTTACTCTCCTATGCCACGGTCTCTCTGGTGGAGGCCCTCTCCCCCACTTTCTTAGTATATTAGGACATGATTTGTGGCTGCATGTCTGCACTCCATCCTTTCTATCATTCATTAGTGTGCCAAGGAGATTTACTGGAAGACACCATTTAAAATTAGGGATTTTTAATAAAACTGAAGTTTCAGTTTGATTGAGTAAACGAGTGATCAGTTGAGCAAACCGAGTCAGTGAGTAAGAGTGCACTAGAAAGTGAGTAGGTGAGTGAGTGCCTGTCCTTTTGGAGCGAGTTACACATTGAATGAATGAATAAATGCCTATATGAGTGAGAGAGGGAGCGAGCATGTATTGAACCAAAGATGCACTTCTCATTCTCAAGGCCCGGTCCTAGACAGGGGGATTGTCGCATTGAGACTTCAGAATCATGGAACATAATTGATGTCTGTTTCTTGTGAGCAAAGAGGCTTTTATTCTTCAATTTACTTACTATTCTTTCAACGGGCAATGAGGAACTTTGTCATTCAAATGCAATAACTCCCATGATAGCTAGTGGAAATTCATCTCCGAAAAAGGCATCCTTTACTTTATATACATCAAGTGTGGTTTAAAATACAAATCCACATATACTCCTGATAACAGCTGCTGGCAATGCCGTGTTTGATCTTTACTCCAGATGTGTCCTGAGAGAGGTTTAAAGGGTCTCTTTCATTCCGTCGCCCGAAGGAGCTCCGGGCTCGAACAATGTGCCCCTGATGCTGGCGCAGGCTTCCTGGCAGCCGACCCCAACAATGGCTTCCTCAGCAGCCACGCGCACAGCTGGAGCACATGGGGTGCAGGACAGGAGCGCGACTGTCAACATGGGCCTGGGTGTCAGTGCATCGGGTTTACATCTTTATCACAGGAATCGCTAATTCAGGAAATTACATATGGCAATTAAACGGAAGGTGTTATTGGTATAGAGCCAGAGCTTAACTTGAGCCGGTGTTTGCAGCTGGGGCCTGCATCATACTTTGACACAGCAAGAGGGTGGAAAAAACACGAGGGAGGGAGAAGGGGGAAGAGAAAGAGGGAGAACAGTGATAAAGAGCGAAAACACGTGTAAACAAGCCCTTCGAGTGTAAAAGAGAAGGAAATATCTGTCTCCGGAGACTCTGATGGGTTTTGAAAGGCTGAAAGAGAGAGAGAGTGTGTGGAGTGTGTGTCACAGTGTGTATGTGTGATAGCGATGCGCATATGTTTGCGGTGCATTTGCACACGTGCTTGTGTCCATGTATGCACTCGCACGCATACACATACACAAGGGTATGTATTTATGTGTGTGAGTAACGGGGGGTTGCAAAAGACGGGGCAACACCAACTATTTCAGTTAGTCCAAGAAAGGGGTGTGTGGCGGCCTGAATGGGTGCCCCCTTTGGAGGCACAGCGGAAGCCAGCACTGCCGGAGATCAAAGTCACGGGCTTGCTGAACAGCAAGCAACAGCGCCGTCTGCCTCCCCGCCGCCCTCTCAGCGCCAGACGCCATTCACCAAAGGATCATGAAGTGTCACAGGCTGCGTCCCACCACCAACACCAGCAACATCACGGTCCACTTTCACTTTCGTCCGTTGTTAAAGCTTTATTGTCTTTATGGGGCCATGTGTTTGAAACACATGGCCCCATAAAGATAAGAAAGCTTTCAGGCGGGGGAGCGGACCCTTTGAAGTAGTATGATGCCGAGGCTGTGGCCAGTGGGCTGAAGCGCTTCCCCCAACGGATTGCATGGCGGCACGATGCGCGTGATTGTGCGCGTGCTAGCCATGCAATCCGCTTTTGGCGCACATGCACTGTATCTCTACTTTCAATATCCTTGAAACATATATTTGCAGTAAATCGCCAAGATATAATCTCAGTACATTTTCCTTAAATACCCCAACCTCGCCTTAATTTTTTTTAAAAGGCACTATTTAAAATAGGAACTGCGCACTGAAACGCAAGCGGTGTATGGACCGGTTTGTAATGGTTTTCTAAAGATGTGCCTCTAAAATAATATTCTGCTTCATTGGCCGATGCAGTTAATTTGTTATTAAAGCTGCATCTTCCGGACGTGAGTTTTCTTTATCCTAGCTTTGATCTGTAAGCAGGGTCCCTACAATGATGTATGGAGAGTCTGTGTTTAGCGTGCGAGGTGTGTAAAGTTCAAACATGTAACTGAATTTCTCCAAGTTAAGGCATGGATTGGAGCAAATTGGCACCAGTGCGAAGGGATTGCCTTCCTCTTTCCGAACTTGTTTAAAATGCACACACCCGGCTGTAAAAAAACCAAGCAGTAAAACGAAAAACGGTTTCATTTATTGTTAAAAGTAAATCTTCCAGCTAAGAAGCACAAATAAGGTTAAATTAAAATGATACGTGATAGCAAAAATTTAATTATATTTAATATTTTAAAGCAAACACGTGGCTGCCAAGTTTAAAAGAGGTCATGTTTTTTTCTCGTTTTAATTTTTGTTGTATGTATTTGCGGTATACAAAAAAACAACCCAAAAAAACATTGCTAATGCGGATTCCCTCAGAAAATGAATGTTTTACAAATGAGTAAACTGGCCTACTAGCACTAGTGCTAAACAAAAGTGACTTTATTCTTGTGTAAAAATATCTGGAGATGAGATGGGTGGGAACTGAGAGGAAACGATGCGTTTCCGACTCAGGGGCCTGTCTGCTTGTGAAGTATGAGCCCTTCGGCTTCTGTGCATTCGTAGCTTGAGTTGCAGTGAAGGCTTAAAAAAGTCTGGCCTTGGAGTCGATAAGCAGAGCCTTTGTTTTAGCTCATCGGACCCCTTAAACTCGCAGCGCAGTACCAAAGATTCTACAAAGGATGCTGCAAGGGGGATTATGGGTCGCTTGAGCTCTTCCTGAAAGGTAACCAAGCTTCCTAAATCCACCCCCACTGGCCGCGCATGACTAAGGGATCAGATAACGCTGCAACACAATAGAGCAGAGGGAAGGCGAGTAAGGGATCCTGCTGACACAGGACCACACAATGCTGGGGGGAGGGAAGGAATGTGAGGTTTGTATAACGAGCCGTACAAAGCACATGCCATCACATCAAAGCGGCCGTGCGGCCGCGAAATTGAAAGTGATCGTGATCAAAGGGGCCGTGCGGCCGCAAAAGTGAAAGTAAGCGCGGCGCGCGCGCCCGCGCACATGCACTGTAGCTTTAGGCCACGGCAGCACTTTGTAAAGCCCAGATATAATATGTCTCTTCGAGCCTTTGGCTCGCGAGACCTAAAAAGGAGTTACCAGAAAGCAAGTATTTATTGAAGAATGCAAAGAACCAGTAGGTACCAGGAGGTAAACAGACTGTGCTCCACCTGAGGGATTTTACAAAACAGAAAGTCAATGGTGAGCAACAGGCGGAATGCATTCCTAGGGAAGCTTTCAGCATGTCCCAAATATGTCTTTGCACCCAGACATCTGGTAAGCTTCGAGTTAAAAACGGTCTGTGGCCGGTATCACTTGAGGCAAAAAGAAGTTGAACTTTACATACACAAACCTTCTGTTTGTGCCCTCCTGAGCCTAGAAAATGGGGAATTGTCACAGCGATGGAATGCATGACTTGAGAGCATTCCTTTATTGCAGCTGTCCCAAGTCCTAAGTCCTAAACAAAGCACGATTGGCACTGGAAAAGAGTTCAAGGAATACTCTCCCCACATAGCAGTGAACATGAGTTTAGGACCTTTAGGTTTAGTTTGTCAAAACTTCAGTTCAACTCTGAGTAGCTGTGGCTCTGAGCAGCAAGGCTAACACAAAGAAAAAAGTGGAAAGAATTTAAACAGCACCAAAACAACTGAAGACGAAATTGACAAGACACCAATGAAATCCGAAACCAATTTATAAAAATAGATAATATTTTTATACATTATTTAGACATCACAATAAAAAAGTTACACCGAAAGGTTCTGGAGATATGGAATTTACAAGGTATATTAAATCAAAGTATTTCACTCAAACACAAACAAGCATTGGCAAACTCAACTAATTTGACCATTAGAACAGTTTTCAATCAGTTTTCTTATAAACGTGACTACTCACCTGTAAGGGTCTGAAGGCGCTGAGTGGGGGGTGTATCTGCTGTTCAGTTGAAGAACCAGGTCTTGAGGTCCTTCCTGAATTGTGTCTGCGATGCCTAAGGTGCAGAGGCAAGGAGTTCCCGGTCTTTGCAGCGAGGTAGGAGAAGGATCTTCCTCCAGTCTTGATCTTGCAGATCTGTGGGATGGTGGCCAGGGCCAGTTGGGGGGAGCAGAGATGTCTGGTGGGAGTGTAGAAGGCGAGGCAGTGGTTGAGTTATGCAGGTCCAGCGTTGTGGAGGGCTTGTATGCATGTGTGAGGAGCTTAAATTTAATTCTTCTGTTGATAGGTAGCCTTTGAAGGTCTCTCAGGTGGCCGGTGATGCAGCTGTGGCGTGGGATGTTCAGGATGAGTCTGGCAGTGGCGTTCTGGATGTTCTGCAGTTTTTTTTACGAGTTTCTGGGTGGTGCCGGCATACAGTGTATTGCCGTAGTCGAGTCTGCTGCTGACAAGCGACTGGGTGACCATTTTCCTGGACTCATGGGAATCTACTTGAAGATCTTACAAAGCACAGAAAGCGTGTGGAAGCAGGAGGACAAAATGGCGTTGATTTGGTGGTTAATTTAGACAAGCATTCCAGGATGATGCAGAAGTTTTGTGCACAGTCCATGGGTGAGGGGGGGTGGGGGTTCCGAGCACTGCAGCCCACCAGGAGTCGTCTCAGGCAGAGGGGGTGGAGCCCAGGATTAGGACTTCGGTCTGGTCTGAGTTAAGCTTGAGGTAGCTGTCCTTTATTCAGGTGACGACTGCCTTCATCCCATTTTGTAAGTTGCTCTTCGCGACTGTGGGTTTGTCTGTGGGAGAGAGAATCATCTGAGTGTTGTCAGCGTAGGAGACGATGTTGAGTCTGTAGCTTCTGATGATGGCTGCAAGTGGGACAATGTAGATGTTGAAGAGGGTGGGGCTCAGGAAGGATCCCTTAGGCACTCCGCAGCTGATCCCTGTGGGTTTTGAGTTGAACGGTGGAAGTCTGTCTCTCTCTGTGTTCGGCTGGTGAGGAAGGAGCGGATCAATTCTTTGGCTTTATTGCGGATGCTGGTGTAGTGGAGTCTTGCGCAGAGAGTGTGGTGGGAGACGGTGTGGAAGGCATCTGAGAGGTCCAGGAGGATGAGGGCAGCAGTTTTGCCTTGGTCGAGGAGGGTGTGGATGTCAACTGTAGTGGTGAGGAGAGCAGTTTTGGAGCTGTGGTTGCTTCTGAAACCCGATTGGGAGAGGTCCATTTGTGGTTTATTTTGATGAATTTGGAGGGTTGGGCATTGATGGCTTCCTTGATGACTTTGGCTGGGAAGGGGAGCAGAGAGATGATGGGTCTGTAGTTCTTGAGGTCCGTCGGGTCGGCAGAGGGTTTATTCAGCAGGGGGTTGATCTCTGTGTGCTTCCAGTTTTCAGGGAAGGTGGCAGACACGATGGAGCAGTAGATGGTGTGGCAGAGTTTAGGTATGATTGAGATGCTGGCACTGTTGAAGATGTGGTGAGGGCAGGGATTCGAGGGGGCTTCGTAGTGTATGCTCTTCATGATTGATCCTGAATGTGACATCAGAGGTGAGGGTGCTTCAGTTGGGCAAGGTCTAGAGAGCTATTGGATGTGGTGGTTGCAGGTGAGGTGGATAGGTCTTGGGTTGCGACGCTGTCGTAGAACTCCTTGATCTTGCTGTGGCGAGGTTGTCGCAGACTTCTTGTAAGGGGGAAATGTCTGCTGTTTCTGTCCTGGGTTTGGCAAATTCTTTGACCATGGCGAAGAGTTCTTTGCTGTTGTGTGCACTGGGGTTGATGCGTTCCTGTATGGCTGCTTTCTTTATTGTTCTGATGAGGTGGTGGTGTGCAGTGATGGTGGTTTTGAATGCTGCGTGGTCTGCCATGATCTTGCAGCTCCTCCATCTTTTCTCAAGCCGTCAACATGTGCACCTGAAATCTTAGAGGGCGGGGGAGAACCAGTTGGCTTTCTTGGAGGGCTGCTTGCTTGAGGGTTTTGTCAGGGGAGCCAGTGTGTTGGTTCAGTTGGAGATCCAACGGTGGAGTTGTGTGCTGAGGTGTTGGCATCCGTGGATGTCAGTGGTGGAGGTTTGCTGAGGTAGGCGGTGAGCTGGTCTTCGGTGACCTTGTTCCAGCTTCTGCGAGGATCACTGTGGGCTTGGTGGTGTACAGTGGGTTTGGTGAAGGAGAAGTGGATGGAGTGGTGGTCGATCTATTGTGGCTCAGAGGTGTGACTGGCAGAGATGTTGTTGCTTGTGGAGATGATGGGGTTGAGCGTGTGTCCTACCGATTGGGTTGCAGATGTGACCAGTTGTTTGAGTCTGATGGTGGCAAGGATCCCCAGTAGGGATGAGGTGTTGTGGTCATCGAGGTTGTCCAGGTGGAAATTGAGGTTGACGAGAAGGATGTCCATTGAGGGGAGAGGGTGGTGATCGATGAAGTCATTTTCACTCAAACATTGCAGCTAGTCATAATGCTGTCACTTCAAGACACTTAAGGTGACCAATTCTGGCAGGGAGCCAGCTAGGGGGACCAACAAGGTCCTCAGAAACAGTTACCTCAGGCAGTGGTGGCTCGCCGAGGGAGTGCTACGGGGCGGGGGAGGGGCAGGGTGGGGGTAGTGAACACCGGGATACGGCGTAACCGAGTTAAGTAAATAAACAAATAAATAAAAGTTGGTGTTGCAGCGCGCGCAATGTAAATTGTTTTATTTATGTATTTATTTACTTAACTCCATTGTGCCATATGCCGGAGTTTACTACACCCCACCCTGCCCCTCCCTCGCCCCGTCCACAGCCCCGCAGCACTCCCTCGGCAAGCCGCCACTGACCTCAGGCAGTGAAGCAGTCTTCAGACAGTTCCAGGCCTTTTTATCCTTTTTAGGGTGTTCCTATGGAAGTGGTCCTGATGCAAGGGATGAAGGATGCTGAAGATGCTCAAAGTATGCTGTGAATGCAATACGGTCGATGGGGGTCTTGCCGCAACTACTTCCAAGGTCCACGAAGGGAGTGAGGAGCCGGTGGTCACGGGCCGACTTCCCTCGTAGTCTCCTCAGTGCTGGCAGAAGTCCAGTTGCTACTCGACTACTGGTCACTCAGTATAGCGGTCACACGCTAATCCTTCCTGAGTCATAAACTCATCCTCTTGGGGTCCCAGCTACACTTCAACGACACTCCTGGGCTCAGCAAACTTGGGTGCAACTTTGTGCGTGGGGCCTTGGTGCTGCATGGCGACGGTTGGCAGCGGGATGAAGACTTGGGCTACCAACTTGCTCCAGCTGGCTTCTCCGCTTTTGTGTCCCTGTGCTGTGAACAGGAGGCCAGCTTACTGACCCTTGGAGTCTCTTTGCTTTGGCTGGGCTCTGGAGATGACTTCTCCTCAAGCAGGACACAGCAAGCAAAGTCCCTCTTCTTTGCTACTTATCACGTTCAGCAGTTGCAGTCCATGCAGGTTCAGCCTCTCTTTGCTGGTTCCACAGTGCAGCATGGCAGTCCTTCTTCAGTCCTCCTTTCAGTCCAGTCAAAAACTAAGTTCAGGATGCCAGGGATGCTCCAGGTATGCTCAGAAAATGTCCTCAGGACAGAAAGCGGTTGTTAACCAATGGGTGAAGTGTGGCATCTGTGCATCCCAGGATGCACCATCCTGACAACTTCCAAAATGGCAAGACCCCTCTCCCAGTGTGTGGAGCTCCCTAGTCCAACCAGAAGTGTGGCTACCAAGGGGGTTACAGGCCCCAAGGGAACTGGTTTCTCCTCTCTTGTCCCAAGTGCCAGCCTTTCTGCCTGAATAATGGAGCAGCCCCCCTCCCAAGTGTTTCCCATTTGCCCTTCAAAGGCAGCTTCTCCTTTGAAGCTTGCCTTTTGGACCAACACCCATGTGGCTTCCTGCAGGAAGAATGGGACACCTCCTTCCAGAGCAAACTCTTATTGTATCCTTTCATGAGAGTCGTTAGCACGTCTCTCCAGGAAGGCAGAAAGCTGTCTCAGAGACAGAATCCTCTGTGCAATCAGTATGGGAACAGGGGACTAAAGGCAACAAAGGGGAAACATTACCTAAGTTGCACATGACAACTTATTACATTAATTTCGACCTGAGACTCAAGTCAAGCTCAATGTAATGAGCTGTTTGATACCTTGGATGACCCACTTTGGTGGTACTGATCTAGAGTTAGCACAGCTGATAGGTCAACGTGTAACTCTGCACTCACCAATTGGTCGACCAAGCTTTCCTACAGTAAAAATCAGTTGCGTGTTTTTACTGCCAAAACATGTAAAGTTACAAGTTCTGCCCATGGAATATGTTGCACCCTGCGTGAGAACTCAATAGGCGTACTGTAAGGGTTACTTATACATTTACCAGGGGCAAGTCAGGCTTTGCCATTGCTTTAAATGGCCTGTCGGGCCAGCACTTAAAACTGCTCTTCCAGCCTGCAGATGGAGGGCTGGGAGTCTTGTTTTACTCGTGTCCCACCCAGGGTGGCACAATCAGTGCTGTAATCACTGGGGGGTTGAGACTCTAACTTGCGTGCCCTGGGTACCCTGGGGAACATTTATTAGGGACTTCCAGGTAAGTTATCTCAGCCAATTGATTAAAAGCTAATTCAACATATCAGTTTAAAGGTAAGGCCATAGGCAATGAGGTCTGGTTGGCAAGCCTCAGTGCACTCTCAGAGTCAAAAACCAGTAGCATCAATCCAAAAACTTGGGGGTGGCCACACAAAAAGAGGCATTTCCTTACACAGGGGTACTGCTTCAAAAATTCCAGATCTAGTCAGACACCTGGAGACTATCCTACAGACAGTGGCTAGAGGTCTCTATCAGAAACTGCCAGTTTGCATTAAAATCGAAACTTATCATTAGCACCTCGTTCTCCCTTCCTCGTTACAGTCCTTACACAACGCAGGCTTGTCACGGTGCAGTTTAGGACTTGGAGTAATGTTAAGTTTCTGTTGTTTTGTTAAATAATGTTTTCCAATGAAAGAGCTGCAACTTCTTATATAGCACTATGTGAATGTCCCATAAATGTCTGTGAAAAAATCATAACGACGATCCGTGGCGGTTTCCAGAAATTCCACCTTCTCCTGGGGGACTGCTCTCCTTTTTCTTACCTTCTCCAAGAAACATGTTGAGCATCTATTTGTGTATGTGATTGTAGAAGCTATCAGTGAGTACACTTGTGTAATAAGGTTCAAAACTAGGTGGCCCATTTATTTCTGCCTCCTGCCAGCAACACAGGAGGTTTGTATTCATTTAGCATCCCATTTCACCAATAAGATTGACACCATATATCGCTCCTTCGGGACAACAGAGGATATCTACGATAGTCAGGCTCCTAAGGCAATCCCCGGCTCACCCAGCCTAAATGACTTTCCTATTATCACGGGAGAACAGGTGGGTGCCTTACTGGCCAAGGCCAAGTCAGGATCGATTTTAGACCCACTGCCACCTAGGGTTATGAACGAGCTTACCCCTATCCTAGCAGATACTTTGGCAGACATATGTAATATCTCCCTAGTTACAGCTACCTTTCCCCACAATTGGAAAGTATCGCACGTTAAACCTCTGCTGAAAAAGGCATTAGCAGATCCTACAGACACGCAAAACTATAGACCCATTTCTCTTCTCCCATGTTGGTCCAAAATCATGGAAACTATAATAAATCGACACCTCTCTAATTATTTAGAAGAGAACAAGATATTGGACCCCTCTCAGTCAGGTTTGCGTGCATCATATAGCACAGAGGCAGCTTTGATTGAAGTCACGGATACCGTTAGGATGTCGCTTGATGGGGACTCTCCAGTTATGTTGGTGCCACTGGACCTATCGGAGGCTTTCGACACCATCTCCCACAATATCTTGTTAAACAGGCTGAGGGAGATTGGTGTCGGTGGCTCAGCCCTCAAATGGTTTCAGAGCTATCTCTCTGATAGAACCCAATCTGTCCAATTAGGGTTCTATGTGTCATCCTCAGCTCTGGTGGACAAGAGGGTACCACAGGGCTCCATATTCAGTCCCACATTATTTAATCAATATGTGGCCCCCCTGGCCTCAATCATCAGGAAGTGTGAGTTTGAAACTATATCTTACGCTGATGATACGCAGCTGATTGTACATATAGATAAGGATCCTGCCGAAACGAAAGCTAAGTTTTCAAAGTGCATGATCAATATAGCAGATTGGAGGAGGAGACATTTTTTACAACTAAATTCCTCTCAAACAGAGATACTCTTGTTTGGTAAGGCTGTTGATCTGTGGTCCCCAGACTGGTGGCCATCAGAACTGGAAGAGGCCCCGTCCCTGAGAGGCTGGGCGAAGAACCTGGGGATAAAATTTGATAACCAGCTCTCAATGGAGATACAGGTGAAAACGCTTGCAGCCTCCTGTTTTGGGACCATGCGGATGTTGAGTAAGATCTTCCCATGGATCCCGCTAAGCGCTAGAAAGACTCTCATTCAGGCGCTGTTAATAAGCCGCCTTGATTATGGAAATTCCTTATTGGTAGGAATTAGGGAGGACCTTTTATCCAAATTACAGGTTGTGCAAAATACAGCTGCCCGCCTTGCCCTTGACAAACTAGCCCGAACCCCTTCTTTGCCTCTCCTACGCCAACTACACCGGCTTCCAGTCAAGAAACTGGCCACTTTTAAAATGTTGTATCTGGTCTTTAGGGCCCCACATGGACTGGGTCCGGTCTATCTGACCAACCTACACGTCAGCTCAGATCTAGTAATCGTAAGCTGCTGTGCTGCCAAAGAATCAGGAAGGTAAAAATGGGGGGGTCGTTCCTTTTTCCATCAGGCTCCCATACTATGGAACGGCCTCCCTGAACAAATCCGTGAATGTCCGAATCTGTCCCAATTAAAAAAATTGCTCAAAACATGGCTCTTTTAAGCCGCCCCTCACTGACTGCCTGTCTTTTTCTCTAGCGCCGAGAGATCTCCTTGGGGATGATTTGTGCGCGATATGATTGACCTAAATAAAAATATTCATTTTATCATGAAAACCACAGATGTATTTGCTTTCTCTGGATTGAACCTGTGCACATCAACTCTTTCTGTGATACTGCCCGATCTGTTTGTTCAAGTTATGAGGCTAGCCAGCTAATACCTGGTTATTGTGTGTGTTAATGTATGATTTTTTCAGCACTCCTGAATCCTAAATTAAGAGTAGCAAACTACAGACATACAGTTTTAGTGTTAATAACGTAAGGTATTTTTAGCATAGCTTATTTGATGGTATCCATGCTCGCTAATAGTACACTATGGCATCTTTTTTTAATTTGTGGCTTTCGCAATTCCCAGTGCATTGGCTCGAGTTCACTACCTCCAGGTGGTTTTCCAAAAGTTCCTTGGTTACAATCTTCCGTCCAAAACAGAATGTTTTGCCCAGAGTGGAAATTTACAAGTCACTGCTTGGTAAAGCGGTTTTGAATGGAGGATGGTAGTATACCACTTTATTTCCTAAAATGTTTCTGCAAGTGTATTTCTCACTTGGAATCTCACTCGAGTTGATGGCAAGGAAGGACACCTACGTGGAAGTAACGTTTGTTGGAAGTGTCAGCGAAATGGTATGATCTCACTATTATTAGTAATCTGGGGCTTGCACAATGGGAGACACATGCATATAACATCCCTTCCCACATAGCAAAGCCTCCAGCGATGTGGTCATTTCTGCTCAGTTCTTTGTTGCAATAGATCTGGCAGGTATTTGCAACCTGTGGGTAGCTGATCCAATTTCTCTGAACGCTGTGTCCAGTGTCTTGCCTGGTTGAAGTCAATTCCAGAAGAATCTGAACTGTCAGCCCCAGTTTGCTGTCTGCCCCTATCTTTCATGTAGTTCTCAGGCATGGTAAAGTTATTGCTAGGTGTGGTTGTGTTCCCCCCTCAGATGGCGATGTGGGTGGGAAGTTTTCTGATGAATAGATGGAATTATTTAAGTTGGATACTCATGTTTTTCTTGTTTATTTTGACAGGTGCACTTGTGAGTGTGCTGTTCGCCTGTTTATTCTTAGAGCAGTTATAGGCAGGCTGTGCAGTGCTGCTCCTTTGCACAAACTCTTTCGAGTCTGGCTATCAGGACTGAGCTTCCATTCCCTAGGCTGAGCCGTTCTGGGCCCTCATTTAGAGTAAGACAAGGTTATTCAATTTTCCACTCTCCAATTAAGTGGAGTCAACTTGTGGCAAGGGGTTTAAAACTTTCAATTATTGTTAGGTTTCCCAAATCTCACTGCGGAACTTCAAGATCGTGGGTGCTTGATGTTAGGTTAGCGCTCTAGTGTTTCCCCTCAGTTGCGGAGTTGGCGGTTATCGTGCGCAAGCACCTGGTGTGCTTCGCACTTCAACCGTCTTTCTACAGAGGTGACAGGGAATTGCGAAGCGCTTCAGGTTTGACTTTGAAAAAAGGGTTTCCGCGAGGAATTGTTCGCTCGCATTGCTTCCGCCAGTGACTGCATCACGTTTGGAGGTCTGTAAACTAATTACTTCAGTTAGTTCCTGTCATTTAGCGTGTCTTGTCGGAGCTTGCAGTTAGTCTGAGACTCCAAGGGGCATATTATCAAGGACGGCGTTAAAATTATCGCCGGTTTAGCGGCAGAAAACTGCAGCTAAAGCAGCGATAATCGGCTTGATAATACGTCCTGGAGAATTCCCATAGAAGCCCATGTTCACACCGGAACCTGGGTTTCTATATGAATTCACAAGGGCATATTATCAATTTTTAACTCCGTCCTTGATAATATGACCCCAAGTTTTTCTTTCATTATTTCAGCTTATGGACTTCAGTTGATTGTGTAAACCGAGTTGTATCCTCACATAGCAACTTCCTTGAATTAAAGAATAAAAATGCCTATGGTTGGTTTCTGAGTTAAGAGGCTAGCTATTAGGAGTTTCCACTTGGTTGTTTTCTAGTATAATATTTGACAGAGAGAACGAATTTTGTTTTCATTGCGCTGATACAGTCTAAATTTATTTGCCCAATTCTAGAGCTTCCTTCATGAACAGTTAATCCAAACTCTTCTATAATAAGAAAAATTCAACTACAAAAGACTCTAATACTGTTGGAACATTTCTACAGAGCTTCATTCAGTCATGTTTACTCAGTAACGATAAATATATATATATGTGATCAAGGCCTCTGGTAGGCTGAAACGCGTCATGCAGGCAGTGCTGTGAATTAAATAAAACAATCTACTCACTCGCAATCTGGGTCGGTTTCCGTTTGTTCCCGCTCTCCTTCAAGATTGTTGGCGTGCAGGAGTGCTTCAGGCGGAATCCTCGTCATATATATATATATATATATATATATATATATATATATATATATATATATATATATATATATATATATATATATATATATATATACATATATTTGTTCTTACCAACGATTTTCAGCAACAAATCTGCAGCTCCAGCAGGAACTCTAGTAACACAGCAAGACATTACTGAACAAGATTTCTTCAACCGAGTCTACCAAATATATATAATATGTATTCTACATGTTTTAGAGCAAATATTACCATACAAAAAACTACTTAAGAGAGAAGCAAATTCCACTGTTATTACAGGTACCATACATAAGCCTTTTGTATAGTTGAGTAGATATTGTTACCAACCAGGGCTGTAGTAATATCTTGCTTGTGATTACAGGTGCAGAGAACCAGTCCAGGGATACATCCTGTGAGGGCACCGCAGTGGCAGTCTCTATTTTCTTCCCATTCCCCTTTCCCCCTCGTTTCTGAGGTCAGAGTTGTTCTGGTACTAGAGACGTTGGGGAGTTGGGAAAAGTTCCCCGTAGACAGTGACGTTCAGCCATACTGTTCCTGTGGACATTGAGTTCTGGTACGTGATCTGACACTGGCCCCCTTCGAACGTTGGTGAGTGTGGTTTGCTTTATGGCGAGGACGGATGCGCTGGGGGAGGAAACCTCTTAAATTGCATGGCCAGTGGAGATGGTATAGGACTAAGCTGCCAGTCTTTCTCTTACATTCGATGTATTCTTCTCTTTCATTCCACCACCTCCTGCCAATGCTCTCTGAATGTTGACGGGTGCACGGGTCTCTGAGCAGCTTACTCTTAGGGTCAGATTGGTAAGGTGGGCACTCGGGCAATGGCCGAGGGGCCGGTATCCGAGTTCCAGCTTTGGGCCACTTCTTTGGGCAGCCTGGGGGCTGATTTGGGCAGTATCTGTGCTGTTCGGATGCCGCCAGTGGCCCAGTGGGTGCCTGAGTGGCCTTTCTGGAGGCAGATGCGCTTCTATTACCTCCTTTTACCAATTGGGCAGAGGTGTCGCTCCCTTTCTCTCGCTGGGCCGGTGTATGCAGATTGAGCGGGGTAGGAGGCCTGAGCTGAAGTGTTTTGTGGAAATGCAATCCGCAAATGTGCAACCCTTTTTTTCAGCATGCCCGGCTCTATTTTTGATCCCAATCCAAACCAGCTTACGCACACAGTTTCCCTTTACCTTTGTGTGCAAGTAGACTAGTAGGGGTGATCCTAGTGAAGGTGTCCTGGACTGTGCGAGGGTCCTTGTTGACTGGAGATTGCAGTCTGGCATTTGGATAAAGGAGCCAGGCACACAACGCCCATAGGGCTAAAAGGGCTTCATCCCCCCTGCCCCCCATCATGTGTCTCAGCCCCAGCTGCTGCAGCTCAAGCTGCTGTGGGCTCGGCTGGGCAGTGTCTGGAGTCTTGTCTCCGGCATGCCCCAGTTTTTCACAGGTCTTTAAAGACCATTTGCATATTTACATACCTTTGTATACTGGTTACCAAGGCTTAGTTTTTTTTCTGGTTCCAGTACCCCCTGGGCCCCAACTCTGCCAATTCCTTACATTTGCATTTTACATTTACTGTCCTAGGGTGAGAATGCATTTCATGAAAAGGAATATAAAGTAGGGTTGCCAAAAGAAAAATGATAGTCATGTGTCGTTTAAAGACACTGCAAAGACCTCGTCTTGACACTAAATAGGGTTATAAATATAAAAGTATGTATTCATTTGTAATGTGACTTTGCTGTCTTTGTTCCCTTTAATTATTAGTCATGGATCATTCAGGCAGCTCTAGAACACAATTAAAAGTCCTTTCTATGTATATTTGCAATTCGAAGTATGCACAGGTAAGTGCTAAAAATACGGCTTTAGGTGACTGCTTATTTTTGTACCATTTGGAACATCAAAATAATGAGCTGGCAATCCTAACCATACGACTGGAAGTTTGTTGCAGGATCAGCATATTATTAATTTCCTCCACTCTTGATCCCTGATTAATACCATATTAGCAATAGTTGAACTTATATCTGAAACCCTACGCCGCCGTCAATAACATTCTGAGTTACTTCAAGTGTCTGGCAATGCACCCTGCATTCAGATAACTCACTCCTCATCCTCGCACTTCACTTTCACGTTCACCCTGCACTAACACTGAACAATCAATCAATCAATCAATCAATCAATCAATCAATCACTGCATTTGTAGAGCGCTACATACCCGAGAGGGTATCAAGGTGCTGGTGAGGGGGGGGGGGGTGCTACTGGTCGAAGAGCAAGGTCTTGAGGAGTCTTCTGAAGGCCAGCAGGTCCTGGGTCTGTCATAGGATGGTGGGGAGAGTGTTCCAGGTCTTGGCGGCGAGGTAGGAGAAGGATCTGCCGCCGGCGGTGGTTTTTCAGATGCGGGGGACTGTGGCGAGGGTGAGGTTGGCTGAGCGGAGGCTTCGGGTGGGGGTGTGGAAGCTGAGTCGGTTGTTGAGGTAGGTGGGTCCGTTGTTGTGCAGTGCTTTGTGTGCATGGATCAGGAGCTTGAAGGTGATCCTTTTGTTGACGGGGAGCCAGTGCAGGCCTCTCAGGTGGAGTGTGATGTGGCTGCGGCAGGGGACGTCGAGGATGAGTCGGGCCGAGGCGTTCTGGATGCGTTGGAGTCGTCTCAGGAGCTTGTTTGTAGTTCCTGAGTAGAGGGCGTTCCCGTAGTCGAGTCTGTTGGAGATGAGGGCCTGGGTAACGGTTTTTCTCGTATCGAGGGGGATCTATGTGAACATCCTGCGGAGCATACGGAGGGTGTTGAAGCAGGACACGGAGACGGCGTTGACTTGCCTGGTCATGGAGAGAGTGGAGGCGAGGATGACCCCCAGGTTGCGTGCGTGGTCCGTGGGTTCCGTGGCTGTGCCTAGTGACGTGGGCCACCAAGAGTCGTCCCAGGCTGATGGGGTGGGTCCGAGAATGAGGACCTCTGTCTTGTCTGAGTTCAGCTTCAGTTTGCTGTCCTTCATCCAGTCGGCTTCGGCCTTCATTCCTCTGTGGAGGTTAGCTTTGGCGGTGTGGGGATCTTCGGTGAGGGATATGATCAGCTGAGTGTCGTCGGCGTAGGAGATGATGTTGAGGTTGTGTTGTCGTGCGACGTGGGCGAGGGGGGCCATGTAGATATTGAACAGCGTCGGGCTGAGGGAGGATCCCTGTGGGATGCCGCAGATGATCTCTGTGGTTTTGGAGCGGAAGGGTGGGAGGCGGACGCTCTGGGTTCTGCCGGAGAGGAAGGATGTGGTCCAGGCCAGGGCCTTCTCTTGGATACCGGCGTCATGGAGGCGTGCTGATAGGGTGCAGTGGCAGACCGTGTCAAAGGCTGCTGATAGGTCCAGGAGGATGAGGGCGGCTGTTTCTCCTTTGTCCATCACGGTCCGGATGTCGTCAGTGGCGGCGATGAGGGCGGTCTCGGTGCTGTGGTTGCTGCGAAAACCGGATTGGGAAGGGTCCAGGATATTGTTAACTTCGAGGTAGTGGGTCAGCTGTTTGTTGACAATCTTCTCGGTCACCATGCACTAACACCACTCACCCATTCACCCTGTACTCACAGTGATCACCCTGTACCTCACCCAGCAGTCACATGAGCACACTACTCACCCTGCAATCATGTGACACTTCACTCACCTCTCCCCCTCACTACTTAATGTTCAATCTCACTCAAGTAAGCCCACGACTAACCATGCATTAATTCGTTCCACTTTGCACTTACATCTGCACCCAAATTCATATGGTCACCTCACTCACCCTGCAGTCACTCCTCTTATCCTACTCTCACACTATTGCGTTGCTCACCGTGCACTCACATGGGCACTCCAGCCACCCACACAGCGCAGAGGGTTAATGGGCCTGCTACAAAGAACGTGCACCAGGCAGATCACAGAACTGAGTGTGAGGAAACTATGAGTAGCGCTATAAAAAAATTAAATGTTTGCCAGAAAGGTGCTTGTAGGAGGCTGGCTTTGTATATGGTGCTCACTTATGTAAGTGTAGCACCCTGCACTAATCCTGACAACCCTTATGGTGATTTTAGTGGTCTTAGACAACCATAGAACGCTCTCTAAGTGGTAGCTGTGAAAAGCAGCCTTCAGGCTTTAGTCCACAAGGAGTGTAAAGCAGCTTGTTTTACTAGTACATAATCTTATGGTGTGAGTTAAGTGAAAAAGAACCACACAGTGTACTTACAAAAATAGGTATTTATTATAATCAATCACTAACACCTTGCAATAGCTCCTACCCGGAGAAATAACCACAATGCACACAATACTTCAGTAATAGAACAGCTAAGTAGCACTGTTAGAAATGGGGGTCTTTAGTTGGCAGAGGTAGGTACCTTTGTACAAATAGGGGCCCTTCTTTCTAGTCAGGATAAGGGAGTTACACTGCTAAAATATCCCCTGCTCACCCCCTTGGTAGCTTGGTACGAGTAGTCAGGCTTATCTTAGAGGCATTGTGTAAAGCATTTGCAAATAACAGCATTACAGTGTAAGCACTACATAAGGACACCACGCCAGTTTAGAAAAATATGCAATATTTTTATATACTTAAGACAAGACAAAAAATGATAAAAATCCACAATACAGTACTTAGAAATCTTCAGTTATCAAAACAGCCTTAAAAAACAGTTCCTTGAAGTCGATAGCTCCCTCTGGGGCAATTACGGCATCGTGAACAAACAAATCCAAACAATTCTGGCTGACCGTGGCGTCGCGGGCCAGCTACGGTGTCGGGAAGACCCACAAAAAAGTACCTTTAGAAATGCAGGGCATCGGCGACCTCTCGTTGAGCTTCCGAAAGCATGGCGTCTGCAGGCGTCGGTTCCGGAGGTCCGTGTAGGAGTCGTCAGGCCCTTGAAGTCACACGCGTTGCAGATCGCACTCCTCGCGGTTGAAGTCAGGAGCACTGGCATCAGCAGGCGTCGGGTGCTGCGGTGCGAAGTGCAGCAGTTCGGCATGTGATGCCCTCAGGTCGTGGTGCAAGCAGCGACTCGGTGGCGGCGTCAGATGGCGGCGTCGGTGAGACCAGGGTCACGGTGCGAAGTGATGCTGTGTTCCTCGCGGTGCTGGCAGGTCACGGTGCAAGCAGCGGCGTCGCCGTTGCTGAAGCGCAGTCGTCAGCTGACAAACTGGAGTCAATGGCGCCGGCGTCGGTAGGCCAAGGCTGCGGTGCGGGTTGAGGGCGGTGTGTCATGTAACTTTACGAGCGGTGCCCTCGAACCACGATGCAAGCTGCGGCGTCGATTTAGGTGTGGAGCGGTGTCAACGGGGATACCAAGGTGGCATTGTGAAGCGAGGCGATGCGGAGTGTGGTGTCCACAGGATGCGGTGCAAGCATCGGCAGGGTTGCGTTGCAGCAGTGCCCTCTGCGGTGCCTTCAGAACACGAAGTCGGCAGCGGCATCGTAGACGGCATCGGGTTGCTTTTTCTTCTGTTGCACACAAAACACACAGTCCCCAGTGCTGAGGGCAGAAGAACTTGAAGTCTTTACTGTTCCTGAGACTTATTGAACAGGGAGCAAGCTCTACCTCAAGCCCTTGGAGAAACTCACAAAAATAGATTGCAGAAAGCTCAGTCCAGTCCTTTCACTGCCCAAGACAGAAGCAGCCACTGCAGGCCAACACAGCAAAGCACTCAGCAAAGTGTTAGTTCCTCCTCGCAGCTTCTCCAGCTCTTCTTCTTGGCAGTCTTCTTGGTCCAAAAGAGTTCTAGGGTTCAGGGGCTTAGGCCCCACTTTTTATAGCCCAAAATCCTTTGTCCTCTCAGGCAGAGATTGTCTGTGCCCAGCCAGAACCAGTTCTGCGTTCTCTGATGTGGCTTCCTGGCAGGAGGTGGAGACGGCATTGTCAGAGGCAGACTAGGCCCATTCAGGTGAAAGGAAATCTCCTCCCCCTACTCTAAATGCAGCCCAGGTCTATTCAGCCCTTTCCTGACCCACCTAGACTATCTGGAGCCACAGCTGCTCGCCAGCCCCTGTCATCCAAAACCCACACAGTCAATCCACAAACCCAGCAGAGGCCTACTGGATGGCTGAACAAGAAGATACCTATTTTCTAAAAGTGGTATTTTCAAACAAAGAATGTAAAAATCACCTTTATGAAAAGATGCATCTTTAGATTCTGAGTTCAGGCATACTAAACTTTATTTTTCTAACTCGTTCCCAGGGCCAGTTATGTTTATAAGATGTTATAAGCAAACTCCCCATTCTGTCCTATGGGAATGTGTGGGCTTGCAATAGTGATAAACGAAATTGGCAGTAATTCACTATCAGGACATGCCACACACACCAGGGCATGTCCTAGCTTTCACATACACTGCACCCTGCCCACAGGGGTACCTTGAGCCTACCTTAGAGGTGACTTACATGTAAGAAAAGGGAAGGTTAGGGCCTGGCAAGTGGGTACACTTGCCAAGTTGACATGGTAGTACCAGAATGCACACAGGCTCTGCAATGGCAGGCCAGAGTTACATTTACGGGCTGTTCGTGTGGGTGGCACAACCCAGTGCTGCAGTCCACTAACAGCATTTGATTTACAGGCCCTGGCACACTCAGTGCACTTTACTAGGGACTGACACATAAATCAAATAGGCCAATCATGGAAACACCAATCCATAACACATTTTACCACAGGAGCACTTGCACTTTACTACTGATTAGCAGTGAGAAAAGTGCGCAGAGACCCGAAGCCGGAAAAAACAGTAAAAAACCGGGAGCTCAGAAAGCAAAAACTCTGGGGAAACACGCCAAAAGATGCCAAGTCTAACAAGCACAAATACACAGTGGTCACCAGGGAGAGACCAAACCATATACTAAGATAGTCGAATGCAAACCACGACCTAAGTTGAGACTGGACCCCGAGGATGTAGAAGATTTGGGGACCCAAGGAACCACCCAAGGTGAGTGTCTAGGAACCCTACGAAGATTGTTTGTAGAGTGGGAACACGACCGTGTGCTAAATACAAGTCAATGGGTAAGTCAAGGTTGCAGTTTCAAAGAAGAAGGACCCTTCCTAGTGGGCCATGAAGAAACCCAGTAGAAGTTGGAAGGTTGGAGACTCACTCCACCTGTGGATACCCCAGGAACCAGGATACCTACACCAAGGATGCCAAGTGCATAGGTGTTAAGTGACGTCAGAAACCGCCGTAGACCACAATGGAGGACTTCAGTAAAGATGCCGCTGGCGAAGAAGGTGAAAGAGTCTGGTGGAACCCAAAGGTGGATTCAAGGTGAGAAGAACCTGCAAGCAGGGGGGACAGAGTCTATGCCACTCAGGAGTGACCAGGTAGCACGAAAGACGAATGATCACCGATGTGGATAGATGCTGGAGAGTTGACAGTGCCCTTGAAGTTGCAGCTGTGCAGACCAGGCTATGCTGAGGACAACCAGGAGACAGTTACGAGCTGTCCCAAGTCGGGAGTCGAGAGCTAGGAGGTCAGTGTCCGCCAGGGGCATCAACAAGACTTGGCAATGGCAACAGGCGCAGTATTCGAAAAAGGTGCAATGTCGGGACCAGCAAGGTCCAAGTGACTCACCACAATCAGGTAAATCAGAGCAGGCCCCGAGCAAGCAGAGAAGCGTGCTGACCAAAAGAAGACCCTCGTGAGGACCCATAGGCCGGAGGCACATTAGTTGCAAGTGGACCTCAAGCAGCTCACCAGGGATGAAGGACCACGTGCAGAGTATGTGGTGAGGACGAAGATCTTGGCTGCAGGAGATGCTTGAGGCTGGGGCTTCTTGGAACCCGGAGATCTCTGGAAGAGAGTCAACAAACCTTGGCAACAGCACGTTGACCCGGTGCACAGAGGCTCCAGCAGCTCTAACAAGGGATACTGGCTTCAAAATTGCTGTGAAGACAGTTCAGGCATTGGGGGAGTTGCAGAACCACCACCTGTGTTGCTGAGGCTTTCGGAGTCTATGGGAGCCCAGGATCAGCAGACCAGTCAGCTGCGTTGTGGTGCCTGCAGATGCAGGGGAGTGACTCCTTCACTCCAAGGAAGATTCCTTCGGGTGTCTTGGATGTCCACAGGCCCTGTGAAGGACCTGTATGGATCAAGGGCACAGATGTTGGGGAAGACATGCAGAACAAAGAAACCAGGAGCAGCAGGAGTCTTCTCAGTTGCAGTCTTGGTTCCCAATTCGAAGTCCAGGGTGTCCAGAAAGTCGAAGATGAAGTGAAGCTGGATCTGAATCTTGTCCCACGACAAGTCTAGGGACCCACCCACAGATAAGCACTTAAGTACCCTAAGGAGAGGGTTGGGACGATCCAGGTGTTCCTTCCAGAGGAGGGGATGGACGGTGGGGAGGATACTCCCATGTCCTTTGTCAGTTTCACACCAGAGCGGGAGCCAACGGCTCCCTGAGCTGGTTTGAACTGGAGTATGCAAGGAGGGCACCAAATGTGCCTTTCAAGCAGTCTCAGTGGCACTGGCAAGTGCTCCCACTCTGTCACAATACACTAAATCCTGACTGGGAGGTGTTTACACCTCCTTGTGAGAGGAAACCTATTGTCCTGCCTTCCGCTCCCCGAGCCTGGCTCAGCAGCAGGGGGGCAGAATCATGTCTCTTGTCGGCAGCAGTCATAGCTTGCTGTTTGAGAGTAGAAGACTGGCACCAGGAGCACGAAAGGCCTCCCGGAGGAGCTTTACAGTGCATGGAATCATACCCCCAACACCGTTTATGGTGTTGGGGTATGATTCAATCATGTTTGATACCAAACACAACAGGTTCGTTACAGCCAGTTTAGAGATGGCCATCGCGTAATGACGCATGGCCACTCTATGTATGGTAATGACTGATGCTCTCACAACCCAGGAGAATGGACTCAGAAAGTTGTAGGGGTGCCCTGCTCATGCAGGGGCGACCCTCACACTTAGAACCGATCACCATGCCTTAGGGGTGACTCATAGGCTTTAAGTGCAGTGACCTCAGATATAGGTAAACCTATATCTGCCATAGGTGGTGCTAGCCCTAGCTTACACAAGCTTCAATTACAGGCTTGTGGTCACAATTTCAGTGGTCCCTCATGGTTGGCATAATCCATGTTTCAGCCATTAGGGACCCCTGGTGTATCTATGCCCTGGGTACCTTAGTACCATATACTAGGAACTTACAAGGGTACATCAATAGCCAATCTGCGGGTACCTAAGTACTCACCATGTCCAATTTAGGGAGGAATCACAGAGACTAGGGACTTGATTAGCAGGATCCCAGTCAGACTAGTCAGAAAAACATTATGACACCAGCAAAAATTGGGGGTGTCCATGAAAGCAGATCCTGCTGTCCTACAGTGCTGTCGAGAGATGAATTGCATTGTTGGTGAGTGCTAGTGAGGGAATTCATGGAAAAAGAGGAAATGGGGAGGGGTGCCAAAAAAGACTGTTGCACCGTGTGCGACCAGAGCTAGGGCCAGCCCTGGCTGGGAGTGTTAACCCCCCCCTGAAGTTCGGGTCTAATTGCGCCCCTGAAAGGAGCTCCCTGCAGTATCCTGATGCTAGTGATTAGCCGGTTATTCCTGTAGGCACATTAACATGCATGGTCCACCCTGCCTTATAACCAATATAGTGTGCAGGAGACCGGCGGTTCCGGAAGAACGCTGACACGGGGATAACAGTGGCAGAGAGTTCCATATAAACGACAAGCTCACGCTTTTATAAGCGCTTCAGGGGCACGTGCATACATACTTGCATACACATGACAGTCACGACAGACTTCTGACGAAGGCAGCAGCCTTGCGCCATTTCATGCGTGTGGTGACAGTCGTTGAGTCGCAGCGTACAAGGTCTTGCCCAGACTGAACCTTTTGGCATATTTGAACAGATTACAATGTGTGAAGAAGACTCAGATATGTCAATGGCATTCAGTGTTGGGGTAAACTGGAACCTGTCTCTCATAGATGCCATGATAAAATCCCACCTTATTTCATCTGGTTGGGAACAGCCTATTTTGCTGGTCAGGAACCTTTAGAATAAAAATCAGTGATTAACTCGATCTGGGGTTAGTTATAAATACATTCAGAAATGAGTCTGCAAATAATAACAAGGCAGACATGTATGTGCATGTAACACACCCCTAAAATTAGCTCTCTCTTAGGATGAAACTGAAAATGTGCTGTTCTGGCATTGGTACACAAACCCAGGTTAAGCCCACACACTCCTTTAATGAATCCACCAGTGCAGAGTCCACTATGAAGGAATATAGGCAGTGAGTCCTGCTGCCTTCCTTCTCCACCTTAAGGTGTTGGCCAGGGGAATGAGCTCAGGGCTTGTGCCTGGTGTAGGCATCAACTGAGGAATCCCACACATCCCCTGCTAAGTCTTTGAGCAAAGCTACTCCTGCAATTGAGGACCATTTAGAGATGGAGCTGGAAACATCTTAGTGAGGGGTGCAGGTCGCCTCATTTAATGGATTACAACTCTTTCTGCACTTTGATCTTGCCAGGGAAGCAGAGTAGTGACCCTAATGACCTTTCTATACGTTGGACCAGTGCAGACACCCAAGTTCTATGCAACATTCAGTTTGTGTAACCCACCTTGCCCCTTTAACGGTGTGAGCTCTGCTAATAAAATATTTGGCGGGCACATGTTTCTGTGTGACCAAGTGAGGGAAAAGATGCTCTGTGAGTAGTCCCCATGTTATGTTATTTTAAAATGCACACGAATCACCCCGGGAGGGTTATCTCTTTGCAATCATAGGGGGGTATCTCGCAATCATGAAGGAGTATCTTGGCCCATCATATCTTCGTGTAAGTATGTCTGGCCAAAGAAACAGTAGGATTGTGTTTCTCCACTGGATTCACGGAGGCCCACCTAATCTGCTGTTGATTGCTATTTATTTATGCATTTGGTAGCCACAATTTATCAACAGGTCATTCTTGATGTGTAACATAGTGCACTTTCAGACCACAGTTTTGCCATTTTGCAATAAAGACGGACTGTTAGGATTACTTTCTAACCTCATTACAATCCCATGCTATTTGTGTTGATGAATGTGATCAACAGTGTAGGGCTGCAGGGAGCTCAGGTGTGTTATTTTCTGGTTTACTGGACAGTATTCTTCTGTTTATGATTCTTGCCCCGCTCTCAGTGAGCATTTCACAGACGTGAGATGCCATTTATCCCATTACTGACCAGTATAAGCCAGTTGAGGGACAGAACAAGATACTCCAACTAGTATGTCTCCTTGGTCATATTTTAAAATTGGAAGCATCTTGGCCTTAAAAATCACTTCAATTATAATCAGGTGACACAACACTTCACTCTCCTCATAGGTCTCTTGTACGGCTCCTAGTCGTAATGTCAGAGTTACAATTAATCAATTTGACTAAATTACCAACCAAATGGGTTACACAAGGGCGACCTAGATATGCTCTTACATGGTGCAGCCAAGGCTACCTAAGCAATCAAGCCCAGGCTATGTCCCCAAACGGATCTTATAGTCTTGAAGTGGTACAAAGCATGTCCTAACATAAGGCATGATTCTGTGCACCATGTCTCCTGTAGCTTAAGGATGTGATATAGTGTAATACATTCCAGTCCTGCACCAAGATTTTCTTCTCATTGTTTGTAATGTTTCATGGAAACATATTTATTCCTGCTGCTTCTTATCCTTCATTCCCTGGGGATAATCTGTTATTAAGTGATGTAGCTGATGGCTTAAATGCATCCTCATTACCAATAGGGATAACTTTAGATTCCTTCAGAATACATACAGCACATCACTGTGCCTCTGCTGTGTTGTCTACCGCCATATTACAACCACATTCAGACATGGACTCCATCAGCCACCCTTAGACTCGTCAACCTCAGAAACGTTATCCTGTGAGTTAGACGGACAGAGTTGTACGTTTACTTCCCTTACTGGGTATACCGTTGGTGGCTTCACAATCCCCATTCATGTCTGCATGTGTGCTTACTCATTTTGGAAGAGCCGTGTCTATTGGTATTTTATCTAGTGTTTGTTATCGCAGTGTTGTGGTTTCTTAGCCTTGTAATAGGCGATGAATTGTCAACTCAATGCTTTTTTAAAGGAAGTCCAAGCGTTAGATCCTCCCAATATGGCTTTAGAGAGGGACACAGCACGGAGTCTGCTCTCATCAAGGCCACAGAAGAGATCAGAGTAGCAGTGGATCAGGGAGGTAGGGCAGCTCTGATCCTATTGGATCTTTCTGCTGCATTCGATACGGTCCATCATGGGATTTTGATGGACCGTCTCAGGGACTGTGGGGTACGGGGTAAAGCCTGGGATCTGCTCAAATCCTTTCTATCAGACAGAGGTCAGATTGTATCCCTGGGGAAATTTCAGTCAAAACTCTTTTCACTGCCATGCGGTGTGCCGCAGGGGTCTTCATTGAGCCCAACACTCTTTAATGTGTATGTCTCATCTCTGGCTCCTGTTATCAGTGCTTATGGGTTAGGGATTAAATTTTATGCGGATGACACACAAATTGTGGTGTCTCTATTACCCGGCCAAGAACTAGGAATAGATATTTGTTTTCCAGTCCTGCATGGAAGCTGTAGGAAGATGGATGGCAGAAAATTGCTTAAAATTGAACTCGGATAAAACCGAAGTGATGTTGTTTGGGAATGACCCTCATTTTTGGACTCCCAACTGGTGACCGGCCTCTCTGGGATCACTCCCTTCACCCTCTAAAAAGGTGAAAAATCTGGGAGTTCTATTGGATGAGAAATTGTCTCTGGGAGCCCAGGTCAATGCAGTAGTTTCAAAAACAGTGCATGTTCTGAGAACGGTTAAGAAGGTTGTGCGACTTCTTCCGTTGAGGTGCCGGAAAACAGTAGTCACAGCTATGGTTTTATCGAGGCTGGACTACTGCAACAGCTTATATTTGAATATTCAGCAAAAGGTTTTGTATAAACTTCAGCTGCTCCAGAATGCCGTGGCCAGACTTCTTACGGGCACATCCAAATTCTCCCCAATCTCAAGAGATAAAAAAAATTGCACTGGCTCCCGGTGAGGAACCGGGTGCAGTTTAAGTCCCGTTGTATAGTTTTTAAAGCTCTGCAAGGGTGGGGACCTGACCATTTAAGATGCCAGTTTCACTGGTATAGACCGACAAGAACTCTGAGATCATCAGAAGCTAAACTGGTTGTAGTCCCACCCACAAAAAAAGCCTAGTGGGGTGGCAGAAACTCCTCCTTATGTGCAGCTAAGGCCTGGAATGGTCTTCCATTCCACTTGAGAAACGCCACCAATCTTCTAGCTTTTAGGAGGGGGCTGAAGACCTGGCTTTTTGACAAATAATTCCCTTTTCCTAGCTCCGCTGCACGAGAAGTAACCAGCGCCAGGACACCTCCGGGTAATCGTGCGCTTTAGAAATCACCATAACATAACATAATACGTTTAATCATTGAATATTAGTCTAACAGTAGTTTTTCTTTATGCTTGATTACTAAGTGCTTCCTTGTTAGTTGAAAATTGAATGTATTCACTATTTAGATTATGCCACGAGGAGTTTTACCAATATAAGTCGCCAACGTGTTTCCTTGGTAGTTCTTCTCTCTTATGCCCAACCTCATTTTCTCTGCCATTCTATGCAGATCACTAAAGTAAGGGCACAAATGCAAAGAAGTCACATTCCTGAAAGTTAATCACACACACTAACCACATTGTTATATGAATCGTTCACATTGAATTTTGAGTGATAAGTGGTTTCTTAAAAAGTAAAAACAGCGTTTTCTTCCTGTAGTAATGAAGTGCCAATGGATCACTTCACACTTACTCTGTGGCAGAACTGCATTACTTAAAACAAGTAATCATGTCTGTTTCGAGAGCTTGTGATTTCTTCGATATTTCTGACATATCAAACCATAAACATTAAAGTGAAGCACCCGGCCTCTGTCCTAACCGTGGCCTAAACCTGAAACATCGTCGAGGCCTTCACAGAGTGGTGCCTTCCCTTCTGGAACTTTCCTAGAAGATGAGCCTATGCCCCAGAATCAAACCAAGGGCGTGCGCCCGCCCCCAGGAAGTCTAGTGAGGTCATGCACGTCACACGCTCGAACGTGCATGCGATATGAACTATCGAGGCCCTGACAGGCCAGAACACGTCTGGGATTGTCCCCATATAAAGGTAATGGTACCGAACAGTTCCGGCTGTTCAATTCATTCCATTCCAAGACTCGTTGTATAAAGCCAGAACCTATATAGATTTCTTCTGCTACTTCACCCCTGATTTGCAATCGCTTGCTTCCTTAGCGTCTTAAGAAGCATCAAAAGCTCTCTGATACGTTTGCCTTCCGAGGCCATGCTCTCGGAAAAAAACTTTTTTTTGGTACATCAATGGTGTGTGGCTGTTCCAACCTAACTATTTGAGGGTCGCCTGCTGCTTGTATCACGGTTTATGTTTAATATATAAATAACGTTTTTTGAAAAAAAATATTATTTTTGCTGCCATAATTGTGTTTTTTATTTTCCTCAAATCGAAGTTATAATATTTTATGAGGGAGGGGCTCTTTTTTCTTTATGAGTTTCCACAAAGGTGTAAATGATCTCATATGGCCCTTCTAGAGAATCATAACACTATTCAGTTCCCACCACATATCCAGTTGGAATATTCTGTCTTTTGGTATCTGTTTATTAAGATTAGGAAACTGTTCATGCTCTCAGATACCGTGTGAAATCTCTGAGTGATAAGTCTACGGAATATGTTTTGCCTTGATTTATTTTACATCTATAATGTGTGTCACCCACTGTTGGTGTCCGAAGACACCAGAATAATGTATTAATATCATCACGTCCTGATTTTTGAGTCAGACAGTTCTATAGTAACAAATCTGCCAAGAACAATATGGTGCTCAGTAGGTCCTGCATGTGTATACGCCACTTGAGCTGTCACTGGCAGCTTACCGGCCTCTGTGAATACATATTTTGAAGTCTTTATCTGCATAAGTACTCACTTAACATTAGCTGAAATTGATGCTCCTCTTTCATTATCTTTTCCCTGATTAACCTGAGAGATCCTAAATTTAGCAGAAAGCTTCAAATTAGCACCAGCTTTTGCCATTGTTTCTTCTGGTCTATGCAAGCCAATTTATTTCTGTAATATTGCTCTCATCTTGTGGAGCCCGTATTCATCTCCATTATTGGCAGCATTATCTCTTCGGGGTATATTCACAAGAATGTGTGCTAAACATCACCAAAAAATGTTAGTGCAACTTTACACATCGCAGCCTATCGCGGGAAAATAACCCTGTGTCAACGTGGAATTCACAACAAGACGGTACCATGCGATAGTCTGCGGAAACCGCGGACAATGTCCGCGATACAACCACCTCGATGGAGATAAACATACACACCACAACACAAAAAACCTGCGATGGACCAAAGTGCGATAAGAAAACAGTGACAACCAGTGCAAGGGCAGCAATACTCCTGCGTAATGCCGGAAAAAGCACAAGAATAGCATACGGAAAATGACAGAAAAAAATACATCAACTGCGAAGTACCACGGATGCACCCTGACCTACGGCAGAGGACAACATGTACCCCACAACATCCAAGCTCCGTGGAAGAACAGAACCGACAGGCACACCGCATGAAAGAGACCAGTGGCAGACAAATCAGAGCCGCAGGAGCGACTCACCCACCGTGCAGCATACGCACATAAGCATAAGTGCACCTCGACATTGACAACATCCCAGTACAAACAGCAACACCTCCACAACAGAACACAGGACACAACTGGCTCCGCAAATGTGCACAACATGGCAAATTACATATGAAACTGCAGCAACATGTAACATAACAATGTACTGTAGTGTAGTTCCTATATCCCTAATAGGCTCTGCGCATTGGAATAACATACACTATAGATTTGACATAGGGCTAAGGTCAGTATGTCTCTATCGAGTATATTAAACTTAATTACTTGTGTGTGCCAGCTAACTCAGAGGTCACTAGAAACTTCTTGAATATACAAGAAGGGATTAGTCTCTGACAATTGCATAAACATGACAACTTTGTTTCCCTGTAGAATCGGAACAGTCTCAGAATCGTGGAAACAAAAGATAACCGTTTCACTCAGTCAATCGTACATGCTTCGTTTCTACAGAGTTGCACAGAAATAGAGAGACGGGCGTTTCAATAAAAGGGTTTATTGAACAGTCTTATTTCTCATGCAAGAGATATGAATTGCTAAAATCGTAAGACAGACTGCGAAGTACAATATGTACGAGGTTAGCAGTAAGATAAAATAATACTGCAATAGCATGGTTTGTAGCTATGACATATGTTAATCAAAATACATACATAAATAACATAATGCTAAAATGTGATACTCATCTGATGCTTCTAAATTGTTCTACCCCAGTGTACCTAACCTAAGTGCAGTACAAGGTTTGAAGTAGGTGCTGTTTCTAAAGTATAGCTAGCTATATTTTAGTTTAGCCAAGAGTTGAGAAAAGTTTCTCTAAGTTACCGTCAGCTTCATACCTGAGAATGAGAGAGGTTGGAATCTCTTTTCTGGACTCGATAGTCTAACCCCCCGCAAGGAAAGTCAGAGAGCACTGGAGCTGGATTCTCTGCAAGGAGGATGGCAGCGTCAGGTCAGTGCATCAGGCTGGAACTCGATCTCCTTCCGAACTTGCTGTGGCAAACCGAGTAGTCTGGGTTGGATCGAATCCTCCAGGAACCGCAATTTGCCAGGGCAAGTGCTGGTATATTTATACCTTGAAGTTGTCTAGGAATGCCAGTATTGACGTAAAAGTCGGGCAGAGGAACGTCATGAATGAACCCCTAATGAATAGATGTTCATGCACACTTAAATGAGTTCTTGGAGAAATCAATATTCAAGCTGAGGGAAATTCCTAAAGGCTTAAGGGTCTGGTTTTCCAAGAATTCGTTGTGACGTGGATGGACGGATGTAGGTGGCCATGCCTGTATTTGGTTTGTACGGATAATGTCTAAATAAGGGCCGGATTTCTATATCCAAATAAGGGCAATGTGAATTGTACCTCTATAAGGGCATAAATCGGGAAACCTATATACGGAATCTAAATATGCACACAACACCCACTCCAGTTACGTATGAACAACGTTACTAAATCCTAAACGTTCTAAACATATCTTAAAACAGAGTATCGCATGGGTTTGCTAAAAGAAGCTAAAAACATATCTAAAACATATGTTCTAAAAATACATTACAAAACCATTGCTATGCATAAAGTGTTGTACATATTAAAGGCAATGTTCCATTCTAAGCATAGGATTACATTGGATTGCTAAATGATTGAACCAAAATATATCCATGTGATGAAATGACTCGTAAATACAGAAGAAAAAGGGCCGAAACCATTTCATATCCGGTTACACAAGTCAAATTGTTATACATGACAAGGTGGCATACTGTCCCTGGAAGTGTTATCAAAGAATTCTGTTCTCTATGAATAGTTCTGCTATAAGCAGATTACTGTGCCAAAAAATGAAAAATACATTTTCGGAAAACAAAATTAATCATAGGAAAAAAAGTTCCAAAGTCAGTAGCATGTTTGAAAAAGAATGAAGGCCAAATTCAGAGTCTCTCCGGAACACTGCGTGCTTGAATTAAAAGACAATGTGTGGGGATGG
This sequence comes from Triturus cristatus, assembly GCF_964204655.1. Lineage (NCBI taxonomy): Eukaryota > Metazoa > Chordata > Amphibia > Caudata > Salamandridae > Triturus > Triturus cristatus. Next base: position 558,426,080 of record NC_140590.1, read on the forward strand.
AGAAAACATAAAATGTTCTAATCCTGTAGACAACAAGTCGTCTACCGTTGTGGATGAGAGTTGGAATACCTCGTGTAGAAGATCAACAGCACATTGATGCGAACTATCGCCTTCAGCATTGGAAGCATCAGCAATGTCCGGATTGGAAGTTACCTGCGCGCCTGGTGTTTCCTCTCGTACCTCAGCAGTAGCGTCTGTGAGATCTCAATGAATGCCGCCATCAGGATTGGTAGCCGCTGGGGACAACACATAGCATGGGCCGTTATCGGGTCCAGCAGAGTATCGATATCCGTGGCATGACTGATGGGAGTGTCAGACAAATGTCCAGCACGCATTCTTCACTGCATAGCAGGCAGCGTAGAACAGGTAAGATGCAATCTTGCCAGATTGATCTGAATGACATTAAAGTGGTGTTTAATTCTCGTAGACGAGGTAAACCCAGAATTTGGACGATGCGCTCACGACACCTCATCTCCAATAGAGGTTTTTCCCTGGTGAACTGGGTGTCGATGGTGATTTGGCTTGCCATATCGTAGCAGTAGGAGAACAAATAGTATCCCTGCAAGGAGTGCTAAAAGGAGCGGCAGTCCGCCAAACACAAGTGCACGAAGTTTGGAAAAATTCAGAGGACTGCTTGAAAAGGTGCTAACAATCCTGAACACACGGTCTTAAATACATGTACAATACCGCTCGTATCAGACATGTTTAAGATACGACCTAACATTTCTGAGAAATGCACAGGGCAGTTTGTATACAAAAGGGTATGTACCTCCGCCGAAGTCCTTGCGACTTGGAGATCATAGGTTTCTTTGGCAGAGGTCAAAGGCACAGTTTTTTGCAAAAGAATGGCTTTCATTCTGCTTAGAGTATCAATTCGTATAGAAGAGATATTCAGTGAAGGCCATAAAGGCGACTCCCTGACTATGTCTATTTGTGGAAACAAGACTTGCATACAGCAAGTGACCCTGGATGTAACCGTTACTAGATATGGGATACCTGACAGCATGCCACAGCAGCTGTGATCATTCAACATAATGCAACTCCCATTTGAAAGTTGACCAAAGATTGGATTAATCACTGCTGACGGTGAACCGTGCAGGTGGCAGGATAAGTTTGTAGTGGAACCGCCACAGGCCCCGTGTAAGTTAATACCCTGACAAAGGAGAGAACCGCTTAGTGCGTGTTCACAGTTTTTACCGCTAAGAAACACTTCACGTCCCCCACTCCAACATCTGTTTGTGTAAGGTAAATCCCAGGATGTCTTGATGTATTCTTTACCCAACCTTTCATATTTGCCTGCTGGTTTATGTTTAAGGCAATACTGAAAATGGAAAGTCGTAACAGGCAGAGTAATTTTACCATGTATGATCCACTCAGTAGCTGGTTTTTCTGCCACTGTGAATGGTAATTTCTCCAGTTTTTCAATGCTCAGCACCGTATAGTCTGCTCCCCTTTGTGCCATTCTGATCTGTTTATCAGTGAGATTGAATTCTGCAAACAGTGACGTAGTATTGATTAAATGCCAAGGCACATAGCCAGAACGCAGGTTTTGAAGTGTCCAGCTTAATAGCATGATAGAACGTAGCTGTGACTGACCATGTTGCAACATGACCAAGTCTTGTTCCATGATGTCAATGATAGAGGATACAATGCTGTTCAAAGAATATATCCTGGACGACAGTCGTTAACCCATTGTCTACTACAAAGACAACCTGTAACCTGCAAATATGTTTTAATCACACATGCAGTGCAATTGGACATCTTCTATTGTCCCATGATTGCCATGGATGGCCACAATGTGACGTGCTCATGAGAAGTAAGTTTCAATGATGGAGTTCCTACGGGCCATTCCTGCCGCAGCTGCAGTGGGATGTGGGCCACCTGCCCTATCGTCACCATCATCGTCCGGTACCTCTCGAACTGGGATCCATTGGGCATTGGTGCGAACACAGATGTTGTGTAACACACAACCTGCAAAGATCATCTTGCACACGATGTCTGGGCTGTACAGGAGCTTTCCACCTGTGCCGTCCAGGCACCTGAAACGTGACTTCAACACAACAAATGTGCGTTCAACGATGCCCCTGGTGCGTATGTGGGCCGCATTGTACTGCCTCTGGGCGGGTGTGTCCGGGTCTCAGAGGGGTGTCATCATCCAAGGGCAGAGTGCATATCCTTGATCACCTGTGACAGTGCAGGGAGAAAAGAGTCAATACTTGATTCGACAGGATGTGATGGCAGGCCCACTAATCAAGTGACGCCTGTGCTGGCTGTGTGTGGGGTGAGTGTAAACCAGCCCTCAGAGAGTAGCTGGTGCTGGCAACAACTCCAACAGTCATCAGGCACTCAGAAATGCAATCTCAGAACAACAAGGGGGAATGACTCGAGTCGCACAGGGCTAGTGGCCCCAGATGCACAGCGGCCGACACAGGCGCACCGCCACGGGACGCTGACCTGCGGGAGATTGGGGTAGGGTCATCAGGGCAGAGCAGGGCCTCGCATGTGTCTTAGGTGCCTTTCACGGAGTGTCACGGGGGAGAATTGGAGGTCTGTCCCCAGGGCATGTTGCAGAGGGCACATGCCAGCTGTGTCCGGCAACAAGGCGGATATGAATGCCACAGACCCATGCCAGACACCAATTCTGTACCGGCCCGTTGCTGATGACAACCCACAGGCTCAGACTCCAACGATGTTCTGCCGGAGAATGACGGTCCCTCATGGCGCACAGGGTTAGTGGCACCACGTGTCGCTGTCTTGTGTTGAACAGGGTTAGTGGCACCACGTTTCGCCGGCTTGCGTTGAACAGGGTTAGTGGCACCACATGTCGCCGGCTTGCGTTGAACAGGGTTAGTGGCACCACGTGTCGCAGGCCTGCGATATGGAATTATGCCTCACTGATCGAAGGGAGTCTTGTGCTGTGGCCGCTGCCACGGACTTGGGGTCACTGCCATTCAGGACTCAGGACACTGTTCCACATGTGGGACATACTGGGCCAAAGAGGACGCTGGTGGAGCATGCTAATAAGTAAGGTCCTTACTGTAAGGAGTGATGTGGGCCAGCGTCGGGGGGGCTAGCGATGGTCTGCGGAGGCTGCAGAGGTCACAGGACTGGGGCTTGGAGCTTGCACTGGCACGTGGTGGGCCCTCTTTGACACACAACGGTGTTGGCAGGTGAGCAGTGCGGCCCTGGTGCACTGGGGCGGGCAGGCCTGGTCTGTGCATCAGCGTCATGGGGTGCAGCAGGCACACAGGGTCGCAGGTCCCGCTACTCGTGTTTTTGGCCTCATGGCTGGCCGCGCAGTGTAGCACTTTCAGTGACGTTGGCCTTCCCGGAAGTGAACCACGCTCTGCGCAACGGGGTTTTTGACCACACCCCTGCGCAGCCCTGGCGTACTCGGGACCCACCCACAATGGTCACGCACACAGGGGTGGACGCAGCGTGCAACACTTCAGCTATCTGACCAATGGCCTGGGGTGACATGGTTGAATCCACTGCTCACTACTCTCCAGTCACCAGCAGTTGTGGTCTGCATGGACATGTCTGTGGTTTGCAGACCCATGTCTGTCCTGCACATCCACGCCTCACTTCTCGTTGTGTACATTCCCATTCACGGGTCACTTACATCCTCGCACAAGGCTGCATTCCGCATCTCCACACGTTCAGCTGTTGTGTGGCTTTGGTGCCGTGATATGTCTGTATTGGGTGCAGGGGTAGCTCAGGATGACCATGGAGTGGTGTTCTCCTGTCTGGTAGGTGGTCGTGTAGTTTGACATGTTGTATGTTGTTTGGTCACATGTGCATTCCCACAGTTGTGCGTTGTGTGGTGGTGGGTTTGGGGTGTGTGATGTGTTGATTTGGCATCCTGGAAGCGCTGGTTGATGATGGACTGTTGGAAGATGAAGGAATCATGCACACTGCTTGGGTAGTTGGCGACGACATTGGTGAAGAGTCCCCTGTGGTCCACTATTGCCTGCACATTGATGGTATGCGTGTGCTTTCTGTTGCGGTAGTGATGTGCAGTATCCGCAGGGCGCACAAGTGGGACATGTGTGCAGTCAATTGCCCCCAACACGGCCGGGAATCTGGCTATGGCGTAGAAGCCTTGCTTTGTCTCCAGCTGTTCCTGCGCAGTGTTGGGGAAGTGAAGGTACTGGAGTATGAAGCTGAGGATGGCATCCAGGACAGGTGTGATGAACTTGTGATAGGGCTGGCTGTGAGACCCCTCCGACTCTGGCAGTTGTTGGTTGGAAGGTACCAGAGGCCAACAGGTGCAGCACAGCCAGCAGCTTTGTCTGCGGAGGAATGTTGGTTCTCCGCTGTGTTGGGACCGTCAGCCTGTGGGCGATGTGGGTCATGATGCGGATGATGGTTTTCCTTTTGAGCCTGTAGTGGGCAATGACTTTCTCTGGCGTTAGGTCTGTGAGAGTGGTGCTTTTTTGGTAGGTCTGTGGTCTTACTCTGCGCTGCCACTGTGGTGGTCCGGGGGGGGGGTCCGGGTCCTGGGGGTGGTGGCGGTCCTGGGGGTGGTGGCGGTGGGTGTTGTGGCAATTTTGGGGTTCCGAGCTGCATGATAAGTAGCTCCATGGCGTTGTTTATTCTTCGGGTGTGGCTGTGTGCGGGGCTCCGTTGCCTACTGCAGGTAGTCGTCCGTCTTTACACCTGTTTGGGGGGTGGGGCCTTTCCTGCTGCGGCCTACGGGCCTGTCCCTGGGGCCTACGCGACGGAGCCGGTGGCCCTCTGGAGGTGGGTGAGGATCGTGGTGAGCCCTGAGAGCACAGGAGCCTGTCGCGAGTGGACCGGGCACTCCTAGGGTGTCCTGGGTCTCAGCACGGAAAAGCTCTTCAGCGATGCCCGTCGGTGAGTCCTGCTGCACGCCTATCTCCGTGGCGATCCATGTTGCCCGGCCCGACCGGGGACACCTAGATCACCCTCCACGACCGGCGGGCCTACTGGACGGACCTCTGGGGCCTCTTCACCCTGACCGACTGGACTCCCTGGGCCGGTTCCTGTTGGTGGATCCACGTGGTTTAGCGAGGCAATGGGGCCCTGAGAGTAGAGCATTGCAGACCTCCGCGCTGGGCCATCTCCCTTGCCTCACGCACTGGCACTTCGACTCGGAGGGCTGCTGCTGTCTGTCGCCCTTGCCCCCAAACACATCCTGCCTGTGCCTTCTTGGACCCGCAAGGGGGAAGTAGAGCTTTACGCCGGAGGAGGTGGTGCTGACCGCCGGTGAACAATTCGCTCCGTTGCCTCTAGTGAACGGCGGAGTGAGCACACCTGCATCTGGCCTAGACACCAAGGAATGCGGATTGACGCGGTGGGGACCGCCAGTCATCAGAGGCGGCTCGCGGGCTCTAACCTGTGGCTGTAAGGGACAGCGCCGCAAACTTGGCCAAATATGACCTCCACCCGGGGCAGGAAGGACAAACAAGTTCCGAAGGAGAACTCACTTAAGGATCTCTTCGCCCGGGCGAGGACCGTGGGGCCGGCGGAGCCTGATCGAGAGGGAGCAGCGGCAAACATGGCGGAGGAGCCGGTGACGCAGGCCTTCCTGGAGTCCCTGTTTTCCGCTCTGCGGGACAACCTCCAAAACGGTGAAACGCGATCTCACAGCGGAGATTGAGGTCATCTGCAAGGTTTCGGACGATGTAGGGGAAAAAGTGGCGTCACTGGAGACCAAAAGCGATACCCGGGACACTGAACTTGCAGCCATGCAACAGGAGGTCTTGTGGATCCATGAGCAACAAGTGGATGTCCAATCCCATCTGGAGGACCTCGAGAATCGCTCCCGCCGCCACAACATTCGAATAAGGAGAGTGAGCACCGATGAGGAGGCAGGCGATATTTTCGGCTATGTTCGAGACCTCTTCAACTTTGTCCTGGGCAATCTTCCAGACTTTGACCTAAAACTGGACAGAGCGCACAGAGTAGGCCCTCCCAGGGCACCGATGGCTCCTCCGGCGGACATTCTGGTTTGTATCCAGGACTACCGCACCAAGGAAGATATCTTCCGTAAGGCCCACTCACTGCAGCCGCTCACTTTCCGTAACCAACCGCTGGCCCTCTACCAAGACCTCGCCGCCATCACTCTCCAAAAACACCGGGTCTTCCGGCCCATCACGGAGGCCCTGCACCAAAAACACATCTCCTATTCCTGGGGGCATCCGTACCGCCTTGTATTTTGCCACAAGGGGAAGTTGTTCCAACTACGCTCCCTGTCCGAGGTGAGCAAACTCCTGGGGATCCCTCTTTCAGAGGACACTGATGACAGAGAGCGCTCGGATCGGGAATCCAGTGATGGCTGCCCGAGGTGGAGGCAGCAGCGTCGTCGGCGCCGCGCCCGGAGACCGGATTTGCAGGAGGCCAAGAAGGAACAGCAGGCTGCCCTGGCGGTGCTGCCGGGAGCCCTGGCCAACACAAACAGCAAGTAACTGTCTTCAGCTGCCATGATGTGGTCTTTCACTGATGTTCAGGGGGGGAGTTCACATAGGCCACCATAGGACCCCAAAGACTTTGTTACTGTTCATCCTGGGATGACGGACTAATGACTAACCTCGTGGTCTCTTTCTTTCTTTTTTTTTTTTCCCCATTTGGCGCCAGTTGTGCCTTATTTTCTCTTTTTCAATTCTCATGGGTCTTTACCTTTTTCTTCACTTTATTTATCCCTCTTCGCTGTCCTTTATTTCTGGGGGGGGGGGAACCCGGTCCAGAGTGCGCTACGAGGCCTTTATTCTCACGCTAGCGCCCAGACGCCCTGGTAGCTCTGCTGCTTTAATCCATATCTTGGTGTAAGATGCCGCCACCTTCACTTAAGGTTCTCACTTTCAATGTGAGAGGACTCAATAATCCCATTAAGCGCAGGGCACTTCTCTCATACCTAGAGAGTACGCGACCAGACATCTGCCTACTTCAGGAGACACACCTCCTCCCCAAGGATTGTCACCGGCTTCGGTCCCGCGCCTTCCCGACCCAATTCTTCTCTTCCACATCTTCTAAAATGGCAGGGGTGGCTATTCTGGTCTCCAGGGCTTTCCAGGAGAAGGCAACCCAGAAGGGAGTTGAAATCAAGGGCAGGCTTCTTACCTATCACTTTACTATAGGGGAGCACACTGTGGTTGTGGGTTCAGTTTACGCCCCTAATGAGGGACAGGAACGCTTTCTGCAAGACGCTCTAATGGCTGCCACTACAACTCAGGAGCGCCACATATTACTAGGGGGGACCTCAACATAGTATTTGACAATGACCTTGACAGGTCGACACAGCGCATGAGGCCACACTCTCAATCGACATACTAACGGCTTCCCTGTCTGATCACACCCAGGTGGAAATACCGCTGGCACTTACACAGATCCGACGACCGGCCAGACACTGGTGCTTTCGTGACGCTCTTGTGCATAGGCCAGACACGGCCACACAGATAAAACGCGCAATAGAGGATTATCTCTCGCACAATGACACACCAGACACTGCTCTCTCCAGACGCTGGGAGGCCCTTAAAGCGTTCAACAGGGGGGAGGTTATTGCTATCTCGTCCGCGGATAACACGGATCATGAGGCAAAACGGGAGGAGCTGAGTCAGAAAGTGTGAGAACTGGAGCAGATGCACCAACGAACCAGAGCCCCCCGTATATGGCGGCAACTCACGACCGCTCGGAAACAACTGACGGCTTTAGACAGGGATAAGGCAGAATATGCCGCAATGCGGCTACGACACTCCTTCTACACAGGCGTAGATAAAGGTGGCTGCCTCCTTGCGCACAGGCTCCGTGAGGTACGCTTACATGAGGGCATCCAAGAAATCAGAGACGGTACGGGCAACAGATGCTCCGATGATGCGGCTATTGTCAACACCTCCTGCAAGTTTTATGCCCGACTCTACGATGACCAGCCTACTGGACGAGGCGGACACCGATTCTTACCTCACTGAGGCCCACCTCCCTACCTTGACATCCGACCAGGCAGCCCATATTGAAAGAGAGATCAGGCCGGAGGAGGTTATTTAAGCCATTGCCCGCCTGAAACTGGGTAAATCTCCCAGCCCAGATGGCTACACAGCAGCCTTCTATAAAAATTTTGCGCGATACTTGCTCCCTTGCTCACCCGGCTGTGTAATTCTTTCGCAGCGTCGGGGGCCATCCCTCCCTCCTTGCTGGAGGCGGCGACAGTCGTGCTCCCCAAGCCCGGGAACAATAAAGCAGAATGCGGCTCATATCGGTCTATCTCACTCCTGGACACAGACTCGAAGCTTTACACCAGCATTCTGGCGAGCCGGCTCGCCCCTTACATGCAGGGGCTAGTGAACCCCGACCAAGCCGGGTTTATACCGCAACGGCAGACAAGCGACAATATGAAACGGGTCACTCACCTCATTGAAAAGGCCTCCCGCATACCGGGGAAGTACATGCTTCTCACGATTGATGCAGAGAAGGCCTTTGATGGGGTCCATTGGCCATATCTTGAGCAGGTACTGGCCCGCATAGGCTTTGGGGAGAAAATGCGGACCCACATCTTTAATTGCTACCGGTCACCAATGGCGACGGTAAGAATTAACGAACACACCTCCACCCCGTCCCAATTCATAGGGGAACGAGACAGGGTTGCCCTCTGTCACCCCTCCTCTTCGTTCTCTATATGGAGCCCATGCTGCAGAGGGTGAGAGATCACACTCAGATCACAGGCATCCGCTTTGGGGGTGATACTCATACCATCAGCTTGTATGCGGATGATGTGCTTGTCACTCTAGCGAATCCTGAGACAGCACTGGGCGCTTTCCTGGAGGAACTAGGGGGCATATTATCTAGGACGGTGTTAAAAATTATCGCCGGTTTAGCGGCAGAAAACTGCCACTAAAACGGCGATAATGGGCTTGATAATATGCCCTTGAGAATTCCAATAGAAGTCCATGTTCTGATGTGAACATGGGCTTCTATTGGAATTCTCCAGGGCATATTATCAAGCCAGTTATCGCCCCTTTAGCGGCAGTTTTCTGCCGCTAAACCGGCGATAATTTTAATGCCGTCCTTGATAATATGACCCTAAATACCTTCGCCGGAGCCTCTGGGTTCAAGGTCAATCTGACTAAATCTATAGCGATTAATCTCTCACTACTACCACAGGAGAGGGCTGACTTGCAGGCCCGTTTTCCTCTACGATGGTCTGATGACACCGTTCCATATCTGGGAATACATCTGGGCCCAACCCTACAGGACATGACACTAGCTAATTTTTCGCTCCGAACTCCGGCGGTGGAGACACCACCAGATCTCTTGGCTGGGGCGCGTAGCTGCAATAAAGATGACAGTGCTTCCTAAAATCCTCTATCTATTTCAAACACTTCCCCTGCCACCTCCCACTGGCTGGCTCCAGAAGGTACAATCGGACCTCTCACTTTTCATTTGGCAGGGACGTAAACCACGTCTTAAACGAGTAGTTAGCTTTCTTCCACCCCACGAAGGGGGACTCGGGATCCCGGACCTTACGCTCTATTACAAGGCTACACAGCTTAGATATCTGGTCGAATGGAGCCGGGCTGAATCTGAGAAAAATTGGCTTTTCCAAGACTGAGCAGTTGCAGGCACCTCTCTCATGAAGGTTCCCTTTCTCTTGAAGGCCCACCGCCCCCCCAAACCATATGCCTCGCAGGTGACCCGCACAAACCTAACGATATGGGATCAGACGAACATACGCCACGACCTCATGACCTTCCCCTCGCCGCTTTTGCCGATTTTGGACAACCCCGATTTTGGCCCAGGGACAGTCTCCCAGTGCTTTCACTCGTGGCGAGAGGCCGAATGTTGCGCGTTAGTTCTCTTATTTGCCAAGGGGAATGTCATCTCCTTTCCGCAGCTTCGGACCAACTATGGTCTCCCAGAGACGGAGCGTTTGCGCTACCTCCAGGTCCGACGCTGGGCCATGCCCCCGATAATCGTACACAGGCGGCGAGACTCCTTACGCCATATGAGCGTTGGCTCATAACACGGTCTTCGGACAAGAAACTAATCTCAGATCTCTATAAGATGCTACTATCCAGATACACCCACACTTACCACTCAGGGCGGGCCCGGTGGGAACGGGTAATTAGGGCACAACCTCACTCCCGAGGAATGGGAAGGGGCATGCTATAGGGCATGCCACACAGCAACACACGTAGGTCTCACTGAAACATTCACCAAATTAGTCTATCACTGGTACTACACCCCAGAGAGACTCCACCAAGCTGATGCGACACAGAGTTCGGACTGCTGGAGGGGATGTGGCGATAGGGGCACACTAGTACACTTGCTTTGGGATTGTGTACACCTCCGGTCCTGCTGGACACACATACTGGATGAAGTGGACAAACACCTTGATACAGAACTCCCTAGACTCCCCGCATATGTCCTTCTAGGGGTGCCCAACCCCCTTACCTATCCCCAGTGCTTTAAATGGGAATAAATGAGTGCAGGTACTCATTAAAATGAGCTACAGGTGTAGTGAGGGGACGGGGCTATGGGCGGGGCTAAAGGCCAGACATGATGATACTTAACGACTTCTATATTAGTTGCAGCACATACCAAAACACATGAGAAATGTGTTTATATAAACAAAGCAAGTTAACTTATTACACAAAATGAAAGAGAAATGCGATAATATGTTAACATTTCCTTTTTTTTTGCAATAGTTGCACCTTTCAAATGTCATACTGTTAAATGCTGTTTGGCAAAAGAAAACTATTTATTTTTGGGCATGCGAGTAGGAAGAAACTGAAAATACCCCCACTTCGGACAAAATATCTTATGGCACCAAGCAAATGAAGCAAACAATCCTGACCCTCCCCAGAAGAAATCTCTTGTCTCTTCCATCGATCTATCCATTCATCCTTTCATCCTACCATTTACCTGCTGATGTCCACCATTTAACCTTTACATTCTATCGTCTATTCAGTCTTTCATCAATCATTCAGTTTTTCACCATTCCATCTATCCACCCTTCATATCCAAACCTATCCATTTATCTCCAAACCTATCCATTCAACCTTTCCCTCATCCATCTCTTTATCCACCTTTTTCCTCATCCATCAATCCATTCGCTCATCCATCCATCAACGCTTTCACTCTTTTATTCCATCCAACTTTTCATTCCATCCACCCTTTCACTCAATCCCTCCTTTCACTCATCCATCTTCCACCCTTTCATTCATCCATCCAATCTTTCACTTATCCACCCATCATCCGCCCTTTTAGCCAATCATCCACCCTCTTTCACCCATGCATGCTTTCACTCATCCATCCATCTATTCATCCATCCATCCAGACATCCACCCTTGCTCACTCATCCATTGACTCACTCACTCACCCACCCACCAACCCATTTTTTCTTTATTTATGAATCTTTGTCGCCGAGCAGACATGTACACACAAAGTGCCACCCATTTCTTTAAAATACCTCCTGAGAGTGTCTTGATTCTCTCTGTTTCTCTCACTTTTTTCTTACAAAAACAGGAATACAAATGCAGGCAAACACACAAACATAGCAGACACGCAAGGGCAGAGATGACATGAGCACCAGTTACATTACAGAAAGTCACATTAATTTTTGTTTTAGGCCTAGGACAATTAAGTCATTTGCTCAGAATCACAGGATGTTGAGCTGAAGCTGGGACTCAAACCTATTTTCATAGTTTCTTGTTAAGCAGCTCTGACCGGCCCTAACATTACATCCTCACAATTTTCCTATCTGGGAAAGATGCCTCACAGCCTATGCAAACATAAACCCACCACCAAGGCCTGAAAGACACTGGAGCGAAGGTGCTAACAACAGGCACAAAGCAAGGCCAATTCACTAACTCTCCCCCTTTCCCAGCAAACTATAGCTTCAGGGCGCTAGCCTGGACAGGGAGCAGGGAAGAAAAGCAGAGCAGAGAGACCCTTAGGTACCATCCCATCGCCCAATGTCCGCCTTCCCAATCCGATGCTGGGTAGCGTGTAATACCCCTTCCCCCCGTAGACTCGTACTTAGAGCTGCATTCATCTCGGTTGTCATGTAACTAGATTTGTGGGGTAGGGGATAGGCTCACAGTCCCACACCTACAGTGTGATTGACTGGACAGGGTCTGATTGGACCCTTAACTTTTATTCACAGGGCCGCAGGGCATTCACAACCCTAAACAGCCCTTAAGTGATGCAAATGAGCCGCTGCTGGATTGCTCAGCAGCGGCTCTATTCAGAGGCATACACTGCCCCTCCCTCAGTTCTGCCTTCTCTTTTTCGGCAGCAGCCGAGCAGAGCACTCTGCGCAGCACAGTCTCCGGTGCCATCGAGCCTGCACTGACTGACTTTCCCCTAAATACCGGTACTGTCCTTGGGGAAGGAAAAGTTCCGGTACTCAAAGGGAGAAAAATAAAAAGTGGCGGTACTCATTACCGGTGAGTACCGGCCCATTTAAAGCACTGCCTATCCCCTTAAAATCTAGACGGGGGAAACAGATAGCTATAGCTCCAGGCACAGCAGTCCAAAATATTTTGATTCACTGGGGAAAAAAACACACTCCTGCACACACGGGATGGTATCAACGACTATGGCATGTCTTGGGTATGGAAAAGATCTCTCTTATCCTGGCCGGGAAAGGCTCCACGTTCAGCGACCTGTGGCAGCCCTTTCTCACTCTGCTAGCACAAGAATTCCGGGAGCTGACATGCCCGAGATATCTACGTCTCTTGCGCCTAAAAGCACCAGAATCTGCCTCCTAAGATCCACAAACACCTGGCCTGACATATTACCAGGCCTAGCGCGCTCTAAACCAACTTGGACCGAGGGCGGGTGGGTAGGGGGTGGCTTACGACTTTTCTTTTCCTTTCCTCCTTTCGCTTCTTCGCGTAGAGGGTGGGGGGCTGGCGTTAATTGTTTACTTCAAGATACTGTTATGTTGCTTTTCACCTCAGCCGGGTCCTGCGTGACCCTCATAATGGGCACTTATCCTTTGCAGTTCTTAATAAAAAGAATTAAACCATAAAGTTGTAATACGAGGAGCATGTATCTCTAAGCATGCAGGTGTCCTTGGTTCCATACGCACGTCTTTGACTAAACTCAAGAAAGCTATTAAAGCTATGGAGTTAAACTATTTCAACACACACGACTCTATAACACTTGCTTCTATACGTAGCGCTATGTCCGAGTTCGAGGAAGAGGCGGAGAGGGAAACCAGATTCCTTGGGGCAAACGCGAAAGTGCCCAGCTATGGTGAGGGTGACTGACCCGGGAAAACCTTTGCAAACCTCCTTAAACAAAGTACAACGCCCACCTTCATTGTAGAACTTGTTGATGGCGATTCTCCTCCTGTTAGGGGTCAGGAAGCCACGCATGTGCGTCTGACAACATTTTAATCCTCTCTTTATACTGCCACGCAGCAGGCCGCTGCTCCCTCTCTGGGTGATTACTTGGACTCTCTGGAGCTCCATTGGCTAAGTCCCGCTCACAGAGAATATTTGGACGTTCCATTCACCATAGATGATATCACACAGGTGATTAAGAGCCTTCCCATTGGGAAAGCCCCTGGGCTTGACGGGCTGACGACACTATTTTACAATACATATGCAGATATTCTCGCACCTCATCTTGTGGATGTATACCAAGAATCACTTGAGGCAGGGGAACTGCACCCATCCATGAGAGAAGCTTTAATCATCACCCTCCTCAAACCCGATAAGCCAGTGACACTGCGTTTCCTACAGACCCCTCTCTCTAATAAATGTGGATGCCAAAATATTGGCCAAACTACTAGCAAATAGATTCCAGCCGCTGATGCCCGTCATTGCCAGACTGGACCAGTCCGGATTTATACTGGGTAGGTCGACAAATTGACCCCAAACTCCCAGCCGTTGCAGTCTTCCTAGACGCCACTAAGGCGTTTGATTCGCTAGAATGGCCCTTTCTGTTTACCATACTACCCAGGTTAGGCTTTAGTCCCAATTTTATTAAATCGATAAAATTGCTCTACACCAAGCCTACGGCCCGTCTTCAAACCAATGGTCTGATATCAGATGCCTTCCCTATTTCACGCTAAACTAGGCAGGGATGTCCCCTGTCACCTTTATTGTTTGCGGTAGCTATGGAGCCATTGGCTGCTAGAATACGCCAACATCACTCTACCCGAGGCCTGATTTTTACTGATAGGAATCTTACCATTTCCATGTACGCAGACAATATCACCTTGTACGGCAAACATCCAGATGATAACCTAAACCCGGTTTAGCGAGACGTGCTTCGCTTTGGTGGCATGTCTGGGATTAATATAAATTGGACCAAGTCTTCCATACTGCCCCTCACTGACGCTCCATTAAATACCACAATGGACTTCCGGTTGTCATGGGCAGATGACGCTGTTAAATATTTAGGCCTTTGGCTCAGCAGAGATCTACAGCACGTCTGGCGCTTAAACTTTGGACGTCTGCAGGCTTGGTTGGAGGATAAAATTAAGTTTTGGACTGCGTTGCCCCTGTCATTGACTGGCAGGATTGCTATATTAAAAATGATTGTCCTCCCTAAGCTGTTGTATTTATTTGTAAATATACCCATACCACTTACCCAAGCCTTCTTTAAATCTCTGCGCTCTGCTGTGATCTCCATGGTTTGAGCTGGCGGCCAACCCAGAATCAGCTGGGATTTATTGACTCGGCCACTATCTAAAGGCGGTCTAGGCACTCCAGATTTTGAACTATATGCTTTGAGTGCACAAGCTCATTTTTTACATTACTGGATTTACCCTGTCCCTTTACAACCTCATGTGGCAAGATATAGCGGATCCCACTCTTCTGCACATGGCAGTATATCAGCCTTACTGTAGAACCCCCAACGAAATTAATACAGTAGAAACCGTGAGATGGGCATGGGATGGCTTATGAAAGGGGACACAAACCCCTCTACTTTATGCACCCTCTACACCAATTGCATTTCACCTGCATTTTCCTTTCCTGCATGATAAGGGCGCCATTGCTCGGGCAAACAAAATGGGCATTGTGACATTAGGAGATCTTTACCCACAGGGCACATTTTTGGAGCAACCCTCGGGTCAGACCGGGGTGCGGACTCCACTTCCGGTGTGGTTATTATATCACCAACTCAAGGCCACCTGTAAAGTGCTACACCCTGCTTTTCCAGTTTCCCCAGACCCCTTGCACCCGCTAGGGCATCTGCTAGTCACACCGTCCCCTAAAAAATTAGTCACCAGGATCTATGTCCATACGCAGGAACCCATTCCGTGGGCGGATCCAAGAGTGTGCGAACAATGGAGGTCGAATCTTCCGGACCAACCCACGGATGAACAGTGGGCTTTTTGTTGTTCACAAATAAAGCACTTATCCCCTAACTACAAGTTAAGGCTCATACACTTTAAATTCCTTCATCGTTACTACCGTTCTCCTTTACAACTATTCAAACTGAAGCTGAGAGCTGATTCTAATTGATGGAAGTGCAGACGTGAGGGAGCCACCATTTTACACATTGCATGGGAATGCCCGGTCGTCTCTCGTTACTGGGGAGAGGTATGCGACACCATTTAGGCCATCACGGGTCAGACCCTTATATGCTCCCCACTAGTGATGCTGCTGGGCATTGTGGAGCAATCCCCGCCCGAGGTACACCGCCTAACCGCAATGCTGCTGGTACTCACACTACGTAGATTAGCTATACATTGGGGTGCCCCTAATGGCCCATGTGTTAAGACATGGATTCAAGATGTTGCCTATTGCCAGGAACAGCTGGCGTGTTACTGGGACCTCATTCCTACGGCATCTCGACCTAAAGACATTTGGGAGCCCTTTGCGAATTGGCTTAGGACGCAGGACTCCCCTCCTGGACAGTGATGCTCGACCTCATCCATCAGCTGGCTCTCAGGATGCTGCCCCGTACGGGTATGGTTTATGCTTGCTACCAGTTGGTTACTTATGTATAGTTCATATAGTGGCCCCCTGCCGAATCGTTGCTTCGGATTTGGCTATGCTATTTTCAGTTGAGGCGGCCTGTGTTGCGCTGCGTGCATGACATTTTGCCCTGCACTATATAATACCCTGTAAAGCTGTTGCAATGTCTTCTTATATATTAAGCTTCTGCTTCATTTGTAATCCATGTCTTTATATACGGTATTGCCACATGCATTGTGTGTTGTCAAAGTGCTTGCAACAATTCATTATTTTTTCTGGTATTATTTCATTGCTGTCTCTTTAAAATCATATATAAAATAAAAAAATAAAAAAGGTGTGTTCGATGGGCATTGCTGTGGGTGTTCCCACGCAACACCCATGGTTTTTGACACTGTGCCAGATTTACAACATAGCGTAAATCTGGTGCAGCGCCAAAACTAACGCCTTCCCAAAGCAGCTGTAACAAGGAGAAATGTTTACATTTCTCCTAGTTGTTTCCTCTTTCCACATGTGCTGCATTCTGCACATAGAACGTCGGAAATGCCTCCTTCGATTGTTTTTGTGCAGAAAGGTGTCCCTTCCTGCACAACAACATTCATGCCAACAACACAGGCACTCCTGCATCATGGTGCAAGGGTGTCTGCGTTGGTGCTCGGCTGCAGTTTGTGTGCCGGTGCTGCCAGAAAGGACAGGGATGTGCTGTATCTTTTAGTATGGCGTATTCCTTCCCTTTTCTTTTGATGTACGGCAGCGTAGCTAGAAGGCTTGCGGTGCTGCGCTACGCAAAAATATTGTAAATATGCCCGAAGTTGTATAATACAATATTTCATAATCAATTTAACCTAATATGTTACCTCAAAATTTACTACCTAAATAGCCTTTACCAAATGTTAGAATCTAATTTAGTAAATGGTTTTTATATCGAAATTGAGTTCTATAAGTCTGTTTTTCTAAAGTGATCATATAAATTCATCTTTTTCCTTTTCACTTCCTAGCCCTTCGTCGCAATGTGCTCTGACGTCTTCACCTCCCTGGGGGTACACCCATGGAAACTCCCCTATTCACTTTATTACCTTTATCCTTTTAACCCTTCTTCCCCTCCTTCTTGCCTTGTTTTTCTCTTTGTTTGTTGGTTGGACCGCCTCCCCAATCGCACCTCTGGCCTTGTTTTTCTATTAGTTTGTTGGGTGGACCACCTCCCCAACCGCAGCTCTATTTTTCTGCCCCCCCCCCCACTTTTAGTCTTCTCATTCTTTTTTGTTAAACTTGGATATCCATTTTTCTCCTTTAGCCCTCCTCATCCATGCTATTTTCTTTATTCCTTTCCATTATACCCTTACGTTTCTTTGTTTGCTGCTGTTCATCATTAGTGCTTCCTCAGTTCTGTTTTTTGGGTTACAATATTAATAGGAAAAGGATTACTGTGACCCGAAACTGTTTATTTAAGCTTTTTCTTAATGTTTTCCTCTTTTTGTAACATACAGATTTCAATTGCTCTCTAGTAGTTGCTGAAAGGTATTGTTTACATTTTTACAGATTTTTTACATCTTTGCACTTAAGATTTATTACTGGGTATCCAATGTTTTTTCATTTCTGATTATTTTCACACATCTTTTTAATTTACAAATAGATGTTCAACCTTTTGGAATCGGATTTCATGTAGTCTCATATCTGTGTTTTTATGTTAGAAGCACGCTGCAGGTACATACTGTTGGTTGTCTTGTTAACCAAAAGCACTTGCCACCAAGAAAATGCCACACAAATGTACTTCTGTCGGGCAATATGCATGTCCACTCCCCTTGTCGGGACGTATATTAACAGGAATGCCTTCTAGTATCATTCCTTATACATCACACTCATCATGCAGGATATTTCAGAATGATTAAGATACAGCTACCTAATCTGGGAAGAAAACCAGAACACAATGCCATTGTCCACTTATACTTCATTTAATATCTATGTCCGACCGTCGGTGGACTGTTTAAAATTATTTGGGTTGTCTATGGTGTTGCATGCTGACGACACTCAGATGGTATCATCACTGTCTGATAATCTGGATAGCAGGCCCTTCGTTTTAGAAGTTGCATGGCATCAGTGGTTCATTGGATGAGTATGGACCAGGCCTGGACTGGCCGTAGCGGGCACCGGGCAATCCCCCGGTGCGCCACACGGGTGGGGGCCGGTTTTGGGCCCCTGGGGGCCGTTTTTGTTACAGGGCCGTTATAAAATCGGCCGAAAACCGGCCCTGGCAAAGAGCTCGGAGGCACCCCCAAGCCCCGGGGGGCCGGCCGAGCACTTTGCCAGGGCTGGTTTTGGTTCCCAGTCCGGCCCTGGTATGAACTGCTTAAAACTTCATACCAATAAAACTGAGGTGTTAATTATGGGTAAGCAGTCTTCATACTGGGGCTCTCACTGGTGGCTGGAGACATTAGGGGAGACATTAGGGGCCTCCCCCTAAAGCCCTACGCCTGCTGTAAAGAGTTTGGAAGTCAGCATCGGTAACTCGTTATCGTTTGAAGACCAAATGGGGGCTGTTACTTCCTGCTGCTTTGCCTTCTGAGTAGCTTGAAGACATTTCTTTGGGTGTTAACTCTATCGAGCCAAAAGGCCATTATGCATGCCATGATTATCTCTCGCCTGGATTACTGCAATATCCTTTATTTGGGCATTCCTAAGTACATCAGGAAAAGATTGCAAATCATCCAAAATATGGCAGTGAGATTGCTCTGCAATATGCCTAAATCCGTCTCAGCCTCTAAGCAACTTCGGTCTCTACACTTGCTTCCTGTGGAAAGGTGCATTCAGTTTAAGGACTTGTGTGTCACCATGCTCAACACGGACCCACCCTTTCTTAATTCCTTCATTGTGCCCTAATGTAGGGCAGCCATGCGTGCTATAAATCTGTTAACAAAACATACCATACCGCAGAGCCTCACAAGGAAAAGGACCACTATACCTAACAGTAACACTCAATCAATACAAACAAAACACTACACTGCTTGCTCCACTTATTATCATACTACCTTACCATAAGAAATCCCTAGGAAGCACTGCTTTCTCACTATAAGCCACCAAGCACTAAAACTTGCTACCAGCCAACATTCGAAGCATCCAGGAGAACATACATTTTAGAAGACAGCTGGAAACATGACTATTGCCAAAAAATCACACCTTTGATTTCAATCTTTAGGTTACAATCCACAGATAGGGAACAATCTGCTAGGCAATCGAAGGACTCTAATCTAGCCCATCACTGCAGGTCCAGAATAACTTTACACTATGACTGCTCCTTTACAACTCATAATGACACTTGGATATGGAATGATAGTAGCAACATCCATCTCAGCAGATCTCTCTACTTTCTTTCTCCCTCCAACTACGCCAGCTCAGGATCAAACAATAAAATAATTTAAGTTGGATAACTCAGTGCAGTAATCAATTACATAGATGATGATGATAAGAAATATCATTAATGGACCTGCAGAGCTGCTCAAAGCTTACTGACAACCATAAACAGCAGGTCTATTTCTCACACCTGATGAACTCTGCACACCAGAACACGATAACCGCACCTGGGTGGTCATCATGCCTGACATGGAAACATTTCCCATATAGGATCGCAAAACAAAGAGAACACCATTCCAGACACACACCCTAGATGACGTAGCTTGCTGCCCATGTAAACAAGAACTCAGTGCTTCAGTTCTGCACAAATCGATCATAGAGTAATATCTGCAAGGGTCACTTTATACTCTCTAAATAAATGTTAAAGCTTTACTATCATCAAATGATTATACTTAGTTGTCAAAGCACTAGTGGTCTCCCACATTGACTATGGAAATACCACCTTAACAGGCACTCCTACATCCACAGAGATGCCATTCAATGCAATCCTACCTTCAACTGCATGACTGTTATCAGGAATAAGAGCTTCTGAAGATAGCAACACTTTACTTTTATTTCAAGTAGAAGCCAGAATCAAGTTCAAACTGGTGTGAATCCTCTGTTAAGACCTCCGCCACCCACATCCTAACTATATTTGTTCTCCCTAAAATATTTGGGATTGGAAAATAAGAACCAAAGACTCACTAGGACTTACGTTTTGCAACAGCCACCATCATCCACAAACACGTAATGACCAAAGCCTCACTAAGACTTGAAAATAAATATTTCAATTACAGCAACTGGGGCAAGGTTAACAAGTGACGACTCATATGTGGCAAATCTTATCTGATCCTTTGATTCACTGACTGAGGTTTATCTTTGTATGAGACAAGGACTGAAACTTTCTCATATCCGCCAAAGATTTCTGGCACATTGGGAATGTCCAGCCACAGGAGAACACAGGCCACAGACTGTATAATGCAATGTAAAAACGTGCAATGCCATCAACCTCTTCTTCAATGTAAGAGTTCTGAAAAGTTAACAAACTCATTGCTAACATTAAGTTGAGCTTCCCTTCTCACACACACCTCTACTCTCTACATCCCACTTTGTTCATCTTTCAAACGTATGTCTTTCTCAGACCTTGCTAACATCACCAACTTCATAAAAGCCACCTCCTATAAAGATGATGCCCTGCCCATGTTCTTCATTAAAGCCCTCTGCAGAGAATCTCTTATCCCTAGTTACCATCATCAATGCCTCCTTCACTCAAGACATCTTTACATAAGCTCTCAAGTCAGGCCAGATCCTCCCATTTATGCAAAAACTCACATTATTCAGAACCTTCTACCCACCTTTGACCATCTCACTGTCATCCACACTCTGAAGTCTCAAATAGAATCCACTGGCAATGTCCTCAATAGTTATTTTCCTACCTATTGAACCAACATCAGATTGCGACCCCCCCAGTGCGACTCTACTGACTAATAACAGCTTCAAAATGCACCAATGACACTCAACTGAACTTGAAAGACTTCACTGCTTCAGACATCCAATGCCTCAAACACTACCTGCACCTCATGCAAACCTGGATGTCCAGTACTTACCTGAAGCTCCACCTCACCAAACCAGAATTACTGCCAAGAATAACAAGCAACAGCAAATCCAAACTTGGCTCAGCAGCATGAACCTCAATGGATTCGAACCACAACTTTCACCCATCACTAATAGACTCAGATTCATCCCAGACACCGACCTCTCCTACCTACTGCCTAGAAAACGAAGATAGTCTGCTACTATCTCTCTCTCTCTTACTGCTAAAGAAAGTGAAACTGTTCTCCCAGAAACTAACTTCAGAACTGCTGTTCAAGTCTTTGTACTGAAATAATATAATCATATCACCCCCACACTAATGGGACTCCCGTTAGAATCCGGGGTCTCTGGTTGGCGCAGGTATGCACTTGCGACAAGCAGGGACCCTTTTCATCTAAGTCAGGGCGAAGGATTACTCTGCGAAAATAACCCCTGCTCACCCTCTAGGTAACGTGGCGCGAGCAGTCAGGCTAGATTCCAGAGGGCATAAGGTTAAGCATTCAAGGCGTCCCACAATAACCACCAACCCACCACACAGAGACACAAGGCTGTATTTTGTAAAAATAAAGTTCTTTATATAAAGTTCTTCAAGCAGGCTTTAAAAATACAGTTCTTCACTTAAAATGAGGTTCCAGTTACTTGTACTCAATATTCCATGAGGCCACAGTTCTTAAAGGCAATCTCTAGTGCAATGTTCACTTTCTAGAGGTCTGTGCGCGTCGGAGCGTGTTTCGTACGGTTCGTACGGGTGTTGGTACGCGTCGTACCACTCTTCGTACGGGCCGTACAGTCTTCGGGACGCTTTCGGCGATTGCTCACGCTTCCCACGTGAATCGGCGTACGCTGTACGGACCGTACCGGCAAAGGAACGTGCCGAACAGGTGTCAGTACGCTTCGTACACCCAGGGCCGCTTCCCCTGCGATTCCTCACGCTTCCCGCTGGGATCAGCGTACGGGAAAGCCAGTCCGGGCCGACCAGGTGAAAGTACGCGCCGTACAGGGGTCTGTACGCTCCGTACCCTCAAGGCCGCTTCCCCTGCAATTACTCACGCTTCTCGCTGGGATCAACGTACGGCGAAGCCAGTCCGGGCCGCACAGTGGGAAGTACGCGCCGTACAGTTGGGAGTGCGCGCTGTACAGGGGCACACAGTACCTTAGTCTTTGGTAGGAAGTTCGCGGCGGCCTCAGAAGTCTGTAGAGGGGCGTCCCACGTCGCGTTGCAGTCCCGCTTGGGCAGTGGACGACGATGCTTCGTGGGGCGCTTCCGGATGTCACAGCACACCTCGGGGGTCAGAAGCAGGAGGGGCAGCTCGTGGGTGATTTCTCAGCGCGGCGCGCTGTCGGCTTTGTCCAAATCGGCGAACCAGTGCGCCGCCGGTCCTCACAGTGGTCTCTACGGCAAGGGGGTCGCAGAGGCTTGGCGCTTGGGTTCGGCAATCTCTTCCTTACGTTGCGAGCTCCGGCTCGAGGGGGCAGTTGTTTGCTTTGCTCAGGCCAGGCAGGGCCTTTACGGTGCTCACAGCGGCACAAACGATTCAGCGAGAGGGGGAACAAGGTTCTCTGGGGTCAGTGTTGCAAATCCACCCACAGCAGCTTCCTCTTCTTCCAGGGGAGGGTAGCGCCCAATGTTCCTGGGGCGCAGTTCAGGGGGCAAGTTCACAAGCAAGCCCTTGGAGATTGTTTCAAAAGCACAAGTTGAATTCAAAGTCTTTCTCAGTCTTTTCCTCCTCTCCTTCAGCAGCAAGACACCCACCACAGGCCAGTCTCTCAGGCTTAGAGACAGTACTCATCCATGCAGCTTTCCCAGGTCCTTCTCTTCGGGCAGAGGTTCTTCTTGGCATAAACAGGATCTGATTTCTTAGGAGCAGGGCTCCTTCTTTTATACAGCAATTCTTTTGTTCTTTGTCGCCAGGGGGCCTAGGCCTGGCTCAGTCCGGTTTTGGAGCACTTTGTTGCGGTGACTCTGCTCTTTCCTTTCAGCAGCAGGGCAGAGACATCAGCCGCTCCACAGGGGGCGGAGCCGGCATTGTGGTGGCAGAGCACAGGTCTATTCAGAGTCAAGGTGTACTCCTCCCACCCATCCTGGGGTAATCTCTCTACCCACCACCTGGCAGCCAGCCTGTCTCCTGGAATTCCCCAGCCCTGCTCCCCACTGAAACTAGGCAGCACACTCACACACACAGCAGAGGCGGACTGAAATGGCCAGGTCAGTAAATACTAACTTTCTAAAAGTAGTATTTACAAACACAGGATATTAAAATAAACTTTACTAAAAGAAGTATTTTATTATTCTGAGTTCAGGCATACTAAACTTGACTTTCTAACATGCTCTATGAGTCCACTGGGATTACAGCGTGTAGTAATTCCAGCAGCCCATTCTGGCCTATGGAGAGCAGGTAGCCTTCAATAGTGAAAAACGAAAATGGCTGTAATTCACTATTAAGACATGCCACACACATCAGGGCATGTCCTACCTTATGCCTACAATGCACCCTGCCCTTGGGCCTACCAGAGGGGTGACTAATATGTAGTTAAGGGAAGGTTTAGGGACTGGCAAGTAGGGGCACTTGCGCAGTCAGCGCGACAGTACCAGACTGCAGGCAGGTTCTGCAGTGGCAGACCTTAGACACATTTTACTAGGCCGCTTCTGTGGGTGGCACAACCAGTGCTGCAAGCCCACCAGCAGCATTTGTATTTACAAGCCCTGGCACTCCTGGTGCACTTTACTAGGGGCTGATAGTAAACCAAATAAGCCAAACATGGAAACCAATCAATGTCAACATTTTACCATAGGGAGAGCATATGCACCTTAGCACTGATCAGCAGTGGTAAGGTGCCCAGAGTCATAAAACAGCCAACAACAGGTCAGAGAAAATACAGGAGGAAGGCAAAAAGTTTAGGGATGACCCTGCAAAAAGGGCCAAGTCCAACAACTCCATTGACTCCCCTTACCAGTCCTCTACTTCTTCAAAACCAGCGGTATCCTCTATAAATTCTTCAGGATTGTCACACCTGCCTATCTGACTGACAAACTCACCACAGCTAGTGACTTTCGGCACATCCGACGCCAGGGTTCAATTAGAGAGGGAATGGAGAAGTGCAAAAAAGAAAAATAGAAGACAACTGGCCTTCTCCATCTATGTACTAAGTTTGTGGCCCAACACTCCTGTTGTGCCACATACACCACAACCCTGCTTCAGTTTAGGAAAGAGCTGGATGCACACTTCTTCAAAGAAAACATCATGATGTAGTAAGAGTCAACTACTGCCCCAGAGCTCATGTAGCCATCCAATCCCTAGCTCACTATATATCTATCTGTGCCCCTGTACAGTTCTCCACTGCCTTTCGGCTAGGTTTGGACTATTTAAATATAAATATCTACATATATCTATTCAAGAGCATATCCTGGTGATTGGCAGAAGAGAGTGAAAACCACACTGCTCCCCTCCACCTAATGTGACACTTTGACCTGGCACTGTAGTGGAGTATTGTGTGAAAATGGCGTGGTTGGTGTCAGACTCAGCAGCCAGTCCGTTTTACTGCCTGTTTGAGGGGAGACAGAATACAGGATGTAAAGCTCCCTGCTTGGGAATTACAGTCTGGCATTGGAACAAAAAATAAAGGTGCCAAAGCAGTAAATGTAGAATGTCAAATCAGTATGTATGTAAGCATCATCCATGTTTTTTTTTGGACTGCTATTTATCAGTCATATAGATGTTACCACTAAGTAGTTACCCTTCTACTAAGTCTATCTTACAATTGCATGCTTCCAGTGGAGGCAACTACTTTGAGGTTCAAGGGATCTTCAAACTCCTAATACGCCAATGAAACCTGTGTATTTATTCATTCTTCTTAGAAACATTCTCCCATCATACCTGTCACCTCATCGACTTTGTACCTATATTTACGCATATGACGATCAAAATGCCTCCATTGACTTTAATGGGGTCGCCTACTTTTCAAACCTATATATCAGTTCATTCTCCTTTGATTTACCCTCTTAAAGGCCAAACATCAGCAATTTTGAGTTAAGAGGTTTACTGGTATGTCCCGCTGATTTTCCCCAAAAAACCTTATCAACTCGTTTTCATTTTGGACAAGAATTATGTAAACATTCTGGAAAATCTAAATAGATCCCCTGATTCTTCAATAAATTAAAGGATTATGCATTGCCAATCAAATGAATCATATAAAATGCTCATAGGAAACTACAATTGTATTATTATTGTTAATTTTCCATTCTGGTAGGGTAACTAAACCAATTCCGATGTTAACTTTGAAAATTCACAGCTATATAAAATTTCCAAAATATTATTTTCCTTTTACAAACGCTGTCGTTGTAAGGCAAATATGTTACTAATGTATTTTGAGTTTCTCCGTAATCCTTCATGAACTTTTTACTGAAGAAAACTCACTTAGTTGCTCCACAATATAAATTAACAGAAGAAGTAACTTGTAGATTCACAAGATGTATTTTCTGTATTTTTGATTTCCCCATTTAGACTTTTTTTTTATATCAGATGATTTCTGCAGATTTCTTTCAGAATAAGGTTATTTTTCAATCACTGTTAAATTTTGCATTGTGTGACTGTTGTGCTTAAAGAAACATGAAGATTCCTTTTTATTTTTATTTCTTTAGGTCTTGCCTACAAGACCGCTTTTAGCTATATTTAGGCAAAAGCCTACTGTGGACTATGCCATAAATGTACAGTGGGCTTGGAGCCCACTCAAAGCTTGCCACTTTACCGTTACTTTTATTGATTGCTTCTTATGTGATGGCTTGCCTTACTCTTCTTGTGTTTGTCCCTTGCCTCTTAACCATGATTTTGGTTGACTAAGTTGTGTCCTTCCACTGTTCACTGTTTTTATAGGTTTCACGTGAACAGCACTTCTGAAATCTCTTGTAAAGACAAATAAATCGTAGAAGTTAGAGTCCGCCGATTACTTACCATTGGTTGACTCCCACGTAATTTGCATTTCCTTGCTTCGCATTGGTCAGTGCCTCCTCCTCGCTTTCCTCCTGGACGTTAGTCTTCGTTCCTGCCATTGAGCATGCACCAAGTACAGTTTCCTGTGGCCAGTGTCCTTCCACATACCCCTGCAGGTACTCTTTTGTTACTTCTGGACATGCACTCTTATTGAGTGCATGTCTTTGCACTCCCTCTTCTTCACCCATACCCGTGTTTTGCCCACCACCCTTTGCCCACCGTTGTTTGTCACTGATGACCCTGCTCTTTTGCCGCTCTCTGATGTATTTAGGCACCCTCCACCGCCTGCTCTCCGATGCATTTATCCTCTCACTCCCCGTTGTGTTTTCGATGTGCGGGCTGTTGTGCAACATGGCTTTAAGAAAAAAAACAAGCGCTATGATGCAGTCAATGTTGCACATCAGCATACTCTGCTGTGCAACATGTACAAATATTGACAATGTCAATACATTTTGCATAGGCGAAACTATTGGCTTTGCCAAGGCTTTTTTTCTGTGACTGCAGGCAAGCGGGAGGGGATTACTTCACAGAGCTCGGATTTCCAGTCCATTTTCATTCAGTATGCTGTGTTAACTGGGAGTTTATTTTGTTAGAAATGAGCATGCTCTATGGCGCTGCTCAGTAAATAGTGCAAGCAAACGGTAGAGCCACTATATCCAGGTCTTTCATTTCAAGACTTTGCCTTCATAATGGTAATTAGAACAGATTAATCTTAATCGTGGCTGTCCCCTCACTTCTACTGCCCAAAACTATTATTTTAGTATGATGATGTTTATCTGGTCTATTCTTTGGAGCCAAGTGCCTCATATCAGGTATGACATCCCCGGGGACTATTTTTAATATCCAAAACCACTTGTATTCTAGATTTATAAGCCCTTACCCTGATT
Organism: Triturus cristatus; assembly: GCF_964204655.1. Classification (NCBI taxonomy): domain Eukaryota; kingdom Metazoa; phylum Chordata; class Amphibia; order Caudata; family Salamandridae; genus Triturus; species Triturus cristatus. Next base: position 558,452,828 of record NC_140590.1, read on the forward strand.
GCTGAACCAAAACTAATAGGCCCAGAATGCAGCATGCTTTTAGCTTAAAAAACAGGTCAGGCTAAGTGGGTAGGCTATTACGCAGGGCCAAGTGACAGCTATGCGGACTGACACCTCCTCTGTTGGAGCCTTGTCAAGATTGTAGACTTTAATGAAGCATACACTGAACACCGTTACCAGCATATGCTAAAAAACGTGTTTTTAACTTCTTATTGAGTTTTTACCCTTTCAAAGCACTGAGAAGAAGAGATGCCGCGGTTGCCATGTTTGATGGTTCTCATTTGTGTATGATCGCAGGCAACGGCGGACACAGTGACCGCACTATCCCAAAGTGTACCCTTAGTATTAACGTCCGTAATTTCTATGGGGAAGGTGTGCGTTAGCCACTTCCAGCACCTGCCGTTGTTGGGTGCTAGCTGCTGAGCAGAGAAATACTGAATTCGGGTTTTTGGAGTGGCGCACTACCAATGTATACACAAAGTTGTTATTCACAATGAGTCGCAAAGTCTTTATAGTTAGTAAACCAATAATGTCTTTTATTGGAAAATGTTTGACATTTTTAAGACGATTGTCAGCCAACGCGAAAAGGCTGCTTGCTGCTCCGTCCACTCGACTGGACGGAGCAGCAAGCAGCCTTTTCTTTGATCTACCAGACCACGAGCTCTTATCAAGGAGGCCCGGACTGGCAAGCAACACGCTACAGTGCACACAAGATAACACTCTCACATGCCCTGAAGAAGTTCATCTCTGAACGAAACGCGTTGGCTGACAATCGTCTTAAAAATGTCAAACATTTTCCAATAAAAGACATTATTGGTTTACTAACTATAAAGACTTTGCGACTCATTGTGAATAACAACTTTGTGTATACATTGGTAGTGCGCCACTCCAAAAACCCGAATTCATGGTTCTCATTTGTCCAATGTCTAAAGGATAGAATGCTGGGTTGGCTCCTACAGGGTTCAGAGTTGCGACCTCCAGATGACGCTAGGCGTCAGTTGGAAGAACTTAACACAATGAGTTGGCTTGCCCTCTGCAGTTTCTTCGGATGACTGACATGGTACGTGCTGGCTGTCGATGTTCTTAGTGCCAGGGGGCCCACTACGTTCAGCTTTCCTGCTTACACCTGGTAACAGGGTTAGTTGTGGGAAGCTGTGATGGCTTCTTTGGAATTCATCATGCAGAAAGAGGATAACTTCAGATGCCCATGAATATAAAGTTCCAGATGCATTCATTTTGACAACACACCCATCTCTCCCATAACATACAACATGTCCATGTATCGGTGGTCTTTGAGATGCAGACTTCGTGGAGAAGAACCATGAATCATTTAAAGACAGTAACAGTAAATATATAAAGTAAGAACATAAACATAACAACATGTATTTGTGAAGCGCACGTTTACCCATGGGCATCTTGGCACTGAATGACAGATGTTTATTGTTACCCAACTCAATGGTACTCATTTTATTGACCTCAGAAGGATGAAAAGCTGAGTGGACCCATTGGTATTTGAACCTGTGACAATGACAAACACAGGACCCTACAGTGGGCACATTAGTCCACTAAAACTAGCGAGAAAACCAAACCGGTCCTGAAGATATATGTTCGGGCCTACAAAATAGGTACCTGATAAGATACAAAACTAAACTGAAAGGGAGTAGACAGATTAGATAACATAAGACACCCAACAAAGGTTATGGATATAAAAAATATATATCTCTCATATTTATTTGTTTTTAAATTGAATTGTTGTTTTTCAGTTTTTACAAGAATTCAATTGGATTAATACATACATAAATATAAAACAGATACTCAAAACAAACTAGTATATAAATATATATACACACAAATCTAGAACATAATTCAGTGCCCCACACAAGAATCAAATTCATACACACACAATCAATCCAGACAACGTTCAACACAGCAGTTAAGGTGGAAGATGGAACAAGCTATCCTTAAGTGCTCCGATGGATGTTATAGTGAAAGTATCATCCAGAGAATACCGGGTGGTACTCTAGGGAAAACAGGTCGACAATTCAAACGCCAATGCGCGTTTCGGTATAGGACCCACACGGGGGCCCCACCTTCATCAGGGCGTAGACCAAGGGTAGTAAGGGGCAAAGAACAACACTAAAAACTAGACCCTCGATATAGGCGTAGTAACGATGATATCAATCTAGGGAGGGTATGCACGAACGAAGAACTGCGTCAAAAATGATATCCAGACGTATTCAGATAAAAAGGATTCGCTCCTTCAGTTTGGAATATAGGTGTTCGATGTATGCAACAGTACGGCGCACCACCTATTTATCAAACAGCCGTGGCGCCGTACATCGAGGAGCGCAAGGACTTCCAAACTGGTCTCATAGAGCTCAGGGACATAGGGGGTCTCCAAACGGTAGGTGAACGACCAGTAACCGATCACGATGCAGCTTCAGACACGTATCAGCAAAGCTTTAAATGATAAAGGAATCCGGATCCAAAGTATCCTCGGTCCTGCAGCGGCGGCAGATAAGCGGCGTCGGGGATACCTTCGCTCACATTAGTCCACTAAGCCACCAGACCCTACGTGCCTTGAACTTCCCCCCAAACTCTTCATGCTTCTGGATATTTCTTCTCTGCTTCAGGCTCTTTGATTCACTTGCAGCAAGGAGAGATTGATAGGTCATCGTATTCAGTGATGTTACCTTGTCAAGTTTACATTTCTACGTCACCCACCTTGGCCTGCTTCTCTATTAAGTTGTCCCTATTAAGGTCTTGTCTAGACAGCGCATTCGCTGTCTCGAAGAGACATGTTGTGTTTTATCTGTGGGCTTACAGGCCACCGATCTCATACCATTGGTAAATTTCAGCATCGCTCTCATTTTCTTTTATGCCATTTGTCATGGCATGTGGGCGTCATACCCTCTTCTTGTTTTTGGTCTTCCCATAGTGCATGGACCAAGTACGTCTCCTTACACTGCTCCCGGTTTGAAGAGCTATTTATTTTTTGTTTTTAGGCACTCCATAGGAGTACTTGTGTTTTCAGGTCGTCACCCTTGTACACATACGCACACCACTAAAATATATGCGTGTGATCATAATCAAATACATTTCTTAAAAAGTTGTCAAAACACGTACAGCACGTGTTTATTTATTTTGCACGATCCAATGGTATTGGAGAGCTTTCTCCGTCTTCTGTCTTGCCATAGCGTGAGCACAAGCCAATGGCATTGAAGTGTTTCCTCACGCCCACTCCTGTTGTTGCGTGCCCATCTCCCCATCCCCTCCTGCTTCCCTGCTTGACCCATCCCCCCACTAGCTCCCTCGTTGCTGCTGCTTTTATTTTTTTTGCACAATCTGATGGTATTGGAGTGCTTGTTCTGTCCTCCATCTTGCCATAGTGCTAACACAAGCCGATGGTATTGGAGCACTTTAAGTATCACCAATAACATTTCATAATGACACATTCAATATCATAAGCAGGGGAAGTGTAAGTGATTTGCCAATAATCACAAATTGTTCAGCCGACCCTCGGATACGAACCTGGTTCCCAGTTCCCCTGTCGGCAGGTCTGGCTGTTACGCCACATCCTTGCTTCACTTCAAAGCTCCTCAAATGTTTCTCACTATCACTTCCACAGTTGTTCAGCAAGAACCCTTTCAACATCAAACAAGCATTGGCAAAGGCAATAGATCTCTGCAATGCCCGAACTCAACATGGGGGGGGGCAAAGAGACTCAGCGTCGGCTCAACATCCTGTGATTCTGAGCTTTCAGTAACTCTAAACCATGCTGAAAAGCAGATGTGGTGCTAAACAGCATGACGAAAAGACTTTCATATTGACATGGCCAATAGCTCAGGAATTGCTGAGACCTATTGGCTTTGCCAATGCTTGTTTCTATCTCTCTCTCTCGCTCTCTCCCTTTCTCTTCTTCTCTGTAGCTATCATGTAGCCAGTGCCGGAACGCTTCCTACTGAGCTCTATACAAATTGCAGTGATTGATTGATCTTTCAGCCTTACTCAGATAGTTATTGCCATGGCTTGTTTATTCCTATGTTCTGCTTTGTATGCTCACTTTAGTTTGTTATTCTTCTGTTCTCTGGTCAATGGTAGAATTGCGCTATGGAAAAATGCAAAGAAAACATTCAAATCACATAACCAGGTGCACCTAAGGCACAGGCTGCCTGGGCACCCCTTGTGTGAGTCTCATTTGCAGAGGCGGCTCCTTCGCTAAGGCGGAGGACAGTCGCCCCACTGCTCTGTGAGCAGGTGAAAAAGGAAAAATAAATTGATAATAACGCATTGTTATTATCATTTTCTTTTTCTGTCCTTGCTCCGCTGTTTAGGAGTGGGAAGGGGCTGGCCTGTGACAGAGGAACAAGGGGAGGAGTGGTGGCACACTCATAAGTGCGCATGAATGTTTGGCCGGCGTCTTGAGACGGTCAAACAGTCATGCACACTCTGCATGTTCTCCACCCAGGCTGCATTACAGTCTGGGTGGAGAACATGCTCAGGCTCCCACTTCCTCTCTGAGTGTTGAACCACTGCGCTCAGATCAATCACAATGCTGCTATCAGCAGCATCGTGATTGGCTAGGAGAGTATGGAAGCCTGGGTGCTTCCTGTTCCTGCCCTGAATTCCTGAAAGCAAGCAAAGAGGACTGAGAGGCGGCGGTGGCACACAGGTAAGTGTTTTTCTTTTCATTCCCTCCCCTAGAACTCCACCCCACCCCATAACCCGCCCACCGACCGCTGTTAATGTTGCATACGCTACTGTTCATTTGCATTTTGAGTCATGTTGTTTGGGACTGTGATACTCATAAACTCAAACACATGGAGCTATTTCAGCGATCTGGTTGCCGGATGTGGCAACTGGGGAAAGATTAAAAAGTTGGAGATACATTTGCAGCAAGTCCTGTCTGACCCAATGATTCATTGACTGTGGTTTCTCTTTGTGTGAGGGGAGGTTTTAATACTTTCTAGATACAACAGAGATGTCTAGCACCTTCTGAGTGTGCAGCCATAGTAAAACTCAGGCCATAAACTGCATGAGCAGAGGCGCAGTAAGGCATGGGCAAAATGGGTAATGGCCCAGGGCTTCCATCTTCCAAGCCCTCCCCCTCCTGAAACTGTTTTTTCTCTCTATATCAAAGCCTTTTCCTTATATGTGCCTCTTCTGTTTTTGTCCGCCTACCTTTACCTCAGATATGCCTCTTTTTACCAAGTGCCTTCTTAAGGCTTTTGGGACCCCAAGACATATTTTTGTTGTTTCTATTTGCCCCGTTCCTGAAAGTTTAACATATAATTCAATATTGATGGGCTTCGTGTAGGGTTTGATGGTAAGAAAATGTGTGATAAAAATCAAGGTTATCCTAATATGGGGCACCAAAATATGTTTGGCCTGGGGCCCCAAAAATTCTTAAGATGACAAGGAGTGTAAAATGGCAACTGCGTCTATGTGCTGTAGAATGTTTCAAGTCTAATCAGAGGCTTATAAAATGCTAAAATCTTATGATTTTCTGTGAAGATCACAATTGAAAATTTCATATTTTGCTGATGTGCAAATAATCCAGTTGCACTCCTTTCATACTCATGGTCCCCGGGACAATAGAAATAAGCAGTTCTAGTCAACGAGGATAGTGGCCTGTAATCCATAGATGCTGGAAGTAGGAGTGCTGCAGCACACTGAAAATAACCATACTGGAGTTCAGAAAGTGAATGACCAATAAATATACCTTTACATTTTGTTTTTTATGTTGTCATATTTGCTATGCATTCAAAGACAGAGGTCAACTATCATGCTGTGCCTTCTGACAAATTGCTACTTGTACTTTTAACATGGAGATTGGTGTTAACTTTCTCTGACTGCAAAGTGAAAGGACTTTATAAAGTGATCTTCGGAAGACCTTCAAATGGATCCCCCCCCCAAATCAAGAAAGAACGTCACCCACACACTCATAACCAGCAGACTGGACTATGGAAATTCCCTCTACGCTGGGATCAACAAGTCTCTGCTCCGCAAACTCCAGACCATACCGAACACCACAGCCAGAATCATCCTCGACATCCCTCGATACAAACACATCACCCAACACCTGCGAAACCTCCACTGGCTCCCCGTTGAGAAGGGAGTAACTTTCAAGATACTCACCCATGCCTACAAATGCCTCCACAAAACCGGACCCCAATATCTCAACGAAAGAATCTTCTTCCACGTACCCAAGAGAAACCTCTGCTCTGCCGACCTCGCCCTCGCCGAAGCCCCGCGCATCCATAGAGCAAGAACGGGTGGAAGAACCTTCTCCTACATCGCAGCCAAGACCTGGAAAGAGCTCCTGATCGACATCAGAAGCGCCCCCACTCTGCACATCTTCAGGAAGGCCCTCAAGACCTGGCTCTTCGACTGACCGGAGCTGATCCCACCTCCACTCTCCCACTCAGCGTCTTGAGACCCTCACAGGTGAGTAGCGCGCTTCAAAACTCCATGATTGATTTATTGATTGATCTATGTGACAATCTTTATAGTTTATACGGAGTGTGAAAGGAAAGCCTGTAGGATATCGTTTTTTATTAACACACATTAACATTTAAATGCCTGTAAATGAACTGTACAGATATTTTGCAATATTTCAGCAGTTAGGAAAGGACAAATGAAGCATATTTTTTAATTCTGAAGTCCGTTGTAACAAATATTTTAATATGATCAAAAACCAAATCAAGACACTACTTGGTGATGCGCAATTGAAATATTCACTGAAACTTGATTTCCACACATTATCATTTGTGTAGTACATTATTTTATCAGTAAGTCTGTATGTCTGCAAATGTAATGCTCATTTCAATGGGAAGTGTGCTGTCTGTAATACACAGACATGCTTTAGTAACATATTTGTGACAGTGTGCTCCTAAACGCACCACCAGCTACATTCTACACCCTCAGCACTCTCTTTGCATTTGCTATGCTTATTCTTTGCGTGATGCTTGGATTTTTTGACAATCCCTATGACTTCAGTGATGTAACATTGTCGGCAGCAGCACCCCCACTCTGAAACTTGCTCCAGCACCACTGCTGTAAACTCTAAGTGCATTTGGGGTGCAGTGTAACCTGTTATCATGGTTACATGTGGTGCTCCAATATCTTTAGCCTTTTGGGTTTATTGAGAATGCTCTTTAATAGGAAAATAACAACGGGAAGTTGAGATTTTTTCTGCAGGACAAGTATTGCAGCCTGACGCCCACGTCCAGCCAACTCTCGCATTCAAGGGCGTTCTGGCTACACTGGCAGTACTCAGATTTATTGAATCGGGAGTTGGATTAAAGATCAGGGGCCATATGGATGAACACATTTTCCCATAGACAGAGAATGGGCAAAACCCTTTGATGCATCTGGTCCCAGATTTCTTGTGACTCACTTGACCAAACTGAACACTGCTGTGGGCTTGGAATGATTGCTCCTTCTGGCACACGGTTAGCAACTGGAGCAGCCTCTGTGTGGAACCAGACCTGCTGCATTTAAACTCTAAGCACAAATGCTGAGGGTCGTAAGACAGAACTTACCTACCTGCAGGCTGCACCCGGCTGATGATGGGAACACAGGAACAGGAGAAGCCGAAGGACGCTGAAGACGCTTCTGTTTTCTATTGGTGATGTATTTACAGTGGATGGTCACTAGAGGACGATCGTGCACTCGAAATGCATAGATGCGCCCTTCAGAGATCGCACGGGGTTACTCAAGGGTTTATTTATAGCTCTTGTTCTGTGAGAGGTTGTGAAACTACTCAGTAGACCTGTTTTGCAAGAGGTTTTTGTTTACTTCTTCTGTACACTGTGGTCTAGAAGAAGTGAACGTCAACCGTTGATGGCCCAGGATCCCAGACAAATATAAGAATCGCGATGGGCCCGGGGGACGTCACAGTACAAGACGTTATGTTACCACGAGGCTGAAAATGAAGTGAAAACGTAGAAGCCACCTGGCTTGAGGCAGCGACGCTGAGCCTGAGGAAAGCTGAAGATGCAGGTCTTCGTGCAGCATTTGACCCATCCCTGCTGAGGCGCCCACTGCCTTCCACGGCCCCACAAAGCCTCCTCGGCTCCCTGCAGCTTGTCCTTCAAGAGAAGTGTGCATGATCTTCAAGCCGGCTTCCACGCCCAATGTCCAGTGATCTGTGCTTTCTGGCTCCATTCACGCTTTACACATACCAATACATACAAAGTCATAAGTATTGGCTAACTCACAATTTATTATACCCTATATTTTGGTCATGGTTCAATAATAGGAACCAAATAGACAGTGCATCAAAGTCACACTTTTCCAGTTCAGCACAAGGCGTGTCGACTCTTCATCTTTTTAAAACCTCATTACATGGTGTTCACTTCTTTCAAGTTCTTTGATAATGTTGCCTTATCAAGCAAATAAATGATGAAAACAGCATAGTATATCTGGGGCATAACCAATATTTTGCTGGTCTCATTGTGGTTGATGTGTGTGGGGGCACAGGTGTTTCCGCCCCAGAGCCACTTAATTTGAGAAGTTCACTGGATGTCTGAGATAACAGAAGGCTTAATTTGTAAAATAATTTAAAAAAAGATACGTACATGGGTCAAAAAAAGTACTCGTAAGCCTGATATCAGTTTTGATTCCATTTCATGCCTGTCTGTCACAACCCTACACTAACTAATTTTTTATTTCACTCTGCATGTTCTTTTATCCCCCATTTCGCCCTTTGCCGCTATCAAAATATGCTAAAAATATGTCCTGTTCCCAAACATCAGTAAACGTTTCCACCACAGGCAACCAAAGGCACACATTAAACACTGGTTTCCAGTATCTATCTACATCAGACGTGACATCACTGTATTTTCCTGCATCTAACTCTACAAATAGTGACATCACTGGTTTCTTATCAAAACCATCTCTAAAAGCAATCTCACAAGTGCATCTCATTCCCAAGTGCCCTACTTCAAGTGACTTTGCTAAAGTTCAAGCACCCACCTCTACTTAAAGTGATATTACTGCCTCTCCCGGCATCAATCTCTACAGGAAATGACATGAGTGGTTTCACACCAAAAATATCTTTAATAGAAAAGGCGTAACTCATTTCCCAACATCTGTCGCCAAAGGAAGTCACTGCAGTTCCCAGCATCCATTTGTACAGGAAGTGACACCACCACAGTTCCCAGCATTCATTTCTACAGGAATTGATATCACATTTCCTAGCAACAGTGCTTAATTTGAGCCAGTAGTTGCATGTGGGGGATACTGACACCTATTTTTGAGGATCAGGTCTTATTTTTCATCATCAGACTTTGATCTAGTACAAGAGAGAGAAAGGCAGAAAAGGGGAAAGAAAGAGGAAGTGGTAGATGGAAAATAATGACACAGGGAGGAAGCAGGAATTAAAAAGAACCTGCAAGAGTGAGATAAAGGTGAACAGATTATATGGTGGTAGATAAAAGATGCATAAAGTGGGGGCATGGGCAGCAGCCAAGAAAGATGGCTGCCTAAAATTGGAGCTCCAGTCCCTAGCCCACAGAATCCGCCATCCTCGCTTAACTACTAGGGACGATTCTTGCCCACACACACTATAGCCCATAGTAAGATGGCTGCAAACTTCCTGGAGCAGGAATCGTGGTCATTCTGCTCCTGGGGCCACTGAATTCGGCAGAACGGTCACTGTGACCGGCGTTTTGTGGCTGGAGAAGTGTGATTTGGCCCTGGGCCTGGAACTAGCGCCAGAGCCATGATGAGGTCGAGACCGGCCCTAAAGAGCCTAGCAGAGCCTGCATTATTGGACATCCTACCCGCCTGCCGATGGGGGTGAAGCCCCTGTGACTGGGAACACAGAGGTTTGGGCCCGCGGCTGACTGACGAGTTGAGGTGGTGCGATTGTGCCCACTAGACTGGGAAGGTGAGAGGTGGGAAGCTGGTCGGGGATATTCCTGGGGGCTCTCTACCGGTGCTGGACTGAGGGAAGGTGCCTGGACCTGGGGTAGAAGTGTGGGATAGCCAGGGACCTTGCGGCTAACTCCAGTGGGGCTGGTGGATGCCCTTAGAGGTTGTTCCGTGCGAGAACCCTTAAGGGCTCCCTGAGCCCTTGGGTTCGTGTTGCACCAGACGAGTCGGGCGGGCTGCTGGGGACTTGCTGGAGCATGCAAGTGGACTCAGGCGGCCCCTGTGGGCATCAGATACATATACCCTCAGCACTGATGCGAGCCTCGAGGCAGAGTAATAAGGACGCTTGAAGAGGGGACTCTGTGGGCCTCGGGAGAGAGAGAGCCTCTCGCCTTCTCGTGCCCACCAACCGGGCTGAAGTACCTGCAATATCAGTCTCATGAATTTTACCTGGCCCGAAAGCTCACATTCCTCTGGTACTATACCTTACGCCATAACAGCTGACTAGCATACCTCAGCCTTCGGATCCTGTGGGGCAACTCTGGTGATCTGAGCTGGGTTTTCATGTACTAAACAATATATTTTCTGCCTATTCAGTTTTGGCTCTTGTGTTCAGAACACCACTCCTGGGGCTTTGGCGGCATGACCTGTGCTTGAGGATTGCTCCTGCAATCATAAGAGATGTCAATGGTGCGGGTGACTATGATGCGGTCATATTGACATTGTCCCCCCTGCCTGCAGTCCACTGCTAGACCTCCCTTCCTGTGACTCGCTGTGGCTTCCCCTCATGTAGATACACAACCATGGTCTGTGCAGCTGTGCCCACTTGTTGTCCTGGCTTGTGTGCAGGCGTGCAAATTACTAGTGGAGGAGTTATACTGCCGAAATCAGTGTTGATCTCTTTGACTGAGGTGGAGGGTGAGGATCTGATCTGTGCAAGATCTCGTGGCCTTTCGCTGATGAATCTCACCTGGCTGACATAAGGCAGCTCTGTATTGATCGTTTGGGATCCTTACACACCCTCCTGCAACTCCTGTCAACATGGGCAAGATGGATTCTAGGCAACCCGAGTTTGGGTGAACCTTGCAAAGAGACACCTTTCAGAGTCGATGAAACATGTACTCTGCCTGTGACTTCGGTCACCCTCACCTCTGAACAGATACCAATGCTTTGTGACTCCAGATGAGCACTAGTTTACAGCATATAGACTCTAAAATGTATCTTCTGATAAGCCATCTAGACAGGCCGGAGGCTTGTCTCACGATGCAAGAGACACGTACCACCAATACAGAGCAGTGCCTTTCCTTACTGACAACGGACCAAGCAGCCCTCACTTCTGACTTTAAAAAACGGTGTTCGGATTTACTAAATGTGGCTGACAAAACTGAGGACTTGGAGGGCCACTCAAGGTGATACAACCTACGCCTAGTGGGTATCCCCGAATCCACTAATACTAGAAGGATGTATTTGTTGAAGAATTATTATGGACTGTTCGGTGCTGACTTTTTCTCCAAATTCTTCGCAGTGGAGCCCAGTCACCACTCGCTGGACCCTCCTCTGGTCCCTGGTGTGCCTCTGCACCCTATTGTAGCCAGACTCCTTCACTATCATGACTGAGATGCTGTGCTTTGACTGGCTTGGGAAAGGGGCGAACTTACATATCAAGGCTCTAATATCTCCATTTTCCCAGACTACCCTCAGAGTACAGGAAGCTCAGCGTGTCACTGCTTACCAGGAGGTCAAAATGCTTCCCTGCGACCTCAGTGAGCTCTACGCCATGCTTTATCCAGCGCATCTCCACTGTAAATTGAATGGGAAACCAACTATATTCACATCGCTGGTATAGGCTATCAACAGCATCAAAACTGCTTTCAGACCATGAAATCGCTGTTGCCGCAATACCTAGTCTGCCACGCCTAGCATTGACAATGGCCTCTCGGATAGCATGGGTCCTGAAACTTGAGATTGCGAGGCCCTGTCCTCCATATCTACCTCAGGACTGAGGGGCCAATGAAACATTACAATTAGGCTCTTTATGCTTGTTGATTCTCCATTATGCATAGACCTTATGACAAAACTGAATTGAACTGCAATGTTTGTGACTCCTAATGACACAGTTTCTGTTTCTAGGGTATGCACGGATGGTGGGGAGGTATTCAGGCAAAATATCGAGAAAGAAAATACAGAGGAGCAGAAATTCGAGGTTAAAACATCGTGATGCAGAAATATCGTTTGCAAAAATATCGTTGACAAGAATATCGATTTTAAGGTAAGAAACATCAATGTTAAAAGAATCTATATTTTTAATATAGATGTTAAAAATATCTATGTTGCTAATAACGATGTTAAAAATATCTCTGTTGTTAATATTGTTAACGAAAATATAGCTGTTCATAATTTAATTTTTTTATTATTTGTATGTATGTTAGTATATATTTTAATTGCATATGTTATAAATTGTTTGGATAATTGTTGCTAATGTTTTTTAATATAGTTCCTACATTTTATTTTGATAACAAACGTAGGAAGATGCTCCTTTTTGCATGGTTATCCCCCACTTTTTTTGCCTGACATCTAATGCAACCTGACTTGATGCGCCCTGGGTCCCTGCCAATCAGGTTCCCAGGGCCTGTGTTATTTCCCAAACCTGTACATTTGTACCCACAATCGGCACATCCTGGACACATGTAAGCCCCTTGTAAAGGGGGTACCAAGGGCACTGTGGCCAGGGAAGGCCTCTAAGGGCTGCAGCACCTATTGCACAACCCTTAGAGACCCTGCACCTTAACACACACACACTGCCATTGCAGGCTGCATGTTTTGGTGCAGAGAAAAGTAAACAGTTGACATGGCACACATCCCTGTGCCATGCCTCCAACCCACTGCCTGAGGCATAGGTAAGTCCCCCTCTAGCAGGGTGCACAGCCGTCAGGTGAGGGTACAGTGGCATGAGCCCTGTACCCCACGTTGTCTAAGTCTATTGTTAGACATTGTAAGTGTGGCAATGCCATAAAAAGTATATGGTCTAGGAGTTGGTCATTATGAACTCCACAGCTCCATAATGGGTTTACTAAAACCTGGGAAGTTAGGTAGCAAACTTCTCTGCACATGAAACCCACACTGATGCCAGTGTGGGATTTAATTTAAAAAGCACTCAGAAGGCATCTTAGAAATGCCCCCTGAAAAACGACCAGCCCTAGTGTGGTTTGTGAATAGATGCCCACCATTTACCACCACCAGACAGGTTTCCGGACCCCTAGGTAGACAGCCTCCGCTCTCTGGGTCCAGAGACAAAGTCCATCCTAGGCAGAGGTGTCATGCCTCCTCCCCGCGAATCGGCGGGAAAACCAAACTAGGAAGAGAGATGTACCCACCTTTGCCAATCCCACCCCTCACGTGTGGGAGGCGAGGTGAAGCACACATCTCAGTCCCCTCCATCTTGAAGATGGAGGACTCAGATGTCTTTTCTGACTCTGACCTGCCTACAGCAAAGAAACCGGCATGACCAGCAGCCCCCAGAGCCCGGAGGACCTGCCCTGCACTCACCTTATACACTCTGTCTCCAGTGAGCACCGGATTTGCTCAAAGACTTCAAGACCAGAATCCGGATTCAGATGACTTCGTGGTTCTGCACCACTCTGCAACCGAAGCCCACTGCCAGAGTTTGAGTGGCCTACATCATGAAGAGTCTCCCCAGTGATCCTGACCTGGGATCTGGTGATCCCTGCCCTCCCTCAAGCCTCAAGACGACGCCTGCAGCCTCAACCTGAAGGGTCTCTGTGAACGGAGCTGGTGAGAAAACCAGACGCCAGAAGACACCCCTGCACCCGACACGCTACGGCCTTGGGCGACTCAACTGAAGGTGTCCAGACATCCTCCAAGATCCCAACCTACCTCACCAGCCAGTGGTCGCCTTCAGGATGTCTCCATGCCCGACCCTGCAGCAACTTTACAGAACCAAAGGACTCCATTGAAAAGCACAGGGTCCCCAACATCCATTTTGCACCCTGCACTTGGCTGCCCTAGTGCCGCTGGTGCTGCAGCTCCTGTGCTGGTCGTTAGCCCCTTCAGTACTGACCTTAACCCCAGGAGCTTTGGTCCCACACCTGAGCAGCCTGCTTGTCAGCTGTCCCTAACCAAAGGCCCCCCAGCCCCATTGGCTAACATTGGGCCTCTGCAGTGTGCACCCAGCTGCCCAAGTACCATTGGGGGTGCAACTCGAGTGCCCATCTAGACCTTGGGGAACCTTGGTCCTAACCCCCAAAACTCCCACTCGTAAGTCATGTACTTACCTGAGAAACTGCTAACACTTTTTCTCCCATAGGAACCCATGTTAAGAGATTTGGGGCCTAAACTGATGTTTGTATGGAGAAATGAGAAGTAATCTGCAAAGTATGACAAGTCTTACTTACTGTGTATTGTAAGGAACCCTAGGTGTGATATCTAGGCATACCCCTCCAGTTCTCAGAATAATCCAAAAGTAACTAAAAAGTATTCTGAAAGTAATTACAGTGTAATTTAGACTGCATTTTAAAGTGATAAAATCCCGTTATAACTGAAAATAAATCCTCAATTGCGTTTCTATATAAAGGTTTACAATTGAAAGTATATTTTACCTACCTGTACCAAGTCCTGCTTGGTTCTAGAAATAAAATACAAGTATACCTTTTTATACTTACCCAATTGGTCTGGATTCTGTTGCTGAGTGTGTGCCATCAGTCTTGATTGAGTGAATACAATAAATGCTTAACACACCCTCTGGATAAGCGTAACTGCTCGCCCACACTAAAACAAAGAGAGCTTTCTGATGGATACATCTGCCAGTGGATTCCTCACCTTGTGAATATCCCCTGCGCCAGCATTCCACGGAACTTTTCTTCCCCAGCATTCCACGTCGACGTGAGCGACGTCACAATACATCGGCTCCGCACGCGACTCCGTACGACGTCATCGGAGCCATAAGAAGCCCACGTCGGCGTGGTGACGTCAGTTCCCTTTTTTCCGCGCCGTCGACGCGCAACGGTTTTTTCCCAGTGCTCTCTAGATACTTTGTAATCTAGTGGTGTATTCTTGTTAAAATCGGAATGTCTTCGACGAGGAAGTCGGGCTTTAAGCCCTGTAGGGAGTGCGGAGGCCTGATGTCCATGACGGATCCGCATCAGAATTGTTTATGGTGTCTCTCTTCTGATCATGATGTGGATGAGTGCGGGTGCTGTAGGAGCATGAATCCTAAAGCACTGAAGGAGAGGAAGACCAAACTCTTCATGAAGAAGATCGGTGAGGAGAAGAGAGGGAGGAAAAAGGAGAAGTCCAGGCGGGAGTCTTCGACTTCGAGGTCGTCGAAGTCGAAGAAGCACCATAAGAAGAGGAAGCATTCTTCTCGGCGTCGGTCCTCGAAGTCTAAGAGGTCGAGGTCGGCTTCGCCTCGTCGACGTCAGAGCAAGATCTTGTCTCCTTCGCCTTCTCCGGATAAGTCTTCGAAGTCTCCCTCTCCGAAGCGGACTCCGGCTCGTTCCCCGACGCCGTCTCCGGCGCCGTCCAAGGCTTCGACTCCTGGTCGGGTGGAATCTGATGTGGAGCAGGAGCAGGAAGAGTCTGTCCCGGTGCCTGATGACTCCGTGGTTCCGGTGGAGGATTCGGAGGAGCCGACGCCGGTGGCTCCACAGGAGGATACAGGGGCAGTTCCTTATCCCCAGTTCCCGGCTCCAGGTACGGATCCTTCGGGATTTCTGAATGCCATGTATGGCATTTTTCAGAGAGCATCCTTCCCATCCGGAGCACCAGCAGGTCCCGTGGGTCCGATGGCGTTTTCTCTGGGAGTGCCGCAGCAATATGCTCAGGCTCCTTTTATGCCTTTTATGCCGATGGCGCCTTCTTGGCAGTTTCCGGCGCCGGTTGGGAATCCGGCTCGACCTCGGATGGATGGTCAATCTTCGGAGCCTTCTTTGACGCCGAGGCCGACTCCTTCGACGCCGCATCCGGCGCCGCCGACTCCACCTGTAGCGCCTCCGACGCCGATGCCTTTGGCTCCACCGACGCCGCGTACGACGTCGACGACGCCGGCTCCCCGGAATCGATCGAGGCGTGAAGCCCAAAGGGTTTTGGAGGAGGAAAGATTTCGTGCTGAGGTGGAAGAAGGTGAGGTCGACTCTTCTTCGGACGAGTTTGGAGGTATAGAGGTGGCAAGTGGTTTGGATACCACCCCGGAGTGGGAGCATGCTTCTGCAAGGTCTTCTCCACCACAGGAATTGGCGCCCTACCATGTTGTGATCAAGAAGGCCGCGGAGTTGTTAGATCTGCAGCTGCCCTCTGTGGAATACAAGTCCAATCTGCTCACAGAGGTGTTGCACTCCCCGACGTCGGCTTCTGAGCCTTTGCTACCTTTCAATGAGGCTCTCTTGGAACCAGTATTGGAGGTGTGGAAGAAGCCTCTGTCAGCTCCAGCAGTTTGCAGGCAGGTGGCAAGGAGATACAGGGTTGCGCCAGGAGACCCGGATTTTTTATCCACGCATCCTTCTCCGGAGAGCCTAGTGGTGCAGGCTTCATGTTCTAAACATGCTTCGGGTGCTTTCCCCCAATCTCCTGCTGATAGGGAGTCGAAGAAAGTTGATCAGGCGGCCAAAAAGTCTTTCTCCTCAGGAAGTATGGCATTGAAGTCATCAAATGCTACGTGCTTGCTGGGGCGTTATGTTCATGCCCTGATGGACTCTATAAAGACTCTGGCCCCTAAGTTACCTGAGGGGGATAAGTCGTCCTTCATGGAGGTTGTGGCGGACACTCAGGCAGCTGCCAGGCAGGTGATCCAGTCTGGGCTGGATACGGCGGACTCTGTGGCGAGAATTATGGGGTCGTCCATTGCCGCAAGGAGACAAGCTTGGCTCCGTTCCTCAGGGTTTTCTGCGGATGTCCAGGCCACGCTGGTGGATCTGCCCTTTGATGGACAAAAGTTGTTTGGGGAGAAGGCAGATTCTGCTCTTCAACGTTTTAAGGACAGTAGGTTAACGGCGAAGTCCTTGGGTCTGCAGGTTCCTGTGAGAGGTTCAACTTTCCGTAAGGTTAGGGGATTCGGAAGGTCATCCTTTCGCTCCTTCCGACAGCCACAACAACAGCAGCAACAACAGCAGCAGAATCCCCTCTATCGCTCCTATAGAGGGAAGCAAAGGGGTCGGAGAGGTTCTGGTCGTAACCCCTCTTCTTCCTCCTCCTCCTCTGCTCCAAATGAGGCTTCAGGGAAGCAGCCCTAGATCCCCCATCCCGGATCATGTAAGACCTGTGGGGGGTCGGGTGTCCTACTTTCTACGGGGTTGGAAATCTGTTACAACCGACCTTTGGGTTTTGAACCTCGTAGAGACTGGGTACGCCCTTCCCTTTCGGGAGTTTCCTCCCCCTTACCCTCCTTGCCAAGGTTATTGCTCGGAGGACCACCTGCTTCTCCTGCAGAAAGAAGTTCTGGCCTTGTTTCAGAAGGGCGCAATAGAGGTGGTTCCGGAGCAGGAAAGGGGTCAGGGATGCTACTCCCGGTATTTCCTGATCCCCAAGAAGGACGGCAGATTGCGTCCGATTCTGGACCTCAGAATCTTGAATTTTTACCTGAAACAGGAGAAGTTCAAGATGCTGACCCTTGCGCAGGTTCTTCAAGCGTTGCAGCAAGGAGACTGGATGGTGTCGCTCGACTTGCAGGACGCGTACTTCCATGTCCCAATCCTGAAGTCGCACAGGAAGTATCTCCGTTTTACGGTTGGGTCGCAACATTATCAGTTTGCGGTCCTCCCGTTTGGTCTTACTACTGCACCTCGAGTCTTCACAAAGGTGATGGCAGTGGTGGCTGCTCATCTCAGGAGGTCGGGGATTCCGGTTTTCCCCTACCTGGACGACTGGCTTCTGAAGGCAGAGTCCCCGGAGATGGTGCAGCGTCATCTGCAGGTGACAACTCAGCTGTTATTCGACTTGGGTTTTTCGATCAATGTGCCCAAGTCTCACCTGGTGCCCTCTCAACGCAACCTGTTTATAGGGGCAGTACTGGACACTACTGTGTGTCGGGCATTCCCTCCTCCTCAAAGGATTCTCGACATTCAGGTGATGGTCCCTTTATTCCACAGTGGAGCGGTTGTTCCAGTTCTGAAGGTCCTTCGCCTGCTCGGTCTGTTCGCTTCCTGCATTCTGTTGGTCAACCATGCACGCTGGCACATGAGGGCGCTCCAGTGGTGCCTCCGCAAGCAGTGGTATCAGCACAACGGGGATCTCGGGGAGTCGATCAAGATCTCCGGAGAAGCTGCAGCGGATCTGTCTTGGTGGAGCGTGGAGGGCAATCTGTCCCAAGGAAAGCCTTTCCATCTACCTCCGTCGGTGGCCACAGTGATAACGGATGCCTCCACCCTAGGGTGGGGAGCTCATCTGGGGGATCTGGAGATCAAGGGTCTTTGGTCTCCAGAGGAAAGGTTGTTTCATATCAACCTTCTGGAGTTGCGGGCGATTCGTTTGGCACTCAAGGCCTTTCTCCCTTCCCTTCGCGGTCGGTCAGTTCAAGTTCTGACGGACAACACGACCGCGATGTGGTATATAAACAAACAGGGAGGAGTAGGGTCTCTTTGTCTCTGCAGAGAGGCCCTGCGGCTGTGGTCCTGGGCTCAGGACCATCAGATTTGTCTGATGGCAAGTCATCTGGCCGGGGTGCTGAATGTGCGTGCGGACAGTCTCAGTCGGCAGTTCTCCGCCGACCACGAGTGGAGGCTCCATCCGGAGGTGGTTCGTCACGTCTTTCGGACGTGGGGGACTCCTCGGGTGGACCTGTTTGCCACCCGAGAGAACGCGCACTGCCCGTCATTCTGCAGTCTCCAGTTTCCGATGCAGGGGGCGTTGGGGGACGCGTTTCAGTTGAGTTGGGGTTCACGACTCCTTTACGCGTTTCCTCCCATACCCTTGATTCCTCGGGTTCTGAGGAAAATTCGCCAAGACCGGGCCCAAGTCATTTTGGTCGCCCCGGACTGGCCAAGAAGGGTGTGGTACACAGATCTTCTCCTCCTCTCCTCGTGCCCTCCGCTCCGTCTCCCTCTGAGGGCAGACCTCCTCTCGCAGTCGGAGGGGCAGGTTCTTCACCCCCACCTCCAGAGCTTACACCTTCATGCCTGGAGATTGAACGGGGCAACCTGAGTTCCTTCTCTCTCCCACCTGATGTGGTGGACGTTATTTTATCGGCCAGGCGACACTCCACCAAGTCCATATACTCCTACAGGTGGTCTAAGTTTGTAAAGTGGTGTGGAGAGAGATCCATTGACCCTTTAAAGGCTCATCTTTCTGATGTGCTTCAGTTTGCTCTTTCCTTGGCTCAGCAGGGCTGTGCTGTGGCCACGGTCAAGGGCTACCTTTCGGCCTTATCGGCATTTCTGTGCCTTCCAGATCAACCTTCGTTATTTAAATCTCCGGTTGTTCTGAGGTTCATCAAGGGCCTTACAAACATGTTTCCTCCTACTCCATTTGTAATGCCTCAGTGGGACCTTAATCTTGTCTTAACCTTTTTAATGGGGTCCCCATTTGAGCCTCTTCATAATTGTCCTTTGAGGCTGTTGTCCTTTAAGGTGGTTTTTCTTGTAGCCATAACCTCGGCAAGGAGGGTAAGTGAGCTTCAAGCTCTTAGTTCCAAACCTCCTTTTCTTACCTTACATGCTGAAAGGATGGTTCTCAGGACCAGGGCTGCTTTCCTGCCAAAAGTTGTTACTCCTTTCCATTTGGGGCAGTCTATTACCCTCCCTGTTTTTTATCCACCCCCTCATCCTTCTAAAGAGGAGGAAAGACTCCATCGCCTTGACCCGAAGAGGGCTATGAGTTTTTATTTGGACAGGACCAAGGACTTTCGTGTTGATGACCAGCTTTTTATTGGCTACGTTGGTCGTTCTAAAGGTAAAGCGGTGCACAAGCGCACGCTGTCAAGATGGATAATACTGACCATCAAGATCTGCTACGCCTTGGCTGGTAAGACTCCTCCTGAGGGTATTCGTGCTCACTCTACTAGAGCTAAGTCTTCAACATCTGCTCTGGCCCGGGGTGTTCCCGTGGCAGATATTTGTAAGGCCGCGACTTGGGCCTCCCTCCATACTTTCGCAAAGCATTATTGCTTGGACTCTGAGATGAGGAGGGAGGGCCACTTCGCGCGCTCTGTCTTGCAGGACTTTCTGGTATAGAAAGGTGGACACCCTCCTCCGGGAGTGGGGACTGCTGTGGGAATCTATTCACAAGGTGAGGAATCCACTGGCAGATGTATCCATCAGAAGAACAAGTTACTTACCTTCGGTAACGATTTTTCTGGTGGATACAGTATCTGCCTGTGGATTCCTCACCAACCCACCCGCCTCCCCGTTGTCCACCTTTTGTATACCATGAAATTAGTCTTGTTTGAAATGCTTATATTTTCTCTTGTACATTTGTAGGTAATGCTTGTTTGATTAGCATTCCCTTGTTTTGTATGCTATGTATATGTATTGGTTTTCTATATACTGTGTATACTTGGGTTTGTCGTTGGTTCACCTGTTCGCCTCGAAGGCACGGAAAAAATGGGTGGAACTGACGTCACCACGCCGACGTGGGCTTCTTATGGCTCCGATGACGTCGTACGGAGTCGCGTGCGGAGCCGATGTATTGTGACGTCGCCCACGTCGACGTGGAATGCTGGGGAAGAAAAGTTCCGTGGAATGCTGGCGCAGGGGATATTCACAAGGTGAGGAATCCACAGGCAGATACTGTATCCACCAGAAAAATCGTTACCGAAGGTAAGTAACTTGTTCGTTAGTACTCACCTAATTTAGCCACTGCTATACCTCTGGGGACTCCCTGGACTTTGTGCACACTATACCTCACTTTGTTATAGTATATACAGAACCAGTTTCATACAGCAAACTTTTTTGAGTTTCGGCCAGCAAAACTGGGCAAGATGAACAGATAGCATGCACATAGAACATTACAGAATATGGTATATTCGGCACATAGGGTGCAGACATCTCGCGGATATATCATGATACAAGGAGGAATGACCACAGTGACCACTGCATAAATGACTAAGCAAGTTGACGCAGCCATTTTCTCCACACCCGCCCATGTTTCTGAGGGCAGCCACGGGCTTCAAACACTACTCGCACCTGCTACGCACACCAGTCAACCCCTCTTCTCCACTTCAACAGGGTGGGGGCTCAGGAGACAACCAATGTGTCTCGAAATCCCTTTTCTCCACCAGAAGGGCTGTGCCTAAAAATGCCCTTTCCGCATTTGTTCCCCCAGGGCCCTTGAACATCCCCAAGAGAATCAATATGGGAGAGAGGTGGACTTCCCATCCCAGTATCCCCGACAGCTCACCGATCGCCTTGGTCCAGTATTGGAGTATTGCTGTACATGACCATTCCATGTGCTAGAAGTCTGCAGGGTCAAGTGCGCATTGCGGGCATGTAGGCGTGGGATGCAGGCCCACCCGGCACAAGCAGGCTGGGGAGAGGTACGCAAAGTAGAGATAGTTGGATTGAACGAGTCGCAGTCTGGAGAAGGTGATAAACTCTCAGGGAGCCATCAGTGTGTCGTGCCAGTCCTTGTCCTCCACAGGTCCCACTCAGCTCTCCCAGAGGGTTCTGAGGTGGTCAAGTGAGCCAGGGGAGTTGATGACAAGTGTGCGATAAATCTGGGATATTCTGACGTGGCCTAGACTGCCCATAAGTAACTTGGCTTCCAGGGGGCTAAACTCCAGGAGTGTGTCAGTGGGTGGGAGATGCACGTGAAGAGCGCGTCTGAGTTGAATATATTTATAAAACTGGCTATGTTCAAGGTTGTGGCTTTGTTGAAGGTCGTGGAAGGAGCACATGTGTGTTCCTGACCAGACAGCTCTAAGTTGAGTAATACCTATGAGATCCTAGGAGTGCAAACCGCAGAGCGAGGCCACCTCATTCAACCAGGTGCCATGCCAGAGCGGTGTATGTTGAGTGAATCTGGCATCCCATCGTACATGCTGAAGCGCTGTGTGCCATGCAAGAAACAAGGTTACTGGGGACAGGGAGAGGGGAACCGGGAAACCATAAAGTATAGCCTGTAACTCGGGGAAACCCATCAGTGAAAGCTCCAGGCGATACGCAGGGTCAGACCATCCCCTGTTGGACCAGTCGTGGAGGATGAGGAGATGGGAAGCAAGATAGTAGAGGTGGAGATTGGTCATCCCTAAGCAGCCGTTCTACGGCCCCCGCTGGCAGTGCGTGAAGGCCATACGTGCTTGTGAGCCCTGGCACCGAAATGTCTTGATAGCACCATCCAGAGCAGAGAACCATGTGTGAGGTGAGTGGATCAGCAGTTTTTGAAAGACATAGAGGAAGCGTGGGAGGATCATCATCTTGAAGAGGGCGATGCATCCCAGGACATTAAAAGGGAGGGCCTGCCACCTGACAATGTCCGATTGAGGGCCCAGGTGAGCTCTGGGTGCAGGGTGACCCATATGCCTAGGTATTTAAATCTGAGACGGTGGAGGGGGATGCTCGTCTAATAGTCGAAGCAGTCTCTAGACGGCGCAAGGGGAACCAACGCCGACTTAGAGGGGTTCATCCTCAGGCGAGACGCTTTCCCGAAGCGTCCCAACAGCCAGAGACATCTGGGTCCATTCACCGCTGGGCGTGTGAGGGTAAAGCAGGACATCATCCACATAGAGCACAATACAGTCTTGCCCCAGGCCCAGACCTCGTATTGAGGGTCCTCAAGTATAAGTTGGGCCAGAGGTTCTATCACCAGGGTGAAGAGTAGGGAGACAAAGGGTATCCCTGTCTGATCCCTCACTCTGCGGTGAAATCATCAGAGAGGACCCTGTTGACATGGACTTGAGCTGTGAGATTAGAGTATAGGACACAGACCATGCTTCAGAACTTCGGCCCGAAACCCATAAGAGCTAGCACCAATGGAGGTAGTCCTAGTCCACTACATGGAATGCCTTCTCAAAGTCGATGAGAAGCAAAGCTAGGTCAGGTGAGAGTCGTGGGGTGGGTCAGGGCCACGTCGAGCCAGCGGATGCAGTGTCTTGTGCCGCAGGACGGCATGAAGCCGCTTTGTTCAGGTTACATTAGCCTGTGTATGACATGTTTAAGCCTGTTGGTTAATATGGATGCGAAGATCTTGACCTCACAGTTGAAAAGTGAGTTCGGCCTAAAGGCCGTACATGATGTGGACGGGGGGCTGCGGTTTAGGTATTACGACAATAGTGCCGGATGCCAATTCCAGTAAGTAGGACCCGATGTGGCAAACCTCCTTGTAGTGCGATAAAAGATGGGGGATGAAGGTCTCCCAGAACGCAGCATAGTATTCCATGGGATAGCCACCCGGGCCCGGGGTTTTACCCGGTGTGATGCCTGACAGTGCCTCTCTGATTTCCTCTGCCATGAAGGGTTCGTCTAGTAGACGAATGTCTGATACTGGCAGACTGGGAAGGGAGACCGATTGGAGGAAGCGCTCCCATCTACCGGGTGGGCGTACTATGTATGATAGTAATGGGCGAAGGCTTGGGCTATCTCAATGAGGGTCTGTTGAGAACAGCCGCTGTCATCCAGGATTTTGGGGACAATCTTGTTGGCATGTTGAAGAGAGACCAACCAGTAGATCAATTTTGTCACCCCAGAGGTGCTTAGCTGCCTCCAGAGAATGTAAAACATATGTCTTCACGGACAAGACTTAACTACAGAGTGATCCGGGCCTGAGAGTCAGACTCTAGTTGTTGCTCAAGGAGAACTGCTTGAGCTTGGAGTCGGGTGATAAGAGCGGAGCGATCGGGTTCCGGAGCTTTGATGTAACTCCTGGCGGCACCTCGTAGGGTTGCTTTACTTGCGGCCCATAGTGTACCTGTGTGTGTAACCGAGCCCTCATTGTTGTGAAAGTAGGCCCGGAGTTCTGACGCAAGGAAGTGGACAAATTCCTGTCCTGGAGAAACCATGCTTTTAAATGGGGATGCTGCCCCGGGTGTGGGTGCTCAAGTTGGAGAAGCAAAGGGGAATGATCTGGGATTCCTTGGGATAAAATCTAGATCTGGGTCAATAACTGACAGTACAGGGCGGCAAGAAAAGGGAGGTCTATCCTGGAATGGGCTGATGTGTGTCTGAAGTGTTGCCGCCGGGGTTGCCAGGAGCTCCATGCATTGCAGAAATACAGAGTCCTGGTCCATTCCGTCAGATGGCAGGTGTTGGTCCGCTGAAATGCCAACGGGACCCCGGTGTTATCCTAATCAGGGTCTGGCACCACGTTGAAATCACACCCCCTATTATTGTGAGCCCCGTGGAAGGCCTGAAAGAAGACGCTAAAGGTCCACAAGCCCAGCGTGCACGAGGCAGGGGTCACATATGTGCATACCAGGGAGACCGCCCACCCCTCCAGTGCACCCTCCAGGGTGACAAAGTGTCCATGTGGTTCACGTGTAACTAGCACAACTACCAGGGGAAAATAGCGGCGCAAGAGGAGGGCAACTCCCCTCACCTCCTGAGAATACCCCGAGTGAAAGACTGTTGGAGTCTTTTTGGGCAGCGCTCCCCAAGGAGATGGGTCTCCTGCAGTAACAGAACTTCAGGACAGTGTCACTGTGCAAAGGTGAAGACTGCTGCTCGCTTCACCCGATCCAGTAGGCCATCGACAATGCAGGACAAAATCCGAATGGTCATGTGTCCGGGAAGTGGAGACTAATGTAGAGTGTGGGAAGGAGCCTGCCAAGGAAGCCCGCTGGGTCCAGTGAGTCAAAGAGAGTGGCTTTAGTGGTGGTGTATGGGAGATTACTACTCCAGAAATTCATGCATATGTAGAACAAGCGTGTGTGCTGGTACCTATGCAGGATAAAAAATGGTTAACAAATAGAACAAACACATTGTGCAAATAACCCCCCCCCAACTGCCGCCCCTCACCACACTTCTACCCTAGAAGCATCTATTAGAAGAACATTTGGAGAAAACTGGCAAACAAAACCTCAAGGTCATCGTGAATGAGGCAAAAGATAAGAGGAAAGGAGAGAAAAAGGGAGGCATACCCCATCATTACTGGAAAAATCATTGGATCCTGATAAAACATAGCCTGAGCTGCCTTCATCACGAATAAGGGGATGCCCCTGGATTGGAACTAGCTCAGGAGGTGAAGTGGTAAGCAAGTAAAACATCTTAAGGCGACAGAAAACAAGCCTGCAATATGAATCGGGAGCAATGGAGGTGCTAAAGTGGAGCCATGGTCAGTGACAGAGCTGCAGCACAATGAGGAAAGAGTGCAAGTGATGGATTCTGGCCTCAAACAGATGGCAGAACTGCGGGACAGGTCAGTGTCTGTATGGAGAGTAGCCGTTTGGGCGGTGTGGAAGGTTGGCCAACAGTCCCATCCTCACCGCCGTCCACCTCGGCAGTAGGATGCGACGGCTGTTTGAAAGGGGACTGTGACCACTCTTGGGGGGACTCCATGGGCGAGAGTGACCGGTCCGGTCTACGGCCCCTCCACAACTGGGTGCCACGCCGGCAATGCTTTGCCAGTATCTGCAACTCCTGGGCCTTAGGTACTCTGCGGTGCTGAGAGGAGGTGAGTCCATGGAGCCGGCGATTTTGCGTCAGTCACTGGCAAGCAGAGTCCAGATTCTCGAAGAAATTAGATCTTTTGAGGTGAATGATGCGGTGTCATGTGGGGAATATCAGGCGGTACTGGAGCCCCATTGCCCGCAGTCTTTGTTTAGCTTCCGCATATGAGCGCCTGCGCTTTTGGACCTCACTGGTGTAGTCCGGGAAAAGAAGGACTTTGGTGTCTCCACACTGAAGATTAGGATGCTGCTGGGCCTCGTTGAGAATGGTGTCCCGGTCTCAGTAGTTGAGAATGCGGGCTATAATGGGCCGAGGTGTGGCCCTGGGCGGAGCCCTGGGGTCAACGCCCTGTGTGCTCTTTCTGTAGCAAGCCACGAGGACAGACAACCGGGTGGCATACAAGTCTTGATCCAGTGCTCCACATACTCTACCACCTGCTGCCGATCGGCCCCCTCCATTCACTCTGGGACTCTATTCAGACGTATATATGTATAAATAATATACACATATATAGGAGTTTTTTTTAAAAGAAGTTATATTTTCCCGTTCCCTTTCCCATCCTCCCTTTTCCTTTTCTCTTTTACGTTATTTAATCCCCTTTTTTTTGTTATTATCTTTTCAGTTGGTCTCCAATTTAGGGACTGTTCTGAAGGGTTCGCACGCGGCGATATAGAGGTATGGCTGGGGCGCCTGGCTGCGCGTCCTTCCTTTGCCATGATCAGCCTAGCGAGGATGGAGTTAGTCTTTACTGTGGATGTCCTTGCTGGGTGATTGGGGAGGCATGAGTGCGGGGTGGGGTGTCTCTCCGGGGGCGGTCCTCGGGAGTGGGGGCCACCTGGGGGGACATGCTGCCTGGCCCGGTTGTGCGCGGCTGAGACTGGGACGACATGGCACTAGGCGTAGTTTTGGTGGCAGTATCCCACAGTCGGGTCCTCCCGCTGCCCTCCCAGAACTATGCATTGTACGAGCAAGGGGGCCTGCAAGGGGCGCGGCTGGAGCCTTTTCATCTGCCATTGCTTCCTGACGCACCGGCAAGTGCTAATGCTTGTCCTTCTGCTGTAAAGATATAAGTAGACATAGAACTGCCGGGGAGAGTGTCCATGGTTGAGATTGCATGTACCCCTGCCCTTGGGATATGGCATGCCCCTCTGATGTCCTGGGCCCTCGCCCTATGGTGTTTATGTCTAATGGCTGCCGGCCTATATGGTTGTAGGCAATACAGCTGTGTACTGCGCCAAGTGCGACCCTTCTAAAATTTAATAAAAAGTTGTTTGTAAAAAAAAAAAAAAAATGTAGATTTGATTTTAAATTATTAAAATATATTCGATTTACATTATATTACTGTTTAATGGTCATATATTTAATGTTTACTATTTTTAAGAATGTTTATATTAACCCCTTGCGTGCGTATGACGGAACCACGCCGTCATGAGCCACGGGCGGCGTGTGCTCATGACGGCGTGGTTCCGTCATGCTGCGGCCACTCCTCCCACGCGGCACTGATTCCCCGCCTGTGTGGGTGAAATATAGAGTGGGCGGAGTCGTGACGGAACCACGCCATCATGAGCACAGCTCGCCCGTGACTCATGACGGCGTGGTTCCGTCACGAGCATGGCGGCGCCGCCAGCGCCGCAGCGGAATTCGCGCCGCAGCGAAGGGGTTAAAAACAATATTTTTGTTTTCGGAACTAGTATATTACAATATTGTTTTTGATATTTTTGTCATTTACATTATAACTATAGAAAAACGATATTTTTGTGATCTATATTTTTGACTCGATATTTATGTTCCCTGATATTTGTGGTTTCTATATTCTGTCAGAGAACCGGTGGGGATAATCAGTGTTGGAGGCTGCTTCTGTTATTTTTATGGTTCTGCCTAAAGGCTGCTGACCCCATATAACTGACTGGACCTACAGTTGCTTGCCTGAGTGGGATTGATAGGCACTACCTGGAGTGCTATGGGTCCTCCCTCTTACTTGGGCCCTCGTGTATGTCCCTATTTATAGGCCAGCATACCATGGAACCCCCTCAAGACGAATGAGATTAATCTTATCACTTATCACTTGGAATGTGCGTGGCCTCAGTGATCCATGGAAAAAGTGCTTGCCTACTTGATGTGTCATAACATTTATATTGCACTGTTGCAGTAAACACACCTTAGGTCCCAGGCGAAGGTGTCTTTTGGGGTAACTGGTTGGCTCATGGGGTTTATGCAAGCTACTCAACCTATGCTGAAGGGGTGGTTTTGCTGCAGATTTGGATGGCAAAGAACTACCTGACGGGGAAACAGAATTCGTATTTGCCAAGAACAAGTAACAGCTAGTTTGACTTGCATTGTAAGAACCACGCCCACAGATGAGACAGCTATCTATGATTATCTAGACCAAATACGGATGTCCTGGCTTTCAGATGAGTATAGGTAGTACCTTATGAGACCATTGGATGCGCATGAGGTCCTGATAGCCTTGAATTCGAAGAGGGTGGGAGGTGCTGCTGGATCAGACAGTCTCACTGTGGCATTTTATAAAGAGTTTAAAGATCTCCTAATCCCGTACTTGTGTACGCTCTGTGAGGAGATGAGGGAGGAGGGGATGATGCCATCCTTGATGAGAGAAGCACTCATTGTTACCATCTTAAAGCCTGGCAAACCCCCGGATGAATGTTCGTTCTTTCGGCCACTATCGCTACTCAATGTCGACACAATTTTTTTTGCGGAGATCTTGGCTAACCGGCTCGCCCCCTTGGTACCCCTGTTGATTGGCCCGGAACAATTGGGATTTGTCCCAGAACGCAATCTGTCATACAATCTCGCAATGTTCTTTGGAGTCATACAACATATTAGGCCTGAGGTTAAAACTGCGGCAGTCTTTTTGGATGCCGAGAAGGCCTTTGACTCGGTAGAATGGACATTCATGTACACTGTGCTGAGGCGCATGGCAGTAGGAAAAATATATTTAGTCGGCTGGTGGGAGCCCTATATAGTTCTCTAGCTGCTCGTAAACAAATTGGCGACATTGTCATGTCCCCTATCAAAATATCGAGGGACACGCAACAAGGATGTCCGTTGTCCCCCTACTATATGCTTTTGTTGCCAAGCTGCTCGTGTGTGCCCAGAGAGAATATCATAGCCCTAGGGGGATTCAATTTCCTGAGTATAACCTTATTGTGTCGGCCTATGCAGACAATAAGTTGTATGTGAGTGACCCAGAGATAAACCTAACCACAATTCTTGATGAGGCAGTGCGATGTGGTGATAGCACTGGTTTGAAAATGAACTGGGCTAAATCGACAATTTTTCCTTTGACTCCTGCAATGCTCCCAACTGAACTGGGCTACCCACTACAGTGGTCATCGTATGCAGTAAGGTATCTAGGAGTTCGCGTACACATGGACTCTGCTTTGGTATTAAGGAAAGATTATGGTAGGCTGATTACCAGACTAGAGGAAGATGTAGAGAGATGGATTTGCCCACCTTTGTCGCTGCTGGGACATATATCCCTAATAAAGATGGTATTGCTGCCTAGGTTCCTGTTTTTATTCCTAACATCCCTATTGTGTTACCTATGCATATTTTTAAGACAGTTCACACGCTACTTACGAGACTGGCCTGGGCGGGGAAGCAGTCGAGGGTCAGGTGGAATGTTCTAACACTTCTATATATTATGGGAGACCTGGGGGCTCCAGATCTGGAGCTCTACTAAAGAGTTGCTCAGGGATCCTACGCTTTCCACTGGATACATGAGGACATGCACCCTCCGCATTTGTTAATGGAAAAGGTGGCGGCAGCACCTGAGCCATTACCTGTAATGCTGTTTCGGGCTCCTATTAGAAGAACAGGAGTCCTGGATTCTGTGAACTCAGTAGTCCACGCTTGGCACAATTTGCCGAAAAGACAAGCGGGTGCGATTCTTTACTCCCCCTTGACTCCGATTGAGTGGTGTGATTGGATGCCATTGAGCCATGAGAAGGGAGTGGTTCAGGCACTTGAAAAACTGGGTGTCTCTAAGATGGAGGATCTGTTTGCAGAGGGTAAGGCCCGAAGCTGGGATGAGTTGGCTGCGGGTGTGGAGTCCGCCACACCGCTTGTTCGCTTCCAGTTTCATAGAATGAGACATGAGTTGAGTGAGTTGTTGGGCGCTGAGATGCAGGAACCTCCAGAACTGAGGGCACTCTCCCATATACTACACTGCAAAACCCCTAGAAAAATGTTTCAATTATTTATGATATAACGCAAGACTATAGACGACACCACTATTCGAAAGCTAGACTAGAACGGCAAACAGTCCTGGTGGTGGCGTTAGAGGATACTGTATGGAGATATTGTTGTAAGATCACACAGCAAGTGTCTCTGAATCGTAGACATAATTTAATCCATTTCAAATTCCTCCAAAGAGTCTATTATACACCAGAGCTGCTTTTTAGATATGGCCTGCAAGACTCAGCAGTCCGCGAAAGGTGTGGGGGCAGACTTAACAGGGTTCTTGCATTTAGCCTGGACATGCTTGCGTATAGCGAGGTACTGGGAGCAGATCTTCCAAATATTAAGCTAAATTACTGGCTTGGAACTTACATTGAATCCGCTGGTGGCATTGTTGGGATACACAGGGAAACTGCCGAAAGATGTACGAAAATTGATTAGTATAGGTGTGTTGTTGGCTAAGCGAAGAATTGCTATGCGGTGGGCGCGAGGTCCTGCACCTACTAGTACAGAATGGTCCATGGACATGATATATTGCAACACGCACTCTGAATTGCATAGTGAGTTGCTACCACCTAAGAGTTTTTGGGGATTGTACCATCAGTACTTGGTGGGAAAGGAAACAGGAGAAGCGGAGGGAACACATGGTGACGCAATGATGATCTTGTTAACACGTGGAAATGTTATATCAGATAAGGTCTGTAAAGCCGTATCATATGATAGCAAGGTATTTTTAGAGGCTGACTATGGTTAAATCAAATGGGCTAACTATTGGAAAAATCATGTTTGTATTGCGAAGAAGAAGACTGCACTGTATTTGGTAAGGACGTCTACACACTGTAACTGCTACTGTGCACTGTATGCATTTGTTATGCTGTTTCAATAAAAACTAGAAAAAAAAATTGAAAAAATAAAGTAACAGTTAGTTCAAAATTGGCTCAGCGCATAAATCTCGATGGATATGAACCACAACTTTCACCCAGCTCCAGAGCATTTGAAATACCCTCACACCGACTTCTTTCTCAGGGAACCCACTACTAAGAAAATCAAGGTAGACTCTTTGCTAAAGAAAGTGAAACTTCTGTCAGAACCTCCAAAAATTGTAATTCAAACCTTTATACTCTTGCATCTTGATGATGTAAAACTGCGCCCTCTGCTTCCGCCCTTCACACATGACCGCTTGAGGGAATTCTACGCAAACAGTAAGCCCCACCAAAGGCCTCACATGTTATGATCACATCCCCACATCCTGACGGGACTCTAGATTACCTTGCCAGTTTGCATAATCTTCAAACTTAGCTGCATCATCTTTAAAGCCTTCAGAACTGGCACCACTACCTATTTGGCTGACAAGCTCACCACATCCGGTTGCTTTTGTCCCATCATCAGCCAGGACATCATTGGAGTGGGGATGAAGAAGTACAAAAAAGTAAATAAAGACAACAGGTGTTCTCCATATATGAGCTCAGTATCTGGAACAATGTTGTTGTATCCGATAGGACCACTAGCTGACTGTATGCTTGCCTTAGATCCTGTAAAGTTCTCCACCTCCTTTCAGCTAGTCTCATACTATTCAAATATTAGCACATACATACTTATATATGTATTTCTTGTGGCCCATAGCGAGGCAATTGGAAAAATTGAGGGAAAAGCAAATAGCCCCCTCCACCTACTGTGACATTTTCTTCTGGCCAGGGGCGGCCGGCATGGCTCACGGGTGGAGGTGCGGGTGCACAGGTGGGTGGCACGGGCTGCCTTAAAAAAGAAAATACAACTTACCTTGCCACCACCAGGTCCCGTGTCTTCTCTCCTGCTCGCCTGTGTCCGATGCCGGGTCGGAACAGGATGCAGGCAGCCAGGATTCCACCCCTAAGCCAATCACAACGCTTCAATGTAGCGTTGTGATTGGTTTGAGTGCTGTGACACATTACTCAGCCAGTGCCTGGAGGGGTGCGCATGTTCTCCATGCAGGCTGTAATGCAGCCTGCATGGAGAACAGGGAAGTGCCCATGACTGGTTAGCTGACCAAACAGTCAATGCGGACAGGAGTGTTCTACCACTCCTCCCCTGCAGCTCCACCACCCCCCCTCACGCACTGCCGCAGCAGAAGGACAAAATAAAATGACAATAACATTCCGTTATTATCATTTTATTTTTTTCCTTTCTTTGCTGCTCCTGGCCGTGGGGTGACGCTCCTCCACCTTAGCGGAGGAGCAGGCACTGCAGTGAAGCATTGGGTATAAATTGCGTAGTGCATATCAGAATGAGCACCACCAACGCCTGCTTCCCTGCCTGTTTGAGGGGAGGAAGGTTACATGGTGTGATGCTCCCTCCTTGTGAATTAAAGTCTGGAGTTCAATTTGTTTCCGTAATTAGAGCTCTT
This sequence comes from Triturus cristatus, assembly GCF_964204655.1. Taxonomy (NCBI): domain Eukaryota; kingdom Metazoa; phylum Chordata; class Amphibia; order Caudata; family Salamandridae; genus Triturus; species Triturus cristatus. The sequence continues at coordinate 558,484,835 of NC_140590.1, forward strand.
CCGGTCTCTTATTCACAAGAAAAGGATGCAACACCAGTAAATGTAGATTGTGATCCGATAGTTTAGTTGATAGTGATGCCACATATTACCCTGTGTACTGTTGGGCGTCATTAAGGCTTGGGTGAATGAAAAACAGATTCTTACCCATTCCAGTCAGGTTTTCGGGATGACGGGGACAGAAGCTCCTCACTGGGTACTTGCTTTGTAGACCTCCAAGTTGCTTTTGATGGTGTAAATCGAAAAATGCTCTGGAATAAATTAGACAGTTGGGGAATACCTGCTGGGCTGCTTCTGGATATTGAGTGACAATACGATGTCTCTTGGGTTTGTGTGAAACTAGTAACTGGTAATGTCCCTTCAGAAAAATCTAAACAAATAGAGGGCTGAAACAGGGATGTCTATTAGCCCCACTTGTTAATCTTTATGTTGCAGACCTGGGACTGCTCTCAGGAGGGGTGGATCATGTCTATACATTTCCACATCATCTTGATACCTTTTTCTACAATGTAGAAAGCGAGGTAAGACCATGAGATCCTATGGGAACTCAAGATGCACTCTAATGAGCTTTTAAGCAGTGGCAATTAGAATCATAAAATGATAATAACTTAAAGTTATCATTTTATGCTTCGTGTCCTGCTGCTTTGCGGACAGGCGGGTGGGCGGGGTTACTCTGCTCTAAGCAGGGGAGGAGTGGTTTGCCCACTCCTAACTGCGCAGTGACTGTTTGGTCAGCACTCTCGGGATCGCCCAAACCAGTAATGCTCACATCCCCATTCTCCATGCAAGCTGCATTACAACATGCCCACCCCTCTAGCCCCTGGCTGAACGCAGTGTCATGGCGCTCAGACCAATCACAATGCTACATTGCAGCTTGTGATTGGCTTAGGGGAGGGAGCCTGGCTTCCTATTCCTGGAGTCGGTGGCAGGAGAGCCGGAGCCGGAGCAGAGACGCGGTACCCAGCCTCAAAGTTTATTTATTTTTTATTCCTCTCCCAGTGATCCCCCACGACTCCCTGCACGCACCGCACCACCCGTGAGTAATGCCGGCCGTCACTGTATCTCAAACATATTAAATACGTTCTCACTACCATCTAAACTTTATCAAGCACAATACTCCATCTTTAAAGAATGGTTTTAGTCTCTCATTCATCAGCCCAAGCCCAGATTAGCTTAGGTAGATTTCAACTTCATAAACCAGCACTGAGGGGTAAGACCTTCATGATACAATGTTGGTACAGGAGGTTTGATAAAAATCATTTTATGCAGTGCTTAATTCGTCAGGTGACCACTGTCGCTTGCACCAGAGATTGCCCCTGCTATGGTGCTAATGATAATAACAACACAATTACTAACCATCACACTCCTACAAGTGTGACAATATGGACTAATCCACGCCCCCAAAGCTATAAGAATATCTTAGATGGCAGGTAATCGTCATTTTCATTGTATATTTAATTAATTAACTGTTGTTGTGGTCATCTCTAAATTAGCCAGACATTGCCACCTTCTGGCTGACTGTCAGAAGCACCGCTGTTGACAATTAAGTGCTGGTGCTGAGCACCAGAAACCACCGGCTCACATTAAGCACTGATTTTATGGGAAGGGCTGAAGAACAAACATACTTTTTTTTGTCCATAGCCCTGAATAACACCTTGAAAGATTTAGTGTACAATAAAACCCAGTTGCAGTCAAATCAGTATTAATGTAAGTATCATCCATGTTTTTCCTATTCTCTGTCAGTCAAGTACAGACTTTACCATGCATAATTTGCCCTTCTACTAAATCTTCCTTACAGTCACATGCTCCATGGAGAGGCAATACGTCCAACTTCTGTGAGGCTAAAGGGATCCTCAAACAGATAAACCTGTGCATTTATTCATTCGTCCTACTAATGCTCTCTCATTGATTTTCAGAAAACATTCTTAACAAACCTCTTGTTCATAGTGGACAACAATTCTGTAAACATTCGGGAAAATGTAAATGTATCGAGTGATTCTACAATGAATGAAAGGATTTTGCATTGCCAACCAAACTATTCCACTTGTCTTATAAAAAGCTTGAATCACACTGCAATCTGTGGTAATTTAAATTTCGAATTTGAGTGTAATGAAACGCTAATTCCTATCTTAACTCTGGAACATCCACAGCTGTATTTATTTCCATAATGTTCTTTTTCTTTAACAAACTTATAATACAAATATGTGAGTCACATAGTTTGATTTTATCAAGAATCCACCAGTGCCATTTTACTGAAGGTAAGAAACAACTTGTGGTTTCACATGCTGTTTTTTCAGTATTTGTGATTGTCCAAGCTCTACTTTCTTTATGAGAGGATGGCACCAGAGTTCTTTCAACATAAGGTACATTTTCAGAGACTATTATGTGTGTCTTTATTTGAGTGGCTATTCTACTTGAAGCAGGTGCCGCCAACCTTTTATGTTGATAACAAGTACTTATGTTGAATGAAAATCCTCCCGAGCTGCTAATATTTTTAGAGCTGTAGTGGTAACCACATCAGACAAGATTACATTAGTGGCAACCATATTGAAGATGTCTAGGAGTGATCACCTCTGTGCATCAGGCATGGTTGCCATCAGTTATGTTAAAAATGCTTTGTTAATGTGGAGTGCCTCTATATGGGTAATACATGACAGCCATAACTGCAGTGCCCCTAGCACCAAGTTATTAGTATTAATAAAAGTCTCCTCAACACTGTTTGATTTCTTTCACTTAAATAGCAGCTTTGAATATATTTTGTAAATTCAACCCTCTTCCCTATTTTTTTTTTTAATTAGTTATATTTGATTTTACCAAAAGTCAGAACAGTCCTTACCCAGAGCCAGTTCTCCTGAAAAACCCTGTAATTCCAGTCATACTAGACATGTTAAAAATACATTGGACCAGCTCCCCAAAATGTTGTGGGAAGTTAGTACTGAGAAGCGCCTGTTTCTCTGGAGAGGAACGCGCCACCTGAAAATCAAATGTCTCCTTGGCCAAAGTTAAAGCCACATCTTTTTGAAACAATAAGGCTTTCAGTTTGTTCAGAGCGTCAAAGCGCACGTTAGTCAGATTAATTGAATGCCACAGCATTTCCTTCTAACTACCCAGGCAGGCAGAAAAAGGACTTATGTGTAACATGTTACAATGGAAGATACAGTCACCACATAGGTGACCCCTGGCTTCATCCCACAACAGCCCTGACTTTCAACATCAGAAAACTCCCATTTGAGAGTAATATAAAAAGTCAGACGTGTCACGGCTGCCGGCGACTCTTTCAAGAAGCAAGATAGGTTTGCCACAGATTGCATGCTCCATGCAACAAAACGTTCTTGCATACTAGGGACCCTCTTTAAGTATTCCTACAGTCTGATCTGCTAAGAAAGACTTCAGTATCCTTATTCCGGCACCAGAATGTGAAAAGGAAGCTCTCATTATTCATATATGAACCCTTCACAAAACGCTTCATATCTGCCCACTTGATGATGTTGTAGACAGTACTGAAAGTGAAAAGTCAAGAATGGTAGTGTAATGTACCCATGGATCATCAAATCTGAGGATACTATCTCAGAAACAGTAAAAGGTAATTTTTCAAATCTTTCAATGTGTAACATTGTGTATTTCACATCTTTCCATGCCATAGCTATCTGCTGTTCCGAAAGGTGGTATGGTGAAAACAGATTAGTGATGTTGATGTGTCACCACGTCACATGGCCAGAATGTAATGTCTGTAGTGTCCAGCTAAACACTAGAATTGGCTTGAGTTGGGACTGCCCATGTTGTAATGCAGACAAGTCCTGCTGAAGCACATCTATTGTAGATGAGATAATCTTACCTAAAAAATAAGTTGCAGACGATAGAGTAGTCATGATGTTATCCACTACTGCAAGAGCATGTTCTAAGTTGGCCCTGTCAAACTAACGAAGCCTTTCAGCAGCTTCTTGTTGAGATATTTTCTATATCTCGTTATAGACAGCATAAAGGAAGCTCTTTTGACATCGTTCCCGAGGAAATAACAAGAAGTCTCGTAATTCCAAGTCATCCGGTAAAAGGGACAAGTGTTGTTTTACCTGAAACTGTTTTGAGGTTTTTAGCCAATCAAGGCACACTCTATGTAGTTACCACCCCCAAATGTTTGCTTTGCACATAACGTATGTCAAGCTTGTTTGATGTAAATCCCTTGATGTTACCCAGGAATCAATCCTGACACTTTTTAGTTCCTAGTGGCTTCACTAACCATCCCGCCAATTGGGATCTCATGAGTTATGTCTACTCTTAAGCAGCATAGTATCAATAGTGTTTCCATGATATGTTGTTAACCACTCCCAGTTGTCAAATGGTGTAAGAGTGGGAACCCGTGGTGTGTTCAAATCTTTTATCTTGCCCAAGCCAAGACAAGCTGGGGAAGATTTACTAAGAATTTACCCTGTGTTCGCATCATAAGAGTGATGCAAATCGGCACAAAATCTTTTTGTTCGATTTTCGTTCCAGCGCTAAACTTGCTTAGTGCTGGAAATAACATGAAATGAACGCGAAACAGAGCATAGCGTTGCATTGCATTACTTAGCGCCAAGGGGTCATACCATGGGTGGTGCAATGGCATTCTTATGCAACCACCCAAGGTTTCTGACTCTAAACCCAGTTTACTAAATAAAGTAGCAATGGTTTAGCAGCAGACTATAGTGCAGCCTTCAGCAAGGCGCTATGAAGGAGACATGCTTTTTTTCTTCTTTAATTTACGACTTTGCATGTGTGCTACACTGTACAGCACACATACAAAGTGGGAACATTTTTAAAATTAGTCTAAGCATGGTATTTTGTACAAAACCTATGCTAGACTCACTGAGACACCCTTGCAGTATGGCACAAAGGTGCCTCCATTGTGCATGTTGAAAACAGAACATCTCATCAAAATTAGCTGTACCATCATAAAACCCATCAGAAGAAAATACAGTTGCATGTTCTAGATCTTCTAACATGTCATTTACCGTATCAATGTCCCAATCGTCAGAAATAGTACTGGGAGTGATAATATCATTCAAAGAAATTTTAAACAAACGTGGAATTTGCAAGAGTTCAGTGGAACCATACACATCAAACAATACCCTGTTCCATACAATCACATCAGAAACTGGAACAGCTGAAATGTTCACCAGGGAAAAGTCTCTTTGTGCATGGGGTGATGATGCTTGTGATTTCAGAACCAGCTTCACAGTGTATACTGCAGAGCATTCTGGGACAGTGTGCACATTTAGTAGAAGGAAGAACACAGTCACAAAACCAATCCAAAGGACTAGGAAAAGTAATGCAATTGTAATCCAAAGGTGTAACTATGGAGAAATAAAGTATGTTCTTTTCCGCCAATGATAGAAGACACGCACCTTCAGTTCAAAAGGCAGGGGCGATGGGGGCGGTGGAACCTCAGACGCGTCAGAGGAGAAGTCATCAAAGTCGATGAAGTATCCAGACGCTGTCTGGTCTATCTTGGGCAGCGCAGCAGTCTGGTTCGAATTAGACAAAGACTCAGGGCCCGATTCACAGAACTAACTTAAGACAAAATCCTAAACTTACTACCATTTTCGTATTCACAGAAGGCACTTACTCATTTTGGTATTCACAGAAGACACTTACTCACTTCGGTATTCACAGAAGTTAGGAGTCCTAACTTTAGGACTCCTAAATGCCTTCTGTGAATACCGAAAGTCTTAAAAGTAGGATTTTTCTCAGTTTAGGAGTTCTAAAGTTAGGACTCCTAACTTTACTACTACTAAACGGAGAAAAATCCTAATTTTAAGGCTTTCGGTATTCACAGAAGGCATTTAGGAGTCCTAAAGTTAGGAGTCCTAACTTTACTACTACTAAATTGAGAAAAATCCTTATTTTAAGGCTTTCGGTATTCACAGAAGGCATTTAGGAGTCCTAAAGTTAGGAGTCCTAACTTTACTACTACTAAACTGAGAAAAATCCTAATTTTAAGACTTTCGGTATTCACAGAAGGCATTTAGGAGTCCTAAAGTTAGGAGTCCTAACTATACTACTACTAAACTGAGAAAAATCCTAATTTTAAGACTTTGGGTATTCACAGAAGGCATTTAGGAGTCCTAAAGTTAGGACTCCTAACTTCTGTGAAGACCGAAATGAGTAAGTGCCTTCTGTGAATACCAAAATGAGTAAGTGCCTTCTGTGAATACCAAAATGGTAGTAAGTTTAGGATTTTGTCTTAAGTTAGTTCTGTGAATCGGGCCCATTATCTGTGGTACACTGACATAGACCTTGTTCTTCTCAGGATTCTGAATTGAAATCTGTGTTTCGGTTGTCATTGTTTTTGAAACAGGTAGCATCCATACTTCATTGTTCTTCATCATTTTCTCTTATTGAAGAGAGCTTTCTTTATTTGCAATTAAAGCTTCCATCTGAACCTCCTATATGGCAGCGAGAGGAGATTGGTAGTTGCCAAGAAGTCCACGTGGCTTACTGTTGAGAATCGGCTACGTTATGTGGTTTGATCAGATCAATAGAGACAAACCTTTGTCTCGGCGGCTGGCAAGGGGCGAGAGAAGTACAGTTTGTGTAGCTTCAGCAGCAGGACAGGCACAGGCGCTCTGTAAGATTGCCCAAACTCTTTTTTGTCCACTAACTTTTCTCAGACCAGATGCCCCATCTTTGATGGAACAACTTTCACTTTTCCAGTAGTGGTGCGTTTTACTTGGACAAAGATTTTTTCGTCCTGGGAATCGCTCCATTGCTGTAAAACAGCCAAACGTTCATTTATGTCAAACAGTGTTTCTGCTGCCACTGTGCTAGCATTATCAAGGTCTAGGACCCACTTTTTAACCCCAAACAGGATCTCATAAGGAGTCCTACCACCCAGGGACTTTCTTGGCATATAGTTCAAATCCCTCTGGACCCCATATAGCTGATGGACCCAACTGCTACCAGAGCTCAATACCCTTGCTGTTAAAGACTGCTTTAAGCCCCAGTTTTTCCTTTCCATGACTGCGTTTCCCTTGGGATGGGATGGAGACGAGGAACACAGGATCGCTCCCAAACCTCCCATGCCCTCTTTGTAAGCCTAAGAGTTAAACGCCGGACCCTGACCAGAATATAGTATGCCAACTATGTATGTCCGAATAAAGACTCACAGATCCCTTATAACAGTTTGGGCCTCAGCCAGTCGCTTTGGCCATACCCACAGGATTCAAGAGCAGGAATCCACTGCCACCAAGATGTACTTGTAAGCCCCGTCAAATGATAGGGAACTGCCGTGGTCGAAATGCACACAAGCCAGAGGCTTGTTTGAAATCAAAAAGGGTGTCTGGGGTGGACGAGCCACGGTGGAACCCTTCATCTGCTGACAGATGTCACATCTAAGGACAAAGTCCTTAGTCGGTTTGTAAATACCTGGCCACCAATAGTTTGCTGCAATAGAGAAATTGTAGCAGCCACCCCTGCATGTGCAGAAGGCAGACCCTCATGTGCAGCCATTATTAGTCCTAGTCTACGATCACTTTTTGGTATCGCTCTGTCCCCCACTCTAGAAATCAGAGCATACAGTTTATTTTGTGCATCTAGCTTGTAGGAGTACTTGAGTGAAAAGCCTTTCGGCAGGTGTAAGTCATTGCGTGCAGCATTGACGACCCCCATGATGTTTTTGTCTAGTCTTGTACTTGAATGAGTTATCATAGCAACTGTGGCATGAACTGTCGCCTTTTCAGCTTCATCAGCCATTAAATTCCCTGCAACGTGAACACTAACACGTTGATGACTCAGTGTATGAAAGACATGAGACCCGTGGCAAGCAGTCTGTCAGCTTCACCACCTGTTCCCAAAACAACTTGTGCTTCACTGTGCAGCCTTTTGAGTCTCTGAATCCATTACAGCTCCAATAATGACGATACCCATGATATGACTGTACACAATAATACAAATCACACACTCTCAGTGTGGGGAATCCAGCATCTGTATTCTGTAGTGCCAGTACAGAGCCTTATGTTTTGCCAGCTGTGCCATGCATTCACCTAGTGACTGTGTGTAGGATTTTTCAGGATGGAAGGTTCCATTGTGCATATGGCCTTTCACGACTGCACGTGCGGCTGAAAATTGCTGTTAAGAGCAGAGCCATCAGTGTAAATGATATAGCCATAGGGTTCGAGAGGCATTATTTTATTAGGCAGAGGATATTCTTGATTGTACTGGAGAAATGCTTGTGTTTGCAATGTAGCATCAAATCTGTACTCTACATCTGTTGCAGTGAGGGAGTTTGCCTATTATATCCATCTTGGATGTAAAGCTTTGGTGTTCGGAACACTTGCTCTGGTAATCACCTCTAAAGTCGGTACTGGGGTCACAACAATGATTTGTTTCCCTTGAGCCAGGGCACGTTGTCTCACTACAGCAGTCTGAACTGCTGTCCGGATCTTTTCAGTTGGTGCAAAACGCATTTCAGTATTTGTATAGAGATGCGATGTATATGCAGTCGGTACTGTGTCACCTTCATTGAACGTGATATATGTATATCCTAATGCTCCCACAATTACACGGATCAAAAAGGGGGTTATTTATAAGCCCCTTGCGCTGTTGGTGCATCACGTTGCGCGACGCACTGACGGCGCAACCAGCTGTGTGAAATTTACAAAAACACATAAAGCCACCCTGTGTGGCTTTACGTGTGCTTGTAAATCTCGTCCCATTTCAATCAACAAGTTGCGTGTTAGGGGCATGAGATGGGTGTTGCTGTGGGTGGTCCCATGAAACACCCATGTCCACTGATGCAATTCCAGATTTACGAGCAATCGTTAATCTCGAAATGCGTTAGGATGCTACACCACCCCCAGGTGACATAGGGAGGCGCAACGAGGAGAAATGTTTTCATTTGTCCTCGTTTTTTCCTCTTTCAATGCACGCTACTTTGTACAGCACGCATTGGAAGAGCAAATCACCCCAAGTGACTGTTTTTGTGCAGGAATGTGCCCCTTCCTGCACACAAACAGTCTCCTCACAACGCAGGCACCCTTGCACCATGGTGCAAGGGTTACTGCGCTGGCACATGGCAACTGTTTGTGCACCAGCTCAGGGAAAGGCACAGCGATGTGACATTGCTGTTAATATGTCGCATTCTTGTGCCTGGAAATTAACGCAGCGTGCCGCAGCAAAATAACTTGCGGCACCGGGCTACATTAGTTTCCCATAAATAAGCCCCCAAGTTTGTAGTGTTTACCCATGTATGTAGGCGTTTGGAAGCGATCATGTCTGCCTGAACGGAACATAACATTTCCGTATGTTCTTGTTTCCAATCTGTCCCTCAAAAGTATGGACGAATACGTTTGTATAATGGCTTTACCTGTTCTGCATAATCAGGCATGTATGTTCTGCCAAAATTTAGAAATCCTAATATGGATTGTAATCCTTTCAGTTGTTGAAGGTTGGAGCAATGCACATTTAAAAAAAAAAAAAATGCATTGGTGTGCTCATGCCCTCACTTGACAGCTCATATCCCAGAAACAGGACACTGAGGTGGGCAATTTTAGATTTTTTTAAATTAGATCTGTAGCCCTTGTGACGGAATCCCAAAATTATACGGTCTACTCTGGTCAGATGCTCCATCAGGTCATTGTCTGGTAAGCATATGTGATCGACATATGACAATGCCTGATTATCAAAATTCTCAAGTAATTTTGTTACTGTGGCTGAAAACAGCCCGGGTATATTCTTATACCACTATGGTAAACAGCAGAATTGTTCTGAGAACCTAGCGCTGTGAAGGCTGTCAAATATCAGCTTCCAGCTGCTATATTTTGGCAGAAAAAAAAATCCATTCAATATGTCTAGTGCTGGTTTGTACTTCTTCCGTACTATACTATGTTATTTATTAGTGCGGCACTGTGTGCATTTTGTACTACAAATGTGGAGGTAGCTGTGTCCAAATGTCTGAAATCTAATACTAGACTGTATGACTGATGTGGTTTTATTACTGGAAACCGGATTATTCATTTAATAAGTGCAACTTTCAATCACACCTTAATAATCAAATTATTTTGAGATTTCCCCAGCCTGTTGTTTTGCTTAATGTTTTATTGGATATTGTCATTGAGGTTGTGGGGTTTTCCTCAATGGTATATCATGATAAGGTTAACCGTCATCCCACCTACATGGTTGCGGTATAACGCAGGTGCAAGCGCTAAAGCAAACTCCATAGCATATGAGCGTTTAATTGATTCTGGAACGAAGTCGGAGAAGGCTGGCAAAATCACCATTTCCCCCTTTGGGCAATCCATCATGAAGTCAGGTGGCCAATCTTTTTCGCCCAGCAAAATGTCATAACCTTGAGTGTGTTCCTCCCAAAAGAGGACATTACTAAATCTGGACATGTCCCCTTCCAATCTTAGTTGGACTTCGTATAAACTATGTGGAACGCTTATCTTGGTATCCTGTATTTCAACCGTGATATACTCACTCAGCGCTGGTACCACTAGACAATCCATCATGTTCTGTCGAACTATTGTGACTTCTGTTGCGCTGTCCCGCATTGTCAATGCCCACTCCTGGTTCAGAAGCAGAGTCCTCATAATACGGGGCATGTCTGAACTTTAGTCCGGCTACCTTCTTCTCTTTATATCGAGGTTTCGATATTTAGGCTTGTTTTCCTGTTTAATTATGTATTCAGATGAGCGTTGTAAGTCCTTCCTTGGTTTCACATGCTCTTCTGATTTCCTCTCTGACCGTCCTCTCTCCAAATGTCTTTCGGATGTATCCTGAAAGGAATGTTTATCAGTATCCTCATACCTATCAGGTGGTTTAACATTATCACGGTTACATAAATTGTAACGTTTTTCAGTAGATTCCTGAGTAGGAAAACCTCCCCAGGATATTATTTTTTCTTTGTTTTTCTTATTGTCCCACATCTTCGTCGAGGAGTCGGGTGCTTTCTAAGTTATCCTTTTCAGAATTACTCTTCAATTGTGGTTTTCCTGGTCTGGATCCCAAATTATATCTACCCATCGTAGCGTGGGTTTCTTTGATAATTTTAGGTAATTCGTGGTTCTGCTGGGCAGGAGTCAAATCGCGTAGGCGTTGGCGTATAACTAATGCTGCTGCTTCCCCTTTAATGTTACTCAACATTATAGCAGATACTACGCCAAAATTGTCCTTCAATTTAATCCCCAAGTCCAGGGCAGGTGCTGCCCTATGTCCATTTTGCACCTGTTTTCAAACCTTAGGTAAAACTGCCAAAGAAGGGGTACCTTGTGTTCTAGTATATACTGCAGCAAATACTGTACCCCAAGTGGCACAATCATCAACCACGGGAGCCAACCCCATTGGCAAGCAAATTTTTAGTATCCTGTATCTGTCCTGTGGGCCCGTATAGGAAAACATTGCATCAAGCTGGTCTGGTTTTTGTGCAATCCAAAATTTAATTTCTTTACTTTTGGTGGGAATTTTCCTCATTACTACATTTAATGTTTAAGGGCTAATGCCTGGCATAGCTAATTGTGGTGCTACCGCTTGAACAGTCAGTGAAGGAGCGAATGTTAATGTTCGCATCACGAATTGTGTAAGACTTCTGTATATTGTTACTAGATTATAATATAATCCCTGCTGCTGACCTGTGGTCAAACGATCAACACCAGGATGTGGTGGGTATCCGCCTAAGACTGGCCATGTCGCCCACTCATTGCTGAGTGGGCCCAGTCTTGCGTCTTGTGTACTATCGGGGAGGGTGCCTTTAAACCAATTAGTATGTTCTTGGTATGTTAGAGGGATTTCTATCTCCTCATAATGAGTGTATTCCTCTGGAATTTTGCCTACTTTAAATGAATGAAATACCTGTGTATCATAATATACAGCAGGGAATTTAACCCAGGAGTAAAACACGTCTGTTCTAAATGCCTCATGTGCATCTACCAAAAAGGTAGCATCCCCAGCTTCTAGTGTGAGGCCATGTTGAAGCAGTTTTTGAGTGACTGTATATCTGCAGTTCTCGGATATATTCTGTGCCATGTTGTGTAAGGAATGAATTACAGAGTTTGGTTAACACAACGGTAACAATCTCCTTCAAGCTTGAATCTACCCACAGCCAATACATAGCGTATACCTACTCAGCTGAGGAGGATATTCCCTACCACTAGGGACGTCTTCAGCTTAAAGTTGTGTAGGGATCTCTGAGGGAGCACAATTGAACTACTCAGTTGATTCATACAAAATAAGAAACCAGTCAATGTTGGCAGCGCCATGTAGTGCAGGTTCCACTAATCAGCAGAACTGCGTGTTTGCAGACAACATAAACTTAGGATGGGGCCAGACTGATTCCATGCTCCCCTGCAGCATATGTTGTCTATTGGACTAGCTAGCTCACAGTGCCACCATTAGCCTCCCTAAACCAGAAGTGGCCAGGTCTCGCAACTACTGAACATGACAACCCTGTTCCCTCAGACCTAGACCTTTTTGCTCACTCACTCGTGCTCTCTTTCGCTCACAGAACTATACAATGAATACATGATGGGACGTTTTCCAATATTTATTGAACTGTAGTGCATCTGTAGTGTCTATTAATCATTGCATTGAACTGCAATGATACATAGACAGAAGAAGACAAAATATATAGAAAAGAGCATCCTTGCCTCGGGCCGTGATTGTGATCAGGCTGCTTATTGTTTGTATTCCACAGATAGCTGCTTCGTCATATGGATGTAATACCAAACACATTTGTCTCACGCACAGAATGGCATTGCACATAATGCCAAGGCAGTGTGATAGTGTTCTCACAAAGTTCTTTTGCGTAAGCAAGGTCGGTGTTTCGTAGAATATAACCCGTGTGTCACAAATGCAAATGTGTGTCAAATGCCGATGTGACAAAGGGAAGGCAACTTTAGGAAAGAACTGTGTACATGTAAATTGGCACTATTTCCTATCAGGCCTAACTCGGGCACATGACACCAGCTCCTCAGAAGCAGGAGCTGTGACACAGGGATGCCTATTTGAGAACTCGAATCAAAGAGCTGTTGAAATTCGTTGCTTCCTGTTGGACTCTGCTCTCTCTGAAAACTCACTCCCAAACATTTTGGCTTTACCTCCACTATTTTTCTGAATTCATTTTGGTTGGCATTCGGACTCTGTGCTCTTTACCTCTGCTTATAGGTGCTAAAGGGCTCGTTCTCACTCCCCTAAACATGGTTAAATTGGTTTACACCTGATTGGCATATTTTGTTTTTGATAAACAAATTTTTTATTTTCAAATAGGCATCAAGATCAAAAAGGACATACAGCAAATTGAGCAATTTGATAGTATTCAGACCCATCACATAGTAGTTAAAAAAACAGCAGCCCAAGCAATCTCCCCCACCCCTCTCCCTCCGTTCCCACCCCATGCATACCCCCCCTTAAACTAGGCCCCCGAGCCATTTCCCCCATACTTTACGGAACTTTTTGGGGCAGCCCCTCGCAGCGTACAGTGTCCGTTCCTGTGCAGCGCACCAATCCACCCCTCTGCGCCATTTGCCTCCCTTGGGTGGGTCAACCTGCTTCCAGGTGGCCGCTATATCTCTCTTGGCCACCACCAGGGCCGTGGTTAGGAAATAGTGTTCGTTACGGGAGCCATCCAGCCCATCTGTTATGCCCAGCAGCGCTAATCGAGGGTCATGGGGGACCTCCCATCCCAGGACGTCAGTTAAGTCAGTTTCAATCTCCCTCCAGAAGCCGGTCAGGCGAGGGCAAGACCAGACCATGTGAAAGAAATCTGCCGGGACCACCCCGCACCGCCCGCACGAGGCTCCCTGGCACAGGCCTGCGCGAAACAGACGCTCTGGGGTCAGGTATGCGGTGTGAAGGTAATAAACCTGGACAAGCCGCAATCGAGCCGATGCAGTGATTGTCCTGGGCGCCATGAGGGCGTCCCTCCAATCATTGTCGTCCAGAGAACCCACCCAGGCCTCCCACCGCTGCTTCAGCCCACTCCAGTCCATCGGGGTATTATTAACCAAGGATCGGTAAATGCGGGAGATGCACCCCTTCCCAAGATATCCCAGCATCACCTGGGCTACAGGCGGGCTATGGTCAGGGAGTTTGGAATCTAGAGGGACGTAAGATTGGAGCGCATGGCGCAACTGGAGATAACGATAAAACTGCGAGGGATGCAGAGAAAACCGACTCCGTGATTGGCATATTTAATTTCCTTATAAGTCCCTTATAGGGCAGTATACCATATACCAAGGGTCTGTAAATTAAATACTACTAGTGGGACTGCAGCACAAATTGTGCCACCCACTTAAGTAGCCCCTTAAAACATGTCCTAGATCTGCCATTGCAGCCTAAATGCAGTTTCAGGCTGCAATGGCAGGAATATAACAGGCTCTCACTTCTTGAATCCTCACCTGGACCCAACCTGATTGAGTCCTAACCCCCAAAGAGATGCCTCTCCAGTCCTGGACCCTTGGTGGTGTTACTAAAGGTGTCCACATAGACAAAATTCAAACTTGGGTCTTAGAAACCTTTTGGCTAAAAACTGCTCTGAGAACCAAGGGAAAACCAGGACCAGCCCGCTCGCCCATTCACCCAAGGTGCATCACCGGTTGGACTGACTTCGCTGCTGCTCCCGCTATGTTCTTCTCCGCAACAGCAAATCCTGTTTCCCGGTCTCGCGTGGCTAGACTTCCGCCGCTAGCGCTTTGGTTTTTTCTGTACTAGTTTCTACAAAAATCTTTAAAAATTCGTAGCTCCAGTTCTACTGATTGGATTAGTGTTGTTTTTGTGTCAAATAATTTAGTAAAGTCTTTTTTCTAAATTGGTGTGGGAGTTCTCTTCTGTTGTGTTTTCACTATATTACTGTTTGTGTGCTGCATAACTACTTTACAGATTGCCTCTAGGTTAAGCTCAGCTTTTTGTGCAAGCTACCCATGCTTAATCACGGATTAATTAAGTGACTTGTTGTGGCTGTTGCTTGTCCAGGGCTCACACCCTAGTCAATCAACAACCCAATTTCCCACACTACCCCTTCCTCCCTAAATTAAGTGGAATCTTCCATTAAAAAGATCTTTGGAGGGAAAGTTTTTGCAGGGGTTGGCCAAGATAGGGGACACTTGGTCACCCACTTTGGTCCGCAATGTCCCTAGTTAAATCAAGGATGCCAAAGCAGATGGTTGGAAAACTCGTTTGGCAACTTTTCCTCTACTGAGGAACTGATAGAGGCAGAGTTAAAGGTACCTTTAGAGGAGCAGCTCCAGGAGGTTTCTCTGGTGCAAATGTTCCCTTTTCCCCTCAAATACTGGGGAAACATTGGGGGGGGGGGGGGGCTTCCTTACCAACGGAAAAGAGATTATGAGGGATCACTAATTCCTTTAGACATTGTAAGGCTTCCATATAGAATTTTGTGGCTCCCTGGTGCAGCATGTAAAACTCCCCTCAGATTTTCAGAACAGTAATGCATAATGATATACAAGTGTGGAATATGGAATAGAATGCTATAGAAGAATGGAGTCCTGAGCAATATATTATTCGTAGAGAATAATGACAAAGGTTACAGAGCAGTAATCCAGTAATGCATTAATGAGAATTAAACAAATGGCTTGTCTACCAGCACTTCAAGATCGAGGGCAGTCATGCTGCCCCCCCACCTAATACGGTGCGTGGAATGGAAGTGTTCCCAGTGTTGTGCATTTGCTTGAAAGCTCTGTAGGACTACCCTAAGGTTATATCCCAAGAAGTGTGCTGAATTTAGATTAACATATATTCCCAGGTACCTAAAACCCTCTGCAGTCACCACAGTATATCTGGGTGTATCACCTCCCTACCATAATTCATTAATTTTGCACAGTGCAGACATATTCCAGTTTATGTTGTACCTATCGTATTTTCGAATTTTTCAAAAGTGAGAGTACTACACAAACTGGCCTCAGAGGGTCCGTTAGATACAAGAGGCCATCCACTGTGCATAATAAGATCTTCTATAGTTCACTTGAGACCTCAGAGAAAACTATCACGTTTGATCTAGATCTAACGAACATGCGATCAGCTCTATACAAATGACAATTAGGAGGCATGAGAGTTGTATCCCTGTCTGGTGCCAAGCTCCAAAGGTATTAAGTCTGAAAAGATCCCATTGACTTTAAAGCCACAGTTTGCCATTTGTAGCAAGGCCACATAGTTACAGAACTTTGCTCCGAATAAAAATCTTTTCAAGGTGAATAGGAGATAAGTCCGATTAATAGAATCAAAAACCTTGTTTGCATCTGGGGGCTTGATGGCCAATGGGTCTTCTGCTTGTCTGGTTTTGTTTGGCCACACATGCAGCCATCTGCCGTTCTGCCTTATCGCATACCACAGCATGAATCCAATTTTGTCATTATGTATAAGCGCAATAATGACTCGCGCTAGCCTTATAGCTGGCTGTTTGGCCTGGATTTTGATTTCCGGATTTAAGAGCAAAATGGGTCTGTATGAGGCACACTCATTTACCTTTTTTTGTATGACAGCAATAACAGCATGTCGGAGGTCTGGAGCCAGCCTCTCCTTATCTCTGGCCACCCGGCTCAGTTTAAGGAAATGCAGTGCCAACAGTCTTTTAATAAATCGGTTTCTTCTAAAAGTACTAGGCTGGATTGCTGCCTAAGGAGAGGCTGCGCCACCAACCCCCTTTTGATTTGGTGACCCAGGCCATTAACATTCCAGGAGAGTAACTGCAACTTTTCTGTCCTTTGATAACAACTCATTGCTTGGAACTGTATTCTATCTGTGAAGTACGGCACAACCTTTCAGAAGATTCAACAATCCGCAGCCTTGTTCCATGTGTTCTGTTATCTTGTGTGACATAACTAAAACAAACGTCTAATTGAGCAAACCCCATGACCTCTTATTCCGCTTTTCTAACTGCAAGTGTAGAACGTGCTTGCTTCCCAACTTTGGAAAAGAATGTCACCCTACTCATTCCCATAGCCTCAACTCATCCACAGATCCTTCAACCGTGCACCATCTCTTGTACCTTCAGGTGGCCTCTGCTATCCCTTGCCTGGCCAAGTCCAACCCCCCATCTCTCCCCATTTACTGTAAATTCATTCCTATGCGCTACCCCCTTCATCCATAGGAGAGACACCCAGATCTGGAATCTCTATTCCATTCCTGGTCATTCATTTTTCCTCTATGATGCTCAGTTCAGGATGATTGGTCTTCTCCATTGAGGCACCAGTTATTCTGCTGCTGGTTTTGTGCCAACCTCCGAATGACTGGCAGAGACTTCTTCTTGCTCACTCAATTCCAGGTCTCCTCCGACAAGATGAAGAGCAGAGTTTTGGATTTAAAGATCACTTTTAGTCTTGCAGGGAAAAGGAGTCTGTATAGGATATTCATTGCTCTCGTTTTCCTTTTGATTTCTTCGAAGTAACGTCTCAGTTGTTTCACATTTTTTGTATAGTCCAGGAAGACGACGATCGTATTTCCTTCACATGCCACTTCTTTCAGTTCTCTAGCTATTTTCTGATTCCGTCTCTATCACTCAAGTTGAGAAATCTGACAATCAATAGACGTGGTGGAGCCTCAGGTGGTGGTCTTGTTATCAATGCCCTGTTGGCCTTCTCTATCACAAAATAGGATGAGAAGGATTCTGGGTGCATCAGGGAGTGCAGTCAATCTGCCTGGAATTTCTCTGGCTGTGTGCCGTCTGACCATTTGGGCGTCCGGACTAACTAGACTATGCAAAAGGTTGTTTCTCCTCGCCCTCCTCCTGTGTCTTTCCACCTATTCCTTTGAGGGAGCCAGTGGTTGCACGTACCTAGAGTAGTGAAACATGGGAGTGGTTCGTATTGTCGTCTAGGTCTGAGACACTTTCCCCAATGAGGGACTCTAGCATTGAGAACACACGTCTTTTATGGCCTGCAGTATGGCTGTCATGTCTTATGTTGAGTCTGCACAGTGCTTTTGTTCAAGAGTGCTGTGTCTGTTTCCCCAGAGGGCTCTGCCACTGTCCACACTTGCTGAGGCCCTGGCGTTCTTATCAATTTTGCGCTGGTTGGGCAGCTGGCCTTTGTCCTTCAGCATCACCGGTTCAAAATTCAAAAGGGGTAGCAAAATGAATTTCAGTGTGCCAGGCGTCATGTCTACTTTCTAGATTAGTGCCTCTCCCCTCTTGCTGGCGACAATTCCCTGGCCTAAGCCCAAAGTCCTAGCCACATGCCCTGTCACACTCTGTGACCTTGTATCTCACTTAATTCATAAGGCAGTTCTAGGTACTTAGTGGCCCTGTTGACAGGGGACCCCCACGCTTGTGTTACATGACAGCCACTATGGAAGGAAGGGATCTGGTGTAACAATAGTGCAGCCCAATGTAGTCCATCAGGCCTACATACAGTGGTTGGGGGCAGACGCCTTGAACTGCAGGCCTGGGTTGAAGTTGTATTTGGCCATACACTCTCAATCGTGCACTTTATCAAGTCATCCTCACCTGAGGTCTCAATCGATACGCGCAGCTTTCAGTGGAGATGAGGTAGGGAGTGGTTGGGGCAATGTCTCTCTATGTTTGTAGAGCTTCTGTCCCTCTCTGCTCCAGGACCATCCAGCTTCAGTCTAGGGTCACCCCAGCTGTTCTCCACTCTGGGGGCACACTGCACCAGGCTTGAACGCGGCCTTCCCCTGTTCACATACAGAAGGATGTTGGCGCTTGTGGCTCCCGGTTACCCAGGATCCGCCACTCCCCGCCCCTGTCAGGCACCACTCAGGAGGCTCACCGGCGTAACTCTCTTTCGCCAGGTACAGCCCACCCTCGAACTTCCTTCTTCATGGGAACGCCATGGCAGGATTAGGCCCCACATCACACCGTCCATTTCTGCTGTCTTTTATGCCGGGTAGGGTGGCCTCGAGCCACTGCAGACTCGCAGATCACTACTGCGGGTACACCCAGATTCCTCCCTCCATGCCACGAGGTAAATGCATGTGTACATTGACCACGATTATTAAGGATTCTGGGGACTTGCGCATGCGCTCTAGGGAAACGTGAAGTCATGTTGTCCACTGCAATGAATCTTGTGAACCCAACACGCTACCATCTGCTGGCTCTGCTACAGAAACACTGCATCTGCTGCACTCTTCCCCTTGACTGTTGATCCCCTCTCCTGCCTGGATCCTGACTTTGCCTGGCCCAGCATACACTGCTGAGGTGACACACAAAATTAAAGTCACCGACAGACAAATCAAACAGAAAGCAACACATTTATAATGTGTGATTATTGTGCGATGCAATCATTTTCATTTATAACATAACTCCCTTACTTTGTTCACAGCCAGGATTCTATTAATTTAGAAATATGAAAACAGCAGTGTTCGATATCAGAGAGTGGATCCAGGGCGTATGAGACAATAGGCCCTCTTCACACAAAGGTACATTTGGTTGTAAAGGTCCGGTTTATGACCGAAAATACCTTTTTAGGTCTCGGCTGCGAAGGCTGCGCTTGCGCAGTCTAGCTCTGAGATTTAATGACTTGGAGAAGAGGGGCTTGAACCGGCCCCTCTTCTCCCCTGTTCTCCATTGGCTGGCCTCTTGAATGCTGGCCAGCCATTGGAGAAGAGGTCAGTCATTCCGATTAGGCCCCGTCCTTTTCGGATCGGGGGGCGTGTTTTTTGCAAGAAGTCTCATTCTCTCCTCCAGCCAATGGCTGGAGGAGAGAAAAGACAAACACGCCCCCGAATCCTAAAATGCCGCTGCCTTTCTCCGAGGCATTTCTGCTCTGCCTCGGAGAAAGGCGGTGGTGTCTTTCGGTGCCCTCGGCTTGTTTAGACTGGGCATGCGTCAGACATTTCAAAGAGTAATAAAGAGAGAGGTGAAAGTGACTATTTCGGCCCTGGAAGAATCTCTTCAACCTCCACATGAACTACATGGGATCAGATAAGTAAGTTAAAGTCATCGTTGCGTTTACCCACAGTAAAGATGGCGTCAGAGGCTGGGCGTCCGCGCAGGAGTCATTCTGTGTCTCAGAACTCGCAAAAGAGTTTCCTTTTCTGGTCCTGGGTGGCTGTACGCGCGCGCCTCGTGTTTTGGGAATCCTGCAGACACATCAGGTTAACCGCATCTGTCTTTGGTGCTGTCGCGATAATTCTATAATATCTGTGGATACCCACGTTCTGATATAGACTGATATTTTCACCAAAACAACTGTGCATGGTGATGTCAGACAATCCTGCGATATCTCACTAACCGTAGTCTCTCACAGTGATGTTACGATAGACTCCTCCCCCGGCCTCTGCTCACGACCTTAGCCCCGCCCAGCATTAATTGCATTGTATTCTGTAGGACTGACATGCCACCTCCCTCTCCTCCGTTGTTCGCCCTCCCTTCCTTTAGGGACCGGTTTCTCCGCGGCGCAGGGCGTGGCGAGGGCAGGCCCGTGGCTGGTAGAACAGTTGTGCCTTGGCGTGCACAGCAGTGAGTGAGTGAGTGGCGACCGCCGTGTTTGCGCTTTCACTCCCTCCCCCCACACATGAAGGGATTTTCGAGCGAGCCTTTGAGGACAGCCTCGGCAAACAGACACAACAATGACGTTCAATAGGCCCACAGAAGGGGGTCCTCTCAGGACAGGATGGAGTGGGGCAAAGGGAGGGCGGGGGTCAGATAATTACTTCTCTGAAACTCCCAACGGTGGTATCATGAAATCCAATGATCGCTCACTCTTGTGAGGTCTTTGCCCGTGACACATCAGGTTAACCGCATCTGTCTTTGGTGCTGTCGCGATAATTCTATAATATCTGTGGATACCCACGTTCTGATATAGACTGATATTTTCACCAAAACAACTGTGCATGGTGATGTCAGACTATCCTGCGATATCTCACTAACCGTAGTCTCTCACAGTGATGTTACGATAGACTCCTCCCCCGGCCTCTGCTCACGACCTTAGCCCCGCACAGCATTAATTGCATTGTATTCTGTAGGACTGACGTGCCACCTCCCTCTCCTCCGTTGTTCGCCCTGCCTTCCTTTAGGGACCGGTTTCTCCGCGGCGCAGGGCGTGGCGAGGGCAGGCCCGTGGCTGGTAGAACAGTTGTGCCTTGGCGTGCACAGCAGTGAGTGAGTGGCGACCGCCGTGTTTGCGCTTTCACTCCCCCCCCCCACACATGAAGGGATTTTCGAGCTAGCCTTTGAGGACAGCCTCGGCGAACAGACACAACAATGACGTTCAACAGGCCCACAGAAGGGGGTCCTCTCAGGACAGGATGGAGTGGGGCAAAGGGAGGGCGGGGGTCAGATTTCTTGAAACAAAGTGAACAAAGGGAAGGTCGCTGCATTCACCCTCTCCACAGGTAGCCCCCTCCAGGGGAGTTTACAGTCTGGCCTGCTCACTGTCGCTTTTTGTTGTGCGTTAATTACGCAGTGAGTTAATGTGTTCAGAATGCAGTAACCAAGGCGTTCTGGAACTATTGTCTTGTTTTTCTTGTAAGCTCTTTATGTTTCTGCTTTGTTTGAGGGCTAATGGTGGCTTGAGGCATTTGCCCTGCAGATTATCACAAGTGAAGGCTGCAGACGGGCACCAATGCATTCCCCTTGAGTTTTTTGCTCGCGGTGTCTGGGTACACCCTGTCGCTGGTTTTATGATGCCCATCCCTGCCACACTTGCGTGCCCCTCTCCGGCCTATTCCATGACTCGTATTTAATGCCCATGCCTACAGGTAGCGCCACTGAAACTCCTCTGTGGACTTCAGGGCGCACACTGTGGATGGCTTAAGACTGCTCCTCCAAGGGCTGCGTCCTCTTAGTATTCTCATATTCACTGTGGTTTAAATCGCGCGGTGCCCATCTATGCACAACTGTGCACCTGCATGAATGCACAAGCAGGGCTCTTCTCACACTGTTGCAATGACAGGCAAATGAGCGCGGCCACAGGAATTATGCGGTATTGGTGGCTAAATTGTGCCACAAGAAAAGGACAATTATGTGGTATAAGTTGACGCTTTTTTATAGTATGACTTACTTTGTCATTTTAACACATGATAATACTACCTGGACAAGGATTTCACCCCATTAATGACAGTTTAACAACAATATACAAAAATAAGCGACACAGATGATCAGTTAAACTTTTTGGGAAGGGCCTTCCTCTGCGTGCAAACCGGTCACCACGTTTGTTGTAACGTTTGATGTTTGAGCTACATTTGTTTCGAAAGTCTGCAGTTTATGCAGCAGATGATGCAATATGTGGCAAATAAGTATGTAAACAAGAAACCACGATGCAGAATGGCATAATTGCAGTGGTCATGAGTATACTTTAAACTTTCCTGAGACACAAGTAAATACATGTCCATGGGTTATGTCAGTGGGCGTGGTTTTGGGAGTGAAAGTTCTATATTTTTTGTTCAGTGCTTGCTTCTGTAGTTTTGGTGCTTCGTGGCGCTTTAATGATGGGTATTGCTCTGCCTTCATAGGAGTCCAGGTATCCAACTTGATCCCTGTTCACATTACAACCTAGGCATTGCACGTCACTCAAAGATATCCCAGACGCACTCTAACTTCACTGGGCCTGTGGCCAGCCTCTGGCTCAGAGTGGGCTAATGTTCAACTCGGCCTCGAACAATGTAGAGCTGACGTCACACCGGGCGCTGAGAATGGACGCCACGAATATAGATTTGAACCTATGTACCTAGATGTGGAAGGCTGAACTCCTTACTGACGACCAACTACCTGTAACCCACACAGCTTACAACTCAGACCTCGGCATGAGGGGAGCAAGCTGACCCTTTACATTGCAACGGTCTCGGCAGTGTTAAAGTTAGAGCTATTGGAATTGCTCATGACATTATTTTTGTTTATGTTTTTAAAACATGTAAAGAAACGGCATTGTTATTTACAATGTTAATAGCTTAATCTGTGTGTGGGTGCAAATGCAATAGGTCTCGCATTTGAGAGTGATTAAGCTATTGACATTGTAAATAACAATGCCGTTTCTTAACCTCTTCAGCGCTGCGCGGATTCCCGCGCAGTGCTGAAAGATCTGAGCGCGGGCGGGGCCATGACGGAACGGTTCCGTCATAAGCACAGCCCAACCGGCGTGCATGACGGAACCGTTCCGTCATCGGCATCGAAGAGGTTAAAATGTTTTAAAAACAAAAACAAACAAAAATAATGTCATGAGCAATGCCAATAGCTCTAACTTTACCAATGCCGAGACCATTGCATTGTAAATGCTTGTTAAACTTCTTCCAGTGATTCACAAAGGGCTGCCTGCCAGACATAAATACATTAGGATGGAAGAAACAACAGATGACATTCCAGAGCCCTGGACAGTATCACGTGATAGGGGCTGTAAACATAGAGCCCTAACTCAGTGGGTTAAACATTAGCAGGTCTAGTCAAAGACCCTGCCTGCTCCAGCCAAGCAAGACTCAAGCCTATGGTTTCAAAGGTCACCAAGAGATCAAAGATTTATTTATTAATCTCAGGAACGTTAAGTAGATAAACTGAGGGAGAATTGAGAGCTCGTGAAGTACCAAGGAAAGAGTTGTCAGATGAAATAAGGGGAGCTGTCATGCAAGGCTTCAACGCAAAAATATACACTCTTGAACACTGCACGCTTATGGAAAGACTACAAAGCTAAGCGGAGAGGCAAACGTAATGCTGCAATGTAAGCAGCAGACGAGCTGCTGATTAAGAACCGTCTACAGGCGGTGGGCAACCACGAAAGCATGCCACAAATACAGGGCATCCGAAGAATCAGGTTGCCTGACTTGGAGTATGTTCATGGAGAAACAGGAAGAGGAGAAAGCAGGTGGCAGGGACATCTGCCATAAGCGGTTTAAAAGTAGGCTTATCATTAAAATAAAATCCATATTTTTTACTGATCTGATGGAAGGTTAAATATTCCCATAATGTCCGGTGCCCAGGCTGTGAGCGGGATAGCGCATAGTAGGGGCCATTTGAGAACCACCACCTCTGTTTTTTCATGTCAGACAGCTACAGCACTGGGAAAATTGGCAATTTGAGATCCCGTTCGACTTCATTATGAGCTGAGTGTCATCTAGACAGGCTAGACAGCACAGGTTTAATGAATGAATGAGCCTGGCAAGAGACGGTGTAGAAGACTAGACTTGCCAATGCCACACTGAGTAACCTACTACCAATACAACGTTGCTCAATCCTGTTTAACTATTTGAAATAGAAGGTGGAATAATCCCTTAAATCTGTCTCTTTTAGAAGCAACTTGTGCAGCTATCAACACTGCACTTATGCCATCTGCTGTAATGCTTTGTTTGTGATACAGGGGCATGTCATTTATTCTGTTTTATGCATTTGTATGACTTCAGGTTTTATGGCCAAGGACAGACTCTTTTATAAGTGTATGTGGAAGTGTTTTGAATTTTTTGTATTTAAATCTCTTTATTTGAATTTATACAGAACATGGAAATCAACACAGCAGTTACCAAGCAGTAGGCGTCATAAGGTATTACATAGCAAGCAGATTATAGTGTATACGCCGATGGTGCAGAATCATTGGGTTACAAACACTGAAAAGACATTATATTGGGTCGTACAGGAGGGGATGTTACAGGGGACCAGTTGTATCTATCAAAACAGAAGTTTGGCTAGGAATGGTTAGTCAGCGCCACGGCAGCAGTGCGAGTCAGGCTGAATGGGTCGTGCAGCTGAATCAACTGGATTAATGCCCTTTCATGGCGGAGGGGGTCTCGTGCAGCAAGGTGTGGAGGGTGGTAGAGAGTATATTACTCAAGGGGCCTTTAATAGGCGAGTATGTTTAACATGACACAGTACCACGTGGGGTGTCACCCAATGTCCCAGGTAGGGTGGCGCGAGATACGCGTTGGACCGGGAGCCCAAGTATAGTACGGTTCCTTGCCAAGAGTTCTCCTGGGGGCAGCATATGCCAACTGTGCTTGCCCTGTCTAGAGCCATCTGTGTATACTGATGTCTGTAATGCCTGCGGCTAATGGTCAGGGAGAACCTCAAGGCTGCTGGTCTGCAAAAAAAAGGAAGGAAGAAAGAGGATAGAATAGGGTAGAAGAGAGCATCCCTCCGTTCAAGAGCCGGTTGGAGGAGAGATAGGAGATGAAGGTGAAGAGGTGCGGGTGGGGAGAGCCTAGTGGTATAGCTCCTTGGACCGGAGGGGGATCTGGAGAGGGAGGGTAGGTGCCGTGAATCTGCAGCTATATCTTAATGGGTGACTTAAAGGAGGTCGCCCCCCCCCTCTTTATCCTGTTTTATCCTCATAGGATTCCCCCCTTGGAAGTAGAGGGTCGGTGAAAAGCTGGAGGGCTCGCTAGCGAGGGGGGACAGAGTGGGCGTGTTCCAGCCGAGAGAGATGTGTGATCAAGGGCTGCCAGGTGCGTTTAAATTTAGCGTCAGTGTGTGCCAATCTGTGGGAGAGAAGTTCCATCGCCATGACATGCTAGAGACGTGTGAGCCAGATCAAGGGCGGTGGAGTGCAGGTTTTCTTCCAATGAAGTGCAATGACCTGTTTCGCAGCTGTGATCATATAGAAAATCAAGCGCCAGTCCGAATGTGTCATTGCTTTAAGGGATGTTGGGCCGAGCCCCAAAATAATTATTCCCGGCAAAGGGAACCCCACCACCTCCGTAATGTGGCCCAGGATCTCTCCCCAAAAGCTAGTGATGAGTGGGCATGTCCACCATATGTGTAGGAAAGAGCCCTGTGCCGCCTGACATCGCCAACAAAGAGGGGTTAATCCAGGAAACATATTCTGGAGTCTAAGGGGAGTGTAATACCAGCGAGTCATTATTTTATATGCTGACTCCTGTTGCATGATGCTTTTAAAAATGTGTGGTATTATCCCGCCATAGCTGTTCCCACTGGTCAGGGAGAATATCGCCCTCGAGGTCAAGCTGCCACTGGCATTGATAGGTGTGTGGCGGCACTGTGTGTGAGTGTTGGAGTACCTTGTATGTCCTGGAAATCAGCCCCGGGTCCCATCAAAGGAACGTACCAGAGATTCGAACGAAGTAAGCTGGTGTGTGCTGCCTTCCGTGTATGAGGGGGCACGGAGCCAGTGGCGAATTTGAAAGTATTCTAGACGGGCAGTTATGGGGATATTAAAATCTTTCCTACATTGGTCAAACGGTTTAAAATTTCCTCTCTCGAACAGTTGCTCGATGATGCGCCACTCACCGGCTGCCCACGCCGGAAAGGAGGCAGGGTGCAGGGCCGGCGGAAAGGTCTGGTTAAATGCTAACGGTGTGTTTGGGGAGGGGAATGAGGTGAGGCCTCGGGTCACCGCTATCCTGTCCCAGATTTCTAAAACCGTCTTTGTGGGGGTGGCAATGTAGGCACTACAGTGCCTAGCGCTTCGGTGCAGCCAGGCCAGATCCCACAGTGGACGTCAGGCCACGGCCCTATCCATATGAAACCAGTGTTTTTCGCTTTCGCGAACCGCCCAGTCCAATAGGTAGCGTTAGTGAGATGCCCAGTAGTAGACTAGCAGGTCGGGGCAAGCCAGTCCTCCCCGATCTCTCGGCAGCATCAGGATCGTTGTGGAGAACCCCGGTTGACCCATCCCCCCAAATAAAGGCAGTTACCTCCCGCTGGAGGCCCAAGATATCCCTGTCAGGGATCGGTGTAGGGAGCGCCTGAAAAAGGTATAGAACCTTCGGCAGGATGTCCATTTTAACAGCATGTAGGCGGCCTAGCCAAGAGATGGGGAGCGATTTCCAATGAGGGAGCTCAGCTTGTATAGATAGTCTACAGGCCGGCCAGTTCGCCTGCACCCATGTGTCTAGAGTAGCTGTAATATTAATGCCGAGATAGCGGATAGAGAGTGGGGCCCATTGGAAGGGATTGACATCACCCAGGTCTTCTAATTGTTGGGGGGGGAGGGTGAGATTGAGTGCCTGCAATTTGGGGAGGTTAATCTTAAGGCCCGACACAGAGGAGGTCATCAGCGAAGAGGGCGACCTTGTGCTCGGTCCCCCCCATTCGAAGGCCCCGGATGTTCTCCGACTGATGGATGGCAATCGCCAGGGGCTCTACAGCAAGTGCAAAAAGTAGAGGTGAGAGCGGGCACCCCTGGCACGTTCCCCTGCGGATAAAGAAGGAGGTGGTAAGGAGGCCATTAACACAAATCCGTGCGGAGGGGGCCGCGTAGGGGGCAATGACTGGCGCAACCATATTCGGCCCAAGACCTATATGCTGGAGGACCGCCCAGAGGAAAGACCAGTCAACCCAGTCAAAAGCCTTTTCGGCATCCAGGGAGAGGAGAAAAGCTAGTGTATTGCGGTGTTGAGCCTTTTGCACTAAATGGGCTACACAGCAGATATTGTCAGCCCCCTAACGTTCCTGAATGAATCCTACCTGGTCGGGCTCAATTAAGCCTGGAAGATGGGGAGCAAGACGTTGGGTGAGGATTTTGGTGTATAATTTCGCATCTACATTTAATAAAGAAATAGGTTGGTATGAGGCACATGCAGTGGGGTCTTTTCCAGGCTTGGGGATGAGTGCTATCTCAGCTTCGGCCATCGTCGGTGTAATCAACCTGGTGTCCGCAAAGGAGTTAAAAAGGTGTAGCAAAGGGGCTTGGAGTTACAGGAGAAATAGTCAATAGAAGGCCAGCGTTAGGCCATCGAGGCCCGGTGATTTTCCCACAGGCATGCTTTTTAACGCTTTTTACAGTTCTGCTACTGTGATGGGTTCCTCCAGTTGTTGTGTGAAAAAGGGGGTTATCGGCATCCTGGGGCAGGAAGCCAGAAAGGAGTCTATCTGATCCACACAGGTATCGCCCTGGTCATACAAGTTAGAGAAGAACGCGCTAAACTCCTGTTGTTTGGCTTGTTCTGAGATTGCCCAATCCCCTCCCGGTAAAGCAATCTTAGAGATGTGGCCGTGAGATATCTGAAAGCAGAGGCGACGCGCCAGCATGAATCCTACCTTGTTACCTCCTCCATAAAACTTTTGTTTTAAAGCCAAGAGGGAGTGTTCCGCCTTATTTACGCGGAGAGCTTTAAGCTGGCCCCAGAGCGAGGCAAGTCCATTTCGCGTTGAGATAGTGGGCGTCCTATGGCTTTGCTGTTCCATGGTTTTGATGTCGCGGGTAAGATTATCTTCTTCCAGGCGGGATTCCCGCCTGCGGGTTATAGGGCTAGAGGTAATGGTGCCCCAGATCGTAGCTTTAAAAGCATCCCACAAAGTGTGTTCGTGAGTTTCTGGGAGGTCATTAGTAGCAAAGTATGATTGTATTGCCTGCTGTAATTCAGCTACGTCCACCTGGTCCCGAAGGACATGTGGGGGAAGGCTCCCGGTAACGCCAAGCATCGATGAGGCCCTGAGCTTCTATATCGCGCTTAAGCGCTGCAGACATAGCCCCTGTTCCCTGGAAAGAGGAGGTGGTGCAGTCCAGACTGGGGTCCCACACTGAATTAAAATCGTCCCCGAAGATAATGGGGTTTGGTTCTCGAGAGAGTGAGTTTCGAAGTAGGTCGCGGAGAAAAGCATCTTGCGTGTGGTTGGGGGCGTAAACATTAAGCAAAGTGAGTGGTTTACCCTGTATTAGGAGTGCAAGCTTAAGGAACCGACCCTCTTTGTCCCGTATGGTGCGAGTGATCTGTAAAGGAAGGCCCGCTTTAAAAAGAACGGCAACCCCTGCTGTCTTGGTTGGCGTAGAAGCCCAGGATTGTATTGGGAATTTGGGGTGAGACATGCGTGAAGTGTCAGTGCGTAAAAGACGGGTTTCTTGGAGAAAGATAATGTCTGGGTCTTGCAGGAGAAGGTAGCGTTAGATTTGCCTCCTTTTGTTTGGGGTGTTTAGGCCTTTGACATTAAGAGAGAGACATTTAAGATGTGCCATCGGTCATTACGAGTGAGGACATGCACTGGCAGATATGCGGATCGTCACATATCTCTCTCGCTGTGCTCCGAGTCCAAAGTGTAGGCGGTTATTGTAGCGGAGCGTGGGGGGAGCGTGAAAGCCCGCTCCAGCTTGGGAGGGAGTGGGCCCTCTCATTGGTCCCCAGAAGTTCTGCCGAAGGAGCAGGGTAGTCTTGCCGAATGTGGGTTCTCTCCCCAAGCATCCAGATGGAGGAAAGGAAGAGGTAAGAGAGTATAGGAAGGAAGTGAGCGGGAAGAAGGAAATGGAACAAACAATGTTAGACCTGGCACCTTGGCGTGAGTCTCCCTTCCTCTTTTTGTCGCTGTGCCTCGTGTGCTTTTATGGTGTTGGCCGCTCAGCGCGCTGTGCCACTGCCAACCAGTGTCGCGGTGCGAGTGCTCCCTTGTAAATTATATGTGTTGGTTGGATTCCATGATTGGATTGTTTGATTTACTGTCAGACCCCAGTAAAGTGTGCCAGGAGCGCCAGGGCATGTAAAGGCAAACACCGCTGGTGGGCTTGCAGCACTGGTTGTGCCACCCACAGAAGCGGCCGGTAAAAGATGTCTAAGGTCTGCCATCGCAGAACCTTCGTGCAGTCTGGTACTGCCATGCTGACTGGCAAGTGCCCACACTTGCCGGTCCCTAACACCTTCCCTTAGCTGCATGTTAGTCACCCCTCTGGTAGGCCCACGGGCAGGGTGCGTTGTGAGCCTAAGGTAGGACAAGCCAGGATGCGTGGCATGTCCTAGTAGTGAATTACTGCCATCTTGTTGTTCACTACTGCAAGGCTACCCTGTTCTCATAGGCCAGTATGGGCGGCCTGGATTGTTACACCCTATGATCCTAACCGACCCAGGGAACATGGTAGGAGATCGAGTTTAGTATGCCTGAACTCGGAATAATAAGGTACATCTTTTCGCAAGGTTTATTTTAATATTCCGGGTTTGCAAATGCCGCTTTTAGAAAGCTGGCCTTTGCTTGCCTAAACATTTCAGCCCGCCTCTGCGTGATATGTATCTGATGTCTGGCTGGTGTGAGTGACAGGGCTGGGGGAACCCAGATGGGCAGGGCTAGGTAGCCTGGTGGTGAATAGGACGATCGACAGGTAGATGGGTGGGAGGAGTGCTCCTAGGCTCTGAATAGGACAGTGCTCTGCCACCTCAATGCCGGCTCCGCCCCCTGTGGAGCGTCTGAGGACTCTGCCCTGCACTCTGAAAGAAGAAGCCTGCATCACGTAAACAAAGTGCTCAGAAACCGGACTGGACTAGGCAAAGGACCCCCTGGCCTGGGAGAACAAAAGATTTGCTGTATAAATGGAGAAGCCCTGCTCCTAAGAAACTAGATCCGCTTTTGACCAAGAAGAATCTCTGCTTGAGGAGGAGGCACCGGGAAAGCTGTAGGAGGAAGACTGTCCCTATCCTGGGGGATTGGCCTACAGTGGTGACCTTGCTGCCAAAGGGGAGAAGAGAAACTGTTGCTGAAGACTTTGCTTTATTTTTACTTTCAAGACTTGTGCTTTTCCAAAACGATCTCCAAGGGCTTGGAACTGAGCTTGCCCCCTGAACTGAGCCCCAGGACCATTGGGCTCTACCTGATCTTCACTCGCCTGCCGCTGGACTGTGGTGTCCTTTCCCTCGCCGGAGCTGTGACCCTCGTGCCCCAGTCCCTCCCTGAGCCGTGACCAGGACTGCTTAGCCGCCCCCGCCTTGGGAAGAGCCTCGCTCGATCTGAGTCGCTCCCCCTACGCTGTGCTGGGCTGCCCCTGTCACCTCGCTCGCTGGAGGCTCGCTGCGCACCTTCACCCTCCTGCCGGAATCGACGTTGTGAGCATCTCCAAGCCTCGGATGGCCCGGACGTAACCTGCGTGCCCGGCTGCCCCGCTTTGTTCACCCACCACCTGCAACACCCCGCTCTGGTCGTGAGCCTGAAGATCAGATCCCCAACGTGAAGTGTGGGAGCCTCGGAGGCCGCCTCGCCCTTCTGTCGAAGAGCCGCTGTAGTCCCGCACCCGCCTTCGCGTCAAGAAACAAGGTACTGTACTTACGAACTCGACCGCGAGCTCGCATCGGATCCAGGGTCCGCAACGTTCTGATTTCCCTGTCATCTGCCGTGTGCTTCCCGGACGCCGCCTCAGCACGAAGTGCGCTGAGGCCCACAGTTACCTTGTGCCCGCCTAAAGAACTTTCCGTAACAAAGAGACTTTTCCGTATTCCTAAGAATTGTGGCCCCATCAGTTCAACGTTACTGGGCCTTGTATTTGAATCTGCTGAATCTACATAAAAGCTTATTTTTATATACTTCCTGATTGGTGTCCGTTTGTGGTGCATGCAAGGGGGTTTACTGTATGTGTAATTGCATTTGCTTAACCGTGTACGCCTGAGACTTAGCCTAGACTGCTCGCGCCATGCACCTAGAGGGTGAGCAGGGGTTATTCTGGGGAGTCATCCTTCGCCCTGACAAGAAGTAAAGGGTCCCTGCTTGTTGTGGGTTCACACCTGCGTCAACCAGAGCCCCCTCATTTCTAACAAACAACTAGAAGGCCAACGGGGCCAAGAAGAACCATTCTAGTCCAGGAGTGGCCCAGTGGTGGAGACCAGGGCGGCTCTGAGGAAGTCAATCCGCCTAGGGACAAAGGCGGGGTGGGGTGGGCCACGGCAGGGTCAGAGAAGAGTTACTGTCCGCCCTCCAGTGGACGGCCTGCCTTATGATCAACAGGGGGTACGAGGGTCCTCTCATGATTGCTCTCAAAGCCCCTCAACGTGGTGTAGAACGAAGCCCCTGGAGTATAAAAGAGGTCGTGCGTTGGGGGCTACAGAGAAAGTGAAAGGAGGTGTGGGTATGCATACCGCTTGGGAGTTACAACAGACATGTAGATCCAATAATAGCGTGCATCTGTACTAGCATACATCATAAGCAAACAGAGTGTCCGGGCACTATTTGCTACAACAAAAGTCTGCATAGGGGATCAGGACTAGTGCTGCAGGGCCAAAGAGGAATCTCCCTTCTATTACGATAGAGGCACATTTAACCAGAGATCAGTCCCCGGCGCCTAAGCCAGAAGGGGAGAGGGGGCGACCGCAGGCCCCTCCCTTCCGAAGATTGCGAAGTCACCATTGCTTTCAAGTGGTGGATAATGTCCTGCTTGGCTTGGAGGGCTGTCGCATCGGGCCTGGAGGGTCCAGCGCAGGGGGGTCGCACCGTCGACCACCCGGGGCAGAGGGAGATCAGGGATTCCGAGTCAGCAGGTGGAGAGGAGAAAGACCGGGTCTCAGTCGAGATGTGGAGCAATTGTAAAGCCTCCTTAAGGGACCTCAGGGATCTACATTTCCCCTCCCAGTGGAAAATCAAAGCAAAGGGATGCCCCATTGGTATTTGACATTGGATTCTTTCAGTTTGTCAGTCACTGGCTTAAAATCCCTGCGGCGGCGCATGGTGAGGGGGAATAGGTCCCGAAAGACTTGACGCTGTGCCCTTTGTATTCCAGTTTCTCAGCTGTCCAAGATGCCCGAAGGATTATTTCTTTCTCCGTGAAGAAGTGGACCCTTGTCAAGATATCAGGGACCAGGTTGGTGTTTCCACGGTGGGGTGCAACTCGATGTTCACGATCTAAAGTAGGAGGAGAGGAGTCATCGTCCCCTCGGATTGCATGGAGGTCTGCGACATAGGTCATGATGTCTTGCCCTTCCACTCCTCGCGGCACACCCCTGATGCGGCGGTTGTTCCTGCGGCTTCTATTTTCTAAGTCCTCCTGCTTAATTTGGAGCTCGACGTGTTGCTCTTCGAGTGTGGAGACACGGCGCCAAAGCTCCTCCTGATCTTCCATGCGCGAGTCAAGGGTGCATTTTAGGTCATCCACTCTGTTGACGATTTCGGTGACATCGCGCCGAATGTCTGTAAGGCAGGTTTTGACTTCCAGCTTGAGAGAGTTGATCTCAGATTTTATTTCTTGGAGAAAATTAGACATGAATGCCTGTGTGATGGGGCTATTATCGGTCGCCTCCGGTTTGTCAGCCATTGCAGGGTCTTCCTGTGAAGGCATCGGGTGGGCTTGTACCACAGGTCCGTCACCGACTTGTCTTTAGTTGTTGGTTGTGATGCAGCCTTCCCTAGTTTGGTTCGAGTCATAGCGCTAGCAAAGGGTGGTGCAGTCTGTGTGGGTGGTCACCTTTGTCCAGTCAGAAAGCCCCGCTGTCTTTGACTAGTTGCTCTGCTACGGAAGGTCCGTCCAGCGGGGCCCAGGCCCTTCGTCACTTCAGGCCCAGGCCACAGTGCAAAGCAGTTAGAAGGCAAGCAGTTCAGGTGCCCGGGCCCTTCTTCACTCCAGGCCCAAGTAGCGGCTCCAACTAGCCAGGGAGTATTCAGTCCAGATATCCGGATCCGTCTTCACCGCAGGCCGAGGCAGCAGCGCTGATAAGCAGGAGAGTAGCCAGAGCAGATACCCGGGTCCTTCTTCACTCCAGGCTCGGGCAGAGAGTCACAGTGCTTTGATGTGGCAGTATCTCTGCAGCCCCCTGGCTCGCTCACATAAAACAGGGACAGAGGTCACAGGGGACAGCGCAATCAGGCAGGAGCGTGGCATCCAAGATGGTGCAGCTAAGGGGCGAGTGAAGCGACACTGCAACGGTGGTAGGCAAGCCCAGCAGCCGCGCCGCAGACACCACAGAGAGCCCGGTCCCAGGAGAGTGGTGTCGCGGGCGGCCGGCAATGGCGAGGAAGCAGAGATCGTAGGTTCACTCAGGTATTGGAAAGAGAGTGTGAGGGAGTCCATGTGTGGCCGAGTCTTTCGTTGCTCCTGGTGCAGGCAGGGCGTACAAGCTAGGCCCGACCTCGGCCCCTCCGGGGCCGGCGCTGGCGCCGCTCCAGTCTGTTGTGGGCCCAGCCGGGGGAACCTCATGCCCAGCGGGGCCGCGACGTCAAGAGAGCTGCCGTGGCGCCCGAGTCCAGACCCCCCGCGCTGTCACTACCTTCCGGGGTGGGGCAAAGACGGGGCGCTC
The DNA here is from genome assembly GCF_964204655.1 of Triturus cristatus. Lineage (NCBI taxonomy): Eukaryota > Metazoa > Chordata > Amphibia > Caudata > Salamandridae > Triturus > Triturus cristatus. The sequence continues at coordinate 558,518,621 of NC_140590.1, forward strand.
GCAATAGCAGTACAGGTAGGGCCCCAGGGGAGCGCTGATGCCGCTCACAAAGTTTAAGGGAGGCCTCCCAGCCCCACCAGGCCCGCGCCTCCACCCCGGGGCCCGTGCGACGTCCTCCTCACCTCCGCTCTCCCCCACTGAACCAGTGGGCGAACCGGGAACTCTGATGGCAGCCGACGGGCCGTGTCACAGGGCCTCGCATGCTTTCTCCCTCTGAGTCGTCCTCGGGCGTCTGCAGCCGCACAGGACCTCCGATTGGGCCCAAGCTCGGGAGCGGCGGGGCATGCGCTGCACCCCAGCAGTGCCCCACTCCCCAGGTACGAGCTCCGGATCTGGTATCAAGCGCACCGCAGGGCGAGGCCACACTGGCGGCCCTCAGCAAGATGGCGGTCGGGAGTCTTGCAGCAGGCCCGTCTCCTCGCCCCGTGGGTCTCCACGCTGTTGGGGCCCTGGCGCACCTCCCAAAGCTGGATGTGGGCTGTGAACTGCTAGGGGGGGGCACAGATCTTACCCCCCGTGCCGCTGGTAGCTCAAAATAGCCCCCGGATGGCCTCTGGAGGATGGAGCTCAGACAACACACGTCTCACTCCATCGAGGTCTTGGCCATGCCCCCGTGTTTTGATTTTTGATGTATAGTTTTGTTGGTATGCGTCATGAAGCTTGTTGGCATTGTGGAACGCTACAGATTACAATGAAAATGCTAATCAAAAGACTAAAGGACCTTTAATTTATCATTAAAAACAAATTTAAGTGGTGCAAAAAGTTTTTTAAATCTCTGTCAATCTAAATTATACAGAGAGAAGGGAGTGTCCAACATGGCGCCCGCCTAGGAGCAACCTTGCGGAGCTCCGTTGCCCGATACAGAAAGCAGGCGAATTCAGCTGGTCCCTCACCTACCAGGCCACAGATTGTGGTGGAGGACGCCTCCAGGACAGCTACGGGAGCAAGGATTGCCCCCCACCACTGAGGGCTGACGTGGAAAAGGGAGCCTGTGTAGTAAATCCCTTTTGTTATGAACCCGAAACCGGTCCCAGGATGCTTGTTTTCGGTCCAGGGAAGACATGGCTTGGCAGTTCGGGCTGGACTGTTCCCATGAGGCACAGGGTCAGACTGATTTGCATATGGCCATGTCTGAACTGGGGTGGTGGCGTGAGCTAAAGAATGATGATGAATTAAACCCAGATCAGTTGACTGGGGGTGAGTGTTTGATTAGCTCAAACGCTCCGTCCATAATCCCCTTTGGTATAGCGTAAATTCCCTGTGAGCCCGCCCTGAACCAGACTACAGGCCGGGCCATGGCACAAGGCTACACACCCCACAGACACAGGAGTTGCCCACCACTACAGAAGCCCTACCCGCGATGACAAAACAGGGACCCGGGCTCCCCCCCCCACACAGCGCAAGACCACACGAGAGCGCCAGGATCAAGGGGTAGAATGATCGCAGCGTCAGCCAACAGCAAAGGCAGAGGCTCCAGAGCGGTGTAGAACAGTGGCTTGATCGTTGAGGCAAGAGTTCGGCTGGGACCCTCTCCTGTGGATCACAGTGCCGGGTGACCTTGAGAGAGGATGAAGGAGGGCGGCACTGCCAAACGAGTCTCTGGACACTACGGTTATGGCCATGGCGGGTTGCCTTGGACATGCTAGTGAGTGGTGTATGGGAGGCTGTACACTCCATATAAAGAGGAGCAGAGGAGAGGGCATTCAGAATTTCGAGACCAGAGGGACAGCGGGGACTGCCCTCCCCCTTTACCCCTCCCTGTGCTTGAGTGACCACACAGTGTACCTCTGTGACTGGGAAGCCCCCTCATTGTGGGACAGGTCGCACTGGAGTGTAGAGGCTACAAGGGCTCACTGACACCAGTGGGCTGCATTCCCCGAGTCACCAAATTGAGAACTGATAGACGGACATCACACGGGGAGAACCCAGCATGAATATGGCAGCATACACTTGCAAAAAAGGATGCCAGGCTAAAGGACATGCTTACCAAGAAATCTGACCAGCCTCAGGATGCTTTGTCCACCCCATCAGTTCCCCGTGAAGCAGCAGACACAGATTACCCGGAGTGGAGGCCACACGCTCCTTCATGGAGACCCTCTTCAGTGTGCTATGGAGTGATATAGCCGCCCTGAAGAAAGAAGTGGCAGTTGTAATCAAAGAAATCAGACAATATGTGGGGGAAATGTGGCATTGCGTAGCCACTCTGGAACCAAACAGCAAGGCACAAGAGGAGGAACTTGACAAACACAGAGGCAAACTGCTTGCATTATGAGACAGGAATGCAGACTTGCACCTCCACCTGCAAGATCTCGAAAATAGATCCCACCAGTCGAACATTAGAACTAAAGGAGTCCTCCTTGAGGCTGACACTGGGAATCTAAATAATGATGTGATCGCCTCTTTCGTCATATCCTACCAGAGCTCACAGAGAAAGACCGCACACATAGAGAGGGCCATCTGTCTAGGGCCCGAGGAAAGACTGAAGACATCCAGAGTTGTGTACACAACTACTACTAAAATGAAGCCATACTGTCATCAATGCGGGATTGGAATTCGATCACTTTCGAAAGGACGAAGTTGTGACTGTATCAGGACCTATCCACCATCACGCTCCAACCTTGCTGAGCACTTAAACGGGCCAGTAAGTTTTTGAGAGAAAAAGGTGTCAGATACAAATGGGGTTATCCCTTCAGACTAATCTTCGCTTGGAACAACGAAACACACTTGATCCGCACCATGGAAGAAGCCCGGTCGATCTTGGGCCTGCAGGACCTGCGAGAGGAGGGTGCGTGATCCCCGATTTCACAGAGCTCTCCGACCTTACCGAGCACCAATGGGCGAACTCGCCACCCATCACGTAACAAAAGGGGAAAAATCCACGGTGGTAGGGGGCCCTCAGCTTCGCTTAAAAAACTCCAACATCAAGCACCTTCTTTAGACAGGACTCTACATAGTGCATTAGAGCAAAGAGCATGAGCCTATCGGCAGAAGAGAGGTTTCTGAGACCCACACTGTCAACGTCACCCCCTTTAATAAGCAACTCAGGGTTTAGCCGTATCCACCATTTACCTCAAGGATCTATAAGCCCAGGGGTGGCAGGGCTCAACCACTCCGCTCCATGTCCTCGCCAGTGATATTAGCCCCGACTACATAATCTTTGTGGCTTCTAGTGTGATTGAGTTTCCCAGTTTTGTTTCTTACCACCCTACTCCATGCTCGACCACCAGGCTCCTCGACCACTTACCTTGCACTCATATAGACTGTCTTGATTGACCTCGGGGGAGCCATTGGCAGCCAACTCGTGCTGCACTCCACTAGCAGTGCCCCCCCCCCCCCAAATGAGTATATGGTCAAAATTCTAAGCCTGAATATGCGGTGACTCAACGCACCAGCAAAACGATTACCGCTCCTCGCTATGCTCAGAGACTCCCGCTGCAACATTTGCCTTCTCCAGGAGACTCACCTCCTTGAAGAAGACTGGAAGTGTATAAGATCTGGCTAGTTTGATGGACAGTATTTCTCCTTAGAACCGGGGAAAAAAAGCAGGCATCACGATCCTACTCGCAACCCACCTTGGTATTGTATCAAGGTTGAAGCGAGTTATATCTTGTTGAGTTCTCTTCTTAAAATGAATTCTAAGGGTTTAAATGTTTGTGCTGTTGATAAATCTTGTGCGTTAAAGTTTTAGTTTCCTTGATTAGTGTGCATGAATCTGGAAGCAATTCAATGGGCACTATTGGAGCAGCCCAACTTGAGAGCTAACAAAGTGTTTTTACTTGATATTTTACATTTCTGTTTGCAACACAGCTATTTTAAATGACAAAATGATTTTTTCTTACAATTTAGTGGGACCTCCATGGGTTTTGGGGGTGCTCCCATATTTGCAAATATTTTCATGGCGAAGGTTGAACACAAACTTATTGTATCCATCAAAGAATGAAGTGAACATCTAGTTTGCTACTGCAAATACATTGATGATATTTTTCTGATCTGGAGTGACCCAGAGGATGCCATTAAGAAAAAACATATTCGAATTGAACACCAGAAATGACAGGATTAAATTCACTAATACCATCAACAAAACTAACATTTAATTTTTGGATGTATGGATTGAAAAAAGTGAAGTTGAAATAATCACCAGCATGTTTTTGAAACCAACAGATACAAACAACGCACTACATTTTCAAAGTTTTCATCCTCCACAATTACTGGACAATATACCTTTCTCTCAGATGATGAGAGTAAAAAAAAATATGTTCCAAAAAAGAAATGAGTGAAGCAGCCATCACTAAGATCAGATTAAGATATCTACATCAAGGTTACCCAGAATCAATAGTGCAGAAAGCTGAAAAACGTATTGGTTTGAAGAATTACTTAAGAAACAACTTAAACCTGATAAGCGTCAAATGGTGTTCATTTCTAAATTTTCAACTAAATCAAAATGCATTAAAAATATTGTCTTAAAACGTTGGGAACTCCTACAAACTGAGCCAGAGTTCAGAAATATATTTAATCATCGACCAGTTTTTGCATACAAACATCAAGGAACTACTGTTACAGACTGATAAAACAGTTAACCTAAACCTGGAAGGCATGAGGAAATGCCATAATTGTGTACACTGCAATACTGTTATAATCTGGGACAATATCATACACCCTGGAACGGGTGAAACAGAGACCCTTAAACACTCGGCAGATTGCAACTCCATGAACGTTACTAACTGCATTAAGTGCCCTTGCAGCTTGTTCTACATTGGCAAAACAAAAAGAAAAGTGAAGATAAGGATATCTGAACACAAAAGCACGATCCACAATAAGAACACAAACTCTAACCTAGTAGTACACTGGTTAGACCAATGCCACAACATTCTACAATTACGGTTCTGGGTCTTAGAAATTGTGATTTCCAAAGTCGCGTTAGACCCCAATAAGACTCTACTACAGAGAGAGGTAGTTTGGATAAAAAAATGTAACACCATGACGCTGTTCGGTCTGAACGATAAGCTGCTTCCTATAGTATTGCCACTCCTTACATAGGTTTAGGTCAACATATGTAGATATCACATACATAGATGTCATACATCATCTCATGTATAGTTCTCACATCACTGACATTTTATCACACTTATGAAATAATCAGACTGTGAATATGTATACAAAAAGTTTGAACGATGATAAATAATGTATTATATGTATATCTTATAAACGTGTAATACTTGGTTTCACCATATTCTGTAAATAATTGGAGTGTGAACATGTAAAGACACACCTAGAGCTGTGATAGATAATGCATTAAAACCACAACATTTAAATGAAATGTTTTTTTGTGATTATCATTGAGTGTATGTCATGGGATTGTGTTTGTTTTCACTAATATCATGAGAGGTTTAGGATATGGTTAAGCTTGGTCAATCAATCACAAAATACATTCTCCATTTGATATGGTTTTTATTACTACCCTAAGATGCCCACCATACACATGAAGTTGATTTTATGGCTCATTGTTCCGCTGTTTGTGCAGACAGGTGGAATACATTGTTTTGTTTGTGATCATTTGACTAGCATTATGAAATCATGATGGAGGTAATTGGGTTTTGTTTGATCGGAAAAGGAGCTAACTAACCATAGGACGCATCTCTTATCGTATCACATTTGCACTATCTTAAGATGGCCGCCATATGTACTGAGATGAGTTTGTGGTCTGTTAGTCTATTGTTCGTGTTGATACGAGGAAGATGACATTTGCACAAAGTACATAATCCGATGAAAGCAGGAGTTCCTCTCAGCCAGTACAGTGGATTTATTCCGTCGGTTTGGGGGACACCGAAAGGAATAGGCTAGCAGGTACACAGGTATTATGCATGGAGAGTGCTTGTACGCTAAGGCATTTAAGTCGGCTTACAGGCATGTGATAAGATCGTGGCCTTTTTGCAACAGATGAATGCAGTGATGTAGGAATTTCCGTCTGGTAATGCTGAACCGTCTGGTCTGATCATTCTTGAGGTAGGCCAACAGTTCTTTAACACAGTGAAGACATATGCACTGAGTGGATAGTTCAGGACGTTGTAGACTAACTGAACGTTGTCCTTGTTGCAGGATATGGTTTTCCAAATTCTGTGTAAAGTATATTGCTTCAGTATGGGTTTTTAAAGGAAGAAACGTGGTGTGATGTCTTTTTGATCACTTTTTTTGGTGCATTAGTGGTTCCCTCTTAATGTACACTTCTCAGATTATCATGCATGACACATGGAGGTAGACATGAGTCAATCAAGTGTAATAAGGTGAATTCTACGTTGTTATTGGTAGTTGTGTTCCACGTTGGTCCACCTGGGTTATGACAAAATTGAGATAGGATTTGAAGAATCATCTGGATTATCTTTATTATTCCAAACACAGTGGCCCCTGAGGAAGGGACCGTGGGTCCCAAAATGCATAGGGCAGCGATAAACTTCAATGTGGAACTCACCAATGAAGCACATGCATTAATAATCATCAAAAGATTGTTGTTGCTGTTACAATACTGATGTTTTCAATACAAATTTGATTTTTGGGAAATTGTTGATGTCATTTGTAAATATACAGACATGAATAATTCTAGAACTAGTGGCTGGAAATTCTTTTGGAATACATAGTTTATAAGTGGTGACGAATTATTCTTTTCCAGTGGTTTTTGTTATGTACATACAGCAGTGCACTTAGGTTTTTCAAGTAAACTTTCACTTGAAACACTTCAGCATTTATAGCACAGGGACAGGGGCAGTTCCCTAATCCTGCATAGCCCGCATCAATTTGATTACACTATCCTCATTTGGTTTAAGTTGCAATATATGGTGTGTGCCACTCATAATATATTTGAGTCCAAAACCCTACTACAAAAGATTTTACCTACTTCTCAGCATCCCACCAGACCGATGCTAGGGTAGACTACTTTCTGGCTTCTCCCCGATTTGTGACTCTCACTACCCAGATAGACATAGGTGCAGCACCTCTGTGTGATCACTCTTCTATGTCAATAACCTTGACTATGCAGGCCCATGCTCGTCTCGCCACACTTGACGCCTAACCCCCATATTACTGGCACTCGATTCCACTCCAAAAGAAGTTAAGTAAGTCCTCCACAATTTCCTCTCTGCAAATCACACACCAGGCACCTCCATATCTTTACTCTGAGACACCCTAAAAGCTTGTATTGAACTGCACCTCCACAAGACTTATAAAAGGACAGAAAGGACAAGTGCACAAGTCTGGAAAAACAGGTAAAGGTGCTAGAGGACACCCACAAGCAATCAGGCTCCCATAAAGTGAGGAGACAACTAACACTGGCCAGAAAGCAACTCAAAATTCTAGACATGGACAAAGCAAAGAACACTCAGCTCTTTACCAAACAGACGTATTATGCATGGGGTAATAAGGCAGAGTGACTACTTGCTCACTGGTTGAAGGCCCAAACACACAGTAGAGAATCACTGAGATCCACGGACGAAAAAAACAATGAATTCATCATTACGTAACCATAGCGCAGGAATTTGAATGCTTGCAGACTAATTAATATGTAGTTCAGGTGACTACTGAATACCTACCAGCTAAGGATGCTCTCCAGTTGGAAAAAGACATAAGTGAGGACAAAGTCCTTGCAGCAAAAAAAATAGCTCCACGTGGGCAAAGTGCTAGGACAAGACGGATTCTCTTCCGATTTCTAAAATACATTTGCTGCACAACTAATACTTATCCTTACCTGCCTCTATAACTCTTTTAGCGACAAGGCCACACTCACTGACACAATGAGGGAGGCTCCCAACACCTTGATCCCTATATCCGCAAATGATCCCACTCTCTGTTCCTCATACAAGCCCTTCTCCCTAGTTAATGTAGATGCTAAGATCTCTACAAGCATACTTGCAGCCCGACTTGGCCCCTACATGCAGGAGTTGGTTGATCCAGACCAAGCTGGGTTCATACCTGAATGAGGCAGTAGTGATAATACACAATGGCTCCTGCAGCTCATTGATAAAACAGGCTGCTTCCTGCTCTTCTGCGATTGATCAACGCTGAGAAGGTGGTTGATCATGTGCACTGGCCCTTTCTCCAGCTTGTGCTGGTTAAGATGGCTTTGGCACCCGTTTTCGGATATGGATATGGTGCATCTACACAAAACTCATAGCCAAAGTAAGGGTTAAAGGACGGACATCACAACCCTTTAATTTAGCAAGGGGAACGAGACAGGGATACCACTTTTCACTACACCTGTTCGCTCTCTACATGGAGCCTCCAGCGGAAAAGATCAGCATAAACCCCCTAATCAAAGGCATCAATAATGGCCACCAGGAACATAACATTCCCCCCCCCCCCCGCTATGCAGAGTGTTGTTCCTCCCGTGGCAAGACGCCAATTATAAAAGAATAGGGTATTTCTTTAATCACCACACCATCGCCTCATGGACTTTCTACAAATCAGGCCCAGCTACAGCACGCCGGACACTGAATACTAGCACTACGGTCCTATCAGACACTAAGTGACGCACTCCCAAGTGATCCTGCATGTTAGCAGACCCCCACTCACACATTTCAAGAAGTGGCTTTGCACCCGTCACAATAAGGGTATCCTCTCTGATGTTTTCACCTTCCTGAACACTCCTGCTGCCTCTAAAAAATGAATATGTGACGTTACAACACGATCAAAATGATCGTGGAACGTTACATCGCAGTTTTTACAACGCAAGTCATTACAACGACTTGCGCTGGAGGGCGCTGGACTTAGGAATAGTATGATTTACTATTTCAACACCAGTCTACGTACAGTAGGGAAGGTGTTGGAATAGTAAATCATACTATTCCTAAGGTTAGAGCGCCATCCAGCGCAAGTCATGCGTTGTATTACCCACGATGTAAAGCAATGCCCGCGTGGTAATGGATGTTTCCCCTAATAAATCTCCGACCCAGAAGAGGTGGGGATTAAAGTGTGAGCACAAGTTCACTCCCAAAGAATGATCAGACATCTTACACGGATCCTGCACCTCTACCACCAATGCCTACAATGCCTATAGGAAGGAGACTCTGCTTAAACTGACGCATTATTGGTACTACATCCCAACTGGATGGCTAAATGTAACACAATGAAGATAAGGGTTGCTGACGCAAATGTGACCACCCAGGTACGCTGACCCACCTTCTTTAGCATTGCCCTAAACTACAACAATATTGGACAGAAGTGCTTTCAGATATTAACAAAATGTACGATACAGACATACCCAAATATCTTAGTTACATACTGTTGGGGCTCTCTAACGCTCTGACTTACCCATTACGTTCGCAACTAGGAGGGCAATTACCCTAACACTTTTGCGGTCACACAAATCATTTTGTCCAAGTGGAGCACTGAGAAAACACCGACCCATGCTGACTGGCTACATAAGCTTTGGGATCTATTAGGCATGGACAAATTGGCACATTGAACACAAACTCCCACAATATGATAAAATACATGGCCTATACATACATTTCCTTGTACAAGACTTCTGGGAGTTGTCCTGCCTGGCATGCCTGCGAACACGGAGAACAATGCTGACACGACAGCAGGAATCGCCGAGTAGTACCCTCTCCCCCTCCCTGAACTTTACTGTCCCCTTCTGCCCTTTCCTCCCCACCCTCAGATAATTGGCCTAGACCATCCTACCTCCCCTAAGTTCCCTTCCCCCTCCCTTAGTTTGTCTACCCCCTTCCCTTTATAATTTACCTCGCTGGCCAATGGATGTAGGTGAGGTTAATGTTTTGATTTGTTTTTTGAAACCATGAAAATAGATTTAGACCAGTGGCGTAACAATAGCCCCCACAAGGCAGGAGGGCCCAAGCTCCTGGGGCCCCATCCAAAACTGTGCACAGGTGTCAGGCCCCTGGCCCGAGAGCTCCTGACTCGATCTGGAGCGGTGGCGGGGCCCCCTCCATCTACTTTGCATGGCCCAATCCACCGCCCGCCCGCCTTCTCCCCCCTCATGTTTCGTTATGCCACTGATTAAAATCCAAAATATACAGAGAATATTTGATATCAGATGGTGGGATTGGGGCGTTGTACTAGTCACAGATGGGAGACACCCTTACAGAATACCTGAAGTAAGAGAGGATACGAAATTCTTCTTTGAAAGTTTTATTTGTAAATGTCAATGACACCCACAGCCCGGCGCTCCCGCTGCGTACCAGGATTTCCAGCAACTGACTAAGGTTGAAGGAATCCTGGCACGCATCGTTCGCAGCCAGACTGTAGAACCACAATTAAAAGAATACGAGCTCTCGCGCCCTAAGCACGAGAGCATGTACGCACATACCTCATACTACAACTTCTCTCCTTCTAACAAACAGAAGTGAATGGATAACTATTAATACAGCAATACTAATTGAAATTATTAAGACAAAACATAGTCATTAAATCTTGCAGGCAATCTTCTTTGACGTGTATCCAAAACAGTAGGTGAAGACAATGCATGCCCAATACTATCATGAGGAACCTCATCAAACAATTGTCCACCCATAGATTCACCAGCCTCCCTCTGATGTGAACCATCATGCAGCCAAATTGTCCAATCAGATTGATCAAACTGTTGCTTGGACAGTTTCAATAAGGATGAAACCTGTGAATCAGTTAGTCGGACAAGCGATCTCTTGTTCCACCACCCTTTATACCCAAGGAGTGCTGAACCTTTGTGCACATCTGTAACCTGCACTGGAGAAGAGAACTTGGATAAACCTTTTGCCACTTTCTTTGGGTTTTTGATAAGAACCCAATCATCAATTTTTAAATCAACATCATTAAAACTCTTCTTTTGATCATACACCTTTTTCATGTAAGATTGTTTTTCTAGAATTCGTGAAGCCAGATTAATATCTTGAGGCGTAGTCTTACTTTGTTTATCCTGCAACCAACCAGGGCACAGGCTAGTGTGAACTTTCCTACCTCTCAACAGGGAAAAAGGCGGAAGACCTGTTGTACAATGTGGTGAAATGTTGTATGACCATAATTTTTCCTCAACAAAATCCTGAACATTCTTTTTTGATGAAAGAGCTACTTGAATGGCATCTTTGACCACCATGTTAGCCCTTTCAACTAACCCATTAGATGATGGTGAGTACAAAGCAACCTTGAAATGAGTGACATCCTTTTCCGCTAAAAATTCCTCAAATTTCTGTGAAACAAAGTGTCTACCATTGTCACTAACGATAATGGAGGGCGAACCTTCAATAGCAAACACTCTCTTCAAAAATCTAATGGCATTATTGGAACTAGGTGAATCACAAAACATATGATAAATCCATTTGGAATGATAGTCAATCAACAGAATTAAAAATCTCAACTCGGGAGGTAAAAGATCATAAGGACCTGAGAAATCCACCGCAACCTTTTCCCAAGGTTTGTCTGGAAATGGGACCGGATGTAAGGGTGTTTTCATGACCCTCCATTTTTTGTCTGACAAAAGGCACTCTGAACAAGAATCAATGTAAAACTTGACTTGTGATTCTAAAGATGGCCACCAATAATACAACTTAATAAGTTGAGAGGTTTTTGAAATCCCCAAATGACCCTGATGTGCACACTTAATGATATCCTCCCTCAAACTCACCGGGGGAACAAAGGATTCATGTCTCATAACCATCCCATTAACCAAGGAAAGTTCAGAAGCCACCATGGAAAAGGCTTTTAACTCATTTGACAGCTTTCTATTCTCTGGCCAACCCTTTACAATATATTGCATGACCAATTTGAGCGTAATATCCTTACTATAAGCTTCCAACCAAGTTTGTTCAGTAATGGTAGGACATTCTTTGATTGCGTCAAGTACGGCAACAACACACTCCGTGTCCTCAACAACATCTAGATCAGGAGCATCATAAGATGCCATGCGTGAAAGACAATCAGCCCTGAAATTTCCCCCACCAGAAATGTGTTTGATGGTAAAATGAAATTCTTGCAATTTTGACAATAGCCGAATCAACCTGGCAGAGGTCCTACCAAACCCATCACCATCAAGTAAATGTGTAAGAGGTTTATGATCGGTGAATATTTCAAATTCACGTCCCCAAATGTAGTTCCTGAACTTCTCTATTGCCCAAACGCAAGCAAGTGCTTCGCGTTCAATTGTGCTATAATGGGTCTCTGCAGGTTTGAGCATTCTGGATGAAAAGGCTATAGTATGTTCTTTTCCTGCTACCCACTGACCAAGAACTGCCCCCAAACCTGTCAGACTGGCATCCACCATAATGAAACATTTAGCATCATCTTGAAAAGCATGAAGAGCAGGAGCTTCAACAATCATTTTTTTTGTTTGATCAAAAGAAAATGAGACCTCCTTTGACCAAAGAAACTTTGAACCTTTACGCAACAGGGCACGTAATGGCTCCACGGTCTGGGCATATCCTTTAACAAAACGGGCATAGTACTCTGCCAAACCTAAGAAAGACCGAAGCGCATCTTTATCTTTGGGAGGAATAGCCTGACTGGTGGCCTCGACAAGCGAAAACTTAGGTTTTATTCCCTGACAAGACAACGTATGACCTAAGTAGTCTAACTGTTGTTTCCCAAATTGACACTTGTCAGATCTGATAGTCATGCCCGCATCATTCAACTTGGATAGAACACAAGTAAGATTTTTTAGATGTGTTTCCCAGTCATTTGCAAAAAACAGAATATCATCTTGATAGGCTTGGACTCCTGGCAGATCTTGAAATAAACTATCCATAATTTTTTGAAAAACACTGGCTGCAGATGCCAGGCCAAAAGGAAGCCTAAGATATTTATAGACACCAAAGGGTGTGACAAAAGTGGTAAGCTCTTGTGAATCATCTGTTAAACAAATTTGGTGATAGGCTGAACGAAGATCGATTAAAGAAAAATATTTTGCACCCCCTAAACTAGCAAGAAGATCATGAATCCTTGGGAGTGGGTGACAATCAACTAATATGTTTTTATTCAAAGTGCGCAAGTCCGCACACAGCCTCACCTCACCTGATTTTTTGCGGACGATAACGATGGGAGAAACCCATTCTGAAGAGTTGCAAGGTGCAATGACCCCATCATCACACAATTTTTTAAGTGTAGACTTGAGTTCATCCCTAGCACTAAGTGGTAAAGTGCGAACCTTATGTACAAAGGGTTGAGCATTTGGTTTTAACTTAATCCGATGTTGGAAACCTTTGACAGTGCCAAGTTTATCGGAAAACAAATTAGGAAAAGGATCTAGAATCTTTTTGAGATCATGTGAATGATCCGTGACATCAACACAATCTACTGAGCTTAGTACATCTTCTGTCCATCCGGCTGGAGAATAACCTTGGGGTGGATCACCCCGCATAATGGGATTATCACCGCCAGGGAGAAGGTACAGCCCCATTCTAGCAAGATCCTGCCAACCAACTATATTGCGTCCCCTAACTGCAACATAGACTTTAGTGTATATTGATCTTTCGAGACATTCCAACCTAGAAATGAAATATCCCAACATCTCTATGTCAAATTCACCAAACGCTTTTGGGTTGATGTCTGTTTTGGTCAAGGTGATGGAATTCTTCCATTTCTCAAAAAACATTACATCTGATAAAATGGTTATAGGAGAACCTGAATCTTCCATGATAGGAATTTCAATTTTACCAAATAGTGCAACACCTATGGGGCCTTTGACATAATGTGAATTGAAAATTGAATTACATTCAATTGAGACAATCATGTCATGAAATTGCTTTGTACAATCCTCAAGGGATTCCGCAACTTCTATGCTATTAACTCTGGTAGGTCTCTTGACAGATTTACAAACACTTTGAAAATGGCCAATTTTTTGGCATGAAACACATCTCTTCCCTGACGCAGGACACATGGGATGATTTCCAAGATGTGAACGAGAACCGCATCTGAAACATATTGTATTAACCTTTCTGAAAGGTTGCTTATAAATTTTGCGAACATTAACGGCATTGACAGAATTCGCAGATTCGTTTGGAGCCGAACTGAAGGAGTTAATAGACTGGTCTTGTTGAAGAACTTTTGAAGTAACAATGGACCTTTCAATACTTTTGGCAATATCAATTGTATCTTGTAAGGATGGTTTTCTACAGCTGAGTAGGCGTTCCTGTATTTTTCTGGAAAAACAAGCAAAAACAAACTGGTCACGTATATAAATTTCTGGATCTGCTTCAAATTCGCAAGTGGAAGCAAGAACGCGTAATGCAGCAATGTATTCATCTACTGTTTCATCCTCACGCTGTTTCCTCTTGTGAAAATTATGTCTCTCAAGCATAATGTTTGGTTCTTGGTCATAATGTCTTGCCAAACGAGCTAACGCTTCTTTATAAGAATTCCAATGTTGCGCATCTCCAGCTTCCCCAGGTGGTGTTGGGAATTTTGGTAGATTCTCAAAAACATGTTGCGCTGCCAGACCCAAACAACCATACAGAATAGCAACTTTGCGATCATGAGAAAATTTAACAGCATCTATAGCCACAATATGATTTTCAAAGGCTTTAACCCACTGACGCCATGGAATTTCAGGTTTGCCAGGTCGTTGTAGAAAAGGAGGAGGTTGAGCAAACTGCTGAGCAGAAGCCATGACCAACATGGATTATTGATAAATTATAAATGAGACAAAATTTGAGCAATAAATGAGTTATTATGCTGTTAAATAGAACAATTTGAAATTTGAAATGAGCAAGTGAGTATTATGCTGTTAAATACAACAATTTTAAATCACTACTACATACAAAACAACAAAAAAAATGAAGTAGTTCTTTAAAAAGTGACCAAAATATCCTTGGACTAAACTTGAGAGTACATATGAGAGGTGTGCCTGTCACCGTGAAAAGTGCAGGCTGAAATGTGCTTGAGACAAAAGTGTGCCTGTCACTGTGTTAAAAGCGAAGGTTGGATCCTACCTGGGATCAGAAGAATAGTGTTAACAGCAAGGTAATGCTTCAGCGCGTGGCTGCCTTCAAGTATAAATAAATAAACTTCGATCTTCCTGACTCGAGCTTGTGGGCGTTGCTAGGAAACCTTTGCGTGTGATGTCAGCGTCGATCTTCCTGACTCGAGCTTGTGGGCGTTGCTAGGAAACCTCTGCGTGTGATGTCAGCGAAGGAAGCCCTCCCTCGTTGCTAGGAGACAGCGCGTTGTAACCGCGATGTCTCCAATCACGAGAAAATGGCCCAGAATTCCTTCAGCATACCCTCGGTATGCAGAAAGCAGCTTCAAAATAGACGACCAATGAGGCTGGCAGCAGGAGCGTGAAAACGTAACGAGGCGGAGTCTCGTGAGGAACTGCTGCGCCCAAATCTTCGAAATATGCTGGTGGGTGTCAGACGCGTAGGTCCGTCCTTCTTCCTTGTCGCCAAATGAAGTAAGAGAGGATACGAAATTCTTCTTTGAAAGTTTTATTTGTAAAGGTCAATGACACCCACAGCCCGTCGCTCCCGCTGCATACCAGGATTTCCAGCAACTGACTAACGTTGAAGGAATCCTGGCACGCATCGTTCGCAGCCAGACTGTAGAACCACAATTAAAAGAATACGAGCTCTCGCGCCCTAAGCACGAGAGCATGTACGCACATACCTCATACTACAATACCCTAAACTTAATCATGCCTCTTACCCCACCTTCTACTACATTGGGACATCTATGGTATTATGAAGGGGCGCTCCCTGAGGGATGCAATACTGAGGAGGAGTGGCTGGGATGCCTCTCTTGGTTACCAGGCTCTTAGCTAAAGAAGAAAGGCTGTATGTGCTCACTTGCAGTACCAGACCTTATTCTGGAGCTACCATGTGGGCTGCCCCCACTGAGCTGTAAATAATGCTTGGCTTTGTACTCCCATGTGTGCTTACTTGATTTAATATTCACTATCTTGTGCTAGTATTGGGTTTACAAACTGTGCATTCATGTACCATACATAGAACAGTTCAGAAAATAGTCAGTATAATTCAATGAATGAAAACGGTAACAAATTATTTCTAAAAAGATAATTTCCACTTTAAATGCTATCACATTTTAAGGGCTCCTGAAATGAGCATAGATATGTCCTTGCTCTGGTATTGCAGCTATTGTATTTCACTCATTAAGTGGTCCTAGAGGAGTTTCATTTGTGAGGGCTGGATGTTCGTTTAGTGCTGCAAGTGTGTTCTACTTGACACTGCAAGAGGTTCAGTTGTTACCTGTAACCAAATGCCCCTTTTTGTATGGTAACCCCCAAAGTTGTGGACTGATGCTCCACCGTTTTCAGCTCAGGGGTAACTGAGGCCTGCTAAGCAGAACTCAGTGTCAGTGCCCAATTGGTATAAGCTAACTTGATTCTAAATCTCTAGTATATTGTACCTGGGGTACCCAGGGCTTGTAATTTAGAGAGTTCTCCGGGGACAGTGGCACTTGTTGTGCCACCCTGAATGGGACAAGGTAAAATATGACGCCTAGTCCATCACTGCAGACTAAAAGGGTAGTTCAAAACATTATTATTGGTGTTATTCACAATTCTAATCAATAAAAAAGCCCAAATTCCCTTTTTAATGTGTGTAAGTCACGCGTACAGCAGGCCATGTGAGCCCTAAGGCAAGTTGGAGCATACATGTCAGTCAAAATACTTCATTCTGTAACAAAGAGCATAAAAGTACATAAAACAATACATAAACCTCACATATTAAAACAGAAAAAATATACAGTCAAGTTAAAATAGAAAAATGATTACACCAAGATATTATACATTTCCACACGACTATTTACATACAATCAGACATAAAAACCCAGCTAATTAATAGCTGTGTAGTATACGTATACAAACTTCAGAAGGATTTAACAAGTCAATTATGGCCATAACAGCAAAACAAAAGCATGATGCGCCCAGTACTCACATTAAATCATGAGCAAATTCTCTAGATCTAATACGAAAGATGTTATAATCAAACCTCAAACCAACAAATACAGAGCTATCATCATGTATACTGGAACTAAAACTCACACCACGTGACATATGTAGTAATTACCCTGGGTACAGACTTGAATCAATGCAGTTAGACTAAATATGCGTAAAACAGATTAACAGAATCCCAAATATAAAAAGTCAGTGGTGGTGTCAACTAGAGAGCAATCATTACTCAGGTTGAGAGAAAAAACATAAAAGATTATCATAACTTATCGTAAAGCGTATCACTCCATAGCTTTAACTCTAGTACTCCAGCTCCAATGTAAATATTTGGCAAAAGCACATATAATGATTCTTTGGTCTCAACATACATCAGCCTGAGTGCCACTAAGAATTGCCTGGCCCCAAGCTGCATACAAACCGGACAGATCCACCTCTTCCTCGGACATGCCCAGCCCATGCAAAAGAAACAATTGTGTTGTAAGGTTTCTTCTGCTTGCAAACACACTGGCCAAATAGTATTCAAACCTGAATTAGATTTCCATTTTGAACAGAAAGAAGTGGAAGAGTGTTATGCTGAGACTTAACATACAGAAGTCTGGCAGCTGGGGTTGAGACGTAATCAAGGAGATATTCAAACTTACTAAGGGGTTTAAACTCTAAGAATTTTGTAGCGTGACATCCTTGGTTCTTGTTGCTCACCTCAGGCCCCACCTGTGGGCCCAAAAGGTGTCCTTGGGTAGGTGTAGCAAGCGCCACTTGTTTAGCCAATGATTTTCAAGGCCTACTTGTGTTTAACATGTTCTGGCAGTAAAAAAACACAATTGTCGTTTTTACTGAGAGTGACTGGTAGCCCCATTGGCAAGCACAGAATTACATGCTGACCACTCAGCTTTGCTAACTTATGAATGGGAATACCAAAGCTGGTACTTCAAGGTATCAAACAACTCGTTATATTAAGTTCGACTTGATGCTCGAGTCGGAATTAATGTAACTTGTTGCACATGCAAATTTTAGAAACTTGCCACTCAGTTGCCCAGTTTTCCAGAGGCCAATTGCTGAGGCTGGCCACAAGACGGCCTCCTGCCCACCTGGGCTGACATGTCAAAGGCTCCCAGGGCATGTAACAATTGTGTAACAATAGCCCCCGCAGCCGTGAGCTTCAGGGGGCCCTCTCCGGCACAATGCATGGGCAGGACTGAGAGCTCCTGATTGAGTCTGTAGCATGGGGGGCCCATCCATGCACTTTGCAGGGGGGCCCCCTCCATGCTCTTTGCAGGGGGCCCCCTCAAATTTTGTTATGCCACTGGCAGGCACCAATAGAGGCCTGCCACTGGAGGAGGTGTTACCTCTTCCTGGAAGGAAACCACACATGGTGTTGCCCCAAAAGGCGAGCTTCACAGGGGAAGGTGCCTTTTTCGGGCAAATGGTGAACACACTAGAGAGGGACTGCTCTTTTGTTCAGGTAGACTGCTTGGCAGTGGGGACAGAGCGGAGGAAACACTGGCCAGTTTTTCTATGGGTGTTTAGTCCAGAAACAGCCACATGTCTAGGGCGGGCCACTGAACTCCACACATCAAAAGAGATGTCCCGGCCACTTTGAAGTGGGCACAGTAGAGCATTCTGGGATAGCTAGATGACACAATTCACAGGAAGTCATCATCAGGTAAGAGTTACTTCGATCTCCCTTGAAGGCACTTTCTGTGCATAATAGGAACACACCTGGCACCCTCAACTCGGATCTTGCTTAACTGGAGTAGAGGGTTAAAGAGGGACTGCCGTGCTTATCCTGGAACCGGTGAAGAAGAGGCTGCACCAATGTTTGACTGCACCTGCTGCTCCTTCGGCTAACGAAGGAAAGGACCGTTCCTGCTGTGCCTGCACAGGGAGAATTCGTTACCTGAACCAAGCTAGAAACAGAGATTCCAAGAGTCAGTTGGCTCTGTTCCTGTTGACACCACAGGGTCACAAAAGCGGAAGAAGTCTGCTAGGAATAGTTGGTAGCCCAGATCCCTTGATCGTTGCTCCTGACCACCGTGCAGCCCAGGAGACAAGTTGCACCCAAGTCTGCTGGACCCTGCAGAGTCATCGGAGTGCAGTCTGGTCACCCAGGAGAGTTTTCCCCAAAAAAGGAAACAGCTAAAACCATTGTGCCTGATGAACAATAGTCTAGTGGCAGCTGGACTTTTTGCTGGGTGAAAGATGACTTAGAGGAATATTGACACCTGCAGCCAAAGTCACCCTACCAGGACCATCGACCAAGAAGTGGCCTCAGGAAGACTCCTGCCAAAGCACAGCTTCCTGTATCCCGTGCATCAGGACTACTCCGTAGAAGTCAATGGCAAGGGACTACTGATGACTGTTTTTTCGGACCCTGCTGGCCACCTGGACAGGCTCCCTGTCGGAGTTGGATGCCCTAAGTCACTCTAAATAATTGAGTTTCCGTCGGACAACGTTTTTCTTGAAAGACTCTCTAATTGTAAAATTTGATTAATTTGCCAATGCTCATTCGTGGTTAAGTGAAAAGTATTAATTTATTGTTCCTTAAATATTCTATATCTGTTGAACCCTTCTGTTGATCTTTACTGTTTTGGTGTTTATAAATTCAATAAAACATAAGCTATTTTATAAGCTATTTTTATAAATTGATGTCAAATTTCTTGAGTGGCGAGTTTCTTTCTTCTTCAATTGTTTTGGTTGAAATGCTTGTTTCTCTGTTGAGGCCTGACTATTCAAAGCCACAGCTACTCAGGGTTGAGTAAGGTTTGACAAACGAAACCTGACTGGGGTTGGTAGTGTATTAAACAGTAAGGTCTCACAACCACTCCATATAATGCATCCCATTTCCTCGCAGTGCTGCAGAATTGTCTTCTGTTTCGCAGGAGCTTTATTTGGTACTTCTGGGTTGTTGTTTATTTTGTATGAGATTCATTTGATACTCTAGGAGCAGGCCTTGGCATTGAAGAATCTTTTTGGGATGCTGCAGAAGCTTTGTTTTGTGTTGCCTGCGGGAGATGTATTTGCTGCTTCAGGTGATTTAGACAATGCAGGAGATTATGTTTGTGCAATAACAGAGTTACATAGTACTACACAAGCTTTTTGTGATGTGAATGTTCCCTCATTGAGGGTCAGTTTCATTGAGATAGGGAAATTGGGGCATGATGGTGAAACATGGCAAGAAGGCAATCATAATTTGAAACTCCTGCCTCGTGATGCTACATCCCTATGTATAAATGAGTACTTCTAAAGGGCAAATCTAATTAAAAAAGCAAGAAAAGGCCAGAAAATAGGAATAGGTGCAAAGTGAGTCATGTAATAATTGCTAACATAACACCCCTTTACATTTATTTTAAATCAGAAAACAGAACACACTTTAAACTACAAACAGTTCATATAAATGCATAAAATATGATACAAGATTAAAAAGA
This sequence comes from Triturus cristatus, assembly GCF_964204655.1. Taxonomy (NCBI): domain Eukaryota; kingdom Metazoa; phylum Chordata; class Amphibia; order Caudata; family Salamandridae; genus Triturus; species Triturus cristatus. The sequence continues at coordinate 558,538,928 of NC_140590.1, forward strand.
TGCAAAATTTACATACATCAACATTAGACAATAAATCCAATAAAGCATTACAGTACAAGAAAGGATCTGAAAAAATGTCAAACGATAGCAGACCTTCACAGTAGATGGATTTAATAATGGATAAAGTGCTTCCTCGTGCGCTGATAATGAATATTTACAAATAACATAATGAATGATCATTATTTGGTAAATCAGGAGCTATATGTGCTGTAAGGATGAATTTCACTAAGTACTGAAGGTGTGTCATGTGATAGTGTAAAGCTTCCTATAGAACTACTGGCTATTGAGACTCTATACATTGTGTTTATGTTGTACTTTAGGCATTTCATTTGGTAACTCTGAAAGTGCAGCCCTGGAGTCACTGCTGTTTGGTGTAGTCCTATCATATTCATCAAATGGAAGGGAGCATTTACATTCTGGGATTTGAAATTACCTCTCAACTGCCATCTCATGCAGTGTATGGGCTGTGTATGTACTCCAGTGAGAATTGTGTGGTGTTTCTGTTGGTGAGTACATCGTTCTCTAAAGGGAAAACTGCCTTCCGTTCACTGACATCTGCAGTCTTGAGGGGACATATTCTGGATTGAGACAATTTCAGAAATAGAGAAATCTCTTAATGCAACTTGACTCAATGGAACTGCTGTAGATGTATGCATTATGTCAGTTCTCATGATTTACACAAAATTACACCAGTGATGTCTGAAGTCAAATGACTTCTGTTGATATTGGCGTTTGCTTGGCTAATATTTCACACTGGTTTAAGCCAATTATAGTAATGCTGCCTTTGGGGAAATGGTTTTGTCCAGATTTAATTACTGACATTGTAGGTGTTCTGGGGAAATGCCTTCCTCCCTTTTTTTAAATGATGACACTATTGGTAGCTTTGTGTATTTATCTAATTATCTTCCTATTGGTTTGAAAAAATTACACTGTTGGTGTTAAGTTCTACCACCAGTTCACGAGAATGCTACTGGGGTGGCTTGCTGAAATATCTTCCTCCTAAGTGTAATGATTACTCTTGTGGTGATTTTATGTAATATCTTTCTTTAAGGCAATGAGACTAGTGGGTGAAGTACCTTAATCTGGTTTGAGAAGACAAAAGTGAGGGCAGATTTGGCAACAGATCTTCCTTCAGTTTTGGACAAAAACACTGATGCAGGTCCGGGCGACATGTTGTCCTCCAGTGTGAGATGTCTACGCAGGTGGTGACTTAGGGAAGTGTCATTCTCCACTTTCAGACAACCACATTGGAGGAGGTGGATCTTCTGGTTGGCAACATTGATACTGGTGGTGGCTTAGTGAAATATCTTAACCAGGTGTGTAGTGATTACACTGGTAGTGATTCTATGAAATATCTTCCTGACAGGTTGAAGTCATAGTTGTGGAAGGAAGCATTTGGGGTCTACAATCCCAATGACGTTTTGAATTCGGAGCAGTCCCAAAGTGGAAATTGTCCCTGAAAGTGGGGATGTTGTCGCTGCAGAAAAGAAAATGCTGCTATCATTCAGCAGATCCTGTCCCCGACATGTTTCTTTCAAACTTTACCCTGGACTTCCATATCATACCACCTTATATGCTTCTGACAAAGATCACCTCAGGTGGATTCCTGGGGTCCTGTTCTGGTTTGACGGGGTCACCCATGAGGGGCTCTCTGGGGGCCAGTTTGGCTGCTCCCAAGAGTTTGGCTTCTTTTCTCTTGAGCACATATCCTGAGAGGCCCATGAAAAGAGCAGCTGAGCACACGATGACTGCAGTGACATAGAAGACATAGTGATAATGACCTGTGAAGTCCACTAGGAGTCCTGTGCAGGAATGGGAAAGAAAATCAAGGTCAATAACATTAAGAACTGTACCCATGACAAACGGATTCATACAAAATATATCATAAAAACATCTCATATCTTACATATTTTTATTCTGAAACATATTTTCCCTATACATGTTATACTTTTGAAACACGAGCCATGCCTTGACACTCTCCACCGCCATATCGTGTCGTCATGTAGCCAATAACGGGTCTGCCATACTCCATCAAAGATGGCTTACATACGTTTCCCAATCATAAAGCACTGAAAAATCTAATACTGCTCATATAAAATGGAGAATGGCTTGAACGACCGCTGCAGTTTAAGGCTTGCCTTAGCAGCACTGATCGATGGGCCTTCTTGGAACACCAAATAGTGAATTATTGAGGCCATGGAAGGAATTCTTCAAGTAAGTATTTGTGAAACTCACATTTTGTTTGAAATGACGCTAATGGAGTGTAGAGAATAAGAATATATAACAATAGAGCACTTGCTTTCACTACACATTTTAAAAGAGTAGCTGTGGTGGTAGTGTAGATCTGGGTGTTGGAATATATGGTAGTATATGTACGTACTGTATGCAGCAGCGGCTCCTCTGCAATGGCGGTGCAGCGGTGCCACACTGGCTCAGAGCCAGCAGTTGAAAAATAAAACTATATTTTAACCATTGTATTATTTTTCAGCTGCTTGCTCTGAGCCAGCGTGTGCAAGGAGGGGTAGGGCCAGGTGATGGGAGGGGGAGGAGGAGTGGTAGATGTGCACTTAAGTGCGCATGTCAGTTTGGCAGGCCGTCTGAGGCCACCCAAACTGACTTAGGTTTCTCTAATCCGGATGTATTACACAGCCAGGTTGGAGAAACAGCACAGACTTCCTGTGTCTGAGTGAGTGTTAGTCCAGCTCGCTCAAGCCAATCCTCACACTGCTCTCATGCTTGAGAGCAGCGTGGAGATTGAATAGGGAATCCGATGCTGTCCCAGTGACTGCTGGGACCAGGATCAGAACAGCGCGAGGCGGCCGGGTGCACCAGGTAAGTATTGTGTATTTTCTTTATTATTACTTCCCCGCCACGCTGTCACCCCGCATGCTTTTCGACAGCCTCCCATACCCCCACACATCATCCAACCTTTTGGGTTCTACAAAATACATGCAGTGGTACAGGGTGCAAATTTGGCAAAACATATCACTAATTACAGAAATTGATATGATCACTGATTCAAAATATACTCTGGTATACTCATATAATTTATCAGACAATACAAGGACTCAACACTGCAAACTTACCATTGTTGTCCAACCATTTTGCTAATAGCTGATGCAAGTTATATAGATGGTGTGGTAATTAGGGTGTACAGATGTCAATGACAGTCATATTGGGGCACTTCTCCTCATTGTGGATCATAATTATAACCGGACATAAGGCAGGCCCTTGCAGTCTCTTGGGTGCCAACAGGTGGGGGGGCATGTAGTCGTTCAGGGGCCCCTCAATTAGACCATGGACAATGAAAATCTGTGACATATAGTAGACTCGAGGGCTTCTCATCACATTTTGCATGGGTGTCCACCATTTTATGATACACTACTGTTGGATAGTGGTCACATTTGACCACATGCTAGCTGTCCAGTAATCCAATATTACTGTAGATGTAGGGGCCTCCTCGGGCTGGGTACCCGCCAATGACTACACCACACATGGAGCTTAATACAACACATCTTTATTCTTCTGCATGTAATCGTAAACTCAACTTTCTAAACCTGCATTCACTGAGCTATGCTCTAACACTGACGTCACAGTACTACGGAGTCCGTCAGGAGCCAAAAATGTTCCGTCATTGCTAACTCAAACAAAACTACATCTCCCCCTATGTTAAATAAAATTTAAAAAAATCTTTTTACAAATATATACATAATCACAGCTCTTCAATGAGCATTTATGGCACTCTGATTACTCATCCTGCTCAAGTCTTCGGTAACTGGAAACTGGCATTAGAAGTGTCCATGATTTTCTTTGGGGATGTAGGAGTAACAGTAGTCGGGAAATCTTAAAATTTCTTTTCAGAACTAGCCTCTATGTTGACATCAGTATATTAAAAGTGTTGAGCCACATGTCGGGAATGTGTGGAGTATCGCGTAATGAACTTCCCAGGATGTTGGGCAGTCACAATGTGTCCTTTGATGGTCATGACGTGGAATGGCTCAGCATCGAATGGAGCATCAGAATTTTGTTTTCTCAACTGACGAACAAGCATTCGATTTCTTCTAGTGAAAACAATGTCTTGTGTGTTGTTGTTTGTCTGCATAAGCCTTCATGTTCCTTTTATGAACCAAGTCTTTGATAAGGGTTCCTTCCTCCGTATTTGATCTTCTGTTGGTCCACTGAGGTAACTTGGTTGTCATTAGTAACTAGCTTGACAAGCTGTACTGGCTACCAGCGCCTCAGCGCTATCGTTGATTTGCACATTGAGCTCTCTGCAATGCGCGTTTCGTTTGTATAATTTTAAAATATCCCGTTTTGTTTTTGTTTTGTTGCTTTATATTATCCCCTGGTTTTAATTCCTGGGCTGCCCTCTTATCGGTCCTCTTACCTGCACTATAATCGTGTTGACCACCGCTGCTAGAGCGGGTCCTGTCCCTGGGGTCTGCTCGCTGTGAACTTGGCGGCCATCTTGGATTGGGAGCTGTGGGGGAGGACATTGGACGCCATCTTTGACTTCCTAGTGGCGCTTCATAGACGCTGCCTACCTTATTTAAGGCGGTGCTTTTTGCGGGTCAGCTTTGACAAGCTGTACTGGCTACCAGCGCCTCAGCGCTATCGTTGATTTGCGCATTGAGCTCTCTGCAATGCGCGTTTCGTTTGTATAATTTTAAAATATCCCGTTTTGTTTTTGTTTTGTTGCTTTATATTATCCCCTGGTTTTAATTCCTGGGCTGCCCTCTTATCGGTCCTCTTACCTGCACTATAATCGTGTTGACCACCGCTGCTAGAGCGGGTCCTGTCCCTGGGGTCTGCTAGCTGTGAACTTGGCGGCCATCTTGGATTGGGAGCTGTGGGGGAGGACATTGGACGCCATCTTTGACTTCCTAGTGGCGCTTCATAGACGCTGCCTACCTTATTTAAGGCGGTGCTTTTAGCGGGTCAGCCTTGACAAGCTGTACTGGCTACCAGCGCCTCAGCGCTATCGTTGATTTGCGCATTGAGCTCTCTGCAATGCGCGTTTCGTTTGTATAATTTTAAAATATCCCGTTTTGTTTTTGTTTTGTTGCTTTATATTATCCCCTGGTTTTAATTCCTGGGCTGCCCTCTCATCGGTCCTCTTACCTGCACTATAATCGTGTTGACCACCGCTGCTAGAGCGGGTCCTGTCCCTGGGGTCTGCTCACTGTGAACTTGGTGGCCATCTTGGATTGGGAGCTGTGGGGGAGGACATTGGACGCCATCTTTGACTTTCTAGTGGCGCTTCATAGACGCTGCCTACCTTATTTAAGGCGGTGCTTTTAGCGGGTCAGCCTTGACAAGCTGTACTGGCTACCAGCGCCTCAGCGCTATCGTTGATTTGCGCATTGAGCTCTCTGCAATGCGCGATTCTTTTGTATAATTTTAAAATATCCCGTTTTGTTTTTGTTTTGTTGCTTTATATTATTCCCTGGTTTTAATTCCTGGGCTGCCCTCTTATCGGTCCTCTTACCTGCACTATAATCGTGTTGACCACCGCTGCTAGAGCGGGTCCTGTCCCTGGGGTCTGCTCGCTGTGAACTTGGCGGCCATCTTGGATTGGGAGCTGTGGGGGAGGACATTGGACGCCATCTTTGACTTCCTAGTGGCGCTTCATAGACGCTGCCTACCTTATTTAAGCCAGTCCTTTCAGCGCGCAGCGGTGACGCGCAGCGGGAGCGCCTTCCCTGCGCCTGAGTCGTGCCAGAGTCCTGCCCGTCTGCGCTCGTCCGCGCCGAGGCAGGGCCTGTGGCGGCCTGTATAGCTATTGGTGTGGCGCTACTACGACCGTGGGGACTTGGCAATGTTGCAATATACGCGTAAGGAGCTGCTCTGCCTTCGCGCTGCTTCGCACTGTTTCCTAGCCCAGTTACATCCTTTCGTGGGTCCTTACTCATGCCAGGAGTGCGCATTTTGTTTGCCAACTCCTGTTCCTATCCGTAGTCTTAGGGCAGCGTCTTGTGAATGCCCAGACCGGCCTGCCATACCTCGACCAACTCCACAGACCTCTCATGACTTTAAGATCTGTCATCTTAATGTGAGGTCATTGGTTAAACATCATCTGGACATCCATACTCTACTTGTGGAAGAAAGCCCTGATATTCTTTTCATGTCGGAGACATGGCTGCATGATGATGCCGTGGCTGTGATCAATCTAGCCCTCCCGGTGGAGTATGTGATGTACACGCATAATCGTAATTCATGAGGTGGTGGCATTGCGGCCGTGGTTAAGTCATGTTATTTGTGCCTCTAGACGGTTTTGGACATAGTCGGCTGCGAAAGTGTTCATTTTCGCATTTCTGTTAGTCCAAATTTTACGTTCTCTGGACTACTTATTTATCGCCCACCAGGTCCTGACGCGGCTTTTAGAGCTGCCCTTCCTGAAGTTGTAAGTGCTTTAGCGTTAAAGGCTGCCAATTTTAGCATCTTAGGTGACTTAAATTTGCATCTAGATGCTTCTCACTCTCCTGCGGTATGCAGCGTCATTGCTGATCTGGAAGCTCTTCAGCTATTTCAGCTGATTAAGGATAGCTCTCATGTTGGTGGGCATATTTTAGATCCTTTCATCACCAATTTATCTACGGTGAAAGTTCTGCCTCCCAGGCCTATGGCCTGGACTGACCACCATTTAATAGAACTGAATCTTCGGATCGATGACCCTCCTGTTAGATCAGCGGCACCGGTGTCTTTCAGACGCCCCTGGAATAAACTAAATTTAGCTGATTTCCATCGGCTTCTCAGTCGACATCCTTTGGGCTCTTTCACTGACACGGCGGTGGGCTATGATCACTTATGTAGCTGGCTGACGAGTGCTCTAGACTCCCTGATTCCTATCAGGAAGTGTAAGCGTCGATGTACCGGACCTAGTCCTTGGTATGACGACTCACTTCGGCTTCTAAGAAATCTTGTAAGCAAGCTGAGAGAGTCTGGCGCAAATCATATCAGCCTGGTCTAAAATCACTGTACCTTGCCAAGATAAAAATTTATCATAGGGCGATTTGTAAAGCCCATGCCGCTTATTTCTCACGTGAAATTAGCTCGAGTTCCAACTCTACTAAGCTAATATTTAAGGTACTAAAGGATCTTACCGCTAGTAGAGCCCCAGCTGCTGATATTTGTTCAGCTAGTCACTGTGAAGGCCTGGCAGCCTTCTTTGTGGAGAAGGTGGAAGCTATCTACCGTTCCTTCCCTAGTTCATCTATCTGCCCGGAGAAACGGGTTCTTGACTCGGCAACTACCTTGGGTTTGTGTTCTTTTCCCGAACTCTCCCTGCATGAATTTGATAAGATTGCCGGGAAAGTTAAAACGGGATCCCCTATGGATCCTCTTCGACCTGCTCAATTCAGGGAATCGGCATCAGTCTGCTTCCCTTTGCTCTGCGAGCTTGTTAACCTATCTTTGAAGTCGGGCTCCGTTCCGGACAGTTGGAAACAGGCACAGGTTATGCCTATTTTGAAAAAACCTGCTCTCGATCCTTTAAAGTTCGAGAACTATCGCCCCATTTCTCTCCTTCCGTGGGTGGCGAAATTGACCGAGGCCTATGTTAACACCATCCTTTGCAACCATATCCATTCTGCTAATATTCTAGATTCTTCGTAGAATGGATTCCGGCCCGGCCATAGCACTGAGACCGCGCTTCTTTCTATGGTTGAATATCTGCGAACCTTGGTCGACTCTGGGCAAACGGCGGCTCTGGTACTTTTAGATCTCAGTGCCGCATTCGACACCGTCTCCCATCCAATTTTATTACAGCGCTTGGTTGAGACTGGTGTCGATCATGTGGCACTCGACTGGTTCAGTTCGTTTTTATCTGGTCGGACCTTTAGGGTTGTTACCCCTCCTTACCAGTCTGAGCCCCATTCCATCACTCAGGGTGTTCCTCAGGGGTCAGCCCTCAGCCCCACACTTTTTAATATCTATGTCCAGCCGCTGGCTGCAGTCATCAAGCGTTGTAATCTGACTATGGTATCTTACGCTGATGACACGCAGCTAGCGGTTGCGATTAGTGGGGCATCCGACTTAGAAGCCACCAAGTTCTGCGAGGGAATTAGGTCTGTGGCCCGTTGGCTGACAGATAACTGCTTGCAATTAAATGCAAAAAAAAACGAGGTGCTGATTGTTGGCAAGCAGAGTCAAGCATGGGGAGATCGTTGGTGGCCGCCGGAGCTTGGCCCTACCCCCTTTCCTGTCACTGAGGTAAAGAATCTGGGCATTTGGCTAGATTCTAAACTTAGTTTTGTTTCTTATACCAAGAAAACTGCTGCCACATGCTTCGGGATGTTGCGAAGACTTAGACCGATCTTTACATTTTTCAATGCTCCGACCAGACAGCTTATTGTACAAGCTACTATTCTGTCTCGGCTGGACTACGCAAACTCTCTTCTGCTTGGAGCCAACCAGGCCGAACTCTGCAGATTCCAACGAGTTCAAAATGCTGCTGCTAGAGCTTTGGTCGGCCTGCCCAGATCATGCTCAGCAAAAAGAACTATTTCTGATCTACATTGGCTCCCGGTCTTTGAGAGAATTAAGTTTAAGTCTTTGTGTCTCGCGTTTAAGATCCTGAAATATTCTTCCCCTCCGATTCTTGAACAGCTTATTCTAACATATGTACCATCGCGGTCCCTAAGATCTTCAGGCTCGCATTTTGCTATAGTTCCACGCTTTAAAAGGGTCCGGGCTGGTGGCCGTTCATTTAGTGTACTAGCTGCTAAGCTGTGGAATTCACTTCCTGCCCATATCCGCGCCATCGACGAACTTTTGCCTTTTAGGAAGGCCGTTAAGACCTATCTGTTCTTAGGGGGTGTTTAGGTCTGTCTTGGCTCCTTTTCTTTGAATCGTTGTTTGCCAGTTGTTTGTTCAAGAAGCGCCGGGACGCCCCTTTGCTGGGGCAGCTGAGCGCTATATAAAACTAGGTAACATAACATAACATAACATTGCTCTCCTGAAAATCAAGGTTGCAGAACTTTCACCTGCGGTCAAGTGAGGTGTTAAATGGTAAGCTTGCAAGGTAGAATTCAACACAGTTCTAAGATCAGGATTTTTCTAATATAGCATGCTGAATAGTTTTCTTTAATGTATTCGAGAAACTTCCGACAAGGCCATTGGCAGGTGGCTTTAGAGGGGTGCTTTACATTAAGAGGATTAAGAAAGTTTCTGAACTTTTAACTGTTGAAAGGCGGGCCACTGCCAGACTTTAAAATCGCAGGAAAACCTCATGTCGCAAATATGCTGTTGAGTCTCTCAATGTCTCTTTCTTGAGTAATAGACAAGAGATCTTCTATCAGTGGAAAACTAGAGTATTCGTCGACAGTCACCATCAGGTGATATCCATTGTTGAGAGGACCAAAGAAATCAATGGCAACTCTTTTCCATGCATGCTTCAGCAAGTTTAACATGCTCAAGGACTGTTGAGTAGTTTTCAAAGATCGGCAGTTCCATAGCTGACTGGCCTTTAACTCTCTTTCAACTCGCTCATCACAATGAGGAAACCAGACTCTGTCTCTGAGAGGTCATTTTGTGGCAACTATTCAACTATGTGCTTCATGGGCCACTTCAATCATCTTTTGTCGAAAGCTTTCTGGATTGACAATTCTTTTTTTTCTATCATTTAAAAAAAAAGTGTATATCACACAACTTCCTTTTCTGTGGAGACATCACTTAGTGTCTTCAGCCTTGTGCTTCGGCTTTCTTTTCATCTTCATGATTGACTCAATCTTGGCGCCTCCGGCCTCCGTGTCAGCAGCCGGTCAATCAGCACATTCTTCAGCTCTATCAGCATTGATAACTTACTCCAGACAAAGAGTTTCTCTCAGCATTCGCTGTCTGAATGAATCTGACAGGCATCCATCAATAACTCGGAGATGTATTGTTTCCACATCATTGAATTTGTTGAACATGCAGTGTTTGATGAACGTATCCAGTCTCTCAACAAATTCATCAATTGTTTCACTAACTTTAAGATGTTCTTGACTGAAAATGTACCTTTCGTAAACCGCATGCAGCATTGAATTGAACTTGAGAATCAAGATGTCTTTGATCTGAAGGTATGTATTTTCATCATTTCAAGGCATTTTCTTTATGACTTCTTCTGCTCCTTCACCAGCAAGATTTTAAGGTATTTGATTATCTTTTTGGTATCTGTTTCTTCCTGGGCATTAATGAAATCATCAAATGTCTCAATCCAAGCAGTCCATCTGTTGCCAATAGTTTGCTTTTTGGGGACATCGAATGAAGGTGGTGGCTTCAAGAAGGCAGAGGCATTATAACCATTTATGGTAGTAGCTTACACACAGGGTGGAGTTCTCTTAAATAAAGTCTGCTGTCCTTTAGGACCCATTTCATCCGTATAATCTCTGAGGCCCTGTGATGTGCTCTTCTCTGGGTTATCTTGGACAGTCTATGGAACTCTGACCTCTTTCTTTGTCTTCATTGAAGCCCTTTACTTTCTTGGAGACCTTTGGTGTTGTTCCGAGCTGCCCTTAGCAGCTTTGGTGTTGTGCCATTTCAGGTATTGGACAGTTCAGTAAACACAACCCTGTGCTTCTTCTTGGGTCTCCTCGCCTGCCGCTGAGGTCGTATAGCTCTTTTTATCGAGGTGTTGGTAAGAACATCAACAATATATTTTATCTGCTTCTAACCACACTGTTCTCTTTCACTTGACTGTTGATTTGTACTTGTTGACACCTGGTTGATTTCTGCATCGCACCACTTGCAATTTGCTGTTGCTATTTGCTGCTCTTTCAAAACCTGGCTGTATCTGCCTTCAGCGTTATCAGACCATGCGATGTATAGCTCTATGTTGCGTAGCAGTACGGTACCTCCCTGACCGCCTTACCATGAGATTCTTGGCCAATGATGTGTAGACTTTTCAATGACGTTTTATTTATCTGCAAATGCCATACTGCTGGGGCTTTGCCTTAACTCCACTTATGCCAAGCATTGATTCTGTACCTCTACGGAGGCACGAGCAGTTTGCTTGGACCACAGCAAACTCTCTGGGACAGCACTGTCGATCTTCAGGTAAACTATCTTCTATCCCGTTGCCTGTGTAGCATCATCCCCAGCCTGGGTACCCACCAATGACTATGCCACACACAGAGGTTAGTATAACACGTCTTTATTCTTCTGTGTAGAACCATGAACTCAACATTCTAAACCTGCTCAAACACTTGTGTCACAATACTACAGAGTCCATCAGGAGTCAAAAGGATTCCGTCATTGCTAACTCACATGACACTACAACTAGAGACCCTATACAGTGATGCGGTTATATTCTTGTTAAGCATGGCTTTCCTGAGAGGCCTCTATTGTCAACACCAGATTCTAAATCCAATAATTCACTGTTATGACATGGCAACAGTGAGTAATCAATTTTGTTATCAATAGTTGCTCTGTCATAAAGGCCTTCCATGCCAAGCTGACAGTGCTCTCAGAGAGCTGTTTGTCTGTTTAGACTGAAATCAGAAAGTATTTTTTCACAATTGGTTTATGTTATGCATGGCTCCCCCAGTACACCTCTACCACTGCCTGGCAGCTGAAAGCAGATGATATTTGGGGGCTATACATAAAATCATAGATCGGAAAAAAGTGAATTATGGAGATGTTTTCACCTCGGGGTTATGAATGACATCGTTGATACCTCAAGCTTTGCTCTTGTCTATCTGGTATCACTCAGAACTCAGTGAAAAATATCACCGTAATTTCCTGTTACCAATCTATAATTTGACCATGTCAGCATTGCTGATTTATTATGAGAATCAAACAGTGAGCAGCATCTCTTAAAGCAATAGCAGCTTAGTGATTCGGAACTGTAGCAGTAGTTTCAGCTCCCAAACACAAAGTGCTCTACAGAACGGGATCTTGGCGGCCATTTTACCTATTGTGGAGTTCCAAACTCGTGTATTATTTCTTCATCTCAGCAGCGAGCTTCACTGTAAGCATATTCAAACAATGCCTGAACGTGACCTGAGTATTTAGCACGTCCTACAAAAGAACAAATGCCACCAACCAAGGGTCTAACAGAGGCCTCTGCGGCCCACTGGCACTGGGGTAGGGACCCACTCTTAAGGAGGCCCCCTTCCCTTTCCTTCCTTTTCAAGACCTACTAATCCGTGAGCTATGAAGTGTCATGCTCATCCCTAGCGATTCTGAACGGTTGCCCCCATCCTTTCGCATCACACTACTGCATTTCACGCAGCAGCACAAACTAGGGAGAGGGTTCTGGGTAGCAGAGCCCGAATTCTAGTAACTGAGAACCCTGTGCATTTGTAAGACCTTTCAAAGATGGATTATGGATCAGCAAGTGGACGGCCCCCACCGGGTGCTGCGTGCAGGAGGCAGTGCAGATCAAGGACAGATTAGTTATGAGGAACTACATCTGAAAATGTTGACATTTCCACTACAGTAGGAACCAGCTTCCACAGTTCGTTGCTTACATTGCTTGAATCAAACAGCATTGTAAGTAAATCATTTGTTTGTAAAGATGTCATAGATAAAAAGGAAAAGTCAAATATGTTTGATACAAATAGTTGTGCTTTATATTTCGTCGAATGCTATTTCAGTAAAAGGTTGCTGTACACATGTCGCACTGGCTCCTTTATTTCAAGTTTTGTTTTTCCTGCAGAATGGTGTCTTCATCCATCTGTCTGCATGTGGTTTCTTTCCTGGAGGAGCCACACTCCCTTCATTTATCCCCTTGTGTGTCTTTTAGAACTGGGTTGACAGTACAGCTGTCCTCAAGACCTAGTTACAATTTACAAGGAGTGGGCGTTGAGTAAATTTAATTGGATCAGTCTCTTTCAGCTGCTGGCTTGAGACATTGCAATCATAGCTTGGTTAATCCTAGAGGCATACTTTTTAGGTCTTATCCTGGCGAAAGCAGTGCATGCGTTGCTCTCGCCATGCGAGGACTTCTTGGAATCAATACGGATTCTGAAGCCATGTCCCAGCTCCGCCTTCAGTTTTCATTTGTGCGCGTCGTTTTGCGTCACGAATTATGCAAAAGGCAATGCAATAATTGCACCGGAGGCATTTCAATCCCTCCTTGTTGCCACCCTGTCCCCTTTTGGCCCCGCCCAGCCAGATTGGAGCTTTTAACAGCGGCATTAGACTATGGCCTTTAATTACTGGGGAAGCACTATTTGCTTCCCCTTCCCTCTGTCTCTCTCCCCGAGCAGACCCTTCCCTCTGTCTCTCTCAGAGACACAGCTTCTTGTTTTTGTTTTTTTCCCTTTTTGGCCTGGAATATGGTGGGCGAAATGGAAAAGAAGGAGAAGCCGAAGCCGACGCTGGACTATCTGATGCAGCTGATGAACGTCAAGAAGCTCATGAGCAGCCTGCCTAACTTCTGCGGGTTCTTTAACCGCCTGGAGCGGCTGTTGGATGAAGGTACGGCCCAGGGAGCGGGCTCCTGGTGTGAGTGAGTGTGTCTGTCTATGCCTTGGTGGAGGGCACAGGAGAAGCTCCCGGCATGCCAGTGCCAGGGGAGCCTTGGGCAAGGGCTGGATACCCAGGAATGTGGCTACAGAGGCTGCCGCGACCCCTTCCTCTCGTGCGCTCGCAGCCTTGCTGTAACTTGCTTTATCTGATTTCTACCTCTAAGAGCGAGTGCCCCCAGCGTCTCACCGCGCGTGCCCTTCTCTAGTGACACTGTTCACCTTCACATGACTATTTGTAATTGCCTATAACTTATTTGATAGCTGATTTTGCCTCCACGTTCTAAATATCTTTTTATTTTAAGAGCTTGTTTTTCTTTTCTTTACTCTTTGTATCAACCACCTGATCCCAGACGGTACTCTACTGTGTCCAGTTTCACTCCTTTCCCTGCTTTCGCAGTCTTTAGCTACCGCTGACTTTTATTGTTCTCCCTTGTTGGTTATTTTATTTCACGACACTAGCAATTCTTACCCTGTAGCGTGGTATCGGGGAGCTGGGTATGCTTTCTTTGATTTACCGACATGGGACTTTAAAATCTTTTGAGTGAACGGAGGTCGAGGAAAGTAAAGAATGATCATTCCCTCCTCCCCAGAAGGTTTACAAACTGTTCTCCTGTGTGCATCATCGCCTCCTTTGTTCACACTTTTCCAACATCCCTCCTGCTTCTTCCTTATGGTTATGGGTGATAGGCTCTTGGTAATGGTGAGACGACCCCCCCCCCAAAAAAAGAACCCAGCTAAAAACGATGCAGCCAAGGAAGAAGCCGTATTCTTTAACACGGAAATCAGGAGATAACATGTCGGCTTGTCTCATTTCCTCCCGCTGCCTTGTTGTGTGGGGCTGTGGACTTTTAGGATGCAGTATTTTCATTCTCCATCGAAGCACGGACCCCAACACTGTCTCACCCCCTGCAGACCCGCTGTGTGTATAATGGTGCCGGCAGCCCAGGGAAGCCAGGCCATTGGAACTGGCCATTTTTATTTTCCAAACAAGGCACCCTTCCTCTTGCAGGGATCAGGGGCTACTAAGCTCGCTAGAGGAGGTGGAGGCATTCACGAGCACAGAAAGACTAAAAGTAAACATACACCAAAGGTTGTCGATAAACAGGCGGTCATTGGAATGCCTGGGTGGCGGCCCGAACCCTACGCACTCATGGATGGTGCTGTACTCGGAGTGCGAAAGAGGAACCATTTTGTCAGTCACTGGCCACTGACAAGCATGTTAGGCTGTCTTTCCATGGGACAGGCGGCGAGACCTGCAACCCCTCCAAGAAATGGTTCTTAGCATAGGCCTAGACTCTACATAATTCAGTGTTCAGTATTTAATTGCTTCTCTTAAAATGCATGTTTGCCCAGTTGTGACCGGTGTCCCATAATAATGACCCGTGTCACATTCTGGAAAACTTGTCGGTGGAGGGAGAGTTCATCAGGCCTCAGCTGCTGCCTGCCCGTCTCTGCCTCCTGTTTCTCTTGGCGCTGGGCGGGGCTCTGGGGAGACACAAAACTTTATAGAATGTGGAAAAAATGCTGATCCTGGGAGCGTCTGCTTCACTTTCTCGGAGCTTGAGCTGGGCACTAAGGGGCACCTGACAGCCCTGTGTGAGCTCCCAGACCCGGATTTTGACAGTCGGTTTCTGTCATGTAAAAGCCGTCTGTTAGATTTATCGTTTACTCTTGTCTCCCCTGCCACTGTTGATAAACAGCACGCCCTGTTTGTGATAAAGTACAAGCGTCTCATTGAGTCTTAATATTCAGTTGTAGTCTTGTTGTGAATTTTATATACGTTTTTCCTTTCAACAAGGAACCAAATTTCGACAACGCCCGTAGATTTCTGCATGGGAAGTTTAGCTGCTTCTAGACTTGCTGTGCTCATCGAGGCACTACGTGGTGTACCCTTTTTGGATGTGTATGTATATTGATGGTCGACTAAATAGAACAAACCTTTATGTCCTCTGACCTCTATAGATTTAAAAAATGTGTCCCCTTACAGCCCCCGTTTACATTTAGGCAAGAGCTACCTTATGTTTACAGCGATGCTAGGCACCCGAACGCACTCAGTCAATTTAAATCTGAGTTGTGTTTTTGTTTTAAATCTAAGCATACACCCCCTCCAAGCGAAGGGGCGGGAGCGCCTTTGTTTCTCCAGTTCTTTTAGGCTTGGGAAGTTTTTTCAACTATTCCATCTAATGGCAGCCTTCCAGTGGTATGTATCAGGTCCTAAACATGAGGGCAGCAGGGCACAGCACCTCATGCACTTATTTGCATCCTATGTAAGGCCCACGATTTGAACTGAACGCCGCTTTAGTTTTTACCGTAGTCCTTTTGGTATGCGTTTCATTGGACTGACTGGGATTTCGACAGTGGTCCCGGTTTCTCTTCCAAAACTCCTCATTGTTTAACTTTATAACTCAAGAGCGGTGCTACAGGCGTAGTGTTGGTTCAGAAACTACCACAACCAAAATGCATTTCATCAAATGTAAATATACTGAACTAGGCAGTGAAGGGGTTAGCCAGCCACTTTATATTTTCTGTAATTTTTATCTGTTAAAGTAGGACAAACAGAACAGATAACTAAATGCCACAACTTTTTCTGTCCTATGCTTTCCTCTTGCAAAACGTTATTTTCCGGTACATTAGCTCACTTGTTTCTAAAAAAAGACTTCAAGTCCCAGGAAGCAGTGTTTTGCTTGATGAAAGTCATGGCTGAACACCCAGCATCCCGGTGATAGGGAGTGACTGTAACGCGAGACACGGCGACTGTGATTGGCAGCCTGTAGTATGTTTTCAGTGAAATGTTACAAAGAGCCCACGTTCAGTTCTGGAAATGTAATCAGCCATTTCCACAGCTCGGGAGATGCCACTGCAATAGCGTTGCACGGGGTTGAAGGTCGTGGAGGAGCAGAGTCAAATTAACAGTTGCCCTTTTTCTTAAAAACTTAACTGTGTTGCAGATACACACGTTTTCATACCTGTGTCACGCAGCAGAAAAGACATAAATGCATAAAGATAGTTTGGTAATTAAGGTGCTGGAGCTTAAACTGCCAGCCTCATGTAATCAATAGTAGCCCTAAAAAACAAGCATTAAAAATGCAATAGGTCTCGCCATTCATTAAGTTAAAGCCATTTGCTTTGCTATACAATACTGATGTAGCGCCTAAAGGTTTTGAAATTTGTAGGGGTGCATCATATTCACTGTTAGTTGGCACCCGCATATAATCAATGTATACTTAGATGTGTTGTGCGAAATGTATTAAGAAATGTATCAGCTATATCGCAACATAGAAGTGTTAGAGATGTGAAAACATATTGTGAATGTATTTAGTAAAATGCATAACGATTAGTTTTCGTTCAATGCAATGTATTAGGTTAACTGTGTGATATGATTAAAATTACTCATGTAGGTCGCTTATTCATGTTTATGAAAGTAAAAGCACTAATGCTTAGAATGTGATTTAATAGCGTGTTTAACCGAGTAGAGGCCCGAATGCACATATATCGTTGAGAAGAAAGGCCTGTTATTTTCTTGTGTTAGCTGAATGCGGTAGGCCGCAAATGATTTATTCTGGTAGAGGTTTTGGGCTGCAGTAAATTGTAAAGTTAAAAGATGCAAAGTATTTCTCCATCCCATGATCTCACCGCAGGTGCAAGGACAGTTGGTTCGTTAGTAGAAAAGGTCTTTGTCTAAGAATTGAATTATGAGGGAAGCCAGACATGGGAGTACTTTGGAATGTGCCAATCGCAACTTCTAGTACGGACGGTGTCTGGGACCCAAGGCCAAGCTGATGGACGATGGAGGATGGACAGCTCTGGATGGAAAATTACTGGAAGAAGACCTGGTCGAGGAGGTGTGCCGGAGGGCGTGTTCTATGATTTGGGGTTTTGTATTAGGGACAGCGCCCCGTGGGTTGAGCAGAGAAGAGGTGGGCGAGGAGCTAGAAGGAGCACTTTAGATCGAGCTCTCTCTAAGTGAAGACTTCTTAGGAAGTTTCACTTCTGACACCTTTTCACGATTTCTTGGGTCTTAAGGGAATGCTAAGTAGGGATGTCATCTAGCATAGAGTAGGGGCAGAGATGCTTTTGATTAATGATTCCTAATATTGACATTGGCTTGGTAGTTATCTACCTCATGCTTTTAGAATTTGTACTTTTGTTTATATTTAGTCGAATGTGGATTCTTCGTAGAGTAGCATTTGTGTTAGTGCCTATTTACCTGTTGTGCCTTGTACTAAGGTGCCTATATCTTCAGATGTTTATGTTGATAATAAAATCCAGAGAGCAATAGAGATTGAGTTTCGAGTCCTTAATTATGTCAAATTGCGGGAAATATTCTCTGATAATTGTGTTTGCTCCCTCCACGCTATTGGGCAAGTAAAAAGGTTCAATCGACCAGAGTGGGTTCTTGGAGATAAAATGGAAAACAAGAAATTGGGCCCCAGCAGTTGGCAGCAGAGTCGGATGGTTACTTCCGATAGCGAGGGACGATTAGACTAGGATAAGTGATCCTTGAGACCCATAGACGATAAGTGATGGTGAATCATCAGACGGTGAGCAGCAGACGACGGCGGATAATGAACATTGACAGCGAGTAGCAGTGCGGCAGGAAGCAGCAGTTCGTGGAGTGAGTATGAATAGGATGAGATGTAGATTGCGGTGTTGATTTGTTGTGTGATGTCTTGCACAGTTGGAGTGAATGTTGAGTGATTGTGAGATCAGGCTGTGAGCGTGCGCAGCCCGGGAATTGTGGTGTGGAAGACACCCGTGGTAGATTTTGTTGACCACCCAAAGGAGATCGTGAGGTACCATCGATCACCTGGACCGAGATAGGGGGAGCGAATGTGTGAGTGCATGACAACTCGACGCTAGTCGTGGGTTGCTGTATGTGGATTTGAGTATTTGTAACCTATCAGAGGCGATCTGTCTGGCCGGACAGGGACAGACAGTTGCCAACCGAGGTCGACAATTTCGAGAGACTGTGGACGAACAGTCAGAGGCTGTGGACGGACAGCCAGAGAAGTAACTTGTTTGGGACAAACGGTTATTTCAGTGTATGAATGGGACGAATGCAGGCGTGAGACGTAAGCGTAAGGAAAGGGAACTGCTGCGAACGAAGGAAGGTGACGTCAGAGAGTGTCGCGCTGTGATAGGCTGGTTGGTGTTAGTCGCGCTGTTATTGGAGGGTTTGACATCAAGAGGTAAACAGTGTGTGGGATCGAATTTTGTCAATCATGAAGTGTTTTAAGGTTTTTCGAGAACTTTGTAGAGGTGACAAACATGTAGTTTCTCGAGGAGGAGAAGAAGCTCCTGCTGAGGATACTCCAGCACATTACATGGCAAAGAATGTGGGATTGCATACGATAATTTGGCTTGAGAATTGGCATAAAATGAAGGAGAATTAGCTTTCCCGAGATATGGTTCATTTAGATTAGAAGTGTTGTACCAGTTGAAGTCTGTGATGGTGTCCTTACGACCTTTGCCCAGACCAACACAATTTGAAGCGCTACATGCGTGAATTAGAGCAGCGCATGATAGGAAAAGAGACGAAAACCAGGAAAGAGTGAAAAAGTCGATTAAGGCGTTCCAGAATGCCAGATGGGATGCAGAAGAGAAAAGATGGAGAGCACAGGCAATTGAGGGAGATAGACTGTACCCCTTATTGATCACTTCGGAGGGGATAAAGAACATGAAGTCAGATGATGAGGATGATAGTGATACTGAGGATAGCCTATTGGAGAGGTTGTTATCAGAGAGACCACCTCCGTATAACCCAGAGGTCCCAGAAGAGACGTTGGTTCAGATAGAAGAGACTAGAGGAGTAACAATCCAACCAGAGACGAGAGTAGAAGGAAGGATCTCGATAGGAACAGAGAGTACAAGGAGCCAGTCTGTGGCTAGCGTAAAGGTCGAGAGAGATGTGAGGTTACTGGATGCTCTAAAGGTACCGATCACTATTGGACCTATTGTTTCGATTTACCACCCAGATTCAGAGGAGGTTGCGAACCCAGAGCAGACAGCCGAGGGGGTAAGGAGAGAGGTCGCAGGAAGTGGCCTAGTGGGTTAAATGGCCCGGACTCCGAACCCTATAGAATGGAGTACACCATTGCCAGCCATGTCAGACTCATCTAGGGGACAAGGAGAACAGAGACCAGAGAGGCCGAGGTCTCTGATGGAGTCGAGATCAGATTTACGATCATGGGTACCACCAGTGAGAAACCAAAGCCCAAGAGTGATGACAGCAGAGAGAGAGCGGGTCATTTTCATGAATCGGTCTGCTCCATTGTGCATACCAGAAGAGAGTAGGTCGCAGGAGCAAGAATGTGAGGTCAGCGATAGAGAAGGGTAGTCTGTAGAGAAGTGCTGAGAGGAGCCCTGAAAGGGGGGATGATAGATGTAGTAAGGTTAAAGGCGGAAGTGGATGAGATAATAGGTGGAAACTTACCCCTTGAGAGAGTATTAATATATGGACCAGATGAATTACTCTTTGTAGCGAAGGATGTGACTCGGAAAGCACGAGTTGCACATGAGAAATTGTCAGAATTGGCTAAGCGATATGAGGTAGACCTGTCCAAGACTAAAACATTGCAAGGAAGTCATAGGTTGCAGTACAGTGACCAGGAACTGGAGGAGAAAAGGGTTACCGGACTGAGGACCCATATCAAAGATCTGATCACAGCCATGCGTGCATGGATGATGCTTGATAAATGGTCCAAGAAGAACGATAGGAGGGACCCCACCTCCGGTTGGAGGGGTGTTGGAGATAAGGAATTTCCCTTTAAGGGAAGTGCAGAATGGAGGATACGTGCATGTACCCTGGAGCAGGGGTGATTTGGCGGCGTTTACGAATGATTTTCCCCGGCTTAGGGAGAAGCCCGCAGAGTGGTATAAGCAGGTTGACCGCTTTGTTAAGATCTCGAAGGCATTGTGGATCGATTTGAATACCTTATTTGATATTGTGGTTCCGGGAGATTTGTGGGCAGCATGCAAGATTGCCGTTGAGTGGCTGGCTTACGAGCCTGATAGGTACGCGATCACGAATGGTCCGTCACCGCTAGTGATGAGGAAGTACGAGCAAGTGATTAATTGGTTGAAGTCGAAAGTCTCACCACAAGACATCGATTGGGTGAAGATAGACAGGACAGTGCAGGAACCTAAGGAGACGGTACATGAATTCTATGAGAGACTCTTGCAGGCTTTTAAGCAGTACAGTGGCCTAGATGCGTTGGACACGAAAGATATGGGACAGTTTGTTTCAAAGTTTGTGTTGGGATTGAGGCCAGAGGTTAGTCTCATGATACAGCAGCATTTGATTTGTTGGCAGAACAAGCCTGTTGATGAGATTTTACGGTACGCCAGATATTGCACAGATGAGATTGAATCCAAACACAAGAAGTTGAAAGATAACTTGATGCTTGTTCAGATGCAAATCGCCCAGGGACAGCCTAATGGGGGAGCGTTGGTAAGGAGACAGGGAAATTATCAGGCGGGAAATCAGAATGTTCAGGGGCAGGGAAGGCCAAGACCAATAGACCCTAGAACAGGTATGGATGTGGCGACATTGAAAAATACTACAGCATGTCATCAGTGTCACCAGGTTGGACACTGGAGACGCGAGTGTCCCCTGAACCCATGGAATCAGATAAAGCCGGAAGGAGAAATAGTTCAGGTCCCTGGGGCGGAGGCGGTACCGACAGTGACTAGACCTAAAACGGTAAAAGGGGGGACTGGTGTTCCGCAGGTGCAGGTTCCCCAGCCACCCAGAATACAGAATGTACAGCAGGGAGCTCGAACTTATTAGCAGATGCCAATGTTTGAAGTGAGCGAAGAAAACGATACAAGCCTGTTGGCACGATCATGTTCAAAGAGAGAAGGATTGCATGCTTAGAGCCATCCTAGAGGTAGATCAGAAAGGACCCTTTGTGGAAGCAGAACTTGACGGTCACCCCACAACCTTTTTGGTTGATACGGGGGCTACCAGATCGACTATAAGATCGGCAGTGGTTCCAGGTCTAGCTCTTTCTGGACAAAGTATCCAGGTTGTTGGTGTGGCAAATAAGAAACTGATTAGTCCACTGACGGAGCCAATTCCAATCAGGATAGGAAATTTCAGTGATCGACACCAGTTTGTGGTGTGCGTTTCTAGTCCGGTTTGCCTGTTAGGGAGAGATCTATTGTGCAAGCTCAACTGCACGATCTACTGTACCCCGAAAGGAGTGGAGGTACAGATGAGAGACGATGACGCGACCTTTAAGATTGCGAATCAGCGTTTGTGTGTGGAAATGTACCCAGCATTGACGGTGGAGGAGCTTCCACTTGATCTGAGGGACTCAGTGTCTATTGACGTATGGGACCTTAGTGGTGAGGAGATTGGTTTAGTCAAGGGAGTAGACCCAGTGAAAATCCAGATTAAACCAAACGTAGAGTTTCCGAGGACACCCCAGTATAAGTTATCTCCTGAAAGTATTGCAGGGATTAAAACTGTGATTGAGTCTATGATCAAGCAGGGAATACTAATGGAAATTATGGGTAGCCCATGTAATTCGCCTATCATGGGACTACAGAAACCAAGTGGGAAATTTAGGATTGTGCAAGATTTGCGAAAAATAAACGAAATAGTTGTTCCATGTTGTCCAGTGGTACCGAATCCATCTGTGATCCTATTTCAGATCCCATGTGAAGCTGAATGGTTCACAGTGATTGACTTGTGTCAAGCTTTTTTCTCGATTCCTCTACATAAGGAAAGCCGATTTCTTTTTGCATTTCGGCTGGAAAATCGTGTGTTAACGTGGTGTCGTATCCCACAGGGGTATACAGAGAGCCCATCTATCTTTAATCTGATCTTGAAGAAAAATCTTGAAGGTCTTGTGTTGCCACAAAACTCTGTTTTAGTGCAATACATTGATGATCTGCTTGTTGCGTCGGAGACGGAAGACGCCTGCAGAATTGATACCGTTGCTCTGTTGAATTACCTGGGAGAGAATGGTCACAAGGTGTCTCCAAACAAGCTGCAATACTGTTTGAGCGAGGTACAGTATTTGGGGCACCGAATTGAGAAAGGCAAGAAAAAGGTGTCTCCAGATCGCATTGATGCGATTTTGAGAATGCCGGTTCCCTCGACTCAGAGAGAAGTCAGAATGTTTCTGGGAATGGTGGGCTATTGCCGCCAGTGGATCCCAAACTTTTCCTTTGAAGCGAAGCCTTTACAGCGGCTGACGCGTAAGGATATGAGTGATCCGGTACCATGGGATGATGACTGCTTAAGGTCATTTTTGAGGCTGAGAGAAGCTTTATGCAGCGCGCCAGCTTTGGGAATGCCAGATTATAACAAGGCATTCGCCTTATTCTGTTGCGAAAAGGAAGGTTGTGCATTAGCAGTGTTGACTCAGAGTCACGGAGGTGTCCGTAGACCAGTTGCCTATTTTTCAGCTACTTTAGATCCAGTAGCTTCTGCGTTACCCGGATGTCTCAGATCCGTTGCTGCAACAGGTGTCAGTATCGAAAGATGTGAGAGCATTGTGATGGGTCATCCGCTTACTGTTCATGTGCCACATTCTGTTGACTTGTTGATGACTAGGACTAAAACACAGCACCTCACAAATAATAGGTTGACTCGTTATGAGCAAGTCATCCTTGCTGCAGACAATGTGACGCTGAAGAGGTGTTCTGTTTTAAATCCTGCTACACTGTTGCCTATTCCAAATGTAGATGATGATGAAGATTGTGAGGACCATGATTGCCTCGATGTGACTGAACTATGCACCAAACCGAGACCTGACATTGTCGATGAACCGCTCCCAGTTTCAGATGAGATTTTCTTTGTGGACGGTTCATGTTTAAGAGACAGTGTTGGTCGACTGAGAGCAGCGTTTGCTGTGTGTACCATCACAGGGGTGGTTGAAGCCGCTTGTCTAGAAGGAGTACACTCCACACAGGTGGCTGAGCTTATTGCCTTGACCTGTGCCTGTTTGGCCGCTGATAAGATCCGTGTAACGATTTACACGGATAGTCAATATGGGTTTGGTGTTGTTCATGATTTCGGACAGCTATGGTCCCAGAGAGGGTTTATGACATCTTCTGGTTCACCCATCAGAAATGGGGATTATGTACGACAATTGTTGGAAGCATTGCAAGGCCCAGATGAAATTGTTGTTGTTAAATGTTCTGCACACACTAAAGGAAACGATTTTGTGTCATTGGGTAATAATTACGCAGATGAAGTTGCTCGATTTTGTGCAGAACAGGGATGTAATTTTACTGAGAAACATGTTGTGGAAAGCGAAGAGAAAACAGATTACGATGTGATGTTAGCTATGGCAGACTCATGGGAGGAACTGTAGCAGTTGCAAGATGGGGTCTCTGATCAGGAGCAGGACAGCTGGATACGAGCTGGATGTGAGAAGGGAGATGTGGATAAATGGGTTTCGAATGATGGACGAGCTGTGTTACCGGAATGTTTGCTGAATCCCATGGCGAGATTGATACATGGTGCTGTACATCTTGGCAGAGATGCAATGATGCGAGTGTTTCGCCAGACATGGTACAATCCGAAGTTTCGGACGGTAGCTGAAGCTGTGTGCCAGAGGTGTGTCACATGTCAACAGATGAATGTAGGAAAGAGGACCGCTGTGACGTTGAGTCACATAGGTAGGTCAGGTGGACCTTTTAATAGAATGCAGCTGGATTTTATTGAAATGCCGAAGTGTAATGGGTTGAGGTACATATTAGTCATAGTATGTGTCTTTTCCAGGTGGGTGGAGGCTTACCCGACACGTAGGTGTGACACACTCACTGTAGCTAAGTTACTATTGAGAGAACTAATCCCGAGGTACGGTTTCCCGACCTCTTTTGAATCAGATAGAGGAACGCATTTCCACAGTGAAATCATGAAGCTGCTTTGTGCTACCTTGAATGTAGACCAAAGATTGCACTGCAGTTACCGACCAGAGGCTTCTGGGATTGTGGAGCAAGTTAATAAGACTTTGAAAGCCCGAATGGCGAAAGTGTGTTCTTCGACATCTTTGAAGTGGCCAGATGCATTACCTTTGGTTCTCATGAGTCTCCGTAGTGTCCCTGATAGGAGGACTGGATTGTCACCCCATGAAATTCTTATGGGAAGGGCGATGCGCTTGCCAGCAATACCCGCCACTGCATTGATTAACATCACTGATGATATGATTCTGGACTATTGTAAAGGCCTGGCTGATGTGGTCCGTTCTGTGTCTCAGCAGGTGCAGACAGCAACGGTTCCAGCCGCAAGTGACCTGTGCCACGACTTGTGCCCAGGGGACTGGGTATTGGTGAGCAAACACGTGAGGAAGAGTTGCCTGGATGGTCGGTAGCGTGGGCCATATCAAATCATTCTAGTCACGAACACAGCAGTGAAGTGTGGAGAATTGCCGACCTGGGTACACGCCTCCCATACCCGTAGAGTTCCAGCACTCTTGGAAGAAACAGCCCCTCTCGAGAACGAAAACCCAGTTGAGGTGGCAGAGCCATCTGAGAGGGCAAGTCAAGCTGTAGGGGTTGCTGACGCAGCTGGTTGTGCACTAAACCAAGCCGAAAGGGAACGTGAAAGTAACACGGAAAAGGACTCGGAAGAAGAAGAAAGATTTGCAGTGGGCAGTACCGAGTCAAATTCTAATGAAGAAGAAAGCAGTGCACGGGGTACCAGTAGGGAGAGTGGAGGTGCCACAGAAGCAGAAAGGGTTTGGCCCGTGAGTCAGAGACGGGTAAACTTGAGATCGGCACCAAGAACAGATCTCGCCCCAGTTTCCGAAGAATCAGAAGCAGAGCAAAGTGACGAAGATCGACCCCAAGGTGCACTGAGAAGATCGAAGAGAACAAGAGTGCCGTGCCAAAAGTACGCCTCACCAGAGTGGGCATACTCAGTGACTGATGCCAGGTTTACTGAACACGGGAAGGCTGAGATCGATCACACTGGTCAGCAGTTCTCCGTTTCCGAGAGTGGAAGTGTTGTTGAGGATTCCAGGATTGGAGATCGAAGGAATATTGACCATCAATATTCCGAGTCCGCCACTTTTGAGCATCATCCGTGGTCTGATTTTGGAAACACTGGACTTCCCAACCTTTGCAGTTATACCAGCTCCCCAAGAACTGACAACCCTTAAACTTGAAATTTTGCAGGGGGTCCTAGAGCTGTTGGGACCGGCAGTTATTCGGGACTGATTGTAAATTTGCTGTATATAAAGTTTGAAAAGAAGATAACCTAGGCCCGAGGGGAAGAAGAATAAATTTAGGGATTTTCTGCTGGAGGGCGAAGAAGAGCTAGGGAAGTCTTCTTGATCTAAAGAGATGAGAAATTGAACTTTGTTAGAGGTTCCCCCGGTTTAAGAGAGGAGCTGAACTGAATTGCTGGATGAGAAAGAGACTTGTGTCAACAGAGACTGTACTGAACATTGAGAACATTTCAACGATGGCGGAACCTGGAAATACACACCGTAGAGCCAAAATAGTGATAGGCACACTGTTAGGGGTAGTGATAGCTGTTATATTTGCAGTAGTAGTAACTTCGTAGATGGTGGCCCATAGACAGGAGGGGGAGGTTCAGGGAACACCCACACCTACCACTCTAGGACAAGGAGGGGTCACTATTAGAGATCAGAGAGCTTGGACGCTTGAGGAGAGTCGTATGTTTCATATAGATTTGTCTAGAGCTGATTTTAAACTTAATGCTTATGCAAAGCTGTTGTATGAGTATGTTGATGCGATGGATGCGAAGGATTGTTGTGTGCATGCAGTTGCCTGCGTCAGTAGACGAAGGTATTAGATACCATCATCTCCCATTGACATATGGGATTTCTTGTAGCCTATTGCTTAGTTTGTTTTATGAAAGGAAACAGTTTAAGTATTTCTTTTCAAATTATGATACAGTACTTCCTGAAGTTCCGGCATATAAGCATTTGAATAAGTATGATTATTACAAGTCAGAGGATAGACTTCGGAAGTATTTCATACCGACTGTGAAGCTAGATACAGCTTATGCTCATAGACATAATTTGACATGTTGGTTGTCCGAAACGGAAAAGAAGTTCATAGGTCAGATAGAGGATAGGTATAGAAAACTGACCCAGAAACGAGATACAGGAGATAGTCCAGTGGATTGGACTGATGAGAAGAGATTGCACAAATCTAAGGGAAGTTATGGACCGATTGCATTAGATGAAGTACAGAAGGGGAATTTGTGTGTTGCCCGTCCTCAAACTCCTAAGGAGAAGGTTCCAGTGGGGCATAGTACGTGTGATCATACTTTTACCATGGAGGACTCTGCTAAGAACTTCTTGCAAGGTCTGGTACAGGTGATTCCGACTGTGTATTATGTATGTGGGAAGAATGCATATGTGAGATTGCCTGGAATTGGTATGGTACATGTTATTTGGCTATCATTTTCCCAAAGATTTATCATGCTGAAGATTTGAATCTACTATAGACGGGACGTCATTCTAAAGTGCGTAGAGCTGCAAGTGCAGGAGCAGTGATTGGTGATATATTCGGAGCAACTATACCTAGTTTGGGTGTGGTCCTGAATGATGTGAAAATAAGAAGATTGGCGACTGTGGTGGATGAATTGTCAATGAATACGGCGAGGTCATTGCTGTTGGTGAATGGAGAAATGTTATCGATACGGAATATGGTTTTGCAGAATCGACTTGCGTTAGACGTATTATTGGCAAAAGAGGGCGGAGTCTGTATATTGCTGAAGGTCCAGGAATGTTGCACGTATATTCCAGACAATAGTAAGGACCTGGAGAAGTACATAGACAACATTACCACAATCCATAAGGAAATAGTAGATTTGACAGAAGAGAATGTGTGGGAAAAGATTGGTCAAGGATTTGGTCGAGTGGGGACTTAGTTTGCGAACTTGGGAATGGGATTTCTTGGATCTGTGTTGAAGCCAATAATAATTGCTGTGGTTTGTGTGATCTGTCTGTGGGGACTCGTAAGAGCCTGGAAATGGTACAGAGGGAATAAGGTCGAAAGAGCCCCCAGAGCGAATGAGCAGAGAATGGCGAGATTGCAGGACCGTCAATATCAGAATCTTAAAAGGATGGAAGGGATTCGACAGAGTAGAATGGTAACAAGTACCGTTTGATCAGCTTCTTATTCCAAGAGAAATGAGAATATGATGGTGTGATGACAGTTGGCATCAAAGGGGGGAACTGATGTAGCGCCTAAAGGTTTTGAAATTTGTAGGGGTGCATCATATTCACTGTTAGTTGGCACCCACATATAATCAATGTATACTTAGATGTGTCGTGCGAAATGTATTAAGAAATGTATCAGCTATATCGCAACATAGAAGTGTTAGAGATGTGAAAACATATTGTGAATGTATTCAGTAAAATGCATAACGATTAGTTTTCGTTCAATGCAATGTATTAGGTTAAACGTGTGACATGATTAAAATTACTCATGTAGGTCGCTTATTCATGTATATGAAAGTAAAAGCACTAATGCTTAGAATGTGATTTAATAGCGTGTTTAACCGAGTAGAGGCCCGAATGCACATATATCGTTGAGAAGAAAGGCCTGTTATTTTCTTATGTTAGCTGAATGCGGTAGGCCGCAAATGATTTATTCTGGTAGAGGTTTTGGGCTGCAGTAAATTGTAAAGTTAAAAGATGCGAAGTATTTCTCCATCCCATGATCTCACCGCAGGTGCAAGGACAGTTGGTTCGTTAGTAGAAAAGGTCTTTGTCTAAGAATTGAATTATGGGGGAAGCCAGACATGGGAGTACTTTGGAATGTGCCAATTGCAACTCCTAATGCGGACGGTGTCTGAGACCCAAGGCCAAGCTGATGGACGATTGAAGGAGGATGGACAGCTCTGGATGGAAAATTACTGGAAGAAGACCTGGTCGAGGAGGTGTGCCGGAGGGCGTGTTCTATGATTTGGGGTTTTGTATTAGGGACAGCGCCCCGTGGGTTGAGCAGAGAAGAGGTGGGCGAGGAGCTAGAAGGAGCACTTTAGATCGAGCTCTCTCTAAGAGAAGACTTCTTAGGAAGTTTCACTTCTGACACCTTTTCACGATTTCTTGGGTCTTAAGGGAATTGTAAGTAGGGATGTCATCTAGCATAGAGTAGGGGCAGAGATGCTTTTGATTAATGATTCCTAATATTGACATTGGCTTGGTAGTTATCTACCTCATGCTTTTAGAAGTTGTACTTTTGTTTATATTTAGTCGAATGCGGATTCTTCATAGAGTAGCATTTGTGTTAGTGCCTATTTACCTGTTGTGCCTTGTACTAAGGTGCCTATATCTGCAGATGTTTATGTTGATAATAAAATCCCGAGAGCAATAGAGATTGAGTTTCGAGTCCTTAATTATGTCAAATTGCGGAAAATATTCTCTGATAATTGTGTTTGCTCCCTCCACGCTATTGGGCAAGTAAAAAGGTTCAATCGACCAAAGTGGGTTCTTGGAGATAAAATGGAAAACAAGAAATTGGGCCCCAGCAATACCATTAGCAAAGCAAATAGCTTTAACTTAATCAAAGGCGAGACCTATTGCATTTTCAATGCTTGTTTCTCACTGTCATGCTATTGGGTTTTTGCTGCATCATTCTGCCTTCTATGCAGAACTTGCATTGCAAGACATGAGGGCTTGTTTAAATCTAAATAGTGCACTCAATCATCACACTTTTTGTAACATCAAATTCTTTAAATGATACATGGATTGCATAAAGAGAGCCATCTTTTTTCATTGCAGCAGGGGTTTTGAATGCTTTTGTCTCACCTCAAGTAGGAGCCTGACTCTAACATGCTCTCCTGATTGCTTTATCACACTGGATTGTCATATCAGCAGTCCAGATGTGATAACCAAAACCAATTACAAAGGTGTATGAGATGTGCACGTTAATATGTGGGAACTTGATCAGAACCACCAATATCACTCCGCCACCATTACCACAACAATACCACTAAAGCTACACCTGCAACAATACCAACATCACCTTTACCAATACCACCATCAACCCAACAATGCCATCATTGCCAATACCGCTACCACCACCATGATCACAATTGGCACCATAACTAAGCATTAGCAAAGCCAACTTTTCTTACTTTTTATGTGCTGAAGCATGTATACATAACATGCCTGTGTTTGCATGAGTTGTAACATTATGCCAGACATATAGGATTTGTCAGTGCCTGGTTTCATTCCATCCCCATGCTACTATCTTTTATACACTCGTATATACCCCCTGAGCTCTCACTTATAAGATATAATTCCCCATTCCACTTTTTTTGTTTAACACATTTGTTTTCCTTGACCTTTCTTTAGGCTCACATTAAGCACTTTGCTGCCTCATCCGTTTTTTTTTGTTTTTACATTTGTGTTGGTTGGGTTTCTTCTCGTAAGCCATGCCCATGCTCTTTTTCCTGATGTCCTTCTTGTAGTTTTTCGTTTTCTCCTTTTCATTGCAGTGTGATTGGTTAAGTACATGGTTCACTTTTTTTTATTCACTGATTTGTTCTTTTTTTTTTTAACCATACCATGATTTTTTTGTCTACATACTCAGTTTACGTTTTTCTTCTACATTGTTTTTTAATTCATGACTTTAAAGTGTGTGATGTTGGTATATAGATTGTGGTGTGCTTGTAGGTGGTGTTGTAAGGTGTTGGTGGTGCTTGTGAGGCAATGGGGTATATTATTATTATATGGTGTGGTTGTGAGACCTCACACTGTAATACACTACCAGTCCATTTCAGGACCAGTCAGGTTTCAATTGTCAAACCTAGGCTCAACCCTAGGTAGGTGTGGCTTCGTACAGTCAATCTTCAACAAAGATACAAAGGTAAAGCATTTAAACAGCACCAAAACAATTGAAGAAAGAAACTGGACACTCAAAAAAAATCGACCCCATTTAATATAAATAGGTTACATTTTTATGAATTTATGGACACCAAATAGGAAAAAGAGCCACAGAGTGTTCCAGAGATAAAGCTTTAAAAAACACAAAACAATAACTCAAGGCTTGTCACCCAACCACGAACAGGCATTGGCAAATTCAATGAGTCTGACAATTAGAATAATTTTCAACAAAATATTACAGCAAGGACGAATGCAGTTACTTGGAAGTACATTGGGCAACCAACTCTGGTGGGTAACCAGTCAAGGGAGCCAAAATGGTCCAATAAAACCTTGGCAGAAAAAGCAGTTTTCAGTTCCAATGGTCCTTTACCATTGACTTCAATGGAGTGGTCCTAATGCTAGATATACAGGATGCTGACGATAGTGCGGTCCACGGGGTCTTCCCGAGGCTACTCCTCGATGGGGCAACTTTGGCCACAGCGGTAGACGTCACTTGAAGTCCTCTTTGGTCCAGCAAAAATCCATTTGCCACTGGATTCCTGGTCACCTGCACAACAAAACCAGAGGTTCCCTTCTGTTGGCAATAACATTCCTTCTAGGCGACCAAACTTTACTTTGACAACTCTCCTAAGTCCAATATACTTGGTGCAACCTTTAGGTGTCGGGTCACAGTCTTCTGGGCAGTGCTGCAAGGAGGAGCAACGATCCGGTGATCTGGGCTATCAAATTGGCCGGGCAGTTGTTTTTCAGCTTTTGTGGCCCTGTTCAGCAAACACTAAGTTGGCCAACTGATACTAAGAGTCTCAGCTCCTGGCTGGGTCGGGGGAAGAATACTCCACGAGCAGAACACAACAGACAACTGTCTTCGCTAGCCCAAGCAGTAGCAGGTAGTCCAACTTCGGTGCTGCCTCTTCTTTGCTCTTTCCAAGGTCAGCAGAGCAGTCCTTCAGTCCTCCTCTCCAGTACAAATGAGTTCAGAGTTCTGGGTGCCAGGGGTGCCCTGTTTATCGTCACAAAGTGCCCGGATGGGAGGTTGCAGTCCCTAGCTAATGGGTAACTTAGAATCCTCTCACTTGATGACACCTTTCTATGGAGTGTGGCATCTAGCTATCCCAGAAGGCTCTATTCTTCCCACTTCCAAGATGGTTGAACCCTTCTCTTAGTGTGTGGACTCGATAGCTCGTCCTAGAGGTGTGGCTACCTGGGGGCCACATGCTAATGGAAAAACTAGTTTAGCCAGTGTTGTCTCCTCTCTGTCCCCAACACCAACCTGTCTACCCAGATAAAAGAGCAGTCCCTCTCAAGTGTGTTCACCATTTGCCCTTTAAAGGCGGCTTCCCCTTTGAAACTCACCTCCTGGGCTACTACCCGGTGTGGGTTCCTTCCAGGCAGGGACGTAACACAGGCCCCCGCGGTGCGGGGGGGCCCCGAGCTGCAGGGGGCCTCCTCGGCACCATACTCAGTCCTGAGAGCTCCATTGTAAATACGGAGTGGGGGGCCCTCTATGTACCTTGAAGGTGGGCCCCCTCAACTTTCGTTACGCCAGTGCTTCCAGGAGGAGTTAACCCCCCTCCTTCAGCGTCAGGCCTCTAGTGCTTTCTATCCTGGGAGCTGTTGACACATCTCCCTAGGCAGACAGAAGGCTGTCTCGTGGCCAGCATCTGCAAATGCTAACTGGGAAACTTTGGCAACTGAGGGACAACTTTTTAAAAGTTGCATGTATCAATAAGTTACATTAATTTCAACTTGAGTATCAAGTCGAGCTTAATATAACAAGCTGTTATATACCTTAAAGTACCAACTTTGGTAGTCCCATTCAGAAGTTGTTAGCACAGCTGAGTTGTCAGCATGTAACTCAGTGCTCGCCAATGGGGCTACTAGTTGTTCTCACAGTAAAAATGACATTTGTGGCTTTTTACTGTCAGAGCTTGTAAAACACATGTTCTACTTTTTAATCTGTTGCACCCTGCCTTAGGACTCAATAGATCTGCTATGGAGGTGACATATATATTAAAAAGGGAACTCGGGACTCTGCCACAGCTTTAAATGGCAAAGATGTGTTAGCTGTTTTAAACTGCTCTGCCAGTCCGCAGTGATCCTACTCATGGTAGCACAATGAGTGCTGCTGTTCCTGAGGGGGCATCTTGACTCGACAGGCCCCGGGTACCCCTGGACCTATATACTAGGCACTTATGTATATTAGGCTTATGCCAATTGGGTATAGGCCAATCAAACACTTGTTTCTGGGCCAGGGCCTCCGCCACATCCAGACGAAAGGTGATAAGCAATGGTTAATTACCAGTAGGAGTAGTTTTTCAGCGTGAAAGAATTTTCTGGATTCATATGCTGTGCATTATTCCACCATCTAGTGGTTGTTTCCAGAACTATCCTCTTGTAGTAGTCATTTTTTTGGTGTTGTTGGGCAACAACTGCCTTCATCATTTAGTGCCTAGTCCAGACTTTCTCAGACGTCAGATGCCCGCCCGGAAGCCTCTGTGCGTGGTCGACATCTTCAGGTTCTTCATACACTTTCTCTTCCCTAGTATTTCTCTTTGCTGTTGTGAGCTTTGCATGGTCTCATTTCCTGGGAAGTCCGTTGAGGGGGGTGTTTTGAATCCAGAAAATTCTTCAACCTGCAAAACTACTCCTACTGGTAAAGAACCATTTAGTTTTGAAGCACAAATCTTTTCTGGATTCATCTGCTGTGCATCAATGTGGTAGCAGTTTTTTCACTGTGGTGGTTGGGCTGGAGATGAGGTTGAGCTTAGAAATAAATGTTTCAGTACTCTCTGTCCCACCTGTTCATCTGGATGTCGATGCAGTAGTCTTTTGTTGAACATGTGGCCTGAAGACCATATTGTTGTGAAACATATGTTGCTTAGAGGGACACTTGCCCAGAAGGATAGGGTAGCTTCCTCCTTTCTTGTAGAGTGTGCTCTTGGCTTATCTTCTAGTTGTATACCAACTTTCTTGGGACACATCTGGATTGTCTCCGCTATCCACTTAGCAATGCTGTTCTTGTAACTTATTTTCCTTTGTTATTATCTGCAAATTATGAAAATAATTGTTTCTCCTTCCATGATTGGTTTCCTTCTATACAGGTAGTACATTATTGCCCTGCAAGCATACAATGTATGTTGGACTCTTTGGGCCTCAACCTTTGGTTCTTGAAAGAAACTAGGTATCTGGATTGTTTGGTGTATGTGAAAGTTATGACCTTCGGCAGGAAACACAGGTTGGTTCTCATGACTACCCTATCCTTGTGTATTTGAATGTATGGTTCCTGTTTAGTGAATGCTTGCAGCTCCCTTACCCTGTAAAGTGATTTCATTGCAATTTGACACGGCGTCTTGAGCGTGATGAATTTTAAAGTTGACCTGTAGAGTGGTTCAAATGGGTCCTTTATCAGTTGTGTAAGGACCTTATTTAGGTTCCACATGGGTGTTGGTGTGCTGCTCCAGCTACCCTGGAAGTTATTATCTAAGTAGAAGAATCGAGAAAGACCAGCTGCACTGGCATGGTCAGTCCCAGGTCACACTGCAAAACTAACCTATACCCTGGTAGTTATCATTTAAGTGGGAGAACCTGGAAAGGCCATCTGCATTGTCATGGTCAGTCCCAGGTCTGTGTCCCACTGTAAACTCCATATGCTGGATGGAAATGAACCACCTTAACCGTTTGGGGTTTTCTTCTTATTCACATCAACCAGGGCCTGTTGTCAGTTTGATCTCTATATTAAGACTCAAAGGTTAAGGCATTGAAGACACCTTCTGATAAAGGAACTGGTTGATCCTGGCCATATCATTCACTTGTGAATACACTGCCCCAATCCCATGTTCACGAGCATCGGTTTGGACAATAAACTCCTTACTCAAATCAGCTGCGTTTAGGACAGGTGCTGAGCACAATGTTTCCTTGAGGCTATCAAAGGTCTTTTGACACTGCTTAGTCCAGATAACATTTTTGGGTTGCTTCTTAAATGTGAGTTCT
Source organism: Triturus cristatus (assembly GCF_964204655.1). Lineage (NCBI taxonomy): Eukaryota > Metazoa > Chordata > Amphibia > Caudata > Salamandridae > Triturus > Triturus cristatus. The sequence goes on from NC_140590.1 coordinate 558,573,198, forward strand.
GTTAGTAGAGCCACTGTGGTATCATAACCTTTATCAAAACCTTTATAATGTCAAGTCAAGCAAATAAAGGTTCTGAATGGGATCTGGGACTTGGGAGCCTCCCAGGACAGAATGGTTTGGATTTTGGGGTGGTGAGGTTGTACATGGCCTCCACATACTTGGTGGAACGCTCAAGTACACAACAGACTCTTGCCCTATCTGGCACTTACTTGCCTTGATAGTCAGGCTTTGCCTGCTCCAGGGCCAGAAGTACTTCCTTGAGGTGGACCAGGCGATCCTTCAAGTGGACCTGAATACAACAATATAATCGAGACATGCTACACTGAAATGTTTCATGCCTAAAAGTACTCCATTCACCAACCTCTGGAAAGTGACAAACTCTTTTTTCAACCCAAAGGGAATCACTTTGAATTAAAAGGGGCCTTCAGGTGTAGAAAAAGCAGACCTCTCCTTGGCTCCTGGTGTGAGGGCTATCTGAGTACCTTTGACCTGACTTCAGGTTACTTGCCGATATTATTCAGCTCCCAACTGTTCAATGAGCTCACCAGCTCTTGGTATGAGGTGGGCATCTGTCTTGGTGACTGCATTTAGACATCAGAAGTCCACGCAAAACCTCATCTCAGGTTTCCCTCCTTCTGAGTTTGGTTTTGGCACCAGTACTGCTGGGTTGGCCTTGGGACAATTAGAGGGGCCTATCACCCCCAACTCTATCATCTTGGCAACCTCAGCCGTGATACTATCTTTAAAAGTCTCTAAGTATGCTCTTGACAAGCAAGCTGTGACCTGTGCCCACATCATACAAAAAGGACAAATGATGAACAGAATGCAGAACAATGTCTTATATTCACCTCAGTACAGAGATATGGGCCTAAATCCATATTTTGCTCACCATGCCATTCCAGTTTGGACCCAGCCATATACAAATCAGTCTTGACCCTGCACCTAATGGGAACAGTCCAGCCCGAACTGCCAGGCCAAGTCCTCCCTGGACTGGAATCATGCATCCTAGGACCGCCATTCCAGTTTGGACCGAGCCATATGCAAATCAGTCTTGACCCTGCACCCAATGGGAACAGTCCAGCCCGAACTGCCAGGCCAAGTCCTCCCTGGACTGGAACAAGCATCCTAGGACCGGTTTTGGGGTTTCACCCCTCATCAGCCAGGATAGCTTGACTCCAGTTGCATGGAGAGCACGGGACCCACGTCTGGGTATACCCGTCCCACTCGGGGAACAATGTCTTACATTCACCCCAGAACAGGGATCTGGGCCTAAATCCATCGTTTTTTTGCGCACCATGCCATTCCACTTTGGACCCAGCCATATGCAAATCAGTCTTGACCCTGCACCCAATGGAACAGTCCATCCCGAACTGCCAGGCCAAGTCCTCCCTAGACTGGAAACAAGTATCCTAGGACCGGTTTAGGGGGTTCACCCCTCATCAGCCAGGATAGCTTGACTCCAGTGACATGGAGATCATGGGCCCCACGTCTGTGCATACCCGTCCCACTCAGGATGACAAATGCAAAAAGAACAATTGATGGACAGAATGCAGAATAATGTCTTACATTCACCCTAGAACAGGGATCTGGACCTAAATCCATCGTTTTTTTGCTCACCATGCCATTCCACTTTGGACCCAGCCATATGCAAATCAGTCTTGACCCTGCGCCCATGGAAACAGTCCAGCCCGAACTGCCAGGCCAAGTCCTCCCTAGACTAGAAACAAGCATCCTAGGACCGGTTTAGGGGGTTCACCCCTCATCAGCCAGGATAGCTTGACTCCAGTGGCATGGAGAGCACGGGATCCACGGCTGGGCCTACCCGTCCCACGTCATGGGTACACTAAGTTGTCAGACCTGGGGTCAATGAGAACAGCAGTCAATCACGCGTTCTCTACCATTAGAGAACATCCCTCTGAGCGCGGCGGTGAGTGAATCGCTTGGGTGAAATTCTGATGTTTCAAATTTTTAAACCGAAGATACTTATAATTCAAGGTTGAGTTGAATCTTTATTTAAGCCATAAAGATATGTTCTTTTGCATCAGCATCAAAATATCATCCTGATAAAGTCGCTTCTACTCTGTTTCCAATGCATTTCGGGCTCAAAGGGGGCCCTTCATCAGGGAAAATCCAAACATGGAAAAACAATAATCAAATGGGGGACCACGTCCTGTGAAAATTACTCTAATTAACTGACTATTTACAAGATTACAGTGAAGTATAAACACGGTAATCTGTGCGTGAACCAACTGACTCTGATAGTGTATCGCCATGATTCATGCCAAAAGTGAAAAGCTGGTAAATGCATCGCGGTCTCAACAAAAGGGTAACTATCTCAGTGTTCAACATTGAACGGGTGTCTCACAATAATCACGGGTGATTAAATCAAAAGAGTGTGCCGTCACTCGAAAAAAGTGCTGTGAAGTTTAACACGAAAGGTTAAAAGAATAGAAAGTAAACATGAACGCGCTCGGTAAAAGCATCGTGTAAATAGCAGTGAATATCATACTGAAAACGGACGTTCGGATAAAAGTGCAAGTTTTTTTCCTAACGTCTCTAGTGAAGTTAAAACAAAACGTGCAACATGCTCCACGTCGGCGTGTATGCTTACAATGGTGAATGCCATGCTGCGGACGGTTAAATTGTTACCAACAATACCTTATATCCCGCCTACTCTCGTAAACTCGCGAGTATCTTACCTGCCGTCTCTAGTGAAGTTAAAACGAAGCGTGCCCCATGCTTTGCGAAGCAGCATTAGTGTCCATGTGGCATGAATCGTGGTGGATAAAGAGTAAAAGAAAGTAGAAGCAACTTTATCAGGATGATATTTTGACGCTGATGTAAAAGAACGTATCTTTATGGCTTGAATAAAGATTCAACTCAACTTGAATTATAAGCATCTTCGGTTTAAAAATTTGAAACATCAGAATTTCACCCAAGCGATTCACTCACCGCAGCGCCCAGAGGGACGTTCTCTAATGGTAGAGAATGCGTGATTTGACTGTTGTGACATTAACACTCTGAGGTTCAGAGAGTGATACCTCCGTGGCATGCGCCAACTTTATTATCCTTCAACAAATAAGCTGGTGCGCATTCAACCATCATTGGTCAATGAGAACAGGCCAGCAAACTGCTCCACTAACTGATGACTGATGTCCCTTTGTTGCTTTTCTGTGAGGGTGAAGGAGAGAACTACTCCTTCCACTGGACCATCTTGGCCAGTTGATGTAAGTAGGCTCACTCTCCTTTTCCTCCCCTCCATCTGAAATCATGAGCATTGTGATGTATGCCCTGTCATGGTGCAGTTTGAGCCCGTTGATGTGGATGACCCTGCGTGTGTTCCTTAAGGTTGCTAAGTCTACCAGGTAGATGACTCCCCTTTTCTTTTCCAAGCTAGAATAAGGCCTAGTCCACTTATCCTGAAGTGCTCTGGCAGCCACAAGCTCTAAAACCCACACCAACTGTTCTGGGTGGTGTAATGCCATTGCAGACTTCTGGTCATAGCTGTGCTTAACAAGCTCCTGGCTAGTCTCGAAATGTATGTTTGCCTTCTTCATGTATTCAGCCATTCTAGAGTGAAGATCTGAGACACAATCCACAACATCTTGCTTGGGCTCTCTGAGGGTTCTTTCCCAATCCTCTATTACCAAACCTAAGGGACTCTTACCAGAGTGTCCAAAGAGTAGCTCAAAGAAAGAACGTTCTCATTAAGAGAAGGGAGCCACTGATTTTGTTGTGCCTGGTGGCCAGTAGTCCAATGGCAATTGGATTTTTGCTGGACGAAAGAGGACTTTCAGGGATGTCCCTCCTGCGGCCAAAGTCGCACTACCTGGACTGATGACTAAGGAGAATTCCCAGGAAGACCCCCTTCGACCACACACCATCTTCAGCATTTTCATCATCCTGTATCCCATGCATCAAGGACAACTCCTTTGAAGTCAATGGTAAAGGACCACTGATACTGGAACTGGACTGCTTTTTCTGCCAAGGTAACAGTTTCTTCAGACTTGTTGGTCTCCTTGACTGGCTGGCCACCGAAGTTGGTCGCCCAAAGTACTTCCAGAAACCACATTCATCTGTGTTGTAACTTATTTATTTTACGTTTTCAATTGTCAAATTTGGTGAAAAAGTTAATTTGAATGTGATATGTGTTCTGCGCAGGCCACCTTGCTACCTAGAATCAAACTGTAACTTGGTGTCTGCTGCTAGGAAGGGCCAAAGGTATGGGGGCCTCATACTAACAGAGAGGAGAATGCAACTCTAAAACAATGAACTAGAGGAAGGGCCATTTCAGGGTAAATTAAATGCACATATAACAAGCATTCAGCAACTAAAGTGAGTGCCCACAAGATATTTGGATCAACTTTGCAAGGGAACAAAAACCCTGCTCGTCTTTTGAATCAATTTTGCAGGGGAACAAATGCAGCAGCTTTATTTCTAAATGGGCCAGCGATGTGCAGCTAGGGCCTGGGGCCACAGTGGGGGAGGCTCGCATGGCGAGGGGTCTCAGCACAATATACATAAACCAAGATCAGCATGATAACACTTACCATTACCAAGGACAAGGTACCAGATCACACGTGTTAGCATCTACTCTTACGTGTGACAAATGGGAAATGGTGAGATCTATGCCTGTGAATGACTAACGTCTGGAATAACGCAGGGATGAAGACTTCACAGCCTGAAACCATCACACTAAAAGCTTCACGAGCCTACAGTGTATACTGCCATAGACTACAATGAAAATGAAGAGCTTTAGAACAGTAAGCCCTGTGTTGTGCGTCACCGTTCTTAAAGTCGATTTACTGCCTCGCTTTAGTCTCCTACTTTAGATCGAGGCAGGGCAGGCAGTCTGGGACAGACAGCCCAGGCTTAAATACATCAATTTGTTTAGAGATATAATTGTATCTCTAAATAAATCGGTGTTGGAAACGGGGTAGCTTGGCGCGGAGTGGGTAGGCTAAACTCTGGAGCAATGTATAAAACATCTGCTCAGTCCACACTCACAGGCGACACACTAGGCACACTACAAAAGAGACTCCACATCAGGTTGTGTAAAAATAACTTGTGTATTGGGTAAAACACATTAGAGAACCTTCACAGGCATTTACACTGTGCCAACTGGCACCAGGTAGCAACTTACAGAGGATTATGTACAGGGCAGGGCCCATCGGGCCGCTGCCAGAACCATCTCAAAGTACACCAATAAATGCAAAACAGCCAGTACTTACTGGCAAAATCATGAACATAGCCTCACTATATTAACATAAGGCCTGAACACATTGGTATTAGACAGAAGCCTAAAACATCACTCAGCATGATACTAGGCGTCATCATCAATGTCAAAACATTAGGCATAAGCATAAGTGCAACATTAGGCATACAATTACACTAGGCATACCCCTAGTAGAATGGGCATAAACCTTAATCAGTAGTACACACAGAAAAGTCCCATCCCTGGAAATGAGTGAACATCACCCTAGGGCATAAGCCATGAATGCCAGACCACCAGTAATACCCGTGTCACATCCAGTAGCAAAAATATAACAGTCAGTCGCCACTGGTGAAATAGGGAACTTCACATCATCACATTAGGATTAGGCATAAATCACCTTTGCAGTAGGCCTAGTACAGAAACATCAGGTTAGGTATAGGGACACACTATTCACCGCACCAACCTAAGAACATTGGGCATCTCATTAGCATAAACAAAACATGTATTCTCATAAGGCCTAAAGCACATTAGAATGCGGCATCTCTTTAGCATGAAACCATTAGGCATAGAAAGACATTATCCCACAATCATGGGGCATAACGGACATTTGGCAAGCACCAGCATGAATATCTTGTACACACTCCTATTAGAATGGGGCATAAATCATGAGCATAAAGGCATCGTTATGAGCAGGCAGATAAACATTATGCATAACCAGCAGTGTAGCTACATTGCACATAACATCAGTAGCAATGCACCCTGTCATTAGGCACAAATCAAAATCATGGGACATAAAACAGAATCAGTGGAGCCCATCTTGTTATGCAAAACAAACATGCCCCTCGATGCAGCTGCCCACGCTCTCGTGAGGTAGCTGTAGAAACGGCAGGGAAAGCATTGGCACTTGACAGTGTCTTTTAAGTCCCAATGTGGGACGTCCAAACCAAGTTGCCCCCAACGTTCCAGCTGTGGTCCAAGAATGAGCATCAGGGCACTGGAGGCCCACCTTGGGGTTCTAAAAGTAGCTCTGCCCCCAAAACGGTGCGGCAGGCCCCTCACCTGCGGCACCGCTGTACAAATTATCATGTGGCGCCTGGGGAGCCCCTACTCTGGGGCTCTCAGGTCAAGAGAAATGCTGCCTACAAAGATGCAGCTGCCCGCTCTTGTGTGGCGCAGCTGAGGAAGAATACGGCGCCTCCACAACCAGGACCCCAGCCCCACTCACCACTCCTAGGGGGCTGGGCCGGTGAAGTCACCGCCGGTCTCACCCTCCGTTGTCACGGCCGGGTCCGGGCAGTCAGCATGTGGGGCTCTCTCCAACCATGGGAGCCCCGCCAACGAGCAGGCACAAACTCGCCTGACTCCTGCCTTGCCACCGGACTTCCTCCGGTACTGCTCTCGACTCGCGGGGCTCTCCCAGCCCCCAAGAGCCCTGCCCGGCACCTCTCTTCACCCGGACCACCCCTCGTGGGACCCGGGACTTCTGGTTTGCCGCTTGGGAGGCGGAGTGGGCTCCTGTCCTCCCTTCCGCCTGCGCTTCTTGGCTCCAGCTGCTAGTGGTTTCCGTCGCGCGGCCCCCGCCCACCTCCAGGCAGGCTTCACAGCTTCCTCGTCGCGTCTGCGGTGCTTCTTCTCCCCAGGCCGCAGCGGTGATTTCTTCGGTGCAATTTAGAGTGCGGGGTGGGCTCCCGCTGTATATAACCTAAGAGCTGGGTGGGCTCCCGCTCTTAAAATGAATTTTGGTTGCAGAAATAACGCCGGGTGGGCACCCGCGAAGGACGGCAATACGGGGTAGGCTCCCGGTGGGCACCCGTGACAAAGGTGCGCAAAGCGGGGTGGGCACCCGCTTTTCTTTTTAGAAAAACAAAATAATGCAGGGAACGCGGAGAGGGGGAATCCTACACCCCGGGATTCCCTCGCAGCCTCGCGCTGCAGGCGTCAGCTCCTCTTCTCCTGGGCAGACAAAGCGCTCACAGGGCGCTAGAAGGCAGGCAGAGCTGGAATCAAGCTGTAGCGCTCCCAAGGTGCTGGGTTCAGGTAGGCAGGAGAGCACAGTCAATACTGGGCAAGATCAGCAGGCAGTGGGCAGCTCATCATAACAGGACAGCAGTTCCTTGGAACAGTCAACACCCATAATGTGGCACTCCTCCTGGCAGAGCAGTCTTCACTCCAGCAAAGGCCTCTCACTGGCCCTGTGGACAGCAGAAGGGTAGGAGAAGGGCTCAGGGGCCAGCACGCAGGCCCTTGCGGTGGTACCTCCTGGCAGAGTGTCCCCTCCAAGTCAAAGTCCACGCCCAAGCACACCACAAGGAGTCGCAGCTCCTCTCTATATACACCCCTCACTCCACCTACTGGAAAAGGCCAGAAGCTTCTGGAAGGCTCTCTGGGGAAACCGGTCCCAACTGGTTTTGGGGGAGGTGTAGAGCACCCTGTCACTTCGAGAACTAGACCTGCAACCCACCTCAGGCAGGCGGCACAAAGCACACAGAAATGGCGACTGTTGAAAGTGACATTTCTAACACAGTGAAAACAAACCTGCGTACACCATTGGACAGCATGTATTATTTTCCATTCAACCACACCAAATATAACATATTTGTTTTGTTTCATTTAGGAGTTATCCATAGGGGGGGGGGGAGGGGGGGCAGGGGAGTTCCCAATGCTAGCCTATGGAGGGCATAGAGCACATACACTTTACACCAAACTCCAGTGCCAAAGCGCTCAGAGTCCGTAAACCACCAATACCATAACAGCAAAAAGGATAGGCGGAAGGGAAAAAAGTTCCGGGGTGACCCTGCTAGCAGGGCCAAATCCAACAATCGGTCTATTTAATATTCATGTAGAAATTACACTGGGGCGCATCCCAAGAGCGCTAATGGAGAAACCGCCCCGGTTGTTTTCCCTTCATGGTTCTAGCTCTATGGATATATACGTTCTTCAACTGAGCTGCATGGTGCACCTACTTTATTCATTGATGCCAGTGGGTATCTGTTCTCTCTCAATGTTGCTTACTCTGTGCATGGCTTTTCACCATCTTCCAGCTGTTCTGCTCAATGGTCAGTTGACTATTTCCCAAATTGTCTTCACAATCCTGGAGCTTCTGCTTCTATTTCCTGACCTGTGGTGGAAAAATAAAAAAAGACTGCAACCACACACAGGGGCTTCCAGGGCGCATGTCTGATGTTACAAGTCTTTTCTTTTTTTATTTCTTTATTGGGCTTTTGCATTTTCATAAAGGATACAGACATTCTTGAGTTTTGCTTTGGTGTAGTAACATTTCTATACATTCAACTGATTCAATTGCATCGCATGGACAGTCATCAGTATTGCATTTGTGTGCACAACAATCTTTACTACAATGGTGCAGTCATTGCGTCTGCACTTGCAAGTAACAGTGGACAATCTTTGGAATTAACAACTGTGTAATCCGATAAGTGCTTAAGAACCTGCTACATATTGTCTGTATGTACGCCATGTACTTTCTGATATGTAACATATGGATGCAGGTATAACTAAACAGGGACAACAGAAAACATAATAGGTAGCCTGGCATTTCAACAGGCCTTAATCCTGATGGGCTCATTCGTTATCTCTAGTGCATGTGGTTAAATTGGCAATCTACATGGTTTGTGTGTATGTTGTATGATGTGAGGTGTTTTTTTTTTACAACCAATTTTATTGAGTTTTGTATGTAACAACAAACAGCACCATTCAGAGCTACATATGCATCATCAGAATAGGGAGAAAAACACATCTCAGTGACATCAAGGCTACAGAAGGAAATCACTAAAAGCATATCCACGTGTGCCTGAAGAGAGGACCACACCATCTCAATCATCGAGTACCCCGACCCATTCGCCCCACATAAGGTGGCATTTCTCAGGACACCCCCTGGCTACATATAGAGGCCGCTCCTGCGCAGCGCACCAATCCACCCCCCGGCGCCAGCGCCCTAGAGTGGGAGGAGCAGTGTCCAACCATGCGCAGCAATGTCCCTCTTGGCAACCACCAGTGCTGTGTTAAGAAAGAGCTTCTCCGCCCTAGAGCCATCCAATCCGTCAGTGACCCCCAGCAGAACATGTATGTTATGTTATGTTAACCTCTTTTTATAGCGCGCACGGCTACTAGAAAGTGTCCCGGCGCGAAAGCCAGCAGAAAGAGAGGAAGGGGAACCGGAAATAACAAGGGCTTAACAAGCGATTACTTAAAAAGCAGGGTTTTTAGTTGTTTTTTGAATAGCCTAAGGCTCTCCATGTTTCGTAATTCCCAGGGCAAGGTATTCCAGGCCCTGGCTGCTTTAACCGAAAGAGAGCAGCCACCTAGCCTAATCAAACAAAACCTGGGAACCAGCGCTAGGTATTGACCCGTCGAACGAAGCTGTCGAGAAGGCTCATAAAACGAGAAACGCCTTCCAAGATATTAAGGCCCGGTCTTATAAAGAGCACCATGAGCTAATACCAAGGCCTTAAACCGTACTCGCTGCTCAACCAGGAGCCAATGTAACTCTTGAAGGTTCTGACTAGCACTGGATCTACCTGGCCTGTCCAGTAAAATTCTAGCCGTCACATTCTGTACAATCTGTAGCTTTTTTAGCTGGTAAGCCGGAAGTCCGATGTACAGAGCGTTGGCGTAATCTAACCGTAACAAGATAAGCGCCCGGGTTACCATTTCCTTAGCCTTTTTAGGAAGCAAAGGCAAGAACTTCTTAAGGTGTTTAAGAATGCCGAAACACGCACCCGCTAGTTTACTGCTCTGGGTCAGAAATCTCAAGTCCTCACCAAACCAGATACCTAGGTTTTTTGCTGGGCATCCAACGGAACTCGGCAAAGGATAGCCCACAGGCCAGATCTCTTCTCTAAAGTGAGGGGGGAAGGCACCATAAAGGATCACTTCCGATTTCTCCTCATTGCACTTTAATTGGGCCTTAACTAACCATTTAAAGACCTCTGCGAGACAAGTCTTGGCAATGGTCGGAGAGAAGTCGGCTTTACTCCACGTAAAGAGGAGCTGGGTATCATCAGCATACACTATGATCCTAGCACCCAGCTCCTCTGCTAAATAAACCAGGGGTGTCATATAAACATTGAAAAGAAGAGGGCTCAAAGTAGAGCCCTGGGGGACACCCGTATTCAGACTTCGAGGGGTAAAGGAAAAAGGCAGCAGCCAAACTTGCTGCGATCTGTTGGCAAGGAAGGATTCAATCCATCTCCATACCTGCCCAGTAATGCCAATGTGGGACAGCCATGCCAAAAGTTGTTGATGTGGCACGGTGTCAAACGCGGCAGAGAGATCTAAAAGCACTAATGCTGCTCTGCCGCCGGCATCCAGACACCTCAGTCACCTCGACCAAAGCCGTCTCGGTGCTATGAGAAGCCCTAAAGCCTGACTGGGCAGAGTGGAGAGCACCAGAGATCTCAACAAAATCAGAGAGTTGTTTATGGGCAGCCTTCTCACAGACCTTGGCCACAGCCGGAAGGAGAGAAATAGGACGATAGCTGGCTAGAATTGCAGGATTAAGTGAAGGTTTTTTCAGCAATGGAAGAAGTTTCGCTTGCTTCCACTCGAGTGGGATCATGGCGGTCTGAAGGGACATATTCACCATATTGTTCACTTCCAGGTTAACTATGTCCGCTACCGCCGCCAAAAGCCTAGCTCGGCAGGGATCAGTGGGAAAGCCGGATTTAAGCGTTTTAAGTATCGTCAAGCTGGGAATAATCGAAAATGTAGTCAGAGACGTGCCGTCCGTCCCTGTCTTTGCCCCATTAGAGTGAAGCTGCACCACCAAAGACTGGCTAACGGGCCCCAAACTATCCTGTATGGATTTAATTTTATCGGGAAAAAAAACAGAAAGCTGTTCGCACCAATCATTGGAACCAGGAGATAACCTTTGCTCGGCCCTAGGATCCAAAAAACTCTGAACAATTGAAAAGATTTCTTTAGAATTGTTTTTAGATTGGGCAATACGCTCAGCAAAATAATCCCCCTTGGCAGCCTTCACCATAGAATAATAGACCTTCTGGGCATTCCTGAGGGCTAATTTTGCTAGGGGGCTGTAAGCCTGTCTCCAAGTCCGTTCGAGCTTTTTACAGGCAGATTTTTGTATCTTAAGTTCAATAGAGAACCAAGGTTGGGACAGAGACTTTCTAGCTCTTTTATGACCAGACGGACCAATGAAATTCTCCACTGCTCCAGTCAGCCATAACTTAAATCCATCCACAGCTTCTGATAGATTCCCTAGCGTGCCAGGACGGGTATAAGCCAGGATCCTCCCAAATGCCGCCGGTTCGATGCGCACAGGAGGTCTACCCGCAGAAACATTTGTAGAGAAAGTGGGCGGTTGATTAGACCAAGAAAAGTAAATTAAACAATGATCCGACCAAGTGACCGGACAAGGGTCAGAGACCATTACCGGGAAATTGGAACAGATCCTGTCGATAATATGACCTCCACTATGAGTGGGGGATTTAATCCACTGAGACAATTGGCCAAGTTCCAAAGACTCATTAAAAGATAGAGTATCAGGAGCTTCTCCACAATCAAGATGAATATTAAAATCGCCCAGCAGTATATATTTTGAATATTTTAAAGATCTCTGCACAATGGCTTCGTCCAGCGTTTTAAGGAATGAACTGCGAGATCCCGGGGGCTGATATATAAGTGTGCCTCCCATCAAAAAATTAGGGGAAATAGAGAAGGAGAAATCTAACACTCTCCATAACATCCTGACAGTTCGTCTGTGTATAAACCCATCTTTCCCTATAAACAACCGCAACCCCTCCCCCTCTCCCTAATTTTCGGTCCATCCTGGCAATTTTGAACCCCATAGGAATAGCCAGAGTAATAACCGGGGCAGAGCAATCATTTAACCAGGTCTCGTTAATAAATAAAAGATTGAGCTGGTTATCAACCAGAGGCTCAAATATGTCTGACGCGTGCTTTACCATAGAGCGCGCATTAATCAGAGCTGCATTAATATTTTGCCCGGCCACAAGGGTAGAAGAGGTGCAATAGGGAAGGGAAGAAGGGTCCCGTGTGTTAACAAAACCAAAGTTACAGCTGGGACAGATTTTATTAATATTTTCAAGCACGGACCAAACATGAGGGCATCTGCTCAAGGACTCACCAATACTTCCTAGTCCCTCCCTGCTCCACGTCCTGCGATCGGCATATGCCTGGGCAGCACAGCTGGCGCTGGCCGCATCCGGGACGCGGACGGGCGCTGACGGGCTTGCATTAAGTGCGCCTACGGCGCGCCAGCGGTGCGCACGCTGCGCGCGTCCGCACAGCGCGAATGTTTTATAGCAGATTCCCCCCACTGCTCGAGCGCGCCTGTCCCAAGATGGTGGCTAAGCAGGAAGTGTGCCTCCAAACTTCAAATGTAGGGTGGAGCAAAGTGCGGAAAGTGGACCGTTTTTTAACCTATGAAGCACATCAACTATAGCAGCAGTTGTATTTAAAAATGAGTAAGTCTTTAAAAACAGAGCGAAAAAGAAAAAATAAGTTCAGCATCAAGCGCCAAAAAATTCACAATGAGGAATCAAATATTCAAAATACAAATATCACAAGTGCAACAGCAAAGCCCCGGGAAGAAAAGCAACTTCCCCTCTCACCTAGGGATCGAGAGGCACCTCCCACCCCAGGACCCCCGTCAGGTCTTGGGTTAACAATTCCCAATATCTCTGGATCGCAGAGCACGACCAAGCCATATGGTAGAAATCGGCGTGGGGGATGGGCACAACAGGGGCAGTGGGCGTCAGGCCGAAGCCCAGCACGCTGAAGATGCAGGGGTGTAAAGTAGGCGGCATGTAGAAAATAGACTTGGACCAGGCGAAGCCTCGCCGATACCGCGATCGTCCTAGGGGCCATCAGGGCGTCTCTCCAGTCTTCATCCTCCAGAACCACAAGCCAGCCCTCCCACTTCTCGCGGAATAGGGAAAGGGAATTAGGAGTGTTGTTGGTGAGTGAGCGGTAGATCCGAGAGACTCCACCCTTCCCCAAGTCCCCAGTCAGTACCTGTGCCTCGGGCGGGCTATATTCAGGCAGGGATGTGCCATCTGGAATGTGGGAAGAAAGGGCATGGCGCCGCTGCAAGTACCGAAAGAATTGAGAGGGATGGAGGGAGTGCCTGGCCTGTAAGTTCTGAAAGGATCGAATATGGTTACCGCTCCAGACGTCACCCAGCAAGGTTACCCCGATGAGATCCCACTCCCACTGCCCCGGCAGAGAAGCGACTTCACGAAGTCTCGTGCCACACCACAAGGGAGTATAGCGGGTCAGCCTGCCTGTCCATTGAGGATGACGCAGTGAGGCATGCCAAGCCAGGAATACGCCGCGCGTGACCTCAGGAAGATCTCGGGGATTGCGGTCCCATAAAGCATCCCCTGGATAAAGGAGAAGCCCAAGAGATGAAGTTCCAAGCGATACGCCGGGTCAGACCAGCCGCCATTGAACCAATCATGAATCGTGAGGAGACGAGTCACTAGGTAGTAGAGGTAGCGGTTCATCATTCCGAGGCCCCCGTCAAACGGTGGGATTCGGCACTGGGCCAGGGCCAGCCTGGACCTCTGTCCTCCCCAAAGGAATTTGGTGGCCATACCGTCCATCTCCCGGAACCAAGATCTGGCGAAGGGGAGGTGGGTATTCTGGAGCATGTACAAAAAGCGGGTCAAGACCATCATTTTGTACAGGGAAATCCTGCCCAGAGGGTTTAGAGGCAGCGTGCGCCATTTAAGGAGATTGGCGCGGACCCGCTTAACCAGCGGGGTGACATTGAGCTCCCATGCAAGGTCAAGGAGGAGGGAAACCCAAATCCCCAAGTATTTGAAAGACTACCGCCAAAGAGGGATCGACGACTGCCAGTCAAAGCACTCGCGCGACACATGTAAGGGGACAAGGACAGACTTGGCCGGATTGAGCCGCAAGCCTGAAGCTCGTTCAAAAATAGCCAGTGCCCGAAGGCAAAGAGGTCCCGACCGGGTTGGGTCCGCCAGGAACAGCAACAAGTCATCCGGGTATTGCGCGATTTTGTCCTCCGTTTGACCGGGCCACCTCCAACCAGTCAAGGAATGGTCGCTGCGGACAAGACAAGCGAACGGCTCCATTGCCAGAGCAAAGAGGATCGGGGAGAGGGGGCATCCCTGCCTCGAGCCCCGTCCAATGGGGAAAGGGCGGGATAGAGCGCCATTGACGAGGACCTGTGCCCGGGAACGGTGGTAGAGTAGTCTCACCAGGTTACGGAAAGGAGTACCAAAGCCCATCTGCTCCAACACCGCTTCCAAGTAGCTCCAGTCAACGGAGTCAAAAGCCTTCTCAAAATCAATAAGGAGAAGGGACAAATATGGAGGAAGCATGTGTTGATTCTAGAGGGCGAGGTGAAGGCGGCGGAGACAGTGCCTTGTCCCTTGGCGAGGCATAAAGCCGCATTGGTCGGGGTGGACAAGCTGGGTTAAATGCGGCCGTATGCGATTGGCCAATACGGAAGCGAAGATCTTAAGTTCCGTGTTGATGAGTGAAATGGGCCGATAGTCCGAGCAGCACTGCGAGGGGGGCTGGGACTTAGGAATCACTACGATGGTAGCGAGATCCATCGCTTCCCTGTACATCTCCACGAGAGGCAGAAGCAGGGTATCGCGATAGGACGAATAAAACTCCTGAGGGAGCCCGTCCGTCCTAAGAGTTCTACCAGCCGCCAGGCGCGAAATGGCGTCTGCTACTTCCGCAGGTGTAAGCGGAAGGTCCAACGCGGCCGCATCCGAGTCGCTAACACAAGGGAGAGAGAACCCCTCCCGTCGCAAGGGAGAGAGAACCCATCCTATCGGAGGAGGTCAAGGCGAGAAAGATCAAGCAGACGCAACAAATAGAGGGTAGCGTAGTAGGAGGCAAAGCATTGGGCAACGACTACCGGGGCACGATGAATCGTTCCATCTGTGTCTGTCATCTTAGGTATGACACGGTTGGCCATAGGGTAGGTGGCGAGGCGGTGGAGTATCTTCCCGTTTTTTTGTCTCCCCAACCGTACACTCAGGCCATGGACGAACGCCAAAGGAGCTTGGCAGCCTCCATAGAGGTCTGATGCATCTCGTCTCGTAGGACCACAGTCTCCGCTCCTGGGCATCAGATCTCTCGTCAGGGTTCAGCGCCTCAATCAGGACGGCCTGCGCCTCCAGGTGTGTGAGCTGGGAGTTACGTGACGCGCGAGTAAGTTTCAACCGGCCCTTAGCAAACCCCCTAATAGTGGCCTTGCCGGCCTCCCAAAGAGTGCCAGAGGAGGACACCGAGCCCTGATTAATGGTAAAATAGCTGGCAAGTTCAGCACCGATGCTGTCCCTGAACTCTTCGTCCTGGAGAAACCAGGCGTTGAGTCGCCAGAGCGGTCGGGAGGCTGGGGGTAGGGCCCCTACATGAAGTAGCACTGGGGAATGGTATGATAGGCCCCTCGGGAGGATAGATATGGCCTGAAGCGATCGGCAATCCTGAACCGGTAGGAAAGCATAGTCTAGGAGCGCATGGGTGTGGTGAGAGGCAGAAGTGTGGGTGTATTGCCTAACCGTCGGATGCCACAGTCTCCAGGTGTCCCCGAGCCCCAGGCTGGCCGCCCATGAGGAGAGAAGACCAGATTGGACAGTCCTGGAAGTAGAGGGAGTGGACGCAACGTCAAGAACAGGGTCCATAATGGCATTAAAGTCGCCCCCCACCACGGTCAATCCCAGAGGTAAAGCCGCAATCAGCGGGGTAAGTCTGCGGAGTGTAGGGGCCAACAGAGCAGGAGGGGAATAGACATGCAGCAAGTTTAGCGGCCGATCCCCAAGGGTCCCTTCTAAAAAAATAAAGCAGCCCTGAGGGTCATGCGTAACCTTACGAGGGGAAGAGCACGATGCACCAGAATTGCCAGCCCTCTGGATCCCCTACAAAACCCCGAATGCCAGACCGCGCCATAGTCATAGCGGGCAAGGAAAGGCCAGCGTTGGCCTAGTAGATGGGTTTCCTGGAGCATGAGTATGTCTATCTCCTGGCGCTGGGCGTACCGCCGGACGGCTGCGCGCTTGATTTTGTCCAGCAGGTGTTAACATTCCAGGCCATTAGCCGGAGGGATGAGAGCGCGCTAGAATTGCCAAGGAGGAGGAGGCCATGGGAGGAGCCGGATCGCAAGGTAGCTGAGCTGGGGTAAGAGGAGTGCGGAAGTTCCCAGCGCCTGTGGATAGAGTAGCGTAACGGTGTTTGGGATGTGTCCCCCCAAGTGCTGTGGATCAAAGGTGGTGCAAAAGATAATCACTTTGAAGAACAAACCAAACAGGAGCAAAGTCTCCAATCCCTCCCATCCCCCCACCCCACCCTTCAGGAACGGAAGCATCTGTCGCCCGAACAACAACAAAGCACAGAAACACTAAGCTAAAACACTTGGAAACGGGGCAAGATGTGGAGGACCCCTCCTCTTAGTAGGATGTTCATGTCTATACCAACGGTGAACAGTTAGTGACCAAATGGGGAATTAATCTTGAGCTCAGCCACAGGTCTCGGACGACCCCGACCAGGAACCCAGACATCACGTGGGAGGCGAACATCACTGCGATGTGGTCAGGCCGGTCCAGTGAGAAGAGCCGGACTGCGGGAGAGATCAGTATCCACAAGATCGATCGGGGACGGTCGAGGCAAAGCTGAACTGGGGTCGGGCGGCCCAAGGAGCCAGAGCGCCCTCCGGCCAGAGAGGTCCCCTCAGAAGGCTGCGGCGTGTGATCCCGTGAGGGGCCCGTCGGAGAGGCAGATCGTGTACGTATCCGGCCCCTGCGCCTCCCCGAACGCCTGCAGCGCGGGCAGAGCACAGGCACGTCCCGCCGCACACCTCCGGCAGCAGCAGGCTGCACACGGTCCTGGGCAGGCAGCCGCAGCGGGCGCTCCTCTGTCGCCCACGTCCATGCCTCCTCTGGAGTCTCAAAGAAAAGGGATTTGTGCTGAAAGATCACACGCAGCCGCGCCGGGAAGAGGAGCCTGTATTGAATGTTAAGCGAACGCAGCTTCTGCTTGACCTCAGCAAAGGAGCGACGTTGAGATTGGACCTCCCGGGTGTAGTCAGGGAAGACCATTATCGTCAGGTTCTCGTGTTTGAGCGGCTGCTTCTTCCGGGATTCGGCCAGGATAGCGTCTCTGTCCCGGTAGTTGAGGATTCGCAGGATAATAGGTCGCGGAGGGGCTCCCGGCTGCGGCCGGGGAGCAAGCGACCTATGCGCCCTCTCGATCGTGAACCAGGGAGAGAGCGCGCCCTCGGGCATCCAGGAGCGTATCCAACGTTCTACAAACTCCACTGCCCGACCCTGCTCGACGCCCTCAGAAAATCCAACCAGGCGAAGATTGTTACGACGGGCACGATTTTCCGCATCCTCCGCCCGCCGGTGGAGTTCTTGAGTGTGGGATTGGGGCCGATTCACCTGGGCCTTGAGTTGCTGAAGGTCATCCTTAATCCTGGTGTTGCCGTTGCGAAGGTCCTGCCGGATTAGTGTTATGTCTACACGGACCTCAGCAATTTTACCCTCGACTGAGGACTGCGACGTCTAGATCGCCTGATGTAGGAAGGTGGATATCTGACTATGGTTACCCCCAACTTTTTGCCTAGTGTCTAGCTGGTTTTTCGACTTAGTTGGCCTGAGATCCTGCCATTCAGGGTCTCAGGCTGTCTGCTCTCTCTTTAAAATGGACTCCATGTACCCTAGGTACATAACCAATTGGTAAGGATCACCTTATTGGACCCTGTACAGTGTACCCTAGGTACCCAGGGCATAGGTGTACCCTAGGCCTCCCAGGGGCTGCAGCATGTATTATGCCACCCCTGGTCTGGCCTTCCAATCAGACACAACTGGCTGATCACTCAGCTGGGGCAAGGTCGTGTAATCACCCCTTGCTTAGATATAGTATGCCTATATCTACCCTTATATATAGACACATGTGTACCTATCAGTCACTCCTATGGCAGGCCTTAACAATCCTGGAGGCAGAGTGCTTGGTAACATGTGAGATGGTGCTCTAGCATGAGCTGAGCCTGTCTGCAGCTTTCGGAACCATGTCCTTATAGCTGTTCTATGATATAGCCTACCATATACTCTTAAAGTGCCTTATAATCTTAAACGGTTATGGTAACTATGGTTTGGCTTTATCAAAACATGTCGTGTAAGGTGTCTAACACTTTGGAATAATACCCCCATACCATTTCTGGTGATGAGGATATTATTCCCCCCTTCTAGAGGGAGAGACATGTTAAAATCCTACTTTGCTGTTTAACTCTAACCAAAGCCTCAGCATCACAAAATGGATGCTGCTGCCACAGACACAAGTCTGACCTCCTGCTGCTGGGAGTGATCCCAGCCAGGGAGGCCTGGACAATAGGTTTCCTGCTTGGGGAGGTGCTAGCACCTCCCCAGACAGCCTTTAGTGTATTGGGGCAGGGTGGGCTGAAAGGAATGAGACATGCCTGGGGCACACAAGGTGTTCCTTGCATAGTCCAGTTCAAACCGGCGCTGGGGCACTCCAGCCCCAGCTCTGGCGCAAAACTGGACAAAGGGAAGTGGGTGTAACCACCCCCTCCCAGGTCCCACCCATAAGGCGTGACCTAGCAGGTATCCCAGCCCCCCAGATTAGTATAAGAGTGGGAGTTGGGCCTCAAGACTTTAGATTATCCTGAACCTGCAAAACTGAACAGAAACTCTGGACCTTCGACATTCGACGAAAGAAGAAGACTGAAGAATCTCCCTTGTAGCCAAGGAGTGGCTACCCTGTGCAAACAGGCACCATCAAGAGACTACCCTTTTGCTTTGCGACCGTTCTACGAGGAACCGACTGCAGAGCCCGACCAGAGCCTTGACTTCCAGACTTCTCCGACCCTCATCCACATCTGCAGCAGAGCTGAGATCCGTGGAGGCGACGAGCGACGTGGGACCGGCTACCTGGAAAAAGTGGCTAGTAACTTACAGCGCAGCTTCTGAGGTACCCTCGAAGTTGTGCACCGGGGATTGAGAAGCCCCAACCCCAAGCACCATCTGCACCGAAGATTAGCCCCCCACACTCCACGAGTCCTGCGTGGGGCCCTTCAGCATTTTCCTGCTTGCCGCGTCTGTCCGGTTGCTTGCCCGCTGGCTAGTGGCCTCTGTGACGACGCACCCTGAAATCTTCGGCGCTGGTTTGGCTCCTCCAGACTGGCTCCCGCTTCTCTGCCAAGAAGAAGCACCCCAGACCTTCCTGGTCTGCACCAGAAGCAAGTCCTTCGTTCTTCGTGGGTTCCGCTTGCCAAGGCTTGGTGAGTCCTAGTCCAACTTCGACGCCGCCGACAGCAAGAGCCTTCGTGGGACAGCTCGCCTCCTGGTCCTGGTCGTCCTCGACGCTTCCTGGTCCTCCTGGCTGCAGCGACAAGCTTCACCTTCACCTGCAATCTTCACGACATCGCCTGGTTCCTTCCTGGTTCCACGTGGTCACTGGCTAGTGACCTTGACTCTGTCCCTTCTGCTTGCAGGTTTCTTCTCTTCTTGATCCCAGCCTTGGGATCCACCGGACACTCTTCACTGACTGCCTGTCAGCATCTTTCTTCAGGCATCCATAGGAGTCGACGACGAAAACGACGCATCTTCACCCCTATGCACCCGCAGCCTGTGGGCTAGGTAACTTGGGTACTCCGGTGCTCATCAGGATAGTGACTATCCTAGTGTCTAGTTTTCAAGTCTCAACTTCCTAGCTACTCCGGAAGTGTCCTAAATCTACCGTTTTCTAAACTGTACTATTGCTATTGACTTTTACGCATTACGCGTGAGTGTTTCCACTCTGCACACGAATCCCGTGGGCCTCCCACTTCCTAACTAACGCTAGTGTAGTGTAGCCCCAGCGATTCCCTAGGCCTATTCTATTTCCGTGACAGTGGTTCTTATACCACTTACTTAGTATATGGTTTGCGTGGCAACTAGGGCCTAACTGTATTACTTACCTGTGTGACTTAATGTATGCATAAATAAGACTGTGTTGTACTTACCTCTAATCTCATAAAGAGTGCTGAGGGTTTGCTTAGAATAAATACACTTTATTTTATATATATATCTGTTGTGGTGTCCTTTCATTTGCTATTCAAGGGATTATATATGGTATCACAGCTGGCTTCAAATGCCATTCAGAGTTTAGCCTAAGACTGCTCTTGTCCATGCTACCACTAGGATAGCTGGTCTATAAGGTTGACTTTACAACCAATCACCATAAGGGTATTTGGACTGATATAAGGTGTACACTATAACTAGTGACATCATACATCAGGCCAACTTCTCACACCTGAAGAATCACGGAGAGATCTGGCGTGGCAGGAGCTCCCGCGGCAGCAAGTCCACCGGCAGCCCCAGTGTCAGCAGTGGTGAACCGATCTATCCAGGTTTGGGTAGCCGGGGTCTTGGGTACCTTGTCCCAGACCATGGTGATCTCCAGACAGGACAAAGTCGAGACGGCGGCTCCCTCGAGATAATCCAGTCAGCCGTGAGGCAGGGAAAGAGGATGGAGAAGAAGGCCCAGAGTGTAACCAGCCCCTTCCGCCCCGCGTCGGGCCGACCGTAGTCCGCAGGGCCTCAGTGGACCTCTGAAGAGTGCCAGGCACGCTAGATCATCAAATATGGGTGCCAGGGGTGGGGTCGGCCCCGGGGCCCGCAGCGCGGGGGGCCAAGGCCCACTACGGAGGCGGGAGCAGGATGTCACGGCTTCAGAGGACAGGTGTCAGAGGACTGGGGGCCCATAACCAGGCCCTCCCCCCCGCCGCCCGAATTTTGCAGCCGACCAGAACCCCAGGCGGCGGCCGTAGTCCAAGGGCCCGCACCAGACAGGTGCACCGGGTCAGATGAGCGGGGCCGGGCAGTCGAGTCAACGCCAGCCCTCCCCAGGTAGAAATAAAGGCCGGCGGAGCCACCGGGCCACCCACGACCCCAGCCCAGAAGCCCAAGCACCACTGCCCGAGGTGGCAGTCGAGGATCCACCGACCCTATGGGGCTCCAGGGAGGACGGGAGAGGGGGGGAAAGCCCAGACGGGCAGACCGTCACCCCCCCTGCCACCCGACTGACGGCCGATCCCCCTCCCAGAGGCCCGCACCCCCGTGAACACCTCCTCACCTCAATTGTCGCTTGGGGGGAAAAGGAAGGTGTGAGGTGGTTCTTGATTCCTGCATGCCACCTTGTTGTGACTCTATTTCCTTCTCTGCGTCTTGTGCATTTTCTTTTGTTAGGGTGAATCGTTTGCATGGCTCAGAGAAGGTGTGCTAGTATTGTGCTTATTTTGAAATTCAGTCAGTACCACATCCCAGCTGTTGGCAAGGGGGGTCTTGCGAGTGCCTAAGATATCTTCATGGTGTAGCGCTACACTTTCTGCTTTTGCCCATACTAATAGTGAGCACCTCATGCTATTATGTGGGGATGGGGGGTCAGGAGACTTTCACCTCTTGGTGATCAGCCTTTTGGCTATTATTATTCCAAGGTCTAGGTACCTGGAGGTCACTCTGTTTGTTTGGTTTCTTCGGAATAGGTGCAGTATGTATATGTGCCACTCAAATGGGAGGATCCGATCCGTACATTGAGTCAGAGTGTCTGCAACGTCCCTCCAGTATGCAAGCAAGACAGGACATCCCCACAGGATGTGTAATAAGTCAGCGTTAATGTGCAAACATCTGGGACATGCAGTGTCCCCCTGCTTAAAGTATTGGTTAATTTTTTCAGGGGTGAAGTATGCGCTGTGCATGATGTAAAATTGGATTTGTCAGAGGGCCCATTCCTTGGGATTCGCGTTGGGTTTGATATAACTGGGGTCCATTCAGTGTCTGTAAGTTGGCGGCCCATATCTTCTTCCCAGTGGCGATGAAGCGGTGTTAGGTCTATTGCCGAGTGGCGTCGTATTGAGTTGGCAAACTATTTTATTAGGTGTCCCCCCCTGTCCCATTACGTGTATATATTGTATGGTCAGGTGTGTCGCTGGCTCTGTGGACAGATCGCCCCAGATACCAGAAAGAGCAGCCAGTATTGAGCGGTGGAGAAGGAATCGACCCGGGGGTAGCGCGTCTTCCTCCACTAGTGTTGTGTACCAGATCAGGGCGCCCTCACGGAATAGGTTCCCCATATCCTGCTACCCCACCTCGTTCCAGCTATGCAGTTCAGCAGCTGTGGTGTCTGTGCTGCCCCTAGGCGTCCCCTTCAGGGGCAAGGCAGGTGCGTATGGGGTGACCTTGCGTGTGATGTACAGCATTCTATGGTAGCATTTGTATGCTACACTTAGCAGCAATGAGTCTGGTCTTTTGGTTGATGCGCAAGGGTGGAACAGCTTCTTCAGAAAGGTAGTGGATCACAGTTAGACGCAGTGTCATCCCTGTGACGGTCTGCCATCCATCTAGCTATCCATTGGAGCTGCGCAGCCAGGTAATATTGCTCTAGGTTTGGGGCCGCTAAAGTCTGATGTTACAAGTTGACGTATATAGCACAAACTGGTGGGCCATGATGCCCAGGAGACAAAAAGTAAAAAATGATAAAGAGAAATATTCCAAACCCATTTACCTGTAGGTTGGAATCTGGAAAAGATTAACATTACAACACTACTTATCTTATTCAGCAATCCAGTTTGGGATATGTATGCTCATTGCTGTCCCATAGCTGATTGCTCAGTCTGTATAAATGCACACTCTTTGCATATTCTACTTTGTCACTGCGTGATCATTTAAGCAATGCGACCTTGACTTTAATAATTTGTTAAACTGTATTGAGAATAAATACTTAGTGCAGATTTAGGGTTTGATGGACAGATTATTTATTCTCAACCGTGGCGGATATTCCTTCCGCCTTATTGCAAGGGCATTATGTTTAATAGCATTTGTAATATGGCAAATGTAGGTAAATGCCTGTTTTTATAGGGTCGTCCCCAAAAGTTTGGACTGATGCTGCTGGTTTCTCGACTCAGAGTGCACCGAGGCCTGTTAAACAGAACTTTGTGCCAATGCTCTGACCTTAAAGTTTGTATGTTTGATTGGCTCATGCCCAAATAGGCATAGGCCAACTTACTTATAAATACCTAGTATATGGTACCCAGGACCTGTAAGTTAGAATAGTCACCAGAGGTACCAGCCAGGGCTGTCCCCTCTCCCCATTGCTATTCCCTCTGGCTATGGAGCCACTAGCATACCTTATACGCTGTGATGCGTGGATACAGGGCTGGAGGTGGACGAGTGGACTTGAGGACCGTGTGGGGTTATACGCAGAAAATGTTCTCCTTTTTCTTGAGGACACCCAGGTCTCGGTCTCCTGCAGCCTGGAGAGTCTTCATCTCTATGGTGAGGCATCCGGCCTTCACATTAATGCGGGTAAATCCGGACTAGTGGAGGTAAAAGGTGCCACTGAGGGACGTAGCTGGTGCCCAGACATCTCCGGTGGGGGAACGCGTTTAATTATTTAGGGATTCATATATCTCACATCCCAGACCTTACTTGGACTCTTGACTTTCAAAACCTAGCCTCCGCCCTTGATAGAGACCTGCACCGCTGGAATAGTCTCTCTCTTAACCCCATGGGACGCAGTGCACTCTTTAAGATGATATGCTTCCACCGATATCTAAATGACTTAGCGAAATTCCCATATCCCGAGGGTGGTTCTGATCTCTGACTTCCAAACTCACACTTTAATTTGGGCTGGTAAACGCCACAGAGTGGCATTCAACTCGGCACGGAAATCACCCTGTGATAGGAGCTTGGGGGTGTTGGATTTCTTATGTGTACTACCTGGCAGCACAATTGGTGGCTATCAATGACTGGTTTACTGGAGGCTAAAATGACCTTTCCTACAGCTTGGAACGTAGCTTTATGAGGTTTGAGGGGCTCCTTGGCCAACTATATGGGGGTCGCTCACCCCCGAAAATGCTCTCAAGTAAGTGGCTGTGTATGTTGGAGAGCGGTGCTGCGCCTTGTTTGGTGAGAACGCTGTTTGACAGAGCTGACCCCTCTATGGCATGGCTTGAACAGCTCTCGAAGCTAGGAGGCTTTCACCAGTGATCCTGCATAGGAATTACATACCTTGGAGATGTATACAAGGGTGGTAACCTGATGTCCTTCCAGGACCTAAAGGATTAATATGCCCTAGCTAACACTCATTTCTTCCACTTCCTTCAATTGAGGCAAGCCCTGGGGTCCCATCTCACCCCAATGCAACAGATGTCCTCAACTTCCCAAGTTGCATGTGCATGCTGCGCACTCCCTGCCGCTGCCTTTTTCCACATGGCATGGGATTGCCTGGCACAGAGATGCTTCTTGAGATGGAAGAAACTGGAGCTCCTGGAGGTACTGGGGCATTACATTAAATTAGGTCTCCGAGCAGCATTACTGAGACTTGTGGAGGAACTGGGGGGTCCACGATCTGAAAGGCTCTTTGTGGAGGTGGCTTGTCTAGTAGCGATATATTGCCCAGCTGAAGCAGCAACCCCACACCCCCCTCGAAGCAGCTGCAGCGAGAAGGAGTTGGTTGGTGCGTACAGCAAGAAAAGACGATCTTTGAGGCACGGGGATACTCTGATTAAGCATGATAAAGTGTGGGGGAAGTGGTGGTCCTACTATGGTTTGTCTTCATGAACAGATTGACTTTTGGCCAGGTCGTTTTTAGGTCGAGCCTGAGCAGCACATGCCCCGCTCTGTGAGACATACTGTCTCTACACTGTGGGCTGTAAGTCCACCCATCGCTTCTGATTGGCTGCTTCGATCGCCCTTCTAAAATGCCTGCTTACCAGTGGCTAAATACTCCCTCATTATCCCGCCCTTCTGCCTCCTGTTTACTCCCATGGACCGGCCTTATTCCCTTACACTTAGCCGCTCATCAGGTCATTTGTTGGCACTATTTTCATAGTTTCCTGCTCGTGGAAGCTTGTTTTGCTTTGCCTTCACCCGTTGCTGCAATCCACTCCCACAACACTGCTTGCCCGCCCCCACCAAGCCTTCCAGGTCGCTGCTGGTAAGAGGGCAGAAAACGCAGCGCTTAATTTGTGGGTATTACTTGCAGGTGTTCTCCTGCTAGATATGGCATTATATGCCTGTATGGTTGGCGGGGTATTATTGTTTACTTCCTATTTGTTTTACTTTTCACAAGGAGAAGTCCTCCGGAATGAATAAACATAAAGCAAAATTATACAAACTCTAATGTACAAAAAAAACACTTAGATAAACGTTAAAAGTCTGGTAGAAGACTCGCTGATTTCATTATGACCCTATTCAACTTTCACAAATTCAGCGCTGACATTACGCAAACAAGTTTTCCTTATTTTCATTACATTATCAATCACGAATAGTTAGCGAGACATCTATGCACACAAAACCACCATAAATCTTCTGACACTAATGTCTACTAATACTCCAACAAACACCAGGTACAGTCAGGTAAAATACTAATAACAAAATGGCCAGACCATTTACAGTTTTACATTTACGGTTTTTTCCTGTCCGCTTTCTAATGTCAGTGCCACACGAATGCAAGGCTTCTGGTGTGCTCCTACCAGAGGCCTGGAGTCATGGGTTGATGTGAATCCCCAGATGATATTTGCCCCCTTCCAATGTCCGAGTGGTGTTGGGCATTAGTGCCTTGTCCCATGTACCTGTCCTAAATACAACCTTCAGCTACACTCGCGGTGTATTGTTTTTTTCTAGGATGAAATTTGTCTTTGCAAAAAATCCAGTTAATTGTGAAATATGCTACAAGCGAACGCGTTTGTGTAAGCAGGCTCCATTTCACTACTTGTAGCAAGTTGGTCGTTAGGTCTTCATTTTAGGAACCATGTTAAGAAATATAACGAAGCTGCTTCTGTGCGCAATGATCATCGTGCTTTCAAGTAAATCTACTTCTTTCTAATCTATGAAGGTATAACCTGGTCATTGTTCCCTATTATGATTTGTGTTAAATATAATCATAGTCATGCTTGTTTACTTTATTTTTGTAGTGTTGCGTCACTTAACGTTTTCTCTAAGATGCAAATGTTTAAGAAGTTGAGAAAGATCTCTAGGGCAGCACTTTCCCCTGAGCTCTTATCCCTGTCGTATGCATTGGACCCCTTTATGTAGCTCCTAGTTTAGTCTCATAATAAATGCATTTTTCACCATTTATAAATCTGTACGTTTTCAAAGAAAATTATGCCCAGATTTAGAACTGCACTTTTAAATACTATGTTGTTAAAGTATTTTGATTCCTGTAGAAAGCGGGTCAGTGCATCTTGCTTTGGGGAGAGCACCGGATGTTACAGAAGTTTATAGTACAGTTTTCTTGAACCTCCGAATCTCAGGTTGCCAAGACCTATTGGCTTTGCAACTAGAATAATGTGCTGCATGTCTAAACACATGAAGTAGAAAAGGTGAGACCTATTGGCTATACCAATGCTTGTTATGTACTGTTGGGACTCTGAATGCTCTGCCTGGCAGCTAGCAAAGGAGAATGTACTTATCCTGCTGTGCCCTGCTCGTGGAGAAGTTGACTACTGAGCTTAGTCGAAGCAAGACTCCAAGGGTCAGTTGGCGGACCTCCGGTTTGAAGCACAGAGCCACAACAGCTGAAGAAGTCTGCTAGGGCGAGTTGGTAGCCCAAAGTCATCACTCCTCATGGGAGCAAAATCCGATGCTCAAAAGATGCGCCAGAGTCTGCTGGACCTAGTAGAGTTGGTGGAGTGCAGCACGATTGCAAAGAAGGCAAGTTACCGCCAGAAGAAGAAAACCACCGTTCCAGGTGAGTGGTAGCACAGTGACGACCCGACTTCTACCCAGCTCGAGAGGACTTTGAGGGACATCAAACCCTGTGGCCAAGATCACCTAGCCTGTGGACTCAGGGGTAGCCCCAGGATGACCCCCACTGACCACACCGCATCTTTAGCATACTGTATTCCTTGCATCAGAACCACTCAGTTGAAGCCAATGGCAAAGAGCCCCGGATACTGGAACTGAAGACTGTTTTCCTGGGCAAGATATCTGTTTTTATGGATCTTGCTGGTCCCCCTGACAGGCTCCCAGCAGAGTTGGTTGCCAAAAGTAGCTCTAAGTAACTGCTCTGATACTTAGAAACGTTTTCAAGAAAACATTGGGTTAGTCAAATTCGTTGAATTTACCAATGCGTGTTCGCAGTTAAGAAGAAAGTGTTGATTTAGTAGACCTAAAAAATCATCTGAGGTAAATTCCAGGTGCCTTCAAGACACCACTGCAGACTGCATCAGAGAACTGTGATCACTGTAGCAAGCAGAGGCACCAGCTCAATCACACAAACCATTTTCTAATTCAAAAATACATAATTTACCCCATAAGTGAGACAAACACCCCTGACACGTAACCCAAATGGAGTGGCGCGTATTCTGAGGAAAATTCTTCCTCCATAAGCACTCTATTTGTAATCGGTAATGTCAAATCTCGATGCTGGCCCTTTGAGGCATTCACCAGAAGAACGCTAGATGAATACGGAGCAACCTCTTTCATCAGATACAGACACTGCTGCCTGATGTTAACCCGCTCAATCCGTCTAGCCACATTTTCATTTTCCTCATCCCCCACCAACCCCTCAGGACTATTCTGAAGAGGGATAGTCACCATCTGTTATGAAAGAGATGTTGTGGGTTACCTATCTTGGTGCTGACATGTCAAAGAGGGATGTGCAGTACAGTAGCGGCTGCTACCGGGCAGTAGAGGTGAGGCGGGGGATGGCAGGAGGTTGTTAAAAAAAAAGGGGGGGGGGGATTTCACTTACCTTCCCGGCGTCCACCTCTCCTCCGTCCTCTTCGGTCAATGAAGCAGGAAGCACCCAAGCTCCCAGATTCCCCTAGCCAATCACGACGCTGCTGTCACCAGCATGACAGCAGCATCATGATTGGTCTGAGCATCGTGGTTCGATGTTCAGACAGGAAGTGAAAGGCTGTACATGTTCTCCACCCAGGCTGTGCAATACAGCTAGTGGAAAAGATGCTAAGTGCGTATGACGGTTTGGCTGACCCAAGACGGCCGGCCAAACCATCATGTGCACTTAAGAGAGTGCACACCACTACTCCCTGTTCTGTGGGCAGTACAGCCCCGCCCTGCACTTTTACAGAGCCAATAGTAAAAATTAAAATAATAATATGGCATTAGATGTTGAGTGATGTGTTCCTTTGCCTACTACTGCCATGTGCATCCGACTTCTAGTCCTATTCCAGTGGACAATCCCTAACATCTGCACAGCTTGGTACCACCAAATAAATCTTCCAAAATCTCCCGAAGAGAGGCCAAAGACTCCCAGCGTGAGATAAGACAAGTCTCCTTACATCTACACCTTCGTCATGATGGGATCCCAGAGATCACCTATTTTACACTGCCATCCACAGTAGCTGACCGTTCACCATTTTAGCAGAGCATAACACTACCTCCCAAACAGTTTTCTCCATTGTCACCTGAAACAGTTCCCTTTACTTCTACTTCATCTCTTGCCTTTTGGCCTCCTGCCTTCTGGGCCACCTATCAGCTTTAAGCATTCTGAATTTCTTTATTGTGGCTTGTCTGATCTGCATTCTGCAACATCTATGGCCCTATGGCATATCATGGCTGCTCCTTCTACAATAGGCTGTTTCTCTTATCTCTTGCAGAGCCCTGCTGCTGGCACTCCAACTAGTTCCTATAGCTGTATGGACATTTCACAATATGCAGAGGACATGAATGCTCAGTGTCTTTGGTATTCTGTTTCTTGATTTTGGCCCTAAACTCAGACTAATCTAGTGTGTGCACAAAGACCTAGGCCTGTCCCTTGAAAAGGGTATGTCCCTGCACCTGTTCTGTGACTTGGAGGGTTCTCCTATTGCCCTTACAGTGGACGTCTGTCCCTGTCATGACTTTAGTATATAGAATGATGGAAGTGTACTGAGTTTTGAAAATCCTTAGTTGGAGACAACCCATTTTATGTGCGTAACTGGAGTGGATGCCCAGTTGAGTGACATTCCACTTTCATGCACTAGCCGACATCTTAGCGCTAACACCCCAAGTGAGTGTTATACATGTTTGAGGCCTGAATGGTACAAGCATTGTGCGCATAAGTGAGCCTCTGGTATCCGTTTTGGATGTCCCTGGCCTGGCCTGGAGCAAAAGATGGAGGTTAGGTTTGTTTTTCCAGATAGTCAAAGTCTATTGCTGACAATCTTGAAGCTGAATGGAAGAGACCTAGGTATGGAAGTGGGGAGAGAGGAGACAAGGCTCCTATAGAATTCCAATCAGGCATTTTGCAGAGGGTCGGCTGCATAGTCGTAGCAATATCTTTTTTTCAAGGTGAAAGAATCGCTTTAGACAAATTCAGTTTTTTGTCTACGCCTTGATCATTGTTCATTGGTTCTGATGGCAGCCAGGCGCAGAAACCTTACATCTCTCTGTGCCTCTGTTGTGGGGGCTCCAAGCTGGGACTACGCTGTTGTGAAGAGCCTCATTCTACACAAAGGCTGTGTCTGGAGAGCAGCCTAGAAAGGACACCTTAACAGAGAACGGATCCAAATCGTTTTTTTAAACTGCAGACAGCGGATTAACATCTCCTGTCTATTTTTACTGTATAAATGTGGAACCCACTGACCCACTTGTTGTTTCAGTACCAGGTTTTCTATGACCAAGGAAGGGAATGCTCTGCAGAATACTCAAAGTACTGCTGTGCAGCCAGAACTGGTGTCTGCCTGACAGCCAGCTTCCCAGGCACGAACAGTTCATTGATCTTACTTAAGGTATCCAGAAGCCAACCTGCCGGCTGAGAGAAGGAGCCTTACAACCCAGCCGAATATAATGGTCCAGAAAGTGCAGAAGCAGTGAAATCCCAGTGCTGTTTGGATTTACCAGATGATGGTGAACAAAGGACTAAACAGCGGCAGCCGGCACAGGTAAACGCAGTTAGGCGGGGTGGAAGGGAGTAGGCTAAGCCGGCAGAATGGATATATTTAAATAAATAAATATTACCTATTGCGTCGTCTGTCGGCTTCCCCCTGCGGCATCCTGCCCTGCCCCGCCCCACCACACTTACCTGAGCCGGTCGCTGATGGAACTAAAGTATACAAAAGAAGTGATGGACGTTGTAGGAAGGTGGATATCTGACTATGGTTACCCCCAACTTTTTGCCTAGTGTCTAGCTGGTTTTTCGACTTAGTTGGCCTGAGATCCTGCCATTCAGGGTCTCAGGCTGTCTGCTTTCTCTTTAAAATGGACTCCATGTACCCTAGGTACATACCCAATTGGTAAGGATCACCTTATTGGACCCTGTACAGTGTACCCTAGGTACCCAGGGCATAGGTGTACCCTAGGCCTCCCAGGGGCTGCAGCATGTATTATGCCACCCCTGGCCTGGCCTTCCAATCAGACACAACTGGCTGATCACTCAGCTGGGGCAAGGTCGTGTAATCACCCCTTGCTTAGATATAGCATACCTATATCTACCCTTAAAATAGGCACATGTGTACCTGTGAGCAACTCCTATGGCAGGCCTTAACAATCCTGGAGGCAGAGTGCTTGGTAACATGTGAGATGGTGCTCTAGCATGAGCTGAGCCTGTCTGCAGCTTTCGGAACCATGTCCTTATAGCTGTTCTATGATATCGCCTACCATATACTCTTAAAGTACCTTATAATCTTAAACGGTTATGGTAACTATGGTTTGGCTTTATCAAAACATGTCGTGTAAGGTGTCTAACACTTTGGAATAATACCCCCATACCATTTCTGGTGATGAGGATATTATTCCTCCCTTCTAGAGGGAGAGACATGTTAAAATCCTACTTTGCTGTTTAATTCTGACCAAAGCCTCAGCATCACAAAATGGATGCTGCTGCCACAGACACGAGTCTGACCTCCTGCAGCTAGGAGCCCTCCCAGCCAGGGAGGCCTGGACAATAGGTTTCCTGCTTGCGGAGGTGCTAGCACCTCCCCAGACAGACTTTAGTGTATTGGGGCAGGGAGGGCTGAAAGGAATGAGACATGCCTGGGGCACACAAGGTGCTCCATGCATAGTCCAGTTCAAACCGGCGCTGGGGCACTCCAGCCCCAGCCCTGGCACGAAACTGGACAAAGGAAAGGGGGTGTAGCCACTCCCCTTCCTGGTCCCACCCATAGGAGGGATCTTGCAGGTAGCCCAGCCCACTAGCCCTGTATATTAGAAGGTAGCTGAGCCCTGCAGAATTAGATTATCCTGAATCTGCAACTTGAACAGAAACTCTGGACCTTCGACATTCGGCCTCAGGAAGAAGACTGAAGAATCTCCCTTGTGGCCAAGGAGTGACCACCCTGGGCAACCAGGCACCATCCAGCGACCGCTGCTTGCTTTGCGACTGATCCTACGATGGACGACTGCAGAGACTGACCAGCGCAGAGACTTCCAGACACCTCTGAACCAGATCCACCTCTACAGCGAAGCTGAGACCCGTGGAGGCGACGAGGGACGTGGGACCGGCGACTTGGGAAAAGTGGCTAGTAACTGACTAGCGCAACTTCTGAGGCTTCCTCGAGGCTGTGCTTGGGGAATTGAGAAGCCCCCATCCCGAGCACCATCTGCAAAGAAGATCAGCTCCCCACACTTCACGTGTTCTGCGTGGGGCCCTTCTGCACCTGAGTTGCTCGACGTGTTGTCCGGTTGCTGGCCCCTTGGCTAGTGACCTCTGCGACGATGAACCTCTGATTTCACCTTGCTGGTCCGGCTCCTCCAGACTGGCACTCGCTCCTCTGTGAAAGAGAAGCACCCCAGACCTTCCTGGTCTGCACCAAAAGCAAGTCCTCCATGCTGCGTGGGTTCCGCTTGCCAAGGCTTGTTGGGTCCTAACTCGACATCGATGACGCCGACAGCAAGAGCCTTCGTGGGACAGCTCACCTCCTGGTCCTGGTCGTCCTCGACGCCTCCTGGTACCCGTGGCTGCTGCGACAAGCTTCACCTCTTCACCTGCATCTGCACGACATCGCCTGGTTCCTTCCTGGTTCCTTCCCGGCTCCTGGCTGGTGACCTAGACTCTGTCCCTTCTGCTTGCAGGTATCCTTCCTACTTGATTCCATCCTTGTGATCCACCGGACACTCTTCACTGACTGCCTGTCAGCAACTTTCCTTCAGGCATCCATAGGAGTCAACGACGAAACCCGACGCAAGTTCACACCTATGCACCCGCAGCCCGTGGGCTAGGTAACTTGAGTACTCCGGTGCTCACAAGGGTATTGACTATACTAGGGTCTAGTTTCCAAGTCTCGAACTCCTAGCTATTCCAGAAGTGTCCTAAAACTGTTAATTTCTAATAACTACTATTTCTATCGACTTTTACGCATTACGCGTGAGTGTTTCCACTCTGCATCTGAATCCCGTGGACCTCCCACTTCCTAACCTTTGGTAGTATAGTGTAGCCCCAGCGATTCCCTAGGCCTAGGCCTATCCTGTGTTCGTGACAGTGGTTCTTATACCACTTACTTAGTATATGGTTTGCGTGGCCCCTAGGGTCTAACTGTATTACTTACCTGTGTGACTTAATGTATGCTTAAATAAGACTGTGTTGTACTTACCTCGAATCTCATAAAGAGTGCTGAGGGTTTGACTAGAATAAATACATTCTATTTTATATATATATATCTGTTGTGGTGTCCTTTCATTTGGTATTCAAGGGATTACATATGGTATAACAGCTGGCTTCACATGCCATACAGAGTTTAGCCTAAGACTGCTCTTGTCCATGCTACCACTAGAATAGCTGGTCTATAAGGTTGACTTTACAACCAATCACCATAAGGGTTGTTTGGACTGATACAAAGTGTACACTAGAATTAGTGCCATCATACATCAGGCCAACTTCTCACAGACGTAATGCTTGAAATAATTTCAGCCACTGGTAATTACTCTGGGCCGCATCACAATCCATAGTTATTTTGTACACCATGTCACCTCAGTTTGGACCCACTATATGCAAATCACTCTTGACCCTACTCCAATCAGAACAGTCCAGCCCGAACTGCCAAGCCAGGTCCTCCCTGAACTGGAACACAAGCAACCCAAGACTTGTTTTGCCCTAGTTATGGGCTCATCAGCCGGGTACAGCTTGGTTCCAGTGACACAGTGTGCATGGGACCCACAGCTGGGCATATCCGTCCCACTTAGGCCGACACACTACAAAAAGGTGAAGGATGGAATGCTTGAATTATTCTCAGTTGCTGGTAATTATTCTGGGCCTCATCCTAATCCATCATTATTTCGCACACTATGTCACCTCAGTTTGTGTTCCGGTTCAGAGAGGACCTGGCCTGGCAGTTCGGGCTGGACTGTTCCATGAGGAACAGGGTCAAGACTCGTTTGCATATGTCTTGGTCCAAACTGGTGCTTGATGGTTGAAAAATGAGCAATTGCCAGCAGCTGAGATTAATTCAAGCATTCCCCTGCCACCTTGTTGTTTTTGCATTTGGTGAACATAGGACAGCAACTGTATGTTCCAGGTGTTTGCTTGGCAGGCATCAGACTTTCGGTGGTGGTTACTATCAGGCAGTGGTGGTCCGTGCAGGTAAGCGCGGTGGGGCGGGGCAGGGCAGGGGGGATGTACAAGTGACAAATGACAGAATAGTGAAAATTTAAAAGATAAATAAAACCACTTACCTTGCACTTTCTGCATTGCGACGTGCACAAGGTAAGTGGTTTTATTTATTTACCTATTTTATTTTCACTATTCTGTCGTTTGTCACTAACACCCCTCCACCCGCCCCACTGCGCTTACCTGCACGGGGTGCCACTGCTGTCGGAAACTGTGGTATCAATACTGTACACTGAGCATACTAGAGTGAGGTAATCTGCACCTGAATCTTAATTTATGCTGATAAAACATTCTAACTCAAAGGTGAGAATTGCCAAAATTAGATGAAGTGTGGAACCTGGGTTCGGATGAGAAGTGGATAGCAGATCGAGGCTCAGTAGCCCAATCACACAGTTTACTAAATTGTGCCTATTCACTATTATTTGTGTCTTTTGTGTGTAATAAAGTACTTTTCTTTTATGAGGTAAAGTACTGGGATGGAAAACCAGTTATTGAGATGCTGGTTGAGTGTCGTGTTGTGGGTGCAAGCAACCCCATACAATATCACTTAAAACCCTACGACTGATCACCGTTGCTACCACAGAGAGTCAAGTGCTGAAGGAGTTGTATTTGGACCAGTCTGGAGTGCCACGGTAGGATGGGCCTCTTAACATCAGAGGCAAATGACCCAACTCCCACATTTTAGGCTCTGAAGCCCCCGCTTACCCTGTGGCCCCTGAATGGGGTAAGACAGATATTATCTTCCATGGGAATGCACAGTCTCCTCCAAAATTCAATGCTAGGATTGAAAATCACACATGACCCTCCTTCCCCTGGAGATAGTATGCCATCTGTTCTTTTCCAATTTTAGGGATGCCCATCTCTAGCCAGGCCCAATCGTTACCCAAGAAAGCAGCAAAATAGAAACTGGTTTGCCTTTGAACACCCAGACACCACCAGACCCTTGCAGCACTTTCATTCTGAGTTCAACAGCTTCTGTTTCTACACGACAGACTCACCAGTTGCAAGTCTTCATATAGATCTGACTGTTACAGACAGAGGAAGGAGAACAGGCAACTTATGGCGGCCCTGTTTGTTTCTATGCAAAATGACCAGCCACTCTCCCCCACAGGGGAATATTTCCCACAAGAATAGAAAGATGGTATTAGTCTAAGGATAAAAGAGTCACCTTACCACTTCATCTGAAACATTTAAGGAGAAGTAGAAATACAGTGAGACATTCCAACTCGGAGTCCAAAATTTTAAGGGGAATCAGAATGGCGTTTTGAGAGATCTTAAGATTTTCTTACGGGTCGGTGCATCTAATGTCTGTTGGGTTGGGATAGTTATCAGTCACATGCCCAATATATAACCGTGTTACAGGCTGAAAGATATTTAGAGGAAGGAGGCCCATTGGGCAGCTTCTAATTTCAAATCAACCTGCCCCCTCTTGATCTTCAGTAGCATATTGCAGCATACACACACTTTTCAACTGAACTTACCTGCCAATGGTGGTCCAATAAGAATAGTGATGCTTTCTAGGATTGTGAAAAGTCCAAAAGCACTTGCAAAGCGCTCCATGCCCACAATGTCCATGAGAACCTGAAACACCAATGAGCCGATGAAGCTCATGGAGACGCTGTAAGCCACACAGAAGAGGACCAAAGCAGCATAGCTGTCCCACAGCCCAGCTATGAGATTGCTGGCTCCATTGACCATCACAGCCAGGCAGAAGAGATAGTAGAGCCGGTCCTTAAAGAATGCCATCTGTGAGATGACCCCAGCCACCGGGCGCACAAAGATGTTGATGAAGCCAATGATGCCAAGTAGCATGGCTGCCTTGCTCTCCTCAATCCCACTAGCAGTTGCATATGGGACCAGGTAGACGTTCAGCACAAAGCCAAATACCATACAGATATTACCAAAGGTATAGATCTGATAATGTTTGTTGTGACGCAAGAGATCAAAGGCCATGTATTTCTGTAGTGCCCGACTGCAGGATGATATGCTGGTCCAAAAGCAGGAGGTAGAAGCAAGTGGCGGGCTGAGATTTCCATTCTGGCTGGAATCCGAAGTGGGATGTACGCTGGCCTTTGGTGAAGAGGGCTGGGAGCTGATGGGTCTCATCACAGCCCCACAGACGCAGCAGTTGAGCAACACTCCCCCAAAGATGAGAAAGGTCCCACGCCAGCCCACAAGATCCAGCAGGTACTGGGACATCAGTGGCCACAATGCCATTCCGAGGGAGACACCTGTAGAGGCCAAGGAATTGGCAAGCGTTCGAAAGCGTATAAAGTAATAGCCCAGCACCGTGATGCCTGCTTGAAATGAGAGGCAAAGCCCCAGCCCTTATGAGAGAAAAAAACATAAAACACAAAAGATTAGCACTAGCTTTTATGTGGTAAAGACAGTGGTTGTAATAAACAGAAAGGCATGCAGGTGGAATTCAAGAGGAAGAATAGGATGATGGAGACACTGAGGTGAAGTATGGAGTGAGGACAGGAGCTGATATTAAGGGGGTCCCTGGTGTAATGCGTGGCAAAAATTGGTATTGGGGTAGTTTGAGCTGTGCATATTTGTGTAATGATAGACCTGAGGTCTTGTATATGTACTGTAGTTAAGAGGGCATCAGAGAGCAAAATGGAGGGGAACCTCGTTGAAAAGTACAGCAGTAGTTGTTTTGGCCAGTAGAATTGGCAGCCTTCAGAGTTAGCAGTGAGGCACAAATCTACATATGAGCAGGTGTGAGGTTGGTACCCACCAAATGTCCCACTCAGGTACAGCTATGTGTCAGGCTAAGTCAAAGATGCCCAGCTGGAAAAGCAGATGTGTTTGGCAATGACTAGGCAATATGTAGGTGGGAATACCATTTGTTGATATGTGCTGCCATCTGCTCGCAGTTCGCTCACTCATGGGTTTGATAGCCATTAGTGATTACTCACATCACCTACATACTACCCAGCAAGCACCTGAAGACCCACGTCCCGCAACCCCTATTCATCTCCCCAGCAATTGTGCCTGGTGAAGATGAGCTGCTCGAGCAGATCGCCTAAAGGAATCTTAGTGCTAGGGAATGGCGAGGTCTCAAGTCCTTAGGTCCTCTCTTCTGTGGATGCTCCACTCTCTTCCGAAATCAAGGCTAACTGGTAAGTTGCAATCATGCATATATGGTAAACCCGGATAGACTGCAGACATTGCCCACAATCTAGAACCCATCAACTCAACAAATCTGGCAGAATACTACTTTTCTGAAGGGGATGATTGTTAGATTCCTCCCAGATATCCAAACACATGGCTTGCCTTGTGCAAAGTTAGAAATATAGAGGTAGTGCAATGTTACGACCCCAGCACCATTTGATACCACAGTAAAATAGGTAATTATCAGTAATAAGAAGTTATCTCTGGTAGAGATCATACTCCTGCCTCCGCCTCGTCTATATTTTTATGTGCTGAGATTTCAACCCCAACAGCAGAGCCTCCACACATGTAGGTATACATTTTAATAGTAAATGTGGAAGGGACACAGGGGAGTGGTTGGAAAACGTATGAGTAATGGGGTGGGTTTAAGGGAGGAGTAAGGAGGAGTTTACAGAGGCGTCAGGAGGGATTTAGGAAGGGACAGCAACACATTTCTACAGATCACGTAAGTGCTAATCGACACGATTTTGTATGCCTATATCTTTTTTTGTATTATACAACTATTAACCGTGTAGTACCTCTATATCTTGTTACTACCTCTCCTGCAATGTCTTACTTCAAAAAAGATACAGGCATACAAAATCGCATTGTTTAGCACTTACGTGATCAGATGCAGGAGAGTTTCGCCTGACCTACTCTCCTCTGACTGCCTGTAGTTAATGGCTGGTGTGGGTGGGGAGGAACTTTCACCACTCTATATATTTCTCTTACCTCTCACATGCATGCATCATACGGCATCTAAGGATCCAAAAGATCTCCGACAAAGATCCCCTAGGCCCGTCAGGCATTGCAGCACCGGCTTGACGAGGAGCGCCCTATGATGAAGCATGACATACTATTGGGTATGTGAAGGTTCCATGATCTGACCACTCAGATCCTCTGTGACTATGATGACCATACCAATGATTCTCTAATACACAGGATTGCACGAACCCAATGAGAGGAACTACCTCATTGACTAGTTTATTTAAATACCCCATGAGGAGGGTGG
Organism: Triturus cristatus; assembly: GCF_964204655.1. Classification (NCBI taxonomy): domain Eukaryota; kingdom Metazoa; phylum Chordata; class Amphibia; order Caudata; family Salamandridae; genus Triturus; species Triturus cristatus. The sequence continues at coordinate 558,611,111 of NC_140590.1, forward strand.
GTGTAGGATCTCATTAAACATATCTCCTCATCCCTCTATTGATTTTAGATAAATGGAGTGAACATCACCTCCACTGATACACCCACTAAGAGAAAGATTAGTGTTAGGGGAAGATTGACATTCAAGAGTGTCTTTACAGTATATATGTTGATATGTCCTTTCCTGAAGACGTAAGGGGGTAGTACCACACTGCCATCACACAAAAAAATTAACAACACTTGAGAGCTATCAGAAACAATAACCTGACCTCCCCTATAGCAGGACATTTCAGAAAAATGCATAAAGAAGATTATCTCCATTGAAGAATAGCAAAATAGTACAAATCCGTAAAAATGTGCAAGGGGGGGAACAGGGAAAGAGCTTAGAAGACTGGATGCTAGATTTATATTGGATTTGTATTGAAAGGAGCCTTTTGGTCTGAATGCGAATAAAGAACTGCACACTTTTCTTGGATAATTGTTGTGTGGAACGATCTAGCATGGAAGAAGCTGCCATTGTTTAAATACCATAATGAATTTAGTGGTTACTTTATAGATGAGAAAATATTTAAATCTTTTCCTTTTTTTCAATTTATTTTCATTGCTTTATTTTTTAGAATTGCGCAACAAAGACGTACCAGAACAACAGTGGTTATCTAGCTCACTGGGGTTTTAAACATATACAAGATGGATCATAGAGTGTACATTGATTGTTGTATACTGTGTCTCTAGTGATCAAATTATTTGAGAAGCAGTGTTTGTTTTCATGGCTCAGGCCAGTGATTTCAGTTCATGCTGGCGGGTGTTCATATATAGAAAGTGGGCATGATAGAACCTGCATCATAGGTACAGGGCATTTAGATCATGAACTTTAGTCATCTTATGTTCAAGACCTGTTCATGTATTGTGTAAAAGCCTAAAGAGGTGTTTATTGATTGAATACAATATTTGTGATCTATGTATGACACAGAAGACGAATTTTCTAATATGGTGATTAATCAATTTAAAGTACATTTGACGATGATTGTATTCAATATATTAATCTTGATCTCAAGTACTTATATGGTGATATGAGGGTGATTAAGGAATAAGCAGATATTTACAATGAAATCCAATGCATTCTTATAAAATAATATGTTCCAAGATGGTGATCACAATGTGATTACGTTGGTCCTTCGTTATTGTTTGTTATACTGTTGTGAGAGGTGGGGTTTAGAGTATATAGTGACCGAGGTTCAATGGTGTGTATATTGTGAACATGGCTGTGCAGTACAGCAGAAATGTGTTGATTCTCCAGCCATGTACATACAATAAACAAACATGGAATGAAAACTTTGAATGCAGGCCTCGTCCCTTGATGTAAGTAGATGTTACTATTTGAATTAAATAATTAATATAAATATATAGATTAAAACCTTTACATTAAAAACTAAATTCACACTTGAAATAAAAATACTATGCAATAATAATTATTAAAAGTGATGTATAGGCTTTATTAATGCTAATATAATTATATTGTAATAAAATGTATTGTTACATCAATGCTTCAAAGCAAAAATATTTTAACATATTATAAACCTACATTAAAAATGTGCTATTTGTTTTAAATTTACACAATCATATTTATTTATATTTTTACCTCTGTTAACCATTTTAAATAATTGGATTTAACATTATTTCCTATAGGGTTTTATTTTAATTTCCTACCTCAATTATTTTCTATTGGATGGTGTTGCAGTACCAGTGGTTGGCCTTATGTAGGGCTTTCCTTAATGCGTTTTTTTTAGTAGTATCCTATACTTGTATGTTTGGCTCCACCTCTTTTTTAGGGGATGGAGAGATTTAAGTCTCCACTTTAGAGTAACGTTGTGTTCTGATTTTGTGAACACCGAAAAGTAATAAAGTTACTTTAAAGTGTAAGAGTAAATTGCATGCGTAGATTTACTCACAAGTGTAATTTATTTTTGGTAGTAGCTTGTAGTTACTTTATTGCTTGATGGAGCGGGTAGTGCAAAATTTTGTATACCTCCTCTATTTCGCATGAAAATACTAATTAAATAATCTATTAACTATAATATTATTAAACAAGTTTGCATGTTTATTAACCAACATTATTAATATTCGAATTACACGTGGGATTTGCATTTTGCATGGCTAAATAACCTTTATGACTAAAATCTGTACGCATATTAACAGTAGTATATGTGGTAAATAGAATACTGCATTATATATGTTGCCTTTGTAATGTTGCCCCAAGAGGAGGACCGAAAAGGTGAATATAATGGCTTTAAATGTTGCTATACGCTAGATAAATACAAGCACATAGAGGGATTAGAAAGGGGTTATCATTAGATTCATTATTTCTATGTATTAATTACTCTTTTGTGTTTGTTTCGCTTAAGTTGGCGTTTGGGCCTAAATCAAAGATGGCCGCTAACTCCACACGACGAAGTGGCCACTGTCCCATGAGACGCGGAGTGAGCTGCGCATGAGCAAAGAAACTTCCTAAACCCCGTAGCGACCTCTGTACCGTATGTCCCCGGTCAAGGATGTAGCACGGGACGTCAGCCAAGACAAGAGAACAATCAACCTTACAATAAACCGGAACAAGCCGACTTTTGGACTAACTCATGATCTCACCCCTCGAACTGAACTGCAAACCTAAAACTTACATCGGACGATCTCAAACAGCCAATCACGACTGTCCTAAAATATCAAATTGCATCTTCTTCACTTCATTGTATTATAAAAGAAGTAGTACAATAGAGAGGGTTCATGCCGCTTCGCTCTTACTTTTGGGTCACGTCACTTTACGTTGCCTTGCTACGTTTTGCGCATTCTCCTGAATCCTTGAAGGTCCGGATGCTGCCCGATCATCTGATGACTGCGAACTTTTCCTAAATCTACGGGCAATGATAGATGCTTGCACGTCTCTGTTCCTTTGACGATCTTTGGGACTGTAGCATGCTGAGCAAAGAACTTTGAGCTTTGGCTTGCTTTCGGACAATTTACGACAAAATTATGCAGAGCCAATGAATTAGAGGACTCCAAATAGCCAGATTAGGTAAATATGATGTTCTGCGATTTATTCAAAATTTTGAAATAAAACTTTCTAAACTTTGACGAGACAAATGCGAATTCAAATCATTATGAAATTTTAGATAAACAATTATTAATTAACGAGAATTCATGAGTGTGAGTTTCATTAAAAGATAGATTCTGAAGTCTTAAAAATGTGTTTTAGCTGGTTCTAAATCACCATCAACCAATCCAACTAATTTGGTCCATTGACCGAAGTGGGAGGAATGCCTTGATGTTTTAGGATTAAGGATCAGTAGGCGAAAGGGCGGTAATGTATATTTTGTAAATGACTTTTCCTTCCCTATAGGTTATAAGGTGCTCCCCTCACATGTCCGGCGCTTGAATCACTCATCCCTCCTGTGTGTACAGACCGGTGTGGAAGAAACGTGTGAGTGTTGGTGTTATGGGCCCCACCAATGACTGCATGTGTGAATGAGTTAGTGTGACGTCGGGTCTGTGACGCAGGGAGGATATCAGTACGGGTTGTTTCCCCGTTGCTAGGGTTTTTTGCGCTGGATCAGCTCTTCTTTATATTTTCAGATAAAAAATCTTTATATTGTTTTCTAGTTACATTGATAGATCCTTCTACACGTATTTCACCCTAAAAGGCTGAAAAGCCTAGGACCTTTTTCAAGGTGGGGTACTGAGTCATGGTCCGGGTACAGACAGTAGCTACCACCGGCCAGCAGGTGTAGTGGCCCTAGGATACCATTGTGCCCTTATAATTGCTGTATTATACTACCCCAATAGCAGTAAAAGGGGGGCATCTTCCTTGCACCAGGGCCCATAGCATCTTTGCTAAGCTGCTGCCCGCATAGGGTTGTCGGTGTGTAGGCAGCATCTCTGTAAAGAGACAGATACGAAACAGGAAGTAAATTGCCTGTGATTGTAACAATGAGCAGTTGTTCCTGTTCCCGAACCGCGCCTATTCTCCATCGCTAAGATAACATGACCACTTCTGCTGTTCTCAAGCTCTCACATGTACAATAACACATACCTGTAAGGAAAGAAGCTCTACATACGTAGAGAGGAGTAGAAATGGATGTAGAGTGTCTCTGTTGTGATGTAGCTAGCGATGGATAGTACTGGAAGTGTGGCTGCTCGCTGCTGTAATTTACTTTCAGAGGGGTTTATCTGGGTGTGTATTGAATCTGCTGCAGGTAGGGCATGTCTGCAGTAACTTACCTACAATAAAACCTGCAGTCACGTAAAGCTGAATGAGGGTCTGGGAAAAGGAGCTGGACACCATGCCCACTCCGGCCAGGATGCCTCCGATGATGACAGTCACCCGACAGCCATAGCGCTCCACTAGTATACTGGAGACAGGACCTGTGACATAATGAAGAGGCTGTGACAACCCACCACAAAGGAGCCTGTACATATATGCCTGCAATATAGGATAATGAAACTTCACACAACAGAGAGACCACCTACGACATCTTTATTTCCATATCTTGGCAAGGGGCACGTTTTGAGTGCCTGAAAGCGTGAAAAAAACCACTTTCTAAGTAAGGCTCATAATGATCATCAACAGTGCATCTGTATGATGCCTTGAAGTGGACTTCCAGGCACTGCCCTGTTTCATGATAGCAACACTCATACATCAGGCATAAAGTGACTAGGAACCAAAAGCAGAAGTGACAAAAATAGGCATAACCAGTGCCACACTGCACCGAGCAACCCTCTGGCTACCCAAGTAAGATGCTCCACCCATGAAAAATTTGTAAAAATGAGGGCCTAATGGTGCATCCATTTGGAAGTTCTGAACTTACTCTTTTGAACTCTGGCAGTACTTCAGACCCTAACAAAGTAGCACTATTTTTCAATATTACCGAATCATGCATGCGCTTATGAGTAAAGCATAAACTTGTTCAAAATACTGGGTTACTTTTAAGAAAATATAGCTGTGCCATAGAAAAAGCACTGCCTATGTCATATGCAATAAAAAGAATGGAAAATAAAAATCTGGTGGCAGGTCTGCTGGTTTGTAAGCCTGTCAATTAACTACCAGACAAGTTGTACGTAGAGAAGCTTGGAGATCACCAAAGAGCGATTTTTTGCGATTCGCTATTTGGTAATCGCAAGCACCCATATACAAATGTGTGTTTCACACATATTGCGAGTCCCAACGCAAATAGACCTACCTCATATATATTCATGAGGAAGGTCTTGGTTTGCTACCCACTGGGATTCGCAAAAATCATAGGGATGGTGGCTTCCTGGGATCCGCAGACCACCATGTCTGTGATTGCTTTTCAATAACACAATGTTTTGTGTTTTTAAATGCAGGCAGTTTTTCTTAAAGGAAATAAAGGGCCCGATTCACAGAACTAACAAGACAAAATCCTAAACGTACTACCATTTACTCATTTTGGTATTCACAGGAGGCACTGAAGGCACTTACTCATTTTGGTATTCACAGAAGGCACTAAAGGCACTTACTCATTTTGGTATTCACAGAAGGCACTTACTCATTGATGAGTAAGTGCCTTCTGTGAATACCAAAATGAGTACGTGCCTTCTGGGAATACCAAATTGGTAGTAAGTTTAGGATTTTGTCTTAAGTTAGTTCTGTGAATCGGGCCCGAAAAGTTTTCTTTTCATTTTTTAAGAGTAAGCTGTGGTCTGTGGGACCACTGCCTGCTATTAAAAAATGCTTTTACAAACATTCACAAAGGGGAAGGGGTCCCTTAGGGATCCCATCCCATTTACGAATGGGTTATTTTGCAACCGCATTTCGGTATTAGGAAGGGATGCCCTAAACATGCCCCTTCCTAATACTAAATCGCAAACACAATTTGTGATTCAGTTATAGGTTACCGAATCGCAAATAGGGCTTGGTACATTTAAAAATAGCCTTTTTTCGTTTTCAAAAGGCCTGATTCTGTGAATTGAGCGTTTGCAACCGAAAAATGCTTTGTACATCTGACCCCATCCCTCTAAGGACTCACCAATACATCTCTGAAAATTGCCAACTTTTCTGGTTCACATTAACCTATTTACAATGTTTTTTCTTCAGCATCGACAGATACTTTTATTTTCCACTTCAATATATTTTTGGTAAAAGAAAAAAAAAATCTATAATTTTTTTTAAAATCAGTGATGAATAAAAAACAGGTGCATCTTCTCCTTTACAGGGTGTTCATGCAATATACATTCCATACCAGACAAATCAGAAGCTTTTGCAGGGAGGGGCCACAACTTTGCTCTCCTCCCACTCCTCTTATTGTTTTTGATTCGAGTTGCAATGCGGAATGTTAGGAAACCAAAGCCCACCAAGGAATGGGCAGCACAGTATTTGGTGACACCTAGTGGTCTTCCAAAATGATTTGCATCACGGAGGAACAGGTCTGGTAATTATTTTTATTAATAATTCATATTGTAATAGGAGCGCAGGGCTTCCGTTAAGTGTGGGGACTAAGCCAAAGAGCCCTATGCCTACCCTCTTATAGAAGGAGAGAAGCGGGAACCAATGGCTGGACATGCAAAATCATGCTGGTTAGAACTAGCTTTGGCTAAGGTTCCCATCTTTCTTTTAAACAAGCACTGCAAAGCCAATAGGTCTCGCCTATGGGAGAGTTATTGGATTTGTCAATGTATTTAGCCATGTTGTACAGCATGCGCTATCTCAGTCGAGGTCTAAAAAGCCAAGGTAGTGGGAGGCTGCCTTGTCCAGGACTGTAATAAGGGTTACAGACCTATCAAACGATTTCAATTTCCTATTGGAGGATATCTGAAGGACATTCAGGTAAGTCCCCGCCTGACTGACAGAATTCACACTAAAATATCCCAATGATATAAGATGCCGTCTTTGTGGTCAGGAAAAATAAACCTTGATTCATATCCTATGCAGTTGCCCTTTTTTGCTGCAGCAAAGGAAAATCCTTCTCTGCGTAGACTTTATTTGCGTAGGAGTTCGCACCTGCCGACAGGCACTAATAGCCAGTGTGAACCCTGCAAACTCCCTTTTATAAGTTAAAACTGTTAAGTTTCTGCGGATGGATAGCTGCACCCAAACTGGACGATGCCACTCCTAACCGTGCTGCTAACAATCTGCTGTCCAGTACTGTAGTTTAAGCACCCTGGGCCTCATGTAGGTGGCCTGGCATTTACCACTTCATAAATACCGAATCATACCGATTCGGTATTTATGAAGTGGTAAATGCTATGTAGGTATTTATGCGGTAAAAATTACCGATTCGTAGAAATTCGGTAATTACCGAATCGGTATTTACCGATTCGGTAATGAGGCATACCTTCCCATTGATGGGAAGGTATGCCTCATTACCGATTCGGTAAATACCGATTCGGTAATGGGGGGAGCACATGCAAGGGTGGCAGGGTGTCACATTGACACCCTGTTGCACCCCTGATTCGGCCATGTGTGCACATGTGGCGCACATACATGCCCTAAGGGCATGTATGTCTGCCACATTGCACACTTAAACGTGCACAAAAATGCTTTTTTACACCTATTCGTTATTTACCACCAACCTTTAGTTGGTGGTAAATAACGAATCCCCACACCCACCACACACTCCCCCTACATCTCATGATTCGGTATTTACCGAATCGGTAAAATTACCGATTCGGTAATTTTACCGATTCGGTAAATACCGAATCATGAAATGATCCCCCTACATCTCAAAAGCCTAAATACCGGTCGGTAACGGTATATTTACCGAAAATCGGCCGTTACCGACCGGTATTAGGCTTCCTACATGAGGCCCCCTTTCTTTTTTGTCTTGAATATTGCACTCTTTATTTTTCTTCAAAGTTCCAAACACCTGTGCAACCTGATTCTGCTGGTCTGTGCTTGCTAAATGTGTTGATACGAATGCTAGTGTTCAAAGTTCTATTGCACATGGTGGCACCAAGTTCCTTAACGGGCTTGGCTCTGTCTATTTTGCTATTGTAATCCTATACATTGATTTTTTGTAAGCAAATATCCAGCAAAACCTATGCTTTCGTTTTTAATAATGGCTTATAGAAATCCTGTTTGTGCCTCAAACGGGCCTGGTATTGTATATGCTGCTATTTGCTATCTTGTAAACTGCCTTTTAGTGATCAAATATGAACCTGTTTTCCTGTTTTAACATTGGTTAAGCCTAGGCTTCATGCCGAGCTCAGACCTGCTTGTTCATATGGGACGTTTTAACTTCGCATGATGTATGCTTTTAAATTGTATGTGTGTTTGTTGAGGTTATTATTAACCGTTCATTAAACTAATTCATTCATAATTCAATTCACTAAAACAAATATACGTAGGCCCCTACGGCTCCCTTGTGGAAAGAGTCAGTGGAGAGATTCCAAATAAAAGTATTTCAAACAAAAGCTAGATTATGAAGCATTTGTATCTGAAGATTGGTGCCTCCGACGGAGCCGGAAGTCACATGCAGGCTGACGTGCAATGGGCTTAGAAAGAGCTTTTATTCTGATCCAGACCAAACTGACTTTTGTCCAAGCATGGTCCCCTGTAGTGTCGGCCCTGTGACGCAACAGGCACGACACGGACTAGCCCACGGGCGAAGGTAAGAGGGGTTCTTATGGTAGACCCCTGAGACCTGGAATACAATGTTGCGGTCGAATGTCATGGGACAGTGAAATAAATTGGAGCCCGCGCAGATGTGACATCTGTGACGCACAGAAGCCAGAGCTCCGCATACACCCACATTTGGCTCCGTGTAATTTCTGTGCTACGCCACGCGCGCCAGCTAGATCGTGCTGCGAGTGTCGGACGACACAACACTGGCGACGAGGGTGTGGCTTGCCCATCTTCACACCTGCTCGGTGGCGGCACAAGTGCGGTAAAGACGCACGCGGTGCACGTGCCACGGAGCGTCCTGGGAGGACATCGGCCCCTCATAGGAGTCCGGACTCTGGCTGTCTGCTCGAAGAGGCACAGGAGTATCGTGTGCACAGCATCACACCAGGGGCCACATCTGTCAGGCCCATACGGAGGTGAGCCGGGTGCCTGGACACGTGGCAGAGAGGCAGGAGGTGGTCCTCAAGGTAAGCAGGTGAGGACACAGCCCGATTGCAGGTCAGAGGTGGCCACTACACAACTGGGGCAGTCCAGACGACGACTGGTAGCAGGCTGCGGGGAGACAAGAGAGAGACAGCATTCCGGGCTGTAGCTAGTCCTGGTGTCACTGGACGATGTTCCGGAGGGGGACAATGGCCACAATTCCACCCATTGAACCATTTCTGGTGGAGGGATTGCCATCTGCCCAGGCGCCCAGATGGAAAAAATGGGTGGAGCGGCTTCTTTTGTTTTTTGAGGCCACACAGGTGCACAACAACCAAAAAAGTGCCATGCTCCTGCATCTGGGGGGGAAAGACATTCACAGAATTACTAAATCGTTAAATGAAGCGGCCCCCAAAACACATCTCACACTAATTGCTGCCCTTACAGCGCATTTTTAACCTATGGCCAACCAGGACTATGAGTGCTTCGTCTTCTGCCAGGCGCGCCAACAGGTGGACCAATCAATTTACACATTCCATGCTCGACTTAAGGACCTAGCAAGCATTTGTGGGTTCCATGGCGAGACGGAAGAGGTAAAGGGTCAAATTATACAAGGGTGCACTTCGGCTAAATTCAGAGAGAGAATCTTAGAGGAATCGGGGAAGCCCCTGGCTGACATTCTAACCCTAGGGCGGACCAAAGAACTAATCATGGGCCAGGACCGCCCACATGGAAGCAGCTCTACAAACACCAGTAAAGGTGGAACCGGTCAATGTGGTGGTGACTCAACCGTCAACCAAGCCAAGCTAGAAGGAGTACATGAATGCCCGACGTTGCGGGTACTGGGGAGGAAGCCTCCATAGGGCAGAAGAATGTCCAGCACAAGGTAAGAGGTGCACGTGGTGCAGACGAATCAATCACTTTGAGCGAGTGTGCCCGTCCCGAAAGAACAGAGGGCCTAGGCCTGCAGTAAACCTCATCCCTGAAGCGCAGAGCGAAAACAGTGATATGGACGATGATGAAGGTGAAGAACAAGTGGTTTATTCGACGTACATGATGGGCAAAGCTACCCAGACATCACACTGACTCCCCCACTATCAGGTGCGTGTCGGAGATCAAGACATCTCAGCTGTCATAGATACAGGGGCAACCATCAACATCATGTCCGCCAAAGTGTACAAGGCGTTGAAGCCAACACCACCTCTGAGCTCCACCGCCATTAAGGTTTTTGCCTGTGGACAAGACCCGCCGCAGGTGATGCGGGGCAAGTTTAAGATAACTATCTCGTACTGCTCCAACTCCGTAACATCGCAAATATATGTTGCCGAAGATGGACAGGGCATGCTGCTAGAATGCCGAGCCGCGGAATACCTGGGAGTGGTGACGTTTGCCTTCAGAATCCACCAGGAGACAGTTCGGCACATCTTAGCCAAATTCCCAGCAGTCTTTGAAGGAATCGGGCGACTGAAAGGGAAAGAAGTACATCTGCATATAGACCTCACTGTGCAGCCAGTAGCTTTACGGCATAGACGCATCGCCTTCCATCTCAGGCAGCTAGTCGAAAAGGAACTGGTGAAACTGGAAGCCGCCGGAATCATAGAGAAGGTGACGGGGCCCACCCCATGGGTGTCACCCATTGTCGTCACCCGAAAGCCAAAACAGTCAGGGGAGGTGCGGATCTGTGTCAACATGAGACTGCCCAATGCCGCCATAAAAAGGGAAAAGCACCTCACTCCCACGATAAACGATCTCATCAAGGAACTGAGCGGGCATGCTGGTTCTCAAAGTTGGACCTCTGATATGGATATCATCAATTGGTGCTAGACAGAGAGTCACGTTACATCATGACCTTTTTCACCCATGTGGGCCTTAGGCGATACACCCACCTGAGCTTCGGGGTGTCAAGCGCGGCCGAGGTCTTCCATAATGTGATCCATGAACTGCTGATAGATCTTCCCGGAGTGGTAAATGTCAGCGATGACATTCTCATATACCCCAAAACCATCGCAGAGCATAACGCCAGGCTGACCCAGGTGCTTCAGAGAATCCAAGACTCCGGCCTTACCCTTCATCGTGACAAATGCAAGTTCCTCAAGCGGCAACTCCAGTTCTTTGGGTATGTGTTCTCGGCCTCGGGTGTCACCTCGGATCCTGACAAGGTACGAGATATCAAAATGTCACCTGCTCCCACCAACATCACCGAGGTGAGGAGCTTCCTTGGCATGGTCAACTACTTTGGCCGATTCATCTGTGATCTCACCACCCTCACTTAGCCGCTCAGAGAGCTGAGCAAGGGTTCAGTCCCTTGGACCTGGGGTCCAAAACACGACACCACATTTCAAGCAATCAAGGGGGCTCTGTTCGCCAATACCACTTTAGCTTTATTTGACCCTCGCAAGCTGACCATGGTTGCTGTTGACTCTGGTCCACAAGGGCTAAGAGCTGTTCTGGTGCAGCGGGCCGGGAAGAAGAAGATTGGACCCCTGTGGCTTTTGCTGTTAGATCTTTGACAAGCACTGAGCAGAGGTATTCCCAAAAAGAGAAGGAAGTTATAGCCATTCAAGGGGGATGCCGCCATTTCCACTTATATGTCTATGGCATGATCTGTTAATTGTTTTTCTGCTGGTCCGCTGGGCACTAAGTTAGTGCGCTTCCATTTCTGGTGCTTTGCAGTAATTTTAAGATCTTAGAGTTTCTTGTTGCTGAAATGGGTGTCATTTCTGATATTTATATGTTTCCTTTGTCTTCATTGCATGATTTTGCTGGCAAGAAAATATCCCTCACAGTCGTCGAAATGTCACTCATAATTACACTGAAATTATAAAAGTGTCACACATAGCAATCTGAAACCTTGGCAGCTATGCGGGACTCATTTTGTTTCCTTCTGCAGACAGCCCAGATCCACAGTAAACGATAATGTCTTACTAGACATGATACTTTTTAAAGCAAGGTTAAGATGAAAATCAGATTATGATGAAGGCTCCCGGTTTTCAGTTTTTACGGATTTTTACAGATAAATACTGACAGACAATGTGTTTTCTGTCTGCATTTATTTTTAAAAGTGGATAAATACAGACAATTGGGCTTCTTTTAAGTGACTCTGTGCTGTCTTTCATGAATTATAGGCTACCAGCTGAGCAGATGGACAACATGCTAAATTAAAAAAACAGGATGCAATTTTATTAAATAATGCCATGTGTCAACATTAATTTGTGGTATAATGCTAATATTTGCCAGTGGATGTTTTGTAATGTAATATTTGGCAGCTAAAATAGCTAAAACAGACAGACATCAAGGTCTGAGCTGTCTGCTGTCTGCTGCCTCCCACAAGCAGGGCTTCAGCATGGCCGAGACTAACTACCGCATCAACGCCTATACAGGGACCTGCAGAGGCCCTGACTTGACGTGCCTGACCTTAAAATGGCGGCCGCCTCTGCCTTCGTTTCCTCAGCAGCCTATATGGCAGCCACAGCTCCTTCTCTGGATTGTTTTATACTCCCCCTCCTTCTTTTACCTCTATCCTCTAGTGGGGACATGCTCTTCCACTACTTGACCATGCTACTGTAGCCTACGTATCTATTCAAAACTGTTTTTCCTGAACGCTGAGACCTGAGCAACATGGCTGATGCCCGGTGGAGCTGCTAGACAGCTATTGAGGAGATTGGCCTGGTTTCCCCCTCGACAGTCACCTACCCAGCCGGACATTGGGCACAGTTCTTCCCCGTCTCCCCGCTATGGCTCCTTCCTCCCCTCCTTTCCTACGAATTCTCGCAACTTCGTTTTTGTTTACTGTACCTTACTACGCTATTGTAACTGATGTAACTTGTAACGCAACGATCCTCTGGTAAAGTGCTCTGATACCTCCGGGTCTAGCCAGCACTATATAAAACATTTTAGATGTACCTTGTAATGCAACGATTCTCTGGTAAAGCACTCCGATACCTCCGGGTCTAGCCAGCGCTATATGAAACTTTTCAAATCAAATAAACTCAAAACTGTTTTTCCTGAATACTAAGACCTGAGTAACATGGCTGATGCCCACTGGAGCTGCTAGACAGCTATTGAGGAGATTGGCCCTGGTTTCCCCCTTGACCGTCACCTACCCAGCCGGACATTGGGCACAGTTCTTCCTCGTCTCCCTGCTATGACTCTTTCCTACCCTTCCTCCTACGAATTCTAGCAACATTGTAACTGATGTAACTTTTAACGCAACAAACCTAAATGTAAAGCGCTCTGATACCCTCTAGGGTCAAATTAGCGCTATATAAAACTTTATAAATAAATAAATAAAAATCAAAGTATGAGTGTGCATCTGTCAGTTAAATAAATATGGAAATGTACAGTTTTACAACTTCATTTGTCTGCAAACCACAAAATAACAATAAATAAATACAGAAAAAGTGGGCAAAAAATAAATATGGATAAATACAGACAGAAATGCTAAAAAAATAAATACCATAAAACCGGGAACCCTAATTATGATCTACCAAAAAAATGTTGATTAGAAGTATTAAAGCATTCTAAGCTGTAGTTGTACAATGTTTAAAGATGTGAATGAAGTTGTTTGGAATGTACAGTTATGTAGCTAGCTTCCTGGCAAGGCGGCAGTTATCACAGGAAAGCATACACTGGTATGTATTCTACCAAATGCCAGCCCAGGACCAAGCATATATCAAGTGAAGCATGTATGCCTTGTGAGTTACATAGCGACCGTGACGTCACATTATGCACTACCTGCAGGGTTTGTTTGTAATTTTCTCCTGTTAGAGTAGTACGTGGGTCACTGGTCAGAGGCATAGCCAGTGTGTCATGGGCTCTAGTGCAAGGAAGGAAATGGGCCCCTGTGAAGAACCAGGGCCTTATGGGCCTGGCGGCGCAGGGCACGCCTTAATCTCCTGAGTTCACCTGCTTTGTTGAACAGAGACACAGGACATTCTGTTGAGCGTAGAAGATCAGGTTTATTAGCTGCTGCTAAGTACAGTTGTCCCAGAAGTACACTCAGTATGTTCTTAGGAGACTGCCACTTTACTCCGTGGCGCACAATCTTTTATAGCACATAGATTCACCAAGAACACTCCCAATGCATACATGGTTATCCAATGAGAAGAGTTTGAAAACAAGATATAACCAATGAGAAAAGTTTGAAAACAAGATATCAAGTAACCCAAATAAACCTCTCTTCCAAATGTTTTTGTCACCCCTCCCCACAAGTTAATCAGTAGTAGTGTCTACAACTCAACTTGCAGGTGGCAGGACATATTTGTATGCTTTGGAGGACAGTTGTGAAATGAGAGAATACAAGTAGAGAATAGCGAAGGCCAGAAGATAAGATAAAGTCAGGAAAGAATGGTGTGAACCGACAGACAGTTGAGACAGGGTTTAGTCAAACCAGACGAGGATTAGTGGACTCAGCCAGTCCCTGACATCAGTCTCGTAAACAGAGGCAGAAGGTTATTTGACATGTCGCAGTAAGATCAGCAGAAAAACTTCGTTCATTGTGCTGCCTGAGTGAGGGCAACACAAAATGATGGTGGAACACAAAGAAATGGTGGCTGAATACAAGCGAGATCGAAAATCGAATTTCCTCACCTGGCTGTGTTTTTAAACCTGAAATACAGGAAAATCAGGATTCAGGTGGCCCTTGAGGCCTCTGGGCCCAGGTGCCACTACCCCTGTTGTACCAATGAAACCTGGCATTGAGGTTAACTGGAATACTTTCAACAGTTTTCATTTTTAATTCTTTCTTTTGGGAGACCTTATACATGGTTCTTTAGCAACCCTGATTCAGGGTGTTATTTGTGCCCTGGGTTTCAACTTCTACCTTAATTACATTAACTGCCAAATACAGTCAAGAAATACCAACATTGCCCACGGGGTTTTCTCTGCCTTTTGTGGATTTGTCCTCCTAACTGGGATCCTCTTTAGGAGACACTTGACAGATGTCACTTGTATATTAAGTGCAAGATGACATTGTGACTGTTGGGAGGATTCACTGTCGGGAAATTATAATTGGGGACACCTTCACTGCGTCCGGTCCTTGACAATTGGATGTACAGGGAACTTACAGGGCAAAGTGGCTGTCTAAGAACCATTGCATAGAACAGCAGTTACACGTATAAAACATTAAAAATAGAGTTCTGTGGTTGAACAAAGTTAAATGAATGTAAGCAATATTCAATGTATACCCTTCTGGATCACCCCATGGCCCGACCCACTATACCTCATGTTAAACATGTCCCCAAAAATGCCAGTATGCATTTCTAAACTCTGGTTGCATCTCTGGGTCTGACTTTTGCAGAGACTCAGAAAAATCAGATTCCATTTGGGATTTGAGTGCTGAATGAGCTCAGAAGCCTTGGTACTTTAAGTATGAGAAATACAAATAGCATACAACTAGATATACAAATTTACTTCTGTGGCTTAGTGAGTACACGTGAAAAAATAAGACTATGGCCCACATGTAGCAAAAATTGTGTTTGCGATTCCATAATAGCGAAAATTACGGAATCGCTATTATGGATTCGCAAAATCGAATGCAGCAATGAAATCGGTAAATATTTGCCATTGGGTAAAAATAGCAAATGTCATTACCGATTCCGTGTTTTCCGAATCTGTAATTGCGAATTCGCAAGTACAGAATCGGAAATTGTGAATTACCCATATTGCTGCATTGTGATGACAACAGAAACCAGGAAGTCTTTCACAGATTCAACACACCTGTACACAGGGGGAGGAGGAGGAGGAGGAAGACTGGTGGAGCACACCCTGGAGGAAGTGTTGCTGAACAGGAGCTGTGAGAAAAACACACCATGGCCACTGAAAAGGCACAACAAAAAGGAGAAGGCAGGAAGAGAAGAATCAAGTTAAGTGACAAGGAACTTGAAATCCTCACTGAGGAGCTTGTCCAGAGAAATGACCAGCTGTTTGGGAAACAATCCCTGCATGTTGCAGAGTCAGTGAAGAGGAAGATTTGGCTTGGGATACAAGCCAAGGTAAATGCTTTGGGGGTGACACACCGTGACATACCTAACCTGCAGAACAGATGGTATGACCTTCGCAGCCGTGCCAAAGAGAGGGTGGCAGACAGGCTAGCCGCAACTAAGAAAACAGGAGGGGGACCATCTAGCGAATGCCCTAACACCCCACTGGGGGACGTGGTGGAATCTACTTTGCAGCCAGAGGCAGTGACACAGATCGACACCTCAGGACATGCGGGCACTTCCCAAGGTAAGACCACAGCTAAACATGTGTGTATGTCAAATATAATCACAAACTTCCCCAAATGCATACCCTGCGTAGTGTAGCACACCTGAGACCAGTCCACCTTTTACTTGCAACACCCTAATGCATTCTGGGAGTTGTATGCAGACAAATGTAAGAGCAAGGCATGGAGGGACCAACAAAGCTCTAGTGCAGCAGAGTACAGCAAGGAAGTGACAACAGTAGACTTTTCACATGACAGAAGTAGATTTAATATAACTGCGCAGGCGCAATGTTACAAACAAGTGCAAACAAAAACTAACTGAACTTGCACTGTTCCAATCATAGATGCAGCGCAGGACAGTGATGTGGCTGACGATCACGAGTCCGAGGGAGGCATGGAACAGCATGATGAGGGACAAGAAAAGCCAGCATCCTCACCCATACCTGCTCCCACTCACCGCAGGAGAAGAGTACAACCATTCCCTGATTTGGAGAGTGATGAGGACAGCAACACAGGATCCCACACACAGCAGCCTGCACATACCCCACCATCACCAACACCAGAGCCAATAATGTGGCGCAGTTCCGTGCAGTTCCACAGGCAAAGGCCCAGGGCAATCCCCACGCGTGCTGATGACGATGGCGAACCACCGCAAGTGTCCTGAAGTCCAAGATGCTGAGGGTCCAGCGCCTGCAAGGGAAGAATATCCGTCACATGCAGGGCCAACTGGGAACAATGTCAAGACACATGGGTGGTATTCATGACTGCCTGAGGGAGCCAACTACTGCAGTAGTGGAAGGGCACAGGGCGAACAATGAGAGACTAGACCGTGTTGCGACTGCCATTGAGGATATGTGCAGGGTCATTCAGGCAGAGCATGTCACAAATGGCAGGAGGCATCAGACTTCCATGGTACGCATGCAAAGTTACACCAGGGCCATTAATAGGCTGAGTCACACCACAGCTCAGCTTTCAAGGCGTGCAGTCAGCATGCAGGTGGAGATGCCCCACTGCTGTGGGGATGTTGCCAGGGGCCTCATCCAGGTCACCACTGCTGTGGAAGGACTACAGACTGCAGCAGCTAGAGGAAGCCTCATGAGTGCAGGGGGGGACAGTGAGGCGGGCTCCAGCCTGGGCAGCCTACTGGTACCTGTGTCACATGACAGAAGGCGCAGTACCAGGTGTCAAGTCGGCACAGAGGGGTCAAAGACAGGGGTACCAGAGCCTACAAACAGGGCCACAGGAGTGCGTGGCAGGAAAAAGTTGTGAACTGGACCTGTACCAATCTGGTGACGTAACAAGAAATATGACTCCCTTTCAGACTGATGTTGCAGTGCCAAGACAATGACTTTTGAATTGTCTGCACCCACACTGCACTTGTCTGACAATGGTATGTGTGCATCAACACAACTACCCACCTAACAGAATAAACCTTTACGAAAATACTGTGTTGTGTCTTGATTACTCACCTTAGAAGTAATGTTGTGTGATTTCTGCCCATCTCCGTCTCCCCTCTGCTGCATCTGGACCGCGTGCTGATTGGTGTGGCTGTCTTAGCTGGATGTCTAGTTCTAGCTCGCTATCAGACTCTTCCAGGGTAATGCCCCTATTGGTGGCAACGTTGTGCAACATAGCACATGTAGAGACGATTTTACAGCATATATCTGGCCTATACTGTAAAGCTCCACCGGTTTTGTGGAGGATGCGAAGATTTGAGTACACCAAATGTCCTCTCAATAACATTGCGTGTCGCAATGTGTGCATGATTGTATCGCTGCTCCCTTCGTGTTGTAGTATTCAGATAGGGAGTGAGGATGAAAGACCTCACAGCGTATGCACTATCACCTACAGGATGTGAACAATAGACATACATTAGGTACTGCTACATGTCACCATGGCGGACAGGTGTGCAAGATAGTATGATATCTGTTTACCCAGCAAACATCCTTCGCCAAATTCACCCGCCAGCAGACGTCTGTGTATGCAACTATGCCTGAAGATGTAGGAGTCATGTGCACTGCCAGGGTAACTTGCACTACGTCTGTGATTATTGTTTTTGAATTGCAGATTACTTGAATGTTCAGCGAATGGTATGATTTGCGGTTCCAGTAGATATGTTCATTCACTGAGGGGAGGACATATGGGTACATGCGTCCCATCAATGCAACCAATGACATGTGGAAATTGTGCAACCTGATAGAAATCTAATTTGGTTTGCATCAATTCCTGTGGTGTTGTGGGGTACCTAATGTGGTGGTGTATCCTCTGCAACATGGCATTTAGGAAAGAGTTGAAAAAGCGCGATAGGGCACTTTGAGAGATACCGCCAGCTGTTGCAATTACTCCCTGGAAGGTCCCTGAAGCTAGGAGATGCAGTGAGCATAGGACCTGCACAACGGTGGGTATGGCATGTGTCCTGCGAATCTTTCGCTGCAGTATTGGGTCTAACTCAGCAATGAGATCTAAGATTGTGGATGCATTCAGCCTATATTTATCATAAATCTCTTCCTCCGCCTGCCCTAGCAAAGTGACGCGCACTCTGAAGATTCTCTCCTGTATCCTCCTTCTTCTCTGTGCTGCTGCTCTTAACCTCATCCTCCTTGCTATGACGTAGAGCGCTACCATTGTGAGACACTCTGATGCATTCTGGGACTGTTTAAGTAGTTTGCTAATGAATTACACCTGATTTGTTGTATGTGAAATTTTTACCACCTGATAGGATTTCTTCTTATTTAGGAGATGCAATTTGCAATTCTTGCCTTATTCTGTATTTGTGAATTCTTGTTGCATATGAGTTCTCGATTTCTAATGCGATTGAGTATTCCGTATACAAAATCGCTATTACAGATTCGGAGATTAAGAAATCGCAAATTTTGGGAAAAGTAAGGTTTTCTGCGAATTTGCTTCATGCATTGGAAGAAGCTCTTTTGCGATCGCAAGCAGCATTTTTTTGCAATTCGCAACGTTTGCGATCGCAAATTAGCTTGATGCATGTGGGCCTATGTTGCTAAAAGTAAAGGGGTCAGAAAATTCAGTTAGATGCAAAAAAAGTGTTAGTGCCCAAAAAATGTAATATGACGTATGAAATTACCAAACTCCAATCCCCTTCACCCCCACCCAACGAAAAGCCCTCCAGGGAACACCGGGATACATTTGCACAGTAAAAAAGTTGGTGTTGGGAGGTGGGGGGAAAGTCGGGGTTTAATGTGTTGTAAAATTGCATCTGCAAGTTAATTTGTATTCGGACCACAAACACTAGGAATGGAGTGGTAAAGTTGCCCTTGTGTAAAGGCACAAAATGCAGTAAGGGATTTACTGTGGATGTATATCTAATCAAACAGTTATGCTGTGAACAGCTTAGATGTATTGATTCTTAATTGTCTAATAATGGTGCTCTAAGCACAACAGGTCAATATACTGAACCCATGTTATACCGCCACAATAAACAGTTTTATGTAACAAATACTCTTTTCATTGCCTGCTATGCCTACATCTGTTTGCAAAACATACACTTACTTGTTTGAGCAATTTTCCATGAAGAAATAGCATATTTAATTGCCCATACTGCCCTTCATCTAGGTGCACAGCACAGGAATAGTCAGCCAGTTTAAAGAATAAAATACTCCTAGCTGTAGTAATGGGGCTTTTAAAAGTCATCCTGGAGTTTCAGGACACCGGAACTTGCCTTGCGGCCATGTGACTCGACCTGGATTGCCGGGGTGTTTTGCAGTATTCTGATTAAGCACAGTTGAGGGAAGGTTATGCCATAAATATTGCAATAGTACAAATCGTTAGATAAATTCACACTATCAAGGATACTTTAGGGGTCATTTAGACCTTGGCGTTGCAAAAACATAGTTGTGATTTGGCAGTGCTCCAACCCTGCCAAGTCACACTTTCCGAGCCCCATTTTAGGTGGTGGTGAGGGTTTCCATGGGTGGTGTCTCAGCTGGCTCTGGCAGTGGAAACCCTTGACCTGGAAGCCGCTGTCCCTGGGCTGCTCAGCCGTATTTAGGGCGAGCGAATGTCATTGGATTCCACTGCCAGGAACCACCATGGGGGCGGTGGGAGGCAGGCATGGCCATAATGCACAGGTGGGAAGAAAACTGCACAATAGTGCCATTAATTGTTTGTTTTTTAGCTACAAACCATTACTCGGTGGGGGTGGTTTATGAAAAACAAAAATAGCACACCGGGTGCAACAAATATGAAGTCTGCAGCAGCTTGCAGCAGCTGTGGTTGCAGTGACAGCTTAGGAGATCTATGACAGGCAGGCTGGGATCTCTAAATATGGTGGGTGGTTCTCTCCCATGGACTAGGGAACTTGGCCCACCCTGACTTTTAGGCACCGGGGTGTCCCGATGATGAAGCATGACACCACTAGGGTGTGTGAGGGAATATAATAACAAAAGGACTTACTTCCTTCCCCACACTTATGTGGTGTCACTCACTTCAAATAGGGTATACCATTGTTCCACCAATAGCAATTTGTTTTAGTTAGCTACACCTATTGTTTGCTGACTGGTCAACCACGGGAGTACTTATAGTGACATAGTGTTAACCCACGGGAGGGTGTACTCCCTCATAGAGTTCCTCTCGGCCCCTCGCCAAACTAGGAGTCCTTCCTTGTAAGGTATGTGAATTATGCACTTAGCATGTTCCCCATACAGCTGTATTGCACAGCCAGGGAGGAGAACATTCACAAGCTCCCAGTCCCTGTCTAAACGTCAGACCAGGGCGCTCAAAATAATCATGACACTGCTGACATGCTGGTAACAGCAGCGTTGTGATTAGCTAAGAGAGTCTGGAAACATGTGGGCTTCCTGTTTCCTGGTTTCCTGCGTTGGACGTAGGAGAGGAGGCGCTTGAAGGTAAGTGGATTTTACCTTTTTTAACCCCCTCATCACATCCCCTCCCCTCCCCACCAATACTGCCCCGTAGGAGCCGCTACTGGGCATAGTCCTTCAGAGCAACATTCCTTCCTGGCAAAGTATCCACAGGTCCAGGAGAGTGCTGAAGAGTGGTGTCCGAAGTTCAATATTTATGCCTGGGCCTTCTTTTGAAATGGGAGAAACTTCGAGAGATTTCTCTTTGAAATCCACAGGCTTCCTGCCTTCCCTGCCCTTGCTCCAGATTAACTACATGGGTATGCAGCCCTTTGTAAGGAGACAGGACACAGCCTATTCACGTTTAAGGACGGCTGTGCCCAGCTCTGGCTTCCCATCTGGCTAGTGATGGCCCATACAGGCACACCTAAACTCTCTATTGTGTGTGGCAGTCTAGGAGGAATAGACAAAGCCTGTTGGCTACACCCCGACCCAGAGATAGGAGGCACTAAATAGGGAAGGCAGGAAAATGGCAACTTTCTAAAAGTATTATGTTGATTGGGAAACCCAATAAACCCTTGAAGGCTTGGCTAACAAAATGTTTGTCAGATAATGGTGCCTACATGGGATTTTGTTTGAAAATAATGAAGCTAAATTTCTCTAGATCAATTGTAAGTGCCCAGATTAATGGCCTCAAATATATTAATTATATAAGTCAGTTGAACCTAAGCATATCGTTGGCAATAGTAAAGCACTACCTTCATTTTAATTAAGTACATTAATGATTTCCTTTTTTTAATATAACGTCACATTTTTTTTTTCAAAATTGTATTGATTTAATTTGGGTTGACTATAAACTTTCATTAATGATGACGGCGAATAACAGTCTCTTTTTTAACTTTGTTTTACTTATTTGATACACGCACAATGTTTGTAATGAAGAAATTCATTAGGAACCCAATCTCCTTTTCAATAGGATGCCTTTGACCTTAATGATTAAATAATGTTTTCATTCTGTAGCTCTTTTTTGGCATGAAAAGATAATGAGTTTGTTCTATTAATTACATTATAGAATTTCCCCCTCTTCTTTCTCGGTTAAATGTGTCTATTTTTAATTACAAAAACAACAGTTGATGGACCGAATGCAGAACAATGTTATACATTCACCCCAGTACAGAGATCTGGGCGTAAATCCATCGTTCTTATGCTCACCATGCCATTCCAGTTTGAACCCAGCCATATGCAAATCAGTCTTGACCCTGTGCCTTATGGGAACAGTCCAACCCGAACTGCCAAGCCAGGTCCTCCCTGGACTGGAAACAAGCATCCTAGGACCGGTTTCGGGGTTTCACCCCTCTTCAGCCAGGATAGCTTGATTCCAGTGGCATGGAGAGCACGGGACTCACGTCTGAGCATATCCGTCCCACTCGGGGTGACAAATGCAAAAACAACAGTTGATGGACAGAATGCAGAACAATGTCATACATTCACCCCAGTACAGTGATCTGGGCCTATATCCATCGTTTTTTTGCTCACCATGCCATTCCAGTTTGAACCCAGCCATATGCAAATCATTCTTGACCCTGTGCCTTATAAATGTAAAATGTAAATTTGATACTTGTATAGCGCATTACTCACCCGCAAGGGTCTCAAGGCGCTTGTACGAATACCGCTGTGGAACCCATCCTGGCTTTCCCTGTGAGGCGTCCACTCCTGGGCACCCCCAAGGTGGAGGCCAGGCATCCTTAGCGTTGTGGGGGCCGTTGTGGAGATTAAGCAAGCTATTGCCCAGAGTTGCAGAGTGGGACTCCATGATTGGAATGGCACCGAGGCGAGAATTATCAGGTCCGTGGAATTTTTGAGCCCAAGACCCGCCGAGGCGGGGAATTGAACCCTGGTCCCAGGCTAGATCTCTGCATCAAGGTCTGCCGCTCTAACCATTGAGCCACACTTCTCCACTTATGGGAACAGTCCAGCCCGAAATGCCAAGCCAGGTCCTCCCTGGACTGGAAACAAGCATCCTAGGACCGGTTTCGGGGTTTCACCCCTCTTCAGCCAGGATAGCTTGATTCCAGTGGCATTGAGAGCACAGGACTCACGTCTGAGCATACCCGTCCCACTCGGGGTGACAAATGCAAAAACAACAGTTGATGGACAGAATGCAGAACAATGTCGTACATTCACAACAGTACAGTGATCTGGGCCTTAATCCATCGTTTTTTTGCTCACCATGCCATTCAAGTTTGAACCCAGCCATATGCAAATCAGTCTTGACCCTGTGCCATATGGGAACAGTCCAGCCTGAACTGCCAAGCCAGGTCCTCCCTGGACTGGAAACAAGCATCCTAGGACCGGTTTGGGGGTTTTACCCCTCTTCAGCCAGGATAGCTTGATTCCAGTGGCATGGAGAGCACGGGACTCACGTCTGAGCATACCCGTCCCACTCAGGGTGACAAATGCAAAAACAACAGTTGATGGACAGAATGCAGAACAATGTCATACATTCACCCCAGTACAGAGATCTGGGCCTAAATCCATCGTTTTTTTGCTCACCATGCCATTCCAGGTTGAACCCAGCCATATGCAAATCAGTCTTGACCCTGTGCCTTATGGGAACAGTCCAGCCCGAACTGCCAAGCCAGGTCCTCCCTGGACTGGAAACAAGCATTCTAGGACCGGTTTCGGGGTTTCACCTCTCTTCAGCCAGGATAGCTTGATTCCAGTGGCATGGAGAGCATCCTAGGACCGTTTTCGGGGTTTCACCCCTCTTCAGCCAGGATAGCTTGATTCCAGTGGCATGGAGAGCATCCTAGGACCGGTTTCGGGGTTTCACCCCTCTTCAGCCAAGATAGCTTGATTCCAGTGGCATGGTAAACACGGGACTCACGTCTGAGCATACCCGTCCCACTCGGGGTGACAAATGCAAAAACAACAGTTGATGGACAGAATGCAGAACAATGTCATACATTCACCCCAGTACAGAGATCTGGGCCTAAATCCATCGTTTTTTTGCTCACCATGCCATTCCAGTTTGAATCCAGCCATATGCAAATCAGTCTTGACCCTGTGCCTTATGGGAACATTCCAGCCCGAACTGCCAAGCCAGGTCCTCCCTGGACTGGAAACAAGCATCCTAGGACCGGTTTCGGGGTTTCACCCCTCTTCAGCCAGGATAGCTTGATTCCAGTGGCATGGAGAGCACGGGACTATTTTATACTGATGAACGTTGGGTCCTTTTTTCTAACAAGATATTTTTTTGATCTCAACGATTAGTTATTGTTTCTGTTTTGTAATATTTTAGTCCCCTCCAATTGGGCACAGATAATAATGAGTCTATACTTTTTTTTAGACTTTTTTGTTGAATCGATTACTTACTTGGACTAATTTCTTTAAGGTCCCACGTTGATCCAATCTTGAGTAACTTTCTTCTAATATTTTATTACACAATAGGTGGGTGATGGTTCTTCCACCTTTTCTTATATTATTCTTTTTCGATGAACTAGATTGTATACCTAAGGGTTCTTTATTTTTTAATGATAACCATGCATTCTTTTCTTTTCTTCACTTGTTCCAGGTGGATATCTTCTTTTTTATGATGTGTTTGGTTGACAAATACAATCTTTGTGATTCTTCATTTTATATACACATATGATTTCTTTCTCTCTAGAAGATGGTCTACTAGATGTATCACAAGACAAGACCAAAACGTCAACTAGTTTAACCCATTTCCAATGAAAAAATTGTTATATAGGAATTTATTATTGAATGTTAAATGCAAATTTCAATTTGTAAATAGGCTATTGAAATGGGTTACCCACAAAAGTGACTAATAGACAATTGCATCTGGAAGATTATCAATCTCTGTCACTTGTGCCTATGCGAAAGCTGTTTTTGTACCCTGTAAATTAAATTATGGAATTATATAAATTTCTACCCAAAAAATTATACACCCGTTGCTGACTGTCCACCTTTCAGAACTTTTCATGGATGTAATAAATCCATGGAGAAACTTGACTCTAATCAGACATACCCGGGTTGAAAAGGTAGCGATCCTTGCCTTGTCCCCCCTGTTTCCCAGATTGAGCATCTAATGGGACTGCAACTCAGTAAGAGGTCTGGGACATAAACCACCAAGGATGGAAGATATGGAAGATCCTACTCCTCTCCAGTTCACCAATCACTATCCTGGCACCCTGTGGGATGACTCAGGGAGGGTTGGTAATTTTTACCAAGATCTAAACACCAACATATTTTGTCCACTCTCATTTTCCAAGCACCTGGAGCACAGGGTTTCACAGCAACTTCAGAACTAAAGTCATACATCACCTCCATGCTACTGAAGCAGGAATGGTCAATATTTTGTCGAAGAGCAAAAAAAAACAATTTGTTTTGCCAAAAATGGTCAAAGCCACAATGTCATTAAATATAAGACCAGGAATAGAGTCGCAACAACTACATTTTGCAAAGAGGATACCAAAGAATGACATCCCTCGTCAGAAAATTCACGACTACACATGCATGAACATTACCTATGGACGTGCAAACATAGTTTAGCCAGACACCCAATACAATTTTAAAAAAAGTTAAATGAAAAAAAAAAAGACCAGTTCTACTACACTGCAGTGTTTTCTAATTTCAAAATGATAGTTATCTATGCACATCGTACATCTCATAAATGGAAAAACCATTCTATAACCAGCTCTTAACTTGTGGCAAGGTTGACGGTGGTTGGCACCAGCACGTTTTTTAGTGGATCAGGGCTTATTTTCAATTTTTAGGCTATGACCTAGAGCAAGAGCAAGAGAAGAAAAAGATATGAAAGCAGAGGTAAAGGGAGAAAGTGGGCATGAAAAGGAACCTTTCAAAAGCACACAAGGGATCCAAGGGAGACAGTCCCAAAAAGGGGGGAAAGTACCACTCCTTAAATATAATGAAACCTCACAAAAGATACATCCCCTTTAATAACAAAGGTCGTTTGTGAAAGAAGTAGCTGGAGAGGGAGTGATCCTTTTTTAGGACGAGAACCCTCACTCACCCAATGGTGACATGCTTCATCATTGGGTTCCCTCCTCAAATCGGGACCGCGAGGTCCCAGATGTGGGCTACAACTCCCCACCAGAAAAGTGTAGTTGGAGCGGAGCTAAAGTGTTTTAGGTAGGGAGTGCCAATGAGCACAAAGGTGAGTGAGGGGCAGAGTGCAAAACACCCAAAGGTGAATGATTAAAACTATCTCATCGGCTCAATAAGTTTATTCTGTGGTACCCTTGCATAGGATTAAAAAACAAGAGGACTGGGGGTTCAAAACAAATATACCCCCACAGTGGTCAACATGCTACTGCCTCTATTTAGACTCAAACCGAGTTCTCTCGGGATTCATCAGGACCAAAAAAAATCATTCAAGTCACTCTGCAACATATAGTAAAATCACAAAAACACTCAGATGGCTATCCTGGCCGTGTTCAATTGTTGTCAAGGAAATGATGGGTAATTAATACACCATCTCCATCTGAAAGGAAAAATGAGAAACAGTGAAAAACACAAACAATGTTGTTTAAAAAAGGATCAGCTGGTTCAAAAGTATCACACACATGTTATCACAGGGTGCACAAACAGTCACCTCCTTAACACAACACACCAGTCTAGTGAGTTTATAAAGGACAGACGGAATAGATAGGCATTTACCTTATAGAGGAATTGCATTGTACCTCTCTATGGCCACGAGGTACCCCTCAGCCGAACTCTGCTATCAGTACTAAAAGAAAGTGAGATAAGAGCGACAACATGTAGTGTGGGATGCACTAGTATTCATTGTGTGAAAAAAAACATGTCAAATGACATTAGAAGATGAGGCAATCACTAGAACAGGCCACAAAACCGGGCTCTGGAACACCACAGTCTCAAGGAGAATGGGACTTGCCTATATGAATCTCATACCGGTGAGTGGGTCCTGGAAGTGCCACTCATCTTACCCGCCCACTGGATCATGCAGCTGCCACCTCGAGGGTGAACAGAAGATGATATTTCAACATGTAGCTATGGCTGGTTTGACAGAAAGGAGTGGAATATGCAGCTTCCGGTTGGATTACAGAAACACCAGAACCTATAGTGTTAAAGAGTGGCAGTGAAATATTCAGCTTCACTTGTGTGGAAGAAAGTGAAGTAAACCATCCCATACAAGTAATAATTTTTCTAACTAGATAAGAGGCTCCCAATCTTATATCGCCTCATCATTCATAGTATATGATCAAAGCATCCTAAAGTGTTAAAGAGTGGCTGTGGGATATTCAGCTTCACTTTTGTGGAAGAAAGTGGGGCTGGGGTAAGCCATCCCATACGAGTAATATTTTTTCTAACTAGATAAGATGCTCCCACTCCTATACCTCCTCATACTTCATAGTATATGATCATAGTGCTCCCATGTATTTGTGGATGTAGCACGCCCATTCCACAGCGGGAGGGAAAGAAGCCTATGATGAAGCATGCCCCCAGTAGGAAACCCTGGTGGGTGAGGGTTATTTTAAGAAAACTTTCTGTTTTTTACCTAAGTTAAAAAGTGGAAAGATAGTTGAATCAAACGGATGGACTCTCTCTGGTTACTACAGATGGAATACATAACATGGAGAGTGTAAGTAAAAATGGTCAAATCTACCTAGACATGCAGATTAGAGGAGCAAATGAAAAACACAATCAGGGAAGAACCATGGCCACACAAAAACTAAACAAATAATCAAATGAGTAGGAGATATAATCAGCTATGTTAACGAAGTTCTTGCTGCCACTCGGTTCTGACATTCCCCCAGAACATGATCACCGCTGCCAGATCACCAATAACTGCACAGGTGTCCGCATCAGCAGCAACCTGGATACATTGTTCTGTCATGCAAGCAGTTAACTAATCACAGTACGACCGACCATATGTGTTACTTTAATACACAGGTTAACAGAAAAATAAACGTATTTCAAGGCATTGTCGACTTTCAAACATTTGACTCAGTCTGGCACATAAGACTGTACATAAAATCCTTCAAAATGGCATTAGGTTGAAGGTCTATTTTTTGGTGGCCCCAGTTTCATCATCCCCAAAATAGAGCTAATCAAAAATACTGATGCAAGACTCATTCTCCACCTGCTCCCAAGAGGATGGATGACTCCAGGCCTGCAATCACTCAAATGGCTACGTGTAGCTTGACAAGCCCTTTTGATAGCAGTCTACTCTACAGCATCCACAGAGCCTCCTAAGGAAGAGGACCACTATTCCTACAAGTTTAGTAAGACAAACAAAATAGAACACTGCTCTTCAAGCTTGAACCACAGATCATCTCATCACTATACTATAAGACATCCAGAGGAGGCACCACCTCTCTGTACAAGAAGCCAAGCTCTGGAACTCACTACTAGCCAAGATTCTTAGCAATCAGGATCATTTACACTTCAGAAGCAGGTGTTTTCTTGGAAACACATAATTCCATAAACCTGGTATAGAATCTGGAAGAATAATCAATTATTTAAGTACAAACTACAGTCCATAGATCTGAAACAGCCCAGACAGCACACAACTTCCTATGTCTGAGCATGTTATCACCTATGCTGGGCCTGGGTTTTACATTGTTATGTCAATTAATATACATCTGTCCTGATCCTCCCTAATACGAATATCATAACATATCATAACGTTCAACGATCAGACAGCTGACTGTAATTCAGACAAGCTGCATAATAATCGTTATACTGATTGAACTTCTTACACTAATGTGAGATCAATCTTCTATGGGTCATGTCCTTCAGCCAGTACTGTACCAGTGTAAAGCACACAAAAAAAACATCAACTGAACAGGCATGGAATAACTTAAGTGTACGACAATATTCCATAGGCCAATGGAGGGCTTTAATTAACCCATCACTGATGGTCCACAGTACCTATATACTATGACTGCTTCTTTACACAGAGTCATAACACCGCCCCTGCAATGCAGTGGGCCCCAAACCTTTAGAGGGCCCCTAACTCTTCAAGGCCCCTATTCAACCCAAGGCCAATGAATATGACGCATGAGAGACTCTGAGGCCCCTATCTATTATGAATGGGGGCTCTCCCATCTTGTTGCATTATTCCACCGTCTTGACGTCGCACAATGACAATCATATGTGGGATGACAGTATTAACGTCTGTTCCAGCAGACCTCCCCAACATCTCACCCACCAACTTCCACATGCTCAGCACCCCACACTTTAAACTAACATGCAATGGCATAGCCAATAGGTCTCGCTTTCGGGACCTTATAAGTAATTAGTTATGCAGCAGAATATCCTTGGTGCAACAACACCAACTGTTGCATGGTTAAACACTTATAAGTGTACACTTATAACACATGAAGGGGAATAATGCTGGGGAAGGCGGAGGTGGTTTGTGAGGGTGGGGCGGATGGTCAGCGCGGAGCGGCATTATGGGGCTCCACCCCCGGTTTCGCCCGGATGCCACCTAGCATTTGATTACGACAAATGCATTCGTAAACGGTGATTGGAACAGACGCTGTGTCTTGCAGAACAATGGCGCGGCTGAGCGCAATACACAATTAGCGTCCTCATTCCATTAGCAGTTGGTAGCGGCTTTTGCAAGATTTGGTATTACCAATGAATAATGAACGAATACACGGCTCCTAGCGACATTGTGATTTACTCCCTGATGGGTTGCATTCGCGGCCGCCTCTGCCGGTCGGAGGAGTCGGGTGTGGAGTGTGCGCATCTGGTTGCGGGGGAACGCGGGTGGTTGTGGTGCTTGGATGTGGCGTATGAATGCAATCGTTCAGGGATGAAGTGCAACAGAGGGATGAGGAGGACCACAGTGAGGTTGGGGGCGAAGTTTTGGATGGGTGGGTTCCGAGGAGCACACGGGAATGCTTGGATGCAGGAAAGGGCGCTCGAGAAAGGGGGTGGGTCTCGGGCTGTGAGATGCTCAGTTGAGGGTTGTGGAGGCATAGATGGTGGGGCTCAGGAGCACAGGGTGGCGTAACAAGACAGTGGGGATGGTGGGGTTTTCGGGGCGGGTGGGGGCTTATGCTCGGACCTGCCGATCTTGGAGGGGGGGTGCGGGCTGGCTTTGGGTCTCGGCGTGGTTCAACGTCCTGGGTTCCTGGGCAGGGTGATTGGTCTCATCGGCGGGCTCAGCTGGAAGGGGGCAAGGAGGGGACATCGTGATTGGGCAGCCTGGGGAAGGGGCAGCGAGGGGTTTCATTGCAAAGTTAAGGAGAGCGCTGGGAATGCTGGGTGGAAAAGCGGGTGGAGTGCAGGAGCACAACGGGGGGGGGCTTGCAGGAGGAGACGTATGCATGAGTTGGGTAGTCTTCATGCCATAGCCTTTCATACTTCTGAGCCCGGTGTGATTGGTTACAGTTTCTGCGGGCGCTTGGGAGACATGGCGGGGGGCCGGGCACGGTCATGGGAGGGGTGAAGGGGTGTATTGCAAGGGAGGATGTGGGGAGGGCCGAGGGTGATGGGTGCAGGGGTGCCGGGCGTACTGTCACCCTCAAAAGGTGGGAGGTAATAGAGCCTGGCTGGGAGGAACTTGGGGGCAGTGGGGCAGAGGGTGTGCGGTTTCCAAGGGGAGGTTGGGTGCGGCTGCACCCGAGGCTGGGCCCAGGGCCACCTGACGGACCTTGCAGCAGCGCGCATGGAGAATGATGGTACAGTTTGGTTGCCATTCAGGAGGATGGAGGTGTTGCCGGGCTCTATCTGCTAGCGGGCGGCTAGTTGTGGAGAGTTGGGAAGGAAGCGGAGGTTTCAGTTAGCGGGGGAGTTGGGGCTTGTGGGGCAAATTAGGGATGGGTGACACGCATGGCTCGGGAGGTGGCGGAAGGGGGGATGGGTACAGGGGGGCGCCCAATTGGGGGGATTGTGTCCCGGACTGCAGGAGGTTTCAATGGAGGGAAGGAATGCTGGGGGGGGTCAGGAGCAAGAGGTGGTGGAAGCAGGTAACAGTGGGCGGGTTTGCTGTCTTAGGGGAGGAGACGAGCTTGTGGGCAAGGCTGGGTAATCCAAAAAATCAAAAACACATACACGCTGACTAGGGTTATAATGCGACAAAAGCGCGCCGGGGGCACCGTTTTAAGTGGCTAGGGAAGAGGCGGCAACGGGTCGGATTACAGGGTAAAGGAGGGAGGGACCGGATTGGGGGGGATGAGGCCGTCCAAGAGGAGGAATTTGTCGATTAAGGAGATCAGGGCGGGCGGGGGATGACCAGTTGGACGGTCCGTTAAACCTGGGCAGTAACGAACGCTATGCTTGCCTTCCATGGGGGAGGCAGACGGTCTTGCATTTTAACAATTGTGGTGGAGCATAGCGGCTTTTATAACAACTTCAAGCTCGATTTGTGTTTAATGCTAGACTCGCATTTGCATACTACGGTCCGGCTACATTAAAAATACATGCAGTTACGGTTGGAAGGCAAAGTTGTGGGCCTTGAGCACGGCATGGGGGAAGGCCATGTAGGGGAGTTAGGAAGCCACACCGGTCCGCGTGTGTATCCAGCACGTAAATGGTTGCAATGAATGAGCTTGTCCTCTTAGGCGGGGCCAGGCTTTGTCGGGACAGTGCTGCCGAGTGTTAATGCTGCCGTGTTTGGAAGCCCCTCTAGCAATCCCTCTTATGAGAAAAATTAAGGATGCTGCACATGTTTAGTGAGGGGGTCATGTCCGGTCAGCGGCTGTGTTGAAGCACGTGCTGCAAGCCCGCGAGCGAGCGATGGGAGGAATGAGCGTGCGGCTGTGAAAGTAAAAGACAAGACAAGCTCGGCCTCAAAAGTGGTGCACGCGTGAGCGCCCTCTGCGGCAAAAATGAGAGCACCGCGTTTTAATGACCCGTGACGGACGAAAGACAGATGGCGGCTGCGCGTGTGCACGCGCGCGTAACCGAAAGCTTGAGGCCACCAAAAGCCTGTGGTAGCACTTTCAAAACCCGCTTACTGAATGTCTCGCAGAGCAGCGCATGCGCTGGCTCAGGCGAGACCAAAAAATCTCGAAATGGACAACAGTTTGTGGTATCCAGCTTAGTAGACTGATCAGAAGAAATACCATAAAGAGACCTATAGAGCTCTTCAAAGCTACCAGCTTACTGAAAACTATAAAATGCATGCCTTCCTCTTACTTTTTCAGCCTTCACAATGCTAAGCACTGCATCCCGTAACACGATAACTGCACAACTTGCAAACACAGGGGTCAAACCAAGGACAGCACCCTTCCAACCAGACACCTTACATAGTGTACCATTCTACCCATGAAGACAAGCAATTCAGTGCCTCATATTGGTCTAGTTTGTGCTACTTAAATGTTACAGTACAGCACATAAAGTGCAGCGTACTGCACATAAAGTGCCGCCAAGGAAAGGATATGCAAGTGTTCCAAGCAAGGAAGGCAAAACTCCAAATTATGAACTCACTGATGTACTATCAGTGCTTTGTTTGTGCCGTTGGTAGCAGGTGGTAGGCAGACACTTATTTTCAAGATAATTACTGATTTTACATGAGACTAGACCACAGCAAGAGGGACCAGGCAGCGAAGGAGATAGGTAGATGAAGAGGAAGATCTGAAAACAGTGGCAAGGGGTAGAACACATGAATGAAAAATATATCTTCAAGAGTGCGCTAAAGTGACATGATGAGCTGTGTGATCGAAGAAATAGGAATGAGGTCGAATCAAAACTGTGCAGCCTCGGTATTTGGGAAGATTGGCTTTCAGCAGCGCCACAACTTTCGGCTCCTGCAGATTTAAAAGCTAAGCACTGGGTAGCATTTATTTAATACAGTTAATAGAAGATCTCTCTTTTATGACAGTGATGTGCTTGCCCCACCGCACCGATACCGAAGTTTACATCAAGCTAGACACTGGCCTAACACAAAACACAAAACTACTTTTGTGCACTAGCAGAAAAGTTGTTAAGTGCAGGCTGTGGTTTGTATTTGAAAATGACTGGTCATATTCCACTTATCTCTCCCTACTTGTATTCAGAGCTGGACTGGACATTTTTTAATTGGGCATCAGTGGGGGCCAGTAATGTTCCTGAGCAGGGGGGTCCGGTGGGCTGCGCCCACACAGACACACACTCAATCAGGCATTTGTTAAGCGTGACTACTCACCCGTAAGGGTCTCAAGGCGCTGGGGGTAGGGTGTGCAGGTTCCAGTCCATCAAGGAGGGGGTTGGTCGAAGAGCCAGGTTTTGAGGTTTCTTGCGAAGATGGGATGCGATGTTGTCTGTCGGAGGTGGAGCGGAAGGGCGTTCCAGGCTCTGGCCGCGAGGAAGGGGAAGGAGCGGCCTCCCAATCTGTTCTTTCTGGTGTGGGGGACCACGGCGTAGGAGAGAGCACACACACACACACATACCCGTTTAAATTTGAAAAAATTACATGTCCACAGCAGTGACATTTGTTGGTGGTAGAGAAACCTTGGTGGTTCCTGGGGGCTTTGGGGAAAGGAATGCCGGAAGATCTCATCATGGGTCAGCCAGTGAGAAGAGGACCTTTCCTTAAAACTGAAGCACCCAGGTCAGAGCCTATACACCTTCGTCATGAGGGGGAGGCTTTCACAGCACTTTGCCAGGCTGAGGTCACACTCACAGGGCTGTAAAATGTTCATCTCTACAAAGTGCGCCTCAGAAAGCTAGGTGCCTGTGCATTTAACGCATGTACAACGCCTGGCTGCCTGATCTGTACATGAAGAGTGTCTGTCAGGCTGAGCCTGACAGACACTCTTCATACTTTGCAAACGGTGGCAGGCAGAGCCCATCTGGCGTCAATGATGGGCCGTGCCTGTCTACATTTCACTTGGGTGCTGGAGCCACTCGGAGGTCCAGTACTTAATTCCAGCTGGTGGATGCAAGTGAAGCCCAAAGGCACAGTTTTTTTGGGACCAGCGCTTATTTTTCCTTATACTTTGACCCCTAGCGAGAGAGTGAAAAACAAACGGGAGAAAGATGGAAAAACATAGACAAGGAAAGAAAGCATGGCTGAAAAAGAATCTGCAAGAGTGTGATGAAGGGTCAGGAGGCCTGGTGGAGGCTAAAAGCGACATAAGGTGAAATGAAGACTACATAACCTTAGAATTCAGCGCCCCTGGCAATCAATGTCATGAGCTTCAGGATTGTGAGCAAATCTTGGGCACCAGCGCCTCTTCTTTTAGGAGGCAGCTTGTTGAAGGCCCT
Organism: Triturus cristatus; assembly: GCF_964204655.1. Classification (NCBI taxonomy): domain Eukaryota; kingdom Metazoa; phylum Chordata; class Amphibia; order Caudata; family Salamandridae; genus Triturus; species Triturus cristatus. The sequence continues at coordinate 558,645,353 of NC_140590.1, forward strand.
GGACTGTTGTTAGTGTCTCTGGCACTTTTTCCATCTCCCTGTAGTTAACTGCAACAGGCATAGCGAGGGCATTAGGACAGAGAGGGAAAAGAGAGAGGAGGAAAAAAGATAAAGACAGACTGGATGGATGGATAGAGGACTGGTTTGAACATTTTACAAAGGCTGCTTTTGGTTCCCAGCCCAGTTCTGCTAGTATCCTTTTTGTAATTCGACCTCTGCGTTTAATTGAAATGAGGTGGGATGTTGAAAGGTTAATGCAGCGGTTGCATTTTAATGCGGGGAAGATTAACAGAATCTGCAGCATAGCTAACTGTTTAAGCTAGGCAGCCAACAAAATGATTAATCAGCAAGGCACCCGGAGTCCTGTATAAATGTGTAAAAGCAGGCACACAGCCAAAGGTGGTTGTAACTGTGTTTTCTATATGGTACTATGTAATGTGCAAAGGAACATGGGAGTATCAGAATCTCAGATAGAAATAGGATATCAACATGTTGAGTTTAATATTTTCATTTGGTTTTAGACATGATAGTTTTCTAAAGGATAATCATTATTGCCATGAACCATAAGCATCAGCGAAGATGCGAGAAAACGAATTATTAAAAATCCAAGTGATAAAGATCGCCCCACTGTTGTCAGCCCTCGTCCACCATGATCAGTTGGGCTTTATTCCAACACAATGCGCTGCAGGAACATTAAACAACTCTTTCACATTCTGAATGGTTACATGCCTGCAGAGCACCTTCCGGTGGTGCCATCATTGGATATGGAGCAGGCAAGTGAGCTCTTCATTGGAAATCATTTTGCATAGCTCTGGGGTACATGGGGTTTGGCCAGGCACTACTGAGCTGGATCAGCTTATTGTAGTCTAACTCGATTGCTAGAGTGAGGACAGTAAGTGTTATCCCAGAGTCGTGGCCCATCCACCATGACTCACACCAGGGCAGCCCACTTTCGCCACTGACAGTGATAATTTGAAGGGAAGGGTTAAGGTGGAGTATATAAGTGGGAAACTGTACATGAGGTCTCCCTTTATGAAGACAAAATTTTATTTATGAGTAATGCCAGCTGGGATTCAGTGGAGGCACCCAAGGTGCTGGAGACGAATACGTGACGTTACAACACGATCAGTTACATTGTGGTACGTTACATCGCAGTTATTACAGCGCAAGTCGTTACAATGACTTGCGCTAGAGGTGCTGGACTTAGGAATAGTATGATTTACTATTCCAACTCCAGCCTACGTAACAGTAGGGAAGGTGTTGGAATAGTAAATTATACTATTCCTTAATGTATAGCGCCATCCAGCGCAAGTTGTTGTAACGATTTGCGTTGTAATGACCTAGATGTAAATGTATCGCGGTGTAATGACCACGTTGTAAAGGTCGTTCGCCGCTGGAGACATATGAGGATATGTTGGGTCTCACACTGAACCCTAGGAGATGTTGCTTATTTATACCCACTTCGCCCAATGAGAACTTCTGAGACTACAGACATGCTGAACCTGCCCTTGTCCTGGGAGTGGGTCACTTTTACCTATTTTGGGCTGTAGGTTACCACACTAAGGCTGTCTTGACACAGGGAGGACTGTAAAGATTGCTGCTGGGCGTCTTGGGCTCATATGGTGTCCATAGGCACCTTCCCCTTTTGGCTTTGGGAAGGGTAACAATTATGAAAATGCTAGTCCTGCTCCATTTTCTCTATTTTTCCACAGTTCCGATACACCTTCCTCAGTGAATATTTGGAGAAACTGAAGTGTACTAGTTGATATATGGGGCGCAGACATAAGACCTCACTAAGCAAGCAGAGACTGTCCATGTCGGTAGGGAGGCTACGGAGTGCTGTAATTTGAATTATTACTGGACTGCCTCCGCCTCATTGGGTAGCCAGATGGCCCATGGGACCGACCAACTCGTAAGTGCAGCATCTGACCAGAATCCACCGGACAATATCACTAATGGCACAATTGCTGTCCAAAAGAGATAGGCATAGAGACTAACGCACACTGTCAGATACTGTTAGGACAGGGTGGTCCAAAGAACAAAACTAGAATGGCTCATATACTGGACTTCAGTTGTGAATTCTGACTGGCTTTGCCAAACTAGCAGAGTGGGCGGAAACAAAATGCTTGGGCAAGCACCGGAGGTCGATTATTAGGAGACCTGGTTAGGAGACCTGGTAAATTACAGCCAAATCCACACTTTTCAAACTCTGAAGTTTGAAAAGGGTATGTGTTGTAAGCCTTGTTCTCTATATGGTACATTCTGTCCACCCCTCCTCTTCCCTCAACCTTGGTTTCCCCCAGCGAGAGCTCACCTTAGAATGTTGGGGCTTCAGGCTGTTTTTATGGAAAGCGGATGGTCAATAAAGAATTGCTCACTATTGCTGTCATCCTTTACTTTCTACACTGGCGACGAGTTACTGCATAGGGGGCAGTTTTGACCATTTCCCCTCTGTGTACTCTCTCCATCCATGTACCACTGTCATTGAGAAGAAATTACCAAGCAAGAAAAAATATGTACTACAGCTTAAAAGTAATGCAGGTTTCATTAATGCCATTTATCCTAAATGTGATGTGCTATTGAACAACAAAAAGGTAACCATGTATGCAGATTCGTGTTCCCCGTTCACCCTGCTAAATAAGAAAGATTTTGAAAACTTCGGGGAGCAAATGGCAACTTCATTGCAGAAACCTGACATTTCTCCCACAGGGTACAGCAAGGAACAGATACCCCTCATGTGAATGAAGGAAATGAATATACAGTTCAAAGACAGGAAAGCTTTTGGTAAGATATACATCGTGGGGTCTGGATCCAACCTGCTGGGATGGCAGCACCAAAAGGAACTGATTTTCACCCTGGACCAAAACAGTAAAGAACAAGTCCTACTCACTGAAGGAATCCACGGAGGTGACACCATCTGCGAGGAGTTCCCAGAATTGTTCAAAGAAAAGTTGGTCTGTCTGCATGAATTCCAACACAGAATCAAACTCAAATCCAGCGCCAAGCCGGTGGTCCACAAATTGCGCCCAGTACCCCAACTAATGAGAGAACCATTGGAAAAGGAATTGAGTAAACTATGTGACATGGGTATCATTCAACCTGTGGATTGCTCCGAATGGTTGGCCCCGGTGGTTATCGCAGCTAAGGCCAATGGTGAAGGCATTCGGTTATGTGTGGACCTACGTAGTCTCAACGAAAGCATTTGGGTGGAGAGGCACCCCCTGCCTAATATCAACAAGATGCTCAGCACCATGGAGCAGTCAAGATACTTCAGCGTAATCGATTTGTCAATGGCCTATCACCAGGTGGATCTCCACCCGGAATCCAGGCCACTCACCACGTTCATAACTCCCCATGGTGCGTTCATTGTTCAGGAGGATGCCGTTTGGATTAGCGTCGGCCGCGGCGGTCTTCCAGAAGATAATGCAACAAATCTTGAAGGGAGTGGACAGATTGATGTGCTTCCAGGACGATATCCTGGTGTATGGGCGCAGAGTGGAAGACCATGACTACACTCTCAAACTAGTATTCCAGAAGCTCACTGGACTGACAGTACAAAGGAACAAATGTAAAATAAGAGTGACATCCGTTGACTATTTGGGACACTAGATTTCTGAAGAAGGGTTCAGGCCAAAAAATAGCTTGCTTGGTGCAGTAAAGGATGCCCCTTATCCGAAGAACAAGGAGGAACTTAAATCCTTCCTGGGGCTCATGGAATACATGGCAAAGTACATCAAGAATTTTGCTTTGAAATGTGAACCAGTGTGAAATCTCTTGAAGAAGAATAAGGACTTTGTATGGAAGGAAGAACATAAGTGTGTAATGGATGAGCTAAAAGAGGAGATATTGAACTCGCCAGCGTTAGGGACTTTCGACCCCAGGAAGAAGACCATCCTCACCACAGATGCTTCAAACAAGGGTCTAGGAGCCACCCTCATACAAAAGGAAGGTAGAGAAGATCATTGCCGTTGCGTACAGGTGCCTCACGAGTGCAGAATACAATTACTCAATTACGTAATTGAAAAAGAAGCCCTGGCGTGCTTCTGGGTGGTGAGGGATTTCAAGTTCTTTCTGTGGGGTTTGAATTTCACCATGAGGACGGACCACAAGCCCCTCACCTCCATTTTCACCGTGAAAGGAATGGAGAACTGTACTCCGCGTATAAGTAGGTGGATACTTTGGCTCGAGAACTTCAACTTCAAAGTGGAGTACGTACCTGGTGAAGAAAATAAAATTGCCGATTATCTATCAAGGACCCCGCTAACGACAGAAGAGCAAGAAGAAATGCTGGACAGCCCCATCATGGTAGTAGATGACTCTGCCATCACAGAAGGAGAATGGGACAAGTTCATGGAAGAAAACAAAGAATTATGCAGACTCAAGGTCATTATGAGAGAAGGGTGGCCCAACAAAATAAATGAGCTTGAAGAAGAGCTAAGAGAGTTCTGGGAAGTCAGAAACAAACTGAGTGTCATCTGGAACAGAGTGTACCGCCAAAGCTGAGTAATAACACCTACAGGCCTCAGGAAGAGAATAGTAGAATTGCCGCATGAAGGGCATTTGGGGAGCAACATCACGAAACGTAGAATCAGGGCGACATTCAGGTTCCCCAAGATGGACACCATGGCACAACAACAAGTCAAGGACTGTGTAAGCTGTGCCAAGAGCGACAAGTCCAAAGCCTTGCGCAAAGCACCCATATCCCCCATCAAGGTACCGACCAAGCCATGGAACAAATTTACCAAGGACATCATAGGACTCATGCTAGTCCTAATCAACTACACTTCACATTGGATCACTCAAAAGTTTGTACATTGTGCCAACACAAATACAGTTTTGGAATTCCTCAAGGATGTGTTTTCAAAAGAGGGCATACCCTCAAGTTTGATCACAGATAATGGGGTACAGTTCACCTCACAGACAATGAAGGAATTTTTAGACAACATGAACATAAAACATGAATTGACGGCACTGTATTGCCCGAAAGCAAACGGCCTAGTCGAGAGGGCAAACAGGATGATTAAAGAACATATTCAATTAGCTGTTGCCAATGGTCACGATGTAGAATCCCATCTATGTAATTGTTTATAGGCATATCACACCTCCCCGAACCTAGTGATGGGAATCTCCCCTTTCGTCTCACTCCGCAGGAGAGACCCATGCACAAAGTTCAACCCTAGCTGGCTGGAAGGAGGCAGGGAGATAATCCCCAATCATGAAGAAGTTACTAGGAAGGTTGAATTGCACCAAACCAATTATAAAGAATGGTACGACCAAAAGAATGGTGTCAGAATCCCCAACTGGAAAGTAGGTGATGTGGTGCAAGTCAAGAGAAGTACAAAAGACTGGCACAGTCAAAGTAAGTTCTACCCTCCTTGCCGCATTGCTAATGCTCTCGACACTGTTGTCCTATTTGACAATGGTGGAGCTGTGATAGAATTGTAAGATCTGGCATGTGACCAACATGTTCATTGTATACATTGCTAATTAGATTTCCTATTTTGTTTTCATTGGTTGTTGCTCTCCTTCTTTTGTTATACAGGAAGGGAGATGTGTTGTAATCCTTGTTCTCTATATGGTACATTCTGTCCACCCCTCCTCTTCCCTCAACCTTGGTTTCCCCCGGCTAGAGCTCCCCTTGTTGTGGCTTCAGGTTGTTTTTATGGAGAGCGGATGGTCAATAAAGAAGTACTCACTATTACTTTATTCCTGTCATCCTTTACTTTCTACAGTATGCTAGCAGGGCATTTCTGGGTGTTTGGCACATTAACTGATCTCTGTAAACACTTTGGATCGGAGGGGGCTGTGCCAGTATTACATGGTTATGACAACATTGAGTCTACAGAATGGCAAAAGAGCAGTGACAATTGTACAGCACCTCACAGACAATGGAAATGATTTTGTGGACATCCCTATGTGAGAAATGAACCACTGAAATGGCAGAGGCTTGACTGACAGTGAGTGAGTACATGTGGTGGGCTATCATTAGGTATCTAGAAATGCCAGATTCTACTTGATCCAATACACTGTATAACACCATACTTATGTAACACCAGGCTGCTTGCATAAGGTGTTCCCTGTCCCAGCAGTCATGGATGTGTGCCCAAAGTGCCATGCAGAAAAGGCAGATCGAATGCACGCTTTGGTCTTGTCTTCCTAGTGGGTCGAACTGCAAGTAAGAGTCCCTTTACGTAGACCAGTTGACTGCAAATAGGCTTTACTGCACACCCAAATCTGTATCCTCGCTCAAAGAAGACTGAACTGATCTGAAGGCTCATTGATATCACCGGTTATCTCCTGGTTAAAAGGAGACTGGACATGCAGTTGAAATGACCAGACTCAACAATTAAGAAGGTTGAACAGAAATGGTGGACTACATACGCCCACCCTGGCTAAAAGTAGAAATTGGCTCCAATGTGTTCCCGGAGCCTTATACGACCAGTGTGACCTCCCCCCCCCCAAAAAGAAATGCTGTCACGTGCTAATAACGATGACTGAAGTATAGACTAGATGGTTATCGCGATGTGTCTGCCCCCAAACAAGCGGTCGTTATTAATTGGAAACAATTACCGCCTTTCTCCACATGGTTGAATGCATTGAAAAAAAATGTAATAAAAGAAGCTGGACAACAGTACACAACCCACTGGGAGAAACTGATCTAGTAACAAAGCAAAATGAAAGGCTTCACATTGCTGCGCAGGAATTACTCCTTTGTAGGAAAGTGAAGATCTCAGGGTCAGTGGCCAGAGACTGGGGTTCAAGGTACCTCTTACCTGAGCACCATCCACTGAAGATAGAACATGACTATCTGTCAACATTATGATAGCGACCTCATAGAAAAAGATACAAATCCCCCCAAAATATAGAGGTTGCTCACTTCACAAAGGATAAAGAACAAGGTCTGCATTCTGTGTTTGAGAAAAATCAGGTCTGGAAGAACTGCCATCCAACTACTTGCCACTTCTTGACACCATAGCCACCTAATAAATCATGTGTAAACTTATTGCACTACCTATAAATCTAAAAGCGCTCACAGGATGTCTGTCATGCAAAAAACAATTTCACTTGAATATAATAGAACGTTAAAGAAAGGAATAGAATTGAACTGGAATTGAAGAGAAAAAGTAAGGATGCAGAGAAAGATGGGGGAGGCAGAGAAAGCAGAGAGATGGGAAGGGAAAATACATCATTAGAAAAGGAAGAGTACAGATGGAGAACAGAAAAGAAAGGAGTTTAAGGAAAGGCTAAGGAGAAAGGAGGAAAAGAGGAGAGTGGAGGAGAGAATAATGGAGAGAACATAGGAGAGGAGAGAGAAGAGAATAAAGTAGAGGAGACAAAGAAGATAATATAGGAGAGGACTGGGTAGAATAAAGGAGAGAGGAAATAATAAAGGAGAGAAGACAATAAAGGAGAGAATATAAGAGATGAGAGGGGACAGTAGGGAATAAAGGATAGTAAAGGAGAAGGGAGAATAACCAAGGAAAGGAGGGAATAAAGGAGCGAATAAAGAGGAGCATAGACAGAATAAAGGAGAGAGGAGTAGGTGAGAATAAAGGAGAGGAGAAATTAAAGGAAAGAGGATAAAGGAGAGGATAGAATAAATGTGAAAATATAGGAGAGGGGAGGACAGAGTTAGAGAGTAGGGGAAGAGAAGAGCAGTGCACTAGTAATACAAGCATTTTTAATGCATTAGGTCTCGCATTTGCGAGAGTTTAAGCTATTGGCATTGTAAATGACAATACCTTTCATTTATCTGTTTTGATAATCAACACATAAATAGAAGGCATTGTCATTTACAATACCAATAGCTCAAACTCTTGTAAATACGAGACCTATTTAATATCACAGTAGCGCCCGCCATTGTCTCGGGTTGCATGAAAAGTGAAAGCCTACATGGCGCGCTGAATGTTGAAGGAAGAGACTAGAATGCTAACAAGGATTCAAGTAGTATATTCCATATAACATGAATTACAAAAAATATAGAATATAGATCACATAGAATAAAACAAAAAAAAAAGATAATGAAAAAATCTTAACAAGTGATACCCCTACACAAATTCCAAATTGCACACAATTTAATAAGACAATAAGGTAAAATCAAAAGACTATGGCACTCAATAAGTTACACAAAAAAACCATTGAGACAATAAACAGGGTAAACATAAATAGTAGCTGAGGAAAATTACATATAAACTGTTTAGACAAAACAAAATACAAGAGTAGGCAAGATTGCGTCCTCTTCAATCAAGGCCACATGTAGGTGTCGACGGCATTTCGACCACATTAAACTTGGGTGGCCATCATCAGGACAAACAATATTCAATAACAGAGCGTCCAATAGAGAAATCCAATAGAACAATCTAGAAAATATCAGCCCTGGGCGTAGTGGGCGTAGTGAGGCTACGTGAAGCATTACCGAGTGGGGGCAAATCTACGCCCACCCGCACACTTCGCGTAGCCCCACTACGCGCCACCCGCCTCCTTCCCGCCCTCATTTTACAATTACTTATAAACAATACATAAAGAAAATTACTTACCTGAGCTGCCGCGTCCTGGGGCTCCATCTTGCTGCTTCCTGGATAGCTTCTTCCTCACGAATGTGCATGCGCGGGGCGCCCGCGCATTTCTCCCGAGAAATGCGCGGGCGCATGCGCATTCGTGAGGAAGAAGATATCCAGGAAGCAGCAAGATGGAGCCCCGGGACGCGGCAGCTCAGGTAAGTAATTTTCTTTATGTTATGTTTATAAGTAATTCTAAAATGAGGGCGGGAGGGAGGCGGGCGGCGTGCAACTCTGCTCCGCCACGGGGTGTTCGTAGTCTGCCCCTGCTACGCCTACTTTGCGAAGCGCGAAGTGGCCAGTACAACGCACACTCCGCGGGAGGCGCAGAGCGCTGCGGCCACCCTTAGAAAATATACACGAACAAAGAGGTATCACAAGAAATGCCCAGCGGTCATAGCATAGAATAAGATGAACATTTTCATAATAATCAAGGAAAGGAGGCTAAAGAATAGCGACCACCGATGTGGAGAAACCACCAAATATTAATCAAAAAAATAATTAAGTAGATCGAACACCAAGAGAAATAGTGACAAAACTAGTCACAGACTCAATCAGGAACCAGATACACAAAACCGGAGTAGGCTTGAGAAATTGCAAAGCATTGTTAAAGAACACCATGGAGAGCTTAGGAGCCAAATAAGACCGAGTAGGATAGGGGAAAGAAACAACATGCATTCTAAACAAATCAGGAAACAACCTACTGGTTGAAGCTCTTAGTCACGAGGAGTCCGCGGCAAAGATAATTGTAGACTCCAATGGCATGTAGTCCAAGTGCACTTCCAATCAAGTGACTGTACAAGGTACAGAAAAGCAGAGGTCAATTTAAATTGATAGGAGCTTTAAAAGATCTATATAAATTATAATGTGTATACTCACAGCATTTTTTTAAAATTATTATATTATTATTATTATTATGTATTATCAGTATGCACTCCACTTGAATAAAAGGAGGAATCTAATCACTCTCCCACAAAGGGCTAGATAGTATTTGGGCGGTTCCTCAATAAAGTGTAACTAAAACCTAATAAAGGACCATAGATTAGAAAAAAACGTTCGAAAAAGATAGTTCCAGGAACATACTCAAGAATTTGGGAAGAGGATAAAGGCAAAAGCAAATCCCCCTTACCTGCTCCGAACTACGAGCAAGTCATCGCGGCGTGCATTATGCCGATCGTGCTTGCGTCTCGGAGTAAAACCAGAAGTACGTGGCGTACTGGGTGCAGAGTTAAAGTAACCCTGGTCACAAGGCAGAGACAAAAAAATAGGACTGCCAGTGGTGTAGTAATAAACACATCTAGTACTGCACGGACCGTAACGGTGTTAGAAAACATTATGAGGATAGTCGGCCAACATGTGTGCGAACCGATTTTTATAAATAGAATGCGGCTGAAAATAAAAATCGGAGCGATAGAGTGCACCAGAAGTCAAGTAACAACTCTAAAGTGAGCAGCGTATGTGTAGCCGCTATTTATATCGACTATGGACATTGAAGATTTTTGTTAGGTTCGAAAACAATTGAAAAATTAAAAGAAAAATTACCCTCTGTAGAAATCAATTGTGCACAGAAAGATTTTAAAGAAATGAAAAGAAAAGGATAAATAAAGGATAATGAGAACAAAAATCTTTTGCTATGTCTGACTTAATCAGACATGCTACAGTTAACAAATCATAATTTAAATGCCAAAAATTAGGAAAATAAAGTAGGAAAATAAAGTAACATGCAGACAGGACAGAGTCCCAATTGAGATGCACGTTTGAATACTCCTGAGATATTTCAAACACATTGGAATATTATAATATATTAAACCACATTGGAGCTTTTAGCAAACAATTGTAAGTCCATCAATTCAATGTTACAAAGCACGGAGATGATATTTATGCAACAGAATTCCATAAAAAGTGAAAATAGTCTCCCAAAGGGGAAAACATTTGTGTCACAAAATAATCACTATATACAAAGAAAACATTCAAATCAAACAAACATATGTATATTGTTGACACCAAAAAGGGGCCTGAACATATGAATTGCACACACAAATATTGCAAATTAGTAAAAAAAAAGACAAAGAAAACGATATCTAAAAGTAAACTTGGGATACCATAATCAAGACGTTATGTTCCGCTTGATTCCAAACCAAATACATAAACGTATACATTCATAATTATCCACATTTTAAACAGAAGTATAGAATGGTCATCAAAGTAACACATATTAGATCCGATGAGACTGTCACTAAAGAAAAGGAATTGATATTCTTACTAAAAGCAAAACAAAAAGAATAACAGTCAGGAACTCAACCAGATATTATGGAATTTATTCTTCAAGGGTATTCAATTCCTTGTTAATACTGTCACATCTTAAGATCCAGCGACATTCGGTCTTGTTCAGTATGTTTTGAATGTTACCACCACATGTTTTTTTTTTATTAGTTCGATAACCTGCCAGAGTATTTCTGCTGGAGAATGTTAAATTCAATGAAACGAGACACCAATGGAGCATGTTCATTCTTACACTTAATACAACTTTTATGTTGGGAAATGTTGTAGGAAAGTATATCGTGCCTGCAGCGGGAGAAACTCATTAAAGAAAATAGTGCTTTCAGACTAAATAAGACAGATCGCTTAACAACAGAAGTAAAAGGGACAGCTCTCATGAGAGGTTACAAATGAAGACAAGGCGGTACTAAGGAGGGACTAAAAAGCCTAATAACGAATCAGAAGCCAGCATTCACAAACGACAATGACACAAGCCAATTAAAAATATGGGCGGAGAGTGGGAGGAGCTTCAAGTCCATACTCGAATACAGCATGCCTTGCAGAACAGTGCTTGAGCTGTCCAGGCTCGACCTAAATATAAAGTCGCTCCAGCCTGCAGTCTTACCCCCTGCGTGCAGCACTGCTGTCACGATGGATACGAACCACGATGTGTCGCTGTCGCTGGCCTGGAAGGAGGCCTGGATGTCCTTGTAGAAAACGCCAATACATGTTGGGAAGCCAAGGGTCATTCCCTGGGACAGCACGACTCCCAGCAGCACCACCCAGGCCCAGCCATGGTCCGTGACCTCCTGGGCCGGACTAGGGGCCATGTAGCCAAGATCCACCAATAGCAGATTCTGTTGGGGAAAGAGAGGACAGTGTAAGGGGAAACAAAAAAGTGAGAGGAAGAAAGAACAACGTGAAAGAAGCAATGGCACAGCCAGTAGGTCTCACCTTTGAGACCCATTGGCTTTGTTAATGGTTTTAGCCATTCTGTACCCTGATGCGGAAGCAACACGAAGGGCAGAAGTGTGTAGGAGAAGCACACAGTGGGCTGGTGGAAAGGAGGAGCATTGGGTGAAAGAGCAACATGGAGCGGACAGGGTAAGAGCACATGGGCAAGAAAGTAACGGGGGAGGACACAAGTGTGAGCACAAATGGGATTGGGAAAAAACACATAGGCAACAGACCGGAACACATGGTGCAGGGGAGAGGAGTACATGAGGGTAAGAGAAGTTCATGAGGGAGACAGATGAAAAACAGATGCACTTTCATTGAGTGGATAACCCAAACAAAAAAAGTACTGCTTGAAAAGCAAGCAGTGGAAGCATGGAAGGCAGCAAATCAAAAGGATCGTAAAGAAGCTGTGCTCCATGGGAGGGACAAACTAGACTGGCAAGCTAAGACGTGGACGCAAAGCAGGCAAATGAGTGACAGGAAAGCCAACGAATGGCAAGCAGTGGCATGGTCCTAACCTTTTTTTTAAATACATTTTTATTGAGATCCAATAAATTGCAATGCAGATACATCAGTACAATCAAGCACCAACAATAAATACACCTGGAAAACACATTTCATAGCAGAATAAATCCAGGATCAATAAAAAACCGCAATAAATAAAAACGCATACAAAGAATAAATCCAGACAGCTTCCTTTCTCAATAAGGAGTCCAAAATATGCGTAAAGAGCAGAGTGTGCAATAAAGCAATGAAACCTGAACCAAAGTTTGACTGACCCCCCATTTTCGATCAGAAAATGCCCCCAGAGTTTATCAAACTTCTTAATCCCCCCCATTGCACATTGCACATAGCCGTTCAATATTTGTAACATATTTCATTGTTTGCAGCCAATCCCACATTATGGGGACCAACTGTGCCCACACCACTTTTGAAGTAGAAGGGATCCGGCCCCTGCCATTGCTACGTATAGTAATTTTGTCCGTTTATTGGATAGACTTGGAGCAGAATCATGCCCCAAGACTTTCCACCAGGTGCTGGGCGCTAATTTAACCTGCCATTCTGTCTCCAAAAACGGAACAATTTCATTCCCTAGTTCCTGAATAATAGGACACAGGGCCATTACATGCACCCATTCGGCAGCTGTCCCAGTAGTACATCAAAAGCAGTGACTCGTCAAATAGGGATTGACTTGTGCAAGAAATTGCGGGGTTCTATATAGAAGACAGTTACTAAAAAACATAACATTCAATGCCAATTGGCTCCTCTCAGAACAGGAAAATTTTGTACATTAACTTCGTCTCACATCAATGTTGTTAGTTCCAATCCTTCGTATTTTTCCCTTTTTTAATTGCTTTTTGGGTGAGACCCTTCGTGAAGGCTAACTTTTCCACTCCCTAGGACTTTTATGTGTGCAACCTTCACAGAGGGCAGAAACCACTTTTTGACCATAACTTATCTGACTGGAATCTAAATTGCAAAATAGTTTATTCAACATTATTTATGTAGGAACCAAGTCACAGAAAACAGCCTTGAACTAACGCACGAATTTCAGACATATTTAGCCATTTCTCTCCAGGTACAAAATCCACCAGCTTCTTAAACTCTGCTTTCGACCACTTTTGGACAATATCGGGTGCAAGATTAACACCAGACACCGTCACTAGTTTTGACACGGGTGTTACTGCGTTGATATGGAAAATGGCATATCTCCTATAGAGATCGACCCGCTTCCAAGGACACCACTTCAGACTCTTGTAACACACCTTTTAGGTGATTTTACTGATTTTAACACATTCCGTATATCATATTCTTTCAAAATTAGCTCCATAAAATAATTCTTCAAAATACCATTTGCGAAGCTTTACATTAAACCTGGACATGTACTGTGCAAAATAGGCGAAATATTAATCCTTAAGAATGGGAAGCGCCAACCCACCTCTTTCCACCCCTTCATATAAAGTGCTCAGTGCTGCTCTGGCTATTTTCTTTTTGCCAAATAAATTATATAAACATAGACTCCACCTTTCTAGAGAATGATGTGGTTAAGACACACGGAATAGCCGAGAAGAGAAAATTAAACAGAAAGAGAATCGACATTTTGATCAAGGAGACCCTCTCATGGATAATAGATCTAGTATTTTTTAAACACAACAGGCGAAAATTAAGATCATATAAATGCTCAATCCGTGATGAGTACCTAATGCCCTGGTATCTTTCCAGCTGCGAATTGACGCACAAGGCTACATCTGGATGTAATATATCTGTGTTACAGCCACAAAATATTATTTCAGTTTTATTCCAATTGATTTTATAGCCTCCCAGCTTCTCATACTGTGCAAACATTTCAAAAACCTTGTCCTCCGCACTCTTACTACTGTCAAGAAGTAGCATTATATCATCGGCATATAGTTTTATCTTCCCCATCTGTGGGAGCGGCGGGCGGATATAGCTATTCTCTGTGATTGCTATTGCCAATGGCACAATAAAAAAGGCAAATAAAATAGGGGATAAGGGACAACCCTGAACGGGTTCTACAGAAGCCTTGTATTTTCCCCACGTCTGTAGCATTTACAATAATATTGGCTTCAGCATTATGATACATTCTATATATCAAACCCATGATCTGGGCTGGAATACCGAATCTCGATAAAATACAAAACAAAGTTTCCCCGATCACGAGTTCAAAAGCTTTCTCTGAATCTACCAGAAGCACTACAGCTGATGTGTTGTTGACGGAGAAATAATCTAGTATTTCAGCCAAATAATGTTTTTGTGCCTATTGACGTCCAACAATAAAACCATTCTGATCTGAATAAATCTACTTTGATGCAATTAGGGTGAATCTATTGGCTAATAATGTGATTATTTTATGATCAACATTTAATAATGTAATTGGGCGATACGAGTTCGGGTCTTTGCCACCTTGCCCTTTTTTAGGTCTCGCGTGGTGTTAGCAGCGCGCATGCGCTGCTCTCGCCATGCGAGTGCCTTTTGCTATCGATACAGTTTCCAAACTCACTTAAAGGCACGCCCTTGTTTTCAATTGGCGAGCGTCATCGTTTATGTTAAACGCTGATGCGTGATTGAAAACTGGGCTTTCAGGTTACCGCCTTGTCCACCTTTAGGACGGTCCATGTGGACAAGCCCAAGCCATCTTGTTTTTGCTTGTGGCAATAGCTTTGTATTGTCATAGCAACCAAGCTGTGCTTGTTTATTTACTTATTTTTCACTTTAGCAGCACACACGCTTTACCTTCAGCCGTGTTAAGCTAAAGCGCAGGAGCCGTGATTGTTGAAAAAGTAAAGAAATAGGTGTATTTCTATTTGTTTACTTTTGCTACAATCGCTGCACCCGCACTTTACTTTAACATGGTTAAAGGCAAAGCGCGGGTGCCGCTATTGTTGAAAAAGTAAAGAAATAGATTTTTAAATTCTATTTCTTTACTTTTTCAACAATTGTGGCACCCGCGATTTACCTTTAACCATGTTAAAGGAAAGTATGGGTGCCGCGATTGTAAGTAAACAAATAGAAAAAAAAGGAGACAGCTCAGCCACTGCCCCCGTGGATCACCACGGAGATTTTGGCACCACTGAAGCGCAGCATTTTCAGTCTCTGCTCTGAAGTGTTTCCGATCCATACAGAGTCCAAGACAGCTTCAGGAAACATTGTCTCAGCCGCAGCGATGCCTCCTTGGACCAAGTCCCAGAGGGCCGGCAACATAGGTTCCTCTAAAGCAGTAAAGACGCAATCTACAACCTCGGTGACTTCGGAAATAATATTCCTTGCAGCTGCACCATTAACTGTTTTCAGCACTGTCCTATTCCGTCCACTGTCCTATTCGATCCATGGTGCATAAGCATTCTATGTGACTCTGAAACTGTAAACACAGCGGAAGCGCTATAGCTGTCAAGGGTTAGTGTCCGCTGTACTTTTAGTGGGGCAACGCTGGCACTTCTCAGCAGGCGTTTTACCGGAGTTTTAAGCGGGATGAAAAAAGTGGGGGGCTCTAAAAGGGGCGAGGCCTATTTAATTAAGGGCGCGGCGTTAATATTTAAACCAAATGTCGCTGATTTCCCTAGTGTGTCATCTGACCATTATGTTTGATCCACTCTGAGCTTTCTATTAATGTATTCCTATATATAACATGACAACTGACATAGACTTGAAACCAGGCAGGTCTACAGACTTTGTTAGTGGTTGTTAGAAACAACAATGATTGTGCTGTAAATTATGAACATTGTAAATCTTTCAGTTCTGAAATTGTGAGACAATGAGTTACACATTACTGAGGCCTGAGGAACTGATCCTCAGCGTGTCTCAATCCCTCCTGTTACTGTATGTGAGACATGCACATTTTCCCTCCATATCTTGGCATATCTTGGCCATCTGCCTATCTTAAGGTAGAAAAAGCATATGGTAACTTCGGCCTTGATCGGTTCTAGGCTTGATTACGCTAATCTAACCTACATTTATTAGTGTCTGACCTTGATTATAAAGTTGCAGGTAGTTCCAGAATTCAGCTGCTTGCTGTGTTGCAGATGACTCTTGGTTTGATCATAACGGTCTTATTTTGTAAAAGCTGATTAAATAGAGAATTCAGTGTATCAAATTTTGTCTTGAACATAAATCCATATTTCACAAAGCCCCGAGTTTCATTAAGGAAAGGCTTGTGAATTGTTTCCCTACTAAGCACTTAGGGCCACAAAAACCACACATAACGTAACATAACATAACTTACAGCAGGTGTTGTGAGGTCAATATTTCTTACAGTAGCTGTTAGTGCAAAGACAGTTTTGGGGGTTAGGGCTTCAAGTAGATTAAATGATGGATGTCCCGTTGACCCACCTCTAAGATCCCCATCTTTTATAGAGGTAGGGAAATGCTATGGTTAGTCTGGCTCTCTGCCATAGGAAACTCATTTTCTGAATGCCTGCTGGCACCAGACTTGCCCTCCAATGGATCCTCGTTAAAGGATTTAAAGTGTACTCATTCCAATTACAGGGCCTCGAAAGAGTCCTGTACTGGGTTTTTTTCGTCACTACCTCCCCGAGTCGGGAGTGGATAATTTGCGCGTTTGCTGCCTTCCTTGGATGTGGTAGCCGTTTCTCAGGCTCCCTCTCCGGAATCGAACCCTGATTCCCCATTACCCGTGATCACCATGGTAGGCACAGAAAGTACCATCGAAAGTTGATAGGGCAGACATTCGAATGTATCGTCGCGGTCACGGGGACGTACGATCGGCCCGAGGTTATCTAGAGTCACCAAAGCGGCCGGGCGAGCCCGGATTGGTCTTGGTCTGATAAATGCACGCATCCCGGGAGGTCAGCGCTCGTCGGCCTGTATTAGCTCTAGAATTACCACAGTTATCCAAGTAACAGATGGAGCGATCAAAGGAACCATAACTGATTTAATGAGCCATTCGCAGTTTCACTGTACCGGCCGTGTGTAGTTACACGTGCATGGCTTAATCTTTGAGACACGCATATGCTACTGGCAGGATCAACCAGGTAGCCGCACCTGCTGACAGGGTTTGGGGGGCCGCGTGCCCATCTTCCCGACCGGACAACCTTCGCGCACCCCTCCCTCTCGGGAGCCTGCTGGGGGAAGGAGCCCACCCGCCTGGGCGGGAGGGCTCGCCAGAGGGGTGGAGAGAGGTTTGGTCGCATGGGCACCAGCAGGCCCAGCCATCTCCCCCGGGAGGGAGAGGGGGGCCGAGGCACTGCCTGAGCGAGACGCAGAGGTGCCGGAGCCTGGCGGCGGCGGCACCCCTCGGAACGGTCGTTCTGAGCTGCTGCGGAAATGTGCTGGGCGGAGAGGGGTGACGGCGTGGCGCACGGGGCCTACGGACCTGCTGGGCAGCAGCATCTGAGGGCCTGGCGCCACCCGACCTCTTCCACTCGGGGTTAGACCACTGGGGGGTACGAGCTGCCGGGGCCGCTCGGCCTTCACTCTGCTGGGTAGGGTGAAGGGCCTTCCGCCAGGCGGTAGGCCCTAGAGTCGGACAGTCCATGCGGGGAGGAAGCTCATTGCTCGATAACACAGCCGAGGCTGGCCAAGCAGTCCATCCCTAAACGGACCGAGAGTGCCCAATCGATCAGAGTACGGCCGGGGCATCCCCTGGCAGGCGGCCCTGCGCGGGGGTGATGGTGGCTTCACATCCCTGCCTGCTCCCGGGGCGAGTGGGCCAAAGGAAAGGCCCATCAAGAAGGGGCCGAGAGGCAGGCACAGACCCGGGCCCCCGGGGGCCCCAGCGGGCGGGCCCCGGCGCAGCCTTTCCCCGTCTCGGGATCGCCGGTCCTCATGGAGGTCTGACCCAGCAAACTCGGAGAAAAAGGACCATCGGGAAGGGGGCTGAGAGGCAGGTGTGCGTACCCGGGCCCCTGGGGGCCCCGGCGGGTGGGCCCAGGTTCTGCCTTCCCCTGTTTCGGAATTGCTGGACCTCACGGAGGTCTGACTGATCCTCTCCCAAGTAATCCGTGCACATGAGGGGACAGAGGGGACCCAAGGCGCGAATGTACCCGACCTCCTGGAGCCCTGGCTGAGATCCGGGAGGCAAATGAGCCCTCATCGGGACTTCCAGGCCGGCCCGGCCATCTGGTCGCCCCATTGGAAAGCATTGCGCGCGACCAGATGGCCGAGGGTAGAGGTGCGACCAGATGGCCAGGACTGAAAGGACTCCCATCTGCTCACCCCGAGCCTTCGCCCTAGGATTCCCGCCTGGCTGGGATCCGGGCGGCAAATGAGCCCTCATCGGGATTTCCAGGCCGGCCCGGCCATCTGGGCGCCCCATTGGAAAGCATTGCGTGCGACCAGATGGCCGAGGAGCGACCAGATGGCCGGGACCGAAAGAACTTCCTTCTGCCCACCCGAGCCTTCGCGCTAAGGTACCACCCTGCCCACGCAGGGCTCGGGGGCTCTGCTTCCCGGCGGCTCGGGGACCCCGGCTGGGACTCAAGCCCGGGGAAGGACCACTGGACGACAGGGGGATGACTGCCCGGGAACCATGGAGCCTGTCCCGGGCACTTTGCCACGCCGCGGGCCGGAGGAGGGAGCCCCGGACGCCTAGGGAGGTGTTGCCCGGGCATAGCCCATCTGGTCCCCAGCAGAGAACCACCAGCCCGGGAGGGGTGTCCCGGCATACCCTGCCCCTAGTAATCCGGAGGAAGGCTACCCCTCTTTCTGGGAACCCGCGCGCACCGCGATGCTCAGGGGACCCTAGGCGGGAACGTGCCCTACCTCATGGAGCCCTGGCTGGGATCCGGGAGGCAAATGAGCCCTCATCGGGACTTCCAGGCCGGCCCAGCCATCTGGTCGCCCCATTGGAAAGCATTGCGCGCAACCAGATGGCCGAGGGAAGAGG
This sequence comes from Triturus cristatus, assembly GCF_964204655.1. Lineage (NCBI taxonomy): Eukaryota > Metazoa > Chordata > Amphibia > Caudata > Salamandridae > Triturus > Triturus cristatus. Next base: position 558,664,490 of record NC_140590.1, read on the forward strand.
TGCGACCAGATGGCTGGGACCGAAATAACGCCAATCTGCCTGCCCCGAGTCCTCACGGGAGGGCTCCCGCTTGCCCTTGCAGGGCTCGGGGGCTGCAGGGCTCGGGGGTTGCAGGGTTCGGGGGCTGCAGGGCTCGGGGGTTGCAGGGTTCGGGGACTGCAGGGCTCGGAGGCTGCAGGGCTCCAGGGCTCAAGGGCTCGGAGACCCCACGCTGGACCTCAGGCATAGGGAGGCCTGCAGGCGCTCCTGGGGCCCTGCCGCCCGGGGGAGGACTGCCTGGGACCCATTGAGCCTTGCCGCCCGGGGGAGGACTGCCCGGTATGCGGGGCTCTGCACCAGGTACCCTTGTCCCGGGCAGATGGACACTTGGCAGGTCGCAGGACGGGGGCTCCCAAACCCCAGGCCCTGACCGAAACCCAGGCCCCGGGGCCGGTCCCTGTTTCTCAACCCAGCCAGGCCGGGGAGATCGGGGAGCCTGCCAAGGCACGAGGGACCCCTGTCCCGTGCACACGGACCCTCAGGACGTGCGCTCGTTTTCCACATATTTTTTCCAAACTTCTGCATAGTGGCGCTACGCCAACTACGCCCAGCACTACCTTTGTCACCATATGTTCATATTTTACTTACTCCTTCTTCCTTGTTTTTCTGTCTTTCCTTCCTTGCTAGGGGTCAAAGTCTAATAAAACTGTGTGTCCATGGCCACTAGGCAACCGCCGCACAAATTCAGCACTGAGAGACAGTATCAGAATAAGCGAGGGGATGACGAGGGGAAGGGAGTACAAGCTGGTGGGAAGGTAATATAAGTAGAAAAGGGAACTGGAGGTAAAAACAGTGGATTAAGGATGAGAGAAGGTCGGGAAGAGATGAAAGTAAAAGAAGGTAGGATGAGGGGAAGATAGGATATTGTGGGAGAAAGAGAAGGCAGTGTGTAGGGAGGAAGACACGGCGGGGGAAATGGCAATATAAGTGGAAGAAAGTCCAGCAGGTGTGAGAGAAAGAGGAATGCTTGAAGGACCTTCGCACATGAAGATTGTGAAAGGGAAAGATAACTAGTTGAGGGGAAGAAATGAGGTATTGGAAAACACATGGTAGGGCAAGATAAAGAAAGGACAGTATGAAGGGAAAAGAGGGCAGGGCAAGTGGAAGATACCAGCATGAGAAATTAGAGGTAGAATGAACAGAAGAAAGGATAGGGTGAAAGGTGAAGACAACAGTGAGGGACGACAGGAGAAGAGAGGACAAGGTGAAGGAAAATAGAGGCCAGGGTGCAAGGAAGAGAGGATAAAATGAGAGAAAGAGAGGATTGGGCAAGCTAAAGCAGGACAGGATGAGGAGAAGAGACAATATTGAGGGGGGAAGTTTAGAGTTAGAGTGGACAGCCACAAGGTTAAGGCAGTATAGGATGAGAGAAAAGTTACAGGTGTATAAGAAAGGACAGGAACTGGGGAGGACAGACTCGGAGGAATAGCAGCCAATTTATGTGATAGGGAAGACAGGAGGAAAACAAAGGAATGGTTGAGGGGAAAAGGGGAAAGTTAGCAGGAAAAATTGCAAGGAGAATATAGGAGAGGACAGTGAAATCCGAAGGGCCTACGATAGTGAAAGTTGAGAATAAAGGCAAGGAGGTGGAAGTGTGAACAGGGCCAGGGAGGCCTCGAGTTGAAGTTCTGGAACTATAAACTATCCCTTATACTAAACTCACTATATATCGGAGTTTATGCAGTTGCAACCCAAAAAGGCCCTCTTTATATCTTTACATTCTGTACCATGGGATTTTATTCTAGGCAATGCAAGTCCATTTATAGCACTGCTTGTGAATACCTTCACCGCTAAACAACATTTTGCCTGAGAAACTTGATCAAAGCCATTGTTTGATTCGCTTTGTGCCATGGAAGTTTCTTTGTAAAAGGTAGGTACATCTGGGCATCAGTATCTCACCAATATAACAAATGACTAAAAAGGTCTTAAAAACCCAGATATTTTATAACAATCTGCACAGGTTTGGAGAATATAAATATACTGAAGAGCATTTGCCAGAGTACTAGCAAACGGGTTGATGTATAGGTTTGTTGGGTACTTTTTCTACCACCAGATAAATAAGGGCAGAACAAAACAATATGATTGCTATCCTTGATTCAATTTTTGCCTAGGGTACAAGAAGGCTCTCCAACCCAACATCCCTGATTCATTTTGATGGGGAGGACCGGAATTCTCAAAATTAAGAAAAAAGCAGCACTACATTCCATCCACTAAATTTAATAGTTAACCTTGCAAACAACCCTTCTCCACACCATCAGAGACTACACTGAGCTGAATCATTTGTATGACTGTAAACTCACCAATCCATTTGTGTTGTGCGTCACCCAAGCTGCAATAGCTATAGAACACTTTATGGCAAGGCCAAATTCTGCAGAAAATATCTAGTGTTCCATACCTGAGTTGGTAATGATTTGCATTCTTACCAGATCACCAATGCTGCTGTTAGGCATGATTTAAACAATACCATGATTTTAAGAAAAAATCCCTGTGCCCTATTGCTGATCCCTTCTACTCCCATTTCAACATGTCAACACTGTAAGGAGATAGTCTGATAGAATGCTAGATGCCTCATCGACATATTCCCTCTACATAGGAGGCAAAAGTTGATTTTATCTAATATGCTTTCAATAGTGATAATGGGTGTGTTTTCACTGTTCATCTTAAAGCCTTTCCAACTCCAGGCAATGTAAGCTGGCCCAAATCTTCGTTTTCAAATATTTCTATACACACAAAAAAACTTTGTACTTAACCTCACAATCTTGCTCTTTAAAAACAGAAAATAATTTCCTCATGATAATTGAGGCCATTTCCTCAATGGATCAAGATCTGTTGTAGACAAGTGGGTCAGGTTCATGATTATTAAATCAAATGCATATTGCAACATGTATATCTGCTCTCCCATAATCATTGCAGGATTTGTTATTGTCTTATTCATAAACTTAGGAAAACCAGCCATGGACAAGGAAAACAAAAAGGCTGGTTTCTATTCTCAACTTTGTAAGTCCCAAGTCTGTTCCCATTAGGATTTTCACCCAAGTGTTAGAGTGGAATAAAACCACTGTCTTTAATAGATGTTCTCTTTTTTTCATTTAACTCCAGGGTGTTTCAAGGGGCCAGCCTTATCAAATGTATGTGAATAATCAACTAGTGCCACATATATCACAATACCCTTCCTTTTGACTTATTTGTGGAGTATTACACTTAACTTTATGATATTGGCTGTAACTGGGCAAGCTTCACAGACGCCATTCTGCTCAACCGAAATGATATTATGAAATTCTGCCAAAATTATCAAATGACAGACAACATACTTCGAGAATAATTTACCCGTGGAGGGAAATAAGCCATTCATTCTGTGGTACTTACATCTCTCCTTTTTAAAGTGCCAGAATACCCCTACAATTCCAAGATGGCTCCTTCCACTGATGAACACACCAGAGATAATGTGGTCTATTAGCACAGTAACTGTTCCAGTTCGATAAACGCAGAAGGAAACTTCTGTAAGCCGTGAGTATTTGAGCTCCTCATACCTTTTATTAGATTCACCACACTAGCCACCATCGGCAACAGCACAGAGTTTACCTCATAAGCATTAATGTCCCCTTCTTCAAAGCCATGCTGACCAGGATTAAAGATGGCGTACAATGTTTCCTGCAAAGACTTCTGATACAGTTCTCACAACAGGGATTGCTTTCATCCATGCCATTGAATTGGACGATTTTAATATTGTTTTTCGGGATATCTCATATCATTTGATTTTAATAAACCATAATTGGTCTTCTTTTCCTCCTAAGCTATAGATTTTCATTTGTCTCAACTTTTATAAGCAATTTTCCCTTGGGATCTTATTTGCAACACAATATAATTACACAGTCAGCAATATAATGTCCACCAGTTTCAGTCCATGGAAAGGAGGATGACGAATGTTTTTTTTTTAATTCAAAAGAACAAAACTGAAATCATGATCACCAGAGGCATAGATGTCAACATAATAACTATTTACAATTGCCTCAGGAGCTAAGAAGGCCCTAACACCAGCTCAGAAGGTAAAATCCGGTGTTTGGTTCTCTACTAATCACAAATAGTAGATGTCAGAAAGTCACGAGTTTCCTGCTATGATGTAGAGATGGGTTCTCTCTTACCTGCAAGTAAGGCACTGAATTTAACTCAAAGTCCTATGTCTTTCCAGGGATATCTACTATGATGCAATCTGTGCTGGAACATTGTTGATTGAAGGCAACCCAAAAACTCAAGCAGCAAGACTGCGCCCTTACATGAAGAATTCAGATCCTTATAGCCCAACCCTACAAGAGCTCCATTCGCTCTCAGTGAACCAAAGAAAGAAATTCAGAGTACAATGCTGTGTCTCTAGAGAACTAGCTGGAAAGTTTCAAATATCTGCCACCATATTCTTGGCATGCCCTTCAACCCAGCAGCTTATATGCATCATAGAAAAGACCTTCATTTGAAACAACATGGGAGCAAAATCATTAAACATTTGGGGCCCAGATTATAGAACAATCTAGACTCCAGGCTTTAAAAACAACCCATGTAAACCAATGGAGTTTGCAGTTCCTTTAGAGAGAAGTGAAAAAAGGGGTGTAGGAGAGTAGGGTCTGCTATCCTATGGTCACCCCAAATTTTTGCTTTTTGCTTCACTGGTTTTTGACATATTGAGGCTGTGGGCCTGCCAATCAGACCCCCAGCCTGCTGTTCTCTCTACTAAATTAAAACTATGCACCCTAGGTGCATAACCAATTGGAAGTGGATCACCCTGTCAGCCCCTGTACCAGTGTACACTAGGTACCCAGGGCATTGGTGTACCCAAGGCCTGCCAAGGGCTGCAGCATGTATTATGCCACCCCAGGCTTGGCCTAACAATCTGACACAACTGGCTGATCACTCAGCTGGGGTAAGTTGGTGTAATCACCTCTTACTTAGGTGTAGTATACCTATACCTAACCTTAAATGGGACACCTGGTAACCTATAAGTCACTCCTATGGCAGGCCTTAACAATCCTGAAGGCAGAGTGCGTGGTTCCATGTGAGATGGTGCTCTGGCATGAGCTGAGCCTGTCTGCAGTGGTCGGAACAACTTCCTTCTACTGTTTCCAGATATCGTCATACCATATACTCTTAAGTGCATTATGAACCTCGCGGTTAAATGCTATCTTTGGTTTGGCTTTATCAAAACATGTCGAGTAAGGTGTCATACGAATTGGAATACTAACCCCTCGCCAATTCTGGCGACGGGGTTAGCATTCCACCCTTCTAGAGGGACACGACATGTACAGTACCTGAAACCCGGGTAAAATCAGACATAGCCTCAGCTCCACAAAATGGATGCTGCCACCACAGACACAAGTCTGCCCTCCTGCTGCTGGGAGTCCTTCCAGCTTGGGAGGTGTGGACAAAGGGTTTCCTGCCAGGGGAGGTGCGTGCACCACCCCAGACAGGATTTTGTGTATTGGTCAGGTAGGGCTTGAAAGAAACCAGACATGCCTGTGGCTCACAAGGAGCCTCGGTGCATATGCCAGTTCAAACCGGTCCTGGGGCACACCAGTCCCGGGCCTGGGGCGAGCTGGACAAAGGATTGGGGGTGTAACCACCCCCCTTCCTGGTCCCACCCATAGGGAGGGACCTAGCAGGTAGTCCGGCCCCTAGAATCCGAATAAAGGTAGGAGCTGTGTCCTAAGACTTCAGACATCCTGGAATCAACTTAAAACTAAGAAGAAGACGGGAACTTCGACGCTCTGCTGCACAGAGGACTGAAGCCAATCTCCCCTGTGGTCAGGGAGTGACCACCTTGCTAACGCAAGCACCATCCAGCGAATCAACGTCTGCTTTGCCGCCGCCTCCCGCCGGAGCCCGAGCCCAGAGACTGACAAGACCTGGACCTCCAGACCTCTCACTGCCCGATCCACAGTCCCTGCAAAGAGGAGACCCGTGGAGGCACCGAGACACGTGGAGCCAGCCATCTTGGAACGACTACGACAAGCTGACCAGTGCAACAACCGAGGCTCCCTCCAAGTTGTGCTTTGGGTCCTGAGAAGCCCAACCCTCGAGCAGCATCTGCACCAAAGGTGAGCCCTCCAGCATCTCCACGATCTGCGTGGGGCCCTTCTGCATTTTGCCACTCGACGCGCCTAACCGGTTGCTGGCCCGCTGGCTAGTGGCCATCTTGGCGACGAAATCTACGACAAACACCGCTGGTCTGGTTGCTCCAGACTGGCCCTTGCTCCCCTCCAAAGGAGCAATCCCTCTGACCTTGCTGGTCAGAACCAACAGCTGATTTCCGAATCCTCCTGCAATTGCTTTTGCCAAGGCTTGTTTGCTTCGATCAAGTCGCCGACACCGCCGACAGCGAGAGCCTGCGTGGGACAGCTCGTGAGCCGACTCCTGGACGTCGTCGACCTTCAGGGACCACGTGGCTGCGGAGACAAGCTACCCCTCATCACCTGTTTGCACCCGACATCGCCTGGTACCCACCTGGTGCCACGCTGGTCACTGGCTAGTGACTGTGAACACTGTCCCCTCTGCTTACAGGTCTTCAACATCTCCGATCCACTCTTGGATCCACTGCATCTCTTCCCGACCGACCGCCTGCAGCATCTTTGTCCCAGGCTCAACGGAACAGATAGAAGAAACCCGACGCACTTTGAGGCCTATGCACCCGCTTCCTGTGGGTGAGGTAAAGCTGGTACTCCGGTGCCCATGTGTAGTAATACATCTCTAGTGCCTGTGTTCCAAATCTTAAGTTCCTAGGTCATCCGGAAGATTCCTTTTGCAGTAACTTTGTACTTTTTACGCACCCATTGAAACCTATGGGAGCACGCGTGTGACTATTTGCTCTGCACACGCCACCCGTGGACCTCCTGGTCACTAACTGACGTTAGCTCCTCGTAGGCCCAGCGATTCTAGAGGCCCTAGGCCTTTTCCCTTTTCTGTTCGTGGTACTTATACCACTATTTTAGTATATGGTTCGAGTGGCCACCAGGGCCTATCCATATAAAGTGCAACTTCTGTGTATTCTGTGATAATCTTGTTTGACGATTTGTGCTCCTGTGCTCATAAAGAGACTAGGGGTTACTTTGATAAATAAATACATATATATTTTGAATATATATCTGTGTGGTGTCCTTTCATTGGTATAAAAGGGGGTTACTATTGGTAAAACAGCTTGCTTAACACGCTTCACGAGTTTAGCCTCAAAGACTGCTTAGCCTACGCTACCACTAGGGCAGCTAGTCCGAAAAGGTTGACCTACAACCACACCATAAGGGTTGCTTGGCATGGTACAAGGTGATCACTTTAACTAGTGAGCATCATATACCAGGCCAACTTCTCACAAGGGGGAAAAGGTTGGCTGTAAACTGAGAAACTAGAACAGGGGATCTGATTGCTCAGAAGCAAGTGCCCTCACACACCAAGCTCCTCGTTGGGCCGGCGCTCCAATTACCAATGGGCCCTTTGAGGGGGCTCTTTGCCGGAAGACTTTTCGATTTAAGCACCATTTGTGAAGTATGGGTGGAGGTGCTCAGAGTGTAGATTGGTATGGTGTGAGTTTAAAAGTAACTAAGAGCTACCCTAGTGAATTTAATACGTGGGTCCTCTTGTTTTGATTAAAAGCAGTGGGTGGCTGAAAGTAGAAATAATGGTTCAATCCAGCTCATAGAGTTGTGTGTAAAAGGGTAGACCTATTTCTTGCCAATTCAAGTCGCCATCAATCTGGACAATTCTTCAGGACCCAAGACCTAATCTAGTGAGGATTGGGGAAGTGTATGTGTATATTTACAAAAATACCCTATCACATCAAGAAAATCCTAAGTGTATGTAGTATACTTGGGGATTATTAAAAAAACAACCTGAAATGAAAAGGGTAGAATGGTAAAAGTACATGTATTGAGTAGTTATAACCACAGTCATAATGTAAATGTATTTAGACACTAGGTACTAATTGCATGCCACAGCGAATCAGCCCTTAGAAGTGAGGGTGCAAAGTCCCAAGGCACTTAAACATATAGACAAACAAACAGGCAAGACACACTGGTGAACAATCCACATCTCACAAATCATGGATCAGAAGTAAGAACACAATGGTATTTGCCTTGCCAAGGGGGGCAATGAAACTCACTCAAAAGTCGTAAGGTTTTGGTTCCATGAGATGATGGCGGAGCCCGCACCAATTTTGTGGTCTAAAAACTAAAAAAAGAGAAGTCAAAAGAGACCTCACACAAACCAATGGTATCCAAAGTATGGTAATTGAATCAGACACTCACAGCGCCCAGCATGCACAACAACCTACCACTCTCTGCCACCTCAAAGTTATTGGGTGAGTAGAGCAGGCGGTGTTTTATGCTGGAGTGTGGACTTCATGCGACGGCCAGTGAGGGCTGTGAACCTCAGAGAGACACTGGGCTGTGCAGTGAATTCTATGTGCCTCAAACACCCAGCACCATCCTGGGAAATTAAAAGCGGGACGCAACGTAATGTGCTGGAGGTGTCAGCAACATCAAAAATTAAGCAGAAGATGTTACCAAACGCCTGTGAGCCATAATGCGGCCGAATTGCCTAACATCAAGGATTGTATGTCAGCAAAATTGCAAAATGAATGCCTCGTAGCAGTGATGTGGAAATGGTGGCTGGAGCAGGCGGAGCGGCCCACATGGACAATTTTTTTGTATTCTGTTGGAATTGGGCGTGAGTGTGGTTACGCAGATAATGGTATCCTCTTGTGTTCCGGTGCATTATTTCAGCAAGCAGTACTCAAGGAAGTAGAAAAATTTAACCATGAGTCAACCTTCCAAAACAGGTCTAATCTGAACTTGCAGCAGCCAACTCCCTTGCCAGTGGTCCCTTGCTAGTGACACAAAGATTACTATCAAACAAGCAGACATGGGAGAGGCAATTGTAATAATTTCCACTGTCGACTATAACAGGGAATGTCTCTGCCAACTATATACAAATATTACACTCCTATCAATCAGGATCCCAAAGTAAGACGATGTGCTCAGATCAACTCAAAAGTTTCCTCTGCAGAAACACAAAGATGGATAAGTAAAAAAGAGGCAGAATTGTTGGTGAACACCCAACTAAAGATCCCTACTTTTACGTCCTCCCTAAGATACACAAAGGGGTCAACGCACCACTAGGCAGACCCATTGTGTTGGGAATGGGTTCCATGCTTGAACCTTTGTCAAAGTTTGGTGACCACTTACTGCAACTTCAATTGTTCCAAAATCACCCTCCTTTCTAAAGGATATAAGGGATGTGTTAAACCTTATTGAGGAAACTAACAATATGAGTCAGATTGACCTCCTTGTGACCTTAGACGAAGAGGCTCTCTATAGCAACATGCCCCAAGATGCCACTCTGGATGTGAGTGAGTGAGTATGCTCTTATATAGCGCATGGCTACCCGGAGGCATCCCAGCGCTGCAGACGTGCGGTAAGGAGCAGATGGAATTTATGGGAAAAGCCATATCTTCAGTTGTCTGCGGAACGAGAGGTGGTTGGTTTCCTGAACGATGGGAAGAGGCAGGGAGTTCCAGAGCCTGGAGGCGTTATAGGAGAAAAGGTGTCCGCCTCTGCGGGTCTTCCTGATTCAGGGGACATCGGCCAGGTGTAATTCATTAGACCGAAGACTCCTGGTAGCTTTGTAGGGTTTGATAAGGTTGTTAAAAATAGGAGGACTTTAGCCCTGCAAATTTTTATGTGCAATGCACAGAGCTTTAAAGTGTATTCGCTCTTGCATCGGGAGCCAGTGGAGTGTTTTTAAGGCCGGCTTAGCTGAGCAGCGGTTGTTTGTGCCTGTAAGGAGTCTTGCTGCCGAGTTCTGGACCACCTAAAGTTTGTGGATAACTGAGGGGGGTGCTCCTAAATAAAGGGCATTTCCATAATCTAGCCTCGTTAGAATAAGCACCTGGATTAGGATCTTTTTTGAACTCTCAGGTAGAAGGGGCAGTATTTTGCGTGTTGACCGGCGCAGGCCGAAGCAGATGGCAGCCGTTTTTCTGGCTTGGGCTCTAAAAGTGAGCTCGTGGTCGAGCCAGAAACCCAGGCTCTTTTTTTCCTTTTTTGGAATTGGGGCGGGTCCCATACACGACGGCCACAGAGTATGTGGATTGAAAATTGCTTGGTTACCCAGCAACATGAGCTCCGTCTTGTCGCCATTGAGTTTGAGATGGGACAGACTCATCCAGCTGGCGACTTCTTTAAGACAGGAGCTCAGGTTCCTGGGAACCTGCTCTGCCTCGTTCAGTGCCACAATAAGCTGAGAGTCGTCCGCATAGCTGATAAGTTGAATTCCAAAAGGTGCAACTATCTCAGCCAATGGGGACATATACACGTTAAAAGGCGTGGGGCTCAGGGAAGACCCCTGAGGAACCACGCACTGCAGTGGAAGTGGTCTTGAATGGGTATTACCTTCAAACACCTGGAGTATCTTCCTTCAAGGAACGATTCCAGCCAGGAAAGGACCCTGCCTGTCACTCCCAGTTTTTTGAGCTGGTGTACCAGGGTGCGGTGGTTCACCGTATCGAAGGCTGCACTAAGGTCTAGGAGGATGATGGCTACGGACCCTCCGGAGTACAAGATCTTTCTAGACTCCTCCACCACTGCCATTAGTGCAGTCTCCGTGCCCTGGCCAGGACGAAAGCCCGTCTGGGAGCAATGGAGTAGTTTGAAGGTTTCAAGATGTGCAGAAAGTTGGCGGTTCACATATTTTTCCGCAACCTTACTAATACCAGGGAGTAGGGAGATGGGACGATAATTGGCCAACTCCCTGGGATCTAGATGGGGTTCTTTTAATAATGCTTTCACCATAGCAATCTTCCAGTCCTGGGGGACTACACCTGATGCTAAAGAGGCGCTGACTAGATTAACAATGGAGGAATGATGATAGGCATGGCGGACTTCAGAATATTAAATGGGGCCGGGTCCAGCGGGGAGCCACTCTTGATCATATTAAGGATAGAAAGAAGAAGTTCCTCAGTGAGTGGAGCAAAGGATTCAATAAGAGGGGCACTATTCTGGAGTTCTACTCCGAACTGCGCGGGAAGGTGTTCATTGTCAGCCGGTGGAAGAAGATTCGCAGATGAGCTGAATTTTGGTGGAGAAAAAATCCGCTAGCTCCTCACAACGGATCAGGTGCCGGGGGGGTGAGGCCTGGGACTTTCATAAGTTTTTTTACGATCCTGAAGATTTCATTGGGTGAATTGGAGGAGGATGATATTATTTCTTCACAGTAGGATGCCTGTGCTGCTTTAAGTGCGGCTTTATAGGAGATGATAGATGCCCTACAGTCAGATTTTTTCTCAATTGAAAAATCTTTCCTCCATATTCTTTCTAATCTTTTGCACCGCTGTTTTAGTTTGCGGAGTTCGGGTGTAAACCAGGGTGAGTTGTTTGAGCCAACTTTTCGTATTATGGATCTCCTGGGTAGAACTATGTCTAGTGAGTTCTCGATCCATAAGTGGAACTCACCGCTAGCTATTGAGGGGTCAGGGTGGTGAAGAGGTATGGTAGATTGCAGTTCCTGAGTCCATTCCTCTATGCTCAATTTAGGCCATTGGCGGGCTTGAGTGCGGGAGGTGAGCACATTCGGGCGTGGGAGGATGACTGCCATGCGAAAGGGATTAGGAAGTGATCCGACAGCAGAGGGGAACAGGCGCCTTTCCTTTTAGTTCTGCTATATTTGAGAAGATCGGGTCCAGGAGATGCCCTTTAGTGTGGGTGGCTTGATGGATCTTTAGAAGCATCTCGTAAGCTGCAAGGTCATGGGCAAGATCATTGGCTATTATGTCCTGGGGGTTATCGGAATGAAGGTTGAAGTCTCCCAAAAGATTAAAATTGGATGAGGTGCTAGCTAAATTTACCACAGATTCAAGCAACGAACTACAGAATTGTCCCAGGGCTCCTGGCGGGCGATGGAGGAGAATGCCGGAAAACGTGATTAAGGGGGTGAGCGCGATGGAGAAATTGGAATTTTCACAGTCTAAGAGGGGGCTGCCCAGAATGCGGCAACCTAGGTGGTCTTTATGGATAATAGCAATCCCTCCCCCCTTGCTGCCTATTCTATCAACGCGCTGAATCAGATAGCCAGGGGAGGCGCTTGGACAACATCTGGGTCAGAGCTCGGTACCAACCAAGTTTCCGTGAGGAATAGCACATCAGGTGCAGTATCTTGCAGTAAAATGGAGATTTCTATGGCATGCTTTGGCAAGGATCTGCAATTGAGCAGTGCCATGTTGAGCTGATTCCCACCCATCGATTGGTTTCTTGCCATTGAAAATAGTTCATATGAACAGTGGGAACACTTCTGTTGCCTTTCCTCCAAGGCGATGGAATGTTTACACAGTGAAGTTAAAGTTTTCCTAATTTCAAGGAGTCTGTGCCGTGAGTATTGGAGGGGAGCGGAGGGAAAAAGGACAGGGGTTCTGGGCCCAGGGCTCGGTCTGGCGCGGACGGGCGCAGATGAACATGGCTTTGGCGCGCTGCCGGCGCACCCGCTGCGCGCCCCCTGCTGCGCGCGTCCGCTGCGCGCTCCGCTCTGCATGTGTTTTTATCAGGTGGGGTGGAAAAGAACTAGACCGCCAACCTGCAGTAGCCGGAAGTCAACTCCCTCCACTCAATCGGTACTGGGACCCGTGGTGGACCGAGGAGGTATCCGGTACGCTAACTATCCAGATCGTCGCAACACAGTGATTATTCGCACATACAATTTCAGTTATTTTAAAAATAGGTGCACAGAGAGCTCTCTCATGTCCAAAGACGGTCTATTACCTACACAGGTGAACTTTATTATGGAATGCACAAACTTGGCTCTAAAAAATTTTAAAAATCAATACAGAGACCAACTATACCTGCATATCCGGGGCACTTCAAAGAGAAGCATATTTGTGCCAAGTCTGGCATGTCTTACATGGCAAATTTTGAGAAGGTGCAACAACAATCCCTACTCTGCCCACAATCTTCTATTGCATCGATATATCAATGATATATTGATCTTCTGTCAAGGAGACAGGAGTGAATGTGACAAACTTTGTGATTGGATTGACACACTTAACTCCTTCTTAAAATTTTCAAACAGCATTTCTGATATGGTCCTCCCCTTTCTTGATTTATGCAGCTCCCTCACGGGAGGCATTCTGAAGCCAACTACCCACAAAAAGCCAACAGGCTGCAATAGCCTGCTCATCATCCTAAATCCCTGAGGGATAACCTTCCCTATGGCTAGTCTCAGCAGCTATGTTGCAAATGTAGCACGACCATTGACTTTAACCTACAGGAACAACTAACCTCCAATTTAGAAGCTTATCATTATATGCCCCACAGTGTCAAGTTGGAATGTAAAAGGGCAAGGAACAATAATAGGAGAGCCTTATTGGAACCACTCCTCCGAACATAGGAGGATACCATCATCTGCGCACCCACATTCACACCCAATTCCAACAGAGTACAAAAAATCATATGAAAACATTGGTCAATAATACAGACAGGCTTCCTTGTTTTTCCTACTCCATGATTTGCCATTAAACGCACCAACAATATCAAAGATATAATTGTGCATACTAGGCCATGGAAGGCTTCCAGGCCAGAACAATGCTCTCTATGGGGTCTGTCCCCTATCAGAGGGCACCATCCTTGTGGGTCTTGTGGCATATGTGAACATACTGAAAGAAAAATCTCTTGATCAGACCAACACATGGGTACAAAAAACTCATACTAATTGCAATGCAAAACATTGCATATACGTGATCACACATCCATGTAACAAACGATACATTGGAATGAGCACTAGACCAGTGAAAGTGCAGATAATGATACATCGCAGGGGTATCTGCTGTAAGAAAATCACCACCAAGATGAGTATCACTATCGCAGTTAGAACTACACCCCTGATTATGTGAGTTGGACCATCTTAGAAGCACACCCACATTTGAACAAAAACACCCAGTTCCAGTCCAGAGAGAACAAAACTGGATACTTTGTCTGGCCATGAAAAAAACAGGCTTGACCAATGATATCCCCTGGAGCAAGATGGAGAATTAACCAACTCCTGACACTGCATATACACCCCCATATATATTGGTTACACTACCCCATCATGTGTCAGTGTGGGGTTTGCTACTTTTTTGGAACACATTAAACAGCATTTACCCAATAGGTACATTTTATATCAGTCAGTCAGTCAGTCAGTCAGTCAGTCAAAATTACTTTATTCGGTTTCATAACAAAAACCATAAAAGCATATAAATATATACAATATAAATAACATTTAACAATAGACACTACAAATGAGTTAAAAAGGCATACAAGGTACTTGGTTACAATTCATGAATTACCCAGATAATGATTATGTCCAAGAAATTTTCTTCCTTAATCTCATTGAGATTGCTAGAAATTTGGCAATATTAAAAATCTCCCACGTAGATCCCAGAAGTTGTAAATATAAAAGGGCAGGTTTAACTTGCCTAAAACCTTTCTCCTTAATAAGGGGGATAATATGTTTTTTTACGAATGGGAGACAGGTGTTTACAAAAGAAGATAAAGTGTACTGTATCTTTGAGGGAAAATCCGTCACAAGAACAGATTCCCAAGTCCTTCTCCCTAGACCACCCTGGGGAATCGGTGAGCAAAAGATGAAATTTGTTCAGTCTGAACTTGGTAAGTAAAAAACGATGATTCATGTTGTTAACAATAACCAAGTAGGGTTCAATACTGTTAGAAGTAATTAATAACTGATGAGCCCTGACTGAAGGTTTAAATAGCTCCTTATCTTCTCTTTCTAAAGTTATCCGCTGTTTGTGTTCAGCTTTCACCCATTTTAGGTCCCCCTTAGTTAAGTTGCCAGGTACATCAAATAGATCTGGACGACCTAATTCTCTGGATAAGTTCTTAATATAATTTATCCAAGGGATAGAGGTGCCATACTCAAGAGATAAACAATCCTTTAAGATCGCATGATTTAATTCCAAATCAGGGTTTAGCCAAATTGTAATCCATTTTAGCAAAGGAGCTAGAGCAATACGGTCCACAAGATGATCTATCCCGCATTCCTGATGAACAATAAAGGCAGGGGTTGACTGAGGTAGACATAAAATGGATTTTAAAAATTTGTCTTCAACTATTTGAAGAGTTTTTACATCTTTAATTCCCCATAAATCGGCCCCGTACGTTGCTATAGAAAGACATTTAGCAACATAAATGTTCAAAATGAGAATCTGGGGCTCATTGGGCTCAAAATGGAATGATTCAATACTGTTCTGGGGTCGATATATTGACGATTGCATCATGATTTGGACTGGAACCCAAACAAAACTTGAAAGTTTTTTCGAATTTCTCAATGACAATGAAAGTAATATCAGATTTACTATGGAATGTAGCAAGACCAATATCTCTTTTCTGGATGTGGAATTCTATATTCAAGACAACAAAATACAGAGTAGACTATATCGGAAGGCTACGGCATGTAATTCCCTGTTACATGCTAGTAGTGCACACCCATACCACCAGATACGTTCAATCCCATATGGAGAACTTACAAGAACGAGACGCAACTGCAGTAATGATGCAGAATTTCAAATCCAAAAGAAAGGGGTACTTACAAGATTCAAAAAGAGGGGTTACAATAAAACATTGTTGACCAAAGCAGAACAGAAAATAGACAGAATTACACAGACAGACACCTTAAAAGAGAAACCTAAAACCAGGGACTCTAACCAGACAATCAGATTAATTACCGGCTACAACAACTGGGCGGGAATCTTGAGGAAAAGCCTTAAAAGACATTGGCACCTACTCACAGCAGACAACACACTTAGGGAGTTTATCCCAGAGATACCGACTATTACATTCAGGAGAGGGGTCTCATTGAGGAATTTACTTAGCCCTAGTTACCCACAACCAAAAATCAAGACTAACTGGCTCAATATACAATCAAAGGGCTTCTACATATGTGGTCATTGTAGTTCCTGTAAATGGGCTGATGACCGCAAATCTTACTTCGTGGGGCCAAGAGGCAGAAGATTTAAAATACACACAAACATCAATTGCCTTACGAAATTTGTGATATACATAATCGAGTGCAAATGCAAACTACAATACATTGGTAGCACAATTAGACCATTACGCGAACGCATAGGGGAACATACAAGGGCAATCAAGCAGGGTGACATGAGATACCCACTCGCAGCACACATGTCAATTTGCTCTGCCCAGTCACCTAGCCGCACTTTCAAATTCTATGGTATAGAACATGTCCCGAGGAACCCGAGGGGAGGTAACAGGGAACTTACTTTGAGACAGAAAGAGGCCTTATGGATTCTAAAACTGAATAGTGTGGAACAGGGTCTTAATATCGATCACGAACTGCATTACTTTCTAGGCAAATAATCCAGCTAGTGGTATTCATAGTGGTTTGCTATCAGATCATATAAAACCCACAACGACGTATGACAATATGGTTATGTTCTGTAACATGTCTGACAGGAATGTTTTTCTCATTGAGCTGTCTTCGCTTTCATGCTCTCAGTTTAAATATATTCAGGGTCATTATACTATGACAGTGTTATCTATCATTAGAAATGTAAACTATGTCTTAATAACTAGCATTTTCGTTGATATGGTAGTAGTTATTGCCGCTCTCTGTACTGAGTCTAATTGATGGAGAGAATAATAGGCTTGTATATTATATCGCCGACTCCCACGGAGCACAACCACAAGGATTCTTGGTAAAACCACATAAACACTCACTTAAGAGTCCTTTTATTTTGGGACGTTAACCCTGTCCCAAAATGGCCGCCGGATTAGACAACACTTTCTAGTCCTCTCTCTAATTACTCACAATGCTATGACACTTGATGTTTTCTGAATTAACGTGAGAACGTGATCACGTCCGATTTACATAAAAGTAGAAAGGTTTCACCATGCATGCACGTACTCGGGATTTAAGATACCTGGAGAAGCTGGCGTCACGTTCGTCTATGTGTACTACAAAATACGGTAAGCACACTGGGATATGCAAGACATCGATACACGAGGGATCGAAGCACGGCGTAACCGGTTAACTTTTACTCCGTATGTCAGAGATTTGGTTTAACGAATAATGAGCACTCTTACATCCAGTCTTGGTTGAATTTTTAGTGTCCCAAGGGTTTTCACAAGCTTAAATTTACGTTTGCCATTTAACAAGCAAAGTGCGCTGTCTGCCCGTATTACGACAGCGTACTCGTCTGCCCTACTATAGTCTAAGTCGGGCTAATAGTTATTAATACTAGAAGGGTTGTCAAGATTCGAGCATATTAGGCTCTTTATTTCTAATATGGGCACAATTAATGAAGGTATTTGTTCTTAAAACTTCTTACGTCGGTAATAATGACTTGGAACACCCGCTTTGTGTTCCGGATACATAGTGGGTTTAAATACATGTTTGTTTGTAAATTTTATACTCTTTGTCAGCATAGACTGTGTTACGTGCCCTTAAACTACCATGTGAGTGTTGCCTGACCCACGGCAATTGAACAGTTGCCTGATTATGGAGTTTTAATTCCTTACAGTATTGAATGGGAAACCACTTGTTTCGATAGCAGTTTATTTTGCTGCCTAGTGACGCCACCATCATTGACACCATTTGGCGGTTTGGAATTATCACCGCCTTAGAAGTAGGTTACATATTTCTTTACTTTTTACTTAACAAAATTCAAGACCAGATAACGTTATCTTTTTGCCCTCTGCTTTGTTCTAATTTGTGGTCACTTATTGTTCGTAGAAATTTTTACTCAAGCAAGACAGAGGTAGATATGGTTTATGTCTGTTACGCCCGTTATCAAGTTTAATTCACATGCTATGAAACACGTGGTTTGCACTACCTTTACGATTCCGTTTGCTCACCGGACCAGGGTTTTATTTCAAAAACACCAGCCACTACTATCTCACTTTATATAGAAATATATGCTTTTTCCATTATATTTTATAATGGTTTCTCATTTGTGTTATTACACAAACGAGTGATGAAGGATCCGACCTTATGCACAGATAACACTTTTAACTCTCTCCATCTCAATTAGGGTCATAGTTGATTCGTTCTAGCTTTTCAGCTATACTGTTAGGCCGTTGTTAACTTACTTCTAAAGTATTTAATGTATCCGACTATTGGCGAGCTCTTCACTTCTTCTTTGGCTAGTTCCACCTATGGGTGTTTCATTGTTAAATGCTCTTATGCGCTGTTATTCAGGACATACGCTAGTTCTTTTTATTCTTTCTGTAAACACAGCCTTGAAAAAGTCGCGGGACTACATTCCCTTGTGGCGACGAAACACGTGTTGGCTGACTGGAAATACTATGAAGAATAGAAACCAATAAACAACGAACTAGAAGAATGAAGAAAGACTAACTCATTCTTGTGTCAATGTGTTTGAAATTGTTGTTTTTTGTGAAAACACGTAATATTTCTAAAAACATATATTACCAGTACGAGTGCTAGGGATTGCTTTTTGTTTTTGACTGGGTCTAGGCCCATGATTCTGGGAAGAAGGGTGGTACTTCTCACCTTATAGCACCGTCATTTACCTAATCAAGGACATATTACTATGTGATTTTCCTTTGGGCGCCTATACCTTACAAACTCCACCAATTCCAGTTTTCGATAAATGTTCAAAATGGCCTGCATGGGCTTCACCCCCAGTTTGCGGGCAAAGTCTAATACAGCTAAGGTGGACCTAACAAAAACATTACGCTTAGCTGCCAATTGCGGAGACCAATTGAGTTTATCATCAAAGATAACCCCCAAATAGGGAAATCTACTAACGCGGGATAAAACATGCCCTTCGCAATACAAGCTCTTAGCTTTTTTTGCTTTACACCCCATAATCATGACATGAGATTTGGAAAAATTCACACTGAGATCAAGTGCTTTCATAAAATTTGCAAATGAGTCCAGCAAACGTTGCAAACCCACAGGAGTACGTGCTAGCAGGGCGGCATCATCGGCATATAATAGTGCCGGAATAGAAAATTTGCCAGCTCCTGGAATATCCTTGCACGATTTAGTCAAAACAGCACCTAAATCATTAATATATAAAGTAAAAAGCAGGGGGGCTAAAATACAGCCCTGTCTAACACCATTCGAGATACCAATCCTACTAGTACAATTACCCAGGCGGTCATATCTGACGGTTGCGGTGAGATCCCTATGTAGATCAGCCAGGAAAAATACAATGTTTTCATCAATGCCACACTTAAGAAGCAAATCCCACAGCTTTGACCGGTTCACTCGGTCAAATGCCGAGGACAGGTCCATAAAGGCAAGATATAATTTCCCTTTTTTGGCAATGGTGTATTTGCCTATTAATAAATATAGGTTCAGGCTTTGATCTATAGTACCTCGGCCTGCTCTGAACCCATATTGTAAGCAAGAAAGGGTCTCATTTTCCTCCAGCCACGCAGTTAGTTTCCCCAAAACTACACGCCCTAGGACTTTGACTGCAGAATCGATAAGGGAGATAGGGCGGTAACAGCTAGGGTCCCCCCTGCAACCTTTTTTAAAAATGGGTATAATCACGGATTCAGACCAGGTGTCCGGGATGCCTGAGACACAAATCCTATTAAAAACATTCATTAAAACTACGGACCAAGTCTCAAGGTCAGATTTATAAAGATCAACCGGAACACCATCCGGGCCCGGGGCTTTATTGCTTGTCATCTTTTCAATGGCCTCGACTACCTCGGTCTTAGTGACCGATAAAGTATATTGATTTACAAAGGGGGACAACGGGGTCAACGCCCCATTTCTAACCCCTTCATAGAGTGACTTAAAATGGGTACACCACAAGTCTTCCCCTATACCACAATCTAGTTGGCCGTTGCAAGCGTCGCGAAAATAGGGTTTGTTCACCACAGACCAGAACTTTGCACTATTTCTAAGAACATCCACGGAAGCTAATTCCACCCAAGCATCCTCTCTAATCTTTCGCTTTCTAGTTTTCAAGGCTTTATCATATTCTTTCCTAAGCATAGCGATGATCGGCCTATTGATAGGTTTACAACGTAAAGCAGCCTTCAGCCTTCTGTTTGCCAGAGAGCAGTTACTATCAAACCATCCTAAGTCAGTATTATCATTACCCTTGGCTGGGCAACTGAGATCAGCAGCGATTTGGGAACAAATTGCCGAGTAAGCCTCTAGTACTTCATTATTCCCGGCCTCCAGATTCAAACAAGTATTTATCTCGGGACCCACCTTCCTTTTTAAATTAGAATGAAAGTCCTCCGGAATTATTTTGTTCCATCTAATCCTGCGATTCTGGTCAGAGGGGCGGATATTAGATTTATCCATCCTGCCCGGGGTTTTAGTAGGGATGATAAGAGTTTCTGAAATGCTAAGGACCACAGGGTTATGGTCACTAAAATGTGACAACATCGCCTTGTAACCGTGAATCATGTTACCAAGTGCAAAGCTAATAAAAATGTAATCGATGACAGAATGTTTACCATTCCCTTTAAAAGTGGGAATTTCCTCCGACGTCAAAGAGGGGAGTATAAGGCCAAAATCTGCTAAGATTGACTCAAGACAGTCTCCCTGGACAGAGTGCTCAAAATGAGCATCACCTTGTGCAGATGATCCTAGAGGATCAAAAGACAGACAAGTGTCAGGACAGCCGTGGATATTAAAGTCACCCGAAATTATAATAAAACAGTCATTATGGTTAGCGTCTTTATAGGCCGCCAAAAAGCGTGTTAAAGCTAAGAGATGATCAGTTGTGGTGACTCTTTCAAAAGAATTATAAAAATTTACGATTAAAAGAACGCCTCCTTCTGACAGGGAAATTTGTACAGCCAAACTGTTCCGAGAACCTGTATCTATTTGGATCTGATGGCCCGATATGCTAGCGGAGATTAAGGTAACCAGCCCACCCTTTGCCCTCCCCGCGTTTGAAGGTACAGCTGGAACAAAGAAACTCCTGAAGCCATCAACGGACAGGGTATTCTCTGTGTCCCAGGTTTCTTGTAAACTAATGATATGTCCTGAACCTATAAGTGCCCGCCAAGCTAGGTCATCAATTTTATTTTTCAGCCCAGCTATATTCCAACTGACCAATCTAAATAGATTGCCCACTGAACCAAACGTAGATACGGCAAGACTATCATCCAATGGCTGCAATATGTTTTCATCACAGCCAGTTGCCCCGCTATCTAGGGTATTACGCTCTGCCAGTGTCCCTAGTCATTCGTTATCATTTAGATTTGAGAGAGCGTCAAATCTGTTAGAAATAGGGACAGCATAGTTGTTTAAGCTAATACCCCTAGAGGGGTCACACAGTGACGGCCCGACTTGAGAAGGAGGATAAAAGAAGCCCAAAGGAAGAACATTAACAAAATCCGTCTGGATTCTCACTGTCCCCGCCTGTTTCAATATATCTTCAACCAGCCTTGGAGATCTAAAGCTTACAACAATGCAATCACCTGTCAGACTCTTGTTTGTCCTACCCACCCACGGAACCCTTCTGATCATCATAAAATTATTGGCAAGATGTTGACCCAAAACGGTTTTTCTGGATAAGAAGTGGATAGCCTTGTTTTTCAGAGAGGTCCAGTGTTCTCTTTTCTCCCCTTCCAGTTTTGGGACATTAGCTAAAATAATGGTGTATGGACAGGCCTCAACAGGTAGGTGCAGGGAATCCCTCTTGTCATAGTTAGCTAAAAAGCCGGGCCCCCTTTCAATATTCTGTGAGCCCGAAACCACCGTTTGAGTTGTACTCGTAGGATTTAAAGCTATGGGTGGTGGATTTACGCCAGAAGCCAGGGTGGAACCATAATGTACTGGTTGTTGGGGTACAGTGATTATAGTATCCAGCAGATTATTAACCGAGGCAGTGACTGAGTTAAGAGAGTTAATTGCTCGGGTACTAGAACCAGGGATAGAAGCCTTAGGAGTAAGGTGTGACTCAATTATGTTCAGCCGCTCCTCAATGCGCCTCAGGGTAACCAATAACGGAGCAGTAAATGATTTAAGGTGCTCATCGAGAATGTTTATGAGCTCTGACATAGATTTTTCGCTATTTCTATCGGTAGAACTACCCAAGGCTGATTTAGTGCTAGCATTCCCTGCCGCTCCCAGGTTCTCACTAACTGAGAGTGGAACCTCAGTAGTGGTTTTGTTCAATCCAGGAGCGGGATTATAAGCTTTAGATAGTTTTGCCGGTTTTCTATTACCCTGTGGGTTGTCCTTCGCCTTCCTTTTCCCCGTGGCAATTTTACCACCACCAACAGTCAAATTAGACCTAATTCTTGATTGTCTGGTACGAACTACAGGGGGGGATTGTACAGGACTCGCTATGGTTGAAGGAGGTGACATGATTGTAGGACTAACATTAATACAAGAGCCATTCCTATTCTCAAGTAAATGCACATCATCCTCAAGAATATTATTTGATGAACAAACTACAGCGGGTGATAAAGGTACAGATAATCTAATGGGGTCCAATGATAGTCTTCGTTCGACTGAAGCGATCTCTTTCACAATGGCAGATTCTGCCTGTTTTAAATAACTATCCAAGGTCCCCATACCCGCAACCCTTGAGCATGCTTTAGAAGACCCTTTCGACATTCTTCCACCAAGCAGCACAGAGCACAAACCACCCAACTAGTAATCACCTGTACAGTTCCCAGGATGGATGAACACTCCAACAGTCACTTTACAGGGGGCTGTCCCAACCCAACCTCTATCGACCTCTGAGGGCCTAAGAGGGCCCGCCCTTAGCCCGGGCTTAGCCCGGCGACCGCCCGCGCGCGTCCCGCGACGCGGGAGATCAGCGTCCTTTTAAGCGCCTCAGGGCGCGCAGGTAGCGTCACGGGTCGCTAGGGCAGCTGGGAGCTGTAGTACGCTCCGCTTTCCAGTCCGTGAAATGGTGTTGCGGCGATGTCAACGTGGCCGCCCAGGAACAGCAGGACTCAGACGAGGTGAGGAGAGCAGAGCACGAACAGCGACCCCCGACCAGCAGCAGGTCAGACACAGACACAGTCTGCAGGGCTCCAGGATTCAAACTTCCCGCTCTTCCAAAAGATCAGCGTCCTTTTAAGCGCCTCCGGGCGCGCAGGTAGCGTCACGGGTCGCTAGGGCAGCTGGGAGCTGTAGTACGCTCAGCTTTCCAGTCCGCGAAATGGCGTTGCGGCGATGTCAACGTGGCCGCCCAGGAACAGCAGGACTCAGACGAGGTGAGGAGAGCAGAGCACGAACAGCGACCCCCGACCAGCAGCAGGTCAGACACAGACACAGTCAGCAGGGCTCCAGGATTCAAACTTCCCGCTCTTCCAAAAGATCAGCGTCCTTTTAAGCGCCTCCGGGCGCGCAGGTAGCGTCACGGGTCGCTAGGGCAGCTGGGAGCTGTAGTACGCTCCGCTTTCCAGTCCGCGAAATGGCGTTGCGGCGATGTCAACGTGGCCACCCAGGAACAGCAGGACTCAGACGAGGTGAGGAGAGCAGAGCACGAACAGCGACCCCCGACCAGCAGCAGGTCAGACACAGTCAGCAGGGCTCCAGGATTCAAACTTCCCGCTCTTCCAAAAGATCAGCGTCCTTTTAAGCGCCTCCGGGCGCACAGGTAGCGTCACGGGTCGCTAGGGCAGCTGGGAGCTGTAGTACGCTCCGCTTTCCAGTCCGCGAAATGGCGTTGCGGCGATGTCAACGTGGCCGCCCAGGAACAGCAGGACTCAGACGAGGTGAGGAGAGCAGAGCACGAACAGCGACCCCCGACCAGCAGCAGGTCAGACACAGACACAGTCAGCAGGGCTCCAGGATTCAAACTTCCCGCTCTTCCAAAAGATCAGCGTCCTTTTAAGCGCCTCCGGGCGCGCAGGTAGCGTCACGGGTCGCTAGGGCAGCTAGGAGCTGTAGTACGCTCCGCTTTCCAGTCCGCGAAATGGCGTTGCGGCGATGTCAACGTGGCCGCCCAGGAACAGCAGGACTCAGACGAGGTGAGGAGAGCAGAGCACGAACAGCGACCCCCGACCAGCAGCAGGTCAGACACAGACACAGTCAGCAGGGCTCCAGGATTCAAACTTCCCCATTTATATCATTTGCAATGTGTACGTCCTGATGACCATCGATACAGACGCCAAGCAGCTGCTTGACCTTTGGTTTGTGACCTTTACAGCAATTCTTTACCTAAGACAGACACCACTTTCCTTTAAAGAGGGTTAAGAACACCATCAGATATGAACTGACATATTTTACCGCTTCTCTCCACTTATGAACATCAGTATGGTCCCCCTTCACAAACCCTAGGTTGGCAAGCCATTTGGATCGTCTGCAGTTCCAATATGGCAGCCTCCATTGGCCAGACATCTGACTGGTGTCCACTATGTTCTAGGCAGACAGGTTAGCTGCTTTCCCTGCCTTTCAATCCTTGACTATTACAAATTACCGGGGTAACCCAAGAAGGCCATAGGACCTGGGTAGCATATGGTCCGTATAACAATGTGGTCCTACTGGCATGTAATCAAAGAAAGATCGAACAATTAGTTAGCAATGTAGGCGAGTGAAAAAACAGAATCAATAAATGAATCACACTTTATACTGAGTCAATCAGTCACATTAAATTTTATGTATCAAAACATCAATTATGATATATTAAGAAAAACTCCTAGAGTTCATTTCATAGTGGTTGCTCCACAAGAGTGAAAAGAAAAAGGTGTTTGTAGAAGTGCTCATGTGTGCAGTGCTCAGAAAGAAAAGAAAAAGGAAATTAATAACGATTCACAGAGTAATCATAGTTCAACGGCTCAGGCAGTGGGCACTGCTTTTGATAAATACTTTCAGGATAATGTTAATACAGCAGCAAATTCACTAGTAGAGTGGGATGCTTTTAAATCGGTCATCCAGGGGCAGTGCATCTCAGAGATGTTGGGTTCGCGTAAGGTGCTTTTGCAGGATATACAAGGGACAGATCAACGGCTACGTGCGTTAGAGTGGGAAAGACCTGAGAGAGCAGACAAGCAGGGGTTGTTGCTGGAGGCCAGGGAGGCAGTGGCAGCACACATAGAGTGCCTTCGCTGCTTTGACTACAAAAAGTATATAACTCGAGCTCACTCTGAAAGAGGCTGGTCTGGAGCCCTATTGGCCTGGCTGGCTAGCTAACCCGGCCAGAAGAGGGTCGGTGATTCTGGAACTCAGAGGACAGAATGGAGAAGTTTGTTATGGTCAGCAAGGTATCAATGATTTGTTTTTTGATTACTAGATGGAACTGTACAGGAGTAGATTAGACCCAGAGGTAGAAGATCTAGATACGTTTTTAAGGGGGGTGGAATTTCCATCTCTGGGTGAGGAGGTAGCGTACATCCTAGGTCGGGAAGTAGAAATAGGGGAGGTGAGAGGGTCTATTAAGAGCATGGCCAAAAACAAAACGCCGGGAACGGATGGGTTATCGTCAGAATTTTATTTAACATATATTGAACTAGTGGCACCAAGGCTCATGAAGTTATATAATGAAGTGAAGCAAGTGGAGCACCTTCCTGAGATGTCGTGGGAAGAGATTATCATCCCACTGCTTAAACCAGGGAAACCGGCCTGGGACACAGCGGCTTATCAGTCGCTTTCCATGCTTAATTTAGTCTACAAGATTCTGAGCAGTATTCTGGTCACTTGTCTCCTCCCCTACATGACAACATTAATACACAAAGACCAGACAGGGTTTATTCCCATCAGAAACATGGCCCCACATGTTCGGCAGCTCCTGCGGGTCCTAGAGGCAGATTACTACCAGAAAGAAGAAGCGATTGTCTTTTCGGTGGATATTGAGAAGGCATTCAACAGCCTTGAATGGCCTTATTTGTTCCGTGTGATGCAGACATTTGGGATAGGGGTTGAATTTGTGAAATGGACGGCTCTCATACACAGATTCCACTGCCAAGGTTCAAACAGGGGGACTAATTTCTGATGCTTGCAGGGTCGGCCGAGGGACTAGACAAGGGTGCCCCCTCTCAGCAAGGCCTTAATGTGGCGAGTTCATCACATTTCAATTTATGCAGATGACTTACTGATGTTTCTGGCGGACTCGAGAGCGGCACTTCACGGAGCTAAGGGATTACTGCAGGACCTCTGTAGGGCTGCGGGGCTCAGGGTAAACTGGGCAAAATCTTGTCTTTTTCCTACGAAGGTGAACAGAGTAGGTCCACAAGTGACCGATGGAGTGAGATAGGAAGACCGGTGCCTGACTTACCTAGGTAAGCAAATTTATCACACCCAGGAAGATCTGTTGGAGGGCAACATTGGGAGAGCCATAAGAGGAGCAAAGAGCAACTTTGACTTCTGGGGAACACTTCCGTTGTCGGTGACTGGGTGAGTAGCTCTTAGTAAAATGATCACTCTCCCGAGACTTCTGTATTATTTTGGGTCACTACCGTTTTGGATTCCAGCGAAATTCTTTGCCCAGCTCAAATCAATGATCTCGGGCTATCTGTGGGGGACTGGTAGGTGGAGAGTAGCTCTTTGAGTCTCATGAGGCCGAGATCGGAAGGAGGGCTGGCTGTGCCTGATTTGGAGACCTACTACTTGGCGGCGCAGTTGCAGTGGCTCACGAGATGGGTGGCGGAGGAGCCACGCGACGATTTCCCAAACCTGAGACAGCTATCCCAAATTGCACTAAGGCTCCCCATGCAAGCTAATAGTATACCTTTGGAACTGAAAATGGCATGTACGTGCTGGAATAGAAGCCTGAGAAGAGCACAGATTAAACGACCATACGCCCCTGAAATCTCGTTACTTATCTGCGAGGCTTTACCTCATGGAGGAAACTGGCGGGGCTGGAGGCTTGGAGAGGGCGGGGGTTAACAACAATAGGAGACCTATATGAGGAAAGTGCCATGATCCCATTCAATGATCTTCAACAGAGATATGACTTACCCGGAGGAGATTTCTTATTGCACTCCACACTCACTGCGGTCATACGAAAGCACTGGAGGGAAGGGGTTTACTGAGCTGCAGACGTCAATGGGGTGCCAATATGTGGTGACAGAGGCGGGCACCCTTAAAGCGGTCACATGCTTATATAGGTGTATGACTCAAGAAACATTGGTACCTCTGACTGAGCTACGACAAAAATGGGAGGCGGACCTAGCAGAGGTCATTCCAGAAAAAGTTTGGGGGGAGCTAGTCGAAAGGGCATGGAAGAGCACCAGGAACGCTAGATTCCAGCTAGTACATTATTATATTTTGCATAGAGCGTTTCTCACCCCGGCTAAGATTAACAAGTATTTTGGGATTCAAACACCAGCCTGCCCGCGCTGCAGTAGAGAGGGGGCAGATTTTCACCATATGTTCTGGGAATGCCCACAGATGGGGAATTTTTGGGGAGAAGTAACTGCAGTATTAGCCGATGTAACAGATAGGGAAGTAGAAACAACCCCGAGATCCTGTATTTTGCATTGGTTTCCCCACACGGCCAAGAACAAAGTAACGAACAAACATTTTAGATCTGGGTTTATTATTAGCTAAAAGAGACATCAGTATGCACTTTAAGGCAAAAAAGGGCCCGAGTGTAACCAGATGGCAGAAGGAATTTGTTAAATGGGCAGAATGTGAGGGGAGAATTAGAATGCAAATAGCGAAAAGAACGAGGAGTGAGAGGGCGTTGGAGACAGCAAGGGCATGGGAAACACTGGTGGCATTACTACAGAACCTAGAAGACATGAGGGACAATGATCAGCTAGAGGAGGCCCCAGAAGAAGTAGGGTAGAATACACACACCAGAGCACGACCCAGAGTTTGGTACTTAGACAACGGATGTAATGTACAGTCATCCCTACTGGGGAACTATAGCTGAAGCGCCGGTTTTGAGTCATATGAAAAGCAGGGGGGCTATCTGACTGCAGAAAAACAGCAGCTCAATTGTAAGTGGCACGCCTGGAGGGAGGGTTGGGGAGGGGGTAAGAGGGGAAGGGTAACAGAGTATTGAGAACAGGAACCAATTGGAACGAACTGTGGAAGTCCAGAAATGTATGATATTGTTAAGTTGCAGGGGTAGGAGGGCAGAGTGTCAACCACTGTCAGGATATCTCACGATATATAGTGGGTAAAGGGAATGGCGGACTGCACCTCCTGATTAAATGGTACTAGAGTTGAAATGTTGAAAATGGACACATGTAATACTCAATAAAGTCTGTTTAAAAAAATAAAATGTTCAACGGTTCTGGCAATGAGGAAATCAAGTTAGCCAGGGACAAGAGGCCTCTTTCTTTGTCTCTTGTTCATAAGTGGGTGGTGACTCAATGGAACCCACAACCCACAGGGGTATCAATTCAGGCTAGGATGATTAATGTTGTCGACGTTTCGACCCAACTGTTGCACGAGGTTAGTTCGGTCTTAGCATGCGGGTCTTCATCAGGACAGTAAAAAGTGGGGTGATTTATAGTGCAACCTTACATCGGTACAACCACACCATGTGTAGGGGGAAGTGTAACTTCACTATACAACCTTCCCTCCTGATCACTGATCAGTGTAGTACAGTCTTCAAGGCCTCAATCTTAACATGTAGGTGAAGCCTGAGGTGTTTGATTAGATAAGCAAATGTTCTCTGTTACCAACCTAGGGTTTCAATCCTTGACAGCTTCCCTCAGAGTTCCCGCCTCCCACGTGGTGATCAACCCGCACCAGCCACCATTGGCACACTACAGCTACGAGGCATTCAGTTTGCAATTTTGCCGACATATAGTCCTTGTTGTCAGGCAATTAGGCTGTTACGGCTCACATGCAATGGGTATCGCCTTCAGCTTAGTTTTGGATGTTGCCGACACCTCCAGCACACTAAGAGGCTTCTCGCGTTTGCTGTCCCAAGAGGGCCCTGGGTGTTTGACATGCATAGGATTCACTGCACAGCCCAGTGTACCCCTGAGGTTAATAGCCCTAACCAGCAGTCACTTGAAGCCCACCCTCCAGCATAAAACACTGTCCGCTCTGCTCACCCATTACCTCCGAGGTGGCAGAGAGGGGAGGTTGTGGTGCACATTGCGTGTTGGACAACGTGAGTATTTGATTCAATTGCCACACTTTGGATACCATTGGTTTGTTGTGTGAGGTCTCATTTGACTTCTCTATTTTTACTTTTTAGCCCGCAAAATTGGTGAGGTCTCTGCCATCATCTCATGGGGACAAAACCTTGGAACATTTGAGGGAATTATATTGTCCCTCTTAGGAGGGGCCATTGTGTCATTACTTCCGATCACTGGTTTGTGAGATGTGGGTTGCCTATTGTGTCATTTGCCTGTTTGTTTGTCTGTTTAAGTGCCTTGCGACTTTGCACCCTCACTGCTAAGGGTTGAGTCGCCGTGGGATGCATTTAGTACTAAAGTGTCTAAATACATTTACCGTATGACTACGGGTATGGCTACTGTCTTTTACCTTTCTACCTTTTTCATTACAGGTCAGTTTTAAATAATTCCCAGGTATAGAATATACACTTATGATTTTCTTGATGTGATTGGGTATCTTTGTAAGTATACACTTACACTACCCCAATTCCCAGTAGATTAGGTCTTCAGTCCTGAAGAATTGGCCTGATCGATAGCGACTTAAATTGCAAGAAACATGTCAACCTTTTTATACACAACTCTATAAGCTGGATTGGACCATTATCTCCACATTCAGCCAACCACTGCTTTTAATCATAACAAGAGGACCCCCTTTTTTAAATTCATTAGGGTATCTATTAGTTACTTATAAACTCACACCACACCAATCTACACTGAGAGCACCTCCAGCCATACTTCACAAACGGCGTCTAAAAGTGCCCGGCAAAGAGCCCCCTTGAGGGGTCCATTGGGCATTGCAGTGCCGGCCCAAATAGGAGCTGCCCGATGATAGAGCTCGACACCCCATTGATTGTGTGATGGTTCTTGCTCCAGAGCAATCAGATCCCTTCATCGGGTTTCTCAGTTTACAACCAACCTTTCCCCCTATTTTCACTTCTCTCTAAAGGAACTGCATACTCCACTGGTTTACATAGACTTTAAGGGAGCATGTATGCTGAACCTAGATGCACTCCTAGTCCCTTTTTTGTGTTTTAAAGACAATCCAGCCTCAAGGCCTACAAAAACAAATTGAATGTTCAATTCGATTCAGGAAGGCATCTGTCTGACGAACATTCCTCTACGACCACAGAGCTCTCCTCTCAATGGGACTGTATCCCATGAGCAATAATCGATGGGCCCTGATGAATTACCCATCTTCCAACTTTACATCGGGAGGCGGGGTGGTTATAGTCTTAAATGTTCTAGTTTAATACAGATAGTTTATCAGTCCATGTTATTTTTCGATCTGCAACACTTGACTTCCATGCCACAATTCATTCATTGGATGGAGATAAACACTCCCATGTGGGCCTCCAGATTAATTGTTGGTGACAACACGGAACAAGAGGATGCCAGAGAGGAGGGAGTCAGGCAGCGCACTGGTCACCCCATCAGTCTATGGCCGCTATCCACACCTGGATGGAGGTAATCCGGGTTAGATAGAAAGCAAATAACTTCCCATAGACATGAATTAAGTGAACATCCTAGAGACGGGGTACTTCCCCACCAATGTCTGGCTACACTCCAAAGCCAGCCCAGTTCACCTTTCACTTTTTAGATGGAACCCAGGCAGCGCGCATGCGCAGTCTCCTGACATGCTGCATCTACTTCTGTGAAAAGGAAAAAGAACAAATGATGGAGGGAACGCTGAACAATGCAAACATTCACCCCCAGTCACAAGGGTCTGGGCTTAATCCATTGTTTTTATTTATCTTTTTGTTCACCACACTACCCCAGTTTAAATCCAGCCATATGCAAATCAGTCTTGACCCTCATGGGAACAGCCCAGCCCAAACTGCCAACCTAGGTTCTTCCTGAATCATAAACAAGCATCCTGGGACCGGTTTCAGGCTATCACCCCTCATCAGCCATGCTAGCTTGAATCCAGTGGCACAGTGAGCACAGGACCTACATCTAGGCATACCCTTCCCACTTAGGGCGACAAAAGCAAAAAGGAAAAATAATGGACGGAATGATGAACAATGTAAATATTTACCCCCAGTCACAAGGATCTGGGTTTAATCCATTGTTTTTTGTTTGTTATTTTGCTCGCACGCCATCCCAGTTTAGACTCAGACATATGCAAATTAGTCTTGACCCTGCTCCTCATAAGAACAATCCAGCTTGAACTGCCAAGCTGGGTCCTCCCTGGATCAGAAACAAGCATCCTGAAGACCGGTTTCGGGGTATTACCCCTCATCAGCCAGGCTAGCTTGAATCCAGTGGTGCAGGGAGCACAGGACCCATGTGTGGGCAAACCCTGCCCAACATACGCCCATAAATTTCATTCATTCCTTGGGCTGCCTTTCAAAGTTCTTTTGGTTTCTTTGGTAAATGCTTTACGTTTGTCCCGCCTTTTGGCTGTTTTGTTCCCGCCCTGAATGCTGATCTGTTTACTTTGTTCAGTCCAGTTCTGGCCATTTATGTAGGTTTGGCGCACTACTTTTTCTTTTGCTTCGGCTCGTGGTGCCATCTCAACTACATCCCGCCCGTCACTGCGTTTCCTGCTCGTGACTGCGTGCTTGATCAACTTCGGTGCACGATTTTCAGCAAACATGGATGCAATCATTGAGGTAGCGTGTGTGATTTTGGAGGCTTTCATTTTTTTCAGCAAGGCGCCTGCAGTGCTTCATGATTTAGCTGCGCGCCTATCTTTTATCTACACGGCGCTGTGCCATCCCCCCCACCACCTCCCCCTAAAATGCAGAATCTGAATTTTCCAAGTAAGGTGCCCTGGTGCATTCAGTCAAGCCTTCCTAGAGGGTGTGTGGTCACGGCGCTCTGCCTGCTGTTCACTGTGTGACCCTTGGCTCACAGGCTGTGACTCTCGCAGCGTCAGAATGGAGGTAATGACTCTCCTGAGCCATGTGCCTACGTCAGATGAGCGGACACCTGTCTGATCCCTGCAGTACAGCCTTACTAGAGGGGTGCGGTCACAGCAATCTTCCTGCTGTTCACTCTGTGACCCAGGGCTCACATACTGTGTGGACCTAACCCCGTCAAACCCCCCAGATGAGCGGACATCAGTCTGGCAAAGGAGGCCGTCTGGGGAGCATCCCTCGGCCTCTGCCCTCTGCCCCTTGAATAAATTGCTTGTTTTACTCACACGTCTATCACATTGCGCTGCTTAAAAACTGCGGTTGGGAGCAGCCTAGAAGACTGCAGAACTGCAAATAAGGCGCAGAGATTCTCTCCCCAGGACAGGCGTGACTTATTGGTTTTGCAGTACTTTGATACAAGAACTTTGTAAAAGAGACCTCCTTTTCGAGATGAAACAGCTCTCTTTTCTCTCTCTTTTTATTATACAGTTAATTAAAACCGTAACATGCAAACATCATATTAATAAAATGTAAGGATTAAAATATAAGGGTTAATAAAAGATTGTATAAACATTTGAA
Source organism: Triturus cristatus (assembly GCF_964204655.1). Taxonomy (NCBI): domain Eukaryota; kingdom Metazoa; phylum Chordata; class Amphibia; order Caudata; family Salamandridae; genus Triturus; species Triturus cristatus. The sequence goes on from NC_140590.1 coordinate 558,696,984, forward strand.
AATCTGGTAATACAAAATAAATATCAAATTCAAAGATCAGCATTTTAAGTTAATGGCAATATAACACAATTGGCCATTTGGTCCAAAAGAGAATGTATAGTATAAAAGACGATAGCAAAAGTGTCACAATGCTTATCACAGAAGGTTTAACTTTCATTGACATTCATTTAAGCAATAAGAATAGAGCTTGTCAGTTTCTTAATGCTGGGCATTATGCAGTGCAGTTAAAAGACAAACTTCCCAGCTCTTGCTAGAACTTGGTTATTACTGAAGCACAAATCGGATTCTTCCCTGCAGTGTCTCAGTAACTTTTCCCGATAAACTGGGACCAGTAGGCGTCGGCGATCATTGGCAAGATGAGGGCAACAACATAACAGATGTAACCAGGACTCATGTGGATAATTGCAGAGCCTACATGTTAGCTGACCATTCCTCCAAGCTCACAGCGGGTTAAAGTCATGAATTGGAAGGGCTAACAGCCTCATATAAATGATTTTATTGCGAGTCTGTGATTGAAGAGAATAGTTAAAATATGGTTGAGATTTCCCCTTAATATACGAGTCATTCAAAGCTGCAAGGAGTGGTTTTTTGGGAAGCAGAGCAACATCTCTCTCGAATGACACTAGAGTAATTTGGCTTTTTATCGTTTTTTTCCACATTGACAAGGAAATGATTGGATTAGAAAAGTTGATGATTTCAATCTTCAATGTGGAAATGGCCAAATGCAGCTGTCTGTACCAAGGAGAGAGTTCGTCCGTGAACACTGATTGCAATTGTTCTTTCATGGATTGAGCTGGTGCACGTAGAGTGTAGATGTAGAATTTAATTAAGTCTCCCAGACAATGAAGATCTGCACTTGCCAGGCCCAGCTCAAGTCTCAGCCGCGACCTCCTTGCATGCTGAGAAGCCGAAAATATTTTCTTATAGTCCATTATTTGATAAATCACAAACAATGAATACATTTTGCCAGGGAAAGCCAGGTGACCATAAGACACTGCCGAGAGCAGTTTGGCGCGTAGGACCCTTAAGATTGACTCGGCTGTGGGGCTGTGCAAATGCCAATTCAAGTGCCTCAGACTATATTTAACCCCTGCTCCCTTGGGTCGAAGATGTTTGAGATGGGATACTTGATTTGCCTTTTCGTTAAACCAAACTCCTATATAATTATAGCTGGTACCGTTCGCTATATGTAGACCACCTGCTCGCCAAGACAAATTTTTCTTTTTTTTAAGTTTCCCAACAATCATGACTTTGGTTTTTGATTCATTCATCAGAAGATTGTTTTCTATATTATATGTGTTAAGGGCAGTGAGCGCTCTTTGTAGACCTATTTTTGTATGGTCCATGATAATAATGTCGCCAGCATATTGCATAATCTGTAGTCGTATGACACCCAATTTTGGGGCGACCAAAGTTGCACCTGCCAATTCTTTAGGCAAATCAGCAGTGTAAAGATTAAATAGTAGTGGGGCTAATACGCAGCCTTGCTTTAGACCATTTTTAGTTGCGATTTTTGCAGATACTGTTGTGGCACTTGTTTTAATCCTCACCCAGATTTTCTGATGCAGAGCTATCAGTGCAGAGAGAAGTGCAGATGGTATCCCCCAGGAGTTTAGTTTGTTCCATAGCGTCCCTCGGTTGACTCTATCGAACGCTGCACTGAAGTTCACAAAACAGCAAAATAAAAGTAGATGATTGGCCAAAGTGGCTCTCCACGATAGGTAGGGCAGCGCTATTATATTATCCGTCGTGGAGCAGCCTGATCTAAAGCCTGACTGAGTACGTGGAAGGATGCTGTTTTCTGTAACCCAGTTTTCGAGTTCTACCAGCAGGACACAAGCACAGGCCTTAGCTTCGATATCCAATAAAGCTATTAGCCTATAATTGGCCGGATTTGAGCGGTTACCCTTTTTATGAAGTGGATGTAATATTGAGCCCTGCCAGGTGGATGGAATTGTGGCTGTAAGAAAATCTTGTTTAAAGAGAGGTGTAAGGAGCTCTGCCCAGAACGATCGATTTGATTTCAAAACTGTGGCGGGTATTCCATTTGGCCCTGGCGCACCATCATTCTTCATGCTACTAATGATCTTAATTGCTTCGGCTTCAGAGATGCCTGGGCCCTGGGTGTTTTCATAATTTGGTGCTTGAGGCGAAGAGAGGGCTGACAGCTCCCCTGTCCCACTGCTGTAGAGCTGATTGATGTGATTCACCCAGACATTCTCGGGTACCCCATTCTCCTTAGACTGGCCACTATTACTGACTTGGTTGATATATCTCCAAAATGGAGCTGGATTTTTTTCCTTAAGAAGAGAGAAAATTTTAAGCCAGGCTTCCTCTATTCGTTTAGTGCGTTGCTCCCATGCACGTTTCTTATGGGCAGCTCGAAGTGATCCATTTATGGCACCCTGCGATGCTTTTTCCTCTTTTAGTCTTGAATTTGGGGGATTTTGACGCTTCCATTTGCTTTCCGGCATTTCCTTATTTGGGTGCTGGTTTAGATCGTTTGGCACCTGTTTTTGTTGAGCGTCCAATGTTCCCCCCCAGCGCCCGATGCAGGTCTATCAGGAGAATGGGCCAGTAGTCTAAGAGGGCTTGCGAACCAAAAGCGGTATTTAATTGTTAATTTTTAATTGTCCATGCAGACAGTTTTGTTCAGAGATTGGTGGTCCATTTTATCCTGCGTGGGATTTTATCACGTTCCTCGCCCGTAGATTCGCCTACAGATGTAAATTTACAAGATGCAACGGTGGAAAGACTTAAAGATGCTCTTAGGGGCCTATGGTCACTCTCTACTCGGTTGTCGATGTCAAAATCATTCAGATGCAAAGCTAGTGTGCTACCAATGAATAGATAATCAATTGTAGAGATATTCCTGTATGTTGGAATCGGGACCCATGTTTGATCCTTTGCTTTCTTGAGGTTATGAGCGGATGATATAGAACAGTCATCAAATAAGGCTTGTAGTACCGCGATCTCTTTAGGGTGTTAATTTTCATTTCCTGTTTTGTCAAGAGATCTGTTATTAAAGTCCCCGACTATAAGTGGATTATGATAAGGAAATTTGATGAGAAAATCTCCAATGATGGCTGCCTGATCATCGAGTGCTTGGTTTCTCTGGTGCAAAGCTGGATTGACATAGCAGTTGAATAGTAGCAATCTAAGCGGATTGTAATGATTTTTTATTCCACTGATAAGTAATACTTGGATTCCAGGTGAGGGAGGTGCAAGTGTGATTACTTCCAACCTTCGGGAATGCTTGATGTAAACAGAGAGGCCGCCCATTGGCTGCCCAAAAATATTGTGCCTTGAAGCCGGGGCATGGATTTCAAAGTACCCATAAAGAGCTGTAGTGCATGTTGCCCATGTATCCTGGAGACAGATGATATCACTGCTTTGAAGGTAATCTAGGGCCGAGTCATTTTTAATCAGTTTCTGAAGGTCAGCCACATTCCAAGAAATTATTAAGTAGTTATTTTGCTCACTCAATGTATGATCTGTGTTGCCTTTAAGGGACTTAAAGGTGCCGTCGGGCCGAATGACGGCCACATTCGGCCTGATGTCCAAATTGGTTGTTTGTGTCCTGTTTGCTAGTAAAGACTCTTCTCTGATTAGCAGAGCAGGTAATCCTCAGAGGTTCATGTTGGGAGAGAATGCTGGTAAGATTGTTACCGGGACGGATATCATCAGCACATTTTAATATGGAGTACGTATTTAAAGATTTATTGACTAAAACGTGAGGGTATCTGTCTTGAGGTAAGTACCTAATCTCAATACCCCAGTCTGCCAATTGATTGGCTTCACACAGCATTGCCGTTTGGTGTGACTGTTGGTATAGCCCGACCACTGTGGATTCATCGTTGGAGTCGCCTGACAGGCTTTGGAATTTAACCCAGGCAACATCTGCCGAGCCTATGTGCTCCAATGATGATATATGAGAAAATAAGCGCAGGATGTTGCCTCTGTTCAAAACATCATAATTACCTTTGGCATGGTATCTTGGTGTAAGTACGACCTCCACCAATCCTGGTTTTAAACGACTACTGCTCATTGAGGTTCCCGGTATGACTTGATTGTCAAGTGCAAGTGTTGGTTGATGTATTGGGGGTGTGCTATATACCATTGGTCCTGGAGGAGAGTTTACCACCTGTTGATGCTGCATGTTAGTGCTGTATGCAGCACTGGACAGTGGTTGCGTGCAAGTCTCCGCCTGTGGCCCTGAAGTTGTGGGTAGCAATGTCGGTCCGGGAACAAGGCTAATCCTCACATCTGGGCCTTCCGTGGACTTAGGCTGAGTTAGTGTTATATGAGCCTCCCCTTTCTTATTATCAGGAAGAGAAGTGGAGGGGACATTGGAGGACATTGCCCCTTGGGCAGAATCGTCAGCTAAACTCTTAGTTGATGGTTGTTTGATGAGTTGCAGGTGATTTGGTAACACTTCTTTGTCTTTCTTTCCTGATGACTTTACTGAAAAAATTGGATAGAGCTTAACAGGGCCAATATCTGACTTGGTTGTATGTGTACGAGTAAGAAGGGACGCTGCTTGATTTTTAGTTTTTACCCTTTTTTGGGCTTTCCTCAGTTTTTTCTTTGCTTTCCTAGAAAGCGAACCTTCCTTCTGTTTGATCTCTGGGGTGCCGTCTAGTTCTTCTATTATTTGACAGCTAGTTGAAAGACAAGGCGCAACAGTTATGGGCCTCATTGAGGAAGTTAAATTTGAGACAGTGGATGATGGCAAATGTGATGTTTTAATTGAGCTTGCAAGCGGGTCTTCAAGTAAATTGGCTGGATTGATTGATAGGTCCTGTATTTAATTTAGTTAGAGTCAGTTGTAAGGATGGACCGAAAGGGGCTCTTGAGACATGGACTGAGTCTGCTAAGGTAGTCAAAACTGCAGGAAGATTTGCCCACTGGTCCACAATGGCCGCACATGAACATGAGCAGGTTGTTTGTGAAGTAGATATCAAGTTTGTGATATGGTCCATTTTTCCTTTCATATCTGCCAAACTCATAGCTATTGTCTGCAAGAGATCCATTTGCAAATCCATCTTGGAGGATTGCCAAAGTAAAGCTTTGGCCGTTATGTGTTGTGGGTTAGTGAGTTTTGGCGATTCGGAAGCAGGCATGAAACTTGGGTTTTCTATGTTTTGAGAGGAACAGTAATGATGATTTGTTCCACTAGATAGTCTATACAGCTGTGGAGTGGACTCCAGGGTTGCTCAATTTTGGTTTCAAGTTGCTGTAAAAATAATGCTGAAAGTTCTCCCAAATCTTTTTTTTTTAAGCAACGGGAGATCCTGAGGCAGCAATCAAAGAAGGATCTTGCCTAATGGGTGAATGAAATTGATGTATTTGTGCCTGAACTATTATAGATCTTCTTGGCAAGCGTGAGGCTGATTTAGAATTGTCAATAGGAGACGATGAGTGAAGGTCCATTGAAGCAGAGCTTGTGTTAGCATTAGGGACAGAGTCTGGCCCCAAGGACAATTGGGTAGGACTATTGGCAATGTCCATGTTTGGGCAAGAAAGAGAGCGGCGTTTTTTCTTCATAGGGCAGGGGCCCTGGGAATTTGTTGCAGAGGGAAAGAAGTCTTCCTTAACACTTGAGTTGTTTCCTAGGGGGTCTGTCCTGCCATTAGCTGAAACTCCATTTGAGGGCTTTGGAAGCAAATATTTAGTTATCAAGCCAGTGTTGGCGGTTTTTTGGTTATTCTGTGTCTTAGGGGCCCCAGAGAGTTGGCCTGGATTCTGAGCATTTATGCGTATTATGCTGGAATCATTAGTCAATACCCTGCTGGGGCTGCGCCTCCATTGGCGTCAACTGCTGACATTGACCTGGTGACTGGAATCCTTTTTGACATCTTAGGGCAATATAAATGTGCAGCGTGATATGTTGGTTGATCCTGGGACGAAATAGGATAGTGAGCTAGGGCGATCAAATAATTACTAGGTAAACGTAGATGGACGGATATAGACTATGAGCAGGGCACACTGGTGACCCGTTGGATGCACCCAACCTAGTTTGGCCGCTTCCACGGGCTCACTGGGCACGCACTCAGCGGCTGCCTCTAATGGCAGCCGCGCTCACCTTTCCCTGCGGTCCTTTGTGCACGGAAGGAGGTTCACGGGGCTCTCAGGGACTATTATACCAATGTGTCCTTTCCAAAATGCCTCAGTCTTTGTATCACGGGGGCCCCCGCCATGCAGCTGCAGGACTCCTGCAGTGCTCCCGCTCCTTTGCTGCTGTTGTACCGTGTCACCGTAAAAACCTGGGCCGGAGTTCAAGCCAGATTCATCATACTTTGCTCCGTGCTTTACTCGCAAGGTGAGTTTAGTTAATTGACCATGTGCACCAATAATAGGGTTGTTTCCAGCCAAGTAACATGGAAGCGGGGAGCAGATAAAAAGAAGGTGAGCGGAGCTCACGGGGCACACAGGATACGCAGAGTCACTATTGCCACAATCACTACGTTTACTGCTTGCAGTATGCCACTTGCCGTCTGCCTTATCAAGGCTCACCTGTGCTCCTGTGCTCCCCCCATCAGTGCTGTTGCTGGAGCGGCGATTAAGGCCAGCAATAGGTTCAATACGCCACCGGCAGCCGCAGCCACACTCACGATCGGTACCCGGCTGCTTGCGGCTTCAAGAGTTGTACAGAGACCCCCATTGATTTGAGGGCAGAGGACGCCGCAGATCAGCCGGAAAACCGGGAGCCGCGGTCCAGCCAGGAGCCGGGGGCCGTGGCGCAGCAGCGTTCGGCGTCTTCCTCCTCGCAGCCAGGAGCTGCGGTTCGGCAATAACCAGGGGCCGCAATGCAATACAGCGATGCCACGGTTCAGACGAGAACCGGGAGCCGTGATGCGGCGTCTTCCTCCTCGGCTGTGAGACTGACTGCTGACTGGGAGGCGGAGTCTCGTTCAATCGTGGAGATGGAACAGCTTGTCATCATTCTTGTTTCTTTCAGGTGTAACACATGTAGAGTGTTTCATGTACTTGTGCAGTGTTTCTGGAAGAGGGGAATCTGCTGTACAGCATGGTCTGTCGCCGTGGTGGTGGAGTTATGTGGCAGTCTGCCAACATCCCAGAGCAATGGTGAAATAATTATATGGCACACTGGATAAATTATTAAACAAATACGGCAGTAACTATGTAATATTCAAGTGACGGCCTTTTCACTTACTTATTAATGTGATGGTCGGGCAAAAACCATCACGTATTTATTTGTTTGATCAGCATTCCTCCATGTCGCCCCCTAAACACAGCAAACAACATGGTGTGTACTTCTGCACTGGCTAAATGGTTTTTAGAGTAACTCTCTCCATTCTATCTGCCTGTATCTCTTTCCCTCTATTCCGGGCTGTCCTTACTTAGCCTGTTCCCACTCTACCGGTCTATAAACCCCTCGCTATCAGCATGTGCGTGTGCCTCTTTTTAACTTTAAGCCGGTCTCTCTTTCAGTGGCGGTGCGTCCATTAAGGGCGCTGGGGCGTTTCCCCACAAGCCGCCCGCACCGGCAGCTCCCTCGGCGTCGAGGGAGAATTTTCTGACAATCATGTCAGTCACAGTCAGCATGAACTCGGACTGCCCACCCCCTTCAGATTCTGAAGGGGGAGGGCGGTCCGACGTCATGCTGCTGAGTGACTGACATGCAGCAGACCAGGGGTGGCGCAGTGCGCATGCTGGGTGAAGGAGGCGAATTTTCACTCCGTGCCCAGTCATGCGCACTACTGTCTGCTGTGGCTGGCGCATGCCCATTAGGAGAGCGAGGGTTGAGCAAAGGCTCAAACCTCGGTCTCCTAATGGGCAGGCGGGCGGTGAGTCACCCTGCTCTAAGCCAATGTTGGCACTGCTGGAGCAGCGTCAGTATTGGCTTAGAGGGGTTGCCAACCAGTGCTGTTAGAAGAGGCGCCAACGGGACCCGGCCGAGAAGCAGAGAGGTGCCGCGCGGACCTGGTCTGGTAAGTTTAGCTTTCTTTTTTAAATTGTAATCCCCCCCCCACCCCCGGCGACCTCCTCCCCTCTCCCGCTAGTATTGCGAGTAGTGAAGTTGTATAGTTGTACTTATTCTATGCACGCACAATTTTCTGTCATGTTTTTTTGGTAAGTGCACAAGCTTGTTTTGCACTTTGCGTCTTTCCAGATTCTCCTAAATTGATTTTGAACTCAAGTGTATTGAACTATCTAGTAAATCCATAAGAATCTTATGAAAAGACTACATCACAAAGATTTTCAAAAGAACAAATAATACCCATTGTTTTTTTTATATTTTCCGAAAATTGCATTATGTTTTAGAGAAGAAAGGGTTGAGTTTGAGGACTTGTTACTTGAGGTAATTAGGTAAAAAGATTGCATATGATTTGAACGTTACAAGGTTCCTTTTCTAATCTTGTATCGCGGATTTCCATAAGCAGAAACCGAGGGAAGTGTGACGATCCACGCATCAGGGTTTTTTTCTTTCTTCCCATTTCCCTTTTCCTCTCTGTATGGGCTGCTGTGATTTCTGTTACAGTTAGAAATCATGGTCTCTCCGGGGAGGGGACTAGGATTAGCTTCGTGGCACTCCTACAGACTAGTAACAAAAAGCTGTGACTACTTGTAATGACATTCTCGGTGATGTATAGATGGGACAGGGCTGTGGCTTGCGCAGGAATGCTTGCAACCGAATTTCAAACACAAAAGATTTAAAGGGACAGCATTCTTTTTAGAGATGTTGTTCGTGGTTCTGGCTGCAGCAGGTTGGTCTCAACAGGGCGCGAAGAAGGTAGGAGGACTAGGAGCGTCGGAATCGGAATGAAAATTATGTTTCTTCTCAGGGCTGGCTTTAGCGCTGGTGGCACCAGGTGCGACCAACACGTTTGGCGCCCCCCACTCCATGACCTCTTCCTTGGATTCTCTCACTACCACAGGGTAAAAGTGCCCCTCTTCTCTCCAATCATAATTTATAGCTAAAGACAGTACATACCCTGAGGTCAGCGCCCCCCTCCACAGGACAGAGCCCAGTGCAGCTGCACCAGTTGCACGCCATTTTTCCATTGTTTTTATTCAAATTGCACTCAAACTTTAACTTCAGTACATTTTGACAAACTGGTAAATCTAGTTTCAGTAGCACAAAGTATCTTGTGATTTACCAGTGTTTCAAATGCAATTTTACGGCTTACTTAGGCAGACCGGTAGGTGTGCATTATTAAATATGTTCCCTTTCAGCACACCTAATTGGCAAGTTTATGCACAGAGAAAAATAGCAAGTCTGTGCCAAGTGGGAATTGGCAGGTCTGTGGTTCCTCCCCCATCCCCTAGCCACAGTGGCAAAGAACTTGGGTGTAAAATGTGATCAACAACTCATCTTCCTACCCCAGGCTGATGCTGTTGTGGGCTCGTGTTGTGTGTTTTTGCAGTCCCTCAAGAAATTACTTTATTTTGCTGATTTACTCCTAGAGAATTGTGGTCGATGTTCTTATCACTTGAAAGATGAATTACGTAAAAAGCCCTTTTCTGGGCCTACCGGAAGACTTATTTTAGCACTGCGGGTGGTGGCTGCTCACCTCTTATTAAACAAGCATAGCCAATAGGGACCTTATAAGTGTTTAGCCATGCCGCGCTGAGTACTGGCCTACTCTTGGGTCTTGTAGTCCTGGTGCATCACAGGGAGCCCATGGTAACGGAGAGCCCCAGATTTAAGCATGTGTCCCTAGTAAGGCGCATGGTGATTGCCCTTTCCCTTGCCATCCAGAGCAGTTTGTGTGATGTAAATGAGAGGGGGACATGAGAACCCCGAAACAATTTGTTTTTTAAATTTCTCCTTGATTTCGTCTCCTGGAAGCTCCCAGAAAGGGGAAGGTGTGACCAGGGGTGCTTATGAGGTGGCACCGGGCCCAGTATGTCTGGCTGCGGGTTTTGTGTTTGTCACTTTGTGAGTAAATCGAGTATTTCACGTCTGCTTGCAGCTGCAGCGGTCTCTGTATACTTTTTTGTTTATAGGTCTTTAAGCCTAAACAAATGTTTGTGACTCGTGCTTTATGTGTGTACTTGAAAGAGTTTGAGTGTGTGTTTGTACTTGTTTTGGGGTAAAGTTGATGTATATAAGGATGTTATTACAGATCCTGTCATAATACTTTCGCAAGTGCTTTATCAACCTTCCTGCTTCCACAAATGTGCTTGAAAATGCTCCATTTATCCACTCTTTTTTCAAAATTTTCTCGGAGGAGTTGTTAGGGCTCGCTCGCTCGCCTCAGTGCAGTACCATGATAACTTTACGCCTCACCACTTTCAAATGTCACCAGCCGCCACTGCTCTCTTTGCTCTTGTATGAATACATGCCTCTCTCCAAACCTTCCCTCCCTCTCGCTCCCTCTCACTCTCTGTGCACACTTCTCTCCGACCCTGTCTATCGCATGTTTGCCTGTCAGTGTCCACACTCTGCCTCCCATGACCGTGCCTTTCCCTTTTCCCTCCGCAGGCTCACTCCCTCACACTATACTATCTGACCCCCACCACCACTTGAGGGAGTTCCTCACGCCTCTCCTCCGATCCGTCCCGGCCCTTTCTATGGCTGTTGTGGCACACCTCGCCGTCGGTCCCTCCCACTCCTGCCTGCAAGGCTTTCTCTCACTCTAGGCTTGCATGGTTCCCTTCCTGTGCCTCTTCCGTCATGCTTCCCCTTTCTGTATAATTTAGTTAGCTCTCTCCACTCTCAACGCCTGTCACCTTTGCTGCCTATTTTTCTTTTCTGAGTGGCTTAATTTCATTGGTTTCTCTTCTTATTTGCCTTTGTCTTGCGGAAAACTGCCAATCTCGATCTTTGCTCTCTCTCCCTCACTGTGTCTGTCTCCTACCCTATGCCTTTACCTTACTCTACCTGCCAGAGGCACAACTAGAGCCAAATTTTGGGGGGGGGGGATGGGGGTCGAAGAAAAAATTTCGGGGGTGGGGGGGGGGGGGCTGAATCTTTGATCAATAGGCAGAGTGGAGCTGCAGGGGCTCTTAGACGGGGTGAAACAACAGCGAGGCCTCATTAAACATGCAAATGGTCTTTTAACCCCTTCGACACGCATGACGGAGCGGTTCCGTCATACACGTCGGTTGCGCTGTGCGCATGACGGAACCGTTCCGTCATGGCCCCGCCCGCGCACGGAACCTTCAGCGTGGCGCGGAAATCCGCGCCGCGCTGAAGGGGTTGAAAGACCTGTGAAGTGCTCGGGGGCGGCTGTGTGTGCGTCGGGAAGCTGTCTCATCCCGGGCTGCCACACACGACGGGGGGGGGGGGCTGAAGCCCTTTCAGTCCAATGGGTGTTGCGCGCCCGCTACCTGCCCACTATCTCCCCACGTTCCTCCATTCTAAGCTGGCCTTGTCTCCTCCACTCGCTCTACCTGCAACAACCATCGTCGTCAAACCCAGGGTAACTTGCTTTTTCTTGCTGTCTGTCTACACAACCAGGGCTGTGCTGGCTGCAGAGGCTACCGGGCTTTTTCTCAGGCGGTCCGGAAAGGTGGGGGCTGGTTTTGTTACTGGGGGCCTATTTTGCAGCAGTGCTGCAATATTGGCCCCTGTAAAACAGGCAACCTCCCTCCCCACCCCTGGGGGCCCCTCCATGTACCTTGCAGGTGGACCCCTCACGTTTTGTTACGCCACTGACTGGGCAGGCTCTACCCCCTCCTCTCCTTATTATGTTTTACGCTCCATTCCGTGCTCATTAAATACAAATGGAGACCGTGGATGCTGTGAAGGAAGCCATGGGGTAAAGAGGGGGATGTGGAGGCAGAACACGTATATTTATGCTTGCACAGTACCTGTCCCTGTCCCTAAAAGATCCACAATCCACAGGGGCAAGGTGGACAGAGCCAATGTTAGAAATTAGGGTCTGGTGCTGGCAGCGGCTTGCACCCTGTTCAAGTAGGGATTCTCCCTTCTAGTCAGGGTAAGGGGATTACTCACCCAAGATAACAGCTTAGCACAAGCAGTCAGGCTTATTTCAGAGGCAAAGTGTAAAGCATTTGTAAATAAACACAGAGTAACACATTAAAAACACTACAAATGGACACCACACCAGTTTAGAACAAGCATTTGCAATGCAATCGGTCTCGCATTACAGAAAGTTTTAGCTATTGGTGTTGCTAATAATAATGCAACGCCAATAGCTCAAACTTTCAGTAATGCAAGACCTATTGCATTGCAAATGCTTGTCACATACTGCAGATGCCGCTTTAAACCTAATTAACCCCCTTCCTTCCACTCCCATATCTATCTCACCCCCTGTCAGCACACACCAACACCACTATTTGCACTACCAAGCACATGACACTCGCCTGATCGAGCTATCCTGTGAGTGAATCAGAATGTTTGGGGGGGTGGAGGGTTTGTGAGGAGTTGATGCTCAGAGGCCAGTCACTGTTTGATGCATGACTGAACTGTGAGCACAAAATGATGAACCCCCTGCTGCCTCATTTTATTCACCAGTTGAAGCAAGGGCGCCAAATTTCTTCACACACAGGGCTCTATCCGAGTAAGCACCTGCATTGCGGGGATTTACATATATGGTCATGCTGCTATGGTGCAATTACTTTGTGCAATTTCCAAATTTGCCCACTCTTCCCAAACCCATCGATGATCTTACCCTGCCCAGATGTGTGACTGGGTGCCCTGACGTGACGCTCTCCTGGGGCTGCTCCCGGCCAGACCCCTTCTAGCTTCCATGATGGCATAACCGCGACGTCCCAGGCCAGCAGCAGCACTGGGGTCCACTCATAGACGACAGGCCCCAGGCTGAAAAGGGAGAGGACAGTGTTCTCCCACAGCATGCTGCCAGCGGGTGGTGGTCTCAGCCCTTGGGGGTCGCTTGGTTTCGAAGCACTGTAAGGAGGAGGAGGAAGAGCTTGGACATAGGGTACAGTTTTATTTCTGCCCCCAAAGCAGCCTAAAGCAGAAGACATGAAAACCACCCCCTGTTGCTGCCAGTGAGACTGCACCACTGCGACAGGCAAACTTAAACCAGCACGTCCCATGAAGACGGTGCGAGCTCCCGTCATTCACGCCCCCACATCGTCTGGGACATATTCCTGGCTTCTGTCCCGCATTATACTGCTTTCTTAAACCTAGTTTCACTTTTTAAACTGCCAGGACATTTAAACAAGATCAAACATGGTCAAAGCCAGTAGGCCTGACATTAGCTGCCATCCATTTCATCAGTTTTGTTTTATCTTGTTTTCTCTAAAATAATGCATTGTTGCAGAAGCGAATAGGCCCGCAATGATGACAAAAGTATTATTTAATCTAAAAAAGCACACATTGTCATAGTAGCCCCGGCACTAAGGGGAACTACTTTGTGTTTAGATCTGCTCCATGTGAAATTGCGGAATGGAATCTCACAGTGAAGTTAGTCAATGACTGAAATGGGCTGACACGTTGCCCCATCCTGTATGCCGAGGTTCATGATGGAATACGAGAATGACACAATAACAGACCACTGGAGGAAGGAAACTAGCCCAAAAACCCCTATAACTGAGTATATTTTATGTACACATTTAGTAATATCAAAAGGTCTTGGATGACATAAGACCTAATAATACTAGACGCTGAAGTATACTTATAAAGAAGTAAAAATCAAAATGAGTGCTAGAAAATATAAGAAAACAGCGTGCACACGATCAATGTAAGTCAGTGAGTGATTCTCAAAGAAACTTTTGATATAAAAACCGAAGTGAACACACGTGTGTTTAGACCACCTTACCAGATCAGGGCAAAAGGGTGCCCAGGTTGGTAATGTGACAGGATGTCATAACAATATTTAGCATCATAGAATTGAGAACAACATAATAGATTGAGAACGCGCTATGACGTTATAACAAAGGTAGTTTGTGGAACAGAAATGGAAATAACATAATGGATTGACATCTTGCTATGATGTCATAACAATGGCAGTCAGCCCCGTAGAAATGTGTATAAAACGAAGGATGCTTCAATGACTTAACAATGGAGTTAGCTCAAAAGAAACAGGAGTAACATAATAGATTGAGAATGTGCTACGATGTAATAACAATTGTTATTTACGATATAGAAATTGGAAAATATAACCTAAGCATCTACAGCTCCGACAAAGAGAATTTTTACAGTTCATAACCGGTTGTGGTTCTTTGCACGAGTTCCTCTAAAGAAGAAGCTTGGCAATTTCAGCCAGACCACGAGGAGCACAAGCTGACACATTCCCTCAGCTGCAGCCCGTGCACACAAACACACTCTAATAACGAGCCCTTTGACCAGGTAAGCGGCACCAAAATGAAGGAAAACAAAATAAGCCATTGCTCGGATTTCAAGTCTCTGACCCAGCTGTGTCCTTTGAATGCGGCTGATCACCAGATGCGTCGTTTCATCAGGCTATCAGATTGCCCTCTCCGGGCTCGTGCTCTTAAATGCTGCATGCCACTGAGTGCACGAGATCATGGGATATGCTACCTGGGATGTGCACAACGGCTGTTCGGGCGCAAGCTGAAAGAGACGCCGTGAGCGTGCACATCCGCTGTCCGGGCGAAAGCTGAAAGACTCCGTGAGCGTGCACATTTCATGCGCTGCGTCGCTAGGCGAGACCTAAAAATAACCAATCTTTATCTAAATAAAACAATACCAAAACAAACATCCCACATAAACAAGTAAAGATAAAACATTTTTAAAAATAGTTCAGTCTATAGGAAACAATGGATGCGTCACTTTTATGGCAAAGTAACTGGGAAGTGTCAAAATCAAAGACGAAAACACGCACAGGGGAGATTAGTTGCATGCATTGATCCCTTACTTGCAGGGGAGGTAATGCGTCGATTCTGTACTGCCAGAGGAGGTGTTGTGCTGATTCCTTATTGTAGTGCAGAAGAGGTAATGTGTCGATTCCTTGCTGTCAGGGTAGGTGATGCGTCAAATCCTTACTGCGGGGGGAGGAGATGTGTCGAACTTTGGACATGTGGCCTCTGATCCTTACTGCTGGGAAACGTCGATGAAGATTTGCAAACAGGTGCGATACGTGGAAAATCCAGGCGTGCTGGGGTCACTGTGGCGAAACAGGCACAAGTCGATTTCCCAGCCGCGATGCAGGTGATGTGTCAAAACTTCTGCCGCACAGCAGGGCCTGCGCAGGAGTTGAAGTGGGTGCTTCGGCCACCAGAGACACAGTGCTCAGGACTTGTGCTGCAGCGATCTTCTGGCCGCACAGCAGGCGCTGATGTCGATTCTTTTGACGCACTGCTGCGATGCGTTGTTTTTTTAACTGCACGGCAAGATTGCAGCAGAAAAAACAGGTGCTGAAGGGTGATGCATGGATTTTCTTCTTTGCAACAAAGCCCACCTCCAAGGGCCCAGAACTGGAAATGGCACCACTTCACAGGTCCAAACTTCAAGCAGAGGAGTTCAGGGGCTAGAGGTGAAGTCTTTGATGGCACCTGAGACAGTCCTTTTGTTTGTCAAAAACAGAAGCAGCAGGCCAGTACAACACAGGAAAAAGCAGAGTGGCAGTTCCCCTCTTACAGCTTCTCTAGCTCTTCTTCTTGCTGCATCTCCTCTTGGTCAAGAACCATTCTAAAAATGTGGGGTCAGGTCCAATACTTATACCCCTTTCCGCCTTTGAAGAAGGCATACTTCAAACGATAGTCTTTATAGTGCACAAGATTGTGCCTTGCCCTGACCTGGCTCCAGACACACTACACAGGGGTGGAGACAGCTTTGTGTGATGACAGGGACAGCAATATTCAGGTGTCAGTAACAACTCCTCCCACCACTCCAACTCAGGATGATCCATCCGCCTGGTGACAGGCCATCAGGATATGCAGGGCATATCTCAGCTTCTTTTGTGTGACTGTCTAGAGTGAATGCACAAACAGCTCAACTGTCAGTCTAAACCAGACATGGATTCCACAGACAGGATGGTAAAGCAAGAAGATGCCCACTTTTAAACACACAATTTTAAAACCAACTTAACAGAAAAATGTACTGTTAAATTCTGAGTTCCGTGAACCTTAACTCCAAATCTCTATTTCTTCCCAATTGCAAGTTATACTTATAAGATATTACTAGGTTGCTCCAATGATAACCTATTCAAGAGATAGTCCTTGCAATAGTGAAAACGAAATTGGCCGTATTTCACTATCAGGACATGTAAAACACGCCAGTACATGTCCCACCTTCACAAATACTGCACCCTGCCCATGGGGCTACCTTGGGCCTACCTGAGGGGTGCCTTACAGGTAATAAAAGGGAAGGTCTGGGCCTGGCAAGTGGGTCAGAGTTTAAAACTGCTCACACAGACACTGCAGTGGTAGGTCTGAGGCATGGTTGCAGGGATATTCATGTGGGTGGCATAATCAGTGTTGCAGGCCCACTAATAGCATTTGAATTACAGGCACTGGACCCACGAAGCACACTTTACTAGGGTCTTACCAGTAAATCAAATATGCCAATCGTGGATAACCAATCACAATCATAATTTACACAGGGAGTACTTTCACTTTAGCACTGATTAGCAGTGGTCAAGTGCCCAGGATTCTAAACCCGGAAAAAACCAACTGAAACACACAGTCAAAAACATGAAGTCAGAAGCAAAAAGACAGGGGATATCACACCAAAGATGCTAGGTCTAACACGTGTCCCCCCAAACTCCCTCCCCCACAGCTGAAGGTGGGGAGAACTACCAAACCTCATGGGAATTCTCATCACTAAGGCAGAAGAACCTTGACAGACCATCAGCATTGGTGTGTTCTGCGCCAGGGGGGTGTTCCACTGTAAAGTCCATTCCCTGTAGGGAGAAGGACCACCTCAACAGTTTTGGGTTCTCACTATCTGAGGGGCCTGGAGTCTATCTGAACCTGGAAGTGAGTCCCAAACAAGTAGTGTCTTAGCTTCTTCAGCGGCCAGACCACAGTAAAAGCTTCCCTTTCAATTGTACTCCACTTCTGTTCCCTGGGAAGTAGCCTCCTACGGATGAAAGCTACTGGATGATCTAGGCCCTCTTTGTTTAGCTGTGAAAGCATGGCTCCCACACCATGCGCTGTGGCATCAGTCTGTACCACATACTCCTCAGAGGGAGTCAGGAGCGTTGAGCATGGGCACGGCCTCCTTCAGAGCATCAAAAACGGTCTAGCATGCCCCAGTCCAGATCTCCTGATGTGGCTGTTTCCTTAAAGCCAGCTCAGTCAAGGGGTCAACAATGGTGCCATGCCCCTTGACAAACCTGCAGTAGTACCTTTTGAGACCTAAGAAGACTCTCACCTCATTCTGGGTCTTGGAGGGTGCCAATGCCAGAATGGTGTCAATCTTGGGTTGTAGGGGCGCCACCTGCCCGCTTCCAACCTGGTGCCCCAAGTACACCACAGACCCCTGCCCTATCTGGCACTTACTGGCCTTGAGAGTGAGGCCTACATTCTGCAGCACCTTCAACACTTCCTAGAGGTGGTGCAAGTGACTTTCCAAACTGGAACTGAACACTACAATGTCATCCAGGTAGGCGGCACTGAAATCCTCTAGTCCAGCCAAGACCTAGTTGCCAAACCTCTGAAAGGTGACAGGGGCGTTCGACCCAAAGGGCATAACCCGGAACTGGTGGTGCCGATCCGGTGTTGAGAACGCTATCATCTCTTGTACCCCCTCAGTTAAGGCAATCTGCCAGGATCCAGACGTCAGATCAAATGTACTTCGGAACTTAGCAGCTCCCAGACGATAAATTGGCTCATTAGCTCTGGGGATTGGGTGTGCGTCAGTCTTCTTAACAGCATTGAGCCCACGGTAGTCCACACAGAACCGCAGTTCTGGAGTGGCATAAGGCTCAGCAAATTTGGGAAGAAAGACCACTGGGCTGGACCAAGGACTGCTGGACGGCTCAATTACACCTAGAGATAACATCTTGAATACCCCCTCCTTGATGCTAGCCTTCCCTCTGTCTGCCAACATGTAAATATTGTGCTTCACAGGTGGACTGTCCTCTGTGTCAATATCATGAGTGCACCAGTAAATGTGATTCCAGTGGTGAGTGAGAAGAGGGTGGCAAACTGCCCCAGCAACTGGTGACAGTCACCCTGCATCTCCAGGGTCAATGTAGGGGAAAGGACCCCTCCTTCCACTGACCCCTCCTACTCCTTGGCAGACAGGAGGTTGGGAGGTATAGGCGGTTCACATGCAGGAACCTCAAGGGTTCCTAGGAGTACGCTAGTCCACCAGGTAGGTGAAATCAGTCTTGCACACCTTCATCTCATAGGGGCCAGACCACTTGTCTTGCAGAGCATGGGGCTCTACTGGCTCCATCATCTACACTTCTGACCAAGCTGAAGTTCAACCAGAGTTGTATTCTGTTCATACCACTGTTTCATGTCCTCCAGGCTTGCTTCTAGATTTGCCTGAGAGAGTTTGCTGAAGTGGGCTGTCTTGTCTCAGAGGCCAGCATGTAGGTAAATACATCGGGGGTGGGGTGGTTCCTGGGACCTGGGAGCTTCCTCACAAACCTCCTTGAACAAACTGAGAGGTCTTCTCACAGGGTACCTGCAAAACAGCTCAAAGATGCTAAAGTCAAACACTTACTGCTGTACCTCCCTGTAGGCAAAGAGGAGGCATGGCAAGAGGACATACCACTTATGCCTCATGGGTTCTGACAGACCCCCCCTCCAATCATATCTTTCATGGTACGGTTGAATCCCTCAACCAACCCATTACTTTGTGGGTGGTAAGGAGTAGTGAATTTGTAGTTCATTCCACACTCCTTCCACATGGAATTTATGGACAGCGACATGAAGTTGGTACCCCAGTCAGATACCACCTCGTTGGGGAAACCCACCACCTCGGGCCATGATGGGCGCTGTCACTGTCCTGAAAGGGATAGCCGCCGGGTGCCAGTTGGCATGGTCCACCAAGACCAGGATAAACCCGTTGCCTATGGCTGTCTTGGGTCCAGAGGCCCCACAATGTCAATGCCCAGCCTCTCAAAAGGGGTCCTCGAGACAGGGAAAGGTTGGAGGGGCGCCTTACACTTCACCGCACTCTTTCCCCTTGCCTTTCCGGTTTGACAAGACCTACAAAATGCATCAGACTGCCTTTACATTTGGGGCCAGCAAAAAGTGGGTGACAAGCCGGTCAAGGGTCTTGCCCTGCCCCAAATGTCTTGCCAAAGGCATATCTTGAGCCAACTCCAATAGGAAGGTTCTGAAGTGCAGTGGTACCACCAGCACATGGGTTGCCCCTGGCTCAGCAACCTTAGGTACGCTATTAAAGAGACCATTCTCCCAGCAAATCAAATGTGACCTGGCCTCTTTGCCAGCTGCCTTTAGCCCTGCCAACTACCCAAGACCCACAAGAGTAGGGCATGCCTTCTGCTCCACTTGGAACTCTTCCCTGGTGGGACCCCCTTCTTGCTGCCAATGGGTCAGCTCAGGCAGCAAGTCTCCCAGTTCAGCCACCTCTTCCCCTGTAGGTACCGGGGCATCCCCCTCAGGTTCAGCCTCCTCCCAGACCATGGGAATTTCAGGAGAAGTATTCCCATGCCCCCTGCCCTTCCTCTTCCAGGCAGACGCCTGGGCCACTGTTTCAGGCTCCAGGTATTCGCCAATTACCCTGGGCTGCCATGGACTGTGTGGTCAGGCATGCCCACTCAGGCAACCCTAACATCTCCAAGTGCGACCTGAACTCCACCTCTCTCCAGGCATATGTTCCAGGTTGTTCCTCAACAGACAATCCACAGTGATGGATGGGCTCACAGCTACTGACAAGGAACTGGAGAACCCCTCCCCGCACACTCAAAGGGAACCTAAGCCACTTTACAGAAGCACTCACTGTTGTCTACTGCCACAACTTGGTGAATTACATCAGGGACTACTTTCTCTTTAGACACCAGGTGAAACCTGACCGTAGTCACACTGGCTGCTGTGTCTATCAGAGCCTCTACCCTCTATCCATTGATGGTCACCCACCTACTGCCTGTACTTCTTAATGTTAGCAGGCATTAGGTTTCTCAGGACCATATGACTGTCTCCAAGTGAGACAAGGGTAATCTCCGCTGGGTCCCCACATCCTGATGGGACCAACTCTTACCCAAGAGCTACACAAGCTACCACCCCTGACTGCCCACTGGTGGGGTGCTGTGCCCTCTTGGGACATTGGTGCCACCTCATGTGACCCCCCCCCCCCCATCACAAGCATAACATGTCCTGGGACAGCTCTCTGCAGGTTTACCTGAAGAAATCCATGATTTCTTATCACCTGGTGGGCGGGAATCTTTACCCTGGGAATTATTTTGGGGCCCTTCAGAGAACTTCCCATTTTAACCTTGCCCCCCCTTCTACTGTTGGGGACCCGGTCCACCCTTGGTGGAGTATCCCCCATACACCTTCTTTTGGACCCTGGTGCTGAGTCAGCGGTCCGCCTCCATAGCATACTTTCCGGGGTCGTTAAGCTTACTGTTCATCTGTTGCTGCTGCAGCTCTACGAAACACAAACTAAACAAGTGCTTCCATGCAATCAAATTGTAAAGCCTTTGAAAATCTGTCATCTCGCTACCCTTCACTCAACCATCTAGTGATCTGCATAAAGTATCAGCACACTCCAACCATGTCTGGGACTTCAGCTTCTTATTCTCCCTAAGCATGACCCTGTACCTCTCAGATGTAAGGCATACCTCTTGAGCAGGGTTACTTTCATCTCTGGGTAGGTAAGGGCCTCTGGTGACTGTAGTGCCAACAAAGCACTCTGAACCTCTGATGAAAAATGCTTCCACAGATTAGCCCTCCAGTCTCTCTCAGGGACTTGGTGCATGTGTAAGGCTGCCTCATAGCCCTTAAACCACAGATGTATGACTATCTCCTTGCTGTAATCCTCAGTCAAGCTCTAAGGGATGTGCACCTTTTGCTCCAACTGGACTGAATTAAAGTTGCCTCTATCTATGCTAGACTTGGACTTCAAATCCAGCTCCTTTAAATTCAATTCTTGATCTAAAACCATAATTTTCTCTTCTATATTTAATCTGGCCAGCTCCAACTGGACCCTTAGATGAGACACTGATTCCTGCCCTGGAGGGCACCCCCCTCCCCCCCCCCCCCAGGCAGATCATTGAATCATCAGTACATCATCATGCAAGTTTTGTTCTTCAATCTCCCCCACAGGATCCTCAGAGTACCCACTGCCATTCCCAGCAGCTACCCAGGCCCTCAGCACCTTTTGTAGCTCTGCCATTTTGGTGAGGCTTTTGAATTGAACCTTGGGGTCCCTACAGATTTGCTTAAGCTGCTTAAACCTGCAGGGGCAACTGATGATTCTCTAGACAGAGACATGCTTGTAGCAAAAGCTCAAAACTCCAGAAGGTAAACAGAAAAACAATATGTGGCTGTGCTCTAGTAGATAGAGTACACAAATCACTGTATGCCAATTACAAACACAAGTCCTATCCTGTCTGCTGACCACTAATGTTAGAAATGGGGGTCTCTAGTTGGCAGTGGCTTGCACCCTGTCCAAGTAGGGGCCCTTCCTTTTAGTCCAGGTATGCGGAATACACATCCAAGATAACCCCTGATCACCCCCTGGGTAGCTTGGCACGAGTAGGCTGTCTTATCTCAGATAAATAATACATTTTCCCTTGTAGTCGTCTCTCTAAATCCCTCCCTACCCTGGCCCGCCGCCCTTACCTGCAGCGGCCGCAGCTATAAAACACACAGTAACACAGTGAAAAACACTACAAATAGGCACCACACCATTTTAGAAAAATAACCAATCTTTAAATAAAACAAGACTAAAAACGACAAAAAATCAACATACTCTAGTAAAGATATCACTTTTAAAAGGTTTAAAATTATTCAGTTCATAGGAAACTATGGATGCATCCCTTTTATGGCAAAATACCTGGGATGCATCAAAATCAAAGACAAAAGCCGGCGCTGGGGAAATGAGGCGCCGGAAAACAAAGTGAGGCGTTAATTCCTTACTCGCAGGGGAGGTGATGAGTCGATCCCATACTGCCAGAAGAGGTGATGCTTCGATTCCCTGCTGCGGTGCAGAGGAGGTGATGCATCGATTCCTTGCTAACAGGGAAGGTGATGCATTGATTCCTTATTGCACGGGGAGGTGATACCTCAAACTCCAGACACGTGGTCTCGGTTCCTCACTGCTGGGCAATGTCGAAGACTTGGTGCACAGGTGCCATGCGTGGAAAATCTGGAAGCTCACGGGTTGATGCGGCAGCAGTGAAACAGGCGTTGGGTCAATTTCTCAGCTGTGATGCAGATCTGAAAGAGACAATTAGTGATGGATTCCTCACCTTAGAACTACCCCCAAGCGTCAGACTGGATCCGGAGGATTTTTTCCTCAGCAGTACCCATGCGTGTCGATAGGTGGCATCGGTCGACTCCACGTTCGTCGTTGGCGTCGCGGTATCTACTTAAACGCCACCCTCGCGCACTGACGTCAGTTCTTTCTTTTTCCGTGCCAGCCAGCGCAGATCCAGAGAGAGCGGTACCTCGAGTCACTTTTTGACTCTTTTTTTACTTTTGTTGATATCTATTTTGAGTCGTTCAATCCCTGGTGCACGGAGGGATGCCACGTCGACTGGCTTCAAGGCTTGTGACTTCCATTGCAAATTGATGTCGGTCACTGTCCCGCACCTAGTCTGCCTTTGGTGCTTGGAGCGCGACCACGACCCGAAGTCGTGCTCTGGCTGCCGGGCCATGAACCCTAAGTCTTTGCAGGATGGTCCCGAAAGGTTCTCGAGGCCCGGCAGTCCACTCGTCATCAAAGTCTTCGTCTTCGGGTAAGTTGAAGCACAAGAAGAAGGTGAAGTAACATCGTCGCTCTTCGCGTTCTCCCCTTCAGTCGTCCGGCTCCGCCTGTGGAACCTGTTGGGTCCACTCCAGCCTTCCTTCCCTTTCCAGGAGCCGGCGCAACCCCTGCCCAGCTTTGGAACTTTTAAGAAACCTTGCATTCAATCTTTGGGCAACACCTTCCCAGACCTTGGCATGCTTTCTCCCCATACCGTGGCTATGGAGGAGTGTGCATCTCATGCAGTGGTATTGAATAGGGCGGCCAAGGCCTTAAACCTTGAGCTTCCTACGGTGGCAGTCAGGACTAACCTCCTGACTGAGGTGCTTCAGCTGGCAGCAGCATCTTCGGAGCCCCTACTGCCTTTTAATGAGGCCCTCACAGACATCCTTTTGGGCACTTGTCCAAGCCCAACACAGGGGCTCCTATGGATAGGATGATTGCCCGATGCCATTGCCCAGCCCCGGGCGACCCCATTTTCCTCTCTCACCACCCCTCGCCTAAGAGCTTGGTAGTCCAAGTCTAGACTTCCAAGGGCGCATTCTCCAACGCACCACCTGATAAGGAATCCAAGAAGTTGGACCACCTTGGAAAGAAGATGTTATTTTCTTCCAGCTTGGTACTGCGGTCGGTGAACACCGCATGTCTTTTGGGCCATTACTCCCACTCGGTGTGGGACACGGTTGCGCAGGTGCTGCCAGAGTGCCTGGAGGAGGCCCTGGGCATGCTCTCCCGTGCAGTTGCCGAGGGGAGACACGCAGCAAAGTTTGCCATCCGATGTGGGCTGGACACCGCCGAATCACTAGGCAGGTCAATTTCCACGTTGGTAGCCCTTAGGTGCTCCGCCTGGTTAAGGACTACTAGCTTTTCAGGTGATGTCCAATCTATGATTTTGGACATGCCCTTTGATGGCCATCGCTTGTTTAGCGACAAGGCGGACTAAGCGCTTGAGCGCTTTAAGGACTCTAGGGCTACGGCCAGGTCCTTGGACCTCACATCCACCTCCAACCCAGTGCAGTCTGCCTTTCGACCCTTGCGTGGCTACGGAAGGCGTGCCCCACCATGTTCCGCCCAGAGCCGCAGGCCTGCGCAAGCTGTCCAGCCCCTGCACGGCCGGGGACATGGGACCCACTGTCGTGGGTCTGGGGGTCAGCAGGTGGGCCAGTCCACCAGCGCCTCCTCTGCAGCAGCCTTCAAGCTCTCTTAGTCTGAACTTTCAGGGCCACTTTTTGCCAGTGGGCAACAGGATTCACCATCATCTTCCCCACTGGCTCAACATTACATCAGCCAGGTGGGTTTTTGCAGATAGTCTGAAGGGGCTAATCCCCCCCCCTTTGAGACTACCTCTCCATCTATGCCACCTCAGACCCATCGCATGTCGGAGGATCACTTGGCCCTTCAACAGGAAGTTATGGCTCTCTTGGCAAAGGGAGCCATCGATCGGTTCCTGCCCCAGAAGTAGGTCGTGGTTGTTATTGCCATTACTTTCTGGTGCCCAAGAAGGACAAGGGCCTGTGTCCTATCTTGAATCTCCAGAACGTCAAATGCTTCCTCCGGAAGGAGAAGTTCAAAATGTTGACCCTCACTCAGGTCCGGTCTGTTCTCGACCCTGGAGACTGGATGGTAGCGTTGGACTTACAGGACGCTTATTTTCACATCTTCGTCCTGCCGGCCCATCGGCATTACCTTCGGTTCACGGTAGGCTACGAGCACTTTTAGTTTACCGTGCTCCCCTTCGGCCTTACCAGTGCCACTCGGGTGTTCACTAAAGTGATGGCGGTGGTTGCAGCGCTTGTGCGCAGATCAGGGGTCCCAGTCTTTCCCTATCTCGACAACTGCCTGTTGAAGGCGGGCTCACACCAGGCTGACGTCTCCCACCTCCAGACTACGCCGACCTCTTGCATTTACTGGGGTTCACCATCAATGTGCCAAAGTCGCAGCTGATTCCCTCTCAGAAGTTACTTTTGATCGGAGCAGTTCTGGACACAGCACAGTTTTGGGCTTATCCTCCCGAGCAGCGAGTCCGGGATATTCGGGCTATGATTTCGATCTTTCAGCCTCTATCCCGGGTTTCGGTCAGAATGACCCTGAGGCTACTGGGCCACATGGCCTCCTGCATCCTGCTGGTGGACTATGCCAGGTGGCATATGAGGGCTCTGCAGTGGGACCTGAAGTACCAGTGGGCACAGCAACAGAGAAATCTTTCCGATTGTGTCCAGATCTCAGAGGGCACTGCACGCCAATACCAGTGGTGGCTAATGAACCGGGATTGGGTCAACGGCAGATCCCTCTCCCTTCCGCAACCAGAGTTCACAGTGGTGATAGATGCATCACTTCTGGGGTGGGGTGGCCACATGGGAGAGGCAGAGTTCAGAGGCCTCTGGACTCTGGCAGAGTACGGACTCCGTATCAACCTTCTGGAGCTTCAGGCGATTCGTCTTGCACTAAAGGCATTCCTTCCCTCTGTCAGAGGAAGTGTAGTGCAGGTGTTCACGGACCACCGCCATGTGGTACTGCAACAAACAGGGCGCTGTGGGGTCACGGACCCTATGTCAAGAGGCTCTACGCCTTTGGGCATGGCTGGAACATCAGAGCATATCTCTGGTGGCTCACAACCAGGCAGGTTTTCTGAACGCCAGGGCAGATGAGCTCAGCCGCCGGTGCATGATGGATTCCGAATGGCGTCTTCACTCGGAGGTGGTGCAAGGTCTCTTTCAGCAGTGGGGAGAGCCTTGGTTAGATCTATTTGCCGCCGAAGAGCACGCGCAATGTCAGAAGTTCTGCGTGTTGGAATTTCCAATGCGACACTCGCTAGACTACGCTTTTCGCCGTGAGTGGAGTTGCGGTCTTCTATACATCTTTCCGCCTATACCACTTCTGCCCAGAGTGCTGAAGAAGATCAAGCGCGACCGGGCCCAAGTCATTCTTGTGGCTCCGGATTGGACAAGAAGCTCTTACACATCGCCATCGATCCTCTGATCAGACTGCCTCTTCGGGAGGATCTTCTGTCGCAGCAGCAGGGGATGGTCCTCCACCCGAACCTGTCCAGCCTTCAACTCCTTGCATGGATATTGAGCGGCGACAGTTGACAGCTTTCGACCTTCCTCCTGAAGTCTGTAATGCTATCTTTGCAGCCAGGCAATCCCCAGGTATCCCCTGGGCACCAATCTCCTGCACACAGGCTTCCACCTGTCACCCCCCACCCCTTCTGTTGGACCTGCTGGTCTCATCCATGGCCGACACCAGCAGAGAGGGGGGCCTTCACCTGGCTATGGTGGCCAGTGGAAGCAGGACTTCTTCCAACAGCAGACAGATGTGAGGCAGGACATTCGTGCTATATGGGCTACCCTGTCAGACATGTCTGAGTCCCTGCAGTTTTAAAATGGGAGGGAAGCGCACACCAGTTTTGGTAAGTTAAACTATGTATTCAGAATATGCTCAAAGGTGCGACAGTGTTGCGCTTGCTGTCAGGTCAAGCGTTTGAGATATGAGCGAAAGGATACAAGCCAGCAGGGTTTGTATGCACTGTGCACTGTGGAATGGGTTACTGAAGAACCCTTGTGTTTTATTTAGAGCTATTATGTAACAAGATAAATCAATCAAAACATAAATGGGTTCAATGCATTATATTAGCGTATATACAATACAATTACTCAAGCCAAATAAGTAAGACATGATAATATCACCAGTACATGTCACATTGCATAAATGGGCAAAGCATATAAATCATAGAAAGCATTACATCATGCTAGACAACATAAATCAATATACACGATGTTTAAGAAAAAGCCCGATGCATTTCGGGACTGACATGTCCCTTCGTCAGGGGCAACCTGTAGACAAAAATATAATATCAGTGTTACTGGTAACTTCCACAATGGCGTTATAATACTTTTTAAGGGGAGGACAACATGGGGGTGCCGGTACATGAATCACATGAAGCTTTGATGGAGCTATGTTTAAGTTTAGGTGCTGATAAGATGGAGTAACCCTTGTGTGATTAGTAATGTGTTTGGTACCTAAAATAAAATAAAATAAAATAAAAAATAAATAAATAAATAGATAAATGCTTCATTTAGGAAATAGTGTATTGTTAGTTATTAAATAAGAAAATAATGCGACACGCGGAGAGAACTAGACCAATAGAGGCTAGAAAACCACAACAAATGAATAAGTACCTTCTGGTACCTCTTCGTTTGTTGCGGTTTTCTAGATGCACCCCCATGTTGTC
Source organism: Triturus cristatus (assembly GCF_964204655.1). Taxonomy (NCBI): domain Eukaryota; kingdom Metazoa; phylum Chordata; class Amphibia; order Caudata; family Salamandridae; genus Triturus; species Triturus cristatus. The sequence goes on from NC_140590.1 coordinate 558,723,971, forward strand.
CTCCCCTTAAAAAGTATTATAACACCATTGTGTCCCTGCTGGACATGCTTCAATTCCCTCAGGTGGTGGACACACTGACCACATACACACACCTGTACCACCAACTGCACAGGACCGCAGCAAAGGTACACATCCACACCGGCACCCTGAACAGGCACTCCTACCACCTGCACAACCACCACCACCCCCTGAACGGGCACTCCCACCACCTGCTCAACCACCACCACCCCCTGAACGGGCACTCCCACCACCTGCACAACCACCACCACCCCCTGAACGGGCACTCCCACCACCTGCACAACAACCCCCCCCCCCCCGAACAAGCACACCCACCACCTGCACAACCACCCCCGCCCCCTGAACGGGCACTCCCACCATTTGCACAACCAGCCCTTGTCCAGGCATAAACACCAACTGTACATACACCATCTGCCACTGCACATGTATGTCACCCTGTACAGGCACATGCACAACACTCACCTACATGTAGGCGACAAGCCAGACCTGATCCGTCACAGCGATCATCACCTCTGAAATTGCGATGTCGCAAGCACGATCGCCATTGACAATATCCCAAAAACAAATTGACCACTGTGAATATGTGTAAAGAAAAAGTAAAGATCTTCACAAGTCAAGTTTCTGTTGTGTATCATGTCCTGTATACCAATGTAGGCGGCCTAGAGATGTGAGGAGGTATGTGTGTGTGTGACACAGTTACAAGCATAACCCATCATTGCAACAAGCCATAAAGTGCATACCAGATGACTCACCAAATACGTGTCCATTTTTTGTACCAGACATTCACAATGAAGTCAAACAAGTGAAAGTAAGTAGGATTCTTGAAGATATTTATAAATGATTTGAAGAACAGCCCTCCGTTTGGAAGGGATAAAGGAAAACAAATGATGTTCTTAATGCAAATGGAGAAGGGAACTTGGATTGGGGTGGGGCAGCAAAAATATAACACGCCAGAGAGCGTCAGGGAAAACAGTCTATTTATAAGGGGAAAAGTAAATAATTGTCCACAAAGATAAATCTGTCAAAAAGTCAAGTGTCCTTCTGGTCATCCTCTACTACCACAATGTCCAGATCCTCAGAGTCCGATGCAGGCACATGGCTGGCAGGTGCAGGAACAGGCACCACACGGGAGTGCTGGGGAAAACAGTGTGGGCCAACGGACAGGGGGAGACATTGACGGTGGTATGGGAAGGAGGTTGGGAAACAACAGACGACATGACTGTGGCCATGGAATTGACACTGGTAGTCTCCTCTCACATCATGCGTATCTCTAGACACAACTGCAGAATGATGCGAAAGGACATGTCTGGCTGACCCTCACATACCCACATCAAGTCCTCCGGGACAGCCACAGGAGGAACAACAGAGGGAGGGGCCTGGGTGGGACAGAAGGGATGTGGTGCCTCAGGTTCAGAGCCAATGTTGTGGTCAAGCTGTCAGCTACGATGAGGGGGACTGGTTGCAGGGGATGCAGCTGGAGTCCCCGATGGAAAGGGGGCCTCTGGAGGTAGGGAGGGGCCAATGGCAGGCCTAGGTTGGGTATTGGCCTGCCCCGGGGACACGTCGACAGAACCCACTGGTGAATGGTCTTGGGGGGGGGGTCGGGTGGGGGGGGGGGGGAGTAGCTCTCCACCAGCCCCTGGCCAGAGGTGTCGGGTTTTCCCCCCTCCCAACTTCAATTTCCACAGCCTCCGGCCAGGCCGTTGCAACAGAGTTGTGTTCCTGGTCAGTTCGGGGGCGCAATCAACTTGCCTCCAGATTTGAGGGTCCTTCTTCATCCTCCTCTTCCTCACTGGTAGAAAGAGGTCGTTGCCGCCAGCACATTGATGTTCTCGCGCTCCAAACCTGGTCCTGCTGTTCTACCATTTGGCCAGCTGTGCCCACTGAAATATAAGAAAAATCATGATGTAGTGGTTGTATACTTCAGGACAAGACACGTACCTAGATGAGCGAAGGTCAGACTTTGTTTTCCGCTGATCACACTATACAGTTGTCAGTGTTTATGAGCTTACATTATGTGCATGTTCACTGTCATCTCCTGAATTGAGTCTGACATGGACATTTCACGAGAATATTTGTGGCTTACACAACTGTATTGGCCAACTCTCAACTTTGGCATTCTTGTGATCTGTGTGTCCTGTCACATCTACATGTGCAGGTTCCAAAACCAGTCTACCAAAGGAGATCAGAGAGAGTCCAGATTTCATTGAAATTGGCCGGTGATATGGAGTCTCAGCTCTTTTACGTCTGGACAAATGTCATCTGCTGTGTGGCATTATATAGGACAAGACAAATACCGAATGTGGGTCACACATCCACATAGGGTCTGGGATATTTGTTTTGCTACATTGTGAGTCTAGCCTTTTGATGTCCCCTCACAAAAGCTGACAATCCAGTGCCACATATTGGCCTTGGTGACTGATAAGGTAGTGCAGTGCACCGGTGACCAGTAGTGGGTTGTTGGGACAGCTAACTGTACATGTGAAATGGCATACAAGCCACTGAGGGTAAGACGTGTGTCATTGGACACACTTGGCAAATTTAGAAACACTTAAGAGTGATGCAAAGATCTCAAAGTCTGTCTTGACTCCATGGCACATGATGATCTGTCTCAATTAGAACCCAAACTCAACAAATGCAATGCAAGTCACAGCATCCAATACCCTTTGGCCTGCCATACACACACTGGACAGTGCCTGTACCATTCCTCATCCAATGCACACACCAGTTATGATTCCCTTGGTTCACTGTTAGTGGTGCTGGCAGTGCAAATTTCAATACAAATGCCCAAGTGTGGCTCAATTCCCCAGATGTCATGAAGAAACTACAACTCCCAAAATGCACTCTGCCCTGTACAGTCCATATGCCATAGTGTGCCTTTTTATTCATGATGACTGCTGCATGGACACAGAATAGGTGAATGGAGGCATGGGACACACAATGGTACAGCTCTGTCTTCACTCACATCATACTCCCAGACACATATTGCATATAATGCACTTACCAGGTCTCTGCTGCGCATGCTCCTCCAGCTGAGCATGGAGGGTCGGCCAAGCTGCTCGCAGGACCATCCTGTACAGTGGGGAGAGGAGAGGATGATGCACATGGTGCTGGGAAGACTGGCCCATCAGCTCCTCAGCCTTGTGCCGGGCCCAGCGTTTTAGGTCCTCCCAGCGCTTCCGGCATGCCCTAGCAGCCCTGGTGTGGACGCCCACTGCACTGCAGCGCTCACCGATGTTGGCCCATAGCCTGGCCCGGGCTGCATTGCTCAGCTGTCATTCAGGGTCCCCATAAAGCTGAAGATATTTGGACAGCACCCCCTCAGCCAAGAGGTCTAATTGCCTTTCAGTGAAAGGGGGTGCTTTCTCCTCAACCCTCAGCCATTTTGGGGGAAATAAGTTTAAGAAGAGCAGCAGGATGGCAGAAGATCTGATCTGTGATAGAGGATGACTCAGAATGAACACAAAATGGCTGTCAACAACTTCCTGTGATGTATTTCCTGTCTCCCACTTCCTGTATATCATTTCCTGTATGAAATCATGTGTTCTGGTTCAATTTCGGAGAATATGGCCCGAAAACGTAGTTTCCGGTTCCGGAGTGGCGGGTCCGCATCTGCGCATTACGCTCCGAAATCGGAAATTACGTTTTCTTTTGAGACCTTTTGACTACTGTCAATAGCTGTGATTTACATGCAGTTAGTGTGGCTTGCAAAGTAGTCTCAGGATGGAATTTTTGGACACAGTTGTAAATATCCAAGTTTCATTACTGACAATAGACTGCAAACCACATTTTGTCCATGACACTACAGGTTGCTCATGTGAAAAACGTGGCAACGAGCTGATCACGGACTTGCATACCCTTACCTCCGTTATGTGCAATGGCACGGTTTCCCAGATTCAGAGCTAGCCGAGGTTTAAGAGGTATGTGTCAGCCATGCGTTGAAGCAATGTTGTGCAAAACACAACAGGCTAATATGATCTTGCACACAACTTCAGGGGAGTACAGCAGCACACCCCCTGTATGGTCAAGACATCTGAATCGCGACTTCAACAGACCAAAAGTGAGCTCTATGATGGCTCTAGTCAGTGTGTGTGCCCTATTGTACCAACGCTGAGGTACAGTGTTTGCACGCCTGTAAGGGGTGAGGAGTAGTGGGGAGAGTGCATACCCAGCGTCGCCTGAGGAGGGAAGAAAGGGCAGTTGGTTACATTTCCCTCTTTCATTTGCACAGGGCATGATCTATACTTTGGTAAATGCAGTGTCTGTTGAGACCATGTATGTTGCTTTATGATTCTTATTGTACAATGGTTAATGTTAGGTGGCATTCAGACATTTCAATTACACATATCCCTCATTTTTAGAGCCTGGTACTTACCCAGTAGCCACATGTTGCCAAATTCTCCCGCAGCCATCTGCCGGGCAAAAGGTGACATGCGGAATACGAAGCTGTCATGGGTACTGCCTAGGAACACTGCATGGCCATCAATGAATCTCCCACTGACATCACAGACAGCTTGCACATTGATGGAATACCAGCGGTGTCTGTTGCAGAAGATGTGTGCAATGCGGCGGGTGGCTGAAGGGCCACATGGGTACAATCAATTGCACCCAGCACACGTGGGAAGCGAGCAATGAGTTAGAAATCTCAAGCTGCCCTTTGTCTCCTGGCCAGTGTATGGGGCATTTATACGTGGTTGTGGGCTCTAGCAGTGATGCATCTCAGTACCTGATGCAAGCACCGCGACTGGCTTGCCTGGGAAATGCCCACATGGTCACTGGAGACCCTTTGGAATGACCCAGTGGCAAAGAAATGGAGAGCAGAAAGGATCTTGAGATATGCTGGAATGGCATGGGAGCAGCAGGTCACAGAGTCAAGTTCCTGCTCCCACTCACATACCATCTCCAAGATGACTTCTGGAGGGAAAAGGTACCTGGCCCTGACATCTTGCCTGGACATTCCAAATAAGTTGATCCTCTGATTGAAGATCCTCTCTGCTCTCCTTCTTCTCCTCCTCAAGTAGTTTTGCCGCATGGCAAGGGGCAGAGCAACAAACACTTTCAGCGACATGTTGAAAGGGTTTGTGTGTATCTGCTCAGCATTCATACATGCTGCAGGGCTGGGATTGGCTGCAGTGTGTCAGCTGATACATTGTGGGGAATGGTAGGCACTTGGACAGGTGTTTACCCTTGAGGTAAATGATCAATGGCCACAGTGCGGGTATTCCAGGCCGGAATCGGAGATTACGGCCCGTAATCAGAGATTCCAGCCCAGGAGCGGAGATTCCGGCCCAATAGCGGAATTCCCACTCTGAGTGCAGAAATACCGGCCCGAGTGCGGACGTAAAGTTAGTAGTCGTAAATCCATTCTGTGTATACCAAAAGCAGTAAGTGCCTTCTGTGAATACCAAAAGTTTAGTTCTGTGAATCGGGCCCTTAGTGTTAATGTGCACACAAAAGGATTTCGGATTCCACAATGTATCTTTTTCCAAGAATGTTTCTTTGTGTTTTGCAAAAAGATAAAATCCAGTAGCCGACGCGTTTCGTCCTGAAAGGGACTTCTTCAGGGCTCCACAATATGAAAGTATCTTATTCCAATCCAAATTTCATTAACAGTAATTTAGTTCCAATAGATACATAGATATGACGTTTTTCTGTCTTGTTGCGGCTTGATAACCGAGGGCTGTCAGTTCATCGATGTGTCTGCTTAAAAACGTTTACCCTGCCAACACACACACAGTAAAGCTCAAGAAGCAGGTTTTGATAACTCACAACAGCACATGAATATCAAATAGAGGAAGTACGTGTTGTGACGTGCAACAAAAAAAGTGTCAAATTCGATATCACTTTCCCATGGATGTATATATTGAGACACACACCCGCTTTATGTTACAATTTGCAGCCATTGTTATTCATTAATTTGCCCACTCATCCATCTATCCACTCACCCCCTGTCCTTATAACACTCACCTCCGCCCAATCTGTATTACACATACTGTCCTTCCACACACCTCCGTCCATCTGTCCACCCATCCTCCCACTATTCATCAAACACCCAACTTCCTCCATTGGTCCTCTCATGGACTGTCCTTCCAACAACCTTATAAATGTGTCCATCTATTTAGCCGCCCACTGTCTTTCGAACACCCACCTACATCCATCCATCTATTTCCCATGCAGGTGTATAATATGCAAATATAGATATACACCTAATTGGTATTAAAAACAGATAACATGCATACACTATATCTGCCACATAATATACACAATACACAATTAAATACACATATCAACAATGTAATTAAACACACTCATACACAAGCAGGCACGCACACATGTGCAGACCTCCAGTTGTGTTTAGTACATTCTGGAGTGTTAGAATCCGGGTTCTCTGGTTGGCACAGGTAGGTACTTGTGACAAGCAGGGAACCTTTCCTCTAGTCAGGATAAGGGGGTACACTCCTAAAATAACCCCTGCTCACCTTCTAGGTAGCTTGGCGCGAGCAGACAAGGCTTATCTCAGAGCGTTATAGGTTAAGCATTTGTGAGCACATACAGTAACCAAGTGACAACACTACAAATGGACACACCGGTTTTATATTAAAAATAAGGATTCTTTATATAGAGTTACCACAAGACCATTAAACGACAAAAATACACAATACTGTTACTTTAGATGGTAGAATTTTGCTTAGTTCTCTTAAGTTTCTTAAATGCGACACTTTAAGTCAATGTACCTTTTAGATGCGACACGCAGGGCAACGAAAGTGTTGCAACGATGTTGATGCGATGAAGTTTTTGGTGCAAAGAAATAAAGACGTGAAGATCTTCCAGATGCTTTACGCTTCTCCGATGTTGCGAAAAGACTCGACGCGTCAGCTACAGCGGCGTCACCCTTTACGCGATGCGACGACAGCGGCCTTGGCAGCGGCATTTTTCTCCGACGTTTGCGCGACGCTTCCGCTCGATGCAATGTTGCAGCGGCGACACCCCTTTACATGATGCGACGACAGCAGCTCCGACGGCGGCACGCTTCTCCGTGGATGCGAGACGCTTTTCTTGATGCGGTGCAATGCGTCAGCTACGATGGCTGCGATGGCGACACGCTTCTTCGGCGTTGCGAGACACGTCTTGGATGATGCAAGACGCTTCCGCTCAATGCGATGCTGCAGCGGCGACACACTTTACGAGATGCGATGACAGCAGCTCCGACGGCGGCACGCTTCTCCTCCTTGAGTCGCGCTTCCAGCTCCTTGCGATACGCAGTCCCTCAGAAGGCCCATCAACAACAGCAGGCACTTCCAAAGAACTCTGGGGAGCTGGGGGGTGAAGTCTGTTGTTCCTGAGACTTCAGCAGGAGGCAAGCTCTATTCCAAGCCCTTGGAGATATTTTTAAGCACAAGTTGAAATAAAGTCTTTGTAGTCTTTCTCCTCTCCTTCAGCAGCAAGGCAACCACTGCAGGCCAATCCCCCAGGTCAGGGACAGTACTCCTCCTTACAGCTTTCCCAGTTCCTTCTCCTCAGGCAGAGGTTCTTCTGGTCAAGCAGGATCTAATTTCTTGGGAGCATGGTCCCAATACTTATACCCCTAATTCCTTTGTTCCTCTGGGGTAAAGGGGCCTTTGCCCAGTCCAAACCAGTTCCTGAGCACTTTGTTGACATGACTCTGACTTTCTAGTCAGGGTGCAGGGCAGAGACATCAGCCGCTCCACAGGAGGTGGAGCCAGCATTGTGGTGGCAGAGCACAGCCCTATTCAGAGTCCAGGTGCACTCCTCCCACCCATCTGGATGTCAATCTCTCTATTCACCACCAGGCTACCTAGCCCTGCCCCTCTGGGTTTCCCCAGCCCTGTCACTCACACAAACCAGACAGGCAGATACACATCATAGCAGAGGCGGGCTGAAATGGTTAGGCAAGCAAATACCAACTTTCTAAAAGTGGTATTTGCAAACACAGAATATTAAAATAACCTTTACTAAAAGATGTATTTTATTATTCTGAGTTCAGGCATACTAAATTCGAATTTCTACCATGTTCCCTGGGTCTGTTAGGATCATAGGATGTAACAATTCCAACAGCCCATTCTGGCCTATGGGAACAGGTAACCTTGCAATAGTGAAAAACGAAAATGGCTGTAATTCACTATTAGGACATGCCACACTCATCAGGGCTTGTCCTACCTTATGCTTACAATGCACCCTGCCCTTGGGCCTACCATAGGGGTGACTAATATGAAGTTAAGTGAAGGTTTAGGGACTGGGAAGTGGGTGCACTTGCCCAGTCAGCATGATAGTACCAGACTGCACGCAGGTTCTGCAATGGCAGACCTTAGACACATTTTACTAGGCCGCTTCTGTGGGTGGCACAACCAGTGCTGCAAGCCCACCAGCAGCATTTGTATTTACAAGCCCTGGGCACTCCTGGTGCACTTTACTGGGGTCTAACAGTAAACCAAATAAGCCAATCATGGAATCCAGCCAACATATACATTTTAAATAGGGAGCACTTGCACTGTGGCACTGGTTGGCAGTGGCACAGTGCTCTGAGTAGCTAACACCAGCAAAAACACATGAGGCACAGCGACAAAAAGTGGAAGGGAGACTCACGCCAAGGTGCCAGGTCTAACATGGAGACAGCACTATAACCTTTTCAGGCTTTAACATCTGCATTTTCCAATGTTACTGTATGCTGAAGTCAACATATCTTTACAACGGCATATCTTAACATCGGCATATTTTGTCGTCAGCCTATCTTGACATCGACATACCTTAATATTGGTGTATCTTCAGGTCACCATATCTTCACATCAATATATACTGGCGTCTGCCCATTCCAATATCTATTCTATACAGCTCTCATCCCTATCTAGCCACAATTCCACATAGTTCTACTACACAAATCGACTCCACACCACACATTTCCAATACTACCCACATAATTCCACTACACAACTCATAATCCACTCCACTCCAAACCCAAACACATGGGTAAAAAGCGCTTCTGATCCACTGTTCTGTTGTTCCACAGGTGATCGGGCAAATACTGTCAATTACTGCCAAATACTATAAAATATGGTTAAGCTACATCATTTGGTGTTAGTTATTGGTGTCTGCTGCCTGCTGGACATCAGGGGGTGACTACCCAGTGACAAGGGAAAGTGTTTATGGTTATTACCATCTAGTATTGGTCACAAGTGTGGTAACAATGTTTCAAAAACTAAGCTGGGTGTTTTCCTATCGCCCCTGGTGCTGTATACTTTATCCTGCAACCACCTCAGAGGGTGGCTGTGAGCCTCCCATTTTCCAAATGTCAAGGTGTTCAATGTGGCTACTGTGTCAAGTGTAAAAGAATACATACTGATAAAGGTTTAAGCACATTCACTTAACCTGCATTTATCCTAAGTTCAACTATTGTGGACATACTATAATCATGGAATCCTGGGCTTATCCTACATTTTTGCAGTGGTCCTGCGCACACCTCCACTTGTTACTGTAGACGAGAGTAGAAGTCCGTACATCTATATCAGGAATCCTTTGCAACTAGGCACTAATAAGATCTTATCCCTTTCTCCCTTTATACTCTAAACTGTATAACCATGGCAGGCACAGTAGGGGGGGGGCTTGGCCTGACGCCAATAGAGTGAGCAGCGCTGCTCTTTAGCTCCTACTGGCCGGCCGCCATCTGGCTCCATCCTGACTCCCCGTGGGCGAAATACTACCCCAGTGGGTAATCCTGATGCGTCCCGGACCCGCAGGACTCGCCAGAGATGGTGGAAAGGCAGATTGGGAGACAATGGAAGGCAGCAAGAGAAGCTGAGCCACCGCTCCGACGAGTCACACAAGATGGTGGCGCTCAGCAGCAGAGACAGAAGGCCACGGCGCTGAGCAACCCACTAAGCGGGGTGACTCAACAGCGTAGCCAGCAGAGAAGAGGAGGAGCAGCTGCTGCTGCAGTCCCTAAGAGCCGCCCTGGAGGGAGAAAGCGGCTACACTGAGGCGGCGCACCTGAGGCAGCCCCGCAGCACCCATAGAAATAGGTGGCATAATGGAGACTTTGCCACAGCGAAATGGCCGCCCAGAGGCAGGGAGAGGCGGCAAGGTGGTGAGCGACTACCAGGCCCTCAAGAGCAGACTAACGGGCTGAGAAAAACAAAGTAGGATCACCCGGCGCAGGGTGCATAGCGCGACCACCAGCAGTGAGAATAAGCACCGGTTGGATACTCTTGCACGCAGACAAGAGGCTGACAGAGGCAGAAAAAGCAGCCCTGAATAGTATAGCGCCTAAGGGAAAACGCAAAGTGCAGTAGGAAGTAGAGGTCAACTACCTGCCCTCCAAGAAAACAGCTTGCACGTGGGCCTGTAACGGCTCAGTGGTGGCGAGAGAGAGAGAGAGAGATCACTGATCCTACTTCCCTAGGAGTAGGGACCCACCTGGGACAAGCATGACAGAAAAGGAGCAAGCAATGAACAGAATAGCAGCGTGTAAGAGGCACCGGAAGAGCGAAGACCCTGTGAGACGAGCAGGAGTGGGAAGGTAGGCCTCCAAGGCACAGATGAAAGGCTAACTCACCGCAGCTGGAAATGGAGGGGCAGAAGGGAACTGAACGCAGCAGAGAGTGAACCAGACACAGAGAAGCCCCAGGCGTCTGGCTGTGGCAGACCCCGACTGGCACCGTATAGAGCCGGGGGCCCAGGAAGGCACCAGGCAACTAGCAACACTAACTGGAATTCCTGAGACCTGGGGCAGGCCCTCCACAGTGAGCCCTGATAAGAACACACAACGGAAAACCCCACATGATGCATGGTCACTGAAGAGGCTGGGAAGAGACTGACACTCATCCTTGAAGGAACCCAGAGCTTAGGAGTGGTGACCCCTCTAAAGAGCAGGAGACCCTAGGGGCGAGGAGGAAAAGAAGTGTGGGTGGAGACATCACCCGGTTGGAATAGATGGGGAAAGTGTCAAAGAGGCGCGAAAAAGGTGGAACCCCAGCAGAGAGCATACAGGAGGTGGGAGGGAGCCCTCTCCCCTCAATGCCGAACACCCACGGGATGCGACGCTGCAAGATATCCTGCAGGCCATAGTGGCCTCTAGTGAGAGGTTAGAGGCAAAAATAGACTCTATAGGCACGGACTTGGGCATTCTCAGAGATGACCACAGGCGACTAACGGAAAGGGTTATGGCAAACGAATGCCAGCTGGCGGAGACTGCCCTGGATATGGCAGCAATTAAAAAGCAGCTGGCTGCGCTAGAAACGAAAGTCCATACTCTAGAATTGCGGGCAGATGCCGAAAACAGGTCACACAGGAATAATATCAGAGTGGTGGGGCTGCCTGAAAAATTGGAAGGCACCAACATGGTGGACTACCTCGAGAAGTGGCTGAGCATGGAAATAGTTAAGGAAGGACTATCAACATTCTACGCCTTAGAGTAGAGCCTCCCCCTAAGCAAAACGTTTTGAGATCAGACCCCCCTCCAAACGTTTATGACAAGGATTGGGGGAACAGGAGGGACATAGCTGCGTGCAGGCAGCAGGGCCCATGAGATGATTTTAGGAGCACTTTTTCTATAGCTTATAAACCGCACTAAATATGAAACTTATAAAACAGAAAATGCAACAAAGTAAAACATGTATTATCCAAACATACTGAAAGCCATAATTGGGGTGTTGTGAGCCCCTCACACTCTTGGAGCTCAATGCAACTACACCTGCAGCACAAAAGATAACTGCAGTCCTGAGTAGCAGGCTATCTCCTCTGCATCTTTTACCTCTTCCCCACCATGATAGACCATCACCTCGGTCCTAAAGCTAGAAAAGAAAATAAGCTCCCATGCCCCTATTTAAAAGGCAGACATTCGAAATTGTGATGCAGTTGGCTCCTGCAGCCCCTGCGTCCCAACCCTGCTGCATCTGCTTTCTTAATCATAACCAGCCATGGCTAGTTATACACCTGGCAGCAATACCTGCTGCACTGATGAATGGCACTTAAAAAAAAAAAAAGAGACCACTTATATTGTCCCCTCTGAAGAAGCTATCTCTGGCCATTTGTAAACGTAAAAATGAGTCCCCATACAGCGCTCCCTATTCTGGGCCTTCTCTTTGGCAATATCTATGAATCTCGCTCCTTTCTCCTGGACCATTACTGTGAGGCCCCAGGGGTTGAGGGGATTAGGGCTCTGCATCTGAATGCAACTCTACTGGCCTTCTACCTGCCACCCCATGGACTCCGCTTTCACACAAAAAACTGCCCCTGAACGGTTAATTTCGACTTTGAGGAGCCTCTGCCTGAAAGTGGAGGGTGTGGTGGTAGTGCAGATAGTTGAAGAAGAAACCAGCCTTCTTACCAGCCGTTAATTGATTGAGTCACTTAAAGTCTGGGCCACTGGAATTATGAGTTTCTGCAGCAGCACCGTTGTCCACATAATTATGAGTTTACCGCATTTGCTACATAATCCATAATCTGCAGATTTCAACAAGAAAAACTTGATTGTAGCACAAACGGAACAAGAGTTACTTAAAACATGGCAGTGTCCCGGAGCAGTGGAAGGCCCTTTGCAAAGATTGACTGGTAATCTTGTAATTGCTTACTGCTGTATTTGGGTGTTAAACTGGCACTAATGAGGGGAAATATTTCCCCTGACAGTGTTATCATGAGTTAAAATGACACAATTATGAAGTAATGCTAACCACAAAATGTGCCGCATTGTGCCGCATAATTTACCTTTTCTTGCAGCTTAATTTAATCAACCCTGCGGCATAATGTGGTCATCTCCAGCTGAATTATTCCAGCTGCTCTTCTTAAAGATTCATGGTGGCAAAGCTATATTCTTTTAAAGATGTAATGTAAGGGTGTTATCGGTTGAGATCTGGAATTGTGGAGACACTTACAAAAATGTTGTCATTTGACACAGTTTGATTACTGATTACTAAAAAGTATATTTTGTAAGAACTTGCTTTATCTCAATCACTGAATCATTTTGCTGCATCAGCCTAGCTTGGACTATGTAAATCCTATTTTAAAACACTGGGGCACGGGTGTTACAGAACCACGAGTGCCCAACTGTTGCCTCTATGTAACACTATTGGCGGGGAGATTAAAACGGTCTCCTGCCAATATACAGCAATACGCTGTGACATTCAGAAGCCCATCGAGAGGCCGCATTTACAATAGGAGGAAGATTTGTGGCGCCCAAACCCTTAGGCAGACTGGGAGAGCATAATCGAGAGGACTCAGAGGGTCTTTAGGAACGCACGGTTCAAATTAAGAAATTGCTATGTCCTCCAATGAGCATACCTTACCCCAGCACAAAGCAGAGGATACCTCCAGTCAGAGACAGCAGCTTGCCGTAGATGCGGAAAACAGGAAGCCCGCATATTGCACATGTTCTAGGACTGCCCCACCCTGTGCGCATTATGGGAGGAGGTAATATGCGTGGTAGAGGACATCACTAAAAGGGAGATTCCACACACAGCCAAAACAAAAAAGACAGCGAAATAGGATGAACGGGCCCCCTCGTTGGTTGCCTGGAAAAATGGCCTAGACTTCTGTATGGGGCTGGAACAACCTATTTTTGTGGCTCGGGGCTGTCCGCGTAAACATTTTAAGATATGGAAGCGGTGGGCGGATTATCGGGGCTTGTGGCTGGAACCACCGGCGGGGACAGAAGATCTCCCAGTGGGATGAGGGCAGGGCTAGAGTGGGGGGACCTGCGATGTGGGGGTAGGGGGGTTGCGGGCGGTGCAGGGGTGTTGCGGATGGGGCGGGCCTCTATTAGAGCGAGTAGGCCGTCATTTCTATTCCTCTCAGTGGACTATGGGTGCGGGCGGGTGAGCGGTTCTCAGTGGGCAGAGCACAACTTGACGGGGGGATGAAGGGGGGGAGGGTGGCGATCCGAGATTCCACTTTAGATCAAAGAGTGCGTTTGCCTTGTTTTTCTTTGTGGTTCCTTTTCTTAAAAATTTAAAATGTCCTTTGCTGTGTTATTGCTTTGTAACTGGATGCTGCAGCGGCCTCTGGGGTACAGAGCCCTGCATATAATGTGCAAATGACAAATAAAATTTGTTGTTAAAAAAAAAAAAAAGACAGCGAAATTCCAAAATCTTGCATATATCCTGGCCAAACGAGAAATCACAAGGATCTGGAAGTCGTCAGGGGTGCCAAGGGTGGGAACATGGAAGGAATTGGAAAAAAAAATGGGCAAGCACAGAAGGGAGAATCCTTCTGAGAGAGGCAAGACGGGGCATAGGAACGGTAGACAAGACAAGAGCGTGGGAGAGACTGGTTGCCATACTGACAGCGGCGGGACAAGGAGTTGAGAGGGCAGGCCTCTCGTGGCCGGCATCACCTGACCAGGAAGAAGGGAAACCAAGCATGACGAAGTGAAATCTGGCCAACCCCCTATATCTAATCCTTCTGCTTACGACTACGTGCCACTGCAGATGTTTAACAGAAGACCTCACTGCGAGAACATGAGAAACTTGGACCACCACTCAAAAGCAGCAGCAACTCAAGGGGGGGGGAAGGGAAGGGAGAAGGAACAGTACCAAGTTGTTGTTGTTGAGGGGAATTAGAACTGTATAAATACCACTCTACGTATATCGCATTGTAGCAGAGATGTATGAGAAGCAATTTTTTGAAAACCCAATAAAACTAGTTTAAAAAAACCATGGCAGACACAAGAGAGAAAGATCACATACTTGACACACGTGGATTAAAAGAACATAAAGACCCAAAGGATCAAAAAAATTAGTCAAAAGAGAACAAAACAAGATTCGCCATTGCTGGATTCACTGATAAAAGAAAAACAAGACTTTACAAATGGGATGGCCATTATACAGGTGAAACTCTGTGTTCTTCACGATCTTACTTACTAAACCGAACACAGAATCACAAATGGGTGTCCTCCAGGGGCGGCTCCTCAATGGGGGCGTTGCCCCACTGCTTTCTCGCAGTGCGAGAAGGCAGAAACATAAAATGGTAAAACTACCATTTTATGTTTCTGCCTCTCGCACTGCGAGAAAGCAGAAGTGCCTGGTTGTGGGTGGTCCTGCTCGAGAGCAGGGGGGAGTGGCTTTGCCCACTGTTGTGGGTACTGCCTGTTTGGTCGGTCCCAGGGCCGAACAAAGCAGTCATGCTCACTCCCCCTTTTTAGGTCTCGCCTAGCAGCGCGCATGCGCTGCTTTGCGAGACTTATTGTAAGGGGCTTTCAAAAGCTCACCACACGCGGGTAACACACGCACGAGCGTGGCCTATTGCTTGCGGTTACCCGCACGGGCGCCATATGTTTTGAATTATCGTGCCCAGACACAGGCGCAATAATTCAAAACATGTGGTCTGGTTCTCGAGCGCGCGCCACTCGCGTGACTCTGCATTCCTTTTTTTTTTTTTAAACTTTCAGCGCGAGGTGTGTGCACTTGTTTGCTGAATGCTTTGCAGCTCAGTAATTGCCACGTTAAGCTTTAACATTCATTCCCAGGGAGCAGATACACAGCTCTTAGATAAACTGCTCAAAATGTAACCATTTTGCCAAAATATACACACCTATGGCGAATCGAGAACATGAATCCACAGGGACAATACATTCTATTGCCGTCACGTCAGGTCCGTTTTTTTCGCGGCAATTCAAAAAGAAAGAATTTATTGGCATCATGGCACGATTTCTAAAGCACACTTTAGTCCCAGGTGTCTGCACGCACTGCTTAATACATTCAACCCTTGCTTTATCAGGCATCCGCTGCTGTTTGTTTTATGTATATATTTTTCAGTTTTTCTGCTCTGATGCCCAGTTCAGTTCCTTTGCCACTCTGCCAGCTAAGCCCTCCGCGCAGATCACAAGAGCGCTAATCCACATTGCATCAGCCTGCCTAATTGGACAAGACACATCTGACTCCAGAACAGCTTTGCCTCTCCTACTGAGTCATGTCAAAGAAGATGGACAACAGCCCCAGCACACGTCACACGTGTGAATGGGGCAGCTAACAGCCACCTCTCAGGGCTTAGAGGCTAATTGGCAGGGGCCTGTTTAGGAATAATGACCAGGCCTAATCAGCCTCAGAGAAGAATGTGGGGGAGAAAGAAGGCGTTGGCGCGCAAACCATACCGTCCTCTAAATCCGAACATCAAGCATGTCTCTACATTCCAGGCATCTTCACATGTGAAGAGCACTCTGCACATTCAACTAGGTTCCCCAAGTCCAAGGCTGACTGTAAGTCTGTTGGTCTTCGAGAGTAGAGATATCTATATATGTTTTTTCATTTTTTTTCTCTTTTTAACATATTTGAATGTTTTTTTCAGTGACCTTTCTTCTGTGTATTCATTTGCTGCATGGATAAACACTTAAAAGGTCCCAAATGCGAGACCTATTGGCTATGCCAATGCTTGTTCTCTATGTAGCCTGCTGCATGCAGCCTACATAGAGAAAATGGCCCGGCTGGGACGCTCTCCGCTGCGTCTCACCAATCACAATGCGGCCATTGCAGCGTTGTGATTAGTGGAGGGGAGGGAGGCTGCCTGTGGGTGGCTGCTTCCTGTTGAGGAGTCGTAAAGAGCACAAATTAGGACCCGGCCAGGAGCTGAAGCGGCCTGGAGAAGGTAAGTTTTATATTTTCATTTAATTAAACCCCTCCCGCCTCCCCCCCTCCACGCCTGCTCTACACATAAAATGTATGGCTGCATGCCCGCTCTCCACACTGGTGCTCCTTTGCTGTGCCTACAAAACACGTTCTTAGAACGTGGGCTGGTTCTCTCCTCAGGACTGCGGGCAGGCAGAAGCCTTTGGTGTGTACCGTCCTTATACCAGGTCCGTGGGATGTCTCGGCGGTTCTGCGGACACAGCACTAGTGCAAGCCGGAGTCACCGGTCCTGGGGCCCTTGTGACTTAGGGAACCTGTAAAGAGGAGGCTTGCACAACATGCTGCCGATTTCAAGGCCCGCTTACTACTGAAACAGAAGGTAAATAGGAATAAGGTAAAAGAACCACTTACTAAAACGATTTAGCGTATGCCCTTAGATTCAATCTGGCATCGTATGGGTAGGAGCGCTTAAATCAAGGACACAGGAATTACTCACGGCTCATAGCCGAAGTCACTGTAATCGACAACACGTAACGTTGGATGGATGTCCCCCAAACGCCCAGAGATTGAGGACTAGTTAAGAGATATGGCAGAATGGATCAATGCAGAGGGATGCAATGTGAAAACAACCAATAGTGATGAAAGAGAGAGTGACGACATGAGGGCCTAGTTGGCAATGCTAGCGGAAATATTGCCGCCGCCGGATGAGTTACCTCTGTAGACAACAGGGGACAGATGATACACAGAGCCGTAGTCTTGCAACAAAGGAGGTCTCGGGCGGCAGATGATCCAGTGTGCATGCTGCCTCACTAAACTGATATAAAGCGTGGTCATCTAAGGACTCCCCAAGAGTAACGTAGTCTGGAATCACCTGCCGCAGGTCAAGGTAAACTGAGCCCGGGGTGGGGTGGGGAAGGGAAGTGGGGGTGTTAATAAACGGCATATAGGTTCAAGATGTTGGGACAGTATTCTGCCCCCTCTGAGGAAAATGTATACAATGTTTCTATGTCTTGGAAATGCCAATAAAAACATACACATATAATATATTTTCTCTTTCCTTCTCACAACGACAAAGATTGACGACGCTGTGTTCTGGCCAAATATTTTATTGGGACAGCTTGGAAGGACGCCTTTCGCCTGCCCAGCAGGCTTGTTCACCAATAGTTTAACCCTTTTGAAATCGGTCATTTAAGCCGCTGTGCATGAATACATTGTCACGTGATACAACTACAATTGCAGTGTGTTAAACAACAGACTAGTAGTTCTTAATATCGAACATCTCTAGTCTCAGCTGATCGTTTCATGAAAGATTATTACATGTATTTGTACATTGGTTAGATAGTTGTTTATACATTAACAAATATTTGTCTGTTGTTTAACACACTGCAATTGTAGTTGTATCACGTGACAATGTATTCATGCACTGCGGCTTAAATGACCGATTTCAAAATGGTTAAACTATTGGTGAACAAGCCTGCTGGGCAGGTCGAAACGCTTCCTTCCAAGCTGTCCCAATAAAATATTTGTCCAGAACACAGCGTCGTCAATCTTTGTCGTTGTGAGAAGGAAAGAGAAAATATTACGGACCCTTCCTGGGTGGTCCTTTTCGACGACTCACCCGTTGATCTGGTGAGCGGCGGCTGTACCGAGGAAAAGAAAAGCGGATGTTTGTGCTCGCCGCCCCCCCCCGCACTGTGGATTAAAGAGGAAGCTGACTACAAGCATCCATTACTTGGCAGAACAACTCCCGGGATCTGGACACGATCGCAGCTGAGTCGGAGGACCGGCACGAGACGCAACAGTATTCCCAGGTAGGAAGCGCCTAGGAGCACAGTGCGGGAAACGGGGAAGTCAGTTATAATACTTACACTCTATATCAGCAGATAGCTTATAGAGACTGGCGGTTTCTGGCCATAGGCATTAGTGCCTAGGTTTGCAATACACAATGTCAGCAGCGGAATTAAAAGAAAGAGAGGAAGCTGCACTCTCCATTTTTGATGACGCAAGTGTACCTACTAAAAAAACAGGAAGTCAAAAGGCTACTGAAGTAGTTTCAGATACCTTAACGCGATTGAGGCGCTTATAAAAACTTAAGCGGAGTGAACTTTCGAAATGGTGGGAGGCGAAATCCCTCCAACGCTACCTCGAGGTGAAACGAATCCCGCGGGGACTACGCATCTTAGTAGCACCAACGTATGAAGACCCCAATCCCAACATGCTATTAGAATGGGCAGAAAATAACCAGGACGCATCACGGAATATGTTAGCAATTTTAATTAAATATGCTGATATTGACCGGAAGAAAATCTTGGAAGAAATAGCCCAGATTCTTGAAATGCTGTCTAAAGAAGGAGATCAAGAATTTATCATCAAATTTACAAAGGAAATGTCGGAACGGTTAAAGAAGTTGGAAACAACAATCAAGGAAAGAAAAGCGCAAAGATTTATCAGAGATAAGAACGACTACGACCGAGGGCAGATTTACACCTTTGCCAAAAAATTCGACACCTTGAGAAAAAAAGAGTATGAACCCGATGTCGCAGGCAAGAGCAGAGGTGCAATCAGAGTTGAGCAGTGTACAGAGCACAGAAATTGACACAGATTTAGAGGAAGGACAAAGTCGTCAACCATTGAAAGCTGCACCTTCTGTTATCGAAGAGTTCAGTTTTTTAGAACAAGAAAGAAAGTTCAATCTTCGACCCAGACACAAACCTCAGTACGAAAACAAACCAAGAGGAAGAGGCAGAGGCAACAGAGGCGCAAAGGGGCCAAACAACGCCAGCATGTCCAGTGCCAAAGGGAACAAATAGAAAGCACTGAATCGATGGCTAATGAAAGCTCTATCATAAACTTAACAGATGTCAGCTTAACACAAAAAGAAGAGAAAATCTTGCGACTGGGATTGTCATACTGCCCTCCAGCAGAGTTCAACTATGTGGCAACCAGGGTAGACACTTTCAAATTTATAAGATCTTTAAAATTGAAGAAATTCTTTGCACAAAGCCAAACTAAAAAAGATGTCAAAATTCAAGTGCTGTCAGATTCATCCATGCAAACGAGCAGTCTTTCGGTATCTGACATGGATCTAATGTTTGATTTGGGAAATATGGACTGAGAACTTAGAAGGAATACAGAATTGCCAGATGTACCAGTGGACCTAAGTCAAGATCAAACTTGTTCTTTATCAAACAGTCAAGCAATGCAACTGGCAAGAGAACAAGAACTAGATATTGAAGGAACTATATCTACTAACTTTCGGCCCAATTCGAAATTCATGCCTACTACTGCAAGGGACTCAATTGATGTGTATAATGAGCTTGTCATAAATGACTTAAAAAATTTGGAGAAGTGTACCAGTGTTCAACATAAAAATTTCACCCAGCATGAAAAAGAGTACTCTGCATTAATTACTAAATTAAAATCTAAAGGTAACTGTATTGTGAGGAATGCAGATAAAGGTGGAAATGTTGTCCTCTGGGACAGGGCTAAATAACTAAATGAAGCTCATAAACAACTCAATAACCGTACTAATTATGTCAAAATAACTCAGTCGGTGATGCAAGGTAGTTTTGATGTATATAATGAACAACTTGATGAATGGTACAATAAATGTCTAATTACAAGAGAAGAAAAATTGTTCTTAAAAGTGTCCAATCCTACCACACCAGTATTTTACTTAATAACAAAGGTCCACAAAAATGCAGAAAACCCGCCAGGGCGACCAATCATTTCTGCAATTGGTGGGGCCCTAGAAAACACCTCTAAATACATTGATTCTTTTCTTTGTCCACTGACTAAATCTTTGCCCTTGCATATTCAGGACACGGGTGACTTCTTAAAAAGAATATATGATATACCCTGGGAGGATGATATGCTATTAGTTACTATTGATGTAACCACGCTATATACAAGCATTAGGCATGATGATGGCCTAAAAGCCATAAAACATTTTTGGAGTGGACGACCAATTAAACTCTGGTCACACACCCAAATGCTGCTCCAAATGGTCTCTCTGTGTCTGAAAAATAACTATTTCCTCTTCAATAATGATTTATACCATCAAATCTGTGGCACCGCGATGGGCACCTGCTTCGCCCCCAGCTATGCTAATTTGCATATGGGCTGGTGGGAGGAGCAGGTGGTCCGGGTCGAGTTCCAACAAGAATGGGAGGAAAATGTCCTACATTGGAGTCGTTTTATTGACGACTTGTTTATTATTTGGAGAGGAACGGAGGAGTCTGCAAAAAGCTTTATTAAGAGAATACAAACAAACTCTTTAAATTTACAATTTACAAGTTCAATCAGCAGTACTTCAGTCAATTTTTTAGATCTGACTGTCTACATAGAAGACTCCAAAGTGCACACTAAGATGTATCGGAAACCGACAGCGGGGAACACGTTGCTACATGCAACGAGTTTCCATCCACAAAATCTAATCAAAAGCATTCCGTATGGTGAGTGTCTTAGAACTATTCGTAACTGTAGTGACCAGCAAATCCTAGAAAACGAACTTGTGAATTTGGAACGACGATTCCAATGACGAGGGTACAAAAGGGAATATATTCAGGCTTCTATTGAACATGCAAAAAAGAGAACAAGGGAGGACATTCTATTTCATGACAGCCAGAGTAAGATCAAGAGAAACAGAACACAGAATAATCAAGTGAGAATGATTACCTCCTTTAACCGACAACATGGTCAAGTAAGGAATATTCTTAGCAAGCACTGGCACCTTATTAGGAATGATACAGTGTTAGGTAAGCTAGTACAAAAAAGACCAGCAATTACTTTTAGAAGAGCTCGATCTTTCAAGCAGATGCTAGTCAGTAACATGATTCCACAACAACAAAATGTACAGATGCACACATGGTTAAGAAGGAAAGAAGGGTTTTTAAAATGCACAAAATGCAAAGCATGTAGTCATGGGAAAAATACTTACTCTTATAAACCTGGACTCTCTAAAAGAGAGAAAAAGATCAGAGGCCTGTTATCTTGTAAGACAGAATATGCTGTCTACGTTTTGCAGTGCCCATGTGGCCTGCAATACGTGGGCAGTACAATTCACCCAGCACATGTTAGAATCCTACAACACCTGTGAGCTATTCGGAATGGTGACAAGTCATATCCAGTGGCACGGCATTTTGATCTATAACATGCCAAAAATGTGCAAGAGTTAAGCTACTTTGTGATAGACTGCGCGCCTCCTAATATCAGAGGCGGTAACCGGGAAAAAAAGCTCAGGAGATTAGAATTGCACTATATTATAGAACTGAACATGAAAGCCCCTATGGGCCTAAATATGGAAGAGGATCTGATAACACATCTGTAAAACTGTGGGTGCAGAATTTGTCAATCGAGTAAAAGAGATACATGCTAAACCTCTCTGAGATTCTGGTTTTAACTATTTTCTTAGTGTTTAAAAAAAAAAAAAAATTCAACGTTTTTTTTGGTGCACATTTATTAGTTATTTCACGGAGAGATACATACATTTAGGTTAGTAGCTGGATCGGAATAATTCATGTGCCACAGTGGCCCATTAAGGCCGAACTGTGACTAGAATTTTGTCTAGGATATAGAGGTTAGTGTTGGGTATAGCAGTAACAATAAAAAGATATTAAGAGCAGATGTCATTGTGATCTAATTAGGAACACGCACGCATGGTTAATTGGATGTAAGCTGTTTTTTATTAAAAAACGTGCAAAAAATGGGTTCATGCCCACAGGGGCGGAATTAATTTTAATTTAAATTTAACTAAATTGAATGATATTTTTGCTACGAGACGGTAACAATTTAATTGACGTTTTCATTGATAACTGAATGTGTCACACCCACTAGGGTTTAAGTGTTTTTACTCATTTTAGCAAGTTATACCCACTAGGGTTGAATTTTCTGTGCTAGCGTGATCCAATAAGAAGAGTGCGTGTGACTTATGCGGCTGCATAAAGTTTTATTGACACCAAAAAAATTAATTTCCAGAGTTCGTCTTGTGGTCTGCTTAATACTTTAACTTGTATTTGTTAATGTATAAACAACTATCTAACCAATGTACAAATACATGTAATAATCTTTCATGAAACGATCAGCTGAGACTAGAGATGTTCGATATTAAGAACTACTAGTCTGTTGTTTAACACACTGCAATTGTAGTTGTATCACGTGACAATGTATTCATGCACTGCGGCTTAAATGACCGATTTCAAAATGGTTAAACTATTGGTGAACAAGCCTACTGGGCAGGCAAAACGTGTCCTTCCAAGCTGTCCCAATAAAATATTTGGCCAGAACACAGCGTCGTCAATCTTTGTCGTTGTGAGAAGGAAAGAGAAAATATTACGGACCCTTCCTGGGTGGTCCTTTTCGGCGACGCACCCATTGATCTGGTGAGCGGCGGCTGTACCGAGGAAAAGAAAAGCGAATATATATATATATATATATATATATATATATATATATATATATATATATATATATACACACAAGTTTTAGAACAGGAGGGAATCAAAGACCTCAAGTCTAACCATTCCTACAAAATCAAACAACTTAAATACAAATACAAAAAACTTGCCCACATATGGTCAACCAAACTTAAAACTAGAGACTTAGTAGAGCTAAAGAAAGCTGAGAGATTGCTTGTGTTTACCCTTAAGAATACTAAAAAATCCACCAGCATTTTGACTATTAAAGATTATTGCGGTTGTCTACAAACTGACCCCACAAAAGTTGTAGACTTTTCGTGACTTCTATTTGCAACTGTATAATCCTCCGAAATTAGGTAATTATGACTATACTGCTGCATGTAAATCCTTTTTAGATCCTCTCTAATTGCCCACAGTCCCCCCTCGCTCAATTTAACAATCCTATTACATGGAAAGAAATTTGCTTAGGTATAAAATTATTAAAACCAAAACAAAGCTCCTGGCCCAGATGGCTTTCCGGTTTCCTTTTACCACACCTACCAACAAATATTACAGACTGATATTCTAACGCTCTTTCATGAACGCATTTCAATGGGCATACTCAGAGGGTCTTTCTCAGAGGCACATATTGTGGAATTCAAAACATTTTAGACCAATTGCACTATTAAATACTAACTATAAAATGTATATTAAAATGTGGGCACTCTGACTTGAGAAAGTCCTTCCGTTACTTATACACCCTTCCCAGGCAGACTTTGTGAAAGGCCGCCTTGCGGCTGCTAACATTAGGGCCTTCTCTCACGTATTTGAAAAAGCAAAACTTCTTCCATCTTCAACCACGGCAATGGCCCTAGACGCAGTAAAAGCATTCGCTAAAGTTTCTTGGCCCTTTCTACAAGTTACTTTAGAGAAGTTTAATCTAGTGACTAGATTACCCAATAGCCCACAATAAACTGAATGGAAATGTTTCACAAGCTTTTGACTTAGCTCAGGGAATGAGGCAAAGTTGTCCTTTATGCCCTCTACTATTCCTTCTGTCAACTGAACCTCTTCTACATTCCATTTGCATTAATGATAAAATCAAAGGTATTCCTTTCAAAAGCGTCTCTCTGAAACTGGCTGCATATGCAGAAGACATCCTAATCTTTTCCATCGAGGCAAAGAGTGCCAATCCTGAAATCTTAAATGTCATCACAGAGTACGCTATGGTTGCAGGAAGAAACTGAAGTCTTTCCCCTCAACAATGTATATCTTGCATTTATTGCGCCATCTGCAAATCTTAAATGGCAAGCAAACCTAAATACCTAGGTATCGAGTTTGCAATGTCTATTTTGGAAACTAAGAACCATATAGAAACCTCCCTTCTTGCAAACATTAAAAAGCTTACTGAGGAATGCTCTCTGAAATCATTACATGGTGGGGGGAACTGAAACAGTTAAGATACTAAATGCACCTCAAGTCAATTTTTATCATAATATGTTACCTCTCCAACTCTTTCTTCAGATCTTTCGATGCTCAAATTACAACATTCATTTGGAAAGGGAAAAAGGCAAGAATTTCCTTACATATACTGAAATCAAGCAAACAACAGGGTGGTATTAACCTCCCAACTTCTTCTCTTACCAAACTGCCTTTCTAATTAGACCAATTATTTGGTGTCTACACCTTTCGACTCCCCTTCGTACTACTTGGGTGGACATAGAGTTGGACCTAACCATTTCTCTTTCACATATCAGTATCCTAACACTAAAACACATTAAGGTTCCCCATTTTTATCAAATCCTTAAAGATTCAGTCGCAGCTATCAAAAGATTAGATAAATGGGTTCCTCATGGGAATAAAGGCTCTGAATTTGCCTCTCTGTGGTTCAGTCCATCAGTAAAACTTGTTCCTAACCCCTCTTTCTGGGGATATTGGGCCTCTATAAGCCTTATTATATTCAAGTGCAAAAACAACAGTTGATGGACAGAATGCAGAACAATGTCATACATTCACCCCAGAACAGAGATCTGGGCCTAAATCCATCGTTTTTTTGCTCACCATGCATTTCCAGTTAGAACTCGGCCATATGCAAATCAGTCTTGACCCTGTGCCTCATGGGAACAGTCCAGCCCGAACTGCCAAGCCAGGTTCTGCCTGGACTGGAAACAAGCATCCTAGGACCGGTTTCGGGGTTTCACCCCTCTTCAGCCAGGATAGCTTGATTCCAGTGGCATGGAGAGCACGGGACCCACGTCTGGGCATGCCCTTCCCACTCGGGGTGACAAATGCAAAAACAACAGTTGATGGACAGAATGCAGAACAATGTCATACATTCACCCCAGAACAGAGATCTGGGCCTAAATCCATCGTTTTTTTGCTCACCATGCATTTCGAGTTAGAACTCGGCCATATGCAAATCAGTCTTGACCCTGTGCCTCATGGGAACAGTCCAGCCCGAACTGCCAAGCCAGGTTCTGCCTGGACTGGAAACAAGCATCCTAGGACCGGTTTCGGGGTTTCACCCCTCTTCAGCCAGGATAGCTTGATTCCAGTGGCATGGAGAGCACGGGACCCACGTCTGGGCATGCCCTTCCCACTCGGGGTGACAAATGCAAAAACAAAAGTTGATGGACAGAATGCAGAACAATGTCATACATTCACCCCAGTACAGAGATCTGGGCCTAAATCCATCGTTTTTTTGGTCACCATGCCTTTCCAGTTAGAACCCAGCCATATGCAAATCAGTATTGACCCTGTGCCTCATGGGAACAGTCCAGCCCGAACTGCCAAGCCAGGTCCTCCCTGGACTGGAAACAAGCATCCTAGGACCGGTTTCAGGGTTTCACCCCTCTTCAGCCAGGATAGCTTGATTCCAGTGGCATGGAGAGCACGGGACCCACATCTGGGCATACCCTTCCCTCTCGGGGTGACAAATGCAAAAACAATAGTTGATGGACAGACTGCAGAACAATGTCATACATTCACCCCAGTACAGAGATCTGGGCCTAAATCCATCGTTTTTTTGCTCACCATGCCTTTCCAGTTAAAACCCAGCCATATGCAAATTGTTTCTTTTGCAATTGTTGCCCTAAGTGGGAAGGGTATGCCCAGAAGTGGGTCCCGTGCTCACTACACCACTGGATTCAAGCTAGCCTGGCTGAAGAAGGGTGATGCCCTGAAACCGTTCCCAGGATGCTTGTTTCCGGTCCAAGGAGGACCTGGCTTGGCAGTTCGGGCTGGACTGTTCCCACAAGGAACAGGGTCAAGACTGATTTGCATATGGCTGGGTCCACACTGGGGTGGTGTGGTGAGAAAAAAAATGATAGATTTAACCCAGATCTTTGTGACTGGGGGCGAATGCTTGCATTGTCCAGCATTCTGTACATAAATTGTTTCTTTTGCAATTATTATATTCACGGACATTGTACCCCTGGAAGAACCAATAACATTTGCTGCTTTATCAACTCAATTTGCTCTCCAGCCAGTCCCTCAAAGTTGCTCTCAGGAGTTTTAGGAAACGACATAAAGCAGACTGTCTCAACTTTCTCCATACCTTACACTCTAAGGGCCACATGTATCAACACATTTCCCCATAGACACAGAATGGGCAAAACCCTTTGATACATCTGGCCATAAAAGCCGTAAAGTTTCTGTAAACTATAAAATATTTAAGGCAAACCGATTCTATTTTTATGTACGAGATCCCCAAAACATGGGATGCATTAAGCATTGTATGATGGTATCACTCATGCGTTTTGCACGCATGCCTTTTCGGCATCAGAACAAATGTGTTGTTACAATACGTTCCATTTGCACCCAATGCGTTAACACGACTTGCCTTGGTGGGCACTGGACTTTGGATTAGTATAATTTACTGCCCAACAGTAGGGAAGGTATTGGACTTTAAATCCAACACAACCAACTCCACCAATGTATGCCCCCCTAAAGCAAGTCATTGTTATTACTTGCGCCAAAAATTAATGCGTGGCAATGACACAGTTGTTCTATTACCGGCGCTGTAAAGGCACAGCGTGATTCCGGATTTGCACTTAATGATGTTTCCCTAATATAGAACCCATACCACCATCGCAATGGCCGGATATATGGAAGTCTATGCTACTGTATAAAGTTTCGCATCTCAGTGTACAATGCAAATTATGGCCAACATACAGGGCATGCTGGACCCTGGAAAGGCTGTATAATCGTGGTCTCCTTTCTTCAGCTGCTTGTTGGCATTCCCAACACCCCTCAGGTGAGCTAGAACACCTGCTATTCTACTGCAAGCACATTAGGCCCTTTTGGACATCTATTCAAGCGACACACACAAACATCTTCAACAGCCAAATTTCACTATCACATACCATAATCTTCCTGGGTATAATCCAACATCAGACTCAAATACACTAAACTCACTGACATATTAGGACTGTTTCCTCATCGATATTTTGCACGCAGTGGATATTAAAATGATTCTTGCTTACTGGAAAAATTATAACAGATCACACGTGGTGGGCATGGGTATGTGTTTTCAGGAGTGCTGATCCCACACTAAGGTATTTCAAGAGACTTATTGTCCAGGTCTTATTCAATGCCGACTGACAATACTCAGTTCCCTAGGCTCTTTTCCTTCTAGCCTGTTCCCCTTCTCTTATACATATACCATGTTACCTGAGATACTCAGGATACATGCATAATCCAAAGCATACATTCACTATGCTGTTACAAATCAGGTTTTTATTCAAATACATAGTAACCTCTCAGTATGTAAGATCACGTGCTGTGTATTTAGTTTTTTGGGTAAACAAAATGCATCAAAATCCCTTGAAATTACAAAAAAAAAGCAAGCACCTGACTCCCAATCAGGTGCCCTAGTCCCCCCTAAAGAAAGTCCCAAGTTTCCGGCCAGCTCATTCGATTCCTACGCAGATCACTCCGATCCCAGCTGGTCCCTCTGGTGCCCAAGAGGTCCCTCGGTTTCCTACTGTCTTTTTCGTACCTTGAAGGTGCTTGGAGTCCGCCAGTTAATGCTGCCTGCTTCGGTCTCTCTTCTCGCCCGGTAACTGCTGAATTGTGTCCTTAAATTGCCCCCGTGCTCACTGAGGACACGCCTACTCTTCCAGGACATCCCCACCCCCTGGGATTTGGCACTCCACTCACCTGCGTTGCTCCAATCTTTTCCCGTCTCATGAAAACAGGAGCGCGCGCAAGGGGACCCGGGGAAGGTGATCACTTGACAGACATTAGCTGTGTGTTGCAAGCGTCACTGGCGTGTATCGTATTACTCTGTAGAGACAGGCAGGCAGGCAGGCTGCCTACAGGGAAATCAGGCAAGTACCATCGGACGGTGGGGTTAGGGGGAGTCAGTCGTGAGCCTCTGAATAAACAGGACGGCTGAGCACCAGGCAGTTATAAGTCAGCTTTGCCTGACACATGACTGACCCCATCCCAGTTCTACAGGCCTTTCCCTGCCTGGCCACCACTCTTTGCACACATTGTATTGTATTACTTGTTATGGTTATAGCGCTGAATCATTGCGGGGTGCTGAAGCGCGCTCGCCTGTTATGTGCCCCGCCGTGCATGGTTCAGTTGTCCCTGGAGTCTAGCGCCGATAGGAACAGCGCTACTTTCCTCCTGAAAAGGGGGTTCGCGCCGCATGCCCCACCCACCACTGCCTCCCTCACACTCTACCACTGCGTTTCGGGGGTAGAACAGTCGGTGCATAACGTAAAGCACAGGAACTGTAAATCCCGAGTGCAATGGAGGGTACAGGGTCAGTGAGTGCTTTCACCAGCAGTTATGTGCGTGGTAATCACCTGCTGCAACGAAACACTTAACTGGTAACGCAGCACGTTTTATTTGTTTGTAACGCATGAGTAGCAGACGTTTAAACGCATCGGCAATTTTTAATCACCGGCCACAGAATCACTGTCAGTGCGTTGCTGGCAGGGAGCTGTTCTACTAGGATATTTAATGTACACACAGGATTTGACATACAAGTTATGCACGGATCTGTGCAGTATTGTGTATTAGCCAACGGAATCATCTCTTTATGAGTGAAACCTGTGACCAGCATACAAAACCCTGCAAATAGGTGTATTAACCCACTGAGGTTCATCACGGGAACAGAATCTGAAGGGTATACACGTATCTCGGGGACAGGTGCATGTTGTCACTGGTTTTACTGTCATCGTTGTAAATGCTTTGCTAAATGGACTTCTGTTATCTTATGCTTTGTTATGATCGTGTTAAGTCGTGACATTTCCTGTAATAGTATGTACCGCGTGCGACCGACCTTGCGATATACTAATGGTATGTTTGGTGCCTTGCGCCTAGCTGGATGGCTTCATAGCGGTCTATGGAATTTGAGAATAGCACGTTATGCTATTGTGCTTTATGTTGAAGCACGCTGGTAGAACTTGGTATACTCTGTCCTTAAACGTGGATGAAAAGTTTAACTATCGGTGCTTCTAAAACTGAGCACGTGTCGGCAGGTGGGGGCAGGAGTCGGATAAGTGCCAGGGATGCTTAACTCGGACTTTCATCTTTCTGCGAAGATACCCTTGATTGGATACCAGTAAAACTGCTGCTACTCCACGATGAACAATATGTTGTGCTGTGTGTGTGTGTGGGGGGCAGTGTAGCTCGTAGCTGTGTTTGTGATCACGACCCACACAACTACGAGATGCCGTTAGTGAAACCGAGACCGGCAGTGTTCCCACATGGGAGGCAGCCTGCCCAAAAGGAGAACGATAGTCCCGTCTCTCCTCCTCGCACACCTACACCTTAAGAGAGGCTCGGTTTGGCACCCGGCAGATTCGGTATTCTTTCCCCACTCAGAGGCTCGGGCTGGTACCCATGCTTCCGTTCCTCGAGGGGTTCTGGTGGTACCTGCGTCCTATTGATGCTCCGTTTTATACCCCTCCCCAATACATGCTGTGTTGAGTACTCTGCCATCCACAGATGCCTTTTTGGTGCCCCGCATTCCAGGTGTGCTCTGTTTTGCACCCTCACCCCTTCCCAATACATGCTGTGAGTGGTCCTCTGCCCTCCCGAGATACTCTGCATAGCAGCCTCACTCTCTTGCCAAGATGGGCTTAGTTGAGTACTCTGCCCTCCAGGGGGTGAGGTGTGTACCCTTCTTACCCATAGATTTCCTGTATTGAACCTTGGGCTCAAGGATCTCAGCTTGGCCTGGAGCCTAACTTTGCCCTCTTTACAACTCCCAAAGGCGCCTCGGTTTAGCACTCTGTCGCCTCGCACAGCCTCATCTTCTCCTCTGAGCTGTGCTGCTGAGCTCTGCCGCTCTTCGGGCCAGATGTACGACGGTTTTTTGCATGCACAAATGGGTTTTAGGTTCGTTTCGCACGCAGCAAACCTGTGGCCCATGTACTAACCCTATTTTGTGAGTCGCTAATTAAATATAGACTCGCAAAATAGTGTTAGCGACTCGCTATTAGGAAGGGGCATTCCAAGAGCGTCCCTTCTTAATAGCGAGTCCAACACCTATGTAGGAATATTTTGCAACCGCAATTGTGGTCACAAAATACTTGCTGTTTACCACCCTAACCATTCGCAAACGGGAAGGGGTCCCCAGGGGACCCCTTCCCTTTAGTGAATGGGTGCATAAACTTTTTTTTTGCAGAGCAGGCAGTTGTCCCAGGGACCACTACCTGCCCTTGAAAAACAAGCATTTACAATGCAATGGTCTCGGCATTGTTAAAGTTAGAGCTATTGGCATTGCTCATGACATTATTTTTGTTTATGTTTAAAAAAAATAAATATTTAAAGAAACGGCATTGTTATTTACAATGTCAATAGCTTAATCACTCTCAAATGCGAGACCTATTGCATTTGCACCCACACACAGAGCCACACACACAAAGTCACCCACACACAAATAGAGCCACCCACAGAGCCACCTACACACACACACACACACACACACACACACACACACACACACACACACTAGCCCCACTGACCTATTTACATTATGTGCACTTAATACAATACAATTAGTAGTTGATGTTAGGGCTGTTCCGGTGCGCAGTCACGGAGGTGAGAGAGAGGGAGTACAGCCACCGCTCTGTACCTTTGCAGACTCCTGTCTGCCGAGGATAAGAAAGTCTACTTATTCCCGGGGCCTCCTGAGCAAGTCACACCTGCCTGCAAGTGCCTACGGTCTCGGGAGGAATCTTACCCTGAATGCAAATATGGTGTAATGCACACTTCGCCGAGGTATTTCACTGCGGGTGTTAAACAGAAGGGTAAACAAAACACTCATGCGGGAGCGCAGAACGTCTTCACACAACTGCTGTGTCCTTCAGTTGTTACAGAACGGGCGTGCGCTAAATGATTTAGAGCCCCTAAGCAAGTCAGCGTGATCGGTGCATTCTAGACTAATAACACCACTCGAAAACACGCCTAGAAGATAAGCTTCACGGCGTGATGTTAGTAAGTAGCTCCAGACACTGCACAATGGGAATGGTGGAAGTGCCCATCGGCGGTGAGTGCTCTGCAGTTCTCCAGCGGCGCTTTAAAACTTTGCTCACTCCACGCCTGTGTGACACAGTCATAACAGCGCGACCACCCTCTTACCTCCCACAACATTGGCATCTCACGCTTACCTCTTTACACGTGTCCGGACGGCGTCCACTTCCATTCCTTTAAACCCATACACATACGTCTGGAAAGTGAAGTAAAATAAAAGCAGCGCGTGCCCTGTGCACTTCCGGCGCTTCGTGCCTCCTCGGACTGGTTCAGCAGACCCCTAGGTGCAGCCGCGGCCTCCCTGCTCGGCCCTCCCCCTGCTGACACCAGCTGACATCACAGGCTGTACCCTTGCCCCTCCCCGCCCTCTTCAGGAGATAAGGCTCCTGGGACAGCAGGGCTCTTGCTCAGGATGTGTCACGAATCAAAGGGTGAGCTCGCGAGTGCGCCAAGCTCGCCTGAAGTGAAGCCACTTTCACGTCACTGAAGTGAGCTCTCGGCTGCTGGCAGCTCAGTCTCTGCTCCACCCTGCTGAGACATCTCAACAAATGAGGAGGAACCGGTTACACGGGAAGTGTAACCGTACACCGTCCGTGCCCTCACCTTCAGCACACTGCACTGCGAGGGCGAGCAAGGCCTCTGTGCAGCGCCGATCCATAATTTACAAGTCACAGAGGAGTTAGCCTACAATGTGGGCATTGACACGTGCGCTGACAGGCAGTCTGCCACTTGACACGGTCACTTCAGAGATCCCCGTACCGGGGCAGGCAACGCCGGCAGTCAAGCGCGCCCACTAGTAGGCGCTAGCATGGGGACACGTAAGGACGAAAATGCGTGCCGGGGTGCCGCGACACCTCGACAAGGGAAGCCCCACTTTACAGCCATAA
The DNA here is from genome assembly GCF_964204655.1 of Triturus cristatus. Classification (NCBI taxonomy): domain Eukaryota; kingdom Metazoa; phylum Chordata; class Amphibia; order Caudata; family Salamandridae; genus Triturus; species Triturus cristatus. The sequence continues at coordinate 558,756,332 of NC_140590.1, forward strand.
CAATTAGTATTTGATGTTAGGGCCGTTCCAGTGCGCAGTCACGGAGGTGAGAGAGAGGGAGTATAGCCACCGCTCTGTACCTTTGCAGACTCCTGTCTGCCGAGGATAAAAAAAAATGCTCCGTTCCCAGTCCCGCCACGCACGAAATGGCCGAACCTTCGGATGTAAAAAAAAAAAAAAAAAAAACCACGCCCACCACGTGTGAAAGGGGCAGGGAGTACAAAAAAGAGAAATAATTGAAACAACACACCCCGAATCCGAAAAGGACGGGGCTTGTTTGGAGAGACAAACCTCTTCTCCAATGGCTGACCAGTATTTCAGAGGCCAGCCAATGGAGAAGAGGAGAGAAGAGAGGCGGGTTCAAGCCCCTCTTCTCCAAGTCATTAAATCTCGCGAGCGAGACTGCGCAAGCGCAGCCTTCGCTAGCCAAGACCTAATGAAACAAAAACGTTTTTTTTTTTTTTTTTAATGCATCCCGCTTTCCGTCTGCATTTTAAAAACAATCTGCTTTATTTAAAAGCAGTCCCAGACATGGAGGTTTGCTGCTCCCAGCAGGCCACCATTTCTGGGAGTGCCAGCTATTCCCAATGGGGTCGCAAATTGCAACAGCCTCATTAATATGCATGAGGCATGCAATTTGCGACCCCATTGGGAATCGCAAACAGTGTCTCAGACACTGTTGTACATTGGAAATTGTGACTCGAAAATTACGACTCACAATTTTGTGCAATTTGCGAGTCATGATTTCCAATGGTTGTACATCGGGCCCTTCATTCCCTAAAGCCAGCCCAGCTGCTAAGACAACATTTATAAAATGTCTGATGTGGAATTCTGTTGATGCAGTATCATTGCTGACAAGGAGGTGTCGGGCACTGTCTGTCGTCTATATCCAGCCCCATAGGTGCCCTCCTGTGCTTAAAGGAGCTATACCCAGGGCTACTGGAATTATGCGATAGGTAAGGGGCAGATTGTGTGGCAGGTTTGAGTGAATTGTGCGGCGGGAGGGGGCAGAATGGGAATAGTGCGGCGCGTTTGGTGATAGTGTCTCTTCATTGTTTGGTTGTGTTTGCATGTGTTGACACTAGCTATGCAAAGGTTTCACCTCATTAGTAAGCATCATATGAAAGCTAATGTCACACACCCTGTCTCCTCTGGTGGGCTTACTTTGAAACCTTTTATCTCTGCGAGGGGTGTTTTTTTTGCAGTTATCCTGCCTTTAAAATTGCCCATATGCCCATATCCAAAAAAACAGCGAACTAAGGCAGCTACTTATCCTTATAAGGAAAGGTACATTTAAATATGTTTACATTTCAATTGTCTTTCAGGCTGCGCTTCAGACACAGCCTTTGGTTAGAGCGATGCTCCTTACAGCAGGGTTGACTCCAGCCTGGAGCACCCAAAACAGGGGCACAAAGAGGTGTGAGGGCTCTCCACTGAAGTGTGATTAAGGTAGACAAATGCTTGGCATCACCTAAAGGGTCCCCTTCAACCTGCAGCTCCACCCCCTATCACCCATTGCATCTACAAACAAGCATTTGCAATGCAATAGGTCTCGCAATTACGAGAGCTTGAGCTATTGGCGTTGTAAATGACAATGCCTTTTATTTGTGTTTTGGAAACCTGCAAGCGGCGTGTAAACAAGCACTTTGTACTTATAGTCCTTGCTTATGAGAAGCAAGACTGGCAGTCAAAGAGGTGCAGTTACTGGCAGGCTTACTTCTCGTAAGCAATGACTGCAAGTCCAAAGTGCGTGTTTATGCACCGCTTGCATGTTTTTAAAACATATAAATACAAGCATTGGCATAGCCAATAGGTCTCGCCTTTTGGACCTTATAAGTGTTTAGCCATGCAACAGTTGATGTTGTTGCACCAAGGATATTGTACTGCATAACTAAATACTTATAAGGTCCCAAAGGCGAGACCTATTGGCTATGCCAATGCTTGTTTTCTTTGTATTTAGCGATCAGAGATGGATTTTGAAAGCAGATGGGGAAAGTAGCACTGAGGGTCAGATGGATGGGAAGTAAATGAAGCAAAGAGAACATTGTGGAGCACTGGAGAAAAAAGCAAATGGGCGAGAGATAGAGCAACGTGCATCTGGGAGGGGAAGCACACTGGCGAGAAAGCAAAGTGATAGAAGCACTCATAGGCTAGCGAGAGGAACTTTGACACCAACCAAAAGCTTGCTGTGTGAAAGCCAGGCCAGGGTTAAGCCGTTTACAAGTGGTATTGTGGGAAGCGTTTAAAGTGAAGATTGGGGGCTTCTACCACATATGTATGGCACAGCTCCTACAGCAGAGCAAGCATTGCCTACAAAGCAGGTGGATCTCACAGAATATGTTATCTTGTATTTTGTCTGTAACATTGCAGTGGTTCTACTCTATAATCACGGCTCTCAGAGACCGCACCATCTTTTTTGTTCTCCACAGGCTAAATATACCACTTCTGTCCAGTGTACCGGATAAACTACAGTAGCGGATATATCTGATGAAAGACCATGGTGGTCTATCTGAAACATCCAAAGGAAACCCCAGTGGCTTCCAAATGTAAACAGGGTCTGCCTTAATACACCCGGTAAGGAGCACACGTCTTAAGTGAAAAATCACCCATCACACCTAAGCAGCGGCGGTTTTCAGAGCCAATACCCAGCCTGCCCCCCCCATCTACTAACATCAATGTCCTGAACAGGCCTAATGCTGCAGATTGTTTAACTCAGAGTGCTGGGAGGCCTGCTAACAGACCTCAGTGCCAGTGTTCTAACCCATTACAAAGTATACGTTTAATTGTCTACCCCCAATTAGCATAAGCAGACTTACTTATAAGTCCCTAGTATATAGTACCAAGGGTACTCAGGGTCTGCAATTTAGAGTGTTTACACAGGGCTGCAGCACCCTGCATGTGACAAGGTACAAAATGCTTCCCAGCCTGCCACTGCAGCCTGAAAGAGTTGTTTTAAAACTGCTAGTTTGACTTTGCCATTTAAACCAATGGCAAAGCCCCCACTCCCCTTAACAATATGTGTGAGTCTCCCCAAATAAAGGCCTATCGAGCCCTAAGGCAGGGAGCTCAATATTATGTGGGACATATACTTTTTTTTTTTTTTTTTTTTTTTTGAAGACCTTTATTGATAGAAAAAGGGCAAATACAAAGTCAAACAAGGAGCCCGGGGGGGCTCACACATAAGGTACATTACAACTTACGAAAACACAGAGGATACATTACAGAAGGACTGAGGTCTAGTTTTAAAAGTTTTCCTTGTAGGATAGACATAAGCAGGATATCGTAGCACAACAAGTCAATACTGGTGTTAAACAATCAGGATAGATAATCTTATAGCAGTAGAAAACACCAGAGTCGCTGCGTGGCACCCAGAAAGGAACGTCTGAACCCCAGGGAAGGAAAAAGGACAAAGAATAGAAGGCCCATAGAACAAAAAGGAAAAACAAAAAAGAAAGCAACCCCACCCCCCAAGTGCCCCCCACCCTGCACCCCTGCAGCTGGCTACGGCCTTTCCCCCCCCTAGCAGTGTGCCTGTCGCCCAAGAAAAGGAGTCCCGAAATATAGAAAGTAAGAAAAAGAGAGAATCCGAAAACTCTTATAAAATTAAGAAAGGTGGGGAGGAGCCCACTATTCGTCCCCCAGCTCCGCCATCTCGCACCCATAATAGCAACAGTAGTCTAACACCCAATAGTAATAACATGCCCGGAATGACGAGAGAACTGGGGTCACAGCAGCAGCGCGCAGGGTAAGTAAGGCAGCAACACCCAACCGAAACATCCAAAATATCAACAAGGAATCTTCAAGCCATGATTGATAAGCGTAAGCCCCCGCAATAGTCTTCTAGCACCACCGATATATGTCCCGGTCACTCAGAGAAAACTAGTTCCCCGGCTGCCCCACCCACAAGAACGGTGCAAAACATTTATCAACGGAGGAGGGCCAACCCAAGAGAACAAAAGAAAAATTCAACAGAAGTGTATCCGGCCATCACCTCCCGGACCCCCATGCAAACCATACCCAAAGTCCAGCGTTCTCGTCAGTCCAGCACAGTCCCAGGAATGTAGTTACCGGTATCAGGGCAAGAAAAAGACAAACTCAACCCTGACCCCTACGTGCCAGTGCGCCAGCATAATGCAGTTGCGGCGTAGTCCCGCAGAGTAGGAAGAGCATCCGATGTGAACACCCAGAGAGATGGCAACAGCCAGTAATCGCCATCCAAAGCAGGACAGTGTTATCCCCAAGAGTGCAGTACGGGTAGGCATACAGTGATAGTCCACCAAAATTGGGCAACTCACTCCCGGGCAACATGTGCAGAGTAAGCAGAGCGATCTTGTCAGCAATACCCGCTGGCGGTGGTAGTCCTGGCATCCGACGGCGAACCTCTAGGTTCCGTCCAAAGATAGAATGCACTGTGTCCTCCATAGTTGCGACAGTCCGAGCGGCGGTGATGGTAAGTTCACTCACAATCAGTTCCTCTACGTCTCCCCGGAGAGGCTGCACACGACTGCCGAGTCCTGGGCTCGGCGATCCGCTCCGCGCACAGCCGCCCGTCCGGTCAGCCAAGGAGAGAACGGGCACAGCGTCGTCTAGCCGGCGCTCCAGGTCACGGGCGTTGGAACAGAAAGCAGCTCGCATAGCAGCCAAAGCTTCCAGGACGTCGCCGATACTCACGGGCATAGCGTGAGAGGAAGAGATGCCAGCTCCCTGTTCCCGGAATCCGCAAGCGTGTGGCGACCCTCGAGCCCAGTCTTTAGCGTACATGTCCAGGCGTCGTTTAGGAGGTCAGCTCCCAGAGAGGCAGCGCCAAACCACAGGGACAGGGCAGCAACCCCCAGCCCAGCGCCACGCACAGGGACAGCACAGGGACGGTCCAACCAGGCGCCGTGTATAAGCGCCGATCACTCAATAAAGATGGCCCCTTCCATTACACTTCGTAGCGAGAGATCAAAGAGGAACTTCCAACAGGGGGGATACATTTGTTGCATCGGTGGTGGTAAAGCAGCGTAGCGGCGAGGCTCCAAAAGAAACTGTTGCGCTACTTCTGGGAATCTCGGTGGCCTATCGCGTCTCGCCGGCGGTTTTGGATTCTCCTGTAATGGCCGCTGTTGTTGCCCTCCAGCCGGACGCCGCCGAGAACAAAGGACCGGACCCACTCCGTAGGCGTCTGCGGGAATTCAGGGCGTTTCTTCACCCCCGGTGCAGGAGGGACGACGGGGAGCCCACCATCGGATGCAGCGTCGCCTCCCCGACCCGTTACCGCACAACAAACACGATTCAGCAATCAGGAGAGGAAGCGGTACGGGAGGGAAGCGGACGAGTCGGCGGAGCCGAGGGCTCAGGCGGCCATCTCTGTTGCCGGCTAGGCTCCTCCCTGGGACATATACTTTAATATGTCCTAGCAGCAAAAACCTCCAATTGTCATTTTTGCTGTGGAAAAGTTAGAAGCCACATTGGCTAGTAGTGTTACCGGCTGACCTCCCAGTCCAGCTATCTTTTGAATGAATCTACTAAAATGGGTAGTTCAAGGTATCAAATAAATCATGGCATAAAACCCAACGTGATGCCCAATTCAAATTTAATGTCACTTTTGGAGAAAGGCAACTTTTATAAAGTTACCACTCTGTTGCCCAGTGTATCTGGTGGCCTTTACAGTTGCAGGCCACCAGACAACCTTCTGCCCTCCCGCGGAGTAGTGTGAACGGCCCCCAGGCTCAGTAACAATAGAAGCCTGCAACAGAGGAAGGTGTTATCTCCCCCTTGCAGGAAGTCAAACAAGGGTGTTGAACAAAAGGTGAGCTACAAAGGAGAAGCAGCCTTTGGTGGGCAAATGGTGATCACACTTGTGTAGGGCTGCCCCTTGGGAAACCAGTGGCGAGACTAGTTTTACCGTTTTACCACAGGTAGGCACACATCTATGGCGGGCAGAATAGTGCACTCTGGAATTGCTACATGCCAAACATAGCTGAAAGTCATCACAGGGCAGGACCGCATCATTCCCAAAAGGCACTTTCTGAGCATAAATATGACACCTCTGGCACCCTGTGATCTCAGATCACATCTGGACTGGAGCAAGGACTGCTCTGCTGACCCTCGGACCTGGCAAGAGCGGCTGCACCAATCACTGGACTGCACCTGCAGCTCCTTGGGCTAGCACAGAGAGGACTGTGCCTGTGGTGCCTGGCTCAAGGAAAAGTTGCTCCTGAGCCCCAGACCCAAATCGGGACTTCAATGGTCAGTTGGCTGGCTCCCTCTTCCAGCACCAGGCCATAAAAGCTAAAGCAGCCTGTTCGGGTCAGTCAGTAGCCATAAGTGAGGAATCGCAGTTGACTGCCAAAGTGCAGCCAAGAAGACCTCCACCTTGGCTGCAAAAGTTGCACCTATGTCAGCCGGACTCGAGAGTCATCAGTGTGGATTGGTCGCAAAAGAGGGACACTAGCCCTCACCAAAGAACTTCTACTGGCTTAAGGAGGACTTTGAGGGACTCCACCTCCTGCGGTCAAAGTTCCCCACTTTACCCGTGGACAGAGGAATAACTCCAGGAATACCCCCATCAACCACACAGCACTCAGAGAATCTTTCAGCATCACTTCATTGAAGTCTATGGCGATCTTGATATAAAGTGAAGAAATTGGCTTTAGAATGCTTCGGTGACCATATAACTGTCCGAATACTCTTATTGGAGCCCCTGACCATCTGCCTGTTAGAACTGGTCGCTCAACCCGGGCCTGAATAGATAAACATAACTCTTTCAAACAAGAAGTTTGTAAATTTTATTGTTACCAATGCTTGTTTGCGCTTTGGACTAAAAAGCTGAGATTTACATTTTACTTAAAAATCTATATCTCCGGAGCCCTTAAATGGATTTTGCTAATCTTGGCATCTAAAAATTCATTAAAATATAATCTATGTTTATAAATTGGTGTCTGATTTCTTTCGTGTTGAGTGACATTATTTTGTTGTTTGGTGCTCCTAAGTGCTTTACACTAGTTCCTTAGTTTAAGCCTTGCTGCTTGAAGCCACAGCTTCCAAAGGTTGCGCTAGAGGTTTTACAAACTAACCTGACTGGACCTCTTTTTCATAATACTGTTTTAGTTCACTATTCACACATTGATCATATAGTTTGTCAATATGACGCTCACGTGTTGCAATCTTTGGAGTTCTGCTAACCATTCCTCTGGAGAGGAAGTCCTAGACGACATGACGGCAGCAGCATTTGTGCATGATTTTAAAAGAGGTGAATTTGATGCGCACCTCACATACTTCCCCATCATGGGTACCCAGGAATCTTCATAGTATTCAGAGCCCAGGAGTGCCTGTCATCGGGTCCTAGTCTCTAAAAGCGCAGCGTTGCTATCAGGGTAATATATACTCTTGACAATGCGTCCTTCACTTGTCACCATGTCTCGATGTAAGTAGGTATCATGGAGACACAACTGAAGTGTGCCAGAGCCCAGCTGACCACAATGGCGGCTTCTGGCATTCATTAGTGGTGGGTGGGGGAGGGAATACAAACAAAATGGAACACAACTAATATAAATAAAATTGCACTTACCTGCCACTCCAACGGACGATGCCTCAATCCTCTCGGACACTCGTCGACTCGAGCTGCACAGTGTGCAGGCGCCCAGATGCCAATCCCAATGCTTCTTTCATGCTGGGAATACTATTCCGAGCAGGAGAGAAGCGCTGGGATTGGTCTAAGCCGCCTGGTTTGCTGCTCAGGCAGTAATTTGGAGTTTATGGCATTTCTCCAACCTGGCTTTGCAACACAGGTTGGAGAATGACGGTTTGTCCAGCCGAAGACAGCTGGTCAAACTGTCATGTACACTTAAAAGTGCCGCCCCACAACCTCCCCTGCCAGTTCTGGCACAGGGAATTGCCTGGCAGGCAACAATAAAATGCCCTTTTCATCATTTTATTTTTTAGCACGGGAGGAGCTCCTCTGCCATTATGGAGGAGCCAGCCCTGGTTGACCAATCCTACAACTACTTCATTGCCAATATTTCCTAGAAACCCTCCGTAACTCCACATGACTTCAGGTCAGCGGTTCAACTCTTCGTCCTATCTCATTTAGATGCAGGGAATTCAGTAGTTGTTGGTCCTCCAAAAACAACCATTGCTGCATTCAGGGCTACCCTCCATGCAGAGGCCCATTTAATATCTGCATAATGTCAGTCCACAGCTCCTGTTTTGAAAGGCTACACTGGCTGCCTATAGAAACTAGAATTGCATTTAAGATTGCTTGTATAATCTATAAAGAGCTTCCTACTGGCGATAACCTTGGCAAAGAAAACAAAAATAACGAATCAAAACATCCCTTTGCCTGGCTGCCAGATGGGGCCCACCTCTCACACTAACGTGAGTTCTGGGGTGCCAACCCACTTGTTTCTCTGGTAAGGTTAGGAGAGCGAGTGAGGCACTATACCTAGTCAGACTCGGGCTCATAGACACTGAGGTGGTACGATGACTCAGGGGCACATGCATCAAGGTATGATTTTACGAGTCCTTAATTGCGATTATTAAGGACTCGCAAAAGCCTATGCATGTAGGAATCGCTATAAAAAGTGATTCCTAAACATCCTTAATTGCGACTCGCAAATTGCGAGTCGCAATTAAGGAATGGCTTCCCATTCATTCCTATTGGACTACAGGCCCATAGGAATAAATGGGAAATTGCATGCGCAATTTGCGAGTACCAATTGGTACTCACAAATTGCCCATTCAATTTCAAGGGTGCAAGGGTGTCAAAAGGACACCCTGTTGCATCCCTGAAATTGTGGCGTGCACCCATGTTGCACACACACATGCCTAAAGGGCATGTGTGTGTGTAACCTGAAACTTTGAAAAATGCACTTTAGTGCAATTTTCAGAGTTTTTGCAAATTACCGACCAGTTTAATTGCTCGGTAATTTGCAGCCCAAAATAGCGAAAGCGCTATTTCAAAGTGCTTCTTGCATTGCATTTAAGGAATCGCAAATTACGATTCGTTAAATGCAATCGCAATTTAGGAAATCTTAAGAAATTGCGATTTCCTAAATTGCGTGTCCCCAACACTTTCATGCATCGCAAAATGGCCTTTTGCGATGATCGCAAAATGGATGATTTTTGCAAATCACCCCGTTTACGAATGCAAAGACCTTTGATGCATGTGCCCCTCAGTCCCTACATGCTGATGGTCCATGATCCCAAGCATAGTTCTGTTCCTGAGCAGAATCACCGCAACAACAACCAACTGTATAATGTCTTTAGTCACATAATATGCCACTTATTCTGCATTTACTTGCTGCTTAATTTGGCCTATTCATGCTGCATTATCTAAGGAACCCTGCTACATAAAGTGGTTCTCTAAAGCCACTTAATTCAAGGGGGAATGTGTATTAAATTCTTTAAGTGTCAACTGCAGGACTGGCCTGTCAAAACCCAACAAGTCAGCCTCATTACCGGAGCTGAAGCGAGATGAGGAATAGGTAACATTTGAAAACAGCAGACAAGTTTCTGGGGCTAGGTTGGAAGGATTAGGGGCAAGAGCTAAATCAATCATGTCTAATAATGTGCAAGTTCTCCAGATGCCCAGTGAAAACACAAATAACTGGAGTAGTCAATGAGTGGTCAGTACCCAAAAGGCACTGGTAATCGCTGATGGTGCTTTAATTTTATATTTCAAATTAAAGCACTCCTTTCGGATCAGGAGCAGTGTTAATCCCAAAAATGTTGTTGCTCTTCAACTTGTTCTGGTTGACTAATGTACAGAGCAAGGTGTAAAGCACATTAAGCTTTGCAATGAAAACAAGACAAATTAAAATTACAGAAGACAAAATTAAATGGTTAGAAGTCAATCGATTAAACTATGGATTTGAATGATACTCCGAATAAAATGCATAAGCAGAACCAAATACAGTTCAGCTGTAAGAAATAAATCAAAGTTATAAATCAGATATCAGACAGCCTTGTAAGTATCAGGGGAGAGCGAGTCCGCAACAGCCTAAGAAGGGGGTCCTTCTATAATGCATTTTACAATACAAATTATATATTTAGTGCAATTGTTCGAGACACAAGGTTTTGAACCAATCAAGTTAAAGAAAGAATGATACAGTTTCTGAAACTACATTATTCTGCACTGTCCCACAGATTCACATAATGACGTTCTCATCACTGGTGTATTTTAGACCCTTAAATTGTTAATATAAATGTTGCTACTTAATATACAGTGGCAAGTGCTCATGAGAATCGCAGCGGGAGTCCAATAGGTGAGGCATTGGGAAAATTCACTCTCAGTGGAATATGGTGCTACTAGAGTCTAAAGAAAGGACGCGACTTCGGGAGCAACGCTTGCCTCCAGCTTTGTTTTTAAACGGAACCTTGGCAGTTCCTTTGCCAGCACTGTGGACTCTGCGCATTTTAAAAACAAGCACTGCACGTTCTTACCTGCCTGCACTCCCGAGCGCCTTCCGCTCCTCGCTCTCCTCCTTTGCCGGCTGGTCACTGGAGCGGGGTGGGTGAGCTCGCCATCTTGGACGCTCTGGGGTTGGCGGTGCAGTCTCTTGGTCCCTCCACCCCCTGCCACGCCCTGTCTCTGTCATTGGCGCCTATAACATGCTCCTTTTTCCTCGGCGGCGCAGCGGACGAGCGCAGCGGGCGCGACGAAGGCGCGCCGAAGTTGCGCCTAAGTTAAGCCCGTCTGCGCCCATCCGCGACGGGCCGGGACCAGGGGCCATGGGCTCTGCCTCTCTGCAGGTGTACACCTCCGTTCAACTGCACTCCTGTAAACTTGCTCAGCCTCTTGCACCCTCACTGCTGCTACACTTGGACTCGCTCGGTATCTTAGTTTCAGACCCCCCCCCTTTGCTAGATCCTTCTGTACCGTCTGTTTCTATCTCTCCCAACTCTGCCTCTGCTTTCTTAATTAACACTCGGTCAGCTGTGAAACATCAATTGGAATTATTTAACCTTTTGCACACTGAGTCCCCTGATTTTCTTTTTCTTACTGAAACTTGGTTTTCGTCCGACTCTCTTCCGGACGTCCTGGCCATTCTCCCCTCCTCCTATTACGCCCTCCGGTCGGATCGCCCTGACGGCAAGATGGGTGGCGGTGTGGCCATGATAGTTCGTTCCAGCTTACAGTTTCAGCTTCTCCCTCACTCACCTATACCCAATGTGGATTTTCTGGTTGCTCGTTCACTTAATCTCCCTGCTCCTCTCACGGTTGTCCTTATGTACCGCCCTCCCCAGCACATGCCCCTGTTCGTTGCCACCCTTCAGGAACTCCTTGCAACACTTGTGGTTAACAATTCCTCAGTTCTCCTGTTGGGGGATTTTAATTTCTGGCCGGGTGACGCTAAGGAGGACTCGTCCTCCAAGGATTTCTCGGCTACTCTTCAGTGTCTTAATTTTCATCCCCATGTCGCTGGCCCTACCCATGTCCAGGGTCATACACTTGACCAGATTTGGTCTTTAAGTTGTACGCTCTCTCCCCCTAGCATTTCTCCTTGCACCTGGTCTGACCACTCTCTTATTTCCTTTTCCATCACTCTTGGTGCTCCCGACAGGCCCTCCCTACCCAAAAACCTTGTTGTTCGTAACTGGAATCGGGTCGACCTCAACTCTCTTTCTCTCTCTCTTGCTTCTTCTACTCCTGATCTTTCCGAACTCTCTTTGGATTCCCAAGCTGAAGCGCTTAACACCTGGCTGTCCTTTTCTTGCGACCAGGTCGCCCCGCTTGGGAAAACTAAGGCCGTTCGTCCCTATGACGCTCATAAGTGGTTTAATACCGAGCTCAAAGCGTTGAAATTAGATCTGAGACGCTCTGAGCGTCATTGGAGACGAAATTACTGCCCCGTTCTTCCGGCCCAATATAAACATCTCCTCCTGGAATACAAGCGGGCCGTCCTCCTGGCCAAAACAAATTACTTTTCTGAGAAAGTGGCTCTCTCTGCCAATAAATCCAAGGAGATTTTCTCCTTGGTCAAAGATCTGGCTTTCTCGAATCGTACCAACTCCACTCCTATCCCTTCTCAACACCTCTGCTCTTCGCTTAATGAATTCTTCATCGAGAAGATCATTAAGATTAAAGCTAACATCCCTCTGCTCCCTCCCCCTACCCCTACTTCCTCTCTCTCGGTTCTTTCTTCTTCCTTTGATTCTTTTCCCTCTATTTCTTTGGACACATTTCTCACTTTGCTCGCTAAGATCAAGTCAGGCTCTCCAGCCGACTGCGCTCCGGCCTGGATTTTAAGAGCTCTATTTACCAATTGTCCCTTTCCCCCTCTTTCTTTCCTCAATGCTTCTCTTGCCTTGGGCTTAGTTCCCTCTTTCTTCAAATCCGCTATTGTTCTGCCCATTTTAAAAAAACCTGGCCTTGACCCTTCACTTCCCTCTAATTTCAGGCCTATTTCCCTTCTTCCCTATCTTGGCAAGGTCTTAGAGAGCTATGTCACCTCTTGCCTCTCTACTTACATTGAGGAGAACCATGTCCTGGCCTCTCATCAGGCAGGTTTCCGTCGAGGCCACTCCACTGAGTCAGTGGTTTTGGCTGTCCTCGATGAGCTGAAACTTAAGGCTGACTCCTCTCTTCCTCAAGCCCTGGTTCTCCTTGACCTATCCGCTGCGTTTGACACGGTCGACCATTCCATCCTTCTTGACCGTGTCAGCGCGGCGGGCATTCGGGGCCTTGCTTTCTCTTGGCTTGCCTCCTTTCTCTCTGGCCGCTCTCAGGCTGTTCACCTCTCTGGCTTCTCTGCTCCCCCCCGCTTGGTTTCCTGTGGTGTTCCCCAAGGCTCCTCTCTTTCTCCTCTGCTATTTAATCTATACATTTACCCTCTTATCTCTTCTCTTCTTGCTCAGGGGGTCTCCGTGTACAACTATGCCGACGACCTCCAGCTTGTCTTTGATCTTTCCTCCTCACCTCTGTCTTTTTCTAAATTCCGCTCTACTTTGGTCTTTATCTCGGATTGGATGAGCTCTAACCATCTCAAGCTTAACCCGGACAAGACCGAGTTGATCTTGACGGGCGGCTCTTCCAGTCCTTGGTCTTCTGCCTTTTGGCCCTCTTCTTTTGGCCCCCTCCCCACTCCCGTCTCTTCAGTCAAAACTCTGGGCATTCAGGTCAGTCATGATCTCTCCATGCACGCACAAATCAGCTCTGTTGTTTCCTCTTGTTTTCTTTCCCTTCGGCTTATTCGAAAGATCTCCCGTTTTTTTTCTTCAGATGCACTCAAAATCATCATCACGGCTCTGATTACCTCCCGTCTTGACTACGGGAATAGCTTGTACGTGGGCATTCCAGCCTACGAATCACGCCGCTTGCAAGCTATTCAGAACCAGGCCGCCCGTCTCATTTTCCACCTCCCCAAAACCCATCATATCACTCCCGTTCTTAGGTCTCTTCACTGGCTCCCTGTCCTTCAGCGATCTCTTTTCAAAATGGGTTGTCTGGTTTTCTTGGCCCTTGCCCGATCTGCCCCTGCATTCATATGTTCCCTTATTTCTTTTCACACCTCGGCTCGTACTCTTCGCTCTTCTTCCTTGGCCCTTCTTAACGTCCCCCGTTTCCGCAAAACCAGAACTGGAGGCACACGCTTTTCTGTTTTGGCCCCCCGTTTCTGGAATAGTCTTCCCCTTTCCATGCGATCCATTCCTATTTACTCCCATTTTCGCAAATCTTTGAAAACTTTTCTGTTCTCTCAGGCGTACTCCGGCTAACTCCTTCAGGCTGTTTCTGTGACTGTTGCTCTTGCTACCAGCGCCAGGAAGCCGCTTGGCCGCAGTGCGCTTAATCAAATACTTTTTTCATTTCATTTCAATCACTCTGTACCTCGGAAAGTGACATTACATTTTCAAGTTGCTCTTACATGAATAGTCTGCAAAGTAGGGAAACAAAAGTGAAATGATCAGTGTGTATTGAAAGATGGCTGCAAGTGAAGTAATGTTGTATAATCAAGAGGGGGAGGAAGAAGCTTTGATCCATTCAGCTTCCTGTTGAAGGTAAACAATCAAAGGGGGAATGGATGACTCGTACCTGTAATACCAGGGTCAGGTGTGGTAACCAACTTAACCCTCATTCATGTACAGGAGCGTAAAAGCGGTATATCTTGTTTCTCCACTTCTCTAGGAACATGAAAGCATCATCATCTGGTCTTTTTGATAAAATGCTTTCTTCCACCTGGAGGTTGAACCACTAGTTTTGACAGTAGTGATCAGAAATGAGGTAAAAAAGAGAGGTGAACAGAAAAGCAAAAGTGAGCTAAAATTGCTTAACTCTCCATACTAAACAAACTTTATTCAAAAGGAGAGGTGGCAAGGCCAAAAAATATGGTAGCGTGTATATAGAAATGTCACTGTTCTATAGCACCGTGTAGTTCATGTGAAGGTCAAAGGTCGACATGTTTCAGCCCCTTCTATTGCCCAGGAGGGGTCGTATGGCTTTCTTCAGGACCTAAGTGAAAGTAGTGGGTTGCGAATATTGTAAGCACCCTTAAAAAGGTAGGTACTTGACTCACCCTTCTTCTTAGTCACAGGTCAGTGGTACCTGTAATTTTTTAAATGCCAAAGTATGGCCTTCTCGGGGGGACCGGCGGGCTTGTTGACCTGTGCTGTAGGTCCTCGCGCTTGTGCTCGCTCCTGTGATGGTGTAACCTCCAGGTGGAGGAAAGCATTTTATCACAAAGACCCGATGATGATGCTTTCACATTCCTAGAGAAGCGGAGAATCAAGAAACACTGCTTTTACGCTCCTGTACGTGAATGAGGGTTTTTGAAGTTGGTTACCACACCGGACCCTGGTATTCCAGGTACAAGTGATCCATTCCCCCTTTGATTGTTGCAAGTGAAGTAAGACATTTTGAAATAGAGGCATTCACTGCCAAAAGTTAGAATGAATGTAATCAGCTTCACGTTAGTTATTATCATGTTAATACGGTTATACATTAAAAAAAAAACTTTATCGGTAAGTAGGTGATCACCCAAGACTAGAAAATGATTTACTACAGCACCTTCGAATGGACATTGTATTTGGAGATTAAATGTATCTAGAGTGTCTAATTACTGATAGTTCTTACTGCGCACAGGGCTCAAAGTCCCCTTCCTTTACCCAGACATTATTCATATTTTTTTAAATAGATTTGCAACTTTAGTATGCTTTGTTTGTATAACACTATTTGTATATGAAATGGCACAGCAACAGGGAAAAATGTTTTTTCTATGCAAGATGAGCTCAATTTAGTCGTCACATTGCCCGAGGATGTTTTTGTAGCTCAGCTATTTACATGGATTTTCCTTTGTTGTCTCTCAGCTTTTTTCTCAATTTTTGTTTGCAGGTAGTTTCAGCCTCACAAGTACATCTACAGACTATGGAGTGCATGTGGTAGATCTGAGGCTCGATTGAGTGAAAAAATGGTTTGACACAATAAGTATGTAATAATAAAAGGAAGTCCTACCTTTATTACATGATGTTCCTCCTTACTTTAGACTTATCTTTAAACTGTACTTGGACGTTTACATGGGAAGCCAGTGTGTTCTGCTGCATGTGGCGTTACCAACAGCATAGTGTTAAAATGTAAAAACAATTGATAGGTATGCTTTCATTTCTGGCTAGACTGATCAATAAGTGAACTATGCTCAGTAAGTGAAATGCTAGCTGATATCATCTGCGGTGACATGAATGTCAGGAAATCAAAACCTGCCAAAAACAACAACTGTAAACCCTTTCATGGTCGATAAATTTCATACATTAAATTAGGAAAAATAAACATCTGTTTAACAGCACCCAGAGACTGCATACATAGCAACATGAAACATTACACAAACATATTACTCTACAAACGAGAATCCAGGTAGCCCGAATAAAATTATAAACGTGGGAAATTGGGAAAAGACGAGATTTGTCTCATGCACATTCAGGCTAAACATGGGCAAACCTCACTAACCCCTGCCTGATCAGCTTTCTTCATCTTAGTAGAAAAATGAAAAGTTCATCTGCGTTGGCGTAGTCCATTCTGGTTTTGGACCAAGACGCTCTATTGGTGAACCCATTTTCTGACTTAGGAAATCTACAAATGAGAAGAAGGACTCCAGCCTCACAGGTGTATCATCAGAGCTGCTACATGGTGACAATCTCAATAATTGCGATTCTCCTATTAACATGACCAGAGAATCTGGATTTCATTAAAGACACGGAGGCTAACATTATGCATTATTCTTTTAATGCAACTTCAAGCAGCCATTTTAAAGTTATTACATCACAAAGTTAAATCACAAAGCAATAGAACGTTCATATGTTACAATGGCAATAAGGATACACAGATCTGCCCCTTTTAAATGCAATGAGAGAAACAAAGTTCAGCTATTAAGAGAAAAGATAAACTTCTTCTTTAAGAATGAAGAATTCCAAAAAGCCGAAAGGCTTCTTCTTTGGTAACCGGAAGATGCGATGATGAGACTTGCATTAAGAAAGAAATTAGGTTGAAATATCCGAAAAAGGATAAAGTATTAAGTATTGTACCAATAAGCCCTATGTAAAAGGGTAATATTGAGTATATTAAATGCATAATAAAGGCATAATACAGTGACTTGTTTGCTTATTGATGTTAAAATACTAAACTTCCAACCAAATGCAAAAAGGTACATTACAAAAAAGCTATCTCTAGAGTCCACTCCCGGGAGGGGAGGGTTGGGATAATATTAGCCTCCGTGTCTTTAATGAAATCCAGATTCTCTGGTCATGGTAATAGAAGAATCGCAATTTCATTACAAGACCAGAGGCTACCATTATGCATATTGGTAGTCCAGTAAAACATCAGCAGACATGTGTTCAACAGGTTTGCAGTAGTGTTTAACAACGGTATGGGAGCTGGACTAGTCTGTCGCCTTAAGGATATCATTTAACTTACCTCCTTTCAAAAAAAGATTGGCTGGCCATAGCGCCTCTTGAAGAATGTGCTTGAAATCTTTGGAGGTCAATACCCGCCATTTGCATAGCTAATTTAAACTATCTAGCTCTAGAGGAAGAAGAGACAGGTTTGAAGGGTTTAACAAAGGAAATAAGAAGCTGGTCTACACCAGTGGTGCAATGTTTGTTCATCCTTGCATCATACTCCTTCATACAATCTACCACATACAACTTTTTGCAAGCATCGACTCTTGGGTAAAAGATCAGGTCAGACATTGTTTCTGTTCTATTGATAATTTCAAATCTTACGCCGAAGGCGTCATAAGATCTTATTGTATTTTATTGTTCAATTAATTAAAATCATTACAATATACTATCATTACAGAATGCTATAAAAGAGAATAGGAAAGAGAAATGTAAAAAGACTCACTGAGTTTGCTTAAAACTTAAAAATCTTGAATCTTCAAAACAATTGTCCAGGCTGGAACTGAAGTGCTGGTACATTGGGATTGCTTCTGCAATTGGGGGCCCGGTTTGTGCGTCTTTT
Organism: Triturus cristatus; assembly: GCF_964204655.1. Lineage (NCBI taxonomy): Eukaryota > Metazoa > Chordata > Amphibia > Caudata > Salamandridae > Triturus > Triturus cristatus. The sequence continues at coordinate 558,773,760 of NC_140590.1, forward strand.
TAAGTGGGCCCTGTGCCCAATAACATAATGATTAATTTGATGACAAGCCGTTTAAAACAACTGAGTTTATCTGGTTTAATTTACTTAGTCCACTGGTCTTGACCTTTTTTGTTCCCTTGTGTGCCTGAGCTTTGTAATGACTGTAATCCGAAGCAGGACTCTGGGTTTATTGTGGACACAGGACTGATGTTATGTTTTAGAAATTATTTGTTCCTAGTCGCTCTGGCTCAGTGGCCGACTAGTTATGTCTTGTATCTTGATAGTTTATATCAGTGCGGCCCAGATTGCATCTGTAAATTTCCCTAGTCGGGCGACTGTTTGAGTTGTATTAACAGAGAAGCACAAGTCTGAAACGTCTCTGCATCGTCCAGGGCAGTGAACCTGCAAATTGGGAGTACCAGGCGGTGACGCTCTCTGGCTAACTTTGGGCAGCAACATAGCAGATGAAGCCAAGATTCACGGTGGTAACTGCAAAGACGACAGGCGAATGAATTGTCTTGCCAGGCCCAAGATGGATTAAAGTCTGCAATAGGCAGTGCTAGAAGTCACATGTAAGTGATTCTTTTCTGGGCCAGAACAGTCAGGGCTTGCTCAAAATAAAGCTGAGGTTTTCCCAGGATCTAGGAGGCATCCAGTGTGGACAGATTGGATTGATGGTGTAGGCTCTCCTTGTCCTTTTTAAAGGATATTCTCTTAACCTGTATGTTCACTGTCTTTTTCCAGGCTGTTGCCGGGATGTCCAGATTGTGCAGATTTTGGGCTTCTATTTCAAGTAGTCTTATAGCTGCTGCCAACTGTGCCTGCCATGGGGAGCCATTCTCTTCATAGATTGTTTTGATATGGGATTTCAATGAGGATGCAGAGGCACACAAAGTACTAATATAGTATTTTAGAAAGTCCCCTGAGCAGGTGATATCCGGACAAATGAGGCCCAGCTCCAGCCTTACTCTAGCTCTCCTGGCCTGTCGTGGGAAACCTAGAACATTCTTGTAGGCGGAGATTTGGAGGTTCGTGAGGAGCTTGTTGAAGGCACCGGGGAAGACTAAATGTCCATAGTTAAGAGAGGGAACAAGTTTTGCTCTTAAAACTTCCAGAATTGGTTCTGCTGTTGGACTGTGAAGTCGCTGGTTTAGGCGCCGCAAGCTGTAAATAATGCCAGCCCCCTTGCTTTTTAGATGTTTCAGGTGGGCTGTTGGCTTTACCCCTTCTGATAGCCTGACACCCAGGTAGTTATAACTTGTGCATGTTTTTGATTTGCAGATCGCCCAGGATCCATGGTGCGGTTTGCTTTCGGTGATACTTCCCAAAAATCAGTATCCTGGTCTTCTCCTGGTTAGCCGTAAGGTTGTTCTTTTGATTGTACCTGTGAAGGGCGTTTAGAGCTTTCTATAGCCCAGACCGCGTAGGATTCATTATTGCGATGTCGTGGGCATACTGAAGGATTTGAAGCCAAACATTCCCCAGCTGTGGTGTTCGTAAGCTTGCTCCTTCCAGGACTTTTCCCAGGTCTGCTGTATTAAGATTAAAAAGAAGAGGGGCGACCACACACCCTTGTTTCAGGCCGTTTTTGGTTGGCACCTTGGTTGTTACTGTGGTTTGGCTGGCCTTGATGCGGACCTAGGTCCTCTGATGTAGTACAATTATAGCCTTTAGCAACTGTTGGGGGATTCCCCAGGAGTCAAGTTTTTCCCACAGCTTCTCTCGATCAACCCGGTCAAATGCTGCGCTGTAGTCCACAAAACAGCAAAAGAGGGTAATAGTGCTGGCTAGGTCGCTCGATGTGACAGATGACCCAGTACTACGATGTTATCCAGGGTGGAACTTTCGGGCCTAAAACCTGATTGAAAGAGGGGAAGGATGTTGTTGTCTTTTGCCCAGGCTTGTAGTTCTTTCAGTAGTATTCTTGCGTATGCTTTCGCTTTAATGTCTAATAGAGCAATAAGATGGTAGTTTTCATGTTTCGTACTGTCCCCTTTTTTATAATGGGGGAAAGAATAGAGCCTTTCCATGACGATGGAACAATTGAAGTAGTGTAAGCGTACTTGAAGAGAGGTGTGAGCTGTTTTGCCCAGAATACATGTGATGCTTTAAACACTGATGCAGGTCATAAGACCTATTAGTTATTTACAGAGCTTTAACATTCGATACCCTTGACAGGATATTAGACAAAGAAGAGAAGCTAGTTTAATAGAGATTCTTTTATTAACTAGCAAGTTATTATGGGGCCAATTACAAAAAAAGGTCAAGTAATAATTTTACGTCCCATAGTGTTTCGTATTTAGGTTTAGGTGGTCTTTAAGCCTCTCTGAGGGTAGAAGTAGGGGTTAAATTGGTAGGGACGACCAAAACCTCGTTTACTGTAGAAGGGTCTTTGGTAGGGGCGGCTGACAGAGCGATCCCTTTCTGCTGGCCCTGGTAAAAACACCTGGTTAAAAACCTTGCCAATTTTAGCTTGCGCCTTATCCAGTGCCGTGAATGTTGCCACGTATTTGCAAAGTCCCTTGATCATGTCCTCCCCTAAAAGAAGATCATTGGGGTTGACTGAGGGTTCCTTTTTGGCCATGTCACAAAGTTTAGGATCAATTGTGGATAATACAACTTTTCTTCTTTCGGTATTAATTGTAGCATTAGCGTTGCTGAGGAGGATAAGTGTCCTCTGGCTCCATCCCCTTAACAAGTCGATATTTGGCAAAGAGCTGTTAATGTGGCTCTCTTCGATTAAATCAATCATTCTGCATAATGGACCTAGCATGTTGAGCATGCGATCTTGGCAGGTTTTAAGGGAGCACTCCATCCCTTTCCTAGGGTCTCTGCACAGTTTAAATAAGAACTTGATAAGTTCTGGGTCCAGATTTGGGGTGAGACAAATTTTATCTTTGACCATGGGTCTTGGCCATTCAGCCATTAGGATATTCCTTGTGTCTCTTTCAAGGGGGTTCCTTATCCACCTCTTGATAAACTTGGCCACGTGGTTCTGAGGCCACCATTGGGAACTCCTAGGGTGTTGAATGTTATAGGGGGAGAATATTTCCCCGCCTAAGGGATCAATGATTATTTCTTTTGTGGAGGAGGGGAGTTCCTCCTTTGAGAGATTAAAATTGGAATAATTTTCGACTTGGTCCAGGTCAAAGACATATTCATCCAAGGACTCAGTTGTTCCTTGATCGTAGTCAGTTAAGTGGGGGGGTCGGATATAGCACTTGGGTAAAGCAAGCCGCATAGGGCATCCCGATATGGTGTGACAAGGTCCCACTGATATAATAGAGTGGCGTATATTGGAGTGGCATAGAGTGCAGTGGCTTACAGTGCAGTGGTATACAGTGGGATAGCATATAGTGGAGCGTGGTAAAGTGGATTCACGTCCTGCAGATATTGTAGAGTGTATTTGTGTACACTGTACTGTCATAAAATGGAATGCTATACACTGGAGTGTTGCATATATTGGAATATCGTGTATTGAAATAGCGTACAGTGGAGTGTGGTGCAGTGGAATGCCATACATTAGGAGTGTTGTACAGTCTAGGGGTCTATATTGGAATATCGTGTACTGAAATAGCATACAGTGGAGTGGCGTAAATTGGAATAGCGTACACTGCAGTGGGGTACAGTAGAGTGCCACACAGAAGAGTGGGGCACAGTTGTGTGGTGTATAGTTGGCTTATGCAAAGTGGAGTGTGGTATAGTGTTGCAAAGTTACATTGTGTAAATTGAGTGGTGCATATTGGAATGCCGTACAGTGCAGTGGTGCAGAGCAGAATAGCAAACACTACAGTGAGTTACAGTGTAATACAGTGTAATGCAGTACAGTGCAATAGTATATAGTGGAGTAGCATACATTTTAGTGCGATAGAGCAGACTAGCATAGAATTCAGTAGTGATCAGCGTAATAATGTTGAGTTTAGTTGCACTAAGTGTTCATCTGTACATTGGAGTGCCATATAGTGGAGTAGCACACAGTAGAGTGTTGTGCAACTCAATAGGGTTAATTAATAGAAGTGTAGAATATAGTGACGTACCATGTGGTTTAGTGGAGTGGTGCAGAATGTAGTCTTGTAAAGTGAAATAGCATACAATGTATTGTGGTACAGTCCAGTGGCATACACTGCATTTCTTTTTTTTGGTGGGGGGAATTTTATTTATCATTTTTAAACACATACAAACCAAACAAGCTACAGCCCACATTGTGGGTTAAAGGAGTATGTGTGGCATTAAATAACAATAACTTGGAGGAAAGACCGTTCAGAGATTTAAATAGACGGCACTGAAATCACATCATTATACCTAGCAAAAACATCTCAACAGAGATAGCAATAGGCAGCATAGTTTTAGGCATTACAATAGTGACTGTATACCCAGCATCAAAAAAGAAAGAACAGAGAGGTGGGGCATAATGGACCGTTTTGGACACTGCAACTAAAACTTACTCTTGCGGCTCACACTGTAACAAACAATCCCGAAATGGTTGCCAGAGGTCACTTGGCCTGGCCGAAGGAAGTAACAACGTAGCATATTTCTCACTATTGGTGTCACAGAAAGTCAGACTTTTAAGCCAAGCAGGGACAGTTTGGGTTTGGCAGCTTCCCCAGTGCAAAGCGATTTCACGCTTTGCCAACAGCAACACCATTGCAGTAAACCTACAGACCCCACCCCCGCAGAACTTTCCGTACAAATCTCAGCAGGGCGAGAAGAGGGGCGTAAAGTGCATTTCAGTACAATGGAGTGGCATAGAGTGGAGTAGTGGACACTGAAATAGCGTACACTCCTGCAGTGTACCACCAAGTGTAGGCATAGTGGAGCTGCATTCAGTGGAATAGGATACAGTTGCGAGCAGTACAGTTTAGTGTTGTCCCGTAAACTGGCATACACAAAAGTGAAATAGAACACAGTGGGGAACAGTATAACAGCGTACAGTATAGTGGTGTAGATTAGAGTGGCATACAGTGGAATTGGGTGGAGTAACGTACAGTGGATTAGCATAAAATGTAGTGACATAATATAGTGTTGTGAACTGGAGTAGCATACTCTAAATAGAGTACAGTGGAGTGGTGTAAAGTGAAGTGTGAAAAATAAAGGAAACGCACTGTCAAAGTAAAACAAATATCCTGAGCACAACACCATGTGTGTCATAAAATCAATGTCCAGTCTGTCTTCTTTCCAATTCCGTTGATTTTATTCTTGAAGAATGATAAAATGTTCTCCAGATCGCACAATAGTCCAGATCGTACAATAGCCAACACGTGTTTCGTCAGGTTTGATGCCTCCGCATCTCTGACTTCATCAGGGCTACAAACAAATTGACAACAAATGTCTGAGTAACTCTTAAAAATATTTAGATATGATCACCTCCACCATATCACCCATGTGCTTTCAGCAATCACATAGTGATTCCGAAATCATTCATATGTGCCCACAATGTTGGTTAACAAACATAAAATGTACCAATCATATTAATATCATGAGAACTCATAAAAAAGAGGGAATTGAAAACCATACGATCCAAACCTCCATACGACATTTCCAATACATCAGCATATTCACAAAGTTTAAACACCAGAGCACGAATAGCATTTATACATAAAGCAAAATCACTTTTTATGGTGTATAATTCATCATCACACATGTGAATAACACAAATGGCTAATCAAGTGGTTGTAGACAATGAGCTCACCTTAGAAGTATCCCAAATCCATATGTTAGTTCGACCATACTCCAGATGTAAAATACTCGTATTAATTTAGTGCGTAATCTGGAATGTGGAAAAATATGTATATATATGTATATAAGATAAGATATTTATTAGTACATGTATTTTTGGTTCTGGAATATGTGGTCTTTACATATAAATAGTGAGTCGGGGGACACTCTTCGCTGCTTGGTTGAGCAAGTTTATGGCAACTGTAGCAAGTGTGTTGATATATGAGGCTAATGCCTTGATGTGGTCCGTGTTGCAGGCCGTATACTTCATTGTTCTCCCAATATATTTGATAGCACGTGAGTTGCAACAGGGATTTAGCTTGTATGTTTTAAATAAGCAGATAGACCGTTTTTGATTCATTTGTATTATTTGCAGGTCAGAAAAGACTTATTGTGGTCATTAATTGCTCTGGATAGAGGACTTATGGAAATTTACGGTAAGGCGCTTTGGTTAATGTTTAGCATGTTACAGTATGCATTTTGTTTGGGATGCTCCAGCTATTTGCCTGATATGTATATAGACATATTTTTCCACACTCCAGATTACGCACTTAATTAATACGAGTATTTTACATCTGGTGTACGGTGGAATGAACATATGGACTTGGGATACTTCAAAGGTGAGCTCATTGTCTAGAACCACTTGATTAGCCATTTGTGTTATTCACATGTGTGATGATGAATTATACACCATAAAAAGTGATTTTGCTTTATGTATAAATGCTATTCGTGCTCTGGTGTTTAAACTTTGTGAATATACTGACGTATTGGAAATGTCGTATGGAGGTTAGGATCGTATGGTTTTCAATTCCCTCTTTTTTATGAGTTCTCATGATATTAATATGATTGGTACATTTTATGTTTGTTAACCAACATTGTGGGCACATATGAATGATTTCGGAATCACTATGTGATTGCCGAAGGCACATGGGTGATATGGTGCAGGTGATCATATCTAAATATTTTTAAGAGTTACTCAGACATTTGTTGTCAATTTGTTTGTAGCCCTGATGAAGTCAGAGATGCGGAGACATCAAACCTGACGAAACACGTGTTGGCTATTGTACGATCTGGGCTATTGTGCGATCTGGAGAAGATTTTATCTCAAGAATAAAATCAACGTAATTGGAAAGAGGACAGACTGGACATTGATTTTATGACACACATGGTGTTGTGCTCAGGATATTTGTTTTGTTTGGTGTGGGACCGGTCTTCTGGTCCTTTTTCTGGGGTTACAAGTGGCTGCCCTCTTCCTTGGAGCACACAATATAATTAGTTTGTATCTGATTGTGGGGATAAGAAAAACTTTTTTGCGCATATGAGCCTTGCCATATTGTGTTTTGTTTTGCACTGTCAAAGTATGTGAAAAGATGTCAATGTTATATCTCCAAAATATGTATTCTAATATATAAATGTTGGGGGGTCCCAAAACGTGCCTCAATCCAGTGTATTTTACATACACTTTTGTAGTTTGCGTATCACGAAAACCATCATTCTAATTTTGTTAAAACTTTGAAGGATTACATATTTTGGTGCGTAGATGATTATTCTGGGTAGTGCAGGTAAGTAGTGTAACTATTCTATAAGTTTGAATTTATTTAAACTTTGAAAGAACCATTTTCTCAGTATTTTAGTAAAACATGGTTGTATTTTTCTGTTAAACTGATACATAGTGAGAACGATTCATTAGCTGATTGGCTAATGACTTCCTTTACAAAAGTTAAAGGCAGGCATGCTATTTTTAGGCACACTTTGGCAGTGTTCTGTGTTATGCCTTCCGATGTAGGTAAGTAGTAGGTTTGGTATTTTTGCCCTACCTAAAAACACTTTAGTAAAGTGCTAATAGGTGGTGCAAAATATTTATACGTTTCTATATATCTGCTTAACCCCTTGCATGCTGTGTGCATTTTCGCGCTGTGCTGGCGATTTAAATAGTGGGCCGGATTCGGACGGCCCCTGGCCGTCCTCCGCACACGCCCACCGTGACGTATGACGGGTTAAAGAAATGCAGAGTAGGCCAGTACTACCGCGGTACCACAAAAAACTTTCTACAGGTACCATTTTTGTCTATACATTTCTCTATATTTTTGTAGCAATCTGAAGGGAACAGTATTTTTTTTTTAAGAAGCGCAGTCTTTTCTTGCAATTAATACGGTATTCTGTACACATTTTGCAGCATATTTAAATATGTTAAAGTTTTAAAAATCACTTAAGCACTCTATATTTATTAAATATAGTGTCTTCTAGTGTATTTTTAATTTTTCAAACTTTTTTAAACTTTGTTTTTGGCACTAAGTATTATTTAAAAAAAAAGAAAAAATACATACATATTTACATACACATATCACATACACGTATACATACACATATATACATACACACACACACATTTGTGCGTGTACTCTTTCGTGAGTGATAGCTTCTGTGGGGCAACCTTGGTTTTGATATATATATATATTCACTGAAAAAACCATAGGTTTCACACATGTTATAGTTAGGAATTAGCATTTAAAAAACCTTGCAAATTCACTGAAAAAACCATAGGTTTCACACACGTTCTAGTTAGGAATTAGCATTTAAAAAACCTTGCAAATTCACTGAAAAAACCATAGGTTTCGCACATGTTATAGTTAGGAATTAGCATTTAAAAAACCTTGCAAATTCACTGAAAAAACCATAGGTTTCACACATGTTATAGTTAGCTGGACATTTCACTCGTACAAAACCATTGAAATTCCCCCGTTATAGTTAGTTCAGCTAACTATAACTCGCGCGACCGCGATCCACTCTACAGTAATGTCATCAGTGATGTCATGAGTGATGTCACTGACCATGTCATGAGTGATGTAATATGTGACGTCATCAGCAGTGCATTGCGGGCGCGCGAGTTATAGTTAGCTGAACTAACTATAACGGGGGAATTTCAATGGTTTTGTACGAGTGAAATGTCCAGCTAACTATAACATGTGTGAAACCTATGGTTTTTTCAGTGAATTTGCAAGGATTTTTAAATGCTAATTCCTAACTATAACATGTGTGAAACCTATGGTTTTTTCAGTGAATATATATATATCAAAACCAAGGTTGCCCCACAGAAGCTATCACTCACGAAAGAGTACACGCACAAATGCCTCAGGTGGTAGCAGGCACAATGTTCCTCACCCGCTCCTCAATAGACAGCCAAACGCGTTTCGGGTATCCGAGTAACCTTGTTCAGTGCCGAGATGCTAGATGAATGTGCTTGGACCAGGCAAAACTGTTTTTGGGACATGGTTTTATTAATTGCACAAGCCCCGCCCAAGTGTGCGTCACAGTGGCATCATGGTTAACGTAGTCCACATCATTTCCGCCATGCTTGTAAGTCCCGTTTAAACCCCAATGGGTGTTTTGTTTAGTCCATGAATGTATTCCGCGCACATAAACATAAAAATTTGATAAAATCCATAATGGATGAAGCGCTGGTTAAGTTCGCTATGGTACTAACCAATATGTACCTGAGGCTCAGGCCCCCTTCGTTCCAACAGGACTGGCAGAACGTTCCTACCTCACAGGAGTGATATTTAATTGAAGCGGGAGCAGGTTCCACTTGGTTAATGAACATGGAAGTTTGTCAGGTAATATATGGAACTACATTGACCAGCATGCCTTGGGACGCCCACATGGGCGGGACTTCGTACTGAATAAAAGTCAGCTGTTCTTACTTACCTGTTTCCCTCTTCATGCCGCCAGTGATCAAGAGCTCAAGGGAGCTCGAAACGCGTATGGCCAAATGGAATGTATGCAGTTTGACTTGACGCTGCTGCCTGCGAGGTGATGTGCGGAACCCCTATGTGTGTGGCTTTCTCTTGGGGGCAACCTTGATATATATATATATATATATATATATATATATATACACACCTCTCCGGCAAAGAAAGGAAAGAGGCCACTCGGGGAATCCGTATGGAAGCCTTTAATTAGAAACAGCACAGCATAATGCATTTCGGCACAACTTGCCTTCCTCAGATGCTACTGCCATCACGAGAAGTCTCCACCCACGTCTTATGAAGTGTCCTGCTTGTCCCAGATTGGGTGATCAGTTCCAACCCCCAGATCACATGTCCTTTCACCCAGAGTGGTTCGAATTGCACTGCAATTCCCAGAGAGCACTGCTCCCTGGTGGGTGTTTCGTGGAGAAGGAACCACTGTTCAGGGCAAAGACCCGGTAATAGAAATGGAGTGTCTGCTAAAATACATTCCTCAGGCTTCCTCGGGTCCCCTTGGCATTCCAGCCTCCCGTGTGAGTGACTGCCGGGCAGTGAGTTGTCAATATAGTAATTGCGACCCCTCGTGCAGTCACGAGCTGCACCTGGCAGCAGCCCTGGCTGACACATCACTGGAGGCAGGCAGGCAGTTGTTTCGATCCCTCGAAGAAAAGAAAAGCTGCAAGAGCTGGAGCCAGCATCTCTCCTGCCTCTGAACGGAATGGGGCCTCTTTGAACACCTCTGGCTGGTGCACAAATTGAATCGAAAAACACCTCTCTGGCAAAGAAAGGAAAGAGGCCACTCGGGGAATCCGTATGGAAGCCTTTAATTGGAAACAGCACAGCATAATGCATTTCGATATATATATATTTATATTATCTACTGGCGGTCGCCAGTAGATAGTTATAGTTAGGACCCTCTTACCATAGGAAATCCGCAACATTCTATTTTGAATAACTTTGGCGCCGGTCGACGAATCCTCGCAAAATTTTCAAAATAGGTGGGGCGTTGAGCTCCGCTCCTACCCTGAAAGTCTCGGGGGGATTCGTCAAGCGGGGGCTGAGATAAAAGGGGGGTCCCAAAACGCGTTTTTCCCATGCATTTTTCCATAGGACCTTTAGACAGAGCTACAGCCCGAACGGCTGAACAGAATTTAATGAAATTTGGCAGAGAGGTAGTCCTCAGGTCAAGGAAGTGCCTTTTGTAGGTTTGGTGTAAATCTGTTCAGTAGATTCTGAGAAAATAGCCTTTAAATCAATATATATATCTGAGCCAGCTTACGGTGCGCTTACGGTGCGCTTACCGTACGCGTACGGTGACGTGCGCGAGCGCGATTCTGATTGGCCGTTAGATCTTAGTAAACATTCGAATCGGTCGAAACCAGGAAGCGGCGGCCGCCATTTTCTCTCTCGCACTCTGACAGGGGGTTGAAAAACAAAGTGCAAAAACATGTAAAGGGGCTGTTTAGACAGCTCCCAAGCACCTAGCCATGTCGAGGGAGTCCCCAACGATCCCCCAAGTGAAAAAAGGCAATTTCAATTTTTTCGAAAATTTCGCCGATTACGCTTACCATACGCGTACGGTAATAAATAATAAAATTTTATGCGTTAAGTGGGCGCGCACGCCACAAATGGCGTAAAGTAACTTAGCATTTAAAAAAACGTACAAATTCACTGAAAAAACCATAGGTTTCACACGTTATAGTTAGCTGGACATTTTACTGATAAAAAACCAATGAAATTCCCCCGTTATAGTTACTGTAGGCAACTATAACTCACGCGACCGTAATCCTCTGCTGATGACATATGTGTCTTTATGAAAAAAAAATATTTGTAATATATGTATAGCTAAAATTTAATGGAAGAAGACATGGGCAAATAAGTGTCTAAATACAGTATTAGCATCAGCAGAGGATTGCGGTCGCGTGAGTTATAGTTGCCTACAGTAACTATAACGGGGGAATTTCATTGGTTTTTTATCAGTAAAATGTCCAGCTAACTATAACATGTGTGAAACCTATGGTTTTTTCAGTGAATATATATATATATATATCTCCACACTGCCAAACAGGAAAGTCAACGCCGTGTCTTTACAGAAAATTGCCTTAAATGTTAGCTGATAATGTTAGATGCGTTTCGCCTGCCCAGCAGGCTTGCTCACTAGTTAGTGAGTGAGTAAGCCTGCTGGGCAGGCGAAACGCGTCTAACATTATCGGCTGACATTAAAGGCAATTTTCCATAAAGACACGGCATTGACTTTCCTGTTTGGAAGTCTGGCAAAGTTACTCAGACCGTGTTTGGGAGGTCCGCAACACCGACGCGTATCAATCAATCAATATTTCTTTATTCGGCACTTATAAAGATACCATAAAAGTTCATAAAACAGTTAAAACACATTAAAAAACATTAAAAAGACAGTTCAAATCATGGCATTTCTTTTCATTTTCCCAGATCTCTATATACAGGGCATTGCAATCAACCCATCTCTCTTGAGTTCCTTATCCTTACCGCCATCTTAATAAAACTCATAATACAGGACAGGGTATATGCATCATTGGCCTTTTGCAAAAACAATAAGGCAATCTTGGCATGTCTAAACTTAGCTCTTTTCAAAATTCCCACCAGGAACTTACGCCTAGGTGATGTATAAAATGAGCATAACAAAACAAAATGAAGGGTATCCTGCGGAGACTTATTGTCGCAGCCGCAGGTACCCTTCTGCTCCACCGTTAAGGTAAAACCAAAATGATCAGATAATAAATGATGCAAGATGTTGAACCTAAAGCGGTCATATAAAATCTGTCTTGTGCATTATGAATCAGTGAAAGATAAGGCTCCCTTCCACTCTCCCATTTCAGTAATCTATAGGCCACAACTGTAGATTTACACTCCTCAGTGGCCGCCCTGCTTGCAGTTGTCCATTCCCCAAACTTTTTCTTGACTAACGTTTTATTCTGGGCAATGAGGGCTTCAGGCTCGGTGAAGAGGTTCTTACAACCAATGGCCTCCAAAGTACACTTTACATAGTTTAGCCATGGGATAGAGCTCCCTTTGTCTCGATTCAGACAATCTATAATAATTTGTCTACTGAGGCCTGCCTCGGGGTTAGACCAAATCCTCACCCAGGCCAGAAGCGGCCTGACCTTGATTTGATCTTCAATATACGGTTCACCCAGTTCTTCATGTATCATGTAGGCTGATGTACTGTGCGGGACTTTCAGTATCCTTCTAAAAAATGTATTTTCCTCTATCTGGACCTGATGTATATTCGCAAAGCCCCAAACTTCAGCCCCATAAACTGCCTTAGCGCAGCATATTGATCTATACAAATTCATCACTTGCTCGGGGGACCATCTTCCCAGCCTTCTCCCATAACCCATTATAGCCCCAGATGAGGCCACCAATTTTGAGTCAGTGTTTGTCCACTAAAAGTCTAAACTTTAGAAGCCCGTCAAACAATACTCCTAGGTAGTTCCTATCTTATAAAAAAATATTTTGTCTGTTCTGGTCCCCGCAAGCATGATATACGATTTATCTAGGTTTGCTGATAGATCAAGTGAGGACATAAAAGTTATAAATCCATCAATCAGCCTCTGTAATCCCCGCAGAGTCCGTGCTAGGAGCACCGTGTCGTCCGCATAGAGCAGGACAGGGACTGGGCGAGTGCCTACCTGAGGAGAATCCACTCCGAGTTTACACAGTTCACTATCTAAGTTATTTATGTAAAGTGAAAACAAAAAGGGAGCTAGGATGCAGCCCTGCCGCACTCCACTAGTGCATGGGAATGATGGAGTCTTGCTTCCGTCTTGATTAAAACGAACAGACGCAGTTGTATTCCAGTGCAGTGCCTTGAGAAGATTGACTAGGTCCTGGTCCGCCCCAAGACCTGTCATCAGGGCCATAGCTTTTCCCTATTCACGTGATCAAAGGCCGCGGAAAGGTCCATGAACCCCAAATAAACCGCCTCCTTACTGGCTATAGTGTACTTAGCGACCAGCAAATAGAGGTTCAGGCACTGGTCCGTGGTTGACCTTCCTTCTCTAAACCCATATTGGGTGTCCGTTATTAACTGGTGGGTGTCTGTCCAATCCGTTAGACGATTTAGGACAACACGACCCAGCACCTTCGCCGTAACATCGATCAAGGATATCGGGCGATAATATTGTGGGTCATCCCTATTTCCTTTTTTAAATATTGGAACTATTGTTGTCGAGGACCAAGAACGCGGCAGACCTGCCACCACTGCCGCGTTCAGGACCCTTGTGAGAATGGGTGCCCACAACTCCACTTTTCCGAGATAAAGGTCTGGAGGAACCCCATCCGGGCCAGGCGCCTTATTTTTTGTTAGGCCCAGGATGGCCCCCTCCACTTCTACCACGGTGATATCAGGCCTTGCAGTCAGTTTTAACCTCTGTCCCTCATCGTTATTAATTACACCAGTGTGATTATATAGATTTTTGAAATGGGAATGCCACTGCTCCGGCAAAATAATATTTAAAATCTGTGGGGCATTGGAGTCCTGAAAACATGGTGTGTTTATAATTTTCCAGAACTCAGTCAAGTCTCTTCTATCCGCCGCCTCCCTTAAGTCCTCCCAGGCTTGCATTTGGAGACTAGTCTTACGTTTTTTTTGTGCCTTTTTATATATCAGCCTACATTGGGCTATGTACGAATTATCCCTGGGCAGAAGTTTTAGGCTAGACTTTAGCTCTTTATGTGCTTTTGAGCAATCTCTATCAAACCATCTGGGTGTGGTAGGTAATGTCCTAGTCTTGGTGGTCTTTAATAATCCATCAATGAGGTGCGCCATCTTTTCGAAAGCGGTTACTACCGCGGTCCCCTCAATGTTGGGGTCGAAGCATACATGAAATGCGTCTTCCCCTCTGGTTATTAAGCTTTTGTAAAAGCTATCTCCGTCTATTTTAGACCATCTAAGCCTCCTCCCTTGGTCTGATATCGTCTCCACGGCACCTACCCCTCGTGATACGTATTTAATGATTGGTCCTTTTAGCTCTAACACCAGAGGGTTGTGGTCACTGAAAATGCTCCTTTCTATGTCTGCCCTATTGACCCAGGTTTTAAGTATGGGTGAAACCATAATGTAGTCGATAGAAGATCGACATCCTCTACCCTTAAAGGTGGGATTAGGCTCCCCACCTCTGCCCATTCCTACCAGGTCCATGGTATGGACCAGATTGTGGCCTTTCAACACCTTATCTAAATGCGCCCCGTCCGGTGAATGCAAAAAGTGTGGCCCTTTCTCCACTGTGCACCGTGACCAGTCCTTCGTAAGTGGTCTTAGGTTCGCGCACAGATGACAATTGAAATCACCTACGAGAACTACAGATGGAACTGCTCCCGACTTCACAACCGACAGCTGGGCATTTAGGCGAGAGTCCAATTCTTTTGTTATACTTTCCTTCCCATTTGCTCCCACCGCATTATACCAGTTAACTAGGGTAATGTTTACCCCTTTTGAGCGGAGACCTACAGCCTGCATGTTGTATGATGCCCAATTTAGGTTAGACCAAACCTCTTTGATAAGAAGATCTACGTATATAATCAACCCTCCCATGGCTCTCCCTGAAGCTGACCTTTGTGCGGGGACTGCGAAGCACTTGAACCCCTCCAGGGAGAAACGGTTACAATCAATCAACCAGGTCTCCTGAAGACATATAACATGAAACCTGGTGATGTATTGCCTCCATTCCTGATCCTCATATTTGGCAGCAAGTCCTGCTACGTTCCAGGATACTAGTTTTAATCCGTCCTGCTTGACAGGATTTCTTGCCCCAGCCATGGGGGGGTGAGTACCCACATTCCCTCCATTAAAAAAGTTTCATTTTGGTAGGCTAAAGTATGTAGGTGTTTTGATTGGGTGTCTAAAGCCCCACTATCAGGCCCCATTATCTCGATCTCTACCATAATGGATGGTTGTAATCTCTCTGCAATAGTTACCCCCTTATCTTCCCCTCTCTGACTTAAATCATGTCTCGATGTTTCCATCGGGGGTACCTTATTCTGTTCTGGACTCTTGTCCCTATCTTGGTTCTGCCTGGGGTTTATATCTGTCCCTAGTCAATCCCGTTCTTCTAAATTCATCAGGGGTTCAAATCTATTCTGAAGATTAATCCCATCCTGGTTCCTCATGGCTACAGAGAGAGGTCTACGATTGTGCCCAACCAGGTTCCACTCCCTGCCTCTTAGACCATCCGTAGCATGCCCCCCGTTGTAGGCCCCCTTCGGGTAAAAAAAGCTAAGGGGCATAGACCAAATGTTACTCGAATCCGTGGTTGGGCCCCACCTTAATAGCTGGCCAACAATCTGCGTATTTCTAAAATTCACAACCACACAATCCCCGATGTTATCCTTGGGCCTAGTTCCCACCCAATTCACCCTTCTAACCATTAATATTTCCCCTTGTTCCATGCCTACTAGGGGCCTATGCTTATTTAACCAAAACATAGTTTTGTTTTTGAGCTCATCATAGGTCTCCAACTGGTCTCGTCTCAGCACTGGGACTCCTTTAAGTATAATCACATAAGGGGCTGCGTCAGGGGGTAGATTGAGAGTTACTGACGTATTTAAGTGCCCCTTCGTGACGCAATTCTCTAATTGTCCCCGACTAGCAGGGGGGGGGGGATGAAGCTTCTCTATGGACCATCACCCTGTGTATGCCTTTTGGTACTCCCTGGGGAGCCTCCATGCTAATGATGGACAAACTCGGGGGGGCCTGTGTCAAGCCTACAGATTGTGTGTTCGATGGGGTCAAGGGATGTGTGGTTGTGTTGGTTTGATCATTTCGGGTCCTATTTGTGGTTGATGTTTCTATGCCACTGCTAATACCCTTCCCCATTGCATTATTACCCAGGGAGGGGGGATTGTTACCGCCAACCGACTCCTTTGTCTTAACCAGAGTTATTATTTTATCCAACCTACTGAGGATCACTTTGGTTTGGTTAGCAACAAGTTGCTCAAGATGGATCTGTAGGTTAGATATTATTTGGGATACCCACATTGGGGGCGATTGTGTATTTAAATCGTCCTCTCCAGGAGACCTTGCTTCTGTAGAGCAGGTGTCTAGTACGCCCTTGTTCGTGTTAACCCTCTTGCGCCAAGACTTTTTTCCGTTAGTATTTCTAATCTTACCCTTTGGTGGTGATCCCCCCCTTGATGTTATGTCCTGTGCCAGTGAGGTCCCCCCTTGAGCACATGGGATATCAAATGTCCCGCAGTCAGGGGATGCCAATGCTAATATTTGGGCATCTAAGTCCTGCTCCTGGTTTGATGAAACAGGTTGGGGGGTTAGTGAGAGACGTCTCTCCGTGCGCTCAATCGCAGATGCTACTTCCCCTAATACTTTACCTAGCATTCTGTCGATGGCGGTTGGTTTTTCACGGTTCAAAGTGGGCATTCCTTTTAATTTACTGCTTTTTAATATATCCGGGGCTATACGCTTAGTGAGTTTTGACGACCTAGTTTGGACTGCATTTGCCATGTCTGTATGCTTAATCCAATTCGCCAAGTGATACCACAAAGTGGTTACCCCGAGTTGAAAACACTAGACTCAAATTAGATGTCCAAACAATTTCAGCTGCTCACTATCACTCCAAAGCGTCTCTAGTCCCAGTGGTGGCTTACAGGATCGCCCTTTACTTAAATAAAGACCATTATGCCATGTACTGACCCAATGCTTGTCCAATGGCGTTTACAGGTGTTTCCCAATCCACAGTAGTTCGTGACCGGGCCCGATCCGTCCTCCTCCGTCCCCGGACGGCCACAGACAGCCTGCCCTTTGCCCGGGCTTAGCCAGGCGCACTCCTGCGCGCGTCCCACCTATCGATAAGGCACTTGGTGTCAAGGGCCCCTCAGGCTCCTGGGGCGTGTAGTGCACTGTCCTCAGCGCTCCACTGCCCCCACAGATATCTCGGTGCATCTCCCGTGGAGGTAGAGTCTAAGGCCCCGGTGTCAGGGGGCGTGTCCGCTGGTGCTGCCCCTCAGGCTCCCGGGGCATGTAGTGCACTGTCCTCAACGCTCCGCTGCCCCCACAGATGACTCGGTGTGTCTCCCCTTTTTAGTTCAAACACCGTACTACAGATCTTACTCCTATAGAACATTGAGGTTGCTCCAAGAACCCTTCCGTCCGTTCGGTGACAAGTGTGTTATTCACCCAAGGGATCCAGTCATTCTATTTCAACATAGAATGATCAGGAATATAAATCAAGGTCCTTTGAACCAGCCACCAACACACGTATCATATGCTGAACAGATCAGTGGTGTCCGGAGACAAAGAAGCCAGACGGGCCGAGTGACAGCCACAAGACAAGAAAACAGAAATTAAAAAGAGTTCAACAGCGCCATCTGGTGCTTATACAGAAAATAGCCTGACTTCAAAAAGGTAGTCTTTTAGTAAATGGAGAAATGTCACGAGCACACCCTCTCACACGAAAGGCTAGATAAATAACCACACAAAAAAAGAGAGGGGGGGGGGGGGGGGAGTTCAATCCAGCGCAACCTTGCGCATTAACGGCAGGGAAGGAATAAAAACGCCTCGTAAAAATGTGAGGGGGGGGGGGGCTTGCAGCGCGACCTCGCGCTAGTGTGCCTGTGGAAACAGACAGGGAGAAAAGATTCCTTCTAGATGTCCTTAAATCTCCCAGTCCTCTTCCAAATCAGTGATGCAGCGAAAGGGAACCTGAAGGGGAAGAGAAATCCAGGGAAAGAAACAACAGGAAGGATCCAACGAAGGACGGTCAAACTGTGGAAGTGTCACCAAGTTTACCTGCTCCCTCAGCCCTCCGGATCCAGCACACCGACACACGCCCACAGGAGAGCCGCAGCGATCAAGCCAGAGCGGGAACAGACTCCAAGGTACCAGCCCTCGAGCAGCACAACCCCTCAGGAGAATCCGAAAGAGTCCGAAAGAATGCAAAACAGATAGCAAAGCAAGCAGCGGGCCTCAGTACAACTCCGGCTCCACCAGTCCCAGAAATCTCAAGGCTTCAAGCATCAGAGGAGGTTTAGCGGAGGGGCAAGAATGAGAACGCCAAGACGCCGAGCCTCACGCCGCCAGCAAACCTCTCGGGTTTCCAGGTATGGGGCGGGGCTCACCTATTCGGATTGGTTCAGCACTCAGTCTGAAAGACGACAAGGACTCAAAGGCTGCAACCCTCTGAACGACTCGACTCCTCCCCCGACGCGTATACATATATATATATATAAATATATATCACACACGATCACCTTCTCACAAGGAAATCCAAGGACACAACGGGGTACTTGTTGGAAGCCTTTAATCACCAAACCAACCAGCATGATGCATTTCGGCCATTACGCCTTCCTCAGATGCGGAATCGTTCGTGGGTGTCACCTCCTCCCTCCTTTGTAATTGCCAGGGCACTCCCATTGGTGGGAGCTCAGCTGATCCTGCCGCCTGGGAATGCTGCAGTATAGTAAACAACTACAGCTCCCAGCATGCACTAGTTCCAATCCGTCCGGCAGCTGGATCAGATATTGCTCGCATGAGCGCCGAGATTTGCCTCGCAAAGTGGGGGCCATGTAGCGGCTGGTGGCCCCATAGTTCATGTATTTACAGCTCCCTCCGGTCCCCAACATCCAAAGTCCCAAGGAGAAGGAACAAAGCCGGGCCGTGAAGCAGGAGTGAATCAACCTGCCTCCGGGTAAAGTTACAGGCTGCCATTGACAGCGGCCACTTGCATTGGCCCGTTCCTGAGGCGGTCCTGGAAACTATCAATACCTTGATGAGAGAACCAAAATGCCAGAACACACATGTGGAGATATATATATATATATATATATATATATATATATATATATACACACACATACATACATACATACATACATACATACACACATACACACACACACACACGCACACACACATAACTACATTACTGAAGTGGAAAAAATACCAAACCTAATACTTACCTACATTGCAAGGCATAATGCAGAACATGGGTAAACTAGAGCTGAAAACACCATGGCTGCCAATAACTTGGATAAAGGCAGTCAGTAGCCAATTGGCTAATGAATAGTCATCGCTATATACCTCAATAGTACTAAGGTACTATCATGGCCACAGATATCACTAAATTTAAAACACTTAAAACATAAAAAATACTTACTCTTACCTGCCGTACCCCACAGAATTATATGCGCGCCATAATATAGAATCCTGACATATTTTGTAACAATCTTACTGACTAGTTGAAGTAACATTGTAGGTAGGTAAATATATCAATGACAAAAAAAAAATTCACCAGTTCTAGTTAGTGCATGGAGGAGGTTCAAGTTATAGCTAGTGCTGCTGCTTATGACCTAACATAAGACATCACTCATGACATGTTCTATGACATTTATGACATCTCAAATGACATCGCTGAAGACATCATCCAATGAGTGTGGTCATTTGTTTTATAGTCTACATAGTGGTGGGTAAGCACCATATTACTGGTCTACCTAATTTTGTTTAGCCTGGGACCTGCTAATGGGGGGTGTAAGTGTTTACAAAACAAATGTGCTCCTAATGCACCATAGGTGTGTAGCGGTATTGAACTTGTTATAAATCTTTGTACTTAAGAGTAACTCTGTGTGCAGATGACAGTTGACTTGCATTCATTATGATTCACACAAGTTTTTGGGTTATGCAGAAAAAAATTAGGTAACGTTACTTTAACCTTTGTTTTTTTCAGTGAAAATCTAGGTTTTTTTTCAACGTAAAGTAATATATACTTACCATATGTAAGTGCAACCCCGCACCGTGCACGGCAGACGGGGTTGGCTGCAGGGTCTGAGCAGTGGCCAGGCCCTGCAGCCAACCCTACCTCCATACAATCAACCCCACACTGCGCAAGTGGGTTGGCCAAAGGGCCTAGTCCTGGGGACCCCATGCCCCAGGGTCGTTTGTTTTTTAATTAAAGGGGAGGGAGGCCATTCGCACCCCTCCCCGAAACTTGTTAGGCCCAGGTGACCCCATCCCTCACTAATGTGTATTGTTTTAAGGCGAGAGGGCCCGCAGTCCCCCTCCCTGAGGTGTTATCGGCCCCGGGGACCCCAGTCCCTGCGGCCACTTATTTCAATAAAGGGGAGGAGGGTCGCATGGTCCCCTCCCCAAGCCTCGTTAGGACACCATCCCCCAGGGCACTTTTTTAAGTAAAAGGGAGGAGGCGAATTTGCCACCCCTGGACCCTATCCCCAAGGGTCCGGTGTTCTTTTGAGAGGGTGGGTGGCACAGGACCCCTTCCCAGGCTGATTTTAGCCCTGTGGACCCCATTCCTCAGGGCCCGGCATTCTTTGGAGTGGGTGGGGGTACACCTGGCTCCAAGTGACCCCATCACCCAGGGCTCGGCAACATTTTGCAGGGGAAGGGGGCACAAAGCCCACGTCTCCATGCCAATTTCAGCTCCAGGGACCCAATCCCCGGGACCCAGTATAGTAAAAGGTTGGTGCCCTGGGGCTCACCCAGGGCACCCACCATAGTCTCATTGGGATTGTTGTGGGGGAGCCCCGTGGCCCCAGCTAGCTCCTCACATACTGAAGGAGCAGGCATTGCTCCCGCCTGCGGGGAGCAGGCATTGCTACTGCCTGCAGGGAGCAGCTCCTAATGCTACTTCCTGCGTTGGGAGCAATATTTTGATCTGTTTGGGCAAGGGAAATAGATCAAGAGTCGCTCCCAGCCAGCGTGAGCAGTTTTGAAGCGCTTGTCAGCTGGGAGCGGAATTGGTGTTTGCTTCCACTTGGAAAGAGATTCCTGCCAAGCGACAGCAAACACAGGTTTGCTTGCCTCAACCGCTGCGAGCAGGGAAACTGCTATGTATGCTTGTGAGCTGGCCCCAGGTGATGGGATCCTCGGGGCTTCAATGGGTTAGGGAGGTAGGGTCACGCGGCCCTCCTCCCTTGAAGTCATTAGCCTGAGGGGTGGGCTTCCAGGGCCCTTTTAAGGCTCTGGGAACGGGTTGCATGGTGCACCCTCCTTTTAGTAAAATGTTGGCCTCTGTGGTGGGATCCCTGGGGTCTTTTTAGGCTCAAGGAGGGAGATAGAGTAGCAGCCATCCCGATTTAATAAAGTTTCGGGCCCGGGTGGGCTTCCCGAGGCCTTTTCAGGCTCATAAGTGGTGGTGGGGGGGGGGGGGGGCACTCCCCATTTTGTTACATTTTGGCCCAGGGGTGGCCTGCCCAGGGCCTTTAGAGGCTCATGGGTGGCCTTCCAGAGCCTCTGCAGGCTCGGGGAGGAGATCCACGTAGCCCTCCTCTCCCCTTTATGAACACAGCCCGGGGGTGGGCTCCCTGGGGCTTATAATTATATGCGGCCCGGTCACCATTTTGTTTTTACTGTTTCGATCCTGCAAGAGACTTGCGGGATGGCAGCAATTATTGCTGTTTTTTTTTCTTTTTGGCCTGGGAGGCAGGGGACATAAGGGGTCAGGGTATCTCTACTCTTCCCTCTTATATATATATTTTTTAACTAAGTCCCTGAGTTTCTCATGATGCTGGCAGCCAATCAGAGCGCTCGTGGCCAATCTCTATTTTTGAACTGGCACTCCTGCGAGAATCTCTCGAGAATCTCGCAGACCCAACTGCCTCAATATTCAAATATTTGTTACTCTAAATTGTTCAACTACTGAACAGATTTACACCAAATTACAAGTCTATGGAAAATGCTTGGGGATTTTACATTCACCGCAAAATGTTCCAGTTAAGAGCTGAGGTGGATGAACTATTGTTGTGGAAAGTTTTGTGAAGATTCAGCAGATAGGTCCAAATTTATTAGCAAACCAAACAATGCTCTTTCTATGGAAAAGCAAACCTAGTGGCAATATATATCTTCCAGGAAATAGCAAAGGAAACAGCTGCTATGGAAAAAATCCTGGATCTAAAGCCTCAGAGTTGACAACACAACAATAAATATGTAATCATTTAACCTGGGATGGGCAGAGTCACATGCCAAGACAAAAAGAAATTCTTTGAAGAATATGCAGACTTAAAAACAAATCTTGGACCACTTTGCAGACCAATCAAACCCAAACAGTAGACCTTGAGCCAGAGTTCCATATATAACTCACAAATAGCAGTAAAATATATAGCAGACTAATCATTGATAATCAAAGTAAACAAATGAACAGGTCACATACATACCCAGAATATACAGCAATGAGTATGTCCAGCCGCATAGGTGGTCACTTGATTGACTGATGTGGCCTCTGCGCTATCTATCTATCTATGACAATATTAGCCCTGTTGGCTATTCTGAGTTCCTAGCACATCAACGTATTCTTACATTTGTGAGTTTCACAAGGAAACAGTTGGTATTGAAGGGGAAAACTATATCCAGTCAATACTGCCTACCAAGGATGTGAGAGGAAGGGTTCCTTAAAAATAAAGACAATACTGTAATTAAGCAACATCTGAGATTTACAGTACAAAACTATCTTCATCAAGCACAAAGGAGGAATATCAATGTATTTAATCAATAGTGTCTCATGGAATGTGAAGGGAATTCATCACAAACTGCAGAGACAGAGGATTCTCTCCATTCACAGTAAAATGAAAGCCCTTTTTGTCTTTCTATGAGAGACCCACTTAGATGTAGTGAAATTCATCACATTTAATATGTTAATAGCAAACACAAGAAGGCATAAAACCAAAAACAGTTACTACTTATCTTATCTTAGTTGGCGAATGGTACACATTCATTGATCCAATAGTAGACTGAAAGTCAATGCTTCAGTACTGAATGAGTGACTTAAAAGCCTGAATCAAGGTCTTCACCAGGAATTCTTTGAATTAAATGACTCCACCAACATTCCTCTTGAAGGGAACCCACACCAGAACTTTTCTTTACAAATCAGAAACTGAAGGTAGGGTCAACTTCCCAAACTTCCTAGCTTACAAGCCTACTATTAAACTATCAGGCACCCCAACAGTCGCGGCTCGTTTGATTTGTGTGTGGGGGGGGGGCGGTAAAGAGGCACATGCGGGGATTTAAAAAAAAAAAAAATACAACCTTACCTTACCGGCTCCTGCGCCGCCTTCGCTTCTGTCCGGGTCCCGCGCCTGTGTTTTCCTGCTGCTTTCCTGCTCTCCTGCCTCCAGCAGGAACAGGGAGCAGGCATCCTCCCTACCCTCCCCTAAGCCAATCACAAGACTGGCGCAGACAGTGACCATCCGGGTGCCTGTAGGGAGGCCATTTTCTCTATGCAGGCTGAATGCAGCCTACATAGAGAAAATGCAGAGTGCGCATGACTGGTTCCAGCCAAACAGTCAGGCCCCACAGCATTGGGCAAGCCACTCCTCCCCGACCCGTCCACCCGCCCTCCCCCAACCAGGTATACCATTCTGCTTTCTCACAGCGCAGGAAGCAGAAACATAAAATGGTATTTAAAATACCATTTTATGTTTCTGCTTCTCGCACTGCGATAAAGCAGGGGGGCGATGCTCCTCCGCCCTAATGGAGGAGCCGCCCCTGCACCCCAATGGCAAAGTGATGCAGCTGATTTTACCACTCCACCCAAATCATTCCTACAATATATAAGTATATAGTTTCTCTCAGTATTAAAACATAGGCCCCAAAAAAGATATGCCAGGCAGGTCCACAAGAAGGCGATACTTGCTGGAGGTGCCAAGACAAAAGAGCTACCTTAAAGCTTATGCTTTACTTATGCTTAAAAATTTAACAGTATTGGTCCAGCATTGCTGAGAAAATACCAGTCATCAACCATTAAAATCTGATTACTAATCTTCTCTCAGCACTAGAAACACAACATCCATTAGCAGACCTAAAGTAAAACTCCACAACACCTTACTGATTAATGCATTGCAGAAAATAAAACACTTTGGAAATCATTCTCGCTACCACACAAAAATCAATGGTAGAATGCAATACTCTTAGAATAGAATTGAAAATACCACTCGAAATCTAGGTAACAGCAAGCAAAAGCAATCCCTGGTCAATACTCAGACTTCATCAACAAGAAACAACTGAGACCAACCGCCTTGAAAGTGAGTGCTAGAATGGAATTTGATAAACCATAATGAATTACACAACATATGAACATTTGTGTTCTTATAATTACACCAAACCACCATCTCCCTTAATTTTCCACACCTTTGCCATCTTGTTCCACAAAGGACTTAACCTATACAATCCTAAAAACATCAGAGTTGTTTCTTAATTAAAATATAGTAACAGGTGACAGCTATCAATATTTAGAGGTATTGTTTAAGTCTTTATAAACTTGGAAGCAGGCAAGAAACGTAATCAACACTTTTTAATGCTCATGAAGCAATATACCTGCTGTAAATCCTGCATACCAGAATAAAATTACTACTATTCTGATTGGATTTGCAATAGCTCTCCTACCACGCTCGCAACACATTGAAAGTGTGAAAGCTAAACTGTGATAATAGATCCTAAAAGTTTAAGCAGTCCAAAAAAGGCAATCCTGTTGGAGTTCAGTATGGAAAGTATTAAATATAAAGTGATGGGGCAGGTGCTAATTAGAATCTGTAGGAGGCAATAAACTAGGAAAAGTTATATATTAGGATCTCCTACAAGACCCTCCAGCATATGAAAGGAGTGTGAAAGCTGCAACTGTTATGATGGGTTTGGCTCTGTAGAATGCATTACTTAAGTTAGTGTCGTAATAATATATTTCAGATACTGAAAACAGTAAGAGATGCAAACTTTTCATAAGACATGGCACACTACACTAACGATGACAAATTAGAATCAGTAATTAGGACTGCCCACTGGAGTTTAATGCTAGTTTACCTCACGTATTCAGTAATACAGAGATGTAACGCTTTTCTTGAGCTCTGAAACCAGAACTTTACAGCTCCTGAGAGTACCTGCCGACATTTTAAAATTTAAACGTGAGGCTAGAATGTGTAATTCGTGGCTCTCTATGCAATATATGCAACATTTTATATTTGTATGCCTAGGGTTATATTAATTTTTAAACGTTTTACATTAATTATTTTGAAAATGTAAGGTAGAGAATTTTTAAGATGTAACAATGCTTTTGTAAAAGGGCACCTAGGTTAAAAAGTGTTTCTTATTTTTCAGCAGATGATGGAATTGTAATATTTTAGTTGCTTTATTTTACTTTTGTAAGTTTGTATGGCTGTCGATAGAGGGCTGGTAACAGAAAACAAATAACGAAGTATAGGAGGGGTAGAGTCTCCCACTTGGTGGTCTCTAGCATAATGCTTACCCTATTTATGGTTAGACAGAGAGGAAAGCTAGATTACTGGTGGAAGATGATATGACATACATTTGAATATCATGTGTGATGCCCACAACTGACATAAGCTCCTGATATAAATATAACCAATATATCTTGTTCTTCTGTTTACATGCTGTGTTCACTGTCTTAAAGCCGAGGCCTTTTATAGGAAATATATTGCATACCTCATTAATGCACAACAACTTACCACTGCTCTAAGACAAATAGGCAACCAATGGAAAAAGACGCTCCAACAGTTTAGCCCACACAAACATATTCTAAAAACGGGCTATCCCCATGATCATTCTTGCACTCTTACCAAAGGGCTCCTTTGAATACACTAGCACACGCTTCAGAGCCAGCCTTAAAGCCCAGAAAACACCCAGATACTGTGCATATCATACTGTGTAAATGATGTTCCATCTCTGGCAGGTGACATAAATATTTTAAGTACGTTTTTGAAAAAAAATCAATCTTCAAAAAAGCACTTTCAAACCAAAATTACTTTTATTTATAAATCTTTGTGAAGCAATATAAAACAACATCTTGGCACTAAACCATTGCATTTCTTCTCAGACGCAGCAGAGATATGGATATGAACAGAGAACTTTTGGAAAAGGTGACAGCAGCTTGATGAGGGAAGAGAGACCGGAAACACTGATACGTGTGAGGTAAGAGGGTGAAAAATGTCATGCCACGGGAATCCAGCAAAAAAGAATGGAACAGAGAAAACACAAAAGTATTTAATGGGAGGAGGTAATACATTTATTAAAAACAATGATATGCATGCAGTAGGAAAATAAAAGTGAGGTAAAAAGGGCTGAAGGGAAAGTCAGAATACAGATGGTGATGATGTGGAGAGGGGCGTCTCTTCTTGCAGAGAGGCAATAAACAACCAAAATGCAGGTGTAAAAAAAAAAAGGACAATCAGATGAAATGACATATTAATCAACATTGCAGACAAAATCAACATCCATAATAATAAACTATCAAAGGTACTTTAAATGCTCCAAAGCAGGTAACTTAAAGAAGGCTACAGCAGTCATTCTCCCTCTCCTAGATCCCTCCTAAGCTACTCTTTGTTCCAAATAAAGTCGCCAGAAGTAATTTGGAGACAACATTTATCAGACTGCCCATTTTAAGCTGCCTTCAAAGCTTTCTTTAATGTAACACATCTTCTGGAATTCATGTGTAATGTTGATTTGCTGTTCAATTCTATTAATGGTCACGCAAGTGTACTTGCGTCTCACTTTCTGTGTGACAATCTACTCCTTTCACAAGAAGTAAAAATGTATCTAGTAAAAATATTCAACACTTACCTAACTCTATGTTTTTCCTTCCCCACCCCTCTTCTGGCAAGGTTTTTACACTCCTTTATCTATATTCTTGTGCACTGAAATTAGCCAAGCAGTAAACCCAGCCTATGTGGATTTTGAAACTTGCTTATTTGCCATTGCCTCCATGTTAGGCCCAGTCCTTAACTGGTCAGTGGCAGCTGGTTTGTTGTATTCAAAGAGCAGATGTTACTCCTTAAGACACCATCCACTGACTATTTAAACTCTGCCAAAGCTTACCCTGTTTCTTTGCTCTCGGTCCTGTTGAACTGTTGGACAAAAATATTTGCCATCAAGTACAAAACTATCTATATTCTGTACAAGCAGGCTTTCCATTGACTAGTGTTACAGACAGTTCCTTCTCTTTGCTGTTCTGGATCACATGGGTCAGTCGAATCATGGACATCAGCATCTCTTCCTTCATTTACCTCTTGCTTTACTGTCCAAGTTCTTCAAGTATCTCGGTGATCTGTATTCAGCTAGTCTTTTTAAAGACAACCTTCTCTTCAAAGCTTACCTTATTTAATATTTTATGTAGACAACACACATATGAAGTGCCTATTGAGTGATCTGGTAGCTCAAGGCAAATAAACAGTGTAGTTGTATTTTGGAATTTCACACCACTGAGGAGTGTGACATATATCAGGAGATGCCACGTAGGAGATTTAAGGTCAGCAAGTTAGCTCAACAGAAGGCAAAGCTGGGCCTTCAGAGGTGAGAACGGAACACCTTACCTCCGTCCCCTACACAAGGAAAGGGTCTCTTGGGTCATTCAAAGAAAAAGTGATATTACAGTCATTCCCAGTCGATCATGGCCATTTTGAAGGCCACCTGTGCAACATTTCGCCTCTTGCTTCGGTAGTAATAGACGGCAAGCTGTATGTGTTGAATCTACTGTAGAGACTGATACACTCTGCATCAATGAACTGCCGCACATCACTACCACCCATTTATTTCTCCAATTCCAGATATTACAAAAACCATATGCCCATCCTACTACTCTGGGAAACTGGCCTCTCATTCCAATTAGACTCCAGGACACGTTCCTCTGTGTGATTAACTGTACGTCTGACTAAATGGAAGGCTTTCACCTCATCACCCACATTTTGCCCCGTGGTCATTAGATCACTTTTTTCCTGTTCCTCGAGTCCAGCAACTGAAACGTAGAGGTCATGCTTTTAATATCACCCAAAAAAATCTGTTCCACTGAGTCTTAGATCTTCAAACAATCATCTCAATCCACAAGGGCCTCAAAATCTGGCTATTTGTAGCTTTCAAAAAGTTGTTTGCAGCAATGCAGGAGCCCTTCTCAATGCCTACAAGCAGAACTTGGCAATGTCAGTTCTTTATAAAAAAACAATATAAATAGTTTGCTATAATCTTGAATTGAAGTATTTTGAACAAATAACCTGATTCACATATATACTGCTGCTTTTATAGTACTTGGAGAGAGGCCTAATTCCCTCGGACTCACAATAAATCAATTTCACATACCTTATGACAGACCACTGAGTTATAATTCAGCATACACTGACTGTACGAAAGGGCAATCAGGGGCTGTAGTCCTCCTAGACTGGTATGATAGGTAACATAAGATGTTACTATGTTTCCCCTTTACACTAGATCAGCCTTGGGTGGAGGGTGGTCAAGAGAAAGGAGAACAGAGCTCTTTCCTGCTCCAGAGTAGAAGACCATAGACCGCTAGATGATCTGAGGGTCCCAGTGTCCAGTGAAGGAAGCTGAGGTGTGCATGGGTTTAGGTATTATCCAGTTCAAAGTAGCTCTCCCTGTAGCTGCAAGGGATCCCAGAGCAGTCCCTGTAGCCGTGATCTTTGGGCAGGGTATCCCAGAAGCAATGTTCCCTAGGTCCAAGAACTATGCTCCCACCCTTACCTGCTTTAGTCCTTGGAGTTAGGATCACAATAACTTACAGTTCCATTGTAGTGAGAACTGCAAGATCGTTGCTCAACATTTTCAGATTTGAGCAGGGGAAACCCAAAGAACTGCTCACATTTCAACATAGATTCAGTACATGATACATTATCCCCAGAGCACTGTCCTCTTTTGCTAGCCCTAGGCTGGGTGATCCAGATCTTCAGTTACTGGTTCTTGGGCACTAAAAGAGCTCTATCTGCGGATTGGCTGTTTGTGCAGAACAGTTCATTCCAGCTGCAGTCTGCGGCCTGAGATCCCAGATCAATCCCTTATATCACTAGTCTTTGAGGGGCATACCAAGATCAGCCCCCCTCGTATGTTCAATTGTTGTGCAAGAGGACCTCTGAATCCCTTCACCATATCACCTGCCCTCCAGAAGGATATCTTCAGTCGTCCTTCGGTAGTGGAATCCCTAGGGCACTGTGTGCACCCAGGCTTTTGGCTTCATCTACTTGCTCTGGTGTGCAGTAATCTTCCAGGAAGATGTGAGCCAGATTACTTATCCTTCGATTGGCTGAGAGCGAAAAACGCAGCATGCATTCCACCACAGGCAAGGCACTGATCTGCTGACGGGTGCTAGCTGTGCACAAGTACATAAGTGTGGTGATTGCCGACAGCACGGTCTCCTCATTGGCACTGGACAAGCACTGTATTACCTGGGCAATTCCACCAGCTTGCACAATGCTGTCTTTGTTGGCTTTGTCCAGACATAAGTTGCAAAGACCACCTAAAATAACAAAGAAGAAGCAGAAAGGATTACATTTTTGTTTTGCATTATTAGGCAGACCCCCCAGGATATTGCGGCATGGATTAGCAAATTTAGCGGCACAACTATGGAAATTTAGCAGCACAAATATGGAAATTTAGCGGCACTTTATTTTACTCCTATTCATTCTTTTTTAGCGTGAATTCAACGGAAACTGTTTTAGCAGAGCATTCCACTTTGAAATAGGCATGTTTAAAAGTGTCTGCAGCTTTACAGAAGCACAGCTCCAGTCCTAACCTCGTGGGAGGGAGCTGTATTTCTCCCTGGGATGTTCTAGTGCCCATGTATACACCTCTGTCGGGGCACTGCTGCCTCCGGATCTGTGTGGCAAGACACCTCTTCCTCAAGCACCCTAGGGTGCAGGATCATAGTAGCTGATCCAAGTAAGTGAGACAGACTACATCGGGATGTTAACTCCTGCTTACCTGGTCCAGTACTTTTTTTTGATAAACAAATTTTTATTGTTTTGAGTGATACAACAGAAAAAACATTGAGTCTGACGAGCCACCAAGTTACAACCACACAGCACGAGACCACGCCATCCCCCCGCCCCCACCCGAAGCTCCCCCCCCACCCCACCCCCGAACCGCATAATCATAACACATTACCCAACCATTTCCCCCAGACCCTACGGTATTTTTTAAGGCAGCCCCTCGCCTGATAGAGAGTCCGCTCCTGTGCCGCACACCAGTCCACTCCAGTGCTCCATTTGGCCAAGCTAGGCGGCTGCGGATGCTTCCAAGCCGCTGCTATGTCCCTTTTCGCCACCATTAATGCTGTCATAAGGAATAGCTTCTCTGCGCACGTGCCATCCAGGCCGTCAGTGATGCCCAGAAGGGTGTGTCTAGGGTTATGTGGCACCATCCATCCCAAGACCTCCGTGAGATCGGCTTCTATGCCCCTCCAGTAACCCCCCCCAAGTCCGAACAAGACCACACCATGTGTATGAAGTCAGCCGGGGCAAAACCGCAGCGGGGGCAAGCTGCCGTAGCGGAGACGCCCGCACGGTGGAGACGAGCCGGCGTGAGGTAGGCAGTATGAAGATAGTAAATTTGAATTAGCCTCAGTTTGGCGGAGGCCGTCACCAGCCTGGGGGCCATAAGGGCATCCCGCCAGTCGACCTCGTCCAGGGGACCCACCCACGCCTCCCACCGTTCTTTCAGGCCTTCCCGGGCCATGGGGGTATTATTAATAAGAGAACGATTTATTCGGGAGATGCCCCCCGCCCTAGGTTACCCAGCAGGACCTGAGCCTCCGGGGGGCTGTGGTCCGGCAGCCTAATGTCCAGAGGGGTGTAAATGCGTATGGCGTGCCGCAGTTGGAGGTACCTATAAAATTGAGATGAGTGGAGGGAGAAGCGCGCCTACAGTTCAGAGTATGAGCACATGCGTCCCCCCCGCCAGACATCCCCCAGCTGGGAGATGCCGAGCAGGTCCCATGATTTGAAACCCTCCAGGTCCGCAACGTCCCGCATCCATGTCCCATGCCAGAGGGGAGTGGCACGAGTCAGTCTCCCGGTCCAACGGGTGTGGCGAAGCGCCGCTTGCCAAGCCAGGAAGACCGCTTTGGTGATGTCTGGGCAGGAGGCGGGGATGGGGGCGCCATACAGGCGGTCTTGAATGCAGGAGAAACCCAGGTCCTCCAATTCCACCCTGTAGGTCGGATCGGACCATCCCCCCCCAAACCAATCATGGATGACCAGGAGGCGGGTGGCCAAATAGTAGAGGTAAAGATTAGTCATGCCTAGCCCTCCATCAAAGGTGGGCAGGCGACACGCTGACAGGGCCAGCCGCGGTCTCCCACCACCCCAGAGAAATCTGGTCGCCAACCCATCCAGCTCACGAAACCAAGGCCTTGGGAAGGACACGGGAATATTTTGTAGTACATAAAGGAACCGGGGGAGAATCATCATTTTGTATAGTGCCACCCTCCCTAGCGGATTGAGCAGGAGCGATTGCCATCGCGCCAGATCTACCTTGGCCTTCTTGACCAGGGGGGTCACGTTTAGAGCCCAGCTCAGTTCCGGGAGAAGGGAGACCCAGATGCCCAGATATTTGAAGGACAACCAACGGAGGGGAATAGTGTCCTGCCAGTCAAAACACTCCCGGGAGGGGTGCAGAGGCACAAGGACCGACTTCCGCGGGTTTAAATAGAGGCCAGACGCGCGGCCAAAGCGGCCCAAGAGACGGAGTGCACGGGGACCCGAACGCGCTGGATCACTAAGGTACAACAGAACGTCGTCCGCGTAGAGGGCTATTTTGTCCGACGCCAGGCCCGGCCACTCCCAGCCCCGAAGGAGAGGATCCGCTCGGATCAGGGCAGCAAGGGGCTCCATTGCAAGAGCAAAGAGGAGGGGCGACAGCGGGCACCCCTGCCGCGTTCCCCGGCCGATCCGAAATGGTCTCGACAGTGCCCCGTTGACCAACACTCTGGCGCGGGGGCACGCGTAAAGGACTCGCACCATTCCAACAAACTTGGGGCTGAAACCCATGTGGGTCAGGACCTCAAATAGGTAGGGCCACCCGACCGAGTCAAAAGCCTTCTCGAAATCGGCAAGCAGGAGAGTGAGATATGGAGATATGCGATGGCGGTGAGCCAAGGCCACGTGAAGGCG
This sequence comes from Triturus cristatus, assembly GCF_964204655.1. Taxonomy (NCBI): domain Eukaryota; kingdom Metazoa; phylum Chordata; class Amphibia; order Caudata; family Salamandridae; genus Triturus; species Triturus cristatus. The sequence continues at coordinate 558,806,093 of NC_140590.1, forward strand.
ACGAAGGCAGTGGCGAGTGCCCCGGTCCGGCATGAAGCCGCATTGGTCCGGATGCACCAAGCCCGGCAAAAAGGGCCGGAGCCTCTGGGCCAGGACCGCCGCGTAAAGTTTGATATCTGTGTTAATGAGGGAGATCGGCCGGTAGGCCGACCTATCACAAGGAGGCGGAGTGGACTTGGGCAGGACCACAATCGTGGCCATGTCGGCTTCCGGTGGGAAGGAGCCTTTCTTGACCGCTTCAGCGTAGAGAGCACCCAACCGCGGGACCAGGTGTTCCTTATAGGTGGCGTAAAACTCCTGGGGAAAGCCGTCCGGTCCCGGGGTCTTCCCCGCGGACGTGCGCCCTATCGCATCCCCAATCTCCTCAGGAGAAATGGGCACCTCCAGACTCTTCCAGTCACCCGACCGAAGACGGGGAAGCCGTTGGTCACTAGCGGCCAGCAGTGAAGCCAGGGAAAGGTCCGTCGCCCGGGCCCGATATAGCTGCGAGTAATACTGAGCGAAGGCTTCCGCTATTGCCACAGAGGAAGATTGGAGCAGGCCATCAGAGTCGGCCACCGCCGGGATGATGCGTGATGCCCTGGGGTAAGTAGCCAGCCGATGTAGGAGCGCACCATTCTTGTCGCCCCACCCATATACCCTCGCCAGCGAGGATTGCCAGAGGAGCTTAGCCGCATCAAGCGACCGCTGACGAATCTCCTCTCGCAGAAGTCGCAACTGCCGGGTCGCAGCCGGATCGTCGGACCCAGAGAGAGATTGCTCCAGTCGTAGCGCACGAGCCTCACAGGCAGTGAGCCGCTGGAGTTGCGTCTGGCGATGCCGTACGACCTGTGCTTTGAAAGCCCCCCTGATGGTGGCCTTACAGGCCTCCCAAAGGGTGCCCGCCGAAGAGACCGACCCGTCGTTGTCACCAACTGGTCCAGTACTTAAAGGTCGACTTGAGCATACACCTAACACCCTGGTACATAATACACAGAGGCATCTTAAAACTTGATAGGAAGTTGTCAGTGTGAAGCAGAATACCAAGTTGCAATCAATTGCACCTACTGGGTCTTTTACAGTAAACCACGTAGGAACACACCAGCTATCACTCAGGACTGGTAAAAACCTCCTATAAACATACTGCCCCTTCATATAAATTGCCCTCAACCATGCACCAACCCAACTTTTGAGACATGTCAGGAGTCACAGGAATAAGGGCCTCGTAATCCTGCATGGCCAGCAACCACCACCAGCGTAGAGTGTGTTTCCAACAAAATTCAAATGATACCATCCGTGCCCAAGGAACAACAGCTGTTGTGGCCGCCAGTAATCCCTGGATTTTCAGCCACCCCTGCACGGTTGAAGCAAACTGACTCAAAAGATGAGTAACATGTTGAATTGACACAATCCTTAGAGAAGGCAGGAAGACACAGCCCAGGACAGTGTTGATTTGGGCCCCAATAAATATTTTCTCGAGTTGGCTCAAGACTAATGGTTGCTGATAATGAAACCAAGTTGGTGCAGAACTCTAGTCAGCATTTCAACATTTTCTTGAGCCTTCTAAAAAGACGGAGCAGAAAGCAACCAATCAAGATATGACAATATTGAGACACCATACAATCGAAGATGAGCAACAACAGGAGCTAGTACCTTGATGAAGATCCTGGGAGATGCTGCCAGACCAAAGGCAGGACTTGAAATTGGAAATGTTGGTTCCTTATAGGAAACCAAATAAATTGTTGATTGGAGGGATGAATTCAGATGCGACAGTATGCGTCTTGAAGCTCAAACGTCCTGGAGGAAAATCATCTTGAATATGTCCACTGAGATGTAATTGGTCAGGGTCTTCAGGTTCAAAACAGGCTTTATTCCCCATCGGATTTGGCAGCCAAACACAGGACAGAATAGAATCCTTTTCCTCTCAACTCGTTCTTTAGCCACAGGATAGGTCTAATAGGACGGGGAGGAGTTTGGGCAATGGAATTTGGAAATAAGGTCTTGACCATCTGGAGCACTCAATGGTCCATGTTACAGTTCTTCCAAGCATGATAGAAAAGTCTTAACTTTGCCCCAACTTCGAGGTAGTAATTTGGGACTGTTAATGCTAAGTTGGCTTTTGTTGCCAAACATAGCCTGGCCTTGAAAGGGACTCTTGTCCTGAAGATTTTGGAGAGGACGTTTAAACATAAATGATTACTTTCTCGACCCCAGCTTAAAAGGTTTGAGAATTGTTTACTCTTCAGGTGCTTTTTGCACCATGTCATCATATTGTTGAGATCATAAGATGGCCACAAGAGGTCCTCGTCTCTCAAAGGTTGGGAATTGAGAGGTGAAAATATCTGTTTTGTTTTCACAGCGCTTTGTCAGCCTAGTCAAAAAACAGACTTTTTCACCTCTCAGAGGCGACTTCTTGTTTAACAAGATAGGTCATTAGGATGAAGTAAATTGGTTTGTAGGTGCTTTTATGTTCTGCTTCTTTAGCCCTGGATGTGAAAACCTGCTGTTACCTCCATTTTTTCCACTTGTCGCTTTTTGATTTTCAGACTTAATCAGCATATAATTGTTCAGCTGATAATGTCCACTCATGCCCATCTGACCTCCAGCTTAACTTGGTCTTCTCACTTGCATGCTTTCGAATATCTGTTTCGGATCTTTTTGGATTCTGTGCCGATCTCCGAGGTCCCTGGCATTTAAAAAGAAAAAAACGTCCTCAAGCCTGCTTAAAACATTAGGTGCAAAGAATAGCTTTTGCTGCTGTTATCTGCAGTCTGGTCTTTCACAAGGAAAACAAGCTATGGGCCCATAAATAAACCCAAAAAGATCACCATAGTAAACCTTTGAATTGTCTCAAACCATTTTGAATGGTGCTTCTTGTGCCCACCGGTGATATATTCATCTAATTCACTTCTTACAATTTTTTCCAGGCAAAATAACAAACATTATCACTTTTCAAACTTCGCGGGCAGTTTTGTAAAAATCGCGGCATTTTTACAAAATTGCCGATTTCACAATTGTTTTTGCAAATCACAAAATCCTGGAGGGTCTGATTAGGGACCTGGTTAGTGATGATGATGATGACACAGAAATGATACCTCTGGGAACGAATAAGCAAGTTAGTTCAGGGCCTTTTTTTTCTGGGTCATTACGCAACCAGTTTTTATCGTGCAGTATATGCTATAGGTACTGTTGTTTACCACATCTGTCTCAGATACAACTGGACTCCAGAAGGATGACAAATGTGTTCCCTTTGCACAATAGACAAATGTAAAGGTAGTACAAGGTTAGGAACCCAGATAACATATGACATATTAAGCTAATAAACTCAATATCTCAGAACTATAGGTGTGAAAAACATATGGCATTTATTTATGGATAACGTGAGGCAGTCAAAAGAAGGAAAACCATGAAAAAGAGAAGGAGCTCATACTTTCTAAAGGAAAGACAGCGACCTTAAACACTATAACAACTCTTATGTGGTAAGGCACTGTGCTACAAAAAAACATTGACCCCTGTGGTTAAAATAATCCTACAGGGAAGGGTTTAAGATCTTTGGCACTCAGGTTTACTATTTAAGCAGTTGATGTTTAAAGCAGTCAGCCAATGAAGCAAAGGTGCCACACAGAAGGCTACACTATCTTTGTGTGCCTAAACCGTTGTCCTTTTTGGTGCAAGGCTGAATAAATATTGAGCTTTGTCGCTCAAATACCTACAAAAACAGCCCAATACTCCAAGTAATTCAGAATACAACTGTTACGTGGTAACATTCGGCTCAAGCGAGAACACCACCATTTTACATGTTCACGTTTAAACTGGACATCTTTTCTTGAACATGGACATCTGACACACATTTCGTTACATGCCTATGCAGGATAATATTCTCTGAAATGGCTTACCTTACATTTTTACTTTGTAGGCATATTATCAAATACCTTGAACATTCCTTACAAGGGCTAAGCTCACTGCACCAAATGTTGTTGTTTGTTATCGTCCACACAGCAACAGAGCTATCGCAATAGAATCAACAATAGTAGCCTGACTGGGACTGCGACATTGCAACATGAGTGATGTTTATTATATAAAGGACAATACTCCTCTATTTAGTTAAGAGGGGCATTTAGCTGGCACTGTGAGATGGACCCATAAAGGAATTCCAGCCCAGCAGATTCCGGTTTACCTCTTGCGAGGGATAATGCCCAGCTCTCCACCAAAATGGGCACCCTGATGACACGTATTAATAGGTAATGGGGGAATTAGATCACCCTAAAGGTATTTGGCAGATTCACCCACCCTGGGCACACCAGGATAGGTAGCACTAGGTAGGAGTACAATATATTGCAGTACATATATGTAATCATATATTCTCTGTAACAGAAAAATGGTTGAACTCTTTATCTTCTTCACTATTCTCATAATACCAATCGTGTTATTCGGTTTCCTTCTATTGATTATTGCAGCCACGTGCTTTACTCAAGAATCACAATACTTCAATAAATATTCAAATGCCATGTTGTGCATTTCTAGTGTGTCTCTCTGGATATGCATGAGTAACCAAACCAAAAGGTTCTGAATCTGTTACCACGATTTCCTTGGGGAGTCAGGGTTGTCATGTTCTGAGGTAGCACATTTTATTTGTTAACTTGTCCGGTTTGGGGTACAGATAGTGCACTGTGAGCTAGCAAAAATAAGACCAATATATCCTGATGGTGTGCACAGAATCAGTCTTGCACAGTTGTGACATTTAGGTTGTCCCACAAACGCACAGTTTTAAAGAGAAAGTAAAAGGATAACAACATGGCGCCGCCAACGTTCTAGCTTAGGCTCCAATTTAATGGATCGCCAGAGTAGTTTACTGATTAAACCCAAAGACCTCTATTCACCAACTTACCGGAGATGCTGTGGTGTTAGGGAAAAATACTCCTCAGCAGAGTAGGGAACCCCTATGTATTGGCTGTAGGTTGTTCAAGCTTGAACCTTTTAAAAGGATTACCCCACAGAGGTTTCTAATAAATCAAAAGATAGACTAAGAATCTATTAGTATAATGGTGAACTGTAGACCTGCAGTTCCCTGAATGTTACAGCAACACGCACTGCCCCTTGCTTGTGTAGATGTGACCTTCGTGGTTGAGGCTCACGATGCATACATGATATAGGTATTCTATTCATGGGTTACATTCTCAGCAGTAAATGCAAATTCAAGACTTTTTCATGCTTACACAGTAGCAGCAGTTCCCAACAACTACACAGCTCACAAAGCACTACAAATACCTTTAACATACCAAGAACACCAAACTTGGTTTGAAGGCTCCCTACCACACATAACAAATGATGTTAGACTAGGTCCCTTCAGCAATAAGGGATATACCTGGCCAGTCTTTCTCAATTACACACCATACCCAGACAGCAGCACAACTACGTACACTGTACATGTCTTGTCAGAATATAAAGATGTTTGACACAATTTCTCATGAGAACAATGACAATAAATTCTGCAAGGGATGCTCCAGCTGCACAACCACAATTGGCTATGCTTATGAATTAGTCCAGCTACCATCCGTGCAATCATGGGGAAGGTTCCAGTCAGACAGGAGAAGATTCCGTTCTGGATGGCACAAAAAACAGCTTGAAGCAGTGTTTACCCATATGAGACCACAAACAAAATACATAGAATTCTCACAATATGCTTGCAAATGGGGATGGCTCCCCCACTGGAATACTGCATCACTTGAGGCACAGACTTTGCTGCAGTATATACCAGAGCACATGGTACACCCTCATTAGCTGTTTTGCCAGAAGTAACAGATCCAAAATAGGTGCCCCTGCACTGGATTTGGGAATTAAACTGAAGGGCAACAATGCCACAGTATCTGCCATAATGTTAAGTAACATTATAGAGGAAGCAGCAGCATTGGCTATACGTCAACAACTTACAAATTTAGCTCCAGGAGACCAGGAGTGCAAATTACCAAAAATTATTGAGGAAACCTAAGCATCCATAGATAAAGATATTTCGAGAGCTAGTACTAGCAAACCACAAATTAAGGGTAATTCTGAAAAGGATAACTCAAAGCAGGCATCGGAGTCTTCTATTAAGAAGAAATGGGATAATACAAAAAATAAAGAACAGACTAAAGCACAAGGTGGATCTCCTCAACAGGAGTCCATTGAAAAACACTATCATTTGAGTAACCATGATAATATTAAAACTCCTGATAGGTATCAGGATACTGATACATGAACCCTTCATGATTCATTCGAAAAACGCTCAGAGAGAGGGAGACAATCGGAGCGCAGATCAGAGAAGTATGTGTAACCCAAGAAAGACTCACAACACTCTTCTGACTATATAATAAAACAGGAAGACAAATCTAAACAGTCCAAGCCTCAATTCAAAAAGGAGGTAGCTGGCATTAAAGCACCACTGATATTGAGGGCACTGCTTCTGAGCAGGGAGTGGGATCAGACCATGCTGTACAGCGCAGCAGAACTCACAATAGTTTGCCAGAATCGAATGGAGTGTCTGGCAGCAGTAACAACAAGCGACTATATCCAGGTGGAAACACCAGCTAGGAGATTGAGTGTCCTGCATTAATTATATCAATTGCAAGTCCAAATGGAGGGGATATACAAAGTACCATAAATGTTGTGTTTTGGGAGAACTTGCCATTTGGCTATGACATTCTCTTGGCTGAAGGGGATTGGCACCAGAGTTTGTTATGGATTGCCCCAGAGGAGAAAAGGTGATTTTACCTGCCTTCTCTGATCTTGTCCCATATGCAGTTAAAAATCCATACACCTGGGAATGGGGTCTAGCGCAAGCTCTGCCGTTATACTGTAACGATGTGGGTTGGGATTATGGTTCCCTTACCACATTACACATGTGAGGTCAACCCCACAATCACAATGGCAATACCCCATTACAAATGAGGCAGAATAAAAACAAGTTAGAGAGATTCTCACACAACTTGAATACCAAGGTGTAATAGAAAGTTGCACCTCACCTATGAATAATTCTTTGTTTTCCGTAATAAACCCAGACTATATTTATTGTTTAGTGTTAGATTACAGAAGCTTGAACACTGCTACGTGTACTTTCGCTGTGCAAAACACGGGCAGTGTAGCATTTTTTTTTTTTTTTTTTGAAAACCTTTATTGACAATTCAAGAAGAACAAGTATGGGCCTACAACCCCCCAGGGCCGGCCGCTAAGCAATCAGAGCAAGAACGACAAGTATAAACACAGGCAGCACTTCGGGGAGCAAAATCGTAGTGCTTATACTGTGGACAGCGTAAGTAGGGCACCAGGAGAAAGAGGTTTTCATTTTATGATGAAACAAGGCAGAAGGATCAGGTGACAAGCAATTTTAAAACAACGATCACGGATATGCAGAGTAATGAACGTTAGCGATTTACAGCAATCTATTCGGTCAATGGCGCAAACACAAGAACATCAGGATGGAGAAAAACATAGTCTACAGCTGCGCCCGCAGTCCCCCGCCAGAACTCCCCAAGAACACCCCGGAAGTTGTGGACACATGGAACGGCAACAAGGCATAGCAAAAGGAGGTGTATCACGCTGATCCCAGAAAAAAAAAAGGACAAAAAGAATCAGAGAAGAAAAAGGAGGCCATGGAAAAAAGATGAAGGAATACAGAGTCCCCTCCCCCAACCCCCCACCCTGCACCTCTGCAGATGAGTACGGCCCCCCCCCCCCAGCAGTGTGCCTGTCGCCCTGGAACCAGACCCGAAATGTAGGAGAATAGGGAAAAAGAAGTAGGAAAGGACCCCCACCAGACGGGGGGGTTGAGAAATCATTTATAATTTTTATTTTTTGATACAGAAGCTAGAACGGATCAGTGTACAGAACAAACGATCATATGAGAAATGGGTAACAGCCAACAGGAGAGTCAACTAACAGTGAACACATCTAAAATGGCGGCACGAAACTATAATACCAGGATATAGATACGCAGCGAAGTGTGCCTCCCAGCCGCTACCCTCCTAACACCAGTCCCCCCCACTGACCCTAGAAAAAGACGTAAGAAAGGACGGAAAAAAGAAAAAGAAGGCCCATAGAAACAAAAAAACGTGCCGAAGAAGACCCCCCACCCTACACGCATGCCGAGGCTATGGCCTACCCCCCCCCTAGCTACGTGTCTGTCGCCCCATAGGAACCCGAAATGTAGAATTAAGGAAAGAAGAAAAGAAAAAGAACCATAAAATCACGGTTGAACCCAGGGAGAAAAAGAAGAGTGCACTACCCTACTACTCCCAGGAAAAGGAAAAGCGGGGAGGAGCCCACCCCACTGCCGAACTCCCGGACTCCCGCGCCGCCCATACATCCTGCGCCATGTACAGCACAGTATCAAAAGACCCACGTAAACCCGGTGGTCCCGAGTCAATACCACCCAGCACTTCAGCACTTCACAAGTCCTCCCCCCGGCAGAAGAAGGAAACAGGAGGCGAAATCACAGCGACATGTAGCAAAAAACAGGTCATTAAAAACTCAGCCAATATTGCAAAACGTGTATCAGTCCAGATCCCCGTCCGCCGATCCAACCAAAGCGACAACGAGCATGCCATCACCCCTGTCCGGACCGGCAGACGTGGCTCAGGCCCGTCCATTGCTGCGAGTCACCTTCAGCCAGGACAAAGAGACAAGATGGCCGCTCTCGAGGAAAGGGGACAATGAAGCCGTATCGTACCGCAGGGTCCCAAACGCAGCAGTAACATGCCACAGAAGCTCCAGCGATAGGTGCATTCAGGGTAACATCTGGCAAGGGAAGTGAAAGGCTAGGTCTCAACAGGTAGTTCGTAGGCAGAGTCACAGCGTTCAAAGTGAAGGGTGTCCCTGCAACTGTATCCGTGTCGATGGATTGACGCGTTACATTGTAGCCAGGAGGACTCCGCGCCACCGTCCCTCCGCTCTGCAACATTGTTTCACCTCCAGGAGAAAACATGGGCGGCGGGGGATCCTCCAGCCGGGAACGTCCCGTTGCAAACAGTGCCTCATCGATTCTCCGGGTCAGCGCCCGGCAAGTACTCTGCATTGCCACTTTTAACGCCACGAGGGCGGCCAATACATCCCCACAGGTCGGGTCTCTCTGTACCAAGCATCGGTCCGCCCTATCCCGCTGCTCCTCCGATGCGGCAATCAGCTCCGGGGCACATGGGCGCGCAGACACTGCGAGTCCAGGGTCAGCCAGCGTCTCAGCAAGAAGAGCAGTCGCCATTGTCATCTCCACTGCAGGCAATTAGTGGCGGGACAAAAGTGACAATGTATACCGGAGATCCGAGGATGTAGACACCGGAAAAGCTTCGTGCTCCACTCGGGAACTGCACAGGGCGAGAGCGCCCCACGGTTGCCGTGAGGACCGGCCGTTCGCCGCAGGAAGACACTTCAAAATGGAGTCCGCTCGCTTTTCTTCAGGGTGGCGGAGGAGAGCTAGTGTTAGGGGGCCCCAACGTCGTCCACACCACTGCCAGCGCGAGGGGGAGTCCGACCCGGACGTAAGGGTCCGACTCCAGTCGCACAGCCAGCGTTTTCACCCCCGCGACCACCCGCAGTATTCCAGCTCAGCACCCCGTCCACATCCCTCGGCGTCCAGCGGCGGCCATCTACGCAGGGACCAGGGGGAGCGCCGGAGGTCGAAGTAAACACCGAGTCTGCTACCAAACCCGCCGACAAAGGTGTCAGGAGAACGCCAGTCACTTCAGTGCCGGTAATCCGCGGCGGTAGAGCGGCGCAGGTCAGGAGGATTGATCAGGATTAACAAAGGAAGCCAGACGGTCCACGGAGCCGGGAGCTCAAGCGTCCGTCCCGTCGGCCATCTTGGCTCCTCCCTGGCAGTGTAGCATTAATGAACAACATAGTATGGAAGAAATACAAAACAACATTAGATAACTCAAATGGATTTATCTGCTAAATTATAGCACCTGAAAGCAGGTACCTGACTGCATTCTGCGCTGTAGGTTCTCAAAAACATTGCAACAAGGGTATAACAACAGCCCAGGGTAGTTTTAACCCCTTCGGCGCTCATGACGGAACGGTTCCGTCATGAGCGTCGGTTGAGCTGTGCTCATGACGGAACCGTTCCGTCATGACCACGCCCGCGCAAGCAGCGCTCAGCACAGCGGGGGAATCCGCCCCGCATGGAAGGGGTTAAGCCCGAGTTAAAGAACGTTTACAAGATTTTTATGACTGGGCATTGTCCTAATGTCGATGACATATACCCAATAGATGATGACCTGTCACCTTACTTGGCTAGAGTAGAACGCTTAGTTTTAGGATTTGCTCATATGGGCTACAAATTTAATAAAAATAAAAAAAATTAAAAGAAAATTGCCTCAGTGTCTTAGTTTTGCAACACAAATTATTGTCAGGTGAAGGCAGAAGCCTTGTGGCACTTTTCTTAGAAAAGTGTGCACTTTTACAACCACCAAACACATTGAAAAAACTCAAATCCATATTAGGTTTCCTAATTTTTGGCAGAACATACATTCCTGACTATACAGAGTGGGTAAAACTGTTCTACGGCTTGATTAGCCCAGACTTTTCAAGCTTATATTGGACAACTGAACACACAAATTCTACATTCAGTGCAAGCTGACATGTTAGCTTCAAAACACCACACACCAGGTAATTCATATAAATTGCGGGTTCATCAGGATACACATGTGTCGCATTCAATGAAGGCGACACTGTACCAATTGCATATTAACCGTGTTTATAAACAAATGCAGAAATGCATTTTGCACTGACAGAAAAGATTCTGACGGCAGTACAGAGTGCTCTTGTAAGAGGAAGATAATTGGCTCAGGGGGGACTAATAATTTTAATGACTCCAGTTCCAGCCTTAGAGGCGGTTACAAAGGCCATGGTTTCTAACGTGAAAGCTTTACATGCACGTTGGATACAATGGGCCAACTCACTAAAAGCAACAGATGCAGATTACACATTTTTCTCTACACTACAAACGCAGCCATGTCTGCAAACTGAAAACAAATATCCTCTGCCTGATGAAGTAATAACTCTAGATCAGTATGATTACATCATCTAAGCCTGCCGTAGGGTCAAAGCACCAATATTCTGCTGTGTGCGCAGCAGTTAAGGATCGTATGCAGAATGAGGAATTCCACCCTCATAAAACCTACATGCAGTCACTTGGTGATTGCACAGTGCAGCTAACTGAACTGAAAGCTTTAAATCTGGCACTTGAGAATACGTTCCCAGATTCCCCATAGTCATTGTGTGGTTTTTGTATTAATGTGTCTAGTTTTACTGGAGCCAGAATGGACTCAGCTATTCCACAGGGTGCACAATAAAGCACAAGATGCTTTGGGGACAGGTGGCCAAACAAACAGTTTTGCCACTGACTCATGTGATTCACACACTGAGTCATCAGCGTGTGGGATACATGTTGGAGGGAATTCCATGGTTGATGACGCCTCACAAGCAACAGGGCTAACTGCTGCAGTCGCTGCAAATACTTGTTCTAGTACGAGGATAGATGGCGACATTATGATGGCTGTCAACACCGCGTGAGATGGCCCGCACTTACTGAAAGGCTTTCCAACAAAATACTCCAACCAGTTAAGTGCGCAAAACAATCAATTTTTTCATATTCCCCGAGATTGGGGAAAGAGTAATACCTAATTTAGATCGCAGGTTAGGATTAATCCTAGTAGCACATGATGGCCGATCATCTGCTCACGCAGGGACGGTGGCTACAATTTCATTATTGCAGCAACACTATTGATGGCCGGGTTTATATGAATAGACCAATGACTTTGTCCTAAATGCAACATCTGTCAAGCGATGAAGGTTTCCACCATGACACACCCAACAAAGACACCTCTATTGATCTCAGACCAGCCTCTAGCTCGTGTTTATCTGGACCACTGCGTTCCCGTACAATCGGATGGGTCTAGCAAATACATCCTGGTAGCAGTTGATTTCTGCTCTCAATTCTAATGGGTTTTGCCATAGTGATCGGCTGATGCCCAAACTGTTATAAAAGACCTGTAAGTCTTTATCGGGATAGCCACATTCCATTTGGACTAGAGCCCGGTGTTTGCCTCCAAGGCTTACCATGGGGAAATTGGGTGCAACTGTCTAGTATTCCTCACCCTATCATCCCGAGGGAAATACAGTAGTGGAGAAGAAGAACCGTGAAAGCAGTCTTTAACAGCTAGAGTATTAGGTTCAGGTGGCAGTTGGGTTCACCACCTGTATGGGGTCCAGAGAGCTCTCAATCTGCCTAGGAAATACCTGGTTGGTCAGACTCTCTATGAAATCCTGTATGGGGTTAAGGTATGGGTTCCAGACCTTGACAGTCCCAGTACAGTGGTAGCAGAAACACCATTTGACATCAATGAACGTTTGGATGTTTTACACGAACTGAACAACTTCTGAGACGCTAAGAGCAATGTCCAGCAGAAGTGATCCCCCACTGGTGAAGTGTAAGACACACCAGCAGCTCCAGATTGGATTCCGAAGATCTGTAAACTGGTCAGGGAAAAGATTGTAGACAAGAAAGAATCCGGGCCATCATGCAGAGCGCCTGTACCTATCCTGGCTGTTGAAGGTACCAGAACTGTACTTTTACCACCCCTTGCTGGCAGCAAAAACAAGAGATTTGTGACTATAGATCTCATCAAACCACATCATATGGCTGGTTCTACGCAGTAGGCATTGAGGGCTCCTGGGTAGTTACCAGTCTCCTCTCACTACCCTACAGGAGGTCCCATTGGAAGCTTCTTCTTCCCAGATGGGACGGCTAACAATGAAATATCACTACTTCCTTTTACACCAATAAATGTCATATGATCAACATGCTCGGAAACACATATTTCATTTCTGCAAACAGATAAAGATGGTATCTACCTCAACATACTAGCATTAGAGTCTCCTTTCAGTTCTACTCAGCCTCCATAACTTCCTGAAATATACCGAACTGCCTCTGGCTATTCCATCAACTTTGATTACTCCTCTTCGGATTCGTCTGACCTACCTTTAACACCAAAAGTTAGATTGAGCGAATTTTATATTTAGCTGAAAAATACATATTTTATCCCTCCATGGATATACATTTGGATTACAATTGCAATACTTTTCCTGTTTATCTGGATTGGTTTTGTGACTGTCTTTTTTTCTGCTTCTGAGTGAACACTACCTCCCAGAGCGTTCGGTTTCTATGGTTGTGACCTGTTGCATGCAATTACGGTTCCCACCTGCCAGTATAGTTAGGAATGCGGCGCTTTGGTCTTTGATAAAGCTTTCGAATGTGCACTTTGTTGCTTTGAGCAGACTGAAAGTTTTATTGTTCCAGAAGGATATGGCCGTAACATCTGCATGGGAGACGTTTGATCTACAAGTTGCAAGGTCTTCTTCTGAGACACAGTTGCTACTACATACTAATTTCCCACACCGTTTTGGAGAGCTTGTGCATCAAATTTTTTACAAGTCTAGTACTGCGGGGGTAGTGCACATTTTTAAAACAATTGGCTCCAGGTCGGTTAGCACCTTCCAGATGGTCTTCAGGAGTTATTTCATCATTCATATGCTCCGTGCTTGGAAGTATTTTTGGAGGCTTACAGCTTGTCCTGTTCCTAGTTGTCGGGACTCTGCTTTGAATTTTTCTGGTCCACAATGGATGTTCCATCACAGGGCCAAATGGGAATGGCACTTTCACATGTGCTCCTGTCTCATGAACAGATGATACAGTCCTTCGGCGATCCTTTCTTCTGGAACTCAATGACAACTGGTTCTTGTCCTTTCAGCCTGTCTGGCTACACTGCGTGTAGCTTGTATTTCGCGGTCTGCTGTGCACTTTCGAGTGTGCCCTGGACATATGCCTAGGAACGCAACTGGTTCAATCTCTGAACATAGAACTGCTGGTGGGTCCCCTAGAGGCCCACTTGTACGGCTGTCCTTCGTGCTTGCTTCTAAACGCATACTATGAGCCTTCCTAGAATGCTTCAGCTCCTGGTGATTTGGATCGTGGTTCTTCATCTGCGGATTTGTTACTGGCCTCATTCTGCGGCTGATGAGCAGATGGATGTGAACATGTTTGCTCTATGGATCTGATGCTTTTGGTGGCTCTGGGAACATCGCCTGCAGTTGCTAGGAACAGCAATGTTTTGACTACTACAAACAAGCTGGCAGTTTCAAGTTTTGGGACTTTTTAAATTGGCTATGTTTTTATAAATGAAATTGCTTTTAAAGACTTAGTCTTTTTAAAACACCGTTTTCTTTTACCTTTTTAACAATTTGGCTTTCACTATGCTTTTTCTTATGAAAGAAGCACAACGTTTTTAAAATTTTTCGGTTTTCAAATATATGTTTAACCTTATATTTTAGCATCGTTTTTGGGGAACTTTTTAAGTCGCCTTGCATCCAAGGAGTGGGTGTCATGTGGTCATATTCGTCTAAAACAAGAACACAACTATTTTACATGTGCACGTTTAAACTTGACTACTTTTCTTGAACAGTGACATTTGACATACATTTCATTGCGTAACTGTGCCGGATAATACTCCCTGAAATGGCTTTGGTTACATTTCTACTTCGTAGTCATATTATCAACTACCTTGAACATTCTGTACAAGTGCCAAGTTCACTGCGCCAAGTGTTGTTGTTTGTTTTCGTATGCTCAGTGACAGAGCTATCACAATACAATCAACAATAGTGGCCTGACTGGAACTTCAGCATTGCAACATGAGTGATGTTTATTATATAAACAACATAACTCCCTTGTTTAGTTGGAGGAGCATTTTGCTGGCACTGTGAGGTCGACTTATGCCTGAATTCCAGCCCACCCGATTCCTGTTTACCTCTTGCGAGGGATGATGCCCAGCTCTCCACCAAGACAAGCACCCTGATGACACTTACCCACAGTGAACGGGGAGGTAGATCACCCTACAGGTATTTGGCAGATTCACCCACCCTAGGCAGCGCTAGGTAGGAGTACAATATATTACAGTACTTATATGCAAGAATATATTCTCTGTAACAGCAAAATGGTTGAACTATTTATCTTCTTCGCAATTCTCATAATGCTATTCACGCTATGCTGTTTACATCTATTGATTATTGCAGCACATATATTTTACTCAAGAATTCAAATGATTCAATAAATATTGAAAACGCCAGTTTGTGTATTTCTTGTATTTCTCTTTGGGTATGGATGAGTAACAAAATGAAAAGGTTTTAGAACTGTTACCACAATTTCCTTGGGGAGTCAGAGTGGTCATGTTGTGAGGTTGCACATTCCATTTGTTACTGTGTCAGGTTTGGGTTACGGATGGTTCACAATGAGCTAGCAGCACTAAGACCAGCATATCCTGATGGTGTGCACAGAATCAGTCTCGCACAGTTTTGACGTTTAGGTTGTCCAACAATCGCACAGTTTTACTGAAAATGTATAAGCCGTATGACACCACCACAGATGTGTACCATCTAATGTCCATGGTTAGTGTGGCAAAGGCCAGTATTTCTTAAGTCCCCACTGGCCTGGTGGATACCTTGTCTGCCGAACTAGGAGTCTGCCCTACCCACTTAAAAGTGAGCAAAGCGCCACATTTATATTGGTGAAGTTTCAGATGTAAACATTTGACCAGCAACCCATCTTCTAAAGGATTGTTAGTCAATGCACATCAGGTGTGTGGTCCACAGGGGGCTACATTGTCCCAACCATTGTGGTTGATGTACTTTGCCACTGGTGTCCTAGGGTCTGTGCAACTTTGGTTCTGCACACCTGCCCAAGTACACCCATTCTGCATGCAACTCAAGATAAGAAGGTAAAGGCTTCTCAGGGAGGTAGTGTGGAAGCCAGAGCTCGGAATTCAATAGTCAAGCAGACATAAAAATACACTGTTTAGCCCAGTGCTTATCTTATTAAAAGAGAAATACTTAAACAACACAGCAAAATGTAATACTACCCAATCCAATGGGACCCAGCTCTGACTTTGTGATTCAAACTAACATTTGCAGGTAAGCGTTTACACTCTTAATGGCACCCTCTTCCCATTAAGGGAGCCTCTATATTCTCTGCAGGATTTCTACCCAAGCAGAGGCATAGGCAGATATGGGGCATAGCTGCTGTTCTGTTTCTATTGTGGAGCATTTCATAGTTCAGCTCAAGTGTTCATAACCACACTGTTTAAGTAGCAATATATGTTTACACTGCAGAACACTGCCTGTGTGTCTTACTCAGTCTTTAGCGTGTGAGGTCGTGTACTTGCATACATTGTTGTGGTCCTGCAGCACTGACAGGTGTTCTCCTGGCTGGTAGAGGACCGTGATGGTGGCTTCACTCAATATTAGGGCTGTGCGGGTGAGCAGCATGGCAGGCTTGATCAGTAGGCGCCCCACCTGGCAGAAGTGGCCTCTAGACCGGCATCCAACAGGAGCTCATTGCAGGTACTTGGGGCCTCTGGACCAGTATCAAAGGGTGTGTGCGCATGTGGCAGGTGTAGCCTATGGGCTGAGACCAGGCTTCCACTTTGCCAGCTTCTCCACTAGATTATCTTAGAGTTGGGCCGCAGCATCACTTGGACATAACAGAGGTGCCAAACAGCACGTGGTTACTTCTCGAACATGATTTCCATAAGCGGTCTAATGTGGGGGCCTCAGTGGGAGACCCCTAGTGAAAGGGATCGGCTCTGGCTTTGCTCCCAAAGGTAATCAACAACTTTTGGGTCTTCTGCATGCCAGGAACACAGCTGGCTTTTCTTCCTGGATGATCTTTTCTCTTACAGAACAAGGGACTCTCCTTCCTTCTCTGAGAAGGCAGGTTTCTAGGGGCTAGGGAGACCTTCAGCTTCTTCAGCAAGTTTTGCATATTTCAGGTGATGTTCCTTCACTTCTGGGAGACTGGCTGTCATGAAGACATCAGCCCCCTGGTCACACAGCAGCCCTTTGAATACTCTGCAGAGCACTCTTTGCCTTGGTCGTGAAGAACTTTAAACTGGAACAAAATTAGGTGGCTTAGATCCTTTTTTTATACAACTGTCCCAGAAAGGAATGTGGATCCACCGTCTTAGGTTTTAGAAACAGTTTGGGTGGTTCTCTTTCAAATGTAATTTTCTGGCTGTTCCTCAGACAGCCTTTGTCCAAAGTGATGCCTCTTAAACGAGGATGGCTCCAAGCAGGTGTATCCAAAACAAGGGTAAATGTAGGATGAGATCTCTGCATCTGGTTGTCATCAGCCTTCCTGAAGCAATAGTCAGGGACAGAAAATTGGGTAGGCTCTGCCTGAAAAATTCCTCATGTTAAGCTAAGGGAACTGCAGTCCCAATCCCTCACTCTTACCATCTATATAATGATAGTGCTTAGGAGGAACCAATCAGCAGCCTTTTTGCTAAGAAGGACTTCTGTGAACCTATAAAGGCAGCCCTATCTCCATCCTCCCTCACTTAAGTTTATAGATCTAGACAGTCCATCAGTCAGTCTCCATCATGTGCCGCACTAAACCAGGAGCCATCCAAAATGGTTCCCACTAGTGCCAAAACTCACTCAAACCACACACAGAGCCCTACAACTATAAACGTGCAATACACTCGCTACACATACATGCACATAGAATGTCAGCAAAAGGTTCTTAGATTCACATAACAGCAGAAATGTACATGAGATGGGTCAGTAGACTGTCCTCTCCCTGACACAGAGAAAATAGTCTGGTCATACTACTGATTCCAGCATTGCTTTAACCCCTTCAGCGCGGATTACCGCGCTGTGCTGAAGGGTTCGTGAGCGGGCGGGGCCATGACGGAGCGGTTCCGTCATCCGCACAGCGCAACCGATGCGCATGATGGAACCGCTCCGTCATGCGCATCGAAGGGGTTAAGGGATTCTCCAAGGACATGGACAGTACTCCTACATCCATAATGTGGGCACGGTTTGTGAACCCGTGTCACAGGAAAGGTTCTGGATCCTACATTACCAAGGATAGGCCTAGGCCTCTGCATAAACTCCAGATTAGCCAGATGCCTTTGGCCAAAAAAGCCCCTCTTGCAGTGCCTAAGACTGAAGGTAAGTCTGCTATGAATAGGGAAAAAAGCAGGGGGGCCAATACACACCCCTGTCTTAACCCGTTTCCAATTGGGATTTTCTGTAATAGGCTCCCCTCTATATCCAAAATTATCTGCACCCAATTATAAGTATGTAGAGCTTGTATTAACCTTAGCAGATCCATTGGGATGTTAAACAAGAGCAATGTCTCCCACAGTGTTTCACGGTCTACCAGGTCAAACGCTGCGCGGAAGTCTACGAAGCTGCAGAACAAACTGCCCCTCTGCTCAATATACTTTTGCGCGATAGACCATAGCACAAAACAGTGGTTGACTGTAGAGTGTCCCTCCTTAAACTCCCCCCACCCCGGTTCCGGGGGCACCACTTGGTTTACTTCAGCCCAGTCCTTGAGTCTTTCCAGGATTATTTTAGCAAATAGTTTTTTTCCTACATCCACTAGGTTGATTCATCTATAGTTCTTTGGGTCTTTGATGTCACCTCGTTAATGGATGGACCTTAGAATTGCTCCTTTCTAATTTTCTGGTATAAGACCAGTATTAAGGATCCCAAGGAACTTTTTTGAGAAACATTCTGCCCATCGCTCTGGCCTATTTTTTATGGTCACTGCAGGGAGGTTGTGTGGTCCTGCAGCTCTAGTCAAGGTAAGGTTAGATATGATTTTTTAAACATTTCTCGGTGTGAAGTATTCCTTGATCTCCTCTCTCACACCTGGCCACAATATAGTTCTCAGTCTCTCTTTTGCTGCCCATTTCCCATACATTTCCCACACCCACTGTTCCCGCTCCACCCATTTCCTCCAGAGGCTCCACCCACTTCCTTTACTGGTTTCACTCACAACCCCACAAGCCTCAACACATCATAGCCACCTCTTCAAACCTGAGTTCCGCAAGAAGCTGAAGACCTGGCTCTTTACACAAGTACCTCAGGGACCTCCCACCTACCCAAGTGCCTGGATAACCTCTTGGGTGATTTGTGTGCTATACAAATTAATATAATATAACATAACATAATGTAACATATAGGAAGCCTATGACAACTTAAAAATGAACTCAAATTAGAGAATGTGTGCAAATCTCAATATGCAGCTTTAGGAAAGGTCATTAGAGGACTTGAGACAGCTTGATGAACAGAAAGAAGCAAGGAAAGGAGCAAGATAAGCATAAGGAGTGTTGATAAGAAAGAAAGAAATTAAAGAGGTGAAGGAAGGAGCAGGATAAAATAAAGTAAGGAAAGAATAGAGGAAGAAGGATTAAATGAACCAAATTAGGAAGTGTGGGGAATGAATGAGGGTGTAAGGAAGCAAGAATGGAATGAGGGTGTGATGAAGCAAGAAGCAAGAGGGTAAAAGAGGCATGGCTGGAGGTGCTGAGAGAGAGAAAAAAGGAAAGGAAAAAGATGGGACGAAGGAAAGAAAGAAGGTCAAGGGAATGGATATAAATATGAGATGTACTGGATTAAGGAGGGACAGAGAGAATAATGACCGTGTAATATTGCAAAGAAATTGAAAAATAAAAAGATTGAAATACATTTGTGTCCTTAACATACCATGTAAAGCACATATTCACCAAAGGAAGCCTTGACAACAAATTTAAAATGCTGTTATCCAGCTCAACGGCACAATTTTATCGACCTCAGAAAGATGAAAGACTGATTTTCTGCACCAAGTTTTAATTTATGACCCTGAGAACAAACACTGATTTCTGGAGTGGATATAAAAAAAAGTGCAAAAAGGAAAAACATAAAAACAGAGATGGGGAGTGCAAGATCGGAGTGGAACATGATGAGAATGAAAAAAAGAAAGAGGAGAAAGGGAAGAAGAGCAGACAGCAGGGAGGGCATAAAAAGAGTGAAGGGAAAGATGAGCAGGTGAAAAACGAAAAGCAGTTAATGAGAGGAGGTGGCGATTAAGAAACGTGGACGTAGGGCAGAAAGTGAAAGAAGAATGGAGGAGTAAGGTTTGATGGAGAGGAAGAAAAGCAAATACTGAGGAAGAACAAGAAAAGAGTATAGCTTTGCTTTATTAAATATACAGTAATCAATTATGTAAAGTTGAGTGGTGACAGGGCTGTATCATTACTTGCCTGTCTCATTAATGCACAGCTGTGCTATCCAAGATACACAATAGCGATTTAGGACACCAGATCACTGAGTGGCAAGTTTGGGGGCACCCCATTTACGCATGCACTGTGAAAGCACGTGCCATTTTTAGTTTGAAGGACTCGTTCTTTCAGAATGTATGTGAACATGGTGCTCCCCCCCACCTCCTTGAGCTTGGTGCACACGCCGCCAAAAGAGATTTTTGCATCAGGCGCAGGAGCGCTAAAGCCGGCACAGCCAACACGTTGACTTAGAAACTCATTATTTCATCCACTCACATTGAGCATTGAAAAATACAACACAAATTAACTCCATGTGAAGATAGAAACAATGTCATATTTTTAAATTACGGCTTCCTTTTACAATTTGGCCACTTCAGGCTTGTTTTCACGTCTGCTTGTTGTGTATCCTAAACATTCCACAAGTGTGCACCGAATCATTTGCACAACATGAATGACTCTAGTCCTCAAGATGCAACAGTGGTGGAAAAATGAAAAAGTCATATATGACTTTCAATTTAGCTCCTAAATAAAAAATAAAAAAACAGTTAACCCTTTCCATCTCATAAGCCAATTACATAACGGGGAAGTAGGTCAGGGGTGGCATTTTACCATAAGTGGATTTAATTAAGGAGATGGATAATGGTTTCCGTAGCATACTATTGCTTAGTTTGCTTTTGGACACTTTAATCAACCGGCATGTATGTTTGGCTCAATCAGTTTCACCTGTTGTGTTCAATCATCTACTAACTGAATTTAGTGGAAATGAAAGGACACACTTGCAGAGACAATGAAGCAAGTATGTGAAATTCAAACACACAATACTTTCCTGCTATTAACTAACCTGCTTCAGCCCACCGACCACCACATTTTAAATCATGAAGCGCATTCACTTGTGATTCTGTATGAGGGTATAGTTTTTAAAAGCTTTGTTTAGTGTTCTCGTTAGCCAGTCTTTTTAATTTGGTAAAGTCAAAAGCAACTTGTGGATTAGAAACAGCCTTCTTTTCAGGTATCTGCTACTTCTTTCGGCTATTTCTTCTAACAAATGTAGACTTCTTATATCCTACAGCTGAGCCAGTGCAAACCATCTGTCACAAAGAAAACACTACAAAAATGCACAAGGCAAATACACACATGACATTATCAGCTAGGGACCTTCCAGCACCGAAAAAGATTTACTCCACTTACCTGATCTTTGAGGGGTGATGGGCTAGTCACATTGTGTTGGGTCACGCTGTGTTGACTCGGTTCAGCATGCACTGATATGCCTGCTGGCCAGCTGCTCCCAGTAATGCTGCAACGTCCTATGCCATGCAATTAGAGTGATGGCAGTTTCTAAGTGCAGACCAGCACATGCACACCGTAGTTAATGGTGGGCCATGAGCACTTCGAAAGCAGAATTGGAGACTGCTCCAGGTCAGTGCTGATAAAAATGCATGATACGAGTATACACTCTTTTTTAATTTCAGACAGGCAGGGCAGCAACATAAATCTACGGAGGATTTCGTAGCATCCTGCTATCATACCCAAACTATATGACTAGGCTGTCCGGTTTTACGTTTAAGCGTATAATAACTGATAAAGCCCCACTGAAAGGGAAATAGACCTCACCAGTGTAAACATATAAACACTGAAAAAAACACCTGCACAACCACAAACTAAATGCCATTCAAAGAAAGGAAAAGGAGAATGAAGGGGCCAATACAATGTAACTTTGCTATACAAGCTAGCAGCAAGGATGACTGGGCTTAATTATTCTGCTTAAGTTTTGTTGTTAATGGATGTCACTAAAATATTGTTTCTTCTTCCTTTAGCTTTTTTCAGTTTTGTGGTCTTTGGTTTGTTTAGAAGCATGTTTTAGGTCTTGTTTAAGTATTTTATAAACTGTAAAGAATCAGGAAATATCAAAATTATATTTGATATTTTAGCTGCTTTTGATTCTTTCAATGATAGGTAAAATGGCTGTTTTTTTAAAGAATCTTTCCCAATATATGCCATGACATTTGTCCACAGAGAATGGGTAAAATCCTTCAGACATCAGCCCCCAGTTTCTAGTGAGTCAGTATTGATAGTAGGTGAATTGTCAACACCTCAGGCTTTAAACATTCAATGCAAGGTATAGAGACAAGTATATGTGAAAAGAGTGCTATCACAAAGCATTTGGGATAGTGGTGAAAACTTAACACCAGACTTTTGGAAAACATGGAACGCAGTATCACTTGGAATGCTGCTGCAAAAAAGTTTATTTTCAAGTTCAACAAAGATTGGAGTGGTATTGTTTGTATTTGCAGTGATTCAGCTACGTATATGAAAAAGTTGTGTGGTGGCCAGTCAAAATTGATACGGGAGCTGAAGTGCTTCCCAGTAAGCGATCCTTGCCATTTGTTACATGGTGTGCTGAAAGCATCTTTACAGTCTTCAGAGTTAATAAAGAATGCTATTGACTTTTCAGTCCATTCTGGTGCACGGTTTTGCTATGCGCAAGAACTAAAACGCTAATATTTCTCATGTGGTGCTTTGTGTGGCATCAAAGAAAGAGTCGTCCCAAATGTTTCACTTAGCTGATGGTTCTCAGTACAAGGGGATGTGAATACCATATTATTCATGTGGAAACCGTTTACAGATTTTTTGCTGAATGATGAGGTCATAGGGAAGAAATGTGAGAATCTCTGGTCTGAGGAAATATGAATTTTGTGATCAGTTATGTCCCCTATCGTAGACCCCAACGGCTCCATGTGCATGCTATAAGTACATGTATGTTCCCTCCAGTTCCAGTTTTGAAGACGCAAATACATGTGCGTCCACCGTCAACATGTCCTCTTTCAGATCCGCCATGAATGGGTCAGATATTCCATTCCTAAGTATGAAAGGCCACCGACTTTATGTGGTTCACTTTCCACATTTTACAGATTCAGGCGAGTAGGCCCAGAATTCTGTCATCAAGCCTTTTCCTGCCTTCTGCCTCTGAAAGCTCCAGTCTGAGCCCGCATCTGTATCCATGAACTTTGTCCTACTCCCTGCGCGGCTAACGGTGCCTGATCCAGCCTGTTGCCTGCCAAAAACTGTATTTCACCTTCAAGATTATCTGCTCCGCTCCTCATCCGATGCATTCCTGTCTAGTAGTTTAGGTAAACATTCCTCCAGCTACCGTGCAAAGGGCCAGGCCTCGCTGTCCTCATGCAAGTAATTCATAGCCCCTGTTACCATGGAATATTCCTGCCCCCTCGCATCTCATGTAGACACTTAGACGCTTGTACACGCACTAACAGTCAGTATAGAATAGATTCTATCCTAGAGACCTTTCCTTTTGGATAACACAGTTCTTTAAACATAGGATATTAGATATGATTTGGGATTAGGTTGACATGACCCCCCAGACTTCTGTCTCCACATGTAGAGCTAAATGTCAAGTCCCCTTCACCCTCTAGTTGCACGTCAATCACACGTCATGCGGCTGCGCGCGCATCTCTGCCAAATATTTCTGCTGACATTGCAGGATTCTCTTATGGATCCACCCACTTGTGACATCATGTATAATGACGTTTACTAAGTTACGCCTATATGTCCGCCTTTTTTAGTTACGTATGCATATTTTATCTGTATTATCAGCTGTTACGCCTCTTGCATCTGTCTTAATGTAATGCTTTCCATATAAATACCATTACCTGTCAATAATGTATTGCCCTTCCTTCCTGAACTTTCGTGGTGATGGAATTTGAAGCCTGCAATTCGAATTGTATTTCCTTTGTAAAGGAATAAAGCCTTTTAGAACCTCTAATACCACAGATTCTGCCTCTTATATTTACTGAGTTATCCTTACTAGACTTTACCGCATAAAAAATAGTACCGGTAATGAAATATTTACCACATAAATTGGCGCCCGAATAGGGACACTTTCTCATCTCACGCGCCGGAGGTGCGTTGCAGGCCCGGTCTCCTGCCACAGCTGAACGGACAAAAACGCGTACCTGCAGGATTTCCTGTATCTCCCTCCGGCCAAGCGGGGGTGACTGAGGCTGCGATCAACACCCAGACGAGGCGGTGAGAAGTGCGAAGTATCCCGACCAGAGCCTAGCTGAGAGAGCAAGATCCGAGGTATACAGAGGCCCACCAGGTTCCGAAGTTCCGAGTCCAGTCGAGTCCAGTCCGGTCCAGTTTCAGTTCAGTTCCGAGGCCTTCCGTTCCGAGCTACCCGGTGAGTACCATTGCCGGGGAGGCATTTAACGTGCACATAGTCTGTGCCGGTCAAGACGGGTTTGGGTACACAAATCCGGTCTGCACTGTTTCAGCAGTGTATCTGTACTGTTTAGCAGTATATCTAGTATGTCTTGCATATAAATAAGTATTATCTAGTGTCAGTATTATGTCAATAACTAGTTTTCTATTAGTTATCATCGTTCGTTAAACTGTTAAGTGTTAAATGTTTTAATACGTCCTACATATTGTGGTGTGAATGGTTGTTCATTATTGTGTTTATTGTATAAAGTGTGTTCTAGTAACCATCTAAAAATGCCGCTCTTTTCGAAATTAAGACAGATCAAAACTAGAAAAGGGGTACTCGAAGAAGCTGTTCCCATCCCACCTAGGGACACTCCAGGATACTTTATGTATCATAAGCATGGCCTAGATGCCGTATTATTTCTTGATTTATGGGTGGACTACACCAAGGATTTATCAGAGAGTCAGAGATGGCCCGCAGCGGGGACCTGGGATGCAGATTGCATCATGAGAGTAGAAGAAGAATTATGGAAAAAGAAAGCTAGACAGTCACAGAAAGATGCCATTGAATTATGGCGTAAAGAATCATATAGACGTACAGAAAAAGCGCTCAGACAGGAAGAGAAAGGTAGGGAGAATTCGAATAAAACCCGAGAAAATCTATTAATTGAGGAAGGTACCCGAGTAAAATCAGAACAAGTAGATAGACAAAGAAACACTCTTATGAATGGTATGTATCCTCTTCTGGCCGAAGGGTTACCTAAGGCTACCCCGGAAATACCAAAAGACTTAACTCCTCCATTACTCCCGATAAAAGCACATCCCAAAACACATCCCAAAACAGCAAAGGACGTTTTCCTTTCCTCCTATTTAGATGACGTAGCTCCCGAGTATGCTAATACCATACCACACACACCGCTTGCCGATGGTGTTCAACATCAAGAGCATCCGTCTGTATCCCCGCAACAACAAACTCCTACACAAGTTCCCACAGGTCCGTCCGTTTCTACGGTTTTTCCCACATCTACGATTTCTATCTTACGTCCAACGAATCCTTTCTTGCCCAGCACTTCAGATGGTGCTACAGGAGGTACGACAGACATGTTTGCCACACCGCCGCGAAATAAACAGACCCTTAGAGATTTAGCACTCCAACGTACACCCCAACTAGCGACATCTGACATGTTTAAAGAACAGCTTGTGGATTGTAGATACGATCCAGTACCAGGTAAACAGGACAGATTGCTCATATCATCACTACGTATACGACGAGCTACATTGTATTTAATGACGATACCAGGGATGGTTGAACACCTAGACAATATATATCGCTTTGTCCAAACAGGGCGAGGTCCAGAAAGTATTAACGAAGCTATGGAATACCAGAAAGTGGATGTCCATAGACAACTACTACGTTTTTTCATAAATTGCGTAATTAGGAACCAAGACAGGCCTGGGGCAGATCATGATACCATGCAAAAACTTGCCAAATGGGGTCAGAACATATCAGAAGAGAAACATGATAAACAGGCGTGTATAATCGCCATGTATCGAAAGATCCGCAAGGAAGTAGAACGAATACATAAAGAAAGACGAGAAGCAGACAGAATTGAATCAGAGGAAGAGGAGGAGCAAGACTCAGAACAATTAGATACGATAGCTTACGTAGGTAGAGGAAGACCCCATAATAATACTAGAGGCTTTAATGATCCGATACGTCCGATACGTCCAGAATGTAATAGACATTTTCCAAACCCTATGTTAAATACAAGATCCCCTGAACACCTATTCCAAGCCGCTGATAAATTACTCCGAGATCGAAGGGGGTACCATATGCTCGATTCCATGGACGAACAAGAATTAGCCAGGTCAGCAGTACAATGGGCTGATAGTCCCAGCGAATACAGTGATGATGCACTAGCACACACGTTTCTGAATCTTGCCCCATACGAACAACGTTTAGCTAGTATATACATGATTCAACACCTCCTTATATTATATAAAAGCCAACACTCCGATCCTGGACCCTTACCTGACATATTGACAGAATTACTCACGAATACATGGAGAGGGTCAGGTACTGATTTGATTAAAGAAATTCTAGAATTTCAAAACCAGTATATAACTTTCGTATGCCCAGAACACGTTCCAGTTCCCATTATGGGAAGAAAAATGTATCACATAGATAGACAGAATCCGTTACGCGAAGTACACCCAATCAGAGGTGAAGGTAATAACTTTACACGCGTGTTTGTGTACACGCCTATAACTAAAATTGAATTATTAGAAATGAAGAAAGTAGTACCCAGCCATGACAAGGATCCAGCAGGTTTCCACCGTGAGATAAAAGACATGTTACTCATGGGAGAGTACACATACCCCGACATTATGAAAATATTGAAAGTGTTAATGCCTGCCGGTGTTTACGAGAAACTCAAAGAAAAGGAATGGGAGGTGGGAGACCAAAAGATAGATTGGACAGCATTAGAAAACGAAGAAAAGGCCCGAGCTGCAGGAGCAGGGCTTGGGGAAAAGACTACAGCATTACCAGGATTATTAGTACAGGTACTGCCACGTTTATTAACTACGAAAAAGGAGGACTGGGGTGCAATCTCAGCCTGTAAACAAAAACAAGATGAAGACACTAGTGATTTCTATTCCCGATTTGAAAAATGTTTTGGTATAAATAGTGGCATAAAAGCAAGTAGCGAGTCATATCCACATCTGTTTGTGACAAAATTAGTTGAAAATTCTCTGCCGCAAGTTAAGAATAGAGTATTGAAATTTGAGAGTACCTGGCAAGGTAATACCCCGTCACAGATGTTACAGATGTTACAATATCACCACAATAGAATTAGAGAAGGACAAGAACATGAACAAAGACGTATGAAAGATACAAAAATGAAAATGCTTGTTGCTCAGTCAGTTCCAGCTGATGGTCATCAAAAGGGTGATTCCGCAGGTCCAACGAAAGGGACATGCAACTATTGTAAACAACAAGGTCATTATATACACGATTGTCCAGTCCTGAAACATAATATTGCCACAGGTAGAACACAGGAAAGACCACGTCCACCTAGACAGGATCAGAATCAACAACAAATCCCTCAGCATGCACAACCTAGGTCAGCTCCGCAACAACTAGCTCCGCAACAGGCAGCTCCACAACAGACCGTAGCACCACCGCAAGCGCAGCCTATTGCTGCCACACAAGCAACCACGCAACAGATGTATCAGTATGCACAAGCAGATTATCCCGATTATCAGCGATACACATGAAATAGCCTAGAGAGGGAAGTTGGCTTACCCCTTATTGAGGTTCCTGTAGATCAAGAGGGACCTTATGTACATAGTGAACTATTAGGGGAAGACAGAAAGTTTTTACTTGATACAGGGGCAAGCAGAACAACTATACGACACAGTGAAGTTCCAGGGGCACCCCTCTCAGGCTCACAAAATATTTCCCTTGGATTCTCAGGAAAACCTATAATTAATGACGTAACACAACCTCTTCCACTCACGGTTGGTCCATTGACACGTACTACAGATTTGTTGCTTACTAAATCATGTCCAGAAAACTTGTTAGGTATAAAAACATTGAAAGCTCTAGGAGCTATAATATGTTGTTCTCCGGAAGGAGTACGACTATTTCTACGTGACTTTAAAGGTCACTATGTGTCCAGAGACATGGACCACCGGCTGCAGAGTTTACCTACACATTTATGGGCACAAGGCCCCACTGATGTCGGTTGTATGAACATTACACCATATCGTGTCACACTAAAAACAGGAGTAGTACTACCACGAATGCGACAATATAAGTTACCACCAGATGCTGTTGTGGCTTTGCTGCAAATCATTGACGAGCTCATTGCACAAGGAGTGGTTGTCGAAACCGACTCCAATGTATGCAATTCCCCGATAATTCCGATTCTTAAAAGAACGGATCCAAAAGCACCACCAGTATATCGATTAGTTATTGATCTGCGCGAATTAAATAAATGTATTGTACCACAATACCCTGTGGTCCCAGATATCTCTTCATTACTAACAGCTATTGACTCAGAAGCAACGTTCTTCACTGTAATTGATCTCAAGAATGCTTTCTTTAGCGTCCCAATAGATCCGGAAAGTCAATATCTGTTCGGATTCAGTTTAAATGGACGAAGTTTTAAATTCACACGCGCACCTCAAGGATTTACAGAAAGCCCCAGCATCTATAGCCAAGCACTGAAACGAGAACTTGACAGTATCCACATGCCAGTTAACACTGCCTTGCTTCAATATGTCGATGATCTGCTGATCACCGCCCGAAGCGAACCTGAATGTGAAACAGCGTCACTGACGGTTCTAAAATTTCTGGCCGACAAGGGGCACAAGGTGTCCCCTTCTAAGCTGCAATTCTGTGTCCAGCGAGTTGTTTACCTTGGGCACTCGCTGTCCAAGGAGGGAAGACAGCTTACACCTGATCGTATCCAGTTAATCGCTAACATGCCACCACCCAAGACACAAAAGGAGGTGCGGGCTTTTATAGGTCTCACTTCATACTGTAGGCAGTGGATCCCTCAATATGCATTTCTAGCAAAACCACTCATCCAGTTGACAACACAGGAGGCAGCCACATCGACTGTCCTCCCTTGGACTCCAGAACATACACATGCCTTTGAAAGCTTAAAGAAAGCTTTATGCCAAGCACCTGTTTTAACAACACCATGTTACAATAAACAGTTTACACTCTTTGTTACAGAACGCAAAGGTACTGCCTTGTCAGTACTCACTCAGGAACAAGCAGGATCACACAAACCATGTGCTTATTTCTCTAGTACATTAGATCCAGTAGCTCAGGCTCTTCCTGCGTGCCTGAAATCAGTGGCAGCAACAGCTTTAGCAATCAGACAAAGCGATGCCATAGTGTTAGGACATCAATTGACAGTACAAGTACCACACGCAGTAGAGGTTCTCTTGAACCGCACACAAACACAACACTTGACTATAGCGAGACTCACTGGTTACGAATTGACATTGTTTCAGCCACACATAGAAATCAGACGTTGTAATACGTTAAATCCTGCCACACTGTTACCAGTAGGCGGAACAGATCCATTGGCACATGATTGTGTCGAAGTCATTACTATCACGACGAAACCCAGACAAGACTTGACAGATATCCCTTTGTCAGATCCAGACTTGACATTATATGTAGATGGGTCATGTATGAGAACAAGTACAGGAGAGTTAGTGGCCGCTTACGCAGTTACGACAGACACTGAAGTCATTGAAACAAATTGTATTAACACTTTGTCAGCTCAAGCAGCAGAGCTCATCGCTCTGACACAAGCCTGTACTCAAGCCAAAGATAAGAAAGTCAACATATACACAGATTCTCGTTATGCATTCGGAGTCGTCCATGACTTCGGCGTACTATGGCGAGAGAGAGGTTATTTAACTTCTCACGGTGCCCACATCCAACACGGACCCCTCATTCAAGCCCTATTAGACGCGATTCATCTACCTACTGCAATATCGATTATGAAATGCAAAGCTCATACAAAAGTTACCGATATCATTTCTCAGGGTAATGACCTAGCTGACAGAACAGCTAAACAGACTGCTCAGAATCAGACTCACACAACTGACACGACAAAGACAATAGTTCCGACACCAACACATTGCATGACAGTTAAGGATCCCGCCCTTGATGTAATTGACATACAGACACATGCTACACCAGAAGAAATAAAGAAATGGACTGAATTAGGAGGGATCCAAACGGATCAAGGATGGATGACGAAGGAAAAATCTATATGGTTTCTTCCCGACTCCATGGTTCAAGTCATCATTAACACAATACATAGTCCAGCGCACCTAGGAGAAAAAGCTATGCTAGACAGCATTCAACACATTTGGTTCAACAAACACTTGCGAGCAGCAGCTAAACAAAAAGTTCGTACCTGTATGATATGTTGTCAGTTTAATCCAGGTAAAAGCATCCCCGTAGAGCAGGGTGGATTTCAATCTCCCGATCATGCTTTTGAAGTCCTCCAGATGGATTATATCCAGATGGAACGATGTCGAGGATTCAAATATGTTCTCGTAGTTGTCTGTGCTCTTTCCCGTTGGACGGAAGCCTACCCGGTTTCAGATTACACTGCCCCGACTACTGCCAAACAGTTAGTTCGAGAATTCTTCCCACGGTACGGTTTACCACGTGTTGTCTACTCAGATAACGGCCAGCCATTCTCATCCGAACTAATGAAACACGTTTCCCTTTTGTTAGGCTACCAATGGAAATTCCACTGTGTCCGACATCCCGAGGCAGCAGGTCTCGTGGAACGCCATAATCAAACTCTGAAAATTAGATTGTCCAAAATATGTAGAGAAAAAGGTGTCGATTGGATAGTAGCCTTACCAGTTGCGCTCTTTTACATGAGAATGGTAGCACATTCTCGAACAGGGCTATCCCCGTACGAGGTGATCTTCGGTAGACCACCAAATATGTGGGGGACGCCTATACCTCGCAAAATCACTGATGTTGACTGTAATATGCTGACAGATTACCTGGCTTCCTTGATGTCTGCACTACAATCTTGTCGTTCACAGGTAGCTGCAGCTTTTCCCGATAACACTGAGGTGAAGCCCCATGACGTGGTTCCAGGTGATCTGGTACTAGTGCGGAATTTCGACCGGAAGACCCAACTGGAGCCTAGGTGGAAATCGCCAAAACTTGTTCTACTAACCACAAGGACAGCTGTGAAGATCGAGGGACGTAAAGGGTGGTTGCACTCGAGTCATATCAAGAAATTTTATGGACTACCATCCAGTGTGAATACTCAACCCTGCATTCCCTCACAGACAGACTCAAAGCTCCCCTTGGTTGAACAGTCAAAAACGGAACTTTATAAACTGAAATTAAGGTCTAGCAAGTCAGACAATTTGATTGTTTAAGTCCTCTCCAAGGTGAATCGGTTGAATTTGTCTCTGACATGTATCCTCTAGACCGGAATAGAGAAAGAAATCAACAGATGCAGCTTAAAAAGCATGCGTATTGTAAATCACTTCGTAGTCACTGCACAGTAACATTATTAATTTTGTTTTTTCTAAGTCTTCTGATCATCATTTCTAGTATACTACTGCACATGTATTACCCTATTTCTAAGCGTGCTTACAATGTAACTGCAGAACATTCTTTTAGCGAATTACCTCCGCATGAGTTGTCCTATAGATTTGCGCTGCGCAACAACACATTCATTAGTATGTTACATCATTCCCATCAGACCAGCAATGCTACAAATTGTTGGATATGTGGCCGACTCCCTCCCTATCAGAACTATAAGGGAGTTTTGCCCCCCTTTCCATATCCGTTCACACACAATGGCTCCTGTGGAGCATGGTTTAGTTTGATTAATTCCCTAGATTCAAATTCCGCAGTTTATCAAGACAACTGGGTATGGGGAAACCTGAACCTAGTTTTGCTTAAAGTCTGCTACCCTAACAAGGAGGGACTTCCCAAAAGAACAGGAACTGATCTAGAAAATGAAGTATATGGATTAGGTAATTTTACACTTAACCTCATGATCCTGAACGTTGAATCTGAAGCTACACCAATCTTGCCCGCCATGTCAGTATTCCCAGTAAAAGGGGAATTATGTGTAAGAAAGAATGGTTCCATACACATGGGCCATAGTAAATGCATCACTGTAATAAAATTCAGTGATCAAGGCAAGTCTACGTTTAGAGCTTCCCGTCATTCCTACTTCATATGTGGCCAGACCGCATATATACGTCTACCTCTAGATTGGGATGGTACCTGTTACATAGCATTCCTTCTGCCACCTGTCTTTTTAGCCCCTCCTGATTATCACAGAAATACCCATTTAGTACACAATAGACAGCAGAGAGATCTCCCAATTGTCGATTACACTGAAACAGCATGGGAGCAATACACAGATTTCAATAAAGGTTTCTTTCCCTATATAGGTACAGTCACTAATAGTAAGCTGATACGTAGATTAACTAGAACCCTTGAAGCAGTAGTGAACGAGACTACTTCCGCCTTAGGCAATTTAACAGAAGAGCAGTCTGCTATGCGGATTGTTGTGCTTCAAAATCGTCTTGTCCTTGACGTCATCCTGGCCGATAGGGGCGGAGCTTGTAGGGTCATCGGATCAAGTTGCTGTGTTTTCATACCAGAAAATTCGCCGTCAGTATATAAAGCCATAACTCGCCTCCATAAGATTGTGAGCCAGATACACCAGAGTCCAGGCACCTGGACTTGGTCCAGTTGGTTTTGGAGCGTGTTGTCAGCCTGGGGATGGAGGATCCTATCCTTCCTAGGTATTGGCTTTCTCATACTATTCAGTTGCTGCTTATGTCTACAATGTGGGCCAGCGATTTGTGGTCTGTGTGCCACATCGTGTATCCCACATTCAAGTTTTCGTTCAAGATCCCAGAAGAAGAAAGAAGAACAAATGATGCTATATGAACAGATCGATGGATTGATGAAGATCGATATCTCCTGAGGGTCCGTAGGGGACAAGGAGGGAATGAGGAAATATGAATTTTGTGATCAGTTATGTCCCCTATCGTAGACCCCAACGGCTCCATGTGCATGCTATAAGTACATGTATGTTCCCTCCAGTTCCAGTTTTGAAGACGCAAATACATGTGCGTCCACCGTCAACATGTCCTCTTTCAGATCCGCCATGAATGGGTCAGATATTCCATTCCTAAGTATGAAAGGCCGACTTTATGTGGTTCACTTTCCACATTTTACAGATTCAGGCGAGTAGGCCCAGAATTCTGTCATCAAGCCTTTTCCTGCCTTCTGCCTCTGAAAGCTCCAGTCTGAGCCCGCATCTGTATCCATGAACTTTGTCCTACTCCCTGCGCGGCTAACGGTGCCTGATCCAGCCTGTTGCCTGCCAAAAACTGTATTTCACCTTCAAGATTATCTGCTCCGCTCCTCAGCCGATGCATTCCTGTCTAGTAGTTTAGGTAAACATTCCTCCAGCTACCGTGCAAAGGGCCAGGCCTCGCTGTCCTCATGCAAGTAATTCATAGCCCCTGTTACCATGGAATATTCCTGCCCCCTCGCATCTCATGTAGACACTTAGACGCTTGTACACGCACTAACAGTCAGTATAGAATAGATTCTATCCTAGAGACCTTTCCTTTTGGATAACACAGTTCTTTAAACATAGGATATTAGATATGATTTGGGATTAGGTTGACATGACCCCCCAGACTTCTGTCTCCACATGTAGAGCTAAATGTCAAGTCCCCTTCACCCTCTAGTTGCACGTCAATCACACGTCATGCGGCTGCGCGCGCATCTCTGCCAAATATTTCTGCTGACATTGCAGGATTCTCTTATGGATCCACCCACTTGTGACATCATGTATAATGACGTTTACTAAGTTACGCCTATATGTCCGCCTTTTTTAGTTACGTATGCATATTTTATCTGTATTATCAGCTGTTACGCCTCTTGCATCTGTCTTAATGTAATGCTTTCCATATAAATACCATTACCTGTCAATAATGTATTGCCCTTCCTTCCTGAACTTTCGTGGTGATGGAATTTGAAGCCTGCAATTCGAATTGTATTTCCTTTGTAAAGGAATAAAGCCTTTTAGAACCTCTAATACCACGGATTCTGCCTCTTATATTTACTGAGTTATCCTTACTAGACTTTACCGCATAAAAAATAGTACCGGTAATGAAATATTTACCACAGGTCGCAATTGATAGTGATGTGAAAAAAAGTACACTCTACTGCATGCTTAGATTTTTACAAGAAAACATACCTGCTGTAATGGACATAATAAAAAAACTAGAGTCTGCCAACACCCTTGTCTGCCAAGTGTTCAGCATAATTGGTGTAGATGTGAAACATCTCCTTGAGAGTAGGCAGGGCAACACCTTTAGTGACTTTGGCACTGCAACATGTTCCATGTTAGAGTGCTTGCCACTTGGTAAGCAAAGCAATGTTGAAGAGCAATTCAGGAACGTTTATTTTACAATGAATGAGAAATGCCTTGCAATGATGCACAGAAATGTCCCTTCACCTACCATGGCATTTGAGGTCAATGAAACCTCACTGTGGTACTCTGTACAAGTTCTAGATCCATTCTGTAAAGGGAAATTTTCTCCATAGTTTTAAAAGTGCTGCTTCATTTTTGACCGCTTCAATAACTCTGAGGGGATACACGCCCAGTTCAATGCAAATGTTGCAGAACCTGCCCAGAGAATCGCAATCTTCAAGTGCACCAATATTGGCATGGAAAGCTATGTCAGTGGACAGAATTAGCAAATTGTGTACTGGCTGTTTTGGCGTTGCTCGACTAGAGTGCCAATGTTGAGAGGGCTTTTTCACAGGAAAAAAGTTTACATGGGAAGGAAAAAGCGAGCGCACATGACTAAAGACTCACTGAAGAAGTATTGTATGATGTACTGCAAAAGGCTTGGTTTGAAAAACTTTATTTGGACCTCATATACACTGTATGTACTCTGTCTATATACCATGCACTATCAGTGCAGAAAGCAAGCAATAATGAAAGAAAGAGTTCCACAAACACTGGAAAAACACTGTTTCTGTTGTTTTTAATGGCATGAAAATCTGTAACCACTGTTTTTTAATGTGTTAAAATCACTTGAAAACACTGAAAAAACCCCACCAGAATTTACCAAAAATAGAAACTGAAAACAGGAAAGCCTATATATGACTCAAGCGCAGCCTCTGGAAACCATCAGTTGGATTTTACAAAGCACTAAATCTGAAGCACAGGCCCTCAGCACGACAAGACATGAGATTAATACACTGTGCCTTAATGCCGGATATGTATACCTGTATTGATCACAGGCGCTCATTTAAATTCACTACTGCTGGACGTTGTAAGTTATTGTTAAACATTTAGCCTGCAGTTCTGCACACTTTCAGCCTGCTTTACCCCAGTTCAGCCACAAACCTGACCTCAGCCATTCTCCAATGGAAATTAAACAATGTTCCTTGTGGAAGGCAGGCGTGATCTGTTGATGTGACATCACTAACGTGATGTCGCTCTTTCAATATGCCTGGACCAGGGTGGGCCTTCCTATGAGGACATATCAGGCAGCAACAGAGGAAGAGCAGGAATTTATTTTTAATAATTACCACGCCATCTGCCGGAGGAGAAAGTTGTAATTGACCCTACCCAGTGAAATAAGTGCCGGTGCTGAGCACAATTCATTTATATTCCAAAAGCCACCTTAACGAGTTTTGGCTGCTCTCACGGTCTTGCCACAGAATAGAGAGCCATCTCGATAGTAGTATATATACAAATTGCATGCATACAACTTCCTGTATAGACATAAACAAAATACTCTGCACATCAATACTCTTGTTACGAACTTTTAAAGTCCAACATCAGTTCAGTGATTAATATGACCTTTTTCCAATGCTTTCACGTGTGTGGAAATCCACTGCTTAGTTACCCAATATAATAAAAATATATAAAGCAAATGAACAAATACATTTTTTTTTTGCAAAATCAATTATGCACGTGATTAAGTGCTATTAAAATTGCAGATTGTCATGCGAAATGACATGTTACAATTGATTCTTGTTTTTGTATTTACTTTATTTCGACGTCATGTTCTGAAAGTTCCGCTACGATATACAATTTACGGCATTAAATATTACAATAAAATACATGCATTAATCGCAAGCCTAATTAAATCAGTAAAAGGTGGGCAATAATGTTAGTTGAGGTAGTGGCCATACAATAAAATATACATTCATACAATAAAATATTTACAATAAATACATTGGGTTTTACCCTTATCAACATCCACCACTCATTGCCACACAGCAGTGTTTCTTGCAGGTGAGAAATAATATTTTATACAAAAAGTGCTATGGAAAAATGCGTTCAATAAAGCTGTGTAAGTAACCTTCCTTGGATGCAAAAGGCCTTTAGACCAATTAAAATCAGTTTTCCCTTGACGAAGCATACAATGGACAAGCAAACATTAAATAGGCTAGAGTCTCTTGATGGTTTTTACAACCAGGGAAACTGCATGCCGGCTCAGAGCCGCTGTACCGTTTTCCAGTGAAGTCATGCAAGGGCAATGTGCCAAACCTAAGCTGTATATATACTTTCCTGTCCCTAGGGTGTTCTATGAGATCTAAATAGCATTCCAGGGAACAATCCAATTTATGGGCCATTAAATCTAGGGTAAGCTTCCCCCCTGCCTTACTGCTAATTTCCTCCTGGATTATCCACTCCCAGTAGGCGTCCTTAACTTCACTTTAAGGGGAGCAAAGAGGGGTCAGTGGCATCCCAAATATTGCCCAACCCAATGGCTATGGGCAAGTTCTTGATGGTTCTTAGCCAGCTGATTTTATTATTGGTGTCCCTGGATTTTACATCCTTCAGGCACGGGCATATGGCAATAGTGCAGGGGTTGGCTTATTCCTTAACCAGAACAGCGAGGGGTGCAGTCTTGCTTTGGAGATGAAAGAATATCTACCCATGTCTAACATGAGGGGATGCATGGGAGTACTCTGGGGTAACATTCCTAAGCGCCTAAGGAATTTGTTGTCTGAGCTCCTAAGCTCTACTATATACTCCAAGCCCCCCAGTTCTGTTCCGTACACCACAGAACTCAACACTTTGGCATCATATACTTGTAAGGCCGGCCTAATCGGCTTAGTGTGGGATAAACTTCTTTCCCCAAGACTCCAATTAGCTGCTTGTGTTTCAAAACCATCTTTGAAATATGGGGTTTCCATGACAGATTGTCTGACAGCTTTAAAGCTAGATAATTAAAGTCACTAACTCTCCCAAGCTGCGTTCCTCCAAGGTAAGGACAGCACTGGTAAGATTTATGTGGGTTCAGTGTCATAAACTTGGTTTTAGTTGAGATTATTACTAATACCCTTGACGTCACAGAATTCTCCAAAACGATTGAGAAGCAGCTGTAACACACCCGGTGTTTTAGACACCAGCAATGTGTCATCTGCAAAGTGGAGAGTTACTAAACTCTGCAGTCATAGCTTTGACCTGGAGTACTATTTGAGAGCATTCTTTACCAGTTTAAGGTCCAATAAGGGGATCATCCACCTCTTCTCTTACTCTTGCACTTCAACCGTCTATGCCCTATCAAGCAGTTCATTTGTAACGATGAAATGCTGTGCTATTATTAGGGAGGAAATGGGGTTCCTCTTGCCCAGACGCTCCTCCAGTTTCTTTGATAGTCACTGAGGGTCTAAACCCCTTCTACCTCTCACGTAAACATTATGGATGTCATGGTGCTACCTGTAAAGCCCTTAAGGCGGATTCCCAAGATATCTGGGTTTTCGGAGTGTAGATGTGATTTACTGCCACACAGGCTAAGCTTGACCCATATAATAAGTCCTCCACTGGATGTCCCATTTTATTTTGAGTTGTCGGGGTGAAAAAACTGACATGTTATGTTATGTTAGAGGGTATTTATAGAGCGCGCGGCTACTCCTGAGAGTGTCCTGGCGCGGACTTGACCCCATTGACAAAACAGTTGTACGCAACAGCAGGTGCTTCGTCTAATGTTGAAAGAGCCAAGTTTTTAGCTTTCTCCTAAAGCGAAGGAGATCCTGCACGTTTCTCGGGGGGTGGAGGCCTCCACCTGGAAGGAGCGTCCGCCCATACGCGAACGAGCGAACCAAGGCTTTAAAATTAACCCTCTTTCGCACCGGGAGCCAGTGCAGATACACCAAAAAAAAGGAGTCATGTGTGTCCTTGGTTCAACCATAAGAACGGCCCTTGCTGCTGCGTTTTGAACCACCTGCAGACAACCCAATAGGTAATCAGGGAGGTCTTAGTACAGGATATTAACATAGTCCAACCTTGACGTTATCAGGGCCTGGACCACGGTTTTTCTATGAGAGACTGCAAGTAGGGGGAGGAAGTTCCTCATCGTTTTCAATAGTCCAAAACAAGTACCGGCCACTGATTGGACTTGGGACTTCATGGACATGTCCGCATCCAATTTTACCCAAAGGTTTTTTACGGTGATGACTGGGCAAGCTGGGGGGGGTGGAGGTGGGGGGGGGGGGGCATTGGCGCCATTCCTCACCCGGGCTATGGCCGAAGAAAATGATTTCAGACTTGTATGAATTACATAACATTTAAAAAAAAAAAATTTTTTTTACTTTATTTACCGTTTTAATACAGTATAACAGAATAAACATATTTGTTCACCGTCATTGTCATTACATTTGAATACAAATAACAAGAAATACTATACTGCACTCCAGCAACATACATATCCCATTCCTGGAATGATGAGGGATTCGGCCATGTTGGTAACTGTGGTCACAGGAGCCCATCCTCTTCCCCAGGTTGCATGTGCCAGCCCCTCAACCTCTTCCCCAGCGGTTCCCTTGTGTCTCATCATTTCAGGTATAGCAGCATAATTAAAGCGCTTTGGGTTTTGTAGCGTGTAGTGTGGCAAATGGAGGCAGGCATATGAGGAAGGTCCGGTCTAGCTACCCCACCCCCTCTGGGACTATGCCCTGTTCCAATTGTGTACCAGTGGCCTGTCGTGTAGTGTATGCATATGCCCTGAGTGGTCCCCAAATATCCTTGGGGCGGGAGGAGCTAGGCAGTGTGGTAGAGTAAACTTCGCTGTGGGTGCAACAGTAAGCCAAGTAGTCTGAATATGTTCTCGGGAGCATTGTGAGCGATTGGTACCACCTTGAGACACCCGGGGATACTAGCCCAAGTGTTATGCTGGCCAGTGTAGTGGGGGTATTCGGTGAGGGAGGGGTTGCGCATGCGCCAAATGTCTAAGAGGAATAATTGCTCACAGAGGTCAAGGAGGGCACGGCGCGCCCGTGGCTTAGGGCCAGAGGATTTGGCCGTGCCATCCAATTCAGGATTAAGGAGCATGTTGAAGTCCCCCCCCCCCCACCTGTAATAAAACGGGGTCTAACCTCAAGAGCTGGGCCTGTAAGGTATGAAAAAATTCCGGGGAGTCAGTGTTCGGGGCATACACACATACCAGAGCCATGCTGTGTCCCATGAGCATACCAGTGACAATGGTGTATCTACCCTCGTTGTCCGTTACAACCACACGGAGGCTAAAGGGAACCCGTTTGTGAATAAGAATGGCAGTGCCCCTGGCATTGTTGCTGAAGTTGGAAAAATATCTGTATGTGCCACAGCTGGCAGCGAAGCGAGCCGAATCCGATTTGGGTAGGTGTGTTTCCTGTAAGAAGGCAATGTCGACATTGTGGTAAAGTAGAATATGGATTACATGCCTCCTTTTTCGATTGTCATTTAGACCCCTAACATTCCAGGGCATCAACATTACCTAGCCGGGCCATCTAGTAGTCGTGGACTGCATGACAAATATGAGCAATAACAATTAAACACTAACTGTGACGGTGAATGTATCTGCGGATAACTAAACATATCAAAACTTTGGCAGTTGTCCCCCCCCCCACACCCAACTTCACAACGAAGGAAGAACGGCAAATCCACATCAAACAACAATATTTGAAGTACCAAAGGACTTGACAATGGAGTGAGAAAACCCTGAAACGCTAATTCCGTGCAATTAAACACAAAACCAAGGTGTACACCATGAGGGGTGGCAACGCCACGTCTGTCGGCCAGCCATTTGAAACATGTCGAAACGATGGGCATCCTTATCCCCTTGCAATCTGGTCATAAGGGAGAAAAAAAACAAAAACACTCTGCATGGTCAACCAGATCCGGCACCTGAAGAGAGTTTCATACTTGCGTCAGAGCCGCTGTGGGCAAGGGAAGGTCCATCTCCTCCCGCGGCTGCCTGAGTGTTGTTTTGTTTGTATGTGCGACAGAATTCTTGCACCTCAGTTTGAGTGTCAAAAATGTGGGTTTGGCCGTTGAAATCTACTCTCAGACTGGCAGGGTATAGCATACCATATTTTAACCCCAAGTTCCTGAGGGTAGCCTTGACCCCATTGTACTTGTGATGAGCTTCTTGCACCATGATGGTGAAGTCCGGGTACAACGATCATTTGGAGCCCTGCCATGTGGTGTCGCCCCACTCCCTGGCGAGGCGAAGTGCCATGTCTCTATCCTGAAAGTTCATGATGCGTGCGATAATGAGTCTTGGAGGACACCCTGGATTGGGCCGGGGGCCCAGGGAACGATGGGCGCGCTCCACCACGAATCCGGGGGTGAAGGACTCCTTCCCAAACAGGTCTGCCAACAGAGTCTCTATAAAAAGGTCCAGGCGCCCTGTGACGGTGGTCTCCAGAACCCCCAGGATGCGTATGTTATTGCGCCTGCTTCGCGCCTCCAGGTCCTCATTCTGGATTGCCACCTCCTTGAGTATGCGTTCCACGAGCTCCAGCCACTTGACAGACTGCGCGCTACCATCTTCTATGTCCGAAATGCGCGCGTCCGCCACATCCAGATGTATGTCATGGACTTGGATTTTGGCCCTCATGCTGGCAATGTTCTTATCGAGGGAGTCGAACCGCTCATCTAATGTTTGGAAGCAGTCTCTCATCTGCTGCAGCAGTGTTGTAGAATGAGTTGAAGGTTCATCGCCTCGGTCCGTGCCCCGACTGCCCTCCACCATGCTGGGACCGTCTTCAGGAACCCCCTCCATAAGCTTCTCGAAGGGGAGGGTTCTCTGTTTAGGATCTTTGCGGCCCATGCTGCAACGCCCCTGCGCAAGTGTAGCGGCGGTTGAGTTGCCGTTGTCTAGATTGCGTAAACAGGATAAGTCTAGGCTGGCAGCTAGTCACTGCTGCAGTAGAACGGGAGTAAGCTGTGTCAGTGCTTATGGCACTAGCAGTACCGGAGACGTTCTCCCCCTGTCAGCATGGTGCGGAAAGTTAGGAATGCCATGTGGGGTTGGCACGCTGTTCGGGGATCTCAGCTACAGCACCACACCCAGACTGGAGATTCGGCACCTGGGGCACTTCCAACCTCGTGGAGATGTGCAGTGAATTGGCAGTAGGCGGTCAATCGCTCGCCCTTAAGCAAGCATGCAAGGCGGGATGGGTAAATGTAGGGCACCAACCGGGCCAAAGCCTTGATATGCAAAGACGAGGTAATCCCTGTGAAGGCGTGCAGTGGGGCGGCGGCGGGCGATCTGCAGAGCTCTGATATCAATGTGGCTGCCCCAGCACCCAGACGGGTGTTGGCTTGGAGATGCGTGGAGTCTTCCAGCAGCAGTTTCTACCCCAGGTCTCCTCCCGGCGTTAGTGGCCGAGCATATGCCGGATGGTGGCAGGTAGCGCCCTGGGGCGGCTGTACACAGGCGAA
Source organism: Triturus cristatus (assembly GCF_964204655.1). NCBI lineage: Eukaryota > Metazoa > Chordata > Amphibia > Caudata > Salamandridae > Triturus > Triturus cristatus. The sequence continues at coordinate 558,847,707 of NC_140590.1, forward strand.
AGCGCGTATGGAGGCGACAAGCCGTCCCCAGCCTCCACCCCGCTCCGCGCTAATCGATGACCGTGCAGCATCACCTGGGCTCACCCGCGGGCCCTGTACCCGCAGGGCTTCAGTGAAGCAATGGGAATGAGCGTGGAGGCCCGGTGCCAGCCGGTCGCAGTCGTGACTCACAAGCGCCAAAGATTATGCATGGGGGGCAGGGTAGATGCAGGCCCGCACCTGGCGCACTCACTACTAGTGGGAATCTCCACTACTGCTGTGCACCAGTCGCCGACCACTACCTTTTCTCAACTGCGCTACAGGGAGAGGGCTCGGTCCGCCGTCGCCATTTTTGCCGCTCCTTCAATGCTCCGAGTGCCGAAGATCTAGAATGGGAGCTTCGTTCCGTGTGGCAACTCAGCGGTGTCTGGATCAGGGCAATCACCGCCGCATTTCCCGGGAATAGAGCGACTGGACTGGCTCAGCTGGCAGAGCTTCAATGCTGCGCGGCCATCTCGGTCGGCGGCTTGGCCACGCCCCCTGAATTACATAACAGTTGATTTTGCCTGAACCAGGCAAACACCTTTGTCAGGCAATGGGTTACTTCATTTCACATAGCCTGCCTTGTGTGGTTTGGATCAGTGCTCCAGGTCTCTTGGAATAGACATATGTCAAACTTCTCAATAATCTCATTCCAGTGTGGGAGAGATAATTTGCTCTTAACCCCTGCCACATTTCATGAGATCAGCAAGAGTTGTGACATTGTTTCCTCTTTGATTGAGTTATTGGGGATTTGCGTTGGGGTAGTCCTGAACAAACCTAGGTACACCTGCTTGTTCCTTTTACCCATGGGGTGAGCTATTTCCTCCTGATGACTTTGGAGTGTTTAAAGTAACCAGTGGGGGCATGTGGATTTTTGATGATGTATTCAGTTTAGTACTGGGGGAGTGACCAATAGGCTGGCTGCTTTGCGCCACGAGTCAATCAATTTCCCCAAAGATGACTTAGATGTCACTCCTTTCGTGTGGCTGCTAGCCACCTGGGACTGGGCTTCAGGTGTTGGGCTGCCTCTGAATTATATAGCAGAAGGTACTGGAGGACAGGTTCTAAACTCTAAGGCTATAAAATTATCAGCCAGTCTCTCATTAACCAGTTTCAGCTCTATGTAATCAGTAGGGGAAAGTAAGACCATGTGCCTTGTGACCCTATGTCCTGTCTGATTAAGGACCTAGACCCTCTCACATGCCATATCCATTGAGTCACCTTATTCTTTAAAGAATCCTGACCCTCAAAGCCTTTTTGTGGGACTAATTTTGGAACATTGGTCATAAACTCAGCAGAAATGTTGGGATCTGGATACAAATCTGAGAGGGTTCTACACTCCACATTATTGCTAGTGAAAGATTTCATTACAAGACCGGAGGCTACATTATGCATTAATCCTTTAATGCAGTCACAGACAGCCGCACTACATCATAAACAAGAAAGTTCTAGAATGTACAGAGTAGGGTACAAGTGGCATGAGGCACAAACAGACTGCCTCTTTTAAATGCGGCACACAGGCAGATAAGTAGCATATTTTATTATCTCCTTATTTATTGACTTAAGATGTTTTTTTCTTAATATTTAACCTTAAGAAGGAGAAAGCTCGATATCTATGTTTTGTTCTCAACATTCTGCTGCTCTCCTTCACTAACTTACACATTTTATGCCTTGCCATAACTTATGCTTTGTTATAGCCTTTAATCTACGACCCCCTCGTATTTCTATACTGTCGGGTTTCCGTCTATGGGCCTTCTCCCCCCCCCCTTCCTCTTCACCCTTTACACCGACTTCCTATTAAGGTTGTCGATTTTAAATAACACTCGCGCGCGAATTTCTGTTTTTTCCTTAACTTATACCCCGTTCTCATAACTCGCCGAATAACTTTTATTAATTCCAACCTTACCCTTTCTAGAAATCGTATCCCTTTCACCGCCCCTTGCACCGGTTCGTCGCGCTCGCCCGGCCCGTGCGAGCGCGTTACGATCATTCAAGGAATGCACACTGGCAACGGTGCACGCTGCAATGACATCCCCCAGGGCTTCTTCCTTTAATTTGACGCTTCCACGGCGGCAGCTGACCTCGAGGGAGCGCGTCAGTTACTCCACTCGGGTCAGCTGCTGCCAGAGATTGCATCTTCTAACGAACACTCTTATTCAATGAGCTCCTTGACTTAAATTTGAAAGTCGATTTACTTAAATCTGCCCCTATCAAACCCTGGAATATATATATATATATATATATATATATATATATATATATATATATATATATATATATATATATATATATATATATATATATATTACCTACTGGCGGTCGCCAGTAGGTAGTTATAGTTAGGACCCTGTTTCCATAGGAAATCCGCAACATTCTATTTTGAATAACTTTGGCGCCGGTCGACGAATCCTCGCGAATTTCTCAAAATAGGTGGGGCGCTACGCTCCGCTCCTACCCTGAAAGTCTCGGGGGGATTCGTCAAGCGGGGGCTGAGATAAAAGGGGGGTCCCAAAACGCGTTTTTCCCATGCATTTTTCCATAGGACCTTTAGACAGGGCTACAGCCCGAACGGCTGAACAGAATTACTAGAAATTTGGCAGAGAGGTAGTCCTCAGGTCAAGGAAGTGCCAAATCTGTTCAGTAGATTCTGAGAAAATAGCCTTTAAATCAATATATATATCTGAGCCAGCTTACGGTACGCTTACCGTAAGCTTACCGTACGCGTACGGTGGCGTGCGCGAGCGCGATTCTGATTGGCTGTTACATCTAAGTAAACATTCGAATCGGTCGAAACCAGGAAGCGGCGGCCGCCATTTTCTCTCTCGCACTCTGAGGGGGGGGCTGTAAACAAAGGCAAAAAACATATAAAGGGGCTGTTTAGACAGCGCCCATGCACATAGCCATGTTAGTTGAGTCCTCAAAGATCCCCCAAGGCCAAAAACGGTAAATTTTTATTTTTTGAAAATTTCGCCGATTACGCTTACCGTACGCGTACGGTGCGCTTACGCTAAAAATTTTAATTAAAAAAAAAAACACTCTGTGCATGGCATATTATTGTCATCACTTACAAATTAAATTTAACAGATTACCTATCAAAAAAAAAAAAAAACAAAAAAAAAACAGATTACCTATCACAAGGAAGCGCATAATATGTCCTCCATGTGCGCACGGTGCGTAACGTGGGCACGCGGTGCGCGTAGCGCACTGCGTGCCCACCTTGCGTGTACGGCACTAACTGCGTAAAGTGGGCGCACGGTGCGCGAAGCGCACCGTGCGCGCACGGAACGAACTGCGTTAAGTGGGCGTGCACGCCACGAATGGCGTAAAGTAACTTAGCATTTAAAAAAACGTACAAATTCACTGAAAAAACCATAGGTTTCACACACGTTATAGTTAGGAATTAGCATTTAAAAAACCTTGCTAATTCAATGAAAAAACCATAGGTTTCACACATGTTATAGTTAGCTGGAAATTTTACTGATAAAAAACCAATGAAATTCCCCCGTTATAGTTACTGTAGGCAACTATAACTCACGCGACCGCAATCCTCTGCTGATGACATATGTGTCTTTATGAAAAAAAAATATTTGTAATATATGTATAGCTAAAATTTAATGGAAGAAGACATGGGCAAATAAGTGTCTAAATACAGTATTAGCATCAGCAGAGGATTGCGGTCGCGTGAGTTATAGTTGCCTACAGTAACTATAACGGGGGAATTTCATTGGTTTTTTATCAGTAAAATTTCCAGCTAACTATAACATGTGTGAAACCTATGGTTTTTTCATTGAATATATATATATATATATATATATATATATATATATATATATATATATATATATATCCTTACCATTTTAATTCAAATAATTAAATATAATAACCTTATATAATATTGAAGAGGTGGAAATTTTGAATTTTATCATCATCCTAAATTAATCAAAAAAAAAAAAAAAAAAGAACCTTTAAAAAAGAAAAAAAGGAGAAAAGGGGAGATATATATAAAAAAAAAAATTAAATAATTTCATCTCTACAGATTACCCTATTAGAATACATATTGCTAAAATTGAATTATTTTAACTATCCACCCCCCACACAATGTCAGACCTTGACTCTGACGATGCCACAGCCAGCTCTCCCCTCCATAATAATGACAACTTTAAGGAATTCTTGCAGAAGGAAATGCGTTCCTGCATGCTCTCAACCCTAAAAGAGGTGATGTCTACCAAAAGACCTTTTCCCTTTGATCTTGATGGTCGTCCCACCGACACTGTAACCGAGGGCAAAAAAAGTAAAAAAACCAAAAACTGCGAACATCCCTTATCTATGAGAGGTCGTGGCACCTCAGTTGATATGGGAGGTCCTAGCACCTCATTTACGTTGGGAGGCCCTCGCGCCTCGAATGAAAAAGTTGCCCCTCGCGGCACGAATCTGACCGGTGTCCATAGCGACACAACTTTGACCAATACGCTCGGCGATTCAAGCCGCTATGCTACTAAGGATGTCGCAGATACAAACTCTGACTCAGAGGAAGAACATTTTGATAATCCCCTTGACGAGTTCGTCTTAGACTTAAACGACCCGAACCAAGACATAGATTTTAACTTCCCTGGTGAAGGAGAATCCCCCTCCTCGGACAGTATTATTTTGAATCCTCTGGGAGAAGAAATGTTCTCTCCCCTAACTCTTTCCCATCCTAACAGTTCTAAATGGTTCCCTCAGGAACATGTCTCAAAATTTATTAAAAGATGGTTAAGGAATTCACTGGAAAGGGAGACCAGGAATACACTCAGATCAGAGTGTCCAAGACCTACTATTCACGAAAAGGTCTCCCAAACCCCCAACCTTGATCCGGACTTGATCAAATTCCTATTCAAGCTAGGCAAAGACCCTAGAAGAGGTCTGGAGAGAGCACTTAAGGGCTGCCAGGACCGCCTTTTGGATGTCCTAGGCCCCCTCACCAGAATCCTCGACCTGGCTGAGGAATCTCACATTTCCAGAACGCCTCTTGACATTAACCTCATCCGCGGATGGAGTCAAAGAGCTATTGTCTTCCTGGGTAATGCCAATTCGAGCTTAAACACCGAAAGGAGGAGAACTATTCTTTCTAAGATCAACCCAAAGCTTAGTGACTTGGCTGTTAAGGAACCATCAGACAATCCCAAAGGCCTTCTCTTTGGCGAAGACGTCATCAAATCGATTGGAAAATATGTTGCTACTTTTACCGCCCTTGATAGGGCCCAATCCAATATGAGACGTGTTTTTAACACAAGCCTTTTTGGTCAGGCTGGAAGAAGGGGCCGTTCTTCCGGCCGCGGTAACCAGCGGCCCTTCTCGTCCTACAGAGGTTCCGGTAGAGGCTTCTACCCCTCAAATCAACAATTTGTCCCTCATCGAGCAAGAGGACCACGCAACAGAGGCTTCAGGTCCCGAGGAAATCCAAACTCCTCCAACCCTCCAAGTAAGTCTTCCCCTTCCTCTTCATCTTTCCTCTTCTTCCCAAGTTGGGGGCAGACTGAAACACTTCTACCATGTTTGGGTGTCACTAACTCAAGACCCCTGGGTTCTCCAAACTGTCCAGGGTTTCAAAATAGACTTTATAGAGACTCCCTTCCAATCTCATCCCCCAAAACCCCTAACTCTTTCGCTCGATCACGAAAAAATTGTCCAAGAGGAAATCTCTTCAATGCTCACGAAGGGAGCTATTATACAGGTGCCCTGGTCCTCAAAAACCTTTATCAGTACCCTTTTCCTGGTTCAAAAGAAAGACAAAGGTTGGAGACCAGTAATCTACAGACACTTCAAAATGGAGGGCATTCACCTCCTAAGGGATCTTCTTCTAGAAGGAGACTGGTTAGTGAAACTAGATCTCAAAGATGCTTACTTCACCATCCCTATGGCACGAGAACACCAGTGTTTTCTACAATTCAGCTGGAAAGATCTCCTATATCAATTCCACGCTCTTCCCTTCGGTCTTTCCTCCACCCCTTGGTGCTTCACCAAAATTATGAGGACTATCGTTTCTATCCTCAGAGAGAGAGGTATTCGCCTTATTATTTACCTAGACGACATCCTCATAATGTCCCAATCCTTTTCCCAAATTCAGAGAGACCTAAACGTCTCCATACATCTCATCGAGAGCCTCGGTTTTGTTCTAAACAGAGAGAAATCTATCCTCACCCCCTCCAAATCTCTAGAGTTTCTTGGATTCACGGTGGATACCTCCCGCTGTCTCCTCCTTCTCCCTCCCAAGAAAATCGCCAAAATCAGGAAGGAAATCAGATATGTCCTAAAGAAAGATTCTTTAACCCTAAGGGAATTAGCCCGCCTTATAGGCCTCCTCTCTTCCAGCATTCAAGCTATCTTCCCGGGCCCTCTGAACTACCGTGCTCTTCAGAGATTAAAATGGAAAGCTCTCAATTCTGGTCTCTGGTACGAGGACTTTGTGACCTTGGACGAAGAAGGGAGATCAGAACTTTCATGGTGGCTAGAGAATCTCGACGCCTGGAACGGGAGAGCGATTTTTGGCTCTGCCCCGGAATTCACCCTGGAATCAGACGCCAGCCTCCACGGTTGGGGCGCTCGCCTCCTCGACCAAGATACTGGTGGCGCATGGTCACTTGCGGAGTCTTCCCACCACAAACTTCCTAGAACTTACTGCAGGTTTATACGCCCTAATGAGTTTCAAACAATGTCTTCAGGGCAGGTCCGTTCTCCTCAAAATGGACAACATTTCCGCAGTATCTTATATCAATCGCCTCGGCGGTACGAAATCAGCGGACTTGTCGGCTTTAGCCAAAAAACTCTGGATGTTCTGCTTAGAACACAAGATTTCTCTGAAGGCAGAATACCTCCCTGGGAAGTCGAATATCTCAGCAGACTGGAACTAGAGATTCCTCTCAGACAGGACCGACTGGAAACTCAATGCGAACATCTTCAATACTCTCTCTCTCTTTTGGGGTCCACTAGATGTGGACTTGTTTGCCAGCAGACTGTCTTTCCAACTCCCAAAATATTTCAGCTGGATGCCAGACCCGGGTGCTCTGGCAGTAAACGCATTTCTTCAATGTTGGTCGAACCTCCAGGGTTACGCATTTCCCCCCTTTGCCATGATTCAAAGAGTCCTCCAGAAAGTCAGATCGGACCAGTGCTCCCTGATTCTGATAACTCCATTCTGGCCGTCTCAGGTATGGTTCCCGACCACCCTCGAACTTTCTTGCGACGTTCCCTTCCTCATTCCTGCGAGCAAGGGTCTACTCACCAACGCGGACGGAGAAGATCACCACCTAATCTCTTCAGGGAATTTGAACCTTCCTGCTTGGAAAGTGCCAGGCAATCCAACGAACTGTCTGGCCTTTCGACATCAGCTTTTTCTCTCCTCGGGGAATCTTGGGCACCCGGAACACACTACAGATATAACAACATCTGGAAGAAACGGGTTTGTTGGTGCATGGAAAGGAACTTGGATCCCTTGGAGGCTCCTATCGTCAATATAGTTAATTTCCTTGTCGAACAATTCGATAGAGGTTTAGCCTATAGGTCAATTAACTGCTACAGATCAGCTATCTCTGCTGGACATTCCCTTGTCAACGGTAAGACGGTAGACCACCCAAACCAAAGTACCAATACATGTGGGACGTGAAAGCTATCCTTGATCTTTTCTCCTCTTGGCCAGATAACGCCCTCCTAAACAGGAAATATCTATCGCTTAAGCTCGCTACCCTTCTTTGTTTAATCTCCTGTCGTAGAGTTTCAGATGTGAGATGCCTTGATATTTCTTATAGATCCTATGATATGTTTGGAGTTAAATTTGACTTGTTCAGACGGACTAAAACCATGTCTGATTCGATTTATTATCCCCGCTTCGACCTTTGTAAGAAATTGTGCGTCATAGACTGCATGAGAGAATATGACTTGAGAATGAAATACATTCGCCCTTTAGATGCAAAACAACTCCTTTTATCTTTCGTTAAACCCTTTAGACCAGTTTCTTCCTCCTCCATAGCTAGATGGGTCAAGTCTGTTATGAATCTGGCCGGCATTGATCTCTCTAAATTCCAAGCTCATTCTCTCAGAGGTGCTATGGCAAGCAAATCCTTTTGGTCTGGTGGCAAATTGGACGATATTCTTAAAGCTGCTGTTTGGTCTAATGCTTCAACCTTTGCTCGTCATTATTGTAAACCTGTAGAACATATGTCTGACGTGGTACTTCGTGGCTACCAACATGCATAATGTAGCCTCCGGTCTTGTAATGAAATTGCGATTCTCCTATTAACATGACCAGAGAATCTGGATTTCATTAAAGACACGGAGGCTATCATTATCCCACCCTTAGCCACACCCTTTTGAGGTTTGATTTACGATTTGTATGTTTACAATCTGCAGTTTGATATGTTGATATCAGTTCATGCTTTGCAATTTACATTTGCTTTTTGTTTCGTATTTTGACACTTATTCTCTTTTTCAGATAATTCTGGATAATCTCCATTCTCCAGTCTTCTTCGCTTCGGACCTCTTGTTTCCTTCATCTTCTAGTTCATCATGGATCTCATCTCTGGACTTTATCTACTCGTTTGCATTTAAAAGAGGTAGTCTGTTTGTGCCTCATGCCACTTGTACCCTACTCTGTACATTCTAGAACTTTCTTGTTTATGATGTAGTGCGGCTGTCTGTGACTGCATTAAAGGATTAATGCATAATGATAGCCTCCGTGTCTTTAATGAAATCCAGATTCTCTGGTCATGTTAATAGGAGAATCGCAATTCAACCATCGAAAATTCAGCAAACCAGGACCAGCTTGATTGTTGGAGTTAGACAAGCAAGCCTCATTTCTAGCCCTATTTCTTAAACCCTTTACCTCCTGTGCTAACTTTGAACTTGTTGTGTTAACTTGTGCCTCCTTTGTGGCACCTGGGATTGGATCATGCTCCTTCCTAGTAGCGGGTCGATTGAACAGGGTGGTCTGGACCTTTGGGTGTGTGGGGGGAGGCAGTTTATTTAAAGCTACTACCTCCTTCATCATCCCCATGAGGTCGCCAATCATAGATTTCAGGGCATTGACCTCTTTTTTTACTAAGACACTTACAGAGTCATGGCCACTAGGGGCACACACTGGAATGTTATAGGTTTGGATAAAGGGAAAATCGGTGTCACAACTGTTGTCTAATTCATTGGGGCGCTGCAGAGGAGCGAAACCACTGCTAGATACAACTATTGAGTTGGCTGTACTGTGCGAATGTGTGTCAAGGTGTGTTGTGACTACTGCTTCTAAATACGAGTTTGTCCGTTTTGTTGTAGGTGCAAAGTCGCTCGTCCTTGTGCTTCGAGAACATCTCTGGAATGGTGCACAATTGAATTGAAATTTTGCCCAAGTGGGCCAGCTCATTTTTTAGTCTGCCCATTGTGCTCAAGATGCGAACTAAATGTAAACACCAAATAAAATCAGAAAAATTAAATCGATTTTCTGCGTAATTCAGCTCTTAAAAATTGAAAATCATCTTACTATTTAACACATCTCAATTCCTTCATATATGAAAACCACACACCATGAAATTAATTACATTTTGAATAGTTCTGTAACTTTTACAGTTCTGTTCCTTTCAGGAAAACAGGCTGCATTTAAAATAAAAAATCCCAGAAGGCCACCGTCCCTGTGACTGTTGCGATTTCCAATGGGTTGCAAGCTGAGAACTATTTCATGAATATTATTGCAATAGGTCTATTTGCGACTAGTTGGGAATCGCAAAATGTGTTAAACACACATCTTTACATTGCTGTTTACGATTACCAAATAGCGAATAGCAAAAATTCACTATTTGGTCATTGCAAACACCTACCTTAGTACATGTAGCCCTTTCTGATAATCTTTTTATTCATATTTCTGCCACTTATAAGAGCTGGGAAGGTGTTACCATTATCCAATTTAAAGGGATTCATTTTACCAAACTTAGAATGACTGAAGAGTAAGCTGGCATGTCAAAATTCAAACTTGTGACCTAAAGATCCCTAGATATTAGTGGTGACCATTTGACTCACCGGGCCATCTTCTAGACACCTAAACCCTTCAGTTCAGGTGCACTGCACAATGCCTGTTTCAGGGCCTTTCTTCAGCTGTGTATTTAAGATCAAGGAAGTGTGGCAGCATTTGTGGTGCACAGTTACCCACATTTCTGTAATAATTGTGAGACTTAGAAACCCCCCTAAATGGGTGATAGGGATCCATCATAGCCTGGAACTTTGTCTCTGGAAGGGAAGCCTTATCTTGCCATCTTCCACTGAGTTGCTAAACTACAACGCAGATGGATAATCTGCCACTTATTTGTCCTAATGGTAATCTTTGGCCTTTTGAAGAAATGCCAGTAACCTTCGTAGATGTCCAAGGTGTTCCTTGCAGCTGTTACTGAAGCTACCTATATAGACTAATTAAGCAACGCAGAATATATTGAAGTCAGCCAAGTACCTGGTTCACCACATTTTGGAATGTAGTGGCTGAACTAATAAGACCCCTCAAAAGAAAGGTGGCTTTATTAGCTACTGGTCAGGAATAATGTGCTTAGGAACTTTGCTGCATTCAACTTATCCACAACCTTTTCAGCTTTAGGACTCCGATGGTCATCAGTCTTGAACACTGCATTAAAATTCCAATAGTCCAAGCAGAAGTGCAAGTCCATCAACCTCTGTTCAGATATCAACACTACTGTGCTGGCCTTTAGCCTGTGGACCTTGGGAGCCCTCAAAATTTTTTCCGGGGTTAGCATCTGGCAACCTCTGCCTTGATGTAGTCCTTGACTTACTCAGATGACATCCTGCAAATCTTGCTCTTCACAGCAGACTGTGCAGAGTTAATATTGTGGTTAAGGACCATAATCAAACCAAGCACCTAAGACAACATGTTGACAAAGCAGCCCAATACACTGCATTCTACTTGCTGTGCGGACTGGGGTCAAATTAGAAGAATAAACTTGCTTTACCCGGCTACCCTCCCCGGGTTCATGAGGGAGATCCAAAAGAGGCTCACTCTCCTCGACCTCATCAGTAGCTGCACCAAGTGCTACCAGTTCCTCCGGAGGTAGGCCTTCAGTTGATTAGCATGGACCACCCTCAAACTAAAACAAAAAATTGACTTCACTGACCGTTTTTTAAAATAGTGTAAGGGCTGTGCCATTTGTCCCCCAGACCCAAAGGACAAATGGTCCCAAGGACACAGGGTCAGATGTACAAAGCCTTTTTGTGATTGTAAAAATTACCGTTTCTGATGTAGCAAATCCAAATTGCGATTCGGTAGCACATTACCGAATTTTTATTTGGTTTTGCGAACAAATACCGTTTGTTTTTTTGGAAGAGGCATGAAAAATACAGCTTTTTTACAGCAATCACAGCCATTGTGGCCTGCTCACATCAGCAGGCCAACATCTCTTTCATGGCTGCGAGTCCTAGTGGGTCGCAATTTGCAACCTACCTCATTAATATTCATGAGGTAGGTCGTACTACGTCCCAAGCCGTACTGAGCTCCACTAGGAATCGGTAATTCGCTTATCTACCTTTTAGGTCAGTTCACAAATCAACACTGTGGTTGCAAAAATACTGGTCGCAAATTGCGACCGATATTTTGCGACCAAAGATTAGTACAGCTGGTCTCAGGATTTCCTGAGAATACTGATAACTAAAAAATAGGATATCTTCTAGCCTTATAAGTCCTTTTACAGTCATGCTTTTAATATCTTATTAAAGCTCTCCATCAACCCATTGGTCTAGAAGGCATGACGTAGAGAAATGACAATTTACCCCCATACTCAAAATTCATAACATTCCTGTAGGTAGATAAGAAACTGCTCCATATCTTTTAAGGTGGTGGTAATGCTTCCCAAAGTAACAGCCTTGTTGTACTTTCTAGCATGATCCATATTATTAGGGTTAAGCCTGTTTCCCAGATGTTACTGGAGGAGCAAGGGAACAATAGTGTTGATTTCAAGCATCTAAAGGAGATCTCCAACCATCTATAGTGATACATGGAGAGCCATCATCTGCCCCCTTGACTTACTGCAGAGATAGTCTGGGCAACACTTTAGCCATCTCCATCCAGAGTGTTTTTACATGGGCGGTCTAAGAAAAAGTCAGAACTGCAGCCACCATCCTAACTTGATTAGGCGTTCCAAATTGGCCATTGTCCTCGCACCCATCGGATTTATTTCAGTCCAGTCTGTTATCTGCAAGTCAACCTTGACAATTGGATGGTGAAATATTCGCCTCATCCACAGTTTATCATATTTACATAAACCCAGAGCCTGCTTCTTTTTGACTACAAAATTGTGGATTAACATGGTTGTAAATACTCCAGAATCCTGGAAAGTAGCAGTCCTCTGACCCTCCATAAAGACTCTGTGGAGGAGTGCGACGGAAGTAGATTCAACAGAAACTCAGGGTCTGACCCTCATACGTCCATAGATGACATTTTTATTATCACAGGGACAGTGGCATGCTCTCTTCCACATGGAAGAGAAGCTTGGCAATTTTAGGACCCCATGTTGAGGTCCACTCTGGACATCCCTTCTAATGTAACTGCCAAACCACAGCTCTTGAGGTCATGCATGGATATGGCAGCCTGTATAGATTATTTAAATGATCTGGTTTTACCTATCTTCTACGTGGTCTCCTGTAAATGTGCTGGACTTCATTGCAGCGTGTTGTGCATTTCCATATATCTGGAAACCAATCCATACCTCTTACTCATCAATGAGAGGACTTCTGTCCTGGTATTTAGGGCAGTGAATGCTATTGTACCGTAACTGGATAACCACGATCCTCCATTTGTACAGTTGAATTGCAAAAGGTATTGATTGCAGGCAATCAATGCTTTCTCCAAAAGGTGAGTTATTGTTGTAGGGCACAAAATTTAAATGTCTGTTTGCATCCACGTCACTGATTAAAAGAATAGGCCATTGAAAGTTAAAGCAGTGTAAATAAGGAACAAGTTAAAATCCCGAGCATCCTAGATCCCAAATATTATTACAGATCTTGTGGCCATCTTTAGATTTTGGCAGATGTGGGACAGCTGCTAAAAAAGGCAGATGTTGTGTCAGCCCTATTTAAAATACACCCTGACTAGGGTAGATGGGACATCCACAGTGTTTTGGCGTAGGGACTCTGACATAATACGAGTCCGATGGCCGTGTGACTGTATGGTAATTGAGCCCTGTGGTCACACGGCAGCACAGTAATGGTTGTGCGGGTAGGAGTGTGAGTGTGGGTGTGCCAGACGGGGAAAAGGTATGGGAGAAGTGTAAGGGGGGAAAGGGGAGGGGGGAAAAAAAGGAACATCACCCTATAAAGGTAATAGTAATAATGGTAATGAACATGACAATAGTAAAAGTAGGAATAATAATATTAACCTGAGCGATTAGAGCTATAGTAGTGCTGAATAGGTGGCAGAAAGTACCGAAGTAGTGCTGAGGAGGAGGAATCATTGAAGAGAGTCAATATATCAAGTAGAAGAAATGAGAAAGAAAAAGAGCGAGAAGAGAGTGTGCCGAAGGGTGGAGGGGAAACTTAGGGGTATATAAGGGCTTGTAGAGCGGCTGTGACACGCTATGCATTTAATCACCAGAGCCCGTCCACATCCAGCGCCTCTATGCGCAAAAAGGGTGTCCATACCTCTAGAAAAATCTCAGATTGGTCTTGTAGGTTATATATGATCGTCTCGTGGGGGCCACTTGAATCATAGCTGTCAGCCAGGACTCCTGTGTCAGGGGGGTTGGAGCCCTCCATTGGCAAAGCATGCAAAGTTTGGCCGTGGCCACAGCTGTATGAAAGAGGCGGTGTTGTGGTCTGGACAGATGTAATGAAAGGTCTCAGATCTCCCCTGGACCAAGGTATGTACCGTCACTTTCCCAAGGAGAGAATATCAGTTCCAAACTTATGGAGTATAACATATACACAGCACTTCCTAAGGTGGGCAAACTTTCAACACTCCCCCAAAGGCAAGGCAAGAAAACAATATCACATCACTTGCCAGGAGTAGAACAACTTCCTATAACACAATTACCTGCTAGAAGGGAATTCACCCATCCTTCTACAACAGAATACTTGGCCAAGAAGAGTCCACACCTCCTGCTTCAAGGAAAGACGAATTCAAACATATGGAATATATAGATTTATTAACACAATACTTCAATCACGGGCAGGCCGAATATATATTGATCATGGCAGACTCTCGCATATCAAATAACCGATTGAAATACACAATCAAAGCAAATATATATGTAGAAATATATATGTATGGATATAAGAATCAGAAAATAAGAAGGAAAGGAAAGAATTCAGAAAAGAATCAAGAGACAGTTAGTAGCAGAGACACCTCACCTACTGCTTCATCATTTCACCCCACGTTGCTCAAGGGGAGTCCATTGCTTGAACCGGGTGAAAGCTCAGAGGTGACACTAACCGCTCCCACTCTTCCGTGACAACACGTCTGCTCCACGGCGTGAACTTCCACCAGGCCAGTGTAAGCTCCCCTTTTTAATACAAATTCAAACACAACGAAGCTTCTAGCAAGCCTCGCCCCCTCGTTCTCATGAGAGCCTGTACCAGCCTGCTCCAAGGCCACTGCATCGGTTGATCAGGCCTTTGCTATGGCTCCGAGACAGACCATGTACATTCCTCTGATAAGAACCAGTTCTCTCTAGTCAGTAAAGTGTAAAAAACAGGAGAAGAGCAAAACATGCCCTCCCCACCTCTGTCTTCCGTCATGAAAATGGAGTTAGTTAAGCCATGCACACAAAGGCCCAAAGCAAGATGGAATCAGAAAAGCAAGGATGACATGAAACCATGTCAAAGGCAATAGTCAGCACTCCCATAAAGCAAGGTAAAGTCAGAAATCAGAATGACATTAGACCACGTCAAAGCCAATAGGTCAAAGTCTTAATTCACCTAACCCAAATATTATAGACTTTATCCCTCAGTATACAACATTGAGCACATGTGTGCACCATCACCCACAACACTGCACCTCGACATCCCACACCTCCTATTCTTGGCAAGACTATTCTACTAAAAGACAGCAAGATTACAGGACAGAAGAGAAGCAGGCATATGCAAACCCATCCTACATTAGGGCTAGGGCAACATAACACACTTAAGTCAGTACAAAATGGTGGTGGTTGAGGGTCATCATAGGGTGTCAGACCACAAAAGTGGCTGATTCACTACAACAGATCCAGGAACTGCTGCAGATCGTACAGAAGTACTTCAGGGGGCATGAGCAGTAGACAAAGTGGCATGGTGGCGCTCAGGGTCCGTCCCACGTACTTCCAAAAAGCCTGCACTGAAGGGCTTTCACAGTTGATATGTGCTATGTCCCATCAGGAATTGGGACATCTCCAGCAGGTGGCATGGAGACAATGCCTTTTATTTACGTTTTGATAACTTGCAAGCGGTGCATAAACATGCACTTTATACTTATAGTTGTTGCTTGCAGGAAGCAAGGCTGGCTGTAACTGCACCTCTTTTACAGCCAACCTTGCTTCTCGTAAGCAAGGACTATAAGTGCACCACCTGCAGGTTTTCAAAACAAAAATAATTATCAAAACATATAAAAAACACTGCGGACACAGCAGACACCTTTGTCCCTTACAGCGCCCTGGGAGGCTAGTGGAGGTGACGCCGCGGCTCAGTGGGGGGGATACGGCGAGCTCCAAGGCCCTGCTTGCCGGCGCCAAAAGGACAGTCTCACAGTGGTCGAGATACCCAGCAGTTGGCCAGACACCTCTCCCCACACTGCCCACATACTGGGCACGGCACCCTGCCCCCGCCGTGCAAACAACTCACACGACGTCGCAATGGACAAGCCTGACAATAAACAGGCCAAGATCACGTTCGAAAAGCGCGCCACACGGCTACAAGAAATGGAGTCTACACTGATCACAGTAGTGACGGAGAGGCAACTCGACCCAGATCAGGAGGCTGACATCAAAACGATGCTACGGGAGGTCAAAACCAGCCTACGTGACAGACTCTAAACCAGACTACCTAGCACTGCGCATGGACCACGTCTCCCTACGGGTAGACAAGCATGAATCACGCATTGACATGCTGGAAACAAGATTCTCCGACTCTGATGACCGTCAGGTGGAGACGCACGAACGTCCGCTCCGTATGGATAAAGTGCTTGATATAATCAAAGCGCGCAAGGAGGACCTTGAAGTGCGCTCACGTAGGAACAACGTGCACATCACGGGAATTCCGGAGTCCACGAACATTGTCAATATGGAACAATTCATAGAAAACTTACTGAAAGAACTGTTTGGTTCAGGACTGTCCAACATGTTCCTAGTCGCACGCTGGGGCCCAGGCCCTCCCCTGGGGCGCCGCCGAGACCTATACTGGCCCGCATAGTAAACTACAGAGACAGAGACACCGTGCTCCGACTGGCCCGTGAAAGAGGGGAAATTCAACATCAAGGAAACAACATTGCCTTCTATCCTGATTTTACACAGGTTGTCCAAGCGGCCCGCCGCAAATTCATTCCTGCTAAAAAGTTATTTAAAAAAATTGGCACCAAATATGCCATGCTCTATGCAGCAAAATTGAGGGTACAAACAACGGGAAAACTCATCATCTTCATGGAGGCCAGTGCCGCCCTGAAATTCGCAAAACAAGCAGCAAGGAAACAACAGTTGCGGGACTCGGCGGCAGCAGCATCCCCGGACAGTCAGCTAAGTGACAATGACTAATGTATCTACCCATAGAGGCACTTCCCAGCGAAACCACATGGGGACCACCGTAGGCGGATTTGCGATTTGTTCCCAACGTCAATTGTTAGCATGTACTCCCGAGTGGTGCACAATTTTCCCGGCCACCCTGTCGGTTAACATGACAGGGCGGTAAGCCGGTGACCCTTCGCCCCCCTGGGATGATTCCCGTCAGCCTACATGCCTTGGGCTACACTTCACTGTGGGTTGTAAAGGGTATACAATGGGAAGTGGGTGGACGGGGGGGTGGTTGGTTTAACTGTTATACGTTCACTGCAGTGCATACTATGTTCTATGCTGTCACAATGTGTAGCGTGCCCTTTACCAAATAGCTCTAACTGTCAATATACACTCTCCCGCTTGGAACTTCTTGTCTTCTGCCTGTGGGGACCCACAGAGTCTAAAACGGACACTCCTGCCCCGAAGTGTAGTACTGATGGATGTGGTACTCCCCTGGAAACTGACTGGGATGTCTACATTGACTTGCACCACTTGGAACATCACAGGTCTAAATGACCACAGAAAAACATGGTTGGTACAATCCTATTTGGCGAGGCACATGGTAGCTATCTGCCTATTGCAGGAGACTCACCTGAAAACCACCGACTGCACTAGACTATAATCCACCAGATGGTCGGAAATACATACCTCATGCTACTACAACTATTCCAGTGGGGTGGCCATACGGATTCGTAGGGGCACTCCATGGCAGACGATCAAGGTAATTAGCGACCCACAAGGAAGGTACCTATTGCTAATGGGAACATTATTCCACAGAACAGTGCTGATTGCAAACACATATGGCCCGAATATCAATGACCCCACCTTCTACCAACACGTCTGGCACCAAATGCAGACACTGGGGGATGCGGCAATTATGTGGGGGCGGGGGGGAACTTCAACACAGTCTTATCGCTCGAACAAGACAGGGAAGGCGCATCACGCTCACATCACCTTAGAAACACAGTATCTCCAAACACCCACTGCCACAATCATGGGCCAAATCCACATCGAACGCACAGAGTATGAAGCAGAAGCAGACAGGAAGGTCAAATTCCTACATAAAAATGCGCGGCAAGGAGATACGGGGAAGGGGACAGACCCGGCAAAACACTAGCAAACCTATTGCGTCGGTCTAGAAGCTCTACATTCATCACAGCTCTACAAACTCCTGCGGACAAACTAGTACACTCCCCGACAGACATCCAAGGCACTATGCGCGGCTTTTATGCCCAGTTATACGCCTCACAGACAGCCTCCACGGACTCTGTCCTTACAGACTATTTTGACACTATAGAGCTGCTGTGATTCGGTAGAACGCATCGGGAATACCTAGATCTCTCCTTCACAGTTGAAGACATACGACAGGTGATTGGGTCACTGCCAGCGGACACGGCGCCAGGGGCTGACGGCCTCACGGCTAAATTCCATAAAGAATATTCAGAGCTGCTAGCCCCCTACCTCCTGGCAGTATACCAGGAGGCATTGCAGAACGGTGTCCTCGCAGCCACGATGCGCGAAGCCATTATTATTACTTTAATTAAACCTAACAAGGACCCCAACAATGCGATTCCTGCAGACCCCTTTCATTAATAAATTTAGATGCCAAAATCTTTGCCAAGTTACTGGCCAATTGACTCCAACCCCTATTACCGCTCATAGTGAGGTCAGGCCAAGCAGGATTCATACCGGGTAGGTCCACTTCCCACAATCTGAGAACTTTATTCGGGCTCTTATATTATCTTTCCCCTCATGTCTCTGTGATAGTGGTCCTCCTTGACGCCACAAAGGCGTTTGACTCCCTGGAATGGGGATTCTTGTTCCCGCTGCTCAGCCGCCTGGGCATGAACCCCCTCTTCATCCGACAGATTCAACTTCTGTACACCAAGCCGACTGCACGAATCAAAGTAAATGGACTAGTTTCGGAGCCCATAGAAATCACCCGAGGGACCAGGCAGGGTTGCCCGTTATCGCCACTATTATTTGCGATCCCAATTGAGCCGTTGGCAGCCCGCCTGCGTCAACACCACGCAAATAGGGGGATCGGCTTCACAACAAGGGCACCTTCAGAGTCGATGTATGCGGACGATATAATCCTACACATGGTTAACCCCGAAGAAAACGTATCCCCAATGACGCGGGAACTTGTACGATACAGCGGCTTATCTGGGATACATATAAACTGGGGAAACTCGGTGATTCTGCCACTCACATCAGGCACGCGGGCCTTTGTCCCTGAATATCCATTGGTCTGGGCAACCGGCCCGGTCCGCTATCTGGGCATCTGGTTCAGCAACAACTTACAGGAACTATGGACGGACAATTATGGCAGAATGGTGGACTGGATCGAGGAAAGGGTTAAAAGATGGAAGACACTTCCCCTTTCCCTAGCGGGCCGCGTGGTGGTGTCCAAGAGGATCACCTTACCCAAACTCCTCTATCTCTACAGTTTTTTAACAGACTTCGATCACTCATGATCGAGTTGGTGTGGGCGGGCAAACAACCCAGGATTTCCTGGGAGGTACTCACACTCCTGCATATCACAGGGAGGCATGGCAGCACCGGACTTTGCTCTATACGTGCTAAGCGCACAGGCGCAATTCTTGCACTTTTGGGCACACCCCATTCCATTCCAGCCGCATGTTGCTATAGAAATTGACAGAGTTGCACCCCTCCCATTATCTACAGCACTATTCCACACATATAAACGCCCCCGCAAGGAAATTGACACCACACAGGCTCTAAGATGGGCGTGGGAGGGTCTCTGCAGTAGGGCTCAGTTGCCCATGTTGTACGCCCCGTCCATGCCACTTCCCAACAACCCACTCCTGCCCCCGCTTCTGGACACTACCACATATCAATGCCTGTCCACACACAACATACGCAAGGGAGCCGATCTCTTTCCTGCTGACACTTTTCTCACAATGCAACAAATATGCGATCCTGCTGCACCATCGGCGCTAGACATGTTAACATATTACAAAATAAGGGCCTTATGCAAAAAACTGTTTACTACGTTCCCTGCGCCCCCGCCAACGCTGCTTGAAAATATATTAGCAGCAGCTTCCGGCCGGAAACTGGACTCCCGCATCTACAGAGGCATTCAGAACACACATCCGATTATAGTCCCGACTTCTCGTAGAGCGTGGGAGGAGGACTTAGGAACGGGCCTTATGGACAAGCAGTGGGAACTAAGTTGTAGACAAATGAAACAACTGACACCAAACTACCATCTTAGGTTAATACATTTTAAATGTATTCATTGCCTCAACCGCACACCCCCACAGCTACACAGCTACACAGGATGGGCCTGCGGGGGGATGACAATTGTTGGAGGTGTGGGGCCACCTTCCTCCATTTGGCATGGCAGTGCAGACCAATAGCGAACTATTCATTCACATACAAACAATTACAGGACTACGTTTCCCACGAGAGCCTGGTGTGGCGATATTGGGCATAATGGACATGGTGCAGCCGAAATTTCGCAAACTGCCCGCAATCCTTTTTTTAATGGCAAAAAGGCAGGTAGCCATACACTGGGGGGCGACCGCATCTCCCACGGCAAAGGCATGGGTGGCGAGTGTGACATATTGCAGGGCACAACTGGCAACATACTGGGAACTGCTACGATCGCGATCTCGCCCCAGAGACATATGGGAGCCCTTTGCCAGCTGGGTACAGTCGGAGGAAGCCATTGACCTGTGATGGGATTGGGAATGTGAGCCTGAGATGGGCGGAGGCTGTGTACAGAATCGACTAATGTATCTGATGCCGTGGTGCAGTGAAGGGCAAGGCAATTGTATATGGGCTATTTACAGGTGATACAGATAAGCATTCTGGGGTGCTTTATGCGCAGTGGAGGTGTTGATATCTAGTATGGAAAATAGGGCAACTGGTGGAACGTTGTGTACTGCACTTTTTGTTGTTGTTGCATATTTTGTACAAATGCAAATAAAGAGAATTTTTTTTTAAAAAGCTTGCATGGTGCACTGTAAATACAAACAAAAAAGTGGCCTAAATTGCTAAGCTGGCATCCCGCAAGTGCTGTGAATGTTGTAATGGCATGCGTTGTATCGCATGTGTGGTAAAAAATGTTTCCCAAACATCAAAGAGCCCTCCTGTCAACTTACAAGTCCTAGCAGTCGTGTACACATGGTAGTTTTGTGGCTCTTTTGTTTACAATAGAAACTCACAGTATGAAACGTTTTTAGGCGTCTCCTCGATGTCACCCATCCCAGTCTCCTCTGCAAGCACCCTTTCCTAATGCCTCCCCAGGGCGAAGTATGTGATGGAGTGGCCCTTAAATTGCGGAGAAGAATACTATTTTTGTACCACTCTTTTGGAGTCCGACAAAATAAAAACAAAACTCGTTTGAGAGTACCAGAAACATGAACTCATAGACACGAGTTCATTATTTATGCAGAAATACCAGGATTTGCTACACAGAGCCAACTTTGATTGTGACAGATACAGGACAGGCCCCACTGTGTACATGCCTGCCCTTTTGGTGGTGACACAAATGCCATGCAGGGTCTCCTGCACGGTTCCAACGAAATAGCCAAATCAAACAGCGATTGTGCTACTGCTTGGTAGGTATGACCCATGGATGGCAAGCGCTCTTACTTCAGATGAAATTTTCTAATTTCTTCTGTTTCCTTCCAGGACACATAGTCCTCTATTTCCATTAGCCTACACAAAGCATGTTTGTAACACACTTCTGTGCTGTAGCACAAGGGCAACATACACTCCTATATAGATCGGTGGAGGGCTGGGAAAGCAAAAAGAGGGAGGAGATCAGGAGGGAAGCAAAAGGAGGGGCGCGCGTGCAACATGGGGCGAGGAGAACGGTGGGCAGAAGTAAACACAAGGAGATGATGGACAGAGCGCTGAAACATTCTGTAGACACTCCCTCCCAGTCACAGATCTGGGATGAATCCATCATCATTCTTTAGCTGACTTCACCAACCCGGTTCAGACCCAGCCATATGCAAATCAGTCTTGACCCTGTTCCTCATGCGAACAGTCCCACCAGAACTGCCAAGCCAGGTCTTCACTGGACTGGAACCAAGCATCCTGGGACCAGTTTCGGTGTAACACCCCTCATCAGTAGGCTAGCTTGAATCCAGTGGCAAGGTGAACAAGGGATCCGCGTCTGGGCATACCCTGCCCACTTAGGGTGAACAAAGCAAACAGAAGGGGATGATGGACAGAGCGCTGAAACTTTCAGACACTCACCCCAGTCACAGATCTGGGTTGAATCCATCATCGTTCTTTAGCTCACTTCACCACCTTAGCTCAGACCAAGCCAAATGCAAATCTGTCTTGACCCTGTTTCTCATGGGTACAGTCCAGCCCGAACTGCCAAGCCAAAACTTCCCTGGACCGGAAACAAGCATCCTGAGACCGGTTTGGGGGCAACACCCCTCATCAGCCAGGCTAGCTTGAATCCAGTGGCAAACTGAGCAAGGGACCCACATCTGGGCGTTCCCTCCCAACTTAGGGCGAATAAAGCAAACACAAGGAGAGGATGGACGGAGCTCTGAAATTTTCCAGACACTCACCCCCAGACACAGATCTGGGTTGAATCCATCATCGTTCTTTAGCTCACTTCGCCATGCAAGTTCACAGACGTACACAGGACAAAAAAGCAGGGGGGTGGAGAAGCACACTAGAAGAGATGGAGCAACATGAGCACAGCGGAGGTGGGGAAGAACATGAGGGAGATAATTGGAATGCACATGCACTCTCATTGAGTGCTTTATAAAAAAGAAGAAAAAACATTCAGAAAACTAGACACCGGTAGAGGCGTAGAAGCAGCCAGACAGTTAGTTGGTAAACAAGCAATGATCCATAAGAGGACAAAACCCTAGTTGGACATGCTAAAACAAATAGACAGCAAATAGAAAGCAATAAAACTTGAATAACAAAACAAAACAATAATGATAAGCAGTGGGTGGACTAAATTCATAGGTCAGCTTTCAGCATGTCCCCAAGAAGTCTTTCGCAACCAAACAGCTCCACTGTCTGGTAGGCTTCAACCTAAAAAGCATGGCCCTGAATGGGAGCAGTGCAGGGATAGAAGTCAGCCTATCAAAAGGATAGTAGACAGCCTATGCTCCAGGGAAGAGGCAAACAAAATAAGATGAAGGAAAACCACTGAGTAAGAACGCAAGCAAATGAGTGACAAGAAACCCAACCAGTGCTAAGCATTGGCCGAGGTCTAAGCCAACTCTAAATTTTTGATAATGTCCTCAAGAGATTTTCTCCTAAAAGCTATGTGGCAAGGTCTAGAAATGTCAGTGGTATGCATAGGGTTTCCCTTGAAAGCATGAACCTTCTTTTGTGCAGAGCACCATTCAATTAGAAGGGATGGATAACATGACAGATCTTACCAATGCCGAACTCCACCAGTGTCTCACTATCCTCTGTAAGCATGTCCAAGAAAAGGTCGATAACCTGCAGCTGCCGCAGATGTCCATAGTTTTGAGGATCATAAGCGAAGTTTGCCAAATTTGCCAGGACTTGCTCTTTAGCCTCTAAATAACAAAGAAACGCAAATCAGATATTGACATGATATTGGTAAAACATGATACAATGTGCAGAAGGAATCTTGCTCTTCTACGAAGCCCAAGACTACTTAGCTTGCATGCAAGTTGTGTCCTGCTATGGATCCCAGGCCCACAGAGCCTTGGCCTGGACCCACGCATACTCACAAACCAGGTCAATTCTGATCAGGCCAGGAACCCAGGATCACTCAGGATTTGTGCAAAACAATGTTCTCACCAGGAACCCAGTTAGCCAGGTTCAATGCTAGCCACATCCAACCTATGAGCCCAAATATAATGTCATGCCACCCCAAACCCCCAGTTCCAGGACTACTTGCATGTAAGATGGGTCTGTCCAGAGACCATGCTCTATATAAATGCTGTTCAAGGACCAAGCCTCATTGTTTGCCTACACTCAGGCCTCTTCATACTCTCATGCAAGCCATACCCTTTCCTGGACCTCTGGCCTACTGATGCTCCATTGAGGCGGACTCAGTCCCCTATGCAGCGGCAGGCAGTAAAACGGACATATTAAAAATAAAATAAAACCTCTAAGACTTTCTGAATAGTGGCGATACAGGAGGGGACGGTTTGGGTTCTAGCTCCTTCCTTTTTGAACAAATGGGTATTCTGCTTGTCACGGTCAGAACTGGACATACTTTCCTACTTCCTCTCTACTTTTCATTACCTCGAGAATCCTATACACTGTTCTAGTTTAAAAACATTGGTTGTGCCAATAGTATCTTGTTGTAGAGAACACACGTACTGCATGTTTCATAGGACCAGGCACTGTAAATAGTCTGAATAATCCCTGGTCACTTATGCAGCACCCGGGTGGATCTATCCAATGGAGAAGTAAAACCGCATTTTGAATGAGAAAAGTCGAGTGTTAAGTTTAGACACGTAACAACCAAGTATAATACAGAGATTCTTTAATCCAGGGTATTTTCAAGGCAGCTTTTAGGGTCTTTACTTCTACTACGTTATGGTTAGTCGCTCTGATAAATGCAG
The DNA here is from genome assembly GCF_964204655.1 of Triturus cristatus. NCBI lineage: Eukaryota > Metazoa > Chordata > Amphibia > Caudata > Salamandridae > Triturus > Triturus cristatus. The sequence continues at coordinate 558,872,029 of NC_140590.1, forward strand.
ATAGTGATAGTAACCGTGAAGGCTACAATTGTAATCACTATATTTTACTGGCGGTCCCAGCCCTATTCCTGCTGAATCCAGTGTCAATCAATCAGCATTTGTATAGTGCAACACTGTCACCACAAGGGAGTATCTGGTCGCTTAGGGTGCTGTGTCTCCTTCAAGAGCCTGGTCTTGAGCTTCATTCTGAAGTCCGCCCGCCAGGGAGGGGACTGTGCAGAGATGGAGGGGCAGGGTGTTCCAGGTCTTGGCAGTATTGTAGGAGAAGGAGCGGCCCCTGCTGCTGCAAAGGATGCGGGGGGTGCAAAGGTGAGGGAGGTGGATCACAGGTGTCGTGCAGATAGATGGAAGTTCAGTCGATGTTTGATGTAGGATGGTCCTTGGTTGTGTAGGGCCTTGTAAGCGTTCGTGAAAATCTTGAACTAGCATCATCCTCCCAGAAAGTACTTTGTGTGCTGGACAAATTCTCTGCAGACTCCAAAGAGCTTAATCCAGACAAACTTTACTCTACCGAAAGCGGCATGAAAAGAGTCACTATTGTAATACAGTTTTGTTGCATTCAGATTTACACACACTGCTGCCTTTTGGCAGTATCTATGGTCTCTCTAGCAGACATCAGGTAGTTTCCACTCAGTTTTCCAGACAGGTACTACTTAGAAATATCTGTAGGGAAGCTGTGTGAGATAGCTTGCAGTCACTGTGCTGCCACTACATGCTTGATGCTTCCTTACGAAGTGATGAAAAATACGTCAGAGAAGGCTTATTAGATTTGTGTGCTTGAAGTGCATTGGCTGCCTGGGGCTGCATTTCAGTCTGTAGCTTCCCATCTTCTTCTTGCTGGGAAATGTACCATTTGTTTGGGAACAAGAGATGGGTTGGACATAGGGGTATGATAGTTGTCAGGGCCTAAACCTGAAAATGCTAATAAAAATAGGTTGCTGGGTATATCTCTGCAATAGTAAAGATCAGCAGGATCACAGTGCCACAGAATCATGCAAGCGAGGCGCACTTAAATGAATAAGACAAAGGCTCCTCCCACAGGTGGTTGGTGTGAGCTGAAGTGTCCATGTGTTTTAATTAAAACACACTGCTTGCATTCAGAAAGGATGATCCATCAGTTGTCTAGAATAGGAAACCACACCTGTATGGTCACTGTTTTTTTTAAATCAAAATCCTCATGCTAGAGGTGACCACAGTTAATGGAGCTGCAGGGGAGTGGGAAAGGACCAGGCACAGGAGACAGGAATCAAAATTAACTTCTGGTGACATACAAAAAAGCTTTCCCCACCCACCAGAAAAAGGCTGGACAAAGATTGCAAAAATGAGCCCTATCGCATCTATGCCATTCTGCTATCCTATCTGAAACAATGCAAGTAGGGTGAGTTTCCTTTCACTGCATTTTTTATTTGTTTACCATGAATTTTCCATTACTTACTAATAATGAAAGTGGAAACTGTCTAAGGGGGTATGTCAGAGGGGGTAGGAGTATACCTCCTCATGTGAGCTAAAAAGAATAAGTGTCTCTGGTAACTAAAATAAAGTATTACCCTCACGTGGAAGACCCAGTCTGTCACGCTGCAACCTATTGGGCGCTTTGTGTCTTGCCCTTGCATGACCAGTCTGCCTCTGGTTTGAGCCAGCTAGGGCTCATCCCACTGGTGCAGGTCCACCTCTGGAAGCCCTGGGGATAGTGAGTGGCTTAGAACACGAACCCCAACCCCTACTCAGGCCCTGGCCTTCTCCAGCCTACTAAGAATGTGTGGCATGTTGGCCATTAAAGGCTATATAGTTTTAGCCCATGTTGCCAACTTTAATAGCTCTTCCACTTTTCTGTTCACTGGGGTGTATCTGTGCAGCAGTCAGAATTATCCCTGGCTTTAAAAAGCTGTATGGCTCCCGGTTAGGTCACCAACATTATTTTCTGTTCTAAAGGTTGTTTTAATGTAGGCTATCATTTTACTAATTTGGCACTATCCCTGCATCGTGCATACGGACATATGAAATGCAGATTCTTCTGTGATTGTCTCTCTTTTGGTGCAATTGCACACAGTGCTCCATTATCACTCAGACTAGTTCGATGTCCTATATAACTACCTGTATCTTTTACTCTATATGTTTTAGTGCCACGCCCCTTCAATACGGCAACTTATACCCAAGTTGTTAAGCAGCAGTGCCTCCAGTAGTTGTGACTCCACTTCTAGGTGGGCTCATGTATGGTGTATATAACCTCACTGTTTAACAATGCGTCCAGGGGTTGAGTCTCTTTCACTCCTAGGTGTGCTCCAAATTACACACTTTCTGGTGGACTCACCCTGTCCACGTTAAGTAGTCTGATGGTCTCAACCTTAGGATACCGGCCACTTTTAAAATGGCAGGTGTATGTGGCTGCATACATTTCTCACACTGCCACAGCACACTTATGTGCTGCAACATCTGCCCCATCATGTTTATGAACCTATAGCACCTCACTCAACACCTCACATGTGGATCAAACTACATCCAGCACCCTACCAACCAGGCCAACAGGTCACCATGGAAGCACCTTGTGGCCTTGCCAGCAGTATGAAGTTCTATATAAAAGCTATCATGCAATACAATATAGACACTTAGCTCTTGGTCTAAGACTATAAATGTCATCCCACTAGAAGGCCTGGTACCTATAAGCTGGTTTCAGGAGAGCCACATGATGGGATATCAGTCATCATAAGGTAACCTATGCATAGTTCACCTGTAGTGGTATTTCACTATTTGTGTACTGTGTTTCAAAAATTTTAAATGTATCAGTTTCTGTGCCTTCTATAGACCACGCCTTACAACAATTTCCTCCACAGAGGAAAGACCTGGCTTACTTTATAAAAGCACAGCATTAAGAGTGGGCATAGACTGACGTTCAAGCACCTAGAAGGTCAGTCAGGAAAAACAGTATGTCATTAGGAACCTTTGCAGTGACCACTGTGTCAAAGTATTGAACTCTCGTCTCCTCTAAAGCCTACCCAGGACTCTTCTACCTAGAGTCACCTACTCATTCACCTTGGCTGTCAGTGTCCTGGAACTCAGTGACCAGGGTCTGCAGGTATTCAAAGCGATCAGAATCCGCAGCTGCCCCCCTCCTCGCCTGCATCCTGCGATCTGCACCTCCCACCAAGCGTTGATCACTAGATGTTGCTTTCACAGGGCAGTGTCTTCACGAGACTCTACTTTCATCGGGCGCTTCTATTACCAGATGCTGTTTTCACCAGGCAGGCTGTAGTCAATGAGGCACCTCGAATTCACTGCTGTGGTTAAATACAGCGGGCAGGCTAGGAACTGAGACGAATATAAGCTTCAAAGTTCTTAGTTCACTCTGCCACAAGCATCATCTCCAGGTGGGCTATGGAAGAGACTGCCATGGAGCAGCCACCATCTAGGAAACATAAAACAAGCAGGCAGGTTTGTTAATTTTTCATAGCATTGAAATGTATAGCCATTCAAAAAGCCCATCTCTGCATTTCCTATGTATGTTTAGGTCAGGCCAGGTTTTAGCTCCCTCATGCTACTGACATTGTTGCACTTCTATTTTTTAAAGGATGCTCTGGAGCAGCTGCATTTTTCTGCCAATGAATAGTCCATGGTACTGAATCCAGCTTCTGCCAGAAACCCCAACAAGCATTTGCAATGAAATAGGTCTCGCATTATTAAAGTTTGAGCTATTGGCATTGCTAATAATAATGCAACACCAATAGCTCAAACATTCAGTAATGCGAGACCTATTGCATTGCAAATGCTTGTTATTATATCTTTCACTTCAGCACGGAGAAGTATTGTTCACCTTTTAAAACCCATATGAAAAGGCTCCACAAGTAATGTTTAGCTCACAACATATAAACACATGAATGGACGGGTGACCGCTGTCTGTTGCCACAGCCTGATCTAATTACATGATTTATCATGGCGAGAGTAAGTGTGCTGGAAATCTACAACGCTGCCATGTATCGACAAGATGGAAAGGAGGGGGGAGGGGGGGGGGAGTGAGTGAAAGGGCTGGGGAGACATATCAGCCTTGGAGTTACTCCCACACCCACCCCCAATCGACTGCCTTGAGTGCCACGGATGGCCGGAAGACTCTCTCAGGTGGAGGACGCCAGCGCCTAGAGGCATACACTTCACAGCGGAGAGAGGTCTCAATTATTTCACTATTTACAATAGCAGCTTCTGTATACAGTGCATCGAAGACGAAATGCATGACAAGTTGGCACTAAGCAAATACCACATTATTATCATGATGAGTGCTACTGCGCCCTCTGTCTCTCGAGCCGTCACCCTGAGACTCTGCTTTCAGCGCCCACCGAAAACTGAAATGCTTCTTGGAGTTAGGATTGGCACCTTTCTCAGGGAAGCATCGGCAGTGTAACACAAAATGATACCCCCCACCCTCCCGAATGTGACGGGGTCACTGATTTTCCCTTATATCACAAATATGCATTCGCCTTGAGCTTAAAGGGCTCCCCCGAAGTACTAGGCCCCCCCGAAAAGGTTGAGGCCCCCCTGCGCCGTAGGGACTGCAGTGGCCACCGTTACCTCCCTGGGAGCACACGCGCATTTTCCATGTTTTGAAATCCTGGATAGACAGGGAACTTATACTTGAATATTGAACTGAGTAAAATTCTCTGTATTTTTAAACATTGAAATACTGCCTCTATTTGCTTTGATAATTATTGGTGACTAGTTGACGTAACTCTCAAAAACTTTTGAAGGGATTTCTTTGTATTTGCATTTTAAAGTTTTATTTTCGAATTCGGAAAATACTGCCTTTGGCTGGTTTCCTTCAATTTGCTTCTTGGCTTTGACATAAAAACGCCAAAGTGTCGGTAAAATCAATCCTGGACATATGGCATCCTGGGGGTCTAAATGGCAGGCTACAGTATTGACCTGTATACAGAGCTGAGACCCTGGGGTTTTCTAGTTCTAATAACGTGGTTCTGGTATTCCCCAGCACTAACGAGAGATAACAAGCATTTACAATGCAATGGTCTCGCATTGGTAAAGTTAGAGCTATTGGCATCGCTCATGACAATGCCGTTTCTTTAAATGTTTTAAAAACAAAAACATAAACAAAAATAATGTAATGAGCAATGGCAATAGCTCTAACTTTACCAATGCCGAGACCATTGCATTGTAAATGCTTGTTTAATTGAAGCTCAGACTGCTTAGGCGATATTATGAATTCTCAAGGCAAAGTAATTCGCCTTACAATACATCTTGTGTGCAGTGGGAAGAGCTACTGCACTCAACAAACTACCTGTGGGGAAGAACTGGCGTGATAAGGGGGTACAAGGATTACGTAACTATCAAGGTAGGGAACTGTATGTACTCTAAAAGCAATTTGTTGGACGTCACCAAGACAATTCAGGGCTGTGCAGTCGGAAGAAATTAGGAGTCCAAGTGACACACTGAAGAAATTACAAAAATATGCACACATCCGCTACATTGTCATACATACATAATAAACAAACAAAAATGTCTCATCCACGACATTCTTGACGTATTTCATGACAATACGAACTAATAATAAAATGCATCTGGATCTTTAAATATCAATAGAAATTGGCTAATTACTGTATCTATGACTGCATCATTTAATCAAGAAACGATGCAGAGGCTGCAGAAACGAGTCCCGCTGGGGGCATCGGTACTGGGTAAACCGCGTCACACTCACCGTTGTAGCAGCAACTCCAGACGACCGCACTCGCCCGAAGCGGGTTGTAAACCCAGGTTGGTGACAGTCGTTTTGCGCATACGTGCAGCACTCCGCTGTGGTGGCACGGGGCGGAGCCTGTGTCCGAGCCGTGTTCCTCTAGAAGGCAGGGCTATAGAGAAAATACTTTTTCATTACGTACATTAAGGCCGGGTGGCTCTCAGTAGCGGGTGGCGTAACAGAAAGAGCTGAGCAATAGAGTCAGAAAGAATAGAGGCAGATTTTCCATTGAGCAGAATGTATTACGCGCCACAGTCAGGCAACCACAGAGCCCGCCTACTCACGGAAGGGAGACGCAGTACAGTCAAATTTTGTGGAAAAGGCACGTGCACGCTCCAGGGTACCACAACCAATCAATAAGTCGCAAGATTATCCGCGAACTAATCCCAGCCCTTTATACATATGAGAGCCCTAAAAGCCAATGAATGAGAAGCTCTGCAATAGCCAAAACAGAGAGCCTCCGCCCCAACCAAATCCAAGCCCCAGACTGTATAAATCGCTTACACTTTTACTCTAGAGTTTTATTCCACGCAATTTGTTGCTGCACTTTTAAAGCTTTTCTCGCTCTAAGTAAATACTGGCACAGAACCTTGGTATTATAGCGTTGCGACTGGCACCGGATTTCTTAGTCAAACGGTGCCGGAAATGGAAAAACATTTACTCCGGGAAGACACTTGGCTATGTTGGGAGTAGCCCGTTGCGGTTGCCTTTGTGTCACACTCGTCAATGGGCCTCTGTCTGGGCGGCACAGCCAGCCTCTCTCCGGACCAGGTAAAAACTAAAGCCTTCCCAGAGGAACAACAAGGCAGAGCAAAAGGCACACCACTGCCTTTCTCAGAGGCAAAACAGAAATGCCTCGGAGAAAGGCAGCGTCGTTTTCGGATTCGGGGGCGTGTTTTGCTGTTATCTCCTCCTTGAGACTTCTTGCAAAAAACACGCCCCCCGATCCGAAAAGGACGGGGCCTAATCGGAATGACTGACCTCTTCTCCAATGGCTGGCCAGCATTCAAGAGGCCAGCCAATGGAGAACAGGGGAGAAGAGGGGCGGGTTCAAGCCCCTCTTCTCCAAGTCATTAAATCTCGGAGCTAGACTGCGCAAGCGCAGCCTTCGCAGCCGAGACCTAAAAAGAAAGCACGACCGAAGAAGCCAAAACAGACACTGCCTCAGCGTCGGAAAAGAAATGCTGTTCTTGTTTAAGTTTCATGTTTTAATTACTCTTGCATTCCCTAAGAGTATTTGCTTTTCTCGGGATGATGTGTTTCCGTAGTTTTTCATGCAACGTTTACTCATTTATAGTGCCTAGTGTGAAACGAGGTGCTTCTATGCAGCTGTGAGGGTTGTGGGTGGGCCACGACTGTCAGTTGTGGAGTCCTGGCAGAATGCAGTGTGAATTTGTCACAGTGCCTGTCACTGTGTCATAAAGGGGCTTTGAACGCATGCTCATCCAAACCTTGGCCTCTCCGCGGAGCACACAGAGCAATGGCCTGGCATGCCAATTATAATGATTACGTGCAAAAGCGTGTGAAGGATGAACACAGCTGTCAAAATACTGACAGGGTGAAAGTTAAAGAAAATACAGTGAGTATAGGTGAGCGGGTATGTTGTGCGTGGGGGGGATTGATGAAGTGCAGGAGATGCGAGGAAGTATGTGAAAGAGAATGTAAAAAGAAGGTGATGGAAAGGAAGACACAGCGTGAGATATGCAGATTGAGTATTTCAGAAAGATAGGAGGAGAAAAGGAGTGTAAATGTCTAACAAAGAGACTGCAGAAGAGAGTGATGTGAAGACAACAATGGGACAGACAGACACTCTGAAGACCTTGCCCCTTGTGCGGACTATAATAATATTTAATTGATAGTCTACTTAATAAAAAATAAAATATATAATATATATATATATATATATATATTGCCCTGTGATTAAAAAAAGACTATCGGAAACTGGATTCGTGTGGCTCCTTTCTTGCATCAGAGAAGGATTTGCGAGTTGTTTTGGAATATATATATATATTACCTACTGGCGGTCGCCAGTAGGTAGTTATAGTTAGGACCCCTTTTCCATAGGAAAACCTCAACATTCTATTTTGAATAACTTTGGCGCCGGTCGATGAATCCTCGCGAATTTCTCAAAATAGGTGGGGCGCTACGCTCCGCTCCTACCCTGAAAGTCTCGGGGGGATTCGTCAAGCGGGGGCTGAGATAAAAGGGGGGTCCCAAAACGCGTTTTTCCCATGCATTTTTCCATAGGACCTTTAGAACGAGCTACAGCCCGAACGGCTGAACAGAATTACTAGAAATTTGGCAGAGAGGTAGTCCCTAGGTCAAGGAAGTGCCTTTTGTAGGTTTGGTGTAAATCTGTTCAGTAGATTCTGAGAAAATAGCCTTTAAATCAATATATATATCTGAGCCCGCTTACGGTACGCTTACCGTACGCGTACGTTGGCTTGCGCGAGCGCGATTCTGATTGGCTCTTAGATCTTAGTAAACATTCGAATCGGCCGAAACCAGGAAGCGGCGGCCGCCATTTTGTCTCTCGCACTGAGTGTTGTTTATCAAACAAGATGGCCAAAAACATGTTACGGGGCTGTTTTGACAACTCCCTCCCACATAGTCATGTTGAGGGAGTCCCCAAACATCCCCCAAGAGCAAAAACGGTTTTATTTTTTTTTCGGCAATTTCGCCGAGTACGCTAACGGTAAAAAAAAAAAAAAAAAAAAAAACACTATCCACACTTACCCCACCCCCTGTGCTTTTGGTGGCCGTAGGCCACCAAATGTACATGGCTTATTAATAGGTAAAAAAAACTAAATTTTGGCAACATGAAATTATAAAATCGAAATAAAAAAAACACTATCCACATTGACCCCACCCCCTGTGCTTTTGGTGGCCGAAGGCCACCAAATGTACAGGGCTTATTAAAGTTGATAAAAACCGTGCACGGAACGAACTGCGTTAAGTGGGCGCGCACGCCTCGAATAGCGTAAAGTAACTTAGCATTTAAAAAAACGTACAAATTCACTGAAAAAACCATAGGTTTCACACACGTTATAGTTAGGAATTAGCATTTAAAAAACCTTGCAAATTCACAGAAAAAACCATAGGTTTCACACATGTTATAGTTAGCGGAAATTTTACTGATAAAAAACCAGTGAAATTGCCCCGTTATAGTTAGTGCTGGCAACTATAACTCACGCGACCGCAATCTTCTGCTGATGACATATGTGTCTTTATGAAAAAAAAATATTTGTAATATATGTATAGCTAAAAATGTATGGAAGAAGACATGGGCAAATAAGTGTCTAAATACAGTATTAGCATCAGCAGAGGATTGCGGTCGCGTGAGTTATAGTTGCCAGCACTAACTATAACGGGGCAATTTCACTGTTTTTTTATCAGTAAAATTTCCGCTAACTATAACATGTGTGAAACCTATGGTTTTTTCAGTGAATATATATATATATATATATATATGTGTGTGTATTTTGTTTTTTTATCTGTGGCCCCTTGTGTGCTCCTCCTCCCTAAAAATCACATCTAGAGACCCCACAGTCTGTTCTGAGCTAGCACTGCTGAACGGGCTTATTTTTACGCCTGTTATTTACAGCGGTTAGAAAGGAGAAGCGCAGAATGAAGCACTACATGCAAACAAGTTTTATAAAGTACCCATTCTATGCATGTCAATGGGCCGGCTCCTAAGTGCCGTGGGTGGGTTGCAGCCGCGAGACATGGGAACATTGTCACAGAGGCATTCTAAAGACTGCGCATGCTCCTGTCGGGCTGCACAGGTCGTACATGGTTGTCATACCTTTGGGTGCTGTTAGAGGTCAGGTGTGCAGAGCAGACAGTGTGGTTTGCGGATCGCCGATGGGCGGAGTATTTGCTTTTCAAGTTCTGTTGCTGAAACCTACACTCACATAGTGGAAATTGCCGCTATGCAGGAGCCAATGCTTGTCGCCTGTACTGTGGGTGAGAGAATCAAGGTCACAGGTGCGAATCCCATCGCAGCTGATTTCAACTTTCCTCGATAAGAGTTAGGCTTTTTTCCCCGTTAGAATCACTACTTTAAATTCCATGTACTTGCAGCCCTGGCGTGGTAGATTATGTTCAAGTAAAGTCCTTTGTTTACCTTCAGCCGAGCCCTTCGGTCCCGTAGTCCTTCGTTTACCTTCAGACGGACGTTTCAGTCCTGTGACGTCTCTGTGGCAGCACGACAGCGCGTGGCAGGAGCATTGGGACCTCACAACCTGGAACGCGCGGCACAACGGGGGTTTTGAGCACGAGCTGAGGCACAGAAGCGGGAACATCTACGTAGGCTTTAGGGAGGGGAAGGGCGTGGCCACAAGACTGAAGGAACGTTAACATTCAGAAGGGAGAGGACCAAAGGAGGGGCATTGATAAGTAACGAGAACGGTTATCCCCAGTTAAAGAAGAGGAGGACCAAGTTAAGGGCGTCAGCACTGAAAGGGGGAATTTACGAACAGACAAGGCATTAATAAAGCATCTGTAAGAGGAAAGAGAAGTTTGAAGTGTCAGCAGAGGGGCAAGAGGGATAAGGAAAGACGAGAGGAACCAGTGGTGCGAGCGCACAACACAGAGGAGTGGGGGCAAGGGAGCGCGGCAGCGAGGCGAAGGCGCGCTTCTGCGTGTGCTAGCCACCGGTGGGAATGGGCGGAGCAAAGGTGGGACATGCGCCCGCCTTTGCCCAATTGCATGCCCTATTTTGGTATAAAAAAACGCTTAAGCCAATGGCGGGCGGCGAAAGCCTGATCACACTTACGAGCGTGTGAGCAGCTTTCAGAATCCCCTTACAAGAGGTCTCGCGCTGCGCGAGCAGCGCTGCGCACTGCAACGCTAAGCGCGAGACCTGAAAGAGGAAGTATTACATAAAAGGGCTCATTTAGATGCAAGCCAAGCAAGAATATCAAGGCTGAGCTTTTTCAGCAAGTGCATCCAAAATCTGGAATTCCAAACCTAACTTGCTGTAAAGTATAAATACACAAGAATGAGCAAAGAGTAGATTATACATTTTCCCTTTAAAAATAATCAAGGAAGATTTATTTTGGGTGCTGCTATGGCTTGTTGCCGTGACTAATGAGTGCCATCTAGGATGGAACCTGCTCCCCCGGGGTAGGGCTGAGCCTCCTCTATCCCACTGCCCCCAGTCCATCTGGGTGAGGACCACATTCCCCGCTCACAGAATCCATGTTAACCCCATGGCTGAACTGAACCAACTACTGCTCCCCACTGACGACTGAGCACCAACCCAATCGGTGGGGATCAGCCGTGTTCAACTACTACCACAGCTAAGGAGAGGGAGTACTCCTAAATGCAACCCTACCAAGTAGTTCTTAGCTCTAACCTAACAGCATGTCTGTGTCCATGGAGCGTTTAAGGAGTCCTCTGCTTTCAGCAGTACAGGACCTCCCTACGACCCTCCACAGCAAAGCAGAGTGCTGGTTTACCTCGGCACACTAGAGAGATGTCAATCATCTTCTCCTAACTCCAAGGGATGCATGACTCCCTCCTCCACCATCGCCAGTCTGTTACAGCAGCTCAAGGGCAGGGAGGAGCTGCCTATAAACTACACCCCTTTTACAGTTTAATTCTATTTTATTAAGATTTTTGTTTATGGAGTGTCAATATTACAGCATTGCTTACCTACATCCACTGGCCGGTGGGGTAATATAAATCCGGCTCAAGACACAACTAGGGAAAGACACAGAGGTAAAGGTGCGATAGAGCATCCGAGAGAAGGGGGATAGGAAATATATGGATAGGATATTCGACAACTGTCAGCAACAAATGGTGTGTTGTAGGCAATTGTTAACCAAGCAAGGGTAGTCATGGGTTGGCTACAGCCTCTCCTGTGGATCCTGTTCTCCCTGAGTGAGACGAAGCACTTGTAAGTACGTCAGGCATGATAATCATCAGAACTCTTGGGAGAGGAAGTGTACGCACGGTCCCCATGTTTTATCATATTGCAGTAATTTGGGGTTAATCACTGCAGTTAGTTTCTCCATGACCAGCAGGCCCCATAATTTGTGGAGAAAGTCCAGTTTTGATGGGATAGTGTCTGTTACCCATCAAGCTAGTACTATTTGTTTAGCCGCACAAAGTACTACAATTATTCAACCCTTCGGTGACATCAGGGGGTAAGTGATTGCATTAGGGAGTCCCAAGAAAATGCAGAAAAGGAAGCGTGAGATATCAGTGTTGTACATCTCATTGATGTTCATTTACACCTCTGTCCAATAATGCTGTAGTTTAGGGCAGTGCCAAAGGATATGCATCAGTGACCCAGTGTGGGCACACTGCTGCCAACACTTATTATCCCTTCCCGGTTTCTATTTAGCTAGTCTCTACGGTGTGTAATACCAACAGTGCATACTTTTTATGAGTGTCTCTTTGGCATTGGCACTACTTGCGGATGTGCGTGTGCGATGGACGAGATCTGCCCATTTCCTTGGGGTAAAGGAGTGTTCACACTCTGTCTCCCGTCTCTGCTGTGCCCAAGATGGTGCCATGTGGAGCGGGGCATTAAGAAACGCATAGATATCTGCAGGGCCAGACTGGCTGTAGCGGGCACAGGGCATTTCCCCGGTGGGCCGCTAGGGTGGGAACTGGTCTTTGACCCCAGGGGGCCGTTTTTGTTACAGGGGGCAGTTTTGCAGCATAGCTGCAATATCGCCCCCTGTAACAAAAGAAGCTGCAGTATTTTCCATGCACACCCCCAACCACCCACCCCCCCACCATGGCTGGTATGACACAATTGCCAGTGTCGCGTGTGAGGAGCCATTGCTCAAAGGATGCGAGTGGGTGGCTTGCATGTGTTTTAATATGAGGATGTGTACCCAAAGCCTAATGGCTAGATATTGCTAATGTGCGCTGGTGGGGATATTATAGTCCGATTGGACTTGAGCAAAGTCTAATAGACCGTCGAGGTAAAAGAGGGCAACCACCCTGTTACAACCGTCAAGTTGCCATTGCAAAAAGGAAGAGCCCTGCAAAGCGGGAGGGAAATCACGAATCCCAATTATAAGTGTATGGGGTGAGATGTGGGAAGACAGTTTCTTTACTGTTTGTATTTTGTCCCATGTGCCCACTGTTGCTCGGAGCACCGGAGAGATATATACTCCTGCCGGTCTTTGTGGTTTGGGGAGCCAGGGTATCTTCTATAGTGCTTCTCAGACACAGGCTGGGACCATTCAACCATATATCTGATTTGTGCCGCCTAATAGTAATGTGCCATGTGTGGAATTCACAGGTCACCCTACTTTTTGACCAATAAGCCTGCTTCTTGGATAATCATGCTCTTTTGGCATCCCATATGTAGTCTTCAATTAATTGTTGCATCTTCCCTTGGACACATGGAGGGGGCTGGAGTGGTAATGTCTGCATAACATATAGTATCTTGGGTACGAGCGTCATTTTGACTACTGCCAATCTCCCAATCCAGTCCCAATCCAGATCCGTCCTGGCAGTGGAAAGAAGCAAACAATAATTCGGCTCCGCTGTTTTCTCCAGGGTGTAGTGAATTTGCAGACCTAGATATGGGACCCCCTATGTAGCCCAGAGGAACAGGAAGAGGCGACCAAGCTGTACCCGGTCCATCTGCAGGACGGTGAGACCCAGTATCAGTGTTTTCTGAAGATTAACTCTAAAGCCAGAGACTCTACCAAAGGCACCTAATTCTGAAACTAAGTGCCGGAGAGATACCAAACGGTGAGCGAGTGCTATCATGATGTCATCTGCATACATGCCCAGTTTGTGCTACCTGCCCCCCAACCAGTTGCCTGTTATCTAGAGATTGCCCCATATTCTCTCAGCCAATGGTTCCATAAAAAGAAGAAGGGACAGCCCTGCCTAGTGCCTTGAATGTTAGCGAAAGGGTGCGACTGCACTCCATTTACCCTAACCTGTGCCCTTGGAGCAGGATACTTGTACCAGGCCCATTTCTGAAACGGGGCAGAGGCCAAACCTGGCCAGTACCTCCCGAAAGTATGGCCAGTGTACACTATCAAACGCTTTCTCAGTATCAACGGAAAGCAATATTGCCGGAATGCGTGATAGATGGGATTCGTCTATGAGGTGGTAGAAGCGTTTGGCATTATGGCTGTAGTCCCTTTCAGAAATAAATCCTGCTTTTTCGGGATCAACCAAGCCCTGCATGTAGGGGGATAGGTGGGCAGCCAGTATAAAGGTGAATATTTTTGGATCCACGTTCAGCAAAGATATGGGGCAGTAAGAGGCACAATGAGCAGGGTTTTTTCCCGGTTTGGGGATCACTGTGATAGTGGAGTCTCTCATAGTTTTAGTGAGAGTCCCTGCAGAGCTAAAAGAGTTGTATACGTGGGTCAGGAGGGGGGCCAGTAGGGGGTGCAAATGCTTTATAGAAGTCAGCAGGGTAGCCATCTTCACCAGGGGCCTTTCTCGGTTGTAGCCGGGCTATTGTCGCCAGTGCCTCTGCAATTTGGATATCGGAGTTCATCTGTGCAGCTTCCCTATCAGAGATTTGTTTTACCAGGAGTGGGGCAATGTACCGGGCAGCTTCTTCTACATCAAGCGAATCCGCTGTGTATAATGTGGCAAAGAAGCGCTCAAATTCTAGTGCAGTCTGAGAGTCCTGGTAGACTATTTGCTCTGGTTGTGTCTCAATTTCAAGTATACTTTGCTTGAGTGCTTGGGCACGCAACTAATGGGCGAGCAAATGCTCTGCTTTGTTACCCCTGGAGTAGAACTTTTGTGTATAGCACAGTAAGGCATACTCAGCTTTGTACGTGTCCAAAGCGAAAAGTTCCTTCCATGCTGATGTAAGCTGACGTCTCGCTTGATGGGCGCCCAAGTGTTTCTGTTCTTCCTCTAGATCTCTCACCCGACCCTCCAGTGCAAGTCTCTTTTCTGTCCTTTCTCTATAGTGTTGTGCCGATATGGCATTGAAAGTACCTCTTATTACCGCCTTAAAGTAATCCCAGAGTGACGCAATGGGAGTGTATGGGGTATCGTTGACATCTAGGAATGCATGTATCGCTGTTGCAGTCTCTGTGGTGACTGCGGTGTGCTGAAGAAGCACCAGACTATATTGGGTGGCATGGGGTACATAAAGTTATGAAGATAGGAGAGTGATCAGACAGGGCAGCCGTTCCCAAGTCTACTACCACTACAGCTGCAGGCAGACATGGGGACGTCAAGAAGAGGCCAATGCGGGTGTATGTTGATGAGCCGCAGAGTAAAAGGTATATGCTTTATCAGAGGGGTGCTTAGTTCGCCACACATCTTCAAGCCCCACATCCCGCATCCACTGATGTCCCGCCGCAGTAAAGGCTCCTAGTTGACCTATACGTTGGGCTGATGTATCCATAAGGGTATATGGCAGCAAGGTAAAATCCCTGCCTATCAGTATGTCAGTGTCAGGGGATATCAGTACCCGACCTACAGCATCTAATAGGAATGGCTCTTGATGTTCATTAGGGGCATATAACAAGGCTATTGTAAGTGTGTATGTTTGTAAAGCAAGCTGGAGGGTCAGCATTCGACCAGTGATCTCGGCATGCGTCTGTATAACTCGACCTGGAATGTGAGTGGCCAGGAGGAGAAGAACTGGCAATCAAACCACAAGGAACGCAGTCTCTTGGATGAGAAATATAAATCGCATTTGGCTTCTTTAGGCACAGAAAGGAGTGTCAGAATCTTCACTGGAAGTTAATGCCTCGGACATTAAGGCTAAAACTTTTGATCATGGTATGGGGTGATCTAGGAGCCCCAGCTGTTAGGAATGGCAAACGAGTCATGGGGCAGGTATCACATATGCCCCGATGGAGCAGAAGAATGGCATTTATTACAGCAGGAGCAGATAAGAGAGAGCGGTCAAAAGAAGTGTATGAGACAAGAATAAAAACAACATAACAATAGTGTTCCCACTCCTGGGACCCAACATCACCAAAGGACGAGGGTCTGTGTTCCAGGCAACCAGTCATTACTGCAACAAATCATGCAAGAGCTCCGCCGCATGGGGAAGCACAAGCGTCCAGCTGCAGCAGTGTCCTCCAGACGGGGCAGGAGAAAGGCATTTAATCCCTAACCACAAATGTGCGCCGGCAGAGTTCCCAATCCAAACCCCAAGAAGGCAGTGACCCTGAAGAGTTTGAGGAAGAGGGAAAGAATGACTGTGAAGGGAATCCAGTAGAAGGAGAGGACCCCATAGATAGGGAGTCCTTTACTGGGTCTAGTGCCAGGAGCAGTGTCACCTTCCACACCCAGTCCCCTGAGGAAGTCAAAGATAGACAGGCTGAGGGGGACCAGAGGTTACAGCTGGCCCAGATGACTGTAGAAGAGAGAAGGGCAGAGGCTAAAACAGCCTTAACTGAGGAGAGGATGGCGGAGGCTGAAAAGGCTTTCGCAAGGAACAAAAATGCTCGAGAGGAAAGGAAACCGGCCCATGAGCATAGTTTAAGAGTTCTGGACTTACCAGCACTGCAGGTAGAGTCCAGTGGTGGCAGCAATATTGAGTCCAGTGTGAAGAATTCCATTCAGATACCCACAGACTTAGCCTAGCTTCAAGGAGGGGAGGGCATACGTCAGCGGTTGTAGGAGTATGAGAGAGCTCTGGAAGTGTCCAGGATCCCTGAGTAGGATTGAGCAACTGGCCTGGGGAGTTATATTCCAGAGGATGGGAGGGATGCCCTACTGGCCCTAGAAGGAAGTGACAGGTAGAGGTACACCCCCATGAAAGAAGCCCGGTACAAAAAAGTATGGATTCACACCTGAAGAGTATAGGTTGAGGTTCAGGGGCAGCAGGAAGCTTGGGAGGAATATGTGGAAGATTTATGCAGAGCACTAGAAGGATGGGTATGGGGTAGCCCAGTAAACACTTATGAAGAGCTGTACAATCTGATTGTCAGAGAGCAAATGCTCTGTTGTTGTTTTCGAGGGCTACACCAACACCTGTTGAAGTGTAAATTCTGTGACCCTAGGCATCTTGTAAAGGAGGGAGACCACTGGATGAGTACCTGAGGGTCTGTAAAGTCACTTGGGAGTGACCCTAAAGGGAGTGGCTCGGGTTCTTCCCAACCGAGGGAGGTTCACAGTAATCCAGTGTGGTGGGGTGGGTAAAGGGTCCCATGTCCCTTCTCAGAGTAAGAGGAGAGGTGGGCAAAGTCTCAGGGTGCCCTATTCTTAGCCCCAGAGCTTGGAGAGTACCCCGATGGGACCCCAGTAAGGAAGTCTAGTCTATATCGGGAGACAATCCATTAAGGGGGACCTCATAGTATCAGGAGAACTTGGGGGTGCAACTGATACCAGCGTCCCACCAGTTCTGATATCTGGCAATACCACTCCACAGAAAAGGGTGCAGAAGCCCAGATGGAGGTGTTTGAGGGGAAGGAAGGATTCATCCCGAACCCCTGTTCAGTCTAAGGGTACAGACCCTAGGTTGGAAGTTTGTAGGATAGAACCCTTGAACTGGTGAGAGAATTGTGCAAAATGGCTGCCACAAGCGCCCTGAGAGTTCTGGATTCTGGGAGTACCACTCCCAAAAGGAGGGTACGGAATCCCAGAAGGAAGGGCAGGGGGCGGAAGGACTTGCCCCCAACTCCTGTCCAGCCTACGGGTACAGATCCAGGGCTTGAGGACAAGTCTCAGGATATCACCCCTGAACTGGTGGGATGGGGAATGGGGGAAAAAACTCCCTTTTTATTATATATAGGTCACCCCTGAGGGAAAGCCTAGGTAGTCCTATGGACAGTGTGCTGTGTAAGTAAAAGGTAGGACATGTGCCTTTGTGTGGCATGTCCTGGTAGTGACAAACAGCCTATTTTCTACTCATTGCTGTGTGGAACAACCCCTCTCACAGGCTAGCATTGGGAATTGCCTGATATATACTTAAGTGATAATTCCTGACCTGAAAGGAGAGGCATTGCCATGTTGGTATGTTTAGAATGGTAGTGATAAATCCTACTTACTGCCGTAGTTAGATTTTACATTACTATTTTAGGAATGCCACTTTTAGAAAGAGGGCATTTCTCTGTGCTTATGTCTCTTTGTGTTTTGCAGCCTGACTCCAATCCACGTCTGACCTGGGTGACAGCTACACTTGGTGCATACTTTCCAGACAGCCACAATACAGGAAGGGCTGGGTGTGACAAAGATTACATCTGCATACCAATAGTCCTAGTGGGCTGGGAGAGGGCGTTCACACTTCAGTTTGTATAGGTTGTGTCTTGCCCTCATACAAGGGCTAATTTACCCTCTACTGATGTCTGGAGCCAGTGTTGGGTTGAAAGGGATTGTTGCACACTTCTAAAGGTTACCTTTGAAGTTCCCCTTTGAACAAACTCAATTTTGAGTAGAGGTTCAGATGCTCTGACCCCATGATTTTAGACACTGCGTGGAACTTGTAACCAGACTCTACTGGCTCCACATGCTGTACATTGCCAGGGGACTGCTGTACTGCCAAAAGAAACTGCCACTGGGGCAACGTGCTTTGCTGTGTTGGCCTGCTACCTGCTGTATTGCTGGTCTGCAGGAGGGACTGCCACTTAGCATCTGGCCTACCTGCCTGCTGACCTTGTTTGGTGCCCCAGTGCTCTCCAGGGGCTTGTGGGCTGGTACCCTCTACCCGTCCTTGTGGGACTGCAGAGATTCTGTGATACAGACCAGTACTGGCCATAGGACTCCGAGTGCAGCCATCATCCCTTCCCAAAAGGAACAGCACGTGGTGAGCGCTACCCCAGATAGTTTGACGGAAAGCTTCCACCTTCATCAGCAAGGAGTCCTTGTCAAGCAAGTGTTGAGTGCTTTCTTGATGAGCAAGGATCTCCCGTTGCCCCTGCACTGCCCTCTCCAGGGGGAGAGAGAGTTGCTGCAGGTGCAGGGAAACTCCAAGGAGGGACTAAACCAGAGCAGAGGTACTCCGCCAATGTCTGATGGGCAGGGCCTGTGAGCCTGACAACGACACCTGCCTTGCATTCCAGGAGGGACTCAAGAGGAGAGTAGCCCCCGGCAATGCAGTAGAGCCGGCATCTCTGGAGGGGGTGTGAGGCCGTCCTGTGCTCCTACGCTGGTAGTGGTGTGTTCATCAAGGACCACTGCCTCAAGTAGCCCAGCATCAAAAGCTTGCTACGCTGGTCTTGAGGTACTGCCGCCACAAGCTTCTTCGCGGGGGGACCCATATTTACACAAGAGGTTGCACTGTGGTTTTGGAAAGCTGCCCTGCGTGTTAGCGGGCAGCTGCATTCCCCTCTTCTGCACATGGATGATCCAGCGAGGCCACCCCGCTAATTCCTACAGTTTGTACTCCCCTTACCTGGGAGGACACACTTTGGGGGCATCTTCTCTTCATGGGCATGATGGGGGAAGACCTTGAAGGAGTCTTCTGAGTAGTAAGGGGTTGCCTTGTGGAAAAACTGCCTCCAAAATTACTGCATCACTTATAGTGGGCTGGCAGATGCTCCTGCAGCCTATGCTTTATACCAGCCCACCTTCTTTTTCAACCAGGCTCAAAAAACATTACCGTAACCTTGCCAATAGGAGTGCCGGGGTTCAGGTGCAAATAGGGGCTTATTGATGCAGGTGTGTTTATGGTGATTTCGTGATTTATGCACTACTGGTGATATTTTGGTGAATTATGTGTTTTGCCTCTGACCTAACTGCTACATTTCGAGCATGATTCATATTGGATATCGCTTTGATTATTGCACTTTCGGGATAATGAGTATGATGTCAAGGTTTGCATATTATGCACAGTATTTATGGTTTATGTCGTTTTGGTCTTGTTTTATGTATAATATACTATAGATTTTTTAATAATCCTGTGTGGAGTCTCTTTTGTGGTGTGTTCATTGTGTTTCTGTGTGTGTGTTGCACAAACGATTTACAAATTGCCTCGGATGATAAGCCGTACTGCTCTGCGCCAAGATTCCACAAGGTGAGCACAGGTTATCTTTGGTGTGAAGCTTATTTGCCCTAACTTGGTGGGTTCTGCCTGGCTTAAGTGCATACCCTAGCCAACCAGAAAGACAATTTCTAACAGTCAGGGACTGAAAAGAGGTACCTGGAAGTGAAGTAAGAAGTAACACTGGCATGAACACAAGGAGGTTGAAGCAGTGCTGTCTTAAGGATTTTTTTGGCCTCAGTGTGAGAGGTTGGCCTGGTATATGATGTCCAATAATTAAAATGGGCACCTTGCACCAGTCCAAACAACCCCTATGGTGATTTAAGTAGTCAAAGATAACCATAGAAATATATCCAAGTGGTAGCTGTGGAGAGAAGCCTTCAGGCTTAGTCTTGAAGGAATGTTAAGCAGCTTGTTTTACCAGAATGCAATCTTATTGTATTGGTTAAATGAAAGGAGAGCCACACAGTAGTTTTAAGAATATATATTTATTATTATAACACCTTAAATACCTCACAGTATTGGCTACACACAGCACACAATACTGTAACACAGAAACAATCGTAAGTAGCACTAATACACAGTGGGCTCCCTGGGGAGACCAAACCATATACTAAAATAGTGGTATAAGAACCACGACTCAAGTGAAGACCATGTCTAGAATCGCTGGGACCCCAAGGAACCACCAAAGATGAGTAAGTAGGGACCCCACAGAGGACGGGTGCAGTGTGAGAACACGACCACGTGCTACCTACAATTCAATGGGAGAGCCGCGGTTGCAATTTTAAAGTTTAAGGACCCTTCCCAGTGGATTACGAGGAAACCCTTTGGAACATAGAAGGTTGGAGAGCCACCCCACCAGTGGATATCGAAGTACTAGAGTCAGTGCTTAATTTGTAAAATATTAAGTGCAGGTGCTCTAATTTTTTGGGGAGGACACACCCACTTCCCCGGCCTTGCCCACTTCATTCTGTGGCCCCACCCACTTCCTTTATCGCTACGCCCACATCCTCAAGCCTCAACACATCAGAGTCACTTCCTCACTCCTTAAGTTCCACAAGAAGCTGAAGACACATAAGCAACTCAGGCCTCTCGTCTACATACCTGCCCAAGTGCCTAGATACCCTATTGGGTCATTAGTGCGCTATACAAATCAATATAACATAGCATAATATAAAATATCGGAAGCCTGTGACAATAACCTAAAAGTGAACTCAAATTAGAGAATGTGTGTAAATCTCAAAATGCATCTTTAGGAAAGGTCATTTGAGGACTTGATGCAGTTTTACAAACTAAAGAGAAAGGAAGGGATAAAAGAAGGATTATATTACAGAAAGCAGCAACAAATGCAGGCAGGAAAAGGGAGTACTGCAATGAGGAAATAAGTAATGTATGAAATAAGAAGGAAATAAGAAAAGAATGTGAAAGGAAGAAATGAAGGGATAGAGGGAGAAAGGAAGTGAACGATGTGCAATGGATGAATCGAAAGAAGAAAGGAAAAGAGGAAGAAAAGCTGATGGAAGGGTTGAGGATAAGAAAGGAAGACATTCAGGAAGTGATGAAGGAAGGAGCAGGAAAAAAAGAAAGCAAGGAACGAATGGAGGAAGAAGAAAGAAATGCACCAAGGGAGGAAGGAAGGATGGGGAATGAATGAGGGTGTAAAGAAGCAAGAATGGAAAGAGGAAAGGCTGCATGGCTGGAGGTGCTGTGGAAGAGAGAAAGGAAAGGAAAAAGATGGGACAAAGGAAAGAAAGTAGGTCATGGGAATGGATACGAGTATGAAAAATACTGGGTTAAGGTGGGACAGAGGGAACAATGACAATGTAATATTGAAAAGAAATTAAAAAACAAAAGATTAAAATACATTTATTTCTGTGTCGTTATCACACCATGTGTGTTTGTAAAGCACATCCTCAACAGAGCGGGACTTAACACCTAATTAAAAATGTTATTCAAACTCAATGGCACTAATTTTATCAAGCTCAGAAAGATAAAAGACTGAGTGCCACACCATTATTTAAATTTATGACCAAGATCAAACACAGATTCCTGGAGTGGATATATTAGCACACTGATGAACCAGACCCAGCAAACCATTTCTTGAAATAAAAAGATAAAGAAGTATCTCGATTACTCCTATAACTAAATCTGTGGAACACGGCTGAAAGCTTTGGGCAAGTGCATGGCGGATTGAGCATTGTATGAAATCTGGAGGAGGCAACCTATAATGTCCTCTGAAACACACACAGATACTTCTCACAGAATAGACGAGGAGTTAAACAACAGACTGTATTGACACCTCTTTTCCTTGAGAAATACAGATGAAATAAATAAAGACTGCCAACAGTGTATTGGCAACCACGCTATTGCAGCTAACACGTGGAGACCCCATCAGTTGCATTACAATGCTGCAAAGGTCACTAGTGCAAGCATGACAAATGGGCCTCTATCAGTTGCCTCTTCACCCCGGGTCCAAGTGCCACTGCAGCCTGGAGTGTATTTCTGCCACTGGCACTCTCTCAGAGTCAGTAATGATCAGGAGCATATTAAAACTATATAAGATTCATGAACTCAATGCATACACGACAGATGCTTACTTTTTAAATGTGTGCTTGTTGCAGTGCTTGTGGCATTCCAAACCTCTCAAGTGAATGTGACATGCACACCTTTAAAAGGGAAGAGGCAACCTTGAGCAAACTTTAAAGGGTTGTTTTACATATTTACTGCATGCTCCTCTGCAGCCTACTTTGCATTTTACATGCTGTAGAAAATAATCATTTATCAGAGCAATCTATACATGAGCCAAGATAAGGATCATAAAAATTGTGTAAACATATTCATCATTTTCAAAGCAAAATGTACACTTCTTCAATGTAATCGACTTTAGGAAAAAGCACAAAATTAAATATTCTGAAGGCAGTCGACCGTCTTATGTTGGCAGACACTCACTGACTTTCGTGATGCTGCTTGAGGAGGATGTGGTCGGCGCAGATGGTGGCAGGATGTATTTAATTATTAAAATGTCCTGCCCGCGGCCCGGCCCCCAGGAATTGCTTCTGCCTCCCGGTGCTGGCTGAGTTAACATACAGTAAGACCAACACCTGTGTTGGACCTCATGCCCTGGAGGACACACAAGTGCAGGTTAGTGACCTTGCATTTCTGGTGCTTTACAGCAGTTTCTCGAGCTTCTAAGAGTTTCTTGGTGTAATTGTGAAATTAATCTATTTCCCTGGTCTTCATTGCTTAATTTTGTCCGTGACAGTGTCACTCATAGTCATTGAAATTATGTCACCCATATTTACACAGAAATTCTTAAAATGTCACACATGGCACTCTGAAACCTTGGCAGCTATGGGCAACGTGAACGCCTGTACAAGGCAGGGCTCGCGAAGGAACACGAGCATTGTGTGCAGGTCTGGCCGACTGATCAGTGATCGTGTGTATGCAGTGTTGGGGGCCCCGGCCGGGGGTGTTACCGGCGGGGAATTACAAGGCGGGTGGCCCCCGCGGATTCCATCAGAAATGAGAAATAACTGGCAGACTCACAAACAGTGAGCTCCACTTCAGCCAGCCAGTTATTTTCTCATTTCCATTTCCCCCAAATTCCAATGAAGACTGAAAATGGCTGGGCCTGGGCAACCACAGTCTGTTGTTGTAGTAGTAGCACTGCTGCAGGTAAAGTTAGTACCGGCGGCCCCCCATACCGTATGTCGTCGTTACCTGTGGGCGTAGGCCGGGCGGCAGGACGGCCGGCACGAACTCGGGACATGACGATGACACACTGGCTTTGCCAGCGGGCCTGCACTGCCTTTAATACCTGATTAGGCAGTAGAAGTACTAGCACTACTGGCCAGGCCGCCGCCCGCCAGGCTGGTCGAGGCTGCCAGCTGCCCTCAACACACCACGGGCCGACTTGGCGTTGGCGATGACTCATCATGGCGGTGGCAGGTCAGGTGGTGTCGTGCTGCTGCGCGCGCTGGTGCGTGGCACGGCAATGTGGAAAAAAATCTGCGCAGTGCGCAAGTCGCACAGCCCCTACCCCATCCTGACCAAATCCAGCCCAAATCTCAGCCCGCCCACCCACCCACCTATAGGCAAGTTAGTGGCATTCAGGGCAAGCACTGGCAACACTGACGGACGTCGGAACCACCAAGGCAGGGCCGCCGAGGCACGTAGCGCAGTGCGCGCGCCGCCCTCAACACATTTAAAATGTATTTAGATCAGGAGTGGACAGGAGGTAAATGGTAATGCTGGAATCTCTTCCTCTGGGGGGGCTCAGCTCAGGTCGGGAGAAGATCAAAACACGCCAGCTACACAAACTTTAGGTAAATAAAATAGAAATGTGATGTGCGAGCGTCAGTCAGTGCCAGCCAGAGTGTAGACTCGGCCCTGTCAATTAAGTGCTGGTGCTAAGCACCGGCACAAATTAAGCACCGACTAGAGTTACCTATCCCAGAGGAGCCGGGTGCATAGGGCTGAAATGGCGTCGGAAACCGCCGTCGTTCTCAGTGGGAGTCTTCAAAGGAATGCCACTGCTGGAAAGAAGAAAAGTGACTGGTAGTATCCACAGGTGGATTCTTGATGCAAAGAACTTGAAAGCAGAGGGGACAGAGTCTGGGTCACTCAGGAGTGACCAGGGGCTCAGTAGACGAATGCCCATTGATGTTGGGTGCTTCAGGTGCGAAGAAGGAGACCTTGATTCTATAGCTGCAGGAGACATTGAGGGTGACCAGGAGCCGGATACGAGCTGTCCCACAAAGGATGTTGAATGCTGAGGGGTCGGTGTCCGGCGGGAGCACCAACAAGCCTTGGCGAGGGCAGCCCACGAAGACAGCCAAGAAAGGTTACGTTCTGGCCCAGCAAGGGCCAGAGGACTCACCACAGCAAGGGGAGTCAGGGCTGGCCTGGAGCAACCAGGGGAGCCCAAGAAAATCAAGATTTTCCCTCAAAAGGACCCACAGGCCAAAGGCACAGAAGTCGCAAGAGAACCTCTAGCAGTTTCACCGAACAACAGCTTGCAGGGCACAGAGTGCGAGGAGGCCGAAGTCCTTGGTATAAAATATGCACAGAGGTTGGGGCTATCGACAGCCCAATGCACGAAGTTGGGGAACGCCAACAAGCATATGCACTTGCAAATGTACACAGTGTACAGGGGATCGGGTTACGCGGTCCCCACAAGGGATCCTGGCCTCAAACTTGGTGAGAAGGCAGCTCGACCTCAAGGAACGTAGGAACCCACCTCCTGTGTTGCTGGAGCCTTCGCAGTCTGCGGGAGCTCAGGATCAGCAGACCGGTCAGTTGCGTTACAGTGCCTGCAAATGCAGGGGAGTGACTCCTCGGGAGATACTTCTGTTGTCCTTAATGCTCCACAGGTCCTGCACGGAGCCTTATGGTGCACGGTCGAAGGTCAGTGGTTTCTTGTTCAGAATCTTGTCCACGTCGAATCTAGGGTCCTACAGCGAGGTAAGCCCTTTTGTACCCATGGGAGAGGGTTGGACAGATTCAGGGGACCCTGCTAGGGGAGTGTCAGGACAGGGGGGTGTTTACACCCATGCCCTTTGTCCAGTTTCACGCCAGAGCAGGAGCCAATGGCTCCCTGAACTGGTTTGAGCTGGACTATGCACAGTGACACCAAATGTGCCCCTTGTGCAGACTGGCAGGCACTTTGGAAGTGCACCCACCCAGCTCCAATACACTAACTCCTGTCTGGCAGGTGGTTACACCTCCCTGTGACAGGATGCCTAGTGTGCTGCCTTCCCCTGCTCGAGCTTGGCTCAGCAGCAGGAGGGCAGACATGTGTCTCTGGTCAGCAGCCACCATTTTGTGCTGTCCGGGTTGCGAAGGCTGGTACCGGGAAGACCAGGGACCCACGAAGCTTACTTCAGAAGGGTGGAAACATACCTCCCACAACGGTTACCGGTGCAGAGGTATGATACCAAACACGACAGGTTTTGTTTCAGCCGTTTTTGAGATAGCATTTACCGCTAGGTTATAATGCACCTCTACCTATATGTCTGGCTGTGTCACAGACAACCCGCGAGAATGGTCCCTGAAGGCTGCAGAGGGGCTCTGCTCATGCATAGTCACCCTCTCACATAAAACCCAGCACCCTGTCTTCAGGATTGTTAAGGCGTGCTATAGAGGTGACTTATAGGTTTTACGTGCAGTGACCTATAGCTATAGTAAACCTATATCTATAGTAAGTGGTGTATGCACCAGCTTACACAGGCTGCAATGGCAGACCTGTAGTTCCATTTGGCATGGCCTCTCATGGGTGGCATAATACATGCTTCAGCCCATGGGAGGTCTCTGGGGTACCTATGCCCTGAGTACATGAGTACCATATATTAGGTACTGACAAGGGTGCCCCAGTATCCAATCTGGAATGTACCCAAGTACATGGCATAACAGTTTAGGGAGAACGCAGATATACTGGGGTCCTGATTAGCAGGATCCCAGTCAGACTAGTCAAAAACAGTGTAACATGAAGCAAAAAATGGGGGTAACCATAAGAAGCAGATCCTACTTTCCTACACCCCCCACCCCCCACGTAAGGGGATGAGACTAACCTTGCCCAGTTGAGTCTTCATTTTCTAAGTGGAAATATCTGGAGAGTCCATCTGCATTGGCATGGTTACTCCCAGGTTTATGTTCCACTGTATAGTACATCCCTTTTAGGTAAGTGGATCACCTCAAGGGTTTTGTGTTTTCACCCTTCATCTGCTTCAGCCATAAGAGGGGCTTATGGTATGTCTAAACAATGAAGTGAATGCCAAGCAAGTATGGCCTCAGATTCTTAAGAGCCCAAAAAGCTAAGGCTTTCCTCTCAATAGCTGACCAACGTTTCTCTCTGGAAGTCAACCTTCTGCTAATAAAAGCTACTGGTTGATCCTGAGCCTCTGCATTAAGTTGTGACAATACAGCCCCTACCCCCAACTCAGATGCATCTGTTTGGACAATGAATTGTTTGGAATAGTCAGGACTCTGCATAATGGGAGCAGTGCACATGGCCTGCTTGAGGTCATCAAATTCCTTCTGACAGCTAACTGTCCACTGAACTTTGTTGGGCATTCTTTTTGATGTAAGATCATTCAAGGGAGTCACTATAGACCCATATCCTTTTACAAATCTTCTGTAGTACCCAGTCAGGCCCAAGAAAGCTCTGACCTGCGTCTGAGTAGTGGGAGCAACCCAGTTCATGATGGTCCGGATTTTGCTCTGCAATGGTTGAACCTGGCCTGCACCCAGAAGGTGCCCCAGGTACACAACCTTACTCTGCCCTATCTGGCACTTGGTGGCCTTGATAGTGAGTCCTGCTTTCTGCAGAGCCTCCAAAACATTATTTAGGTGGACCAGTTGATCCTCCCAGGTGGAGATAAAGACAGCTATAGCATCAAGATATGCTGCACTATAGGCTTTCAGGCCTGTGAGGACGTTGTTCACCAACCTTTGGAATGTAGCAGGTGCATTCTTCAAACCAAAGGGCATCACAATAAATTGATAATGCCCACTGGGGGTTGAGGATGCTGTTTTTGGTTTGGCATCCTCAGCTAGTCTGATTTGCCAATCTGCAGCAGTGAGGTCAAATGTGCTCAGGAACTTGGGGAGGCCAAAGTGTCAATGAGCTCATCTGCCCTAGGAATAGGTTGACCATCAGTCCTAGTGACGGCATTGAGCCTCCTGTAGTCCACACAAAACCTCATTTCTCTCTTACCACCCTGGGTATGAGGTTTGTCCCAGGACCACTGGACTAGCCCAAGGGCTATCTTAAGGTTCAATCACTCCCAATTCCAGCATCTTTTGGCCCTCAGTCCTGATGCAATCTCTGACATGGTAAGGCTGCCTGTAAATCTTATTTTTAACAGGTAGACTCTCACCTGTGTCCACTTCATGGGTACACCAAGTGGTCCGACTAGGAGTCAAAGAGAACATGTGCCTGTATTGATTGAGGACTTTCCTGCAATCAATCTGTTGTTGCTCAGTGAGGCTGCCTGCCAAGGCTACAACATCTACTGAGCCATCATGAGGGTTCTGTGAGAGGAGGTCAGGGAGTGGGTCACTCTCTTCCTCCTGTACCTCGTCAGTAGCCATAAGGAAGCCCATGTCTGCCCTGTTCACATAGGGTTTGAGCCGGTTTACATGGAGCACCCTGTGGGGGCTCCTGGGAGTTCCAAGGTCCACCCGGTAGGTGACCTATCCCTTCTTCTCAAGTATGGTATGGGGTCCACTCCACTTTTCCTGGAGAGCTGCTGGGGCCACAGGCTCCAACACCCAAACCTTCTGTCCTGGATGATACACAGTCAGTACAGCCTTTTGGTCATGCCAAGCTTTTTGCAATTCTTGACTTGCCTCAAGGTTTTTGCTGGCCTTCTTCATGTACTCAGCCATCCTGGAGTGGAGACCAAGTACATAGTCCACTATGTCCTGTTTGGGAGGTTTGAGAGTTCACTCCCATCCCTCCTTCACCAAACACAAGGGTCCCCTAACTGGATGCCCAAACACAAGTTCAAAAGGGCTGTAACAAACCCCCTTCTGTGGGACCTCTCTGTAGGCAAATAGAAGGCAGTGCAACAGGACATCCCATTTCCCCCCAAGCTTTTCTGGGAGGACCAGGATCATGCCCTTTAGGGTTGGTTTTGTTGAACCTTTCAACTAACCCATTGCATTGTGGGTGATAGGGTGTGGTGAATTTGTAATTCACTCCACACTCCTTCCACATTGCAGTGATATAACTAGACATGAAGTATGTACCTCTGTCAGTTAAGACTAGGCCTGGGTGGTGAACTTCGCTCCGTTTGTGGAGTTTTCTGCACTCCACGGAGCTCGGAGTGCAGAAAACTCCGCTTCGCGATGTCCAGTGGAGTTTTTTCCCCACTCGCGATCGCGAACAGTAAGTTTGCAAGCGCGAGCTGACGCTCGGGTAGAATTTCAACCCGAGCGACAGGAATACCAGCACAAACTGCAGGTCGCAGTGCACTCCGCCACTCGTGGAACTTTGCTGAGTTTTTATGTAACTTTGCGGAGTTCCGCGTAGCAAACCTCCGCAAACTACACCCATGCCTAGTTAAGACCTCCTTATGGAAACCCACTCTGGAAAAAATTCCCAGGAGGGCCCTGGCCACCACAGGAGCTGTGGTGGTTCTAAGGGGTATAGCCTCTGGATTCCTAGTGGCATGGTCCACCACAACTATATTATAACTGTGTCCAGATGCAGTTGGAGGGTTCACGGGACCAATTAGGTCAATCCCAACCCTCTGAAAGGGAACCACAGGTAGTGGTATTAGGGGGGCCTTTGTGACAACACCTGACTTACCACTGGCGTGGCAGGTGGTACAGGAGCGACAAAACTCCTTGGTGTCTTCTGACATGTGAGGCCAGTGAAAGTGAGGGATAAACCTGTCCCAAGTCTTACTTTGACCTAGGAGTCCTGCTAAAGGAATGTCATGTGCCAAGGTGCGTAGGAAGCCCCTACACTTGAGAGGTACGACGAACCTCCAGGTGGCACCAGGCATGGGGTCTCTACACTCAGAGTAAAGATGTCCCTCATTCCAAAAGATGCTGTGGGACCCATTGACACTCCCAGCAGCAGCTTGCTTTCTGAGGGGTTCAAGAGAGGGGTAGGTTTGCTGCTCCTGGCTCAGCTCTGCCCTGGAAGGGTCCCCTGTCCCCAAGAACTCAACCTGATCAGATTCCAGTTCATCTAAGACCGTTCCTTCACAAGGACTGGAATCACCTCCCTCAAAAATGGATCCTCTCCTTGAGTCAGGGGAGGGGGGAGAGACAGCCTTACCGCTCCTGCTCTTACTCTTGGAAGGCACATGGTCCATTTTTTCTAAATCCAGGGCCTGTTCAGTAGACATCAATTTGGCCTGTGACCTGGTCACAGCAAACACATCTGCAGAGATGCCCAGCATTGCTGCAGGAGTCCTTAATTCCACTTCAGCCCAGGCTGAAGTCTTCAAATCATTGCCCAATAAGCATTCCACTGGAAGGTCTGAGCTAACCACAACTTTCTTTGGGCCAGTTACCCCTCCCCAGCTGAAATTAACAACTGCCAAGGAATGATCAGTCCTGACATTGTTAGCAATAGTCACTTGGTACATCTCACAAAGTATGATCTGTTCAGTGTCCACAAGATCCTTTGTCACCATAGTGACACTTGCACCTGTGTCCCTGTATGCCATGGCCTCCTTACCATTAATCAAAGGCTGTTGTCTGTATTTGCTCAGGTTACTGGGACTGACAAATAAGGTGGCAATATCCATGCCACCATCACAGACGAGCACAGCCTGAGCTGGGGCTCCGACTACGCCAGAATCCACCTCGGAGCCCAAGGTTAACCCTACTAATCCCTTGTTCCCTGTACCACCTCCTGTACTTGTGCTAGGGGGCGCAGTTGCCTTATGGGCAGTGGCAGTAGGAGGATTTTCCTTGGCTTTTGAACATTCAGCATATTTTGTTCAAGGGGTCTTTACCTTACAAAAGTAACACCAAGGTTTTCTCTTGCCTTTTCCTTTGTTGGATTGGGACTCCCCCCACCCAGATGCAGGTTTTTGGGGCCCTGATGAAGACATTTGATCTTTACCCTTCTCCCCACCCTTATCTGGAGTTTTAGAATCCTGCTTCTTCTGGTCACCACCAGGGTTCTGTTTTTTCTGCTTCACCCTGGTTCTGACCTACTCATCTGCCTTCTTTCCCAATTCTTGGGGAGAAGTCAAATTAGAGTGAACCAGGTATTGATGCAACAATAGATGGTGGCAATTATTAAGGATCTGCTCCCTCATAATCAAATTGTTACAATCCCTTGAAATAATTCACTTCGCTTCCAAGCAACCAGCCTTCCAGAGCCTTAATATCACTATCCACAAAGTCTACCCAGTTCTGATTTTGTGCTTTCTGGGTGACTCTGTACTTAATCCTATACTGTTCAGTTGTTAAGCCAAACCCATCAATGAGAGCACTCTTCAGAACTGAGTAATTGTCAGCATCTTCTTCTCTAACAGTGAGGAGCTTATCTCTATCTTTGTCAGCAAAGGAGAGCCACATGATAGCTGCCTACTGCTCTTGAGGGACCCTCTGAACTTTACAGGCCCTCTCTAAAGCAGTTATCCACTTATGGATGTCATCCCCAACAAGGTGGGGAGGGACAATCTTGCTCAAGTTCCTATTATCAAAATAATGTTCTTTAACTCTAGAGACACTGTTGCTGCCACTATGGGGGTTTAGTCCCAATGTTTCTGTAGCTCTCTGGACTTCTAGGGATTCCTTGTCTAGGGTCAACTGCTCTTGCCTGAGCCTAAACCTAGCTTTCTCAAGTTCAGCAGTTGGTACTCCCTGTCCAAGGAATGGTCCATCTTGCTACATACAGGGGTCCCTACAGACTGTCCTGAGTGATGTGACTCTGCAAAGGGAGATCTAGATCTCCTTGGTAAACTCTGCAATCTTCCAGGAGGAGTGAAGAGAGGGCCATGTTGTCCTTCCTCACAATCTCCCTGAAGATCTGAGTTGTCCAGGTGGGAATCATCTTGTTCATACTGGCCAGGGTTTGAGTCTAAGTCATAGAAGGTATCACCTCCTGACCTGTCCTCGTTCCCCGTCCCACCCACTTTCTCCTGTTCATCTGACCTTGGGGTCTTCATAAGATCATCAAGCAATAGGACCTCTATGAGGCCGTGGCTGTTTGCAGTTCTCCCAGTCTTCAGCTTTCTAGATGCACACAGGGCTTTCAATTCTTGGAATGAAAGCTCACTCTATCTAGAAGGCAGAGAGCCACTGGCATCTCCTTTAGAAGACATACTAAGCGTGGTGAGGTGTTGCACCTACCTAACCTAGTGGGAACTAAACTGTCTGGAGGTTGGAGAAAGGGTGTGCTAGACCCTTGAATTAGCCAACCCTCAGTTCAGTAGAACTTACTTATTCTAAGCTAGTATTATTTGTACCTAGTGGTTTTCAGTTAATCAATCCAAATATTTATCTAGTAAAACAATGCAGGCTTGAATCCCAACCACTGCACACCAATGTGAGAAGTTGGTCTAGTATATGATGTCCACTAATTAAAGTGGGCACCTTGCACCAGTGCAAACTCTTATGGTGATTTAAGAGGTCAAAGATAAGCTTAGAAAGCTAATCAAGTGATAGCTGTGGAGAGCAGCCTTCAGGCTTAGTCTTGAAGGAATGTTAAGCAGCTTGTTTTACCAGAATGCAATCTTATTGTATTGGTTAAATGAAAGGAGAACCACACAGTAGTTATAAGAATACATATTTATTATTATAACACCTTAAATACCTCACAGTATCTGATACACACAGATAAACACAAAGCACACAATACTGTAGCACAGAACCAATCATAAGTAGCACTAATACACAGTGGGCTCCCGGGGGACACCAAACCATATACTAAAATAGTGGTATAAGAACCACGACAAGTTAAGACAATGTCTAGAATGTGTTGAATCGTTGGGACCCCAAGGAACCACCCAAGGTGAGTGAGTAGGGACCCCACGGAGGACGGGTGCAGCGTGAGAACACAACCGCGTGCTAAGTACAATTCAATGAGAGAGTCGCTTAAAAGTTTAAGGCCCTTCGCAGTGGATTACGAGAAAACCCTTTGGAACATAGAAGGTTGGAGAGCCACCCCACCCATGGATAATGAAGTACCAGAGTTACCTATCCCAGCTGGGTGCATAGGGCTGAAGTGGCGTCGGAAACCGCAGTTGTTCTCAATGGGAGTCTTCAAAGAAGAGCCACTGCTGGAACGAAGAAAAGTGTCCGGTGGAATCCGCAGGTGGATTCCTAATGGAAGGAACCTAAAGCAGAGGGGACAGGGTCTGGGTTACTTAGGGGTGACCAGGGGCTCGGTAGACGAATGCCCACCTATGTCGGGTGCTTCAGGGTCGAAGAAGGAGACCTTGACTCTACAGCTGCAGGGACCACGAGATGTCCAGGAAGACCAGGAGCTGGATACAAGCTCTCTCACGAAGGATGTCGAGTACTATGGGGTCAGTGTCAAAATAATGTTCTTTAACTCTAGAGACACTGTTGCTGCCACTATGGGGGTTTAGTCCCAATGAGCACCAACAAGCCTTGGCAACAGCAACCCACGAAGACGGTCAAAAAAGGTTACGGTCTGGCCCAGCAAGGGCCAGAGGACTCACCAGAGCAAGGGGAGTCAGGGCAGGCCTGGTGCAACCAGGGGAGCCCAAGAAAATCAAGATTATCTCTCAAATGGCCCACAGGCCGAAGGCACATGAGTCGCGAGGGGACCTCTAGCAGTTTCACAAAAACTACTGCTTGCTGGCACAGAGTGCAAGGAGGCCGAAGTCCTTGGTACGAAATGTGCGCAGCGGTTGGGGCTAACGACAGCCCAATGCACGAATGTGGGGGAACGCCAACAAGCATATGCACTTGCAAATGTACACAGTGCACTGGGGTTTGAGTTACGCAGTCCCCACAAGGGATACTGGCGTCAAACTTGGTGAGAGGGCAGCTCGACCTCAAGGAACGTAGGAACCCACCACCTGTGTTGCTGGAGCCTTCGGAGTCCACAGGAGCTCAGGATCAGCAGACCGGTCAGTTGCGTTACGGTGCCTGTAAATGCAGGGGAGGGACTCCTTCACCCCAAGGGAGATATTTCAGTTGTCCTTGATGCTCCACAAGTCCTGCACGGAGCCTGTATGGTGCACGGGCACAGACAATGCTTTGGACGGAGAGGGAGATAAAGTCGGGCCTAGTCGAAGTCCAGCGAAGTCCAGAGTGTCCAGACGGTCAAAGGTCAGTGGTTTCTTGTTCAGAATCTTGTCCACATCTAATCCAGGGTCCTACAGCCAGGTAATCCCTTTTGTACCCACAGGAGAGGGTTGGGCAGATTCAGGGGACCCTCCTAGGGGAGGGTCCGGACAGGGGGGTGGTTACACTCATGTCCATTGTCCAGAAGCACAGCTCATCAAGGGGTTGAAAAAATTGACCACATACATTACTATTGCATTAAAGGATCTACACTGACTCTGCAGATTGGATTGGCAGCTGTCGATATGATGATGACATCCATATTTCCCAGAGAACGGTGAGTTGCTTTCCTTATTTTAGGTTTTGCGTGTGTGTGGAAATAATTTATCACAGTACAGAAATGGTCTAGGATGGTGACCCCCAGAGGAAACGTTTGTCCCTTCTGACATCTTAACCTGCTTCCGTCAATCGGGAGGGGGGGAGGGGGGGAAGGGGGGGGGGGGGAACTTCCGAATTGTTCTTCTCCTCCTCCTGTAGGCAGCATTCGCCGCACCTTGACAATTGTCACAGGCTTCTTTTATTAAGATTAAGTTATTAAGAAAAACCAGAAAGATTTAGTCCCCGCCCAGTGTATAGGTCAAGCTACTGCTGATTTTATGAATGTCTAAACATCAGAGGTCTACACTTCTCTGGACAGTCCAAAGTTCAAGCTGTCACTCAAAAAGCCTGCACTCATGTAAAACTGTCATTTCAAGAGACACAAGGACATGCCCAAGATCATGCAGTGAGGGCAGCAGACTGGGGGAATGCTGCATACTTGATTTATTTGTCCTCCTGTGGCATGAGATGACTCAAACTGCAAAACACGCCTGACTGAAAGTAACTTAAAGATTAACATGAGTGTTAACAATTGTGGAATTCTACAGTAAGTCGCGTTCCGGAGCAGACAAATAAATGCAGTTCTGGTGAGATACATGACGAGGGCTGCGTATCTGCTATGCTTGCACCGGCAACAACCATGGTTCATTTGAACTAATATCTATTGCGCTACTTATAAAAATGGAACATTAATTAAGATTTATACTTTCAACGGTTTTACTCCAGCGGCTACAAAGTGTTTTGCGGCTGCATTGTTTCTAAACGGTTATACAAAGTTCCACAATGTCATCCATTGATATGGTCATATGAAAATAGTAATTGTTTGCAAGACAAGAGCATGTTCTCACAAAAAAAATGATTAGGAATAACCACTGAACCTCCTTTAAATGGGGTGAGATCAATCCCCGCGCTCCTTCAGTAACACCGACCAGTAAGGATTCCTCAGACGTGTCCCGTTAAAATACAAGTGTTTACAGTCCCCGTGGATGCGAGGAACGAAGACTGCATCACACGTAAAATGAGTTAAAACGTCCTGCGGCTGGAATCACTTGAGGCAAAAAAAAGGTTGAACTTAACTTACATGAACCTTCTGTGTTTGTCCTTCTGATAGTGGTAAACAGGGCCGTTGTCACAGAAAACTGCCGGGGAATGGATCTCAGGAGAACATCCTGGCCCGGCAGACCCAAAACGAAAGCATAGCACGACTGGCTCTGGAAAACAGATCAAAGTAAACCCCACCCACATAACGCTGAAGATGAGTCTAGCAGAAATGAAGCGAAGTCTCGCTTTGTCTGTTCATTTCATATTGGGGGTGTGCTCAGTTTCGGGATTTTTTCGTTGGGACCTTGGGCTTGCTGTCTGACTCGCATTCGGGGAGGCCAACCTTCCTGATCCTGGTTGTGATCTCCGGGCAATGATTCGGCTGTGTCTAAATTAATAGCATCATCCCCTCAGTGTCTCGGGATGACGCTGCCTCGGATGTCCCGCGGGAAGCGGCTGGGGAAACCCCTACTGTTTGGGGCTGTTCTGCTCGGGCTGGGGACAGCCTTTATCAACAGGTGCGGAGGCGGGAGTCAGTGGGGTCGTGGGTGGAAGTTAGTTGAAGGGCGAACGAAGGGAGTTTGTGATAAGTAAGAGTGCAGAATGACATATTGGGGGCGTTCACGGAGCGGGTAGTTGGAGTTGAAGAGCTCTCCAGTAAAGTATAGGTAGGGTTGGTCCGAGAGTAACATTGCAAGCCAGAACAGCAATCAAAGTGCGTTAGATTTATTTTAAAAATAGACTGTAGAGTCTTCCCTAGGCCTGCGGTTAATCATTACTCTATTTTCCAGCATTCACTGGCACACTGTGCATTACAGCATACTTCCCATAGCCACACCCTAATTCCTCCCCATATATTTCATAGTTCCGGTTCAGGGACCGCCCCAGTACCAGAATGGCCTAGTGTGTATAACATCAATATGATGCATCTCCCCCTTTGTTAAATAAAAAATGTCCGACATTAAAAAGCACGTCATTTAGTTGGCGAGGCGCTTTCACTATTCTGCTGGTTTTGGTGATCCGATGTGATCGAGGTCCACCCTGATCAGGCAACGGTGTCACAGGCTGATGCGCTTGAGCTGGACCTGCAGGCGGGGTTGCCTCAATTGTGGCTTCAGAAGTCGACAAGTGTCAAGGTAGGTATTTAAAGTGTGATGTGTTCCGAGTGATTAATTTTCCAGGACAATGTGCTGTCCCTTGCATACTATGGCCTGCAGAGGGTCAGAGGCAAAAGTAGTGTTTGTTTTCCGCTTTCGTCTCTGTTTGACCATTACCCAGTCTCCTTTGTCACAGACTGTCTTGTCTCCTGGGCATGGTGGCGCTGATCTGCTTGCGTTTGAATTTTTCGTTTTGGAGTTGCGTCAGTGTCTCGAACTTTGTCAGTATTCACTGATCGATCTGGGGCCCATTGAGGTAGTTTTGTTCTGATGGCTCGCCCAAATAGCAAAATGGCTGAACTTTCACTAGTTGTGGAGTGAGGAGTTGATCGCTAGGACCAGAGGGCTTGGCACATGGCATGTATAGGAAAGTAGGATCTGCTTTCATGATCACCAACACTTTTTGCTGGGGTCATTATGTTTTACTGACTAGTCTGACTGGGATCCTGCTAATCGGGGCCCCAGTCTCTGTGCTTCTTCCCTGAATTGGACATGGTGAGTACTTAGGTACACTCAAGATTGCCTACTGGTATACCCTGATAAGTCCCTAGTATAAGGTACAAAGGTACCCAGGGCATAGGTACACCAGGGGTTTCCCATAGGCTGAAGCATGTATTATGCCACCCATGAGGGACCACTCAAATTGTGAATAGAGGCCTGCCCTAGCAGCCTGTGTAAGCTGGTGCTTACACCACGTTCAACAGATATGATTCCTTATATCTGGTGTCACTGCACCTAAAATCTATAAGCTACCTCTAAGGCAGGCCTTTCAATCCTAAAAGTTAGGGGGCTCAGTTCTAAGTGTGAGGGTGCCCCTGCATGACCAGGACACCCCTACAACCTTCATAGTCCATTCTCCTGGGTTGTAAGTGCATCAGCCATTGAGATACATAGAGTGGCCATGTGTCAGGCGATTACCGTTTCTAAACTGGCTGTAACAAACCCTGTCGTGTTTGGTATCAAACTTGTTGGAATCATATCATATTCCATGCACTGTAAAGCTCCTCAAGGAAGCACTGAGTGCTCCCGGTACAAGTCTTCTAGACCTGGACTGCAAACGATTGCTGCTGGAGGGGGGCGTGGCTTGGCCGGCTGCAAGATGGCCGCACTCTAAGTGGGCTCTGCCGGCCAAGCTAAGAATCTGTCATCATCTTGCAGACAACTATACTGTACCTGCTCTTGGACAGCATTTCCTGACTTGGCGTCACCTGAGGCGCTGACTGATCCCGCTACTGCTTCTCGGCAACGACTTGGGACCGAGTTCCACCGCCCAACTTCAGCGCCGGGCCCGTGCATCGAGGCCGGCCAGGATCGGCTCTCCTCCCTCTGCTGCTGAGCTGGGCTCTTGTTGCCCCACATCGCCTGCGGGGCGTCGAAGGACTCCTCGCCACTTGGATTGGCGAGTGCACTGCCGCTGCGGCTTGCTGTGGCGGGGTTGCGGGTCTGCGAGCTGCACCGCCCGGCCCGGGCCCTTGCGACTTGGGCACCATCCTCCCTACCTTCCTGTCGCATTCTACAGCGGCTACAGGCACCCGGGCCCAGTGACAAGAGCGGCGTACCCACTGCGTTTCCCCGTTGGTGAAGCCCCAGACTGGCGCGTGCTCCCGACCTCTTCCAACCCCCCCCCCGCGCTGTGCTGTGTGAGGTGTCCTGACTACTTCTACACCCTGGCTCCTGTCCTCTATGGCCCGGACCCCACCGCCCCCGGCGCCTGGTGCTCCACCTTGCCACTCGGAGACGCTGGGCCCTGGGCGCTACCTTAAAAACTGCCTTCTCCATTAAACTGGTGGCCCCTGACTGCGGATCGGCACTGCTCCGGTCCTGCGGGCCTGTTCTTGGCTTAGAGATGTACGGGAGGCCTGTAATCTGCACGCACCTCCTGCTGTCTTGCCCCGCCAAACCTCGCCTCCGCCTCTTTGCCCCCGCTGCTGGTGCCAGGTGCCGCTTCTGTTTTTGGACTGCGTTGGCCCTGGTCCTCATTTGCTACTGTTCTCTGCCCTTGGGCCTGCTCCCCTTCATCAGCCGGACCTGCTACAGCCCGGGGGCCTGTGCTGCGCCAGCGGGATTTCGCCACGTTTGGGCCCCTTGACGGCTATCCTGCACCCTGCGAGTTTGAAGTAGCAGCCCCTTCTTTGGGCACCGCCTCTCCCCCATTCCCCGTTTGCTTCCACAGAAGAGGCTTCCTAGTCACTACCTGGACCTCATATTGCGATCTGAGGGATTCCCTGTACTCATTTTTCTCTTCGGCCTCCAGCTCGGCTTCGTCATCATTGGCTTAGCGGGGTGGGCCCTATGCTTGGTGGTTGCCTAGCCTCAGTGTGGAGTCTGGTGTGCTCTCTTGCTTCCCTTTTTCGCCCTCGGATACAGTGGGGCGCTTCTCTGGCACTTACTGGCTGTGCTGCCGCCCCGTTGCTCACGCTGTCAACCAAGTTTCTTCGCCGCCATCCCAGCGCTTACTGTTCTTGGAGGCTGTCTGCCCCCAGTACCGGTGCTTTGGCTATCCCTCCTGGTTTGTCTACACTTGCTGTGGGGGGGTGGCCCGCCTTCTGTGCCCATTGCCAACTCTTCTCTTGGTAGCTTCACCTTCCCCCCTGCTCCTTGGTGGCGTTGACTGTCTGGGATTGACTACCATTGGGGGGACTGACCCTAAGTAGCCCAAAATCGCTTTTGACCAGCGCAGATCGACTCGCAAGGATGGCGCTGGTTCGGACACTGGTGACCCTGCGACCACCATGGACGCATCTCCTGCTTGTGATGATGACCTGAAGGCAATTATGCTCGATGTAAAATCAACGGTCACTGGCATCGCGGCCCAACTGGACCAACTCTTCGCACGTCTGGACTCGGTAAAGGCCTGTGTTGATTCCCACGACAATCGCCTCCTCCACGTCAAATCCAGGGTCTTGGACATTGAGGATGCCGCCACTCAGGATCATCAGAAACTGCTGCAAATGGACAAAATCCTAGATATCATCCGGAATAAAAATGAGGACTTGGAGGCGCGTTCCCGTCGGAGCAATCTCCGCATAACTGGTGTACCAGAATCCACCAATATATCCCGTATGGAGGACTTTGTGGAGCAACTGGTCAAGGAACACTTCAGTGACGTTCTTTCCCCAGTTTTTATTGTTGAACGCGCACATCGCTCCCTTGGCGTACGCCCTGGTCCCGGACTACCTCCTCGTCCCATCATTGCAAAAATCCTTAATTTCAGAGATCGGGATGCCATTCTCCGTGCAGCACGCGACATGGGCAAAATCAATCACCAAGGAAACACACTTTCATTCTACCCGGACTACATTCTCACTGTCCAGGCTGCCCGTCGTGAATTTCTTCCTGCAAAGCAGATCCTACAAAAACACAATGTCTCTTATTCACTGGCCTACCCGGCAAAGATGAGAGTTCGGCAGGGCGCAAAAACGCTTGTATTTCTGATCCCAGAGACACCCTCGCCTTTGATAAGAAACTCGAAATATCATCACACTCATCACCATCCGGCTCTCAGCTTGCTACAACCGATCGCCTCAGTGACAATGATTGAAATGCTGTGACTTGTTAGCTAATTTCTCTCTGAACGTTGTCTGCTATTATTTCAGCTTGGCCACCCTGCTTCACTGCGGGGTAGTACGCTGAGCTCTGCCATGCCCTCACGGGATAATTCCCTCTCCTAATGTTGTCTCCCTTCTTCTTAGTTGTGGGTTCCTGGGGTGGGTAGGGGTGGTATCTCAGCCTGATTGAGGGGTTGGAGTGGGTGCGGGGATGGTGGTCCTTCTGGTAATGTTTTTTGGGTTGCAAGGGTGGGGCGGTAGGGTTGGGGGTGGTCTATGGGGAATGTTCCTGACTATATTTGGTCTGTTATTGCTTCACCATAAACAGGGTTTCATATTGCATTGTGTATGGGGGGTTGGGTTGGGGTGGAGGGGTTTGCTTGTCTTTTTTATTATTTTACTGTGTTTTTTTATACTAGTGTTTTCACATCTTTCAATTCTCATCTGTACGCATCACCTCATCATTAGGCCTGTTCATGGCTGCATGTTAGTACACGTCATCCTCTCCTTCCTGACAGCTATTAGATCCTCCCTCGGTGCTTTCCGCTCCCTGGAGTTTATCCCCATGGTCTGGCTGTACACTACTGCAGATCGCTGGCTGTTCCAGTATGCATGTCACGCGTCCGTCCGGCTTCGCCTTTTGTCAGGCTATGCTTGCCCCAGCACCCATAGTGGCATTTCCTGCGTTCAGGCCTCTCGTCACTGCATCCTATTTTTCATCTAGGTACACAACACCATGACTGACACCATATGTTCGATCTGGTACATCCGAGGTCTTGACGATCACCGTAAAGCCAGGCTCATCCACTCACACCTACACGCCATAAAGTCGACATTTGCCTTCTGCAGAAAACTCACCTGTTGCCTGCAACCTCCACCAGACTTCAGTCGCGCTACTGGGGTGAAATATACTCCTCTTTTTATTCCTCCTATTCTAGGGGAGTGTCCATTTTGATAAGGAGGGGGCTCCCTTGGCACACTACCCACTGACCCTGACGGACGGTATGTTATCTTGCACGGCACCCTTTTGTCCCAACCCATGACGGTCGCTGCTGTGTAAGGACCAAATTCGGATGAGCCTGATTTTCTTCACTCACATATGGCACCTTATTTCTTCCATGGGACCGGCTGCCCTTCTCTGGGGGAGGTGATTTTAATGTTACACTTTCTGCTGTCTTGGACCGCTCCGGCCCACACTCTTCCCACCCTCGCTCTACTGCTTTACTTCACTCCATACTCACTGACAACTCGTTATATGATGCCTGGCGGCACTTTCGGCCCGTGAGGGTACTTGTGTCACTGGTGCTCGTGGCTGCTGGTCTCGTATTGATCTATGGGTTACCTCCCCTGATGTCGTCACATGGCTTACCTCCGCAAATCATATGGCACGCACCTTCTCCGATCACACGTCATTCCAGCTTTGCCTTCGCCTCCCTGACCCTCCACGGCGCGCCTTCACATGGCGGCTCCCCCCGAACGCCCTCCGAGATTCCGTTTCCGTGACGAGATCCAAACAGCGATTACCAAATACTTTGACTTAAATGTCGGCTCTATGGACTCAGCATCTACCCTTTGGCAGGGCTTCAAGACAGTGATACGTGGCGAATATATCTCGAAACAAGCTGGTGTCCTTCGCTCCTTCCGCGCTTCTTTGGACAAGTTAGAATCGGAGATTGAGGCTCTCGACGCAGAACATGCGGCCCATCCCAGCTCAGAGACCCTTGCGAACTTGCGTGTAAAGCATACTGAATTCGCTGAGGAGGCGGACAGGGAACTCTCCTTTCTTGGCAGGGAGGCCTGAGCTTGCCCCTTTGGGGAAGGCGATCGGCCTGGTAAGACCCTGGCGAACCTTTTACGCCCCCCGCTCTCTAAGGAGGAGATACTTGCTGCCATAAATAGTCTGTCCAGTGATAAGGCCCCTGGTCTTGACGGCCTCACCGCCTCGTTCTAGAAGGCGTTTGCTCCGCTTCTCGTGCCACATTTGGCCGCCATGTATAATGATTCCTTTGACAATGGCCTTTTCCCGCAGTCCCTCTGGGAAGCAATGATTACGTTACTACTCAAGCTGGACAAACCGGCTGACTGCAGCGACTTTTATCGCCCCCTTTCTTTAATTAATATCGATAATAAGATATTTGCTAAATTATTGGCCTCTCGTTTGCTCCTCCTTATGCCCCTCATCGCCCTCCCTGATCAGTCCGGTTTCATCCCTGGCCGCGCCTCTTCTCATAACCTCAGGACCTTTTTTTTGGTTCTTCATCAAATCAACCCTGTCCTCCCTACTGTGGCAGCTCTACTCGATGCCACAAAGGCATTCTATACACTTGAGTGACCATTTCTATTTTTTCTTCTACCGCGCCTTGGTTTCAGAAAAATGTTTATCCGCAAGATATTGCTCCTTTATACCCGTCCCACCACACGTCTTTGGATTAACGGTCAGGTGTCGGATCCTATCTCGATTGAGCGCGGCACTCGGCAGGGATGTCCGCTTTCCCCTATGCTCTTCGCTATTGCGATGGAGCCCCTTGCTGCTAGACTCCGGCAACACCATACTCAGAAGGGCATTGGCTTTTCGGCCCGTTCTCTCCTGGTCTCCATGTATGCGGATGAAATCACGTTGTATGTCCACCACCCCCAAGATAACCTCAGGTCCCTTGTGCGTGAGATAATAAGATTTGGTGGATTGTCTGGCATACAGGTGAGCAAGTCCAATATTTTTCCCTCTCACAGATGCCACCAAGCCATTCACGCCTGATTTCCCCTTTGTATGGGCTTCCAGACCCACCTGTTACCTAGGAATTTGGCAGAGCAGGGACTTAGATGAACTTTTGGAGGGCCAATTTCAGACGCCCGGTGGACTGGCCGGAATCCAAAATACCCCACTAGAACCTGATCCCCTGTCCCTGGCGGGTCGCATAGCCATTGCCAAGATGGTGGTTCTCCCGAAATTCCTCTATCTTTTTTTGAACATTCCCATACCTGTAACTGCCCATGTCTTTCGTAAAATTTGCTCTTTGATCATTCACTCGTTTGGGCTGGCAAGCAGCCCATCATTGCATATGATATCCTCACTCTCCCCATGTCGGTTGGCGGTATGGGCGCTCCCAATTTTAAACTTTATGCCTTAAGCGCCCAGGTCAGTTTTTTACACTTAAGCGTTCACCCCGCCCCTTATCAGCCGCACGTCGCTGTCGAAGCCGACCTTGCGACCCCATGGCCGCTGAATACCGCCTTGTTTGTGCTGGCTAGCCGCCCACGGGCGGAGGTGGACACGGTCTAGAACCTGCGCTGGGCTTGGTTGGGACTGTGCCGTTTCTCCAACGCTTCTACGCTATCGACTAATAACATGCCAATTGTACGTCATCCTGCCTTCCCTCCTCTGCAACCAACTGGTATGTCTAAACATGCCACCCATCTGGGACTGACGACATTGGCGGATCTTTACCACGGGAATACGTTTTATTCTCTTGCTGCTTCCTCTGGTCCGATGGACACTCTGCTCTTTTATCAGCTTCGGCCTATTTGCAGGGAGCTTCACCCAACATTTCCCCAACCTCCACCCTCTATGCTTGCTCTTGACTTTATATATACATCCCCCACCCCCTGCAAGCTGGTAACGAAATGATATGCCCTTACGCTGTTGACCACCTCCATCTCTACTGAGCGTGCACATGCGGCATGGGGCGCGTAAATAGGTGTGGACATTTCCCAAGCTGATTGGCTCTATTGCTGTAACCAGACTAAGAAATTGTCTCCCAACTATCGACTTCGTCTCATACATTTTAAATACCTGCACAGGCTATATCGCACCCCTGTTCAACTACACAAATTGGGACTCATACCTAACGATAAGTGTATGCGCTGCTAGGCCCCTGCTGCGGATTTCACTCATCTTGCTTGGTTATGCCCCAAGGTTTCGGACTTTTGGCTGGAGGTCTGTGCCACCATCTCTGAGATTACCTCTACCCAGGTCCTTCCCGACCCACCGCTGTGCCTGTTGGGCTTTGTTAAGTTTTGTCCGGATGCCTCTCGCCGACTGACTGCAATGCTGCTCGTCCTCACGAGGCGTAGGGTGGCCATGTGTTGGGGTCGCTGACCGGCGCCTAGGTTCGCCCATTGGCTTGAAGATGCTTCGCAATGCCAGACCCTTTTATCTGAGTTCTGGGACCTAATGCCTGCGA
The DNA here is from genome assembly GCF_964204655.1 of Triturus cristatus. Classification (NCBI taxonomy): domain Eukaryota; kingdom Metazoa; phylum Chordata; class Amphibia; order Caudata; family Salamandridae; genus Triturus; species Triturus cristatus. Next base: position 558,915,684 of record NC_140590.1, read on the forward strand.
GGTCACGCCCACATGACATATGGGGCCCCCTAGTGACATGTCTCCATTCACGACCACATTCGACCAGAACTGCCTCTCCTGCGCTCCACGCCGGCACTCCGCCCGCGGTGGCCGCCGGTGTTGGACAGTGATTGCCTCCCTCATGGCCCATATTCCCCCCCTAACCGGGCCTGTCCCTTCCCCACAGGGTTATCACCACCTCCTATGTCTTTCTGTTATTTACGGTACTTCTGCCGTGCTGTACAGGACGACGCTATTGTTGGATTAGAATTTCCATATGTCTGTTGTATTTTGAGGATTGCCTGATGTGCAAGATGCTCTGATTTGATGCAACAGTGTATTGTGACCATGTTGAAGTAGTCAATAAAGGTTTTGAAAATTAAAAAAAAAAGAAAAGAAAACTATTGCTGCTGGCGACTTGAGGCACGATTCTGCCCCCCTGCTTCTGAGTCAAGCTCGAGCAGAGCAGGGCAGTAAATGGGTATCCTGTCACAGGGAGGTGTGACCACCTCCCAGACAGGACTTAGTGTACTGGGACAGAGTGGGGTGCTTGCCAGCTCCACTCGGACTGCTTGAAGGATACATTTGGTGTCCTCCTTGCATACTCCAGTTCAGGGAGCTGTCGGCTCCCTCTCTGGCGCAAAACTGGACAAAGGACATGGGAGTACCCTCCCCACTGTCCAGCCCCTCCTCTTGGAGGGACCCCCGAATTGTTCAAACCCTTTCCTTAGGGTACTTAAGGGCTTACTTGTGGGTGGGGCTCTAGATTCATCGTGGGACAAGATTCAGATCACATACCACTTCAACTTCAACAGTCTGGGCACTCTGGACCTCGCGTTGGGAACCTAGACTACAACTGGAAACATTCCTGCTGCTTCTGGTCTCGTCGTCCTGCAAGTCTGCTTCAAATTCTGTGCTTGTGTTCCATACAGGTTCTTCACAGGGCCTGGGGACATCCAAGACACCCGAAGGAATCTCCCTTGGAATGACGGACTCACTCCCCTGCATCTGCAGCTACCGCAATGCAGCTGACTGGTCTGCTGATCCTGGGCTCCCACAGACTCCAAAAGGCTCAGCAACACAGGTGGTGGTTCTGTAACCCCCTCGAGGCCTGCACTGTCTTCTCACCGAGTTTGAGGCCAGTATCCCTCGTCAGAACTGCTGGAACCAAACCCCTGTGCACCGCATCAACTTGCTGTTGACAAGGCTTGTTGACTCTCTCCTCCAGAGATCTTCGGGCTCCAAGAAGCTCCAACCTAAAGCATCTCCTGCAGCCAAGCACTTCACCTGCATCACATCCTTTGCACCTGTGGGCCTTCATCCTTTGGTGAGCTGCTCGAGTTCGTCTTGCAACTCCTGTGCCTTCGGCCTGTGGGTCTCAAGGGTCTTCTTTGCCTCCAGTGGGCTCCCCTGCTTGCTCTGGGCCTGTTCTGACTTACCTGCCCGTGGGGAATCACCTGGCCCTTGCTAGTCCTGACACAGCACCTTATTCTTCACCTTCATTAGTTTCCATTTCCAAGGCTTGTTGGTACCCCTGCCAGACACTGACCCCTTGGCTCTTGACATCCGACTTGGGACAGCTTGTGCACGGCTCCTGGTCCTCCTCTTCGTCACCTGGTCCATACAGCTGCAACTTCAAGGGCACCGTCAACTCTCTTGCATTTCCGACATCGGTGGGCATTCGTCTTCCGTGCCTCGTGGTCACTCCTGAGTGGCATAGACTCTGTCCCCTCTGCTCGCAGATACCTCTCCTCTTGAATCCACCTTTGGGTTCCATCGGACACTTTTTCACCTTCTTCCCCATCGGCATCTTTTTTCAGAAGTCCTCCAGTGTGGTCTATGGCGGTTTCTGGCGTCACTTCACACCTATGCACCCGGCTTCCCTGGTATAGGTATCCTAGTTCCTGGATTATCCAAGGGTGGGGTGACTCTCCAACCTTCCAGGGGTTTTCTTCAGGGTCTGCTGGGAAGGGTTCTTCTTCTTTAAAATTGCAACCGTGGCTTGCCTATTGAATAACATTGAGCATGCTGTAGTGTTCTCACTCTGCACACAACCTTTGTGGGGTTCCTAGATACTCACGTTGGGTGGTTCCTTGGGTCCCCCGCTCTTCTTTGTCTTCTGGGTCCATTCTCAACTTAGGTCGTGGTTCGCATTCCACTATTTTAGTATATGGTTTGGTCTCCTACTGGGGACCACTGTGTATTCTGTGCTATTTATGAATTCTGTTGGTTGACATAGTATTGTGTGTATTGTGTTGTATCTACGGGTAGGAGATAATACATTGTGTTCGTGAGTATTAATAATAAATACATATATTTATAGCTACACCGTGTGGTTCTTTTTCACTTAACTTATACGATTAGATTAAGTACTGGAAAAACAAGCTGCTTTACACTCCTTCTTGACTAAGCCTGAAGGCTGCTCTCCACAGCTACCACTTAGAGAGCTTTCTAAGGTTGTCTAAGACCACTAAAATCACCATAAGGGTTGCTGTATTAATGCATGGTGCTACACGTACATAAGTGAGCACCATATAATAAGCCAGCCTCTCACAGCTTGGTGCAGTTAGATTCTCTCTCCATGGATGCTCATTGAATGACCCTCTTGAGGATGTCCATGAATCGTTCAACTACATCATTGGCTTGGGGCCAGAGGGGTGTACTCTTTTGGTGTTTGACATTGAGTCGGACAAGAAATTCTTTGGACTTTTTGCTATTAAAGGGCTGACCATTATCAGAATCAGGATCTCCGGGATACCCCTGGTTGCAAAGAGGCAAGGCTCGAAAAATCCACTCGCAATTGTGAAACAGATTTAATCAGGACAAGCTGTTTTTAGAGCCTACTCGCCCCTTCTGGTGAGCTGACAACAGGTGTTCTGCTTGCTTACAAAGAATGAATGAGTAATAAAGATGCCTTTAAATCTTGCTGTCTTGTCACATTTGCTCAGCTTTCAGAGACAGAGGTTGAAAGTTAGTTTGTCTTCCTACATTTACTTTTTTTCAGTGACTGAAGTTATAGGATTTTGTAAAGTGAACTTTGTGACAATCACTTTGTGCAAATCCTGTCAAATGAAAGGCTGTAATATTTCAGGCTTTGACACTGAAATAGCTAATAAGTGAACTGTTCACAAACATTTCAGATGTATTTCACTAGTTATGAAGACACATTTTTGTAATTCTGTGATGTAAAAAAAGATTCTTATAGGATCAAACCAAATCAGAACACTTTACTTGGTGATCTGCACATTTTAAATATTTTTGCTGAAACCCAATTTCCAAACATTGTTTTATCAGTAAAACTACATTTTAGTGGGAAAGTTGTGTGGCCATTTCAATGGAAAATATGCCATCCCTAAATGACTGTGGACTACCACTTCATGACTTAGTGATCTATTTATTAAAAGTGAGTTTTTAAATATGAACTGGGAAATATTCCTGCTCCTGCCCAGATGACAATGCTATTAGTGAACTAATAGGCAGACTGGGGGTCATGTTTATCCTATCTGTGGACTAGATTCTTATTACACATGGAGCAAATGTTTAGTAAATAGTTTTTTTGTTCAGCACAAATAGTGAACTAGCATATTTGAAGGTGCCCTCTTTTGTGATAATGAAGAAAAAGACGGCTCCATAAGACAAATTATTTGCCTAGGGTCACACAATTGGAGACCAGTTCCATTTCCTAAAGGCCCAAAGAAACCAACTGCAACTCTCTCACAGGCATAGGCAGGAAGGTCAGACATAGTCATTGGGTGCCGTGTCACCTTGGAGGACAAGCAATTGCAAATGTGGCACACTTTCAGCTCTTTTTCGAGCTGCTCATCTAGTCAATGGAACCAAACTCCATCTCTTAAGGCTCTTTTGGTGGCTACAATACCACAATGTCCTTCAAGGGCCAGCTTGATGACCCGCTGCCTTAGGCTCTCGGGTATGATGATTCTTGAGCCTCTTCAGATTACACCATCTTGGATAACTGATAACTCTTCCTGTACATTTTAGAAATTTTGGAATTCAACGTCATCGGCAAGGCGCCAGATACTTTTTCTCCATGATTGCATTGTAATGAGTTCTTTGATGGTGGGCATGTCTTTGTGTTGGTGGCAGCAATGATTTGTTCCACAGACAGAGCAGCTGGTGTGCTGAACCTCACAATAATATTGAGATATTCCCTGGTCATCCTGGATGTTGAACTGTGAAGATGTATCGGCACTCGTGAAAAGTAATCTGCTGTGTTTTGATCTTTCCCTGTTTGTGTCCTATCGTAAAAGCATCTTAGCCTTCGAGTTTCCAAAGGTGATGAGCAACGCCTAGTAATCCGTGATGACTGTGAACCATTTCCATAAATGAATGCCTGAAAATGTCTGCAGGCCCACACTACAGCTAGACTCTCCTTATCTGGCTGAGAGGAGGCACTTTCTGTTTCCTGAAAAGGTCCTTTGGGCAAAACTGGATTACCTAGGCGTGTTACAAATTCTACACTTAAATCCAGCCTACACCATTACCATTCTATCACACTCATTCATACTAGAGAAGATTGAACCATATATCTCCAACAGATGAATAAAAATAAAATAGGATTCTCTATATAAAAAGCCCCGACTGATTCCACGCGGGAGCGTGCATCTATTGAAACCCTTCCTAATTTGTATTGGAGCACTTGAAGGCTATGATCATTTGAATAGCCTTCTCAGCAACTACGATACGGCTTTAGAAATTCTGCAGACTGCATTTAAGCTACAGTTGCCCTTACTTAAGAAACCACTAGTTTTAATCTTGAGCGGGACCATCACTACACATATTGGCCCTAAGAATTATATCAAAAGCAACCAGTCCTAAATTATAAAAGAAATACTGCGTGGCCATTTATAATTGATATAGAGGCCCCTGAGAGAAGTCGTGGACCTATTTCTCGACCCGAATATAGAATACAGAGGCTCATCTAGGAAGTGCTGCATGACTAGATGTTTTTATTGGTCACTTTTATAAGCCTTTTAAACAGTACAAGAGAGTTTATCGTTTGGTCTTGATAAAGATGGAAATATTTTACACCCATAGAAACGCTTTGACGCCCTATTAACTACATAATTCGTGAACACGAGCGGTGGTGAACGAGTAGAAACCATAAAATATCAAGTTCCACGCCTTATGCATTGTTACACCACGGATATGTAAATCGGAAAGACATATTTTGTTTGTCTGTCTTATACTCTCTCTTTTTAGCTTTTATTGTTTTTGTTTTTTGCAATTGGACTGTAGTAATGAACCATTTATGTGATTATTGCAAGGTATAATGTAAATGAATGTATTGTCCTATTTTATTTGAGATCTTGTCAATAAATTAATTTATATATATTTTTTATATAGAGAATCCTATTTTATATTTTGAGATGGGGGCCTGCCTGTTGCTTTGGTTCCCCCACACCCGCAGCACAAAGGTTACAAGCAAGTTCTGTGACTTAGGGTTGATCATGGCCAAGAGGGAGCTAACCATGCATTGGAAGTCAAGGGTGGGGCCTAGCTTTCTGAGGTGGAGGACGGCGTTCGCGAAATGGGCAAGCGCAGAGGGCACACTTCGCCTGCAATTAGCGCATAGGAGGAACGACGAAAAGGCGTTAGCGACGGCCCGTGCATGGGAGTCACTAGTGGTTGAACTTCAGGGGCTGATGTCAGAAAACATAGGAGAGGGGGGCATACCTGACTGACATGAGGATGCGATAAGCGGGGAGTAGGAGGGGGGTCACTATGGTAGGTGGACACATTCAACGCGGCTGAACCCAGGGGAACGCCCAAGCTGACAGAGACAGGATTGAATACCCCTATATGCATCATAGTAATAGGGAGGGTCACATCAGGATAGGATGACGGGGGCACACTGACATGGGTTGCGGGAGGGAGTGGGAGGGGGGGGCCCCAGCAGGAAGGGTAACTTCTCCAATGCATAACTGGTTGCAATGTCGTATGTAATATTCTCTGGTGAGTTGCTGGTGCTTTTGTGGGAATTGGATTGGTATGTTGGTAAGAAAACAATAAAAAAATGTTTAAACAAAAAAAAATAGAGTCCTATTTTATTTTTATTCATCTGTTGACTATTTATTGTTCAATCTTCTCTAGAATGAATGAGTGTGATAGAATGGTAATGTTGTAGGCTGGATTTAAGTGTAGAATTTGTAACACGCCTAGGTAATCCAGTTTTGCCCAAAGGACCTTTTCCCTTTTCACTGAACAATGCCCTACTCCTTTGGTTCTAAAGGGGCCCCTCTTCTTCCTTTGACAACTCTCTGTTTCCAACAGGCTTTGACTGGCATAGGCCACAATATGTCTATGAGCATTCGAGTGGCTGTTGTTTGAGCAAGAATCGTCCTCAGCCCCACCGGGTTTACATCCACTGTTATTTCGGGATATAACTTTGGGCCGTAGCTTATCTGATGAGTCGAAAAAGTCTTAGTCTTTTTTTTAAATATCTCTTTATTCAATTTTTGCAGAGAAAAACAGCCATTGTAAAATATCCCCCCAAGTGTTGAGGACATGTGAGTGAAACATACATCAATTGGAAAAAGTAGTAATCTACCTGCAGTTCGCTTCCAGCTTGAGTTGATAGTATCCTTTATTCAGGTCCAGACGGGAAAAGACTTTGACTTCATTCAGTTGCATGAACATGTCTGCTATGTGTGGTTCAGGGTGTCTCTTCCTCTCAATTGCTTTGTGTGCTTGGCGCATATCAACACAAATGCACACCGTTCCTCTACTGTCGTTTTTTAGTACAACTACTATGGGCAAAACTCATGGCGTGGGGCCTGTGGAGCGTTCAATTATGGCATGTTTTAAAAGTGTTTCCAACTCTTTCTCTACAGCTTGTTATAGATGAAAAACAACTCTACAGGGCAAATGTCTTCATTCATCTGAAGCTGCACTTTCATTTTCTTGAGTTTTCCCAGGCCACGGAATCGCAACGAGAATGGGCTTGTGATTTCAGACTGAGCAGAGAGGTTGCAGTTGAGGGATATCAACCCCATGTCGGCAGCGGTGGCAAAACTGAGCAAGCATGCACTAGATGAGGCCCTTTGTAGAACATGAATTGTGGCCTGCACTGACGTCTTTTTTTTGTGACTCCATTTCTCTGTGAACAACCCTTGGCTCTGTAATGTTTTAGAGGCAGCCCAGGTATATACCTTCTTGCCTGACCGAGTGAGGCGGGGCACAGGTGATAGGCTGTTCAACATTTCCACTGGCATGATATTAATCGACGCCCCACTGTCTATGATGAAGGGTATTGCGTAAACGTTCACTTTTAGTGTGATTTTGGAACAATGTCTAAATGAACTTTGTCACTTTTGTTTGGTGAGTTTTCTTTGAACTGTGATCTTACTTTCAGGCAGCTAACCACACGTGTGCACACTGCCCTTTGGTAGATCTCATCAGCGCGCACCTATCTTCGCTGACACTCAATAGTAACGTTGAAGCACCATTGTACGACAGACTTGACAATGATTGATTTTGCTTGGTTTCTACTAGTCATAACAGATGATGCTTTTTGGTTTGGTATGCTTGGCGCAAGGACTTCTGGAATGTTCTTGCACCAATCTTTTCTTTCCGTCGTGACACACTTGATTTTTCCTTGGCTCGGCACGGAGTTCTGAAATGGTTCCCTTTTCCACATCCTTTGTAGACTTGGCCTGGGGCTGGATATTTACCTTCATGGGGAAAAGAAAACCCACAACAGAAGCATAGCTTTAATTTCTTCAAAGATGTTAGCTTACATGCATTGTGTTTTTGCTTCTGCTTGCTTTTCACGGTCAATGCCGATTCATTGTGTGCTGTTCCTGCTTCCATGTCAGCAGCTTGTCAGTGTGCTCATTCTTCTTCTCTTGCAGCCATCAGCATTTTCTCTAGATTGTATGTTTCTCTCAACATGCACCTTCTAACAGAATCTGAAAGGCAGCCATCGATGATTCTGTGCCGCATGTCTTCTTCATCGGCAAAGTCACAGAACTTGTAATATTAAATAAGTGCATCAAGTCTTTCATCAAACCTAACCATTGTTTCACCAACCTGTTGTCTTGCCTGGTTGAAGATGTACCTTTCATAATTGACATTCGGAATTGGATTGAACTTGGCTTCGAGTCCTTCTTTTACTTTCGGTACGTGTTGCATCAATCTGGGAAACCTTTTTAACACTTCTTTCACTTCATCACCTGCAAGGTTTTTCAAATATTTGAAGATCTTCTTGTCATCTTCTTCTAGTGCATCTATGAAGTCATCAAATGTTTCGATCCACGCAGCCCACCTGGCAACAATGTTCTGCTTCTTGGCAAAAGGCTGTGGTGGGTTCAGAAACAGAGCTACATAGCATTTCTTGCTCCTTTCTGCCACCATTGTGTTGGCGCATGACATTCAGGCGAGCGCAGTGTAGTATCTATCGACCAGCTCACCAGCGGTTTTGACAGGCATTTGAATATACTCATCTGTAGGGTCTTTGATTTCTTCTGCTGCTCTGTATGGGCTGAAGCAGGTCTTTTACTCCAGTTGTACTGGTCGCAGACTTTGTTGCATTGATTCTGGGCACACGTAGCACGCACAAGCAGTTTGCCGTACAATTGCAAACTCTCAGGGAGAGCTGTTTTGTTTTTCTCGGGCATGTATCCCCTACTCGTCACCAGTTGTGTCTTCCCCAGCCCTGGATTATGCAAAGAGATTACACCTCACAGGAGCTGCGGTTAAGCATTACTTTATTCTCCAGCATTCACTCGCACACTGCACATTATATCATACTTCCCATAGCCACACTATAAAACCTCCCTTCATAACACGTAGTTCCTGTTCAGGTTCCGCCCAGAACCACAAAGTTCCTAGTGCATATAAAATCAATATGCTACAGAGTCTATTCTCACAAGTACGATTGGGTGGGGTCTTTGAGCATTGGGGCCGGGTCAGAGATTAGACCAGTGATCGAAGTGCATGGAAAAAAGATCATGAGCAAAATGGGGGCGAAGTCAAAGATCAAAGGGTTGCTAAAAAGAACAAAATATTCTATAACTATTCTGTTTGTTTTTAATTTACAACATATAAAACTCACCTTAAATGAAAAATACATGCAAGTTAAACTAATCAGTGAGAGATGCACTATTTTACGTTGTGAAACCCCCATTGGTTAATGCAGTCCCTGCTGACTACTGTGTGAGTAACCAGAGAGCCACAGAATTGATCTCTGGTTGGTGCAGTGCAGTGCAATGGGGAAATAGCATTTAGTATGTTTTTAGTGTTATGAGGTCCCAGCCTGTGACAGATAGCACTGTGAATTTGTGCGTCATTATTTTAAACTTGCATTACACACAGTATAAGATAAAGTGCACAAAAGATTTAGGTTTAGGATTTTTTTTAAAAGTGTTTCCAAAATATAGATATGAGTAATATGCATACTGTGCTTAGTGCAAACATTTATTATAGCTGTCTATTAAACACATGCATTCCACAGCTCATCAGGTCACCTTACAATACAAGTGACTCAATCAGTTAACATCATTACCTGCCTTTTAGACAACCTTCACATTTGCAGTTAAACCAAATGGGCAGATGTAAATTTCTTTTAGGCAGCAGACACCCTGGCAAGAAGGGCTGTTTCTTGTTTAGTTGTCTGTTCCTCCCTCGGCTTCACACCACAGGAGACTCTCCACTTCAGCTGAGGCATCACAAATGTCAGAATTAACTGTGCCAAGACGGTTGCCATTTGGCATAAAGTATGGGAACTCTTTTTGTCAAATGAAACGAGCATGGGCACATCGTGTCCCTCAGATCCGCCCACTTGACCTCTGGATGAGGCTATTCAGAACAAAATATTCTGTAACTAGTGTTTCAAATGGGTAAGTACTTTTAGGTACTGAGTACCTGCACTTTTTTCATCTGAGAGCCACAGTACCTGCAATTCCAAGCAGAATTTCAATACTTTTAACAGGCAAGTACCAGCATTTCTTCATAGCAAACACTTACTCTGGTATAGTGAACACTTGCACTTCTTTTTCCATTTCAAGCACTATCTAACGATTTTGTTGGCTTTTCGCCTATAGGTAACTGCCTATAAAATATAATGCACACACTTGAAGCGGAAAAAAAATATGCTAAAAGTTAACTTATATTTCTGGTTGGAAAGCTTGCTTGGGTAAAGCATTCATGCAAATATCTGTGGCTGTAACCGTACCTTCACTGACTTGAATCCTGGTTGGTGACTGGAAAATAATAAAAATGTGTATTTATAGTTCTAAGCAGTCCCAGCCTGTGAAAGAAAGCATTGTAAAAATGTATGGAGGAAAAAAAATACAGTATTAGCTAGGCTGTCACAGTTTAAATATTGGTTAATAAAGAGTATGAGATAGGCCTCAAACGGTATAAATGGTCTTTTATATTATGTGGAAAAATAATCAATGTTTAAGTGCTTTCAAAATATTATGCTTTAATAATGCAACGCATGTACCTAGCGGAAACCTTTTTTTAAATAGATTTATATCGAAAGCCCACTTTCCAGAAAAGATAACAATCTTATAGAATGGTTCCTCGCCAAGAAGCTTCAAATGATTCTATCAATTAAAGCCTATATGGCTCTCACTTAGCCTCTAGATTTGCTGATTAACTAGTTGCACATATTTACATTTATTACTTAAAGACTAAAACCAGAAATCTAGTTGAGTTAACCTCGAAGAATCCAACCCCGTACCTCCCCCCTCTCCACCCCCCCCCCCCTCTGCTAAGAACCAATGTTTGAGAAACGCTACAACCAAGATCAACCTCTTTGGGAAATCTGACAGAGTGGTGGTTCCTCTTTTAGGGCAGAGGGGCGTCTCCCCGCCTGCTGCAAGCGCAGCAGAAAACATAAATAAAATGGTCATAAGTCATTATTACGTTTTTATTTTAAACTTCAGCGCTGCTGGTCCAGCCCGAGGGCCATTGCTGCTGATTAGCAGCAGAGCTGACTCGCCTAAAGCTTAATGTACACATGTCAGATTGGCCGACTGTCTTTGGACAGCCCGCATGACATGCGCTTCAGACTGCACAAATCCCAGCTGTTTTAAACAGCCGGGCGGATTGTTCACACTGGCTGCCAGTCTCTAAAGGAGCGTTGGATTAGCCCGCTCCAACCAATCCTGGCGCTGCTCTCATGCTGATTACAATTATAAACAGCATGAGAGTAGCTCCAGGATTGTTTATTGTAAGGAAGGTCAACCACCTATGGAACTTAAATAGGTTCCCGCTATTGGCTGCTCTCAGAACACCCGACTGGCGGCAGTATCAGTTGAGCTCCTCTCACCCGGCAGCATGCAACCTGAGGTACCTAAAACGTACTCCTATTACTGTGGGGTTTATGTTTGTGTTCCTATTTGTTCCTGTGACTGCTCATTTTGAAAAACATTTCAGCAAAGTATTTTACAGTGGTCAGACCGTGACGTCCAGGCATATTTTCATACACATCCGAGTTAATTGTTCTGCTGGCCATTTCGAATAGCTGTGTGTTCCTCATGGTGTGTGGGGCCGAAAGCCCATTTTGTGCCTGTAACTGAGAGGAGGTTAGGAGACTATGAGACTGCAAGTTTGTGGGGGTGAAAGCAGCAAAAACAGTTGGCACACTCACTGACAGGCACTTGATATCAGAGGGAGGTGGTGCTTTCTCGTGAGACACTGCCCACGCGCAGTCTACATCGTCTCGCGATTTGCGGCTCCGAGGACCTCCCTCCACTCTTTCACAGGAGTGAACAACTTTGGATCAGAAGAACTGGACCCTCACCAAAGCTCACAAAATGCCTTTAAGGAACAGCTCCTCTCCAACTCCAGCCTGAGCTGGTGTGACGTGCTGTGCAGAAAGAGCTGTGTACATCACAAGGTGTTCAAGGGGCCCTGCATCCGCTTCCTACGATCAGCTCTGTTAAGATTGGATGCAGAGGTGCCAGTACTTACAAGCGCTACTCTAAAAGAATGAGCCAGAAGGCGCTTGGACGTGCATTTCTTTGTCCCTTTGTTCGCAACACCAGGTGGCTGGAATGACATATGGCTAGTTAATATGGTGAAATTTAAGGAAATGTTGTGTACTATTTACCTGTTGTATGGACCTCTCCGCAAACTGAAATGCGGTGAAAGTGATCGGCTCCATAGTGCTGTGCGACATGGCTTGCGCGCGCCTGCACAGAAGTACACGTTTTTACACATGACACATGCACATATATATACACTCCATTCATTCCACACACTAGATTAGTCTCTCTCAGAAATGCAGAGCTGCAGATACAAAGAGACACGCACGCACGCACTGCAACGATTGCACACTCAAAGACGCATACTCATAAAGACAGCCACATTCACACACACAAACTCAGATGCACACACAACACACAGGCAGCATGCACAGTGAATCACGCACACAATCGAGAAAGCACACATACAAATACGGACATAGAAGACTAGACCCCCAGGTACAGTTACCTCATGTGTTCAATCACTTACACAATGGCAGGCCTCCCTCCACCACCTCAATAGTGCTTTAGACACAGATGAAGAGGTTAACCATTTGATTTTAACTTCTATTAAAAGAGAACCAAGTAAGAACTACAGCAGGGATCCAATCCTTGGCCTCTCTGCAGAGAGCACAGGGCAGTGGTCACGTATTTATGTTGTAGTTGAGATTCTGTGTAAATGAGTGTGATAGAACCCCCATCATAGGGGTATACAGTGCTTGCTCGCTACTTAAGTCATCCCTAACTTTTACGCCTCACCACTTTCAAATGTCCCCAGCTGCCACTGGACACCATGCTTGGTTTCGAACTGGCGTGGAAATCTGGCACTTTCTTGACTTTCTGTCAAAGTAGCAGTGTGGCCGTCAATTTTGTTATTTTTCTGCATTTTTGGCCCCAACTACATGGAAGATTATGCACCGTATGTTGTTCTTTTGCACATGTTTTAATCATCACAGCATTGCTGAATTGTGTGTCATTCATGCATCAAATGATTCTATCAATTAAAGCCTTTACTGGCTCCCACACATCCTCTACATTTGTTGAATAACCAGTTGAACATATTTGCATTTATTTCAGGTAGCACGCACACTCAAGAGACGACTTGTTTCTTCTTTCAGTTGGATCTTCCTTCTTTCATTTCACATTAGCAGAGACCCTCCTTCCTTTCAAGCTTGTGGCAGCTTTGCATCTTAGTGTGATCTCCCTCTGCGAAGACCAGTGCTAGGTCCAAAAATGTGGATAGTTTCATTCTGCATGCAGCCCTCCTGTTCATATTTTATGACCCTCCTTTTCCTTGAACTACCACTCTGTGTTTGAGATCTCATTTTCTCTGACCTTCACTCTGAACTAATGTATATCATAACGCTTGTATTATTATAAATCCAGGCAGGGCCAACATTCAGTGACATTTTGCTGGAAAGGTAGTTTGGCCTTTTCCATCAGAATCGCAGCTTGGAACCAGGAGACATGATTTTTAATTCCGGTCTCTTCATTTGGTTAAATTGAGTGCTGTTGGCCAATCTGTTTTTGAACTTATTTCCCTGTTTGCATTTTTTGTCCAATATTGGGAGTATTTTGAATCAATTTCTGGTTAGTTTTTGTGAAAAAAAAAACCAAAAGAAAAAAAATGTTATACATTTACATATAGTGTACTGGATATTAGCTCAGTGGAGGATGAGTGTTGTCTGTACTGCTCTCATTGACTATTCCCCAAAATGTGTAATATGATATTAAATTAATGGGCTCTGGGACAATCCGTACTGCATTACAATTTGGTTTCCGGTTTTGTTATAGTGTTTGATCTTGGTCAATTCATATCCTCCATACCCCTCTGTCTCCTGATCTGATAATGTGTGCACTTTGAAAAAGGCTTAATGGAAGAAATAGACGCCAGGGGTATATTCCCAGAAGAGGCCCTAGCAAGGTTTTCATTCACACATTCAGGGTTGCCTAACTGCAGGTGTCAACGTCCAATAAGGACAACCATTGTGTACAGCTCTTAGTCCTAATGTCCTGGTTATTATAAAAAGTTATCAATTTGATAAAGGGGTTACCCAAGGGTTACTTAGATGTGAACTTCCATAGTGAAGCCAAGACTACCTAAGTAATCAAGCCCGAACTACGTTCCCAAATGGATAATATATTCTTGAAGAGGGACGTAGCATGTCCTATGATAAAACATGAGTCCGTGCACCATGTCTCCTGTAGCTTAAATATATGATACTGCATAATGTATGAATGTCCCGCACCAAGACATTCTTCTCATGATAGGTAATGTTTCATGGAAACATTTTTAGGCCTGTTCTTTCTCCTTCATTACCTGGGGACAGTCTGTTATAAAGTGATGAAACGTATGGCTTAAATGCATTCTTATTATCAATAGAGATAAATTTAAAGTTCATCAGAATACATGCAGAAGATTACTGCGCCTCTGCCATGTTGCCTGTTGTCAAATCACTAGCATGAAGAGCATTTGCATTTGTGTGACCTCGCCACATTCAGACATGGGCTCCATGAGCCATTCTTAGACTAGTCAACATTAGAAAAATTATCTTGTGAGCATGACCGAGTTGTATGTTCACTACTCTTACTGGAAATACCATTGGTGGCTTTGCAATTACCATACGTGCTCGCATGTGTCTTTCCCATGTTGGGAGAGCCTGAACAGCAGTGTTAATTGGCATTTTATCTAGTGTTTGTTATCTCAGTTTTGTCGTTTCTTAGCCTTATAATACACATAATCATTTAATGTTAGGCTAACAGGAGTGTTTCTTTTTGCTTAATTACTAAGTGCTTCCTTGTTAGTTGAAACTTGAATGTATTCACTGCCTAGATTTAAATTACATGATGAGTTTTACTAATCTAATTAACCAACTTGTTTCTTGGGTGACTCTTCTTTTATGTCCAATCCTTGTTTTCTTTAGCATTATTTGCAGATAACTAAACTAAAAGCATTAATTCAAAAAAGCCTCATTCTTTTTTTAACTTTTTTTTTATTTGTCAACGATTAGATGATACATTATACAAAAAAGTAAATCAAAGCAATAGCTATACCAAATATATACATTATACAGCCGAGTAAATCATAGCAATTTCTATACTAAATGTAGACCAGTATTAAACACAATCTCACCAGTAATAGCAATAGAAGAACACAAATAAAAATAAATATCGAATAACCGAGAGGGGAAGAATATAGCATAAGTTAATATCTTACATAGATATATTGGACCCCGCACGCTTTTTGACCTTGAGATAGACATCCTAATACTTATAGTTATGTTATCTAGAGCCAAGGCCCCCATATTACGTTACATTTAGCGACTGACCAAATGCCTCTGGACTTGGCCAGTGCTTGTTCTATATCACACGTCTGTTTAACAAGAAGCCACCAATCCATAACATTTGGAGGCTTTGGCGAGATCATTCTCGGGCAATAATCAACCTTGCAGAGACTGACAAAAAAGCTAATAAACCATTACTTTTAGATCCAACATTCTTGTGACCCAGCATAATTTCCCCTACTGTCAGACGCATTTCCAACCCCAGTTTCTTATGTATGACATTCTGGACATCCTGCCAAAAAATTCTCAACTCTGGGCATGATACAAACATATGTTTAATGTCTGCCTTGTACAGATCGCATTTTGGGCACTTCATCCTATCCGTAATTATGTTGTTAACCGCCCACTTGGCTATTCTCTCTGTTGTGTAATAAAGAAGACATATTGTTCGATGTTGTTGTAATGTTAGATTAGTAGAATGCACCACTTCTTTAATAGTACAGAGTGCTTGTGTTATAGTGCTAGCCACAACGGGGATCTCCAGTACATTACTCCATTGATTTGTTCACAGTAGTCTAATCTATAACTACCCAGCCATTTAAACACCTTGCTAATCATAGACTTTACTGCTTCCTCATAAATATAATCCCAAACCTCAGATCCAGTTGTGTTAGTCAACTTCAAATGCATTGAGAGGTAGTCTCGGATCTGAAAATATTTTAACAACGTGTGATTTGGCAATTTCTAAATAAGCTGTAGTCTCTCAAAAGAAATAATACCATTATGATCGAAAAGATCACCTAGGCATCCTACTCCCAACCTGGCCCAGCTTTTCCCCACCAGATCATGAAATATGCCCGGTAATGCAAGATTAGTGTAGAGAGGAAATTTATCATGATATGGAGATATATTACCCTTATGCAAAATCGCCCGCCAGATAAAAGTACTATCCCGAGCAGTCTTAAATTTTACTCTTTTAAATTAATTTGGGTCCATTATTCTATACAAAAACATTTCACTCTCTTCCCCCAACGTAAATGTATGAAAAAATAAGGTATTTGCAGGATTAATCAGGCTACGGAAACGGCCAAAAAAAGCAGACCCAAAAATACATCTTGAAATCCTGTAGCTCCAGGCCTCCTTGACCAAATGATAGCTTTAGTCGTTCTATCACTCGTCTGGATTTCTTTTATCCCCAAATGAAGCTGCCTATTGCACCTTTTAGTTGTTTAAAAAAGGAGTTAGGGACTCGTAGTGGAATCGAGCGAAAATGATATAAGAATTTCGGCAGAATTTTCATTTTAACTATATTAATGCGACCTATGATGCCTAGCGGTAGCTTGTGCCAATTTTTAAAAGATTTTACTGTGACCTTCAGCAGCTCCTCATAGTTCAGAGAAATAATTTTCTCTATTTGTGCTGATAACCGCACCCCCAAATAAGTAACGACTGGGCAAAAACCCCTTAAGCAGTCTAGCGGTTTATGATTAATTAGGATTTGGGTCTTATTAGTATTTTATTTATACCCTGAGATCAAACCAAACCCGCCTCTGTTATTTCCTTTAATGCTCGCCCTGGATCTGTAGAGAACACCGCTAAGTCGTCAGCATATGCGTTAACCTTTAAATATTTTCATTACTAAAAGCACTGATTTGGGGATTATTTTGTAAAGCACAAATAAATGGCTCTATAGATAAAGCAAATAATAGGGGTGATAGAGTACACCCCTGACGGGTACCACAAGACACCGGAAATGCAGATGAGAACAAGCCTGAATATGCCAATTTTGCACTAGGCTTGTCATATAAGGCTTGTACCCATTTATTGAATTTACTCCTAATCCCAAAAGCATCAATTGTAGCCCAGAGGAATTCCCACCCCACACGGTCAAACGCTTTCTCAGCATCTAATAAAATCATACCGAGTGGGGTAGGTATTGTTCTGGCCACATCAAAAGCTGTCACTGCCATATTTATGTGAGTAGTAGTGTCTCTATTTTGGATAAACCCGTGTTGTTGAGGCGATACCAAGCTAGGCATCACAGGGGCAAGCCGATTTGACAACACTTTTGCAAAGATCTTGGCGTCAATGTTTGAGTGAAATTGGTCTGTATGACCCACATTCCTCTGCCGGTTTATCCTTTTTTTAGGAAGAAACAATTTGTGTCTTATTCCAGGAGTCAGGCACTTGTCCACTGGAGCCGATTGACCCTAGCATCTGACTAAAAGGCAGCCTCAAATCATTCTTAAGTTTTATAAAATTCCAGGGGTACAGAATCTCCCCCCGTTGCCTTGCCCGATGGTAAAGCCTTCATTGCCATCTCTATCTCTTCACATAAAATCTCTGCATCCAAGGAGTCCGCAATCTCCTCCCCCATTCTTGGCGGGGAGCACCCCTGAATGTAATCAAGGATATCTACCTGTCGTAGCTGTATTGTAGATGTGTATAGTGCCTGGTAGTATCTAACAAATTGCTCTAAAATCTGTTGTGGATGTTCATAGAGTCTACCAGCAGATCCCCTGACAGATTTAATATGAGCTTTGGTTCTGTCGTCGGCTACTTTATAGGCCAAAATTTCCCCAATTTTCTCCCCATACTCGTACTGTATCTGACAATATTTATTATATTTGATCATACTCTTCTCTTACAGTGTTTTCCTTAGCCCCAGTCTAAGATTAATTACCTCAAACCCCAGTTGTTCTGAATCGCCCGCCCCCTTCAAGACAGCCTCCGCATGTAAATCTTCTGCCTTACGTATTGCGGAAGTTGTCTCTTTAAGTATACGTTTATCGATTTTATTTTGCCGCAAAATATATTGTTGAGTATGCCCCCTGATAACCGCTTTGAATGTATCCCACACCATGATAGGAGATGCTGACCCTATATTCTCCTCAAAAAACCTTTTGATTTGTTCCCAGGTCCTAGATAAATATTCCTGATCTGATAAAAGGTACCTAGGGAATGTAAATAACCTAGGTAGCTTACTCACTTCACAGATCTTAAAAGTGAGGAGAATAGGGTTGTGATCTGATGTTACTTTTGGGCAGATATCTATTTCTGATGACCATAACATTTGTTCAGATACCCAGGCCATATCTATTCTAGAGTATGATTTATGTGGGGCAAAGTAGTAGGTGTATCCCGGTATATTTGGGTGCAGTATTTTCCAAACATCTCTGATAGTCTGTAGTCAACCCAGTTCCCAAATTGTCCTAACTGTCCGCCGCATCCTACGAAATGCCCCTCTTCTCTTAGTATCAATCCCGTAATCCAATACAGTTAAAATCACCCATCACCACCGGTCCCCCTCCTAATTCAGCAGCTCCATGTTCATGTTATCCACAACTGTAGGATCATCGTTGTTAGGGCCATATATTACGCAGAACACATACTTCTTCTCTTTAAACATAATCTGCAAGATAGCCCAGCGTCCTCCTTTATCAAATGTTGTCTTGCAAACTGTTGCTCTAAACCTTTTGTTCTTTAATATTGCAACCCCCGAATAGAGGCACTTTGAGTAGAATATATTATCACTTCAAAACCTAACAGTTTTAAAAATCCCCGGTCTTTATAAGAAAGATGTCTCTGTTAGCATAACCACATTTGGGTTATACATTTTTAGCTCTTCTGCCACTAATTGCCTTTTAGTCCTGCTGTTTAACCCCGCCACATTCCATGCTAAAACATTGACCCACTCCATATTGAATTAGATACACTGCTCCTTTTAATAACCCTCTTAACGATCTGAATATGACACCCAGCTATACATTTATCGTTGCTTTTCACCCAAACGTTGACCTTTTTGTTTTTTAATCCTCCACCCATTCCCTCCCTATCCCCCAATCTCTACAAGAGTTCGGCCCTCCCTCCTCCCCCAGCATCTAGAAGGAGGAATCATCCTCTTTCTCGAAGCTGCCTCTGGTTTGGCAGCCCCCTAAGAGTCCCAGCCACAGAGGTTTCCGGCGGCTTCTGGTCTCTATATTATTTACACATAATAAGGTAAAACATGAAACCAAGGAAAGCATTAAAGAGAGAATTTTCTGCCATACCCCACGAATAAATCTTAGCCCGTTCCCTCCTTCTGCCATTCACTGAGCACCTTTTTAGCCTCTATCTCAGAAAGAAATATATAAGATTGACCCCCACGGATTGCTTTCAATCGAGCTGGCTCTTGCAAATATGCTTGCACTCCAGTAGCTTTCATTGGTTCAATCAATTGCCTGAGATGCCATCTTCTACCCATTGTCGCCTTACAGTAATCAGAGCGGAAGAAAACTGAGCAATTATCAATAGACATAGGCGATCTAGGACCAGCCTTTAAATAGACTGCCTGCCGTAGTAAGAAATTGCCAAAATAAATCAAAAAAGGTCTGGGATACCGATTGTCCTGCTTCTTTTGGACCATTGGCAACCTATGAGCCCTTTGAATCTGGCAGTCCCGGTCCCAATCCCCAAGGTCCGGAAAGGATTCAGGGGTGTGGAATTTAATAAAATATCTACTTGTCCATGGGGCAGGTTGCTTCATAAATCAACTTGCCCTGTAACAAAATCCACTTGTCCCTTTGGTGCCATGTAGTGTGGCAACAAATTATGGCAGCAATTTCATTATATAAGAGCTCTAGTATAGCCTCTCTGATTATGCTAGGGCTCATACCATAGTAGTGTTCTAATACTTGCAATCCCCTTGTGTTGCCATGTTTCCACAGATCTACATACTGGGGCTGATGGTAGTGGTAAGCAATAGTTCCAGGGTTAGAATGCCCTTTTGAGTCTGTGCAAACCTACTAACTTGCATGTTTTACGGGTTTTCAACAACTCTTCTGTAATCTTTTCCCATACTGAAAAATGTTGGAAATATTCTCCTGACAATGGCAGATGTAAACGTTCTTCCAGAGTTGGGAAAAAAGTGGTTGGAGGGAAAGCAAACCTGCAAACACTCAGATTTTCGCGTGAGCAAATCTACACATGCATATTTGCTCATGCTAAAATGCAGTTCACAAATATTTTCTAGGAGTACTATTTCTTGTCATATTTCTGTAAATTCCTGAGAGTTCACGAAAGCTGTATAGCTGCACTTAAGGAAAGGACATATACCACGGGCGCACTTTTGAGACTTTCTTTAAGAATTGGGCCCTTAATTTGGTCTGGCGTTGACCATGACCTTTTGTGTTTATTAAAATTCTGTCTCTCTCTCTGTATCGGCTGACTTCACTGTGAGTGACAGCATTCTGCTCTTTCACAAGGAGCATATCGGTACAAAAAGTTGTTTTGTTCAGTGCCAGTAACTACTGTGGCAGTGTGTGCTTTTTGAGACCAAAAACTATTGTTTGCTTTTGCCAATGTTTGTTATAATGGTGAGGGCCCGGCAGCTCACACACCAATAAGGTTTTACAAAAACTATGCCAAAACAAGACAAAAATCAACAATTTCAGACTTACTGGCTTTGCCGATGCTCGTTTATTTTTGTTTCCCATAATCTTATTGAAATTGGTAACATTTACTTTTCATTATGAATATTTTTGGGAAATACTAGCATGCATCAATCAACACGTTACTAAATGATGCTGCAAAGAAATGGTACCTGAAACTTTACAGTAGTTTAGCTAAATGTTTTTTTTCCTGCTTTCATTTTTTTATGAACATTTTATTTTGAAAGCAAATAATCATCAATCTTGCTTCCAAGCTTCTGCAGATATTTGCATCAAATCAGAGAACATTCTGGGAGCATTATACATAGCCTCATATTGCTAAACTTTGAAAAAGTGTGTACACATTTCTATACTGGAACCACTGTCAGTAGTGCAGTCAGAGCTTATAACATTTACTTAGATCGCTCATCCTAATAAAAAAGACTTTCAATTAATGAACCATAAATACTATATGGATAAAAATATTATCTTAACTGCAGACAGTGCCCTTCCCTGATTCATAACGTGGTACTACAAACTGGCAGCCAAAGGGTTTGTGCTGCAGGGGGTTGGGCCAGCTTGTCCCAAGGACAAAATACATATGAAAACTTGTTGCCATTGACACCAAACAATATGTCTTGGGCGTCAGGCTATAGGAATTCCACATCCCTGAGGATTTCTGCAATATTTGTACTATAAATGTTCTGGGGTCTGAGCCCTCTTGTCCTTCCGGGATGCCAAACATCTTCAGGTTTTGCCTCCTCTGGCGATTCTCTAGGTCTTCTAGCTTGAATTGCATTGTGGCCAACAGATAGTCTTGCTTCTCAGTTATGCCTGACGTTTTTAAAGTTATTTCTTCCGTATCCGCCACTCTCTGTTGAAGTTCAGCTATCTAGGCCGACAGTGTCCCTACTTTGGTAGTGACTTCTTTCAGAGACTGCTGGATGCCCTGAGTGTCTGAGTGTACTTGGGCGAAAAGTTCTCTGGTTTCTTCTCTATGGTCTTTAAGATTCTGAAGAATCAGTGAGAGCATCTTGGTTTCATTTCTCTCTTCCTTACTTTCCGGATCCCCGGATATTTGTTGCGAACTTGTTTCCTCCAGCGAGACCATTGAACCAGACCCAGGACCAGATTCTAGATTACCCATACCTTCGACTAATAGCTCCATACCCCCGACAGCTTCGTCAGTCATACCAGTCTCTGATAGCCTTGATATCATATTTTTGACTACCCCTTTTGCTTGAACCCATCGCAATATAGAACTATCAGCTGAGGCTCCTTTTTTCTGCTGTTTGGTCTTCTCATCTCCTGATTTCTGATCTCCACCTCCGAAAGCTTTTTTCAATTCCTTCACAGCTTTCGATTTTTTATGTTTCCTTCTAACTGCTGCTGAGCCTGGTGTTTGCTTCTGCTGCCCATCCATAAACACCTGTTGCAAGACTGAAGGAGTTTGACTCTGCTTTTATATCTGATCAGTGACTGAAACCAAGGACGAGGTACTAAGATTACCCAGTGTCGACTGATTAGGCATAGTTACTGGAGTAATAGGGCTTATAGGGCTCCCAAGATTAGCAGACTCCTCAGGAATTAAACAAATCTCGCTGTCTTTGTCCTGTACTAAGTCTCTCTTGTTTACATTCACAGCCACACTAGCCCCACAGCTTGAAATCCCCAAACCTTCATTATTCTTGGAGGTTCCGGACTCATTTGCCAACCCCACTCCTGGGACATGCACCTCTCTCTCCCCACCTTTGAGATCCCCAGATATTCCAGGCAAGTCCAAATTAGTCCCTGAGTCACCAAGGTTGTCACCAAGGCATTCCACCCCCCCCGCCCCTAGAGTGATTTTTCTCTCCATCTTTTTTTTAACTCTAATTTGGACTACAATCAGAAATCATCGCACTGTCTGGACCTGCCTTGGAGTGAAGATATACCTGCGATTTATTTAGAGCATTATGTCCTGGGGAGATGGGAACCGCGTTACTTTGTTGCTCACTGGTAGCCTGGCTCACAATATCCGCTAGTGTGTTGCAATTATTAAAAGTATCCACTTCAGCCACCATATCAGAAGAAAACAGATCTATTGACTTCCTTGACTGTAAAAATTGCAGCACAGGTTTCTCCAGCCGCCCTTGCCCGGTATTCAGATTGGAAGAGTCCACCCTCTGTATCTCCACATCTCCAATGTCTATATTGCTACCCCGAGTTACTGCCGTACTCGCCGGCGCTCGATTAGTGGCTGGGGTGCTCCTAATCGTAGCTTTCGGTGGGGCCATATTCCTTCGCGCCACCAGATACAACTTCACCTCCGAGCACCCGCTGAAGCGACCTCGCCGGTTTCCTTGTGAGTTCTGTGTATTTTGGTAGGCGGCCAGACACTCAGCAACCCTAGTGTACGGCAAGCACATGGGCGCAATCCGCACTATCGACTGCATCCAGTTGCACACACCCTAGCGCAGACCTCACCAGCAAGGGTAAATGAGTCTAACGGCAAGACCGTTAGTAAGCGTGTCCATGTGTTCATCCAATAAGTATCTTCACCCGTGATATTGCCGTTTTGCCGGGTTTTTTTTTTCCGCCGCCAGGGGTACAAGGGCGTAATCATCAAAAACAGTAAGCAGGCGTTGTGTCTGGCGTTTCTTATTCTGATTCCAGCTTTCCTCTACTGTCTTCCTTCCATTCGTAGCTTAAGCCTCAGGAGCTCCTCCGTGACTGATTCACAGAAGCCTCATTCTGGAGAAATAGTCACACACACTAACCACATTGTTGTATGAATCATTCACATGGACATTTGAGTGACAAGTCGTTTCTTAAAAAGTAAAAACTGTGTTGTCTCCCTGTTGTAATGAAATGCCAAAGGATCACACTTTGAGGCAGAACTACAAAATTCATAGCAAGTAATCAGGCCCATTTAGAGAACTTGTGATTTCTTCGATGTTTCTGACGCATCAAGCCATGATTTATAAAGTGATTTTTTAATTCTGAACATGGCCCTGAGGGCTGACATAGAAAAGAAATACAAGGTATAAAAAGGAATAAACAAAATCAAATACATGCTCACTTAGTCCCTTCCCACCCACATTATAGAAATAAGAAACATAACAAGTCTAATTATCCGATTAGTTGTTCAGCACCTTTCCAACCCCCTCTCATCCCATGAATGTACCGAATTGCATCATTCACCACTTGTCGCAGAGAATGGACAGGTTTGAACTCAATGCCTCCATAATCCGTCCACACCTGCCATATCTTGTGGTGTTTCTTTGAACAACCTTTTGCCTTGTACACTGCCAGCTCTTGCCCCGTACAGTGGTCCATCACTGTCTTCAATACCACAAGGGATGGTGGGGCCGCAGCCTTCCACTCCTTTGCTATATCCTGCTTCACCAGTCAGTTCCAGAAACAGTAGTGTCAATTTGTGTCGACTACAACTGAGTGTCAGTGATATGGAGGAGAATACGTTTCAGGTTCATCGGTACCGACCAGAACAAGACGCTGCCTAGGAAAGACATTACACCATGCAAAAACCGGACCAGTGCAGGGCAACCCCATACTATGTGTAAACAAGCATTTGCAATGCAATAGGTCTCGCAGGTTTTTAAACATAATAAAAGGCATTGTCATATACAATGGCAATAGGTCAAAATCTCGCAAACGCGAGCCGTTTTGTATTGCAAATGTTTGTTACGTTTCCCATGTGCTCTGGCATGGCAGTATATGTGCATCACGGGTGATGGAAGAAGGGCGCTGCGGGTCACAGACTGAGGCGTGTTGGTAGCGCATCTTTGTGTGTGCGAGAGTGCATGCGCGTTGTCAGAGCTGTGTGTGTGTCTGCGTGTGCGAGAGTGAGTGCGCGTTGTCAGAGCTGTGTGTGTGTGTTTTTGTGTGCGAAAGTGCGTGCGCATTGTCAGAGCTGTGTGTGTCTGTGCAAGAGAGCGTGCGCATTGACAGAGCTGTATGTGTGTGTCTTTGTGTGTCTGTCTGTCTCAGTAGAGTGGAAGCTCAGTGGCCTGGCAGAGCTGTGTCTCCTAGTCCTGGAAGGTCAGGTTTGCTGTGAGTCTCATCTCATGGAGGTACTTTGGCAGAGCAGCGTTTGTGTGCCCCGGTGCCCAAGTTACTGAGTGCTCTGGGCGATACGGAGGAGCACTGGCAGAGCTGTGTGTGCATGACCTTGTACTGTGAGAGCAGAGGTGCAGAGTGCTACTGAACAGCACGAAGGTGAACTGGCAGAGCTGTGTGCGTGTACACTGTACTGGTAGAGCAGGGGATGCTGCGGTTCTGGCAGTCACATGTCTGCATCCTAGTTCCAGAAGGGCAGGGTGGATGAAAGTCGCCGGGAGGGTCAGTGTTAGCAGAGCCGGGCAAACCAGCAAATGAACAGGGAGGCCGAGCCTGGGCCCAGAGTGGGTGGTAGCCAGAGCTCGAGCCGAGCCATAATGCATGCAGCAGGTGCATGGTGCAACACACGACATGTAAAATATGGTGAAGACTCTTTAAAATACCCAAAATAGGTTTATTTAACATGCAAAACATTTCACTTCCGGGATTTATATCACCGAAATGAGTGGCATTTATGAGAAATGATGGTTTCTAAACATGAGCTTAGAAACATGTATGCCCCTTCTCCACTGCCTTGACGACGATGCCATTACTGACCAAAAAAGCCAGTTGTCGTGCATATCCTGTCTGTGGCTTAGATTTTCACTACAGATGAAACCACATTCAAATCTAGCCAAGAGCATGTTTTCGTACAGAGCGCACCCTGAACGGATGAGTTTAAAGGTGATGATAAAAGGAGGCACAGTGGAGTAACTGCCTAGGATCACACCATTTGTTCAAGTGGGGAAGCCAGTTTTTATCCCGGGTTAGCTGGTTTCATGTTGTGCAGCTCCGCGGTAAAACAGGTGTCTCTTTTTTCTCCCGAATTACACCAAAGGCTAATGCCATGCTTGTGGAACCCTGTGAGAGGCAGCTGCTGCTGAGCTTAAAACGAGTCGATCGGGGATGAGTAGCTTTAAAAACAAACCAATACGCCCACTTTTTTGGGATACAGGATTCTGCATATAATTTTCTTTTCCGACGTGTTGCAAGTTGTGAAGATCCGACGCTGAAAGCGCTTCAACACAAAATAGTCCATGAGCAAACCGCGGGAGGGGAGTAAGCGGACTGTGTTGAAAGTTAGATTCAACATGAAACATGAAAATAAAGCTCGTCAGCGGCGCTGCTTTTTGCATCGGATTATTTAAAAATACCAAAAGAAAGAGTGCTAAAACATTAATGGGGTCTGCAGTGGTTGCTCTGTAACGATTGCCGGGGACTTGGCTCGAAGGGACTGTGAGTCCCGAGACAAGGGGCATTTGTGTTGTAATTGATAAAGGCAGCCATGTGTGAAGGTAGCCATACACAATGCAGGGCTATCTACGTTGGCAATCATAAACCAGACCAGCACGCGCTGCATTCACGCCGGCGAACTCATGCATCCAAAAATACAGAGGCTGTTAAATGTATACAACAAGCTGAAAGAGACACCGTGATCGTGCGAGCGTACACATTGGCTGTCCAGACGCAAGCTAAAAGACGCGCCGTGCGCGTGCCCATGTGCTGTCCAGGCGCGCACTTGTTTTGTCTCCCTTCGCGCACCAAACTGACAACAATAGAGGTTCGCCAAGGCGAAGCAGCGCATGAATGCGCTGCGTTCGCTAGGCGAGACCTAAAGTGTGGGCCTCCACTCTATAGCATAGGGAAGTCAGGGAGGCAATCGGCCCTATTCACTATAGTTGATGGTGTGTGAAATACACCCTAAGGAGGTATTTAAGCTGGATCAGCCTAAGTCTAGCAGCAATGGCTGCCTCTCGAGGCGCCCCAGAGCCTCAGTCTAATTCTCATTTTCCAGTACCCCTAAATGAACCTCCTACGCCCCCTGAGGGCAAGGAATGCATCTGGGTGGTTGGAAATAAGTGTCTGCTATAACTTTGCAATCTTGTGGTCTCTCATAATAAGTACTCCTTCTGATGGCTTAAATTTAGGGAGGTCAGACAGAGCAGTAATCTAACGGTTCAGCGCATGGCGGAGCTGAAGGTAGCGATGGAACTGACTACGATGAAGCTGATACTCCACCTGCTGGGTCTGAAAGGACTTAAGAACCGTTCTGTTCATGACATCACCTAGAGCAGAGATCCCTATGAAGTCCCACTGCCGAAAGCCTCCCAACATATCTACTTGTGGCAGCAGTCGGCACTGCCGGAGCGGTGTCCGCTCAGTCAGCCTCCCCACCATCCCATCTGATGAAGGAATGTCTCCACTGATTCAGGACCACACTAGTAACCGAAGACTGCCAATACTGCCTCCACCGTATAGATATGTAACAAAAGGGATGTCCCCATCGCCCACTTCTTGAACGCGAAGGCAGGCCGCCCTGGAAGTCGTACCACCAGTCATTGATGATCAAGTAATGCAACACATGGTAATATTACTCAATACCTGCTGCAGCGATACCCCACAATAAGTTGATTAAAAGCATTTGCTAAGGGCAATATAGGAGGGGGGGGGGGTGGGGGGGGAGGGTTCCTCTCTCTCAGAGAAACCCATGAAGAATGAAATTCAGTTTTCTGAACCATTGCCGGGGAAAGTCATACGGAAACTTCTGTAACTGGTACAGAAATCAGAGCAACTACGCCATTTTTTAAATTGCCAATTTACCTGTCGGGGGCCGTGGCAAAACCGATCAGACCTGAACATCCTCTCTCAAGCAAGTCAAAACAGGCCCCAAGTTACTTGACCACGCCAGTGCCACATCGGAGGACATGAAGACACCCAGAAACCTGAACCCACCTGAGGCAGTTCGCAGTCCTGTCTCCCAGCGGAGGTCTGTTGAGCAGCTACTTGCCAAGAACACTGTAGATTTTGACATATTAATGCATAGGCCTGAGGTTTCACCAAAAATAACGTATGCTTTGTAGGATACAGGGCCACGATGTCTTGGGGACAGTTAAGAAGAAGACAACATATTCAGCGTATAAGGCTCTTCTGTCAGAGAGTTCTCCCTCCCCACTCGAAACCATGCACCTAAGCGTCAATCCTCACCCGCACGCCGGAGGTTCCATAGCCAGAACAAACATCAGGGGAGACAGGGGATAACCTTGTCTCGTCCATCACTGTATTGGAAATGAGTTCGATCTGGCACTGGCCACCCACACAATCGATGTCTGGTCAGTATACAGTACTCTTGGGTAGGATAGAAACTTGGGGCCAAACGTTAGGCGACGGAGGAGTAGAAACAAGTACTCCCAGCTCACGGAATCAAATGCCTTGTCAGTATCAGCAAGGAGGACTGCCGTTGGTCCCTCCAATCATTGGCTAGCACCAAAGCATTCTATAGAAACTGAATGTTATGTAAGGTGGCACGATGAGGCATAAAGCCAGCCTGTTCCAAATGCACTGTGTCGGGGATTAATCGCACCAACCTATTCACCAGCGCTTTCACTAAAATCTTCACCTCCAAATTCAAGAGGGAAATCTGGAGATACGACGTGTGATCACTCACAGGAAGGCCAGGCTTGTGGGAACACCACAATCTCACAGTGTCACCAATCAGGCGATAAAACCGCACCAGCAGCCGCAGAATGGATCACACCCAGCATGTGTTCCTGGAGTTTAGGCATCTAGGCTTTGCAAAATTTACAGGAGAACTCATTAGGTCCCAGGGCTTTCTCAGGTCGAAAACGTGCAAGGGCAGTCGAAAGCTCCTTCCCGGTGAGCATCCCCTCCCACAGGTCACTATCTATGATTGAAAGAGTTCGAAAGGGAAAGTAATTAACAAAGTCTACTATCAATTCCTTTTAATAAACCCCCTCTGAGTGTTCACAGCTTTGAAATGAGTAGCAAAGATACAAGCCACCTCCCTTGGATCGGTGAGCAATGTGTCTGATGGGTCGTGATTGCGAAGGATGGAGGAAGAATACGGAGCGCTCTGGCATAAACTGTGCAGCATTTTACTCAACTTGTCCCCCCATTGATATATGCAGCTCTGGGCCTTCTGCCAGGGCTGTTTGGCCTCTCCCAGCAGAGTCTGCTGGTCTTGTTGTACGAGACCTAGTTTTCTACGTGCCATGTGCGCACCTTCCAGGTGACTCTGTGCATGCAAATCCGGTATCACGGCCTCTTTCTTGATTCTGGCCTAAACCTGAAATATCGCAGGGCCCTTCACAAAGTGGTTCCTATCAGGGTGCCTCCCCCCCAGGAGCTTCTTGAGAACATGTACCAGGTCCCAGGATAAAAGCAAGGGCATACACCCACTCACAGGAAGTCTAATGATGTCATGTACTTAACACTTTTAAACGTACTTGTGATCGGTAATGTTCTCTATGCCGTAATCAACAAGAAACTACTTTGCAAACTCCAGAATGCCGTAGCCAGACTGATCCTAGACATATCCCCCGTCACAACCACATCAATCAACACCTCTGCAATTTCCACTGGCTTCCCATCAAAAGAAGAATGACCTTCAAGCTCCTCACTCATGCAGACAAGGCTCTCCACAGCATCGGACCAGCATTTTATTTTTGCTTCCATAATTTAGTTTATTTTCCTCGACATTATAGCATTTATATGAGCGGGTACTGCGCCCCTACAAGGCAAGTAAGGTAGTAGCCTCAGGGCCAAAAAAAGGAGAGGGGAACCAGGAGCTGGTTGTGGTCCAATGTCCGTGCTCCACCAATGACAGTTAAATCAATGAGGACATTGTTCCATGTTGGCGGTGAAACAAAAATCGCGATCACCTGCTCAACACAAGAAAAAAGAGAAAAGAGAGTGTAGAGGGGGGAGGGAGGTAGAAGGGAGGTGAAAAGAGGCAGAGAGAATTTCCCCAGTCTCAAGGATCTAGTCCCGAAGGGGAGGACTCAATGTAGCCTCTTGTTAGCCCTCACACACCCCGAAGGATGTCTTGCTTCATCATTGGGCTTGTTGTTGCTCCTCGTCGGGCCGGCGCTGCAATGCCCGACGGTCCCCCGAAGGGTCTCTCTGTCGGAGGTCTTTTAAAGAGGAAAGCCGTAAGGTGAGTGGGGGTATGTGGGCTAAAAAAGTTAGATCCGAGAGGTAAGTGGTTGCGTGTGTGCGGGGTGTGTGAATAAAAATGCCTAGGGGTGTCCAAAAAGTATTGTTTTAATATTGTAGGGCCCCTGGCAAAATAAAAAGACCCAAGAGGTCACGGGGTCACTAATAAGCGCGAGGTGCTAGTGTGACTTATAAAAAGGTCGACATGTTTCACGCCTAGTATGCCCAAGAGGGTCAGTGGCGTTTCATCAGGACCAAACTAGAGTGAGAGGTTGTGCACGGTGAAGACGAGGATTCCAGTGAAGGGAAGGGTGACCTGCGTCTGGGAAAGGTAACTAGCGGTACGGGGCTGCGGGGTACAGTGACCTAGTCAGCAGAAACCGAGAAAGCGTACCAAGCTAGTGTAACCCTCGTGTATGTAACCGGCGGCTCAGTCAGCACCTACCCACTGCCAGCGGCTGCCTGGATTTCCAGGCAGCCGCTGGCAGTGGGTAGGTGCTGACTGAGCCGGCCCCCGAAGCAACCCAAATAGGGCGCAGGCAGCCACGGCCTTACCTAGGAAGCCCCCGGTTACATACACGAGGGTTACACTAGCTTGGTACGCTTTCTCTGTTTCTGCTGACTAGGTCACTGTACCCCGCAGCCCCGTACCGCTCGTTACCTTTCCCAGACGCAGGTCACCCTTCCCTTCACTGGAATCCTCGTCTTCACCGTGCACAACCTCTAACTCTAGTTTGGTCCTGATGAAACGCCACTGACCCTCTTGGGCATACTAGGCGTGAAACATGTCGACCTTTTTATAAGTCACACTAGCACCTCGCGCTTATTAGTGACCCCGTGACCTCTTGGTCTTTTTATTTTGCCAGGGGCCCTACAATATTAAAACAATACTTTTTGGACACCCCTAGGCATTTTTATTCACACACCCCGCACGCACGCAACCACTTACCTCTCGGATCTAACATTTTTTTAGCCCACATACCCCCACTCACCTTACGGCTTTTCTCTTTAAAAGACCTCCGACAGAGAGACCCTTCGGGGGACCGTCGGGCATTGCAGCGCCGGCCCGACGAGGAGCAACAACAAGCCCAATGATGAAGCAAGACATCCTTCGGGGTGTGTGAGGGCTAACAAGAGGCTACATTGAGTCCTCCCCTTCGGGACTAGATCCTTGAGACTGGGGAAATTTCTCTCTGCCTCTTTTCACCTCCCTTCTACCTCCCTCCCCCCTCTACACTCTCTTTTCTCTTTTTTCTTGTGTTGAGCAGGTGATCGCGATTTTTGTTTCACCGCCAACATGGAACAATGTCCTCATTGATTTAGTAGCCTCAGGGCACCATCTAGTGGTAGCACTGAATGATTGTATGGGGAGCGCTCCAACATGCACATTTGATTTCGCCTGGAGGACTGAAAATTGTTGCAACTTTGCTATGCAATTGGCTCTATAAAACTATACAAAAGTGGATAGCAAGGTCATCTCAGAAATGAGGGTTTAGGCGCTGATGGAATTGGCAAGGACGAGGTTGTGATATTTTTAGCCACATAATTTCAATTATTTTCACAGAGAGGGAACAAAGACCTCGCTCAAAGGCGGCCACTGCGCAACCTTTATTGAGGCGAAGAGGTGGCTGAAGGCCGTCCGTGAACACGCTGCAGGAGCTCAATGGGGAAGGGGGAAAGAGGCAATATTGGTTGGGGGGAGGCCCGCTGGGGCCGCCGATAAGCATCGGGCTCGCCATAGAGCGTCAACCCACGAAGAGGCGAGTCACCTTTGAAGCCAGGACCTGCCCCGCTGCGGTGAAGCACCGAACAATTTCCTGTGTTAGGTGAAGCGGAGCTCGTCTGCATGATCTCTCGTCCACCCTAAATGCGGCGTGTCCCTCCCGCGACAGACGGCCGTGGTACAGCATTTTTTAATTAAACTGAGACAAGTGAACGCTTAACCCCACCCTCTGCTCTACACAGGCGCGCAACACCCATTGGACTCACAGGGCTTCAGCCCCACCCGTCGTTTGGCAGCCCGGGATGAGACCGCTTCCCGGGCAGACACAAAGCCGTGCCCGAACACTTCACAGGTCTTTAAAAGACCATTTGCATGTTAATGAGGCTTCGATGTTGTTTCACCCCTTCTAAGAGCCCCTGCAGCTCCACTCTGCCTAGATTCAGCCCCCCCACCCCGAAATCAGCGCCACTCTGCCTACTGTTTAAAGACTCAGCCCCCCCCCCCCGAAATTTTTGCTTAGCCCCCCCCGAAATTTGGCTCTAGTTGCGCCCCTGGCTCTACAAGTTCGGATCATGACATAACAGGGAAGTGAAAGTGCGATTGAACGTAGTTTCTAACTGTGTCAGCAAAGAGACGACTACGGTTCTAAATTTGTAAAGTTTTCCTGTTTCGCTCTCTACCGTAGCCCGATTCCCTATGCTCATGGTTCCTCACCGCGCTAATGATTCGGGTCAGTCTGTGATTGCCGCAGAAACCTCTCGAGGTTGAAACCGCCGCCAGCACTAGGCGCTCCATAAGCCCCTCGGGCCGCTCCGCTTCCGCCGTCTTCCATCAGCCCGAGAACGTGTACCGACCTGGCCACCACCTCAACTGTCAACCGCTTCACCTGGAGCGACCAGAATGCAGCCAATCGACTCTTGCGACGTCATGCGACACGCGCATCACGGGACCTCGGGCCAACCAGAGTCACGAGATTTTGGGCTAACCACTACACCGGCAACTTGGTACATGCGGAAAAGAAAAACGTAGCGTCATCTCTACGAACCCCCAAACGATTTAAAATCGAATCTTTTACTTGCCAATGAACCTCTGTTCTGCTTTTTTCAAATTGCAAATGAACTTAGTATACGTCTTAAAAATTCCGCCAAGTATATTAGACTTGTTTACGCTTTGATAGTCGCGAAGTCTCAAAGAAGCTGCCATGTTTGTGTCGGGCACAAACTCACCATATCGTCGGCCCACAGGTGGCCAAGAAAAAACTTTACGTGTAACGGGAGTACTAGGGCGATGTTTGAAGAGATTAAACAACGATCATTGTCACATCAAACCTTGTAGTTTGCGTATGGAGACGAAGTTATACCACGCATATTTAGAACAAAACAAGTGTTTCGGTATAACTCCCGTACCACAAAGAACAGGAACAAGGAAAGTGGCTGCAGTAGTTGCAGGTTCTAACGTTACCGATTTAAAATCTCGGGGTGAAACAAGGCAGAGCAAAAGGCACACCACTGCCTTTCTCCGAGGTCAAGAAGAAATGCCTCGGAGAAAGGCAGCGGCATTTACGGATTCGGGGGCGTGTTTGTCTTTTCTCTCCTCCAGCCATTGGCTGGAGGAGAGAATGAGACTTTCTTTAAAAAACACGCCCCCGATCCGAAAAGGACGGGGCCTGATCTGAGTGACGGGACCTCTTCTCCAATGGCTGGCCAGCATTCAAGAGGCCAGCCAATGGAGAACAGGGGAGAAGAGGGGCGGGTTCAAGCCCCTCTTCTCCAAGTCATTAAATCTCTCGACTTCCGGTTCTGCCTTCGGCAGACCGGATGGTCCCGAGACCTAAAAAGGGGTTAATAACAGGAAAAATATAACTTATGTGGTTATATTGCCTATTATTTTGTCAACATGTTTCGAGGTATCCCCTAACTTCTTCTTCAGGACCGCATGGGATCCAGCCCCATGTGTACCACTCCGTGCAAAAACCTAAATTAAGGTGAAAAATTAGACTAATAACGTGCGCCTATTGAGCGCACTTGCTTATTTACATACGGTTATTGATGAACACGTAGTATTTATATGGTAGCACTAATGTGCCCCATGGTCTGTCTGGGAGGAGGGGCCTGTAGGACCTGTTCTCGGCATCCCTCCGTCAGTGTGACCTGTAAGTCCCAGGCTCGACCGCATATTGTGGTCGTAGCACGCCCCAAGCAGTAGATGTTTGGGATGGCCCCAATGATGAAGCATGTCACCTAGGGGCAACCCTGGGTGAGTGAGGGGACTCTAGAAAAGCATTTTTCTTTTCTAAATTGGTGAGGCTCACCAATTTGGTGAACCCATTGTCTGTTGACTTAGGCTAGTTTCTCATGATCCATTATCTATGGATCAATTGAGTGTACTTTAATGATATAGGAGGACGAACCTAGCCTGAACCTCCTTCTCCCTCTTATTCTGACAAGTATTCAGGATCTGAGCGTAAAGCCCCGCCCACTTTCGGCCTATCTTTTTAATTGGTTCCTGTCCTTGTCCTTTGGGAATGGTGGCTTTTCATTGGTGAATAGGCTAAGTAGTCCCTCCTTAGTATCGCCTTGTCTCTTCTTGTAACCTCCCATGAGGTCACCCTTTATTACATGTGTTGTTACTCCCTTGGTTTTATTTACAGAATCAGAGCACTATTTTCTTAAAGGGTTTCAGGCAGGACACACACTTGGCAAGACTGGCAGTGGATTTACCAAATCTTCTGCAGGGTGCAATACCATATGTGACCAGGAGAGGTACCATGGGACTCTGCACCCTGCAACATGGCTAGGTAAAAAACATTTATAATGCCAATAACTCCAACTTTGCAGGGTGCAGTACTATATGTGGCCAAAAGTGCTCCCATGGGACCTCCTTTCGCCACATAGAGCACTGCACCCTGCAACATGGCTAGGTAAAAAACATTGCCATCTATTGGCATTTATAATGCCAGTAACTCTAACATATGACCCTTATAAAGAAATAACAATATTCAATTCCTGCCACATATCCAAGTGGAATATTCTGTCTTGCAGTCTGTTTATCAGCAAGTTCCTATCCTTCATCGAAAAGGCCGTCAACATCCAGCTAGCAAACTTCATCAAAGCTAACAATGTCCTGGACATCTCCCAATCTGGATTCTGAAGCAATCACAGCACAAAGACTGTCCCGACTCGCCGCCATGACGACATCCGCTTCCTCCTCGACCAGGGTGAAACGGCAGAACTTACCCTCCTGGACATCTAGGCTACATTTGACACAGTCTCCCACCACAACCTAGCCACTAGACTCCATGATGCAGGCATCTGCGGCAAGACTCTCGTCTGGATCCGCTCCTTCCTCACCGGCAGAACTCAGCAGGTCAGACTCCCTCCCTACCTCTCGGAACTGACAGAAACCAACTGTGGAGTGCCCCAGGGCTCCTCCCACAGCTCCACCATCCACAACGTCTACATGACGCAACAATCGTCGGGAAGCACGGGCTCAACATCTTCTCATATGCTGACGACACCCAGCTGACCCTCTCCCTCACCAACAAACCCAACATCACCAGACACAATTTCCAAGAAGGGATGAAAGCCATCACCACCAGGATGAAGAACAGCTGTCTGAAACTCAACTCAAAAATGACAGAAAACCTCATCCTTGGCTTCACCCCCTCCACATGAAATGACTCCCGGTGGCCCTCTGAGATCCCCCCACCCCGACGGACCATGCACGAAACCTCAGCATCATACTAGACTCATTGCTCACAATAAACCGCCAGATCAACGCCTTCTCCTCAACTCCTCTGCATGCTTCGAAAGACCTTCAGATGGATCCCAAAGGAATCCAGAAAAACTGTTACGCACGCACTCATCGCAGCAGACTGGATTAAGGCAACACTCTGTATGCCAGAATCAACAAACAATTCCTTCGCAAACTCCAGATTGTCCAGAACACCACAGCCAGACTGATCCTCGACATCCCCCGTCACAGTCACATCACCCAACACCTCAACAATCTCCACTGGCTACCAGTTGAAAGAAGAATAACCTTCAAACTCCTCACCCAGGCCCTTCACAACACCGGACGTACATACCTGAACAGCCGCCTCTCCTGCCACACACCCAAAAGACACCTCAGATCAGCCCTGCTCTCACTGGCCACCATCCCATGTATCCTCAAGACCAGAACCGGAGGATAGTCCTTCTCCTACCTCGCGGCCAAAGCCTGAAACACCCTCCGCCTACGGCAATCTCCCACATTACCCCAGTTCTGGAAAGACCTCAAGATCTGTATTTTCGGGTGACCTCAGCACTCAACTGAGCCTCAACCGAGCCACACCCTCCCCTCCAGCACCTTGAGATCCTCACAGGTGAGTAGTTGTGCTTTACCAGCCCTGATTAATTGATTGATTGATTTAACATTATCCTTTATTTCCTGTCTATTGGTCTTTGCCACCTAGATGCGCTTTGATACAGCATGAAATCTCGGAGTGATAAGACCATGGAATGTGTTGTTGCTTTTCTTTTGTTATATCTAGATTGTGTGTCACCCACTGTTGGTGTCCAAAGGCACCAGAATAATTTATTAATGACTTCAGGTTCTGATTTTTCAAGTCAGCCAGACTGCATAATAAAGAAAATCCTCCAAGACCAACATGTACTGTTTTCAAAGACTGTGATAGAACAGATATTTTAAGTGATATTCAGTAGATCCTGCAGGTGTATACTCCACTTGAGCTGTAACTGGTAGCTTACAGGTTGTAGTGAATACGTATTTTGAAGTCTCTCTCTGCATAAGTACTCGCTTACAATTTGCTAGAATTAATGCCCCTCTTTTATTGTTTTTTCTCCGGTTAACCCGAGAGAACCTAAATTGAGCAAAATTTCAAATTGGTGTCAGCTTTTGTCATTGTTTCTTCTGGTCTTCAAAAGCCTGTAATATTGTTCTCAACTTGTAGAGCACATATTTATCTCCATTGTTTGCCGCACAAACTCTCTGACTCATTTGGTGCTGAGATACTTTCAAGCCAAGGTAAACAACCAGCATTGCATGCCTTCACAGGGTTGACAGGTACAAACCGCTGGCTGCTGGATTGTCACTTTTTATGGCAAAGCCTAGATTGAATTCCATTTGCATGGTCACTGACTGTATTGGTACAATGAAACGCAGAATCTGTAAAAAGTAATGTGCCCAGAGTAACAGAAGCCAAGAATATTCAAAGCTTTCCACCCATCTCTTTTTCTTGAACAGACAGTTACTGCAGGGCTGGAATTGATAGTGTGATGCTGAAGGACGAGCCTTTGTCGAATATGTCTTAGTTTCCATTTTGTTTTTCTGGTTTGCATCAGGCATCGATTTCTGACAGATGTGGAGGAGCTTCGAGTTAAGGCACGTGAGAAGTATGAGGGGAAGCGTCTGGAGGTGGAGGAGGCCCGGCAGAGACAGCTGGCAGAGCTGGCCGAG
Source organism: Triturus cristatus (assembly GCF_964204655.1). Classification (NCBI taxonomy): domain Eukaryota; kingdom Metazoa; phylum Chordata; class Amphibia; order Caudata; family Salamandridae; genus Triturus; species Triturus cristatus. The sequence goes on from NC_140590.1 coordinate 558,952,600, forward strand.
AGAAGGAAATCCCAATGACCAGAGGTTAAAGGGATCAGGTCAACTAAAAGCTGAAAAGAGACACAGAAGCATATTAGTATCACCCACTGCCATGGGCGCACACCAAGGAGTCACCCAAAGCCTACCTCTCCAACCTAAGCTGGAGGGAGTGGACAATTGATGCTGGAATGTCATACCGCATAGTTACCTGCAATTGCTGCTGCTCGTGAGCTGCTTCGATGAAGAAATGTACAGACTAATCAAGTATTCCGATTGTAGACTTTGAATAAAATATATTTCTGACCTTGCCTGCACGATTGTCTGAGTCAGTTGACTTCCTCTTGTCCTTGGCATCTGGTACTCTGATGTGTTTGCTTCATTTTCTGCTTTGAAAGTTAAATATGTGCAGCGAGCCAATGTGTTCTTGGATGATACCACACACTTAAGGCAGACAAAGAGGGTGTGTTGACGTGGGGTAGAAACACTTTTAGTCTCATATTCTTACTGTCCTTAAAATAAGATATAAGCATCACACCAGCTTTTTACACAAATGCAAATCTTGGATGCCATAATGATTGCAAGTGACCACATCAGTGCATCAGCTGCTTGTAATAAAACAGTCCTGAAAACAAGGTAGCCTCTGGCCTTTGTGATATACATGTTTTTTCACCACTGAGGTCTGTGCTGTTAAGATATCAGTACTTAAGTTGGACGAGGTGGAACTCGGGACAGTGGACTGGGGAAGATTAATGTAGGCAGCAATAGGTTGGAGGAGTGGGGCAATTGGCTGGAGAAAATGAATGCATACAGCAGGTTGGAGGAGGTGGAAGAACAGGTCAGTAAGCTGTCTGCTGAAATGCATGTATTACTTTTAAAGTAAACTTCAAGAAATGTAGAAAATGTAATATTAAATAAATACACATCTATAAAAAGGATGATAAATTATACAATATTCAATGTGTTTGTATATCAAAAGAAAATTATATTTATTTATATGTACGTACGGGTATTACCATAAATATGTTCATGTATCGAAAAAACATTAGTCTATATAAATATAGATGTAAGTAGGCGTTGGAATATGTTTTTTATATATTTGCTTAAGGCTCTCCGCAGAGTGTTGGGCTGAGGGCGACAGTGGGCACTGGGGTTTGATGACTGCCCACAGCGGGTTGGGCGCAGGGCCTGACTGTGATGACCTTATGACTCGGACAGAAAGATACTGATTCATTAGGGCTTCTACAGTGATTAAACGAGAGCTGATGGGTCTGTGTACCTGTTTTCTTCAGATTTTTCGAATATATTTGAAATTGTAAATCAACTTGTAACCAAACTACCTAATGTAAGAATTACACTTTGGTCTAGTTAAGCTGTCATAGGCATCCACTAAATTGATATCTTATAATAGAGGAAAGGGTGTAATGGACAAATTAAATGGGCAATTATTTCGTTGCTCACAAGAGCAAAGCTCAGGCGGGAGCATCCACCAGAAAGCACGAGACGGAAGACATTGAACAAAGAAAACACATCACAAATGTCTTGTATAGCTGATTATCACGTTGGTCACAACAGCATTTATGACCATAATATAACCCATGGTAGTATAACGCTTTAGGCAGAACTCCTTACATCCAATGTAGCCTCGACATTTCACATGGTTGTATGTGATCTCTGATAGAAACTAAGTTGTATAATGCCATATTTCATAATTAATTTAACCTAACATGTCCGATCAAAATTTACAACCTAAACAGCCTTTGCCGAATGTTAGATTCCAATTTACTAAATTGCTTTTACATTGGAATTGAGTTCTATAAGTTTGTTATTCTTAAGTGATCACATACATTAATCATTTCCCTTTTCCCTTCCTAGCCCTTCCTCACACATTGCGCTATAGTCTTCACTTCCCTGGGGGTACACCCACAGAAACTCCCCTTCTTGCTTTTTTTTTTTTTTACCTTTTTCCTGTTGGACCATTTTCTTCCATCCTTTCTTTTTCTCTTCCTTTACCTTGTCTGTCCTTGTTTTTCTTCTTTTTGTCTTTGCTTGTTGAGTGGTCCACTGCCGCCCCAACCACCACATTAACGATGTTCCCTACGAATCTCTTTTACCTTTCTCATTTTTTTCTTAAACCTTGATAGCTTTTTTTCTCCGTTAGATCCTCATCAGCCATGCAATTTTCTTCACCCCTTCCTCCTCATTTTGTTTTGTTTGCTGCTGTTCGCCATCAGTGACTTCTCAAAAAAATAGGAAAATTATTGATTGTCACCCTAAACTGTTTAGTTTCCTTTTTGCTCCTTTATTCCTCTTTTTTGTAGCATGCAGATTTTTGTCTTTGTCAGTGGTTGCAGGAAGGTTTTGTGTGTATTTTTACAAATATTTGTCATTTTCACACCTAAGGTTTCCAAACGACTGTTTTTTCATTTTTGATAATTTCCCCCAAACAAATTTCAAAAAACGTATTTGAGTGTTTTGCATTCTAATTTCTTGTAGTCCTTCTTTTTTTCTGTTAAACCACATTCTACAGTTACACATAGCTGGCTATCTTGTCACCAAAAAATGCCACGCACATTTACTTCTCTGGGCAATAGGCATGTCCACTGACCTTTAAGCAGTGGCGTAATGAAAACTTGAGGGGGCCGCCACGCTCCAGACCAAGTTAGGAGCACACAGACCAGGGTCCTGCCGCCAGTGCACAGTGCAGGAAGGGGCACCTTGGAGCTCCACCCCCCACACCACGGGGGCTATTGTTACGCTACGGCCTTTAAGAAACTTATGTTAGTGGTAAAGCCTTCCAGTCTCATGCCATACGCATCACCTTCATGCAGGATATTTCAGAATGATTAAGACATAACTAATCTGTGAAGAAGACCGGAAATCAATGTCCTTGTCCACAGAGCCTCACAAGGAAAAGGATCACTACACCTAGCAGTTACATTCATGAAGTACAAATAAAAGAGGACACTGTGTTCCAGGCTTGCACCACTTATCATCATACTACCTTAGCATAAGAAATCCTTAGGAGGCACTACTTTCTCAGTACAAGCCACCAAGCACTGAAACTCGCTACCAGCCAACATTCGAAGCATCCAGGAGCAAAAGCACTTCAGAAGATAGCTGGAAACATGGCTAAACCCAAAAAGACAATCACACCTTTAAGTTCAATCTTCAGCTTACAAACCACAGATAGGGAACCATCCAACCTGCAAACTCCTTTCTATATGCAGGTCAGCAAAAAAAGAGCTGCCCTATGGTTCATCCGTGTGTTATATAATTAGGTCAATTCACATATAACCCTTCTGGGCCTCACTAATAGTAATTCCATATCACTCGGTAGTCAAGCAATAACTAGCCTTCACCAGCTGTACAGGCAATACTATAAAGGGAAGGGATCCCCCCCCACAGTTCCCAACGGAGAGGGCCAGCCCCGGGGGATGGGGTCCCCAGGGCTACAGGTGGCCCGGAAGGGAGGCCACGGTGCCCCCCTCCTCAAAAAAAAAAAAATGTAAATAAAAAACAAAGGCCGGTCCTGGGGGATGGGGTCCCCGGGGCCATAAGTGGCCTGAGGAGGGGGGCAACGCAGCCCCCTCCTAAAGAATTATTTAAAAAAAAGGCCATGCCCCGGGGCTGATTAAGGCCTCGGGAGGGGGGCCACATGGCCCCTTCCAAATTATTTATTTTTTTATTTAAAAATTAGGGGGCAGGGCCTGGGGGATGGGTTCCCCAGGGCCAAGAAATTAGAAAAAGAAGGGGTCCACCCCCCCCTTCTTAATAAATAAATAAAAGACCGGCATTGCGCCAGAGGCCACGCCCCCTCATTGCGGCACTCTGCAAACGCGCCCCCTGATGGTGGTGAAGGGAGGGGACGGGCCTGAGGTGACGTTTGCAAACACGCCCTATGGAGTGTTTTAAGATGGGGAAATAATTCCCCTTCAATCCTGAGGGCCCCTGGGGGCTTACTAGCCCACCCGGTGCTTCCAGTAAGTGCCACTGCGCTGAGTTGCACAGAGGTGGTCCAGGCCGTGCCACTTTTTACACCTCTCTGCAACGCAACTCTGTGGTGCTTACTGGAGGTACCTAGTGGGCTAGTTGGACCCTAGGGACCCCCAGGATTCAAAAGAACTTAATCTCCCAACTAAAAATGGCCACAGGGCGTGTTTACACAGTGGTGAAGGGAGGGGACGGGGCTTGAGGTGACGTGTGCAAACACGCCCTGTGGCGCGTTTTAAGTTGGGGAAATAATTAATCTCTCAACTTAGAACGGCCACAGGGCGCGTTTACACAGTGGTGAATGGAGGGGACGGGGCCTGAGGTGACGTGTGCAAACATGCCCTGTGGCGCATTTTAAGTTGGGGAAATAATTCACCTTTAATCCTGAGGGACCCTGGGGGCCAACTAGCCCACCAGGTGCTTCCAGTAAGCGTCACTGCGCTGCGTTGCAGAGAGGTGGTCGAGGCCGTGCCCCTTTTTACATCTCTCTGCAACGCAGCTCTGTGGCGCTTACTGGAGGTACCTAGTGGGCTAGTTGGACCCTAGCTACCTCAGGATTCAAGGGGACCTAATCTCCCAACTTGAAACAGCCACAGGTCTTGTTTGCACACGTCATCTCAGGCACCCCCCTCCCTTCACCAGTGTGCAAGCGCACCCCGTTTTAAGAGGTAGTTTTAATCCCCATGCCCTATTATATGCTAGGGGCTTACAGAGGAGGTCATGCTAATCACAGGGGGACCCCAACGCATAGTGTTCCCTAGTGTATGTAAGTGTTTTCACTGTATTCTAAGTGTCTTTTAGAATAGCACAGGCTCTAGGCCTGGTTAGTCAGACTCAGTTACCACCAGTATCCGTCTGAAAAAGTTGAGGGCACAGGATGATTTTGCAACAAGGCTTCTTTCTGCTCTTCTGTTTGTTCTTTCTGCACGTTTTCATTCTTCCTGCACTTTTCTTCGTCTTTGAGGACTTCTGTTGCTTCTTTCTGCATTTCTTTTTTTTCTTTCTGGGCGTTTTTTCTTCTTTCTTCACATGTCCTATCTCTGTAGGCATAGTTAGAAATCAGCATTTAAAAACCTTTGAAATTTACTAAACAAACCATAGGTTTCAGGCACGTTATAGTTAGGAATTAGCATTTAAAAAACCTTAGATATTCACTGAAAAAAACCATAGGTTTCAGGGGCGTTATATTTAGCTGGACATTTCACTCGTACAAAACCATAGAAATTCCCCTGTTATAGTTAGTTCAGCTAACTATAACTTGCGCGCCCGCAATGCACTGCTGATGACGTCACATATTACATCACTCATGACATGGTCAGTGACATCACTGATGACATCACTGATGTTATCTGGTGCAAGAAGCATGAAAGCCAAGAGTGAAACACCAGGTGGGCATGGAGAAGTGCCAGCAACACCACGGCCGCCCTACTCTACTGCCTGACTGGACATAACCCTCCCTCCCGATGTCCTGCTGGACACCTGCACCCGCCCGTCTCGAAAAGGGAGCCGGGCGCATTGGCGGCGTGGTGGTAGGGACCAAAATATGGCGGCCATAGCTGCAAGACATTGCTACGGTATCAAAAAGCCTTCAGGAAAACTCACGCTACAAAGCTCCCACCCTCAATCCAGTTTTCGCTGGCACACTGGTCTTTTTTTTTTTACTGAATCCACCGGGCGGACAGAATCACAGACTTGGCAAACTCCTTCCAATGCTGGTCGTGCCGGTCGTGCTGATGCAGAGCATGTGGAAGAGTGGGCGTGGCAAAGGCACAGCACGGCGTGGTGTCTGGGAAGGAGTGATTCTATGCAACTAAATATTCACTTCACATAACCGGGTGCACCTAGGACACCGAATGCCAAATGAGTCTCATCTGCATTTTGAGTGGTGTTGTTTGGGACTGTGTTGCTCATAAAATCACACGTACTGAGCTATTTCAGAGATCTGGTTGCTGGATGTGGTAACTGGGGAAAGATTATTAAGTTGGGGGAGTGGCCAAGCCGCTAATAGAGTGAGACCTTCTTTCCCATGTCTCCGCTCCTCCGCGGCCTTTCACAGCACATCCTCCAGCATCGGTGCTCGTGGCTCCCCACTGTAGATCTCCAGAACACCAGGTAGCTGTGTGCAGTGTGGGAGCTCCTGGTAGATCGACCCTCTAACTGCTGCGGGGGTCTCCGCAGGGCTGCATCTGCCATTTTGGGGCATGCCTTGGAGCCACAGAGCCGATCGCTACCCCCAAGTGGCTCCGGAGGATCCTCCCCTGACTTCTGGAGGTCTCAGTGACTGCCCCTGTCTCTCTGCTGGTGGGAAAACGGGTCAGACCTGCCTCCACTGCCCCTTGGTACTGCTGTCTTGAGAGCGCCAGCCAGACGCCCTGCATCCTGCGGCATCTTCACCTGCCGTGGTGGGGACCCCATTGAGGGAGAGCCTTGTCTCCTGGCCCTGATGGGGGCAAATGAGAAAAAACAAGGACCCCCTGAACAATGGATAGTTCAATTCCTAGGACAGGTACTTGAATAGTAATGACAAAAACTCCTAGGCAATATCAATAAAGTAAACAAATTACACAATATCTATGACAATAAGAAGACCAAGGAAGACGGAAAAAAAATGTTCAAATTTGTTACTATTTTAATAATTTCTTCTCATTATTTAAACAAATTATATTTATACAAAACATCTAAAAAATGAAACAATATTTAACACATTACATTTAATCAATATGTATAAATAAAAAGTTAAAAGGTGGCAATATCTTTATTAACTCGACGCGCGTTTCGGCGTATACAACTCAGATTTCATCAGTGGTTGTCCATATCTTGTTATGTATTCTCATGAAAAACATCTATTTAAACAATACATATCTTTTTTTAAAATTATCATAAAAAGCACAATAGGTATCAATAACAACAATCTATATACATAATCTGACGGTCATCCTATGTATCACACATTACGATTTTATATTTATTTATGGTGCTATATCTGAGTGCTCAAAACTGAAGTTTAATGAAAGAGGTCTATTAAATAGTAAAGGCCTGTAACATTATATAATCCAGAAACAATAAGATAGAAAATAAGTAGCCAATCACTCACAGATCCCGTTTCAAGGTGATGAGTTCCTAGTGATTAAAACTTGCAACTCCATAGTTGGTGGATGTCTTTAATTCTAATAAATGGCTGAAAAGAATGTATGTATCACCATTATTATAGACCTGTATGATAGGGTCTAATCATCATTAATGTACATGGTAGCTGCTGTTTGTATAAGCTATCTATATGATTTCATTTTGGGAAAGAAATCTGACGAGATTTATGCTCGTAAGATGTGCAATTAAAACTAATAAATCAATGTTAATAATTGAATAAGATCACAAAGAAATAAGAACTGTACTCTATTCAGTAACAGTGTGAGCAATCATCATGCTCCAAAATTCGGACTATTCGCGGACCGGAAAACTGAGATTGGTTATGAAAATCAAAATATCTAGCATTAATCTATCACAATTGGTGTTAATTCACCAATATTATGCATGTTCATTAAGAACAGATAAACCACAATGACGAAAGGGATTACCTGATTAAAATGCAATGCACCGGATGTGCAACGATGTCTTATTAATTTTAAAATCAACAGTTTCATGAAAAGTTCTGATATCTACGAAAGAGAAGAGTAAAAAACGACTATTTTTAATAGTAATTAGATTACAAAAAGATAAAAATATCCTTAACATTAAATAACTGTAGGTTTCTATTATCTGTTGATCTAAAGTGAATTTTAAAGGTCAATATCTAGTTGTCAAACAAGCTTCGTATAGGTATATTGGAAAAGCGGTCTGGTCCTACTTAATGTTAAAATCAGTGAAATGATATTCTGGAAAGCCTCTGAAAAAACAATACACAATCTATTGTCAAAATCGAAACCTTATAAAGGAAAAAAGGACACATTATAAATCGGAGTAACAATGAACCCCGTAATTACATTGCAATAGAAGAAATTCAACGAAGGAACTGGAAAAAGCACTGGATATGTGATAGTGTTCCAAATATGTAGCTCAATAAGCATACACAGTAAAGGACTTATCTAAGAAGGAATGTAACAATATGTATCTATGAGCGTGTAAAACTACAGCTTCAGAGTAAATCAAAGTCCCTATAGCTACAAACTAGTAAATACCTGATAAAAGGAGGCTTCAAGTAGGACCAGGCTAAGGATGGCTGCCGGTGACGCCTTCGGAAAAGAGTATCAAATGTGTTGGTGCCATTCTACACATTATATACTCAATGGCTAGTCACATGATAATCATGTGATTCTAAAAAGTGTCATGTGACCGAGTTGGTGGTGGTCAGAGAAGACAGACTGAAGTGAAAATGGTCAGAGAAAACAGACTATATTGAAAACCATGGAAACTTTTATTGTTCTGTCTGACAAAATTTCAAAGACATGTCAAACTGTTTGGTATTATAGATATCAATTACTATAATAACCTTGCATTATTTCAAAAACCTACTGGCCTGATATATTTTATCCAGTGTCCCCCTGCGGCCTCCGGGACCTGGACGGAGGCTGCGGCCCAGCGTGGAGCACATGGCCCAAAAGCTGCATCAGGGCCCAACGCGTTGCTGCCTGGAGGCGGAGGACTTGCCTGTGCCAGCAGTCCCGCCTACTTCTGCTGCCACGTCGCGTGCCCCTGGTCTGGGCCCTGTGGTGGTGACGCTGATTGCTGCATAGGGGCTTGCCACTTGGCCCTTCCAGGACTCGCTGCACTTGCCTAGGGGCTGATCCTGCCACTGTGATCTGTCTGCTCCTGCCAGCACGACCACCACGCTTAGCTCCCAGTGGTGATCGTGGAGTGAGGGAGTGCAGGACATTCACTGGGCCCACCTAACCTCGCTGCCTTAATCCTGGTGACCTTCCGTGGCTGACAGACCCCTGCTGGGCACTGACTACATCCCAGAGGTAAGGGTTGATCGGCTGTGGGATAGCGCAGAGGCATTTGCTCCCTGTTCTCCACCTCTGGGCCACCGTCTGGCTCTTGTACCTGCGGCCCTGCTGCACCCTTGCTCTCCATAACACCTCAGCTATTTCCCATCTTGGCACCCCTTGGCACAGCCCATCCCTGCTCCCCTGGTTAACTGGCCATATGGACCCTTGCCTGAGCCACCGTGGCTCTGATCTACCACCATCAGAGGACACTTCAGCTGACACTATCTCTTCTCCTGCTATTGCTGCCGGCCTGGGAACCTGCCGTTAAACCTGATTCTTCCCTCCCTCACTAGGCACCGGTGCACTTGAGAGAACCTAGGCCTCCATCGTATAGAGGATCGCCCCCCTACTTAAAGTGGCCAACCGGCACCTGCCACCATAAGGCTCAATACATCCCTGCTGCCTCAGAAGTCACCCGGGACTCCCAAACTCTAAACTGTAAATACCGTGGGCCTGTATGCACTTACTATGCAATGGCCAGTACCGTCAGGAACAGAAATGATAACCCCCAGGGTTAAAAAGGATTGCTCAGTCAAAGACATGTTAATCAAACAACCTATTCCCACTACAACGGACATCTCTGGATCCACCGGAGGGTCTTCGCTCCAGAACGATGATGAAGCAGGGAATGCACCAGTCACCAGGTGATATATGTGGAAACTTTGTTCTCATCTCTGAGAGAAGACCTAAAATTGATCAAGAATGACCTGGCACACGATCTACAAGGGGCAAGGAAAGAACTGTCCGAAATGGGAGACAGAGTAAACGCCCTAGAGAATCATGAGATAATCAGGGATGAAGAGGTGGAGCAGCTCAGACAGGAACTCATACACCTTACGACGCAGCAGATAGACCTGCAATTTCATGCGGAAGATCTTGAAAACAGATCAAGACGCAACAACATTTGTATCCGGAACGCTCCAACGGCTGCAGAGGCAGGCAGCGTGGAGAAGTATGTGTCTGAACTCTTTGCACGGATCATGGGGGACAGGGAAGCCTTGAATATTAAACTGTACAGAGTCCACCGTGGGCCCACCCAAAGCTGCACATCTGCCCCCGCCTGACATTTTAGTATGCGTCCACAGCTTCCCCTTGAAGGAGAAAAATGTGTAGTCTCGGGTTTGGGGATGTGAGGCCCTCCAAATGTCAATCAGTCCCACCTCTCTCAGCCATTCTCTCCTCTCCTCTGACAGTGCTCCTGCATCCTCCGAAAAGCAAGAGACACTAACCAGGTTCAATTTTGGGGGTAGCCACTCCAGATTTTTCAGGATCTCTCAGTGATCACACTGCAGAAAAGGAGGGAATTCCACCCTCCGAAAAGCAAGAGAAACTAACCAGGTTCAATTTTGGGGGTAGCCACTCCAGATTTTTCAAGATCTCTCATTGATTACTGCAGAAAACGAGGGAATTCCGCCCAGTGACTGCCTATCTTAGGGAACACAATACCTCATATGCATGGGGCCCCCCCTTCCAATTGATATTTGGCTGGGAAGGGAAAACCCTCCAAATTCGTTCACTCAAAGGAGCCTATACTCTTCTCCGGATGTCCCTCCTGAAAGGCTCGCTCGGGACAACTCGAGCACAGGACCTGGGTCTAGCGGGCGCAAGAGGTGGAGAAGGAGACCACGGGGTAAAGGGCTTGCCAAGCCTGATTCAGTCACAATAGACCTGAAAAGATAGGCAGTTCTGGAGAGCCTTGTTCGGGACTCATCACAAGGCCATACGGACGAGGAGGCTGAATTTAAATCATAGTGAGTGAAAATGCACGACAAGAGTCAACCGAGGTCGCGAAGGGGAGGCACCCCTCATGAGAATGGATCTTGGCCACTATGGACCCCAACGTTTGCCTTACTCCAGGAGTGGTAGGAACCGATTCCCTGACCCCACCTCTTTCAGAGACTCGTTTGAAGTTTTTTAAATCAAATGTTTGTTAGTTCAATACCAATTCACACTAATGCGAAGGGTGATAGATCTATAAGGAGCTGAAGCCAACTCTCACCCTTCCTTGCGTACCCACACCCACATAGGGGTACACTATACTGACCAGCAAGACAACTGGGAGATGCTCAATAGGCTAGCACAACCAGATTCCGACATTAGGTGATTCCCTGAAGGTAATATCCCTTAATCCCTTAATGTGAAGTGACCTTCTGTTGTACCACATACAGCTGGGGACACAAAACATTACTTTGGGATCACTATACGCACCTAACGAAGTGCAAGAGCGATTTCTCTGAACAGCTATAGGGTAAACTCTTACATCCCAGGACCATTTAGTCTTAATTGAAGGAGACTTCAATGTAGTCTTCAATAACTTACTGGACCGTTCCAGCGCCAGAGAGGGAGGGGCGGGAGCACTGTCAGAGGAGAGAATGGCTGAGGTGGGTCTGATTGCCATTTGGAGGGGCCTCACATCTCCAAACCCAAGACTACACATTTTTCTCACGCACTCATATGACCTATGCCTCTCTGGATTATTTCTTAGGAACTCATGACATACAACAACTCACACGATCAGTGGAGATCAAATCCAGATCTCTTTCAGACCACTCCGCTTTAATATTACAGATACAAAATCCTGCACAGAGGGATGGGAGAAAACAATGGAGACTCAGGGAAACACTTTAAAAACAAAACGTGGTGGTAGCGCAGATTTAGAAGGCTATACAAGACTACATTCGGGTCAATGACACCCCCGACATATCGACCTTATGGGACGCCTTAAAGGCGGTCATCAGAGGGGAACTTTTAGCAATCTCGGTGGCTGAAAACCATCAACGTAAAGTTAAAAGGGTGGAACTCCAAGAAAAGGTCAGAGAACTAGAGCATGTGCACCACCATACTGGGGCCCCCAGAATATGGCGCCAGCTGGAGACCACGCAGAAACAATTGGCGAGTCTAGATCTAGATAGATCCGAGTACTCACTGCTCAGGTTAAAGCACTCCTTTTATGTCAACTGGAATAAATGCTGGAGGCTTTTGGCGACCAAACTTCAAGTCCAGAGACAGTCTGCTAAGATGGACGTACTCCTATCAGGAGATGGAAAGGAGATAAAAGAAGACACCCAGATAGCAGCACAATTCAGGGATTACGATGCGTCCCTATACACAGATCAGGCTACCCCTCCTGACACCCCCTCTCAATATTTGCACCAAGCAGAGACCACTCGTTTGACGGAAGCTCAAGCAGCTTCTTTAGAAGACCCAGTTTGCATTGAGGAGGTCAGCTCTGCTATTTCTAGACAGAAATCCCTGAAATCTCCAGTCCCGGATGGCTTCTCCTCAGGGTTTTATAAAACCTTCTGTCCAGAGTTGGCCCCAATTCTCACTCGCCTCTTCAATGATATGTACGTTGCTCCTACCACCCTCTATGCAAGCAGCGGCAATCCTTGTCATTCCTAAACACGGAAAGGACAGGCATTTGTGTGCTTACTACCGCTCAATATCCCTCCTCAATACAGACGTACAATTATTTACATGCATCCTAGCTGCCGGGTTGAATCTGCTTATGCCGGAATTGATAGACGCAGACCAGGCTGGGTTTGTGCCTCACAGACAATGTGCAGATAACACAAAGCGCTTATTACATATTATCGATAAGGCCCACCACAGGGAAGGGGCTAGCATGCTGCTCACGGTCGACGCTGAGAAAGCGTTTGACTGAGTGCACTGGTCATTCCTGAGTGCAACACTAGCACACTTCCGATTTGGGGAACACTTTAAAGAATGGGTCCTGAGCGGCTATAGGTCCCTGACGGCTGCGGTGAGAGTAAATGGGCACAGCTCCGACAACTTTCCCATACAACGGGGTACCCGACAGGGCTGCCCCCTCCACCCTCTCCTTTTTGCTTTATACACAGAACACTTTGCACAGCAGGTGAGAGATCACCCTGGCACAAAGGAATCCCCTTTGGAGGGGAGGAACACCGTATCAGTCTGTATGCATATGATATGATGGTCATGTTAGACGACTCACAAGAGAGCCTGCCTCACTTCTTGAGAAAGATGGGTGGAATTTGGGGTAGCCTCTGGGTTACGCATGAATGTCCATAAGTCTCAAGCCCTAAATATCTCGGTCCCCCAGGAAGCAATAGAAAATCTGCAACGCACATGTGCTGTATGCTGGACGTCGGAGTCCATTCCTTACTTAGGTATCCAACTCTGTTCTACCCTAGAATGCACAAAAGCGGTCAATTATGGAGAAATGGCAGAGAGGGTGTGTGCTGACCTATAGCGATGGAGACACTACCCACTTTCCTTGTTGGGTCATATCGTGGCCCTAAAAATGACTATCCTGCCAAGAATACTCTTCCTCTTCCGGGCCCTGCCCCTCCCTCCCCCAATAAGAATAATATCAACTATGCAGGCGGCCTTTAACCGCTTTGTATGGGCGGGCAGGAGACCCAAGATGAGTAAGAAACGTTCCCAGCTCCCTGTGGCAGAGGACAGACTGGGGATGCCTTGCCTTCTCGGATACTTCCAAGTGGCACAGCTGCAATATCTTGTAGAATGGTCCAGGACAGAGTCGGAGAAACACTGGCTCTTCATGGACAGGACCCTAGCCGGGACCTCACTAGATAAACTCCCATTTCTACGACGCAAACATCGAGTACCCAGTCTCTACATCTCCCCAGTCACTAGCTCCCTTTTGAAGGTGTGGGATGGCTGTACGTGCAAAGGGCAACTCACCACATATCCGTCACCTCTAACACCAGTCGTTGACAATCCGACCTTCGCTCCGGGGATGGGACTGTTCTTTCGCATTTGGAGGGGGGGCCGTCTGCAAGAAGGCTGGTCATTTTTAGGTCTCGCCTGACCCAGCGCATGCGCTGGTCTGGCGAGACTTATTGAGAGGGCTCCAAAAAGTGCTACCAGGCCAGCCTAGAGCTACAGTGCATGTGCGCGGGCGCGCGCGCGCCGCACTTTACCGCAATTGCTTTCACTTTCGCGGCCGCTTTGATGTTTGATCGTGATCGCGATCACTTTCATTTTCGCATAGCCAATAGGTCTCGCTTTTGGGACCTTATATAAGTATTTAGTTATGCAACTGTTGCATGGCTAAACACAAAGGCGAGACCTATTGGCTATGCTATGCTTGTTTCGACTTGGAAGGCCCTTTACTTTTTGATGTCCTTAAAAAGGACTACTCCATCCTAGAAGATGAACGCTTTAGATACTGTCAGATTCGACACTGGTTACTACACATTACAATGAGACACGGAGTGTAGAGGAAATTGACCCCCTATGAGCAGTGGCTCCTAAGAAAACACTCCGATAAAAATCTCCTTTCAGAATTATATGTTCTTCTGCGCCCCGTGCAAACAGCTGACATAAGCCCTGCCCAACACCGTTGGGAAACAGAAGTGGGTTGGTAGCTGTCACAGAAGGAGTGGGGAGACATCTATCACAGGACTCGTTCTACGACAGCCAACATAGCAGACAAAGAGATAGTCATGAAAATCACTTCTTATTGGTATCTCACCCCTGTTCGGCTCCATGGGGGTAACCCGGCCGGCAGTGACGAATGCTGGCGACAATGCGGGAGAGGAGCACTCTCACCCACATCCTTTGGCAAAGCACCAAAAGAACATCATTCTGGGACTCGGTCATAAACGATATTTACACCCAGCTTTCTACGCAGCTCTCTAGGTTCCCGTTGTATACACTGCTGGGCCTTCCCAACCCCTTAACCTTTCCCCTATCTTTCCGTAGCAGACGACAAATGGGGATAGCGTTGAGCGCGGCTCATCAGACCATACTTTCAATGTGGGGAACGGCCAATAGAACGACACATCTGGGGTGGTTACACAGGTTGTGGGGAGTCTTGGGGATGGAGAGACTCACCTAAACACTCACGAGCCAGAGTGATACAATTAGCACTACTTGGGGCCCTTTTTTTGCATTACTCTCCCAAGAGTTTCGAGAGCTGACATGCCCCCGATATCTACGGTGATTGAGACTCACAGATCCAACACAGGCTGGACAGGATGATGGCACACAAGAAAACACACATGCCCAATCAGGACATAGCTAAGTGATAAGTGAATGGTACGGGGTGGGTGGGGGGCAGTTGTGGGGAGGGTTATATGTTATTCATTGTTATTGAACTAAGTCACGCCTGTGATGTTGCTCTTGGTTTTCCTTTTGTGATTACTGAAATTTGCAATCTTATGCTATGAAGGTGTGAAATAACAATAAAATAGATTTAAACCATAAAAAGTTGACATTTGTAGCAAGTCCTGTATGATTCACTGACTGAGGTTTCTTGTGTGAGAGGAAATTTGAATATTTCCCAGATACTTCAAAGATTTCTGGCACCTTTTGTATGTGCAACCATTGGAAAACACTGGCCAGAGCCGGCTTAAGTAGCGACTCTTTAAGGCATGGTCAAAGTGGGAAATGGCCCAGGGTCTGTATCTCTAAGCCTCAATACCCCCAGAAAAAAAAGTGATTTTTCTATCTATATCGAATCAATTTCCTTATCTCAGCCTCTTCTGTTTTGTCTGCATAACTCTACCTCAGATTATATCACTTTCTACCCAGTTTCATCTTAAGGCTTTTGGTACCCCAGCCTAGATATATTTTAGTTGTTTTAGTTTGCCCCATTCATTAAAGTTTAACATATAATTCAATATTGATTGGCATCTAGTAGGCTTGAATGGGCAGAAAATGTGTAATAAAATTAAAACTTCTCCTACCATGGACGCCAAAATATGTCTTGCCTTGGGCTCCAAAAATCCTTAAGATGACAAGCAGCGTAAAACGGCAATTGTTTTTATGCGCTGTACACTGTTTCAAGTCACGTGAGGCCTACTTGGTGCTAAAACCTTTTAATTTTCTTTCTAAACACAATGGTAAATGTCATACTTTGTTGATCTGCAAATAATCCTGTTGCACATTCCAATTGTACTTGAGGCCCTCGGGGCAGTAGATATAAACAGTTCTACTTACCAAGGATACTGTCCTGTAATCCACAGTCGCTGGAAGTAGGGATATAGGGGTGCTGCAGCACACTGAAAATGCCCTTGCTGGAGTTCAGAAGGAGAATGAGCAAAAAAGATACCTTTACATCTGTTATGTTGTCACATTTGCTGAGCATTCAGAGACTGCGGTCAATTGTCAGGCTATGTCCTTTGACACATTTCTGATTATATTTATACCATGGAGATTGGTGTTTACTTTCTCTGAGTGTAAAGTTAGAGGACTTTATAAGGTCATGTATGTGTCAATCTTGCTACAGTACAGGGAGTGTGAAAGCAAAGGCTGTAAAATGTCATTTTTTTCTACCACACAATGACATTTAAATACCTGTACAAATATTTCAGAATATATCAGCAGTTAGGAAACCCCATTTGGTAATTCTGAAATGTAATGAAAACAAATATTTTAATAGGATCAAACCGAAACAAGCCACTGTACTTGTTCATGTGCAATTAATAAATATTCACTGAAACTCGATTTTCACACATTGTTTGAGCACTACATCGTTTTATCAGTAATTATGTGCATCTGTGCAAAATTAGTGGCCATTTCAATGAAAGCGTGCTGTTTGTTACTGACAGACTATTCTTTAGTAATATATATGTGACAGTGTGCTCCGAAATGCACCTCCAGCTACATGCTACAGCCATACCAGTCTCCTACTGAATATATTTGCTACACTTGTTTTTTGTGTGATGCTTGGATTTTTCACAGTCTCTGACTTCAGTGATGTAACATTGTTGGCCTCCCCTTCACTCAAATTTCTGTATCCTCTAAGTCAGTATTTCCCAAACTATGGGTGGCGGCCCACTGTGGGTCAGGAGCCGATTTCCGGTTGGTCGTGAAAGTCAAAGCAATAAATAAAGATGCCTTTAAATTCTGTATTTATCTTGCCACATTTGCAGTGCTTCAAAGGTCAAATGGCAGGCTATGTCGTCTGACAAACTGCTACTAATATTTATAACATGGGGATTGTTGTTTACAAACCCCTCTCGTTTGCAGTCAGAGAAAGAAAAGTAAAGTGAATTATGTGACACTTGCTGGGGTGCAGGGAGTGTGAAAGGAAAGGCTGTATTTTTTAGAAGATACAACAAAATATAAATATCTGTAAATGAACTGTACACATGCAGCAGTTAGGAAAGCAAAAACGAAGTACTTTTTATGTAATTCTGAAGTTTGCTGGAAGCAACGATTTTATTAGGATGAAAACAAATCAAGACACTTTACTTGGTGATGCACGAATCATTTATATTCACATTTCCACATATTATCATTTGCGTAGAATATAGTTTCAGCAATAAAACTGTATGTGAAATGTAGTGGCCATTTCAATGGAAAATGTGTTATCTGTAAAAGACGGTGGGCTACCGCCCAATGCTTTAGTTACATTAAAACTCCTGCCCATTAGAGTTTTTAAAAAATATATATATATTTTGCATTTACAGAAACAACAGAAAAAGAACAACATAATCCCCCCGCACCTAAGCGGGAGTTGAACGCCAGTCGTCCGTCGCTCGTTCTGCTTCTGGCGCGCTTGCTAACGGCCCGGGCCTATCAGGGCCCTCCGCTGCTCCGCACGTTATGTTATGTTATCTGAGTTTATAAAGCGCACAGCTGCCTCAGCAAAGAGGCGTCCCAGCGCTGCCAGCGTCAGAAGGATCAGGGCTAAGAAACAGAGCAGGTAGGCGCAAGGAACATACAGGACAAGAAATGACTAGGCAGAGGGAAAAATAAAAGTTTTGATTGCTTTCCTAAAGTACAGCAGGCGAGCGATGCTACGGATCTGGGGAGGCAAGGAATTCCATAGCTTGGCTGCCAAGCAACGAAAAGATCGACCCCCGGCCCATAGGCGCTTCACACGGGTGACTCTAACCAGCTGCTGCCCCAGGGACCGCAGCTGGCAAGTAGGGACATACGGGGCTAGCAGGTTAACTAGGAGGCTGGGCGATGCAAGCTTCAAGATCTTGAAAGATAGGCAGAGAGCCTTAAATTGGATCCGCTTGGCCATGGGTAGCCAATGTAGCCTCCGGATGGCACCAGTAGAGGGACAATTATGCGGGAGCCCCAACAGGGCTCTGGTGGCAACATTTTGGACATGCTGCAGTCGCATTACCTCAGCCTGATTAGCCCCCAGAAGGAGAGAACTAGCATAGTCTAGTCTAGATAGAATGGCTGATTGAACAATCAGCTGGCGCGTAGGCGGGTCAAAGAACCTCAACAGAGGCCTAAGTCCCCGAAGGAGACCAAAACAAGTACCAGCAACTTTTTTAGTATGATCTTTAAAACTGAGGGTAGAATCCATCCATATCCTCAGGTTCTTGACCACCAACTTAGGGGTGGGGGTACTACCAGGAGCGTTAGGCCACCATTGCTCACTCCAGAAGCTCCTGTCCTTCCCCACCAGCAATACCTCTGTTTTATTAGCGTTCAACTGGAGGCAGTTTATGGTCATCCACTCCACAACGGCGGCCAAGCCGCTCCTAAACCTAGAAGCATCCTGTGTGGAACCATCAGAGAGGGCCACCACCAGCTGCGTATCATCTGCATACGAGACCATGGTGAGGTCCATATTCCTGGCCACCGTTGCAAGAGGCTGAACATATAGAATAAACAATACGGGGCTCAGTGCAGAGCCCTGAGGCACCTCCTGACCGATGGAATGAGCCTGGGAAAGAAACGGGGGGCTGACACTCGGAATGATCTCTCTGTCAGAAACTATCTGAACCATTCTACTGCTAGGCCCACAACACCGGCTTCCTCCAGACACTGTAGCAGAATCCCATGCGAAACTGTGTCAAATGCGGCACTCAGATCAAGCAGGATCAGTGCCGCCGTGTGACCGGAATCGAGGATGGTCCGCAGATGTTCTGTCACCGCCAGGAGAGCAGTCTCCGTGCTGTGACCGGAGCGGAAACCATTCTGAGAGGGATCCAAGATGTTATTGGTATTCAGGAATCTCATTAATATATTATTAACACGAGCCTCTGCGATCTTAGCTACCCAAGGAAGGGGGGATATTGGCCAAAAGTTTTCCAGTTTTGCTGGGTGAAGCGAAGGTTTTTTAAGTATAGGAGATACCCTCGCCTGTTTCCATGGCACAGGGACCACAGCTGTAGAAAAAGAAGTATTAACAACCTGGCACAGAGGAGCCAGGAAGAGAGAAAGTGAATCCCTGAACCTGATGGGTTTTAAAGGATCGGCCGGTGAGCCGGATTTCACTTTCCTACTCAGTAGAGTAAACTCTTCCTGCGTGATACTGGGAATAGCTGCCAGAGAATGCAGTGGAGGAGATCCGTAAAGAGCAACAGGAGGGGGAGACCCTTGAGGAAAGTACCGATAGAGGGTGTCCACTTTGTCAACAAAAAAAGTTGCCAGGTCCTCATACGTTATACCCAGCGAGCGCTTCACTGCATCAAAGTCCAAATTTTCAGGCAGCCTACTGCTATTGGGGCACCACAGCACACTCGGGTCTCGCTCTCTGCTGTGGGAAATGTCGGATGGACGGATTCCGAGCAGATAATAGTCGCCTGGCCGGCGGAGCTGCACTAGAGTGCCGCCTTCTTGCTTCGGGCTCACTAGCGCCCCCTCCTGCCCATTAAAGTTAGGCGGGTCGTGAATGTTTGTGATTCTGGGGTGCAGTTAACATGCTTTCGTGGTTTCATGTGGTGTACTTTTCTGAATAATAGAAAATACTCTTAATAGGAAAAGAACAATGAATGGGAAGCTGAGATTTTCTGCAGGCCAAGTATTGCAGTCTGTTCCCCACGCCCAGCCAAATCTCACATTCAAAGGTGTTCTGGATACACTGGAAGTACTCGGATTTGTTGAATCAGAAGTTGAATCAATGATCCGATGTTTGGCCACTCACCTGACCACTGTTGCTGTCGGCTTGGAATGATTGCTCCTTCTGGTGCTCGGAGAACAGTTAGGATTTAATGCTGTTCCTCTGGAGCAGCTTCTGTGTGGAGCCAGATCAGGGTCATTAAAAACTCTTAGCACTAATGCTCTGTGATGTAAGACAGAATTCACCTACCTGCACACAGGCTGATCAAGGAAATACAGCGACGGGAGAAGCCTCAGGAAGTTTTTCTAACGTTTTAAGAAATATTTGCGATGTATTTACAGCGTACAGTCGCTGGAGGGCGATGGTGCACTCTAAATGCACAGCTGTGGCCTTCAGAGACTACTCACGTTTACTCAAGGTCTTACATCTTCGGTTCGATGTGAGGCTGTGAAACTACTTAAACCTGTTGTGCAAGAGCTTCTCGTTTTCTAGTTCTGTACACTGCGGTCTGTACGAAGCGACCATCCGCAGCACGTGAGGTCCCAGGAACCGAGATCAATACAAGGATCGTGAAACGAAAAAGAACGCGCTGCAGGTTGCTGGGAGATTTAAGAACGCCAAGTCCAACTGAAGACAGTCGATGGGCCCGTGACATCACGGAGATTTAGGAGGGGGCACCCAGGGCCTCAGAAGAGATCACGAGCTTGAAGCCCCAAAGGAACGTTCATCCTTTCGAGAGTCAGATACATTACGGGGTAGCGCAGTGGCTAATAGCAGCCGCAGGGCTTTAAGTAGGATGAAAAAACTGGGAGGTCTCTTTAAGGGGCGGGGTCGATGTAATTAAGGGCGTGGTGTACAGCACTTAAGCTAAAAATGTGTGCATAGCATAGTGTGCCACCCGACTGTTATTTTGCTGCTTTTATCATTGGATCCAGATATATAATACAAGTAACATTACACCTACAACAAGCCAGCAGTATTTGTCAGTTGTTGTTAAGTTGTATAAGATAAATAAGCAACAACTATGGCTTCGTGGTATATAATATTGAAAATGCTTCAGTTCTGAAATGATGAGACTGTGAAAGTACTAGAACGAGGCTCTTTGAAGTTACATCGAAGGAAGTGAAGGGCGCTACTGGAGCAAAACTAAAAAAAATAAAAAATTCACCCTAATGGTGAGGGCAAAAACGGAGAGACCGATAGGTGTTGCGTCATGATGCCCCCTTCCGGAGGGCTTCTTTGGAGGAAGAAATCTCTTGAAAACACGTTCCTGGTGACAGTCTCTCGAACTTGCTGGACGGTGAGTCTCGTACCCTTTTGATGAGTGATGATCCAAGGCTCTCTTTAGAACGGCAGGTGAAACTTGCTACTAGCATGACGATTCTGCATTAACACTGTGTCGCCCACTTGAAGACTGGACAGTCGCGCTCGGCACCGGTGACTCGCTTGATCATTTCGGTGCAGACGACAAGCCTGAACTCGGCTTTCATTCACCCCATCCGGTTGCCATAGCGAATGATGCGGGATAGAATCCATGATCACTCGGCGCATGGACAGATGCCCTGGGGCTCTTCCTTTTGTGGAGTGGGGAGTCTGGCAATATATTCAGAGGAAAGAAAAGGTATCCTGTTCCAGGGATTGCTGGTGGGCATGTGCAATGCGAATGACTTTGTTTAATGTTCGCATAAACCTCTCGGCCTCGCCATTGGCTTGTGGCCATCGGGCGTGATCTTCTTGTGAGTGATGCTGAGCGAGGACAGATAGCTAGCCAGTTCCTGGCTCTGGCATGGGGGCCCATTGTCGGTTCTTAGTTCTTCTATTAGTCCATGGGTGGCCATTACTTTCTCTAGCTTTGGAATCACATCCCCAGCACTCGGTGACAGGACAATTTCTACTTCTGGATATTTTGAGTGGTCATCTATTAACACAAACATGTACTTCCTGTCAGGGAGGCTCCCAAAATCAAGGCTGGCGCATGCCCATGGGCGGCGCGGCTGGGGTTCAGTTATCACTGGCACAGGTGGGCTGGGTAGCCCAGTGTCTTGACACCACTCACAGGATCTCACCGCTTCCTCCACTTTCTCGTCCATAAAAGGAAACCACGCCTTGGTCCTCAGCCTGCTCTTTGTTTTCACCATCCCCTTGTGCCCCATATGGGAGAGTTGTATTACTCGGGATGTTACCACAGTGGAGATGACGAGGCGATGGCCTCTAAGGAGACATCCTGTGGCATCCTCATTCAACTCTTGTCAAACGTGATATAAGCCTTCCATTATCCGGTAAGGCGTGAGAGCGTTCCATAATTTCTTGGCCTTTTGACATTGATTGTGTCTCATGATTGTTACGGCCCTCTGGAGGCATTTGTCTTGCTGAGTTTCTTCTCGCAAGACATCCATGGACAGTGGAAGAGGACATGATCGGGCCATCAAATAGCAGACACATGCCTCAGTATCTTCAGCATACTCCTGCGTTGCTGCGTGTGGGTGCCGTGATAAGTAATCTGCAGGATTCTGCAACCCAGGATGATACTCCACACAACAGTTGTACTCTTGCAATGGGAGCATCCATTTTTCAATCCTCAGGTGGTTTACTGGCAGTGCCGGCGAACAGTGGGAGAAGGGGCTTGTGGTCAGTTGCTACGACAAAAGGGTGTCCATACACATACAGATGGTAGTGTTGACAGCCTCAATAGATGGCAATGGCCTCTTTTTCAATCTGGGAATACCTCTGCTCAGAATCGGTTAGAGAGCGACTGGCAAATGCGGCCGGGGTCCAGTCTTCCTCTCCTCCTCTCTGCAGTAAGACAGCACCTAATCCTTTCGGTCCAGGATCTACGGCAATCATGGTGATATTCCGGGGATCAAAGTAGGCCAAGGTGGTGTTGGAGGTTAGGGTGTCATTGATTGCCTGAAACGCTGCTTCTTGTTTGGGACCCCAGGACCAAGGGACTGACCCCTTAGTGAACTCTCGTAAGGGCTGGGTGAGCGTGGAGAGGTCTCAGATAAACCAGCCACAGTAGTTAACCATTCCTAAAAAGCTTTGGACCTCCGTAACAGTGGTAGGAGCAGGCGCCCCCCTTATGTCTCGCACCTTCTCCAGGTCATGGGTCACATCAGATGCCGAGAAGACATATCCAAAGAACTAGAGCTTCTGTTTGAGGAATTCGCATTTGTTTTGGTGTAAGGTAAGTCCCGCCTCCTGAATCCTTTGGAGCATCTTGGTCTATCGAACATTATACTCAGCAAAGGTCTTTGCGTGAATCAAGATGTTGTCACTGACGTTGACGACTCCTGATAGGTCTGTTAAAAGACCCTGAATGGTGTTTTGGAACACCTCAGCAGCGCTCAATGCACCAAAGCTGAGACGGGTGTGTCTCTACAGGCCCACATTGGTGGAGAAAGTCATGATGTATCTTGACACATCATTGAGTACTAGCTGGTGGTATCCCGACCGGAGGTCATGTTTTGAGAACCAGCATGCTCCGCTCAGCTTCCCTATGAGATCGTCTATTGTGGGTTTTAGATGTCGTTCTCTCTTTATGGCGGCGTTGGGCAGCCATATACCGACACAGATTCCCACCTCTCCTGGTTGCTTTGGTTTCTGGGTGACGGCGATGGGGGAAACCCATGGTGTTGGTCCTGTCACCTTTTCGATTAGCCCTGCGGCCTCCAGCTTGGCCAGTTCCCTCTCCACCAAAGGCCTCAGGTGGAATGTTATCCGCCTGTGTCGTAAGGCGACTGGTTGCTCCGTGGGGTCAATGTGCAGGTGTATTTCCTTCCCTTTCAACTTTCCGATGCCCTTGAAAACGGTTGGGAATTCGGCCAGGTTGTGCTGCACAGTTTCTTGGTGTATTCCGAAGGCGAAGGTTAGGATCCTGAGGTCTTCCGCTGCTCGACATCCAAACAGCATGCCATGCCCTTCCTCCGCGACGTAGATCTGGGACACTATGGAGTTGGAACCATATGAGAGGTTTGTTTTAAACTTTCCTTGCATGGGTAATGGCTGGACTTGGCCGTATGCAAATACTTTGCGGATTGCGGCGTTAAGGGGTGGAGCTGGCTCGAAGCTCTCATAGGTTTTCGCTGACATGATAATAATGGTTGCTCATGTGTCCGCGACAGCAGTGGTATCTTGTTCCCCCACTCGCACCTGGCATTGTGGGAGGTGACGTGCTGATTGGGCGGCTGTGCCTATGGTGAAGGCCGAATGGACATTGTGCTCTTCTGCCTCCTCCTCGTCCATGTCGCTGTTTCCGCCCCTGACTTCAGGGATCATGTTGACTGTGGTCCGGGAACCCCAACATCCTAGATCGGCATACTCGCACAAAGTGGTTCATCTTGCCACATCCTGTGCACTTCTTACCCTGCTCTCGGCATTCCGCTGGGTCACAAGTGCTTCCTCCACAATATTTACACATCTGGACATTCACGTTGTTGTTCCTGTGGGATTTGATCCCTGATTGGGTAGTAACGGTGTTGACCGGCTCTGTCTTTACCGGGACCTGTAAGGCGGCTTACCCATAGTTACCCACATCATATCTCTCATTCATGCATCTCCACTCCCTGGTCGACCAGGGTGTCAGGCACAAAGTCTTTGCACAATGCACTTCTAAGCTGCCTTTCCGTCACAAGGCACTTATTTTTCTCAACTACCTTTATGTCCTTGTGATGACCAATCTCCACAGACTACCTTACATTTTATTCTATTTTGTACATTTTATTCGATGTTGAGGAAACGCTATTTGCTGCCCATTTTCAGAGCCGCCAACATTCGTAACTCTAGACCCACTTTTATTTACCTGCGAACCTTACCCATGATTAAGATCTGCTTCTCTGCTGCCATGTATACTGATTGTGCTATTAAGCAGAGGGCTACAGTTCTTACATGATGTTTTATGAATTATATGTGGCTTTTATGGATTTTATATTTATTTCTATGATAAATCATCATGTTCTTGGTCGTAGTCCTGATTGTCCTCAATATGTCTGATTTTCTGCTCGGGCAACCTAGGGGGACATAGCGGACCCCTAATGAGTTTTCTTCCAGGACTACTTTTGAGGTTTTTGTGCCTTTGGCTTTATCTGAACTCTGTGATATTTTACATGATGATTAATGCTGTATTAACATTTATTTATTACTATGGATTGGGATGAGTATTTTTATTATAAATATTGTTCTGCATTGTGCATTTATTTGGGTAAAATGAGCCAAAATAAAGGTTTATGATGATGAACTGAATTTGTCATATTACTTATTTGGTGCAGACTGAAGGAAAATAAATGCCAGTTCCTCCGTAGGCTGGAATTCATGCTCTGATCTCCCAGAATACTGTCCCACTGAAGGAAGTTGGGATCTCCAAGCTGCCAGGAAAACATCTTGGCTCGGTACAATGTCCTATGTCCACGTGATCTGTTATGTTGTGTGACGTAACTAAACCAATCACTTAATTGAGAAAACATCATGATCCCCCATCCCACTTTTCTAACCTCAAGTATAGAACTACTTGCTTTCGTAACTTTGGAAAACTTTGTCACCATCCCCATTCACGTAGCCTACAACTTGTCTTCATACCCCTCATTCGTGCACCATCTCTTGTACCTCATATCTGGAGCTGGCCTCTACCATCATTGCCTGCTTAAGTCTAATCTGCCCCATCACTTCCCACTCACTAGAGCCTCATTCCTTTGACATCTTCCTTTCATCCATAGGAGAGACACCTGAATCAGGAGTTTCTGTTGTATTCCTAGATCATGCAATTTTCCTCCTGGTCGCTTAGTTCAGGATGATTAACCTCGTCCACTGAGGCACCATGGTTATTTTACTTCTGGGTTTGCCCCCACCTCCGAACGATTGACAGAGACTTCTTCTTGCCATACAATCCCAGGCTGTCTCTTACGGGTCAAAGAACAGAGTTTTAGAGTTTGGGATCACTTAAAGTCCCGTGGGGAAAAAGATTCTATATGAGATATTCATTGCTCTCATTTTCTTTTTCGCTTCTTCAAAGAAACATCTCAGTTTTTCTATATTTTGTGGCCACTCTTTCCATTCTCTAGCCATTTTCAGACTCTGTCTCCATCACACAAGTTGAGGAATCTGATGAACAATGGACGTGGTGGAGCCTCTGGTGTTGGTCCGGGAATCAACGGTCCATGAGACCTCTCTATTAAGGAACAGGATGACAGGAATTCTGGATGCATTAGGGAGTTCAGCCAATCCTCCAGGAATTTCTTTGGATGTGTGCCGTCTGACCACTCGGGTATCCTACCTATCTGAAGGTTGTTCCGCCTTGCTCTTTCCTTCTGCTTCCTCCACCCTTTCCTCCAAGGAGTAAGTGGTTGCAAGTCCCTAAAGTGGTGACACATGGTACAGCCTCACATTGTCCCTTAGGTCGGAGAGTCTTTGGTCTATTTCTGTTACCATATTCACCACATTGGACAACTTTTTTGAATTTATAAATGAATGTAACGTTAATTTTTTATAAAATATAATTATGTTCCTTTAGTTAGTTCTTTAAGTCACATCTAATAATTATTAAAGCATTTGAAAAAGGTAATTTTTTACTTTAGCTGAGAATGAATTTTTTTATTTAAACTGCAGGAAATCAATTTTAATTTAATAGGTTGAAATTAAATAAAGATTTAATTCAAAGGTAAATTAATATTGCTGTAGCTTTTTCTTATTTTTTTCTGCATTTAATATAAACATATACCATTAATTTGCATTAATATTTAACATACACAATATTTGCACTAATGTATTATGAAATTGAATACACTTTTTTAATTTTCCCCATACTTTCACACAGAAAGATCTCTACGTCAACTCTGGAGTCTCACTATGGTGAAGGAAATGGAAAGTAAAAGCTTCTCTGCCTCTCCAGCTCACCTCTGAGGCCTCACACCAATGAGGTGTTTCCAGATCTCCCTAGTAATGCAAGAGCAGAGAAAGCTAAGAGCACAAATCCAAGCCACTAGTCCGTCACTTATCGTGGGACTTTTGGTACCATTGCATTTCAGTTCTGTGACGGAGAGCTTCACAGGCAAGAGTGTTCTATATCTCAAAGGATTTACACAGCTAAGAAATACTTCTACCAAGACTGCACACCACCAGCGCAGAAAAGAGAGATATTCTCATCACAAGCTGCTATGAGCAATTAGTGAATGAGGAAGCAGTGTCTTGTTCTGCAGAGCTCGACAGTCACTGAAAGCAGGTCTCTCCTCAGCGAAGTGGGGCTCTACTCAGCGCAGCGGAGGACCGTCCGAGCTGTACAGATTTGTGTGCGTCACATCCAGGCATTCAAACTCCCTCCGCGGCTCTCTGGAACCTCGGTCTGCCGCTTGCTTCCGTGCTCCCCGAAGGCTGAGACCTGGTGGCCCACCCACTATGCCCGCACTGCCCCACGCACTGCCTGGAGCAGTGAGTGGGTGTCGTCTGGGGGGCCACTCAGCGGGGGAGGGGCGAATAAAAAATTAGCCAGCATTCGCGCCAAGAATTTTCAATTCTATTAAGGACACGGAGGCGAGGATTATGCTTCTCTGTCTTTTATTTGCTACTCACAGCAGCCAATGAAACTCTTTTTGTATGCAAATAAAACTACATTTCCCATGATGCTTGTCCATATATCATATCCTGTACAGCCCTATAAGAGCCACCGTATCCTGTTTCTGCTCCTCTTTCTTTGCCCGAACCTTGACTGTCCATAACATTAACAATTTCAGTCCAAAATAAGGAACATGAGTACAAACGACCATCCTGCAACATGGAAGAACCATGACCAAACTAGAAAGTTTATATCTTCTAGACCAGAAGTACTTCTGCTCCATCTTCTTTTCCAGAACCTGAAAGGAATGAGACAGGGATAACCCGTAACTTCTGCTTATACAGAATATTAAATACATGTGGGTGGGTAATTTATTATCAACATTGTAATAAAAACCGGGTGGGATAATCCTCGCCTCCGTGTCCTTAATAGAATTGAAAATTCTTGGTGCGAATGCTAGCTAATGTTTTATTCTATTACAGGACCGGAGGCTTCGGATTATGCTAGTTTAACGCTTAGCAAAATATAACTACAACTATATCACCCACCGGTTTAACAACTGTTTAAATGTGGACTGAGAAAAAACCAATCAACATATTTCCATATGTCTGGAACGGTAAAATCATCATCAAATATCAAGATGTCATGGCACCATGAACAGGAGGTACCCCAAACTCAGGGCATGAATACCGACTTCCGTCAGTTAACCTTATCCTCCCGGCTATAAAAGCCGCAGAGACAATCTTAAACTTATGTAATATGATCACCCATCAGGGCGAACATTCTTCGTAAGCCTTAAGGCAATGAACCCACATAAGTGCAATAGCTGAAACACATAATGTATAACAGTTCTTGACAAATTGTGGTACTGACATTAATGCTAAATGAAACTCCCCCTGGAGTAGGTACTGTACTTGTAAAATCCAGGGTCTTCTCGTCGTAAAAACACCGACAGGTAGCTAGGTTTAGAAACGTAGGACGGACGATAAAAGCTGTCAACATTTGAAGTGGCCGTTTATCCCAGAAGTAAAGAACTATAGAAACATGCCACAGAGGTGAATTTTTTGGGTTTGGGAGGTTTCGCTACTCCAATACCTGTAATTAACTAACAGAATACCGGCGCAAGCCCACCGGTTTGCCCAGCATTCGAGTATGACGTGCAGGAAAAAACGGCCTCTGTAAACCGAACAATACGCCAAATCCTATGACCTTAATGCCGAAAAAAAAAAATCAGTCACAATGTGGAGAAGTCAGCCCCACAGAAACCACGCGCCACATATTTACCGGCGAACCCAGTCTTCCCCTGTTGAAGAATATTGTGCGTGATTGGAAGGACTCAGATTTGGGAAAAGAACGCCTGCAGCGAGTCCGAAACCCGGCCATTGTCATTGATGCCGGAAAAAATACCTATGACCTAAAGAATAACTGCCCCATTGACCCTTGGGTGCTGTGCCTGAGGACCCTCGAGCATCGTGGAGAGGCACAGAGCACTCGGAGCAAGTCACAGTCTGACACAAAGAGTACGGGAACCAAGATGGCTCCCATAAGGGAGATGCTAAGATTGTCTCCGCTAGTTGGCGTGATATTCGTTTCCGCTCATCAACAATGGGAATGAACGGAGGGAAGCGTAGGACAGTCTCACCGACAGTCGCGGGACAGGGCCTTTATCGGGTTAGGGATGGATCCGATCTCCAACTGAAAACAGTTGTAAGTGATGAAGTAGTCCTGACGCTAAAAGGTCAGTTGGAAGAGGACCCTGAAAACCAAATCCAACAACCACTGAATCTTATGCAGTCGAAACAGCCATTCGCTTTAATCTAGGCGATACCTGGAAAATCAATCCGCCACAGAGTGCAACTGTTGCGGAATGTATCCTGCAAGGACCTAACTCAGAGGACTGATGCAAACTGTCTAAAGGTTTGTGCCATCACCACTAGGAAAAATTACATTATACCTTCCAACTTGTTGATGGGCCTATCTGCCAATAATTGTAAAACAGAGAAAAAAATATCAGGATTTGAACACGTGCCCTTTGGTTAGGAGTGTGCACCTTATGTAATAGTCTGTTGTTAGTGATATATCATGTGCACAGCTATTCAGAATAATGTTCCGGCCTGAGCCCAGACAGAGAACGTAAAACAATGAAAACAGGAGTAGAGGCCTACGGGGACAAGGTCAGTTAAACCAAGAAGGTTTTGAGTCTGATTCTGCAATCTTATCCACAAGACGACAGTGCCTCATCGCATGCTGGGTAGGACATGTCAAAGACCTGTGTGGAAAAGTTCTGAAAAGGAATGGAGAGGCTGAGAAGAAATTTCGATAAAGGAGGCTAATAGCACCATCACTCTGATCATCATAATCAGATCAGCACTCCGCCGCCGGAGACGGACAAGGGACCTAGACAATCCTGGAAGTTCACCCCCCAAAACAGAAGGATACTGAAATGATAGCCGGAAAAGTGTGAGGCTAAGAGCTAGGTCCGAGTTAAGATGAACAGATATATATATATCTAATACAATGAATGCAACGATGAGGGTTACAGCTATGTGTGCACCAGAGAGTAATATCTAGTGTAATAATGTCATTTACCTACAATTAATGGTCTCCTGCTCACTCCTAGTGGCCCACCGTTAAAGCCACTTAAATACAGAACATTAGAAGTATAATAGAAAGGAGCGGAGTAATGTTACATGCTATAAACAAATAAATGTTGTAGTACCAAATAAATTTGAGTTATTTGTTTTTATTTCTTATTCTTTGTAATTCTTTGTATGATTCCTTCCTAATTATTGCTCAATTAATCAATCGTTCAATAGTATTCCAATAAACTGATACATTAGTTTCCATCTAAACCATCACATGTAAAACTGTTACATTAATTCAAATATAATGTTCAAACAATATTCAAAATTGTAAACATTATAATAAATCCATTCAGTAAATAATGCTCAGTGTATACAGTCATACAGCCAACGCGTTTCGTCCTATCTAGGACATCATCAGGACTGTAATGAAAGAAAAAGAACATCGTATCACTATACATTATTCAGTGTATAAATCCTACCACAATACCTATACAAGGAAGAAATATATCCACAGTATACAGAATATACCTATTTGACAATACAATCTTATTAATCATGATCAGAAATATCCCTTTATGATAGAACAGTGTTAACAGCTACTTTCAATTCTGGTAATGATCTGATTGTTACTCTATCCCCCGATTATCCAGTTGTGCCCGTGATCCCACCCATCGCCTATCATCCATTTTCCATATTCTGTTTTTTAGGAGGATAGCCCATAATATCCTGCTTCCAACATACCTTTTTCCAAGTTTATCATCCATTCAAGATCTCACAATTTATTATTTATTTATTTAAATAATTCAGGACGATGTATCTTCTCCAACTTCGCACCCTTTATTCTCCAAACATGAAAGTATAATCTAAAAATAAAATAATGTTTCCTAAATGTTGACCCTTACGTCATAAATCCACTAGACCTCTTCCCTCTCACCAATAATATCCAATAGCTTCCATATCCCTGCTAGTTATTTCTCACCTCCATATTACTTGGAACAATCCTTGCAAATCTATGCTCTCATTTACTTCGGTACTCTTTTCAATTCTTTGTTTCCTAGCACTTGTCAATAATTTTTTATCCCATTCGATCCTTCTGTATGTCGATTAGTTAGTCTAAAAAATATATAACAAAAGACACATCAATAATAACACTCCTTCTATCTCTACCGTTAATGAACTAACGCGCCTAATTACCATATCGTACCTTGCAATAATATGTCCTCATACCTTCCACATCCGGTCCGATAGTCCAGCTCAGTAGCTTGAAACCACCATTTTTATTTAAGACATTCCAACATCCATCAGTATTCCTGCATTTTCAACTTGTTAATTATCCCCCTGTTTGCTGACAATTAATCTGAAAATATAACCAAATGGCACCCAATTAGTATCACTACTACTAGTCCTCCAAAAATAAAGTGAATCGCCCTATTCTAAACACGTACCTTACAACAGTATATCCTTGTGACTTGCAGCCGGTCCGATAGCCCTGCTCTGTAGCCTGAGACCGCTAAAGTTCCTTTTAAAAGATTCAAACACCAATCATTTACTCCGATTTCAAGGCCTCATTGCCATATCACTACGACTGTTCCCTATCTGGTCCGCCTGTTCGAGCCTCCAATCAAATCCCGTTTTACTATAACGAATTCTAAGCAAGGTCTGGATACCGTTCCATACGATCCCGAACCAATCCATGTTCCTCATTTCAAAACCTCATTAACATAAGGGCTCAAGCAGCTCCCTATCTGGTCTGCCAAGTTTCTCCTAACATCTGTGAAGAACGGAAATAAGGGAACGCCTATTCCTATTCGCTAGTTACGCCACCAATGTAATCACCTTTTCTCTGTGTGATGTTTCAAGCGTAGTCCGATAGCCATTACATCACCCGACCGTCACTTCCTGACAAAAAACGCCAATCCCTGATCTACCTCATTTGTAGTGTAATCAATACGAGACGCTAATAACTCTACCATCCCTCATAAATTTCACTCCGTTCCCAGTCTCCATTTCATTAAAAAAAACAGAAATAAAGGAATCCATATCATCCCTACCAGTAAACAAGAAAAATATTCACTGATAATTCTGTATATCCAATTAATAGCCCATCGAATAGCCTTTTTAAAACCTATCCCTTATTCATTACCAATTCCAAATGTACAGTATACCCCCTCTGAAACGTTCATTCACACAAATCGTGTAGGGATTATCATATTCTTCACCTTATATTCGAGCTATACAAAGACCACAATACAATAGCAGACCAGTTCAAAAAATGCTACCACAACGATAGGTGGTATATTTACAGGGACAGTTCCCTACCTTGCCAACTTTTGTTAACACTGAAGAATCACGTATGACAACCACCCTCAATCACCAATACCGCCATCAATCTATTACAGTTCCTGCTGGAAATTCCACTTAGTAATTCAATCAAATCCCATCTCCATTAGCAACACATCAGACAATACTGCAGAGGATACCACTAATTTTATTTTATTCCAAGAAATAGTGGAGCTCAGAGTCACTGTTCAAACCTAGCTCCACTGTTCTACATCTACTAATCCAACGTGCCTCCTCCTGTCTGATCTTTAATTCCCAGTTTCCTCCTCTACGTCCTAGTTCTATTTTCCGTATCCCATGAAACCTTACATCTCTCCTCATAGGATGTACCTCCTTAATGTGCTGAAAAAGTGGTGATCTGATGTCCTCATTATTGATGGACCGTTTATGTTCTTGTATTCGCAATTTCAAATTACGCTTAGTGCTGCCTATATAGACTTTTTGACATGTACAAACTATAACATAAATGACCCCAGTACTGTTACAATTTATAAATTCCCTGATGGGGTATTTTTGTTTGTGTTATATGAAAACTCCTTAATCTTATTGATACCCATATTACATACATTACAGGTACCACACGTGTAGAAACCATTCGGAGGTGGTGGTAACCACATCCTATCCACACCTGCAATTGGTTCTATACAATTTTTGGTCACCATTTCCTTAATAGTAGGACTGCGTTTAAACACAATCCCAGGTTTGTCTCCAATTACGTTCATCAAACCTGTCACTCCTTTCAAAAGACCCCAATTCTTTCCTAGAGCCTTATAAATTTGATTTTGTTGGGAACAATACGTGGTCACAAATGCAATTCGCTTAGTAGTCTGAGTTTTCTCTTTTTGTTTCAAAGTATTAATTCTATCCACCCTCAAAATTCTCTGCCTAGCCTTAATCAAATTCTTTTGCTGATATCCTCTGTTTGTTAAACGTTTCTGAAGATTATCCAACTCCTTAGTAAAATCTACTTCAGTACTACAATTCCTACGAATCCTGACCATTTCCCCATAAGGAATTCCCCTGATTACTGAGCCAGCATGAGCACTTTCTGCTCTTAGTATCGAATTAGTAGCTGTATTCTTCCTGAATAATCTACTGTTAATGGTTTCACCATCAGCAAATAGTTCCACATCCAAAAACTCCAATTTTTCAAAATCATGTTTTTTGGTGAAAATAATATTAAAATTATTAGAATTCAAATAATCCAAATATTCATTCAAATCACCTGAGTTCCCCCTCCAAACCATTAAAACGTATGAAAAAATGGAAGCTATCTCTAAATTGCACACCTCCTTAATTGAAACTATGCATACCTCAATTACTGTTCTCAACATGCAGTCAGACAAACTTGACATTCAAATCAATCTGATGAACATTATTATGGAACACATTTCAGGTATAAACTCCAAATTGGATCTCCTGGCGGGCCAAACATCTGCAAAAAACAACTCCGCCATTCTTGTTTCATCAAACAATTGTGCATGTGGACCAATAGTCGACAAATTAAGCGAATTACCAATAATCCTAAAGAACATCTTGAAGGAATGTAAATAGTCTCTCCAGCCCCCAGTGACGAATAGCTTTGAAGTGAGCAAGTTCCTAAAAGGGGAAAAATAGCAAAATGGGCAGCATTAAAATACAAACGCGACAATTTCTCGCGAACTAATAGGCGGATGTGCTCACAGGGAAACAATGACAAGGAACTTGCGGCAGAATAGATATCACTTTTACTTAACAGCATGGATGATGTATCACAAAGCTCGATTGACCGGCCTTTAAATCCAGTGAACACCCATAAAAAAAACACCCCCCTTCTAACGAAAAAGACAAAAGAAGCGTGCCAGGAAGGCTAGGAAGCACCCCCAGATTAACAAGACGTCAGACCAACTGGCGCACAGAATGTACCCAATCTTCAACTTTAAAGAAGAGGGGAAATAAAACAGAGTTCAACACCCATCACAAGAAATGGAGATCATAAGAAAGAAGGGAATGAGCATCGTATCAACCAATCAATACCACTGGATATTCCAGCTGAATTAACAGGTGAATCAAAGGACCAACTTGACCTAAACAAAACAAATAAGAAGAACTTGTGCAGAGGACCTCGGCCAAATACAAACCAAGCTGCAAAAATGACTTACACAGATGGTCTAAAATTGCCTATAATGAGCAATGTAAACCAATCGGAAGATATAATGAATAAAGCAAGCAAAGGACCAGCAAAGCCCCCAAAACACATCATAAAGCATATGCGTGATTTGCAATCAACATATAAATTCTCAGGTGGTGATCGACTTCTGCCAGTGAAAACGTTAACCCCAGACAAGGTGGTCATGAAATCACATTACAGAGATGCCACCTCCCTAGAACAGAACAACTTCAAATAAAAGTAAGTCTGCATCACGATAAGCAGAGAGGGCAAGATCCGAATCAACAGTGCGAAAGTCAAACCCTCACCCAAACTTTGGTATCGCAAATGTGAATTGTTGAGCCAGCCAAACCTTTAAATAACCAGATTTTATTCACTCCACAATACATATCACAAGGACCACAAGATTATTTAAATAGAGGAAATGTCCTATGTCTAATGGCAGTAATTCCAACATTAAAGCACCTCTCCTCATCAGATCCATTAGCAATCGAGTTCATTGAACAGGTGAATATTAATGGCTCGGAAAAAACTCTCTCTACGTGGGAGAACGATGAAATGGTCATAGCTATCCGAAAAGCGGGACTTCAGTTTGAGGCCTGGGGAATATCTCTCTTTAAACCTATAAACCAATGCTACCCCACTCCTCTGCTACCCTTATGCAACTAAGCTCAATCACCCCAGTATTGAACAGGCGCCCTCCACACCCAGAGGAGGGGCGCCCTTAGTTGCGCTACGAGACTAGGCCTGGGCAGTAAATCCCGTTTCGCTCGTGGAATTTGTGGAATTTGGGTAATTTTGTGTTCCGCGAAGACTGCGGAATTGTCAAAAATCTCGCGATCTGCAGCTTCGCAGAGTTTTTGCTTGCCCGCGCTTTCAAAATGCGTGTTTGCAAGATATTTCCCCCAGAGCACGCAAACAACGTTCGCGAACAGGAAAAAAACATTGTGAACGGGCGGAACAAACAATTCCGTGTGTTCGCGGAATTTCTGCGTGCTCGCTGAGATTGTTTGCCGTTTTGTGGGGCTTTGCGTAACGCGACTACGCAAATTCTGCCCAGCCCTACATGAGACTGAGCGAGCCTCCCCCAGAATGAGGAGGCCCAGGACGTCATCAGGGTACGCAGGAAGTCTTGGTAAGAATATATAAGGCGGCGCCCCTGGGTCTTCGGCCTCTTTGTCTCCTTGGACCTCCAGCAAGCTGCTGGGGCGAGTTGTTGACGAGGAGCAAGGTTTCCGGTCGGCGGTGTGCTGAGTGTGGCACTGGAGGTTTGAGGGGGCCTGGGCGTAGTGTGTCGCCCATATAAAGTATTAGGTTAAAAATCACAAATGCTTTTTGCAATAAATGTATTGAGGTATGGGTTAATTATTGAGGTCCTGCTGCGATATGCCGAGGACACCGGGGACTCGCCCTCGTTCTCAGAGCGGCGGGATGGTCGACACATTATGAGACATTTCAGTTGGATGTAATGCTAGTTATTAAAGAGGTGGGGCCGTGCCTGTATGTGTGGGGGGCGGTAATGGCGGTTTGTGGCTGTTTTCACGGAAGGAGGTGCGATGTAGGAGCGATTGGGGGCCTAGCGGCCAGGGCATCCGTCATTGGTGGTAAATATAAAAATAAATAATTCCTTAGATGCCTGCGTATATCGCGCCTGTATAGTGGCCGCGCTGAAGCACGGTTGCCCCCGTATACGAAGGGGGGTATGCAAAGAACAAGAACAAAGAGATGTGCAGAATACCCAACATGGAGAACGCTGTAAAAAATAGGCGGTGGGCACGGCAGTACATTGCAGTAGATATTGGTGATTGCGTGGTAATGTGTAATGTAGCACTAGTACTGCTCTGTGTCTCGCTATAGACTAGCTGACTAGTTCTTTCTATGAACCTTCCTATCTCCGTGTGCATTTTACAGATTCTCGGTATGCTGTTTCCTGCACTTTCCTAGCTTACCCCATCTCTGGCAGCTCTAAACCCTCAGGGCAGCAGAAAAATCCAATGCTAATACAAACTTTTCCAGCTATCGCAACAAGAATTTTCGATTCTATTAAGGACACGGAGGCGAGGATTATGCTGTCTCAATTTCTTTACTGACTCACAGCAGCAAATGAAAACACAGTAACATTAGTAAAAAACTTAATTTCCCATGAGGCTTTGAACCACGCCTCCTCAAACAACCAATAATAACACATTACATTATACAAATTAATGAGGCACCATCTTGGCTTCCTCTTTCTTTGCAAACCAGTCTTTAAATGTCCGAAACAAGTAACAGTCTTGACTCTCATCGGAGAGAGTAACAGCAGGAACAATTCTCAATGGAGAACACGATCCAAGGATCCTGAGTACACTAGTCATCCTCCAGCAACGAGGCGATCCATGTCAGGGAGCAGCAGAGCATTAATTCTGTTTAGAATCAGTTCCTGAAAACAGAAAGTTATGAAAATTACGGAACCCAGAAGGTTCAACATTTCAGGGTGGGACTAACATACTTAAATATATATATATTTTACAACATGACAGTTGACATCATTCTTGTGTCAATGGGTGGGATAATCCTCACCTCCGTGTCCTTAATAGAATCTAAAATTCATTTTGCGATAGCTGGAAAATTTTGTATTTTATAGCAAGACTGGAGGCTTCAGATTATGCTGGTTCAAAGCTCACCAACAACAACAGATGAAGCATGCGTAATGGGTTTGTAATAAAACACCTTAAACATTGAGTCAGAAGACCAATCTGCCGCCTTTAGGATGTCTTCTAATCTAGACCCCAACATATATGCTTAGAGGCCATTCCAGATTCTGACATAACCCATCTTACCCAGCGGGCCAAAGTGGCCACTGAAACAGGCCGGATGAGCTTTTGAATTGCTAACAACAGTTGACCCACAGGGTCAGTTCTATGCAATAAAGTATGTTCTTCATACGTTTTAAACACTGTAAAATACATAATTTAGCATTGTGTGGAAAAGCAGGATACTCAACCGAACGTGACATAGTTTTGGTTCATCTCGAGATGATGAAAGAAACACCCTGTGGAGAGAACATCCTTCCTGCCAAATCTAAAGCACGTACATCAGAAATTCTGCAACAGGAGATCAAGCACAATAGCATTGTAAGTTTGGCAGATAATTGTTTTAATGATAAATCCTTGTTATCTGGCCAGGATACTAATAAAGACAATACCTTAGAAACGTCCCACAACGTAGAATATCTGGGTCGTGGCAGTCTAGCCACCCTAATGCCCTTGAGTAATTTACACACCAGGGGATGCATCCCCACCGGCTCACCGTCGACGTGATTGTGACCAGCCGAAAGCGCTGACTTAAAATTATTCATGGATCTATATGAAAGACCAGATTCAGCACATTCTTACAAGAAATACTTCCTTTATATCTAATCCCACGGAATCCACCTGGCGTTGAAGGCACCAACCCAGCCATCGCTTCCATGAAGCTGAATACCGTTTGCGGGTGGATTGAGCCCAAGCTTGATGTATAAACTCGGCAGCCGCAGTTGAAAGGCCCTCAGTTCGCTCATGTTGCCTGAGAGCGTCCAAACCATGAGGGATAGCAGGTTCTGCGGGATCAGCGGTGCGGAGCTCCCACTGGGTCCTGGAGAAGCAACGGAAACACCGGTTACCAATAACTCCAATCGTGTCAGAAACCAAGACTGAGTCTTCCACAAGGGTGTGACCAACACTACTGATGCCACCTGTCGACGAATCTGGGCCGCCACTCTCGGGATCTGAGCAAAGGGCGGAAAGGCATAGTTCCTCTGTTGCCCGCAATGCTGCATGAACGTGTCCGTTCCCTTCGCCATCGGGTCCGGTCTCCAGCTGAAGAAATGAGGGCGGTGTGTATTGAGGCGAGAGGCAAAGAGGTCTATCAGGCAGGGACCTAGCATACGCATGATCTCTACAAACAAGGAAGGGTGAAGCCTCCAGTCGCTGTAATCTTTCAGGAACCTGGAATTCCAGTCCGTTACCTGATTGAGCTTGCCAGGCAGATATTCCCCTATCACATTGATCTTGACGTCTAGGCAAAAATGCCAAAACTCCTTCACAATGTTGGCCAGCATCCGAGATTTCGTCCCTCCTAGGCGATTGATGTATCGCACCACCGACACATTGTCCATCCTGAGAAGGATGAAACAATTGCTCTTCAGCGGAGAGATCGATCAAGGCCCTGTAGTGGAGGGGACCTGGAAAGATGGCCTGAGTAGAGGATGCCAGGAGGCCTACAATCCTCACTAAGACTCGCAACGAGATCATCTGTTTCGACAGGGTGGATCTGATCTCTCTCTTGATGGATCTGAGTTTGGTCATGGGCAGAAGCAATTGGGCGGAGACTGAATTTATCTGAAACCCCAGGAACTCCATCTGTTGACTCGGGGTGATCATGGATTTCTTGATGTTTATCACAAACCCCAACTCCTGTAACAGTGACATTGTCCACTCTAAATGAGTGAGGAGAAGAGTCCGATCTTGGGCCAGAAGTAGCATTTCGTCGAGTTAGACTATCATGCGCACCTCCATTTCTCGCAGGTCCGTTAACACCGGCTTTAGCAGTTTGGTAAACACCCAAGGTGCTAGGGATAGGCCGAAGGGTAGTGTGCGGTACCAATACCATTGCCCTTTCCAGTAGAATTGAAGGAAATTCTGATGAGAAGGGCAAATGGGAACTGTGAGTTAGGCATCTTTCATGTCCAGTTGGACCATCCAGTCCTGTTCTAACAAAAGATCTCTCAACAGATGGATCCCTTCTATATTGAAATGCCTGTAAACCACAAAAGGGTTGAATTCTCTGAGATTTAGAACTAATCTCTGGCCTCCTCCCTTCTTCTGCACCAGGAAAAAGTTGTTGCAAAACCCTCCAGGAATGAAGAGTCCTACGGCAATAGCTTGCTTGGTCAAAAGCTCCTGAAGCTCGGAGTCTATAAAAGCTTGCTCTTGTAGAGAAAAAAGGAGGGGGCGAGGAGGGGCCCTCTGACATGGGGAGTCTAATATCTCTATCTGATACCTTTGCACCGTGTGGAAAATCCACACATCTGTGGTAAGACGTGCCCAGTTCATTACAAAATGTAACAGTCTGCCCCCGAGGGGAATCAGTGGAATGAGATGGTAACTTACCAGATGACTGAGCATCGAAGTTTTGGTAACCTCTGTTGAAATGGCCACGGAAGCCGCAGGACCTGGAGGGGTAGAAGCTCGCTTGGTCTGGTTCTTGGGTGTACCCCCTGCGCCGAGGAGCGAAACCTCATTGAGGACTGGGGTTGACATAGCGGCCGGTCGAGCGTCCCCTGCCACGATCGGCCCTACCAGAGACCTGATGAAAGACTCTTTTCAGCGAAGATTGGGACTTGTCCAAGGAAGCAAAGGTATTGACAAATTTCGCTATGTCCTTGACGAATCTCTCTCCAAATAATTGTCCCTAAGATAGAGGGCCTGGTTCGGCCACAGCCAGTTCCGCAAGTTGCGTGTCGATTCTCAGAAGAACGGACTTGCGCCTCTCAGAAGAGAGGGCGCAATTGGCATTGCCAAGGAGGCAAGGACTACTAGAGGGAATAGGATTACCTGTAACCAGTTGGTCTAAGCTCTGGGAAATAGGCAAAAGGGTGAAGGAAAGGACTTTGTCTAGCTTGGCATCCAATTTTTTGTCAATAATATCTTCCATAGTTTCATCATTATAGTAGTCCTCCTCATAAGGCTCATTACACGCAGGCACCTCTTCTTCGTAGACTTCGCAGTCTGACATATCAGCCATCAGATGTAGGTAATCTCAAATCCCCAGAGGGAAGCTTAATTATACAGCCAACAGGATGTGGGAGCACACCGCTGACCTCTCAGGCAAGGTTCGCCCCTGGCATTCTAGGTAATGCAGTCTCCTGTAGATCGCTCCGATATTCTTGAGTGTTTCGCCAAGGTTGGCGCAGATAGTGCTGATCTCTAGACACGTGTTTCTGGTTTATTAACCATCATCAGTAGAGAATACAGTCTTGTATTTTGGGGTTTGGTGAGTAGGCTGCCAAACATGATATCAGGTCCGGTACCTCACACTGGCGCGCAGGTGCTTCATCCACGAGCTAGTCTGCTCAATGACTCACGGGAGTACTTTAAATAGACAACAGGATGTGGGAGCACACCACTGACCTCTCAGGCAAGGTTCGCCCCTGGCATTCTGGGTAATGCAGTCTCCTGTAGATCGCTCTGATATTTTTGAGTGTTTTGCCAAGGTTGGCGCAGATAGTGCTGATCTTTAGTCTCGTGTTTCTGGTGCGCAGGTGCTTCATCCATGAGCTAGTCTGCTCAATGGCTCACGGGAGTACTTTAAATAGACAACAGGATGTGAGAGCACACTGCTGACCTCTCAGGCAAGGTTCGCCCCTGGCATTCTGGGTAATGCAGTCTCCTGTAGATCACTCCGATATTATTGAGTGTTTCGCCAAGGTTGGCGCAGATAGTGCTGATCTCTAGACACGTGTTTCTGGTTTATTAACCGTCATCAGTAAAGAATACAGTCTTGTATTTTGGGATTTGGTGAGTAAGCTGCCAAACATGATATCAGGTCCAGTACCTCACACTGGCGCGCAGGTGCTTCATCCACGAGCTAGTCTGCTCAATGACTCACAGGAGTACTTTAAATAGACAACAGGATGTGGGAGCACACCACTGACCTCTCAGGCAAGGTTCGCCCCTGGCATTCTGGGTAATGCAGTCTCCTGTAGATCGCTCCGATATTGAGTGTTTTGCCAAGGTTGGCGCAGATAGTGCTGATCTTTAGTCTCGTGTTTCTGGTTTATTAACCGTCATCAGTAGAGAATATAGTCTTGTATTTTGGGGTTTGCTGACCTGATATAATGTTTGGCAGCCTACTCAGCAGATACAAGTCATGCTATGTGTCAGAAATATAGATGGGCTGCTGCGACTTGGTAGTGACACCTTGCCGATTGGGATGGTGGTTTCAACGTTTTTCCCACCTTTTTGGTTGCAGCCCTGAGGCACAACTTGGCTTGGTTCATATGTTTGTGGTGTTCTCGTTCACGAGATGACCATGTAGGGTGATTCATTTGTTGAAAGAATGATTCTCTTTAACCACAACCAGCTATTGTCCTGTGAGGCAATTTGTAGGTCATAGTGTGCGGGTTTCATATACCACTTTTCAGAAAGGATGCGGGGATATACAACCATCGGTGCGGCTACTCATAGATCTATAATATGTCGTTTGCCATGACATTATTGTCAGTCCGAGGGTAGCCCTGCTAGCTTTATAAGGTAACTAAAACGGCTAAGAGGCGCAGTGGGCTTGGACCGTTCACGTAAACATTTTTCAGTTACCTTTTTGCCATATATACCAAGCTAGAATTCATGCCCGGCGATAATTACAGTTACCTTTTGTGCGGAGTTAGCCATGGGTTGGTGGCACAGGGGGATCCCTGTTTTAGAGTGCATCATTAACGGAGTTGGTGTACCTGGCATTCAGTTGCACTTACCATCTATGGGGTTTCGGTGTTTGGACACAAAAACGTAGACAATACAGTTGCTGATGCCCTCTTTCCTTATAAGTTAACAGTATACAGGGCACTATAGCCGCAAGCAAACAGTCAGAACCCCAACTTTTACTCTATATCACAAGACATCACAAAGCCACACCCATAGCTGCTCTGGCAAGGTTTGCACTGAGCACTACCGGTGTCACTTGGGTGGCAGGGGGACAAACCCCCCCTTGTTCTAGGGGGAAGTGTGAGGGGTAGCCAAGGACTAGATCATCTCCCCAGTCTGGACTGTGGAATCCCTTGCAATACATTATCCCGGGAGGTAGTAAGGGGGTTGCAATCTATGGCTATACGTTGGATTATGTTGGTTTGTTTGAGCGCCCATGAAGTTGTCCTGGCATGGCTCTACGGAGCCTGCCTTCTTCCTGTCTTTAAGGAACTCCATTTTAAAAGCTCATCCCAATAACGTGTAGAGATTTATTGGTGACATAATCCTTAGGCCATGTTAGGAATAGTTTAGAATTCAGTCAATATTGGGGTAGCTTTACTTAATTGCTAAATATTTATATGCAGAGTTTCTATTTTTCTTTTAAGTATCGGCAGTCTTTTGTGAGAACTGTGATGGTGTACAATACAATTAACTAGGAGTGGGCCTTGGGAAAGAAAGGCATTCTAACAGTTCATCCCGATAACGGGTAGCAATTTATTTGGGACATAATCCACAGGCGAGGTGGGGAATTGCGTCAGCAGTCCTAGAAAGGACTAATGGTATGCACCTCAATTAAATGGAGTGGGCCTTGGGAAGAAAATCCATTTTAAAAGCTCATCTCAATAATAAATTTATTGGGGCTTTGCTTAATTGCCAAATATTTATATGCAGAGTTTCTATTTTCCTTTTAAGGGTCAGCAGACCTTAGTGAGGACTGGTGGTGTGCAACACAATTTACATTGAGTGGGCCTTGGGAAGGAAATGCATTTTAAAATGCGCATTTCAATAAAGGGTGGGGATTTATTTGTAGCATAATCCACAGGCAATGGGTATCAATAAGGAATGAATCAACATTAGGGTAGCTGCTAGACCTGGCACCTTGGCGTGAGTCTCCCTTCCACTTTTTGTCGCTGTGCCTCATGTGCTTTTATGGTGTTGGCCGCTCAAAGCACAGTGCCACTGCCAACCAGTACCACAGTGCCAGTGCTCCCTATGTGAAAAGTATATGTTGGTTGGATTCCATGATTGGCTTATTTGGTTTACTATCAGACCCCAGTAAAGGGCACCAGGAGTGCCAGGGCGTGTAAATGCAAATGCCGCTGGTGGGCTTGCAGCACTGGTTGTGCCACCCACAGAAGCGGCCTGGTAAACTATGTCCAGGGCTGCCATTGCAGAACCTGCGTGTAGTCTGGTACTGACATGCTGACAGGGCAAGTGCACACACTTGCCAGTCCCTAAACCTTCCCTTAACTTCATATTAGTCACCCCTATGGTAGGCCCAAGGGCAGGGTGCATTGTAAGCATAAGGTAGGACAAGCCCTGATGTGTGTGGCATGTCCTAATAGTGAATTACAGCCATTTTCGTTTTTCACAATTGTAAGGCTGCCCTGTTCTCATAGGCCAGCATGGGCTGTTAAGATTGTTACATCCTATGATCCTAACAGGCCCAGGGAACATGGTAGAAAATCGAGTTTGGTATGCCTGAACTCAGAATAATAAGGTACATCTTTTAGTAAGGTTTATTTTAATATTCTGCGTTTGCAAATGCCACTTTTAGAAAGTTGGCCTTTGCTTGCCTAACCATTTCAGCCAGCCTCTGCTTGATGTGTATCTGCTGTCTGGCTTGCGTGAGTGACAGGGCTGGGGAAACCCAGATGAGCAGGGCTAGGTAGCCTGGTGGTGAATAGGACGATTGACAGGTAGATGGGTGGGAGGAGTACACCTGGACTCTGAATAGGATTGTGCTCTGCCACCACAATGCCGGCTCCGCCCCCTGTGTAGCGTCTGATGACTCTGCCCTGCACCCTGAATGAAGAAGCCTGCATCGCGTCAACAAAGTGCTATAAATGTAGGAGCCCTGCTCCTAAGAAACCAGATCCTGCTACAAGACGAACCTCTGCCTGAGGGGAAGGAACTGGGAAAGCTGTAGGAGGAGTACAGTCCCTGACCTGGGGGATTGGCCTGCAGTGGTTGCCTTGCTGCTGAAGGAGAGGAGAAAGATTGCTGATAAACTTTGCATCAACTTGTGCTGTTTAAGGTCTCCAAGGGCTAGTGCTGAGCTTGCCCCCTGAACAAAGTCCCAGGACCAGTGGACTTCACCTCCCTTGAGAACCGCTGTTCTCCCCGTGAAGCTGACGCCGAGAAAAGTGTGCGCCTCTCAACTCGGCGCGTACTTTGGCAAGCCTGTGCCCCCCTGCCCGGCCCGAGCACCGCGACTAAGGCCCCTCGAGCCGTAGCTCGCAACGTAAAGGAAGGACTTCGTGACACTTGTTATTTGCCACTCTCCACATCGTACCCCTTTTGCGTGTCCCCCTACCCTTGCTGAGGGCAGGCTGTGGTGCGTAGAGTGGTTGGTACGCGGCTCCCCCCCGAAGCATACTGCCTGCTTCGCATCGCGCAGAGAACAAAGGCGCCACTCTCAAGGTACGGCTCGAACACCTCAACGAAGAGCCAGCGCACTGTACACCCGCACTGTCCCCCTGAGCATCGCGACTGAGGCCCCCTTCGAGCCATAGCTCGCACCGCAATTGAAAGGACATCGCGCCGTACAAACGCGCTGGGATTCACCGCATCGTCCGTGACGAACTCCTGAAAGATAAAGGTACTGTGCCCCCTTCGCACCGTAAGGTGTACGCATTGCCCAGAGCGTCTGCAAACGCTTGTGAGCCCCGCTCGCAAGCCTCTTCCAGTCATACGAACCGCACGACGCGCACAAAGCGCACAGAACTCCTGAAATACGCTTAAACTCA
Organism: Triturus cristatus; assembly: GCF_964204655.1. Lineage (NCBI taxonomy): Eukaryota > Metazoa > Chordata > Amphibia > Caudata > Salamandridae > Triturus > Triturus cristatus. Next base: position 558,997,383 of record NC_140590.1, read on the forward strand.
AGAACTACTTATTGCAAAGTATTGTGGGCCCGTCTTAACGTTATTGGGTCTTGTGCTAAATCTGCTTATACATAAAATAATTATTATTGATAAACCCAGTGTGGAGTCCATTTGTGGGGGTATCATTGAATTGTTGTATGTGGTCCCAAATGCTTAACCATTACGCCTAAGATAACGCCTTGTCTGCTCGCGCCAAGCTACCTAGAGGGTGAGCAGGGGTTATTGTTAGAGTGTAACCCCTTACCCTGACTGGAGGAAAGGTTCCCTGCTTGGCACAAGTACCTACCTGTGCCAACCAGAGAATCTGGATTCTAACCTAACAGTAGCTTTACTTAATTTCCAAGTATTGTTATGCAGAGTTCTGTTTTCCTTTGCTGTTACGCGTCAGCAGCCCTTAGTGAGGACTGATGGTGTGCAACACAATTGGGCCTTGGGAAAGAAATCCATTTTAAAAGCTCATCCCACTAACTTGTAGAAATTTATGGGGTTTTACTTAAATTGCCAAATATGTATCTGCAAAGTTTCTCTTTCCTTTTTAAGTGTCAGCAGTCCTTAATGAGCACTGGTGGTGTGCAACACAATTAACATGGGCTGGGCCCTGAAAAAGGAAATGCTTTTTAAAAACGCATCTCTATAACGGGTAGTGATTTATTTGTGGCATAATCCTCAGGCAATTGGAATTGCTCACAAATCTATCAACATTAGGGTAGCTTTACTTAAATGGCCAAGAATTTATATGCACAATTCTCTTTTCCTTTGAAGTGTTAGCAGTTTTTAGTTGAGGACTAATGGTGTGCAACACAATTAACATAGAGTGGGCCCTGGGTACTTCGCCGGCTCGGGAGGATAGCTTTCTCTGTCCTCTCCTTCCTTATTCCTTACTTAATTGTTTCCCTGCATCATAAAGGAGAAACTACAATGATGTCTACTATACATAGCATGGGCTCCTTTGTTTCGGTTATTGATGTGAGTCACAAGTGTACGGCCAAGCTCTAGTTCAAGTGTAATGTCATGCCTAATTTCCTTAATGCCTTTGACATGTTGATGCCACTAAAGCGTAATGCTGTGCATAATTTCATATATCCAAGCAGGATAGTTATTCTCGTAGTGGTTTGTGGTGAATTACCTGGTTTGATGAGAATAAAAAGGCTACGCCTTGGGCCAGGGTTCCACATTTGGGGCATCAGAGCCCAGAAGAGGGGGAGATGCAGTCTTCTGAGTGGCTTCCTTTCAGAGATGAAGCCCACGCTACCGGTGAACAGTTGCATTTAGTGACTTTGTCGCCCAAAGATTGGATTGGGCGGTCGTCAGGGCACCCCTTTAATGTACGCAGCCCGGTACACGTAGGTTGATGTGGGCTTTCCTTCATTCGCAGAGCGGAGCAGCAATTCCGCTAGTATGGACGGAGTAGAATCTTGGGGAGGCTGCCTGTGTTCAGATACTCCGGTGGGGCTGGTGTACTATCCGGTGCCCTGGTTTACAAGTAATGCAACTGTTTGCTGTAGTGCGTTGGGGCCCGCTGGCACAATGCGCGCAGCTGAGTGGGTCCTGCGGGGGCCCAGTTGGCCAAATTCAAGTTCTAATGTACGGCCAAGCTAAAGTTCAACGTAATGGATGTCGCTAAAGTGTGATGCCGTGAATAATAATATTTATCCAAGTGGAATACTTTTACTCTCGTAGTGGTTTGTGGTGACTTATCTGATTTGATGTGAATAAAAAGTCTGCGCCTTAGGTCAGTCGCAGACCGGAGAAGCAATTCAGCTGGTCTAGGCTGGAGGAAGCACAGGGGGCCACTGAGGCTGGCACACCATTAAATTAGGGTGGGGTGTCGAACATTGCAGGATCTGTTTGGTCGCCTTCAACAAGCAATGGAATCAAAAGCAGTTCACCATCCGGTCATTTTAGTTATTAACGCTGGTGGTCATTTTAGTTTTTAACGCTGGCGGAAATTATATGATGCCGCTACGCAAGCAAGAGGTAAAGGAGGTCTTGTTCGCAGCCATTTTTAGAATTAGACAACATCAGTAATATGGTTCGAAGTCATACTGAGGGCAGTATAGGCTGGGGGTGCCCAGGTTAACGCAATAATTGAATCTGTAAAGCTGAACTCTTCGATCAATTAAATCTTAGCAGGTTCCACAATAAGCACAAGTCGTCACAACTTGCTCCAGCTAGGAAAAGGGAGCTGTTCTGTTCGGATGGGATGCATCTGTCGTTAATAGCACATGAGCTCTTTATCCACACTATACTGGTGGCTACAGGGGAGCCCTGTCAGTGCCGGGGGGGGGGGATGCGTCAGGTAGCTCATCACCCTGTGGCGGAGCACTGGCAGTTAACAGCAAAGGGGGATGCACAACAATGGAGGTTCAGCGACTGGATGGACCCCAGGAGGGGGTAGGATCCACGTGTGCAGAGGGTAGGCGGGAAGGGGAGACTGACCTGCTGGCGGTCCTGGACTCTACTGCCCTAACCCGCATCGTATGGACTGAGTAAAACCTTGGGGAGGCTGCCTGTGGTCAGGTACCCCCAGAGGGCCGGTGCGCAATGCTGTACCCTGGATTTCAAGTAATGCAACTGTTCGCTGTAGCACATTGGGGCCTGCTGGCACAATGTGCACATCAGAATGGGGGGCTTTGTGGGCCGAGTCGGCCATGTTCAAGTGTACGGCCAAGCTAGTTCAAGTGTAATGTCGTGCCTAATTTCCCTACTGCCTTTGACATGTTGCTGCCGCTAAAGTGTACGGCCAAGCCCAAGTTCAAGTGTAATGTCGTGCCTCATGTCCTTAATGCCTTTGAGATGTTGATGCTGATAAAGCGTGATGCTGTGAATAATTTCATATATCCAAGCAGGATGGTTCTTCTCGTATTGGTTTGTGGTGAATTACCTAGTTTGATGAGAATAAAAAGGCTACGCCTTGGACAACATGCTCTGATTCCGAGAGTTCTTGGGCACAGCGGGTGGGGGGGAAGGTGACGGAAATGGGGAGGAGTGAATGTCACGTTGTGCGCATACTATGAACAGGTACACCCCACGCCTAGAGGAGGGGTGCCCTTAGTTTTGCCATGAGACTGAGCGAGTCTCCTCCGGGGCTTAGAAGGGGGCGGGATGAATGAGGAGGCCCGGGACAACAATGGAGGTTCAGCGACTGGATGGACCCCAGGAGGGGGTAGGATCCATGTGTGCAGAGGGTAGGCGGGAAGGGGGAACTGACCTTCTGGTGGTCCTGGACTCTATTTCCCTAATCCGCAACGTATGTACTGAGTAGAACCATGGGGAGGCTGCCTGTGGTCAGGTATCCCCCGAGGGCTGGTGCGCTGTGCGGTGCCCTGGATTTTAAGTAATGCAACTGTTCGTTGTAGCTCGTTGGGGCCTGCTGGCACAATGTGTGCATCAGAGTGGGGGCTTGGTTGGCCGAGTCGGCCATGTTCAAGTGTATGGCCAAGCTAAGTCAAGTGTAATGTTGTGCCTAATTTCCCTACTGCCTTTCACATGTTGTTGCTGCTAAAGTGTATGGCCAAGCTCGGGTTCAAGTGTAATGCTGTGCCTAATTTCCTTCATGCCTTTGACATGTTGATGCCGCTAAAGCGTAATGCTGTGAATAATTTCATATATCCAAGCAGGATGGTTGTTCTCGTATTGGTTTGTGGTGAATTACCTGGTTTGATGACAATAAAAAGGCTACGCCTTGGACAACATGCTCTTATTCCGAGAGTTCTTGGGCACAGCGGGTGGGGGGGGGGAAGGTGACGGAAATGGGGAGGAGTGAATGTCACATTGTGCGCATACTATGAACAGGTGCACCCCACGTCTAGAGGAGGGGCGCCCTTAGTTGCGCCACAAGACTGAGCGAGCCTCCTTTGGGGCTTAGAAGGGGGCGGGATGAATGAGGAGGCCCGGGACAACAATGGAGGTTCAGCGACTGGATGGACCCCAGGAGGGGGTAGGATCCCCGTGTGTAGAGGGTAGGCGGGAAGGGGGAACTGACCTGCTGGTGGTCCTGGACTCTATTGCCCTAATCCACAACATATGGACTGAGTAGAACCATGGGGAGGCTGCCTGTGGTCAGGTATCCCCCGAGGTCTGGTGCGCTGTGCGGTGCCCTGGATTTTAAGTAGACTATCTGGTTTTGGGTTTAACCCTATAATAACTGATGAAACCCCACAGAAAGAAAAATAGCCATCACCGGTGTAAACATATAAACACTGAAAAAACACCTTTGCAATCACAAACTAAGTGCCATTCAAAGAAAGGAAAAGATGAGTGAAAGAGATATTTTTATTTCTTCCTGAAGGGGCCAATACAATGTAACTTTGTTATACAAGGTAGCATCAAGAAAGACAAGAAAGACGGGGCTAACATTATTCTGCTTAAGTTTTGTTGTTTAGGAATGTCACTAAAACATTGTCTCTTCTTCATTTTGCTTTTTTCAGTTTTGTGGTCTTTGGTCTAAAGATGTAGTGTTTAGAAGCATGTTGTAGGTCTTATTTAATTATTTTATAAACTGTAGAGAATCGTGAAATGTCAAAATCATATTTGATATTTTGGCTACATTTGATTTCAGTGATAGGTAAAATAGCTTGTTTCATAAGAATCTTTCCTAATATGTACCATCACATTTACCCACAGACAGAGAACGGGTGAAATCCTTTGATACATCAGCCCCCTTTTACAGTGAATCAGTATTGATTGTAAGTGAATTGTCAAACACCCCAAGCTTTAAACATTCAATGCAAGATGTAGTGACAGCCATATGTGAGAAGAATGTTGTCACCAAGCATCTGAGATAGTGGTGAAAACATGACACTAGATGTTTGGTAAACATAAAGTGCAGTGTCACTTGAAATGCTGCTGAAAAAAAATCCTACCAAGTTCAATAAAGATTTGAGAGATATTGTTTGTATTTGCAATAAGTCATCTATGTATGTGAAAAAGTTGTATGATGATCTATCAAAATCTTTGTAACTTGCTAGATGGTATGCTGAAAGCATCTTTACAATCTTCAGAGTTAATGAAGAATGCTATTGATTTTGTAGTCCATTCTGGTGCAGTAAAAATGTATGTGGACCTCTTATGCCCTGTGCACACGGTATCTATACACATGCGCAATCAGTGCAGAAAGGAAGCAATAATTATATTAAAATAAAAATTCCATAAACACCGGAAACACACTGTTTCTGTTGTTTTCAATGCGTGAAAATGTGTAAGCACTGATAAACACTGTTTTTTTAAGGTATTGAAAAAACCCACCAGAATTTACCAAAAATAGAAACTGAAAACAGGAAAGCCTACTTTTAAGTAATGCAACTGTTCGCTGTAGCTCGTTGGGGCCTGCTGGCAAAATGTGCGCATCAGAGTGGGGGGCTTGGTTGGCCGAGTCGGCCATGTTCAAGTGTATGGCCAAGCTAGGTCAAGTGTAATGTTGTGCCTAATTTCCCTACTGCCTTTCACATGTTGTTGCCGCTAAAGAGTACAGCCAAGCTTGGGTTCAAGTGTAATGTCGTGCCTAATTTCCTTCATGCCTTTGACATGTTGATGCCGCTAAAGCGTGATGCTGTGAATAATTTTATATATCCAAGCAGGATGGTTATTCTTGTATTGGTTTGTGGTGAATTACCTGGTTTGATGAGAATAAAAAGGCTACGCCTTGGACAACATGCTCTGATTACGAGAGTTCTTGGGCACAGTGGGGGGGAAGGTGACGGAAATGGGGAGGAGTGAATGTCACGTTGTGCGCATGCTATAATCCTGTGTATTCAGTACTACATAGTGCAAGAGGCAAAGAGCTGGAGAAGGCATCAACTCTGATCATATAAGATACAACTCACAGTTATAATGGTGGATTAAGGTCTGACAATCAGAGAGATTGACCGCTAAACACATCCAATATTTCCAAGCTTCCAACAATTAGCATCTTGTCATGGAACATAGCTGGTGCAAAGTATGATCTGCAGGACAACATACCACTAGAGAACTGGAAAAACTCCGAAATCATTGCCCTACAAGAAACATGGCTAACAGCTCCTGTACACATTCCAGGGTGCATTCTTCATCACGTAAAAGCAGTAAGAACACAGCAGTATGGCAAACCAAAGGGCCGGCTCGCCGTATGTATTTCCACAATGCTAAAAATTACATCAACCCAATTGCCCACTACAACAACACACATGCAAATAATAAAAATGGATTTGGGCTCTAATAAAGTAGTAAGCACTATCATTCTTATTAACGTATATGCGCATCCGAAGCACAAGACTAAAAAAGCGCTATTTAATTTACTGATTGCAACTCTAGCAGAACGGGTGACTATAATTCAAACCTGATAAACACATGTGTCTAGAGATGTACAGCACTAATCTACACCAACTTTGGTGGAACACTCCTGCAAAATACCAAGTAAGTGTGCATTACAAACTGCATTTACCATAATGCCAAGGGGCGCACTGTGCTGGCAGGTGAAGCAGTGTGCTCTCACCCCTTCCTGTTTTAAAAAGTCTCCCTTGAGCCACTGAGCTGACAAGCTAGTGGAGATGCACCTGTGCACCTGTGGGAGGTACTGAGACATGTAAGAATTTTGGCAGCCTGCTCAGCAATCCCAGAAGAAAATCGTTTTTTGATCTCTACTGATGACGAATAAAATCCAGAAACACATTTGTCTAGAGATGACAGCACTAATCTGCACCAACTTTGGTTGAACAGTCCTGCAAAATACCAAGTAAGGTTGCACTGCAAACTGCATTTACCATAATGCTAAGGGGCGAACTGTGCTGGGAGGTCAGCAGTGTGCTCCCACCCCTTCCTACAATGCAGTCTGGTCAGTGCAATCTCAAACCCACTCAATGTTCAACCGATCTGACCAAGGGGGGCAGAAGTTAGTGACAGATTTTAAAAACCTAGGGATGAGAGTATTAAATGGCAGAGCTGCACAGGATTGACCGCCGGCTTGCACATATTATGGTCCCACTGCATGTTCAACTATAGATTACACAATCGTCTCCCTACTGCTACTTGCCCAAACAAAATCGTTCTCGATCATGTATACCACCGACAGTGACCACTCATGTCAATGTCTTGAATTGATAACCTCCTTTCCAAGGCATATGATAGCACCAACAGAGATGGGGCCAATAACGTTGATAAATCTTAAACATTTACGATGGTCAAGTCGCACACTTCCCCAAATTGCATCAAGGGCAAAGAAACTGTTAACAACATTTGAATTGCAGAAAGTTTGGTGGTAGACCACCTTCTTAACCAGCTTATTGCAAGTTGCCTCGCTAACAAATTCGCGCCAAAGTACGAAGGGCGACCAAAGCAGCAACCTGATGAAACAATTAAGAGGAGCAATCAGATCCAAGAGAGGCCCAAATCCACTCAAAATGGCATGGGCTCAAATACAATTACTTAAAAAGCAGTATAAAAAACAAATTTGGGAGGACAACAGACTGCAACTGGATAACTTTTGGGCCAAACGTCTATACAACGCTAATCAATCAAATGCAAGGGCCTTTTGGGAACAACTTAATTCGGTTGTAAGACCGTCAAAACTTCTAAATACAACCTGCGTCACGGAAACAGTGTGGATACAGCATATAACCACCACCTTCTCAACAACAGCTGATGAAAAAACACTGTGGTGGAGGAAATGTCAAACTATTCCCAGCCTAAGGCCCAAACTGCAATAGTGCAATCAACACCAGAATCCCAAGCAGAGTTTATAGCAGCTGCAGAATTCAATGGACTAACATTGTTCAACCAAGTCCACACAATAGATATAACTTTAAACGAGTCAAGAAGCACTATAAAGAGTACCACAATAAGTGATCAACCATTTATACAATATTCTGTACAACAAATATCTAAGGTTATAGTCAAGGGCAGACTAGATGGGGCGCCAGCCCAAATGGCATACCGTAATCAATCTACAAGCAAGCTCCTGACTTTTGGGTGGCCCAGTTGTTCTGTCTATATCAGGAGGTAAATATTACAAACAATCTACCAGAGAGCAGGAGAGGCTCCATAACCAATCCTGTTTATAAGGGTGGAGATCGATCTGACGAAGCTAATTATCACTTGATCCCCTTAATAGTGCTGAAACAAAACGCTATGCCTCACAGGTCCTGGCAGATTTAATAGACTGGTCCAAGAGTTACACCAAAATCCACATCAATCAATCTGGCTTTCGAAGGGGTACGGGTACCACCACAAACATTCTCGCCTTAGGCTTAATGGCAGACAATTGTTTACGGCAACAAAGAAATCTGTTCCTATGTTTCGTAGATTTTAAAGCTGCATTTGATCGAGTTAACAGAGGCATTTTATGGCATAAGTTGAAGCAGTGGGACCTTCTGGAAACAATATTGCGATCTATAATACAATTATATACTAATACATGGATGCAAATAAAAATAGCCAATGGAAAGAGGCTAACCAGGAAGATCAACACAAGTGAGGGCCTTAAACAAGGCTGTGTGTTAGCACCCCATTTGTGTAATCTTTTCATGGCGGATTTATCACCAAGGCTAGATGCAATCAACTCACATCCCCCACGTTTGGGCACGCTGCCCATGACACATCTCTCTTACGCTGATGATATTGTGCTGTTAAGCCACACAAGAACATGTCTGCAAAGAGCAATTAACGAAATGGAGAACTTTGCAGAGGTGAATCTGCTAGAAGTCAATGTCACAAAAACAAAAGTCATGATAATAAGCTGTCGCCTTCTTAAACAATTACCATTTAAATTTGGTCATACAAAATTGGAAGTGGTTAGTAGCTACAAATACTAAAGTGTTGAGATAGATAGTCGACTATCTTTTCAAAAGCAGAATGAAGCTGTGTTGAAAAAGGGGAATGGACTAATAGTCACATTCTGCTCAATGTTAAAGAGATTAAAAGGTGCATCATTCACTCCTCTTTTAATGGTAATGAAAGCAAAACGTTTGCCAACAGTTGGCTACAGAAGTGAACTTCAGCATGGTAATGATGCAGCACTCTTGGACTCCCTCCAGACACGGGTATACAAAAGAGTCTTTTCTTTGTCCTGTAACTCTTCACCGGCACAAATTCTATTAGAATTTGATTTGCACCATCAGCAACTAAACAGGAGATATGTCCCGATAAAAACTTGGTATAAAGTATGCACCATCAGCAACTGAACAGGAGATATGTCGTGATAAAAACTTGGTATGAAGTAACTGTAAAAATCAGCTTAATAATGCGCTTTGGAATGCATGACAAGGTGATTCTCACTTCGCTTACACTGAGTACCTACATTCATCACTAAAGATTACAAACACAGTTGATTTGTGGCAGCGGAACCTATTATTTTCTGCCTTTCAACAACTATTAAAGAAGGTGTCAATGCAGCATTTACTAACTGAGGACAAAGCCAGGCTAAGTAAACAAGCTCATGCATGGATGGTTCTGCAATCATAAACAGAATTACAACCAGCAACATACTTGGGTTTGTCTTTCTCTCCATATATAAAGACCTAGTTACTAGCAATACGATTTGGAATGCTGCCGTCTAACGCAGACTTACCAGGCTAGATGTATCAGGGTCCAAAGTCATTTAGCCTTTGTGGATCATCAATGCAGGACTTTATTCATTTACTGGCACATGCATTAAAAATGCCATTTACGATTCTTTATTAGCGAAAAAAAAATATTTGCTAATAAGGAATCGCAAATGCCTATGCATTTAGGAATCCCTTAAAAAATAGCGATCCCTAAACACTCCTTAATTGCGAGTCGCAATTAAGGAATTGCTTCCCATTCATTCCTATGGGCCTATAGGCCCATCGGAATCAATAGAAATTGCATGTGCAATTTGTGAGTACCCAATAGGTACTCGCAAATTGCGCATGCAATTTCAAGGGTGCCAAAAGGACGCCCTGTTGCACCCCTGAAATTGATATGTGAACACATGTTGCGCACACACATGCCCCGAGGGCATGTGTGTGTGTAACCTGAAACTTTGAAAAATGCACTTTAGTGCATTTTTAAAAGTTTTCGCTAATTACCATCAGGTATAATTTTCTGGTAAGTAGCGGACCCTAATAGCGAAATTGCTATTTTAAATGGCATATTGCATTGCATTCAAGGTACTGCAATTTGCGATTCCTTAAATGCAAACGCAATTTGCGATTTTTGCATTTGGGATGATGCATCCCAAATGCAAAAATACCGGTAGCAAAGAATTCTGAGAATCGGCCCTTTTGCGACCGTTTTTTCCCTTGATGCATGTGGCCCTTAGTATGCATTTGCCCAGCTCTAAAGTCAACCGCGACGGAAACTACTAAAAAGTCTGTTCAATGCAAGAGGCATTCGTACCTGTCGATCAGCTATATTAAGATGCCTCGATCCGAATGACCCTCCGCTCAATTGTCACTTTGTAAATTTTTTAACAGATTAGGAGAAAGCTATAATAATATAGTTGAAGGCGAAATACAAATGCACTTTAGAGACCACAGGTGAGATGTCCCCTTTATGCAGCAAATGCACCACATATACGGGCAAAGCACAACAGTACTTTAGGGCCTAATCCTTAAAACTGCTTTAGTTATCTGATGTATTGGATACTATTTAGCCCTCAAACTCAAAGGGCATGCTTTAGATTCTGCAGCAATCTATAAATGTATTAGGCTTATGTCTTGTTTGCACAATTTTTAATGGTGCGCTGTATTTAATCTTGTTGGTGTTTTGCAATGGTTTTATCAACTAAGCCTGATGTTTCTTCTCTGTGCCATACGTATTACACATGGACAAAGCACAACAGCACTTTAGGGACTAGTCCCCATGTATTTTTATGGCACTTTATGTATCATAAGATGTTGTTAGTCTTGATTTTAAACCATGTGCTCAGGTCCTGCTGTAATTCGTAACAGGCTTGTTTTTCTTTTATGTACATTTTAAGGGTGTTTTGTATTTAACCTTGCTTGTATATTGTTATGGTTTTTATTAACTAAACAATAAATATATTCTGATTATACAGACACAAGTCTTCATTCATTTATCCGGTGAAGGACAAAAATTGAATGTGAGGTGGGACCTTAGTTACATGTCAGTTTTTTGCCTTTCCAGGGTACAACCCTGGTAGCCTCACTTAAAGCACTGTCAATCTCTGAGTTTAGTCATTCTTTGATACTTTCAAAAAAACAGGTATATATTAGTTTTATTAATCAAGTATGATTTGATATATACACAAAAAGCATACAGCGTATCAAAGATCAACCCCCTATTTGTAGAGCATAGTGGGTTTATGTCTAAAAGTATCCAAGTGTAGACAATGAAAAAAAATACCTAACCCCTGCATCCCCTATTTACTGCTACAATAGGAAAAATAAAAATATATCTTGTAGTTCATGAAAAGGAATTATATCATCAACATTATTTATAAAAAAAATTCACCTTGCTGCGCTGCTGGGTGAAAGGGCGGGAATGTGCCATATTTACCATTATATGGTGCATTCCCGTCCTTTCCTATCGCTGGCGCACTTTTGGCTGCCTAGCGCCAATGCAAGTACCATTGCATCATGTTGCAGGGAGGATAGTTGTTGTGCAGGAAGGGAGGGACACCTTCCTGCACAAACTCAATTCTCAGAGGCATTTTTCTCTTTCTAAGAGTGCTGCAGAATGCAGCTTAGAAAGAGGAAACAACCAGGAGAAATAAAGATATTTCTCCTCATTGCGCTTCTGGTGGGGAGTCGTACATTTCTGACGTATTCCCTGGTCTACCAATCTCGATAAATCTGTGAATGTGTCAAAATCCATGGCACGCCTCCCTCCCGCAGAGTAACGCAATGTCGCGATTTGTGCTGCTTTTTGTTCAGCCACGGCCCGTATAGGGCGTGCTACCGGGGCGGTGAGGGGGGGCGGGGGAGGGGCAAGGTGTGGGGTTGTAAAATGCGGCATACGGCCGATTTCAGGTAAGTAATGGGGAAAAAACCGAATTTAGTTGCGCGCGCTGCATCGCCTTTGGAGATGCAGCACGCGCAATGAAATTCTTTTTTTTTTCCCCCGTTACTTACCTGAAATCGCCTGTATGCCGCATTTTACAACCCCCCCACCCTGCCGCCCCACCCCACGTCACCACCCCGGTAGCACGCCCTATACGGGCCGTGGCTGCTTTTGTTACTCTGGATTTATCAAGCCACTTGGTGCCATGGAAGGTGGCCTTGTGTGACTTGATAAATCTCATTTAGGTTTTGCATCGCCCTTGTGTCCCCTTGCATGGCACAAGAGCAAGGCAAAACCTTGATAAAGATGCCCCTAAGTTCGTACTATGATAGCAGTTAATTGAACGGTAATGTGGGTTGGCTGATATTCTCAAAGATAACTAGTTAATACTCATATCTTCCAGTCAGAGAACCAGAAAAGTTATTGTTCAAAGTAATTGTGGTGGGTAGTTCCTCTAAAGGCCCTCCTCCAGAAGATAGTTTAATAGAGGTTCCCATGAAGTTGTAAAGTCTCTTGCAAAGCCTGTCAGTTTTTGTGTCAATTTTTCCATCAATACGAGCTGCCATAAGCGAGAGCACCACTGAATGATAACTGGAGCATCTTTCTTTTTCCTGGATGCCGCAATAGCAGTTTTCGTGGCTCCCAAGCCATTAGTTTATCACCTTTTGACTGGCACTCCAGGTCTTGTGTTTCTATTTCAAAAACATTTTTTTGTAGTTTTATATAGCGTGAACTCGACCCAAAGGTATCAGAGCACTTTACAGGAGCACCAGTTGCATTACAGACTAACACATTCATTTTTTGGGGGGGCATAGAGAGATAGGTGATTTGCCGAGAATCACAGGATGTTTGAGCCTCCCGCCAGACCCGAATCTGGTTCCCCAGCTTCAAAGTCGGCTGCCCTAGCTGTTAATTTACAAAAAATAATGGGGTGACCCGGTGTCCCTCAGAACCTGGGTATACGTATTATATAAATACAATGGTTCTGTCGGGGAAGTTTCAATTGCTTTAGGGTGTTCACAGTATAAATACATTACATGTAACACATATCCATAAGTAAATATAACAAAACACACCCAAGCTGAATTTTTCAATCGGTATTATTTTTAGAAAAAAGGACATAACAAATAAACAAGGCTACAGTTATACAATTGACAGATTTGTGAAGAAAGAGTGACATGTAGTGGTAAATACAGACGATATACTGTAGCATGACAGATAGAGAAATCACAAAAAGGTTATTTTGGGAGGATACAAATTTTGATTATGTCCATATGATTGTTCACATATGCTTCATCATCATGTGTAAGTTAATTTTTGAACTGAAGCCTTGTGTAGACACATAGTATGCGTCGACATTTCGACCCTATGTAAAGCGCAATATTTAATACGCGTCACGGCGGGTCTTCCTCGGGACAGGGGGGTAGGTGTGTAGCCCTGTGCAGAGGGTCATGAATCACTGCGCGTGCGTTGGGTTTCTTAGTCCAGCAAAAAACGATTTAGACCTCAAAAGAGGTCTGGAGGTCTGGGAATAATTTCCAAGGGTTAATCTTCATGAGCCAGTCGAGTGATTTACACGATCTGGTGGATGCACGTCTCTCCAGTTCTCAGTCCGATGCATTCCCAGACCTCCAAGATTCTTATATCTTTTGAGGTCTAAATCGTTTTTTGCTGGACTAAGAAACCCAACGCACGCGCAGTGATTCATGACCCTCTGCGCAGTGCTACACACCTACCCCCCTGTCCCGAGGAAGACCCGCCGTGACGCGTATTAAATATTGCGCTTTACATAGGGTCGAAACGTCGACGCATACTATGAGTCTACACAATGCTTCAGTTCAAAAATTAACTTACACATGATGATGAAGCATATGTGAACAATCATATGGACATAATCAAAATTTGTATCCTCCCAAAATAACCTTTTTGTGATTTCTCTATCTGTCATACTACAGTGTATCGTCTGTATTTACCACTACATGTCACTCTTTCTTCACAAATCTGTCAATTGTATAACTGTAGCCTTGTTTATTTGTTATTTCCTTTTTTCTAAAAATAATACCGATTGAAAAATTCATCTTGGGTGTGTTTTGTCATATTTATTTATGGATATGTGTTACATGTAATGTATTTATACTGTGAACACCCTAAAGCAATTGAAACTTCCCCGACAGAACCATTGTATTTATATAAGCCCTAGCTGTTAAGCCACACCCTCCCCCCAACATAGGAGAAAATCTCTGGAAGAGGTAGAGCAAACTGGTGCACATCCTCGCAAACACTTATTTCCAATAAGACTGTATTGGGGCAACCATATTTGAGGAAGATCTCCCATCCTCCCACATTATCTCCAACATATCTCATAACTGTGAGATAGAATTTATGCAGTTAAACAGGCTGCATATACCAATAGTTAAGTAATTTGTAGTGAGCTTTTCAAACTAGGATACTATAGGAGCATTAATTAGGTCTCCCTTTGTGTGTCAATTGATGCTCCAAAGGGATGTGGTTCACAAATGATTTCCATCTATCCAGGGGTGAGCTATATACAGGGGTTTGGTAAAATGTATTTGGTATTATGTAGATAGGACCCTCCCTTGAGACAATTTTAATCTAATAAATTGTTCTATTTGTATCAGGTCTCGTGTAGCCACTTCCTTAAACAGCAGATGTGTGCCCTAATGGTGCAGCTGTGTATATTGTAGCCTTTCTGTTTCGTCTAGCCCAAATTATCTTTTACTGTTATTGAATGCCTTAATTTCAGTTCCCACATACTTATCTTTTATCATCAAGCAATCTCCACTTCGCCAATCCTCAAAAAGGCCCATTGTAAGTGAAGGTATAAAAGAGGGATTGGAATATATAGGTGTGTAAGGAGAAGGGTACAATGTCAAGTCAGTTTCTTATTAACTTCGTTCCACACTGTCAAGGTTGTGCTCATTGGGGTGCTTAAATATACACTGGAAGGTTTATCATTCTTGGGCTTACATATTAAGGGCCTTATTAGAACTTTGGCAGTCCACCAGTGGAAAATGGAATGCACCGATTCCTTTAGGACCGCCAAAGCCGTGATGCTGCCACCCCCTAGATTAGGAGTTACATCCCCATTGGACGGTGCAACGCACCATCTGCTGTAGGATGGCCAAAACCATGGTGCTGCCACCTGCCAGATTAGGAATTAAACCCTGGTCTGGCAGGCGGTGCTGCGGTGGCTATCTGTCAGACTCATTGAAGAGCCTGACATGCAGATCGCCATTCTCAGAGTGCCAACTGCACCTTCCTGCACGGTGTAGCATATATGCCACACCGTGAGGAAACTGAGGGTGCAAAACCAGGGGTGCAAAACACGTGCCCCCTTGCATGCAACCCCAGGCCCGAGAGCAGCAAAGGGCCCTGTTAGGGCCCCCTTTGTTGCCTCTCTGCCACCCTTTTCATGGCAGGCTCACCGCTTGAAAAAGTGCGGTGGACAGGCAACTGCTAATAGGCTTGGCGGTCCACAGCGGCACCACCAGCATATTAGTGCTCCTGACCAGTGCGTGACGGCGGTGAGATCCTTGATCTCCGGTGGTCACAGCGGTCCTGTGGTGGTCCGACCACCACACTCACAATACTGTGGGTGGGCATGCAGTGTGTCGGTGGTTGGACCGCCACCACGGGTTCGGCAGTCCAAGAAGACCCTTAGTCCCATAGCATCAGACCTGCTACTGCCCTAGCCATATGAACCTAAGCATTTTCAGATTTTCGTATACTCCTGTCTGTTAGAATTTGTAGCTGTGAAGACATGTAATATGTATAAATGTTTGGCAAGGCTAATCTCCCCTTCTACTTGGGTCTACATAGAACGTTATAGCCAACTATTAGTTTTCTGCCACCCCAAATAGGCCTTTCAAGAGACCAAATAAAGATTTGGGATATGCATATGGGCAAGGCCGAAAACATGTAAAGGAATCTTGGCAGTATTTTCATTTTGAGATAATTAATACGGCCAATACAGGTGTGGGAGGGATAGACGGAAAAAGAATCAAGGAGGCTGAATGTGCTTCTCAATTTTGCAATACTTTATTTGTGGGATGGGGTGGATAGATTGTTAGTCACTTAGAATCGTGGTTTTCTTCCTTTAGGTTACACGTTCTCTTCTTCTTTTCTTCTTGGGTTATCTTCTACCAGGATGGTATCCACAGGAGGCTCGGGAAGAGAAGAAAGTTGCAGTTACTATTTTGGGTTTCAAGATAACTTGGGTAGGATAGTATCCTTCACCACACCCGGAGGGAGGGAAAGGGAAAATACCCAAGCTATAGGGAGGTAAGGGCTCTGCTAGCGGGGAGACTGACTCTACTAGCATAGAGACCTTTCTGTTTTCCCTTTTGTCCTCTTTCTCTATTCCTCCCCCCTTTCAAGTGAGTTGGACGCACATATAAGACGTGAAGGGAAAAGGAAAAATAATGAATTAAATAACGGTAAATAAGGAGTGTGCAAATAATTTCCTACTCGTTATTGGACACAGATGACCTCTTTTTGTCCTCCATCCCAATCAGTGACCCATCCTTTTCCTAGTGTTTACGAGCTAAAATCTACAGCTTAAGGAGAACAAATATTTCTCACACACAACAACATAGAACCAAAAGAGCCACACAAGAGAAATGCTTTCTTTTCAGTGTATCACTTGGCACTTCTTGCGGTAACTCCCTTTTGGCCTTCACCCAGGCCTCCTCTCACCCTGACCCTCCCTTAGACTCCATCCCTCCCTGTCCTTTGGACATACTGCAAATGCCGCAACTCTCCTCAGTTGCAGCAGCGTGTAGGCATCCCCCTGTGGGTGTCCACCACTCCTAAATCCAGTCCTGTACGGGAAAGTCAGTTGGGAGAAGTTTAACCCGTCATTTTCCTGTTTTCTAGGGACGGTGATGTCAGAGCGCAAGACGGCGGCAGGAGGACTGTGGTGATAAAGGTAAGTAAAGGGGTAACGGTATTGGTGTACCCCGTTCTTCCTCACATTCCCCCTTCCCTAACTTTCTTGGTAGCAAGAAATGAATCTAGGTTGCAGGGCTAGGAACCACTGTAAGATTCTATAGTTATGTCCTTTGTTACGTGAGAGCCATTCCAGTGGGGGTTGATCTGTATTCAGGATGACATCTCTGCCATCAAGTTAATCCCTTAGGGATTCGACGGCCCATTTGATTGCTAAAGTTTCCTTTTTCCACCACCGCATAATGTTTCCCACAAGGAAATCGTTTGCGGCTGATATATATATAATGGGTCTTTCGTGCCCTTGGGAGTCTGTCTGGGATAAGACGGCCCTAAGCTGTATTCTGAAGCATGAGTTTGTAAAATTAACGGTTTGGAATAATCAGGACTGAGTAGGACTGGTTTGGACACAAGGGTTTGTTTCAATTGGTGTAAGCCTTGTAAGGAACTTGGAGAAGGCTCATTTTCTGTTTTTACATCTTTTTTAAACAAATTGGTTAAGGGGGCAGCAATCTGAGAAAATTCGGGTATAAACCTTTTAGTATACCCTAAGATGCCTAAAAAAGCTCTAAAGTCTTTTCTGGTTTGTGGAAAGGGAAGGTTTGATATGGCCGCTACTTTCTCTCCTCGGGGTTTAATGTGTCCTTCAACCCGGAGATATCCTAGGTATTTTATAGATCTTGCAACTAAATGGCTTTTGGCCGGGTTAATGTTGAGACCACCTTCTTTTAAGGCTTAAATTACTCTCGTAAGATGTCTCAAGTGTTATTTCCACGAGGTGCTGTGAATGATTATATCATCCATATAGGCTGCGGCGAAGGCTTCACAAGCTTTAAGGACCAAATTCATTTTCATTTAAATCTTTATTTCGACACATTTGTGTCATAAAAGAGCAATAGAACATTTGTTACCTTACATGTTGACATTTGTTAGCACAATCAAGAGAAAAAAAAAATATATATATTAATAAGAATAACATTAAATAATAAGCTAGCCTATACATATATATCCATAGCGTCCATGTATACAATAACTAATTTCATAATTTTTGTTAAACACATTTTGCCCGGGCGGAAAATTTACAAAGTTAAAATACAATTTAACAATAAATATACTTTAAGAACTTTTAAAATAGTATTAAATCAGTGACCGCTAGAGCATTTTTTATATAAAAGGAATTCTTAAAAATTCGTATGAAATTCATAAAAAGCAACAACCACATATACCTAGTTGGAAAATGATAAAACAACAATGACATGTTATAGTATCATGTTATATATATATTTTTTTTTTTTTCATTTTTTTTTTTTTTTTTAAAAATTCAAATAATGTATCTCCTCGATTTATCTTTTTTTTTTTTTTTTTAAAGATGTAGACCCAACTTTATTCTAATAAAATTAGCAGCAAGAAGAAACCTACTAACTCCAAAAACTATCACTTGGCTGGTGTCAGTTTTTAAAATTCTGCCAGCCTCCTTATAGGATCTAGAGCCTATTTTATGGCATAGTGGTACTATCCACTTTTTCCTTGGTAATACATAGCTGGAGCAGAATAGAAGTATGTGTAAATCATCTTCCTTAGTACCATGAATACAAGAAGGACAGAGATCACTTCCTGATTTCGCCCAACTTTTTTCAAAGGCCTTAGTTCTTAGGATACCATATCTAAATTTTATGTACAAGGTTTTTGATAAGGGCGGATGGATCTCGTCTAAAAATGGTTCAAAGGATGCAACATCCTTAAATAATAAGAAGTTTTCAGTTAGCGGTCCATGAATTCTTGCATAAACTAGTTCGTAGCTCACATATGACCAGAAGGATAATTTGACAATTTTCTTGGAGCACGAATTCATAGCCTCAGGATCATTCCAGAAATGGGCTAATCCAATCGTACCTAACCAAATTCTTACATGCTTAAACCAATAAACTTTATTGCAATCATCGAGATCCATGACTTCTTTTAAGCCATTCTTGTAATTAACTAGTTCTGGGGTCGTCCACAATCTAACCCACAACAATAATGGTCTTAATATTGCATGTTGATCTGTACGTTTCAGATTTAGATCCAAAAGAAGTGGTATTAGAGGGGTATTTGTAGGTATTTTTATCATCCCCCTGAGGAACTTATTCTCAAGATTTTGAAATGTATGTCTACATACAGGACCCCAAATTTCCGCCCCATACAATACTGCTGATTGGACTTTGTACTTAAAAATCTCTATCGCAGGGGTCACTGCCTTATTCAAACATTCGTTATGTCTCTTAAGAATTGGTAAACAGTTTTGTTTAAAGATGATCTTATTCTTTTCTAGCTGCGGTCTCCAAGCTAAGGAAGAGTCTATAGAGACACCTAAATATATAAAATTCTGCACATAATCAAGCTTCTGTCCATTTAGCATTAAATTTTTCTTGAAGTTCCTGTGTGGGCTCAGTGCCATGTATTTCGTCTTTTTTGCATTGATTTCTAAGCCCTTCAAGGAACAGTACGACTGGAATCTATTTAACAAATTTTGAAGGCCCCGTGGTGTTTGGGAAATGAGAATGGTGTCATCTGCGAACAAAAGGGACGAAACCCGTTCACCCCCTAGTCTTGGAGCGTAGTTTTCACTACACTCCATGTAAGATGGTATATCGTTGACAAACAGGGAGAATAGGGTTGGTGCCAGTACACATCCCTGGCGTACTCCTCTTTTTATGGGGATAGCTTTTGTAAGTTCCCCAGTAGGACCCCACCTCACCTTTGCATAATTGTCCATATGTAATCCAATAACCAATTTTAGTAGGCCTAGCGGGAGCCCCTCGGATTTCAATGATTCCCATAAAAGATCTCGCGGTATAAGGTCAAATGCGGCCCGTAAGTCTACGAATGCCACATACAAATGACCTTTACGAATAACAACATATTTCCAATACAGACAACAGAGCCTTAGAACTTGGTCGATGGTTCCTGTTTTTACTCTGAAACCTGCCTGATATTTCGTTAAAATTTGTTCTTCTTCCAACCAGGTATTTATGCGGTTGAGTATATGCCTAGCATACATTTTTTGGGTAATATCTAAAAGACTTATGGGACGATAGTTAGCAGGATTGCTTCTATCGCCCTTTTTAAAAATAGTGATGATTTCCGCCCCGTTCCATGTGTCCGGAATTGACTCCCCGGCGGCAACAATGTTACACAGATGATTAAGGTAGGGAACCCAGACATCTAGTTCATGCTTGAACAGATCACCTGGTACTTTGTCCAGCCCAGGAGCTTTCCCATATTTAACAGAGTTGATAGCTAATTTTGTTTCCACCAAATCAAAAACTATAAGTGTAGATTCAGCCTCTGTAGACAACGTAGCATGATCTTCCTGTGCTGTGTTAACAGTCCCTTGGGCGGCGTACAGGTTCGTAAAATGGTCTATCCAGGTTGCTTCATTGAGATAAACTTCTCTCGAACCTTTCTCTCTTTGTTTACCCTTAACCACTGTTTCCCAAAATAACTTTTGGTCCTTCATTTTAGCTGCCGTCAGCATGTCGGACCATAATTCCTCGTCCCATGAACACTTTGCATTAACCAGCGCCTTATTATATAATTTCCTATTTTCTTTAATTACCATAGCGTTTTTACTTTTAACCGAGTCTATCAAAGCTGATTTTGCTTTCCGACATTCTTTATTAAACCATGGTTTGCCTGTAGGCTGCAGCTTAACTGCACCCATTCCTTTTTTTGGTCTTCTAGTCATGAGTTCTAATAATTCATTAAAGAACTCTTTATGTAATTTAAGAAATAAACCAGGTTCGCTTTCGGAGGGATTATAGATGTCGAATACATTAGTAAGGCAATTATAAATATTTGCCACTAAATCTTCTTGTCCCAGTATGTATGCCCATTTAACAAACCGACGATTGTTACTTAATATAACATTATCTGGAACAGGTTGATGACCTCCCTCATCTACTTCCTGACCCAGCATTAAGCTCTTTGTAAAGCTAACTTCCAAGGAATGGTGATCACTATCATATCTATCTTTGGCCATCAAGTCACTTATATATGGCCACAAGTCCATGGAAATAATAACGTAATCAATTGAGCTTTGACAATTACGTCTCGTAAAAGTAGGTGCCTTGGGACTATCGGAAGGAAAACGCCCGTTACATGCCCTCAGTCCATGACTAACCAGTACCCTTGTAATTTGGAAGGCTAGGGTAGAACCTGCAACTGTCCCATTGCTAGATAAGGATGGTATGCCATTAGCATTATCTTCATCCTCATACAGTTTATTCATTCCAGCGATGGGTTCAAAGTTGCAGTTCATATCCCCACATATTATCGTGCTTGTTTCCGGGTCCAGCGAATCCAGTATTGATTCTAGTTGGTCAATACATGGAGACTCCTTATATGATGGGCATGGTCGATTATATATATTAAAAAGATAAATCATCCGATTATCAGTGGTAACCATTTTTAAACCGAGTATATCTAATGAATCGGTTCTTAATTGCTGTATGGCTATATTAATGGACACACTGACCCATATTATTAGCCCTCCTGATGGACGACCTCTTACTGATGGAACTGCTTCCAACTGGTACGTTCTATACCCAACCCTATGTCTATGTGTCGTAGCCCATGTTTCTTGTAGAACACATATTTCAAAGGAATTTATATAAAGGTTCCAATCGGGGTCGCTTATTTTTGAACCTACTCCTGCAACGTTCCATGAAACAATCCTGGCCATAGAAGGGCCTTGATTAGAGCTGCAGTTAGCAGCCGATGAAAGTTTACCTAATCTTCTCGATATTTCTAAATTATTACTAATAGGATCGTTTACCTCTTGATGCTTTGTATGTTCCACTTTGGATGTGGGTTCAGGAGCTTCCAAGGGTTTTTTTTTTGGTATAATATTTCCCCCCTGTGTACCAGTTGATGTTAATGGAAGTAAACCAAGTAAACAATCAGGAGTCCTAAGGGGACTTATTAAAGCCACGGGTGAGTTAGCAGATGAAACAAGTGGACAGAGTGTGGATTTGTGTCCTTCCCCGTGTGCTTGAAGTCAATCAATGTCCTCCAGTCCACTAAACCTATTGTAACAGGAAATTAAGGGGTGAGTGTACTGTGGGCCCATCCATTCTCTATGATACTGAGAGTTGGCATATTGGGGCCTTCCTGCCCTACGTTGTACTAGAGTCCAGCCATCTTCCCCCTCTCTTTCCCATCTTTTAGGATATGTATTCCTAAAAAATTCACGTCCTATTCCACCCCTATCAAAATTTGAGTCCCTTAACCAACTCCATGCATTATCTTGTTGTTCCGTTGGTGGATAAAAATAAGCCAGGGGTCTTGCTACAATCGGTGAACCATTATTCCTTGGGACTCCCGAACAGATATGTCCTACTGTCCGAGGGTCCTCAAATGATACAATCACACAGTCCCCTTGCATTTTTTTCCTGTTATGGCCTACCCAGGGGACCCTCTCTACCATTAAGATATTACTTCTTATTGTTGGTGGTAATGGATGATTGTTATTCAGCCAATGTGACACTTTGTTTTTTAGCGCCTCATAAGGTTCTAAGACTGGTAAGCCTAATTCCGGAACCCCGGTTAGAATAACTACATAATCACATGCTTCAGGAGGTAAATTAATATTCCTGCGCTTTTCTCTGTGCGTGATGTCGTTATTGTTTGTAGAGGTACTACAAGGAGTCAACTTTTTAGCTGTTTCACATGTTGGTAAAGACTTTGCTCTGTTTTCATCTACATTAATAATGGTGGGATTGGTGGTAGAGACCTTTAGGGCTATGTTCCTTTCCTTTTCAATGTCATTGTCAAGTATTTTTGATACCTGTGCATTGCTAATAGGGGCTGGGACCTGCGTTACCTTTTTTTGATTGCTAATATTTACTTCTTTTTTCTCTTTCCTCAGTTCTGTAAGTTGTTTTTCTATCCCTATTAGTCTTTCTTCTATAGGAATGAGCAGGGTCTTAAATATTTTAGACAAGGTCGATATAAGGGAGTCTTCTTTCCCTATGTTTATACCTATGCTTTCAGCTGATAGATTAACAGATAAGATGTCAGCTAAAGAGTTATCTAGAAAGCTGTCGTCTACAATGTTCATAGGTAGTGTCTTCGGGGCAGCTCCTCCTTTCCCCTGTTCTTGACCCTTGCCGTCCCTTGGCCCTCTTACATTAGATGTATTATTTTCTTTGCACTTTCCTGACTTAGAAGCCTTAATAGGTTTGATAGCGGGATATTTTTTGTTTGATCGTCTACTTGTTGTTTTTTTGCGAATTGCTCCCTCCCTTGTCCCTTTTCTTGGGGTATTAGTGTTTACTATCTGATTTTCTGGCTGAGGGGCTGGTAAGGTGCTTTCTATAATAATCGAGTCTTGTGGATCAGGAGTATTACAATCTTGGGTATCAGAGGGTGTCATTGTAATACCGTGAACCTCTGCATTAATAAGCCATGTGTTAGAATTGATAGTATTATTCTCAAGAGTTCGCGTTGGAGTGCGAGCTGTAGCAATGTGGCCCATTGATGACCTTTTTGCTTGGGCAAGATCTTGGGAGACCCTCCTTTCCATAAGGACAATACCCTGATCTATCAGTGTATTTGTACGAACTATAAAATCGTCTAAGGTTCCAGTTAATTTGGAACTACCTGACGCAGCTTTACTACTTCTAGTTTCACGTGACATTATGTCGATTTGGTATAGGCAGCTAAACACAATTAGATAAAACAAAAAACAAAATAATAATTTTTAATACTTATTTAACTAAATACCATAACGTTTGTGATAGTTAGTCAATAAAATTCCTATTACTGCAATGAATGGGGGATGATAGCGTCTATTGTGTATGTAAAATAACCCACATCTACATATAACACTATTGCCTAACTGTCCGAGTAATAGTAAGAATTGGAGATGGTGTGCTTACAATGTCCGACGTTTCTCCGATGAAACGACCAGCGTCCCTGGCCCAGTCCAGTCTCCTCAGGCCTCTGAGGGCCTAAGAGGGCCCGCCCTTTGCCCGGGCTTAGCCCGGCTGCGCCCGCGCGCGTCCCGCGAGGCGGAGGGCGGCGTCAGTTTTGTAGCGCCTTCAGGCGCGAAAATGCGGCACTTCCGGGGTGCGAAGGATCATGGGAGATGTAGTTTTCCCAGCGCGTCTCCCCCCACACAGCGGTCGCGTTTGTCCTGCGACGGCGGGAGGGAGATTCAGGCGTCACAGAGAAGGCTGCCCCGGGTAACAGGATGCACAACAGGTGAGCACTCGGTGAATGTCTCCTCGTTTTAACAACGGCCCCCACTCTGCCAAGGGCGGCGTCAGTTTTGTAGCGCCTTCAGGCGCGAAAATGCGGCACTTCCGGGGTGCGAAGGATCATGGGAGATGTAGTTTTCCCAGCGCGTCTCCCCCCACACAGCGGTCGCGTTTGTCCTGCGACGGCGGGAGGGAGATTCAGGCGTCACAGAGAAGGCTGCCCCGGGTAACAGGATACACAACAGGTGAGCACTCGGTGAATGTCTCCTCGTTTTAACAACGGCCAAATTCATAAGCCTTTGGAAGGTAGCGGGAGCTCCATGTAACCCAAAAGGAAGCATGGTAAACTGATATAGTCCTCCAGGAGTGGAAAAGGCTGTTTTTCCTTATCCTGCGTCCGTAAAGGCACTTGCCAATAGCCTTCGCACAAATTCAATGTGCTGATGTATTGGGCTTCCCCCATTCTCTCAATCATTTCATCAACTCGGGGAGGTGGGTATGTATCGAGCCGAGATATTTTAAAATCAATACAAAACCTGAAGGATCTATCCGGTTTGGGGACGATCGCAATGGGTGTGTTCCATTCTTATTGGACGGTTCAATTATTCCCATTTTCAGCATTTGCTGTATCTCATTTTCAATGGCTTCTAGCCAGGATTCGGGTATACGATAAGGGCATAGCCGTATTTTTGTTTTCCTGGGGGATATGTATTGTATGTTCTATCAATTAAGTTCTTCCCGGGGTCAGAGAAAATATGTTCTAAAGGGGCTGTAAGTACTCATTTAATTCCTGCTGTTGCTGAACAGGCAGCTCAGGGTCGATGCTTTGTTGGTATAATGGGGTTGGGATTTCTACCTTTCCTAATAATGCGGGTCTAGCCCCTTCCCATTTCTTGAAATTGAATAATGTGAAAACTGTGAGTATTATTTTTTTTCCAGGGTCCATCCCAAGGCAGTATGTAACCGGGGTCACTCTGTCTATGACCCGAAAAGGACCTTGACATTGGCCTAACAATTTGTGATCGGAGGTGAGCATCATTAATAAGGCTAGATCACCTATCTCAAGGGTTCGATCTTTAGTTCTTTTGTCGTACTGGATCTTTTAGGAAGCCTGAACCTGTTCTAGATGGGTTTTTAAATTACTTCGGAATTGATGCAAGTGGGACTTCTGGCTAAGAACGTATTCAGTGTGTGATTTGGCTCCTTCTGGTTCGTCCTCCCACTCTTCCTTCATCATGTCCAACAAGGTGCGGGCTGCCTACCATATAACAGTTCAAAAGGGGAATAACCAGTAATTTTCTATTGTTTACAACGGAGCGCGAATAGGCCTAGGGGCAGCATGTTCTCTCATTTTCGAGTCTCCAACTCCAGTAGTTTTTTTAGGGTTATTCTAAGGGTGGCATTATACCTCTCTACCAATCCATCCATTTGTGGATGGTAAGCAACAGTGCATGTCTGTTTGATTTTGAGCTGTTGGCAGACCTGTTTCATTAAGTTGGAATTAAAGGGTGTCCCCTGATTGTTTATGATTTCCCTTGGGGAAAAGATGTTAATCATGGCTTTGGCAATCTAGATAGGGTTAGATTGTCTTAGAGCGACTGCTTCGGGAAAGCGAGTCGCATAATTGACTAAGACCAGTACATAACGATGTCCGCTACGGGAGGGAAGAAGGGACCCAATTATTTCGATCCAGACTCTCGAGAAGGGTTCTTCGATTACAGGTAGGGGTTTTAATGGTACTATTGTGGGTAAGGTCCTACTATTTGTTTGGCAAATAGGGCATTCCCCACAATATCCACAGACTTGATGGTAGATTCCAGGCCAATAAAACTTCTCAAGTATAGCTTTTTCTGTTCCCCCCTCCCCCAAAGTGTCCCCCTAGCAGATGACTATGTGTAAGAAACAGTATTTTCTCTCTATACTGTTGGGAAACTAATAATTACGGGGTGAGATTTGTCCTCCCTTTTCGATAAAGTAAACAATTTTTTATAAAAAAAACTGGTGACCTACTTGATTGGGATCTTCTGTGTGAGTGGCTCTGTTCCACACCTTCCGTAGAGTGAGGTTGTCCCTTTGTGCGGTATGAAAACCTCGGTAGTGTTCCCAAATACTGTTTTCTAGAGCGACTCAGTTCCAGTCTTTCTTTTCCTCTCTTTTCTGCCTTTTACTGTTTCAGGTTTTTCCTTGGGGCCACACAAGGTCAGATATGTGAGAGAAAGGAGCCGTTCTTCTCCATTCTCCTCCCTCTTTCCATGTCTCCTAAATTAAACTATTCACATAGGGATAGTCGTTACCCAAAACCAGGGGTTCGGGTAGTTTGGGAATCAACCCCACTCGTAGGGGAATCGGACATACAGACGGCTCATGTTGTACACACACTTCAGTGGTGGGATACTGTTTATTGTCCCCATGTACGCACTGGATGTTTACGACTCCTGTAGTGTGTTGTACCCTCCTGGATTAGCCTGGGGTTGCATAACGCTCTAAAGACATCCTGTGTCCACTAAGGCTTAACTAGGCTCTCCGTTTATTGACACTTGTCAGTGATAAGTAGGGAAATGTCCTATCTGCGTGCAATAGAGAGATCTAGTCAGACCCACCTCCATGGGTTCCTCCTTCTGGTGGTATATGCGTGCAATGTGCCTGAACATGCCGCAGTGGAAGCACTGGGTCCCGGGATTGGGTGAAGGTTGTGTAGGTATGGGTAGGGGTCCAGGTGGTCCAGTTAATAGTATCACGGTCTCAGCCTTTCTTGATGGTGGGACTTTTTAGGTTTTTGGTATTGCTCTCCCCGAATGCTTCCACTGGGTTGTTTCCCTATGTTAGCGAACCCATCTTTGTATGGGTGGGAGCAAGGACGAAAGATATTGTTCTGAATACATTTTTTACGATATCTCTTCTTTAGAAGAAGTTAGGGGCTTCAGCCATCTTTCTGCCATGTCTCTCACTCGATAATATAGGGCTCTTGGGGTTTCTTGGGGCCCTTCTCGAATTTGTCGGAGTCGAATTCTAGATGTTTCTTCATCCACCCCCATTCTTTCCAGTATGCTTTTCCTAACATCCTCACACCGGTCATTCCTAGCAGATTGGCTGCTTGATATGCGGCTTGAAGATCACCGGAGAGAAGAGGACCAAGATATTGCCCCCATTTATCCATAGGCCATGCTGCAGCTCTTGCCATCATTTCAAAGTTTATGAAAAAAAAATCAGGGTCTTCCAAGCTAACATATTTCTTCATGACCTCGTAGGGTGGTGTGGCTCCTCTGTTTTCTGAGTGTTTCCGCCAATTTGCCTATAACAGCCTCTTAAGTTTGACTTTGTTCGGTGAATGTTTTATGCAACTTCTCTCGATCTTCCTCAGCCACCGCTAGTAACTTCTCCATTATTTTCCCCAGTTTCTCCTGGCTTTCCGCCATTTTATGCACAACTGCCTCCATTTCCACTGATCCCACTTCTAACAACACCTGTGGGAAGGAAGGGCGAAAAAAAAATCGAGGAGGCTTAATGTGCTTCTCAATTTTGCTGTACTTTATTTGTGGGATGGGGTGGATAGATTAAATTACTCACTGAGGGGGAGATTTACAAACATTTTGCGCTGGATTAGTATCACAAAAGTGACGCTTCAAAGGAGGCGCTAACAGGAGAGATGCTTTTATTTCTCTGTGCTTTTCCAACTTTGCATGCGTGCTGCACTGTGTAGCAGGCATACAAAGTGGAAAAAGCTTTCCATCATGTCAGGGCATAGTATTTTGTACAAGAAGGGTACCCTTCCTGTACAAAACCTATGCTAGACTCATGCACACACCCTAGCACTATGGTGCTAAGGTGTGTGCATGGCACACGGCCGCTGAAATCAGCACCGGCACACGGGAAAGGTGAGTAGAGGGTCAGACCTTTGAATATATGGTGCTCTCCTGCTCCTTCCCTGTAGCGCAACGCAGCGCAGCCTCGCGGGGGCTGCGCTGTAACGCTTGACTTTTTGGTAAATCTCCCCCTTAGTGTCTTGGCTTTCTTCCTTTAGGTTACTCCTTCTCTTCTTCTTTTCTTCTTGGGGTATATTCTCCCAGGAGGGTGTACCCAGGAGGCTCGGAAAGAGAAGAAAGTTGCAGTAAGTACCTCTGGTTTTAAGATAACTGGGGTCGGATAGTGTCCCTCACCACACCCGGAGTGAGGGAAAGGGGAAATACCCAAGGTGTAAGCTCTGATAGCGAGCCAGGGGCAAAACACAGGCCCCCGCAGCCCCAGCAGCCCCAGCGGTGCAGGGGGCCCGCAAGCTCCAGGGGCCCCCCTCAGCACAGCACTCGGGCTGCAAAGCTCCCTATTGAGCCCTGAGGGGGCCCCTCCATGTGCCTTGCAGGGAGGCCCCCACGGGTTTCGTTATGCCGGTGTAGCGAGCAGACTGACTCTACTAGCATAGAGACTTTTATGTTTTGCCTTTTATCCTCTTTCTCTCTCCCTCCCCCCCTCAAGTGAGTTGGAGGCACATAAAAGACGTGAAGGGAAAAGGAAAAATAATAATTGAAAAAACGGTGGCTAAGGAGTGAACAAAATAATCCGCTACTCGTTATTTTTGTCCTCCGTCCCAATCAATGAACAATCCTATTCACAGTAGTTACAAGCTGAAAGCTGCTTAAGGAGCACTAATATTTCTCCCACACAACAACACAAAACCCAAAAAAAACACACAATGCTTTCTTTTCAACGTATCACTGCACTTCTTGCTGTAACTCCCTTATGGCCTTCACTCACCCCCCGTCCCTCCCTTAGACTCTCCCCCTTCCTATCCGGTGCAAGTACCGCAAATGCCGCAATTCTCCCGAGTTGCGGTGGCGTGTAAGCATCCCTCTAGGGGTGTCTACCACTCCTTACTCCAGTCCTCTGGAGTGTCTGTGTCATCCTCTGTCTCTCTTGGCCAGACTTGCTCTGTTGACCTCTCTTCACCGACCCATGACGTCCTTCTTGGGCTGTTCTCCGTGGCGTCCTCTGGCTTTTTCCCGCTCTGCCCTTCGTCTTCGAATTACCCCTCTTCAAAACTTATAATGAATAATAAAGGGAGAAGAGGCATCTCTGGCTAGTTCCCCGTCTCAGCCTAGTTGACTGAAAGAGTTGGCCATTAAGAAGTATTATAGAGAGGGGAGATTGATATCTCATAAGAGCAAAGGCTGAAAATGTGGGGCCAAATCCAGCTGTCTCGAGTGCCTTGGCTAGGAAGCCCCAGTCAAGGGCTTTTTCAGCTTTAAGCATGACCGGAATTGTTTGAAACAACTTTTTCTTGGCTTTTTTGATCATATGGACTGCTTTTCTCAGGTTGTTGTGTGTTTTGTGATTTTCAATGAACCTGGAGTCATCGGGATGGATAAGCTCTGGCAGGACATTTTCTAGGCATGTCAGCAGAATTTTTCATGAAAATCTTCATGACTAGATTCAAAAGGGCAATGGGCCAGTACGGCGTAGACGACTCAGGGTCTTTACCTTTTTATGAATCAGGGGAATAGTGGATTCTCTCTTTAATGGTGATACCTCTTAGGTTACTGCAAAGGAGTTGTAGACCCTAGTCAAAATTGGAGTGAAGAGTGGTCTGAATTTTATATTTTTTTTTATCTCATCTCCTCTTTATGGGCACCTCTAGTGTAGTGAATTGCTCTGGGTTAATTTCGGAGAGTCAGAGAGAATTTAAATATTCATTCTTGAGTGCTTCCACCGGTTGTTGTACAGAATGCTACAGTGAGTAGTAAGCTTGAAAAGTCATCAACTTCTCTTCTCTAGAAAGTTTTGTTCCATCTTCTAAAGTTAGCACTTCTACGTACTGTCTTTTCCTTTTTGTTTAGAGTAGATGAGCAAGGTGTGTGCCGACCTTGTTCCCCTGTGCATAGTGTACATATTGCAATTTAAGTAGTGTGAGAGGTGCTCTGTTTGTATCTAACAGCTTTCGCTGACTCCATTGTGAAGTAAGAGTTCTAGGTCGTTGGTGCATAGGTGATGTCTTGTATTCTAATTCAAGATTTTTAAGTTCCAATTCCAATTTTTCCCTTTGTTGGCATCTACTCTTCTTGAGATAGGCTATTTTACTGATACAAATCCTTCCACAGACTGCTTTAAATGAGCCCCACAGAGGTGAGATGGAGATCTCCAGTGGTCCATTGTTTTGGAAAAAGTCTATTATACATGTTTTTAATTCTTCCTTGAGAACTGGATGCCACAGCAGGAAAGTGTGTATTGTCTATTTGTTTCTTTTACGAGGTAGTTCCCCCCCCCCCAATATATCACTACATTGAAAGGGGCATGGTCAGAGACAAGAATAGTGCCTATGTGGACTTGGGAGCCTATGGAAAGGAGAGAGGAGTTCAAAAATATATCATCAATTCTTGAGTATGACCTATAGGCGTGCTAGAAAAGATCTAGTCTCGTTCCTCATCATGTTTCTCTCTCCAAACATCCCACAAGCCCAACTCTCTTAGTTTACCCATAATTCTCCTTCTAAATCCTCTCCCCCACACTCCACCCCCCACTCCGAGTGTAAATTTTCTGATCCGGTTCTGTCTACCTTGGGGTTTGAAACCAAGTTGAAATCTCCCATCAACATATTTCCATGTAGACGTCTGCTAAGGTGTCTCGCATTTTACATAAGACATCATCGTGATGTACATTGGGTGCATAGATACCTGCTACTGGGAGGGAGGTTTCCTTCTCAGTTCCCTTAACAAAGAGGTTCCTGCCTTCTCCATCCTTCTCACAATGAGAGTGTAGGAACGGGAAGTCTGTGAAAGAAGAGTGCCACTCCACTGTGTCTACTATTTCCCAAAGAGTAATAGGCAATGGGATACAGCTTGTTTTCACATTTTGTTTTGTCTACTCTTTTTGTAGGTGTGTTTCCTGCATTGCGATTATATTATGGCCTCCCTGCTCCATGTGTTGCCCTGTTTTGATTCATTTAGTGAGAGCATTAAGCTCTTTAGCATTTAAAGTTTAGATTTTAACCATAACAAGCACAGAAAATATTTGTGTTCTGATAGAATCCACCCCGTAATTTTCTGTCATGTGTGATATTGCGTAAGTGTAGATGAAAAGTAGTGATGACCCCGTAAAAATTGCATGTCTGGTGTCCTCCTTTGTTTTTCCCATCACCCCCTCCACAACGTAGCTTTGTTCATTTTACATTGTTCTAAGAATTCTCTCATGGTGCCTAGAGGATTCCCATCTGTGCAATAGGTTACCCTCCCCTATTCTGGGGGTGGTGTGGGCACCGTAGGTGGGACATAGCAGCATTCCACTTCCGAGATGTGTTCCGGCTAATTGATTAATGTTCCAACCGGCGGCTTCATATTCGAACGTAGGAGGTCACAATGCCCAATATGATGATAAGTGTTTTGTTATAGCCATTGTCAGGTGTGGTATCCAAGTCGGTTAAGTATCGCTGTTTGGTCTCTGGGTGGTATGTTTGAGTGGGCTTCTGTCCCATTTTGCCCCTGTGTAGCGCTGTGGTCATGGTAAATGCCAGAGTTCCATTGTTTCTGAGGTCTCTTAATTGTGAGGAAGGTGGGCCGCGCTGGTCTGTTTCAGGGTACTCCAGCGTAAGACCCAGGATTCGTGCTGATGATGACAATTTGGAATACTGGTGAATTATATTGATGTGCACAAAGCAATGCCAAATGGATAATACCACTGGTATTTGATTTTGTTTCACTGTAAATACACAGCAGTAGAACAGAACTGGTGTCTCCAAAGAAGTGTCTCTGGTGCAATGTAATAAAATATGAAGCATCTATATCAATTGTGTTGTATTTGGTCTGATAATCTCGGTGCTTTAAAGACCTTCTCCTTGCAGCAATAGTTGTGAAATTTTGTGAGAATGTCTTGCAGTCAACACAAGTTTTCCACCCTATGTGCGCCCACTCTATTCACTCTATTCAGAATGATCAGGGAAGGGGCATCTCCAAAGAGTGTTAAAAAGAGGTTTACAATGAAATGTTCAATATCTGTGTCTTCTGCTCCATCTCTAAGTCCTCTAATTTTAATGTTGTACCTTCTTGGGTGATATCCTACATTTATTTTTTGTAATCATCAATTTATTTTCAGGGTGAAAGGCCATGACAGTCCAAGATTCTATGGCAGTCCACGGAGGCTCCGATTATGCTTATCTATTCTTTACTGACACACACAGCAGCCAATAAACAACTTTAAACTGGCATGAACCCGGAAGGACTACCCCCTTCCTGTGTATGCACCAATCACAACACAGTCCACGACATAAGAGTGTCCGATAATATCTGAACTTCCTCTTTCTTTGCTGCTGCAGCAGCAGATAAGTGCTTTTCCATTACTTTCTATCTTTTGTGGTAAAGAGTGTGGGGAAGTTACTGTATTACTGATGGTTTATTGTGTTATCAGGAGTGTCTTACTATTTGGATTGTTCATGGCGCGTCCATGGTGAGGTTTTCTGCGGTGTTTCTTCGCTCCGGTCCCTGAGGGGATTTCGTGTGGTGACCGCGCGCGCTCGATTATTTTCGTTGCTACGCGAGCGTCGCTAGGGGGCGGTGGAGAAGGAGGAGGCAGCCACGACACGCTCGTGCTCAGAGAGCGGTCGCGTCGTTGCCCCGGACGCTATGCGTGTGCGCGAAGACCCGTTTTTCTCTCGTTAGGAGTTAACGGCCCTTCGCGCATAACGTGTAGAGACTGCATACATCTCTGGCCTCTTAAATCTAATGCTGACCGGAGCATGTTACCGGAATAGAGCTTTGCTCTAGGGGAGCTGATAAGGGGTTACTCCTTCCACCTTGAATATTGTTTTTTCAGAACTTTTAGCTTGTGTTTCGCTCTGTGTAGTATTTAGGGATAAGTTCTGACAGACCCCTGGGCTGCTCCCCCCCTGAATCTCCTCCAGACCTCTCTGCTTGTAGCAATGGCGTACTATGCCGAAGAGGATAATCAGTGGGTAGAGTGTGATGAATATGAGGAATATGAGGAGCCTGAACAATTGGAGGAGAATTTGGTTGAAGCCCTGGATACCCACGTCCAGGGTTCAGTTAACAAAGCCTTGATAAAAGCTCTAAAGCCTTTTACTAAACCTCTCCTCAAGTATGGCAAGAGGAAGATGAAAACTCAGCATAGTGGCGCGGAGACCTCGCAGTCTTCTGCCAAAGTTTTGGCGCGCATGGCCAGAAACGTCATGAAAGACCATGGCTCCATGGCTTCCTATACCACGGATGAATCTTTTCCGTCTACTACAAACACCTCTGACTCCGAGGTGGAGTCGGTGAGGCCCAAAAAGAAAACAAAAAAGGTGAAACATACTGCTTATAAGGCAGATGACAGCCAGGCTCCCAAAAATCTTTTATTTGACCCTCAGAGTCTTATACATCCTCGATCCTCGGAGTGGGTTCCTTGTCCGGAGGTGGCCCATTATGTGGGGGTAAACCTACGACAGGGTTTTGAGAAGGAGGTGCGCGCCACCTTAAGGTGGGAATGGCCGAGACCCTCGCTGACTGGCAAAGTGGCTGACACGCCAGAGTTAGATCCGAACATGGCTACGTTTATGCGAAAATTCGCGAAGGACCCGAAAAAGGGTTTGGATAGAGCCTGGCGGGGGTGCCAGGATAAACTGTTGGATGTTTCGGGCCCCCTTACCAAAATATTGGATGCGGCGGTCAACGCCAAGAACCAAAACGTTCCGTTGGACACCTCGGATGTTATGGAGTGGGCTCAGCGGGCCCTGTGTTTTTTGGGAAATGCCAATGTGGCGCTTTCAACGGAAAGGAGGCAACCCTTCTTAATGTGCATCGACTCTCAACTGGCGGAGATGGCCACGAATGAACCGGGTTCCCTGGCCAATGGTATGCTGTTTGGCGACAAATTTGTCAAAGAAATGGGCAAATACGTGGCCACGTTTTCGGCACTAGATAAGGCGCAGGCAAACATCAAGAAGATTTTCCACACTGGTGTTTTTGATAGGGCCGGACGCTCCAGGGGTCGAGGGTCTGGCCGAGGTTATAACCAGACCTCCCGAGGTGCTGAGCAAAGAGGCAGAGGTGGTCAGAAACCGCAGTTTTACCCCTCCCGAATTGGGGAGGACGAGGTCGAGGCCACAGAGGAGTCTACAGAGGACAACAAAATTCCGGAGATAGCTCCTATTCAGGTAAAGATTTTGAGTACCACAGAGTGCATGGTGGGAGGTCGTATTGCGTTGTTCCTTCACAGGTGGCAAGAGATTACGGTCGATCCCTGGGTTTTCGAAACAGTGCAGGGCTTCCACATAGAGTTCTACGCCACTCCAAAACAGAGTCAGATGCCTGGCTCTCTACATTTTTCCCAACAAGAACAGAGTTTCATCGACGGGGAAGTGGAAGCGTTACTCCAAAAAGGCGCGATAGTGAGGTCTATTCCCCATTTTCGGGGTTTTGTAAGCACTATTTTCTTGGTTCCGAAGAAGGACAAAGGGTTTCGCTTGGTGTTGAATCTCAGGGAATTCAACGCATGGGTGGTGTATCGCCACTTCAAAATGGAGGGCATCCATTTACTGCGGGACATCCTTCTAGAACAGGATTGGCTAGTTCGCTTAGACCTGAAGGACGCCTATCTGGCGGTTCCTATATTCCCGCCTCACAGACGGTTTCTCCAGTTTCTTTGGCGCGGCCAGTGGTTCGAGTTTTCCGCGATGCCCTTTGGTCTGTCTTCCGCCCCTTGGTGTTTCACCAAACTCATGAGACCGGTGGTGCAATGGTTGAGAGAACGGGGGGTGCGTCTGATAATTTATCTAGACGACATTCTAATTATGGCACAGTCGAAAGAACTCTTGGTAAGGCACCTGTCTTGGACGCTCCGACTGTTGCAGGAACTAGGTTTCCTACTGAATCTAGAGAAGTCGGTTCTGACCCCATCGCAATCGATGGATTTCTTGGGATTTCAAATCAACTCTCTCACGTGTCAGTTACTGCTTCCTCTGAAGAAGAGAGTGGCAATCAGGAAGGAATTGAGGAGAGCGCTTGCCTCTCCGTCAATATCATTACGGACGCTAGCTCGCCTGGTAGGCCTTTTGGCTGCGTCCATTCAGGCGATTTTTCCGGGACCATTGCATTACAGGGCCCTTCAGAGATTGAAAATGTTGCATTTACGCAAGGGTCTCTCGTATGCGGAACAGATATCCCTTTCTGCAGAGGCTCGTACGGAGATCAATTGGTGGTTAGACCATATGGATGCCTGGAATGGCAGGGCCATTTTCTCCACCAGCCCGGATGTAGTGATAGAATCAGATGCGAGTCGATGGGGCTGGGGAGCGCGTTGCGGGACCCTGGAGACGGGGGGTCGGTGGTCTCAGGAGGAGCTGAAATTGCACATAAATTGCTTAGAACTTCTTGCGGGAGCTTTTGCGATTCGTACTCTGGCCCCTCAGAAGCGTTCTTGTTGCATTCTCCTCCGCATGGACAATGTGTCCGCGGTGCGATACATAAATCGGCTCGGAGGGACCAGATCTCGCCTCTTGGCGGAGATAGCCAAGGACTTCTGGCATTATTGCCTGGACCATCGTCTGGTGGTGACGGCGGAGTATATTCCCGGGTCATCCAACGTGATTGCCGATTGGAATTCACGACATTTGCGGGACAGCAGCGATTGGAGGCTGCATCCCAGCAGATTCAAGGCATTGAACCTCAAGTGGGGCCCTTGTGTGTTGGACCTGTTTGCGTCCAGACTCAACAGTCAGCTTCCACGGTTCTACAGTTGGCGGCCGGACCCTCTTGCGGTCGGCTTGGACACCTTTCTTCACTCGTGGACGACGGACATTCTATATGCCTTTCCACCATTTGCCATGATCCCAAGGGTGTTGGCACAGATTCGCAGACAGAAAGCAGAACTTGTTCTGGTTACTCCTTGTTGGAAGGCACAAGCATGGTTCCCAATCGCCATGACCTTGGCTTGTGCGCCTCCGGTTCGACTTCGATCATTTCCGGACATTCTCACGGACCCGCAGGGGCTTCGACACCCGTTAGTGTTGCAGGACCAGTTGGTTCTCATGGCCTGGAGACTTTCAGGCGTCGCTGGCAGGTGCCGGGAGTTTCGCAAGACACTCTCTTTTTCTTATCTCAGGCTTAGGCACCCTCCACACACAAACGATACGAATCTGCTTGGAAGCGATGGGTTGGTTGGTGTGGTGAGCGACAGAGTGATCCCGTGGGATCCGACATTCATCTGATTGTGAATTTTTTGACGGAACTAGCCAAATCCGGCCTGGCATACCGGACGGTGAATAACTTTAGATCGGCAATTTCTGCGGGCCACCCTCATGTGGAAGGCAGACCGGTGGGGGAACACCCTTTGGTTTGCAAGGTGGTGCGAGGTATTCGTTTAGTGAATCCTCCTCAACCTAAGTACACCGTACTTTGGGACGTTTCGGTGGTACTGCGTTTTTTGAGAAACTGGCCGAATAATGAAGCGTTGTCTAGGAAACAATTATCAGCAAAATTGACAGTCTTGCTGTGTCTAATCTCATGTAGACGAGTGTCGGATGTGCGGGCCTTGGATTTGGCAGGTAGAGTATTTACTCCTTCTGGAGTTTCCTTTACGATTTCAAGACGTACTAAAACGCATTCTCTGTGTATTACATACCCTGCTTTTCCTCATCACAGCAAATTGTGTGTTGTCAAGTGTTTAAAGTTTATGAGGATTGTACTAGGGAATTTAGATCTGATATGTCAGGACAATTATTGATTGCTCTTCAGAGACCTTTTCGCCCGGTCACTTCTGCAACCCTGGCAAGGTGGGTCACTTGGTTACTGGGTCTTGCTGGGGTGGACATTTCCATATTTGGAGCTCATTATGTTAGAGGAGCTATGGCCTCAAAGTCTTTTGGGGCGGGTTCTCGGTTGCAAGATATAATGACTGTGGCGGACTGGTCGGCTGATTCCACATTCAAAACGTTTTACCATAAACCTATTGTGGATGTAGCTTCGGTGGTGGTGAATCAACTTTAAACTAGCATAATCGGAGCCTCCGTGGACTGCCATAGAATGAAAAATTGTCTAGCAAACGCGACAAAGAATTTTCAATTCTATTAAGGACACGGAGGCTAGGATTATCCCACCCAAGCTTTAATATGTACAACAATATTGTGTTACTGCTAAGATCTTGTACCCACCCTTTAATGTTGAAGGTTTAATACAGTGTCATTGTTTCGAATGGAAATTACGATATCAATTTCCATTTCAGGTGAACAGAACAAGCAGACCTGAGTCTGAGGTTTCGATATCGACATAGTGCGGTTCGTGGACATGACGGAGGAAGTCGCTTCGGACAAGGCTCCACTTCATGCGAAGTTTTCCAGTTTGGTTGAACGGTTGAAGATAAAGGCAAAGAAAGAGGAAGTTCAGATATTATCGGACACTCTTATGTCGTGGACTGTGTTGTGATTGGTGCATACACAGGAAGGGGGTAGTCCTTCCGGGTTCATGCCAGTTTAAAGTTGTTTATTGGCTGCTGTGTGTGTCAGTAAAGAATAGAGAAGCATAATCCTCGCCTCCGTGTCCTTAATAGAATTGAAAATTCTTTGTCGCGTTTGCTAGACAATTTTTCATTCCACTTGTAGAAATTCCATGTCCTTCAGCTTCCACTACTCAGGATCCCACTGAATCAATATCTGATCTTAGAGCTGCAATCTTTTCTCTTAGATTACACCAGAGAGTCTATAGTTCCTGAAGGATGCCTGCTTTTAGTTCCTCTCCAAGTTCAGATTTAAAACGTTGAAGACTTGCCAGGAGTTTTGCTTTCATTAGTGCCATGGTGAAGGATTGTTAAGAGGGACCAACCAACAACAATGTGACATTTTCTTTAGTAGATGTATTGTAATTTTTAAAGAATCTTGTGGACTTTTTTGTTTGCCTATTAGGAGGCAGAAGCAGGACTTGTATCTGGCATGAGTAGAGGATATTTAGTTTATTCAACAGACACTGCCTGGTAGTGTAGTAAAATGTGACTGCTTTACTTCAAAATGGGAGTAGTTCCAGTTGGGTTATCAATCAGATCGTCAATATCGCCTGTGTTCTCTATCCAATATTAGGTGGGCATCACTAGCACATTGCAGATAGTGGCTGCTGCTTAAATGTTGTCTTGATCTGAGGTTTTATAGTTCTGTCCTGCTTATACTTCCCGAGTGAGCAACAGTGTGATGAATCAGGAGGATCATTAGGCTATGACAAGCTTGCATAGTTTTCTTAAGAAAAATAATTTTCCAGTGTGAGCCTTCTCATTAAATCAGGTATGTTGGCCTGGTGATCTGTCTGACCACTCAAATTAGTTTCTATGTAGGCATTACCAGGTTGTCAGCCAAGGTTTCAGAGAAGGGAATTTTGCTGCAGAGAGACACTCACTATTTTTGCTGCTTCCATCGCAGGGCTCTACCTCTCCTCTGCAACCCCAGTAGCTCGGTTTTCTACTCATCTATGGATCTAAAAATCTTTTCCCAGATATTTAAGCTTTTAAATTAAGTTTCCTTGTTTCTGCCCCCTAGGAGCCGTCCTCCAGATTTCACCATGGATATTATTCGTAGGGCACTCTCGCTGAAATGAGCTATGGCATGAGCAGTCCACATTCACATGGGGCGTGGTGCTGCCGACATACCTCCATGGGAGAGAAGTTCAAGGGTCTGGGTGCTGCGGGGTATAGTGGTCCCGCTGTCTGGACTCCAGTCGGCAACTGCAGTAGCAGCTGCCTAATTGGGATAGTGTTGCCTTGCACCTTCAACATTTAGCGCACTCAGTGCGAGTCACAAGGGGCTCAAGAGTCCCACCTAGCTGGCGCCATATAGAAAGGCTGTCATCTCGCAACCGGGCTGAAATCAAAGAAGTGCCTCGAGATCTACTGTTGTTGGAGGGTAGACCGGCATGCAGATGGGTTCAGAACATTGAGCCTTGGTGAGTTCTAGGCTCATGTTCCCAGACTAAGCAGCCGTGCTGGTTGTTTAGGGAGTGGCCGTCTTTGTCCATGTCCAAGTTCCATATGTTTGTTTTTGCAAGGGAAACAACCTTTACAACGCATCTCATTACAACACACTACCTTTACAACACAGTCATTACAATGCAACATCCTTTACATCGCATGCCATTACAACGCAGCCATTACAACACATGTCATTACAACGCATGTCATTACAATGCATGTCACTACAACGCATGCCATTACAATGCATTATATGGTAAGTAATGGGGAATAGTAATTTTTAACCCTACACTATCCAACACTTACCCTACTGTTGCACTCACTGGAGTGGGAATAGTAATTTTTACCCCTACACTATCCAACATTTACCCTACTGTTGCACTCACTGGAGTGGGAATAGTAATGTTTGCCCCTACACTATCCAACACTTACCCTACTGTTGCACTCACTGGAGTGGGAATAGTAATTTTTGCCCCTACACTATCCAACACTTACCCTACTGTTACACTCACTGGAGTGGAAATAGTAATTTTTGCCCCTACACTATCCAACACTTACCCTACTGTTACACTCACTGGAGTGGGAATAGTAATTTTTGCCTTTACACTATCCAACACTTACCCTACTGTTGCACTCACTGGAGTAGGAATAGTAATTTTTACCCCTACACTATCCAACACTTACCCCACTGTTGCCCTAAAAGTAATATGCGTTGTAATGGTATGCGTTGTAATGATGTGCATTGTAATGGAATGCGTTGTAAATGAAGTTTCTAAAAATGCCTTGTGATGGTATGCGTTGTAAAATCATGCGTTGTAATGGATGTTGCGATGTAAAAACTGCATTGTAAAGGCATGCGTTGTGAATGTTTGCATTGTAATGTCATACATTCTTTTTGCAGGCATGACTCAGAAGACTTGCATTCTTTATCTGTTTATGTCCAGTCTTAACTACAGCATGTCACTCACTGTTATTTGTTGCTATAAATCTCCTGTAAGGCATTGAAAACGAGGTCACTGGTTCACTTTTATCTAACTTTTACTTCTAGCTTCTAAAATGCTAGGCAGGCACACATGCTTGATTTACTCCTGTCCTTTTCTAAGATGGTGCCTTCACTAATATGAATGCAACACATTGCATGTACATTCAATGACTATCGGCTAGATTATTTGTCATATCCAAATACATAGTCCTAATTGTGCACCCATAAATTACCTCCACTATGTAGTTGCACTAATTAGAGAGTGCACAACTTGCACCCAATTCTGATTTGCACACCTCGAAATTAAGAACTTTACGCAATTTGCATATGAATTGCACAGTTCCATGGTTGGCTACCTGCAATTGCATGCACTTTGCACCCACGAAACTGCTCACTAATGAATCTTCTTTCACTTCGTTTTCTTTCCTTTCAGTTGAAGACTGTGTGAAATAGATTGTTGCCAGTAAACCTTCAGACTCCCCCCTTAGACATGTGTAAAATGCTCAAATGGCAAAACAAAAAACTACTGAGACTATCCATTACTCCAATGATTACACAGATTATCAGCCCCCCCTTTAAAATTAGGTGTTGGTACCCGAAGCCTTTAAAAATAAATCCCTCCCTTAACCCAGAAAACCCCTCTAATTTGAACCTATATTCTTATCCGCTTTTATGACTCCTGGACTAGGTTGTTCCTGCTTCAATATTTTGTTGAAGCCAACAACGCTTGAGATGTATACCATGAAAGGCACTGCTCTCCGGTGGATACAATATTTTATCTCAGACAGGACTCGGCATGTCCAGCTTGGTCCCCTCTATTGAGAAGTTGTTGCCATGTGTTGGGAGGTTCCCCAAGGTTCAGCCCTATCCCCACCTTTATTCAATCTTGACATTCAACCACTGGCCTTATTACAAAAAAAAAAAATCTAGATGTAATAACCAGAGGATACCTATTTGATAATCAACCTAAAATATGATGCAGGTAATCCTATCGCAGGTTTGACCCCCTACACTGTTTACTCTGGCCAGCTGGATGCAACAGAATCAACACAAACTGAAGTCCGAAACTCTTCTGGTCTAAAAGAAACCAAATTCCTGGGACTCCTCTCTAAAGGAGCTTGTCCCAAACGGGTCTCTACAGTTTGAGACCTGAGCATGATTTTAGACTCAGAATTAAACTTGGAGTTCACTAATAGATTAACTTTGGCAAATACAGACCATTATTGATTATGTGAATTTATTATATCTTGGCCTCCTTCGGAAGAGCATTTTTCGCCTACAAAAAATACAAAACTCTAGTCTGATGTGTATTCAGTCTAAAAAATAGTTTGACCCCCCCGCCCCTCAGATCACCTTCGTCAACTTCACTATCTAACAATGAAGTTCTAATCCTCTTTAAATATGAGTGCATCATATATAAAATCTTCCAGGAAACAGACTCATGGCTCCTAAGAAAGAATTTAAAACATATCTTGCTTCTCGTTATCTCAGA
Organism: Triturus cristatus; assembly: GCF_964204655.1. Lineage (NCBI taxonomy): Eukaryota > Metazoa > Chordata > Amphibia > Caudata > Salamandridae > Triturus > Triturus cristatus. The sequence continues at coordinate 559,038,943 of NC_140590.1, forward strand.
TATCAATATAAGGCCAACTTTGTAATTCTTCATAACAAATATGTGAAATGGGCTCTGAGAGCCTTTAATATCCAAGGAGCCAGACTGTGGAAAAATTTGCTTCTAGAAATCCGTAACCAGCCATCCCTACTCACATTTAGAAAACCACTGAAAACTTGCTTTTTTGCATGGTGCTGTTTCTTGCATTGGTGTAAGACATCTAGCAGTAAGAGACACCCTGCAGTATATATCGTGCTCTACTAATACCTGCAAATAAATAAATCAATATAATTTGCACCTGGCTTGAAATGTCACTTCTGGCTTGAATGCCAGTATGCACCTGAAATGGGGATCGCAGCACAAACAGCCAGGGCCAATCATTCGAAAACGATGGAGGGGACAACTGTATGCCACCGCATATACTGGTTATACCCGAGGTGAACTGAGATGTGTGGCCCCAGGTGTACTATTTCACCACAGAGGGCATGTTCTAGACCTAGAGGATAAGTATGTGATAATACTACATGGTGCCCTAGACAGCAGAGAAGTCTGTCTGGTGTTCGTTTATGCGCCAAATAACGACTGCCCATACTTTTGTGCCAGAATCTGAGCGTCTGCCTTGCCCTGTCTCGCTGCTGACATTATTATGGCTGGAGTCTTTAACTGTGTCCTGATCTGTACCATGGACTGCAACCCACCCAGACTTCATACTAAACCCCAGCTGACCAGAGGATTGCATGACATAATGCGAGAATTGCGCCCTCTCGACATATTGAAGGACAGACATCCGGGTGTTCTCCTGTTAAAACTCCCGCAGTGGGGACCCATAGCCGGTTGGACTATTGTCTTGTCTCCAGTGAATTGGCAAAAATGGGGTCAGAGATCTCGTACCTGGCCCTCTATCTATCAGACCACTCCCTTGTTTTTCTGAGTTTCGGGAGCGACCGCGGAAACCCAGCGATACCGCTTTGGCACCTGACAGCGGAGGTGCTGACAGACCCTCCAATTGAGGCAACGTTCAGTGACACATTAACACACTCGTTCACCGAGAACTGGGGTACTTCAGGGAGTAGAGCCATGGACTGGGAGGCGATGAAGACGGTTCTCTGAGGGGTATGCCTCAAGACAACCTATGGGGTCAAACAACAACTGGAAAGGGATATCCAAGATCTCCTTAGACTGGAACTATCCCTGGCACGTGTTGAGGAAAGCAGGGATAGGTCCTAAATACATACAATGAGTTTGGCTGCTTTATGCTGCCCCTTGTGCCACAGTGAGCTTGAGAAGATACGTTTCAGACCTATTCAGTCTACATAAAGGGACCAGGCAGGGATGCCCTCTCTCACTCCATCTGTTCATGTTCGCGATGGAGCAGATGGCTGAGAGATCACGCAGGATGGTGTTAGACAACCTGAACAGGGCTACTGGTTGGCACATACAACTCGAGGTGTGACAGGTGTAATTGGGGCTGATTCCCTCCCCTCCAATGAGAAACTTAGCAGGAAGTTTTGGCTTGTTAATAGCAAAACGCCAGATAGCTATAAAATGGCCGAGTGTATGGTTTGGGGATTGGCTCAGGGATGTTTCTGAGTGGGCAACTGCTGAGGAAATCTAGATGAACCATGTCTGTAAAGATGAAAAACTGGAAGATGATTGTTATGTGTATGGTTATTCCTCCTAACTCTGTTACCTGCATTTGTATGTACTGTGTAGGAGAGTAGGATCTGCACTTATGTTGCCCCCACTATTTTTCTGATGTTAACACTGGTTTCTGGATATAGTCTGGCTGGGTCCCTGCTAATCAGGGCCCCAGTCTCTCTGTTCTCTCTAAACAACTTGGAGTGCATACTAGATGCACTAGTGATTGGATACTGTGGTACCTTATGAGCCCCTAGTATATGGTACCCTAGGTATCAAGGGCATAGGTACTTCACAGGCCTAACAGGGGCTGAAGCATGTATTATGCCACCCCTGGGAAGCAGACTAAATCTGACACCACAGGCCTGCTACTGCAGCCTGGGTGAGGTAGTGTTAGCACTCCTCACTGAGGTATAGGTTCCCTATATCTCACCATACACACACCATACACACACATATAAACCTATCAGTCACCCCTAAGGCAGGCCCTATCAATCCTGAGGGCAGGGTGCTTGGTTTACAATGTGAGGGGGTGCCTCTGCGTGAGTCTATTCTCTGTGGCTGTGGATGTGGTTAAACCATATACTCTTAAGTGCATTATAACCTACCGGTAAATGCTAACTTTGGAATGATTGCATCAAAACATGTTGAGGTTGGTGTCAAACAACTTGGAATCCTACCCCCACACCAGTAACTGGTGTGGGAGTATGATCCCACCCTTCTAGAGGGGAAGACATGTACCTACTGTGGAAACACAGTAGAAATCTGAAAGAGCCCTGGTGTAATGATGTAACATGGCTCCATGCCAGAACACTGGGCATGGAACCAGCTTGCTCTGAGGTTCTCTCATGCAGGGTTCTATGCATGACAGTTGATATATGCTGGCTGTTGGTTGAGGCTGTAATAAATACCTCCTACCACATATCTTCATCTGGTGTGGATTCACGTTATTACACTGGCGACGATTGGGCGGAGAAAAGAACCCAGAGGAAGAGACAGCCTCAACAACAACAAAGAAGGAAGAGCTTGGATTATTTAAGAGAAAAACGGTGATAACTTACAGAGACGTGCTGGATGAGGATCGAGCGTCTTGCAGCATGTTCTAGCGGAGAAAAGTGGGAAATTGCGGTTGTAGGGGCTTTGTGGAAAGCTGTTTGAGCATGTACTGAGGATCTAAGTGGTCTCTGTATGCTTCACGACGTCAGAAGGTCAGTGAGCAATTGAAAAAGGACTGAAGGCTGTGGGAAAGCCCAACTGCCTGAAGAAAACGGACCAAATGTTTCGTGTCGGCCATCTTAGATGAGGAAGAAGGATTTTTAAAAAAAATATTTTGCAGCACATTTGTTGGAGGACATCGAAGAAGATCATCAACGGTCTATTCGAAGTTGAAACTTAGACGGAGACTGGATAAGGATCACTATATTGGTTTGTGGTCACGGGAATATACATTTCTTTGGAAACTTTATTGCACTTGTGGAAAACAAGTATTTGAGCGTTGTAAAATGAATTAAACTGAAAAGGTCATCTCTGCGGTGACAAACACACCTCAAGAAACGTGTTTGTTATAGCGGTATCGTGCTGGGACATACGGTGACTGACACACCTGATGGACTTTAAGTACTTTTAGCAACTAGTAGGGTTTGGAATATATTGTGGGGAAGAAGTGTTTTACACCTCGTGTGAGTATGCAGAATGTTACAGCGCTGCCGTTTTTCTTGTCAGATCCAGGAGAACCGGTTATTAAGTGGAAGAAATGGAAAAAGATTTTTGAGAATTATGCCAGGGTGTGTGGTACGAATTTGAGTGGTGAAAGGAAGCAGGCACTTTTGTTACATTGTTTAGGGGGTGAAGGACAGGAGGTGTTGGAAAATCTACCTCCATTGTCGCAAACTGATCAGAAGGGGTTGAATGAATACGAAATATGTGCAAGACAACTAGATTTACATTACTTGCCAAAGATTAGTACTATTATGGAAAGGTACCATTTTGGTTTGCGGTAGCAAGGGAAAGAGGAGAGTGTTGAAGAATATATTACGGCTTTACGGAAGTTGGCTTCAAGTTGTAAATTTGGGGCGTTGGTAGAGGAAAGGATTAGAGATCAGTTTGTGCTGAGGTGTTGCAGTGATAAAGTGAGGGAAGAACTCTGGCTAAAGGACGAGCCACCATTGGATGAGGTTGTTAGTATTGCAAAAAGGGTAGAGCATATGTTAAAGTGTGTTGGAGAACTAAGTAAAGAACATAAAGAAGACAAGGTCAGTGTAAAAGCACAAGAAGTGGAGTGTCGAGTCATACAAAAAGATGAGAAGGAAAAGAATTATGAGGGTGTCTGTGAGAAAGGTGTTGTAATAGAAAAAAACGCAGGAAAGACACAAGGGAATAGGAGGTTTGCAACACCTTTTCAGGGAAGTTGCTACAGATGTGGAAGATTTGGACACATGGCTAATGCAAGTGAGTGTCCTGCTAATAGGGTTACTTGCAATGTTTGTGGAAAAAGAGGACATTTTGGAAAAAATTGTAGGATGAGGAATAGGAGAGATTCTAGATCAGAAATAAAGGAAGTCAGTTTTCAAGTTAGTGAGAGTGAGGTGGAACATCCCTCTGAGTGGGTTTTGGTGGGGGATGTTAGAGTCAAAATGAAATTTGATTCGTGCTCTCACATCACGTTTCTCTCAAAGGATATTTTTATGAAGAATTTTCAAGGAAGGAAGAAACTGTTCAAACCCAATATTAAACCTACGGGTTATGGTGGGTTGCCAATTAAGTTATTAGGTTATTTTGATGACTGCATTGAGTACAATGGTAGGTTCACTGATGCTAGGATTTATGTTGCTGAGAGGGGCGATAATTTGTTGAGCTGGAGTCATCAAGCACGTTTGGGTGTCATTCTCAATCCTAATGCACATCCATCTGTTCAGGTACAATCTATTGAGGGTGACGAAAACAAGTTTGTGAGAGCGTTTGGTGAATTGTTCAGTGACACCTTGGGGTGTTTAAAGGGGTACAATCACCATATTAAGTTGAAACAGGGTGCAGTACCAGTTGTGGCAAAAGTTAGACGCATTCCCATTTGTATCCAAGATGCTGTACAAAAAGAGATAGATAAATTGTTGTCCACTGGTGTTATACAGCCTGTAGAGGCAACGGAGTGGTTAGCTCCCATTGTTGTGGCACGTAAACCAAATAATGAAATCCGTTTATGTGTAGATCTTCGTGCCTTAAATAAAGAAGTGGTGGTTGACAAGTTCCCACTTCCCAATATTGAGGCATTAGTATCATCGTTAGATGGTGCTGGTTATTTTACCACTCTGGATATGGCATCAGCATACCATCAGGTTCCGTTGAGTAAAGAGTGTCAAGAATTAACGGCTTTTATTACGCCAATGGGGGCCTTCAAGTTTTTGCGTATGCCTTTTGGGCTGGTTTCTGCGGCTTCAGTATTCCAGAGGATTATGGAAGATCTTTTTAAAGGCATTTCAGGCGTAAAGTGCTACCAGGATGATGTATTAATATGTGGGAGAGACGTGAGAGAACATGATGAGAGGGTGCATGCTGTGCTTAAAAGGATGCTTGATGCTGGGTTATCTCTTAGGCGAAGCAAATGTAAATTTGGAGTCACTGAACTGGACTATTTGGGTCATCATATTTCACGGCAGGGGGTGAGTCCTAAAAAGGATTTGGTGGACACTATCGAAATGTTAAAAGAACCGTGTACAAAAGATGAGGTTTCTTCATTCTTAGGTATGGCAGAATTTTATAACATATTTATACGAAATTTTGCAGATAAGACAGTAAATCTAAGGAAGTTGATGTGTAAGAATGCAGAGTTTGTTTGGACAGAAGAGTGTGGTACAGAGTTTAAACAAGTAAAAAATGATCTCAGGAATGCACCAAACTTACAAGCTTTTGTACCTGGGAATCCCACTTTCATTGTTACTGATGCGAGTATAAAGGGGCTGGGTGCTCTTCTCTTTCAGATCAGGAAGGGCCAAGAGGTGCTAATAGCTTGTGCTTCAAGATGCTTGAAAGGGGCGGAGATAGGTTATTCTGTTATAGAGAAGGAAGCGTTGGCAATTTTCTGAGCCATAAACAAGTTCAGAAAATTTGTGTGGGGATCTTCTTTCGTAGTCAGGTCTGATCATAAACCCCTGAAAGAATTTTTTGAGAAGAAGGGTTTGGACTCAATTTCCTCGAGGATCAGGAGATGGGTCATTTCCTTACAGGAGTATAACTTCATGTTTGAATACATCCCAGGAAAGGCAAATGTAATGGCAGACTGTCTGTCGAGATTGGTGGAGGTGGTAGAGAATGATAAATCTCAGGATGAAAATGATCAATGTGATGCTGAGTGTGGCATAAGAGTTTGTGATGTTACGCTGGGGGCTGTAAAGGAAGATGAATGGAGGGATGAGTTGCAGAAGGATAGTGAATTGTGTTCTGTGATGTCTCTTTTGGAACAGCATAAGTCTCGAAGTCTGGTTAAACCTTGGTCGTTAGTTGCGAATGAGTTAGCCGTTGTTGATGGTGTTCTAATGAGGGGCACAAGAATGATTCCCCCATTGAGTTTGAGAGAAGTCATCGTGAACATGGCTCATGAAGGGCATATGGGCATTTCTAAAACCAAAGAGCGCATCCGTCAGGATTTCTGGTGGCCTGGATTAGATTTGATGGTGGAACGTACTGTTAGGGAGTGTACACCTTGTCAAGCTAGTGATAAGGTGCTCAAACCAAGATGTTCACCTATGGTTTGTAGAAGTTTACCAAAATGTCCATGGGAGGAATTAGCTATCGATATTGTGGGACCATTGCATGGAGAACATCAGACTCCTTACCTGTTGGTGTTGCTGGATTTGTATTCACGATGGGTGGAGGTGAGTTTGGTGAGAGAGATGACTTCTCATTCTGTGATCAGTTTTTTAGAATCTGTGTTTAAACGCGAGAGTTTTCCTAACTCTATTCTTTCTGACAATGGTCCGCAGTTCTGTTCTGCTCAGATGGAGGAGTATTTTGTAAACTGTGGAATTGTACATAAAAAAATTGCGTCATATCATCCAGAGGCGAATGGTGCTTTGGAGAGATTTAACAGGACTTTAAAGGAGAGTATACAATTAGCAAAGGTAAACTGTTTAGATTGGAGAAAAGAACTGCAGGGTCGTATAACAGCCTACAGGTACACTCCTCATGCATCAACGGGGAAGACTCCTTTTGAACTGCTCAGGGGAAGGTCTCCAAATACTTGTTTGTGTCCTGGCTGGATGGTTGCTGGGAAGGGTTTGAAAAACAATGGTATTGGGGAATGGAGAGACAAAGAAGTGTCTCTGCAAAAAAAAAGGAAGATTTATGTTGATAAAAGGAATAATGCGAAAGTTACAAATTTTGAGGTTGGAGATAAAGTAAAGGTCAAAGCTCCTGTTGGGTGTCAAAATTGGTCAAAATATACCTCTCCAAAAACTATCATTAAGCTGTTTAAAAATGCTGTCAAGAAGGATGATGGTCGCATCTGGAATCATAGTCGTGTAGCACATTTTGGGGGGTGTGGTGTGGCCGACAGGAGGGATGATACTTCTTATCGTTTTCCCTCTGACATTGATTTAAGGTCTGATAATACTTGTAGGAGTGTCAGAACGCGCAGGTTTCCTTTACATTTGCGTGATTTTGTGTAGTTCTTTCTACTCTCTTTTTCTTTCTGTTCAAATGTGTTTCTTGTTCTCATGTTACTTTTGTTCTAATGTAAAGAGGAAGAAGTGTAATGATGTAACATGGCTCCATGCCAGAACACTGGGCATGGAACCAGCTTGCTCTGAGGTTCTCTCATGCAGGGTTCTATGCATGACAGTTGATATATGCTGGCTGTTGGTTGAGGCTGTAATAAATACCTCCTACCACATATCTTCATCTGGTGTGGATTCACGTTATTACACCTGGCATCACAAAATGGATGCCACCAGCACCGACACTGGGCTGCCCTCCTGCTGCTGACCGAAACTCGCAGTGGAGGAGGCCCAACAATAGGCATCCTGTCACAGGGAGGTGTAACCACCTTCCAGACAGGATTTAGTGTATTGGGGCTGGGTGTGTGCACTCCTAGAGTGCTTTGAATTCCTGCACTGGGGGAGCAGTAGGTTCCTCTGTGCATATGCCAGCTCAAATCGGTTCAGGGGCTACCTGCCCCTGCTCTGGCGCAAAACTGGACAAAGGGAAGTGGGTGTAGCCACCCACTCCCCTGACCCTCCCATAGGAGGGGTCATAGAGCTAGTCACTCCCTTTCCTTTAGTATAAGATAGGGAAACCTTGCCATTGCAAATTATATATCCCTGGACGACGCTCTTCAAGAAGAATCCTGGACCTTCAACGTTCCACTACCTTTGGAAGACGGAAGAATCTCCCTTGGAGTCAAGGACTTGAATCAACGGTCACAAACTTTCCCGCTCCCGCCGGAGTCCGAAGTCCCTGCAGCCCCGGAAGTAGATTTCCTGACTTCTCGACGACCATTTTGAGTCCCCAGCAAAGCTGAGGCGAGTGGACCCCACAAGTGACGAGGAACAGCAATACCCGGGTACCGTGCACTATTGTCGAGTGCAACCCCTTCACGACGTTCTACGATCTTGTGCATTGGACCACGTGTGGCCCAACCCTCCACCAGGATTTCCACTGAAAATCAGTGGCCTACCTCGTCCCTAGTGACCGTGAGCTCCTGTTAAGTGAATCCTCACGAGGCATCTTTGCGATCCTTTGCCCGTTGGCTTGTGGGTCCCCTGAAGACTTTCTCATCAAACCAAAGGGCTCCCCAGGTTGCTCCAGGCCTGCCCTCACTTACATTTGCTGTGTGAGTCCCTCAGACCTTGCTGGTCTGCACCGCTGACTTTCTTCATTTTCCATGAGACTTGCTATTGCCAAGGCTTGTTGGCTCCAATCTGGTTGTCGACACCTCAGTAAGCTGCAGACTTCGTGGGACCCTCCGAATCCAGCTCCTGGTCATCGTCGATGCCTCCTGGACCTCGTGGCTGAAGAGTCAAAACACCCTTGATCACCTGAAATCACCCGACTATCGTGGGCATCCATCTTCCTGGCCCCGGGTCACTGGCAAGTGACTGTGAACACTGTCCCTTCTACTTTCAGGTCTTCTTCATACTGAATCCAGCCTTGGATTCCACCGGACACTTCTCCAGTCTTCACAAGCAGCAAATCTTCTTCGGCTTCCATTGAAAACGACGACGCGACCCACCACCAAAAGACACCTATGCACCCGGCTTCCCTGGGTGAGGTAACTCATGCACTCCGGTGCTCGTGTGCGTGTTGGCCCTCGAATTACTTACCTTGTAAGTGGCTTGCTTGTAGACTCTCCCGAAGTACCCTAAAACTTTAAAAATCCAACCGCGACTTGCTCCATTGAAATCAATAGGGAACCCGCGGCTGTGTTCTCACACTGCACGCGTCTCCCGTGGGTCTTTTACTTACCTGACTTGGGTGGATTTGTGAAGCCCCAGCAATTCTACAGGCCCTAGGCCTTGTCCCCTTGCAAGTCGACATTCCTAAACCTCTTTTTTAATATATGGTCTGGTACGCCCCTAGGGCCCCAGCCATATTTGTGCTTAACTTATTGTGAAACGTTGATATTTGCATATGTTCTTGACTTCTAATCTCATAAAGAGATTAGTAGAGTGTGTCTAGTAATAAATACATATATATTTAATATATAAACCAGTGTGGTGTCCTTTCATTTGGTAATTCAAGAGATTACAAGGTAAAACAAGCTGCTTTACATTCCTCTGAGACTTAGCCTGAAGGCTGCTCGCCACAGCTACCACTAGGATATCTCTCTTTAAAAGGTTGTCTTAAACCTATCTACCATAAGATTCGAATTGGACTAGTGCAAGGTGGCCACTTTAACTAGTGACCAGCATATGCCAGGCCAACTTCTCACATACTGCATCTGTCTTGCAACCTGTCTCGCACCGTCTCGCCTGCCGCGGGCCCATGCCCAGGGGTCTATGACGTCCATGCGTTCTGTGGTAGAACCTTGGGCATAGGTGGCAGGTGAAGGGACAGTTGGAGCCGAACCTCTGTACCGAGTAGATGCCCTTATTGCTGTTAGTGGCATTCTTCAATAAAGACTGTTCAACCTACCTGACGTATGCCTCTAGTCTTTACAATGTTGGTGACGAGCTGCCCTGACACCAGTATCACTTTACTTTGCTACCAGGTGCATGAGCGATGAAAATTTACAATCGAATTAATAAGAAACCCAGAACAGAGGATCAAGGGGATGTCTACACCAACGCACTTGAAGATCTATCCATTGACTTCAAACCCACAGTAACATCACAAATAAAGTTCTAAGGTTCTGAAGAGTCAGTAGAGGATTTTGTTGCTGCACTAAAAAATGTAGCGCTTTCCTGTCGCTTTGGCACACTGCTTGACGAATTCATATGCGACCAAATTGTTATGCCAGCTGCCAATCGCAACATCCAAGAAAAATTGTGGGCAAAGGGTGAATCTTCACTTCAAGAAGTCATCGACATTGTCAAGTGTGCAGAATTAACTGGAAGTTGTGCCAGAGCAGTTTTGTCAGAAGATGAGAACAAAACCATTGCGGAGGAACAACCAACGGTCACAAGAGTCAGGAACTTCAATGGCATGGTTCAAAAAACCAATTCGAATACCTCACAGTGGAAGGATTTTAGTCCCAAAACTAAATTATTTGGGGACAGGAAATGTTTTAGGTGTGGTAGCAAATATAATAATAATAATAATACGGAATTTTGTAAAGCGCGAACAGCTACCTCACACGGAGGTGTCCCGGCGCTGCAAGAACGAGATAATTTTGACCAAGAGGGCTGAAGGTGTAGTCAACTAGCGTGGTTGAGCGAAGAGCCAGGTTTTCAGCATGCGCTTGAAGCATGCCTCGGAGGGGGCCTGTTGAAGAGCAGGGGGCAGGGTGTTCCAGATTGTTGCCACATTGGCCGAGAAAGTGCGTCCTCCCAGCCGTGTTCTTTTTGCTCCAGGGACTGCAATCTGAACACGGTTGTTGGATCGGAGGGAGCGAGCTTGGGTGTATCTAGGCAATTGGGCTTTCAGATAGTTTGGGCAGGTGCCATACAGTGATCTGAAGGCCAGTGTAAGTGCCTTGAATTTTATTCTGTTTGCTACTGGTAGCCAATGAAGGGAGAGAAGATGCGGAGAGACTGAGTGCTTACAAGGGATCCTCATTAGTAGTCTCGCAGCCGCATTTTGGACCAGTTTTAGTCGCTGTATAAGGTATTTTGGTAAGCCCAGATACAGGCCGTTGGCGTAGTCCAGCCTTGATGTCCTGGCAAACGATAAGAAATGCCCCACACTTAAACAAAAATGTACAAAATGTGGCATAGTTGGTAATTTTTTCAAAACGTGTCAAAGCAAACAAAAAAGAAACACAAATGTAAAACTTGTTGTACCAGAAGACCAAGATGATATATATTCTTCTGATGATGATGACATGAATCTCTTTGTTTTACAAGTGGATGCTTAAAAGCCCATGTGCAGTCTAAACATTGGTGGTGTGGAAATCTCCGTAGTATCAGACTCTGGTTCACCGTATACTATTGTCAATAGAAACGTTTGGTTAGGGAAATTTGTACCCGTCATAGGAAAAATTGGTCAATCCTGATATTTCACCCAAAACGTTCACTGGTTAACCTACTGATGTGTTAGGATACAGGGAACTATGTTTCCAATCCAAAGATCGACAAATGCTGGGTAAATGGTATGTTTCTGCTGTTGGTCTTTCAGTACTTGGTTGGATGGACCAAGAAAAATTAGGCATAATTCTTGACCCTAATAGCCCAGATCCTGTGCTTTCCTTACAATCTGAAGATGAGTACATGACCTTCATTGTCAAAAGGTCTCCTCGAGTGTTATCTGATAACATTGGTAAACTTAAAGGTTCCCATCACGAGATAAAACTTTTAAAAAACGCTGTTCCATGCGTTCACAAGTCTAGGAATATTCCTTTCTCCAGCATAAGGGAAGTTGAAGCCGAACTTCTCAAATTACAAAAATCTGGAATTATCTAACTAGTCGAACCAGCTGAGTGGGTCGCATCCTTAGTCGTTGCTAAGAAATCCAACGGTAAACTCCGCTTACGTGTGGACCCCCGCGATCTCAACAAAAACATCATCATTGATCAATTCCCCTTTCCCAAAATCAGCAAGATGTTATCACACACCAACGGCATCAAGTGGTTTTCGACAATTGACCTCACTGCAGCATACCACCAGGTCGCACTACACCCGACAGTAGATGCCTCACCAACTTTGTAACACCCATTGGTTGCTTTAGATTTAAAAGGGTACCCTTTGGATTGGCCTCCGCTGCTGCCATGTTCCAGAGATTAATGCAAATACTTTTTAAAGGTGAACCTATTCTTCTAATCTTTCGGGATGACATTATGGTCATGGGTACCAACAGAGAGGAACATGATGCTAAATTAAGCAAAGTGTTAGGTATCCTGGAAAACCATGGTCTCACTGCTGATGTTCGTAAATGTAAATTTGCAGAGACCAGTATCACGTACTTAGGATATAAAATTTGTGGAGAGGGCATCAAACCGAAAAAGAACTACTGTCCGCCATAAGAGAAGCCCCCTCCCCCAAAAATAAAGACGAGGCATGAGCCTTCTTAGGCCTCTCAGAATTTTACGCAAAGTTTGTTCAAGATTTCTCCACTACAACCTTCATTCCAAGATAACTTATAAAACAAAAGAGTACATTTGATTGGTCCATTGCTTGTGAAGAAGCTTTTACTAGGATCAAGAACGACATTTGGAATGCTCCAGCCCTACAGGGGTCTAATCCCTCCTTACACAGCATTGTCACCACTGACGCAAGTGGTAGAGGTCTTGAAGCTGTTTTGACCCAAACCTATAACACAGGCATTGAAAGAACCATCGCATTTGCCTCACGCTCTATTACACCCACAGAAGAAAGGTACTCTGTGATAGAGCGTGAGGGTCTGGCATGCGGATGGGACTTAGAACACTTTAGGCAATACATATTAGGGTATCATGTCACTCTTAGAAGTGATCATAAACCCCTTGCCAAGGTCCTTGCTACTAAGGGACTACAAAGTGCCTCTTCCCGCCTCGCACGCATATCCGTCAGAATGATGGACTTTAATTATGAAGTACAATACGTTCCAGGTATCAAGAACCCTGTCGTTGACTGTCTAAGTCGCTTGCCAATGCCTGATGTGGGTTAACCTACCTCTGATATCGAATCATTCTGTGTAGCTAACATTCTAGAAGAAGTACCCTGTATTTCCCAGTCTGAATGGTTATCAGCCCAAGAAGACAATACCAATTTAGGTGAAGTGAAAAGGCATATCGAAGATGGTTGGCCCACTAAAAAAGATGTTCCTACACATTTACGCACTTTCTGGGAGCTAAGACACAAATTGTCATGCGAAGGAGGTCTTATTCTAAGAAAATGGAAAGGTCATACCTCCTGTTTCCATTTGGTACAAACTTCTTGACATTTGCCATGAAGGACATTTAGGGATTGGAAAAACCAAGTAGAGTGAAAAATTCCTACTGGTGGCCAGGTTTTCATCTAGAGATTGGAAGAAAAGTTGGGAACTGCTCTGCTTGTGAGAATTCTGACAAATCCCAACACGCTTTTAGGCCACCCCACCAACCCCTTTCCAGCCCCAGTATGCCCTGGGTCAGATTAGGTATGGACATTTATTGCTCCATCTGGGAGAACAGTGAACAGGTTTTGCTCATTGTACTAGTTGATAATTTTTAGGTCGAGGACTACCGGTCTGCCGAAGGCAGAACCGGAAGTCGAGATTTAATGTTTCCTAGAGTGGCTCCTTAGCCCGCCTCTCTTTTTGCCTCTCCGCCATTGGCTGGCTTCCTAAACGGAGGCCAGCCATTGGAGGAGAGAGCCGTCCCTCCAAATAGGCTCCGTCTTTTTCAGATTCGGGGGCGTGTTCCTTGCTGTTCTTTCCACTTTTTAGCCACGCCCTTTTACAACAGCAGGAACACGCCCCCGGATCCGAAAAAGTTTGGAAGCTCCCATCCGCCATTTTTTATCCATCGTCTGGCCGTGAGGATCTTCTTGCTGTTGCTCCTGCGCGCTGCCCGCTCTCTGTGTAGATTACACTAACTCTTTTTGAAACAGGTCTCAGAATTGTTTAAATAAATATGCTAAGGAAACAACGTTTGTTGAAAGTATTTGTTCATTTTATTTCATTTAAAAAGGTGCCTGGTTGATAAGTTTAGAGAACGCTGTGGTGCGTCAGACAGAGACACAATGATTTGGAGAAAAACAGGATATGTAAAATTGCAGAAACACGACCTGGAAGCAGAAGGGCAGCGGTGCATGTGGCGCAGCAGCATGTGAGGGCTTGCGGGCGGGGGGCGGTTGTCCTTTTGTGCGGCGTGTGGGTTGCAGCAGCGTGTCTGGCCGTGAGGATCTTCTTGCTGTTGCTCCTGCGCGCTGCCCGCTCTCTGTGTAGATTAGACTAACTCTTTTTGAAACAGGTCTCAGAATTGTTTAAATAAATATGCTAAGGAAACAACGTTTGTTGAAAGTATTTGTTCATTTTATTTCATTTAAAAAGGTGCCTGGTTGATAAGTTTGGAGAACGCTGTGGTGCGTCAGACAGAGACACAATGATTTGGAGAAAAACAGGATATGTAAAATTGCAGAAACACGACCTGGAAGCAGAAGGGCAGCGGTGCATGTGGCGCAGCAGCATGTGAGGGCTTGCGGGCGGGGGGCGGTTGTCCTTTTGTGCGGCGTGTGGGTTGCAGCAGCGTGTGTGGGTCGCTTGTAATTGTTTTTACCTTGTTTACTGGAGCTTTGTTGGCTTATTTGTTGTTCCAAGCCCTTTGTGTCTTGCCCTCTCTCCCGGGCCCCCCACCTCACGTTCTGGACCTCCCAGAATTCAATGTGCACCCCTTCCGGAGCCCCGCCCCCACGTCAGACCTCACAGAGGCACGAGACCGGACACAGACAGGGACTGGCGGCCCATGCGGCCTGGCCATCTCCCTCACCTAGAATGGCGCCTGCTTTACCCGTGCATTCTCACCCATCCTGGGGACAGCCGCCGACGTGCCTTTATCTTAGCGGACTCTGACAAATATTATGGAGGGCTAGGAAGGCCGGGGCAGCGTCAGTCACACGTCAGGGCCAGCCCACCCCTCCTTCAGAGGCACCGACATCAGGGTTTACTCTAAATCTGCCGTCGTTCCTGACCCACAACCAGTCAGTCTACTGATCCTGCCCAGCCCTTCCAACTTTCATAAGGCATCAGGACATGTACTACCAGCCTTTCGGTAGTTCGACTGACCCACCCGGGTTCAGCCCTACCAGGTATTTCCAATGCCAACTTGTAGAGAAATGTACTGACGCCCGGCCCTACCTACACCTACCGTTCCCTGACCAAACCGTTAGCCATCGGGCAGTACCAGGGTGGAGGAAATCTACTAATAACTGGAGCATGCCACAGCCGCCCTAGCCTTCCAGAGGTACCGGCTTGTTTTGAAATCTACTGCCCCAGCTCCTCTGTCCTTTCAGACTCCAGACCTGCCAATAAATCTACTGGCACTGCCCCAGCTCAACTGCTCTTCCGCCCTTTCAGACTCGCAGACCTGCTCAGGGCCGTTTTCTGTTCCCAGATCGGCCCTGGACCTGCTAGTATATCTACCGTCACTGCCCCAACTCCACTGTCCTTTCAGACTTCAAGACTTGCTAGTAAGTCTATCGTCACTGCCCCAGCTCCACTTGCTTTCAGACTCCCAGGCCTGCTAGTAAGTCTACCATCACTGCCCCAACTCCACAGTCCTTTCAGACTTCCAGGCCTGCTAGTAAGTCTACTGTCACTGCCCCAGCTCCACTTGCTTTCAGACTCCCAGGCCTGCTAGTAAATCTACCAACACTTCCCCAGAACTACCGTCCTTTAGGAGTCATGTTCCTGCTTGTAAAGCTATTGTTCATCTGATTATGCCGTAGTCTACAGTCTTTACGAGTCACAGGGCCGCCAGTGAACTTACTGACCCTTCCCCGCCCCACTGGCTTCCAGTCGGACGGCAATCTACAGTTCATCTAATCATGACCCTTCTCCACCAGCCACCGAGACTCACTGGGATACCAGTGAACCTACTGACCCTTTCCCAGCCGACCAGCCTTTCAGAGGCACTGGCATGAGGGCAGTTTATATCATGCAAAGGTCTTTGTCGAACCTGCTGTAAGCAGTGACTTGTCAGATCTACTGCCCCAGATCTACGGTCTTCAAGTATATCTACCGATGCTCCCCGCCCCCCTCGGCCTTCCAGAGGTACAGAGGCTCTGAGGGGAACCAACCAACTGTCCACACTCCAACCCTACTGCCCAGCTCGTGCTCTACCGTCTGCCAGTAAATCTACTGATCCTACCCAGCCCTACAGGCCTTCTAGGGGCACTTGTTAGCCCCTCTACTGTCCCCATCCCCTGCTCTACAGTCTGCCAGTAAAACTGCTGATCCTACCCAGCCCTACCTGTCTACCAGGGGCACTTGTAAGCCACTCTACTGCCCCATCCCTTGCTCTACAGTCTGCCAGTAAATCTGCTGATCCTACCCCAGCCCTACCGGCCTTCCAGGGGCACTTGTTAGCCACTCTACTGCCCGAGCCCCTGCTCTACCGTTTGCTAGTAAATCTACTGATCCTGCCCAGCCCTACTGGCCTTCCAAGGACACTTGTTAGCCACTCTACTGCCCCAGCCCCTGCTCTACCGTCTGCCAGTAAATCTGCTGATCCTACCCAGCCCTACTGGCCTCGCAGAAGTCACGGCCCGAGGGGGCCCCGCAGCCCCCTGGTGCTTGTCGCCTGCCCTCCTGCCCCCAGGTGCCGTGTTTTGGCCCGCCCTACTACTCGTGTGTCGCACCAGCGCTGCGTCCTCCTCGCTTCCCTGCACACCGGGTTTTCACGCCGTGCCTTTTGTTTGCGGTGAGTGTAGTTTCTTTGGGCCCAAGGAATGGCAGCGATTGAGTGCCATAATTCAAGGCACAAACCGTGGGTAGGAAAGTGGCAATCGGATTAAAAACAGAACCGGGAGACGATGGTAGAGAGTAAACAAAGGTAAACTGGAGACGGCATAAAGTGTATGTGAGTGCGTGTTGCAGCGGCCTTTAAGACTTCATAAAGTGCGTGTATGTGCGTGTGTTGCAGCGGCCTTTGAGACTTCATAAAGTGTGTGTGCGTGTGTTGCAGCGGCCTTTGAGACTTCATAAAGTGCCTGCGTGCGTTGCAGAGGACGTGGAGAATATGAATACACCGTGCGCTTGTGTATGCAAAAAAAAGGTAATGCCAATAGAAATGACAATGCCATTTATTTAGGGATACAAAAATGATAAAAAAAATAATTAGCAATACCAATAGCTCTACCTATAATATTGCCGAGACCATTGCATTGTAAATGCTTGTTCTAAATGGCCTGTAGTAGAGATTGTACATAACGCAGATGTTAAAACCATTATAAATTTCTTGCAAAAGTTGTTTTGAAGAGAAGGTTTACCCAAGTGCACCGAGACTGACAACGGCCCCCAATTTATCTCTGATGCTTTCAAAACATTTGTTAAGGACTATGGTATTTCTCACAAAACCTTCTCTGTACCACCCGGCTGGTAATGGTGCAGTAGAAAGGTTCAACCGTGTCATAAAAGGAATCTTACAACTTGCCAATCACAACGGCCTTTCTTGGAGGAAAGAATTAGTACACAACCTTTGGGCTTTCCGTGTTACACCCTGTGAGTCCACGGGTGAAAGCCCCTTTGTGTTGTTAAGAAGTAGAACCCCTATCACCAAAGATAATGTGGGGTGGTTAGCACCCAAGAAATTTGCTTGGTCCACAGGAAAGATTAAGGAAAAAATATTACACTCTCAATTGACCAGCAAGAAGTATTACGATTCCAAACATGCATGTAAACATGTAAACATTCACATAGGTGTCAAAGTAAAGAAAAGTGGTTTTGTCAAAAGGGGTCATAGTCACTTTTCACCTTGGTAGTCAAGAAAATCTTCTGCAACTCAGCTCTCTTAAGCTATGGTAAGGTTTGGCATTTCTCGTCGTTATCCATGTGTAGAGGAGGAGAGATCACAGCTCATCAGCACACCATGTCAGAGGGCTACAGACCCGCTACTTCCCCAGATTACGATTGGCTTCTGGATGATGACACCAGTAGGAATCGCAACCCTGAGGAGACCGAAGTTACATCTCCTTGCGGAATGGGTACTCTGAGTGGTGATATCTTCCAGAATGACAATAGTGGTACTTTTTCCAATGGGGAATCCCTTGCTGACATTCCACAAAACCCCGTCACCAGTAGAGACAACTACGTTCAAAATAATGACAATGTTGTCAACGATCCCCATGTAAGAGGGGTAGCTGTCAGGAAACCTGTTGTGAGCAAACATGGTAGAGAAGTCAAACCACCTGAAAGATTACGTGACTTTTTGTGCAACTAACCTCTTTTTTTCTGTACCCCTTCTGTTCAGTATACATACACATTGGTTCCCACTTTCTTCTTTCCCTCTTCCCCCCCCCCCTCCTTCCTCCAGCCCTTCCCCCCCTGGTTTCACTGCACTTTGTTTATTGATGAAAAGGAGATGTGTTATGTTTATGGTTATTCCTCCTAACTCTGTTACCTGCATTGTATGTACCGCAACGGTCTCGTGACCAGTCTCGCGCCGTCTCTCCTGCCGCGAGCCCATGCCCAGGGTTCTATGACGTCGATGCGTTCTGTGGTAGAACATTGGGCATGGCTGGCTGTTGAAGGGACAGTTGGAGCCGAACCTCTGTACCGAGTAGATGCCCTTATTGGTGTTAGTGACATTCTTCAAAAAAGACTGTTCAACCTACCTGACGTATGCCTCCAATCTTTACAATGATTTAAGGGCATGGACGGCCATGTTGTCTGACATAAAAGAACCCCCAACAGATTTATCACCTGGGGAACCGACTGTGTGATGGTAGCTATGGATACTAGGTCATCTATGACAATGTACTTTGATGTCAATGACTGATTTGCCCTTATGCAGCTATGATTTGCTAGATTGTCTATGAAGCTATGTACAAGAGCAGGGTGTGTGGAGGGTAGTTGGGGACTGTTTACGTGGTCTTATTGCGGTTTATGCACTAAAGTTGCAAAGTAGCTTTAATGGTTATTACCATTGTCAATTGTATCCTATAAAACTTCAATAAAGACCATAAAAAAAACACGACTACAAAATTGCTCACTGTAAGTGACGTACTGTGAAAAAATACCAGTTTTAACATTTTGGGCCAAATTTACCAAAGACATGCGTCGTGCTTACGCTTCACATTGGGGCGCAAGAGTGACACAATTCTTAAGTTAGATTTATTAGGCTACACAAGGCCACCTTGCGTGGCTTGATACATCTAGACTAACGCACCGCAGTGCAAATCACTGCATTGCACTACACTACCACAGGGATGCGTTCCATGGTTGGAGCACGGGTGTTTCTACGCATCCACCCATGGATTTTGGACGAATTCCCAGATTTACCATTACTATTAGACCTGGAAATGCGCCAAAATAATCTGTCTCCCCAAGAGAGGCATAACAAGGAGCAATATCTTTATTTCTCCTCGTTCCATCCTCTTTCTATGTGTGCTGCAGAATACAGCACACATAAAAAGGGGAAAATGCCTCTGAGGATTATATTTGTACAGGAAGGTGTCTCTTCCTGCACAAAAATAATCCTGCTTACAACGTAGGCCCCCTTGCACTATTGTGACACCAGGCAGCACATCGGGGGCCAGCACAGGGAAAAGACAGGAATGCGTTGTATTAGGAATGCGTTGTATTATGTTAAATAGGGCGCATTCCTGCCCTTTCCCTGTCATGCAGCTTAGCAAGGTGACTTGCTGCGCGATTTTTTCATAAATATGCCCCTTTGTGTATTGCAGCGCCAGGACCTGGACAGTAGTTCAATTTATGTTCATTATTGTTAAAGTTTTAATAAGCCAGATGAAGGAATATGCTACTTACCAGTATGCATCTGTTCTTGGCATGTAGAGCTGCAGATCTATACACTGAGCATAGCTCGCCATCTGGTGTTGGGCCCGGATGTTTGCAGTTTGTTTTTCCTCTTGGAAAGTCTATGGAAGTCATGAGTTCGGTGACTCCTCCTTTGGTTCGTATTGCGCATGGGCTTCGGCTCCATCCTCAGATTGTTTTTCGCCAGCAGGGAAAGATGGAGCGTAGTAGTAACAGTAAAGAAACCCATGTGTCTTGTATCTAAATAAGATAAAACTGGAACGGATACAGGTAGCCGAGGAGGCGGGTGGGCGTGTATAGATCTGCAGCTCTACATGCCAAGAACAGATGCATACTGGTAAGTAGCATATTCCGTTCGAGGCATATGAGCTGCAGATTATACACTGTGCATAGATTATATAGCAGTACCCAACCCTAGCGGCGACCACCGGCATCCGTTGCAGTTGTTTGAAACAGTGTTTTTAGTACAGCTTGGCCCACACTAGCTTGTTGCTTGGTTTGCACATCTACACAGTAATGTTTTGTGAAGGTGTGCGGTGTTGACCATGTCGCTGCTTTGCAGATGTCATCTAGTGGTATGTTCCCTAGGAAAGCCATAGAAGCCCCTATCTTCCTTGTAGAGTGGGCTTTAGGGGGAACAGATAGCGTTCGTTTTGCTTTGTGGTAGCAAATCTTTATGCATTTTACAATCCACCTAGCTATCCCTGATTTAGAAATAGGGTTGCCTTTATGTGGTGGGGAGAAGGAGACAAATAGCTGTTTGGTTTTCCTGAAAGGTTGTGTCCTTTGGATGTAGTAAAGTAAAGCCCTTTTAACATCCAGTGTGTGTAAAGCCCTTTCCGCAACGGTTTGGGGTTCCGAGAAAAAGACTGGTAATTCTACTGACTGGTTTAGATGGAATGGGGAAATGACTTTGGGTAGAAATTTGGGGTTGGTGCGGAGTACAACCTTGTTGTGATGCATTTGGAGAAAAGGTTCCTGTATAGTGAGTGCTTGTATTTCACTAACCCTTCTGAGGGAAGTGATGGCCACTAGAAAAGCTGTTTTCCATGTGAGAAATTACAGCTCACATTTATGTAATGGTTCGAAAGGGGGTCCCGTTAACCGTGTGAGGACTATATTCAAGTTCCAGACAGGTGAGGGTGGTACTCTAGGTGGAATTACTCTTTTGAGGCCTTCCATAAAGGCTTTGATGGCAGGCACTTTGAAAAGTGAGAGGTGCTGCCTGTTCTGTAAGTAAGCAGCAATTGCAGCGAGGTGTAACCGAATGGAAGTATATGCTAGGTTACACCTTTGTAAATGGAGTAAATAACATATGATGTGCTGTATGGATACATTTAAAGGATTGATTGTGTTGTTGTGGCAGTAAACAACAAATCTTTTCCACTTTGCTGCATAGCACGCACTAGTAGTAGGGCGTCTAGCTTCCCTGATAATGTTCATGCAATCAGGGGGAAGGTTAAGGTATCCGAATTCTAGGACCTCAGGAGCCAGATCGCAAGGTTGAGCTGAGCTGGGTCCGGGTGCCTGATCTCTCCATGGTTCTGGGTTAGGAGGCATGGTGAGAGGTGTAGCTTTTGGTGTGGTACTACTGAGAGTTCCAGCAGTGTGGTGTACCACGGTTGTCTGGCCCATGTCGGAGCTACTAGGATCAGCGTTAGGGAATGCTTTCGCACCACTAATGGAATTAGTGGGAGAGGTGGAAAAGCGTATGCAAATTTGTTTGACCAGTTCATCCATATCGCATTGCCTTTGGACAATGGGTGTGGATATCTGGCGGCGAAGCTTGGGCATTTTTTGTTTTCGTGGGTGGCGAATAGGTCTATGTGTGGATGCCCCCACATCTGAAAGAACGGGTGAAGAACTTGTGGGTGAAGTTCCCACTCGTGGATCTGCTGCGTTTGTCTGCTGAGCAGATCTGCCATGGTGTTTTGGACTCCTGGGACGTGTTGGGCTAGGAGGAAGATCTTTTGTGGAATTGCCCATCTCCATATGCTCTGTGCTAATTGAGAGAGCTGTGGAGAGTGTGTGCCCCCCTGTTTTTGAATGTAGTACATGGCAGTCATGTTGTCTGTGCGAATGAGGACTGCCTTGCCTGAAATCTGCGTCTGGAAGGATTTTAGGGCGAGGAAGATTGCCAGTAACTCCAGATGGTTGATGTGGAGTAACTTCTGTTGCGGCGTCCATGTGCCCTGTGCTGTGAGATGTAACAGATGAGCTCCCCAGCCGGAGAGCGATGCATCTGTTAGATTATTTGTGGGACCGGGTCCAGGAACGGTCGACCTCTGGAAAGGTTTGTGGTGTTCCACCACTGCAGAGAGCGATGGGTGCGACCGTCTACCAACACCAGATCTGTCAGTTGTCCCTGGGCCTGGTTCCACTGGCGCGCTAAGCACTCTTGGAGTGGACGCATTTGGAGTCTTGTATGGGGCACTATAAAGATGCAAGAGGTCATCATCCCTATGAGCTGCATAAACACTCTTGCTGGGAGAGAGTGTTGGCATAGGAATTTTTGACGCAGAGCCTGTATTTTTGCAATCCTGGCAGGATTGGGATAGGCTATGGCTTTTGAGGTGTCTATGGTGGCACCGAGGTATTGTTTTGTGTGTGATGGTACCAGGTGGGATTTTTGATGGTTCACCGTGAAACCTAGCTGGTGAAATAGTTGGACCGTAGCGGCGGTATGTTGCACACATTGTTGGTAGGACGTGGCTTTTATTAGCCAGTCGTCCAGATACGGGAAGACGTGAATGTGCTGTCTTCTGAGGTGTGCAGCCACTACTGCTAGGCACTTGGTGAAAACCCTTGGTGCTGTTGTTACCCCGAACGGGAGCACCTTGAACTGGTAGTGTTGTCCGTCCACCACAAATCTGAGGTACTTTCTGTGAGACTGGTGTACTGGGATGTGAAAGTATGCGTCTTTCAAGTCCAGAGTGGTGAGAAAATCGTTCTGGGTGAGGAGTGGAAGAACCTGTTGAAGGGTTACCATGTGAAAATGGTCTGAATGTATGTAAGTGTTTAGAGGTCTGAGATCTAGGATAGGTCGTAGAGTCTCGTCCATCTTTGGAATCAGAAAGTACAGGGAGTAGACCCCTAAATTTAGTTGATTTATGGGGACCTGCTCTGTTGCTCCTTTTTGCAGGAGGGAGATCACCTCTTGTGTTAGTAGCGCAGTATGTTCTTGAGACATAGGGCGGTGCCTGGGTGGAATGTTTGGGGGGGTAGATGTTAATTCTAGGCAATACCCTGACTGAATAATTTGTGTCACCCATCTGTCTGAGGTGATTGTCTCCCAGACGTGAAGGAAATGTTGTATTCTGCCTCCGACCGGAGTGGAATGGTCTGGAGGGAGCAGGGGAAAGTCATTGGGCAGGGGGTGTGGCAGAGCGGGCGGTATTTGTTTTGCCTCTGCCCTTATTATTATTGCGTCTGTATCCGCCTCTTTGATAACCCTTTGTGAAGGTAGATTGAGGAGGGGATTTGTAGGACGTGGATGCACTATCCGAGGAGTAGCCTCTTCCCGTGCCCCGAAAGGAAGAGCGGCGAAAGGAGCGCCTGGGAGTATGTGACTGCAGGGCTCCCATGGATTTCGCCGTGTCTGTATCTTTCTTCATCTTTTCGAGGGCTTCGTCTACTTTGGGGCCAAATAGATGATCTTGGTCGAATGGGTGGTTTAATATAGAGGCTTGTACCTCCGGTTTAAATCCCGAAACCCTGAGCCAGGCATGGCGACGGAGAAGGACACTGGTGTTTATGGCCCTGGAGGCTGTATCTGCTGCATCTAGGGCACAGCGTATCGAGGTATTAGTTATTGTTTTTCCCTCTTGAATCAATTCATTAGCCCTAGTCTTGTACTTTTCAGGGAGATGGTGCATGATGGTCTTTAGCTCATCATAATGCGCCCTGTCGTATCGGGCCAACAGTGCTTGCGTATTGGCGATACGCCATATATTGGCAGCTTGTGACGCAGTGCGCTTCCCTGACGCGTCTAGGAGCTTGGACTCTTTGTCAGGTGGTGGTGCTTCGCCTGACGCCTGAGAATTTGAGCGCTTCCTAGCTGTAGATACCACTAGGGAATCCAATGGTGCAGGGCCTTTAATGTATGAAGGGTCTGTGGGGGCGGCTTTGTATTTCTTCTCTATACGAGGGTTTAGGACCCTGGCCCTGACTGGGTCTTTAAAAACCTCAGGTGCATGTTTAATTACACCCTTTAACATAGGTAGAATGGCAGTAGACCTATGTGCATCGTCAAAGGTGTCTAGGAGAAAATCTTCCTCCACTGGGTCAGTATGTAACTCCACCCCGTGGTAGTGTGCCGCCCTTTGTAACAAGTGGTGAAAGCCCAAGGAATCTTCAGGTGGGGATGGCCTAGATGGGTAAAGGTCATCCTGTGGGACATCTGGGATGTCCGGATTGTTATAATCATCCCATGGGTCTGGAGATCCAGTAGGGGTGGGGTCTTGTGGCAGGATCATAATAAGGGTCTCCCAAATCGTCTGGGACAGGAGACAAGGTGGGAGAACAATGAGGTGGAGGGGGTGGAGGTGGAGAGGGTGGGGGAGGTGGAGGAGGTGGGGAAGGCACCCTGAAAGGGGAGGTAGCAATGTCCTTTCTCTTTGGAGGTGGAGGTGGAGCTGGTTTGTCCAAGTGTCTCTTTCTTGAAGACAATGTCAAGTGTCCAGTTTTCGGATCCTTGGCGAGTGTTTTTTGCAGAGGATCCGGTGTGAAAAGTTCCTGGGACACTGGTTGTTCGGTCGGCGCCGAAGTTTTCGGGGGCGACGGCTTTTTAGGCTTATCTAAGCCGTGCTTCTTTGGAACCTCCGATTTTTTGGTCGGTGCCGAAGAAGGCCTCGGCACGGGAGTGGCGGTGCCGAGGGTCTTGTGATGTTTGGTCGGCGCCGGAGGAGCAGGTTTCGACACCGAAGGCTTGGGTGCCGGGTTCGGTGTGGAGGTGGAGGCCGATTTTTTCTTCGGTGCCGAAGGGTGTTTTTCGGCACCGGTGGTCGGCTGGCTCGAGCCCGAGCTGCCGGAAGGCTTAATAGGCTTCTTTACCGGGCCTGA
Source organism: Triturus cristatus (assembly GCF_964204655.1). Lineage (NCBI taxonomy): Eukaryota > Metazoa > Chordata > Amphibia > Caudata > Salamandridae > Triturus > Triturus cristatus. Next base: position 559,063,660 of record NC_140590.1, read on the forward strand.
AGGCGGGGTGTGAGAAGCAGTGTCCTTGGTCTTGCCTAGGCCCGGAGGCGAAGGTGTGACCGAAGCCTTTTTCGGTATCGGCGTGGGCGTGGGAGGGGGTATTGTACTCACGACCCGCTGCGCCGGGGTGATGTCCTCCACATCTGAGTCGTCGGCCTCGGAAGCGCTGACGAGGTCGTCGTCCTCCTGTTCGATGTTCTGCTGTCCCGGAGCTTCGACGTCGTCTCCGAAGATGTCGACTGGGGCGGAGGTCGAGGAGTGCCATGTTGCGTCTAGCCCGTCTATCTCGAATGGTCTTTTTAGAGCGAAAAGACTTGCAGGCGGGACAGTCTCAGGCCTCGTGTTCTGGGGAGAGGCAGAGGTTGCACACCTCATGAAGATCGGTGTGGGGAAACTTGGACCCACATCGAGGGCACTTCTTGAAGGGAGTTCTTTCCATCAGCCGAGACCGGAGCCGGAATAGGCCCGAAGGCCGCCGTCGACGACCGGAATCGAAAAAGTGCCGAAGAGAAGGTGAGTAAGATGATTTATTATCTGAAGAAGCTCGATGAGCGAGGATTTTTGCGTCGATCGTTGAACTGAGAAGTTCAGAACCGGAGCGCAAAGTATTACATCCGAGCCCGATGGCGGAAAAAAACAATCTGAGGATGGAGCCGAAGCCCATGCGCAATACGAACCAAAGGAGGAAAAACAAACTGCAAACATCCGGGCCCAACACCAGATGGCGAGCTATGCTCAGTGTATAATCTGCAGCTCATATGCCTCGAACATAACGTTTTACTTTCTTGCAACGCCACTTGCAGGTGTACGTTCAACCTACTCACACAATGAAATGACTTGTTTTAAGAGTGCAAGCAATTGACAAAAATGTGAATTTGTACTTTTAAATCCATTTGAACGTGGGTAAGACGTTGTGTTATATTACTAATAGAAAAACAGTAGAACTGCCAACGTCTGAAAAAAAAGAATAATTGTATGCAAGGAAGGAGCGAGGCACTGAAGAGCTTGAGATTCGTGCTGCGAACAACCTGAGGTACTTCTACTCGCCCAACCCTTCACCCCAAAAAAAGAAATGGTTTCTAAGGCAGCCGCCTGGGGAGGTTTCACACCCGGTAACGGACGTCATTGCTGCAGGGCCTCCAAGCATGATCTTTAAGCCCACTCTGAAAGGGGGTTCCAGCTCATCTTTTGTTCCACAGTGTGATATCGGCTTTCCACTGGGAGACTATGTCTGGGTTGGCACCTCTGGAATCGACGTTCCAGAGCAGGGATGTCCTTGAAAGATTATGTACACACATAAAACTCAGAAATGTGTGGGTATTCACAATCTTTATCACAACCCTTTCTTTTTTTTTTTGTGAAAACTTTATTTATGATTTTGAACAGTTACATAGCAGAGTAGCATTATTCCATCAGCAGATTCAGAAAAGCATTTATAATGAAAGGCGCACAATCAAGAATGCTGAACGCATAAATGGCATCTCATGTACAGTTAGACTGTCTAGTCAATGGCTAGGACACAGGTGAGTAAATACCACAGTCGGAACCCCATGCACCCAGCGCAGGCAGACCACAACCACACGTGAACCCCATTATGTTCCTTAGATCTTGCGGCACACATGCAGTCCCCACAGGGCGAAGGAAAGGCATCTACGCAGCAAGAGACTGCCGTATCATTGATCCAGCTCCCCCATCAACCTCAGCCGTACGTGGCGCAGCAGCGTCCCCCTCGGGCCATGCGTTAGGAGGTATCCCACCAACGGCCCCCATACATCCTTGGGCCGTGAGGACCGCGGCATTAATTCAGCATATGTGTTACTCTGTTGCTGGCAATACACCATATCCGTCATCCATTCCTTAAATTTCGGGGCTCGGCCCCTACCCCATCTGCAGGCTACTTTCCGCTTTGCCAGCAACAGTGAGATGGCAACATACTTTTTGTATTTCGTAGGTATCTGTGCTGTGTGTCCTAGGAGCGCGAGCAACGGTTCTCTATCTAGGTGAGTATCAATCATGTCTTCTAGTGCTGTGAATATTTGTTCCCAGTAAGCACGTACTGTGGCACAGTCCCAGGCCAGATGCAGAAACCCCGCGCCCGACTGACCGCATCTCTCACAGCGATCATTGTCAGCGAGACTAAATCGCAGTTATCACAACCCATTCTTACCCTGGAAACAGCCAGGGTTTACTCCAGTCAAGGGCAGAGTACATCATGGATAGGAAAAATATTTTCCCTGCGGAGAGAAAACACACATTTATAAAAATGTAGTTGCACCTTTGCAAAGGAGTTTTGCGTGCACCGTTATACTTGTACTTTAAAGCATAGAGCACTGACTCTGTACATACATAATTAGTGAGTCACAACATTTAAACAAGAGCATCATATCAGATCCTGTGTAGTAGTAGTAGATCTGCGGTCTCTCCTGAATGTGCTTTACTCTCTGTGTACTGTCCACTTTCGACTGTCCACGTCTCTACTGTGGTGTGGGCAGAATGCTTAAAGGGTTTGGCAAGTATTTTTTGTTTCATAGTAATGTGTGTAGAGCTGAGCTCTGGCTGTAAATCGGTGGTGAAATGATTGCGCATACTATGTATGAGTGGGGTTGGTTGTGGCTTTTCTGTACTCTGGACCAGTTCTCCATTTTGAATCTGCAACATACGCTCTCAACTGAGTTGACAAAATTAAGTCCAGAAGAGGGGTGTGAGGAGCTGTGGGTGTTGCACTGGGCACAGCTGGAGGCCACCCTTCCAGAAGCCCCTGAACTATAATCATGCTTCTAATCTCACTTCCTACTACATTGGGACACCATGGTATTATGATGTGGCGCTCCCTCGGGGAGGAAAGACTGAAGAGGAGTGTCTGAGGCTTCCCAGGGGGCATAACTCTGGAAGGCAGAGGTGCCTGTCTTCGTCCCAGGCTCGCATCTGGAGAAGAATGGATGTATGTGCTCTCTAGCAGTACCACACCTTAGTTTAGATCTCCCGTGTGTTCTGCGAAGCCAGGCAACCTGCTTTTGATCACTGACACAATATTGAGGTAAACAATATAATTTCACAAATATCATGTCAAAAATATCATTTACAAAAATATTGTGACCCCATACGTGTAATGGTAAGTGCAAAAATATCAGGCAAAAAATATCGTTGACACTAAAATTGTCTAACAATATACAAAATATTGATTTTATTTATATGGATAGAGTTTAAAGTAGCAAATGTTAAATATTTTAAAATAAAATTCAATATAATGTGAATTAAATAAATTCCACTAATATTCAATACTATATAAATAGCTAATTAAATAAACACACATATCTATGTGTGTGTGTATTTATATAAATATATATTACATATATATATATAATGGGTGACAATTAATAACATTATCTATTCTACAGTTTATTCATTCTTTTTAAATATTTAATCTGTACTATAGTGAAAATAAAGCATATATATATATATATATATATACAGTCCAAAGCTCACTCACCGTCCGAATGAGCCCGACGCGTCACAGGATTTTAAACAGCTGGATTTATTTCAACAAATCTTTACAGCGCGTGGTGTGCAGAAAGAAAGAAACGTTATGGCAGACGCGTTTCAGCCGTGGAGGCTTTCCTCAGTGCCCAGTTTCAAAAGTCAGTTCTTTCTACTGGAGCTGATTTAAAACTCGTGGTGGTGTAATAGCCACGCCCCAAACTCTGGATGTTATCAGCTCTTCCTCTGCTTCGCTGCAACCCTCCTCGCGCTGATCATTGCTCCGCTGCATGCTGGTAAGTTGAGTCCCGATGTGGTTACCTGTGCAGTGAGGGGTTTACCATTCACCAAGTGGCGTCCCAAAACAAATTGGCATCATGACTTTACTCAACAACAGCCTCAAAACAGTGGGGATTAGACGTTGAAGTTGAGACCAGCTGATTCCCCCAAGTAGCATCTACAGCCTCTCTCCCCGTGCAGAAAGTGAAACCTAATGGCAATACATCCGCTTGGGGGGGTGACGCATTGTATTATAGTACAAAGTCCATATTTGCTGGCTGATATGCGTCTCACCAGACCGAGAGGAGGTGTCGGTGACCAGAGCCTGCTACTGGTCCAAACATACAGTCCAAAAATCACTCACCGTCCGAATGAGCCCGACACGTCACAGGATTTTAAACAGCTGGATTTATTTCAACAAATCTTTACAGCGCGTGGTGTGCAGAAAGAAAGAAACGTTATGGCAGACGCGTTTCAGCCGTGGAGGCTTTCCTCAGTGCCCAGTTTCAAAAGTCAGTTCTTTCTACTGGAGCTGATTTAAAACTTGTGGTGGTGTAATAGCCACGCCCCAAACTCTGGATGTTATCAGCTCTTCCTCTGCTTCGCTGCAACCCTCCTCGCGCTGATCATTGCTCCGCTGCATGCTTGTAAGTTGAGTCCCGATGTGGTTACCCGTGTAGTGAGGTGTTTACCATTCACCAAGTGGCGTCCCAAAACAAATTGGCATCATGACTTTACTCAACAACAGCCTCAAAACAGTGGGGATTAGATGTTGAAGTTGAGACCAGCTGATTCCCCCGTAGTAGCATCTACAGCCTCTCTATATATATATATGTAATACATACACAATAACCACAATAAAGCCAGGCAAATATACATTTCGATAACAAAAATATATTAATGCCTTTAAAAAATAAATTAAATATTACAAATTTGGAGCCCCCCCTTAAACACGTTTATTAAAAATACTATGAAGAGTAGGGAAAGCGTTGGACTTTGGAGGGGTTAAATTTACTATTCCCACTCCAGTCTATATAACAGAATGGAAAGCGTTGGATTTCGGAGGGATAAGATTTACTATTCCCACTCCAGTCTGTGCTACAGTAGGGAAAGTGTTGGACTTCCATGGTGGGAAGATTTACTATAGCCAATCCAGTCTGTACAACAGTAGGGAAAGTGTTGGACTTCGGAGTGGTAAGATTTACTATTCCCACCCCAGTCTAGTAATTAATAATTTAATAAGTTATCAATTCGACACCGTATCACAAGAGCTACTCCTCCAAAGACTTGAAGTGTGTGGTATTAGGAGCAAGGCTCTGAGTTGGATGGTGTCGTTCCTCTCTGGCCGAAGCTTTAGAGTGGCTCAACAAACCTACCTATCCGAGAGTATGCCTCTGACACAGGGGGTCCCAAAGGGTTCAATAGTGAGTCCTACTCTTTTTAATTTATACGTAGGTCCTTTAGCGGATCGTCTGGAACAATATAATGTATCAATCGTTTCATACGCTGATGATATGCAGCTAATTGTTCTGCTGTCACAAAACGAGGATCAAGCAGCTATCCGCTTTTCCAAATGCTTACCAGGGGTTGCGAACTGGATGTCCAACCACTGCCTCAAACTGAACGCAAATAAAACAGAGGTAATGGTGGTGGGCAGGTCACCAACCATATGGCCGTCTGCTTGGTGGCCCGAGCCTCTAGGCCAACTGCCCACCCCAAAAACTGAAGTTAAAAATGTGGGAGTATATTTTGACTCTGAGCTGAACTTCGACAACCAGATTCAGAAGGTTGCGGGCAAATGCTATGGAGCAATGAAGATCCTGCGAAAGATCCTCGATCTTCTACCTTCTAATTCCAGGAAAACAATTGTTCATGCGATCATAACCTCACAACTGTACTATGGCAATGTCCTGTATCTCGGAGCCACTAAGAGAGGACTATCCAAACTACAGCGGGTGCAGAACGCTGCAGCTCGACTGTTGCTTGGTTTACCCAGAAGAGCGAACACTGAGAAGGCCCTGAAAAAACTGCACTGGCTGCCAGTGGAAAAAAGGGTCACCTTTAAGGCAATGTGCTACGGCCATCGCATCCTCACGAAATGCAGCCCTAAATATCTTCATCCATTACTAACCGAATACACCCCTGGTCGGAGTCTGCGGTCCTCAGGGAAAGCCCTGGCGAAGGTACCAAGGATATACAAAGCCAGACTGGGAGCACGTTCTTTCAGGTACCTGGCAGCAAAAACGTGGAACACTCTGCCAATAGACCTAAGGACAGAGCCATGTGAGAACAATTTCCGCAAACAACTAAAAACCTGGCTGTTTACCAGTACGGAATAATTCATAGATGTCTGGCAAGAATCCTTTTCTAGATTATAGCAGCTCTTCCCTCTCCTATGTCTCATCGCGGACACACACCGTTTGGTGTAACCAAGTGCTCTACAAATGAAATAAATAAATAAAATAATTATCATTTAATTATTACTTAACTACCCACCCTACAAACCTAGCAGTCTACACCTAAAATATAACTAAAACAAATAAGTTTAACACAATTTACATAATACATAATCAACTAAATAATTAACAATAAATAGTTAATTCTTAATTAATTATTACTTAATAAAGGTCCCACCATATACCCCTACAAACACAGCAGCCCACACCTATAATATAACTAAAATATATAATGATTACACAATATACATAATTAATTCATTAAAATATTAATACAAAATATTACCTAATTATATTGAATTATTAACTAATTAATGTTCCACCCTATACCACTACAAACCTATCAACCCACACCTAAAATAAAGCCAAAATAAATCAATATGACATAATGTACAAAATTAATATTAATCACTTACTTACTAAGAAATTATTATTTAATAAGTATTACTTCATTAACTTCCCACCCTATCCCCCTACAAACCCAACAACCCGCTACAACACTATAAATTACCATTAGAGATTAAATTAAAACATCTAAATGATTTAAAATTTCAAACTCTATTTTAAAAAAATTAATAACAATCATACACACAATAACACAAAATTAATATAGGCACTAAAACACATTAAAGTAATCAAAAAACTATTTTCTTAACAAATATATATTTGAAAACAACATTAAAAACAACTATATACTTACCAACAATATTACTTACCTTAAGACGATATTCTTGACAAACAATATTTCTGCATTACAATATTTTTGTATCACAATACTTTTTTCTTGATATTTCTTTCTCCTGATATTAAAAACTCGATATTTTGTCCAAATATTACTTGCTTTGGGGTTGTAAATCATGCTCAGCCCTGTACTACCATGTGTGCTTACTTTATTTAGTGTTCACTACTTGTGCCTTGTGCTAGTATTTGGTTGAGAAACAGAGATCATTCTTCCAGAAACAAGATGTCTATGTTTATTCTCCATTGGTCGATTTATTCTTCTTGGCCCAGTTTTGGAGATTATCTTGGAGTGTTAGTTTCCAAATCCCTTAAAAGAGGGTTGTCAGTGAAGACATTATTTTCTTGGAAGTATCTGGATCATGTAGAATACTACTGAACATGCAACTGTCAAAGGTTTTAAAGAGTACACGGAGAAACCCCTTTGTGGCTTAATAAAATTCTAAAGGGCCGATTACAATCTCGTCCGGAAAGCATTCCTACCGAATCGGTCCAGGAATACTTTAAACAACTCGAATCGGGGGAGTGCGACCAAGTGACTTGAAGGCATCCGGATGCTTCCGGATAAGATTCTGTCAGACACGCATTGACTTCAATGGGAGCCTGTGTTCTGAATTAATACACAGGCTCTCATTGAAGAAAGGGATGGTTGTGGAAAAACGTGCAACCTGTGGCGGGCACCTCATGGTGCCTGCCACATTGTGCATGTTTGGTAAGGGCAGTCCCTTGGGTATCCCACAGGAGCAATCCAGAAGGTCCTGTGTGAAGGGGTGCCTGCTACGGGCCCCCAAAGACAGATTCCTGCAGCCGTTTAATCTCGGGCAAATCGAATCGGAACGGCTGACGGAATCGGTCATCGTAATCGTTCGTCCGGAAATCCGTGTCCGAACTCGGCTCTGAAAGACTCGGACTGTCCGGATGCCTTTCGGAACCAATTCGGTCTGCTCGAATGGTTTCCAGGCATCGTAATTGGTAATTGAGAAAACAGTATGATTCGGTAGAAACAAGGGTTCCGAATAGGAATCGACAATACCGAATCCCATCCGAAGCCCTTCCTAACAACATCGTAATCGGCTCCTTAGTCTAGTCCTAAGCAAGATAGTAAATATGAATATGTGTAAATTTAAGAATGGCTTTTTTAACTGTGTGAGTACTGGCACTAGAAACATCAGCTGTGAACTGGACATGTGATGCTACACATTGTTGACATCTGTTTCACAATAAAACTACATGAACTGTCACCACTTTGAACAGCTTTTGGTGTCCAGAAACAAAAGTAGAAGACTCTTTTTTCCCGAACCTGCAGGGTATTGAACTTTATTTTTAACAAGTCTCTGTTACCTATACTTATACATGTAGCAGATAGAACAATCCAGAAAACAACTGATATAATAGCACACATAATTGAGTTACTAAAAACTGTAACATATTCTTTCTAAAAAAATAATTTGGTATTGCAGCAATTTCATTTTATACATTAAGTGCTACTAGAGGAGTTCCATTTGTTAGTGGAGCTCTATTGTTCAGTGCTACAAGAGTTCCACTTGACAGCGTAGAGGCTTCATTTGGTGTTGCAGAATTGTCATCTGTTTTGCAGGAGCTTTATTTGCTAATTCTGGATCTGTTGTTGGTTTTGTAGGAGCTTCATTTGATACTCTAGGAGCATCCCTTGGTATTGAAGAATCCTTTTTTTGATTCTACAGAAGCTTGGTTGTGTTCTGCAGGAGCTTCTTTTGGTGCTGCAGCAAATTCAGTTGCTGCTTTAGGAGCTTTTGGCACTTCACAGATTATGTTTTGCAGTAATAGAGTCACATTGTACAACACAAGATGTTTTGGTCTTCAGGAGACTGCATGTCAGAATACTGAGGTGAAAATAGCGACCTATAAGAACATCGACCGAAGAATATTGACTAACTCTATATCGTAAAAGTAAGAATATATACTAATCTCCACATCTATTTACCATTGCCATACATATGGTTTGGGATCACATTTTAATGTATATTGTGAAGATTAAGCAGATGCGAAGTTAAGAATCGGTGCTTAGTTTGCAAAATAACAAGTACCAGTGTCCAAATTTTTCCTCAAAAGCCTGTGGCCGGCACTGCTCAATGTCAAGGTTGCTGAGTATCAAGGTTGTCTAGTCTTCATTTAATTTCATGCCACTTTTATCCATGACCCACACTCATTGTTCCTTTATCTCACTTCTGCAGGTTCTTTTTCATGCTTGATTTCTTCCTTAGTTCTTGCTTGTCCATCATTTTCTCCCTCCTTTATTGCCCCTTTTCCGTCTTTCTTTCTCTCATTTTGGATCAAAGTCACATGAATTGAAAATATGTCTTGGTCCCTAAAAATGAATGCTAGTAGGCCCCACCTGCAACAAGCAGCTCGAATTAAGCACCTCTACATTTACCTACCTAAATACACTTACTTAAATAGACTGCCTCTATAATAGTAGTCAATACTCTGCAGTCGATATTCTTGAAGGTCAATATTACAGACTTGATATTGTGATAGTACACCTCTGGGGAGCATCATTTCATACTACAAGAGCTTCCTTCCATCTCAACCAGTGAACTTGTAGCATCATATGGCGGTGAATTCTGATGTGTGGTATGTTCACATGCCTGGAAAGTCAGGGTCTGATATGACAGGTTTAGACTGAGGATGAATTCAAATATGTGTTTTCAGCTTAGTAACCCTTGTAAACTAAGCTGGGCTACCTCTTCAAAAATCCTAAGCCTACATGCACCCCTTTGCTGTTGGTAGAGTTTGCAATATGTAAGACTGGTGAATTTGCTGGAATAATGTCAAAGTTGCTAGGAGGGAGGATGTTGCTGTGCATCTGGCAGACGATGTCCTGAATGAAAGCATCAACATTTCCATACAGGGGGTCACCTTGCTTTTGTGTGGCATTTCTATGTGTGATTGGAAGGTGTGAATACACCTGCACTTCTTCTCTTATTAAGGGCTTGTATGTGTATATGTTATTTACTAAAAAAAGAATTTGTATTTGGAGAAAATAGTTTTTTAAGGAAATGACAGACTACTGCGTGGAAAAATACGATTATTTCCCCCAGAAAAGAGCTAATATTTCATGGGAAAATTTGTGTATTTTGAGAAAATTTCATGCTGTTTGTAGACAAAACGCTGTAGGGGCACTACATAACATCAATAACTGGGTGAGAAGGCACATACTTCTTTATAACCAGAGTTGGACTCGTGTATAGGGCAAACAGGCAGTGCCGAAAGGGCTGTTCTGACAGATCAGGGGGAGGGGCTGTTTTTCCGGCAGTTTGTGGGCCCGTTTGATGGATGGCCAGATGGGTCGGTGTTTATTGTTGACTTTCCTGATATTCCCCGAGGCATTCCTTGGAGCAAACAAAATGCATGCCATCTTCCATACTGCCAAAATACCCATAGAGCATATCGTTACATGTTCAAAACAGGCGTGAATTGCAAATGTGGCCACGTTTTTAGGTCGAGCATTCAAGACCTCTTGTATATACTTATATGTGTATGTACTTTGTGGGCTCTGGAGATCAGCCCTGGGACTTGTCTGCTTCCGCTTAGGGACTTTTATTTCTGTTCAACTGCCTCTATTTAAGTGTCTTGATAGAAAATGACCAGTAGAGGTCAGTAAAATACCAGAATTGCTTTCCAGCTGAGGGACTTTCTTTTTTTGAATTTTTCTGGCAACTGCCAATATTTAACTTTCTTGATAGAAAACGACCAGCAGAGGTCAGTAAAATACCAGAATCACTTTAGCATTCTCTAGATTACACTCCATAGAAATTGTCTTCCACGAGCACCCATAGACATTATTATTGTTTTCAAATCCTGTATTTTGGTGCTTACTTTCTCTCCATGTTAAAGAACAGTAGATGTTTCAGCACCCAGGCTAATGTGCTGCATAGCTAAATACATATAAGGTCCCAAAGGGGAGACCGATTGCATTGCAAATGCTTGTTATCTGTCCTGTGAGCTAATGGAAGCCACTTTCATTTAGGTGCCCAGGCCTATTTTTTTGTCAAAGCCCGACCCTGTTTATAAGGAGATCATATTAGGACTTGGGGCAGAATGTCAGTATCTATGTTTATAGTTTATTTTTAAGATATCACTATATATAATCCTGCTGTCTGGAGCCTCGACTTGTAAGAGGGATGTGATTTAAAGGATATGTCTGCAAAGGAAGCCCTTTTTGCATCAGACGAACTTTGTAGCAGGGAGATTAAAATTGTACTGAATATAAGTAATTTGGGAGCTTTATTTGGTAATGCATGCACTTCAATTGCTGGCAAAGAGGACATTGTTGGACACTGAAAGAAATGTATTGGAACTGCAGGGAGCAACCTCATTCAGTAAGCCCTACAGAAGGTTCATTTGGCACTGTAAGGTTCTTGTATATTTATAACACTGCTTCATTTAGTATTAAAGCTGCTTTGTGTCACACTTCGGGGCTTTATTTAGTACTCCAGCTGCTTCATTTGGTTCCTGGTGATATTAGTGCGGTAACCCATGAACTTTATTGGTTATTCCAAGAGTTTCATTTCATATTCACACGAGCTTTATATGTTTTCAAAGGAAGGTTAATTTACTAATACAGAAGCTTTGTTTTATACGGCAACAACTTAATGTGGCAGTGTGAAAGCTGATTCTGTTGCAGCACAAAGTTTCATTTAGGACTATATTAGCTTAATTTAGTACTCCACCAGACTCATTTAGTAGTGCAGGAGTTACATTAGGTACTGCACAAGTTTCAACCTGTGCTTTATTTGGTGGTACAAAGGCTTTGCTCCATAAAAGGGAAGTTTCTTTTGGTACTGCGGACTTCAATTGTTAGTGCAGACACTTCAGCTGGTACTAGAAGGAGCTTAATTTGTTTTTACACAACCATCATTTGGTACTATTTAAGCTTCATTTAGTACTAAATACATTTTGATAGTGAAATAAATATGATATGTACAGTATAGGCTTGCTTTGGTAATTAAGGCAACTTTATTTAATATTGTTGGGTATTCATTTTGTAAAAAATGGGTTTCATTTGGTTCTGTGAGCACATCATTTGGTACATCATAAGGTACATTTGGTACTGCAGGACCTTTGTTTGATGCTAGAGGAACTTCCTTGAGTGCTATGTGAGCATCATCTAGTAAATACTGCATGAACCGTATTTGGTATTGGAAGAGATTCAGAAGTTTTCGTTTAGTATTGTAGGATTTCTGTTTAGTAATCTGAGAACTTCATTTAGTGCTATCATCATTCGATACATAAGAGCCTATATCCAGTGCAGGAGGGGCTTGATTTGATGTATCTGCACCTTCATGTGGTACTGGAGAAGCTTCAGTTCTTACTGCAGAGACATTGTGGTTCTACAGGAACTTTTATTACTATAGGAGCTTCATTCTGTGCTGCAGGAGATTCATTTTGTAGTGCATGAGCTTCATTTGATGGTGATGGAGCATTATTTGGTAAATCATGAGCTATATGTCCTGTGGGGAGGGAGCTTCAATAAGTACTGATGGTGTGTAATTGTTACTGGAGAGCTTCATTTGGAACTATAGAAGCTTTTTTGACTTTGGAGAATTGGTATTTGTCTATCTGTTGAGATTATTTTGTACTTTAGGCATTTAATTTGGTAACACTGAAAATGCAGCCCCAGAGTCACTGCTGTTAGATGTAGCCCTGTCCTATTCATCAAATGGAAGGGAGCTGGTGCATTCTGGGATCCTGGGTCACCTGGGTCACTCATGCAGTGCTTGGACTGCAGTTCCTCCAGTGAGGTTTGTGTGGTGCTTCTGTTGGTCAGAATATATTTCTCTACAGGGGACACTGTCTTCAGTTCACTGTTCACTAACATCTGCAAAGTCTTGAGGGAGATCTTCTGGTTTGAGACAATTTCAGAGATGGTGGATTCTTGAAATCTCTTCATGCAATTTGATTCAACGCCACTGGTGGTGACATGGTGAAATATCCATCTCTGGTTTCAGATGATGATACTGAAAGTGGCTTAGTTAGATGCATTCCATTACAATACAGACACTGATGGTGGATTGGTGAAATGTCTGTTCTCTTTTTGTATTCAAAATGACAAGAGTTCACTTTGCACGAAATTAGCTAATCTGCAAGCCCCACTGGCCCTTTTGAAACTACTGATTCGGCTACACACAGACATGTGACTGCAGGTCAAGCTGCGGTCAGGGACACAGCTCTCAAGAACCATCCCAATCACCAATGGCTTCAAGCAGTGCTGCGTCCTGCCCCACCCTGTTCAATCTCTTTTTAGCTGACCTAAAAACAAAACTGGACTGCTGCAGCTCTCACGCTCTGAAGCTGGGTGAGCTAACCCTCCCCAATCTCTTTTATGCAGTTGACCTGGTGCTGATAAGCCGCACCACGACCAGTTTGCAACACCTTCTTGATGTCACCCAAGCATACTCTGCAAAAAATGGCCTAAGGATCAACTTTCAGAGAACAAAAACAATGGCAGGGCAAAAATCACTAAGCCAACGCCTGGAGTCAGTATCAAAATACAAATACTTAGGTATCATCATTGATGAAAAAAAGACTCTTTTAATCCGCAGAAAGAGGCCTTGAAACTAAAGGGGAATACCCAAGCACTGGCTCTAGGAAACTTGAAAAACAAAGTGGCTCGACTGACTCTAACACCATTGCTCCAGGTAATACAGGCAATATTGATCTTGACAATAACATATGGGAGTGAGCCATTACACAGAAGGGATGCCTCAATGTTGGACGGGATAATGGTGGGATCCTATGGAATAATCTTTGGTCTCCTCAAATACACCTGACCAATGAGTCACCTCAAGTTTAGGTGCCAAAGTTCTTGGCCTGAACATCTTGCTATTTTGCACATAGGCAATCTTATGTCTCAGCACTTCCTTAAATGCACTGATGACTGCTTAACTGCTAAGCTTTTATGGCCATCATGGCGCTTTGGTTAGATTACAAAACCTGCTCATATACTGGTAAATGCCCTTGGCCCTGATGATCTCACTGTGGTTGCGTTTTAACTGCTACTGCAGTTTAGTCTGGTGAGGCAACTCTCCCTTTGCTGAAATATCCCATTATTTTGCACATAGGTAGCCTAAACGTCTCTGCGCTGCCTTAAAAAGCACCGATGGGTGCCTAAACTTCACCTTGCTGCCCCATTATACTCAAAGCCCAATTTCTAATGGTTAACCATCCTGCACTATAGCCTTAAAGGCATTTTTAAATATCTATGGCATTATTATTTTTTTATTTCACTGGAAAGGTCCCTACATTGCAGATTACATATTTAGGCATCCTTTTAGATATTTTAGATGTACACTTGTTATTTTAGATCTCTACATTGCACTTTAAGCTTTTTTACTGAAGAAACATTATGGCCATAGAGTGTGCACTAAACGGCTTGCCTTTTTGCAAGACCTATCTACCGCTTAAATATAGGTCAGTATATTCCACAATGGGACTCAAACTGAGAAATATGCTATCAACCCTGTACATAATGTACAGTGACCCTGTAGTTATTGTATGGTGACATTATTATTTGAATTGTTTTATAATGTTTTATAATTTTGTTCTGATGCAAAGGTTTTAATTAACCAAGCAATACTAAGTAAACTTGAAACTTGAACACTAGTGATGACTGAAGCAAAATTACTTCCTTTGTGTTTTTTTTATACTGGTGTTTACTTGGTTATATTTCACACTGATTTAAGGCAATGATAGTGATGATGCCTTTGGGGAAATGGTTTCGTCAATAATGTATTACTGACCTTGATGGTGTTTCAGAGAAATACATTCCTCCCTTTTTTTAAATAACAACACTGTGGGGAGCTTTTTGAAATATCTTTCGATTGTTTTGACAAGATTACACTGTTAGTGTTTTGGTCTACCACCAATTCACGACAATGCCACTCATGGTGGCTTGCTGAAATGTCTTCCTCCTGTCTGTAAGGATTATTCTTGTGGTGATTTTATGGCATGCCTTTCTCTAAAGCTATGAGACTAGTGGGTGAAATACCTTCATCTAGGCTGAGATGATGAAAATGGAGGCAGCTTTGGTAACAGGTCTTCCTTCAGTTTCAGACACATGCAGTGATGTGGATTTGGGAGACATGTCCTCCTCCAGTGTGTGTTAACTGCACCGGTGATGGCTTGGGGAAGTGTCATCCTCCACGTTCAGAGAGCAACACTGAAGGAGGTGGCTTGGCAACATTCCTTCTTCTGGTTGGCAACAATGATACTGGAGGTAGTTTGGTGAAATGTCTTCCTCTGGTTTGCAGTGATTACACTGGTCGTGACCTGCTGAAATGTCTTCCTGATAGGTTGAAGTCTTAGTTGTGGGAATATGCGATCCCAATGTCGATTTGAATTCGGAGCAGCCCCACAGTGGGCCCTGTCCCTGAAAGTGGAGCTGGTGTTGCTGCAGATATGAAAACAGCAGTATCATTCAGCAGATCCAGCCCTTGACATGCTTCTTTCTACCTTTTTCCTGGGCTTCCATATCATACCCCCTCAGATGCTTGTGACAAAGATCACCTCAGGTGGATTCTGGGGGTCCTGTTCCGGTTTGACGGTGTCACCCATGAGGGGCTCTCTGGGGGCCAGTTTTGCTGCTTCCTGGAGTTTGGCTTCTTTTCTCTTGAGCACATATGCTGAGAGGCCCATGAAGAGAGCAGACGAGCAGACGATGACTGTGGTGACATAGAAGATATAGTGATAATGGCCTGTGAAGTCCACCAGGAGTCCTGTGCAGGAATGGGGAAAAAAGTCAAGGTCAATAACACCAAGTACTGTATGCATTAAAAGCAAAGGAATCCATAAAAACATATCATAGAAACATCACATATCTGATATATATTGTATTCTGAAACACAAATTCCCTATAAACATTATTCTTTTGAAACACACCCCATACCCTAACTCTCCCCACCACCGCATCGGACCTTCGTGGACCCACTAGCCAGTCTGCCGTACTGCACCAGAGGCTGGCTTACACACATTTCCCATTCAGAAAGGACAGAAAACCTACTATAGCTCACACAAGATGAGGAAGGGCAGAAAGACTACTGCAGTTTAAGGATTGCCTTAGCAGCACTGATCAGTGGGCCTTCTTGGAACACCAATAGTATCGAAGCCATGGAAACTTGTGAAACTGACATTTTGTTTAAAATGATTATGCGGAAATGTAGAGAATTAGAATACGTAAAAATAGAGCACTTGTTCATTACATGTTTTAAAAGAGTAGCTGAATCTGGTGGCAGTGTAGAGATTAAGTATTGTATGGTACATTTGATGCACATTGAAATGTATGATGCCGGGAGGTAAGGTGTGCAGGTGGTTGGTGATGTTATGTGTAAGTGGTATAGGGAGGGGTGTAGGGGCAGAGGGTGGCACATGCTGCAGGATATAGCTAATGTACAATCTGCATCAAAGGGCTGCACGCACAGAATGATGGGCGTCATATTTACATCTTATACAATAACAATGAACGTGTGTTCCAGACATTAGCAGATGAAAGTCGTTGTTGTGGAGGAAAAACCTGTTAGTTGGGCTTTTGGTACGATTGATCTTGAAACTGAGGCCTGGATAACGCAAATTTATGAAAGTATCAGGTAAAGAATACAAAGAATTGAAGATTGCTTGTATGGTAGCATTGTATAAGACTAAAATATGAGAATCACGATTCTGATTCTGCAAGCCTTTGGCTTCGACTGTATACAAGAACCTACCGGGTCCTACAAAACCCATCCTTTGGTAGCAGGATGTATGTTTTGCAAAACGTATCACCAATGGCAGCAATGGATATGGTCACTGGTCATAAGTGTATGCTATTTAGACATACAATTTATAAGATCATTTGAGGATTGTAGATTGTAAATGCACCACTGCTGTCCATCAATTCTGGTGATAGCTGATGTGAGTGGTATAGCTGGTGTGGAGATTATAGTGTGCACATGTCAATGACAGGAACATTGAACCATAGGTGGTGTAGGGTCTAGATGGCATAGGGTGCATGTGATGCATGCAACTATGTGGCGCAGCATGTTGGTGGTGCAGGGCTAGGAGTAGGGGGTAGATTATATACAGTACAGGTGGTGGCACTGGGATTATAGGTGGTGGCGAACAGTATAGCGTGCATCACAGCCACAGTAGATCTTATATCACAGGTATAACGTCCCACTGGATGCAGGGGCATGATGCAGGTCCCTGTAGCACAGGGGAAACCCTTCAAAGTGCCCTAGCTATGCAGGAGGCTCCCAATCAGCCCATGGTCAATTCAAATCTGTGAGATATGGGAGACTCAGGGGCCCCCTCATCACATTCTGCAGGGGGGGGGCATCATTTTGAGTTACACCACTGCTGGATGGTGGTCACATTTGAAGACACGCTAGTTGGCCAGTAACCAAGGATTATTGTAGTGAGCCTGTACCGTGACGCTGTAATGCTCTTGTTTTGCACGGTTTCCAAGGGGAGTTTCTGTTGTTAACGACAGATTCTAAGTCTGGTAATTCACTGCAATGATGCAGCAAGAGTTGATTGCAAAACTGGCTACCCACTGTTGCTACCTCATAAAGGCCTTCTAGGCCAGACGGGCAGGGGTCTCGAAAGCTGATCAATGCAGCACTGCGTGTCTGCTGTGAAAAGAAATCAGTCAGAAAGGAAAGCTACAGGAGGGTGAAGAAAGGCAGGGAAGGTGCTGGGGGCTGGTTAAGAATGTCAAGTAAGATATTTTTTAACATTTGGGTCGTGGGGGAAAGTCAAGCTATGTATACCTCCCCCCTTACTCATCTGCCATCACATAGCAAGCAAAAGCAGGGGCAGCTGATTTTCGGGGCCAGATATGACATATAACCATAGATTGGTAAAAATTGAATTATGGGGATTTTTTTTCACCTGGGGGTTCTGAGTAACATCACAACTTCACACTTGTTGTCTATTTGATGTCACTCAGAAACCCTCGGTGAAAACAAATACCCATAATTCTCTGTTACTTATCTATAATTCTATATTTCATCATTGTCAGTATTGGTAATTTAGTATGGGAATCCGACAGTCAGCACCATCTCTTTGAGCCACAGGAGCATAGCAATTCAGAACTGTAGCAGTTCTGTCAGCTCCCAGACCCAAAGCGCTCTACAGAATTGGGATCTTGACAGCCATTTTGGATATAGTGGAGTTCCAAACTCATGCATTAATTCTATTTAGCAACGATCTTCACTGTGAACGTACTTGAATGATGCGCCACGGTGACCAGGGTGCTTAGCACCTGTCGCACCAGAGCAGAGGCATCTCACAAGGGGCCTAATGCAGACGTCTGCAGCCCCTTGGCTCTGAGACGGGGCCCAACCCTTCAGCAGTCTCTTGGCCCAGGGATGGGGGTCCTACTCTTCAGGAGTTCCCTTTCAGCCCAAGACCGATGAATCAGTGAGCTATGGAAAGTCATGGTTCTCCCAGCCAGTTCTGCATGGTTGGCCTCGTCATTTGGCGTTGCGCCACTACAGTTCACACAGCAGCACAACTTTGGCAGCAGAGCCTGAATTCTAGTAACAGAGGAGCCAGTAAACTGGCAAGACCTTTCCGAGGTAGAGGACTATGTATCAGGAGGTGGACTGTCCCCGCTGGGTGCTGCTTGCAAGAGGCAGTGCAGATCAGGGACAGTTTGGTTATGGTGAGCTAAAGCTGAAAATGTACACATTTTCTTGGAGTACGAATTGGCTTCCACTGTAAATTACCTTACATTGTTTTAATTGAACAATTTTGTGCCAAAGACCTTAGAAAGCATTGCATGTAAATAAATTGTTTGCAAAAATATCATAGATAAAAAGAACGAGTTGAAAACGTTGGGTAAAATATTTGTGCTATAAAAATGCTGTATGGGCTCCTTTATTTAAAGTTTTGTTTGCACTCCCTAATTATGTCTTCATTCATTTATTGTCTGCTTGTGCTTTTTATCATGAGAGAGTTGCACACCCTTTATTCATCTCCTTGTGTGTCTTTTAGAACTGGGTTGACAGCACAGCTGTTTGCAAGACCTATATACAATCAACATGGAGTGGGCTTTGAGTTAGCCCTCTTGAAACATTAGCTTATTTGGATCAGCCTCTTTCAGTTGCTGGCTTGAGACATTATTGCAATCATATCTTGGCTAATCCCAGAGGAGTACTTTTAGCTCACTGTCATGATATTGGCTTTTTGGTGTCTCATTCTGCCCCCCATCGAGAACTTACACTCCAGTGCGTGAGGGGCTAGTTTACATCTAAATAGCAAACTCAAATGACCGCCGAAATTGGATATTTTGACATTAAAAAAAATGCTCCCCTCGCCTTAAGAGTCCTCTACCATGGTAAGGGGGGCATTATATATTTTTTTCCTGTCCCTCACTGCCTGGTGGTGATGGACAGTAAAAAAAAAGCGATATATCGGCCCACACTAAATGGGTGGTGGGACATACAGCCAATTCTCTGATGGCCCTTACCCCATCGGCTCGTCGGAGAAGTCTGGATACGGTCCGCCCACATATAAATCGGGTGGGTGTACCACTATGTTAGCGTATAAATCAGGGCCTAAATTCTTTATATCATACATGCACCTCATACAGAAAGCAATCTTTTTTAATTGCAGGCATCTTGAATGCTTTGTCAGGACTCAAGTATGAGCCTGACCCTAACATGCCCTCCTCGTTGCTTTTTTATCACATTGGACTGTCATATATATCAGGTGTCTGGATGTGATAAACAAAAAGCAATTAAGAGGTGTGTGTACGAGGATGTACACATGTTAATTTGAGGGAACGTGCTCAGAACCACCAATACCACACCACCACCATTACCACAACAGTACCACCAATACCACACCAGAAAAAAAACTTCACCATCACCAATACCAGAATCACCTTCAGCTATACCACCACTGCCACAACCAATACCACCATCAACCCAACAATGCCAGTACCATCATTGGCAGTATCACTACTACCACCAATACCAGCACCATGACCACAATTTTGCAAAATAACCAAGCTTTAGCAAAGCCAACAGGTCTGGCTTTTAATGTGCCAATACATTGATACATAATTTCTGTATGCCCATGTTTGCGTGAGTCTAACATTAAACCCACCTATATGCTTTGCCAGTCCATGTTTTGATCCCCTTCCTTGCCTTCCATTTTCTTAACACTCTTATATACCCCCTGCACTCTCGCTTGTAAGGTATACCTCCTCGTCTCGCTTTTGTGCTCACCACATTATTGTTTATTCTCGAGTCTTCTATATGCTCACGGTACATACTTTGCTGCCCCCTCTATGTAATTCACATTTTCTTTTTTGTTTTTTTGTGATTTGTGTAGGCTGCGTTTCTTATTGTAAAACATACCCATGCCCTTTTAACGTTAGTACCATCTTGTAGTTTTTCATTTTCTCATTTTCATTTAAGTGGTATTAGTTAGGTACATGATTCACTTTTTCAATTCACTGCAATTTTTTTATACAATGCCATGATTTGTTTGTGTACTGACTCTGTTTACAAGTTTTTGTGCCTACTCAATATTTTTATTCCACCTTTTTTTAAATGCATTACTTCATAACGTAAATAGGGTTGGGGTATATATAAACTGTGCTGTGTGTGTAGCTGGTGTTGTAAGGTGTGGTGGTTGTGTTGGTGGTACTGTTGTGTATCGGCTGAGGAGGTACCGTCTGTATATGTAAGGTAATGGTATAGGTGTAGGTGGTGCCTCTGGGAGGGAGAAATACAGAAATACAAGCAATAGAGGTTTCTATGGAAGAGGAGTAGGATTTAACAATGCCACTTAGAGTCGCTATTACTATAGATAACTGCACATCAGCATTTTACATTTTGCCCATGTTCAATATAAGTGCTACCCAGAGAGGGCAGTTGCATTGTTCAAGTATATGGACATTGTGCGTAAGGCTTAAATGGATTTTGCAGGGTATTCATGGTATACTAATTCTGAGGAATTTCAGGCCAGGGTGAGTATTAATCCCCAAAAGAATTGGGGTGAGCTGGACTCTGAGCTCTGGCTCCAGTGGAAGTCATCCAGGGCCTGCTGTACATACAGCTACTGGCCTACCACTGCATTCTCGGCCCTTTCTTGGCAGTGGTCCCTAAGAAGGTGCCAAGAGAATACAGGTTGGTTCATCACTTATCATGGCCGGCAGGGGCATCTGTGAATGATTATATTGGAGAGGAGGATGTGTCAGTGCAGTATGCTACAGTGGATAATGCCAATGAGTTGGTTAGGCAGTGTGAACAGGGTGCATAATTGGCAAAGTGTGATGTGAAATCAGCTTTTCGTACTTTGCCATTTCATCTTATGGCTTTTCAGCCGTTAGTGATGATATTTGAAGGAACAATTTATGTGAACAGATTTTTACCTAAGTGCTGTGCGATCTCCTGTTTGAATGTTTTAATACTTTTTTGCAATGGTTTGTCATGAAGCGTGCAAATTCTAAGTAGATGTCTCATTATCTAGAGGATTTTTTGCTGGTGGGAAAGAGTGGTTCAGGTGATTGTGCAAGGTTGTAGCAAGTTTTTCAGGAGGTTGCAAATGATTTTGCAGTGCCTTTTGCTCCAGAGAAGACTGTGAGTCCTAGCATGTTGTTGATATTACTTGGCATTATACTGGACAGACAAAGGATGGAAACTATATTGCCTGTGGAAAAGGTGACAAATATAAATCCTTTACTAGAGGAAGCAGGCAAAGGCCCATAAGTTGAAATTGAAAAGAGTACAGTGCTAATTGGGTCTTCCTAATTTTGCATATAGGTTGGTGAAAGCAGGGAGAACTTTTTGTAGGTGGATTGAGTTGGCTATGTCAGGAACAGTGCAACCGCCCCACAAGGTGGGGATCACATTGACCCTAATGGCTGATTTCAGAGTATTGAGACATTTTCTGAAAAGTTTTAACAGTTAACATATTTTTGTGGATGATGAGATGTCTTGAAACACTCAGAATTTTACAGATGCTGCAAATTTTGGCCTGTTTTGAAACAGTGGACGGTATGCGGAAAATGGCCAGTGCATCGGATTAAGCAGGGAAAGCGCATTGCTTTCCTAGAGTTTTTCCTTTGTTGGTGGCGTTGGAGATATGGGGCTCAGAGTTTTCCAGTAGGTGGGTGTTGTTCAATGTTGACAACATGAGAGTGGTTCAAGTGGTAAACAAGCAAAAAGCCCGTAATTTGAGTGTTTTGCTATTGCTGAGGTGATTTGTGCTGGGTTGTTTACATCATAATGTCTTGTTTAAGGCACAACATGTCGGGGGCGGAGCTAGCCTTGGAGCGCAATGGCAGCTTGCTAAGCGGGCTCCCCGCGCACGCCCGCTATATCCTTCAACTGATCCTCTCCATACTGTTTAAATACGACTGCACTCGAGGCGAAATAAAGCTGAACCTACGGAGAGTGTGGAGGAGCGGTTTCCGGCGCCGAAAGATGCAGAAACAACCTAGAACGGCGGAATAACGGATGAGGCCCTCACGCTGAAAGCGTAAGTGGAGCCCCGGGCTGCGGTTGAACGACGCTCCAGGACGTAAGGCACGCAACGCGGACCCGGGAAACAGGAAGTCCCACTGCGATCGGGAACCCGGGCCGTGCCCGACTGAACCCAGGGAGGTACTGAGCGGCGGGATCGGCGGTGAGAACCCAGAGACAACGTTGGAATATATGAGGCACCCCCAGCTGAATACTAGTGATCCGCGGGAGGCGCAGTGAGAAACCCATATTCAGAAAGAGGTCGGGGGCACGATCTAAACCTCCGATGCACGGTAACGAAGGCAGAATTGACACCGTGCAATGTATCAGCGGCTGTGAGGGCTTAAAGCGCGGTGAGATGTCGCAGGCTGAGTGTCCATGCTGACGTACATTATATTATCCTGCAGAGAAGGGCACAGGCCTGAGTCGGCTGCAAGCGGTGCTGTCTTGCTGCGGCGGCCCGGGGGAGGCGGCTGCGAAGACACTGGCTGATTGAAGGTACCATTAAAGTCTGCAAATACACGTGCCCTTTGGGTGAGATCTGAGGAGGGGCCATAACACAAAGTGATCCATGGGCAGCTGGGTACAGGGAGAGGGCGCCCTGGTCTGTCCCCGCTCCACACAGCTGAGAGGTCACACAAGTGGACGGTTCTGCTACTTCCGGCACACGATAGCTGCCCACCGAACATAAGGGTAACATACGCGAGAGACTGGAATTGCGCAATTCAATTGGGGGCAAATTGACGCCAGAGAAGGGAGAGGTGACGAACATACAGCGGCGCAGGCCTAACCCAATGGGACAGAGCATCAAACTCCTTCGGGAAAAAGACCAGCAAAACAGGCTCAGCGCAACCGTAAAAAACGCCTCTGGGTGGGCTGCACCTCCCGCACTGCTGCTGGAACCCACGGCTTTGTAACATCATAGTACTGGGACCTCTACGCATGCTTTCGACCAGACCACATCCAGGATCGGACTGCAAGTCCCGAAGTACGTCGGCTCCAATCTGGGGCCGCAGCTGCCAATATACCTGAGGGTAAGGTAAACTATATATTGCAAAATGGGGAAAACGGACTGCACCCAGTCAAAAATCAGCTTTGACCACACGAAGAAACATCAAGAGCAAAGTACAGATGCACAAACAGCATCTCAATCGGCAATGGGAGCAACAGGCGGGGTGACGAACGAAGATATTCAAACTCTGTTCACCACAATTCAAGCGGCACTGTCGAATATAGATGGGAAGATTGACTCCTTAACATATAGAGTCGACAGGATGTCGGAGAGACTTGATAAACACACGAAAAGACTGGACGAGGTGGAACGGAGAATATCTGAAGCTGAAGATGGCCATGTGCAGACTGAAGCAAAACAATCGAAGATGGAGAAACAACTGGTGGCCATAATGGCAAAGTCAGACGACTTGGAGGCTCGGTCCCGAAGGAGCAACCTCCGCCTGATGGGAGTGTCAGAGACGACACATCCAAATGGAATGTTATGTGGAGCAGCTGCTCATAGCCCTTCTGGGTCAGGAGATGTTTTCTGAAGTGTTTATCGTGGAAAGAGAGCTTACAGGTCACTCGGCCCCAAACCCCCAGTAGGCTCCAGACCAAGGCCGATCATCGCCAAGATACTTAATTACAGAGACAGGGATGCGGCGCTCCGAAAGGCCAGAGAAATTGGCAAGTTATCTCATGAAGGTATGGATATATCCATCTATCCAGACTTCACGTCATTGGTGCAGGAAGCGCGAAAAAAGTTTACCACAGCAAAACAAAAACTGAGAGACCTGAATATCCCGTACGCCATGCTGTACCCAGCCAGACTAAAACTCACAGTCGATGGCAAAACTCTGATTTTTGCTGAACCATTGGAGGTAGTGAAGTTCGCGAAGCAACGGGGTCAGACGGGTACACAGAGAAGATCACCGAGAGGGGAACACGGGGACCAGTCTACTACATCGGATGTGGAGTGACCAATATCTAATGGACAAAAGGTACCTACAAATGTGAACAGTCTGAAGGTGGTCTGAACTTATCCCACGGGGGCAATGTCTGAACATTGACCGCAAATAGATGGCCTACGGACTGCTGGTTGCTGATAAGTTGCTGATGAACAGTCACACCTTGTTTTTTTCCTTTTTCCCTTCTGGTTCAAACAAGAAAAGTTGCCATGAATACCAATGAGTTGAGGCGGGCAGAACTCATTGAGATTCGCTGGTGGGGGCTATTTCGTAGATTTGCTTAGAAATACTGTACAGTATAGGAATTTACAGTTGTATGCCAGGGTGGACACCCATGTGGCTCAGCCACAAGAAACGGGTGGCCAACTCTGACCCTTACGTGCGCACCACACTAATTGTTATGTTGTTTTTCTACTTTTGTTTCCTCCTTGAGGAGATGTTAACTGTTACTATTGGGTATGGCTCCACTAGGAAAGGGGAGGTGGAGTGGGTGAAGGTGGGGGAAAGAGTTATGCAAAAAAATCCAGCCGGTGACACAGTAGAGGACGGACACGTGACGGACACTTATCAGGAATCTGAGGGTGACTTGACGGATGGCTGACACTTTGCAGCAGCAAAGACTGCTGACGTTCCTCGCATGGAATGTTAGGGGACTTCACAACCCACGGGAAAAATTGTAAGGTTCTAGCATACCTGGACAGGCGGAAAATAGGTGTTGCATCCCTACAGGAGACACATTTGACGGAATTAAGAGAGTCACAAATAGGGGCTAGATGGGCCACATATAAAATAGTGTCGTCCTACACCTCCTACGCAAGGGGGGTACTTTTATGGGTCAAACGAAACACACCCTTCACGCTCATTAAATCTAAAAAGGATGACCAAGGGCGGTATGTTATAGTACAAGGCTGCTTTGGGGGCACGGTGTTAACTATTGTAAATGTGTATGGACCGAATACTGATGACCCCTCCTTCTATGCACAAATTTGGATGCAGTTAGGAGATTTCCAACCCGGCGCTATCATCTGGGGAGGAGACTTTAATACCTGCCTAGACCCTACATTGGATAGATCCACTGGGCTAGATAGATATGGAAAACAATCAGCGAAAGTCTTAAGGGACGGAATGGGAGACTGGGAAATGGTGGATGTATGGAGACTTAGAAATCCAGACCGTAAAGAAGGAACGTGCTTCTCTTCAACATATCTCACATGGTCCAGACTTGACTATTGGCTAATATCCCGAGATGCATGTACATGGACAACGGACATTCAACATGCACCTAAAATGCTCTCAGACCATGCTCCTCATGCTGCAACTCCCAACACACACACCAAGACAGTTCACGTGGAGATTGCGGCCAGCGGCGCTACAAGACCAGGTATTCAGGGAAGAGTTACGCCAAGCATTAATAGATTTTTTCGACCATAACTCCGGTTCAGTCCAAAGCACGAAAACACTTTGGGAAGCTTTTAAAGTTACCATATGGGGCCACTGCATAGGGAAGCATGCAGGAATCTTGAAAGATATACAAGGACGATTAGAAAGGACAGAAGCTGCAATAGCCAGATTGGAACGAGAATTTTAACACACTCAAGACAAAACAATATTGGTCAATATTAGGACACAGATTGATATATATAATGGATTTGCAGAAGATGAGATCAAATATATATCGCGCAAGTACACCGCTAGAAGCTATGGGGAAGGGGGGAGACCTGGCAGAGCGATGTCATACAAAATCAGGCCCGCAAATACCACCGCGTACATCACACAGATCCGTGACGCAAAGCATCAAACTGTCTATGATACCCCAACTATATTAGATTGCTTTACCAAGTTTTACACCAATCTGTATACTGCCCAGAGCAAGGCTTCCACGTCAGAAGTTAGGGACTACCTGGAAGATGTGGCGTTGGCCTGGTTGGCAGATTCCCACCGAGAATACTTTTGTCACCATATTACACGCGCCGAAATAATAGACGCCATCAACTCATTGCCTAACAATAAAGCGCCGGGTCTAGATGGCCTTCCGGGCGAATTTTATAAAGAATTCCGTGATCTATTGATTCTCCATTTTGCTGAAATGCTTGAAGAGGCTTATGAGGAGGGCAAGCTCCCTCCCTCCTTAGATGAGGCGCCCCTTATAGCACTCCAGAATCCGAGAAAAGACCCCTATGAGTGCGAATCATATAGACCCTTATCCTTGATAAACATAGATGCTAAGATATTAGCAAAAATAATAGCAAACAGAATACACCCTCTCCTCTGTAACTTGGTGTTGCCTGACCAAGCTGGCTTTATGCCGACACGATTAACCACCCACAATACTCACACCTTTTTTGCATTATACCATCAATTAGACCCGAATATGCCAGCGGCTGCGGCCTTGTTAGATGCCGCCAAGGCATTTGACTCAGTAGAATGGAACTTTATGTTCGCCACTCTCCGCAAGATGGGGTTCCCAGAACCATTCCTAAAGTGGATATCGCTTTTATATGCGGCTCCTAAGGCGTGGGTCAGAATAAATGGATCCATATCCAAACCCATAGAGATAAAGAGGGGCACCAGACAGGGCTGCCCGCTCTCCCCAATGTTATTTGCACTAATCTTAGAACCCCTGACCTGCAATTTTCGACAGAAACACTCGGAATCGGCCCTGCAATTTGGACTCCGCCCCATTGGTATTGCGCTATAAACCCGCTTATTAGGGAATATATTCGCTATGAGAGATATGCGGGCCTCCGCATAAACTGGGACATATCAGTCCTGATACCGTTGACGGAAGAAACAAGGGAACCCCAACTGGAGTACCCTTTACAATGGCGGACGGATCCAGTTAAATACTTAGGGGTTTGGATACATCGTGACCCAGACCTGGTCCTTAGAGAACATTTTGGGAAAGCACTGGTGAGACTCGAAGATCAGGTAGAGAAATGGATAAAACTGCCGCTCTCAATGACAGATAGAATAGGCTTACAGAAGATGATCGTATTACCAAGGTTTCTGTATCTGTTCTGGAATGTTCCAATCTGGTTGAACACGGCCTTTTTTGTGAGATTGAGATCCATTCTGCAGAGACTTACAAGGGCAGGCAAGCAGGCCAGAACGAGCCGGACGGTCCTAACACAGCCATAGCAATTTGGGAGGCTTCGAGGCACCGGATTTCCATCTATATTACCTATGTGCACAAGCACAACACGCACACTACTGGACGAGACCATATGCATATATACCTCACATTGCGGTGGAAAAGGATAGCGTAGATCCTCTGCCACTGACTGCACTCATAGCTGACCCGATAAGGCACATACCAAGGGACAAAATTCATACAGCACTATGCACCTCCAGGGCGTGGTATACAATGGCACACAGGGCAGGCAAGTTACCGGTGTATGCAAGAGCGCTGCCCATAGAAAGACACCCTAGGCTTACGGTGACACAAGAGAAGAAAATGAATACACTACTGACAGAGATGGGGTTGACATCTATGGGACAATTATACCCTCATAACACATTCATTAAATGGACGGACCCCTCACTGTGTGCTCATCAAATCCCACTGAAGCAATTTGCATACTTAAGACTACGTACAGCAGTTAGATCTTTATGCACCACATTTGCGGAAGAACCTACACAATTGAACACACTACGAATACTATTAATCGCTCCCAACCGGAAAAACCTGGTGACACGCTTATATAATGCAGCCCAAGAGGAACAGGCAGAGAAATCTACTGCAGCATTGGGTAGATGGGAAATGACACTAGGAGATACAATTGATGAACAGGTCTGGCAATATAGTTGCACACAACTTACACTTCTCACGTCAAATTGCAACTTGCGGATTATTCATTTTAAATTTCTTCATCAACTATATTATACACCGGCCAAACTACACAGGCTGGGTTTACGTGAGAACGATAACTGCCTGAGGTGTACAGTGCCAGGCGCCGACTTTTTAAATACATCATGGTCATGCCCACAACTGCAGACCTATTGGGAGGAAGTCACCACCGCAATATCCGCAATGCTGACAGAGCAGATCCCCAATACCCCTCTGGTATGCATATTGGGCGCTAGGAAACTTAAACATGCTAGACGCAGGAAATTCTTGGCGGTGGCACTATTGCTTGCAAAAAGGCAGATTGCGATGAAGTGGGGAAGTAAAAGACCCCCACGATTTAAGGACTGGATCACAGACATGACTTATTGTAGGGCGACTCTGGAGACGTATGCGGAAGACATCCCGCAGGTTTCGCGGCCAAGAGACTTCTGGGAGTCACTGGTACAATACTTGCAGGCAGAACCGGAACACGAAACATGATCTGGCCCTAGATACAATTGGTCATTGGGATGTTATACATGGTCATTATGCAGGGAGCAGATGACACGAAATGCAGAGAGCTGGCGGGTGGTTGGGAAGGGCAGAGACACATGTAGGGTGATAAAATACCTTCTGATGCACAAAAGGAAATGCAATAATTGATATATATGTGATGTGGATTGTGTCCCCGCGTGTTATGTACTACTGTAACATGATGATTGACGAATACTGTGAGATTTGTGTCTAACTGGTTGGATAAAAAAAATAATAATAAAAAAAAAAAAAGGCGCAACATGTCCCAGGAGTGAGCAATGATATAGCTGATGCTTTATCTCGTTTGCAGTGGCAGAGGTTCCGGCAATTGGCTCTAGAGAAGAAGACAGAAAGACAGAGTTCCCACCAGGCATCTGGGCACTGGGGAAATGAGGGTTGTCCGTTTGGTGGGGCATTCTGTTTCCGGTACTGCTTGGAGGTCCTATTTGCAAGCAGGGTGGATTTTGGTGCCAGATCGAGGTGGGGTAGTGAGACCAATGTTCTTCAGTGTCAAGAGGATGTTTTTAGTTTTGTATTGATGTTATTTGATAAGGGTAATCAGAGGCAACCAATTCTGGTCAGTTGGCTGGTGTGTTCTTTCATGACCCAGCGGATAGGGAGTTGGTGAGGAGAGTTCTGCTGGGAGAGTACAAATTTGGCAGGCAGAGGGAGTTTTTAAGGGAGCCGGTGTCATTTTCCTTGCCGATCAGGTTAATGGAAACTTTGCTGGTGTGTTGATGAATTTGAAGTTAGACTGTTAAGGTTGTTGCTGGTTTTTTATGTTTTTGGGGGCATTTCGAGCGTTTGAACATTTGGACTTCAAAGGCAGGCACGGGTTACAATTTCAGAAGGTGGTAATGGAGGGTGTGTTTTTTTTAAAGAAATGGTTGCACTGATCAAAATCGGACCAGAAGGGTAGAGGGCAGTGGATACTGCTTCAACAATGTGTTGTAAAAAATTAGTTCCTGATAGAGGTTTTGCACAGGTGCCTGGAGGGTTTTCCTAGAAAAGTTGGGTTCGTTTTTGTCATGCCGATGAGCAGGCCCTTACTGCAGCTAATTTTTTAGGTGCTCTGAGGAAGGCGTTAGCTTACTTGGGAGTGGATGCTCAAAACTTTGGTACTCATTCCTTCAGGACTAGAGTGGCTTACCAGGCAGAGCGTTTAGATTTGCAGAACATGAATATCAGACAGAGAGGGCGTTTAAGTTGTGTGGGGCGGAACATATAGGGGGCGATTACGATCCCTTTCGGAAAGCATTCCGACCGACTCGGCTCCGGAATGCTTTCCGGATGACTCGGATTGGGGGAGTCCGACAGAGCGATTTGGATGCATCCGGATGCTTTGGATACGATTCGGTCAGACTCCCATTGACTTCAATGGGAGCCTGTGTTCCGAACGAGAACACAGACTCCCATTGAAGAAAAGGGTGGCTGGGAAAAATCATGCACCCTGTGGCTGGCACCCATTGGTGCCTGTCACACTGTGCATGGTAGGAAAGGGGGTCCCTTGGATACCTCCATGGGCCCAATTTGGAGGGACCCGGGTAAAGGTGGGCTTGCTACGGACATCCAAAGACAGATCCCGACAGCCGTTTAGTTACGGGTAAACCGAATCCAAATGGCTGTGCGAATCTGTCATCACAATCGCTCGCTCGAAAAACTGTGTCCATAGAGCTGTACGAATCGGCTCCGAAAGGCTCAACCAGTACAAATGCCTTTCAGAATCGATTTGGACAACCCAAATGGTTATCCAGGCATTATAATCGGTCACTCGGAACTGGGTATGTTTCGGTCAGAAACAAGGGTTCCGAATCGGGTTTGGCAAGTCCGAATCCGATTCAGAGCCCTTCCTAACAGGATTGTAATCGGCCACATAGTTGGGAATAAGGATTTAAGTTGAGATTGTTTGTTCTTTTTCCTTATATGGTTCTGTTTCTTTTGTAGGTTGTGTAAGAGGCCCCGTGTCCAACAAAATGGTGACTTGGATAGTTGGACACTTTCAGCTAAGTACAGACAGCTGTCCTTGTGACCGTGCATTGGACTGCAGAGTAGTAGGCATGAAGTGCATTGGTCGGGTAAGAGTGGAATGAGATGGGTGCAGTTATTGCTCTTCTTGACTGAACTGTTCATAGGTGGGGATGTCCTCATCTTTTAATTATCCACTTGGTAGAAAATTACTTACTCCAGCTGTTGGGTTTCACATTTTTGAAAGCCATGAAGGAGGGCTTGACAAGGATTTGGCAGATTTGGGCTGGGACCTGCATGCCATGGACCGCAATTGTGCCCTGGAGACATTGGTGTAGTGCAGTTAAGCAAGTTACGGTGGACAAAACATGGTGGAAACTTAATAGGCATTGAAAGCATTTTGCGGGGAGAGAGGGATACAGGTTTTTAACCCACTTTACGTTGCGGAAGCAGATGCTAATTCTTTTTGTACTGATTGAGTAACTTTATCTTTGTTTGGTAATGAGTATTGTGTGACGACGTTGGAGGAGTTTCTGCTCAAGTTATGGGGAGAAAACATTTGGCGTCAATGAGTTACTTTGCAAAGGGTTAAGTTGCATGGGGTAGTTGCAGTTTTTCTGAGGTGATGAAAAAAAGAAAAAAAAGTAGGGGAATGGTAGAGCAGGAAAACTCCTTGGGAGGGTTTTCCTGGGTGGCGGTAGTTGGGAGAATGGTGAGTCATGTGGGCATATCCACCCCTCGGGGGGAGCATAGGGCAGGGCCAGGGGGACAACCTTGGGACTGTTGTAGCATGTTAAGCTTGAGAGATGGAAGAGTTTTGGGTGAGGCGGCTGTAGCAAGACGGGGTGTGAAATACGAAATGGAGAAAGAAAGGGGGGCATGTGAGAGTTCTTGGGGATACATTTATGTATTTGGAGGGAGCATTTGTTAGGTTTTTTATTATGTATCTTGGGGTTTATATGTATCTTATATTATTGAACTTGATTTGATGCAGACCTAATAAAGTGGCCTTTTCCACAGCTCACGGTGGTCTGTGGTGAACGAGTAATCTTGCAAGATGGTTGCTGGCACAGCAAAATCAGTCATACTAAAAGCCTGTGTGAAATCTGGAACTGCACCATAAGCAGAAATTTGCACTTAAGATTTACAGAGCTGCCTAATCAAAGTAATTACTGACCACAAGCCACGGATTCCTCTGTTCAAGGGAAACCCCCATCTGCCTCCTCCAAAAGAGTGAATAATCCTCCAACTACAGAAGTACAGTACCATGAGAGAGTAGTGCATGGTGTTGTCAACCTAGCCAACTATCTGTTGCTTGAATAGCAAACTTCATTGCCAAAGCAGGAAGCAGTGCAAGCCAGAACGACATGTGGGAATGACAGCCAAACAAGGTACACCCAAATGGGCCAGACTTTGGGAATCGGTTGATCACAAAGACAATGAAATCACCATGCAGAAAACAATGCATGCCAGGTAGATAGGTAGTAAACTGCTAGACATAAACCAATACTTTAATTTACACATCCGTAAGGAACTTCAAGGCATTCTTATCATACCGCAAGAGGTATAGGTCTCCCTAGAGGATTTAGTGCTGAGACAATAAATTATTACCCTCCCTGTGGGACTGAGATGGTGGTCAGTTTGGTTTCCCATCCCCTCTACAAGCCTGTACTCCTCGTAACACAACCCCTCTGCCCAAATCCATGGGAACACATTGGTGCTGATTTTCTCCACCACAACTGAATGGAGGCACCTGCTTTGAGTACACAATCAACATTCTGATGGCCCCAGTGTCAAGTTTCAGGAAGGCGCCATAGTCAAAGCAGAATTACCCATGAATGGGCATGATATTCAGCGATTTCCACAGCAAAGATGAATAAAAGACCAGGGCATAACACCTCACTGGTGTAAAGTCAGCTGAGAGTGAAGGATGTTTCTAAGGATACTCAGAAAAGTGCGCCATATCACAGCTTTTTTTGTTCTCTTTAATTTTTTGCAGTCATCTGTGAACATAGGCACCTTTCCCTGTAAGTGTTCCTCTGAGTTCTAGCAGTAGTCCCTTAATATGTTGTGCCCCAAGTTCTGAACACTTTGATTTTTTTCCCTCTCTGCAAATATGTATTTTATTAAGAAGAGGACCTCTTGAACCACCACACAAGGTTGAAATGATGTTAAGCACCTATGCATTTAGTCTAAGAACTACGCATCATACTAACCAAAATGGTTACTTACCTATAGGTGTAGTTTTGCAGTTTAAAGAATTTTCTGTATTTACATGCTGTGCAATATTCCTCCATCTAACAGTTGGGTCTTGATATTTCTCTTTTCAGCTTTTTTTTCTTGTGGTTGTTGTTGGCCACCATTTGGTGGTATTGCTTCCCCTCATGCGACGTCAGAAGTGCACCTCAGATGTCTCTATGCATGTTTGCTACTTTAGATTACTTTTTCTTCCTTGGTGACCTTGTCTTCATGTTTGTTTGGGCTTTCTCCTGCTTTGTGAACAGATGTAACCCCTTCATAGATTGTTGTAAAGCATCTTATTTTTGGGGAGGTGGGAGGGTCGCATGTGATCCAGAAACGTCTTCATGCTGCAAAACTATACCTATGGGTAAATAACAGTTTTGTTTTCAGGCATGACTCCTTTGTGGATTGACATGCTGCACACGGATTTTGTAGCTGTATTTTTCTTTTTGAGGTTTTGTAGAAATTAGTTTGTGCTTGTGAATGGAATATTTTTGAACCACTTGGGCTTTGTTAACTTGAATGTTCACACAATAGCTTTTTACAAAGGTGTGTATAGACAAACAAGTGGCTGCCATACATATGTCATTAATAGAAATCTTTGCTTAAAAGGCCAGGATCTCCCCCCTTTTCCTTGTAGAGTGGGCTCTAGAGGCTCATTTACAAGCCCCTTGCACCACAACTGTGTCACTTTTTTTGATGCAGTGGCGTTACAATCAGTGCACCACACTGTGCAATATCTACAAATTGACGCATTTCGTCCAATGCATCAGTTTGTAGAGCCCTGCACCACATTATACCTGCGCCAGGTAAAATATATGCAGGGTAGGCGTTCCCAGGCAAAAAAGCCACATAGAACTGGCACAGTGAAATTTGCAACATTTCACTGCGTCACTCTACAACTTGACAGCGTCAAAATCCTTACGCCTGCTCAGTCCAGGTCTAAGGATTGATGCAGGGCTTTTACAATGGGACTTGCCTATGTGTTCCAACACTTTTCTGTATATACGTCAGTTCTACCACCAACTCCAGCAATGCATCACTTTTGCGCCAACAGATCCATCAGAATTTCTGACGGCATCTGTTCATTCCTGCGCCATGGAGCACTGTATTGTAGATACAGTACACCCATGATGTCGCAAGGACATTTAGCACAGGAAAAAGTAAACTGACGCATCAATGCTGATGCATCAGTTTCTTGTATATGAGGTCCTAGGTTTCTCTTCTAGCTTTATTCTTGCTTCTCTGCAACACATCTTGATTGTTTGGACTATCCACTGTGTGATTGTACCTTTTGTCACTGGTGTGCCCTTGATTGCTGTTTCAAAGAAACAAAGAATAGTTTTCTTTCCTCGTTTGCTTAGTCCTGTCCATATAGTACATGATTGCACTACGAACATCAAGCATATAGAAAAGCCTTTCTGCATTTATCTTTGGCTGCTGAAAAAACCCAGACAGTTGGATAGTTTGGTTCTCAGGTAAGTGTGATTTGACCACGGCCACTCTGTCATTATGGATTTGAAAGTGGGGTTCCTGTGTAGTGATGGTATTCCTATCAAGAATGCTGCTTGAAGTGTTAAAAATATTAGTTCTGCTCTATGTGGTGGTTTGAAGGGTTCCTTCATTAAGTGCCTGCGCACCAAATTTACATTCCACATGGGTGTAGGTGTGGATTTGAGTGGTGCAATCATTTTTGCTCCTTTTAGGAATCTTTTGAGGACTATGTACAGAAGAATCTTCTAGCTATGAGTCCCCTTGTGTACACAACTATGGTTGACAGGAGAATTTACAGAAGTGTAGATTAGGTGTTCATCTAGCAGTTACTTTAGGCATCTAATGACTGTGGTGTCAAGTGCGCTAATTTCCACAAGATACTCTTTGATGCACCAGTGGGCGTATCTCTTCCACTTTGCGGCATAGCATTTCCTTGTACTTGGGCTTCTGGCTTCTCTAGGACACCCAAGCTTTCAGGAGGCACGCTTTTAGACAGGGGGTCCTGTGAGGCTGGTAGCTTTATTACTTCTCCCCGCAAACACCTCTATTAGGTCTGTGAACGAAGATTGTCCTGCCCTTTGTGGTGCTATCAAGGTTATAGGAGACTACTTGCACTTGTTTATCACCAGAGATATCAGTGGTTCTGGGGGTAAAGGTTGTGCAAATTTCTCTGACCGGCCTATTGATAGGGCATTTCACTGGGTCAGATAGTATGGGTGGCTGGATGTGAAGTTTAGGCATTTTGCTTTTTCTGCAGTTGCAAACGGGTCTAATTCTGGTGTGCCCCATTGTTGAAAAATATTTTCGAATACGTGCTGTATGATTTTACATTGATGCAAGATAGTTGTTTGTCTACCTCTATGTGTTGTATACCAGGGTCCATATTACGGAAGTGCCTTGGGGGAGCAATGGGGGTTTGGCCAACTTTGCACGCCCCGGAGGCACTTTGACATTGCAAAAGGGACTGTAGATGCTTGTGCGTCCCCTTCTGTAATACCAATAGCGCTTGGGCACATAAAGCGCCAGTGCTATCATCGATTGGCATTCTGTCATTTGCATCGGGGTGTAGCCCCATGCAAATGAGGGAATCTCTTTATCCTTGCCGTATTATATGCGTGGGTGCAGGGGCAAAGAAGCTGTCAGGAGGCGCACTGACAGTGTGCCACCTAAGAGGTCAGTGCGTCCCCTGACAGCAGCCGTCTGAAGGGGGGAAAGAGGGTGCCATGGACCCCCAGAGATCCCCTTGCAGGCGGGTGCAGTCACTCACTGCACCCCCTGCAAGGGGATCTCTAATCCCCCTTCAAAGGGCAGGCACGTTCTCTGTTTTCCACATGAATGTGCTGTCCCCAGAACAGCTCGAGTTCACAGTTGCACTGGAGGCAGGGAAAATCCAGAGCATTTTCCTTGTTTGTGCCTGGTGCACCTTATAAAAGGTGTGCTCGGCGTAAACAAGGAAAATGTGCATGTGTCTGTGAAACCGTCCCTGATAGGTGTATTGCAAACAAGGTTTTGTGCCTTTGAATGGTCCATTTCCAAATGTCTTGGTCTAGTTTTGACAGCACACATGACTGTGTGCCCCCTTGCTTGTTTAGTTCAATATTGTGGTTGCGTTTTCTGTCTGGATTTGTACTTTCCTTCTTCCAATTTTTGTCTGAAAGTCCCATAGTGCCAGGAAAACTGAATTCAGTTCTAACACATTTGTGTGTTTTATTGCTTCCCTTGTTTTCCACAAATCCTTGATGCTAAGGATCCCCTTGTGTGCTCCTCACCGAGCATTGGATGA
The DNA here is from genome assembly GCF_964204655.1 of Triturus cristatus. Lineage (NCBI taxonomy): Eukaryota > Metazoa > Chordata > Amphibia > Caudata > Salamandridae > Triturus > Triturus cristatus. The sequence continues at coordinate 559,099,908 of NC_140590.1, forward strand.
ATCTTAGTGATGGTCACTGAGAGAGTTGGTTGTATGCAAGTCCTGCCTACTGCTAGTTGGTTCAAGTTCTACCATGACATTGCCTTCCCTACCTTCTGAGTAACAACCACTAGATCCTACCAACTACCCGTTTCTTGTGACCATTGACTTTGTATCCGCTCTTGAATTTGTCTTGTATGTAGTCTAGCATGTGGGATTAATGGGATACATGAAACCATAATGCCCATTAGTTTCTAAACTGTACTCACTGTCAAAGATGGTCCCTTATGGTAAAGGTGAGTTTGGTCTGCCAATGGCAGGATTCTTTTGGCTGAGGAGAATACTTTTGCAACCCAGGAAGTGAGTCTTGATCCTAAAAAGAACTTTTTACTTCTGTGGTATTGGGAGGGTTTTTCCAACGGTATTGATAAACCCAGTTTGTGCGTGTATGCATGACTGCTTCATGCTCCTTTGGCATTATGTGAAGTAGCTTCATTTACTAGTCAGTCACACGTGTAGAGCTATACACGTATCCCTTGTCTTCTCAGGTTTGCTGCTTAAGCAGCCAGACAATTTATAAGCATCCTAGGAGCTGGCTTTATACTAAAAGTAAGTACTTTGAATTGATAGTGTACCTGGTTCACAACTAATTGAAGGACTCCTTTGTGTTTCTTTTTCATTGACACCTGCAGATACCCATCATTGAGGTCTATGTTTAGCATATAGTCCCCTTTCTGCAGCTGTAGAATGGCCTCCAGAAGTGACGTCAAGTTGAATTTCTGGGACTTTATGAATTTGTTTAAGAACTAGAGATCAAGAACTGGCCTCAGTGTTTTGTCTGGTTGTGGGCACCAGGAAATATGCAGCGTAAATCCCTTGGTTAATCTGTTCTCCATGTACCTTTTCTATTGATTATTTTTGAATGAGTTCCTCCAACCCCTGTTGCAAGCATAGTAGCTATTTCTTTGTTTGTGCTCTGTTTTCTAGCCTCATATTTGTTTGTTTTTTAGGAGTTTGATACAGTAACCGTACTGGATAATGTTCAGTATCCATTTGTCAGAGGTGCCCTCCAATTCTGCGGGAAACTTCCTATTCAGCCCCCTACTTGTGTTATGTGGCAGGGCTCACCTTTTTTGAAGTCATTTGCTTGATAAGCCTGCCCAGTATGGGGGCTGGGAAATTTCTTGGGTCCTGCCTCAAGGGAGTGGCAAAGTGCACATTTGAGTTGGTCGGAGTTTGTCGGAGGTGCCCTCCATTCCTGGTGGGAAACTTCCTATTCAGCCCCCTACTTGTGTTATGTGGCAGGCCTCACCTTTTTTGAAGTCATTTGCTTGATAAGCCTGTCCAGTTTGGGGGCTGGGAAATTTCTCAGGTCCTGCGTCAAAGGAGTGGCGAAGTGCAAATTTGAGTTGGCTATTCCCCATTGTGTGCCATCTGCTCTTTACCTTGCATCCCACCATCTCTACCCTTTTGATTTCTTCTTTTGGTAGATGGCCGACTGACATTGGGACATGTGTTCTTTCTGGCTATGTCAACATTATTGAATCTGTCACTGCACCAGTTATGCTGTGTCAACCTTGGTGGTTATTCCATCCTCCTTATTACAAGTGCATTGTGTTCTATAACACTTGTAATAAGGTAGATGTGATATCAGGCACGTTTGTGACAGAGTGACCCTTCAGCCAAACTCAAAATCAGGCCCGAAGTCTAGTCACTGGGATATTATATTTAATGTTTTCTTGACCAGCAAATTCCTCCAAAACGTTTCTATGAATGTTGAATGATCCCATAGTGAACCACTGATATAATGCTAACCCAAGTTCCTTTTGGGCATGCTGTGGTAAGCTTGTACTTGTTACTACCCATATCACAGCTCAGCAACACCAATATGACTAAATATTAATTCCTAAGGGAGCACAAATACACCCCTCACTACATCATTAAAGTCGGCCCTGCACATGGTGAAAAGATCCATCTCCAGTACCTACGTGTACTGGCCCGTGTTTGGATATTGTTGAGGTAGATCCCGCAGGCAGAAGGCCAGTGACCAAATTAACTACAAGTAAGGAGCTTGAAAACTGCCCTTCCTGGTCAGAGACCAAGTGCTCTGCAAAAGAGGTAATCCAGGAGGTACATTCCAGGTGCCCTCGAAAACAACACTACAAACAGCATCAGAGAACTATGACCACTGCTAATAGAGGCATCAGATCAATCACACAAAACATTTGTTAATTCTAGAAGTACAGAAATTTCTCAATAAGTGAGACAAACATCCCCGCGCCTACTCTAAGGAAAACTCTTTTTCCCTAAGCACTCTATTTGTCAACTGTAATGTCAAAAGAAATAGATGCTGACCCTTTGAGGCAGTCACCAGAGGCATACTGGATGGATACTGAGGAGCAAAGCAAACCCTATAATCAGATACAGAGACACTGTTGCCTGGTGCACATCCGCTTACCCACTCTGTCTCCAGATTCTCAGTTTCCTCGTCTCCCAGCCATTGGCCCCCAGGACTATTCTAAAGGGGCATGGTCGCCATCTCTTATGGGAAGGATGTTGTGTGTTACCTTTCCTTGTGCTGACATGTCCAAGAGGGACATGCAGTAGCATAAACATTCACACATTTAATGGAGTATGATGGATGTCTTGGCCTACATAGGATGCGGAGCATGCTTTTCTTTGCCTACTACTGCAATGTGCATCTGACTTCTAGTGCTGTTTCGATTTTAGTGAACAACCGCTAACATTTGCACAGCTTGGCACCACCAAATGAAGCTCCCAAGATTGCATGAAGTATGCCTCCCGGAGGACATGGGCACTCGTGGGGAGATAAGACTCCAAACACCTACACTGATGGGAACTCCAAGACCACCTATTTCACATTGCCATCCACACTAGCTGATCTTGCACCATCTTAGCAGAGCAAAACAGTACCTCCCAAACGTTTTCCAATTGCCACCTGGAAGAGCTCCCTTTGCTACTACCACATCCCTTGCCATGTGGGCTACCTGTCAGCTGTGGAATCCTGCACCCTTAAGCATTCCTAATTGCTTTACTGTGGCTTATCTAGTCTGCATGCTGCAACATATTTGGCCTCATGACATGTGATGACTGTTCCTTCTACAATGGGCTGTTTCTCTCACCTCGTGCATAATCCCATGGACTAGTATGTTGGTGGCACTCTAGAAAGTCTTTATAGCTGTATGGACATTATTGGGATGAGCGGGTCCCCTGCATGGTGTACAATCGTGTTCCTTGTCCAGAGTGCTCGACTGCTAGTATCTGGTATTCTGTTTACTGAGTTTGGTCCCAGCCTCATACTAATCTAGAGTGTGCACAAAGGCCTAGGCCTGTCCCTTCAAAGAGCGTGGTCCTGCCCTGTGACCTGGTGGAGTGCGCCAAGTGTTCCCTTATTGCACTGACAGTGGACAAGTGTCCTCGTCATGAGTTTAGTACACAGTAGTGGTGGTGGAAGTGTTTTATATTTTGTGAATCCTCAGGTGTGGCCAAGACTTTTTATCTGCAACACTGTAGGTGAGGTCCTCTTGTTCTGGTTTTACGTTCTAACCAACATCCTAGTGCTATCACCCCAAGTGTATGTTGTGCTCATTCGTGGCCTGCATGGTACATGCACTGTGTATATGAGTTTAGCTCTGGGATCCACTTTTGTGTCCCTGGATGGGCCATGTAAAATAAACGAAGGTTAAGCTGTTTTCCAAGACAGTGGTAGTGTATTGCTGGCAATCCTGAAGCCAGAGGGAACAGACCTAGACACTGAAGTGGAGAGAGAAGAGACAAGACTCATTTGCTGATTCAATCAGGCATTTTGCTGAGAGGTTCTGCTTTATCGTATTCCTGCAGCACTGCCATTTGGTAAGTGGAGGGGTTGAAGGGTGGGACTGCAGTCTCTGTTTTTCAGGGTGAAAGGACTCCTTAGATCAGACCAGCTTTTTGTCTTTCCCCTAATCATTGTTAATTGCTGCTGACAACCACATGCAGAAAGCTCACACATCTTTGTGCCTCTGTTGTGGCAGCTCCAGGCTGGAGACTACCCTGCCATGAAGAGCCTCATTCTACACAAAGGTTGTGACTGAGACAGCAACCTGGAAAGGACACTTGAACAGAGAACCACCTCAAACTGGTTTTGAAAGTGCAGACAGTGTATCAACATCTCCAGTCCATTTTGACTGAATAAAAGTGGAACCCATTGATCCATTTGTTGTTTCAGTACAAAGTTCTCTATGACCAAGGAAGGGAATGCTCTGCAGAATACTCAGAGGAATGCTGTGCAACAAGTCCTGACATTTGACTGACAGCCAGCTTCCTAGGGGTGAGGAGACTTCACCTGAAGGCTTGTCTTGCTGGAAGCTGTTCATCTGACTTGAGGTATCTAGAAGTCAAACTGATGGGTGAGACGGAGAGAAGGCGCCTGTTGTCCCAGCAGGAGGTGATTGTCCAGCAAGCGCCAGAAGCAGTGAAAGCCTTGTGTTGTTTGGATTAAACAGATGCAGGAGGGCAGAGGACAGCAACTGCATGTCCCAGGTGTTGGCTGGCATCAGACTCATAGGGGCCGATTCCGATTTCGGTCGGGAGGGCTCCGACCGACGGTCGGAGCCCTTCCGACTGATTCTGATCATGTCGGCTGGATTCCTTTCCGACCGAGCCCATCAGAATGGCATGGATTTCTGGATTGCGGACGACAGGCTCGGAAAGCCCGTCCGCCGTCCGGAAATCCCTCAGTACTCCCCCGGCCGCCTCTTTGCGACCGAGGGAGTACGATGGTAGTTTTTCACTGCCTTTTCGTGCTGGTTTTTCCGGCACGAAAAGGCAGTCGGAAACTGTCTTTGGGGGCCCCCAGTAGGGTCCCCATGGGTGCGAGGCTGGTGTATGGCAGCCTGGGGGCACCTATGGAGCCCTTCTGCGGATCCCTGCACCTGGTGGCAGGCACCTGGTGGTGCTGCCCACAGGGTGCAGGGATGAACTGCACCCCTGCTTTCCACGATGCAAGCATGCATTCCGCTCGGAATGCATGCTTGCATTGTGTTGAATACGAGTGCGACCGAACCCTGTTCGGTCGCATCGTACTAGCAGGGCCGTAACCGATGACAGTAGGTCGGTCGGTTACGGCTCCTGACCGATGTCGGACGGACGGTCGGACGGACCCGAGTCTGTCCGATATCAGAATCGGCGCCTGAGTGGTAGTTACCATCAGGAACATTGGTATCAATACTGTCCATCATACCCCATTAAATGTGTTGATGTGTATGCTACTGCACATCCTTCTTGGATATGTCAGCACCAAGATAGGCAACACACAACATCCCTCCCAGTGTAACTATGTCTCCACCCATGCTGTTTTAACCAGAGAAGTGCAAACATGTCTCATCCTGTTCCACTGTGACCGGTGAAGGGCGACCATTGCCCATCCTGTGTAATTGCAACCCACAACCAGCGACCAGACTCACTCTGTGGGACCCCTTAGTGAGACAAATACTCCTCCCACAATCTAAACCAGGATTAAAAACCCTACAGGATGCTCCTATACTGGAGGTGCTATGCTATCTTTTCCCTTTCTAATCTTCAGGATGCTTATCTCTAGCTAGGCCCAAGCTTTACTCAAGAACTCAACAAAATAGAAGCAGGTTTGCCTCTGAACTCCCAGACACATCCAAAACCCTGCAACTCTCTCATTCGTAGTTCAACAGCCTCTATTTTTTTACATTGCCCACTCACCACTTGCAAGTCTTCATATACGTCTCACTTTTACAGACAGGAAAGTGAACAGGTAGCTAAGGGTGGCCATGGAAAGGGACAGGCCACATACACTAAATATGCCCTTCTTTTTTCTGTACAAAATGTTCTGTCCCCTCTCTCGCAGGGCAAGATTTCACATAGGAATAGAAAGATGTTATTAGTATAAGGATAGAGGAATAACCTCTGGGAGTAACCTTTACCACTTCATCTGAAACATTTAAGAAGGAGTAGAAATATAGAAATATAACGAGACCCTCCAACTCAGCGTCCAAAATTTTAAGGAGAGTCAAAATGGCATTTTGAGAAATCTGGTAATTTGTGTATGGGCCAGTGCACCTATTGTCTTTTGGGTTGTGATAGCATCAGTCACATGCATGAAATATGACTGTGTTTTAGGTCAAATAGTTGCTTCCAATTTCTAACAAATCTGTTCCCCTGTCGATTTTCAGTAACATATTCTGGGAAATTACAACATACCAACACTTTTTATCTGAACTCACCTGCCAGTGGAGGTCCAATGAGGATAGTGATGCTTTCCAGAATTGTGAAAAGTCCAAAGGCACTTGGGAAGCGCTCCATGCCCACAATGTCCATGAGGACCTGGAAGACCAATGAGCCGATGAAGCTCATGGAGATGCTGTAGGCCACACAGTAGAGGACCAGAGCGGTGTAACTGTTCCATAGTCCAGCTACCAGATTACTGGCTCCGTTGACCATCACAGCTGTGCAGAAGACATAGAAGAGCCGGCTCTTAAAGAAGGGCATCTGTGAGATTACACCAGCCAACGGGCGCATAAAGATGTTGATGAGGCCAATAATGGAAAGCAGCATGGCTGCCTTGCTCTCCTCAATCCCATGAGCAGTTGCATATGGCACCAGATAGAAGAGCGGAAGCACAAAGCCAAGTACCATCCAGGTAATGCCAAGGGTATAGATCTGATATCGCTTGTTGTGACACAGAAGATCAAAGGCCATGTATTTCTGTATTGTCCGACGGCAGGAAGACATGCTGGTCCGAAAGCAGGAAGTAGAGGAAAGTGGTGGGCTGAGATTTCCATTATGGCTGGACTCCGGAGTGGGATGTACGCTGGCCTTTGGTGAAGAGGGCTGGGAGTGGATGGGTCTCATTACAGCCCCACAGACGCAGCAGTTGAGGAACACTCCCCCAAAGATGAGAAAGGTCCCCCGCCAGCCCATAAGATCCAACAGGTACTGGGACATCAGTGGCCACACTGCCATTCCAATGGAGGCACCTGTAGAGGCCAAGGAATTGGCAAGAGTTCGACGGCGTACAAAGTAATAGCCCAGCACCGTGATGCCCGCTTGAAATGAGAAGCAAAGACCCAGACCTTATGAGGAAAGAAACATAGAACACAAAATATTAGCAATGGCTTTCATGTGTAAAGAAGGCAAATGTGGTTTTAATATACAGAAAGGTGTTCAAGAGGAATTCAAGAGAAACCTTAGGATGATGGAGACACTGAGATAATGTAAGGTGTGAGGACAGGAGTCAATAACTGTGTAATGTTGGACTTTAGGAATTGAGGTAGGTACTGTAACCAAGAAGGCATTCGAGAGCTAATGAGAGCATAGTATAGTAGTATTTGTTTTGGGGCAGTAGAATTGGGAGTCTTGAGGGCTAATGGTGAGGCACAACTCTACATATGAGAAGGTGTGAGGATGGCACCACCTGATGTTTCAAGTGTCCAACCATGTTTCAGACAAAGTCAAAGAATCCCACCTGGAAAAGGCAGAGGTGTGCGGCAATGGCTATAGCCCATCTGTAGCAGGGAATACCATTTGTGGATATATGCTGCGATCTGCGCTCAGTAACTTGCTCATGGAATCGATAGCCATTAGTGGTAAATCATGTCACCCACTTATTATCCATCAAGCAACTGTAGGCCCAGGTCCCAGAACCCCCCTCTATCTCCCAAGATTTTGTGTCTGGTGAAGATGAACAGCTCAGCTCAGAATGCCTCAGGGAATCCGACTGGTAGTGAATGACAAGGCTTGAAGTCCTTAGGTCTCCTTGGATGTGTTCCTTCATGGCAGGTCAACCACTGGTATTTCAACCTCCTCCCACGGTAAATAATGGAGTTGGGGACTTAAAATAAAACCCCACTGGAAATTATGTTCAACTACGTTACACATTATTTTAAATAGTTAAAAATATTTTTAAAAAGCTAATTTCGTTCTAAAAATAATTTATAAAAATAGTAAATATTTTTAATTTGAATATTAACATATTTAAAAAAACAAAATTGCATTAAAAAATTAGTTTAAGGATACTGTTTAATAAAATATATATAATTTTATGACGTAATACATTTTATATATCACTTTAAATCATTATTAATGCATTTTTTTTAGTTTAGTGGGATTTTAGCTGCAGAAAATAATTATAATTTAATAAATCATATTTACACTAATTAATGATTTAATTTGAAATTAAGTTATTAATGCTGTGGCATATTTTCAATTCGTTCTTTATTTAATATAAATATATAAAATTAATTTACATTAATATTTAAATACAATATTTGTATTTTTTTCAAGTTTAATAAACTTTTTTAATTTTCCCTATACCTTACCATAGGGAGACTATGCAGTTGGGTCAGAGTTTATTACTCTCAAAATTAAAAAAATATATATATATTTTAAGGTAAAACAACTGTAAATTAATGTTTTATGGTTTATATTAACGTAATTGCTAATTAAATATGTAACTAATGTAAATATAAAAAACACTAAAATATATTTTCTGATGTTTGAATTAAAAACTCAATTCACACAACGTGAAAAATATTTTTATTACAGATTCATATTTAGCCTGTGATTTATAGAATTGATTAAAAAGTTATTTAAATATATTTTAATAAAATGTATTGTTACATTAATGTTTAAATGCAAAAAGGATCCTAAATTATTTTACAATTAACTTAAAAATATACCCTATTTTTATAAATATTTTTAATATTAAATTATATTAATTTATATTTCTAACTATTTTAAATAATTAAATTTAACATTCTTTCCTATAGGGTTTTATTTTAAGATCCTACCTCTATTATTCTCTGTTGAAGGGTGTTGCAGTACCAGTGGTTGGCCTTGTGTAGTGCTAGACTTAGCATTTTACAATCATAATTTGCCCACATCTCTTTTTTAGGGGTGGAGAGGTTTAAGTTTACATTTTGAGCAATTTTGCACTTGGATTTTGCAAAGAGGCAAAAGTAGTAAAGTTACTTTAAGATGTAATAGTAAATTACAAGTGTAGATTTACTCATAAGTGTAATTTATTTTTGTAAGTAGCTTGTAGTTCCTTTATTTATCTTCTTTATGTGTTAACATAAAAAATCTTTGTATTGTGTTTTTGTTTATATCGATAGATCACCCTACATGTATTTCATCCTAAGCGGCTGAACAGCCTAGGGGGATTTTTCAAGGCAGGGCATGGAGTCATGGTCCGGGTAGGGCAGCAGTTTGAGAGTCTGTACTCAGATGGAAGCCCACAAGTGTCGTCGGGGTGTTGGCAGAATTTCTGTAAAGTCACAGGTGCGGTCTGTGAACAGGAAGTAAACTGCTTGTGACTGTAACGATGAGCAGTTTACTTCCTGTTGCCAAACCGCAACTACTCTCTATCGCTAAGATAAGGACCACTTCTGCTGATCTCAGGCTCTCACATGCACAATCACACATAACCTGTAAGGAAAGTGGCCCTATTTTAAATACATACAGAGGTGAAGAAATGCATGTAGGGTGTCTCCGCTGTGATGTACCTAGCGAGGCATAGCACTGGAAGCGTGGCTGCTCTGTGCTTACAGAGGGGCTTATCTTATCCGGGTGTGTATTGAATCTGCTGCGGGTAGGGCATGTCTGCAGTAACTTACCTGCAATGAAACCTGCAGTCACATAAAGCTGAATGATGGTCTGGGCAAAGGCGCTGGACACCATGCCCACTCCGGCCAGGATGCCTCCGATGATGACAGTCACCCGACAGCCATAGCGCTCCACTAGTATACTGCAGACAGGACCTGTGACATAATGAACAGACTGTGACACAACCCACCACAAAGGAACCTGTACATATGCCTGTAATATAGGATAATGAAACTTCACACAACAGAGAGACCACCTAGGACATCTTTATTTCCAAATCTTGGCAAGGGACACGTTTTGAGTGCCTGAAAGCGTGAAAAAAAACACTTTCTAAGTAAGGCTCATAATGATCATCAACAGTGCATCTGTATGATGCCTTGAAGTGCACTTCCAGGCACTGCCCTGTTTCATGATAGCAACACTCATACATCAGGCATAAAGTGACTAGGAACCAAAAGCAGAAGTGACAAAAATAGGCATAACCAGTGCCACACTGCACCGAGCAACCCTCTGGCTACCCAAGTAAGATGCTCCACCCATGAAAAATTTGTAAAAATTAGGGCCTAATGGTGTATCCAGCAGCACCATTTTTTAAATATACTGGATAAATAGCCATAGGTTTTATAGGAAGTTCTGAACTTACTCTTTTGAACTCTGGCAGTACTTCAGACCCTAACAAAGTAGCACTATTTTTCAATATTACCGAATCATGCATGCGCTTATGAGTAAAGCATAAATTTGTTCAAAATACTGGGTTACTTTTAAGAAAATATAGCTGTGCCATAGAAAAAGCACTGCCTATGTCATATGCAATAAAAAGAATGGAAAATAAAAATCTGGTGGCAGGTCTGCTGGTTTGTAAGCCTGTCAATTAACTACCAGACAAGTTGTACGTAGGGAAGCTTGGAGATCACCAAAGAGCGATTGGCGTTCCAGACCCTCCATGCATTGCATAACCCAAGGCTCATCGCCCATCAGGCCAGTCTCCTTCCCTCTCTAATGTTGGTTCCAGGGGCAAGCAGAGAGTTCTGAGGGCTCAAAATATCATTAACACCCCCCCCCATAAGCTCAGAGGAAGAGATAATATAAGATCTCTGCTGGTCATCAATGTAGAGGCTCCCAGTTGTGAGGGGTATATGGACACTTAGCAGGTTATTGAGGGATCTATTCAGCAACTTCTCTAGTATCATATATCTCCCCAGGGCGTCAGAGGTAACCCTGGAAATTACCATCTGTAGTGCTTTATGAAGCATGATAGCTATTCTCCAGGATCCCACATGGCATTTCTTGTTATAGCCATAACATGCTGGGAAAGTACAATTAGACCCCAATAGGTGGGTCTCTTGGAGCATTACAACCCGGGAAGCGTGAAGGTGTAGGAACTGCAAAACAGCTCCGCTCTTAATCTGGTCAAGGAGACCGTTCACATTCCACATCAGTACTGTGAAGCTATTCATAGTGGCCTGTACAGCAGGGCGCTCGTGGGGTTGCATTGTGGAAACTAGCAGAGATCACTGTTAGCTCGAGCTGAAGCCATTTTGTTTGTGGCAGCCATTTTAGCTAGCCATGTGCTAGCCATGTGCTTCTTGTCTCTTTACTGGTGCCTGCTCTTCTATTCTGCTTGAGTCATCAGTTAGTTAACTCCTTCAGCAGTGAGCCAGAGCCTTGCGCATGCTCAGAAAGACCTGTAGCTGCTAGAATGCACATGCTACAAAGTTAACTGTCAGGCTATTTTAACTGATGTCAGCAACTATGTAACCCCTCCCACTCTGTTGACTAAGCGATTCTCATATACCCTTATATGTAAATGGTTATTTGTGTACACACTTGTACTGCCTCTTTTGGAGCTTCTCTGATTACACTGCAACTATCACAGTATATAAGCACCATGGTTTCTGTACTCCTTAGACTACCTCATACAGTGGCCTGAGGGTACCGTATTGACGTAGTCTCCCTCATGAGAGGTTAATACATTTGTTTTCTTTAATATTACCGCTTCTATGCCAATCTCTATTTTGTCAGTGTAAAGGACTAGTGCGCAAAGAAGGGCGAACCCCTGCACCGGTGAGCCTCTGAAAGGTTCACCCCACAGCATGAGCAGGGAAGATGACCCTTGAGTGACTCCACTCACCCCGGGTTGCAGCAGTGGGAATATACAGTATGTAGGGCGGTGTGAATCAGGTGTAAAGCAATGGGTGTCCTGAAAATTGAAAACAAAGCAAACAGCATAACAGCTCAGCCAATTTCCTGTCACCCAATTCGCCGCCATACCTACTCCCTGTAGAGGCATCTGTCACCCGAACTTGTATCCCCAATCATAAGTAGGTGGCATCAAACCATCAAGTGGGTCGCCCTTTTCACTTCTAGTCCGTCAAGAGTTATGGACAGGATATAGTGGTGTTGGCATGAAGAAGTTCAGTATGGCCAGTCTAGCCGTCTCTCGTAGGTGAATTAATGATCTTTCCTCACTGGGGTAGTAGCCTCCCTCTCCACACTATACTCCAATGGTGTCTGTATGGCATTCTCCTGCTTCTCCGCATCAGAAGTAGCTGGCATCTCCAGGAGGCTCCGATGTCCCCTGTGGGAGTGCTTCCTATTTCTATGTCTCCGCCGGCCATTAGCCGTCCCCACTTGGCCACATAATCGAGCGTGGTATGGACATGGGGACAGGAAGTAGGCTGGGCAGGTGCAGCTCCTCCACTAGGGCTAAGGTGCATCACCCCACTGCTTTCATGCAGTGCGAGAAGCAGAAACATAAAATGGTAAAAACTACCATTTTATGTTTCTGCTTCTTGCACTGCGAGAAATCAGAAGGTTTTGGCTGCAGGTGTGGCTGCTCTGTAAGCAGGGCTGGGTAGGGGAGGAGTGGTGTGCCCACTCCTGAGAGCGCATGACTGGTTTGGGGCTGACCAAACCAATCATGCGCACTCTGCCCTTCTCCATGCAGACTGCAATGCAGCCTACATTTAGAACATGGCCGGCCCATTAGCCCTTGGCTGGTCAGTTTCCCGACCAATCACAACGCTGCTTGCAGTATTGTGATTGGCTTAAGGGTGGGAGCCTGGCTGCCTGCTTCCTGTTTCTGCAGGAGGTAGGAGAGCAGGAGCAGAAGCAGAAGCAGAGACAACACAGGACCCGGCTGGCGGGAAGGTAAGTTTAATTATTTTTATTGTTATAAAATGAACCCCCTGCATGCCCCCTCCGAGCGCGACCCCCCCATCCTGCGCCACCCCCCACCCCAGACGACCCCCCACCAGCGAGTCATGCCGGCTGCGACAGAGGCTGGCCAGCTCGCATATGCTTCATTCCCGTTAACCAGTCTCGGGACCCCTCTGACTTGTCAAAGAAGTGTAACCTGCCATTGCTAACTACTTGCAGCCTCGCCGGCAACAAAGTGCATATACTGTAGGCCCAAGGCTTTACGTTTTTTTTTACCTAGGGGTACAATTTCCATTGGGCTTTTATGTGGCAAGTGTAAACCTGGAATAACATCACACGGTTGGCTAGTCCTTCCAGCCTTACTCCTCACAGGATAGCATCCCTATGCTGATAATTAAAGAATTTTGGGGATCATAGGTCAGGTGGGGTCCCCAGAGGGGTCTCTGGGCCAATGATGTATGTGCTCCTTCAACAATAAAGCAGGCTGACAAAAGGTCACTGTCAATTCATGATTTCACCCACTGCTCCAGGAATAATTCTGGTGTCGGCCCCTCCACACCTTCTGGAAATCCAGCAAAGTGAAGATTACTTCTGTGCACCCTATTCTCAGCATCTTCAGCCCAGTCATTGAGGGCCCTGGAGGATCTAGTCAGGCGGGTCACATCCGTTTTAAGATCTCAAACCGCATCCTCCAACTCAGGGAGGCACCCCTCCATCTTTGCTGAGTTATTATGTCAATCTTGGCGCAGGAGTGCGATATCCACTGGACATTCTCCGATCTTGGACTCCAGGTCAGCACGCGAGTCTTGATTCACTTGTAGGATCATTGTGGTGTTTACCCTTCCTTGTGGTCCTTCACTCTGGGAAGCCTCACCACCGCAGGCTGGTGCAGTAAATTTGTCTATCTTAGATATGAGTCGGGGGGAACAATGGCTTGTCACGCACCATCGTACGTTGTTGGGGTTAGTTGAAAGTGGCAGCAATTGGGACCCACACAAGTATGAATGGCGCAGTTTCTGGCCCACCTGCCCCGTTGTAATCTCCACGGGGCGGCACGAGCAGCCGAAGCCCCTAGATCCGCAGACAGGAGCCAGTTCTAGTCCACTTCCCTTATGATATGTGTGATACCCAGCACACCGGAGACCACCCACAGTGTGCCTTCCACTGGTTCAAGCAGAGCAGTAAGAGATTATGTGTAATACAGTTCCAGGCCCGCCTACCCCGCCGTGATCCAGTTATGGGCCTCATGGGCAGCTGTCCGATGGGGCCGGGGGTATAAGTCAACCTCGGATGATAACTTGCGAGTCCTTCTGGCCTTCTCGCGTGTCAAAGACACACAGCACCGCCACTTCCCAGGGAAACGCCCCCCCCCCCCCCCATCATGGGCTGATGCTGGGGGTGAGGGCCTGAGGGCCGGGCCAGCTCTTCTTAATGATTCCCCCTCCATACTCAATTGAAATAGAGCGTTTAAATGAGATGCAATTATTTAACAGTAAATAAGAAAACCGAAACGTAATTGTATCTACGTGAGGAATGAGCGTGTGTTAGTATTGTCACTCACCCCTCATTTGTCTGACAGGAGTTGGTTCTCACTGCTACTGTAATTTAACCCTTGTCTTTTTGTTTGCGTGCATGTATTCCACCATTTTAGCAGCAGATAGATTTAGAAGCACATAATGCACCCAGTTCGCACCACACATATGACCAGGGACAGTACAGGGAGGAGGAACATAGACATTGGTATGGCACACACAACCAAATGCTCTGCCTTTTTAAAGAATACAATTTGTAAGTACGAAGATGTATTGTCTGTGTCCAAATCTATGAGTTTAAAAACGATTTTAGTCTAGAAGTTAAGTTACAATCCAGACTTCCTGACTTTACCACATTGTTTGCTCCTTAGAAAATCACTGTACCGCATTTTTTAAATCAGAAAACACGTGAGAGTGCTTAGAAACAGACTGGCATTACTAGCCATAGACATAACAGATATGTATAGTTGCGTTACTCGTTGGCACTCTCAGATGGTGAGGCCAATGGTTGTACGGTTATAGAATTTCCATCTGTCACCCCTTTTACCTCCCTGGATAAGGCTTAGTGGGTGAAGCTAACAGTACCACTCAGCAGGGCTGCTATAATCTTTTAAAACAACATATTTCTTTAATGGCACTCCACAGCCTCGAAATATCAGACACAGCTGAGAAGATACATTTGAATGTGAAGGGTCTGACTGGGGCAGAGAATAGGCCCGGGCACCACAATAAGAGTGGCCCCAATCATTGAATAAGAACGCTAAAAAAGTGGCACATGTTTGCAAACTGGGACAGTTTTGAACTTGTATATACACACTGTGTAAGTGTTTTGCAAGGCATGGAAGACTGAACAGATTTGAGCGTGCTGCAGGCAAAGATTATTAATATCAGGGAAATCAATTGTAAAAATACCTACCCATCAGACCATATATCTGGCCCACAAACAGCCAAAGAACTGGCCCAAACTCTGACGCGTCAGACCAGCCTGTCAGGCTCTGTCTGATTGCCTTATATGCCAGTCCGACCCTCGGAATGGGCATTAAATATGAATTCTCTTCCGGCCTTCAGGGTGAGTTATTGCATGATCTTTTTAGCACTGTCAAAACATTGCACTTTGTGTAGGACATCCCTGGCTTTATTAAGACCGGTGACATCACTGTGACCCGATGACCCTGTGGTGGACAGGCCATCATGTCAGAGGTTGACAATGGCAGAGCTGTCTGGGGGTCAACCCTGGAAAACCCGGCGGAACCACCATTTCTAAATGGGGTGTTGGGGCAATGAGTTTAAGGTAACAGAGGATCTGCCATTTTATGGCGATTGCACTGTTATAAAGAAGCCTAAAGGAGACCTCTAGTCTCCAGCACTTTAAATGATCTTTCTCATGTCTGATGAGTAAGTGGCTGACACTGTCCCAACCCCCAAAGCCTTACTGAGGCAAAGCTCAATCAGGAAATCTTCGAATTTGAATTTAGGATCATAATTTGATTATCTGACAGAGCCGGGGAAAGACAACACAAGGGGGCAGATTTACAAGCCCCTTGCGCAACTTTTGCATCATTTTTAACATGGGAAAAATGACGCAAAAGTAGCGCATGGGGATTTTAAATCTGCCCCAAAGAGCAGTGCGCCTTCTATTTTACTGACACTTCTTCAATAATTTCCTGCCGCTTTGAGAGGTTTCTATTCATCCTAATTTTCACGACCTTGGAATTTGGTGCTAGAATTGTAACACGCCGATTTGCTACCTTCACGCTTGGCTGCTTCAGCGCAGGGGTGTCTTTCAATTTCGCATATTTGATAAGCACCTCCTCGAGACAGGAGGTGCTGTATAGTTAGAGCTATTTCAGTGCCGAGCCCTTTATAGATCAGGGGCTGCCGTACTGAGCAGGGACGTAGCTTGGTAAGTAAGATTGAGGGGGTGCGAGATTCAGATTTCCCAACAATCACGCGGGTTAAAATACATTATACGAGAAACAGGGCAGAAGGGGGCCTTAAGGAGCAGCAGAAGGAGAGAGGAGTGTGGTTTGTGAGGGTTGCTTATGATATAGCACAAATTGCTCAGGCAGTTGTAGGGTTGCATCACAATCATGGGTAGTCCGCACCGCATATAATCTTTATCGTGTTAACATTTGTGTCATTAGGATGTGTACTGTAATTACCTATAAAGTGAGGTGATCAACATATTTTTGTAAAACGTGTAGAATCTGCATTACAATTTCATACGATTAGACTAAAATCTCAATGTGAAGCATTCTGCAGGTCACTAATGAACATTATAATATGTATGCTTATGTAACGTCTTGATTTAAATGTGCACAGTAACAATATTTATGTATACATGTGCTTTATGAATTTTCTCTTTATGTTGGCCGAATTCTGTAGGCCTAACGTGTATTTCTCCCTGAGCTCTCTAGTTGGGTTTGCTAGTAGAATTTATGTATATGCAGAATTTGTCCTTTCTCACGTTTCTTTTGCAGGTGGAGAAACGCGTCTTTGTTAGTTAGAATAATGTCTTTGTTTTAGGAGTTAGGCTTAGGGAGTAGAAGATACATTGAACGGCAGTGCTAATAGTGTGGGACGGTGTTTCTTTCTCACCGGAGAGAGCCTGGGAATCAAGATCATCGAGCCAAGGCCTGGGAGCATCGCTGCTGCATGGAAAGTTACCTACGGAGGTGTCTTGCATGGATGGGGTGATACCGCACAGCCTGATGGGGTTTACATTCGATTCTTGCATTGGAGTTAGGGACAGAGTCCGGGGACTTTTGCCTTGCCTTGAGAAGAGAAGGCATCTTAGAAGAAGCTCTATAGCTTTATGCTTCTTAGGAAGCCTTCACGAGCTGACACCTTTTCAGAACTTGCCTTTGGGGAAATGCTAAGTAAGTATGTCACGTTAGTGGCAGTGTAGGGACAGACTAATACTTTTTACCTTCGAACCTCTGGGGCACGGTGATATTTTGTGTCCTGATTCTCGAATTGGTTATTTTGTGCCTACTACACCGTCTTAACTTCACTCATAGATTTGGCTTTGTATTAGTTCCAATGTATTTCTACAACCTCATCTTGAGGTGTTTGTATTTCCAACTGTTCTTGGCTTTGTAATTAACAAACTAAACTGATTTGTGAGTCTGTGATTCTTTGGAGTCATGGTTTATGGGAACTGTAAGATGTAATTGGCTAATGGAAAATGTTCTCCCCTCCACACTTCCAAGCAGACAAAAAGAACCATACGCAAGGGTTTCCAGAGTAAGTCTAGAATGTGGAATTCCAGGCTCCTTCACTTATAACTCAATGTTTTTTATATTTTAAGACCTTTGAAACTGAGACAAGAGTGTGTGTGCTTGCGTTTTTGTCTGCAGATGTATGCAAAAATCCCAAATGAAATCCGACAAACACCTCACTATATCCGACTTAAACAGCTGTACCGAACTATTTACTACAGAATATTGCATTCGAGGGGTGCAACACCCCAAACACCCCCCTGAAGCTACGCTCCTGGCACAGAGTAGCCCTCCATAATAGTTAGGGTGCTAGAAAGCTCAGTCTGTACCTGCCCGCTGAAGCGCCATTGAGTGCCTTTACTGAATAAAGAGTTGCTTCATAGTTGGGTCTGACCGGTCAGCTGTCACTGCATTTAACACTCCCTCTGGACAAGCAAAAGCTGCATTGTCAGATTGGTCCCTGCTCACAACTTGTTGTGGTTTGATGTATCTGTATTCAGAAAAAGGACGATGCATTGGCCTTCTGCCTTGTTACATGACTAATACAGATTATCTTGCTTTAGGTATGTTAAAACCCAGAAATATTAATAATTGATGATCCCACTGCCTAGCCCAAAAGATTAAATTCCCAAAACAAACTTGCACTGCATTCTAGTGAGGAGGAGTGTTTAGTGGAACAGTACAGATTGAACACCGATGGAATGTGCTGCAGCATGGTTTCATGCGATTTACATCATTAATGGTTAACGCTTGCCGTGCCTTTTCCAAATACTTCCCTTTCATTTTATTTAACATCAATCACTCTGAACCTTTCGAACTAAGATACTTTCCTAGTGGACCAAAAAAAAGTGACAGGGCCACTAGGAGGAAGTATACAGAGCAGAGACATAGAGGGAGGCGCATGTAGGCAGAGGGTGGCTAAAGAGAAAAAGATGGAGAAAGAGTGAAAACTAGCTAGAAGAAAAAGAATGAATGGTTCTAGAAAAGGATGTGAGATTAGGAGGGAGAAAGAAAGCTTAAGAGGCAAAACACAAGAGAGAGATTAGTATGAGAGCAATAAAGAACGAAGATCTTGGGAGATAGTAAGGGAAGGAGGAAGACTGAGAAAGATAATAGAGCAGAGATGGGAAAGAAGAAAATAGAAGTTAAGAAATACAGCGAGTGTGAGATAGAAAATGTGCACATGGGAGTAAAGGGGACAGAGAAAGAGAGCTTATAGGAAATATGGGGTGGTAGAATGAGTAAACCAGAAGATGGAGACGGAGCAAGGCAACGAATAAGGGAGTTAACTGAAGCGAAAGATGAGAGGGTGAATGGAAAAGCTGAGAGAGCAGAAAAGACAGGAAAGTCAACAAACATTTGCAATGATAAACAGATTTGCTAGTGTGCCAGAGGGCTAGAGATAAAGCAGGGAATGACTGCGGGCGAGACTGGTATGTGCCAGCGTACAGGAGGAAATTGATAGAAATGGGGGAACATGGGAACTGGGGTGATGTAGTGTTTAGTTGTAATTTAAAGCGTTTTAAGACAACTATTTCTTTCAATATGCTTTCAAGCGAACAATTTGCCATACTTTCTAAACATTTCCTGGGGAAGGAAAGAGATCGCAAACATTCCTGTAAATTGGCCAGCAAAGGTGTCAATGTCTTGGCCAATGTTTAACCCAACCTATGTTTGATCACATTTTGACAAATGTTACCTTTACAGTTTACAATTTTGTATTCTTTCTCCTTCGGATGAAGGCAAACAAGTCGCCTCTATAGCAGTCTTTAAGGTCATATGGTCTGACCAAGCGCCGCCCATCTCCCCTCCATTGTCCCCGCGCGACCACGCCTGCACCCCCCCCTGTTGTCAGTGTGCTTCGCCTTTATTACCTCTCACTGTCCTTCTGTCAACCCGCCCGCAAACTTCTCTCCAGTCCGCTCTCCCTCCATGTTGTCTCGTCACCTGCCCACTCACTATCTACAACACACTCCCCCATTAAAAACAAAAAGTGTATTAACCCCTTCGATGCTGCGCAGATTCCGCCGCTGTGCTGACGGAATCTTGCGCGGGCGTGGTCATGACGGAATGGTTCCGTCATGAGCACAGCTCAACCGTGGGTCATGACGGAACCATTCCGTCATGAGCACCGAAGGGGTTAAGGCTATATAAAAAACGCATTAGCACTATATCAAACAAAGCACATTTCTCACCTTTTATTTACTAATCCATCTTAGATTAATAAATAAAAATAAAAAAATGCTTGCCACAATTCATATGCGTAGGCATCCTTTTCGACGAACACCTACAAATGGATGTGATGCCCATGTCATAGACTTTTAAACATTATTTCAGACATGCTGCACAGCAGCTGTTGTTCTGTACAGCATGGCTAACAAGCATTACTAAAGCCAATTGGTCTCAGAGGTGAATATGTGATTTTCTCAGAATCACAGGAGGTTGGGCCGAGACCAGGATTTGAACCTGATTCCCCCATTTTAACATCAGCAGTTAACTTACCGTGCCTTGGAGTGTGGCTTTTGTCTGGTTAGGTGCTGCTCTTGTATTTGGAAATTTAGAGTGCGCCAGTTGCCCCACCTTTAATTAGAATTCATTGCTCGATCACTATTAATCTCTGCGCTTCCAAATTGAAACATTGGATTTAGATTATTTTTAGTTTTCATCAATGTTGCAGTCTTACAGGGTCATCTGCTAGGGGCCCACTCTATCCCCAGGTGGCCACTGCAGTAGGTCCTTTGCTTGGCAGGGGACCTTCTGCCAAGTTTACAGATCCATGCCAATCACACAGGCTTCCGCATGCAACTTTGCTTAGAAGGCCCCAGGGTTGGTTTATTCCCACAGTAGGAGTGTGTTGTTTGGAAATAAAAAACACAAAGGCTATGGTGCACTGGACGTGTTCTCCTTACATGTCAGGGTCATTGACTTCACTGCTTTGGATTGCCAAGTCCTGGACAGGGAATCTAGTGACAGTGCATGACAACTGTCCCTATGAGCTGGAAGCTGATGGTAGACAGGCCACCAGGTAAGAGGTTTATGCCGGCAAAGACAGCTGAGGCTGCATTGATGTAAACCTGGTGTTTCCCAAATGTCCCTGGTGAACATTCGATGAACCCTGGCTTTTAAATCCAAGCATGCTGCATCCCAGGTACTGGCTGCGTTTTTTAAAGTGTCAAATTTTTCACGCACTATTCCTGCGAGTAGAAAAAACACTAAAGGTTAAAAGCCACCAAAATACATTGCATACTTCTTTTATACTGAATATATTGAACAACTTCTCCATACAAATTTCAGGGAGAGAATTCATCCATTTTACCACTTTTAAATATTTCTATTATTACTAGAGGCCATGCCCCCCCTAAAAATATACTGCCGTTTATGGGCCTGGTGACTGCTTTCCTCCTTTGCTGTCCAAAGAGGGATCTCACAGATCACAAGGGGCATAGGCTGAAATGAGTCTTTCTGTGCTGGAGCTATGGTTTGGATCAGTGACACAAGCTTCCAGCTGTGGGCAGAACTTCTCAGAAACTGCAATACTGAAGGTAGGCACAAGGTTTTACCCTGCTCTTATGTTACCTTATTATCCCACAAGTTCTATATCTCTAAACCCAATCAAGGGGCCTTCGGTGAGTCAAAGCACATAACTGGATTAAGTGCTTTGACTCATCGAAGGCTCCTAGGTTCATGGTGTCAATGTTCACTCTTTCATTAGGGAAAGAGATACATCACTCTTGCTAGTGAAATGCTGCGCTAGCCCCTGTACACACTGCAGTAAATCTGATACGTCTACAAACAAGCAACAAGCATGGGCAAAGCCAATAAATCTCACATTCGTGACCGATTGCCTTTGCAGCACCTTTTAGCTATGCTGGATAGTATAACTGACGATGTGCAGCATGGCTAAAACAGAAAAAAGTCAGTTTGTGGATGTGCGCAACACACATGCATTTCCCTTCAAAATGGAAATGGCTGCTTTTTCAAAAAACGTTTTATTGGCAAATCCAACTGCTCTGAAAATAAAAAGAACAAGCATTTGCAATGCAATAGGTCTCACATTACTGAAATTTTGAGCTATTAGCGTTGCATTATTATTTGCAACGGCAATAGCTCAAACTTTCAGTAATACGAGACCTATTGCATTACAAATGCTTGTTACCTCAGCTGCAAGGTGCGAGAAAGGGAGAGAAGCCGAGCCGAAGAAAAGAAAGGCGTTGCCACCATTGTTAAAGTTGAAGGCGCCATGCTGCGCTGTTACGAAAAAATTACAATATTGCAAAAATAGAGTTTGACGAGCAGCGCCAAAGAAAAGAAAGGCGCAGCTCACTGTTTAATAAGATTTATTGAATTAATGTTATTCACAAAACATAAGCCATGAGCTTAACACGTTAGGTATCAATTAACACAGGGGATAAAAATAGGCGATAAAACAGAGCAGAAAGCTGTTTACGTTTTAAAGGTAACATAGGAAAAAAGGAGGGAGGGAAAAAAGGAAAAATTGGATATACTTTGCAACTGAAGATCAAGTACCAATAAATACTCTTAGATATTAAAGAAACAATTAAAATATTTGTAAAAGAAATATTACAATACTGAATTTCAATGAAGAGAAAAAGGAGGTTGGAAGTTTTCAGAACGATTATGAGAAACATGAATGATTGAAACCTTACTCAAATAAGTGGATAGTGTTAACCAAAATAGGTCTCTATTTATATGTGGTTTACAAGAGGAGCAAAAGCTATATCCAATATGTGGTAATGGCAAACAGTATTCCAGCAAGACTTAACTGAGAGTTTAAAGGCGCAGCTCACAAAACTTTTTTTTCAATATTGTTAGTTTTTTGTAAGCAGCGTAGCACGCCACCTTTATTTAATCGGCTGACAATTGGCAGGACAGCGATGTGCCGTGCTGCTTACTAAAAGCATATAATATTGAAAAAATAGAGTTTGGCTAGCTGCACTTAAGAAAAGAAAGGCGTGGCCGCCATTGTTAAAGAAGGCGTGCCTCGCTGCTTGAAATTAGTTTGTGTGCAGGGTGTAAGGGCGAGAGCTTGTCGTGCCTGCAACAACAGCTGGAAGAAAGTCATTAATAAAATAGTGCTCACAGACTGTAAATAAAACATACCAAGTAACAACACATGTTACAGGGGCAGTCCTCATGGGAGCTTACAAAAGGCGAACAAAGGGGTTTCTAAGGAGGGACTACTAAGTCTATTCACAAATCAAAAGCCACCATTTACAAAGGACAGTAAGAGGAGCCAATTGAAAAGATGGGTGGAAAATGGCAGCGCTTCAAGTCCATACCCGAATACAGCATGTCTCGAAGAGACAGCGCAAGCGCTGCCGAGACCATTTCTTGGGGAAATGATTGGGGGAAGAAACCAACATGAGTGGGAGGTGTGACAGCAACAGAGGCACAGCAGGAGGTGGGGAAGGAACATTGGAGGGGCATGGAAGCAACAAGGGGAGGCCAGCAGCAACACAGAGAGTGTGGAGGAGGAAGCAACACGGAGGGGGCAGAAAGAGGAAGCAACATGATGAATACGCACGGGGAGCAAAGGGGTGAGAGTGAGAGCAACGTGGAGTGCAGAGGGCAGGGGAGGAAAGCAAATGGGCAAGCTGGGAAGAGGGGCGGAGCACACAGGAGAGAAAGCAATGTGGGTGGGGAGCACACAAGGGCGAGCACATCACCGAAGAGGCAGAGGAGAACAAAACAGGCTAGAGAGAGCAGTGCAGAGAGGGGAAAAGAACCACACTAAGGAAACAACTAGAAAACACATGCACTCCTGTGTAGGGTGTAAACAAAAAAACCAAGCATTAGATCACTGCCTGTTGGTTTTCCTAATTCCTTTTAACAATGCTGTACAGCAGTAGCAAGATGCTGAACAGTATGGCAAAAAGCTTTAACATATAGCACACGATACGACAGCCAACGCCATAGTTTTTGTTTATTTACTGACCCGAGATGGATCAGTAAATAAAAAAAGAAGCAAAATAGAAGTAGCGCAAAAGGGATTTTAAGGTGGAAAGGCAAGCAACGATTTGCTGCCTGGTCCTCCACAAGAAAAAAACAAATAAGAAAGAAGACCCTTGGAAGGGAGGAGGCAGCAATGGGAGCCAGAGGGTGGGAGGAGGCAGCAAAGGGGTGCGGTAGGGTGGAAGCGGGCAGCAATGGAGAGGGATGATAAATCCAAGCAACGGTAAAGCAAAGGGCGGGCTCTAAGCCCATTGTAATTTCACAATAGGTTTTTCACTACCAGGCAGCTTGCTCTGTCTGGTAGGCTAGACATGAAAAAGATTATTTGCATTGGTGAACCCCAATCTACACATAATGTCTGGGATATTAACCAGGTCACACCACTGCTGTCACAGCCTGCAATTTTCACCAGAGTGATAGCACTTGTATGAAACCAAACACTTGCCACGAACAGGAGAGAACATGGAACATAGTCCTTGTCAGCATGAAGTACAGCTGCTGCCATCATATCTTAAGTTCCTCAAATTGCAACAAGAGTAACGTATTTTGGGCAAACTAAACATGGTGGACTTCTACTGTTTGCATAGTAGTAATTACTTGTTTTTATATAGCACACTTCAGCAGGTTTTATGCAGTGACGTAACAAAGGCTCACACAGCTCCTGGGTGCGGGGGGCCCCGACCTCCAGGAGACCCCCTCAGCTCAGTACCCTGGCCTGAGAGCTCATGATTGAGTCTGGAGGGCCCCCCCCCCCCCCATGTACGTTTGGAGGGGGGGGCTCAAGATTCGTTATGCCACTTGTTCTATGCTATGCATAAATTACTCACAACAGCACTCACTTCACAGTGATTGTAGGTCTGAAGAGGCCT
Source organism: Triturus cristatus (assembly GCF_964204655.1). Lineage (NCBI taxonomy): Eukaryota > Metazoa > Chordata > Amphibia > Caudata > Salamandridae > Triturus > Triturus cristatus. The sequence continues at coordinate 559,124,274 of NC_140590.1, forward strand.
TTCTGGGATTCAAACTCATGACAGGCCCATCACAATTTTTTAAGGTGTGAGCTGTTATCCCACTGAGCTAGCACGCAGGCTACTAGAAGGAGATAATAGTAGTTTTCAAGAAGCTGACAATGCTGTGATGAGCTTCAGAATTCTTTTACATTTGGACTCTTCATGGCCAGAAAGCAAATGTTCTTCCTGATTGATTCTATAGCTTTCTATCAGGTGGTGTAATGAACGCTTTTGCACCAAACTTAGTATCTCATTTGGACTCCACAAATGCTCACATAGAAAATAGCAAGCCAGTGGTTACTGTTAAGTTGGCAACAGAAGCTCAATTATCAGTTATTGCTTTTAAAACTTTTTTGATTAAGCATTTATTGTATGTCTGCCCACTGAGAAGTCTTGTGAAAATAAGTTATGATGGCAGTGTGATCTGGCATATTGTTCTTTTCCATTACTAATGGACATTTCTTTCTTTCCCTTTTTTTCAAATTTTATTTCCATGATAACCAAAACCTTTGAAATAAATGCTAACGCCATTTTGGTTTAAAACACTTACTAACAAGCCTCCCTCAAGCAGCTGATTGAACGGATGGCTCAAGCAGTTCAAAAGTACAAATCAGGGAGGAGCCAAGATGGCGACCGGGATGGCAGCGTAGATTCCCGGCTCCGTGAACCTCCGCATCCCGCACGGATATCCTGCATGAGATCCTTATTCTGCGCTACGAGATCGTGTTCGTAAACGAAAGTGGCAACCGATCGTGTGACCCTGAGGTTTCTGACTGCCGTACCGCCGGAGAAATCAGCGGTTGAACTTTGCGGCCCGTGCGGTCCCGAAGCCGGGACCTCGAGTGGACGCCTTGGCCGGGCGGCAGTTTAACAACAGCGGCCTGTGGTGACTGGGTGGAGTCGGTCCGCCGGAGTGGTGCTCCCCTCGGCCTGCATTTTGCTGTGGTCGCTCCCCCCTGCTGAGCGCTGCGGACCGAGGACATGCCCGGGTGTGCAATTCTCGGATTCTGTGGTGTTTGCCCCTGCCTTTGACGGTGAGCTGCCCGGACGCCGTCCCTGGCTCGCCCTGATCCTTGCGGGCTGCTCCCGGCTTCTCGCGGGAGCTGGTCCGTGGCGGAGACGACTGTTGCCCGTGACCGCGCAACGGCTGAATCTGTGCCTGCCCCAGGATCCCTGTCTTCAGCGACGTGGACCTTGAGGCGTTGGTCCCGGGGTCCTGGCCCCAATACGAGTCGGGCCTTCCCAGCGGCCATTTTGTCACTATGCAGCCTACCATCCTGTCCGCTGGGACGCAGCGGGACTGGGGGTGTGTGACGGTCGGGAGTGTGGCAGAGCGATCGGAGAGAGCTGCTCTGGGGTACGGCGACCTCCTGGAGGCCCTTGGTGCCCTTCACTACTCCTTGGCTCATGGCGCCGGGGTCCTGGGGAGGAAGCTAGATGGTGTGGTATCAGCGTTGGGACAGTGGCGGCAGGCTGGTCTACAAGTACACAGTGGCTTTCCACACTGCACACAGGAGGAAGATGTTGCGGCCCCCCCCGCGATTAGTGTACAGCCGGACACTCCGGACAGTATGCTACCGTGTGGTCGGCTAACTGTGGGCTTGATCTGCTCCGGAGGCATTGGACCTGCGCGGAAGATGGTGGCCTTGTCCCGTGCGCGGTCTCCGGCGGTCCGGGGACGATTCCAGCAACGTGTGTCTCATTTGACTGCTTCAGCCTGTCTGGACCTTGTGTGCAGTGCAGATCCTGGGGCAGCACTGGAAAAGACGCCCCCCCATGGAGCGGTCCGTACTGATGCTCAGAGACTTCCACCCCACCTGTGTGCGTCGCTTCCCGACTGTTTTTGGACACTCCTGTACCTTGGGACATTGGACATGGTGCTGGGTCGAGGGGCAGGCATGGGCAGAATCGCAAAGAGCGGTCAAGGCTGAGACTGATCCTTCGGGAGTGGTCACCTAGTAGACAGGCGGACTCATGGTTGCGTGCTCTCATGGTTATTCGCATAGTTGGTGCATAATGCTCCCCACTCCCCCCCTCCTTTTTTTTGATATGATCAACTTGGTGCTGCTAATTGTTTGCTGTGGGGAGACTTCACCGTGCGGGAGGGAGAAGCCGGGGGTATGTTTTGAAGGCCCTCCTCCAGTTTATTACATTCTCTCCGCCCCCCCGTCTGGGGGGGCTCTTTCTTACTCCTTTTTTCCCTGTCTCTTCTATATTTCGGGTCTAGTTCCAGGGCGACAGGCACACTGCTGGGGGGTGGGGCCATACTCATTCGCAGAGGTGCAGGGTGGGGGGATGGGGGAGGGGACTCTTTAGTCTTTATCTCTTTTTCCATGGCCTCCTTTTTCTTCTCTGTTTCTTTTTGTCCTTTTTTCTGGGATCAGCGCGGTACACCTCTCTTATTGTGCATCGTTTGCTCTTAATGTGTGCCACAGTTTCCGGGGGGTTCGCTGGGCTTTAGGTACGGGGACCTGTAGGCGCAACTATCTTTGATATTTCTCCCCATCCGTACTTTCCCGTGTCTGCGCCATTGATTCAATGTATTGCTGCTTGCTGCTTACGTCTCTTATCCTTGCCCCTTATCGCTGTTGGGAAATTGTTTGGCACCTGATCCTACTGTTTTGTTTTATTATAAAATGAAAAACCCTTTCTCTCCTGGTGTCCTACCTGTGCGGCTCATTGGCCGGACTATATTGTATTGTGGACTTTGCTCTCCGAGGTGCCGCCTGTGTTTACATTTGCCTTTATTGTTCTGATTGCTTGGCGGCCGGCCCCGGGGGGTTGTAGGCCCATACGTGTAAATGATTGAAACGTCAATAAAGGTTTTTCAAAAAAAAAAAAAAAAAAAAAAAAAGTACAAATCAAAAAACAGAGAACTGACCTGAATGTGAAATATTTGGTGTCCTTTCAATTGGTCGTGATCTTTTTTGAGTGGCGGCTGGCAGGGTGGGAGGAGTTTTTTTTGTTTTTAAACACTTATCTCTACACGGCTGCTTCCGTTTCCGTCCCTCCTCTGTCGTTGCTTCCTGATGAGTCCCGGAAGCACACAGGCTCCTCTAAGCCAATCACAACGCTGCAACGCAGCGGTGTGATTGGTCTGAACACTGTGGTTTGGCACTCAGACGGGGACATGAAGCCTGTGCATGTTCCCCACCCGGCTTTGTATTACAGCCTAGTGGGGAACATGCAAAGTGCGCATGACTGTTTGGCTGGACCACGACGGCCGGCCAAGCCGTCATGAACACTTAGAGTCTGCATGAACCACTCCTACCAGGCTCTGACACCAGCCACCCCTGCCATAAGCCAGCGATGTAGCGAAGAAAAATAAGATGATAATAAGAAGGTTATTATCATTTTCTTTTTTCCTGCTCTGAGAGCAGTGGGCTGACACTTGTCCGCCTTAGCAGAGGAGCCGTCCCTGTCTTCTTTGCCGTTTATTGCTAATAGTTAGATCTTGGCAGCAAACTGCTATTGCTAGGCCTGGTGAAAATTGAGAAGTAAAGGCTCGTAGGAAGAGCAGCAGGGAGAGGTTGAAGGAAAGAGTGACAGCAGTGGTGGGGAGGGGACGAGAGAGAGCAGCAAGGAGCAGGAGGGTTGAGATACATACATAACGGAAACAGCTGGAAACACAATTCCTCTCATGGAGTGCTTAAACAAACAAAAGAGAATAGTTCTCTAAAAGCGAGCAGAGGAAGCATGGGATCTGCCAGTCAAAGACGGCCGGACAAACACAAGATGGACAGGCCGAAACAAGGAAAGCCACTGAAGAGAAACCAAGCAAATAAGAGTGGCAGTAAAGCTGACCAATGGTAAGCAGTGGGTGGGCTGCAAGGTCCTGAATGTTCTTGGGAAGTCCACAATATGTCTTTCACAACCACACAGCTTGCAGTATCTAGTAGGAACCTAAAAAAAAGAGCCTGAAAACATGAGCAGTATATGGGCTCAATAATGCGTCTATGTTCCAGGAGTGAACAAACAAGGGGAGTACAAACACAAGAAAAGAAAGAAAGCCCATACATACTAACAAATAAGAAGCAAGCAAGTGAGAGTGGCATTTAAACCAATCAATGGTAAGCAGTGAGCAAGCTCAAAGCCAACCGTGTGCTAAAAATATGTCTCACAGCAGACAGCGCATGCGCTGCCTAGTAGACGAGACCTAAAAAAGCCACAACCTTTAAAAAGCTCACATTGGTGAGAATAAATATCATAAGCTGCTGCATAGGAAACCAGAAAATGAGAGACGTTTTCATCTGGGTTGCAGGGGTCCAGCCCTAATCTTCTTTCACTCCTGTTTTTCATTACTTTCTCTGTGCTAGCCAGTGTCCACCTTGATTCCCCCATGCTCCTCCTTAAAATATCGACCTCACCACCTGTTGCCCCAGAGACAGCCTATTGCCTCCCCTGTGACTCCAATTGGCAGTACTAGAACATCTGTTTCCGCCATCTGCCCCTATTGTCTCCTCTGAGCCGTCACACGGCTCACCACGTCTAATTTAATCTGCCTCCTACCAGTCCCTGCTTCACGTCTATCACCGGCATCCAGTCTCCCTTTTAGCCACTTTTGCTGCATGAATGGCTAAAAGGGTTGTCACATTTCTAGCTCAACGTGGACAGCACTGTGCAAATCCTATGCTTAAAATCTCTGCTAGAATACCAGACACTGGAGATGAGATGTTTTAGTGTGTCAGCTCCATATAAAGGACCTCCTCTCCGCCTAAAACCTGGGAACTGCCCAGAGTTCCCTGCTTCGTTTTTTGCATATATATTTACACATACCCACTAACTGGTAGTCTGATATTACACGGTAAAGCAGCATAATTATCGTTACGGTAGTTGGGCTTAATTGCCAGTCTGAGAAACAGGTTGCATCATTTGTAATCATCAAATCTTTTAGGGACTCTTACAGCGCTCCTTGGTCGTCTCATCTCTCAGCTATGCCCTCATCTTGCTCCCACTCGCCCTCATACTGTTCCCATTCCGCTTGTGTTCGATATAATTCTGCCTTCAACCTCAAAGTTATTCTTTTTCATTGGCAATACTTTCAGGGGTTCCGAAAACATTGCTTTCCCTTTTCGCACACCCACAGATGTTTGATACTTACCATTAGTCCTACTTCAATGTTACACCTCCTCAGATCCCGTTTTTGTCAGACCACCTCTGGTATTCCTTCCGCTTTTCCCTCACTCTCAACTTCACATCCTCAGTGCTTACACCATCAAATGTTCCTGTTTCACCAACCGTAAAATCATCCTAGGCTTCTTTCCTCTTAACAGTTTAAACAGTGAAACCCCTGTGGTTAGTTGTCCTACGTGCCCATAACATTTGATTTACCAGCTCTAAGCATGGTCTCCCTTTGACCACTGTCCTCAGTATGTGCTCCTTGATCACTTTGTTGACCCTCTCCACCAAACCGTTGCCCTGGAATTGTAAACTACTGTCCTCCTGTCTTTAATGTTACTTCCCCTAAGGTATTGTTCCATTTCAATTGAACAAAACTGTGAAGCATTATTGGATTTCTGTTCCTCTACATACCCCTCACTGACGAAAATGTTCTCCATGAACCGCATTTGTTTGTAACACGAGGCTTCACACACAAATGCACTTCAAACCACCTAGAAAAAGAATCAGTCACTACTGCAAATCTGTTCCGATCTCCCAAAAAAACAATTGGGCCCTGACATTGATGGATAACTTCGCCCAAGTTCTTGCTGGGAAATCAACAGGGTGTAATGGTCGAACACGTGTCTTGTGAGTTATATCACTTCAGCAACACCACTGACAGTCCTTGACCAACTTCTCAACTTTGCTATCCATACCAGGCCACCCACACGGTTCCCAGATGCTCCTTCTAGTCATACTTTGCCCCATATGCCCTTGGAGGGATGCCTCCTCAATCCTTCCTCTTAAAGCACCAGGGGGGATTCAACTCACTCCCGCTTCTCACAGCCCACACATCTTCGTACAGCTCTTCTTCCCTAAACCATTGTGACACTTACGCCATGCCCTACTTGATCCACTTGGCTAATATTGAATGTTTCCATTCTTCTTCAGATATTGAATCTATATGCAATGTTCCAGTTACCTCTACCAACCCATGTTCTTCCATAATTTCTATATCTGTCCTCTCCATATGGGCCGTTTCCAGTTTGATTCTTAAAAGGTTGTCTGCAAACTCATTGTTTCGCCCTGCGGCGTATTCTACAGCTAAATAATATTCTTTCAAATTCACAAGCTACCTAGAAATTCCAGGCAATGCTAATCCTGAGACCTTTGTGGTTAACACTTGTGTACTTCCTTGCATTCCTTTCACTTCAGCATCCCCTTCATACACCCCACCCACTCACCTGTAAGCACTGAATTTTCTATAACTTTCGCCCTGTCAGTATATTTTGACATCTGTGTACCTCCTTCATACACTTTAACATAGAATCTCAATTGTAATTGTCACATCTGACCATAGCACTCTGCAGAGAGGCCAAAGATTGGATGAGCATATATTCTGATCCCCTTTTAACAGCTACTGATTGGCACTGTGAAAAGTTCACACTGCTTTCAGCCTGAACACTTAACAGCTCTCAATCGATATAAATTCCCACACGCAACTTAAACTCACACAGATACTTAGAGGTGATTCTTCACAGTACACACTATACATGAGTAATATGTTGCACGAAAAAAGCACAACATCCTGGAAGAAGCAAATACTCATAGGGAATGCAAGAGTAAATAAAATGTTGAAAGTAAACAGGAACAACATCGGTCTTTCCAGGCTGAGAGGGCAGTGTCTGTTTGTTCCAGCTGTCGTCCAGTGGTGAGCCACAATGGGGGATGGAATAAAAGATGGAAACATTAGTCCTACCTGTCACGTCCTCAGTGACACCACAACAACAGTGATGGAAGTAGGTGGCGGTCGCCTTCATAAATGTAGGCAGCACACCCTAGTCCCCATGGGGCAGCGGAGTTAAACCAAAGAGAACCTTTAATTCACAAGTCACAAAATCCACAAGTTAACTATTAAAATATTCAGTAATGGAGGGCATTAAAACGTTTCACTTCAGAAATCTAGTGAAAAAAATGTAACATGGCCAGACATAAACTTTCTCTAATGGAAAAACAGAAAAAGAAGACGCTGACAAGGAATGTTTGTTGCGGGGATTCTGCTCATGCACAGAACTATGCGCAGGAAACCAGGACCTCAGTGAATTGTGGTGTACCAAAAAACTCACCTCAGTACCTAGAACCCCTATCCGACTAGCATCAGTGTCTCATTCGTTCCCCGTACTATATCGAAGCTACCAATGATTAGACAACCCAGAACAAGCGACTTAGAATACTCTCAGGAATGGTGGGAATCAAGAACACCTTTTCGTTATTATTCTCATATCAGTCCACAACGTGAGTAATCAGAGACACAGAAAAGTTTTAAAACGTTTATTTTTAACTATGTGCTCTAAGATGCAGTATTTTGGCTAACATAAGCAAACAAATGATTAGAAATAATACCATCAGCATTGTTACAATTCCATAGAAAAGAAAGGGAGAAATCATACTCTAATGATAGTGGAAACAGGTCCTATAATACCTTGTGTACCACCCTCCCCGGCTAATAAGCTAGTTTTATAATAATAATAGAAGGTCTCTAGGTTTGAATGGGGAACCTCATACCTCCAAGATCAGCTTAGGTGAATCACATCACAGGATCAGCACTACTCTCTGTTTCTGGAAAGGTTTTCTCCAAGAGTGCCAGCATCATGCATGCAATGCAATATTAAAGGCACCCGAGTTTCAGATATTTGCAGCTGTGTGCTTGTTGCGTCTAGAGCGTGGGCCGATCAACCTGAATTCAACAGCATACATTGTTATTTGACCTTGACGGTTTCTGCACACAGTGTTCAGACTAAGGTCGCGGTGCACGTCTAGGGATGTGAAAAACAGACCGTCCTCATGTGAAGAAAAAGCAAGCAAGCAGTTTTACTTATAATAACAGCTACCTGTAGTGTCGTGTGCAAAAGCAGCAAAGTGGCAAGATGGTGTTAACATCTAAAACGCTTATGCTAACATAGCAATGTGTGCAGGCAAAACCCTGTCTCCACTACAGGTTCATGGTAAATATACATTTATTTTACTACCCTCAAGAATCCCTAAGATAACTGATTGTCAACAACACATACATGATGACATTAGACGATCATGTACAATAATTTACAACGTCCTTAGAAGATTAATGTATAATTCCCTTCGAATTTAATGGATCTCAAACAGAACAAGACAAGATCAAACAGGCCACAGCCATTCCTGCTTAACTCACATCCAGATACACCTGTCTTCTCATTAGCACAGCCCCTGTTCATATATGTGGACTACGACCTACAATCTATTGTAATCAAATTTATAACTAATGTTAAGGTCACAGGTGATTTTATCACCAAAATAAAAATCCTACAGCTTGAACCAGATAATTATGTTTTATTTACTCTGAATGTCCAGAATCATTACACCTCAATTACTCAGGAAGGAGCTGTACACGGTGTGGAGTGAATCACCCTCAACAAACATCTTTATGCAATACTCCAACTGGCACTCATTTTTGGAAACAAAGCACCATATCTGAACTGGCCTAATGGGTTCGATTATGTTTTTTAGATTTGGGCCGCCGTTTAATTTTGGGGGGGGGGGGGGGGTAAGGATACTCCATCTCACCAGCTACGGAGTATCCTCACTGCCAAGAATGCGGTCCGCCTGCCGCATTTAGATGTGGATGGACCCTCAGGTTAATCACAACGGAGACTACTCTGTCCCTGGCGTAAGTAACCACCTCTGTTGGCCCTGGGGAGCAAGGGCAGTGTGAGAAATGACTACATGTCCGCCCACACCCAGTCTGGATGGAGGACATGTAGTCATTTTTTACTGTTTCTTACCACCAGGTAAGGAACAGTAAAAACATTGTAATGCTCCACCGCCATGGGGGAAGCCTCCAATGGTGAGGGGAGCATTCCTTTTTTTCTTTACAAAAAGTAAATCCTGTTTCGGGGTTTTTTTTTTATAAGAAAAAAAGATTACTGTTTATTACAGGGCTGCATCCTTTCTATGCAACCCTGTGACAAACAGTAAAATGCATTGACAAGAACTGCCGTGACAGCGGTTCCTACCAATGCCTTTGTAAATGACCGCCTGTTAGGCGGTCATTTATAAATTTGGTGAGTGGATTAGTCTCGCCCTGGCAGAAGTAAATTCCTCCTCCACGTCAATCTTGACCACTCCATCTGCCAACCATCAAATCGAGCCCTTGGTGAGATACTCCCTTGACATCCTTACAACCCATGAGAATACAAGTATCCAACTTACACTGATGTGTAAACTAAAAGTCCATTATGTACATGTGAAGATTAAACTGCTGGTAAAAGTAACACAACTATCTGTAGAAAACAAACGTACCAAACTCCTTCTTATTTCCAGTTTTCATCCATTTCGCATAATTGGATGTCTACTACATAGCCAGATTGTAAGACTCAACCGCATAATCTTAAGTGAAGCAAAACTGCAGTCACTAATCAACCAAAAGCAATCTCTAATGATCAAGATTATACAATAGGAAAAAATTACAAGTAGTTTCAAAAGTAGCTAATATAATCAGTCTTTTAAAAGCAAAAAAGGAAATTAACAGGCAACCTCCAGTATTTATAAGTACATAGGGCCTGATTACGATGGTGGACGGACTGAAGTCCGTCCGCCTTCGTTTCCTATTTGGGATTGCCCGCCTACAAGGTGGCAGTCCCACAGTAGGAATTACAATGCGACTGCCACTGTGGCGGTCGCATTGCCTATTTTGTGTATTGCGGCGTGTAATAATACAGAAAACTGACCAGTGATTTACTACAAATGGTACCAAGAGGCGATTCATCTTTGCCCAGATGAAAACAGGAGAGAACAGGAGAGAATATGTGATAAAAGATGATAGCAGGTGAATACAGAACAATAAATAACCCTCGTAATGGATGCTTCCCATTTTATAGTTCTTAAAAATGCAGTTACAGCGTCAAACATGACAAGTGGTTCAATAAAACTTGTGGAAAAAAGCGTCCCACATGGTGATTTCTTAACATGCGACCCTGGCCGCGTTATTTACGCGAATCTCTGCCACTGCAGAAGTCAGTCGAAGCAGTAAACACATTATTCAAATTTAGGAACAAAGGCTCAGACCTCATCAGTGTCCAGATACTCCATGGAAACAACCATAAAGTCTAACAAGTAAGGTACCAAAATTATCAACCATTTTTCTAAAGGTATCTAACAGAGGAAATCAACACAAATACGCCGACATACAAAGAAACGTGTTGGCTAAATACACTGGGCAACTTCAGTCTGAAAGGGACTAATTGGCTATGCATGTTTTATTTGAGTACTGAAAAATTTCAGCACTGAAATTATGGCTGGAGGGTAAACTCTCTGTTCACAACAAATCACCATCTTTAATCCTCCGATGGATTCCTGGTGGCTGGGATGCGTTGTATACTAAATTTCCATGCGCCCTTTTTTAGGTCGAGCATTCGAGATCTTTTGTAAGTACTTTTGGTATAGCATTCGAGACCTCTTGTATATACTTTAGTATATACTTATATATTTATGTACTTTGTGGGTTATGGAGATCAGCCCTAGGACTTGTCTGCTTACGTTTAGGGCCTTTTTTTCTGTTCAACTGCCTCTATTTAACTGTCTTGATAGAAAACGACCAGTAGAGGACAGTAAAATACCAATATTGCTTTATGCTGAGGGACTTTCTTTTTTTAATTTTTCTGGCAACTGCCTTGATTTAACTTTCTTCATATCAAACGATCAGCAGAGGTCAGTAAAATACCAGAATCACTTTAGCATTCACTAGATTCCAGTCCATAGAAATTGTCTTCCACGAGCACCCGTAGAGAATAATATTTTTTTTCAAATCTTGTATTTTCAGTGATATTTCCACCGAAGGCCCCGATTTCATAGTAAAAACAGAGCTTTGGACTATACCATTTCCCGCTGAAAGGCAAAATTTCTGTGTTCCATACCTGGCTTGTCACGCAGTTTGGTGCCTACTTTCCCTTCATTTTAAAGAAGAGTAGATGTTTCAGCACACAGGCTAATGTGCTGCATAGCTAAGTATATATAAGGTCCCAAAGGCGAGACCGATTGCATTGCAAATGCTTGTTTACTCTTACACTGTCTCCCCAAGTGACACTGGTACAAGGTAACCCAAATTGAATGCGGTTGGTAAAACCGACAAGGGAGAGGTTGTGGCGTAACGGCCAGAGTGGCCCACCTTGAAGCTGGGGAACCCAGTTTGAATCTTGGCTGGAGGCTCAAGCATCCTGTGATTCTGCGCAAATCGCTTTATCTCCCCTGCCTGAAAAATTAATGTGTCCGTCTGTAACGCAACTGGTGCTCAGGTAAAGCACTCTGATAACTTTAGATAGAGTTCCCGCTAAATAAAACTGCAAAAGAGAAAAGAAAAAACTAGAAGAACGATTAATTGAATGCCACAGATGGGAAATTAGCAGAATTGTCTGAGGTATTTCCATCCAACACCGTTTCTCCTTACAGAGGCAATCACAGGTCAGGCAGGTGTCTCACTAACCCAACAGGGCAAAGACAGAGTCCGGCATCTGCAGGTCATGGGCAGGCTCAGTCACATGTCAAGCTGGGGTCTCTAAATGGCCAGCAAGACTGGAGTAGAATGAGGCACATGCCAATCTGGGGTCTCTAGCAGGCTGGGAGTGGACAGAGCCAACCACGTGAGGATTCTACCTCTGAAGGGCAGGCGTAGCTGGGGCAGAATAAGTCACCCATCAGGATTCTGCCTCTCAACAGCCAGTATATCTGCAACAGAGTCTGTCACAAGTCAGGCTGGTGTCTCTGAAAGGCCTTCAAGGCTTGGACACCACGAGGCATATGTCAGGATTCTTCCTTTGAAAGGCTTGTAGAACCAGGGTGCAGTCAGTTAGGCTTAGATTGTAGCACATCTCTGGCGAGGAGGAAAGACAGCTGGAGACAGAGATACAGTATTTTGTTTCATAATATAATCAGTAAAGTGCCTCGTCACTTAGGGTCTAATTACAAATTCCTCACAATATTCCGACCCAAGCTTGAACTCCTGTTGCACATGGGTCGGAATTACGAGTTTGAAGATATTTAACGCATCAGATAATTATCGGATGCGTTAAATAACTCAACCTTCCTTAAATTTCGGCAGGCCAAAACTGCCAAAATATAACGTGGTAAACCATACGGTATTTACCGTATTATGCGGGTTGTGGTTTGTATAAACACCAAAATCCGCATGTTTATTCTCAAAGAACTCGTAATAGGCGTTATTTATCGCACCCGATGAAAAACGAACCCTGTGGTATTGTTATTTATCAGACGCCTTAGCTTGTAGTCAGGTCCTCAGTGTCTTTCTAGAGTAACACATGTTGAAATAGTTAAGTGTGCATCACCCAACACTTCACTGACCTTGATCAGCTGCCAAAAACAAATGCTTAGCAGCCATCAGTAACTTTTCATGTGTAACTCTGGTGACAAGGTGTTGACTTCAGAACCACTCATCCAGAGTAAAAACTTGAAACCTGGATCAGAAAAAACTGTTTGCAAGTAAATGCTGTAAGAGTGGTAGTAATTTTCTCTCGTTCTCACCACCTCTTGTGCAAACAAGCATTGGCAAAGCAAATAGGTCTCGCCTATGCAAGAGCTGTTGGCTTTACCGAAGTGTTTTAGCTATGTGTACACCAATGTGGCTACTGTTCAGCATGGCTAAAAGTTAGTGGGGTAGAGGAGAGTGTTGAGGCCTGGAGTGTTGTAGAGTGGAGTGGAAAAGAGGGGAGTATGGTGGCAAAGGGAGGAGTAGATTGTCTAAGAGGGAAGTGTTGTGGAGTGTCATAGAGTGTCATGGAGTGGCGTACAGTGTAGGTGTGTATAGTGGAGTGTCATAAAGTGGTGTAGAGTAGAGTTGCTAAGGGTGGAATGGCATAGAATCGAGTGGAAACATAGAGTGGAGTGGCGTAGAGTGGATTAGAGTCTTGGAGTGCAGTGGAGTGGTGTAGTGTGGCATAGAGTGGAGTAGAGTGTTGCAGAGTGGAGTAAAGTGTTGTAGAGTGGAGTAGAGTGAAATAGAGTGCTATAGAGTGGTACTAAAGTAAGGTCAATCATTGCCGTGAGGGGAACGGCTCACCCGGACTTCAGCCCCCAGCATCCTTGGTGAGTGGCGGTGACGTCACCTGGCAGCGCCGGTCCACTACTTAGGCCGCCAGGGCTGGGCTCCTTCTCTTGGATTTTGAGTTTATTGTATAGTAAATTGTATTGGGGCCCGGAGGCTTTACTTGGTATTAGGGTACAGCGCTATTGGTGGGCTGTTTGTTGTGTAGTGCCCCCCTCAACATGAGTAAAAGGAAGTTGGAGGGAAGGATAGCGGGTACTCTGGATGATTACCTTACAAGGGTTGAATTAGAATTAACTGACAAAATCCTAGCTGTGGAACGGAGGCTGTCATTGGATCCATTGGCAACCTTGACCAGCGTTGCCCCTGTTGCCACTAATGACATCCTGCCGGACGCGTGCTCGGCTCCCTGTTTACTGGGGGGCTTGTCTAATACGACCTCATGTACTGGTAATATTGATCTATCTCCTCCTTCTAGTCTCCCTCCCACTCCTGTAATGGTATCCACACGTGCGAATAATAGAGCAGCTGGTTCTAAAGCCAGAGAACCCCCTTGTAAAAAGAGGAAGAGCAGGGTACAATCTAAACTTCCCACTTCTAGAGTTCCCACAGGCCCACTGGATACGCAGCCCCCAACCCAATTCATTGCTCCTATAAGTACAAGTAACTTACAGTGTCCAGGCCAACAGAGCTTTGAAAGTTTAAACTCCTTATTGCGGGACCAATTAACGTTACTGATCCAACCAGTCCTTGCCAAGCTTGATACTGTGGTAACTAGACTTAACCACATAGAAGATAACTTGGCGAAACTCCAATTGCTAGCAGTAACTACATCCGCGCAGCTTACTGTGGAAGGGACCAGCAGTACTAGTGCTAGGCCTATGATGGCACAAAAGGCTATAGGATCCTACACAAATAATTCTGCGACCATAACTGCTCCAAGGGCTCAACCTCTCAGACCTCCCACAGCTCATAATGTTGTTAGAAGTCCTCTGACCAATCATCAGCCTACCGAGGAATTGACAAGGCCTGTACCACCAAACTTAGTGGCTTTGGAAGAACCAAGGAGTCTTCATCTCCCCCCAGAAGCCACACCCTATACAATCATCTTAGCCAATGTCCCACATCTGGCGGAGGGGTCTAGTGAGCATTGGTCTAATTTAAAAAATAAAGCTTTGTACTTCCTAGGTAGGAAGTTTGGGGCGACCCAACCACTTTTTGAAGAGTTTAAAATGGTCAGGCGTGTGCCCTGGGTTGGGCATGATCAAAAGGCCATAAGAGGTGACTGTGTTGTACTAAGTTTCAGGTCTCCCCTACTGGTAGAACGTATCCTGGAGCAGGCAACACACCTTGCTCCCTCCCAAGAAGAGATTCTAATCCTACCCCTAGGTTACTTCTACAGGCTAGTAGGGGTATTGACCCATATGTCACTACGTGGGTCCCATTGTGGCCCTTTATTGGGACCTCGTCCAATTAGGTTAACTAATCGCTTTGCTGCACTATCCACTCTGGAGGACAACGATTGACAGGGGGATAATTTAGTGTCGACCTGTCCTGTGTTAAACGGGAGCTTATTGCGGGTCTGTAGGGAGCCAGTTCTTCCCCTACAACCCTTTTCACAAGACAACGAACTGGCCCCTTCTGCTACACCTGTACCCATGAGTGTATCCCCCGTCTGCCTTATTAATGACCCCCCAACGGAGGCACAGTTAGTAAATTCGTCAAATATTAATGCCTGCTCATCAATTTCTTCCTGGAATATAGCCGGACTTCATTCTAAACTGGCTTCTCCTGACTGGGTGGCGTTTGTAGATCGGGTGGACATTTGGTGCTTCCAAGAAACATGGGCAGTTGACCCGATTTTTCGAGTAGGGTACCTAAACTTTTATAAAGCAGCTACGAGGGGTATCAGAGGCAGACCGGTGGGTGGCTTGTCAATATGGGTACGCCAACGTGAAGGTATAGAAGTAAGGGAAGTCCCCACGGATAGCCCTGATATATTGGCCATACATATTTCCTCTACTAGGGGCCTCAACGTTTATATATTTAACACCTACCTTAGGGGTGTTCCAGGTGGAAAATGCCCTCCCCCCATCTTTGTATTGGACCAAACTCTACGAATTTTGCCTAGAACTGGCCACAGGATAGTGGCAGGTGACTTTAATGCCTGTTTCGAACCGCTTGGCTTCGATGATGGGCTTCTTTCAGAGGCTGAGGATTCCATGTGGGGCATTCCCCAATTAGAATTAAACCCCATAGGCAAATGGTCACAAATAGCCCTGTTCCTAAAAGGGCTCTGTTTGGAATGGGGTTGCGTGCTGTCAATGGAAGATCACCATCGGATAGGGTTGGCAAGTTCACCTTTGATAACGGAAGAAGTAGGAGCAGAATCAACTACATTTTAGTTAATTGTGAGCTATGGGCAGATGTCATTGACATGGTTGTGACGGACAGGCTAGAGAGTGATCACAATCCCCTGATGCTGACCCTTTCCGATAGCAGTTTTTCAGGAGGTGCTACGGATGATGTATGCTCCTTTCAGGTCCAAGTCACCATGTCAAACGATTTGAGAAGGGTCCGTTGGCCTAAGATTGCCCCTGATCCTACTGCTAGGGCTGCTATTAGGGTACTGGTTAATGATGCTCTGTCTAAGTTGTCTAATTGTGACTCAAAGGAAGAGATTATTAACTGCACCCCAGACATACATTGTGAATTATTTACTGCTCTTAAAATCTTTTTCACTAAAAATGTCCCAGCCACTGTTAAACCCATTAGCCAGCGGGAAAACACGTGGTTTGATGCAGGGTGCAGAAAGTCACGTAAAGCCCTAATTCAAGCAATCAAATTAAGGGAGCCGATATTGATCAGGAGCTGTAGAGCCGCATATAAATCCGCCCAAAGGGCAGCTAAGTTAAACTGGGATGAATCTCGCTGGCGTGAGTTATTTGAGGCTTGTGTGGGCAGAAACATGTGCCATTTTTGGCACCTTTTGAAATGGGGCAGTAACCCGCAGGCTATGACCCCGGCCAACCATGTTGTACCCGACCAGTGGGTTAGTTACTTTGAAAATCAGTTTAAGTCCACTAATACCTCACTTAATGCCTCGCTGCATCTCAGTGATGCAGGTGTGTTAGAGTTTACCTGTAGTGAGGTGACTCTAATACTAAAATCCCTCTCCAACGGTAAGGCCCCAGGTCCCGACTGCATACCTGCTGATCTATTTAAACAGGACTTGGATCTATGGGTCCCCTATCTAAAGAACCTAGCTAATGCCCTGGCCTGTGGTGCGTCGGCACCGGATTCTTGGTTCGGGGCTGAAATTTTGCCAATTTATAAGAAGGGCGATCGTTCAGTCCCCGCCAATTATCGCCCAATTAGCTTATTAGATGCGGCCCAAAAAATTACTGCGCGGTTGTTGTTGGGCCGCATCACTAGTTGGATCACTGATAATAATGTCCTGACGCCCCTTCAGGCCGGGTTTCGGTCACATGTTGGAACCTTAGACCAAGCCCTTAGGTTTACACTTTTATATTGGAAGGAAGTCTATTTAGGGGGGGGTATGCTCTTTGCAGCATTTGTCGACCTAAGGTCCGCATTCGACTTGGTGCCTAGACCAAAACTGTGGGAGGCTCTTCGGGAGATGGGCATGCCTGCCGAATATCTGAGGCTTTTAGTTAAATTGCACACTAACACATATGCACAGGTTAGATGGGGTAAGCCTGGGGAAGTGACTACGAGATTCAAAGTGTCTAAAGGGGTCAGGCAAGGGTGTGTCCTGGCCCCTACACTGTTCTCCTTGTTCATCAATGGAGTAACTAGATACTTTTCTGACTGCCCGACTGATGCCCCCTCGTTGGCAGGAATGAAAGTGCCCCTGCTCATGTTCGCGGACGATACGCTCCTCATTTCTAAAACCCGACAGGGGCTTCAATTGGCCCTCTCTAGGTTTGAATTATTCTGCCGCGAACATGAGCTCGAGGTCAACGTGGGGAAAACCAAATTTATGGTTCTTCGTGGCCCACGCCCCGTTAAAGCTAGGGTTGAAATGGGTGGTGCAAGGCTGGAACAGACCTCTACATTTACATATTTGGGGGTCACCTTTAGTGATAACCTAAGTTGGGGGCCCCAGATAGAATTGCTTAGGTTAAAGCACTCCCAACTTGGTGGTGCCTTATTAAAGGAACATATGCATTCCTGCACTAAACCCATTGCACCTGTGATACAAATTTATGGTTCTAAAATCCTCCCTGCAGTCATGTATGGCGCCGAGCTATGGGGGTTTAGTAATCTTGACTCCTTGAGGGTGGCCCAAAACAACTTCTTGAGATCATTGATAGGGCTACCCCCCTCCACCCCACGTATCCCCTTGTTATTCGATCTGGGCTGCCAACCCATAGAGGATATGATCCGGTATAGGCCCCTGGCGTTTTGGCGACGCCTATGGACTACCCCGGAGCTATCCATTTATGCTAAAGCGCTGCATGAGGTAAAGGATATGAGAGGCTCCCATAGAATTCGTTGGCTCACAGAAATCAAACTTATTCTGTCAGAAATGGGCATGGGTGACTTGTGGTCCAACCCTGTGTCGGCTGTGTTTCCCCCTAAAAAAATATATAGGGATGCCTACTGGCTTTGGGCTTCACAAAAACGATTTACTCCTTCTACTGGTGGTTCCCTGACCTCAATTTATTTGTCTATTAAGGATCAATCATCTTTAGAAGTATATTGGGACGTAATAACCAAAAAGCTGGATCGGAAATTATACCACCAATTCAGAATTGGTACCCTTCCTTTAGGTTCTTTTACTTCTAGCTGGTCCTTAAATGGCACTGATAAATGCCCATTCTGTAAAAATTTGGTCGAAACAGAAGACCATTTTTTATTTGTATGCCCGGCATATTACCAACCTAGGCGAGCCTGGCTGCGACCTGTGTGTCGTGAACTAGGTGTCAGATCAGCCCAGGCCGCTAGAAGGATCCTAAAGACTGATACTTCCTCTCTTGTGGTCATCGGTCTAGCCAAATATATTAGTTGGGCGTGGCTTATACGGAAAAGGTGAAATTTTACCACTGGTTATACATACTATAGCGTAGCATTACCCCCAACTGTAGAATGAATTTCAAGTCAAAGTCTATGTATGTTTAATACTTTTTTATTGATCTTAACCTGTTATTTATTAAATAGTTTTTAGTCTCAATTGTTATAAATAATACATTAACTTTTTTAATTGTATTTGATGAATTTTAAATGTCTTTTAAGATGAAATACTCGAAATAAAGACTGTTTTGATTGATTGATTGAAGGTCATATAGAGTGAAGTAAATTAGATTGTCAGAGTGGTGGGGCATAGAGTGGTGGGCATAGAGTGGAGTAAAGTGGCAGGGAGTATTGAGGAGTGGCATAGAGTGTCGTGGAGTGGTGTAGAATGAAGTAGAGTGGAGTGGAGTATCACATAGTGGAGTAGCGTAGAGTGGCCTTGAGGGAAGTAGCATAGAGTGGTGAATGGTGGAGTGGCGTGTCATAGAGTGGAGTACTGTGTCATAGAGTGGAATAGACTGTTGCAGAGTAGAGTGGTGTAGACTGGAGTGACATAGTGTGGAGTATACATAGTGTAGTAGTGCAATACCACTACAGACAACTCATTTTGAATTGAAATTACCATTACATTTGCACATATAGTTTTACTGATAAAACTATGCAGCGCACAAATGATAATGTGTAGAAATGGCAGCACCTAGTGTACTGATTTGTTCTGATTGTATTAAGATATTTGCTTCCACCAGACTTCTGAATTCCCAAAAAATGTGCTTCATTTGTGCTTTCCTAATTCTGAGATATACGGAAATATGTACACAGTTCAATTACCAACATTTACATTTTGTTGTGTGCTAGGAGAAAAACCTTATCTTTTACAGTACTCGCAAGATTGTTACATAAATCCTCTCACTTTGAAAATAGAGAAAGAAAGGTAAACACCAAGCTCACTCAGAAGACAGAGCCTGACATTTGACCTTTGTCTTTGAATGCACAGCAAATATGAGCAAATAAGAACGAAATTTAAAGGTCTGTTTACAGAAAGCAAGGACTCATGGAAGAATACAAACAGCGATGGTGAACAGGATTTTCTCCTTGGGAGAGAGGAAGACATGGTGAACAGCCTAAAACAATTTAAGCCAGGGATTAGAAAGCCAGAAAATGTGATTTACAAACCAAAAAGCCAATGGTGAGCAATGGATGGCATGCATTCCCATGGACGTTTTCAGAATGCCGACAAGAAACCTTTTTGCAACCAGACAGCTGTGCTGTCTGATAGGCTTCAATCTAAAAGCAACGCCATGTTTCCATCACCTGTTTTTCAAGTAAGAAAGTGGCCAGAGAAAATAAAGTCAAATATATAGATACAAATCATGCGTTGGCCATGAGGCCACAAGTAGAATTTATAAGAACGAACTTCAAGGCCCACTATTAAATGAAAATGTCTATGGAACCTAAATACGGTAATAAATGGGGCAATAATCATTCATAATTCATAAATGTCAAGCAATTGTATCTGAAAAGCGCTAATAGACACCTGACCACACTACAAAAGGAGAAAAAACATACCCCAAGAGGTTGGCAGACCACATGCCTTAGGCTCAGGAAATAAACCATTGGCGTCCTATGGACAAAAGAGTTACATTTCTTTGCATAATCTTCAAATTATCCTGTTGTTTAGCTCCCAAAAGTGTATAAGACAAAATGCATTTACGATCAAACTTCTCCAGATATCTTCAATAGACGGAATGTGCCTCGTGGATGCCTACTGCTTCGGCTATCTGACCTCCCCAGTTAACATCAGTTCAGCTCTTCCTGTGCGCGATTCAGGGCCTTACAGAAAACGCATTCATTCTAATTCTATGGAAGCAACATGACGGCTATTTCAGAAGTGAAGAAAACAATACACTAAAATGACTGTCCTGTTGCGTCTGCAAGTAATGCAATGGCCATTTTGCAAAGCTATTGGCTTTGTCAATGCTTGCAAGTCAAAAGCCAATGGCACAGTTAATCCTGTGAGTGGTGCCGGTGGCCACGACATGTTGTGGAGGGATGGGGTGGATGATGACACACGGAAGCCTCTACAAGGAGTAGCAAAGAGACTGGAAGAGGAAGACTACTTTTGCCATAAAACCTTCCATGAAAGGTCTTCATGGACAGCCCACCCATTGGCAACTCCTTAAAATGACATGCGAACCAATGGCATACCTGCCAATCTCACCATGTGATGAGGGGGCGTGGCCATGAAGGGAGGGGCCACGTGCCGAGAAGTACCAAGGAGGCACTTTTTTCGAACCGTAACCCGCCCCCAACCCCCTCCTCTCAAATAAAAGCTTGTTGGTGCCGATGTCCTGGGCTGTTTTCACACCCCTTAATAGACGTCGCAGTTCAAAGCATCGGAAAACAAGCATTGGCATAGGCAATAGATCTCGCCTTTGGGTCCTTATAAGTGTTTAGCCATGCAACAGTTGATGTTGTTGCACCAAGGATATTGTGCTGCATAGCTAAATACTTATAAGGTCCCAAACGTGAGACCTATTGACTATGCCAATGCTTGTTTCCTGTATTGTTGATACTGTACATTCGATTACTTAGGTTTTAAGGTGGATATAACCTTTATATCTTATAATCAGTAAACCCTTTGCTCTCTCTAGTTTTGACACTGTATACTTTGTTCACATTTGTATGTCTTCTGAGAGGCCAGCTCAGATGTATGATATTCATGCAAAACAGCACTGCAGCAGTCTGCAGCGTTGCAATGGGGCTATTTTCTGTGACAGTCCGACCCTTCCCTGTGAGACCCCTTTGCAGAGAAAATAGAAGAGGGGGTTGGCACTCTGAAGTAAAGCTATTTTGCCCTGTGATCGCGTGAACTTTTTCGGCTCAAAGTATACTTTGGGCTGAAAAGTTCCAAATGACATTACAAAACGCCCTTGGGTCATGGAGCTACAATCTGTAAATGATGTAGTAAAAGGTTCAACACGTCTAAATAATATAATTTTCCAAAGGACAGGCAATAGCGCTTCTTGAATCACTAGGAATCTGACTACGTGCTCCTAAAAGTTTTATTTATTCCACTCAGTAAGAACACTGTTGTGTTAATTTGTAAGAGCAAAATATATTTTCACTCAAGCTCAGAGTAAAATGGCGTTGCGACTTAGAGCGCCAACCCTCTTGTCTATTATCTTTGAAATAGTGGTAACGGGCAGGGATGAGGGCAAACACCCATAGGGCAAAATGTGTTTTGCAATGGGAAGTGGATCGGCACTTCGCTGCGTCAGAAATTAGCACTTGGCGTCACTTCAGTACTGGCGCTAAATAAAAGCAAATCTGGGCCAAAGTTTCATCGGTCAGGGCAATATAGTCCACTTCCAAAAAAATAAAATAATGTTGGAACCAGTTAATTAACGCCTGAACCTGGATGTTATAAAAACTCTTCTTTCCAAACCCATGCGCTGATGTCGACATCAATTAGGATGAACGCTTCAGTTTATTTATTTCCATTGTTTTATTTTCCTCCTATAGTGCTGCTTAGGCTAGAAGATGCTTCATAGCACTGTCGGGAGACACTGCAGCTTTAGGGAATATGCAAGAAGTATATAATAAATACGACAACATCCCCATAACGGGAGGAGGTTTTTCCGTCTACTGCTGAGGCTCTGCCAAGGCTGCCCGGGTGACCACGTAGGGGACCCTCCAACAGGGCGGCCGCCTTAGTGCCACAGGAAGGCACACTAGTCAGCACACTAGTGCCCCCGGTCTAGGGATCAGGGCGTCAGTCGGCCGCATCATTTCCGGCCGTGGTGGGGGAGGTCAAGGGTACAAATACCTTCCCCCGCCCACAGTGCAGCCTCTTGTCTGCTGCCCGTCTCACTGTTTGGGTGCCTGCTGGTCACATTGTCCAGAAACCTGGTCTGGCGTCGTGCTGGTGACATCCCCGGTCGGCTTCGGTTTGCGGTGAGTCGATTCTCTACCTTCCCAGGTGTGTGGTCCCATGGGCACCGCATTCTCGAGTGGAAGGGCTCGCTCGCTTTCGGGGATGTGGAGCGGTAGCTCAGAGCTTTTCGCTCCGTACATCACGCCGTCTCAGGTGGGGGTGCAGAGGCTAGGCCGCGAGTCACATGCTCAAAGCTCTGCCCTGCACCCCGTGATGTCTCCCATGTCACGGTCCTGGAGTGATCTGTGGCAGGTCTGGTAGCTCGGTTTTGTGATGTGTGAGGATAACCCCATGTTTTTTAGTTAGAAAGGGGTGTCCTTGGTTGTAGCTGGTGAGCCGAATGCTGATGGTATCGCCAAGCAGTAAAAATACAGGTCATGACCGGACACCCGGGTCAGACCGTGTTATACAACCAATGACACGGGTGTCAGGCATGATGCGGTCACAGGTCGGTCCCGTGCGGGCATTGGCTTGGAGGTTTAGGGCGGCATTGAGCAAATGGTGGGCACTGCTTTTGCGGTATGGGCCCCGCGTCCCCTCGTCGGCACCACGTAGGAGGTTGTGCGTTTACAGCTGGCTTTCGGTGCAGGGACTGTTGGTGCGGACTGCAGGTGGGAGGACGGGACATGTGTTCGGTGGCCCCCGTGGGCGTTTTGAGGCGATCGGCCACCCTGGTGGCAGGCACATAGCGAAGACATGTGGACATCTCAGTCCACGCCAGTAAAGGCACTGCCCCAGTCCTGGACTTTCCTAGGACATACAAATGCATTCTGGGTAATGTAGTTTTGCTCTGCCTCCTCTGACCCAAGTTGACTGACATACTGCATAGCTAGATGCATTTGTGACCTGTTCACGAATGGTAACAGCCTGGAGTGAGGCGATCACCCACTGCGGTGATGAGGGAGGTTTAACACATTGTGTCCGAGCTGAGCGCTCCTAGGCGCTTGCACGATGTGCTGTATTGTAGCAGTTGTACTCCATGCTCTTGTCGCCTCAAGAATGGAGGACTGAGGGCACATGGGTTACATCCGGAAGTGATGCACTGTTTCTCCGTCGTGTGCCCCCCGTCTATCAGGAAGTATATATACCCTGGTAAAGCTGAAGTGCCTAGAAGACCACCCTACCCTGAACTACAGTAGATACGGACCCATCGACCATGTATGGGCGTATTTCCGGGTCCGGAGGTACCCCGGGCGTCGTTGGGTTGTGGTAAATGGGGGCATCTAGGGCCTGTTGTCCCAGTGGTTTCACAACATATAGGCTGGGCAGGTATTTTGAGACGAGCATGCAGTCTGCAGCACATGCAATTGTTTTCCAGGGCATTGCTGTGCAGGGTCTTCAGGTGTGTCCTGTGTCGTATGGGGTAGGTAGATCCTCTTTCTGGTTGTGGCCAGGCCCAGGATTTTGGCTTCGAAGCCCGTATGCTGTTTCAGTGGAGGCGGGCGGCTCAGTTGCCACCTTGAGTGTTTTATTTCGGCACTTGTGCTAATCGATGGACCATATCCTCGGCCATTGGGGACCACGGGTTCTCGGGGACCGGAATTTCAGCACGGTGTGCCGGGGCCCTTGGCTCCTCGAGTCGTTCTTGTAGACGGTGGCATTGGTGCGTGGGGGTGAAGGAGCCTAGCTGGCTGTGCTGGCCTCCTGCAGCCAATGAGTGGCTATTTGCAGCGGTGATCAGTTGAGCGGCGTGGGGGGGCAGCCTGCTGCCCGGCCTATGCAGGGGACCCCACTGGTGTTGCGTTCACGCGATTTTGAGGAGCATGGCTGGCCTGCTTGTGGATGCCTGTCGATTACCGCTTTACTGTGGTTCTATCGGGGTAGGACCGGCCATCGTAGGGCCCTTCAATGAATGCCTGTGTTTCTGGTGTGTGAAAGTGGTGGCTCCGTGATGGAAGGGGAGCGGAGTAGGAGCACCGTCTCGGCGCACATATACCCGTGGTTAGTTACATATTTACAAGTTGCAAATTAACTCAAGCATAAGATACTAGCATGCTAGGTGGATCCTCTGTGGAAGGGCATTGAGGGGAGTTTGCATAAATTACACCTTGGTCGCCTTTACCTGAAAGGGTTCGACAACGTGATGTACAATGTTAATGGTACATTCATTCATTTACAGAATAGTATATAGTATTTCTATTGGATATTGAATACTGCAGGAGGAGGGACTTAATCTTGGTGCTTACAGTCTTGTTACACTTTAGATGTGCATCATGTGCATCACATACAAGCTACTGGGCCACAGCCATGTCCACTATATGGGCACAATTAAGGACATTAGGAACAACATGAATATCCTGCTAGGATATGCTGTTCCCATAGATCAGCCAGCTTATAATTTTCATGGTGCGGACAAAAACAAGAAATTCTTTAATTGTGTACATCAAATAGGTCAAGCTGTTACTAATTGTGGTCACCTTGTGGGTGGTATAATTCCAGAGCGTCTCACTGACGTGGATGTTTGTACTAAGGGGTAGTTAAGAAAAACCATAGGAGAGCCCAAACATTCGGGAAAAGAAAGGGATGTAAGGCACCACGGTCATTAAGTGTGATGTCCGCAGTGGTGCTGCTGTAGGAGGAGGGGATGCAAGGGCGCCATTAAGGCAGACGCGGCAGGTGTAAGTTAAGGTCATAGAGTTCTGACAAAGTGGGGGGGGGAGAGAACGAGTAATGTTGCTCTGACGATCTGACCTGTGAGGATCCTTTCATATCCTGTATCATTACTGGGGGCAATTTGCTGCGAGATATCTCTCTGGCTTGGCGCCAGCACTCTGATTAAAATGTTGGTAACGTCGTACTATTTGATAGCTTGTTCCATCACAGTTAGAGTCATCTCTTACCCTACAGGCCTCTCCAGTGGCGCACTTCTGGGCTAGGCTTTCACGTTGCTGCACTCACTCGTCATGAATGTAACCGATGATACCCAGGTAGCCGGTCCTTGGGCCAGACAGCACGCCCTGTGATGCCAAGGCTAATTGTTATTTAAATCATGTGCGCAGCTGTGATCGGGTCACCAAAGCTGCTGCAATTCCTCCAGCAGTTCGGCAGGTGCGCAGGGCAGGTCACGTTCATCAGTATAATCATGCTAGCGAAGGACCTTTGAGTCGGGGGAGGGCAAAGACAACATCTATTAACTTATTGTAATGGTGCAAGTGAATTGAATCTCACAGCTATGCTGGACCAGTGGCAGTAAGCGGGTTCCTATGAAATCTTTTGCGGGGCTCAGCAGTTCGGGCCTGTTGAGAGTAACCAGCAACCGTGCAGGGGTAAAACAGCCTGATTCCCCGGACACTACTAGGGTGCTGGGCAGAGGTATGTGGGTTGCGCATGTGTGAGCTGGGCCCCATCGGGCTGCTGGCTGTGTTGTGAGTTTTACCGGATCCACACCCCAGTTGCGTCTCAGGGTTAGTAGTTGTGATGTTCTATGACTGGCAGCACAGCAGGAGCTAGGTGTGGACCAAACTGAAGGGGCCGCCTTTGGTGAGTCCTGGTATATAGTTATACAACTGTCCTGCTGTAGGGTGCAGCGAGTCGGCAGGGGGGGCCTATATGGGGCTTGGGAAGTTCACGGTAGGGTGTCTGTCATTGAAGGCCAAGGTTATGCACCAAGGAGGTGACAGAATATTATTTGCAGTAATATCAGTGAGCTGCAGCTGTGTTTCAATGTTGAAAACACAAGTCACTATCCCAGAATATTGAGGAAACTCAATTCGCACTTGGCCAGAGTGCTCGTGCAGTACCAGCAACCTGGCATGTGAGGGTACTTTGGATAACGGCGCAAGATAATTACTACTTAAGGTACCTGCCAGTCCTTGGAGCAAATATCCAGCAGGAAATTTTGAGGGAGGCGGCTGAGTGGCCCTAGCATTGTTTGCCTCGTTTCTGGGCCAGTGATGTTCTTTTCAGGGTAAGGTTCGAATTCTTAGTTGCGTTTGGATACTTTGACAGGTTGCCCTTACTCATGCTAAATGGCGATATAGTTGTAAATTTTGTGGAGTGTTGAACTAGGTTGCAGCTTTCAAGGAACTCATTAGTCCTTGCAGTTCCTTCATTGCAGAACAAGAATTTTCAACATTCTTCAAGGAAGCCATTATTAGCAGGAAGCTATTTAACCATGGAGAGCAGTGGTTGTGGGTTCCAGCACAACAGTAGTAATGGATTTACATTTTCTTTAGACAGGCCCGAGCACATACACTTGTAATGAAGTTTAGCTGCGACTTCAGACAGCAGGGTGTTCATAAGGTATGAGCTGCCCCTCCCCAAGCCTGAGACACTAACACGGCGCTCTTATAGAATGAAGAGTTGGGGGTATATGTTTACGCCTATGAAAATCAATTTTTGCCCTAGTACTTAGCTTTGCATATGAGGAGAATTTTCATGCAACGGCACTTTGTTAAATTAGGAACCGTGTAGATGGTGCTTCAGCTATATCTGACATAGACTCATCCCCATACTCTTGGCCCAGGGCGAGGTGCATGAGTAACTTTCTGTTCCCTTGGACAGCTTTATTTAGTGGTTAAACAGGATTAAGGGGGATAACTGTGGCAGTATTGCCATGCCAGAACATACATAGGGATGAAGTAACAGTGTCCCATGTTGCGCAACATGATATACTTTTGGTTAGGAAGCTTGTTTAAAGGTTCATTTGGTCTAACAGTGCCAGGTTAACAGGGACGACTTGTACTAGAATCAAACTTGAGTGGTTTCCAACACTGTTGGTTAGAAGAGATGCTGTCAAGAGCAGAACTCAAACTAATTAGCATTAAACACATACCATTTAAGCGACATGCATAAAGCTGTAAATGTGGTGCTAAAGGGATGGCATGCCAAGGGAGATATCTTCCTTTTCACTGGATCCCCTTAATACAACACGCCTAAAGTAAGCGGAGGATGCCTGTTGAAGTTGTTAGATCTGCTATTAGTTATTAAAAACACTAAGGGGCATATGTATAAAACGATTTTGTATTTGCAAACGCTGTGATTCGCAAAAAAACAGCGTTTGCGAATACAAAATCGCAAAACGCGATGTATGAGTCATTTTCACATCGCATCATTAAGGAATCGCTAATTTTGCGATTCCTTAATTTTGCGTAAGCATTTAAGGAATCGCAATTTGCGATTCCTTAAATGCTATGTAACAAGCACCCAAGTTGTGCGATTTCTCCTTAAGAAATCGCAAATTACCACCAACTTCAAGTTGGTGGTTATTTGCGATTTCTTTGAAAAATGCACTTTTTGGCATTTTTCAAAGTGACATGTGGCGCACATACATGCCCTTAGGGCATGTATGTGCGCCATATGCGCACACATACTCATTTCAGGGGTGCATCAGGGTGTCCTTAAGACAACCTTGCACCCTTGAAATTATTCTCAATTTGCGATTCTCTAATTGCGAATCGCAAATTGAGAATTACTTCCCATTCATTCCTATGAGCCTCCTGGCCCATAGGAATGAATGGGAAGGTATTCCTTAATTGCCATTTCGCAATTTGTTAATCGCAATTAAGGAATAACAAGAAATCGCAAAATATTTGCGAATTATTAAATACATCCCGTTTTGCGATTCTCAAATAGCGATTCTCAAAATATCGCTATTTGAGATTTGCAATAACGGATTTTGATACATATGCCCCTAGGTACTATGAATTAGTCAGTGGTACTCAAATCATAGGTACTTACAGGACACATATGGTTCAATACACAATCCTCTGGACAGGACTGCCCCATCTCGAGCAAAGGGAAGTAAAACATTATTGGGTTGGGAAACTTTTGCAGACGTTGGTGGTTAGCGCGCACACATGAGTGTTCTGAGGAGTTTGGGGGCAGGTTAGCATGCATCATCTTGTCACTTCTGTCAGTGCCAGCGGACCCCTAGGGTGACAGTGCGCTCAAATACACGTCATGTTGGAGGTAGGTCCAGGATGAAAGGTTGTGCTGAGTGAGGCTCAAATCCAAAGCGATTGTGGTATCTTTCCAAGGGGCACATCTGGTTGGGCAGGGTGAAATTTTAAAGTACAACCAAGGATCCCCCTCCTTCATGTCAGATCCTGCTTATTCGTTGTTTCCGCAGCGTTTGGGGCAGGTTATCTGGCCCAAACTGGTGGGTTTGATGTTTGGTCGGGTCAATTGACCGAGTACAGCCATTTTTGCTGGGAATATCTTGGCAAGTAGGAATGCCAGGCAAGATTTTAGCAAAGGCGCAACGGCAGGTAGCAGTACTTTCGGGGTATGTGATGTATTTCTCACTGGCAGGCCACCAGGCAGGGAGACAATGTACCTAGGTCACTTACATCAGGCAGAGATGCCCAGTGGAAGCATGTGGGGGACTGCACAGAACAGTATACTGCACAGGTTAGATGCCGGTGAATTGTGGCTGCACTACTGCAGATGGCAAAGTAAACCTATACTGATTCACATACGGGGTATGGTGGTGGTGGTGGTCCCACCTCTTTTCTCAGGATCACTCCCTGTCTAGTTTAGCGGTGCTATTTGTACCATCATTAGCACCAGCAGCGGCTCACAGGGGTAGTAGTAAAGCTTCCTTTTATTTCGTCTGGGATGGGAGCTGGCAATGTCATAAAGCTTTGCAGCCAGAAACTGATTAGGCAAAGACATACCTGTGATGGTGCAATGGGCACTAAGCTGTAGAACCAGCTAAGTTTCAACATAATACTGGTATACCGTCAGTGATAAACGTAAGGCCGTGGGCTACACACGAATAGGCACTTTCTGTCAGCTGGTGCGGGTGGGTGCCATTCCCAAGAGAGTGCGGGTTGCCTTGTTAGTGCTGAGATGGAGGGGATGGAGCACTTATACGGACAACTACCAGAGCACATTTTGCAGTCATAGTGAAGGTTAAATTGATTATATTGTTGGCATGTTACCAGTTGCTTCAGTTAAGCCAAGTTACCTTGGGAGTTGTCAGCGAACAGACGGACCACAACGTTGATGGTTAGTCGGTTGGCAGGCCTTTTAGATGTGTGTTCTAGATCAGGCATGTCCAAGTATGGGTTATGGTGCCTGAACTCTGCCCTGTGATGCAAGTTCACAGGCAGGTGGAGCGTCAGAATGGAAAGGGGCTTGGGTTCGACCGCTGGTCACAGGTTCAGATCCTGGTCGGTCCACCTAGCAGTTCAGCTTTCTGAGGTCGTTGAAACAAGTACCATTGAGTCGAGTAACACGAACATGTGCAATTACTCCCGCCCAATAGCCTTGGCTGGCAGCTATGCAGGTTGTGGAAGTTGTCAATCAACTAGGGTGATATGGTCCATAAGATTGGGGAAACCCCTGGGTTAAACACAAATGGGCTACAAAGTATTAGAGAACACTTGGCATTCAGAGTATTAAAAAAATAAAAAAAATAGGTATTTATACTTTGGTTCCCCTCTGGTTCACACTGTCCTGTCTGTTCCCTGGTATACTAGCAGAAGTTTAGGAGGGCAAGGCGTCACCTAGGGTGGTGACTGACGGAATGCGATGGACATACTCCGACTAGTGCTATACACAGATAACTGGGTGAAAGAGGAAGTAAGGCAGGCTTGTTAACTCTTACTTCCACCCACATTGGCACTTCCTGGCAGGAGTGGCTTGTCAAAGGTATTGCTCTTCAGCCAGGCAATGTTAACATTGAACCAACACCTAACTATTGGTTTGAGGTCATACCAGTCTAAAATCCACGGGGACTTTAGAAAGGACGGGGGCACCTGTCCAGAAGGGGCATGCTGGCCTCTGGACCTGTATGGGCTAAGACTTGTTTTCGCTGGACCTGGGATAGGCCCGGTAATCAGCAGGATGTAGGTAGAGATGCCTACCTTGGTGGGGGGCCCCGGTTGTGACGGTGGCCACCCCCAGAGCTGTGGATGAGTTACAGGGCGATCCAGAGTCTGCAAGGTACAGAAGGGTACTACATGCAGCAGCACATTAAGGGTGCTAAGCCAAGGATACCCAGGGATGTCTTACCGGGTCCCCTGGAAGTACGACGGTGCCCCGTTAGTCCTACGGACGGTTGTGGGCCTGAGCAACCGGGGGAGGCCTGGAACGTCCGCCCCCCCTTCTGTGGGGCGTGAGTAAGTGCGTGGACTGGCGGTCCACTGATGGGAGGGGTGGCCCCTCCCAAAACTGGTAACCACCGATTGGCGACAGCCACTGTGTAATTTGGCTCATCAGGCAGGCAGGCGGCATAGGGGCTGGCCTGCCCTCGGATCGCCCTTAAGATAACCCACCATGTTGGCAGAAGTGTGGCTCAATGGTTAGAGCGGCAGACCCTGATGCAGAGGTCTAGCCCGGGACCAGGGTTCAATTCCCCGCCTCGGCGGGTCTTGGGCTCAAAAATTCCACGGACCTGATAATTCTCGCCTCGGTGCCATTCCAATCATGGAGTCCCACTCTGCAACTCTGGGCAATAGCTTGCTTAATCTCCACAACGGCCCCCACAACGCTAAGGATGCCTGGCCTTCACCTTGGGGGTGCCCAGGAGTGGACGCCTCACAGGGAAAAGCCAGGATGGGTTCCACAGCGGTATTCGTACAAGCGCCGAGAGGCCTCCGGGTAGTCATGCGCTATACAAGTATCCATACATTTACATATTTGTTATGCAAATAAACCTGCAGCAATTTTCTCCACTAACAAAGTGTTGTGTGGTTTATTTATGTATGTTGCTGTATGAGAACCTGAGTGTTGCCGATATTGGCACTATGCCAAGGCTGCCCGGGGGCCACGTAGGGGACCCTCCAACAGGGCGGCTGCCTTAGTGCCACAGGAAGGCACACTAGTCAGCACACTAGTGCCACCGGTCTAGGGACCAGGGGGTCAGTCGGCCGCATCACTTCCGGCCGTGGTGGGGGAGGTCAAGGGTACAAATACCTTCCCCCACCCACAGTGCAGCCTCTTGTCTGCTGCCCGTCTCGCTGTTTCCCGCCCTACCGCTTACCCTGTAGACGGCCAGAGGGTGGTAATGGGAGGGGAAGAATCTAACTTATTATTTTGTGTTGCAGGAGGAGTTACAGGGCGATCCAGAGTCTGCAAGGTACAGAAGGGTACTACATGCAGCAGCACATTAAGGGTGCTAAGCCAAGGATACCCAGGGATGTCTTAGCGGGTCCCCTGGATGTACGACGGCGCCCCGTTAGTCCTACGGACGGTTGTGGGCCAGAGCAACCGGGGCGGCCTGGAACGCTCCGCCTTCCCTTCTGTGGGGCGTGAGTAAGTGCGTGGACTGGCGGTCCACTGATGGGAGGGGTGGCCCCTCCCAAAACTGGTAACCACCGATTGGCGACAGCCACGGTATAATTTGGCTCATCAGGTGGGCAGGCGGCATAGGGGCTGGCCTGCCCTCGGATCGCCCGTAAGATAACCCACCATGTTGGCATATTTGTTATGCAAATAAACCTGCAGCAATTTTTCCCACTAACAAGGTGTCATGTGGTTTATTTATGTATGTTGCTGTATGAGAACTGAGTGTTGCCATTATTGGCACAATGAGGTAGGTGAATGAGGCGCAGTTTTCAGGTTTCAGGAAAAGGTAAACCAACTCGCATGCAAGTGTATTCAGTTCAAACCCTGCAGCCAGCATACAGACAATGGGTTCCTTCCACCCAATAATGAGTTCCGTTTCTCATGACACCTCTTCAAGCTACGCTTCCCTTGCCCAACCTGCGTTTATGATTTTAATTAAGTGGGTTGCCTTCATTTGCAATATTATTCAGGTTTATACAAGATAGGCGCATTGTACAAGCCAACATGAGACGTCCTATAGGCTGAGAGACGCCTCTGAACCTCACAAGGTCAAGGCATTGCATCCGGACAGGAGCACAAAACTTTACCGTATACAAGCTGCATCAACGCTGGAAGAAACATTCCTAAAAGTACTTTAAGGAAGATTGCACTTTACAAAGGAGAAAAGCTGTGAGAAAGTGAGCGTCGTCTGCCAGAAGCCTCTCACTATCAGGTGTGAGAGTGATGAGAAAAGACACGAACAGAGACGCCAGGGGACCCCAAAGAGGACTTACTTCAGAGAGGAGCAGAGCGGCTGCCTTGGTTATTTTAGCGGGAGCTGTGGGAGCTGCACCTACGGCTCCATGCCACGGCTGCTGACGGTAGGAGAGAGCAGGGCAGGCGGGTAGGGTCACTTCAGACTCAGCACACCTCTCCGCCCAGGGAGGCGAGTGGGTCCTCTCGCGGGGCGAAGTGCGCACTCGCCCTGCAGCGTAACCTCTCAAGGAGGGAATGCTTGCGTCCCCCTCACGAGATAGTAATATTTTTCAGAGTGAAGTGCATCCTCTCACAGTGCAGTGCAACCACTCACAGTGCAGTGCAACCACTCACAGCGCAGTGTACCATTTCATGCTGCGTGTGTCCTTTACCAGCGCAGTTTAACCAGTGGACACAAAGACGGTTCATTGTGTACTCTCACAGTGCAATCACTTGCGGAGCAGTGTATCATTTCACCGAGCAGTGTCTCCTTCACAGCGCAGTATGCCCTCTCGCAGTGGATTCACTGGTGCATTGTATCCTCTCAGACTGCAGTATGTAGTTTCATAGTGCACTTGTGGTGCACTGGATACTCTGAACGTGCAGTGTACCCAGATGCTATGCGGCACATTCACTAACAGGGCTGCGGATACACTCCCAATGTAGCGTGCACTCACTTCCTACAGTCTCCTCTCACACTGCAGTGTGTGCTGACACGGAAGTTAATCCTTTCACCGCAGACTCCACTGAGAGCAAGTATGCTGTAACCTTTAACAAAGGAGTATATCTCCACAATGCGAAGTGCGCCTTTTACAGTACGGAGTATCCTCTAACAGTGCAGCGTGTCCCTTTTAACAGAATCTTCTTGCCCTCACAACGCACTGTTTCTTCACAAATCCCCTTAGTTCACTGGTCCCTCTGAGAGCTTGCAGTCCTCTCACAGCAGTGTCGTCTGCCCCCTCACAGTGTCCCGTCACCATGCAGGGTGTCCTCCCACACGCATCACTTCCTGGCTGGTGGCGTGGGCTCAGTGCCACTCGCTGTAGGCAGGAGTGGCGCCTGCAGGCTTTTCACTGACAGCTGCCATCAGAATGGCGGCCAGCTGTCCGCGTGCCCTAGGGGAGCAGGGTGAGTGCACCTACAAACACACCTGCACACACCTTGATTACAAATATCCTCGCGTCAGCAGCGGAGCTTCAGCTGTCAGGATGCGAGAGGACTCATTTTGTGAAAAACAGAAAAAAATAATTTTAGGCTTTCCTGTCCCAGTTATCTCCCGAAAGAACAACGCTAGTCAGAAACAGGAAGGGCAGAAACGGGAAGTGCAAAGTGATTAGTCCCCGTACACGCAAGTCGTGATTTGTGCACGAGTCTC
The DNA here is from genome assembly GCF_964204655.1 of Triturus cristatus. NCBI lineage: Eukaryota > Metazoa > Chordata > Amphibia > Caudata > Salamandridae > Triturus > Triturus cristatus. The sequence goes on from NC_140590.1 coordinate 559,157,778, forward strand.
CCACAGGTAGGTACCACACCAATAAAACAGCTGAATATTCTTAGAGGAAAGCTGTGAACTATTTCGAAAACCAATGAAAATGCAGGAAAATGTGTTTTTCCGTCAGCCAAAGTGGTGGTCTAGTACTAAAGGGCTTCCCTGGAGTCACGGGGGGAGGGGGGACTTCCACGTTTCCTCGTCGACCGGGCTGTTCTGCAACTGCAGGATGGACATCTAGACCGTGGGCACGCGAACACGTCTGATAGGCACAGGCACTGCTCAACCAGGCCCGGGCCGTGTCAGAACATTAGTCAGCCTGCTGGGAAACTGCGTGTGCCGAGGGCAAACCCAAGGTGAGGCGCCGGCACACAGCTGCAATCCGATCCACCCCCCGGTAACAGAAAGCATTTTCACAAGGCTGGAGTGTTGAAGTCTTAACTTACAGCCACACAGTGGTATGCTTTACTATGACAAGCCATTGCCCAGGTCGTTTATGATAGATACCACGCTCTTCCACGAAACACCGGGAACGGACACAAGAAAGTCTAAAGATCGTTATACTCTGTGGCAATAGAGTCCTCCACAGTTACAGCCCTTGTCTTGGGGTACTTCCGGCTGTTAAAAGGCCAGCGCCTCACTCTATATTTCCACTTTCAGAGCCGTCACTTCCGGTCGGTTTGTGGCGCTGTTTCCGGGCCTGTGTCTATTGAGCTGATGGTGAGTGTGGGTCGGGAGGGGAGGAGAAGAGAAAAGAGAGAATGAAGATAATATGTTTCGCTCATGTTTTGATCAGAGAAAAGAGAGCACACGAGTCGAGATACAAGTGAAGATTTAGCACGCACACAGAAGGCCGGGGGATTTTTATAGATTTCCCCCCATTGGAAAGTGGGGTTGAGAAAATAACTCGTCGGTTTCAGGAAGTGGTGTTTGGGGGAAACTAATGTTTTAAGAGACTTGGGAAAAAAAAGATGAGAGGAGGAGGTAGCAGGGGGAGGGAACAGAGGAGGGGGCCTGCGCCTGTTTCCCTTGCGGGAGCGAGCAGGAACCATATGTTTGTAATTAAAACATTGTTTGAAAGCTCGCTCCCGCAAGGCAATCGGCAAACGTGCACGCGTTGCATTCAAAGCAATGTAATGTGTGCACGTTTTTGGCAGCCAAGCTGAAGCGATTGCTAAAGGTCTTTTCCTATGCAACGCATGTGCGCTGCGTAGGCGAGACCTAAAGAGCTGGAAAACAACTGTTTACAGTGGTTTTCAGCTCATTTTCCCTGCCACCATGTGACATCGCCTCCTCACCGCAAGATCGTGTGATGGCAGCCGATATCGCGTGTCACATGGTGGCACCGTGTGAGTTGGCAGGTATGCAATGGCTAAAGGAGGCTGACTGAAAGCCCATTCTGTGGACGTATGTACTGTAAAGCAACGGTAACGTGAAAGATGTCTGAAGGCGAGACCTGAAAATGTAGCTTTCTGTCGAGTAAGAAAGGTAATGTGCATTCAAGGCAGATGCAGTAACTACAGCATAGTACATTATTTATATTTGCATTTCAGGAAAATGTATTTAGTGGATAGGTTTTCAGGTTCAGGTCTTTAACTCAGGAAAATACCAATGTTAGGTGTGACTTTTTTCGAAAAAATGATATTGTTTCAAACTTTGCTAGCATCGGCCTGTGCCATGTGCCAGAGAGGGAGTGTCCTACTCAACTTTAAATGCAGAAGTATGGAACCTTCCTCTCCTTTGTGACAGCTGATCTGTCCTAGAGACCTCACATTACAACTTAAAGGCAGCAGGTCTGCAGCACGCTTGACCCATGCCAGCTGCCTTTCGTCACACTGCATGGCTTATGTACTTCTGTCTCTATGTATGATACGTATATATGTATCACTAATAAAGTATGCCATCTTTTATAATTCTGTTTTGACATTTATTTGTCATTAGTGGTAACGTTAGGTAAATTACTAAATCTTGGCACAAGCACCATCATAAAAACCCACACATATCAAAATCGATATTAAAAAACAAATTACTGTTTATTATTTCCTTAAGCGCATTAAAGCTAGGCCTGGGAGAAAATTTCGTTCCGTTCGCGGAAATTGTGATAATTTGACATTTTCACGTTCCGCGGAGAGCGCGAAAATGTCAAAATTTCCGCTTTCCGCAGCTTGGCGATAATTTGATTCTTGCTCGCGCTGTAAAATAATACATTCTCGCGCGATCGCCTTACCTGAATCCCTGCGTTCGCCACAAGTTTTCTTGATCCGGTCGCGTTCTCCATGAGATGTTGGATTGTTTTTAGCCATTTGCGTTGTCTCGCGACAGTTCGCGCCCGCAGTGACGTCATGCGTCGCGCGATCACGTCTTTCTTCTTGCGATCATGCACCGCGAGACAAGTCAAAACAAGATGGCCGCGCCCGCGAGCAACCACATGGGTAAGTTGGCGACCCGCAACCATGCAGAAAATCTCGCGAACATGCGGGAAAAAAAATTCCGCATCTTCGCGATATTTCCGCTTGTTTGCGATAATTGTAAACATTTTCGCGATAATTTGCGAAAGTGGATTTCGCAAATTCCGCCCACCCCTAATTAAAGCTATCTCATTCAGTATAACTGAATCACATAGAGTTATGATAAAAAGAGAGCCTTCAGAACATATTAAAGGCCTGATTTAGAGTTTGGGGGACGGTTTATTGTCCGTCAGTGGGACGTTCCAGTAATGGACATTCCATAAGCTATATTTAGAGAGGTCTGTTGGTCCCACTGACATCTTTCAAAATTGACAAGAAGTGTCATCATGCCGATTCCAGTCAATGTAGGAAACGTTTGATGGATGATCCTGCGAGACACGATGGCTGGCCGTCAAACATTTCCAGCGTTTTTTCAAGATGAGAGTTTGTTTTTGGAAAATAAAAACTAATGACTCCACACCCTGGAGGTTTTCTCCCAAGGTGTGGTGGGGTGTTCCTTATTTTTTTCTAGTCCCTCACTTGCAGGCTTTACCTGGTGGTAATGGACAGGAAACAAAACACAAACCGCCAGGCACCCTAATTAGAGCGGGAGGTGTTAAGTTCTTTCTCCGATGACTCCTACTCCATCGGACCATCCGAGGAAGTGTTCCATTAACGGGGCCTATAGGGTTGCCATCGAGAGAATAGCTCCTCTACTCTAAATGAGGCGGGCGGACTGTCAGCTGTGCGGGCAGGGCACTCGGTCACGTTTACGATGGAGTACCCTGTCTGCCAAACTCTAAATCAGCTCATAAATCTGGAATGTTATTACCTGCAGTCCGCACAATCTACTCCCTAAGCTTGTATATCAGCAGCCCAAGCTTATGCTCATTGCTTCCTGCTTTTGCTGCATTTCATGGGAATAACCATTGAGCATCTCTTGTTCGTCATAGCCAGTATGTAATGTTCTCCTCATTTGACACTGGTCACCGTTGTCATTCATCACAGGATGTAGGGTTCAAGGTCTATCGCGTTGTGTGCATGTGGCAACCTGCCTCTCATTTATTCAGACCTGGTTTTGTTTTTGTGCAGGAGAACTTGTGCCATGAGCAGGAGCGGCCCATGCATGTAAGAGTGGTGAGGTGGTATGGGGGGACTCGACAGACGACTCCTGGCCATGAGTCTGTGGATAAGTATCGATGTTGCTCACCAACAAAGTGCTAGACTCTATTCAGTCAACCCAAAATACAAAAAGCCTACGACAAGGCTATCAATCTTTACTGTAGAGTTAGTTAAAACCATCACAAAATGTATTTAAAATGGTATTACAATTATTCTCAAAGTAACACCATCATAATCGCAATACAAAACATACAAAAAAGAGTAAAATATTAAATAACTCCACTTCAATTTGATTCCTCAGAAGCAATGTCTACAATCATTCAAAATATTTTTATGCACTCTGTGCAATCACACATCCTGCAATAGAAACCAGATCTCGTCACACAAGGCAGACTTCGAAACAAAATCTAAAACAATATTACTCATGACTCGTGTGAAATCTAATAAAATACATGCGTTCTTTCTAACTACTTTGAGGATGTATACAGATCCAACAGGCATTCACATATACCCTTGTGAAACTTAAAAATGCTTATGAAGCAAATTTCAGCCACAAATGGCAAGCGACGAAAAGGTATCAGCATGATGCTGGTTAAATCATTATTTCATCTGAAAATTATCCTGATCCCTTACATAAACCAGATTAGGCATTCTTGCTTAATTCCATAGCCAACATATATTTGGTTCAGCAAATTTCATAAATTTAACAAAGACTGAAAAAATGACCAGAATCAGTGGCGTAGCTGGGGGGGCACCCTATGCAGCACTTTTTGGGGGGCGGCACAATTCATGTGAGGTAAGCAATTTCGGAGAGTGCGAGGTAAGGGGTTTTCTTTTTTTAAAATATTATTTTCCCTCGTCGTCATCTGTCGACTTCCCTTCCCACTCTTACCTGCTCCAGCTGTCACTGGGCGGCAAACTCAGGGACCGTCTCGGGCGGCAAAAACTTGATAGAGAGCGATGGTGCTCCCCAATTTGTAGGGGTGCGTTATAATCACATGTAAATTGCACCTGCATGTATTCTCTAACTGTGTTAACATTTGGTTATTAGAATGTATAATGTAATAACGTGTAAAGTGAAGTGATAGAGACATTTTGTGCAACGTGGAGAAACGTGGACAAAGTAATGTTGTAATTGTGTTCTTTATGATGAACTTTAATATTCAATTTTACATATGACTAATGAGAAATTAACTTGCTGACATGTGAAACAATGATTTAAATGTGCACAGTAATAATGTTCATGTATACGTGTGATTAATGAAGATTTATATAGATTCTTATGTTGTAGGCCTCATGTGTATTTTTCCCTGGCTCTAAAAAACATATTTTTGTAATATTCATGTGTATGCAGAAACCTTTATTTGTCACGTTTCTGTTGCAGAAGGAGAAATTCATCTTTGTTAGTTAGAATAATGCTTTTGTTTTAGGAGTTAGGCTTAAGGAGGGGAGGATACATTTGAACACGTGGACTGTGTTCTTTCTCACTTGAGAAGGCCTGGGAATCAAGGTCATCGAACCAGAGGCTGGAAGCATCGAAACCTCATGGAAATTTCCCTACAAGGAGGGGTCTAGCTGGATAGGATGATCGTGTGATGTGATGATGAGTGTGACCTGAGATTTTGGTGTTGGGGTTAGGGACAGTGCCCCGGTGGATCCAGTTAGGAGAGGAGACCTGATGGAGAGAGAAGGAGCATCCTAGAACGAGCTCTATAGCTTTATGCTACTTGACCCATTCAACGTGAGTGCACTTCTTAGAAAGTCTTCACACGCTGACACCTTTTCCTGAACTTGCCTGGGGAAATGCTAAGGAGGAATGTCACATTAGTGGCAGTGTAGGGACAGACTAATGCTTTTTACTTACGAACCTCCAATGAAGAAGACTCTTGATGTTGGCGCAGTTATCTTCTGCGTCTTGATTGTAGAACTGGTTATTCTTTGTATGCTTCACAGACTTAATTTCGCCCATAGGTTTGGCTTTGTATTAGTTCCAATGTATTTCTACACCCTCATCTTGAGGTGTTTGTATGTCCAATTGTTCTTGGCTTTGTAATAAACTAACTAAACTTAGAACCTGGAGTCAGTAATTCTTCGGAATCATGGTTTGTCGCCAGTGTGAAATCTAATTAGATAAGATATTTCTGCCCTATACACTTTTAAACAGGAACCAACGATCCGTCGACCAGGGGTCCCCAAGTACTTCTAGAATGTGGAACCCGGCCACACCGAGCTCTAGTTACTCTTGATTTTATAGGCCATTCAGGGCCATATCCAGTTGCCCAGGCTAGACCAGATGAGTATATTATTGGGATGAAGGCCTCCTTATTCTAGTGGGGAGATTACCTGCTTGCCCTCTTTGGTAATTCTATACAGTATTTCATAACAGCACCCCCTCCTTCCTCTGGATTGTATGTAAAGAGTGCATGAGAGTGCTTAGGTAAATGTGAGAGGGAACCACCCAAGTAGGATTTCCACTGCTGTGCATCTCCCACTTTGGGGGGCCCACTCAGAGAGACCCCTTTAGCCCTAAGAGGGAATATATGTTGTACCCTCTTTGGAGGAAAAGAGAACTGGCAGTCTCTCACTCCTCTCTATAAGGAGTTATCCTCCTCTAGGCATGGAGTGTTAGCAGTCATACAACCATGCTAGAATATGTCCCATCTGCAGAGGGTATTTATAAAGAAGTGTTTCACCCTGATTCCTCATACCAGCGAACACACACGATTGGTATTTTGCAATGATTGCTTATTTATTATGTAAAAGACATCTATAAAACCTATGTATTAGAATTACAGTAGTTATTACTAAAATCTCAGCATTCGTAACTAAAGCCAGCGCCAAAAAGGAGAGCCCCAAACACGCCTCATCGCTCTTCTCTATTCCTGTTAGCCTAAAAAACGTATCTAATAATCCAAGGTATCTTCAGACATATGCTTATGTGTCTGTATCACCTAACTAAATTAAAGCAAGCCATGTTAATTTCCCTGCATACCTTTCTTTGCTTCTGGTTCTGCAACTGGGATACGATCCTTCAGCATGTCACCCTCAGCTTCTGGTCTGTGCGCTAACCCCTTCCTTTGCAAGTTTGTTTTTATGCCTTAGCTTCCAATTATTTCCTATGGAGAAGGAAGGGCGCACTCCAGAGAAGCGCATTTCTACTTCTGTACACAATGTTCATTTGTAGAAGTGCACAGATGGCAGTTAAGTAGAAACTTTGCTCCCAAGTGCTTAATTTATGCTGGTGGTTTCTGGTGCTCAGCACCGGCACTTATTTTACAGGGCTGGTACTATAGATTTCTGTTATATCGGCAGCGCAGGTGCAGATATTTTTCAAAAGATAAATGCATGTTGCTGGAAAAATATATTCTTTGTAAGTCGTCTTCCGCGTTTCTATCATTCTCATCCAACCGTCAGTACGCCGGCGTCCTGCCTGAGCCCCCATTGGATAATTCTAGCTGGGGTCTGGCTCATGGCTGAGAGGCAGGCTTGTAAATTCCGGGCCTATAACAAATGTGGCCCTCTGTCGCAGGGTGCTGCTTCTGGACGGGACCAGTGCGATGGAATTCAGTGTGGACTTGGCAGTGAGTGACTTGATTTCTGCCTCCTCCCCCCCACCTCTGGGCCTCGTTCACAGCCGAGCATGGTGCGTGCAGGATGTGTTCCTACGGCTACAATCTCATTACCCTTTGCTCAGACTGGAAATGTCCATAAATTCGAAACAAGATTAAAGGGTGCTGGCAATTGGGGAAGTAGTAGCGTGGGTAGTTTCATTTCACCGGTTTAATTGGCCCTGCAGGGATTTTAGGCACATTCCATATCCAAATAATGCGACACGAATACGTAAGCAAAGTCGTAAAGAAACAAAATACTGTACCCGTGACGCATAACTAGCAGCGCACCTTCCTTTTCCGTCTACTCAACACATGCCATGTAACTGTGGCGTGATGTTAACTGTAGGGTCGAGGCTATAAAGGGCAAGCTCTGTACCACTAATTGACTGTCTCCAAATTCCTGCAGCACTCCCACTGGTCCAGATCCTACAGGCTCCCTCTGCCCAGACTTCAACAAAAGAACTGAAAGTTCAATAAGGATCGTGCAGCCGTACACATGTCTGATATATACATGTTGAGCTCCTCCCTCACTCTTGGATCCGGTGTAAGATGGCTCCGTATTGCCAGGACTCCACTTTTTTATTCCTAGACTAAGCTTTTTACATGTCATTGCAATCAGGTGTGTCTGTCCTATTGTCTCAAATAAAATCAACAAAGACTACGACTCCCAGAATGCACTGATAATAAAAGGAAAGTTCAGGAATGGAAAAGTAGGGTCCTGGTGACATAGAACCATCTGATCAACCTACTCCTGTTATTCTCCATGTCTACAGGTTCCTAGTTTCTTTTATTTAGTAACATTACTCCCGTCCCCTCTGAGACTTGCAGAGCTCACTCCAAATCTCCTGACGTGTCACATTCACATTTCAGATTTTTATTTTACTCCTATACAAGAATCTGCAGCAATGCCTCTCTTTGAATTCCCTCAGCATTCTTTTGAGAGCTTGCAGCACTCTCTCCTTTCAGATTTCTGTGTCTCCCTCCCTCCAAACGCATGTAGCAACATTCCCTTCTACTATGTTCCTCTTGTAATGTTATCACCTTACTGAGGTGATGGTGTGAAAGTGACTTTCAGCCAGAAACAGTTTTCACTCATCATTAGTTACACTGTCTTGTAAGCCCATAAGTATAATGGAAAAAATTAAACTACAAGTCCCAGGATGCTTTGGCCCATCAGATAAAAATGAGAGATGTTTATTTAGGGTAATAGAATATAGTACCGTGCACAGGTTTGCTTGGTCCTGTCTTCTGTTCTAAGTCTGGGCGGTGAACTCTGCTCTGCTCTTGGAGTTTGCGGAGTTTTTCACACTTCGCATTACGCAGAGCTCGCGGAGTTCCCAAAAACTCCGCTCCGCATAGTGGAGCGCAGGTGTTTTCCTCACTCGCGTTCATCAACGGCAAGTTAGCACGTGCGTGCGAGGAAAATCAACCTCCCGGTGAGATATTTCCTCATTCGCGATCGTCAAGGTCAAGTTGGCGAGCGTGTAAAATCAACCTCCCGGTGAGATTTCTAAACGCGGGCGGTCAGATTTCACATTGCGAGTGGTTGCGTATGCTTGCGACTGCTCACGTTGAGAAACTGTCCGTTCGTGTTGAGAAAGCTTCTGCTCAAGTAAGAAATCTACTCAAGCGGCTGTGCATGGTGCCGTTCGCGATGACTGCACAGTGCAGACAAGCACCTGGCGCTAAAAGTCACCGTGAACGGCATTTATCTAATGCACTCCGCCGCTTGCGGAGCTCCGAGTAGCGCGGTGGATTTTTTTTGCACTTCGTGGAATTCTGTGTAGCGGAACTCTGTGAATTCCACCAAGGCTTTCTCCGTACTTGCTCCTTCAAAGTTACTGGAGAGCTCACCTCCATTCATAAGGACGTCGTAGACTTCAGCTAAGTAAATGGATTCCCACATCATCCCTACTAGTGCCTGAGGTGGGCTGATGCCGTAGCTTCGGGGTGCAACGTAGAACAAATAGATGAAATTCTGCCTCACTCATACAAATAAACGTAACAAAAAAGGAATGGTACTCTCTATCTACCCCATTAATACATTGTTCATTTTTATTCTCTTATGCTCTATGCAGAGGTAACACAATAAAGGTTATCCCTGCCCTTTGCTGCTAGAAGCTGTGGCTTGTTTTTGCCTCTGAAATTCTTGAAGTAGTGTGGTCAACATTGAAAAAACACATTCATTCCATAATAGGGCTCTAACAGCTATAACAAAAACATTACCTAGTCATGTTTTAAACAGCGCTTCCTTTCTAAAACTAATGTCAGCCTAGCTCTGGTAACAACGAGCCAAATCCATGGCCAGCACACAAGGACTTCTATTTCCAGGGCTTAATTTGAGCAGGTGGTTGGAGGTGGTGGACACCAGCACTCGTTTTTGGAGTCTGGTAAAGAACGCGAGAGAAAGGCAGTAAAGGGGTAAAGAAAGAGAAGGGAAAGGCTGGAAAATGTGGCAGAGTGAGAAAGCAGGAAGGAAAAGAATCCGCAAAAGTTAGAAAAAGGGGCAGATATTGTATGATGGTACAGGCAGCTGAATCAAATGTCAACTCCACCTTTGGCAGCGATAATAAGCTTCTGGGGAAAAAATTGGGCCACCGCACTCATTTTTCACAAACTGAGCACTAAATCTAAGCTAATTCTGTACAAGGCTGGAAGGCCTTGTGGATGCAAGCAGTGCTCGCAGTTCAGAGAGATGGAAAACATCCTTCTCTGTCTTGTTGACATGAAAACTGTCAAAATGGAGTTTCAAATATATGTACACAGCGTTTGTGCACACATTTCTTAGCATTATGATTCAATCGGATTGTTCATCTTCAAGGCCCTACACCTAACCCACACATATTCTAATAATGTTTTAGTGTACCCATCTTGGCAGACAATCATGTCTGGGAGCTATGTAACATATAAGTATTACTAGGAAACCCTGTCACTCAGAATAACACACTGGATGTATAAAGGCTCTGTGGTAGTAGGTGCTGACAGCTTTGAGTCTTCCTGTGTCCCTGCTTGCCCCCTGCACTGCTCCTCTAATTCCCACCCTGCTAGCATTTGATGTAAAGCTGTGTGTCTTGAATACCCATCTGGAGGAAGCAGGACAGACCTGTTGTTATTCATTGGAGCTGGTCTGTGACATGGCCTGAGCAAAGCCTACCGAAAGGAAAGGCCAAATATCAAGGGCAGCCTCCACACATCTTATAAAAAGAGGAACTGCCGCCCCATCCATGCACCCTCAAACCTGTTCTGCTGCAGTGAACTGTCTGTGTTGCAATTCACAAAACCAGGGGTGGAGTTTCACCTGAAATTGGGTGCTATGGAGATGTAGCACCCTGAAAGAGAAATGCACTTTAAGTTCATTGTTTCCCCCCCCAAATGTCTTGGTATAAATGGACAGTTGGATTGGGCCAAGTGCTCACAGGAATGCATTTAAACTGTCTTCAGACACCTATCCGGTGCTTACTTTTTATTTGAAGCTGTTCTCTACCCCTATATACGGGACAGTGAGGACCCAGAGGACGAATTTAGGCTCTCTGTATTTGAGGGGTGAAGACACATCCACTAAGACTGAGGGGGAGATCTATGCTGCTGTGCCCTTCTGCAGTGGCGTAACGAAACTCTAGGGAGCCCCCCCTGCAAAGCACATGGATGGCCCCCTGCCCGCAACCCCAGAAATCTCGTATATTTTTATTTGAAACCGCCAACATTTAAATGAAATGCCTCTATATTGTCTCTGCATGTGGACTGCATCCTTGAAGCTTAGAAAGGCTGGTGTGCACTTGCTGTGTGAGCCGAATGAAAGTCAGTGATGAATCATTCTGGGCAGCTTTATTCCTGCCTGGCAGCGAAGCCGCCGCTTTTAATATTGTTACTCTGACTCGGCAGGCTAGCAAAAAAGCATTGGCAAAGCCAATAGGTTTCACTGCCGATATTTATAGGCTTTGCCAGTGCTTGTTTTAATTGGCTTGGTACTTTTACATATAAACCACAGAAAAGTGATCGTTCCTCTATGTAACAGATGCACTCAAGGTTGCTATCTGCTTAGGAATTGTGTCGCTGGGAGATCTGAATTTCAGATCATAATGCCCTCACACACCTGTTAGGGTGTCATGCTTCATCATAGGGCGCTCCTCGTCTGACCGACGCTGCAATGTCTGACGGGCCTGGTGGCTTCTTTAGCGGAGTTCTTCAGATCTGAGGGCGCCGTATGTGGTGGTTGCATGTGGCCTAAAAAATGGTGAATTGTTGTGTGTGCAAGGTGACTTAAAATAGGCACCGGACCCTGGAACAACTTATCATGTTCACCAGTCCACCATGCAGTGCACCTCGCCATTGGTGCCACTGCTTTCAATAAATATTATCTGATTCAAATAGGAATACCAAACTGAAAGCAGCAGATGTAATGCAAAAAAACAGGTTCTCTCGAACTAGGAGTCGAAAATGCAGACAGAGGGAGGGCCCAGCTACCGTTTCTTACTCTTTGTCGTGTTGATCATTTATTGGTAGTTTCATTTAGTGCCTACCAGACCCAGTTGTGACCAAGCGCTTTATATAAAGGACAAATATGTGCAAATCTATGTGATGGAATCGGACAAAAGCGTTTTAGACTTGGAATCCTAGGTTTTCAATAGCCCAATAATTCGTCCTAGGAGATATTGCTGGAACAGTAGGGTTGTCTGTTCACTTTTGGAAACCTTAAAAGAGGTGTGTGCGTCTGGATGGAGGGATGTTTCCGTTTCCTGTGTCAAGGCCTCGCCGGGGAATGCATCCGAGCCCCTCTCACCCCGAGGTGGTTCATGTTTGTGCCAGGGTGCACGTCTCTGTACTCGATGCTGGCCGGATCAGACGTCAGCAGAGCCCACAATGACATCACAGTCAATGAACGGACAACGCCCTCGGTAGATATTCCCATAGGTCTCCATTAACAATGTATAGATTACGTCTGTGAAGTTTACATTTCACTGGTGAGACTGAACTGATGTATTCGTTTTTTGTGGTCTCGCAGAAATATTTCAGAAAAAATCTCCAGAATGAGTAGATTGGCTGGCTCCTGGCTGAGTCCCTAGACCCTACACGTGCGCAGTGTAAGTGGTAAGGCTTTGTGACCAGTTCGTTGTGCCTTTCCCACCCCTTTTCTACCTACGTCCACTAAGGGGGCCTGTGTTCTCGTGGTCACAGGTTCAAGTTCCAGCAGGCCTTTTATCCTTCTGAGGTCGATAAAATGAGTTCCATTGAGTTGAGTAACGATAAACATCTGTTATTCAGCGCAAAGATACAATTGGGTCAATGTGCGCTTTTCAAATACACTTTGTTATCTGCACATTCAAGGTTGGACACGCCACTGGCAAGGTTTGGATGTCACACTCTGCATAAATCCAGCCTCTACGGTGGCACCTGCTAGCCCTCCGCGGAGGAGCCTTTGTACGCCTTAAACTTAGGACTACAGAAAACCCACCCACGTAGCTCTGGCTGTGCCTTTGTGCGTTGTGCCCCTATGCTGAGACCCGCCTTAGTCTAAGAGCTGTGTGCGCAGACCGTGGCACCCACGGGGTGCTGGTGTCCAAGTGGTTTATGAACAATGAAAGCATCATCAACTCTCTACATTTAAAGGTAGTCTGAAACTGGCAAGGGGAGATTCAACTAGTTCAGCAGTAACACTATTGGCAGGCAGCTGATCGTGCGGCGCGCGCTGCAGCGTCCACTAAAAAGCAAATTATTGTTACAACGCGCTGCAGCCTCTGACTCAGCTTTCCAGGCCGTGAGCTGCGGCGGTGGATAATTACCCTGGAGGCAGGCTGACCGGGCCTGGTCGCCCGCCTCCTCAGATTCCAGTCCTGGCCTGGCATATGTTACTCCATCCAATACTCCCTCTGCAATTCACCGCGGGGGCGTGGGGGTTACTTATCAATCAATCAATCAAAAGACTTCATTTCGATCTCTGCGGATCATAAAAGTAAACCATAAAACAAGACAATTACAAACACACAATACAAATGAGACATTTCAATATAAATAAACAGTCACAGCCTATTTACAATCACAGCAAGACAGTTCAGTCAAAGTGCATTGGTGTTTGTGCAAAATGGAAGAATTTCCATATAGTAGCAACATAATTGTAAGAATTACATCATTATTCACAGTTACAAACTTCATAGGTTTGCCTAAGAGAAACGGTCATATATGCTAAAACTACATTTGTAGAGTATTACAAATTTTAAAATCTGTGTGCTAATAAAATAAGACACGACCCACAGTAGAAAGCATAATATACTACGTCATAGGAGCTGCACCCTTAAAGCTTTCAGAAGAATACCTTGTATGCCTGATCCATGCAGCCATTAGAAACTTTGCTAAGCAAAATACAATCATACGCATTGTGTTTGTCTTCATGGGTGACTTATCATGATTAACATTTTTTGACTGCACATTGCAGCCATGCGACGGTGTGCAATCATCCATCCTCTCACTCTCACAAACTGGGGCAGGAGCAATCGTCTCCTGAAGAACCAAGCCTATATTAAGTTTTTTACTTTTACTATCAGCCGGCAGGGCCCCATGATGCCTGGGTTTCAATGATCTCATCCCACCACCCCACCACCCACCTCTCTGAGACTCCACTCCGACCTCCGCTCGCCTCGAGCCACTCCTGCCTCGGACAGACTCACCTGAGGCCTGGCCTGCAGCTTCAGATGCAGGCGCAAGCGGGCAGCAAAAGACAGGGCAAGGCTAGCCAGGCAGGGGCTAGTACTAGTAATAATTAAATTATGCCCGGCGGCCTCACAGTGACGGTCATTCTCAGTACAGTAGTCTCTGGCTGGGTCCTGGGATGCCTCACCTCACAAGTCACATGCACTTTTAATTGCACTGCGCAATGTGCATGACAATGGCATTGGTCACCAGCCCCACCGGTTAACAGACATGATATTGAATTAAAAATATCGACAGGACAGAATATCGAGTTTTTGATATAGAATGGACAGAGTATCGAATTGCCAAAATATAGTGGTGAAGAATATCGAAAATCGGGTAAGAAATATCAATTGAAATAATATAGAAGTAAGTAATATCGACAGTCATAATATAGTTGTTAAAAATATCGATTTATTTTATAATGTTTTAAGTGTTAGTATATGTGTTAAAAGTATGTATTAATTTTGGAATGTATGTTTGAATATTTTTAAAGTAATGAATTTTATGTTATTTAATTTTTGTGTAATTTAATTCCGTAGCGGGTTGTGGGTTTATAGGGGATTAGGGTGGGAAGTAATTTAATTATAGTACATTAAATAATAATTTTTAGGAATTATTAATTATTTTTAACTTAATTTTGCGTTTTATTTCTGTAGCGGGTTGTGGGTTTATAGGGGAATAGGGTGGGGAGTAATGTAATTGTTATTAGGTAATTATTAATTGGTATTGAAAATGTATTGGTTGTTGATTAATTATTAATTGGTAATTATTTTTTTAATTGTTTAATTGATAAATATGTTAATTGTATTAATTTATTATTTGTAGCGGGTTGTGGGTATATAGGGGAATATGGTGGGAAGTAATTTAATTGTAAATAATTAATTATTGAAATAATTTTTGGATATTGATAATCAATTTATTATTGATTAATTATTAATTGGTATTCATTGTATTTATTAATTTTTGGTATTGAAAATTAATTGGTTGTTAATTAATTATTAATAGGTAATTAATTTTAAAATAAAATTATTGGTATTTATAATTAATTAATTATTACATATTGTGTAATTGGTAATTAATTTTAATTCTTTTTTTGGTATTAATTATTCATTTGTTTTTAATTAAATATTAAATTATTATTTGCCCTACTATTGCACTCACTGGAGTGGGAATAGTCATTTTTACCCCTACCCAACGCTTTCCCTACTATTGCACTCACTGGAGTGGGAATAATAATTTTTACCACTACGCTATCCAACGCTTTCCCTACTGTTGCACTCTTTGGAGTGGGAATAGTAATTTTTACCCCTACGCTATCCAACGCTTTCCCTACTATTGCACTCACTGGAGTGGGAATAATAATTTTTACCCCTACGCTATCCAACGCTTTCCCTACTGTTGCACTCTTTGGAGTGGGAATAGTAATTTTTACCCCTATGCTATCCAACGCTTTCCCTACAGTTGCACTCACTGGAGTGGGAATAGTAAATTTTACCCTCCCGCTATCCAACGCTTTCCCTACTGTTGCACTCTCTGGAGTGGGAATAGTAATTTTTACCCCTACGCTATCCAACGCGTTCCCTACTGTTGCACTCTTTGGAGTGGGAATAGTAATTTTTACCCCTACGCTATCCAACACTTTCCCTACTATTGCACTCACTGGAGTGGGAATAATAATTTTTACCCCTACGCTATCCAACGCTTTCCCTACTGCTGCACTCTTTGGAGTGGGAATAGTAATTTTTACCCCTACGCTATCCAACCCTTTCCCTACTGTTGCACTCACTGGAGTGGGAATAGTAAATTTTACCCTCCCGCTATCCAACGCTTTCCCTACTGTTGCACTCTCGGGAGTGGGAATAGTAATTTTTACCCCTACGCTATCCAATGCTTTCCCTATTATTGCACTCTCTGGAGTGGGAATAGTAATTTTTACCCTCCCGCTATCCAACGCTTTCCCTACTGTTGCACTCTCTGGAGTGGGAATAGTAATTTTTACCCTCCCGCTATCCAACGCTTTCCCTACTATTGTACTTACTGGAGTGGTAATAGTAAATTTTACCCGCCCGCTATCCTACGCACAAAATATTGAATATTTTTAATTAATATTACGTTAATATATGTATTAATTTTTTATTTTTTTTACTTACATTAATTATTTATTAATGTTAAAGTTATTTAAGTATTTTTAAGTATGTTTCAGTTAATTATATGTATTATTTCATTAATTTTACATTACTTTTAAGACATTTAAAAAATTCAAAATTTTGACTAACTATATTTTTTACAACGATATTTTGGATTCTATATTTTTGTACTTACCTGTTTGGAGATAGGCATTCGATATTTTGGCATTCTATATTTTTTCTTCTATATTTTGGTAGTTCGATATTCTCCTTCTCGATATTTTGCCAGTGATCCAGCCCCACCCTATGCCCAACCCTGAAGACCACGCTGACGCGGAGACAACAGCGCGCCACCGCGCACCATTTAATTATGAAGAGCCTCAGAGGCCTGGCCGGGGCCGGGCATGCGTACCAACCATTTAATTAATTAAGAGGCCAGCAGGGTGTGCGCACAGCACCATTTAATTAATGAAGAGGCTGTGGCGTGTGCGCACAATTTCATTTATGGGGAGGAAGTGCGCACCATTTGATTCATGAAGACTTGAGGCTTGCTTTCTGGCTCTGCTGAGTGAGGGAGCCCCTGGAGCGTGGGGGCACCGCATCGTGGGGTCTGCGGGGGCCTGTGTTAAGTTCCTGCCACCACCATCAGGCCACCATGTGTGTCAGTGGTCTCTTGGAGGGACTCCGAGAACTCACACTTCTGAACAGGAACATCTGCAAGCAGAAGCTGCATCAGCAAATGGGGTTAAATAAAACGAGCTGTAACACTGATTATCCTGAGCCTATCTCCCCTCGCTGCACAGAGAATGTGTATAGTGTACTTACTGAGATAGCACAAAATAATGTGTGTCATAAAAAGTCTTGAAATTACTAAGAATATTGACCAAATTAACGATAATATAAGTCATATATTTCATTAATGTTAGAATAACACTGCTCTGATATAGTTCTTGTGAGTGGTACCTGTGCTACCTGAACTCTTTGTTCTAATGGACAGAGCTGGTCTCCAATGGTAAGCGATGACTGTTCAACCTCACCACCTCCTGAATGTCAAGGCCTGAAAAGGAGGGCTTGGCAATTTAGTGAAATCCAGTGTTTAATTTGAGCTGGTGGTTTCTGATGCTCAGCACTGGTACTTCATTTGCAACACTGGCACTAATGACAGTCCACCACAGGGTGGCAGAGTCTAAATTTGAGATGCGCACAACTGTGTTTTTAACTTTTAATATCCATTAACAATCAATAATATCTGCCACCCATGCCATTTTTAGATCAATTCTATTTATTAGAATTAGCACAGTCAATCTGTATGTATACACAGCATGCCGCCTACAACCCCGAGGGGCCGACTGCGTTCCAAATGTGTGACACAGCATCTGCCAGCAACCTTGGGGCCGGCTGCGTAGACCAGACTGTGAAATACCAGAAAAACTAGAAACAAGTATCTGCAATGCAATAGGTGTCACATTTACGCGAGTTTGAGCTATTGGCATTGTAAATAACAATGCCTTTTATTTATGTTTTGGTTTTTAAAACCTAAATAAAAGGCATTTACAATGCCAATAGCTCAAACTCTTGCAAATGCGAGACCTATTGCACTGCAAATGCTTGAAGGCATCGCTGAGTTGCCCCTTCTGTCTCCCATGGCCCCTGAAGAGCTGACTGTTTGCTACAACGTAAATAAACAAGCCAATGTTCACAGCTGCCCATGAGAGACCTTCCGGCAGTCAGCGAAGTTCATTAAAGAAAACAGTGCCTAGAGACTAAAGAATATGTACAGTGTAACAACCGAGGTACAAGGGCCAGTCCTCATGGGAGGTTACAATGAAGACAAGGCGGTACTAAGGATGGACTAACCAGCCTAATAACAAATCAGAAGCCAGCATTTACAAAGGACATTGACACAAGCCAATGACAAATATGAACTGAGAGTGGGTGGGGCTTCGAGTACATACTCCAATACAGCATGGCTTGCAGAGCAGTACATGCGCTGCCCAGGCTCCACCTAGTAATTAAAATTTACCACCTCTCTAACATTCCTTCAAGCTTTAAAGGAGAAATAAGTAGTGTGACGTACATCACTCATACTGTGCTTATGGCTCTGGGTGGCCGGTAATCGTCTGACTTGTCACACTTGTAGGAATGCAATGTTTAGTACTGATGTTGGCACTCTGATTGGCAGCCGTTTCAAGGGTTGAGGGTGGTCCAGGATGCAGTGGCCCCTCAGAAGGGCCCAGGCACTTATATTTCTACAAATTAAACACTGGGAACACAGTCGGTTTAGGGTCCTGTGTTTCAAAGGGCATCGGAAATCCTTCTCCCAAGATTGACTGAGTGCCCCTGAGTCAGACAGGGCCCGGAGAACCGTGGTGACGTATGTTCACCCCTCTTTCTGACCAGGCAACTGTGGCCAGCAGGTCAGACGCTGGAGGCTCCATCACAAAGCCACAACATTGGAATATCTTCCCATTTACCACAGCATAAGTGAAAGCATGGATGGGGGCGGCCGCGGGTGTAGGGAATCCTGCAGTAGATCCCGGGCACGAGATTCCTAACTGCACATAACCCCGGAAGTGACTGTTTCTCTGCTGCGTCTTTCCCTTCTGTCCTGTCGAGTAGGTATGCTTTCCCTCAGGCCTCACACATTTTTGGGATTATGCTTTGGTACGCGCATGTATGTTGAACATTTTCACACCGCACTGCAACTAGGAGAAAGTAGGGTGTGCCTACTCAGTAGCCTCTTATCTGTATAATGTTTGTACAAATAACAGCCGCCATGCACGCACTGCTCTCCGACTCTTAGGGGGTAAATCACTCGGTACAGGCTGACCATTTTCACCCCTCAGTGCCGACGTGGAGCTAGCAGAAAGGAGGGTGTGCCTGCAAGGCGCTTTTGTTATCTGTAGAATGTTTGTACAAATAACACCTGCCAGGCACACGCTGCTCTCACTCCCTTAGGAGGGAAACCACAGCCTGTCACTGCAAACAGGGAGAGAGCGCAGGGCGAGAGGGATCCACTGAAGGAGGCAGGATGGGAAGAGACATTCCTGCAGACACCAAGGGAATCTGCCCAGGAATCAACACATTAGGACAGGGCCAGTAGCACAAATAAGAACAAAGTCGAGGGCTGTGTCATAAGGGCAGAGTCGGTGGCAGTCAGCATGTGGTCTGCCAGTACACATACACTACCCTTTAAGGCTCTGCCGCCGAAAAAGATGCCAATAAGGAGAAACAAAGGCTGTGCTGGCTTCATTTGGCCTTGAATCTACCTAATATAGCTTGATGTGCCTGCTGGACAGCATTCTGTATAACCTGAGAGGCACATGTTTGTAAGATAGCTCAGTAGGTTAATGCACTTTTTGACGAGATCTTAGTGTAACCTGCAGGCTGCAAGCTCTAAGCCAGAGAAAAAGTTGAGGTAGCTGAGACTGCTGCAAACATCTGCATGCAACTTGAATTGTTATGTTATAGGATTTTGTAAAGCGCATAGCTGCCCTAATAGAGGGGCCTCCCAGTGCTAGTCCAATGAGAACAAGCATTGGCATAGTCAATAGGTCTCGCCTTTAGGACCTTATAAGTGTTTAGCCATGCAACAGTTGGTGTTGTTGCACCAAGGATATTGTGCTGCATAACTAAATACTTAAAAGGTCCCAAAAGCGAGACCTATTGGCTATGCCAGTGCTTGTTTCCTTACCAGTCAGGAGCATCAAATTAGGCTGAACAGTGGCTTGGATCAGCAACTCAATGCATTTAATCTCCGTAAACAGCTGGAAGACTAGAATTTTTTTTTTCCTTTGCAGCAATTAGCTTTAATAACGTGGATGTGCTCACTCACATTTAAGCAAGTGCAAACATAAACAAATGACAGCAGTGAGGAAAATTTAGGCACACGGGGGACTGCGCCAAATGAATCCCCAGGGAATACTCTACTACAGTTACACAACCGAGGAACAGGGAGCTAGAAGTGGTTCAAGTAGTTGAATCCTTCAACCATTCCAACTAAAACTGGATTGGTTTTCTGGCTATGCCAAATCAAACACTCTTCTGGAAAGGCTCATCATTGTCTACAAACTGTAAACTGTGCCCACAGCTGAAAAACTTTAAAAAGTTTACTTTTTTGAGTTCCTCTATGGACTCTTAGCTCAACATTTAGAAAGCACAAGAGTCAGCTATTTAAATAGACAACCCTGCAGTTGTCTAAATTTGATAAATGAGGCAGGACAAAAAAATTCAAATACCGCCCAGGCAGGCGCGCCTAACTAGGAAAAACCCATGTTTATTGCAATCAATAAAAGTGCTGCCTCGCGGAAATAATGTTTCCATGTAGCATACTATCAAAGAACCAACCTGCCTACTATGTACACAAACCCAAGGTTCACAGAACAAGAAAAGACAACCAATCAAATCACCTGTTTACGCCGATTTCCAAAGACCAATCAACAGATGGGAAATTCAACAATTTAGCATTACACAGGCCAACCTCTTCACATTACTTACTGCACATGCGATGCGAAATAAAACCAAACAGCAGGTTATAAACATATAACCGGGCCTTTAAAATAAACATATTGTTTGTTACCCAACTCAGTTCGTAATCTCAGGTGAAACTATGTAAAACTGTGCGTTTCCATTCACTGATCGTGCACAGATCAGTGAACTTTAGGGCACCCGACACCGAATAATCTTGCCATTCCGCACTGACCAAGACTAAACAAAAGGCAGACGTGAGTCAACAAAACCCACAGTCGAGAGCCGATGGGTCAGCAATTTTAAGGACTCAAACGCACAACTTCATCTACTTTAAAAACAAAAATGCATGCAATCAAGAACTGCCCACATTCTCAACTAGCGGGACACTGTAATAAACTTTTTGATAAAGTTAAAAGTGGGCTGCTAAGCTTGGGCGCTCGTTTGCAGGAGACACGTTAGCGTGCGGACCTTTATTGCGAAGTAAAAAAAAAGCGGACCTGGTAAAATGACAGAGTGTGGTGTGCAACTAAGTATTAATAACAACGATGAGCAAGGATTGGCATGTTTTAGCATCCTGGGGCTAAAAGATCAGTGACTCCTAGGGCAACAAGCCTGTGAGTGGTGCGCGCGTGCGCACCACAGCGGGTGATCTGTTTTTCAATTATCGCACCCGCGTCTGGGCACGATAATTCAAAACAGATGTCGCCCGTGTGGGTAACCGCAAGCAATAGGCCGTGGGCGGAGCAAAGGCGGGACATGCACCCACCTTTGCCCAATTGCATGCTGTCTTTCTTAGAAAGAAGCCCGTAAAGCCCAATAGCCTGTTATTAAAAAAAAAAAACACGCACGAGCGTGTGGTGAGTTTTTGAAAGCCACTTACTAAAAGTGCGCGCTGCTACAGGCTCGACCTAAAAACAAAGTGCAGAAAAATGGTGAGATCATATTGAGAGGAGAGAGCCTACATAGAGAAAAGCCAGGTCTTCAATGATTTTCTTGTTCCACAGAGCTGGGGCCTTGGCACGGAAGGAGCGACCTCTCACTCTGGCCCTCTTGACCCTAGGGATCGTAGCCAGATTAAAATTGTCTGAACACAAAGGACTTAGTTGTCAGTATAGAGATACCAAATTGACCAAGATAGGAGCTCACTGGGAGTGGAAGATCTTATGGGTAATACACAAGGCCTTGAAATATCCACGCCTATCCACTGGAAGCCAATTCAATCTGGGTAGAAGACCAGAAGTCGAGCACAATGGTGAAAGGGAGAACAGCAGTGGCGGCTGGTGACTTTTGAAAGTGGTTAGGCGTAAAACGAATCTTTGACTGCCACCAAGTGATCAAAGCGAGTAATGCCAAGTGACCCAAGGGGGGGTTTAGGTTAAAGGACATTGTCTTTACATTCACTACTCAGGAAAATATATGCAGATGGGTTTTACATTAGTATAATCCCAAAACATAACTGAAGGAATGGGAAGGCACATTGTAATTACTGCATTAAAGATTTTAAGTAAATGGTGGATAACATTTAGCCTTTTGCCATAATTTACCTAGTTACAACATGCACACAATGGTGTATTTTTACTTGTACATTCATTGCATAACACCTTGTCACTGTGTGCCTGTTTGGTACTGCGGCTGCAAGCGCCTTACTTGTCTGCAGTGTTACCTCAAAGAAGCATTAGAAGGAAGGTAAGCATAGGTTGCATAGCACAGCGCCCATTACCCACTGCAAATAAATGAATACATTCAGGATTGTATAGGGTATAAGAGCCTTTGTGGCTCAACCATCTGTGGTACCTCTAATTGCGAAATGACACAGCACATTATTACAGCTTTCCTTGCCATACATATTTCTATCAGTATCAGCAACACACGTCTACATGTTTCACTGAACACTTTCTCAGGCATGCCTATATGATAAGACCTTTTTAATTGTGAACTTCCAAATGTGATCATTACTAACTCAGATTATGAATATATGAGATGTAAGGAAACAAGAAACAGCAATGATACGTAAAGTAATTAGAAAATGCCATTTAAGCTCTCTCCCGTTAGATTTACTGTGCTATGGAGAGGTAACAGTGTTTAAAGTCTGAAATATAGCGCTTCATTTTGAAAACAATTGTGTAGGATAAAACAAATATTTGTCATCTTAGACACAAGTGGCAATTTATAGGTTTTTTATGTTGCAGTTTTTATATTGCGCGACTCGGCTTTGGAGCGCTTTACATGAGCATCAGTTACATTAGAAAAGGTCACGTTTATTATTTTTTTAGCTACAAGGAGATTAAATGTTTCTGCCCAGAGTCTCAAAATGATGAGCAGGCACAGAGACTCGAACCTAGTTCCCCCACTTCAAAGTCAGCAGATCTGAACATGACGCCACGTTGTCTTATTATGTTCCGTGCTTCAATGATGCTTGTCTTCAGAAGAACACGAAGCTTTGCAAAAGGCAGCTTACCTCATTATAATGTCCAATTGTGCACGAGGGCCGTTGTAAGCTGCCAGCATAGATCTCGCCAGTGCATAGCTTCCTCCACACAAGCTACCAGGAAGGAAGCCCGGGCAGAAGAAAATAAAAAACCATAGCCAATTGTTGGGCGATAACTGGCCATATTGCATGCTCCACCCGCCCGCCCTATCTGAATCCACTGTGTGAGATCTTGGGGTATCTTTGTGTTGAGCGCCAATCCCGACACAGCTCTTATGAAGAATATTATGTTATATAGCATAAGAGCTGTGCCAGGTTTGGATGGGCAAGTCATCACAGCCCCCAGTAAAAACACAGAGAGCTGCTAATGCTGCCCCAGGCCATGACCTCAAAACACAGTGAGTTTTGAGTGAGAAACCTGAAGTACGCATGTCAGGCTGGCCGAGTCCAAAGACCGGCCAATCTGTCATGTGCACTTAACCTTCACAGTACTACAACTGTCCATGGCAACAGCCACGCCCCCTACCTTCACAATGGCATTTAGAAATACAATTGCAGCCCAGCTCTGCCGCGATATGAAACCAACCAAACATGTGTTTTATATATATGCCCAGGTGGGTAGCGCACTGAAGCAGTGGGTCAACGCCCTTCTGTCCTTATACAGTAACCGACCTTAGGAGAACAGAAACCGGCTCGCAGCATTTTGTACCAGCTGGAGTCTGCTGGTGACTGATTTATTGACTCCCAGGTATAGTATGTTGCCGTAATCCAACAGGGATAGGGTAACTGCCTGAAAAATAATTTGGCGAATGTTGGGGTGAAAAAACTCAGAATAGGTTTAAGCCTTCTCAAACGCCAAAAACACATGCCTACTACTGGTTCAGTCTATGCTTCAAAAGATAGAGTACAATCCACCCAAACTCTTAGGCTTTTAATGGCTGTCTTAGGTGCGGGAGTGGGCCCTAAGGAAGGAGACCACCAGTGGAAATGTGTTTGAAACCCTCAAGGTCTCAAAAATGTATAAAATCAGCCCAACTGAGCCATGTCGTAAGTAACATATTTCGGTAGGCTCCAAAAATAATTATGTTTGTGAGTTGCTATATATATGATCATTATCAGTATAATTCGGAGCATAGATCGGCATTCCTCTGTACATTAATTCCAATGTTGTTAGCTGTACTGGTTTTAGTCAGTCTACTGACTCTAGGGACGCAAATCTGTTTGTAAGAGGTAAGATAAAAAGTAATGGGCTTGGTTGGACCTGTCCCAAGATGGTCCTTTGTTTGACCTGCTGCCTGGACCCTGCCCCGTGCAAAAGCCATGGTCTATTTTCAGACACAAGTCCTGGGGGGCAAAAGAGCTTATGCCACACGCCTGCCTTTGTTGGTTGCGGTCTAGAAGGGCCCTTAGAACCCAAGGGTTTCTAAAATTGATCACAATGCTATCACCGGGTATATCTTTCAGGCTCTGGCCCGCCCATCCCACCCTTTGAGTAAACAGAATTTCTCCTGCATCTTTATACGAGAATTGAAGCTGCTTGGCCAGCCAAAAAATGCATTTGTTTTTTAGTTCAAAGTGAGATTCCTCCTGCCCCATACTTAATTCCGGTACTCCGCCAAGTATAATGACATATGGGGTGGAGTTTGGTGGGAGATTGATACATGGTAGGGCTGGTCTCCCCTCTGGTGCTTCTGTTCGTACACCTTGCCCCATGTTGACTCTATGGTTTGATCCGGAGTGCTGTATATTATCTCCAGCTGTTGGCATTTCTGCATAGGATCTATGCTTGTTACCAACCTCCCATCCCCGTTTAGGCCCTTGGCACTGGGCACTATCCTTCACTGTTGACTTACTGGAATGCTCACATCTCTATTTACATCCCCCCTGTTGCTCTGAATTGGCAGGGACGGGCTCAGGTTAGTTACAGAAGTGTGATCAACCCTGGGATGGATAGACAAAGTTTGTAGCACTTGCCGATGAGGGGAATCGCCCACCCTGTGATTTACTTCTACCTTGCCCACATTAGTCTCCACCAAGGTTGTGAGCTTATCTACCCAGTTGATTAAGGCGTTCAGTTTGTCCTTGATGATATCCCTTATTTGTGACAGAAGTTCCATCATCAAGTTTGACACCCAAGATGGTTGTTCTGTACCTTCGATTGAACGTCCGCCTGGCCCGCCCTTCCCCAAATCGTCATTCATTATGTGGTCCATGGCACCCTTCTTCCGTTTGGGCCCATCCCTCGTAGCAGGTTTAGTTTTCCCTTTTTTTCTGGGCCTGAAGGAGCATCCTCTTTATGCACATCCTTTGTGGGTGTGTCGTGTATCAAGGCACGTGTCTTGGGCTGTGTTTTGGAGGAATCGAAGTCCCCATATGACGGAGTAGGTTGCGGATTGGGTTTAGTCAAAATAAGGGCTAGGTCGGGTGTTAACGATAAGCTCCTTTCAGTCAGTTCGACTTCAGATGACACTGCCCCTATGGCCCTCTGAAGCATCTTGTCAATAGAAGTGGGCTGTTGAGTTGTTGGGGATTGCATGATTAGAGATTGTTTTTTCCCTGCCCAGACACGCTTCCCCATTGTTGCTTATTATAATTAAAGTCGGCAAACTCCGCGATTAGCCGTATCGATGACTCCAGTTAGAGAGGGAAGAACTGGGACAAAGCCTGACAACTCGAGGGCTGGACACAGTTAGGGGCATCCGCTGAAGAGGGGTAAAAGAAGCAAAAACAACTGCCAGGCCTCGCTCAAAATATGGCAAATAAAATGTATTGGCTCCAACCTTAAGCTCCAGCCCGGGTGAATTATTCCATGGGTGTGTAGTTTCCCACTGGTGCGCCTTAGGGGGGTGGCCCAGCCCAGCTTCTTCCGGGTGCAGATGGGCCCGTCCTTGGCCCGTGCTTTGCCTGGGCATGGTCCGCGCACGTCCTGCGCTGCGGGATCCGCGGGATCAATTTGAGCTCCTCTGGGTGCACACATCAACATCAGCGCCTCCGGGCGCGGAACAGGGCTTGCTGGGGATTGAAGTCCCCTGTGAGTGGTTTGGCGGTCTTGGCTGCGGAGCGCGACTGGGGGGTGGTGGAAGTCTACAAACGACGGTATAAATAATGTTAAATAAATAAGTAAAACCACTTACCTTGCGCTCTCCGCATCGCCGATTCTTGGTTTTATTTATTTATTTAACATTACTTATCCTGTCGTCTGTCCACTTCCACCACCCTGCCCTACCGGCCTACTGCTCTTAGCTGTGCGAGCCGCTACTGCCAACTATGAGTCACCCAAGAAAGGCAGGACACCCATCAACCCTCCCTTGTCTGTCTAGAGTGAATGCACATTCCCTGCTCTTGTCAGTCTAAATCAGACTTTGAATACACAACCAGGCGGGGTTCATGCTATACAGCATCTGCAAAAATGCCTTCATTTTGTAGAGATGGCCACGCCATTTCATAAGTCTGCATGCATCATGAAACAAGAATGTGAAGCCAGTGCAATTTCTCTTTTTTATTTATTCATCAAGATGAATTAGTAAATGAAAAAAATATGAAAATGAGGTTCATGAAAGAGTAATCTTATTTATGAATGGACGGACCAGCAGCAATGTGCTGCAATGCCCTCCATATACAAACTAAACCTAATAAAACACATAGGACTGCAGGGTTTAGGGGCAGAAGGGGACAATGGAGTAGCAGTTCATGGTAGAAAGTGGGGGGAAGAAACACAGAAGGGAGGGACCAACATGGGGGCCGGGGCAGGCATACAGAAGAACGAGAACAACACACGGAAAAGGGAGCAGCACAGAGACAAGAAAGAGCAACACATAGCGCATGGGGAAGAGAAACACATACAAGAGAGAAAGAAGCACAGAGGGGGGAGAGAAGCACAGGAGGAAGATAGCTGGAAAATACACGTACTCTCATGAGGCAAAAAGAAAAAAAGCAGTTCCCTAAAAGTGAGCAGTGGAAGAACACATGTAAAGAGGATAGGTTCCAGGGGAGTAACAAACGCAAGTTGGGCAAGGCAAGCCATCCAATAGGAAGCAAGTAAATGAGAGTGACAATAACGCCATCCAATGGTAAGCAATCGGCAGGCTTTAAGCCTACTGTAGGTTCTTGATAAGCTGACAATCAATCTTTAGCGAACAGACTTTGATGTCTGGTAGGCTTGACCTTACAAGCCAAACAATAAAAAGATTCACCATGTAAATGATACAGCAAATGTCAAGTAAAAGTGTTATAAAGACACTTAAGAATGAAAAATAGGGTATTTCTTGAACAACTGTATTTCAATACAGTATGTTAGATTATATGCCTTACGTTGACATCAATTGTTTTTATGTTGAGCAAACTTTTGTCTATTAAACCTTACGTGAGGTTCTTATATAGCACACATCCTGAACTGAATTTCTACAAGGTGGTCTCATTTAACTCTCAATTAAAATGAGGCACAGTAAAGAAAAATGATATGTGTAACATCACTTACTTTGGTTTAGTGGAAGTCAGGATTTAAACCCAAGTTTCATGGTTACACATTATGCAGTTCAGACAGGGTGTTGTGAAAATACGCACATTACATGTTAAATCGAGCTGACACAATAAGTCTTTCTAAAAAAAGTGTTACATTGGGAGAAGGCAGGGAATTCTACTGTTTTATTTTATTATCAATGGCGCCCCTGTACTTAACAAACAGGCCGGCATCAGGAAAGGCTCGACACCTCAGTAATAACAATTATTGGTATTACCAAAACACAGGTCTACCCTGTATAGCAAAGGGTACACTATTTTTTAATGCAACAAATAAGATGCAAGAAATTAAGAGGGACAATAAAGCCAACCAATGGTAAGCAATGGGCCGGCCTCAAGCAACTGTAGGTTACTGGTAAACTGACAATAGGTCTTTGTAAGCAGATAGCAGATAGCTTGCACTGTCTGGTAGCCCCGACCTAAAATGCTCCAGATAAAAGCCTTTTGACAGGTATTATGTTCCTGGAAAAATTGTTCGTAGGAAAATTGTCACCTTTTGTACTTGAAATTCTGTGGGAAGAGTAGCGGTGTCCCAAAGTCCCAAAAGGAGAAACCCTAAGGCCCAGGCTTGTTTGCATAGATGCACACAAAATGTATAAGCAATTCTCCCGAACCAAGGACAGACTGGCCATACTGGGCATCAGGCATTTCCCTAGTAGGCTGGAAGGCTGCTTTTGTTACCGGGGGCCGGTTTTGTAGCAGTGCTGCAGTTATAAAAGCACTGCAGAGTTCCTTGTAGATCCAACATTTTCAGGCACAATAAACGTACTGAGATACATCTGGTGATTAATGTACCTGCTGGAGAGAAATCAAAGTTTTGTTTAGTGATAATTTTAACTCATCTAAGGTAGCACAGAGGGTTATTATGCCTGCTGCAAAGAGAGTGTACTATGCAGATCACAGAACAGCATTTTATGTGCATAGCTCATTGGGTTACTGTTTTTGTCACAGAGATCCTTTTGTCACTGGGCAGTTCATAAGTTACAATCATAATATAGGTTAGAAAGCTATGTTTTTCCCCAGTCTTTCATCATCTTGGTTTTGCTAATAAGCATTTGTTTGGGGAGAAATACATTTGTATAAGTAAAGTCAATCCTAACCACTGTGTTACGTTCTGAATCCTGAGTTTGTACTTCCCCATACCAAGCACTCATAAAAAATGCTTACCAGTATGGATGACATGTGAATCCTACACCTTGTAGTCCTCTTTTTCTTATGTAACATTTTCTATACACTGATTTACCCATGTATGACTCATTGTCTCTGTATGCGTGTGTGATGTAAAATGCACCCTACACTGGTATGAGAGGCACTATAAAATAAATGAAATACGTGTGAGAGAGGGGCTATGGCAAGATTGAGAGGCACTGTTGGAGGGTGATAGTGTTCTAATCGTCGAAGAGCCCCAATAAAGAGTGCTATACTCTGGTACCCTTTAAGGTCATCATTTACTATGGATTCAAAACAAACACAATTGAATATATAATGAAAAATGTGTAGTAGAATGCACTATTTTTTCCTAAATTTTCTTGGGGAAAGAACCTTTTCCATTACCGGTGGTCAGGCTCGCTCGCTGCACTCGCTATGCACCGTACGGAAGCTGATGTGACAAAATCTGCAAGGGCTGCTTTGGGTTTCCCGTATGGCCCTGTTCTAAAGCCGTTCCACTTTCTGCTTCAGTGCAGCGCACAAGTGAGCCAAGGGATGATGACAGCCACATCAGTAGAGTGTTCCTTCTGCTACCCAGCTGGCAACCATCTTATGATCTCTTGAAATTAAAATTCTACTGCTAAGATGGATGCTTCTCTGACAAGCTCACAGTGGAAACATGGAGGCCACGGAAGATAGACTCTTAGGGTTAGAGTTCAATAGACACAGCACCCAGATTGTGTCTTGCTGCTGTTGGTAAGCTGCTACTTTTAAGAGCAGCATAGCTTGGTGCAGTAGCGTAGCAGGGATACTATCGGCTCAAGAGCAAGCGAGGAAATTGCCCATTTGACTGCTGTTGGTTGTAGCAAAAAATACACCAATTGTCAGAGTTCAATGGGCCCTTCAGGACTTGAGACCCCACTGCCACTGCTGCACCAATGGTAGCTACTCCCCTGGATGCACATATACCTTCCACGCCTGCAGGAAGACAGCTTCTCACAGGCGGCCTCTGGATGCCACATTCTATTTGAGAGATATCTAGCTTGGCAAACATTGATGCAATCATGCAGTGCCATGTGATGTAAGATTAGCGCCAGATCCAACTCTCACTCACAAATCCCCTGGATGCACAGCTTGACCTTGACCTTTGGGTGACCTTATCAACATCCTCCTCCTCATCTGGCAAGAGGAGAAGAAACAAATGCCGAGAGTAGCGATAGATTTGGGTGTGTTGAAAAATGCCTAAATGGGAGAAAAAAGTTAAATCAGTCTAACAACTGGTCTGTCCTCATCACAATTCTGTCTGTGCCGAATATCAAAGCTGAATTCCACCTCATGCCTATTATATCCACCACCAGACACTCCCTGCTCCATTATCTCACTGTTTCGGGTTCTTTTTTACCCATGCTCTCTCCCTTTCTTATTATTTTTCTGGCTTCCTCTTCCTCCTTCTGTCCCCCTTTTGCGTTTTTTCTCTCTCTTGCTTTTGGATTAAAGTCTGTTGAGGAAAAATTAACCAGCGGCTCAAATTAAACACTTGCCTCCATATCCTAGAAACCGCTCTTCACAAAAATGAACCTGGAAGAAGACAAATCTATCCCAATGTGTCCCCCTCTCTCAACTATTGAAATGTGTGATGGCATGAAGCATGGCTCTGAAGGCTGCTCTGCTATCTGAGCAGTCAAACTGGTAGAGCAGTGTTCTTCAATCTGTGGGGCGCGCCCCACAGGGGGGGGGGGCGCGCCACCATTCCAGGGGGTGGGGGGCGCGCACTCCACATGAAAATCTGATGGCTGATATTCGGCCGTAACGGAGGTTTTGAAAACAGCGGGATGGCAACCCTCACACCTTCAGCCCTTGATGAGCTGTTAAGAGGTGCTTGAAGGTGACTGAGAGGGAGGGGCTGCAGCTTCAGGCGCAGGGGCATCTATTCAGATGCAAACAGCCCTGAATGCGTCTCTGCAATTTAGAGGGGCCTCACACATTCCCTTTCTGCCCAGGGCCCCAAACATCCTAGAACCGGCAAACCTCGGTTCTGAAAACATGCAGTCTATAATTGGAATAAAATAAAGAAATGGCACGATCGCACCCACACTGATTAAACAAAGTATGGAGGACAATCAGTTAAATCAGTTATCTTGGAGTATCTCCTTTAAGTACTGTACATCACAGTGGGGGAGAGCCTGTCTTCTCGTTGTCTTGTCCAGGAGGGGGTGAGGAGCCCTACCCCTCCCTGGAATACTTGAACACTGCATGCCCACCCCTGTGCCCACCCTGGTGGATCCTGTCCAAGTCCTGGAATGGCTCCTGCAGCGAGGGTGAAGTTCTTGATGGGCCTCTTCTCAAAAAGGCTCAGCTCAAAATTAATATGAAAAGGTGAGCGAGTGAGTAAGTGAAGGGATGGGTGGATGGCTGGATGAATTAGTGAAAGGGTGAATGGATGAATGAAAGATTGAATAGATGGAGAATGAGAGAGGATGGATGGATTGATGAGTGAGTGGAAGGATGGATGAGAGAAAAGGTAAATAGCTGAATGTATGAAGGCAGGGTAGCTGGATGGGTCAAAGGGTGGATGGATGAGTGAAAGGATGGATGAGTGAAAAGGTGGATGATGAGTGAGTGGGTGGATGGATGAGTGAAATGTTGGATGGATTGATGAATTGATAAGTGCAAGGGTGAATGGATGGAAGGATGAGTGAAAGGGTGGATGTAAGGATGGATGAGTAAGTGAAAGGGAGGGTAGATGGACAAAAGGATGAATAGATGAGTGAAGGAGTGAAAGGATAGATGGATGAGAGAAAGGATGGATGAGTGATAGGGTCAATGGATGGTTTAATGAGTGGATGAGTAGATGGATGGATGGATGGAAGGAAGGATGGCTAAGTGAAAGGGTCGATGGAGAGGGAAAGGGAGGATGGATGGATGACTGAAAGGGTGGATGGGTGGAAGGATGAGTGACTGGGTGGATGGATGATTAAGTGAAAGGATGGCTGGATGGGTGAAAGGGTAAATGGCTGGATGGATGAGTGAATGGATGGGTAGAAGAGTGAATGGATGAGTGTACAGATGGATAGGGTGAAAGGGTGGATGGATGGATGATGGATGAGTGAAAGGATGGATGAAGGAATGGTTGAGTGAAATGATAGATGGAAGGATACGTGATGGATAGATTTGCAAATGGTTGAATATGTTTGGATTTGGCTGGGCTTACTTATATACTATGGCGTGACCTCCTCTGATGTGTCTGTAAAACGTACCTATTGTCCTGAAGTTTTGTCCTGAATTTTGACTTTCTGTCCTGAATTTGTGTCCTGAATTTGACCCTTTGTCCTGAATTTTTACACTCACCGTTGGCAGTAGCAAAAATCCATCCACAGATTGACCGTCTCTGTGGTGAAAAACAGGCACACCCGTCACATTAATGTTGGTGGTGTTATTATCAATCTGTCATGTGTAAAACAAAGCATCCTAGTAAAAACAATTTGCACACATTTTATCTTGGAACATTTTGTTTGTTTTGAGCTGTGTAATAAGCCTGTCATTAACCACACCCACTCACAAATCTACAGTTCACTAAACTCCCATTGCGTTGAACATTATTTGCCGGATATGGCCCGGGATATGCGGGTGGCAGTCAATTATGCAGTGTACAAGATTCCAGAAATTTCTGTCAGGTGGTGGTGGGGCCCTACATTTCAAAAAATTCAGTTGGGGGGGCTCAACCTACAAAAGTTTGAAGACCTCTGTGGTAGAGTTACCTGACCTGAGGGATAGCTCTGCTGTCTGGGGGCTGGGTGTGCAACAGTGGCACAAATAATGGATAGCACTGCCGTCTACACTAATAAGTTTTAGTTTTTGCCTTCCCTGTGAGGAACTGGCTTCACCACTAAAATTAATTGTGATCAGGTCAATAGTCAGAAGGATACCGCTGGGGGGAGGGGGAGAGGGGGGGAGGGCTGGGTCACAGCAATGAGAACATTGTGAAAAGTGTGAAAGTGGTTTACAACTGGAAAAGATGCCAAAAGATATTAAAATCTTAAATCACACAACGCAATTTCTTTAGTGTTGAATATTGTTTCTCCCTGGGAGTTTTTGACAACATATGTGAACACTTGTGTCTTTTAACAGGATTTGGCCAGTAACATTGATCAGAAATTAATAAAAGGTAATGTGAATTAGTACACCAAATTGGCAAGATGCTTTAACCCCCCCTTATAAGCCCCTGGTATATTGTACTGTACCAGTGGTACCCAGGGCAAGGGTATTAAAGGGGTCACTGGGGCTGCAGCACTATTTGTGCCACCCAGAGTAAAGCTTAAGTCTGCAGGGCTGCTAATGCAGCTTTTCTCGAGCAGCTTCCCTGCTCGAGTTTGACTCTGCCCATGCCATGTGTGACAGTCACCTCAATGTCTTGAAATATGTAAGTCACTCCTAAGGTAGGCCTCCGAAAGCCCAAGAGGAAGGGCGCATAATTATAATGGTGAATGCATATATTTACAGACATATATACCTCTACAGTAACCTTGCCATACAAGTTTAATGTAAGTGAACGGCGGTCCATATGTTAACGTGGACTGGCTACCGGACAAAACTGAGCTAGCTAGCTCCGTGATGGTACCACCAAACTTAGTCGTGTTTGATATCAAACACTGTGCTTTTTCATCCCTGACGCGATTCTCGTGGCGAGGGTGAGTTGGCATGCACCCAGGTGGCACCCTTAGAGGGTGCCCACCGAGATACCAAGTCCCTCTGCATCTTGGGGGGGGGGGGCTTTCTGAGCCATTTGCCGCCAAGGCAAGTGCTATCACTCCCAGAGGACATAGACAAAAGGCCTGGGCTTGAAGGAGGTCACACCTCTGCTCTCCCAGGATAGCTAGTGTATATAACATCAGGGCGGTGAGCTTCAAAGGCTCACACCACCTCTGATATGCAAGTGACTTGTCCCCCAGCCGAGGACAAAAACCTCCCTGTCCCCAGGCACTTGTGTGTGAGAACAGGTGGCAAAATTAGCCAGTCAGGAAGGTGTACACTTCCAAAAGGATAGCCACACCCCTAGGATGAGCTACCTCAACTGTACAGCCGAAGATGGGTACTGCCATCTTGAAGAGTCCCAAATGTAGTAGGTTCTGGGTAGAAAAGTGACTTACACCCACCGGATGTAGTCAATTCAGGGGCAGATTAGCCACAAGACTAGTAGCCCATTGACTACCCTAAACACCCCCTTAATTCTGGATTTAAGTGGCGCTCCTAAGTCCAGATCTGTTCTGAAGAAGAAAAGGACAAAGAAGAGATCTTTGTAAGCACAAGGCAGGACTCCACAAGGTAGAGGCACAAAGTACTACACCCATGGCAGCCTCCTACACCAGCTGGACTATGACTCGTCCCGTACCAGAGACCAGTTCCAAAAAGAAGGCAAACCCCTCTGAGACTCAAAGAATTCACCAGGAGTCACTAGGACTAGAGGTACAAGTCCGCTGCAGTCAGCAGGCACAAACCCACTTCCAAGATGCAAAGAAGGGCTGTCCGCTGGGCTCCAAAGAGGACCACCCTGAAAATATCCAGCCAGGTGCTTTCTGGGAAGTGTAGTCCTGAATCTCAGCAAGTCTCAGCCTTCTACAGCGTCCCCTACACTCGTGGAAGAAGATTTGCTTCATCACTGTATTTGCAGTGGCCAAGGTTTGTTGGTTTGCAGTGGCCAAGGTTTGTTGGTGGTCTTGCTGACTACTGACTACTTTACTCGACGCTCCAAGAAGATGGAATCTCTTGCTCCGTCAACATTCTCCTTCTGTGGCACAGTTGTTGAGTACTTGCATTCCAGACCTGTCTGAGTTGGCACGCCTGGTAAAGTCAGCTCCTGCAGTACCCTTCAGCACCACAGATAGCCAGGTACACCTCTGCACCGAGATGCCCGAGCTAGGTAGTGCTGTTCTGCCTGGTGATTCCTGTTCTAGGGGCCCCTCCAAGCTTCAGCTCCAAGGGGCTCCCGTGAACTCGACTCGTTTTGCTAAGTACTGCCTTTTCAGCATCCACAGTTCCGTTCAGCACCTCTGCACCCGGACTCCCAGGGCAAGGTAAAAGTGTTCAGACTGTCGAAGCTTGGTCTGCGGACCCACAAGACCTTAACTACAAGCGAGTGCAGTGGAACTTATCCCGCAAATAACTCCGGTTATACGAACTGTATTTACTTCATTCTTGTGTCTAAAAGTATATAAAAATAAGCTCTATTTTTAGAAATTGGTGTCAAATTTCTTTCGAGTCGTGTCAATTATTGTCAATGGTCAGGGGCGGCTCCTCTGTCAGAGGAGCGTCGCCCCACTTCTTTTAGGCAGTGGGAAGCATAAACCTAAAATAATATTAACTTTGTGTTATTATCATTTTAGGCTGCTTCCTACTGCTTTGCGGGCAGGTGAGTGGGCGGGGCTGCTCTGTTCTTTAAGCAGGGCAGGGGCGGAGTGATTTGCCCACTCAACCAGACATGCGCACTTTCCCCTTCTCCATGCAGGCTGCATTGCAGCTTGCATAGAGAACAAGCCCAGGACCCTATTCCCTGGTTGAGCGTCAAACCAGGACGCTCAAAATCAATCACAATGCTGCTGCAGCATTGTGATTGGTCAGGTTAGTGGGGCCTGCTTCCTGTTCCTCCATGTACTCGAGGATAGCAGAAGCAGAGACGCAGGACCCGGCCGGCGGCAAGGTAAGTTAATTTTCTTTTTTAATGTAATGTATCAATACCCCGCGCGATCCCTCGTGACCCCACCCCTGCGCAATCCCCCCGTGCCTGCACCGCCACCCGCAAGCCATGCCTACTGCCCCTCTCAATGCTGGTACTGTAAAATGCTTTACGCATGTTCCTCCAAGAAGGCCTGTCTTCTCTTTGCCACTTTACCAGGCTTGAGAGAAGGATTACTAGTGTGAATCCAAGGTCCACTTTTGGGCATCGTGTTAATATTTCATGGCAAGGCCCCCGGCCATACCACATAATATTGCCACCAGGCTACACATTTCATTTAAAGAACAAGACAGCAAGCCTCTAACGCAGTGGCGTAGCTAGGGGGGAGCGGTGGGGGCGTTCCGCCCCAGGCGGCACTATTTTTTGGGGGCGGCGGCTGCTGCACTGGTGGCCCATGGCAGCACTGCACACGTGTATGAAGTGCAAGCGCGCCTCTGTGCAGAATTCACGAGCTTTGCCTGACACCCCCTTTGTCGTATGCATGTACCAGCCGTGCGTGTCTGCAGTGTGTGTTTACCACAGCACGAGGGAGGGTTTTAAGCTTCACTGTGAGCACTGGCCGGGGGCAGGTGGAGGCACAGACGGGGCTCTGGCACCTGCTTGCAAATGCTACACGCACCACCTAGTATAATGGTGGTGCGGTGCCTGGCGTACCGTCTTTGAGGGGCCCAGGGCCGTCAATGTTGTAGCGCACGAAAGTGCTACCAATGACGGCCCTGGGCATCATTTTTGGCCAGCCCCTGCACTGTGACGAACGTCACCACCACGCGCTCTTGTGAGTGGAATCTCTGGACTGCTGGGCGATTTGCTGCAGTCAGAACCCCAACAAAGAATGGGTTGTGTATGCCGGTGCCACTGTGGAGTCTACACAGGAGAGGTAAGAGCTAAGCCTAAACGGGTGACATACATGTGAGAAATATTTAAGACCTGAGGAGCGAGTAAATGCGAGGGGCCTATCCGTACAAACACATCATATGTACTTTATGGATGCATGACTGTAAAATTGTAACTCAAGCTTCAGTCACTGATATACAGCACTATGAAGACCACATTTCTTAAGAGCACCTGTTACAAAACGAGTAAAAATAAGAAATGTGTAGTGAGGAGGTCCAAGCAGGTAGGTTGTAATTCAGTATGTTTTATTCATGAAGAAAACAAGTAGTAAAGTTCAGAACATCAAGTAGATATGTAGTAGATCAGAGCCCCACCAGGAACTGCCTGTCAGCTGCTCAGCCCATAGCCAACTGTCCACTTCACCTCTCTGAGTCCCAACATTCCGAGGCATCATCAGACTCCAACATTCTAATGAGTCAGAGCACAGGTACTGGCTGAGCAGAGGTGGTAAAATACCTTACAATATAAATGCAGGATACTACATATATCCCTTTTCCTTCCAACAGAAGAACGAATGCAAAATATGATAAAAGATAACGAGAGTGAACAAAGGACAGATAGCAAGGAAGGAACAACGGAGTGACAGAGAGAACATCAAGGAAAAGAGCAAGACAGAGCGAACAGTCAGGAAGGAGAAGACAAAGAAGAAGCAAAGAGCAAGAATACACAAGTGGGAAAGACCCAAACACTCCGACAAAGAAACTAATACGGAAACACAGGAGTACTGAACAGGAGAGAGAGCAGAGATAGGTGAAAGAAGGAATGAGTGAATAAGAACGAAAAGGTAAGACGCATATCCACCAACAAAGGGTAGGAAGGAGAAGGAAGCAGAGGAAAAAGAGAAGTAAACAACCAGAGAACAGAGAGACATAGACGCACCAAGGACTAACCCCCGAATGCACCCACTGGCCAGGCAGGCAGGAAGGGAAGGAAGAACAAGCCACGACGCAAACCGCACACCAGCCTACACACAGACACAAAGAAGAGGGATAACTGATCTCCTCCGGAACAAGGAAGAGAAAGAAAAAAAATACAAACGAGGGAAGGCTGGAGACAAAGTACGACAACAGCATTGTAAATCCAGAAACCAGGGATGCAAATGTGATAACATCACGAGGAAAGCTGGACATAAGTGAAAACAGAGAAGAGGAAAAGAAATACAATAGTGCAACTAATCCTCTCCCAATTTTCAAAAAGACAATTCAAATCAATTATGAGTAACATTGCGTTGAAAAAAACAGCAATGTGACATAATGTAGAAAGACAATAACAGCCAATGGGACTAAGACCCATGACCGTCCTCTACTCCTATGCAAGAGCGTGAGGAGTACTGTAAATGGGAATGTGACCCATAATGTGAAAGCGCGTGAAAGGACAACCCCATAATAGAGGTAAAAAGCAGTGCAGAGTAGAAATGGGTCTAAAACCCATAAGGGGTGTCGGTTTAAGTAAATGGGACTGTAACCCATGAAACGGTGCCCTGTGTAAGGGTGAAGACCGTGTGTAGCCCAAGTAGACAAGTGTATGTAGGCAAATGGGGCTAGTACCCATTCCCATCCCTGTTTAGGGAAACGTAAGGTGTAATGAACACATAGCAAGTAGGCAAATGTTTGTAGGAGCTAAAGGGGGTTGAACCCAAAGCCATCCCTGTGTAGGGAAAAATAGAGTGTGAAATGTACACCAGTAAAATGGACAAATGAACCCCAAAAGGTATGTACCTAGGATCCAAGAGTAACCGCTGTAGGTAACAGTGGAGAAGGACAATCCCTTATATAATGTTCCACAAGCCAAAAAAAGTAAACATATGGTGAAATCACAGCCACGCTTAAAAACGGCTTAAATAACAAAACACATTAAACCATTTTTTGTGAATGTCAGAGTTAAGGATGTGGCTAGAATCTCCCAAGTGGACTGTAAGCTGATAGGACAAGACACAGCGTTTTTTTAACATGTGGCGGAGGCACCAGCATAAATAAATCGGATTTTGAAGTCTGTGAGTCTGAAGAGAGTACCATGCACCACAATAATAAAATGTGCATGCAAAGTACACCATGTGTCAGGAAGAAAAAGCTTGATGATGTGCCTGGGTACCAAAGTTCAAGAGCTCACGTGCGTTGTTTAAATCACCAGAAAAACAAAGTCAAATTCTTACTTTTAGAATAGGAACCAAATATTGTTGCCGCTGAAATGAAATAGTGTGGAGCTGAACACCAGACTCTCGCGACGTCTTCTGTCAACATTCTAAGACCGTGGTTGGCACACAATGAAAAGCACTGTAGAAATCCTCGGCACCAATAATTAGCACCATGACAAAAGAAACACAAAAAGAAAGCGACACGTACTTTGCGCTGAGCCGAGTGGCTAACCGCGCGTTGTGGTGCTAAAGCGTCCAAGAACAGCAACCAAAAAGCTGCCTAGCAACTGGTGACAATGAGGGCTCCACGAGAACAAGAATGATGCAGCGTCTCGTCATAGAGGGTTCCTCAAGAAGGCTCGCGCGGCAACAAGATGAGGTAGGATGCGCGCGATCGGTTTCAAAATAAAAATGACAGTTGAAAACTGCCGTTGTGCCTGCGGTACGCACAGATCGATGAAGAAAAAATTGGACTCACCTCAGTGTGAGGGAAACCCACAGCATACAGTGCTCACTGTCACCAAAACAAAGTTACAAGCATAGACAGAAGTCAGTAACACGATGTGAGGGGAGAACATTAAACTCCAGTCGTGTGAAGACTGTCCTCACGTCAGAAACATGACGTGAAGAAACACTGCTGCCACAATCGGTACCACTCCATAGGAAATTTTAAGCAGGATATGCTCAAGATCACACAATGCAGGGAGCGCCAACCACAAGCGTCTGCCACACAGTTCTTAGTAGGTCACTGGAAACTATCATACTGCACAACGTAGAAAGGGACAGACCTTTCACGACTGCATCCTCTTACCACAGTTTTTTCTAATAGTGCTGGAATAGACAGGCGAATGAAATTTGTTGGAAGCGTACTAGACTGTAGTGGTAATTCCGATGTCCAGATAGTGTAGAGTAGATGAACACAGCACGCCTGGGTTAGGGCTAGCTGATGGTGAGGCCATTGGTGGGGCTGAACGGCGTAGTGCTTCATCTTAATTGTGTTGATGTCTTCTTTTCTTTTCTTTTTGATGCTTGATTCTCGCTTGTTCTCATACATGTTGATTGAAGAACACGCTTGTTTCATGTTGTCTTCTTTTGTTTTCACTGAAGAACATACTTCTTCCTTTTTGACATCGTAGTTGTCCTGAGTAGAACAGCCTTGTTCTATGTACGAAAATTTTCCTTCTCTGTGGATACCTCCGCTTTTGTATATTGTGGTAGTATCCACTGTAGCCATCTCTTAGTCCTCTTGTTTGTCAGGTACCTGAGATCTTCTTGTAGGTGTAGGTTCTTCATCATCCTCGTCGCCATAAAATGTAGTGATGAAGGTCCACACAGGAGGATGTAATTCAGGATGTTTTATTCCTGAAGATAACAAGTAGTAAAGTTCAGAACATCAAGTAGATATGTAGTAGATCAGAGCCCCACCAGGAGCTGCCTGTCAGCTGCTCAGCCCATAGCTAACTGTCCACTTCACCTCTCTGAGTCCCAACATTCCGAGGCATCACCAGACTCCAACATTCTAATGAGTCAGAGCACAGGCACTGGCTGAGCAGAGGTGGTAAAATACCCTACAATATAAATGCAGGATACTACAAAATATTATTATATAGTTAGTGTTTTGTATATTTTGTTACTGTAGAGTGATCTGCAAGACAATCATGGCCAGGTGGGCACTGAGCACAAAAGGAAATAAATAAAATAATGGATATTATGTTAGTATAAGGCAGTATTTACTCTTGAATCAATTTGATCAGTAAATGATGGACTCTACCTAAGTAAATTGGAAATCATGCACTTTAATTTTTTCCATCGTGAAGTTTGAGAATTTTACTAACTTCCTTACTTTTCCCTGGTTGGGCGTCTCGATGAGAACGAAAGAGAGAGAGAGGAGTTCAAAGAAGTGAAAATCACATATGTGAAGCCTTCATAAAAATCAATGAAAACCTTTTACAGTTTCTAAAAAGGCACCAATATTTTCGAATAGTGCTGCAGCCCCGGGGCCCTTGAATCGCTGTCACAGTTCCGCAGTGAACGACGGTGTAAAGCAAATATGCAGGAGAAGGATATATAAGAAATAGCTGGTTTATTCATGGAGAGTCAATAAGGCACAGCACGCAGCAAAAGAGGAACAGTTCAACTGTCACCCTGGAACATAGAACATAAAGGTGCCGATTACGATCCGGTAAAAACCGGGTACGAACCGTCGGTCGGAGCGTTTTCCCCATCCTACTCGTACCCGGTCGTAAAACTTTACAAACATGGAATTACGATTCGCACGGAAACACCATTTCCGTACGAATCGTAAAAAACACCGACCGACGAAAATATACATACGAATGTGATCTGGGAATGCTGCGACGTGACGTCGGGACGCTGTCAGGCAGCGTTTCACGACCCAGGAATTACGATTCGAACCGACAGCAGTCCGGACGCCAATATTTTCACGGCACCCAAAAAGTGCCGGAAAAGCGAAGTACGCCGCGAATCGACCAGAGTAGGTGGCCCGGTACGCACCGTACCCCCCCCCAGCCCCCGTACGTACGCGCCGACCCCCCCCCAGCCCCCGTACGTACGCGCCGACCCCCCCCCCAGCCCCCGTACGTACGCGATGAACCCCCCCAGCCCCCGTACGTACGCGCCGACCCCCCCCAGCCCCCGTACGTACGCGCCGACCCCCCCCAGCCCCCGTACGTATGTGCCGACCCCCCCCAGCCCCCGTACGTACGCGCCGAACCCCCCTGTATGTACACCCATGTACGTGTCGAACCCCCCCGTGTACGTTCGAGTCGAACCCCCCGTGTACGTCCGAGTCGAACCCCCCGTGTATGTACACCCGTGTACGTTCGAGTCGAACCCCCCCGTGTACGTCCGAGTCGAACCCCCCCGTGTACGTTCGAGTCGAACCCCCCGTGTACGTCCGAGTCGAACCCCCGTGTATGTACACCCGTGTACGTTCGAGTCGTACCCCCACCCGTGTATGTACGGTGCGTACCCCCAGCGCGTGTAAGTTGACAGGAGGAATAATTTTCCCCCCTTTGAAAAGTAAACCACCAATTTCCTCAATCTCAGAAGATACACGACAATATGGAGCAATTTCCGCAGACACAAGCCTTTCCTTGGGCCATCCTTTTTTAATGAACTCAAAAATCTGCTGACACAAAACATCATCATTCACTTCTCTAGACCACTCACTTTCAGATAGATTTGTAAACTCATGAGACACAAAATCTTTTACAGTGGCGATAATATCCACATCTTGTGCAACCGTGGACACACATTCATCAGAGCATGGTAGCCTAGAGAGAAAGTCAGCCGTGACATTATTCCTGCCTGGAACATATACCACCTCAAAATCGTATTCCTGTAAACGGGAGGTAAGTCGGGCTATGCGGGCAGTGGAATTCCACCCACCCCAGGAGATAAAATACCAACAAGAGGCTTATGATCAGTCCTGAGTAAGAACCTACTACCCCAGACATAATTGTGAAAATGTTCAATGGCCCAGATACATGCTAGTAATTCCTTCTCAATCACTGCATACCTTTTTTCCGTAGCAGACAATGTTCTGGAAGCAAAAGCTACACACCATTTATCTTTTCCTGAGATCTGACTAAGAACACCTCCCGGACCATAAAGACTGCCATCAACCGTGATAATACACTTTTTATTCAGACAAAAGGATTTGAGAGTGGGTGCATTAACGATCTCTTTTTTGATTTCCGTGAAAGCCATTTCTTGTACATCAGTCCAAACAAACTCAGCTGATTTCCTAGTTAACTCCCTAAGAGGTTCCATTTTAGTAGCAAAGTTTTGTATAAACTTGCTGTAATATTCACAAAGACCAGCAAACGAAAGAAGTTTTCCCTTATTGTCAGGAGCAGGAGCTTTTATAATCGCATCAACCAAAGCTTTTTTTGGTACAACACCCTCACCAGAAAGAGTATGACCAAGATACTCAACCGAGTTAAACCAGATGTACTCAATCTAGAACATACTTCTTTTAAGTGAAGAAAATGTTCATCCATATTTTTGGAAAATATGAGTATGTCAACTTGAAAACATTTGACAAACATGTTCACATCCTTGAAAATATGATACATCGCTCTCTGAAACACCGATGCAGCTGAAGCTAGGCCAAACGGCATTCTTTTAAACTGGAACAAACCATGGGGTGTGATAAATGCCGTGAAATGTTTGGAATCATCCGTGAGATCAATCTGATGATGAGCAGACCGAAGATCAAGAGTAGAAAAAACACAAGCACCATCTAACATGCATATCATTTCATTAATGTTGGGAAGAGGATGACAGTCAGTAATCAAATTAGCATTTAAGGCCCTCAAATCAACACATAGACGAATGCTTTTATCAGGTTTACGAGCTAAAACAATGGGAGAAACCCATTCAGATGATTCAACCTCTTCAATGATATCCTCTTTAATCATAGATTCAAGCATTTCTTTAAGTTTCACCCTAACGCTGATAGGAACACCTCTCAATTTTTGTCTTACCGGAACAACATTCTCCTTGACTTTGATCCTATGGCTAAAACCATTGAGTTTTCCTAACTTGTCCGAAAATACTTGAGGATATAACTTAATAAACTCTGTTCCAGATAATGATAATGCAAGCACTGAAACTGGTTCTTTGCTCCTAGGATTTAAAACAATGCTCAACTTAGCTTGGTCACGCCAACCTAAAACATTTACATCTTTGAAAGTCACATATAGTTTGATAACAGCAGAATTGCCTCTGAATTCAATAGGAACAACCTTGAACCCAATAAAATCAATCTTTGAACCATCAAAATTAAATGCAATGATATCTGGTTTGCAGAGAGAATCACAGTCAATCAACTC
Organism: Triturus cristatus; assembly: GCF_964204655.1. Classification (NCBI taxonomy): domain Eukaryota; kingdom Metazoa; phylum Chordata; class Amphibia; order Caudata; family Salamandridae; genus Triturus; species Triturus cristatus. The sequence continues at coordinate 559,200,929 of NC_140590.1, forward strand.
TCCTAAACATTCATTACAATAATCTTGCGTAATTATGGTCCAAGGTGACCCAGAGTCTGCCATAAGTTCCAACTGTTTCCCCATGATATAAACTCTACATTTGGGTGAAGAAATTCTGTCCATCTCGGAATCCTCAAGGTTGTTTTGAATTGAAACCACAATACCAGACTCTGTACCACCTTGAGACCTATCATCTACAGAGATATCGTTAGACACATAAGAAACTTTGCCCTTATTAGGAACCGAAGATGAAGATTGAGTATTTTTTGTTGCACTAAACTTGGGTACAATCTTACACATTTTTAAAAAATGCCCTAAGCGTCCACACTTATTGCATTCTTTGCCCACTGCAGGACAATGTGGAAAAGAAGCAATATGATCAGGGTTACCACATCTGTAACAATAACATTGTTTAGGTCTAACACTATTCTTACCACTAGAAATAGGTTTTGATGTACTAGAACTAACAACACTAATCTCATTAGATGTACTAGGTTTAGTATCTTTGTTAAGAGATTTAATCCATTTATCAGATTGTTCCAAAGCTTTGGCTGTACTAATAGCTACTTCTAAACTTGGATCCCCCAAAATCCATAACTGCTCTTGAACTTTCTTACTTTTAACATGAACAATTATCTGATCCCTGATCATTTCGTCTGTCATTAATCCAAAATTACAATGCAAAGATAATGCACGAAGAGCTGTTTAAAACATAGAACATAAAGTGTACACGCAGGTACTATGTTCTATGTTCCAAGATAAGGGAAGGAAGAAAGGAAACTACAAAAGACATAAAAAAAAGAATGTAACACGGTCATTAAATTATTCACTATTATTCTATTGTATCAGGGACATGAAAGGTGCTGTATCACAAGCAGCCTTGTTAACGTGCAAGGGTGTGAAGTTAAACAAAACAAGTGAGTTCAGACAGGAGTGCTGCAGAGATGACAGTCTGTATCAAATGCTTGACATGGTTGCAGATGTATCTTTTATGTTATGAGTGACAATCAACTCACTGCAGCAGTCACAGTTCACAATACACTACCACAGGGCACAACACTTCATCTAAACAGATGTTGTACTGTCAGGTAAACTCCAGTTTGTGGCCCAAAGAGATACTCTAGTCGCATGCTGTGTTTTTGGTAATGTGTTCGCGACCCACCCCGCTCCACCCCAGTGCTCCCCCCAACTTCCCTGCAAACTTTACTGTCATTTTAATACATTTTACGTCACCCCATGAATCCCAAAGGGCTGTGAAATGCCCAGTTGTCAGCACCTTGATAGATGTTAAACTACCTGGGATTTTCCCATCCTCAAATGTCTTCATTTATTTTATTTTTTTGCTAGGATCAACATTTAAGAAATGTACGAATAAAGGTGCGGAAAAGAAACAGACATTAAAAGGTTAATTAAGACAAGAAGGGTAGAGACATCGCTTAACTTTATGACTCCATACAGAGTTTGGCACAAGCACCGGTCATTGCATGTGCCCACAAAGTCAGGGGGTGTGGATGTTTCTTGAGCATGTTTGCCTTGCCAGCTGACACATGTGCTTGGAAAGAGCGCTAAGTATGGGAAAGATGCAATACCAGCTTTCTCGATGCGGAGCATCTGGGCCACTGTGGTGTCCCTCCCACCTTCAAGGAGTAGCCGGGCGGTGGACTTCTTGTGAATAAATATTTATGTGTGAGACGCTACGATCCTAGTTCCTTTAATACCGGTTGTGGGTTCAAACCATATAAAAAGACAGATGCAAAAATAAAGGTTCCATTCTGCAACGTTATGTGCATTTTATGTGGAGTTCAAGTCCTTGACTCCTGCACCAATTTTGTAATCTGGGCAACATTTACCGTTCTGGGGAACTTGTGAAGTCTGTTGACACTGTAATTGGTTTTGTATTTTACCATGTAGGGTGGTTTACATTTACATTAGCTAATGGCTGTGGAGGTTAGAAGAGAGTAGTTCTCGCAGTTTTGACTGTTTAGTCTCTGACCTCTGTTACTTGAGCAATACTGGAAGTTATACAGTTCTTTTACCGGGAGTGCAGGCCTTTGGAAGGCATGTGGATGAGAAAGCATGAAACTGCCTGCGCTGTGGAGATAAATAGGTACATTGTATTGTTTTTACTCTTGAAATTAATGGGGGTAATTTGGAGTAAAAATTAGCAAAGCAGGTTTGTTTTTGGGTCAAATTATTCCTTCCTAAAATGGAATGCCTTGAAGCTGTGGACTTTCTTGCAGCTCCAGCACATGAGGGGGGGCCTAACCTAGTTAGTCAGTATGCGTGTGACATCATAGTATGTGCCATCACAGTCAGTGATGTCACAATGCATGTGGCATCACAGTAAGTGACATCACAAGAAGTAACATCAGATATTATGATCTCACACATTTGTTAGGTATATCATGAGTGCATTTAAGCACATTATGAGATTTAACAAATTAGATTTTGCTTTGGGGTTGTGCTAAAAAAGAGGCGCAATCCTGATGCAAAATCTGAGTCTCAAATAATTTTACACATTTTTTAAAACCCTGCCACAAAGAAATTGGCAACAAGGAGAAGCATGTTAGTAGATCTTTTATGATTAATTGGTTCCAGAGTCTGCATTTTCTAATATTTTTATAGGGTTAAAACATCTGCCGCAGAGGTGCCCAGAAAATATCAGGGAATAATAATTGGTGAGATAACCCTGGAGGTTAAAATATTTCTTGGAGAGATTTCTGTTTGTGTAGTCCCAGATCTGACTCAAAGTAGTATAGAAGGTTACTGTGCCTGCAAAGCAGATCATGTAATATGCAGATGGCAGAATTGTGTTTTTTTTTTTTAATGTAGCTAGGTAAGTGAGTTTCTGCTTTGAACACAGATCCTTGTGTTCATTGCAGTTCTTAAATACTAAGCCTTTTAATGTAGCACAGTGAGCTAAGTAGGATATGTGACTGCTACACCTTTTAACCCTCACTGACTCATGCAACACATCTTGTACACTGATTTACACACTTGCGTGATTTATTGTCAATCTGTATGTTATGTAAATCTCTCTGACACCCTGCATTGGGATGTGAGGTTAGTGTTGCGCACGCAGCACCTCCCCTCCGACCTTTACTTTCACCTGCAGTGGAGTAGAGAGTGGCGTCGTAACTTAAAAACTGCCAATTCTCACCCCCGCTACCTGCCATGGGCGGCAATCTGGGGGACAGCCCCGGGCGCCAGAAGCTCTAGCTACGCCAATGCTCTAACGATCAGAAGAGAGCGGAGGGGGGCATCGCGGGAGAGGGGAACGGGGAGCAGGGCCCAGCGACAAATGCATTGTAGTAGCAAAGAGTTTTGAGTAGAAAGCGAGATACTTTGGGGAGGTTATGGTTGTCCTCAAATCACCTTTGGATCATGTAACAGCCAGTGGCTTACAAAGTACATTGGGCAGCAACATAGATCAAAAACATATCCAATTTAGACAAGGTTAGTGATGTGGGCGGGGTCGTTCAAGGATGGACAGTTCTCGCCGAAGGATTTTGTCCAAGGTTGCAGTAATGATGCATTCGAAAGCATGCTGTATTAATAACAGCGCAAAGTGGGATAGAATTAAAATACAACTACGAAGAGCAATCTAGCTCAATAAAATGTATACTTGAATGCAGAAATGAGCACAGCTATTTGATAATGAAGGTAACGTGTCAGCACAACGGTGAATGCTGTCAAGGCAATGTGTGCTGTAGATACCGAGGAAACGTGGGTGCACGAACCAAGGCAGTATTTGTTACCTCACGTGTAACTGTACTACCTGAGGCCTGAGTCTGTACAACCAGAAACCTAAGGGTATCAGGAAAAATGCCAGAGTACCAGTACTCCGAGTACTAGCGACGGCTGGATCGTGAACTTTGAAAGTGGTGGGGCACAAATACTCGTCTTGCAATGACTGACAATGAGAGCCACATATTTAGTCGGGGTGAGAAGGTCTCCACCAGAGATATATCTGAATAAACAGTTTTTACAGCACATTTTTCAGAGGTTATAAATGGGCATGAAATATATATCCCAAAAATGTTGTTGTGTGCTTGGCACGCCTTACTTTCCACCCTCCCTTAGGAAACCATTAACAGATAGTAGCAAAATAATTGCTTTTTAAGCATAATGTACCTGCATGTATTACAGAAAATGTTAGCATCTGGCTATGCAATGTCCACGGGGCACACTTTTTTTATGACATCAACTTTGCTCTGTGATGACCTGCCAAGGATGAGGATGGGAAGACACTCAAACTCTGAAACATCTGCAGTCGTTCTAAAGGTAGACTGCATAATCACACATCTCTATAGCAGAACATAATAACGTGTGTAGCTTTTCAAACATGTACTTGCACTCGTGCTCCTGCCAAGCACATTCTCAGGCATACTCTCGGCGCGGGTGAGTATGCACTCTGAAGGGAAAGGGCAGAAACATCAAAACTTACACGAATCTCAAAATCACAGGCTGTACACAGCAGCACTAGACACATGTGACAGAATGACACAGCAGTGCTACTGCTCAGATGCATAATTAGACAGACAGGAGACAAACAACAGCAACCTGCATGCCCAGGCTCTAGTCATCAATAGTGATAATATCGAAGCAAACCTTGTCAATTTACATGTTTTCGAACAAGTCATGACACACAAGCTATAGCAAATTCCCTTTGGTACCAAGGAACCAAAGTCATCAATAAGTCCTACAAACACTGATTAAACTATCTCTAAGAAATTGTCTTTGAAAATATTTCTGAAAAGTGGTCATCTTGTACAAAACATGAGTTTATCAGTTCCCAAAAATCCAGACATTTGTTTGTGTGACACCCTGGCCTAAAGGTTGAAGAGGTCCCTTCCTGTCCCTGCACCACCTGCCTACTTCTGAAGGGATTAAAGAGCAGTCGCTTGGTGCCAAACCCACCGCAGAAACCATGCGCACAACAAAATCTGAGCATGGGAGGAGTAAACAGCAGCTCTGGACTCTGACACAAATTAGCACTTGCTTGGGAGCGTATGCTGCTGTCTGTCAGAGGTGAGCAGCAGTTATCCAATCAAAGCATTACTCAGTTTACACAGCAGTGTTTTATTTTGCCAATGGCTGTTAGTAAAATCAGGCTGAGTGGTTGGAATAGCGTAGCCATCAGCAACAATTAAGAGAGGAGTGGAGTTTGGGGTCTCCTGCCTAGGCCACCTGCACATACGCCTGGCTTCCTTCCTGCTCGTCTGCTGGTATCCATGCTGGACCAGAAGAGGCGGACCCCGGCGCATGCAGCAAGTGAAGAGCGGGGCTGGATGCACAGCATATACCCTGTTGATGCAGCAGCAGAGGTGAGCGAGCCACTAAAAGCTTGAGTCAGGCAGGGCTGGACTGGGAACCAAAACCAGCCCTGGCAAAGTGCTCAGCCCGCTCTTCCCCCCCACCCACCGGGGGATTGGGGGTGCCGCCGAGCTCTTTGCCAGGGCTGGTTTTCGGCTGATTTTGTTACAGGGCCGATTTTGCAGCTATGCAACAAAAACGGCCACCAGGGACCCAAAACTGGCTCACACCCGTGCGGCCCACCGGGGGATTGCCCGGTGCCCACTACGGCCAATCTGGCCTGGAGCCAGGCCTGGCTCTGGCTCAGCTCGAGGTCCTTTTGGAACCTCGATCCCATAACAAACCAAGCTTTCATGTGGTTTCTGCCTGTCTCCCTCTCTGTACCCTGGATGTGGTGTTACACCCAGAGTTGTCAATTTTGGACCTGGGTGAACCAATTTCTAGCCTCCAATCAACATCCTACGATTCTGGCAAATCACTTAATCTCCCCATCCCTATAAACAATGAATTGTGACCTTGTGGATTGTGCTAGTCTTCATGTGAAGGCTCCAATACCTTTGGGCTGAGTTCGCTCAAAACATAAGGAAAGACAAATCGATACATATATACTGGCTGATTTGATCAAAGTGAAACCAGAAAACCTGGATAAATTGCAGCTGCCCCACTCGAATTGTGTGATCTTAGGCAAATATTTTATTTCACCAAAGCACTTTTTTCTTCATCATTGCACATGAAAGCATTTTCAAATATGTGAGTTCGCAATACCAGTTTTACAAAAACCTATTGTGTTTGATTCAATGGGCTATAATGTTCTATTAAAATCTGGGCCACCTACAGAGTTTACATGACAATTGTCTTGCCTCGTAGTTCAGTAATAGTTTGTGTAAAGAAGATATCACTTTTAATAAAGTACTTCTTAGTGTAATGCCATAATGTAACATATTTATGTCAACGCTTTGTCGTGTAGTTCCCACTAATCCGTAGGATCGGCACGTTTGTTGGGCAACATAAACTATGGGTGATGTGCTTAGACTGATTCCAAACAAACCCGCAGGATATGTTGGCCTAGAGACCAGCTAGCTCACAGTGCCACCATAACCGCCCCCCTAACCCAAACAGGAAGCGCATAGATTCTAACGAGCACTGAACATGACAACCCTGAACCCTCAAGTATTGTAGTAACAGATCAGGACCTTTCCGCTCAGTCACTTGTGCATACTTGTTCTCAGATAAATATACTGAGAATACACAGTGGGACGTTTTCAAAATATTTATTGAACCAACATTATTCTAGTATAAAATACATGTGCTGCTATAATCAGTAGACAGAAGCAGATGAAACTGATTACACGCACCAAAAGAGTAAATAGTAGAAATAGTTCTACTACGGTGCTAAGACAGCGTATATATGCAGGAATATAATAAAAGGTAGTAATCAGGCATACTCCTACTATGCAAAACCCTACTCTGTGTAGGTGTAAAGTCAAGAAGCCCCTTAGGGATGATCCAACCCCATTAACGGGCGGGAGAGAACTTAGGACCCCGACTTGGTCACGAACTGGACACCCCTCATGGAGGAATATGCCACATTACAACGCATGCTTTTTTAACGCATGCCATTACAACGCACTCGTTACAACGATCCCGTTGGTATATTGCATGCCATTACAACGCAAGTCAGAATAACGACTCACTATAAGGGGGGGCACTGGATTTTGGAATTGTATAATTTACTATTCCAATTCCAGTCTATGCAACAGTAGGGAAGGTGTTGGATCTTAAATCCAACACCTTCTGACCCCTACAGCAAGTCGCTGCTCCGACTTGCATTGTAATGGCATGCAATGTAACAATGCGGTCATTGTAATGACCTCGTTGTAATGGCATGCGTTGTGTCGCATGCTTGGTAAACGATGTTTACCCTCACGGAGATGTCAGACCGCTGCGTGGTAAAGTCTCAGCTCAGCATGCACAGACCCTCGGTGTCAGCTGAAATGCCTCCTCTACTAATCCTCTGAGATGCTTATTATTTATAATAAAAAGCATCCTTGTGATGTGCATATAGATTAGTAATGTTATGGATATGTGGCTAGCCCTGTTACCCCATGGATGAAGATAGAACGACATTTGAACCTCGTGCGTTGAGGCCTTGTACTTGGTGCTCGAGGCATCGTGACAGATGTGTAAACAGAAGTAGCTTCAGAGAAACTGATCCGACATTGTCACGCACGTGAATATGTGCAAAAGGTCACAGCAGTAATGTTACTGTGCAAAAAGAGGACACCGTAAAAAAATGTGCAGCTTTGCTACATGGGCCTAACACAGGCACATAACAGCTTCCATGTGTTAAAGAAATGCACTTTTTTTAATTTTGCAAAGACTATCATATTTTACATAATGTGTCGTGTTTGATTTAGATAGCAAACATTTTCAGGGCACGGCTTGTGCACTGGCTCTAAGATCTGAGCCAGACCATTGGGATGGCTCTGGCTTAACTCTCCCTGTTTGCTGGCTCCATGATGGGACTAGCCTATGGTGCGATGGGGCACTGTTTTAAATATCTGGTGCGCTAATTGGGGCCACTTTAATTTTGGTGTTCGGGCCCATTTTTTGTCCCAATCTGACCCTGGTTGGCTCGTCTACCTCTATGCTGCACTGATCAGAGTCAGACCTACCTTGGTTGACCCTCGTGACCTTCGTTAGGATGACGGAACCACTTTGTATTGTTCTGAAAACCGAAGTACGGAAATAAAACACTTTTGCACGAGCCTTGGCGAGTGAATGAGTCCCACTTCCAGCATCGGTTCGGCTGTCTCCAGACTCCCAGTCCAGGCTTCTTATTTAGCGAAGTCGCCCTGCGGCCAGGGCTTAACTCATAGTTGAAAAGATAATTGTATGGCAAAGGTTGCAAAGGGCAGGCCGAGACGATTGTGACACAGTACTGAAGGCTGCCACTCACCTGTTGTCACCAGTCTGTAGTCTCTGAAATGAAAATTAAAAGGCAGCTTGGTATGGGGCGGTTGAGGGGGCCCAGACATTCCCTTGCAGGAGGGTGCAATCACTCACTGCACCCGCCTGCAAAGGGATCTCTCTCCCCTCTTAAAATTGCAGGAGGGTTGCCACCTGCATCACTCCTTATTGAACTTGAATGTGCTGACCCCCAGCGACAGCGCATTCAACATAATAGGATGCATTTTTTTTTGTTTGCACACAGCACACCTGTTTGAAGGTGCACCATGGCGCAAACAGGGAAAGTGAACCCCATATGTAAGATGGCCCCTGGTGTTTCTGTCAGGTGGGGTTGGCATATAACACAAAAACACACACACACACTGGAGTCAGAGAGATGAATGGAAGCACACTCTAGACACAGGGTACATAGCCAGTAACCTGATGCTGCAGGGCTTTAAGTATGATGAAAAGGCAGGGGCCTCTAAAAGGAGCATATCTAGGGGTCCTTTCCAATAAGTGTGGACTATGTGATTAGAGAGTGATTGGAGAGTGTGGGGTAAAACCAGTGAATTTAGATCCTGCGCTTCACCCAGCTGTCACATGACCAGTATTTGGGTGCCCCTTTGAGTATGCATCCACACATATCACAAAGCAACTAACATATGCCTAAGACAAGCCAGACATCTTGGCTTTTCCAAAGTTTCTTAGCAGTATCAGATAAATGAGTAACAACAATCCGCAGACACCACCAACTCATCCGTACCGCCAAAAGGACCTCCTTCAAAGAGCGCATTGACAACAACGCACACAACAGCAAAGAGCTCTTCAACATTGTGAGGGAACTCTCCAACCCCAGCTCCAACTCCAACGACATCCCGCCATCACAAGACCTCTGCGACTCTCTAGCCACCTTCTTCCACAGCAAGATCGCAGACATCCACGACAGCTTCAGCAACCAGGCCCCCCGACAGACACAGACACCTCAGACTCACCACCCCCCAGCCACATCGACATCGACCCCCTGCTTTCCTGGACCCACGTCAACGACGAAGACACCATCAAAATCATGAACACCATCCACTCCGGTTCACCATCCGACCCCTGCCCGCACCACATCTTCAACAAAGCAAACTCCATCATCGCACCCCATCTCCGCAAAATCATCAACAGCTCCTTCGAGACTGCCACCTTCCCGGAGAGCTGGAAGCACGCCGAGATCAACGCCCTACGCAAGAAACCCAAAGCTGACCCCTAGGACTTCAAGAACTTCCGGCCCATCTCCCTCCTCCTGTTCCCGGCGAAAGTCATCGATCAGATTGTCAGCAGGCAACTGACCTCCTTCCTCGAAAAGAACAACATCATGGACCCGTCCCAATCCGGATTCCGCAGCAACCACAGCACCAAAACAGCCCTCATCGCCGCAGCCAAAGACATCAGGGCCATGATGGACAATGGAGAAACCGTGGCCCTCATCCTCCTGGACCTCTCGGCCGCCTTCGACTCCATCTGCCCCCACACCCTCCGCACACGCCACCACAACGCAGGGATCCGCGACAAAGCACTGGACTGGACCACCTCCTTCCTCCCCGGCAGAACCCAGAGTGTTCGCCTCCCCCCATTCCGCTCTAAAGACACCAAGATCATCTGCGGCGTACCCCAAGGATCGTCCTTCAGCCCGACACTCTTTAACATCTACATGGCACCGCTCACCAACATCGCCAGATCGCACGACCTCAACATCGTCTCATACGCCGATGACACCCAGCTGATCCTCTCCCTCACCAAGGCCCCCACCACCGCCAAATTCAACCTCCACGAAGGAATGAAGGCCATCGCCGAATGGATGATGATCAGCCGCCTAAAACTGAACTCGGACATGACGGAGGTCCTCATCATCGGATCCACCCCCTCCGCCTGGGACAACTCATGGTGGCCGACCGCACTGGGAGCTGCACCGACGCCCACTAACCACGCACGCAACCTGGGAGTCATCCTGGACTCCGCATTGTCAATGACCCAGCAAGTGAACGCCATCTCCTCCTCCTGCTTCAACACCCTCCTCATGCTCCGCATGATCTACAGATGGACCCCACCGGTACCAGAAGGACAGTCACCCAGGCCCTTGTCACCAGCAGACTGGACTACGGCAACGCTCTCTACGCTGGAACATCAGCCAAACTCCAGAAACGACTACAACGCATACAGAACGCCTTTGCACGCCTCATCCTCGACATCCACCGCCACAGCCACATCACAGCCCACCTGAAAGATCTACACTGGCTCCCCGTCAACAAGAGGATCCCCTTCAAGCTCCTCACCCACGCTCACAAAGCTCTCCACAACACCGGACCAGCGTGCCTCAACGAACGACTGACCTTCTACCCCCCCCAAACCGTCAGGTTCGCTCCGCTGACGTCGCCCTCGCCACCGTCCCCCGCCTCCGTTGAGCGACTGCCGGCAGCAGATCGTTCTCCCACCTCACCGCAAACACCTGGAACACCTTCCCCATCCGCCTACGACAGACCCAGGACCTGCTGGCCTTCAGGAGACTCCTCAAGACCTGGCTGTTCGAGCAGTAGCAGCACCCCCGCACCCTCCCAGCGCCTTGAGACCCTCACGGGTGAGTTGTGCGCTCTACAAATGTACTGATTGATTGAACAATCATTTGTTGAAATCAATTAGACTTGAAAATATTTCATTTCTGAAACGATGAGACTGTGAATTAAACATTGCAATTATCTGTTTAAGAGGCAATGGTCTTTGGAGTGTCTCAATCGCTCCTGTACTCACTTTCTTAACATTTTTCTCTGCAGTCTCTCACTCTGTTAGACACTTACACCCTTTTTTGACCGCCTCTTCATCCATCTTTTCACTGTCTTTCTGCGTGGGCTTCCTTGCATCACCTCCCCTTCGCCGTGACCTTTTACACACCCACTCTGACTCTGCCCTCCCCTGTGAACACAGCATTTTTGTTTCCATTGGTGCTGTCAATATTTTAATAACTGTGTAACCTCCTTCACACACTTTTACAGGAAATAGTAATTAAAATTGCCACATATGTGACCATCGGTCGGTGCGGACAATGAGCATGTAATGCAAATAACTTTATGATGCACTGGCATGAGCTGACTTCGGCCTCAACTCCAGAGCTTTCAATTGTGCCCCATTTGGGGCACATATTGACAAACTATAGTCCGACACATGGAGATGACTCGATTCACAGTATGCACTAAGCAACAGCCCAAGGCTACATGAAAAAACTACAGAAATAAAACTTTTATGGAATGCAAGATGAAGTAAAACATGTGAAACGCAGAGACGTTTTAAGGCATGGGCAGAGTGGGCTCTGGCCCAGGGCCCCAGCCTTTAAGGGGGGGCCCGTAATAGACCCAGCTCTGTTCTACAGTCTTACCCTGATAACCTTGATTAATTTTTAAACAGATTGTTTTAAATAGGGACATGCTTTAATTTATTTTTAATGTGGGTGATGTGTGAGAACCTATTACATTTTGCAAAGAAATGTTGTTGTGTTTACGTTTCAGGCAACATCCAAAAACTGTTCTTTTCGCAGCCGCGGTGCGTCCATTGGGGCGTAGGGGCGTAGCCCCACCCCTGCTTGGACCCGCGGCTGCCGAAATAATTAAAATAAATGTTTTTACGTGCTTACTGCTTAGCAGCACAATATTTATCCGGCGCCGCCGGGCAGCACCCGACTGAATCGAGAGTGCGCAGGGGGTGGCGGCGCAGGGGGGGCGGTAGTTGTTTTCCCGCATGTATGCTTCGGGCAGCAACTTGCCCGAGCATGCGCATGAGTCCCAAGGGCCAGGGCCCCATTAGCTAGTAGGGGGGGGGGGGTGCAGGTTATGCTGGCGGCAGCAAAAGGGCGACAGGGCGAGTGTGCCCTCAAGCCAATCCTGGCGCTGCATGCAGCCCCAGGATTGGCCGGTCACCGCGCAGCACAGCAGGGGCAATCCATATTGGATGCCGAGCGTGGGTGGCTCAGTCGCCCTGCACAATGGCCAATCACTGTCTCTGACTTAATGTAGTCATGCAGTGATTGGCCATTTGCGGCGCGCGGCGCTGCAGTGTCCCGGTTCAGCCTGGTTACGTTAGGTAACGGTTCACTCGCCAGTCGCCTGAGAGTCGCCTCGTGAGTCGTGTCTTCGTGAGGCCCAACTTCATCAACCCCAGGTCGAGAGAGTATCATGCAGTTAGACATTGAAAACATTTTCTATTAAGCACGAAGAGACTGTTTAGTGTTTCGTTGGATAAATATTGTATAGGGTTTACAAAGTGAGCTTAACAGCGCCTTGCAAACGTGGTGCAGCTTCCATTACTGTTTTGCATCCGAGCATTGCGCAGTTTAGCGGCTCTGCTTCGTGCTGTGTCATTGGCGAAAATGTTGAATGTGGTTCGTTATTTGTGTGCTTTTAAGGCCGCGACTTGACCCGCAGGCTACGTTTTGCCTCATTGGTTCTAGGGCGCGCGGGACGGGTCGTTAGACAGAAGCTGACCTTTTATCAGTTGGGGGTGAGATGACAGACCCCCTCCCCCCAGGAGTCCTGTGTTTGCCTTGCTCTGATCCTCTGAGGCTTTCTGTCATCTCCGATGGAAGGGCGCCCCCAGCCCCCGCGGACTAGGAGATGACAGCCTGTTACTAATAGGTAGGAGGGGGGAGCTACCAACACATGGCACCCAGACATGGCACCTGGCAGTCCCCGCTGTACTGTGACGCTTTGTGTGCGGAGGACAACAGTGAGGGGTAATAAAGCGGAGCCCCTCACAGCCGCCTCACGGGCACCCTCACATGGGTGTCAGCTGTGGGTCAGGGGTCTCCAACCTGGTTTCCATTTGTACTCTCCCCTACCTCACTTTCGCACCCTGCTCGCACCCCTACACTGTTCGGACATTAATGGGTCAAGGCAGGTCTACATACCTGTACTGTGAAAGGAACGTCCCTCCCCTAACTCCGCCTTCTCATACGCCATTTTAAGACAGTGGTCTGATATGTCAGGGAATGGCGTGTGTATGAGTAATATGATACTACGGACCCCGTATTACACAGCATGCACACAAATGAAATGATGATGCTTAAAACTCAGGTTGAACTGACTACGCCAGAGCCCTGCTCATCTCTACAGCAAGGGCTCAGACCACTGAGATGTCGCGAAGATCAGCCGCTGATGGGCCCCGGTGTCAGTGCGCCTGCTGCACCAATTGAAGGTACGCCCGTGCAGTTCATCTCCGCAGCAGGCGCTCAGCCCACCGAGATGCCGCGAAGGAGTCGCTGCCGACGGGTCTGCCCGCGTGCGGGGGTTGTGTATCTTGTACCTGCGCTGAAGGCTTCTCGGCATTCCTTGCGCCCTCCTCCCCCGGCCTTTGACCCTCAGCTGGCATTCTTAAACCTGGCTCTTAGATGGTGGGCATCGAGTGGACCCCCGTAATGTCCAGGTTTTTCATCCAGCAGCTGCACCTCAAGGCCGCGCCTGAGCACAAAGAAGGCACTCACCCGGCGGTGCCAGCACCCCCTACACCTGCAGGCGGCGCCGCGCGTCCCGGCAATTCTTTCCGGCTGCCCGTGCCCATGCTCTTTCCAGCTCAAAGCACGCTTCATTTTCTTATTCATTCTCTGGAGTGGGATGAGGTGGGGGTAGGAGCACCTCCAAATAACGCCCCCACCATGCGTCTGCCTCAACCTGTATTTTCCTTTGGTTTTCTTAGATTATTACTATTAATGACAATTGCATCTTAATAATGTTAGAAGCACTAGCCGTGCGTTGTTTTGTATACTGATTCATCACACCCGCCTGCTGGTTCTAAGCCCTGCAACAATAGAGTGAATATCACCCGATTTAATGATGGTTAGAGGTCACGTCCACATCCTGTGATTCTGGGCAAATCACTTAATCTCCCAGTGCCTGAAAATGAATATGTCCGTTTGTAATACAACTGGTGCTCAAGGCACTGCTTTTGTCAGAGAGATCCTTTTGTTACTTGCAGTTTCTAAGTTAAAATCTAAGAGCTGGATGCAAACTGCAAGGAAAAAATTGGAGCGTTATGTTTTTTCCCCACAGTCTTTGTTTCATTACCCTACTGTTTCAAAAATAAATTGTTATCTTTTCATTTTGCACCTGACAACCTGAAACATTACCGCATTTTGGGGCAATTTACCAGCAAACAACAAGAGGACCCCAACCTCCTTTGCTGCTCTCTCACCCGACCCCGGCTACAACCCAGCAAACACCAGTGTTAAAGGTAAGGAAACTGATGCTATATATTTTTTTACATGGTAGTTAGGGCTATGTATGTGGTCACTCTCAAGGCCCTCAAGCAGTGTCTTTCAGTGCCTCCAGCAACCACTATGGCACAGAGAGGCAGGAGGCAGTACGGCTCTATTTTTAGCAGTCATTTGAGATGTATTAGGATAATGCACAAGATATATATATAATGTATTTATACTGAAATTTGATATTATTGCACTGCACCTTATACGTTGTACTTTGATTATTGACAGGTTTCTTTAATATATATATATATATTGGTAAGGCCAGAAACACACCATCATGAATACAGTACAAGAGCTGATTACAAAGTCATTCCAGTCACGGCCACTTGAACAAAAACTACAGATAAAACAATTAGGACCTCATCAGCCTGAAATAAACCTACAGCAAACTAACCAGGACAGAGGAAAAATGTCAAAACGTACATTCTCAAATGCCTGGTACACAAAAGCTGATTGGCTTACAGGGTGCCCTATAAGAAATTCTCTGTTCTGCTTCCCCTGCTTGCTGTTTGGCGGTGACTTTTCTTGGACACGGCAAGGAATGGTCGACCTGAAGCACATCGCTGAAAAAATAAAGAAGCATGCGCTCACAAGAAATCATCTGGAAAACCTGACAAGACTGGGAATGTTGGGGGAAGTAGCACCAATTGAGCAGCAGATAAATGATGCGTATTGCAAATCCATTCAAAAACACAATGAAGCTGTTGATAAGAACAGACAAAATCTATCCAAGATCATTGATTGCATTCGTTTCTGTGGTGCTTTCGAACTGGCATTGCGAGGCCATGACGAATCAGAAACTTCCTCAAAACCTGGGATCTTCCGAGGCCTAGTGGATTTAATGTCAACTATAGACCAGGATTTGGAAAGACATTTAGCACATGCTACAGTCTTTAAGGGCACCTCTAATACAATACAAAATGAACTCCTTGACTGTATGCTCGAAATTATAAGAAGCCATATTGTGCAAGAGTTGCGAAACACAGACTTTGTGGCTATTCAGGCTGATGACACCACTGATGTGTCCACTCAAACACAGTCCGTGTTAGTGTTTCGGTACCTTGACAGTGACAGAAACGTTGTGGAAAGATTTTATGGCTTCACGCATTTAAGTGACTCTAGTGCAGCAACCATCACTGAAGCAATACTGTGTCAACTGGACTTAATTTTCCCGGACCTGCCTCAAAAACAAAAACTTATCGCACAAAGCTATGATGGTGCGTCCGTAATGAGTGGAAGCCTTAGTGGAGTACAAAAACGAATTCGAGATGTGTACCCTAATGCTCATTTTGTGCACTGTTACGCCCACCAACTCAATCTTATTATGCAACAGGCGGTATCAAAGATCAGAGAGACACGAGTTTCTTTCAGGATATCGGAGGCATAGCAGCATTCTTCACACGTTCCCCCAAAAGAACAGAAGCCCTTCATGAGATTGTGGACAAAAGCGTACCAAGGGGATCCTCAACTCGTTGGAACTTTCACATTCGTACAGTCAACTTAATCTTTGAACAGAGGGAGGGCCTTGAGAAATGTTTTGTCGCCATAGCATCCAGAGCAGACTTTGATCACACAAGTCAGAGTGAAGCCCATGGCTTTATTAGAACACTACAAGACAAAGAGTTTCAGTTCTTACTGTTTTTATTTCATGACATAATGATTCCTGTTGATGTGTTATACGATCAGTTGCAAAGAAAAGACCTAGATACTGTCTCTGTGAAAGCTAATACATCTGCATTTGTACAACAGATTATGAAAGTGAGAGATGGGGTTGAAGATTTAGAGAGCAAACTGCCGGAGCATTCTATTTTTGCAAACCGCAGACAAAACATCACCTCTCTGGTTCGAATTGGAAAGGAGATATGTGACATTGTAATTGTGCAGGCGAAAGAACGTTTTTCATTCACAAAACACTTGGTGAGTGCGACTTTATTGCAAAGTAAAGAGTTTGCACAATATGATGAATCCTTCCCTGAGCGTGCTCTGAATCAGGCTGTGGAAGCATATCCTATGCTCAAAAAAGAGCAGCTGAGAACTGAGTTAACTGTACTCTACGGAATGCCTGTGTACCGGAAGGCCACAAGCGCCTTGACTTTGCTGAGTTTAATTCATAAACTGCATATGGAAAACTCACTTACAGAGACAGTGACTTTACTAAAAATTGTGATTACGACTCCAATGACAACAGTAGAAGCTGAACGATGTTTTTCAGCCTTAAAGCGCATAAAGACATTCCTCAGGAACACCATGCTAGAGGAAAGACTAAATGCTTTGGCGATGCTATCTGTAGAGAGCAAGCTAGTCCAAAAGATACCGGACTTCAACATGAAAGTAATTGACAAGTTTGCTACACTGAAAGACAGACGTGCGGATTTCATTTACAAAAAGTGAATGCTGCTACTTGTTTGTTGAATACAAAAAATTCTGATTGAGGTAAGAAATGCATTGTTATCTCTGTTTTTAAAAGTTTTGTAGTGTTTGTTCTATTTGGAGACTACACAGATTTGCTCACCTTTGTTCACTGGCCGGACCTGTCTCCCGCAGGGTGAACGATTCGTTGCATGTGTTGCCTATCAAACCTTTCCCCTTGGCAAATTGCGAAAACCTTTATACCATTTATATTTGGGGTACTTGCGTGGACCTATGTGAAGTGTGTGTACAAAGCTCAGCTCAACCAGAATCACGGTAACAGCGCATTGCGCTGCCTCTTTTATATTCAGTATATTGTAAGACTGTTTTTCTTCCCCCGCCTTTCCTTGTTTTGTTTCCCTGTTTTCCCTTTGCTTGCCATTCGTTACTCTAGAGTCTAATATCCAGTATGTTGTAAGACTGTTTTTCTTCCCCCGCCTTTCCTTGTTTTGTTTCCCTGTTTTCCCCTTGCGTGCCATTCGTTACTCTAGAGTCTAATAGAGTCGGAAGGCCGTAGGGGAAGACTGTGGACTTTTCTTCAAGTTCCTGACGCTCCTGCAGAACGAGCCTGGCAACCATTACACTGCTGTGCAACTTCTTCTACTCTTAGAGCTGAGATTTCCATGAGTCTTATAGTCTGAATTCAGCACCTGAGCATAATAGGACAGAATGTATGAAGCTCTGTGGTAATACTGAATAAGCAGCTACCTATGTTATGCCATCTATTAATGTAATAACTGCACTTTCACAATTGCTTTATTAACCTTCCTGCTTTCTCAAATTTGCTTGTAAATGCACGATTTTTCTTCTTTTTTTCAAAATTGTCTTGGGGGGGGGGGGGGAAACCCCCCCAAACCCCCCTTTTGGGGTTCGGGATCGCTCGCTGCGCTCGCTACGGTGCTGTATGCTAATTCGTTTGCGCCCCACTACTTTAAAATCTCACCCACCGCCCCTGTCTTTTCGATGAAAAAAGGATCTCACATTTCAGAATTGAGAGGGTGTCACAGAGATTATCTGCAGTAATGTTAGTGAGCTGCTGCAGTGTTACAGTATTGAAAACATACATCACTATCCCTGCAAATGAGATGTAAACACATTTAGAATTTGGACGAGTGTGCCTGTGCACTGTCAGTGAGCGACCTGGCCAGAGCATGACAGAACTGAAACTTGATCATAAATTAAAAGCTGTTCTGAACAGGGGCCCCCAAAATACATTTCTCCCAGGACCCCCAAAATCCTTTAATGCCCCTGATGAAACGTAAACGGACTACCGCACTGACATGAATTACAATAATGTTACTTACACCTTGGATGAGGAATTGAATATTGTTTTTTTGCCTGTAAAATTAAGGACATGAACATGAGGCCCGTTGAGACCCATTTTAATAATATTCGTTTTTAATTATTGACGGGCCTGAGCCTTGCCAGGACCCACAGAGCCCTGTGCTGTTGTTTACGAAGTTTGAATGCTGCCTCACTGCTCTTACCCTGCCTGCTGCGCCTGCGCCAGTGCTTGCATTCTGACAGTGGCTGTGCTCATGACTGCTTTGCGGCACAGATTCTCCTGCGCGTGCGCCAGACCTTTGACGTGTGCGCCAGATCATGATAGCTCACGGTGCTGACCCAGTAACACACTTACCGGCCGTCATACCTCTCTATCCTAGCAGACGACGTGAACTGAAATGTAGTACAAAAGGAGGTGGTGATGGACGGAGCATCAGAACCAATCAAACACTCACACCCAGTCAACAGATCTGGGTTTGACCCATCACCGTTCTTTAGCCCACTCTGCCACCCCAGTTCAGACATGGCCATATGCAAATCAGTCTGACCCTGTGCCTCATGGGAACAGTCCAGCCCGAACTGCCAAGCCATGCCTTCCCTGGACCGGAAACAAGCTTCCTAGGACCGGTTTCTGGCATTTCAGCCGTCTTCAGCCTGGCTTGCTTGAATCCAGTGGCAAAGTGAGCAAGGGACTCAACGTCTGAGCATACCCTGCCAACTTATGGCGAACAAAGCGGTACAAAAGGGGGTGCTGATGGACGGAGCATCAGAACCAATCAAACACTCACACCCAGTCAACAGATCTGGGTTTGATCCATCACCGTTCTTTAGCCCACTCTGCCACCCCAGTTCAGACATGGCCATATGCAAATCAGTCTGACCCTGTGCCTCATGGGAACAGTCCAGCCCGAACTGCCAAGCCATGCCTTCCCTGGACCGGAAACAAGCTTCCTAGGACCGGTTTCTGGCATTTCAGCCGTCTTCAGCCAGGCTTGCTTGAATCCAGTGGCAAAGTGAGCAAGGGACTCACGTCTGAGCATACCCTGCCAACTTATGGCGAACAAAGCGGTACAAAGGGGGATGGTGATGGACGGAGCATCAGAACCAATCAAACACTCACACCCAGTTCCCATGAGGCACAGGGTCAGACTGATTTGCATATGGCCATGTCTGAACTGGGGTGGCAGAGTGGGCTAAAGAACGGTGATGGATCAAACCCAGATCTGTTGACTGGGTGTGAGTGTTTGATTGGTTCTGAAGCTCCGTTCATCACCACCCCCTTTTGTACCGCTGTGAACTGAAATGTAGTCACGGTGACAGAATTTAACTTCCTTTACCCTTTCACACTCCTACAAACTCCTGGCTCCAGACTGCCTGCTACAGTTGCTCCAAGAAACTAACACGGTTTGATAAGAAGCCCAAAATGTTTCCTTGCCTCAAAGACTTTTGATGTAAAATTGTGATTACACCCAGGGGTATGGTCTGCTTGTGATTCTATATACTCAGAAACCCTCTAGGCGACTCAAAGTCCGTCCTGTGTATGAAGTGCAGCTGGTTGTGACCGAAACTATTCCAACGCCCCCAGGAAATGTAATCGGTGAAATGAGCGGCGCTATCCTCTCATCATGTCTACTAATGGGCCTCTCTCTCTCGGGCTGATATGATCACATAGGCGTCCGCCCAAGCACATAGATTGTTGTGACGTACCAAGGGCCTGGTTTGTGCTATAGAAAACAGCATAAATACCATGGTATTTGCAAAACATTGTTGGCGAGGCTGCTTGAACCTCTACAATCTAGAGTAAAAAAAAAAAAGCATTTGCAATGCAATAGGTCTCGCACTTACGAGAGTTTAAGCTATTGTCATTTACATTGGCAATAGCTCAAACTCTTGGAAATGCAAGACCTATTTCACTTCAAAGAAGCGGCTGCCATTGTCCGGGGCTGCTTTTAAGCGAAAGCGCGCGGCATGGCGAGGAAAGCACGGCGTGCCTGCAGTAGGAGAAACCCTTTAAAGAAAAGAGTGGTAACAGACTAAATAAGACATACCATGTCGCAACAGAAGTAAAAGGGTCAGTCCTCATGAGAGGTTACAAATGCAGACAAGGCGGTACCAAGGAGGGACTAACAAGCCTAATACCAACTCATAAGCCAGCATTTATGAAGGACAATGACACAAGCCAATGACAAATATGGGTGGAGAGTGGGCAGGGCTCCAAAGCCATACTCCAATACTGCATGCCTCGCAGCAGCGCATGCGCTTCCCTAGCTCAACCTAAAAAACAATAGATCATTGGAAAAATATCGAAACTATATTTGGTAAAGCACCCTTTGCCATGGTAGTCCATGGCGCAAAATGGACCTACTTTGTGTGTGGAGGTGTTCTTTGTAAAGGAGCAGAATGACATCACCACAGTGAAGTTAGCCAATGGTTGAAGTGGGCTGACCCACTAGCCCATGTTGTTTGCTATAGTTAGTGGAAAAAAGTGAATGACACAACTACAAACCAACAGATAAAGAGGGCTGGCTGAAAGCACCTTTTGTATAAGTAATGAAACATAATTTTAATGAAATCAAAAGGTCTTGGCTAACAACAGGCCTCAAAAGAAATGGACAGACAGAAAATGAAAATATACAAAGAATGATAGTGTTAGATGATGACAAAGAAGTTGACTCTGGGGCTCCAAGGTGGTAACGCAATCGAGGTTCCATTAACTCTGATAATGAAAGAAACCTACAATAAGGGAATGGGGAGGGAAAACACAGAGAGAAATTGAAAAATGGAAAGTGAGTTAGGATTGAGAGGCGATCGAGGTACAAGCTAGAGAGTGAGGAAAAAATGAGCTGTTATGTATATAGTGATGGCTGGACTGGCTGGATTGCATAAAGAAGTAACAATAACATGAGAATGGTTAGAAGAGGTAAAGGAAGGACTGTGCAGCAATGATGAGACGAGAACAACAACGGGCAAAGAAAAAGAGACAAGTAAAGAGAGGTACTGGAGCTGAACCCTAGATACAGTACTACCTGCCACACTCCTGACTGTCAATGCATTTGCTACAGTAAGACTGCAAGAACCTGAGAAAAAAGCCACAGGGAGAAAAGAAATGTAAAGTGTGGTTAGAAACCGTCTTGTCCCGAAGCAAAGTAGAAGATAGGTCTGTAGACGTGGAAAAAGAAGTTTCACAAGGGAGCTGATGCTCATCTCTCCGAACAGCATTTCATAGTCTCCCCATCAGGAAACTCCAGCTCGTTCTGCCCGAGGGAGCAAACTGTGAACATAACTCCCCATGGCACATGCCTTAGAGGAGGTAAAGCAAGGATATGACCAGTGCAAACAAGAACTCCACAAAAACGGCCTCTATTCACCTCAAATAAGCCATTTAAAGGGAATTTGATGCAATAAATGTGAATTCACTGAAATATATTTTCCATCAATTTATTCAGAGTAGAGATTCAAATAGACATTTTCAGAAGTTCTTATGTAGTTCATTGATTCTAACACAAAGTTCTTATCGCAGTTCACTAATTCTAACGCAATCAAACTTCTTATCATATTTCAGTGATTCTTACCCTCTAAAGTTCTCATTGCAGTTTATTGATTCTAACACAGCAAAAGATCTTATCGCAGTTTATTGATCCTAACACCATCAAAGTTCTTATCAAGGTTCATTGACTACTGCATGCCAAAAATCTTATCTAACACAGCCAAAGTTGTTATCACAGTTCATTGATTCTAGCACCAACAAAGTTCTTATAGCAATTCATTGATTCTTACACGCCAAAGTTCTTCTTGCGGTTTGTTGATTCTAACACAACCAAAGTTCTTATCGTTATTGAATCTAACGCAGTCAAAAATCTTATTGTGGTTCACTAATTCATACACAACCAATGTTCTAATAGCAGTTCATGGAGTCAAACACTACCAAAGTTCTTATCGACAATTGTGAGAAGTTGGCCTGGCATATGCTGGTCACTAGTTAAAGTAGCCACCTTGCACCAGTCCAATTCGACTCTTATGGTAGATAGGTTTAAGACAACCTTTTAAAGAAAGCTATCCTAGTGGTAGCTGTGGCGAGTAGCCTTCAGGCTAAGTCTCTGAGGAATGTAAAGCAGCTTGTTTTACCTTATAATCTCTTGAATTACCAAATGAAAAGACACCACACAGGTATATATATATGTATTTAATTCTAGACACACTCTACTAATCTCTTTATGAGATTAGAAGTCAGAAACATATGCACAAATCAATGTTTCACAAAAAATTAAGCACTTATATGGCTGGGCCCCTAGGGGCGTACCAGACCATATACTAAAAAAAGAGGTATAAGAAGAACGACTTGAGAAGGGAGAATGCCTAAGGTCTTCAGAAGCGCTGGGGCCTCACTAATCCACCCAAGGCAGGTAAGTAAAGGACCCACGGGAGACGCATGCAGTGTGAGAACACAGCCGCGGATCCCAATAGACTTCAATGGAGCAAGTCGCGGTTGGAATTTTAAAGTTTTAGGATACTTCGGGAGAGTCTACAAGCAAGTCACTTACAGGGTAAGTAGTTCTAGAGCCAACACACACAGGAGCACCGGAGTGCACGAGTTACCTCACCTAGGGAAGCCGGGTGCATAGGTGTCTTTTGGTGTCGGGTCGCGGCGTCGTTTTCAATGGGAGTCAAAGAAGACTTGCTGCTTGTGAAGACAGAAGAAATGTCCGGTGCAATCCAAGGATGGATTCAGAAGAAAGAAGACCTGAAAGCAGAGGAGACAGTGTTCAAAGTCACTTGCCAGTGACCCGGGCCCAGGAAGATGGATGCCCACAGTCGTCGGGTGATTTCAGGTGGTCACGGGTGTCTTGACTCTTCAGCCACGAGGTCCAGGAGGCGTCGACGACGACCAGGAGCTGGATTCGGAGTGTCCCACGAAGTCTGCAGCTTACTGAGGTGTCGGCAACCGGACTGGAGCCAACAAGCCTTGGCAACAGCAAGTCTCGTGGAATGTGAACAAAGTCAGAGGTGCAGACCAGCAAGGTCTGAGGGACTCACCCAGCAAGGGTAAGTCAGGGCAGGCCTGGAGCAACCAGGGGAGCCCTTTGGTTCAGTAGAAAAGTCTTCAGAGGACCCACAAGCCAACGGGAAAGGGATCGCGAAGACGTCTCAGGATGATTCACTTCACAGGAGCCCACGTCACTCAGGACGAGGTAGGCCTCTGATGTTTGGTAGAAATCCTGCTGGAGAATTGGACCACACGTGGTCCAATGCACAAGTTCGTAGAACATCGTGAAGGGATTGCACTCGAAAATAGTGCACGGTACCCGGGTATTGCTGTTCCTCGTCACTCGTGGGGTCCACTCGCCTCAGCTGCGCTGGGGACTCACGATGGCCGTTGAGAAGTCAGGAAAAACACTTCCGGGGATGCAGGGACTTCGGACTCCGCGGGAAAGTTTGCGACCGTTGATGCAAAGTTTTGGTGCCTGCCAAGCAGGGGAGTCACTCCTTGACTCCAAGGGAGATTCTTCAGTCTTCCAAAGGTAGTGGAACTTCGAAGGTCCAGGATTCTTCTTCAGAGCGTCGTCCAGGAATATCTAGTTTGCAAAGGCAAGGGTTCCCTAACTTATACTAAAGGAAAGGGAGGGACTAGCTCTATGACCACTCCTATGGCAGGGTCAGGGAAGTGGGACTTCCCTTTGTCCAGTTTCGCGCCAGAGCAGGGGCAGGTAGCCCCTGAACCGGTTTGAGCTGGCATATGCACAGAGGAGCCTACTGCTCCCCCAGTGCAGGACGTCAAAGCACTCTAGGAGTGCCCCTACCCAGCCCCAATACACTAAATCTTGTCTGGAAGGTGGTGACACCTCCCTGTGACAGGATGCCTATTGTTGGGCCTCCTCCACTGTGAGTTTCGGTCAGCAGAAGGAGGGCAGCCCAATGTCTGTGCTGGTGGCATCCATTTTGTGATACCAGGGCTCTTTCAGGATTCTACCGTGTTTCGACAGTAGGTACATGTCTACCCCTCTAGAAGGGTGGGATCATACTCCCACACCAGTTACTGGTGTGGGGGTATGATTCCAAAGCGTTTGACACCAAACACAACATGTTTTGATGCAGCCATCCCAGAGTTAGCATTTACCGTGAGGTTATAATGCACTTAAGAGTATATGGTTTAACCGCATCCACAAACAGCCACAGAGAATAGACTCTGAGGGCTGCAGAGGGGCCCTGCTCAGGCAAAGGCACCCCCTCACATGTAAAGCAAGCAGCCTGCCCTCAGGATTGATAGGGCCTGCCTTAGGGGTGACTGATAGGTTTATATGTGTGTGTAAGGTGAGATATAGGGAACCTATATCTCAGTGAGGAGTGCTAACACTACCTCACCCAGGCTGCAGTAGCAGGCCTGTGGTGTCCGATTTAGTCTGCTTCCCAGGGGTGGCATAATACATGCTTCAACCCCTGGTAGGCCTGTGAAGTACCTATGCCCTTGGTACCTAAGGTACCATATGCTAGGGGCTCATAAGTTACCGCAGTTTCCAATCACTAGTGCATCTAATATCCACTCCAAGTTGTTTAGAGAGAACAGAGAGGCTGGGGCCCTGATTAGTAGGGTCCCAGCCAGACAATAGCCAGAAACCAGTGTTAACATCAGAAAAAAGTGGGGGAAACATAAGTGCAGATCCTACTCTCCTACAACGATGATTGATTTCCACACTACTAAAGTTCTTATTAAGAATGATTGAGTTGAACACAGCCAAAGTTCTTATCGTGGTTCGTGGATTCTAGCGCAGTCAAAGATCTTAATGCAGTTCATTGATTCTTACACACCAAAGTTCTTGTTGCAGTTTATTGATTCTAAAGCAGCCAAAGTTATTATCATGATTGATTGGTTCTAACATAGCTAAAGTTCCTATCGCATTTCCTTGATTCTAACACAGCTAAAGTTCTTATCGCAGTTCATTGATTTTTAACACCAACAAAGTTCTCATCATGATTCATTGATTCTAACATAACCAAAGTTCTTATCATAGTTCATTGACACTAACACCAACAAAGTTCTTATTGAGGATGATTGATTCTAACACAGCAACAGTTCTTATCACGGTTCATTGATTCTAACACCGCCAAATTCTTATTGCGGTTTACTGATTCTTACACAACCAATGTACTTATTGCAGTTCATGGAGTCACACACTATCAAAGTTCTTATCCAAGATGATTGATTCTAAAACAGCCAAAGTGGTTCATTGATTTTAACAAAGCCAAATTTCTTTTCGCATTTCATTCAATCATACACAGCCAAAGTTCTTAGAGCGGGTAATTGGTTTTAACACAGCCAAAGTTCTTATAAAAGTTCATCGAGTTTAACACAGCTTGAATACATTCATGGAAGAACTCTATCTAACTGAAAGTAGACAATGATGGTGTTTGAGAAATTAATGAGTGAAAAGTAACCAATACTGAGTCTGAAATGTGGCAGTTGGTGTGCTACAGGCTAATTATGCTTTTGGATATAGCACATTAGGTTCCTTACTAAGTGAGTCCTACTACAAAGGCAAGGCGGTGGGGAAAGAATATGGAGTTATACGTTATGCTCAGGTAGGGTTTAAAGCTGTTTACTACCCATGATCAAACATTATTCCAGGCATAGAATAAGACACTGATGCCCAGCATAAATCCAAGTGGGTCACATCCATTGCAGAATTTAAGATAACGGAATATATATTTGATATATATGTAAATGGGTTTATATGGTTAGCCTTACAAACCGGCATGAACCAGAACCTGGCCCTCCTTGAACTTTGTTGGACATCTGTGGTCTGAGGGATCGTTGAGCCCTCTTCCTTATTATGGGCTCTGTTGTCCTTCATTACTGCTTCAGATCAGAAGTGTGTGTAATGCAGAGCCCTTTCTGAAGGACAAAGAGGACATGAGCTTAAGCAATGTTGCTGATAATAACATTGATGACATTGCCTCATCATTGCACCATCCACCTAACCCCCGTTGTCCTGGCGCGACTGTTCAGGCTGGAAGCGAATATGTCCACAGTTGGTGCCAGGACTGTAGTGGCCTTTGTGACTTGGTTAACTCAGTCCAGTTACTGTGCCCTTCCTCACCATTCAGCACTGAATGGACACAAGGGTCAAATTTCACATGGAAGCACAAGAATGAAATGGTGCCAACTACTGATCCTGGGGGACAGAGGCCTCTGATCTGACAACTATTGATTTCCGCGACCCAGAATATTTTTAATTCATCACCTTTTACAAGCTCTAAATTTATATACTAAGGTGTCATATTGCACAGTGTGCACTATGGAGTGCACCACAAGATGTGCATGGCACACCTTGTACTCTGAGGTGAACTAATACCACTGCATTTCCTTAGAGAAAGCATTACAATATATTGTACCTTGGTGGTTATCATGCACAACCTGAAAGCACTACCCACGTAGGCCTAAAGCAAAGACAACACACTTCCAACCACATGGTATGGCGTGATATTTGTGTGGACACACACTCCTGCACCCCGCATAAGGGTAGTAAGCACTGTACAAATACTACAGTAGATAAGATACTATACTCTGCACATGCGCACTGCAAGTTCCATAGAGACACCAATCGCTAGATAGCATGTGCTACGTAGTGCATCCAACACCTGTGCAGATTGTACAAGGTATGCTGTGTGCTGTGAGATGTTTTGAAACACCATGTAATATACACCAAACGTGTGGTTCTTACGCGGCGACACTTCTTTGAGGCAGGGGCACTACTGTGGTATGGCAGATCAGCCATCTAAATCACACCAACTGTAGGTCGCCGATGGGGTTAGGAAGAGAGGTGGCAACACATTGTTTGTCCCTTCTCTGTGTCTCTTAAGATATGTTTAGCTGCTGCTTGCACTGATCAGATAAAGAGCACATTTTTTAGCATTCCAGTTGATCGTGGTATTGGATATTGAGGACTCAATATCAAATGGTCGCAATATCAAGACCAGAATCTTGAGGGACAAAACATCGAAGAGGTGCAAAGAGGGCGGTATGGATTTACTATTCTTAACTCCACATCTATGTACCTTGAGGAGACAAATCACCAAGGGATGTGTATGTGGAGTTAGGTACAGAAAATCTATAAACTTACCTTTCGATATTTTGTCTCTCAATTTTCTAGCCCCAAGATAAGACTATCCAGTACTCTGCCTTCGATATTGCCGACCTACACCTGCCAGTTTTTTCCCCCCAAGGTGTGTTAATCGTAGCCCAATGTTAGTAAAAAGCTTGCATCTGTATTTAAAGGGTTATTTCGGTCCTCTCACCCTCTGACCTGTTTAACACTTGGTTGAATGCAAGCATTAAGGGCAGACAGTCATGAACTAAATTTAATTTTGCCTTTCACAGGCCAGTTAAGTGGCACTGTGGCATATAATACATCCACCCATTCGTGGCTTTTCGGTCAACGGCATGTTGCATTGTGGGGCTTGTAGTTTTGTGTTTTAACACTGTCATTATGGGGTCGAAAGCACAGTGCTGTTGGTTAAAGTGCAGAATTGACCAAAGGTGGTATACATAACATTTAGCCATTTGTGAGCTATGTTTACAAATTTTACAAAGTAGTCTAGCCCATTTCAACATATTTTGTGAGGGTTTACTCTTACATTTTTGTTAAAGTTGGGTGAGCCAGAAAATGTGTTAGAAAAGCCCAGTCAGAGCCAAGCCTGTAGTCTGCTTTGGCTCCAAGAGACAAAGAATTAGCTGAACTATCAAATAATTCACCATGTGATGATACAACAAATGTCTAGTGAAAATATTATAAAGACCCCTTTCAAATGAAAAATGTTATTTCTTGGACGCCTATTTATTACTAGAGTACATTAGGTTTCATCACCGCTTTGATATTGTTTGAAAGTAATAGTTTTTAAACATGGACTTTTCCCCATATTTGATGCCTTAACAATACTGCTGTGAGAAAACCGACAGATGTCTGTACGCCATGTGAACTGTATAAATGTTCACGTGAACAATTAAACCTTATGTAAGTGAGATTTTTATTTAGCACACATCCTAAACTGAATTTCTTCGAAGTGGTCTCAAATTTGACTCCAATTAAACTGAGCTACAGTGCAGTAAAGTGATTTGTATAGGATCACACAATTTGGTCTAGAGGGAAGCTGGAATTTAAATATAGGTTTCCTATTAACACATTGTGTAATTCAGTCACTGGATGGGACTCACCTGCTCTCTTAAGGACAATGGTTTGTGTTTCTTTCAGGAACATCATATTTAAAAAAAATAAACACATTAAATGCTAAACCGAGCTGACACAAGACGTCTTTGTCGGGAAAAAACACTGAGTTAAGGAAAGTCAGCTACTCTAATGTTTAGATTGAAGCTTACCAGACAGCACAGCTGTCTCTTTTGCTAAAGACATCTTGGGGACATTCAGAAAGTTTACCTGGCAATGTATTCCGCCCGTTGCTTACCATTGGCTTTGTGGTATGTAACTCACATTTTCTGACTTTCTATTTGCAGGCTTTATTTGTTTTAGGATTTCCAGGGAGAGTTTGTCCCTGCCACTGAGCAAATCCTTTTCACACCAACTCCCCTTGTTTTCTCCACAAGTGCTCCTTTCTCTAAACAGCCCTGTAAATCTTGTTCTTTTCTGATCACATTTGCTGCGCATTCAAAGACAGAGGTCAAATGTCATACTCCGTCTTCCAGGGAGCTTAGTGTTTACTTTTCTTTCTCTGACTCTTCAAAGTAAGAGGATTTGTATGACACTCAGCTGGATGGGGGAGGGGGTAGGACAGAGTTTTTTTCCTAACATACAACAACATTTAACTGAACTGTGCAAATATTTCAGAATATACCAGAATTAGGAACGCACACATGATGTACATTTTTTTGTTCATTCTGAAGTGTGTTGGAAACAAATACTTTAATATGATCAAAACAAATCAATACATTAGGTGATGCCATTTCCACACATTATCATTTTTGCGCTGTATAGTTTTATTAGTAAAGCTGTATGCCTGTGCAAATGTAATGGCCATTTCAATTGAAAATGTGTTATCTGTAATGACAGTGTGCTATCACACAATACATACTCCACTCTACACCACTCCACTCTACACAGCTTCACGCTACTGCACCACTCCATTTTACACCACTTTGTGCCACAGTACTCTATGCCGCTGCACTCTACACCACTTTTCTCTACACCATTACACTATATGCCACTGCACTCTACCCTGCACCACTCCACTTTATGCCACTTCACTCTACTTTGAAACAATCTACTCTGCACCACTGCACTCTACAGCACTGCACTCTACTCCACTCTGTGCCACTCCACTCTATGGCACTGCACTCTAAGCCACTCTACTCCAAACCACAGCACTCTGCGCCAATGCACTCTACGTCACTGCACTCTGCTCTGCAACACTGTACTCTACACCACTCTACTCTGCGCTACTGCATTCTATGCCAATGCACTGTACACTACTGCATTATGTCACTCTACTCAGAATCACTCCACTCTACTCCACTGCACTCTGCAGCAACCCACTCTATGCCACTGCACTCTATGGCACTCACTCTACTCTGCACCACTCTATGCCACTGCACTCTGACCCCTCTACTCTGCACCACTGCAATCTACTATGCAACACTCTTATCTATGCCACTGTATTCTAAGACGCTATATTGTACGCCTCTGACTTATATGCTCCTGCACTCTATGGCATTGAACTCTATGCCTCAATACTCTGCAACACTCTACACCAATGTACTCTACACCCCTCCACTCTACTCTACATCACCCCACTTTACGTGACTCCACTCCATGCCACTCCACTCTACAACACTCTACTCCACTCTTCTCCATCCCACTCTAAGACACTACATGCCATTATTCTCTACGCCGGTAACTTTCAGCCATGCTGGTGTAAAGCATTGGTAAAACACATAGGCAAAGCAAATAGCTCTTCCATAGGCATGACATATTGGTTTTGCCAATGCTTGTTTTATTTTGCTATCACAGGCTTCCCCGTACTTAACAAAGAGACTGACATAGGGACAGGTAAGTATGGGTAACAGGCACTAGCAAAACAAATGTGTGCAGAGTTTAAGATCTTCACTGAAACAAATGTGAAGTGCCGAGGTTAGCTGCACACTGACATCAGATGGTTGAAAGTTTTCTTTTTTTAGTACCGGCTGAGGTTTTGCAGTGGCTGATGGGCTGATCATTCATTATTCGGCCGTGAAGCACAACCTATTCACAGCAGTCTGTGGCACCTTCCCATCAGCCATCTGAATCCCTGCAGAGCACAATAAACAAGCATTGGTAAAGCCAACAGGAATCACCTATACAAAAGCTATTGACTTTGGTAATGTTTTCTTAGCCATTATGTACACCAGTGTGGCTGCTGTTCAGCATGGCTAAAATGTAGTGGCATGGAGTGGGTGGGGTAGATAGGGGTCGAGTAGAATGGGGAAGATTGGAGTACCGTAAGGTAGATTGGCGTAGAGTGGAGGAAGAGTAGGGTAGAATGAAGTGGGGTGGGTTGGGGTTGATTGGAGTTGGTTGTAGTGGGGTAGGTTGGAGTGTGGAAGACTGGAGAGGAGGAGTTGGGTAGGTTAGCATGCTACATTGGACTGGAGTGGGGTAGATTGGAGTGCGGTAGACTGGAGTGGGATAAGTGGTGTGGAGTGGAGGGGCATAGAGTGAAGTGGCATTTTGTCTTGCAAAGTCAGTGGTGTAGATTGGAGTGATGTGGAGTTGAGTGGCGTGCCGTCAAGTGTCAGAGTGGAGGGGCGCAGAGTGGAGTGGCATAGAATGGAGTGGCTTGCTATAAAGTGGAAAGGCATAGAGTGAAATGGATTGGCGTAGTGTGGAGTATGCATGGTGTGGTAGCGCACTGTCATTACAGCCAACATATTTTCCATTAAAATAACCATCACATTTACACCAAAATACGGTTTTACTGCGCATAAACGATATGTGCAAATGTCATCATCTAGCGTGTTGATGTGTTTTTATCATATTCAAATACTTGTTTCCACCACACTTCAGAATTACAAAAAAAGTTCTTCATTTGTACTAATTCCAATATATTCTGAAAAGTCTGCAAAAACAACAGTGGATGGACAGAATGCAGAACAATGTCATACATTCACCCCAGTACAGAGATCTGGGCCTAAATCCATCATTTTTTTACTCACCATGTCATTCCAGTTTGAACCCAGCCATATGCAAATCAGTCTTGACCTTGTGCCTCATGGGAACAGTCCAGCCCAAACTGCCAAGCCAGGTCCTTTTGCTTCATATTCATATATAGACAATTGTGTGTATTTTGCTTCATATTCTGAAACATCAGTGCAGTTCTTTTTTTTTTTGGTGTGCTAGAAACAAAAACATCCTACTCCCTACGAGGATACTTAGCAGGATTGTCACCTAAATTCTCTCACTTTGAAGTCAAAGAAAGAAAAGTAAACACCAAGCTCCCTCAGAAAAGAGAGCTTAACAGTTGACCTCTGTCTTTCAATGCACAGCAAATGTGACAAGATAAGAACAAGATATAAAGTGTTTACAGAAAACGAGTTTGTGGAAAAATACAGTAAACATGGTTTGGGCAATGACAAATAAAGCCAACACATAGAAAGGCAGAAAGGTAAATGCTACTTACCAGTATGCATCTGTTCTTGGCATGTAAGGGGCTGCAGTCACATTATTGCATTAGATCGCCGCCTAGTGTTGGGTCCGGATGTTGCACGTTGTTGTCTTGGAAGAGTCTTCGAGATCTCACGAGATAGGCGACTCCTCCCCTGGACTACAGTGCGCATGGACAGCTCCTCCATCGTCAGATTGTTTTTTCGCCATTGTGGCAAAGATGGAGGATAGTAATAGAAAGAAAAGGTGTCCATGTAAATGTATCTAAGTAAGATAGTACTGCAACTGTGCTCGGCACCAGGGAGGATGGTGGGCATGTGACTGCAGCAGCTCTACATGCCAAGAACAGATGCATACTGGTAAGTAGCATTTACCGTTCGAGGCATATGAGCTGCTGCAGTCACATTATTGCATAGACTGTATAGCAGTTCCTCCTCTAGTGGTGGTTACCGGTGGCAGTTGCAGTAGTTTGGAAAAGTGTTTTAAGGACAGCCTGACCTACAGAAGCTTGTTGTTTGGCTTGCACATCAACACAATAGTGTTTAGTGAAGGTATGTATGGTAGACCATGTAGCTGCCTTACAAATGTGTTCTAAGGGGATATTCCCTAGAAAAGCCATGGATGCCCCCATTTTGCGCGTGGAATGTGCTCTTGGGGGAATAGTTAATGTGCGTTTAGCTTTTTGATAACATATTTGAATGCACTTAACTATCCATCTGGCTATCCCTGCCTTTGAAATAGGGTTACCCTTATGAGGTTGACAGAAAGACACAAACAATTGTTTTGTCTTCCTAAATGGTTTAGTTCTGTCTATGTAGTAGAGTAGAGCCCTTCTGACATCCAGTGTGTGGAGTGCTCTTTCCGCTACTGACTGTGGTTTTTGAAAAAAGACAGGCAACTCAATTGATTGGTTAATGTGAAAACTAGTTATGACCTTTGGTAGGAATTTAGGGTTGGTTCTGAGAACTACCTTATTTTGATGTATTTGCATGAAAGGTTCTTGAATTGTGAGTGCCTGCAACTCACTTACTCTTCTCAGTGAAGTGATCGCTATTAGAAATGCCACCTTCCATGTTAGGAACTGTAATTCGCAAGAATGTAGAGGCTCAAAGGGTGGACCCATAAGTCTAGTAAGTACAATGTTAAGATTCCAGACTGGGGAAGGTGGAGCTCTTGGAGGTATTACTCTTTTGAGCCCTTCCATAAATGCCTTAATAGGTGGTATTCGGAAAAGAGACGCGTGTTGTCTGTTTTGGAGATATGCTGCAATAGCAGCTAGGTGTAATCTTATAGATGAATATGCTAGATTACATCTTTGTAAGTGTAGCAGATAACAAATTATGTTTTGGACAGAAGCGTCTAGTGGATTGATTTGATTATTTTGGCAGTAAATAACAAATCTTTTCCATTTGTTTGCGTAACAGGCTCTGGTAGTGGGACGTCTTGCCTGTTTGATGATGTTCATACAACCACGAGGCAGGTTAAGGTATCCGAACTCTAAGACTTTAGGAGCCAGATTGCTAGGTTCATATGATTGGGGTCTGGGTGTTGTATCTCTCCATGGTTCTGTGTGAGTTGTTTTGGAGAGAGGTGTAGTTTTTGATGAGGGACTACCGAGAGTTCTAGGAGTGTTGTGTACCATGGTTGTCGTGCCCATGTGGGAGCAACTAGGATCATCGTAAGTGTTTGTTGCTTTAGTTTGCGTACCACTAATGGAATGAGTGGGGTTGGCGGAAAAGCGTATGCAAATCTGCCTGACCAGTTCATCCATATTGCATTGCCCTTCGACTGCGGGTGTGGGAACCTGGCGGCGAAGGATGGGCATTTTGCGTTTTCCTTTGTGGCGAACAGATCTATGTCTGGGTGTCCCCATGCTTGAAAGAATGGGAGTAGGACTTCTGGGTGAATTTCCCATTCGTGGATCTGTTGACTGTGTCTGCTCAATAGGTCTGCAATCTGGTTGTTTACTCCTGGGAGATGTTCTGCTAGAAGATGGATGTTTTGTGGAATGGCCCATCTCCATATCCTTTGCGCTAGTTGTGATAGCTGCAGAGAGTGTGTCCCCCCTGTTTCTGTATATAGAACATTGCTGTCATGTTGTCCGTCCGGACTAGGACAGTCTTGTTGGCTATGTGTTTTTGAAAAG
This sequence comes from Triturus cristatus, assembly GCF_964204655.1. NCBI lineage: Eukaryota > Metazoa > Chordata > Amphibia > Caudata > Salamandridae > Triturus > Triturus cristatus. The sequence continues at coordinate 559,234,965 of NC_140590.1, forward strand.
CCTTCATTGCTTGGAAGATTGCCAGTAATTCTAGGTAGTTTATGTGGTGTACTTTTTTGGTGCGGTGTCCATAGACCTTGCACTGTATGTTGAAGTAGATGGGCTCCCCACCCTGTGAGTGATGCGTCCGTTGTCAACACTACCTGTGGAACTGGCTCTTGGAACAGTCGTCCTTTTGAAAGGTTTTGTGTGTTCCACCACTGCAGAGAGCGATGGGTACGACTGTCTACCATCACTAGGTCCTTTAGTTTCCCTTGAGCCTGGTTCCATTGTGTTGCTAGGCATTCTTGTATGGGACACATTTGTAGCCGAGCATGTGGGACTATGAATATGCAAGATGCCATCATGCCTATGAGTTGCATAAACACTCTTGCTGTCAAAAGAGTTTGAGGTTGGAATTGTAGGATCATTGCTTGAATGTTCTGTATCCTGGCTGGAGCTGGGTAAGCCTTTGCTACTGTGGAGTTTATAGCTGCTCCCAGATACTGCTGTATATGGGAGGGTTGTAGATGGGATTTTGGGTAGTTGAGGGAAAATCCCAGATTGTGTAATAGATGGATTGTGGTCACAGTGTGCTGCAGGCATTGGTGATGTGATTTGGCTTTTATCAGCCAATCGTCTAGGTATGGAAACACATGAATATGTTGTCTCCTTAGATGTGCTGCCACTACTGCTAAGCATTTTGTGAACACCCTTGGTGCTGTTGTTACCCCGAAAGGTAGGACTTTGAATTGGTAGTGCTGTCCCTGCACTACAAATCTGAGATATTTCCTGTGTGCGGGATGAATAAGTATGTGAAAGTATGCATCTTTTAGATCTAGCGTGGCGAGGAAATCGCCTTGCTGCAGTAGTGGTAGTACTTGTTGGAGTGTGATCATGTGAAAATGATCGGAGTGTATATATTGATTGAGGGGACGAAGGTCGAGAATGGGCCTGAGGGAGCCGTCTTTTTTGGGGATTAGGAAATAGAGAGAATAAACTCCCTTTCCTTGTTGCTGCAGGGGAACTGGTTCTATAGCATGCTTTTGTAGCATTGCTAAGACCTCCTGTTGTAATAGTATGGCATGTTCCTGTGACATTTGTCTGTGTTTGGGTGGTATGTTGGGTGGGGTAGATGTAAGTTCTAGACAGTAACCAGAATGGATAATTTGCTTCACCCACCTGTCTGTAGTGATGGATTCCCAGACAGGTAGGAACTGTGATATTCTGCCTCCGACTGGTGTTAAGTGGTCTGGAGGCAGGTGTAAGAGGTCACTGTTTGGGAGTGGTGGAGGTACGGTTGTTGTTGTTACCTCTACCCCTGCCTTTAGTATTGTTTCCTCTATATCCTCCTCTGCCTCTGTGAAATGTGTTTTGAGAGGTAGTTTGGAAAGGTTGAGAGGTTTGTGTATTATTCCCTCTCCCTGTACCTCTATAGGAGGATCTACGAAAGGAACGTTTGGATTGAGAAAACTGCAGTGCACCCATAGATTTAGCGGTGTCAGTATCCTTTTTCATTCTGTCTAATAGGACATCTGTTTCAGGCCCGAACAGGAAATCTTGGTTAAGGGGTTGATTGAGAATAGTGGTTTGCACCTCAGGTTTGAAACCTGATATGCGAAGCCATGCGTGTCTCCGTAACATTACGCTTGTTTTGACTGTTCTAGAGGCTGTGTCAGCTGCATCTACAGCACACTTTATTGAGGCATTAGTGATGAACTTTCCTTCTTGGATAAGATCATTTGCCTGTTGTTTATATGGGTCAGGGAGATGTTGTAGCAGCTCCTCTAATTTGTCATAGTGCGCCCTGTCATATCTAGCTAACAATGCTTGTGTGTTAGCTATTCTCCAGGTGTTGGCTGCTTGTGAAGCCACCCTTTTCCCAGATGCCTCCAGTAGTTTGGACTCTTTTTCTGGTGGTGCAGCATCGCCAGTGGTTTGTGAGTTCGCCCTTTTTCGTGCATTGGCGACTACTAGAGAGTCCAGCTGTAGTTGACCCTTGATGTATGTAGGGTCGGAGGGTGCTGCCCTATATTTCTTTTCCAGTCTAGGGTTGAGTATTCTAGCCCTAATTGGGCCTTTGAATATTTCTGGTGCATGTTTTAACACCCCTTTGAGCATGGGTAATGTGCGTACACTTCTTTCTGTAGTTGGGAAGGTGTCTAGCAAGAAATCCTCTTCCATAGGGTCAGCATGCATATCTACCCCGTGGAAACTATCAGCCCTGTCTACTAACTGGTGGAATGCAATGGTGTCGTCAGGAGGGGATGGTTTTGAAGGATATGGTGTGAAGAGGTGTGTTATTGTCTGGTGAATATGGGTCTCCCCATGTGTCCAGGTTAGGATTTGTGTCATCAGGATCTTAATAAGGGTCCTGTGGGTCATTATCTATGTCCTCATCTGGGTCCCCATGAGGCTGTGGAGGCATGGGGGGTGTGTATGGCACAATAGGAGAGAGAGGAGGAGTAACAGGCCTAATGGGAGAAGTAGCAATGTCCTTCCTTTTTAGAGGAATGGGAGAGGGTAAGGCAGGATGAATTTTCCTCTTGTGGAGCCCCACATGACCTGTGTTAGGGTCTATGATGATTCTTTTCTGTTTTGGATCGACAGGATCCGGATAAAACAGGTCCTCCTCTGTATTTGGTGGTTTCGCACCGAAGATTTTTGGTGTTTTTTACTGGGAGTCGAAGGATTTGTAGGCTTCGACTTGTTTGGTTCGGGAACCTTGTTTTTGTTCGGTTCGGGAGGTTTCTTGACTTCGACGTCCTTTTTCGGATCGACCGTTTTCTTGGGTTCGATCTGTTTTTTAGGCTTGTGACCTTTTTGGAGTCGTTAGTCTTTTTCGGGTCGATTAACTTTTTCGGGTCGATATGTTTCTTGGGATCGACCGTTTTCGGCTCGAGTTGCTTCGGCTCGACGTTTTTGGGAACGGTCGAGTCTCTCGGCGCCGGAGCTGGAATTGGTGCCGTATGTGTTTTTCTCGGCGCCGAAGGCATTTTTGGTGTAGGGAGATACGGTTTGCTCGGTCCCGAGCTACCGGAAGGCTTTTCTATTATCTTTGGAGCCGGGCCCGAGGGTGGGGCTTCCGAAGGGATATTTCGATCGTGACGAAGGCCTTGTGGCGATGTCTTGACCGGAGCCTTATGTGGGGTGCTTGGGACAGGGGCATCGGTACTCACGTGCTGCCCCGCTGGGATTGGGTCATCTGAGTCCGATTCTTCAACTGTGACGAGCTGTAGGTCGTCCGAGTCCTCGGCATCCGAGGGGTCGTCGAAGATATCGTCCGGTGCCGGTGCTGCCGCTTGTCGATGCATCGCTTGTCGATGGGCCCTTCGGTTCCTGATTGTCTTTTTGGAACGGAAGAGTGCGCAGGCTGAGCAGTCTTCTTCTTTATGCTCCGGAGATAGACATCTGTTGCACACCGGGTGATGATCCGTCTGTGGGTATTTAGCACCACACTGGGGGCATTTTTTGAAGGGGGTCCTTTCCATGGGCCCGAGGCCCGCGTGGCGTTGATAGGCCCGGAGGCCTGTGTCGATGAAAATATGAGAAATAAAGTCCTGTAAAGTTGTAGGGCATCGACCGGAGAGCAATCCCGTCGAGATGCTTTGATTTGCTGTGAATAAAGTTGAAAAACTTCGGAGTCGAAGTTGGCGTCGCAGAAGTACATCCGAACCGGTTGGCGAAAAAAAACAATCTGACGATGGAGGAGCTGTCCATGCGCACTGTAGTCCAGGGGAGGAGTCACCTATCTCGTGAGATCTCGAAGACTCTTCCAAGACAACAATGTGCAACATCCGGACCCAACACTAGGCGGCGATCTAATGCAATAATGTGACTGCAGCAGCTCATATGCCTCGAACATGAGAGTTACAAACCACAAAGTAATGGGTGGGATGCATTTCTAGGTCAACTTTCTAATTGTCCCCAAGATGTCTTGAGCAAACCATACAGCTGCGCTGTCTGGCAGGCTTCAACCTAAAAATGCAGAAAGACTTTGGAGCAGTGCTACTGCTAGCACCTCATATGCTGCACAGGTGGAGGGGGACAGGATGAGAGGCTATGCGAAAGATGTGTGAGCACAGAAGAATCGTCTTTTTTGGGGTTAAGAGTCCAGAAGGAACTTGTGCTGAGCCAGAGGCAGGCATCTGGTTTGAGCCCAGCATGAGCATTCAGGGGGTTACCCACCTCTAATTCACATCACGCATCAAGCATTGGCAATGCAAATTGTTTTGTATTTTGTGTAGTGGAAGGTTTTATACTGAGCATCATTACACAATGTATAAACCGCATTAGCAGCAGCACAGCAACCTTCCCAAACACAAAGAATAAGTAAGGGACTGGTGGCAATAGCAGAAGGAACATTACAGGGGTCTCTCACACAAATAGAAAAGGCATCACACAGGTAGCTAGCCCACTAAGGAGGGAGCAAGAGGAGTTAAAAGACTGTTGTATGCCCTCATTAAACAAACACAAACACAACTTCTGGAAGAAACAGCTAAACGTCTTAAGGAATTACCATACATTCATGTGCTCCCACACAACGCTGAACCCTCAGCTACCTAGAGTGGCATGTTTCATCAATGGGTTCTGTAGTGAGCACTCGAGAGCACTGTTCCCAATAAGCCGCGCGGCTGCGGGCGCGCCCACCGAAGTCACCCCAAGCGCGCATTGCGCTGAATTTAGCGCGCACACACCGACATCTAATCCTGTAAAACCGTATTCATGTTAATTGCGGCACCCGTGTGCGCTGCAATTAACATGAATACTACTTCAAAGGGTCACAATCAGCCCGCAGCTTGCACTGTTAAGAAAGGAAAAACAGTGTCTCCAACACAACGTGTGCTTTAGGACACGCTGTGTTGGAGACTCTGCTTTTCTTTTCTTAAATGTGCACAGCTACGGGGCCGATTGTGATCCTTTGTGTGAGTGTAATGTTAATTTCGGCGCCCCTGTGAGCTGCAATTTACATGAACGGTGCTGGACCCTGGATAAGGACGCACAGCCCGCCCTGGGCGAACTTCAGCGCTACCCCTGGATGAAAGCCCTCTCCCCGCCTTAAGACTGATTGGCTAGTGTTGGGAGCCACGCCGGGGGACCCTGGACTTGGACCTCACGCAGGCAGGTAGGGGCCGTCTTTACTTACAACGGCATTGGGCTCAAAAGGCTGTCTGTGTGTGTGTGTGTGTGTGCGCGCCCGGGCTGGGACAGCTTCCCTGGCGTACACACATTATCGCAGCCGCACCCGAGTACTTCACAGATCTTTAAAAGACCATTGATATGTTAACAAGGCTTTGTTTATTTTTTCACCCCTTCATCTCCACATGGCGAAAGGCGACACATCCTTTCATTGACAAGGGTAACCTTTGCCTACTGTCCCTCTGCGTGGATATTTCTTTTTCTATGTAGCACAGGAGAAAATAAGCTTGTTTATTCCTATTCACATTTCCTGACCCCTGCAGCTGCTTATCACATCAGGCTGTGACACAAAGTTTGACTAATGGAGTAGTAGGAAAGAGAATGTGTTCCTATTTGTTTTTTCTTTTAAAAATCTGCAGAGGCCCAGTAGGACATCTACTTCGTGTGCGCTTCATTTAAACAGTTTTTATCATTATCATGGCTGATGCAGGACAACAATCAGACAATACAAAATGCCCAGATAACGCTGGCGATTAATGATCCTGCTGGAGAGCAATCATTTGTCTGTTAGTAGTTTTTAAATGCTGATGAACTTTATTTTCTGTGGAAGCTCAGTGGGTTACGCCTTTGTCCCAGAGATCCTTGTGTTACTTGTAGTTCAGAAGTTACAATCCTAACATAGAACAGTGACCAATGAACTGTCATCAAAGAGCTGCACACAAACATGAATGGTATAGTTAGAACTTCGCTTTTTTTGTTTTGTGATATAGTTAGAACTTCCTCAGTCTTTCATTATTCTAATGTTGTTAAAATGAGTATGTCTGGGCAGATATTCATTTTTATCAGTAAAGCTGACCCCCATGGAATACTCTTTAAATCCTAAGGTTGTGTTTCCCCAGACCAAACCCTCTTAAAACATACTGCCCACCAGTATGGATGACATGTGATTCATACACCTTGTAATCCTCATTGATTTATGTGACATTCCATGTAGACTGATTTAAATACTTGTATGATGCATTGTCTCTGTACAATGTGTGCGTGGTGTAAAGTACTGAAACACACTACACTGATATGAGTAGCGCTATACAACATACAACAAATGAAATGCATATGAGAGAGTGGCTACGGAGCGATGAGGGGCACTGGTGGAGGGTGGCAGTGAGGGAATCTGAGGAGGAGATAGCGGGAGGGGCTGTGGAGCGAGGAGGGGCACTGGTGGAGGGTGACAGCAGGGCTCGAGTCGGGGTACCACGCGGGTGGACGGCGTCCCCCCACTTATTTTACCGGGAGCTTGATAACTGGAGCAAATGGAGCCACACATTCACTCTTTGGTCTCTCTGGGGCGAGATCGGAGCTCATTCAGAACGCTGCTCATGCGCTGGCTTCTCTGATGCAATGGCATCTAAGGGGTGAGCGAGGGGAGGCAATGAGTCTGATGGTGCAAGCCACCTTTCGTGACGTCATTTCCTGTTGTCCCCCCACTTCTTTTTTTAGGACTTGTGCCCTGGGTGACAGTGAGGGAATCCAAGAAGAGGTCATGGGGTGGAGGGGGCGCTAGGAAGAGATGAGGGGCACTGCTGGAGGGTGGTAGTGAGGGAGTCTGAGGAGGAGGTCATGAGGGGGAGGGGCTACAGAGAGATGAGGGGTACTGGTGGAGGGTGGCAGTGAGGGAATCCGAGGAGGAGGCCATGAGGGGGAGGGGCTATGGGGAGATGGGGGGGCACTTGTGGCGTGAGACAGTGAGGGAATCTGAGGATGAGGTCAATAGGGGGGGCATGGAGGACGTCCCCAGTGTGCTTCACATCAGACTTGCGTTGGAAGTTGGGGTGGGGCAGGTGCTGCAGCATCAAAGGGCATAGAAGAGACTACATTTCTTAGGGGACACGGAGAGCCTTGGGGAGAGCTGAACCTGGGTCTGGCCTGGCTCTAAGAGCCAGATCACGAGCCGAGCCATAAAAGATGTAACTCGGGTAACAAATGTGAGGAAAATGGTAGACCAGAAAACAGAAAAACATGGATTTTTCATCATATTAAAGTGTTTCAATGGTGAGTAAACGATTATTTCATGGAACTGAGTGATGTTTATTGAAAGTAATATTTTTTATAACATGAAACATTCAAGAATACCGCCGTAGCTGTATGATTTTGCCACAAATTTTCCAAAACTTGTTAGCTTCGGGTGAGGTCCTGCTATAAACGCAACCACAGCCTGGCCCAATTGCTTTGTACTAGTCACCTTCAAGTGAATCCAGTGATCCCACGCCCAGCAGCACTAATTTCTGGGGACCGTTACATATTTTTCCTAAACAAACTTTCATCCAGCGCCACAGACAGAAAACAATGCACATCTTCTGAGCTAAGCTTTGAGGACCGGCACTTATTGTTTTACAATTTGAGCACTGTTTCCCGCAGTATTTGGCAATTGTTGAAGTTGCCAAATGAAGATGAACGCTGCAGTCTACAGCAAGAAGATTCCATCTTTTCACAAAAATTAACTTTGAGCGGTTGACACAGCTGCACATAGACAGCTTTCGCGGGTGGCTCCCGGTGTAACATTCCTTTTTTGGTGCCCTCCTCTCATAGCTCTCTTTTCCACAAGTTCACCCACTGCCACTCTCCAAGAGTGCCCCTCATCTCTCCATAGACCCTCTATCATATATATTTCATTTATTTTATAGTGCTTCTCATACCAGTTTAGGATGTTGGATCAGTTTACATCACGCATATATTACACAGACATGAAGGCTTATAAGTGTGTAAATCAGAGTACAGGAAATGTTACATAAAACAATGGGGATTTAAAGGTGTAGGACTATCATGTCATTCATGCTAGCAGAATGTATGTTTTTAGAGTGTTTAATAAAAACCATAAAACTACACTCCAAACATCTCCTACAACAATATTAAAACAAATACAAGGGTCATGTTAGAGTAATCTTAGGCACCAAAAAATTCAGCAAGAAAAAGGTCCTCAGCCTTGTGGTTGTTTAAAAACTCAGGATTTTGAAAGCACAAGTCTTGTTTGAGACTCTGCATTTATTTTGTTAATAGAACGCAGCGGCAGGGCTGATTGTGTGCCTTTCGAAAGTACTCATGTGCAGCGCCTTGTACATGCATAACTGCTGCAGCGAATAGCATAAATACTTTCAAAAAGGCTCACAATCTGCCCCGCAGCCATGCTCCTATTAACTGTGATGGCACTTGACTTGTGTGAAGGGCCCTCTTCCACACTACATGTTTTCCTGGGCGCCACACATTTCACAAACTATCTCTGACGGGATATCCACACATTACTCCATAGCTTGCACATCAAATTATAAATGTTATGTAATTGAGTATATATGCGATCTTGTATAGGCTCCTAACATTTCCCCACCCTATAAACAGTGCTCAAGTTGAGGATCTTTAGTAAAATCGTATTACGGTACCACCATTGGAGTCCTGTGCTTTTCTGAATCCGAAGTGTACTTGCCTGTGTAACCAATTCATGTCTTGGCATGTGTATCTAAATTGAAAACCTGCTTTAAGACCATTCATGTGGTGCTGCATGTGTGGAAATGCACTGTCTTTTCACTTTTTAAAGCAAAAGTTTGGAGTGATATTTGGCGCTGCAACCCCATGCGTGGTCTGGTTCCTGGTGCACATAGTCTTGGTTGTAGCGCACAGAGACCTTACACTGCCGCACACAGAGGAAAAAAATTAGAGGGAACATTGCCCTAGAGTACTATTGTTTACTGGCTGTACAATCTTCTAGTTATGAGTTCTCCAGTGGTGGCCGGCAGGGATTGGGGCAGGAGAGCAGAAGTGGGAGAGGAGGTAAAAATAAAACGTACCTGATTACCGGGTCTCTCCTATGCCGTCCCTCTGTTTTCTCTCCAGCCGGAACAGGGAAGCAGGAAGCACCTGGCTCCCAGGCTCCCCTGAGCATAACACAACACTGCAATGCAGCGTTGTAATTGGTCTGAGAGTTGTGGATCGGCGCTCAGTCAGGGTTGGGGCCTGGTCTCAATGCAGGCTGTAATGCAGCCTGCATTGAGAACAGGGAAAGTGAGCATGAATGTTTGGCCGGCCCGAGAGGGCTGGCCAAACATTCAAGCACATGGTGGGAGTCCAAACCACTCTTTCCCTTCCCTGCTCTGTAAGCAGAGCAGCCTCGCCCACCCACAAAGCGGCTGCAGCAGGGAAACATAAAATGATAATAACAACGAGTTATTATCATTTTATGTTTTCTTCATTTCACTGCTGCAAGCAGTGGGGCGACGCGCTTCCGCCTTAGTAGAGGAGCTGCCACCGGAGTTCTCTATTTTGGATGACGTTATCCCTTCTGTCCACATTTATGTTTCCATTTGATAATCTGTCACTCTACAGCACTGCACTGCTAAAATGGATTTTACTGATGTCTACCTAACACAAGATTAAAAACAGAGGGTCGAGCAATGGACCCACCTCCTTTTCTATGGTGACATGTTTTGGCACTCCAATATTGTCCTTTTGGGTTAAGTCCCTTAATCAGGACTATGTGTCTTGGTATCACATATCAAGTATTGTGAAACCCTGTGTCTCTGGTTCACAGGGAATGTTATGCAAGTGCATTTAACATATCATTTTTTTCATAAAATGGGCAAAATCAGTGAAACCAAACTTTTTTCATAGAATAGGTACACCTTGGGTAGAGGAAAGGTACAGGCAGGGCAGCAGGAACACAGCCTTTGCTTTCTCACAGAAGAGATACAGCACAGCAGTAGCAATACAAGCTTAACTTTGTCATAGAAGGCAGCAAGTGCAATATTTAATTCCCCACATAATAGTTTCAGCAGGACACACTATTACGCGCTGTTGTCGCTCACAGAACATGTACCCAGTATGGAGTAGGTGCCTATCTCACTGAGAGGAATGTATAGGTGGATGAATGAGTGAATATGTAAGCTCTGACACCATTCCTTCTTAGGTGATATTCCACATCAGTTTCCTGAAAGTCCTGGTGCTGTCACTTGGAGACCTGCTATCCCTGCTGCTACTCATGTTATCATTTCCAGCAGCCTGGCTGCTGTCTCCTCCTGTAGATCCAACAACTGCCATTCACATGCACATTTGCCAATGAACCTTAAGATCTCACAGGAGGGTCCCTTACTTTTCCAATACAGACAGCTGCCCTACTGGTGGTGTGAGTTTGACAAAGAGAGCGAGCGGCATGCGCCCCATATGGCCATTTAAATTCAAAATGGCAGAACCAAACAACTCTATGCTGATCGTTTGTATTCCTCCTTCATTACCCCTTCCACCTCTATATTACCCACCTCACTGGTAGATATACCCCTGTATACCTCACACTCTTTCTATCCGATCTCCACTTCTATTCATTCTCTTCCTTCAACCTCTTTCTCTCTTCCTCTCTTTTGCTGAAGTACATCTCTTCTACTTATATCTCTCTACTCAGTCTCTTCTCCTTCCTCTCGTTTTACATTAATTTGTCTTTTCACCCTTTTCTTTTACCCTTCACTCCTGCCTATCTTTTCCACTCTTCCATCCCAACAATCTTTTATACATATGTCCTGTTGCACATTTCAAATGTTCCCACCCTCTCACCCCATCAACCTTTCACCTACCTCCCTTTCTAACTTCCTCCTCTCAACAATGTATTTTGTCCTCTGCCATTAATATAATGTTTACCATCCTATTTCAAGATATATTTTCTGTAGCACCTCCTCTAGCAATAGTGGCATATCTGCTGCTTGTACAGTGAATATGACACCCCTGGCTGGTGGCAGCCTAGCCACCCACATAGTAATCTCATCCATAAAAGATTGCCCCGGTTGTCTCCTGGGTCTCCCACGATGCTCTCTTCTAGCAGTTACTCTGTTAAACTGTTCCTTCATCATTCATCACCCTGCCTCTACTGCACGATCTTCACACTTCTCTTTCACCCCTCCACCTCTATCTCACATAGCGTCCTCTTTCACACTTTCCATCAGCCCACCCATTTCAGTCCATCCTGTGATAATTACCCAGTTCTCCCTAGCCTTCTAACGTAACTCAAACTGCCAAGCACACACCACTCTTCCTGACAGTCCTCTATATCTCATACATTTATTCGTCACATCTTTCTCTTGTACATCTTCAGTTCTCATCTTCTCACAACCTTCTCTCAAAAATCCTTTCTATGCCCCACACACTCCTTTCACCATCACATTCTCACTGACATGCACTCTAACCTCTCAATTAAATACTTCTCACACACACTCACAGACATTATCTTTCCTCTTTTAAATTCTCCTTTTCATCGCAAGCCCCACTTACTTGCCCATATGACACACTTACACTCCTTACACTGTACCTTCTATTGCTTATATCCCTCTCTTTCTCACTTTCTGTTTCTCACACGCATGTTTACTCTCTGCTTTAAAGAGACACATACACACTTAAGGGTCACTTTGTTTTATGCTCTAAAACACCAGTACTAATGCTGAATTAATATTTTGATAATTACAATTAGAGAATATAGACTTAGTGGGCTTGCTGATGAAGTCTGAAGAGACAATTCTATGCAGGATGTAGACGTAAATCAACTGTGTTGTAATTTCAAGATCAAACATGGATATTTACTTGTGAAAATGAAGAAAAACGAAAACTTGGGGCATTTACAAATTGCCGGAGTTCATGTTGATTCTTTGGTTTTCCACCTATTGAGAAGTAGTGGTAACATGGTTGGCCACCAGGGGTGGCTCTTCCATGTGGGCGGAGGAGCGTCGCCCCACTGCTTTCTCGTAGTGCAAGAAGCAGAAACATAAAATGGTATTATAAATACCATTTTATGCTTCTGCTTCTCGCACTGCAAGAAAGCAGAAGGGTTTGGTTGGGGGAGGGCTGTCCTGCTCTAGGGTAGTAGAGGAGTGGCTTGCACACTCTGAGGGCGCTGTCTGTACCAGTCATTAGCACTCGCCCTTTTCTCCATGTAGGCTACCTGCTTTTAAACTGCTAAATCGGCGCTTTATTCACTTCATTCCAAATCGGTGCAATCTAGTTTGATTTTCAAGCTTTAATCACCCTCTTCGCTCCCCCTCTTTCCCGTTGCCCTGGGCCACTCCCAGCCGAGCATTGACGCTGTGGAGCCGGTCCCGGACACGGAACAGCGGCGGCCATCTTGGGTGTGGGTGGGATTGACAGCGCTCTAGTTGCGCATAAAAGGGGACGTCCATGTCTTCGCACAGCGGGCGCGCCTGACTCGCGCCGGAGTCGCGCCAGAGTCAGGCCCGTCTACGCCCGTCCACGCCAGGACGGGCCTAGGGACATTGGACCCGGTTCCGCCTCCTGCAATCCATGTCCTTCATGGTGCTAATAACATCTACACAGGTGAGGAGTTAAAGCGACTTAATCACCACACCACCCCCCCCCCCCCCCGCACAGTGCACTACATGTGTATTGCCAGTTCATAACTTTAAATGCACCCACTGCGGCTTCATCATGGGCCGAATGTCAAGGTGTAACCAACTGAAAGCATTACATAAACGGGGTAAACCGAGGGGTGGAACAAGGACTGTTAAAACTTCCTCCCCCCTTACAAAACTGCATTTTTGGAGTGTGAACTGTAGATCCCTTCCAAAACATAAGATTAACATTCACGACTTTATAGTAGACGAAAATCCAGATGCCATGTTTCTCACAGAAACCTGGCTTCAGGTTAGTTCAGGGCCTGATATTGCCATAGCGATTCCCGACGGTTATAAACTGTTAAAAATAGACAGAGACACTGGTAAAGGAGGTGGCATTGCGATAATTTTTAAGTCAAATTATTCATGTACTCTTGATGCTTTTCCCATGTTTGGATGCGAAGCCGGACTTTTAAAGCTTGCTATTAGCCCTCAGTTTACTCTGTCTGGTCTCCTGATTTATCGTCCCCCCGGCAACGCCACCTGGATAACTTCCTTTGCAGACACTATTGTCCCTCTTTCTCTGAAAGCGGCCAATTTTTCCATTCTTGGCGACCTGAATCTCCATCTAGAAGATGGTCAATGTAATGTCAGCAAATTATTTTTATCCGAATTGGAAGCCTTAAATATCCTATTATGCAATTCTGGGCCTACACATTCTGCTGGGCACTTATTGGACCCTGTCCTTTCAAATCTTTCTTTTGAATGTTCTTTTCTTGCCCGTCCTTTGGAATGGTCGGACCATTATGCTGTACACTTTGCCTTATCTCAGACAGAATTTCAAAACAATAACACCAGCAATAAGGATGTACTTATACGTCATTGGCATAAACTTAATATCACTGATCTTAACGCACGTTTATCGAATACTCTTCCTAATACCAACACACCCACATCTGTACTAAACTCTGAAGTATTCAAATGGCTGAATTCTGCCATTGATGAACTTCTTCCCTTAACACTCAAAAACTCTTCATCTCATCGACCTCCTGCACCTTGGTTTTCTGATGATCTAAAACGTATGAAATCTAGCAGTAAGACTTTTGAGAGGAAATGGAGACGTTCTTACTCTGCCTCCCGTAAAACAGCCTATAAGGAAGCCCTTAGGGACTACCATCATCATTGCAAAATGGCCAGAGCGGCCTATGTTTCGAACACAGTAATCAATGCCCAAAATTGTCCTCGCACTCTCTTTTCGGTTGTGAAGAAACTAACTGGAGCAGACACGGTACCAGCCCCTCCCGCTCTGGAAGAGGCTCAATGCAATTCTGTAGCAAATTTTTTTATATCTAAAGTAGAGCGTATCTATGACTCATTAAGTGCTTTGACATCTAATGATACATCTCTGCCAGAACCTACCCTGACTCCAGATGTTTCACTCCTTACTAGGACGAAACTTGCAAACTGGTTACCCTTTGATGATGCTTCTTTTTCCCATTGCCTAAATAGCATTAAATCTGGTTCCCCACGGGATCCGGTACCCGCCAAGATTTTAAAACTACTTGAACTTAGTCCACGTCAAGTGCTAATGCAACTTCTCAACTCTTCATTACTTGAGTCATATGTTCCACAGGAGTGGAAGCATGCAATGATAATTCCTTTATTAAAAAAGGCTGGAGCGGACATTACCAATCTGTCCAACTTCAGACCTATTTCATTACTCCCTATTCTATCAAAGATCCTGGAACGGCACATTAATACACAGTTGACACATCTTGTGGAGAGCTCTGGCTTTTTACATCCGTCCCAATCAGGCTTTAGAGTGCATCATTTGACTGAAACCACACTCCTAGGAGTTACCGAGAGTCTGCGACACAGTGTCGATCGCGGAGAAACATCAGCCTTGATCCTTCTTGATCTTAGTGCGGCCTTCGACACTGTGTCTCATTCCATCCTTCTCGCGACTCTTCGGTCCCTGGGAGTAGAGGGTGCAGCTCTAGGCTGGATAGCCTCTTTTTTAAAAGATCGCACTTTCCAGGTGTTCTCTGCTTCTGCTTCTTCTACAACTTATCCCTCGGCGTACGGTGTTCCCCAAGGTTCGATACTCAGTCCCTTATTATTTAACATTTATGTAAGACCCCTAGCTACTATTGTGGAGGAAGCTGGTCTTACACTGTACTCCTACGCCGACGACTCACAGATCATTTTTTCTCTCTCTAACAAAGAGCGCAACAACACTTCTGCTCTGAAAGATGGTCTGACTCGTGTTTCAAAATGGATGAAGAGTAACTTTTTTAAACTTAACGGTGACAAAACCGAGGTTGTGATACTAGGCAAGAACAAGGATCTCTGGGGTCCCCACCATTGGCCCAATGATATGGGACCTACCCCGCAACCTGTAACTACGGTTCGCAATCTCGGGTTTCTCATTGATGAGAAACTTACAATGAGACAGCAGGCTGTAAAGGTGGCCTCCATTTGTTTTGTCACCCTGAGATGGCTTCAGAAGATTTTGTGGATGTTACCTCCTTCCACTCAAAGAACGGTAGTCCAGGCGTTGGATGTTTCCCGCCTGGACTATGGTAACGTCCTATATCTTGGAGCCGACCTAACAACCATAAAAAAACTTCAGGTTGTGCAGAATGCTGCTGCCCGACTGCTCTGCAATGTTCCTAGCAGAACATCTGCTTCCACAGCACTTTGTGACCTTCACTGGCTCAAAATCCCAAACAGAATTAAATTTAAAGCCCTGTGTCACGTCTTTAAAATCAAACACGGCTCAGCCCCAAAATATCTTCAGACCCTTATCCAGGCCTACAAACCCAGCCGAACTCTTAGATCATCAGTATACGGTGATTTTTCTGTCCCCAGATTTAAGCTGGCAAAAATGGGAGGTCGTTCTTTTGCCTATTTGGGTCCTAAGTTTTGGAATGCTCTTCCTGTGACCCTAAAGACAGAAACCAACCTCTTTCTCTTTCGCAAGGGACTTAAAACTTGGCTCTTTCAGCAGTAATTTATAGCCTAGTAAAATCAGCGTGCTATTTTCTTCTCTCTTCAGTCTGTTTCTTGAGCACCGGGAAACCCACTGCGGGTAGCTGTGCGCGTTAGAAGTTTAAATAAATAAATAAATAAATGTAGAAAATGGCCTCCCCATAGACGCCTGTGTGGTCGGCGTCCGAGCCAGTCACCGCTGCCATTGCAGTGTTGTGATTGGCTTAGGGGAGGGGGTGCTGCCTGCTTCCTGTGAGGCACAGAGACGATGCAGAACTGGTCCGGGCCAGCGAAGGTAACTTCACTATTTTTTTAAATATTTAAAATGAACCCCCCTGTGGGGCCCCACACACACGCGAGTCATGCCAGCCTCGACTGTTGGCCACTGTTATTTGGAGGAGCCCAGCGTAGTGTGCCGTCCGACTGGTATTTTGCTGCTTCTGTCATTACATCCAGATATATAATACCACAACTAACAATACACCTACAACAAGCCAGGACTATTGACTTTGTCAATGGTTGTTAGTTGCATATGATAAATAAGAAACAACTACGGCTTCGTTGTATATAACATAGGAAATGCTTCAGGTCTTGTGGGCAAACTTCTGGTGTAAGGCTAGAACTGCTGACTTTGGAGCTCTGGAAGCAGGTTCGAGCGTGGGCTCAACATCCTGTGATTTAAAGAACATGAATGTCTTTGTGTATTGTAAGTGGTGTCCCTGTAAAGCTCTCTCGTGCCTTTGGATCGAGTTCACGCTATATAAAACGTCAAAAAAAGTTCTGAAATGATGGGACTCTGAAAGAAATGTAACGAGTATGTTTGAAGTTTCACTAAAACAGTCAAGAGTGGTACTACAGCAGAGTTAAGATTTGTTTTTCACCCTGAGGGCAAAAGAAAACCTGATAGGAACCCGTTCAGCACCTGCTTTTTAGAGTTCCCGGTGCTGAGCACCAACAGAACCCGGAACCCAGGTGGCACAGGTGTGGGGGCGGTTTCATTGATTTAGAGATTTCAATTCTCTTTCTAGTGTTTGTGTGAAGTCCTTACATAACCACTGTGTCGTGTGTCCATACCCCTTTGTGGGAGTAAGAAGCCGCCAGCGAGGCACTTATGGGAGAGGAAGCGGGGCTGGGGGTAGGGGTGGGGGATAGAGGCCGGATGAGAGGTGATTCAGGTGTGAAAAACAGAGAACAGTACCCAGGTCCGTCCAGACTGTGCCAGAAAACAGCCCCAGCCAGGTACCAAAATAGTGTCCCATTAGTGAATGGATAACTAATAGCAAACAGTATAAGCGTTTTGCAGGGTATCAAATACTGCATGCTGTCGAGCTTGCAACAGGCAGTGTTTGTTTTAATATCAGGGAAACCAACAGCAAAAACCGGCCCAGCAGGCCATAAAACACGCCCAAAAACTGCCAAAATACACGGCCCAGTCACTGATCAGACAGACCAGCCCATCGGGACCGACCTGATGCCCTACAGGCCAGTCCGACCCTGGCAGCCCCCAGCGCGCCTTTCACTGCGAAAAGTAATTTTGGCAGTTATGCACATGCGGAACACCGCCCGAGCTACATGTTTTATCAGGCCGCACTGGCGCTTCTCCTCGGCCACGCAGCCCGACAGCCAGCCAGCATCTCGGCTGTGCCTTAGTTCAGTGACTGAGGCTCACAGAACAAGAGGCGCGCGCGCATAAGTGACCTCACGAGCCACACACGTATACATTTTGCCAGTAGCTGTTTATTCTACACTGCCAGTATCATTATGCATTATAATTCCTTAACTTCGATAAGGGACCGACGGATAGAAGTTGCAATTGCGTGCATTTTGGAGCACGAAATCTTAGGCATGTGGCCAGCATTAGGAAAGGGAGGGTTCCTACAGCCCCACCCACCTCTGTCGTCTGTGCTGTAGGGGCGCGGGAAGCAAGTGAGGAGGCAGCAAGAAAACAGAGGGAGGTTACACCTCAAAACAGGCGCGCCACGCATACGTGTTCTTTACGTCATCACTGTTGCGCGGCGCCACAGTGCAGTCTCTCAGTTAAACAGGTCACGCAACCTTATTGTGATGACTATAGTATCACCTGTCCCTAACAAACACAAGAGCCACAAGCGAAGGGTAAAACAAACACACCACATGTTAAAATGGACAATTGGACATGCAGGCCCACTTGGTAGTTTTCCTAGTGAGTATAGTGCCCGATGTACAATTTGTACATCACAGTACAAAACAGTATTTGAGGTCGCAAACCCTGCGATTCACCAAATAACAGGGCTTGCGTCCGTAGAAGGTTTTTTTTAGAATGTACAAAGTGTTTTTTAGGAGTTGAAGATTTATTTCCGACGCTTAAAATGACTTTTGTGATTATTCCAAATCGTAAATAAGCATAGATGTGAAAGAGGCAACACCCCCCCCCCTTATGTTTCCTCTTCAGACTAGTATGTCAACAGTTGGTGACCTCAATTTCGGACATTAAGCAGTGAGTTACTGACCCATGAGTTGGGTGAAAACTTGTTTGTTCCCGTGGGATATCTTCCCCTTTGTGAATCATGTTGAATGCCTCGGGGAGCAGGCAGTGGTCCAAAGGTCCTGCTCCACCTTGATGTCTTCCCAAAAGGAAAACCTTTTTTTAAAGCAGCATCAGTTCCTGTAAGGAACATGGCCTGCTTTGAAATAGCAGAACATTTCCTTTGGAGAATGCCAACACCGTGGTGGTGGTTTGCTATTCCTTGCTTGCCGCCATTACTGTGTGAACTTAATCACGCTGCGGGGGGATGGGGGAGGATCACAAAATGCAAACTGCCTAACTTATATTTATTAGGCAGGCCATTTTACAAGCTCCTTGTGCTAAAGTGCGACCTATTAGTAAATGGATTGCATCACAGAATCAGAGATAAGTCAATAATAGTCGATACACAATTGGTGACCATTGCTTGGGACCTGTATCTTTGTACATCATGCCCATCGTCCCATAATCTAGTATGGCGTGACTGCCAGTTGAGACTTTCAGAGAGAGTGCCTGGAGTCTCTGCTTTGCTGCAAGCAGGCTATACACACCCAGGTGCTTTACACAAGGGGAACAGAGGAAAGTAAAATATCTAAATCTATAATATCTGTACATCTCTCAGCAACACCTACAGGGCTCTGGAAATCAAAATCTCCAGGAGGAAGAACTGACAGCTCAGAGTTAGGGCACCTGAGCCCAGGCCCTGAAGAAGGGTCCCAGGGCCAGTGTTCTGAGCCGCTGCAGTTCCAAGGTTGGGATCAGATGGAAGGGATCGCTCAACGTGGAAGGTGTTGTGAAAGTAGATGAGGGTCTGTCTGCTGCTGTTTGCCAGGAGAACTGGGGACGGCAAGCTGAAAATTGTTGGCTTGCTACAGATAGTGAAACCCTACTTACAGATGGTTGACCACAAGACTGAGCATTAGAAGGACTTTGCCTGCATTACGGATATGTTTAGTTCGAGTCAGTTGGGTCTGATAAATGAAGAAAAGGTTATCCGCGCAGTGATTCTTAGAGGAAAAATTGTTGATCTTGTCTATCAGGTCCATTTGGGACAAAGCCTTACAAAGTGCAAACTGAGGGAGAGGGACTGGTGGCCTTGGTTGGATCCAGAATTGCAGTCGTGAGGCATGCATGCATGCCTCGATCAGTTAGTGCAGAGGTGTGCAGAAGCATGCTAGACTGGAGCCCTACAGTCCTTTAATTGGGTACATAGTGTAATAGTTTGAGACTGGTGTCGTTTGTAAAGTAAATGGACAAAGTTTATTTTTCTTAGGGATCAAGTTATCAAGTCGGAGGAGCAGTAATTGGAGAGAGTTTTGTCTAAGGGTACATAAACTGATAATGACACATAATGGTCCGTAGTGTTGTATGAGAAAGTAACGGAACTCCTAGATATTTTTGCATATGCCACTAGCGTATATCTTTGTATAGCCCAAGAGCTAATGGTTTAGCAGAGACAGCAAACAGAATTTAAATGAGCGCAGTCAGTTAATAGGTCTCGGCCTTTAGCCGTCGCTCTGCTCATTTTCAAGCACACACTCGTGCTTGTGGCGACATCCACCATGCGGGAGCGAGCAGGGGCGCGCCACAAGCACGAGTGCAGTGCTTGAAAATGAGGAGACTGCGCACGCACGCACGCAGCACTCCTGGGCTCACCTCCTGCTCCCCCTCTCTCTCACGCAGATAAGTAGAACAAAAGCAATTCTAAAACAGAGCTGTTTTTACAATGCTCATGTCTGCCTCTGAAACCGACCTTGGTTTGCATTGTATAGTTTATTAATGTTTCCACACATGTCAGAAAGGTTTCGCTGTTGTTTCACCAAATCTTTTATTTCATTACTGACAGAAGGTTCATAACTTGAACACACTTCAGTTTAATTCTGTTGGGACTCTGCTGTTCCATGAAATCTCCAAGATTCTGAGTTTTGTGACTGCATGCATTTGTCGTCTTGGCATTCGCGGGGAGCTGAGAAATACAGCCAGGTTTCACAAGACAAGTAAGTACACAAGATTTCACTGAGCGCACACACACCTGAACAAACAGGGCGTCTAGATAAAAGTAGCTTAAACGACTGAACACGGAAGGCAAACTTGTTTCTTTTCTTTGTGAGCCACTCTCACTGCAGGCACGACGTGTTTTTTATTATTAAAGGAGCATTGCGCTTTAACCCTTTCGCTGCGGCGGGAATTCCGCCGCAGCGCTGGGGGGGGTTTGGGGGCAGCGCGGTGGCGCGGTGCTCATGACGGAACCACTCCGTCATGAGCCGCGGTTGAGCTGTGCTCATGACGGAGTGGTTCTGTCATGACTCCGCCCACTGCGCTAATCGCCCGCACAGGCGAGGAATTAGCGCCGCGTGGGCGGTGCGGCCGCCAACGGCCGCAGCATGACGGAACCACTCCGTCATGAGCACACGGCGACCGTGGCTCACGACGGAGTGGTTCCGTCATGAGTGGGGAAGGGGTTAATGTGCTTTAAATTTTATTGTATCTAATATTCGGCCTCTTTCTGCTCTCCCATGAGCCCCCTTCGAGATCCTCTTCTCCATCCGAATTCTGCCAGCACCCTCCTACCTAATAGTCGTCCACCACCACATCCACCACCACGTCCACCACCACCCCCATGTCCACCACATCCACCACCACGTCCACCACCACCACGTCAACCACCACCACCACCACGTCCACCACTAACACGTCCACCACTAACACGTCCAACACTAACACGTCCACCACCACCACATCCACCACCACCATGTCCACCACCACCACCACGTCCACCACCACCACCACGTCCACCACCACCACATTCACCACCACCACATCCACCACCACCACGTCCACCATCACTTGAACCACCACCACGTCAACCACCACATCAACCACCACCACGTCCACCACTGCCACATCCACCACATCCACCACCATCACGTCCACCAACACCACGTCCACCACCACTACGCCTTCCACCACCATGTGCACCACGTCCACCACGTCCACCACCATGTCCACCACTACGTCCTCCACCACCACCATGTCCACCACATCCACCACCATGTTCACCACTACCATGTTCACCACCACAACGTCCACCACCACCACCACGTCCACATCCACCACCACCACCACCATGTCCACCACCATTACCACATCCACCACCACATGCACTACCACCACATCCACCACCACGTCCACCACCACCATGTCCACCACATCCACCACCACCACGTTCACCACCACAATGTCCACCACTACCACCACATCCACCACCACCACCGCATCCACCACCACCACATCCACCACCAACATTTCCACCACCACCACGTCCACCACCACCACGTCCACCACCACCACCACATCCACCATGACCACGTCCACCATCACCACATCCACCACAACCACGTCCACAACCACCACTTCCACCACCACCATGTCCACCACCACCACATTCACCATAACAATGTCCACCACCACCACGTCCACCACCATCACCACGTCCACCACCACCAACACGTCCACCACTACCACATCCACCACCACCATGTCCACCACATCCACCACCACCACCATGTCCACCACCACCACCACTACCACGTCCACCACCACCACATTCACCACAACGTCCACCACCATTACGTCCACCACCATCATGTCCACCACCACCAACACATCCACCACCACCACGTCCACCACCACTACCATGTCCACCACCACGTCCACCACGTCCACCACGTCCACCACCACCACCGTGTCCACCACATCCACCACCATCACCACGTCCACCACCACCACATCCACCATCACCAGGTCCACCACATCCACCACCACCACCATGTCCACCACCACCACCACCACGTCCACCACCACCATATTCACCACAACGTCCACCACCATTACGTCCACCACCATCATGTCCACCACCACCAACACATCCACCACCACCACGTCCACCACCACTACCATGTCCACCACCACGTCCACCACATCCACCACGTCCACCACCACCACCGTGTCCACCACATCCACCACCATCACCACTTCCACCACCACCACGTCCACCACCACAACATCCACCACCACCTCGTTCACCACCACCACCTCGTCCACCACCATCACCACGTCCACCACCATCATGTCCACCACCAACACGTCCACCACCAAAACCACGTCCACCACCACGTCCACCACCTCCATGTCCACCACATCCACTACCATCACATCCACCACCACCACATCCGCCACCACCACCACGTCCACCACATCCACCACCATGTCCACCACCACCACCACGTCCACCACCACTACCATGTCCACCACCACCACGTCCACCACTACCACATCCACCACAACCACCACCACCACGTCCACCACCACCACGTCCACCACCATGTCCACCACCACCACTACATCCTCCACCACTACCACGTCCACCACCACCATGTCCACCACATCCACCACCACCATGTTCACCACCACCATGTTCACCACCACAACGTCCACCACCACGTCCACATCCACCACCACCACATCCACCACCACCACGTCCACCACCACCACCACCACATCCACCCCCACATGCACTACCACCACATCCACCACCACGTCCACCACATCCACCACCACCACGTCCACCATGTCCACCACCACCACGTCCACCACTACAACGTCCACCACCACCACGTCCACCACCACGTCCACCACCACCACGTCCACCACCACCACCACGTCCACATCCACCACCACATCCACCACCACCACGTCCACCACCACATCCACCCCCACATGCACTACCATTAGATCCACCACCACGTCCACCACATCCACCACCACCATGTCCACCACGTCCAAAACCTCCAACACTACAAAGTCCACCACCACCATGTCCACCACCACCACCACGTCCACCACCATGTCCACCAGCACATCCAGCACCACCATGTCCACCACCACCCCCACGTCCACCACCACATCCACCAACACCACCACCATGTCCACCACCACGTCCACCACCACCACCATGTCCACCATGTCCACCACCACCACGTCCACCACCTCCACACCACCACCACCACGTTCACCACCACCACCATGTCCACCACCACCACCACATCCACTACCACTACGTCCTCCACCACCACCAGCCATGACGGGTAAAGTGTCACTGGAGGGCAGGGGTAATAGGAGTGTCAACCCCAGCGGTACATGGGACATTTAAGGATGCATTGGGTGCGAGAAGATGGGAATAGGGGCTAGAAGTATTACACTGGACCGAAAATACATTTTGAAGAAGCGCAATGTCACAGGGGCTCCTGTAAAAGCACTCGCAGCATCTCTACCTCACAGTGGCATACCTGCACGAGGCACTCACTCAAAACAAGCATTGGCATAACCAATAGGTATTGCCTCTGGGATCTTATAAGTGTTTAGCCATGCAACACTTGATGTTGTTGCACCAAGGATATTGTGCTGGATAACTAAAGACTTATAAGGTCCCAAAGGTGAGACCTATTGGCTATGCCAATGCTTGTTTCAACTTATAAGGGTGATCACAGCTATGTACAATATTTCCATGTACTTTTATGTCCTATTGTTTTTAGACCGAATAAAGTTATGTTGAAGAATAGTCAGCTATTCATACCAAATGGCATAAATGCTAGAAAACCTTAGGTTGAAACTGTTTTGGTGTATCACACCACAGGGCACCTGAATTTAGATTTGAGCATCTTTGTAAATCCCAACTCGATGAAGGGGGGCAGAGTTGGAATGTGGCGAGGAAGTCTGAAAAAGAAGTAAGCGATGCTGCTGTTTACACAAGGTTTATCATGTCAACACGGCTGTCCAAAGGATACAGTTTCGGAATAGATTTTTTCAAGATTCGTAAACCTAGACATGTGGACATGGGGTGTACCGTGATCTGTGAGAGAAAGAGGAAAGAGAGGGTTGCCAACTGGTTTGTTTAATTAAAAAAAGTACATGTTGAAATTAGTTTAGAGTTCTGAATGCGATTGAATTGGAAAGGGGTTATGACAGGGGAAGACTGGAAATTCAAGATCAACACATTGCTGGAACAAAAATAATTAGGAAGAAAAGTTCAAAAAGTGGGAAACTAAGCATAGAAGAATTTTGCATGATGATGTTCTCTGCTGATTCTTATATTGTTTCTGTTAAATGTGTCTTTGCATCATGTGTATGGTGTGTGTGTGTTCGTTATGGGAGAATAAATGCGAATCTGTGCGCCAGCTGCTATTGTACCTTCTTATGGAGCATTGCTCTGTGTGTGGTGTGTCTATAACTGAAACGTCAATGTGATCCCATTCTTCACCCCGACATCTGAGGATTAAGACTGTAAAATCTATGTAACTCGAGGAATATGTGTATGTCTACAAGAATCTGTGCAGCGCTCAACCCACAGTGGGCAGCCAAGTCCCAAAGGAACTTTCACAGACAGGGCGCACAATGAGCAGGCCTTGATGGGCTTTCTGAAAGCAAGTCCTACAGTGTCCCAGGAATGTGGTTCGACAGGTTTCAGGCATTAACTACTAACAGGTGGCCGCCATCGTCCCGAGGTGGGTTTTGGAGCCAGATTCTCAAATTAAGGGATTTTAATTCCCTCTATTGCTCTTTTGTAAAGTACTTAGATGACGAAGCAGCTTTGATTTCATGCAGTTTGTATTTCATGGACAGTATTTCGCCTGAGCAGCACCAGCACAGAGAGGTGACCTAAGGTCCAGCTTTGGCATCTCTCCCCTTTCACCGCACCCCAACGGGGTCGGTTTTCTAAGGACGGAAAAGGAGCCACCTCTACCCTACAACAAAGCAACTGTAGCACAATGGATCTAAGTAGGGACAAGATCCTACTGAACAGAATCTTCTACTCTCAGCCCAAGCCTGCCATATTCCAGAGGGATAGCTATGTTGCATGAGGTGTGTGCCTGGAGGTAAGTACAACTTGAGGGTCAACTCTGCTAAGTCTTGAGTGCTCCCCTATTTTCAAGGAGTCAACATCCCTACATGCACTCGCTCCTTCCTCTCCTCCTCTCTCAGCCTCTGAGTCCTAGAACAACTGACTGCCCTTTCTAAAGGACAAACTGGACATGAACTTCTGCAATTTTGCTAATAAAAACAGTCGTAACTTTGTTCCTCACAGTTTTTTCATAATAATTGCAACATCCACCATCCCCTTAGGCACACTCAGGTGGCCTGTTCAGGATTATAAATTGGGCTCCCGGTTTTATGGTATTTATTTTTTGAACATTTCCGTCTGCATTTATCTATATTTATTTTTGGGCCATCCTATCAGTATATCTCCATATTTATTTTGTGTTATATGAATAAATGAAGTTGTAAAATGGCATATTTCCACACTTATTTAAACTGATAAATACACACTCCTACTTTGACGTCTGTTGTGTTTTATTAAATTAGGCAGCTAAATCAATAGACCTGCTGTTAAATATTAGCAATATACTACAAATGCATGTTGACATATGTTATTTAAGGAAATATAATTTTGTTTTTAACTCCCCATGCCATCTATATGCTCAGCGGCTGGCTTGGAACTGATGAAGATAGTATGGAAAGTCACTCAAAAGAAGCCACTTTTCTGTATTTTTCCATTTTTAAAAATAAATGCAACCAGGAAACACTTTGTTTTCGGTATGTTTTTATCTGTAAACATCAGTAAAAACTGAAAACTGGGAGCCTTATTAATAAAGGATATGTTAACAGAGTCTGAACACCTCTGTGTGAGACAAACGTCTTGACCTCATTGGACCATCAGTCCATTTTCACTTATAGGTAGTAAGGCGAACAAGGGTACCCCAATATGTGAACCTGGGGTGGTAAGCTGTTTTAAGAACCAATGGTTCTGGTGTGGCCTGAAGGTCCAAGCTGAAGTGACCCTGTGGGGGGCACTAGGATAGAGGGTAGGAACTTAATTCTTAGAAGAGAGCAGTAGGTAATATAAGGAGGGACATGTAGGTCAGTATATGGCAGAAGTTTATTCCACATTAATAGTATTTAGGTGCTCACACAGTAAGTGACAATAAGCAGGGAAACCACGACAAGTATTGAGCTGAAACGTTGTACCACTTGAAACTCTGTACCAGCTGGCCAAGCAGCACTAGTGAGGGGGCACAAGGGACAGTGTAAATGGTGGATGAGACTCTCCCACTGTCTCAGATACAAATGAATTTAGATTTTTGGGACAAGGTTAGCTGAATCTGTGACTCTTCGCAAGCATTACAATCATGCCTCCGGAAGCCTACACGGCACTGCTTGAATTAGCAGCACCATATACTCCAGAAGGCCACAAATGTCTAACTGCTTCCAAATACAGAACCTGCTCAGGTACAGGACAAGCCAGATGAAGATGACACATATCTGCAAGCCTGCCCCAACGTATCCACACCAACACGTTTGAAGCAGTCTTTTAAACCTCACACACGACACCCAATGTCTTCCACTGTGCAGCAACTCTAAACCCAGTTCTCTATCATTCATGCAAAACAAGCTGGGCAGTCTCTTCCACAACCCCCCAGGAGATGGTACTATGGAAGCGTGACTTTCCAACGCCCTCTGCTTAACTCTATGCTGAAGGATAGAAACAACTTCACACATCTGAACCTCACCAAGACACCCAGCACACCCCACATAGGCCACCCAACTAACCCACATTCAACTAATTAGCATACAAATGGATTTGTCTCCGACTCAACCAAGCAGTCATGCTTTGGGACCTCGACAAGGGCATGCCGTGTTATACAAATACCGTCGTATCGATCCCTCCATAGAGGGATCCAATGATCAGTCCTACTAGCACCTGGGGATTATAGCGCTTCATTTTCCTGAACTCATTACTGCACTTATTTGTTTATGTGTTCTGTAGTAGCGCCATATCTTACGTTCTGATTGCTACTTCAGAGAGCACGCCTCAGCCCAAGCCTCGTGCCTTCACTCCAAGATAAGTAAGTAATATTCTTTATTCGGTTAAAAATAACCATCTAAGATACAGACAATCAGATATCACACTCAGAACAATATTACAATGTAAATATATAAGAAGCATACAAAAAGCTGCGGTGGACAAAAGGAATACAAACACTATAATAGATGTAACAAATACCACTTAAGTTAACGCGGAGGCCAAGCCTCTCGAAGCTTGACTGTTTACTTAAAAAACATCCAACATTCACCCATTTGTAAATATCCTTAAGCATTAAAAGATACAACAAAGCAGCCCTCACTAGTTTAAATTTTAAAACCTTTAAAATTGGTAATTACAAGCTTTTTCTTGGCAAAGAATAAAACGGGCGAAAGAGCACAAAATGAACAACAGTCTGTGCTGAGATACTGTCGCACTCACAGGGCCCACGGAAACCATGAACAGTCCAGCCCTTAGGAAAACAATTAGTTGCAAAAAACACATTTAGTCTAAACCTAATTTAAAGCTGACGGTGTTACACATGGGTGACCCACGTCAAGTAGGGCTCAGCAGAAATTCCAGTTTTATCAGGCCGTGGGCGAAGACAGCAGGCTTCTGCAATTCATTTCCCTTGTAGCAGTGCTGAGCCTTCAACAATTGTTTCACCCGGAAGTAATCGGCCTTAGTCATCTTGTCAGGACATAGAGACAGATTTGGGTGACCAAATGCAGCAAATTGGCACTTAATGTAATTCAACGAGGCGATTGCTCTAACGTTATCCAGGATGAGGCAGTCCCCAATAATCAATCTATTCAGGATTGGCTCGCTCTTGTACAATATTGAGATCCACCGTAACAGTGGTCATAATCTAATCACGTCCACAGTGTAATTAAGGCCCACTCCTCATGGATAACATAGGTTGGGATGCTTTGCAGTACACCCAAAAGATGCCTAGCAAACCTATTCTCCTTGAGCTGAGTGGCAGAGCAGTCCAGTACCCCGAGATGTCACTGCCATAACACGTAGCAGATACACATTTGGCATTGTATACATGGAGCAGGGCCTCAATTGGTTTCTTCCGCAACCTGGCACTAAAATACAGAACTGACCCCCCAAGAACGTGCCCACATGTGTCTTTTGGAGGCAAGCATGGGGCCCCATGTGTTTCTATCAAATAACAAAATGCCTAGGTAGTTGCAGGTGTGAGTTTGGGTAACCCTAGATTTGTTACAGGAGAGAGATTTTTCTTGGCAGGTTTGGCGCCAACAACCATGACATAAAATGTTGTGTTATTTATGGACAGGTCAAGACTAGTTATAAATTCAGCCAAGCTGTTAGGTGGTGGCTGCCACCCTAAAGCCGTCCTTGACATAGGGATGGCATTATCTGCATATAGCAGAACCGGTAATGCATGGGTGCCTACACAGGGTACATCACATTGTTTTGCCAATAACAGCTCCTCTGGATGATTGATGTAGGCCTCTCTGGGATAAGATCCCCCCCTTCCTACTGATCCTCTTCTTCTCTCTTCACGGCTCCTTCAGGGTAGGTAGGTTCTTGGAGTGTCTCTCCCCCTTCCTGGACTCTACATACTCTGGCATAGGTCAGGAGCACCACCTCTCTGCCACTCTCTTGTATTCACCTCTGCTTTGTGCAACTGTGTGTAGGGTTGTCAAGTGAAATCTGATTTTCCACTTAGTGGAGAACAGTTGCCCTAACCTTTGCCAGGGCACAGTAAAAAGCTTTGTAGAGCAATCCTCGTCCTGTGAAAGCATATCTCTTTAAGGCCCGCCTGTCATTAATAAAAGGCTAAATTTCCATCCTGCAGCTCAAAATCATTAGACAGCTCAAAGGAAGACCCAGGATCAGGTATAACACTAAAGCCAAATCTCCCAATTGGCGTGCTCTTTTCCCTACAAATCCATTGTTAAAAGTTACAAAATGTCATTTTCAACAATCAGTGTTCTGTGCTTCAAATGTTTTTCAGGTACTTCTTACAATCATTTCCAGATTTCCATCTCTATCTGCCTTCGCGGCCTGTTTCATTCTGGTCTTATGTGACTAACACTCCAATTTCTTTTTACCTAAAATGTTGGACTCGCAGTGAGCTGGAAGACTTTAAATGTAAATTGATACTTGTATAGCGCACTACTCACCCGCAAGGGTCTCAAGGCGCTTGTACGAATACCACTGTAGAACCCATCCTGGCTTTCCCTGTGAGGCGTCCACTCCTGGGCACCCCCAAGGTGGAGGCCAGGCATCCTTAGCGTTGTTGGGGCCGTTGTGGAGATTAAGCAAGCTATTGCCCAGAGTTGCAGAGTGGGACTCCATGATTGGAATGGCACCGAGGCGAGAATTATCAGGTCCGTGGAATTTTTGAGCCCAAGACCCGCCGAGGCGGGGAATTGAACCCTGGTCCCGGGCTAGACCTCTGCATCAGGGTCTGCCGCTCTAATCATTGAGCCACACTTCTCCAGAAACACCAAAGGAAGTGATGTGTAGCCTTGAACTTGGGCCTTTCTAGAAAAAGTCAGTGTGCCTTGAGGACGTTTGTGCTGCACTGTCGAGCTGGCGTTAGCATTTTTACGTTTACATCAGCGGGGAGTTCCCTGTGAGATGCAGAGCACTAGGTGGGAGGGAAGCAGGATGAGGCAGCTGGCAGGAAATAGAGGTCCAAAGGATGTCAAGCATGGGTGATTCCTCTGCCTGACATTTTTTGGAAATGCCTTTTTCCCCAATAAAACCAGGTGTGGCTAGCCTTATGCTTACCTAAGATGGCGTTGACATTTTTCTTTGATGTAATTTCTTTGTTAGAGCATATATATATGGATATATATATAGAGGCTTTTGCTAGAGAAGGATGCAACATAATGCATTTGTTCCCTTATTTTTCATTGCCCATTCTGGTATTTTTCGGTCCTGCAATTTTTGCCCCCTTTTTTTGGGGAGGATTCATTTTCAATTCTTTCTTTTGGAAAACCTTATGGTGGACTCTCTCTCAACCTGACTCTGGGTGGTATTGGTACCTTGCCTTTCAACCTCTGCATAAACAATTACATCAACTATTAACTACAATCAGATGATGGTGATGATTGCATTGTATAACGCGCACAGCCACTCCAAGAAGTACCAATATTGCCTAGAAGGTGTTCTCTGCCTTTTGTGGCCTTTTTGCCATAACTGAGACCCTCTTAAGGAGACACCTGTCAGCCTCCACGTGTATATCTGTATATTAAGTGCAGGATGGCACAGTGGCTACTGGGAGGAGTTGCTCTTGGGCAAACACAAAGTAACTAGGGAGACATTCACTGCGTCCAGTTGTTGACAACTGGGGGTACAGGGAACTCACAGCGCAATATGGCTGTCAAAGAACCATTGCATAGAAGAGTGGTAACACGTATAATACATTCAAAATAAAGTTCTGTGGTTGAACACAGTTAAATAAATGTAAGTGACATACAATTTCTGTTTCCAGCCCACTATAAATCATGTAAACCATGTCCCAAAAATGCCAGCATGAATTTCAAAATTTGTATCAACTTCGGTTGCAACTCCTGCACTGACTTTTGCCGAGACTCATAAAAATCAGGTTCCCTGGGGGTTTGAACAAGGAACGAGCACAGAAGCCTTGGTAGTTTTAGTATTAAAAACATTGAGGATGGAAGCTGATGATGCCTGTGTCGAAACTGCGACACTTTCCACATTACTGGGCAGTGCATGCTGACCATCCGCTCCTCCTCCAACATCCCTTAGATCCTCGTAAGCGCTGGCAGGCCACGAGTGTGACGTGACCCTTTAATTGCAAATTATAAGTAAGCCACTGCACTTTTTCTCTTCTCTACTTCCATCAAACCAGGCAAATGAGGAGTGATGCTGCCATGCATTGTATCACATGCGAGATAGTGACGCTCCACCCTGAAGTACCATTTCTAGTTCCGCCAGATATTAATGTAACCGCGTGTCTTCAGCTTTGCAGACAGCGCTATGTCCTTCCACGGATTGAGGATGTAGGCATTTGGATAGATATTGGTGGCTGCTGTGGGTTGGATGCCAATCTCATATCTCTGGGCTTTAAGGACTGTGATGTGCCATACCCTGGTACCCTGGTACTTTTGCACAAAAAGGTTATGAGTCGTTCAAACCACTGTTAACTGGTTTTAAACGACTCAATAATGAAGATATATGAGGTGGAGGCCTGCACTAAAGGTGGACTGTCCCATGGCCAAGGAGCCACCCCGAGAAACTCAGGATTATGGAGAGAGAGCATGAGATGCCCACGGGCCACGGACGTACATCAGTGTCACCATAAAAGTAAGGGGCTGTATCTTTTAGTGTCTTATTACACCTGAAAGTCGCTCGATGCCAGCTCCCCTTTACCAAACGGTCTTGGTGCCCGAAATTGTATTGTGACTTGTGAAATTACCACACTCAGATTCCATCCCCCTTCCCCCTCCCCCCCCCCACCTCCCTACGTACACACAAATTCCTCCAGGGAGCAGCTGGATGAATTTGCGCAGGGAAAAGGTTGGCGCTGGTGAAAACGTCAGGTTTTAAGGCGCTATAAAAGGGCATCAGCACGTTATTTCCTATTATGACCTCAACAACTCAGAAGGTCAGAATGGAGCGGTAAAGTTGCCCTGGTGTGAAGGCGCAAAATGCAAAAATAGATTTACCTCAGGGTGATTTTACCACGTGACAATACCGTCACCTGCACATAAAGGCGTATGTCGTCCTCCGTGAAGGATCATAGTCTCGAAAGCACAGCGGATGCAAATCCAATCCGTTCTGTAGTGAACAGGCTGGACTTCTCGTTTCTCAACTGCCCATGAATGGCGCTCTAGGCACAACAGGTCAATATGCTGAAAGTATGTTATAGCGCCACAATTACCTGTTTTATGTAACTAACACTCTTTTCATTGCCTGCTATGCCTACATCTGTGCGCACAATGTGCATTTATTTGAGCAGTTTTCCAAGAGGAAATAGCATATTTAATTGCCCCTCCTGCCCTTCATCTAGGTGCACAGCTCAGGGTCAGTCAACCGTTTTAAGGCATGTAATACTCCTAGCTGCAGCAATGGGGCTATTAAAAGTCAACCTGGAGTTTCAGGACACAGGAGCTTGGCCTGCAGCAATGTGACTCGACCTGGACTGCCACAGTGTTTTGCAATATTCTGGTTAAGTGCAGTTGAGGGAAGGTTATGCCAATAATATTGCAATAGTACAATCATTAGATAAATTAATGTTAACAAGGTCACGTTAGAGGTCATTTATGGCGTGGCGTAGCGGTAAATTGGAGGGGCTCCAGCTCTGGTAAACTCGCACTTCCCTGGCCCCTTTTAGAAGTGGGGAGTCACTGGGTTTCTGCTGGTGGTGTCTCAGCTGGCTCTGGCAGCGGAAACCTTTGACCTGGCAGCTTTTCTGCCACTTGGCTCCCCTGCTGTATTTAGGGCGAGTGACAGTCATTCGATTACACCACCCAGAAGTAGAACCACCATGTGAGGGGGGAAGAGGCAGGGAATTCCCTTAATGGCTACCATGCATGGGGAAAAAGCCTCTCTAGCACGGTACATACAACACTAGAATTGCAATGCAGTAACAAGTTACTGAATTGAAATTTGGGTGCGCGAGCAGATACCAAGTCGGTATTTGTAATTGGCTTTTTTAAGGTGTCCCTGGCAAATAATGATTAGCAATGGGATGGACTAATGTTTTCTGACGGAAATCCAGTTCCAAAACATTAATATTTTACCCACAACATAAAGGCAGTGGTAACTCTTTCTAAAACTTTTGATCTTTTTTCTTTTTTTTTTTAAAGTGGGAAACAGGCTGCAATTAAAAAAAGATTGTTTAATTTAAAAGCAATCAGCAACATGGTGGTCTGCTGACCACCATCGCTAAGATGGCAGCGAACCACAGTGGATTGCAATTTGCAATCGAATTCATTGATATGCATGTGGAAAGTCAAATTGCGACCCACTTCGATTTGGCATTTTGCGACCTGAACTATTGTTACATAGGTCAGTTAGCAAAATAGTGTTAGCTGCGCTGAAACATGGTGCGTAAATTGCAACCACTTTCAGCGAATCCAGTGTTGGTACATCCAGCCATAAACTTCCCAGATCACAGGATTTGTAGAAGGAAACCTGGACTAGAATATAGTGCCTGTGGTTTTCCGAAGTCAGCGGTAATCTAGGGCACTGGCACTAAGCATAATACATTAAAGTATATTTTGGAAAGAAAGCCTAGAGCCAACACATTTGTGTTGCAATTCCAGGCTGAAGCACACTGGGTTTGGAGTCTGTCCTTAAGTGCTGCTGTCACCTGTTTATCAATGTACGTTTTTAATCATTATGAGAGGTAGTAACATCCATTTTAAGCATGGCTAACACATTTGCATAGTGCTGTTCTATATTAGTGCGAAGAGCTCTTTGACAAGACCAACTCAACTTCTAGTCCTCTCATTAGTGGGTGTTCTGGGTTATTTATCCAATCGGTGGCCCATGTCAGAACGCCCTTCACTGCCACCTTTACTATGGTGTAAATATACTTTGGCAGAGACAGTAGAACACAGTCTGACCGAGATGTCAAGGTCAGCCTTTGGAGCCGAGAGTTGTTTTCGGCACAATGGTGTGCAATTAATGTTTGATGAAGCATGGAAGCTAATACATATCTGTAGTCAAACAACCGGATTATACGAAATACTAAGTTACAGTAAGGGCCAATTCACAACACTTTTTGTAACTTGTGTGCTCATAGAATGCCATCTATGTATAGTGTACACGTTTGAAAAAAATGATCAAGAAAAACATAATTTAGGAAAATTGTAGCCATACACCTCTTACGGGCAAAGTTACTATTACCTTTGTGAATCGACTTGAGTGTAAAATACTGTTTATGATACAAATCGCAAAAAAGGTACACACTGATTCGTCACCAATGGTCCCACATACGAACTGGAAGTCACACGTAAAACTGTTCAGTATAAAATGTTCCATTCCAGAGTCTTCCTTTATATGCATAACACTGTATTAGGTTTGAAAGTACATATAATAAAGACCTACACATGTTACATGCACTTACCTCATGCCTACTGGTTTGGTCTACACACATCCTCATCATAAAAACATTTTAGAATATGGCATGCTGGACACTTCATACATGATGACTTTCCACAAATGTGTCCCCAGTCAAGCATTAAGTCTGACATCAAACTTAGTTAACTCATGTCTATAACTTATTGAAGGTTGAAGGAGAGTTGGTCGGCAGGTTTAAGGTAGTTTGGATGAGTTGGGTGAACTCTAACTACTCTTTACACCACAAATAAAACTAGTAGCTTATTGAAGCGTCTATCAGATGAGATGTCCGGGGGTTCATGTACAAAGGTCCAAGCTTCCATCGTTTTAGTACTCTACCACCTTGGCTACACCAATAGACTCTACCTCGGAGTACCCAATTAATTACAGAGAATTAAAAAATCAGCCACCAGACAGCCTTCCAACCCCATGTGGACCCGGTAACTGGAAGGACCCCTAGCTAGAGCCCACCGAGTAAACCAGGGAATTACAAGTGATGGAACCTCCTTCCCTGTCCACACAGCCAAACTTTGGAACTCAGTGCCTGCAGGATTAAATTCGGACACTCCCCTCCAATAACGAAAAGCATTAAAGACATGCCTCTCCCCATCATTATAAACAAAAGGTTGAGACTATGATCTCCACAGATTAGTAAACAGGCATAATGCGCTACCGCGCCAACTCTCACTTTCCACAACATTTCATCGATATGCATTGCGACACACGCTGCTTGGAACATGTCTTCGAACCTCATGCACCTGAATTTACATCTCCTACGTATGACACATGGTACATGCACAAGCTACTTCCAACACTCTTCCACCTCCAGAAGGGCGCCCAGAAACCAATGAGGCTTCCCATCCTTGTTGGATATAAAAAATGGAAAGGTTTTGTGGTACGAAGTGTTTATATTTCAGTTATTAATATAGTACATGATAATTTTATTTGTATTTCTTGTGCGATGTGCCACTGGAGATTCCAGTTGACCAGTTATAGATGCTGGCAGGAAGAAACTGACTGGTTTGGGAAAAAGCTGAGCATTTACAGCCTATTCTGCTGCTCATATATCAGTTTCTGTAGTAGGAACATCACTAAAGACGATAATGTTTGTAAACAGTTTCAGCAAGGGTTGTACTATTAAGAGGAGTAGCATAATTATCAGGGACAACACTGGCTTACATCCCTGAAACGAAAAGTAGATATAAATCTGGCCCTTTACATATAGATCCGCTCTTGAACTACTTGTTTATTAAAAAACTTTATTTTATTTATGTTAACCAGGCAGGGAGAAGGACATGATATTTATTTACATATGTAAAAAAAATTGGAAAATATTAACGCGTCACAGAATCCTTGACAAAACATAACGCTATGGCACGTGAGTAAAATGCGCACCAGAACGTAGAAATCGGAGTATTCATATTATGGATCAGAAGTTTTCCCATACAGGTGATCTGGAGACCGATTCCTGTTCACCTCCCAGAACAGTTCATGGATGTAATAAACCTATGGGAGAACTTGACTCTAATCAGACATACCCGGGCTGAATTGACCAGCTCTCAGGTAGCGATCCTTGCCTCCCTCTCCTCTTCCTCCTCCAAGTTTCCCTGATCGAGCATCTAAAGGGACCGACGCTCAGTAAGAGGTCTGGGATGTAAAACATCAAGGATGGGAGATATGGAAGATCCCTCTCCTCTCCAGTCCATCATTCACTATCCTGGCTCCCTGTGGGCTGATCTCAGGGAGGGTCGGCATTTGTATTCTTAACCAAGAACTAAACACCAACATATTCTGTCCACCTTCACCTTCCAAGCACGTGGATCACAGTGTTTCGCAGCCACTGAAGAACTGAAGTCCTACATCACCTCCCAGCAACTGGAGCGTACAAGCACAGGAATCGGCGATCTTTTGGCAAAAAACAGTAAAAAAGACTTTATAGAAAAAGGGTCAAAGCCGCAGTATCATCATTCTATATGAGACAAGGCATGGGGCCTCAACAACCACAAGACGCAAAGAAGATACCAAGGACTGGATGTCCCTCGTCTGGAAATCCATGAACAGTCCTTAACAAAACACCCAAGGGACGTACAAAAGTGGTTTAAGCCAGACACCCAACACGGTAAAAAAAAAAGGCCTAGGTCATATGTGGATTACTACGCTACAAAGTATTATAATTACAAAATTACAGTTATCTATGCACACTGTGCATCTCATAAACAAATCAAGCACCATACTATTACCAGGGCTTGATTTGTGCCAATGGTTGCCAGGGGTCGGTACCAGCACCCTTTTCTTTGGACCAGGAGGTATTTTTCATTGTTAGGCTATGATTCAAAGTGAGAAAAGAGAAAGATATGAAAGCAGTGACTAAGGGAGAACGAAGGTATGAAAAATAACCTGGACGCGAGATAAAGCGACAGGTAATGTAGGCTGGTGGAAGAAAGAGGCATGAGGGGGAATCAAGACAAGGCACCCTCGCTATTCATTGACTCAGCATTCAGCATCACTGGCTGTGAGCGCCTACGAAAAACGTACTTTCTAAAAACTTTATATACTATAACAGGGAAAACTCCAAGACCTAAATGATACCTGCACCGCAAAATTCAATATATCTGGCTTTAATGGGTAAACACAGGCATGCACAAATGATGTCTGCATGATTTGGAACATTAACATCCAACCTATTGTCTTTGCCAATGCTTTTTTGTTTTTGGCAGAGACATGGGCATAGAACGACAGGAAAGTCTAGATAAAAGGGTCATGCTCACTGTGCCACAGGATTTAAGTTGCATCTCAATGATGATGCAAAACATGTTTGATATGGGTTTTAGGGTACTTGTGTTCCTGTTCAGGAGGGATGTGCCGGGCAGCTCAGGTGCTCCTATGGGAGCAGGACAATGGTCCATTTGCACAGTGGCACAATGAGAAACAAATGAATGACTGGAATCCGGCCCAGGAATTACCAGTGGCTGAAACTATTTCAAGCACTCCGCCCCATCACTTTTGCTTTCTCACTGTAAAATCCAAAACAACTCTGCTGGTATCAAATCTTCTATTTGAAAAGTCATATTGGGGGAGGGTGGGCTCTATTCCTTGCTACCACAGGCTTGTGCAAAGCTTGCACCATTCTTAAAGCTACAGCACGCTGCTTCATGAGCTCAGGGCTCCCTTCGGAGAAGACTTTCAGAAAAGCAGTAACTTTTGAATTACACTGTGACTGCAAAATTAAGACTTGGCCTTTAAGCCATGCTGTGGTCCACTGTATCATGCAGCTGCCACCTCGAGGGTGAACACAAGACGGTGTTGTAGCATGTAGCCACGGCTGGATTGAAGGAAAGGAAGTGCAATAAGCAGC
Organism: Triturus cristatus; assembly: GCF_964204655.1. Taxonomy (NCBI): domain Eukaryota; kingdom Metazoa; phylum Chordata; class Amphibia; order Caudata; family Salamandridae; genus Triturus; species Triturus cristatus. The sequence goes on from NC_140590.1 coordinate 559,272,296, forward strand.
TTCCGATTGGATTACAGAAACACCAGAACCCAAAGCCACCTACAGGGGGAAAGAGGTAGTGCAGATTCAGCCATCACTTCTTGCACAGAAGGAAGAGGGGCTGGAATAAGCCACCACTTACAGGTAGGAGAAACCAGTACGAAGCATGCAGCTGAGGTGGGCAAAACATTCACATGAGGGGTGAAAGAAAGAGGTATTATAACACGAAAGAAAGACGGACAGGGGCATGCAGTCCCTGCTCGGTGGTAGAAGGGAATGGAGGTGGAACATAGAGTTGCGGGGGCCTGGGACCAGTGGCGTAGCTAGGGGGGGTGGACCGCCCCAGGCAGCGGCTGCGCGGCATTGGTGGCCCCTGGCGGCAGCCTTTATCATTTATTTGGGGACACTCACTGACACTACTGTCAATCACTGACAGTAGTGTCAGTGTCCCCAAATAAATGATAAAGGCTGCCGCCAGGGGCCACCGGTGCCGTGGCGGCCGCCGCCCCGACAGTAAGAGTGAGAGTTATGTAAACACGTGCAGCTGTCACTGAGCACGGAGCAAATGGGCAGTTATGTGTTAAGTGCAAGCACGCACCCGCTTGCAAATGCTGCCTGCAACCACAACGCATTCACCACCACGGTGCGCGACGTACCGCGTTTGTGGGTCCCAGGGCCGTCAATCTTGTAGTGCGCAAAAGCCCTACTAATGACAGCCCTGGGCATAATTTTTGGCCTACCCCCGCCGCCCTGAAAACGCAGCAGTGACGCCTCACCTGCTCCACCACCATACGCTCTCGTGAACAATTTCTGGAAGTTAGGGACAGACCAGCGACTGTACACAAGACAATAGCAAGTCAGCCTGTTCTACAGAGTTCCTGCTTGGCCGTAATCATCAGGTGTATTAAAATACCACTCTCTCGCTTTTTTGAAAAACACATATTTAGGTAGGTGTAGAGCCTTGGGAATACTGTTTGGGTTTTTAAGTCTTCTTGGTTAAATCTGTTTGCATATTTCTGTAAGGAATGTAAATCGAACGAGTTATTTTATCGGACAATTCCATCCAGTTTGGTTGAGTCTCGGTACCAGACGCTTGTGTTATTGGCCCTACGCTCGCCTCTAACGTGTATCACTTTATTCCACCTTTCGCATTCACGCGAATTAGAGTCAGTGAGGATTCACATACGTTACCCACGGTGTCTGTGTCCTGATTTGGGGTAAAATCCCACGCGACGAATGAGGTGGCCGTGAGTGTCTTGTACATTGTTTTTAAAATATGTTTCTTGTGCATTAACTTCTCTGCTTCATCCGGAGTTGAGAGGGTCAAATGTGACTCGCCAACAATTTCATGCTGCAAAAATGTTGTTCTAGTTAAAAAACTAGTTTCTTTTGCAACACAAATATATTGGAGATTCAAATTATGCAGCAATTACACAGCAGAGGTTTCCCCTCCCGGGGGTTGAGTGGAGAGTGAGTGGTGCCTTATAAATGTTTTAAAACTGTCTGACCCACTTATACTTCTCTTTGAGACTAAACAATCAAACAATAATGTTTAGCAAATCTATGCACTGACAACCGTTTGGCCGCTGCATAAATGTCATTGATTGAAACGTCACCAAAGTTTGCTACTATTGCCTTTTTTTCTTGTTATATGATCTTTTGGCCTTACTTTAATTTTCTTAATGATTGTCCCATTGTGTGGCTTAACTGTATAGTTTTTATAATCAATCTTTCTATAGTACCGTTTATTACTGATGAGGCTGGTACCTGTGGTGAAGAGGCAATGAAAAACGGTTCAGTTTCATGGATTGTTATGTACAGTGCAGGTTTATGCATTGGTTTTGTGTCTCGTATGGGGCTCGTGACTCTTCTGACATCCAATATATGGAACGCCCTTTCAGTGATAATTGTATGCCAGAAGAAAGAGGGTTGATGTATATTTTAATGGACATGTAAGTTTGATACTACCTACGGAATACATCTTGGATTAGTTCTCATGACCACTTTGTCCTTATGCATTCTAAAGCTCTCGCCTTGTTAATAACTGCATTTCACCATCTCTATGTAGTGCTCTAATAGAGCTTTAGAAATGCAGGGAAGTGTTTTTAGATTTGATTTATGGACTTGTTCAGGGGTAGCTTCTTCACCTTCACTTCCTTTAAGCTCCATGTTGGTGTGGGTATTTTATGCAAGGCACACACTCTCTTCACTCCTTCTCAAAATCACTTTAGGACCTATACAGAAAACATCAGCTTTTATTGGAACCTTGTGTGATACTATAAGATGCACATCTTTACTGAAAGCATTTTATTTGGTATACTGACACTCCACTGTGTTGTCTTCCTGCATATTATTATCTTGACACCACTTTAGATAGGAGTCCACTTAGCAGCATTACACATCTGTCTTGATATACTACACGCCACCTTTATAACACGCAGACATGCAGTGGGATACGAAGATGCTGGGACTATGTGATGTCAGGGGTCAGGCTTCCAGGTGTAAACTCCATGGATCCAGGCGATGAACATTGCCCTGTTCCAGTATGAGTACTTGTGGAAACTCTCACAAGTTGAGTATTTACTTTTTGGAAATGATCACGAGGTGTGAACACAAAGGCTGTTGTGCCCACTGTGGCGCAACGAGTATCATTGTCATGTACAACCCCCTGCATATGCTGAACACTAGAAGAATTTGTGGAATTGGAAAAGTGAACGACAATGTCCCATAACAGTGAAGTGACAGCGTCTTTGCCGGAGACTGCACGAGTGGACAACCCGGGGATGAATCATATGCCTTTTGCATTTTCTTGTGACACAAACAGATCTACGTCTGAAGTTCTGCTTGCTATAAAATGCTTTTTTTCACAATACTGTGATTAAACTACAGTATGTGAGATTAGCCTACTTGGCTGCTTAAAGCATCTGTCCTTACACGTTGTATACCTTACCCAGTCAGTGGTATGCCTATAGCCACATCTGTTCTATGGCACAGGGCCAAATGACCTGTGACAATCTTGATAAGATACTATCCCTCTTTGCTTATTTATGTAAATCATTGCTGTGCTGTTGTTTATGTGCATCATTCAGACCTATATTTGAATTTGAAAGCATTTTACAGCTAAGAAGACAGACTTTAGATTCGGAAAAATTATGTGTATCATGCACAATTATTTACTCGTATGAACTGACCATTCCTGACCAACAGGAATACCTTGGGTGCCTTCATTGGTCAATATTATCTCTGGTACAATGCAACAGTAAATGCAATTGGTTAGCCACCTCAGGCAAGTGTCTGTGTTCTCTGTATTGCATCCTCTCTCATGACGTATTACATAGACGATGATATGTGCAGACCCTCGCGCCAAGTCCACACTCTACAAATATTTACCTTGGTGTCTTAAACAAGTTAAGTCTGTCCAACAAGAGGCACCTGGATAGAAAAGAGGAAGAGAGCTTGAGGCTACTTGAAAGGAAAAGATAAGAGTGAGGGGTCTGGGCATAATGGGGCTCTGAGTGCAAACTGCATCCCCTGCTTTCTTTGAAAAGTGAAAAACACAGAGGGAGCTGGTGAAAGGTATAAAAGATGTGCCTTCCTACCTACTGTGTAGCCTTGGACCGTGTCCTGTATGTGCATCTAACTTGCATGATCGAGGTAACTATTAGCGGCGATACTACGTGTCTCTAGGACCTGCTAGCCTTCCTTTTGCCCCAGCACCCTCCCTGTCCCCCGCTACCTGCCATGGGCGGCAATCTGAGGGATATCCCCGGGCGCCAGAAGCTCTAGCTACACCTCTGCCTAGGACTGAGGCATCAGACCTTGCAGCCGCCGCTGAAGTAGAAGAAATAGTGAGATTACACCAAAACCTTCTTGGCATAGTTGGTACCTGTGGGAAATTGCTTGTGGTGGCACATTGGAGGACATTCTTGGCATATGGGTAGACAACTGTGGCAAGGTCATGAGGCCATCCATGACAAATGTGGTCCATGACGTATTAGACATAACCATTAATATAAGAGACCACCATAGTGCAAGAGAAGCAGTATTAGGAACATTCTGGCATATTGTATGTAATGTTTGACCAAAAGGGGCCACCATGGTAAAATGCTGCTCCTAACAATGCAGGTCATTTTTAGGTTGAGCATTTTAGACCTCTTGTATATACTTTAGTATATACTTTAGTATATACTTATATGTGTATGTACTTTGTGGGCTCTGGAGATCATCCCTAGGACTTGTCTGCTTCCACTTAGGGACTTTTTTTCTGTTCAATTTCCTCTATTTAACTGCCTTGATAGAAAATGACAAAGCGATACCAAAGGGGATGATGGATGGAGCTGGAGTGGTGGAGTGAGTTAAAGAATGATGATGGATTAAACCCAGATCAGTTGACTGGGGGTGAGAGTTTGATTTGCTCAAACGCTCCGTCCATCATCCCCTTTGGTATCGCTTTGATCGAAAATGACAAGCAGAGGTCAGTAAAATACCAGACTTGCTTTCTGCTGAGGGACTTTCTTTTTTAAATTTTTCTGGCAACTGCCTCCATTTAACTTTCTTGATAGAAAACGACCAGCAGAGGTCAGTAAAATACCAGAATCACTTTAGCATTCTCTAGATTCCAGTCCAAATAAATTGTCTTCCACGAGCACCCGTAGACAATAATATCTTTTTCAATTCTTGTATTTTCAGTGTTATGACCACCAAAGGCCCTGCTTTTATATTAAAAACAAAGCTTTGGGTATACCATTTCCTGCTGAAAGGCAATATTTCTCTCCATGTGTTCCCATACCTGGCGTGTCACGCAGTTTGGTGCTTACTTTGCCTCCATGTTCAAGAACAGTAGATGTTTCAGCACCCAGGCTAATGTGCTGCATAGTTAAATACATATAAGGTACCAAAAGCGAGACTGATTGCGTTACAAATGCTTGTTGACATAAGGTGGCACACATAGAACATTTTAAAAACATACCTGGGTGAACTCATGGGGAGTGTCAGATTTCAGTAGCTTGGCACACCATGAAAGGACTTGAATATTTAGTGAGTGTTTTTTTAGAGCCTATGGCTTTTTAGCAAGATATGTGAACATTGTGCATTGAAATGCACTAGTAAAGGCCACTTATCTCAAACTTTTCTCAGGGAACCCCCTACCCTTTGTTCTTCCGTAGAAGAATATATAATATTAATTATGCAATTATGTAACTTTATCAATGTTAATTATTGTGATGTCATCAGGATTAGGGGTATGTGAAATCGCTTCTTGGGACGATGCAAGAACAAAGGTCATATGATGTCACTTCCTGTGGCATTTAAGGTCAAAGGGTATATGATGTCCCTTCCTGTGACATCATTAAGGTCAAAGGGTATATAATGTCACTTCTGCTACCTCTGGCATTTTGGTGAATCGACATCCATGCCCCAACGGGTTCAAAACAAGGATGGCACTGGAAAAAGCAGACGCCTCTGGACTGAAAGAAGATGGAAGTGTAAAATGTAGCTACCAGTGTAGTGAGAAATAAGAACTGGAACAAGTTGGCACCTCTGAGGTATGAGAAAGAGGGAGAGTGAATCATGCCACCCACAATTGAGTAGAAGATGCATCCACCCTGTGCTGAAAAAAAAAAATTCTAATATCCAGCCAATTATAGGGGGAAGAAAACACTATTGGGGCATGCTGAAAGCTCTAGTGTGAAAGACAGGTGGGATTTGGATACAGGTACAACTGGGTGGAAAAAAGAGGATTCTGACCTGCAGAGCTTGAAAATGTTGATTCACTGGGTGAAAGAAAGTGAGTAACATGCATCTCTCAGTGGGTGAAAGAAAGTGAGTAACATGCATCTCTCAGTGAGTGGAAAAAGGACCTCATATTGCAAACACCCATAAGGCGAGGGTGGGAAAAGACATCACAACCTGAGATCCAATAAAAGGAAAGAAAAGGGGATTGCAGATACTTGTAGTTAATGGAAAGGTGAGAGGAAAATGTAAATACCATGCAGCTGAAACATGAATAGATCCATGGTGTGTATAAAATCAGAAATAATAAATGGCTTCCTACAGGTGAAGACAGAAATAATATATGCCTTCCTACAGGTGGAGAACTGTGTATTGTAGTGCGCATACCTATGTGCAGTGAGAAAAGCAAGTAACGCATTGAACCACCTTGGGATAAGAACATGCGATTATTTCTGAGTTTGAAGAAGGAAAAATCATAAGATCTGGAAAATGCAGACACCTCTTGAGCAAATAAAACAGGGGTGGGATATACATTTCTGGAATACATAACAAAGGGTTGTCCGTGCATTCACCTGGGAGTAGACAAGAGGAAAATGAAAACCTTAGGGGTTGGCGGTAAACTCTGTTCCGCCGGCGAATTTGCAGAGTTTTGCCTACTCTGCTTGGAATGAGGAGTTTGTCAAAAATCTGCCAACTGCTGCCTAGCAGAGTTAACCGGCACCTACACTTAAATCAAAGGTGTCTCGCCTGACATTAATATGGCCATTGCCGTGCCTTTGTCCACTCTGCGCGTGAGCCTGTGGTTTGTAGTTGGGCGATGGCCATATTAAGGGCAGTTGGAGCACTACCTTTTGTGAGGTCCTTCCTTTATGCCTAAAATTGGATAATAACTGAACTGAAAGTGAAAGGGCACGACATATGGGCAGACTGAGTGAAGCCTCAGGGACTGAGTTTGCGGCGGTGAGAGAGCATGCAGGGAAACAGGCCAGATGGAATAGCTCTACACCAATCATGGCGAATGGCAAGTCAAATCTGCAGTTATTTATTTCCTATTATGTGATGCCTTTTGCTGAATCAACGTAATGCCTTTTAATGCACATTAACATACTGCCACATTTCTGAAGTACTTTGTACGGTGCCGCAAAGCAAGCTCTGGTATGATTAATCATACATATTCCATCATTTATGGTTGTTAAACGATAATATTTCACCTTTAAAAAAGACACAACAAATCAAACGTGTGCTTTAATTCTGAAAGTATTTTACATTTGGGCAACTCAATATACCCTTGAGGCTTGGGTAGTACAGTTAAACAGGTAAAGGTGCATACAAGGGATTTATTTGGAGCATACTTTAAAAAAAATATTATATCTTCAATAAAATGTCATCACATGACACCATATATTAACTGACTCAAGACTTTTTAAGAAATGAATTTACACCAAGAGCCGGGTGTATTACTGATAGTTTAAATTATATCAAAAACCAAATAAGAGTGGTTCAAATACTTCTCACATACATTGATAACAGAAATCACAAATAAATCAGAATCAGAAAAACTTTATTCGATTGTAAGCAAAAACGATCATAAAAGTGTACATAAATAAAATACAGCAAATACATGAAAGTGATAAAAACTTGGGTTAAGAAGAGCATAATGCCCAAAGGTATTTTAAAAAATACATTATAAGATCATCCTTTTTCTAATAAAAAACACTTTTTTCAAATAAGAAATGACTGTTGCAACACAAAGGTGGTTATCCAAACATTGGATCTCATACAGTGCACGGCGACATTGACGATGTCCAATCATCTTTAAGAAGGGCAATAATATAGTTCGCCTATCACGGATATAATAACGACAAAACAATACAACATGCATGGTACTTTGAGGAGAGGTTTCATCACAGGGGCATGGGGACAAATCATGAGACCAGTCGTTGATTGTGGGAAAACTGACCAATCTGTGAAAGATATTAAATCTAAAACGACAAAGTAAAAAACGGTCAAAGTTATTTGGTACATAAGTCAAATAGGGTTGAATATTAAAAGTAGTTAAAACTAATTCATGTTGGAGGACAGTTGGTTTTAAAACCTCCACAGCACATCTTAAGGATTCTAGGTGTGTCAGGCATTCTTTTTTAAGATCCTTTCTGGAAATAGCTGAGGTAGTAAGCGGATTTAGAAAGTACTCTAATTTGCCCATATCAGATAAAAAATTACGTACATATCTGAGCCACGGTATCCTCATGTATCCATCTAACTTAATAACATCTGACAAAATATCTCTATTAAGCTTAGGTTCATCTTTTGACCATACCCTGTGCCATAACAGTACGGGTTCTAGCTTAATAAGGTCAGATATAAAAGAGAGACCCAGTTCAGTGTGGCAGTTAAAACTAGAGGAACTATTAGGAACCGCGAGGATAAACTTCAAAAAGGTATTCTCAACAACCTGGAGCGGAATCGGGTCCACTATCCCCCATATTCCGCTACCATACATGGCGCCAGATAAACATTTAGCTTTATAAATTTTAATTAGCTCTGCGGGGGGTCGAGTACCTAGTTTCCCCGAGAAGGACCTAAGAGCAGCTGTCGAATGAATCATCGCCTGTTTTTTTGCAGCCAATGCCTTGCCCCAAGAATCCTTCTGCGTAAATAAGATACCAAGGTAGGAAAATTGTTGAGTAAAAACCAACCGTTGTCCTTCAATAAAAATAGGCTTCTTAGATTTTACATTTCTGCCACAGTGCATGATAAATGTTTTTGCTATGTTTACTTTTAGGCCCAATTCTAACATGAAGAGGGCAAAACTAGCAACCACGCGCTGTAGTCCCAATTGAGTGCGGGACATTAATACAGCGTCATCCGCATACATTAATAACGGGATGGGACGGCCAGCAACATAGGGGGGATCAAGTTTGTTATTGCACAGGGCTTTCTCCAAACCATTTATATACAAATTAAAAAGGAAAGGGGCCAGGACACAACCTTGCCTGACCCCACTCCTGATTGGGATTTTACCCGTGCATTCCCCATTTTGGCCGTAACGTACAGATGCAGAAGCTTCACTATAAAAACATTTAAGAAAATAAATAATGTTATCTTCAACCCCAAGTTGTTCCAATAATATCCACAGTTTGGAATGAATCACACAATCAAAGGCGGCTGAAAGATCGACAAAGGCTACAAACAGATTCTCCCTCCTGGCTCTGGTATATTTTCCCGTTATCATCAGAAAATTTAAGCCTTGTTCCACAGTACCTAATCCAGTACGGAAACCGTATTGTAGGTCAGAGAGGATAGAATTGTCATCAGCCCATCGAAGTAGCCGGTCCAGAATTATTCGTCCCGCTATTTTTGTAAATGAATCTAAAAGAGAAATAGGTCTATAACAGGCCGGTTTGTGACGATCCCCTTTTTTGTAGATAGGAACAATTATGGACTCCACCCAAGTGGATAAAAAGCTAGATGCACAGCAAGCATTTAGCACCTGAACCAGTAGGGGTGCCCACAACGACATAACTGCCTTAAATACATCTATGGGCACACCGTCTGGGCCGGGGGCCTTCCCCCCCTTACTTGCTTGAATCGCTTTTTCAACCTCGGGGAGAGAAAACTGCATATCTCTCAAAGATGGATAATCAGAGGGGTTACAGGAGGTGGAATATGTGCCGTCCCCCTCGTATACTTTTGAAAAGTGGTCAATCCACTCAACCTCAGAGATTGCGACTTCTACGGTGGGACATGCCTCTTCTCTGAATAGGGGGTTTCTGATAATCTTCCAAAAGCTTGCACTATCGTTGCATAGGGAGGCCTGGTGCAAAGCTTCCCACGTATCCTTTCTTATCTCCTTTTTCCTATCTTTAATAGCGAGTTTATACTGCAGCCTCAGATTGCGGACATCTTCTGGACACCTGGGTTGTTTATGAAGAGCCTTCTTTAGGAGGGAGTACGCTTTGGTGCATCTGGAATTAAACCAGCTATTCCTCTGTACTCTGTTATGTCTATGTTGTCGTGTTAAGGAGGATCTAATCTCATTAGATATTGACAGAAAAGAAGCCAATATCTTATCTGGGGGAGCATCCTCTGTTAGGCATGTAATAAAATCAGAGGCGCAGATGGTAAGCACCTTTTTTAGCGTATGAGATTGATCCACCTTATCCCATTTAAGCGTAAAGCCATTGGTGGAACCAATGGCAAGATTTTCCCATAATATATCTATCTCAGAGGCAGGTTTTGGGGCAGACCACTTTGGGATAAAAATGGAAAAACAAAGAGGAAAGTGGTCGCTTAATGCAATATCGGACACCTCAAAGACAACAATCGCACGAGCATGCCTATTAGTGATAAGTGCAAAATCTATCGTGGAGGTACAGCCTCGCCCATTAAAAGTTGGTGGAAGGGGAAATGGTGTTGAACACACCTCGTTTATAAAGGCCAAGTCAAATTGACCAATAAATTCATTCAATTGATCACCCAGGCTTGAATGAGTAAAATGGGACAAGCTCAAACCATCATCCTCACTACCTAATCGATCAAAGATAAAGGTACACTGGTCATCAATGTATAGCTGACCATCTCTACAGAGTCAAAGATTGAGTCTGTCCTATGCATCTCTCACTGAGTTTGTCAGTAACTCTGCAAGCTCCGCCCAGGCATAAAAACATGCTTGCACAATTAGTTGAATGTTTAATGTGTAGCTGTCTATAATATTATAGGAATAGCTCGGCTTGTCACAGCACTAGGTGTGACGTGAAGCAGCATCAATCTTGTCCTTCTTTGACATCCCCGTCTTGCCTGCCCCTGATCATGAATCATGATACACTCCGATTACTGTACACTCATCAGAAACCTTAAGCACACTTTCTCTAATGTAGGAATTACGGGTCAGCGAATCACACATAATTTGATGGATTGGAATCTATTGCAAATGTGTCTATCCGTCAGTTTAAAGCAATTGAATTAATGATGAGATGTTTTAATGCACCCTGCACTGAAAGCAGGATGGACTCATTAATTAATTTCAATCTGGGAACAAGTATGGCAGAGATGCACAAAGTCAACCACCTACCAGTTGCAAAGGAGACTGCATGGAGCACTTTAATGTAGTTTTGTGCCCAGTGTGAACACACGCTTATTGACACTGACAAGACAGAAGCACTCTGCAAAATAAAGAACAGATATCCGTGTTTAGGGGGCTGGGGGTTCCAATTTAAAAACAGTTTTTGAAAAGGCCCAAAGGCTGAAGTGGACTAACACATTAGTCTAGGCCAGATGTCTTCAGCCAGTTGATCACGAGCCACCAGCTTGGAATTATTTTTTTTTAACTAAGAACTGCAATAAATACGGTTTGCATTTTCCTTTTAAAGTTAAGGAATGCCTATGTTTATTTTACACTATTATATTAAGCAGTGCTCCACTCAGGTTTATTACCCATGTTTGTCACAGAGGTTCAGAACTGAAGCACTGAGGTATTTAAATCTTAAATAAAAGTAATTCTCAACTCAGTATTGGAGCATCAGAACAAACTGATATTTCTGAATGTTTTTAAATGAGAGAAAATTAAAATGAAGGGTTAACTTGATGATTAAGTTAATTCTTCATTTTAATTTTCTCCATTTTCAAAGTAACACATTTAAAAACAGCAGGCATCATGCTCCCAGTGCTTGGTGGAAACAGTGCCATATTTATAACTGGAAAAAAACGGTAATTTCCTTTTGAATAAGAGCAATTTAAAGTGAAGAAAAATATTTCCACGAAACATGATCTTAATGTTTTTCTCTACTTTAAATTAAGCCAATTAAGTCCTAAAGTTTTATGAATCATTTTTCTTCACTTTAAGCTCCTCACATTTAAACAAAATACTATATTTTCCTGTTATAAATATGGCGCCATGTCTACATGCCGCTGGGAGTAATATGCATGTTGTTTGTAAAGACACTTTGACATGGTAGAAAATTAAAATGATGAGTTTTATGTAATGCATACAAACATAAAGTTAACTCTTATGTTTTCTCCCATTTCAAAGTGTTGCATTTACATACAGCGGGCATCGTGCGCCCAGTGGCTAGTAGACATGCGTCCATATTTATAACTGAAAAATACAGCCATTTGTTTTAAATGGGAGAAATTTAAAGTGCAGAAATGTTTCCATGAAGTACAGAAAAATGTTCCTTATTAGGAATATTTTTTGCAGAATATTTTTCTGTACTTTAAATTTGTCCTAATTAGAATTTTTGTTTTGTATGTTTGAAGTTGTACATGTAATGGCGCCATGTAAGGCTAAAGATTTGTCCTGTGCCACAAGTACATTGGACACAGACTCAGTCACCCATTCACATGTATTCCATTCATTCACACACATGTTCATATATTCCCACAGACCATGCACTTACTGATGCACATGGCAGCCCTATCATAGTACCCCTAGTTACAGCATTTTGTTCAAACCATAGTATCGGGCTCCATGGACATTAGGTTTAAAGTCAATGAAGCTTGATGAGAGGGTGTCTGGCAACAATGCCTTCAGTAGCTCATGCCCATTTTCACTGATCGAAAGTAGCGCTCTAATTAAAGAAAACGTTGGTGACCCCTCTATGCTGTATGCTGTGGTCGGTAAAAGCAAAATGTGAATGAGAACTGAACAGGCCAATGGATGCAGAAGGCTGACTGAAAGCCCTTCTCAGTAAAACTGTATATGAATGTATTTGTTAACTTATTCTTTCGAGAAAAGGTTGTTGCTAACACTGAGCCTAAATGAAGGAGATAATCAAGTCCTGGAGAACAGTACTCTTGCCTTAAATATCAAACAAAGATACAATTCAGAACCCCAAACACACAGTCATGTAAAAGACTGAAGAATGTATGTGCGGCACTGTGGCTCTTGATTCTAAACTAAAGAACATAAGTAAATTCAATGGGACAATTTACAGTTTCCAGAGGCAATGTTCAGACATAACCTGGAGAGTACAAGTAAAATGGTCAAACCTACAGAGACACACAGATTACATGAGCAAACGAAAAATACATAATCAGGCAAGAACCACGGCCAAATCAAACAAGCATTGGCAAAGCCAATAGGTCTGGAGTCGTCTGCCAGCCTTTTGGCAATTCTTTTTTTATTTTGTCATGGCTTTCACAAAACGTTATTGTTTGGGAACCTGTCAGAAGTTTTCAATCTAAGAACAAAACCAGTGACAAAATATGTCACTCATAGGAAAGTCAGCTAAGGGCTGAAGTAGGGTGACGTAATGCCCCATGATGCATGCTCGCATAGGTTGGAGAGAAATGTGAATGACACACCCACAAACAAATGGATCAAGTGTGGCACAAAACCCCCATAAGTAACCATGTCATACACATCATTTTGATAAAATCAGAAGGTCTTGGCTAAAACAGACCTAAAAAGCCAATTCTTGTGCCATTCGCCTTTAAGAAAGAAAGACGGAAAGAAAGAAGGAAAAAAGCAGGAAAGAATAAAAAGAAGGAAGAAAAGAAAAAAAGAATGGGGAGTATGAAAGAAAGACAGAAGGAAGGAAGGCAAGAAAGAATGACAGGAAGAAGGAAGGAAAGAAGGATAGTAAGACCGAATGTCAGAAAAGAAAAAAATTATGAAATCAAGAAAGAAGGAAAGAAATGAAATCAGGAGAGAAAGAAAAAGAAAAACTAAGAAAGAAAGACAGAGAAAGAAAGAAAGAAAAAGAGAGAGAAAGAAAGGATCAAAAACAAGAGAAGGAATGAAAGAAAGGAAGAAAGAAATAAACCAAGAAAGCAAGCAAGAAAGAAGTATAGAAAGAAAGTAAGTGGGAAATAAAGCAGCAAAGAAAGATTAATGAAAAAACAAAGCAAGAAAGACGTAATGAATGAAGAAAACAAAAGGAAGAAGGAAGGAAACAATTAAAAGAAAAAAGGAAGAAAGGCTGAAAGAATGAAAGAAAAAGGAAAGATGGAATGAAAGACAAAAGGAAAGCAAGAAGGAAGGAAGGAAAGAAAAAAAAGGGAAGCGAGAAAGAAGGAAGGAAAGAAAAAATGAGAGAAAGAAAGAAGGAAGGAAAGAAAAAAAGACACAACAAAATAAAGAAAGAAGGTAAGAAAGAAAGAAAAAAGAAAAGAAAGAAAACAATAAAATAAGTGTTACAAGTGTTGCGAATTAAACACAATAAAGGCTGTTTTTCTTCCTTGGCTAAGTTAACCATTGAGGAAATTGAACCGAGAATAAAGGTGTTCTGAAGAAATGTCCTCTTATGAATTCACATGTATAATATGAAGCTTTCAATAACCTAATACAGAACAGTTTCAAATGGGAGCACTCTATTATTTTGTAAGATACCAGCAGTCAAACAGTAAACAAAGGACACTTCAAAAGGAATTTACAACAGCATGGTCAGGAGACAGGTACTGATAAAGTGTGGAATGTGGTGTGTCTGGTATAGCGTCCTGCTGTCACATCAGACTTTAAACACCATGGTAACATCAAAGTAATACATTTTTAGGTCGAGCCTGTAGCAGCGCGCATGCGTTGCTCTGGCGAGACTTTTAGTAAGGGGCTTTCAAATGCTCACCACACGCTCGTGCGTGTGTCGCCTATTGCTTGTTGTTACCAGCACAGGCGCCATATGTTTTGAATTATCGTGCCCAGACACGGGCTCGATAATTCAAAACATATGGCCTGGTGCTCGCACTCGCGCGCGCGCCATTCGTGGGACGCTATGTCGTTATGACTTATTATTCGCATCACTCGCGGGCACCCTTACAGCGCGCGCACATGGGCCACGCGCGCGCACGACTCGTGTTTTTTTTAAATTTTGTTTCATTTTGCTAAGAAAGCTTTTGAACATTGGACGCCCGGGCCGTAAGCGGTGTCATTTTTCCATCAATTAAACCTTCAGAGAGAAGGGCATTTACAGCCACAGCCTGCCTCGTAGTAATTTACTTTCACTTCGGTTAGGAGGAACTTGACTTGAGGCGCTGCATCTGTGCACCCCATCTGTGCGCTCGGAAATACTGTGGCGTCAGCGAGGCACCAGCTTGAAAAATAACACCTCGACACTGATTGAGGGAGCCACCCTATATTTAAATATTATTGAATACGAATGATCGGAACATTTTAAGGATCGCGCTGTTGGGCTTGTTTTTAAATCGTATGTCAAGTTTGTAAAATGCTCCGACAAACGCACAACTCCGTGGAAATCTTTGATACAGTCCACCGGCCGCTTAGATAATTCTTATATATATTTTTTTATAGACAGTAAATGTATTTAATCGATTGAAAAGAAAAGTTGACACATTCTAAATAATACACATAGTTTTATAATCTGTTAAAAAAAGTGTTTTTCAACTTTGAACGAAACAGCTTGAGGGGTAACTGTAAAACTATAGGCAGGCAAATTTATGAATGAATTAATGAATGCATACGTGAAAATTCTCGGAAATAGACAAGTGACACAAGAAACGCCTCAGTCGCTTTTGTGTTGGGAGCCAGGAGTACATCTTTTGGTTGAGCAGAAGTTGTGTGCTTCCACAAAAATGTGCTTGCCCTCCACACAGCTGTGACTATTTTGTTTATTTGTCCAGCTAAGTTGGACTTTCAGGGGCACACACAATACAAAGTAATGTTATTAAAGCGTCTTAGATAGCTAGATAATGTAAGTTGTTTTTCTCTGGCAGCAGCACAGATGAGAATGGGGCAGTCAGATTATTAGGTCTGGCTCAACAGTGCAACTTTCCCTATACCTTTTAACCTACATCAATATTATTTTACAATTCTTTGCCTCCACACAAATACATATTAATTCCTAAGCTATGTACTTCTAATGCTTTTCATTACCATACACCATTCTTTTAAAGTAAGTCCTATGGGCAACTCTTCTTTCTATGGTGGCCCAGATCTGAACAGTTTAGGAGCGCTGCGTACCTCACCACCACTGAATGCACAGAGGTTAAGCTTACTGTGGATACTCATGAATTACTTACTTTGTTTAGTTTCTTAATATGCTCTCTGTTAATACAGAAACTATGGCCCACAGCCAACCCGTAGAAACATATAAGATAATATGTAACTGTATTTTAGCTTGTAAACTAATCCAATGTATGGTGGAAAAGTCAGAACAAAAATAAAAAACAGGTTATAAAGAAGAGAGAAAGAGACATGAAGACAGACTGGATGGATGGATGGATGGATGGATGGATGGATGGATGGATGAAGGAAGCGGACTGGGTTGAACATTTTTGCAAGGGCTGCTTCTGGTTCCCGGCCTAGCCCTGCTGGCATCATTTTGGAATTAGACCTCTGCGTTTAATTGTAACGAGGGAGGTTGTTGAAAGGTTGCATTTTGGTGCTGGGGAAGGTAAACAGAATAATATTCAGAATATTTAAAATTGGCTTCCATACATATGGAAAGTATTAAGCAAGGCGCCCGGATTCATGTACAGCAGTGTAAAAGCAGGGCACAGCCTATGGTTGTTGTCATTGTGTTTTCCTTATGGTACTAGGTCATTTGTTAAGGAACATTGGAGTATTAGAGTCTCGCATAGCAATAGGATATCAACATGTCAAGTTTTACATTTTCATTTGGTTTCAGACATGATGGTTTTTAAAATATTTTTAAAATATTATTACTATCAGCAGCAGCACAATCATCACCATTAACAATGCAATGTTTTTTAGCACAACATATAAACAAAGGAGTTTCTTAGCACTAGAAGAAAGGCCTATCGATACCGTGAAACATAACCATCAGGCAAAGATGTAAGAAAACAAATTATTACAAATCCAAGTTTTAACGCCATTTTGAAATTTAGGAAAGAGGCTGCCGAATGCAGCTGGAGTGGTAAGTTGTGCCTTTGGCCTCAAAAGGCTCTGGCACCCCATTTTTTACCCTTGACCATCTTGTAAAGCACCCAGAAGCTGGGTCTCAGACTTCGAGATGGAGCATATTTATGGCATTTTCCCTAGGAAAATTGGAACCAGTATTATAAAATATCTTGTTCATCATGCACGCTGTTTTAAAGAAAAATCTCTTCTGCTTTGGGAGGCAATGATGCTGGTATATATAGTTGGTCTCCTGCCTAATTAAAATATTTTACTATTGGTAAAAGGTAAGGGCTGCCTTCAGGCCTCCAAGCTACAATTGCCCCTTTAAGTTGAAATGTGTCTACAGCATTTTTAGGTCGAGCTTGGGCAGCGCATGTGCTGCTCTACGAGCCATGCTGTATTCGAGTATAGACTTGAAGCCCCGCCCACTCTCCGCCCATATTTGTCATTGGCTTGTGTCAATGTCCTTTGTGAATGCTGCTTTCTGATATATTAATAGGCTTGTTAGTCCCGACTAAGTACCACTTTGTCTTCATTTGTAACCTCCCATGAGGACTGGCCCTTTAATTTCTGTTGTTACACAGTATGTCTTATTTAGTCTGTAAGCACTATTTTCTTTAATGAGTTTCTCCTACTGCGGGCACTAGGTGCTTTCCAGCAACAGTCAGCGCGCCATGCGCGCTTTTACTTTCCAAGCAGCCCGGGACAAAGGCGGCCACTTATTTGAAATTAAATAGGTCTCGCATTTACAAGAGTTTGAGCTATTGGCATTGTAAATGACAATGCCTTTTAATTATGTGTTAATTATCAAAACAGATTAATAAAAGGCATTGTCATTCACAATGCCAATAGCTTAAACTCTCACAAATGCAAGACCTATTGCATTGCAAATTCTTGTTCTACGTGACTTTAGATCTACGCAATCTAAATGATTACTACAACTTAAGATCCACCGGGGGAGTTTAGATCAATGTCCGTCAAGCAGAGATATGGCAACATCAATTTCTATAACAGACAGCAAAATACTGGATTCTTCTCTGTAAAAGAAACATTGCATGTTTACAGTTCAAAATCCTAGAAACCAAATCCTCTGATGAAGAAGCCCTACCCTTAGCCTGAGAAACACACCTCCTAGAAGATGAAAATGTCAAATCTACCACTGAAGGAAGCTAAACAGGGGGTGTGGCCAAGCATCATGGCGGATGTCTCATGAGTCTTGGGCGCTCTTACCACCGCTCCTGAATCCAGCCTATCTTAACCCCATCTGACTGCTCAACTGCTGCAGGGAGGTGCACCATGCCAATGGCGACATTTGTGAAGCCTCAGTGGACACAACCCACATGGAATTGCAGACTACGTTGCTGAGCCCGGACAATGGTCTATTAGCCATAGGAAAGCTGGAGGCGATCTGGGGAGGAGATCATGTTACTTGACAATAGGGCCTGGTGTGGGGTTTTGAGCAGGTCTTCCTGGAATCCTACCCGGGAGATTGGATTTTATATGGCCTTTAAAGTTAAATTGTCTGGCCACCACTGGACAAGACACGGTTCCTGGCTTCAGAAGCGCCGTGGGGACATGTGGGCTCTTAGTGGAGAAGAATGTGGGCAAACCTTCTGGAGCCACAGTCGGACAAATGCCTTGGACCAGGATAGCTGGTCTTGGCATTGCACTTTTCATGAACTCCAGCTCTTGGGGACTGGTGGGAGTTGAAGGAGAGCCCAGAAGAGGCCACCTGTTGGACTTGGCCCTTTTTGCAGGGTCATCCCTAAACTTTTTGCCTTCCTCCTGTATTTTTTCTGACCTGTTGTTGGCTGTTTTATGACTCTGGTCACCTTACCCTGCTGATCAGTGCTAAGGTGCATATGCTCTCCCTATGGTAAAATGTTGACATTGATTGATTTCCATGTTTGGCTTATTTGGTTTACTATCAGCCCCTAGTAAAATGCACCAGGAGTGCCAGGGCTTGTAAATGCAAATGCTGCTGGTGAGCTTGCAGTACTGGTTGTGCCACCCACAGAAGCGGCCTAGTAAAAATGTGTCTAAGGTCTGCCATTGCAGAACCTGCGTGCAGTCTGGTACTGTCATGCTGACTGCGCAAGTGCACCTACTTGCCAGTCCCTAAACCTTCCCTTAACTACATATTAGTCACCCCTCTGGTAGGCCCAAGGGCAGGGTGCATTGTAGGCATAAGGTAGGACATGCCCTGATGTGTGTGGCGTGTCCTAATAGTGAATTACAGCCATTTTCGTTTTTCACTATTGAAGGCTACCTGCTCTCCATAGGCCAGAATGGGCTGCTGGAATTATTACACGCTATAATCCCAGCGGACTCAGAGAGCATGGTAGAAAGTCAAGTTTAGTATGCCTGAACTCAGAATAATAAAATACTTCTTTTAGTAAAGTTTATTTTAATATCCTGTGTTTGTAAATACTACTTTTAGAAAGTTAGTATTTACTTGCTTAGCCATTTCACTCCCCAATGCCTTTCCAGACCCTCTGGACTCCACCAAAAGTTCTGCCTCCAATGTGAGCTCCCTGCGGTCAGAGAACTCACTCTCCAACAGGTGTTGGCATAGCTCTGGAAAACAGGGACTTACAATATGCTTTTCCACAATTGGATCACACAGCCCCCTAGCAGGGTTAACCAAACTATCCTTCACCTCACCATCCAGTGCCTTACACACGTACTCCACACCACTCTCCTGAGACTGGCAAGACAGTATCTGACTGTCTCTGTCACACAACCCACACTCTTCTGGGCGGTCTTCACACTTACCCACCAGGACTTCAATTTTGGGGGAACCCCTCTCCCTGCACCTCTCATCTAGAGTCAGTAGAGTGTCCCTCCCACCACTAGGACTATGAACCCCTGCGCCAGTTACCCTATTCCCTTCAGGGATACTGCGCACTACTGGAGCTACCTCATGCCCTTGAACCTCCTGGTGTATGTTAACCCCCTCCTTCAAGTCAGGCACCACATCTCTGGGTGTGCGTACTACTCTCTCAGCACTAGAAAATTCAATATTGCTGCCTCCATCTGAGCTGGATTCCTCCTCCCACTCAGCAAAGCTCAATCTCTGAGCTACGCACCTTTCTTGTTGCTGGGCTGAGACACTCATGGCCTCAAGCCTCTCGAGCTCCATATCATATTTCCTCATTATAAAGTCATGCTCCATTTGCATTTTCTTTTCTTCCAGAGCCAGCTTCTTGCTTTCTAGCTCCAATTGTTTTTTTACTTCCAGCTCTGCCAACTTCAATTCATGATCCCTGGTGGCCTGTCTGTCTGCCAGCTCCTCTGGCGACAGGCCTCTGCCAAAACTGTGAACGCTTTCTGTTGGTTTCAATGGTGTAACTTCCTCAGTTGCACCCCTTGATTCAATCCAGGCGTTCAGCGCCTTGTGGAGATCTGATTTGTTCTTGCATCCTGCATGTGGAACCTTTAGCTTCCTGCAGAAGTGCTTGAGTTCAGTTTTCTTGTAGCTATCCAGTTTTGACTCATCCCATTCCATCTCTCCTACTTCAGAGGTTTCAGAGGTCGTTTTCTCAATGCTGTTTGGGACAGGCATGACTCCAAACACAAGGGATCTTCTTTCTTGGCAAGCAAAAATAAAAAGTTCTGTGGCTCAAGCTACTGGACTGTCCTCACTGTGCAATGGCTAGTAATTACTGCGCAGACACCAAAAATGCAAATCCGTAGATCCTCACCGCTGCCACCAATGTTAGAATCCGGGGTCTCTGGTTGGCGCAGGTATGCACTTGCGACAAGCAGGGACCCTTTCCTCTAAGTCAGGGCAACGGATTACTCGTGAAAAATAACCCCTACTCACCCTCTAGGTAACGTGGCGCGAGCAGTCAGGCTAAGTCCCAGAGTACATAAGGTTAAGCATTTATGGTATCCCACACCAATCACCAATCCACCACACAGAGACACAAGACTGTATTTATAACAATAAAGTTCTTTATGCAAAGTTCTTCAAGCAGGCTTTAAAAATACAGTTCTTCACTTAAAATGAGGTTCCAGTTACTTGTGATTATTTTCAGGGAGTCCACAGTTCTCAAAATGGTCACTTTTGGTGCAATCTGCACCTTCTGGGGGCCTGTACGCCTCGTAGGGCCGTCTGTACGCTTCGTACGGGTTTTTGGACGCGTCGTACCGTTTCTCACGCTTCCTGCATGAGCACGCGTACTAGGACTCAAGCCTTATGGACCGTATCTTCGTAGGTACGCGTCGTACGAGTCCGGTACGCCTTTTTCCACACCTCACGCTTCCCGCGTGAGCAACGTCTATCTCTTTAAAGCAGGACGGACCGTACAGGCACAGGGACGCACCGTACGAGCTAGGGACGAACCGCACCAAGTCTCACGCTTCCCGCGTGAGTCGCGTAGAGGTACGATAGCGCAGTACGGACCGTACACAGGAAAGTACGGTTCGTACGACGGCGCTTGGGCTCACAGTACCTTTTTTCTTGGGGGCAATGTTCGTGGCGGCCTCAGAAGTCCGTTGAGGGGCATCCTACGTCGCGTTGCAGTCCCGCTTGGGCAGTGGACGACGATGCTTCGTGGGGCGCTTCAGGACGTCGCAGCCCACCTCGGGGGTCAGAAGCAGGAGGGGCAGCTCGGGGGTGATTTCTCAGCGCGGCGCGCTGTCGACTTCGTCCAAATCGGCAAACCAGTGCGCCGCCGGTCCTCACAGTGGTCTCTACGGCCAGGGGGTCGCAGAGGCTCGGCGCTTGGGCACAGGCAGTCTCTTCCTTACTTTGCGAGCTCCGGCTCGAGGGGGCAGTTGTTTGCTTTGCTCAGGCTAGGCAGGGCCTTTACGGTGCTCACAGCAGCACAAACGATTCAGGAGTCGCGCTGCTCAGCGAGAGGGGGCACACAGGTTCTCTGGGGTCAGCGTTGCAAATCCACCCACAGCATCTTCCTCTTCTTCCAGGGGAGGGTAGCGCCCACTGTTCCTGGGGCGCAGTTCAGGGGGCAAGTTCACAAGCAAGTCCTTGGAAATTGTTTTAAAAGCACAAGTTGAATTCAAAGTCTTTCTCAGTCTTTTCCTCCTCTCCTTCAGCAGCAAGGCACCCACCACAGGCCAGTCTCTCAGGCTTAGAGACAGTACTCCTCCATGCAGCTTTCCCAGGTCCTTCTCTTCGGGCAGAGGTTCTTCTTGGCATAAACAGGATCTGATTTCGTAGGAGCAGGTCTCCTTCTTTTATACACAGTTTCTTTTGTTCTTTGTCGCCAGGGGGCCTGTGCCTGGCTCAGTCCGGTTTTGGAGCACTTTGTTGTGGTGACTCTGCTCTTTCCTTTCAGTGCACAGGGCAGAGACATCGGCCGCTCCACAGGGGGCGGAGCCAGCATTGTGGTGGCAGAGCACAGGTCTATTCAGTGTCAAGGTGTACTCCTCCCACCCATCCTGGTGTAGTCTCTCTACCCACCACCTGGCAGGCAGCCTGTCTCCTGGAATTCCCCAGCCCTGCCCCTCACTGAAACTAGGCAGCACACACACACACACACAGCAGAGGCGGACTGAAATGGCTAAGCAAGTAAATACTAACTTTCTAAAAGTAGTATTTACAAACACAGGATATTAAAATCAACTTTACTAAAAGAAGTATTTTATTATTCGGAGTTCAGGCATACTAAACTTGACTTTCTACCATGCTCTCTGAGTCCGCTGGGATTATAGCGTGTAATAATTCCAGCAGCCCATTCTGGCCTATGGAGAGCAGGTAGCCTTCAATAGTGAAACACGAAAATGGCTGTAATTCACTATTAGGACACGCCATACACATCAGGGCATGTCCTACCTTATGCCTACAATGCACCCTGCCCTTGGACCTACCAGAGGGGTGACTAATATGTAGTTAAGGGAAGGTTTAGGGACTGGCAAGTAGGTGCACTTGCGCAGTCAGCATGACAGTACCAGACTGCACGCAGGTTCTGCAATGGCAGACCTTAGACACATTTTTACTAGGCCGCTTTTGTGGGTGGCACAACCAGTGCTGCAAGCCCGCCAGCAGCATTTGCATTTGCAAGCCCTGGCACTCCTGGTGCATTTTACTAGGGGCTGATAGTAAACGAAATAAGCCAAACATGGAAACCAATCAATGTCAACATTTTACCATAGGGAGAGCATATGCACCTTAGCACTGATCAGCAGTGGTAAGGTGCCCAGCGTCATAAAACAGCCAACAACAGGTCAGAAAAAATACAGGAGGAAGGCAAAAAGTTTAGGGATGACCATGCAAAAAGGGCCAAGTCCAACACCACCCTTGCTGGATAAGTGGCAGGCAGATGGTGAACAGTGGTGAGCATCAGTGGGCCCCCCTCTTCCACTCCTTGTAGGCAGTGGAGAGGGCAGTGGCGTGACGAAACTTGAGTGGGCCCCCCTGCAAAACACATGGAGGGCCCCCCCCTGGCAGCCCGGCCCACCACCAACCACTTTGACCCACCACCCAAAAATCTGGCATATTTTGATTTGAACCTTCAATATTTAAATGAAATGCCTCTATTTTGTCTTTCTCAAAGTTCTAATGAGAAAGTGAGAACCCCTCTTAACATATAAACTATGTACGCCATTTGTAACAATAATATCAAAAGCAGATTATTTAACTAAGGCACCAATCAGAACAATGCCTAAAAGCGATCCTATTGTCTCAGGAACTGCCTATGGCTGAAGAATAACTATGAAGGGTCTCAATTAGAATTGACATTAATGGACAATCACGTGAAACTTTGAAAGACAAGCCCAAACCTGCAATTCCATAAAAACTCGGCAGACAATATACATGAGAAGTACACAAGATATAACTCAGTATCCTGCGAAAGGCAAGAGAAATAGACAAGTGAATTATCTGCATGCCACACACTAGCGACTGTCAAGATTTGTGCATGATAAAAACGTGAACTGAGGAAGCAATTTCAATTTCTACCATCATGTCTTTATTAGTGAGCATTACAAAACAGGCAGGCAAACAAGGCTGAGGATGAAAACTGTTTGGATGCTTCAGAACATTGATGCAGATGTTGGTCTGTTTTAAATTATCATTTCTGTAGTGTAAACAATGCTAAATACAAGATTTAAGACACACATATTACAGACAAGTGCAAGCAACACCATAAATAACACCGCATAAACTCACAGCGAATCATAAATTTTGTCATGTTTTGGACCTAGTGTGTTGCTGATTATTCAGGGTGTATTACATTTTTGAAGAGCGCTCTGACGTGCTTTTACTAAAAAAACACCTAAAAAGGTTCCTTTCAGCAGTTTTTTAGACAAGACTGGGCCTCTTTCCGAATGCCCATGGTATTTTGAATGTTTATTAACCCCACCAGGTAAACACCGATTCTTACCCGTATTACCCTTCCCTTCTGAGTAGTGCAAGTTGGAATAAGGAATAACATGCGTATATGTGTTTATCCACCAAATTACTGCATGTTTTATCTCTTTGCAACCATATTTCCTAAGATAAAGTTTGTGAGGTTTTATCTGGTGAAATGTGTTTGTGAAAAAAACTGCACATGTGCAGTAATTGAAACAAAACTTAGAATCCTGCTTCTAGCACAAACTTCTGTTTGTGCCCGAATTTCTGCAGAACGATGTGTGACCTCCATCATGAATATCGCTGAATAGGATGTGGCGTGACGGTCAAAGCTGCTGACTTTGGAACTGGGGAACCATGTTCGGGCGTCGGCTCAACATCCTGTGATTCTGGGCAAATCACTAAATCTCCCCTTGCCTACCAAAAAAATGAATGTACCCTGGTGTAGCGTAGCTGGTGTTTATGCAAAGCGCTCCAATACATTCGGGTCGAGTTCGCGTTATATAAAAAAAAGTAGCAACCACTCCAAGTCGTAATTTTGGGAACTGACCTATTAGTGCATAAGTTGGTACACAAAATTCCTTGTCATTTGCAAAAAGTTGGGTGTGCAATTTGCAACCACTTTTTACGAATGGAAATTTCATGCATCAGGCCCTCAGATTGTAATTCCACCCCTCATTAACCTAAAATCTACTAATCTGAATCTTCTCTGCACTCTGTACAACATCGTGCTTCGAGTTCCTTTACCATCTTGGACCCTTCTGCTGGAACTCACTTCTCCAAGCTTAACAAGCAAGCCCCTTTTTAGAGGATATGAAGCATGCCACTGACAGAGTGGGTGAGGGTTTTCAAAAGAGAACATAGTTCTTCCACGGGCCATACCACCAGCATTCGGCTTTAGAAACCACAGTTGTTGATGGGTATTGGATAGCTTGGTGTGTTGATGTGAAGAAGTAGGGCGATAACATCCTTATATCCACAGAAAATATCTCTCGCTCTCGATCATACTTTATCAGTCTGGGGAAATATGGTGTGCAGGAGAGGATTTTAAAGACAGTTCTTAAGAATCATCTACTTCACGAAAGCAGAAACTGAACCTGATCTCACACAACTCTCAACATTTGTAAATCTGTGAATATATCAGCATGTTTCTATTTATTTATAGAAATACAGTAAGTTGTATATCTGTCTTTACTGTTAAATTTCCTATATAACTGTGCTGTTTATCCATATCGCAATCACTCACTTAGGTCTATTTTAACCATCTCAATTGTCTATTATTATGCTAGGTACCAATTATGTTCTAATACACATTAATTCTCAGGATGGGATTGCCAGCATCAATTAATAAAGACAAATATTTATTTCTGAGGCTCCATATAGATGTTGAAATGCGGCATCGATGAGAATAAACCGAGGGGCACTCTGCGGTACATGGAAAGAGGAGTACATTTTGAGGGTTCTATGAGATGAATTGAGGGCCTTTTAATAGCACACTGCACAAAAAAGCGACTTCACATGCAGGGCATCTCATTACTGATAAATCCAGTTGGCGAGGGAGTAGACATTTCTGATTTGTCAAAAAATGGATCCAGCCTGAGGCTCTGTAATGAGTTCAACATGTCTAAAATCATAAATGCAGACATTTGCTCAATGAACTGTAAACACCCAAAGAGAGATGGAAGGGGTTGTGGCATCCATGCATACATATGAGAGAGCATGGCCATGTATCTGACGGTTCTGGATTTACCGGCTTGTGCGGTTGATCCGTTTTCAATACAGACTCAGTCTAGGTTTTTATTGCTCTAGCAGTATAGCTACATTTTCTCAATCCTTTGACAGATCTGATTCTGCATTTTGGGCAGACTTTCAGATTGTCCTCTAACCAGATATATGTATTTTGGAAGACAGCACTCAGCACTGAAAACAACACTAAAAGAGAGTTTGGAGAAGGGATTCCACTCTCGAAAAGTGGTGTAAAATTGTATAATTTAGTGAGATTGTAATGTATAAACAACATTTTTAGTGATTTTTGGTTGTATTAGTCTACGCCCAAATATTTTTTGGGGAAAACGCGTTATTTAAAGCACAACCAGCTAGTAAAAGTAGTTGAAATTTGACGGAATTTTACAGGGTGGTTGTTTCCATGGCATTCTGGGAAATGTGTCTGAAGAGGTACATTTGCAAGCACAGTTGACTAGTGACTCCCAGTCAAACCCAGGACATTTTGGTAAAATTAGTGAACTGGTATGTTCTCAAATACATTAAGTTTGCTACATTTGTGAAAATTGAACAGAACTTAGCTACACTTTTACAGCAGGGTTTAAGAGCTTTCTATGAGAACATTTTGGGGAAAGAAAGTGTCAGATAGTACATTTCACAGCACATAGGTACAACAGCATTTGTCAAAGCTGAGAATCAATCACGCAAATACAATTTTACAGGAGCTTGATGGGTGTCCCTTGAAAAAATGTCAATGAAAATATGTGGCAAAAGGTGAATTTCTAACAACATTTTGCCCAAAGTAACCGTGGATCACACCAACTGCAGAGTGGGTGTAGAGCAGTGCAAAACAAATATGAAGATGGCTCAACCACCAATGAAAGAAACAATCCGTACTCTTCGCCACATGCTGTAGGCCCAGCGTGCGATCACTTTCTAGTGAAGACCTCGAGGCAGGTTTATCCCCTTGCTATGAAACACACTAAATGCGACGGAGTTATGCATCCTTTTCCTCCACCCTTTTTGCGGCCAGTACTAAAACCGTTCATTATAAGTGTCAATAACATCTAATATGATAGCACCAACATCTCTGAGCATTGATGACAAAAGTTTAAAAGGACACAAGCTACACTTATCAGCAGGGCTGCCACGCCTTAAATGGGGCGGTATCAACACTTTTTAGGATAGCTACTAGACTTTTATGGATGAAGCACAAGACCTACTAACTTTTCACAGTAGGAATTTGGTGTCCTAATTGGGATGCACCAACATTCCACATTAAGGACGATAGCTGGGTTAAAGTTTCAAGATTTTCAAGCAAATAATGGGGGAGAAGGAAAACTGGACAAAATAGATTTTGAAAATCGCTGTAAAGGGGGATGTCGTAGCTCTCTTCCAAAGAAGGCTTTATGAATCCCGCCACCAAGGAGCAGACAGCCTCTGCTCCTGTGCCTTTAACTTTCAGCTCTAAGATCTTCATCCTTCTACTGCCATTAACCCTCTAACCTATACCCTGGAAGTAGACACTCCCCTGCCTATGGGCCCCACATTATTTGCACCTCTGGACCGCTTCCAGCCCCTTCACATAAAACTTCTTGCACTTTGTTAGAGTGCCAAGCAAAGAGGGGCACATATTCTCAGCACCTCTATAGTGCCCGAAGCCTCTGGACTTCGCAGCGCCTGCAGAATCATTAAGGTTTTCAGCAATATTTACTCTCTCCAATAAGGTAAATACATACATATGCACCATGTAATTCCTCTTAAAACTAATTCAACCAACATGTCTCACTCACATCACTTCTCACCATTTTAAAAGGATTACCGAACTGAAGTCCATAATGTCTATATCTTCAAATAATTTAGGACACTCATTTATACATACTCTACAGAAAGGCCGAAGGTCTTCGCTTTAACACTGCTTGTTACATTCATTAAAATGCTGCACAATCTCCTAATATACTTAGTTGTACCCTCCTCTAAAACTTGGTGTCATGCTCCCTCTAATGCAAGGTATCTTCTGGTTTTAGGTATTTTGGAAAATGTAGGAATCGCAGACGTTTTTGTGAATTCGGGGGCCACAAACATTTGACAGGCGTCTCTGCTCCAAGGATCAGCTCATAATATTAACTTTGTCACCACATAGAGGTGTTGCACATTAGCTGCAACAAAAAGGAATGGGACAGGATTGGTATCTGCCACTCCGCTAAAAATCTAATTGGCTCCTTCCTAGCCAAAAGAACGCAGGCTGTCATCTTAGGCCCTTTTCAATCGGCACAACTCTCATCTCCCTGCGGAGTTCCTCAAGGCTCATCCCTTAGTCCGACACTTTTTAATATTTATGTGTCGGACCTTGCTAAAACCATCAAAGCACACGGGATGAGCCTAACCTCCTATGCCGACGATACCCAGTTGGTACTGGCTATCAAAGGTGACGGAGATCAAATGGCTGAAAAATATAAGAAGGGACTCATTGATATAGGAGAATGGATGGCCACCAATTGTCTTAAATTAAACTCAGATAAAACTGAGGTGGTCATATTTGGACCTCTCCTCCCAGCCTGGCTATCAAGTTGGTGGCCAGATGCCTTCGATATCCCTCCTACTCCAACCGCTAAAGTTAGGAACCTCGGTATCATCTTCGATGAAGGTTTACACTTCATGGATCACGCTAATAAAACAGTCTCCACAGCACAACTAAAATTAAAGATGATTAGAAAAATTCGACCTTTTCTCCCGGAGTCTGCCATCAAAACTCTGGTCACTTCCTTAGTATTTTCTGCTCTGGATTACTGCAACGGCCTCTTTCTTAACGCTCAATCCAGAGTAATAGCCAAACTACAAACTATCCAGAACGCAGCAGCACGCCTGCTTTCAGGAAAAACAAAATATGAATCAATATCAAGAAGCATAAAGGATTACCACTGGCTCACTGTTCGAAATAGAATTCATTTCAAGTCCCTTTGTATCGTTTTTAAGGCGCTCAATAATCAAGGACCTCACTTTTTGAAAGAGCAGCTGCAATTGTACAAACCGAGCAGAACGCTACGTTCAGCCACTCTCGGCCAATTGGTCATTCCTCGTACAAAGACGGTATCCTGGGGTGATCGACGCTTCTTGGTGGCAGCCCCAAAGCTCTGGAACACTCTACCCCTAAACATCAGACAGAGACCTTCCCTCTTTCACTTTCGTAAGATCTTAAAAACCTGGTTGTTCGATCAATGATTCCCCATTCCCACGTTTCTCATCATAATTAACTGGTTTCTTAGCGCCAAGACGCCCTAGGGTATATGTTGCGCTTTATAAATATCAAATAAATAAATAAATAAATAAAAAATAAAAACAGGCCTTCTGTTTTATTATTTAAAAATAAGTTGTAACAGAACAGCTGGGTCTAAAAAAGGACAGGGCCTGAGGTAAAAAGACCTAGGTCCCTTGTGACGACACTGAGTAAAGTGGAATCCATGGAGCTATTGAAAAGAATCACCCACAATACATCAACAGAGACACACTACACACACAAACATATGCACACATATAACCACTGCATTTATGCGTAAACACATGCACAGCATTCAGGCAAAAAGGCACACAAATCCCCTACCAAAACATACACACACACACATATATAGAAACAGGTATATTATGAAGATTAAAGGTTATTTTACTCAGTAAAACTATAACATGCCTAATGATAGCCGCCGGCTTAACCCAATGAAGCTGCAGCTCGGGGTCGCAAGGGTTCGTGAGCACCGAGTCGCAACATGTGGTGGGTGTTCCGTGAAGAGTTCCAGCAATCAGCTAGCTCCCAAGCTCCCAGATCCAGGCTTCTTGGACTAAACTAAAAGGTATTTCTATAAATCTTTGCCCGTCTGTGGCTGGATTAGACATGGCCAGTATCAGTCCTGGCCAGTATAGGCACTGGAAAGACTTCCAAACTCCTTACGTGCTCCTTTTCCTATCACACATGGCACCAGAGCTAAAATTACCCCTATGTATCGGATGCTCCAGAAATTAACAGGGAAAACGCATGGGTTTTGTCGCAGGGAGAACGAGAACCAATCAGCAAACCGCGCACTGCACATCCCCCAAAAAACATGAAAGGTTCTACATCAAGAATCATATGGAAAATGCCTGTCACCCAAGAATAGAAGGGCGAGGGCAGGAAGGAATGCCCAGAGGACAGGGCAGAGAGAAAGAGCAGGCATGAGGTAAACATGTATTGTGCGCTCTGACAGACTTACCTGGGGCAGAAGACAGGGCAAGACTGCAAGGCTAGGTAAACATGTATTGTGCGCTCCGACAGACTCACCTGGGGCAGAAGACAGGGCAAGACTGCAAGGCTAGCCAGGGGCTAGAACTATTTAAATTAAGGTCTGAGGCTCTCAGTCGTCTCTGGCCTCTATGATGCCTCGCCTCAGCTCACAGGTCACGCGCACTTTTAATTGCACAATGCGCATGTCAATGGTCACCAGACCAGCCCCATCCTAAGGGTGAAGACCGCGCAGCCGCTGAGACATTTGCGCACCGCGCACCCATATGAAGAGGCCACGGCGAGGTGCTGGTGCAATGAACAACGGCGATGCGCATAGCCCTTTAATTACTAAATACCTGACGGATCTGTAGTGCTTGCTGGCTCCACAGAGGGGGCCCCTGGAGCAGGGCCCCCCCCCGCGGGGCGGCAGGGGCCTGTTTTTACGCCCCTTGGAGAGGGCACCTTTTAGTACTACGTACTTGTGTTACAACAAAGGAGTTCTTATATGGATCCAAAGTGGTATCTAATATGTGACGGAGATGGCCACGGTGGGTCCAGATGAGAGGTATGTAGCAATGAACGGCAAATTACGCTGGGCATAGTTGTCCATTGTGTTTAATCACCCAATACCCGCAAACTGAGTTTTGGGACTCTCTGCAGGAATATACCTTACTGGCAACGCACACACTGGCCTGGTGGGGAGGAAACTTCAACTGCTTGCACCCTACTCTCATGCCCAAGACCTCCTCCAACTCACATTCTCAAGACCTGCACTCCTGACTGTTTATGGCCCTACACTCTGGCCCCCTACACAACTTTGGTGATTTTACAATCACTGTAGACTGTTGACATACCTGATTTTGTGGAAACAGACTGCTCGCATCCCAACAAGGAGATTACAGCATCTCTATCGGAGAGAGATTTTCTAGCCAATTTAAGGATCAAACAAAGAAAAGGTGATTGAAGGATGCATGCAATAAGTCTAGCAACTGGCAGTCGCTCAGGATAGCATTCCAACCCATTTGTCTTTTGCCCACCATATCACCTCAGATTAGACACAGCCATGTGCAAATCCGTCTTAGTCCTGCTCCGATGGCAACACAGGAATTGTAAGTGAAGAGAAAAGGTTAGGATGCAGAGAAAGAAGGAGGACACTGAGAAAGGAAAGAGAGGGTAAGGGAAAATACAAAAAAAGAAAAAAGAAGGAAGAGTACAGCGGAATAAAAGGAAAGAAAGGAGTTTAAGGAAAGGTGAGATGAGATATGGGAAAATGGTATTGAAGAGAGGAGAGCACAAGGGAGAGAGAGAAGTGAAAGGAAAAGAAAAGAGACAAGAAAATAAGTAAGTGAAAAGAGAGGAAAAAAGAGGAAAGATGTAGAAGAGGTAGACGAAAAGGAGTCGAGGGGGCCAAAGGAAGAGGAAACCATGGAGGAAAGGAGAGAAGGTAAATGGAAGAGGAAGAGAAAACGGGAAGACAGGAAAAAAAAGAAGGAAAGGAAAGAAGAGAAGAGAGGGAGAGCATGTGTGAGGAGAAAGGAAGAGGAGAGAGAGAATAAAGGCAGAGGAAGAGGACGGCTAGAGGAAAAGGAGGGAGAGAGAAAGTAGTTTTAGAGAAAACAGGAGTATATGGGAGCAAGAGGCGAGAACGGAAGAGAAGTGGGAGGAAAAAGATAGAGAATGTAGTTAGATAGAGGAGATAGCTAGAGGCGAGAAAGGAAGACAAGTGGGGGAAGAAAACAGAGAATGAAGGGAAAGGAGACAGGTTGAGGCGAGAAAGGAAGAGAAGTGGGAGGAAGAAGAGAGAGAATGAGATTGGATACAGGAGATAGCTAGAGGAGAGAAAGAAGGCGGAGTACGAGGAAGGAAAGAGAGGAGTAGAGGAGCAAGAAAGGAAGCTACAAGGGGAGTGGTGGGGACTAGAGAGAGGAAATGATATGGGGAAAAGAGTTATAAGAGCAGTGCAGTAGTAAAAAAGAGAGTCTCTCCAGACTGCTGTCTTACCCCCCGCGTGCAGCACTGCTGTCACGATGGATGGAAACCACGATGTCTCGCTGTTGCTGGCCTGGAAAGAGGCCTGGATGTCCGTGTAGAAGATGCCAACACATGATGGGAAGCCAAGGGTCAGTCCCTGGGACAGCACGACGGCCAGCAGCACCACCCAGGCCCAGCCACGGTCCGTAACCTCTTCGGCCCGACCAGGAGCCATGCCGCCAGATCCACCAACAGCTGATTCTGTATGGCCAAGAAAGGACAGTGTAAAGGGAGACAGCAAAGTGAGAGGGAGAAAGAACTAAGTGAAAGAAGCATTGGTGAAGCCAGCAGGTCTCACCCTTGAGACACATTAGCTTTGCCAATGGTTTTTAGGCATTCTGTAAAGGATCCACGATTGTGGGCAGCATGGGCTAATCAAGATAAAAAAATCCTATGACGTGGCCACCTTTTTTTCTTTTTATTTGTTGTTCTGAGCTGGATCAGCAAATAAATAGAAAAAGATGCACTAAAACACTTTTTGAAACACGGGTGAGGGGGACAACACACAGGGCGTGAATGGGGGGCTTCAACAGAAAGGACACGGGTAGGGCAACGTGGAGGGCATGGTTTGGGGAAGCAATGTGGGGGTGGGGAGGAGAAGCAACGGGTGACAGATGGTAAGAAGTAACACAGAGAATGGGGGGAGGGGTCAAAACAACATAGGTACATGGGTGGGGAGGAGAAGCAACGGGCAACAGAGAAGAAGGGTATGAGTGGGCTGAAGCAATACGGAGGGCAGTGGGGGGACAGGAACAACATATAGGGTGGGGTGGAGAGGAGAAGCAATGGGTGAGAGAACAACATAGAGCAGGTTGAGAAGAAGTATGTTTGCCTATACCCTTCCTTGCTGCATAATCTGTAAAGCGCTCTGATACCCTCGGTGGTCATGTTCACACTATATAAAACTTTCTAAATAAATAAGTAACAGCGGATGACACAAAAGCGAGTGCAATATACCGGTGGATGGGAGAAGCACACGGGCGACAGACAGCAACACAGAGTGCAGGGGAGAGAAGTACATGAGGGAGACAGCTGGAAACCACATGGACATCCGTGAAGTGCAGAACCCAAAAAAAAAAGTAGTGCTTGAAAAGCAAACAGTGGAAGCACGGAAACCAAGCAATCATTATAGATGGTAAACAGGCTGTGCTCCACGGGAGGGGAACAGACAACAATATGAGAAGTGGCGCGGCCAGGTGTGGAAGAAAGAGGAAAGTTTGAAAGAACTGGGTATATGATAGAAAGTGAGAGGAAAAGAGACCTTGGCAAGGGAAAGACATAAGGTGTGGGTCAAACAAGGAAATAGGAGGGGGAGATATGGTAGGGAAAGAGAAAGAAAGGACAGGATGAGTAGAAAATAAGCAAAAGAAACCAGGGTGAGGAAAGACAGGCAGACGGAACAGAAGAAAGGATACGCTGACAGGTGGATAAAACAGTGAGGGAAGAAACAGTCAGGAGAAGAGAAGACAGGGTAAGGTGGAAAAGAGGACAGGATGAGGGGAATAGATGATAGAATGAGGTGAAGAGAGGGCTGGGAAAGTTGAAGATAGGACAGGACGAGGGGAAGAGAACAACAGTGTAGGGAGCAGTAAAAAGACAGAGGTAAGTACCAGGAGGCTAAGGCGGTATCGCATAATAGCACCTTGAGACCCTAACGGGTGAGTGGTGCGCTCTACAAAACCCTGATTGATTGTTTGATAGGTGGGTGAGAAAGGAGGACAGGCTCAGGCGAGGACATAGGACAGGCTCAGGCGAGGACATAGGACAAATGGAGCGAAAGAGCAGTCAGTGTATGTGGAAGAGGGGACAAGAGGAGAACAAAGGAAAGTTTGACAAAAACGTGGAAACGCGGGTGGGAAGAGGACGGGGGCATATAGGAGAGGATGGCGCGATCAGAGGTCCTATGATAGTGAAAGTTGAGAATAAAGACAATGAGATGAAAGAGTGGCCAGGGTGAGGGAGGTCTCGAGTTGAGAGATTAGTAAATTCTGAAAACTAAAAACTGTTCCTTATGCTAACCCCACTATAGAGCTTCACGCAGATTACGGTGCGTCACTGTTTTTATCTGGGTAGGGAAAGAAAGGTTTTGGACACAGGGACTCCTTAGTTGAACGATCAAGGACATGTGCTTTCAAGTCAGAGTATGTCACACATGTGGTGCGGCCAACCACGTTTAGAATCATTCAGGAGATGACCAGTCTCCATCCCCACTCAATTAAATTCTTTTATTTGTTTTGCCTTTAGTATATTCACAAAATCAATCTTATTAAATACATAATTATCAACAACCCACCCACATTACAAATGACAATACATAACAAATTATTCCATAGCATACAAAGGGGCCGACTGACTAAGATTCATGCAGCACAATGCAGTGTAACAATCGGCTGAGCTTGACTTGCATGGACAGAAATTTGGCAGCATCGTATGTATACATGCATCAGGTTGTGTGTGCTTGACATCACCGGCCATGCAAACACAGATAATGCTGTGCTTGTGTGATGCTGTACCTTAAGTGGTATTGTCCCTTAGTGGAAAAGCTATCAGTAAGAATCGTGTGTGGCTTTTGTAGTCGAGGCATACGCTGAAGTACAACTGCCTTTGCGCAGACGATTACCCAAGGGTAAACTGTGTGTACTTCTTGCGATTATCACAAGTATTATACATTACAAAATCGGAAACTGTGTCCCATTTTGTGCACGTTTTAATTTGTGCTCCTATTCCAGGCACTGCTAGGTCGCGCAACCTTGTGTGGCTTTACTAGGCATGGGGTTGGCCTGACCCTTATGGAAGGTAACGCAGTTCCAACGCAATAATAGCTCCTACACATTATGCCCCACGGGATTTTGTTCTAGGCGCCGCAATGGCATTTATAGCACTGCTTGTGGATATCTTCAGCCAGAACAACCTTTTGCCTGAGAAACTTCATCAACGCCATTGTTTGAGTCGCCTTGTGCCATGCAAGCTCTCTTGTAAAGCGTAGGTAAATCTGGGCTTCAAGATCTCACCAACATGAAACATGAGTTAAAAAGGTCTTTAAAATCCAAATACTTTAGAACAATCTGCACAGGACTGGTGAATGTAAACACACTGAAGAGCATCCATCAGAGTACTAGCATTCGAGTGCCGATACAAGTTTGTTGCTACTTTCTTCTATCACCAGATAAATGGGGGCAGAACCTAACAATACGCTTGCTATCCTGGATTAAATGTTTGCCTAGGGTACAAGAAGCCTCGCCAACCCAGCAGTTCTGAGTCATTTCGATGGGGTGGACCCCATTTCCCTTTTTTTTTTTTTAAAGCAGTGCAACATAGCCTCCACCAAATATAAAGGGTATCTTTGCATACAACTCTTTTCCACACCATTAAAGACTACGTAAGCAAAATCATTTTCAAGACTATAAACTCACCAATCCATTACTAATAGGTTGTGTATCACCCAAGTTGCAGTAGATATAGAACACTTTTCGGCAAGGCCAAATTCAGCAGAACATATCTAGTGTGGAGAAGTGTGGCTCAATGATTAGAGGGCAGACCCTGATGCAGAGGTCTAGCCTGGGACCAGGGTTCAATTCCCCGCCTCGGTGGGTCTTGGGCTCAAAAATTCCACGGACCTGATAATTCTCGCCTCGGTGCCTATTCCAATCATGGAGTGCAACTCTGGGCAATAGCTTGCTTAATCTCCACAACGGCCCCCACAATGCTAAGGATGCCTGGCCTCCACCTTGGGGGTGCCCAGGAGTGGACGCCTCACAGGGAAAGCCAGGATGGGTTCCACAGCGGTATTCGTACAAGCGCCTTGAGACCCTTGCGGGTGAGTAGTGCGCTATACAAGTATCAATTTGCATTTACATTTACAGTGTTCCATTCCTGAGTTGTTGATGATTTTCACTTTCACCACATCATCAATGATGCCTTCTTATGCATGATTTAAACAATACCATCATTTTAAGAAAACTCCCAGCGCCTTATTCCGGATCCCTTCTACTCCCAATTCAAGATGTCGAGACTGTATGGAGACAGACTGATGGAGCGCTAGGTGCCTCTTCCACATAGTTCCTTACAGAATCTCCTACCCAATCTACTGTAACACCTGCACATGCTCAGCTCTACGTAGGAGGACAATAGTCGATTTTATCTAATATGCTTTCAGTAGTGATAAAAGGTGTGGTTTCTCAGTTCACCTGTAAAGCCTGTCCAACTTCAGGTAATGAAAGCTGATCCAAACTTTCACTTTCACATCTTTCTATAGCCACAGAAGACTTTGGGGCAGATTTACAAGCCCCTTGTGCAACCGGTGCATTACTTTTTGTGTCGCACCGGTGATGCATTTTACTGCTCCATCTTTACAAGGACCGGAAAACCCACCCTACGTGACTTTTCCTGTCCTTGTAAATATGGCCCCTTTGCACGCAGCACTTTGCATGAAAGGGGTGTTCCATGGGTGTTGCTGTGGGTGTTCCCACGCAACACCCATGGAACCTGACACATTTCCAGATTTACGAAGAATCGCAAATCTGGAAATGCATGGGAATGCTACGCCTCCCCAGGGGAGGCGTAGGGAGGCACAACGAGGAGAAATGTATTAATTTCTCCTCATTTTCTTTTCCTCTTTTCCAGTGCAGCACACATAGGAAGAGAAAATCACCTCTAATGATTGTTTATGTACAGGAAAGGATCCCTTCCTGCACATAAACAATCATTGAAACAAATAAGTTTTTCAACTCCTATGTGTGCTGTTGCAACACACATAGAGGTAGAAAAAACGGCATTTCAGATTGTTTTTGTGCAGGAAGGGAACCCTTCCTGAACAAAAACAATCTCCCCACGACACAGGCATCCTTGCACCATGGTGCAAGGGTGCCTGCGCCAGTGCATGGCAGCAGTTTGTGCGCCAGCCAGCGCAGGAGGAAGCACATAGATGCAACATATTGTTGTACATATGTTGCATCCCTGTGCTTTGAAAGTGACTCAGTGCGGCACAGACAAATGGCTTGCGTTACGCACTGAGTCACTTTCTTGTAAATCTGCCCCACTGTCCTTAGGTTCACAAACTTGCTCTTTTAAGTCAGAAAAAATGTACATGAGAAAAGTATTTTGAGGATATTTTCCTCAGAGGATAGAGATTTGTTGTAGACCTAAGCGCTCAGTCCATCTCCTTGTGTTTGCTTTGTTCGCCCCAAGTTAGCAGGGAATGCCCAGACGTGGGTCCCTTGTTTACTTTGCCACTGGATTCAAGCTAGCCTGGCTGATGAGGGGTGTTACCCCAAAACCGGTCCCAGGATGCTTGTTTCCGGTTCAGGGAAGACCTGGCTTGGCAGTTCGGGCTGGACTGTTCCCATGAGGTCCAGGGTCAAGACTGATTTGCATATAGCTGGGTCTGAACTGAGGTGGCGAAGTGGGCTAAAGAATGATGGTGGATTCAACCCAGATCTGTGACTGGGGGCAAGTGTCTGAAAAGTTTCAGTGCTCAGTCCATCATCTCTTTGTGTTCGCTTTGCTTGCCCTAAGTTGGCAGGGTATGCCCAGACGTGGGTCCATTGCTCACTTTGCCACTGGATTCAAGCTAGCCTGGCTGATGAGGGCTGTTACCCTGAAACTGGTCCTAGGATGCTTGTTTACGGTTCAGGGAAGACCTGGCTTAGCAGTTCAGGCTGGACTTTTCCCATGAGGCACAGGGTCAAGACTGATTTGCATATAGCTGGGTCTGAACTAGGGGTGGCGAAGAATGCTAAAGAATGATGATAGATTCAACTCAGATCTGTGACTGGGGGTGAGTGTCTGAAAAGTTTCAGGGCTCCATCCATCATCTCCTTGTGTTTGCTTTGTTTGCCCTAAGTTGGCAGGGTATGCCCAGATGTGGGTCCCTTGCTCACTTTGCCACTGGATTCAACGTAGCCTGGCTGATGAGGGGTGTTACCCCGAAACTGGTCCCAGGATGCTTGTTCCGGTTCAGGGAAGACCTGACTTGGCAGTTCGGGCTGGACTGTTCCCATGAGGCACAGGGTCAAGACTGATTTGCATATAGATGGGTCTGAATGGTGGTAGTGAAGTGAGCTAAAGAACGATGAGGGATTCAACCTCGATCTGTGACTGGCGGTGAGAGTCTGAAAAGTTTCAGCGCTCCGTCCATCATCTCCTTGTGTTTACCATTCCCATGGAGAGGTGGATGAAGAAAATGTCTTTTGATTCAACTGAACAAAGTAGAAATCATTATCACCAGAGGTGAAGATGGTGACATAAAATCCATTTACAATTGGTTCAGGAGCTTTAAATACCCCAACACCAGCTCATAAGATAAAATGTAAAATCCTTCTGTTTGGTTCTCTACTTATCATTACAAATAGAGGCTATCAGAAAAGCACGAGATTCCAGCTAAGATGTAAGATTAATTCAATACTTTACTTGCTGGAAAGCAAGAACCTAGCTCACAAAAGCCCTTTCCTGGCTGCTCTAGTGTGATGCTATCTGTGCTGAAGGAAACCCAATAACTCAGTAGGATCCTAAATATAGTGGCCAGACTGCGCCCTTAGTTGAAGAAATAAGATCACATTAGCCCAATCCCGCAAAGCTCTATTTTCTCCCGGTGAACCAAACAAGTTCAAGACCCAATGCTTTCTCTCTAGAAAATTAGCTGGAAAGTGTCACAACATCTGCATACAAGGGCCGGCATCATATTCCTGGACAAGCCCTTAGATTCACCAGCTAATACGGATCATACAAAACACCTTCAATCAAATACACATGGAAGGAAAACCATCGAACGTTTGGGTCCCAGAATATGGAACAATCTGGATTCCAGGCTTCAAAAACAATCCAGCCTTAAAGTCTTCAAAAAGGAATTGAGTGTTCATCGATTCAGGGAGGCATCTGTCGGACGAGCATTCCACTAGAACGACACTGCCCTCTTCTCAATGGGACTGGGTCCCATGAGCAATATCTATGGGCAACGATGAAGAGCCCATCTTCCAACGTTACCTGGAGAGTCTTAAAACATCTGTACTCACCTAGATTATTCATCAGTCCATTTTTTTCCTCGATCTGCAACACTTGACTTTTTAGTGCTGAGAAGTAGCCAGAAGAAGATGAG
This sequence comes from Triturus cristatus, assembly GCF_964204655.1. Taxonomy (NCBI): domain Eukaryota; kingdom Metazoa; phylum Chordata; class Amphibia; order Caudata; family Salamandridae; genus Triturus; species Triturus cristatus. Next base: position 559,311,237 of record NC_140590.1, read on the forward strand.
CGGGCACTTTGCGAAACACCAAAATCACATAAATTCATGACTAGACACCATAACTGAGAATGGGCTTTTTCCTCCCTTCCATCAAGTCACCTGGACTCCTATTGCATGCCTCAATGCATTCACTGGATGTAGATATCAAACATCCCATGTGGAAATCCAGATGAGTTGTCGGTGACAACACAGATCTACATGATACCAGAGAGGAGGGAGTCAGGCAGGGCACTGGGCACCCCATTGGTCCATGACCACCATCCACACCTGGCTGAAGGTCGTCCGTGGTAAGCTGGAAAGCAAACAACTTCCCTCAGACAAGAATTAAGTGGACATCCTAGAGACGGGTACTTTCTCATCAATGGATGGCCACAGTCCAAACCCAGCTCGGTTGTTCGCAGCACTGGGTTACTTTTTAACCAGAAGATGGCCGTTTTCCAAGCTCCGGTCATGCTTGCATAGTCCGGCTCTCACTCGTTTTCGCCAACTGTGTTCAATAACCCATTAGACGATGTTCATTGCCAGCCTTTCTTTAAAAGGTACACGAGATAACGAAGGCTGGACAAGGTGACTGAGATTTTGCTTCTCTGGTGGCGAATTCTCTACCTCTTCAAACAACTGAAAACATGGATTTTTAAGCTCCAACTGGGCTTGCATGGTGGGCCCAGACAGTGTGGAGAACTACCCGAAATCTTTATAGTAATCACACGTTTTACCAGTCCTCAAAATAAATAAATTACTTACTATAGGCAAAACATTTTTCTCCGAGGCCCTAGTTATTTATAGAGGGAGAATCTTCAACACTTCATATGAAATTCTGTGCATTTTAGCCAAACTTTCCGTACCAATGTGCTATGCACACTTTCCTAATTTCACTACTTACTAGTTGGGTAGAATAATACCAGTTTTATGAATAATCAAAAATTATATTGTGGTCTACACAAAATCTAATCACACATTGTACTATTTTGTTTAAAACCCCCCCTTGCCATTATGTCTGAGGCTCCTTTTTAGCTGTTGGTGGGGCCCACGTGCCTCTAAACTTTACCCCTGATAGAGGCCTGGGCTCAACAAATAAAGCCAGGGCTAACCCCAGGTCCATCCTCTCGAAGGTGGCACAGCTTGAGGATAAAAAGTGCCTAAGACTTTGCATATACCTGGAACCTGTGTGACTCCATCTAGCCTATAACCCAGGATAATAAGAGCCGGATGCATGGTGCCAATGAAAGACACTTAGAGCTGGGCAAGATTGAATACCATGTGAAGGAGAGTCCGATATACAGCTGACTCTACCCCAGCCCTTCCATCCATTCAGAAACACCGACCTGGCATGACTGACTCCACCACTTCTACAAGGAATAGACTGAGTTGTAATTGAGGCTTGCCTCCTCCTCCATCCTTTCAGAGGCACCATCTTGACATATGACTCTTTCACCGAAATACTGGCCTTTCAGATGCACTGGCCTGACATGTGAGTGACATTGTCTAAACCCTTCCTCTACCATCCTATCACAGGCTTGCTCTAATGTGGCAGCCACTTCATTCTCTTACATTCCAGTCAACCAAATAGCCCCAAGCAAACACCACTTACAACTCCTGTTTTTACTGTGGACTTTGGCACTGAACAATAATGTAGTTCCCAAACCAAGGAACTAGATGATAAAAGCTACACGGCCTATGCAAGCCTATTGCCACCCTAGGCTAAGTGACATTTTGCTACCTCTCTTGCCTTGTAATAGATTCACAGATGCTACTTGTTGGGTCATCCCGCCGCTCCCCTCCTTTTGATGGCAGTGGGTCATGCAGCAGCGTAGAATGATTTAGACTCAATGGCTCTGAAAATAGTATGTCAGCAGGTGGCCTGGTTATTCGAGCATCTACGAAAGGAGGGCTCCAGCCAGTGCCTCATTTGAGCCAGTGGCTGCAGGTGGCGCCCACCAACACTCTTTTTGGGAACCAGTACTTATTTTTCCATCATTAGGCTTTGATCCAGAAAAAGATCAAGAAAGGGAGATAAGGAGGGGGAAAAGGAGAAGAGAAAGATGAAAAACAGTGACAAAGAGTGAAAGTAGGGGTGAAAAAGAACCCACAAGAGGGAGACAAAGAGGCCGAGAGTGTATGCTGATGGATCAAAAGGCAAGAGGTGGAATCGAGATTAGACAGCCATGGTATTTGGCAACTCCAAGCCACCTGAGAAAAAGTTTGGGCACCAACACATTATTTTACAAATTACGAACTGGCTGCAGAACATCCTGGTCCTGCTGGGTAGAGTACCACAAAGTGCGCCTCCAGGAGGGACACCTTACAGGTCCATAAATTGACAAGGAGCAACAAGTTCACATCCTCACTCAGGGCTAGCAATAGGCGTGCTTGCAAGTTTGAACCTATCAGAAATAGTTGAAATAAAGCCCTCTGGGCATTCTACCCCAATACACCCAACTATCACAAATGAACCACCAATAAAAGAAATACAAAACCCTTCGAGAATATCACCCTAAAATCTTTATGAAAGTGCAGTGAGGAGACAAACAAAAGAGTATAATGAATGAGAAAAGTCCTCACTGCACCAAGAGACACTGTATGCAACCGGTCTGGGGCTGCTTGAGTTCCGGTTCAGAGGAGACCTGACCCGGCAGCTCGGACTACACTGTTTCCACTGGAGCAGCACGAAGACTCTTTTGCATATGGCTGGTTCCTGTCTGAAGTGCCATGATGGGCAAAAAACTATGGACTAGGATGAGGACAGCAATTACCAGTGGTTGAGTTTGATTCAACCATTCCACCACTCATTTTTTTGCATACTTCAGTGCAACACTCCGTATGTGAAGGGTATGCCCCGAGGTGGGTCCCATGTTCACTGTACCACTGGAAGCATCTTGCAACCTACTGACCAGGTGAAAATAGGCTGAAACCGGTCTGGGTGGCTTGTGTTCTGCTTCACAGGGGACCGAGCCTGGCAGTTCTGGCTGGACTGTTCCTATTTGAGTAAGACCAAGAGTGATTTGCATATGGCGGATTCCTGACTGAGGCGGCATGTCAAGCAATACAACCATCACTTTTCTGTACACGTCAGTGTGACGCATCAAGGAAAGTGATACAAGTGCCAGCCAGGCACAATTTGACCAAAAAGACCATAGCCAGGCTCGCCAAAGCATCATTACGACACTTCCTCCTACGGTGGCCGTGTGTTACCTCACGACTTAAATAATGACTTGCATAACTACAGTTACCAAACCCATCGTAATTAATGAGGGCTAAACGTGGTTGTTTATAGAATGGCGGATGTTCCACCCACCCTAATTAGAGTGCATGATCATGTTATGTCATCTCTATTTAGAGTGTGCTCATAAATGTACACTGTAAATAGTGCAGACAGGACAACTGACAATTTATGGTGGGTGCCTTGCATAACGCTCTTAGTTCCTCACACTCAGCAAAGTGTCCTTTAAGTAAAACAGAGACCATCACAAAATACGAAACGGTTCATAAAGAAATAGACACTTGGAAATAGGCTGAAAACTGGAGAGACCTGTATTTTAACATTGGCAATACCTGTGTTTTGTGGAGCTCTGACCCCATCCTGGACAAGCAGAAGCCATTGACTACTCACACCCACATTCTCCCACAAAATACTATCCTACTCCAAGGAGGTGCCAGCCTCGACCAGTGTCTCAGGTGTTTACCAGAGTCCTGAATGACCTAAAGTGCCTGAAACGGATGTATGACGTAACAACGCGAGTCATTACAACGCGTGCAGTTACATCGCGGTCGTTACAACGACTGCAATGTTACTACGCTATGCCATTACAACGCAAGTCTTTACATCGACTTGCGCTATATGGCGTGCTAACATTAGAAAAGCGTAATTTACTATTCCAACTCCAGTCCACTTAACAGTAGGGAAGGTGTTGGGATAGTAAACTACACTATTTGTAATGTTAGCACGCCATCTAGCGCAAGTCGATGTAAAGACTTGCGTTGTAATGGCATTGCGTGGTTACATGCGTTCGTTGTAACGACCGCGTTGTAACAGCATCGCGTTGTACTGAATGCGATGTAAACGATGTTTCCCGCCTGAAACGCTTGGTGGGAGACCTGGAGCTCTAAAGGACTAATCTCTTGAAACCCTTACAGGTGGTATGCTGTCCTAAATGCCACATTAAAAGTTCAGCGTCACGGAGGTGGCAGGGTGTCATTGATGCCACGCAGATGGCACTATCATCCTGGATGCCTGACAGGTGGCATAGTGTACCGTATGCCCTGCAGGTGGCATGTTGTCCTAGATGCCTTACAGGTTGCAGTGCATCCTGGATGCTGTGTTGGTGGCATTTAGTCCGAGCTGGCATGATGCTATGTATTCCTTTTAGGTGGCATGATGTTCTGGGGCCCCCATGGGTGGCTCGGTGTCCTGGATACTCATCATGTGACATGGTGTCATGAAGCCCTGCTGGTGTTCTGATTGGCTTCCTGAAGGTCTGAGATAGTAAAAATCATATCAAACTTGCTATGTCCTGGATGCAATACACGTGGCATGTCATCAAGGGGTATACTTCACGTTGGATGCTGTCCTGAATACCATATTGAAGCCTTGGTGTGGTGATGCCATGCCAGCATCACTCACATGTGTGGCCCATTGTGAGCTGCTTTTGCTTCACTTAAATAATATAATTTGCTGGTGACCTCCAGTAAATGGATTTTCTTTGCAATCTATTTAAGATTTGCTTGAAAACCTGACAAATGATCATAACATGAACTCCAGTTACTTACTATCTTTTGCAGCGTTCGCGCCAATTATCAACAACATCAATCTCAGACGTTTGGATCTTATCATATATCCTGATGATGACACGTTGAGTCATTCGCCGGCGTCGAAACACATACATTTTACATATGTCATTACAAGACTTTTAGGATCTTAAAAACGACCTGGCTATAGCACAGTCAATGATCTGCTGGGCCTTGCCTTTTGTTTTCCCAAAGGCTCTAAGTTTCTCTTTATTCTTTAGTTCTGATTTATGCCACTTTCCATTAGTGAGTTTGCACATCCTAGCGCTGAACACTACTGCTATCCCTGTGTTCTGTCTGTACATGACCGCTGTCTTTATTGTTGGATTAAATTGTGTTTACTCTACTTCTAGGTATGTCTTGTTGCAGCATGTTTCTGTGCTAATGGAACAGATTGTTTTGCTGCTTTTTCACTATGTATTGGATTTTATGTGTTAAGGAACATAGCACAACCAGTTTTCTTTATATTTTACCCAGGGTGGCTTGCTGCTCTGGACATTGCCCTAAGGGATTCCTTCATGCCTGAGGCAGTGCTCAAACTGCCCTTGTTTGTTGGCTACAGAAGACTCATCGATCCACAGGCAGCCCCTTCAGTAGCCCCAAGGACCCTCAGATACCCAACAGTTCCTTCTATTTACAAGAACGTCACCTGAGTCCCATGCAGGTACCTTAGTCCTTATGGGAAATTCCAAGATTCCTGCCAACTCACTCGATTCCCAAGTTCAGATCCCCAGTGGCCCCTCCTGCCCCCAAGAGGCCCTTCATTCTCCCAGCGAATCCATTAGGTCCCTCAGAATCCCAAGATGTCCCTCAGATCCCACATGTCCCTCGGATCCCAACATGACCCTCAGATCCTCAGCAGGTTGCCTGGATGAACAACATGTCCCTCGGATAATATTCAGGAAACTCAGATTCCCAAAAGTCCCCTCGGATCCTCAGATCCCCAGCTGCCCCCTCCCCCCCCCCCCACCCACAAAATCCCAGGAAGATCCTCAGATCCCCAGCTGGTTCCTCTGATTCCCAGGGTGTCCCTCGGTTTCCCTCTGTGCCTTTCATACCTTGAAGGTGCCTGGAGTCCACAGCTAATGCTGCCTGCTGCTGTCTCTCTTCTCGCCCGGTAACTGCTGAATTGCGCCCTGAAGTTGGTCCTGTGCTTCGGGAGGACACGCCCACCCTTCCAGCCACTCCCTGGGGGTTGGCAGCTCCGCTCACCTGCACTGCTCTCTCTAACCTTCCGTTTTATGAGAACAAGGAAGCGAGTGCGCGGGGACCCGGTGAAACGCGATCACTTAAGAGATATTAGTGAGCTGTGTTTTGCAGGCGTCACTGGCGCGTATCATATTACTGTGTAGAGGCAGGCAGGCTGCCTACAGGGAAATCAGGTAAGTACCAGTGGGCGGTGGGGCTGGGAAGGAGTCAGCCCTGTGCCTCTGAATAAATTGGATGGCAGAGGCAGTTGGCAGCAACCTGCCTGCATGTGTAGCATGCCCAGTCGTGCAGGGCTGAGGTGTCTCCAGTGCTTTAAATGGGCCGGTACTCACCGGTACTGAATACCGGCCCTTCCAAATTGTTCCACCTCCAGTACCGGAACTTCTCCTTGGCCAGGGAGAGTACCGGTACTCTGGGGCAGTAGCCAAGCTTACATTAGGAAATGTGTAGCAACGTTGTTTGGACAGGCATAGCCAGTCTCATCAGAAACAGCAATCAGGCGCGCAACGTCCATAGAGCTGAAAGGGCTTCCTTCCCCCTCCCCCCTGTGTCTCTCATCCCGGGCTGAGGCAGCTTCTGGCGACTGTTTTATCACAGCCGCACCGAGTACGTCACAGGTCTTTAAAAGACCATTCACTTGCTAACGAGGCTTTGTTGTGTTTTCACCCCTGCATCTCCATACATATTGCTGGAAGAATCAGCACCCCCCCCCCCCCCCCCCGAAATTATTAGTGGGCCCCCCACTGAAATTTGGCTCTCGTAAGGAGCCGTGAATGTGTGTATTGACAGACGATCCTAGATGGCGGCCAGTACCGATAACGCCTCGATTGAAACAAAACCTGCTGAGATGTTCTATTTACACAGCTCCTCTCACTCTTCTGCTTCGCCACCTAGAGATCCGGGTGATTACAGCACAAACCTCGAGGTGAAACAGGTGTCCTGTCGTAGTTTTGCAATCATGGGAACAGCAGTTTCAGAACATTTGCTAGTGAAACAAAATAATAGCTCAAGGAACTTTCTGGTCATGACTCCTTTTACTTATGGGCAGTCAGCAGGTAGCGCTACCCACACAATCCCAATGTAGCGCTACGCGCTAAATCCCAATGAATTCGAGAAACGTTTGTGCACCCTTCTCTTGCAGTCATAATGGGGCTGTATGAAACATGGGGATTGATGACATTGGGTGCTGAGTGCCTGTTGTCAGACTGAGAGTGGAGGGGGATGTCACTAATCATCAGGGTAAACGCATACAGTACAGCTTGGATATTGCATTTGTAAAAATCAGTTTTAGCGAATGATGTGCGTGTTAGTGTCTGTGTGAGAACCTACGTGTATGTGTGTCACAGATGTGCACTATGAGCTGATATGGAAAAAAGTAATTCTATTTCAGCAGATTACGCTGATAACTTTTCAGTGCAATAGAGTTCTGTGCTGCATTGGTTGCTCATCAACACATAATGAACAGGGCATGCCCAGGAAATGTGAATACGACTTCATATATTGTTTTTTTTTTTTTGCATATTTATATAGCGCAAACTTGACCCGAAGGTATTGGAGCGCTTTACATAGCACCGTATTTACATTACACATTCAGGCATGGGGAGATTAAGTGATTTGCCCAGAATCACAGCATCTGGACGCGACCTCGAGGCTCGAACTCTGGTTTCCAGCACCAAAGTCGGCAGCGTAGCCGACGACCGCATCCGCTCCCCGTTATAGTGCCACTATGCACAGCGCTACATAAAACTCCTACATAAATAATTCAATACGTACCATGAAAATACAACCGTATATCTTATATCAACTATGCAGTTTATATAATTCGTATTTCAGTGCCAGTGTCGGTGAAGTAAAATACTCACAAACAATATCTATTTCTTCATCAACATTCCCAGATGTACTCCGAGAATATCTTGATCTCATTGGATGCTGGCACCTTGCCCCGCCCCTAATTCCGCCCATGTCCACAGCTCAATTTTATGAGTACCTGCACTTATTTTTTCCCATTTAAAGCACTGTCTATGAGGTCATCAAAGGTCGATAAGAACAGAGCGACCTTTTACATCTGCCCAGAGGGGGCTTTCGCGCGCCCCATCTCTCTCTCACTTATTCACACAAACAAAACACAGGGCACTGGATTCAAGTCAGTTGGGGCCGGGGCAGAGACGTCGCTAAAAAGAGCAAACCATACTGTAATTAGTTTGTGAGTATTCCCCAGTAGTTAACTGCATGCAAAATGCGCGGTGCAACTAAAATACTTAACTGGTAGACAATTTCTTGTTAATTCGTTTGTATAGCATGAGTTACTAACTTCCAAACACCTCGGCAATATTGAATCGCCGGCCACGGAATCACTCACTGTCAGTGCGTTGCTGGCAGGGAGCTATTCTAAATGGATATTCAAGTTACACGCATCTACGTACGGATCTATGTCGCAGGTATATTAGCCAACGGACCCATCTCTTTATGACTGGAACCTGTGATCAGCATACAAATTGGTTCGGGGGCACTGTTAGTCAGTGCGGGCTCCTGGATGGGCCGGTCTCTCACTCACTCAATAAATAACTCACACGCACACCAGTGTGTCAGTTGCGTCAATAGACCACGTGCGGGTGCTGCAGATCGGCGCATATAAATTCTCCCTGCTTCCACGGACAGAGTAAATCTACAGTCACACGCGCAATCACACATCATACGCTAGGGCCCATCACACTAAATTCACACTATTACTCTATCCACACTGAATATAGGAGAGAAAACCTAAACCAATCTGCATCTACATTGAGGTCAACGCGACCTTAATGACATTGCCTTGAGTCAGGATTTTAAACATAAGAAATACATTTGAAACTCAATAAATGACAAGGAATAAACACCCGACACTGGAATTCAAACAAATGCTTGTTTATCTATTAATTCAAATGAAAAGTCAATCATTAGCAAAATCGTTATTCTCATAGTTACCTATTCTAGCTAAATGGGTCAGGACAGGTCTCTCGGTAAAGTCTCTCGAGCCGCCGTCCTCAGCATAGGAAACGTCCAAACGCGATGACCGCAAGGAAAGAACGAACCAACGAACGAACATGGACCCTCTCTAGTCTAACATATTTATAGAGAAAGTTACAAATAAAAGTTACAAACAAATGTTAGATATCCGTTGAGCCACTGAGCAGAGCGAGCAGGAAAGGAAGTCTCTTGGTTACATTTAGAAAACCTCCGCTCAGGGAAAATCACAAAAATAAAAACACGGAAGAAGGAAACTCAAGTTTGCAAATGTTTCTTTCGTAAATGCTCTTCCTCGATATCTTAGCAGAGCCACCGCAGACTGGTCATTGTTCATTGTGGCTTTATCCCTGTCCAAGGACAGTTGGAATCTTTCCAAAGCTGCTGTCCTCACGGAAAACTTTCACCCAGGCAGAAGCTGTGGTCAGGTGACTCTCGACCATATTCAGCAAAGCCTCTCATCAAAATTCGATCACTCGAGCGCAGTCTGTAAATGGCAGCCATCTTGTTTTAGGCCAAAACGGACCATCTTAATTAAAAGAAACACAAAACAACGTTACCACATCATAATGATTGTACAGTGTTAAACCCCACTAATACCCTTATGTGTATGTACTTATCTAGCCTTCTGCAACGCAATAAAGCATTAGCACACGTTATTTTAAACGCACAAACACAAAACAAATAGCACTTTACGATACTTATTTAGTTAAACCGCACATTTATTATTAAGCAACCTATATGCATTCCCACGTGTAGTCTCTTCTCATTAGTAATGTTGGTTAGTCAAGACTCTTAACAAAACTAATAATTAGTAATTTAAAATCAGTAATTTTAGTCATAACATATAGACAAAAACTGGAGCTTAAAACTCGATAAATTTTCAATAGAAAACTCTGCTCCAGCAATCCCCCCTTTGGTGATATCTTATCACCACAAAAACCACCCAAAAAGAAAAATTTAGTCCCAATTTTTAGGAGAAATTGAAAATGTCTTTTATGACACAACATTAAACACCAGACTCTCTCACATCATCCCTCCTCGATTCCAAATACACACTCTCCCTCAATTCTTCTAATTCTATTTCCTGTGGGGTCTCTCCTTGACCTCTTTTGTTTCTTCTCAGCATTCCCTCTGATTATTCTCTTTTTCCCTCCCCTGTTTTTACAACACAAACACCCCAATCTTAGTATCAATAAAGCAACAATTATGCATGTCAAAGGAAACAATATTTTACCAATAATGGTACTACCTATCTTAGCAATAAAACTCTTAACAGCAACTATCTTATTAGCTATTTTAGTCCAGACACTTTCAGCTTCTAGTGGTACTAATTCTTCATGTAAATCAGTAATATTTTTGATATAGTTCTTTAGACCTTTGCTTTCATCAGGAATGTAAGTGCAACAATGTTGAACTTTCAGCATTCCACAAACTCCACCCTCTTTAGCCAATAGAATATCAAGGGCAAGTCGTTTTTGCATAGACATGGCACGTACGGCAATCATCTCCGTATCTACCAAAAGAAACCCTCCAGCGGTACTTGTCGATAAGCGATCCACCACTGTTGACAGTTTCCGAATCCCATATGCATTCAAAGAAATTCCCACTGCTGGAATTAAAGCACCAAAAATGTCACCCACTATCTCTGACCAAGTTTCTCTCTTAAAACGTGTTAGTAAATTAATGTGTTCTACATCTTCTATCCTATCTATATGAAAAATCTTTGGAAAGACCAGGCCCACATAACACGTGCCATACCAATGGTCAGGCAACTTGTAATAAGCCTTGCTCCCACAAACATAATACACTCCTGGGAAAACTGGATCTTCACCACCTTTAAAACCCCATCCTGTTGCAATGAAGTATGTATCATGACACTCACTAGTCCCAACAAAATATGTATCATATTGGGATTTCCTTCTGGTAATGCATAGTTTACCCTTCTGTGGTGCATCTAAAGCCAAAGTCGGACTGGCCCCATTCTTCAACTCCTTTCCCATCTCAATGTCCCAAATTGTTTCACTCACTTTATATTTCCCTGCCTTCTCATGCATGCTCATTCTCCTTTCCTCTACCATGTTTAAGAAAGCCTTCTCCTCTTCTTTCAGACTGCAAGTTAAATTGTTTCTAAAAATATAATCTAAGGTTAATTCTTCTTTCTCAATAAAAATCTCACCAAAAATGTTAGCTTCTTTAGCTGGATTCAGCTTTTTGTTCATAGGCAATTGCCCAAAAATGTTATCTTTGTTAGACATCTCGTAATCTATTTTCCCTAACAAATAAAAAACACTACTTAACACACTACATGAAATTCCATACGTAGCTGGTAAATGGTGATAAGTAACACCCTCTGAAACGGATGCAGGCAATTGCATACATACGTAGCAATCCCTAACTTCCATTGTCTTTACGTATTCGTACAACAACTTTGAAAAAACATTGCTAGAAAAATCATTAATCGACCTATCTTTATGTACGTAAATGTTACTAATTCTAGTTGGAACTACTTTTCGTGAACTCTTCTCTACATTGGTCACATTCTCAGTATGTATTCCAAAAGTGTCTATTGCAACTCTAAAAGTAACTAATAAAGCTAATACACCCCATAATAGCATTAATAATCCAGTACAGCAGCAGCACATTCTGCACCATCTTTTCAAGAAAGCACATCTACTTTGATTATTCTCTGTGTTAGCCATCTTACTACTTTGGCAGTGTCTTTTGACTTAGCCTCTTCTACTCCACTACTGGAACACTAGAACACTAGATTATTTCACACAGCTAATTTCAGATTTTCTCTTTTCACTTTTCTCCAAGTGACTCCTTCAATTCACTCAATTTGGATTTTCATCACTTTTCACTTCTTCTTCAGCAACATCAAATTGTATCAGATCATCAACAACATCCTGTGCATCCGACTCTTCTCCAATGTCAGTCAGGATAACTTTTAGAATTCCAACAGTTTTCTCCTCAACCACTTCTCGTACGGTCCCCTCTGGATTTCCTTGACTTTCTGCCTCTTCACCTTCAGACAGTGCCACATACGTCCATTCCGGTGAGCTATACTTCTGGTTAGGTTTTCTGATTCTCTTGATCTCCTCTGGTTCTTTTGTAACCTTTTGTTTTTCACCTTTTGTTTTATTCTGACTTGACACCTCGTTCACCTGTTCAGCTTTCGATGAATTTGCTCGTGTCAGTCTGTACCTCAGTCTCTTTATTCTGTTGGGCCAAAGATTTCCTCTTACAACCCTTTTTGGTCTCACCTCCTTATTATTTCTTTCTCCGATCCAAGCTCTCTTTCTCAGAACTCGACCTTCTGGTTTCTCATTCTCACTCTCATCTGATTCTGTCTCATTTGCCTCTTGTTCTTCAACAATTTTCCTTCGCTCCACAGTCTTTTCTACCACCAATTGAGATTTCCCTAATTCTGTCCCTCCTCGGATCTCCGACACGCAATCTTCTTGCTGTCTACTTGTCCCTTCACCTAGCTTTTCAGGAATGTTCCCTACACCTCCTCGGGGGTCTTCCGCAATCTGTCCCTCTCTATCTTCTTCTAACCCTGCTTCTTCAGGTGTAATCTCAAGTGGATTTTCAACCTCTTCATCTGATTCAGGTGTAGTTTCTGTGGAATTGCTCCTTTCTCTTCTACTGCTTGTTGGAACTTCAGGCACTCTTACAGAATCTGATCTCTCCTCTGAGACTCTCAATGTTTCTCTTGAAGCCTCTCTTGGAAAGGGAAAAGAATCACTCAACTCTCTTCCTCCTTCACCTCTTTCAGGATTTTTCCCCCTTCTCACTGGTTCAGTTTCTGCATCATCACTGGAATCTGACTCTTCAAAATACTCCTTACCAGTCCCATCTTTTGGATTTGGAACTCTCAGAGTATGACTCGCATGCACCCAGTTTTTCACACCAGCACACTTTACTGCAGTTGTCGTAGTCAGAATGACTTGTCTTGGCCTTCCCCACCTTGGAACCAAGCAATTTCTTCTCCTGTGCACCTTAATCCTCACCCAGTCCCCTGGACTCAGATCATGGGCTTGCTTCTTCTCAAGTGTGGTAGCGTCTTCTCCAACCTGGTGAAACACAGAATGAACTGCGTCAGCCAGGCCTTTACAGTAATCCAAAATCATGTCATCAGTTATTGTCATCAACTTGTTGACAGGCACAAATGCATGTCTCATCGCACGTCCCATTAAGATTTCGTGCGGACTCAAACCTGTGGTTCTATCTGGAGTAGACCTAATAGTCATCAGCACTAGAGGCAAGACATCAGGCCATTTCATTCCAGTGGCTAGACACATCTTACCAATTCGGTTTTTTATTGTGCCGTTCATCTGTTCAACGACTCCAGAAGCCTCTGGTCTGTATGCACAATGTAGCTTCTGCTGTATGCTCAATGCTTCACAAATTAAACCCATGAGCTCATTATAGAAGTGTCCACCTCTATCAGACTCAATTGTCACTGGGAACCCGTACCTAGGAATCAACTCTCTTAACAGTAACTTTGCAACTGTTATTCCATCATTTCTCCTAGTCGGATAGGCCTCCACCCATCTTGAGAACAAACAGACTACCACTAGAACATACCTCAATTTATTCACTTGGGGCATTTCAATGAAATCTATTTGCATTCTGGTAAAAGGACCTCCTTCTCTGCCTATTGTTCCTAGGCTCACCACTGTCTTTTTCCCAGTATTGAACTGCTGACAAATCAAACATCTCTGACAGATGCTCTCTGCAATCAACCTGAACTTTGCATTGTACCAGGTTTGTTTAAAAGACCTAATCATTGCGTCCCTCCCCAGATGTCCTTGGCCATGATACATTCTTGCCATTGTCGACAGCATTGAGTTGGGCATGACTGGTCTACCATCTCTATAGATCCAAACATGATCTGTTTCTCTTGGGGCACAACCTGCCTTGATCCAATCTCTCATTTCCTCATCTCCTGCCTCATCCTGCAACTGTTTTACTTCATCCCACGTTTCTAGGACATTAGTAAATATCACAGAACAAAAAGACATTTCCCTCTCTCGTGCCGTATTAATCGAATGATTGTTTTTGGCACAATACTGTGCTATGTCATTGGCAAATCTATTACCAAGAGTAACAAAATCATCTCCTTGTCCATGAGCAGCACATTTCACAACTGCTAACTCTTTAGGCAGCTGTATCGCCTCAAGCAACTTTCCAATCACCTCAGCATTCTTTATTGGAGTCCCACTTGACGTCAAGAAACCTCTCTGTAGCCAAAGCTGGCCAAAGTCATGAACTACTCCAAATCCGTACTGACTATCAGTCATCACAGTCACTCTCAGATTCTTCCCAATCTTGAAGCTTTTGTCAATGCCACCAATTCAGCCACTTGAGCAGATCTTACTCCTTTCAAAGGCAAAGCTTCCATAACTTCTGAAACCTTGCACACTGCATATGCTGCACTTAGCACACCATCATCAGTTCTCAGACATGATCCATCCACAAACAACACATGATCACTCTCTGGCAATGGCAAATCTCTTATGTCTGGTCTTGGTTTCGTGCAGTAGTCAAGCACATCCAAACAATCATGATCAACATCATCTCCCACATTCACATTGTCAGCATCTGGTAACAACGTTGCTGGATTCACATTCACACATCTTTCGAGAGTCACGTTTGATGCTCCCAGAATGATTTTTTCATATTTAGTCAGCCGACTATGTGACATGTACTGAGTCCTGCTTCTTGTCAAAAGAATTGCCACATCATGAGGTACGAACACCCTTACAGGATATCCCATTATTATGCCCTCACTCTGTTCCAAGCTTCTGCATGTAGCAGCTACCGCTTTCAGACAACCTGGCAAACCCACAGCTACGGGGTCAAGTGTCGATGAGAAGTACGCAATCGGCCTTCTCAGTTGTCCGTGCTTCTGAATTAACACTGAAAGTGCACAACCATTTCTCTCACTACAGTACAACTCAAACTCTTTCTCATAGTCTGGCATTCCCAAAGCAGGGGCTTCACACATTCTGCTCTTTAACTCTTCAAATGCCGCCATTTGTTCTCCATCCAGTTCCAATGGGTCTCTCACCTCACTTTTGGTCAACTTAATCAGTGGCTTTGCTATCAGGGAGAAATTACTTATCCACTGACGACAATAACCCACCATCCCCAGAAACATCCTCACCTCTCTCTGGGTCATCGGGGCTCTCATTCCTCTGATAATTTTGATCCTGTCATCAGTCACCTTTCTCAGACCCTTTTCAATATTGTGTCCAAGATAATGCACCTCTTTCTTGCAAAATTGCAATTTGGCTGGAGATACCTTTAACCCTCCATCTGCCAGATGATTCAGTAAAGCTATGGTATCTACTTCACAAGCTTCACGTGTCTTCGATGCCACAAGTAAGTCATCAATATACTGCACTAGCACTGAGCTTTCAGGCATGATCAAACTCTCCAATGACTTTTTCAACAATTGATTGAAAATCGAAGGACTCTCTGTATACCCCTGTGGGATACGACACCATGCTAAAATACGCTGGCCAAACCGGAATGCAAAAATCGGCTGGCTGTCATGATGCAATGGAATTGAAAAGAAAGCATGACACAAATCAATCACCGTGTACCACTCAGCATCATGAGGAATCTGATACAAAATCACTGAAGGATTTGGCACAATGGGACAACATGCCACCACAATTTTGTTAACTTTTCTCAAATCTTGCACAATCCTGAACTTTCCATTAGGTTTCTTCAGCCCCATTATCGGTGAATTACACGGGCTACTCAGTAACTCTCTCAAAACACCCTGTTGAATCATTTTGTCAATTATAGGAGTTATGCCTTCAATTATTTCTGGTGTCAATCTGTACTGTGGGATGTTAGGATAAACAATCCCCTCTTTCACTGAAATCTTCACTGGATCCACATTATTCATCAATCCCACATCTTCTCCAGTAAAATCCCAAACTGCTGTTTTCACTGTGTGTCTCAACTCCTGAGGCAAATCATCTGGATTAAACACAGCATATGTACCAACAATCTCACTCTCTCTATTATCTAGAGTCATCCGGTACAAAACATCCTCATCTGGTGTCTCAAAAGCTATTCCATCCGGAGTACAGAAAATTGTACAATTCATCTTGCACAATAGGGCCCTACCTAACAAGTTCACTGGACTGGTGTCACAGACTACGAATCTGTGCATGTCTGAAAATTTCCCTATTCTTACCCTTACTGGTTCGGTAAGACGAGTCTTAATCTGTGTATTGGCTACACCAACTACTTGGATTGCTTCGTCCGAGAGAGGAAGATTTCTAATATCTGCTGACCTGACAGTTGATCTTGTCGCTCCTGTGTCTACCAAAAAAGTAACACTCACCCCATTTATTTTTCCATCTACAAATGGTCCTGCCTGGTTTATTTCTAGAGTTGCACCAAGTATGCACTCTTCCTCCTCCCTTCGGCACCGTCAATAGTCTCCTTCAGACTCACTCCCCTCATTCTTTAACCAGTACTGCTGTACCAGGTTAGAATGTCTCGGTTTGTTTACCTGCTCATCATTGTAGAATCCTGAGTCCTGGTTATACTTTTGGGACCCTCTATTCTGCGGCAAGGGCGGTTTTGGCTCTTGACTCTGCTGTCTGACAACCTTCGGCTGTTGCTGCTGTTGATTACACCCCTCGTTCTGCACCTGTTGATTTAAGGGTTTACTTTCATTACTCACTAATGGTGGATTGGTACACTCGGATCTCCAATGCCCCAATTGTCCACAGTTGTGACAAGGAAACTTCTTCTTAGCCTCCTCTAAATTTCCCTTTCCTTTTCCCGCATATCTGGGTCTAATTCCTGGATTATTCGCCTGTTCCATCAACTGTGCTTCTTGTCTTTCAGCAACTTTCACCTGTGCCCACATTGCTTTCTCTTTCAGCTTTTTCTGTTTTGCCTCAATCTCATCACTGAAGTATTTTGCATGTCTCAAGATTTCATCAATCTTTTTACTCTGCCAGTCAACTGTATGCTCACGTATTCTTTCACTGATTTCAGGTCTCAGGCCATATACAAATCTGTATACAAAATGACTCAAATCCTTATCACCCAGGTGTTCATCTCCACTGAACTGTTTAAAAGCCAGTATCAGCCTTTCGTAAAAAGCATGAACTGATTCTTTTGCTTCCTGATGCGTTCGATCTATCTTAACCCAGTCTGTCTCTTTCGGGGGTACTTTATTTTTCAGGAACACAATTACCTGCTCGTATTTTTTCATAACCTCTGGATCTGGTGCTCCTGTTTTCGGATCTCTTGGATACTCTTTAGCAGGCCAATCTACAACTATTTTACACTCTGCCCACAAGTCTGCTGGAACAATTATATCAAACAGACTATTCAGGTCAATCCACAGCACTTTTGACAATTTCACAAACCTGTCTACCTGCCTCGACGGGCTTTTCTCTCAGTCGAGGGAAATCATTTGTAAATGATAAAATATCCTGTCTAGTCCATGGGACATGTACATATCCTCCTCCAGGAATCTCTCTCATAGGATAAGCATCCACTGTTTTCTCTTATTCTCTCATGGGAAAAGCTGAGTAAGTCCTGTCCACTGAATCTTCCCTTTTCTTGTACCACCTATCCTTCCACTTTTCTACATCACCCCATTTTCGCAATAAGGCAATCATTTCCTTAATCTGTCCTGTTCTGCCAGCACCATTTAGATTTTCAATATCTTTGTCTGTAAAATCCATCCTGTAAGACTTCTGCAAAGCTTTCACCTTATCCATGTCAACTCCCTGTTCATTCGCTATTACCTTTAACCTGTCATGTGTACTCTTAGCCCTCCAGGTGATGCTTTTACACATAAATAACAATTCTCCATCATGATGGTTTTTCAGTATATCTGTAGGAATTGTCCCTGCAATAAGCTCCTCCAATTCTATGCGCAACCTGGCTACATCAATTGCCTGTGAATCTTTATCCCTCTTTTGAAGAACTTTCAACCAATCATTCAAATCTTCAGCTGTTATTTCAGTAGATTTTTTCACTGCACCCACTTGTTCTGTCATCCTCTGTGGTTCCAAAATTGTTCCTCCCAAACAACCAGTATTCAATCCTGAATTAGGCTGCACATCTAATCCTCCACTACATGTGGCATGTCTCGGCTGCCTCGAATCATTTCCTCCTGTTCTCATTCTTGATTCCTTACTAGCATCTCGCCATCTCCTCATTCGATCATGATGAGTCTCACAATCATATTTCCTCCCAAAAAAGTACCTATAATTGCCTCCACTCCTCTGCTTTTCTCGCTCATGCACCTCATCTTCCCATTACACCAACGCCTCGAACTGTGTCGGCCTTGGTCTAGGCTCTATACACATCATCTTTTCCCGTAAATTTCTCAACACGGCCAGATTAAATGAACCATGTTCCGGGAACGCTAAGACACCATCATCCTTAGTATACTTAGCCCAGTTGTCCAACCATATACAAGTATGATACCCATATTTCGCAACCATGAAGGATGCAGGAGTTCTCGTCGGAGGTAGCAATTCACCCTCTCTAGTTATTACATTTTTATCCTTGTCGAACCACCTCTTTATTTTACCGAACAAAGATTTTTTCTTCTTTTCCTCCGGTTGGTAATACATTTTAACGTTTACCAATATTCTCTAGTCCCTTCCGCAACTGTACAAATTTTTGTCCAATAACAGCGCGACTCACACCAACGCACCAATCCTGGAGCGTCTACGTCACTCTGTACTCCTTCCAATCCCTGCGCGGCTCACACCAACGCACCAATCCTAGCGCGAGCACTGTTCTGATCCACTACCCAATCACAGCGCGGTCTGAATGACGTCAGCAGTCGCTGCAGACGCTTCTGCTCTGTCTCCTGTCACTCGTCTACCCCTCCTTTACAAAGCCTTTTCAGTAGACTTCGTTTCAGATTCTACAAAATCTATTAGTTACAACATATAAACATCTCCATTGTCTGCTTCGCTAACCACAGAATAGTAAAGATAATCTTTCTCACAAGAATTCCGCTTCTCTCTAGAACAGCGCTTACCTCTGCTCCACCACGGAATAATCACTTTCGTTGACACAGTAGCACATCCCTCTACTCTGCCCTTCTAACATGCATCCATTAACTGTTTCCTCTAGGACTGCTCCAAAGAGTCTTACAATCAATTAAATGCTCATATATTCACGCACTTTCACACTAGAAAAATATAGCACATGCACACAGAATCCTGCCTTTCCCGAGAACATCGAACAGTCTGTCCCACTACAGAATTATAACACACGTTAACCAAGCAGCTTTCCTCTGCACAGTCCTTCAGACAAGCTCAGAGAATACCTATTACTACTCCCGCGATAAGCTTTAACGGCAAACCTTACGGATCCCTGGGACTTAAGACCAGAGTTTCACAGATAACCTTCGCTACCATACACACTCCTTTTATACCGAAAATTTGTCCCTAATAGTAACACACGACGATGTCACTGATTCCGAACCCAGACAATGTGACGCGCAACTTCAATTGTCACACGTTTTTCCCCGCATACGTACAGGGCCAACAATCCCGTTTTTCCCGAGAGCAGCACTTACTTCCCTCCGCCCTACTACGGAACCGTCACCAGCTCCCAAGTTCCAGAAGCCGTACACACTACATAGAACTCAACACGACGACCTCAACATATAGTATTAGTACATATACCAACATCAATCAATAATCAATAAATCAAAAGCCTTTGTACAAGCAATCTAATCAGATCAAGACAATAATCAAACCATCATACTGCTACCAGGAAACTGCTGCAGATCGGCGCATATAAATTCTCCCTGCTTCCACGGACAGAGTAAATCTACAGTCACACGCGCAATCACACATCATACGCTAGGGCCCTTCACACTAAATTCACACTATTACTCTATCCACACTGAATATAGGAGAGAAAACCTAAACCAATCTGCATCTACAATGAGGTCAACGCGACCTTAATGACATTGCCTTGAGTCATGATTTTAAACATAAGAAATACATTTGAAACTCAATAAATGACAAGGAATAAACACCCGACACTGGAATTCAAACAAATGCTTGTTTATCTATTAATTCAAATGAAAAGTCAATCATTAGCAAAATCGTTAATCTCATAGTTACCTATTCTAGCTAAATGGGTCAGGACAGGTCTCTCGGTAAAGTCTCTCGAGCCGCCGTCCTCAGCATAGGAAACGTCCAAACGCGATGACCGCAAGGAAAGAACGAACCAACGAACGAACATGGACCCTCTCTAGTCTAACATATTTATAGAGAAAGTTACAAATAAAAGTTACAAACAAATGTTAGATATCCGTTGAGCCACTGAGCAGAGCGAGCAGGAAAGGAAGTCTCTTGGTTACATTTAGAAAACCTCCGCTCAGGGAAAATCACAAAAATAAAACCACGGAAGAAGGAAACTCAAGTTTGCAAATGTTTCTTTCGTTAATGCTCTTCCTCGATATCTTAGCAGAGCCACCGCAGACTGGTCATTGTTCATTGTGGCTTTATCCCTGTCCAAGGACAGTTGGAATCTTTCCAAAGCTGCCCTCCTCACGGAAAACTTTCACCCAGGCAGAAGCTGTGGTCAGGTGACTCTCGACCATATTCAGCAAAGCCTCTCATCAAAATTCGATCACTCGAGCGCAGGCTGTAAATGGCAGCCATCTTGTTTTAGGCCAAAACGGACCATCTTAATTAAAAGAAACACAAAACTACGTTACCACATCATAATGATTGTACAGTGTTAAACCCCACTAATACCCTTATGTGTATGTACTTATCTAGCCTTCTGCAATGCAATAAAGCATTAGCACACGTTATTTTAAACGCACAAACACAAAACAAATAGCACTTTACGATACTTATTTAGTTAAACCGCACATTTATTATTAAGCAACATATATGCATTCCCACGTGTAGTCTCTTCTCATTAGTAATGTTGGTTAGTCAAGACTCTTAACAAAACTAATAATTAGTAATTTAAAATCAGTAATTTTAGTCATAGCATATAGACAAAAACTGGAGCTTAAAACTCGATAAATTTTCAATAGAAAACTCTGCTCCAGCACGGGAAATTCCCGTTTATTTTATAGCGCTGCACTCTGTGTTGTTCAGGGTCGGATCGGATAAAGTAGGAACGCTGACCTGCTACATCCCTTCCCAACTGTCTTGAACACCCATATTTATGTTAGGCAGCACACAAAGTTTCTAAACTGTTGGCTTGGTGGAGGATTGGGACGAAAGTTGTACCGTTGGTGTTGGCTCCTACTCAGCAGGCTTTCAATGATGGGGTCAGCTTGTGCGCTATTGCTCGACGCCCTGTCTTCTCCCACTGGTCTCCAGTCCATACCACTAGCCAAAGTTTCATCACCTTCTTCAGGCTCAGCCCCATCGGCCTCAACATCGTTGTCTGACTGATCCTCCTGTTGGGGTGTGGTGTCAACCCTTTTGAACCAGGAGATGGTCCTGGCGACACTTCCCCCGTCTTTCCTGGCTGTCTTCATGGTCCCATCGCTCCTCAGCACGGTCCAGACCCCTGGCTCATAAGGAGTCCTGAATTTCCATCCTGGCTTGCGCTCTCTGATCACTACTTTGTCTCCTGGCAGGATTGACCATACTCTTTCCCTGCAACTTTAACTCATGCGGATGTTGCGCCGTGGGCACCGAGCTTGGGCTTCATGGATATCATGGGGCGGTGGTTCCCAGCCTGGATACATTGGGATGGTATCTCGGTGAGATCCATTAAACATCAGAGTCCACAGAGCTTGTTGGGTGGTGCAGTAAGGAGTTACGCGATACTCGCAGAGAAACATCTGGAGGTGGCGTTCAGGATTGGCATGCTCAGCCACTGCACTTTGGGAAGATTTGTTTAGGGTGCACCTGAATGGTTCGGCCTCGCCATTGGCTTGAGGCCACTGAGGGGTGATGCGGCGGTGATGTATTCCTAAGTGTTTGAGGAGGTCCCAAACTCTGCCCTGTAGAAGGGGGGCCCGTTGTCCTTCTTGATTTTGGTCGGCAGACCAAACGTGGTGAGTGTCTTCTTGAGGACAGGGGCTAAGTGCGTAAACACCATTGACTCGACCACGTCAACAATAGGATACGTGGAGTAACTGTATATCAGGACCATTGTGGCGCTCCCATCTGGAAAACAAAAAAAAATCCAGACTCAGCTTAGACCACAGGTTGGTGCAAGGATCCTCTGTGATTATGGGTGCTGGCTTCTCAGGCGAGCTTGTCAGATGGCATACCAGGCAGTTCAGGACAACCTCTTCGACCATAGCTTCGAGCCTGGGAAACCACACCTTTTACTTCATGCGGGATTTCATCTTCATGGTACCTTAGTGTCCTACATGCACCAACAGCGTCACGTGGTGTTGTAAGGCAGATGGAATTACTATGTGTGGTTCTTGGGGAATGAGTCCGTCTTGCGTGTTTCTGAACTCGTCCTTTATCCTCCACATTTTTTCAATTTCTCCGTATCTTCGCTGGGCCAGTTGTTGGCATCTTGCCCTTTTGGACAGCAGCTTTCACACAGGTGAGTACTGGATCTGTTCTGGCCGCTTCTTCGATGTCACCTAGACTTGAGTCTTTGGGGCAGGCCGCTTGCAAAATGATATTGACATACAGTTCAACTGCATCAATAGCACAGTCACTCGGGTCATCTAGTGTCACTGGATTTCGGGAGAGAACATCAGAGGGTCGATACGCTGCCTCAATTTGGTAGTTCTGTAACTGGATGGCCCATCTCTTAATCCTCGGTGGTGAATGTGGCGGAGATCCTCGAAATAGGGTCAACTAAGGGTCGAAGATGGAATGGGACGTGGCGGTGGCGTAGTGCCAGTGGTGTGACTGTGGGGTCGATGTACAGGTTGACTGGTGGGGACGTGAGGCATCCTAGTCCATTGAAAAGTCCCAGGATTTGGTCAAGTAGGTTGTCAACTTGATGTGCATTTACGCTTCTGGTAAACGACACCAAGCCCAGTGTTGTGGCTCCCTCTAGTGTGTCAGCCTCCTGGTGTATGACGTGGAAGGTCATCGTGACTTCTTGGTCATTGGAGTGTACGTCCGTGGAGGGGTAGGGGCGAGTGGCTTCCATATGCAAACATTTTGGTGTGGGAGGGGGCAAATTGAGGCCTTGGTTGTAGGCAGATGCACTACTGGACTCCCATCATGTTGACTGAGGCCCCTGTGTCGATGATGGCTTTGACTTCGGATCCATCAATGCGGATAATGCAAGTGGGCTTTAGCCTCCAATGCCATTTAGCTCTCTCATGAACAAAATGTGGAAGGTCTCCTCTTCCTCTTCATCAGGGAATAAATCTTCGACTCTATCGCGAGGAAGGCTTGGTGTTGTCTTGCAATTTAAACTTTGTTAGGGTTAGCTGACGAACCGCTCTCATTCGCAGTCTGTTTCCTCTGGAGTTTTTTTCCCTGGTCTTCTTCCGACAGACAGATGCTAAGTGGGAGCTGGGTATTTACTTATTGGGTGTTCTTCACGATTGCAGTACCCGCACCAAGGCCTTTCTTGCTGGGATCTTCGTATTTTGGCAGTCTCAGATTTCCTCTTTTTGCGGACGGCATCTGCCCACTCTACTTAAATGGCCGTGGCCTTCTCTGGTGTTTGGGTGATGGCTAAGTCCATTTCATTAGCTCTGGCTAAATCCCACAACCATGCGTAGAATGCGTCAATTGACTCTCCCTCTCGCTGACGGGCCTCGGGTTCATTTGGGAGTCAAAATGAGCATAGAGCGCTCTCACCGCTGCATCATAGTCTGTGGCGGGGCCAGTATTGGGCACGTGTTCGAATAATTTGTGTATTTCCTCTCTTGCATGATGGAGAAGTAGGCATCTTTTGATGGGTCCGTCCATCTCCCCTGTGGCAATGAAAGTCTTCCCATCCAGGTCTCCCAGCAAGGAGATGCTGTTGTGGGTCTGCAAGCTCACTGAATATTGGTAGCATCCTGTGAGCGCATGCTGTGTCATGGACGGCTGCTGAGGTTGCGCTGCATTTGCTTCATCAGCCATGATGTGTTTCGTAAGGGTGAAGGGCCACTAATTTGTGAGTGTGGTGCTTCGGACCTCCCAGGGTTGTGCACGCCAATGCTTGTTTGCTTGCTCATTCCTGTGTCTAGGGTGTGCTTCTGCAGAGTTGGATGTGCCAATGGTTGTGTGCTTGTTCTTTGCTCACAAATGGCTCTCTCTAGTGTGCATTTCTGCAGGTCAGGCTGTGAAAAGAAGGAGTTCTGAGCTGGCCTGCATGCTGTAACGATGGCCACGCCTGGCTGGGGGATGCGCTAAGTGCAGTTCTGGGTCCGAACAGATAAGCAGGACCGCTGACCTGCTACACAAACCTCTGCAAATAAGTGCATTAACCCACTGAACTTCATTACGTAGATCAGAGTCTTTGGTCTGCAAGAAATACAAAGATCTCAGTAAAAGCAGTAGTGGCTGATACCGGATGGGGGTGGTGGGGCTAATAAACAAAAAAATCCACTTACCTAGGAACGGCCAGCCGCCTGTCCAGCAGCCGCCGCCTCCTCCTCCTCTACCTCCTTTTCCTTTCTGCAGTCCGGCGGCAGCAGGAAGCATGTGGGCTGATAGGCTCCCCTGAGTGTATGACAACACAGCAATGCTGCGTTGTGATTGGTCTGAGCGCCGTGGATTAGCGCTGAGACTGGAACATGGAGCCTGTGCATGTTCCTGACCAGGCTGTGTAATGTAACCTAGTAGGAATATGCAAAGTGTGCATGAACTGTTTGGGAGCAAACACCACTCCTACCCTGCTCTGGCCAGCCCTGCCCCACACAGACCCCTGACTGTTTGCAATAGGAAAAATAAAATGACAATAATGATGCGTTATTGTCATTTTATTTTTCCTTTTTGCGCAGTGGGGCAACGCTCCTCCACCTTAGCGGAGGAGCCTCCACTGAGTAATAGGTGCATTTTCCCATTGAGTATTCTGACTGAAATTAGAATCTGTGACCTTTAAGCTGCACATTTTGAAAGCCACTCAGACAACATGCTTCTTTCTTCCCTTTCACATTAGTGCTACCTTCCACCGCCTTTTTCACTCTCGCTGCTCCCCTGTTTCTTCCGGTTATCACTCTCCATCTCTACCCGGTCTGTGTAGCTTTCTCTCCCTACCTCGAAGACACAGCATAACAGAGGGAGACGCTTAAGAGACAGGGGGAGTGATCTGGGCTCTACCGCAACCCGTTTCACATTGAGCAACATTTTCACTGCACGGCTTTTGGCTGAGGACTTGGCTTTAGCTCTCAAAACATGTATACCTTTCACACAACATCTCTTGTAAGAAGAGCGCCACTGCCCCAGAACCCCTTTACCAAGATGTCTACCTTTGTACTGCAGTTCTCAGTCTAACAGAACTGTCTTCAAAGAAGAATTTACAAGCATATTTTGTATATATGTGTGTATGTGTACAAACCTAGCTGAGGGGCAGCAGCAAGCTGTACATGGACAAATACTTTTTCCCAAAAACCTTTACGTTAAAAATTTTTTAAGTTATGTATTTAAAAAGTGAAGCATCAAGTCTAATAATGTGCCATCAAAACTGTCTGTCATGCTCACAGGCTGGTTCCATTGATTAATCAAATGCTCTGTGTATTTGTGAAAGAGGTAATTCTTACAGCTAATATGGCATTTCTCAAGCAGGCCCAGCCCTGCAATGGACCAATTAGTTGGACTGGTTGATGGTGAATTAGAACCAGCTAAAACACAATTAAAGCCTAGGAAAACATTTGTTATTTTCTGTAATTAATTTAAGAACCACAAACTCATTTCCTATTATTTCAATTTTGTTTATCTTACTGTTAATTAAACTCTTAAATTGTCATTTGTTTTCTAGCGCTTGTTAATTTGATGATTACATTTATTAACGAGAAAAATATGAACATTCAGAAATTACTCTTAGACATAGATTTTCAGAAAAGTACATTGAATCATTACCAATTAAAAGATGATGACAGGTTCAGATCAAACAGGAAGTTATCTGCAATCTCAAATGAGGGCTCCTTCGAACAGGTAGTCCAATCCTCACCAAAGGATCAAACCATCAGCAAAATACAGTATACAGCGTAATAAAGTTCAGAATTTCATCAAAATCCGAATATCAATCCGGAGCATGGACCAATTCCACACTCAGACTGATAGCATAGAATTTTGCGAAACGCTAAGAAATAACCCAAAGATTATATGCAGCCACAACCGAGACCCAACGAACGAACCAATGAACGAACGCTGCTGCAACCAACCCTTCCAACTCCAACACCCACTCTCTCTACCCACAACGACACGTAATGATTGATGAGAGGGTTTTATACTTTTTTCTGCCTTATTTCATTTTAGATATAGCAATTTTAGGGGCAGACCAAATGTTCTGATTGGACAGTTCAGGGTTATCTGCAGTTTATTGAGTTGTTTCCCAGTGTAAACTGGTTCTCCATAATGGCTTTTCACAAAGTTCTCAAATTATCATTGTCTGTTTTAGTTCCCAGGCGGGGAAACAGTAGTTGTATCTTTTTCCAAGGAAAAAGGGTCCTACGGATAGGTCCTCTCTTTGTCTCTTCCTTGACTTTCATTTGGTCATCTTCTGGCTTGCAGTCAAGTTCCCGACTTTCGTCCTTGGCAGGGAACACGATGTCAGGAGTTCAAACTACCTCGTGATTTCAAGAGCCATCTGGGCATGCGCAGAAGTCATCACATGCTCATGGTAGTATCTGCTTCAGAGAACGCCATCTTGGGTATTGCGGCCTAATCGGCCCGAATGTCAACTTAAGCAGAAATAGATATAACAGCAATTAAAATATAGAAATGAAAGTTCTGATGTTCAAACCCATACTAATCCCAATATATATTAGTATTTTCCTAGCTGTAGCAACATTTAAAGCAATAATACTTACCACCTGATAACTTTTAAAGTACAAACGATCACAAAGCAACATAAATCGTGCAATTTTACTATTTCACTACAATCTGAGGTTAGTCTGCGTACCTTAGTTAATTAATTAATTGTTCTGCCATGCAATTAGCAATTTAGTCCCATGTGTATTTATGTTTATCAAGGTGTAAAGGTTGATTAATAACACTTCCACTGCAAACATGTTATTTACATTAATTTTAGAATGATTACATAATTAATTTCAAGCAAATTAGCGGAGGTATACAACATTTTGTTTTACCTGCTCCATCAATCCCCCATTTGGTGATTTTAAACATCACCACTACTCACTAATTTCACTAAATTTATCTACGGAAATGGTTTATTCAGTTCCACTTGCATTTGTATTACTTAAATCATAGTGTTCTCCATACTGTTCTCTTTTGTTTTCTTATACATGTTTTCTTGAAATTCTTCTAATTCTATTTCTTCTATCTTTCTTTCTCTTATTTCTTTCTCTTTATTTTTCTTGTTTTCTCTTTTTATCTTATTTTGTCATTTTCTTCTTTTTATGCACATACATCCTAATCTTAATATTAGTAATAAAATAATCACTAAAGTCACAGGTATCAGTATTTTTCCCACAAAGGAGGTACCTAATGTTGTTAATAAATTCTTAATGGTGTAAAACCCCTTACCAAGTTTCTCCCATATACCTTCAACCTCCATTGGAACAATCTCTTTATGTAATTCAGTTATATTTTTAATATACTTCTTTATGTTCTGACTTTCGTCAGGAATGTAAGTACAGCAATGTTGTACCTTCAGCATTCCACAGACTCCTCCCTCTTTTGCCAATATAATGTCAAGGGCAAGTCGATTTTGCATTACCATAGCTCTCATGGCAACCATTTCGGTATTTACCATTAAGAACCCTCCAGCTGTGCTTGTTGATACACGATCCACAACTGTAGACAATTTTCAAATTTTATGTGCATTCAACTGTGATATTCCAACTGCTGGTATCAGTGCTCTAAATATATCACCAATAATTTCTGACCAATTCTCCCTTCTTCTACGTGTTAGCTGTCTATCTATTTCGTGCAATCCGTCATCTCCCCTTTCCACATGAAATATTTTTGGAAAGACCAGGCCTACGTAACAAGTACCATACCAATGGTCCGGCAATCTATAATAAGCTCAGTTCCCACAGATGTAATATATTCCAGGGAATACCAGATCTTTTCCTCCCTTAAATCCCCATCCTCCCATGATTTTGTATAAGTCATGGCACTCACTTGTACCTACAAAATAATTATCGTTTACAGTATTATCTCTACTTATGCATGACTTCCCTTTCTAGGGCCAATCCAAAGCCATTGCCGGGTTTGTTTCTCCCTTTAAATGATTTTCCTTCCCAACATCCCAAAATGTTGTTTCCATCTTTTCCCCAGCCCCCTTCTTTTGCATTTTAATGCTCCTCTCCTCTACCATGTTCAGAAAAGTTTTCTCTTCTTTTCTTAAACTACAAGTAAGGTTATTCTTAAACACTTCTTCTAAAGTTAATTCTCTTACTTCCAGAAACAATTCACCAAGAGTTTTACCAGGAATCACCTTGTTTAGTTCAGGACCTACAGGAATCTGTGACAAAATATTATCTATATCAGTGTAATAGTATTCTAATTTTCCTGTTTTATAAAACAAACTGGCTAAGACACTACAAGTTATCCCATATGTCAAAGGAAGATGATGATAGTCACCCCTGGAACCGGGTTCGTATAGACCCATTACTCTTATGAATTCGGATGCTAAATTTTTTTCAAAGGTTATGGCTCTCAGGCTGTGTAAAATAATAGGTCAATTGGTTAGCCCTATACAGCATGGGTTTATCCCAGGGAGGGGAACCACACAGCATGTTCGTAAGGTAATTACCTTATTTGATGCCACGGAAGTCTCGGGAGATCCTATGGTGGTTATGTTTCTGGATGCAGAAAAAGCATTTGATCGGGTCTCCTTGGACTACCTCTGGGCTGCTCTATCATGGTGTGGTATTGGAGTAGGGTTTATTAGGGCAATCCAGGCACTTTACCGATCTCCCACAGCCCAGCTTAGAATTAATGGAGGGCATACATCGGCAGTGCAGATTAAACGAGTGCCGTGCGGTCTACATTGATCCGCTGATTCGTAAATTGGAAATAAATGACCAAATTATTCCAATTAAGATTCAGGGCCAACTGTTTAAAACTCTAGTTTACGCGGACGATATCGCGATAGTGACTCCTTCTCCAACTAAGGAAATCGTTGAAGTAGAAACAGAGGCTGAGGTATTCGGTCCGATATCGGGATATGCATTAAATGGCCCCAAGACACAGATCGTTAAGAATAGCCAGGTGGTCTGTAACGATGTGCGGGTAGTCAAGTCGGCTGGGTATCTCGGTATTGTTATATCAGCAGATTTAGATAAGATAGTAGAGCATAATATTGAGCCTATAATGGGTAAAAGCAAGAAAGATCTAGATAGGATACATAACCTTCATCTCTCTATTGTTGGGCGCTCTAACGTAGTTAAAATGATTATTTTGCCCAAATTCCTTTATCTATTTAGGACAATCCCATTGATATTTGAAAATAAATGGTTTGTGGCAATTGAACGTTTGATCAACAGGTTTATATGGGCACAAGGGAAAACCAGGAGAGCCCTCCGATTTATAACTCTTCCTAGGGATAGGGGAGGATGGACGGTTCCCGATTTTAAGTTATATTATTGGGCAGCAGCCTTCCAGTACATGAGTGGGCTTATGGGAGGAGACACCTCAGATCCGCAGGTTAAGATAGGATCAACTGATATATACGCAATACTTATTGGCAAAGATGCAGGAGATTGCTTCCTGAAATATACAGACCCCGGATACTATAAAAGAACTAGATTTAAGACACTTATAGCAGGTTTTAAAATTTGGGCATCATTCTGTAAAAAACTGGGGCTTGGTAGATTTAACGCTTATACTCGGATCGAAGAGAATGTTTCTCTTCCAGGAGAAATATTTGCAGATACTGTTATGGGTGATTGGGGGCGGCGGGTGATCCGGAAATTGGGAGATCTTATGGGAACTCAAGGCATCTTACAGTTTACTGAAATTCAAGGGAAATATGGTATTATTAGGAATAATTTTTTTAAGTTTTTGCAAGTCCGGAGTTATTTGATAAATAAACGGGGTGGCACTGCCGAGTTTTGTAAAAATAGGATATTGGATGTTATTGAGGGTGGGTCAGAATGTTCTATAAGGAAAATTTATGTTGAGCTCTCTGTCTTAAAAAGTGACGATCTGGAAAAATATGGAAGGATATGGGCATATAAGCTACATGTGTGATCAGGATTGCTTTCAAGATTCTCTAGGGTTGGGGCGGACCATACTTTGCTCAGCATCACTACAGGCCCAACATTATAAAATGATATACTCTTTATACCATACACCTGATAGGATTGCTCAATGGGGCGGAACAACAGGAATTACGTGCCCCCGGTGCGACAGCAGTGAGGCTGATATTATACATATTTTTGCGTTATGTCCACAACTTAACTCGCTACATAGGGCTATTGAATCTTTCATAGATAGGAATTTAGGAATCAATCTTGCCCTCACGCCAGTATGGATTCTCTTTGGGGTAGGTCGGGGAAGTGAGCAGGTTAGTTCGCCTTACTTCTTGTTTATAGCCATGTCAGTTTTGAGAATTTGTGTGGCAACAGCATGGCTGGATAAGGTAGCCCCAACATTTCATCAATGGTTGGCTAGACTGTTGTCAGTATATAATTTAGAAAAAGGGATATACGACAGGAAGGGAAAAAAGGGTAGAATTTTAGGAAAACGTATATGGGAGCCTATTAGGAGGTGGAAGGAGAATCTTTGAAAATACGTTTTGGGGAAAAAGAAAAATTTGAATTTATGTAGATTTTCATTTTGTGGTATAAAGGATTCTTTATATGTTTTTAGTTTTATTTTGCCTCTTGGATAAGGGAATGTGCTATGTGCAAAAAGTATTGTAATTGTTTTGATTGGATATTTGGAAAACTCAATAAAATAAAATAAAAACATCAAAAAGGGAAGATGATGATAAGTGACACCTTCTGATACAGATGCAGGTAACTGCATGGATACATAGCAATCTCTAACGTCCATGGTTTTTACATACTCATACAATAACTTTGAAAAAACATTCTTAGAAAAATCCTTTATAGACTTATCTTTGTGAAATTCTGTTCTATCTACCAGTTTTGTAACATGACTGTCATCAGCGTTTTCATTATTGTTTCCATTTATAGTGTGACCACCTATATTTCCAAATGTTACTCTAAATGAAATTGTTATTGCTAATATAATCCAAACAAGCATTAATAATCCTGTACAACAAAAACACATTTACCACCATCTCGGGAGAAATCCACAAGTTGGATTTCTATTTTCATTATTTGCCATTTTGGTAATGATCAGTGTCTTTTGACTTAGCCTCTTTCTTCAACAGTTTACCTTTGTCTAAACCAAAGGCTTTAATTGCCTACTTTGTTCTTTTCTGGTCATGTGTCTAGTCCGGGCTTTTAATTCTCTCCGATTTCTTTTGTCACTCAATCCATGTATGAATCGCCCTTATCCTTAGGTTCACAGTCATTGTTCAGAATTTCCTGATCATCCGTTTCTTCTCTTGTGTCAGACAAGATAACTCTCAGGATTTCAAAATCTTCTCCTTCCTTGTCCGCTTCCTGCACAGTCACTCTTAGACTTTCTTGGCTATCAGCTTCCTCTTGTATATCAGGAAGTGCCACATATGTCCATTCCGGATTTGGTCTCTTTATCCTCTTTATCCTCTTTGTGCTTTGCAAGTGCGTCTGATCCGTGTCTTTTTGTTTCTCTTGGCTAGACACTTCATTCACTTGTTCAGCATAATCATGCTTTATTCTAGTCAGTCGGTATCTCAATCTCTTGATTCTGTTGGGCCAAATATCTTCTTTCAAAGGCCTTTTCAATTTAGATCTTTTCCTTTCCCGCTCGGTTTTCCAAGCTCTTTTCCTCAAAATTCTTCCACCTTTATTTTCTGCTTCACTTTCTTCTGGTTCTGTCTCTGTCTGGATTTCACCTTCTTTTAATTTTATCCTCAATATTTCAGGTTCACCATCTGAGTCTATCCCTCCTTGTGTTTCTTCCACACAATCTTCCTGCTGACTATCTGACCCTTTTTCTACCTGTGTGTGTTGTGTCCCTAAATCTCCTCGGGGTTCTTCTGCAATTACTTCACCCTCTCTCTCTGCATTTAATTCCTCACCTTCTATCTCTATAACCTCGGGTGGAATTTCTGTTATGCTTGTACTCGGGATTTCTTTGCCAAAGATTACTTGTTCAGTTTCTCCAGTTTCATAATTTGTTCTTTGTCGTATTCCTACTTGTTCTGTCTCAGATTCAGAGCTAGTATCAGAAATTTCAAGGCGTCTTCTTAGTGGTACATTTTCCTGTCCAGCAATTAGACTTGGACCTCGTTCACCTGCGTCTGGTTCTTGTCTTGTTCTTGTTTCTTCTGATTCTGATTCTGAACTGGTATCTGATACTTCTCGATGTTCTTCTTCAGATTGGTCTTCCGGATTTGGGACTCGAAGAGTGTGACTGGCATGAATCCAGTTCTTCACCCCTGCACACTTCACAGCAGTTGTTGTAGTCAGAATCACTTGACGTGGTCTTCCCCAGCGTGGAACCAGACAATTTCTTTTTCGGTGCACTTTTATGCGGACCCAATCTTCAGGACTCAAGTCATGAGCTGGCTTCTTTTCAAGAGTGGTCGCATCTGGTCCAACCTGATGAAACACAGAATGTACCATATCAACCAATCCTTTGCAATAATCGAAGACGAAGTCATCAGATATAGGCAGCAGTTTGTTGACAGGAATGAAAACATGTCTCATTGCTCTACCCATGATAATATCATGAGGGCTCAGACCAGTCATCCTATCAGGAATTGATCTAATGCTCATCAAAACAAGAGGCCGTCTGACCATTTGAGACCCGTGGCCAAACACATTTTTCCCAATTGGTTCTTTATGGTGCCATTCCTCTGTTCTACCACTCCAGAAGCCTCTGGTCGGTAGGCACAATGCAATTTTTGTTGTACATTTAATGCTTCACAAATCAATTGTATAATTTCATTCTGGAAATGTGTCCCTCTATCTGTTTCAATCGTTACTGGAAAACCAAATCTATGAATGAACTCTCACAGTAAGAGTTTCGCTACAGTAACTCCATCATTCCTTCTGGTCGGGTAAGCCTGAAACCAACGAGAAAACAGACTAACAATCACCAATACATATCTTAACCTGTTGCATGAGGGCATTTCAATAAAATCAAGCTTCATACGAGTGAAAGGACCTCCCTCCCATCCTATGGTTCCCAAGCTCACCACAGTTTTCCTTCCTGGGTTAAATTGCTGGCATATGAGACATCTCTGACAATGGCTCTCAGCTATAAGCCGAAACTTAGCATTATACCAGGTTTGTTTGAAAAGTCTAATCATGGCATCTCTGCCTATGTGGGCCTGCCCATGGCACATCTGTGCCATGGAAGAGATCATGCTATTAGGCATTACTGGTCTTCCATCTCTGTAAACCCAAACTCTGTCTACTTCTCGTTGTGTACATCCTGATTTTATCCACTGTTTCTTCTCCTCTTCCCCTGCTTCTTCCTGCAACTGTCTAACTTCATCCCATGTATTTACGGTGTTAGTAAAAAAGCAAGGGACATAAATCCATTTCCTTTTCCCTGTTACGGTTTAATGAAGTTGGATTTCGTGCACAGTATTGAGCTAAGTCATTGGCAAATTCATTGCCTGCTGACACGTAATCTGTTCCTTTCCTGTGTGCGCTATATTTTATAACAGCGATCTGTTTAGGCAGCTGTATCGCCTCAAATAATTTTCCAACTATTTCTGCATTTCTGATTGGAGTTCCACTCAACGTCAAGAAACCTCTTTGGGACCAAATTTGCCCCAAATCATGCACCACTCCAAACCCATACTGGCTGTCAGTAACCACAGTGACTCGCAAATTCTTTCCCAACTTCCATGCTGTAATCAGTGCTCAGCAACTTGAGCAGATCGTACTCCTCTCAAACAAGATGCTTCCAACACAGTCGCTACGGTGCACACAGCATATGCAGCACTCAAAATCCCTTCTCCAGTTCTTAGACATGACCCATCTACACCCATCACATAGTCACTCTCTTTCAAAGGCACGTCTTTTATATCCGGACGCGGTTTGGTGCAAAAACCAAGCACTTCAACACAATCATGATCAACATCATCTTTCACTTCTGCATTCACAGCATTAAGCAGCAATGTCGATGGGTTCACATTAGTGCATCTTACAAGACTCACATTTGTAGCACCCAAAATCACCTTTTCATATTTAGTTAGACGACTATGAGTCATGAACTGTGTTTTACTTCTTGTCAAAAGGATTGCCACATCATGGGGAACAAATACTCTCACAGGGTATCCCATTACAATTCCTTCACTCTGTTCCAAACTTTTGCATGTGGCAGCAACATCCAGGCAATGCTACAGCTACTGGATCTAGTACAGCTGAACTATAAGCAATCGGTCGTCTCAATATTCCATGTCTCTGTACTAACACAGAAAGAGTACATCCATCTCTCTCACTGCAATAAAGCTCAAATTATTTTCCATAATCGGGCATTCCAAAGGCCGGTGCTTCACATAAGCTGTCTCTCAATTGTTTAAAAGATTTCATCTCTTCCTTATTCAGCTCAAGTGGATCTCTCACATCACTCTTTGTCAAACGTACTAATGGTTTTGCAATCAACGAGAATTGGCTGATCCACTGACGACAGTATCCCACCATTCCAAGAAACATTCTGACTTCTCTCTGTGTCATTGGGGCTCTCATTCCTTTAATGATTTTAATTCTGTCCCTTGTTACTTTTCTCAGGCCCTTTTCAATCTTATGACCTAAGTATTGTACTTCTTTCTGACAAAACTGCAATTTTCATGGTGATACTTTAAGTCCTCCATCTGCCAAATGATTTAACAATGCAACTGTGTCAACCACACATGCTTCTCGCATCTTCGATGCCACCAGTAGGTCATCGTTGTATTGAACAAGCACCGAACTTTCTGGCATTTTTAAATCTTCCAGCGACTTCTTTAAAATCTGATTAAATATTGAAGGACTCTCTGTATACCCTTGTGGGATACGGCACCATGCCAAAATACGCTCGCTGAACCGGAACGCAAAAATTTCTTGGCTATCAGGGTGCAATGGAATAGAAAAGAAAGCATGACACAAATCAATGACTATGTACCATTCTGCATCATGTGGGATCTGATATAGAATTACGGAAGGGTTTGGCACAATGGGACAGCAAGGGACAACAATTTTATTCACCTTTCTCAAATCCTGTACTATTCTAAATGTCCCATTTGACTTTTTCTTACCCATGATCGGAGAGTTACATGGACTGCTCATTATCTCTCATTATCTCTCTTAGAATTCCTTGTTTAATCATTCTGTCTATTACAGGTGTTACCCCTGCAATTATTTCTGGTATTAATTTATACTGAGGAACATTCGGGTAATTTACTCCTTCTTTTACAGTTATTTTCACAAGATCTACTCTTTTCATTAATCCAACATCTTCTCCTGTGAAATCCCACACTTCTGTTTTCACTGTTTCTTTTAACTCCTGATGTATTCTCTCTTGATCAAATAAAACAAATGCTTCAGTAATTTCTGGTTCTAGGTTAGCCATTGTCATTATATACAGTACATCATTGTCTGGAGTTTCAAAGGCTATACCATCAGGTGTAAAAAAGATGGTGCAGTTCATCTTGCAAAGTAAGTCCCTTCCTAACAGATTTTCAGGACTAGTGTCACACACTACAAAACAATGCATATCAGCAAATTTCCCTATTCTAACTTTTACAGGATCAGTAAGATAAGCGTTATCTGTTTATTAGAAACTCCAACCACTTGGATTGTCTCACCCGAGAGAGGAAGATTTTTCACTTCCGCTGATCTAACAGTTGAACGAGTAGCACCAGTATCCACTAGAAAAGTAATGTTTACTTCATTCACTTTTCCATCCACAAAGGGTCCCGCCTGGTCTACCTCTAGAGTTTCGCCAAGTACGCACACCTCTTCCTCTCCTAGGCACCGTCAATAACTCTCTTCTGACTCACTTTCATCGCGTTGCAGCCAATACTGCGAAATGGCACTAGCGCACGGTAGCTTTGTTACCTGTTCTTCGTTGTAGAATCCTGTCTCATTACTGTATCTTTGAGGATTTACGTTCCGTGGAAAAGGTGGCTTTGGCACCTGACACTGTTGGGTAACAACCTGCTGCTGTTGCGGCAGTTGACAACCCACCTCCTTCTGCACCTGTGGATTTAATGATGAATTATCACCATTAGCTTTCGGTGGTAATTTACACTCAGATTTCCAATGCCCTAATTTTCCGCAATTATGACATGGCCATTTCTTTTTAGCTTCATCTATGCTAATCTGTCCTTTTCGTTTTCCAATATTAGGTTTTGGTCTTGCTTGCCCTATTCCATTGGCTTGTTCGATTAACTGAGCTTCTTGTCGCTCTGCTACCTTAACCTGTGCCCACATTGCCTTTTCTTTCAACTTACGCTGTTTGGCTTCAATTTCATCACTAAAATATTTTGCATGTCGCAACACTTCATCTATCTTTTTGTTTTGCCAATCTACTGTATGCTGTTTAATCATTTCACTAACTTCAGGCCTTAAACCATAAACAAATCTGTAAACAAAATTACTCAAATCCTTTTCACTTAATTTCTTGTCTTTACTGTATTGTTTAAAAGCCAACAGTAACCTTTCGTAATATGCATGCACCGATTCCTTAGCCTCCTGGTGAGTTCTGTCAATCTTTACCCAATCGGTTTCTTTCGGAGGTACTTTATTTTTCAAAAAAATAATTACCTGATCATATTTTTTCATTACTTCTGGATCTGGGGCTCCCGTTTTAGGATCCCTAGGATACTTTTGTGTTGGCTAATCTATTGTAATCTTACATTCTGTCCATAAATCTGCAGGCACAATTATATCAAAAAGACCATTCAGATTTATCCACAATACCTTTGAAAGTTTGACAAACCTATCTACCTGTCTGTACCATTCAACTGGTTTTTCTCTCAACCTCAGAAAATCATTTGTAAATAACAAAATATCCTGTCTAGTCCATGGAACATGTACATATCCTCCTCCAGGAATTTCTCTCATGGGACATTCTGTTACCACTGGCTCTTTTTCTCTCATTGGGAAAGCTAGAGAGGCCTTGTCTGTAGTCTCCTCTCGCCTTCTAAACCATCTACTTTTCCATCGATCCACATCCCCTTATTTTCTTAACAATGCAATTAATTCTTTAATTTGGGTTAACCTACCTGTCGTATTCAAATTTTCAATGTCTTTTCCAGTAAAATCTACTCTGTATGGCTTCTGTAATGACCTTCTCAAAATCTATTCCCATTTCACCCGCCGTCTCTTCTAGTTTTTCATGCAAAGTCCTTGCTCTCCAAGTTAGGCTTTTATACAAAAACATTAATTCCTCATCTTGGTATGCTTTTAATTTATCAGTTGGAATGGTTCCTACAATTAACTCTTCTAAAGTCACTTTTAATTTTGCCACATCTAAAGGTTGTGGTTCTGTGTCCTTTTTCTGTAAACTTCTTAACCAGTCACTTGATTCTTCAGATGTTGGTCCTACAGGGGTTGTCGCTATTCTCATTTTATCTGCTATTCCCTCTGGGGTTTCCGTTGCGGATTCTGTTGCCATAGGTGTCTTATTTGCTGGACTTTGATTTACAGTAAAATTTTTAGGGGTACTTAATCCCGATATTCCTGCAGTAACCTTCCGTTCATTTCATCCTGAACTACTCCTTTCTTTCTCCTTTTGCATACCGCAATTATACGGGACAGTTAAACAATGCTCACTATCTTTTTGTTTATCAACAACGGGTATTACTGGTCCTATAGTTACAGGCACAGTCACTGCTTCCATATTCTTTGTTAATTCTCTAATCTTTTCAGTTAATTCCAGTGTAGTTCTAGCTAATTCTGCAGATTTTTCATTCTCAGTTCTTACTGTCTGTGACATTTCTGAATCTTTAAATGGATTATTTTTTCCAAAATAATTCGGCATTTGTTCAAATTTTTTTTTAATCGTTACAGCCTCCTGTGGTGGTGCACTTGGCATCACCAACGCAGAACCCTGCTGATATGGAGTTTTTTTTTAATAAAACATGTCCTCCAGCACTTCATCCTCTGATTCACTCCCTCCATATCTGTAACCTTCTGACTCTGTGTTATTTCTCTTTTCTGTACATTTTCTACCACTCATCTCGCTAGCATTTCTCAAAGGAAACATACCATCAGTCATGCTTGTATTTCGCCATTTTCTCATTCTGTCATCATGGCTTTCTTGTCCATAGTGTCTACCAAATACATAATTATACCTTCTCCCACTCCGATGTCTTTCCCTTTCATACATCTCTTCTTCCCATTCAGTCAAAGCCTCAAATTGGGTAGGTCTGGGTTTTGGTTCCAATCTCATCATTCTATCTCTCAAATTTCGTAGTACTGCCAGACTAAATGAACCATTTTACGGAAACGCTAACACTCCATCATCTTTGGTATACTTTGCCCAATTCTCCAACCAAATACAGTTATGATAACCATATTTCGCCACCATAAATGATGCAGGCGTTTTCGGTGGTGGAAGTATCTGTCCTTCCCTACAATTGGCTTATCCTTTTTAAATAGGTCTTTAATTTTTCCAAACCATGACTTTTTCTCTTTTTCAGGTGGATCATAGTACATCATTTTTATTTTCAAAAGTTCTTAATCAACTAAGCTCCGCAAATCACCTCTTCACGGCTTCTCCGTATTCTGACCAATCCTAGCGCAACTCACACTAACACACCAATCCGGAGCATCTACGTCACTCTTGTAATTCTCCAATCCCAGCGCGTCTCACACTAACGCACCAATCAGTGAAAGCTTTGTCTTTCTACCGCTGACCAATCCCAGCGCGGTCTTTCTGACGTCAGCCTTGCCCACTGCTCCTGCTGACCCCTCCTTTACAAAATGTTTTCGGCAAACTTTTCTTACGTTTTCTTTAATCAAAATCTGTTAGTAACAACATAAAACATCTCCATTGCCTGTTTCGCTAAACAAAAGAGATAGCTTTGTTCATTTACACAAG
Organism: Triturus cristatus; assembly: GCF_964204655.1. Lineage (NCBI taxonomy): Eukaryota > Metazoa > Chordata > Amphibia > Caudata > Salamandridae > Triturus > Triturus cristatus. The sequence goes on from NC_140590.1 coordinate 559,350,431, forward strand.
AATTCTGTCTTTCCAGTATGTTATGTTATGTTATGTTATGTCCATTTATAGCGCGCTCGGATACTCGTGAGTGTCCCGGTGCGATACCAAAGGGGTGCAAGGAGAGGCTATCAGACAAAAAAATGTGTTTTAAGTTTCTTTTTGAACACCACTGGGTCCTGTATGGAACCAAGGGCGAAGGGGAGGGCATTTCTATGCCACACTTGACTTCACCACAAGGGAGCTGCCCCCCAACCTCTGGAACCGAAAACGCGGAACCCGAGCAAAGCGAAGGGTCAGGGATCGAAGGTCCCGCGAAGGAACGTAAAAAGCAAAGCGCCTCTGAAGATAGAGGGGACCGTAGCCATAGAGGGCACGATGAGCCAAAACCAAAGATTTGAACTTGACCCTATCCGTCACAGGCAGCCAATGAAGAGAGCAAAGTTGGTGAGCTACTCTATTCCTTGCCGAGATTCCCAAAAGCAGTCTAGCCACCATATTCTGGACCACCTGTAGTTTTTTAAGCAGATAGCCAGGGACGCCGGCATAGAGGGCATAGTCCAATCGTGACAGAATCAGCGCACATGTAACTGTTTCTTTTGCTGCCTGCGGAAGGAGTGGGAAAAAGTTCCAGAGAGTATTGAGTAGGCCAAAACAACAACCAGCTGTTTTCTTAATATGTGTTGAAAAAGAAAGACTCTCATCGAACCGAACTCCCAAGTTTTTAGCGGGCTGTCCCCGAGAAAGGGGCAGTGGGGAGTCCCGCGGCCACAACTGCTCTCGAAAATCAGCGGGAAACTTGCCAAAGAACAAAATCTCAGATTTTTGTTCATTGCACTTAAGCTGTGCATCCGCCAACCAATTAAAAATGGAAACTAGACAATGTTGCGCCGCTGAGACGGAATCAGAGGTCTTATCCCAGGTAAACAGAAGCTGGGTATCATCCGCATAGGCCATCACCTTAGCCCCGAGCTCCTCTGCCAGATATATCAATGGCGTAATATAAATGTTAAAGAGGAGAGGGCTAAGGGAGGATCCCTGTGGAACTCCAGTGGTAACCAATTGAGAAGAGGAGGAGAAGGGAGGGAGCCAAATCTGCTCAGCCCGCTCCTCCAAAAAAGACCTGAGCCAACCCCAGCCAATCCCTGACACACCAACCTCTGCAAGACGGGCCAAAAGAAGAGCATGTGGGACCATATTGAATGCCGCTGAGAGGTCCAGCAGAATTAATGCCCTTCCACCGGCATCGAGGCACTCCCGGATGACCTCCACCACCTCAACCAAAACCGTCTCAGTGCTGTGAGAGGCTTGAAATCCTGATTGTGCTGGATGCAGTAGTGCCTCAGTCTCCACAATTTCTGTAAGTTGCTTATTGTCCACCTTCTCACAGACCTTGGCAATAGCCGGTAGAAGGGAGATGGGCCGATAGTGGATCCAAAGAGGGTTTTTTAAGAAGTGGCAGAATGTTCGCCTGCTTCCATCCCTGGGGAACAGCTTCTGTCTGAAGAGACAGATTAATAATAAAGTTCATCTCTATATATACACTCTCAGCTGCCGCTGCCAAAAGCCTGGCCGGGGAGGCGTCCGCGGGAGAACCGGACTTGAGTCCCCGAAGGATTTTGAGAGATTCCAGGGGGTCGACTGGTTTAAAAGCTGACAGCGAGCAGGTGGGAGCCACAGATTGTACCGCCAGAGACCCCTCACGGCAACCGTTACCAGAGGGAAATGTAGCCTGAATGGCCTGAATTTTATCTCTGAAGCAACCTGAGAGAGTGTTACACCAGGCAAGAGAGGAAGGAATGACACTTGCTTGAGCCAACGGAGATGTGAAACTCTCCACAATGGCAAAGATTTATTTGGCATTATTTCTAGCGGAGTCAATGCGAGCTGCAAAAAATTGCCCTTTGGCCGTGGCAATAGCAGCATAATAGATTTTTTGCATTGCTCTAAGCTTCCTCTTGGCCAAGGGGCAATAGCCACTCCTGCGCCAGGCATGCTCCAAGATCTTGCAATCATGTTTAGTTGCTTTAAGAGTCGAAGAAAACCACGGTTTAGAGGACGCATCTCTGGCGGGTCTAATGGGCCGACGGGAAGCCACAGAACCAGCTGCCCTAGACACCCAACCAGTGAACCCTGACAGGCATTCCTCCAGTTGACCTGACAAAACGGGCCTGGCGGCGTCCAAGGCTTGTTTAAAATCAAAGGGATCAATTTTCCCAGAAACTGGCTTCTGGTGGAAACGCACCTGTGTCTCTACATTAGATACCATCCAGGAAAAATAGGATATATAATGATCAGACCAGGACACCGGGCGGGGATCCCTTAATGAGATGTCGAAATTAGAACAAATTGGGTCCAAAATGTGGCCGGCCTGATGAGTAGGAAGGCGGACGTGCTGGTTAAGTTGAGCAAGTTGAAGAGTATCCAGCAGGTCAATCACCTCCTTAGCATCGGGTCGATCCATATGTATATTAAAGTCACCTAAGACCATGTAGTGGGAGAACCTAACCGCCCTAGAGATGATAGCATCCCCACACGCCTGGAGGAAAGGGCCAGCCGGACCAGGGGGCCTATAAATCAAGGAGGCGCCAAGAGTAAAATGGGCTGACAGGTGGGCGCTGATATCAAGCACCTCACAACCTGCCCATGCAGTGGTATCCCCCAAGCGAAGATCCCAGATATTTTTATATATAATGGCTACAACGCCGCCCCTCCCCCCCTGGCGGTCGGCTCTGAGGATCTTATAGCCCACAGGGGTGGCCAGGGAGACGATGGGGTCAGAGGTGGAGTCAAGCCAGGTCTCAGTTAAAAACAACATATCTAATGATTTGTCCTCCAAGAGCCCAAACACGTCCGCATGATGTAGGCAGCGCTTACCTCTGGGGAACAACCTTTACAACGCAACTGTTACAACGCACTACACTTACAACGCATTTTTTACAACGCATAATCCATTACAACGCACTACACTTACAACGCATGACACTACAACGCATTTTTAAAAACTACCTTTACAACGCATTCCATTACAACGCCTACCATTACAACGCATAATATTACACTACACTATCCAACACTTACCCTACTGTTGCACCCCCTGGAGTTAGAATAGTAATTTTTACCCCTATACTATCCAACACTTACCCTACTGTTGCACCCCCTGGAGTTAGAATAGTAATTTTTACCCCTATACTATCCAACACTTACCCTACTGTTGCACCCCCTGGAGTTAGAATAGTAATTTTTACCCCTATACTATCCAACACTTACCCTACTGTTGCACCCCCTGGAGTTAGAATAGTAATTTTTACCCCTATACTATCCAACACTTACCCTACTGTTGCACCCCCTGGAGTTAGAATAGTAATTTTTACCCCTATACTATCCAACACTTACCCTACTGTTGCACCCCCTGGAGTTAGAATAGTAATTTTTACCCCTATACTATCCAACACTTACCCTACTGTTGCACCCTCTGGAGTTAGAATAGTAATTTTTACCCCTATACTATCCAACACTTACTCTACTGTTGCACCCCCTGGAGTTAGAATAGTAATTTTTACCCCTATACTATCCAACACTTACCCTACTGTTGCACCCCCTGGAGTTAGAATAGTAATTTTTACCCCTATACTATCCAACACTTACCCTACTGTTGCACCCCCTGGAGTTAGAATAGTAATTTTTACCCCTATACTATCCAACATTTACCCTACTGTTGCACCCCCTGGAGTTAGAAAAGTAATTTTTACCCCTATACTATCTAATACTTACCTGAAATGCAATGTAATATTATGCGTTGTAATGGTATGCGTTGTAAAGGTAGTTTTTAAAAATGCGTTGTAGTGTCATGCGTTGTAAGTGTAGTGCGTTGTAATGGATTATGCGTTGTAAAAAATGCGTTGTAAATGCATGCGTTGTAAAAGTGTGCGTTGTAACGTCATACATCCCTTACCTCTACCCTACCACAGAATATTTCCCTTTCGCCGATAAATTAGCACATCCCTCTACCTTACCATTCTATCAAGCAAAAGGCAAACCTGTTTCTCTGGGGATAAAACACATGTGGAGACTCCAATGCTCCTGAGAATTAAGGCCAGAGTTTCACACGAGAACCTATTACTATTCCACTCACACCCATGCATACAGAGATTTCCCTAACATAACACAATTCCGTGTTATCACAATTCTTGAAACCAGACAATGTTCAATTCCATGTGACTTCTCTTGCCACATAAATCCACTTCCTACTTCTCCGAAGCTTCAAATTTTCCAACTACACTTAACATAAACAATACTCAACATAAAGTGTTAAACATAAATTGATAATCATCAAACCAATACAATAATAAAACATTGACATATTCTCCTTACGTCACAGATTCTTTTTCACAACAGCTCATTCATACACTCATTCGTTGGTGGGCCCATAACACCAACACACTCGTCATTCAATCAATTTCACTCGAATCTGTAACACAGGAGAGGAAAAAGGCACGGGACATGTGGGTACCTTATTACCTATCAGGATTAATTTGCTTTACATAATATACACATTTTATATACAGCTTCAGAATCCTGACTTTAACATCAAGGCACTCCACTACTTGGTCGATGGACCAATTAGTTGGACTGGTTGATGGTGAATTAGAACCAGCTAAAACACAATTAAAGCATAGGAAAACATTTGTTATTTTCTGTAATTAATTTAAGAACCACAAACTAATTTCTTATTATTTCAATTTTGTTTATCTTACAGTTAATTAAACTCTTAAATTGTCATTTGTTTTCTAGCGCTTGTTATTTGATCATTACATTTATTAACGAGAAAAATATGAACATTCAGAAATTACTCTTAGACATAGATTTTCAGAAAAGTACATTGAATCATTACCAATTGAAAGATGATGACAGGTTCAGATCAAACAGGAAGGTATCTGCATTCTCAAAGGAAGGCTCCCTCGAACAGGTAGTCCAATCCTCACCAAAGGATCAAACCATCAGCAAAATACAGGATACAGCGTAGTAAAGTTCAGAATTTCAGCAAAGTCCGAACATCAATCCGGAGCATGGACCAATTCCACACACAGAATTTTGCGAAACGCTAAGAAATAACCCAAAGATATATGCAGCCACAACTGAGACCCAACGAACGAACCAACGAACGAACGCTGCTGCAACCAACCCTTCCAACTCCAACACCCACTCTCTCTACCCACAACGACACGTAATGATTGATGAGAGGGTTTTTATACCCTTTTCTGCCTTACTTCATTTTAGATATAGCAATTTTAGGGGCAGACCAACTGTTCTGATTGGACAGTTTGGGGTTATCTGCAGTTTATTGAGTTTTTCCCAGTGTAAACTGGTTCTCCATAATGACTTTTCACAAAGTTCTCAAATTATCATTGTCTGTTTTAGTTTCCCGGCGGGGAAACAGTAGTTGTATCTTTTTCCAAGGTAAAAGGGTCCTACGGCTAGGTCCTCTCTTTGTCTCTTCCTTAACTTTGAATTGGTCATCTTCTGGCTTGCAGTCAAGTTCCCGACTTTCGTCCTTGGCAGGGAACACGATGTCAGGAGTTCAAACTACCTTGTGATTTCAAGAGCCATCTGGGCATGCTCAGAAGTCATCACGTGCTCATGGTAGCATCTGCTTCAGAGAACGCCATTTTGGGTACTGCGGCCTAATAGGCCCGAATGTCAACTTAAGCAGAAATAGACATAACAGCAATTAAAATACAGAAATGAAAGTTCTGATGTTCAAACCCATACTAATTCCATGGCACTTCGGTTCCTCTCAAATCTGGGGGCGGGTCTGTCAGGTAGGGCAGCTAAAATAGTTAGCTTAGGGGGGATATTGTACATACCTTTATTTATCATTATTATTTTGCCTCCCTGCTGACCCCTTCCCTTTCCTTCCCCCGCTTGATCATCCCATTCACCTGCGCTATTATAGCACTCAGGGTTGGGACTGTCGAGTGGTGGACCCCTTTTAGTCATCGAACCGTTCCCGTGGAATCATCGCACTGACAGAATGATCAGCCCACGTATTTAATTCCTCCTGGGCGGGTTGATACAAAAGATGGCCACTTTAGAGGACGTCATAGTAGTCCTGGCTGCGGCACAACAAGATTTAGCTGCCTCTCGGGCAAAAACCGAAGCCCTTAGACAGAAAATCGAACAAATGCAGCGAAACCCCTTTGACGTAAGTACAGGGAGGTACTCTTGGGGAGTCTTCTCCTCACCAGCAGTACCATTTAGTGTAGATATGCCCACGCCAATTCCACTAGCCACACTAGAAAGATTCACAGGAGATACCCATAAGGTGCGGGTATTCCTCACACAGATAGTATTGCATTTTAATTGTAAACCTAAGGCTTTTCCTACCAATCAGTCAAGAGTAGCCTTCACAATCTGATATTTAGCTGGAGACGCTGCGCAATGGGCTGTTCCACTGGTACGATGTGATGACCCCTTACTATATAATTGGGGGGCTTTTCGTACTGAATTCGAGAGGGTGTCCGATAAAAGAGCTGCTGCATTTACCGCAGATCGTGAACTACTCGGGCTAAAGCAAGGGAACAGAGACTTATTGATATATATCAACACTTTTCAACGGTTGATAGCTGAAACCGACAGGCCGGAAGCAAAACAAGCTGCCTTGTTTTACCAAGGACTGATGGATGAATTAAAGGACATAGTGGCACCTATAGATTCGCAGTCCACCACACGTAAGGAGCTCATCAATCTGACTTTAAGATTGGACCATAGACTAGCAGAACGCAAAAATGAAAGAAGGCGAGTCGACAGACCCACTACCAGATTTGAGAGGAACCGAAGTGCCATGGGAAGCGGTAGTAATACCACAAAGCCGATGGAAATAGGCACCGTAAGAGCTTCTCTCACCACTGAAGAATGAGAACAATGTAGGAAGAATGGTCTATGCCTATACTACGGGAGGAAAGGTCATTATGTAAAGGACTGCTTGGTCAAGCCAAAAGGTAGGGCTAGGGAGGTGCAAACCAGTGCCACCACAGAAGTAAGGAATGTGGAAAACTCCAGAGCTCAAGAAGACACGACGGGAAGTTTTTGGGCGAAAATATTGTTCCTTCTGGCAATCAGGGGTTGAGAGATCCATCGGTTCATTTTTATATAACATTGCAAGTACTAATAGACAAGCAGTGGCACACCTTAAAGATATGTTGGATTTCGGAGGCACTGGACTCTTTATGGATAATGAGTTGGCCAATAAGTTACAACTAGTACACCTTAGAAAACCTGGACCAGAGACAGTAGTGGCAGTAGATGGGCGACATTTGGCGTCAGGACCCATCTGTTACAACACTAATGAAATGGAAGTCACATGTGGAAATAGTCAGCGGGAAATTCTAACCTTTAACATCATATAAGCCCCACAATATGGTATAATATTAGGACTTTCTTGGTTGCGTAAGCACAACCCCTTAATTCATTGGAGCAAGGCGTTGTTGGAGTTCATGTCTCCTTACTGCTTGAAATATTATCAGACAAAACAGGAAAACCCAGCAAAGACATTATCTGCGCAACATGTAATTGCCACAGCCGAAGAGAAGGAGGTGGATTTGCCCCTACAATACCACGACCTAGAGGATGTATTCAATGAAGAACAGACAAACATATTACCTCTGCATCGAGTATAAGTCTGCCAAATTGACCTGACCCCTGGAGCAGTGATACCATGCGGAAGGATCTATGCCCTCACAGAGCCGGAGAATGAACACCTACTGAAGTACCTAGATACCTATCAGAAGAATGGATTCATATGGTCTTCGAAATCCCCAGCAGCCTAGCCCTTGTTGTTCATCCCTAAAGCGAATGGCGAATTAAGGGCTTGTGGGGACTTCAGAGCCTTAAAGAACGTTACCATGAAAAATCGGTATCCATTGCCTTTGATTTCGGTTTTATTGGATCAGGTTGGTCAAGCCGTAGTATACAGAAGACTGGATCTCAAGGGTGTATATCATTTGGTGAGAATGTGTAGGGGGAAACGAGTGGAAGACAGCATTCCGTACTCGATATGGGCTTTTCGAATATTGGGTCATGCCATTCGGATTGTGCCTCGGCAGCATTTGAATTTTTCCTGAATGATGTACTCAGGAAATACCTAGACATAACCGCCATAGTTTATATCAACAGCATCTTGATATACTCCAACAAAGAAGACCATACTTCGCATGTTCAAGCCATATTACGAACACTCCGAGAGAATCATCATTTTATAAATTCAGCAAATGCGAGTTCCATGTGAAAAAGGTAGAGTTTCTAGGAGTCATACTATCTGCTAAAGGACAGGAAATGGCACATCGCAAGATACAGGCTGTAATGGACTGGCCCCAGCCACAAAACGTGAAGGATGTACAATGTTTCTTAGACTTTGCAAACTTTTATAGGCCCTTCATTAACCAGTTTTCGTGTGTAGTGACACCCATCACAAGACTGTTAAGGTAGAATGTTCCCTTCCAATGGACAGATGAGGCCCAGCAAGCCTTCATGGTATTGAAGCATGCTTTCACATCTGCGCCAATCCTAGCACATCCTGACAACGAAATACCCTATGTAATAGAAGCGGATGCTTCTGATGTGGCAGTAGGAGCAGTGTTGTCTCAAAGAAATAAAGATAACAAACTGCTCCACCCGGGGGCATATATGTCTCGTAAATTGAATCAAGCAGAATCACATTATACCATTGCATAGGAAGAGCTGTTAGCAATCAAAGAGGCCTTTGGAGAATGGAGACATTAATTGATGGGAGCGAAACATACCATCAATGTCTATACTGATCACCGAAACCAGCAGTTCATGAAATCAGCTCGACTACTCACCCCTCGGCAGCTAAGATGGATGCTGTTCTTTGTCAAATTCGATTTTGTGGTAACACATCGCCCTGTAGTAGATAACAAGAAAGCAGACTCCCTTTCACTACATGACAGTACTACAGAAACAACGAAACCATAAGAGCAGGCAATTATTCCCTCCAATAAGATAATTGGCCTTCTACAAAGGGATCAGTTTTGTGAGCAAATAAAACAAAACATGAAGAAACCTAAATGGAAGAACTGGCTAAGAAACAATCCCGCCTGGCAACTGAAGAAAGGGATACCGATAAGGGGACGGTTGTTAGTCCCTTGCATAGATTTACAGAAATTGGTGTTTCAGTGGTGTCACGAGAATCCCTTTGCAGGACATACAGGAATGGAAAAAACGCTGGAGAAGGTGTTACGTCAGTTTTGGTGGCCTACAGTTGGTCGAGACATACAAAGACAAGTCAAACAGTGTGAGACCAGCAGTCAAGCTAAATAAGATCATGGAACGACACAGGGTTTACTTCATCCTTTACCCACCCCTGAGAAGCCCTGTGAAAATATATCTCTGGACTTTATAATATGCCTGCCTAAAGACTAAGGATGTAGTACCATATTGGTAGTTGGTGATAGCCTCACCAAGATGGGACACTTCATAGCATGTCCGGCAATTCCCTCTTCTGCACAACTGGACAAGTTGTTACTTACAAACATTATACGCTTACATGGTTTGTCAACGGTAATTGTGTCTGACAGGGGTTCGCAATTCACTAGCCAATTCTGTAAGGTATGGTGTAAAACCCTTCAAATCTCAGCCAACATTTCCACTGCCTTTCACCCTCAAACAGACTGCCAAACGGAACTTCTTAACCAAACCTTGAAACAATACCTCCACTGCTACGTTTTCAACACTAAAGATTAATGTGTGGAATTTTTATGGCTTGCAGAGGTAGCATGCAACAGTGCCCATCACAGTTCGATCAAAATGGCTCCGTTCTTCTGTACTTATGGATTTCATCCTAGGTTTATTTCCTTGGTCCAAGCAATACTTACTGAGAAAATTCCCAAACTAAAGGTACAAACCAAAAGAACACAAGACACATTCATAGATGCTCGGAAACATCTACAAAAAGCCAAGGAGCAATACAAAAGGCATGCAGGGGCGTGGTCTCGCTGCAAATGAGGTGAGACGCGTGCCGCGCGAGCTCCGGCGGATCGCTACCTCCATTAGCTATCATAAGCGGAGCTGGGGCTCATTTGCTGCCGTTTTTTAGGGTGCACAGATGGCCGAAGGTGAGGAGCGTCTCCTGGCGAGCTGAAGCCACTGAGGTTGCACCGGTTGCGGTGGCACGGCCATGTTGCTCCGGCCTTCCACTGCTGAACACAGCGGCCCCCATCTTGTGGCTTTCAGGCCTGGGGCATACTGCGTGACCAGTGGGAGCTGTCCCGACCCTCCTCGTGGGGAGACTGACCAGGCCCCACTACGCCTATCGATGCCCTTGTGAGACGCTCGCTGCTATGGCCGCGCGCCCCCTGCCTGACTACCCGGCCTATTCTCCACACTAGCCTGAAGACATCCTTGCACTGCCCATGGGAGGGCCAATTCCTGCACTGCCATTGGGTGAAAGGCATGCCGCTGCACCTGTGAGCAACCTCTAGCTGTGACCGCACACCTCGCCGGACTGCCCATCTACATCAGCCTGAAGACTTTCTTATGTGGAGGCCCACCTGAGACCTGTGCTGACCACGCTGGGACGCGACGCACCGGATCTCACGCAACTGGGGTCTGAGGATAGACTGGCTTGACCCCGGTGCGCTTGCCGCCGCTCCTGGGAGACGATCACCGGATGCATGCCTTCTGGAGGTGAGGTGGGTCGGGTGCGGGCCCTGGCTGGGACATTGTGCTGTGTTTTGGGGGCCCGACCACATACTCCCACAGGATCACCGTGAGCTTTAAAGGGACGCTGTGGGCTCGACGGGGGATGCTGGACCTAAGTGCGGCTGTCAGCTGTGGAGCTGCCGTGACGGCCTGAGTGCTGGGGCCTTCTATGCTGAACCGCCTGAACCTACTGTGGAGCCTGACGCCTCTGGGCGGACCTGGTGCAAGGGACGGTGCCCCCGCTAGAGCCCTTGATCTGAAGATACCAGATAGGTGGGTCATGGGTGGACCTCAAGGACTATAAGGAGGGATTGGGCAAGTACCACCCTTGCGACTGCGGTATTGCTTAAGGACAAACGCATTGGGAGGGTGGCGGGATCATTTGGCAATCGGGCGCCCTTGCAGGCTCTCACACGGACCCTCGCTACCCTCTGAGACTGGAAACCAGCAGAACAGCCGCAGCACAATAATGACACGCACCAATAGAGGTAAAGACATTTCAGGGCCAACCTCCAAAGACAACTCTGTGGCGGCGATGTGGGGTAAGGCCCCACAGGCTGGAGGGGACTCGTCGCGGTAACGCTGGCATTTATGGCTTCCTTCATGTCCGAGTTGAAGTCTGAAATCGGCTCCCTACGTACCGAAGTGCACTCCTGTGTTCGGGAACTCAGGAAAGAAGTCGCAGACCTAGGTGAGCGAGTAGACGGGCTGGAAAAGACGGTCGACGCCCGCACAGAGGACCAGGAGCAACTCTAGCAACGCCTGGCCATCCTGGAAGACCAACACATAGAATTGCAACTGACGCAGGAAAATCGAAGCCGCCGGAATAATCTCCACATCCGGGGGGTTCCTCTCGAAGCGGAAGGGAAAGACATTATGACCTATGTGGCACAGCTACTCCACGAGGTATGGGGAGATGACAACGCCTCCCAGCCAGCTTTGGGCCAGGCTCACCGAGTCTCCGGGCCCGCGGGCAGCCGGGCCTCCTCCCTGACATTTTAACCAGGGTCCACTTTTTCACAGAAGAAGAAGCTATTCTCCGGGCGGCGAGAGCCAACCAGGATCTCACATATGAGAGGAACAAGATCCAGATTTACCAGGACCTGGCACCCAATACCTTACGCCGCCGCCGTGACTTTAAGTCTGTGACAGATAAGCTACGGAGCATTGACATCTCCTGTCAGTGGGGTCACCCCTTCGCCCTTATTTTTACATGGGAGTCCAAGCGTAGGGTAATCCGGTCCTACAAAGATGCGGCTCAACTACTCCGACTTCCTTCCTCACGGTCCACCAGTCCCACTCGCCCTCCGCCTTCTGCACGGATGCCTGCCAAGCCGACCTGGTCGACCGTATACCGGCGCAGACGCTCTCCACCCTTTAACGAACAAGCATCCTTGCAGGCTAAACAGGACATTATCGAGCACATCAGGTCCTTGGAGGGGGACAAATCAGAGACAGGTCCGGATTCCCCAATCCCCTGATAAACAGCTCCTGTACCCGTGACGGCCCTTGGAGCCTTCCTTTGGGAGCACAGCTCTTCCTAGTCGGTTTTGATGTTTGCTGTTGTAACTTCGACGCTACCCCAACTCCCCTTTCGCAGTGTAGCTGGTGCCGGAGCATTCCGCCTGGATGAACTAGATAGCAGCAGACGATCTACACCCCTCTGTTCCTGAGAGAGTGACGTCTCTGGGCTCATCCGAACCTTAGGGTGTAGTCTGGCCCGCGACTGGAACAGGATAATGTGGCCCGGTTGGCCAATGTTGGTTATCCACATTTATCCTTTCTAGCTTTCTACTTGTCTATACCTTTTTTCTCTCTCCTTTTTGTTTACTAGGTATGGCAGACGAGAGACCCCATGGCTACGATGCTCCCTTGTCGACAGGGAAGGCTCACTTCTGAATCTCCCTTCCGTTCCCCTGACATGCCTTCTGCGGTGGCATGATGGACTAACTTGGGATCCGTTCTACTTATGGCTCTTCCCGCCCCTTTAAAGGTATTAACCCTTAATGTCAAGGGGCTTAACTCTCCTAATAAGCGGCAGCAAGTGTGGCGCTACCTACTTCAACACAGCCCAGACATTATCTTTCTTCAAGAGACCCACCTCCTGAAAATAGATACTCCCCGCATGGCGCACCCAAAATATCCCCTCCAATTCTGAGCCACAGCAACCACCAAAACGGCTGGAGTGGCTATTCTATGCAGACCTGGTTTCAGGCAGGGGGACCCCAAAGTCTTCCGCAGTCCAGATGGACGTTTCATCAGGGCAGGGGTGGTGATCGGGAAACACCTATTTACACTGTGTAATGTCTATGCACTGAACCAGATGCAGGACTCCTACCTCTGAACGCTTCTGCGGGAACATGTGCCACATGGCGACCCCTCCTTAATTTTGGGGGGGAGACTTTAACTTTGTGTGGGATCATGCGATGGACCGTAGTGAAGCCTCTTCGAACGGGACGGGGACCATGTCCTCATCACTCCGGACACAGATAACAGACCTTGGCTTGATGGACTCATGGCGATATTACTCTCCGCAGGTGCAGGATTATTCGTACTACTCGCACGTCCACCACTCGTACTCACGTATTGATTATCTTTTTATTTCACACGACCTAGTAAAGGACACGTTAGTGGCATCTATGTCTGACATATTGCTATCTGACCCTGCCCACGTGGAGATCCTCTTGCAGGATCCGGCCGCTTGCCCCACCCGCCTCCCGCGGTGGCGCCTGCCGCTGCATGTCTTGCGAGATCCGGCTGATGTTGAAAGCATACTAACCGCCATTGACTCTTATTTTACGAGCAATGACCTACCTGAGACTCCTTTTCCTGTGGTGTGTGATGCCTTCAAGGCTACAATCCGCAGCCACATCACATCTTTATCGATTGCACGGGCGTGGGAAGCCCGCCGCCTGGAAGATAGCCTCTCCAAGGACATTAAGAAACTGGAGAAGCAGGATCAGGGCCATTCCTCGCTCGCGGGTCAGCGGCGACTCACTAACCTTCGGGGTCAGCTCCGCACCCTGCGCACCAATAAAGCTGAGCGGTCCCCGTTAGCCTTAAAACAAAGATATTTTGAGGGGGGGACAAAGTGGGCAGATTGCTGGCAAAGCGCCTGAGGGCACGTGCAGCGAAGGCCCACATAGCGAATATTCAATTGCCGGATGGAGAATGGGCCATCACGGAGCGAGCTAAATGCGAGGCATTTAGGGCCTATTACACTGCCCTCTATACGGCGGAAGCACCCTCCCAAGCCCACATTGATGACGTTCTGAACCAGTGTCCCTGGACTCCAATCCACCCACACCATGCCAAACAATTGGACGGTCCTCTCACGGCGGCGAAACTGACGGCAGCATTGAAAGATCTCCCTCTCGGGAAGACATCAAGCCAAGATGGCCTACCACTAGTCTTCTACCGCATGTTCATAGCACAACTTCAGCCACACCTCCTGCGATTATATAATTCCTTTTCGGACACGGAAAGGCCTGCGCCCTCCATGGGTATGGCAGAAATAGCTCTTATTCCAAAACCAGGAAAAGATCCCAAGTTATGTGCATCCTATCGTCCCATCGCTTTGCTGAACACAGACCTCAAAATCTACACCAAAATGCTTGCCAGACGCTTGGATCCCCACATGCCTGGCCTTGTGGAGCCGGATCAAGTTGGCTTCATCCGCAATAGACAAGGGGCGGACAATGTGCGTAGAATCGCGCACCTGGTGAGGAAAGCACATCACTGGAATATACCAGCCTGCCTTCTCTCGCTTGACGCGGAGAAGGCGTTTGACCGGGTGGACTGGGGTTTTCTTCGCGGCGCGGTGCTGCAAAAGATCGGACTGGGCTGGAACATGATTTCTATGATCGTGGCCCCTTATCTATCCCCGCAAGCTAGGTTTCGGGTCAATGGACAACTTACAGACCCCTTTTCCATATATAGGAGTACGCGGCAGGGTTGCCCACTGTCACCTCTGTTGTTTGCCCTGGTGGTAGAGCCTTTAGCAGAGATGATCAGGCAGAATGCGGACATACATGGAATCTCTCTTGGAGGCCGGCAGAATAAGGTAGCGCTCTTCGCAGATGACCTTATACTCACAATATCGCATCCACATACATCTCTCCCGGCGCTTCACACTCTGTTACAGTCCTTTGAGCAGGCTTCAGGCCTTAAAATTAATCATGGCAAATCTTGGGCTCTGAACCTTACGATCCCGAAAGAGGAGATACCAGTCTTGAAGACGCTCGCCCCTTATCAATGGGCCACGGAGCATATCAGGTACTTAGGGCTTCAATTGACACTCTTCTTGGGTAAATGGACCAAGGTAAATTGGTGAGAATGCAAGAGAACTATCTTGGAAGACTTACGGGGATGGAAATCCCTAACTATCACCTGGTTGGGTAGGCTTACCGCCGTGAAAATGTCGATACTCCCTAAAATCTTGTATTTATTTCAATGTCTCCCCACCCCTATCCCGCAACACCAAATACAGGGCCTCCAACGAGATCTCGCTAGCTTCATATGGGGCGGACGTAGGCCATGATTCTCTCACAAGATCCTCATGTTGCCGCGAGACAGAGGGGGGCTAGCGTGTCCTAACCTTCTGGATTATTATTGGGCCTCGCATCTCCGCTTTGTCTCGGAGTGGATAGCCATTGAAAGCGAAAAGATCTGGTTCCATATGGACAGGACGGTAACTGGGCGCACCATCTGGGATCTTGCGTGGCTCCATCGTACAGCGCGCTCACACAGTGCCTATATAGCAGTACCTACTAAAACGGTCCTGGATATATGGGACAAGGTAGCCGTGCGTAAGGGACTAACGACCTTCCCCTCCCCCATACTCCCATTGAAGGTAACCCACTCTTCCCTCCGGCCCTCCATTCACAAACGTTCGCAACTGGCTACAGGGGGGATGCAGAGTGATCAGAGACCTGTATGAGGGGGGAACACTTAAGACATTTGCCCAGTGCAGGGAGGACTTTTGTCTCCCACTGGGAGCGGGACTACAATATGCACAGCTGCGGCACTGGGTGTCCTCACCAGAGATACAACAGGCTGCAGTCCGACCATTCACCCCCTTTGAACGGCTGGTCCGTTCCTTCGATGAATCGAAAGGCCTTATCTCTCGGACGTACCAGATCCTACAGCACCCTCCGATACGAACTACACACTCATATCAACGCCAATGGCAATCGACGTCAACCACGGAAATCACACCTACACAGTGGAATCGCCTTTGGCGAGACATTCCTAGGGTCTATCGCAGCATCCCGCAGAGGGAAAATGCATATAAAATTATAACGCAATGGTATTACACGCCTACTCGATGGCACAAAATGTTCCCTGACATGTTTCCCTTGTGCTGGAGGTGTTCAAATGCATCTGGAGATTTCACTCACATTTGGTGGGATTGTCCGCTCTTGACCCTGCTCTGGAAGGAAGTCCTTAGTCATATTAAGGAGCAGCCGCGGCCCGTGGAGGGAGTTCCGTGGGGCGGTAAGGCGGGGCGGGGGAGGGGCAGGGTTGGGGGTTATAAAAACCGGAATATGGATAATTGCAGGTAAGTAAACAATTAAATAAATAAAACGAATTTCGTAGCGTGTGCTGCATCGCAAAATGCGATGCAGCGCGCGCTACGAAATTCGTTTTATTTATTTAATTGTTTACTTACCTGCAATTATCCATATTCCGGTTTTTAGAACCCCCGCCCCGCCTTACCGCCCCGCGGAACTCCCTCCACGGGCCGCGGCTGTTAAGGAGGTATTGGGCTTCCTCCTGCCTGAGTCTGCAACCACGATCCTTTTGAGCCTTAAACCTGCTAACCTAAAAGCACTTACCCGCAGCGACTGGGCTATAGCACTTCATATGCTTGGGGCGGCTAAACAACTTATAGCGTTGTACTGGAAAAAAACGGAGACTCCCCCAATAGCCGCTTGGTTCACGCGCCTATGGCATGTAATAACCATGGAACTTTTTACAGTGCGACTGCAATCACGCGACACCCGCTTCGCTGCCGTTTGGTGACCCTTAGTTCAATACCTCTGTAAAATAGAGCATGCGCGCTATCTACCCTCCAAGCTTACAGCGTTACCACTCTTTGAAGATGCCATACTCCCGTCAGACCCCAATAGGCTCCTCGCGTAACCAGACCAGGCCTGTGCGACGCTTCCTTCGACAAGCCTTAAGATATCCACTCTCAACACCATGCACTGCTGCGCGCATCTGCCCGTCCGCCCACCTGGCCGCTTTCGTTGTTGTATACTTCTCTTTTCTACTACCCCTCTTCTTTCGACTCTTTTCTGTCTATTCACTGCTGTCCACTTTATATGGGCCTCCTGCCCGTGTTCTCATTGTTCTTATTGTTAAATCAAAAAGGTCCTGAGACTTTCCGCAACACGCTAATATTGCTATATATACTATGTCACGCGGCCGAACCAACAAGGGTTGTAGGCGACATGCTGTGTTCCAAATTGTCTATTAATGCCTTTACATATTCTTGGAGAACCTTGGGTGAAACGCAGCCGGCCCTAAATGGGTTGTGGGCTCAATGCTGTGTCTATCTGGACCTCTGTTCTACTTTGTATTCAGACAATAAAAAATATTTTTTTTTTAAAAAGGCAGATACAGACGCCCTGGTTTGGAGTATAAACAATCATTTGCAATGCAATAGGTCTCGCATTTACACGAGTTTAAGCTATTGGCATTGTAAATGACGATGCTTTTTATTTAGGTTTTTAAAACAAAAACAAAAATAAAAGGCATTGTTATTTGCAATGTCAATAGCTCAAACTTGCATAAATGCGAGACCTATCGCATTGCAAATGCTTGTTTTCTGAAGAGGCTATCTCGAGTTTGCTGCTGTACCAGGAACCAATCAACCTAACCAAACTAGAGCCTTTTGCTATGCAACGATTTTCAACTAGAAAAAAAATCTCTTAAAAACACTTTACACCCCTTACACAATAACTTTTTGCACCTGCCCGATTGTAAATGCTCTGAATCGTACATCAGGCCATCACCCACTTTTTATTGATGTATTTGTTTATTTGGTTTTATATAGCATTAACATGACCCAGGGGGTAAAGCACTTTACAAGACGAAGGATAAAAAGTAATAAAGTTACAGTAAAGCCAGCACAACAAGACCAATGAAAGAACAGTGACTTCACAGGTGTGTTCATTATACAATTATCAGTCCAAACTGTACATATATGTACCAGCCTTTGCATATGCCATGGGATGAACAGTGGACTCCAGCGCCACTCTATCCAGGCTGGTGATTCTGAAATAATCAGGTAACGCTGGAGACCAAGTTTAGACTGGTTAATTAGCCGTGAACTCAGCAGACCTTATGTCAGATCTAGGCTCCACTGTTGCCGCATTTTGACCATTTGGAGACCTACTTTATTTCAACAGGCGGAATGTGCTTTCGGTGCCACAACCTACCAATTTTTCCTCCTCTACCACACCAGCCGTGAAATACTTCAAATACTGGAGTGGAGGGCTTATCACACAGGGCCATACGACTTCTCCATGACACCCTTGTTCCTCCTCCTGTGCACTGCTACAAGAGGCAGCACGGACATTCCACTGCCTCTAAGAGACAGCTGCAGCTAACAAGGCAAGCAATGTGTGTAGTAGTACGTCACAAGTTTGCAGTTAGCGGCTCTTTGGGGTCAGGTAGTGGTTGAGGGTAAGGCCTTGCGCCCTCAAGGCCCCCTGAAGTGTAGGGTCAGCCAACCTCTACAATATGGCTGCCCGCCTCAACTGGGCTCTCATAATGTAACCTGCTTATGCAATGTCCTATTGTAGGCCTTCTAGTGTTGTGGGGACGAAAGTAATGCTTTCAATTAAATAATAATACTAACATTTGAGTGCCAATTCATGTCACGTTGGAGACATTTGTTTACTGTAACTTCAATGTAACCTGAGTGGTTGTTCTGGCGTCTGAGCCGGTTAGCTCAGTTTAACCTGGGGAAAAGTTCTGTTGTCTACAAACAAGATTTAAAATATCCTTGGAAGAGACCGACTTGAAAAAAACACAAAAGCTGATAGATTTACGATATAAGTGATATAAGATCTTGATAACCTGTCATAGAAGGCCTTTTTAAATAGCACCTCATTACTTGAAATGCATGTAAACCTACACACCGTTTGTCCTCCGTAGTATATCAAGCATTCTTGGGGAGGTGGGCGTTTCTTTCTTTTCGGCACTGCATGAGAGGCTCAGACCCGTTTGACGCATCACAAAAATAACTTAATATTTCATGGCAGCCCTTCATAACTGCTTTGAAAACGTCGGTCAGCAAAATTAGGGTCGACCTTCCAGAGGAGCACAGGTTCACATTTTCGCATATTATACCAAGAGAGGTGCCCTGAATGGTGCGCCACAGGTCTCTAAGTCTCAGTTCGTGGCATGTGGCTGCCCACTTTTGCACCCAGCAAGCCAAAATAATGGACCAGTGGGAGGCCAAGCTGGTATTAAGTAGCTTTTGTGCTCGCTTACTTGTACGCCTGGCACGGAGAAGCAGCAAAGGGAAGACGACCTTCATAGAGTTATTTCACCAATTAGCCATCACCCCTTTATGTTTCTGAGGGTCTTCAGATAAGTCTGTCACCTGAAGCCGACAGCCGCGCAGCAGGTCAAAGCCTTTCAGACAAGGACGCTGCAGCGCTGCCATTTTGTCGGCCGTGTCGTCGGCGAGTTGGTTTTATTTGTTCTTTTTCTTGTCATATTCCAGCTGAATCCTGCACGCTCCACCGTCTCTCACTGCAGCAGATGATGTCCCCATGGGGTGGGGGTGGGAAGCTCATCCTTCCTCGTTATGCCTCATCCGCCACAGGGCAGCAGCATCGCATCTCTGTCTGAGCACTGCAAATGGGCGCCAGCTCTCCTCAGGCAGCCGTGGACAGCCGGCAACCATCGTGAGCCGTCTACCGCCACTAAAACTACAGCTAGCTTCACTGCTTGCCAGCAGCAGGCGCGAGTCACAGCAACCAAGCAAGACAGAAGAGCCCTGCGTTCTAGGAACAAACAGGCTGCAAGGGGGTCCCTCAAGAGAGGAGCTCGGCCGCAGCTGAGCACACAATATATTCCAGCATAATTTTACCAAGATACTACGAGGGGGCACTGGGTGATGCCATTCATCCATTCCCTTGTCCTTAGAAAGCCTTAACTTCTGGCGGGCAACCAACGCCAAAGACGGCACAGCTTATATGGCATAAGACCCAACCTTCATTTCGGGACAGCCTTAACCTACATCGCACACTTGCTTTTTCAAGTGGAAGCAATTGGGTCCACTTCCTTTCTGCGGAGTGCAACCAAAAGAACAAGCGCTCGCCATTAGCGCTGTTTATTTTTGCATCTCGCTTTCACTTGCGCGATGACAAAATAAACACGTGGCACCCTGTCTCCTTTTGGGACGGCCCATCTGGACTGGATCTCAAGCCTCCTTGAGATAAGAAATTGCTTCACGACAGCCGTGAAGCAAGTGATCCAGTCCGGATGGGCTGGACCAAAAGACCAAAGGGAGGCAACCCAAAAAGCTCATTTCCAATGGCAGGCCACCGTTTAGCATAAACGGTGACGCCAGCCAATGGAAATGAGGGGCGGGGCTTAAAGCACTTTTCTCAAAATCCTCGTTCACAATAAATCTCGCCAGGGTGAGCAGCGCTTTGCGCTGCAACGCCACGCGAGACCTAAAAAGGGGATTTTGTCTGGCTATCAACAAAAAACATACCCTTCAAGACTGTCACGATCCTGGCCAGACAACAGAGATATGCAGGACGGAGGACAGGAGCCCCTAACCATGTCCCGGCAGTACGCATGATAACAAGCAGCGGGAGTCACACTACAAGTCCCAGAAGTCTCCGGGGTACCGAGAGTTGGAATACCGGATGTGGTGTCACGCACGTGACAGCCGCTATAAGGCCCTCCTCCTCAGTAGGAACGGGGCTTGACAATCCATCGGAAAGACCCAGCAGCGGCGCTTAGCGGATGGTGTTCCCCGCTGGAGAATGAGCGCGCGCTGAAACCAACGCCGGAAGCCCGCATACTCAACAGCTCAACCTTGGAGCCCGACTTTTCCCCGAGGACTTTGGTGATACTACGCTGGGACGCCACTGTCAGGTATTTAGGTGGGTGCAAGCACTCTTTCAACGGACTTTGCCGTGGCAGTGGAGTCAACTGCTTCAGACATACCTCTTGCTTTCTTTTCGCTTGTGGGACTTTGCCGTGGCAGTGGAGTCAACTGCTTCAGACTTACTTCGTGTTTTCTTTTCGCTTGTGGGACTGTGCAGCTCGCGCTAGGAACGCGCGTGTGCTGCAAACAAGGACTGTGATAGTGGGTATAACTATCGTAACGGCTAATGACTAGCAACAGCACCGTACTGGAAGCACAGTGTTCGCTTTCCGGGGACAAGATCCTTGCTAGGTGTGTTAAGGAGAATTGCACGTGGCTGTGAGTAGAACAGCTTCGGAGGCTGTGGGGCTCCTGAAACAGAAACCCTTTCTTCCTGTGAGTGTAAACCCCTTTGGTAAGTGTTGGACCCAGAGGGTGGAGAAGGGTGAGAGGGTAGGTCGTCTGTTCTTCCCTAACAAGCTCTCTGTTTGTCTCCCCCTTTCTGAAGCCAACCAAGGGAGTCACAACCATAGTTCCTCCCAGTGTTTGATGGTAGATGACACCCCATTGACCACAAGAGTTCGTTTGTTTTATTTCCCTCTTTTCCCCCGGTGTACCTCCTCTAAGTTCGGGTGTTTGTGACATACATCGACGTGGGGTTGCACACGGGTGAAGTAAGGGCTTTACTACAGGTCATCGCTCCCGCCGGCCGACTTCTAAGGTTGGTGGCATCCCTAGCATTTAGCTACTGACGGCCTGACAAAGACATATAGCGTGTTCAATCCGAGGTTCATAGATTCTTACAAAATTCTGCTGTGCGTCAACCCAGTTGCAGTTAAGCTAGCCTTACCATCAAACATGAGGATCCATCCGGTATTCCATGTTTCACTGTTGAAACCTTCACATAAACCTGTGAAGAAACAGCCTATACCAATTTGGGTGGACAACAAACCTGAATACGAGGTGAAGACGATTCTTGATTCAAAAAGAAGACAAGGTTCTCTGTTGTATCTCATAGCTTGGAAGAAGTATGGTCCAGAGGAAAACTCCTGGGAACCTGCTGCGAATGTACATGCTCCGCGCTTAACATCTGCATTCCATAAAAAAAAATCCTGACAAACCCTGGCCCTGTTGGCACCCCTCAGAGGAGGGATGTGCTGTTACACACACACTCTGCCCCCATACACTCGCCCGCAGCCCAGCAGGAAAACAGGGTTCCATCTCCACTCTGCCCCTCCTTACCAGTTATGGCAGGGCCTGGTCCTGGTTAGCGGAATGGTGGAAGGAGAGAATTGTTCCCTGGTTTGCACACCACTCGGCAAACCATTCTGTCGGAAGCTCTCTAAACTACAACTCACATGATGCAAAGCAGAAGTATCTGCGTTTGCCTGGGACACTCTGCCTGTGAACCGGAAGAGGAGGACATTTCAAAAGGAGCTTCCGGGGATCACGAAGCTGCTGATAATTCTTTCACCGAGCAGTGTTATACGCTGCATTTTGCCTTCTCTATTCTGTGTACGGTAAAGGTGCACTTGCACCGTCTTTGATCAGGGCCTTCCCCGAATCCTTGCAATCAGCTACATTGCCTATTGGCGCTACTATTGATTCACAAAACTAATTGTCAGTGTCATTGTCTGCTAACGAGGTCTTCAATGTTAGCGGAGGGACTCTGTTCATGGTACGTCTATGTTTTGGATCTACACAAAAAACCTAAGGATTAAAACATTGTCATTTAGGTGTTTAGGAACTACAGATTATAAAGTGGATATAATTGGATGCGCATTTATTATTTGGCATGTGATAAACGCATAAATCATAAAAATTCAAAAGAAGCATTTTGGTGACTGTTTGTTTGTTTAACTCTAACAGGGGATTCAAGAGGCCGCCTTCTGCTCTTCCCCTGTGACGTGGAACCTTTTATGTATGCTGGTGTGTATGGTTCTTTGTAGCCTATTAATGTGAAATGTATTAGAGTGTGATACTACAAATCATGGGATAAAAACTATAAGATTCCCTTGTGCTTATACCCTTTTTCTTAGCGCAATCTCAATCCTTGCTGATCTAAGTACAGGAACGCTGACTCTTTACTCTCCAATTGGACGGGGAATTATTGTTTGTTTTACAGGTACGGGCAGCTCCAATAGTTACCTTAGGAGGGATATTGTATATACCTTTATTTACCATTTTTGTTTTGCCTTGCAGATCTCCCTCTCTGCTGACCCCTTCCCTTTCCTTCCCCCGCTTGATCATCCCATTCACCTGCGCTATTATAGCACTCAGGGTTGGGACTGTGGAGAGGTTAATCCCTTTTTGGCATCGCACCATTCCCAAGGAATCATCGCGCTGACACACTTGACCAGGTTCTCAGGTCTTACTGCACCTACACGCAATTTAGTCCATTGTGTGCCTTTCATGAATACATACCTCAGTGCTTTCAACCATTTCTCTACGGATGAACCTCCAGTAGATGCCATGAGGCCTACCGCTAAAGTCCAAACACCTGAAATTCCTTTATCAGGGCATCCACATACAGGTATAATTTCTAGTTTGTGATCACTTCCCTCAGTCCTCGTAAACTACATCTTTCACATCTGGAACAAAACCCATTATAGTACTTCAGTGTGCTACTCTCACTGCTTTCTCATCCTCTCATTATTGCGAGGGTAGGTCATCAGTCCTCATTTTTTCATCAAGGCCGCTGTTTATTATAAAATTACTGGATCACCCTAAAGAACTTTCTTCCAAGTTGCAAACTGCAGTGCCAGTACAACAGTGGTTTAGACGGTATCTACACCTCTGTGTCTGTGCTTCCTGGTGCTTTTACACCTCAGCCAAGGGAGGTTAATGTCTAGATGCCTCAAGATTCTGTCATTGACCTCTTGTTTTTTGTGTGAATTTAAGGTGCTGTTCTTGCCCTCAAGCAATTGTTTTGTTTTTATACCTCAAAATTATAGCCCTGTTTCCCCTCATTCATCTTACTGCAGCATACAATAAGTTTCTTCCTTTGGCCCTCTGAAATCTACATTCCTTGCTGGCCTAAGGTCTTGTCATTCAACATTTGTCTTTTTTTTTATCTCTGGGAATACCAGGCCCCTGTACTTAGCTGCCTTTTCCTTTTCACTTTGAGAATTCCATTGTCATGTCGCTGGATCCCTCAGTTTTGCCATTGGTCCTTTGCACTTCATATCTCTGTAGACCACAGGGTTTTGCTCTTGGACCGTTCCACTTCATATCTCTCAGGAGCCCTCAGTAAATTCCTTGAAACTCTGCGCTTCATATCTCTGAAGACCCCACGGTTATACCTTTGGCACTCTGCACTTCATGTCTGTGTAGACCCCACAGTTATACTCGTGGCACTCTGCAATTCATATCTCTGAGACCCCCACAATTATACCTTTGGAACTCTGCACTTCATATCTGTGAGGACCCCACATCCATACCCTTGGCACTTTGTACTTCATGTCTCTGAGAACCCAACAGCTATACGCTTGGCACTCTGCACCTCATACCCATGGCACTCTGGACTTCATATCTCTGCGAACCCCACAGTTATGCTCTTGGTACTGAGCACTTCATACCAGTCATGACCCCATGGTTATACCCTTGACACTGTGCACACCATACCTCTGAAGGTTACATGGTTATACCTTGGCACTATGTACTTCAGATCTTTGAGGGCCACATAGTGGTGCCATTGTTCGTCAGAGCTTCATATCGCTAAGGACTTCAGCGTTTCCCGTTGGCCCTCTACATTTCACATCCCTGAGAACCCAAGGGATTTGTCCTTGCCCTTGATATATCTGAGAATCAAAGGTTTCTGCACTCAGTACTTCATATCTCGCAGGACCACAGTGTTCTGCCTTAGGCTAACGACCATTCATATCTCTGAGGACCCTACGGTTCTGCTCTTAGTCGTCAGCAATTCATAACTCTCAGGCCAACGGTGTTTTGCCCTTGGCCAATATTAGTTTACATCTCTGAGGATCCCAGAGGACTGCTCTTGTCCCATAGAAATTCATATATTTTGAGGATCCAAGGATCCTGCTCTTGGCTCTCAGCACTTCATAACTCTCAGGACCAGTGTTTGCCTTTGGCCAATAGCAATGCATATCTCTGCGGGTCCCAGGGCTCTGCCCATCGTCTCCTACTCTTCATGTCTTTAGTCTTCCAAATCAGTCTTCAGAGCTCTGGGCAGCGCAGGAATCTTCAGCTCCAGCTTCCTTTCAACCTTGTGCCCACCCCGGCCTCCACCAGAGGTCCACTAAAAGCTGCTACCATTACTTTCTACTCTTCATTGCAGCATCAGATTCCACGGGGAAAACTGTAATATTTTTATTGTCCTGAGACGACCTGATGAGCAATACTTTTTTTTGTCATAAACTTTATTGCAGTTTATTGATAATAGACAGGTACATGTAACAGTTAATGTGAATCTAGATTCTATACATTACAGCACAAAGTATTGCAATTCTGTGATCTTAAGCTGTTCAGTGTAATTCACAGTATGTGCATTTGTTACCTGCAATTTCAAACAACCCCTTCCCCCCCTTCTAACTAGATGTTGTCACCTTATAGTTGATTTATAAGTGGAGGGCAATGTGTATGAAGAATAACGGGTCAATGTGTGGACCGTGGTGGAGGAGTGCATAGTCTCCCTATTGCTACGGTTTGATCTGACATAGGGGCTAGATTGCATCACTACCAGAATGTGTGCAGGATAATATATTGTGGTCATGTCAGAGATAGTGTGCAGGATGAGGTACTACGGACCCTCAACAAGGTGCCGTATCTTGGTCAGCGGTCTACAAGTTTGTGCTTTCTGCTCTCCCTCAGCCGCATTGTCTTGTGCTTTGAATGCTTCTAACAATGCCTCCCATTCCCTGGATATGGGTCTTTTGAGCAAACTTCTACACTCCTCTGTATGGATGGCTCCACTTTCGGCCAAGCCCCAGTGCGCCACCTCCTCCTACCACCGAACAACAGTGGGAACCCGTGGAGATTTCCAGCATCTAGTCAACAGCCATTTTGCCAACAGTAAAGCAAAATCTGTCAAATGTGTTGTTACTCTGGAGCTTTTGGGTCAGGATATAAGCCTACTATACATGGTCCTGACAGGTCAATTCTGATACTACTGCCCTAACGCCTGTCCAATAATTGAACGGGGAGAGATACGCCCATAGCATCTGTGTAAGTTCTGACCCTGATGCATGACATTGAGGGCATGTTGAGGAGGCTGTAGGAAACATCATGTTGATTCTGTGTGGTGTGAGATAAGCCCGCTGTAAATTGTTCCATTTATAATTTATCCATGGATACATTTTGTACGCACTTAGAAAGTTTGATATCCCTATAGAATATACTAAATGGGTGAAGCTACTCTACACTAATCCAACGGCTAGAGCTCATACAGGTTTTTATGTGTCCAAGCAATACTCCGTCGCACGAGACAGGGATGTCCCCTATCGCCATTATTATTTATATTGGCATTGGAGCCGTTATTGTACACTATTCGTAAAGTGGCGAGTCATAGAGGCATAACCATAGACATGAATAAACATATAGTCTCAGCGTATGCGGACGATATAATACTGTATCTTAATGACTTAAATGACACATATGATCCGCTACCGACTATTTTTGACAATTTCCAACAGATTTAGGGGCTGTCAATAAATGGGAGCAAATCATACGGATATAGTTTTAAAGAAGGCGCACATGTAGCAGCACTTCAATTCGGGCAGTGGACCTTCCAAACAGCACCTATGACCTTGAGATATCTAGGTATTCAGGCCTACAGGGAATTCCAAGACTTATTAGAAGGTAATTTAATACGAACGATCTCATCACTTAAGTCCCAAATAAAATTTTGGATTTCTCTTCCCATATCAGTAGCGGGTAGAGTGGCACTCAGTAAAATGGTGTTGCTGCCCAGGTTACTATATTATTTCACAAATCTTCCAATATTAATACCGGCCTCGGTGTTTCGTCTGCTGGACACTTTACTGATTGAGTTGATATGGGGGAAGGGACGCAGAAGGATAAGCTTAATGAAACTACAGTTAGATACTAGACGTGGCGGAATGGGGGCTCCAGACTTGCAAGTTTATTGCTATGCGAGCCAACTACAATGGCTGACTTATTGGATAGTGGGCAAAAACCTGCATGAAATTGCAATGTCTCGCCAGTCGTGGGAAAATGGCAACTTACATAGGCTATTGCTACCAGGTGGAAGGACACCTGCAGGTGCACCTCATCTACTGAAAGTGGCATTGGCATATTGGAAAAGGGCGTTACGTTATACCAAGAGGTTGACCCCGTATGCCCCTAACATTCCTTTACTGGGTTTACCACTGCAATCTGGCACTATCACGAGCAGGAGAGTCAGGGCATGGAGTGAGAAGGGGGTTACTAACATAGGCGATTTTTTTGTGGATGGTACTCTTGCAACGCACAATGTATTTGTTATTTTATTAGTTTTTAAGTCACGGATATCAACAAAAACCTGGATAATATACACAGCACATAGAAAACAATCAGATACAAGGAAGTAAGGAAAGGGGAATATCAAACCTTTACATTGTAAGAGTAGATATACATACACAATTTGATTATGGGCACAATATACAAAGTATCGAGAAATCCAGATAGAGACATCTTAGAGGTAGACTTAGACCTAGTTCGAAAAGGAGAGGAAGAGGAAAAAAAAAAAAAGGCGATTTTTTTGTGGATGGTACTCTTGCAACGCACAATGTATTTGTTAGAGTGCATGGTGTGCCTCACACATTATTTTTGATTCATGCACATATTACGGGTCATATACGCAAGGTATGGGCCCCAACGGGTCAGGAACCATTGATGCATGGCTTAACGAATATGCAATACCTAATGGGGAATGGCAGTCATGTCACAAGATGGTTATATAGAGGTGTGCGCACAGTGGTAGAGACCCCACTACAATTCCTTAGAGATAAATGGGACATAGATTTGGGTCATGCACTCACTGACAAAGAATGGAAGATGATATTGGAGTATCCGAGAAAAATCTCCAGGAAGCCGAAATTTAAGTTCATACAGTTGATGATTGTGCATAGAGCCTATCTAACACCACATAGATTACATGTAATGTACCCTGAGGTGTCGGACTGCTGCCCAAGATGCCATACTCCACAAGCGAAATTGTTCCATATGTTATGGACCTGCCCCAGAATAGTACGTTACTGGTCTGAAGTGCACAAAATATTGAACGCAATTGTACCAATACGGATGGATGACTCACCAGAGTACTGTATATTGGGGTTGGGTCCTACAGGCAAGAAGTTTAGCCCTGTGCACAAATTCATGAACCTCGCTCTTATATTGGCAAAACGGAATAATACGCGGCGATGGAAGGCGGCAAAGCCACCTAACATTGCAGACTGGCACAAAGAAATGGTTCGATGGGGTAGGGCAGAGGGTGCTGAAATCAAATGGGAAGAACAAAGGGGGCTGCATAAAAAGTTGATATCCCTAGATTGGAATGTAATGATGGAAGAGTTTACCGCCATGGATATCCATACAGAGTGATACTACTAGTTGCATTTCTAGATGTTATGCGCTGTTTTGCTGATGTACTGGGGGGCTGTTGTTTTTCATACAATTGGTACATTTTAATATTTATTGCTGGATTAGGAAAAACATGACGATGGGTAGGAGTGCTTCGGATCTAAAGGTACGTGCTAGTAATATCGCATAGTATTGGCATTGCAGCTGAGTTGGTGGGTGGGTTAGGGAGGGACCTGTTTTTCTAGGGTTTTTGGTATTGTCGTTTATTTTATTTTCGTTGAGTTAATATATTGATGGCAATTGTATTTCAGACACTAGGTGGTCAATTAGTAAGACATAAGAGCCTTGCAGGATTCCTAATAAGGTAATATAACGGGTACAATGGAGGTATACAAAGTTTGATGTAAGCCTTGCTCTTACTTTGTAATAACATTATTGAATTATACTGTGAAGTACTGTATGACCTTAACACCAATGCAATGATGATGTATTATGACAATTTTATGGAACACATTTTATAAAATCTGTTTAAATAAAAAATCCATGGATACACTTAAACTTCGAGTTGTGTGAAATATTTTTGAGATACTCAAAGAGAAGGGTCCATTCCCTGTCTGTTATCTTGGGTAAGGTTCCCCTGCCATTTGGTTTTATGGGGAGTTCGGGGGATCATGATATGTGCACGAAGTCCCCAATACAGCCAGCAGATCCGGTGTCTACAGTTTCCCATAGGGTGTAGTGCCTGGAGTAACTCATGTGCTCCTGGTTCTTTCTCATCTGGCACCCTGTGCAGGTGAATGTAGTGAAGGATGCTTGCATGTGTTAAAAAACGTATTTTAGATTACCCGTGAGTGTGCTCCTGGTGAGCAATCATAATGAGCACATTAAAAATAAATCATTTATTCCTACCTTATTGAGTTACGAAAAGCATTCCACTCAATCTGGCTTGCAGGACTAAACGTTACATCACTGGAGGCTGGAACAGAGGAGAAAACACTTGACTTAATAAGGAGAATCTATACTTGAAACAGGTGTAAAGTGAAGCTCAACAGTGTACACACTTGGCACTTCAAGATGGAATGAGGAGTCGGACAAGGCTACTGCCTCAGCTCGTTCAACATCTACCCAAAGGCAGGCCACCGAATGAGGGCAATGCCAGTCTCCAGGATCAATGCTGAATGGGTCAAAACACTATGCCTGTTGTATGCAGACCACATTGGATTAGCACCTCAAAACATGGGTCTAAGAACCAAAAGGTAACAGCAGCAGAATCAGTTGCTCTTCTTCTTTCACATTGCAGAGGTTAAACACACCACATGATATTCAGCCTGAGAATGAGTGTAACTGGAAGATGACAATTAGCAATGAACACATAAAAATCACTGTCATTTTCAAGGGACCAAGTAAAACTAGCAGCCTTCAATTCACCAGCAACAGTGCAAAGCTCTTTCACTGCATGAGGTCCCCAGTCTTGCTTTGTGGGAGTGAAACGTGAAGTCTGACAGTGGACACAGGATAAGTGTGCCATAGAAACTCTTCAGCTCTAGTTCTGCAATCAGCTTCTGTGCGTGCTGAGAACTTCCTGAGTCACGAGAGCAGAGCGGAAATTGGAATATAGCCCCTGGTGACTAATGTTTACAATCTCATCTCTAAATTCTGGCAGAAATTAAGTACTCACATTTACCAGTTATTGAAAGACCAAACAAGTAAACACTGCAAAAAGTTTTTTTTTTTTTTTTAAACTCTTTTTATTAACATTTTCATTTTCAACCAATACTGCATTACCATAGCGTTCTTTACAATGTACATCACATTGTTCTCGCTTCAGTCTTCGTTGTGCACTTAGGATCTCTTTCTGTTCCTTCCGGACCCCAACCCCCTTCTCCTCAACCACATCAAGCATATCTTGGCATGCCCCTGTATACACACCCCAGCTAGTCGGAATCGTCTGACAGGGATTCGTCCTGTGGGGGATCACAGATGTTGCCCCGATATTCATTCCACTTCCCCCATATCCTAGTCCATTTTTTGGGACATCCTCTGTGAACGTAGACCGATTTTTCAGTTACCATTAGTTCGTCCATACCAGTACACCATTTCCGGAGCGTTGGGGCCTGCCTGGCTCCCCACTGTTGCGCAATGTCTCTTTTCACTAAGGCCGTCCCAAGTGCTACCCATGTTTGCACTGTATGCGTGATATCTGTTGCCTCCCAGACATTCAATATACACCCCCTGGGTTCAGGAACCAACGTTACCTCTGCTACCTGCGCGATGGTACGCATGATTGCTTTCCAGTAGTTCTGGATGTCTACACATTGCCACTGCAAAAAGTTTTTAACCAGGCGTGTAAGATTCAAAAACTACAGCATGAAACACAAACTTAACAACCTTAAATATAATTCAACCAGGGTGCATAGAAAGATTTTCGTTTTTCATAAAACTGTTTTATTTCACTATTCGTACATTTAATCATACGCTTTGTGTAGAAGATGCTTATGTGTTGATAGTCTTAAGAGTTCTGCTAACCATTCCACTGGAGGGGAAGCCCTAGACGGCCACCAGTGCTGCAGAAAGCTAATTTTGGTAGTGAGCTGGGCTGCGGCCATTCATCTCCGCCAATGAGATATAGCATGGCTGGAATAAGTGGCATTATGTAGTATGACCAGCTTCACTGAAGCCTCAAACAGTGAATTGCTGGTTGCCTCGAGTGTACTACCCACCTTCTACCTGAAGCCACATAATTGGGGCATGACCACAATGCATGCATTAAGTTATGTTCCACCCTTTTATGATTTTAACAAATCAAATAGAAGTATCTTATTAATTCATTAACACATGCATTAAGTCTGCAGTACAGATCCCTGCCTTGTGTAGCCCAGAGGGGCACAAGCAGCATTTGTGCATGATTTGAAAAAAGGTGAATTTGAGGCACGCCTCACATACTTTCCAGCTATGGGTATCCACAATCTTCTTAGTACTCAGAGTATGTCTGCCATGGGGTCCTTGTTTCTAGAAGCACAGCTTAAGAGGGCAGTGTGGATCGCAGGGTACTGTATACTCTTGGCACTACCTCTTTCACTTTTCCCCATGTCTCGATGTAAGTAGGTACTATGGAGACAGAGTTGAAGTGTGCCAGAATCCAGTTGGCCGAACATACAAGGACTCAACTGCCATTTCCAGCTTTGGGCATGCAGCAGGTGAAATTCTGTGTGGTGACCTTCAAAAGATGTACAGGCACCCCTTTTTTTATCACATTATCTAATTTTTCAATTGCACAAGAGCCCCATTCCTGTCACTTGAGAGTTTGATCAACTATTGCCATTCCTGCATTGCACCAGATCAGGACACCAGTGTCTATTTACCAATGCATCTTAATTCTCTTAAGTCTCTTAAGCTGTGCAATCAGAAGTTGGCCCAACTTTTCACCCTTTTCGTAGTGATGACAACATAAACGAGTGAAGGCATGCTCTGCTCTACAATTAAGGAGCGTGCAAAGTCTAGGTTTCTTAGGTTTAAGGCTCCTATACAATTCTGTAGATCGAAAAAGGTTGTAGCTAGCAGTCAAGGTTCTGATACCTGTCTCTAATGTGATCTGTTGAATGTGAAGCTTGTTCTTGTGAACATCTTTGTCTTTGGTCAAAGGGAATATTTCCCTATACTTTAACATAGGGAAATCTCACTTTTCCCCAGACGTTGCCATAGAGAGGTCTCGGTGGCCGAAAGTGTAGGAAACGTTTTAAAAGTGTATTAAACTTGAAAAAAGTTAGTAAAATATTTTTATGTTTAACAATATTACAAATTATATTTTACATATTTATTTGAAATGTAAAACAAAAGAAAAACATGCTAAAGCACTGTTAACTTAATTTTGAATTACATCTTTAATTTAAATATATTAAATTGAATTAAAGTATTTTTCTGGAGTTTAAATGTCAAAAATAAATACCCACCTAAAGTAAAAAAATACATTTGTGCATTATTAGTTTTAAACGTGATGTGTAAAATCAATGAAAAGTAATTTATTTATATTTTAATAAAAATTAAAGTCACAATAATTGTTAAATACATACATTCTTTTTTAATCTATTTTTAACATTAAATGACATTTATTTATATTTTATTTTGATTTAATTACTTTTAAAACTATTCCCTGTGGGGTGTTGCAGGGCCAGTGGTTGGCCATGTCGTGCTGGACTTACTACTTTTTCTATTTGGCAGAAATAACTTATATCAGTAGTTCTTAACCTGAAATCTTTGGTCCCCTAGGGGTCCGTCACACCTAATCAGGGAATCCGTTACTGATGAGAAATGTAAATATTATTATCAAATTATTTATGGTCTTACACATAACAAGCATTGGAAAGCCAATAGTCCTCCCCTTGGATGGTTGTTACATTTTATGTTGATTTATGATGAGGACTGTGGTTGCCTGACTTGATGAGTACAATGGTTACGAAGTGATCCGTAGGAGCCATTGGTAATTTTAACACAAACTTACCCAAGTTCTGAGGAATACAACATTATCCCATGAGTTGTCACCACATTTCTTGGAACAACACATTTCTCCTACCATCAAATAATTTGGTTATCACTCAAAGTAAGTTGTCTCACAGCAGCCTAAGTGGTCTAATTAAAATTAAAATAAAACAACGATGGTAGGTTCCAACAGCACTCTATACCCTTATAAATATCAAAGCGCCAAATAAATAACTATTGTCCCTGTGAATGCTGACAATAGTTTGTGTTCTCATGAAAATCAGCACTATCATATGGGAGGCTTGTCAGCAGAGAGTCAACCAATGGCAATAAACATAGTCCACCTGTAACTGTAGCTTGTCCAAGATGCACTTACTTTGAAAATACCAAAGAAATGAAGGTCTTTGATCTTCAAAGCATGGCGCGTCTGCTCTAAGACCTCCTGTCCAGAGCTTTTTACCTACAAGTAGTAAACAAATGCAGAAGTGTTGGCTTTTCAGGGAAACCCATGACAACAGACATAAGTGGCTAATGTTGTATTTACTCTCCACTTCCATCAGACCCTTGCCCGTGCAATAACTGAATCATAGCTATTCCAAGTCCAACTAGTTTTTGTACTCAACAGAAGCCTGAAAAAGTGAAAGCCACGAGCCAGCCAAGGTTTAGCGGGCCACTCCCAACATTAAAATGCTAGTGCATTGTGAGTTCTCCGTTGAAGTGGATTGACCTGGGTGACCATTATGGAATCTCTATCTTCAGAAGAACGACGACCCACCACCACCAGCAACAGCTTGCCCGAAGAAGCTGGAACAAGATCACAGCCGACCAGCTCGCCGCCTCCCTGAGCCAGCACCCTCCGGCCAGCTCAGCGAACCCCAGCCAGGCCGCCGACAACCTCACGAAGTGGATCAGCAACTGCGCGGACGAACTCGCCCCACTGAGGACCCCGCCCAGCAGACCCGGCAGCAAGAGAGCCCCATGGTTCACCGACGAACTCAAGAGCTCCAAGAAGAACTGCCGAGCCCTCGAGAAAGCCTGGAGAAGGGAACCCACGCCGGACAACAGGACCACCCTCAAGCTCGCCACCCGGAAACACCACCAACTGATCCGCATCGCCAAGAAAACGGCTTTCAAAAACCGACTGGACAACAACGCACACAACTGCAAGGAACTCTTCAACATCGTGAAAGAGCTCTCCAACCCCAACGCCGGAAACAACGACATCACCCCTTCGCAAGACCTCTGCAACTCCCTCGCCTCCTACTTCCACAACAAGATCGCGGACATACACTACAGCATCAGCACTCAACCGACGCACGCCACGACTGCAGCATCGCCACCCACCACCACCCTCCGCGCCTGGACCCC
Organism: Triturus cristatus; assembly: GCF_964204655.1. Classification (NCBI taxonomy): domain Eukaryota; kingdom Metazoa; phylum Chordata; class Amphibia; order Caudata; family Salamandridae; genus Triturus; species Triturus cristatus. The sequence goes on from NC_140590.1 coordinate 559,384,635, forward strand.
GGTCAACACCGAAGAAACCGTCCACACGATGAACTCCATCCACTCCGGATCTCCGACCGACCCCTGCCCTCACCACGTCTTCAACAAAGCCGACGCGGTCATCGCACCCCACCTGCGGGACATCATCAACTCCTCATTCGACACCGCCACCTTCCCCGAGAGCTGGAAGCACGCCGAACTCAGCGCTCTACTGAAGAAACCTACAGCAGACCCCACCGAACTCAAGAATTACCGCCCCATCTCTCTACTCCCGTTTCCAGCCAAAGTCATCGAGAAGACCGTCAACAAACAGCTGGCCACCTTCCTCGAGACGAATGGATCCCTCGACCCATCGCAGTCCGGATTCCGTGCCAACCACAGCACCGAGACCGCCCTCATCGCCGCCACTGACGACATCCGAACCCTGATGGACAACGGGGAAACAGCGGCCCTCATCCTCCTAGACCTCTCCGCGGCTTTCGACACGGTCTGCCACCGCACCCTAGTGCAGCGCCTCAGCAACGTCGGAATCCAGGAGAAGGCGCTGGAATGGATCGTCTCCTTTCTCGACGGAAGAACACAAAGAGTCCGCCTACCACCGTACAAGTCAGAGGCCACCAAAGTCATCTGCGGCGTCCCTCAAGGATCCTCACTGAGCCCGACTCTCTTCAACGTCTACATGAGCCCCCTCGCGGCCATCGCACGCCAACACAACCTCAACATAATCTCCTACGCCGACGACACCCAGCTGATCCTCTCCCTGACCAACGACCCCGCCGCCGCCAGAGCCAACCTGCACGAAGGGATGAGAGAGGTAGCCGAGTGGATGACGACGAGCCGCCTGAAGCTGAACACAGAAAAGACGGAGGTCCTCATCCTGGGCTCCTCGCCCTCCGCCTGGGACGACTCCTGGTGGCCCCCCGCCCTGGGCACCGCACCCAAACCGACGGACCACGCACGCAACCTGGGTTTCATCTTAGACTCCTCCCTCTCCATGACCAGGCAAGTCAACGCCGTCTCCTCGTCGTGCTTCAACATCCTGCGCATGCTTCGGAAGATCTTCTGGTGGATCCCCACAGAGACCAGGAAGACCGTCACCCAGGCCCTCGTCACCAGCCGACTGGACTACGGCAACGCACTCTACGCCGGAACCACCGCCAAGATCCAGAAGAGACTCCAGCGCATCCAGAACGCCTCAGCCAGACTCATCCTCGACATCCCACGACACAGCCACATCTCCGGACACCTAAGAGACCTGCACTGGCTCCCGGTCAACAAGAGAATCACCTTCCGCCTCCTTACCCACGCACACAAAGCTCTCCACGACCAAGGCCCGAGCTACCTCAACAACCGAATCAACTTCTACGCCCCCAAACGCCACCTCCGATCCGCCAGCCACGCCCTCGCCGCCGTCCCACGCATCCGCAGAGCCACTACAGGAGGAAGGTCCTTCTCCTACCTGGCCGCCAAGACCTGGAACTCCCTCCCGGCCGACCTGCGCCTGACCCAAGACCACCTCTCCTTCAGGAAGAAGCTCAAGACCTGCCCCCCCCCCCCCCCCCAAGCGCCTCGAGACCCTACGGGTAGGTAGTGCGCTCTATAAATGTCTCTGATTGGTTGATTGATTATCTAGATCTGGCCATTTATGCACTACAAGTAGGCATATGGACCCTCGAAACGAGGATAACATGAGTTATAAAACATGCAGGTGCTAGTGTCCCCTCGTCAGTGCTCGATGGAGTTCGTAGTAGGGCAGAAGCATGCTCTCTAAGGATTAGTTAAGAAAAGCACATTCACTGCTTGATATGAACAACAGGAGTGGCACGTTCAGCTAGTAAACCTGCTTTTACAAGAGTGCTCTAATCCTGTGTTCAACATGCCACCGGACACTATTTTTTAAATAAGTATGGCTCATTAATAAATATAGGCTGCTACAGCAGACCAATTACTCCAATCGCATTGCTAGACTAGACACTGTTTTCTGACACGATTTTCTAAGTCGTTTCACAGCCACCATCTTCCAAACAATGTGTTATCTGTGCTGAATGTCTACTGCCAGTGTCGTATTTTGAATTCCTCATTAGGGTAACTTTTCCCGAGGGACATTATTTCAACAAAAAACACTATGGTGACTGTACATTATTCCATACCAGGCAGCCAGCCATAAATGAGGATTCTGAATTGGCTGCTTTAAGAAATTATATTTTGAAAACGTTTACTAAGACTCATCTATTGTTTTAGTTCAGATAATTTCCTTAAAGAAACTTTCCAGCAAGAAACTAATTCTCAAATACCAGCTCAGGGATTGCCTTCAGAGAAGTAGTGACACCAGAATTAAAAGGTATTGCAGCACCAAACTACTGCACAGGCCCAAGCCCCATATTGAAGTTCGTTGTGGAACTGTGGTCTAGTCTCTTTTGATGCAGTGAGTGTTCATGAACACAACCCTTGCCAAATATCCAGTTCTCCAGTGGGTTTGTGTTGGTGCAAGCTGCTCTGCTGATACTGGGTGCAGAAGACATTAGGCTTTTGAATTTCAGCTGTCTGACTTGAAGAGTTCAAAGTCAAGTAAGAAGATTTCACACAGCTTATGTTTTCCTTTGGTTTTATAAGCTTTCATCTTGCTTAACTAAAAGTGAGTTTGCAAAGGTCATCTTTAGATTTATGAGTGTTCTGCTGCTTGATTTGAAGAGATCACAAAGGTCAAGTTTGAAGAATTTGAACAGAATTATTTAGGAGCTTGTAATGTGAAATGGAAAAATAACTTGGATGGAAACGATTCAGGAGCATATCCTCTGCTTTGGACATTATTTAAATGAACGGCATTATTTGTTTGAAAGTGACTGCAACTTGGGATGAGTTTAGTTTCCTGTATGTTTATGTTTGAATGCCAGTAAAGAACTGAACCCCATTTTTGTTGGACTTATAACCACTTTCATGAAAAAAGGTAAAAGGTGGCAGGAAGGGAAAATTGTTAATGTGAAATTACAATATTCTCTCCTTTCTTTCCTTTGTTAAAAGCAAATGTATTTTGTTTTAAAACAGAGAGTTTATTCGAAATCATATATATATAATGTAACCGAGTACAGGCAACAAAGAAAGTCCAAATAGTAATCTGTGTATTTCGGTTTCCTTAGGTAACCAACCCTTGTCTCATCCACTTTTCCCTGGGGGCCTCCTTTACTCAGGTCTAGTATTGGGTAGAAATCTCAGAGGGACAAGGAGTGAAATATTCCACAGTCATCCATGATCCACCTACGAGTTCAGGTATTTGTTTACATTTGTGGCACAGGCTTCTCCAACGAGTAGCTCATGAGCTACTGGTACGAACCTCTCCACTACCTGGAAATAGCTAACTGTGAACTAAATTAGAAGCTTTTTCTTGGTTGAAACAACTGAAAAGCAGTTATTCAAGATGAAAATGCGTGTATTTTCAGAACTCATAAACTGATGTTTGGGGGAAAATAGTCGAATTTCCAATATATATTTAAAGATGATATTTGAGTGCCAAAAATCAAACGGTGTTGTGAAGCACTTATTACTAATATTATTAACTTGGTTCTAGTGGCATTGCAATGAATCCTCCTATGTATAGCGCATGTAGAGGCATTTCAAATTGACAAAGCATTTTTACAATACTACTGGTAACCATTCCTGATGCACTGAGGTGACCACTGCTGGTATCTTGCATATGGTGGCCACTAATGTAACCTTGTCTTATGTGGGTATTATTACATCTCTAATAATATTAGTACCACTGGTGGCCCTGAACATTGTGAACACTGAGACTGGGATTGCACAAAGCCTGATGCACACACATTCAAAACCTTTCCAAAGAGGTCGGCTCCTGTGTGCCTGTCGAGGGCATAGTTACTTAGGCTGTGGTGAGGCTGTTCTAAATAACACTGACCTACTTGCAGGGGCAGCTGCGGTTAATGGGCAAAATTGGCAGCACCCTACTACCCTGAGGGGAGAGGAAACATGACGAAAAGAAACCCTGCGCAGCTAAAAGAAATAGGCGAATGACAATTTGCTGCTTAATGGTAAAATTGGCTGAGAATCTGTTTTTATAATTGGGTGCAAGGGGCCGGACTTTGGATGTGGCTTGCTGCACACGTGCTGGGCCGAGTGAGGTCTACCTAACCCTACATGCAGAATTGTGACCCTGGGAAACTACTTTTCTTCACCGGGTCTCCCTTTCCATGATCATCTCATTTAAGAGGACCCTGAAATAGTCCGGGATGTACATTGTACAATAAGCTCTTTTGTGTATGGTTTAATAGTTATATATAAAGTGACGGTCAGTGATACTTGCAGCAGGGTAAGAAGCTGAGGCTGAGCTCAGAGCTGTTTTCCCAGCCGTCATGGTGCTGCTTTTCCAGATAAGGTGTAACATTGGTGGGGCAGTGGAGAATTATGGGACCAGGCCATCACCACGCCATTTCCACTGCACCCTTGGCGCAGGTATCGAGGTGGGAGATACTTTGGCATTTAGCGTGTAGTTCACTCCCACTACCCACACCCAGTCAGCTGCGAGTGTAGCTTGACCGCGTGGGCATGGCTTGTTTCATGGCATAGGCTACGATTACAGTGACTTGCCAAGTGAACCAAGGTGCATATGCTAACAGCCCCACCTATAGCAAGTTGAAAGACCTCTTCAAGGAGTGGGACATCAGGAAACGAGCCCCATCGCTCCCATCTCCCTTCTAACGCTAGTGAACATGCCCTATGAAGCAGGGCTTATGTCACTATGTTTGATGCAAGATACCTGTATTTCTGGGGTAAATGCCTGAGTCTATTGGGCAAATTTGAGCACCAAAGCACGTTGATGGAAAAGAAAAGTAGGGCTCATTGTTCAGCCCTCCTGTTTTTAATATTGTGGTAGGGAGACACCAGTAAAACACATTTTTAACTCACCAGTATACAATTTTACTGTAGGTCTGAAAGTGTAACAAAGGGACGACATAAATGTTGGCCTGAGAACCAATAAATGGCAAACCGTACATCCAGTGAACAATGGCACTTTAAATGCTTCCCAGTGCTAGTTTTTAAATCTACTAATGAACCATACCATACTAGGTAGGTGAGCGTTCTTTATCCTATGTGAGTACATGAATGTATGGTAATTCCATAAGAGGTTTGGTTGTTCCATGCGGGCTCACAGATAAATACTGATGTGCCAAAATTTAAACTAAAGATAATGAACAGAGGGCGGGTTCAGCACATATAACGCACGGCACGCGTACACACACACACACTCACGTGCAGCAACAAGTCACATAACCTGCATGTTTCTGGCATATTTAGTCTGGGGGCAAGAGCAGGGTCGCGTTGCCCTTCTCAGCCTGTTTCGGAGAGTGTGGCAGGAATATGATTTATCAGAAAGGTCTGGATTACTAGATACCCAAGAGGGAGCTTTTGTGACCAAAAAGAAGGACCATTGAAAGGTGTGGTTTCCATCCCTGAGGTGCAGTAAAAGCCAGGAGTCTAATAGGCAGTGGGCATCTATGTCATGAAGGATCACCCTGTCTCTATCATTTTGTCTGTCCTTTGGGACATTCTTGTCAATAATTGGGTCAAGTGTTAGGTTGCAATCAAGTTTAACCAGCGTGTATATAGACCCTGATTATGTCATGATTCAGGAGCAAGTGTGTTGTTAGAGGGCTTGGGGGAGTATACACATCGCGCAACTGGAGTGCTATTCACTGTACATAGTTTTACAAAGATGGATCGACCTAGTAGGTAAACATATGCCTTCTGTAGAGATCGTGGCAGGCATTTTCTAATCAGAATCTCTACTCCACAGTGCTTGGAAGACATAGAATGGGCTATGTCGTGCACAGTTTCAGCCTGAGTTTGTGTCCTGCTGCTACTCACCACTCTACCCACCCAGGGCCTAATTTATGAGGACCTCATGCCGCAGTTGCATCACTTTTTGTGAAGCTGTGGCGGCGTAACAAATACGCCACACTGGGCCATATTTACAAAGTGACGCATCTAGGCAGATGCGTCACTTTGTAAACCCCCTGTGCTTCATTATAACTGCGTCAGGTATAATGTATGCAGGGTGGGTGTTCCAAAGCAGGGAAGCCGCGAAGGGTGTCACTACGTCAAATCCTTACGCCTGTTTCGCGTAAGGAGTGACGCAGAGCTTTTCACATGGGGCTTGCCCCATTTGAAAAGATACACTGCTGGAGTTGCGTATGTTTTCAGATACACTCAAGCAATGTGCCAATTGTGCGCCTACAGGTACGTCAGAAACACTGATGTATCTGTAAATTCTTGCAACATGGAGGGCCGTACAGTAAATGCAGAGCATCCATGGTGTCGCCAGGATGGAGCACTGAAAAGTGTTGCATCACTGTTTTCCCGCAGCGATGCAACACTTTTCATAAATGAGGCACCAAGTCTCTAATCTGCTTTTCAGAATCAACTCCTGAAAGCTATGTCTTCTTGTTGAGGGCTATATCAGGGGCCTTTGTGGCAAAGTATACCAATATTTTCTTGTGTTTGTCATAGTTGCCATTTGCATTGATGGATAATGGTCTCAGCGCTTTTCTGTGGGATTTTGCCACACAAGATGATAGTGTGGGCAATATGTGAAGTACTGACTGTCTTTTCAGTTGATTACATAAAGGTGCTGGTTCTAAGGGGATGAATGAGTTGATTGGGAACCTGGCGTGGAGAATCGAGGTTTGCGGCCCTTAAAAAACCTGTGCTTACTGGGTGGTTAGTCTTACAGTAACTGTGTTAATGCAGGGAGACAAAGGATATTGTTTCCTCAAATAATTGGGTTACAACTACCAGTTCAACTGAAAATTCTGAACAGTCAGACTTAACCCCACAAACCCCATCACCTCTCCTGCCAGTATCAATATGGAGCATTTGCATCCATAGTCAAGAAGAGAGTTTTGGTTTAGTTGAAGTCGTACACTTAGCAAGCCATGCTGGGTCATTGGTTTTGGAGATATCAGTACAAGAATGTAGCGGTCAATGCTGCGTGGAACTCACAAAGGTAGGAGTGCTGTGGACTCTTGCTACGTGGAACTCAGACGCCTTGTTTGCTCCCAGGCTATGGAGATACTGTGCTTGTATAAGAGTCATGGTATGGGTCCTGCCTAGGTTCACTCATTGTCGGGATAGGAATGTCCCCTGCATGGCATGTACCCCTGCCCTGAGTTCCTGACTGCTTGTGAAAATGGTAGCCTGGTTTTTCGTTTGGCCATGGCACCAAGCTAATATACAGTGTGTGCATATGCCTAGGCCTGTCCCTGGTTATGCGAGGAAGAGAACCTTTCCTGTGACAAGGAGTGGTGCACAAAGCAGGCCTTTCTGACAGACATACAACAACTGTCCATGCACTGGGTAAGTCATATAAAGATTTATTGAGAGAGTACAGAGTTTTTATGAACCATTAGTTTGAACAGATTTTATGTCTGTGAGAGTGCGATCTACTGCCCCCTCTTGTATAAAGTTCTGCTTTTATGAGCAAACCAGTTCCTTGAGTAGCCCTCCCATAAGTATGTCAAGTGTGTGTATGTGCAGTGATTGTGTATCACATGTATGGTTAGTAGGTCTGTGTGTGTGTGTTGGAAGTAATGCGACCAGTGGGCAGTGGCGTAGCAAAATCAGGTGGTACCCGGTGTGGAAAATTTCTTGTCACCCCCGGCTTGACATATTGGCAAAAATATGTGTTTAAAACACATATTTGTGCCATTTTGTCACCCCCCTCAGTGATGACCTCCGGGGCGGCTCGCACCTACTGCACCCCCTCCCCCCCTTTCCTACAACACTGAGATCCATTTTGTATGCCGCTGGTTTAGCATGGGACAAGATGAGAGTGGACACAGTTTCCCCAGGCAGTGGAAATAGAGCTACCCCTAGAAATGTGTTAGCAGAGGGCTGCCGATTAGCTCTTCTTGAGCACTGCCATTTGGTAGAGGTGAGGAGTGTGACAGCATTTTCGGTTTTTCAAGGTCAGAAAGTGTTTAGTCAGGGCCTTCCCTTTTGTCTGTCCATAAACACTGCTTCAGGAAGGTTAATTGGTAACATGCAGAGACTTGACTCTTCATTGTGCCTTTATTTTGGAAAATCATGCATGGTGCCAGCATCATTCCTCCCTGCTGTGAGTGCCACCACCTTGCACAAAGTCTGTGTCAAAAAAGCAGCCATAAAATAACATTTAAAAAAGAACAAACCTAAATTCGTTCTGAAGTCTTTGACTGACAATCCACACCCCTTGTCTGGAAAATGAATATAAAAGTGGGGCAGAAATGTCCTACTTTGGTCCAGTTCAAAGTTCTTCATAACCAAGGAAGGGAGTACTCCGTAAAGTACTCGGAGGAATGTGAACCAGGGCTGGTTTCTGCATAATGTTCGCATGAAAGGCAGTGTCCAAGAGGCAATGCTTAATTTGTAAAAAGATAAGTACCAGGTCCCTAGTCTGGAGGCCACTGCAGCTTACACCACCCAATCCTCCTGCCAGCATCCCAAATAAAGTACCAATACAACTATTAACACACGCCTACTAGTGTGACAATCCAGCTTATTTCAATCCCTCAAAGCTATAAGAATGGCTTGGGCAGCAGCTCACACTCATTTTTAATATAAACTGAATTAACAAACAACTGTAGGTGTACTTATCTCTAAATTAAATACACAGCACCACCATATGGCAGACGTGCCGGTGTTGACAATTAAGTACTGGTGCTGAGCACCAGATACAAAAGGCTCAAATTAACCACTGCCCAGAGGTGAGGGAACAGCACCTGAAGTCTGCGCTTTCTGCTTGAGGATTTGCATATCTGTCTAGAGTCTATATGCCTGTATGTCTGCCTGCTGAGAGAGGGAAGGGGAGTGCCTGGCCTTGCAGGCTGAGTGATTGTCCAGGAGGGGATGCCCATCATGTTCCTGGTGTGAGGACGAACAAGCGGAAGTGAATGACCGAAAGGGAGTGAAGCCATGAGCGACGTGTGTTTTAAAGGGTTCTTCCAGTTTCTCCGAGAGGTTTTGCTTTGAACTGTGCCAACATTTTGAAGTTCCGGGCATCATTGTGTTGTTTGGCATCCTGCTGTGACACAATTATTAATTGCTAGTGAATACCATTTTGAATAGGTGCTCCTGTAACTGTGTATACGTTTCCTTCTTCATAAAGCTGTGTATTTCATAGCGCTGGGGTCCCTTTTGTATCAATGTGTGTTGAAATGTTAAAATAGTTTGATACTACTGCAACACAACTCACTGAATAATTCGTCTTTAGTCACATAATATGCCATATAATCTGCCTTTACTTGTTGCTTAATCTTTCTGACCATGCTGCATTATCTAGTAACCCCTGCCAGATAACATGGTTCTTCAATCCATAATCATTTAGGGGTATATTTACGAGGAAATGGCGGAGGGCAGCGTTAGCCTCCTTGGCTTAATGCCGTGCTCCGCCACTTCTGAAACACAGGGCTGCACCATATTTACAAGGATACGATGCAGCCCTGTATTTTCCCCTGTGCTATCGCTAATCTAGCCACCTAGGGACAACGCATAGGGGCCTGCGTTGTGGTGTATGAATGTTTATTTGCAGGAAGGTGTCCCTTCCTGCACATAAACAATCTGAAATGGCGTTTTGTAACTTCTAGGTGTGCTGGTTTGTGCAGCACACATAGAAGTTACAAAGCTTTATTTTTTTTAAATTATTGTTTATGTGGAGAAAGGAACACCTTCCTGCACATAAACAATCAATGGCCTTTTGCTGTTTCTATGTGTGCTTCACATCGCAGCACACATTGAAACAGCAACAACGAGGAGAAATTAAACATTTCTCCTCATTGCGCCAGGATAAGACCTGGTTTTCCCTGGTCTTCATTTTGGCGCTGCCCCATATTTACACCACCCTTGTAAATATGGGGCAGCGTCAAAATCAATGGGTGTTGGGGCAGAATGCCCACCACAACACCCATCACCCACCCCTTTCATGGTAAGTGTAGTGTGAAATGGGGCCTTATTTACAAGGCAGCATTAAGACACGTTAAGTGGCTTAACGCTGCCTTGTAAATAAGTCGAAGCCCCTATCGCCACCACAACGTTAGAAAACGTTGTAGTGGCGATAGGAGCGTATGAATATGCCCCTTAGTTCCATAAGAAATTAGTATTTTAAGTCTTGAAACATCAACTGCAGGACTGGTCTATCAAAACCCAACAGCCCAGTCTCATTTTACAGGAGCTGCAGGTAGATAAGGAATCGGTTACGTGAAAACAGCACACAGGTTTCTGGGGCTAATTTATGTCTCGGGACAAGAGTCACATCAGTCATGACTAATATTGTGTACGTTTTCCTAATGCCCACTGAAAACACAAATAACTGGAACAGTCCATGAGTGGTCAGCACCCAGAAGCCACTGGTAATAGCTGATGGCACCTCTTATTATATTTCAATTTAAAGCACCCCTGAAGAACCGGGAGCTGTGTTAATCCCGAAAGATTTTGTTGATCCTCAAATGGTTCTGGTTGACTTAATTACAAAGCAAGCTGCAAAGCACATTAGGCTTTACAATGGAAACGAGATCAATATTAAAATGAAACCATGGTGCTTTATTAAGGGGTTAAATCATTTGAAAATTCAAAATTCAATGGTTAGAAGTCAGTCAATTACTCATTTAAATTAAGGGATAGCATGGTGTTCAGAATAAAATGCAGGTAGAGCATAGGCAGAACCAAATACACTTCAGCTGTAAGAAATAAAATCACCGTTATAAATCAGAGGCCAGACTGACATGGTGTCACCTCCTTAGTACGGGGAGGGTGAGTCCACAACTCCCAAGACACGGCTTCTTTTATAATGCGTTTTACAATACAAGTTATACATTGAGTGCAATTGTGTCACAGTTTTGAACAAATCCGGTTAAAGAAAGAACGATACAGTTTCTGAAATCTCATTATACAGCACTATCCCACAGATTCACATAAGGCAATTTCCATCCCTGCTACCTTTCAGACACCTACGTTGTTAATACATATGACACTAATTAATAGTCTGTACGGTACATGAAACAGAAGTAAAAAGATGACTGTGTACTGAAAGATGGCTCTAGTCATTGTGAAATCCAGGCCTGTGCTGACAAGTATAAGAATAAATGCAATCAACTTCACATGCATGTTATTTATTAGCATGTTAATACTATTAAACCTTTATCATCAGTAAGAAGGTGTTCACCAAAGACCAGTAAAATGATTTCCTACAGCACCGTCTATTGGACATTGTATTGTGTAAATTAATGTATGCACAGTGCCCAATTCATCCTACGCAGGGGCGGCTGGTGGGATTTGAAACTGGTGAGGCGTATGGATAACGCATCAACGTATGCAAGCCCGACGGCAATAAGGGGGATTCGGGGGGGTTCTCCCCCGTGAAGATTTTAAAAAAAAATTAGCATCTTTTTGGTGCGATTTTCAGCACTATTTCTGTGATAAATGGACTAAAAATTCAGTTCTTTTAGGTATTTATAAAAGAAAACTCATACATTATTTCAGATAATTTCCGGGTTGCCAAGCAAGCCTGACTTCTGAAGAGGGCTAGGGTACTAAGCAAGACTGCTTTGGCTCTACCCAAGAAATTTAAAAAAGATTGTCAAATGGAGCATTTTAAAGCAAATGAATGCAGCGATAAAGCAAGGCTTATTAAGCAGTGGGAACGTATAGTCTTGAAATATTAAACACATTAAAAACTGCCCCGTATCTTCTTGCATTAATTTGTTCAACAGTTACTGTAATATGTAAATTGTTCTGCATGACAACTTTAGCCCTTTAAAATGTATGCTTGCCCAGTGTCTTGCACTGCATGCAGCATTAACTTTGGAAAAATATGCTCTAACCAGACTTCGGGAAGCACCCACAGCTGGTGACTGTAACCAGTCATATAGAAATATGTGCAGACAAGTCTTTAAGTGAGATGAAAACATTGGGTGCTCCCTATAAAGGAACATGCCAAATACATTTCTGTGATTCCCATAGTGTGCCATCAGACCGGTATTTTGGTTTCTCTCTGGAATGTAATTTTATCCAGATAAATGGCACAGCAACTGACATACACCTAAAGCCTGTCAGTATGATTGGCTTTGTCACTGGGTGTTAGCTGTTTAAGATAAATGAGTAACAACAATGATTTCTTATACATAATTAACATTGAAAATCTTGAAATTCTGAAATTCTGAAATAGTGAGTGTGAAGTAAATAGCATAGAGGCCTGTGGATGGGGTTTTGTCCTTTAATTATGTGTGCTTCATGTTAGATATGTATCCTCTTTTTCTCTGCATATCTTGTCCATCTGCACATCTTCAACCACCTCTCTTTCCTCGTCAGCATCCTCTTTTCACTCTTCCCCGAATGTTCTTCCTCGCATCTCTGTCACTTCACCACCTCCAACATGCACTGCACTCCCTCAAATATAAGCACTTTAATTTCTCTTACTTTTGCCTTGCAAATATTTTGACATCAGTGTACCCCCTTCACACACATATCCACCGAATTTCAGTTGCAAATGGAACACACAAACATTGTTCTGTGTGCTCTGCAGAGAGGCTAACCCACTGACAGGCGCTTTGTTTGGCTTTAGCCTTAGCGCCTGAGCGCTCAATCAAAGCCCCTCATAAACACCTGGCATGGCTCAAGCTTCAAAGTATGCACAGAAAAAAATACAGATAAACAACAGCATTATAAAGTAGCTAACTCATGGGGAATGCAAGATTAAGTAAAGCATGCAAAATAAGAGAGGAACTAAATTGCTGAAATGCATTCCCTCGACGTTTTTAACATTCATTGTTTGCAAGTCAATCCATGTTTTTGGCATCAGAAACAGCAATGGCAGGACGCACAACATAAACATGGGGTGGAACAGAACATAATCTATGTAAATAACTCCATGCCACATGACAGCATCATGGCACATAACTCCATCTGGTAAAGCATGGCATGACATAACATATTCTAAGTAAATAACACCATATCACACAACAGCATCACAGCATGGCACAGAACTCTGTCTAGGTAAAGCATGGCACGGTTGGCACATAGCATAATCTATGTAAATAAACCAAGTCGCCTCTTCGGGTTAGATGCTGGTTGCACTTTTAGCTTTTAACAGGAGCTCCTGACCTGGCTTGTGTTGATAACATTTCAAAGCCTTCTTGTCATAAAACAGATTTGGGCCCAAGCGCTTTCGCTCGATTCAGAACTGCTTAAAGATGTCTCCATCTCTCCCCTATTCTCGCGCTCTGGAAGATGCCCCCTCCCTTCTTTACAAGCCATTGACCAATTCACAGACTACCAGAGAGAAACTTTCAGGACAATTTAATCTCTCCGGGGTATTACTTAGCAAAACCCTTTTCACTGTCAGCAATCGCCCCCCGCCTTCAGCATATCCCTACCCCCCAGCCCCACCCCCTCTCTCTCACCAACACACCACGGACTCCCTCCCAGTCTACGTTACAGCGCTGGACATCTTTTTCCAGTGGGAGGCGTCTGCTGTTGCAAGTTAAGTGAGAATTTAATGCCACCCTCTGCCGCACTTGAATGTGGATAGAAGGCGTCTTACCCTGCTAACTCCTCGGCAAATTTTATAACTCCAATCTGTTTAGAAGACCCGCTGGGGCCCGTGTTGTGCGCTAAGGCGCTGCTGGATGGGATGGCATGCAGCAACAAGCGGGAAGCCTCACACAAGGAGGTTACACATAGAGACGAAGATTACTACCCTTTGGCGGGGAGGGGGGAGTCCGGCCATTACCAAAGCTGATGCCTTCAACAGCCCAGTCTGGCAGAATTGAAGAGACGGACGACAAAACTTAAAGCCAGAAAGGGAGGGGTACTCACAGAGGGACACCTGCGCGCACACACAAAAGTTCTCACAAATAGAATTAAATATTGAGACAGTGAGGTTGTACAGAGAAACATAAAGTCAAACATGAACACTGAATTACTGCCTGACTCATACTGATAGAGATAGTGGGAACAGTGAGCAGGCAGTCAGACGCCTTAATAAACCTCCTCACCCCCCACCTAATTACACACACACACAAAGAGACATACACACAAATAAACAGAAGCAGAGCTGCAGACAGGTGCAAGGAAACACACACGTCCATGCAGACACCTAGGGGAAACACAAACGGACACCGTTATGCACATGTATGAATTGGTTTATCTGTGGACGGGCCTATGTCCTGCGGAGACGCCGTCCTGGCTGCTCTTCACATATCCACTGGACCCCCCCCCCATTGTCTCCGGGAGAGGCTCATGCATACATTTTTATCAGGCCAGCCGCATAAAAGTAGAATGAGGGGAGACTTTGACCAAGACACGGCGGAATGTGTCCAGATTTGGAAAGAAAGGGGCTAGGAAGGGAGACGGGGCGGGGGAGTTTTAATAAAATAAAAATAAAACTTACCTGACCGTGACCGGTCCGCACCTCCTCTGCTTCTGCTCCGTGCCGCCTCTGCTTCTGCTCTGTGACGGTGTCTCAGGCAGCCAATCCAGACCCTGCATTAGCAGCACCAGTATTGGCTAGAGCATGGAGACAGCCCGCCCTTTAGGAGACCGGAGGCTGCTGCATGAAGCAACCCTCGGCCTCTTGAGTCCCCCCTCGCTCTCCCATGGTAGTAGGTGGCTGGCCTGTAGTGCGCATGTTCGGGCTGGTCATAAAAATGACCAGCTCAAAATCGAGCATGCGCACACTATTGCAAGCGCTGCTGTCACTCAACCCTTGCTGCCGCAGCTAGCCCTGCTCCCGCCCCACCCCCTTCAGCGGCCGATTGACTGAGACTGCCAGTGCCGACTGCGAGCCGAGAGACGAGCGACTAAGTTGCTTGCCGCTTGCGTGAATGGGGCCATGTGGCTAGTGGGGTAACGCCCCAGCGCCCCAATGGATGCACCGCCACTGATCCTACGCACAAGACCCAAAGTCACCTTCCTTTTCCATTCATGCGGGTACAAGTTTTATAGTTTCCATCTCAGACATGCATTCACACACTATGGTGTGGATGTTGTCGAACTGAGGCTTGATTGGGTGAAAAACATGTATCCAATAAAAAGGAACGTCGTCCTTAATACAGACATAGTTTTAAACTCTATCTTAGCTTTTACAGTAGAAGCCTGTATGCAATGCTGCAAGGGGTCTTAACACCAGCAGTGTTAATATGTAAAAAAAACAATCTGAAGGTATGCTTTTATTTCTGGCTACGTAAAAAAAAAAGGTATTCTCTTGGGTACCTATAGCGGCCAACTTTTTTCCAAATGTATACTATTGTGTCATACATACAGCATCAATCACCATTCATCCTAACCAGAGTTGAAGGCACCCAAATCAGAATCCAGACTCAAGCTTCAGTATGAACCCCAAAGAACAACCACATGTAACAAAATGATAAGAACTAAATGATATAAAAAGTAGACAATTTAATAAAAATATACAATCACATAGGCAATTATCAACAATGATGAAATACAATATAAAAATGTATGTTAAAAAGAAAAGAGACTAGAGAGCAAAAACATAGCGTGAAATCGTTACATTCATCGAAGAATGGTTATTTCCAGTGAGAATCAATGTATATGGAACCATCAGTCTATTGTTTCATAGTAGATTTCAACATGAGGTAGTTCCTGGATCTAACCAGTTCTAAAGACACAAGCGTCGACACGTTTCGGTGGTGGATACTTATTGAAATCCCACCTTCATCAGGACAAGAATAATAATACTCTCTCCATCTTTCATGAAAAATTAAAAAACCCCTACCATGATTTAAATGAGATCGGGGGGGGGGGGGGCGGGGAGGGTGGCCTTGTCGCTAACCCCTGTTCCGAATATTTAACGAATAAGTTAACGTGGTCCGTGAATTCCACTTTCAATGGAGTTATATTAAAGACTCTGGTCCTCAGCTAGATCATATGTATTATTTTAAATGTAGATCCAACAGAATATGTCCAAACGAACTCAGGACAGGGTTTCAATATATATGCATTTGCTTAAACGATCATATCATAGATAGCACGTGATCAGATCCACCTTCGTTTTGGGATCGTAATAGTGATCCCGGGTTCCGCTAGATTTTCCCCGTCTGTCTCATCCCCGAATAAAAGACTGATAGCTATTTCTGGCTAGACTGATCAATAAGTGGGAAACATCCATTACCACACAGTCTTTACCACGCATAACACTAACAACACCCTGACGGTACAAATACTGAGGCTGACGCGAGCGCGCTAGCACAGAGTCCTCCTGAGGCGTGAGCCGGGAGTAGACATGATTGGCGAAGGTACGAATGTGATTGCCTTTGTTTTTAATTGTTTTTATACTTTATGTGGAAACTTTTAACAAACTGTAAAACGGCGATTAAGTGACATTCTTACCCAACAACTGCTAATACCACATAGGATTGTTACCTTTCACTCCCGGGACCCGCTGCTTAAACGCGGAGGCGCCATCTTGAGAGGAGTCAGGTCAGCGGGCTAGTGGTTCTGCCCCTGACTGTACAAATAATGAGGCTGACACTAGCGCGCAGCGGACGCGCGCAGCGGGCGCGCCGCTGGTGTGCCCTAGGCAAGCCCGTCTGCGCCCGTCCGCGCTCGGCGCCAGTCCCCCTGCTCATTTGCGTTCAGAAATAACAAACACTATAACCTATTCTAGTGGGACACTACACAATCTTAAT
This sequence comes from Triturus cristatus, assembly GCF_964204655.1. NCBI lineage: Eukaryota > Metazoa > Chordata > Amphibia > Caudata > Salamandridae > Triturus > Triturus cristatus. Next base: position 559,401,305 of record NC_140590.1, read on the forward strand.
TGTAATCCCAAAAAAGACTCCGGATGCATATGTTTGCAGCCAGGGACCTGCATTCCGTGGTCTCAGTTGCTATGCCAGGGGTGCGGAATCAAGCCACCGGATTTAGTATTTGAACCCATTAAATCCAAACCCAGTCTGAGCAGCCACGATAAAAATACGTTGCCTATTTAAAGTTGGAAATGTGTCCTTATCAACGCTCGTTCATTGGTAAAACACAGCCTCGAATGTGAAGCTTTAATTTTGGATGAGAGAATAAGTATCGCGTTTATAACCGAAGCCTGGACGGATGAGGCCTCTGGCCCTGACTTGGTGAACGCTACACCACCGACTATCTCTGTTTTGCACTAAATAGACCCAACAGGAAAGGAGGGGGCCTTGTGGTTATCTACCACAAATCCATTAGGGCATCTTTTAACCCACTGATTAATCTCGGATTTGAAGTGCTTGATTTTTGTTTTTATCTTTCACACCACTTCACCTTCAGAGGCACTCTATTATACAGAGCACCTGGACCTAGAAACCTATTTCTCAGGAAAGCTGATAGCACAATTGAAACTATGTTAAGTGCAAATACTTACACTATATTCGGAGATGTCAATTTCCACTTGGAATCACTATCTGATCCTGACACTTCAAATCTACTAGATTTGATGAACAATGCTTGTCTAAAACAGGTGGTGACTGGAGCCACACACAAGGCCGGACACACACTAGACGGCATTTTTTCTTACGAAACACAACTAAGTTTTACTGGCACCCTTCCAGTCATCTGGTGAGACCATATGGTAGTACTTTTTTAAATCAGCTCGCCCAGTCGTCACTCATGGAAACCTGGGAAGAAGCATCTGGTCAGTAGAGCATAGAATAAAATTAATGCGGAGGAACTGCAAGAGACGTTAATCACAACTGTCCCCTCCCTCCCTACAGACCTGGATAAGACGACACTAGCTTATACTAAATGGTTAGAAGTTGCTGGAGATAAGCTTGGCCCTAAAAAACTTCTCTACCCCAATAGGGCAAGGCCATCTTCTCCATGGTACTCCCAAGAGCTTAGAGACCTTAAACTGAGTTGCAAACACCTTGAGAGAATCTGGAGGAAGAATTACAATGAGAATGAAAGAAATAATTATAAACTTAGTCTAGCTCAGTATAAACAGTTACTATTTAAAACAAAACAAGTTCTTTTCTAAACAAATAAATCTTGCAAAAAACTCGCCCAAAGAACTATTCAAAACAGTCACATCGCTAGCACTTCCAACCACTCCTACTATTTCCACCAGTCAGGAATTATGTGATAACATTGCACAATTTTTCCTGGGCAAAGTAGAATCTATCTTCTCTACCTTCTCCAAGACTACAGACAATACTATCTCCACCCAAATTGGCGTCAAACAACTGGAAACAAATGACAGGGAATCTTTTGACAACTTCTCCCAAGTAACAACTTCAGAAATCTTATACCTTACAACAAAGTCTGGTTCACCTAATGACCCCTGCCCCATCTCTCTGTTGAAATTAGCCCCGGAACCAGTAGCCGGTGCACTGACTTGTCATCAACTCTATGTTCTCTCAGGGATATTTTCCCATAGATTGGAAAATTGCTTCTATACTGCCCCTACTTAAGAAACCCTCGCTGGATCCCAAAGACCCTAACAACTTTAGACCCATATTGAGGCTTCCTCTTCCAGCGAAAGTAGCTGAGAAAATCATGAACACACAACTGAGCGCGTTCTTGCTTGAATCACAGGTACTGGATCCATCGCAATATGGTTTCAGAGCTGGTCACAGCACCGAATCAGCCCCCATTAAATCAACTGAGGAGATTAGAACCAGAATCGATCAAGGAGGCAAAGCAGTGATGATCATGTTGGATCTCTCAGCGGCCTTCGGTACGGTCCATCACTCACTATTGATGGACCTTATGAAGGAGATTGGAGTTCAGGGTACCGCCTGGAAACTGCTGGAATCCTTTCTCTCTAACAGAACCCAAACTGTCGCCATGGGTGAATTCTCCTCCAGACCTTTTTCCCTGCCATGTGGAGTGCTTCAGGGCTCCTCGTTTAGCCCAACGCTGTTTAATACTTATGTCTCTTCACTGGCCCCTCTTATTGAATCCTTTGGTTTCTCCTTAACCTCCTGTGCCGATGACACCCAAATTGTGGTTTCATTATTGCCAGGGTTGTTGATGGAAACAGCAACACGTCTTAATGAGTGCATGTCAGCGGTAGGGGACTGGATGGCTCAGAACTGTCTTAACTTAAATTCCGGAAAAACGGAAGTGGTATTATTTGGTAATGACCCCAATTTTTGGACGCCGGCCTGGTGGCCGGTTTCTCTGGGCCCCCTTCCTGCCCCAAGGAATAAAGCAAAAAACCTGGGGGTTGGGATTGACAACAAACTCAACTTTAAAGACCATGTGAACATGGTTATATCTTCTACCGCCGACACGCTCAGGGTATGCAGGAAAATAATACCTTTTTTACTCAAAGACAGTATACAAACAGTAATTACTTCACTAGCCTTGTCAAGGCTAGACTATTGCAATGGGCTATATCTTTCACTAAAAGAGGGCCTCCTGCACAAACTACACCTTCAAAATGCAGCTGCTAGACTGCTCACCGGTACATCAAAATTTGCCTCGATCTCAGCCCAGATCAAAAAACACCACTGGCTGCCAATTCGAAAGAGGATACAGTTCAAGGCTCCATGCCTCATTCACAAAGCCCTACAGGGAACTGGCCCAGAGTTCTTGAAAAATAAATTTCAATGGTATATACCAAAAACATTGCTTCGGTCATCAGAAGCATAACTAATATTAGTACCCAAAGTGCGCAAGGCCAGTTGGGGAGGCAGAAGCTTTGTAGCACGTGCAGCTAAAGCATGGAATGACCTGCCGCTGCAGCTTAGGTCCATGACAAATCTACTCTCTTTCAGAAAGGCTTTAAAAACCTGGCTTTTCTCCACCTAAATATCGGCGTACCATCCTCTCCTCTCAGGCCTCAAAAGGACTTTACAGCGCCAGGACACCCATGGGTAACAGTGCGCCCTATAAGTAACAATAACATAACATAATATAACATAACATAACACTACAACGCATATGCCATTACCACGCATGTCATTACCACACATACACTTTACTACAAATGCCTTTAACACACATGCCTTTACTACACATTTTTGTTATATGCATTTACCATGATGGCTTTACCACACATTTTGGTATATGAATTATTGGGTAAGTATATAGGTAAGTACATAGGTAAATATTTGTTAAGTGTGTGTCTTAATATACGGGTTTGTATATATGGTATATTAATATATTGATTAATAATTTCATAAAATATTTAAAAATTTACAAAAAAAGTTTTAGGAACAGGATGTAATGAATATAGGGATACTGGGTGGGGAAGGGTATTAATACCCAGGTATTCATTTTACTACCTAAGTATTAATGTTTAAACATCAAAATATATCATATTTCATATTTTCTACTCGCGCGACAGCGTTCTCAATGCGAACAGTAGCGGCCTGCCACAACCGCCCACGTTGAGAAATCCCGGAGGGAGGCATTTAAGCTCTCGAATTTCTCACTTGCCAACTTAATGTTGGTGACCTGCATGTGAGAAAAACTCTGCCACATGGCGGTTAGCGGAGTTTTTCCAGAACTCTAACACAGAGTGGGCAAAACTCTGCAAACTCTGCCGGAAGAGCGGAGTTTATCGCCCACCCCTACATAGGACCTCACTTTCACAGGGTAAATCCATTCCAAAGGTCCCGGTATCTTTTTGCAGGTTGTAGGTACCTGCACCAGTTAACAGAGCAATCTGCTGATTACTGTGTTGAGAGGAGTCAAAGTTAGGGGGTTTGACTAGGACTTATCTGAGAACCAGTATCTGCGGGCAGGATTCTTTCTTCATCTTGCAAGCTCTAAGGAGCAGCAGCTCTGACACACTTGTACCATGGCTAGAACGCTGCTATCCAATCACTCAAAAATATCACTCAAGACACATTCACCTCCACTACAACAGGTGTATTTTAGTTCATTGAAAATGTGCCATGTGGTTGAAAATCTCCCAGAGGCCTTTGCAAAGACATTTTTCAGTATGGTAAGGTCGGTCAGAGCAGTTCCTAAGTTCCAGGTTTTTCCTCTATTTACTTATCCCAGCCCCTTGAGAGCAAAGAGAATCTATGTCATTCCTTTCTAGCTACAGGTGCAGGTGGAGACAAGCAATCTGAGGTGGTCCTTTAGTATGAATCAGGTGAGTCGATTAAACATAAAGTACGGGGGCGTGGCTTGGCAAGCCAAAATGGCGGATGTGTGCTGAGAGCGCTCCGTCCAGCCTACCATCTATCCTTCACTATCCTGCTTCTCCGGTCACCTCCTGAGCCCCAGAGCTGCCCGCTGACATCAAAGACTGGCGTCTCTTACCTGGACCGCTCTCGGCATTGTGGAGTGGCCTGTGGTGGCAGTGCGGCGCTTGAAAGGAAATGGGGCCTGCTGCGACGCAGCCTCGTGTGAAGCCGGGGCATCCCCTGGGTCTTCTGCCGGCTGGGAGTGACGTCGCTGCCGCAGCGGAGCTGGCACGCTGTGCGGCTGCGGCGGCTGGGGTTCCGGTGAGTGCCCTGAGACTATGTGCCTCTCCACGGGGGTCAGCTGCCCCCTCGTGATTGCGGACTCCGGCGGGGGGCGCCACATAGTACGGTGGCTGTGTCGGGCCGCGGCATGCGAAGTGCCAGGAGTAAGCACGGTGGGTTCGGCAGGCGGCCTGTCCTGGGTCGCTTCCTTGACCATTGGTGGTCCAGATGAGCCTTAAAGGACAGGAGTGTCCCCCTCACTATCAGGTGCCCTTCTTGTCCCGGCAGCTGTCCGGGGTGCGCGCACACTTCCGCGCCCTCGGGGTGTGGAGCCCAATATCTGCCTGCGCCCCCCCATCCATCGGGCACTCCCACACTTCTCCATTTCTCCCCCTGCACACATTGGAAGGGGGTTCGGCGGTCTCATCGGGTCGCGGGGGGGTGTACAGCGGAGGTGCATTGAGGTGGGCGAGCGCGGCCAGCAGGCGAGGGAAGTGATCGCACACATGAGTCTTTGTTGAGCAGGGGTCGACCGTGGTGGCTTCTCCCTCCCTCTCCTCGATCCCTGAGGAGTACACATTGGCGGTCAGTTGGGCCACGTGGGTGAACCTTGCTGGGGGCAGGTTGCGACTACTGGTTTCCACTGCATCAGTTTGCTGTCTTATCGGTCCGCGGAGGGTGCCCACTGGGGGTGCTGAGAAGAGGACGCACTATATTGGGGGATGTTGGCTGTGCCCCCCACGTATCCTGCTGCTAGGCATGGGCGGGCCTGGTGCTCCATCCTCCACCCCCCATACACGGAGGACCTCTATCGGCGGTCTATCGGGCCGCGCAGACCTCCTTCAGGGCTCCCAGCTGCGGACCTGGGCTACTGTACTTTTTGGCATGCATTCGGATCCCTGGTGCCTCTTGGTAGGGGCCTTTAGCTCCCTTCCGTACTGTGGTACGTCTTCCCATTGCTGGCGCCTGTGGGACTATTGGGGTCGTGCTCTCTTGTGAAGGTTACTCCTGCCTAATTGGGACTGTCTCGCACACCAGAAAGGAGGTACACTGATCGTCGGCAGGCCTTGGTCCGGGGCAGAAGGTGATGAGTGGTCTATCATGATGAGGGACAAACCAAGGGGAGGATCAACCAAGCAGAGCACGATGGGCAAATTTACGGGCCAATGGGCCTCTGCCGCTGCGCCCGGAGGGTCGCAGAGTGCTGTGCCAGATAATGCTGCCCTCATGGCCGCCATCACTCAGTCCAGAGATGCCTTGGATGCCAAGATTGGGATGGTGGGCTCAGATGTTATGCTGCTGCGACAGGACTTGCGGAATGCAGTCATACGCATCAGGGAGACGGAGACAAGGATTTCGGGAGTGGAGGATGTCGTCGCCACTTTGCAGCAACGGGTGACATCCCTGGAAACCACGCAACGGGGCCTTGTATCGCGTGTGGAGGATACCAAAGGGAGAGCTCGGCGCAACAACCTGCGCTTTGTTGGATTCCCGGAGGGCTGTGAAAGTGGGAACATGGAGCGGTTCCTTACCGAGTGGCTGGAGGGCTGGCTTCCCCCTGGTGTGCTGTCTAAGTGCTTTGTCGTGGAACCCACACATCGGGCCTTGATGCAGAAGCCCCCGCCGGGAGTTCGACCTAGGCCCATTATTACCAAGCTTCTTAATTACCATGACCAGGACGCTATCCTGTAGCAGGCTCGGGCCAAAGAACTCCTGCCATTTGACAACTCCCGCATATTGATCCTTCCGGTCTATACGAAACAGGTGCAGCAGCGGCGGCAGTCTTTCCTGGTGGCCAAAGCCCGCCTTCGTGCTTTTGGTGCTTGCGTCGGCCAATGGCCGAAACATGCACTACCTCCCTGATGCTACCTCACCAGGGAGGGCCCTAATCGTTCATCCGGTGCAAAGCACCAGAGATTCCTTTTTTTTAATTTGCCCTGTGGGAGACATTGAAGGCTTTCCGCGTCTTCCCCCGCCCATCTGTGACGTCAGCGTGCCACGAGGTGCTCTGACGTCACTGATTTCCCCAACGGAGCTGAGGACAGCAGCAGGTTAGGCTACGCTCGACTCCGATGGGGAAATCTGGCCGGAAACGACCTCCCCAGCTTTCAGGGAGAGTCTCCCCTTTCAAACAAAGCCTTCTTGAATGGGTTTCATGGCCGTGGATCGTGGCAGTGCTGCAATCCACGGCCAGGAAACCCCACTAGACACCAGGGATGTCTTTGGGGGGTCGGCCCTTGTGGGAATGGGTCGCCCCCTCCCCCCGGGAGGGCAATTATTTTAAATACTTGGCTTTCCATGGGGGGCGCGATTTTTTTTTTTAAATGGTGGTGATATTGGCAGGGGGTCGGTCCTTCTGCTCAGTGGCTGACCCTCTGTGGGGGCAATTTTTTGGGGTAAAACCATGTGCTTCCCGTAGGGGCCACAATCGGCTCCCAGGGAAGCCATAGGCATGCAAATAACAAAGTGCATATAATGTAAATAGGTCAGTGGGTTACTGCTTCTGTGCCCTTTTGTTTTTCGTCATTTTCAAGTCAAAATCCTAATATAGAACATTGGGCTATCAACTGTCATACTAATGTTTTTTTGCTCAGTCTTTCATCTTCCTAATGTTGTGAAAAGGGTTCATTTGGGCAGAAAACTATTCTTATTATGAAAGAGAACCCCTAACAATGATGGTACGTTTTAAATTCTGGATTTGTGCTTTCCCAGAATAAGGACTCAAACTATATTGCCTACCAGTATACATGACATGTTACTCCTACACTACACCTTGTAGTCCTGTCTGATGTAGCATTTCCTATAAATTGATGTACGATTGTCTCTGTGCAATGTGTGTGTGTGTGTGGTGTAAAGTGCTCTGACACCGTACACTGATGCGAGTGTTGCTATAAAACTAAATGAATCTGAGAGACAGTGGTTATTGAGACTTGAGGGGCACTGTTAAATGGTGCTAGTGAGGGAATCCGTGGCAGAGGTGGTCATTGGTGGGGCACCATCAGACAATGTCGCACAGGGCGCCACCAGCGCTAATGCCGGCCCTGGAGTGAATGATATATATATGTATCTATATACATATATATATGTATATAAATATATATATATAGACTCCACTCTCCCCCAACTCGTAGAGGAAAAGAGCACACGCGGGACTCCAGAGAAATACACAAATCCTTCTTTATTGTGGCGTATGCATAACGCGTTTCGTTTTAAATCAAACTTCATCAGATGCCGCCAAGGATATAGCAAGTGCTTCTCCCGCCCTCTCTTTAAATATATATATTTAGATATCTGTACTCTTTGACTGCTGGCCAGTAATCAAAACAACTTTTGATACCTGCTCTCTTGACTGGAGAGCTTCCTTTGCGCTACAATACGGCATGATTTTCATTTGGAATAGTTAAGCGGTGACGTCGCTGGGAAGCCCTGGCCCACCTGGAAGGAAGCCTTTTCTCGTCATGATTCATATGGATATACACATATATATATATATATATATATATATATATACACACATATATATATATCTATTTATCCAAACGATCGTTGCAAACATCCAAGAAATGATGTCCAGGCCACTCAGTTCGTAGATAGCACTGTTAATATATGATAACATGATTAAATGTTATATGACAGTATGATTTACATCATATTCCCACTTGGAGACAAAACATTCTCCCCTGTATTCATCTGATCGTCAGATGACCGATGATAGTAAAGGTATAGTACCTATGTTTAATCCTGTTAAAGATTACAAGGTTCAGGGGAAAATGTTCATTTCACATATCGGATTTAGTATCCATTGCGTGCTCTACAGTCTACAGATGTACATGTAATTCTTCATCCCCATTTAAACCAAATGGGGTCTTTGTTTTAAAACGAATAATGAGGCGCGATTCCAATCTTCTCAATTTCATGGTACGATTGCCACCTCTTTCATGCGTAGGTACAGTTGCGATTCCAAAGTAGCGAATGTCCTCCCAACTAGTCTTATGTTGCATATGGATATGTTTGGAGATTGCATATGTCATGTCTTTATTATGGATGGCTCTCAGATGTTCTAATATTAGTTTTTTCAACGACAGATGGTACTTCCGATATAGCGCATTCCACATGTGCATTCAATCATATATACAACATAAGTTGTATCGCATGTTATTTTTTCAATGATGTTGAAAGTTTTTCCTCTAAAGTCTTTGATGTTAGATATTGATTTCCCAATTTTACAAGCCTTACATTTTCCACAATGTTTGAATCCTTTTTGTTTGGCTGTTAACCACGTTGTTGTTTTTTTAGGTATAAAGTGGCTATTGACTAGTTTGTCTTTTAGGGAAGCAGCTTTGCGATAGGTTATGTTGGGTTTTTCTCCCAGTAATTTTCCAATGTCTGGGCCTTTTTCTAGGACATTCCAATATTTTGGGAGAATTTTACGAATCTTGAAACTCTCCTTGCTGTATGTTATGATCAGTCTAGTAGTATCTTCTGTTTGTTTTTTGCTCTTGTTGATGAGAGTTTCTTCTCGAGAGACTGTTTTGGCTCGTGTTAGACCTTGTTGTACGTCCCTATATTTGTATCCTCTTTCCAAGAATCGTTCTTTACTCTCTTCAAAGCTTTTTTCCGCCATGTCATCTGTTCAGCAGTTTCTTCTCATTCTTATGAATTCTCCGTTAGGAATACTTCTTATTAGACTAGTAGGATGGAAGCTTTTAACATGGAGAATGCTATTGGTGGCTGTTGGTTTGCGATGTACTTTAGTTTGTATCTACCCATTTTCTATGTATATCTGCACATCAAGATATTGGATTGCTTTGGAACTGATGTTATAAGTGAACTTTAGTCCCACTTCATTTGTATTGAGGATGTCGAAGTATTTTTTAAAATTATTTGTACTTCCGTTCCAAATCAAAAAAAGATCGTCAATATACCTTAGCCACAGTTCTATTTTGGCTGTATGTTCTTCATTTTCTTCTTGCCATGCCACAAATTTTTCCCACCATCCCATAGTCAAATTGGCGTAACTCGGTGAGAAAGAAATTCCCATGGCAGTACCACGTTTTTGTGGTTAAAGAGGAAGATATTGTTTTTCAGGCATAGTTCCACCATTTCTAGTAGCATTTCCGTATGTTTAATTTCCTGGATGTTTCTCTGTCGTAAGAAGTATTCAACTGCTGTCAGTCCGATTTCATGGTCAATGGATGTATATAGGGACACCACATCAATGGTAACTAATTGAAAGCCTTTCTGCCATCCCGTATTTGACAATGTTCTTAAAAAATCCCCATTGTCTTTGATGTATGAACTAAGTTTCATTACTATTTTTTTTTTTTGAAAACCTTTATTGACATTGCAAATAAAGACAAGTATGGGCCTACAACCCTCGGGGCCGGCCGCTAAGCAGTGAAAGTAACAGCAAGCAGATTCGAATCACATGCAGCACCTCGGGAAGCAGATTCTCCATGCTAGTATTCTCTTATCCACTGAACAGCCCAAGAGGGAAACCAGGATATAAAAGGTTTTCATTTTACGATAAAGGATAGAAGGATCAGGTGCCAATCAAGTTCTCAGCAGCGAAAAATGGCAGGCAGAATAGTGAACGTCAACAATAAATAGCAATCTATCAAGTCAATGGCGCTGAAACAGGAGGTTCAGGATGTGGAGGGATATCACGAGCCGTGTGCGCCTGCAGTCTCCTGCCCTAGGACCCATAAAACCCCACGGAAATGGGGCACAAATGAAAAACAATGATTGGCCACGAAGGAAACCTACCGCACTGACCCCAGAAAAGAAAGACAAAGAAGAATAAGAGAAGAAAAAGAAGGCCATAGAAACAAAGTAAAGGACTATAGAAGCCCCTCCCCCAACCCCCCACCCTGCACCTCTGCAGATGACTACGGCCCCCCCCCCCGCAGCGTGCCTGTCGCCCCAGAACCAGACCCGAAATATAGAAGAAACAGAGAAAAAGGGGAAAGAGAGGAAACCCCCCCTAACAGAAAAGGGGAGAGAGTAATAATAAACTGGAGGAGGGCCTTCAACCATGCCCCCGGCTTCTCCCTCCCGCACAATATCTTCCTCCCCAACGCAAACAGTAAACAGCAAAAGTTCGGCCATATCTAAGAGAAATGGGGAGCATTATTCACCGACTACACTATTAGTTACATCGTGAAAGCACACAACCCCCAAGCCCGCCCGCCTATTAAATGACAACCTCTGAAGGATCAGCCTTATCCTTGGCCACTCTTTGCGAATCCACCAATGCAGACCCATCGACCCATTATAATGTCCAAGGTTACAAGGAAGAGGAGCGTCCAAAAAAGACCAGGAAGGGACACACACATGTGGGGAGGACGTTTCGGAACACCAACAGAGTCATCGTCATGGAAGATCACCTTTCCCAGTACTGCCCCAGGGCCTGCGCCCCACACGAGGTCCAGGAAGGAGGAATCAGCCAGAGCAGGCAGCCGTTGCGTGAAGATTGCCTGGATCGCCGGAGGCCGCGCGTGGGACAAAGTCACCACCTTCCGCTCAAGTCCAAAACCTCCGGAACAGACCGACCCCACAGCCTGCCGACCACACGCTGCCACAGTGTCCAAAGTTTCCATCTGTCCCTTATTCACAGAGGCGGTCACGGTACTTTCCTCCTGTGGAAGGTGAGACAGAGCCTTATGTACCTGGGGACAGGCCGACCGCAATTGTTCCGACGCTGACGCAATACCATCAAGCTTCCTCCCCAAAACCCGGGCGCCGTGAACCAGGGTGGAATGAAGGGCTCCGAGAGCATCGAGAAGGTCACCGTACCCCAGCACGGCCCCCCGCGCTCGCTCCGCTACGCTCCTCTTCGCCACACACTCCCAATCTTGCTGCGACCCAGTGTACAGGATGATAGAGTCCATCCTATCAAGATGGCCGCAGGGCAGGGCCACCCCAGATGGGGACCGGGTCTCAGGCACAAGCGCATCAAGTTCCATGTCACTGCAAGCAAGGGTCCGGAGGCAGACAAAAAGTGTATCCAGTGTGTGGTCACAGGTGACAGTCGTTCTCCCCCTGGGCCAGTGTCTGCGAAAACCGGGAGCAGCCCGCGCAAATCGGGACGAGCCACAGGCCGCGTCCGATCAGTTCACTGGCGAGGGTCCAGGCGATCGCCAATAACCCCTGGAATCGTCACCCCGGGTATGCACCCGTCACGCTATTCTCGGTGATAGGAGCGACCACAGCGAGATTCAGGCCAATATTCGCGCCGCTTCGGTATTCCGACTCCACCCGGTCACCAATGGCCGCTGTTGTTGAACTGCCGCCCGGCCATGTTGTCCACCCGAGGTCCCGGCTCCAGGGCCGCACAGGCCGCAAACTTCAAATGAACATTTCTCGGGCGGTACCGCCGCTAGAAGCTTCAGGATCACACGATCGGTTGCCGCTCTCAATCACCAACATGGGCACGTAGCGCAGGCTGAGGATCTCATGCAGGATATCTGTGCGGGATGCGGAGATTCACGGAGCCGGGAGCCTACGCTGCCATCCCGGTCGCCATCTTGGCTCCTCCTCCCGAGTTTCATTACTATTGGTGCCAAATATTTATCCACATAGATAGAGATATTTTGATATAGGGAATCGCAGCTTGACACTATTGGTCTGCCTGGTGGATTGATGAGTGTTTTGTGGACTTTTGGAAGAAAGTATATCGTGGGCATTACAGGACTTTCATTGAGTAAAAATCGAGCTTCATCGTCATTTAGAAGTCCATTGATTTTCCATGTTTGGATTCTTCTTTCTAGATCTAATGTTAGATCATTGATGGGATTTGATGACAGTTGAGTATAGTTTTGTTCTTCTCCCGGGTGTCTCATTGCTTCTTCAATGTAATCTGATGTATTTAAAACCACTACATTTCCTCCTTTGTCTGCTGGTTTAATAGTTATTTTTTCATTTTTCATCAAATCTTGTAATGCCAGGCGTTCTTTTTTTGTTAGGTTTTCTTTTTTGGTTAATGATGTGGTGTTTTCCATTTTTTCCAACTCATTTATGACCAAATCATGGAATTGATCAATTCTGTTTCCTGGACTCAGAGTGGGACAGAATTTGGACTGTGGCTTCATTCCAGATTTAGAATGTTTGTCTGTGTCTATATTGAGGTCATCCAATATTTGTGTCTCTGTCATTGCTTCATCGTTTTGATTAAGAGCCAGGTCATAGATATTTTTAAGGTTCGTAATGTCCTGGATTGACAGAGTATTATCCCTCATAATGATTGTTGGTTGACTTTGTTCTGTTATCTGCGTTCGTTTTGCAAAAAACTTTTTTAGTTTCAATTTTCTAGTGTATTTGTATAGGTCTATTCTTGTTTCCACAAAATCATGGTGTTTTTCTGGGCAAAAGGATAGGCCCTTGTTTAAAACACTTTTTTCTACTTCGGTCAGTGTGTGTTCGGAAAGGTTGATGATCAAATTCTCTTTCTTTTTAATGCTATTCACTTTGCCTGCTTTTTTGCCATTCTGTTGCGCAGGGGGTAGTCCTTTGTTTTTTCCTTTCCCTCTGCGTATCTTTCTCCTTCGTTTGCTTCCCTTGTTTGGCTGTTGTCTCTCCCTCTCCCCCGATCTCTTTCTGGAGTGTGGTGCATCTTTTGTTTGGAGAATATATATATATACCTAACCGGGCTCGGCAAATCTTTCTTTGATGTTAAATGACGGGATTCTCCATTCCCGTTGCCGCCGGAGCCGCCCTGCAGGGTTGGGGGCCCCCAGCATGGAGCTTTTCTTTTGGTGTTGCTGACACTTTTGGGGGCATGACCCACTCACCCTGCGCCAAACCGTTGGACTGCCGTGGTTATTGTGGACAGTAGAGGTGAGAAAGGGAGAAAAGAGAGGGTACACCTCACTTGGAAAGTTTGGAACATTTTGCCATTTCAAACTACGTTGTTGCTGCTCCGTGACATTTTTGGCACACAGACATTTTATTTCGAGATGCTATTTTTAAATTCAGTGCAACGTTGGTAAAGAATGCTATTGAGCTACGAACTGTTACTTCCCACGTGTGTACTAATGAAAACTAATGCATTTTGGAACCTGTAGTGCTATCATCGAAAGTCACATGACCTGATAAATTGGAGCACTTGCAATTATGTTGGAATGTCACCTACCTGTGAACAAGGCTGAACAAAGCTGAAACGCTTAAGGTTGGAGCTGCTCAAAAATGCATTAAATGGCTGGAAATGTTACCTAACCGGGCTCGGCAAATCTTTCTTTGAGATATATATATATATATATATATATATACACACACATATATATATATATTTTTTTTTTCTTCAGAAACGCAAAGGATGCTGCACTCCAGAGATTGGTTCAGAGTTGCTTTATTTTCACCATGACTGGTGGTAGTGGTGGTGAAAATAAAGCAACTCTGAAACCTGTCTCTGGAGTGCGGCATCCTTTGTGTTTCTGAATTTAAATATCGGGTAAGGATTCTACCCGTTGCTGCCAGCGCTGACATTGGGAATTAATTGTTATATATAGAAATATTTATTTACAGAGATATTTCTCAGTGCTGTAAATATGAGACTGTGAAAGAACGATAACAAGTCTCTTTGAAGTAACCTGAAAGGCAGTAAAGTGTGGTACTGCTGCAGAGTATAAAAAAAAAATCTGCTGACTTTTGTGTAGTGACAGTTTTGATGCCATAGAGGGTATGCTGAAAAGAACAGATCTGTATTATATAGACACCTAAGTGGATTAGTAAAGCCACGCAGTAGAAACAGTTTGAAACAGATTAAATTTATGTGAGAGAGGTGCTATGGAGAGATGAGGGGCACGTTTGCAAGGATGGTAGTGAGGGAATCAAAGGAGGTCATAGTGTGCAATTGTAAAGCACACGTTCACCCGTAGGCATCTTGGCGCCAATATGATGGTCGCACTGGCTTCCACCAGTGCTAAAAGGCTGCGATGATGGGTATGTGGAAAGGTAAAGTAATACTGTGTCTTTTTTCTCTCTTTCTTAGTCTTTTTGGAGAGCGTACGGATTTCGCAAAGGAAAGGTAAGGTGACTTTGTCATTATTGACTGGTAAACACTTCACTCACGCACACACACACACCTATACTTTGAAACCAACAATCTATCTACCTTCTACGTAGGATAGTGTTTTAAAAGGATAGTTTTAGGCACTAGCAGAGATGGCGTATCATTGGATGAATGCTGCCCAGGCCCTAAAACTGGGTCTGGAGTCCAGCTCTGAGGCAGGATCAGAGACTGAGACAGCAGATACTGAGACAGCATCTGAGGGAGAGGACAATGGATCCGAATCTGGGAGTGATTTTTCAGTCGGCGCAGTTCCATCCGATGACTCATCTTCCAGCGATTCTGAAGGAGACGATGTCAGTTTTGCGGTCGCTTTGCCTGCACAGTCTGTGCAGCAGGACACCAGTAACAGGTTAGAGCAACCCAGAGCGCAGGCACGTGCGGCCGCAAGCACAGGCGGAGTGCTGTCTTGGAGCCTCCCAATTTAGTTCAGCCACAAATTCCGCCTTTCACTGGTGACGCTGGATGTAAAGTCGATACGGCAAATTTTTTGCCAATTGACTATGTCCATCTCTTTTTGGATGTTGACTTCCTTGACGAAATTGTGCAGCAAACACATTTGCGTGCCGACCAATTTCTGAGGGAGCATGGAGGCACTCTTGGGCCTCATCCAAGGGCGCACAAGTGGACTCCCACTTCTTTGGGGGAATTGAAGATATTTTTGGGCATCACACTTAAAATGGGGGTAGTGCATAAACCAACCTTGCTATCCTACTGGTCTACTCGCACGGTTGGGTTAACCCCCATCTTCGCACCATACATGAGCAGAGATCGTTTTTTGCTATTGCAGCGCATGCTGCATTTCAATTACAATTCTGCTGCATTGCCCCGGGACCATCCAGACCATGACAGGTTATTCAAAATTCGGCCTGTCGTGGAACATTTGTCTGCCAGGTTTCCAGAGGTTTATACTCCTGAAAAGAATATAGCCATTGATGAGTCCTTGATCTTGTATAAAGGGCGCCTGCTGTTTAGGCAGTACATTCCGAGCAAACGCGCTCGCTATGGCATCAAGCTGTACATGCTGTGTGAGAGCTCGACTGGCTATGCGTGCAGCTTGAGAGTGTATACAGGGATGGACACAACTCTTAACCCTGTACATTGCCCTCCCACGCTAGGGATCACAGGAAAGATCGTATGGGAGCTTGTCCAGCCACTTCATCACAAAGGTTATAACCATTATGTGGACAATTTTCTATACAGGAGTAGAGCTGTTCAGTGAGCTCTACAAAGCTGGCACCGTGGCTTGTGGTACGATTCGTTGTTGCTGCAAAGGATTCCCGCAGGAGCTTGTTTGCAAGAAGCTCCAGAAATCACAGAGCACTGCGTGGTATTCCAATGAACTGCTCGCAGTCAAGTTCTCAGATAGGCATGACGTGTACGTGCTCACTATAATTCATGCTGAGAGCACTTCCCCTGTCACGGTTTGGGGTCAGATGGCCGAAGTCCATAAGCCCACCTGTATACTTGATTACAACAAGTACATGGACGGAGTGGACAAGAATGACCAGGTTCTTCAGCCATACAATGCGAGTCGTAAAGCTCGCACTTGGTATAAGAAACTGTTTAGGCACCTGATCCAGATGGCAACATACAATGCGTATGTTGTTTATCGTGAGACCACCACAGGAAGACTCATGTCTTTCCTTGACTTTTAGTTGTCTGTGATTGAAAGTCTCACTGCTAAAGAAGCAGCAGCCTCCACTTCATGTGTTCTGGAGGACGTGGCAAGGCTGCATGAGTGACACTTTGCTGATAAAATTTCTGCAACACCCAAAAAGGAGCGACCATGTCATTGTTGTAAAGTGTGCTCGATGCAGGGAAAGAGGCAGAAGACTCGTGTGTAATATCCCCAGTGCCCAAGTAAGCCTGCCTTCTGTTTTCCTACTTGCTTTATGTTGTATCACACTAAAGCAAAATACTGGGGAATTGACTTGGGTGGAGCTACCAATAGGTTAACCTTTCAATTGGTGTTAATGGATACCTACTGTCTGTGGGCCACCACTTCACTACCCTAGCAGCTGCAGAATATTTCTTCCTCTACTTCAGGAAATCATGGACTTCTCAACAACTTTTTCTGCTTTGAGAACGTGGCAGTTGTGCGGTTCGCCAATTGACAAGTGCATTATAGTCCCCACGCTGCACATACTGGCGGACAGAACATACGCCAGTTTATGGTGTTTGCTTTAGAAAGCTTTTGAAAATTTCCAGCTTGTTTGCCTTAGCTTCAAAGGTAGATATGCTAGCTCAACTCGATGAATGACTTTGCGGCATACTCGGGCACCCCCAACTTGCATCCACAAACTGGAAGGAGTTGGATTTAGCATAGTGAGAGCATTGATAGCATGTGACAGTAATGTTTTCTCATGCTTCAAGTAGCTAGAGATGGAAGGCATTAGTATAGGGTCTCTTAACAATTCGACAGGATTAGTTAGGACTCTGATGAGGACAGACACGCAAACGGGTTAGATCAGCTTATGGTAGGTGCGCTTTCCCAGGAGAATTGCAAAGGTAGAAGGTAGATAGTATAGGTAGCATAGATACACGTCATGACTTCATCTTCACCCATGGATTCAAATCCATTGCTGCCACACTCGCACTGAATTTACTACAGTACTCATGGGTCAATGCTGCTTGACATGTTTATCCTCAGTTAGGTTTGCTAGGTTTCCCTAGGTGCCGGCAGAGCTAGGGTTCAAAATCTACAGCTAAGCACTTTGCAAAAAAAGGGTCTGTAGTCACTGCGAAAATGTGGTGTGTCCACGTTGCGTTTTGGGCCGTTTCCTGTCGCAGGTACTTGGGCCTCACACACAAGTGAGGTACCATTCATCTCAGAAGACTTTGGGGAACGCGGGTGGGTGGAATTATGTGGATCCGCGCAGATTCCAGAACTTTCCACCACAGAAATGTGAGGAAAATGTATTTTTTGTGACAATGTTTTAGGTTTGCAATGGATTCTGGGTAACAGAACCTGGTGAGAACCAGCCGAATCACCCCATCCTGGATTCCCCTGGATGTCTAGTTTTTAAAAATGTATACGTTTGCTAGGTTTCCTTAGGTGCCGGCAGAGCTAGGGTTCAAAATCTACAGCTAGGCACTCTGCAAAAAAGGGTCCGTTTTCACTGCAAAAATGTGGTGTGTCCACGTTGCATTTTGGGCCGTGTCCGGTCACGGGTACTTGGGCCTCCCACAAAATTGATGCACCATTTTTCTCAGAAGACTTTGGGGAACGCGGGGTGGGTGGAATTTTGTGGATCCACGCAGATTCCAGAACTTTACACCACAGAAAACTGAGGAAAATTTGTTTTTTTTGGACAATTTTATAGGGTTACAAGGGATTCTGGGTAACAGAAACTGGTGAGAGCCAGCCAAGTCACCCCATCCTGGATATCTCTGGGTGTCTAGCTTTTAAAAATGTATAGGTTTGCTAGGTTTCCCTAGGTGCCAGCAGAGCTAGGGTTCAAAATCTACAGCTAGGCACTTTCCAAAAAAAGAGTCTGTTTTCACAGCGAAAATGTTGTGTTTTGGGCCATTTCCTGTTACGGGTACTTGGGCCACCCACACAAGTGAGGTACCATTTTTATCGGAAGACTTTGGGGAACGCGGGGTGGGTGGAATTTTGTGGATCCACGCAGATTCCAGAACTTTCCACCACAGAAATGTGAGGAAAATGTGTTTTTTTAAACAGTTTTTTAGGTTTGCAAGGGATTCTGGGTAACAGAACCTGGTGAGAGCCAGCCAAGTCACCCCGCCCTGGATTCCCCAGGGTGTCTAGTTTAAAAAAATGTATAGGTTTGCTAGGTTTCCCTAGGTGCCGGCAGAGCTAAGGTTCAAAATCAAAGGCTAGGTACTTTGCAAAAAAAGGGTCAGTTTTCACTGCGAAAATGTGGGGTGTCGACGTTGCGTTTTGGGCCGTTTCCTGACGCGGGTACTTGGGACACCCACACAAGTGAGGTACCATTTTTCTCTGAAGTCTTTGGGGAACACGGGGTGGGTGGAATTTTGTGGATCCACGCAGATTCCAGAACTTTCCACCACAGAAATATGGGGGAAATGTGTTGTTTTGACTTTTTACATAGGTTTGCAAGGGATTCTGGGTAACAGAACCTGGTGAGAGCCAGCCATGTCACCCCATCCTTGACTCTCCTGGGTGTCTAGTTTTCAAAAATGTATCGGTTTGATAGGTTTTCCTAGGTGCCGGCAGAGCAAGAGTTCAAAATCTACAGCTAGGCACTTTACAAAAAATGGGTCAGTTTTCACTGTAAAAATAAAGTGTGTCCACGTTGCGTTTTGAGCCGTTTCCTGTCGGGGGCACTAGGCCTCCCCACACAAGTGAGGTACCATTTTTATCGGGAGACTTAGGGTAACACAGAATTGTAGAGCAACTGTTATTACCTATTGACTTTCAATGCATTTCTTCCTTCCAAATGAAAGACAATGTAGAAAAAAGAAGTCATTTTGAAAAATGACCTATAATTCTCATGCTAGTATGGGTACTCACAATTTCGAAAATGTGCAAATATCTACTGTTTCTAAACTCTATATTTTGTTCCAATTTCAGAAATACATAGGTGTTTTTCATACAGATTTTTCCATGTATATATTTACCCAAATTAATTGGTATACACCCGGTACATAATTAAAAACCATTGCAAGCAGCTTCTCAGTTGTTGGTTCTGGGTTCATCGGGTTCTTGGTGAACCTACAAGTCCTATATATCCCCACAACCAGAAAGGTCCAGCGGATGTAACAATATATTGCTTTCAAACAGCTGTCATAATTAGAAGAGGGTACAGGTGAAAACGTTGACACAAATGACAGGTTTTTTCAACTAATTTTCAAATTTTCCTATTTTCAATGGTTAGTTTCCATAAAGAAACCTTGAAGGATCTACACAAATGACCCCTTGATAAATTCAGAATTGTGTCTACTTTTCTAAAATGTATAGCTTTCTATGATCCATTATTGATTTCATACCCATTTCTACCATTAACTGGAAAGAGTTTGAAAGCACAAAAAAACAGCAAAAATGGGCTACGTCCCAGAAAAATGCCAAAACTGTATAGAACATTTTGGATTTCTGACAAAAGCCTGCTTGTCCCTGAAAGCTGGGAAAATGGTGATTTCAGGATCACACCCCCTAGTTTGATACCATTTGCAGGGAAAAAAACAGACGCTTTCATTTGTAGCCCTTTTTTCCCATTTTTCCCCCAAAACACAAAAGTTACCTGTATTTTGGCTAATTTCTGGATCCCCTCCAGGGGAATCCACAAACCCTGGGTACCTTTAGAATCACCATGATGTTGGAAGAAAAGGACACAAATTTGGCATTGATACCTTATGTGGTCAAAAGGTTACAGAGGCCTAATCGGGAACTACCCCAAATAGCCAAAAGAGGGCTCAGCACTGGGGCGGAAAAGGCCCAGCAGTTAAGGGGTTAAACTCCCCGATGCCTTGCTTTATCCCGCTAGGTTGCGTGTGGTATATCGGTCCCGCACTCACTTCTTTGATTCACTAGAGGAAGTATGAGACAGTGCGGCTGCCCCCCCACTCTCCGCCAGGGAGGGAGTCGGACTCTTCCTCAAGTGGGACTGCCCGGAATCAGCTCAAGCCAAGGGGGAGAGGTGGCAGGCGCGCCAGGTCCAGGTGCTGCTCCCAGTCATGTGGTGCCTTCGCGCGGGCTGGGTCGACTTCACGACAGCATGCGTCAGCGGACTAGCTGTAGGTTGAACACGTAATCCTGTGGTCCTGAACTTCTTACTTCGACCGGAGAAGAACGGAGGAGGGCCGGTCTCTCTGTGGGGTCCTACGAGCAGAGAGAGGGCCAGCTGACTATGGGCTGTGAGTTGGGGGTCCATTGGTGGGCGAGGGGTGGGACCTCTTGTTGGGGTCAGCCTGCTCTGCCTGCCGCGACAGGTACTTCACTGTTCTTGAGGTACAGGGTGGGGGTGGGACCGTTGGGTTGTGTTTTGGGGTTTTTTGTTTCATAGCTGCACTGTCATACAGTATTCCAGAGTCTGCCAGTGTGTATTGCAATTTGTCAATAATGTCACTGACCTGCATGGGGCCTTTACAGGGTAGCAATGTCGGATAGTCTGCAAGATGCCTCTAGGTCCCTCCGGGTACTCAGCTGGAATGTTAGAGGGGCGCTTGATAAGATCAAACGTGGGGCTATTCTGAAACAGGCTAAGCGCGCCCACACTGATATTCTAATGTTGCAGGAGACACACCTTATGGGGACGAAGGGGCTGTGCTTTCAGCGTTTTGGTTATGTTCAGGTCTTCCACTCTGGGTTTGTGAGGGGGACCTGGGGGGGTTGCTATTCTGATCCATCGTCGGGTTGCCTACTCATATTTCAAGACATGGGGGATACTCAGGGCAGATACCTGTTGGTGCAGGGCACAGTGGGTGGCGATATTGTGGTGCTGGGGAGTATATATGCCCCCCTGCCTCTGTCCTGGGGGTTGGGGGTGAGAATTATGACCTTGTGGGCAGATATACCTGAGGGCTTGGCAGTCGTGGGTGGTGATTGGAACAATGTGATGGATATGGCCAGGGATTGGTGGAGGCCGGGGGGTTCACTGGAGTTCCGACACCCGGCTAAACTTTGCTCCCTAGTGACGAGTCTTGACTGGGTTGACCCCTGGCGCAAGCTACATGGCACAACGCAGGGTTACACTTACATCTCGGCGGTACACGACTCGTACTCCTGCCTTGACTACCTATTTGTCCCCCGGGCGGTCGAAAGCAGGGTGGTGGAGGCTGACATAGATAGATAGATACTGAACTTTATTCGATATGTAACAACAATATCAAAAAAGTACATACATATAAAATCGTTTATACAGCAAGAATTGCACATAGTTAATAACATGATTAAAATCACGGGAATTAAAAAAAATAAAATAGATACAATCAGGCAACAAAGTGAGAGGATGGTTAAGGTTGCATTGATAATCTCAGCCTCAACGTCAATTTTAGGTATGATGACATGGCTGCCAGGACTAGAGGGGTATCTAAGGTTTTTAATTTAAGGTATGCCAATTTACATGAACGTATACCCCAAGATTTCAGCAGTGGTTTTAAAAAAGTGGTCCTTGGCAGTTGATAAAATCTACAAAAAAGAATACAATGAATATTAGATTGGGGCGGCCATCACAAGGACATTTTTGAAGGTCAGTGAGCCAACAGTTTGGGTTAGGGAAAGTTAGGAGTCTAAAAAACGTGTTGGTACGAAAACGGGTCAGAAGCATACGGATGAATGGAGATGGTTCTAGTAATAGGTATTGCTGAATGCCAGAGACGGTGATCAAATTTTGATATTCAACAATAGTAGGCTTCTGTATATCTAGGAACCAGCGTTTATGATACAAATGATTTAGAACGAGTCGCTTTAGCTCAGCTCTAGATATATGAGTTAGGGTAGATGGATCCTCAAAGAATTCCGGGTGCCGGATGTCATTGGACAACCTTTTAACATAAGTTAACCATTTGATGTTTCTGACCTCTGTCAATTTTAGGCAATCTATAATGATTTCCCTATTGAAAGGGGTTTCCACGTTAATCCAGACTTTGTGCCATAGGATTAGTGGAGAGGAGTGAATAGTATCTACAATGTAAGTAAGGCCCAGTTCACTATGCGCCATATGAGTGGAGGTGCCAGGCGGGACAGCCAGGAGGTAGCGTAGAAAGGCGTTCTCAAGGCGCTGGATTTGTTCGGCGGGTTCGATCCCCCAGATCCCAGAGCCGTAAGTGGCGGTTGAGACACACTTCGTGCGGTAGATCTGGAGTAAAGGATGTATTGGGCGACCCCCTAGTTTTTTTGAAAAATTTGTGAGTGCGCCTATTGCTTTAGACATTGCTAAGCCTCTGGCTTGGGCCGCGGCTCTCCAGGAACCCCTCTTATTAAATGTAATGCCCAAGTAAGCGAAGCTGTCGACGTTGGTTAGTTTATTACCATTCAAAAAAATAGTGCATGGCTTTTTTCCAATCCCTTGACCGCAGGACATAGTGTAGGTTTTGGAGGTGTTGACTTTTAAGCCTCTCGTCGACATGAATTCAGTGAATTCAGTAACAGCCCTCTGAAGCCCCATGGGGGTCTGGGACATAATTGCCGCATCGTCGGCGTAAAGCAAGATAGGGATCGGTTTACCATTAATTGTAGGGTAATCATGGAAAGTTCTAGAGAGGTGGTAACTGACAGAGTTGATATAAAGCGTAAAAAGTAAAGGAGCTAAAATACAACCCTGTCTAACACCTTGTCTAATGACAAATCTATCTGAGCATTCTCCATTGATACCATACCTCACGCGAGCCGAGGCGTCCCTATACAACTCTTTGATGAATAAAATTATAGTGGGATCTAAACCAATCTCAGTAAGGGAGTCCCATAACTGTCCATGGTCAACACAATCGAATGCTGAACTAAGGTCAACAAAAGTTATAAAAAGATTTCCTTTTTTTGCCTGGGTGTATTTGGCTATAATAAGGGATAAGTTTAAGCTCTGTTCAATGGTTCCTTTGCCATGTCTAAAACCGTATTGCATATCCGAAATAATATCTTGAGTACTTAGCCAGTCGTGTAATCTGTTTAAAATAATTCGCCCGGCTACCTTCATGAGGGAGTCTAGGAGTGAAATGGGGCGGTAATTGGCGGGGTTGTCCCTCCCGCCTTTTTTAAAAATCGGGACGACAATAGCCTCTGGCCAGGTGGAAATAAAACCGGTAATGTTCATAGAATTCAGTGCGTTAGTGAGCAGAGGGGCCCATAAATCAAGGTGTGACTTGAAAACGTCTATAGGGACACAGTCTGGGCCTGGGGCTTTCCCAGAGGGGCAATCTTTCAAGGCCGTAAGAACCTCAGCGTGGTCAAAAATAATATTTAAAGGGAACGAAGTGGAAGAAGTAGGGTCAGAGGAGGAATTGGGTACAGAATCAGTCTCAAGAGGTAAGTTATCCAGATTGATGGGATTATATAAGGAACTAAAATGAGTGACCCAGGTTTCAGGGGTGATGGCTGAGTCCAAGGTCGAGGACTGAGAGGATCGAAAGAAAGGGGCGTTAACTGCCCTCCAGAAAGCAGTATTGTCTCTCTTTTCGGAAGCCTCCACCAGGGCTGCCCAAGCCATCAGCTTCAGCTGCTTTTTCCTTGCCTGGCGCTTAGTGCGGTAAATATGTCTGGCATGCTGAATCTCTTGGCGGTTTCTAGGGTTGGATTTCAAAGCTGCTTTCAACAGACGTAGGGCTTTGGAGCAGTCCCTATCAAACCAGCCGTAGGTGGAGGAAACAGATTTCTTCGGGGTACGCGCCAGAAGAGATTTGATTTCTATCAGAATTGCGGAAAATGAACTAGTTATTAACTGTGGGTTTTCCGCCAGTGTCAGACAAATTTGAAAATGGTCATAAGTATTGGTGACCAGCCTTTTGAGAAAAATAGGGGGGACTACTTTGTCCCATTTAAGGGAGAGACCCGTGGTGGTGCCCAGCTGCAGGGGAGGAGAATAACAGGTGTTCTGCCTGACTGTGCCGTTGGTATTCAAGGTTAACTTTAAAGTGACCTCAATAGGATAGTGATCACTGATAGGAATATCAAGGGTCTCCCAATTAATGATCAGGCCTGAGTACCTTGAAGAAATAAATGAGTAGTCAATCGTGGTGTGACAACCTCTCCCATTGTAAGTAGGTTTGAAGGATTTGGGGGGAGAACATAAATCATTAACAAAGGATAAATTAAAATGACATAATAATCCATTTAGCAGATCCCCCAGTTTAGTGTGGCAAAAGTGATTGGGGGAATCATCCATTTCGGTCATCCGGCCACAGGCACCACTGATATTCTGACGACAAAGCGGACAATTGAAATCACCTACCAAGATGATCAAAGTATCGGAATTATTTTGGGACTCATTATTTAATAGGTCGAATTTTAAACCATTAAGCACCGTGGCCAAGTAAACATTAGGTATGTTATTATAGAAGTTAACCAGGACGGCGTTGTGAATAGAACCGCCGGTCAGGCTGATTAACTGGTAATAGGGGGACCCTGTGGTATAGGTTGGTGTTAATCTAGATTCAACAGAAATGTAGGTCGTAAGCCCTCCCTTATATCTGCCATGAGGGCTGGGAGAAGCTGGGGTGTGAAAGGTCTGATAACCTAAGAGGTGAAGCTCAGTAGGGGTCCAGGTTTCCTGGAGGCAGATAATGCTGTATCGGGATACGATTTGAGTCCAGGCAGGATTGGACAACTTGTCGAGGAGACCTGCCACGTTCCAAGACAAGAGGCCGTCACCCTGGGTGGGCTCAATCGTGCCGAGTATGCCGGACGACAAATCTGTTGCGACTGTAGCGATTTCTAGGGAATGCAGAGAATTAAACGGAGAAGAAAAATCGCTAAGAACCGAATGGGGAGGAGGGGGATTAATGATGGGGGCTGTCGACGGGGACGGTGACTTAGGAGGTGGTAAGTAAGGGACAGTGGCAGAAAATGAATTCCTCCCCGGAGAAATGCCAGAGAGAGAATAAGTCGTGGTGTTGAAATTATCTAATACTAAGGGAGGTGACAGAATGCTCGTGACAGATCTATTGTCATACATGGGTCCGGGGTGGGGAAGTCAATCCTGATCGTTCAGTCCCGATAGGGGAGCATATCTGTTAAAGGTGGAAATAGTGCGGTGGGGTGTCACAGGAATGGCCCTTAGTAATGGAAATGCAGATATGGGATTTGTCAGAAGGGAACGAGGGTAAAAGTAGCTTAGATCGACCGTTAGAATACCAGAGCCCCTGCCTGGAGAGTACCAGTCCACTATATGAGGTACCGCTCTACGATCACGAAAGTTAATAATAATGACGTCTCCCTGTGTATCCTTGGGTCTGGAGCCCAGCCATTCCAATCTCCTAACGTGTAGGATTTCGCCGTTGATTTCAGGGGGGAGCGGTCTATTCTGTGTCAACCAGTATACTACTTTATTCTTGAGTTCCTGGTGGCTCTCCATTTTGCCCTGCGCGAGAGCTGGGACACCAATAAGAGAGACTACGTAGGGTGCCGCTTCAGGGGGCAAATCAATGTGTGAGCTTTTATCTAATTTGTGGACTGGAGACGACGGCCTATTGAGGGTAGTACCCTGGGGCTCTACGGAGATCTGGTTGTGGTCTTCTCTGGATGCACCTTTAAGAATGGGTTGAGTCGCTGGGATAGAAAGGGGAGCTTGGGGATTCTGTATGTGAGTTGATGCATTAGGCTGGGTTGTCATTTGAGTGGGGGAAAGAAAATGTGTGGCCATGGGGTTTTTACTTAAGTGAGAGTTCAATGCGATGTTAGAGTCTAAGAGAGAAGCATGCGTTACTTCTAAGGATGCTAGCTGTGATGCAATATTCTTGACTCTCTCTGTTAAAGGTAAGAGTAAAGATCTTACCAAATGCTCTATGTCGGAAAGTAGGTTGGAATAGAGAGAAGTAGGTGGCTGCGTTGAAGAAATTGGAGGCCTAATGCGTATAGGCGACCGTGTAGGTTGGGGCTTGGTTTTAACCGCGTCCGGGTGGGCATCCTTTCTCCTTTTTTTTATTGGTACTGTCCGAGTAGGTTTTGATGTTACCTTCAAGCCGCTAGGCCTATTATTTGCCTGTTTTTGCTTAGTTGTCTTTGCAATGGAAATGTGCGATGAGTCCGCAAGGGAGGTACCTGCAGTGCGGTGAGGATTGGGAGAGTGGGTTTCGGACTCAAATAAAATAGGCACTGTATCTATAGGGTCACATTGTGGCGCCGGGGATCCAGAGTCAGGGGTTAAGTCAGGATATGAGGCCCTAGATGGCGGTGAAATGACCTGTTGGATATGGCCCAGAGAAGAGCGCTTCAGGAAAGCGGGATCGAGAGACAATCGGCGTTCCGTGATTGCAATCTCTTTTTCCAGCACGGAAGCTGCCCTGGTGATAAAATGATCGAGTGTCCCCCTAACGGAACCCCCGACTAGAGAAGGCCTTGATTTAGACGTGTGAGCGGCCATATTAATTTACTTGGGGGAAATCACAACACAAATGTGGATGAAAACAAGTACAGTCATGCAAAAGTGAGGGTAAGACACGTAGATCCAAAGAAGGTCCGTGGTGGACGGCCCTAATTTAGCCGGAAAGAGACTAAACACAAGTCAGTCACCTGAAACAGGGGACGTTGACGAAGTCGGGATGGAAGATGACAGGGGGGTGGCCCAGCCCAGCCTCGATCGGCCTTGGACGGCCGTAGACGGCCCGCCCTTTGCCCGGGCTTAGCCCGGCGTGTCCCGCTGCGCGTCCCGCGAAGCGGGAGGCGCGAGGTCAGTTTCAAGGGCTGCCGGTGGAAGGGGAGGGGCTGCAGATGACGACGCTGCTCCTCACTGCCTCGGTCCCTCTGGTCTCTGAAGTTCTCGTGTCCGAAAGGCAAGTTTGTGCTCCACACGCTGGAGGCTGACATTCTTCCACAGGGGCTTTCAGATCACTCACCGGTGGGTGGCCATCACTATACAGGCTGGAAGGGCCCATGGGCCTTTCAGGAGGTGCCTCTCGGCCTGGAATCTCCAGAACGAGGACTATAGGGAACGGATGGAGGATGCCATTGATCAGTATTTGGCGCTTAATGTTGGCTCGGCCTCTGTGGGAAGCAATGAAGCCCACTATTCGTGGCGTAGATATTTCTTTCTGTGCAGCGGCCCACAAATTGCATAGGGAGGCCCTCGTGCGGGCAGAGGCCGACATCCTCGGGCTAGAGGCACGCAGCAGAAAAGAGGGGGGGTGACAGGTTCGCTGCCAGTTGCTTCTGGCGCAGCAGGACTATTCACATCCTGGATGAGGCCCGTCAGGTGCGGCTGGCAACCCGTAGCAGGATCTATCAGTGGGGGGATAGATCCAGCAAGCTGCTGCATAGACTATGTCAGGGGTCACTTCACCCCCAGGCTCTCCCGGGCGTTGTGGGACCGGAAGGAACACCTATCTCTGATTCATCAGCTATTGCTGAGAGCTTTCCTATGTATTACGCTGAGCTGTATGCCCCCAAGGAATGCTTATCAGTGGAAGTAATTGGTCGTTTTTCAGATGACCTCCCGCCTAAGGCCCTTTCTGATGAAGTACGTGTGGAATTAAATCGCCCGCTCACGGAGGATGAACTGGGAGCTGTACTGGGGGAGTTGAACTCCGGCAAGGCCCCTGGTCCGAATGGTTTCCCGAACAAATTCTTCAAACAATATTTCCTGCAGCTGGGTCCCCACTATCGTTAGGTGGTGGAGGAGGCCAGGGAACGGGGTTGCCTGCCTAGTGATTGGAGACATGTGGAAGTTGTAGTATTCCAAAAGCCTGGCAGACCTCCTGAACACCATGCCTCGTATCGCCCTATCTCCCGTCTAAACGTTGAGGCCAAGATTCTGGCCAAGGCATTGGCAAATCGTCTCCGACCCCATATAGCTTCGTTAGTACATCCGGATCAGGCTGGCTTTATGCCCCAAAGGGCGACCTGCCACAACATTCAGCGGGCGCATGTTGCTGTTGTGACCGTTCAGGGACTGGGGGAATGAGCATCGCTCTTGCTAGCGGATATGGACAGGGCATTTGACTCTCTAAATTGGGTGCACTTATTTGCACTGTTGCGTAGGTTGAACATAGGACCTCTTTCTTTGTCGTATCTAACCCCGCTGTATACTGATCTAACTGCATCCGTGTGCATGGCGGGCTCCGTCTCCTCTACATTCTCTATTGGACGGGGCACCAGACAGGGGTGTCCGTTGTCCCCCTATTTGTTTGCGCTGGCAATGGAGCCCCTAGCCGCCTGGGTGCGGATGGATGCTCAAGTGACCGGTCTTGAATGGGCACACGGCAGTCTGATGTATTGCATTATACGCCGATGATGTACTGTTCTTTCTCACTAATTTGGATAGGACGGGACCACGGCTGCTGCGCATAATGCAAGTGTTTGGGGAATCCTCGGGCCTATACATGAACCCTCGAAAGTCCACCCTTTGGGTCTTGGGTAGTGGGAGCGAGCTCGGCTCCTGGGCATCTTCGGTGCGGGGGGTTCATGGGGGGATGACGTATCTGGGAGTATTCCTGTCGGATTCTCCCACCACGTCCTGGGATCGGAACTTGGTGCCGGTATGGGATCGTGTGCGTGAAGACATCAAGACCTGGTCTCACATGCCTTTGTGTATTTATGGCCGGTCGGCTATTTTTAAGATGGTTTCGGTCTCGCGCCTACTGTACCAACTGCAGAATCATCCATACCCGATCCCCCCTAGGTGGTTCCGTCAGGTCAAAGCAGCACTAGGTCCGTTTCTCTGGGATGGCGGAGCAGCAAGGGTGGCGCCACGAACTTGCTTTCTGTCTACGTACTGTGGGGGATTGGCGACCGCAGATATTTTGTCCTACTATATGGCCTCACACTTGCTCGTCCTGAATGAATGGTGGTATGGGGACAGGACGGATTCGGCATACACTGTCGAACGTCGAATTCTCTACTCTGCCTGGTTGAGACGCTTCCAACCGTCTGCCACGCGGACTGTCTTCCAGATCTGGAGGCAGGCGTTATGGAGGATGGGTTGATGGAACAGACTGACTCGGGAAACCCCTCTTTGGCATAATGGATGCCTACCACACTTAGCGGCTCTGTCAGGATTCCGTGACTGGGATAACATTGGGATCTCTACCCTGGGCGACGTTATGCGGGGACCGGTTTTGAAATCCTTCCAGGATATCCAGAAAGACATTCAGATGCCAAAAACCCAATTTTTTTAAGTATCTACAGTTCCGACATGCTATTTCTCCTAGCTTGGAGGGGTTAGAGTCACTGGCAGAGTTCAGTCCGGTGGAGGCCAAGGTATTTATGGGGGACCTCCACGACCACAAGATCTCTAAAATGTATCAGTCCCTAGTCACACACTGCTCCCTGTCACTACAGCACCTGAGGGAGACTTGGGAGGGCGACGTTGGTCAGGAGGAAGACTGGACGGAGGCTTTGGTCTCTCCGCGAGGGGCGGCCATCTCAATGAGCCTACGACTTGTCCAGTTCAAGTACCTGCACCGGGTATATTATACCATGGTTAGGCTTTGGAGGGCGGGTTTGGTGGCCTCTCCAGTGTGTGTCCGGTGTGAACATGAGGAGGGAACCCTGTTGCATACTGTCTGGCACTGCTCCGCATTAGCCCGATTCTGGAGGGGGGTGCTGTCCTGCCTCTCGGAAGTGTTGGGGTGGGACCTTCCAAACTCACCGAAGCTGGTCCTCCTGCATGTTATGTAAGGGATTGGGGGCAAAATTTACAAGCGCCATCTCATGCTTCTGGGATTTACTCTGGCGAAAAGGGATATTGCTAGGGCTTGGAAGGCAGAGGTGGCACCTTCTGTCTCTGCCTGGAAAAATGGTCTGGACTTCTGTATGGGTCTAGAGACCCCAATATTTGTGGCCAGGGGGTGCCCCCGAAAGCATTTTAAGATCTGGAAGCGCTGGGCAGACTATCGGGGCCTGGAGCTCGTGCCGCCACAGGTGGTCCGGCACCAAGTCCCAGAATGACCTCCCCACTTTTCGTTATTATTTTCTTTTTCTCCTTGGTTATTTTGATCTCCTATCCTACGGATGTTCGGCAGAACAGCTGCCGCGTATGTGCTGATATGTTATAATTGTACAATTTCAGTCAGTGATATGATGTGTTGCTCTGGAATGGTCGACAGTGCGCTGGGGGGTGGGTTAGGGGTGTTACAATTTTAGGATTCAGATTTTATTTGTATTGCTCTTCATTTTCTCCTGAAAATATATGAAAATGGTCACATTCAATTGATGTATATTGATGCGGCAGAAGCTTCTGGGTCACAGAGCTCTGCGTCATATGTGGCGTTTTTACAAATAAAATTTGTTTAAAAAAAATAAACATAAGGTAGGGTATAGACCAGAGTAAACAGGGCAGGTATTGGTCTCAATCTCCCTTCCTCAAACAGGTTATTAGCCATAATTGGTTTCCTAAAGAGGTCAACTGATCCACTTAGAGATTTTGCATTATTAAGTTTCCTCTTCCAGGCAGAAACGTGAATTCACTTTAACCCAAATTCAGTTAAACAATACATGAACATGGGGTTAGTCTTGTATCCTGTAAATGTTACGAGATATCTGAAGTCTGGCTTTTAAAATTTGTAAGAGAAAGGGTTGCCCCGTGACTGTTATTTGTTGGCCTATGACATTTTTCAGAAAGGAGACAAACTGGACGGAGTTATCCTAGCCAAAACTAATATATTAGTAAGAAGGCCACCTGCTTTTCTATGGTTAACTTGCAAGGGTTATCAGGGTCCCGCTGCCCCCGCGGTGCGGGGGGACGAGCTGCAGGGGGGGCCCCCTCAGCACAGCACTCAGCCCCCACAACTTTCGTTACGCAGGTCACTTTCATTGTGAGCAGTTGAAACTTGCAGAATATGGCAGTAGTTCCATACTAGAAGAGCTGTACAGAAAGACAGTAGGATTGTTATTCTAAAACAGCATTCATATCTCTGAGGCCAGTTCCGCAAGTCACAGAGACAAACAAGCATTGGCATAGCCAATAGGTCTCGCTTTTGGGACCTTATAAGTGTTTGGCCATTCAGCAGTTGTTGTTTCACCAAGGATATTGTGCTGCATAACTAAATATTTATAAGGTCCCAAAAGCGAGACCTATTGGCTATGCCAATGCTTGTTTTAACATGAATGTGAGTTTTCATTGTAGAAGTGTGCGAAAATGCGTTTTGTTTTAAACAATTCACTCAACTTCATGAAAATGTTCAGAAATTATTACAAAAATATATTTGTAATGTTAAATGTGATTTGTTGGTACTTTAACATTCCGTTCTTTGTTTATGAGTGTGCATGGCAAGCAAGAAAACCCTCAGTGCAGCAGCAGCAGCAGGTTAGTTCCAGCAAGAGTATTTCTCGGTGAGGCATTTTCTGCGTGAACCAATCTCTTTGGTGCAAACATTCCATAACGCAAAATGTTGTGAAAGGTTGCGAACTTCAGGGGATTCATTTCAAATTCAAGTAGGCCTGCTTAATACCACTATTCAGGAAACCACATGAAAGAACAAAAGTGCACTGCAGAACATTTTTTTCCTCCATTTATTTGGGATAAAGTATGTTTTAGTTTATTTACTATTGTTATCATTTTTGATCAAATGAAAGAATGTGGCACCCATCCAGGGCTTTAAGTGGGACGAAAAAACTAGGGGAGGGAGGCCTTTCAAAGGGGTGTGGCCTATGTAATTAATGGCGTGGCTTGAAACACATAAGCTTAGCATAGTGTCCCATCCGGCGGGCATTTTGCTGCTTCTGTCATTACATCCAGATATATAATACAACAATTAACATTACACCTATAACAAGTCAGGACTATTGGCTTTGCCAATGGTTGTTAGTTGTGTAAGATAAATAAGCAACAACTATGGCTTCGTTGTCTATAATATTGAAAATGCTTCAGTTCTGAAATTAAGAGACTGTGAAAGACCTACAACGAGTCTCTTCGAAGTCACATCAAAGGCAGTGAAGAGTAGAACTGCTGTAGAGTTAAGATTTTTTTACCTCAAGGGTGAGGGCAAATATGGAGAGCTGGATAGGGACCCATCTCAGTTAAAGAATTAGAGACTTGCAGTACGAGACTAGTGAGTGCAGGAAATCTGAGAAACAACTGTCGACTTATGATGACAATGCTGAAACAGGAGATAATGTGGATGTCTCAAGTGGTAAGGGCAGACAGGATGGCCGAACGGGCCTTTGCTGCAATTACACATACGGAAATTGGGGTAGAATTAGTGATCTCAAGGTAGGCCCTTCGATCGGGCTCGCGGCTAAAATGATCACTGGCCCAAAATCTTTCCTAACTACCTTCAAGTTTTCAGATCTGAGACAAATATAGTAAGTACAGTCTGAGAGCTTTTAACTCCTCACAGATCCCTTCACTGCAGCTCACAGAGCAACATTGCTTAAAACTTGAACTGTATCCCTGATAAACAGTCAGCAAAAAAGAGAAACGCCACATCATTGCACAAAACAAAGAATCAAACTCTGAACAGATCTGTTGTAGGCTGTAGTGAGATATTTCTGACGAAACTTGGAGATGAGAAATAAATAAACAGAAAAAAACATCTGGTTCAGTAGCGGCTTGTGGAGGGAGTTCGGTGGGGCAGTGAGGCGGGGAGGGGGAGGGGCAGGGTGGGGAAATGTAAACACTGGAATATGGATGAACGGAGGTAGGTACACATTTTAATTAATAAAACGAAATTCGTTTTATTAACTAAATGTGTACTTACCTCCGTTCATCCATATTCCGGTGTTTACATTTCCCCACCCTGCCCCTCCCCCGCCTCACGAGGTAAGTACACATTTTAATTAATAAAACAAATTTTGTTGCGCGCGCTGCAATAGCGCACGCCACGAAATTTGTTTTATTAATTTAAATGTGTACTTACCTCCGTTCATCCATATTCCGGTGTTTACATTTCCCCACCCTGCCCCTCCCCCGCCTCACTGCCCCACCGAACTCCCTCCACGAGCCGCTACTGATCTGGTTGCATACTCTGCTTCTGCAAAAATTGTCACGGACACCTACCAAATACCATGCAGGTGTGTCTTGATAAAGAGAAATCTGCAACTACATGAGTAGACTAGGTCCACTTACAACAGAGGGCAGCACTTGTGAGCAACAATAAATCGGTGCAATGGCAGGGGCTGAATGTTATGCTTCGCCGGCATAGCAGTAATCTCGAGTGGACACAAAGAGCTAATTTCAAAAGTGCACAGTATCTACACTCCTGCTGGCTGCACTAACTCACGAACCTGGTGCATCTCATTGCCAACATAGAATATTCCCAAACGGATGAATGTGCACAAGATGTTCCTTCACCCTTTGCAGGGGGCCCTGCCCACTGTGACGGATCCAGATGGGAAAGCAATACCTCCTTCCATCCCGATCCCGCTTGTGAACTCTCCTCCAACTCTGTCGCCGGGCTGATACAAATAGAACGGGGAACCGAATACTTCCCCAAAAAACTTATACGTTTCTTACCAGAGATTATTTACATTTTTTTTTATTAACCAATGACAGTTTAGTTACAATACAACATGACGTTAAACTCAAAGCACTAAAATTGGAAGCCAACATGCTTGTAATCTGCAACAAGCATTGGCAGCAAACTACTGCGCGTGACACTCGCAGAAAAGTGAAGCGAGGGAGAAATAGTAGACCAGGTGGGGGATCTAAAGCTACAACAAGTATCGCTAGCAGCTTTAACATCTCTTAACATTTCCCTGTGTTTGTGTGTTCCCGGCAGTGATGTGTGTGGTGTTCCCCCATATGAATTACCGCTTTTCCTCCTGAACATTGATCGCTGCCCAGGCTCGACCTAAAAAGTAAAGAAAGAAATTCACAGTTTTCCTTTCTACTTCTCTCAAGGGAGATCTTGCTAGACACTCGGGTGTAAGCTTCAGGTCAAGTGTTTTTACGTTGTTACTGCACGTTTCTTCTCTGCAAAATAATCTGGAACCTAGAATCACACTTTAGGCTCAACTCCACCTTCCCTTTTTTAAAGACAGTTTACTTGCCACCGCATACGTTTACGCTTTTTCACATCTTCCACTCACTAAGGACAAAGGTTGGTTTTTTTCTTTGGACTTTTACATAGTTTGTAATCTTCAACCCAGGGCACACATTACCTTGCTCAAATGCTGTACACTATGCACATTCTTTAAAGACTTTCTAAATCTTCCAATTGCTTCACGGAAAAGACTTCACTGAATTCCAGCAGCAGCTTATACAATAGATCACCAGAAATGTGTCCTTTCTGAGCTTTGGATTTAAAAAGAGATGGTAAATGTTGCAGACCTGAGAGATTTGACCCTCAATGCACTGCAGGAAACGGGCCACCGGCAGGCTGGGAGAAGTTCATGCGACAGAAGCGCAGTACTGAGACTGACAGTGGAAAGAATCATTTTAAAGGGCATTTAAGGTCTGCTGGGACGCGATGGGTGATTTTTATTTTGAGCAATAGTCAGTGTGCAGCATTCCCTTTTTTCTTCCAAACTTTACTTTAAAAGTATGCAAATTACTATGGGTTACGACCTTAATTCAGAACGATTATTTTACGAATTAAATATTCTATTCAGTACTATCGCTGAATGTATGCAGACGGGTCATCGCTGGGGTAGGCAACGAAACCCACACTTTTTTTTAAAATTTAACTAGGGAGTGAAATTGATCTACATAATTCACTCAAAATCACTTTGCAGGCGAACCGGAAAAACAGGCCGATTGAACCGGCAGTTCTTCTGGATCTTCCTGGCAAAATCAAGTTCAGAGAAAAGCAGAAAATCTGCCCAAACCACCCGCAAACGTGTGGTTCTCACTGGGCCTATTTTCACAGGTGAGAACTCTCTGAAACTGCCTGAACAGTCCCCCCAATGTAGGTGGAATTTGCTTCTGCATATTGTGTGATAAAAAAATAAAACAGCCAACCCCAGTATTTCTTTGCAAAAAGTAAAGCCTCGGGTGAAAGTTTATGCCCCTTTGACCTTCGACAACAGTGACCTCTATATATGATTTATGACTTTTTTTCACGTGTAGAAGGTGTGGCCATAGGCATTTACCCACCCTACTAAGTTACCTTCTGGCTTTCCTCACTACAGAGCTATTGGCTTTGCCAATGCTTAAATGCGTGCAGCCATCGCCCAATGCCTTTTCCCATTGTTCAATTCAATCAATTTTCAATAATCTTTATTCGGATAAAAAAAAATATCCATAAAAGATACACATCATAAAACAATCATACAATCCATTAAAAGAATTCGAATCAAATATGCACGTACTGTGTAAAATCAGTAATATTAAAACCTCTTTGTACAAACAGGTTAAAAAACGGGACAATCAATTGCAGTAAACCTTTATATGCGACTATCATACATTGAAAAATATAGAATGTATCTGTGAGCAGCCAATAAATCCTACACAATTATCCACTGCCTACTTCAATGGGCCTCTCCTCTGGTCGTTCTTAATTTAACTGCCAATCGCAGAAAGTGCACAGTGCTAAATAAAACAAAAGGGTCGGTGGACATTTTAAGGAACAGAAGGGCCTCTTTGGCCTGTCTGATTTTAGCTCGTCTTAAGACAGTTTTTAGGAACCGGGACCTTGGAAGTGCATAAAAGGGACACAGTAGGACGAAATGTAGGGTGTCTTGCGGAGATCGTAGATCGCAGCCGCAGCACCCTTTTATCCTAACATCGCTTACAAAACCAGCAGGGACTGACAGGATGTAGTGCAAGAGGTTAAACCTAAATCTAGTCATCAGGAATCTGTCCTGTCTATTATATATATTAGACAGGTAGAATTCCATCCCTAGAGAGGTTTTTGTGAACTGATAATCACTAACACTACGTTTCCGCCCTTCTCTGTCCTCTCTGGCCCTGACTGTGTATCGTAGGTAATCTGCCTTTATAAGGCCCAGATCCTTTTTAGCCAATGTGGATGGATTATTAAAAAAATGTACGTGGCCCAATATATCTAGTACATCCCTTACGTATTTAAGCCAGGGTATTTGCAAGCCCTTATCCCCCCTCATGCAATCCTCCAAAATTTGTCTGGTTAGCAGTGCCTCAGGATTTGTCCAGATTTTGACCCAACAGATTATCGGGTTGAGCTGTACCCTGTCACTGAGGTGGGGAATGCCCAGTTCCTCGTGGACAATATATGAGGGGATACATTGGGGCACTTGCAGGAGTCTCCTTAAAAACTTGTTTTCTTCCACTTGGATTTTTTGTCCGTCTGTAAAGCCCCACACCTCACTCCCATACAGTGTCTTTGCGCAGCAAACTGACCTATATAGCTTTACTATTTCATTAGGCGACCAACGGCCAAGTCTGCTTGCATAGTTCATGATTGACCCTACAGCTCTCGGGTATTGACTGCATTTGTGCTTTACAAGGGGTTTAAAGGTGAGATCCTTATCAAACATGATTCCCAAATAATTAAAAGTTTTTACCTTCTCAAGTTTATGGGTGCCTATAGAGAAGGTACA
Source organism: Triturus cristatus (assembly GCF_964204655.1). Taxonomy (NCBI): domain Eukaryota; kingdom Metazoa; phylum Chordata; class Amphibia; order Caudata; family Salamandridae; genus Triturus; species Triturus cristatus. The sequence goes on from NC_140590.1 coordinate 559,437,979, forward strand.
GTTCTTTAGAGGCATTTTGCCTACTTCCATGACGTAAGACTTTGAAAGGTTGGGAACTAAGTCTAAATCTGCCATGAAGCGTACGAATCCGCTGATGAGGATCTGCAGGCTCCTTCCTGTGCGCGCCAGGAGTACCGCGTCATCTGCATAAAGGAGGACTGGTATACTTCTCCTCCCAATGCAGGGACAATCGGCCTCCAGATCTCCAAGCGCCTTGTCAAGCCCATTGATATAGAGCGTAAACAGGAAAGGGGCAAGGATGCACCCTTGTCTCACCCCTCCACTGCACCCAAAGTCCTCTGTGACTTCCCCCCTCTCGCTAAATCTGACCTGTGCCGTGGTATTTAGATGAAGTGTTCGTAAGATGTGGATCAGACCCGGATCAATGCCCAAAGCATCCAGGATCTCCCACAGCTTTCTTCTGTTTACGCAGTCGAATGCTGCTGAGAGATCCATAAATGCCAAGTAAACAGTGCCTTCCCTGGCCACAGTATACTTCGCTACCAGATGGTACAGGTTAAGGCATTGGTCAGTAGTGGAACGCCCGTTTCTAAACCCGTACTGTACGTCCGTGATAGTGTTATACTCATCGGCCCAGATCAATAGACGATTTGAAACGACTCTCCCCAGAATTTTCGCCGTAACGTCTATGAGGGAGATTGGGCGATAACACTGTGGGTCGTTTCTATTGCCCTTTTTAAATATTGGCACAATGGTAGCCGTGGACCAGGATCTGGGCATACCTGCTTCAATGGCTGTATTAAGCACCCTGGTCAGTATCGGGGCCCAGAGATCTACCTGGCTTTTAAAGAGGTCAGGGGGTATCCCATCTGGCCCTGGAGCCTTCCTCACCACCAAACCCTCTATTCCCAGTTTAACCTCGTGAACCGTGAAGGGTGACCAATCACCGCCGAGGGATCCTGCAGCTAGAATTGGCAGCTCCTCAGGCTCGCCCCGGTTATATAAGCCTCTAAAGTGTGCCACCCATTCATCTGACAGGATATGGGAAACCAGCTGAGACTTATTTGGTGGTTGGAAGCAAGGGGCATTTATGATCCTCCAAAAACTGGTCATATCGTGGAGCTCCGCGGCCTCTCAGGGATTCCCAGGCCTCTATTTGTAGGGATGTTTTCCGTGACTTGATTGCCTTTTTATACCGGGCCCTACAATCAGCAATCTTTCCTCTGTCCCTAGGGGCAATTGATAATGCCAACTTTAGGTCCCTGTGGGCTCTAGAGCAGCTCTTATCAAACCATCTAGGGCAGAGATCTACCTGGGGTCTTGGTTTGCTCCTTAAGAGGGTGTCTATATGCTGGGCAGTGCCTTCAAATGCTGCAATCAAGTCCGTCCCCTCGACAGTAAGATCTAGACACCTCCACAAGTGATTCTCGGCATTGGCAAGGAGTACTCTGTGGAGTTCTTCCCCATCAATATTATCCCATTTAATTCTTCTTCCCTGATCCTTTGCCTTGAATTCACCCGTAGTGGTCCTTCTGTCCGTTTTAGTACAGGGAATAATGTCCACCAGTGACATAACCAGGGGATTATGGTCACTAAACGCACTGGGCACTATCGTAAAGTGGCCTACCCTAGTTGATAAGACGGTGGAAACGAAAATATAATCTATTATTGAATTACAGCCCCTTCCCTTAAAGGAGGTGGCGATATTGTCAGACTTCCCCCGATCGATCATGTCCATCGTCTGAGTTAGGGCGAACTCACTCAATATTGAGCTCAGTGACAGACCCTCTCTGGTGTGCTCCAAGTGCCAACCCTTGGTGGAAGGGCAATCATCCCAAATACCACCTTCCCATTTCAAATATGGGCACTGGTGGCAATTAAAATCGCCCATAAGGATTAACAGAGAGCCTTCGTCCCCTGAGTCCTGGAGGTTGACCAGTCTTTCCTCTAGCTCCATCAAGTTTGTTAAGGATTGTCCCACGTTATAAAAATTTATAAAAATGAGCTTTAAGCCCGTCAATGAATATTTAACACCCTGAAGGCAGCCGGAGTCCCACCCCAAATCTTGCCATTTCCCCTGCAGTGACAGTGCTACATACATTGTTAGTCCGCACTTGGCACGGCCCATATTGGATTTCCGGGCTGGCACAAAAAACAATTTGTATCCTTCCAGGAATGGGACAGTTTTGTTAGTTTCCCATGTTTCCTGTAGGCAAATGATTTGGAATTTAGTGATAAAGGCTAACCATTCAGTATTTTGGATCTTACCTGCGAGTCCTGCAATATTCCAGGAAATAATCCTCAGATCCTTAGGGTTTGGATCTAAACCCCTAATCATTCTGGTCGTCTTTCTTGGGAAGGGGCTAGTGTCAAGGCCAATTGGCAACTTCGGCCTGACTTCCATTTCCGTCCCTTGCCCTACCATGGGGACGACTACTGAAGCTGGGTCCGGGACCCCTGAGATATTGGTGTCTGCAATGTTACACGGGGTGTCATTTACCAACTCGGGCTCCATACTCTCTATTTCCATCAGTCAGTCCTGTTCATCCAATGCGGAGAAACAAGAGAGCTGAGCAAATCTATTTGTGTCGTGTGCAGGTGCCACCTCCCTCCGTTTTTTGGCATCCCAGGGCCCCAGCCACCTCTGCCCAGTCTCAGGTGCACTGTTCCTATAAAAGAAGTGCAGGGGTAGCATCCTTATACATGATCCAAAGCCCCCATCCATGTGTCGATTATCAAGCAGTTCTCTTACCATCTCAGGGTGTTTGAGGTTAACTATGATACAGTCGCCTGTAAAACTTTTCAAGCTATTTCCAATCCAGGCCACCCTCCTGGCCATTAAAATATGCCTACGCTGGAGCCTCGTCCCGTGTGAGTTATTATGCACCCAATGTAAGGTCTTATTAATCAAAGTGCAAGTCGATTCCTCAATGTCTTTATTAAGACCTGGAACGCCTACTAACACTAGCGTGTAAGGGCTAGATGCGGGGGGTAAATCCAATATCGGGAGACCTGGGGTATTCTGAGCGCAGGTAGTGTTATTGCTAGTGTTAAGCCAAACTGCGTTCTCCTTTGGTCCCCGGGGAGCGGCCTTTGGGTCAAGGGGAGTCCGCATATTGCCCTGGGTTTTTTGTCCAGAATTCCTGTTACCAGTGTTTGTTTGTTCTGGAGCAACTTCCCTACGGTTTCTGGGCTCGGGGTCAATATTGATGGTGACCGTTTTACCACTGTCAACCATATGTGACTCCTCTTCTCTCCCACCTCCCTCTTGCCTCCTCTGTAGATTAGTCCCGGCTGGCTTTCCAGGAACCGGGTCTGCCAACCTCCTTAATTTGCCTTCCAAATTAGAGATTGCTGTTAGTACTGGGCCTAGATGTTGGGCTAGCAGCTGTTCCATTTTTCCCTCCAATGCTGTAATGATTTCATGCAGCCCTGCTGACCCATTTGCTATTTTACAAGTTGGGCATTCTGAACACTCGGGGTTCTTAGTGGTTCCTTTAGTGGACTTTGATGGTCCTCTACGGCTAGGCCTACTAGTGGTGTTAGGAATATGCATCCCACCTTTAGCTAAAGGCCCTGTCTGCAATTGGGATTTTTTAGATCGGGTTACCACTTCCCTGATGGGCGATTGCATAGATTCGATGTCTGGTACTATTGGAAGTGCACTAGGTCCCCCCCTTTCAGCTTCTCCTAACAAAGTATCAGTGTGTGTCAAGCCGACCACTTGCGGTGCCCTGTGTGTAAGGGAAGTAACTCTAGCAGACGGGCTTACTAGTTCTAAGGCCCCTCGTGGGCTAGAGTCTGCCGTCAATAAAGCTGCGGCAGAGTCGGTGGGGTTTCCCCCCGGCGTGGCGCTAAGGGCTATATTGCCCAAAGAGGACCGTTTCTTTGCTATTAAAGAGTCCAAGGAGAGCCGCCGCTCTGTCAATAAAATTTTGTGTGCTAGTAGGGACTCCGCTCTTACAATGAAGGCATCGAGGGTACCCTTTACCCCTCCCTCCACCCTAGGCTGGGAGTTCTTAGTCTTTACCATGATCTTGATCTGATAAGCTGGCCGGCTCTTGATTTACTAGGGGCAGGAGAGGGGGTGCGGACCCCAAACCAAGTTCCCCCACCACTACCTTTTAAGAGCACCTCAGGGCCAATATATAAGGCAAGATGAATGCAATACTATGGCAATTGATGAGGTCAGTGAACAGGAGGCAGTTAATACAACCAAAGTGACAACATCGGCTATGACAGTCACAGAGTCCCGGGTCCCGTGCCAATGGTTGAGTACTTGCCTTAACGGCTATAACCAGATGTATCTTAGGCAAGCACTTAGAGATGTGGCCCAGCCCGGCCTCTGATGGCCTTAGACGGCCCCGCCCTTGTCCCGGGCTTAGCCCGGCGCCGCCTGCGCGCGTCCCGCGACGCGGAGGAAGCCGCGGTGTTGTAAGCGCCTCCGGGCGCGTAGCTGGCGTCAAGACCCGCAAGGGAGTCTGGGGGCTGTAGTCTCCTCCCGCTCTCGGCCGCGGATGCAGTGGCGGCGGCGGGGGAGACACAGCGCAGAGAGAGGCACAGAAACGGTGGCAGCAGCGCTGGGCAGCAGGGCAGCAAATGGGACCCCCAGCAGGTTAGCGATTTCCGGATTGTCGTGGTTTCCCATTGTTAATTATTAATCTTATGAGTCCTGTGACATAGAATCGTTCTTACAGTGGATGCATACAGGTGGTTCTCCCGAAACCAATAGTGGTACAAAGCGCACATGGGTGCACAAGATAATTGTTTTTCAAAGATGCCATGGTTGTGCAGACTAGCTGTTGAAAAGGGTCTCCTGTACATGGTTTATAACCAGAGCTCTGCAGCATAAAATAGCCAAGCTGAAGGAAGAGAAGAATGGAGTGGACAATAGCGCCATATCTGAAAGGCTAAACTGAGGTCAAAGACCTGCTAAGTAACTTATGGAGTGAGAGAAGCAGGTTCCATCGTAGTATGGAAAGGATGCCTGCAAAGGTGCACTCCTATGAGAGGGGTGGGGTTGTTCCAGTATATGGCACATACCCTCATTCATGGGGATCCAGGAAACCAAAGATCTTATTAAATATGACTACAAGCAACTGTGTTCAACTCTCTGGTACCCACAGGCTGAGAATGGGAACTAACTGAGACTGAGGGAAAAAATAACTCTGGGCACAGTACTGAATTAAAAACATACAATAAACAGATCAATAATATACAGTATGTCCTTTAAATATAGGAATAAAAGTCAAACGCAGAGTTTCTTTGAATATTAAATAAATTTTTGAAAACGTGCTGCTATGTGCAAACCACGTAGATGGTTTGCTGCTAGAATAGGCACTAAATCCCCAAACCTTCAAATAACCCAGCAAAACTACCTACAGTTGTCATACTGGATATTATATTATGTGTATATATTATATAATAATAAAGTCGTTCATTGTGCGGTAGATAATTTTCACTAAAATTATTTTTGAAAAATAAGAATAATCAAGATTGCTGCCCATTCTCTTTTTGAGTTAATGTACTTTATTTGGATCTACTGCATGTGTTATATGGTAAACAACCTATGATAGAAGCCAATTTTGTTGTTTCGCGACTGACTGCAACATCCATTCTACACTGAGGCAAGGAGGAGGAGGGGCACTAACACAACTAACTGTACCTGAAGCAGTAGCCCTATAAAAGGCGCTTCAGCACATAGTTGCGTGGGACACCCGTCTTATTGTTTCGAGGACTGCAACATCCAGCCTGCACTGGGGCAGGAAGGAGGGGCCCTCACGCACCTGTACCTGGAGCAGTACAGTTATAAAACGCACTTTGGCACACTGCTGCACGGGGTGTGCCAGGGCAAAGTACGGGCCAACCAGTGCCTGTTACAGCCAAGGCAACATCTCTTTCATCCACGCAAAGTCGTAGGACCTAATATGGGTAAGCGTAAATCGACTTCCACTACAAATGAAACCTACAAGAGCTTGCCTTTTATTTCGTTGGTAACTTCAGCAGTGGGGGCCTTGACTGCGGAAATAACCTGGGTAGAAGAGAAACTTGGTATTAATTAATGCCACCCCCCCCCCCCCAGAGAAAGACACTTGTTTGCCAAAAGGGATTGTAGAGAAAGTAGAAGTTAGATACGGCACCTCACGGAGCCACAGACACAAGTATCTTAGAGATGTTCCAAAGAAACCCTGAATTATCACCTGAAACTGAGCCGTCTGTGAGCAAAACAAGCATTGGCCGCGCGGCCGTAAAAGTAACGGCCGCGCGGCCCTGAAAGTGAAAGTAATCGCGATCGTGATCAAAGCAAAAGTGATCGTGATCCCGAGGACGGGGCGCGCTTTGGTGTAAGCACGCGAGTGGTGCGCGCGCAGCCGTAATCGGCGGCTGCGCGCGTGCATGCTCGCGTGAACACAAGCATTAGGCAGCGTTAGGTAGCACTTTGGAAACCCGTATAGAAAATGTCTCTCCGAGCAGCGCATGTGCTAGCTCAGGCGAGACCTAAAAACAGTCAAAGCACACAACGAAAATCACCACAGCAAGTATCTAGGGAAAACAAAACACTGGGAGAAAGGCGCAGAGCAATGGAAATTCTTCATACAAGTTAAAAAAGATAACTACATGTACAGAGAAGTACACCTGGGGCATGAGGATACAATCAGTTAGAAAACCTCTGGCAAAACCACAGGCCTGATGTACCAAGGCTTTTTGCAGATGCGATGACTCACAAAATCACAGGGTTTGTGGCAGCAAAATAGCTTTTTGGTATGTATGTACCCTAGTTTGCAATTCAGAAAAGCAATTATGAGCAGTAAAATCAGTTTACCGACTCATAGGAAGGGGTGTCACCTCCTCATTGTCTTTCAGCATGGTATGTATCAAATTGTTTGCGACTATGATCACAGTCACAAACCTTTGAACAGTTATTGACACCTCAAAAGAGGTGATAACTGATTTGCAAAAGGGGAAGTTGTATCGAGCTACCTTGTGAGAGCAGGCAGGGTTCCCTCTGATGTTTTCCCAAACAGGATTTTTTTTCAAGCAGCACTGGCTGCTTTAAGAAACTCAGGCAGCTTTAAAAAATGTTTTCAGTTTGGAAATACAAACACAGGGATGGTCGTCTGTTGTTCCATGCAGGCCTCCATCCCCAGTGTTTGCAGCCAATCCCAGGGGGCCGCAAATAGTGACCTGCCTAATTAATATTCATGAACCAGGCGGTTCCACAACACGCCGGAGATTGACTATACGCAGTTCGCATCACAAAATTGAAGACTATTCATAAGAAATTGGCGATCAATTAGCAACCAGTTTTTCAGTAAATCAGACCCTTTACATTCCAAAAACCCAAAGCACATGCAGGTTCAAAACAGAGATCAGAAGACATAGATTGCAACTTAAATCAACAAAATATGGACTCCACAACAGTTTGTTCTGGGCGGGGGTTGCCAGATGACACATTGTTATCAGGAAACAACTTTTATAGACTTCAGCTTTGTTTATTTTACTATGCAAAGGTTTCTGGTGCTTTAGTGTAATTTGTCTATTAAACTCATCTCAAAAGGCACTGATATGTACATTGAAACTCAGGTCAAGGTATCTGCTAAGGACTGAAAATGTAGATGCTTCTTTTATCCTGGACTTGGTCACTCCTAAGTAGGGACGATGCCTTCCTGAAGCCTCTGTTTGTTTGCTCTGCTAAAATATGTGCTGGGAGATATGGGCCAGCAAGAAGGGTCCCAGGCTGGGAGAAAAAGCAAGAAAACAGAAAAAGACGTGAGTATACAGGTCTGGAAATTCCAAGAGAAGAAGCAGGAAAAGACTCAAGTGAAGGCCCAGAGCAGTGGTGGAATGAGGATCAGACAAAAGCATGCACAACACAACATTGGGAAATAACACGATTGGAGAGGTCACTAAACCACTGCACTGCTCACACTACCAGAAGGTCTCACTAAACTAGAGCAGGGGGTGAAGAACCAGCCAAAGAATACTCCGCTGCGTTGTGACGCAGCATGAAGATCTTTTTTTAAATATATTTTTTATTGTATTTTAACCAACCATAACACTACTGTGTCTCAAATCTGACACCTCTCAACAATAGTTCGCAATATTCAAAGATTGTACAGAGCATTATCTTCTAATGATGGAGCTCTTTTCCAACAGAGTCAACATCGCTTGTTATCCCATTACCTCCTAAATTTTGCATTTGAAACTACTGTTGCCCTTGAGATCCCCTGTATTCCTGCCATGTCGCCCAAACCTTCGTTCATATTTGGGGACAGCACCTGCCCTCAAAGATCTGCCGCTCAGCCAGCATCCACCACTCCATGTCTCCCTTTCATGCCGCCGGCAAGATCGGCTCTTCTATCCCCGCAGCCTAGCAATGTTTCTTTATGCCACTCCCACCTCAGGGTCTACCATATTTTTGTATATTTCTTAACTCTTTCTTCCTCCATATCTTCAGTATTATCGGTTTCGCTGAGGTGTGTACTGGGGTCCCCACCACGCCTGCCATTCAATCTCCTGTCTCATCCCATTCACCTTGCACATGTCCACAGAGTATGAATGAGGGATCCCACCTGGGTGCAGCCACTGAGACAGCAGTCTGAGTCGGTTCTGCCCATTTTCTTCTGGGCTACGCCACCCTGGAATGGTACAACCTATGGAGGCCACGTAACTGAACCAATCTAAATCCCTATCAGATCGCTACTTTCCACGGGGATGCAAGAAGATCTTTTGACCGTTCTTTGATAGATATCATACAGGAACAATGAGGTCTCTTGGTAGTTTGTGTCCATAATAGACTGGATAATGAACAAACGAACACATATGAACTATATAGCTGGACTGTAGTGTATTCCTTTTAGAAACTCCCAGATGTGTCCTGCATGCCTATTGCCATGGAGACAGCCTTGTACAGGAGAACTAAATAACACACCAGCCTCAAGCGACCACTCACGCTCAGCCAGCAACGAAAAAAGGGAGAACTGCCTCACCCATCGTTAGGTTACAACGCCACCAGAGATAGGGGAATGCTATAACTGAACCGAATGGACAGTACCTACTGCCCCCCCAAACCCGGTAAGCAGTAACCAAGGATGCAGGTGTTTGCGCTGGCAGAGATATAGACAGACAGAGCTGGCACATCTAGGTACCCCCACCAGGACACAAAAGTGTCTCTGTGACATGAAATCATGTGGCAACCCTACTCGTAAGAGAATTGTACAACAAAATACCTTTCTCCAATGCAAAGGCATACCGCAAACTTACATCCCCACACTGTATGTGGGGGGGAATTATGTTGCTGCTAGAAAACCAAAACTGAAAGAAACTGCCTGCAGACCCACTGCGTGCAGCAGAGAGGGCAGCCAGATAGCCCCATGCCACTTGTCACAAGAGACAGCAGCAACAGTTCGTACACATCAGAGCTTCAATACAAGTAGCCCGAGATCGGGACTGACCGCTGCCGGAGGCTGAAAGTGTATATTCATTCCATGCCATCTATTTACTTTGGCAACACTTTTCCTGAGTTGTCAGGCCATTAAATTGCCTTTCATGCCCTTTCACTGTAACAATTCCGGCTGCAGCCTACCAGCCTTTATCGGATGGGCTACTGGTTTCTTTGAACAGCCTTCTGAGTCAAAGTCCAAATCCAACCAAAAAGAACGTGTTTAACTATGGCACATTAAAAATGAGAAGTACAGCTTTTGTGGAAAGATACCTATGAACTTCTTACCCAGTGCTGATTATTACATACACTCTGGGTGAGAATTTCAACGCAGTCATGACCTGCGGTTTCTATCAAGGGCGAAGACTTGTTTCTATCTCGGTGCCTGGCGCCTGGTTCTCTGACATGTGTCATCCACTCCAGTCCACGTGCAGCCCCGCCCAGATGGCGAGACCGCAAAGCGCCTTTCGCCACGGGTGCAAGTCACGGTGACCTGGGGCGAGCGGAGAAAGTGCTGAGTCACAGTTGAGCTCGAGGAGCAACGAACCCTATCCCAAATATCCTGCCGCCCCCAGTTGGAAATGTTCCTACCCGTGGTGTGGGGCAGGGGGGTAAAAGGGTGGGGCTTTTTAGCGGAGTTGCATCGCGAGTATTTCATTACAGCTGTGGGCTGGAAGGGTTCATTAAGAACGAGGGATGGTTCTTATAGTCACTTCTCACATTGCACCCCAAGCTTAATACTTATCTTGGCATTACTCATTGGCATCAGCTACAGCCCAGGCCTTCTGGCACCACAGCCCTGAGTCCAGCACACTTGTTAAAAATTGTGCAAAATGTCCTGTGCAAACACGCAGCGCATGCTGACAATTCATAGAGTCAATCAGGGGTTTATAAAGCGCGCTACTCACCCATGAGGGTCTCAAGGTGCTGTTCGACTATTCTTTCATAACTACAGTTACGACATGGTCCTTTTAAGGTCGAGCCTACTAGACAGCCCCTGTTCTGTCTATGGCGAGGCATATTGTGGCACACCAAGAACACCGCGGGGCTTGGAGCCCACCCAGTGCTTACAATTGATCGGCTTTTCTTGCCACTCATTTGCCTGCTTCTTACTCATGTCCCAGCGTGTCAATCTTGTGTTTGTCCCTTCCATGGTGTAGTGTCCTGAGAGATGGGGCACGAGGGCACTAGGACCTCGGAGGAGGTCAGAGTGCCGGACAGGTCACCGGACACCAGTTCCGGTCAGGGGGGAAACAGGTGGTACACAGGAAGCAGGGGACGAGGCAGGACGTGCAGCATGCTGGCTGCAGATCACATGCAATAAAGAATCAACAACTTACTTGGTGTCGCTGTGATTACTGTGACCGACGCGACGCGACAACTGGCGACGAGGCGGGATCGAAATCCACGCGTCGCGGCGACTGTCGGAGCACGCGACACATGGCGGACTGCCTCGTTTACATCACTTCGATTGGCTGGCATCTCTGCTTCCACTGCTTGCTTTTCAAACACTTTTTTCTTTTATTATTCAGCACTCCATGAAATACCATCTGTTTTTTCTTGTCTTCCTTATGTTTCTCTCTCCATGCGGCCTTGTGCTAATCCCTGCGCCACCCCCCCCCCCCCCCCCCCCATTACCTCTCTATGGTATCTGATGTATATTACAAAGTTAAGATTTATTATGTTGTGATGTTGTCACATAAATGCAGTTGTCCTTTTCCCCTTTCCATCACTTCTAGCGAGCGCGTGGAGCCTCGCGCTAATGATGGAATGTTTTGGTGGTTCTGACGGCTGGGGAGCGAGGAGGTGATTATTGGTTGTGGAGAGATTACAGAGTGAGGAATACACAGATTTTCTACTCCCATGCGCCCTGACATTACTACACTCCCACCATCCTCTCTGTTGCTTCCCCTGCCCTTCATGCTGCCTCCTTCCCCTGACTCCCTCGAGTTGTTCCTCCGCTGAGCAGTCCTGCAGGACCACTACAGCAAACCACACAGCATAAACATATTCATTATTGCTCATGGTTTATGTATTGTGTACCCCCTCGGCACTCCGTGTAGTTGCTGCAGTTCAGCAACATTTATTTATCCCATGACTCCTCCACTGCTCCCCAGCATTACTTCCCAGCCCAATGAGCCCATCTGTGTCACTGTCTGTAAATCGACCTTTGTGCGCCTAGTTTAGAAAAAGATGGGAAAATAACCTGTTTTAGAAAAAAACATTAACTTCCACTCCTACCTTGTGAGCTACTTCCCTTTCAGATTCCCACACCTCCCCCCCTCCACCCCCCGCTTCACACTGGGCTCTCCCAGCTGCTTTCCCCATCCTACCTGGCTTCTTTTTTTTTTTTTAATTATTTACTTTCCACCCCATTTCCCAACTCTACAAACATGTAGGTTAGAAAAGCAGGTAGGTTAGAAAAGTGGTGTGAGCTGTGTGTTTTATGAAAAACACAACTTTACATCTACAATTTGGGACTTTTAAAGCCATCTTTCAATGTTCTGTTACTTTGCTCTTAAATCACATGCATGTGTAGCCTGAATGGCCTTGCTGCCTGGGATTATGGGCCTGCTGGTAGTTCATGGTGTGAGCTTTGAGGTATTACATTGTTTTATTGTTATGTTGATTGTCATGGCCTCTGTTGCCTGGCATATGTGCTGCATGTACATACCGAGAGCTCCACTTTTTTAACCCCTTCGACGCTCATGACGGAACGGTTCCGTCATGAGCGTCGGTTGAGCTGTGCTCATGACGGAACCGTTCCGTCATGACCACGCCCGCGCAGGTAACGGTCAGCACCGCGGGGGAATCCGCCCCGCATGGAAGGGGTTAAAGGCCCATAACTACTCCTGTCATCTGCTTCCAAGTGTGATGCTCTGGGCAGCCTACCGCGTATGTAAGGAACTTGAAGCCCCCCCAACAACATCAAGAGACATTAAATACGTAGAAGCAATCACGGATTCGGGCCTATCCTTGATACCACATAAACATACGTCTCCTAGCACATGCAAAGTTATATAAATACAATTATGAGACATTCCAATATTCTTATGTTGTATAATCCTTTCTTTAATTGAATTTGAATTCTTCTGCCAGCCAACACGTGTTTCATCAATGGGTGTGTCTCTCTGTGGAAGGATAAGATAATATTATAATAATATTCTCACATGATCTTTAAGGAAATAAGGTGCAAAAATTGTAGTGTTGCATACCTCAAAGCGGATTGTCACTTCACGTGTAAGATTCCGATTATATCAATACTGGATGCTTTTCTCAAAGAACATAGAAGCATCCTGCTTTAACATCATCTGTGCCTGGTTTCCTCGTATATATCTCTTGGCGTGTCAACCTATCAGAAAAAAGTATGGAGGGTACTAAATCAATCAAGAGTGTGCCTCCCCAAGGCTAACTATGGGCAAGCCCCTACTGTATATTCTAAATAGCTCACCCATGTATGGGTCGGCAAATCCTCAGGCTGAAATCTTGGCATGCACATCCTTCTTGCGTTCGTGATGAGCGCCATCTTGGTTTTCTATTTATACTACCCTAAACAGGATCTTTTCTCTTCAGAAGATGGACCGATTTGTTATCTAATGGCTGCGCCATCTTGGAATGTGTCCGTACCCTTTTTGTCTGGTGTACTGATGGTAACTCTTAGTAAAATTATAGCGCCTATTCCTATTCCGTAACCTTTCCTTCTGACGTATTGACGGTCACTCTTAGTAAAGTTACAGTGTCCATTTGTATTCAGTATATGAGATCTAAATATTCAATATACATGAAAATACCTAATCTTATCTTTAGTCCGATACCATAATCCTAATCGCATATCCTGCGCCCACTCTCTTTATATTTATATATCACTAGGGAGAGAAGTTAAGAAGGCGCTAAGCATGTTTCATATGAAATAAATATGTACACAAAGAGGGATGAGTAAGGTGGAAATAGCATTTCCAGTGTTTGAGTAAACTCACAATTCCACAATCACCCCATACTATATATTGGGAAGTAATAATGAGATATACTTGATGTAAAGTTCAAAGGTTTATGCAATGGATAATTTTGTAAGAAAGGTTTCGATTTGATTTTCCAGCCCTGATCAGTCATTGGGTGACACACCCATTGATGAAACACGTGTTGGCTGGCAGGAGAATTCAAATTCAATTATAGAAAGGATTGAACAACATAAGAATAATGTAATGACTCATAATTGTGTTTATATAACATTGCATGTGCTAGGAGCATAATGTTTATGTTCCCACCTCTGTTTTAGGGATGCAGGGATGCCATCCTTTCTCTTTTAAAATCACAAAAGGGGATAGGCCCAAATTGGACCGGGGTCAGGTAGGGCCGTTTTTAAAGTACAAACATAAGAAAGCACCTGGCCCCGTTCTGCTTGACGCTCTTCAATTTAGCGAGCTGCAAACAGACAACCACTATATCTGTTTGAATGGACTATTTATGTATCCATTTCTATTTGAGTTGTTTGCTTTGAAAAAAGTTTTTTTCAAAAATTCAATGTACAGAAAAGAAAATGCTTCAATTTCAAATAACATATCTCCATCAACCATCGAATATATATTCCTATGAACACAAATTACATTAATACAAATAATAATTCACAACATCATCCATCCTACAACTAAAGCTAATCTGCCAAGCGTCGACCACTCGCTCCATCAGCGCGTTCCGAGACCCGGGCTGCAGCCGCCGGCACTCTCCTCAGGGCAGCCTCTTAGTGGATATCAACGTTTTCTGGGAACCGGCCTTGTGGTCCGAATCCGAAGTTATTTAGAAGCGATCGGGACTCACTTCCATGTACACTTTTTAGAAGCTGTTCATCACTCACGCACTGCACCCGGGACGCAGCCTCACCTTGCCTGTGAGCAGCTGCCCGTCCGGCCAGCGCCTGTGCACACCGCGCAAACTCGCACCCTAACCCTCTTCACCGCGCCGCGTATGGTATCAAAATAAATCCCTCATCAGTCGGCGCCAGCAGCGCTCTTGTCATCAATTCTCGATGTCTGTTTTAAACACCTCCGATTCCATTCACTGCAACGACGCCATTATGGAAACCGCACTTGAGGACTTGGGCGCGAGTTTGCGAGGCAGCTGCAGCCCGGGTCTCGGAACGCGCTGACAGAGCGAGTGGTCGACGCTTGACAGATTAGCTTTAGTTGTAGGGTGGCGGATGTTTATGAGCGAAATGAGTGAATGTGGGTTCTGAATTATTATTTGTATTAATGTAATTTGTGTTCATAAGAATATATTTGATGGTTGATGAGATATGTTATTTGAAATTGAAGCATTTTCTTTTCTGTACATTGAATTTTTGAAAAAAACTTTTTTCTATGAAAAGAAATCAAATAGAAATGGATAAATAAATAGTCCATTCAAACAGATATAGTGGTTGTCTGTTTGTAGCTCACTAAATTGAAGAGCATCAAGCAGAACGGGGCCAGGTGCTTTCTTGTGTTTATCCTCTCTCTATTAGCACCGCACCACTATAACACGTTACAACAGTTTGTGTACTGCGTCTCGAGCGCCGAATTCCCTTAATCTCCCCCCAGTAGATTCCGTGGTACCACATATTAACAATGTCCCAAAGAGTGCCTTCTACACACGGGAGTAACACAGGGTCCTGCAGATCCTGCAGCACAGGGGGCCCCACCCCTTTAAGGTGGGCCCCATTCAGACCAAGATCAATGAATATCTGTGGGCTATTGGAGACCCGTGCCTATCATTACATTCTACTTAGGGACCCCATAATTTTGCATTACACCACTGCTTCTACAAAATGAAAAACACTACACCCCACCGTCCCATACCTTGCACGCCAACATATACTGAAAGCCATCTTCACACTCGTAATCTCCAACTTTGATTTTGCCAACAGTCAATACCTGGGCACACTCGCATCCATCATGCACAAAATACGACTCATCCAAAATGCTGCCACAAGACGTCTCCTACAACTTCACCCAAGAGAGTCCATGACAACTATAAGTATGCCTGAGCCAAGTCATTTTGCCTCACAAAGTCTTTGTGACCAAAGTATTTTTAGGATAAGATTACTACTATCTTAACATACATAAATTCTGCTACTTTGGCAAAGGCAACCTTTAAAGCTCAGAAAAATCGGTCTTACATATTGCCACCCAATGTCTCAATCAGTAGGAGGCAAGTTAGACTGCTTCAAATCTATATCCATAGAGGGCTTTCATTCTTTAGCTATGACTCACTTGTCTGGCTCACCTCTGGGTGTTCTGCCAGCTAAAATCTGGAAGGAACATTCGGACAATCTGTTTTCCCTGCTAAGGCCAATTTTCAAAATGTCTCTGCAATTGGACACAGTACTACTTGCATGGAATAATGTCATAGTCACGCCCATTTTGAAAAAGTCAACTCTTGACCCAGCAGTCATGAGTAACTATAGACCCATTTACCTTTTGCATTTTCCGACGAACATTGTGGAACGCAATGTAAGCAGGCCCTTATTCCAACACTTTGAAAATTACAACCACCTGGAAGAAGAACAATTTGGATTCAGGCAGAGCCATGGCACTGAATCAGCTTTGATCACGGCCATGGACGAGCTAAGGATGGGTGTTGATGAAAGGCACTCAGCAGTACTAATTTTACTAAACCTCTCGGCCGCATTTGAAACTGTGTGTCATGCCACCCTCTTAGCTCAGCTAGAGTCTATTAGGGTCTGGGGACCTGCATTGCAATGGCTCCGCTCGTTTCTGTGCAATATAATTCTGGCAGTGGCTCTTCCTCCCTATCGCTCCCAGGTCAGGGCCATAAACAAGGGAGTGCCACAGGGCTCACCATCAGCCTGATTCTATTTAACATCTATATGGCTTCATTGATTAGACTTATCAAAACTTATATAGTGACCCTGGTTAACTATACCACTGTTTCTCAGCTTATTGATTGTCTAGCAAGCAATCAGGAACTCTCTTCCTTTCATGATTGCATGATCGACATCACTCAGTGGCTTAGGCGCAATTCACTGAAGTTTAACGGAGACAAGACAGAGCTACTTTACTGCACTGCCCATAATATCCCGGAGGCAATTCCCCCCCAATTTCTGGCCTGGATCATTTAAGGGACCTACCGCTCCTGCTAACACTGTTTGGAATTTAAGAGTTATCTCCGATGATAAACTTAGCATGGAAAGCCATGTAAATAAGCCGGCAGCAACTTGATTTGCGCTCTTGAAAACTCTTTGGAAGACCTTGCCAATGCTTCCATCCTCTTCTAGAGTCTTGGCTGTCCGCACTGTCGTGCTCAGCCATTTGGAGTACTGAAATGCTCATCTCTTGGATGCACCAGATTACCTTCCGCAGCTGCTAAAGTTTCTCTGAATAGACCTCGGAGAGCTTCTGCATCTCTGGCCCTTAAGGAGCTACACTAGTTGCCATTAGGCAAAGAATACCGTTCAAAGCTCTTTACCTGGCCTTTAAGGCCTTTCATGAGCTAGGCCCTGCTCCCTTGCAAAAGAGATTGAAAATATATAATCCTAATAGATCTCTTCGCTCAGCATCCGCTAATCTGTTTTGTGAGCCCAAGTTTAGCAAATGTAGGCAGGGTGGCAGGACATTTATGGTTCGAGCAACTAAGCTCTGAAATTTATAACCTCCCTTCTTGAGAGCGATGACGACCTGTTAAAGTTTATGAAGGCTATCAAGACCTGGCTTTTTCCAAAGTAACGGATACAGAGCTGCTCCTTCCTTAGAGCTCTGAATAATTTTATCTTATGGCCTTCCTCTGCTTTTCATGTATCTCCTTTAACCGTTTTGGCCAGCACCAAGATACCAGTTGTTGAAAGAGTGCTTTGCAAATAAAAATAATAATACCTACAAGTTGAATACTTATCTTGGCATTACTCATTGGCATCAGCTACTGCCCAGGCCTTCTGGCACCACAGCCCTGAGTCCGGCACACTTGTTAAAAATTGTGCAAAATGTCCTGTGCAAACACGCAGCGCATGCTGACAATTCATAGAGTCAATCAATCAGGGGTTTATAAAGCGCGCTACTCACCCATGAGGGTCTCGGGTGCTGTTCGACTATTCTTTAGTAACTACAGTTACGACATGGTCCTTTTAAGGTCGAGCCTACTAGACAGCCCCTGTTCTGTCTATGGCGAGGCATATTGTGGCACACCAAGCACACCGAGGGGCTTGGAGCCCACCCAGTGCTTACAATTGATCGGCTTTTCTTGCCACTCATTTGCCTGCTTCTTACTCATGTCCCGGCGTGTCAATCTTGTGTTTGTCCCTTCCATGGCGGACTGCCTCGTTTACATCACTTTGATTGGCTGGCATCTCTGCTTCCACTGCTTGCTTTTCAAACACTTTTTTCTTTATTATTCAGCACTCCATGAAATACCATCTGTTTTTTCTTGTCTTCCTTATGTTTCTCTCACCATGCAGCCTTGTGCTAATCACTGCGCCCCCCCCCCCCATTACCTCTCTATGGTATCTGATGTATATTACAAAGTTAAGATTTATTATGTTGTGATGTTGTCACGTAAATGCAGTTGTCCTTTACCCCTTTCCATCACTTCTAGCGAGCGCGTGGAGCCTCGCGCTAATGATGGAATGTTTTGGTGGTTCTGACGGCTGGGGAGCGAGGAGGTGATTATTGGTTGTGGAGAGATTACGGAGTGAGGAATACACAGATTTTCTACTCCCATGCGCCCTGACATTACTACACTCCCACCATCCTCTCTGTTGCTTCCCCTGCCCTTCATGCTGCTTCCTTCCCCTGACTCCCTCGAGTTGTTCCTCCGCTGAGCAATCCTGCCACCAGCAGGACCACTACAGCAAACTACACAGCATAAACATATTCATTATTGCTCATGGTGTATGTATTGTTTACCCCCTCGGCACTCCCTGTAGTTGCTGCAGTTCAGCAACATTTATTTATCCCATGACTCCTCCACTGCTCCCCAGCATTACTTCCCAGCCCAATGAGCCCATCTGTGTCACTGTCTGTAAATCGACCTTTGTGCGCCTAGTTTAGAAAAAGATGGGAAAATAACCTGTTTTAGAAAAAACATTAACTTCCACTCCTACCTTGTGAGCTACTTCCCTTTCAGATTCCCACACCTCCCCCCACCCCCGCTTCACACTGGGCTCTCACAGCTGCTTTCCCCATCCTACCTGACTTCTTTATTTTTTTTAAATTATTTACCCTCCACCCCATTTCCCAACTCTACAAACATGTAGGTTAGAAAAGCAGGTAGGTTAGAAAAGTGGTGTGAGCTGTGTGTTTTATGAAAAACACAACTTTACATCTACAATTTGGGACTTTTAAAGCCATCTTTCAATGTTCTGTTACTTTGCTCTTAAATCACATGCATGTGTAGCCTGAATGGCCTTGCTGCCTGGGATTCTGGGCCTGCTGGTAGTTCATGGTGTGAGCTTTGAGGTATTACATTGTTTTTTGTTATGTTGATTGTCGTGGCCTCTGTTGCCTTGCATATGTGCTGCATGTACATACCGAGAGCTCCACTTTTTTAAAGGCCCATAACTACTCCTGTCATCTGCTTCCAAGTGTGATGCTCTGGGCAGCCTACCGCATATGTAAGGAACTTGAAGCCCCCCAACAACATCAAGAGACATTAAATACGTAGAAGCAATCAAGGATTCGGGCCTAACCTTGATACCACATAAACATAAGTCTCCTAGCACATGCAATGTTATATAAACACACTTATGAGACATTTCATTATTCTTATGTTCTATAATCCTTTCTTTAATTGAATTTGAACTCTTCTGCCAGCCAACACGTGTTTCATCAATGGGTGTGTCTCTCTGTGGAAGGATAAGATAATATCATTAAAATATTCTCACATGATCTTTAAGGAAATAAGGTGCAAAAATTGTAGTATTGCATACCTCAAAGCGGATCATCACTTCACGTGTAAGATTCCAAATATATCAATACTGGATGCTTTTCTCAAAGAACATAGAAGCATCATGCTTTAACATCATCTGTGCCTGGTCTCCTCGTATATATCTCTTGGCGTGTCAACCTATCAGAAAAAAGTATGTAGGGTACTAAATCCACTGAGGAATCTATTAACGAGCCTTAAGTTATCAGACATCATGGTCTATTACCAACCTAAACAAAGATATGTGTATGTTACGGCATCATAGTAGTGTACAAATAGGTTAAATCGACAGAGAGTACCTGTTGATCTGCATGAATTCATTACAGACCAAACCCCTGTAGGTCATATATAAATGTAGTCTTTCTTTCTGTCCTCTTGTATTCAGCTGCACATGGGTGTAGTGGCAAGCAAAGAGAGAGAAGTTAAGAAGGCGCTAAGCATGTTTCATATGAAATAAATATGTACACAAAGAGGGATGAGTAAGGTGGAAATAGCATTTCCAGTGTTTGAGTAAACTCACAATTCCACAATCACCCCATACTATATATTGGGAAGTAATAATGAGATATACTTGATGTAAGGTTCAAAGGTATATGCAATGGATAATTTTGTAAGAAAGGTTTCGATTTGATTTTCCAGCCCTGATCAGTCATTGGGTGACACACCCATTGATGAAACACGTGTTGGCTGGCAGGAGAATTCAAATTCAATTAAAGAAATGATTGAACAACATAAGAATAATGTAATGACTCATAATTGTGTTTATATAACATTGCATGTGCTAGGAGCATAATGTTTATGTTCCCACCTCTGTTTTAGGGATGCAGGGATGCCATCCTTTCTCTTTTAAAATCACAAAAGGGGATGGGCCCAAATTGGACCGGGGTCAGGTAGGGCCGTTTTTAAAGTACAAACACAAGAAAGCACCTGACCCCGTTCTGCTTTACGCTCTTCAATTTAGCGAGCTGCAAACAGACAACCACTATATCTGTTTGAATGGACTATTTATTTATCCATTTCTATTTGAGTTGTTTTCTTTGAAAAAAGTTTTTTTCAAAAATTCAATGTACAGAAAAGAAAATGCTTCAATTTCAAATAACATATCTCATCAACCATCGAATATATATTCCTATGAACACAAATTACATTAATACAAATAATAATTCACAACCCACATTCACTCGTTTTGCTCATAGACATCATCCACCCTACAGCTAAAGCTAATCTGTCAAGCGTCGACCACTCGCTCTATCAGGACTCTCCTCAGGGCGGCCTCTTAGTGGATATCAACGTTTTCTGGGAACCGGCCTTGTGGTCCGAATCCGAAGTTATTTAGAAGCGATCGGGACTCACTTCCATGTACACTTTTTAGAAGCTGTTCATCACTCACGCACTGCACCCGGGACGCAGCCTCACCTTGCCTGTGAGCAGCTGCCCGTCCGGCCAGCGCCTGTGCACACCGCGCAAACTCGCACCCTAACCCTCTTCACCGCGCCGCGTATGGTATCAAAATAAATCCCTCATCAGTCGGCGCCAGCAGCGCTCTTGTCGTCAACTTCTCGAAGTCTGTTTTAAACACCTCCGATTCCATTCACTGCAACGACGCCGTTATGGAAACCGCACCTAAGGACTTGGGCGCGAGTTTGCGCGGCAGCTGCAGCCCGGGTCTCGGAACGCGCTGACAGAGCGAGTGGTCGACGCTTGACAGATTAGCTTTAGTTGTAGGGTGGCGGATGTTTATGAGCGAAACGAGTGAATGTGGGTTCTGAATTATTATTTGTATTAATGTAATTTGTGTTCATAAGAATATATGTGATGGTTGATGAGATATGTTATTTGAAATTGAAGCATTTTCTTTTCTGTACATTGAATTTTTGAAAAAAACTTTTTTCTATGAAAAGAAATCAAATAGAAATGGATAAATAAATAGTCCATTCAAACAGATATAGTGGTTGTCTGTTTGTAGCTCACTAAATTGAAGAGCATCAAGCAGAACGGGGCCAGGTGCTTTCTTGTGTTTATCCTCTCTCTATTAGCACCGCACCAATATAACACGTTACAACAGTTTGTGTACTGCGTCTCGAGCGCCGAATTCCCTTAATCTCCCCCCAGTAGATTCCGTGGTACCACATATTAACAATGTCCCAAAGAGTGCCTTCTACACACGGGAGTAACACAGGGTCCTGCAGATCCTGCAGCACAGGGGGCCCCACCCCTTTAAGGTGGGCCCCATTCAGACCAAGATCAATGAATATCTGTGGGCTATTGGAGACCCGTGCCTATCATTACATTCTACTTAGGGACCCCATAATTTTGCATTACACCACTGCTTCTACAAAATGAAAAACACTACACCCCACCGTCCCATACCTTGCACGCCAACATATACTGAAAGCCATCTTCACACTCGTAATCTCCAACTTTGATTTTGCCAACAGTCAATACCTGGGCACACTCGCATCCATCATGCACAAAATACGACTCATCCAAAATGCTGCCACAAGACGTCTCCTACAACTTCACCCAAGAGAGTCCATGACAACTATAAGTATGCCTGAGCCAAGACATTTTGCCTCACAAAGTCTTTGTGACAACCTGGCAAAGTATTTTTAGGATAAGATTACTACTATTTTAACATACATAAATTCTGCTACTTTGGCAAAGGCAACCTTTAAAGCTCAGAAAAATCGGTCTTACATATTGCCACCCAATGTCTCAATCAGTAGGAGGCAAGTTAGACTGCTTCAAATCTATATCCATAGAGGGCTTTCATTCTTTAGCTATGACTCACTTGTCTGGCTCACCTCTGGGTGTTCTGCCAGCTAAAATCTGGAAGGAACATTCGGACAATCTGTTTTCCCTGCTAAGGCCAATTTTCAAAATGTCTCTGCAATTGGACACAGTACTACTTGCATGGAATAATGTCATAGTCACGCCCATTTTGAAAAAGTCAACTCTTGACCCAGCAGTCATGAGTAACTGTAGACCCATTTACCTTTTGCATTTTCCGACGAACATTGTGGAACGCAATGTAAGCAGGCCCTTTTTCCAACACTTTGAAAATTACAACCACCTGGAAGAAGAACAATTTGGATTCAGGCCGAGCCATGGCACTGAATCAGCTTTGATCACGGCCATGGACGAGCTAAGGATGGGTGTTGATGAAAGGCACTCAGCAGTACTAATTTTACTAAACCTCTCGGCCGCATTTGAAACTGTGTGTCATGCTACCCTCTTAGCTCAGCTAGAGTCTATTAGGGTCTGGGGACCTGCATTGCAATGGCTCCGCTCGTTTCTGTGCAATATAATTCTGGCAGTGGCTCTTCCTCCCTATCGCTCCCAGGTCAGGGCCATAAACAAGGGAGTGCCACAGGGCTCACCATCAGCCTGATTCTATTTAACATCTATATGGCTTCATTGATTAGACTTATCAAAACTTATATAGTGACCCTGGTTAACTATACCACTGTTTCTCAGCTTATTGATTGTCTAGCAAGCAATCAGGAACTCTCTTCCTTTCATGATTGCATAATCGACATCACTCAGTGGCTTAGGCGCAATTCACTGAAGTTTAACGGAGACAAGACAGAGCTACTTTACTGCACTGCCCATAATATCCCGGAGGCAATTCCCCCCCAATTTCTGGCCTGGATCATTTAAGGGACCTACTGCTCCTGTTAACACTGTTTGGAATTTAAGAGTTATCTCCGATGATAAACTTAGCATGGAAAGCCATGTAAATAAGCCGGCAGCAACTTGATTTGCGCTCTTGAAAACTCTTTGGAAGACCTTGCCAATGCTTCCATCCTCTTCTAGAGTCTTGGCTGTCCGCACTGTCATTGTCAGCCATTTGGAGTACTGAAATGCTCATCTCTTGGATGCACCAGATTACCTTCCGCAGCTGCTAAAGTTTCTCTGAATAGACCTCGGAGAGCTTCTGCATCTCTGGCCCTTAAGGAGCTACACTAGTTGCCATTAGGCAAAGAATACCGTTCAAAGCTCTTTACCTGGCCTTTAAGGCCTTTCATGAGCTAGGCCCTGTTCCCTTGCAAAAGAGATTGAAAATATATAATCCTAGTAGATCTCTTCGCTCAGCATCCGCTAATCTGTTTTGTGAGCCCAAGTTTAGGAAATGTAGGCAGTGTTTCAGGACTTTTATGGTTCGAGCAACTAAGCTCTGAAATTTATAACCTCCCTTCTTGAGAGCGATGACGACCTGTTAAAGTTTATGAAGGCTATCATGACCTAGCTTTTTCCAAAGTAACGGATACAGAGCTGCTCCTTCCTTAGAGCGCTGAATAATTTTATCTTATGGCCTTCCTCTGCTTTTCATGTATCTCCTTTAACCGTTTTGGCCAGCACCAAGATACCAGTTGTTGAAAGAGTGCTTTGCAAATAAGAATAATAATAATACCTACAAGTTGAATACAAACGAAACAGAACTCTGCTCTCCAGGCTTGCACTGCTTACTTATCATCATATCACCTTACCATAAGAAATATTTAGGTGGTACTGCTTTCCCAGTACAAACCACCAAGTTCTGGAATGAACTACCAGCCAGGATTAAAAGCACCCATGAGCATATACACTCCCAATAACAGTTGAAAACATGTCTAGTTCCTAGATAACCACCACCGAACATAAGGCAACAGAGCCCAGAAAACAGTTACATCCTCAAACGCAATACTCAGCTTACTACCCAGAGATTGGAAATAATCCAACCAGCAAACTGCGTTGATATGCAGGTAAGCTAAGAAGGGCTGATCTATGATTCACCATGGCATAAAATAGTTATGTACTTGCATATATAACAATTATGGGCCATAATAATACTAAGACCTTACTACACAGTGGTCAACAGCAAATTCTACTATAAAACCCTTACATTCACATAGGAAAGGGCTGCTACGAGGTTTGTCCATTACCAGCACTGTACAGCAAAACCACAGACCACCAAATGAACATGCATGGAATAAGTATAGATCAGTCACACACTGCTGGGCAATTAGGAGGGCTTCAATATAGTACAGTGGTGAACTATCCTCCTTGCCTCTGTACGACCCCCACTCGCTTAAAAAAGCGCTTTAGGTAATTTTATTTTACTTTTTAATTATTGGTCCAATTTGGCCTATTGTTATTAATAGATTAAAACATATACAGCCCAATTCTCTTGAATGGATAGCTTTCAAGTTTATCACTTTCTCTAGTTCTTATTTGATGGCTTTACATCCTATAATTTCTTTGTCCTCTAGAGTATTTTTTCTCTATTTTCTGATTTGATTACTTATGTCCTTCCACTGCTTGCATTTAGGGAACTACTTTTTTATTTCAGTGCTCCTTTTGGGTATGTGCATGCATCAAGTTTAAAAGCACGAACGTGTGCTTCCAGATGATTCTGAAAGCACACCTCGTGTTTGTAGACTTGCTGCATTTCTTTTCTGAATTGAACGCAGCTGTGGGGCTGATTGTTTGCCTTTTGAAAGTATTTATGTTAAATGTCGCCCTTGACGGGTGCTGTGATTAACATAAATACTTTCAAAAGGCCCACAAAGAGCCCCACAGCCTCACTCTAGCGAGAAATGAAAGGCAGCAAGTGTATGATCATTTTCTGCCTTTCGGAGCAGGAACGCTCTTTCCGGATGAACTGTGTGTGGGCGCATCACACACAGCACTGCACGCTCGGGTGGACAGAGGTGCGCATGCGAGCTCACCTTAAAGGGAACAGTGCTTATAATGCTTTGTATTGACATGCTTCTCTCAAAAAACATGGCTGAAACCTTGGCAACATTCAAGGCTTTTCCTGCCAATAGCTATTCACTTGTATGACTTCCATTGTTTCGTAACTAGGTTGTACTGTCACATTTGAAGACATTATAGAATAGGGCACATTAATATGCAGTTAGGGGGTTAGTGTTAGAATGGTGCTGTTAGATTAAGTTGTATAATTTTCTACTCTGAATACATTTGCCTTCTCTATGCTGACTATGCAATGTTAATTGCATTCCATTGTAAACTAGGCTATCAAATGATGCATTTCTGGAGGTCAGCTAGTATTCAGACTCTCCAACTATAGAGGCAGAGCCCTTGTAAGTTTGTCTAGTACTTTTGACTTAGAATATTTTTGCATTGACTTCATGTCATTTACTGCTCCATTGGATTGAGCCTTATGCAAATACCCTATACCGAGTTTTATGCATCTTCTTTTTGCCTTCTGTATTCCTCCCTGATTATTTAAATAAACCTTCATGGATTTCATTTTACTTCTGAGTCCTCAGGATTTATTTACTTGAAATGCTATTTATTCAATTTGTGTTTGGGTGCTGGCTAGGGACACATTGCCTCATATATGCTTAAGGTTTAGCACCATCCCCTATCCTGCATTGTCGCTTTCATTGGCAGGATAGTGTCAACACCAATACTAGGCATTATAAAATGTTGCTTTGTTTGATGTTGTCAGATGGGGTTTTGAGATGTGCTGTGACATCATTCACTAGATGGCCAATTAACATTTTTAAATTCAATTCCGGATATGCAAGATTTCTACAGCAACTTTTTGTAAATGCAGTAAGTAATTAATACATTGAAGGTTACAGTGGCATAAAATCATTGCCATATGGACTATCGGCTATTACACAATGGAAGGTATCTACTTAAAGGGTATATTTCTGCGCAAACCTCTGAAGCTACATGACCTGCAAGTGATATTACTTGGTAGAGCAGAAGTGGCCGATTGAATTTAAGCAATACATTTTTTTTAAACTGCCTAAAGAAAACAGGGACCAGACTTCACAGAATGCATTCCAACACACTACCCCACATACACTGCTGTAAAAATGTAACATATAATACATTGTGCTGCTACTTATTAGACCCGTTAACAATGGTGTGCAGCTCTAATCATCAGCTACAGTGTAGTCAAAATTATTACATTTGTGATATATATGCTGCCAACAAATTAATTTTATATTAAATTACATTAGGCTGTTTTAGGCTACAGAAATGTGAACAGCATTACACGAAAATATGAAAACAAGTCATTTGTACGTTACATATGCCATTGTTTCAGATGGCTGCTGCAGAAATGTTCCTCTTCCCTTTTGGGGCGAAGTCTATACAAGACAGCGCTGCTATCTAAATGCAAAGACCTACTGGGAACGTGCTGAATGCTCAACTAAGAACAGGTTCAGCCCATGGCGTACCATTGGCTTTGTGTTTTGCACTAACATTTGCTTGCTTTCTATTCTCTGGCTTTATTGGTTTTTGTCCTTGTCCAGCCTGTGAAGCATGCCCTGTTTACCACCTCTCCGCTTCACTCCTATTCTTGCATGAGTGCTCAATTTTCAGGAACTCTCTTTTTAGGTCTCGTCTTGCGTTAGGAGCACGCATGCACTCCTCTCGCCATGACGAGGACCTTTTGGAATCGATACGGATTCCAAAACGTGCACCCGGAGAGACAGAGACAGTAAATGTGCACGCGGGGATTGGATGCTTTACTGGCGGCGTGACACTCAAGGGACTTTTTTTTCCCGCTGCCAGTAAAGCATCCAGTCCCTCTGAACGGCTACATTCTCTGTTTGAAAGAAAATACTAGCAAACACATTTGTTGGCAATAGGCTAAAATATTACTATTTTAGGAACACGTTTTAAGGAAGTATTAATCATGTTCAGGTGAGAAATAGAAGCAAGCAACCTATGTTCTTATTACGCGTTGTGTGCTGATTAATAGTTACAATCTTTTTTTATATAGCGGTCGTTGCCTCTGTTTCCCAATATCTCAGAATATGAAATCCTTCACTGATGTTATTGACGACTCCATGTTGCTGATTTGACATACTTTCAGAAAATATCCATGCTTTCCTGTATTGTGTATGATGTCTATACAATCTAAGAAGTGTAAAGCGCTCCAATACCTTTGGGTCGAGTTCGCGCTATATAAAATCTGCAACAAAAAGGTGTGACTTCTGGCAGTCACTGCAACCTATACTACTTTGGGAGAGGGTCTGATGAATTGGAAGGTGACAACTCGCATTGAAGCCTGAGTTGGCCAAGTCAACTTTAAAGTCACTTTACAACACTCACTTCCACAGTTCTGTTCGCCTTCCAGTAACTGCAAAATGAAGTCAGCACCTTTCAATATCAGCACAGCAGCAGCTGAGTCCTAATGACGCTCGCTTCAAGGAAGTCTGAGCACATTTCCCTTTCCGGGGACTCTGTGAGGAAAGAGAAGTACCAGTGTTTCTTCAGTACTCCTAGTCAGAGCGCTACCCCAGGTTCTGCCCATCCTCTAATGTGGCACAGCTGCTGTAAAGGCTCATCCAGAATGTAAACAAGCATCCGCCATTTTGGTTTTCCATCTCTGTGGCCCAAGCGGTCTCTTCCTGCATCACCGTCTTTACTGCCACGCATAACTGAGCAATGTGTGGTGCAGGCAGCAGTGACCTTCCGAGAAGGGCCCTGGCACTTAGTGTTTTACAAATTAAGCACTGGTTGAACTTGAGTGTTTGTGTTGCCGACAAACACCTCTCACCTGTTGTGTGTATTTCAGCTATGCTGCTGTCACCAATTACTTCTGTAAAATGGTGGAAAGCGTGTATACATGCTGTATGTCCTAACATTGCTTATTTATGTGCTGCCACTATAGGGCTGACTCTTGTAAAGGTCTTAGAAACCAGGTTGTGTGAAGTTCATGGAATATAAGGGAATAAATGTCTCCAATTTGAACCACCGGCGTGGTAGGCTTTAACCCTGATGGTTTCTCTGGTCTTAAACATGCGCGCGTGCAGCCCGTTCCTTGCCACTGCATTCACTTTGCTCCACTGTGTACTTGTAGAACAGGCGTATCCCCTACTGGTGACAACTGTCGACTGCTGATAACGCCCCCCACACCTCTGACGCGCTCTCACCTAGCTGTTTAGAAAGCAGTCTTCTTCACAGCTAGTCAGCAGATCAATAGTGCAGCTTGAGCTTATAATCGATTGTATTGGTGGGGGTGATTGATTGTAAAATTATTTACTACATGCGGTCTTCTGGTGGTCCTTGTGTTCGTGACGTGGCTGGCTTGTCCAAGGGTGCTTTTTGCATCCTGTGCGTGCACCTGTAGGCACGTTGTGTGTGCCGCCTCCACACCCTCATCTGTGTGCTTGCACAACATGACATTGTTGTGTTTATCACACATTCGTCTTATTACTGGTATTTGACAGCAAACGTTCATGGATGTCCAACTCAATGGTCATCATTTTATCACCTAGAAAGGATAGCAAGCATTGAAAATGCAATAGGTCTTGCCTTTTATTAAGTTAAAGCCATTTCCTTTGCTATACAATACTATTAGCAAAGCAAATGGCTTTAACTTAATCAAAGGCGATACCTATTGCATTTTCAGTGCTTGTTTCTTTTCTGTTAAGCACTACATGAGGGTGCATGTCCTTTTCTTCCTGTCTTCCTGGCGTGCTTCTCTGCACACCCCATCGCTGCATGTTTTCTCTGCAGTGTTCTGGCCCCGCCCTCCCCTGCCCTTTGCTTTCTCCTCTTATTATGCCCTCCATTGGAGTTCGCTATCCCCTGTCCTCCCGGCCTGTGGAGCTTTTGTGCCCACCCTCTGAACCTCTATGCCCGTTGTGCTTGTGACCTCGCAGCTCGCTCTTTAGTTTGCTTCCCTCTCTGTGCCCCCTTGTTGCTTTCACACCCACAACCTTATGTTGCTTCCCCCACCCCCACCCACTGTATTGATTCAGCCTCTCCCTTCCCCCCTACGCTTCACATTGCTGTCTCTCGCTCATGTTTCTTTTTTTTGTGCTTGACTCCCAGAGAAGCTGAGGATACTTGGATTTGCTTTGCCAGGGAGCAAATGACCTGCAAGATGTTTGATGATGTTTGAATCAACTTTGCCAGAAAAAAAATACTGCAGCTCCACTTCTAAAGGGGCACAGGACGCCAAGAGCCCCAGGACTACAATCAGTGCCTAGGGTATCACAGTAGAGGAGGTTAGGCCCTCAGCTTTCTTTCACTGCAGTTCACAACTCCCCCCTCTGACATGTAACACCAGCTGTGCTCCCGCCCTCCCAGAGACACTACAGAGTGAGTGTCACACAGGAGCCAGGCAATTGTTTTTTCTTTCTGCTCCAAAAACTTTAGGTTTGACTCTAAGCACTCCACAGTTTTATTATAGAACAATGTTTAGATCTGGCCTACGAGACAAGCTTTAACTGCAGGTAAAAGGCTATTGTGGACCACAGTGCGTTAAGTGAGATGTAGTGGCGCTAGAGCCTAGGAGGCGCTAGGGCACCAATCCGCCAACACCAGCAGGCAGAGAAGAAGCTGGTCTATGCAGCTTCGTTCAGCAGAAAGGCAAACTGTCCAAATTAAAAGTAATGGGCATTATTAATGAGGCCTTGTGAAAGTTTTGCGCTGCTGTTGCGTCACTATTTACAAAGTGACGCATCTAAGCAAATATGTCACTTTGTAAACCCCTGCGCTACTTTATACCTGCGTCGGGTATAAAGTATGCGGGGGGGGGGGGGTTCTCACGCAAGTAAGCCTCAAAGTGACGCAATGAAAACTATGAGATTCCACTGTACCATTTCTAGGACGCAAATGCATCAAAACCTTACGGCTGCCTCATGGCAGACGTAAGGGTGACGCAGTGCTATATGCATAGCCCTCCCCCTGCATTGCTAGAGTTGCGTCACGCTTCCAACACAACTCCAGGAATGTGTCAATTTTGCACCGATAGATACGTCAGTAAAACTCAGATGTGTGTCATTCCTTGCAACATGATGCATCATACATTAAATATGATGCATCCATCACGTCGCAAGGATGGCGCATTGAAAAGTGACGCATTGCTGTTTTCACGCAGCGATGCATCACTTTTCATAAATGAGGCCCATACTATTTAGTTGGTTTTAATTACCGAATTGCACATGTGTGAATGGCACGTTTCATTTCAGCCCCCTTCACTCATTCACAAACTACACCATGCTGCATATGCCCTGTGCAGCACAGGATTGCTAACTATAGGAGCCTGATTGGGTGGACATCATTTTCATCACAGTTCCTCAAAGCTCTATCGGAAGACAGAACAGAGGAGGGGAAGGAAGAGAGAGTAATCCTTGCTCTATCCTGCCTTCTGATAAGGCAGTAAAGCAGCAAACACATGGACTTATGGAACCCACCAGGCTCATGGGCGAGGACCAGGAGGAACACCTGCTCCTGCTGGTAGGCTTTCTAACCCATCCAGCTGAAATGGACCCAGTCACACTCGCACCTGAACCCTAGTCCAGCCAGTGCTTTTATACTGACAACTCAACTGCAGATGAGAAGTGCTCTCCCATGCTTTGGACGCGGGGCTGTGAGCACCTTTCCAACACTCCTTGGAGACCAAAGCCACAGGGATTTCTTTAAAGTAAGAAACTTTCTGAAAGCTCATTTCCATGTGTATGTGCGCATGTATGTATTTGTATATGATTTTACATTATTATATTTACTCAGCACTCAATCACTAGATTTATTTGTTAATTTCCAAAACGGCTCAAAACCTATTATGCTAATGCAAAACATAATAGGTGTGATAAGTTGGCCTTGCATATGCTGGTCACTAGTTATAGTGGCCAGCTTGCACCAGTCCAATTCGACTCTTATGGTAGATCGGTTTAAGACAACCTTTTAAAGAAAGCTATCCTAGTGGTAGCTGTGGAGAGCAGCCTTCAGGCTAATTCTCAGAGGAATGTAAAGCAGCTTGTTTTACCGTATAAACTCTTGAATTACCCAATGAAAGGACACCACACAGGTATATATATCAAATATATATGTATTTATTACTAGACACACTTTACTAATCTCTTTATGAGATTAGAAGTCAGGAACATATGCAAATATCAACGTTTCATAATAAATTAAGCACAAATATGGCTGGGGTCCTAGGGGCGTACAAGACCATATACTAAAAAAGAGGTTTAGGAATGTCGACTTGCAAGGGGACAAGGCCTAGGGCCTGTAGAATCACTGGGGCTTCACTAATTCACCCAAGGCAGGTAAGTAAAAGACCCACGGGAGACGCGTGCAGTGTGAGAACACAGCCGCGGGTTCCCTATTGATTTCAATGGAGCAAGTCGCAGTTGGATTTTTAAAGTTTTAGGGTACTTCGAGGAAGTCTACAAGCAAGCCACTTACAAGGTAAGTAATTCGAGGGCCAACACACACTGGAGCACCGGAGTGCACGAGTTACCTCACCCAGGGAAGCCGGGTGCATAGGTGTCTTTTGGTGTCGGGTCACGTCGTCATTTTCTATGGAAGCCAAAGAAGATTTGCTGCTTGTGAAGACTGGGGAAGTGTCTGGTGGAATCCAAGGCTGGATTCAAGATGAAGAAGACCTGAAAGCAAAAGGGACAGTGTTCACAGTCACTTGCCAGTGACCCGGGGCCAGGAAGATGGATGCCCACGGATGTCGGGTGATTTCAGGTGATCAAGGGTGTTTTGACTCTTCAGCCACGAGGTCCAGGAGGCATCGACGATGACCAGGAGCTGGATTCGGAGTGTCCCACGAAGTCTGCAGCTTACTGAGGTGTCGTCAACCGGATAGGAGCCAACAAGCCTTGGCAACAGCAAGTCTCGTGGAAAATGAAGAAAGTCAGCGGTGCAGACAAGCAAGGTCTGACAGACTCACCCAGCGAGGGTAAGTGAGGGCAGGCCCGGAGCAACCAAAGGAGCCCTTTGGTTTGGTAAGAAAGTCTTCAGGGGCCCCACAAGCCAATGGGCAAGGGATCGCGCAGACGCCTCATAAGGATTCACTTCACAGGAGACCACGGTCACTCGGGACGAGGTAGGCCTCTGATTTTTGACGGAAATCCTGCTGGAGCCTTGGGCCACACGTGGTCCAATGCACACATTCATAGAATGTCGTGAAGGGGTTGTACTCCACAATAGTACACGGTACCCGGGTATTGCTGTTCCTCGTCACTCGTGGGGTCCACTCACCTCAGCTTTGCTGGGGACTCACAATGGCCGTCGAGAAGTCAGAAAATCTACTTCTGGGGCTGCAGGTACTTCGGACTCCGGCGGTAGCGGGAACGTTTGCGACCGTTGATTCAAATTTTTGGTGCCTGCCAAGCAGGGGAGTCACTCCTTGACTCCAAGGGAGATTCTTCTGTCTTTCAAAGGTAGTGGAACGTCGAAGGTCCAGGATTCTTCTTGTAGAGCATCGTCCAGGGATATCTGATTTGCAATGACAAGGTTTCCCTATCTTATACTAAAGGAAAGGGAGGGACTAGCTCTATGACCACTCCTCTGGGAGGGTCAGGGTAGGGTGTGGTTACACCCACTTCCCTTTGTCCAGTTTCAGGCCAGAGCAGGGACAGGTAGCCCCTGAACCGGTTTGAGCTGGCATATGCACAGAGGAGCCTACTGCTCCCCCAGTGCAGGACTTCAAAGCACTCTAGGAGTGCACCCACCCATCCCAATACACTAAATCCTGTCTGGAAGGTGGTGACACCTCCCTGTGACAGGATGCCTATTGTTGGGCCTCCTCCACTGTGAGTTTCGGTCAGCAGCAGGAGGGCAGCCCAGTGTCTGTGCTGGTGGCATCCATTTTGTGATGCCAGGGCTCTTTCAGATTTCTACCGTGTTTCCACAGTGGGTACATGTTGTCCCCTCAAGAAGGGTGGGATTATACTCCCACACCAGTAACTGGTGTGATTCCAAGTTGTTTGACACCAAACACGACATGTTTTGATGCAGCCATTCCAAAATTAGCATTTACCTGTAGGTTATAATGCACTTAAGAGTATATGGTTTAACCGCATCCACAAGCAGCCACAGAGAATAGACTCTGCCAGCTGCAGAGGGGCCCTGCTCATGCAGAGGCACCCCCTCACATTGTAAACCAAGCACCCTGCCCTCAGGATTGATAGGGCCTGCATTAGGGGTGACTGATAGGTTTATATGTGTGTGTATGGTGAGATATAGGGAACCTATACCTCAGTGAGGAGTGCTAACACTACCTCACCCAGGCTACAGTAGCAGGCCTGTGGTGTCAGATTGAGTCTGCTTCCCAGGGGTGGAATAATACATGCTTCAGCTCCTTGTAGGGCTGTGAAGTACCTATGCCCTTGGTACCTAAGGTACCATATACTTGGGGCTCATAAGGTACCACAGTATCAATCACTAGTGCATCTAATATGCACTCCAAGTCGTTTAGAGAGAACAGAGAGACTGGGGCCCTGATTAGCAGGGACCCAGCCAGACTATAGCCAGAAACCAGTGTTAACATCAGAAAAAAAAGTGGGGGCAACATAAGTGCAGATCCTACTCTCCTACACAACCCCCCCCCCAAACGCAGGGACACTAAACTAACCTTGACCAGTTGAGTCTTCGTGTTCTAAGTGGACTGAGAGTCCATCTGCATTGGCATGTTGGGTCCCAGGTCTATGTTCCACTGTATAGTCCATCCCCTGTAGGGAAATGGGCCACCTTAGCAGTTTAGGATTTTCACGTTCACAAAAGTGGGGGCAACATAAGTGCAGATCCTACTCTCCTACAATATGCGCTTAATAATTCATCACTCTAACATGCTTACAACAATGTTATTTAAGCACGCCTCAAACGACCAATGCTTATGTGGGGGACAGAAGGCGATTAAGATACTAAATAAATATGTATGATCTTAATAGTATATTCTGTGACCAGTTGCTTTCAAGCATTGACATTATCAGACTTATTTACGCAAACGTTCTACACTATTTTAAGAATGATTGCAACACAATAATCAAAATGTTCAAAACTCGGCTTTGAAATAGGTTGACAGTGATACCAGCACAGCTCCACACAGTTGTTAGAACCGATGTGCCCATGGCAAAGGCAGTTCATTCTGCTCCGGGTCTGTGCTTTGCACTGCATGTCATGCACGTTCTGCCCCATGGTCTATTTGCACAGCCTGTCCAGAGGAGCGCATGCTTTCTATAAAGTGCCCTCGAGCCTGTTCCCTGAACGGTGTTTATCAAAAATGACTGTGTTTTTAGGTTGAGCCTAGTGCAGCGCGCATGCGCTGCTCTAGGGCTGTTCTAGGATAGGGCCTCTTGGAATCACTTCAGACTTCCAAGAGACTTCTCCGTATGGGTCGGACTCCACCCACACATTTTAATGGCCTTTGTGTGTGGGTTTCAATAATGAAAGCAGGCAAATGGCCAAAAGCGGGTGTATGTCCCTTGCCTATGGGTCTTGGCACCCAGTGTGCCAGCTGCATTCCTTAAATTCCTTGCAGCGCAGTCGCAGGCTTGTTATTCAACCTGTGCCCGTGTTGTGTTGTGTTGACATCGTAATTGACGCTCATGGCAAGGCAAAGATAGAGAAAGAACATAAAAACGGCTGAATATATAATTCTGTGTGTGGACCTTAAATTCCTTGCATCGATCGGAGAAACTCAGTAAAGATATGCTTGTTTATGAATTTCGCATCTCCCTGACAGTCTTACTTTTGACAGGATTCTAGTTGTCTCACCTTTTGAAATTGTCACCATATTGTTTAAGCATCAGATGACCATGTATGCGATCTCTTAAGGATATAAAATACCAGATGGTTCCTGCCATAAACGGACCGACTGCGCCAGCATCCCTGAGCTTACCTGTGCTCTGGCGAAGTTCTTTGGGGGCTGCAGAGTTCCTTGCTGCTCGTTCCTTCTCCCTCCCGCCGCCGCTGGACATCGCGGCCGCTGTGTGGGGGGAGATAAAGACTACATCTCCCAAGATCCTTTGCCCGGAAGCGGAAGTGACGGAGTTCGCGCCCGCAGGCGCTACATAAACAACCCCTCCTCCGGCAAAAGCGGGGGGTTCCTGCCATAAACGGACCGACTGCGCCAGCATCCCTGAGCTTACCTGTGCTCTGGTGAAGTTCTTTGGGGGCTGCAGAGTTCCTTGCTGCTCGTTCCTTCTCCCTCCCGCCGCCGCTGGACATCGCGGCCGCTGTGTGGGGGGAGATAAAGACTACATCTCCCAAGATCCTTTGCCCGGAAGCGGAAGTGACGGATTTCGCGCCCGCAGGCGCTACATAAACAACCCCTCCTCCGGCAAAAGCGGGGGGTTCCTGCCATAAACGGACCGACTGCGCCAGCATCCCTGAGCTTACCTGTGCTCTGGCGAAGTTCTTTGGGGGCTGCAGAGTTCCTTGCTGCTCGTTCCTTCTCCCTCCCGCCGCCGCTGGACATCGCGGCCGCTGTGTGGGGGGAGATAAAGACTACATCTCCCAAGATCCTTTGCCCGGAAGCGGAATTGACGGATTTCGCGCCCGCAGGCGCTACATAAACAACCCCTCCTCCGGCAAAAGCGGGGGGTTCCTGCCATAAACGGACCGACTGCGCCAGCATCCCTGAGCTTACCTATGCTCTGGCGAAGTTCTTTGGGGGCTGCAGAGTTCCTTGCTGCTCGTTCCTTCTCCCTCCCGCCGCCGCTGGACATCGCGGCCGCTGTGTGGGGGGAGATAAAGACTACATCTCCCAAGATTCTTTGCCCGGAAGCGGAAGTGACGGATTTCGCACCCGCAGGCGCTACATAAACAACCCCTCCTCCCGCGTCGCGGGATCGCGCGCGGGTAGCGCCGGACTAAGCCCGGGCAAAGGGCGGGCCCTCTGTGGCCCTCAGAGGCACAAGGAGGCCGGGCTGGGCCATATCCATTGGCATAAAATCCAGGCATTGGGGTTGCCTCATATACAAGACGTCCGTGGCTCATCTGTTAAAGTGGTAGGGGTGGACACTTTGCATAGCACCCATAGGTTGGAGTCTGTGGTGGTTGTGGTCCACATTAGGTGATATTGTAATCGATATATGTGATGTACCCTGACTTCCTAAGTAAGTAAATGTTAAATAACATACACAGATCTATATTGGATCATCTTGCCTCGCTTATATTGGGAGGAAAGGGGGGTGTAAATTGAAAGGGCACCATGGCTACTAAATCCAAAACAAGATCAACTAAGCGTAAGGCAACTACACCTTTGATAACGACAAATAGCCAATCTAACACAGATATTACTGTCGGGTATTCTGCACCCCCAACTGCCATAGATCTAATGCTACGGAAGGTCATTGGGGCAGTAAATGGTGAAATTGAACGTACCCAGAGACGCCTATCAATGACCCCTACACACAACTCCCATACACAAATGCAAAGTAGTCCTCTGCAAGCTCCAGAAGAAAACCTTTGTGATAGTTTGCAGGGTAATAACTTGGATACCTCATTTGGAGATTTACCTTGTGGTCAGCAGCCAACAGAGGCTGAGCCACCTGTTTGTAAATCAACAAATAGACCAAATTTAATTAAGCCCAGGTTGGCCAAAAGAGGCTCAAAGATCACACAAGTAAGGAAGTCAAAATCCACCAATAAGAGCGGGAAGAAACAACCAATAGAGGATGAGATTATAGAAATTGATACATCAAGTCTATTAAGCCCGCCAGGATGGTTGCAACCAGTTATAACTGACTTGCAAAAACACCTGGAAACCTTCATCACCGCCCAAATAAAACCGCTAATTAGTAAATTAGACAAAATCACTAATGAGCTTCAAAAACAGGCGAAGTTGAAGGAAACTATTAATCCCACCCCTATTGGAATTTCAACATCAACTGTGACTCTTCCCCCTAGGCCACTCACTATGAATAACATTGGCACAAGAAATGAGCTATGTACTACTGCGCAGGTACACGCCCCATCCACAAGTGTAGACCACTCACAGGATAGATGCCCCTCTGAGAACATGAAAGATTGTCACTCTAAAAATCAAGATCAGCTTAGGGGATCTCAGATACAGTCAGGACAGGTTGCGCCCCACGGCCAGGTTAATGCGCAGCAGAAAGCCCTTGACAGTAAGGGAAAAACTCAACCCCCCCCTCCCGGAGTAAATTTACCCCCCGAAGCAAGCCCCTATGTTGTGGTTTTTGCCGGGGTTCCTGAACTCAGGGTGGGCCAAAGGGAGTCATACCTAGAGTTAAAAAACAAGATTATAAAGTGGTTAAATACACACAGACCTCTCCAAGGGAGGGAAAGGGGAGAAATCATTCACGTGAGAAGAGTACCATGGTTAGGTAACAGAGGAAAGGACATTGAAGGGGATTGCATTATTGCAAATTTTAGGAATCCAAATTTAGTGGAGTATATACTGGGTAATTATAATAAAAATACAACCAGTACTATCCGAACCATGCCACTGGGTTATTTCTATCCTAGACAGGGAAGTATGTACCCCCTGGCTCACAATTTAGGTAGGAAGGGAGGAGGAACAGATGGATGTTGGACAAGGAATCATGAATATAACCATCTACCACTATTAAATTTGGATGGCCCGCAATGGAAGAATAGATTTAGTCCTCTCCAATCGCTGGATGAAAATGATTGACTAATCAATCTAGAGACATGCCAGGCAGGGAAGGAAACAAGGATGCCCATGAAAGCAAATGAATTAACATCTGAGGGAAGGTATACATTGAATCACCCAGCAACCGGCCTACAAAATCAGAGTGGAGGGAGGCAAGACCCCCTGCCAGAAGGGAGGGAGGCACATGAATTAGATACCCACGGTCTA
The DNA here is from genome assembly GCF_964204655.1 of Triturus cristatus. Lineage (NCBI taxonomy): Eukaryota > Metazoa > Chordata > Amphibia > Caudata > Salamandridae > Triturus > Triturus cristatus. The sequence goes on from NC_140590.1 coordinate 559,475,856, forward strand.
AGTCTGACTGGGTCACAGGGGGGAAAGGTGAAAATAACATCTTGGAATATTGCAGGCCTAGCTGGAAAAATAGCCAATACAGAGTGCAGGAACCAACTTAGGGACTCCCATATAATAGTCTTACAAGAGACTTGGGCAGTTGAGCCTGATATCTACCAGTTGGAGGGTTATAAGGCCTTTTTTGTCCCTGCACAGGAGAGTAGGGTTGGTAGAGCAAAAGGAGGCCTAATAATATATGCTGATGTTAACTTAAAAGGGAGATGGACTGTATCATCTTGGACCTCAGATAATTTGCAAGCAGTAACTTTCCAGGGACTGGGGCTGAGGGTACAATTATTTAACATCTACAAGCCTGGCTCAGGAAGCGGCCCTAATGCCGTGTTAGAGGAACTAGATGCTAGATTAAAACAGGAAACCGACCTAAGAAAAAGCGGGGAAAACTCATTCGTCCTTGTAATGGGGGATTTAAATTGTCACCTTTGTTCACGCTTGATACCGGTAACTATACATTGGGATCTTTGCCCACTCAGAAAGGGGCCACATTTTGAGCACACCCCCGAGGGTATATTGTTAACAAAACTAATAGGTAGCCATTCATTAGCACATACTATTGATCTGGTAACCCCAGAACCAGAGGGCACTCTAATACCGACTTTTAAAGGAAGGGGATGTTCGTCCATTATAGACTACATTTTGATATCCACCTTTGCTAAACATCGGCTCGGGAAGGTAAACACTAAATGGAGTGCCTTTAGCGATCACAATCCTCTGTCCATAGAAATATTGTATAAGGGTCATGCTAAAATGAATAAACAGTTGGACACTATTTTACAACCCATAGATCATGGAAGGCGTTTAAAATGGGCAAAAATTAATGCCCCTGAGTTTTACACTGTACTGGTGCTAAAGGGGAGAAAGTGGCTTGAGGAATGTTTAGATTTCCAAATAGAGGGTGTTGACCTAGTTGCCTCATTTAGGGAACTAACTAAATTTGTAGAAAAACTATTAGAGTCAAAAGGCCCTAGAAAATCAGTGACTCACCCAAGATGGTTCGATGCAAATTGTGCACGAGCACAAAGAAATTTAAAAGCAAGTCTTAAGGAAAATCCCAGGGACATAGTGGAAGTGGCAAAGTATAGAAAAATCTATAAAACTAAGATTAGAGAAAGAAAGACCACCCTAAAAACAGAATTATGGGCTGATTTAAGAGAGGCTGGAGAAAACAGGGACTTTACTGAATTTTGGAGGATAATAAATAGGCCCTGTTTTCATGACAGCAGTACACCGGTCCTTAGTACAAATATTCTTCCACAGCAATGGGTAGCCCACTTTGAGAACCTCTATAATCATTCTAAAGATCCTAAACAAGAAGGGGAATGGGTTGGCAATAGGAATGAGGCGCAGGATTTTACACTCATGGAGATTACGCAGGCAATCAAAGGGCTAACACCAAATAAAGCACCCGGGCCTGATGGAACTCCCCCAGATTTGTACAAAAGTAATATTGATTTGTGGGCGCCAGTTTTAACAAGAGTACTAAATGCAGCTATTAAAACAGGACTCCCGAGGTCGTGGTCCACTGCCTTAATCGTACCCATTTTTAAAAAAGGTAATAAGGACAATCCTCAATGCTACAGACCCATATCACTAATTGATGTCTCGGCCAAAATTTTGGGGCGGGTGGTTTTAAATCGTTTAATGGTCTGGACAGAAGAACACCACACAATAGTTGATACCCAGTACGGTTTTAGAACGGGAAAATCGACCAGTGATCAATGCTTAAACTTATACCTTCTGGTCGCTAAATATACTAGAGCAAGTAATGGTACCATCTACATGGGATTTATGGACCTGGCTGCGGCCTTTGACAATGTAAACAGAAGCAAGCTCTGGGAAAGGATGAACCCTTTGGGGATTGACCGGGGATTGATAAACATCTTGCGAGAGCTACACTGGAACACTACGGCGAGGGTTCGCTATAGTATGGAGGGGGGGCAAACTGATTCCTTCCAATGTTCCAGTGGAGTAAGGCAGGGGTGCATTCTTGCCCCCTTCCTATTCTCACTATATATCAATGACCTGGAGTCAACCCTCATAGCCCAGGCAGCTGACTGCCCTAGGGTAGGAAAGCGTCAAATACCAGTCCTTCTGTATGCGGACGACGCGGTTCTCCTCGCCCGGACACCGCAAAGTCTTCAAATATTGATCAATGGATTTGTAGATTTTATGGAAAAACTAGACCTTTCCGTAAATCTGACTAAGTCCTTTACGCTGATTGCAGGTAAAAAAACGATTAAAAAACCGGTGTTCAATATTGGGACCCACACTATGGGTATTGTAACCACCTTCCCGTATCTAGGCCTATTATTTGATGGAAAAATTCAATTTGACAAATTGTTGGAGGAACATTGTACCAAACTAGTTTCGTCATGTGGTGCAATCATGAATTTTGCCCAAAGATTAGGTTGCTGGTCTCCTGAGCAAGTAATGAGCTTATACAGTTCAATAAGTATAGCCAACGCAGTATATGGAGCAGAGGTGTGGGGCTTCAGGGATGTTAAACAGCTACAATTAGAAGAAGATAAATTTATTTGTAGAATCCTGAAGATCCCACACACAATACCAGCTGAAATTGCCCACTCTGAACTCGGAATCCCATATATTGCTGATCAGATTAAGATTAGACCAGTTTTGGCTTGGCTCAGCATTTGGGTTAACCCAGATGCTGGACTAAGCAAGGAAATTCTCACTGATTGTTTACAAAGGGACAAAGGAATGTCAATCCCATGGCTTAACTATGTGAAAGTAACTTTAGAATCTGTAGGTCAGCATAGACTTTTTAGTACCCCTGCACTAATTTCAAGAAACAGCAAAGCACAAATTAAAAGATTGTTGCTGGATAAATTGGAGATGCTCAGGGAGACTAAAGCCCTAACATCAAAACGCTCAGTGGTTGCGCATTGTTTAACCAAAGAGACAGTGGGTATGGAACCCTATCTATTCTTGCTGCATAATCAACAGGATAGATTCTTAATGTGTCGTTTTAGGCTCAATTTGTTGCATAATATTTTATCTTATCCTTCTGGCTTTACTGCAACTATTGAGCAGAAGGGTGCCTGCGGCTGCGACAATCTGTCTCCGCAGGACACCCTTCATTTTGTATTATTCTGCCCATTTTATCGTCTCCCTAGGCGTATGTTTCTAGTTGACATTTTAAAACTTGGAAAATTTCGTCATGCGAAAGTAGCCCTGTTGTTTCTGCACAGAGCAAATAATATGCACACTTTATGCTCAATAATAAGTTTTTTGAAAGCTGCAGTAAGATTAAGGAATACTAGAGACTAACTCATTTTTAAAATTTAAATTGCACTTTTTATGAATTGTAACAGCTCGGCCGATGGTTATTTTTTTTTACTAATGAAATGTATAACAATTTGTGTTATTGTATTTATAATATGTACTTTTTATGATGATTTTTAACCATCGAAATAAAGAATTTGAACTGAACTGAAAATACCAGATGTCTGCCCAGCTGCTTCGTCACCCAAACCTCACGCTCTTTGCAGCAGTTGGCGATGTATAGTTTAAAGTGCTCGGTAGTAATATAGGCCAAAATGGCTTCCTCTCTTGAAGATGCCATTAGTATACGTCCATGCACTCCGTGGAAGAGAAAGGCACGAGCAGCTGGATTTAAGGCAATTACAGAAGAGATAACCATCTACTGTGCGCTCCCCTGTCTTGGTACAGCCTCCTTCCTGTTAGTGCCTGGAGGTGTTCGCTTCAAGTTTCATCTGCATTATTCAAATGTGTTACAGTCTAGGCTTATTTACTGTATTCTGGGTTTTAGTCGTCTCTTAAAAGGTATATATTTTCTAGCCAGAGAATCAAAAGAACGCCTAACTTTTTTTGTTCATTGTGCGACAAGACACATCACACATTTCCAGCAGTCGCTTCAGTAGACACTGCTTTATTTTTTTTGTCAAGGAACACAGTTGTTTTAGTTCCCTTTTTTATGTTTGATCTTTAGTCAATGAGGTGCTCCGGTCCTGAACTGTCGGGTGCGTATTATTGCGCCAATCCATCATTTTCCTGTGGGTAGAAGAGTGTTTATGGACTTCCGTCACGTTTGAAAATGAATCTATCATGTATTAACAGTGCATCTTCAGAATAGAAATCACATTTAAAGGAGACACTGCCTGCGGAGCTAGGAAGCTTTCAAATTTGAACTTCAATCTATACGCGTTAAGTCGGGCTGTACATCTGCATCCCACTTTGCACTGTACATTAAAGGATTTGCCTTCTTGGAAGTGACTCCATTCAGTAACGATTTAGCAATATATGTTCGGAAAGCCTTTTACCCAGGAGAACTGTCATAAGTTCTGGCCTCCAGCATGTCATGATCTTTGTGTGTTTTGTAACATTTAAATTGCCTTTAAGGACCTCCTCCTAGCACTTACGTCACTTTGACACTACCTCTCATATAATTTTTGATTGCATGTCTGTGCGGCTATAAGGCTTATAAGGTCCCAAAGGCGAGACCCATTGGCTATGCCAATGCTTGTTTGTTGTTCTTGTGAGAGGCTTCAAGGGGAAGTGCCCTGGCGAGCGAAAATGTGGGGAAGTGTAGTATCCTGTGATGTTGTGGATGATACCCAGAATTTTCACCCGAGTGTCATGGGTGTTAGCCACAAGTTTCATCTGAGTTAACATTCTCTACAAGTGGGAAGCTTTGATAGGTGTGTGGCATATGAGGCAGAGTATGCTTGTGATTTTTTATGTTGTGTGTTATGTGCCTACTGGAGACTGGTAACATTGTGCTTGAAAGACTTCCTGGCTTTTCGTGTGCACTTTCCAGAGGGCCTGGTACTGGGTGCAGAATAAGTGTTTTCTTCGGCTTGGTCCTTGGTCGTGTTGGTTTAGCCAGCTAGTGTGACTGGGAGTGGGACGTGTGAGAATCTTTGGCAGCATTTTTGAATTGCAAGTGTGTGGCGCAGTACGTTGTCCTTGGGTGATTTGTGTGTTGCTTGTTGAAGATGGAGATGGTATGAAAGTTTATTGTGCTTCATCGTTTAGTAATGTGAGGTGGATGTCTGGGGATATTGTGTATGAGTGTAGTTATGATGACAGGTTTTCTGTTGGAGTCAGACCAAGGGAATTTTGAGTTGAGGTGATGTAATGGTTAATCTTTGTGTTTCTGTGTTGTTTTGAGCATTGCACATGTATACTTAGGGGTGGCAGGGAAAGACTTTGTTGAATGTAGTCTGTGGGTTCTATGACTGGGTTGTTATATGATTGGACATCCATGACTACATGTCCTGCATGCGTAAATCTTGTATGGTGTTGTGGGAAGCTGGCTTAGTATATGGTGCACAGTTATGTAAGTGGGCACCCTGCACTAATCCAGACAACCCTTATGGTGATTTTAGTGGTCTTGTACAACCTTAGAAAGCTCTCTAAGTGGTAGCTGTGGAGAGCAGTATTCTGGCTTAGTCCAGAAGGAGTGTAAAGCAGCTTGTTTTACCTGAACATAATTTTATTGATATAGATTAAGTGAAAGAGAACCACACAGTGTATTTATAAAAATATGTATTTATTATAAGACACTCCCTATCACATACAGATATTTCCTACACCGAGATATACACAATGCACACAATCTTTGCAATAAAAACGGGTAAGTAGCACGAATACACAGTGGTCGCCAGGGGGAGACCAAGCCATATACTAAAATAGTGGTATGCGAATCACGACTCGAGGCAAGACTATACCCAGAAGACGTAGAAGTGCTGGGGACCCAAGAAACCACCTGAGGTAAGTAACCAGGAACCCCATGGAGGCCGTGTGTAGAGTGGTAACACGACCGCTGGCTCACTACAAGTCAATGGGTAAGTCGCCGTTGCAGTTTTAAAAAAGAAGGTCCCTTCCCAGTGGACCCTGAAGAAACCCCGTGGAAGACATAAGGTTGGAGAGCCACGCCACGCGTGGATACCCTAGGAACCAGGATACCTACACCAGGGAAGCAGGGTGCATAGGTTGCGAAGTGGCGTCGGAAACCACAGTCAAACTCAATGGGACACTTCAGGGAGATGCCGCTGCTGGAGAAGGTGAAAGTGTCTGGTGGAACCCAAAGGTGGATTCAAGGTGAAAAGTACCTGTTAGCAGAGGGGACAGAGTCTATGCCACTCAGGAGTGACCAGGGGGCACGGAAGACGAATGCCCACCGATGTCGGGTGTTGCAGGAGAGATGGCAGTGACCTTGGAGCTGCAGCTGTGAGGACCAGGCGATGCTGTGGAAGACCTGGAGCCGTTCATGTGCTGTCCGACGTCGGATGTTGAGAGTTGAGGGGTCGTGACCATCGTGAGCACCAACAAGCCTTAGCAACTGCAAACATGGAAAGCGAAGAAGGTGCAGTGTCAGGACCAGCAAGGCCCAGGTGACTCGCCACAAGCAGGGGATTCAGGGCAGGCCCAGAGCAATCAGGGGAGCCTGCAGAAATCAAAGAAGACCATCAAGAGGACCCACAGGCCGGAGGAACAGGATTTGCAAGAGGACCTCGAGCAGCTCACCAACGATGCAGGTCCACAATGTGATGTGGTGAGGATAAAGATCTTGGTCACAGGAGATGCTTGAGGCTAGGGCTACTTGGAGCCTGAAGTATGGGAGGAAGGAAGCCAACAAGCCTTTGCAACGGCAAGTTGATGCAGTGCACGGGGGTTCAATTCCTGCAGCTCCGACGAGGGATACTGGCCTCAAACTTGGTGAGAGGACAGGGCAGGGCACTAGGGATGTAAAGAACCACGACCTGTGTTGCTGAGCCTTTCGGAGTCTGGGAGCCCAGTATCAGCAGACTGTTCAGCTTAGTTGCATTGCCTGCAGATGCAGGGAAGTGACTCCTTCACTTCAAGGGTGATTCCTTCAGATGTCTTGGATGTCCACAGGCCTTGGAAGGTTTCTGTATGGAGCACAGGCACGGACGGTGCAGCAGACGAGCAGGGAGACAAAACCAGGAGCAGAAGGAATCTTCCTAGTTGCAGTCTTGAGGCCCAGAGCGAAGTCCAGCGAAGTCCAGAGTGCCAGACGGATGAAGAAGTGGTGTCTTGAAATGAATCTTGTCCCACGATGAATCCTGGGACCCACCTACAGGTAAGCCCTTAAGTACCCTAAGGAAAGGGTTGGAACGATTCAGGGCTCCCTCCCAGGGGAGGGGTTGGACAGTGGGGAGGATACTCCCATGTCCTTTGTCAAGTTTCGTGCCAGAGGGGAAGCCAACGGCTCCCTGAGCTGGTTACAACTGGACTAAGCAAGGAGGGCGCCAAATGTGAACCCTCAAGCAGACTGAGTGGTGCTGGCAAGAGCTCTTACCTGGCCCCAATACACTAAACCCTGTCTGGGAGGTGGTCACACCTCCCTGTGACCGGATACCTATTGGTCTGCCTTCCCCGGCTCGAGCTGGGCTTAGCAGCAGGAGGACAGAATCGTGTCTCTGGTTGGCAGCAGCCATGTTGTGCTGTCCGGGTATAGATGACTACCCACTACGGCCAGTCTAGCCCTGGGGCAGGGGCACCCTCACACTTAGAACCAAGCACCCAGCCTTCAGGATTGAAAGGCCTGCTTTAGGGGTGACATAGGTTTTAAGTGCATTGATTTCAGATATAGGGAAACCTATATCTGTAGTAAATTGTGCTAGCACCAGCTTACACAGGCTGAAATGGAAGGATTGTAGGTACAGTTTGAGTGATTCCCCCATGGGTGGCATAATACATGCTTCAGCCCATGGGGGACCCTGGTATACCTATACCCTGGGTACCCCCGTACCATATACAAGGGACTGATAAGGGTACACCAGTATCCAATCTGGGATGTACCCAAGTACTTACCATACCAATTTAGGGGAGAAAGCACCGAGACTGGGGTCCTGATTAGCAGGATCCCAGTCAGACTAGTCAGAAACAGCATAGCACCAGGCAAAAAGTGGGGGTAATCATAAAAGCAGATCCTACTTTCCTACAGGTGTCATTGTGCGTGTGCAGACTTGTGGTAGGGCCTCATATCTCAGGAGGTTTGGACTGTTGTAGAAGAGTAGTCGCAACTTAGGTGGCGGTCTCATTTCTTTGATTGACAATAGGTGTGGGGAGCCTCACATCTTGACCCTTTGCAGAGTTTCGGTGACTGCTATTTGTTGTCTTTGCACTTGAAGTGCAACCATCCAAGAACAGTTTGCAGAGTTGAAAATGAACATGATTGGAAAAGCTAATAGACGGTGTAGGAGAGTAGGATCTGCACTTATGTTGCCCCCACTTTTTTTCTGATGTTAACACTGGTTTCTGGCTGTAGTCTGGCTGGGTCCCTGCTAATCAGGGCCCCAGTCTCTCTGTTCTCGCTAAACAACTTGGAGTGCATATTAGATGCACTAGTGATTGGATACTGTGGTACCTTATGAGCCCCTAGTATATGGTACCTTAGGTACCAAGGGCATAGGTACTTCACAGGCCTAACAGGGGCTGAAGCATGTATTATGCCACCCCTGGGAAGCAGACTAAATCTGACACCTCAGGCCTGCTACTGCAGCCTAGGTGAGGTAGTGTTAGCACTCTTCACTGAGATATAGGTACACTATATCTCTACCTGCACACACATATAAACCTATCAGTCACCCCTAAGGTAGGCCCTATCAATCCTGAGGGCAGGGTGCTTTGTTTCCATGTGAGGGGGTTCCTCTGCCTGAGCAGGGCCCCTCTGCAGCTCTCAGAGTCTATTCTCTGTGGCTGTTTGTGGATGCGGTTAAACCATATACTCTTAAGTGCATTATAACCTTGCGGTTAATGACAACTTTGGAATGGCTGAATCAAAACATGTCGTGTTTGGTGTCAAATGCTTTGGAATCATACCCCCACACCAGTAACTGGTGTGGGAGTATACACCCACCCTTCTAGAGGGATAGACATGTACCTACTGTAGAAACACGGTAGAATCCTGAAATGGATTCCACCAGCACAGACACAGGGCTGCCCTCCTGCTGCTGACCGAAACTCGCAGTGGAGGAGGCCCAACAATAGGCATCCTGTCACAGGGAGGTGTAACCAACTCCCAGACAGGATTTAGTGTATTGGGGCTGGGTGGGTGCACTCCTAGAGTGCTTTGAAGTCCTGCACTGGGGGAGCAGTAGGCTCCTCTGTGCATATGCCAGCTCAAACCGGTTCAGGGGCTACATGCCCCTGCTCTGGCGCGATACTGGACAAAGGGAAGTGGGTGTAGCCACCCACTCCCCTGACCCTCCCTTCCTTGTAGTATAAGTTAGGGAACCCTTGCCATTGCAAACTAGATATCCCTGGACGACGCTCTGAAGAAGAATCCTGGACCTTCGATGTTCCACTACCTCTGGAAGACTGAAGAATCTCCCTTGGAGTTAAGGAGTGACTCCCCTGCTTGGCAGGCACCAAAACTTTGCATCAACGGTTGCAAACTTTCCCACTCCCGCCGAAGTCCGAAGTCCCTGCAGCCCCGGAAGTGGATTTCCTGACTTCTCCAAGGCCATCGTGAGTCCCCAGCGACGCTGAGGCAAGTGGACCCCACGAGTGACGAGGAACAGCAATACCCGGGTACCGTGCACTATTGTTGAGTGCAACCCCTTCACGACGTTCTACGAACTTGTGCATTGGACTACGTGTGGTCCAAGCCTCCAGCAGGATTTCCTCCGAAGATCAGAGGCCTACCTCGTTCCGAGTGACCGTGGGCTCCTGGTGCGTGAATCCTTCCGAGGCGTCTTCGCGATCCCTTGCCAGTTGGCTTGTGGGTCCCCAGAAGACCTTTCTACAAATCCAAAGGGCTCCCCTGGTTGCTCCAGGCCTGCCCTGACTTACCCTCGCTGGGTGAGTCCCTCAGACATTGGTGGTCTGCACCGCTGACTTTTTACACATTCCACGAGACTTGCTGTTACCAATCTGGTCACCGACACAGCAGTAAGCTGCAGACTTCGTGGGACACACCGAATCCAGCTCTTGGTTGTCGTCAACGCCTCCTGGACCTCGTGGCTGAAGAGTCAAGACACCCGTGATCACCTGAAATCACCCGACGACTGTGGGCATCCAGCTTCCTTGGCCCGGGTCACTGCCAAGTGACTTTGAACACTGTCTCCTCTGCTTTCAGGTCTTCTTTCTTCTGAATCCAGCCTTGGATTCCACCGGACACTTCTCCTGTCTTCACAAGCAGCAAGTCTTCTTTGGCTCCCACTGAAAACGACGCCGTGACACGACACCAAAAGACACCTATGCACCCAGCTTCCCTGGGTGAGGTAACTCCATCACTACGGTGCTCCTCTGTGTGTTGGCTCTAGAACTACTTACCCTGTAAGTGACTTGCTTGTAGACTCTCCCGAAGTATCCTAAAACATAATCCAATTGCGACTTGCTCCATTCAAGTCTATTGGGATCCACGGCTGTTTTCTCACACTGTATGCGTCTCCCGTGGGTCCTTTACTTACCTGCCTTGGGTGGATTAGTGAGGCCCCAGCGATTCTGAAGGCCCTAGGCCTTGTCCCCTCACAGGTCGATATTTCTAAGTCTCTTTTTTAGTATATGGTCTGGTACGCCCCTAGGGCCCCAGCCATATTTGTGCTTAGTTTTTTGTGAAACGTTGATTTGTGCATATGTTCCTGACTTCTAATCTCATAAAGAGATTAGTAGAGTGTGTTAGAAATACATACATATATATTTTATATATATATACCTGTGTGGTGTCCTTTCATTTAGTAATTCAAGGGATTATAAGGTAAAACAAGCTGCTTTTCATTCCTCTAAAGACTTAGCCTGAAGGCTACTCTCCACAGCTACCACTAGGATAGCTTTCTTTAAAAGATTGTCTTAAACCTATCTACCATAAGAGTCGGATTGTACTGGTGCAAGGTGGCCACTTTAACTAGTGACCAGCATATACCAGGCCAACTTCTCACAGACGGCTCTACTTGGATCGTTGTTGGGTGAATATGCAAGTTAGACATGTTGGAAATTGAGCGATTGTGAATGATTGTCCCTATGCTTTATATGCAAGTAAATTGCTGGGTTTTTTTTTGTTGTCTGTAAGAATGGAATGTGTATGGTATCCTGTGTGTCTCCATTCCCTGTATGTCTGAGCTGGTGTCTGGAATGCCGAGAGTAAATAATGTAACAGAATGTTGGTGTGTGTCTGAGTGAAAGCTAGGAGATTGGGAGAGTCGGAGGGAGGATGGTGTCCTGACAGGACCCACCCGCTGTTGTTGGAGCCTAAGGGCCTAACATGAAATAAAGGGATGTATGTCGTTACAACGCACACTTTTACAACGCATGCACTTACAACGCATTTTTTACAACGCAAAATCCATTACAACGCATTCCATTACATAGCATGACACTACAACGCATTTTTAAAAACTACCTTTACAACGCATTCCATTACAACGCATACTACCTTTACAACGCATACCATTACAACGCATAATATTAAATTGCATTTAAGGTAAGTATTAGATAGTATAGGGGTAAAAATTACTTTTCTAACTCCAGGGGGTGCAACAGTAGGGTCAGTGTTGGATAGTATAGGGGTAAAAATTACTATTCTAACTCCAGGGGGTGCAACAGTAGGGTAAGTGTTGGATAGTATAGGGGTAAAAATTACTATTCTAACTCCAGGGGGTGCAACAGTAGGGAAAGTGTTGGATAGTATAGGGGTAAAAATTACTATTCTAACTCCAGGGGGTGCAACAGTAGGGAAAGTGTTGGATAGTATAGGGGTAAAAATTACTATTCTAACTCCAGGGGGTGCAACAGTAGGGTAAGTGTTGGATAGTATAGGGGTACAAATGACTATTCTAACTCCAGGGGGTGCAACAGTAGGGTAAGTGTTGGATAGTATAGGGGTAAAAATTACTATTCTAACTCCAGGGGGTGCAACAGTAGGGTAAGTGTTGGATAGTATAGGGGTAAAAATTGCTATTCTAACTCCAGGGGGTGCAACAGTAGGGTAAGTGTTGGATAGTATAGGGGTAAAAATTGCTATTCTAACTCCAGGGGGTGCAACAGTAGGGTAAGTGTTGGATAGTATAGGGGTAAAAATTACTATTCTAACTCCAGGGGGTGCAACAGTAGGGAAAGTGTTGGATAGTATAGGGGTAAAAATTACTATTCTAACTCCAGGGGGTGCAACAGTAGGGAAAGTGTTGGATAGTATAGGGGTAAAAATTACTATTCTAACTCCAGGGGGTGCAACAGTAGGGTAAGTGTTGGATAGTATAGGGGTACAAATGACTATTCTAACTCCAGGGGGTGCAACAGTAGGGTAAGTGTTGGATAGTATAGGGGTAAAAATTACTATTCTAACTCCAGGGGGTGCAACAGTAGGGTAAGTGTTGGATAGTATAGGGGTAAAAATTACTATTCTAACTCCAGGGGGTGCAACAGTAGGGTAAGTGTTGGATAGTATAGGGGTAAAAATTACTATTCTAACTCCAGGGGGTGCAACAGTAGGGTAAGTGTTGGATAGTATAGGGGTAAAAATTACTATTCTAACTCCAGGGGGTGCAACAGTAGGGTAAGTGTTGGATAGTATAGGGGTAAAAATTACTATTCTAACTCCAGGGGGTGCAACAGTAGGGTAAGTGTTGGATAGTATAGGGGTAAAAATTACTATTCTAACTCCAGGGGGTGCAACAGTAGGGTAACTGTTGGATAGTATAGGGGTAAAAATGGCTATTCTAACTCCAGGGGGTGCAACAGTAGGGTAAGTGTTGGATAGTGTAGTGTAATATTATGCGTTGTAATGGTATGCGTTGTAAAGGTAGTATGCGTTGTAATGGAATGCGTTGTAAAGGTAGTTTTTAAAAATGCGTTGTAGTGTCATGCTATGTAATGGAATGCGTTGTAATGGATTTTGCGTTGTAAAAAATGCGTTGTAAGTGTAGTGCGTTGTAAAAGTTGCGTTGTAAAGGTTGTTCCCCGAAATAAAGAATTGACCTCCTACCTGAGTGGCTCCAGAATCTAGGATGAAGACTGTCCTCTAAATAGTCAAACATCAGATGTAAAACAAAGCACAGCAACAGCCTCACTCGGGCGTCACCGATGGCCCTTCGCAACTATTGTTCAACATTCACTGTAACAAAACTGAGCCATAATCTGAGCCAGGCATCTTCATGTTCCAGTAGAAATCTGGTGACATGCAGCCAAGAACCCAAACCATTGAGGCCTGTAACACTACCAGAAGGGTAAGCAGGGGTCTGAAGCATCAATCCCGCCAAAACTGAGCAGGTGCAGACAGGACTGAACTACAACCTAGAAAGGTATCTGCCAAATGAGTTTCTTTGATATGGAGAGTCACCCTTAAAGCCCAACACCAAACTGAAAGACAAAACTGAGTTACATTTTCAATTGAGACATGTCCACGGAGTCAAATAAATTGGCATGTTCTATTCTGTCAACTCCGCTCGAATTAATGTATGTATTCTATGTATGTATTGGTATTGTATGCAGCATGAACCTAGCTCTGAAGCAACGATGCGATGTGCATTAGATGAGGGGTTGGGAGACGATCTATTATGTACATCTAGAGGGGATTATGAACACACATTTTAAACATTTCAGTATGTGTACATCAAGTGGGGATTACACACACATTTTACACATTTCATTATGTGCACATCAAGTGGGGGTAACACACATGCATTCTGCACACATTTCATTTCACGTTTCTTAGGCACTGTGAGATGAAGTGATTTGCCCAGAATCCCACGATGTTGAATCAAGCAGAAAGAAGTCCTTGTATCTTTCCGAGAATCACCGTTCCACAATAGTTAGTGCTGCTGCGAGGGCACCGAGTCCTGTGACGGGCTCCGAGGACACTTATTAACAGAGACCTTGGGGTGCTGAATGCATGGGCCAGAAATAATCCGTGGCAACTAATACCACTAGAAACCAAGACTACGGTACCGAAATATTTAAGTTGGCCTGATACTAACCCTCAAGAAACTGACGCCAGGCACAAACGACATCATGGAAGATTTCTAAATGAGGCACAGTCCCCCTTAAAGGGAAATGCCCATTGGACCGCCTCTATGGGCGTGAACCAAGGCTGCTCACTCGTGCACGCGCTCACAGTACATCTGCCGACTCCGGCCGTGGGGATCTGGCAGCCTGTTCCTTCTGCCACCCAATGAAAGGCCAGGACAGGCTGGTTCTGACTTGGCAGTGGGGTGGCACATTCTGCAGCACGGCGAGCGGTAGGAGCAGGGGCTCCAGCTCTAGTCCATAATCTGATGAATGTTCGACGTAGGCCATTCTTCCCTCACTGGTCAAAGTCCTGACTGGGCAAGACGGGGCACGGCTGGGGAGTGGTGCTACCAGCCTACCCTCTGCATAACCCCTAGCTCCTAGGGAAATGAGAAAATTACTGAGCAACCGCCAGTCACTCACTCACCATAACTGCCAAGCTCAAAGCCTTGTTGTGAGCAATCTAAGGAAGGGAGAGAGGGATGGTCTGCAGAGGACAGAGCAACAGAGGTGGGCGGCAGAGGAGCAGGCTCACCTTGGCAGCTCTCTCTTTTAAGTATTGGCATAGTGGCACATTAGTGCCCCAAGGGCAAAGTAATTCAGACAGAACTAAGCCCTGAGGAAGGAAGTGATAAGAAACTCTGTGCTGCTGGTACTGTCCCCCATCCTGTATCCCAGATGCAGGGATAGGCTTAGGGATGCGTTTTTTTAGGGACATTAGAAAACAATGATGTTCAAGAAGATATGCAGACCTGGAGGATAGAGCAAGGACAGCGTTACACACACACATCAGTTGAGAAAAAACAAACAGGATGGGGCGAGTCACAAAAGCATTTATTAGTACAGGAAGTAGTACTGCAGGAGTAACTCTTTTACACACTCTTTCCTGCCTTTATAAATCGCCCGGAATGCCCAACTCCCTATTAATGCACAGGGACAATCATTTGTATTTGTAACAATTGTATATGAATATTTTATGAATAGCCACCTCTCTTTTTAGATATTAAGGGGTCAATTCAGAAAGGTTTGTAAAAGCATGTAAAAGAGACCTACGTGCCATTTTATGTACTTCAAAATGCCTTTATGCATAGTCCCATTGTGAGTAGGACCATGAGGCGCCGTTTCACATAATGCACAGAGACAGCTGCTAATATGCTCATTGCACCACGCCCCTTCAACTAATTTATTAAAAAATAGCTCCTATTTAAAATGTAAGTAAAATTGCCGTTCTTATTTGTGCGCTAGTTACCAGATAGGAGCAAAGTTTGAATTCATTATATTTTGCAGACTTTACCACCAAGTTCAAAACTTTCTTTTCACATATTGATCGATTAGCACAAATGTTATTAACTTTCACCAACTTTTTACAGATTGCTTACTAGGAACATTTCACCCCAAAGTCTCACCGTGCATATTCAAGTTAGGGATAGCATTGCGTCAATTTGCTAAGAATCCAGGAACAGGAGCATTTGAGAAGGCCATAGACTTAAAAATGGTACCTTATTAGGCATTGATCGTCAACTTCTTTTAGGGGCCTACCATTACCTGCCATTACCTTAAAAGAAGGCCCAAAAATCTTGAATTTTATACTTGGAAGACCAAGTTCACACCTTAGAGTTTGAGGTGCAGCAGACGGTTAGAAATAGAGTTTTTTTAGGTTGAGTCTAATAGACTGCACAACTGTCTGTTGCAAAAGGCCGATTGTGCACTTACCAAGAGCTTATAGGGACTTACAGCCCAACCATTGCTGACCATTGGTTGGTTTAATTGTCATTCTCATTTCCTTGCTTCTTAGTCGATGCTATTCTTTTCCCAGCTTGTCCATCTTGTTCGTGACCACCCCCCTCTTCACGGAGTATTCCCTCTTTATCATCTCTGGGACCTATTCACAAACTGAATTTTATTTTACATTCAGTAGTAGAACTACAATAGTACTACTAAAGTACTACAAAATGCTATTCACAAACCAAAAAATCTAAATCTCCATCTCCACCTCTCCTACCTTTTCTATGAGGAGCTCCTCCCACATGTATGTTTACTGTTTAGTAGTAAATGCAGGAGGGGCCTGAGGGATTGACTGGAAACATGGGCATATTTACTACAACATGGGAAGGGTTGAGGGTGGAGTAAGGAGGGATTTAGAGAGGGCTAGGGAGGGACATGCGCCCACCCACGAAAGAATAAGCTCATTGCTATTCACAAACTACACTTCTTAAGTTACCACAGCCAAAAAGGGACTCAAAACAATAGTAAACTACTCCAGCTCAGAGCTGGAGTACGTTCAGCACCACAGATAGCCAAGCACTGGTACTGTAACACCCTTTTAATAATGGCAGTAGAAACTTGCAATAAAAGCTGATAGGATATAATGGTAAATGAAAGACAATTATTAAAAGTAGTTGAAATATAAATAAATATAATTTAATGTGAAAATTCTAAACATGCAGTAAAATTAAGGATGGTCAAAGCCAATATGTCTGGCTTTCATTTTCAGTCCCGACTAAAACATAAAAAAAGAAAGAAATTGCAGCAGTGCACAAACAAGACAAAAACAATTTCTTTCCCTATAGAATTCATCATTTAATGTTTGTTGATTGAGTTTACTTTTGAGATGCATACATGCCTAAATCAGGCAGCAGACTCATTTTTTTGCTCAATCTATTTATTGCATTTTCTTAAAGAAAAAAACGTTTTTTATATCAGAAATGATACATATATCAACACCCAAAACACTTCACTCTTCCCACCCATCCGCTCATCAGTAAACATACAAAAACACCAAAATATTTACAGGGTAAACCAACCAAAAAACACATTCATAGTGAAACAATTGGTGAAACAGTGATAATTTGCACAAAACACATCACATGTAATTAGTATGCATCAAAGGGGGTCTTCATCAACGGTCAGTTGCAGCTGAGCCGTTGACGGAACAAGTTGTCCATTCACGGACTTGAATACGTGGCGATTGTAGAGACAGCACCACTTTCCCTTCTAAATCAAATATCACCGTCTCACAGGAGTTGAATATTTTTCTCACATTTGATGTTGGCCATCTGCATTAGAGACAACAGGAATCCTTTTCCTCATAATTAAGTCGGTTCCCCAGGTCCCCAACCTCGCTTGTCCTGATGAAGACCCCCTTTGATGCATACTAATTGGCACAATTACTTCGGGTCGAAACGTCGACGTTACATGTCCTATGCGTCTCATGCAAATCCACTTATGCAGCAAGGAAATTGAACCCTAAAGTGGCTTATGTACTGTTAATAGGACCTTGTTTGTTGATTATGTTTATGTATTGTCCATTGTACATATTCGTTACATGTGATGTGTTTTGTGCAAATTATCACTGTTTCACCAATTGTTTCACTATGAATGTGTTTTTTGGTTGGTTTACCCTGTAAATATTTTGGTGCTCTCGATACATTAATTAATATCATTCTATCAAGTGACTTGGATTCTGTCCTGTTTCTTTGGTTTTGTGTGTGTCCTTAATAATTGAAAAAGTGTATTCAGCACCTATTAAGCTATTTCGTTCATTTTCCGACAGAACCATTGTTCTTGCATACACCATCAGGTTCAATAAACAATTTTGATCCCACCAAATGTCCCACATTTTGTGGTATTTTTGCAGGCAACCATGCTGTTTTTTGGCCATGGCACACAGATCTGTGCTGTGAGTCCACTTGACCACAGTGAAGGGGAGAAGTGGCAATTCAGTGATTGGCAATGTTTCTCTTTGCAAAGCAGCAGGCCAGTGGCCACCAGGCTCAGTGAATCATGTATCTTTGCCCAGTGGTGCTTTATCTCAGGACAGTCCCAAATCATATGAAGGAAATTGTTTCATTTGGCCCCACATCTAGGGAAGCTTTGTGATGGCCATCTACCTATGTTCAGAGCCTAACTGGGTCATAAGAATTGTCATAGTCATGGGATCTTATTGAACACGCATATCACCCGTGGGTCTCAAAGCGCTGGCCAAAACCCCAGGGCGTGAAAGAAAGAAGAAAAGAAGAGAAAGAGAAGAAAACCAGAAGGAAGATTGTAAAGATAGTTGATACTCTCATGAAGTAGATCCAAGTTCAAGTTTAATAACTCCAAGCTGAGTTTAAACAGCATCCCCAGCAGGCACAGTCCAACTTCTGATTCCCCAACATTCCAGATCCCACATATGTCACTGATGACTGACCTGCATTCTAAAACATCATCATCATCAAATCCTTACATATCTTTCCCCCTTAACAATACAAACAATAAATTATTACAAAACATCAAATATTCTACTAGATCTAAACTTTACATCCCATATTCTACTAGGTCTAAACTTAATATCTAATATCCTATCAGTTCTAAATTTATATTTAATATTCTACTAGGTCTAAACTTTACACACATCACACATACTTCTTGTGGTCCCATTTTCCAAAATTACCACATTGCGTTTGACTTCCTTTACTTTACAAGGATCAGAGTACTTGCTCTGACCCTTGTGAACAAACCTTCTTAACTTAACAACTACCAAATCTCCTGGTTTAACGGAACAACGTTTCACACTGTTCCTTCTGTTATAATATTCCATGTTTTTCACTTGTGATCTTAACACATTCCTTAAAATTTCCGCTCTGTCAACTCTCACACTGCTTGCCTTGTTCAACCATATTGGACATTCTTTCACTCCAGGATTCCTCCCTTTCAAAGAGACAAAAGGAGAAACCCCCGTTGTTGAGTGAGGACTAGTCCTATGTGTCCATATCATTCTTCTCAATTCCCTCTTCCACGGAAGATGATTAGCAAGAGACAACTGAATGTTACTCATCACCAAGCGGTTTACTCTCTCTACAACCCCATTAGCTTGAGGTCTGAAAAGTGCCACCTTATCATGTTGCACTCCCATACCCGATAGATACTCCTTCATTTCCCTAGATATAAATTGCGCTCCATTATCCGATACAATTCTCCTTGGCACTCCCTCTTCAACAAAAACATCTTCTAAGAATTCAATAATATGTGAACTCTTTACTTCTCCCACATCTTTGAAAACAAACCACTTGCTGTGAATATCTACCAGGATGATAATGAATTTGCTCCTTGAACCCAACTTTACTATAGGTCCCAAAATATCTATGGCCAATTCCTCCCAAGGTTTCTCCGGAAAATTTACTATCTCCAACGGAGGTTCCTTGACTTGTTTCGATTTATCACTATTAGCACAGATCGAACAATGTTTTACTTTTTCCTCCACATCCCGATCCATACCGGGCCACCAATATGATTGTCTTATCTTCCTCTTAATAATTCCACGTCCTAAATGACCCTCATGGACGATATTAAGAATCCTACTCCTGATGCCCATAGGGGGTATTAATTGATTCCTTCTCATTAATTTCCCATCAACTATACTTAATTCCTCCCTAATTCTGTAATATTCCTTTAACCCAGAATTCACTTCATCTTCATTGTTCCACCCATGCACAACCTTTTCCTCAACGACATCCATTCCCTTATCCACACTCCTAGCTGCCATCCACTCCTCCGGCATTACAGCCAACTCTCCAATAGATATTTCCTCAATTTCAGTATCTCCACCATCTTCAGGGGCCCTTGATAAGAAATCGGCAACCACATTGTTTACTCCTTTCACAAACTCTATTTCAAAATTGTAGTCCATTACTGACAGCAACCATCTTGATATACGTGGTGTTACATTCCCTTCCAGTCCTCTCCCTCCTTTAAAAATATACGTCAATGGCTTGTGATCTGTCCTCAACCTGAAAGGAATACCCCAGACATAAAACTTGAACCTGTTGATCCCCCAACAACAAGCCAGAGCCTCCCTTTCAATCACTGAGTAATTACACTCTGCTCCTTGCAATCTCCTAGAAGCAAATCCAATTATGTTCTCAACCCCTTCCTTAATTTGTGATAGTACTGCTCCAACCCCAACCTTGCTAGCATCAGTTGTCACATACGTCCTTGCACTAACATCAAAATGTCCAAGTGTTGGAGCATGACTAATACAATCTTTTATACTAATGAACGCTTGTTCACACTCATTAGACCAAACATACTCAACTCCTTTCTTCAACAACTTCCTTAATGGTTCTACAATTTCTGTGAAACCCTTTACAAATTTAGCGCAGTATTCTGCTAGTCCCAAAAACGACTTCAATTCATCTTTGGTAGATGGTCTCCCTGCCTTTTCAATAGCACTGACAATACTCCTCTTTGGAGTTATTCCTTCACTGTTTATAGTATGTCCAAGATAGTGCACTTCGTTTTTCCTAATCTGACATTTTTCTTTCTTTATTGTCATCCCATGTTTGCGTAGCCTCGACATTACTTCTTCAAACAATACATCGTGCTCAGTATTATTTTTACCAATGATTAATATATCATCTTGGAAACATAACACATGATTAAGATTTCCAAATATATTATCCATTATCCTCTGAAACACTGCAGAGGCCGAGGCCAATCCAAAAGGCATTCTTTTGTAACGAAAAGCCCCCAAGGGCGTTACAAAAGAAGTCAAATGCCTGGACTCCTCATGCAAATCCACTTGGTGATAAGCAGACGACATGTCCAGGACACTGAAAACCGTACCACCACCATTCATTGTCATCATTTCCGATATATTGGGCAGCGGGTGTCTATCTACCCAAATTGCTTTGTTTAGATCGCGAAGATCAATGCATAAGCGAATTTTGCCTTCCGGTTTGGGTGCCACAACAATTGGTGCCAACCACTCAGAAGCCTCGATGCGTTCAATGATTCCCTGTTCCAACAATTTGTCTAACTCCACTTTTAAGAGATCCCTCATGGCATTAGGTACATTTCTCACCGTATGCACCACAGGTTTCACTCCGCTCTTTAATATTATTTTGTGTGAAAAACCTTTCAATAGACCCAATTTTTCAGAAAATACATCTGAATATTTTTCAATAAGATCTTCATTGAACGCAACATCAATCTCCTTCACTTCCCCTTGAATTGACAACATCACAGGTTCAGGAGCATTGGGATTAATGATTATGCCCAGATCACGTTGGTGACGCCAACCCAATAAATTCGAGCCATAATCACTAATGTATACTCTGCCATATACCTTTTCTCCCTTAAAATCGATAGTTAACCATCTCATACCCAAAATCTCGATCCTTTTTCCAGCATACCCTACAGCTTTAATATCAGGTTTGGCTAACGAATTTACATCCCAAGCTAACTCAAATACCTTCTTTGATATTAAGGTGAACAGGCTTCCGGAATCTGCCAACACTCTCACCGGAACACCATCGAGGAGAACTTGACAATGAGGTTTCTCCAAATTACCAGTACTTTCTAATTTCACCCCATCAGGTCTTACACCATGTTTCTGACTGATAACGCATGTTTCTTTAAATACGTGACCATCTACCATAGAAATAACTTCTACGGTAGAGATCAATTCACCACCTTCGTCACACAAATCACCCATATGTGATTCCACTTCTTGAATTTTTTTATAATCCATTTTAGTCTTACACATTTTTGCAAGGTGTCCCCTTCTACCGCACTTTCTGCAAATTGAATTTCTTACAGCACACCTGCTACTGGACGCAATATGTCCAGGAGCACCACAACGATAACATTTTATTTCTCTCCACTCTTGGCTAGATTGTTTAACCTGCGTATCCTGTTTTACTTTTGATTCTGATCCCACTTTTGGGGTGTTCTTTTCCTTATTCTGTACCACCCCCACTTCTGCGACCAAATTTTCCTTAACTTCTTTACTGGAACCATCAATCTCTTTAAGCCATATAGCAGTATGTTCCATCCCTTTAGCAATTTTGATGGTTTCGTCTAAGCTTGGATCTTTCATCAATAACCTTTCTTTAATTCTCTTGTTATTAGTGCATCTGACTATCTGATCTCTAATCAAAGAATCAGCCAACTGCTCGAACCGACATGTTAAGGATAAACCTCTTAGAGTAGCTACATACGATGCTATATCCTCATCATGTTTTTGTGCCCTAGAAAAGAATTTATGGCGTTCCAAGACTAGATTTGTCTTAGGGGTGAATTGAATTTCAAGCATTTGCATAGACATATCATAGAGATTGTTTGGTTGTCCATCGCCCATGCCCAATGACACTTCTGGTAAGTCCTCATATATTCGTCTGCCTTCTATTCCCAAATGATGTAGGAGTATTGCTTGACGTCTGAGGGGTCCGTAGCGATCACCACCAATTGCTAAAAGATACGTCACAAAAAGTTTTTTCCACTGCTTCCAGGGTACAGGTGGGTCACCAGGAGATGATAAAAAAGGAGGAGGAGAGGCCATTGTTTGATCACCCATGATCAATATTTTATGGCAAACGTGTTTTAAATTGTTTTTGATCCTTTGGTCACTTTGTATAAATCGATATGCGCCTTATATATTCAGTTCTGGAAGGATTTATTGGCATTTAGGAGGCAGGAGGCAATGCAGGAATCGTAGTAAAGTTATTTAAAAATATTTGTAATTTAATATGCAGTACAATGAATTGTCACGAAGCTGCTGGCAATCATTTAATTATGCGCGCCATAGAGGATGTGCTGACAATGCTCTGTCTATTTCAGCAGAATTCTCGCGCTAGCAATCACTCTTGTGCTGTGCTCTATGACTTCACTTGGAATGCTGGGAACGTGTTGAGCAATCTCGTGCTAGCAATCACCCTCGCGCTGTCCTCAGTGACTTCAGATGGAATGCATTGATCCTCTCGTGCTTGGAATACTCTCGCGCTTAAGAACATGCGCTGCCCTGATATTCCACACGGTGGCACTCACGCGTTAACAATGCATGCGCTGACAGATATGACGAGCACGCGCTAGTCCGTTTCAGTTCGTAAATAAATAGCCACTAAGACTTGTTAAATGTCAATAAAATGCCTCAAAAATAGCATAAGGTTTCACTTGCCTCCGTTTCTTTTGATTTACCTCCGTTTTCCTTCACTTCAGTTCCGCTTGAGCTTGTTTTTCTTTTCTTGCTCGTTATGAACGTTTTCCAGGGTGAGGATGCAGACACTGTTCCCTGCACAGTTGAGAGTCGATTATCGTCTTCCCTTACTAACTCGTCGCCAATGTAAAGATAGTCGATACTCTCATGAAGTAGATCCAAGTTCAAGTTTAATAACTCCAAGCTGAGTTTAAACAGCATCCCCAGCAGGCACAGTCCAACTTCTGATTCCCCAACATTCCAGATCCCACATATGTCACTGATGACTGACCTGCATTCTAAAACATCATCATCATCAAATCCTTACAAAGATCAGAACAGTCAGGCTTTTAGATTTCTCCGAAATGGTCTGTGGTCAGTTTCCATACGTAGCTGCAGTGGGTGCGAATTCCACAGAGTAGGGACGAGGTGTGAAAAGGATCTGCCGCTGTGCGAATCTTACAGGGGGTGAGAAGATATTTGGTTGAGGACCTAAGGGTTCTGGTAGGTTGGAACCAGGTGAGTTTTTTTAGCAAGATAGCATGGCCCGTTCCCATAGATGGTTTTGTGGACCAGGCAATTGATCTTAAAATGGATGGGTTTCCTGATGGGAAGCCAGTGGAGAGCTCTCAGACTAGGTGCCGATGGGGACTGTGAGGGTAGATTTAATACAAGTCTAGCGGCTGTATTTTGTAGCACCTGGAGTTTGGTAAGAAGCTCTTGATTGATGGAAGCCATCAGGGCGTTTCCGTAATCAAGCCGACTGATGATTAATCCTTGGACCAGAGACATCCTGGATACAACTGGGATCCATAGGAAGATCTTGCGAAGACTTTGCATTAGTCCATAACAGATACTCGTCACATGATTAACATTGTCTTTCATGAACAAGTTGTTATCGATCATCGCCCCAAGATTGCGGACCACCAGTTTGGGGGATGGACAAAGGCCGACATTGGGAGGCCAAAAATCGCTGGACCACAGAGCTTGGGCTTGCCCAAAAAGAATGATCTCCGTCTTACTGGCATTGAGTTGCAGATGATTAGTTTGTATCCAAACATTGATGTCAGTCACTTCATGAATCAAAGTTTTGTATCCGTTAGATCAGGGCTGAGCGCGATCAGTAATTGTGTGTTGTCTGCGTACGACACAGTGTCGAAACCATGCGATCTGATGACTCTAGCTAGGGGTGCCACATACAGATTGAAGAGAGTAGCACTTGGGATGGAACCCTGGGGAACTCCCTTGCCTATCACTTGGCTGCGAGCAACAAGGGAGCCAATGTGTACCTCAGAAGAATGGCAGTTAGGTAGCTCTTGCTCTTGAGCCAGTTCAAAGCACTACCCCTGACTCCCGACTCCCACAGACGATTCACTAAAGTCCTGTGGGAGATGGTGTCAAAGGCGGCTGATAAATCGAGAAGGGCCAGCATGGCTGACTGTCCAGTGTCCAGGGTGAGTCTAATGTTGTCAACTACCTCTATTAATGAGGTTTCCGTGCTGTGAGCTGCCCGAAACCCAGATTGGGAGGAGTCCAACAGTTTGTTGCTCTGTAGAAAGGTTGAGAGTTGCCTGTTGATTAGGGACTCCAGGACTTTCCCAAGAAAAGGGAGAAGGGAGCTGGGCCGATAGTTGTTTGGTTCTTTGGGGTCCAAGGTGGGTCACACTAGAGTCTAGACCCTGTGAAAGAACTTATTCTGTACGAGCCTGAGTTTAGCTGATATAGCCAAACATCTAGCTGCCATTCTGGCTTCTAGACATTCAGTGTCTTCTAGTAGGCCCACCTCCACCTGCCATCTCTCCCACAAGAGCAGAAAAGGGCCTGGAGCGCTCACCACCAAGGACCCATACATACGGGGAATGCCTTTATTAACAAATGGTTCTATCACAATATTGGGCTCCAGTGGGCTGGATTCCTGGAGGGCCAAAAGTAGGTGATCATGTCGAAAGAGAGCGTGCCAGAGATTTAAGTAGCAAAATAATTGGAAATGGATTAATTTGTACTCAATGGCCACTTGTTTGAATGATTCGAGTTTCCCACCTGCCCATACGTCCCCAACTCTTGATGTACCTTTTAAGGTGCAAGCTCCAAAACCACTGATGCCTGAGCTGTGTGAGAGCCAGGTGCCCCGCCACAAGGGTATATCCTTGGTGATTATTTTTAACCAATTCATATATTTCAGTGCTTTGTGCCAGCACATCCGGGGAGCTCTGGTCAGTTCAGGTATTACCCTGGGGATGGTAGACCCATATAGTATTGTCTCTAGTTTTTATTTCTGAAAGAGACTTCTTTTCGGCTTATAAGCCGGGTCCAGTCAGTCCCTGAACATCCAGTTGTTTATTACCACCATTTGTGATGCACAGTACTACATGCAGATGTCAGGCGGCTCCAGACCACCATTGTAGGGTGGTTGTACACATTTGGCAAAAGACCCATTGGCTGTGCTTCCACCCATAGAAATGTATCCAATATGGTATTAATGTCGGTGAAAACAGTTGCAGGCAACATGTAGGGGAAGGTTTGAATTATGTATAAGAAATGAGGGAGGGCCACCATTTTAAAGAGTGCTCCCAGGCCCATGATTGATACGGGACGTTTTTTTCATATTTGGTACTTGCCTCTGCATGTGTACCAAGAAGGGGTTGGTGTCAAGTCTCTAGATTGCCTGTGATCCCTAGAAAGGTTGATTCAGAGACATTGAAAGTGGCCCACAGAAAATGTTAGAGTATTCTGGGAAGGGAAATCTGAGTATCAGCACGCGATTTGCACGTATCTGGATTTGGAGCAATTTACTCTGAGGCCAGATGTGTTACCATAAACACTCAGCACTTCCAACAGCCAGGTAAATGAACATTCTGGCCTCTGCAGATGTACCTAGAGGTTGTCTGCATAAAGCGAGACATTGCCTTCATATTCTAGGCCCCATCTGAGCCCCAACAGCTGAGCATCTAGTTTGATCCACTCTGACTTTGGCTCAACAACCAATGCAAACGGGAGTGAGGGAAGGGGACATTTTTGTCTTGTTCACCTCTTGACTGGAAAAGGGGGGGGCTGGGGCAACACACAATCTGCCCATAAATGCACCCAAGGGTCACAGAATAGATTCTGATCTAGCCTTAGAAAGAGTGGTCCAAAGTTCATTCTATGTAGGATCGAAAACAAAAAGGGGCAGTAAACTGAATTGAATGCCTTCTTAAAATCGATTAGCACTAGGTCAGTCGCTTCATGGGCTTTAGCCATTCTGTCCATTGGCACCTGCAGGCAGTGAATGCAGTTCCTGGTGCCACGACCAGGCACTAAACTATTTTCATCACGTGGACCAATGATCATAAACCGGGCCAGTCTTGAAGCCAATATTTTCACAGGATCGAAGTCTTGTTGGTAATCAGACAATGAGACATACAAGGAGCAATCCGTCGGGTCCTTCCAAAATTTGGGAATGGCCACTATCATGGTCCTAAAAATCATAAGGCATGCACCCCAGTTTTTACATGTCTTCAAAGAGTGCAAAAAGGTGCGGGTCAGTAGGGAGGATTATCACTTGTGAAATTCTGCATGGAACCTTTTAAGACCTGGTGTCTTGCCATTGTTTATCAAGGTTATTGCTTCTTGAACTTCCTCAAAGGACAATGGTGTATCTAACTACCCTATATCAAGTATTGTCAATGTGCTCTTTGGGAGATATGGCACTATAAGTGTAGACTGTTTCTTTAGTGGAGAGTATCAAGCGGCATATAAATCTGAATAATACAATGCAAATTCCCCTATGACAAGATAGCCACCACCTCGGTGTACTTATGGAACGAATAATCCAAAGTTCCAAGTCCCACTGGCTCAATCGGCCCACCTTATACCCCCATTTGTAAATCCTGTGCCGTGTGGAGAGCCATGATAGTCTGGCAGTGTTCAGTCGAAGTTGCCAAAGCTCCTCTACCACTGTTGCCAAACAACGTGGAATTCCCTTATTTGGAAGGTCTTGCATTCATACTCAAGTATTTCATCTTCCAAAGCATCAACTACCTTGTTTTGTTCATTTTTCACCCCTGTTACGAGTGCTTTGACGTGGTCACGTGCCACTGCCTTGCAGGCCTCCCACACTATCCAATCAGAGTCCTCTGACCCGGCATTGACCTAAAAATAGGGGGCACTTCCTCCCTAAATCCTCTGTCAGTCATCATGCTGCCATAAAAATGCAGTATTACTAGGAGTAGTTGGATAAGCTGCTTGGGAGCACTCCTACTTCACGAACTCCCAATAGGTCAACAGCTGGCATAAAGAAATAGTTAAGGCATGAGAAAGAGGACTGTGAGTGTGAAAAGAATGTCTACTGTCTTGTATCAGGCAGTGTGTGGGTAAACTCCAACTTGTAACACCCCAAACATGAGATGCAACAGGCTCCCCTGTGCTAATTCCCCCCTACCCTACACTTCGAGAACTGAAGTATCTGTCGCCTATTAACATTACTCTATCACCAATAACCAATACTGTAAAAACAAATTAAATTAGGAACAAGATGTAGTGAGACAGTCCACCCCAGATAGGTTAAGGACCCCAACACCCTGCACCCCGCCCCTCTCCAGCTTCTTCTAACACAATGTAATAACACAAGGCATCCACAATGCAGATGTAATGTATAGAGGCTAGTGTACATAAAAACAGCTTTAGGGGCATCTCCAGAATCCCCTATCACCAGCTGACACCGGTGACACCTTCTGCAATAATTAAGGGCCGTATGTATGAACACATTTTCCCGTAGACACAGAATGGGTAAAACTGTTTGATACATCTGGCCCTAAGTCTGGTAGTGGAGGACGTTGTTATACATGGTTGAAGTTCAATCAGCGGATGAGGCCTTGTCAAGTTCTGATATGCAGTTTCAGCAGACACAGGCGGGTATAAGAGACTGGGCCACCTTCATCTAATGCGGATGATTCCTTATGTCAATCTATGTCCAGACTACCGCCTGGGGCCACCAGTAGGCCCGGAAGCAGCAATTGGCCCTCTACGATGTTGCAGTTCTACAACTGTCCATGTTGTGGGCCAAGCAAGAACCCCAGCAATCCCTGTCCGGGTCTCTCTTCTACCCATTTCCATTCCTCTTCAGTGGTGTCAACACAGTGTGATTTCCGTTGGTAGACCACCTTAAGTCTCACCGGGCAATGGGGCATGCTCAAGATGGCGACAGTAGCAGATTTGTTCTAATCTGCTCCGTCTCAGCCCCCCGAAAATTCCTGTATATATGTGCAATCGTGGGTCCCGATTGATAGGCTGTGAACGTTGTGCTACTGGCCGGAGAGGGAAAAATCGTCAGGCATTAAAAGTGAAGATGAGATGTGCGGACCAGTGCTGCAAACGTCTGTGGCGCCCGAAGTCGAGACGAACATAGCCCCACATACCCATCATTCGCGGACTTGGAGCGGTGCGCCGGGGTTTGTGGCTGCCAAAGTGTATATGTTCTACCAACGCAGAGGTACCAGTAGCCTGCCTGTGGGGAAAAATACTGCTACCGCTGAAGCGGAAACGAGTGGTGCAGTCCTGCACTGCCGGATCGGGGCCCAGTGGCGAGGCCAGCCCACAGAGGCCTGGGGAGACCGGAGCTGAGAAGCGCTCTGTTCCGAACACCTACGGATCCGCATGATACCATAGCCCTGGTATTGAGCTGCGGAGGCCTCGGGCTCTGTGTCCTGGGAACTGTCAGTAAAAACCAAAGAATCGGCGGTGCATCAGGGTGGGCCAGGGCTCAACGCGGAGGGAACAGCTCAGGCCCCCAAAGATCCCACGAAGTACTGCGGAGTACACAGGCACCGACTTGGAGGAGCTGCCCGATCCCTACTGGTACTGACACCGATTTGGGACGATCCCAGACCCTGTTTTGTGGGAGCCGTTCAGGGCTCCATAGACTGTTGTCGCAGTGCAGTGGACCTGGGCCTTGGGCAGTGGGGCCAGTCCGGGGCCCGAAGGACCTGAGGTGCATCGCTGCAGGCCTAGGCTATAAACTGGCAGGGCCATCCAGAACTTATACATTGCTGGCAAGCTGTGGTAAGCCAGGATATTGCGCAGGTGCAGCTGCCTAGAAATACCATTGTTGTTGACGCGTCGAGGTGGGCCTGGGACTTGGGTCAAAGAAACGGTCCAAATTTACAAGAACTAGTGACATACTGTGACAGAAAAGATCCTGTATTGAAATAACCAACTGATCTCTGTTGAACAGCGCTGTGCACATGCAGGGGTTGTCCATTGGGGCGATCAATTGACGCCACAAAGCAGAACTTACTCTTGGGCTGCCGGGGCTGCCCCAACCTAATGTCCACTGAGTCACAGCAACGTCTCCTGCACACGTAGTAGAGGAAGCTGCTCAATCAGGTGTTTGTTAAGCGCGACTACTCACCCGTAAGGGTCTCAAGGTGCTGAGGGGTGTGGAGGGGGTTCGCAGGTTCCAGTCCATCAAGGAGGGGGTCTGTCGAAGAGCCAGGTTTTGAGGTTTCTTGTGAAGATGGGGAGAGATGTTGTCAGTCTGAGGTGGAGAGGGAGGGCGTTCCAGGCTATGGTCGCAAGGAAGGAGAAGGAGCGGCCGCCTGATCTGGTCTTTATGGTGCGGAGGACCACAGCGTAGGAGAGCTGGGTTGATCGTAGGGTCCTTTGGGGTGCGTGGAATTTGAGTCGGGTGTTCAGGTATGCTGGTCCTGTGTAGTGGAGGGCCTTGTGAGCGTGGGTGAGCATCTTGAAGGTGACTCTAGCTTCGATGGGGAGCCAGTGGAGTGTGTGCAGGTGCTGGGAGATGTGGCAGTGTCTTGGCAGGTTGAGGACCAGTCTTGCGGCGGCGTTTTGGATGTTCTGTAGCTTGCGGGTGAGGTTTTTGTTATTTCTGGCATAGAGTGCGTTGCCGTAGCCGAGCCTGCTAGTGACCAGGGCATGAGTGATGGTCTTTCTGTTTTCGAGGGGGATCCATTTGAAGGTCTTACGTAGAAGGCAGGGGGTGTGGAAGCAGGAGGACGAGACGGAGTTGATCTGGCGGTCCTTTTTGAGCTCTGAGTCCAGGATGATTCCCAGGTTGCTTGCGTGGTCCGTGGGCGTGGGCGGGCTTCCGAGGGCGGGGGGCCACCAGGTGTCATTCCAGGCATCAGGGTTTGGGCCCATGATGAGTACTTCCGTTTTGTTGGTGTTTAGTTGTAGGCAGCTGTTTTTCATCCATTTGGCGACGGCTTCCATGCCTTCTCGAAAGTTGTGTCTGGCGGTGTTGGGTTCGTTGGATAGGGAGAGGATGAGTTGGGTGTCGTCTGCGTATGACACAATGTTGAGTCCGTAGATTCTGAAGATGGGGGTGAGCGGAGCCATGTAGATGTTGAAGAGCGTAGGGCTGAGGGAGGACCCCTGAGGGACTCCGCAGGTGGTAAGTGTAGGGTCCGAGAGGAAAGGGGGGAGTCTGACCCACTGCGTTCTGCCGGAGAGGAAGGAGCTGATCCAGTCGAGGGCCTTGTCTTGGATCCCTGCGTCATGGAGTCTGCGTATTAGTGTGCGGTGAGAGACTGTGTTGAACGCCGCTGAGAGGTCGAGGAGGATGAGGGCTGCTGTTTCTCCTTTGTCCAGTAAGGTGTGGATGTCGTCTGTTGCGGCGTGGAGAGCGGTTTCCGTACTGTGGTTTTTTCTGAAGCCGAATTGGGAGTCGAAGAATTTCTGATCTTCGATGAATGTGGCGAGTTGGCTGTTGATGGCTTTCTCGATGACTTTAGCTGGGAATGGGAGCAGGGAGATGGGTCTGTAGTTTTTGAGGTCGGTGGGGTCAGCCGAGGGTCTCTCCAGGAGGGGGTTGATATCAGCGTGTTTCCAGTCGTCGGGAAACAAGGCATTTGCCAGGGAGCAGTTGATGGTGTGGCACAGCTCTGTTAAAAATGTGGTGAGGGCAGGGGTCCGTGGGGGCCCCGGAGTGGATTGACTTCATCGTCTTCAGTGTGTCTTTGGTGGTGAGGGCTGTCCAGTTGTCGATCGCTGGCTTCAGGGTGTCGGGGTGGTTGGTGAGGGTTCAGTGTGTTAGTTGTCTTCGTCGAAGTTGTCGTAGATGCTCTTGATTTTGTGGTGGAAAAAGGTGCTGAGTTTGTCGCAGAGGTCTTGTGAGGGAGGGATGTCGGTGGACTCGCTGGTGGGTTGGGCGAACGTTTTTCTGATGAGTTGGTGGTGGGTGTTGGTGGCAGCTCTGAAGTTGTTGTGTGCTTCTGTGGATTTGGTGTTCCTACAGGCCTTTTCGAGGTGGCGGCAAGTCCGTCTGGACTCTCGAAGTTCGGTGGTGAACCATCTAGCTTTCTTGGTGTGGGTGGTGCTCCTATCAAGGGGCATTCAAATACTGTGGCACACCATAAATATACAGCACCATATAGACCCAGCGCCTCAACACTTGGCGCTTGCCCTCATGTACCGAACCAAAATGGGCAGAACTAAGTCAGAGAAACCTCAAATGCAAGCAGGGGCTACGTCTGACTCAGCAGATAGGACATCGGAGACAGCCCCCACAACGGGACAACACCCGGGAGTGACACCCAATAAAACAGATCGCATCAACACTATCATGGCAGCCATATTGGATATTAAATTCACCCTATGCCCCAAAACTGACTCACTATATCAGGAAGGGTCTCCTATGAGAAGATCAAAAACGCCTAAAGGAACGGGCAGAAAACTCAAAGTCAACTCTGGCATCTCCGAGACCCACGGAAAAGGGAACGGAGGAACAGCTTAGGGTGTTGCAAAAGGAGGTAGGATATCTACGTGATAGAGTGTAGGACCAGGAGGGCAGATCGTGTAGAAATAACGTCTGCATAGTGGGTCTCCCAGAACAGACGGAAGGCCAAAGTATGGAACTATATTTGGAGCAGTGGTTTACAGATACGATCTTGTAAGACAAGCACTCAACATTTTCTCAGTGTAAAGAGTCCCCAGGGTACCTGAAGGTCCTTCTCGCCCGGGGGCCCCTCCGCGTCCAGCAGTGGCTCGGCTCTTCAATTACCACGACAGAGACACATCCTTCAGGTTACAAGAGCACGCCACAATCCATATTTACCCGGACTATACCCTGGCGGTACAACAATGTAGATCCTCCTTCCTCGCAATAAAGAAAAGTCTACGAGAGCACAACATAAAATACGCACTGCAATTCCTGGCCACCCTGCGGATTCAGCATAATGGCAAGACCACCTTCTGCACTACACCTGAAGCCGCATGGGACTGGATGGAAATGGCCTGGTAAACACTAGGAATTCGTCCTCCACATCTCAAAGCCCATGGCAGACACAAAGGCAGCACACACAGTGTTCTAGACATTGCCCACAGGGTTCCACTAAGGCGCAAGCGGAAAAGGAAAGAGCACATGCAGTGCAGGATGCTGGTCGCTATGCAGCACTTCAATCTGCTCCATCCTCTGGCTCTGAGCTAGATAATTCACTGGAGGACACCCCTTCTTTGACAGACTCGCAGAGGGCAGCCTTGGAAGCAGATGGTCCAGATATCACGTCCCACACGGCAGACAATCTCATGTAACAGGACTTATACAGGTTTGCTAACGTTTTATGTAAATGTATGCACCACCGGAAGCAGATGCCCTGATACCACCCCCCTCCCCCATTCCAGTGTAGTCAAACTGGGGCCCAGACCAGGAACTTATGCAGGCGGGCACATTGGGACTATTTGTAGATCTTGCTCCTCACCCTACCACTCACTTTAAGTGGCTGTTATAGATGTAGTACTTGTTGTTCACTGTAATATCTCATTTTCTGTGGGATTTTCTTTTATATTCTTGTACGCTTATTTAGTTTTGTACTGCAGCTGAGTGCGGATGGTTGGCTGCCCGTTGGCGCTAGGGCCTGTAAGTGGGAGTTGGGGAATGCTTTCAGTTGGAATGTTAAATCCTTGACCAAACAAGTACTCTATCACCATGATCGGACTTGCCCACCCGAATGCCGTGCAATATTTCGTTCATATGCACAAATTAGGTGGATATGTTACCACAGAGGTGGAACATAGACTCATGCATTATTACCTATTCGCATACATGGCCACACAAGTAGAAAATATTACACTCCTAACTTGGAATGTGCGTCGGTAGGGGGGCTGCACAAAACGACACTGAGTGCATCAATATTTGAGGAGGGAGGGGGTCACCATAGGGCTTCTACAAGAAACGCATTTGAACACACAGATAATCATGTCCATGGGCAAAAGGTGGAGGAACACAGTGGTGGGAACCACATATTCTAGCTATGCCTGAGGAACCTTGATATGGGTGGCACCAGGGACACCACTTGAAATACAGTCTGGCCGCACGGATCCGAATAGACGATATATGATTCTAGAGAGGATATTAAATGGTCAACCAGTAGCATTGATCTCATTATACATCCCAAACTCCGGCCAAGCCCAGTCTTTGCAAACGTTCACGCCGGCGCTACTGAAAAATCCAGATGTACCCATGATTTGGGGCGGGGACTTCAACTGCACTCCCACTATGTCACTAGACCGCTCACGCCCAGCGGTACATGGCGCCCAAACTACTACCCTCTCACATTACTAACAGACCTGGTCCACCAGGACATGCTTATATGACGCATGGTGGGAATTGCACACTCAGTGAATACTCCCATTATTTGGGTCTCCACAACCTCTATACTAGAATAGATCTGATATATTGCTCATCAGAAGCCCTACAAATGATTTCACAAGCTGACTATCTCACACTCACACTTTTGGACCACAGCCCTTTGCAAATATGCTTGACTTGTGGACCAATCCGATCCAATATTCCAACTTGGCACCTTTCCTTGGAGGGGCTCAAAGATGCACCGCTGCGCGACTTACTCACACAAGCGATCACAACATATTTTTCAGACAATGAAGGTACGGCTTCCAACATTGGTATAGAATGGGGCGCCCTAACAGTGGTCTTATGGGGACATTTGATAAAAGCAGTATATGGGACACGCATGATACTTACAAAGGAATTAGAGGGTCTGGAGGAAGAAATACGGAATCAAGAACAGCAACTACCTGTGAACCCACAGGCAACATCAAGACTGGCTCAAGCCCGATTATCCCACAAAGAGACGCAAGACAAATTATGTGCAATGGATTATAAAAGATACCTGACAAAAAAGCATGCAGAGGGTGACAAGGCTGGGAGGACACTGGCCTGGTTACTATAAACAGACATGACACACACTCCAATTACCAACATATATAACTCAGAGGGCTGCCTGGTCAACACACAAGCTGAGATAAACTCAGCCTTTCAAAAGTACTATGCATCCCTCTATAGTGCCCCCCATCACAAATGGGGACAGATACGCTGACATTTTTAGAGCACATTACACTTCCACAAACCCTGCTCAATTACTATGAAACTCTGATAGCCCCCATCACAACTGATGAAATAACAGTGATTATACAACAAATTTCAAGAGGGAAAACCCCATGGGGCAGATGACTGGTTTCTGGAATATTACATCACTAGTAGTAAACATATAGTACTACGCCTTCATCATGTATATTTGGACGCATACGAGAGGGGCACTCTGCCATCCTCGATACAAGAAGCCGTACTGGTAGTACTTCTTAAACCTGGCAGGGACCCACAACAAATACGATCTTATCACCCATTGTCATTATTGAATACAGATTACAAGATACTGGGCAAGGTTCTGTCCAATAGGCTGATGGAGGTCACACAATTGCTGGCACATCCGGATCAAACGGATTCATACCCAGCAGAAGCACTAGCCTTAATTAACAACGCCTTTTCCGATTACTAGACTGGGCATGCACATCGGGAGAACTGACGTGGATAGCCTCCTTAGACATAGAGAAGGCATTCAACACTCTGGGCTGGGATTATCTAGACATGGTACTAACAGGTATGGCATAAGCCTAAAGTTCCTGAAATGGATTTGATTGTTATATAGTGCACCACAGGCCAGGGTAAAAACTGTTTGCTTTATCTCAGTTCCGTTCAGTATCAAGCGCGGCACCAGACTGGGATGTCCCCTTTCGTCTATTATTTTCACTCTGGCGATGGAACACCTGGCCTGCGAACTACGTAATCGAGTAATGGACTGGGGCATCAAAGCACATAACCAATGGCACATAATATCATTATATGCGGACGACACACTAATCTACATCTGAGACCACCACGCAGTATTAGAAGATCTGATGGCATTACTGGAATCTGTCGGGCGTCAAAATAAATTGGGTGAAATCTCTCCTGTTTCCGATGGCCCCTCAATCCTTGGAGCAACAGGCGGCTTTACATCCAGTACATCTTACCCAGACATAATACTCATTTAAATACCATGGGGTACAAATACATAACTCACAAACGAACGTCATAGAAGGCAATTTGGGGAGGGCAATCACTAGAGCTCGCTCTTCCATGGCACTCTAGATGGAATTACCTCTTACCCCTATGGGTCGAATAGTGATATCCAAAATACTACTATTACCGCGATTATTATATTTTTTTGCGACTATACCATACCCATTGCCAAACAAATTTTTTCTGGAATTTAAGTCGATTCTAACTTCCTTAGCCTGGGGCAGATCCAGAGTCAGAGTAGCCCTCCCAAAGCTCTACGTTCCAATCAGAGTGGTTTGGAGGCTCCAAACTACAAGAAATATTTTGCGGCCGCACAACTGAAATGACCGATGAGGTGGTTAGTGAATCATAATATTTCCGAACTGTGGCAGTGGTCACCACATAACAGTCAGATGATGTTACTGGAATGGCTGGGTGGATCGAATGCGAAGAGCCCAAAGCACCCTGATAATATCTCAATGTCCACAGCACGTAGCTGCTGGGCTCGATACGGACAGACCACGCGCTTACCCACGCCCTATGCCCCAGACCTACCTATAGGGTTGCCCCCCAATACTCAAAGAGACATCCAGTGTCCGAAAATGGCAGAATGGCACACCGCAGGACTCATGACCTGGGGCGACCTATTAATTGATTCCACACTCTGTGAATTTGAGACACTTGTAAATGATTATGGCATATCCCCTGGATCATTCCTACGTTACGCATCACTAACACTACGGTTATCCCAGATATGGGGTACTAGACAAGCCAAACCGAAAACCTCTGGCATACTTCAAACACTCCTGACATGTCAAGGGGAGGAGAGCAATTACTATACTATATAACTCACTCAAACCGGACACAGCGACCCTTATGGGATCCCTCAGGGATCATTGGGACACCGCACTCAGGCCACACTAACCGATAAATAGTGGACACAGGGTTTATCATACCCAAAAATAATATCAATCCACGCTCAATCCCAATTCACGCAATTTAACTACCTACACCATACCTACTTAACTCCACACAGACTAGCAAGGATGTTCTAGGGCTCCCGCGACATCTGCCCCCGCTGCCGGGGCACCAGTGCCACGTTCCTGCACATGGTGTGGGACTGTCCAAATATAAAAACATATTGGAACGAGGTGAAAACCATTCTATCAGGAGCCACCGAGACATCAGTGATAGTACATGGACTGCACTTCCGATTAGGAATTACCAAGTGCACCACCGGGAGAAAAAATATGAATAAATTCATGGCCTTGGCACTCACACTGGCCAAACGTAGACTGGCCATGATGTGGAAGTCAAGCCAACCTCCATGTACACGCACATGGCTCGCAGATCTTAAGACATCGCTATTCGCAGAACACTCACAGCTACAGGATACCGGGCATACACAAAATATAGGTGCTAACCCCCCTGAGTGGCAAAAGTACTTAAAGTACGTGGAAATGAAACTCCACCAACGCAAACACAATGAAACTGGCTCCCCCTGACAACATCCTGCCATAGACCCACCCTCAACCAATTCCAATTGGGACCATCACAGCTAGCCACTTCTACACCCCGACCTTGCATACCCTCCCCCATACTACCGTATAGATACAACTGGCCAAAGGTCTTACATTCCGCCTTGGGCAAAAATAGGATATGATTTAGCCCCCCTTCTCACATACACGCCAGCGCATCCGTCAGGTGAACCACCGTGCAATACACCTCAATGAATCAAATACGTAAGGGTAAATAACATTATAGGGTCCATTTAATAAATTAATAGGGCATACACTGTTAATAAATAAAGTTGTTTCTATTTTGCAATGTTCTCACCGAGCAATATGGACACAGCAGTTCCACATTATGTTATCAAATACTTGCATGTAAATTATGGATATGTAATTCTGCAACTCTGTACTAATTGGCATACTTCAATGCATGTATATCCTTAAACTGCTCTGTTATCCAAATGTGTCAATTTGAAAATCAATAAACATTATATATAAAAAAAAATCTCACCGGGCAAAGGAGCATATAATTAATCTGCATGGATCTAGGCTTCACTTTGACTTCAGCGAAAGCCCTCCTTTGGTGTTGGCCATGTGCCATATAGTCTGGGAAAATCATGCCCTAATGGGGCTCAGCATGACTGTTTGTTGGGTGGAGGCTGCTTTCAAAATAGCATCTCTGTCTAAATAATTTAGCAGTCTAAGGATGACAGGACGCGGCAGTGCCCCTGGAGGTGGTCTTGGGGAGAGGGGATCTGTGTGCTCTTTCGAAGACGAAGCAGGAGGACAAGTCCTGGGCAGGAACCCAGGATTTCACCCATGATGAAACGAAAAGTTTAGGTAGTGGTCCCTACACATCCTCAGGGTGCAGATCATTGTGCCTGGATCTGCCCGTAGCGTATTTTGTGTGCTCCTCCAGCTACAGCATGGCTGATCAAAGTTTAGCAAAATCCACTTTGAGGGTACACAATACATCTTCTGCTGAAAAGATGCTAGGTTTAACCTTACTCACATGGCCCACCACAGTTCGTAGGTTTTGGCGTAGTAGGAAGACATCCCACCGACCCCATTGATCCTCCCATCCAAGGCTACATGGGAGTCCAGAATTGCTCGTAAGATCACAGCAGATGGTGTCAAGTCCTCCTCATGTCATTGTAAGTCTGCACTGGTCCATCAAATCTGGAACCCCGGAACACAGACACAAGGTTTATTGAATGAATCAATTTTCCTTTGAGAGCAGGATGGGGCACCCCCACTCTCCACCATTTTCAAAGGCAAATCTTTTGGCTAACCGCCAGATGATGTGCAGCTCCACCAGTTGCAAAAACCTGTCAGTGCAGGAGCACTTGGTCAAGGGCTATCCTTCTCCCACGTGCCTCACAGTCCATTGGGCCTCTCAACTCAACTTCACCATAGAAGCCAGTAAGTCTTCAGTCACCTCCGCATAATGAGGTTGGGGCGCCCCCACCAGCCTGACAGTGCCTCACCAGTGACAGTCTTTCCAGGGTAGGGCAGTTGACAGCTAGGCGCCCCCTGGCATGCAAATGGTGCATGCTTAGATGCCCGCACCTAATGCTATGATGTTGCATGTGCAGGGCTGATTGCCCTCATTTTGCTTGCGCCCCCTCCGTGTCTTTCTGCAGCAGTGTTTTCTGTTATCTTGGCGCCGGCCCAAGCCACAGACTGCAACCTTCTACCCAGGCACTTGCTGTGCAACGTCCCAGGAGGCTCAACCAACCCTTGTTGGCCTACCAGCAAGTGCAAGGATAAAAAGAGAAAACCGGACAGACCCATCAGAGGCACTGATGTAGATGGCAGGTGCAACTGGGATCCAGGTGGGATGCAGTCTATGAAGAGCAGCCATCTGCACAGTTGAGGGGAATGGCAAACCGCTGATCGCAGTCCCAACTGCAGCCCCAGTCTCAGGCCACTTGAGGTCTTCATTCGTGCCGCCCAATGGTGTTGCATCAAGCGCTCACATCACAGGGGGATTCCATGGAATGTCACTCCTCCAAATGTGGCCCACCACACCTTGCATCTGGGTGTCCTCCTGTAGAGAGTAGCCGATGGTGCAAGAACTTGGAGGGGCATGAGCGGAAAATGTCCCCCATGATAGGATCAAGTGCTCTGTGGCGTCTCCACTGCACAGCAGATATTGGGTCTTCTGGCATAGCCGATGAAATGGCCCAGGGTTAGAGCAGGCCTCTAAGCACCAGGTTGTCAATTCCGCACAACTCCCCTGATATGCTGGCGACGGCTACATACCGTCGACCCTCGTTCGTAGGTGACCAGTGTTTCCAATTGAAGCTCAAGTCCTTTGGTCTGATCTAGGCTGTGAAAAATAGTTGACCCGAGATGATACATTGGTAAATCAAGCAGATACAAAAGAGCACCACACAGTGGTGGCTGAAGGCCTTTGAAAGAGGTTGGGCACGTAAAAGGGTAATATATTTATAACAAACAATAAATGCTTTATAAACAGAATGCGCCTGAACACCTCTGCAGTATGAATTCGAATTAGAAGCACAGCATAGCTGCAAAATGGAATTCGTAATGCAGAGGTGATCAGGCACAGTCTATTTAAAGAGCACTTACTGCCCGTTAAAAGCATGGAGTAATAAATAAACCATATCTTACCTTGATACCTTTATTGCAGTAAACCCAAGGTTAAATTGTCTCGCGTCGCTCTGCCTGGCTGTAAAGAAGATTAATGCTGGTTCCAGAGGGAAGCTTCCCAGCCAATCTAAGCACTGCTCTCATGCTGCCTCTAATACTGAACTGCATAAGAGCAGTGCCAGGATCGCCTGGGGCAGGCAAGCAGGGCGCTCCGTCGGAGACCGATGGGGCTGTGTCTCTGCTGTTCCAGCTCCCTTGTAGCATTGGTTCTGGAAGCCTGATCTGCGCATGTTAGGCTGGCCATAGTGAAAACACCGACTAATCTGACATGCGCAGTCCAGTTTGCATAACCTCAGCTGGTTGTAATTGTCCAACAGCGAGAGCGCTGTAGCCCTGCCCAAAGGGTAAAAACGAGTGACAGAACTGGTAAGTTTTAGTTTAATAATTAGTCTCTTGGCCTATGGGGGCTCCACCCAAGCACCACAAGAGGTTGAAACACGTCTTGAGTGTCTGCAACGGCAGTAGGCCACCTCCCGAGTTCAAGAAGTGCAAAAACTGGATAGCAAATGTGGCTTATTTAATACATGAGACAGGATGCTGGAGGACTGACAGAAGCATTATATAAAGCGCCATTCACCACAGGCCAGGAGGACAACTTAAGATACATATACATTTGATAAAATATTACTAAATATATGTAAAGAACATTGGCAAAAACACTTAGCAATAACAGTGGGACCTTCTCACTGCCAGCACCTAACCTATTATGACTCCAACAGTATTAAGCCTTCTGTACCTGTAAGGGTCCGTGTGCACACCGAATAGCACCCACCGTCACAGTGCTTGTTCCCTCAGGAACACAACAGTTTGAACCAAAAGCACAGGTGCACCACACAACAAAATTGGATCAGTAAAAACAATCAAAGTCCATATCCAATAAAATGAGAAAAGGGATTCCTGAGTCTTTCCTCTTTATTCCATTTTCATTTTTTGTAGAAAAAATAGAGTCCATTTCAAACATACAGTACAGCCGACGCGTTTCGTCCTAATACAGGACTTCTTCAGGGCACTGGATAATGGTGGAGTCAAGAGCCTCCGTGGGCTGAAGAGGACATAGAAAAACTCTGTTCTTTAGGCTGTTTCCCGTCTGGCAAAATATTATATCAAGACTGTAAGAGCCGTCTGTATAAGAGCCACGGCTGGTCAATAATTACAAAGCATGACCCGCAAATCTGGAGTCCAATAATTGCGACAGTGTATTTGCAATGATGTTCAGATTAAACCTATAGGCAATGGTCTTCAATGAATCACATGGAGGTCTAGGGATAGGCTGGATAACACCATTTAATGAGAAAAGACTTGAAAGATGGAAAACGCGACTGGATCTATAATATCTCCAATTGGACAGAACATCCCATCACCAAACAACTCCTCGCTGGTAGCCAATGTAGGCAGGAACACAACAACCGCAATGTGATAGTTGCGATCACCGGAAAGCACTTGGATATGTCGCAGCAAGAAAAAGACCTCGAGCAGGAAACCTGCTCAAACTGAAAATGGAATAAAGAGAAAATACTGAGGAATCCCTTTTCTCTTTTTATTGGATATGGACTTTATGATTGTTTTTACTGATCCAATTTTGTTGTGTGGTGCACCTGTGCTTTTGGTTCAAAATATTGCCGGTCTACCTCATGCCTTAAACTAAATAAACACAAAATGTTAATTTGCAGTGGGACAAAAATTGGAAGAAATTCTATTGAAGAGGTGAAACGATATATTGCTAAATTCCTAAAGAGTTTTGATCTGAGGCTAAAATGCTGATTAGTATATAAGGCAATAAATAAGGGAATGAGGTAGTGCTGTCACAAGAAGAAAGCAGGAAATGAAATAGAAAGGTTTTCAACTCGAAAACACCTAAAATTGAAAGTTAGATTGATTGCGTTTGGCATGGCCCTGGTGAGGCGTCAGATCTCCGGCATTGAGCTCCTGATGTTAAACAGTGGAAGAAAGATTTAGTGGAGTCACTGGACCGGCACTAGCTGATGTACAACATATGTAGCTTACCTGACGAAATGACAAAGTTATAGATGACTTAGTTATTTGGGAAATGCTAACCAAACTATTGGCTCCCCTTATAAAAGGCTCCCTTGAGAGTCTGTTAGGGAGGGGGGACTCATTGGATCAACCTGGTGAAAAAAGATAGTGGTGAATTTAGAATGTGTCAATGCAAGTGAGAGTCGCTCTATACATTGTTAATGATTTCACCTGATTGAAATGTCCAGGACTGTAGTTTTTTAATTCTCGTGTTGTGTAGCGCTAACATATATAGTTCAATGTAATTGCAAAAACAAAAAATGTCAATAAACACATTTTAAAAAAACGTTTTCAACTGGAAGAATCTCAGCAGTGTATAAGAAAAAT
The DNA here is from genome assembly GCF_964204655.1 of Triturus cristatus. Lineage (NCBI taxonomy): Eukaryota > Metazoa > Chordata > Amphibia > Caudata > Salamandridae > Triturus > Triturus cristatus. The sequence goes on from NC_140590.1 coordinate 559,517,707, forward strand.
TCACGGTTGTAGAGAACAAGATGGCAGCATGCATGTGGGGCGTATACTACTTTCAGGGAATACATTCTTGGGTGGCACAATTTGTAATTCGAAATTATCATAAACCACTGACAAATGTACAGTCCTCGAATGGTATGTTGAAAGCTTCAAGTCAAACAAGAGTGACGTCAATTAAGTTAATTTGTGGAGTGTGTCCCAGGAGCCAGCAATGTAACTGCTCTTTTTTTATTATCACACATGGCAGTAAAATATTTTGTGACAGTAGATGTTATCCAAATGTAATTTACTTTATTTTAATGTGATAGAAGCTAAAGACTCATGTGACTGAAGTATGCTCATAGAGGAGACTGTTAGAAGAAAATGTACTGTTTTGTGAAGTCTGGAGATAACTGTCATGGTAAAACTGCAGAGAGTTGGAATTTATTTTTTCCTTTTTTTGCAGTTTTATATAGAGCGAACTAGATCCGAAGGTATTGGAACGCTTTACATAGGCACCAGTTACATTAAACATTCATTTTTTAGTTATGGGGAGATTAAGTGATTTGCCTAGAATCACAGGATATTGACAAGGTAGCAGCGAGCAAAATAAAATGCCCCCAACTTTGAACCATGTCCCAAATGACAGTCAATGAGTGAGTGAGCACTCATTTTGCTGCTGCCCTGAGGGAATCCTGAAAACACTATGACCAAATGGTGTTTTACACCTCAGTTCACCTCAGTTCTCAATGACTGTAATCATCCATCTGTCCTTCTCTCCATCCATCCATCCTGCCTTCCTCCCTCCTGTCTTTTTGGCATCCATTCTTCCTCTCCATTAATCCTTCTCTCCTTCCATCCATTCTCACTTCTCTCATTGATTCATCCACTTCTCAATTGATTAATCCATCCCTCAAACCTTACATTCATCATGCTAGCTATGCTTCCATCCTTCTCGCGATGCACCCATCAATCAATCAGTCCATCACTCCCTGAAAGCCTTCATCAATCTCTCCATCCATCTATCTAACCACCCATTCATTCATCCATCACTCCATTCATCTCTCCATCAATCTCTCCCTCCACCCCTCCTTCTCTTCATCCTTCCATCCATCTCTCCATCCATCCATCTCTCTATCCATCTCTCCCTCTACCCCTCTTTCTCTTCATGCATCCATTCATCTCTCCATCCATCCATCTATCCTTCCATATCTCCATCCACCCCTCCTTCTCTTCATCCATCCACCCATCCATCTCTCCATCCACCCCTCCTTCTCTTCATCCATCCATCCATCTCTCCCTCCACCCCTCCTTCTCTTCATCCTTCATCCATCTATCTCTCTATCCATCTCTCCCTCTTCTTCTCTTCATGCATCCATCCATTTATCCATCCATCTATCCATCCATATCTCATCCACCCCTCCTTCTCTTCATCCATCCACCCATCCATCTCTCCATCAACCCTTCTTCTCTTCATCCAGCTATCTATCCTCTCATCCATCCCTCCCTCCCTTATTTCGTTTCATGCTCTCTTTTTTCATTTGATCCTTTCCCCCACGGCTCCATAATGTTGTCCTCTTGCAGGCTATTTGTGATATACTGTTTGGGAAGCTGTGTCTCCAATCACACTGATTGGAGCCATAAACAGTATTTTAAAAGTGTACTGTTACACACTCTGCTTATTGACACCCACCCCCACTCAAGCTGTCCTTGATGTTGAGCCGACACCAAGAATCAAACCTGATTCCCCAGTTCTAAATACCACCAGCTAAGACCAGAGTACCAACCTTGAATTCTTTAGGATAGTGGAAAGGTATTCCACCTGATGCACTGAGGGAATCCATGATACATTTAGGAAATACATGAAAGGACCTTTGGACGTGTTCAAAACTGAAAAGAGAGTTAGCACCCTTTTTGATGAACCTTGGATTGATTGAAACGCATACAAAAACTGTGATTGAATGTCTAGTATGTTGTAGTACACATATGCTTCTGAAAACCATTATTCGTACTTCAGTCCCAGGAATAGGCCGACGTATTCTCAGGGGAAAAGGTTGCTTTTAATTCTGTGGGGCCCACCCATTCAGCAGTGAACAAAGTAAAGATATTTACACATGCTTCATCACTTTGGGAAGTGACCTAGGTTAAAAGTGATGGACCATGTGACAACAGAAAGGGTATTCAATTTTGTGTTGCACATTCTGAGGTTTCCCTTGTGCTGTGCTTGGGAGATTTCTTGTACATAAAGAAGAATCTTTTCATGGGCTTACAGCCCGCCCATTACTTACCATTTGTTGGCTTTCTTGTCAATCGCATCTACTTGCTTTACATTGGTTACTGCGTGCAATTTCATGTTGGTTTCCTGTCCCTTCTAATACATTTGTGTGTTTGCGTTTTCTCTGGAGCATGGACCAAGTAACTCTTCCTTTTGGAGTGTTCATCTGCTGCTTTCATTGCTGAAGCTACTTTGTTCTTTGTAAGCAAGCACTTTCATGTTCTGCATGTTTTTAGGTCTCGCCTGACCCAGCGCATGCCCTACTCTGGCGAGACATTTAGGAGTGAGTTTTCAAAGTCCGACCACAGCTTTGTGTGGCATACAGTGTGCGGTTACGCGCACAGGCACGAGCAGAGGTACCATCTGGCTTTCCTCTCGCTCGGCCAAGCACGCGCCGCTTGAATGCCCCTCCCCCTCCCCCACCACAGAGCGCGTCTCGCAGCTTGTTTGTAATTGTAACTTTCTGCGCATTTTTACACACGCATTCCTTGTTTTCTTTTGTTATCAATGGGAAGTTTTACAAAGCTACTGATGTTCGCTTTTCACGGACTCTACGGACCCCAGCATACCAATTTTCCTGCACTGATAAAAACTTTCACATCTTGGGCAAAATTGTTCATCATGTTCAAGGAATGGAGTATTCTGTGGAAGAAGCATTGCCCATTTCTTACACCTTTATTTCTAATACCGAGTCCGTTTGGTTCAAAGGCGGATTAAAATGGAAAAGCGAAGCGCTCAAATTCACTGTTAATTAAATTACTTTATTACCACCTGCTGGACAAAAGTAAAATTCTACAAACTTATTTCAATTCACAGCACATTTATTTTATTTATTTTATTTTACATGTATTCATTGCATCTTATTTTTTATTTTAACTTGACAATGATACATTGGTAAAAAAAAATAGGAAACCTAAGAATTAAATAACTCCTGTTAATCTACACACTTTCTTCATCATAGCCCTTATCAAGATATTACATATTCATATTGCATGCAAATTGGGCACAAGCTGTCATTACCCAAAGCTGACCACTTACATATGAAAGAGGCAGTTGTTAAGGTCCCCAATCTAAACTTTATGTAAAGCGATTTGGCTCTGAGAGGTTGTATCAGGTCCATATAGTCTTCAAAATTATAGTCCAATTCAACGGACCCAAAGTGCACGCCAAATCTCTCTGGTCGTTAAGGCAATACCAAAACCTTTCCTTAACGAAACCGTGTGCTCCTGCCGAAACAATGTCCACATCGGAGCAATAGTTTGACAGGCCAAGGTCTACAAGTGACTGCCATAGCTCAACCACAGTATTTTACTCGCATTTCGCCTCCCTATCACATCACGCAGACTCTCCCTGTAGGACACCAAGTCTTTACTAGTTCACACCCAAACCCATTACAGGATTGGCCTCAACCTCATGTGGTCAGCAATAGATTTCATGGACAAATCAAATCTCAAAGGGAGCAGAGGAGTATTATGGTATTTACATAGTCTTTATACTGGATTCTTCATAACAAGTAATCAAGGCAGAGCAAACAGACTCCTTCTGAAAGCATTTTCGGCTTTCTGAAAGCTTCACAATGCCCCCATAAATCTAATCCATAAATGGCTCCGCTTACTGCTTGAGCTCTATACATCGAGAACAGGTGATATAGGCTGGTATAATGTTTGCCTAAGGGATTTAGAGACAGGCCATGATCTGTTTTTTAGTAAAACTGTACTTTTCAGCATTTGCTTAGAACACGAGTGAGTCAGATATCGTGACCCCAGGATAGTCAAGCTCCCTCACTGTTTAAGTTACTCCCACTTATCATTTTTTTACCTTTAGATTTCTTGTGTGGGTTTAATGTCATAAGCTTAATCTTTTGGACATTAACCACTAACCCATAGGTGGAACATAAGGCAAATCTTTCAAGTAGAATCTCAAGCCCTTCTCAGTCAGGGGGTTTAATTTTTTTTTTATCAGCCAGTAAAGAAGCATCATTCGCACAGTTTAAACAAGCATTGGCATAGCCAATAGGTCTCACCTTTGGGACCTTATAAGTGTTTAGTTATCCAGCACAATATCCTTGGTGCAACAACATCAAGTGTTGCATGGCTAAACACTTATAAGGTCCCAAAGGCGAGACCTATTGGCTATGCCAATGCTTGTTTTCCTAGCTGTGCTTCTTCGCCCCACTGTACTTACGCTTTAATGCCACTTTTTTGTTTTCTGTCTGTTTTCTGGACTTTTCTTGCCAGCACTACTGTATTTATGAAGGCTTGCTTCGCTATTACCTTTCTCTCATGACAGAAGCTCTAACCGCCAGTTCTCCCCCCCCCCATTTGTGAGTGCGATTGTGCAATCGCAGCCAGCAAGGGAGATCGGTTAACGAGTCATGTCAGAACTGAAACTCGGACCCCAGCCCTTGTTATGTTCTTGTAGCTGGTCGTACAGAGTCTCTCTCTTTTTTCCATACTCGGTTGTAGTGGATAATGCTATTAACATCATTGGGTTTAATCAACCTCGTAAAGATGAAGGCTGCATTGTTCCACTGAAATCAAACCTTCCCGCTGCAGGGTACGCACAGATCTCTGCAGAGAACACATTAACCGCGCTACTCTGCTCCAAGGGCTGTAATTTCAGTAGACTTCAGGTGGTTGATTACATGTTTTGAGATTGTCCCAATGCAGCTGGGGAGCCTGCCGTGGCCCGTCCATATTTTAGAGACATCTGTCTGATGTGTCCGGTTCTGCTCCCACCGCTACCCACTTTTCAGAGGTAACGGCCTGACATGCAATTGACCAGCCCCTAACTCAATCCACCTATTCGACTTATTGCATTTGAATGACCTTGGCCCAGCCCTACTCCTATGGCATGAAATAGACCCTGCCCTGAGCACGCCCGGCTTTCAGGGGCAAAACCAGACATCTGAATTACCCTATGATAGCCCTGCCTGCCTTTCAGCTTCAGTGTTCACATGGGAATGACTTCCTTTAGCGACACCAGCATGGCATGTTACAGACTCTGACCCAGCCCATTCTGCCATTCAGTAGTCTGCTGTAGCCTCAATCACCATTCAGCGGCACTGGCTTAACACAATTAACATTGCCCTTGACCAGGTGTCTCCAACCTTTTCTGTAATGAGAACTACTTATGTTCATTGAAAGCATACTGAGCTACTATGATTTTTAGTGTGGTAATAGTGATCTCGTCAGACAAGATTACATTAGTGGATACCCCGTGTGAGATTACCCACAGTGATCGCCTCAGTACATCAGGCAGGGTTGCCATCAGTAATGTGAAAAAGGCTTCATCAGTTTGGACTGTTTCTACATGGGTAATACATGACAGCCATTACTGCAATTACCCTGTTATCAGGGGAATAATATAAGTAATAACTCTCCACAGTACCTCATGATTTATCAGCTTTAAATGTTTTAGAAATTCAATCATTTTTCTCCAAACTTCAGGATAGGAGTTCTGGAAATACACACATTTTGATCCTGAATAAACACTATACAATTCTAGGAAACATGTATCAATTCCACCAAGCTGTAGGATGGGCTACGCTCAGGAGAGCTACTTACAGGTAGCGGGAGAGCTACCAGTAGCTCAGGTACTCGTTGGAGAAGCCTGCCCTAGACCTACCAACCTTGCATATGACAGACTGTTGTCATTATCTGCCTTTCAGTGGCAACCTTTAGATAGGTGGCAGACTCTGCATCAGCCCTACCCACCTTTCAAAGACTGCTGAATATTTTACTGATTCTGCCACGTTAAGTAGAAGGGGAATTTTGCCAAAAAGAGCAGGTGTGCGTGTACCATAGTAAGTTTTATATAGCACGAACTTGACCCAAAGGTTTCAGGTATCAGAGCACTTTACCTGAGCACTAGTTGCATTACACAAGGACTCATTCATTTTAATTAGGTACGGGGAGATTAAGTGATTAACCCAGAAACACAGGATATTGAGCGTCATTGCCGAGAATCGAACCTCACCACCCTAGCCGTTAGGCTACATGCTCTCCCAAGAAGACTTGGATAGTGGTACTCATGTTATCGTCCACAGAAACATAAAAAGCTGATGACTGAGCTGTTACGGATCTGCAAGTCGTATACAGGTCTCTCAGCAAGCACAATAACCTTGGGCATGGCCTTGCTATTTTTTATTTTTTATTGAGTGGATTTCAAGCATTACAATTGATGCAAAGCGAGAAAAAAAAAAATTTCATAGAACAAATCCGTCCAATAGAGCAATCAATACATGGATGCGTGGGTAAAGTGCTAGTGCGATGAGGATAAAGTGGTAACAACAGAACCAGAAATATAGTGCAAATATTGCAAAAATATAAAAAATTGCAACAGCCATTCTAAATTGCATCAATAGCAGCAACTTAATCTCTTGAATTGAAAACAATAACATGGATATTAATAGAAAATATTAGTTCACATCTAAAATGGATAAGACCTGCATAATAGAAAGGCTTTAAGTACATTTAGGGGTGAGAGTGGTGAGAAGCAATTTAAAATAAGTTGTTAAAAAACCCTGACCAGGTCGCTGTAAATCTATGAAGGGACCCTATAAGTTTGACATATGCTTCCTCCCAGATATATGTCTTAACCATCTTCTCATGCCAATGATGAATCGATGGTATCATATTGGACTTCCAATTCTGAAGAATTAGTGACCTAGACACTGCCATAGCTATAGAGCACAAATATTGCTGGTATTTTGACAAGTGCTGAACCTCTATTGAAAAACCAAATAAGACTAATTTAAGGGAAGGGATAATATGGACTGATAGTGCTAATGATGGATTAATCCTTTGAAATACCTCAGACCATAATTGGTGAAGATTGTGACAATTAAAAAATATATGATTCCAAAACCCTATCTCTAGATCCCCGCATGTAAAACAATACTCGGAGGAAGCCAGGAATATCTTGTTCAGTATTTTCTGCATATAGTAGGTTAGCCATCTTGACAAAAAGGCCATTCTTTTATAGTTAGCAGCGCTCGCTTTATGCCCTACTTCACATAAAGTCTGCCATTCTTTTTTGCTGACACTGCAAACGGTTTCTTTTAACAGTTTAGAAAAAAAGTTGCCAATCACTTTATGTCCCCCAACTGGAATAAAGAAGAATACCAATTGCCGACTCCAGTTAGGCCCTGCACATATAGCTGGATTAAGATCCTAGAAGCTAACTCATTGGTCATAGCATAATTTGTTATTTAAAAGTTTGAAATTTTATTAAAGCCAAACGAAAGGGCTAAAAACCTAGGGCCCAGCTGCTGGGCCAGCGACTCGCTAGTAATCATGTATGATAGATTGAAAAAATACCCCAAGCATTCAAAGCCTGCTATCTTCCATAATTGCAGGGACTCCCGGGAAAGCTGTCAGCCGGAAGCCTGACAATCATCTAGTTTTTAATATGAGTGATATCTTGGAATTTTATGTGATTTGAAAAATACTTGTACATGATAAACTAGATCAGATATTGTCTTTTATATTGATTTTTTTTCCAATTTTAGGGAACGAAGAATAACAGGTAATTTAATTGCACACTCAACCAACATCGTATTTAGCAAGACATTTTCAAATATAGATTATATAATTAGGAGCTGAACCAAAAAATGCAATAATGATGCAAGATAATACAGCAAAAAATTTGGGAGGGTGAGCCCCCACTGAGTTGGATCTAACTGTAAAATTGCTAACGAAGTTCTTGGCTGTTTATTTGCTCAAATAAAATTGCATATTAATTTATGTAGCTAAATAAAATAGGATTTAGGTATTTTAATGGGGAGGTAGATAAACAAAAATAAAAATAATGGTAAATAATGGTAAAATTGACATTTTACCCAGAGATACACAATCTATTAAAGTTAAAGGAATAAGAGACAATCCATAACCTCACGGCTTTTTTAAGTGTACTACCATAATTATCGACCAAACAGTCGATCATGATGGTTAGTCACGAATAAACCTAAATATCTAATTGGTTTAGAGACTTACTGTTGAGGAAGAAAAGAAAGCGATATAAAAGGGGCATTAAATCAAAGCACCTCAGTCTTTGCTTGATTTAGCCACCTATTCATGTGAAAGCTGTTATTTCCTCAAATGTGTTAAGGCTATTAGATGACTCTGGTGATAAGTAAAGAATAATATAATCTGCAAACAGTTTAATCTTTAGCATGGCCACGAAAGGAGGCACTATCTGAAGCTTATTACGCATTTTTATTGGCAAAGGTTCTATAAAAAGCGAGAATAAAAGTGGGGACAGAGGGCATCCCTGTCTAGTCCCAAGCCTGATCTTAACTACACCAGCCTCTTCTTTATTTATCAGAATTTTAGCCTCTGAATCTATATAAAGCTCTTTTAGCATTTTTACCAACTGCACTGGAAGACCGAATTTTTGCAATATAATATACAAAGCCTGCCAGTCAACAAGGTCAACTGGTTTTTTTCTGCATCAAGCATTAAAATCACTGCCTTGACCTTGCTGACTGACAGGTAATCGATTGCTTGTATTAAGAAGCAGGTATTGGAGGCCATAAATGAGGTATAAAACCTGTCTGATCCTGAAGGACTACTTGTTGTGCATACGGAGCCAGCCTTGATGCCCAGATTTTCATAAATATTTTATAATCTACGCTTAATAGACTAATGGGGCGGTATGCGCCAGGATCACTAGGATCCTTATCTTTTTTAAGAAAGCAAACCACTACCGCTTCTTTAAAGTTTTTAAATATAGGCTCACTTTTTTTTATCAGATTATAAAATTTAGTGAGAAAGGGCAAAAGCAAGGGCTCGGAGGCCTTAAAAACTTCAACGGGGATGCCATCATTACCTGCGGCTTTTGCATAAGCTATACTTTAATATATTACTAACTTCGGTTTGTGAGATAGGTTTACCGAGGGAGTCGCTCATACTCTTTGAGATAGAGGGCAATTGCAGAGATTCAAAATATTGTGAGAGTAAAGCTAGGCTAATTTCCTGCGCTTCCTCATAAATAGTTTTAAAATGTTGCAGAAAAACTTTGACAATTTTATCCTTTGGGTCTACAACTATACCTGTATCCAGATCTCTGATCTGAGTGTCTACATTTTGACTATTCTGGATTTTTGCAGCCCAGGCCAAATGACATCCTATATGTTGACTTTCCTCACAGAGGTTTTGTTTATAAGCCTTACTCCCCTTGATTGCCTGTAGAATAGAAAATGGACTCAGCTTGTCTTTAGCTGCTGCTAGGTCTTGGATGGAAGCCGTTTTTTGAGATTCTGACCTAGCCGTCTTTTACCTAGCACTCGCATTTTCAACCGCTGACTGTAGCGAAAGTATCTCTTCAGATCATAGTTTACTCGCCGCGGACGTATATGCTATTACTTGGCCTCTGAAGGCTGCTTTAAAAGCCTCCCACACATAAAACACAGGGGCAGAATTCTAAGTGACTTCAAAGAAGTGATTGATAAAAGGCTGCACTGCAGCAATCCAATCCGCATCTTCAAGGAGGGATTTATCAAAATACAAACGCTTAATATCTCTAGACCGTATTTATTTCAGCTGAATTAGAGTAGAAATAACTGAATGATCAGAAAAGGAGTTAGAATGATATCAGACTCCCCTCTGAAAAGCAAGTTGTCAATTAAGAAAAAATCTATTCGAGAGGCAGTCTTGTACCTAGAAGAATGTGTCTGCCCTGGATGACTTTGGTGCCTGGATGACTTTGGCGCCAAGGATCCAGGAGGGCAAAATCTTGTTTTATCCTGTTGATCAACTTAGTTGATTTGGGTTTTAATTGCTTCTTCGCTGTATTTCAAGTGTCTAGACGGATATCCTGAATATAGTTAATATCTCCTCCCCAAATTATTAAACCCTTAGAAATCAAAGATTTGGAGAAAAGCCGAAGTGTCGTCGAATATAGGGCCATAATAATTCAAGAGATCAAACAATGCACCTCTAAGCTTAACTTTAAAAAAAATCCATCGGCCTTGAGCATCACGCCTAACTTTTAGTACTTCACAGTTACAATAATTGCAAAATATAATAGCCACCCCATGAACAGACATACTTGCGGAAGCAAAATAAGCTTGATTATACCCCTTACGAAGAATCAACTTAGGTGTGTTTGACTTAAAATGAGTTTCCTAAATGAACAGAATCTGTGGAGAAAAGGAGAGCAACCAAGTCAACATTGCGCTTGCTTTTCTTGAATTCTACAATGCATTCACATTACACAAAATTATTTTGATGCTATTCATTTGTTATGAAAATTATAACTTTTCATCGCACAAAAAACAGAAAAACTTAAATATAGAAAACCCCCCAAAATGAGCCCAACTAAGTATGAAAAAAATATCTTTGATCCACTCGTTTTTCTCTGCTACCCCAACCCCACCCACCCCCAGCCCACCCTGCCCATCCATGTGGCGGGAGACCCTCTTGCATCACGCCAGGTGGGATCCCTATCTGAAGGATGCCATGGAATTGCATCCTAGCCTGTCAACTTCGCCTTTCCCCCAAACCATCCTCCCCGATCCCCCGTCATCACCCTTTAGAAAGCGCGGCCCCCCTCATAAAGAAAAAGAAAGGGTTCATCCAAATCCTAAATACATCTTTAGTTTCTAATTAACCTTAGAAAATCCTGGGCTTCAGAAAGAACATTAAAGATCTTTAATTCCTTGTCCTTTCCAAAGAACCTTAAGTTTTGTGGATTGAACTAAGAAGGCCTGAGCGCCTATTGACCTAAATTCAAAGGCTAGTTGTTGAAAACCTTTCATCGCCTAGCTGAAGTCACAGAAAGATCAGAAACAATCTTCAATGAAACGTTTTGCAGGACTGTGAATGTTTTCTGCTGGATTGCTCGTGAAATAACTTATTCCTTCATCCGGAAGTCCGAAAAGTTCACCAAGATAGTTTGTGGATATTTAGCTCCTGGTGGGTGATGGAAAGGAACTCTATGTGCCCGCATAATTGTCAAATCCTCGGGGGCAGATGGTAAAATGTGATCTTTAATCAACATATTGATGAGCTGAGAAACTGACTGTAATTGACCCTTGGATTCGCTTCCTTCCGGAATTCCCGTGAACCTGAGATTGTAGCATCTTGCGTGATTCTCCAATGATTCTAATTTAATCTCCAATTCTGCGATTTTTGCAAATTCAGGTGTAGAACGAGATTGCAGAATCGCCAGTTTATCTTCAATGTCTGAGATTTTTTGCTCTTCTGCCAGTAGCTGTTTTGGAAGTACCAGCAAGGTTTCCTCCATCTTAGTAAGTGTTTGATTAATAACTCTGTGTCCAAAGCTTGCTGTACCTTTAGCCCGCGAATCTCCACCAGAATTGTATCGAGCACCTTTTTGACAGACTCTGGCAGAAACTCTGGCAGAGCACTGGAATTTTTAAGGCAGGATGCTTGCGAAGGAGCAGTATATTCAAGAGTGGCTATCACTTGAGAGCTGGAACTATGTACTGCAGAGGGCACAGAAGAAAGTTTATCTGAAATAGTTGTTAACGGGGTTGATCCAACTGATGTCATATTGCCATAGGAGTTGCCTGGTGATAACCCCATTCTGGCCTCAGAATGGTCCTCCTCACAGGTAGGCTTAAGCCCTAAGTTCTGAAATAGCGGAAAAGTATTAACTGTTTGAGGATGCCGGCTCTCTTCATTTTTATCGAGCTCAGAGTTTGTCATCAGTAGACCTGGAGCTGGACCTGGAGCTGGAGAAGGAAGGAGTTAAATTCTCTAAGCCGCTAGAAATTGAAAAAGAGGTACATGCTGCTTCTGTTTGGGATTCTGATAAGCTCAGCTTGTGCAAGAGTGAACCACCAACTGCACCCTTGTCCTCCTCTTCCAGTTTCTAGCCAGGATTAAAAGAGAAAACCAGAGCGCCTGCCAAAATCTCCATCTGTTTATATCGCCATCCAGCAACTCTGCTTTGAGAAGCTTTCTTGCATTGTTTAGGGGGACCAAAGGGACCGGAGAAGCAATTTTAGTGCGAAGTTGTCGCATGACAGTAGGGAGCATATAATGTCAATGAATATAAATCGCCTACTCCACAGACTAATAACAGGCAAGACCCCCTTTAAACGAGAACCAGTGAAGAGCACATACTTTGAGGGTCGCCTTGCAGCTTCCTTTTCAGAAAACATTCCCAGGAGCTCCTATTCAGTCCTAAATAGTCATAGGCACAAAAAAAGAAAACTCCTGACAGACAGCAGAGCAATACAGGCTCCACTGCTTGCACGAGGAGTTGATCAATCCTCTAGACATCAGAGACACAGGCAGAACCTTGACGAAACCTAAGCATTAACTCCAGAGGCTTCATAGCTGTGTCGTGAGCTCCTTCTGCTTTCTTGACCCATCAGCACACATAAAAACCTCCCAACGCCCAGACAGGAGCTGCCGAGGCTCTTTTTAGCCATACTGCCGGCTCACCAGTGTCTGACGGAGGAAGAGGGTGGGGCCAGGGAAGCCGATTCCGCAGACGTCAGCAGCAGGAAATGGGGCAGCCGCTGCCAACCGTAGAACCCTCATGCATGTTATGTCTGGGCAGGTAATTGCTTATGCCCAGACCAGGTGTTGCTGTTGCGCTGCAAGGCACTATATTAATGGCACCGGCCATGTGGCGTAGGCCGCAATTAAGGAGACAGGACACAATGGGTTGCTCACGGCTGCTCGCGTGTGGAGGCTCTGACGCCGGGCGCACGCGCACAACTATTTATTAACAACTGCTCGCGCTGCACGGGACAAACCAAAACCATCACGTACGCGGGGAGAGCTCACCGTTCTACCCCGCAGCTACGCAGCATAAATGGGCTCACTGAACAATAATGTTAGTGAACGTTACCCCCTGACTTCTGAGAGGATGCCATTTATTCGTCTTCACGGCCTCTAACACTTTCTGCAGGCATTCATCCTGGGCAGTTGCTTGGCACAGTTCTAGCCGCTATGTATCTCACATACTCTTCAGTCTCTTCAGGATCATCCATCTCACTACGAGTAGCAGGTCTCGTATGACGAGATAAATAGTCTGCTGGATTGTTTGCTCCTGGGTGGTATTCGATCTTACAATTGTATTCCTGCAACTGCAGCATCCGCTTCTCTATGCGAGGTGGTGGCTTGGACACCGTTCCAGTAAATAGAGGAATGAGAGGATTGTGGTCAGTGGTGACCAAGAAAGGTTTTCCATATGCATATAGATGGAAGTGCCAGCATCCCCAATGCACCGAAATCGCTTCTTTTTCTATTTGGGAATACCTTTGTTCGGTAGCAGTCAGCGACCTACTGGCAAACGACACTGGAGCCCACTCATCTTCTTCCGTCATCCGTTGAAGCAGATCAGCTCCCAGACCTTTTGGGCTGGCGTCAACTGCAACTTGGGTGTGATGCCTTGGATCAAAATATCTCAGCGTGGTGGTGCTCAACAGGGCGTCTTTGGTAGCTTGAAAAGCAGTCTCTTGCTCTGGGCCCCATACTCATGGAACAAACACTTTGGTCAGCTCTCTCAGTGGCGTGGTCAGTGAGGATAAATCTTTGATAAATCTACCGCAGTAGTTGACCATCCCCAGGAAGCTGCGCATTTCAGTCCGATTTGAGGGAGCCGGGGCCTCTTTGATGTCCTTGACTTTTTCAGGGTCAGAAGCGACTCCATCTGCTGAAAAGGTATACCCAAAAATGGCAGTCGCTGTTGAAGGAACTGGCATTTATCTCTTTGTAGAGTGAGCCCAAAGTCTTGTATTCGCTGGAGCACCTGCCTCAGCCAAATGTTGTGCTCAGGTATGGATTTTGCGTGGACCAGAATATCATCACTCACATTTACCACACCCGGGAGGTCAGCCAGGAGTTCTTTGATGGTATTCTGGAATACCACCACTGCACTCAACCACTTGCAACGCCCCAATCCGACGTGCGTGGAAAATGTTGTGATGTATCTGGACGGTTCATCGAGGGTAAGTTGATGATATCAAGCCCAAAGGTCAAGTTTTGAGAACTGGTAGGCTTCGCTTAGTTCCCCTATGAGGTCATTAATGGTCGGAGTCAAATGCTGTTCTCTTTTGATTGCTGTGTTAGGGATTTGCATATCCACACAGATTCTCACCTCCCCTGGCTGCTTGGGCTTCCTCGCAACTATGATTTGAGACACCCAGGGAGTCGGACCCTTCACCTTTTCGATAATCCCTGCTTCTTCAAGTTTACGCAGTTCCTTTTCTACCAGGGGTCTCAGATGAAATGCGACCCGCCTGTGTTGAAGGGCCACTGGCTGCACCGAGGGGTCAATATGGAGATGTATCTGCTTGTCCCGTAGACATCTAATCCTATTGAACACTTTCGGGAATTCTTCTAATATTTGGCTCACATCTTCTTGGTGTATTCCGAAGGCAAATGTAACTATGCCCAGGGCCTCTGCTGACTTGCACCCAAGCAACATGACATGTCCTTCCTCAGTGACGTATACCACCACCTCCATTTCCTGCTTGTCATAGGCTAGGGTAGTTCTGAATTTTCCCCTAATGGCCAGGGGTTTGGATGGTCCATATGCAAACACTTTAATTTTGGCAGGTGTAAATGCTGGAGGAGGTGTCATCGCTTGGTGAGCTTCACGGGGCATGATGTTTATGGTCGCTCCAGTATCTACGATTGCCCTCGAAGGGCGTCCCCCCAGTAGAACTTGGCACTGCGGCAATCGACTCTGGGTACTCAATGCCGATCCTACGGTGAATACCAAGTGTTCCGTGTGCTCTTCTTGGCTACCATCGTTCATATCACTGCCTTGTTCCTGTGACTCCGGGATCACGTTCACATGTGACCTCACAGCTCATCCTCTATTTGATCGATAGACTTTCATAAAGTGGTTAATTTTTCCACACGCCGTGCACCTTTTACCTTTTGCTGGGCACTCCGACGGCCTATGTGAGGGTCCCCCACAATATCCACATGTGCGTGTTCTCGGGCCTCTTGTCCTTATTGGCACTGTCATGGTGGTCGGGGTGACTGCATTCACTGGTTCAGTCTTGATAGGAGCCTGCAGTGCAGCCTCCATATGTGCCGCCCATGCCTTTGAGAGCTCTTTGGTCCTTCCAATGGTAAGTATCTCTGGCAACGACTTCCCCGATTCCTCCAGAATTCGCTCCCCAGCTTTGCTGAAGCGCACCCCTGAATGACTTGGCCTCTGATCTCCTTCGTCTCATCCTGAAACCCACAGGTGCTGGCTAGCTCCTTTAACCATGCATGAAATACATCTAGCGACTCTTCAGGCTGTTGGCTGGCTTGTCTGAACACAAAACGTTCATAGTCTCGATTCGCCATGGGCTCAAAATGAGCATTTAGGGCTGTGATGAGCGTGAGATGAGTCTTTGGCGCTGCCTACACATCCTCCCCTCCAAGCTGTAAAATCATTGCCCTTTTCTGCTCATCATCCACTTTTGTGGCTTCGAAGAACAAGAACACTCGCTCCACCCATTCTTTCCACCTCTGGGCTTGAGCAGATGGGGTCCCATCTAGCACAAAGGGCTCTATGGCAGGGATGTGAGCCATGACTGTAGAGGCTCTGTATCACCAGAGAGTCCCCTTGAACGACAGGTGTTGTGGCTATGCCTAGAGACAGCTGCTATAGTCAGTGCACCCAATGGTCACTACTCGCAGTTCGCCGTGTGTACTCGTGAGCTCCGAAATGCCACCAGCCAGATCGGCAGTCAGTGCCCTGCAGCAGCACTCCAATGCCCCTTCAGGACTTGCGACGCTGCGCAGCAGGCGCCTCACAGGACGTCTCCTCCATCAGATGCAGGCAGCACGAGGGAGTGGTCACCACAGCACGAGCACTGCGCACACGTTTGGATCGTGCGCAGCCGCCTGCTGGGACCCTGAGTCACCAAAATGTTATGTCTGGGCAGGTAATTGCGTATGCCCAGACCAGGTGTTGCTGTCGTGCTGCCAGGCACTATATTAATGGCACCGGCCATGTGGCGTAGGCCGCAATTAAGGAGAAGGGACACAATGGGTTGTTCACGGCTGCTCGCGTGTGTCGGCTCTGATGCCGGGCGCACGCGCGCAACTATTTATTAACAACTGCCCACGCTGCGCGGGACAAACCAAAACCATCACGTACGCGGGGAGAGCTCACCCTTCACCCCCGCGGCTACGCAGCATAAATGGGCGCACCCAACAATAATATCGCGAGGAGCAATACAACAGTGCATGGCCTTACTTGTCATAGAAATGTAGCATATAGGTTACACAGATCTCTGCAGCATGTGCATTTACCTCTGGGCTATTTCACTGGGATTGGAACCTGTGACGTGCATACTCACATAGATTGCGGGCACAGAGGCGTCTGCCCAGTGGGCTATCATGCTGCGCCTAGACCTATGGCCTAAGGGCTGTTCGCAGTTCTCTGTGGCAGGCGCACTGACCCCACGAACTATCTCACTGGTCTTGGAGTGTTTGTTGTACAGTAAGTTGCACACAATATCTGCTGAAGTTACATTAGACTCAGAAGCTATTCGGGTGCATTAACTATATGGTCTATATTACTAGGGTTGGACATGTGGCCTTCAAGTTTCCGAAGGATAACTGTGGCAGGTGGGTTGACCCAGTGAACTCGCACTGGGGCATATGGCTTTAAATTTTAGGCTGTACAGACCTCTGCAGAAAGTGCATTAGATCCATAAAGTATATACTATGACTGGAGCCAGTAACCTGCAAGAAACCGTAAAAGCAGGATCATCATTTCTACATTTGCAGCATATGCTGCCCGTCTATCTTACTAAGAGTTGAACGTACACTTGCAGGCTGCATGAAGATCTGTGTGGCAGGTGCATTAACGCAGTGAACTGTCTCATTAGGATTCGAGCCTTTGCTTCGCGGGTTGCACACGGTTCTTGCAGCCGGCGCATAAACCGGACAGGGGTTGGGTGGATTTTCAGAAGTCTCTATCAGCTGTCAGGCCAGCAGCAACACGTGGTGTCTCTAAAGTCTGTCGCTTTTGCCTCCATTTTTTGTTTAATTTTCTACACGAGAGCTGTTTACTTTGTCAATGTGTTTTTTTAGCTTCGTTGTGCAGCAGCCGCGCACTCCTGTACAACATGGTTAAACAACTTTGACAAAGCCAACAGATGTCACATAGGAGAAACCTATTGCCATTGCCAATGCTTGTTAGAAGGGGGGGGATGTTCCCAGGTTTCTAATGAGTGACAAGGATGCCCAAGTAACCTCTGAATGAATGAGTTATTTTTGCAAAGGTTGGGTATTGGAAATTGGTTAAATTCCTTATATCACTTTAGTGGGCTGCTCAGTTGGTGGCGAAGAGTGGAAGACAGTTGTGTGAAGGAATGCAAGCAACTTTGAGGGTGAACAGTATCATCCGCGATATACCATTTGAGTTTATGAGTGAGGGCAGTGGTTGGTTAACACACTGAAAGTAAAAGGAAGAACTGCACATGAACACCAGCAGTATAAGACATAGAAAGGTGGGGTAAATTATGCCGTTCACAAAGAAGGGAAGGAGCCGGAGTGTGTGAGGAGAAAGAAAGCAAAACGAACTATTGATGGACAGAATGCAGAACAATGTCATACATTCACCCCAGTAAAGAGATCTGGGCCTAATCCATCATTTTTTTGCTCACCATGCCATTCCAGTTTGGACCCAGCCATATGCAAATCAGTCTTGACCGTGTGCCCAATGGGAACAGTCCAGCCCGAACTGCCAGGCCAGGTCCTCCCTGGACTGGAAACAAGCATCCTAAGACCGGTTTCGGGGTTTCACCCCTCTTCAGCCAGGATAGCTTGATTCCAGTGGCATGGAGAGCATGGGACTCACGTCTGAGCATACCCGTCCCACTCGGGGTGACAGATGCAAAAAGAACTATTGATGGACAGAATGCAGAACAATGTCATACATTCACCCCAGTACAGAGATCTGGGCCTAAATCCATCATTTTTTTGCTCACCATGCACAATGGATTTAACCCAGATCTTTTGACTGGGGGAGAATGTTTGCATTGTCAGCATTCCTTCCATCATTTGTTTGTTGTAACGCTTTTCGCCCTAAGTGGGATGGGTATGCCCAGACGTGGGTCCCTTGCTCACTGTGCCACTGGATTCAAGCTAGCCTGGCTGAAGAAGGGTGACATACCCTGAAACCAGTTCCAGGATGCTCGTTTCTGGTCCAGGGAGGACTTGGCCTGGCAGGTCTGTCTGGACTGTTCACATGGGGCACAGGGTCAAGACTGATTTGCATATGGCTGGGTCCAAACTGGGGCGGCGTAGTGGGCAAAAGAACGATGTATTTAACCCAGATTTTTTGACTGGGGGAGAATGTTTGCATTGTCAGCATTCCGTCCATCATTTGTATGCTGTAACACTTTTCGCACTAAGTGGGATGGGTATTCCCAGATGTGGGTCCCTTGCTCACTGTGCCACTGGATTCAATCTAGCCTGGCTGAAGAAGGGTGACATACCCTGAAACCGGTCCCAGGATGCTCGTTTCTGGTCCAGGGAGGACCTGGCCTGGCAGGTCAGTCTGGACTGTTCCCATGGGGCACAGGGTCAAGACTGATTTGCGTATGGCTGGGTCCAAACTGGGGTGGCGTAGTGGGCAAAAGAACGATGTATTTAACCCAGATCTTTTGACTGGGGGAGAATGTTTGCATTGTCAGCATTCCATCCATCATTTGTATGCTGTAACACTTTTCGCCCTAAGTGGGATGGGTATGCCCAGACATGGGTCCCTTGCTCACTGTGCCACTGGATTCAAGCTAGCCTGGCTGAAGAAGGGTGACATACCCTGAAAGCGGTCCCAGGATGCTCGTTTCTGGTCCAGGGAGGACCTGGCCTGGCCTGGCAGGTCGGTCTGGACTGTTCCCATGGGGCACAGGGTCAAGACTGATTTGCATATGGCTGGGTCCAAACTGGGGTGGCGTAGTGGGCAAAAGAACAATGGATTTAACCCAGATCTTTTGACTGGGGAAGAATGTTTGCATTGTCAGCATTTCGTCCATCATTTGTATGCTGTAACACTTTTTGCCCTAAGCGGGATGGGTATGCCCAGACGTGGGTCCCTTGCTCACTGTTGCACTGGATTCAAGCTATCCTGGCTGAAGAAGGGTGACATACCCTGAAACCGGTCCCAGGATGCTCGTTTCTGGTCCAGGGAGGACCTGGCCTGGCAGGTCGGTCTGGACTGTTCCCATGGGGCACAGGGTCAAGACTGATTTGCATATGGCTGGGTCCAAACTGGGGTGGCGGAGTGGGCAAAAGAACGATGGATCTTTGACTGGGGGAGAATGTTTGCATTGTCAGCATTCTGTCCATCATTTGTATGCTGTAACACTTTTGAGGAGAAAGAAAGGGCAGAAGGTGCATAAGGGGCAAGGGAGTAACCAGAAAATTAACATACCCCCACTTTGAACTGAATCTCTGATGGCCGCAAGCAAGGGAAGCAAGTGAGCCCAACCCTCCCCTCAGAAGAGCTACCTTGTCTTTTACATCTACGCATCTATCCATTCATCCATTCACCCTTCCACCTACCTGCTGATATCCACTATTTCATCTTTACATTCTGTCATCCATTAATTCTTTCATCTATCATTCAGTATTTCCCCATTCCATCCACCCACTGAGTCATCCATCCTGCCATCCATCAATTCATCTATCCACTTTGACATCCATCAACTCTGCCATCCATTCATCCACTCTGCCACCTATCTACCCATCCACTGATCCATCCACCGTCCATCCATTCACTCGGCTATCTATCTATCTATCTATCTATCTATCTATCTATCTATCTATCTATCTATCTATCTATCTATCCACTGATCCATCCACCCATACACTCCTCCAGCCATCCATCCATCATCCACTCTGCCACCTATCTATCAATGACTCTGCACAGCATGGTTTGCCGGCATTTCCGTGCTGGCTCAAGCCATAGACTGTGACCTTCAATCCCAGGCTCTTACTCTCCAATCCATCCATTCATCTATCCACTGGGCCATCCAGTCATCCACTCTGCCATCCATCCACTTTTCTATCCATACATTCATCATCCACTCTGCCATCTATTCATACACCTATCTATTCTACCATCCATCCACTCTGCAATCCATCCATCTATTCTGCGATCTATCCATCCAATCTTCCATCCATCCATCCTCTCCACAATCCATCCATCCATTCATCATTCCATCAATCCACCCACTCTGCCATACATCTATTCATCCATCCATCCATCCATCTATCCAGTCTGCCATCAATTCATTCATTG
The DNA here is from genome assembly GCF_964204655.1 of Triturus cristatus. Lineage (NCBI taxonomy): Eukaryota > Metazoa > Chordata > Amphibia > Caudata > Salamandridae > Triturus > Triturus cristatus. The sequence continues at coordinate 559,538,204 of NC_140590.1, forward strand.
ATCCAGCCATTCATCCATTCTGCCATCCATCATCATCCATCCATCCATCCACTATGCCACCCACACACTCACCCATCCACTTTGCTTTCCATTCCCTCATCATTTCACCCACTCAACCAACCCTTTAATCTGTCATCCTTTCACATGTCTATCCACCTATCCATGCATCCCTTTACTCTACCATTCTTTCACCTGTCGATCCACCTATCCATTCATCCTTTAACCCACTCATCCTTCTACTGACTTATTCATCCACCGACTTATCTATCCATCCTTCCTTTGTTCTTCCAATTTCACACTTCCTTCCCTTAAATATTTCTTCCTTCTTTCCCTTTTTAGATCAAAGTCTACCAGACAGTGCAGCTGTCTGGTTTGCTGAAGACATCTTGGGGGATTCAGAAAGCTGACCTAGGACTGTATTCCTCTAATTTCTTTTTACTATCAGCTTTGTGGTTTGTAACTCACATTTGCTTGCATTTGATTTGCTGGCTTTATTTGCTTTAGGCTTTACAGCTTGATTTAGTCCATCCCGATGTTTACTGTATTCTTTCACAGTGCCCGCTTTCTCTAAACAGCCCTTCAAAGTGTGTTCTAATATTGTCATATTTGCTGTGCATTCAAAGACAGAGGTCAAATGTCAGGCTCTGTTCTCCGAGGGAGCTTGGTGGTTACCTTTCTTTCTCTGACTGCAAAGTGAGAGGCTTTATCTAACAATATGGGGTGTAAAAGAGGGTAGCTTTTCCCCTTTGATTCTGTGTATGGTTTTTTAGTCTTTTTCATTTGCTTCCCCTGCCTCTGTTGCAGCGTCCGTGTTTTGCTAGACCTATGACACCTTTGGGTACTGTGCGCTCTTCAAATTGCTTTTACTTTCTTACTAAAGGCTTTTTTTCTAGCACACATCATGATTTTCATGCCTGGAAATGAACTGTGCAAATATTTCAGATTACATAATAATTAGGAAAGCATAAATGGAGCAATTGTTTTGGAATTCTGAAGTGTGCTGGAAACATATTTGAATAGATCAAAACAAGTACACTATTTGATGCCATTTTCACACATGATACTTTGTGCGCTGTATATTTTTATTAGTAAAACTGTATGTCTGTGCAAGCGTAATGGTCATTTCAATTGAAAATGTGTTTTCTGTAATGGTAGTGTGCTACCACACCATTGCCCATTCCACTATACGCCACTTCACTCTAGAACACTCCACTCTATTCTATGCCACTCTAAACCCCTCCACTGTGCGCCACTCTACTCAATGACACTCTACTCCACTCTATGGCAATGTACTCCACCCTACGCCTCTCTACTCCAATCTATGCCACTCCCCTCTACTCCATTCAACCCCATACTAGTCCAGTCCGCGTCGCTCTACAACACTCTACTTCACTTTAAGGCACTCTATACGATTCCAGATTATTCTACTCCACTATACGACACTCTATTCTATGACACTCCACTTCATCCCACTCCACTGTACTCTACGACATTCTATGACACCCTACGCCACTCCCCTATGTGACACTCTACTTTATGACACTCTATGCCACTTCACTCTAGGCCACTCTACTCTTCTCTACAACATTCCACTCTATGACACTCCACTCTACGCCACTCCACTCTACGCCACTCCACCATACTACACTCCACACCACTTTACTCCACTCTGTGCCACTCCACTGTATGACACTTTAGTCTAATCAACTCCATGGCACTCCATTCTACAACACATTACTCCACTCTAAGACCCTTTACTCAACTCTAGGCTATGCCACTCTACACCCTTCCACGCAGGTGCATAACATAACATAACAACCCCCGCAGCCCCTGCAGTGTGGGGGGACCCCAAGCTCCAGGGGCCCCCTCAGCAAAAGTGGTAGGCAGTGGGCCCGTAAAGCACCCCCTACGTGTACTTTGCAGAGGGGCCCCCTCAAGTTTTGTTACGCCACTGCCTCCACTCTATGACACTCTATGCCACTCAACTCTACAACACTACTCCACTTTAGGCCACTCTACAAAACTTGACACCACTCTAAGCCACTTCACTCTCTGACACTCCACTCTACGACATTCTAGTCTATGAAACTCCACTCTCCGACACTCTACTCCACTCTACTCCCCTTCACTCCACTCTAAGCACTCTACTCTGCTCCACTGTATAGCACTGTACTCTACAACACTCTACTCCACTCAATGGCACTCCAATTTAAGACACTCTATGGCACTCTGTTCCACTATACACCACTCTAGCACGCTGCTCTACTTTATGACACCATAAGCACTTCACTCTAGGCTACTCTATGACACTCCACTCTATGACACTCAATACCTTTTTTCAACACTCTATGTCACTCCCCTCTACTCCACACCAAGACAGCTTACTCTACACTACGCCACTCCACTCTATGACACTTTACTTCACTCTAATCTGCTTCACTCTATGGTACTCCATTCTACAGCACTCCGCTCTACTCAACTCTACGGAGGCAGTATCAGACCACAGGAGGTAGCCCATAAACCACAGTGAGACTGGGGCAGTACATAATATCAAACAACAATGTCTCAACGTGGAATTCAATGGAAGGACAAGTAATTAAAGGTGAGCTGTATGTTACAGTATCAGGGGAATGAATCCATACACAGAGGACAACAGGAGACCAAGTTAGTAGGAAAGATTGTATTTTCAACACATGATGAACATATTGCGTCATATGTACATATCATATAGGTTAAAAAAGCACTGCGTGACACTTAGTGAAAGTGTAACCGAAAAGATACTGTGCACAAGTGCTCGTGCAGTTTGTGACGGCGCAAGTGACACATAAAGTGGTATATACAGCGGTGAAACGGCGCAGCAAGAGAACAATGGTATTTTGAATATGCCAAAATTAGGGCATTTACACAGTAAATGTATGGGAATTCAAAGGACAGTAAAGCAAATGCCCATGTTTGTAAATGCGCCAACAGTAACGCTGTTGAAGTCGACGGCGTTTCGGCCCGTGACAATCAAGGCCATCATCAGGACTGGTTACACATATTTTGAACAGTGCTAGGGTAAAGAAAAACAATTCTCAAAAACTGGACCAAAATGAAGAAAAAGGGGGACAGATGTGCAGATGGTGGTGAACACGGTGACGTGTAGTGGCCGTGGGTACGGGTCTAATGTATGGCCATGGGCCAAGGAGCAGTGATCGGACGAAAGGTGAGCGCGAGAACGGGTATCACAGCGGCGCGCGAGTCGAGTGAGGCGTGCCCGAGTGGGCAAAGGTAGAGTGAATAGGGACTGGGGCCAAGAAATGGTGAGCTATGTGGTAGAATAACTAACGGATAGAGCGGAAGAGTAATCGCACAGGTGGATGGTAACAGGGATGCAAGGGAGTGCCACAGTGAAAGAAACAGGGAGTGACAAGGGGTAAAGCAAAGGAAAAGAAACTTACTCGCGTGGAAGGGCAAGGAGGAGTCAGACGGGTCCGGGGGAGTCCAAACTGGACGGGGGAGAAAAAGGAGGTGAGGAAAAGAACAGGTAGGACGTGGGGGGGGGGGGGAAAGACAGTAGAAGAGATAGGAGCGGCAAACCACTTACTTATTCTAAAAGGACGAGCCGAATGAAACGGCAACGCTGGACCACGTAATGTTAGAAGGGTCCGTGGAAATTCAGGCTGAAAGGGGACAAGGGACAAGGGGTGAGGAAAAGGCAAGGGGGAGAGAACAGTGGGAAAGAAGGGAATAAGGGAGCCACTTACGTCAGGAGGGGGACGGAGATCAATCAATAAGGAAGCTGGAAAGAAAGGAGGGGGTTTTAGAGACGGGGCTGATGGGCGCATTCCGGGGAGATAGGATGCGAGCAGAATGTACTTACATTTAGCCGAGGCGAGTGAATCACCGAGGAGGGGTCCGTTAGGAAGGGCGTGCCGGTACGAATTAGGCAGAGAGTGAGGACGGAAGGGCACTGACGAGAGTTTTATGAGGTCCGTGCTTCCGGGTCACGAGGAGCGTCCACCAAACAACGGAAGGAAGACGGAGGCAAGCAGCGCGCTGATGAGTGCTGGCGATTGATAGGCTGGGGGGTGCTGAAAGGGGAGTGAAGCGGAAAGGCCACCAATGGATCAGAGAAGGAGTCATGGCAACCGTTGGTGATGACCCGCAAAGACGCGTGTGTCGCTCGAGTGAGGAAAAGAAGAGTAAAGGAATAACATTTAGAAATGAAAACATTGTGGTCAATTCAATGGACCCAAAGCAAGCCAGATAAGGCCAATAGCAATATATACAGAATACATAATAAATATAATACATTCGTTTCAATGAAGTCATGGGCCATTGACAGGTTGGTTATGCGATAGTACATCAGGGGTAGGCGTGGGAAGGAAAGGGGAGGGGGGGGGGAAAGAAGGGAAAGGGGGGGGGGGGTGGGTTGGGAGGGAAGGGGAGGGGGAAGGGGGGGGGGGGTTGGGAGGGAAGGGGAGGAAAAGGAGGAAGGAAAAAGGGAGAAGGAATGAACAAACAGCTAATTAACAAATGAATGGGGCGGAAGACAAGGGGAAGGGGGGAAGGGAAGGAGACGGGGAAGGGGGGGGGGGGATTTGGTTTGTACAGGGGAAGGGGAAAAGATAAATGCATACAAAGTACAGATTAAAGAAGCAAGGATGGAGAACGTATCGGCTGTAAAGAAGGCAGATCAGTAAATCACAAATATGCAAAGGATTACAATCATGCAAGGGTAGAGTTCCATTCATCAAGGGAATTCAGGCCCTGCTCAATGGAGTTAAAGCGGGAGATCCAACGGCATTCGCACCTATTCAGGAGTCTTTGGGTATCACCGCCTCTTAGTGGGATGGACGGTTTGTCAATTACCAGCCAGGTGAAATCGGATTCGCTGTGATTCTTTTCTTTGAAGTGGGAGACCAGGGGGGCTGTTAGGACTCCGCATCTAATGCGGCTGCGATGTTGTAGAATGCGGTCCTTCACCATCTGGGTGGTTTGGCCAATGTATATTTTGTCACAGGGACATTTTATCATGTAGACAACGTTCTGAGATCTACAGTTGGTGAAGGAGTGTAGGTCAAATTTCAACCCATTGTGTTCAAACATCTTTGTGTTTGTGGTAGAGGAGCATGCTGCGCATCTTTGGCATCTATAGTGGCCGAGCACTGGTGGTAGTTTCCATGAGTTAGGAAGTGATTCTGATACGTTTGGTGCAGTGGGCCAGGTGATTGCATGCACCAGATGATCCGCTATGTTTTTGCCCCTGCGGTAAGAGAAAAGAGGTGGTTCATTGAAAATGGTGAGTGGAGCAAGGATGTTCCAGTTGGCTTTAATAATCTTGGCTAGTTTGTTGCTGGAAGGTGAGAAGGTGGACACAAATGGGATGCGAGTATTTGTCCTTTTTTCTTTGGGGGTAAGTAAGGTATCACGGTGGTTATACCATGCTCGTTTTCTTGCCCTATTGACCAATTTTCTGGGATAGCCGCGGGCCAAGAGTTTTGCAGTGAGTATCGCTGCCTCCTTGAAGTAATCTTTACGCCATTTGCAGTTGCGACGGATCCACAGAAATTGTCCAAATGGAAGACCGTCACGTAGACCACGTGGGTGGTTACTAGAGTAGAGTAGCAAGGTGTTACATTCTGTAGGTTTTCTGTGTAGTGCAGTGCCAATTTTATCATCTTCAATTCGTAAAGTGAGGTCTAGGAATGGAAGATTATCCTCTTTTGCGTCCGCTGTGAATTTGAGATGTTGTTGGCTATTGTGTAACCAATCGATGAAGTGGGACAAAGAAGTTTTGTCGCCTGTCCAGATAAGGAGGATGTCGTCAATGTAGCGACGCCAGAAGGTGATATTGTTTCTGAAAGGGTTAAGGTCAGTGAGGATCAGCGTGCTCTCGAGATGATGCACATACAAAATGGCAAAATTTGGTGCGAAGCATGCGCCCATGGAGACTCCCTTGATTTGTAAGTAGTAGGTATCTTTATATAGAAAGTAGTTATTCTCTAGGGCAATTTCCAATAAAGACATCACGAAATCAGTAGGTATTCTTGAAGGAGATGGTCGAGCGTTAAGGATGTTTCTTATAACTTCTAGGCCTTCTCTGTGGGGTATGTTGGTATATAGCGATTCGATGTCCATACCAACCATTAAATTGGTACCTGGTATGAAAGGAGTATCTTCGATCAGGTTGATTAAATCCATGCTGTCGCGCACGAAAGTATCCGTTTTGGGTACAAATTCCTTCAGGATGCTATCAATGTATTTGCCGATGGGTTCCAGGATGGACCCACACCCAGAGACTATGGGTCTACCAGGTGGGTTTTGTTGATTTTTATGTATTTTAGGTAATACATAGATTACTGGAGTCCGTGGGCTGGTTTTGTTGAGGAACAAAGTCTCCTTCTCAGAGATGATATTGTCCAGTTTGGCTTGGTTGGTTAGAGTAAGGATCTTGGCTCTTATGTCCGGGAGGGGGTCAGAAGGAAGGGTACGGTAGTGTTCCGTGTTGTTAAGTTGGCGGAGAATTTCCTTATCGTATGCAGTCTGATCTTGTATGACAATACCACCCCCTTTGTCTGCGGGCTTGATGATTAATTCCTTTTTTTTGCTGAGTTGATGTAGTGCCTGTTTTTCTTCCAAGGGTAAATTATAAGGGACAAATTCATGTTGTGATTGAATGTCCTTCATTTCAAGTAGAATCCGTCTTTCAAAGGTGAGAACTTCTGGGGGCATAAGTACTGAAGGCGGATTGAAGGTGGATGGTAAATGAAATGGGGAGCGTATGTTCAGGTCCCGTGAGGGTCTCTCCGAGAAGAACTGTTTTAGTCTGATACGTCTGAAAAATAACAGTAAGTTCTCATGGATTTCGAAGAAGTTACTTCGGTCTGTGGGTACAAACGATAATCCTTTACTGAGGAGATTAGTTTCAAATGGCGTCAGGTTATATTGAGAGAGGTTGAAGATAGGGAGTGTCATTGGAGAGTTCACAGTGTTACTTTCAGTTACCATTGGTAAAACTTTCTCCTTGTTTGACGTTCTCCGGAGTATTGGTACTGGTTGTTGCCCCTCGGTCTGCCTCTGTTCCTCCCCCGGTTTGACTCTAAAAAACCGGCTGGCAGTAGGGGTTGTGGTCTCGGTGGTTGGTTAGCTTGGGGTCGTGAGGTGCTAGGTCCTTCTCCTGGACTGGAGTCCTCAGCTGATGTGTTAGAGGAATTAGAAAATGACACTCGTTGTTGATTCCGATAGCGGCCCCAGTTTCTTTGTTGTTTAGGGGGTTGGTATGGTGTATCGTAAAAATCGTCCTTTAAGTAAGGATAAGTGTGGTCGTTATTGTAGTAGCGGATGTCTCTTTGAATTTTGTTGATTTTCTTGTTTTGTTCAAAGGTATTGAAGGTATTGATGGTGTCGTTCACTTTATCTAGAAGGTTCTTGGCATCGGTGATGGTAGAGTCCTCAAGGATAAGTTTTTCAAGTTCAGCGATTTCTGCTAGTTCCTTACGGCTATGTTCCAAGGCCGTATCGATCCCAAGGACCATCCAATGTCGCGAGCAGGTGGTGGCCAGATGGCTGAACCCAGATCTAAATTTGGGGTCCTGTGTGAAGATTGCCGGGACGTTGCGAATCTGTAAACCGAGCGGAATAACGTTGGATTTGAGATATTCCGTCAGCATACGTGCATGAAGATCAGTACGGATCTGTTTCTTCTTAAGCCTTTCAAGTCTGTCCAATAAGATGCGGGATTCAGTCGCACCAGGTGGTGTAGGAGTGATGGAGGATGAAAGAAGAGAGGGTCCAGAAAGAATTTTTTGGATATATTCGTCGGAGTAGTTAGGGGTCTCCCTGGAAACCATGCTGTGGGAGAAATAACCACAGCACAGGGCAAGCTAGGATAAATCAAGCAATAATATCGAAACAAGTCCCAAGGGGGACAACCTCTCGCAACAAGCAGTTGCTCAAAGTAGGCAGTATCAGACCACAGGAGGTAGCCCATAAACCACAGTGAGACTGGGGCAGTACATAATATCAAACAACAATGTCTCAACGTGGAATTCAATGGAAGGACAAGTAATTAAAGGTGAGCTGTATGTTACAGTATCAGGGGAATGAATCCATACACAGAGGACAACAGGAGACCAAGTTAGTAGGAAAGATTGTATTTTCAACACATGATGAACATATTGCGTCATATGTACATATCATATAGGTTAAAAAAGCACTGCGTGACACTTAGTGAAAGTGTAACCGAAAAGATACTGTGCACAAGTGCTCGTGCAGTTTGTGACGGCGCAAGTGACACATAAAGTGGTATATACAGCGGTGAAACGGCGCAGCAAGAGAACAATGGTATTTTGAATATGCCAAAATTAGGGCATTTACACAGTAAATGTATGGGAATTCAAAGGACAGTAAAGCAAATGCCCATGTTTGTAAATGCGCCAACAGTAACGCTGTTGAAGTCGACGGCGTTTCGGCCCGTGACAATCAAGGCCATCATCAGGACTGGTTACACATATTTTGAACAGTGCTAGGGTAAAGAAAAACAATTCTCAAAAACTGGACCAAAATGAAGAAAAAGGGGGACAGATGTGCAGATGGTGGTGAACACGGTGACGTGTAGTGGCCGTGGGTACGGGTCTAATGTATGGCCATGGGCCAAGGAGCAGTGATCGGACGAAAGGTGAGCGCGAGAACGGGTATCACAGCGGCGCGCGAGTCGAGTGAGGCGTGCCCGAGTGGGCAAAGGTAGAGTGAATAGGGACTGGGGCCAAGAAATGGTGAGCTATGTGGTAGAATAACTAACGGATAGAGCGGAAGAGTAATCGCACAGGTGGATGGTAACAGGGATGCAAGGGAGTGCCACAGTGAAAGAAACAGGGAGTGACAAGGGGTAAAGCAAAGGAAAAGAAACTTACTCGCGTGGAAGGGCAAGGAGGAGTCAGACGGGTCCGGGGGACAGCACTTTACATCACTCTACGCTATGCCACTATAAGCCACTCCATATAGGTTACTCCTCTCTATGCCAATGTACTCCACTCTATGCCACTCTACACCACTCTGTGCCACTTAACTCAAGGCCACTCTACTCCACACAATCACACTCCACTTCACAACACTCCACGTCCCTCTATAACTCTCTAGTATATGCCACTCTACTCTATGCCACTTTACTCCACACTAAAATATGTCCAACCACTCTGCGCCACTCTACTCTATGCCACTCCACTCTACACCACTCTATGTCACTTTACGACACTCTAAACCACTACACTCCACCATATGCCACTTAACTCAAGGCCACTCTACTCCACAACACTCCACTCCATAATACTTCACTCTCCGACACTTCGCTCTAAGAAACTCCACTCTACAAGACTTTACTCCACTCCACTGTATGCACGTCCACTCTACTCTATGTCCCTCCATTCTACCACACTATATGCCACTTTACTCTCCATCCTCTCTATGACCCTCCACTCTACGCCACTCTTCTCCAATCTATGACACTCCACACTATGCCACTCCCCTCTTCTCCACTCCACTATACACCACACTACTCTACTCCAGTGTATGTTCAGTGAAGAACCGTGGGAGATAAGAGCATGCCTCTCTCTGAGCGTTCTCTCTAACTACTTAGCTTTTGGTCGCAAACGCATTGCGTGTTCTGTGCTGCAGGGCGACGACCATACGGATTGTAATAGGATTTTATCATACACTGATAAATTGAGATGATGACCATTTCAGGTCCAGCACGTTGTAATTTGGTTAAACTAATACACAGAACATGTTGTAAAACAGAAAGTAGTTGGTGTTTACAATATCGGTTGATTCACCACCTTTATTTACACCACATGGGGAGAGCACTTGCAAATATATTGCCTCCACTACAATAGATTGGATGGGCCATTGTCCATGGGTAGTAGCTCTAACATGGCCCAGCCAGTAACTACAGTGCTAAGAGCTGAGGCGCAGATAGATTTGCTCATAGTCCTGTACCATGATTTGATGAAAGAAATATCTTTGTTTCGGAGTCCTTAACATGATTTATTTATTCTTTGTAGTTGGGACCCAGAGGCTAACTAACTATAACCATCCCAGTACACGTATGATGCACACTGCCTGGGGATAGGCCCTTGCATATCATGTATTGGTTCATTAGGACAGATTTATCTGATATATGGACTTGGAATCCTCTCTCTAATTCTGCCCCGCAGGTGCTGTGCCAGGTGGCACTTTTTGTGTCCTGAAGAGACCCATGTAAACTGCGTATAGGGTCAAAACGGCAACAATTTAATTAGATTGTCTGAGAGTTAATCAGTTGTGAACAGTAATCAGTGAATAGAGATTGAACTACAGATTTTTATGGATATCGAACACATCCCGTCTTTATATATGTATCACTGTAAATATTGCACATCACCGCGCCTTCGAGCCTGCACTTACTTTGCCTTTGTATGATATACTATGCCTTTTTGGAGAATAAATGGAGTAAACGTTTTAAGAGAGAGAGCTATAGTGACTGGTTAACAAAAAAGTCCCACTGAAAAACGTTGTTGGCTCTTGCACTTTACCCTTGTTTCGTGATTGGGCATAAGGTTTAGGTCCTGTGTTTTGTTATTTGCAAGAGGCCATGGGCTTTTGTTGAGGAGAGGAAGGACCGATGTTCCCTCCTTGTTGAGCCCCGTGCCAGTGCCCTGGTCTACCAAACTCGTGAGAGCAAGAGAATGACACCTTCAAGACCCCACGACCGCCACAATGTTGAAGAGGTCCTGTGGGTGCGTCATGTGCGATGCATGCTGAAAGCGCGTCACATGATAAATCGTGGGCGAATAGCAGGCATCTTAAATTATGCCGCATTCTTTTCTAGGCATTATAATATGCTTATGAGGTAGTGAAAACTATCAATTACGTGGACCAAACTGTTGCTGAACCTAGAATTCTTTCAATAGTTACACATTACCAGAAATTTACTAGTGATGAATACAGGCTTATAATTAATACAACTGAAAACAGAACAGGAGATAACTTATAAATCCAGGCGAGACCCGGGTAAGTATGCATAACAAAACAACAATGCCACAGCCTTAGACAATTTCACAAAGTAAACATGTCAATTTTATGTGCAAGGGGAAGAAAAGGAGACCACAATAATTAAAGGGAACATGTAAATTGGTCTATATTTGAGTAATAATAGTTATATAAGCACTACATTACATTGTATGCAAGTGTAACCCAAACGTTTGTTGTGTACATACGTGCTCATGTAGCAGGTGAACAGCGCAAGTGACACGTGACAAAAAGTGAGATAACAGCGAAAAACGGCGCAAAAAATAATTTGAGGAATGGTTGCACAACAGTCTTTTGATAATTCATGTGAAGTATAACTGATTTATGGAACCAAGATAACGCCCAAAGATGCGCTGGGTGGTCAACGGCGTTTCAACCTGTAGAAATTCAGGTCATCATCAGGACATAAGAGATTGCGTCCAAGCTGGAAGCACTAGGGGCTCCAGTGCCTCCCATCGGTGAGTGATGAGGCGCTTGGCCATTTTTAACCCTAGGTCTAGTGACCTTATTTTTCTTGGTCCTGCGATAGAGACCTAGGATGCACACCTCCCAGGTATGTAGCTCCAAGGGCCCCGTGCAGGTGGACAGCTGGGTAGTGACTATTGTGGGTCAATATCTTGCATAGAACTGTTACAAAGCCTTATTGATGGTTAAGCATTAGTTCTAGTGTCTACTCTAACTATATGGAAAATGATAGTTTCATGAGCCACATAAAATACTGAAAAATAGATTAATTGTGAAATAAACATTGATAAACTTAAACAGAAACAGAAAATGAAACAAACCAAAAGATGGTTTATATCTGGGACCATATTTCATCCAAATCATTCAAGCCACTGACGGCGGTGCAAAATCGCTCAATCATTTTTACCTCAATTTTGGCCAAAACAGAGGGAATGGAGACACCACTAGGGCCATGTTGTGCAACAAAAATGACTGACCAGCTTAGCTCATCTTCAAAGTGATTCATACTTCAATAAAGTTCAACCATTGGTGCACTTTGCACATGGCTTCTGATCCGTGACCTATGTTGGAGAATGTAAGTCTTGACAGGTTGTGTTTTTTGGCCTATATGCACCTTATCACAGGGGTATTTCATAAAATAGATAACAATTTTGGAATTGCATGTTAGAAAATGTGGCTTGTTTGTGCACAGTGCCATTAAGTGTTACAAATTGGGTGCCACTTGCAAGCTAAATAGTTCTGGCAAAACTATTGGGGGAAGGGCAGCATTTCCCAATCACATCTTTGTTTTTTCTGTAACTCTAGCAGCTCTAACCAGTTGTTGGCACAAGTTTCTTCCTATTTTGAAAGAAAACAAAGGTTTCTAAATGCCAAACTCCGATAGAAGTTTCCAATTTTTTTAATAAGGCCCGTAACCTTTTTGGCTTTGGAGCTGTAAGTCAATACACATGTAAGTGGATTGGTGCTGGTTTTGTTTCTGGGCACAAGGAGTGTTTCGTGATACCAATCTCTTTTTAAAGCGGCCTTGATAAGTTTCTTCGGATAGCCTCTATCAGTGAGTTTGCCAACCAAAATATTTGCATTCTTGTAATAATCCTCCTTACTTGTACAGTTCCTCCTGCTCCAGAGGAATTGACCTAAAGGAGGATTTTTTTCAACATTCTTGGATTGCCACTTGAGAATTGTAATAGAGTATTTCAATCTGAGGGTTTAATGTATAAGACAGCTAATTTGCCATCCCTTGCTTCGATCCAAAAGTGAAGGAAATCCACTTTATTCGAATCATACGTGGTTGTGAATCTCCATGATTAGTCAAGTCAAATTGTGGCATAAGTGTATTCAGGTAAATGTATCCTTACAGTATACTACTTTTTTGTTTCCTGCACCTGCATGAAAGCAGATTTGTAAACTGACGTCACCCGTTCCAATAAAGCAGAAAGGGGAACTGCACACTACAGGATTTCAGACTGATGCTTATAAAGATCACAGCTGTCATTCTTGAAGATAAAATCGAACATTTTTCCCTTGGCTCTTATGTGCCCATGGCTGTAAAGTTGAACACAGCTGCCATATCAGCACCACCTGTGACTCGTTGCTGCCATCTAAGTTCTGCTTTGCATTCTGAGACGTGCACACCTGGATTTATAAAGGGATAAACAAGGCTACAACAGAATACAAAGAAAACCCTGGACTGGAGCAGCTAGTCATGTATGGATATCGGGAAACCTGGCATAGTCGGTACAGGAAAATATAACTGTTGTCATGAAAAGGGTTGCAGTTTACAGCAGCCCCCTTTGATCTCAAATGGTAGACTACTTTTCCCCCAAAAAACAATTTTTTTGTTTTGTTCCTGACCCTCCCCTTTCCCCTCGCCCACGCCTCCCGCCCCCCTCCTCCAGCCTGCCGCACCACTTTGGCAGGGGATGGGCTGCTACTGCATAACAGTACTTACAATATGATGCAAATTGTACCAACTTTGCAACCACCATCCTAGACCATAACCTCGACTTTCACTCTCACAGAGGCACAGATCAATAACACTTTTAAACCCCTCGTTGACTTTTTCCTATCACTAAACTACTTGAGCCTAAGAAATGACGGGAAAGACAGACAGAAACAACCTCTCGTGCTCCATTCCTGCTTAAGTCTTCAATTATTTTGAAATTCTACAAGTCTGCAAGTCATTCAAAAGGAATGTTGCCTTGTTTTTTTTTTTTTGCTTTTCTGCTTTAATATTTATTTGTATTGTCCTGTTAATTATGTGTCTTGAATTTAGGCCACGTTTTGGAAGTTTGTGTGCTCCTTATAAATGAAAGAAATAAACAAAAACACTTTCCAGGTAAAAATACCCTCCTCGTTAATGTGCTAGACAAATTCCTCACCTTCCCATCATAATCAACAATAAAATCCCCACTGACTTAATTGTCAAATGGAACAACCCTTCACATCACATTGTCGCCGAACTCATATATTTCCTCATTGCAAACTGAATAAGAGGACGCCCATGTCAAAGAAGCTAAACCTAACATCATAATTTGTCAATTAATACCTAGTACGACCCTATTTAAATTGATTGATCTGAACATGTCGTAATTACCTTGATCTCCCAGGCCACTCTGCAAAAAAATAATATCCATCAAAAATTAGGGTACACATAGGTGAGGCATTTCAGAAACATGGAAAAAGAATTGATGAGCTCCAAGATTTCCTTCTCCTTGATTCCAAACTCACTTCCAAGAGCTTTAAATCCCTTTGGTCAAAGCCTACCAGACAGCAAAGCTGTCTGATTTGCTAACATCTTGGGAAATTCGGAAAGCTTCCCTGGGAATCTAGTCCGCCGGTTGTTTACCATTGGCTTTGTGGTTTGTTACTCACATTTGCTTGCTATTTGCTAGCTTTATTTGTTTTAGGGTGTCCAGCTCGAGTTCGTCCCTTCCCTTGCCCAAACCCTATTTACAGCATTTGTTCACCAGTGCTCGATTTCAGTAAACAGGCCTTTAAATCTTGTTCTTATCTTGTCAAATTTTCAGTGCATTCAAAGACAGAGGTCAGTTGTCAGGCTCTCTCTTCCAGGGAGCTTGGTGGTTATTTATCTTCCTTTGACTTCAAAGTGAAAGGATTTATTTGGCAATCGTGCTGGCTCTGGAGGAGTGCTTGCAGAAGGAAGTCTGTATGATACTATTTTTTTTCTAGCACACAACAAAATTTAAATATCCGTAAATGGACTGTGCAGATATTTCAGAATTAGCAAAGCCCAAATGAAGCACATTGTTTTGTAATTCTGACGTGTGATGACATTTCCACATATTATCGTCTGTGCGCTGTATACTTTATCAGGGAAACTATATGTTTGCAAATGTAATTGTGATTTCAATTGAAGATGTGTTGTCTGTAATGGAAGTGTGCTACCACACCATGCATATTTCACTCTACGCCACTATACTCTGCGCCACTCCACTTTGCCCAATGCCACACCACTGCCCTCTACTCCACTGTACTCTACGCCACTTCAGTCTACACCTCTCTACTCTACTCTGCATAACTCTACTGTATGTCAATGCACTATATGCCACTGCACTCTTCGCCAATCTACAAGGCACAACTCCTCCCTCTGTCACACCACTCTATGCCACTCTGCAACACTTCACTCTAAGCCACTGCACTCTATGCCAATACACTCTACACCAACGTACTCTACTTTGTACCACTCCACTGTACGCTCCTACAGACTGTGCCAATTCACTGTACGCTACTCTAATTTACTCTGCACAACTGCACTTTATGACACTGCACTCTACACCACTTTATGTCATTACTCTACACCACTCTATTCTACACCACTGCACTGTACCCTGCACCACTCCACTCTACACCACCTCAATCTACACTGCACCACTCCACTCTATGCCACTTCACTCTACTCTGAAACAAACTAATCTATGCCACTGCACTGTATGCTACTGCACCATTCCACTCTACACCATTCCACTCTATGCCAATGCTCTCTACACCACTGCACTACTGTAGTCTATACCGTTGCTCTCTAAACCACCCTAGTCTGTGCCACTGCACTCTACACCACTCTACTCTGCACTGCTGCACCCCACTCTATGCCACTCTACTTAACTCTGCACCATTCTATGCCACTCTACTCCACTGTGCACCACTGCACTCTACTATGCACCACTTTAATCTATGCCACTGAAATTTACGCCAGTGAATTCTATGCCACTGCTTACATCACAGCACGCTGTAGACTAGTCAGGGAGAAACATGGGCTGGAAGAGAAAAGAACCTTGCTTTTTTAAAAAGGCTTGAGGGATGAACTAAAGGACTCCTTGGCACAAATTGTCGATCCCCCCATCTGACTGCTCTGAATTTATTGACTTGGTCGTCAAATCAGTCATCATCTAAACAAGCGTCTAAATGAGCATAAAGGTGAACAATCTTGGGGTGAAGCTAAATTACTAACAATGCCATCTGAATGTATGGAAGGAGAGGCAAAAACCCATGACATTGTAGAGCCAATGCATATTGGGGGTATTTGGGGTCCCTCGTCTAGTCAAGAGAAGGATCGATGAAGGAAACAAAACTTATGCATCTATTGTGGTAAGGCAGGGCATTTTGCTCAAGACCATACAGCAAAACCAAAGAAAAGCTGTAGCAGTTGTTTCAGATCCCACCCAGGAAAACTAGCAAGCTGGCCTAACACGGAGGTTGGCTGGTCGAGTATACATACCAAACAGACCTCACAATACTTGGCTAATACTCTGGGAAGAATACCACACCACCTGACCATCTTAGTGACCATGATAATTTCTCTGCAACAGAGGAAGGTCCTTAGTATGTGAAAACGGACATACAGAGACCTTGACATTCTATTTAATAGACACACCCACGTTTGGCGCTATCTAGTGGGCACTCTGGCTGCACCTCCACAACCCCCTCATCGATTGGTCCTTACATTTGGTAACCTTGGGGTCTCACTATTGTCGTTTCAAAGGCTTTACAACTGCACAAGATATGATACCCCCTGACTAGTGCTGTAGTTGAGAAAACCTGAGCTTCTTCTTCCAGAAGAATACCACGAAGGCCATTCAATCACCCCCTCATAGGGAACATTGTTGCAGGGATTCTGCTTATGCACAGAACTATGCGCAGGAACCCAGGCCCTCAGTGAATTGTGGTGTACCAAAAACTCACCTCAGAACCCAGAACCCCTTATCCGACCAGCATCAGTGTCCCATTCGTTATCCGAGGTTTAGCTCGGCGGTCCCAATGTATAGACAACCCAGAACAAGCGACTTAGTGTATTTCTCAGGAATGGTGGGAATCAGAAATACCTGTTCGTAATTATTCTCATACCAGTCCACAACAGAATAAACAGAGACACGGTAAAAGTTTGAAGAGTTTATTTTATAAACCTCGTGTCCTAAGAGCAGCAGTTTGGCTAACATAAGCAGACAAAAGATTAAAATCAAAACCATCAGCATAGTTACAATACCATAGAAAATGAAAGGAGTAATCATACTAAAATGACAGTGGCTCTAAGCCACCTTCCTTTCGCTAGCAAGCTAATAGTATTATTATTAGACTAATAAAAGGTCTCTAGGCTTGAATGGGGAACCCCATACCGTAAAGATCAGCTCAGTGAGATCACATCACAGGATCAGCTATGCTCTGCTCCTGGGAAAGCTCTTCTTCCGAATGTAATGAAAACATGTAACACTGCAATATTAAAAGCACCCGACTTTCAGGCATTTGCAGCTGCGTGCGTGTTATGGCTAAACTAGTGGGCCGATCAACCTGAACTCAACAACATGCACCGTCTAGCGACCCAGACTGTTTCTTTACACTGTGTACAGACCAAGGTCGCTGCTCACTGTTCGGGATGTGAACAACAGACAGTTCTCATGTGAAGCAAAGTCGAGTAAGCATTTCTCAATTGAATAACATGTGACTACAGTGTCGTGTGCAAAAGCAGCAAAAGCGGCAAGATGGCTTTCTAACATCTAACGCGGTTGTGCTAACTTAGCATTGTACATATATAGATAACGATCTTCACTACACCTCCCCTTGATCGGACCACTAACCAGTAGGGGCGCACTTGCAAGCATGCAGAGTTCAAGTTTGATAGAACGGAACCAAGGGCATGAACTGTAAGTTCATATAAGGTAAGTGAAAAAGTTCAAAGAAAAAAATAAAGAAAAATTAAAAAGGAGTAAAAAAACCATTTAGAGGATAAAAAAAACATCATTGAAGGACGTAGAACGAAATGAAAGTACAAACGTCAATCCATCAATGTATAGGCACAATAAGTTGCAACAGCTTCCAAGAGGAAATCATTGGAACGTTCCGCAAAATTATCTGCCATCCAGTTCAGGACGGGGAAGGAACATACATGCTCCTCAACCACCGGAGCCTCCAGCACCAGACGAGGACAACTGGCGTGTTCTTCAAGATAACTTCTTGCTAAGAAGTCAATCGCAGCCGTTCCGATGTCCCAATTCCCAAGGACTCCATGTGCTGCTCCACAGGCCATAATCCCGACGCCAGAACAGTCCAACTCATGAGCCACTAAGGGGCTCATCAGCCGATCATAATCCGGGGCAGGAGACACCGAGTTCGACAGACACAAATCCAGAGCCCATTGGAACGGACAATCTAGGCAATGAAAGACGGGCTGCACACAAGTAAAGTAGGGAAACCGGAAAGACAATCCATAGGCTATGCTTAAAGTTGCCAGTGGTAAAGTGCCATAGTATTCAAGCATCCGGTTACGAAGATGGAGCAGCCGGGACATGTTGTCGTGTGACGCAAGTTGTGCATCCATAGCGCAGGGCGCAGATCAACAAAAGTATTCCAGCTATGAGGGCGAGAAGCAAAGGGAGACCTCCGAAGACACTGGAAAAAATAGAATGAAAAAAGGCCGGGATCACACCAAAAATAGTTTGAAAGGAGGTCACGAGGCCGGAGCCCACAATTTTAAAAAAATGAGCCATGCCACTTGTTGACGAGGCATTAAAGATAGTCTGAATCAGGGTCCCAAAATGAAGTGGGAGATCAGTATTCAAAAGCGCTTGCACCTCAGTGCGGGTGTTTGCTACGTGAAGGACAAATGTTTCCCGGGATGAAGTCAACGCGACTTCTTTTTGAGACAATAGAGCCCTTATTCTGCTCATCTTGTTGAACTCTGCTTTCAAGGTTGGAATGGAAGGCCAGATGGATACATCGAGCCGTCCATGCGGGGGGGGGAAAAGGACGTTATTACAGCAGACTACTCTCTGCGATACAGTCACTATGTAGGGAATTCCCACTAACATCCCACAGCAAGCTTCATTATTTAAAAGCAAATAACTACCGTTAGCAAGCAGCGTAAAAGACGGTGTTATAACTGGCACAGGGATCCCTTTCAGGACGCAAGCTAAATTAGGGGCGTGCACATTACATGCACCATGCAATTGAATGTGCCTACACACAACAGAGTGATCCGGAGTGGAAGTGCACTCTTCACCTTTCAAGTAAACCTCCTTGCCGTCTCTCACACATCTATACGTGAATGGGAGTGACCAAACTTTGTGCAGGAAGGCAGTACCAAGTTGTTCATATCTGCCCAGAGCATAATGTTTCATGCACGAACTGAATTAAACAGAGGGAACGGTAACGTGATTAACCCATGTATATGCCACACAGCAGAATTCAATTCAACAACAGAGAAAGGCAAAGGTTCTAATTTCTCAATGTGTAGTAATGAATATGTAGCATCTTTCATGGACATGAACTGTTGTTTCGCAGTTAAATTAAAAGGAAGGAACAAAGACGAATTGTTCATGTGGTCCCAAGGGACCTTCCCTGCCTTTAGCGTTTGCAACGTCCATGCAAACTGCATAACAGAACGCAACTGATTTTGACCATGATACAATACAGACAAATCATCCTGCACAATGTCTACCACAGATGATACAATATTATCTAAGGTATAAATTCTAGAAGATAGGGTGTTAATACTATTATCTATTACAGCCAACACCTTTTCCATATTGGCTTGATCAATAGCACGTAATCTGGATGCAGCCTCAATTTGTGATAACTTCCAAACTTTGTTATAAACAGCATACACCCATCTTTTGGACCTTCCAACTGCAGGACCCTTAACAAAATCATTCAAATCTATTTTGTCGAGAGGGAGGAGCCTAGCGCGCATCCAAGATGGTCGCGTGAGCACAGGGCTCCCCGGACCCTTGCTGCTCCTCGGAATTTATCCTGAGAATATCCTGATGTGGTTTGTGGAATCTGGCAGATGAAGACCGGCTGAGCACGTATCTCTTTTCAGAACTCGAATCGGACCTGGGAATCCTGAGTTGTCGTTGTTCGAACTTTTGGGACCCACCCGACGGAGGTGCCCGGGGCGAAGGTGAACCGTGGAGCCGTGTCGTAATTGAACAACAGCGGCTGCAGTGCGGTGCCAGTGGCCGCTCTCCCACTTTCGGTTTCACTTTCGGACTTCAGGGGGCTGGCCTACGAATGCACTTGATGTGGCGGGGTGTTTCCTTGGCCTCTGCGCGAGGCCTTGTCTCCACCTGCCACTAGTGTGCCCATCGCCTTGGGTCCCCCCGCACCGCTATATAGTGGTCTCTGGTGAGGCGCTGGTCTGCGGTGCCGGTGCCCCTACGACTCTTGATCGGCGGTCCCCTTCGGTGTCCGTGACCACATGGGGGGCAAGGGGGGCCCCGAGGGGCGTAAGACTAAGGCCTCCCTCCGCGGGGGACCGGTCCAGGCCAACAACATGGACCGCTACACTCAGGGCAGAGGGTCCCCTGGAGCGACCGCCCCCCCCCGGATGCCGTCGGTGGTGGCACGACCGTCTCTCCGGAGCTTTCCCTGCAGGACATCATGGGCGCCATTGATGGCATCAGGGAAACCATCGCCACGCAATACGAGGCCCTGGCCCGTAAAATCGACACGGTGGCAATCGATGTCACCTTAATTCGGGCAGATCTCTCCAAAACTAATGAGAGGGTTCAGGCTCTCGATGTGCAGACCTCCACCCTTGGTACGGATGTGTCGGACCTGCAGGCCGCGCTTGGTGACATTAAGGCGGTCAACGATCAGATGGCCCGGCGGCTGGAGGACTTCGAGGGACGGGCCCGACGCAACAACATCCGTGTCATAGGCGTACCGGAGTCCTCCGACGACCGCCCGGTTGACCTCCTGGTTGAGGAACTCATCCTCCAACAGTTGGCCCCTGCAGGCCTAAGTAAGTTCTTTGCCGTGGAGCGGGCCCATCGAGTTCCGGGCGGTCGGCCACGGCCGGGGTCCCCCCCGAGGCCTATCGTGGCCAAACTGTTCCACTATAGAGACCGAGATGCGATTTTGCAGGCCTCACGGGTCCACGGCCCGGTTCGTCATGAGAACTCATCCATTAACTTTTATCCGGACTTTACCCAACTTGTCCAGAAACAGCGGATGGGATTCCAGGGGGTGAAGCGCCGTCTCCGTGAACTGGGCCTAAAGTACTCTATGCTCTACCCTGCAAAACTCCGAGTGGAACATGAGGATCGGACTGCCTTTTTTGACTCTCCTGTGGCCGTGAGTGACTGGCTGGACTCGCTGCCGGACAGAGGTGACCGTCCCGGGCCCTCTGCAGGCGCCGAAGGTGACGGGTCCCCTTTGGAGTGACTTTTGGTCCTGGATTTTGCCATTTTGCATTGCTCAGCTGGGTTTTACTTCTTTTGTTCATTTTGTCTCACTAGGACCTGTGTGGGGGGCGGGCGGGGACGGGTCCCTTTCCTCCTCCGGGGTCTTTTCGTAGAATGGGGTTAGTAGGGCGACAGGCACACTGCAAGTTGGGGGGGTTTTCTGGCCCGCAGGGGTGCAGGGTGGGGGGAGTTGGATCTGGGGGGGGTTGGGGGGAGGGAGGGGTTGTTTTGCTGTGTGTTTTTTGTTCGCAGGGCGAGGTATTGATTTTTGTCCACATTCGGGAACTGTGCTACTGACTGGGGGGCCTTTGATCTATTGGAGGGGATGGGGGGGGACGGGTTGAGACTGATGTCATGGAACGTCAATGGGTTGGGGGATCGTATCAAGCGGGGTGTAGTACTGCAGTATTTGCGTCGTCTTACTCCTGATGTGGTGTTTGTCCAGGAGACGCATCTGGTTGGCAATGTCTGTCATGCAATGAACAGGGGGGGATACCGCCTCGTGGCCCATTCTGGTTTCACAACTGGTTCCAGGGGGGCGGGCATTCTCCTGCGATCCTCACTTCCGTTGGATATCACTAGGGTAATCTCGGATGACAGAGGGCGCTATGTGTGTCTGACTGGGAGGTGGGAGGGGCAGCCCCTTTCCCTGGTCTCAGTTTACGTCCCCCCGGGCCTCCAGAACTCCACCTTCGCGGACTTGGGTCGAATGCTGCTTGAACTTCCGGATGGTCTTTTGCTTATGGGCGGGGATTTTAATTCGGTGGTTTCGGGTGACCTGGATCGTCACCCACCCAGGGCCCTCCCCGCTGCCCAGTCATGGCTTGGTGGCCTGCTGGAGACCTTCGGCCTGGTGGATAGTTGGAGATTAATGCATCCGACCCAATGTCAGTACACCTTTCACTCTGGGGCGCATGGGAGTCTTTCTAGGTTGGACTATTTCCTTATGCCCGCGGCACAGGCTGGTCGGATTCGGGAAGTTAGGCACCTGGCGCGGGGTATTTCCGATCATTCCCCGCTGTGGCTGCTCTTTGACACCGAGTCGCGGTCTGCGGGGCGGATTGCTCCCATTAACCCGTGGTACCTGCGAGACCCTATGACTCGCGACAGCCTGGTTAAGGCTATGGATCAATACTTCCTTGAAAACGAGGGGTCGGTGTCGTCCGCAATGTCCCTGTGGGAAGCCTTTAAAACCGTAATCCGCGGACACGCCCTCTCCCAGATAGTGGTGGCTAAGAAGCTCAAGAGTGAGGCAGTGGTGAAGCTGGAGACTGACATCTCGGGGCTGGAGTCGGCCTTGGAGACGGGTGTCACTCCGGACGGGCTCCATGCCCTCAGCCTGAAACAGTTTGAATACAGGTCTCTTGTCACTGACGCTGCCAAAACGATGTATAGGGAGCAGCAGGGTCGATTGTATGATGCCGGGGACAAGGCGGGAAAGTTGATTGCGTGGCTGGATAAGAAGGAAAGAGTGAATCGTGTGGTCCCGGAGCTGTGTGTCTCGGATGGAGTGTGTGTGACTGAGCCTGGTGACATTGTGGAATGTTTCGCTGACCACCTCCGGGCCGTGTACTCCCCGGTGACTGATAGGGATGAAGAAGACTCTTGCCATCTGCTGAGGGATATTGCTTTGCCCGGCCTGTCCGTCGAAGACCGTGAGCAGCTGGACGCCCCCTTGTCTGTAGATGAAATTGCAACTGCGATTCGGTCCCTTCGTTCGGGCAAGGCGATGGGTCCCAACGGGCTGCCTATTGAATTATATAAGTTGCGCCCGGATAAACTCGCGCCCTTCCTCCGTCGTATGTTTCAGGAGTCCCTTGAGGCAGGCTCCCTTCCTGACGACCAGCGTCTGGCTATGATAGTCGTGATCCCCAAGGACGGTAAGCCACGAGATCGCTGTGCCTCCTACAGGCCTATTTCGCTGCTAAATGCAGAGCCTAAAATCCTGGCTAAAGTCCTTGCCAATCGTTTGTTGAGCGTCATCTGCGATTTGATTCATCCTGATCAATGCGGCTTCATCCCTCACCGTAACACCGCTCTTAACTTGCGGCGTCTTCACGGCGCCCTCGCCAGGGCGGAGTACCTCTCCGAACCAGCCGTGCTGGTTTCTTTAGACGCCACGATGGCCTTTGACACCATCGAGTGGCCATTCCTCTGGGCTGTCTTGACCAAATTCGGCTTTGGGGAGGGATTTCTTGGCTGGGTGAAGCTTCTTTACACGGGACCCATGGCTCAGGTGGTAGTTAATGGGCGGGTCTCTCGGCCCTTCGCTCTCGGTAGGGGTACGAGGCAGGGGTGCCCGTTGTCCCCTCTGCTCTTTGCTCTTGCCTTGGAGCCGCTCGCTGCTTGGCTCCACTGGGAGCCCTCGATCAGAGGGATCCGGTGGGCCCCGGGCTTCGAGGACCGGGTCTCGTTGTATGCGGACGATATTCTCCTGTATCTCACCTCGCCGCGGCAGTCGCTTAATGTTCTCTTTGATGTTCTGACTTCCTTTGGGAGAAATTCGGGTCTAACGATCAACTGGTCTAAATCCTGTGTCTATCCTATCTCCGGTGACCCTCCTCTCTTGCCGCCTCGGCTTCCGATCCAATTATCTCTGTCCGGCTTTAAATACTTGGGAATATACGTCTCGATGGACCCGGTGGCTCGCTATGAGCAGAATCTCCTGCTTCCACTTCGGCGTTTGAGGGAGGACACGGCTCGGTGGTGTAAGCTGCCCTTGTCCCCGCTGGGTCGGGCAGCACTGTTTAAAATGATGTCCCTTCCCAGATTTCTCTATGCGCTTCAGAACTCCTTCGATGTTATTCCTGTGTCCTACTTTCGGGAGGTGGAGAGCCTGCAGAGGAGACTGGTGTGGGACGGACGGGCGCGTATCGCTCTGGCAAAGCTTACTCTCCCCTGGTACGACGGGGGCATCGCGCTTCCCGACATTCGCAGGTATTATTGGGCCTCACAGCTATCGGCCATTAACCATGCCACGTATGCGCCTGGCTTGAATCCGGCGTATGAGATGGATAAATTCCTGCTTCCCGGGGGAAACTATAACAGGGCACTTTACTCCAGCTCGGCTGGACGGACCCTTACGGGCCCTACTAAGATTGCGGTACGGATCTGGAAGGCGGCCAATGTAGCCTTGGGCTGGAGTGAGCGATTAACATGTGCTACTCCTCTGTTTGCCTCCGACCGCCTGGGAAGCCTCTGGACAACGAAGGGGTTTGAACGTTGGGACACGATTGGTATTAGTAGAGTGGGAGACTTATGGATTAAGGGTGCTGTTAAAACATTCGCGGCGCTCCAGAGCGAATACGAACTTACGGAAAGGGAGTTCTTCCGCTACGCCCAGATTCGGCATGCCCTGCTCTCTGTTTTTGGGGAGGGGACCAAGATCCCGGCTTCTTCGCCCCTCGAGGACCGCATACTCGATGGTCATGTCCCCGACAGTACTATTTCATTAATTTATAAAAAACTTATCAATAATCGGGCTGACCTCTTGGTGCGCCTCCGGGAGGCGTGGACGGGGGATGGGGTGGAACTGGACGACGAGGACTGGCAGTCCGCACTGTCGTCCCCCAAGGAAGTGGCCATTCCAGCCCGTCTCCGTCTGGTCCAACTTAAGATTCTCCACCGGGTGTATGTGACGGGTCCCCGTTTGGTCTCGATGGGATTTTCTGAAGACGGGCTCTGTAAGCGGGGATGTGGACTCAGAGCCACCTTTCTTCACATCCTTTGGGAGTGTCGCGAGGTGGCGGAATACTGGCGCCGGGTTCATGTGGTCATGGGACAAGTCACCGGGGTTGTGCTGCTGCCGGAGGTGCGTCGCTGTGTCCTGAATGTGTGGGAGCCCAATGACTATAACGCGGCTCAGACTCGGTGGGCGGCCCTGGGGAACATGATCGCCAAGAGAGATATAGCGCAGCTTTGGGGTTCCCAGCGGCCTCCCACCGTGTCCGTATGGAAGGAGAACATGGACTGGTGCATGTTCAGGGAGAAGACTGTGTATGTGGCTCGTGGTAAACCGGGGACATGGGGTAGAATCTGGGGGCAATGGAACGCGTATCGTGGGGGTATCTGTATTCCCCCCCTAGTGGACACCGATATTGCTTTGTCCCCCTGACCCTTGATGGTTCCTTGCGACTTTTGGAATAACCGAATATAGACGTTCCTCTCCCGTGACCCCCCCCCCGACCTATCATTACTCCTTCCTCTTGATAGCTATTTGAAGGTCAGAAGTAGAGTCCCCCGGATGTAGCCTGACCCACATTTTTTTTTTTGCCCTTATGCCTCGCCTGTTGTTTTTATTTGTTATTTATGTTAAACCTATGTATCCTGCTTCCCTAGGACTATCCGGAGCCATGTACGGGGCTGGGCCCCGGGAGTCGACTACTGCCTTAACATCTGTATGATCCTTTCTGAATCTAGCGGCCGGCCCTGGTGGTTGTAGGCCCATGCTTGTAATTGATTTATTGTTCAATAAAATTTTCAAAAAAAAAAAAAAAAAAAAAAAATCTATTTTGTCGTTTAATCGTGCTAAATGAAGTTTAACCGATGCTAAAGTAGAATGTTGCAGCCAAGACTGACATAACTTCCCTACTGAGTAGGTAGTTACAATGTGAGAAGATTCAAAACGGGGGTCTACACGAACCTGTGTATACCCCTGCTTTAAATCCAGAAACCGATGTTGACAGGAGTCCGAACTCGTCTGCCACACCAACCACCCTTCCGGATTCAATTCAGAAATATTGAAGGATGTGTTGGAAACATATGTCTGCAACATAGCAAGGGACAGATCTGTATGATTACCCCAATTAGGATAAGCACCCAGACCCGGAATCGAGGGAGAATTTAATTTTTTAAAAGTAGCCAGTCCAAAACAGGTGGTCTGAAAAATGGACGAATTTAAAAATAACATGTGATTCGAAATAAGACAGGCACGGTGCAAAACTTCTGTTCCCTGTACTTGCCACGGTTTGGAGCCCCAAACCAATTTAAAATCGATAGTAGCTTTCCATCGATCATATCCTCCAATTGCCAACTCGTCCATAAAGGACTTGGAATACAACAATTTTGTGTGTGTCAGTCTAACTTTAGAAGCAGACTCAGGCGCAACCTTAAAATAAAAAGAGGCCGGATTTGAGACACTAAAATCAGAAAAATAGGTGAATGTGTCCACTAATGTGGCAGAGCTGCCCATCCTAGGGGCGGGACAGTGTTCCCATTGTGTATAATTTAATTATGTTTTTTTCCCACTAGGTTGTTTCTAGAGAGGGAGGACGCCGAAAATCGGGTCAGGTAGAGTTCCTGGTGCTGGGAGTGATCATTGCAGCTCTAATGACGTGGGAATCTTTTGAAAAGGAGAGAGGGAGACAAGCACTTTGAGGTTTCAAGGAGGTGAGTGTGGTCTGAGGGAAGGGACACGGAGTTCGGAAACCGTGCGATAGAGGGGGCTAATGTCACAAGGTTTTTTTGGTTATTGTGTCTTAGGGTGCGAGAACACGTCTGACCATTTTCTTCCAGTGAACGGGCTACACAGCAGTAAAGAAGAGACGAGGTTCGGGTCTCGACAAGGTGAGAGGTTCATGAGCGAAGGGGTAGCATTTATTAGAGCAACGGTGACTGTGAAAATGTTGAGTCTTTCATGGTTCATGTCTTGGTTCTATTGCAGTCTTTGCGGTGGAGGGGTTACATGGTTTTTATACATTCATGGAAAGGCTAGTACGTGTGGACAAAGCCGATTGAAGCTCAGTAGTGTTGGGAGATAATAGGGTTGTAGTATTCACGATGAAGAGAGATGGAGTGTTAATCTTCCCTTTATTTTGTAACAGCATTAACAGAGATGTAATTAGCTCAAGTAGTGTGTACCTTGCTTGGTGTTGATAGTGATAAGCATGATATGGCGGTGAAAGAATTACGCTACTTGGTATTGCAGTTTGTGTGACCCCTCAGTATTCATGTATATGTCAGTCGAACTTGACATCCTTGGTCACCTGTCTTTCTACAATTCAATAGCTTAAATGCCTAACCTTAGTAACTACGAGAGTTCCTTTGCGTCCTCAGCTAAGACACGTGATCCTTTATTTCACTTAAGGAACAGCACACCTTTTTGGTTATTATGAAATCTTAGGCGCGTGTGTGGTGGAGCTACCAATCAGCTCCTAGTCCCTCTTTACTTCTTTACATTATTACAACAAGGTGCATGTGGGCCTCTTTCAACAGTCCTTCCTCGATTGGACACGGTGCTTTACTACCAGGACCTTATTTAACTTGCCCAGACAATACTCTCACCATTTCCTTTTACTACAAAGTTGGATGTCTCTCAACAAGTAAATGACAATTGATTTAAAAATGATTAATGATAGTTTCTTGCAATACTGCATCTGTGTTATGACTTGCTGGACATCGACCAATAAAACTAGAACTTGAAGGTCACACCAACACCACTTTGTATGGCATTCAAATTAAAATTTTCTAGGTCTCCATCATGCTTCCAGAAATATCCAAGCCATTCTCAAAACCTACTGTGCTCAAACCACCTGAAAGAGTCGCCTGAAACGATTGGAGAGAAAGATTACGTAAAGACACACACAAAAACTACATTGTAGATAAGTCTATTGAGAAACTACTTAATGTGACCTGTCTATGTGTTGTTTTTGTTTCGGGGATTACTTTTCACAAATCAGCACCTTTGTACAATGCCTTGATTTTCTACTCTGGTTGTGTTCCCCACCATTAGTGTGTATTATGTCATGTACCAACTATATAATTTTTGGAAGCATTTCTGCTTGAAATATCAGATTGCTCATGTCATATTTATATGAATGAGAGCACTTACAGAAAGCACACCAGGGAGACCTACTGTAAATGGAATTCAAGGTGACTAGGCACCAAGGGCTACAGTGTATTTGGTATTTTGCAAGAAGCAGTCTGCTGAACGTTGGACAGGGTGTGGTCACTACTTCTGATGCAGTAACAGTTTCCCCTAGTGCTACTGCCGGCTTCACAGGCAGCCTCATTTTCCCATGAGTCTCTTGGCTCTCACTGGTGTTTGCACTGCAGCACATGATCTCTTTCGGTATGAATGCCAGTGTGACAGTCGAAGTAAAACGAATGGGGTTCATTGCATTTTAAATTTAGGCTATCTTTATCTGTAAAATTCTCTACACCAATCTGAGTAAAATAATGTAAGGTTTACTGCAGTTACCACAATTAAATAAAAGCAAACAGCCAACCAAGAGCCAGAATCTGCTGTTTAAGTTGCTTAATAAGTTTAAGCAGGTGGGATTGGACTTCTTACAATAGTGTGAGCAAGTTACAACATCTGGTTGCACACCTGGAGAAAACATTGTTTTACTCTCCTTGAGTTGGCCACTTTGGATTATAGCAAAAAGCTTCTATCAATAGATACCCAGGATGCAATTTGTCTTGAATTTGCCCATCACCTGGAGCAAAAGACTGTTGTTCCAGGCAGAAACATCAGCAAGATTTAGAAAGAGTACCATCTTATTGGAATTACATTTTAAAAAGGTGCTCGATATGCCCTAGACTCTAAATTAGAATGTTGTGACACAGCAGCCACCCAGCCCAGCGGGGTCGCATCACTGCAGCGCTAGGAGACAGCCAACAGGGAACCAGTACTGGCACTGTGGGCTCTATAGACTGAGGCGTGGAGGGCCGCTGATGGCTGCAGCCCTTATATAATAATGGGGTTGCCCAAGACGACATAGGACCTGGGTACAGTTTTGCACAAACAACAAAATGGTCCAAACGGAAACTGAAAAGAAAATTTGGAACAATTCTGGCATACCATACAGCATTAGTCTTTGTATGCTGGATTCTAGTAGGGATCAATACAAGGAGAGAAAATGAGAAAACACAACACCTGAGCCAGAAGATATGCAAAAAAGTTAACATGCAGTAAAGGTATGTAGTATATACACATAATTCTAACTTTAGTGGTTGCTCTTTATGTGCAGAGTACAGGAAAAATGCTTGTACCAAAGTGACAAGTGGTTGATATTTACAATAAAAATGAGTTTTAAAAGATTAAAATGGCTGGTAATTGATCAGGTTACAATCAAATCAGGGGGGGGCAATTTGGCAAACAAACCTACGCGAGTGCAAGTGGACATGCATTCTGCATACAGTATGCCATGACCCCAAGGAGTTTGAGGAGATATCAAGACTAGTGTCCATGTTGAACAATGGTTAAGCGTGTCTTAGTGACCCCACTTGAACCTTATATTTTTTACACGTGTTGGTAGCATCATCTACCTGATAGTAATATTCCTCTGTAAACATATATATCCTCTCTAAACATATGATGTTGGCACTTTTAACCTTATAATATTTATGAACTGTCACTGAATAGTTTGCGTCAACCAAACAACAATACTCATTCAATCACAACTGTAAGGTGTCATTTGTTTGTTTCTTTGTGTGTGAATGAAAATGCATCCATGAATGAAAATACATCCATATGTGAAATACTCCAACTGTTGGAAAGTTAATAAACAATAGACCAGCAGGAAACGTTGCCCTGTCAGGTTGCGCTACTGTGTAAAAATAAGCAAATATCATCACGAAAAGTTGTGCATGCCTGCTTTTATACGAAATATTATTAATTTGTAATTGTCATGTTTGAAACATTTCCATTAATGTATTCATTTGTTCCTTGGATTATGTATTTGCACTTTATTGTTAGTGGGATTTTGTATTAGCTAAATAGGTTCTGCTGAGTGGGACTATCGAATGCGCTTCATGAAAAAACATACATGATCAGCAGTAACCACTTGGGCGCGTGGCTCTGGTTTCAAGAGAGTCGTTAGGAACTCTCCTGTGCTCCTGGCTGAAGGCTTTTCACGCACTAGAGGCCCCCATGTTTGAGGAATACAGTACTTCTGATGGATTTACTTATAAGACAGCCCACAATTGATATCAAGTTATTTTGCAGCCCTAACCACATTTCTTTGGAAGGGTCTATATAGTTGAAATGCCGCACACATCTAAGGACATTTTGATCCGTATTGGGTGAGTTGCATACGTCTTTGACTTGTTCTCTGTATATAACCATATTACCAATGTGAGGTTACCATTGAGTTCCCAAACACTGCAGAACACAGAGGATGATAGAATTCTGGGCGAGAAGCCCACGCGCTTCGTCCTTGCATTTTTTTCTCACCTAATCTTCGGACAGGTGTTGTACGGCTCTAGCAGGTTTTGTGCACATATAGGAGAGAATTAAGTTAGAGGACTACACATCTGACATGCTTTTACCTGCCCCTATCTCCATACAGATTGCCCAACTTTTTCTTTCCTGATGAAGACTCACGCTAAAGGTTTTGAATGACCAATTCTTCCAGTGTCGAAACATCAACAAACTCATTATCTTTGCCTAGACTGAATCATTCTCCTCAAGGAGGGAGCAAATTGCTTCGAGCATACCCTTATTGCTTATGGATTTTCAATAGGTTACTTACTCTCTCTCCAGACAGGCGGTATGCAGTTGCCTGCGTGCACTGGGAATCTTCCTTTTTCAATAGTTTTTTATTGTAAATATCACCACATCACTTTTGCACGAGCACTTTTTCCTTTACTTTGTACATGACAGAGCAACCATTACAGTTCGAATTACTTGTACATACTACAAACCTTCATCCATTTTTACTTATTTGCATATCTTTTGGCTCAGGTGTTGTTTTTTTCTCTCGTATTCTCTCCTTGCATTGATCCCTCTTAGGATGCAGCATACCAGGACTAATACTGTATGGGATGGCCGCAGCCCAGTGGGCTTTCAGCTCACTGCAACCCTTGCAGAAGGTATTCAGATAAAATATTGAGTCGGTAATATCAACTGACACAAATATCGAGTAGGAAATATTGTGACAGAAATATTGTGAGCAAGAATATTATGGACAAGAATATCGATTTTAAGGTAAGTAATATCGATTTTCAAAATATATAAGTCATTAATGTTGTTTGCAAAAATGTAGTTGCTTAAAATATCGATTTTTTCATTAGTGTTATGTATTTAAGAATATATTTCAAATGTAAGAGATGTAATTTTTTTGTTTAAGTATTGTTTAGGTTTTTTAATATATGTGTTACATTTTTAGCAGTTATTACATTTAATTTAATTACATTTTGTGTTTTTTAGTTCTGTAGCAGGTTGTGGGTTTAAGGTGGAAAGTAATTTAAATATAATAAATTAATGATTAATTTGTATTTAATTATATTTTAATGAATTGATAAATAGGGCCTAATTACGATGTCGGTCGTAGTTGCCTCAGACCGACACCATCTCGGACTCGGGACCGAATGAACTGAGGTCGGCGACCAAACACTGTTTGGTCGGATTCCCACTGTTCTCCATGGCAGCATGTGTTACGGCCGTAAACTGGCAATAATAAAGGCTACTGTAGAGAAATGGGGATGTGTGTAAAACCCTGCACCCTGTGGCAGGCACCCTATGAAGCCTGCCGCACAGTGCAGGGTTTTACTGAGGAATACCCTAGTGACCACCTCGACCAACAACCGTAGACTGTGGAGGCAACGGGGCCCTGCTGGGGGCCCCCAAAGTCGCTTTCCGACTGCCTTTCTGTGTCAGAAAGGCCAGCACGGAAAAGCTGTGGGAAACCGACATTGTAAGCCCGACAGCAGAAATGCCATACATAGGAGATTACGCTGTGATTACAACTGACAGGAAGAGTCCGAGAGCCGGTTGGAACTGAGTTGGAATGACCGGTCGGTTTACGTTTTGACCACCGACATTGTAATCGGTTCGGTCGAACCGCAAACCAACCGTGTTTGTCGGAAAGTCTCCAACTGCGGTCAGAAAGCTTCCGACTAGCGGTCAGAGTCTTTCTGACCGACATTATAATCGGTCTTAATTGTTCTTTTAATTTTGGGGTGGTAAATTCTATGTGTGGGTTTTGGGGTTTATAGGGGAAAAAGGTATGAAGTAATTTATTTTTAATTAATTAATAATTAGTTGTGAATTAATAATATTTAGTTAATTGATAATTAATTATGTTAATTGTACAATATTTTTAGGTGTGGTTTGTGGTTGTTAATAGTTGTAAAGGGTGGGAAGTAATTTATTTTTTATTGAATAATAATTCATTGTTAATTAATATTAGTTAATTAATTGAGAATTAATTACGGTAATTGTGTATTTTTTAGGTGTGGGTTGTGGGTTTAAACGGGGTAAAGGGCGGGAAGTAATTTATTTTTAATTAATAATTAGTTGAGAATATTAATTAATTGACAATTCATTATTTTAATTGTTTCATTTCTTTTTTGGGGTGTGGGTTTTGGGTTAATAGGGGTAAAGGGTGGGGAGTAAATTAATGTTACTTACTTTATAATTGGTTGTTAAATACTGTTACTTATTGAAAATGTATTTCAGTTGTGTAATTATTTTTTTTAAAGTTTAATTTTAGGTCTGGGTTGTGGGGATTATATGGGGAAAGGGTGGGAAGTTAATTAATTTGAATGAATTATAATTTGGTTTTTAATAATAATATATGTTTAACTGATTATTAATTATGTTAATTGTGCAAATAAATAGATTGTTTTTACATTTTAGATGTGGGTTGTGGGTTCTGTAGGGATATGGGGTGGGAAGTCAATCCTTGTGCCAGCGAGACCCGACTCCACCTGGACCCGGCAGAGGGAGTAAGAGCAATTCGACCCACGACCGGTGTGTGCTCTTGTCCACCCACGGGATTGTCCTCCTCTCTCTTCCCCCTCTCATGCCCCTACAGTGCAGCACCCCGGATGGGGGTAATTCCTGGGTGTGAGAAGTTGGCCTGATATATGCTGTCCACTAGTTATAGTGGGCACCTTGTATCAGTCCAAACAACCCCTTATGGTGATAGGTTAAAAAGAACCTTTATTGAAAGCTATCCTAGCGGTAGCTATGGAGAGCAGCCTTCAGGCTAAGTCTTGAAGGAATGTAAATCAGCTTGTTTTACCAGTCTATAATCTCTTGAATGACCAAATGAAAGGACAACCACACCAGGTATATATTTAAAATATATATATGTAAGATAAAACACACCCCTCTAGTCTCTTTATGAGACTGGAGTTCGAAGTACTTAAGTTACAAGTCAGTATTCAACAGTAAAAGCACAAATACACATCTGGGCCCTAGGGGCGTACCAAACCATATACCAATAAAGTGGTATAAGAACCACGACTGAACTAGACACAAGTCCTAGAGCCTGTAGAAGTGCTTGGACCAGAAGGAACCACCCAAGGTAGTGATACAGGGGACCCACGGGGGATGCGTGCAGTGTGAGAACACAGCCGCGATTCGCCGTTAACTTCTATGGGGAAAGTCGCGGTTGGAAATTTAGAGTTTAAGGACACTTAGAGGATGACTACGAGCGAACCCTTTTGTACTTAGAGGGGTCTAGAGCCAACACCCATGTGAGCACCGGAGTACTCGAGTTACCTCACCCAGGGAAGTCGGGTGCATAGGTGTCAAATGGTGTTGGGTCGCGTCGCTGTTTTCAATGGAAGCTGCTCAGGAAGTGCTGCTGCCGTGAAGAGGAGAAGTGTCCGGAGAGATCCAAGCCCAGATCTAGGATGGAAGGAACCTGAAAGCAGAGGGGGCAGAGTCTGGGTCACTTAACAGTGACCAAGGGCACGATAGACCAATGCCCACAGATGTCGGGTGCTTCAGGTGAGTTGACGGGTCTTGACTCCTCAACCACGAGGTCCAGGAGGCGCCGATGATGACCAGGAGCTGGATTCGAGCTGTCCCACGAAGTCTGTTGAGTGCTGCGGTGTCAGAGACCAGATTGGACCCAACAAGCCTTGGCAATGGCAAGTCACTTGGAAACAGAGAAAGGATGTTGGTGCAGACCAGGGTGGGTAAGTCTGGGCACATCTGCAGCAACCAGGAAAGTCCAATCAGAAGAGGAGTTGCCTTCGTGGGTACCTACTAGCCAACGGGCTAGCAATCGCGAAGGACCCTCGAGCGGTCGCACTGGAAACTGGCCCACGGGTCACTCGTGGAGTGGAGGCCAGAAATCTTCGGTGCAGGAGGTGCTCAAGGCTGGGGCTACTTGGAGCCCAAAGCACAACTTCGAGGAAGACCAGGAAGATGATGGATCAACAAAAGATCACGGTGTCCAGGGGACTCAGGGTAGCCTCGGGGAAGTCTGGAAATCCACCTCTGGGGATGCAGAGACTTCGGCGTCCAGCGGGAGCTTCAGAATTGGAGACTGGACAGTTGCTTCTTTGGTGCCTGCCAAGGGGAGTCACTGCTTGACCCCAAGGGAGATTTCTTCAGTAGAACGTCGAAGGTCCAGGATATATGTTGCAGAGTTTTGTCCAGGGTAATCTAAAGTAGCAAGGACTGGGTTCCCATACTTATATAAAGTTTGGGGGCTGGCCATACTCTAGGGACCACCTATGGGAGGGTTTGGAAAGCGGGGTGGTTACACCCATTTCCTTTGTCCGGTTTTGCGCCAGAGCAGGGGCAGGCAGCCCCTGCAACCGGTTTAAACTGGACTATGCACAGGGACACCAAGTGTGCCCCCAGTGCAGGACTTCAAAGCACCAGAGAGTGCTCCCGCCCAGCCCCAATACACATCTGCCTGTCTGGGGAGGTGGTTACACCTCCCTGGGACAGGAAACCTATTGTCCAGGCCTCCCCTGCCGAAGTTCGGCCAGCAGCAGGAGGCCAGACCCGTGTCTGTGGCAGTGGCATCCATTTTGTGATGCCAGGGCTGTAGAATGTCGTTACCGGGTAGACCAGTGTGAACATGTCTCTCCCTCTAGAAGGGTGGAATGCTACCCCCGCCACCAGAACTGGAGGGGGGTAGTATTTCAAAGCGTTTGACACCAAACACGACATGTTTCCGTGCAGCCAGTCCAAAGTTAGCATTTACCGCGAGGTTATAATGCACTTAAGAGTATATGGTCAGGCTGCACCACAAACAGCATCAGAGGAGGTACTCCGAACGCTGCAGAGGGGCTCTGCTCATGCAGGGGAACCCTCTCACATAAAAACCAAGCACTCTGCCTTCAGGATTGTTAAGGCCTGCCATAGGAGTGACTTATAGGTTTTATATGTGTGTGCAATGGTAGTGATATAGGTAGCCTATACCACAGTAAGGGGTGCAAGCACCACCTTACCCAGGCTGCAGTAGCAGACCTGTGGTGTCATTTTGGAGTGCTTCCCAGGGGTGGCATAATACATGCTTCAGCCCCTGGTAGGGCTCTGAGGTACCTATGCCCTAGGTACATAGTATACCATATACTAGGGGCTTATAAGGCACTCCAGAATCAAATTAGAAATATACCTAATGTACATGGAAACCATTTTAGAGAGGAAGCAGCTAGGCTGGAGTCCTGATTAGCAGGGCCACAGCCACACTAAGGTCGAAAAACAGTGAAACACCAGCAAAAAGTGGGGGTACCCATGTGAAGCAGATCCTACTCTCCTACACTGGGTCAGAACCACGCCAGGCCCACTACAACCTGCATTAATTGGGGGTGGACACTAATGGACACCACAACCCAATGGGGACCTCTTCAAGGAATGAGCTATTGTAAGACAGCAGAGGCCACATCGGGCCCCCAGAGACAACAGAAGAAGGGGGCGCCTGGCACTCCCTAACAGGTGAGCAACCAGCCAAAGCCAAGGCCCAAAGTAGATAAGGTTAGCAATATCAAGCCACTAGCAGAAGCCAACAATCTAGACAATAATTCAGGGGTGCTGAGGCTCTGAATGGACCTATGAGGCCTTCCTGGGCCCCTAGACCCCTCCCCAGTGCATCTGAAACTTCTCAGTCTTTAACAACCCTTGCATGGCGAAAGACCTAAGTGTGTTGACGCAGTGACCCAGGCACCCCGGCCTCACCATTACACCTGGATCCCGCTGAGACTCCGAGGTCCCCTAAAGCAGCAAACCAGGTTACTGTCTTTGAAGCCTAGACGATCAGGGACGGAGGTGACTGGGTTACCCCTGAGCCAAGATCAACCAGCTATGGGTAAGGACTGGGGTACTAAACCCTCATCATCTCATACCTGAATGGAGCAATACACAGTCAATGGCCCCGGACATGCAGAGCAGGCGCCATCAAGGCCTGCCAAGAGTCGATGAAGACGAAGATCGCGGAGATGAGAGTGGATATGGCCCTCATCCAGCAAGATCTCCGCAATCCAACCTCCTGCATCACCGAAACGGAGTCCCGCATCTCTGAGGTCAAGGATGACGTCTCCACCCTGAAGACGCAAGTAATGCAGCTCCTTTCCCACACGGCTGACCTCCACAAGCGAGCCCAGGATGCTGAAAATAGATCACAACGCAATAATCTGTGTCTGGTGGGCCTTCCCGAAGGGAAGTGCAAGCCCAAAGGAGATCCTACACCCAGGTCAAGCAGAAACTCTGGGCCCTCAACTTGCAGGATAGACTCCTCTTCCTGGCTAGCCTCAAGGTCATATTCCAGAATAGGACCCACTTCTTCGACACACCGGATTCAGCATGAACCAGGGTGACAGAGGAACACCCGGCCAGCCCATCATCCAAGCCCCGAGGGGGGGCCGCGGGCAGTGGTGGACACCCGTGCGAGGCACACTGGCTCCCACAGAAGGCGCAACACCCACGGCACGAACTCTGCCTCCCTGGCGAGATCCCCTTGAGAACGAAATGGATCGCCAAGATCACAAGAGCCAACAAGACTACGGGGGAGCACCGAGGGACCCGACCTGACACCCGAACTGTGCATCAGGGATCTCCCTGGAGCAAGCACTGAGGACACTGATCGATCACGCAGCCCCCATATCTGAACGTAAGTCTTACTCGCTTTAATGACTTACACTGGAGGATGGTGAATCCTTAATTGCAGAGGGGTTCAAGGCACGGACAAGCACCACGCTACCGTAGTTACTCATCGTACACTCTAAGTTCCTGTTTATTGGGGGACAGATGCTTCAATTGGGAGAGCATGGGGAGGGGGGGTGGGACGGGAGTTGGGCGAGGCATCGTTTTTCCTGCTATTGACTTAGTTTATGTTCATCTGTTTCACAGAGACACTATGTACATTATCTATGACCCTTCCTCGGGCAGCCCGAACAACACCTCTGAGTCTTCCAGCCGACAGTTGGGCTTACCCCTTGGAGGCAGCTGAGCACCCCAGACCTCTGGCCTCACATGTCACATCCCCACCATAATGTCACGACCCAATAGCGAGGGTGAACCCCTTAGAATCCTCTCATGGAGCTTTAACAGACTATTAGATAAAATTAAATGGACGGCTATCTTAAAATACGCACGGCGAGTTTACCCAGATGTCCTTTTGCTGCAGGAGATGCACCAGCTGGGTAAACACTGGCCCTTTCTGGCACGTCAAGGATTCGACTAGGTATGGCACTCAGGGTTCACTAGAGGGGCTCGGGCATGGCGATTCTGTTGAGGCGCTCCCTCCCCTTCACACCGGCCCGCACAGCTAGCAACCCTCTTTCTTGCAGGTACCCTCCGGGGTACACCAATAAATCTGTTGTCCATATATGCGCCACTGGGAAACCTAGACTCCACCCTTCACACAGCAATGGTAGCAATCTCCTCCCTCCCCCAAGGCTTGACAGTGATTGGCGAAGATTTTAATGCTATCCCCAAACCAGATAAGGACGCCACGGGCCCGCTATCCTCCCATAGGTAACAGGGGCTAGACCCCTTGCAGATTGGTCCTCCAAGCTGGTCCTCTGCGACGTCTAGCGAACCTGGCACCCAAGAACACTACATTATACTCACTTCAGATACCCACCATAAACATTCCCCTATCGACCTCATCTTCATGCCGGCCCCCGACTGAAGGTCAGTTTTGGAGATCCAGATCTTGGCATGAGGTGTCTCGGACCACTTCCCGCTCCTCCTTCAGATAGTGGGCCCCCTCGGGCGTTCTCCGCCCAATATGGAGGTTAAATGCTTGGTTCCTCAAAGACAGAGAATATAAGCAAGCAATTGAGGGAGAACTGAAACACTACTTCCACACTAACGAGGGAACAGTCCAACTCCGAGGCACACTCTGGGAAACGGGAGAGGCCACAATCCGCGGATACGCCAAAGGGTGTCTCAAGCACAGATGTCAGGTCCAGGACCATCATCTCTCCCAACTGGAGGCAAGGGCCCTTCACCTGGAAAAGACGGTCGCTCTGACAATTGTAGAAGCAGATCGCCGACAACTTCACTTAGTGCAAGAAGAAATATGGACTATCTCCCTTGAATCTGCTAAGATAATCTGGCGATCATCAGCGGCCTGGGTGTATGGTTGGGGAGACAAAAACGGCAAACTACTCCACTGCTCAAACTACTGCCCAATTTTGGTGATTAACACTGAGATTAAAATCTATGCTACGATCCTGGCCACCTGGCTGAAACGAGTGATACACACCCTCATACACACTTATCTATATGGCTTCATGCCAGGCCGCAGCACGCGGCATTGTCTGAGACACCTCCACGTGGCCCTTGCCCACCTCCATCTCCTCACTACATGTTTACACTTAGTGTTGCTCAACTTCGAGAACGCCTTTGATAAAGTCGACTGGAGCTACTTGGGGAATGTGCTGCAGAGAACGAGCATCGGCCCTCATTATCGTAAATTGGTGGGGGTCCTGTACTCCAACCCGGCAGCCCGGGTCCTCGTAAACGGGGCATTGTAAAACGCCTTTCCTATCAGAAGGGGTACCCGTCAGGGGTGTCCCCTCTACCCTGTCTTATTTGCCCAAGCGATAGTGCCCCTGGCCTGTGTCATACATGCAGATAAGCAGGTGCGAGGGTGGCGCTGGCACCCCTCCCACAAAGCCTGAAACCCCCTGCAAACGGACGACGTCCTACTCTTCCTGGCAGATCCGGCCCAATCTGAGCCAAGGTGCCTTCAGATCCTCCGGTCCTTTGAGGAGGCGTCTGGCCCTACCCTAGCCAAGTCTAATCTAGTGCCTCAGCATGCCTCACATGAGTCTGTAGACTGGCAAACAAGCATTCCCTTGCGGAGGCTTTCCTTTAAGTACCTCGGCATATGTGTAGCCCTTCTCCCTGGGCGTGGTTACGACTGCAATGGAGGCAGACGTGCTTGGGTAGAGCTCCGACAGAGTATCCCCTAAACGGGCTCATTTCTCCGTCTGCAGTCGTCTGCTGGGACTTTTGCCCAGCAAAATATTGCCCTGACAGAAGCCTGGCGCTTTGCTGCCGATTTCACCCTACCTGAAGCAAGATCGCCGCCCTTGACCATGTGGGCCACCCGGCGAACCGTTGCTGCACCGGGGAACTGGATCACGAGAGCCGAGGCTTGGCTCCTCCCACAGGGCCGCAAATGCTGATGCGGCCTGTGCTGGCTGCTCGAGCTGCGTAGCGGCCACCCTTGCTGTCGCTGCCCCCCCCCCCGCGACGACAGGAGGGACACATAGCATGGCCCGGGCCGCCGCGGAGCTGCTCATCGGGAGCCGCCTCTGCCCGACTTCTGCTGTGCGGCCCCCGGCTGTGTGCGACCCGCGGGGAGCCGCTGCCATCTTGGAAGACTGTATTACGGGAATCCGCAGCTTGGCCGGGAATGGCGACGCGGCCGCTTCGGGCCGCCTGAGGTATGTCGTGGCCGCCCTTCAAGCCGTTGCTTGCTCCGGAGCTGCCCAGTGACCAACGGACTATTGCCAGAATCACCGTAGGGGTGCTTGATCGGCGATACTCCCAGGAATCCCCTGGATGGGACAGGTGTGACTGCTGCAGAGGGGTGCGGACCGCTGTGACCAGGGCTGCCCTGGGGACGCGCTGAGCCGGTGAGCTGGAGCTGCCCTGCGGCGGCTGTGAACTGCGGATCTCCCCACACCAAAGTTCGCTGCTGTGTTTCTCTGGGTCCCCCACTCCCTCCTGGAGCAACGGGCGCCCCTACTGCACGCATCGCTTGGCCACTAATTGTCAAACGTCCCTGGCCCCCCGCCTTACCTGGGGGACCATTGAGACTGCGGTGAAGGCTGCGGGACGCCGCGGAGGAATAGCGGGTGATTGCCCCCCATCAGTGCTTGCGGCTTCCCCCTGACTGTGGGACTCCTGGATTGGGGCCATTTTTGGAAGGCTCCTTAGTTGCTGCGGAAGACACAAGACGTGCACTACTAACTCTGCTACTGGCGCTCCCTCAGGTATAGCGCGCCTACAGCCCTAGCACATCACATCCTGTGCCTCTGACTGGTCTCCTCAGTGTGGCCTCCTGGATAGGCCTGGCTGGTCCCTGAGGAGGGCTGTGGGATCTACACTGCCTAATATCCATTGCTCCCGGCTGTGGCGGTGCCGCATGGTTGATTGTGTGACGCGACTACGACGCCCTCTCTGCGACACACGCTCGAACTAGATGAAAGCCGTCCACAATCCTTTGACATCACTTGCCGGGGTGTCCCCCCTTTCTCCTTTGGCGTAGTTGGCGACCGGGGTGCTAAGTCGGCAACACCCTGAGCTGCGGGACGACTGCTGTCAACGCCTGCTTGGCATAGACACGTGGCAAGCCCCGCGACATCACACTGGGGCCACTCTGAGCGGGATCCGGCATTTGTGAATATATACTGTGCCTCATGTCGGGCAGTACCCGCGCACGGACTGGCATGGGAGTAGCACAAACCCCTCTAACTTCTACCAAGACCAAACAGGACAAGATGGCGAAGTAGGGGCTAGCGGACCAAACCGCGAGCAAGCTGGATGCGGTGCTCGCTGCGGTGGAGCGGATGGAAGAAACTATCAACCAGACGCGCACCTCCCTGGAGTCCAAAATTGACAAGGTGGCCATCGATCTCACCCACTTACATGCAGATCATGGATCGCACAGCCGCATTGGAAACCACTCTCGCAGACGTTAAACCGCAAGTGGCTCAAACAGATAAACATGTGCAGAATCTGTTAAACCGAGTGGAATTCTTGGAAGAGAAGGCTGAAGACGCCGAAGGACGGGCACGGCGAAACAATGTACGCATAGTGGGTGAGCCTGCCACCCACATGGAGAACTGGCTCAGAAATCTGCTACCTCAGGGAACTCTCTCGCCCCACTTCGTCATAGAACGTGCGCACAGAGTCCCGGCAAGGCCCCCTACCACAGGCCCGAATCCGCGACCCCTACTCATACGACTCCTCAACTACAGAGATAGGGACTCCATCCTGCACGAAACCAGGAAGCTGCAGTATGTCCAAATCGACAACCATAAAGTAATGTTCTTCCTGGACTATACCATACAGGTGCAGAGACAGAGGTTTACATTCATGGCGGTGAAGAGGCGTCTTCG
This sequence comes from Triturus cristatus, assembly GCF_964204655.1. Classification (NCBI taxonomy): domain Eukaryota; kingdom Metazoa; phylum Chordata; class Amphibia; order Caudata; family Salamandridae; genus Triturus; species Triturus cristatus. The sequence goes on from NC_140590.1 coordinate 559,579,687, forward strand.
ACAACATGACCTGAAGTACTCGCTGCTTTTTCCGGCGCGCCTGCGCGTGGTCGCGAATGACAAAACGCACTTCTTTGCCACTTCGGAGGAAGCGGAGGATTGGATGGACACCTTCACAGCTGCGGGGCCTCGAGACTCTGCTGCAGTGCCGACACTGCCAAAGCCAAGGGTCCCCTCTCATCGACGTCGAAGAGAAAGGAAGACAGCGAGGGAGCGGACACCATCTTCGCCAACTATGGGGCCACACTCGGACCTGAAATCAGCGGCTCCCTGAGGGACGAAGATGCCTCCAATTCCAGCCAACATGAACAGACAAGTGAGGACGACTATGAGTACGGCCTGCGGCCTTCACAAGACTCTAATGGACAACCAGATGTCACCACGCAAACGGCTGATAACATAGTATAAGTATTGTGGGACTCTGTCATCATTTGTCTTCCAACTAGAGGTATTGTGGTCTGCATGGGGGGCAATGAAGCTGTCTATTGCCCGGACACACATGATGGAGACTGGTGGGACTTTTAATGCTCACATGGGACAGTTGATGTTACTTTGAGCCAGGTGGGGGAGGCGGGTTCACTTATATATTATGCTTCTGACAATTATGTTCCCACACATACCACTAAGTGGGTGAGTGACATTACGTTACTGCGCATAGACCTAATTTTCTATTGAACATAGCCCGAAGGCGGGGAGCCTCTGTGGACTAGATCACACGCTTTGTTAGTTATCACACAGTAGTGTGCATCATACCCTCCCCCCCCCCCAATTGTTTGCCTGTTGTCTCTGATGAAAGTTTGGACGATTGCTAGTTGCACTTTCGCCCTTTTGGTATTATTTATGATTTTGTTGATGTTGGGGGGGTTTCCACTCTTTTTTAAGGAATCACTGATTGTATGCCAGATTATGTAACGCAACATGCCACGGTTTGGAGAGCTGGGAGAGTCGCCCCTCATCAGTTTATTCACACAACTTATGTTTGCAGGTACGCCGCTAATACATCTTCTCTCTGTAGATTACGTTCGCCATGGCTTCACTTAAAATAGGTACTTGGAATGTGAGAGGTGTGCATTCACCATCACGCAGGTATCAGATATATTCATATCTCAAAACGACATCACATACAAATAACTCTTCTCCAAGAGACACACTTAGCTAAAATGGAAATTCAGCGCTTACAGCGTCGCTGGCGTGGTCAACTGTACGCTACAGGGTATTCGGCTTTAGCCCGAGGTGCGCTCCTGTGGGTGCGACCGGGAGTGCCATTTAAAGTTACAGAATCGTTGCTGGACACGGAGGGCAGATATGTTGCGGTCAAAGGTACGCTGGATGGCCGGCAGGTTGTCATAGCATCACTATACACTCCTAACACTGAGCAAGCCGCTTTTTTGATGATCTCTCACGAGTCCTGGCGCCGTGGCATTACCTACCCATGATTCTGGGGGGAGATTACAACTGCGTGCTGGATGTTTCTCTGGACCGTTCCTTCCCGCCCCTTCCAGGCACGAGCACACATAATGCCATGAAAGCGCTGACCAGTTGGGCAAGCACAGTGGCACCTGCAGGATGTCTGGAGACACCGCAATCCCCATGACAGAGTGTACTCTTATTATTCAGGCCCTCATGGATTGCATGTGCGGCTAGACCGTTACATCCTCTCGGAAGAGCTGCTTTTGCACACTTCAGAGACCTATTACCTAGGCTGGACGCACTCAGATCACAATCCACATGTGCTGGAGGTGGCCTGGGAGCGCCCACAGGCAGCTGCAGCTGGAGGTCCTGCTGGACGCACCTTATCGTAACTTGCTGGCCACTAATATCACTCAATACTTTGAAAATAATGCAGACACGGCCACAACGCCACTGATAGAATGGGATCCATTCAAGGTGGTGGTCCGAGGCGACTGCCTCGGCGCACAAGCAGGTATGCAAAGGCATCTAGAGAACGAACTCACTCGCCTTGAAGACAGATTACTCCGAGAGGAGGACAAGGCGATCCGGGGCCATACAGCATCATTGGCACAGGATAGAGAAGACCACTCCAGACTGATGGAACGACTCCGCCATTTAAACTATGCGGCACACTCGGCACGCACTCACACATGGGGGACAAACCCGGCAAACTGTTGTCGTGGCTGATCAGACAAGAGGCAGTCACCTCGCCCGTGACGTCCATCAAGACTACACGAGGCGATACTGTGCATACGCAACGTGACATACACAGTGCCTTTGTAGAACACTATTCTGCACTGTGCAAGACTTATCTGCACGCTACGGATGCAGATATCCGAGATTTTCTTTCCACCCTAGCATTACCACAATTAGCACGGAGCCAACAAGAGGAACTAGCCGCCCTCATACTATCGCGGGAAATTAAGGACGGTATCTACTCCCTTTCAAACGGCAAATCTCTGGGTCCGAATGGACTGCCGGCTGAATTTTATAAAGCTTACTCATACATATTAATACCAGAATTACAGCGGGTCTACTCTAAAGCATTGGAAGACTCAGCACTCACACCTACGCAGAATGAGGCACTGTTGATCTCCCTCCTAACACCAGGCAGAGATCCTGACCTCCTGGGCTCCTACCGCCCGCTAGCCTTATTGAACACGGATTAGAAGATATTCGCCTCCGTCCTGGCTAAGAGACTGGTCCCATTTGTAAAAACCCTAATCCACCATGATTAAAACGGGTTTGTCCCAACCAGGAGTACCTCTTTCAACATACGCAGACTGTTCAGGCTCCAGAGGTATGCACCGGAACGCTGGCCACGCTCAGGTTGTCTGGTGCTGGACCTGGAAAAGGCCTTCGACTCACTGGAGTGGCCCTATCTGGCAGCGGTCCTGCGTAAGTACGAACTCGGAGACGGGTATTTGCAGTTGGTGCAACTACTGTATCAGCGTCCAACGTTGCGAGTCCGCACGGGTAAACTCGTCTCTGGCGCACTACGAATTCGGAGCGGTACCAGGCACGGGTGCCCACTGTCCCCGCTGCTCTTTTCCCTCGCCATGGAGCCACTGGCAGTCTTGCTCCAAGATCGCGGTACAAAATGGGGTATTCCTTTTGGCGATGGACTCCATGTAGTGTCCTTATATGCGGATAATCTGCTGTTATATGTTAAAGACCTGCATGCCGTACCCCCAGCTATCTCTACGCTGTTCCGCGAGTTTGAAACAGTATCGGGCCTTAGAGTAAACTGGGTCAAATCGAGCGTCTACTCTTTCCAAAATGACGTGGCGGAAGCGGACGTAATTATCAACGGTACCACACTCTCCTGGTATTCGACCACGTTCAGATATCTGGGAGTCTATATATACAGGTCCCCAGCAGATGTTCTGGATGGTAACCTGGTACGCGCCATCTCGTCTGTGAAGGAACAGATGCGGTTCTGGAAGACCCTCCCGTTGAATGTCATAAGTCGTATCACTTTACTCAAAATGATCGTATTACCGAGACTGCTGTATTATTTTACGAACCTGCCTGTGTACGTCCCGGTGCGTGTGTTTTGTGAGCTGAAAGGCTTGATTCGCGGACTAATCTGGAATACGGGAAGGCCCAGAATAGCACTACGGAAACTATATGCGCCACCTGAGCAGGGGCGTCAGGCGGTTTCTCACTTGGAGCTCTATTACCTAGCAGCCCAGTTACAATAGGTCACAAACTGGTTGAGCGGCAGGGACCTGTCGGATTCGGCCACCGAGTCACCCCCATGGACGCAAACCCAAATATACAGTCTGTTCCATCCACTAGCAAGACTTCCCCGCCCGAAACAGGTTCACTTTGGGCTCGCTCACAGATGCTTCTGGAGAAGCCTACAGCTCACCAAGAACACGATCCCTTATGCCCCGATACTGCCACTCATTGGGACACCCAGAGCCGGAGGCGCTGTGACAGATGTAGCGCTGGCAGCCTGTAGTGAAGCTGGGGTAGAAACAACAGGAGACCTATATGCAGAAGGCACTCTTATGCCCTTTGCAACCCTGTTAGCAGATAGTGGTATACCAGCGGGGCAGTTCCTCCTTCACATAGCTATTGTACGGACGCTGACACTCGCATGGGGAGATTTGACAGCTGAACCGCCAACGCATCAGTTGATGCAGTACTTACACGTTATGGGGGAAGGGTCACATGTGGTCCACTGGCTGGTGCAGACCATGCTCGTACACGTATTGAAACCACCGCAAAATCTCCGAACATCTTGGGCTGAGGACAAAGGTAGACCCTGGACTGATAAGGAGTGGTATCGGGTCTTGGCTAGCGCCACACACATACCTCGCAACTCACGGTTTAAACTTATACAAACATACATATTACACAAAGCATACCTCTCACCAGACAAAATAAACAAATACTTCAACATCACTACCTCTGGCTGTCCAAGGTGCCGACTACTTGATGCCGATTTACTGCATATGCTGAGGTCCTGTCCCCTACTATTGCCCTACTGGCGAGCTATAATATAGACACTCACGACCTGCACTAACACCCAGATACTTAACACATGGGAGGTCTGTATATTGGGGTTTTATGCTCGCAACAAAGCTAACAGGGTGAGCTCTAGATTTCGCGATCTAAGCCTCATAACTGCGAAACGACTAATTACACAGAGGTGGAAGCATAAGGATCCACCCGAGACACTCAGCTGGAAATTGTCACTAGAGGTATGGGCGCAGGCGGAAAGTACTGCCCTCTACAGGGAAGAAACGGCGGGGTTGCGTAAATATCCTATAGCACAATCCTGGGATGACATCCTCAAAACTCTCACAAATCCCCCTGACACACTACGCGCACCACCCATACAACAGGAAGGTGACACTACTTTAAATTTTGGCTGGTGAACATGACATGTCATATACAGTGTTGAATTATACCGCACCTATCGGGTTAAAATACAACCCTACGGACCTCGGCGACATTCCATAGGTACACATTAAGCTATAAAGTACCCTGGCGTCCCCATGACCATGATTAGAACAGAAAATGCAGCCCGCACTCATTACAAACGGCCGCTATTCAACTCAGATGGCTATTCCCCTAACGATTTTCAAGCTTCATCTGGCACTTGATATCTTTCTTAACCATTTTCCCCATTCTCCGTTTCTTCTCCTCCCCCCTTATTTTGTCTTTTGTTTTCAGTTGTAGTTCACATTTTTTGCAAATTATCAAAATTATAAAAGCTAATATCTAGCATTATCCACTTTAACACGTGCATACCATACATAAGTAAATGCGATTTGCGTCTTAGGAGGTGCTGGGAACGCCGCAGGTACCTCTCAGCTGCCTGACGCGCCCATGCGCAGGCACCTTCTGATTAAGTGTTACGCACCCAGGGTACATACATTGATATACCAGCAGAGACAACAGAATATGGACACAGTTAGAACCTATGGTATCTCATATATGTATATTGCCATGTGTGCTGTAGATACGTGTTCGCTTTGACTGCTTGGCGACAACGCCCAATTTTATACACCTGAGCCCATGGCGACATCTCATTCTCTGGAAACATAACGTATGCAATAATGTGTTGTGAACGTATAATATAAAGGGGAAAAAAAATGCAATAAAGATATTTTTTTTAAAAATGGGTAGCCCTTCTCCCTGAGCTGACCCGGACCCTCAATGTTGACCCGCTACTTAAGTGCACGAAGGATGACCTTAGATGTTAGCAATGAATCCTGCTCAACCCCCTTGGTAGAATAGAACTTCCCACTTCACATTCCCCGCAGATGGATCCGTAGACTAGATGGGATAACTATGTCTTTTCTTTGGGTTGGCACAAGATCACGCATGGCTCTTATGATGGGCTAACCCCTTTTTATACTATTTGGCCACCCGTCTCCTGGTGATCTATTACTGGTTTAATGGTGAGTGATCGGATCCAGCCTATTGGCTGGAACTAGAAAACCTTGGATTCTCACGGGTCTAAGCCTTGCTATATGGGGCACCAATCCCCCACACTCTGCCAGCAGTCACCCAGACGACCCTCCTCGCATGGCGGTCTGCACTGCGATACACTCAATGGGACAGCAAACCCACCATCAGACACCCCTCTGGCACGGCACCTGGCTACGGGAGGTTGGGACATTGTCAGGATTTCATGAGTGGGATCTGATTGGGATCACTCGCCTGGGAGACGTATGGAAGGGTGAGCACTTGTCCTCCTCTAAAGAGCTGCAGCAAACATTCCCTACAGCCCAACCAGTTTTACAAGTACCTCCAATTGCGCCACGCCCTTCACACCCCCAACCACAAGGTAATCCCGGAATTCAGTCCAATGGAATCTGAACTCCTCATGGGTAACCTGGGGAGGGGAGGAGTTTCCCAAATCTACTGCTCATTGATAAATAACACTCTATCCACACTAGATTCCCTTAGGGCCCGATGGGAGCAATGGGTCGACCCCTTAGAGGAGGAAGACTGGAGAGATGCACTTCTGGCACCCAGGACACTATCTATATCTGCCAGGCTCCGACTTATTCAAAACGACTACCTCCACTGCGCATATCTTACCCCTGTGAGGCTGCATAAAGCGGGCTTCCTCTCATCTCCAAAATGCCCCCGCTGTGAGACAGCACCAGCAGATTTTTTTCATATGGCCTGGTCTACGTCACCCTCTCCAAATATTGGAGGTCGTGGCAACTGAGCTGAATGACATAATGGGCTGGAAGGTTCCCCTTAGTCTCCTCGCCCTCCTCCTCGGGGTGATGGATAGGTTGGATGGCTCCAAGGTAGACAAGATACTCCTTGGAACAGCTGCACTGGTGGCCAAAAGAGACATTACAGCGGCATGGAAAGACTCAGAAGCTCCCTCTCTCACAAAATGGTGCAGAGGGTTGGACTGGTGTACCATCCAAGAAAAAGCTGTATATGAAGCACTAGATTGCCTGGCCAAACGCAGGCGTGTGTGGGGCAAATGACCAGATCTGCCAGGCTCATCAAACATGGAGTGGGAGGGGGATGGGGGGAACAACTCAGTCCTTCTCAGGGCTGGCTCTGGAAGTAGATGGTTATGTGATTATGCTGACACGAATAATATGACACAGTGATGCTATGTCAACCTCTTCAACCTGTTCTTGGAACCATTAGCTAACTCTTTAAACTCCACAAACACTCACTTCCATATGTATGCGGATGATACCCAACTATTTGAAAATCTCTTCCCCGGAAAACATCATCTCACTCAACGCGACCCTAAGGTCTACTCAAAACTGGTTAACTGATAACCATCTCCTGCTCAACACCTACAAAACGGAATTCCTGGTCATCTCCCCTCCGAACCACACCCCCAAGCTTGACCTCTGGTTGAATCACCTCACTACCTTCAACTGCACTCCTCTCATCATAGACTCAGCCAAATCGCTCGAAGTCACCTTGGATAAGCACCTGAATATGAAAACTCACATTGGTAAGTTGTGCAAGGAAGCAAACCACATGATGAGGACACTCAGAAATATCAAACCTTTCCTTCCACAAAACGATTTCAAGAAGGTGGTGCAAGCGCTTGTCCTGCCTACGGCAGCGCGACCCTCTGTGGCCTTCCCAAATACTCCATGGCTCCATTAAGTGCATCACTGAATACAGCGGCTAGACTGGTTACAGGCTCCAAGTGAAACGAGTACATATACCCAGTCCGAAAATTTCTCAAAAGGTTGCCTTATGAAGCACGTATTCAGTTAAAGATCGCCGTTCTGGCGCACAAAGCTGTTCACTTCAATACTCCCAGGTACCTTGAGCAAAAACTTAAGCTTTCTTGTGGTGTAAGAGCCTCAAGAAGTGCCAATACTTTCCTTTTGAAACTACTCATCCTTAGGAAAAAGAGAACTTGTCACAGAGCCTTCTCCGGCGCTGCCCCAAAGATATGGAACTCTCCTCCACCGGAAGTACGCGGAACCTCTTCAACGACGGCGTTCAAATTGGAAGCCAAAAAATTCTTTATGAATAAATTCTTACCCTAATTGGGTTAGGCTCACCTGCTCAAAGACATTGTTCTTACTTCCATTGTACCATCATTTGTTATTGCTCCATCTTTGTTTTTTGTTTTTTTGTGCAACTCTCCCTGAATTTGCGATCATTCCTGTTTTTTACTCCTACTTGATGTCGATTTTGCATTTATGTCCTTCCTCCCATCCTATTGTAAAGCGCTCTGATATCCCTCAGGATCTTGTTTGTGCTATATAAAACTTTATAAATAAAATAAATATGTTCTGTTTATTGAGTGTAAAACATCAATAAAATTGTTTATCAAAAAATATAATTAATTAATGAATACTTAATTAGTGAAATTTAATTTGTAAATAATATTTATATTAATAGTGTAAATAATTTTTTAGGTGCAGGTTGTGAGTTTTGTGGTGTTATAGGGTGGAAGTAACTAAACTAAATGTATGTAATAATTAATGTCTTTGTTAATAAATAATTTCTAACTAAAAATATTTATTTGAATGAAAATTATTTTTGTATTTTATTTATAATAATATTTGTAGGTATTTGTGATACGTATTTAACATTAGATTTTTTATATCAAATATATTTTTATTGTATTTTTCAACATATTTATATTTTTTTATTTCGTTTGTTTTTTACATATTTTTATTTTTTTAAGATATTTTGTTTGTTTTTAATGTTGAACCGACTAGAGTGGGAATAGTAAATTTTACCCCCCCCCGCTATCCAACACTTTCTCTACTGTTGCATTTATTGGAGTGGGAATAGTAAATTTTAACCCTCTGCATTCCAACACTTTCCCTATTGTTTATACTGCATTTATATACAATGCTTACTACCCCTGATGAAGCAAAGAGCTTTTTCGGTGAGTAGATCGCTACTCCAGAACCCATAAAGGAGCCAAGAGGCTCACTATCCCAACGTTTCTGCTCTAAACGAGCCTTGATCACAGGAAAGTCTCTCTGTATTTTAAATGCCAATGTAACTTTAAAACGCAGGCCGTATGTATCTTGCAGAGTGCCAGAGGGATAGTGACCCTCTTGCCTCTGCATATCTGCATTGATTAAAACGATTTTTAAACCAACACAGCCAGAACTGGTGCACTTCTTTCAAGACAAAGGAGAAATTTGGGGTTATATTTTCAGGAAGCCTCGCTCCTGAAGCCCTGGCCGCCCTGTCAAGGTAAGGTCCTGGGTTCCTTGTGAGGCAACATGGAGTTGGTGATATATATATTTATATATATAATGATTCTCTGCTCTTTTTACTTCAATCTGTATCTGCTAGCAGACGCGGACCACATACTCTGTGCAACGAATATAGCTTGTTTATTGATTTTATTGTTTTTAAAGTGATACATGAATAGCATCAGCAGTGATTAGGCATAGAGAGTAAGGACATACATAAAGGATTTTTGTATTACGTCAACAACAGACTCATTGGTTTCCAACATTTAAAAATTATTTGCAATACAAATTATTAAAAGTTGGATGACATTAATGACTGGTATTTAAAATGCATTTTATCGATATAAATATCATAATAAATACAATATATAGATTTGAAGGAATTTGTACATTTCATGAGTTACTGCATAATACATTTAAATTTCCTCAAATCCACCTCATTAGTTGGTAGCGTATATATATACTTGCCACTACTTGGTCATTGTAAATGAGCTGTGATTGTTGATCCTTCCTAAATTTTAGTAGACGAAACAAAGTGCAAGTGCAAAAATGATTAGTGCATGAAAACATCTAATAAGTGTGTGTTACCCGTATTACTAATAAAGTGCTTGAGTGGTAATATTTTTAAAAAACACTGTTTCTGTGGTTTAGGTAGGTATGGCAGTCTACGGATCCAATGTCATTTGGATTCGTTCATTTTAATCCTCGTTTAAATACGTTAAGACTTCAATAATATCTATGTGTATCTCCTCAAAATATGCCAATATATGTTTAAAAAAAAGGGATATTATTACATGTATGAACCCATATGCATCCGAATCTGTAAAGAAACTCTACCTAGGACAGTATAGTATCTGTTGTTTGTGATAGGGATAATCTAGGATATTTAATTCAGACAGGTGAATAAATCCTCCGTTGTATTGAGGCCCCCGGGAGATTTACAATATAGATCTAGAATGTATCTTGTTTCAAGTTTCCTGAGGGTTCCCTCTCTGTCCCCGCCCCTTCTGTTGACTGTCACTGCATCTATTGGGTAGTACTTGAGATGTTCCAGGTTATTTTTATGTGTCTCTTTAAAATGGCGGGCCACTGGGTAGGTCGAATCCTGGTTCGCTATGGTTCGTATGTGTTGCAATATTCTCTTGTGAGCCTGCAGTTTAGTGCTTCCCACATATTTTAAATTGCAGGAGCACACTAACACATATATTGCGTGGTCTGTTTTGCAGTTCAAAGGTTTAGTAATTTTGTTGTTTTATTCATCCCGTATTGGCACGCTTTGCAACTCTTGCATTTGACAAAACCATTACGTTGCAAGAGCCATGAGTGCTGTTCTGTTATCTCAGGGCTACTTTTATCCAAACTATTGCCCATGGAAGGGGCTCGCCTGTAAGTAATAGATGGATTATGTGGTAGTGAAGCGCCAATAATTGGATCAATTAAAACTATTGGCCAATTATGTCTCATGATGTTTTTTAATGCCTTATCTTGTTTACTGTATGCCAGAATAAGTCTTAATTCACTGGGTGTTTCAATATGACTTTTTTGTTGTTTTGGTGCCAGAATATTGGTTCTGCTTAGGCTAGTTTTTTTGGGCAATGGTTGCATCTATTGTTTTTTAGAGTAAGCACGCTCCAAAAATCTCTTTTTGCTGGCCTGTTGTGCTTGATGTAAATCTTTTGGATTGCTACAAATTCTTTTTATTCTCAGCATTTCCCCATAGGGAATGTTTTCTATCAGATGTCGTGGATGAAAGCTTGATGAGTGTAGCACTGAGTTGCCTGCAGTTTGTTTGCGCTATATTTTTGTTTCTATTTTGTTATTTTCTATATATACTTCCACATCTAGAAAATGCACCACTTTGTCACTGATAGTAGCTGTGAAACCCAAATTCAATTCATTGATGTTAATGGCTGAGACAAACTCTGTAGCATTTGTTAATGTCCTATCCCAAATAATAAACAAATCGTCAATAAACCGCAGCCACAATTTCACATTGTTTTCCATTTATGATTTGTGGGTGTCCCTCAGGACCAGCTCCTCTCACCAGCCCATGTGTAAACACGCGTAGATGGGGGAGAAGCTGGCACCCATGACGACACGACACATTTGTGGATAATAGGTTTTGCCAAACATAAATATGTTATTATTTAGACAGAAATCAACCATATTCACAAGCATCGTATTGTGTTGGGACATTTGCACTGAATTCCTCCCCAGATAAAACTCTAATGCTCGTAAACCATCTTTATGGTTTATGCTGGTGTATAGCGACATTATGTCTAATGTCACTAACAGATAGTTCTTTTGCCAAATAAAATCTTTTAGTTTTGAGATAAAATCACCAGTAACTTTTAAACAGGACGGTTAGTTCTGTACATGTTCTTGTAAATGGAAGTCAATGTATTGTGAGGCATTCTCTAAAATACTGTTCTGTGCCGAAATGATGGGTCTTCCCGGCAGTCTTTCTGGGTTTTTGTGGATTTTAGGGATGAAGTAGATGTTGGGGACCGTAGGGTTCTCTTTTTTGATGAACTTATACTCATCCGTAGTGATCAGTCCCGTACTTTTCCACGCAAGCAACTTCATAAAGAATTCATTGTATACTGATCGTAATGCCAGCACATGGCTTTTTTTATGACAGGTTCTGTCGTTTAGTTGGGATTGAGCTTCTCGCATGTAGTCCTCCTTAGCCCATATGAGTAAATTTTCCCCCCTAATCCGAATTTCTTATCAAAATGTTGTTGTTCTTGCTCAATTTGGTCATTAGTTGATTGTACTGTTGATTCCTTCTGTTTGTTTTTTTATTTATGTTATGCTCTTTGCGATTTAAATTCTTTAATTCCGCTGTCACCTGTTCATTGAAAATATCGATCGAATCTCTAGGTGCAATAGGATTAAAAGTTGATTTTACTTTGAACGATGTTGTTGTTTTTCCAATATTTGCTGTCTAGGTATCTTGACTAGACCTTTGGATTTACCCCTCTAAGATTTGGGGATCTGCTTGACTATTTGTATGGTCATTTTCCTCCTGTAGTTCTTGTAGGATTTCTAGCAAAGAGAGGTCCGAAATTGTCAGATTGCAGGGTGAGGCACATACTGCTAACTGTCTCTCCTGTTGTTTTTGTGGTTGTAAAGCATGACATTTTCTCAATTTCAATTTTTGTAAAAAGCCGAAAATGTCCATCCTTGTGTTGGCATAATTGAAATTGGATTCAGGGCAATACGACAGACCCAAAGCAAGTAGTTGTTCCTCTGCTTTATTGAGGTTTATATTAGCCAGGTTGATTACCGTTTTGGTGGTTTGTGTATATATAAACCTATGGCAGGTTGCCAGTAGGTAGTTATACTTAGAACCTACTTTCCATAGGAAAAGCATTTTTTGACTTGCCTATAACTTTTGCTTCAATTGACTAATCTTCATGAAATTTATCAAAAGAAGTGTCAAAGTAGGTTCTGTGTGTCATGGAATGTTTGGGGGTGATTTGTTTAGTGGGGACCAAAAAATAGGGGCACTAAAAAAGGATGCGTTTCTAATGTAAATTCCCACAGGAACGAGTAGCCGTACTTACAGCCCGAACCGATGGACAGAATAAGACAAAATTTGGCAGAAAGGCAGATGTTGTTAAACAGATTGTACTTTTTGTTATTTGGTGCAAACCCATCCAGTAGTTTTTGAGAAATTTAAGCTGAAAATTATAGTTATATCTCTGGCCATGGATATTTTGCTGCAATTTCGCAATGAATCGCAAATGCAAGCGCCAACAGGAATTTTCTGATTGGCTGGACGCAACCTGAACAGAAAGTTGTGGCTGGCATTTTATTGTCTGGAAATGGTTCCCAGGGCTGAAAATGTGTGTTAAAGCCCACATAAGGGGTAAGGGTGGAGATTATCTGACTCCATGTTTGAGAAATGGGTATGCTAGTGACACAAGTTGTGTCCAAAGCTGATTTCTTTAATCACAAGCGATATTCGTGACGATGCAGCGATCGCTAGCGCGGCCTCCCCTGCCATGTACCATTGCGGGAACATCGCGACTATTGCAACCTCATTGTGAATATTTATGAAAATATATAAAAATATATATATTTGTACACACTCACCTGTCACTGCCACACACTCATGTATGCACTCAGAAACTCACTTAGGCACTTACACACCCATTCACAAACCCACTTATACATTCAGTCACAAACTCACTCAGATACTCATGCACCTACTCACAAACCTATTCAGGTACTCATGCACCCTCTTACAGACTAACTCAGAGAGTGATACACCCATGTACAAGCCCACTCAGAGACTCATGCACCTAATAAGAGACCCACTCATAGACTCATGCGTATAGTCTCCTACCCACTTAGAGACTCCAACACCCACACACAGACCCACCTGGGCACTCATGCATACACTCACAGACCCACTCAGATACTCATGCACCCACTTACAGACTCCCTTGGAGAGTCACGCACCCATGTGCAGACCCAAAGACTTATGCACCCACTTACAGACCCACTCACACACGTACGTATATCCTCACAGACCCACTGAGACACTCATACATCCACTCGCAGATACACTCAGACACTCATACACCCATACAGTCAGTCACACACTCAGTCACAGACCCTCTCAAAGACTTATGGGCTCAGTCACTCACTCACACATACACGCAGAAACTCACACACCCACTTACAAACTCGCACCCACTCACCCAGTCAAGGCTTATGCATCTACTCACAGAGCTACCCTGACACTTCCCCTCCCAGTCACAAACCCACTCAGACACTCATGCATGTACCCATTCGCTCACCCACTCAAAGAGTTATGCTCTCACTCACAGACCTTTTGAGACACTCATACACTCACTCACAAATCCACTCAGACACTCATACATCCACTCATGGACCCACTCAGACACTGACACACCCATACAGTCACTCACACAGCCACTCATAGACACATTCAGACACTTAGACACCCCATCAGTTATACACTGAGAGACTCATGTGACCACACACAGTCGCACTCAGAGACCCATGCACCCACTGACAGAACCACTCAGACACACATGGTGCCAGTCATAGACCCACTGAGAGACGTATGCACTCACTCACAGACCCACTCAAACACTCATGCACCCACTCACCCACCCAATCAGACACTCATGTATGTACTCACAGATCCAGTTAGACAGTGATATACTTACTCACAAATGCACAAAGGCACTCATGCACCTACTCACAGATTGAGTGAGAGACTTATGCAACCAATCACAGACCCATTGTGACACTGATGCAGCCACTCATAGGTGTACTGAGGCAGTCACACATTTTGTTACAGAACTATTGAAAGACTGATGCACAGTCTCACAGATCCCCTCAAATACTTATACAGTGAATGAGAGACTTAGTGATACAGTGATGCATGCAGTCATAGATTACAGTGAAAAAGTTATGCACTGTGTTATAGAGATAATAAGAGAGTTGTACATGCTATTATACAGTCGTTTACATAGTAATGTGTTTAGTGTGTTGGTTATAATCCATTTTGCAGTTATAACTTTTGAATGTGGTGGTGGCTATTGAATGTCTGCATTTGTTTTGTCATTGCGCAACATATTCGTGGTAACCTTGGCTACCGAAATCATTGTGATGCCACCGCGAAAATGGAAAAACAGTTTTTGAAGGCGAGTTTTCCGGAAACTCACTACAAAAATATGAGTTTGAAAAGTACACTAATAATGCTCTACTGTAACAAATTCTGTAGAATGTGTCTATATATATGTTTTACACTTTGTACAAACCACGCGCTCTTCGCGACTACCGACGTCACCGCAACCAAGTTGGTCATCGCGAATATAAATTTTTTTTGTAAAGGTGGTTTTCTCCTAAATTGATCATGGAAAGAAAAGTTAAAACAATTTCTTACTAAATATTTCGACTTAAACTTTATTTAAAAAATGTGTTTCAGTTTATTTTTCAGTATGTGAAATACCTTTGCTGATTACAGATTCTCCACAGTAAATGTGACAATGTTTGCCGACTCAAAAAATTGTTGAACATAAAACCAGTTATTAATGTACTCTCTGATTATCAGATACCAAATAAAAAAAATCCGTGGTATATAATATATATATAATATACAATGTCCAATTATAGAAAGAAAATATGAACATTTTACAGGCCACTTAAAAAAAATGGACACTACAGTTAAGTGATATATTTTTTTTAAACCTTAGAAATTTACTGAAAAAACCAAAGGTTACACGGACGTACTAGTTAGGAATTACCATGTAAAAAAACTTAGAAATTCACTGAAAAAAATGAAGGCTACCGGGACATTATAGTAAGGAAATTTATGTTTTTTAAACCTTAGATATTCACTGAAAAAGCCAAAGGTTGCTGTGACGTTATAGTTTGGCTGTCATTTCACTTGTAAAAAAAACAGAGAAATTCAGCAGTTATAGTTAGTGGAGCTAACTATAACTTGCGTCCCCGCAATGCACTGCTTATCACCTCAGTTATTACATCACTCATGACATGGTCAGTGACATCAATGATGACATCATCTAGCGACTGTGAGTGTTTTTAAAATGAAATGTTTATGAGTGTTAAATAATTATACCAAGGTGTAGTGATGAATCAGTGGGTGTATGAGTGCCTGAATTTTCTCCACCAGCTCCATCTGGCTCCTAACAGCTTTGTTAAGGCTGCCGGTCACTGGAACTGTTCTAAAATACAGGACCTGATTAGAGTCCAAGTTGTTTAATAAATAGTGCTTTGTGAATAAATATTTATTTCAATAATGGCAAAACCTGTAGAGTACGACTCTGCCAGATCATCTGAGGCCTGTAAAATGTTGGGCGCAAAAAACATATCAAAATGAATGGCTCGTGCCATGCCGTGTGTGGTTTTCACTGAGCTACCTACCTGCATAGTGGATAATGGAAAGGCCAGGTAATAATTGGTATAGTTCCCCCCTTTTTAAAAATTGTTTAATCATTCTAATTGGAATGCAAACGTCATGTCGTTTGATTCTGGTTTCAATCAACTCCATTTACTTTTTTGGATGGTCTCGAAGACGCGACCGCCCATAAGATGGACAAGGGAGAGGATGTGCGGTCAAGTCTGCTCTCCTCTGACTACATAAACAAGTCACAATGTCGTAGTATTCTACGTGCCAATAAACTTAGTTGCTAGAGGTGGCTGACAGCCGGGTGTGAATGTGTGGGGTCCGGCCCTGGCACTGCTGCAGCGCAAGGGTAGTCAGTGGTTAGTTAGCAGCTTTTTCACATGTAAATGCTGCTAAATATTCTGAGAGGGAGTTTCCACGAAGGGGGCTGCTGGTTGTGAAACGTAAGCTGCTGGTGTGATTTTCACGACAGCGGCCTTGGAGATGCATGTCTTCGAAGAACTGTGAACTGTGCCGTGCAGTCGTGCACTTAACACCACCTCTCCCCAGCTTATAATTGCATGTGCACGCAGGAAAAAACAATGGCAAAACTAGTATGTCTGCATTCACATCCAAAAGGCGACACCTATTGCCAATGCCAATGCTTGTTAATTAAGTCCTCCCTCCTCTTTCTTTTAGTTTACCTTTTCAGTAGACCCCACCAACTATTGAACCCGCCCCCCCCCCCCCACCCATGGACCCCTTTGTTTCGAACAGCCCCACCCCAGTGTCATGTTGTTAACTCTATGTGAACCCAGGGGCGCGTGAAGGGGGGGGGGCTTATAAATTTATTTTCTGATAAGTAGTTGGGTGCTTTCAGTCAGGTCTGTCTGATTTTTGCATACACAAAGACAAACACACACACACAAGCTATCCCTCACTCTATTTTAAAAGTCCTCAAAAATGTTGGTTACTTTACAAAATATTGTGATTCATCTCACTTAGTGCTCCTACCAATCCGCATCCCTCTCCCTTTCCTCTGCCCCTCAAGCCCCTCTCAAGCGTCCTGCATGTCGCATAATGCATTTCAACATTATATGCCAGCATGATTGTTGGAAAATCTGATGGTCACCTCCTCCCCTGCCCCCCAATTTTATTGACTAAGCTATGCCCCTACCACCAGGCCCGGCTTCAGGATTTTTTCTCTGGGTAGGCCATAAAGAAGCATGGATGGGTCATGAAGATGAATAAGTACCGGTAAGTATTTCAGAGATTTGATATTTTAGGTGTTGGCATCTGTCATCTTTTTACATTTTTAACACAATAACCACCACCCAAAGATCTACCTTAGGAAAGGGGAAGGACGTTGTGCCAATGCAGAACGTTAAGACTGAAGCATGCCCCTGGTCACGAGCAGCAACAGAAACTTTTCTGCTGCCACACAGGGCTACTTTACAACTCTCCATTTTTTTAAAAAAAAGCTTTGGCAGCTTATGACGTTGAAAAGCATTGGAGTTTAAAAATACGATACAATAAGCCCAGAATCATAACAAGAGCGAGAGGGGCGAGAGAGAGGGGTGAGACATAGAGAGAGAGAGGTAAGAGATAGAGAGAGGGGTGAGATAGAGAGAGGGGTGAGAGATAGAGAGAGAGGGGTGAGAGAGAGAGGTGAGAGAGAGAGGTGAGAGCGATGGGTGAGGGAGAGAGGGGAAAGAGAGAGAGAGAGAGGGGCGAGAGGTAGAGAGAGAGAAAAAGGGGCAAGGGGGAGAGAGAAATGGGTGAGAGAGAGGCGTGTGTGTGTGTGTGTCTGTGTGTGTGTGTGTGTGAGTCATGTTTTGGTGCTTTTATTGCACAACATGCAGTAGTATAAAAACCCATAACTCATAGGGAACCGTGAAGTATGCTAAATATTTCATGGTTGCCTCTGAAATATGGATATTATCATCATCATGGCATTACCCAAACCACTTGGCAGAGATTTAACATTGTCAGGGTGACTAGGATTAAGTGGTATGGAGGACCAAATTATACACATATAAATTATGCAGCAAAACAATTAGTTATTTTGCACTTTGCCTAGTATTATTTTCATCCATCTCAGAAATAACATTTTTGGTGAACTCTGCTAATTTTGCACATTGTGGCAAATCCAATAAATCCATAAATATGTGGTTAACGCTGCAGCCAAAGGATTGCCTAAATCCACTGACTCTCACTATTGAGGTTTCTGTTGGATTCTATTAATCATTTACTCAAGAAATATGAGGAAAAAAAATGAACATTCTAGTTCCCTTCAGTGTCATTGTTAGCTGCACTTACAAGTAAACAGCACTTTCAAGCTAACTACACAAAAATAAACAAGTAATATAAACAATAAATAACAATACCAGCTTTAATATGGTCCTGTGTTGCAATCCTATGGCTCTAATGACATTTACAACCCACTCAGTCGTTGGTTCCTGGTTTATGATGTCACCAGAAAACTCAATGGTAATATTGGACCATATTACATAGTTACCTAATGTGTATCCTATGTAGATATTATATATAATCTATTTTGGGCCGGACATTTTCAATGATTTAATAAAGTTTACCAAATCTTGGCCACCATCCAGGGATGTACATTTGGTTACATACACAAAGTTAGCTGAACCTTTATCAAGGATTTCATAGTGTATAGGATGAAGACATTTTTTGAAAATATATATACACTGTAGTGAGTTTTTTTATGTTTATGTTCATTCAAACAATTGGTGAACTTTTTATGACATTACAAAAGGAAAATGTGTAGTCTCTGCAGGATGTCCATGTTGCAATAATGATCAAATATGGAAATAATGAGGGCACAATAGCACAATAATCCACATGTACAGTTTTAAGCGGTTTCATCTATGAAATATTACTTGCAGGATACTTTTTTTAGTTCTTGCAAAGACTAAGCACTCAGCTAATAGCACTATGGTACATAACTTCTCACTTCACTTGAAATGTTCTTTTCACTTAGTCAAGTCCATTATATTACTCCCATAGCCCCCAAGATTTTTTTAAAAAAATCTTAGGACATCCTCTACCTTTATACACCACCATATTGTGAGGTACATTTCTCAATGTCTAGTGGTGGTGGACTGCCCCTCAAAATGCTATTGCTATCTTTGCTAGTGGAACTCCCAGCTTTTTTTCAATTTACACTCAGTATTTCTCTATAATTGAGCAACTCCTCAGTGTGTGGGCAAAAGTACCCACCCAGTCACAGCTTTATTGACACATTTTGTTATTAGTTCACCCAACTTTGCACAGCTGAATCCTTGTGTAGTGCACTCTGGAAAATGTTCATTTGGACCTAGAGAAACCAGATCTTGCTGGCAACTCTCGGGGGTGTAGGTAAATGCTTCCTCGTATAATGCCTTTTGTATTGGGCCTCTCTTTCTCCCATCTGTCTTGGAGTCTGTCCAGGTCTCTTTGTCTGAGGTGTTGCTTCTTTGGGCCATTCCACCCTCTGGTAGCCTTACTTTTAGCAGTGGCACTTCTATCTATCCAATCACCGCCTTAATATTTAGTTGTTTGTGTGTTTTTTAACTTGTATTTGGCCTGCAATTATGTAACTGGTGCTTAGAATGTGCCAAGTGAACTGACCCTAAAAGGAGCTTTATTCATTCAGGAAAACAATACTGCCATGCCTATAACTAAACAAACAGAGAAAGCATATATGCTCAGACTAGACAACACTATACTGTGCACTACGTAGCTCTGCTTAGACACTAATTCAATCGAAAGTTTTCAGCACGAGTTAAGGACTTAATAGGTGCACACTATGAACAATAAAACTCATATCTCAAATAAAATGAAATACATCAGATACTTTGAAGAAAACATAATAGTGCTATAAAAGTGCTTAACTAATTCTGAATATTCATCAGTTTTACACAACACAAGTTACTGTAAAGTTGAGATATAACTGATGTATTAATGATAGTATTATAATGCTTTTTCTTTTTTTTAAAACACTTCAACTATGTTACAGTACTGGTTAGATTTTGTTCCTTACATTTCCGTTGTTTCCTCATGTGCTGTAGCCTGTAGCAGCTACAACTTTAAAGTCTGTTGAAAGCCACGTGTGTTTTTTGTGTGGAATGTGCTTCCTCGTACTTTGCCACAAGTGTTCCTATAAGTCGACCATGAGACGCCCATTTTATCAGCCTCATAAAAAATGAAATCATGAGATGACCATGCTGAGAATCATCAAAGCATCTCACCGGTTACACATAGGCAGGGCCCCTGGAATTATGCAGCAGGGGAGGGCCAAGAAAAGCCAAATTATGCAGCGTGATCCGGCACATTTAGGGATAGTATTATTCAATTATTTTTACACTTGTTAACATTGTCTGGGTAAAGAATGCTCCTCGCTGGTACCAGTTTAACACCTACCTATAGCTATAAGCAACAAAAAGGTGACCAGTCAACCTGTGGAAAGGACCTTCCACTGTGCATCTACACATGTTGCTGTCTTTTAGTAGCGTTGGATCTAGAAACTTTTTTTTAAAAAAAATCTGCTGATTATGCAGAAGATAATGGATTATGTGGCAAATCCTTAACTATGAGAAATATACAGCATCCACACAATCACATAATTCCAGTAGCCCTGCCCATAGGTCCCTGCAGAAGGAGTCATTCTATCATTTGTAACCATCTACACATATATATGAATATCGTATGAATTAATGTAATTGTGCGTAGAATGTTCTTTCATTTGACCAATAACAACCTAAAACTTTTCTTTTGTTAACTTTTTCCATTCATTTGTTTTTCATGTAATGCTGCAAGTTAGTGATAGCCTCAAACCAGGAAGAAAATAAAACATACCCCTGGGTAAATCTATATCCTAATCATATACATTTGTACTCACTTTTCTGGAAAAAGGAAAATCCTTTACAAAGCGTTTCTGTTACATCGCTGTTTTCAGCTCATAGGAACCTTGTGATGGGAGCCTGCAGCCTCTTTAGTGTGAGTGAGTGAAAGTGTTCAGGATGTCTGTTCTGTTCATTTGTCCAGCGTAGCAGCTAATATCCTTGCAGAATTTCACACCACTCCCCAAGTCTGACACGAACGTATGTCAATCGTGTTAATATTTAAACAAACAACGAGGTACAGCTCACAGGGCTTCACGCCCCAGTGAAACATTAGGGTGAGAAACCCTCGTTTTTCAGTTCGGAATGGCCTAGGGCAGCCTAGGGTAGGCCAGGGTATTCCTTGGGTGCGCCTGGCTCGCCTGGCCCACGCTCTAGAACCGGGCCTGCCTACCACGCCCCTACGGAGAAAGGTATGTGTACAGCTCCCGCCCCCTCTTCCCCAGCTTGAGGCGCTGTGCCTGTTTATGTCACTGGAGCTCTTACGTGGTTCCTACTTAAACCCTGCTCCTCCCCCATCCCCAACCCCGACCCGCATGTGCTGTACCTCTCTCGGCGCACTTCCTCTCCGTGGGCAGTTTCGCTTCCTCCTCTGCAGTTCTGCCTCAGCTGGGAGGCATGTTCCGGCTCGCTCTTCCGCCCAGTCCAAACCGGTCCCCTCTGTGTCCTCGGAGGGGCCCCGCGAGGGCTCTCCCAGCTCGGCGCCAGCTCCTGTGGCCTTAAGCCGTCCTGCTGGATTTAGCTCTTACGTCTGAGTTGGATCGGCACACGCTGTAAGGGAGCCGAGGACACCCCGCGCCCTGCAGCAACCACGCGCTGCGCAATGATGGAAAACACATGGGGGCAGATTTATGTTTCCTGGCGCATCCCTGCAAATCAGCAAGGATGCGCCAGGAATGATGCGTCACGCAAGTTTACCCTTGCGCCACACATGATGCGCCGCATTTACAATGCGGCGCATCATGGCGCAGGAATAAACAGATGCATGACGCATCCGATGGCGTAAGGTTGGCGCAGTGCTTCAGTTGCGTCGCAAGCGCGACGCAACTCCAGCAATGTTCCAACCTACCCTATCCCTAACATGGTGCGTCAAGCCTTACGCCTGCTTCAAGCAGGCGCAGGGTTTTGGCGCATCAGCGTTGGGAAAGTGACTCAGTCAAATCTTATAGATTTGACTGAGCCACTTTTCAGGGGCGTTCCTGCGACGGAACGCCCCCCCTCTCTGTCGACACGCCCACGTGAAACCTGACGCAGGTTTTACGTGGCGCAGGGCTTTACATTGTGACGCATCTCCATAGATACGTCACGATATAAATATGGCGCAACGTGGCGCAGGGTTTACACCGCCGCTGCGTCACAAAAGTGATGTAACGGCGGCGTAAAAGTAGCGCATCTCCAATATAGATCTGCCCCATGGAGAACATCGGAGACTGGGGCAGAGTGTCCAGCCTATCCTCATTGAAAGAAGGAAAGATACACAGACAGCCTAGAACCACTCGTTGAAAGAGAGAGGGTGCAGCCGAGAGGACAAAGGACAGGGCAGCCTAGAACTAGGAGGACTAGGTTCTGGAGAGACAGCGCGGGACGGGGAGTATAAAAAGACACGTCGAGCTAATGAAGAAGAGACTATAAGCAAGAGTCTCGAGACACCGGAGCAAGAAGCCTCTGCAAGGAACATAAAGAGACTGGAGCAGAGTCAGAAACGGAGAAAGAGGAGTATAAAGAGACAAGTCGCCAAAGTGAAGAAAAGAGTAGAATCAGGAAACTTTGAGAGACAAGGGCAAAGAGGGTTAAGGAAAAATGGTTTAGACTAGAACCAGGGTTAAAAAGAGATTCGAGCAGACCACAGCCTAGAAATGGGAGTATAAAAAGACAAAATTAGAAAGTGAAAGAAAGACAGTCAATAACCGCTGTCTGAAGTGACTGGGGCAGAAAAAGTGGAGCAAAAACAGCATAGAACCAGGAGTATAACGAGACAAGACGAGAGAGTGAAGGAGCGACAGCCCAGGACCAAGAGTATAAAAAGACAAACTGAGAAAGTGTAGCAAACTCTGCCTAGAAGTTCTAGGCTAGAACCATCAATGTCTAGAGACAACTGCATGTAGAGTGAAAGGGACATCGTCTGGAAACAGAGGGGCAGATTTACAAGACCCTTGCGTCACTTTTAACATGGGAAAAGTGACGCAAAAGTGGCGCAAGGGGCTTGTAAATCTGCCCCAGAGTGTTAAGACAATGGAGCAGAGACAGCGATGACGAAACAACATAGAAAGAGACGAGCATAGAAGGTGAAGGAGAGACCGCCTAGAACCGGAAGTCTAAAGAGACTGGCGCAGGGAAGAGAGACAGGCAGCATAGAACCATATGTATAAAGAGACAAGCGGAAAGAGTGAAGGAGAGACAGGCTAGAACCAGGAGGATAAAGAGACTGGAACATGGACAGCGAGGGAGAAACAGCTTTGCGCACCCAGCCTTTGGTTCAAAGCACACCTCCCTGCTCGGCCCATAGGCTTTGTACATCCGCGATGTGAGGGTAGAGTCGCAATCATGGGGAGAGGATGTGGTCCGTCGGCTAAACTGCCGATTTTGGAGCTGGAAACCAGAGTTCGAGCCTCGAGGTTGCGTCCCCATCCTGTGATTCTGGGTAGATCACTTAATCTCCCCGTGCCTGAATGTGTAATGTAAATACGGTGCTATGTAAAGCGCTCCAATACCTTCGGGTCGAGTTTGCGCTGTATAAATATGCAACAACAAGCATTTGCAATGCAATAGGTCTCGCATTGATAAGAGTTTGAGCTATTGGCATTGTAAAATTACAATGCCTTTTATTTATGTTTTGGTTTTAAAACAAATAAAAGGCATTGTCATTTACAATGTCAGTAGCATAAACTCGCATAAAAGCAGTGTGCGGCGTGCAGCAGTGTGCAGCAGTGTGCGGCGTGCAGCAGTGTGTGGCGTGCAGCAGTGTGAGGCGTGCAGCAATGTGAGGCGTGCAGCAGTGTGTGGCGTGCAGCAGTGTTTCGTGCAGCAGTGAGGCATGCAGCAGTGTGTGGCGTGCAGCGGCGTGCAGCAGTGTGTGGCATGCAGCAGTGTGCGGCGTGCAGCGGTGTGCAGCAGTGTCGTGCAGCATGCAGCAGTGAGTAATGCAGCAGTGTGCAGCAGTGTGTGGCGTGCAGCAGTGTGCGGCGTGCAGCAGTGTGTGGCGTGCAGCAGTGTGTGGCATGCAGCAGTGTTTCATGTAGCATTGTGCGGCGTGCAGCAGTGTGGCGTGCAGCAGTGTGCTGCGTGCAGCATGCAGCAGTGAGTAATGCAGCAGTGTGCGGCGTGCAGCAGTGTGTGGCGTGCAGCAGTGTGTGGCGTGCAGCGACATGCAGCAGTGTGTGGCGTGCAGCAGTGTGTGGCGTACAGCAGTGTGTGGCGTGTAGCAGTGTGCGGCGTGCAGCCTTTGAGAGCGTTTTCTGAAGCCCTTACATAAGTCTAGCTGAGCCATCGCTTACGCGATAGCCAGGCGAGACCTAATGAATGTGTCCTTGTGTAACTAACCTAACTGGTGCTCAGATAAAGCGCTTTAGGTCGAGTTCGCGGTATATAAAACTGCAAATAATTTTTTAAAAAATGTTTGCGTGTAAAGCTCCCTGCAGGCTACATGGCCCGACCGGCTGACGGTGTCATACATGGCATGTGGCCAGTTGGCAGCTGGGCCTGCCCGCACCACTCACTGCCAAGTGCCCAAGATTTGAGGGTGGAAAACACCACAGTTATAATGTGTCACTGGAGATGACGGGCGTGGAGGAAACCCCTGCGTCAAGGGCCGCGTTCCCTCCACACCCAGTGTGCGCTGACCGATAAACCAAGGCCGAAGGACCGTCCGTGTCAGCGACAGAACCTTCCAGAATGGAAAAAGGCGTGAATTCTTATGCCCCTCCCCCTTCACGCTTTACCTGATCTCGAGACCCCACCTCCCCTCTGCTCCTTGGCCGCCTGCTAACACCAAAATGAATAGTGATTACATATTTATGAGGCACTGGGCTCCCCGGGGAGGATTGCAAAGTGCTTTTACGGGCGAGCTGCGCATTTTATTAGCAGGCAATTACATCCTGGTCTTGGTTTCATATTCGCCCCGGGATGAGGTGATGAGGGCTGAGGGGGGACAGCCGGGCGCTGGATGTGACTAGGGCCGTGGCGGAGCTGCGCGTCATGGGCCGAACTGCTGGGAAGTAAGTGAACGAAAGACCTTGGGCTGAATAGATGAACTAACGAACCAGTAACATACATGTAAATGTGTATTTTTCCCTTGTTGAAAGTTCTGTGTATTACAAGGCGTTCGTATATAAGCGCTTCAGATGTTATAAGGATGGGGCAAAATGTAAGGATGGATCAAAGCGGCAATAAAAGGAAACGCAATATAAAACCTAATCACGTAAAACAACCTGAAAGCAAAATGCCTGCCAGGGAAACGTAGGAGAGGATCGATTCTTTTAGGATTCGTAAATAGATGAGGATAAAAAATGGCTTTCACTTGTTTAAGAACGTTCGGCTCGAGAGGAGGGGAAGAGAATGACAAGGAGAGACACCGGAAGAGAGGGTGGGTAGAGGAGCGGAGGGAACAAGAGAGGGAAAGATGAAGAAAGTGGGTGAGTGGGGGAGAAGGAGAGATAGGAAACTAGAGGAAAGGGAGGATCAGCATGAGAGGGGGACGAGCTTGAGGGAGAGATGAGAGACAGACAGAGGGAAGAAGAGCGCCATGAAGGCGGGAGTGGATGGCATAAAATATGGTGAGGAAGCAAGAGATGGTAGTAAGGAAGAATACTTTTTAGGCCTCGCCTGAGCCAGTGCTTTAGCGCTGCTCTTGCGAGAGCTTTTGTAAAAGGGGGATTTGGAAGTGCAAACCAGTGCTTTCAGGCCGCCAACTACAGTGCATGTGCGCCCACCAACTACAGCGCATGTGCACCGGGCGTGCGCACCATTTGGCAGGCTGCGTGATCATTTCGCGGCCGCTTTGATGTTCTCAGTGAGCCGCGCGGCCACTGAGAAAATCAAAGCGGCCGCAAAAGTGCACACCATTTGCCACCCCCTCCCTTATCCCACTTCCTGCTTATTTTTAATGCAGGTTTATACAGCGCAAACTCGTGCCGTAGGTACTGGAGCTCTTTAAATGAGCACAGATTACATTACACAAAGACACATTCAGGCATGGGGAGATTAAGTCATTATTATGGTGGCCAAATGCTTAACTTCTTTTTGCAGGCAGCACAAATGCTTACGTTTATTTTGCAGGCGGCAAAGAACAAAACAGCGGGACGGTAAAGCACAGTGCTTGCTTCCTTTTATTTTCCTTCATTTCACGGACTCTCCTGGGACCACACCTCTAACTGTAATCGGTACATAGCGGGACGGTAAAGCATAGTGCTTGCTTCCTTTTATTTTCTATTGTTTCACGGACACTCCTGGTCCGTATTTTTTGTTGAATTTGGGGAAACACCAGCCAGCAGCTTTCATGTAACACGGCTGGTTTTTGATGCGTGTGCAGTTTTGTTTTGTTTGAGTGCTTTTTTTTTTAATGCAGATTTATACAGCTCAAACTCGTGCGGTAGGTATTGGAGTGCTTTAAATGAGCACGGATTACGTTACACAAGAACACATTCAGGCACAGGGAGACTAAGTCATTATTATGGTGGCCAAATGCTTACTTCACTTTGCAGGCGGCACAAATACTTAACTTTATTCTGCAGGCGGTACAGAACAAAACAGCGTGACGGTAAAGCACAGTGCTTGCTTCCTTTTATTTTCTGTTATTTCATGGACTTTCCTGGGTGCCTACTTTTTGTTGGGTTTGGGAAACTACACCATCACAGCTGATGTCAGCAGTGAGCGTCACGGACTCTCTTGGGTCCGTGCTTTTCGTTGGATTTGGGAAAACATGAAGTATTCTTTTTTCTCAACTTTAAAAAGGTAGTTACATTTAGCGTGCATTTAAAAATATGCGAATGCGATGGGGATGTTGTCTTTTTACCCCTTACTTTAGCAGTAACCTATATTTTTTTTAGGAGTTTATCATCCTGCTGGTTGTTCAGTTGCATCTCACAGATGCTGCGAGCCAAGAGATTACAATCTTTACTGCAAGACTCAAAGCACTTAATTAGCTTGTCCTGGTTTCCTTTCCCAACTTGCAAACACATGCTAACACTTCATACTAAACCAGACTTTCGGTCTGAGTTTTTTCCCTTAACAAATGTCAATAGATTATAATCTATCAGCACAGTTACAAAATAAAGGTGAACTCGAAGTTATTTTAACCAAAATTGAAAACGTATTGACCAAAACCACATTATTTTTTAAAAAACGATAGTACTTTTTTTTGTGTGAGTGCGTTTGGGAATTTTATAAATTGGATATAACATGCTTCAGGGTCTATTTACACTTCACGCGCAGTGGCTACCGGCATGCGCGCACCTTCTACGGACGCAAGTACAGCACAATGGAGTCCAGGTACACTGGCGAAGTGATTTTTGAAGTGAACGTTGTTTCTAATTTAATTAGTGCTACAGGCATTGAATAAAATGATGGAACACATTTTGGAGTCGGTCCCTGAGGAGTAGATTGTGTGTAATCGGTACATAGCGAGACGGTAAAACACAGTGCTTGCTTCCTTTCATTTTCCGTAATTTCACTGACTCTTCTGGGTCCGTACTTTTCCTTGGATTTGGGAAACTATACCACCACAGCTGATGTCAGCAGGGAGCATGAAACTTGCTGATGTATTTTGGCAGTGAGATATCCGATGTAACACATTTTGGAGTCGGTCCCTGAGGAGTAGGTTGTGTGTAATGCAATAGGTCTCGCATTTATTTCAGTTTGAGCTATTGGCATTGTAAATGACAATGCCTTATATTTATGTTTTGGTTTTAAAATAAATAAATAAAAGGGATTGTTATTTACAATGCCAATAGCTTAAACTCGCGTAAATGCGAGACCTATTGCATTGCAAATGCTTGTTTTAGTTGCCTGTTGTGAGCACGGAGAAACAAGACAAGACCGGCGGAGCGTGGCGCGCGCGCTTGGCGGGGGAGGGGGAGCACATTCCAGGCGGGGGAGTGGACCCTTTGAAGTAGGATGCCAAACGGATTGCATGGCGGCACAATGCACGTGATTGTGCACGTGCTCGCCATGCAATCCGCTTTTGGGAGCACTTTTGGGAGCCCCTTATTATAGTCTCGCGATCGCTTACGCGATAGCGAGGCGAGACCTAAAAAAATCAGGCTGTTCTACACCAGAGACGTAAAACTCACCTGGAACAGAGACACGCAAGAACTTGGAGCCTGAATAAAGTAAAGGTGGGAACGCCAGGAAACTCATATGGACAGCCTAACTAGAGCCGAGCCTGGAGCCTGGATTAGGAATAAGAGCCAATCCACGAGCCGAGCCAGCCAAATGATTCGCCGTGTAAACCATACAGAAAACATCATGTAAAATTACGAGAAATAATCATAGATTTAAAATAGTTTATTTTTCGAATTCCTATGTTTCATTAGATTTTATAATTGCATACACATCTAATACGTGATGTGTCGTGCTGTATAATGAATGCTTTTCCTTTACATAAATCCCCAAAAGATTTTTAAACATGGCACTTTTCTTCACGCCCCATGACCTGACAACACTGCCATGAGGTATTAAAGAGAGGCCAGGTTGTAATGTGTTAGTAATGTGGGCAATATTGCAGTTTAATGTGGCGAAGTGATATTGTCTGTGAGAGCACTAAGAAAGCGCGTGTTTTATTTACTGAAGCTCATCCAGAAAGTCTAATTTTCTTTAAAAAAAATTATAATATTTTTATTAAACAGACTTATGAAATCTTCACTCGCCAGCCAGCCGCGGTCCCTGATTCGCAGGCTGTTACTTCCTCGCCCACATTTCTGAATTTCTCCCAGGTGGACCATATATTATCATATTTTTCGTTGCACCCCCTGTCGTTGTATATAGCCTTCCCAGCTTGCTGGCACCAGAATCAGAATAAAGTTGATTGTTTAGTTAACTAAAACCATAACAATGTGCTGATAAGTCACGATGCATAGCACCATTAAAATGTACATTAAAATATATGCTTAAAAAAAAGTCTTTTAACAGAAGTTTCCTCTACATGCAGTTACGAATAAGTGAGGCGTAGGATAACAGTTGAGAAAGTACATAAGACATGGTTTCTAAAGTGCCACTGTGCTACTCTCTTAACATTTTATGATATTATGTTCAGTGATAGTTAATTTATTAGTTGCATATGCACAGTTCTAACATGGTAGATGGAAAAAGCTGGCTGTTTTGCCAGGCCACTAGCCTTGTTTCAATACTTCCTCCTGATTAGTTAAAAAATGTATTAAACGACAGATTAGCTGTGTATCATTCAGATTAAGACATTTTAATATTGCAGTTCTACAGGAACGAATGCCTCTTGCGTTAAATGGTCCCTTTAGCCATTTCCGGCGATCCTGGCTTAGAGCTGGGCAGATGCAAACTAAGTGAATAAAATCCTGTACTGATGATCCACAAAGACTACTTGACTTTGAGCCCTGGTATTTCCAACTTGGCTGGTCTGCATTAGATGGCAGTTTACCAAAACGTATTGCTAAAAACTTGGACTTTAAATAGGAAGAAAAAGGCTGACCCAAGTATGTTGCTGGTTGTAATTTTATATAGGATTGCAGAACCATCCATGCGTGGGCTCGCTTGCTTAGGATGGCTTTATCCTCCATTAATGAATGTTGCTTTGCCTCCTTCTTTAGGATTTGCTGAAAGGAAGTAAATGGAAGATTCTGCTGCCAAAGGTTTACCGTAATAGTGGACTGTAAAGATGATTGAAGACCCTCCGAGTAGGAGGACTGTGGGTCTACTTGTAACGCGTTCCAGAGCGCATTGTTGATCTTTTTTTCTCGATTGTGCCAGACTTTGTACCAAGTTTTTATTGTAACATATCTTCTGTACAGCTGTTGCAGAACAAATTATAACTGGACCTGCGCCAGTGAGGCATTACGTGGAAGCGAAAATACTTTTTTATATGCTCGTGTTTGGAGGTTGTCCAGCGTCACAGCATCTTTCCCATACTGAACTTCCCTTCCATATGCTAGAGTGGGTAGAAGTTTCGCTTTCATGTTCACTAGTAGTGGGGTGAAAGAGGAGACCTTTTAGCATTTTTGATGTTAAGCAAAACGCAAATGTTAGGCCATTTCCCTTTTTGTGTGTTGCCTCATTCTATTTTTGAAAAGTTAATCTTTTGTCCAAATGTATCCCTAGATATTTGTAGCTGCTAACTACTTCCAAGTTCACGTCACTGACTTTAAATGACGATTGTTTATGGATGGCACAACTTATAATCATAGCTTTAGTTTTTGTAACGTTTATCTCCAACAAGCTCTTTTTGGCAAAGTTCCCCAATTCGACTATCGCTCTTTGCAGGCCAATTCTAGTGTGGCTTGCTAGGACTATATCGTCGGCGTAAGATAAATGTGTAATCCGTAGTGTTCCCATGCGAGGGGGATTCGAGTTGATTTCATCTAGCCATGGTGATAAATCAGCCATGAATACATTAAATAGGTGTGGCGCTAGGACGCCTCCTTGCTTTAGGCCCTCCTTCGTGTAGATTTTTCTGGAGAGCCTCGTCCCGTCAGCTATTTTCATTTGCATCCATGTATCCAAGTATAGTTCTATTATTGTTCTTATTCTTTCCGGCAGGCCCCACTGCTTTAGCTTATGCCATTGGATGCATCTGTTGACTTGATCGAATGCAGCTTTAAAATCGATAAAGCATAAAAACAAGTTATTTCGTTGTTGTAAGCTTTTGTCTGCCATTAGACCCTGTGCGACAAGTACATTCGTGATGGTACCAGTGCCACGTCGGAAGCCGGACTGGTTGATGGGAATTATTTTATTACTCTCTGACCAGTTTATTAGATCTGCCAGTATTAATGAGGCGTAATACTTTGCTTCAGCATTAATTAAGGATATCAGACGGAAGTTGGCTGCGTCAGTTTGCTCCCCACCCTTAAGTAATAGATTTATTACTGAGCCTCTCCAGCTCTCTGGCAGGCAGTTTATGGTGCTCACCTCATCAAACAGGCGGGATAATGGTACTGCCCAAAAATTGGGGTCTTGCTTGTAAATTGTTTGGGGTACGCTGTTCGGGCCTGGGGTGCTGTCTAACCTGCCCTTGGCTATAACTTTAGCAATTTCGTCTTAGGAGTAGTGCATGAATGGATGTTTTATACTTCCTGAGTCCTTGGAGGTCTTGATTGTGATGTACGATTTGTCCTCCAGTTTTTGTGTTCCTGCAACCTCTATTATTGATGCTTGTGCTCCGTGGGTAGCTGGACTTAAATGCGTTAGTGCGGTGTGTTCCTTTGCTGGCTGGGAATTTGGAGATACCTGTGTTGCAGTCGCTCTCTCAGATGTTATTGAGAAGGTAGTGGTTATATGATCTTCCCAGGATTGTTCTGTCACGCATGTCATATTTATCGCGTTCTTACAAGAGAGTTTACTTGATCGGGGCTTGATATTTTAGCGTTAGCCTGCTGCATTTTGTTATCCTCCCAGATTTGTTTTTTGAACTGCTTTTTAAGTTGTTGTATTTGCTCCCAATTCATTTTTGACTCGTTATTACCCCTTGTGTATCTGATAGCAGCTTGTAGTTTTTTTCCTTATGTTTTTGGCTGTCAGACTCCAGAATCTGCGTTCGTTGTGGATTGTGCTTCGATGTAGATTTGTTATTTTAGCATCCTTGGGTAGCTTTATTAAAAAGGTAACCCAGGTTTCTATCATCGAGTCATTTTGTGAGTCTTGAGATGCCCACAGTTGATTTGCCCTCTATGCAATTTGGGCAAGTGTGCTACTCGTCCATCGTAATCGTTTAAGATTTATCGTTGTTGTAGTACCGATCTTGGATGCTGCTTTCACGTGCCTTTGAAATAAGTTTAGCAGTTCGAGATGTTGACTAGAGTGATCTCATTCTTTGGAGTATATAATTGAAAATGCCTTTATTTGCACTAGCAGCGGTAATATGACAATTGTATAGTCTTAAATAGAGCTAACATTGGGGCAGTGATAAGTGCAGATTGGCGGTCTGTCCTGTGCCACTCTGCCATTTATTACTTGCATCCCCAGATGCTCTAGGTCTGTCACTAGTTGTTGGCCATTCCGATCCGTCCGTATGGAGATGGGGTGCACTTGATTTTGTACTACCCATATTGTATTAGCTGCAATTAAATAGTCATCTTTCTCTGGAGTGTACATCAAGTTTGAATTAAAATCTCCTGTTCGGATTATTTCCCATGCGGGATGCTCGAACCGGAGTTCTGATATGGTGGCAATTAGGGTTTTGAATAATTCTATTTTAATCTTATGTTTTGGATGCGCGTAAAGGTTGATAAGAATAACTGTCCTTTCATTTTTGTTAGATCCCAAATCCATTTTAAGGTCGAGCGACAGCGCATGCGCTGTCTGCAAGACATCCTGTAATCGTTATTCCGACATTTTTCCCGCCTGCTGCTTACAATTGGTTGATTCTCCTGACGCTCTTCTTTGGTGCCTCCTAAGTGGTTGCAATAGCCGGCACGTCACTTCCTTTGAAGGCCCATGAACACCGGTAAAGTACAAGTTCCTTACGGCTTTAGTGTTCATTTGTTGGTTGGGGAACTCTTTTCTTTATGCTGCATTGCCGTTAACTCATTCTGCTACCTCTTCAGGCTGATGTTGGTGATATTAGAATGCGCCGTCACGCACAAAGCATTATTTGTCCATCCCCTCTGTTGGACCGGTCTCGTGAGTGTTGGGCTCAGGCTGAGGACAAAGGCCTGTGTGTACGTGTGCCTGTTTGCCAATTAATCCCTGTGGGTGTCGTTAAATGAGTTGATGCGTAATGATACTGACATATACAAAAGCTGTTTCCTTGCATCAACAAATTTAAATCAGATACGCTGGCTTTGCTTGAGCTTTTTTTTTTTACTTTGTGAGCTGCCTGCTGTTATACATGAGGTTATCCACAACTTTGTTGGTAGGTATTTGTGAACAGTTGTTGGGTAGATGGTGTGTCTTTGTAGGTAGGTCTTTTTTGTGTGGTGAAGGACAGGTGTTGTGTTGCATTTTTTGTGGTTGTCTTTTGTTTACTTCAAGTGATCACTGCTCCTACAGTGGGACTTGCAGAATCTGAGGTCTGTGAGTCCCCTTGTTAGACGCATCCGTCCTTACTTTGAATATAACTATACCTTTGAGTCGACCTAGCAAGATCACCTGTGCTTCTGACTGGCTCAGCAGCTGCTTCCGCTCACTCCTCCCTTTGTCTTGGAATTCCTGCGGTTTCGTGCCTCACAACTTTACCTTCCCTCTGGGTGGCTCTGTAAGATCTCCTCATACAGCATCGGCTTACAAATAGGCTTCACGATCATTGGCAACCTCTTGTAGTTCTGTCCAATGTATTTTATTTAATTAGAGGATTTAAGTCACACCTTGGCTTTATTGCAGTCTCTGCCTATGTCAGTGTTACGAATACCCTGGCCGGAACAAAACACAACAAAACCGTATTTATGATTTTGTTTTGATTTCTTTGAACCAGGTAGTGCTTAGAATGTTCCTTTTTTAAATACCCCCAGGATTGCGTGTGCGATATATAAAAAAAAAGAACAGTTAAGTGAAGGAGGCAGGGTTAGTATTTGGGTAAGAGTGTTTATCAATTTGAATAGTTTATGTGGAATCATAATGCATTCATTAATGACTTAAAATAGTTTTTAGATGATGAACCAAATAGGGCAAGATGGCGTCCGAGAGTTCAGACGAGTGAGAAGCGAGCTCCCGGTCTCTATCCTCCTCTGGGTCTGATGCGAAGGACTGAGCGGTAAAGCTACCGGACAATTCAAACTCAGAATAGGCGCCAGAGAAAATCCTTACTGATGGCGATACGGGACCGGTATTGGGGCTAAGTATGGCGGTATTCGCAGCAGAGCTTGATAGCACTACAGCACCTGGATCTTTAGCGGCAGAGAGCACGGCGGTGGTGAGCCCGAGGTGATGAGAGCCAGAGTCTTCCAAACTCAAGTGAAGCAGTATGCTGCCGAAATCAGCAGGAGGTGGGAAGACTTGCGTAATGGTGGATGCGGTGTCCGGTAGCAGAGCTGCTTTTGCCGGGCGTGGTACACAGTGTGTAACTACGGAAGGTGTACAGAGCAATACGGACAACCTGCTGCAAGGAGGTGAGCAGGGAATGGAGAATAGAAAAGTCCCCCCGATCTTTTTGGCCAAAAAGAGAGTCACTTCTACGTCTGTTTCTAGAACGGGAGCTGGGAAAACACCAGAAACAGTATTAGGAGGCGCAGGTAGTGACCTGGTTGACAATGCATTTCAGGGGCAGCTGTCTTCAGAAGAACACCCCAAGGGTAGTTCAGGTGGCGCACAGGACAAGGGGGATGCTGTGGTGTGGAAAAGTAGGTCTGTTATCTTGCCATTCACTCCGCCATTTTGTGCTATACCCTTCATGACTGACCTTCTCTCTCTTTCACGATCACTCTGGAGCTCCACTTTTGACCTCCCACATTCCTGCACGGACGCTCACACCCTGTTCGTGCTTTGACCTGCCACAAACTGACCAGCCCATGCTCAACCAGTCGGACAGGGAGTTTGCCAGATGTTTATCGTCCTCACCCTGCACACTATGCCCTGCAGGCGTCAGATTGACCTCTGCTTGCTGTGTAATCATTCCTCTCACCTGTGCCTTGCAGGGGTCCAACAACTACCATCTGCGGACTTATCTGATCGAACTTTACTTGTCGTATAAACATGCTTTTCGCCTACACCCTGCAGGGGCCTCACCGCTACCATCTGTGGACTTATCAGATTAACCTTTGTTTGACACATAATCATGCCTTTTTCACCTATGCCCTGCAGGGGCCAAACAGCCACCACCTGCTGATTGTATCATAACTGACCATTGCTTGTCTGTAAATTATTGGTGTTTGTTATTGTTCACCTAGCACGCACAGGGTGGGGATGAAGTGTATATAAGGTGCAGAAGCAAAGCACTCAGGAGATTACCTCCTCAGACAAACTGCGGGTGTCTGTTGCCGATGCTCTCTCTCCATCTCATGAGATTGTAATAAATATCCTTTCTCTTAGCGCTCCAGTGTTGGTCTCAGTTTGTATCCCGGACCCGTGGACGAAGGGTGGACCCTGCACCTTTGCGTGGTCCCCCAAAAGACCCCCAAATCCACAATTGGCGCCCAAACGTGAGGCCCGATCAGCGATGCGGCTGCCCGGTCGAGGTGTCCCGACGAGGAAGTTGAACGGATGGTGGTGGGGCATGCCTACGCGAATATGACCGTCGTCCTCGCAGCCACCACCCGACCTTCACTACATCCAAAAAGATCCCCGCAAGTGGCTCCGGTCCTGACTCGGGCCCCCGATAGACTTGGACGATCTTTGCAGTAAAGAGACCGCCTGGAGAACGAGACAAAGGATTCTGGTAGGGTTGCTGGTTTGCGACACCTTTTTGTTATTTGTTTGGTTAGCTGGTTTTCTTCGGTAAGAAGTCACTCTTTGCAAAGAGTGATACTGGGCGGGTAATGTGGACTTTTTGTCCGAACTAGAAATTTGTAGAGACGTTTTTTAACATAGAAAAACATGCCCGCGTTTAGTAAATTTGTACGATGGTTTGGTTGTTGTATATCTCGATCGAGGGTGCTGGTAGATAGTCAGCCGGCTCCCCCGGAAGGTAACTCAAGTAAGGATATGTACATAAAATACGGTATATCTCCCATAATGTATAATTCATTATGGCATAAATACACGTCCAAGGATAAAGAGAATCAGTGGCCCATATATGGTTCTTTTGAATCTCACAAAATTGAGGCTTTAGAAATACAGCTCTTTAGACGAAGGTCGCTACAAGCTATGTTTGACGCCCTGGGCCAATGGAAAAAGGAGGGCGCTGAAAGAGAGAGAGGGGCTCAGGTGAGGCTACAGAAAGAGGCTCGAAAGAGCGATAAACAGACATTAATAGAATTACAGCAGGAAAAAGTTGCATCCAATCTTGCGTGCACAGACAGAGAACACAGGTTGAATGTGTCTGGTCAGTATCCTGTGCGTCATACACCACTAGCGCAAGCAGACCCCCCATGAAGAGGAGCTTCTCCTCCATCCATTGCCACCACCGTACCATGTCCCTCCCCATCCTATCCCACGGCCGGCTGATGGAAATGTACCCTCCGAAAATGCCCAACCCCTGCCTCCCGATCCCACTGCCCCTCCCGCTCAATCTGACCCAGAGACCACATCTTCTGCTCGATCCCACACACCTCGCATTACATCCGCACAGAAACAGGCCTTGGATGGTCTAGTTCGCACCTGCATGGAGGATCTTTTCACCTCTAGCCAAGTCCGTGCTATCTATGAGGCCTATGCACCACCTCAAAAGGGCTACTTCCTACAACAATTTACTTATGAAGTATTCTCTCTTTATGAGAAACGCCACATAGTGACACCAGCAGACCATGTTAGAGGATTGTATCATAAGTTGACAGAGGGGGAGGAAGTGCTGAGGAAAGCAACAGTTTGTTAGCACTTATGCTACAAATGATGGAGGGTCTAAGGAGAGACCAGGAGGAAGAGGAAAAGCCACTAGTAATGGAGGGTGCGACTGGAGGTCGTATGGCACCAATAAGGGAAGCAGCTCCAGTCTTTGTCCCCGCTCGAGGGGCAGGTACTGCTGAGGGACTGGATAGCCCAGATGCCAAAAGTAGGACGTTATATAATTGGGTGTACACTCCGTGGCTTCCAGCTGACATCTTAGCTTTCAAAAAGGACTTGCCTGACCCCCGGAAGAATCCTACGGGATTCTACGAAGGGCTGGACACAGTTATTACCACTTATACGATGACACTGACTGACATAGATCAGTTCTTCGGGTTAATTCTGCCCCCAGATATTTGGAGACCCATAAGGAAAGTTGACGATGAGGCCTTGTTCAAACATAAGTGGGAGGATTTGACGACAATGGATAGGGACAGAAAACCAGGTGAAAGGCCTGCAGAAGGTATTTTAGAGCTGCCAGGTAACATAGTAAAAAAATTGAAGGCCACAATTCCAGCTAGGAAAGTAGATTGGACAGCCATCACTGCTTGTAAACAAAAATCTGAGGAAACTACATCTGACTACTTCTCCCGCCTCAGCCAGGTGTTTATTGACTATAGTGGACAGGACTCGACGACTGAGACAGGTCGACACTTACTAGTTCAGACTTTTGTTAAAGGATTGTCGCCACCCATGTCCACAAAGTTACAGAGTAGCGAAAGCACGTGGCCTTCTGCAACACCCCCACAGATCTTGACTATGGCCCAATATTATGAACTTCTGCAGAATAAGATAGAGGAGGAAAAAGATAAGAAAAGAAAAGTAATGTTTTCCCAAATAAGCATCAGCGGGGAGGAAACGGTAGATGTCCATAGTATAATTATATGCCCGCAACTGCTGGAACACACCCACCCCCACGTCAACTGTCCCAGGACCAATGCGCATATTGTAAGGAAACAGGCCACTGGCACGCAGATTGTCCTCTTTTACAGCGAAATACAATGGGTCGGGGAAGGGGACTGAGTAGAGGTAGAGGAAGAGTCCCACCCTCCAACGGACAACGCCCCAATGTCTTCGATAACAAAAGACAGGCTTTTGCAAACGATTTTTCTGGTGACCACTTCCCCGACAATGAATTTGCATGAGACAGCCAGGGACAGGGAAAGGAATCAGTGGAACTTCCAGTTGATCAATCAGGGCCCTATGTCACAGCTTCAGTGGTTGGAACTCAGGGCAAATTCTTGGTCGACACAGGGGCCTCTAGAAGTGCCCTCTCACATAAGCTGATTCCTTGGGCGCCCCTGTCTGGCTTATCGGTCACATCTGTAGGATTTGACTGCACGCCCTCCACCAACCCCCATCTACTGAGGTGCCCCTGGAAATACAGGGGAACGCAGTGATGGCCTCTTTTCTGCTCTCCCCGAACTGCCCAGACAATTTGATGGGCATTGATCTCTTAAAGCATTTCAGAGCCACCATTCGCTGTTCTCCTCAGAATGTCAGAGTCATACTGTTTGATAATGATTGCCCCCTTGGTTATGAATCCCGCCTTTATTGTCTCACTGATTCCGAACAGCAGGCTTTGTCCCAGTTACCGGACACCCTGTGGGCCATCATGGACACCGACGTGTGAGAGATAGTGATGGATCCTGTCCACATAACAGTAAAACAGAATGCACCTCTTCCTTGCCTCCCTCAGTATAACATTTCTGCAGACGCCGAAAAGGCTCTCATGACTATAGTACAGGATATGATTGCAGCTGGGGTAGTTGAGGAAGTTCAGTCTAACATTTGCAATAGCCTTCCAGTTTTGAAACGTACATCCACTTCTGAGAAAATATACCGTTTTGTCATTGACCTCCACGCAATTAACAAAATAGTGGTCCCACAATATCCTGTGTTCTCTGACATAACAACTATATTGACAATGATCCCCTCAACTGCTACCACCTTCACAGTAATAGATCTCAAAAATGCCTTTTTCTCCATACCAATACATCCTGAGTCACGCTATCTTTTTGGTTTCACCATACAAAACAGATCGTACAGAGTCTGTCGGGCTCCTCAAGGGTATACCGAAAGCCCTAGCATCTACAGCCAGGCCCTTAAACAACAGCTCGACCAAATACAGTTCCCACCCGGCGCTGTTCTCATCCAATATGTCGATGACATTCTGTTGGCTGCAGACACTCCGGCCCTGGCTCGCGCTGCCTCTCTTACTACACTGCGCTTTTTGGCATCACAGGGCCATAAGGTATCCAAGAATAAGCTACAGTATTGTAGACAGCAGGTGACCTACCTCGGCCATCTGCTGTCTAAGGAGGGACGTACTCTCACACCTGACCGCATCCAAACAATACTACACCTTTCCTCTCCCACCACCCAAAGAGATGTTCGTGCACTAATTGGTCTCACTTCCTTTTGTCGCCAATGGATACCAAATTTTTCCCTCATAGTTAAGTCACTCCTTGCTTTGCTTACAGAAGACACACCCACATCTCTTCCTTGGACACATGAACACGACCAAGCCTTTCAAGACTTACGCCACGCTCTTTGCTCTGCACCAGTATTGGGCACACCTGATTACTCTAAACCCTTCTGCCTCTACACCCATGAGCGCTCAGGATGTGCTCTCTCAGTCCTGACCCAAATTCACGGCACCAAACAACGCCCATGCGCTTACTTTTTGGCAACCCTAGGCCCTGTGGCCCGAGGTCTGCCCTCTTGCCTTAGAGCGGGCGCAGCAGCGGCTGTCTCTATCCGACAAAGTGAAGGGATTGTGTTGGGATCTAGATTGACGGTATTAGTTCCGCACGCAGTCGACATATTACTGAATCAGACTAAGACACAACACCTCACTAGTGCACGACTAACAGTATACGAACTTACGCTGTTTGCACCCCATATCACGCTAAAGAGATGTGCGACCTTCAATCCTGCCACACTCAAGCGCGCAACCAAGATGGCCGCGTAGGTGCGAAGCTCCCGAGGACCTCCGCGACCTCCTGAATTAATCCTGATTATATCCTGTCTTTGATGAGGGGACTGTGTCTGTGTGCCCGAGCTGAGGCGGCACCCGTTTTCCGTTTTCGAATCGGACCCCGGACACCGGTGGGAGCACCGATCGAAGATTGCGGCCTTCTCCGCGCCGGCCCCCCGGATTGGAGTTGTGGGGCGATCCGGGGACAAAGCGAACAACAGCGGCGGGCAGGGCTGGGCGACTCGCGTACCCCGCGCTTTCACTTTCGCTTTTGCGCCCTCCTTGCCCTCAAGCGAGGTAGGGTTGCGGAGCGGGGTGCGGTGGTGTGGCCTTGTCCCGGTGCCTGGCTGACCCGCCGGCTGTGAGTTGTCCTGCGGTCCAGTGGTCACCCCCCCCCGGAACCCGTGAACTGGTTTATCGGCCCTTTCGAGGAGATTGGCACGACTTTGGGAGTGCGACATGTCCACAAAGCAAGATGGCGACCGGGCAAAGGTGAAATCGACCCGCCGTGGCCCAGCACAGCAGTCTAACAGCATGGACCGCTACACCCTCCAGAAGGGATCTCCAGAGGCACTGCGTACATCCCCCGCGGGCCTGACTGAGGCGTCTGCTCAGCCCGCGGATCTGACCCTCCGGGACGTCATGGGCGCCATTGCCGAGATGAAGGCCTCGGTGGACCAGCGCTTTGATACTCTGGCGCAGAAGATAGACTCGGCCCTGGTGGATGTGGGCCTGGTGAGAGCCGATTTGTCTAAAACAAATGACCGGGTCGATTCCCTGGCCCACACGACCTCGAGTCTCACTACAGACGTGGCGGCCCTTCAAAAGGAGGTGCACCGGCTTGGCCAGGCGAGCGCCCTGATGGACCGTCGATTGGAGGACTCCGAGGGTCGGGCCCGGAGGAACAACGTTCGCATTGTCGGGGTGCCGGAGGGACGGGAGGAGGAGGCGTCAGATTTGTTTGTGGAAGACGTGATCCTCACCCGTCTCCAGCCCCGGGGGCTGAGTAAACTTTTTGCGGTGGAACGTGCTCACAGGGTCCCCGGAGGAAGACCTAAGGCCGGAGCCCCGCCGCGGCCTCTCATTGCCCGGATTTTTAACTTTCAGGACAGAGACGCTATCCTGCAGACTTCCCGGCTACAGGGACCGGTCAAGCTCGATAATATGGACGTGAATTTCTACCCTGACTTTACTCCGACGGTCCAAAAGCAGAGACTGAGTTTTCTCGGAGTTAAACGTCGCCTACGGGACCTGAACCTTAAGTACTCAATGCTTTTTCCAGCTAAGCTGAGGGTGGAGGTGGATGGTCGCACGCACTTTTTTGACCGTCCCGAGGCGGCCGGGGACTGGTTGGATACTCTGCCTGGGGATCGGGGCCGGGGGGGTGGGGGGGGTGCGGTTGGCGGGGAGGGCTCGACGGATCAGAACTGAGGGGTGAATAGTAGGCCTTGCTCTGGACAACATTCCGGTTACCATTCACTGATCGTGTATGTTCCCCTCCTATGGAGGTCGTACGGGGTCCATTGGGGGCTTTCCCTCCTCCTCTGGGGGACTAGTTAGTTTTTCGTCTATGGGGCGACAGGCACACTGCACTTTGGGGGGGCTGTCTGGGCTCATGCAGGGGTGCAGGGAGGGGGGAGTTCTGTTGGGATGGGTGGGCGGGGGTGGAGTGTTGTTTGTTTGCACCGCAAGGCGACCCCTTTACTGTATTGTTGTTTTCGAGATGCTCTTTGGGGGACGACTGCTGGCTTCCATGTATGATGGGGGGTAGGGATTTGACTGTGTTATCATGGAACGTTAACGGACTGGGGGATAGGATTAAGCGTGGTGTGGTCCTGCAGTATCTGAAACGAATTTCACCAGATGTGGTTTTCCTGCAGGAGACGCACCTTATAGGTAATTCCTTTCATGCCATGAATCGGCGAGGCTATCGCTTGGTGGCCCATTCGGGCTTCACTTCGGGCTCGCGGGGGGTGGGCATCATGATTAAGAACTCGCTCCCATTGGAGATTGATGAGGTGCGCCATGATGAGAGGGGACGTTACACTGTCTTGGTGGGTAGAATGGAGGGCAGAGTGGTCGTTTTTGTATCAGTGTACGTTCCGCCGGGGTTGCAATCTACCACGTTTGCGGACCTGGGGCGCCTCCTCCTTGACCTTCCGGGTGGGCTTCTGGTAGTTGGGGGGGACTTCAATGCGGTGGCTTCTGGGTCTTTGGATCGTCATCCCCCCAGGGACCTCCCCCGGGCACAGGCGTGGCTGTCCGGCCTTTTAGATACACTAGGATTGGTGGATTGCTGGCGACTAAAGCATCCCGCGCAGCTGCAATACACCTTCCACTCGGGTGCCCATGGTAGCCTCTCGCGGCTTGACTATGTCCTTGTCCCTGCGGCCTACGCTGGGAGAGTGGGAGAGGTGCGCCATTTGGCGCGGGGTATTTCAGATCACTCCCCACTACTGTTGCACTTTGATGTCTGCCCGAGGGGGGAGGGCAGGGTAGCCCCAATCAATGCCTGGTACCTGCGCGACCCCACTATTCGAGCCGAATTGATCAAATCCTTGCAGCGGTACTTTGAGGAGAATGTGGGGTCTGTCCCTTCGGCTATCTCCCTGTGGGAGGCTTTTA
Organism: Triturus cristatus; assembly: GCF_964204655.1. Lineage (NCBI taxonomy): Eukaryota > Metazoa > Chordata > Amphibia > Caudata > Salamandridae > Triturus > Triturus cristatus. The sequence goes on from NC_140590.1 coordinate 559,621,819, forward strand.
AGGTAGTTCTCAGAGGGGAGGCCCTCTCCTTTATCTCCCATGCCCGGAGGCGCGAGCGGGAGGAGGTAACCCGGGTGGAGGCCGAAATTGCTGAACTAGAGGGTGACCTGGGGAGCGGGGTGACGGATGCCACATTGCATGTTCTACACCTCAAGCAGGCGGCCTATAGGGCCCTCGTCGCGGAGGCGGCCAGGGGCCTCAGTAGAGAGCAACAGGGACGACTGTATGATGTGGGTGATAAGGCTGGTAAATTGATTGCGTGGTTGGACAAAAAGGAGAGAGCGAGTCGTGTGGTTCCGTTGATCGAGAGGGTGGATGGTGTGTGTGTCACCGAGCCGGACGCCATTGTCTCCTGCTTCGCGGATTATTTCCGCGAGGTGTATTCCCCGGTTTCTCCCTGCTCGGAGGAGGATTCCCAGGCCCTGCTTCGGGACATCGCGCTGCCCTCCCTTTCGGTGGAGGACAGGGATTCGCTAGACGCTCCTCCCACCTCGGACGAAATTGCCCTTGCTATCCGCTCGGTCGCATCTGGCAAGGCCATGGGCCCCAATGGCATCCCTATCGAGCTGTATAAGCTGCGACCGGATGTACTGGCGCCCCACCTGCGCGCGATGTTCCTGGCGGCCCGCTCGCGGGGTTCCCTTCCGCCGGACCAGCGTCTGGCCACGATCGTGGTGATCCACAAGGAGGGGAGACCCCGTGAGCGGGTCACATCCTATAGGCCTATCTCGCTCTTGAACGCGGAGCCCAAAATTCTCGCCAAGGTGCTGGCCAACCGGCTGGTCGGCGTGGTGGGCGATTTGGTCCACCAAGACCAGTCCGGCTTCATACCCCATCGCAACACGGCCCTTAATCTGCGACGCTTGCACGGGGTGCTCGCGCGTGTCCCGTTCGTGCGGGAACCGGCCATCTTGGCGTCCTTGGACGCCACCATGGCGTTTGATACGCTCGAGTGGCCATACATTTGGGCGATGCTGGCGAAGTTTGGCTTCGGACCGGGCTTCATCAGCTGGGTCAAGTTGTTGTATTCCGGCCCATTGGCGCAGGTGGTGGTGAATGGACGAGTTTCGGCCCCATTCGCGCTGGGACGGGGCACGCGACAGGGTTGCCCCCTGTCGCCTCTCCTGTTTGCACTGGCCCTGGAGCCCCTGGCGGAGTGGCTGCGGTGGCACCCTTCCATCCGTGGTCTCCGCTGGACCCCCGAGCATGAGGACCGTGTGTCCCTCTACGCTGATGATATCCTTCTATATCTCGCCTCCCCGCGTAAATCACTGATCGTCCTAGTTGATGTTTTGCGCTCATTCGGTCGCAACTCAGGCCTCGTCATCAACTGGGCGAAATCCTGTGTATATGTGCTTGCCGGGGAGGCTCCGGTCCTACCACGGGACTGTCCGATCCAGATTGCCTCCCAGGGGTTTCGGTACCTGGGTATATATATTACTCTGGACCCGGAGGCCCGCTACGAGCGGAATTTGCTGCCCCCCCCTCCAGCGCTTGAAGGAGGACGTGGTGCGTTGGCGGCGTCTGCCGCTTTCGCCGCTCGGCCGAGCGGCCTTGTTTAAGATGATGTCGTTGCCGCGCTTTCTGTACGCTCTCCAGAACACTATGGACTTGGTCCCGGCGCGCTACTTCCGTGAGGTGGAGAGTTTGCAGCGTCGCCTGTTCTGGGACGGGAGGCCACGTATTGCCTTGGCTAAATTGACGCTCCCGTGGTACGATGGGGGGGTTGCCCTCCCGGATATTAAACGGTATTACTGGGCCTCCCAGCTAGCTGCGATTAATCATGGCCTTTACGGGCCCGCCCTGAACCCGGCATTTGAAATGGACAAGATGCTCCTGCCCGGTGGCGACTACAATCGAGCGCTCTACTCTGGCGCGCCGGACCCTCGCCTGACGGGACCGACGCGTGTCATGGTGTGTGTATGGCACGCGGCTAACGCAGCTATGGGGTGGAAGGACCGTTTGACCCGGGCGTCACCGCTATATGCGTCTGCGAGGTTGGGCTCCCTGTGGACCTCGAAGGGCTTCGAGAAGTGGGACACGATCGGCATCAGCACAGTGGGAGATCTCTGGACGAGGGGGGGATTCAAAACTTTCGAGACGCTGCAGACGGAGTTTCAGTTGCAAGGCAGTGAGTACTTTCGGTACTTACAAGTCCGCCACGCGCTGGGCTCCGTCTTCCCGGATGTCGCGTCCATTCCGGAGTCTTCCCCCCTGGAGGACAGAGTGCTGGATGGCCATGTCCCAGACAGCACGATCTCCCTTATATATAAAAAACTGATCAACGACCGATCGGGCCTGCTGACTGGCCTCCGCGAGGCCTGGGTTGCCGATGGGCTGGAATTGGACGACGAGGACTGGATTTCCGCGGTGGCCTCTCCGAAGGAGGTGGCCATCCCGGCTCGCCTTCGCTTCGTCCAGCTTAAGATCCTCCACCGGGTTTACGTGACGGGGCCAAGGCTTCTACGTATGGGCTTTGCTGAGGATGGACTGTGTAAGCGTGGCTGTGGTGCTTTGGCAACTTTCTTGCATATTCTGTGGGAATGCCCAAAGGTGGAGCGATTCTGGCGTGGTGTGCACGAGGTCCTGCGAGTGGTTACGCGTGTCGCGCTGTTGCCTGAAGCGAGGAGATGCTTGCTGAATGTGTGGGAGCCAACTGACTACTCGGTTCCGCAGACGCGGTGGGTGACTCTGGGATACATGATAGCTAAGCGTGACATTGCTCAATTGTGGGGATCCCAGAGGCCCCCGGCGGTGTCGGCCTGGAAAGAACACATGGATTGGTGTATGTTTCGTGAAAAGGTGGTGTATGTTGCGAGGGGTAAGCCTGGGGCGTGGGTGAAAATCTGGGGCCCCTGGAACGCCTATCGCGGGGAGATTTGCGAGCCGCCACTGCTGCCGGCTGCCTCGCCAGCTCCGTCCCCCTAGCTGACCCCCTCCCCCAGCCACGGGCACGTGGTTCCCCAGTCCCTGATCCGTTCTCATTCCCCTCTTCAGAGTTTGGCGATTGGTTGGGGTCCCCCACTTAAGGAGCGCGTGCTGTCACTTGGGATTGCGGGTTGCCTTGCGGGTGTGTTTTTTTTTTTTTTTTTTTTTTTTTGTGTTGTTGTGTTTCGACAAAAGGGAACCGTATTGTGGGTTTTGAGTTATGTGGCCTGCACTACTGATATCCCCTGATTTACCTTTTTGCTCCGCCAAGAGATTTTTCTGTATATTGTCATATGCTTCTGCCACTCTAGCGGCCGGCCAGACGGTTGTAGGCCCATACCTGTAACTATTTGAGATTGCAATAAACGGTTTCAACAAAAAAAAAAAAAAAAAAAAATCCTGCCACACTCCTGCCCACACCAGATCCTGACATCCCAGACATTCCACATGACTGCCTCTTTCGAACAGAAGAACAGACTAAGGGACGGGTAGACTTAAAAGACACCACTCTCACGGAACAGGATGGGCAATTGTGGGTGGACGGGTCTTGTATTAAACTATCAAACGGTACCACATTGGCTGCCTATGCCGTCACGACTACCAATACCATTGTTGAGACTGCACGCATACATCAGAAATCGGCCCAGGCCGCAGAACTTATAGATCTCACCCGCGCTTGTATCCTTAGCCAGGATCTCACTGTCACCATTTATACCGACAGCCAGTACGCCATTAGAGTGGCCCACAGTTTTGGTATCCTTTAGAAGGAGAGAGGGTTCTTAACGTCACATGGTACGCCCATTCAGCATGGTTACTTAGTCACTGCATTGCTCCAAGCATTGACACTACCCAGAACATTAGCTATTGTTAAATGCAACACACACAAGAAGGTCACAGACGAAATAGGATTAGGAAATGCCTTTGCTGATGAGACAGCCCGGGCTACAGCACAGGAAAGAATACATACCCCTATGTACATAGTAAAATCCCAAGCAGAGAAGTGGCATGATGTTAGACAACAGATCCGGGACATCCAGTCCACTGCCACCTCTGAAAAACTTAAAAATTGGGAGAAGGAGGGCATGCTTGATGAAGAAAATTGTTGGCGATCCAAAGATGCAAAACTTTGGAAATTGTCAAATGCTTATCTCCTCCCATTGTGGAACATGACTCATTTGCCAGCACACACCAATGCTGCCACCATGACTAAAATATTACAGGAAGTGTGGGATAACAACCAACTCCGGTCTACCGCCTCCAGGCTGGTCCAACAGTGTTTGGTTTGTCTCCGCTACAATGTAGGTAAAGGGACTCGGGTACCTAGGGCAGGATATGCCATCCCCACATCACCTTTTGAAGTGCTGCAAATGGATTATATCCAAACGGAACGATGCAACAACCTTAAATATGTTTTGGTGGTTGTTTGCGCGTTCAGCAAATGGGTGGAGGCTTACCCGGTTAGAGACAACACTGCCCTAACCACCGCCAAGATATTGCTGAAGGAATTCTTTCCCCGCTACGGCCTTTGCCGAGTCCTATGGAGTGACAGTGGGAGTCATTTCATTGGAGAAATACTCAAGCCTATACTATCAGGATTAGGGGTTCAACAAAAATGTCATGCCGTCTTCCACCCCCCAATCAGCAGGCCTAGTGGAAAGATACAATGCCCCGATCAAATCCAAACTAGCCAAAATAGTAGAAACTACGGGGCTAAAATGGCCAGATGCGCTACCACTGGCCCTTCTATCAATAAGATCTGTCCCGCATTCCCGCACCTCATTGACTCCATATGAGGTGGTCTTTGGACGCCCAATAAACATCTGGGGCGCACCCCCTGCTACCACATTGTCTGATTCCCCTTGTGAATTGTTGAGTGATTATTTGTCCGTACTTACACAAACTTTGTCTTCCATTCATCAGCAGGTCCAGGAAGCATTGCCTGATCGATCCACCGGGCCGGGACATGCCACCCTACCGGGCCACTTCGTTATGGTACAAAATGTTGCTCGAAAGAAGACGCTGGAACCCCGGTGGAAAGGGCCCCTGCTAGTCCTTCTGACCACTAGAACGGCCCTGCGAGTGGAAGGCAAGAAATCCTGGATCCATGCTGTGCACTGCCGGAAGATCCCCAGCATCTCTCAAACTGATCCTACCTTGTCCACCCAGAACCAGAACTGGAATTATTCAAAGATAACACCGTGCCAACTAAAGAAAGATACAACCTCCGCCCACGCTCGGCCTCTGGAGCTCCAGCGACCGGACAGGGGAGGTGAGCCAAAAGTCGCAGGGCGGTAGTATTATCTGGAAGGGTGGATTGGTACTCCAGGTAGCAGGGTACTGAGAAGCCTAGCCAGGTGAAGCAACCACCAGCTACTGGCGACGCGTAGGGCTCACCTTTTCTCTCCAACAGCTGTACAGCCCAAAAGAAGACTGATTATGACAAACAAAGAAACTATGGAACTTTCCAACAAGAAGATAGCACTATGTAACAAACTGCATAATAACAGGTCAATAGCTTTGACGACAGTTCTCCTCCTCACTATTATCTTTGGCATCCTCTTCTGGATCCTAGAGGAAGGGGCACCAGCCAAGGATACCATATTGCCCACTGATGCCACACCTCCTGAACGTTCCCATGTCTCCTTGTCCTCTTATCTCCAAAATAGGCGACAAGAGTTTTGGAACAACACCTTCATCCAAATGTTGAATCAACATATTGAGGTATTGAATAAAATGAACTGTTGGGTCTGTGGTCTCCTGCCTCACTCCACAGAGAATAACATACCCTTCCTCCCTTACTCTTACTCTATACACGCCTCTTGCGCTGCCTGGATGTCGCTCATCATGGGCGTACATCGGTCCAGCTGCCTTGACGACATCACTCTCCAACAATTGCAAGATGTGTTCTGGCAGAAAAAAACGGGCAATGCTGTTTGTCCAAAGAACAATTCTACACGCATGTCTGAGGATGAGAAGGAGGAAATGCTGGTATTAGACTCTACCAGTAGAATACGCTTCTCCAGCTTCAAAGCAAGGACACCCGCCAAGCAGACCCCACCGCTAGCTGTTGTTGGCATTCCTGGACTAATGTGTATCAGAGGCTTAGGTATTGAGTACGTTGGGGACAGCTCTTGTGTCGTGACAACAACTCTGAATACGACATCTCCACCGCCCCATGTTGCCTCCCCAAGCACCTACTTCGTGTGTGGAACAAAGGCATACACTTGGCTTCACGAGAACTGGGGGACATAGCTTTCCTCCTTCCCCCTGTCTACATTGCTTCTCCTCTTCATCATCGCGCCCGCCGCAGCAACGATGTGGGTGAACAAACAGACACAACCTCTCAACAATTCCTGGATGCCATGAAGGGCATCCTTCCCTTCTGGGGACCAATGGCAAACAGTAGAGCCATTCGCCACCTCACCAGAGTCATGGAAGCCACCGTCAACATCACAGCTGGTATTTTGGCTAACAACACTGCGGATCTCCAAGCGGTACGTCTCGTCACTCTACAAAATCGCATGGTCCTTGATGTCATCCTAGCTGACCGCGGAGGAGCATGTCGCATCATCGGCACCAGCTGTTGCGTGTATGTTCCACATCATTCATCATCTGTCTACGAGGCTATTTCCGCACTCCACCGAATAGCCCCTTACCTCCATCAAGATACAGACTCATGGTCCCTTGGTTCTTGGATTTGGCAACTTCTGCTGACATGGGGATGGAAGGTTTTAATGATCATCCTGATACCTCTTGCCCTGGTTCTCTTTTGTTGTCTTTGCCTTCAATGTGGTCCCCCACTCTGTGGCCTCTGCGCAAATGCTATCAAGTCAGTCCCCGTAAATGCACAGGTCATGAACGATAAAATAAGGACTGAACGTGAGACACAGCTATTGATGAACATCGTAATTGACTAAAAAAAAAAAAGGTTTCACTTATGGCAAAAGGAGGGACTGTGGAAAAGTAGGTCTGTTATCTTGCCATTCACTCCGCCATTTTGTGCTATACCCTTCATGAATGACCTTCTCTCTCTTTCACGATCACTCTGGAGCTCCACTTTTGACCTCCCACATTCCTGCACGGACACTCACACCCTGTTCGTGCTTTGACCTGCCACAAACTGACCAGCCCATGCTCAACCAGTCGGACAGGGAGTTTCCCAGATGTTTATCGTCCTTACCCTGCACACTATGCCCTGCAGGCGTCCAACAGCTACCATCTGCAGGCCTATCAGATTGACCTCTGCTTGCTGTGTAATCATTCCTCTCGCCGGTGCCCTGCAGGGGTCCAACAACTACCATCTACGGACTTATCTGATCGAACTTTACTTGTCGTATAAACATGCTTTTTGCCTACACCCTGAAGGGGCCTCACCGCTACCATCTGTGGACTTATCAGATTAACCTTTATTTGACATATAATCATGCCTTTTTCACCTATGCCCTGCAGGGGCCAAACAGCCACCACCTGCTGATTGTATCATAACTGACCATTGCTTGTCTGTAAATTATTGGTGTTTGTTATTGTTCACCTAGCACGCAGAGGGTGGGGATGAAGGGTATATAAGGTGCAGAAGCAAAGCACTCAGGAGATTGCCTCCTCAGACAAGCTGCGGGTGTCTGTTGCCGATGCTCTCTATCCATCTCTTGAGATTGTAATAAATATCCTTTCTCTCGGCGCTCTAGTGTTGGTCTCAGTTTGTATCCCGGACCCGTGGACGAAGGGTGGACCCTGCACCTTTGGGTGGTCCCACAAAAGACCCCCAAATCCACAGTGGAGCTGGCGGCAGCAGTAAATCATGATTTGATATCAGAGGGAATCAGTGACAATGTACCTTAGGGGCAGCAGTTTTCACGGGAATACCCCAAGAGTAATTAAGGTGATGCACAAGTGAGGGGGGACGATATTGTGTAGCTGGTGGCAGCTGCAAATCACGAATGGACCATGGAGGGAATCAGTGAGAGAATGGAGAAAGTTAAGGTCACAGAAAATGGGGCCGACATGGGATCTGTGTTTGAGCGAGCCCTGAACTTTGTAGAGCATGGAGGAGCTTATGGTGGCGTTGCTAAAGAGATTGATTGTGGTGGGGAAAAAAATTAAATGTCTGATCCTTCGGATACGTCAGAAGAAGAAAGTGCGATAGGCACTAAATCAAGATCGTATGAGGGTTCACTATTGAGTACTGGCAGTGAGCAGAATAGTGCCTACCTTGATGAGGGGAAAAAACAATGTTCTGACTGTGCGTAAGAAAATAAGAGTAATCAAGGAAAAGGGGCAGCAAATAGGTGAGAGAGTACCTTATGGGACTTTTCTTCTTCACTAGAGATGTCACCTGAAGGAGAAAGGGTTGTCGGCTCAGTCATGGGAGAGGTACTAAGCAAAGCGGATGAAGAAATCTCATTGGGATCAATATATCAAAGTATTTTGGATAATTGAATTGGGACTCATACAGAGAATTAAAAAACCCACTGCAGAATACTGTTCGGAGGATCGCCAAAGCCTGCAATTAATTCACGGAAAGAATTACTGAAGCAGAAACGCTAATCTTGGTTCTCGAGGATGAGATGGTTGCGCAAAAGGCAATGACTGCGGCTATGAGCTCACTCAAGGAGGATATGCAATTAAAGATTGTCGATCTAGAGAATTGACTACGGCGTAACAACCTGCGTATATTAGGGATTCCTGAAGGAGTCGAGGGCCAGGATAGTCGTAAATTCGTGGTGGACTTATTCATAGAAGCCTTTCCAAAACTCTAAATGTGGAACTGGGCTAGTGATATACAAAGGGCACATAGGTTTCCATTTAAACAATATATTGCAAAAGATGGACAGTCTGCTTCTAGGCTAAGGGCGATTTTGATCTGTCTGAATAACATTTTAGCATGCCAGGCTGTATATGATCTGGCAAGGCCAGATCGGAAGAGGGCGGGGAAGGGTATACAATTTTTTGTTAGGCCTGACTTTTGCCATCACACAGTGGAAAGGAGGTGGCAACTACGTCAATTAATTTCACCATTCCAAGGCAAGGGGGCGCAAGTCTTTCTGTTAAATCCGGCCATATTGAAAATGATATGCAAGGGACAAACGCGGTTTCTTACATCAGAAGTGCAGGCTAAGGAATATTTGTTGTCTATCTAAGTTGAAATGTCAGTAGCTTGACTATAGGTGGCCTTAGCTTAATGTTCTGATCTGGACTTGTTGTGGACCTTGTAAAGGGAATGTTGAACAATGGTTTAGCTAAATCATGGCTGAGCTGTTGTGTCCTTAAAGCTGTATGTAATTTCCTCAATGGGATTTTCTTCTTGTTTTGTTTTTTTCGGTTCAACCTCCAGAATAGAGGAGGAAAGAATTTTAGTTGAGGGGGGGGGCATAGCGGGTAGGAAGCTAAACTCCCCATCGCAAGGGCCATGGGCCCTAATGCCCGTTGTTTTGGGGGAGGGAAGAGGGGTGGTGGGAGGTCGGGGGCACATGGTGGGGGGTGGTTTGGGGATGGAGGGTGTGCGGGGTTAAGGAGGGATGCTAGAGGGGGGATGTGGGGCGGGGCTATCAAAAAATTCAAGCCAAAGAAAGAGAAAGTTCGTGTATATGATTACTATATATTATTTGGAAGCTCTGACATGCATCTGGTCCGCTGGTTCTGTTAGGTATGGCAAGTAAAACAACAACCTGTGGGCTATGTATATGTTTGTTTAATGTCTGTGGCTTGAACAATATTGGGAAAAAGCAAGGGGTAGCGGCAGACCTACGATTGATGAAACCCAACCTCCTGTGTATACAGGAGACACACATACCCTGGAGAAAACGTATGGTACTAAAGGAGCTTGGGTTTTCACTGATTGTGGCATCCAGACAGACTACCACTAATAGAGGAGTTGTGATTTTGGCCCGCCAGGATTTGTTGGGACCGGGAGAAAATTGGTAGATAATTTTGGTAGGTGGGCCATCGCTGAATGTTCAGTAGGGGACACTAAGCTGATAATATGCACAGTATATGGCTCAAATATGGACGAAGCAGCAATACTAGAGGGTTTAAATGTAGAACTGGCTCTGTGGAATACCCCCCTGATTTTATGTGGAGCCTTTAACATCCATGTAGAAGGCCAGATCTGGGATGCTGAGTTTGATAGATATGAGGGTCGAAAACCCAGAGTCTTTAAAGCGCTACGGCAGCTTATAACTTATCATGGATTGGTAGATGTATGGTTATGTCTCAATCACCCGGACACCGGATATACTTTTTATTCATATCCTCACCACAAACTAGTTAGGCTTGATTATGTTTTCACGTCTAGATCGCTTATTGTGGGGCCAAAAATGCAGGTGTGGCCCAGGATCACAGCGTATCATGGCCCACTGCTTTTGGATATGTATAGGATTAGTCAAGTCAAGCTGGGCAGGGCTTTTACCTTCAATAGGAAGCTCCTACGGGACAGTACATATATGGATCATATGAAAACGTGGGTTACGCAATTTTTGGATGTAAATAGAGGATCTACCTCTAGTGCCATGGTATTGGATGCTCTGGAGGCGGGGTTGAGAAGAGAGACGTTTAGTTATGGATTGGCTAAGCAGCGGCAACAACAGACTGTGCAGCAGGGCTTCTTGGGGGATCTTAGGGCAGCAGACTAGGAACTACAAACTAAGATAGCTTGTTGCAAAGCTAAGATTAACAGGGTATGGAGTAAGGAAATTGCTAGTCAATATAAGGCTTATAAGGAGGAGAGATATGAATATTTTGAGGCTACAGGGCGATGTCTGGCCCAGTGGTTGCGAGTAAAACAGTCTTTACAGAAAATAACGGCATTGGTCGATACAGCTGGGAATATAGCAGAAACTATGGAGGACATTTTGGAAGTACTGCACCTCTTTTATAAAGAGCTGTATACACAGAATGAATGTCACGATCAGGCTATAAATACATTTCTCCAGCAAGTAGAGTTAGTCGGGTTAGGACAAGAGGAACAGGCAGCACTTGAGGCATGGATAACCATGGAGGAGCAGGAGGAGACAATAGGATCGCTGGCTAGTGGAAAAGCAGCTGGACCTCATAAATTGCCACTGGAGATTTATTGAATGCTTTTTCAGGTGCTTAAGGATGATATGTTGGTCACTTTTCAAGCGGCTCAGTCTGGGACTCCGCCATCATCATGGGATGAGGCTAATATAATTGTCTTCAAAAAGAAAGACAAACCTTCAAATTTGCTAGGGTGTTACAGACCAATTTCGTTGTTAAATGCGGATGGCAAAATATATGCAAAGATCCTAGCAACAAGGCTGGCGCATGTGATTTCGCCCTTGGTATCTACCCATCAGCATGGATTTATACCTGGCAGGAGCACGGTCAATCATATTAGTAGAGTAATTACATTGATAGACTACGCTAACATACAGCATACTAGGCTTGGGTTGTTCTTTCTTGACGCTGAGAAAGTGTTTGACCGCGTCTTCTGGCCTTTTTTATGGGCACTCATGTGCAAAATGTGGTTCGGTTTTAACTTTATTAGGCTATACAGATCATGTATAAATCACCGCGTGCTAGCATCTGTGCAATGGACAAGGAATCAGAACCTGTTTGTATTAGTAAGGGAACAAGGCAGGGCTGTCCTTGCTTCCCACTTTTATTTGCCCTGTATATAGAGCCGTTTCTGGCAATGCTGGAATAGAGTAATAAGATCACCTCCATGACTTGTGGGCAATACCAGGTGCGGGTTTTAGCCTATGCCGATGACACTGAAGTGGCTACGGCAGATCCAGAGCAGGCTGCTGTAGAGATAGAACGCTTGGCCAATATATTTGGGGAGGCGTCAGGGTATAAATTAAACCCAACAAAAACTCAAATTATTGGTAATCAAGCGGCCTGCCCTGGAGATGTTTGGGTAACTGGGGAAGCCCAGTATTTGGGTATTAAAATCAGGATGTCACTGCAGGAATTAATAGAGGGCAACTGGGGAGGTATAGTCTCAGGGATTCAACAACAATTGGTTCGGTTGGAGTGCTTGCATCTCTCACTGGTGGGGAGATGCAATGTGCTCAAGATGAGTATTCTACCTAAAGTTATGTACTATTTCAGGGTGGTCCCTCTAGAGCTGACTAGAACACAACCATAACTGATAGGTTCTTGTGGGGGCAAAGGAAAGCGCTCCGGGCCCTCAAGTTTATGATGCTACCACGAGATAGGGGGGATGGGCTGTGCCCAATTTCAAGTTTTATTATTATGTGTGTCTGCTTCAAAGTATACAGATATTGTTAACAGGGGAGGAAGTGGCCCTATCGGTGGAAACACCATCAATTTATCAGATGTTACTGGGTTCAGCTGCTAGAAATTCTCTATTTAAGTTCTTGGAGCCAAGCTACTATAAAAAAAAACATGCTTCAAGGTTGTGTTGGCAGCATATAAGGTCTGGAAGTTTGTTCGTAAGATATTATCTATCCCAGGGATTTGTTTTTATACACCTATTAACTCAACACTTGTATTGCCTGCTATAGTTTGGGAGTAGAGGATGGAGAGATGGAGGTTTAATGGGATATGGTTATTATGAGACTTATATGAGGGTGGAATGCTTGTGGCATTTTCAGATTTGGCTGACAGATACAGTCTGCAAAAAAATGACTTCTTTAAGTTTTTGCAAATTCGGGATAATCTGTGGAAACATCATAAATCGGCTGGGATGGAAACTAGTCCTTTTGTGGAGGCAATTAACCCCTTCCATGCGGGGCGGATTCCCCCGCGGTGCTGACCGTTGCTTGCGCGGGCGTGGTCATGACGGAACGGTTCCGTCATTAAAACAGCGCAACCGACGCTCATGACGGAACCGTTCCGTCATGAGCGTCGAAGGGGTTAAAGAGGGGCGAAAATTGGGGAACTGTATGGTATTTTAATAGACACTCAGCAGGATGATTTGGAAGTCCAAGACCGGAAATGGAGTATACGTCTAGGACAGGATGGTATTTACATGCAGCAATCAATTGATATTGCGGGGAAAATCTTGTTGTCAGCTAATTTAAAAGCCCAACACTTTAAGTCACTTTTCAACTAGTATTACACGCCGGTGAGGATGATGAAATGGTGGGATTCAAACAATGGGAAATGTTTTAGATGCCCTTCAGAGAGGGCAGATACAATGCATATTTTTTTGACTGTACATACTTAATGTAATGTCGGGGACACATTGAGGAGTTCCTGACAGAAATTACAGGGGTCGATGTCCATTTAACAGCGGATGTAATGCTAACAGGGGTTGGTGATACCCTTAAACAGGGCCAACCAAGCTATCCATTTAGATATCTTGGGCCATATGTAGGTAGCCTAATACCGGTCGGTAACGGCCGATTTTCGGTAAAAATCCCGTTACCGACCGGTATTCAGGCTTTTGGTATGTTGGGGGGACATTTCAGGATTCGGTAATTTACCGAATCGGTAAAATTACTGATTCGGTAATTTTACCGATTCGGTAAATACCGAATCCTGAAATGAGATGTAGGGGGAGTGTGTGGGTGTTGTGTGGATTCGTTATTTACCACCAACTAAAAGTTGGTGGTAAATGACGAATGGCTTAGAAAAAGCATTTTTTGGCACTTAGAAGTGTGCAATGTGGCAGACATACATGCCCTTAGGGCATGTATGTGTGCCACATGTGCACACATGCAGGAATCAGGGGTGCAACAGGGTGTCACTGTGACACCCTGCCACCCTTGATTGTGCTCCCCACATTACCGAATCGGTATTTACCGATTCGGTAATGGTAACTGGCTTCCCATTGATTCCTATGGGCCTCCTGGCCCATAGGAATCAATGGGAAGCCAGTTACCATTACCGAATCGGTAAATACCGATTCTAAATTACCGACCTATTCCGATTCGGTAATTTTTACCGACTGATTACCTACATAGCATTTACCACTTCATAAATACCGAATCGGTAAAATTCGGTATTTATGAAGTGGTAAATGTTAGGCTACCTACATAAGGCCCCTTATATTTAAAGCTGTGGCGGTAGCACGGCTCTCTGTTGCGTCAGCTTGGTTGCAGCAAGAGGCCCCATCGTTTGAGATGTGGCAGGCTAAATTCTATAATATTCACAATTTGGAATATAGTCTCTATTGTTTGAAATCACAGAAAAGGCAAACATTGGGGACTCTGATGTGGGGGCCTATGATAGAGCATATGAGCTAAGAGGGCCAAGTTGTAATTCTTTTGTATACTCTGCTATTTTGCTATGTAACCCTTTTTTATTTTTTACTAGTGGACAACCCCTCATATTGTCAAACTGCTGTGTTGTTTATGAGTGTGTAATCATTGTTGATTGTTACTTGCTTTGGATTAAATCTAAATAAAAAAAATAAAAAACATTTTTTTTTTATAGATTGTACTGTGGCACTACTTATGATCCAGATAGATTTTTATATTCAATTCTCATAAGGAGTAGCAAGCGCTATATGAATGCAATTTCAGTAACGAAATTTGTGTTTTTTATTCCTTCAATCACATAGGAGAGCGGCGTTTTACAAATCCTATTGGATGGAAAGAACATTTGCCATGTGCAAATGCTTGATTTTAAAAAGCAAACCTCTGTAGCAAAACACTGTTACACCATAACTGTGCACATTAATATGCAGACGTTTATGAAGTCGTAATCTAGCTATAACATAATGTCTTTTTGAAGAGCGCTGGGTTTCTTGGCACTGAATAACAGATTTTATTGTTACCCAACTCAATGGTACTCATTTTATCGACCTCAGAAGGATGAAAGGCTGATAGGAACTTCCGGGATTTGAACTTGTGACCATGAGGTCGAACACAGGCCCCTACAGTCCCTAGTCCACTGAGCCACCTTTGCTGTAACCTACATGCCAACATTTTACAAGAGGAAAGTGGGAGATTAAAATATAAAAAGGAGAATATATTTCTCCTACTGACCTGAATCAGGTCTATTGTCATATATGGGACTTTGCAAGTTTGATGCAGCATATCATAAATGCAAATATAATGTTTTCTTACCTGTCAGGAGCACGGAGAAAGCAATATTGCAGGCAGAGTGTGACAAAAACGTGCACTGGCTTGCAGGAATAGGTCACTGGCAGTGCATACTCTGAGTCACAAAAGACCAGTCAGTTGGCAGAAGCCCACAGAAGAACTGCTTTTTTTGGGCATGCAGGAATTGGGAGGGGGTAGACTAGGCTGGAAATCGGTAGTCTCCCATCGGGAAATTTGCCAGCAGACAACATTGTTACTCGCTTGCAGATTCTTAAATTTAAAAAGTTACGTGTTGCAATTATAAGGCACAATAAGTGCGATAGTCAACAACCGTGGGTACTATGCTAACCAAATATATACTATAAATTATGGAAAAAGAACTGCTTATACATAGAAATACATGTTTTGCACTTACACACCACCTTGTGGGTTCTTACAACAGAAACATGATCATATATAATGTCTACTGTAATATTTATGATTTGTACATTTGTTGTTTCCTCGCTCTGTTATGTCTGTGGACCAAAATTAGTCCCTCTTTTACAGGTACATTGTCATTTACAACACCAATAGCTCTAATTCTCACTAATGCGAGACCTATTGCATTGCAAATGCTTGTTATAATTTGCATGTCTGTTGGTGGAATATGCCTCTTCACTCCGCATACCATTATCCCGCATGCTGTCACAACACGGTCGTAACAACGACCGCGTTGTGACAACGCATATACCATTACCCCGTAAGTCGTTACAACGACTTGCGGAGGGGGGGCGCTGGATGTTGGAATAGTAAAATTTACTATTCCAACTCCAGTCTGTGCGGACTGTAGGGAAGGTGTTGGATTTTTAATCCAACACCTTCTTCCCCCTCCGCAAGTCGTTGTAATCACTTGTGGAGCAATGGTATGCGTTGTCACAACGCGGTCGTTGTTAGGACCACGTTGTGACAGCATGCGGGGTCACGGATGCGGGGTGACGGTAGTTTACCCTGTTGGTGTGGTGGGCAATTGGGCAGATGTAATGTTTAGAGTTGTCGAAATATAAACTGCTAGGCCACATTTAGTCTGCCGTATTGCTGGGTCCTTGTAGCCTTTACATGATGAAGGATGCGCCCTGGGATCTGGACTGGAGCTATTAGTCATGTTTCCTGGAGAACTACTATTTCATAATTATTCCAGTACTCTGGGGATACATTGTCCTGCAAGTTGAGCTTTGCCCCTGCTATATTCCATGAAAGGTTGTTTATCGGCCAATGCTTATCTCTGCCGTTCATCCGGTGTCCTAGCTCTGGGACACTCCCGCGCCGCACGGCCACCAGCTGCTGCGTGTGCCTTCCTTCCTCTGTGCCTCGCTGCCCGACTGCCGCCTCGTGACCACGCCCCCTCCTTCGAGCGGCGTGGTCCGTGATCAGCGCTCCTCTCCCTGTGCCCCTGGTCCTTTTGCTGTGCGTATTTGTTTTCTCTGTGCTTAATTGTAATTTTGTGCTGATACTGTTTCGATTGCTGTTTCCCCCGCTGAATTGCCTGTCTCTCCCCGCCTGTCACCACCCTCCGTCTCCCTCCCCGCTCCCCGCTTCCCGCCTCCACCGCCGACCCCGCCCCTTCTTTCCTTCTGTTCCCTCCCCGCTCCCGCCTCCCAGCTGCTCCGCCCACCCGCGCACTTGGCCATATATGGCGACCGTGCGACGCAGGTGAGTGTGTCCTAGCTCTGGGACACTCCCGCGCCGCACGGCCACCAGCTGCTGCGTGTGCCTTCCTTCCTCTGTGCCTCGCTGCCCGACTGCCGCCTCGTGACCACGCCCCCTCCTTCGAGCGGCGTGGTCCGTGATCAGCGCTCCTCTCCCTGTGCCCCTGGTCCTTTTGCTGTGCGTATTTGTTTTCTCTCTGCTTAATTGTAATTTTGTGCTGATACTGTTTTGATTGCTGTTTCCCCCGCTGAATTGCCTGTCTCTCCCCGCCTGTCACCACCCTCCGTCTCCCTCCCCGCTCCCCGCTTCCCGCCTCCACCGTCGACCCCGCCCCTTCTTTCCTTCTGTTCCCTCCCCGCTCCCGCCTCCCAGCTGCTCCGCCCACCCGCGCACTTGGCCATATATGGCGACCGTGCGAACGCGCAGCGGTCACGCGCAGCGGGTGCGCCGATTGTGCGCCGAAGGCGCGCCAAAGGCAAGCCCGTCTACGCCCGTCCGCGCCTGGACCGCGCCCAGTGCCAGGACCCCTGGCCCTCGAGGACCCCGATCGACCCGCCGGACGTACACCGCCGCCACCCTCATCGCACTCAACACCGGCAGGACCCAGGGATGCTACCGAGCCACTCCGAAGCACACCCACGGACCCTTCAGCTGCCTCGCCTGCAAGTTCACCTGCATCCGGACCTGCCCGGCACCAGCACCTGCCAAGCCGAACACCAGCAGCAACCACCTCAAGTGTATCCTGCTCAACACCCGCTCCGTCCACAGACACGCCATCGAACTCTGGAACCTCCTAGACGCCACAGCCCCTGACGTTGCCTTCATCACGGAGACCTGGATGAACGCCTCCTCAGCACCCGACATCGCCATCGCCATCCCAGAAGGCTACAAGATCACCCGGAGGGACCGCAACGCCAACCAGGTGGGAGGAGGCATCGCCATCATCCACAAGAACACCATCCGCATCACGACCAGCACTGACAACACCCCACCCTCTGCCGAACACCTGCATTTCCAGATTCACACCGACCCGAAGACCACCCTCAGAGGCACCTTGATCTACCGACCTCCGGGACCACGCACTCAATTCAGCGAGGACATCGCCGACTTCGTCAGCCCGCACGCCCTCCCCTCCGCTGACTACATCCTCCTAGGGGACTTCAACTTCCACCTGGAGAACAACAACGACTGCAATACCAGTACCCTGCTCGACAACCTCGCCAACCTTGGACTCAAGCAGCTGGTAGCCACACCCACCCACCTCGCCGGACACACACTCGACGCCATCTTCTCATCCAGCAAAGACATCACCTTCAGCCACGCCACAGAACTCCACTGGACGGACCACAGATGCATCCACTTCACCTTCAGTAGAACGACGATCCACCACCACCAGCAACAGGTTGCCCGAAGAAGCTGGAACAAGATCACAGCCGACCAGCTCGCCGCTTCCCTGAGCCAGCACCCTCCGGACAGCTCAGCGAACCCCAGCCAGGCCGCCGACAACCTCTCGAAGTGGATCAGCGAATGCGCAGATGAACTCGCCCCTCTGAGGATCCCGCCCAGCAGACCCGGCAATAAGAGAGCCCCATGGTTCACCGACGAACTCAAGAGCTCCAAGAAGAACTGCCGAGCCCTCGAGAAAGCCTGGAGAAAGGAACCCACGCCGGACAACAGGACCACCCTCAAGCTCGCCACCCGGAAACACCACCAATTGATCCGCACCGCCAAGAAAACTACATTCAAGGACCGGCTGGACAACAACGCACACAACTGCAAGGAACTCTTCAACATCGTGAAAGAGCTCTCCAACCCCAACGCCGGAAACAACGACATCACCCCATCGCAAGACCTCTGCAACTCCCTCGCCTCCTACTTCCACAACAAAATCACAGACATACACAACAGCTTCAGCACTCAACCGACGCACGCCACGACCACAGCAACGCCACCCACCACCACCCTCCGCGCCTGGACCCCGGTCAACACCGAAGACACCGTCCACATGATGAACTCCATCCACTCCGGATCTCCGACCGACCCCTGCCCTCACCACGTCTTCAACAAAGCCGACGCTGTCATCGCACCCCACCTGCGGGACATCATCAACACCTCATTCGACACCGCCACCTTCCCCGAGAGCTGGAAGCACGCCGAACTCAGCGCTCTACTCAAGAAACCTACAGCAGACCCCACCGAACTCAAGAATTACCGCCCCATCTCTCTACTCCCGTTTCCAGCCAAAGTCATCGAAAAGACCGTCAACAAACAGCTGGCCGCCTTCCTCGAGACGAACGGATCCCTCGACCCATCGCAGTCGGGATTCCGTGCCAACCACAGCACCGAGACCGCCCTCATCGCCGCCACTGACGACATCCGAGCCCTGATGGACAACGGAGAAACAGCGGCCCTCATCCTCCTAGACCTCTCCGCGGCCTTCGACACGGTCTGCCACCGCACCCTAGTGCAGCGCCTCAGCAACGTCGGAATCCAGGAGAAGGCACTGGGATGGATCGTCTCCTTCCTCGACGGAAGAACACAAAGAGTCCGCCTACCACCGTACAAGTCAGAGGCCACAGAAGTCATCTGCGGCGTCCCTCAAGGATCCTCGCTGAGCCCTACTCTCTTCAACGTCTACATGAGCCCCCTCGCGGCCATCGCACGCCAACACAACCTCAACATAATCTCCTACGCCGACGACACCCAGCTGATCCTCTCCCTGACTAACGACCCCGCCGCCGCCAGAGCCAACCTGCTCGAAGGGATGAGAGAGGTAGCCGAGTGGATGACGACGAGCCGTCTGAAACTGAACTCAGATAAGACGGAGGTCCTCATCCTGGGCTCCTCGCCCTCCGCCTGGGACGACTCCTGGTGGCCCCCCGCCCTAGGCACCGCACCCAAACCGACGGACCACGCACGCAACCTGGGTTTCATCCTGGACTCCTCCCTCTCCATGACCAGGCAAGTCAACGCCGTCTCCTCGTCGTGCTTCAACATCCTGCGCATGCTTCGGAAGATCTTCTGGTGGATCCCCGCAGAGACCAGGAAGACCGTCACCCAGGCCCTCGTCACCAGCCGACTGGACTACGGCAGCGCACTCTACGCCGGAACCACCGCCAAGATCCAGAAGAGACTCCAGCGCATCCAGAACGCCTCAGCCAGACTCATCCTCGACATCCCACGACACAGCCACATCTCCGGACACCTAAGAGACCTGCACTGGCTCCCGGTCAACAAGAGAATCACCTTCCGCCTCCTTACCCACGCACACAAAGCTCTCCACGATCAAGGCCCGAGCTACCTCAACAACCGCATCAACTTCTACGCTCCCAAACGCCACCTCCGTTCTGCCAGCCACGCCCTCGCCGCCGTCCCACGCATCCGCAGAGCCACTACAGGAGGAAGGTCCTTCTCCTACCTGGCCGCCAAGACCTGGAACTCCCTCCCGGCCGACCTGCGCCTGACCCAAGACCACCCCTCCTTCAGGAAGAAGCTCAAGACCTGGCTGTTCGAGCAGTAGCGGCACCCCCCCCCCCCCCCCCCCAGCGCCTTGAGACCCTACGGGTAGGTAGTGCGCTCTATAAATGTCTTGATTGGTCTGGGTCATTCTCTTTGTGCTGGCAATAGAGGGTCCTTATTGTTCTCTTTACCTCTTGCGCCGCGCAATACCGAATGAACAGGTCTTATGCTGGAATGGGTGGGCGTGATTCTTTGCTGCTGTAGCAGGGGCAGGGGGTACCCTTGTTTTATAGGAATAGACAAAGATGTACCCCAGGCTTCAAATTGAGGAGCGTTGTTTAAAATGGCTAAAACCATTTCCTCAGACTTCCAAGTCAACAGGGTTTTTTCCATTCCTTTGTTGCCCTCCTGTTGGATGAACTCTATTGACAGCATGTCAGTTGAAGATAGGTGCTTTAATGTTGGAATAGCTCCCATTAGGCTTAGGACATTTCCTCTATTTAAGTAGTCTTGTGGGCCTTATGAGGTATAATGTGGAGTTAGTAATACCTGATTGTTTGAATGTTGTGTTCGGTCATTGGTTCTTGGTTGAAACGTGAGGGCTGGGCTAATGCTTTGGTTTCCAGGTTTCCCATTCGGGTCTTGGCCTCGCTCTTTGGCTGAGGATTAATTCTTATCAGAACCTGGTCACTCGGTTCTCTACCAGGCTGGAACCATTTCTGTAATAGGATTTCTCGCTGTCCCCCACAGAGGATATTTGTCTCCAAGTGGGAACGTAAATCATGAACTGGACTGTTAGACTGGGGTCTGGTGAAGGTTGGTAACACCGCTGCAGATTCTATTTGATATGCCATCAATTGCTCTTGTGCTATTCATGGAGGGCGAATTTTTCTGTCCATAGGATTACTTATTGCTAAATGTGTTGCGTTTGACCCGGACCCACCACACGGGCAACTCTGGTGAGCCTTTTTTAAACTGGACGAGTTGTTTGAAATAAATGATTCTCCAACTGTTAGGCTTGACGTTTCCAACATCACTTGTTGTTCTTTGAGATGCTTCACCCCTACTTCTTTGTGACCGCTGTCTGTTGCAATAGCGGTTAAGGACTGATTTATTTCCTCCTTAAAGTTGAAAATTGGATATAGGCCATTAACCTGATGGTCTATTTTCTTTTTAATATGGACGTGCTTTCTGGCCTTCTTAGCACGCTTCTTCTGTCTTTTCATTAGAGCGGCTGGAGGTGTATTTGAATTGTCAATCGGGAGAGTTTGTTAGCCTGTCCTCTAAGTTTCTGTGCGCGTTGTCAAAGGTAACAGATGGTAATGGTTGTGGTTCTATAGTTAAAACATTGTCGTCTATTCCTTGTCTGTGTATCCCTTTATCCGTTAATGAGAAGTTTCTTGTGGATTTTTGTCGAAAATGAAGGTTTAGCATCGTTTTCCCGTTCATTAGAGCAGCCACTGCTGTATTGTGCGTTACTATCCTTTCATCAATTTTATGACTCCTTCCCATTGCCTCTTGACTGGAGTTGGAATGCCTTTGTGCATTTGGCTCTAGTGTAAAGCCAGCAGGTTTGGGTATGCAGCATTTGTCAGATGTGTCATCCTGTTTACTATTAGGTTTGTTGTTTTCCTTATTGTTATTTGCTGGGCTAATGACGCCTTTGTTGGGGTGCTAGAGCTAGCTTGATATTTCTATTATTGATTGTTGTTGGACTTCATGTAGGGAAATTAGTTTATTACTAACTTGTACATTAGCTTGATTCGTGAGGATAGTTCCGGATGCCTGGGATACTTCTGTGTTCTTTTGCTCATTATTTATTTTGTATGTATTATGATTATTATTTACAGAGCTTGTTACAACATTTTCAAAGCGCTCATGGAGGCTTGATATTTCTATTACTGATTGCTGTTGATCTTCCAATTGAAGCGAAAGTTGTACCTGACGGGTTCATAGTTGGTTCCAACTGCCTGCATTAAATCTGTGTTATTTGTTATTGAGAGAGACCCAATACAGGAATCGCTAGGATTTTGTACAGGATTGGTGACTACCTGGGTGTTGTTTTTCACTGGTTGTTGGCGAGGAGTGGAGTGGCCATTGGGTTTACTGGTTTTGCAGGGGCAACTTCCAAAGTTGTATCTGTCGCTAATTCAAACCTAGGCGTAGACTGGGCTGTATTGGTAGTATGCACTTGTGCTTGGATGGTTTGCCTATTACTGCCACAATGATTGATTTTTTCCACACCTGGCCGCATGTCAACTGCAATTTGATTTAGATGGTGGTGATTGCTTGAACCTGCTCCCTCTTCCGTTACTATCGGTGTTGTTCCTGCGCTATCCTTTGAAACCTCACCCTGTGTGGATTTTAATTTATACGGCTTCAGAGGTTTAGGAAGACCTGTGATTTTAACTGGTGTAGAATAAATAACTGCTGTTGGATCTTTTAGGAACGTAAAGTTGACGGTGGGATTCATTGATCCGAAGATTGAGTACGTTAGTGATATTAGCATAGCTCCAGGAGTTTGAGATAGTTCTTTTGAGTTTCCCAGTGGGATCTTGGTGCTTTTTTGATTTTTGCTTCGGCTTGGGTTGCTTTCTGACCCTGCCTGATCTCATTTTTTGTTGCCTGAGTGGTACGGTGGTCTGACTATTTGGGCCAGTCGCTGTCCTTCCTGGCTCTTCCACCGGCCTTTAAATGAATGCCAATCATGTCGATAATCATTAAAATTATAGTTTGCTTGGTTTCTCTCTTGGACTTTATGTGTGTACAATCCGCCCCCGTATAGGTACTTGATGGGCTGCACAAACTCCTTGATTGCCACTACAATATATTGCCTCAGTGGATGCTTTCCCCCCTGAAGAGGGGGGATGTGGCTGGATTGGTAGGTATGAGGGATCAGGCGAGCAGGGCACTCTTGATGGAGCTGTAAGCCACACCCAACCTAGTTGGGCTGCTTCTACCGCCTCACCCTGGGCTCACTCTCAGCAGCCGCCTGCTAATGACGGCCGTGCTCGCCGCCTCCAAACCACAAGTCAAACCAATCACCTACCGCTGTGCTTGCTGCTCCCTGTTCTCTGCTGCACACTGCTGCTTGGGCTCGAGACTCGCAGCTCTCAGCCCACAGCCCACAGCTCCCCCGGTGCCAGATGGATGCGCTGCTCTCCAGCAGCAGTATGGTGAGATGCGGCTGACAGGAACACTGTGGGGGGCAGAAACTCGGTCGCATTTGGCTGCCTGGCCGCTTGCGACTCAATGGTGATTCGTTAGAGCCCATCTGTGTAGAGGCTAAGATCAGCGGGAGCCGGGGGCCGCGAGGCAGCAATTCGGCGTCTTCTTCGCTCGATCACTGCAGTCAGCGGTCAGCGTGAAAACGCAAAAACTGGATGGTTTCTACTATGCTGGCTGGCACTAATCGAGGTCGGTCTCCCACTTTGCCATAGTTGGGGGATTAGGTGACCCCCATCTGCGCACAATGTTATGTTGTGCTACTCCGCCAGCTAGGGCTAACCAGATTCTCGTATGTCTGGGGCCAGTCTTCCTCCCCCCTTATCATCAACAAAAGCCACTTGGCATCCACGGGCACCTCTTCTCCCGTGACCCATGACATTATTGTTGCCACTCCTTGCCAAAATTGCTTAATGACTAGGCACTCTCATACAATATGAATGAAGGATCCCTCAGTTTGGAAGCCGCTTACACAATGCGACGACTATACCTTTTCCCACCTATGTAGCAACATGCGGGGGAGTATGAATGGTGCAGAACCCTAAGGTGTATCAGTCGGAATCTGGATCTGATCGCTATCTCCCTCGGACTCTGTGTTGCCTTAATCCACTCTTCACTCTTCACTCTTGGTAGTGAAGTTGGACAGGGGGCCGTGACGGTGAAAAGGGGGCAGGTGATTAAGTGTATGGTCACGCTCCAAGTTGGCGGTCACCGCGCTCGAGGTCCGCAGGGGACCGGTCAGGGGCCATTATAGGGCCGGGAGCACAGGGCCAGCTGGTTTGTACAGTTTAAAGTCCAGGAGGATGTCGACATTGTCGCAGAAGGGCCAAGGGGACCAATATAGGGCCACTGTAATTTGACTAAGTGGGTGCTGGTGCGCTGCCCGTGACTTGATTGCTCACTGGTGCTTGGGACAGTCTGCCACGAGTTGGCACGGTCTGTCTATTGTAGAGATGACCCCGAAGGCATAGATTAATGCAATTGGCATTAAAATCACTGTTGCCAGCTGCCCAAGCCATCCTTTTACTGGGCATCACGATGTATGTGGGTCGCCGCGGACAACCCTAGGTCAGAAATGTGTTTTACTCTGCCTTCAGTTGGCATTGCGGTACGTCTGCCTTGGTTGTTACCGGACAGGGTGTCCTGGGTGGGGCAAAGCAGCATACCAGTTGGGGTTAATTATCGGTGCCCTAACCAATTGCACTGCCAGGGGGCCATTAAGCAGAAAGACCACCCGGGGGGCAGTTTCTCACACTTTGGTTGCAGGAATAAATTATTCATTCACTATTCCGTTAATGGGCATCGCTCCACATTTCCCAGCAAGGTAGACGTAAGCGGGTAGTTGTGTCATTTGACGTCGAGGAGCGTTTCTTTAAATGCTTTTCTACATAGAACTAGTCTTGCCAACTTGGTTTCAGTAGTTTGGATGGTGCCTGTGTCTCAAAATCCATTTATATTTAACTAAGTATCGGTTGACTCGCTGTCCACTGGACAGGCTCTGGTATCCTATACGTGTCGTGTTCCATGACTCCAGCTTTGCGAGTAAAAACGCCTGTGGAGTACCCCGGTCTCTGGTCTTCATTTAGTTAGCTTTCGTGGCTTCAGCTCCAAGTTTTCATTTGCTGTAGGTACAGGGATAGCCCTTCTACAGCCAAGGTCACATTGGGAATACTTTGGAATCGGGTTGTTCGGTGTAAACCTCGGTGTCCTGCCGGCGCCTGGGAGGCGTGCGCCGTGAGAAGACTGTTTCGTATTATTCCATTCAGTGATGTTTCACTGCTTGGCATACTAGGTCCTTTGGATATCAGGAGTTAGGCATGGGGTCCTTATCAATGTATTTTGATGCATGTACTGCGGTTGAAAAAGGGTAAAAGGGGTTGTCTGTTTTGGCCGGGAACCGGCAAGCTTGATTTCAGCTTTCTCCACGAACAAGGGTGCATTATCGGCCTAGAACCCATGTATACTTCCCAGGGCTCTGCCCGCGCCGAGGAGGGCCAATATCACACAAAGCACAGTGGGAGAGGTCGTATATGACATCACAGACTTGATCAGTGATATTACCAGGGTCTTCCCTTGTCCCAATTTAGACTAAAGTTAAGGTCTGGCTAAGGGTTGGCAAAGGATAGTTATGTTGTTCCTGCATGCACCGATCTCGCAGTATGAGGTAAAACATTTTGTCTGCAAGGCGGGGATTGTGCGCCACCATTCCGTTTCCAATGGGCTCCCACTTCACGCACCATGATCACGTGTAGGTGACCTGTCTGGCTGTTGTGGAAGTTGATTAGTGTGTTGGTTCATTTGCGGTTGAGCTCGCTATTCATCGAAGGGAGACAGTTAAGGAATGTTCACCACGTTAAGGTGACAGTCCCACCAGGCCAGAATTGAAGCATCCGCAGTAGGCTATGCAGGGAAGCTAGAATTTTGCTACATCTTTCTTATACAACTAACAAGCATTGTTTAAGCCAAAGGTACTGGCGTGTAGTGAGGCACGGTGTTTGTGTTTATACACGGAGGCAATGTCATGAGCCGCTAAACTACAGCCTGCCATGCCACCAGCTAACAGCCCAAGGGTATGAATTCTGCGAGGTCTTGGGGCACAGCTGGGCCGCTGTCAGGCATGGCAGGAGTACATACACCAGTTGCATATTACCTGTCTTGTGTTCCTCAACTCCTCACCTCAGACATTTAAGGTAACAGACCCCGGCTCTTCAGCAACATCGTGCCATGAGGGCATGCGCGCTGCGTAAACACAGAGCTCCAACCATAAGGGTGACGAGTTGCAAAACCAGTAAATAGGTTTAAGAGGTGTGTCTCTAGCATTACAGCTGTGTGAAACCACTATCATTTAGAGGTACGCCCAGGTGAGAATGGGGCGCTTCTTAAGGTTCGGATGACCACTGCGGTTTGTGGTATCCCCCAGCGGAACCACTGGTAGTGTACGGGAGCTAGCAGGAAACTGGGAACCTGGGATACCGACACTTGTACCTCGCTTGGTGGGGTTGCGGTCAGCCAACATAGTGTGCTGCCGTCCCAATAACGGGGGGTAGCAGCGTGTCAAACACAATGGGACACTATGTCAATAGAACATTTGGCACGCCCAGTGTGTAACTAAAACTAAACTTCACCGGAGCAGGCAATTTGTACCGCGGGGGATACTCCAGGCTGGCGGTGGGTACCCCCCCCCCCGGCCACCCTCTCATCTGGGAGCATTCTAGGATGGGTTAAAGTAGGACTTAGTCAATTCGCAATGCTTGGACCATGCCACAGACAGTGCGCACTGCTTAAATCAGACAGATTCTCAAAGCTAGTATGCCTGGGGGATGTTTCACCACAGAGGGAGCTGAACGGGCATAATTCCCATAAGGAATAAGGGAGACATGGCAAGGACAAGAGGGTCCCTTGCCCATGGCCACACACTTAAAGTTATGAACACTCCAGCGCATCAGGATTTAGCAAACAAAGGGACTGTTCAAAGGTTAAATAAAATCCCTCTCGCCAGAATAGCCAAAGCAGCCAGGCGGGTGGGGGAGTGGTCACCTAGCTAGTGGTCTGCGGTCCCATTGATGGGCACGCAGGTTTTCAGGCACACTCGGTGCTAGGAGAACGGCAGCTAGGTGAGATCAGCACATAGACGGGGCCTGCGAGCCTGGGGGTCGGCGGTTACCCCGCCCAGAGCTGGCTCGGGGCTGAGGCAAGTGAAGCAGTGGAATTTTCCCGCATGGGAGTGTATTGCTTTTGGCACAACTCCCCAGGCCTGACGTGCCTCTTGTTTCAGCAGACAATATCTGACCCAGGATAGCGTCAAGGGCTTGGGATATAGATGGGGCCATCTATAACCAGCAGGTATGGTTCTCTTTCATCTGGATTGCAGGAAGTTCCAGACAGGAGAGGTGGCAGGTAAGACTATAGCTGTTTTGGTGGGGGGCTCTGGCGGCGACGGTGGCTGCCTCCAGAGCTGTGGCGGAGTTACAGGGTGATCTGGAAGCAGGCCGGTACCAAGGGTACCTCTGTGCGGCACCATAGGGGGTGCCAGAGCCAAATCCGAGGAGCCTCATGGGAGGGTCCCGGAAGCCGTGTCGGCGCCCCGCTAGTCCTTCGGGCGGTTGTGGGCCTGAACAACCGGGTGTTTGCTATGCTCCGCTCCGCCCCGGGAAGGGACGTGAGTAGAAGTTACCAACGGTCACGTGATCCTGGAAGAGAATCACTTGGACAGCAGCAAAGGCGGGGTTCTCCCCAGTGCTGCCCGGCTCATCAGGCGGCCCAGTTGGTTGCCTGCCTTTGGATCACCCGTAAGATAACGCACCTATTACATAACGGTGTATGTAATAAACCTGCAGCATTTTGTACCCAATCAAACTGTCTGAGTGTGTGTTATTATTGGGTAATGTATTTTGTTGGAGGGGGGACTGAGGGGTGCCAATGGCGATACTATGCGCTCTCACCCACTGAATCTGAATGCTCCGGCGCAACTGCGACCCTACCCCGGGCCGCAGCATTCGTTAGTACGTCCGCACGCCATGCTCTCACCCTTCGCACTGCAGTTTGGCTTGCCGCTGTTATGCGTGTGTAGGTTTCAGCCATCACAACCTGGAGGCCGATTGCTGTAGTGTTGTGTTGGGTGTTCCGGTTACTTCAGTCGCTCTCAGGGCGCCATCGACACCATACTTCCGCCTGGCCATGGCTCTCTGTTTTCAGCCAGCAGCGCTCTGTTATGCTCCGGGCAGGTCTTTTTTTGGCTTTCACCGCCTCTGCTTTGGTTTCAGCTCCTCGGCGTTCCACTCTTGGACGGATGGTATCGGATTTAATGGGGAAATTTGTAGATGGCTATCGGAGCGCACCTAGTGTGCGGCCATCGTTGTTGGGCTCAAGCCACGCCCCCAGTAGCACTCATTTTGGACAGTCAAAATGAGGCACAGTGAAATAAAGTCATCTGCGCAGTCAAAGTATGGAAGCTGGGTTTTGAACCAGTTTTTCTGGGTTTTGCCCATTCTGTGTCTATGGGAAAACGTGTTCATAGATAAGGTCCAATGTCCTTGGTTCAATTATTTCATAAGGAAAATGAGTGAGTACACTGTATTCAATGAACACTAGTATCACGTTAATTCGATCGAACACAATATATGTACGAAATATCAAAATGTCTTTCTTGAAAAACAAAACAAAAAAGTTAAAAAAGGTCGAGAAAAGCAGGAGACTATTCTAATGTTAATATCACTGTCTTGCTCAGATTTAGAAAACAGAAAAGGAGAGTGTCAACACCTTAATGACAACAGTTGCAATGAGGAACACAAATACAGAGGTCTTGGACTACATGCATGTCCTCACAGGAAGCAGAACAGTAACTTTTGGATTTAGTGCGCACAGCTGTCACGTGTCTAGTGGTTTCTAGTTTCTTAAAACTGCAGAAGGAAGGGAAATAGTAGTGCCTAGGATGCTTGGCTCTGCTCGATTTTGGCTCTTTGGTCCCCATGGGACAAGCCAGAACCTGACATTCTGCTCGAGCCTTGCCAGTCCTCCTCAAGCATACAGGGTGCAATGAAGACTGTGTTATGACCTGAGAAGAGACAGCCCCAGCCTCGCTCCGTGCAGGTAACAAAGGTGGGACGGTGGGGCCAGGTAAGGGGGGATTTTGAAGCATGATGCAGAGGAAAAATTAAATAAATAATTTCAGTCAGTCAAAGGTCTTTATTCGGTTTAAGTGCAAACCATAAAAGCATACTACATAACAATGAATAAAACAGTTGATGGTACAAAAATCATTTTGAGTGATCAATAGCTCCTACAAACCTATAAAAACGACGAATAAAACAATAAAACAGTTCTGTTTTAAGAGCATTTAAAAGAGGACATACATAGTATGATTACACATTAATTTCCTCAGAAATCTAATAACTACAGATAAAAAATTAGCGATGCTAAAAGTTTCCCAAACATCAGTTAACATTTGAAGGTGGAGAAGAGCAGGTCTCACCTGCACAAAGCCTTTGTTTTTTAAAATAGGGACTAAGAAGCGTTTCCTGATATCAATAAAGTGCTCACAGAAAAAAAGGAAATGTGTAATGTCTTGTGATGAAAAATTATCACAAGAACAAGGGCCGAGATCCTCTACCTTTTTCCAACCTTTCTTTTTTCCAAAGAGTAGATGCAGTTGATTTAGTCTAAATCTAGTCAATAAAAAACGGTGATTAGCATTTGTGACGTATCCTAGGTATGGTTCCATGGATGGTGTTGTTTTACATAGCTGGTGAGCCCTAACAGTTTCCTTTAACAGCTCACTCCCTTCCCTATCCATGGTAGCTATGCGTAAAAAGGTTTCCTTACACCAATTTATGTCTCCTTTTACTAGGGCTTCTGGTGACTGATATAATTCAGGGCGGCCTAGCTTTGTTGCCAGTTTCTGAATATATTTCAGCCAGGGTATACATAACCCATAATCTAGTGACATACAATCTTTCATGATCGTACGATTAAGCTGTAGGTCCGGGTTTAACCAAATGCTTATCCATTTTAACAATGGTGCCACAGCAATAGAGTCTTCTATGAAGCCAATTCCAAGCTCCTGGTGGGTATTATAATTAGCAGTCGGAACTGATAGGAGGTTTTTTAAGAACCTATCCTCAACAATCTGTATACTTTTAACATTTTTTATGCCCCATACCTCGGCTCCATACATTGCTAGAGAGAAGCATTTAGCTCTATATATTTGAATAAGGGCCTTCATTGGCCTGGCACCTAACTTTCTGGCAAAACCTAATACAGCCAAAGTCGCTCTAGTTAAGACAATCTTTTTTGCTGTTATTTGGGTTACCCAGGATCCTTGGTCATCGAAAAGTACACCCAAGTATGGGAATGACGATACCCTGGATAATGAATGGCCCCCACAATTAAAAGTTTTAATCTTTGAAGATTTTTGTCCAATAGCCATTACATGCGATTTTGAGAAGTTAACAGTAAGATCCAGCTCCTTCATAAAACCCGCAAAAGAGTCTAACAGTAGTTGAAGACCCACCGCCGTTCTTGCAAGTAAGGCGGCATCGTCCGCGTATAAAAGTGCGGGAATTAGGCATTTCCCTGCACGGGGAATATCATTACATGAGGCGATTAGGGCATTATCTAAATTATTTATATATAGGGTAAAGAGCAGGGGTGCCAAAATGCACCCCTGTCTAACTCCATTAGATATAGGTATATCTTCCGTACAGTTGCCCTGTTGATCATACCTGACCGTGGCCGATAAATCCCTATGTAAGTCAGCTAAGAAGTAGACGATGTTTTTGTCTACTCCATAGGATAGGAGCAAGGACCACAATTTTGACCTATTTACACGGTCAAAGGCCGCAGACAGGTCCATAAAGGCTACCAATAATGCTCCCTTCTTGGCCACCGTGTATTTGCCTATTAATAGTTGCAGGTTCAGGCATTGATCTATGGTGCCCATCCCTTTTCTGAAACCGTACTGGGCCATAGAGAGTGTTCCAGATTCCTCTAACCAGCCAGTCAGTTGGGCAAGGACCACCCTACCCAGTACTTTCACAGAAGAATCTATTAGGGATATCGGGCGATAGCAACTCAGGTCACCTCTGTCGCCTTTTTTATATATAGGTATTATGACCGATTTCGCCTAAGTGGAGGGAAGACCCAAATGACAGGCATTAACAAAGACAATAAATAAAATTTTGGACCAAGTTTTTATATCTGATTTAAAAAGGTCTGCCGGGACACCGTCGGGTCCCGGAGCCTTATTACTTGTCATTTGCATGATGGCGTGTGTGACTTCTAATTCTGTAAAGGACAAAGTATATTTCGCCATATTTAAAGTTGGGCCCTCCATCATACACCTGTTTAAAATGACTAAACCATTTGTTTTCTTGAATACCGCAGTCAAGCTCGTTGTTACTTTTGCCCTGAAAAAAGGGCTTATTGACCACAGACCAAAATTTAGCACTATTTTTAATTACATCTATAGATAAAAGTTCATTCCATGCTTCCTCCCTAATTTCGTTTTTACGCTTACTTTGAGCCTTTTTATAAGCTTTCCTGAGTGCGGCGATTTCCACTTTGTCTGGTGGCACAGCTTTCAACGCCACCATCAACTTCCGTTGGGCTATTGAGCAACTGTGATCAAACCATTTCTCCCCGTTCTTGGGTTGCCCCTTCCATACTTTTTTAAGGTCACTATCGACCTGGGAACAAATTCTGTCATAGGCTACCAAGACCTCATCGCCTATAATCCCTTCTTTCAAACAGGTAGACATTTCTACCCCAACCTTTCCCATCAAGTTTTCATTGAAGTCCTTCGGTACCACTCGGCACCATTTCAGACGACGTGTTTGGTCAATGGGCCTTATGTCCAGTATTCCAACAGTCAGGGTGTCAGATTCTTTTTTCCTTTCCTTAAATCTACAGACAAGGTCAACTGGACAGGATTATGATCACCATAAGTAGACCAGCTGACCTTGTACTGACTCACCCTGTTTACTAAATTTGTACTCACAAAAATATAATCAATAGTGGACCCCAGGCCACTACCTTTATATGTTGGGATATCACCTGTATGATTAACGGGGTAGATCAAAGCATTTCCAGCGATGAGGTCCTCTAGGTACAAACCCTGCGGGGTATGTTCAAAAGGAATATTTTCTTGGTTTGGTGGGCCTAAAATGTCCCAAACAAAACAATTACCTAAACAACGATGAACATTAAAATCACCAAGCACTATAACCGAATATGGATTCCTGTTATTGACATTATACATTTCCAAGAAATCATATAGACTGACTAGGTGTTCATTTGGCGTACTCTTAGCAAAAGAATTGTAAAAATTGACAATAAGCCAGTTCCCATTTGAGTCAGTTTGGATTTCCACTGCAAGGCAATAAGGCGAACCTGTCTCCACTTTAGTATAGGTTCCCTCAAGTTTCAATGAGATATGGGTTAGAAGTCCACCCTTTGCCCTCCCCCTACAAGAAGCCACTGCAACTGACCAGAAAGCGGCATACCCATCCAACAAAAAAGTATTTTCCGTGTCCCAGGTCTCTTGTAGCCCAATAATTTCACAACCTAATAAACACTTCCTCCACAGAGGGTCTTTTGCTTTACTATTAAGCCCAGCTATGTTCCAACTAAGCACCCTCGTACCTGGATGCTGGGGTGGAACTCCCACCAAACTGTTCGTATTGCCATCATTAACATTCCTCTCTATAGTCCTGACTTTTAGGGTACCCTCCTCCGCCGTACACATTAGATTTTCATTTATCCCCTGATCCTCCACCATGATCAGAGTGGGAGCTTCCATAGTGGGTATAAGAAGGTCCCGATCAAAATCAAGTCAATCGTTTGAGTCTAAGTCACTCAGAGGTTGATAACGATTGAAAGTATCGACACCCTGGACGATCTGCCCTTCAGAGGTAATTACTCTGCCCCTGGATGAATCATTTATGAGCTGCTTTGTCTGATATCTATAAAAGTATCCCAGTGGGCGAAGAGTAATACCCTGATCAGTATATGGGAGCGAGGAAGCTCTTAACAGGGCATTATTAACTAAGAATGGATTACTAAAGTTTATGATGACACAGTCCCCCTTAATGTTCTTACGTGAGTGCCCTATCCATGAGACTCTCCTGGTGGTTAATATCTGATGTGAAAGCTCTACAGGGAACCCACACTGTTTATTTAACCACGAAACAGATTTATTCTTTAGAGATTCGTGGGATTCTGATTTATTTGTCAAGTCAGCATCTAACAGAGGTGGGACATTAGTCAGCACTGCCACAAGTGGGGCACACTCAGGGGGTAAATCTGGTTGTGCACCCACTGTGCGCTTAATCCTAGTTTCCCTCTTACTCTTTGGGCAAATATCTAAAGATGTGGTTTTATTTACTACTGTCAAGGGTACAACATCTGGGGATTCGACTGGATTTGATACTTCCTTAGGGGACTTGTGTAACTCAATATTTCCCCTTGGGCCCCCAGCTGCAATACCAACATTTACAGATGAATCACTGCGGGGCCCCAGAAGGTTTCGTAAACTTTCAATTTCTGCCGATAGTTCACCAATTTTAGTCACAAGGGGTTCAACTATCTTAAGAATTTTAGCCTCCATGATACCAACTAAACAATCTAATTGTTTAGAGTCTATTATTGTTTTAGAATTGTTTAGCGGAACTTCCCTTGGAGTATCCCCAGTTTTTGGCACAGGGCTTGTTTTTTTTTTTTTTTTTTTTTTTTTTTTTTTTTTTTTTGAAACCGTTTATTACAGTTTGTAAAAGTTACAGGTATGGGCCTACAACCACCCGGCCGGCCGCTAGAATGACAAAAGCATATTGCATACATACAGTAAAAGTCTCTCGGCAGTGAAGAGCAGTAAAACAGGAGTAATCAATGGTGCAGGCCACACAGCTCCATGCCCACAGTACGGTTCCCTTTTCTTGGAACAAAACAACACCAAAAAACCACACCCGCAAGGCAACCCGTGATCCAAAGCGACAGCACGTGCTCCATAAGTGGGGGATCCAAACCAGCAGCAGAACTCCGGAGAGGGGAATGGGAATAGATCAGGGACTGGGGGACCGCGCGCCCGCGGCCGAGGGAGGGGGGCCGTCTAGGGAGACGGAGCAGGCGAGGCAGCCGGTAGCAGTGGTGGCTCACAAATACCCCCGCGGTAGGCGTTCCAGGGGCCCCAGAGTTTCACCCACGCCCCAGGCTTACCTCTCGCCACATACACCACCTTTTCACGAAACATACACCAATCCATATGCTCTTTCCAGGCCGACACCGCAGGGGGCCTCTGGGATCCCCACAATTGAGCAATGTCGCGCTTGGCTATCATGTATCCCAGAGTCACCCACCGCGTCTGCGGGACCGAATAGTCATTCGGTTCCCATACATTCAGCAAGCATCTCCTCGCTTCAGGCAGCAGCGCGACACGCGTAACCACACGCAGGACCTCATGCACACCACGCCAGAATCGCTCCACCTTCGGGCACTCCCACAGTATATGCATGAAAGTCGCCAACGCACCACAGCCACGCTTACACATTCCGTCACCAGCAAAACCCATACGCAGAAGCCTTGGCCCCGTCACGTAAACCCGGTGAAGGATCTTGAGCTGGACGAAACGAAGGCGAGCCGGGATGGCCACCTCTTTCGGAGAGGCCACCGCGGAAATCCAATCCTCGTCGTCCAGCTCCAGCCCGTCGGCAACC
The DNA here is from genome assembly GCF_964204655.1 of Triturus cristatus. Taxonomy (NCBI): domain Eukaryota; kingdom Metazoa; phylum Chordata; class Amphibia; order Caudata; family Salamandridae; genus Triturus; species Triturus cristatus. The sequence continues at coordinate 559,656,293 of NC_140590.1, forward strand.
CAAGCCTCGCGGAGACTAGTCAGCAGGCACGATCTATCGTTGATCAGTTTTTTGCATATGAGGGAGATCATGCTGTCCGGGACATGGCCATCTAGCACTCTGTCCTCCAGGGGGGAAGACTCCGGAATGGATGCGACATCCGGGAAGACGGAGCCCAGCGCATGGCGGACTTGTAGGTACCGAAAGTACTCACTGCCCTGCAGCTGGAACTCCGCCTGCAACGTCTCAAAAGTTTTGAATCCCCCCCTCGTCCAGAGATCTCCCACCGTGCTGATTCCGATCGTGTCCCACTTCTCGAAGCCCTTCGACGTCCACAGGGAGCCCAACCTCTCAGACGCATACAGCGGTGACGCCCGGGTCAAACGGTCCTTCCACCCCATAGCTGCATTAGCCGCGTGCCAGACACGCACCATGACACGCGTCGGTCCCGTCAAACGGGAGTCGGGCGCGCCAGCGTAGAGCGCTCGATTGTAATCGCCACCGGGCAGGAGCATCTTATCCATCTCAAATGCCGGGTTCAAGGCGGGCCCGTAAAGGCCATGATTAATTGCAGCTAGTTGGGAGGCCCAGTAATACCGTTTAATGTCCGGGAGGGCGACCCCCCCATCGTACCACGGGAGCGTCAATTTAGCCAGAGCAATGCGCGGCCTCCCGTCCCAGAACAGGCGCCGCTGGAGGCCCTCCACCTCACGGAAATAGCGTGCCGGGACCAAGTCCATAGTATTCTGGAGGGCGTAGAGGAAGCGCGGCAGGGACATCATTTTAAACAAGGCCGCTCGGCCGAGCGGCGAGAGCGGCAGACGCCGCCAGCGCACCACATCCTCCTTCAAGCGCCGGAGGGGGGGTAGCAAATTCCGCTCATAGCGGGCCTCCGGGTCAAGAGTGATATAGATACCCAGGTACCGAAAACCTTGGGAGGCAATCTGGATCGGACAGTCCCGTGGTAGGACCGGAGCCTCCCCGGAAAGCACGTAGACACAGGATTTCGCCCAGTTGATGACCAGGCCTGAGTTGCGACCGAATGAGCGCAAAACATCAACCAGGACGATCAGTGATTTCCGCGGGGAGGCGAGATACAGAAGGATATCGTCAGCATAGAGGGACACACGGTCCTCATGCTCGGGGGTCCAGCGGAGACCACGGATAGAAGGGTGCCACCGCAGCCACTCCGCCAGGGGCTCCAGGGCCAGGGCGAACAGGAGAGGCGACAGGGGGCAACCCTGTCGCGTGCCCCGCCCCAGCGCGAATGGGGCCGAGACTCGCCCATTCACTACCACCTGCGCCAATGGGCCCGAGTATAGCAATTTGACCCAGCTAATGAAACCCGGGCCAAACCCAAATTTCGCCAGCATCGCCCAGATGTATGGCCATTCAAGCGTATCAAACGCCATGGTGGCGTCCAAGGACGCCAAGATGGCCGGCTCCCGCACAAATGGGACACGCGCGAGCACCCCGTGTAAGCGCCGCAGATTGAGCGCCGTGTTGCGGTGCGGTATAAAGCCAGATTGGTCTTGGTGGACCAAATCGCCCACCACGCCAATCAACCGGTTGGCCAACACCTTGGCGAGGATTTTGGGCTCCGCGTTCAAGAGCGAAATCGGCCTATAGGATGTGACCCGTTCACGGGGCTTCCCCTCCTTGTGGATCACCACAATTGTGGCCAGACGCTGGTCCGGCGGGAGGGAACCCTGCGAGTGGGCCGCCAGGAACATCGCGCGCAGGTGGGGCGCCAACACATCCGGGCGCAGCTTGTATAGCTCGATGGGAATACCATTGGGGCCCATGGCCTTGCCGGATGCAACCGAGCGAATAGCCAAGGCAATTTCGTCCGAGGTGGGAGGGGCGTCCAGCGAATCCCTGTCCTCCACCGTAAGGGAGGGCAGTGCGATGTCCCGAAGCAGGGCATGGGAATCTTCCTCCGAGCAGGGGGAAACCGGGGAGTAAACTTCGCGGAAATAATCCGCGAAGCAGGAGACAATGGCTTCCGGCTCAGTGACACATGCACCATCCACACTCTCAATCAAAGGCACCACGCGGCTCGCTCTCTCCCTCTTATCCAACCACGCAATCAATTTGCCAGCCTTATCACCCACATCATACAATCGCCCCTGCTGCTCTCTACTGAGGCCCCTGGCCGCCTCCGTGACGAGGGCGCGATAGGCCGCCTGCTTTAGGTGTAGGACATGCAACTTGGCGTCTGTTACCCCGCTCCCCAGGTCACCCTCCAGTTCTGCAATCTCGGCCTCTACCCGGGTCACCTCCTCCCGCTCGCGCCGCCGGGCATGGGAGATAAAGGAGAGGGCCTCCCCTCTAAGAACTACCTTAAAAGCCTCCCACAGGGAGATGGCCGAGGGGACCGACCCCACATTCTCGTCGAAATATCGCTGTAAGGATTTAATCAAATCGGCACGAATGGTGGGGTCGCGCAAATACCATGCATTGATTGGGGCCACCCTGCCATCCCCCCTCGGGAAGACATCGAAATGCAACAACAATGGGGAGTGGTCTGAGATACCCCGCGCCAGATGGCGCACCTCCCCCACCCTCCCTGCATGGGCCGCCGGGACAAGGAGGTAATCAAGCCGCGAGAGGCTACCATGGGCACCCGAGTGGAAGGTGTACTGTCGCAATGCGGGATGCTTTAATCGCCAACAATCCACCAGGCCCAGCGTGTCCAAAAGGCCGGGCAGCCACGCCTGTGCCCGGGGGAGGTCCCTAGGGGGATGGCGATCCATAGACCCAGAGGCTACCGCATTAAAGTCCCCTCCAACCACCAGCAGGCCACTCGGAAGGTCCAGAAGGAGGCGCCCCAGGTCCGCAAATGTGGTGGCTTGTAACCCAGGCGGGACGTACACTGATATAAAGATAAACACTCTACCCTCCATTCTTCCCACCAGAACCGTGTAGCGTCCCCTCTCATCATGGCGCACCTCGTCAATCTCCAACGGGAGCGAGTTCTTAACCATAATACCCACCCCCCGCGAGCCCGAGGTGAAGCCGGAATGGGCCGCCAAACGATATCCCCGCCGATTCATTGCATGAAAGGAGTTACCTATAAGGTGCGTCTCCTGCAGGAAGACAACATCTGGTAAAATACGTTTTAAGTACTGCAGGACCACACCACGCTTAATCCTATCCCCCAGGCCGTTAACATTCCATGACAACACAGTCAAATCCCTACCCCCCATCATACGTCGAAACAATCGGTCGTCCCCCATCGAGCATCCTAAAAACAACAACACAGTAGCGGGTTTGCCTTGCGGTGCTAACAAACAACACACCCCCCCCACCCCCCGGTCCCAACAGAACTCCCCCCTCCCTGCACCCCTGCATGAGCCCAGACAGCCCCCCCAAAGTGCAGTGTGCCTGTCGCCCCATAGCTAAATACTAACTAGTCCCCCAGAGGAGGAGGGAAGCCCCCAACAGACCCCGCACGACCTCCATAGGAGGGGAACATACGCAATCAATAAATGGTGAAGGAACAACGTCCAGAGCAAGGCCTATTCAGTCACCCCTCAATTCTGATCCGGCGGGCCCTCCTCGCCAGCCGCGCCCCCCCCGCCCCCCCGGCCCCGATCTCCAGGCAGAGTGTCCAGCCAGTCCCCAGCCGCCTCGGGCCGGTCGAAGAAGTGCGTGCGACCATCCACCTCTACCCTCAGCTTAGCTGGAAAGAGCATTGAGTACTTGAGGTTCAGGTCCCTTAGGCGACGTTTAACACCAAGAAAGCTCTGTCGCTGCTTCTGGACCGCCGGAGTAAAGTCTGGGTAGAAATGTACCTCCATGTTGTCAAGCTTGACCGGTCCCTGTTGCCTGGAGGTCTGGAGGATAGCATCTCTGTCCCGAAAATTAAAAATCCGGGCAATGAGAGGCCGCGGCGGGGCACCAGTCTTAGGTCTGCCCCCGGGGACCCGGTGAGCACGCTCCACCGCAAAAAGCTTACTCAGCCCCCGGGGCTGGAGATGGGTCAGGATCAACTCTTCCACGAAAAGATCCGCCGCCTCCGCCTCTCGTCCCTCCGGCACCCCCACAATACGGACATTATTTCTCCGGGCCCGACCCTCGGAATCCTCCAGTCGCCGGTCCATCAGGGCGCTCGCCTGTCCAAGCCGGCGCACCTCCTTCTGGAGGGCCACCACGTCTGTCGTGAGGCTCGTTGTGGTGTGGGCCAGGGAGTCGACTCGGTCGTTTGTTTTGGACAAGTCTGCCCTCACAAGGCTCACATCCACCAGGACCGAGTCTATTTTCTGCGCTAAGGTATCGAAACGCTGGTCCACCGAGGCCTTCATCTCTGCGATGGCGCCCATGACGTCCCGGAGGGTCAGATCCACCGGATGAGCAGATGCCTCCGTCGGGCCCACCGGGGATGCACGCGATGTCTCCGGAGAACCCTTCTGGAGCGTGTAGCGGTCCATACTGTTAGCCTGGTGCGCCGTGCCACGGCGGGTCGTCTTCACCTTCGCCCGGTCGCCATCTTGTTTGGTGGACATGCTGGCTCTTCCACCGTCGTGTCAAGCTCCCCGAGCGGGCCACTATACCAAGTCACGGGTGCCAGGGGGGGGGCGGGGGCGACCACCGAAACGCGGGTCAACCCACCGCCGGCGGGTCAGCCGGGCTCCTGGACAAGGCCACACCACCGCACCCCGCTCCGCCGCCCGACCCCGCTTGAGAGCAAGGAGGGCGCAAAAGCGAAAGCGAAAGTGCGGGGTACGCGAGTCGCCCAGCCCCGCTCGCCGCTGTTATTCACTTTGTCCCCGGAGCGCCCCACTACTCCAATCCGGGGGGCCGGCGAGGAGAAGGCCGCAACCTTCGATCGATGCTCCCACCGGTGTTCGGGGTCCGATTCGAGCCCGAAAAACGGGTGGCGCCTCAGCTCGGGTTCCCCGACACAGTCCCCTCAACAAGGACAGGATATCGCCAGGATTAATTCAGGAGGTCGCGGAGGTCCTCGGGAGCCTCGCACCTACGCGGCCATCTTGGTTGCGCGCTAGGCTCCTCCCGGGCTTGTTTTTTTGTGGCTACTTCGACCACCCCCCCCCGTTTAGGTTGTGTGTGTTCACGGGGTCTCAACTCTCTCTGGGTTACAGAAACCAAAGACTCCTCTAATGGAGCCTCAAGGATGTCTTTTGGGTCATCCATATTGGCTTGAAACAACTCTAAATCAGAAGAAAGAGGAGCTAGTTCTGCCAAAGTTTTCAGTGCTGCAGCTCGCACCATGAGGGGGCGGAAATAATGTAGTGGGCATACTGATTGGTAAGGGGGACATGGGGGTTGGAATAGAACCCTGGCCTAGTGATTTGCGTCTTTCGCTATTTATTTTGATGACAACTTTCACTAGATAGTTATCAAGTGTTGCAGCAGTGGAAGGTGATTTGCCTGACGTGGATTTCGACATTTTCACAAATAACTCGGGATGTGTTAAAAGTTAATTAAACAATACCAGGCTATAATAACGCCTATACAAATAAGAGGTGGCCAAATGAGTCAATAAAAAAACATCAGACAGTTCCTTGTCCTATAATTTAACACCTCAGTTCGTGGGACAATACAGTTCACTAAGTCCAACAAAAGGGTAATGGGACAAGTACCTGAGACCTTAATAACGTGGCCCGTCCCGTCCTCCTCGTGCCTCTGAGGGCCACAGAGGGCCCGCCCTTTGCCCGGGCTTGGCCCGGCACCGCCCGAGCGCGTCCCGCGACGCGGAATGAGCCGTTTGAATTTAGCGCCTCCGGGCGCGGAAGTGCTGACGGGTGGGGGCGGTGACAACAAGGGAGTCCTGGGAGGCGTAGTCCTGCACTCCCTGCGTTTGGTGCACAAACCAGCAGCAACAGCGACGGGGGAAGAAGAGAGCGTCCGCCCCAACAAGCTCCCCTGCGCTGCCCAGGTAAAAACTGCTCCGCCGATAATCAGAGTGCTTTCAGAAAGGTCTCCCTGTGCATCGTCCCCCGAAATCCACCCTTACCTGGCCCCACCACCCCACTGCTGTTACCTGCACGGACCGCGGCTGGACAGCTCAAAAAAGAGATACCCTAAAATGGGAATTATAAGGGATACCAAGAAGATAGCAAATAAGACCTAGAACTATGAAGAGATATGAGTGAACCAAACGACAGACTTTAGAGCTTGGAAAATAAATGGAACTGAGCATAGAACAACGGAACAATGCCCTAGAATGAAGGGTTAAATACAGTGGCATACTAAAGTATGCAAAAAGTGATGGGTGGAATGCTTGAATTAATCTCAGCTACTGGTAATTACTCGGGCTGCATCCCAATCCATTGTTATTTTACGCACCATATCACCTCAGTTTGGACCCAGCTATATGCAAATCAGTCTTGACCCTGCTCCAATTGCACCAGTCCAACATTAACTGCCAAGCCAGGTTCACCCTGAACTGGAAGGCAAGCAACCCAGGACGGTTTCAATCATTCCATCCATCATCTTGTTGTTTTTGCATTAAATAGAGTGGAGCAGATGGAGTGAAGACCCCATTAATCGAGGGTCAACGTCAGCGAATGGAAGAGCACAGAAACTAGAGCAGAAAGGGACCAGAACACAGACGATGAAAGAGAGAGACACGAGAAGAGAGAGCAAAGAGACACGAGAAGAGAGAACAAAGGTGAGACAGCCCAGTACCAGGTGCATTAAAGGCACAGGAGGGTAGAAAATGACAAGACTATCCAGATCCAGGAGAGTGTTACTAATGCTTGATGTCTGACAGATCTTCCCATCCAGTGAGGAGGGCTCCTGAAAACCCACTTGAAGCAGGGCTACTGTAGAGCGTTTCACAGACACGACCTAGCATTCTACTTGAGGCAAGCTGGTGACCCAGTGGGGCTGAAACTAGGAACACTGACACAGAGAAGGCAGCATCGTTGAGGACACTGCTTTGTGGACTAGGTGTATTTACACATTATTTTTGTTTCATGTTTCAGTCCTATACACAATGATTTCAACCCCTCCCCCCGCCCCCACCCTGAATATGGCTCCATCACCAATGATGGTGCTAGAGCTCTCTCTTTTGGCTAAGATGAAGGTCTTGACTTTATTCATGGCGGTAACAGTGCACAGAAGAAACATGTCCAAGAAATCGGGTTACTTGGTTCATGCCATTGTGGCGACCACAAAGCACTAGCAAATGTAAGAACACCAATGTTTGCCAGTGAGCAGGACTTTAGGTTCACAATCTGTGACTGATCATTGTCCTTCTCTTAAGCGTCTTTAATCTTTCAGTAGACATGGACGAGAAGCCTAGGCCTGGCTCAAGTGCGCTTTTGTAGGGTGAATTGAGGCACAGTGCAAACCAATCGTCACAGCAGCAATACAGATGTGTACACGTGGCCAGAGCTTGAATCCACAAAATATTCATGTCTCAAAATATACACAAACATATTTTCAGTAACAAGCGGTTGAAAGCACACAAAACATAATAATATAATGAGAAAGATAATATGATGCAGTTTTAAGTTTGCCCCCAACTATCTACAAGGGTTGTAATAAATGCTCGTAATTCGCTTCCGCGTAATTACGTGAAATTTCACCGAAAATACATGTGATTATACAAAATGCAAATCCGTTATTTCATGCTATTTTATAGCACAAAATGCGTCCTTGTGTCAATTTTTGATGCAAGGACGCATTTCACGCTGAAAAATATTTTTAAAAAGCCAAAGTGCTGAGAACAGTCTCACACTCTTTTCTTTCCTTGCTTTTGCAGTAACGTTTAATTGCAAATGGAAAGTTCTTGGTAATTTTTTTTTATAGTGAATGGGGCATAATTCAGCAAAGTGTCATGATGATGTAATTTTGTGAAACAACTCTAACGCGGAATTCAAGATAATACTTGAATTATCACAGCGTAATTTAAATTTCACCCAGGCCTACTTTCAACACTGTACTCGGTTTATGATTATTACCAGAACACTTCTCAAAGTATAACACTCAAACAATGCAGTCACTAGAATGCTCGAATGGTTCAGCAGTGTTTGCAAACTTGTACTAATAATTAACTTATCGCGAGTGCAACACAGAACAAGCATTGAAAATGCAATAGGTCTCACCCTCGTTTAAGTTAAAGCAATTCTGTTTGTAATTAGGGGGCTTTAGCTTTGCTTTTATTAGTGTCTTTCAAACTTTCATGTACATAACATGCATATGTATGCACATATGTATATGTATGCATACATTTATATTTGTATATAGATATGTAGATGTATATATATATGTTTATATGTATGTATATACATACACATACATATATAAATGCATATGCATGTATATACATATATATATGTGCATATGTGTGCGCATAGAGATGTAGAGGTAGAGGTAGAGAGTAGAGAGTAGTAGAGCGAGAGGCAGAGAGAGTGGTAGAGCGAGAGTTAGCGCGAGAGGTAGAGCGGTAGAGAGTGAGAAGTAGAGAGTAGGGAGTGAGTAGTAGAGTAGAGAGTGAGTAGTAGAGAGTAGAGTGAGTAGTAGAGAGTGAGTAGTAGAGAGTAGCAGAGAGTGAGTAGAAGAGTAGTAGTGAGTAGTAGAGAGTAGTAGAGAGTGAGTAGTAGTGAGTAGTAGAGAGTGAGTAGTAGAGAGTGAGTAGCAGAGAGTGAGTAGTAGAGAGTAGCAGAGATTAGTAGAGAGTAGTAGAGAATAGTATAGAGAGTAGTAGAGAGTAGTAGAGAGTGAGTAATAGAGAGTGAGTAGGAGAGAGTGAGTAGTAGTGAGTAGTAGAGAATGAGTAAAGAGTAGTAGAGAGTGAGTAGTAGATATTGAGTAGTAGAGTGAGTAGTAGATATTGAGTAGTAGAGTGAGTAGTAGAGAGTAGTAGAGAGTGAGTAGTAGAGAGTAGTACAGAGTGAGTAGTAGAGAGTGAGTAGAGAGTAGTAGAGAGTGAGAAGTAGAGAGTAGTAGAGTGAGTAGAGCGGAGAGTAGTAGAGAGTAGTAGAGAGTAAGTAGTAGTGAGTGAGTAGAGAGTAGAGAGTGAGTAGTAGAGAGTAGTAGAGATTGAGTAGAGTAGTAGAGAGTGAGTAGTAGAGTAGTAGTAGAGAGGGAGTAGTAGAGAGTGAGTAGAGACTAGTAGAGAGTGAGTAGTAGAGAGTAGTAGAGAGTGAGTAGTAGAGTGAGTAGAGAGGTGAGTAGAGAGGAGAGTAGTAGAGAGTAGTAGAGAGTGATTAGAGAGTGAGTAGAGAGTGAGTAGTAGAGAGTAGTAGAGATTGAGTAGAGAGTAGTAGAGAGTGAGTAGTACAGAGAAGTAGAGTGAGTAGAGAGGAGAGTAGTAGAGAGTGATTAGAGAGTGAGTAGAGAGCAAGTAGTAGATAGTAGTAGAGACTGAATAGAGAGTAGTAGGTAGAGAGTAGTAGAGTGAATAGTAGAGAGTAGTAGAGAGGAGAGTAGTAGAGTGGAGAGTAGTAGAGAGTGAGTAGTAGAGAGTAGTAGAGAGTGAGTAGAGAGTAGTAGAGAGTGAGTAGTAGAGTAGTAGAGAGTGAGTAGTAGAGAGTGAGAAGTAGAGTGTAGTAGAGAGTAGTAGAGAGTGAGTAGTAGAGAGTAGTCAAGAGTGAGTAGAGAGTGTAGTAGAGAGTAGTAGAGAGTGAGTAATAGAGTGAATAGTATAGAGTAGTAGAGAGTGAGTAGAGAGTAGTAGAGAGTAGTAGAGTGACAGTGTCTCACACACACAGTGTGTCACACGCACAGTCACACACACAGTGTCTCACACACAGTGTCACACACAGTGTCACAGTGTCTCACACACACAGTCTCACACACACACACACACACACACACACACACACACACACACACACACACACACACACACACACACAGTCTCACACACACAGTAACACACATACACACAGTCTCACACACACAGTCTCACACACACAGTCCCTCATACACACAGTGTCTCACATACACAGTGTCTCACACAGTGTCTCACACACTCACTGTCTCACACACACACAGTCTCTCACACACACCGTCTCTCTCGCACACAGTCTCTCTCACACACAGTCTCACACACACACACACAGTCTCACACACAGTGTCTCACACACAGTGTCTCACACACACACAGTCACACACACACAGTCTCACACACAGTCTCACACACACACAGTATCACAGTCTCACACACGCACAGTATCACACACACACTGTCACACACACAGTGTCTCACACACACACAGTGTCTCTCACACAGAGTCTCACACACACACACACACACAGTAATGTAATGTCAATTTTAGAATCCGGAGGAGAGACAAGGGTGGCCGGACACCGTGGAAGTAGAGAGTAGTAGAGAGTGAGAAGTAGAGTGTAGTAGAGAGTAGTAGAGAGTGAGTAGTAGAGAGTAGTCAAGAGTGAGTAGAGAGTGTAGTAGAGAGTGAGTAATAGAGTGAATAGTATAGAGTAGTAGAGAGTGAGTAGAGAGTAGTAGAGTGACAGTGTCTCACACGCAGTGTCACACACACAGTCACACACACACACACACACAGTCTCACACACACACACACACAGTGTCTCACACACAGTGTCACAGTGTCTCACACACACAGTCTCACACACACAGTCACACACACACACACACACACACACACACACACACACACACACACACACACACACACACAGTCTCACACACACACAGTCACACACATACACACAGTCTCACACACACACAGTCCCTCATACACACAGTGTCTCACATACACAGTGTCTCACACACACAGTGTCTCACACACTCACTGTCTCACACACACACAGTCTCTCACACACACAGTCTCTCACACACACAGTCTCTCACACACACAGCCTCACACACAGTCTCTCACACACACAGTATCACAGTCTCACACACGCACAGTATCACACACACACTGTCACACACACAGTGTCTCACACACACACAGTGTCTCTCACACACACACATAGTAATGTAATGTCAATTTAAGAATCCGGAGGAGAGACAAGGGTGGCCGGACCCCGTGGAAGCCTCTGCTATTTAATGTGTTTTACTAGTCGGGTTTCAGGGCTCAGATAAAAGGTTGCCCCTTCGTAAAGCAGCCTGTTTGCCTTCTCTCCAAGGTCTGGTCACAAGAGGGCTGATGCCAGCAACATGTACGGCCGCCCCCTCCTCACGGCCTACCTCAGTGCGCATTGGCTAGATTTATATGTATGATGCGGCCCAATTATATGTTGTGTGAATGTTTCCCCACCCGTTTTCTGCGCTCCCCATTAGTCAATGTTGCAGACCCTGAAGGTCACGTCTGGGGAGCCCCCCAGGGGGAAGGTGTCTGCATTTCTAACCAGGGAACCGCCACGCCCCCTCCCCCCTTAGCAACTGCCACCCTCCCGCCCACCAACCCTACCCGCCGCCCCAGCCGGCATCAAACATGCACATATCAATGAGGCGCCAATGTGTGTTTTTGGGAATCCGCGATGGGGAAAGCTATAATCTGCTTTATTGAGATTTTAAACTGTTTTACGTTTATGCTAGGCCCTGTCCTCCAGCAGGTCTGCGCGCACCATTAAATATCCCAAAAAAGACCCATCTTGCATTGGCGTCTGGTGTTCAGTGCCGAGTGTGGTACCGGACACAGTGGGTGAACGCTCGTGCCAAGAAGAGTGGAAAGCCTTCTGCAAGAGATCGGATACTGCCCATTCATTCCCAAGGCCTCTCCAGAGAAGAACACACCTTCTCACTGCACAGTTCTGCATTCTGGGGGGCCTGGTGTGGGCACCCCCAGGTTTGTTCCAGTGATGGAGACAGGGTGCAGACCTCAGTGCCCCACCATCAGCTTAGCAGACCAGTATGAGAATCACCATTAAAGGGGGGGTGGGGAGTCTCATCTGTGCCCTGTCTCCCAGTCTGTATATTTCATTTTGAAAAGCCAGACGGAGGGTCCACGCAGGAGACCCTCATTTGTATTTTCCGGCTAGTGGTGGCGGTTGCGGCCCTGCAGGCATGGTGGAGCTCAGTCCTGCGTGAGGCTGGAGGGAGGTGGTTGGCTTGGGTCACGTGGGGGTTGTAGGTGGACAATGTACATGTCTTGTAGGTGCAAAATGTGTCAGAAGGGTCTGGTAGGAATGTAAGCGCCCAAAGCGCATTGTTAACTGACAATTCACCAGAAGGGGCTTTTAGGCACATCACACATAGCTAGGTACATACATGATGCTCTACAGTAGACTTGTGGCTAGACACTGCACCGCAAAGTGTTGTACGTGCACAATGCACCATAGCAGCCTTGCGCGACCTCCACGCAACACAATAGCTTTGTTCACACAGAATTCACCACTGTGGTCTTCGACATACATGCATGTGCACCACTTGGCCTTGTGTGGACACAACTGTGCGCTCAAAAGCCTGGAAGGAATGCCATGCACTTTGAGAGCCTTGTATTAAACAATACAAGAGAGGGCGGTTATGCAGAGTCGCCCCAGCTCTTCTTGCTCCCCACAAGAGATGTAGTGAGAAGGAGTACACTGGTAACGGTGGGCGACTGCCAACAGGGTCACCACACATGTGCATAATATGTGACCTATATTAATAACCCCAGTTTGTGGTCTCTTCCTACGGCATGCAGAGGGTTGCCTATTCCAGTCGTGCAATCTATTTCATTTGCATGCAGGGTTTCACTTATTTATTAGCATGCAGTGTGTTGCCTAGTGCAGCAATATGCATCACTTTGGCCTGCAGTGTGCGGTCTTTCAGTGTCATGTATTGTAGTGTGCCTCTTTCAGCAATGCCTTCACCTGTCTCATTTTCGTCCATGTCACTCTATTTTTCTTTCCCGACATCTGCCTCACCGTTGATGCTGAATCTAATCTTCGCAGGAGGGGCTCTCCTTCCTCGCAGACGTGGTCCCGAAAGTGAAAGAGGACCGCGCTGCAGACCATTTTGTCTTTATGGGGCCATGTGTTTTGAAACACATGGCCCCATAAAGATAAGAATGCTTTTACTTCAGCCGAAAAGCGGACGAGCCCGGCCAAGTGGGCCCGACGAAAAATGGAAAAGTCTACGTCACAAAGTGCTCTTTCCCAATGGCTGGCCACCGTTTAGCATAAACGGTGATGCCGGCCAATGGGAAAGAGGGGCGGGGCTTAAAGCCCTTTGCATAATTCCCATCACCGTTTAGCATAAACGGTGACACCGGCCAATGGGAAAGAGGGGCGGAGCTTGAAGCCCTTTACAGAATTCCCTCTAAATCATTAAATCACGCCAGCGAGACTGCGCATGTGCGCAGCCCACGCCAGCCGAGACCCACAAACGACGGATCGCAATCCTTCTGTCAAAAAAGAAATACTCTGTATCGTTTGCAAATCTTTACTATTCTGAATTCTAACTCATTTGAGGACTAAAAATAAGAAAGAATAGTCATTTCGGCGGATGGGCGAAGGGGTCAAATTGCCTAAGGCCCACCTGGTAAAGTGACCTTTCTCATTCTTTCTCAGCTCTGCCTCTCTATCTTCATATCTCTCTCTCTCTCTCTCTCTCTCTCTGTTTCTCTCTCTGTCTCTCTCTCTCTCTCTGTCTCTCTCTGTGTACCTCTACCTTTGACTCGGTGTCTCTATACCTATCCCATCTCACCAGCCTCTACCTGTCTCTGCCCTCACCTATTTCTTGCTCTGTCATCCCTTTGTTTCTACATGCTGTTTACCTCTCTCCACTTTTCTGTCCACCGCTAACTTATTCTTCACCGTGCTTCCCTCTGTCTGGTTGGCAACTCTAAGTCTCCACTCTCTTTCTACCCCGCAAATTTGTACCTCGCCTATCTCGTACCAACGACTGAATCACAGTCCTATACATCTCTGGCCATACCTATTATCCTCTGTCACCTCTCTTTACCATGCTCTAACCATCCCCTTCCTCACCTATCTTTCTGTCTCAGGTCTCTATCCTTACTTCACCTCACTTCTTTACTTTAGCCCTATCTTTTCTTCCTCTCTGCATGCCTCTACATCTCTATGAACCTACCCTCCCTTCTTGTCTTAGCTCTCTCTACCTCACTTTTCTCTCTCACTCTACCCCTACTTCTCTTAAACTCTTTCTCAGGATCCGTCTCTCTATTACTTGTGGTAATACCTGATCTCTCTACCTTACCTCTCTCTTTACTTCATTGTTCTTTCCACACCTGACTGGTCTGTTTCTCTCTTACGTCCACCTCTCTCTTCAATCTACATGACCTGTCTCTTAGTATCATCTCAATCTTTTCATCACCTCATCCATCTTTTTGCATCTCTCTGTACCATCACCTTTCTCACCATCTCTCTACCTCACCACTCTCTTCCTGACCTCTCCCAACTTCACATCATAATCACTACTGCATGCTTCTTTACCCCACTCCTCCCTTTCACTTACTACCCAACCTCTTAATTGAACTCTATTCATTCACTATCTGACCTCTCCACCTTCTTTCTCTTTCTAACTTTGCTCTCTGTACACCACCCCTCTTGCTATTGTAATCCTTTCATGCTACCTTTCTTTCTGTACCTCTGTTTCAATCTATCATTACATCCATTTTCTCTTTCCCTCTTCATTCCTCCTCTAATTCAATGCACCCTCCCCTCTCTACCCCACCTTTTTTCAACCTCTCTCTACTCTTTATACATTGCTGTACCTCAGCTCTGTCTCTACCGCTTCACTTTTTCTACCTTACACCAGCAGCAGCTGGCAAGTAGACAGAGTCAGAAGCGGGCAAATGTGTGGTTGGTGCATGCATGCAAGGTGAGTTGTAAATGAAAAGAAATAACTGCTTACCTTGCTTGCTACACAACGTCTGACATCCTCCTCACTCCGGTCCTGTTTGGCTGTGTCTACTCCAAGCTCCATGGGTTTCAGCAAATTACCCTAACCGATCCTGGCACTGCTGTTAACCAGCAAAAGAGAAGCATCAGGATTGGAGGGAGCAGTCTCTCTGAGCACGCTCAAGAGCACTGGAGGCCTGTGCTTTCTGTAACCCAGCTTTCTAAGACAGCTGGGTTGGAGAGGTTTAAAATGTGCATGTCTGACTGGCCATCGCAAGTCGACTGGCCAAAGAGAAGTGCACTTTAAATCGAAGTTCATAACCAGCCCACCACTCCTACCTGTTGCAGCAATGAACTTGCCCCGTCCTGACACTCTGTTCAGGACGGGTAAATGAACAATAAAATAGTAATAAATTAACGTTATTACCATTTTAAGTTTCATCTCTGGGGCTTTCCTGGGGGGCATTTTTGGCAGTGGGGCAACACTCCTGCCCTGCACTGTCTTTCTACCTCAACATCAACCTCATCTCTCTTTCTCTACCTCACCTTTGTCTCTCAACTTCACCTCTTTTTCCTCGACAGTCTCCTTCTGCACATCACCCCCTATTGTTCCACTTTTTTATCGGCTGCACCAAACTCTACATAACCTGTCTTTCTATGCCTCCTTTCTCATTCTGTCCATCTTTTTACCTCACTCCTTTCTCTACCTTGCATCCCTCTATATTTCTGACTACCTTGACCACTCTGTCAACCTGTGCTTTTCTCTGTCTCTAGGTCTAACTTATTCTACTTTCTACTTTACCTCTCTCTCTAGCTTACACCTCGGTGTACTCTACCCCTCTTCCTCTCTCTAAATTTTGTTCTCAATATCTCTAGCTTGCTACCTCTCTACCTCACTCTAAACATTACCTATCTTTCTATCTCGCTTTGTTTTCCTATCACCTTCTCTTCCTGCCTCTCTCTATCTTTCTAGCTACCTACCTTTTCTCAGTTTACTGTACAAGTCTACCTACTTCATGTATTTCACTACATGAGCTAGTTTTTAGCTAGTTTTGTGTCCCGAGCATACAAATGCGAACCGATCGCGGAGTTTGTGGAATTTGGGCACTTTGCATTCCGATACTTTGCGCTCGTTTGCACAGCTTCTGGATGCAACGGCACCAATGTAGTGCAGATCGCAGCAGTGGCCGGATCGGGTAAGGGCAGTGGGTTGGGAGGGCGCAGCAGGGGGGGAAGTCGACGAACGACGTAATAGGAATTGTTAAATAAATACATAATACCTATTCAGTCAGCTTATCCCCGCCGCGCCCTGTCCTGCCCCACTGTGCTTATCTAAGCCGGCCATCGCTGGCCGATCACGGATTAACCACTCAAGCAACTTTTGTGCTCAAAATGCAGCTAAGAGGTTTTTCGAGTGGATTTTTTTCTCTAACTGGCCGTTTGGAGTTATTTTTTTGTGCGGGAAGTCTTTTTTTTAAAAGGAAGGAAAAGCCCCAGATAGTCCAACTTCCTGTTCCTGTCCAGCAGGCACCTCCTAGTGTTTATCCATCCTCTGCATATATACCATTAGATTTAAGGACTTTGCATTTGAGATTTCACAAGTAAGTTGAAAAACTGGTGTAAAAGGGTGTTGTTTGTTTGATTGGGGGCATGCACCAGGATTTTTTTGTACTTTTATTCGATTTTTAATATTTATTGTGGTGGGTGACCTGCAGTTTCTGTGGGGGCTAGTTTTATTTTGCATGTACTTTTTTTCTTTTGTAAAGGAAAAATGTTGTAGTTTAGTACATTTTATCAATGTTTTTTCATAAATTTGCAATTTAATTTAATTCACAAAATGGCCTAGTCTGCCAATGGGCCAGGAGGCCCAGTAGTAGTCATGGGTGCATGAAACAACTGTTTCTGTGGTGTCTGTTGATTTGAAACATCCTTTAGGCGTTGGTTGGCATTGGATTTAATTACAAAATGTGTTTTTTGTGGCAATGCCTCCTTGCTGATTGTTGTTGTGACCATGTGGCTGGCGGCCATTTTGTGTAGGCTGCCGGTGTGCTTTTGCCATAGGTCGGGCTTTGTTTCCCATGCCTTTTTGCTCAGTGTTGTTGTTGACCATGTGGCACTAGCTGGCAGCCACTTTGTGCGTCCAGCCAGTGTGCCTTTGACATAGGTTTGTATGGAAGGATGACATACCAGTTTAATAATATGCTTCAGGATAATTTCACTTATTGTTCATTTATTTAAATTGTAATATTTTTTAATGTTTCTTTTTTATTTATTTTTTAATTTTTACATTTTATTAGTAATTAATGTTAATGTTCATTTTTTGTGATATACATTTTTGATATAATTACATTTTTTTGTGTAATTTAAATTTTTGCAAAAAAAAGTTTTACATTTTTCAAAAAAATGTTTCTTTTGTATTTTTGTACATTTGTTTATTGTAAATTATTTCCCCCCATTTTGTCTCGGTCGATCCATCATCCATCCATCCATACATCCACCATAGGTGCACAGCCACGCAACAGCATTCAGTTTTGTTGGTATATAATTCAATTTCCTCCTGGACACCCTCACTGCAGTGCACTTTAGAGTAGACATTATTATCATTTATTTGTATAATGATGATGATTATTATTATCATTGCCTGCCATAGATAGATGCGCACTAACCTCAATAAAAAAAAAATACTATTCAATTTACCCATGTAGTTTCTTGAGTTCCACATGTGTCTCCTTTAGAATATATGAACATAAAGGAAAGAGCATGATCTTTCTGTATATTGTGTGTTATTCTGATGGGGAATTATGGTATGGTAGTGTGGGTTGACCTTAAAGCAGTTACCTAAGTTAACATCAAAAACCACACTAATATTGCATTTGTCTGCACTAATTTAAACTGCAAACAATGCCATATTTCACACTGATTGTTTTTCTTGCTTGTTTGCTTTTAGTTGCACAAGAGAAGAGACATCACCCACAGTACTGCCAAACAGAAGGCATGTGCAGTCACATGTCAGTCCTCCAATCACTTCTGCTTGTGAAGCTTGGTGCAACTGCCGGGGACCAAGCTGAAAGCAGCACTCCTGCATCAACAGCACCACCCCAACCTAAGCCCTGAACTATGCTCGTCGGTGAGGCACCCACTGCAATGATGCAGATGCTGATGAGTAGTGATGTTGAATTGAATGTGTCCCTTTCGTAAAGTAGTACACAATCGTTTCAGGAAACAAAGCAAAGTGAACAACAGCCACAGCCAGCAATAGTAAATTTTTCTGATGTTGGAGCAGAACAGGAAGTTGAGCTTCCTTCTGAGCGAGAACCTCCTCTTTTAGAATCATTAGTTCCCAGATCTCCAGCAAGGAAAAGGAAGGGTACCACTCCACCATCTTCTCTAAGCACCACTTCTGATGATGATGATAGGGACATGGAGTGGACCCTGACAGAGTCCAGAAGACAACAGGAGAGTCAAGGGAAAATAAATGTTCCTGAAAGACTTAGACTTCTGAAAGGGGATGATGAGGAGGAGGATGACAATGAGGCAGTCATTGTGGAAGGTGACACAGAGGAGTCTGACATTGCTAATCAACCTGCTCAGAGGGATATGGCACAGGTAGCACCACCAGCTTCCATATTTGCAAAGTCCCAGCTGAGACCTGCACCAACCCCTACCTCAGGTGAAGCAGAGAGGCAATCGACGACACATCCACCTACCTCCACCAGTTCTTCTTCAGGCAATGGCAGTGGCACTGTATAAAAGTAATTCTCCCCAGTTTGGGACTTTTTTTTTTTACAGTTAACAAAGAGAGCGAGCACATTGCAGTATGCAGCATTTGCCAGACAAAGGTTCGCCGTAATTATGGTACTAGAGGCCAAGCGACCAATATAAACACACAGTAAAGTGGGAGGAGCACCTAAAATAAAATCGCTGAATGTGGTTGTGGTGGTAAGGAGAGCAACATCAGCGAAAAGTCCAATCATGGCGGAAGGTGATGATGAGGAAGAAGAGTGTGACATCTTCACACAAAGCAGCCCTATCCCCAGGGGGGGGCGTGGCCTGCCGGGCAACATGGCGGACGCGAGCGACTGAGGCTCCGACCGTTACCTCCCGGGCATCCTGCTGATTATTCTGAGGAGGGGGCAGATCGTGGTCGCTGGAAGCGGACCCGATGTGGGACAGTGCGGAGCAGCTGGTGCGGCCCCGCGAGCGGCGACTGAGGGGCGCTGTGGCCCAGCGGAGCTTGAGTGGCAAGGAGGCGCGCGGCGGCCTGTGAGGCGGGGCCTGCTGCGAGACCCGGCAGGGACGCCGAGAGACGGAGCGGGAGACGGCGCTGGCAGCGAGGTTGATCCCCTGGCGGCTGTGGTGCCTCGGCGGCTGGGAGCTGCTGTCTCCGGCGATTGCAGACTGGTGGGAGCCCTGACGGGTGCTGCGGAGCTGCGGAAACGTGGAGCGGAGCGTGGCGTCCATGCCCTGCAGGCCGCGAGATCGCCGCGCATCGCGGCGAGCGGTGGAGGACTGAGGAGCGGCGACCGCCCGGCGGGACCGGCAACCGGGGGAGACAGGGGACCCGAGCGGCGAGTGGTGAAGGGCTGTGCTGGGGGCCTGCAGCGGTGAGTCCAGAGTGCATGGGAGTGAGCTGCGTGAGGCGGAGGACCCCGGGCTGGAGTGGCCTGTGCGGCGGAGCCTGTACTGGGGCGGCTGGGAGAGGACAGTTGCTGCGCGGGAGAGCCCGGAGGTAGTGGAGTGGGCACTGAGGCCTGGGGCTGTCGCCCTCACTTGCGAGGCGCCGCACAGCGAGTGACCACGGCGGAGGAAGGCGCGCTAGCCATTGAGGGGGCCGCCTGGAGCAACAAATTGAAGAGGCGAGACGCCCTCACCCGGGGCACTGGACGCTGCGCCGCCGGGAGCGCGACCCCGGATGTGGGGCTGGCTGGCGGAGGCTACGGCGCCTGGGTGCATTTAGCAGGGCCAGCACGGGCCTAGACTGACCGCTGGCTAACTGGAGCGCTGGTGAGGGGGCGTGGTGGTGCGGAGCCCTGAAGGGAACTGGAGGAATACTGCCGGCTGGGCCCGTCCTACCGGGGCCGGTTGCCGTTTCGGACTGTGGAGGGCCCCCGATCCTCCCCCCCCCTACTGACTTCGGCCTGGCGGCTGGGCCTTGGAGTCCGAGTGGGGGCCGGGTGGCAGAGTGGAGCGGGGAGCCGGCGTGGATTGGAGGGCCCGCGGTGGGTCGAGTACACGGCGCCTGGCAACGACCTGTGAATGCCGACCGCCCAACAGTACGTGATGGGCCGACTACGAGACAAGACACAGCAGGGTCAGCCGCGGGCTGGGACTGCGGACCCCGCGCAGAGCCGGCCGGGGGGGACACGGAGTCGCAAGCGGCGGCCCTCTCGACCAAGATGGATACCATGCTAGCGGCAGTGGAGAGGCTCGGCGCCACCCTGGACCAGACACGGGGGTCCCTGGAAACGAAGATGGACAAGGTCACGACTGATTTCACCCTCCTCCATGCTGACCACCGCAAACTGGCCGAGAGAGTGGAGTCGCACGGTCAGACGCTCCAAGAACTACAACCTACTGTGCGGAGTCATGGCGCGGCGTTGCAGGATGTACTGGACCGGATCCACGCGCTCGAAGACAGGGTTGATGATGCGGAAGGACGCTCGAGGCGCAACAACATCCGCGCAGTGGGTCTCCCGGAGGGAGTGGAGGGCAGGCACCCAGAGCAGTACGTTGAGACCTGGCTGAGGGGCCTCCTGCCCCAGGGGGTGTTGTCCCAACACTTCGTGGTGGAAAGGGCGCACAGGGTGCCGGCGCAGAGACCCCAGCCGGGGGCCCGGCCCCGACCGTTCCTAATCAAGCTCCTCAACAACTGGGACAGGGACGCGATCCTCAGCGAAACTCGAAGAACTGGTGACCTGACTGTGGGCAGTAGCCGAGTTATGCTCTTTCCCGACTATACCACAGCCATCCAGCGGCGACGAAGCAACTACATGGCGGTGAAGCGCCAGCTGCGAGAGTTGGCTCTCCCTTACTCCCTGCTGTTCCCGGCCCGCCTGCGAGTGGTGGCAAAAGAAGGGGCCCGTTTCTTCGACTCCCCGGAGGACGTGTGGGACTGGCTGGAGGAGTCGGGACAGTGGACGGGGGCGAGGCCTGCTGGTTCGGAGGTTGTCGGCCGCCCGGGGAGGCGATCTAGGAGACGAGGGCGCCGAGGGGCGCGGCGGACGGCGCAGCAGGGACCGGTGGCGCCTAGCCCGGAGAGGATCCGGATGGAGCGGCAGGGGGCGTTGGAGGCGGTGGCGACACTTGGGACGTCGCCCGCCAGTGACCGCCTGGACGTCTGCATGCCCAGTGGGGCGGGAGCGAGTGGGGCGTCGTCCCCGTCCACAGTGGTCTCGGAGGACTTGCTACTGCCGGTGGTGACCCCGCAGACGGCGGACCTGATTGTGTGACCAGATGCCGGGATGCCGAAGGTTAGACAACAGCTGCGGGCACTGAACTGGGGTCACGCGACGGCCTTGGAGCTGTACTGGACGGACCCGGGACCCTGGACCCACTCGGGGGGCAGAGGGCCCAGAACTGGGAGAGCCTGGCCCTGCGGGGGCGGGCTGGGGGATGTGTACACCCCCTAATATTGCATCTGTGGAAGCCTCCCGCTGGGGGCTCACATTGGACCTGCAAGGCAGTTCGGCTCCGGACCTGATTCTGCTCCTTACTCTTCCAGTTGGGATGGGGGAGGGGTACTGGTTCCAAAGGTTGCTATGATTGCACGAACCCCATTTGTTATCACACTGCAATAGCCTAATATTACTTGGCGCTACTGAGGTTTGGACGGATGCCCTGTTGGGAATACGCCCTGTTTGTTACATTGTTCATATTGGTTCTACTGTTCACATGGCAGCGCGTTAACATGCTCCCCCCTGACTGTGGCCCCCCCCTTTCCCTGGCGAGGGCGCCCTGGCCCCAGCCCGGCTTGCTCATCTCGACTTGTTATGGCGCACACTAACATTGTGACCTGGAACATACGGGGCATGCACACACCGTCCAAGCGCTACACCATCTTCTCCTATCTGCAGCGACACTCAGTCGGGATTGCCCTCCTACAGGAGACGCACATGTCCTCGACGGAACTGGGCAGGCTCTCTAGGCGCTGGAGGGGGCATACGTACGGCATGGTTTATTCGGGGCACGCTCATCTGGGTGCGAGCAGGTGTTCCTTTTGTCTGCACGGAGGTGGTAGTGGACCGGGAGGGAAGCTACACCTTAGTGCGGGGGAAGCTGAACGGCCAAGAGCTGTTGCTGGGCTCGCTGTATGCGCCCAACGTGGACCAGGCCTCTTTTTTGGCGCGATTGACGCAGCTCCTCCATCCTTATGCTGGGCTCCCCTGGCTGCTGGGAGGGGATTTTAACATGGTACTGGACGTCCAGTTGGACAGATCCTTCCCACCCCTCCGCGCCACGGCGGTGGAATCTAACGCCCGGGCGCTGGGAGATTGGCTCACGCACTGGTCACTGCAGGACTTGTGGCGTACACTTCACCCGACGGACCGGCTATATTCCTACTACTCGGCGGTCCATGATCTCCATGTACGGCTGGACAGGATAGTGGGGACCCAATCGTTGCTCCCGCTTATCGAACAGTCGGAATATCTGGGGCGGACGCATTCCGACCACAACCCCTTATGGCTTCGGATTTGCTGGGTGGCGGACCACTCGCCGGTGCCCACCTGGCGACTTCAGCCGAGCGCGCTGGAGGACCTGGAGTTCCGTTCCTCCCTCGGTACGGCCGTCCTGGCCTATTTTGACGCCAACGAGGGGACGGCGAGCAGTGCCTTGGTGGAGTGGGACGCCCACAAGGTGGCCATCCGAGGGCACTGCCTGGGGGCCCAGTGGAACATACGAAAGGCCCTATCGGACTCCCTGGTGCGCCTCGAAAATGACCTCCTGCAATATGAGAGGGAAGGAGAAGGAGGGGGCAGGCACTCGCGCAGCCTGGAGGATCTCCGCGGGCAGCACGCGGAGCTCCTGGAGCGGCTCCGCTGCCACAATTATGCGGCGCACACCGCCAGAACGCACGCCAGGGCGGATAGGGCGGGCCGCCTGCTGGCCTGGCTAATCCGGCAGGAGGATCGCAGGACCCCGATCAGAGCAATCTGCGGGGAGGACGGAGTGATGGTACACACGCAGCGGGAAATACATCGGGCCTTCGTAGGCCACTACAAACGCTTGTACGCGGCTCAGGGGACGGGCCCCCGGCAACTTCTTGGTGAGTTCCTCGCTTCCATTCACCTGCCTGCGGCTACCAGCGAGTATAACGCGGCACTCAGTGGCCCCCTTTCCCTAGAGGAAATCGGGGAGGCGATCCAATTGTTTGCGACGGGCAAAACTCCGGGGCCGGACGGACTGCCCGCGGAGTACTATAAGGCATACCGCGAGACCCTGGTGCCGCTGCTGCGCGAGCTTTACAGCAAGTCGCTGGAAGAGGGGTCGCTCCCACCCTCCATGCGGGAGGCGTTCCTGGTCTCCCTACCTAAGCCGGACCGCGACCCCACGGCCCTGGGCTCCTACCGCCCTTTGGCGATGCTCAACGTCGACTACAAAATACTGGCGAAGGCCCTAGCGGAGCGGTTAGCACCGGTGGTCCCGCACCTGGTGCACTCTGACCAGAATGGGTTTGTCCCCGCGAGGTCCACGTCGCTCAATCTCAGACGATACTTTAGGGTGGCCGGTGAGGCAGTGCACAGATGGCCCAGAGCGGGGTGCCTCCTCCTCGACTTGGAGAAGGCGTTTGATTGCTTGGAGTGGGGATATCTGTCCACGGTACTGCTGCAGTACGGACTGGATGGGGACTTCCTCCGGATGGTCGACCTACTCTACAGGAACCCCACGGTCCGTGTTCGGTTGGGCCCCCATGTCTCGGAGGCGGTGCCGGTGGGCCGGGGCACCCGACAGGGATGTCCCTTGTCCCTGCTGCTGTTCGCCCTGGCGATGGAGCCCCTGGCGGAGGCTCTGCGGACGACCCTGGGCGATGGTATACCACTGGGAGACGCGGTTCATCAGGTGTTGCTTTACGCGGACGACCTGCTGGTGTACGTTAGAGACGTAGGTAGTATGCCGGAGCGACTGGCCCCATTGCTGCGGTCCTTTGCCACTGTTTTGGGGCTTCGCGTGAACGCGGGTAAATCTTGTCTGTACGCTTTCAGCGAAGAGACTGCGGACCCGGGTTACAGCCTGAATGGCACGCCGGTACAGTGGAGGGGCGGTACCTTCCGATACCTGGGGATACACATTTACCGATGCCCAACTGACTTGTTTGATGGCAACTTGGGTAGGGCGGTCACGGCGCTTGGGTCGCAGGTGGCCTTTTGGAATACGCTCCCGCTAACAACCACGGGCAGGGTGGCGCTCGCCAAAATGGTCATGCTCCCCTGTCTACTGTACTACTTTGTCAACCTGCCACTGTACGTCCCACCCGCTTTTTTTGGCAGGCTCAACCGGATGCTGCGGGATTTTGTCTGGGGCAACGCCAGGCACAGGTTAGCGCTAGCAAAGCTTTTCCTCCCGACGGACAGGGGTGGGCTGGCGGCGCCCTGCTTCGAGCATTACTACCTGGCGGCACAGCTGCAATGGATCGCCCGCTGGTTGGCCGACAGGGGCAGGGATGACACAGCCACGGAGGCTGCCCCCTACTCGCTAGAGCGTGTGACCGGGCTTTTCCACCCCTTGGCCGCGGTTGCGGGACCGATGCCGCTCCTCCTGGCTGTGGCGCACAGGTGCTTTAAGAGGGCCTTGTACCTCACGCGTGCAGTGGTACCATACGCGCCGGCGATACCCCTAGAGGGTTCTCCTGGAGGTGGGGGGGTGCTCGCGGCCCCCGTGCTGATGGGCTGGTGGGCGGCGGACGTGCACATGCTGGGGGACCTGTACAGGGATGGTGAGCTGATACCGTACGAGACCTTGGTGTCGGAGGACGGGCTCCCACCCGGCGGATTCCTCTTGCACCGCTCACTACTGGCGAGCCTGACCGCCAACTGGGGGAGCATGGCCACAGAACCTGCCCAACATCTGACCATGCAATATCTGCATGTCATGGGAAGGGGCGGGCACTTGGTCCGCTGGTTCGCCGCCTCGTTGCGAGAGCACACGGCGGTTGATCTAGGCCCACTCCGCGGCAAGTGGGAGCTGGACCTGGGGAGGCCGCTGACGGACAGGGAGAGGGTGCTCAAGAGCCCAGTGCGTATCCCCCGCAATCTGCGGTTTCGTCAAATCCAGCTGTTCATAGTCCACAGGGCCTACCTCACACCTGAGCTGATTAACAGGTACTTCCACCGCGCGGATGCGCTCTGCCCTCGGTGCCGCGAGCTGGGGGCGGGGCTGCTGCACATGCTGTGGGGCTGCCCTGTGCTGCACACATATTGGAGGGCGGTTAGTGGGCAGCTGCAGGGGAGTGTGGGGCGCAGCGTTCCCTTTGACTGGCCCGAACACATCTTGCACCAATTTACCAGATCGGCCAAAGACAAGGTAGTGTCCAGATTCCTGGACCTGGGGCTCGTGGTGGCGAAGCGCCTCATTACCAGGAGATGGAAAGCGCCCGACCCGCCGCACGCGAGGGCCTGGAGCTCATCGTTTCAGGCATGGGCCAGAGCAGAGGGGACGGCCATCCGCAGGGAGGATACACTGGGGCTGCGGAGGGAGCCCATGGCGGACCGCTGGGAACAGTTGCTTGCTGAGTTTCGGCATTCGGTGGGGGAGGGTACCACAGGCGGCACGGGTGAGGCCAGGCAGGATGGCAATGGCGCAAGCGGCGGCGCAGTATAGGCAGTCTCGCTGGCGAAACAGTATAGCCCCCATTATCATTGGTCCACAGGTGAGGCGTTTGGGAACACTTGGGGATATCTGCGCCCATTGGGGCTTGGAGGAGTGCTCCTGGAGTTAGAGGGGGGGTCGGGGCGGGCAGGGGGTAGGAGCACACCATACACGTCAATGTACACGCTGCCTTTGTTATGGGTTCTCTCCTTTGTATTGCATGTAACCTTTTCGACTCTACTGACGCCTCAGTTGCGTAGGCGAGCTTAGTTTCCTTGTACGGCTCAATGGCTGGTGGGCGGTGGGGTTGGCCCCTTCCCACGAGATGACTTCTGAGCTACTAAGGGTGAAGTGACTGGATCTCAGGAGGGCGGTGGTGGGTACGCTAACAGACACTGGGTTGTCTCCCCCCACTTGGCAGTTGGCATGATTTATTAGCCTGTATAAGTTTCTGACCCAATGTATGTGAAATGTGATGCCGTACGATATACTCCTGTACTACAATCTAAACTTAATAAAAACAGATTTGCAAAAAAAAAAAAGCAGCCCTATCCCTAGCAGTGTGCCAGCAGAATCACCCACCTCTGAGACTTCACAATGGCACATGATTCGGAGTGAGATGGAGACACCACAGCATACAGTGACTGACCCACTTTTTACTTTTCGAAAGACACCCGTGTCAGCAGCACCAGAAAGAAGAAAATCCAGGCTACTATTATGAGCATGTTTAGGCAGGAGGGGTCCTACAAATGAACCACCCAACAGCACATGTGTACAATGGGAAGCTGGCAAAACTGTTAGCGCCGGACCTCCTTCCTTTTTCTTTTGTGTGGAAGGAGTGGTATTGTTAGAATTTGCGGTAGCCATCTACCTGAAATGGTAGGTATCAAGTCGGAGCTATTTTTCCAGAATTGCTGTTCCAGTGCTGCATCATGATGTGCTGCAGTTGGTTGGACAAGATTTGCAGCAAAGTGTTGTTCACACTATCCACCTGACAACAGACATGTGAGCCAGTTGTAAGGTGACTGATTACATGTGCATCACTGCACACTGGATCTCTTCTTTGGGTGTTAAAGCAAAAGATATCTGCAGGTCTTGGCCCTAAGGGAAGTTTTAAGAGCGTTTGGCAGAATGCAACAGTGGCCATGTTCGCTATGGAGAAATCACATACCAGCTGTAAACATCTTGGGTGAATTTAACAGCAAGGTGCATGAATAGCTGAACCCAGAGGTGTTAGAATTGGACTTGTTGTCACGGACAATGGCAGTAACATAGTTAACGCTATGTCCGACAGGTTCTATTTCAGGGTCCTTTGTTTGGCCCATTGCATCAATGTGGTCAAACAAAACTTTCTGAGAAAAGAAGACCTAGTCAGAAAAATACTAAGCACCTGCAGAAGAATCTGCATTAATTTCAGCCATTCTCTTAAAGGCTGGAAGCAGTTGCGGAATATTCAGTGTAATAATAGAGCACCAGTTAAAGCTCTAATACAGGAGGTGCCAACATGTTGGAACTCGACCTATTAAATGTTGCAATGTCTCTTTGAGAAGTACAAATAGATCAATGACTATGTCATTCAAAGATGAGGGTATGTAGTTGGGAAAGCTATGACCATGGATGCGGACAAATGGGGCCTAATCCAATGCCTGACATGGATGCTACTCCCATTTGAGGTTTTCACACGTGAAGTTATCAAGGAGGACAGTACGATGTACCAAGTAATCCTGTTGTTGCATCTGCTACAGGACTAGGTAAAGAAGGTGTCTGAAAGGTTTGCCCCAGCAGGTGTGAATGAAAACACAGAAGAACATGCCTTGGTTGAGCTTAATCCTATGCTTGGCTTGTAACACAAGGCTGCAACATGACATCATCGCGTCTAAAGAGTACATCTGGGGGGCGTGGCCAAGATGGCGAGGTGAGCGGACGGCTTCTCCGCCAGCTCCCGCTTCCGTGAGGCCCTAAACCGAGCCTAATTGCTGCATCTCCCCCCGGGAGGTGCGGGAAATCGTCAGCCGAGACTCTGGAGTGCGGGGGGGGCTGCCCGGCCCCCGGAGAGATCAAGGGAGGCCCGCAGCGCCCGCCGGAGCGGAGCGGAGATCATAGCCGAGAGGGGGCGGAGCAACGGGCCGGCGCAGGGAGCAGCAGACCCGGACGCCTGCCGAGGAAAGCGCCCGGCTTCACAGAAGCGGTAGGCCGAGACAAGAAGGGACGCCCCATGCATCAACCGGGGACCCGGTAACGGCTCGGACTGGAGCTAATAGAGACACGGCACTGGTGCAAGAGTGATCGGACCCGGGAGGGGGCTTGACCCCGCCCCCGGAGGCTGGAAAGCGGAGTAAGCGCTTGGTGTGGAGGATAGGCGGCGCCCCGGTGGCCCAGCAGAGACCGGAGGGGCAGTTTCTATCCTGGCGGGGTGAACACAGCGGCGGAGCTGGCAGTGGCGCTGCATGGGACGCGGCCCCGAGAGTGGAGTGCGGGCCCCCCAACCCAGAGGTAACGCAGCGGACAGAGGCCTGTGGGACACGCGTGGGCAGAGGAGACACGTGCGCACGCCGGCGCTGCGGCCTGGAGATCGCGCTGGTGGGGTGAAGCCGCTGGATCGCGGGGGAAGCGACTGCAGGAGCACCCCCCCTTATTGTTCCCCACCCCCGCAGCCCTTGGAACCAGCTCCGGGGTTGGATGGGCACCGCAGACTGAAAGGAGTGCTTGGAGAGACCTGCCTCATGCACATGGGAGCCGGAGTCAAGATGGACGGACCCCGGCCTACGCGCTCCCCATGGCGCGGCACGAGAAATTAGCGTTAGCAGTGGCCGGACCAAGTACGGAGAGTGATTGGCGGGAGGGGGGCTCGCGGCCCCTGGCGGCGGCGGCTGCGCCACGAACACGGAGGTGAGCGGAAGGGGCCCGGAGGGGCATATCGGCGGACCACAGGAGCGCTTCAGCAGAGGCGGGGGCACCACAGGGAGAGAACGCGGAGGAGGACAAGCGGAGCCCCGGAGACGCAGAAGCGGGACTGGAGCCCTCGTGGGGGTTCAGTGGCTCAGAAGAGGCGATCAGCATTGACTCCCGGAGCTCATGGCGGGCAGCAAGGGAGGACGGAAGGGGGACCGCACTCTCCCCGAACTACTGAGTAGGAACCAGCAGAGAACCGACCGGGGGCAGCAATCGCCCGGGCCCTCCGGCGGGTCGCTGGTCGCCGATGGTGGGGAGCCTCCGATCACCAGATCTTTCATGGAATCCCTTTTCGGCTCCCTGCGGGAGGATTTCCAAGCTTTGAAGAAGGAGGTTGCCAGCGAGGTGCGGGAGGTCCGACGGGAAGTGGACAGCTTGGGAGAGCGGGTGGCCACGATGGAGGACACTGGACGGAACAGGGATGAGGAAATCGAACGTCTGCAACAAGAGGTGCTACGACTACGGGATCAACAGATCGACCTCCAGGCACACGCTGAGGATCTAGAAAACAGATCGCGACGCAACAACATCAGAGTCCGAGGCGTTCCACTCACAGAAGAAGGGACGGATATAACGGGCTACCTGCAGGATCTGTTTCGAGAGGTTCTGGGAGAACCGTCGGGGTTCCAGGTACGGATAGACAGAGCGCATCGAGTAGGGCCACGGCGCAGGGCGTCGTTGCCGCCCCCGGACATCCTGGCCTTTCTTTCGGACTTCCCGCTCAAAGAGCGCATCCTGGCGGAGGCTCGTAATAAGCAGTCCCTCACCTTCCGGGGCCACTCAGTTGCCTTGTATCAGGATCTGTCCGCAATCACGCTTCAGAAACGGAAAGCGTTCAAAATTGCCACCGACTTCCTGAGATCGCACGAAACACCATACGCCTGGGGCCACCCGTTCAGGCTCATATGCCGATGGAATGGCACTATGCATCAACTACGGTCGCTGCAGGAGACATGCGGAGTCCTGAGCATATCGACACCGGAGGAAGACGCGGCTCCGGGGAGGCGGGGGCGCGCCGGCAGTGATGGATGGCAATGGGTGTCGAGGCGGCAAAACCCGGCACGACAAGTGAGACCAGATTCACCCACCATCAGAGCCAGCATGGCGGAGGCGGTGTCCGAGGTGGCGGAAAATACTGGACTAGGTGACACGGCGCTGACGGCGTAGGTCTGCTCCGGGGGGAGATCTTCACAGCCTTCGACACTAAGCAGGTTTGGGGGCCGGATCGGGACGGGGGCGGGGGCGGGGGGAGGGGGGGTTCAGTGGCTGGACGTCCACTGGAATACTTTACCAAAGACTTGTCCCTTCGGGACTGGACTTGGACAATGTTGACTCAGGTTGAAGGGAGTGGGAGGGGGCAGTGCCTGAGGGGGTTCGGGAGACATTGGCACGTTGCCGACGGGTGAATGGTGGGGTGGTTGGGGTGTTTGTTGCGGGAATCTGGGAGGGGAGGGGGGGGGGACTACGGGAGAGGGGCGGGGGAAGGGGAGGAAGCAGGGGGGGTGGGGGGAGTCCAGTGCATGCCCGGCAACACGGCCGCAGTAGCGGCACACACACTCTGATTCGTGAAGTCCGTAGATTCCAGGGATGCAGGGGCAGGCTGGGCGAGTTTCCAACATGACACCTACAACATTTAAAATTGTCACACTCAATGTCAGGGGCCTTAACAACCCGATCAAACGACGAGCCGTACTATCCCTACTAGAGAGCACCCAGGCAGATATCTGTCTCTTACAGGAGACACACCTCCTGCCTCAGGACTGCCCCAGACTGCGATCCCCCGCATTCCCTACACAATTCTATTCACCCAGCAACACTAAAACAGCGTGAGTGGCGATACTAGTGGCCCGGCGCTTTAGAGGGGAAATGCTTCACAAACAAACAGAATTGAAAGGTAGGCTCCTGGCCTATAGAGTTCGGCTAGCGGGCCTCACATTCACGATTGGGTCCATCTATAGCCCGAACGACCGGCAGGACCGCTTCCTCACCTTGGCGCTGGAGGAGATCGCGGCTACACAGGATAGGCACGTTATCATTGGGGGCGACCTCAATATGGTCTTTGACGGCGCCGCCGATAGATCCGCCCAACGCTCCCCACAGACCGGGGAATTCTCGAAGGAGTGTAAGGCACACCTAGCGGAGATGGGTATGGGGGACCTCTGGCGGCAAATGCACCCTGCGGAACGGACCTATTCGTACTACTCACATGCACACAAGACGTATGCGCGGCTGGATTACCTTTTGGTCTCGGGACCGGTACGCGCTTTGGCCACGGCGGCAGACATGGGGGTGATTTCGGTGTCGGACCACGCCCCGGTGACTGCCACCTTCTGTTTGCCGCCGGCCTCATACTCTACTAGGGTCTGGCGTTTACGGGACACACTGCTCAGAAGACGAGATGTGGTCCAGCAGGTGACGAAGGCGATATAGGAATATCTGTCCCATAATGAGACCCCTGACACGTCTCGGGCGACTCAATGGGCGGCTCTGAAAGCAGTGCTTCGGGGGGAATTTATCGCGATTGCCTCGGCAGATAATGCCATCAGGCGGGAGAAACAGGAGGAACTCACGCAGAGGGTCCGTGAATTAGAACATATACATGGTCGGACGGGCGCACCCCGGATTTGGCGGCAACTCCAAGGGGCGAGAAAGCTTCTGACGGCCCTAGACATGGATCGTGCGGAATATGCGGCACTGCGCCTCAAGCATGTCTATTACACAGGGGGGGACAAGTGTGGTAGGTTGTTGGCGAGCAAGCTCAGGGCCGCCCGACAGAAACACACGGTGAAGGCGATCACCGACCCCACAGGGTCCACGGTTACAGAGGACGCTCACATAGCGGACAGTTTTCGCAAGTACTATGCCGACCTGTACGCTGGAGACCCTCCAGACGCCCTTGCAATGCAGAGATATCTGACCTCGGTCTCCCTACCGTCCTTGACGCCCTCACAGGCGGAGGCACTAGAGGGGGACATCAAGACCGAGGAAGTGATATCGGCCATAGCCCGTCTCAAACACGGTAAATCCCCGGGGCCGGACGGCTTCACGTCTCTCTTCTATAAAACATTTTGCACATCACTGGCGCAGATTCTCACACGATTGTTCAATACCTTCGCGACGCCGGGAGCAATCCCAACAGATCTGCTGCGGGCATCCCTCGCGGTCATCTCCAAGCCGGGAAAGGATAGATCACACTGTGGCTCTTACCGGCCGATATCTCTCCTAAATGTAGATCTTAAATTATACACAGGGATCTTGGCGGCACGCCTCCCCCCCCCTCTTGCCGGGACTTATCGACCCGGACCAAGCGGGCTTCGTTCCCGGAAGGCAAACGGTCGACAACACCAAGAGAATCACGCATCTCATTGAAAAGGCGTCACGGATCCGGGGAGAGAGGATGCTGTTACTGGTGGACGCCGAAAAAGCGTTTGATCGCGTGCACTGGCCGTACCTAGAACAGGTGCTGGAGAAGATAGGGGTGAGAGACAAATTTCGTCATATGATTTTTAACTGCTACAAATCCCCAACGGCTGTAGTTCGAGTCAACGGATACAGTTCGAGGAGCTTTCAAATTGAAAGAGGTACGCGACAAGGATGCCCGCTGTCACCCTTACTCTTCGCGTTATATTTGGAACCCTTCGCACAGCGGATCCGGGACAACCCGGCGGTAAGAGGGGTGAGATTCGGTGGCTTTAGTCATGCCATCAGCCTGTACGCGGATGACGTGATACTCTCTTTAGACGATCCGCTCTCGGCTTTGCCGGCTTGCATTGACGAGTTGACCTGCTTCGCAGAGGTGGCAGGCTTCAAGATGAATATGGGGAAATCGGTGGCCTTGGATCTTTCCCTCGCACCAGCGACCAGGACCCTTTTACAACATCGGGTCCCAATAGTCTGGTCTCGGGAGCCAGTGCTCTATTTAGGGGTCCTCCTGGCTCCAACCCTACCGGCAATGGTGCTGGCCAACTACACCGCCCTGGGCCGGAAAATACGGGAGGAACTGACGCGTTGGGACCGAGGCACTCTTTCGTTATTAGGTAGAGTGGCAGCAGTTAAGATGACAATCCTGCCCCAGATCCTATATCTGTTTCGGGCACTCCCGCTGCGCCCACCGGTGGGCTGGCTCCGGCAGATGCAGTCGGAGCTGGGGCGCTTCATCTGGCAGGGCAAGAAACCTAGAATGAGGAGAGCACTTTCACTGCTAACGCCGGAGCCTGGGGGACTGGGCATCCCGGACCTACGTAAATACTTTTACGCAGCACAGTTGCGTTACATGGTGGAGTGGAGCAGGTGGGAGTCGGACAAACATTGGCTCTTCCAGGATCAGGCGGTGGCGGGGAGGCCTCTACAGTGGGTACCATTTTTACGCAGAGCTCACCGACCCGCTAACTTATATGCCTCTTTTATCACCAGAGTGCAGCTCCAGGTCTGGGATGCTACAAATCCCACGCACGGGCTGACCACGTTTCCCTCCCCGTTAACGCCCTTGACGGAGAACCCGGATTTCGCTCCGGGGATGGAGAGGGGCGCGTTCGTGCGCTGGTGGGAGGCGGGGTGTAGGGCTCTATGCCATCTCTACAATGCGGAAGGGATTATCCCCTTTGCGGACCTCAGACAAGAGTATGCATTATCAGAGACCGAGAGATTACGGTACCTGCAGGTTCGCCACTGGGCGTTGCACCCACAGGTGCGCGAGGCGGCGGACAGACGACTCCTCCCTTACGAACGCTGGCTGTTAACGCGGACGTCCGACGCTAAACTCATCAGCGACCTATACGGATTCCTCCAGGTGCCCCCCTCGCACTTTTATAATCCGGGACGCGAACGATGGGAGGGGGAGCTAGGTAGGACTCTGAGTCACGATGAATGGAGACAGATAGCTTACAGAGCTAGGCACTCGGCATATCACACGGGCCTCACCGAAACTTTCACCAAAGTTTCCACATACTGGTACTACACCCCAGCACGTATACACGCCATGGATAGCAGCAGGGAGGACACTTGTTGGAGGGGCTGTGGACAGACAGGAACATTGACACATATCCTGTGGGACTGCCCCCTGCTTGCCGCCTACTGGAAGGAAGTGATAGATGAGGTAGACTCCCATTTCAAGATTGAGTTGCCGCGCTTTCCGGCCTATATCCTATTGGGTCTCCCCAATGACTTAATGTACCCATTAAAATCCCGCAGAGGCAGGCAGATCGCCATAGCGTTGGGGTCCGCCATTCAAAACATCCTAGTGCACTGGCGTACGCCCACACCCCCCACGATCACGGGCTGGTTGCATAGACTGTGGCACGTGTTAGGCATGGAAAAATTGGCGTTGACAGTGGCAGGCGACACGGAGACATTTAATGACATCTGGCAGCCCTTCAGATCCCTGTTGACCACAGAATTTAGAGAACTGACGTGCCCAAAATACCTACGACTCCTGAGGCTCACTACACAGGAGGACTCCGCCCCTTGAAGGGCCTGTTGACAGGGCCAGAAGGGCGGCCCCTGGAAAAGGCAATAGAATCTGACGGTCATTAGGGGATGCACGCACTGGACTGGGGAGGGGGAGGGGGGAGTTGGGGCGGGATTTTGTTTTGTTTCTGAGTATCACGACGGATGGCAGTCCCGAGGGGCTAACTGTAGCCGAAGGGCCGGCGGCAGAGACCGGGCCCTGGTTCGCCAAGTTTGGACACCTCCCTGAAGGGTGCCCTGCGGGCCTGATAGCACAAGATACACGCTATGTTGGTTGCAGCTTTTGACACTCCTATGGTATGAGACGCGGCCGGCCCTGAGGGGTTGTAGGCGACATGCTGTGTTAACCTTGACCTACCCAGGGGACTTGGTGAGAGTGATGATATGCCAGTCAGTAATGTGCCGGCCCGTAGGGATGTAGGCGGAAGCTGCTGAGGCTGTCGTTGTTACCTTATTTCTATTAAAACTAATAAAAGAGTTAAACATAAAGAGTACATCTGTGCCACACTACTAGATCCATGGTACAAAATAATTCTGCCCACTTTTATTCCTTTGTCTGAAGGGAATTTTTCAAAATACAAGAGGTGGATTGCAGAGCAAGCCGGAGACTTGAAAGAAGAACCCCCACAGCAGCCAACACCACCATCAACCAGAACACTGGCGATAACAGCAACAGAAGGACCGGATCAAACCTCAGCAATGTATTGGTTTCAATCATCAGGGCTTAAGTCCAGTAGAGAGGCGATGGCAAAAGAGGTTGAGCAAGTGGCAGCACCAATGACCATTAACAATATGTTCCAGGAGCATCTGGATGGTCCAAAAGAGGTCTATGTGAATCGTTTTTCCCTGATGTTGATTGGCACTTTCACACTTATTGACCAAAAACAAGAAGGAGTGATAGGAAACGCTAGGTTCATCCTCCACATTAAATTTTACTTCACAAAACAAGGAACCTAGCTATGTCCAGAAGATTGATCCGCCACTAGAGAAACTTTCACACTTAGCCAGATTTACTTGATTCTCTTTTTCTCTGGTTCTTCAGAGACCAGAACAGCCACTTTAGTTAACAAACAAAAAGTATGAAAAATGAATACTACAATTTTGTTTATTAACTTGTTCTTCAACAGTAGTGCACAACACACGTCTATCTTACTTGGGTCATGACTGGTCTGGGACAGAGTTACTCAACCTCAGGATGGAAGCTGCAGAACTACCTCATCAACGGGAGAGAGAGAAGAGAGAAGGGTGTGTGTGTGCGTGTGTGTTGTTTTTTTTAATTTCCATATAGTTGCCTACGATAGATAATCCTTCTGATGAATCCTACAGTTGGCTCACCTAGCTGAAACTGGGACCTTGTTTGTGAAGTTGTGATGCCCTCCCTGTTATTGCTTCATCTATATCCAGGTAAGACAACTACGGAGTGAGCTGAACTAATAAAGCTAGTTAGTAAGTAACTAACTTACTTCTTCTACAAGTAATCATTTAGCTAGGTTGTTGTAGACAATGTAGGTCATGACAGCATCCCCTCTAATGGTCAAGATAGTTATGGAGGTATAACTAAGCAGTACGCTCTCTCTTACACGCACATAAAGAGGCTGCGTAAAAACTAAAGGCAGCAGTGGAACTTAAAAGTAAAACAAACTATTTCAGGCATAAATTTCAATAAAATATTGTTTCCCCTTTCTTTTTTTTTAACAAAGAGACCCACCCTCACTTCCCACACAACATGCCCACCCCTCTCCACAAACAAAATTACCCATGTTCCAATGTCCCTAAATCTGAAATGTCCAAAAAAACCCTGTCCCAACTCCTTTCACACCCTCTCCACCCAACCACAACAAGTCTGTCCCTAAAACAGGCAATTCTAGATTTGGATCTGGAGTTGGTCCAGGCTCTGCTGCATTGTGGTAAGCTGGCTCTCTATGGTGTTCAGCCGCTGCAGGCTGCGCTGCAGCAGTGGTCTGCTGTTGTCAGTGTGGGAGGGAGTTGCAGCAGTTGATGTCAGCTGGTGGCATCACTGGTGATGGGATGGCCGGGAGGCTAGAGGCTTAGGGGGACCGACTGTATTGGGGTCCAGCTGAGAGGCATTTATTTCCTTCTCCTCTTCTTCCGGGACCATTAGCCACTGGTATTCCTGCAGGATACACTGCAGCCACTGCTGTCGCAGACGGGCTGCTATCTCCTGCCTTTTGGGTCCTGGACCAGCAGGAGTAGCTATAGTGAGAAAAATATAAGAAATAGACATATTGTAAAAAAAAGCTCTGTGTAAATTATTGTTTTAAATTAGTCAGGCACAATAGCAGTACATTGCTGGTCCCCTAGGGACATTGGAATTTGATGTGATTATGATTAGGAGAGTCACATAGCCAATTTTATTTTACCCACATATACCTTGCATAAAAAGCACTGACTGTGTGGCAGAAAATTTTTAAGAATAACCCATGATTTAAAAAAAAACTGTGATTGGATTTTTTTTTCTTCTAAAGTCTTTTCAAGTAAGTATTAAAAAGACACTGAGTATAAAAATAAATCTCATTGCTAGCCAGCACATCAGGCATTTTAGTACTGTCTGAAGCTAGGGCAGCTGTAGATGACAATTATTGATTTTTAATTCCAATGCCCCTGCTAGACTCCAAATGCATTTTTCTTTCTACCCTGACTCCAAAGAGGCAGATGAAAAATAAATAAGATACCACATCATACACTTCATCAATGAAATGCAGATATTATCCAGTCTGCCGTAAGTAGACGTTGGGGAAAATGATGGACTGCACTACAGGGAAAGGAACGGGCTATAAAGATTGTACTTGGCAAGTTCATCACAGTGTATCTCATACGCCAAACTTGACAACAAATCATACACTTACTCCCACTTTACTCACTGGCTTTGTCGACCACCACATATTATTTCTTACAAATTAATTCCGGGGGCAGTATGAAAGGAAACTTGACTTACTCTACTGCAGGGTAAGATAGAGGGATTAGGCAGGTAGGGTAGAGATTTTGATATAGAATAGAGGGGTCACTACACTGAACATCGATTCATCCTTTTTGGCTTATTCAGTCACAGTACTATTCCACTGAAATTGAAAGGGAAAAATCTGAACAGGTGAAAACTAATCTGTTATGGAAAACCATGAAATGTATTGTGCAATCACTTCACTTCACATGGTTATAAAATCAAATCTGGCACATGCCAAGAATGGATTTTGCAATTTTTTGGTAGGCTGGGATCGAAGAACTTAGGCAAAAAAATAAAATGAGTGAAGTACTAAGAGGTGACAAAGTGGGCGAAGGGAAACACACCTTGTCTGTTCAGTTTGCAATTGATGGAAAACTTTGTAAATGCTGCATTAACTGAAGCAGAGTAGGAGCACATTGCACAGCCAACACTGCAGAATTGAACTATACGGCACTTCGGTCATAGATGGCAAAATGCCATGGGGGGGGGGGGGGGGGGGGGAGTGGGGTGATGAATGATGGGTGGGATACATTTGGCTCACTTAACAAAAACAGTGAGTCAATAATAAGAACAAAAATTTTAAAAAACTCAATTCGAACCATAGCTTTGATAACCCTACATAATCAAACTAAACGAAGTAGGTGAGCAGCATGCCCCCTCCATTAAAAGAGCTTCCCTGCTTATTCATCAAAACAATCCAAATATTAATTTATCCTTTCATTCTAATTTACCCTTAGCCAGCCACCATGATTTAGCTTTACTTTCTCTCATCCAGTTTTTCACCAGAATTTCCAATCCATTCAATATCCACCCTTTCTCCCAACCATCCTTTCGCCCATCCATCCCTTTACCCATCCACGCACCCTTTCAACCACCCACCCACCCTTTCACTCATATACCATTTTCCTTTCTTTTTACCTTCTGTTCTTTCACGTTTCCCTCAAGCCATCAACACTCATTAAGTGAGCTTTTGGTGAGTTGCAGATAGAATAGGATGATGAAGTAGTGGTAAATGCACATCAAAAGCGTAAACCGCTGTTTCACAATTTGAGTTGATTTTCTTCTTGCAACCAGGGTATCGCTGACTGATCCACCAGCATAAGGGAA
Source organism: Triturus cristatus (assembly GCF_964204655.1). Classification (NCBI taxonomy): domain Eukaryota; kingdom Metazoa; phylum Chordata; class Amphibia; order Caudata; family Salamandridae; genus Triturus; species Triturus cristatus. The sequence goes on from NC_140590.1 coordinate 559,694,316, forward strand.
AATGATGTAGAAGGTGTTATCCCACCGGGCAACGTCCCCCCGATTGCACAGCCAAACTCCCGAAGGAGGTTCATTCAATGTTAATCAGCAAAAGGACATTAGGTTAGAACACGATAGTTGTTATCAAGTTCAAATTCCTTCAAAGAATAATATCATCGTGGAATTGAATGAGTCGAGTCATCCGGACCCAATGCATTTCAGGCAAACCCTTCGTTAGGGGAAATGAAATCTGTAAGTAATGAAACAGAGAACCACAACTGTAAAAAATACCCACAGGTACATCTGAGTGTTAGAGGTGATGTGCAGTACAAGTCAACACAGTGCATTGAATCCACAAGAGATAAATCGCTGAGGAATGATCAAATTAGTGCAGAGTGAACAAAATGTGAAAAAACCATGTTGACAAGAAAAGAAACTGTGAAACAAGAGTGTAAAACAAAAGTGATAATGACCCTGAGTTTTAGAAAAACTCTATTGGGTAAATAAAACTGCTTTGAGCTATGGAATGCCAAGCTCATGTAACACGTGTGAATGAGGTGAGATTAGTGCCCAAAATAGGACCAAAGTAAAGTTACGCAGTGGTAATAAGATTAGAGGTAAATGTTACTATCGGGCGGGTCACAAGTAGTGTTCGACACTAAAAACAAACGCACAAGGTGTGACACAAACAGCGGGTCTTACCGCCATAGTGGCAAAGACAGTGTTTCCTGTGTGGTAGATTCCATAGAATGGGTACTCTGTGCAAAAGGAAAGAGAAAGACCCCAACGACACTCCCGAGTGTATACTAGAAAATCCTTCAAGGCCACCAACAACTGGAGAGGTAAGTTGCGATGCTCAGGGACTTGGGGACACCTTTGGTCGTCTTCACCAAGGCCCAGGGCAGATGAGTGCAGGGATGTCTTTTGGTATCGGAAACAGCTGACTGGAGCAGGACACAGTTGAGTGGGTGTCCATGCAGAGGCTGCAGGTGACATCGAGGAGTTCAGGAGAGGTCAGCTCATGGTGGACTCAGACTCTGTAGCGCTAGGCAAACTTGCTGGAACCGGTGAGCCACTTGGACTCAGGCCGGAGGCGTCGGGTGCAGAGGTGGAACTGGGAGACAGGCTTTGCAGTTCTTCAGGTCACAGAGTCTTTGCTTGAAGATTCTTGCTTTTGAACAGGTCTGGTGTCCTCGGGAGATCTTGATCTATTGATTTAATGAAGGCAGTCAGTCCTCTGCGGATTTTGAAGGTTGCAGGGCTGCAGAACGAGTCGCCCATGGCGCTCATCCCATTAAGTCAGAACACTGTCTGGTGGTAGCATGCTGGCTTAGGTCAGTTGGTGACCACACTAAGGGTTGGTAGGTTTCAGGAGACCCCTTTAAGGGGTCCTCTGTGTGCACTTTTTAATAAATCTGACACTGGAATCAGTGCAGGTCTATTATGAGGAGATGTTTGGTACCAAACATCCCATACTTGAGTGAAGCCATGATGGCGTGGGAGAACTTGTAAGGACGATTGTCCAGTCGATGTACTTACTATGGCTTCTCTGGTCACTTACAATATCCAGGAATTGACATGGATATTGCAGGGGTATATCTGCTCATGGAGGTAAACCCTCACAGGAGATATAGTGCACCCTGCCTTAGGGCTAAGGCCTGCTGGTGGGGTGTCTTACCTATATCCCATGCTGTGTCTGTGGGCATGGCACACAGGGATGTGTGCAATGTCGATTCTTCAGTTTTGTCTTCGTCAAGGCACGCAATCTGCAATGGCATCATGCATGGCCTTGGGGAGCACAATTTGTACTGCTACCCTTGGGGTTTCTCTTCAGCGCCAATGCCTAGGTACCAAGGGTATCATTTACTGGGGACTTACAAGGGGTACTGAAGTGGTGCCACCTGTGAAACAAAAGGTACAGTTTAGGGAAGGGGCTCTGGCACAGGGAACCTGGTAGGCAGGGACCCTGTGCATTTCTAGCAAAGCTACATCATTTTCCAGGCAAAAGGTAGTGGGCTAACCATGTCCAAAAAAGGTGCATTCGTAGATGAGGTGACAACACATTCATGCTATTATCAACACTGCAGCTTCCATTTGTGACACTTTCTATATTTCTTTGTAGGTAGCATAAATAAATCATTTAGAACGGGGAGACCTAGGACCCAATAAAAAAAATCTAGCAAATCCATGTATTCCAATAGGAGAGAAAAGATGTTCTTTCACTGCAGTCAAGGTGGAATGTTGCAATCATAATTAACACAATTTCCCAACAGAATAGGTAGAAACAACCCCAGAGTCTTGGGTTTTGGATTTAATGAGTGTCAGGTCTGCTAGCTTTAAAACCCTGGGTGGAGTTTGGAAAAAGTGCATAACAACCATACTGGCCACAATAACCACCCATTAGGAACCGTAAGTGTTGAGTTGTATGGAATGGAAAATACATTTGTATAGCGCAGCTATCACTCCAAGGAGCATCTTGGCACTTGGTGCCAACCTAGGTGGAACATGTTGGCTAACTGATGTCGTTCGAAGGGTCCTGTACACTTTATACTAGGGCTTTACAGGCGGTGTCTGTAAGGGAGAAAACCCAGGTCTTCGGGGCTTTCCTGAAGAGCCTTTCTGTTGAGATTTGCCGAAGCTGTGGTGGCAGTTTGTTCCACGCCCTGGAACCAATGACAACCAGGGATTTCCCACCCTTATTGGTGAGCCTGAATTTAGGGGTCACTAGTAGGTTTTGATTGGAGGACCTTAGGCTACGCGCAGGCAGATAGCGTCTGAAGCCATTCGACAGATACCTGGGCCCCTGTAAGTGAAAGGCTCTAAAAGTGATAACCAGGATTTTGAATAAGATACGCTTATGTATTGGTAACCAATGAAGGGCATTGAGTGCAGCCGAAGCAGATGACTCCCTAGGCCAGCCAAGGACCAGGCGGGCGGTTGCGTGCTGGACCAACTGCAGTCTGTGGAGCATGAATTTATTTGCTCCTGCATACAGGCTATTGCAGTAGTCCAGTCTAGATGTTATGAGTGCAACCGCTACCGTTTTTCTTGCTGGGAGGGGGAGGAGGTCAAAAAACTTTCTGAGGGTTCTGATGATGTGAAAACAGGTGCCGGCCACGGCCACTGCTTGTTGCTTAAATGACAGAGCGTCATCGAACTTAATGCCTAAGTTACGGGCAGAGGAGATGGTGTTTGGGGGAGCTTCGGCATCTTCAGGCCACCACTGTTTGAGCGAGAACAGATTTTGAGGACCGAAAGGCAAGATTTCGGTTTTCCCCGAATTACATTTGAGGTGGTTGCACGTCATCCACTCGAAAGTAGCAGTGAGGCAGTTTTTGAGGTTTTCTTCAGCTCCAGGCAGCTCTCTGTCCAGCACCAGGATGAGCTGTGTATCATCAGCGTATGATATTGTGCTGATCTGATAGGAGGAAATAAGCTCAATCAGGGGGACCATGTATAGATTGAAAAGTACAGGGCTCAGACTAGAGCCCTGTGGGACCCCTGCGCTGATATATTTTTCCTCAGAGCTGAATTCCCCTAGTACAGTGACTTGACGTCTTTGGCCAAGACATTTTTTTAACCATGTCAGCACTACCTCTCTTATCCCCGAGTTAAATAGACGGTCAATCAGGATAGTGTGCGAGACCGTGTCGAAGGCCGCCGACAGATCAAGTAAGATCAGGACGGCCTTCTTCCCTTGGTCCATGGCCGTTCGCAGGGTCTCTGCAGTGAATAGAAGGGCGGATTCGGTTGAGTGTTTGGCCCTGAAGCCAGATTGGTTGGCATGCAGGATGTTATTTTCTTCCAGAAATTTTGTGAGTTGTTTGTTGACAAATGCTTCAGTCAGTTTAAACAACAGAGGGAGCAGCGAAATGGGACGTAGGTTGGAGAGGATAGTCGGATCAGACAGGGGTTTCTTTTGGAGGGGCTTGACGGCTGCTAGTTTCCATTCGCTAGGGATTTCAGCCGAGGAGAGTGAGGAATTGATAATGCTGTTGATGATGGGGTTCACCTCGTTAACCAAGGCTTGTAGGAACGAAGGGGGGCAGGGGTCGAAAGGAGATCCGGATTTACTCAATAGAATGGCCTGATGAGACTCCTCTAAGGAGATGGGGTCAAATCCGTTAAAGCAGGCCATATTGGTGTTTTCCTTGATTGACTCCCTCCTTTCAGTTTCTGAGGCGGTCAGTGTCGGTTTTGGAAAGTCCTTGACGATGTCTAGGATTTTCTTTTCAAAGTAGTTGGCAATGGAGTTACAGAGGTGCAAGGATGGTGGGATTTCCTGTGAGAGGGCTCTGGGGTTGGTGAAACTATTTACGATCTTAAAGATTTCTTTCTGTCCATTATCAGAAGAGGAAATCACCTCTAGGTAATAGGCTTTTTTTGCCAGCTTAATTGAAGCATGGTACTGCCTCCGGGCTGCTTTATAGATGTTACAATCGTTGGCCTCGTAGTTTCTACGCCACCTTCGTTCCAACGTTCTAACTTCGCCTAATTCCACTTTTAACGCTTGTGAGAACCATGGGGCACTCTTTTTATTTTGCATACCGCGTGAATTGTTTTTTGAGCTCGTTGGATCTGAGGGCTTGCTAAGTGACATGATCCATTCACAGAACAGCTGGTTGTCTGTCGAGGTGTGGCCAGTTAGTGTGGGTTTGCTCTCTATTGCTTTCCCTAAGAGATCTGGCGGGGTAAGTGATATTTTCCAGTCAGGTTTTCCTAGTGGTTTTCCTTGGAGCATTGTTTCTCAGTGACAGGTCAAATGGGACAAATGTATGATCTGACCAGGTTTGGATGCTAGGGGGTTTGATCGTCAGAGCGTCTGAGTTGGAGCAAATACAGTCTAGTATGTGGCCTGCGGTATGAGTAGGTTCCTCCGTCATACGTTTAAGGCCGAGGACGCTGATTATGTCCATGAAACAGGCTACCCCTGGTCCTTCCGGGGAGTCTAGATGGAGATTGAGATCTCCAAGCAGCGTAAAGTGAGCAAATCTAAGCGTGAGCTCGCTCAGACCATCACCAATACTTTCCAGGAAATCTTTGGGTTGGCCCGGGGGACGGTACACCAGGGCACCGGAGAACGTAAAAGAATCATGGATATTTAAACAGAAGGCCATGGCCTCTGCATCCTTGATATCTGGTAGCTCATACGTGGTACAGTTCATGGTGTCACGATTGATGATGGCCAGCCCTCCTCCCAGTTTCTTCTGCCTATCCAGATGTTGAATTAAGAAGCCTTGAGGGAGGGCCACTGCTATATCCGGATTGCACCAGGCCTTTAGCCAGGTTTCTGTGATAAGGAGCCAATCTAAATCCCCCTCCATGATCAGGTCATGGATGTGTAGAGCATTCTTGCACAGAGACCTAGCGTTAATGAGCCCCCCTTGCAGGTCAATAGGCCGCGGTTTTTCATTGGGTGCCGGCTCTGGGGCAAATGTAGCTTTACAGTGCTGACAGCCGACTGGGCCTACCCATGTGTCAGGGTTCAGAACATTGTAACAATGTATAGAGTGAATATTGAGAGAAAGTATGAATTCCCTGGAAATACCTGGATCTATATTTTGGGGAGTGGTATGCCTGGCCCCTGGTGCCTCCCTGGCGCTGACGGGCGCAGACGGGCAGGACTCTGGCACGACTCCGGCGCGGACCCGGCGCAACCGCTGCTCGCGTCCGCTGCGCGGAGGCATGCCCTTCCTCTTTTATGCTGTCCACTGGGAAGCGTCTGACGCTTTCCCCAACCTAAGATAGCCGCCGCGGTTTAGATCTCGCCCGGGGATGGAGAAATGTGCTCAGCGCCTGAGTCGGCTGGGACGGACCCGGTAAGTTTGAGAATACAAGGGTGGGGAGGTGCTGAGACCGCGCTGAGAGGTCCAAGCAGAGTGGGGGGATAACAAAGTGTGAAGTGCAAATTTAAAAGGCTTAGTGAGTCAAGTCGATCGTTACACACAGCATTAAAATACAAGTATATTTGTATCAAGCTGATCGCTACAACAATTTTTAAAATAACGCTTAGTAGATCAAGCTGGTCGAGCTAAGTAGGCAAAGCAGTTTTAAAATACAAGGAACATAACATTTTTACAAAGTAGCACAGCAACCTCCCGGCTTCCGCCTCAGGAGGGATTCGAACACACATGTATGTAACATTTGGTATCATATTATTGAGCTGTTCCTCTGTATAATTTAATATGTATCGCCAATTATCAAAGCAGGCCATTGAAAGAATCTGGGCAAGTTAATTTCTTTAATTTTGGCCAGACCCAGCAAGTGGTCTGCTGTACCGTTTTATTTAAGAAAATCATTTGTCTTAGACTCAAGCAGACTCTAAATAAAGTGTCTATTTCCTGCACTTGCCAATATTTTGTTGCCCAAACTGATTTTAAAGGAATTGTGTCTTTCCAATAATAATAGCCTTTAGGGCCAGCTGCGAATTAAGTAAATCTGTACAAACCAATTTAGTGTTAGTATGCATATTTTTCTTTGCCTGTGCAGAGATAAGTTTAAAATCAAAGGAAACTGGATCTAAAGGATTATGCCCAGACAAATATGCACATTTGTCCATGCGTGCTTTGAAGCTACCAATGGGGGAGTGGGATAATGTTCCAATTGTGTAACACTGCTGTGCAAATAATGATCTACATAGTGATGATAAGAATACATGTCTCCATAATTATCAGAGTTTAGGTAAAAATCCTCACTTTCAAATACAGTATAATATTCAAGCTCTAAGAGCATTGCATTGACTATTCCCAATCATCAGAAACAAGTACAGGGGTGATCACATCACCCACTGCCACCATGAAGACATAAGGTATCAACAGCGTCTCAGTAGCACCAAAAATATCATAGGGGACCTTATCCCATATAATTCCATCGAGTAGCGGGAAAGCTAAAATGTTCACAAGAGTCAGATCTCTTCACACTTTGATGAATAAGGTTTCAGGACCTCCACTACCAGTTCTGCAGCAAAGCATTCTGGGGGATGGTGTCCATTTATGAGTAAGAAGAAAACAGTCACAAATCCAATCCACAGAAGCAAGGAAAGCAATGAGATGCTAATCCAAATGTAGTGCCATGGACGGATCAGATAAGTGCGTTTCAGCCAAAGATAAAACTCACGTACACCATATGGTGAAGTGTGAGAAGAGTCAAAGGAAAAATCTTTTGTATCCACAAAGTAACCAGAAGAAGTCTGTTAAAAAACAGGAGACATAATAGGCAGAAGAGAACTAGTAGACACCTCCAAAGGTGGTTCATCATAAACAGCTGTGTTGTTAGAATCAGAAGAAGCAAGCTGAAAACTCAAATCCAATGCATGGCTTGTATTTGTAGTGTTAACTGGAATCAACATTAGTTCATTCTCCACCCTCCCCAGCCAGGGAGAAAAACACATTGATGTTGCTGAAAACTTGTAGAAGAGGTTCCTGCATGGTAGTGAGAGGGGTAAGGGAACTACCCAGAAATCCTTTTGCCCTACTGTGAAGTACCCTCCACATTATGTAATTTAACTTAATCAATGGAGACAAGTTGTTTGTCTTTATAACCAGAGAGCAGTGGCAAACTCATGGTTCTTGTACCTTGAATGCTGAGGACTGGCACCGGATGATGGGCCAAATTCCTCCTTTAGTACAATCTCCTCTCGAAACAGATTCCCAACTTTTATAATCCAGCTGGAAGGTGCTAGTTGCTTCTTCACACCATCAGGGCAGAATGTTTGAAAAGTTAATTAGATCGCTAATCATGAAAGTCCTGTAATTTCTGCAAGACTGCAAAAAGTTAATTGATATCAAAAGGTGTATCTACCGCCACTGTGCCAGGACAGTCAAGATCTGGAACGTACATCTGGATGCCAAAAAATACCTTGTATGATGTCCAACCACTCAAAGATCATCTAGGCAGATTATTTGATGCTCTCTGGACACCATACAAGTGATGGAGCCAACTACAATACTGTAGCTGTTAGGAATTGCTTTAAGTCACAGTTTTTCCTCTCCACAATCGAATTCCCCTCAGGAAGATATAGGGAGGAATAATACACAGCAACACCCGGGGTTCTCATAGTAGCCCTATAAGCCTTATAGTCAAAAACAGGGCCCTGGTGAGAGTATGTGCCAATAAATACTTGCAAATCTTTGATAACAGTGCGAGCGTCAGACAATCGTTGTGGCTAAACCCAGAGAAATCTGGAGCAAGAACCCACTGTAAGTGGAATAAATTTAAATGCACCATCCGAATTTAAGGGACTGCAATAGTCAAGATATACGCATTGGAGACGTTTTCTCGAAACTACGAGGGGAATCTCTGGTGGGCGTTCAATTGTGGAGCTCTTTATTTGTTGGCAGATGTCACAACTAAGGACATATTGTTTTGTCGGCTTGTCCAGACCATGCCACCAATAGCGTTTTTGCAATAGTGAAATTGTAGCTACCGCATCAGCAGGTCCAGATGATACCCCTCATGTGCTGCAATGATTAACTCTAGCCTGCGGTATTGGTTGGGTATCACACAATCACCCACCCCAGGATTGGTAGCAAAAGGAATGTTTTGGGCGCTTAAATGGTAGGAATATTTTGCTGGATACTATTTAGGTAAAGGGATGCTGTTGCAAAAAACACTGACAGCAGAATGAATAATTGCAGATACAATTGCAAATTGTACTGTAGATGTGGTTGCTTCAGCTGCCAAGGAATTCCCTACAACGTGTATTCCAACACACTGATGACTCAATATGCGTACCACATAAGCCTGTGGCAAACTGTCTATAAGATGTGCCACCTTTCCCAAAAGCAATTTGTGCTTTATAGTATTATCCTTTGAGTGTCTAAATCCATTCAGGCACCAGTAATGTAAGCTTTTATGGAAAAGCTGGACACAGTCATACAAATTACTCACTATAAGTGTGGGGTATTAAGGATCGATGTTCCCCAGGGCCAGTAAAAATGCTTTTAGTTCAGCCAGTTTTGCAAAGCATTCTCCTAAGGACTTCCTAAACGTTTTTTGAGGAACATCCATCATGTCACCACGTACTACGGCACAAATCAGTGAGTATTGGTGTGTGGTGCCGATAACAAGCTAAGCTACACCTTCAGTGTATATGATGTCTTTGTATTGATCAAGAGTCAATTGTTACTGAGCATAGGGTATTCATGTTCATATCGGTGAAATTCTTGAATTTGTAATGATGGGTCAAAACATAATCTAGGTCAGTAGCCATCAGGGAAGTGGCCCATTGTATCCATATAGCATGTAAGGCTTTCATGTTAAGAATGCTGGCCTTAGTAACAGCTCTAAAGCTGGGACGGGAGTAATGACAATTATTCGTTTCCCTTGAGCCAGTGGTCTTTTCTTAATGACAGGCTTCTGAACAGCAGAAAGTATTTTATCAGTAGACCCCAAGCACATCTCAGCATTTAAATATAAATGCAATTTATATGCAATCGGCACTGTGTCACCCTCACTGAAGGTAATATATATGAAGCATATGGCACCCGCAATGATACGGATAATCAAATTTGTTGACAAATGTGTGTAAGTGTCTTGATGCAAGCATGTCTGTCTGTAGTGATCTTAGTATTTGTTCGGATATCAAATATGTACTGGAAAAGTCAGGAGGATTTAAATCATAGAGGGGTTTTATGCCTTGTGCATACTCTGGTATATATGTTCTGGCAAAAATGAAGAATCCTAACAAGGATTACAATTTTTTAAGTGTGTTTGGTGGTTGTAAAAGAGCACATTTCTCTAGGAAATGCAGTGCCAGGCTCTTGCCCTCATTTGATAGCTTGTATATGTGAGAAGGTGGCCTGATGTATGCGGTCCACTAGTTCTAGTGGACACGTTGTATCAGTCCAAACAACCCCTTATGGTGATAGGTTAAAGACAACCTTATATGAAAGCTATCCTAGTGGTAGCTCTGGAGAGCAGCCTTCAGGCTAAGTCTTGAAGGAATGTAAAGCAGCTTGTTTTACCAGTCTATAATCTCTTGAATGATCAAATGAAAAGACAACCACACCAGGTATATATTCAAAATATATGTATTTAAGATAACACACACCGCTCTAGTCTCTTTATGAGACTGGAGTTCGAAGTACTTTAGTTACAAGTGTTTAAGCATCAGTAAAAGCACAGATACACATTTGGGCCCTAGGGGCGTACCAAACCATATACTAAAATAGTGGTAGAAGAACAACGACTGAGATAGGCAGTATGCCTATTGCCTCTAGAATCGCTGGGACCCCAAGGAACCACCCAAGGTAGTGACACAGGGGACCCACGGGAGCCGTATGCAGTGTGGAAACACAACCGCGGGTTCCTATTACTTTCTATGGGGAATGTCGCGGTTGGAATTTTAAAGATTAGGGACACTTCTAATCGAGCTAGGACCAAACCCTTTTGGACTTACACAGTTCTAGGGTTAGCACCCACGAGAGTACCGGAGTACTCAAGTTACCTCACCCAGGGAAGCCCGGTGCATAGGTGTCTTTTGGTGTCGGGTCGCGTCGTCGATACCAATGGAAGCCTGCAAAGAACTGCTGCTGCCGTGAAGAGAAGAAGTGTCCGGAGAGATCCAAGCCTGGATCTAGGATGTAAGGAACCTGAAAGCAGAGGGGACAGAGTCTGGGTCACTTGCCAGTGACCTAGGGAAGGATGGACCAATGCCCACAGATGTCGGGTCCTTCAGGTGAGTTGACGGGTGTCTTGACTCTTCAGCCACGAGGTCCAGGAGGCGTTGACGAAGTCCACGAGCCGGATTCGAGCTACCCACAAAGTTTGTCGAGTGCTGCGGTGTCAGTGACCAGAAAGGACCCAACAAGCCCTGGCAACGGCAAGTCTCAGGAAATCAGAGAAAGGACTGCGGTGCAGACCAGCCAGGTCTGATGGACTCACCCAGCGAGGGTAAGTAAGAGAATGTCTGGAGCAACCAGAAAAGCCAAAACAGAAGTGGAGTTGCCTTCGTGGGGACCTGCTAGCCAACGGGCTAGTGATCGCGAAGGAGCCCCGAGCGGTCGCACTTGGAGCTGGCCCACGGGTCACTCGTGGAGTGGAGGCCAACAATCTTCGGTGCAGGAGGTTCTCAAGGCTAGGGATACTCTGAGGCCAAAGCACAACTTCGAGGATGACCAGGAAGGTGTTGTTGCTGCAAAAGTTCACGGTGTCCAGGGGTCACGGTTCCACGTTACCCACGATAGCCATGGGCCTCAGCTTTGCTGTGGACTCAGGGTAGCCTCGGGAAAGTCTGGAAATCCACCTCTGGGGATGCAGAGACTTTGGCGTCCAGCGGGAGCTTCAGTAGTGCAGACCGGTCAGTTGCTTCTTTGGTGCCTGCCAAGCAGGGGAGTCACTCCTTGACCCCAAGGAAGATTTCTTCCGTCTTCTAGTCATGATAGAAAGTCGAAGGTCCAGGATATATATTTCAGAGGTTCGTCCAGGGTAATCTAAAGTCCTAGGGACTGGATTCCTATACTTATACTAAGTTTAGGGGATGGACTAACTCTAAGGCTCCACCTATGGGTGGGCCTGGGGTGGGGGTGGTTACACCCCTTCCCCTTTGTCTAGTTTCGTGCCAGAGCAGGGGCTGAGTGCCCCTGCAACCGGTTTGAACTGGGCTATGCACAGGGAAACCTTGTGTGCCCCAGGCAGTGTCTCAAAAGCATTCTTTGAATGCATCCACGCTTCCCCAATACACATCTGCCTGTCTGGGGAGGTGGTTACACCTCCCTGTGACAGGAAACCTATTGTCCAGGCCTCCCCTGCCGGAGTTTCCCCCAGCAACAGGAGGCCAGACCCGTGTCTGTGGCAGTGGCATCCATTTTGTGATGCCAGGGCTTTGTAAAGATTTAACCGGGTTTAGCCAGTGTGAACATGTCTCTCCCTCTAGAAGGGTGGAATGCTACCCCCGCTGCCAAAACTGGCGGGTGTAGTATTCCAAAGCGTTTGACACCAAACACAACATGTTTTGATGCAGCCATCCCAAAGTTAGCATTTACCGCGAGGGTATAATGCACTTAAGAGTATATGGTATGGCTGTATCACAGAACAGGCATAAGGAAGTATTTCTGAATGCTGCAGAGGGGCTCAGCTCATGCTTGGGCACCCTCTCACATAAAACCAAGCACTCTGCCTTCAGGATTGTCAAGGCCTGCCATGGGAGTGGCTTATAGGTTTATATGTGTCTGTATAAGGTAGTGATATAGGTAGCCTATACCACAGTAAGGGGTGCAAGCACACCCTTACCCAGGCTGCAGTAGCAGACCTGTGGTGTCATTTTGGAGTGCTTCCCAGGGGTGGCATAATACATGCTGCAGCCCCTGGTAGGGCCCTGAGGTACCTATGCCCCAGGTACATAGTATACCATATACTAGGGGCTTATAAGACACTCCAGAATCCAATTAGATATGTACCTAATGTACATGGAAACCATTTTAGAGAGGAAGCAGCTAGGCTGTGGTCTTGATTAGCAGGGCCACAGCCAGACTAAGGTCGAAAAACAGTGAAACACCAGCAAAAAGTGGGGGTACCCATGTGAAGCAGATCCTACTCTCCTACACAACCCCCCCAAACGCAGGGACATTAAACTAACCTTGACCAGTTGAGTCTTCATGGTCTAAATGGAAATACCTAGAGAGTCCATCTGCATTGGCATGGTTACTGCCAGGTCTATGTTCCACTGTAAAGAAAATGGACCACCTAAGCAGTTTGGGGTTTTCACCCTTCATTTGTTTTAGCCATAAGAGGGGCTTATGATCTGTTTGAACAAGGAAGTGAGTACCAAACAAGTATGGCCTCAACTTCTTCAGAGCCCAAACCACAGCAAAGGCCTCCCTCTCAATGGCTGACCAACGTTTCTCTCTAGGGGTCAGCCTTCTGCTTATGAAAGCTACTGGCTGATCCTGACCTTCTTCATTCAATTGTGGCAGTACAGCCTCAACCCCAATTCAGATGCATCAGTTTGAGCAATGAACTTTTTGGAGTAGTCAGGACTCTGCAGAATGGGATCAGTACACATGGCCTGCTTCGGGTCATCAAATGCCTTTTGACAGCTAGCTGTCCACTGAACCTTTTTGGGCATTTTCTTAGAAGTTAAGTCATCCAAGGGTGTCACTATTGATCCATACCCTTTGACAAATCTCCTATAGTACCCAGTCTGGCCTAAGAAGGCTCTCACCTGAGTCTGGGTAGTTGGAGCAGTCCATTCCATTATGGTCTGGATTTTGCTCTGCAATGGTTGAACCTGGCCTCCACCTACAAGGTGGCCCAGGTACACAACCTGACTCTGCCCTATCTGGCACTTAGTAGCCCTGATAGTTAGGCCTGCTTTTTTGCAGGGCCTCCAAAACATTCTTAAGGTGGACCAGGTGATCCTCCAAGGTGGAGCTAAAGACAGCAATATCATCTAGATATGCTGCACTAAAGCCTTCTAGGCCTGTGAGAACTGTATTCACCAACCTTTGGAAAGTGGCAGGTGCATTCTTCAAACCAAAGGGCATTACCACAAATTGATAATGCCCACTAGGGGTAGAAAATGCTGTTTTTGGCTTTGCATCATCAGCTAGTCTGATCTGCCTGTAGCCAGCTGTCAAGTCAAATTTGCTAAGGTACTTGGCTGAGGCCAAAGTATCTATAAGCTCATCTGCCCTTGGTATTGGATGGGCATCAGCCCTAGTGACTGCATTGAGGCCTCTGTAGTCCACACAAAACCTCATCTCTCGTTTTCCACCACTGGTGTGAGGTTTTGGCACAAGGACCACTGGACTAGCCCAAGGGCTATGTGAGGGCTCAATCACACCCAGATCCAACATTTTCTGGACTTCTGTCCTGATACAGTCCCTGACATGGTCAGGTTGCCTGTAAATCTTATTTTTAATAGGCAGACTGTCCCCAGTGTCCACTTCATGAGTGCACCAGGTAGTCTGACTTGGAGCCAGTGAAAACATATGTCTGAACTGATTGAGAACCTGTCTGAAATCAGCTTGCTGCTGGGCAGTGAGGCTGCCTTCCAAGGCTACGCCATCAACTGACCCATCATCAGGGTTCTGTGAGAGCAGGTCAGGGAGTGGGTCACTCTCTTCCTCCTGTCACTCATCAGTTGCCATGAGCAAGCCCATGTCAGCCCTGTCCACATATGGCTTTAGCCTGTTAACATGGCGAACCCTATGGGGACTCCTAGGGGTTCCAAGGTCTACCAAGTAGGTAACCTCCCCTTTCTGTTCAACAATGAATGAATGAATGAAGTAACATTTGTAAAGCGCATGGCTATCCGGAGGAGGCATCCCAGCGCTAAGGTTGAACCGCAATGGACTTCCTCACTCACTGTGGGAAAAGCCAGGTCTTGAGCCCTTTACGAAAAACGGAGTGATCAGATTCTTTACGCAAGCACAGCGGCAAGGTGTTCCAAAGTTTGGAAGCATTATAAGAAAAAAGACGGCCTCCGCTTCTGGACCTCTTGATACTAGGAACAATTGCCAGATGCAGATCACTGGAGCGTAACTGTCTTTGAGCTTTGTAGGGTAGAACAAAAGATGAAATAATGTCAGGGCCCTTACCTCGAAGTATCTTATGTGTGGTGCACAGGGCTTTAAAGTGAACCCTTTCCTGAATAGGAAGCCAATGTAGAGATCTAAGAGCGGATTTAGCTGATTGCCGTCAAGGAACACCCTCCAGCAATCAGGCGGCACAATTTTGCATAGTTTGGAGTTTTTTAAAGTCTGCGCCGGGAGCACCAAGGTAAAGAGCATTCCCATAGTCGAGGCGAGATAAAATCAACGCCTGAACTACAAGCTTCCTTGCTGAAAAAGGGAGCAGAGGCAGAACTTTACGAAGAAGTTTAAGAACGCAGAAGCAGGAGGCAACTGCCTTCGTGGCTTGGGTTTTGAAATTGAGTTCAGAGTCAAGCCAGAAGCCCAGACTCTTTATTTCAGGTTTAGAAACTGGCAGGGGGCCCATAGTTGCTGGCCAGATGGTAGCAACCTCGAGGGGGAGGGATTGCCGAGCAACATAAGCTCAGTCTTATCACCGTTAAGTTTGAGATGGGATTGGAACATCCACCTCATCACCTCCTCGAGGCAAGGGCCCAGACTAGATGAAGGACCACTTTTATTATTGAATGCCACCACTAACTGGGTGTCATCTGTATGTATGTATGTAATTATATGCACCCCAAAGGGCAAGACAATCTCTGCCAGGGGGGACATATAAACATTAAAAAGGGTGGGGCTCAGGGACGAGCCCTGAGGCACTCCACAATGTAAGAATCTTGGGCTTGAAATGGCCTCGCCCCCAGAGACCTGAAAAGATCTATCATCTAGGAAAGAACACAACCAGTTGAGTGCGGAACCTGTTACGCTCAACCCCTTGAGTCAGTGGATTAAAATACGGTGATTAACCGTATCAAATGCTGCACTGAGGTCCAGCAAGATCACAGCTAGAGACCCTCCTGAGTCAAGGATTTTCCTTGCATCCTCAACCACGGCCATTAAGGCGGTCTCCGTCCCTTGCATGGGACGAAACCCTGTTTGGGTCGAATGTAAGAGCTTATCCTCCTCCAAATATTTGGAGAGGACCGTATTTGCAAACTTCTCCGCAATTTTGCCGATCCATGGCAAAAGCGAGATGGGACGATAGCTGGCAAGACAGTCTGGGTCTAAGCCAGGCTTCTTCAGGAGTGACTTGACCAACACCTTCTTCCATAAGGACGGAACTATTCCAGAGGAGAAGGAAGAGTTAATCAAGCCCATCAGAAATGGGCTAACCAATGCCATAACTGACTGTTAGACCTGGCACCTTGGCGTGAGTTTCCCTTCCACTTTTTGATGGTGTGCCTCGATTGTTTTTCTGGTGTTGTCCGCTCAGGGCACTGCGCCACGGCTAATCCGTGCCGCAGTGCAAGTGCTCCCTAGGTAAAGTGTACCTGTAATTGATGCTCATGATTGGTTTATTGGATTTACTGTCAGTCCCCAGTAAAGTGCACCAGGGGTGCCAGGGCTTGTGAATGCCAATGCTTCTGGTGGGCTTGCAGCGCTGGTTGCGCCACCAACAGAAAGCGGCCTTGTAAAATGTGACTAGGGTCTGCCACCGCAGACCCTGTGCGCGGTCTGGGACTGTCGCGCTGACTGCGCAAGTGCCCCCACTTGCCAGTCCCTAGACCTTCCCTTACCTACATATTAGCCACCCCTCTGGTAGGCCCAAGGGCAGGGTGCATTGTAGGCATAAGGTAGGACATGCCCTGATGTGTGTGGCATGTCTTAGTAGTGAATTACAGCCATTTTCGTTTTTCACTATTGAAGGCTACCTGCTCTCCATAGGCCAGAATGGGCTGCTGGAGTCACTACACGCTGTGACCCCAGTGGACTCAGAGAGCATGGTAGAATGTCAAGTTTAGTATGCCTGAACTCAGAATAATAAAATACTTCTTGTAGTCAAGTTTATTTTAATATCCTGGGTTTGTAAATACTACTTTTAGAAAGTTAGTATTTACTGACCTGGCCATTTCAGTCCGCCTCTGCTGTGTGTGTGTGTTCTGCCTAGCAACAGTAAGGAGCAGGGTTGGGGAATCCCCAGAGACAGGTTGGCTGCCAGGTGGTGGGTAGAGAGATGACACCAGGATGGGTGGGAGGAGTACACCTTGACTCTTGAATAGACCTGTGCTCTGCCACCACAAAGCCGGCGCCGCCCCCTGTGGAGCGGCTGATGTCTCTGCCCTGCTGCTGAAAGGAAAGAGCAGAGTCACCATAACAAAGTGCTCCAGAACTGGACTGAGCCAGGCCCAGGCCCCCTGGCGCTAAAGAACAAAAGAATCACTGTATAAAAGTAGGAGCCTGGCTCCTAAGAAATCAGAATCCTGTTTTACCACAAAGAACCTCTGCCCGACTAGAAGGAGAAGAAGACGCTGGAGGAGCTGGCCTGCTGCTTGCCTTACTGAGAAAGGAGAGGAAGAGACTACTGAAAAGACTTTGCTGCTTTGTGCTTTAAACATTCTCCAAGGGCTTGATCTGAGCTTGCCCCCTGAACTGAACCCCAGGACCAGTGGGTTCTCTGTGCTTTTGCTCGTCCTCCGATTCGAGCCGTGTGTGCATCCCGCTGGAAAGAGACTGCGCCCCTCAACGCCCCTCCTAGGGCCGTGCAACTCAGGAGCTCGCCTGCCGCAACCCCGTGAGAGCCCCGCTCCATCCGGAGCCGCTCTCTGTCCCCGGGCTAGGCCGCCTGCGCCCCTGTCACCGCCTGCCACTGGAGCGCGCTGAATGCGCTATCACCCCTCCCGCCGGAAACCGTCCGACGACTGTGATCTACGCCGGGTCATCCAGCTGCACCGACCGTGCCCTGTGACCCCGCTTCGCTATCCCCGGACACCTCAGGCCGCGCCGCCCCCGCTATGGAGACCCCCCTGCACCGCTGTGCTGAGGGTCGCTGGCCGCGCCTGCCTACCTGCCCACACCCGCTGATCGAGGACCCAAGACCACTTCCCAAGCTGAGAGTCGCACCGACCTGTGCCGATTCTCCACATCACTGAAGAAGTTCCAGTATCGGGCTCGGGCCCGCAACGCCTTATTTCCCCGTTCGCAGGAGTCGATCCCTGTAAGTACTGGAACCACAAGTGACATTTGCAAGAGACTGCAAAGTATCTATTTGAAGCTACGAACAAAGAACATTTGCCTGCTTTACAACCTGGTGGCATAGCGAAAACGTTATTGGTCTTGTGATAAGTCTGCTGAGATATATATACCTATTTTTACATAAAGAAGCGTATTTTTCTACATATCCAAGTCTGGTGTCCGTTTCTGGGGGGATTGATGTATTTACTGTGTGTGCAATTGTAAGTGCTTAACCAACAACGCCTGAGGAATCGCCTTGGCTGCTCACACCACGCACCTAGAGGGTGAGCAAGGGTCATTCAAAAGGGGTTATCCTGCGCCCTGATGTAGAGGAGAGGGTTCCTGCTTGACACAAGGGCAACCTTGCGCCAACCAGAGACCCCCAACTCTAACATTGGTGGCAGCGGCTGGGATTTCGGATTTGCATTTGTAATTTGCATACAGTGAATTATTAATCACCAGATAGTGAGAGCAGACCAAGTAACGCAGCCACAGGTTTTCATTTTTGAACTTTGTTGAGACATCTGCCATTACTGCAACCATGCCTGGCTCACTCTCTGCTGGAAGAGCACTCTCTGTGATTTCTGGAATGGATGAGGTGGATTGGGAGAGACTGGAAGGTTACACAGCGGAGCAATTGAAAGGCTACAGTGTAAAATTCAGAGTTCCCCATGCTGGATTCAGGAAGAAGAACCAGTACACCAAGGCGTTGAGAGCCTGGAAGGAGTCAAGAGACCCACGGAATGCGGGGGACATCGTTCCACCCGACAACCTTGAGGAGCCCAGCAGAGTCCGGTCGCCAGAGGAGCTGGCAGACAGGGCAGCAGACAGGGCGCATGCAATGGAGATGGCAAAGTTGGCAGGACAAATGGAAATGGAAAAGCAGAAGTTGGCCCTGGAGGCACAACAACGCCAAATGGATCATGATATAAGATTGAAGGAGTTGGAGCTGAAGGCGAAAAGTTTGGACACCGCTCCTTCTGGTGGCAGCACTCCACCGGTGCAGGTAGAGTCCAAGGTGTACATCCCCAAAGATGTAGTAAAGGAGTATTTTAGAAAGGATGACATAGGGCAGTGGTTTAGAGCCTACGAGGTGGCCATGTCTTCACACCGGGTCCCTGAGAAAGACTGGGGAGCGGGGTTGTGGGGAAGGTTCCTTGCTGAAGGGCGTGACACACTGTTAGATTTACCCTTAGATCTCCAAGCCTCATACCCCCATATGAAGGAAGCTTTAATGACCAGGTATGGGTTAACTCCTGAGCTATACAGACAGAGGTTCAGGGAGACTAAGAAGATCCCTGAGAGTACGTATATGGAGTATGTAACCTTTTTCTGCAGAGCACTGGATGGTTGGGTGAAGGGTAGCAAAGTGAATGATTATCAACGGCTGCTTGATTTAATTGCATGGGAGCACTTGTCCAGTCAATGTTTTCCTGAGCTACGCCAGCACCTGATTGATAGCAAGCTGTCCAACCCGAGGAAGCTTGCTGAGGAGGCGGACCGCTGGCTCAGCACCAGGGTCCACAAGGGTCAAGTGGGAGACTCCGCCAAAGGTGGGCAGGGTCCCCAGCAGAAGAGTGGGGGGGACAGGGGTAAACAGAAAGGGTTCCAAAAAGGCCCCCAAAGTAATCCCCAAGGGAACCAGCAGAAGGGTTCTCAGCCTCCCCCACCCCCGCAGCAGAACGGGGCCCCGACAGGTAGACCTGTTCCAAAGGGGCCCTTCAATTGTTACAGGTGTGGTGACCCGGGTCACATTGCCTCTGATCCTAAGTGTCGCCTGTTTGGTAAGACCGCACCCACTGGTGCTCCACCCCGGCAAGTAGCTAATATTAACTTTGGGGAGGAGGTAGCAGTCCAGGAGGGTGGGGGTCCCGGGCAGATGACCCTAGTCTCGCTAGGAGACAGTGAGATGGTCCCTGAAACCTACTTACCCTCTAACACTAAGAAATATGGGCAAGTAGTGACCATCAATGGAAAGAAGGTTGAGGCTCTTAGAGATACAGGAGCCAGCGTGACCTCGGTGAGGCAACACCTGGTGTCTCAAGAGCAGATTGTACCCAATGCCTACTGTAGGGTTGTCAATGCTGACAACATAGAGAGTCGTTGTCCAATGGCTCAAGTTCCCTTTGAGTGGGGGGAGGTCTCTGGTACTCTACAAGTCGCTGTGAGAACTGACATGCCTGTAGACTGTCTGCTAGGGAACGACCTGGAGAGCTCCCCTTGGGAAAAGGTGGAGAAGACCACGCATCTGAGGATGGTGGGTCTACCCGACTGGGCGTGCGTGACCACCCGGTCCATGGCAGCCAGTAGGGGTGTTGAGAGGGTCCTGGAGCCTGAGGGAGAGGTCCAGGAACCGGCCTTAGGGAGAAGGCGCAGGAGGCGCGGGAAACCGGCCCCCAAAGTTCCCACGGCCCAGGAGGAAGTAGACCCTGAGGGGGATGCTCTGGAGCCTACCGGGGAACAGATTGCCGAACTGGGAGACCTGCCTGAGCTGACCCATTGGCAGCAAGAAGGAGGTCCCTCCAGGGAGGAATTCTGCAGGGAGCAGAAAGAATGCCCTTCTCTCGTGGGTATGCGGCAACAGGCTGCAGACCAGGCCAATGGTGTTCAGGCCAAAACACACTACGTGTACTGGGAGAGTGACCTCCTGTATTCCGAGCCTAAGGCTGCTGAACCTGGGTCAGCCCGTGTGCTGGTGGTACCCCAGAGGTTCAGAACCTTCCTACTGGGGCTGGCTCATGATGTGCCTTTAGCAGGACATTTGGGGATGGACAAGACCTATGACAGGCTTGTCACCCACTTTTACTGGCCCCAAATGCACAAGAATTCAGATTCCTACTGCAGAACCTGTCAGACTTGCCAGGCAAGTGGTAAGAGCGGAGGGAAGCACAAGGCTCCTCTGCAGCCCTTCCCCGTGGTCGGTACGCCATTCCAGCGAGTGGGTATTGATATTGTGGGGCCTCTGGACCCCAAGACAGCCCTGGGCAACAGGTTCATACCGGTCTTGGTGGACCATGCCACCCGGTACCCTGAAGCCATCCCTCTGAGGACAGTGACGGCCCCCGTGGTGGGACGAGCACTGATGGGAATTTTCTCCCGAGTGGGATTCCCTCTAGAGGTGGTGAGCGACAGGGGGACCAATTTCATATCCACATATATGAAATCCCTGTGGAAGGAGTGTGGGGTAACTTACAAGTTCACCACTCCTTACCACCCCCAAGGAAATGGGTTGGTTGAGAGATTCAACCGAACCCTCAAAGGCATGATCATGGGCCTAGACGGTCCAATGAGGCGTAAGTGGGACGTCCTCTTGCCATGCCTGCTCTTTGCTTACCGAGAGGTGCCACAGAAGTCTCTAGGGTTCAGCCCCTTTGAGCTTCTGTATGGTCACCCGGTAAGAGGACCTCTGAGTTTGGTAAAGGAAGGCTGGGAGCAATCTCCCAGGAAACCTCCCCAGAATGTATACAGTTACATGCTGGCCTTCCGAAACCAGACTAGGCGTTTCAGGCAACTTGCTGAGGCAAATCTGGAAGCCAGCCAGGAGGAGATGAAGCGGTGGTACGACCGGAATGCCACTCTGGTAGAGCTTCAACCTGGACAAAAGGTGTGGGTCTTGGCCCCAGTGGAGCCTTGTGCACTTCAGGATAAGTGGACAGGTCCATTTGAGGTTGTGGAGCGCAAAAGTCATATCACCTACTTGGAGGACATGCAGTCTCCCAGGAACCCTTTAAGGGTCCTACATGTTAACCGCCTTAAGCCCCACTTAGACAGGACCGAAGTGGGCATGCTGCTGGCCACTGATGATGGAATGGAAGAGGAGACCGAGCCTCTTCCAGACCTCTTAGTAGCCTCTGAGAAAGATGGGTCAGTGGATGGAGTTAACCTCTCACCCACCCTGACGCCCGAACAACAAGAAGATTGCCGCCACTTGCTGGGGCAGTTTCCAGATAGGTTCTCCCTGGTTCCTGGTGTCACAGATTGGTGCGTCCATGATGTGGACACAGGAGACAGCTTACCTGTGAAGCACAAGGCTTACAGGGTAACTGACAGGGTCAGAGCTTGCATCAAGGAGGAGGTCTCCAAAATGCTTGCGCTAGGGGTGGTTGAGTCCTCCAGCAGTCCTTGGTCCAGCCCCGTGGTCTTGGTCCCCAAAGCTGCTGCGCCGGGAGCCACACCTGAACTCCGGTTCTGTGTGGACTACAGAGGACTCAATTCAGTAACTAAGACTGACGCACACCCCATCCCCAGAGCTGATGAGCTCATTGATCGGCTGGGGGCTGCCAGGTTCCTCAGCACGTTTGATTTAACGTCTGGGTACTGGCAGATCGCCTTGACCGATGGGGCCAAAGAGAGGTCAGAATTCTCTACACCAGATGGGCACTTCCAGTTCCGAGTCATGCCATTTGGAATGAAGAATGCCCCTGCCACCTTTCAGAGGTTGGTCAACCAGGTACTGGTTGGGCTGGATGCGTTCAGTGCCGCCTACCTGGATGACATCGCAGTGTTCAGTGCCACCTGGCCCGAACACCTGCGCCACCTCTGGGAAGTGTTGATGGCTCTGCGCCGAGCAGGCCTCACGATCAAGGCAAGCAAGTGCCAGATCGGGCAGGGTTCCGTGGTGTACTTGGGACACCAAGTGGGGAGTGGCAAGGTGGCACCCTTGCAACCCAAAATTGAGACCATCCTGGCTTGGGAACCCCCCAAGACGCAGACCGCAGTGAGGGCCTTCCTGGGGCTCACTGGGTACTACAGGAGGTTTGTCAAGGGCTATGGAACGATCGTTGCCCCCTTGACAGAGCTGACTTCCAAGAAGCAGCCCAGGAACGTGATCTGGACTGACACCTGTCAGAAAGCTTTCGACACCCTGAAGACTGCCATGTGCACGGCGCCCGTGCTCTTGGCCCCTGACTTCTCCAAGGAGTTCCTAGTACAGACAGACGCTTCAGAGCATCGTGTAGGGGCTGTTCTCTCACAGATGACTGAGGAGGGCTGGGACCAACCCGTAGCCTTCATCAGTAGGAGGTTACTTCCACGGGAAAGTAGGTGGAGTGCAATTGAGCGAGAAGCATTTGCTGTGGTCTGGGCGCTGAAGAAGCTAAGACCCTACTTGTTTGGGTCTCACTTCCGGGTTCAGACGGACCACAGGCCCCTCAGATGGTTGATGCAAATGAGGGGTGAGAACCCGAAGCTGTTGAGGTGGTCCATCTCCCTACAGGGTATGGACTTTACGGTGGAACACCGTCCTGGTACAGATCACGCCAACGCTGACGGTCTGTCCAGGTATTTCCGCCTTAGTGACGAGGAACCCCCTGGGCAAGGGTAGTTCTCCCCACATTTCAGCTGGAGGTGACACGTGTTAGACCTGGCACCTTGGCGTGAGTTTCCCTTCCACTTTTTGATGGTGTGCCTCGATTGTTTTTCTGGTGTTGTCCGCTCAGGGCACTGCGCCACGGCTAATCCGTGCCGCAGTGCAAGTGCTCCCTAGGTAAAGTGTACCTGTAATTGATGCTCATGATTGGTTTATTGGATTTACTGTCAGTCCCCAGTAAAGTGCACCAGGGGTGCCAGGGCTTGTGAATGCCAATGCTGCTGGTGGGCTTGCAGCGCTGGTTGCGCCACCCACAGAAAGCGGCCTTGTAAAATGTGACTAGGGTCTGCCATCGCAGACCCTGTGCGCGGTCTGGGACTGTCGCGCTGACTGCGCAAGTGCCCCCACTTGCCAGTCCCTAGACCTTCCCTTACCTACATATTAGCCACCCCTCTGGTAGGCCCAAGGGCAGGGTGCATTGTAGGCATAAGGTAGGACATGCCCTGATGTGTGTGGCATGTCTTAGTAGTGAATTACAGCCATTTTCGTTTTTCACTATTGAAGGCTACCTGCTCTCCATAGGCCAGAATGGGCTGCTGGAGTCACTACACACTGTGACCCCAGTGGACTCAGAGAGCATGGTAGAATGTCAAGTTTAGTATGCCTGAACTCAGAATAATAAAATACTTCTTGTAGTCAAGTTTATTTTAATATCCTGGGTTTGTAAATACTACTTTTAGAAAGTTAGTATTTACTGACCTGGCCATTTCAGTCCGCCTCTGCTGTGTGTGTGTGTTCTGCCTAGCAACAGTAAGGAGCAGGGTTGGGGAATCCCCAGAGACAGGTTGGCTGCCAGGTGGTGGGTAGAGAGATGACACCAGGATGGGTGGGAGGAGTACACCTTGACTCTTGAATAGACCTGTGCTCTGCCACCACAAAGCCGGCGCCGCCCCCTGTGGAGCGGCTGATGTCTCTGCCCTGCTGCTGAAAGGAAAGAGCAGAGTCACCATAACAAAGTGCTCCAGAACTGGACTGAGCCAGGCCCAGGCCCCCTGGCGCTAAAGAACAAAAGAATCACTGTATAAAAGTAGGAGCCTGGCTCCTAAGAAATCAGAATCCTGTTTTACCACAAAGAACCTCTGCCCGACTAGAAGGAGAAGAAGACGCTGGAGGAGCTGGCCTGCTGCTTGCCTTGCTGAGAAAGGAGAGGAAGAGACTACTGAAAAGACTTTGCTGCTTTGTGCTTTAAACATTCTCCAAGGGCTTGATCTGAGCTTGCCCCCTGAACTGAACCCCAGGACCAGTGGGTTCTCTGTGCTTTTGCTCGTCCTCCGATTCGAGCCGTGTGTGCATCCCGCTGGAAAGAGACTGCGCCCCTCAACGCCCCTCCTAGGGCCGTGACACTCAGGAGCTCGCCTGCCGCAACCCCGTGAGAGCCCCGCTCCGTCCGGAGCCGCTATCTGTCCCCGGGCTAGGCCGCCTGCGCCCCTGTCACCGCCTGCCACTGGAGCGCGCTGAACGCGCTATCACCCCTCCCGCCGGAAACCGTCCGACGACTGTGATCTACGCCGGGTCATCCAGCTGCACCGACCGTGCCCTGTGACCCCGCTTCGCTATCCCCGGACACCTCAGGCCACGCCGCCCCCGCTGTGGAGACCCCCCCTGCACCGCCGTGCTGAGGGTCGCTGGCCGCGCCTGCCTACCTGCCCACACCCGCTGATCGAGGACCCAAGACCACTTCCCAAGCTGAGAGTCGCACCGACTTGTGCCGATTCTCCACATCACTGAAGAAGTTCCAGTATCGGGCTCGGGGCCCGCAACGCCTTATTTCCCCGTTCGCAGGAGTCGATCCCTGTAAGTACTGGAACCACAAGTGACATTTGCAAGAGACTGCAAAGTATCTATTTGAAGCTACGAACAAAGAACATTTGCCTGCTTTACAACCTGGTGGCATAGCGAAAACGTTATTGGTCTTGTGATAAGTCTGCTGAGATATATATACCTATTTTTACATAAAGAAGCGTATTTTTCTACATATCCAAGTCTGGTGTCCGTTTCTGGGGGGATTGATGTATTTACTGTGTGTGCAATTGTAAGTGCTTAACCAACAACGCCTGAGGAATCGCCTTGGCTGCTCACGCCACGCACCTAGAGGGTGAGCAAGGGTCATTCAAAAGGGGTTATCCTGCGCCCTGACGTAGAGGAGAGGGTTCCTGCTTGACACAAGGGCAACCTTGCGCCAACCAGAGACCCCCAACTCTAACACTGACGTAAGAATTTTCAGAGGGACAGGGTCTCGAGGTGATCCACTCTTGACAAGGGCGGAGATATTATAGAAGGTGTCTATAGTCAAGAGAGGAAATATCTCCAGCAGGGGCGATTCCCTCCTAACCGTGGTTACTTCAACGAGGGAATTAAGGTCGGGTTCAGTAAATGACTTTCAAATTAATTGAATTTTATTTAAAAAGTAGTCCGCCAGCTCATTACAACATTCAGCAGTAAGTTCCGAGGAGTCACGGGCCGTAATGCCTGGGGTGAGTTCCTTAACAATACGGAAGGTTTCTCGAGAAGAATTTGATGCACCGGAAATGTTTCCGCTGTCATAGCCAGCTTGGGCTTTTTTGATTTCGGTCTTATAAATTTTAAGCGTATCTCTATATTCTTTTTTTCTGGAAGGAGAAAAATCCTTCCTGCAAACTCTTTCAGCCTTTTTACAGGTTTGTTTTAATTTCCGGAGCAGAGGGGTGAACCAGGCCGATTTATTCGGACCCAACTTCACTTTACAGGTCTTTTTAGGGAGGACTAAATCTAAAGAGTCTTCCATCCAGTGATTACATTGCTCATTGGCTATCTCAGGGTTTGGATTCATTTGGGGAGTACTGTTTTCTAAAGAGAGGGTCCAATCCTCTAGCTGCAGATTCCACCAACAACGGGCAGTTTTTTTTACCGGCCGAGTGTGGGGACTAGACACTTTGGGAGACCAATCGAGGGAGATCAAATAATGGTCGGACCATGGGATAGGTATGGGATTTCTACAATATAACTCCTGCTGATTCGAAAAAACAGGGTCAAGAAGGTGTCCTTTCACATGGGTGGCATGGGGTACCCTTTGTGAGAGTTGAAGAGCAGCAAGATCATCAGAAAAATCTGCCACGCTAGTGGAAGCCCGGTTGTCTAGGTGGATATTCAAATCCCCTAAAATCATAAAATTAGAGGCTGTGGAGACTAAATTAGTGATTGCTTCGGGTAAAGAAGAGAGAAATTGAGCCGAGGGTCCAGGAAGCCGGTAGATAAGAATACCTGAAAGCGAAAGCAGAGGGGTAAAACCTATAGAAAAATGGAGATTTTCGCACAAGGTTAAGGGACTTCCAAAAGTACGGCAAGTCAAAATGTTTTTATAAACGATGGCTAGTCCACCACCAACCCCAGTAGGCCTATCCACTCTTGAATTAGATAATCCTGCGGGAGAGTCTGAATAATGTCGGGGCCAGAATTGGAATTCGTCCAGGTTTCGGTGAGAAATAACAGGTCTGGTCTTTCAGTAGATAATAAAATATTGAGTTCAGTAGCATGCTTAGGTAGGGATCTACAATTGAGCAGAAATATCTTAAATATTTTCACAATCGGTTCCATTTAATTTAAAGAGGGCAGCGATATCTGTGTCCCAAATTAGCAATGCTGGCAGGTAACAACAGAGATATGGGGGTCAAGTGAGTGAAGACAGTTCAACTCAGGGATGAGATTGAGAGCAAGTAGCTGATCCGAATTGTAGCAATACCTGTCTGGAGCGGAGGGACAAGGGCTCAAGGCCCCTGGCCCTGGCCGGCCGCAGACGGGCGCAGACGGGCTTGCCTTAGGCGCACCTTTGGTGCGCCAACGGCGCGGCTGCTGTGCGCGTCCGCTGCGCGGGCGCTTCATCCTTCAATTTATCCCCTGCTTTGGGTTTCAGCCACTAGAGCGCTGACCCAAAAAAATGGCCGCCAAAAAACGCAGCGAGGTAATCCTAAAATCCCCCCACGAGCATTGAACACAGCTCGCAACAAGCACAGAGGGGTAAGTACTAGATTATGTATAGTTTTTAGCAGCAAGTAAAAGGAATGTCAATTTTATCAATAGTAGCAGCGTTAATTTGAGGGCAGCGGGAGGCAGCTAATACAAATGAATAAAAATACGGTCAATTTTGAACAAGAACAGCATACAATGTTAAAACACACACAACATCCGTAAAAGAGTCCGAAGATACTCTATGGCCGCTAGTGGTTTCAAAACCCACTGCGCGGGCGCTTCCTCCTTCAATTTATCCCCTGCAATAGTGTGGGGTCCACTCCACCTGTCCTGGAGAGCTGCTGGGGCCACAGGCTCCAACACCCACACTTTCTGTCCTGGCTGATAAACAGTCAGTACAGCCTTTTGGTCATGCCAGGCTTTTTGCAGTTCCTGCTAGCCTCATGGTTTTTGTTTGCCTTTTTCATATACTCAGCCATCCGGGAGCGGAGACCAAGTACATAGTCCACTATGTCTTGCTTTGGGGGCTTGAGAGGTAACTCCCATCCTTCCTTCACCAAACACAATGGACCCCTGACAAGGTGACCAAACAGAAGTTCAAATGGGCTGTAGCCAACCCCCTTCTGAGGCACCTCCCTGTATGCAAGTAAAAGGCAGGGCAAGAGAAGGTCCCATTTCCGCCTAAGCTTCTCTGAGAGTCCTTTAATCATGCCCTTTAAGGTTTTGTTAAACCTTTCAACTAAACCATTGTATTGTGGGTGATAGGGTGTGGTGAATTTGTAATTCACTCCACACTCCTTCCACATTGCAGTTAAGTAACTTGACATAAAGTTTGCATCTCTGTCAGATACTACCTCCTTAGGAAAACCTACTCTTGAGAACACACTCAAGAGAGCTCTTGCCACCACAGGTGCTGTAGTGGTCCTTAGGGGAATAGCTTCTGGATACCTAGTGGCATGATCCACTACCACCAGTATAAACCTGTGCCCAGATGCTGTTTGAGTATCCATGGAAGCAACAATGTCAATACCAACCCTCTCAAAGGGAACCCCCACCACAGGTAGTGGTATCAGGGGGGCCTTTGAGTGCCACCTGCTTTGCCACTGGCTTGGCAGGTTACACAGGAGCGACAAAACTTCTTTGTGTCTTCAGACATGTGGGGCCAGTGAAAGTGAGGAACAATTCTGTCCCAAGTCTTGTTCTGGCCTAAGTGTCCTGCAGGGCTAGTGTCAATAGGAAACCCCTAAACTTCAGAGGTATAACCAAACTCCTGGATGTACCAGGCTTGGGGTCTCTACTCTCTGAGTATAGGAGTCCATCATCCCAATAAACTTTATGGGTGCCACTAGCATTCCCAGCAGCCTCATCAGCAGCTTGCTGTCTGAGGGGTTCAAGAGAGGGGCAGGTTTTCTGCTCCTGGCTCAGATCAGACCTGGAAGGGCCCCCTGTCCCAAAGAACTCAACCTGATCAGGTTTAAGCTCCTCTGGGACAGTTCCTTCTTCAGGATCAAGATCCTCTCCCTGAGGAGACTGATCAGTTTCCTGAGACAGGTGGGAAGGTTCTGCCTTAACCCTACTGCTCCTCCTCTTGTAAGGCACCTGGTCCATTATTCCAGAATCCAGGGCCTGTCCAGCTTTTGACATTTTAGTCTGTGACCTAGTCACAGCAAAGACATGTGCAGGGATCCCTAACATTTCTGCATGTGTCCTGAGCTCCACTTCAGCCTAAGCTGAAGTTTCCAGATCATTGCCAAGCAAGCATTGTACTGGTAGGTCCGCACTTACCACAACCTTCTTAAGGCCAGTTACCCCTCCCCAGGAGAAGTTAACAACTGCCAGAGAATGGTCTGTTCTGACATTGCTAGCATTGGTCACTTGGTACATTTCACCAAGTATAATCTGCCCAGGAGCCACAAGATCTTTTGTCACCATTGTGACACTTGCTCCTGTGTCCCTGAATGCCCAAGCTTCTACTCCATTTATCAAAGGCTGCTGTCTGTATTTGCCCAGGTTACTGCGGCTCACAAAGGGGGACATATCCATGCCCCCATCACTGACAAGCACAGCCTGAGTTAGTACTCTGACTAGACCAGACTCCATCTCAGAACCCAGGGTCAACCCTACAACACCCTTATTCTGTGTATTTCCACCACCAATTGTAACTGTACTAGGGAGAACAGGTGCCTTAGGGGCATTGGTGGTGGAGTATTTTCTTTAGCCTTGGTGCAGTCACTAGTCCAGTGAGTTTTCTGCTTACAGATTTTGCACCAGGGCTTCTTTTGACCTTTTCCCTTTCCTGACTGGGAATCCCCCCCCCCCCCGAAGAAGATCTTTGGGGCCCTTGTGAAGACTTCTGGTCTTTACCCTTGTCCCCACCCTTATCAGAATTTTTAGAATCTTGCTTCTTAGGGTCACCACCTTGGCTCTGTACTTTCTGCCTCACCCTGGTTCTGACCCATTTGTCTGCCTTCTTTCCCAATTCTTGGGGAGAGGTCAGATCAGAGTCTACCAGGTACTGGTGCAACAGCTAATTTTGACAGTTATTAATAATCTGCTCCCTCATTATCAGATTGTACAATCCTTTGAAGGCACACACTTTACTGCCCAATAACCAACCTTCCAGAGCCTTAGCAGCACAGTCAACAAAGTCAACCCAGTCCTGATCCTGTGCCTTTTGGGTATCTCTGAACATTAACCTGTATTGTTCAGTGGTTAGACCAAACCCATCTATCAGAGCACTTTTCAAGACTTTGTAATCATCAGCATCCTCTTCTCTTACAGTGAGGAGCTTGTCTCTACCTTTGTCTGCAAAGGAGAGCCATAAGATTGCTGCCCGCTGACCTCGAGGGACCTTCTGTACTTTACAGGCCTTCTCCAAGGCAGTTATCCATTTGTGGATGTCATCCCCACTCTGGTAGGGAGGGACAATCTTACTTAGGTTTCTATGGTCATAAGACCTCTCCCTATCTCTAGGGAAATTGCTGCCACCAAGGGACTCTAGTCCCTCCTTTTTAGTAGCTCTGTAGAGCTCCAGGGCTTCCCTATCTAAGGCCATCTGCTGCTTTCTGAGGTTGAACTTGTCCTGCTCATACTTCAGCAGTCTCTATCTCCTCTCCTGGGAGGTTTCCCTCCCTCTATGAGAAGAAATAGAGGTTCCAATAAAGGAGTTAGACCGAATAGATCCCCTTGACAGAGATTTCTCCCTTCTAGCCCTGTGTTCAGGCCTACCAGGAGGAATGAAGGCAAGGGGCATTATTGTCCTCATCCTCATCTTGATGGTCTGTGTTCACCAGAGTCTGGTCATTGTCACCAGTCTGGTCAGCATCAGAGTTAGGGTCAGGGGAGTTTTCACCCCTGGACCTACCCTCAGGTGCTGCCCCACCCCACTGTCTCCATCTACAGGCCCACCAGGACTTGTGATATCATCCAGTTTCAGTATCTGTATAAGATGCTGGGTGGATGGACTTTTGTCTGTCTTCAGCTTCCTAATGGTGCATAAGGCCCTAAGTCTAGCAAAGGAGAGATCCTCATACTTGTAGGGAAGGAGCTCACTGGTTCCAGGTAGGGACTCAGTGGTTCCTGGCTGGTTAGACATTACTAATGTGGTGTGGTGTGGTGTATTGCACTACCTACACTAGTGTGGCCTACTAAACTCTCTTGAGCTATCCCTTAACACACAACTCTACGTTCAGTAGAACTTACTTTAGCTAAACTTGATATTATATGTACCTCAGGTACCTTTAGTGGTTTTCAGTTAATCAATTCAATTGAGATTATCTGGTAAAACAATAGCAAGCTGGAACCCCACATGCTGCACACCAATGTGAGAAGGTGGCCTGATACATGCTGTCCACTAGTTCTAGTGGGCACCTTGTATCAGTCCAAACAACCCCTTATGGTCATAGGTTAAAGACAACATTATATGAAAGCTATCCTAGTGGTAGCTATGGAGAGCAGCCTTCAGGCTAAGTCTTGAAGGAATGTAAAGCTGCTTGTTTTACCAGTCTATAATCTCTTGAATGATCAAATGAAAAGACAACCACACCAGGTATATATTCAAAATATATGTATTTAAGATAACACACACCCCTCTAGTCTCTTTATGAGACTGGAGTTCAAAGTACTTTAGTTACAAGTGTTTAAGCATCAGTAAAAGCAGAAATACACGTTTGGGCCCTAGGGGCGTACCAAACCATATACTAAAATAGTGGTATAAGAACCACGACTGAGATAGACAGTATGCCCATTGCCTCTAGAATAGTTGGGACCCCAAGGAGCCACCCAAGGTAGTGACACAGGGGACCCACGGGAGCCGTATGCAGTGTGGAAACACAACCGCGGGTTCCTATTACTTTCTATGGAGAATGTCGCGGTTGGAATTTTAAAGATTAGGGACACTTCTAATCGAGCTAGGACCAAACCCTTTTGGACTTACACAGTTCTAGGGTTAGCACCCATGAGAGTACCGGAGTACTCGAGTTACCTCACCCAGGGAAGCCGGGTGCATAGGTGTCTTTTGGTGTCGGGTCACGTCGTCGAATCCAATGGAAGCCTGCAAAGAACTGCTGCTGCCATGAAGAGAAGAAGTGTCCGGAGAGATCCAAGCCTGGATCTAGGATGTAAGGAACCTGAAAGCAGAGGGGACAGAGTCTGGGTCACTTGCCAGTGACCTAGGGCAGGATGGACCAATGCCCACAGATGTTGGGTGCTTCAGGTGAATTGACGGGTGTCTTGACTCTTCAGTCACGAGGTCCAGGAGGTGTTGACGAAGTCCACGAGCTGGATTCGAGCTGTTCCACGAAGTTTGTTGAGTGCTGCGGTGTTGGTGACCAGAAAGGACCCAACAAGCCTTGGCAACGGCAAGTCTCAGGAAATCAGAGAAAGGACTGCGGTGCAGACGAGCAAGGTCTGATGGACTCACCCAGTGAGGGTAGGTAAGAGCAAGTCTGGAGCAACCAGAAAAGCCCAAACAGAAGTGGAGTTGCCTTCGTGGGGACCTACTAGCCAATGGGCTAGTGATCGCGAAGGAGCCTCAAGCGGTCGCACTTGGAGATGGCCCACGAGTCACTCGTGGAGTGGAGGCCAACAATCTTCGGTGCAGGACGTGCTTAAGGCTGAGGCTACTCTGAACCCAAAGCACAACTTCGAGAATGACCAGGAAGGTGTTGTTGCCGCAAAAGTTCACGGTGTCCAGGGGTCACGGTTCCACATTACCCACGATAGCCACGGGCCTCAGCTTTGCTGTGGACTCAGGGTAGCCCCGGGGAAGTCTGGAAATCCACCTCTGGGGATGCAGAGACTTTGGCGTCCAGCGGGAGCTTCAGTAGTGCAGACCGGTCAGTTGCTTTTTTTGGTGCCTGCCAAGCAGGGGAGTCACTCCTTGACCCCAAGGGAGATTTCCTCCGTCTTCTAGTCGTCATAGAAAGTCGAAGGTCCAGGATATATATTTCAGAGGTTTGTCTAGAGTAATCTAAAGTCCTAGGGACTGGATTCCTATACTTATACTAAGTTTAGGGGATGGACTAACTCTAAGGCTCCACCTATGGGTGGGCCTGGGGTGGGGGTTGTTACACCCCTTCCCCTTTGCCCAGTTTCGCACCAGAGCAGGGGCTGAGTGCCCCTGCAACCGGTTTGAACTGGAACTGGGCTATGCACAGGGACACCTTGTGTGCCCCAGGCAGTGTCTCAAAAGCATTCTTTGAATGCACCCACTCTGCCCCAATACACATCTGCCTGTCTGGGGAGGTGGTTACACTGCCCTGTGACAGGAAACCTATTGTCCAGGCCTCCCCTGCCGGAGTTTCCCCCAGCAGCAGGAGGCCAGAATTGACGGGGGGGGGGTAGTATTCCAAAGTGTTTGACACCTAACACGACATGTTTTGATGCACCCATCCCAAAGTTAGCATTTACCGCGAGGCTATAATGCACTTAAGAGTATATGGTATAGCTGTATCACAGAACAGGCATAAGGAAGTATTTCCGAATGCTGCAGAGGGGCTCAGCTCATGCTTGGGCACCCTATCACATAAAACCAAGCACTCTGCCTTCAGGATTGTCAAGGCCTGCCATAGGAGTGGCTTATAGGTTTATATGTGTCTGTATAAGGTAGTGATATAGGTAGCCTATACCACAGTAAGGGGTGCAAGCACACCCTTACCCAGGCTGCAGTAGCAGACCTGTGGTGTCATTTTGGAGTGCTTCCCAGGGGTGGCATAATACATGCTGCAGCCCCTGGTAGGCCTCGGAGGTACCTATGCCCTAGGTACATAGTATACCATGTACTAGGGGCTTATAAGGCACTCCAGAATCCAATTAGATATGTACCTAATGTACATGGAAACCATTTGAGAGAGGAAGCAGCTAGGCTGTGGTCCTGATTAGCAGGGTGATAATTATAAAGGTGCACACAAGTGGGTTTAAACATTTTTTAGAAAGAATCTGCTCACGGGTGCTACACTGCTGTAGTGTGTTGACAGAACACACTTGGAAACTCTAGGATATACAGGTAACAAATCTGATTGTAGTGTGCACTGTTCCGGAACAGTGCACACTACAATCAGGTTTCTTACCTGTATATCCTGATTAGCAGGGCCACAGTCAGACTAAGGTCGAAAAACAGTGAAACACCAGCAAAAAGTGAGGGTACCCATGTGAAGCAGATCCTACTCTCCTACAGTATACTAGTAATAGGACACAGAGAAAAGCAATTTTGGTTTTCTTGAAAATGAATTTGTAGCCATGTTAAGTAAATACAAATACAATGTGATCTACTCTGGCGAAATGTATGTTTAAGTCATCATTTGTCAAATATATGTCCAGGAGCGGCCTGCGTAGCTAAGAGCAGAGGGGCGGGGGGGGGGGGGTGGGGGGGGGGGGTTACTTGACAGATGACAAAAAGGGAAAATTAATTATTTAATTTTCCCTCCTCATCATTTGTCGTGTCCCCACTCTGCCCCACAGTTCTTAATTGCACAAGCTGCTACTGTATATGTCACCAACATAGCACAATGCTTCTGCATCAGTATCATGTAGAATTGACATTACTAGGGCAACAAACAATCCTGGACCATTCTTATACCCTTGAGAGAGTCGGCAAAAGTGACGCTGAAAGCCAAGCGTGGAGAAAGCGGTCAAATATCTGATTTCAGGTGCTATGTTTTGGCAGAAAAAAAACATTGGAAAGAATTTTTGTATTTTATATGGACAATCTTGTTTATTAGAGCTGTAACATATGAGTTTTGTTTTGCAAATGTGCATGTGTGACTATTTAAATGTCTGTAGTCTAAGACTATGCAGTAGGAACAATCTGGGTCAGCTACTGGGAACAAAGATTCATTGGAGATATACAGAGTTTAATTACTCCCTGGTACTCGAGTTGTGAGAAAATTTCTCTCACATGAGTTTTGCTTCATGCTTAATTGGATATTGTGGTTGCACTTGCGGGCTGGACCTTATGGGTATAATGTGATAGACGATTCCTTATCCCAGCCAACATATTTGTGGTATAATGCCAGGGCTTACGCAAGAGCCCATTCTGCAGCATATGCTTGTTTAACCTACAGTGGAACAAGCACAAAAAATTATGGTAAAATTACTTTCTCTCCTTTTGAGGCTTGTTTCACAAACTCTGGAGGCCAGTCGACCTCTGCTAAGAGAATGTCATAACTAATGTTAAATTTTCTCAGAATATTACTTTAAAAGTCAGAGTTTTGTCACCCTCACTTTTTAAATTTAATTTATTAAGTCTAGCTGGAGGATACACGCGTTGATCTCGGGTTTCAACTTCTATAAAGTCATCAGGTGCTTTCGAATTCAGAAACTCTTGAAGATTCTGACAAACTATCATGACCTCACCCATGCTGTCTAGCACAGTCACTGCCCACGTCGTGTTTTGAAGGAGAGTTCTCAGTACGTGTGGAAAATGTTGCTGAAATTCCCACAACCTTCTTTTTCTTGAATTGCGGTTTTTGTATGGAAGTTGTTCTTCCTTTCTAGGTCTCGCCTATGCAGCGCACAAGCGCTACTTAGGCGGGGACCTTTTGCAATCGATCTCCACTTTTGGGTAAATGCGTGCACGTTTGCATTGCTTTGTATTGCAACTCGTGCACCTTTGGCTTTTCCCTTGCGGGAGCGAGCATTGGCGCCATCTATTTGTAATATCTTCAAAACAAATGGTGCCGCTGCTCGCTCCCGCAAGGGAAACGCTGTGTGTCTGGTCCCTGTAAGCAAACATTATCGTGTCCATCCACAACGGAAGTTGTAACCGCTTTTTTCCGGTCCAAATACTCCCTCCCTCCACCTGCAGTCCTTATGCGTGTCCATCCACAACTGAAGTTGAAAGCGCTTTTCTTCCGGTTCAAATACTCCCTCTCTCCAAAAAGTCACAACAGAAGGCGGCGGACTTCCTCTTTTTATTGTCAGTACACGCTGGTACCATGTTTCTTTGGGTAGTGTTATTTCAATGTCTACTTGTGTCGTCAGCAGTTCCTACGAGACTTTACTTTCGTTTCTCATGCCGGTTTCTTTTTTGCAGAGTTATATAGCGCAAACTCGACCCGAAGGTACTGGAGCGTTTTATTCGTCTTGCTTGTTACATGAGGACTTACAAACGGTTGTATTTGTGGGTAACAGTGGTACCAGCTGTTGAAGGTGGGGAAGATCTGAAATCAGCCACTGGATGAATAATATCCGCAATTGTTGAGTTGCTGGCCTCTCGTGCGTGCTAGGTTCCCCCGGCAATATATTAAAGCACACTCTGACACAGGAT
The DNA here is from genome assembly GCF_964204655.1 of Triturus cristatus. NCBI lineage: Eukaryota > Metazoa > Chordata > Amphibia > Caudata > Salamandridae > Triturus > Triturus cristatus. Next base: position 559,729,960 of record NC_140590.1, read on the forward strand.
GAATAGTGCTTTACTCACCACGAGGCAAAACCCATCAGGCTTATTTATGAACTTGGCAGTGACGTGTCCACAGCAACCATTAGTGTTAGTAATGGCCCCGTAGGCATGCTTCCATTCCCCACATAGGGGTAGTAGGCAGTATATAAATGCTGCAATACAGTACCACAATGGGTATCAACAGGAGAATATTAAGCACAAATATTGTTTTCTGACATGGGTTGATCCCTTAAAGGACACACCTAACTGGCAAACGCAATGCTCAAGCTAGAGTGCCCAAGATCACACGTTGCCTTACCACAACGCTAGTTTCTTAGCCCAAAAAATCATTGAAAACTAGCAATAAAAGTATTAATCCTATTAATGTCTTTATGGACCAGGTCCTGCCGCCCCCCCCACACACAGACACACTGGTCAAATAAAAATGAGCCCGTTTGCCAGCCCATGGCGAGCATGCACAATTGACAGGGGTCACAGTGAGCGATGGGCATAAACAAGATCACATGGCGCGGCCGCAGACGAGCCCTCAGCATGCATTAATTTTCGCACACCCACTCACTCGCTCTACCCGACACCCGGGCCTTTTCTAGCAGATTCCAGAGCCAAGTACGCGGCACGACAAGCTTGAAAGAAACCACCACAACCCCGGAAGTGACCTTTACACCTAGGTGCGGTGAAGGGGTCCCAAAGTAAAGCGGATAATCTCTTTCCTGCACATATATATATATATATATATATGTATATATATCGCGTATTTACAGACGTTTATCTGAACCCCTTTGTTCAACTCATTCAATGAAATCGGGCACTGATGGGATTTTGGGAAGGAAGGCAATGTACCCAGAAGTGGGTATGGGTCATAAAAGATATATTTGCCCCCTTTAAAAGAGAAAGGAAATCTTCTGAAGTACAGAAGAACTAACGTCTTAGTCAGCCCGTTGGGGCTCAAATCGATCTGCACCTGGATAGTTCTGCAGCAGATAATGCATCGGAGCTAAATAAATGGGGATTTTACACCAATTTAATTGGACTGTCGAGAGAAAAAAACCTCTCTGTTACAAAGTTCTTTAGGAGGGGGGGGACTTTGGAAATCATACAAATTCTGCTTTTCGCAGTCAACGACGAATCAATTCCATTATCATTTTAATTACAAAAAGAGAACTAGTAATACAGTCGCCATCGAATGCCGGGGTTAAAATAGCCAACCAGGATGGTAGTCGGAACTGGCTACTCGCCGTAAAGTGCGCCAACGACTCGTCAGGGGTAGTAAGCGCTATATAAATGCAATTCCCAGTTGCCCTCGTAATACAATAGGCACTACCCTGGGATACGGAAGAACTCCCTTCTCACCCAAAACTGTTTAATATACATTTGCAACAACAGAGGCCAACTGACAGAACACACGACTTACATATAAACACTGCGCAGACAGGATTTACAGACAGCTCTCACCATTAGTTCTGCGAACAAGAAAACCCCACCAAACCCAGACTACCGCTAACCACCAGAAAAAGGCATATTAAAGCCCCCCAAAACTTTTTAAAAAACGATAGCACCAACCCCATTATCACCAAACACCCACCAACAAGGGATGTCAGTTCCCTCTCAAACCATCCTTAGCAACCACATATGACCCTTGTATATGCTAATCCAATGAACAGCCTCGCCCGCACCAGTATGCAGGACTAGAATAAATGGTCATTGTCTTGAGCGCGGCTGAAAACTCGAAAGGACATGGTTTGCATGACAAGTGACAGCGCTACGAAGGCACGCTACTAGCAAAGTAGGCGCAACGTAGGGTAAAAAGTTCTTATCCATGGAACTGCCTCGCAACAACGGACATCTGGAAAACCTGTACATTTTGGCTGCGCAGCTGACTGTGGACAGTACGAACAAGACAGGCTCCAGACAAACTGACCCCAATCCCAACAAGCTTTGGCATAGCCAATAGGTCTCGCATTTGGGACCTTATTAGTGTTTAGCCATGCAACAATTGATGCTGTTGCACCAAGGATATTGCATAACGAAATACTTATAAGGCCCCAAAGGTGAGACCTATTGGCTATGCCAATGCTTGTTTATACTTACATCACACGAGCATCCTTCAGTTTCACTTAGTCTTCTTGTCTGGGCTCTGATAGCCCTCCTCTCGCTCATCATCTGTCTGATGAGAACTGAAGGGAACGAGAAGGACATGTATCAGTATGCTAATACCTAGCAGGCGGTTTAATGTTATCACGGTTACGCAAGTTGTAACGTTTTTTAGGCTGCTCTGGACAACCTCCAAGCAGTTGCTTGGTGCACATAGTAGCACTTGCTTGTTTTCAGCCAGCTCATGAATATGCCTGGAATAGGGGAGTACAAGTAATTCATATGGTGATAAATATGATGAGTATGTGAAACAATTTGGGTATTGATGTTGTGGAGAGGAAAAGACCTGTGCGTAAATGTCCTTTGGGGGCGTATTGATGAATATTGTGATGGGTTGGAGTAATCCTATACAATAGTTAATAAAGAAATGTGGAAGGAAAGGTTTGTTGGGAAAATAGGTTCTAGTCTGGGTCAGTAGACATCCGAGCTGAAGATTTTACTTGGGAAGCAACTAATATGCTTGGGTTTACAAGGTCATTGTTTGAATTCAAAAATAAGAGGACAGAAGGAAAAGTATATTTGGCCACCAAGGGCCAATCTCTTCTGGGTGGGTTGACCAGGGAGTACTTAGCATGATTTTGGATCCTCAACAGCTCAGGACTGTTGATGGTGTTGAGTGAGCACGAAAGCATGAGGAAAAAAGTGGTGGGAGAAGTTTCCCACCGTAATTTCAGGAAAAATCAGCATGGTGGAGGGGTTTATGCATTGTATTGTCCTAAAGGGTGCTGCAAAGTCATCCATACATACGATGAGGAATATTCCTGTGTGAGTACCAGATGAGGTAAACCATAATTTGAGATAATCGTAAAACATGGGAATAATAGAATCGGTGAAACCTTCAGATTTGAGAGACTTAAATGTAAAGATCCTTGTTGATAAATTTCCCTTGCTGAAAATTAATGTAATGTATCCATCTCACAATAGCTCCCTTTGTAACAGGAGTGTCTTTGTTTGCATGTGTGAAGGATATGAAGAACTGTTCTTCTCTACTGATTGTTTTAGTCTTTTGTAGGTATTATATACTTGCCTGTCTTACATCTAAAGTGTGGAAGGATTTTTCAGCCGCGATTTGGGTTGTTGGAAGAAGGCCAATAAGTGTATATCCTGATTGACATGGAAACGTGATACCACCTTTGGTATAAATGTTTGATTTGTTTTTATTACTGCCTCATCTTTGTGTATGTGTAGATATGGTTCCTGCATTGTAAGCACCTGTCTTTTGCTAACTACTCTTATTGGCATGATAGCAATTAAGAAAGCTGTTTTTAGTGTTATATATTTTAGTTCTGCGTTGTGCATAGGTTCAAACAGTGTCTTCATTAATTGTGTTAGTATCAAATTAAGGACCACCTAGGGGTTGGTGCTGTTCTTGGTGTTGTAATCTTATTGGACTCTTCTAGAAAACATGTTACGAATGATGTGGTAAAGAAGCTTTTGTCTATTAGCACCCCACCCCTTGTGTATGCCACTATGTCTATGAGGGAGCGTTTTAGTGATGTGTAGGACAGGTGTCTGTCTAGCAAATGTGTAAGGAATCTGATAACAGTAGCGTCGTATCCAGTACCTACAGGTCTTTTTCTTGTTCCACCCGTGCATGAACCTGTTTCACTTGTCTGTAAAACACTTTCTTGTAGTAGGTCCTCCTACTTCCCTAAGTATTTCCCTAGATCTTGGTGGGAGGTATAGGTGTCCATATTCTATATTTTCAGGAGGCATGCGGCCAGACTCAGGGTTGCAGGCTCTGAATTACATACTGTCCCTTCTGTATTGTTAATTGATGGGTTGAGAGTTTCAGGACTTGTCGCTGTGACATTTCCATCAGGTCTGAGAACCATGTCTGTCCGGCCCACTGATGGGCTGTGAACATTAGTGTCATGAGTTCCTGCTTGTATTTTTGTACCACTTGGGTATCTTATGTACAGGTGGAAAAGTGTAAGCAAAAATCCCTGACCATTTTATCAATAGGGCATTCCCGAACGTATAGGCTGGAAATACTGAATCCCGGATATTGACGGAACAAAATATTGTTGCAACAATATCAAGGGAAAAAATATTAAAAGGTATGTTTCTATGCATTTTCATTACCTAGCTCCACATATACATACTTTAGTGATATATATCTCTCTAAGTTACATAGACATAGAGTTAAGAATAGTAAATCCGTATCTCTCTCTCTGTGCACTTCAATATTTTGTCCCTCATTCTTGCAACAATGTTCTGTCCTGTCGATATTCAGGATTTGATATTTCCAGCCACAATCATTACCTATTGATTGTTGGCAGTAAACTCTGGAGGCAAAGCTTTTGATTTCACATGTGGCGTGTCCCACCAATGAAAAATGTTCCTGAACACCCCTTGTTTTAGCTACCACTTGTGTGTGGTGTTTGCTTGCCTGCTTTATCTGTCTACCTCGGAGTTCTCTGGGTAGGTGTTTTTGCAACTTGTGTCATTTTCCTCTTTCGCGCCCATTTCCAAATGTATTGTGCTAGTTTGGATAGCATGCAAGACTTTGTTCACTCCTGCTTGTTGAGGTAGAACATCATTGTTGTGTTGTCTGTATGAATTAGAACGGTCCTTCTTTCCAAGTGTTTCCGGCTGTCTCGTGTCTGGCCTGTTCTAGTGCTCCGTTATCTTATTGGGAATCTCTCGGCGATATATAAAATGGCCACAGTGCGTATTTATTTATTTAATTTATTTATTTAATGCGTTTTTATATAGCGCGGACTTTACCCGAAGGTGTCAGAGCGCTTCACAATAGGAGCAGAAATGATACATAAGGAGAAAAATTACAAGTGACATGTTACAAAATCAAGCGTTACGGTCCATGAGGCAATATGCGCCTTTACTAGGTACTGGGAGGGATCTGTGGCAAGTTCAGCTGTCCCCGAATTGCTAAAGTCTGTTTGGTGGTTTTAATAGTTAATTTGACTGTACTGTACTGGATTGTATATTTCGGTACAAATAAAACCTGCTGCTGTAATTTTTAACGACTGTATTTTGCTGCTAAACTGAATACGAATGAATGTTATTTAAATAGATTTTTAAGTGGTATTTAAGATCTCTTCAGTACGTTTTTCTCGCGCTATCCACTGACTTCAAGTGTTAGCTCAGCCTCCAACATTTTTGGATGATTGGGCAAAACGGAGGGAGAAACTGATACTCTGGTGAGGGAAAGGTTTCCGGGAGGTGGGCTTGGTCGGGACACAGAGCAACGCCATCTTGTGTCTGGCGTATTCTAGTAATTTGTAATCTTATCAGGAGGAGTCTTTCTCCAATATATAGAAGGCTGCAGTGCTGACCCGCCGCTGGTGCGCCTAAGGCAAGCCTGTTTGCGCCGTCCGTGTCCTGACCACAGCCACCACCAGCCACTATGTTTGGTTTTGCTGCCGAAGGTGTGTCAATTAGGACCCCTTATGTCAGGGGAACTAATAGGTATGACGGGGAGACTCTAAGGGGTGCAGTCCCTTCTTGTTAGATTATGCTGGCGTTATCACATGTAGCAGGTGTAAGAATAGCCTTTACCCCCTGAACCATCAGGTCAATCACAGGGCAGACTCCAATAAGAGTCAAACACAGTTGAAGGCAGCGTTGATTAAAGTTCGACTTTTCACAAACACGCTCTAGGTATTTATGACTTGTTAAAAGACGAGTCTCAATGTGTTATTTATGACAGAAACCTGGATGAGAGAGGACGCCTGTACTGATTCGCAGTTAGCCATACCTGAGACCTATGTAGGTGCACATTTAGATAGGGTGGGAAGTAGAGGAGGCAGGGTAGCAATTGTTTATAAAAGGATTTATAACTGCAAAACGTTTAAAATAGATGGGCTGATAGGAGCAAATGTTTTGGGCTTTAGCATATCCATTGATGGACAACATTCTCTTTCTGGGGCATTGATTTACCATCCTTCGGGATATGCAGGAGATTTTCTTGCATCCCCTGACCAAGTATTAGCCCAGAAATATATTTCCTATGCCAACCTCACCATGATTGGTGATTTTAACATTAATTTGATACGGCAGAGGGCCCCTTAACTATGCATTTAGCAGGAACGCTAGCCTCTTAATTTAGTGTGAGCTACTACCAGCCCCACCCTTAGAGCTGGCCATGCTATCGATCGGATATTATCGAATGTGTCGATAAACTGTTAGCTCCCACAGTCAGTGACATGGCCAGACCATTTCCTACTGCCTTTTCTTTTTGCATTTCGTGTGTCAGGGGTCCTAAAGGCACCACGACTCTCCCAACCACCAAATGAAAAAAGAGGCTGGAATAAGGCCCCTAAGACTGACTTAAGGAACACTCTGCTGGATTCAAAACCAGCAATCCCAGATTCTGCTGTGGAGGGGAACACAGTCATTAATTTTTAGCTTAGGAGGGCAGCTGATTTTGTAGCTCTCATTATGGCTTCTGAAAAGGCAACTACTTCCCACTCAGGACTTGCAGGATTTGACTTAGGAAAGAGCAGCGTGCAAAAAATTGGAAAGAGACTGGCGGCGATACTACCAAGAATCAGATAAAGCTCACTACAAAACGGACCTGAAAGACTACCATAAAAAATCTTAAGAGGTCTTGCAGCACCTTTTACACGCAATGCATTAAGGAGGCTGACAATGACGGGAAGGAGATTTTTTAAATTTTACAGACTCTAAATTAATATCCCCCCGTTGGAACCTAGCTAGTCTCTATGCGCCCGTCTCAGTGACTTTTTTGATGATAAAGTCCTCAAAATTCTGTCTAATCTAATGGGGGTGAATAACGCTCCTGGGGACTTGAAATAAGAGACTTAGCAGGTCCAAACAATTGTCATCCTTTTAGGCCCTGTCTTGGGAGGAAGCGACTGCCTCCTTTGTGAACTGCAAGTCTAGGTCTCCAATGGATCCTATACCTCCTCATATCCTGAGGTCCATTTTGGATATTATTGCCCCATTATATCGGGAGCTATTTGCCATCTCCCTCCATTCAGGTGTAATACCAAAGGACTGGAAAAGAGCGAATGTAGTTACTCTGCTCAAAAAGATTAACACTGACCCTGAATCCCTGGCTAATTCTAGGCCAGTCTCTCTGCTCCCAGCATCCTCAAAGATTTTTTGAAAGGTTGGAGAATCAACAACTTACCGCCCTCATGACTTAGAACAACTTGCTCCATCCTACTCAATCAGGGTTTGGAGCCCACCACAGCACCGATACCACATTTTTAGAGGTTTCTGAATCCATCAAAACCAGCCTAGACTGTGGCCTTTATGTCACTTTGGTGCTTTTTGACTTGCCAGCTGTGTTTGATACGGTAGACCATAACATCTTACTGTACAGGTTAGAACATCTGGGTGTGACAGGCTCTGCCCTAAGTTGTCTGGGCTCCTTCTTTGAGAGACGTGAGCAGGTGGTTTGGATGAAGCCGTGTGCCTCAGGAGCAAAAAGGTTGAAGTGTGAAGTGCTGCAAGGCTCCTCCCTAAGTCTGACATATGTCATCTCTGGCATACTTGGTTGAATCATTTACCATCAAGGTCATCTCTTATGTGGATGATACCCAACTCCTGCTCACGTATGATGGGGATTCCATAAATGCCAAGGCTGCATTTGCGAAGTGTATGGCAGTGCTTCTCGACTGGCTGAAGGCCAATAAATTGCAGTGCAACCCTGACAAAACGGAAATCTTGCTGTTTGGGTGGAATGCCCTTCAAGGAGGAGTAAGAGATTGGCCCAATGCGTTCACCCTCCACCCCATCCAACGGCGGTGGCTAGGAATCTGTGTGTCATGTTTGAATCCCAACTTTTGTTTGGGGCACAGATATCGGCAGTAGTGAAAACATGCTTCTGGATCTTTCGCCTGCTGAAGAAGTTCCTTCACCTGCTTCCGCATGATGCCCAAGTCACAGTGATCAGGCCACTGATTCTTTCAAGGCTGGACTACGCAAACGTGTTATATCTGGGCCTCTTGGAATATCGGATTCAGCGGTTACAAGTTATGCAGAATATGGCTGTCCGCTTACAGAATAAAATACAGAAATATACATCAGTATCATTATTTTGGGAGAGACTTCATTGGCTGCCTGTTTGAAAACAAACGGCCTTTGTACCTTTTCATTTTTAAAACAAATTTTATTAAGCATTTTCATTTTCCATCTTACATTGTGGCATTATGGTAACATCCTTTAGTGAATTTCAAGCTATGACACACTCGTATACCAACTATCAACTCATCTGCTAGTCTGCAGTTTAAGGCAAGAGGAACAGCACAAGAGTGTATTTTTCCCAACATCTAGCTGGTTGATAATCTCATGGTCCATTACTGTCCAAATCAATGTATAGCAAAGTCCACATCTTGCTGCTATCTTACCCATGCAAAACAATCAACTGTCCCCTTTCCTTCACCCCTCCTGCTAGGCGTGCCATGATAGAAGTTGGTGCACCCCTACAGGGTGCAATATTCTAATAATCTGGATTAGTGAGCGAGTTTGGCTCGCGGATTCCATCCCCATTCAAGCCTCTCCAATGACTCTTACTGGGGTTATTGCTGCCCTGAAGGTCTGGGGTTCATGGCCTAGTCATTACCTTACTTGAAGCCTTATGGCATCTCCTGCCTCGTACGAATTGGCTTCTGGGTGTCTTAGTAGTGTCACAGGTGCTTTGCATGCCCTGGCTGCTTCCTGGGACCCCGAGCAATTCTAGTCTCTCTCAGTCGCACCACTCCTTCATAATCTGCCCATCGTATGAGCTCTCTCTTCCATCCGTCTGCCCTCAGGCCCCCTTAGGACTTTTAATGCCTAGTAATCTCTCTCTTGGCTAACAACAGTTCCAGGTCTTGAAATGTGCATGTTATCTTCATTTTGGCTGTATGAGGAAACCAGTGCAGGAGACAGTACCCTGGGGTTTTGGTCACTTCCCTCCCCGTCACCTCTGTTTACACTGTCGTCACCTCCCTCCAGAAGTTCTCCAACTTTGGGCAGCTCCAAAGCATGTGCAGAAATTTGGCCCAACCTCATTGCAGCGGGGAATTTAGCAGTTTGTGTCTCAAAGTATCTATTTATGCCCGCCAGTGTGAGGTACGCTCAGTGAAGGATGTAAAAATGTATTAGTTGAAACTGCATTCCTGGAGATCAGAGTTGTGAGTTCAAGTAGGCCGTCCCATATTTTCTCCTCTATGAGTTTCCCCAGATCTTCTTCCCATCTCAATCTTACGTGTTGGAGTGCTGGTGAAGCGTCTTTCCGAAGGCGCTGGTATAAGCAGGTAACCACCTTGAATGTCCCAGATGCAGTTACGACATACTGACACCCTCCTGAAGGTGGTGGTTCAGAAAGGCCCCTTTACCAGTGCTTACGTATCACTGCTGTGAGAGCTTTGTGTAGCAGGAAATGACCTCATGGCACATCAAATTGTTCCTGAAATTAATCAAATGGTAATAGTAACCAGCCTTCAAACAGCATGCCAACTGTGGTCACTCCTGCTGCCACCCATGCCTCCAATCCTCTCCAGTTTCCCCTATGCGGTAACTCCCTACAACAGTCCAGTGGGATCTCTGGAGCGTATGGATATCTAATTTTGTACCTCTGTAGGCTTCTGGACCAGCATTTGCTAATGACTTTAATTTCGGTGGTGTCCTCTCTACCCCAAGTGGGTACATCATCATGCTTGATAGCAAGCTAAGGCTCGGACTGCATCGTCCAGGGAATTAATTCTTCACACCCAGCTAGCCACCCTCTTCATGAACCATTGCAACTGCACGGCCAGGTAGTAATATTCGAAGTGCCAGCCCACCCGCAGCCTTAGGTCTCAAGAGGGTGGGTAATGCCACTCTATGTCTTCCCACCTCCAGACGAATTATGTCACTAAGGATTGCAAGTGGTGGAATGTTCCCATCGGAATCCATATTAGTAGTACCCCAAACGGGTACAAGAGCCATGGCAGGTTCACCATTTTCAGCAGGGCACTCTCCCCATCACCGATATGGGCAGGTTCCCCACAAAAGTCCAGATTCGATTTAAACCCCCTTACAGCTTTACCTATGTTACCCTCCCGAGAGACGCAAGTAATTCTCTTGCTCCGTCAAAGCCTTCTCTCACGTTTCGGAGGAATAAATATAGGCATCAGCGTATAACGCTATATGCTGAGGCCGGCCCTATACCTCCAGGCCTCTTTATGGGATCCCGGTTCTGGCCCTAGCAGCCAGTGGCTCCATAGCCAGAGCGTTCCCCTATTCACTTGGTAGCTGTCCAATATTAATCTTCCCATCTGGACTCTAGCCCTTGAGTCTGAATAGAGCAAGTTAGTCCACTACACGAAGCCCTGTCCCAGCCCAAATTTCAGCATCACCTGAAAGCGATATGGCCATTCCAAGCTATCGAAGGCTTTTTCAATTTCAACTGTGAAGATGACAGCCTCCTCTTTGCAGTAGGAGTCTGCTTCCAATATGCGCAGTAGCCTCCTGATATTCATTGCTGTGTTGCAGCTGGGTATGAGCCCTGCCTGGTACGGGTGAACAAGACCCGTCAAGTGGGGTAGGAGACGCGTAGCTAAGATTTTACTCAGAATATTATAATCCAGGTTGAGCATGGAGAGTGGTCTGTAAACTGCCTTGTCAGTTGCTGATTTCCCTGGTTTTAATATGGGGATAATCTATGCCACCCTTGTGGTACCCGGTAGTCTCCCACCTTGCTTCACTTGGTTATATATTTCAACCAGGTGTGGCCCTAGTAAGTCGACATACATAAGGTAGAACTCAACTGGTAAGTCATCCGTGCCAGGGGTTTTATTCCTAGCCATTGCCTTAATAGCGGCCCGAAGTGGCCTTTGTACCGTAACAAAATAATCAAGGAATACAGCCCTGAAAGACCCCTGTGTTCCAGCAAAGTTGGATTAATTGTGGTTACCCATTTTCAAAGGCAACGAAGGGGAGGCTTTTCCTTCACTGTTAAAACAGTTGGTATGTAGAATCAGCTTCCTGAACATGTGAGATTGATTTAGGATTAAATACAATTTTGAAAAAGAGCTTGAAACTCTCCTACTTCGACTCCAGTGCAGACAGGAGACCACTGGTCCTTGGCTCCAGTCCACTTTCAGCTGCCTAAACAGTGCCAGGACACTCTGCGTAGCTGTGTCCTATAGAAGAACCCATCATTCATTCATTCATTTCTGAAAGTCTTTCAGGGCTAAAAAGAGGGTCTTGTGTTCCAACTTTTTTGTGTGCTTTTATGGGGTCACCTGTTGCTTACGTGCTCCTTATGTGGGTTGTGTCTGGTGTAATGATCACCGAGGTAGTTAGAGGTTTGAAGTGTCTTCCCACTGTAATGTTTGCATTCCACCACTGCATTTCCTTTTGTACCTTTTCTGTGACAACCACTAGATCGTCCCAACTCCCCATTGCCTGTTACCATTTACTGTTGAAGCCACTGTTGTAGTGGTCTCATGTGCAACCTCTGTTTGGATACCAAGGGAATTTAGGAAACCCTCATGCACAGCATCTTTCCCACTGTCCTCACTGACAAACGTTGATCCTTCTGGTAAAGGCGAGCTGGGTCTACTATTCAGTCTTGGAAAGGCATTTGCCTTTTCTGAGTTCAGGATTGCACCCAGAAAGTAATTTTCTCTTTCCAGTTCTGGTGATGATTTCTCGTATTTGATGGAGAACCCCAATTTGCGGTGAGTCGTTATAACTGTGTTTATTTTGTTTTTGTCTGGTTGAACATCTGTGCCTTTACTAGCCGTTCAGTATGGGATACACATGTAATCCTCTTCTAAGATGCCTGCCGCAATGGCTAGACAATTTGTAAACACTCTTTGTGCTGATTTTATTCTGAACAGTAACACCTTGGACTGGAAGTGTACTTTGTCTGCTACAGAAGTGAGGTATTTTTGGTGCAACCTGCTCATTCGTATATGGAGGTATACAATCTTGAGGTCTAAAACTGCCACGTAGTCTCCTCTTTGTGTGCGAGGGCTGAGCTCTCACACTGATATCATCTTGAACATTTGTGTCTTTATTGATCTGTTAAGTGCCTGCAGATCTGGTATGGAGATTAGTGTCTTGTCCAACTTTGGTGTTTAGTAGGTTTTGTATACTTCTTGGTGTTTTTATTTTTGTGGTACCAGTTCTATTGCCCTTTTGCTTATGAGGTCTTTGACTTCCTGTTACAAGTGTATCATTTCTTCCTCGCTGATATTATTTGTGGCTTTATTGTAATTTGGGGACTCTGATGGATGACAACTTGCAGCTGGAGTCACAAACCAGTAAAACAGTTAGCACGTGTTTCTCCCTGCTTAGAGCTCTACGAACGTTTTTGCCGCTCTTGCCTGCTGCCACAAGATCACTAGTCGTGAGATGTGTGATTTTGAGCAGGCTGGATTACTGCAAATCACTGTACTTGGGTGCTTCAAAATCAAGGATACAGAGGTTGCAAAGGATCCGGTCAATTGCAGCCAAATTAGCTCTGAACAGACAGCGTAGTTCCTCAACGTCTATGACCCTGAAGGACATTCATTGGCTGCCAGTTCATCAGAGGATACAATTTAAATCCCTCTGTGTTGTGTTCAGAGCAGTACACGGAATGGGCCCAGAACCCCTGCAGAGGAAATTCACCTGGTATGCCCCTATGAGAACTCTTCGCTCAGCAAATGCAAACCTAATGAACACCTCAAAGTTTAGGAAAATGAAGTCTGATGGCAGAGCCTTTGGTGTGGCAGCCTCACGGCTATGGAATGAACTTCCCGCAGACATCAGGCAAATCCATTCTATGCTTCCATTTAGGAAGAGGCTGAAGACCTGGCTGCTTCCTAGGTAGAAGTAATCTGAGCTATGCTTTCCCGGACAAATCGTTTATAGGTACCAGTTTTCAACTCGGCATGCTAAGCATCAGGCTACCCGAAGGGTGACAGTATGCGCTATATTAGATTCTCTTACATTACATTACATGTATGTAGTGGTTCTATGCAATAACCACGTCAGATAACATTTAATATCCATTGGTTGGGGTGATCTTTGCCCATTACCATCCAAAACCTCCAATTCTCCCCCCCCCCGCCCCCAACGGTAACTTGTATAGGAGGGTGGCTTTGGGTAGTCATTTTGTGGAGAGTAACCCCCTCTTTGGTTACTCTTCTTCCTCGAAAGGCATGACGTGAGGGAAAGCTGTCCTGCCATTGTGATGATGTTGGCGTGGGAGCACTCGGTTGTGCGAAGGTATTATATATTGTTGTCAACTTCTTCCCCCCTCGCGGGTATACTTTTCCTTTGAGCCAGGGCTCTGTGAAAAAGACCCATGCATTGTAAGGACCCCATTGCCTTTGTCTCATTGTCATTCTTCCTGCGCTGCTGCTCTTTACCCACTATTTCACGAGACTGTCTTCCTTGATAGGCATATTGCTGGAGCAGGGTTTTCTACTTAAACCCAAACATCAGTTTGTATTTTTGTATGTTATAATTAAAATTACTAATGATTAATTATTAAGTACTAAGTTTGTTGAGTTTTTTTATTAACCAACCTTATTAATGAAAGAACTATACGTGGGAATGCAATTGCATGGCTAAATTAATAAGTGAACTAAGTTGGTGAGCAAATTAATTAAATAAGTGTGGCTTATGTGTTATTCGTTATGTGATTGCGCTTTTAAATAATATGCATTAATGCTTTTTTATGGTGCAAATGGCTAGATAAATACATACACATAAGGGTATTAGTGGGAATTAACACTGTATAATCAATACAATGTAGTAACGTTGTCTTGTGTTTCTTTTTAATTAAGTTGTCCATTATGGCCTGCTAAGAAAATGGCCGACATCTACAGCCTGCATTTGAGTAGATGAAATTTGAAGAGAGGCCTCGCTGATTGTGACCTCGGCCTCTGCTTGAACTAAAGAAAAGCCATGAAAAGAAAGATGACAACTCTGGGATGACCGCCAGTTATCCTTGGTAGAGAACATTTGTCACAAATGAACATTTTTGATAAACTTGTGGTGGCTTCACTGCAAGTGATACAATTCCGGAGAAAGACATCCGAGGATGTTACGAATTAGTTTGGACTTCCTATTTCCTTGTTTTGAATTTCGAGATATCCAAGAGCGGAGATTCTTCTAATGTTGCAAGATGACATCCTTTCCTGCTTAACGGACGCTTTAGAGTTTGTTTGTAACTTTTAGTATGTAAATTTTAGTATAAATATTACTAGACTAGAGAGGGTCTGTGGCTACTTCTTCCTGAACTTATGCTCAAGAGGACCGATGCTGACTGAGAGGACGGTGACTCTACATGACAGCTTGAGAGACTTTAATTCTTTGCCGAGAGACCTGTCCTGACTTAGAAAACGACATTTAGCCAGAATAGGTAAATATGAGAATAATGATCTTGCAAATTAAGTGGCTTTTCATATGAATTAATTTAGATAAATCATTCTTGTTTGAATTACAGTGTCGGGTGATTATTTCTTTGTCATGTTATTGAGATCTCAGATGTGTTTAATTATGTTTATCAAGACTCAAGATAATTCAATTTGGTTGCATTGACCTCAAATTAGGTGCAGATTGATTAAAAAGTTCTCTCTTATATTCAGTACGGATAGGGTAATAGAATGAATGTTGGTGTAATGGGCCCCACCAGCGTATGATGAGTGTATGTGCGCATGACTGTGAAATTACTTTGTCCGTGGAAGTAGGGAGAATTTATAAGCTTTGATCTGCAGCTTTGATCTTGTCGAGTGGTATAGGCAGGTTGATAGGTTTGTGAAATTGTCAAAAGTGCTGTGGATTGACCTGAATAGTCTGTTTGATATAATTGTTCCAGCAGACTTGTGGGCAAAGTGTAAAATAGTCATAGATTGGCCCACTAAAGAATATCAGAGAGATCCAAAGACAGGAGCTCCAGACCCGGAGGTTATGAAGAAATACGAACAGGTCATAGTGTTCTTGAAGAATAAGGTACCTCCAAAAGAGACAGATTGGGTTAAGATAGATCGAATACATCAGGAAGTAAAATAATCAGTTCATGCCTTTTATGAAAGGTTAATACTGGCTTTTAAACAGTTCAGTGGAGATGAACATCTGGGTGATAAGGATTTGAGTCATTTTGTATACAGATTTGTATATGGTTTGCGACCTGAAATCAGTGAAATGATACGTGAGCACACAGTTGATTGGCAGAGTAAGAAGATTGATGAGATCTTGAGACATGCGAAATACTTCAGTGATGAAAGTGAGGCGAAACAAAGAAAGCTGAAGGAAAAAGCGATGTGGGCACAAGTGAAGGTTGCAGAAAGACAAGAAGCACAGCTGGTTGAACAAGCAAATAATCCAGGAAATAGGCCCAGATATGGTACAGGAAAAGGAAAGGGGAACATTGAGGAGGCGAAGAAAACATTTCCGTGCCACAACTGCGGAAAATTAGGGCATTGGAGATCCGAGTGTACGAATCCACCATTAGTGAATAATGATAATCAATCCTTGAATCAACAGGTGCAGAACGAGGGGTGTAATCATCCGCAGCAACAGCAGAAGGTTGTCAAGCAGCAGAATCAAGAGCCAAAACCGCCTTTGCCACAGAACAGAGGATCCCAGAAATACAATCAAGACTCGGGATTCTACAATGAGGAACAGGTAAACAAACCAAGACGTACAAATCCAGTTCAACAATACTGGCTAAAGAATGAGGGGAGTGAGTCTGAAGGGGACTTCTGACGGTGCCGAAGAGAGGAGGAAGAGTGCATACTTGGAGCAACTCTAGAAATAGACCAGGCAGGACCATTTGTAGATGGGAAAATAAATGGAGAAAGTGTTACTTTTTTAGTAGACACAGGTGCGACGAGATCAACTGTCAGGTCAGCAGATATAAGAAATCTTCCTCTCTCGGACGAAGCAATCCAAGTGGTTGGTGTATCTAATACACAGATTAGGACTCGTTTTACTGAACCAGTAAGGGTAAGGATAGGGAAATTTTCAGATATGCACAGGTTCGTAGTGTGTGACACTAGTCGAGTGAACTTGTTAGGTAGGGATTTGTTGTGTAAAATGAATTGCACAATTTTTTGTACTCCGGATGGAATAGCATTTGAGACACCGGATGAGGATGTCTTATACAGAGTAACTCTAGGTAATAGAGAAGATGAGATTGTTGGAACATATGCTGTATTTAATCCAGATGACTTGCCTCAAGAATTGAGACACACAGTAAAAGCAGCAGTTTGGGATTTTACTGGAGAGGATGTGGGATTGATGGATAATGTAGATCCAGTAAAGATTACAGTGAAAGAGGGAATCTCTTATCCTAATATCCCACAATACAGATTGACACCAGAGATAATTGAAGGAATAACACCTATAATTGACAAAATGATTCAGCAGGGAGTCTTGAGAGAGTTACTCAGTAGCCCATGTAATTCACCTATAATGGGACTGAAGAAACCTAATGGGAAGTTCAGAATAGTACAAGATTTGAGAAAGGTTAACAACATTGTGGTATCATGCTGTCCTATTGTGCCAAATCCATCAGTGATTTTGTATCAGATTCCCCATGATGCTGAATGGTACACAGTAATTGATTTGTGCCATGCTTTCTTTTCAATTCCATTGCATCATGACAGCCAGCCGATTTTTGCATTTCGATTTGGCCAGCGTATTTTGGCATGGTGCCGAATCCCACAGGGGTATACAGAGAGTCCTTCAATATTCAATCAGTTACTGAAGAAATCCTTGGAAAGTCTGACCATGCCTGAAAGCTCAGTACTAGTACAATATATCGATGACCTACTTGTGGCATCGAAGACACGTGAAGCCTGTGAAGTAGATACCATAGCTTTATTGAATCATCTGGCTGATGGAGGATTAAAGGTATCTCCAGCCAAATTGCAATTTTGCAAGAAAGAAGTACATTATCTTGGACACAATATTGAAAAAGGTCTAAGAAAAGTGACCATTGACAGGATCAAAATCATCAGAGGAATGAGAGCTCCAATGACCCAGAGAGAAGTGAGAATGTTTCTGGGAATGGTAGGTTATTGTCGTCAGTGGATAAGTAACTTTTCCCTGATAGCAAAGCCACTAATCAAATTGACCAAAAGTGAAGTAAAAGACCCATTGGAATTGAATGCAGAACAAATGGCAGCATTTGAAGAATTAAAGAACAGATTATGTGAAGCCCCTGCTCTAGGAATGCCAGACTATGAAAAGGAGTTTGAGCTATACTGTAGTGAGAGGAATGGATGTGCACTTTCAGTGTTAATCCAGAAACATGGACGTCTGAGGAGGCCAATTGCGTACTTCTCATCAACACTTGACCCAGTAGCTGTGGTTTTACCAGGTTGCCTGAAAGCAGTAGCTGCTACATGCAGAAGCTTGGAACAGAGTGAGTGTATAATAATGGGATATCCTGTACGGGTGTTCGTACCTCATGATGTGGCGATTCTTTTGACAAGAAGCAGAACTCAATATATGTCACATAGTCGGCTGACTAAATATGAGAAAATCATTCTGGGAGCATCAAATGTGACTCTTGAGAGATGTGTGAATGTGAATCCAGCAACACTGTTGCCAGATGCTGAGAATGTGAGTGTGAGAGATGATGTTGATCATGATTGCTTGGATGTGCTTGATTACTGTACAAAACCGAGACCAGACATAAGAGATCTGCCACTGCCTGAGAGTGATCATGTGTTGTTTGTGGATGGATCATGTCTGAGAACAGAAGAAGGTGTGCTGAGTGCTGCATATGCGGTGTGTAAAGTTTCAGAAGTTATGGAAGCTTCACCTTTGAAAGGAGTTAAATCTGCTCAGGTAGCGGAATTGGTGGCACTGACAAAAGCTTGCAAGATTGGAAGAAATGTGAGAGTGACTATAATGACTGATAGTCAGTACGGATTCGGAGTTGTTCATGATTTTGGCCAGCTTTGGCTACAGAGAAGTTTCCTGACCTCAAGTGGAACTCCTATAAAGAATGCTGAAGTGATTGGGAAATTGCTTGAGGCGATACAGCTGCCTAAAGAGTTAGCAGTTGTAAAATGTGCTGCTCATGGACAAGGTGATGATTTTGTTACTCTTGGAAATAGGTTTGCAAATGACATAGCACAGTATTGTGCAAAGAACAATCATTCCATTAACAGGGGAAAAGAGAAAGAAATGTCTTTTTGTTCTGTGATGTTTACTAACGTGATGGAAACATGGGAAGAGGTGAGGCAGTTGCAGGATGAAGCAGGAGATGAGGAAATGAAAGATTGGATCAAGGCAGGTTGTGCACCAAGAGAAAAGGATCATGTATGGATCTATAGGGATGGAAGACCAGTCATGCCAAATGCTATGTTGTCAACAATGGCGAGAATGTATCATGGCCAGGGACACTTGGGGAGGGATGCTATGATTAGATCCTTTAAACAGACCTGGTACAATGCAAAGTTCAGGCTGATAGCAGAGAGCATCTGTCAAAGATGTTTGATTTGTCAGCAATTCAATCCTGGAAAGAAAACTGTGGTGAGCCTAGGAACAGTAGGCAGGGAGGGAGGTCCCTTTACCAGAATGCAAATAGATTTCATTGAAATGCCCCAAGTCAATAGATTGAGGTATGTTCTAGAGGTAGTCTGTTTGTTCTCAAGGTGGGTGGAAGCATATCCAACTAGGAGAAATGATGGAATAACAGTGGCTAAGTTGCTGTTAAGAAAGTTGATTCCTAGGTACGGGTTCCCAGTGACAATTGAGTCAGATAGAGGAGGACATAATGAACTCATGAGTTTAATTTGTGAACCATTGAGTATACAGCAGAAGCTACATTGTGCATACCGACCAGAGGCTTCTGGCGTTGTTGAACAGATTAACGGTACAATCAAAAACAGAATTGGCAAGATGTGTTTAGCCACTGGAATGAAATGGCCTGATGTCTTGCCTCTAGTGCTGATGACTATTAGGTGTACTCCAGACAGAACTACGGGGTTGAGTCCACATGAAATAATAATGGGACGTGCAATGAGACATGCATTCGTGCCGGTCAACAAGCTGATGACTATAACTGATGACATGAATTTGGATTACTGTAAAGGCCTGGCTGACGCAGTTCATTCTGTGTTTCACCAGGTTGGAGAAGATGCCACCACACTTGAAAAGAAGGCAGCCTATGATCTGAGCCCAGGGGACTGGGTGAGAATAAAAGTGCACAGAAGAAGAAATTGCTTGGTTCCAAGGTGGGGAAGGCCAAGACAAGTCATTCTGACTACGACGACTGCTGTAAAGTGTGCTGGAGTGAAGAACTGGATCCATGCAAGTCATACTCTGAGAGTTCCAAATCGAAAGAATGGGACTGGGAAAGAATACTTTGAAGAGTCAGATTCCAGTGATGATGCAGACACTGAAACAGTGAGAAGAAAAAAGAATCCTGAAAGGGGGGAAAGAGAGTCAGAAAGAGAGTCAGGAGATTATTTTTTCTTACCAGAAGAAGTTTCAAGAGGAACATTACGAACCTCAGAAGAGAGTTCAGATTCTGGAAAATTGCCTGAAGTTCTAACTAGCAGTGGAGAAGATAAAGAGAAAGAAAGAAGAGAAAAGAGCGATTCCACAGAGACTATACCTGAGACAAATGAGGAAGTTGAGAGAAATCAGTAGGGTCAGAAGAAGATAGAGAGGGACAGATTGCGGAAGGACCCCGAGGAGGTGTAGGGAACAATTATGATGAGCTAGGTGAAGGGACAAATAGACAGCAAGAAGATTGCGTGTTGGAGACCCGAGGAGGGACAGTAGTAGGGAAATCGCAACTGGTGGAAAAGAAGATTGTGGAAAAAGAGAGAATTGTTGATGAACAAGAGGCAAATGAGACCTAATCGGATGAGAGTGGGAATGAGGTACCAGAAGGTCGAGTTCTGAGAAAGAGAACTTGGATTGGAGAAAGGAAAAATAAAGAAGTAAAACAGAAGAGAAATGTAAAAGGAGATCTTTGGCCTAACAAGATAAAGAGGCTGAGATATTGATTAACACGAGTTAACTCATCGAAAGCTGAACAGGTGAACGAGGTGTCGAGCCAAAATCAAGCAAAAGAAGAGGAACGAAAAGAACCAAAGGAACCAGAGGAAATCAAGAGAATTAGAAAGCCTAACCAGAAGTATAGGTCACCAGAATGGACGTATGTGGCACTGTCTGAAGAAGAAGAAGAGGCAGAGGGTCAAGGAAATCCAGAGGGGACCTTACTGAAAGTGGTTGAGGAGGAGAAAACTGTTGGAATCCTGAAAGTTATCTTGTCTGATATTGGAGAAGAGACGGATGTTCAGGATCTGATACAATTTGATGTTGATGAAGAAGAAGTGAAAAGTGATGAAAATCCAAATTGAGTGAACTGAAGGAGTCACCTGGAAAAGAGTGAAGAAGAAGAAATCTAAAAAAAAAACTAACAGATTGTAACGATCTAGTGGATGTTTGCTGTCCTAGAGGTTCAGTAGTGGAGTAGTAGAGGCTAAGTCAAAAGACACAGTCAAAGTAATAAGAGGGCTAACACAGAAAATAATCAAAGTAGATGTACCTTCCTGAAAAGATGGTGCAGAATGTGCTGCTGCTGTACAGGACTATTGATGCTATTATGGAGTGTGCTTGCTTTATTAGTTACTTTTAGAATTACAGTAGACACTTTGGGAATACATACTGAGAATATGACTAACATAGGGAAGAGTTAACGGAAAGTAGAACCAACTAGAATTAGTAATATATACATACACAAGGATAGGTCTATTAATGATTTTTCTAGCAATGTTTTTTCAAAATTATTGTATGAATATGTAAAGACAATGGAGGTAAGGGATTGCTACGTCTGTATGCAGTTACCTGCATCCGTTTCAGAGGGAGTTACTTATCATCATCTCCCAGCTACGTATGGAATTTCATGTAGTGTGTTGATTAGTATTTTTTATTTATTAGGGAAAATAGATTATGATATGTCTAATAAGAATAACATTTTTGGGCAATTGCCTATGAATAAAAAACTGAATCCTGCTAAAGAAGCTAACATTTTAGGTGAGATTTTTATTGAAACAGAAGAGTTAACATTAGATTACATTTTTAGAAACAATTTAACTTGTAGTTTGAAGGAAGAAGAAAAAGCTTTCCTAGACATGGTAGAGAAAAGGAGAATGGGTATGCATGAAAAGGCAGGAGGGTATGAAATGAGTGAGACAATGTGGGACATTGAGATGGGAAAGGAGTTGAAGAATGGGGCCAGTCCAACTTTGGCTTTAGATACACCGCAGAAGGGTAAACTATGCATTACCAGAGGGAAATCCCAATAGGATTATTATTTTGTTGGGACTAGTGAGTGCCATGATACATACTTTATTGCAACAGGATGGGGATTCAAAGGAGGAGAAGATCCAGTTTTCCTGGGAGTGTATTATATTTGTGGGAATAAAGCTTATTATAGGTTGCCTGACCATTGGTATGGCACATGTTATGTTGGCCTGGTCTTTCCAAAGATTTTCCATATGGATAGAATAGAAGATGCAGAACAAATTAATTTACTAACACGTTTTAAAAGAGAAACTTGGACAGAAATTGTAGGAGATATTTTTGGAGCTTTGATACCAGCAGTGGGAATTTCATTAAATGCATATGGAATTCGGAAGCTTTCAACAGTGGTGGATCGCTTATCGACAAGTACTGCTGGAGGGTTTCTATTGGTAAATACAGAGATAGTTGCCTTACGCGCTATGTCTATGCAAAATCGACTTGCCCTTGATATTCTATTGGCAAAGGAGGGTGGAGTCTGTGGAATGCTGAAAGTTCAACATTGTTGCACTTACATTCCTGATGAAAGCAAAGATCTAACGGTCTATATCAAAAATATTACTGATTTGCATGAAGAATTAGTACCACTGGAAGCTGAAAGTATCTGGACTAAAATGGCTAATAAGATGATTGCTGTTAAGAATTTTATAGCTAACATAGGTAGTACCATTTTTGGAAAGATATTATTTCCATTGACATGTATGATTGTTGCTTTATTAATCCTTAGATTAGGGTGTCTATGTTGTAGATATAGGAGAAATAAAAAGAAAATAATAAAAGAAAATGTTGAAAAGAGACGAAAGAGGTCAAAAAGAGACCTACAAGAAATAGAATTGGAAAAATTTAGGGAGAGCATGTACTTAGAAACAAAAAGAGATGATGAAAGAGAAACTGGAGTTTAATGTAAGAATATAAATACATTTGAATTGTTCCTAAAAAAAGGGGATCTAAATTTTTTTTTTGGTTGGATTTTTGTGGTGATGATATATCACCAAAGGGGGGATTGCTGGAGCAGGGTTTTCTACTTAAACCCAAACATCAGTTTGTATTTTTGTATGTTATAATTAAAATTACTAATGATTAATTATTAAGTACTAAGTTTGTTGAGTTTTTTATTAACCAACCTTATTAATGAAAGAACTATACGTGGGAATGCAATTGCATGGCTAAATTAATAAGTGAACTAAGTTGGTGAGCAAATTAATTAAATAAGTGTGGCTTATGTGTTATTCGTTATGTGATTGCGCTTTTAAATAATATGCATTAATGCTTTTTTATGTTGCAAATGGCTAGATAAATACATACACATAAGGGTATTAGTGGGAATTAACACTGTATAATCAATACAATGTAGTAACGTTGTCTTGTGTTTCTTTTTAATTAAGTTGTCCATTATGGCCTGCTAAGAAAATGGCCGACATCTACAGCCTGCATTTGAGTAGATGAAATTTGAAGAGAGGCCTCGCTGATTGTGACCTCGGCCTCTGCTTGAACTAAAGAAAAGCCATGAAAAGAAAGATGACAACTCTGGGATGACCGCCAGTTATCCTTGGTAGAGAACATTTGTCACAAATGAACATTTTTGATAAACTTGTGGTGGCTTCACTGCAAGTGATACAATTCCGGAGAAAGACATCCGAGGATGTTACGAATTAGTTTGGACTTCCCATTTCCTTGTTTTGAATTTCGAGATATCCAAGAGCGGAGATTCTTCTAATGTTGCAAGATGGCATCCTTTCCTGCTTAACGGACGCTTTAGAGTTTGTTTGTAACTTTTAGTATGTAAATTTTAGTATAAATATTACTAGACTAGAGAGGGTCTGTGGCTACTTCTTCCTGAACTTATGCTCAAGAGGACCGATGCTGACTGAGAGGACGGTGACTCTACATGACAGCTTGAGAGACTTTAATTCTTTGCCGAGAGACCTGTCCTGACTTAGAAAATGACATTTAGCCAGAATAGGTAAATATGAGAATAATGATCTTGCAAATTAAGTGGCTTTTCATATGAATTAATTTAGATAAATCATTCTTGTTTGAATTACAGTGTCGGGTGATTATTTCTTTGTCATGTTATTGAGATCTCAGATGTGTTTAATTATGTTTATCAAGACTCAAGATAATTCAATTTGGTTGCATTGACCTCAAATTAGGTGCAGATTGATTAAAGAGTTCTCTCTTATTTTCAGTACGGATAGGGTAATAGAATGAATGTTGGTGTAATGGGCCCCACCAGCGTATGATGAGTGTATGTGCGCATGACTGTGAAATTACTTTGTCCGTGGAAGTAGGGAGAATTTATAAGCTTTGATCTGCAGCAATATTGCTGACAGAAGCTTGTATTTCTTGTTTAAGGCCTGACACCTATTTTGGCGCAGTGTTGTAGCTGTTCAATACTGCCTGCAGCATGCAGTTTTTTAGGCAGCTAATAATCTAGCCTTCATGGATGACCACTTTGGCTCTTTTCCTGATTCCTTCAGCTGGGGGTTGCATTTGGCGCTCGATTGTGCCCCACTGCTAATGGCAATATCTGGCGAGTAACATGGTTAAGTTGGCTATGCCTCATTGTGCTGCAGCCGACCTCTCCATTTGCACCAACACACTTTCCTTGTCCGGTGGTGGATCTGTCAAGGAGGAAGTATTGGCCCTTTTGCAAGCTGTGGCTACCATAAGAGAGTCGGCTGTCATGTTCCCTTTGGTGGGAGGGGGGTCTCTGATTGAGAATCTGTATTTTATCCTTACCGTTGGGGTGATGGCTTCTGCTGCAGGTAGCGCCTTAAAAGCCTCTCTAACATGGTCTCAGATGGTGGGTAACAAAAGGAACAGATTTCTCCTCCTGTAAGATTTCTAACAGAAAACACGTTTCTGTCAATTCCTCTTCCAGTAGAACACCACAGTGTCTGCTTCTCTCTTTATTACTGTGTTGTATGCAATAATATTTTTTGGGGGGGGGGGTGGCCTAGATGGATAGGAAACCTCTTCCGGTGAGCCTGAATACAGTCCCTGCCACTCCCCGCAGATTTCCCCAGCTGAGACTGATCTTGCTCAAGGAATTCTTCTTCCTCTTTGCACTGGAACAGCTCTCCCTTGATCTCCTCCTGTGGTTCAGGAGTGAGTGGTGGTTCCAGTTCCATAACCCTCTGTTTTGGTTCCTTTTTGTGTTTTTTCAGAGATTCATTAAACTGCCATTTTTTGAGCATAAGGGCCTCCACCTCAGCCTCAAGGCGGTGTTTCTTTCTCTCAACTTTGAGAGTTTTTCGTTTGAGATAGCACCGGTCATTTTCTTCGACATCAACGTGTTCTACCCTGAAGAAGTCATGCCCCGCTCAAGCTCTCGATCCCCTTTCGGGGCGAGGCTGGTTCAGATAGTTTGCCTTTAGCAGTATCCTTTGTCTTGGATCCATGGGGCTCCATGAGCCTCTGTCTGTCTTCCAAATTGAAGGCTTCGGAGTTGATGCCAGTTTACTGTGTCTTGAGTCCGAAACTGTGCACCCTTAAGAAGTTACTTCATTTCAAATGGTTTTTAACACCTTCTTGGATGTTTTCACGGTTTTCTACCTAATGTCGGGATCTTCCCCATGGGCCACCTCGTTGTCCTCAGATGCAGCCTCGATGTGGCTCGACAACCCCATGTCTTTTAAGGAGGCCACCTCTGCTTCTCTCTTACACCAAGGGTTTTAGGTTGGAACTGCGCATGCAGAGCACCCTTCTAGGCTGTGACTCTTCAGAACGCAGAGAATGAAGATGTTGCGGCTGCTCTTCTGGGCACTCTTATGGTGGAAATTGGGGAAAACCTAAAGGGCGTATGCTTCATGCCCCTCGCTCATTCTCCCACCCACATGGTTGTGGAAGATGTTGATCCTCTCACTGTCTCAAGGTTTTGTCTTTGCTTATCAATATTTTCTTCGATATCAGTCTGGAGATTCGCCATGTTTGAAGCTGGCCTGATAATCCTCAATGAAAAAAGGATTTTCTTTAGTAAAGTCTTTTCCCTTTTGACTCGAGAGCCGAGTCCTCTGCCTCCAAGCCCAAAAGGGGAAACAAATTATCTGAAGATGGCGACTATGTTGAAGACTTTCGAGGGTATACATCTGACGTCATGCGAACAGGGACGGATTACCAAATATTCAACACCCACTCAAACAAGCATTGGCATAGCCAATAGGTCTGGCCTCTGGGCCTTATAAGTGTCTAGCCATGCAGCACAATATCCTGGGTGCCAGGGATTGAAGAGCTATATATATATATATATATATATATATATATATATATATATATATATACAGAATTACTACACACTGGGTCTTGCAGTCTAATTCAGGAATAAATGCTTGCTCAGGCACAGACAAGTGTGTCAATCCAAGTGAATAGAACTACAACATTCTGAACACAATATATTTAATGGGTTTACTGGTACAAGTGGGCACCATTACCTTGTACGAATCTAAAATCTGCGTGATTTGCTAAACTGTTGATTGAAATTGAAACCCACGTATTCATGAATTTTGTAGCTATTTTAACCATAGTGTTGTACTAAATAAAAATGACTTGTCACAAATGTACAGTGGTGTATTGCGTCTAGTGCTACTATTGTGGGTTAATGGTCTGCCATGTTTATGACCAAGTAGTTGCCCAGGAACTCTTTTTAAACGAGTGTCACCCGCAGTTCTACATTGCAAAAGATTTGTTTTCTGCGGTGAGGCCAGCAAAAAAAAAAAAAAACACAGAAAGCTAGAAATGGCAAAGCAAATAGAGGTGACTAGCTAGGAGTCTACACTTATATTTTTTTAAAGGGCTGCAACAGCGAGAAAACGGTTTGCTTTCTGTCAATAATGCATCTAAGAAACAAATTGAATTTGTGATGCATCAGTGTTTTTCTGAAATACAAAATAGGCCCTAATGTATTCATCGAAGAGGGGGGTCTTGTTGAGCTGTTTACAGAGTCACATTGATGATGTTAGCATATTACAAATCTCTTACGGGAGCCTATATCACACTGCTGTTTTACATAAAATATGCGATTTAAAAGTCTTAAAATGGTAGAAACATGTTTAACTTTCAAGCCTCTTGAACGTACTTGTATCTTATGCATCGCATCATTTCTCAAACCAGGCTCTGAATCAGATTAACGCCGGAATTACAAGGAGCTGCCCAAAGTGCATCCATGTGACACCACCTTCCAGGCCTAGCGTCTCAGCAACGCACAATGAATATTCTGGGACATGCGGTTGTTTAATTTCAGGTTTTACATTACAATCAGGACCTATAAGGCAGGCCTGTCTAGAATGAAAATTACAGTTTGAAAGAAATATAGCTAAGGAAGGCTGAAGCGGTCATATAGGACGAGGGGTCATCTGACAGTTATGTGACAGTGCGAACTATGATGCTTAAAGACCGCCCAGCTTGCTCATATTATTCTGCTACCCTATCACTGACATCTGCTTCATAACCATTAAGTGGAGCCCTGTCACGTACTATTGTTACTTAGTATTTGTAACTGCGCAATGGCACAATCACCATGCTTTTTATAATTAAATCTAAATTTAAAATAACAGGCGATTGCCCAGCGAGACATATTTAAAATGGTAAAGCCTGAAACTAGTAGTCCCAGACTGCCAACCACCCTCTCATAAACCGGCAGAATCCTTTATACTGTAGGAAAAAACTATATGGGTGACTAGCTGCCCGTATGCACATAAGTCCCCCGGAATTGTCATGACTGTCCTCGCTATGCATACAAGAAGCTAAGAAAACATCTTTATTCCCACAGTGCACATGATCAGGAGAATCGTATAGTATGTGCATGTATGCCACCAAAACGCTCAACTGAATTTGCTGGTGCAATTGTTCTGTTGAGGCAACAATACCCCTGCCTGCACAGCAGCAATGTGTGCTAAAGTAAAAGCCCCACTCCTGCACCCCGGAGCAACACAGGGTAGGGCCCGTGTTGCCTAGGATTAGCGCTCCCCATACACACAAATTAGTCTGGCCCACACTCACCGTGGTTGAAGCTCTCAATGCTCACAGAATAGAGTGACAGTAGCCAGGTACAGTGGAGGAGCAGCCTCTCTGTGCCAGCCGACCGGTGCCTGGGTACCGGGACGGGTGCAGCTGGCAGTGCCTCCCTGCGCTCACCGGAGGGCTGGCTATGATGGCCGCCTTGGTGCCCTGTGCTAACACTGGGCTTTGGCCCGTCTCTCCTGGCCAGCCGTCTCTGCCCTCCAGCGCCGAAGATTGAAGATCACTTTGTGCTTCTGCCGGTGCGTCTGTATGCCATTTTCTGTTGTTTAGCCTGCGTCCAGCCGGCTGGAGGTGGAGCACCCCCGCCGGGCAGCTGCGGCACAGAACAAGCGTAGGCTGCTGGGTCGTTCCAGCTCAAACGCGGAAGATTAGGGATCAAAATAGCCAAGGTGGTTCATTTTCAGTGCTCTTTTGACAGGCATATATCGGAGCAGATCTGGCATACCAGAAGAAGGTTTAAAAGTGATATTACAGTTGTTTAGTAAAATTAGGAATGTTTGCAGTTCATGAAATATGAACACAAAATGTCAGCTCTTCAGAAGGAAACAAGGGCTTCCTTTGCCAGCTTGTTTTGATTCTGCTTCCTAAAAGCACTCCATTAGGGTGAGTCCAGACCATGTGAAACAATCAGTACCACTGCCAAATAAGGTGAAAGCACAGCATAGCGCAAAAATGCAGTGTTTTACCGAAGTGAAAGCGCAGCATGACGGGGGGTGAGAAGGGCTTACTGGCAAGAAAGTTGCAGAGAGTTTAGAGAAGGGACAGAAGAGACAGAAGAGAGACTTGCGGAGTGGGGTAAAATGGGAAAGAAAGTTGCAGAGAGGTTATCAGGAGAGAGGCACAGTTATTCGACCCAGACCGGCAGCAGATGCTGGTAAGAGAAAAACAAGTGATGCCACACGCAAGCAGCATCGCGATCGACGGTCTTCACTTTTGAAGCACTGCACTCGTGCTTGTGGTGGCATCCACCTTGCGGGAGCAAGCAGCAGCCATATGTTTGTAATTAACGTGGCCGCGCCGCTTCTCGCTCCCGCAAGGTGGATGCCGCCACAAGCACGAGTGCAGTGCTTCAAAAGTGAAGACCAATGGCTAAAGGCCCTCCTAGAGCAGCGCATGCGAGCTGCCTAGGCGAGACCTACAAAAACGAAATGAGACCCAACCACTAGATGGTGGCATAATGTACAGCCTGTGAATTCCTAAAAGATTCACGCTACAAAACAATATATATTGGTTGCCAGGAGTGAATAAGGAAGTACAGAAATCATAAGGGAATGAATGGATTGTGAGCACTCTGACAAGTCGCATATAATATTTCGACTACCTTTTTGCCCACTAGGTTGATATTATGGGTTCTGTAATGTAAAACTTCTTAAGACGTGTCAAACATTTCAAACACAGCCCCATGGAATGGCTCTTTAAAAAAAAATATATATATATTTAGCTTGCTTTTACCCATATCTCCCAGCACCCCTCTAACTCAGATAATGCAGCACGTCAAACCAAGCAACTCACATGGAAGGGCGGGGGTAAGGGGGTGTATACTAATCAAAAAACTCCAGTGCTGGCAAACAACTTCTTCTCCGGCACCAGATCATTCATGGAATCAGATCCTGAGCTACAAAGCCTGTCTACTCATCCTCACTTCCAACTACAAGAGGCCAATTGACTGCGAAGGAGGGACAACGGCAGGATACTGCATCATAGTCCTGTGACTTTCAGCCTCTCGGGTCGTTTCCTGTAATCCTAGATTGACACTTAGGCTGCCTCAAAAAATGAATGTAAGTGCTGATGAGCTCCTGGGCAAGTTCCACTAACCTGTTAGGTGGACCAGCGCTGGGAGGAAATTGCACGCCCTGGAGACAATAGAACAACATGACACTGACTCCACCAGATGGCAATTTAAGCAGACACTGGACTGGACCCATCATCACTCAAACATGGGGAGCCTTCTCTCGACTCCTTTTGTCTACTACGCATAATAATACATCAACATTGAGATGAGCTACAATAGAAAATGGGTGGGACCTAATCCTCAGTAATGCCCTTGACCCGAGTACAGCCTCAGAAAAGAAGACAGAAACAGTTCAAGGATGACTTGGGGTTGCATTATACAGAATCATACGCAAGCAATTTTCTTTTCAAATGCTGTAGGTACACAGAAATAAAGGATTCAACCATTTACCATTCCTTACGCATTGTTACCTCTTAGGTCCCAAGTACCTCACCATTAGGAAGGCAAACAGTCAGTCCTGTTAAAGAGCAGCAGGGTGAGCCCATTGTGCCCAGCTGCTGGCAACCACGATGAGGAGCAGCCTGATGATGAAGGATGCCACTCTGTTGGGTGAGGGCCACCACACTTTTTAGGAAACACCCAAATGGATCAACATGCATGCACTTGGCTATAATTTTCCAATACAACAACAGGTGGGGTGTGGAGACACTTCACACAGACTGTATTGGAACACTTTTTTTAAAAGCACTGTTTTTCATGTTTTCTCCTACTAAGGAAACTGGCTCCAAGGCAGGAGCTTAATGTAGTCCTCATGACAAGTCCCTTTGCTTTAATGTGACATCAGAAATCTAACCTGGAAGATTGACTTTCCTGTTGGCTATCACGTAAGCGAGATAAATGGATGGACGACATTCAGGCATTCTTCTTTAAACAGTTGTATATCAAGTTACATTTTGATAAAATGCCTCTTGGAACTCACCTGAAGTTCATGCCATGCAGGTTTCCAATTTCCAACTGTCCCAGACAAAATCTGTACCACTGTTCTTCAACTCACTTGAATCCAAGTCAGAGTGAACCCTCCGCAAGCTGGATGTGAAAAAAGTACTCGTTTATTCTATTGATGGGACAAAATCATTTCAAATTACGAATCAACTTCCCAAGGCCTTCGGCCAACAGAAAATGGAACAGGCGGTGGCCAAAGCCACCATTACCAGATGATTTGATGGACTGCATGACATTCATCTACCAGAAGGTGAACCAACAACTGTCAGGTCAGGTGACAACTTAGTTAACCACAGGGAGGGCTGTGACTGCACTGTTCATGGCCAACATGTTCGTAGACAAATGCAAAGTGACGACCTAACCTAATCTTAGGCCTTGGCAAGCCTTACTACCTGGATTCTAATGCAAAGGTAGACACTGCAGTTGGTTGGGCAATGCTGATGACCCTCAGCCGTTGAATGATTAATTCTGCTCCCATCTCTGAGATATCACTGCATGGCATTCTATTCAAATACCATCTGGCTCTATAAAACATCCAGTGGTGGAGAAGAACAAGATAAATCACTGTAAAGGTGCCTCCCCAGCATATATATATTAAAAATGTTAATGGGTCCCTCACATCCTCTCAACAAACTGCTCACTCCTTTACATGTTTGGTTTCTGCCACTGCTGAATATGAAGGAGGTAACAGGAGGAGGAGTTACTAGAGTTAAGGAAGGTATGGGTAAAAGTAAGCTAAACTGACTTAAAAAACAAGCCTTTTGGAGAGTCTCATGTTTAAATACACAACATATGTACTTGTTTAATTTTTACCAGAGGATTCCCATCTTGACAATTCTGAGTAAACAAATAGCATGTTAATCTATAAAAAAAATACAATTAGGTGCCTGAACAGCCACGCCCACCCCATCCTACTTCAATGCCTGGTTTATCATGGAAAGCATCAATGATCAATATTAGGTAAATGCTTACTATCAAGTTCAAATTAAATGTTAATGGGTCCCTCACATCCTGGCCCCGGGCTTTCTCATCCAGTCCCAATTACGTCCCTCCGGTAGAGGCGGCGGTCTGGCCATTCTGCATAGAGATCATTTCTCATGCAGAATCAGCGATGCTCATATCATAGATTCAGAGAGCTGCCACTTTACCATCCAGCTGACCCCGACTAGATCCCTGGTAGGCCTCCTGGTGTATCGTCCCCCTGGACATCCTGGTCCCTTTACTAGCGCCCTGCTAGAAGCCATATCAGCATTGGCCCATTCTACACCTAACTTCACTGTGCTAGGGGACCTCAATATTCATTTTGATGATCCCCTTGACACAGGGGCTGCTGACCTGATTCTAGACCTGGCTGTCTACGGTCTCCAACTGGTTAATACTGGAGCCACCCACATTAAGGGCCATCTGTTAGACCCGGTTTTCACAAATGTCCACACCCTCCAGGCCAAACCTTCCTGCCCCCTTCCATGGACAGACCACTTCTTAGTTCCTCTCTTCTTGCCAGGAGAATTTAAGAAGCCCCATAAGCCTGTCACGTATACCCGGGACAGGGCATGGTCCAGACTCTCAACAGAGGACTAGGCCAGAGCCCTGGAATCAACGACCCCCGCCCCCTCGGGGGATCCCGTCGTAGCAGATAGCAATTTTAGGAAGTGGATCTCCAATTCACTCGACTTGATCCTTCCGATAAAAACCCGCGAAGATAAAAGCGGAAAGATAGGCTCAGCCCCATGGTTCAGCCTGGAACTCAGAACCCTCCGCAAGGAATGTAAAAAAGCGGAGCGACTGTGGAGGAAGGACTGGCTCCACTCTAGTAAGGATTCTTACCGGAGGACGGTGAGAGCATATAAATCTGCTCTGAAACTTACTAAAGCCTCTTATTATGATGATAGGATAAAAAATGCCACTAACTCTGCAAGAGAATCCTATCTCATTGCCAAAGAACTCATGAAAATACCACAACCCCCTTCACCTACCAGGACCTTCCCGGACAGGAGCAATGAACTTGCTAAGTACTTCGAGTCTAAAGTCTCCCACATCCTAGCCTCACTTCCGCAACCTAGCCAGCTACCTTACTGGGACAGCGCTGCGCCTGACACTTGCACAGGAGGTGCCCCTCGCCCACTGCTGACCACCTGTAGGGCGGTCTCAACGGACGAGGTCGGAAAGACTTTGGCCAAGATGAAAAGCGGCTCTCCCCGTGATCCTGCTCCCATGAGGTTTCTGAAAGCTGTCGCCCCTGCGATTGTGCCCACAATCCTGGAGTTGATCAGTGCCTCGCTGTCCCAAGGCTCCGTCCCCCCTAGTTGGAAGGGGGCGGTAGTTAAAGCCCTTCTCAAAAAACCCCAACTGGAACCCACTGATTTGGCCAACTACAGACCGATCTCGCTTCTCCCGGGCATCAGCAAAATTGCCGAGAAACTGGTTAACGTCCAGCTGTCCCAGTTCCTGGAATCTAATAACCTGTTGCGCCGGTCCCAAACTGGGTTTCGTCCTGGCCAAGGCATGGACACTGCCCTCCTCACCGTCATCGAGGAGGCAAGGCGCATTTTAGATTCAGGGGGTCAGTGGCAGTGATCCTCCTGGACCTTAGTGCAGCCTTTGACACGGTGAATCACCGTGTTTTGCTCCACCGGCTGGCCAGAGCGGGACTTGGGGGCACAGCGCTGGCCTGGATTGAGTCATTTCTGTCGGGCCGCTCGTTCCAGGTCTGGGATGGCAATTCCCGTTCTGATTCACTGCCTTTGACAAGTGGGGTGCCACAGGGCTCCTCACTTAGTCCCACTCTTTTTAACGCCTATATGGCTCCTTTAGAGGACGTAGTTGCCCCCTCCGGCATCAAAATTGTGAGTTACGCGGACGACACGCAATTAGTCGCCTCGCTCTCACATCTTGACCAATGCCCAGACAATCTCCTGCACTGCCTCCAGGAAATCCATCTCTGGATGTGTGAGTCCTCACTCAAGCTTAACGGGTCCAAAACTGAAGTTATGCTGATGGGCAAGAAATGGTCAGCAATTCCATCTTCAGTTTGGCCCGATGCTATGGGTGAGGTGCCCGCCCCTAAGAAGGAAATTAAGAGCCTGGGGTCTGGCTCGAACCAGACTTGTCCATGAAAACCCAGGCAACTAAAACGGCGGGAACTTGCTTCGGACTTATGCGCTTAGTCCGTAAGATCCTTCCACTGCTCCCTCCCCAATCAAGGAAACCCCTGGTTCAAGGACTGATCCTTACGCGATTGGACTACAGCAATGCTGTTTACTTGGGAGTCCCCGAAACTACCCTGGGCAAGCTACAATGAGCCCAAAATGCGGCTGCCCGGATGCTAATGAATCTTCCCTCCAGAGTCTCTGCCAGACCAGCGCTTAAGGCTCTCCACTGGTTGCCAGTGCGAGAGAGGATCGAGTTTAAGGCAATGTGCATCGCTCACAAACTCCTCAATGGACAAGGCCCTTCCATTCTGGGAGATATGGTGACTCCGTACAAAGCCTCGAGATCCCTGCGCTCGGACAATGAGCGACTAGCCAATGTCCCTAAGTTCAGGAGAGTACGCACTGGTGGCCGTCGCTTTTCAGTAAAAGCATCCACACGCTGGAATTCGCTCCCTCGCTGTCTGCGGTTAGAACCTGTCTACCTACGCTTCCGCAAACAGCTTAAAACTTTGCTGTTTCCCAAATAAGTTCTCCCCCCCCCCCTCCCTCCTCGGCCTATTCAAGTTCTTACAGCGCGGGAATGCCTCCGGGTCACCAGGCGCTTTATAAATCGTTAAATAAATAAATAAATAAATGGAGAATCCGACAATTCTCCAGAAAACTCATGGGAAGAGTGCAGCACTGAAAGAGCAATATCCAACAGCTAAGTCCAACACTGGTGAACTGTAGCCAGAGCTTCAA
This sequence comes from Triturus cristatus, assembly GCF_964204655.1. Lineage (NCBI taxonomy): Eukaryota > Metazoa > Chordata > Amphibia > Caudata > Salamandridae > Triturus > Triturus cristatus. The sequence goes on from NC_140590.1 coordinate 559,763,986, forward strand.
GACAGCAATTCCCCTCCACATAGCCCCACAGAACCGCTATACCCATGCAAGGCCTCTCATAATTCCATGCACCTTACAGTGTCAAGGAACAGGAATCCAATTTAGTGCTTGGTGGAAATGAAGTAGGTAACAAGCGACCATGAAGAGGATAGATGAGCTGAGGTGGGCCTAGTGGAGCAAGATACGCTGAGCTCAGAAATTCCTGGTGACTTTGACACACACTATCAGGAGGCATTCACAAAGTCCTTCAAAAAGATTGGTTAAACCTGCATTTTGCTGGAGTCGAGGGAGCGTTTGCCCATGTTATACTTGTAGATATAGTCTTCTGGTATGACAAAAGACTTTCAATCAAACAGCATTTGTAAAGATTAACACTGTCACCCCTAGGGGGGTCTCTGGGTGCTGTGTCTACGTCGAAGAGCCAGGTCTTGAGTCTCTTTCTGAAGTCTGCCAGCAGTGAGGGGGCTGTATGGAGCAGGAGGGGAAGGTCGTTCCAGGTCTTGGCAGCGATGAAGAAGCAGCCACCGCTACGGCTGCTACAGATTAGGGGTGTGTGTGCATGGGCGAATGAAGAGGAGCGCAGGTGTCTTGAAGATTGGTGAAGTTCAGTCAATGGTTGATGTAGGCAGGTTTTACATTGTGGAAGGCTTTGCAGGCATGTGTGATGATCTTGAACTGGCACTTCTTCTGATTGGGGAGCTAGTGGAGGTCGCTCAGTTGAAGGGTGATGTGGGTTTATTTGGGAGGTACAGGATGATTCTGGCTGCAGCGTTCTGTATGGTCTGGAGTCTTCTGAGGAGCTGGGTGTTCAATGCTGCTGTAGAGGGTGTTGCTGTAGTCGAGGCAGCTGAGGATGAGGGCCTGAGTGACAGTCTTTCTGTGGGTGGTTGAGAACCATCTGAAGATTCTGCGGAGCATGAGAAGTGTGTGTGGAAGCAGGAGGAGGCGACTGCATTGACTTGTCGTTTCACGGTCAGTTGATTGTCGAGGAGGATGTCAAGGTTGCGTGCATGGTCAGTCGGTGTGGGTCCGGGTTCTGCAGGCCACCAGCTGTGGACCCATGCGGAGGTGTTCTTACCGAAGATCAGTACTTCGGTTTAATCGGAATTGAGTTGGAGGCAGTTGTCTCATCTATTTGGCTGCGTCGGTCACGGCATCGCTGAAGTAGGTTTTGGCTTTGGAGGAGTCCTCGTTGAGTGAGAGGATCAGTTGAGTGTCGCCTGCGTAGGAGATTATGTTGAGTCTATGGGATCTGAAGACATCTGTGAGGGGGTCAAGTAAATGTAGAACAGGGTGGGGCCGAGGGATGATGCTTATGGTACACTGCATATGATGTCTTTGGGTGCGGGGGTGAAGGGAGGAAGTCAGATGCTCTGTGTGCGCTCTGCAAGGAAGGAGGCGATCCACTAGAGGGCATCTCACTGAGTTCTGGGGTGTACCAGCTGGCATGTTTGGAAGTCTTGTTGGATTTTGTATGTTTCAGTGGGGTGACTCAGTTGACACGGTCGTTGAGACAGGCGACTCAGTTCTGGATGTCCTGGTCAGGGTCTGTTGAGGCCTCGGTTTGGGAGGTGGTGAGGGCCTGTGACCACCAAGTTTTGGTGACTTTGCTCCATCTGGGGTCGGAGATCTGACGTCTGGTGATGGTGAGGTGCACTATGGTGTGGTCAGTCCAGGTGAGTTCTGTGGTGTGGCTGAATTGGATTCTGTCACTGGAGGTGAAAATGGGGTTGAGTGCGTTTCCGGCTTTGTGTGTGGAATTGGTGACCAGTTGGGCGTGGCCGATGTTCAGATTCACCAGGAGGGCGATGGAGTTGGCGTCATCAGTGTAGAAGTTGAGGTTGTCGAGTAGGACAGTGTGGAGAGTTGATTGCTAGGAGGGGAGATGAGGTTGGGGATGGCATTGCAGAATGTTGCTTGGGGTCCTGGGGGTCTATAGTCGAAAAGGGCCTCTTATGGATGGAAGTTGAGATGTTCCATGAAAGACGTGGGGACGTTGTTGGTGATGGATGGTCCGATGGTTCCCTTGAAGATGATGGAGATGCCTCTGCCTTGTTTGTTGGCGAAGTCTTGGCGTATCATCTTGTAGCCTTCCAGAGTGGTGGTAGTGATGATGATGCTTGGGTTCGAGGAGGGGTTGACCAACGTTTTGGTGATAAAGGCAACGTCCGTGTGGAGGGTGGTGATGGTGTCCCAGATTTCAGTGATGTGTCTGCTGAGTGAGCGGGCGTTGAGCAGGATACAATGGAGTGGCTGCGTGGTGTTCTTGGTCTTGAGGGCAAGAGTGGTGCAGGTTCTTTCGTAGGTTGCGTCGCAGGAGAAGTGGCAGTTGCGGCAGGTGAAGGGTCATTTGGTGGATCGTGGGGAAGAGGAGACACAGCTGTTCCGGCGTCCAGGTCCAGGAGTTCCTTGGCGGTGTACTGTCAGGTGGCGTGAGGGCCAGAGATCCTGGCGCTGTCCAACCGGCGGTGCCTTGGTGGCGGCACCCATTGCGTGCGTGTGCTGCGTGGCCAATCGGCAGCCTCCATTAGTGGCCCTAGTGGACCTGGGAGCCGGGCAAGGACCTGGTGAGATCTGCGCAGGGACAGGTACTGCAGGCAGTTCAGCGATAGGTACTGCGGGCAGCTCAGAGACAGGGACTGCGGGCAGCTCAGGGACAGGGACTGCGGGCAGCTCAGGGACAGGGACTGCGGGCAGCTCAGGGACAGGGACTGCGGGCAGCTCAGGGACAGGGACTGCGGGCAGCGCAGGGACAGGGACTGAAGGCAGCTCAGGGACAGCGCCTGCAGGCAGCGCAGGGACAGGGCCTGCAGGCAGCGCAGGGACAGGGCCTGCAGGCAGCGCAGGGACAGGGCCTGCAGGCAGCGCAGGGACAGGGCCTGCAGGCAGCGCAGGGACAGGGCCTGCAGGCAGCGCAGGGACAGGGCCTGCAGGCAGCGCAGGAACTGCAGGCAGCGCAGGGACAGGGACTGCAGGCAGCGCAAGGACAGGAGGGACGGGGACTGCATGCAGACAGGGACGGGGACTGCATGCAGACAGGGACGGGGACTGCATGCAGACAGGGACGGGGACTGCATGCAGGCAGGGACGGGGACTGCATGCAGGCAGGGACGGGGACTGCATGCAGGCAGGGACGGGGACTGCATGCAGGCAGGGACGGGGACTGCAGGCAGGACAGGGACAGGCAGCGCAAGAAGTGCAGGGCAGGGGAGGCAGGAAGCACTAGGACGGATTGCAGGCAGCGCAGGGACAGGGATTGCAGGCAGCGCAGGGACAGGGATTGCAGGCAGCGCAGGGGCAGGGACTGCAGGCAGCGCAGGGGCAGGGACTCCAGGCGGGGCAGGGACTCCAGGCGGGGCAGGGACTCCAGGCGGGGCAGGGACTCCAGGCGGGGCAGGGACTCCAGGCGGGGCAGGGACTCCAGGCGGGGCAGGGACTCCAGGCGGGGCAGGGACTCCAGGCAACGCAGGGGCAGGGACTCCAGGCAACGCAGGGGCAGGGACTCCAGGCAACGCAGGGGCAGGGACTCCAGGCAACGCAGGGGCAGGGACTCCAGGCAACGCAGGGGCAGGGACTCCAGGCAACGCAGGGGCAGGGACTCCAGGCAACGCAGGGGCAGGGACTCCAGGCAACGCAGGGGCAGGGACTCCAGGCAACGCAGGGGCAGGGACTCCAGGCAACGCAGGGGCAGGGACTCCAGGCAACGCAGGGGCAGGGACTCCAGGCAACGCAGGAGTCCAGACTCCAGGCAACGCAGGGGCAGGGACTCCAGGCAGCGCAGGGGCAGGGACTCCAGGCAGCGCAGGGGCAGGGACTGCAGGCAGCGCAGGGGCAGGGACTGCAGGCAGCGCAGGGACTGCAGGCAGCGCAGGAACTACAGGCAGCGCAGGAACTACAGGCAGTGCAGGACTGCAGGCAGCACAGGGACAGGGACCACAGGCAGTGCAGAACTGCAGGCAGCGCAGGGACAGGGACTGCAGGCAGCGCAGGGACAGGGACTGCAGGCAGCGCAGGGGCAGGGACTTCAGGCAGCGCAGGGGCAGGGACTGCAGGCAGCGCAGGGACTGCAGGCAGCGCAGGAACTACAGGCAGCGCAGGAACTACAGGCAGTGCAGAACTGCAGGCAGCACAGGGACAGGGACCACAGGCAGTGCAGAACTGCAGGCAGCGCAGGGACAGGGACTGCAGGCAGCGCAGGGACAGGGACTGCAGGCAGCGCAGGGACAGGGACTGCAGGCAGCGCAGGGACAGGGACTGCAGGCAGCGCAGGGACAGGGACTGCAGGCAGGGACTGCAGGCAGCGCAGGGACAGGGACAGGGACTGCAGGCAGGACAGGGACAGGCAGGGCAAGAGGCGCAGGGCATGGGGGAGGAAGCGTAAGGACGGGGATTGCAGACAGCCCAGGGGCAGCAGGGAGTGCAGGGACAGGGACTTCGGGCAGCGCAGAGGCAGGGACTCCAGCCGGCGCAGGGGCAAGGACTCCAGGTAGCGCAGGGGCAGGTACTCCAGGCAGCGCAGGGACTCCAGGCAGCGCAGGGGCAGGGACTCCAGGCAGCACAGGGGCAGGGACTGCAGGCAGCACAGGGGCAGGGACTGCAGGCAGCGCAGGGGCAGGGACTGCAGGCAGCGCAGGGGCAGGGACTGCAGGCAGCGCAGGGACTGCAGGAAGCGCAGGGGCAGGGACTGCAGGCAGCGCAGGGACTGCAGGAAGCGCAGGGGCAGTGACTGCAGACAGCGCAGGGACTGCAGGCAGCAGAGGGATCAGGCAGCACAGGAAATTCAGGCAGCACAGGGACTGCAGGCAGCGCAGGGACTGCAGGCAGCGCAGGGGCAGCAGGGAGAGGGACTCCAGACAGTGCAGAGACAGGGAATTCAGGCAGCGCAGGAACTGCAGGCAGCGCAGGAACTGCAGGCAGCGCAGGGGCAGCACAGGGACAGGGAATGCAGGCAGCGCAGGGACTGCAGGCAGCGCAGGGGCAGCAGGGAGAGGGACTCCATACAGCGCAGAGACAGGGACAGGGACTGCAGGCAGCGCAGGCACAGGGACTGCAGGCAGCGCAGGCACAAAGACTGCAGGCAGCGCAGGCACAAAGACTGCAGGCAGCGCAGGCACAAAGACTGCAGGCAGCGCAGGCACAAAGACTGCAGGCAGCGCAGGCACAAAGACTGCAGGCAGCGCAGGCACAAAGACTGCAGGCAGCGCAGGCACAAAGACTGCAGGCAGCGCAGGCACAAAGACTGCAGGCAGCGCAGGCACAAAGACTGCAGGCAGCGCAGGCACAAAGACTGCAGGCAGCGCAGGCACAAAGACTGCAGGCAGCGCAGGCACAAAGACTGCAGGCAGCGCAGGGACACGGACTGCAGGCAGCGCAGGGACACGGACTGCAGGCAGCGCAGGGACAAGGACTGCAGGCAGCGCAGGGACAAGGACTGCAGGCAGCGCAGGTACAAGGACTGCAGGGAGCGCAGGGACAAGGACTGCAGGGAGCGCAGGGACAAGGACTGCAGGGAGCGCAGGGACAAGGACTGCAGGGAGCGCAGGGACAGCAGGGAGCGCAGGGACAGCAGGGTCAGGCAGCGCAGGGACAGCAGGCAGCACAGGGACTGCAGGCAGCGCAGGGACTGCAGGCAGCGCAGGGACTGCAGGCAGCGCAGGGACTGCAGGAAGCGCAGGGACTGCAGGAAGCGCAGGGACTGCAGGAAGCGCAGGGACTGCAGGAAGCGCAGGGACAGGGCCTCCAGGCAGCGCAGGGACAGGGACTCCAGGCAGCGCAGGGACAGGGACTCCAGGCAGCGCAGGGACAGGGACTCCAGGCAGCGCAGGGACAGGGACTCCAGGCAGCGCAGGGACAGGGACTCCAGGCAGCGCAGAGACAGGGACTCCAGGCAGCGCAGAGACAGGGACTCCAGGCTGCGCAGAGACAGGGACTCCAGGCAGCGCAGAGACAGGGACTCCAGGCAGCGCAGGGACAGGCAGCAAGTGCAGGGCCATGGACCGCAGGCAGCGCAGGGCCATGGACCGCAGGCAGCGCAGGGCCAGGGACCGCAGGCAGCGCAGGGCCAGGGACCGCAGGCAGCGCAGGGCCAGGGACCGCAGGCAGCGCAGGGCCAGGGACCGCAGGTAGCGCAGGGACAGGCAGCGCAGGGACAGGTGCCGCAGGCAGCGCAGGGACAGGGACCGCAGGCAGCGCAGGGACAGGGACCGCAGGCAGCGCAGGGACAGGGACCGCAGGCAGCGCAGGGACAGGGACCGCAGGCAGCGCAGGGACAGGGACCGCAGGGACAGGGACTGCAGGCAGGACAGGGACAGGCAGAAACCGCAGAGCCAGGGGTGCAGTAAACACAAGGACAGGGAATCCAGGCAGCGCAGGGACAGGGACTCCAGGCAGCGCAGGGACAGGGACTCCAGGCAGCGCAGGGACAGGGACTCCAGGCAGCGCAGGGACAGGGACTCCAGGCAGCGCAGAGACAGGGACTCCAGGCAGCGCAGAGACAGGGACTCCAGGCTGCGCAGAGACAGGGACTCCAGGCAGCGCAGAGACAGGGACTCCAGGCAGCGCAGGGACAGGCAGCAAGTGCAGGGCCATGGACCGCAGGCAGCGCAGGGCCATGGACCGCAGGCAGCGCAGGGCCAGGGACCGCAGGCAGCGCAGGGCCAGGGACCGCAGGCAGCGCAGGGCCAGGGACCGCAGGTAGCGCAGGGACAGGCAGCGCAGGGACAGGTGCCGCAGGCAGCGCAGGGACAGGGACCGCAGGCAGCGCAGGGACAGGGACCGCAGGCAGCGCAGGGACAGGGACCGCAGGCAGCGCAGGGACAGGGACCGCAGGCAGCGCAGGGACAGGGACCGCAGGGACAGGGACTGCAGGCAGGACAGGGACAGGCAGAAACCGCAGAGCCAGGGGTGCAGTAAACACAAGGACAGGGAATCCAGGCAGCGCAGGAACAGGGACTGCAGGCAGCGCAGGGAGAGGAACTGCAGGCAGCGCAGGGAGAGGAACTGCAGGCAGCGCAGGGAGAGGAACTGCAGGCAGCGCAGGGACAGGGACAGGGACTGCAGGCAGCGCAGTGACAGGGACTGCAGGCAGCGCAGTGACAGGGACTGCAGGCAGCGCAGTGACTGCAGGCAGCGCAGTGACTGCAGGCAGCGCAGGGACTGCAGGCGGCGCAGGGACAGGGCCTCCAGGCGGCGCAGGGACAGGGCCTCCAGGCGGCGCAGGGACAGGGACTCCAGGCGGCGCAGGGACAGGGACTCCAGGCGGCGCAGGGACAGGGACTCCAGGCGGCGCAGGGACAGGGACTCCAGGCGGCGCAGGGACAGGGACTCCAGGCGGCGCAGGGACAGGGACTCCAGGCGGCGCAGGGACAGGGACTCCAGGCGGCTCAGGGACTGCAGGCAGCGCAGGGACAGGGCCTCCAGGCGGCGCACGGACAGGGCCCCCAGGCGGCGCAGGGACAGGGCCTCCAGGCGGCGCAGGGACAGGGCCTCCAGGCGGCGCAGGGACAGGGCCTCCAGGCGGCGCAGGGACAGGGCCTCCAGGCGGCGCAGGGACAGGGCCTCCAGGCGGCGCAGGGACAGGGCCTCCAGGCGGCGCAGGGACAGGGCCTCCAGGCGGCGCAGGGACAGGGCCTCCAGGCGGCGCAGGGACAGGGCCTCCAGGCGGCGCAGGGACAGGGCCTCCAGGCGGCGCAGGGACAGGGCCTCCAGGCGGCGCAGGGACAGGGCCTCCAGGCGGCGCAGGGACAGGGCCTCCAGGCGGCGCAGGGACAGGGCCTCCAGGCGGCGCAGGGACAGGGCCTCCAGGCGGCGCAGGGACAGGGACTCCAGGCGGCGCAGGGAGGCGACGCAGGGACAGGGACTCCAGGAGGCGCATGGACAGGGACTCCAGGCGGCGCATGGACAGGGACTGCAGGCAGCGCATGGACAGGGACTGCAGGCAGCGCATCGACAGGGACTGCAGGCAGCGCATCGACAGGGACTGCAGGCGCGCAGGGACAGGGACTGCAGGCAGCGCAGGGACAGGGACTGCAGGCAGCGCAGGGACAGGGACTGCAGGCAGCGCAGGGATCAGGGACTGCAGGCAGCGCAGGGATCAGGGACTGCAGGCAGCGCAGGGATCAGGGACTGCAGGCAGCGCAGGGATCAGGGACTGCAGGCAGCGCAGGGACAGGGACTGCAGGCAGCGCAGGGACAGGGACTGCAGGCAGCGCAGGGACAGGGACTGCAGGCAGCGCAGGGACAGGGACTGCAGGCAGCGCAGGGACAGGGACTGCGGACAGCGCAGGGACAGGGAGTGCGGACAGCGCAGGGACAGGGACTCCAGGCAGCGCAGGGACAGGCAGAAAGCGCAGGGCCAGGGACTCCAGGCAGCGCAGGGGCAGGGACTGCAGGCAGCGCCGGGGCAGGGACCGCAGGCAATGCTGGGACAGGGACTGCAGGCAGCGCAGGGACAGGGACTGCAGGCAGCGCAGGGACAGGGACCGCAGGCAGCGCAGGGACTAGGACCGTAGGCAGCGCAAGGACAGGGATAGCAGGCAGCACAGGGACCGAAGGCAGCGCAGGGACAGGGACCGCAGCCTGCGCAGGGACCGCAGGTAGTGCAGGGACAGGGACCGCAGGCAGCACAGGGACTCCATGCAGCGCAGGGAGAGGGACTGCAGGCAGCGCAGGGAGAGGGACTGCAGGCAGCGCAGGGAGAGGGACTGCAGGCAGTGCAGGGAGAGGGACTGCAGGCAGCGCAGGCACAGGGACTGCAGGCAGCGCAGGCACAGGGACTGCAGGCAGCGCAGGCACAGGGACTGCAGGCAGCGCAGGCACAGGGACTGCAGGCGGCGCAGGCACAGGGACTGCAGGCAGCGCAGGGACTGCAGGCAGCGCAGGCACAGGGACTGCAGGCAGCGCAGGCACAGGGACTGCAGGCAGCGCAGGCACAGGGACTGCAGGCAGCGCAGGCACAGGGACTGCAGGCAGCGCAGGCACAGGGACTGCAGGCAGCGCAGGCACAGGGACTGCAGGCAGCGCAGGCACAGGGACTGCAGGCAGCGCAGGCACAGGGACTGCAGGCAGCGCAGGCGCAGGGACTGCAGGGAGCACAGGGACTGCAGGGAGCGCAGGGACTGCAGGGAGCGCAGGGACAGGGACTGCAGGGAGCGCAGGGACAGGGACTGCAGGCAGTGCAGGGACAGGGACTGCAGGCAGCGCAGGGACAGGGACTGCAGGCAGCGCAGGGACTGCAGGCAGCGCAGGGACTGCAGGCAGCAGAGGGGACATGGACTGCAGGCAGCAGAGGGGACAGGGACTGCAGGCAGCAGAGGGGACAGGGACTGCAGGCAGCAGAGGGGACAGGGACTGCAGGCCGCAGAGGGGACAGGGACTGCAGGCCGCAGAGGGGACAGGGACTGCAGGCCGCAGAGGGGACAGGGACTGCAGGCCGCAGAGGCGACAGGGACTGCAGGCCGCAGAGGCGACAGGGACTGCAGGCAGCAGAGGCGACAGGGACTGCAGGCAGCAGAGAGGACAGGGACTGCAGGCAGCAGAGAGGACAGGCAGCGGAGGGGGCAGACAGTGCAGGAACAGGGACTGCAGGCAGCGCAAGGACTGCAGCCAGCACAGGGACAGGGACTGCAGGCAGCAGAGGGGGCAGACAGCACAGGGACTGCAGGCAGCAGAGGGGGCAGGCAGTGCAGGGACAGGGACTGCAGGCAGTGCAGGGACAGGGACTGCAGGCATCGCAGGGACAGGGACTGCAGGCAGCAGAGGGGACAGGCAGCGAAGGGGGCAGGCAGCGGAGGGGGCAGGCAGCGGAGGGACAAGGACTGCAGGCAGCAGAGGGGACAGGCAGCAGAGAGGGCAGGCAGCAGAGGGGGCAGGCAGTGCAGGAACAGGGACTGCAGGCAGTGCAGGGACTGCAGGGACAGACACTGCAGGCAGCGCAGGGACTGCAGGGACAGGCACTGCAGGCAGTGCAGGGACAAAGACTGCAGGCAGCGCAGTGACAAAGACTGCAGGCAGCGCAGGGACAAAGACTGCAGGCAGCGCAGTGACAAAGACTGCAGGCAGCGCAGTGACAAGGACTGCAGGCAGCGCAGTGACAAGGACTGCAGGCAGCCTAGGGACAAAGACTGCAGGCAGCCTAGGGACAAAGACTGCAGTCAGCGCAGGGACAAAGACTGCAGGCAGCGCAGGGACAAAGACTGCAGGCAGCGCAGGGACAAGGACCGCAGGCAGCGTAGGGACAAGGACTGCAGGCAGCGCAGGGACAAGGAATGCAGGCAGCGCAGGGACAAGGACTGCAGGCAGCGCAGGGACAAGGACTGCAGGCAGCGCAGGGACAGCAGGTAATGCAGGGACTGCAGGCAACGCATGGAAAGGGACTGCAGGAAGCACAGGGACTGCAGGAAGCACAGGGACTGCAGGAAGCACAGGGACAGGGACTGCAGGAAGCACAGGGACAGGGACTGCAGAAAGCACAGGGACAGGGACTGCAGAAAGCACAGGGACTGCAGAAAGCACAGGGACAGGGACTGCAGAAAGCACAGGGACAGGGACTGCAGAAAGCACAGGGACAGGGACTGCAGAAAGCACAGGGACAGGGACTGCAGAAAGCACAGGGGCAGGGACTACAGAAAGCACAGGAACAGGCAGAAAGCGCAGGACCAGGGGGGCAGGAAACGCAAGGACAGGGACTGCAGGCAGCGCAGGGGCAGGGACTGCAGACAGCGCAGGGGCAGGGACTGCAGACAGCGCAGGGGCAGGGACTGCAGACAGCGCAGGGGCAGGGACTGCAGACAGCGCAGGGGCAGGGACTGCAGACAGCGCAGGGGCAGGGACTGCAGACAGCGCAGGGGCAGGGACTGCAGACAGCGCAGGGACTGCAGGCAGCGCAGGGGCAGGGGGGGCAGGCAGCGGAGGGGCAGGGGGGCAGGCAGCGGAGGGGGCAGGCAGCGGAGGGAGAAGGCAGTGCAGGAACAGGGACTCCAGGCAGGGACAGGGACTGCAGGCAGCGCAGGGACAGGGACTGCAGGCAGCACAGAGACAGGGAGTGCAGGCAGCGCAGGGACAGGGACTACAGACAGCGCAGGGGCAGGGACTGCAGACAGCGCAGGGGCAGGGACTGCAGACAGCACAGGGGCAGGAACTGCAGACAGCGCAGGGACGGCAGGGGTTGCAGTCAGCGGAGGGGCAGGGACTGCAGGCAGCGGAGCGGGCAGGCAGCAGAGAGGGCAGGCAGCAGAGGGGGCAGGCAGCAGAGGGGGCAGGCAGCAAAGGGGGAAAGCATCAGAGGGGGAAAGCAGCAGAGGGGGAAAGCAGTGCAGGAACAGGGACTGCAGGCAGCGCAGGGACTGCAGGCTGCACAGGGACTGCAGGCTGTGCAGGGACTGCAGGCTGTGCAGGGACTGCAGGCTGCGCAGGGACAGGGACCGCAGGCAGCACAGGGACAGGGACTGCAGGCAGCACAGGGACTGCAGGCAGCGCAGGGACAGGGACTGCAGGCAGCGCAGGGACAGGGACTGCAGGCAGCACAGGGACAGGGAAGGCAGGCAGCATAGGGACAGGGACTGCAGGCAGCACAGGGACAATGACCCGAGGCAGCGCAGGGACTGCAGGCAGCGCAGGGACAAGGACTGCAGGCACTGAAGGGACAGGGACTGCGGGCAGTGCAGGGACAAGGACTGCAGGCAGCGCAGTGACAAAGACTGCAGGCAGCGCAGTGACAAAGACTGCAGGCAGCGCAGTGACAGACTGCAGGCAGCGCAGGGACAAAGACTGCAGCCAGCGCAGGTACAAGGACTGCAGGCAGCGCAGGGACAAGGACTGCAGGGAATGCAGGGTCAGGCAGTGCAGGGACAGCAAGCTGCACAGGGACTGCAGGGAGCACAGGGACTGCAGGCATAGATCGCCATCTGGTGTTGGGCCCGGATGTTTGCAGTTGTTTTTCCTCATGGAAAGTCTTTGGAAGTCACGAGGTTGGTGACTCCTCCTTTGGATCGTATTGCGCATGGGCTTCGGCTCCATCCTAAGATTGTTTTTCGCCAGCAGGGAAATGGAGCGTAGTAATAAACAGTGAAGATGCCCATGTGTGCTGTATCTAAACAAGATAAACTGGAACAGATAAAGGTAGCCGGGGAGGTGGGTGGGTGTGTGTAGATCTGCAGCTCTACATGCCAAGAACAGATGCATACTGGTAAGTAGCATATTCCGTTCGAGGCATATGAGCTGCAGATACACACTTGTGCATAGATTATATAGCAGTACCCACCCTTAGCGGCGACCACCCATATCTGTTGCAGTGATTTGAAATAATGTTTTGAGTACAGCCTGGCCCACACTAGCCTGTTGCTTAGTTTGCACATCTACACAATAGTGTTTAGTGAAAGTGTGCGGTGTTGACCATGTAGCTGCTCTGCAGATATCATCTAATGGGATGTTCCCTAAAAATGCCATTGAAGCCCCTATTTTGTGTGTAGAGTGGGCTTTAGGGGGAACGGAAAGCGTTAGTTTTGCTTTGTGGTAGCAAATCTGAATGCATTTGACAATCCACCTAGCTATTCCCGACTTGGAGATGGGGTTGCCCTTGTGTGGTGGAGAGAAAGAGACAAAGCTGTTTGGTCTTGCGGAAAGGTTGTGTTCTCTGTATGTAGTAGAGTAAGGCTCTTTTGACATCTAGTGTGTGAAGAGCTCTTTCTGCAACGGTTTTTGGTTGCGAGAAGAAAACTGGTAGTTCTACCGCTTGGTTTATGTGAAAGAGAGAAATGACTTTAGGGAGGAATTTTGGGTTGGTACGGAGGACACTCTTGTTATGGTGCATTTGCAGAAAAGGTTCTTGAATGGTAAGTGCCTGTATTTCACTGACCCTTCCGAGGGAAGTGATGGCTACAAGAAAAGCGGTTTTCCATGTTAGGAATAGGAGTTCACATTTGTACAGAGGTTCGAAGGGAGGCCCCATTAGCCTGGTGAGAACGATGTTTATGTTCCACACAGGTGAGGGTGGCAGTCTGGGTGGAATTATCCTTTTAAGGCCTTCCATGAAGGCTTTAATGGCAGGTACTTTAAAAAGTGATAGATGTTGCCTGTTTTGCAGATAAGCTGCTATGGCTGAGGTGCAGTCTAATAGACATATAGGCTAGATTGCATCTTTGCAGGTGTAGTAAACAGCCTATGATGTATTGAATGGACACATCTAGGGGATTGATGGTATTGTTGTGACAGTAGACAACAAAACGTTTCCACTTGGCGGCGTAGCACGCTCTAGTGGTGGGTCACCTATCTTCTTTGATGATGTTCATACAGTCAGGGGGAAGATTGAGGTAACCGAATTCTAGGATTTCAGGAGCCAGATCGCTGGGTTGAGCTGAGCTGGGTACGGGTGTCTGATCTCTCCATGGTTCTGGGTTAGGAGGTGTGGAGAGAGGTGTAACTTTTGGTGCGGTACTAAAGATAATTCCAGCAGTGTGGTGTACCACCGTTATCTGGCCAAGCTGGAGCTACTAGTATGAGAGTGAGTGAGTGTTGTTGTAGTTTGCGCACCACTAATGGAATGAGTGGGAGAGGCGGAAAAGCGTACGCAAATTTGCCTGACCAGTTCATCCATATCGCATTGCCTTTGGACAATGGGTGTGGATATCTGGCGGCGGAGCTTGGGCATATGCCGTTTTCGTGGGTGGCGAAGAGGTCTATTTGTGGATGCCCCCACAGTTGAAAGTACGGGTGAAGAACTTGTGGATGTAGTTCCCACTTGTGGATCTGTTGTGCCTGTCTGCTGAGTAGATCGGCCATAGTGTTTTGGACTCCTGGGACATGTTGGGCCAGGAGAAAGATTTTCTGGGGTATGGCCCATCTCCATATACTCTGCGCTTGCTGAGAGAGCTGTGGAGAGTGTGTGCCGCCTTGTTTTTGAATGTAGTACATGGCTGTCATGTTGTCTGTGCGGACTAGGACTGCCTTGCCTGAAATCTGTGTCTGGAAGGATTTCAGGGCTAAGAATATTGCTAGTAACTCCAGATGGTTGATGTGGAGTAACTTTTGTTGAGGTGTCCATCTGCCCTGCATTGTGTGATGCAACAGGTGAGCTCCCCAGCCGGAGAGCGATGCGTCCTTTGTCAGTATTATCTGAGGAACCGGGTCCAGGAACTGTCGCCCTTTGGAAAGATTTTTGGTGGTCCACCACTGCAGAGCGATGGGTACAACCGTCTACCAACACCAGATCTGTTAATTGATCTTGGGCCTGGTTCTATTGGCGCACTAAGCACTCTTGGAGAGGACGCATTTGGAGTCTTGCGTGAGGTACTATGAATATGCAAGAGGCCATCATCCCGATTAGTTGCATAAACACTCGAGCTGGAAGGGAGTGTTGTGCTATAAATTTTGCGCGTAGAGCCTGAATGCTTGTGATCCTGGCCGGACTGGGGTAGGCTAGCGCTTTCGAGGTGTCTATGGTGGCACCGAGGTATTGTTTTACGTGGGACGGTTGCAGATGGGACTTTGAGTGGTTTACTGTGAAGCCCAGTTGGTGAAGTAGTTCGATCGTGGCATGCGTGAGTTGTACACACTGGTTGTGTGAGCTGGCATTTATTAGCCAGTCGTCTAGGTATGGGAAGACATGGATGTTTGTCTCCTGAGGTGTGCTGCCACGACTGCTAGGCACTTGGTGAATACCCGTGGTGCTGTTGTGACTCCGAATGGGAGTACTTTGAATTGGTAATGTTGGTTGTCCACTACGAATCTAAGGAACTTCCTGTGAGTGTGGTGTACAGGAATGTAGAAGTAAGCGTCCTTTAGGTCTAAAGTGGCCAGGAAGTCGTTTTGGGAGAGCAGGGGAAGTACCTGTTGAAGTGTTACCATGTGAAAATGGTCCGAGTGTATGTATGCGTTTAGGGGCCGGAGGTCTAGGATGGGCCGTAGAGTCTTGACCCTTTTTGGTATAAGAAAATATAGGGAGTAAACCACCAGATTTCGTTGGTTGGTAGGAACGTGTTCTATCGCCCCTTTTTGTAGGAGGGAGATTACCTCCTGCTTTAGTAATGATAGATGTTCCTGTGACATTGGGCGTTGTCTGGGTGGAATGTTTGGGGGGGTAGACATTAGCTCTAGGCAGTAGCCTGACTGAATTATTTGTGTCACCCATTTGTCTGAGGTGATGGTAGCCCAGACCTGAAGGAAATTTTGGAGTCTGCCCCCGACCGGAGTGGGATGGTCTGGGGGGAGTGGAGGGAAGTCATTAGGCAGGTGTGGGGGCAGAGCGGGCGCTGTTTGTTTTGTCTCTGCCTTTATTATTGTTGCCCCTGTAGCCGCCTCTTTGGTAACCCCTTGTGAAGGTGGATTGGGTAGGAGCTTTGTACGACGTGGAAGCGTTATCAGAGGAGTAGCCTCTGGATGTGCTCCGAAAGGAGGAAAGGCGAAAGGAACGCCTGGGAGGGTGTGATTGTAAAGCTCCCATAGATTTGGCCGTGTCGGTGTCTTTTTTCATTTTTTCTAGGGCCTCATCCACTTTTGGGCCGAACAGATGTTCCTGGTCAAATGGATGGTTCAGGATGGAAGCTTGCACTTCTGGTTTAAATCCCGAGATCCTGAGCCAGGCATGGCGGCGGCGGAGGAGGACGCTAGTATTGATGGCCCTGGAGGCGGTGTCTGCTGCATCTAGGGCACAACGGATGGAGGTATTAGTGATGATTTTACCCTCCTGAATTAACTTGTTTGCCCTGTTTTTGTATTTGTCAGGGAGGTGTTGCATTAGGGCTTCTAACTCGTCATAATGGGCCCTGTCATATCTAGCCAGTAACGCTTGTGTATTGGCGATACGCCATATGTTGGCAGCTTGTGATGCAGTGCGCTTGCCGGATGCGTCCAATTGTTTTGACTCTTTGTCCGGTGGTGGTGCATCGCCTGACGTCTGGGAGTTGGCCCTCTTTCGTGCTGTGGATACTACCAGGGAATCTAGGGGTGCTGGCCCTCTGATGTAGGAGGGATCTGTAGGGCCGGCTTTGTATTTTTTGTCAATGCGCGGGTTAATAAGCCTGATTCTGACTGGGTCTTTAAAGACCTCTGGCGCATGTTTTACAACTCCTTTGAGCATGGGTAGTATGGAGGTGGCCCTATGCGTGGTGTCGAAAGTATCGAGGAGGAAATCCTCCTCCACAGGGTCGGTATGGAGATCTACCCTGTGATAGTGTGCCGCCCTCTGGAGTAAATGGTTGAACCCCAATGAGTCTTCAGGTGGGGATGGTCTCGAGGGATAGAGATCCTCTTGTGGGACGTCAGGGATGTCGGGGTTGGTTTAATCGTCCCATGGGTCAGGGGAGCCTGTGGGAGTGGGGTCTCCTGTAGGTAAATCATGGGGCACGTCCACCATGTCATCATATGTATCGTCATGATCATCATCATCATCCGGAGGGGGTGTTGGGGAATGACGAGGAGGGGGTGGAGAAGGTGGAGGGGGAGAAGGTGGATGGGGTGGAAGAGGTGGGGAAGGCATTCTGAAAGGTGATGTAGCAGAGTCCTTCCTCTTTGGATGTGGAGCTGGGGTAGGTGTTTCCAGCTGTCTCTTTTTGATGCTGAGCAGCAAATGTCTGGTTTTGGGATCCTTGGTCAATGTCTTTTGCAAGGGATCCGGTGCAAAGAGTTCTTCTGAAGGTGTTTTATTCGTCGGCGTCGAAAGCGTCAGGCCGTTGGTTTTCTGGCTTTAATGTCCTGTTTGGAAGTATGTGGCTTGGAAATGGCTTTGTTTGGTCGGTGCCGAGATGTGTTTCGGCTTCGAGATCTCGGTGCCGGTGGCCTTGTGTACTTTTGTCGGTTCCGAAGAGGGAGTCGAACCGAGGTGGTGGAACCGGGTTTCGGCACTGAGTATTTCGGTATGGGGCTCGGTGTCGAAGAGGAGGCCATTTTCTTTTTCGGTGACGGTGCGGAGGAGTGTTTGTCGGCACCGACGGTGGGCTGGCTCGATCCCGAGCTGCCGGAAGGCTTAATCGGCTTCTTTACCGGTCCCGAAGGTGCGGTGTGGGAAGCAGTGTCTTTGGTCTTACCTAGGCCCGGAGGCGAAGGCATGACCGAAGCCTTTTTCGGTGCCGGAGACGGTGTGGGGGGGGGGGGGGCAAATTGGTACTCACGACCCTCTGTGCCGGAGTGATGTCCTCCACATCTGAATCGTCGACTTCGGAGGCGCTGACGAGGCCCTCGTCGGTGTGGTGTTCTTCCGGAGCATCGACGCCCTCTCCGAAGATGTCATTTGGAATCGCCGTCGACGAGTGCGCCATGGTCCTTCTTGCTCTTTGGTCCCGAATCGTTTTCTTGGACCGGAAGGACTTGCACGCCGGG
The DNA here is from genome assembly GCF_964204655.1 of Triturus cristatus. Taxonomy (NCBI): domain Eukaryota; kingdom Metazoa; phylum Chordata; class Amphibia; order Caudata; family Salamandridae; genus Triturus; species Triturus cristatus. The sequence goes on from NC_140590.1 coordinate 559,781,296, forward strand.
CAGTCTCGAGCCTCGTGTTCAGGGGAGACGCAGAGATTACATACTTCGTGGAGATCGGTGTGGGGGAATTTGGACCCACATCGAGGGCACTTCTTGAAGGGAGTCCTTCCCATGAGCCAGGACCGGAGCTTGGGTAGGCCCGAAGGCCGGCGTCGACGACTGAAATCGAAGGTGTTGATCGATGAGAGCCGCGTCGAGTGTGGAGATCGCGATCGAAACAATACCGCGAATTGAGGTGAGGATTGCGCGTCGATTGAACTGGAAACCTGTTTGGAACCGGAGCGCGAAGATCACATCCGAGCCCGATGGCGGAAAAAAACAATCCGAGGATGGAGCCGAAGCCCATGCGCAATACGATCCAAAGGAGGAGTCACCAACCTCGTGACTTCCAAAGACTTTCCAAGAGGAAAAACAACTGCAAACATCCGGGCCCAACACCAGATGGCGATCTATGCACAAGTGTGTAATCTGCAGCTCATATGCCTCGAACATATATATACACACATGTATAATTTTTCCACACATCAATGCAGCCTCTAATAAGACAAAAAGGATAATCAATGCACTAACAAACATTGTTATAGCAACCATATAGTATAAAAATATAGACAACAGGAGGGAAAGTATCACTTGAACTTTAATAAGTAGAATCCAAAAACTCCAGCTGCAAAACAGCAGTCATTATTAGCCTATAGGTTGCATTGAACAACACTAGCATAGAAAATGAAAGTAATTGTAAACATAGAAACTGGCACCATGCCTTTAAGGCAGCCATGACCCCCAGCTTCCCATCATGCCTCAGGGGCGACAGGTCCATTTTTCTTTGCAGAGACCCGAGGGTCAGGGCACAAAGATATGGTTTATAGAAGAATTAATTTGCCTGGGGAGGTGGGTGGGTTGCTTATGACTTTGACCCAGCGGTTTCTGTGTCAACTGATAAGACAGCTTGATACATGACACTATCCATATGGAGATGGAACGCTTTGAGGCTGGGAAACCTGTTCTGAGGGAAACAATTTATGAACACTTGATCAGATTTCCTAATAGCTTTAGACTTGTCCAAGTACAATTTCAAAACCCTTTTCAGGTGTAGAGAATGAAGCAACCTCTCAGCTAGTGTAGAGGGGTTAGGAAAAAAGGGTGCCAGCGAGAAGGATTGATTAACGTGGAAGTCCGACACCACCTTCGGAAGGCAGGAGAGTTGGGTCTGTTGTGGTGAAAAAACGTGTACGGATCCTTAGAAAAAGTGCTTGTATCTCGCTTACCCTGAGGGAAATAGTGATTGCTACCAAATAAGCGGCCTTCCATGTAAGATGCTGGAGGGATGCTTTGTGGATAGGTTCATAAGGGGACGCCACGAGTTTGGACAGAACCAGATTTAGTTCCCAGGGAAGAGAAGAATCTCAGATAGGAGGGTAGACCTTCTTTAACCCCTGCAAGAAATACTTCACCACTTGCAATTGAAAGAGAGGTTGAGAAGGAGACTGCTTGTATGCCGTAATTTATGGAAGGGAATTTTAGGCCTGACCAGGCTAAGTGGAGGAGATCAGGCAAAAGTCCCTCCTCTTGCCCCTTGGTAGGCTGGAAGCCATTCTGTCCACACCACAAATAGAAACACTTCCATTTAAATGCATAAGAGTGCCTTGTAGAAGGCTGTCTCTTCTTTCAAAATGGCAATGCAGTCCTGAGGAAGTTCTAAGTGTCCATACTGGAGGGCCTCAGGAGCCATGCTGCCAAGTTCGGGCTGGACTGTTCCCATGAGGCACGGGGTCAAGACTGATTTGCATATGGCTGGGTTCAAATTGGAAAGGCATGGTGAGCAAAAGAAAGATGGATTTAGGCCCAGATCTCTGTACTGGGGTGAATGTATGACATTGTTCTGCATTCTGTCCATCAACTGTTGTGTTTGCATGCTGCCAAGTTCAGCAAGGGAAGGTTGGGACGATGAATGCTCCCGTTTATCTTGGACAGCAGGTCCGGTCTGCACGGCAGCCTCTTGTGTGGACATTTCGATAGGTGTAGAAGGTCCGGGTAACACCACTGTCGTAGCCAGTCTGGAGCGATCAGAATTATTATCGCCTTTGAGTGGGAGAGCTTGGTTACGACTTTCCGGATGAGAGGAAGAGGGGGAAAAGGGTAAACAAAGCGCCCTGACTGCGAGAAAGTGGCTCTGTATATACTGTTCCTTAATAGGTACAGGGTGTACAGAGTCCACAGACCCCAAGGGTTAACAGAGGTTAAAGTTAGATATAACCTTACTCTCCAAAGTGGTAGCTTGGTCGAGCAGTAAGGCAGTATCAGAGGACAGTGTAAAACATTTGTTGTACACACTCAGTCAGCAAATGGTTCCACACACTCAATAACTGAACTCTAGGACAATAGTTTATTTATAAAAAAATATATGCTTGTTTTATTTTAGAACCAACACTTGGAATTAAAATATACTTTCTCGACAGGAGATGTTTCATAAAAATACTTTTGTATATGCAATAGACTTTTTAGTAAACAGTTACAAGTAGTTGCAGTAGGCAACTCTATTTCTAAACACAACAATACATTGAGCTCAATGATAAATTCAAGTTATTTGCAACAGATTACTTTTTAGATTACTTTTGTAATTCCAGGACTGGATCCTAGATTCAGTCCTGGGTCAGTTCTCAGAATCAGTTGATGAAAGTCGACTTTGGTACTGTAATGATTGTTAACTAATATTTAGCTATTTTAAAAGTTAACACTTAGAAAATATTTCAGAGCAAACAACCAATGATTCCCTATGGAAGAAAATTCAGGTTATAGGTACAGTATGTTCTCGTTACTTTTGTAATCCAGTACTGGGTGCCTAGACTCAGTACTGGGACCTTTATCCAAAACAGTTAAGTAATTACGTTTTCAGATATTATACGATTTTTGAAGAATATGTAAAGTTTGCAGAAATCAACACTTAGAAGAAATTTCACAGAAAAACAGTCAATGGTTTCCTATGGAAGAAAAATGAGTTAAAGGTAAGTATAGTTGTGGGTACTTTTCAGAGTCAGTGCTGGGCACCAAGATCCAGCACTGGGAGCTCACCTAAGAGCAAGTGAGTAAATTCGTTTTTGTCACTCGGCTGATTTTTGGTGAATATTTGAAGATTTGAAAAGTCGAACACTTAGAAGAAATTTCAGGAAAAAGCCAGTCAATGTTATCCTATGAGGAAAATCGAGTTTGCGGTTTAAGGGTAAGTACTCGACTGGCAGAGTTGAGGTTCTGGGCACAGACTCAGGGGTCTCCCAGGGTGAGGTAGGTACAGTTGGTTCACCCTCAGCGACTCTAGGGCGGCCGGGTGCAGAGAGAGTTAGGCCCAATGTTATCCTATGAGGGATAGGGGGGCCTTGTTTGGTGGCTGCTGTCTGGCAAGCCACGCGGCTGTGGGAGCTGGACTCCTGGTCACTTACTCAGGGCAAGTGGGGAAGTAGGAAAGTGTAGAGTTTTCACTGCCAGGGCCACTCAAGCGGCTGGGTGCAGAGGGCTTTTGAGCCTTCGGGCGCTCAATGGATTTCAATGGGAAATCTCCGGTTTGGAAAAAGACTGCAGGCTCGGGGATGAGGACTCTTCAGGTGCCACCACCACTTCGAGAGGTAAGTTGGGTAGTTGGAGGATAGGTAGGTACCCCGGGATTGGACACAGAGGGCCGTGGGGCGCCGGGTGCAGGGGTGCCTTTTGGTGTCGGAAAATCTTACCCTCTGTTGATCGCGGTTGGGGTGGCACACTGTTCTGAGGCTGCAGGCTTCTTCAGGATTGTCGAGGGGGGTCCTTGGGTGCCGGACTCGGGGTCACAGTCGCCGTGGGGTCGTCCTCGTGGGTTTAGTTCACTCCGGCCCCAGCCAGGCTTGGCTGGTGCAGAGAGGGCTGGGATCCCGGTTCCGGGCTGCTGCCAGGGGTGAAAGGTAGGTTCTGAGTAGAGCCTCTACTCATGGGAGTCCTAGGGGATCAGAGTTCAAAGGTAGCCAGGTCCTCCGGGGTTTCTGAGGTTGATGGCCACAAGAGATGCCGGGCTTAGAGCAGGAGCAGGTTCAAGGTCGACAGGCCGGTAGGGCTGGGGCCAAAGCAGTTGGTGTCTCCCTCTCCTTCGCAGCTGCAGGGCAGGTCTTCTTTTCTTTTCGCTCTTCATGTAATTTCGGAATCTGGAGAAGGAAGGTTCAGGGTGCCCCTAAAGACTAGATTTAGGGGCATTACAGGTAGGTGAAGGGCAGGGACCACTGGGTCCCCGTCCTGGGGTGGGTACACCCCCTATCCTGCCTCTCTCCTGTGGGGGGGGGGCAGTAGCCTAGTCCTGATAGGGTAGGGCTCCCCATCTACAAGATGGCGAAAGCCCGGAGATGTGCTTCACCTCGCCTCCCCCACCTGAGGGGTGGGGTTGGCAGGCTGGCACATCCCCTGTCCTTATTTGGGGTTTCCGGCCAAAGCTTCCTGCCAGAGTGGGGGTTGCAGGGGCCTGGGGAAGCTCACAGAGGCGGCATGCCTTTGAAGCTTCCCCCTGCCCATCCTGGGGGAGAAGATTTAGCACCTCGCCCAGGATGTGCATTGTTGCAGGACCAGGAGAGCAGGGGCTCTCCTACCCAGGGGTCCAGCAACATGTCTGCTGGGTGGCAGCCTAGGCAGCCTCAGAGCAGACGTGGATTCGTAGGTTAGTTTTCAGGGGGCACCTCTAAGATGCCCTCTGGGGTGCTGGGTACATTAAATCCCACACTGGCATCAGTGTGGGTTTAATGTGCTGAGAAGTTTGATACCAAACTTCCCAGTCTTTAGTGTTGCTAATATGGTGCTGTGGAGCTCGTGTTTGACGAGCTCTCAGCACCATGTACTCTTAAATGGCAGCACTGCACTTACAGGGCTCAGGATTTGACCTGGGCACTGTAGGGGCACAGGGCTCCTGCTCCTGTGCCCACACCATTGGCATAAGGCACCCAGCTAGAGGGGTGACTGATGTATGCCATGGCAGTGTAGGTGATGGGCATGGCACACAGGGATGTGTGCCATGTCGACTTTGTTTTGGCTTTGCACCCAAACACTCAGCCTGCAAAGGCAGTGTGTGTGTGTAAGGGTACAGGGCCTCCAAGGGTGGCACAAGGTGTGCTGCAGCTCTTAGAGGTCTCCCTTGGTCACAAAACCCTGGGTACTTAGGGTACCATTTACTAGGGCCTGACATGTGGCCAGGGTTTGCCAATTGGGGTTTGGTTTGTTTTAGGGAAGGAACATAGGCCCTGGGCACCTGATTGGCAGGAGTCCAGGGCACACTCAGTCAAAGTACATTCAGCAATTCAGCAAAAAGTGAGGGCATACCATGCAAGAAAGATGGGACTTTCTCACACAACCCCCCCCCCCCCCCCCCCCAAACGAAAGGTGATGAGACTAACCTTGTCCTATGGAGTCTTCATTGTCTAAGTGGAAGAACCTGGAAAGTCCACATGCATTGGCATGGGCAGTCCCTGGTCTATGTTCCACTTCAAAGTCCATTCCCTGTAGGGAGATGGACCACCTTAATAGCTTTGGATTTTCCCCTTTCATCTGCATTAGCCATCTGAGAGGTCTGTGGTCAGTTTGAACCAGGAAGTGAGTACCAAACAGGTATGGCCTCAACGTCTTCAGGGACCAAACCACAGCAAAGGCCTCCCTCTCAATGGCACTCCAACCCTGCTCTCTGGGGAGTAGCCTCCTGCTTATAAAAGCAACAGGTTGGTCTTGGCCTTCATCATTGGTCTGGGATAGGACCGCTCCTATCCCTAGCTCAGAGGCATCAGTCTGCACTATGAACTGCTTGGCAAAATCTGGAGCTTTTAGAATTGGTGCTGAGCACATTGCTTCTTTCAGGGTGTCAAAAGCCTTTTGGCAACTAACTGTCCAGTTCACTTTCTTGGGCATTTTCTTGGAGGGGAGTTATGTGAGGGGGGTCACAATGGACCCATACCCATTCACAAACCTCCTGTAGTACCCAGTCAAGCCAAGGAATGTCCTGACTTGGGTCTGGGTTGTTGGAGCTATCCAGTCCATGATGGCCTGGATCTTAGGTTGCAAGGGCTGTACCTGGCCTTCACCTACAAGGTGGCCCAAGTACACCACAGTGCCCTGCCCTATCTGGCATTTGTATGCCTTGATAGTGAGGCCTGCATTGTGCAGAGCCTCTAAAACTTTTCCAAGGTGGATTAGGTGATCCTGCCAGGTGGAGCTAAAGACAGCAATATCAAGATAAGCTGCACTAAAGGACTCCAGCCCAGCCAGGACATGGTTCACCAGCCTCTGGAAAGTGGCAGGGGCATTCTTTAACCCAAAGGGTATCACAGTAAACTGGTAATGTCCATCAGGGGTGGAGAATGCTGTCTTTTCTTTTGCTCCTGGGGCCATGCCAATCTGCCAGTACCCTGCAGTTAAGTTAAAGGTACTGAGGAATTGGGCAGCCCCTAATTTATCTATCAGTTCATCTGCTCTTGGGATAGGGTAAGCATCTGTCTTAGTGACAGAGTTGAGCCCTCTATAGTCCACACAGAACCTCATCTCTCTCTTTTCACCCTGTTGATGAGGTTTGGGGACTAGAACCACTAGGCTGGCCCAGGGGCTCTCAGAGGGTTCAATGACCCCTAACTCCAGCATCTTGCTGACCTCAGCTTTGATGCTCTCCTTGACTTGGTCTGACTGTCAATAGATTTTGTTTTTGACAGGTGCACTGTCACCAGTGTCCACATCATGGGTACACACCAGTTTGTCAGACCAGGGGTCAGGGAGAAGAGGCTAGCATACTGCTGCAAGACTTGCTTGCTGTCAGTTTGCTGTTGGGCAGAGAGAGTGTGAGAAGATCACACCATCTACTGACCCATCCTTTGGGCTGTAGGAGAGGAGGTCAGGGTGAGGTTCACTCTCTGCTTCCTGCTCCTCATCAGTCACCATCAGCATGGTGATGTCAGCCCTCTCATTGTAGAGCTTGAGGCGGTTCACATGGATGACCCTCTTGGGTGTCCTGCTAGTGCCCAGGTCAACTAGATAGGTGACCTCACTCTTTCTTTCTAGGATATGGTAAGGGCCACTCCATTTATCTTGGAGAGCCCTTGGTGCCACTGGCTCCAAAACCCACACCTGTTGCCCAGGTTGAAATTCAACCAGTGCAGCTTTTTGACCATACCAGTGCAGCTTTTTTTTTTTTTTTTTTTTTTTTTTGAAACCGTTTATTGCAGTTTATAGAAGTTACAGGTATGGGCCTACAACCACACGGCCGGCCGCTAGAGCATCAAAAGCATATTACATACATACAGCAAAAAGCTGTCTCAGCGGTGCACAGTAGGAAAACAGGAGTGATCAATGGTGCAGGCCTCACAGCTCCATGCCCACAATACGGTTCCATTTTCTTAACGCAAAACAACGTAAACAAACCACAACCGCAAGGCAACCCTCGATCCAAAGTGACAACACGTGCTCCATAAGTGGGGGATCCAAACCAGCAGCAGAATTCTGAAGAGGGGGACGGGAGTAGATCAGGGACTGGGGGACCGCGCGCCCGCGGCCAAGGGAGGGGCGCCATCTAGGGAGTCGGAGCCGGCGAGGCCGCCGGTAGCAGCGGCGGCTCACAAATACCCCCGCGGTAGGCGTTCCAGGGGCCCCAGAGTTTCATCCACGCCCCAGGCTTACCCCTCGCCACATACACCACCTTTTCACGAAACATACACCAATCCATATGCTCTTTCCAGGCCGACACCGCAGGGGGCCTCTGGGATCCCCACAATTGGGCAATATCACGCTTGGCTATCATGTATCCCAGAGTCACCCACCGCGCCTGCGGGACCGAGTAGTCATTTGGTTCCCAGACATTCAGCAAGCATCTCCTCGCTTCAGGCAGCAGCGCGACACGCGTAACCATTCGTAGAACCTCATGCACACCACGCCAGAATCGCTCCACCTTCGGGCACTCCCACAGTATATGCATGAAAGTCGCCAACGCACCACAGCCACGCTTACACATTCCATCACCGGCAAAACCCATACGTAAAAGCCTTGGCCCCGTCACGTAGACCCGGTGAAGGATCTTGAGCTGGACGAAACGAAGGCGAGCCGGGATGGCCACCTCTTTCGGAGAGGCCACCGCGGAGATCCAATCCTCGTCGTCCAGCTCCAGCCCGTCGGCAACCCAAGCCTCGCGGAGACTAGTCAGCAGACACGATCTATCGTTAATCAATTTTTTGTATATGAGGGAGATCGTGCTGTCCGGGACATGGCCATCTAGCACTCTGTCCTCCAGGGGGGAAGACTCCGGAATGGATGCAACATCCGGGAAGACGGAGCCCAGCGCATGGCGGACCTGTAGGTACCGAAAGTACTCACTGCCCTGCAGCTGAAACTCCGCCTGCAGCGTCTCAAAAGTTTTGAATCCCCCCCTCGTCCAGAGATCTCCCACCGTGCTGATTCCGATCGTGTCCCACTTCTCGAAGCCCTTCGACGTCCACAGGGAGCCCAACCTCTCAGATGCATACAGCGGAGACGCTCGGGTCAAACGGTCCTTCCACCCCATAGCCGCATTAGCCGCGTGCCAGACACGCACCATGACACGCGTCGGTCCCGTCAAACGGGAGTCGGGCGCGCCAGAGTAGAGCGCTCGATTATAATCGCCACCGGGCAGAAGCGTCCTGTCCATCTCAAATGCCGGGTTCAAGGCGGGCCCGTAAAGGCCATGATTAATTGCAGCTAGTTGGGAGGCCCAGTAGTACCGTTTGATGTCCGGGAGGGCGACCCCTCCATCGTACCACGGGAGCGTCAATTTAGCCAGAGCAATACGCGGCCTCCCGTCCCAGAACAGGCGCCGCTGGAGGCCCTCCACCTCGCGAAAGTAGCGTGCCGGGACCAGGTCCATGGTATTCTGGAGGGCGTAGAGGAAGCGCGGCAGGGACATCATTTTAAATAAGGCCGCTCGGCCGAGCGGCGAGAGCGGCAGACGCCGCCAGCGCACCACGTCCTCCCTCAGACGCTGGAGGGGGGGCAGCAAGTTCCGCTCATAGCGGGCCTCCGGGTCAAGAGTGATATATATACCCAGGTACCGGAAACCCTGGGAGGCAATCTGGATCGGACAGTCCCGTGGCAAGACCGGGGCCTCCCCGGAGAGCACATAGACACAGGATTTCGCCCAGTTGATGACCAGGCCTGAGTTGCGACCGAAGGAGCGCAAAACATCAACCAGGACGATCAGTGACTTGCGCGGGGAGGCGAGATACAAAAGGATATCGTCAGCATAGAGGGACACACGGTCCTCATGCTCGGGGGTCCAGCGGAGACCACGGATAGAAGGGTGCCACCGCAACCACTCCGCCAGGGGCTCCATGGCCAGGGCGAACAGGAGAGGCGACAGGGGACAACCCTGTCGCGTGCCCCGCCCCAGCGCAAATGGGGCAGATACTCGCCCATTCACCACCACCTGCGCCAACGGGCCCGAATATAGCAATTTGACCGAGCTGACGAAACCCGGGCCGAACCCAAACTTCGCCAGCATCGCCCAAATATATGGCCATTCGAGCGTATCAAACGCCATGGTGGCGTCCAAGGACGCCAAGATGGCCGGCTCCCGCACAAATGGGACACGCGCGAGCACCCCGTGTAAGCGCCGCAGATTAAGCGCCGTGTTGCGGTGTGGTATAAAGCCCGATTGGTCTTGGTGGACCAAATCGCCCACCACGCCAACCAACCGGTTGGCCAACACCTTGGCGAGGATTTTGGGCTCCGCGTTCAGAAGCGAAATCGGCCTATAGGATGTGACCCGCTCACGGGGCTTCCCCTCCTTATGGATCACCACAATTGTAGCCAGACGCTGGTCCGGCGGGAGGGAGCCCTGCGAGTGGGCCGCAAGGAACATCGCGCGCAGGTGGGGCGCCAACACATCCGGGCGTAGCTTGTATAGCTCAATGGGAATACCATTGGGGCCCATGGCCTTGCCGGATGCAACCGAGCGAATAGCCGAGGCAATTTCGTCCGAGGTGGGCGGGGCATCCAGCGAATCCCTGTCCTCCACCGTAAGGGAGGGCAGTGCGATGTCCCGAAGCAAGGCATGGGAATCTTCCTCCGAGCAGGGAGAAACCGGGGAGTAGACTTCGCGGAAATAATCCGCGAAGCAGGAGACAATGGCTTCCGGCTCAGTGACGCACACACCATCCACGCTCTCAATCAGAGGCACCACGCGGCTCGCTCTTTCCCTCTTGTCCAACCACGCAATCAATTTGCCAGCCTTGTCACCCACATCATACAATCGCCCCTGCTGCTCTCTACTGAGGCCCCTAGCCGCCTCCGTGACGAGGGCCCGATAGGCCGCCTGCTTTAAGTGCAAAGCATGCAACTTGGCGTCTGTTACCCCGCTCCCCAGGTCACCCTCCAGTTCCGCAATCTCGGCCTCAACCCGGGTCACCTCCTCCCGCTCGCGCCGCCGGGCATTGGAAATAAAGGAGAGGGCCTCCCCTCTAAGAACCACCTTGAAAGCCTCCCACAGGGAGATGGCAGACGGGACCGACCCCACATTCTCATCGAAATAGCGCTGTAAGGATTTGATCAAGTCGGCACGAATGGTGGGGTCGCGCAAATACCATGCATTGATCGGGGCCACCCTGCCATCCCCCCTCGGGAAGACATCGAAATGCAACAACAATGGGGAGTGGTCTGAGATACCCCGTGCCAGATGGCGCACCTCCCCCACCCTCCCTGCCTGGGCCGCCGGGACAAGGATGTAATCAAGCCGCGAGAGGCTACCATGGGCCCCCGAGTGGAAGGTGTACTGTTGCAATACGGGATGCTTTAAGCGCCAGCAATCCACCAGGCCCAGCGTGTCTAAAAGGCCGGGCAGCCACGCCTGTGCCCGGGGGAGGTCCCTAGGGGGATGGCGATCCATAGACCCAGAGGCAACCGCGTTAAAGTCCCCTCCAACCACCAACAGGCCACCCGGAAGGTCCAGAAGGAGGCGCCCCAGGTCCGCAAATGTAGTGGCTTGTAACCCAGGCGGGACGTACACTGATATAAAGATAAACACTCTACCCTCCATTCGCCCCACCAGAACAGTGTAGCGTCCCCTCTCATCATGGCGCACCTCGTCAATCTCCAACGGGAGCGAGTTCTTGACCATAATACCCACCCCCCGCGAGCCCGAAGTGAAGCCGGAGTGGGCCGCCAAACGATATCCCCGCCGATTCATTGCATGAAAGGTGTTACCTATAAGGTGTGTCTCCTGCAGGAAGACAACATCTGGAGAAATACGTTTTAAATACTGCAGGACCACACCACGCTTAATCCTATCCCCCAGGCCGTTAACATTCCATGACAACACAATCAAATCCCTACCCCCCATCATACGTCAAAACAATCGGTCGCCCCCCACCGAGCATCTTAAAAACAACAAAACAGTTGCGGGTTTGCCTTGCGGTGCTAACAAACAACACACCCCCCCCACCCCCCGGTCCCAACAGAACTCCCCCCTCCCTGCACCCCTGCATGAGCCCAGACAGCCCCCCCAAAGTGCAGTGTGCCTGTCGCCCCATAGCTAAGTACTAACTAGTCCCCCCGAGGAGGAGGGAAGCCCCCAGCAGACCCCACCCGACCTCCATGGGAGGGGAACATACGAAAGCAATATATGGTAAAGGAACAATATCCAGAGCAAGGCCTATACAGTCACCCCTCAATTCTGATCCGGCGGGCCCTCCCCGCCAGCCGCGCCCCCCCCACCCCGATCTCCAGGCAAAATATCTAACCAGTCCCCAGCCGCCTCGGGCCGGTCGAAGAAGTGCGTACGGCCATCCACCTCCACCCTCAGCTTAGCCGGAAAGAGCATTGAGTACTTGAGGTTTAGGTCCCTTAGGCGACGTTTAATACCAAGAAAGCTCTGTCGCTGCTTCTGGACCGCCGGAGTAAAGTCTGGGTAGAAGTGTACATCCATGTTATCCAGCCTGACCGGTCCCTGTTGCCTGGAGGTCTGGAGGACGGCGTCTCTGTCCCGGAAATTAAAAATCCGGGCAATAATAGGCCGCGGCGGTACACCGGTCTTAGGGCGGCCCCCAGGGACCCGGTGGGCACGCTCCACCGCAAAAAGCTTACTCAGCCCCCGGGGCTGGAGATGGGTCAGGATCAGTTCTTCCACGAAGAGATCTGCCGCCTCCGCCTCTCGGCCCTCCGGCACACCAATAATGCGAACATTGTTCCTCCGGGCCCGACCCTCGGAATCCTCCAGTCGCCGGTCCATCAGGGCGCTCGCCTGGCCAAGCCGGCGCACCTCCTTCTGGAGGGCCACCACGTCCGTAGTGAGGCTCGTTGTGGTGTGGGCCAGGGAGTCAACTCGGTCGTTCGTTTTTGACAAGTCTGCCCTCACAAGGCCCACATCCACCAGGACCGAGTCAATTTTTTGCGCCAAGGTATCGAAACGCTGGTCCACTGAGGCCTTCATCTCTGCGATGGCGCCCATGACGTCCCGGAGGGTCAGATCCACCGGTTGGGCAGGCGCCTCCGTCGGGCCCACCAGGGATGACCGCGATGTCTCCGGAGAACCCTTCTGGAGCGTGTAGCGATCCATACTATTGGCCTGGTGCGCCGTGCCACGGCGGGTTGTCTTCATCTTCGCCCGGTCGCCATCTTGTTTGGTGGACATGCTGGCCCTTCCACCGTCGTGCCAGGATCTCCAAACGGGCCGCCACACCAAATCACGGGTGTCAGGGGGGGGGCGGGGGCGACCACCGGGCCGCGGGTCAACCCACCGCCGGCGGGTCAGCCGGGCACCTGGACAAGGCAACACCACCGCACCCCGCTCCGCAGCCCGACCCCGCCTGAGGCAAGGAGGTCGCAAAAGCGAAAGTGAAAGTGCGGGGTACGCGAGTCGCCCAGCCCCGCTCGCCGCTGTTATTCACTTCGTCCCCGGATCGCCCCACTACTCCAATCCGGGGGGCCGGCGAGGAGAAGGCCGCAACCTTCAATCGATGCTCCCACCGGTGTTCGGGGTCCGATTCGAGCCCAAAAAACGGGTGGCGCCTCAGCTCGGGTTCACCGACACAGTCCCCTCAACAAGGACAGGATATCGCCAGGATTAATTCAGGAGGTCGCGGAGGTCCTCGGGAGCCTCGCACCTACGCGGCCATCTTGGTTGCGCGCTAGGCTCCTCCCCCCAGTGCAGCTTTTTGGTCATACCAGTGCTTCTGGAGCTCCAGGCTGGCCTCAAGGTTCTTGGATGCTTTTTCCATGTACTCAGCCATTCTGGACCTTAGGCCAAGCATAGTCCACTATGTCTTGTTTGGGATTTTGAAGAGGCCTCTCCCAGCCCTCTTTTACAAGACAAAGTGGTCCCCTTACAGGATGACCAAACAGAAGTTCAAAGGGTGAGAAACCTACTCCCTTCTGTGGCACTTCTCTGTAAGCGAAAAGCAGGAATGGTAACAGGACATCCCATCTCCTTTTGAGTTTTTCAGGGAGCCCCATGATCATACCTTTCAATGTCTTGTTGAATCTCTCAACAAGGCCATTGGTTTTTGGGTGGTAGGGGGTAGTAAACTTATACTGCACCCCACACTCCTTCCACATGTGTGTTAGGTAAGCAGACATGAAGTTGGAACCTCTGTCTGAAACCACGTCCTTAGGAAAACCCACCCTGGTGAAGACACCCAGGAGGGCCTTGGCTACTGCAGGAGCTGTAGTAGTCCTAAGGGGAATTGCTTCAGGGTACCTAGTGGCATGATCTACTACCACTAGAATAAATGTGTTCCCTGAGGCTGTGGGTGGCTCAAGTGGACCCACAATGTCCACTCCTACCCTTTCAAAGGGGACCCCCACGACTGGTAGTGGGATGAGGGGGGCCTTTGGGTGGCCACCAGTCGTGCCACTGGCTTGACAGGTGACACAGGAGCTGACAAACTCCTACACCCTTTGGTGCATCTGGGGCCAGTAAAAGTGACTCACTAGCCTTTCCCAAGTTTTGGATTGCCCCAGATGTCCATCTAGGGAGATGTCATGAGCCAAAGTTAGGAGGAACTCCCTGTACTTCTGTGGCGCTACCACCCTCCTGGTGGCTCCAGGAGTGGGGTTTCTTGCCTCAGCATACAGTAATCCCTCTTCCCAATAAGCTCTGTGAGTACCACTGACATCTCCCCTTGCTTCTGAAACAGCTTGCTGCCTCAGGCTTTCAAGAGTGGGACAGTCTCGCTGACCCTGGCACAGCTCTTCCCTAGAGGGTCCCCCTGGGCCCAAGAGTTCAACCTGGTAAGGGTCAAGCTCCATGGACTCAGTTCCCTCAGGAGTATCCAAATCCTCTCCCTGGGGAGAGGGGTCCTGAATGGTTTACTGTGTAGAAGCTGGTTCCCCAGTCTTCTTTCCTTTTCTCTTGGTTGGCTGGGCCATTGTTTCACCCTTCCTCTTCCTCTGGTTTGCACACACACCAATTGAGGGATGCCCAGCATGGCTGCATGGGCCTTTAGTTCAACCTCAGCCCAGGCTGAGGTTTCCAGATCATTTCCAAGCAGACAGGCAGCTGGCAACTTTGGAGAGACCACCACCTGTTTCAGGCCAGTAACCCCCCCCCCCAGCCTAATGTTACCATGGCCATGGGATGACTAGTGGTGACACTGTCAGCGTTGGTGACTGGGTAAGACTTCCCAATCAAGTATTGCTCAGGGGAAACCAGTGGGTCTTTCACCATAGTGAGATTGGCACCTGTATCCCTCAGAGCTTCTACCCTAGTTCCATTCACCCAGGGGTACTGTAAGTATTTCCTTAAGTTGGGTGGCCACACAGCTACAGTGGCAAACTCCACTTCTCCCAAGGAGACTAGACTTGCTTCAGTGTGTTCCCAGATTTGCATGCTTGCTGCCCCAGGAGTAGCTGTACTGGGTGCCTTAGGGGCTTTGTTTTGGGGGCAAGCTACAGTTAGGTGTCCTTGCTTCTTGCAGGTATTACACCAGGCCTTTAAGGGATCAAAGTTCTTCCTCCTATATGGTTGGGGCACATAGGGAGTAGTTTGGGTCCCACCCACCTGAACAGGTTTTTGGGGCCCTTTGTAAGACTCAAACTTTTTATCTTGGGGATTCTCACCACCTTTCCCCTGGGGAGGTTTTGGGACCACTTTCTTTTGGTCACCCCCAGTGGTTGTCTTTGTCACCCTAGTCTTGACCCAGTGGTCTGCCTTCTTTCCCAATTCTTGGGGAGAAATTAGACCTAGGTCTACCAAATGCTGATGCTACTTTTCATTTGTGCAGTTACTCAAAATATGTTCCTTCATGAATAAATTGTACAATCCAGTAAAATCCTGCACACCATGTCCAGCTAACCAACCATCCAGTGTCTTCACTGAGAAATCTACAAAATCAATCCAGGACTGGGTCTGGGTTTTGTGAGCCCCCCTGAATCTAATTCTATACTCCTCAGTGGTGAATCCAAATCCCTCAATCAGAGCTTTCTTCATGAGGTCATAGGATCCTGCCTCTGGCCCAGAAAGGGTCAGAAGCCTGTCTCTGCAGTTACCAGAGAACAGTTCCCACAGGAGTGCCCCCCAGAGAGGTTTCTTTACTTTTCTGATATCACAAGCCCTCTCAAAGGCTGTGAGCCATTTGGTGATATCACCTTCCTCAAATTTAGGGACAATCCCTTTGGGGATTTTAAGGTCAGAAGTTTCCTCCCTATCCTTATTTTTATTATTGCTGCCACCAGTGATGGGTGCTAAACCCATTTCTCTCCTTTCTTTTTCTAGAGCCAGGAGCCTGGACTCTAGCTCTAATCTTTTGGCCAGCCTCACAAGGCTGTCCTCTTCACTGGTGGGTCCCCCAGTGTTCTCTCTGGGACCAGAGCCACCTGTGTAGTCTCTAGGTGCCCAGATGCTAATCCTTGGATTGGAGGGTATGGGTGCCCTCTCCTCCCTAGGGAATAGCATGGGGGGTTATTGTCAACCTCCTCTGCTTCCCTTTCCTCATCTGACTGGCCATCACCATGTTCAGATGGGTGGTCCTTAGCAAACTCAGCCAAGAGCTCCTGGAGCCCTAGTTTGGTTGGATGCAGGCCCATTTGTAATTTTTTAAGTTTGCATAAGGACCTCAATTCCTTGAAAGACAAGTGTAAGTAAGGTGTGAGGTCGAGCTCCTCCACCAGGTCCATGTTTGAATATGCTACTTACCAGTATGCATCTGTTCTTGGCATGTAGGGCTGCTGACATTCATATCTGTGCATAGATCGCCGCCTAGTGTTGAGTCCGGATGTTTGCACGTTGTTGTCCTGGAAGAGTCTTCGAAGTATCACGAGATAGGTGACTCCTCCCCTGGACCACAGTGCGCATGGGCATCCTCGCCATCCTTAGATTGTTTTTCGCCATTGTGGCAGTGATGGAGTAGATACAGTAAGTGATGACCATGCTATACAGCAATTCTGAGAGCTGCAGCTGCTACAGGCGCCGGGGAGGAGGGTGGGTGATATGAATGTCAGCAGCCCTACATGCCAAGAACAGATGCATACTGGTAAGTAGCATATTCAGATCGAGGCATGTGGGCTGCTGAATTCATATCTGTGCATAGAATACATAGCAGTACCTTCTATTAGCGGCGGCTACCCGTGCCAGCTGCAGCAGTCTGAAAAAGAGTTTTGAGAACAGCCTGTCCTACAGCTGCCTGCTGTTTTGAGTGTACATCTACACAGTAGTGTTTGGTAAATGTATGTACAGTGGACCATGTGGCTGCTCTACATATATCCTGTAAAGGAATGTTTCCCAGGAAAGCCATGGACGCCCCTAACTTTCGTGTTGAGTGGGCTCGTGGGGGAATCGTTAATGTGCGTTTAGCTTTTTGATAGCAAATTTGAATACATTTAACGATCCATCTGGCTATACCTGCTTTGGAAATGGCGTTGCCCTTGTGTTGTGGAGAAAAGGCAACGAAAAGTTGTTTTGTCTTCCTAAAGACCTTAGTTCTGTCTGTATAGTACATGAGGGCTCTCTTTACATCTAGTGTATGGAGCATTCTCTCTGCGACATTTTGTGGATTTTGAAAGAAAACAGGCAGTTCAATAGTTTGATATGTGGAACTGCGATATCACCTTGGGCATGAATTTGGGATTGGTACGTAGTACAACCCTGTTTGCGTGAACCTGTATGAATGGCTCTTGAATGGTTAGTGCCTGGAGTTCACTAACTCTTCTTAACGAAGTGATTGCCACTAGGAAAGCTACTTTCCAGGTGAGGAATTGAATCTCACATGAATGGAGAGGTTCGAAGGGTGGACCCATCAGTCTGGTGAGGACCAAATTGAGGTTCCACACCGGTGCTGGTGGGTGTCTTGGGGGAATTACTCGTTTGAGTCCCTCCAAGAAGGCTTTGATGGCAGGCACTCTGAATAAAGAGAGGTGCTGCCTGTTTTGGAGATAGGCTGCTATTGCGGTTAAATGGATACGTATTGAGGTGTATGCCAGATTGCATCGGTATAGGTGTAAGAGGTAACAGATGATGTTTTGAATGGATGCGTCCAGCGGGTTAATGTCATTGTTGTTACAATAGATGACAAACCTCTTCCATTTAGCCGCATAGCAAGCTCTGGTAGTGGGTCTCCTGGCCTCCTTGATGATATCCATACAGTCAGGTGGCAGGTTTAGGTAGCCAAACTCTAAGACTTCAGGGGCCAGATTGCCAGGTTCAGCTGTTGCGGATCTGGGTGCTGAATCTCGCCATGGTTCTGTGTCAAAAGCGCGGGTTTGATCCGCAGCCTTTGATGCGGCACCACGGAAAGTTCTAGAAAGGTGGTGTACCATGGTTGGCGCGCCCATGTGGGAGCAACTAGAATGAGTGTCAGTGAGTGTTGTCGCAGTTTGCGTGCCACTAGAGGTATTAATGGCGCTGGGGGAAAAGCATACGCAAATCTGCCGGACCAGTTCATCCATATCCCATTGCCCTGTGACTGTGTATGTGGGAACCTGGCGGCAAAGCTTTGGCATTTTCGTTTGTGGCGAATAGGTCTATCTCTGGATGACCCCACTGTTGGAAGTACGGTTGGAGAACTGACGGATGTAGCTCCCACTCGTGCATCTGGTGGCTGTGTCTGCTGAGCAGATACACCATCTGGTTGTCCTTGCCGGGGAGGTGTTCCGCCATGAGGAATATGTTCCTCTGAATGGCCCACTTCCACATGCTCTGAGCCAGATGAGACAACTGTGGAGAGTGTGTTCCTCCCTGCTTCTGTATGTAGTACATGGCAGTCATGTTGTCCGTCCGGATCAACACGACTTTGTTGCACAAGTGTACTTTGAATGCCTTCATGGCTAGGAAGATTGCCATCAGTTCCAGAACGTTGATGTGCATCTTCTTTTGTTGCGTTGTCCATAGTCCCTGCACTGTGTAAGTGAGTACATGAGCTCCCCAACCTTGGAGAGAGGCGTCTGCTGTCAGTATTATTTGTGGAACAGGCTCTTGGAACGGTCGGCCCTTGCAAAGGTTTTGTGGATTCATTGACACATTGCTGGGCTGACTTTGCCTGAACAAGCCAGTCGTCCAGGTAAGGGAAGACGTGAATGTGTTGTCTTCGTAGATGTGCCGCCACTGTTGCTAGGCACTTGGTAAAGACCCTGGGTGCTGTTGTTATTCCGAAGGGGAGAACTTTGAACTGGTAGTGATGCCCCTGAATAGTGAACCTGAGATATTTCCTGTGTGAAGGGTGTATGGGTATGTGGAAATACGCATCTTTTAGGTCCAGTGTTGCTAGGAAGTCTCCCTGACTGAGTAGCGGGAGAACCTGCTGTAGGGTGAGCATATGGAAATGCTCTGAGAGAATGTAGTGGTTGAGGGGTCTCAGGTCTAGTATAGGTCTGAGCGACCCGTCCTTTTTTGGGATTAAGAAGTACAGAGAGTACACCCCTGCCCCCTGCTGGTTGACGGGCATGACCTCTATTGCACCTTTGTGCAGCATACTTAGCACTTCCTGCTGCAATAATGCTAAGTGCTCTACGGACATAGGACGGTGCTTTGGCGGTATGTTGGGTGGAGTGGATGGTTAATTCGAGACAGTAACCGTGCTGGATAATGTCCCTGACCCACCTGTCTGTGGTGATGGTTTTCCACGTGGACAGGAACAGCTGGAGTCTCCCCCGACAGGTGTTATGTGGTGGGGGGGAAGGGAGAGGGTGTCACTGTTTGTTTTTGGGGGAGGACCTGGTGTTGCCGTAACCACGTCCTCTGCCCTTGGTGCTGGAGCCACGATATCCACCTCTGTTGGTTTTATCGTAGGTACTCTGTGTGCCCCCTTTAGTGTATTGCTGCTGCGACACCTGGCCTCTAGCTGCTCCTCTATTCCCGGGGCGACGAAAGGAGCCACTACGAAACTGCTGCGTCTGCAGAGCCCCCATGGATTTCGCAGTGTCAGTGTCTTTCTTAATTTTCTCGAGGGTAGGGTCAACTTCAGGGCCGAATAAGTAGTCGGGGTTGACTGGTTGATTTAAGATGTTGTTCTGAATCTCCGGCTTGAAGCTTGATATTCTCAACCATGCGTGTCGTCTCAACATGACGCTTGTGTTGATTGACCTTGCCGCTGTGTCGGCAGCATCCAGGGCGCACTTGATGGATGCATTGGTAAGGAGTTGTCCCTCTCTGATGAGGAGCTCCGCTGCCTCTTTGTATTCATCTGGCAAATGTTGGAGTAGTGATTCTAGTGTGTCGTAGTGGGAACGATCATAACGGGCCAGGAGTGCCTGTGTGTTGGCAATGCGCCAGATGTTTGCTGCTTGCGCTGCAATCCTTTTGCCTGATGTCTCCAGCACTTTGGACTCCATGTCTGGGGGAGGAGCATCACCTGTTGTTTGCGAATGGGCTCGTTTGCGAGCGTTAGCAACTACCATGGAGTCCAAAGGTAACTGACCCCTAATGTACATAGCGTCTCCGGGTGCAGGCTTGTATTTTTTTTCAATCCTGGGGTTTAGCACCCGTGCCCTGGTTGTTTCCTTAAAAGTGTCTTTTGCAGGTTTGAGAACTCCTTTCAACATGGGCAGAGTCTTGACAGTTCTTTCGGAAGAGGCGAAAGTGTCCACCAAGAAGTCTTCTTCGACAGTGTCAGAATGGAGTTCTACTCCATGATAGGCAGCAGCCCGTTCTATGAGGGCATTGAAGGCAGCAGTGTCCTCTGTGGGAGATGTCTTTGTGCTGTAAAGCTGCGTGTCATGGGTATCTGGCGCGGTACCCTGGTCTGTAGGGTCATCCCATGCCTGATCTGGGTCTTGCAGATGCTCATCAGGATTGACATCCCCAGGGTAGGTGGTATCATCTCCCATATAGTCCTCTACTGCGTCTGTCTCTGAAGGCGTAGGAGAAAAGGACTGGGGATCCTGATAGGAGGGTTGTAAGCGTTCATGAAGAACTGGTACGACCCCGCTGGCAATTTGTGCTTGAGAGGTATTCTGTAGGAGTCCAATCCCCTCTCTGGCGCGATCTTCCGCTTGCGGAGCATCAGTTTACCAGTGTTGGCGTCGATGAATTGTGGCTGTGAAGGCTTAGAATCTGTGTGTCCAGTAGACGGGGACTGTGTCTGGCGGACACGTGTTCGGATCTCGAACATCTTCGGCGCCGTGGACGGCGGCAAGCCAAAAGTGATGTTGGTCGGTGCCGAGGGTGCTTTCGGAGCCTGGTGCGTGTTGGGGCCCGACGTGGATCGGAGGGCTGCCCGTTCCCTGATGCGTTGCAACGATGCCGCGACTTGTTGCACGGAGAACGCAGAAGGCTCTTTGGAACCGGTCGGCACCTTGGAGGTAGGCGTCGACTGCTTTGGAGCCATGGGGTCATCGATCCGAAGAGAGGTATCGACGGTCGTTGGAGTCGACGACTTGGCGTGTGCCGCTGTCTTCGACGTCGACGCAGATGGGGCGGCCACTTTGACTTTGGTGGTCGGGGCCGACGGCTTCGGTGCCAGAGGCCGAGGCGCTTTGGGGGGACCGAGGGCCTTTTTCTTCGGGTCGGCACCGATATCCGCTGCAGTGAGTTCGGCGCTGAAATCCCTTTTACTGCGTTCGGGGCCGACGGCCTTTGCTGGCGTCGAAGGAGTGGAGGGCTTCGAGGCCTTCGAGCCGATTACAGCCAGTTTCACTTTTGGTTTTGGTGGAACTGGTGCGACGATTGGTTTCGGTTTCGCTGAAGGGAATCCAGTCGTTTTCGTTAATAATGGCTCGTGCGGGATGTTCGAGGCCGGGCCTGAAGGCGGGGCCGAAGAACTTTGAGATTGATTTCGGGTAAGGCCCGGAGGCGATCCCTCGACCTGAGGCTTATGATGACGCACTTTGTCGGCCTCCGTATCTACGGGTGGGCCTGGCTCCTCGCTAGAGCTATCTTCTTCGGCCCCAAAGGTCTCATCGTAGTCTCCTACCTAGTCGATGACTTCTTCCCTTTGAAAAAGCACCTCATCGTCGTCTTCCGATCGGGAATCGTGTTCGGAAGCGGGGCTGGAGTCTACTTCTTCCACGCTCTCGGCGTCCTCGTCTTCGGTGCTGAAGATGTTGGCCGGGGCAGGCGCCAATTGCTGCGCTTCTAATCTCGCCGCCCGTCTATTCCGGAGAGGCTTCTTCGATCGGAATCGGGCACAGGCCATACATTTCGACTCATCGTGATCTGGTGAGAGACATTTGTTGCATACCGGGTGGACGTCGATGTGTGGGTATTTTGCTTGGCATAAAGGACACCGTTTGAATGGAGTCCTCGATTCCATCGTCGATGGAAGTTGGATGTTCGGACCAAACGGATCCGAAAGGCTGGAAGAAGGTTCTAAAGTAGTAAAAAAACTAGTCGATACCGAACGGGAACAGTACCGACGAAAACTAAAGGCCTTTTGGCCTTAAACTGAATTTTCCTAACTTGAGCTAAGATAAGCACATCCGAACCCAATGGCGGAAAAAAACAATCTAAGGATGGAGAGGATGCCCATGCGCACTGTGGTCCAGGGGAGGAGTCACCTATCTCGTGATACTTCGAAGACTCTTCCAGGACAACAACGTGCAAACATACGGACCCAACACTAGGCGGCGATCTATGCACAGATATGAATTCAGCAGCCCACATGCCTCGAACATTATTATCACTAACAGCTGGGTTTGTTTGAGACATTCTAACCTGACAGTTCTAACCCTCTACCCTGACTATAGTGACTTATTTTTCTAAAACTCTAATGGGACTTAAGCAAGGCCCTAGCAAGACTTTTAGTAATTTTGGAAAAGACCAATCAGAATTCTAAAGGCAATTTTTAAGAGTTCTGTCGTGTGATCAGATGGTAACCAAGTAGTCCAACAAAAGCAAGTTTGTATCCCACCGCTGATCCACCAATGCGAGAAAGTGGCTCTGTATATACTGTTCCTTAAAAGGTACAGGGTGTACAGAGTCCACAGACCCCAAGGGTTAACAGAGGTTAAAGTTAGATATAACCTTACTCTCCAAAGTGGTAGCTTGGTCGAGCAGTAAGGCAGTATCAGAGGACAGTGTAAAGCATATGTTGTACACACTCAGTCAGCAAATGGTTCCACACACTCAATAACTGAACTCTAGGCCAATGGTTTATTTATAAAAAAATATATGCTTGTTTTATTTTAGAACCAACACTTGGAATTAAAATATACTTTCTCGACAGGAGATGTTTCATAAAAATACTTTTGTATATGCAATAGACTTTTTAGTAAACAGTTACAAGTAGTTGCAGTAAGCAACTCTATTTCTAAACACAACAATACATTGAGCTCAATGATAAATTCAAGTTATTTGCAACAGATTACTTTTTAGATTACTTTTGTAATTCCAGGACTGGATCCTAGATTCAGTCCTGGGTCAGTTTTCAGAATCAGTTGATGAAAGTCGACTTTGGTACTGTAATGATTTTTAACTAATATTTAGCTATTTTAAAAGTTAACACTTAGAAAATATTTCAGAGCAAACAACCAATCATTCCCTATGGAAGAAAATTCAGGTTATAGGTACAGTATGTTCTCGTTACTTTTGTAATCCAATACTGGGTGCCTTGACTCAGTACTGGGACGTTTATCCAAAACAGTTAAGTAATTACGTTTTCAGATATTATACGATTTTTGAAGAATATGTAAAGTTTGCAGAAATCAACACTTAGAAGAAATTTCACAGAAAAACAGTCAATGGTTTCCTATGGAAGAAAAATGAGTTACAGGTAAGTATAGTTGTGGGTACTTTTCAGAGTCAGTGCTGGGCACCAAGATCCAGCACTGGGAGCTCACCTAAGAGCAAGTGAGTAAATTTGTTTTTGTCACTCGGCTGATTTTTGGTGAATATTTGAAGATTTGAAAAGTCCACACTTAGAAGAAATTTCAGGAAAAAGCCAGTCAATGTTACCCTATGAGGAAAATAGAGTTTGCGGTTTAAGGGTAAGTACTCGACTGGCAGAGATGAGGTTCTGGGCACAGACTCAGGGGTCTCCCAGGGTCAGGTAGGTACAGTTGGTTCACCCTCAGCGACTCTAGGGCGGCCGGGTGCAGAGAGAGTTAGGCCCAATGTTATCCTATGGGGGATAGGGGGGCCTCGTTTGGTGGCTGCTGTCTGGCAAGCCACGCGGCTGTGGGAGCTGGACTCCTGGTCACTTACTCAGGGCAAGTGGGGAAGTAGGAAAGTGTAGAGTTTTCACTGCCATGGCCACTCGGGCGGCTGGGTGGAGAGGGTTTTTGAGCCTTCGGGCGCTCAATGGATTTCAATGGGAAATCTCCGGTTTGGAAAAAGACTGCAGGCTCGGGGACGAGGACTCTTCAGGTGCCACCACCACTTCGAGAGGTAAGTTGGGTAGTTGGAGGATAGGTAGGTACCCCGGGATTGGACACAGAGGGCCGTGGGGCGCCGGGTGCAGGGGTGCCTTTTGGTGTCGGAAAACCTTACCCTCTGTTGATCGCGGTTGGGGTGGCACACTGTTCTGAGGCTGCAGGCTTCTTCAGGATTGTCGAGGGGGGTCCTTGGGTGCCGGACTCGGGGTCACAGTCGCCGTGGGGTCGTCCTCGTGGGTTTAGTTCACTCCGGCACCGGCCAGGCTTGGCTGGTGCAGAGTGGGCTGGGATCGCGGTTCCGGGCTGCTGCCAGGGGTGAAAGGTAGGTTCTGAGTAGAGCCTCTACTCATGGGAGTCCCAGGGGATCAGAGTTCAAAGGTAGCCAGGTCCACCGGGGTTTCTGAGGTTGCTGGCCACAAGAGATGCCGGGCTTGGAGCAGGAGCAGGTTCAAGGTCGACAGGCCGGTAGGGCTGGGGCCAAAGCAGTTGGTGTCTCCCTCTCCTTCGCAGCTGCAGGGCAGGTCTTCTTTTCTTCTCGCTCTTCATGTAATTTCGGAATCTGGAGAAGGAAGGTTCAGGGTGCCCCTAAATACTAGATTTAGGGGCGTTACAGGTAGGTGAAGGGCAGGGACCACTGGGTCCCCGTCCTGGGGTGGGTACACCCCCTATCCTGCCTCTCTTCTGTGGGGGGGGGGGCAGTAGCCTAGTCCTGATAGGGTAGGGCTCCCCATCTTCAAGATGGCGAGAGCCCGGAGATGTGCTTCACCTCGCCTCCCCCACCTGAGGGGTGGGGTTGGCAGGCTGGCACATCCCCTGTCCTTATTTGGGGTTTCCGGCCAAAGCTTCCCGCCAGAGTGGGGGTTGCAGGGGCCTGGGGAAGCTCACAGAGGTGGCATGCCTTTGAAGCTTCCCCCTGCCCATCCTGGGGGAGGAGATTTAGCACCTCGCCCAGGATGTGCACTGTTGCAGGACCAGGAGAGCAGGGGCTCTCCTACCCAGGGGTGCAGCAACATGTCTGCTGGGTGGCAGCCTAGGCAGCCTCAGAGCAGACGTGGATTCGTAGGTTAGGTTTCAGGGGGCCCCTCTAAGATGCCCTCTGGGGTGCTGGGTACATTAAATCCCACACTGGCATCAGTGTGGGTTTAATGTGCTGAGAAGTTTGATACCTAACTTCCCAGTCTTTAGTGTTGCCATTATGGTGCTGTGGAGCTCGTGTTTGACGAGCTCTCAGCACCATGTACTCTTAAATGGCAGCACTGCACTTACAGGGCTCAGGAATTGACCTGGGCAATGTAGGGGCACAGGGCTCCTGCTCCTGTGCCCACACCATTGGCATAAGGCACCCAGCTAGAGGGGTGACTGATGTATGCCATGGCAGTGTAGGTGATGGGCATGGCACACAGGGATGTGTGCCATGTCGACTTTGTTTTGGTTTTGCACCCAAACACTCAGCCCGCAAAGGCAGTGTGTGTGTGTGTGTGTGTGTGTGTGTGTAAGGGTACAGGGCCTCTAAGGGTGGCACAAGGTGTGCTGCAGCTCTTAGAGGTCTCCCTTGGTCACAAAGCCCTGGGTACTTAGGGTACCATTTACTAGGGCCTGACATGTGGCCAGGGTTTGCCAATTGGGGTTTGGTTTGTTTTAGGGAAGGAACATAGGCCCCGATTGGCAGGAGTCCAGGGCACACTCAGTCAAAGTACATTCAGCAATTCAGCAAAAAGTGGGGGCATACCATGCAAGAAAGATGGCACTTTCTCACACTGACCAGTTGATGAAAAAGGCATTCCCTCTCGACCATGGCCAGGAGAACCTTGACTCGAAGTTGCAGAATCTTTTTTGTCTTGTCCGCAAAAAGATCGATGCTTGGACGAGCCCATCCTCGAAAAATTCCTTCCTGGTAGACGTGTCGCTGTGATCGACAGTTTCCTTGCTAGTAGCAAATGCCAGAGCGCTTGAGCCTCCAGGGAAGAGAACGCAGTAGAGTCCCTTTTCCTATTGCAGAGTCTATTGTTGCACCCAGATAGTGGATTCTTTGAGTAGGATGTTGAACTGACGTCTCAAAATTTACATGAAGGCCCAGCTGTTGGGAAAGGGCTAAATATCATTGGTAGTGGGTCCTCACACACTGGAGATGGACCCTTTAGAAGCCAGTCGTCGAGGTAAGGGTACACAAACATTCCCTGTCGCCTCAGAGCAGCTGCTACTACTACTGCCATGCATTTGGTAAACACAAGGGAGCAGACTTCAACCCGAAGAGCAGAACTCTGAACTGATAGTGCTTGGCTGCCACCAGAAAACACAGGAATTTCCGGTGACGTTGGTTGACTGGGACATGAAAATATGCATCTTGCAGGTCTATCAAACACATCCAGTCCCCTTGCTGGAGATGAGGATATATTTGATGGAGAGCCAACACAGAAACTGCGATGAGGGAAGAGAATTCTCATTATTTTGATGGGGCTTTCGCTGAAGCAGCAGATTGACACGGTGTCCCTCTCCCTCTGGGGGTGTGACGCCCCCGATTGTGGGTTCTGACTTGGAGTTGTTGCTGTATGGCCTGTATCTGCGCCTGAACTCCTATTTCTTTTCAAGCCCTACCGCTTTCAAGGTGTCTAGCTCCGACTTAATTCTTCACATTTCATATCTGTATGTGTGCCAATTAAGGAGGATCCTGAAAAATGGAGATTCAGTATCCGTTGTTGAGCCTTTGGCTTTAGTGCAGTAAGCCGGAGGCAGGATGAACGTCTGGCACAGATCCTATGTGCATACGAATGAGCAGATAGAGTCGCTCCATCAGTTGCAGCACTAATCATTTCATTAGCCACCAAACCTCCTTATTGCAACACCTCCTCGAGATCTCTGCGATCCTCCTTGGGAAGTTTGTCCTTACATTTTTCTAGAGAGTCCCACAAAGCCCTATTATAGAGCCCCAATAGGGCCGAAGCGCTAGAAACTTTCAGCATGGAGGCTGAAGTACCACAAACCTTTCTTCCCCAAGATTCCTGTGCTCTGCTTTCCTTATCGGGAGGCACTGTTGAGGAGGAAGCTAGTGTGTGTGTCTTTTTAGCTGCCGCGATGATCACGGAGTCTGGAGGTGGATTGGCTGTAAGGAATAGCGGATACTCTTTTGGAGGCCTGTATTTTTTCAAAATCCTTGCTGGTGTGGCCTTGATAGTTGCTGGTGTGAGGAACATGTCCATAACAGGCTGCAGAAGCCCCGGTACCAGAGGCAACAAAGGCCTGGCCGCTGATCTGTGGTGTAAAGTCTCAAAAATCACAGAGGATGCAATTTGGGGGTAGGCATATCGATGCTCAAATTTTGGCCCCCTGCCCAATACATCTTGGAAAGTACTGAATTCATCCCCTGACCAGACCCTCGATGGTGGACTGCGTTAGGGTTAGAGAATAGTCCCCTTTGGAAGCCTGAGTCGAAGAAGGTGTTGGTGATCTGCACCTTCACCGATGCCTACGAGATGTACACCACCTTCCTAAGGAAGTTGTCACATTACGAGCATGATCTCCACCTCTCGAGGGATTGGTAGGGGAGAGATCTACTGCCTGAGCCTGAGGTGACCTGTGTAGGGGACTGAAGTAGTCCTGTGGTTCCCGTACCTGCCCCGTTGTGGACTTCTGCCAGTGATGCAGTGGCAACATCCATCTAGGAGAGAGATGCACAGAGGGCGATGGTTGCCTCCTTGTCTCTTCTTGTGTAGGGGTCTCTGTCTCGTGTGGATGGGGACGTTCAGGAGATGACGTTGGGCTGCTCGATGTCGATAAGATAACCTCCGGTGACCTCGAGGTTGACAACACTGTGTCTTAACCTTGATCGGACAGAATGATGGGTCGACGTCGACTGATGCAAGTGTCTTGACGTCAAACGTGACGTCGGTGTCTCTTGGACCACCAACGGCAATTGAACTCTCGATGTCGATGTCGGGAGAGAAGGATCAGACGGAGAATGAAGAACTGGCTGCGTTTAAGCCCTCGACATCGATCAACAGCAGATGCCTTGATGTCGATTGGACAGATACCTACGGAGACCGATGTCTTGACGTCTAGCGATGCGTTGCCGAAGGAGAACGTCTACTAGAAGTTGATTGACGTTGCTTCGATGTGGATCTGGGCCTCAACGTCAATCGTTGAATGGTTGACGTCAACGGAGGGAAGCACCTCGAAGCAGAGCGTCTATGTGAAGACACCGACGGAGTCCTGTGCCTCTATGTTGAGCGTTTATGTGAGGACGCCGACGGAGGTCTGTGCCTCGATGTCGGCTCTCTATGCGATGACGTCGACTGAGTTCTGTGCTTTGACATCGAACGTCTATGTGATGTCGCCAACGGAGTCCTGTGCTCCGTTGTGAAACGTTGAGGCAACGCCGACGGAGACAGATTC
This sequence comes from Triturus cristatus, assembly GCF_964204655.1. NCBI lineage: Eukaryota > Metazoa > Chordata > Amphibia > Caudata > Salamandridae > Triturus > Triturus cristatus. Next base: position 559,809,424 of record NC_140590.1, read on the forward strand.
CTCGACGTTGAACGCCGCCAAGTTGACGTCAACGGAGAAGGTTGATCCGACGGTCTGTTTTTTGTCGATGCGTGGTGCCCGATATCGTCAACAACGGAGGTCTCGATGGCAGAGATAATAATTTCTTCGCCGCTGGAGGTCTATTCAAAGCTGATCCCGGCGCTGATAGGGAACAGATCGGGCCTTACCTCTCGACGACGATCTGGACCTCCTCTTCTTCTGCCTCATAAGAGATCTTCCTCTGGAAGTTAATTTTTGCTTCTCTGAGAGACCATGGAGACGAATTCTCTCCCTCTCCTTGACAGTATGCCTAGACAGCTTTTGGCAATGTTGGCAAGCATCAGAGGAGTGAGACTCAGATAAGCAGAGTATACACACTCTGTGTGTCAGTCTTGGCCTTCTTCTTGCCAAATGAGGGACAAGGGTCAAAAAGAGAAGGAATTTTGTGACAAAAAAAATAATACGTTTCTGTCAGAAAAGTTAGAACCTCACTCTACAAGGTGAAAAATGTTGAGCGAGAAGTAAAAAGTCAATATTAGTCAGAGCTGAAAACTCCAGGGTCCTGACTGAAGGAGCCGGAAAGAACAACTGACCTAATTGTCACCCTGAAGCATGACGGGAAGCTGGGGGTCATGGCTGCCTTAAAGGCATAGTGCCAGTTTTTATGTTTACAATTACGTTCATTTTCTATGCTAATGTTGTTCAATGCAGCCTTTAGGCTAATAATGACTGCCTTTTTCCAGATGCAATTTTTGGATTCTACTCATTAAAGAGAGTTTAAAGTGATACTTTTCCTCCTGTTGTCTATATTTCTATGCTATATGCAGGGGTGTGGAAATGTTTAAAACAGCTACTTGGTCAAGGGACAAAATGTTAGAGAAATCTACTTGCCCTCTGTAAATATCTGCTTGCCCTACCTACTGTATAAATCACTAAGCTAGGTCTGCACAGAGAGAGCCTGCACTGCAATCAGTGCAACATATGTGCAATACATATTTCAAATGCCAGTTCAAATATGCCGTGAATGGTGATGCACGCTTATATGCAAATGTTGAACTGGCTAGTTGTACAGCATGTGTGAAGATGTCATTGTGCACTGCACCCACGTATCAGCAGGTTTGTCTGTGACAGACTTTCATATGTAAAGAAATGATATCTAAAGACAGAGTGCAGACTGGTAATTGACTAAATTTCTTGCTGTCTTTGGGGACGACTGAACCTATGAACCTGTAGGACAGAAGGGGTTTCTCCTTCGTATGGCCAACTCATAGCTCTCCTGCTTCAAAAGTACGCAAGAGATGTTCTGATAAACATGTGTGGATGGGAATAACTGCACTTCTTGGCCAAGCTTATCAAATCTTCATGGAGCAGCAAAATCATGTAGCAGAGGTACTGTGGTTCACTTAAACCGTATCCACGATTCTTGTCAGAGATTCTATACTTTTAATGAGGAAGTTAAATCAATTTCTCTTTTAACACTCCTGGGCAAGTGTTAGGTGGTTATATTATGGTGAATGCAAGGCAACATCTGCACATTCTTCTCCAACACAAGAATCATATACAAAACTGGCAGTATCAGTGCAAGGTTCTCTTGCACAGTACCGGTGTAGTAATGGCGGAAGCAGCAGCGGAGGCTTCACTGATATGGAGAGGCAACTCTTCGGAGGATGTGCAAGGTTGTCTAACTCAGAACAAAAGTTATGTACAACATATGACACACACACACACACACACACACACACACACACTTACATAGCAGCAAATAAAAAACAGCTGTCCTTCCCTTTGCTGTGAGAAGGGAATGCAAAGTTAAAGAAACAGTCAATCTAGAAGTGGAGGGCTAAGGATCATTGTGATGGAGGGGTAGTGAGTCACTGGAAAGACTCAGCATTCCAGGTCACACCTAGCAAGGACACTTGGGCTCAATCACAGAGTTGGAAACCCTTTCTTGTCCTAATGGATATTCAAGGCAAATTTGACGAATTAAGATTATTTATGCTTCAGCTACCAGGATGTCTAAATCCAATATTAACTGTTCAGCTGAACAGACATCCAAAAGTGCCACGACTTGTTTTTATTTTCTCTCAGTAATTTAACCCCTTCTGAAGACTGACTCGCATCTAGTATTTCCCTGAAGGACCAAAAAAGGTTGTAGAAGGAAGGGAGCAGGAGGTACATCAAAACCATACTTAGTGCACGGACCAAAGCACTGCACAAATGCCAACATGTCAAAGCCCATCTCTCCATGCTTCCTAGCCCTAGCCATAAGAGCTGTAAACGTCTTCGAGTACACACGACCCATCCTGTATAGTGCATTTGATTCTTTAGCAATTAAGGAAAATCTACAACTCCTCTCAACCTGAACCTACCCACCACTTCAGACAAAATGGAAACGCACACCGTGCACTGACAGCAAATAAAGTTAACACCCCTAATTAATAACTGGAACATGAAGCAATGTATACAGCACCTACTGCTGATGGTTGCAGGCAAAAGACCCTCCAGTAATTGCCCCACCCTTCATTACAGATAATGCGTAAATACAATAACGCACAAATGTGCTATTGTTTTTTTTCGCGCAGGGTACATCTTTAGCCAAAAACGGTTTGGAGGTAGATTGCTAAAATATAGATCCGTAGTAATCTAGGAACCAGTTAGGTCTTAATAACTGACAAACACACTTTGGGAGTGAGCCTTTAGCTGGAGTGCTACTGCAACCAGATCACATCCCATATTTCCGGACAAAGGTAGAGAAAGAGGACATTAGGAATGTTGGAGCACCATGCTAGAGTGCGGGTGAACTAAGCAATAACACTTATGGTGGCAGCAGTTGTGTGAACTCACTGAGCTATTTTTCTTGCTCATGCACCCTGTATTCCCATTCCTGCAGGTGCTCTGTTCTGCATTGTGCACTTAAGAGTGCACAGCATAAGAATTATGCAGTAGGTGCACTAATAGGCTGTGCTATCTTACTGGTGTGTGTTCTTCTCGCACACACCATAGACTGGTTCTTACCATCCCACCACTAGCCCAGCTCTTAATCAGGTACTACATTCTAAAGTCGAAAGGGCTCAGGTTCAGAGCACAGCGTTTCTTTCCAGTTGAGAGGACGACAAAGTCATTAGGAACTGGCCGAAAAATCCTTGCACATGTGTGCATCAACTGCATATTTGTTTTAATTGGTGCAGAAGCAATGGGGTTGACAGGCCAGTACTCTGCTGCAGCACTAGATAAGTAGAGTGGCCGTGCATCTGCACCTGCATTTCAGATACCGCCAGTGTCTGATGCACAAGTTTATCAGGTACAGGCAGTTAAAGTAAAACCGCAATACATGCCCTGGCTGCTTTAGAGACCGTGTCAGAGAGACAGCTGGGAAGTGTAGGCCCTGTGAAAACTGAATTTCGTGTTTGAGCACAACATTGAGCTTGTCATATATCCTTTATACACATTCAGCAATGTAGAGGGTGTGGAGGGGGCCAGATCTCGGAGCACAGGGCCACAGAGTTAAGGGGACGAGAAGACAAAAAATACAGGAACCTACATCTGATTCCTAGAATGAGGACGGTACCAGAGCAAATTACAAAGGGCAGAGGGCGAAATGACAATAATGAAAACCCCTCTCCTCCCTCACCCCCTCCCAAGTCTCTTACTAGTGAATGCTGACAGTGCATTGCATTGAAGCAATGTTTTCCTGTTCTTTCATGTGCAGCTTTTCTGAGGCATTGAGATGCCCTGCATTCCATGGCTTTCGGAAATGCGCAGACATTCTATTTTTTCTTCTGCAGAGTGTCCCCTAAGCCCACCCCCAGACTGAGATAACCAATAGTCTTAATTCAATATCGTCCCGGACCCCTTCTAATCATATAATACACTCTAGACATCACCAATTCCTCATACACAGACCCACTCATCTTAAACTATCCCAAAATACATGCACAGTCGCCCACACAACCATAAAGACCACAAAAAACATCCTTTTGATACAGATTTCAGTTTCACCCGCAAGTTATGTAGTCCAGTGTCAAAATTGTTAACTGCGTTAGAAAAAAACATCTAATCCTGAATTTCTCCTCAGGCAATTTGTGATACTGACGAAACGAGTTGACCTCCCAGGGTTTCCTGAAAACCATCGAAAAACAAGCCAAATGAGTCACAGTTCACAAACAAAGAAGTGACAGTCTCCTATGCTGACAGGTGGCGCGCATACACCTCTGGCAGAACAGACCGATGTAACACACTCCTGAAGGCTCACAGTAGACACCCACCTGCCTCGGGAGCATGCAGCCTCACAATTAACATCGTTACAATCCCGGGGCTCCCCACCGGTATCTGATACTCACTGTCAAGTCTCTTGCACGGCTGCTTCTTGGTGCTCTCGTCAAAGCACGGATTATTAGAAGTGAAGGGGAGGCTCTGGGGGAGGAGGGGGGGGGGGGGGGGGGGGGGAAGAGACGCCCTCCGGCCCCTCTGGGGTTAACTCGCGTGCTGAAATGCTGAGTTGCTGCCAGCGCTCAATTCATGTTTAAAAGAGGCAGTGGCACAGATTGTTCCTGTGCCTGGTAACATGATTGCGATGCAGGGGAGAGGAGCGGGATACAATGCTCATGACGATCAGAGGCCTCGAAAGGTTCTCCAAGTTTCTGTCGTGATTTCTGATTGGCTGTGCGCCCCAGAGAGCCCACAGCTCCGATATTTATTATTTGCGCAATTTAATGTCTACTTGTCCGTTGGACAAACTAGACATTAAATCTTCTTGCCCATCATAAACATCAACATGGTTCGGGCGTCGGGCGATATGATTCCCCCACCCCTGTATATGGCAGCTAAAACAGTGTTTGTTAGTGCATTGATTAGCTTTTTTGTCTTGTTGGAGGCTGCATTGATGTGTAGAACCATGATGTATGTATATATAGAGGGCTGTAAATAAATTATTTCATATATCATTTTATATAGTTTTCTGGGGTCCGCGTGCATGGGCAGGAATATTCAGTGCTTATGACTATTGATGAGGATCCCCTGGAAGAGAATTTCCTCTGACTCATCAGTGTGTAATGTCCCAAACAGTGAGCGATTATATATCCTTTAGGCCTTATAAGTCATGCTTGCAAAAGTGGTTGATTTTTCATGATGGGTGATGCTAAGGTGCCAAGATACTTACTGATGCCTTGATGCAGTTCTGTTGGAGCGGGGTGTAGGGCAGGCGGTCTTGCTGCTAGTAACAATGCAACCAATCAAGATACAGACCCTCATATGTTAGTCTAAACGGTAAGATAAACCAATTACAGGGTTGATCATCATGAAAAGCCACACCACTGCTTATCTAATGCTATCAAGACGGATGAAAATTTGTATGTAGCAAGGATGAACCGGTTGAGAATGGAGCTCTCATTACAGATCTACTCTCGAAATCCAGTCACCACTCAGGAGGATCTTCCAATAACAGAAGCAAAGAACAGCAATTTCCTGGAAGTATTCCATAGCCACCCTGGCAAACTAAAAGACAAAGCACATGGCGTTGACACATGAATACCTTCATTATCGCTTTAGCAGTTCTGGATTGCAGTTTGGGAAAAAGTAAATTGCATTTGTGGGAGTGTGGAACCCCCGTATCTTGACACCCCATTAATGTACCTCAATCAGAATGCTCAGTAAAGTAATTTAAGTAAAAGGGTACACTCAATAACAGTTCCAGCATAGCAGAATATTGTAAGGGTTTTATTTACAAAATTCAAAAGTAAGGCGATACAGAGTCAATGCCATGAAGGCTCTCAGTAAATCAGTCAAGAGAAATGCAAAATCAAAATTTATTTTAAGTCCCAAATGGGCAGCAACATTTGGAGAGCAATGGACAGCATCACTAGTAGAAGAGTAAAGTCTCTGGCTTAACTGTAAAATTGAGGGTTTTTATCAATTATTTTTGCAAATGAAATTGATAGAACTGCAGAATCATTGTGGTATGATCGAAAATGTTACATTTAAAGCAAATGATAGTCTTATAAAATGTCTTACTGCCTTAACACCGAAGCGCTATTCCACGACACAAATACATTTTCTATCCCCTCTTTGCCAATGTCACCCTGTGATAGTGGAACAAACAAGATACATGAACAACAGTGTGTTATATGAATGAACAGGGCACAGTGATCTAGCGGGAAAGACCGTGAAGTAACAGTTACTGTGAATGAGCCGGGGAAGGTCATCGAGAACAGCATAAGTAATGAAAATGGAACTAAATAAATACTATTCTTCTTAACCATGCGCTGCTGGAATGACAGACAACAAGATGTGCAGAGGGAAGGAACAGGAGTGATAAGGGTAACATCCATTTTGAACAAGATGGCTGCTAGGCCCAAATTGAGCCCTGGTTGACAAGAGTACACCTTACAAACTAGGCGTTGAGACCAGTGTGAAATTTAAAAAGGTCCATTTCTGAATAGGTTCCTCTAGAGCTTTTTCTAATTTAGAAAAGCTGGGAATGTGTCAAGTGTAAAATGTGGAAATTGCTCCTAAGCTTCTGAGTCTTGGCATGATTCTTCACTGGAGAACCCAATATACACTAATCTTTCATAAACTTACCTTTCGAAACAGAAGGAGTTGCTACTTACCACTTCCTAACCCTACGATCACTCACATATCTCTTACCAATGTCATACAAGATAGAAGCATGCTGAGAACACTAATCCACTGTGACAAACCTAAGAATCTCTGACACACACAGACAAGTAATTTTAGCTAAGTAAGGAAGATACATTAGGAATGAAACTCAATATTATGGCTTGCTGTGAAGTGCTCTATTTTACTAATAGTGGCCCACTGACTCATATTTCAGGAAAGGTGCTCTGCAAACTAGGACAATGAACACAAAGGTTGGCTCTTCAATAACACATTCAACATTTTTATTAAGGAGACAAGGCAATCACAGCATTATCACAGCTGTTGATACAGAGTTTACCAGCAGACTGAGCAGACAGTGCAAAGCTCACACATATCTCAAGTACAGCCATGGGCCTATAACAAACTAGGTCCTGGAAATGAGAACCATTCAAAGATCATATGGTGGAAAACACATTAAAGGTTGGTTTGGGAGATGGTCATGTGCTTAAAAAACTCCCCTTAAAGCTATGCTCCATCTGATTTTTGGAATATATTAAAGGCTATTCGGTCCAAACAATTTGGACTATGGGAAAAGTTCTGTCTGTCGTAACCCAAGAAGCTTTTAGCATCTGGTCCAGGTCTCCCGTTCTGTACTCCGAACCTTATACATCCCTTAACAAGAGGCAAGAATGCAAGCCAACTTCTGTGCACTTGCCCTGAAACCAAATCATCTTTGAAATCTCAGCTACAGATTTAAGTACTAAAACCTTGAGGGTCATGAGTCCAAAAACAAAAATGTTTTGTAAGGGTACATTTCCCCTTTCCTACACAGAAACAATCCCACTGGGATGTGATTAATGCCCAAAACACTGGGTCTTGCAATGAAACAAAGTTAAGAAAATCAAAACGGCAGTTGCGCGTTTCTTTTTCATTATCAACTCAGATCATATTTTCAAGGCAATGTTTCTTGTATACAGCTTAAATATTCAATCATATACAAAGAAAGTATTGATGGTCTTTGCCAACCCAATTGCCAACTCAGACGCATACCATAAAGCATTGACAGCACATAGCTATGGTGTCATGAGTTGGATCCGTAAGTCATGTTGCTAGATTCCAAATGTTATTAGGCACAGTTGGTAGTCCTCTGCTGGCAGGATGCATTGCTGAAGATGACATCCCAGACCACAGTTAGGAGGCTGCTATTCTTTAAGGATGTAAGGAAATTGTGGTGCACAGAAGACAACCTCTGACATCGTAGCTTAGCAACCAGCGCTCCTTCCAAGATGTAGTAGGCCCAAAAGGATAATTTGGTAGCAACGGCTGCATTAGTTTGAACAGCTACGCCCGATGCTGCCCAATATACACCTACTGGAAACCCTTGGTTGACACCCAAATCCTACACTTCAGCTCTAGCCAGAATTTCTAAAAACTCAAGTAGGAACCAAGGGAAAATATATCAAAATAATTCCACATAAATGCATGCAGAGACCACAGATTACCAATAATAGACCAAGTGGAAACCTCAACATAGCAAACATGCACATATCTCCAACTTCAATGCAGAGAGCTCGGAATCCGGAGTGCAACATATCTAGTGGAGGGGATAAGTAAGGAAAGGCCCAGTCATTGTCTGAATTGAGCAGAGACAAACTAACACCCAAACCTATTAAGCTAAAACACAACAGTTTTGCTCACGGCAAGCAAGAGAGTTCATAGTGGAAAGTATTCTACACACTCCATACTCGAAAGGTTGAAAGGAGTGGTGGGGCAGAGGTACCCACAACAGCTGGAACTAGGAGTGCTGCCTAAACACAATTTCATATTACATATGGGGCTGTAATAGTTGAACTAGTTTATTTACTTCAATGATTACTGCAGTGCTCTTACATGCATTTTCTTACAATAGAGGGCTTACTAGTAGTGTGGAACAAACTCTAGCTCATCGCACCACTGAAGAAATGCCAGGTCCACTTTGGCTCATAAACTAAATCAGCAAATTAGTTAGGCACAAAGTGAGGCCACAGAAATGATCCAATGCCACATACAAACTGATGCAAACAAAACACTTTGGACAGAAATCTTTACCGTTTTTGGCAACATTAATGAATAAATAGGAACAGAAAACTGCTACAACACTTGTGTACTTAGCCCAGCTCAAGGAGAAGAGACAGGGGTTGGAAACAGGGTGAAGAAATAACAGAGGATAAGACCGGGCGCTGGTGGTGGGAAGAAGACAATCTTGACTGGAGTTTAATGGAACAGCAATGCTGTCAGAAACTGAGCCTCAGTCAGGAAAGGGGAAGTAGCAGTAATCTGGAAGGCAGTACTCCTGCTTCAGGAGTAAAAGGAGATGCAATGCTCCCATTGAGAGAATCCATGGTACAAAGCATTACCAGTGAACCTGCTTGACATGATGGGTAGTGAGGAACAAATGTTCCAAAGGGAAAGCACAGGCTTCAAAGAGGGGGAAGTGTTGCCAGAGAGCCCTGGTTTCATGAAATGGAGAGAAACAGTATGACCATGGACAAAGTGCATGCTTTAAGAGAGGAGCAGTACTCCTAATCAGCACTACGTTCAGAGGAGAAGCAATACTGCCATAAAGGTCTCCGATTCAGGAATGGGGAAAGAGGTGCTCTAACATAGGACCTGCTTCAGGGGAATGGAGAATCAGTATTGATGTATGCAAACTCCATGCTTCAGGGAAGTGTGGAAAAGTGCTCTATTGCTCCCATAGAGTGTTACGTTTTCCTGCTCTACAATTCCACAGAACAGAATCCTGTAGATGACACACAGAGCACATGGTTATTACAGCAGATTAAACATCTAAATGTGAACAGCCACAAAGTCCAGATCCTTGAGCAACAAGTGCAGTAGAACAAATAAGAAAGAAATTTGGTTCATATATCAGGTGCAATAGCACAAAGCATAAAAAAGGATGTCCATGCAACAACACAAACCAAAGGAGGCATGGATGATGCAACAGAGGCAATAGCACCAAGTAGCAAAAGTGGGATTCTCTGGGTAGAGATGGGAAAGGAATTCCAACCAGTCTGAAAATAAAAACGAGTTGAGAGATTGGAACATACTTCAGACCCATTCTCAATCATCAGCAAGTGAATTCTTCACTTTTCTCAAAAGGGCAACAGTTTTAAGTGAAACTAGGCTCCAACTCAGAGAAGAAGCAAGAGTCTGTGCCCCAGGCCAGGGTGCTTTGGTTGCACAATAATAGGTGCAGGCAAGATAAGGCGATCCCATGGTACACAGCGTTCCTGTGGTCAGTTCTGAAATAAGGATGTCCAGTGTAGAATTCTGCCATGCGCCTCAGCCATTAAGTGACAACAGTGCATTCCAATGCTCTCCATGATCACATCCGAGATCCTCGTTCCTGAAGAATCTGCACATTAAGAACAGAAAGTGGTCAGCCTGTGCCACTGAGATGCAATCGTTTACTGCCTGAAGCACAAACGTCTTGTTCATAAATCTCATAACCTCTTATGCTCACACAGAACCTCTACATTCTCCCGCACACTCCGATTCCTCAGACACAAATACAACACTCATATTTGTTGATAGTGTGAAATGGTAGGCAGTCAAAAATTCTACCAAGAAATATAAAATCAGATAAATATCAAATTACTCATGAAACATTGCACAAACAAATTTCAGTAGGTTAATACTGTATTAGTAATATGTATTTTGGCCTTCAAAAGCCAAATATGTATTTTGGCGTTCGGTACAAGAGTTATCAAGACAATTGTATTGCCAAACTGCAATGTGCCTCTACTTCCAAGAGTAATTCCTCCACATATGGCTACAGCGTTGCTTCTCTATTCACAATGGATGACTTATGGCCAGGGGTGAGTGCCAGGAAGGCAGTGGAGAATGGAGAACAAAGATGAGAGGGAGAATAGAATGTGGCACACTCTGCCTTTCATGAAACACAACAGTGATTGGTGGAACGATTGAGCCATTCTCAGCTACTGGGACCAGCAATATGCATAGACATGGCCCTTCTTCAATGGAAATAGTTCAGTCTGAACTACTAGCACAAGTCCCCACACTGCGCATTCACCTTTGGGCTTCACTAGAACACCCTCTGTTTTTCATGCCTAAGAAAAAAAGGAAGCATTGGAGAAGGAATGCCATAGAGTCAAAAAGGGATGAGTGCAAGGAAAGAAGAGACGCCCCAGGACACAACAAAAGGAAGCGACATTGGTAAAAGACTGGGTGGATCGAGCACTTCACGATAGGGTAGATTAAGGATGCAGGGAGAGTTCTCCCCAGTCATAAATAATCAACCAGGTGAGAGCGAAATGTAAACACAAAAGGTTTTTTTTAATTTTAATTGCTGCTTCTTTTATTAAAACAGATTTTCCAAAAATAGATTTGAACTTCAAATAATGACAAAAACATGTAAGCTACAAACATCCTTGAATATACTTGCAAATATCACGTGACTTTTACATCATGTCCGCTTTCGTTTCTTTCACTGCATTTTGAACTGCAGAAAGAGGAGCCATTGGTGGGAATGTTGCAGTCGATCCTCATAATAGCCATTTATTCCCAATGCAAGGGTCTGCTAACATGCCATGGTGCTGCATCAAAAGCATCATCAGGCTAAAGTAAGTGGCGGGAGAAGAGAGCCTCAAAGTGGGACCGCCTCGGTTAACAAATTCACCAGATACGCAATGGTGTGCAAAATGTGCCCTCAAGACCCTGTAGGTACTTTGCACACCCTGGATATATGCCTGAATGTAGATAGCCGATCATGCTCTTACTGTAGAGATTTCTATCTCTTGAAGGTTTGTTAAACAGCAATGGCAAGAACAAACGTCACAGCGCTCTACAAAGATGCAGATCCAACCACTGTGGGGATTGTCCTAGTTGAGGCCAACTCTCCTCTGATTCAATGGACTATAGTATTTTTTGCTAATCTGGCTAGCACCAAAACTTTAGATTCTCTTGCTCATTGGCCACTGGCGGAGTGAGTGTAAAGCTGTAAAAATTTCACCATAAAATGATCAAATTAAGTGACCTTTCAATCACCTCAAATAAGTTACTGCAGTCAAACCTACTAAAATCTCATATACACCGAATGAAATGTTGAGGATGTTAAGTTCAGTTCTGTATTGACTGGTATTCCTGCTAACTTTATTTTTCAAATTGTATTTTTTTCAATGACGTTTGCTTCTTTGTAAGCCACCTGTCTTTGTTCCTTTTTACAGTGAAAGGACTAAGGTCTGTAATTCTTTTTTTCCTTGATATAGCCAATGTTGCTCTCACTACCTTTTGATCCAAGATGGATTTCATACACTATCAAGAGCACTTGAAGACAGACCTTTGTCTTCAGTCAGATTTACACACTAGACAAACTAATTTCCCCTGCTTATACGGATGCTGGTAAGTCTACTTTGGCAGCTACCTAACAATCGTTACAATTTTCCATGTGTAGGCAACACACAAAATAAAACAAATAAAAGTAAAGACTGATATCATTTCTAAAAAGAACTTGTGTCTTAGTAGATGACTTACTGCTAACTATAAAACAGATGATGAAAGATGGGGTTCTAACACTGACAAAACAACAAACTATTAACCCCTTCGGTGCGGAGAACGGCCTGGAGCTGTACTCAGCCTCGGTGGTTGTGTGCCAAGGACAGTTCCAGTCCACCCTGGCACCAAACTGTGTTGGGAGTGCTGGCGATCCCCCCACTGCGACATGCCTCCATTGGGGGTGGCAGCAAAAGCCCTTTTAGTGCCCCCTCCCTCAACGACCAGATGAGGTCAGCGCATGCACAGAGTGCCAACGTCATCAGATGGTGCCAGGGAGCCATTAGCTTCAAGCGCTTTATAAGAGAGGACGTTCCTTCGGTAAGTCCTTCCGGAGGTGGAGGGGGATTGTTAGCAGAACAGACACAGGGGGAAAGGAAAGTGTTTTCCTTTCAATCAATAAATCACTCGAGAGTTGTAGAGTGCGGCTAATCACCCGAGGCCCCGGGATCCTGCTGGGATCAGTTGAAGAGACAGGTCTTGATTCCCTTTCTGAATTCCGTGAGAGGAAGCTATGCAGAGGGGCAGGTTGTTACAGGACTTCGCGGGCAGGTAGGACAAGGAGTGTCCTCAGCTGTGGCTTTGGCAGATGCAGGGAGTGTGAGCGAGGGCTAGGGAGGCAGAGAGCAAGTGCTAGGGGGTTGGTGGTTGTTCAGGCGGTGCTTGAGGTAGGCTGGTCCTTGGTCCTTGAGGGCATTGTAGGCATGGGTCATTATCATGCATTGGCATCTCTACTGGACAGGGAGGCAGTGGAGCTTACTGAGGTGGGGGGGGGGAGATGTGGGCCTGTTTTGGGAGGTTGAGGATGAGTTTGACAACGGAGTTCTGTATCATCGATGTGAGAGGTTCGCCTGGCATATGCTAGTCACTAGTTAAAGTGGCCACCTTGCACCAGTCCAATTGGACTCTTATGGTAGATCGGTTTAAGACAACCTTTTAAAGAAAGCTATCCTAGTGGTAGCTGTGGAGAGCAGCCTTCAGGCGAAGTCTCTGAGGAATGTAAAGCAGCTTGTTTTACCTCATAATCTCTTGAATTACCAAATGAAAGGACACCACCCAGGTTTATATATCAAATATATATGTATTTATTTCTAGACACACTCTACTAATCTCTTTATGAGATTAGAAGTCAGGAACATATGCACAAATCAATGTTTCACAACAAATTAAGCACTTATATGGCTGGGGCCCTAGGGGCGTACCAGACCATATACTAACAAAGAGGTATAAGAATATCTACTTGAGAAGGGAGAAGGCCTAGAGCCTTCAGAAGCGCTGGGGCCTCACTAATCCACCCAAGCCAGGTAAGTAAAGGACCCACGGGAGACGCATGCAGTGTGAGAACAGCCACGGATCCCAATAGACTTCAATGGAGCAAGTCGCGGTTGGAATTTTAAAGTGCTAGGGTACTTTGGGAGAGTCTACAAGCAAGTCACTTACAAAGTAGTTTGAGAGCCAACACAACAGGAGCACCGGAGTGCACGAGTTACCTCACCCAGGGAAGCTGGGTGCGTAGGTGTCTTTTGGTGTCGGGTCGTGGCGTAGTTTTCAATGGGAGCCAAAGAAGACTTGCTGCTTGTGAAGACAGGAGAAGTGTCCGGTGGAATCCAAGGCTGATTCAGAAGAAGGAAGACCTGAAAGCAGAGGAGACAGTGTTCAAAGTCACTTGGCAGTGACCCGGGCCCAGGAAGATGGATGCCCACAGTCGTCGGGTGATTTCAGATGATCACGGGTGTCTTGACTCTTCAGCCACGAGGTCCAGGAGGCGTCGACGACAGCCAGGAGCTGGATTCAGAGTGTCCCACGAGGTCTGCAGCTTACTGAGTTGTCGGCAACAGGATTGGAGCCAACAAGCCTTGGCAACAGCAAGTCTTGTGGAAAGTGAAGAAAGTCAGCGGTGCAGACCAGCAAGGTCTGAGGGACTCACCCAGCGAGGGTAAGTCAGGGCAGGCCTGGAGCAACCAGGGGAGCCCTTTGGTTTGATAGAAAAGTCTTCAGGGGACCCACAAGCCAGCCGGCAAGGGATCGCAAAGACGCCTCGGGAGGATTCACTTCACAGGAGCCCACGGTCACTCGGGACGAGGTAGGCCTCTGATTTTCGGTGGAAATCCTGCTGGAGGCTTGGACCACACGTGGTCCAATGCACAAGTTCGTAGAACGTCGTGAAGGGGTTGCACTCGACAATAGTGCACGGTACCCAGGTATTGCTGTTCCTCGTCACTCGTGGGGTCCAACTTGCCTCAGCTTTGATGGGGACTCACGATGGCCGTAGAGAAGTCAGGAAATCCACTTCCGGGGCTGCAGGGACTTCGGACTCCGGCGGGAGTGGGAAAGTTTGCGACCGTTGATGCAAAGTTTTGGTGCCTGCCAAGCAGGGGAGTCACTCCTCGACTCCAAGGGAGATTCTTCAGTCTTCCAAAGGTAGTGGAACGTCGAAGGTCCAGGATTCTTCTTGTAGAGCGTCGTCCAGGGATATCTAGTTTGCAATGGCAAGGGTTCCCTAACTTATACTAAAAAGAAAGGGAGGGACTAGCTCTATGACCACTCCTCTGGGAGGGTCAGGGGAGTGGATGGTTACACCCACTTCCCTTTGTCCAGTTTTTCGCCAGAGCAGGGGCTGGTAGCCCCTGAACCGGTTTGAGCTGGCATATGCACAGAGGAGCCTACTGCTCCCCCAGTGCAGGACTTCAAAGCACTCTAGGAGTGCACCCACCCAGCCCCAGTACACTAAATCCTGTCTGGAAGGTGGTGACACTTCCCTGTGACAGGATGCCTATTGTTGGGCCTCCTCCACTGCGAGTTTCAGTCAGCAGCAGGAGGGTAGCCCAGTGTCTGTGCTGGTGGCATCCATTTTGTGATGCCAGGGCTCTTTCAGGATTCTACCGTGTTTCCACAGTAGGTACATGTCTATCCCTCTAGAAGGGTGGGATCATACTCCCACACCAGTATGATTCTAAGGCGTTTGACACAAAACACAACATGTTTTGATGCAGCCATTCCAAAGTTAGCATTTACCGCTAGGGTATAAGGCACTTAAGAGTATATGGTTTAACCACATCCACAAACAGCCACAGAGAATAGACTCTGCCAGCTGCAGAGGAGCCCTGCATTAGGCAGAGGCACCCCCTCACATGGAAACCAAGCACCCTGCCCTCAGGATTGATAGGGCCTGCCTTAGGGGCGACTGATAGGTTTATATGTGTGTGTAAGGTGAGATATAGGGAACCTATACCTCAGTGAGGAGTGCTAACACTACCTCACCCAAGCTGCAGTAGCAGGCCTGTGGTGTCAGATTTAGTCTGCTTCCCAGGGGTGGCATAATACATGCTTCAGCCCCTGGTAGGCCTGTGAGGTACCTTTGCCACCTAAGGTACCATATACTAGGGGCTCATAAGGTAACACAGTATCCAATCACTAGTGCACCTAATGTGCACTCCAAGTTGTTTAGAAAGAACAGAGAGGCTGGGGCCCTGATTAGCAGGGTCCCAGCCAGACTATAGCCAGAAACCAGTTAACATCAGAAAAAAGTGGGGGCAACATAAGTGCAGCTCCTACTCTCCTACAATCGAGTCTCTTAAGGAGTTGGGTGGTGATTCCTGCGTTGCCATAGTCGAGTCGGCTGGTCACTAGGGCAGACCCTGTGTCTGTCTGTAGTGGATTCCTGGTCAACAATTGCGGGTTGGCCAGCCATGTAGGAAAGTGGGTTTTTGTTGCAGCAACCCCCCCCCCCCACACACACTTTTTGCCAGGTGTCTGATTCAGTTTGACTAGATGTACCCTGAATCCCTGCCAGATCAGGTTCCTAGGGCCTGTGTTCTCTCCCCAAAACTGTACCTTTGTATCCCCAATCGGCACCTCTCTGGCCACAGGTAAGCCCCTTGTAAAAGGTGCCATGGGTACCAAGGGCACTGGGACCAAGGAAGGCCTCTAAGGGCTGTAGCACCTATTGTGCCATCCTTAGGGGTCCTGCAACCTAACGCCCACAACACTTCCATTGCAGGCTGCATGTTTTGGTGCAGAAAAAAGTGAAGAGAAAAGTGAAGAGTCGACATGGCACACATCCCTCTGTGCCATGCTTACAAGCCACTGTCTGGGGCCTAGGTAAGTTAACCCTGTAGCAGGGTGCACTAGCCCCCAGGTGAGGGTACGGCTGCATGTGCACTGTACCTCTACAGTGTCTAAGTCCATTCTTAAACATTGTAAGTGCAGTAAAGCCATAAAGTGTATATGGTCGGGGAGTTGGTCATTACAAACCCCACAGCTCCATAATGGCTTTACTAAAATTCAGGAAGATTGGTAGCAAACTTCTCAGCACTTTGACCCCACACTGATACCAGTGTGGGATTTAATCTAAAATGCATACAGAGGGCATCTTAGAGATGCCACCTGAAAAGCTACGAGCCCTGGTGTGGTTCCTGAATGGCTGCCTGTCATTTCCCACCACCAGACGGGTTTCTGGACCCCTGGGTAGAGGGCCTATGCTCTCTAGGTTCAGAAACAAAGCCCATCATGGGCAGAGGTGTCATGCCTCCTCCCCCAGGATGGGCTAGTTCCACGAAGGGAAAGCCTCAAAGGCCTACAGCCTTTGTAAGCCGTCCCAGTCTTTTGCTGTGCCTAACAACTGGCTACCACCTATTCTGACCCCGACTTTGGGTGGGAGAATCAACGGAAAACCTACTTCGGAGGAGAGGTGTGCCCACCTTTGCCAACCCCTCAGGTGGGGGAGGTGAGGTGAAGCACACATCTCAATCCCCTCCATCTTGAAGATTAGGTGACCCAGCCAATTAGAGAGAGTCTCATACCCCCCCCCCCTCGCACTGGAGATTGGCATAATAGGAGTTGTACCCACCCCAAGGAAGAGATCCATTGAATCAGACCTGCACATCCCTGTAAACGCCCCTAAATTTAGTATTTAGGGGTGACCCTGAACTTTGCCTCCCAGATTCCTGCAACCTACTAAGAAGGAGGACGGAAGAAGTCGCACAGCAGGAGACTGTCGAGAAGAACTGACTTGGCCCCAGCCCTACCAGCCAGTCTGTAGTTTCCAGAGATCCTGTGCCAAAGGTCGACTTGTTCTGCAGCCTGTGACCTCCAGAACCCCTGGGAGGACGAACAGACTGCCTTAAACAAAGACCGGATCTCCTGAGAACAGCAGCTCTGTTCAAAAGAAACTCCAAAGAAAGACTCTGAGCCTGCTGAGGATGAAGAAACTCGACGCCTGGAACCAAAACTGCACCCGTCGCCTATGGCCTAAGTCCAAGCTGCCGACTGGTCCCAGTGAGGTCCACCAGCGCTCCAGAGTCCTAGTCCTCTGTGTTTTGACCCCTCCAGGACTCCCAGACTTTGCTTACAGCCTCTGCACAGAGACCCCCACCGCGAGTGGCCCGGTAAGGTGAAATCAGATCTTAAAAGGTACCCCTACATTCATCCGCCTTGCGCCCTGGAGAAGAGGGCCGAGGTGCAACTATGTCCCCGAGCCCTCCAACTTACCTGCTCTGCTGTTAGTTCCTCCTGGAAGACTTCATGGACCGAGCCTGCAGCCAAAATCGGCAAACCCTGTAGGACTGCATTGGGCACTCGACACCTATTAAGCACCCTGCACCCACTCGCGGGCCCCTGGTGGGTTGAACTTGGTGCTGACCAGGGGCCCCCTTTGCCCTGACCTTAACCCTGGGAACTTGGCTCCCATGATCGAGTGGCCTGCCCGTGAGCAGCCCCCAACTGAGGTGCCCCCTAGTTCCATTGGCTAACATTGGGCCCCTGCAATCTGCACCCGGCCGCCCCAGTGCCGCTGGTGGTGGTGCAATTCAAGTACCTAACTGGACCTTGTGGTCCTAACCCCCAAAAACTATACTTGTAAGTCATTTACTTAACTGTAAACCGTTAACACTGTTTTTCCCATAGGACGCAATGGAGTTTTCTGTTCCTAAAAAACATGTTGACCTGTGTTTTGTATGGATGAAAAGTAACGATCTTAATCCAGAAAAAGTCTTACTTACCTTGTACAGTAGGATCCATGGTGTGATATCTAGGCATATCACCATAGGTCGTCAATGTAATCCAAGAGTAACGCAAAATTAATCATAAGTAATTTCTATGTAATTTAAACAGTTTTTAAAGCATATACAAACCTGTAACGATTGCAAATCCATTCCCAATTCCATTACCTTGTAAAGTTTTACAATTGTATGTACATTTTACCTACCTGCGCCAAGTCCTGCTTGGTTCTAGAAATAAAACATAGGTATATCTTTTTTATACTCACATAATTGGTCTGGATTCTGCCTCTGAGTGTGTGTAATCAGTCCTTGAGTGAATACAATAAATGCTTAAAACACCCTCCTGGTAAGCCTAACTGCTCGCTCACACTACCACAGAGAGAGCTGTTAGTACTTGTCTAATTTGGCCACTGCTATAAATCTGCTCTAACCGTAAAGGTTTCCCTAAAGAGCTTGTACATAAAAACCTTCAGGGAGGACAGTGCAGTGCTTTGCATAGTGATGAACTTCTAGCTGTGAAATTAACAGGCAGGAGAGAAGTCCACATGCTGACAACCATTCAGGGTGAAAGTACTTTAATCTGTGACTGTTTAGGGTCAGGTTGAAGTGCATTTTTGACTACAATAAGCACGAGTGGTGTAGATAGAATAGATCAAAGGTTGGAACCTTGCAGTGCTGTTCATAAGACATACATTTGGTGTAAGTAGTTGGCTGTTCATTTGTTTCATTTGGCAACCTTCAATGCTTTTGTTGTATTCGAGGATTGTTCTCCAGATTCAAAAATTACTTATGTGAAATTTCAGCAGTCTGTATTAGGCAGCCTTGTTAAACAGGTAAGTGTTCCCAGAGTTGGAGTGGTGGATGATGTGGCTAGATTGTAAGATAGCAAAAACCAAAAGGAAATGATGGACGGAGTGTTGAACATTGCAAGCACTCACCCCCAGTCAACTGATCTGGGTTTAATCCATCACCGTTCTTTAGCCCACTCTGCCACCCCAGTTCAGACATGGCCATATGCAAATCAGTCTGACCCTGTGCCTCATGGGAACAGTCCAGCCCGAACTGCCAAGCCATGTCTTCCCTGGACCGGAAACAAGCTTCCTAGGACCGGTTTCTGGCATTTCAGCCGTCTTCAGCCAGGCTAGATTGAAAGATAGCCACTTTCCCAATTACATTCCTCCCACACCCAACAAAAATTTTTTACCTGTAAGAGATGTAGAGTGTGTCCGAAGAGGGGTGTGAAAGGAGTGGTATGTACTGCCCCGAGTGTCCTAATCCTGGGCTATGTGAGCCCACTTGTTTTAAATTTTACCACACGAAACTCAAGTTTTGGGAGCAAACACAACAGTAAAAGTGAGCTGACTGGTCTGTATCATTTTATATTTTTTGTTCAGTTTCACAGTTGGCGGTTGCTTGATGTATTTAGTTAGACCTGTTATGTTTGTAGTCATAGTTGGTTTTTCATCCCCTTTTAATTGGTTTGAATTTACGTGTTTGTTAAAAAAAAAGATTTGATGGCTGTGTGTGAACTGGCACTAGGCTAGTGGTGTGTGTGGACTGGCGTTTGGCTGCCAGTGTGGGTATGTTGTGACCAGCAGCAAGTCACCACATACATACACCACCACCGAAACACCAATTCACACATTTTACCAGATTCCAGGTGGTGCGATTGTTGTTTTTGAACAGGTATCTGGTGTGTGCGCTGGCAGTGTGTGTGGTTTGCCTACGGGTGGCGATGTGTGTGTGTAGTGACTTGCTGCTGGTCTCTACACACGCATTGCCAGCCAAATGCCAGCTACCTACTCTGTCAGCTGCCCAGCGGTGTGACTGCTGTGCAAGTCCTGTAGGCGTATGGAAGTGAAGGGCCCTTCAATGGCGCGTTTGTTGATGTAAGTGTTGTTATATACTGGGCTTGTGGCTGGCGGAGGGAAAGGTTTTGTGTGTGATGCATGAAAGGTGTGTGAATGGCCTGTAAAGAGGTTGGTGCCTTGTCATGGCTTTACAGCTCACAAGTTGGTAGTTATTGGGTCTGAATTTTGAACTTTTAATTATATTATTAAGAGTGAATTTCCTTTTTGTGAAATAGGTTGTTAATAACATTTTCATTTTGATCTTTTCACTAACCCTCATGCTAAATCCAACCAGTATGTGTGTGTACTCGAGGAGTAGATGGATGTGCAGTAATATTCGTCTTTTCTGTCTTGCTCTGCCAGAGTGTACATCGTCTTTAGGGAAAATCTACTAACTGTAGATATTTTCATAAACTAGACAACCGGGAGTCTCTAGGGTGGCCCTAGTGCCCGCAAAAGGGCAGAAACCAAGACGCACAGAGGCAACATCAACAAATCGGGTAGCTGCAGTTTTTGGGCCTTGGTTCGGCGGCCACCTAAGAAAACCTACCAATGCCAGCATTTCTGAAAACTAGACAGGGGAGTACAGGATGATGTGGCCCTCATTGATCCAACAAAGTTTTCTTACCCACAGTGCCCCGCAAACCTCAAACTTTGACTAAAACAGTATATTTTCCTTGCATTTCGGTTATGTATTCTTCCAGAATCAGAAAGAATTCACAAAATTCCTAACACCCAGCGTTTCCCCACTTGTCCCAATAAAAATGCTACCCCACTAGTATCTAGCCACACTATTGCCCGCGACAGGTACAGAGGAAAGTAACATCAATGGGAGTCCTCGCAAAGGGACACTCATTGACCTTGGTTTGATCTGTTTCTGTTGCGCACACTAGGGCCCAGCCACACAAGTGGGACAGCGTTTTTATTAGGATAAGTGGGAGATTGCTGGATGGAAGGAATTTTGTGGATTCCTGCTGATTCCAGAAGTTTACATCACAGAAATGCAAGAAAAAAGCACAATATTAGTCAAAGTTTGCAAGGGCTTCTGGGTAGGAAAACCAGGTGGGAGCCACACATGTCTCGCCACCCTGGAAACTCTTCGGGTGTCTAGTTAAAAAAAAAATTAAGGTTTGCTAGGTTTGCGGCTGAACTAGGGTCCAATCCTCAGCTAGGCACATTGCAAAAAAAAAAAAAAAAAAGGGTCAGTTTTGGGGCTTTTACTGTCGAGGGTACTAGACCTACCCACACAAGTGAGGTGCCATTGTTATTGGGAGATTTGGGGAAATCGTTGTTGGTAAAAAAATTAGTTGTTCACTGCGGATTCTAGAACTCTCCATCACAGAAATGTGAGAAAAATGTGTTTTTTAGTCAACGTTTGGGGTTTGAAAGGGCATCTGAGTAAGAAAACCCGGTGAGAGCCATGCACCTCACCCTGCATACCCCCAGGTGTCTAGTTTTAAAAAATATCCAGGTTTGCTAAGTGCCCCAAGTGCCAGCTGAGCTAGGGCCCAAAATCCACTGCTAGGCACATTGCAAAAAAAGGGTCAGTTTTCAGTGGAAAAATGTGATGTGTCCATGTTGGATTTTGGGCCCTTGCTTTTCGCGGGCACTAAGCCTACCCACACAAGTGCAGTACTATTTTTTTTATCTGGGGACTTAGGGGAACACAGAATACTAAAACAAGTGTTATTACCAATTCTATTTCCAAATGCAAGCCAGTTTGTAAGAAAGAAGACATTTTTAGGCATGCCCTCTATTTCACATGCTAGTAGGGGTACCCACAAATTCAGAGATGTGCAAATAACCACTGCTTCTAAACTCAATATCTGGTGCCCATTTTGGAAATGCATACATTACCTTGATACCTATTTTTCACTCTTTATATTTTAGCATATGAACTGTTCTATACCGAGTACACAATGAAAAACGATTGCACAGTGAATCTCAGTTATTGGCTCTGGCAACCCCAAGTTTGGGGAGGTGAGGGGACCCTAGGAGCAAAAGGGTTACAGAACTGCAACATAAACACTGATTCCACTATCATCCACAACTTGCACACACATACAAAACTTTACTAAGAATGCTAACTCCAGGATCATCCAATGCTTCCACACACATGTCTAAGTGTAATACACCCCTACGGCAGTTCTTCTATTCAATCTGACACAGGAGTGGCTTCTTCAGCTGTTACATTCACTGAGACACACATACTCTACTTTGCCACCATGGGAGCAGTTTCTGGTTTCTCACCTTGGCTTTCTCACTGGGCTCTATCACAAGACCATTTGTCGAGTTATTTAACTCTCTGGAGACGACACACAGAAATTCCGATTGATCCTCATTTCCATAGTTATAGGAGGAGCCGATACTGATGAGCTGAGGAAGAACAACAAAGAGCACTATGTCAAACCTGGGAACAATCACCCATCATAGACCCCCTCCCCGCCTCTGCCCCCGGCTTTTCACATCGGATCCCCGAGCCATCTCTTGCATGCCTGCTTTCCCCTCTCTTCTGGCGTAATGCACTTTTGATCAGGGCATGCAACTGGGGAAGATATGGCCTCTAGTCTAACAACTTAAGGTATTCGCAGGTTGTAGAGGTGTTTCAGAACCACCAAAATAGTTTGACATCTCACCTACAGAAAGCATGGAATGATGAAGAACTTTGCAGTGGCTGATCTCACAACATTTTGAAATAAATTAAAATTATTTTACAGAAAGGAAAGTCTCAGATGTTCTGCGATGTGACAGAGGCATAGCACATTGAAGTTAATTAGAATTAGGCAGCCAACACACACTGGGCTCACATTGATGCTTGCTTGGCCGCCAACTAAGTTTCTTCAGTACGGATGGTAGCCCACCTTTACATCACATGCAGTACAAAAAGGGACCGCTACATTGCAAGGGCTACCACACATTTACCTCTACATGTTAAATTAGAATGCGGTTACTTGAAAAGTATTAGATTTATAACTCAAAGAATAAAGAGTGGGTGCTTGATGGTTAACGATGTTTAGAGTCCAAAATGCATTAGCCCTATTCATTTTTTCATAGTAACTTTAGACAGTGCTGTAGCCCAAAACGCTGAATGGATTTACACCAAATTTGGCAGAAAGCTGGATCTTGGTCCAGAAAGAGTGCTTTAGTGTTTTGGTGGAAATGTTTTCAGTAGTTTTGGAGAAATTAAGGTTAAAAAAAGAATTGTGTATATCACGCTGCCGAGGATCTGCAGAGCTGACAAACCTCAAGCTGAGATCTGAATGGCTGCCACCACATCAACGAGCAAGTGGTTTCAGCCATCTTAGGACTCGGGACTCTGTCTGGAGTCCTGAGAAAAAGCATTAAAAAAAAAAAAAGGCATTAGGTGGCAGGGTAGAGAAAATCTGACTTCCAGGCCTGGTGTTGGAGTCACAAAAATGCTAAAATAATTATTTTTAATTGCCACAAATTCACAGGGGTTCCGCGAATAAGCTGCAAAATAAATAAAACAAATTAAAAATTAAAAAAGAAGCAGCGCATGCGCTGCTTTTTAAAAACCCACCGGGGTGGACCAGGGCCCAGGGGGACGACATGTTTATTTGAATGGGGGGGGGGGGGGAAGCAAATATCTGAGGGATAGCTACCTAGTGTGCAATCCAGAAGCACGTCCGGAATGGATCTTGGGTTCAAGGGGTCTAGTCTGGGCGAACAGAGGCACCCAGGAAGTCGTGGGTAGCGAGTCCAAACAACACTTGCTCTTAATACTTCCCACCAACACGGTACCCCTTCCCAGATTTCCTCTGTCCCACGCCCTAGCACAACCCATTTCTGCCGCAATCTCAAATGTGTAATCGCATCCTAATGATGACCTGAAAGAAGACAGGTCAAAACGCTGTTGCCAAAATACAGCGTACTTACAGCTTACTTGGCTCCTAACATGCTTCAAACTCATTGTAGTCTAACTGCTCTTTTTTTCCATGAAGATCACAAAGCATATTACACATAGGCAGTCAGATTTATAACACTTGAGACAATTTAGAGCAAAGAAACATGATACGAAAAAAAGAAGAAATAAGAGCAAAAAAATTAATAATAATATACAAGTTTGCCCAGAATCAGAAAATACCAGTCCCAAGAGGACCTAATCAGACCCACTGGAGCCTTGTCCAGGTTTTCTCACATTTCTTGATTGAACAAGGGCCGCATGCTTTAGCAACTGCTTGTTTACATTCATATATTTGCCGTAATAATGCCCACCACTCACTGACCTGTGGCGGAAGGCGATCAATCCAAGCCCAGGCAATGCATCATCGAGAACTAACAATTGAAATTTCTATTAATGAGCCAAGATATCTGTCAAATCCCCCTTTATACCAAAACAGAATATCTTTTATCCCCAATTGAAGTTCGTACCGAGCCAGTCTTAACAGTTGAATCACACCTTCCCAATAGATATTGAGCGAGGGGCATTCCACACACATGGGATAAATCGGCAGCGTCGTGGTGGCACTACGGACAGTATGACTTCTCCGAGGCTTAGGTTCACACCCATTTAGAGATACGACTAGGTGTATACTACAACATATGAATGGATTTGAATTGCTGTAATTTAAGATTAACAGATACCACCGATCACTCTAATACAGTAAGGGCCTCCTGAATTTCTGTGACCGTAACTTCAGTTGCTAGAAGTTTACGCCATCTGTAAGCTACCCTCAGGCTGTCATCTAGGGCGTATGAGAATAGCTTCTGATAGAATGAACTTAAAGTTAATATGCTGGTTGTCGAATATAAACAGATGAGGATTTCCTGTGGTTCTTGATCGAGAACTGGTTTACAGCCATATATTAGATAATCCCACACCTGTAAGTACTTGGAAAAAAAGTGGTGTGGGAGCCCATACTCTTCCCGCAGTGAGGTAAAGGTCCAAAACCCTTGAGTCATACAAATGTCCTAGATTATATACCCCATTTTGTTGCCATGCCTTTCCCACCTTCTCATGAAAAATGTCTGGGAATATAGGATTATCCCATAAGGGGGCATTGTATGTAAAGCAGGCAACGAGTACCTGGAACGATTTTCCTGCCAAATTCGAGCTATATCTCTAACTACCTTAAATATGACCCTCTTAAAGTAATTAGGATCTGTCAGTTTCTGGAGTATGTATCTGATATCGGGACCTAGCGCTAAATGATATCCTAGCATGGTTGAAACAGCCTCAATTCTGAAGCCTCTGTATTAAACCAGCAAACGCAGCCCAGTAATATAGCTTAAAAATCTGGTATATTAAAGCCGCCCTGTCTATACTGAAGCTTGAGAAACTTAATGGTGCGCCTTGCTCTCCTATACCTCCAGATAAAGATGCCTATGACGCCCTCCAAGCATCTAAAATAGAAGCCAGGGACACTGAGAGGTCTGGCACGAAATAGGTAGAGAAATGAGGGCAATATATCAATTTTAATATTATTGTACTGCCTCAGAATACTTGAAGGTAGCTGATGCAACATCCGTAATTTTGTAGCTACAGTTTTCAGAGGCTCGTAGTTAAGTAATTTAGGGGCACATGCATCAACAATGCCATTTGCGATTCCTTATTAGCGAAAAATAAGGAATCGCTAATAAGGAATAGCAAAAGGCTATGCATGTAGGAATCGCTATTCAAATAGCGATTCCTTAACTTTCCTTAATTGCTACTAGCAAATTGCGAGTAGCAATTAAGGAATGCCATCCCAATCATTCCTATGGGCCTCCAGGCCCATAGGAATGAATTGGAGATTGCATGAGCAAATAGCGAGTACCAGTAGGTTCTCGCAAATTGCTCATGCAATTTCAAGGGTGCAAGGGTGTCAAAATGACACTCTATTGCACCCCTGAAATTGATATGTGCACATATGTTGCACACACACATGCTCTAAGGGCATGTGTGTGCGCAACATGAAACTTTGAAAAATGCACAAAAGTGCATTTTTCAAACTTTTAGCAAATTACCATGCAGTTCATCTTCATGGTAATTTGCTCCCCCTATTAGCGAATTCGCTAATTTTTTTAACTTTCATGCATTGCATTTAAGGAATCTCAATTTGGGATTCCTTAAATGCTATCGCTATTTAAGGAATCGCTATTTAAGGATTCCTTAAATAGCGATTTTTGCTTTTGGGTTGATGCATTGGGATTGGGTATTTTTAACTCAATACCGGGAGCTATTAGCGAATCGGTATTTTACCGACTGGATTTTGGCTTGATGCATGAGGCTGATATTCTCTTCGACGAAACCACTCAGCTGAACACTCAAGTATGCGGCCATCTTAACAACTGCTGGTATTAGGGTTTGTGATTGAGAGTTCAAGATTATCTGTGTTTTAGAAAGATTACGCTTATAGCCGGAAAAACAACAAAATGATTTTGCTTCCATTGATATAATCGCCAGGGAAGCCAGCTGATTAATAGCAAATACTGCGATGTCATTGGCATATGCCATTACTTTTAGCGCTACTTCATTTAGTTTTACTGGATGTATGCCTTTGTTCAGTAGGAGATGCCTTATATATGGCTCTATATAGAGAGCAAACAGTAATGGGGAAAGAGGACATCCCTGACGTGTACCTCTATGTATAAAAAAAATAAAAATCGAGAAGAGGAGATACCACTCATAATGACCTTTGACAAAGGATTTTTATAAAGCTTCTGGACTAATGCGATATACCTGTTTCTGAAGCTGAATGTTGCCATTGCCTTCCAGAGTGCTGCCCAGGTGACCTGATCGAAGACTTTTTCACGTAATCATGCCAATCTGATCCTTCATTTTCCTGCCACGTTGAATGCTGCTTTCGCAGTATTGATGTGTGCAACAGTGTCCCTGCCCGGCACAAATCCATGCTGTTGTGCCGATACCAAATTAGGCAAAAGAGGTGCCAGGCGAGTTGCCAAGATCTCAGAATAAACTTTAGCATCAACATTTCTCAATGATATAGGTCGGAATGAACCACTTTAAGAAATGCTACCATATTTGCCAGTCCCCAAGAAGCTGGGGCATCTACTCCATTCACCACATACGAAAATAAATCATTGAATTCTAGTATTAGAATATCTTTAAAAACCTTATAGAATTCTAATGGTATTGCATCTTCCACAGCGGCTTTCCCTACAGACAAGGTACTAATGGCAACTTCAATCTCATCAAAAGAGGTGTTTACTTGAAGTCTGGATTCCGGCAGAGTATCCAGCCAAGGAAGGTGACTCCCTGTGAGATGCTCAGTTATAGTAGGGTAATCAAAGCCAGATGGTTTACCGTAAACCTCTTGGTAGAAAAGCCTAAATTTTTCAGCCATGGCATGAGGATCTATAAAAGACGTATCGTTGTTACCCCGAATACACTTGATATTGTTCTGAGCCCTTTTATCTGAAATTTCATGTGCAAGAAGGCGGGACCTTGTCGCCATATTATTATTAATATATTCTGTTCTTCTGATAACTGGCGGCTAATTTCTCAGTCAGACCCCAATTAACCGTTAGACGTCTTTCTATCTGAGATAAATTTCCCGTTCATTAAAACTCCTGGTTAAGATTGCCTGGGCATACTGCTTCTCGAGCTTCAGACAATTTTCCCGACACTGCATTGTTTGCTCATGAATAGACCTGATCCTATTTATAATCAACTGAAGGGTTACCCCTCTAATATATGCCTTCATACAATCCCAAACAACAATTCATAGGAATTCTCCCAATGAACCTCTGAGATATGATTGGTACTCCATGTTAACTAATAGATGACGCTAGAATGTAAATGAATGATAGTTTGTGCTACACTCTGATGTAGCTAAGACTGTCAGCATGATAGGGTTATGATCAGAAGTAATCTTGGTACATACCTCGATATGTGCATAACTTGCCGGGCAAAAATCATATCAATACATAAATAATGCTTATGAGGGGAAGAATAGTAGGTATAGCCCGGTTCACGGGGTTACAGTGTTCTCCATACAGCCACTAATCTTTGCAAACGTAAGAGTTCCAAGATGGCTGTCTGGATTTTACCATTCTTACATGCACTCGTTGGTTTGTGGTAGTAGCAATGCTATAGTAATAATACAGCTAAAATCCCTCATTACTATTAGCTCGCCAGTATAGTCCAGTAGCTCAAGACTTAAGTGGTCAGATACTTTGGGATGGTCCATATTTGGGCAATAAACTACACAGATAGTGACCTTATACCCTAATAGAGTCACCTGTGCTATGGCCCTCCTTCCCCTAGGGTCTGCTGTAATTTTCAATATATTGACAGTCGTGTTTTTAAATTTCGATATGGCCACGCCCCGAATGTACAAGGATATTAGGGGTGGGTGGAATTTGCGACGTTGCCTTTCGCAAAATTTTGCAAAATGGCAAAAAATCTCCACGAACACGCGAAATTTCGCGTGCTCGCGGAGATTTTGGGCTGATTAATGCGTTACTGAATTTGAGCTTCAACTCGGGCACCTGCTTTATTTATATCTGTAAGTGCTTCCTGTTGAGGTTTAGTTTTTGTGACAGGAGCATCGTGCCAGAATGAATCCTGCCCTGCATATTGATCCATGAAGATGCCACCGTTTTGTGCAATACCTCTACTCAACTGGAGTACTTTCTACTGGCTAATCAGTAAGTGCTACCTCGTTGGGTAAATGTATAGTGCTTTTCCTACACTACAGCTACGTAAAGGGCCAGAAGAGTGGTCTCCCGTGAACATGTGTCTGTAACTTTGCCACCATGCCGAAAGGCGCCGGGGTCCCTTGAGTGAGCTGTCCATCATAGTGGGGAAAGGGAGGGAAGACGTTGCATACTGCTAGGGTGTGTGGGGCGGAGCCAAACGGGCAGGACTTTTATGCGGGTTCACATGCCTCTTGTTTATAATGGGTCAGAGACCGATCAGAGCAGCAGATGAGGAGAAAAAAGCTCCTGGTCATAGGAACTAAATGGGGATTGCGCTTGAGAAAGTCATGGATGCACAGATCTCCATCAAGGATCACAGCTAATTTTAGACTGTAGATATGGGGAGAAAAGCACACCTGCCCAGCCTCAACCTAGCTCACGATTTTTTTGGGCTGATTAAAGCGTTACTGAATTTGAGCTTCAACTCGGGCACTTGCTTTATTTATATCTGTAAGTGCTTCCTGTTGAGGTTTAATTTTTGTGACAGGAGCATCATGCCAGAATGAATCCTGTGCAATACCTCTACCCTCATGCCCCCCCCCGAATTCTGTTCCGCCGCGGATCGTGGAAGCTTCGTCATTTTTGCGTTCCGCGCGGAACGCGAAAATGCCGAAATTTCACAAGTTCCGCGAGCGGAACGGAATTTGTCGCCCACCCTTGAAGGATATCATACCCCAACTGTTTAAGTAAAGCTCGATCCTTGTATGCAAGATAGTTACTCCTAATATATGCAGTAAAAACTTTCATTTCTTCTTTGCCTCATTATCCATTTTTAGTCCGATTCAGGCCCGCAACATTCCAACACATAAATTTCAACGTAGACATTAACAAAAATGATGTAGTTTAAATAGACACCCCCCCTGCATTTATGCACGGAATGCCACAGATTCGCCTCTTTCAAACTGTATAGGACTGCCAAATTCAAATCCAGCTGACTTCTATCTTCCCTTGACCGACAACTTATAATCACCAAACTTGTGATCTCCCTCCGCCCTCCCCCGTTCCTATAGAAGGAATCAACCACCCTTTGACTGTCCATGGTATGACAGCCTGATGGGAGCGCTGCACCCGGATCCCCCTGTCACCAGCTCCCACCTACAGAGAAGCAAAAAAGAAAGAAGAGATAGAAAAGACCGAGAACGGACTATGTTATGTGTTATGTGATATAATCTTATAGTGCGCACAGCTACTCGGAAGAGTGTCCCGGCGAGAGCCAGAGGACAAGCATGAGGAGTTTACACAAATAGATCAGTCTTCGGGTTTATCTTGAATAGGCAGAGGTCTTGAGTACTATGGAGAGCGAAAGGAAGTGAGTTCCAGACAGTGGCAGCTCAAACAGTAAGGGAACAACCTCCCACTCTTGAAAGCCAAAAGCGAGGTATATGGGCCAAGAGCTGGGAGAAAGACGGCAGATGCCTGATGGGGGTGTAAAACAGAAAGCCCTTCCATAGATAAGGGGGACCACAGGCATGAAGAGCACGGTGGCCCAGGGTAAGGGCTTTAAACCTAACTTGCTGGGCCACCGGCAGCCAGTGGAGTGAACGCAAATGCTGTCTAACGCTGGTTCTCATAGGAATATTAAAAACAAGTTGAGCGGCAGCATTCTGGACAACCTGTAGTTTGTTGAGAAGGTAACTTGTAAGACCAACATTCAAACCGTTCATATAATCGATCCGAGAAAGACTGGAAGAAATAAAAGGAGAAAAAAAAAAAAAAAAAAAAAAAAAGAGAAGAGGAGGCCATATTATGGTCAACACCAAAAATACTCAGACACTTCACAAAGGAGAATTTGAATGTCCAACTTAGAAAGAGCCAAAGATAGGTACAAGTTTACCAAGAGGCAGATTTCCACTGGTTTAAAGTCTCCTGCTCTGTATGAAAGAACTGAAAACGGCCATCTTTAATCACTTTAGGACGTGCCGGCTCCTTAAGAAGGCCAGTGCTCCAACAGCCTTCAGTGGGTTCATTAGCTGAGGGTGTCGCCACCTGCTGTCGACAGTAACTTTACACAGATCAGACTGTGCAAAAATAGACAAGGATCCAACTGCAATAGGTGCTACAGAATAGGCTTTCAGAAAGATGGCTTGACGTAATAGGAAATTGCCTACGAATATAAGGATGGTCCGAGGTTGCGAAGGCTTTTACTGGGCAGGTTGCCGAATGAAGAGAGGCAATCTATGAGCCAGTTGAATTTGTGAGTACAAATGCCAGTCTGCCAGATCCGAAAAAGCCTGCTAGAACAGGTTTACGATGAAAGCTCTGGGACCATCTCCCTCCTGGTACATCAAACACCCTTAAGTTGTTATGCCTCTGCCTGTTCTCCAAGTGTTCAACTTTTTTTTGGATCCGCGCCACTGTTGAAGTTCCATCATTTCTGAGGAAAGTGCTGCGACTTAGCTTGATACTTCTGTTAGTGATTGGTGTAGCACCATACCGTCTGCTTTAACTTGTGCATTATGTTCCCGAGCCTCCGTATGCTGCAACTGCAAGAATTGGAGAATAGTAGATAGTGAGGGTTCGTTCACCTCAGAGGACTCTGCCTGGTCCAAAGGGTTGATACCAGGTACTACTCCCGTAGGCAAGCGCCCCAATGAGACACTCCCCAGAGAATCAGACTTTTCATGCAGTCTTGGACTTGGAGGGTCAGCTAAGCTGAAGTCCATATTTGAACTTAAAGCCCTTTTAGTGCCAAAGACAGAAGTGTCAGGGTGAGCGGCCGAGACTAGATAACCGAGAGACTATAGCCTTAACTTCGCCCTTAGCTCTGACCTATTTCCGCAGTGGGCTATCCTTAGAGCGCTCTTTCAGACAAGTTGGGGCTGGGATTACTGTTATGCTCGCTGTCATGACCCTCTTTTTTTATTTTTTATTACCACCTTAGCTTCTCTACACCCTTGCCTTGCTCTGTTTTTTTCCTACATCCTCTCCTGTTTTATCCACAGGTTGTGGTATTGGCTTGGGAGACACCAGTATTGACCCTTGCTCTTGACACAATTGAGTGTCTAACCCCACATACAATACAGCTGTTGGGTCAGATGCTGTTCTGTGATGCACAGGCAGCGTCTCCATTGAGGCCATCAAAGCGCCTTCCTGGCCTCCGCTACTTACACCGGCTTCTATCAGCACCGGAGTAGGTACTTTAAATATTATTTGCCCTCCACAAGGAGCCTCAGCTATGAGGCAGGTACCCCACCAGATTCAGTAACAGCAGTATCACTTTGCCCATTTTCCACCAAATAGTCTCGTTCAACAGAAGCAACATTGTTGCTTGCATGAGTAGAAAAACTTAAGCCAACGTTCTTACCTTGCTGTGGAAGGAGATCCAATTCTGAACAAGGACACTGCTTATTGGTTATGCCGCTTGCTTCAGTAATCTCTTTGTTAGTCCAACTGCTGACCAGAGTAGCAGAGGCGGCCTCAGAATCGGCTGCGCTGACGCCCGGTGTTTCGGCTGCAGCCTGGAGTTGCGAGGTTAAGACGTTCCTCACTAGGTAAGGACAAGCTTGGAGAAACCAAAGCAGCGTCTGCAGTGGACACCAAGGAGACCTAGAAGGACAGTCTACCAGACAATAGAGCTAGATAAAGATCCCTTCTGAAATATTTTCGTGAAAGAGAGATCTAACAAACTGTCCCAAGAACGGAGGCTAACAAGATCTGGCCTTGAGTGGCTCAGCCTAAGGGACAGCCAAGGGGCATGAAGGGACAGAGGAAATGACAGTTTAAGATATATCAGGACCAAAGCATGTAAAAGTCTAAATGAGAGCAGGGATGCTGAAAGTTGCTGCATAAAAGAATGTAGGGATAGAGGAAGCGACGGCTGAGGAGAACACAAGGACAGAAGATGTGACAACTTAAAAACGTGCAGGAGCAGAGGAACATTACAGAGTGCAGTAATACATATGTGACAGGGAATGTGAAAGCTTAAAGACTGCCTTAGAGAGTGCAGCCACAGAGTATTTATCAGACCAAAAGAGTGAAGGCAAAGAACACAGGAACAAGGAATGAACCAGGCAAACAGATCAGAGGTACAGCTGCAAAGGAAGCTATAGACTGCAAAAGCTGAAGTGGAAATGATCTGACAGAGAAGAAGGAGCAGAGGTTGAGACAGGCAAGAAGAGAGCAAGGACAAATGATGTAGGAAAAGCACAGGTGCAATGTAAGTTACAGGCCGGGAAACAGCAGGTGAAGAGATTTGAGACACAATATGGGACCATTTGAAAAAGCGCTAACTATGTGGAAGCTGGAAAGAGTTCAGAGGATGTGAAAGCCTAAATGTACAGAAAGACATCATGAGAGAGCGCAGACGATGTGAAAGCCTGAGAAAGCGGAGAGGACCAGAATGCCTGAGAGAGTTCAGAATGTGTAAATGGCTGAGAAGGTGTGTGACAGCCCAAGCAGGGACAATGTGTGAAATCTTGCGACAGTGCAGAGGATGTAAAAGCCTGAGAGAGGGCAAAGATAAAAATGATTTCTAAAAAGTGTACAGGATGCGACAGTCTAGGAGAGAACAGTATGTGAGTACAGGTGGGTGAGCTACTGAAAGTTTGAGCCTGAAGCCCTGCTCTGGCTCAGCGAAAGGTCCTGTTGAAACCTCCTGCCCATAACCCAGGATTTGGCGCCGGGGCCAGAGCTGCAGACTGAGGCACTTTCAAATATGCGAGTCCAGACTACCAGTTCTCAGTGCACTGCTATAATACGCCCTACTAATGTCAAAGCTGCCACATGTAAAGATAGACACTTTTTTGAATTTTATAGAGATTTTATAATATTTTACGTGATCAAAGACGAAATATGTTTGTGGTATACTGTAGCCGCACACTGTATTGTTCCTAGTAATATAATGCTCACTCCCAGGGCCAACCGTAAAAAAGCCCCAAAAAGGGATCGTTTATATTTTATGTGATGTTTGTTATAGGATTTACATAGGAAATATTTTCAGGGCTCAGCTTGTGCCCGAGTTTTAAGATCTGAGCCAGACCCTTGGCTCTGCTCTCTGTTAATTTGTTGGCTCGCCCAGCTCTATGTGGGTGAAAGCCTGGGAGAGTGCAGAGGGTATGAACATGTCTGTTGATACCCTCTGCCTGATCTTCCTCATAGTGAGGAAGATCAGATAGTCTAAAATAATGAAGAGGGTAAGACAGAGCACAAGGGCAAAGGAAGGGGTGTGGATGTTACTCGGAGGGCTGGTGGAGAGATGATAGTGCGGAAAGGAGGAGAGCAATTAATTGGTGATAGTCTGCCTAAGATGCCTGTAAAAGGATAACAACGAACAGCAGAAACTGCTATAGCAGTGAGTGCAAACCCTCGAATCTGTAAGCACCAGTCTCTCCTCAGTTGAGTATGAGGACCGCTGACCCCTGTGGCAGGTCGGTGACATGCCAACTCCACTATGGCCTCTCTTTCAGGGATAGACAGACAGCAGAGATTGGTAGCTGGGAAGAGAGAGAGAATATGGCAGCTTTGGCCCTGTCACTCTGAGACAGATGTAGAGAGCAGGGACTCTCTCTCTCTATCCCCTTTGTCTTTCTCCGTGTAAGATAGTATCCCATTTAAAGTACCCTAGCTCTATATAGCTTCACAGACAAGCCCCTAGATTCAGAGATTACAGGATTGGCTAATATAAACCCACAAGATCCCTGCTCAGTTTTTCAGGGCCTACCATTCGTGTTTGCCTAGTGAATCTTAATTCGTGAGAGATATGGTGAACTGAAGTTTAGGATGATGTCATAAGGAAAAGTCTTCTATCATACAGCTGTGCCTGCTGCTGTACAGATTCAGACATCTCATCAAAGTACACCTTTTATACTTACTGCAGCTTAGGTCACCAGTGCGGGGATGGCGGCACTTTGCAAACAGACAGCCATTCAAAGTCAATACCCATTGCCTCCTAATTCCTAGTTTCACTGTCAGTGTATCCCTTTCACACTTATTCTTTCTCTCTTTCCACTCTTGCAGTATCACTCCTCCAATAAAAGTATTTTTTTTATTCATGTTCGATTAATAAAAATCATTACACGTTTGGAACAATGTGGTGCAATTACACATAAATACAATAAATACAGCTGGCGAGTAATAATAAAATCTTTAGAAAGGATAAAATCAATGGTGTTTCTTGGTAGGGAAATAACGTCCTGTACACATAGTTTAAAATTATTTAAAAAGAGATGGAGGTAAGTTCAGAAAGTTTTGGCAGTTTCGTTCAAAGGAAGAAACATCCAAGACTGTGGAAGAAGGGAATACAGCGCAAAGTTGTAGGACTTGATGCGGTTTGGTGCTTGGGATGCTTAACAAATGGGCACATCGAGGACTTAATCTGGACTGATTTGGCATCCTAGTCAGGGCCAGACTGGGAACCGAAACAAGCCCTGGCAAACTGCTCAGCCGGCCCTCCTGGGGAGGGAGGGGTAGTGCTGCTGAGCTGTTTCCTAGGGCCGGATTTGACCGGTTTTGTTACAGGGGGCGATATTGCAGGCCCCAGTAACAACTCCCCCCCCCCCCCTCCCCCTCACCCCAGACCCCAAAACCAGCCCCCACCCTGTCGGTCCACCAGGGAAAGGCCCGGTGTCCGCTACGGCCCTCTCTGAATTATGCTTACGAAAATGCTTCCAAATAGCCACATTGGGGTGTTAGTCTGGACTGATTTAGCATCCCGGCCCCCATTAGGTGAAGCTCACAGAGATGAAGTAAGGGGCTGGAAGGTGCAAGAGATGACCTGCAGTGAGGGATCCCTCGAAGCTATGACGAGCATTCCATGTGGCTCTTGCCATTGTTATGGGCTAGATGAAGTAAGGGACTGGAAGATGCAAGAGATGACCTGCAGTGAGGGAGGCCTCGAAGCCATGACGAGCCTTCCATGTGGGTCTTGCCGTTGTTATGGGCTGACAATCTCCTGACAGCTGGATGAAAAGCATATAGTGCACTGACAGGGGCAAGTGTCACTGTGTGGGGACGTTTAAGAGTGTGAGTCGGTTGGGGTTTGTGAATTTCCCCAGTCTGGTTAAAGTAGTTGGCGTATTATCAGAGAAGCATAGATCCGAGGCCTCCTTGCACAGTCTGACGCCATTAGTGCGAAACAGAGGTAAAAGCAGTCCACGATGATCGTCTGCAAGTTTGGTAGGATATTGCGGCATAGATTTGCAAATTTAGCAGCACAAAAATGGAAATTTAGCAGCATTTTGCAGCACTTTATTTTACTCGTAATCTTCCCTTTTCAGTCTTAAATCAATGTAAACTGATTTAGCAGAGTATTTAACTTTGAAATAGGCATTATAAACTGTCTGAGAGAGTTTTTTTGCTATATTCTCCTTTGTGGCCAACATTCTGGAGCATAGGCCACGCCAAGCACAAAAGCACAAAGTCAAGCGTTTTTACTCAAAAAGTTAGTGGTCCGTCTTTAAATGGTCGTGCAAGAGATTTTACTATAAATATTCTGGTCTTTACTTCTAGTCTGACGCGCCTTCTCTAAATATTTCAATTCAGCTTGAAGTTATTGACAGTATTTCCACCTTGCATCAACTTCAGAGCCCCTGAAACAGCCCACGGAATAAGCAACAGTGCATACTTGGCACAGTAATAACAACTATTCAGGCGCCTGTATTCATTAAAGTTCATTCAACTTCAATCACCCAACCTGCGTTTTACTACATGCACACATTCTCCTGAACACACTGCTATTTCGAGATGCGTTTTATCCAGTTTTAGGGGTTCCAGTGCCTGGGAGTTAAAAGAAGTGTTGGAAGACTGCCAGAGTTTTACGGATTCATGCCTAGAAACGCCCTTGAACCTAGGACATGAATGTGACCATCACTTCATAGTTGGCGTGGCGGAGTTGTGGTGGACTGGATTTGTGCCAACCATGGGAGAGGCCACTTCAACGCCTTCTGTATTGCCGGCTGTGGGCGAGGCCAGTGCGGCCCCATAATTGGAGGGGGTTTGGAAGAACTGCGTGATAAGGCCTTTTTGGAGAGCCTTAGAAGGTGATTTTGGGCCTGAGTGCACCTGTGCAGTGATCCGAATATTCCTTGTGGTAGCTGAAGGCTGAGTGACTTTCCTCTCACTGGCAGAGTTTGCACTTGTTTTTGTATTGGAAAAGTCTTTGGAAGTCACGAGATGGGTGACTCCTCCTTTGGACCATAGTGCGCATGGGCATCGGCTCCATCGTCAGATTGTTTTTTCGCCAGCAGGGAAATTATGGAGTTTTTGTGAGGAACAGAAAAGATGCCCATGTATGCTGTATCTAAATAAGATAATACTGGAACAGATAAAGGTAGCCGGGGAGGTGTGTGGCCGTGTGTGGATCTGCAGCTCTACATGCCAAGAACAGATGCATACTGGTAAGTAGCATTTTCCATTCGAGGCATATGAGCTGCAGATCACACACTGTGCATAGATTGTATAGCAGTACCCCTCCTTAGCGGCGACCACCAGTATCTGTTGCAGTAGTTTGAAATAGTGTTTTGAGTACAGCCTGGCCCACACTAGCTTGTTGTTTTGTTTGCGTATCTACATAATAGTGCATTGTGAATGTGTGCGGTGTAGTCCATGTAGCTGCTTTGCAGATGTCATCTAATGGAATGTTCCCTAAAAATGCCTTCGAAGCCCCTATCTTTCGGGGATAGTGTACGTTTTGCTTTGTGATAGCAAATTTGTATGAATTTGACAATCCACCTTGCAATTCCAGATTTTGATATGGGGTTGCCTTTATGTGGTGGTGAGAAGGGCACGAAAAGTTGTTTTGTCTTGCGAAAAGCTTTTGTTCTTTCAATGTAATAAAGGAGTGCTCTTTTTAAATCTAGAGTATGAAGAGCTCTTTCTGCGACTGTTTGTGGTTGCGAGAAGAATACTGGCAACTCCACAGACTGGTTGAGGTGAAAGGGAGAAATAACCTTAGGGAGGAATTTGGGATTGGTTCTGAGAACCACTTTGTTATGATGGAGTTGTAAGAATGGTTCTTGAATAATCAGTGCCTGTAGTTCACTTACTCTTCTAAGGGAAGTAATGGCCACCAAGAAAGCGACTTTCCATGTTAGAAATTGTAACTCGCATTTGTGCAGAGGTTCGAATGGGGGGCCCATTAGTCGCGTGAGAACAATGTTTAAATTCCACACAGGTGAGGGTGGTACCCTGGGAGGAATTATTCTTTTGAGGCCTTCCATAAATGCTTTGATGGCCGGTATTCTGAATAGCGACAAGTGTTGTCTATTTTTTAAGTAGGCTGCTATGGGAGCGAAGTGTAACCTAATAGATGTGTATGCTAGATTACACCTTTGGAGATGTAGTAGATAACCTATGATGTGTTGAATAGACATCTAAAGGATTGATGGTGTTGTTGTGACAATATATCAAAAATCTTTTCCACTTGGCTGCATAGTAGGCTGCATAGTAGGCTCTACTGGTGGGGCATCTAGCTTCTCTGATAACATTCATACAGTCAGGGGGTAGGTTAAGGTAACCAAACTCTAAGACCTCAGGAGCCAGATCGCTAGGTTGAGCTGTGCTGGGTCCGGGTGTCTGATCTCTCCATGGTTCTGGGTTAAGAGGCATGGGGAGAGGTCTAGTTTTTGATGCGGGACCACAGATAGTTCCAGTAATGTGGTGTACCACGGTTGTCTGGCCGATGTTGGAGCAACTAGGATGGGAGTCAGCGAGTGTTGCTGCAGTTTGCGCACCACCAGTGGAATGAGTGGGAGAGGCAGAAAAGCATACGCAAATCTGCCTGACCAATTCATCCATATTGCACTGCCTTTGGATAATGGGTGTGGATATCTGGCGGCGAAGCTTGGGCATTTGGCGTTTGTGTGTGGCAAAGAGATCCATCCCTGGCTGCCCCCACATGTGAAAAAATGGTGGAAGAACTTGCGGATGAAGTTCCCGCTCGTGAATCGGTTGCATCGGACGACTTAACAGATCTGCTATGTTGTTCTGGACTCCCGGAACATGTTGGGCTAGGAGAATAATGTTCTGGGGAATAGCCCATCTCCATATGCTTTGTGCTAGTTGAGAGAGCTGTAGGGAGTGTGTCCCGCCTGGTTTCTGTATGTAGTACATTGCTGTCATGTTGTCGGCACGGACTAGGACAGCTTTGCCTGATATTTGTTTCTGAAACGCCAGAAATATGGCTAGTAACTCCAGGTGATTGATGTGGAGTAATTTTTGTTGAGGTGCCCTGCATGGTGTGATGTAATAGATGAGCTCCCCAGCCGGAGAGCGATGCGTCTGCTGTTAGCAAAATCTGTGGGACCGGCTCGATGAACGGTTCCCCTTGGAAAGGTTTTGGGTGTTCCACCACTGCAGAGAGCGATGCGTGCGGCCGTCCACCAACACCAGATCTGTCAGCTGACCTTGAGCCTGGTTCCACTGACGTGCTAAACATTCCAGTAGGGGACGCATCTGGAGCCTTGCATGAGGTACTATAAAGATGCAAGAGGCCATCATCCCTATCAACTGCATGAACACTCGAGCTGGAAGAGAGTGTTGCGGCTGAAATTTTGTTCTGAGGCTTTGTATGCTTGCTTTCCTGGGTGGACTGGGATATGCAAGTGCTTTTGAGGTGTTTATTGTGGCACAGAGGTGCTGTTGTATGTGGGACGGTTATAGGTGAGACTTAGCGTGGTTTATGGTAAACCCTAAGTCATGGAGTAGTTGAATTGTGGCGTAAGTGTGATGTACACACTGGTTGTATGACTTGGCTTTTATGAGCCAGTCGTCTAGGTATGGGAAGACGTAAATTTGCGGTCTTCTTAGGTGAGCTGCAACCACCGCTAGACATTTGGTGAAGACTCTGGGTGCTGTGGAGACTCAGAATGGGAGTACCTTGAATTGGTAATGCTGACCGTCTACTAGAAACCGGAGATATTTGCTGTGAGAGGTGTGAATAGGAATATGGAAGTAGGCGTCCTTGAGTGGCAAGGAAATCGCCTTGTTTGAGAAGAGGAAGGGCCTGTTGAAGTGTGACCATGTGAAAATGGTCTGATTGTATGTACAGGTTTAGGGGTCTGAGGTCCAAGATGGGTCTCAGAGAGCAGTCCTTTTTCGGAATTACAAGGAGTAAACCAGTGTTTTGCTGATGCAGGGGAACTGGTTCTATTGCATGTTTTTGTAGGAGGGAAAGTACCTCTTGCTTTAGCAGCGATAAATGTTCTGGTGACATTGGGCGCTGTCTGGGTGGTATGTTTGGGGGGTAGAGGTGAGTTTTGAACGATTTGTGTCACCCACCTGTCTGTAGTGATGTTGTTCCAGACAGGTAGGAATTGTAGCAATCTTCCCCCGACCGGAGTGGAATGGTCCAGGGGGAGTGGAGGGGAGTCATTGGGTAGGGGTGGAGGCGGAGCGAGTATTGTTGGTTTTGCCTCTACCTTTGTTATTATTGCCTCTGTCGCCCCCTCTTTGATAACCTCTGGTAAATGAGGTCTGGGTGGGATTTTTATAGGACGTGGAGGGGTTGTCAGAGGAATAGCCTCTGGAGGTGCCCTTTTAAGAGGAGCGACGAGAAGAACGTCTGGGAGCTTGCGATTGCAAGGCTCCCATTGATTTAGCCGTGTCGGTGTCTTTTTTCATCTTTTCTAGAGATGAATCCACGGCAGGGCCAAATAGGTGTTCCTGATCAAATGGCTGGTTAAGTATTGTAGTTTGTACTTCTGGTTTAAAACCAGAAATGCGTAGCCATGCATGTCTACTTAGAAGGACACTTGTGTTAATGGCTCGGGAGGCGGTGTCTGCCACGTCTAGAGCGCAACGAATGGAGGTGTTTGTTATGAGTTTACCCTCCTGTATGAGGTCATTGGCCTTGGTCTTGTATTTGTCAGGAAGGTGTTGCAATAGGGTCTCTAGCTCGTCATAGTGTGCCCTATCGTATCTAGCCAACAAAGCTTGTGTTGGCGATTCGCCAAATGTTGGCTGCTTGTTACGCTGTACGTTTACCAGAAGCGTTCAAGAGTTTTGATTCCTTGTCGGGAGGCGGAGCATCCCCTGACGTTTGTGAGTTAGCCCTCTTTCTG
The DNA here is from genome assembly GCF_964204655.1 of Triturus cristatus. Classification (NCBI taxonomy): domain Eukaryota; kingdom Metazoa; phylum Chordata; class Amphibia; order Caudata; family Salamandridae; genus Triturus; species Triturus cristatus. The sequence continues at coordinate 559,850,080 of NC_140590.1, forward strand.
GTATTGGAGACCACTAAGGAATCCAATGGTAATTGTGCCTAGATGTAAACAGGGTCTGCTGGGGCAGATTTGTACTTTTTTTCTATCCTGGGGTTAATAACCCTAGCCCTAACAGGATCTTTGAACACCTCAGGTGCGTGTTTGACTACCCCTTTCAACATGGGGAGAACAGAAGTGGACCTCTGGGATGTATCGAATGTGTGTAATTGTACCATGTGGTATTGTGCAGCTCTATGAACGAGCTGGGTGAAACCTATGGTGTCCTCTGGAGGGGAAGGTCTAGAGGGATAGATGTCATCTTGTGGTACATTAGGGACATCTGGTGTATTATAATCGTCCCATGGGTCTGGTGTGTGAGGCGGACTAGGATCCCCTAGTGGTTCATCGTCTGCACCCCCCTCCCCCCTTCATCAAAGGTGTCATCACCGTCCACTGGTGGAGGAGGTGGTGTGGAGGGGGAGGTAGAGGAGGAGGTGGAGAAGGGGGTCTGAGAGGAGATGTTGCAATGTCTCTCTTCTTTGGTGGAGATGGAGCCGGTAGAGGTATGTCCATTGGTCTCTTTTTGGAGCGGAGAGTCATTTGACCTGTTCTTGGGTCTTTTAGAAGAGTTTTTTTGGGTTGGATCAGGTGTAAAAAGCTCTTCTGGTTGAGGCTGGTGTTTCAGCGCAGATTTTTTCGGTTTGGAAGGCTTGCGCGGCACCGAATCTGGAGTGGATTTATGCACTTTTGGATTGGAAGGGTGAGATGTTTTAGTCTCTGAAGGAGCCTGCGGAACCGGTGTTTTTTGCGGTTCCGAAGGTTTTTTCGGCTCCGAAGGTTGAGCATCCGTACTCTTTGGAAGTGGCTTTTTACTTAGTTCCGATTACTTTTTTGGAGTCGAGGGGTCGGTACCACTAGGTTTCGGTGCCGAGTGCGCTGATGTGGACCCAGTGGTCGGCACGGAGGAGGATGGTTTCTTTTTGGGTGCCGGTGTTTGGGTTTTGGCACCGACGGCAGGCTGACTCGATCCCGAGTGGCCTGAAGGCTTATTTGTCAACTTCTTTGCCGGGCCCTAAGGTGGGGCGTGAGAAGTATTGTCACGGTGTGCACCTAGGCCCAAAGGTGAAACCGAAGCCTTTTTCTGTTTGGGGGGGGGGTGGATCAACGTCTACTTACGACCCGCTGCCCAGGAGTGATGTCTTCGACGTCGGAGTCAGACTTCAGAGGCGCTGACGAGGCCTTCTTCGAGTCGCTCCTGCACTGGTACATCGACGCCCTCCTGGAAGATGTCGTCGGGAATGGATGTCGACGAGCGAGACCTTCTTCTTTAAGCTCGACGATCCCGGATGGTTTTCTTGGAGCGGAAAGAGGCACAAGCTGGACAGTCTCTGGCCTCGTGCTCAGGTGAAAGGCAGAGGTTACACACCTGATGAAGTTCTGTGTGTGGAAACTTTTGATCCACATTGAGGACACTTCTTAAAAGGAGTCCTTTCCATGAGCCAGATCTAATGGCCTAGGTAGGCCCAAAGGCCTTAGTCGACGACCGGAATCGAGGACCTCGAACTTGAAGAGATGTGCGACGACTAGGGATCGCGAACGAAACAATACTGGAGAAAGGATGAAGGATTGCGCGTCAAAAGTTGGATCGGTAACGGCATTGAACTGTAGCGCAATAAACACATCCGAGGTGGAAAAAAATAATCTGACCATGGAGCCGAGGCCCAAGCGCCCTATGGTCCAAAGGAGGAGTCACCTATCTCGTGACTTCCAAAGACTTTTCCAATACAAAAACAAGTGCAAACATCCGGGCCCAACACCAGATGGCGATCTATGCACAGTGTGTGATCTGCAGTAGGCCTGGGCTAAAATTCCGTTCCGCTCGCGGAGCGCGCGAAAATGTCAAAATTTCCGCAATGCGCATGTTACCGGAAATGTTTTGCTTGCTCGCGCTGTAAAATAATACATTCTCGCGTGCGCGCCATCGCCTTACCTGAATCCCCGCGTTCGCCGACAAGTTTTCCCGATCCGGTCGTGTTCTCCCCGAGATGTTGGATTGTTGGTAGCCATTTGCGCTGTCTCGCGACAGTTCGCGCCCGCAGTAACGCCATTCGTCGCACGATCACGTCTTTCTTCTCGCGATCATGCAACGCGAGACAAGTGAAAACAAGATGGCCGCGCCCGCGAGCAACCGCATGGGTAAGTTGGCGAGCCGCGACCACGCAGAAAATACCGTGAACGGGCGGGAAAAAAACTGCCGCATCTTCGCGACATTTCCGCGTGTTTGCGGATATTTTTTACTTTTTCGCGATAATTTGCAAAAGGGAATTTCACAAATTCCGCCCACCCCTAATCTGCAGCTCATATGCCTCGAACATGTACTATCTGATAAATAGTTGGGTACAGATTATTTCAGTTGGGTATAGTGAGATGTCAGTCAGATTTCATCAAGAATGTTTACATACACACGGACAAAAACTCATACACATTCTTTCCCTCTCTGTTTTGAAAGTCCTCCAAACATTTTTATTATTTAAAAAAATATTGTTTTCTCTTAGTACTCCTATCACTCTGCATTCCTCTACTTTTCCACTACCCCCTTAGGCCCCCTTCATGAACTCCGATTGTCCTATGTATTTTAACATTAAATGCCAGCCTGATTGTTGGAATATCTGAGGCTCAGCCCCCACCTCAATCTTACTGACCAAGTTACGCACCTGTCGACTTGCATCATGATCACCAGTCATCATCTGCCTATCTAAAGGCCCATCTCTGAACACTCCCTTGTCTTAGCCTTTTAATAAACCTCAGTCAATGTGCTGGGTATGCGACTCTAAACCAACCTGAAGTTTCACAATCCCCAGACATTTTGGGGTGATCTGCAGAGACCATGGAAGTATTGGAATATTTAATGAGTGCCCTTTCAGAGTCTACAGAGTTTGAGAGTTTAAATGAAAATATTGCTGTAACATGTACCGTTTAACCTACTTTTTCCAAAATGTACTTTTGTGTGTGTGTGGGGGGGTGGATCCTTTGAAACCTCTTAGAATACGGCTGGTTTCACTTAATCTTTCCTTTTCAGGTTAGGTATTGCACCACAGAAGGTTCAGGTTTTCCGCAATTAGCACTGCTCTAATAAGCTGCTAGATTTTACAGTTTAATGTCATATATGTAATGTGTTAATCTGCTGCATGAACTAGCAGGACAGCATTCAAGATTGCAAGCTAAAACTTTATACACCCCTTTTTACACATTCTTGATCACTTTTAAAAACATGTTGAAAAAGGGGTAGCTAGAGCACAAAAGGTCTTAGGTGATGTCCATGCAAAATAGGTAGCACCAGGCATGGAAGTGAGCCACATCGGTAGCATTAGTCAATGATGCCAGTTATGAAAGCAAACAAATGTCGGAATGAATTATTTAGTTATACAGCAAGTCAAATGCAAAACTGAAAAAAGCACAACAGAAATACGCAATTCTAAACGGGTGTTTACTTTATAAAGTTCAAATTTATGTAAAAAGCTGTGTTATATAAGAGTACAGATTACAATTCACATAAAGGCAAAAGCGATGCAGATGGACATTCTTTTGTACAGTTCTTTTGTCATAACCCATTTCACACATTAAAAGACAGGAAAAACATAAATGGCTATACAATGAACAATTCCTGAGTGGATGGCAACAAAGAAAATGGGTTGGATTTTTGACAAAGCAGTGAAGAAAACTCTTCAACTTCACTCAAACAACCCATCGCCACACTCCTTCATGGACAACTACCTCAGCAGAGAGTGAGTTGCATCTGCTTACAGGTGGACATGGATACCAAATTCACCACCAGATCACTTTGCATCCTCATAAATTTGTTTAAGAGTGCGAGAGCCAGGACTGATCTATTGGGCAGCCATGAGTCAGAAGGTGCCATGTGAACATATTACAAAAATAACAATTGATGGACAGAATGTTGAACAATCTCAAACATTTACCCCAGTGCAGAGATCTGGGATCCCCATGCCATTCCAGTTTAAACCCAGCCATATGCAAATCAGTCTTGACCCTGTTCCCCATGGGAACAGTCCAGCAGGAACTGTCTTGGTCCCAACTGGGGTGGCATAGTGAGCAAAAGAACGATGGATTAAAACCAGATCTATGACAGAGTGAGTGGTTGAAAAGTTTCAGCACTCCGTCCATCATCTTGTTGTGTTTGCTATGTTCGCCCTAAGTTGCCAAGGTTATGCCCAGATGTGGGTCCCTGCTCACTGTGTCACTGGATTCAAGCTAGCCTGGCTGATGAGGGGTAATACCCCAAAACCGGTCCCACGATGCTGGTTGCCGGTCCAGGGAGGGCCAGGCCTGGCAGTTCGGGCCGGATTGCTCCCATGATGAACAGGGTCAAAACTGATTTGCATATGGCGGGGTCCAAACTGGGGTGTCATAGTGAGCAAAAGAATGATGGATTTAACCCAGATCTGTGACTGAGGTGAGTGGTTGAAAAGTTTCAGCACTCTGTTCATCACCTTGTTGGGTTTGCTGTGTACATATTAGGCACACCTTCCAAAACACTTATAATGGCACACCACTTAGGAACCACATGCTGATAGGCAGGCAGATGCAGTTCCATTTCAAAAGTCAGTGAATTCTAGGAGGTCTAGGACCCAGGTACCTCCCCAAGCAGCATGCTCATTGTAACTTCTACTACCTGCAAGTCTGCCTTCATAAAGGACAGAAGCCAGACCCAGATGTAAGTACGTTGTGTTTAGGTAGGTTAAATTGCAGTGTAGGTGGTAACAGTGCCGGCTTTTGGGCGGTGCGAGCGGTGCACCGCACCTGGTGACAAGGTCAGGGGGGCACCATTCGTGCTCTGAAATCGGCACCAGTAGCATTGCCCAAAAGTCTGCCCTGGCAAACACTGTTGTCCCACTCCCTCTGTCTTTTCCACAATGTTAAACATTGTAGAAATAGAAGAGAGGAAACAGTGTTAAACAGATCAGGAGGCACACTTTTATGCCCACCCCGCTGCAGTTAAAGATTTGCTTTGCTTATGAATCGGAAAATAAAAGGTTTTGCGTGAACGTTCGGGGTCTTTTATTTAATTGATCTGGGCACATAAAGCCGAGCTCAGCTCTCAACTTTCACTTTCAGTATGTCTTCTTACCGCCTTGATTACTAGAGACATTCCATGCCAGTTTAATTTTGTGTAATTCACTTTATTAATTAAAACATGTACGTTTTACACAGGGGCGGCTCTGTGCCGGTGCAACGTATATTATGGGTTTAAAAGCACCTGCTGCTGCATTCTTTTCTTCCAGCAATTTTTGTGCAACAATAAACATGTCAGGGTAACTCTGGTGATTAATATTCTTTCAGGAGGAAGAGACATTGGAGCTTAGTTAAGTGGAAGTTTTGATTCATTGTAAGGTAGCACAGAGGGTTAAGATGCCTGCTGCAAAGAACATGTACCATGCACATATTAAAGAGCCTATAACGTAAATAAGTCAGTAGGTTACTGCTTTTGTCAGAGAGATCATATTGTTACTTGCAATTTGTAAGTTAAAATCCTAATGTAGAACAAGGAGCCATTAACGGTCATCAAACCGCTGCATGCAAACTACAAGGTATAGATTGGAGCGTTATGATTTCTCACTGGTCTTTCATTATCCTAATGTTGCAAAATGGGCTAATTTGGGTAGAAATCAATTCTTATTATCAACGAGAACCTCAGACCAAGCACTCAAATTATACTGCCTACGAGTATGGATAACATGACTCCTATTGCAGTCCTCTGTCTTATGCAATGTTTCCCATACACTAATTTACACACGTATAATTGATTCAGTGGTGTAGCAAGGGGGGGTGGGGGGGTGGGGGGGGGAAGGGGTGGAAGAGGCGGTCCACACCAGGCGGCACGAGTTTTGGTGGCAGCGGCCTCCCCCCACTCTTACCGGTCGTCTCGGTTCAGAAATTCCCCCCACTCTTCAATCGGCCGCCCTGCGGGGTAGCAAATGCAGTGACCCCCACGAGCAGCCAAAGGGCTAGCTACGCCACTGGATTGATTGTCTCTGTGTTAAATTTGTGATGTAAAAGGGTCTGACACAGTAAACCGGTATGGGTGGTGCTATAAAACTAATTTAATGCATCTGTGAGAGAGTAATTATGAGGAGTTGAGGGGAACTGTTGAAGAGTGGTAGTGAGGAAATCCCTAACAAAGGTGGTTATTGGGGGGCGCCAACAAACATTGTCGCACAGGGTGTCACCAGCCCTAAAGCCGGCCCTGGGTGGTAGCCTGCAAAACAGGGCAACCCCATGCTTGGACAAAGGCTAGCTGGCTTCCTTTGCTACATCTAAAGAGAACTACAAACAGGGCATTAAAAAAAGTGAAGCCAATTGTGAGAGATCCCATCTGGTTGGAGTTTCACTTTCGCCAGCAAGAAGGCTAAGTAGGTTAAGGTTAGCCACTGACATCTACTGTGATCTCCACTTCACAAGTCAGAAATCGAGCATGGGACATAGCATCAGCTAATAGGCAAAGCCCTGAGGTGTGGCACAGAGGGATATATAAAAACGAGATATTACTAGTACTGAAGTGATAGGCAAATTATCTGCATATACTGCAGATTCCATGCTGGGAAGTCATCTTTCGAATACAGTCACCGGAAGGAGGAATACTTCAGAGGAATGAATATGAAAGGGATGGGGAAGGATTCGGTTATTTACTAATATTCTGTTCGCATTTTTTTTTAAAATGAGATAAAGAAAAGACGTCAGAAACTTGCTAATCTGTAAACACCTTCATGTTGTTCTGCGGTGGTGGGGAAAGGGGGTACAAATATTGATTTAAAAACTACTTGTGAGTGGAGCCAGTCAGACTGTGAGGCGCTCCCTCCAGTACAGGGCTGCGAGTGGCGGATCGCTCTATGACAACTCCCTGGCTTTGCAGAAACGAAGAAGCGAGGCAGACTCGCAGGCAATGCTGCCTAAATAATAACGCCCAACTAACTACGGAAATACTGAAAACAAAATACCAAAAAAAAAGTCTACGAAGAAGACCAATTATAAGAATACAAGGCGTTTGACTAGTGGATAAATGGCAAAGACGATACTGCCACTCTCTGGCCAGAAAAAGGAAAGCTTGCTGTGAATGCAAAACAGGACTGAAAAATACTTTGCGCGCGAAAACCAATTGAAAGCTTCCGAATCTCCTTAAAAACACAATTTCAACAAGCATTTGCAATGCAATAGGTCTCGCATTATAAAAGTGTGAGCAGCTGGCATTGCTAATAATAATGCAACACTAGCTATTGGCTTTGTAAATGATAAATCAATGCCATTATGTGTTTGTTTTATGAAATAGATTAAAAAAGGCATTGTCATGAACAATGCCAATAGCTTAAACTTTTGCAAATGCGAGACCTATTGCATTGCAAATGCTTGTTCTGTGTGCAGCCCTAATTTCCTTTCCTCTGCGTGGGTAAAGACAAGCCAGCCATCTGTTCTGGGAACGTGGTCCTACGTAAACATGTCACCTTGCAGTCAACGTGGCGCTGGCTGGTTCCTGAAGAGCTCTTCTTAGGAAAGCACTCGCTGCTTCTTTAAATGACCAACTTCTTTTCTGCTAATTTTTATAGGTTTAGGGACGTTTCGTAAGAAATACTGTTCTTGTATATTTTTCTCTTTCGAGTTATTGAACCTATTATTATTCAGAGATCTAGGCAAACGTGTACAGACTAATGGAGAATTATGTACTTGGAAGCATCAGTGCTTTAAATGGAAAACAAAATAAATGCAGGCACTAACTAAATGTAACAGAAGGGGCGAAGCTAAGGGCGTGGCTTGGAGACAAGCAGTTAATTTGATATGTTCTTGGTGTGAAACGGTGCACAATTACGCAGCAACAGTTCTGCTATTTGTAGAGCATTCTTTTTGTCTATGTATTTGTTGTTAAATACATATAATTGCACAAACATTGCAATGCACACACATTTTTATATTCACTGAATACCAGCGTATGCCCAGGACATTTGACAAACCATGGAAATATTTCTTGATTAAAATATTTTCCCTGATCTTTAAGGTGGAAATGTCCCTGGTTAGCTCAAAAAGGCACACAAACCCACACTCTCAGATATTCACCAAGTGGTATGCAAGCAAAATAAGCATACACAGATAAAAGCACAGATACTCACCCAATTATATGCGTTTCCACACAAGCCGGTACAGAAAAACGAAAGGAACAGAGGGCAGAAAGGCACGAAAAACGAGTGGCACAGAGGGCAGAAGGGCACAAAAAAACGAGTGGAACAGAGGGCAGAAAGGCACAAAAAAAAAAAAAGAGGGAAACGAGTGGAACAGAGGACAGAAAGGCACAAAAAAAGAGTGGCGCAGAAGGGCACAAAAGACGAGAGGAGCAGAGGGCAGAAAGGCACACAAAAAACGAGTGGAACAGAGGGCAGAAGGGCACAAAAACGAGTGGAACAGAGGGCAGAAGGGCACAAAAACGAGAGGAGCAGAGGGCAGAAAGGAACAAAAAAAGAGGGAAAACGAGTGTAACAGAGGACAGAAAGGCACAAAAAGAGGGAAAACGAGTGGAACAGAGGGCAGAAAGGCACAAAAAACGAGGAAAAACGAGTGGCACAGAACAAGAGCGCACTGAAGCTGACGAGGAGGGAGTGGGAGGGGGGAGTGGGGGCGGGCGCAGTGGTGCGGGCCGCAGTTGTAAAAGGCAGGGAGAGGGTGAGATTGAGGAAGGGAAAGATAGGGATCAAAGGAAAAAACAAGGGGGTGGCAAATGGTGTGCACTTTGATGTCCTCAGTGGCCCCGCGGCTCACTGAGGACATCAAAGCAAGTGATCAGGCAGTGCTTTTCAGGCTGCCAAATGGTGCGCGCGCCCAGGGCACATGCACTGTATTTGGAGGCCTGAAAAGCACTGTTTGCACTTCCAAAACTCGCTTACTATAAGTCTCGCCAGAGCAGCGCTAAAGCGCTGTCTCAGACGAGACCTAAAAATTAGGTCCACGTTGCCATACCTTCCCCACTCCGGGAAAAATCCACATTACAAACAATAAAATAAATTTAAATTAAACCGAACCTGCTTGCAGAGCACCAGAGGAACTAAGCACTAAGAAAATGCAGCATGTTTGCAAACCCTTAAGAAGCGGGAAACCAAGCATTGGCAAACCCAATAGGTCTCCCCTTTGAGAGGCTATAGCTGATCTTTTGGCAATGCCTGATGCCGACAGAAGCAATAGGAAAAAAAAAAATACGTTGGCAACAATAAATACCAATCACTGGAAAAGCCAATAGGCTAACTTTTTTATCAATTAAATTGATTCCTCAATATCTAGCAGTTTTCTGCATGTGAGAGGTTTAAAGTGAGAATGAGTGAATGGTGTGAGTGCATGGTAAATGAATAAATAGATAATTTGAGGACTGCATTGATGAATAGTTCAGTAAGTGAGTGTAGACATATGACCCCAGTCTTACAGGTTGAAAACAGTAACAGCAACAACGTTATAAAACGCTACGACTGCCAATACCAGAGCTGGGACCAACTGTATCCAAAATGCTCACAGTAGGTCACGAATTACAACCATGATGCAGTGCAAGTAGTAAGCAGATGTGCATACCATTTTATTGATAATGTCCATAATATGTCAATAGCTTTCAGTAATCCGAACTGCACGTTTAGATTTGTCCGATCACTCAGTACTGCTTAGGGCATGTTAGCATTTGTCCCATCAATTAGAAATTATTGGTGCACACCAGATGTGCAATTAACATATAAAAGTAAAGGTGTCGGTCTACGCCTGCTTAGCGGAGTAAGATTATTTGATAAATGGCGTTTCCTTTGTGAAGGCAGGAGAGAGATCTTGATTGTGGATAGGAAACATACAAAGTTTACATCTCGAACACAACGTTACGTGGCTTTTACTGGAGGCCCGGGTTTCTGGTGTCACAGCTTAATTCTATGTTAGGACCGGAGGCTCCGATTATGCTTTTCGTTCAATGCTTTAATAAACATAAACTCACAGCAGCCATGAAAAGCAATAAAACGATGTTTCTCCTAATATTCCAGGAAAAACATCTCATGAAACAGCAAAAGGAACTTAAGTCTGAGAATAGACTACAACTCTCATGAGACCAAAGGGTATAGCGTCCAACAAGTCCTTCCATAGTGCCCATGAAGTACAGATATGCCCTCCATTTTGGCTGTCCCTCCTCTTTCTTCGCTGCTCCGCAGCCAGTTAAGTTGCTTTTCTCTAGGTGTTCTAAAAGTGTTTTTGTTGACTTGCTAATTGTGGAATGCTGCCCCGGAGATCTTGCCTTCCTTATGGAAGGGGCCCGGGGCTTGGTTTGACTTTACTTTAGGGTGATGATCTTTGTTTAACTATTGTTATTTCAGTTTCAGAGCCCCTGACGGCCGCAGGAGCGTTACCGCTCCTTACACGGCCGCTGCCATTTGTCTTGCGGCGCTTGTAGAGGCCGCTAGGGGGACTCTCATGTCTTGTTGCTCACGCGTCGCGGTCTCCTCAGTTGAGGAGCCTCGCTGCGGGAGACGGACTGTCACGAGCCTTGTCCCCTTCTGTTGTCTCACCTGAACGCCCCTATGGGGTCTGTATTTTCCCAACAGTACAATTCATCTACGCCCTGGCAGGGGTCAGTATTGCGGTTAGTGCCGCGTTATCGCCTTCGGCTACCCACATGATTTGGCAGGCTTAAAGCTTGAGTGCACGATGGCGTGCACAGCTGCTGCTCGCACTCCCTCCTCCCTTCTCCCCCTCCCTTTGTGTCAGCTTTAATCAGACTCATCTGATGCTGGCATTCCCCCCTACCTTCTCGCCCAGCCCTTCTTGTCACCTCGGCTTGTTTATTCGTGCGGTCGTGTCACTTTCACGGCCAATGCTTGTTAGTGTTTATTGCAATGCTTCATGATTGCAGCAGTGCTCGATGCATGTCTGTGTCCGTCCCACCCCTCCCGCACCGCCACCCGCCCTCTGTGTGCCACCCCCCCCTCGTTCCTTGTTATTATTGTTTCCTGCTTGTGTCTTTAGTACTTGTTTATTTTGTAAGCAGGTCACTAAAGGCATCTGCTTGTAGCTGCTGGTTGCCGCGGGGTCATGTTCGGGGTCTAGTGCTTGTTTTAAAATAATTTTCTTTCACTTGCTCTGCTTCGTGCTACGCTATTTTCTTTTAGTCGCTCAGGTTGGTTCTTTAAAACGCATTAGGAAGCATATGTGCACGTTATTTTTTTGTGAGAATCTCACTAGTGATCACTTTGTCTTGCCTCCAAAACAAACGTTCTACGCTGGCTGCATTTTTTTTTTTTAACACACACGTTCTCGTTTCATTTTTTATTAACAACAAGAAGAGCTGAGACCGAGACCCTGCCCACACCCTGTTGCCAATGTACATGAAGGAGGTGGAGGCAAGAGACTCTCGGCAGCTTTCCACTTTCACTCGCTAACACCAGCTTCTGCTCTCCTGCTCCTCCAGCCTCATGTGCTCCAGAGCAAAAACACCAGCCAGGAAAGCAGACCAGTACTACCCCGCCCCCTAACTGTGGAAGCCCTGACTCCAGAGCATGAGCAATTAAAGCCCCCTCCCCCCGAAGCTAGTCCTCTTTTCCAGAAAGTTGCAGTGGTTTGGGGCTTTTACAGAGCGCTCTTTCCCATCCTGGGCCCTGCAGCTTCAGCTCAGGTAAGCATGGCGCACAAGGAGCCAGAGACCACATGGCTCCTCCAGCGTGGCCGGAGGAGCCATGTGCTGCATACAAACTCTGGTGGCCACTTAATATTCATTGTCAGCAGGAGTGCAGTGCGTGATCAGGAGCCGAGGAGTCGGCATGATACCAAAACTCGATCATAGTTGTATTTTATTGTTAGCCTAGAGCTGGAGTGACTTGTTGCGCACGCTTTCGAAGGCAACTTCTAAGTCACATACAGGTATGAGTGCCTAATTAGAGAGCAGACGTTTCAGGGCAAGTGCCATCTGAATGTCAAACTATTCTGTGTTTTTAGTCTGTCTTCTGGTGATGTTTACTACTTTCTCACAGTTTTTATATAGCCTGAACTCAACCGGAAGGATTTGGAGCGCTTTATAAGATCAACACTTATATTATACAAGGGCACGTTAACTTTGCTTTAGGCGCGGGGAGATTAAGTGAATTGCCCAGGATCACAGTGTTTTAAACCAACATCGGGACTCCAATCCAGTTCCAAAAGCGGCAGCTGTAGCCCTAAGCCAGATATCATCCCCGCCCTTTTTCTGTTAAGCTCTAAATGTGCACACGATTCTCCTCCTTTCACCTGCACGCTTCACCCATCCCAAGGCACTAAATCGCCACCCGTCTTGCACAATGCGGCCAGTGCAGCATCTCTCCCTATAACTTTCTCCCTTTTCACCCCATGTTCCTTTTCCCACCCGTGCCCTCATATTGATTCACCCACCTGCTCTCTGTGATCCCTCACAACCCCCACTTCCTGTTGCTCTCCCCTCCAGTGTTACTGTTTTCTTTTATTTTTCTTCAACTGGGACCGGCAAACAAAATCTATTTTGAAAAAAGTGCTTCTCATTCCGTTGGTGCATGCATGCTTGGGGCTTGCTCCTGTAAAATACACAGCCGACAGCGTATGCCTCTTCGTCCTTTTTTTTTTTTTTTTTAAAGCAGGGCTGCACAGCATCTGGGATGCTGTTCCGCAGATCTCAAAACGTTAGCTAAGCTGATAGGGTCCAGAGGCAAGATATATTGGCTTTGCCAAGAGTTGTTTTTGTAGCGATGATGATAAACTCACCTTTTCTGACATCTGAGACAGGCCCGTTCACCTCTATGAAATCTCGCAATCAGCAAATTTCACATTGAGGTGTAAACTGAAGTTCTTTGGTGTGGCGATCACTTCTAGGTCTTCTCTGTGGGAATTTGTTTATCACACATGTTGGTGATATGAGAGAGCCTTCAGTTTCTATGTATCACGTTACAGTTGTTTTTACTACACCCTGTAATTTGTTTGACATGTTTGTATTGGTGATAACTTGAACAGATAGCGGCTGAATGTCCAAATAGGTCGTTTAAAGCATATAATAGTTAATGAGAGGACACTAGAATTTGATGGACGACAGATAGTCAAAACCACATAATTATACCAAAATCAATACCACATAAATATACCCCTCATAAAACCACTCTATGCCACATAGCAACATTCAATATAAATACACTCCACGCCACATAATTCCCATCAGCATAATTGCACTCATTATCACAGTTCCACGCTACATAATTCAGCTCCACACCACATAATTCAACTCTATTCACTTAAACGCACCGCCTGCATCCATTCCACAAAATTCCACATCATGCCACAAAATTCAACAGCACTCAACATAATTAAACTCCACTACATATCACCACACAAAATACCAAACGACATAATTACATTCCGTAACAATCCCACTATACATAATTTCAGTACACTTAATACCATATAAATACTATCCACATAATTTCACTGCACACCATGCCACATCATTCCACTACTCAAATCCACTACACACCACACTATTCCACGCCACACAATTCCACAACTAAAAATTTCAACCCAACCCACATAATTCCATTCCACTCCACAATGTGGCTGGCGTCCCGTGTGCGTCCTTTCTGGCCGGCTACATGATAATCTGCGTCAGTTTCAAAGATATGTCCGTCAATTACATAAGCTGCACTTGCCGCAGAAGACGATGTGGTTTCCAGACCAGTTGCAGTTGAGGTCCGCAGTCACTGGGATTAAACGTGTCAAGCCAAAAAATGTACCTTTGTTCCAGTATACATACAGGTCTGCGTCGTTCTAAAGGGATGCTATGCAAAACCACACAGAGGCTTTACATTTATATTACAGTCCACCTTCCCCGCCATCCACTTTGTAATGAATTCTTCAAATGCAAGTGTGCTTTGCAGTCTAGTGCCAGAAACTTCTCTTTGCTTTCACCACTGCTTAATTTGCCCCGGTGTCCGTTGCCGGTAGTCGGTGTTTCTTTTAGTGAGTGAGATCACAGCTTCTCCCCCGCCCCCACTACCCAAGTCTACAAAACTCCCAACCACGTAACACACTAGAGTGACACCAAATTCTCCCACGAGTTCACTACGGTTCTACCAACTGATGTTTTTCTTCCAGCTAATGAAACCAGAGAGGCAGTTACGTCACTGCCTTAGGTTTTATCAGCAGAAGGCTTTCCTTTTATTATTTTTGAAAGTGTACCAGTTACCTAGACACCGCATTGTTTTGTGTTTTTTTCCAACATATCGGTGTATAGATCTGTGCCAACGCGCAGTTTCCGTTAACAGTATATGTTGTTACATAGATTGCATAATGCTGTATTGCCATTGGTATGGCCTCGCAGCAATCCCATAGTTCTAGACTAACAAATGCTTGATAAAATGCACGTTATGTCTGGATTGTGCGGACTAAAACATAATTCTGCAATACTCCACGTCTCTGCCAATATCCACTACATGGTGAGTGAATCGGTCATGTCCGTTGAGTGTCTCATTCCTTCCCCAAATGCAGGCCCGATTTCTTTGCCCCTCCCACCCCCCCCTGCGCAAACGATTTACAAACACACATGTAAAAAGTAGTAAGTGTACACATGTGGGTTTTATTTTAAGTAGGTAGTACATATGTCAGTTTTGATGGATTCAAAACAATCGCAGTGGGTACTCCTTGGAGTGCAGGGCTAGTAGTTGTCTTCCTTGTCCGCACTCAGGTATATCTTATTTCATAAGGTGGACAGTTTGCCTATGTATAGCAAAAGTACATTTGCACATTGACTTTTTTCTTCTGTTTTTCTTCAAGGAGTAAGTAGTTCTAACTCTCTCTCTCTCTCTCTTATAGACTCTCTCTCTCACTAACTAACTCTCTAACTCCTTACTAACTCTCTCACTAACACTCTCATTAACTAACTGACTAACTATCTCACTGTTACACAAATACTATTTCCCAAGATTCAGCCTTTTGTTATTTATACCCCCCATAACAAAAACAAAAAACATAACAAGCAAGCATTAGCACATACAGAAACAAGTTCAAAGGACAAAATTAAATCAAGACATTATTTATGGGTAATACTTTTTTAATATGGTCTTTTACTTGTACGTCAAGCTTTCTTGGTCATATATAAGGTAACAAAAATGCTTTGAACACTTATTTATTATAACTTTTAAGCATCCTGCAAACTGATGTACAGCACAGCTTAAAAACATAGGCAAAGTCAATATCTCTAGCTTAACACTTATAAGGTCCCAAAGGCGAGACCTATTGGCTATGCCAATGCTTGTTTAATTTTGGCGCGCTGAAAGACAGTTGGCCTGGTCTGTTTCTGAGGGCCTACGCGTACCGGAGGCTAGTGCCACCTCAATAGCGGGCTTGTTCTCTGCATGCAAAGAAGCAGCAGTCCTCTGGTCTGCCTATATTCGGTCACGGGGGTCCCCAGACTTTAAAGTTCCCGTGAGGCTAGCGCCTGGGGGTATTAGAAGGGTTGTTTCTTCCCTGCTTAATTCAACAGAGCCTGTCAGGGCTTTGCTCACCAGGTTCTGTTATAATGGAGCATGATGATGTTTATGAGGAGGAGGTGTACCAGGGAGTACCTCCCCTATGATGATGACGATTTCTTTGATGCTGTTGACACATTATATATATATATATATATATATATATATATATATATATATATATATATATATATATATATATATATATATTCAGATCAGATAGTTCAGGAGTGAGCCAAATTAGCGCAAGTCCGCCTGGCCCCCCCCATCCCTGTTACCCCAATGCCCGGGGAGGGGCCTTCACCCCCAAAGAACGGTTGTCCGGAAGGTGGCCCTGATGAGGTGCAAGGGGGGATAAGGGTGCATTTGAAGCCTCAAACGCGCTTTTTTTGGGCTAAAGTGGTTCCCCCCCCCACCCTGGCTCCTGTGCAAGAGCCCCTTGAGTCCCCTGCACCGGCTTCACCACCCCCTGTCGGGGATTCGCCAGATGATACAGATGAGGGGTCTTCGCGGTCTTGGCGCCCGGCTTGCACTTCCACCGATCTGCCACAGGACAGTTCAAGCATGCTGTACCCGGATGAAATTATTCATCCTCGGTCAGCAGCCTGGGCCCCTGGGGATAAGGTGGCCAAGTTTGTGGCCGGCCGCTTCCACAAGCCCCTGAAGAAGGAGGCTAGGGGGTGCTTGAGAGCAGAGTGTCCGCGTCCCACCTTAGAAGGGAAAGTCGCCTTCACCCCGGACTTGGACTCCAAGATGGCCACTTTTTGGGCCAAATACAAAAAGGATCCTCGGAAGGGTATTGATCGTTCTTGGCGTTCCTGCCAAGACAAATTGTTAGACGCGGTGGGACCTCTTACGGAAATATTAGATATGGCGGAGGAGGCCAAGGTGACTGGGTCCACCATCTCGCCTGAAGTGCTCTCTAATTAGGCTCAACGTGCAATAATCTTCTTGGGCAATGCCACTGCACCCTTTCGACGGAACGCCATCGCTCTCCATCAATAAAGTTGGACCCGAAGTTGGGCGATTTGGCTTCCTCGGAGGCCGGGACAGTTGCGCAGGGGGGCCTATTTGGGGACCCTTTTGTTAAGCAACTAGGGAAATTCGTTGATACTTTTACCTAGTTGGACAAGGCCCAGTCCAACATAAAGAGGGTATTCCATACCTGTTTTTCCCACGGGCCGGTCGTGGCAGGTGCCGCTCGACCAGCCGCGGTGGTCAGCACAACCCCAACAGGGGAGAAGGCTCCAGGCGGGGACAGTATAACTCCACCGCAAATTACACTAACTTTTACCCCACAAGAGGGTAACGGTTCCGGGGCCGTGGTGGCTTCAAAAACACCGGCGGTGGTGGTTTCAATGGTAAGTGTATTGCCTGCATCTCAAGTTTGTAGCGGGGGTCATCTGGCGGCCTTCCACGACGCCTGGGCAGATATCACATCAGATGCTTGGGTCTTGCAGACCCTCCAAGGTTTTCACATAGAGTTTTATGATCTCCCGCGGCAGCAGGTTTTTCCTCACCCCATGGCCTTCTCCGTTGCCGATGCACAGCTGGTCAACAAAGAAGTCTCCACGCTGCTTCACAAAGGGGCCATTTGTCGTTCGCCGCTGCATCCCAACGGTTTCCTCAGCAACATTTTTTTGGTGGACAAAACCGATGGGGGACACAGACCGGTAATCAACGTCAAGGAGTTCAACGGATGATTGGTGTACCGGCACTTCAAGATGAAGGGGATCCATCTCCTCTGGGATGTTCTATTACCATTTAATGGGATAGTGCGGCTGGACCTCAAGGATGCTTACCTGGTAGTCCCCATCCATCCGCTGCACCGGCAGTTTCTTCAGTTTTGATGGCAGGATCACGTTTTCGAATTCACCGCCCTTCCGTTCGGTCTTTCATTGGCGCCCTGGTGCTTCACGAAGGTGCTTCATCCAGTGGTGGAATTCCTCCGAGCCCAGGGCATATGCAGGATTGTTTACCTGGACGACATTTTAATCATGGCTCAGTGCCCCAAGAAGTTGTCTGTTCAGCTACAACAGGGACTGGGTTTTGTCATCAACGAGGACAAATCAATCCTCAGTCCTACCAAGAGCGTGGTGTTTCTCGGTTTCGTCGTGGACTCGGTCCGCTCAACCTAGAGCTTGCCTTCCCGAAAGATGGTCAAGATTCATCACGAGTTGAGACAGACCATTTCCAAGACTCACACCTCCCTCCGGCAGATTGCCCGGGTGGTGGGCCTACTCTCCTCGCTCATCCAGGCAATCTTCCCAGGGCCCCTCCATTATCTAGCCTTGCAGCGCTTAAAAGCATACCATCAAAGAAAATGTTTGTCCTACGATTAGGCGGTTCCCCTCTCTCAAGAGGCGAAAGAGGAAATGTCATGGTGGCTCACTCATATGGGGGCGTGGAACGGCAGAGCGATCTTCAGCTCTATTCCCGACCTGGTCATAGAGTCAAGACGCCAGCAGGTCTGGGTGGGGGGCCCGCTGCAGGGAGTTCTCCACCGGAGGCTCCTGGTCGCTAGAAGAACAAGCGTTGCACATAAATGGTTTGGAGCTCCTGGCGGGGTCTTTGGCGGTCCAGTGCTGGACCAGGGACAGAGTCTGCTTGTGTGTCCTGCTGAAAATGGACAATGTCTCGGCTGTACGTTACGTCAATCACATGGGAGACTTTTTCCTGAGCCTTGGCAAATCTGGCGATGGATTTTTGGGATTACTGCCTGTCTCACCACATATCCATGACAGCGGAGTATCTTCCGAGTCAAGCCAATCAAGTGGCGGACTGGCATTCCAGACATCTGAAAGATTCCAGCCAGCGGAAGCCGGATGTCCAAATCTTCAGGTGATTGCTCCATCTGTGGGGACCGTTTTCAGTGGACCTTTCTACGTCCCACCTGGATCACCAGCTCCCGCGTTTCTTCAGCTGGAGGCCGGACCCCCTAGCGGAGGCTACGGATGCATTCCTTCAAGACTGGTGTCTGGAGCAGGGATATGCCTTCCCTCCATTCTCGATTATTCTGCAAGCGGCGGCCCAGATCCACCGACAGAGAGCGGAGATGGTAATGGCGACGCCGTATTGGAGGTCTCAAGTCTGGCTTCCGGTTCTTCTGGCACTTTCTTGGGATTCTCCAAACCTACTCCCCCAGTTTCCTCATCTTCTTTGGAGTCCGAGCGGGGAGCAGCTTCATCTGCTCACCCAGGGGTCTCTCCGCCGCATGGCATGGAAGCTTTCAGGCACCGATGGTCGTTCCCAGGCCTTTCGAGACCAGCTCAAGTTATGTTATCAAAGGCCTGGGCTGACCGCACATCCAAACACTATCGTTCCGCCTGGACTAAGGGGATGCGTTGGTGTATTTGACGGGATTTGGATCCGTTGGTCGCAGGGGTCGTTCCAGTTTTGAACTTTCTGGCAGAGTTGGCAACAGACAGCCTGGCGTACCGTTCCATTAACGCGGTCGATTCCGCGATTTCGGCACCGCACTGTCCAGTGAAGGGAGCCCCGTGTGGGGAACATCCCTTTGTTTACAGGCTCCTGCGGGGCATTCGCCTTTCGTTGCCCCCGGAACCGTGTTATTCCAGCCTATGGGACGTCAATTTGGTCTTGAATCTCTTCCTCTCTTGGCAGCCAAACAAGTATCTTTCCCTGAAGGAAATCTCGGCCAAATTGGCCATGCTGTTGTGTTTGGTCTCCTATCAGAGGGTTTCGGATGTCCATGCATTGGACATTTCAGCAAGAGTTTTTTTCCCCGGATGGGGTAACGTTCACTGTGCGTCACCGTACTAAGTCCTTGTCTCGGACGATCTCGTTCTCAGCCTTTCCGAATGTCCCCAAGTTACGTGTTGTGAAATGTCTCCAGGCATATGAGGATATAACTCAAGAATTCCGCCCTCTGGGCGAATGTCAACTTTTGATCGCCTTGAGAAGACCGCACAAAGCAGTCTCCTCGTCCACTATAGCCAGGTGGGTGCGTTGGGTCATGCAAGAGGATGGCATTCACACAAGACAGTTCGGAGCTCATTCAACCAGAGGCACGACGACTTCTAAAGCTTTTTCTCTGGGAGCCCGTTTGGAGGACTTGATGCGCGCCGCGGATTGGTCCTCGGATTCCACCTTCAAGAGCTTCTATTTCAAACCGATTTTGGCGATCGCTCAGTTGGTAGTAAGTAAGCTTTGAACTAGCATAATCGGAGCCTCCGGTCCCGACATAGAACCGAAATTTGCCTAGCATCGTAACAGTAAGTTTAAATTCTATTAAGGACACGGAGGCGAGGATTATCCCTTCCACAGCACGATTTCGTGCTAACCCCCCCGTAGATGTGTAAGTAACACATTTTTAATTACTCTTAAAATGTTCTGGTCTTTTAAGCAAAGGTGATTTGTGAATCTTTGTGGGTGACGATGTTCTTGATTTTTCCCAATAGAGACTTGTCCTTGGAAAACCTTACACTATCTCTACTTTGTTTTAGGGAATGACGGTACGAAGCAAGACCAGTAGGAGCATGGCGTGACTCGCGCAAAGAAAGAGGAGGGACAGCCAAAATGGAGGGCATATCTGTATTTCATAGACACTATGGAAGGACTTGTTGGACACTATACCCTTTGGTCTCATGGGAGTTGTAGTCTATTCTCAGACTTTAGTTCCTTTTGCTGTTTCATGAGATGTTTTTCCTGGAATATTAGGAGAAAAATTTTGTTATTGATTTTCATGGCTGCTGTGAGTTTGTTATGTTTATTAAAGCGGAGAAAGAAAAGCATAATCCTAGTCTCTGTGTCCTTAATAGAATTGAAACTTACCGTTATGATGCTAGGCAAATTTCGATTCTACCTACCAAAGGCTGCATATCAAAGAGAGATAAAAGCATTAAGAATTAAAATGCAGTCTAGAGGACCCATTGATGAGAACATGCAGGTTGTTTCTTAATCTGCTTTTGGAAAGGTGCACAATAGGTAGTAAAAAGATTTTAGGCAGATCAGTAAAATCAGCCCAATTCGATTAAGTAGGTTTGCGGGATTCGTTTAGAAATAGCAGTCGTGTGCACTGAGAGAGAGGGCAGTGCAATCCTTTAAATACCTCGGTATCACAATTTTCCATGCTCCGATGGACCTCCTGGAGGGCAATCTGGGCCCCACAATACAGGCTACCCTCCGATCACGGTAATGGGCGTATAGCTCTTTCCAAAATGGCAGCTCTATTACTTTATGAATATTCCTGTGTTGAGACTGGTTAAGTTCTTTCGAGACCTCAACACTCTCGTGCATGAATTGATCTGGGGTACGGGCCGGTCCCGGTTTGCCTTACCGAAACTTCTCCTCCCCCACTGACTTTGGCGGTCTCGGTTTCCCCGATTTGATCTATGCGGCACAATTACATTGGCCCAGCTAATGGCTTGCAGGCCACCATCTGGCGAAGACTGGCCTCACTGCAGACCAGATTAAAGATGCATTACACACAGCACTTTTCTATAGGTTAAAACTCCCTTCACCTGCACCCCACTTCTCGTAGTGGTGCACACGGAGAGTGTAATTCTTTGAAGTGCACCAAAGTGGTACCTTTCTAGGCGTCAGCCAGCTATTAGGCTTCCCGATCCATTCTGGGCTACTCGCCTCCTGTGATCCTACACAATGGGATCCTGTAGGCCTAACTTCCTTGGGGGATCTGTTCAAAGATGGTATATTAATGGACTTTGCGACCGGAATGGATCACTTTGGACTCATTGCGGGCGAGTTCATTACTCATGGTAGGATACCTCTGGCGGGTCACAATTAGCAAACTCACCAACGTGACCCGCCTAACACATACTGCATTGTAAACCTTCACGCAATCTGCCATGTGAAAAAATGGATAACCTGGCTGTAGAGGGATTTCCAGACAAATGCCACTTTGATCCTGCATGGCAAAATGTGATTCCATCATAATATACTGTGGACGATACCCTTCTCTCCATGTTTTTAAAACCCACGAAAGATTTAAAAAAAAAAAAAATACTGGTTTCCAGACACATGCGGGAACGTCTTTACAATTCCTCCAAGGTAGCTGGGAAGAGGAACATCAGGTAGTATTTAAATACAGATATTGGCAGGCAATGCAAAAATCCATCCCACATTCCCTACAACGCCGGGTTTAAATATGTACAAACGTGCATGCTCTGTGGAGGATGTCTTATCCCGCGAAACTACACACACTATTCCCAAAGCTCTCTCCAAATTGCCCTGATGCCAGGTGGAACCGCCCACCTGACTCGCGTGTTTTTTTCTTGGGGAAAACTGTCTTACTCCTGGTCTGAAATATCCTCTGCACTCACCTGGTTCACAGTGACCACTTCACCGCTCCCTAAAGGACACCATCCTGGGTGGCTACCCCAGGCCTGAAAGGTCTAATGTCAACTCCAGATTTATAGACTTTTCCCTCCTCCTGTTGAGCTGAGCCTTCAACCAGGCGTTGCAAATCGTCAGCATTTCCCTCTCTGTCATCTTGGCATAATGTCCTCCAACAGTGGACGCAGGTGGAAGGCACTTGCACAAAGAGGACAAATGGGGGCTTTGTCACATCCTAATTGCCGATCTTTGGGATGCCTTCCTCCTTATCTACCAACGCATGGTAGCTAACGACGATCTCCCGCCTTAGGGGGATACTCACCCGTCCGATAATATTGATGAGGTACAAACAGTCCCTCTCCTTCTGTATTTCACACACAGTCGACTTCCCCCCCCTATACTGGGACCACCGTAGTGCCATACATTACGAGACTAGCCCCCCAGCAACTCCCAGTGAAGTATCCATCCGTTACCCATATAACTCAACACTCCCACTTTTGTAATTCGTATTTCATTTTTATCTTCACATTATTTTAGTGACACACACAGTACATTCACCCCACTTCTTTCCCCTAACCCCTGCCCCCACACAGAACTGTTCTTGTTATTACTTTATTGTTCTTAAATGTTTTGTTAACTCGGTAATACGGATATTATCTTGCTCCTGTAATTTCATTTCTTTTGACTAACTCTTCTAGACAGCTAATAAAGTTGGTTTTGAAAAAACGAAGACATTGCACAAGAATAAAAAAAGTTGTCTTGCAGTTTCTGCAAGTTCTAGTACATGGCTATACATGGTAGTGTGATGTGTGTTCAAAGTGTGATGCCTTCTAAGGTAAACCATGGCATCTGATGCTCATAGAAGAATAAATGTCATAGCTTTAAGATTCACAGGATTGTTTATTTCATAACTGCTTGTGGTGATTTTTTTCTGTAGTAGAGAAAAGCCAAGAATTCTACTGGTCTATTGTTTGGATTTCAGTAACAGCTAAAACTAGCGTCAACTCCCTCATGCTCTCTGATTTCTCCTGGCCTGCCCTCCCACAGTAACACAAGGGAGTTCATGTTGGATTTTTAGTCACTGGTATAAGAAAAAAAAAAACACTTGTCAGTGTAGGGAAAAAAACACAAACAAAGAGGAAGAGACGAGAGATGGCACCAGTGTCTTTGTTGGGAACCCAAATAGTAGCAACTAACCTAGCAAGGCAGCATTATTCTAAAATAAAAATGGCACGCACGCATCTCACACGATATTGCTGCATCAAAATAAAAGTAAAACAAGTATACAATTACTGTAGGATGCCAATTGTCAAATTGGCAGCTCAGCAGCAGGAGCCGGAAAGCAGCATTAGGAAAGTCTTTCAGAGCTCTATAAGTAGATGAGAAGGCTGTTCACCAACAAATAGGCTCCTATTACTTGAAAGCTGCCTGAATATGGTTTACTCTGCCATGCAAGAGGGAACAACAGAGGCGATGGAGGTGGGGAGGAATGTGGGGGAAACAACAGACAAAGCCACATAATAGCAACAGTGTGCCCCAGGGGTATTCAATGGGAAGCAAGCAGCACGTGGAGGAGGGAGAGCAAGAAAGGTCATGCACTCTCAGGAAATGTAGGCAAAGAAGTTAAAAATAAAAAGTAGTTCTCTGATGTCAGTCGGGGAAGGCTTCAAGTCATCCAGTCAAAAGCAGGGTAAAGAAGCTATGCTCCAGTGGAGTAGAGGAAGGAACGATATTGAATTAGAAGCAAGAAAATAAAATTGACAAGACTGTCAACCAATAATGAGCAATGGACTGTGCCCCATACACTATAAGTATTGGTATTGTCAACAATGGGTCTAACTACAGACAACTATTACGAGGCCTAAAAGGGAACCATTCATTAAAAATTAGACCACTTCCAAACTATGCGAAATTAGACTTTTTCCACATAAAAGATTTCCATTACAAAAGTTTTTCAAAACATAATTTTCAACTATCAAGTTTTTGATATTAAAGTGGCACCAAGCACACAAACCGGCAACATTCCTGATGTAATCGCACAAGAGGAGATGGCTCCTGCGGCACTCGTGGAGGCATGGCTCTGTTTCATAGCCATCAGTGAGCCTGCTAGCCATAGAAATTCATAATAGTGCAAAAAAGTGATTGTACCACAAGAGAGATCCCTGGCTGACTGGGGCTGGGGAACTTGGTGGAATATATAGACATGCTGTAACATGACAGGATAGGACAGGTGGGAGATAAATTAAGTATAACCAAAGCTTTGCAACTCTCACCTGAAACCAGAATGTCCCTCTCACATTAAATCCAGATTAGAAGAAGAACAAAGAAGTGGCAAAAAGATATCTTGTGGGTTCGTAGGTGTAACACATGAGACATAAATGAAGATGCCTTCAATCCTCTCCACCCCCAAAAAAAAGACCATAAACGGTTCACCCTGCTACTTTGTTTCATATTCAATACTTAGTCCAGCACAGACGGCCATTCAGCCACCCTCCAAGAGACCAGGAATGAATAATCACCAATAGCCAACACTGGAAGAAAACGAGGCTGCGAAGACTGGAGAATAAGCATAGTGCAATAATCTATATTCAGCAGCAGTCATAACAGAAAGAAAAGTGCAACAGGTTAAAAAAGAGATTTTCCAAAAGGGAGGGCTTCAGCACTAGATAAGGTAAGAGATGACCCACAAAGACAATGAGGAAGACCTGGGCCTGAGATTAAATACCAACGTGAATGAAATTCTGAGGAAGTAGTGGATCAGAACAGAAGCGGAATGACTTGGAGATTTGGAGCAGGTCAGGTACCATGAAGGTGTGATTTGACTCCTTGGGTGGTTTCGGCTGCTACATATTATATTATAGTGACACGTATCTGGAATTTGCATGCACATACAATGTTTCAGAGTGGGAAAGTGTACCTGAAGGCCCTCTGGATCGAGCACGCAGCTATATTAAACAAGCATTGGCATAGCCAATAGGTCTCGCCTTTGGGACCTTATAAGTGTTTAGCCATGCAACAGTTGCATAACTAAATACTTATAAGGTTACAAAAGCGAGACCTATTGGCTATGCCAAGCGGCCGCGAAAGTGATCGCGATTAAACCTCAAAGCGGCTGCGAAAGTGAAAGTAATCGGGCGCGCGCGCCCGCGCACATGCACTGTAGCTCTAGGCTGGCCTGGTAGCACTTTTTGGAGCCCTCTCAAAAAGTCTCGCCAGACCAGCGCATGCGCTGGGTCAGGCGAGACCTAAAAAATGGTTCACTCACCTGCTCAAACTTCCACCCATCGGACATTGTGGAGACCATCTGTGTCAGCTCCTCCTCCTGACACTGCAAAACCCGGTACACATGCTTCACCGGACCCTGCGGAGAATGGGGAGGACCATCTGTTAGCAATGATACAAGAATGAAAATGGTTGTAGAATGTTGCAGCTGTCTTGTTCTTGCAATGGTCCACCAGCAGCATGAATAGCACAGGTTTCATATAAAAAGGTAGACATAACAAATAACCATCTTCGATCACTCTATAGCAGAGAGTTGTCAAAATACACCAAAATAATGAATGCCAGGACCACTGTACGCATGCATGTCCAATGCCAACCCTAGGTATTTAGGCCACACGAAGGAAGGGATTTGTCCGGATTAACTGAACTTATGTTGACACAAAACTTGAATTCCCACATTCCAGTTTCACAGCATGTGCTCTGAGCACAATCCTACAATGGAAGCAGAAAGCTGCGTATAGGTCACAGTAAGGAGTAATGTGCGTTTCAGGCTCAGTCATGCATTCAGAAACAAAATGAAACTCACACCTGCAACAAAGTTTAGGGAAAGAGATACCTTTGGTCTGGTGCTTCACCACCCATCAAGGTCCCAAACAAAGCAGAGTAAAAATATAGATCCGATTCTGAGGAGAGCAGCTCTTTGGGGGAGTTGAGGCACGGTGGATCAGCTATCACTTAAGTGTCTTCTTATTGGCATTATTCCTTACTGGTTTCTTTTTATGAGATAATTTTCTATTTACTCAAAGAGTTTAATGTAACGGAGAGAACATTGAGACATCCAACAAGATTAGAATAACGTGTGTACATCATCACAACCCACCCCAACGTACAGTAAAGTGATGACTTTGTTTAACTCAAAGAATTACACTCTGCGTCGCTTTTGTCTGTAACATAATTTGGAGAAACTGTATTTGCCTGCCTTTACATTTCACCGATCCTTTATTGCCGGTACATGTTTTTTCTGCTATTGCTTATACGTATGTATTGCATACCTGTCAGTAAAGATCTTTTTTGCATGACACCATTTTCTGCGTACTGCAACAGCTTTTTCTTTACAGTGTTATGATGCTCAAAAGGCCCAGTATGCACAGCAGAAAACCATGTACATAAAATAAATTATACATTTTTCTCACCCCTCAAAACCACCACTTCCAAAATCATCTCACCGATCTTGGACATTGCCTTTGGCTGCAAGTGTGCCTCACCTGAGAGGCCCTATTCTCGTTGTCTCGTATCCGCTCCTTCACCAGTCGGACGAGTGAGGAAATGTTGTAAAACTCGGCCTCCTCCAGGACACCTAAAAGAAATATCTGTGAATGGTGTGGATGGTAAAGCATATAGCAATAGTCAGGAGGAACAAAGGAACATCAACCAGCAAGGACAGTGGTGTACAATTGAGGTTTGCTGGTTGTGAGGGACCAATGTCCAGCACCCAGTCAGCGCTTCTGCTTTTGCTCTGTGACCCAACACTTGAATATACTCCTTCATGGATGTTCAGCCTTCCTGCACTCATAGGCCTACTACTATTGTGTTGGTAAACCCAGACAAAAAGGATGCCTGACACTATTTGAGTTATAATGACACAGCACCCAGAGTGTAGCCTAAGAAGTGCTACGTTCACACTCAGGATTGGTTATCACATCTCCTCTTGTGCTTAGTATACTATTTTAAAGAAATTAGAGAACTAGTAGTGTATTGACTGGGTGCTTTGGGTTGTGATGAAAGTCTCCTCCCATGACAAAAAGCGATCATCTGCTCTCTTTTTTTGATCACCCCCCAACCTCTCCTCTTGTACAAAGCTAGCGGAGGTGAGCACATACTATATTTTGTTAGTTAGCACATTATTCACACCACCTAGTAGGACTATCCACGGTCCTTGAGTGCAGTACGCCAAAGGACGTCTGTTAAGTTCAGTGAATGGTGACACAGCAAGATGAATGTCATTGTTTATTGGAGTAATCCACAATGGGGGTCCAGGCTCAACTGCTACTGAACATAAAATCCTTACAGAACACACACAATATCATTTTATGTTTGTTCTATTAGTTGACTATGAGACAAGTTTGACCCATGACTAGATCCTACATATACTCTGTCCAGCATAACTGAAAAGCCACCGAATCACCACTATGCCTTTTAACAAGAAACCAAGACTCTGAAAAAGGCCTTTAGCACCCTGAATTAATATCCTGGATTTGGGCCGCTCCTGTTTCTCTTCAGTTGTGTGATTTTGGACGGTTTGGGTTTCTACACTATTATTAGGGATTCTCAGACTCCTGGGGAGGGAGGTATTATAGCAAATTTTAATACACTTCAGCATTCTTTTCAGGAAAACCGCATTTACAATGACTGACTAACTACGTGTTGCATTGGCAAAGCAGTCAGAACAACAAATGAGTCTTAATCACACATTCCTTTACCACGCATGTTGTTACAACGACATGCCTTAGGTAAAACGGCGCTGGACTTTAAAGTCCAACGCGTTTTCTACTGTTGCATGGACTGAAGTTGCAATAGTAAATTATACAATTCCGAAGTCCAGCGCTTTCCCTAAGGTGAGTCGTTGTAAAGACTGGCGTGGTAAAGGAATGCATGGTAAAGACGCATTCGTTGATGCGACAGCGTTGTTAAGGAACGAATGGTTTTAGCATGCTTTCCTGTGTCATACAACCTTCTATTCAGCACCCCTGCCCCGCTCACTGAACGCTGTAAACATTTCTTATGCTAAACTTGAAAACATAAAAGAGGATGACTAAATTTCATACTATGGGATAACATTAGCCACAGTGTCAATGTTATTTCAATTATGGAGTCTTACTGCTTGAAGATTTGATTGCGCTTGGGGTCGTATATTTGACGTTAAATGTGGCCAGACTCCGGCTTCTTGTGTTGTTATAAATTTTATTTGCCTTTCCTATATGTAATATGAGATTATTTGTACTTCTTCAAAGTCCATGACTGATGTTGAGAGGGAGTGTAATTACTTGTGTCATACAGTATCTGAGTTTTAATCTCTCCACCACCTCAGGGAGTAGACCACAGCACTGTTTTAGAGTTAAATGGAGTACTATTATTCCATGGTACAAAAGGCCCTTCCATATTAGTGGTAAATTACAGGGCACCCAATGCCAGCCTAGGACTCCTACAAATATAGGGTTCAGTCCTTTTTGTTAGGACGGCTTTCAGATTCAATACATTTTTTGTATTCACATATATAAAGAGTGCATACAACATAATTTCTTCTTTTTGTGCTCCTTTAAATCCATTTGCTTACTACATTAAAATGACAGCATGGTCTTCTGGCCAAGGTTGCGACATGCTTGCAGATCTGGAGCATTGCTCCACCACCCCAACTGGACAAATACAAATTCATTCGCCCACGTGGGCCTGTAAAAGCATTGCAGCAGATCTAAGGAACCCTGAGAACACTAGACCCTGAACCCCTAAAAAGACACACCCAATGCCACCAAAATGACACAGATCAACAATGCACAGACTGACAACATGGCAGCCACCTTCTCTGTCAGGACTGCAGGCGTGGAACAACAGAAAGCTCCCATACCAAGCCAGGACACAAAGGCCCTGGCCTTCTTCAGTGAACCGTTAGACCACACCCCCCAAACCGCCAGTAATAGATATGCTTGGAGACCCCACACATCGGCCAGAAGATAAGTAACAGAAAAGTTGCGTAATTGGTGGAAGGAAGAGTAACCTACACAAAATTTACCCAGATGAGTAAGAGTCTGAGCCGGGCTTTAGAACCAGACAAGCGCACAATCCATCCTACAGAATCAGCACAGTGAAAAAATGTCATGCTTGCATACTCTGGAGGAGTACACACCTTGTTAAAGTGGGAGGTTAGCTTGCCAGAAAACTGACAATATAACACTCCTGCAGTGGCCCGAAAGACATACCCACAGCAGTAGAGCCATATGTCAACCACGGAACAGCCAAACACTAGGGGACAGATAAACAAATACTTTAGAATCACTGCTGCAACATCAGCAAGCAAGCCCTAAATGCTCCATCTAGCAACAAGTCCTCTACAGTAACGGAAAACAATAGAACAAGTAGCCTTGCTGAATGTCAGGCAAGACTAGCAAAATCAGCGACCGTTGGAACGGTCTGCCTTAGGGAAGAGACATGGCTAAGTGAAATAAAAAATGACTTGCAAACTTTAAACCTCGAAGTTGACACTTTGGGACAGAAAAATAATTTCCAGGAAAGAAGCAGATCAGTTTTTAAGGCGGAGCAAAGACTGGACAGTAAAAGATATAGAACAAGGCCTCCAACTACTACAGACAAGTCAATTTCCTGAAAACCAGCAGAAAAGTAGTGAGGCTGACTATTACAACGACCACTTAAAAAGGAAATACGAGGAGCCATGACAGAACCCTATAAGGCTGATCGACAAGAAAACGAGCAGACACCACGGGCCATAACTAGCAATGCAAAAGATCCCTAAATTGCTTGAATAAAGATCAAACGCACAGTGACAATACAACACCTTATTCTGCGTCTACAACTGCCTGGAGGCTGGGGGGGGAAGCAGGGAGACCTTACACGAACTACATAGAACAACCCAACCCATAATCCAAGGCAACAAGGAGTCGAGTAAGGGAGGGGGGCGAGAGTGGGCAAGGGGGAGAGAGTGGGCAAGGGGACGAGATGGCAGAAACACACGCACATTAGACATAATAGCTCAAAGGCCCACACAGGTAAAAGACATTTTGCACCAGAGATAAGAAAAATATGCTGAAACGAGCAAACTCATTCAGAGGTGCACAAAGAAATTTCTACCCAAGCCAGTTGGCCACCACACTTAGTTACAACTTACACTACAGACACCTAGTTAGAGTGGGTTGGGTCAGCAGTCTCTCTGATTCCATCCCACTTTGAGATGAGGTATGGACTGCTGCCTCCCCTCATTGGCTGACCTAAGGTCAACCACTAAGAGGAGGCAGCAGTCCACACCCCGCTGGCACCTCCGAGGCGTCCTTTCCTGGAACTGCAGCAGGTAAGTGTTGTGTTTTAATAGACTATTTGGTGCGTGCATGTATGAATCAATCAATCAGGGTTTGTAAAGCATGGCTATTCACCTGTGAGGGTCTCAAGGTGCTGAGCGGGGAGGGGGAGCTGATCTGTCTGGGCATTGGGGTTCAGTCAAAGAGACAGGTCTTTAGATCCTTCCTGAATTGGGTCAGCAACGGGGATTGCTTGAGGTGGAGTGGCAGGGTCTTCCAGGTCTTGGCGGTGAGGTAGGAGAAAGATCTTCCTCCAGTTCTGGTTTTGCAGATCCGTGGGACGGTGCCCAGGGCCAGATGGGCGGAGCGGGTGTGCATCGTGGGTACCTGGAATGAGAGGCGGTGGTTCAGACATGCTGGTCCGACGTCGTGAAGGGCTTAGTAGGCGTGTGTGAGGAGCTTGAAAGGATTCTTTTGTTGGCTGGGAGCCAGTGGAGTTCTTGAAGGTGTTCGGTGATTTGGCTGTGGGGGGGATGTGGAGGATCAGATCTGCTGCGGCGTTTGTGTATTTGCGAGTGAGTGTTGCGAGTGAGTGTTGCGAGTGCGCGTGTGCGTGTGTGAGACCCCCCGGCACCTCTAAGCTGCCTCCGGCCGCCGCTGCTATAAACCTTTTCTCCTCAAAGCAAAGGGCACTTAAGTCTCATCAATCAAGTGGCCCTCACAGGAACAGTTACCCCCAAAATGACCCGGGCTGACATTACCAGGACTCTAAATATAGGGAAGAAATCCACTGAATGTGTCTCATACAGTTCCGTCACCCTGCAAAATTCCAACTTAACAATTGTCACCAAGATCCTCACAAACTAGAGCAATTTGAAGGAAAATCGGTATTCAAGATCAACAAACCAAAAAATTGGTAAAGTAACCTTCTCGGTCACAGACACAATGAAGAGATAAATCAACGGGGGAAGCCCATTCAGATGAAAAACACTTTAATAAAATACTTATGATTACATTTAACAAATCACCTATCAAACTAGGCCTCAATGAACTGGCCTATACTTAGATTCTAAATACTAGAAGACCTTAGAAAGTGATAAAAACTATGTACATGCTGATTAGGATGAATACATGTTCAATAAATTAACATATTGGATAGATTACTTTACTTTTTCCAGGTTCTACCTCCATCTATATCAAAAGACGAATTAGAAAGTATATAAAGAAAATTAATAAACTATGTATGGGCAGAGGGAAGGACATGATTAAATAAACACATTTGGTGTCACCTAGAGAGAGAGAAGGACTGGCCTGCATCAATATTTTAAACTTTTTATGTAGCCCATCTTACAGTCATTTTTAAAAGGACAGAAGTAAGATAAAACTAGCATTTGCAATGCAAAAGGTCTCGCATTGGTTAGAGTTTGAGCTATTAACATTGTAAATGCCAGTGTTTGTTAGTTATGTTTTTTAAGTGGATTGATAATTTAAATAAACAAGGAACCTATTAACCTGTAATAATGTGCTAGAATCTGTTGGAGGAATATGGTTAAAGACCAATGTGCACACTGATGAGAGGCATGCGAGTCCAGGACAGTGTCTCCTATGAATGAGCAGTGCAGACCCCGAGTAACAGTCCCTTAATCATGCAGTTTTGCCATCTGCACTAGTCCTGTTATCATCAGCGCTATTCTTATTGTTGGCATCGGCACTAGTCTCGTTGTCATCGGCACTAGTCTCGGTATCAGTGCTATTTTCGTTGTTGTCATCAGTGTTGTCATCAGCACTAGTCTCATTGTTGTCATCAGCGCTATTCTCACTGTTCTCGTTAGCACTAGTCCCACTGATATCATCAGTGCTATTCTCATTGTTGGCATCGGCACTAGTCCCATGGTTATCAGTGCTATTCTCATTGTTGGCATCAGCACTAGTTCCATTGTTATCAGTGCTATTCTCATTGTTGGCATCGGCACGAGTCCCATTGGTATCATCAGTGCTATTCTCATTTTGTCATGGGCACTAGTCCCATGGTTATCAGTGCTATTCTCATTGTTGGCATCAGCACTAGTCCCATTGTTATCATCAGTGCTATTCTCATTGTTGTCAGGAGCACTAGTCCCATTGTTATCAGCACTAGTCCCATTGTTATCAGCGCTATTCTCATTGTTGTCATGGGCACTAGTCCCATTGGTATCATCAGTGCTATTCTCATTGTTGTCATGGGCACTAGTCCCATTGGTATCATCAGTGCTATTCTCATTGTTGTCATGGGCACTAGTCCCATTGGTATCATCAGCACTATTCTCATTGTTGTCATGGGCACTAGTCCCATTGGTATCAGTGCTATTCTCATTGTTGTCAGGAGCACTAGTCCCTGTAACAGTCATCCAAGTTTACGGTCCATGGCCAGCTGCATATCTGATGGTCACTGATTTACATTGGTAAAAGGCTTCTGCACCGGTCCACCCCGCCTGTAGCACTGCGCCTCACTGGGAGGACAGAGGATGATGTGTTAAGAATCAGAGAACAGAAAGGTCGCCAGCAAGAAAGGCGATGAGGCACATTCGGGCTAATGAAGTGTCCGAGACCAATGGAATAGGAGGTAAAGAAACACTGAAGGCAACGCATCTCCAAAAAGATCAAACAATAGGAACCGGTGCGTCGCACACTTCCAGCTGCACTCACAGTTTTAATTGCATTTACATAGCACTTACTACCCGTGGCGAGGCCCACACTCCCTCTCAGAAGTCACCCCACTTACATTTACTGTCACTACCATCAAACTTGTACAGAGCTCCGCAGTCTTAATATGGCTCGCTCTACTGCACCACGCTTCCCTGTGAAATTGATTAAAAAAAAAAAAAAACAGAAGCCTGCGAGTGGTGCGCGCGCCACAGCGAGACATGTGCTTTCAATTATCGCGCCCTTGTCTGGGCACGATAATTGAAACCACATGGCCTTTGGTGCGCGTAATAGACACCAATAAGCCATGGGCGGAGCAATGCGCCTGCCTTTGTCCTACTGCGTGCCGTCTTAGTGAATAACATGCACACAAAGGCAAATAGCGGGACACAAAAGTAAAAGCACACGCACGAGCGTGTGCGATTCCAGGCTCCGTTTTAAAACCCCCTACAAAAGGGCTCTCACCTGCGCGAGCAGTGCTTAGCACTGCAACGCTAGGGCGCGAGCCCTAAAAAATGGCCCTTTCGCAACAGCGAAATGGTCACTGTCGGATTTAGCATGGTTAATTAAGGGCCAACGACTGTCCAACACTAAGCTAGAAAACTTTCCTAGATATTTGGAATGAGCTTACCAAAGGAGGAAGGGCCACCACATCCCCATCACCAAACCCTCCGATACACAACAACCCACAGTTCTAGTTCTACACCTGGAACACTTCAGATGCTTGAGGAAGTGTGAAGGCATAACTCTATCAGATCTGTTTAAAGTCCAAAATAAAAAAATACATTGAGAAAGGACACGCCACTACTCCCTCCAAACAAGAAAGCACCTGGAAGAAAACTTGAAACCATTAAAAAGAATTGGGCTAACCCATTTAGGCCCAAGGGGCCTAATTTCAGACATACACAAATATTAGTTGAAAGTGTAGCAAAAGGGAACTGCAAATAACAAATATGCTGGTAAACCGCCCATAATAGACACATCACTGGCAAGTTATGGGAAGGAACACGGGGAGATGTACGAAATCACTACACAGCAATAGGATTTAAGAAACAGTTTACAAAGTACTGTTACAAACGTACATGACACCCGAGAGGCTACGCCTCATTTACCTAGAAACCTCTGACAAATGCTGGAGGTGTGAGCAGGCAATTGGGACAATGCTACGTATATGGTGGGATTGTCTGAGAATTAAGACATATTGGAAAGAAAATCTGAGTTGAATAAAAGCGGTTCTGGGATACCCTATTGCTTATGACAACAACATTGTGATCTTGAGAATCTGGATGAATGAAACAAACCATATTCAACATCAGCAGAGACCAACACTTTCTGCAAATGACTGGTGTAGCTAAAATACTAATTAGTTGTGCTGAACATGTCAGGCATGGGGTACAGAAACTAGGCCTGGGCCAAAATTCCGTTCCGCTCGCGGAAATTGTGATAATTTGACATTTTCGTGTTCCGCGGAGAGCGCGAAAATGTCAAAATTTCCGCAACCCGCATTTTACCGGAAATTTTTTGCTTGCTCGCGCAGTAATCGCCTTACTTGAATCCCCGCGTTCGCCGAAAGTTTTTCCGATCGAGTCGCATTCTCCACGAGATGATGGATTGTTGGTAGCCATTTGCACTGTCTCGCGACAGTTCGCGCCCGCAGTAACGTCATTCGTCGCGCGATCACGTCTTTCTTCTCGCGATCATGCACCGCGATACAAGTGAAAACAAGATGGCCGCGCCCATGAGCAACCGCATGGGTAAATTGGCGAGCTGCGACCACGCAGAAAATACTGCGAAAGGGCGGGAAAAAAAACGTATGCATCTTCGCCATATTTCCGTGTGTTTGCGGAGATTAACATTTTCGCGATAATTTGCGAAAGTGAATTTCGCAAATTCCGCCCACCCCTAACAGAAACACACCGACTGCTCTTCGGATCTGTAATCAGTCAGGTTCAACGTACAGATGAATTCAATCTGCCACCAAAAATAAGGTACTTTAAATAACGGGTAGCCAGCAAGCATTTAGCTCAATGGTGCACTGGTGAGAAACAAATGCATTGTGGACCATTCACAGTATGTTAAAATCAATGTGTTCTTTGGTCCCTCAACCAGTAAGGAGTTTCTATAGTCTGGGTGACGTGGTCAGTCTTCTTTATTTACATTTCTCTAATTAGGCAGGACCCGACAACAGTTAGTATATGTGAAATTATCTGGTATATTCAGTAGCAGGCTTGCGTGGTAGAATCCCGACTACTTGCAATGCAAAGAACAAATTCAAATCAAGGGGAATCTTGGGTTGCAGACTACATATTTGGGGAATAGGATCATTCTCGTAGATGACGGCCACTTTATGGTTTGTAACCCAGATTTATAGGCCCCCGGAGTACCATCTCGGTATTAAAGGTGCTCGAGCATCACCACTTCATTGAGCCGAAGTAGTTTAGGAGACAAAATGCTACTCTATGACAATCAGCAGCACTCTTTTACACTTTCAGGAGTAGTTTGATGAGGTCAGCACGAATACTGAAGCCAATTTCACAACTACTGAGAATCTCCAAGAGTGGGGCAAAATAGTTGTTAAAGAGAGGAAGTTTTAAGCTGATGCGATCTTTGTGGTTACTGCTATAATGACGTAAACTAAGGAAATACACCAACAAAGTAAGATATCACAGCCCACTGCTAAAGGGCACAAACAGATCAAGAATGACAAGGGCACATGATCTTAGACCGTACACAACTTCTCCTTCGAACCAAGGAGAGCACTTTTATCGGCATGGTGAATGTAGAAATAGTAACTCCACAGTCCTGCAGCATAGTGCAAGAGGATTAATGCTCAGTGACCAATTTCGAAGGCTATTGCTGAGCAAAGGGATCTAGCAATAGGTCTAAAGTTTATCAGGAGGATTAGGTCAGCTGTGTTTTCATCTTACTCAAAGAAGTGATTATGGTGTGCTTGAACCGATAGTGTATAGGTAGGGAGGTGGCTGTGAGAGGATGATTACGAGTAAACTGAAAAAATATAAGACTTGATTTTGTAAGTCACAGTGCTACTTCCGCTGTGATTTTTAGTAGTCCCTTAAAAATCAAACAAACCCCTATAAAAGCATACATAGACAACAATGTGAGACAATGATATATGCAAAAGCTCAATGAAAACGGGTAGATGCAGTATGAAACCTCACACAGATGTACTCAGAATCTTCAGACACATTCAAATATAACAAACGATAAAGGAGCACCTTTTGTACATATAGTAACTAAAGAGTATTCTGTGAAGGTAAAACAGTTATTTCAGCAGTATGACTTGATTTGTTTTAACATCAACTAAATGCATTTAAAAATATTAAATTCAGTAAAATGCTAAATTTGAAGCACTATGTAGCTTTTTGGGTCATTTTTGAGGCACAGATGGAGGGGAGTGGTTGTGGGGTAGTCATTTGTAGCTGTTCAGATGTACGACATTATTTTCCTTGTTTGCAGACAAGGTACAATAAGGTATTCAAAAGCATGCACTGCTCAGACAGCTGCAGTGCTTAATTTGTAATCAAAAACAAAAAAACTAAGCGCCAGAGCGCTTCTTAGGAGGCCACTGCAGCTTGCACAACCCATTGCCCCCATTTCAGGCCACCCAAAGCTATAAGAATGGTGTGGATGGTAGATACTATTTATTTTAATGTACAATAAATTATTAAACAATATTGCTGTGCTCATCTCAAAATTAGGCAGACAGCGCCACCATGTGGTGGACTGTCATTAGTGACAGTGTTGAAGATTAAATGACAATGCTCGGCACCGGAAACCACCGGCTCAAATTAAGCACTCCAGACAGCCATTGCATTCACCAGCACTACTGTTACTTAATATATTCAGCATGAGCTTGAAAGCCAGACCAAACACATGGAGACACAGTAACAAGAGACTATAGGCCCGATTCAGAAATAGTTTAAGTATGAATATGCATAGCTTACTCCTGGACATTCAAGAATACACCGCACCTGCTCAGAGAAAATCTTTCTGAATCACGCACTGTTAAACAGGTGCAATTTCCAAGGAAAATTAAAGGAAAATGGAAAATGCACTCTCCCCGACAATCACTTCTCATTAGATTAAAGAGAGAATGGGCAGTATGGGATGTCACCTACGCAGTGTTTCAAATATAGGCAACTTAGACATGCTCTGTCCCGCAGTATTGACTCGGATGAAGAAACCAGGGAAGAATCCCCATTGGAAAGGGGATTGTTGGAGGGGTAGGTTCAACACATATTGATATCTCCAACTTATGGTGCACTGTTGTGTAACACCCAAGGCCCATTGATACGCCTCAAGACCAATTGGGAAGGCGACCCGGGGGAAATAGACGACGAAGACGGACAGGAGGTGCTAAACTTTCTAGCAGAAGGGGTCAATAAGGCTAGCTTTAAATTGATTCAACTCAAGGTACTGCATAGGACGTACTACACCAGGACATTACTTCATAAGATAGGGAGAGCCACGACTCCCCTATGTCTTGGGAAATGTGGGACTAAGGGCACTTTATTTACACCTGGAGGGACTGTCCAGCGATGCGCCCATTCTGGGAACAGGTCTCCAAATCATTAGAGAAGGCAGTGAGGGAGTCCCTTGGTCTGAGCCCAAAAAGAGATGTTGCACAGAAATGGGGAAGTGAATTGCCACCATCCTTCAAAGACTGGTAGAGGGGCATGATAAGATTTAAGATTATAGGAAATGGAGGAGCCTAGCGCTTGACCAAGATGGCCGCGTGAGCTTTGAGCTCCCGAGACCCTCGTGCCCTCCGTCGTCTATCCTGTATATAATCCTGTTTGTATGCATGGCATCGTGTAGATGACTTGTCAGGGAGGCGATCGATGCCACCCGAGGTCGAATCGCCCACCGGGAACCAGAGTTATGCATGGCGGAAGATTGAGGCCCATCTCCGAGGGATGCCAGGGGCTCGAGTTGGCAGGATGCCCGACCTCTAATTGAACAACAGCGGCCAGGCGAGGTGTGAACTGCCGGACGGAGGTCCCTATCCTTTCACTTTCACTTTCTCGCCCTTTGTCTGCCCAGCCCAGGGAGTGCTCGCGTCTGCTTTATTATCATTTGGACGCTCTGCATGCCACACTGGCGACCCATCGTAAGACGGAGCACTCCTGCTCTCTCTCGCTGAGAGAGGGCAGTCCTGTTTGACCCGACCTGCTCGAGCCCACCATGTCGGGCAAAGCAGAGGGGGATCGGCCGAAGCCCAAGGCCACCAGGCGGGGAGCCTACACTCAAGCCAATAACATGGACCGCTATGCCCAGCAGAAGGGGTCACCGGGTGCACCGAGCCAGTCCCCGGATACACAGAAGACTGCTTCACCCTTGGCCCCGGAGCTCTCACTGCAGGATGTCATGGGTGCACTTGACGGGCTGCAGACTTCGATTGGGAGACAGTTTGATGCCCTGGCGCACAAAGTGGATACCATCTTGGTGGATGTTAATCTGATCCGCGCGGATTTGGGCAAAACAAATGAACGGGTCAAATCCCTGGACATCAAGACCACGGGCCTCGCCGATGATGTCTCGGACCTGCAGACCGAGGTCCGTAAGTTGCGGACCGAGCATGATCTCGCAGCCCGTCGGCTGGAGGACTCCGAGAGCCGGGCCAGGCGCAACAACGTGCGCATTATCGGGGTCCCGGAGTCCTCGGACGAGATTTCAGTGGACCTGCTCGTGAAGGACTTGGTGCTCAATCATCTGCAGCCTAAGGGTCTAGGGAAGTTCTTCGCAGTTGAGCGGGCCCATAGAGTGCCTGGTGGGCGGCCCAAGGTGGGAGCCACACCGAGGCCGATCGTCGCCCGGCTCTTTCATTTTCGAGACCGAGACGCTATCCTGCAGGCCTCGAGGGGAACGGGCCCGGTCCCCTTCCAGAACGCGTCGGTGAATTTCTATCCTGACTTCACCCAGCAGGTACAGAGGCAGCGGCAGGGCTTCCTGGGGGTGAAGAGGAGGCTTCGGGAGAGGGATCTGAAATACGCCATGCTCTTCCCTGCCAGACTACGTGTGGTGTTTGAAGACCGAACATTCTTCTTTGAGTCACCTGCCATGGCGGATGAATGGCTGGACGCTCTGCCTCGACGACGCACGGAAGAGGACACTGCCGTAGACGGGGACAGTGGCCGGGATGAACAAGGTTGATGTATTCGGAACCGGACTGACTTTAGATAATGACTTGCAGTAAACACGGAGGTTGTGGGAGGACGAGGGGAGCTCTTTCCTCCCTTAGGGTACTTTTTGTAGATTTTGGGTTTGGTAGGGCGACAGGCACACTGCAAGTTGGGGGGGGCTTTGTAAGCTGCAGCAGGGGTGCAGGGTGGGGGGGTTTCCGGGATTTTGGGGTTGTTGTTGGGGGGTTTGTTTCAGCAAGGCATAGTGATTATTTCCAGGACTGTTCCATGGGGGCTCTTCGGGTGTGGGGTGGGCCTCTTTACGTTTGGGGATGGGGGGTAGGGGTTTAAGTGTTATAAGCTGGAATGTGAATGGTTTGGGGGATCGCATTAAGCGTGGGATTGTTTTGCAATTCTTGAAACGGTCATTGCCGGATGTCGCCCTGCTGCAGGAGACGCATCTTTTAGGTAATACGTGCTATGCCCTGAATAGGAAGGGTTATAAATTCATAGCTCATTCGGGATTCTCCTCTGGGTCCAGGGGTGTGGGCATCCTAGTCAGAGCCTCGCTACCATTTGAGGTGGACTCCACCATTGTTGATGATAGGGGGAGGTTTGTGGCGGTGGCGGGGCGGTGGGAAGGAAGAACTTTGGTTTTAGTTTCGGTTTATGTCCCGCCGGCCCTGCAGGCCTCCACTTTCACAGATCTGGGTAGGGCCCTGCTGGATCTCCCGGGGGGTATGCTTGTAGTGGGAGGTGATTTCAACGCTGTTGGCTCCGGCCTGCTGGATAGATACCCGCCCAGAGACACGGGGGGGGGGGGCTCAGAAGTGGCTTCCAGACTTTCTAGATACGCTTGGCCTGATAGACTGCTGGAGGCTCCGGCACCCCACACAGAGCCAATACACTTTCCACTCCGGGGCGCATGGTAGCCTTTCTAGGATTGACTACTTACTCACTCTGGCTGCGCATGCCTCATTGGTGTCTGAGGCCAGGCACATGGCGCGTGGCATATCTGACCATTCGCCGGTGTGGGTCAGGCTGGATCTGGGTCGAGAGGGAGGGGGAAGGGTGGCCCCTATCAACCCTTGGTATTTCCGAGACCCCAAGACGCGCAGCGCGCTGGTAAAGACAGTAGATAATTTTTTCAAGGACAATCAGGGATCCGTGGACTCGGCAGTGTCGCTGTGGGAAGCATTTAAGACCGTGCTGCGAGGGGAAGCCCTCTCCCTTGTAGTGGCTGCCAAGCGGCGGAGAGATGGCGAGGTTTTGCAGGTTGAGGAGGAGATCGCGGCTTTGGAGGGAGCGCTGGAGGAGGAGGTTACAGAGGCCTCACTGCATGAGCTGTGCTTGAAGCAATCCGAGTATAAGGACCTGGTGACGAATGCCGCTAAGACCCTCGGTAGGGAACAGCAGAGCAGTCTGTATGATGTTGGTGACAAGGCCGGGAAACTCCTGGCTTGGCTGGACAAAAAAGAACGGGTCAATAGAGTAGTGCCGGAGTTGACGGGAGAGGGGGGGAGAGGTGATTGTGGAACCTGAGAGGATTGTGCAGTGTTTCTCGGACTACTTCCGTATGGTTTATGCCTCAGTGTCGGACAGGCCGCCCGAGGACTCGCATGACCTCCTGCGTGATATTGCATTGCCCTGTCTCTCTGATATAGATAGGGACGATCTAGATGGTGACATAACGGTCGATGAGGTGGCGGGAGCTATCCGCGCGTTAAACTCGGGCAAGGCCTCGGGTCCGAACGGCTTGCCGGTCGACCTGTACAAGCTATTTCCGGATAGGGTTGCCCCTCACCTGCGCGCCATGTTCGTGGAGGCGCGGGGGAGTGGGGCCCTCCCGTTGGATCAGCGACTGGCGACGATTGTGGTTATACACAAAGAGGGCAAACCCCGAGATAAGTGCGCCTCATATAGGCCTATCTCACTCCTTAACGCAGAGCCGAAAATTCTGGCTAAAATCCTGGCGGCCCGGTTCATCAGGGTACTCGGTGACTTGGTCCATCCGGATCAATCCGGATTCATCCCGCACCGTAACACAGCGTTAAATCTTCGGCGCCTTCATGGTGTAATCGCCAGGGCGGGCACGCTGCATGAACCAGCTATTGTGGCGTCTCTCGATGCCACGATGGCCTTTGACACGGTGGAAGGGGCATATTTGTGGGCCGTGTTGACCAAGTTCGGCTTTGGCCACGGTTTTGTGAGCTGGGTGAGGTTGCTGTATGAGGGCCCTCTTGCGAGTGTGGTGGTAAATGGCCGGGCGTCGACTCCGTTTCAGCTTGGGAGGGGTACTCGGCAAGGTTGTCCCCTATCGCCATTGCTGTTCGCCCTCGCCCTTGAGCCGCTGGCTGCGTGGATACGCTGGCACCCGGATATACGGGGACTTAGATGGTCGCCTGAGCACGAGGACCGTATATCGCTCTATGCTGATGACATCCTGTTGTATCTTGCCTCACCCAAGAAATCACTTATAGTGGTCTGTGACGTACTCACATCTTTTGGTAGGAACTCGGGTCTCGTTATCAACTGGAGTAAATCGTATTTATATGTTCTTAGTGGCGAGGTTCCACCGATCCCTCGAACTTGTTCGATCCAGGTTGCTCAGCAGGGCTTCGTGTATCTGGGGATCTTTATCTCCATGGATTCTGCCATGCGATATGAGAGGAACCTGCTCCCCCCCCTAGCGCGCCTGAGGCGGGATGTGGAGGGCTGGCGGAGGCTGCCGCTCACTCTCGTTGGGCGTGCGGCCCTGTTCAAAATGATGTCTCTTCCCCGGTTCCTCTACGCGCTGCAGAATACTTTGGATTGGGTACCGGCCAACTACTTTCGGGAGGTCGAAGGCCTCCAACGAGCGTTGCTGTGGGACGGGCGGCCGCGAATAGCTATTGCAAAGTTGACGCTCCCATGGTACGATGGGGGTATTGCGCTTCCAGACATCCGACGGTACTATTGGGCCACCCAGCTGAGTGCGATTAATCATGGGTTTTATGGCCCGGCCCTCAGCCCTGGGTATGCCATGGACAGGTGGTTGCTGCGTGGTGGTAACTATTACAGGGCGTTGTATTCGCGGTCCCTGGACTCGTCCCTCACGGGGCCCACTGGTGTGGCGGTGCGTGTGTGGAAGATGGCAACTGACTCGCTGGGCTGGAAGGATAGGCTCACCCTCGCTACCCCGCTGTTTGAATCTGAGAGATTGGGTAGGCTTTGGCACACAAAAGGCTTTGACAAATGGGACTTGATCGGCATCTCCAGGGTCGGAGATGTCCTGATTAAGGGGAGGGTGAAGTCCTTTGAAGAGTTGCAGAAGGAGTATGAGCTGGGGCCATCTGAATTTTTACGCTATATTCAGGTGCGTCACGCCCTCCGATCAGTCCTCATAGAGGGTGAGAAGGTGCCTGAGTCCTCTCCTTTGGAGGACCGGGTCCTTGATGGTCATATGCCCGAGAGCACGATCTCGCTCATCTATAAGAAACTGATAAACGTCCGGGCGGATATGCTTCTGGGGTTGAGGGACCAGTGGTCTAGGGATGGCCTCGAGTTGGATGACGAGGATTGGCAGTCTGCCGTTTCCTCTCCTAAGGAGGTTGCGATCCCGTCGCGTCTGAGGCTGGTGCAGCTTAAAATACTGCATCGAGTGTACGTGACGGGGCCAAGGCTGGTTCACATGGGATTCTCGGAGGACGGCCTATGCAGGAGGGGATGTGGTATGGTGGGTACTTTCCTGCATATCATTTGGGAATGTGGTGTCATCACGGAATTCTGGCGGAGAGTCCATGCAGTGATCGGGGAGGTGACGGGCATTGCTATGCAGCCGGAAGCGCGGTGTTGTCTCCTGAATGTCTGGGGGCCCACTGATCACAATGCGGCGCAGACCCAATGGGTGACTCTGGGCAACATGGTCGCTAAGAGAGATATAGCGCGATTGTGGGGATCCGTGGGCCCCCCCACATTGACCGCGTGGAAAGAAAATATGGACTGGAGTATGCTAAGGGAGAAGACGGTATATTGCGCTAGAGGCCGCCCTCGGAAGTGGCACGCCATCTGGGGGCGGTGGAACCAATACAGGGGGGGAATTTGTCTTGCCCCTGATCTGGATCCCCCCGAGGAACAGCTTTCCTCCTAACCTTCTTTCCAGCTCAGTATGGTTAATGGACTTCTTTGGCCTCTGCTGTCCCCCTTCTTCCTCTTTTCACGGTACTGTAAATGGTAGATGATTGGGGTCCTGCCTCCCCTGGGGGGCTATCACCATGGGCATTCAGTGTTCTTGCCTTGCTGGGGGTTGTTGTGTGTTTTGTGTTTATTTAAAAAATGGAATCTTTGCACTCCTCCTTCACTGTACTGTGGACGCGTCTCTGTTCCTCTTTACCGAAGCTGCCGAACCTCCGGGTTGTCGGCTGAATAGCTGTGTCCAGACTTTTGAAAATAAAGGTTTAAAAAAAAAAAAAAAAAAAAAAAAAAAAAAGATTATAGGAAATGTGATCTATAAAGAAAGAGGCTGAGAAAAGTCATTCGAGATGATCTGGGGGTCTTGGGATGCCCGGTTCGATAGGAACTGACCGATCGACCATTACTAATAGTGTTAAAAGCAAGTACGTGCGAGGATACACGAGTGGGATGGGGACACAATTTATACTAAGAACACACGTACAAGGGAACAGAGCCAATCCTCCAGTTAAGATGGAGTAGACAGGGAATGCAGGAGGTACATCATCATATGGTAAGAAAAGTATTCTATAGATGTAAATTGTGGTGTATTTATGCTCTTGATTGTTATGTTTTGAAAGAATAAAACAATAAAAATAATTTTTTTTAAAAAGAGAGAGAGAATGGGCAAGGGTAAGGTGTGTGCTAGAGGATACTCGGACATCAACATAACCTGTAATAACTTCTTACAAGTTAGTTCTGAAATCTTAACGGGCTTCTAATAAGAAGATGTGACATGACTTTACAGATATTTTAGAAGACCCCATGTATTTTAACAACTAATACTAGAAGTTCTACTAAACTGCAAGAATGTGTGGACTAGTGCCATATAAAAAAAAGATAGGTAAAAATGTTTGTGTGCATTTATGTATCTAAGTATGTGTGTTTGTATACTATTCATTCAGCTTTCTCATTCATAAATAAGGATGGTACCCCTGGTTACTCCGCCTACCTTCTTCAGACAGTTCTTTGTTGAGGATCAGCTTCCCGTGCCTCAGGTAGTTGAGGATTGGCCCAAAGTAGGTAGGATCTCTATCAATTAGGTAAGCTCCCGTCTCATCCTAAATATACACACCACAAAGAAGCAAATGTTACAAAATGAATAAAAACAATTCAAATAAATGAAACAATAAGATAGCATTGCAAACAGAAAAAACATCAATTTGTAGCCAAAGGAAATAATAGCTACGCAGGAGTTCCAGGGTTAAATGCACGCCACATACAAATCACTCTTTTTTCAATTGTACCCTAAGAATACCAATTGCTAAAACTTTATCAAAGTGTAGGGTTTTATGTGATGTACAAACTGCAACACGTTATTTTAGTGTACAGGTTCGTACACACAACTGTACAAAATGAAGCTGTAAAAGGTCACAAGTATTTG
This sequence comes from Triturus cristatus, assembly GCF_964204655.1. Taxonomy (NCBI): domain Eukaryota; kingdom Metazoa; phylum Chordata; class Amphibia; order Caudata; family Salamandridae; genus Triturus; species Triturus cristatus. The sequence continues at coordinate 559,894,571 of NC_140590.1, forward strand.
ATGATGGCGGGCTCATACTAACTTCACCAATTTAGTGACTTAACACCTTTTTCTGTATAATGTTCCAGGGTTGCCCTGACCCTTCTCCTCTAAAGCCTATTCCTTTGTATTTGTGGTCTAGTTAATCCCCACAGACAAGCCACTCTGGAGGCTGAACTATCATCATTCAGAGGGAAATCCCCACTGTCGATATCAAAAGAAATCCTGGAAATTCAGTATTAAGAGATGACAGAACAGTTGGTCCCCCACTGCACGAGTGACAAACTGCTTGATTGGGAGAAAATTATGCATTTGTTTGTGTTTAGACATTTGCTTCAAAGCACCTAGTAAGGATTTCATGATTGGGGAGTCGTACTGCGTTACGACATTTAGTGACTGGAATTATCTTTTTCTATATAATGCTTCCGGGTCTCCCTACATATTCTCTTCATAGCTAAAAACATTTGTGCAGATAGCATGATAAAGATCATCTCCACTGACGAACCATTGTGGTGGAGGCTGGAAAAACATACGCAACAGGGATCCAACTATCAAAAAGCAATTCATTGAAATTCAGTCGAGAGAGAGAGGACATAGAAGTTTTTGTACACTTAAAGCTTTCCTCACTGCACGAGTGACAAACTGATACCTTTGTACAGGGGGGGGGGGGGGGCACTTATGGTGTTTGGGCATTAGCTTTAAAATCACCTAGTAGACTGAATGGATGTTTCAGTAACAAATCCAGTGGCGCTATTATTTTTAAAATGTATGGTATTTTGTTTAGGTCTGTTGCACGCTTAATATTTTCTGCAATAATGTAGGTCTATGGCCTGCATGAAAAACATTTGAATGTCACATATAACTGCTAAATGCTTGACCTCTACGGTGATGCCTCTGGCCTCAAGATTAAGCGGTCCAAATCTCGCTTGGTTTATCTTAAATTAGATGAGGAAATTATACACTGACAATCTTGCCTTCCGATAATTTGGCTTAGCATTCAATACTTAGGCGTGCATTTCACCTTGGAAGCAAGCCATAATCTTATCCCACTGCTGGCCTGCGCACAGAGAGACCTCATTAGAAGGGCCAAGCTACTGCGTAATATCCTGGGCAGAGTAGCCTTCTTCAAAATGATGGTCCTGCCACAATTTTTCTACACCCTACAAAACTTTCCATTAATAATTACCCAAAGGTGGTTTAAACTAGTACGAGTAAATCCAACCCCACTGTAGTATCTTGATGTAATGTTATCACTGTTCCCCTTTATCTTGTAACTAGCTGCTCAGCCAGTGTGAGAGTTCCGTGTGGAATGTTGACTTGACTGGAATGCTTGGGTGCTGGAGTGGTGTGAGACAGTTGGGAAGATGGGCTGAGCAGCTAGCAGGCTGCTCCTGGTGGGGCTGTTCTATGGATCTAAATAACTTAATAAATATCATAAAGACATATCTCGGCTACGTCTGCTATGTCACCTCAACTCATGGAACGAGATTACTTCATTTGGTGACGATTTGGAGACTTATCCACGTTTACAAGGTACCTCGACAAAGTTTTAATATGTCAAGCCTTAAAGGAAGTTTAAAATTCTAAGCCATGGTCTTCTTCAAGTTGGAAGGATGTTACTGAAACTTGAAGCGCTGATGTCACATGGCGAGTTTCGTGATTCACTAATGAGCTCACGGACAGCACATGTTTATTTCCAGGAGGAAATGGTACACATGAGACATTGGAGAAAGTGTGGACAGAAAAGGCTAGAGTTCCACAAGATACTTTGGAAATGGAGCATGAAGAAACAAGAGAAACCGAAACAAACAAGAGAAACTGGAGCATCACGTCCTGCAGCCCCACCAGTGTCCATTACACCAGACAGCCCCAAGGCATGCTGTACTCACAAACTTAACATCAGTTGGTCCTTAAAGAAATTAGAGTGGTGTGCATCCTTATGCTCAATTATTTACTGTCTGGCACCTTAAAGGAAGTGGAATCGTGTGCTGCATCTTCTGCTACAGTTTACAGATTTACATCCTATCACAGTGTTGTGAGTTTCTGACAAGACTTCAAGTGTGATGTGATGTGTGCCTTACAGTCGACATTGCGACATCTGTCTCGTCTTCGTGGGATTAAGGAAATCTTTGCTGATGCCAAGTCCATTTGGTTAGTTTATTACAGATTGAATGCTTCCTCTTTTTGTGAGATGTCGTGCCAGTGTTTACTGCCGGAGTGGATCAAGTATGGTGAGGCTATTTTCGTCTTTTATTTTGTTTGAGTAATTGAAGCCCTTTTCCGTTAGTCAGTTAAGCTGCTTCAATTTGGTTTAAATCTTGTCTCGAGTCTCACGTAGCGCGCGCACACCTACCTGCATATTTCAGTCGCGCAGATCCATTCCCTCGAAGTCAACGTTCCGAAGTCTTTGTTGCCTGGCAACATGCAACTCTGTTTCTAGACGCTTTGGAGCATATCTACGCCGGGAGCCATTCGGCACGGCGTCCTCTATGTACCGCCATCTTCAGTTTCCTGATTCTTTCACTGTGTGCTCACACTGAGGTGATGTTGGGTTTTCTTTCAGCACGCAGTGTTCTCAGTGAAGACTCCAACTTACATCGTGTTGAGGTTTCATCGTACAAGTATGTGGGTAAAGATCCTCCTCGAGGTGAGCCATGGTGACTTTTGGCATCTCTGTGACGACTTTAGCTACTCAATAGCATAGTGTCGAATTATATGGAGCAAAGATTGTTTCTGCCGGCAAGCGTCGGACCAAACGTGCTCTACAGGCTTCTTTGGTTCATTCTTGGAGTGTATATTTTATTTTTCGGACACAAGTAATGTCTCTTCTGGTTCTTTAAAGGCACACATTATCACGTTTTAACATTATTACTATGTTTTTTTCCGCTCACATGTGGACATGCTCCTGAAAATAAGTGGTTATAGGCATTATTATTATCTGGTGGGTTTGTTAACTGGAAATTTGGGCGCATCATACTACATTTTCCTAAGGTTGTGCAACTCGGGTGAGAGGTCGCTCACCGGTGAGTGTCTTGTTGGCACAATGTTCACCAGTTTTAGGAAAATCAGTCTGCCTCCACATATTCTTAGAATTCAAGAGACATCAGTTGTTTAAACTTCACGCTGAGATTCTTGAGGTGTTTGCAACAAGTCACTTCACTGTTCTAGTGCTTGTAAGGGTTAGAACCTGTCAAATTCAATTCTGTGTACTTCCATTTACAGAGTTTTGTCTTGTTCAGCGGGATTGGTCCTGTGAGGCGCGTGACGTTTTTAAAGGATATTTCTAACTTGTCATGACTGAGGGGTTATAGTTGTATTTCTGTTTCTGTTTTACATCCTGCATCTCTTGTTTGACTAGTATGGCATCCTTTACTATTGTTGGGTGGATTTTTAGCCTCTTTTGTGTTTGGTGTTCTGATTTAGTACCACTTTCATTTTGTGTTGGTCGTGTAGCGTGTATCAGTCACTTTGTGCTGCACGTTGTCTTCTATTCTGTGTGTTAGTCATGCTGTGACTCACTTGTCGGTGTTTAGGGGGTGTTAGTCCCACCTAGGTTATTGTTAATGGGTGTTAGTCCCATATACTCAGAGTTTAGGGGGTGTTAGTCCCACCTACATTTTAGTGATGGGTTTTAATCCCATTTACTCCGTTTTCAGGCGGTATTCCATTAGGGGTAATGGGTGTTTGCCCCATCTACTCGGTGTATAGGGGGTGTTAGTTCCACCTATGTAATTGGTAATGGGTTCCAGTTCCATTTACAGTCTGTATTATGGGTTTCTGTCCCATTTTTGCATGTTTTTTTTGGTTGTCTTCCTTATTTCGGAATACCTTGATGGGTGCAGTCCACCCATAGTTTGGAGTATATACACGGGTGAGATCCACCCATAGTGTATTTGTTAGGGGAGTGTTTCTCCCCGTATGTCATCAATGTGTAGAGTACCTTTAGTCCTTTTCTACTGTGATTCTCTGCGCTTTGTTTCACATGTATCTCATGTGGTGTTTTCCTCACTTTGTTAGTGAGTTAAACATTCTTTTTGTGTTTTATTAAAGGAGGAGGTTGGTGATAGTTTCTTTTTATCTTTTCATCCTTCTTCTTCCTTTGTATAGTCTGGTTCCCTCTCGCGGTATGGTTTATTCATCTTACCCTTGGGTTTTAGACTATTTATTACTTGTGTACATTTTGTGTATAGTTGTTTTGAATTTTTAGTATTGTTTCTTTTATTTTCAATTGTAAAGAAGGAAGATATTGTAGTATCTTCATGTAATGTTATCACTGTTCCCCTTTATCTTGTAACTAGCTGCTCAGCCAGTGTGAGAGTTCCGTGTGGGGCATGTTGACTTGACTGGAATGCTTGGGTGCTGGAGTGGTGTGATGTGAGACAGTTGGGAAGATGGGATGAGCAGCTAGCAGGCTGCTCCTGGTGGGGCTGTTCTATGGATCTAAATAACTTAATAAATATCATAAAGACATATCTCGGCTACGTCTGCTGTGTCACCTCAACTCATGGAACGAGATTACTTCACCCACACATGGCATTTAATAAATGTATGCAATATACCCATGATAGCAGCATGGGCACATCTGATTTACGCTTGTATTATTGTGTATCACAATTCCTTGAGTTGAATGCCTAGCTGAGTGGTGGGAGAGAAGACCCAGCATTCCGAACTGAAGTTTCACTAATAGGCCGAGACAACTGAATGGAGTTGTAACATGCGTTCCCTATCACCTGCTTACTTCTGGAAGAACCTAGGTGGTTCTTCTGGCCTGGCAGTTGGCTTTGCACTGGATCAGATGGGACCAAATGCTTACACTAGAGACTTCCCTGAGGAAAGGGAAATAGCTCAGACATAATGCCCATCTAGAAGGTTTCAGCAGGGAGGACCTCATTAGGATCGCATAAATAAGTTATGTCTAGCAGGGTTTGCATACAAAGTCATTTCAGGACCTCCAGTCAGAGTCTGAACTCCACAGAACTCAAATTTGCAAATATTTGCAGTTCTGACACACATTAATATATCACTGAGCCGGGTAAACAAGAGATATCACAAATCTACAGATCCTTAGTCACTAGTGCCCTTGACATTTTTCTGGTGCTAAATGAGAGATGGGAATAAACAGACTATTATGGGACAACCCTGTAAGTTTAGAAGCTTGGGCTGATAAATGCAAAGGAAAACAAGCATTTGCAATGCAATAGGTCTCGCATTTATAAGAGTTTGAGCTATTGGCATTGTAAAATTACAATGCCTTTTATTTTTGTTTTGGTTTTAAAACAAATAAAAGGCATTGTCATTTACAATGTCAGTAGCATAAACTCGCATAAAAGCAGTGTGCGGCGTGCAGCAGTGTGCGGCGTGCAGCAGTGTGCGGCGTGCAGCAGTGTGCGGCGTGCAGCAGTGTGCGGCGTGCAGCAGTGTTTCGTGTAGCAGTGTGAGGCATGCAGCACTGTGTGGCGTGCAGCACTGTGTGGCGTGCAGCAGTGTTTCGTGTAGCAGTGTGAGGCATGCAGCACTGTGTGGCGTGCAGCGGCGTGCAGCAGTGTGTGGCGGGCAGCAGTGTGCTGCATGCAGCAGTGTCGTGCAGCATGCAGCAGTGTGTAATGCAGCAGTGTACTGCGTGCAGCAGTGTGTGGCGTGCAGCGGAGTGTGGCATGCAGCGGAGTGTGGCGTGCAGCGGAGTGTGGCGTGCAGCGGAGTGTGGCGTGCAGCGGAGTGTGGCGTGCAGCAGTGTGGCGTGCAGCAGTGTGTAATGCAGCAGTGTGTAATGCAGCAGTGTGTAATGCAGCAGTGTGTAATGCAGCAGTGTGTAATGCAGCAGTGTGTAATGCAGCAGTGTGTAATGCAGCAGTGTGTAATGCAGCAGTGTGCGGCGTGCAGCAGTGTGCGGCGTGCAGCAGTGTGCGGCGTGCAGCGGCATGCAGCAGTGTGAGGCATGCAGCAGTGTGAGGCGTGCAGCAGTGTGAGGCGTGCAGCAGTGTGTAATGCAGCAGTGTGTGGCGTGCGGTAGTGTGCGGCGTGCAGCAGTGTGTGGCTGCAGCAGTGCAGGTGAATAGTGACTTTTGTGAATGGTTGCGACTTGCTGCTGTTCACAAAATATATATACACACAACACATACGCAGGACGCTAGGGGCTGATAAAATTATAGATTCTCAGCGAAGTTATAGGATATGCTGGCAATAACTTAATATAGTGAATAAAATTAACTGTATAATCACAACTTATGGTTTTATAATTCTATAACTTGGCATATGAGATTTAAGGCTTAAAATATCTCCCGAAGGGAACAATTGTTTTTCTTTTGAAAAAAAGAGATGGGAGGCATGGGTGGGCTCAACTGTGGCTTATACTATTAAAATGTTTACATACTACCTACTTCACGCCTCCCTTGCCTACATGATTTCACTGTCAGGTAAGAACGGTGATTTGTTGTACATGTCCTTTCGCCGAATGGAGAGGTTTAATTGACTGGTGAGCAAAACAGAGAAGCCCATCTACAAAACTAGAGTAAGGCCGCACAAGGATTGTAGGATGGGGGGGCGGAAATGGTGGGATTATGACGATCTAGTGAGTGAAAGATACAAAGGGTCTTGGATGAATCTGGATAGTGTGATTGCACTGTATTTATTGTTATGTTTTTAAAATGGAAACAATACAAATGTGGTAATAAAAAATACTTTAGCAATATATACATGCATATGACGACTAATACTAACATTCTGGGTGCTTCAAGGAAGTAAAGTGATCTGCACAGGAAGAAAAGGGCGTTGCATAGGCGAGTCACGTTGTATAGGGTTAGAGAATAGGTCTATTTATTTATGGCTTCATTTAACATCAACTAGGCCATTTCAGAAGGCACAGCGCCTTACATCAATGAAGAGTTCAATTGAGAGAACAGTGTCAACAGAGGGGATATATGAGAGCATCAGTGAAGACATTCTTGCACCAGAGTTTATATTGTTATCTAAACCATGAACTGAAGTAATACTTTTAGCATTAAAAAGGGGCAAATGAAAATCATACAGTTACATGATCTACATTGTTCTGGTAAATCATAATTACACATTTAGACCGTGTACATTTAATGAACAGCTTTCAACAAACACATTTCTAACACGAGTGCTCAACAGTCGTCGAACTGGTGTTGAAATAAAAATCCAATATCTTGGCAGCAGACAGACATTATATTTGTATGTTAAACAGGAACATACATGCCCCTCAGCTTGAGGTGCGGGAGAAGACTCATTTTGTGACGTAACTTAAAGTGTTTTCTTAGTAAGAGAGCTTTCAGCCTCTTCTTTGAAAATGTAGATTGATTTTAGTTATTAGTAATTAGCCATGTTGAGCTACATGACTCAAAATGAGGGGTCAGCGGAAGAGGTAAGAGATGAAGTGGCAGACTGTAAGCAAAGACAAAAAAAGATAATATTCACAGAGCAGCACAGCAGATTCTGTCGTAAGTGTGGGTTTCCCGCTGAGCAGTCCAAAAGGAGACAAACTAAACTACGTCTTACTGACATAAAAAGTTATTACTGCCAGCTTATCTCTGTTTGATAGATCGCCTAGGAATCAGTTGTCACAATCATATAGCCAATCAGGGAGTGGGATCTAGCGAGCCATAACAAAACAAGAAAGCCTTCAGCTCCCCTTTATATTTGGCATGGTCCAACTGTACTGCTGTCTGGATCCCTAATGCAGATTCTTTTTGTCATAGGCAAATACAATCATGTGTGGGCGCTGTGACATAGGCCTATCTCATGGATTGAGTCTTGTTGGTCCGGGAGGGGCTCCCTAATCACTACTCTCATAGTGGTGGAAGGCTACCGCCTTCACCAGGAGCTAAACAGCACAAGTGAGATGGTGGCCGCATACTATGAAGTGATGTGTAGGAGTTAACAGGTCGTTTTTAGGTCTCACCTAGGTAGCGTGCATGCGCTGCTCTAGGAGGGCCTTTAGCCATCGGTCTTCACTTTTGAAGCACTGCACTCGTGCTTGTGGCAGCATCCACCTTGCGGGAGCGAGCAGCGGCGTGGCCACGTTAATTACACAAAAATAAGGCCGCTGCTCGCTCCCGCAAGGTGGATGCCGCCACAAGCACGAGTGCAGTGCTTCAAAAGTGAAGACCGCAGATTGCAATGCTGCTTGCGTGTGGCATCACTTGTTTTTCTCTTACCAGCAGCTGCTGCCGGTCTGGGTCGAATAACTGTGCCTCTCTCCTGATAACCTCTCTGCAACTTTCTTTCTAGTTTTACCTCACTCCGCAAGTGTCTCTTCTGTCCCTTCTCTAAACTCTTTGCAACCTTCTTGCCAGTAAGCCCTTCTCTCCATGTCCCTCTTCGCTCATCCTCTGCCTACTCGACCTCGCTCACCTCTCGGTCTCTCCTATCCATCAGTCCTTAGTAAGCCAACCTATCCCCTCAAAATCTCCTGCGGTCTGTGCTTCTTAGTACGTCTCTAACCTGTTGCCATCTCCGACTAGCCCCCTTCACAGCCTCTCTCTACTCTCAAATCTCAGACCTGCTAGTCAGGTTGTCTCCCTCTCTCCCGCCTCTCTTACCTCGGATGCCCCTTGCCTTTCGTGAGCCTGTCTCTCTCCTATAGGCACCTCCTGCCAGCTTCTCCCTACTCGGCCGGTCCTCTTCTGCCTGTCTCTCTCCTGCAGCCCATCCATCTCGTGATGGTCTCCATCTTGACACCTCTCTCCCCTAAGGCCTCTGTTGTGGGTGTCTTACGTTCCACTCCCTGTTCCTTCATTGATCAGTCCATTTCTCCCACCCGTGTCTCGTGTCCCTTTTCGTACTCTTTCCATCCACTACGTCTTTCCCTTTTCTCAGTCTCTTTCCCGGCTCCTGTCTCACTCTTTTCGGTATTTGCTTCCCCTCTTCTCTTTTGTGTCCCTCGCGCTCTTTTATCCAGCTACCTGCGCCAGTCTCTCCTCCGAACCTTTCTTTGTGGCTGTCCGTTGCCATGGAAGCTCGGTGTGGCCACCGTACAAAAGAGGCGGGGAGTGTCAAAGCTTACAGCCCAGACTCTCTCCGCTACAACGGTCCATGGTCCGCTGAGGATTCCATTCCCCGCATACACAACCTGCTTAGGATAATACCAGTCCATCCACAAACGGGCAGGGATTTGTGGTGTGTTTAAATCTATCATGTATTTTCCACCCTCACGACACAGACAGGTTGTGTTATGATTTGCAGAGGGGAATAGGGCTACATCACTTATACAATGTGTTATATTTATATTATGTCCCGTATGAAGATACTTCGTATTTACATAAACGAAATCCACGCGCTTATTTGCGCATGGCGCACTTTTCTGCTGAGTGGTGAAATACGAGTCCAGTATGGATGAATGGTTTATTAAAGTTTATTAATGTGCAGCGCATCTTTGGACTCTTTGAGCATTCGTCTTTTATGAGTCAAAAAGAATAAAGGTATTTGCTCAGGGTCACACACGTTGGTTCAGTGGGTAAGCTGGTGTTGAAATTAAGAGTGAGGTCTGTTTTCTTGGACATCTCTCTGTGTGGACTGCAAGGGTGTGTGTCGTGAATAATCCATTAATATGCAGCATTTTTTGTGCAGTGCTGGCTGCGGGGATAGTCCACTTCTAAGCACTCTATTCACTGTTAGCCCAGGCTGGTTCTCATTTGGAAAACTCGCTCTGCAGTTGACAATAAGAGCCAGTTCCTCCATTGGTAGATTTGCATTTCCTAAAAATAAAATGTCAGGTTTATATTGTGCAGACATCGGTTTTATCCGTAGGAGGCGCAGGGGAGGGAATACATGTTCTGAAAGAAACAGTAATGCGTCTCTTGGGACACTGCTCTACAACATAGCTTAAACATTCCGGCAAAGCCAATAGGTCTGGCAAAACACTTATATGGTCCCAAAGGCGAGACCTATTGGCTATGCCTATGCTTGTTAACCTTTCACTGGAATGAGGCCTGCCAGCTCATGCACCTTTTTTAAAGTTTCGCTGCTGTGAGGTTAACTTGCCCTTTAGTCTACATCGGTTGGATGTGAAGTGATACACAGTGCAGGAGTGGTGACTTTGCGCTGGATGTATGTGTGTCTGGGAAGGGTACATTACAGGGGTAAAACAATGCTATGCTGTGCAATGCATGCATGGTGAGAGATGTACTGGGTGTATGTATACCTGTGCGGGGAACCCTACATGAGAGGTGTAGTGCTTTGCAGTCGGTGCATGGTGAATGCATGTATTGAGTGTATGCGTACCTGCAAGAAGTACAATACATGAAGCGCATAGTGTTGTGAAGCAAGCACATGGTGAAGGTGTGTGATGGCAGTGTGTGTGCCTGCAAGTGGCGCACAATACAGAAAGGCTAAAGTACTAAGTGGTAAGCACAGTGTGAATGTGGTTGCTAAATCTGTGTGCCTAGGGTGGCACAATACCTGGAGGTAACAGTACTGGATGGTGTGTGTGCATACACTGAGTGAAAGTGTGCCTGTAATGGTTCACTACATGAAGGAGCCTAGGTTTCATTTTGGGAAGCACAGGCCTGCATGGTGAAGCCATCAGGCGGTAGAGGAATCCCTCCAAACAGATTAGTGTATTTCTGCATTCCTGTGAGCTGGGTGGGCCATACTGGAGAAAGAGAGACTGCCTCTGTACACTTGAAAGGGTGCTCTTTGATTCAGAGAGAGATCACAAGGAATGGGCCTGATGATGGAATCATAAAACGTGAGGCAGGGAGCCCAGGATTAACCTTATTATGTGCATATCACTGAGTGACATCCAGGTGTGACCTCTAGTCATTTGCATGGCCTGCGTTGAGGGACTATCACCTTTGAAGTCTCTCCTGCTGTGACAGATGGTTTTTCAAGAGGGAGAGGAGAAGTGTTCACTATAAAAGAAGCAGAACCAACATAAAACTTCAAACACCTAGACCCTAAATCCCTTTTCGGGTAAGAAATGGACTAAAAGAAAGGGAGTTGGAGACCCCAGAAACGTGTCATTTGCGAAGCAGCCAGATGTGTGAGGAGAGGAAGCTATGCAGGACTTCTGCCAGTGACTAGGACGGGGGGGGCAAAGACCTGCTAGTCTCCCTGCTGGGTGAATGGACATCACACAGGGAAACCAAGACAACCTGCTCTTGAACCTGGAGCATCCGGACCGGCCTGCTTGCATGCCAAGACCAATGTGCCATGTAAGGAAGAGGAGAGAGCTGGAAAGCGCAAGTTAAAGTGGGAAGTCCTGTAGAGTGGACTCCCGGTCCGAGGTGTTAGGAGACAGCTGCTGCACCCTTGCGACCCTTGACCCTGCTCCAGGCAGGTCACTCCCCCACGCCGCGACAGCACCACCTGTTACGCCATAAGTCTGCTTGCTCTGTATTGCTTGTTTATTGCTTAATTGTTCGTTTTTCTCCCCTTCAGTTTATCATTGCTTAATCTGTGCCCTGTGCCTTCCTTTGCCCTCTGTCCCCTTGCCGCTCCTACCCAGTCTCTCCCGCCGCTGTGCCCCCTGCGGCCTCCGCCCTCCCTGCTTGTACTGTATTGCCTCTGTTGAACTCTTAAATTGCTCGTTTCTCCTCGTTCACCCTTTGTTCTGTGCCCTGTGTATTGCCTCTGTTTAACTTTTAAATTGTTAATTTTTTTCTCCTTCACCCTGGGTTCCTGTTCCTGTGCCCTCCTTTGTCTTCTGTTCCCTCACCGTTCCTGCCCCGCTTTCCCGCCACTGTTTCCCCTGCGGTCCGCCCCCCCACTCGCCCATTCGTCTACTTCCCCCTCCCAGCTGCTCCTCCCTCCCACCTCCCCTTCTTATGGCAGCGGCTGCGCCTAACACAATCCCGTCTGCGCCCGTCCGCACCTGGACTGCGCCCAGCGCCAGAATCCCTGGCCCCCGCGAACCCCACAACGCCCGTCTCCCATATGATGCCAACATCCTCCTCGCACTCCACACCGGACAATCATGCACCTACTTCCTGGCCACCCCGAAGCACACCCAAGGACCCTACACCTGACGGAACTGCAGCTTCACCAGCATCCACCCTACCAAGCCACCCAGCGTGAAAGAATGCAACCACCTCAAATGCATCCTTCTCAACACCCGCAGACATGCAGTTGAACTCTGGGACCTACTCGACTCAACCTCCCCAGACGTTGCCTTCCTGACAGAGACCTGGCTGACCCCCTCCTTGGCACCCGACATTGCAATAGCCATCCCGGACGGCTACATGATCACCCGCAGGGACCGCGCCAACAGAGTAGGAGGAATCGCCATCGTCCACAGGAACAGTCTCAGAGTCTCGACCAACACTGACGACACCCTCATCACTGCCGAACACCTACACTTCCAGATCCACACCGATTCCAACACCACCCTCAGAGGAACCCTCGTCTACAGACCCCCCAGACCACGGCCACAGTTCAGCGACTCAATCGGCGACTTCGTCAGTACACACGCCCTCGCCTCCACAGACTACATCCTCCTCGGGGACCTGAACTTCCACCTCGAGAAAATCAACGACCGCAACTCCACCACCCTGATCGACAACCTCGGACTCAAGACAATTCGTCACCACACCCACACACTCCGCCGGCCACATGCTTCACCCCATCTTCTCCGCAAGCTCCCACGTCGCCTTCAACCACACCACCGAACTCCACTGGACCGACCATCGCTGCATCCACTTCACCTTACGGAAACCCACCATGCACCACCGCACCCAACAGATCCCCTGCCGCTGCTGGAGCAAAGTCACCGAAGACCAGCTACCCACCACCCTTGCCCGGAACCCACCCGCCGACCCCACCGACCCAGACACCGCCGCCCGCAACCTCAGACAATGGATCAACGACTGCGCCAACATCCTTGCCCCGATCAAGGAACCCTCCAACAGACACACCAGCAAGAAAGCAAACTGGTTCACGGAAGACCTCCAGGCCTCCAAGCAAACCTGCCGTAAGCTAGAGAAGAAATGGCACCGCGAACAGACACCGGACAGCCACGCTGCCCACAAGAACGCCACCCGAAGACACCATCAACTCATCAGATCTGCCAAAAGAACCTCATTTAAAGACCGCCTAGACAACAACGCACACAACAGCAAAGAGCTCTTCAACATCGTGAAGGAACTCTCCAACACCAACGACATCCCACCTTTGCAAGACATGTGCGACTCCCTTGCGACCTTCTTCCATCTCAAGATAGCAGACATCCACGACAGTTTCAACGTCACGACTGCCCCAACAACCACGGAGACCTCCACCCCCACGGCCACCAACCACACCGACCCCCTGCGCTCCTGAACCAACATAAATGAGAACACCGCCATCAAAATCATGAACACCATCCACTCCGGATCTCAGTCTGACCAATGCCCACACCACATCTTCAACAAAGCGAGCATCACCATCGAACCCCATCTCCGGAAAGCCATCAACATCTCCTTTGAGACAGCTACCTACCCGGAGAGCTGGAAGCACGCCGAGATCAACACCCTACTCAAAAAACCCAAGGCTGACCCCAAGGACCTCAAGAACTTCCGTCCCATCTCCCTGCTCCAGTTCCCGGCGAAGGTCATCGAGAAGACAACTGACCCGCTACCTCAAGAAGAACAGCATCCTGGACCCATCCCAGTCCGGGTTGCGCGGCAACCACACCACTGAAACTGCCCTCATCGCCGCCACCGATGACATTAGGGCCCTGCTGGACAACGAAGAAACCGTGGCCCTCAACCTCCTGGACCTGTCAGCCGCCTTCGACACCGTCTGCCACCGCACCCTATGCACACGCCTCCACGACGCTGGGATCCGAGACAAGGCTCTGGACTGGACCACCTCCTTCCTCTCCGGCAGAACCCAGTGCTTCCGCCTCCCCCCTTTCCGCTCCGAAGCCACCGAGATAATCTGCGGCGTACCCCAGGGCTCATCCATTAACCCGACGTTGTTCAACATCTACATGGCACCGCTCGCCCACGTCGCCCGAATGCATGACCTCAACATCATCTCATACGCTGACGACACCCAGCTGATCCTCTCCCTCACCAAGGATCCCCTCACCGCCAAAACCAACCTCCACGAAGGAATGAAAGACGTTGCAGAGTGGATGAAGAACAGCCAACTGAAGCTAAACTCGGACAAGACAGAAGTCCTCATCCTCGGCTCCACCCCCCTCGGCCTGGGACGACTCCTGGTGGCCGACCACATTGGGAACAGCTCCAACACCCACCGACCATGCACGCAACCTAGGGTTCATCCTCAACTCCACCCTCTCCATGACAAAGCAGGTCAACGCCTTCTCGTCCTCCTGCTTCAACACCCTCCGCATGCTCCGCAAGATCTACAGGTGGATCCCCACCGAAACAAGAAGAACGGTCACCCAGGCCCTCGTCAGCAGCAGGCTGGACTACAGAAACGCCCTCTACGCAGGAGCCTCGGCCAAACTCCTGAAACGACTGCAACACATACATAACGCCTCTGCACGCTTGATCCTCGACATCCCTTGCCGCAGCCACATCACACCCCACCTGAGAGTCCTGCACTGGCTACCCATCAACAAGAGGATCACTTTCATGCTCCTCACCCACACACACAAGGCACTCCACAACACCGGTCCAACATACCTCAACAGACGACTCGGCTTCTACACCCCCAAACGCCAGCTCCGCTCCGCCGACCTTGCCACAGTCCCCCGCATCCGAAGAACGACCTCCGGTGGCAGATCGTTCTCCCACCTCACCGCCAAGACCTGGAACACCCTGCCCATCCTCCTACAGCAGACCCAGGACCTGCTAACATTCAGAAAACTCCTCAAGACCTGGCTATTCGAGCAGTAGCAGCACCCCCGCCCTCCCCCAGCTCATTGAAACCCTCACGGGTAAGTAGTGCGGTTTACAAATGTCTGATTGATTGACCGATCGGGTTGTTGCCCATCTTCAGATTCAAATCGGTGACCCAGGTATGCCAGGAGAGGGTCGCCGTGAAGATAGCCATGTGTAGAGTGCAATGTGGGGAGAGTAAGCGCCTGTCAGCCTCTTTTTGGTGTACCCATGTGACTGGAGGGGCCCCTGTGGAAGATACTTCTGGATAACGACGGCCGAAGCCTGTGCAGAACCTTAGCGACGGCCCTTTTTACCAGGAGGGACTCCATGGTACAGATTACCGTGTGATGAGGGCCAGCACCTTGGTTGGTAGTGTTGTGGCAACTCCATATGCCAGGAGGGGATGCCAGTATCCAGAGTGCTGTAAGGATTGGGCCGCCACCTGAGATCTGTGAAGTCGTGTGACCCGTAGATCACAAGGAAGCATTGAGAATTGCACCCGACTTTCCCCTGTGAACTGAGAACGCCATGTGCGCATCGCCATATCACTGGGACCCTTATTGAGTGCACTAGATTCCAACTCCCTCCCTCACTTGGGGAGTGCAGAACTTACCATGCAAGAGGAGCACACCTCTGATTGCTGCTGGAGTCTCCAACGTAAACTCAAAAGAGGCAGCCGACTCTCCTAATAGGACCGGCACCTTGCGAGTGCCTCTGGACAGGGTACCCGCTGATACACTGCACACTTGCTTGTTGCTAGAGTGGTAAGACTGGTTACGGGCCTATCAGGCCCCAGCGAACTCGCTGCTAAGAGCTCTTAGGCACCAAAATACTTTTGCCTATTTTCTAAAAGTCGGACTGGACTCTGAAGTTAAGGCAACTAGTGAGCATTCCCCGGATGCGGCTGCCAAGGAATGGGGGATAACCCCTACCAAATTACGAAGAGCAGGTTGGGCAGGGCTTTGCCAGTGAAACACTAGTGAACTGACCTCGAGGGGAAATGTGTTACTGTTTATCCATGTTGTAATAGTTCTTCGAATGCGTAGTTAGAATTAAAATACTTATTTTTATTATAAAAATAAGTATTTGACTACACATTGAATTATTGACACTGCTGTGCGCTGAGTTATGAGTCGTGTTCCCTAATCTGTATTCACCCACCACCCCCTGCCCAATACCCCCCTCCCCCGAGGGAGCCTTTTACTGCTCGTCCATAGGTACCCCTAAGAGTCAAGTGCAGAAGGGGTAATTGGCCCGATGTGAGAGGGTGCCGGTCGGGACACGCCTTTCACCAAGCCATAATAGTGGAGATGGATTACCTGTGGGGCTGCATCGCAGAATCCGAATTCCCTTGTGACGTCCTCAGTAAGGATAACCCCACCCCCATGTGCTCTACCCAAACAAGAACGAGACGCTGGGGACACCGCGGAGGAAGGTGGAGGGATTAGACCCGGAAGTACTTCTCAACAGGAAGAGAAAAGGACCGAATCAAACCACGGAGGGTGCGAAGGTGCCAGAGAGAGGAGGAAGTTGCGAAGTGGAGGAGAAGGGGATAAAAAGGATGCAGAATCGATAGAGGAAGAAGAGGAAACCGGAGAAGAAGATGAGAGGTGGTGCGAAGAGAGGTGGTCCCCACAGGAGGAGGCTGGAGAGCGGCCGCAACTCGTGAGAGTTGCGGCGGAGCCGGTGAGTGACCATGGACAAGGGAAAGAAGGGCAGGGGAGGAGGGAGTTGTGCGATTGGGGGTTGACTGGAGAAAAGGGGGGGGGGGGGGGGGGGTGCAAGTGTGATTTCACTTTTTTTTTTCCCCTTCCTCACGTATAGTTTTCTTCAATCGCTTGTTATTAGGATTTCTGGGGATAGCCTAGACCTTTCAGCGTGCACAATCCTACCCTGACCTACCCTTAGTCATAAACTTCCCCTACCCTCACGAGTAACCCCTATCCTGTCTGACGATCTTCTCAAAACACCAACCGGGTGTGGCGACGGGCACAATACCGCCTACGAGCGTGTCATTTAAAAGGTAACTGATGGCTCCTTTCTTTTATTTACTCTTATGAGCCTCCGTGGGAGAACCCTCGACAGTGGAGAAGACCGGACGGAAGAGGGGACAGCCGAAGTGGAGGTTCCACAAGAAAGAAAGGAGACCCAGAAGGAAGCCGCAGATCCACCAACACTCACTGTTCAAACAACTGAAACCTTAAATAAAAGCCGCCGACTGGCATACTACATACAGCCTCCGCGTCCATTTATCCGGCCCGCCCTCCCACAAGTGGTGTCAGAGTGAGATTCGCCGGAGACATGATGGCTGCAATTGCCAGGATGGCTGAAAGCCAAGAGAGTTTTGGGAAAGCAATGGAGAAGTTCCTCTCGGTTGAGGAAGAAGACCGAGGGAAACTACAACAAGTCATTACTGAACAAGGCCAAACCCATGACACCGCAATGGGGAAACTCGCTGATGCCATCGGCCATCAAAGAGCCCCGAGTACACTTCCATCAGTAATCCTACAGAAATATGTAAGCAGAGAAGATCCAGATTACTTCTTCAACAACTTCAAGAGGATGGCTCTGGCAGCCGCATGGCCAGTGGATAAGTGGGGGCAGTATTTAGGACCCTTACTGTCCGGGAACTTCAAGCCTCCTATCAAGCAGCCAATATCCTAGGAGTAACCCCATATGCAGAAATAAAATAGTGCATCATGGAAAGATTAGGTGTCGACAATGAAACATACAGAATGAGGTTCAGACAAATCAAAGAGGGTACTCAAGAAACCCCCAGAGCCCTATATTTTCAAATAAAGGATATGGCCGACCGGTGGTCGAAACCTGCTACCGCCACCAAGGAGGACATTATGGCTAAGGTATATTTAGAACAATACCTATCCTCACTCCATCCACACCTTCAAAAATTGGTCAGACAACATGCATATCTTACCCTAGAGACCGCAGTGGAGATCGCGAGTGCCTACAGCAGAGTTCACGAAGCGCAAAAAGGACCAGAGGAAACCAATTGTAAAGCAGGGATAAGCGGGGTTCATCGTCCTCCCCGACATCCACTTGTTCGAAAACCCGATCCTGTTACCATTGTCCCAGGTCCTCCTGTGTTCAGAGTTCCAGGTCCTCCTGTGTTTAGAGCCCCTGCTCCCAGACCACAATGTTTTAACTGTGGCGGACTGGGTCACATAGCCCGCTTCTGTCCACAGAAGGAAGAGCCAATGGAAGTAGGAATTGCTAGAAACTATTGCTGTCTTTCCCAGAATAACCAATCACCCCCTTACCGATGTGGCATAACAGTGAATGGACAGCCCATGACCGCACTAGCCGATACAGGATGTCAGCAGAGCGTTGTACGTCCTAATGATCTTGAACACGAGCTCGGAGTAATCGATGGGATTGTGAATATACAATGCGTCCATGGGGACAGGAAACAATACCCCACTACTCATGTACGCATACAACATGCTCCTGACCCAGGATCCCGTTTAAAGGTTGGTCTCATTCCTCGACTACCAGAACAGGTTATACTGGGGAATGATTACCCGCAGCTATCTCAGTTACTCTTGGAAGCAAAAACGGACTAGAAAGACTGGTGGACCGTCACCCCCTTTTCTCAGGATGACAATCCAGAATGGCCACCCTCCAAAGTCAGGAAAACGAAAAACCAAAGACGGAAAGTAAAGGAAAACCTATAACTGCCTTCCCAGCCCAGACAGAAGAGAATCCATGCGAGAGCGATAGAAACTTCCACGCGGCACAAAGAGAGGATCCAGTCTTACAAGAAGCTTGGAACAGAGCCCTGAACAATGAAGACCCTCTATACGCATGTCCCTATTTCTTTATTAAAAACTGACTATTCTATAGAAAAGCAGAGTCCACTAGTGCCCCTCAGTTGTTGGTTCCCACCCCGTTCCGGGAAAAAGTCCTCTATATGGCCCACAGTCATTTATTGGGGGGGCATTTCGGGGAAGAAAAAACAGAGCAGCTGATATTGGAGAGGTTCTATTGGCCAGGGATATATAGACAGGTGAAAATGTATTGTCGTGAATGCCCCATATGTAAAAAAAAAAAAAAAAAAGCAGATATAGACTCCCTAGAGCACCTCTACATCCACTACCCATAATAGATGAACCCTTTTGTAGAGTGGGGATGGATATTATTGGTCCGTTATTACCCTCCCGTAGCGGGTGTCGCTATGTTCTGGTCCTAGTGGACTACGCTACACGTTTTCCAGAAGCAATTACTTTAAGACACCCAGATGCCTCTAGCATCGCCAAAGCTATGATAACAGTATTCTCCCGTGTAGGGTTTTCAAAAGAGATTCTGACGGACCAAGGGACCCCATTCGTATCGAAGTTAATTAAACAAGTGTGTACCCAGTTGGGTATTAAGCAGATACGAACGGCGGCATATCATCCCCCAAACAGACGGTCTAGTCAAGCGCTACAACGCTACTCTTAAGGTCACATTAAAAAAACTCCTTGCACTTTAATCAAAACGGTGGGAAGACATGTTACCCCTAGCTTTATATGCTATCCGGTGAAAACCCCAAAAAAGCACAGGGTATTCCCCGTTTGAACTACTCTATGGCCACCAACCACGTTCCTTATTGGACATGGTTCGTGAAACATGGAGACCGAGCCAAATAACACTAAACCGCTAATAGAGTATGTGGCAAACCTTAAAACTCATCTAGAACAGATCCGAACCATAGTCCGGAATAATATGGAGAGAGCGCAGGAAGCCCAAAAAGTACAATATGACAAGAAAACAAATAACAGGTCCTTTGCAGTGGGGGACGCCGTATTACTTATGATGGCCTCCTCAGATCATAAACTTATAGGGCAATGGCAAGGTCCCTGTATCGTCCTAGAACAAGTAACACCTGTTACCTATAGACTTGAACTCGATAAAGACCGAGGAACCTCCTACATATATCAGGCTAATCTTCTGAAAAGATGGGAGGGACCCCTTCCGACCCTAGTCGGGAAGGTAGGAAAACACATTCCTCTATACAACCAATGTGTTGACGATGAGCTACCCTCTTGCTTAAAAACCGAGCCGATTAGTACCTTACTGCCCCTTCAAGAGATATTCTCTCTGTCCCCCGGGAAGACCACATTAATAGAACACGCTATTAAAACCATTCCAGGGAAAAAGGTGCGTCTCCGCCCTTATCGCATACCTGAGGCCAGTAGGAACACCATCCGAGAAGAGGTGCAACAGATGCTGAAAATGGGCATAATAGAACCATCTACGAGTGCGTGGAACTCGCCCATCGTTCTCGAGCCCAAGCCGGATGGCTCAGTGCGATTTAGCATCGACTTCCGGGAGGTAAATAAAATTTCTGAGTTCAACACCAACCCCCTTCCAAGGGTAGACGAGATGATCGAACGAATAGGGATAGCCAAATATATCAGTACCCTTGATTTGTGAAAAGAGTACTGGAAAATCCCCCCCGAGAGCCAAAGACAGAAAAAAAACAGTGTTTTCTACCCCTGACGGCTTACTCAGTTCATAGTGTTAACCTTTGGGTTGCACGGAGCACCAGCTACCTTTCAGCGGGCCATGAATCTTATCCTGCAACCCCATGAAAGGTATGCCGGGGCTTATATAGATGATATTGTCATCTATAGTGAGACATGGGAACAACACCTTACCCACTTATACCAAGTAATCCAAGCGTTAGGAGAGTATGGTCTTAAAATCAACCCTGCCAAAAGCCATTTGGCTCCTCAAACGGTAAGATACCTAGGTTACCTATTGGGAGAAGGAGTTATACGACCCCAAAGCAATAAACTGGCCGCTATATCCCAAGACCATTCCCACGTTCCGCAAGGGACCTAATTTTTAGGGTTACTCTGGCACTATAGAAGATTTATACCAATATTTACACTGATAGCTGCTCCTCTCACAGACCTATTGCATAAGACAGTGAAGACTGAAGGGCTAGGTTGAAGGACCCCAGCCCTGAAGTAACCCATGCTTTCGAAACACTAAAGGCATCCCCAACATCAGACACAGTGTTAGCTAGTCCCGATTATACCTTACCCTTCGTCCTGTAGACTGATGCCTCAGATCAAGGGTTGGGGGCGGTCCTATCCCAAAGAAACAGACAGGGGGAGGAAAAACCCTTTCTGTATATAAGTAGAAAACTGTTTCCCTGAGAAAGGAATTACGCGGTCACTGAAAAAGAAGCCCTTGCTATAAAATGGGCCATTGACTCTTTAAAGTATTACCTGGAGGGACGTGAATTTACTCTGTTTACGGACCATGCTCCCTTAGAATGGTTGGTCCGCAACAAAGGGAATAACGAAAGGGTGTTACGATGGTTCTTATCCTTACAGCCCTACAGATTCCAAACACAGGAAAGGGACTGAGCAGGTGAATGTGGACATTCTCTCCCGTTATCCTCGTGAAAACACTCCTACTAGAAGGACAGCAAGGTAAAGGGGATGTGTGAGTGTGCCGGTCGGGACACGCCTTTCCCCAAGCCATAATAGCGGAGATGGATTACCTGTGGTGGCTGCATCGCAGAATCCGAATTCTCTCGCGACGTCCGGGTCTGGTGACGGGCACAATACTGCCTATGGGCGTGTCATTTAAGAGGTAACTGACGGCTCCTTTCTTTTATTTACTCTTATGGGCCTCCGTGGGAGAACCCTCGACAGTGGAGAAGACCGGACAGAAGAGGGGACAGCCGAAGTCGAGGTTCCACAAGAAAGAAAGGAGACCCATAAGGAAGCCGCAGATCCACCAACACTCACTGTTCAAACAACTGAAACCTTAAATAAAAGCCGCCGACTGGCCCACTACATACAGCCTCCGCGTCTATTTATCCGGCCCGCCCTCCCACACCCAGTTACTCGGGACCCATAGTAGACGAGGCTCCAGGTACATCACAAATAAAAAGGTCTCAACCACCATGGTTCAGCCCAGTAACCCCTCCGTGTCCGGTGGCCCTCTGAAAGGGGTTCTGACAATTGGCATCATTCTTTTCCAGGCATTGAGACCCTGTGTACCCAGCGATTGCCTACCAGCACCCTTCTTGGTGAACGAACCAAGGGTGATCCTGTTAACGGTGATCAGTCTCAGCTTGTGAAATGGCTTTCTGATGAAAAATATTTTGAAAATGTATTTGGGTAATGCTCATAAGTTGCAGAAAATAAGTCTAATGTTCTAATGCATAAAAACTTAATTAATAAAAAATTATAACAACTAAACTTTTGGGAGACAACCAGACTCATTATGGTCTGGTTTCCCGTTAGTAACAGCCCCTGATTTCGAACCATACCAACTAGGGGCGGGAATAAAAGAGTGGCCAACTAGTTAGGTATTTTTAGGTTTTCTTTTTCTTTCTCCGCTCCACCTCACTGCAATACACATAGTCTAAACCAGTAAGTGCTCCTACGTATTTCGCAAGTCGCAGCACGCCTCAATCCGTAGAGGATTGGGAGGAACCCCAATGATGAAGCATTCCACCTAGGGGTAACCCTGGTGGGTGAGGGTTCAAAAATCTTACTCAGGTGCCTAATACTTGATATTTCTGATAACACACAGTTGCCAGATTGCAGTTTTAGCTCAGTTGTTTATATGGCAGTGAAGATATAATCTATCATCCTTTAGATGCATCACTGCTAACAAGTTCAAATAAGCAGAAATTAGGTTTTGAATGGGTTGTGTTTCAGTGGTAGGATAGACATTTCTGATTTTTCAGCCTTGTGTTCTGAAGTTATTTTTAGAAAGAGATTTGCTTTGTCTGTGCACTGGTGAACGTCAGGACTTTTTAATGTGAACCATACCATGTAGATTGCCCCAGTCTCTCCCTTTAAAATCTGTGCAGGAGGTCACAACTTATAAATTTGACCAAAGTATGGTAAAGTTTGGGTTATACAGTGTGTGTGGGAATCTCTCAACGTTAAGGGTACTCAAAAAGATTAGTTGCAGGCAGGAGCTGTTGTCGCCCATTTTATGCTCTTTTAGCTTCCACCTCCTTTGGAACACACGGTCTGGCTTTCAATCTACATTCCCGATATTTACCTTTTGTTCTCTAGCTTACCTTAAAGAGATCACCATCAAGAGAAACACTTTGGCTGGGTAGCCTAGATACGTGGCACGCACAGGATGCACTACACTGATGCTCTACTCTGATAGTGCTTCTTCAGTGAGCAGAAACTGTCTACCTGAATGTGGCTACCAGAAAGAGAAATGTAACTTTAAAGGACTGGTTACCCCAAAAGGTTTGGCGAGAACTTTGAATTTGCTTTAACATTTGGAAATATCAACTGTCCCCAACACTGGGTAAAGTCCTGCGTTTTTTCCAGTGTTCATTGTTTGACTTACTGAACATCTGCACATACCTGTGGAGAAAGGATCGGACCAGAGACAGAATTCATGGCTGTCTTCCTTTAAAGAGTTAATTTCAAATGACTAGGAATAAAGAAAGATCTATGCAGCTGAACATGAAATGGAAAGCCTTGTGTGCCTAAAGCTTGCCCTGCTTTGCTAGAGCTTGAGGTCATATGTGCCAGTGCTCTGCCATGATGTGCTTACTGGTGCAAGGGTAACCAGGACTGGAGACGATGCTCAACAGCCCACTCTACCCAAAATTAATACCCAAGTAGTCTTCTTGTTAGAGCACTGCAGTTCTGAGGCCCGTGTGTGGCCCCACGAGAGGGCCAGTCATTGTTGTAATCCCAACTTAGCAGGTGCAAGACCAGCATGTGAGCCTGCAAGAGTCAAACCATGATGTGGAATTGCAGCGCGCGCAATGCAATTCGTTTTATTTATTTAATTAACTTCATTTGGCCGTATGCTAGAGTTTACTACGCCACGCCACACCCAGCCCATCCCCCGCCCCGCCCCACAGCACTCCCTCGAGGAGCCGCCACTGGTGGCAAGTGTCCCTACTACTGTGAACTCCACGTTGATCGAATCAATGGAAAGTATGGGCCACATAAATGACAATGTTTTGCTATTTACATGCGTGAGCCTGGCCGGTTAACAGGACAGACTAAATGAGAGCCATTAAAATGGCTTGAGTAATAGGGTGGATTCATTTTAGCTCGATAAAGTGCGGTATTTAGGACGATGGACAAATGTAGACAGGGCCTGCTGGCCGTAGCGGGCAGCAGGTGTTTTCCCAGTGGGCTGGAAGGGTAAAGGCCGGTTTTGGACAGGTGGGGGTCGTTTTTGTTATGGGGGGCAGGTTTTGCAGCAGTGCTGCAATATCAGGCCCGTGTAACAAAAGCGCATGAAGTGTTTCCCACCAGCACCCAATCAGGGTTTGGCTAAGCAAGACTATGTCATCAGCATATTGTAGGCATCTTTGTTGTTCCTGGGCCAGTGTGGAGAAATGATGCGAGGTAGGACGTAGTAGTGCGCTAAGGCAAGAAGTTTATTGAAATGTAAAGGCACCCACGACCGAGAGCTCCCGCTAGGCACCAGGATCTCTGTCAACTGAACTAACGTTCCCAGAGTCCTGGTATGCATCGCTCCAGCCCCGACCGTGGGACCACAGTTAAATAATACAATCAGGAGTCTCATGGACATCCACACGCTAGGTTGCAGCGCAAGACATCTACACGAGACGGCACCTACAACAACTTTTTCCTCCTCAAAAAGTACAAAACAAGAAATTAAAGCATAAATAACAAAATGAGTAAAATGAAAATCTTTGCTGGTACATTCAGCAAATAACGAAGACGGTACAAATGAAGAACATGAAGAGAAGGTGCTGATCAATAAAGCCAACATGAGAAAAAGTCGATATGCATTACAGTTTCAAGACAAAACAATCATTAAATTTGGTGGCCAATCTCCTTTGTCGGGAGTCAAGATCACCAGTTTGAGATGATACACCATCCCTTCTTGCAACACCCCTCACAGCAGACCTTAAATTATAGCTGCTACACGGGGTGACACACCGCAAGGTCGTAACCTCTCCTGTGTCACCTCTGTTTGCAGAAGTGACTCCCTTGAAGACGGATCCAACAACCAGCTAGTCCAGTCAAAATGCTCAACCTCCCGTTTGGACAATTTCAATAGAGAGCTCACCTGTGAGTCAGAAAGTTGCACAAGTGATCTTTTGCTCCACCATCCCATCCTCGTCCCCAGATGTGCAGAAATGATGCGAGGTACGACGTAGTGTTGCGGTAAGGCAAGACGTTTATTGAAGTGTAAAGGCACCCACGACCGAGAGCTCCTGCGCACCAGGATCTCTGTCAACTGAACTAACGTTCACGGAGTCCAGGTACGCACCGTTACAGCCCCAATCAAGGAACCATAGTTAAATAATACAATCAGGAGTCTCGTGGACATCCACGCGCTGGGGTGCAGCGCGAGCGTCTACACGAGATGCCACCTACTACAGCCAGCTTGGGGTGGAAGGGTTTTTCACACCTCATGGGCCAGATGACTATCTAGGTCGGGCATATAGATGTTAAATAATCAAGGTGCCAGATCACACCCTTCAGGCCTATTTGGGTGTTGATCTTAAGTGTGGTTCTCTGTCCAATGTCAAACTTGATTTGTACCTAGGTGTTCGTATGCATGTTAATAATCGCATGAAGTAATTTAGGCGGGACACCGACTAGCCAATTTTCTCCCACAAACAGCCCCTCAGAACCTTGTCGAAAGTCAAATTCAGATCTACAAAGCAGGGAAAGAGTTTGTCACTTATTACCTTTGCCCTTTCTACAAGAAGAGTAACTGCCAGCGGGTTTGTTGTTGTTGTTGTGTTCATGCCTGCTCTGAAGCCAGCTTTAGAAATTGCAGGCCAAAATTGCGGATCTGCTGAGGTTTTTTTGTTTAATAACTTCATGATCAGTAAGTCACTGTTATTATGCATATCCGCATCTTATTGGAAACGGCAACCAGTCTTTTATGTGTTTTAAGCAGTTTGTAATGAGAATCATGAGCTTGATTGTCCAAATAAAGTAAAATGTTAAATTGCAGCCAACAAATGGTGTTGATGTCTGCATCCACGTTTCCTGCAGGAGCAGAAGGTCAAAATCACATATAAGTTGTGAATTTGTTCTCTCCCACCTTGCTGCTGAGGCCTTTCACAATCCATGTCCAAAACAGTATTAGGTGGGCTATGATGGAAGCCATTTGCCGTTGAACTCATGCCTCCCTCCCTTAATATAATAAGAGTCTTATACCTTTCATTAAAAGAAAAACAAAAAACGAACAGTGCTGCTTGAAGAAGAAAACATACAACCTGCCCATCCCAGGAATGACTCCCAGGATTTGGAATGCTTTGTCCCCAGAAACAAGAAAGAATCCTTCTACTGCATTCTTTAACAAGCACAGGCATAGCCAATAGGTGTCGCCTTTGGGGCCTTATAAGTGTTTAGCCAGAGCTATTGACTTTGCCAATGTCTTTAAGCTGTGCTGTAGAGAAGTGAGGCTGCTGTGCAGCTTGCTGAAAAGTTTTAATAAAAAAGTGTCAGAAGCATTTTTGTTACCTTATATATGTACAACTGAACGACCATATTAAAAAAAGTATTTACAATAAAAAATGTCCTCAGTTTTCTTTTGTTCTTGCAATGCTGGCAACTTGCTTCTGCTTATTCCAATGGTTGTTTGTTAAAGCTTTTTTTTGAGGAGGCATAAACAATCGGAGGGTGAAGGTTGGGAACTAGTACCTGTATTATAACACTATCAGCGGCCAGACGCTAGGGGAGAATCAACAGATGCCAGATTCCAAGAGCAGGCTGAGGTGGTGGTGAGGGATGCTGAGGTGGTAGTGGTGGTGGTGACTGGTGACTGGTGCGGAGACGATGCTGAGGTGAAGCTGAATGATACTCAGGTCTTGCTGAGTGATGATGATGTGGTGGTGTACTAGTGCAAAGGCGATGCTGTGGTGGTGCTGAGTGATGCTGTGGTGGCGCCCCCGAGTGATGCTGTGGTGGCGCCCCCGAGTGATGCTGTGGTGACGCCCCCGAGTGATGCTGTGGTGGCGCCCCCGAGTGATGCTGTGGTGGCGCCCCCGAGTGATGCTGTGGTGGCGCCCCCGAGTGATGCTGTGGTGGCGCCCCCGAGTGATGCTGTGGTGGCGCCCCCGAGTGATGCTGTGGTGGCGCCCCCGAGTGATGCTGTGGTGGCGCCCCCGAGTGATGCTGTGGTGGCGCCCCCGAGTGATGCTGTGGTGGTGCCCCCGAGTGATGCTGTGGAAGCGCCCCTGAGTGATGCTGTGGAAGCGCCCCTGAGTGATGCTGTGGAAGCGCCCCTGAGTGATGCTGTGGAGGCGCCCCTGAGTAACTAGGTTAGAATCTCAGCTCAGGCGCAGCATCTTGTGATTCCGTGCAAATCTCTTTGTTACACTGTGCTTAAAAACTGTTGTGTAAGGGGAGCTCATTTCCGTGTGAAGCGCTATAATGCCCTTGGTTCAAGTTTGTGGGACAGGCAAGCGGACAGGCAAGCGGGTGTGGCCTAAGCACTAAGCCCGGGAGGTGTGTGCGCGCACTAAAAGGAAATTTTAAAAAAACACGCGAGTGGTGCGGGCGGCGACAAAAGTGAAAGCAGCTGCAGGGTCCCGCGAGTGTAAGGGTGCCCGCGAGAGAGGAAAGCCAGATGGCGGCTGTGCGCGTGCGCGTGCCCGCAAGCTTTAGGCTATAAGCAAAAGCTTGTGGTCAGATTTCTGAAGCCTACTCACTAAATGTCTCACCAGATCAGCACATGCGCTGGCTCAGGCGAGACCTAAAAAGGAAGTTAAAGCTATTCTCATGGCTAAATACACCTGAACTATTTATATTTACCTGTGATATATTTGTTAGTTATTAGTTACCTGTTTGTATGAGATTCACCAAAATTTTTGCATGCTTGTTCTTTTTTACTTACTACCCTGTAAAGCGCTCTGATACCACTAAGGGTCTTGTTCGCGCAATACAAAACTTTCAAAATAAATAAATAAACAATGTATTTACTGCAAGTGATACTTGTGCTGCCTCAAGAAGACGTTCTGCCCCATTACAAACCCATAAGAGCCATTTCTGACTGTTCCACCCACAACATTCCAAAAGTTAAAGCCTGAAAAGGAGGCCCTTCACATTTCATTGAACTTACGTTAGTAACTGGGTTCTTTATTTCCAGGGACAGCTATAATCTTTGTTACATGGATTGCCTAACTGCTCTTGAGTTGTGCAAACCCTGGAGAACTTGCTTGCCATCACTTTACACCGACTGTTATTTGGTACAGTCAGGCTGAAGCAGGAATAGAGAACCCACGAATTAGACTCATGATATTAAAGTGTGTGACTGTATGGATTGGGGTTTTAGAGTCACTCGTTGCATTAATTTGCAGTTCAGCATCACCAAATCCAAAATCTCACTAATCACTGATTGTACGATTTGTAGTCAGTGAAGAAATGGGCTACGTTCACTTCTCACCCTATCACATAAATTGTTAGTTTGGGATCACAGTACGAATACGTGTGAGTCAGTGTTCAAAGAATTTAAGTATGTGTGTGAGAAAGTGGCTCTGTATTTACTGTTCCCTAATAGGTACAGGGTGTACAGAGTCCACAGTCCCCCAGGGGCTGATAGAGGTTAAAGTTAGGTATGACCTTACTCTCTAAAGTGGTAGCTTGGTCGAGCAGTAAGGCAGTACCAGAGGACAGTGTAAAGCACTTGTTGTACACACTCAGTCAGCAAATGGTCTCACACACTCAATAACTGAACTCTAGGCCAATGGTTTATATATATAAAATATATGCTTGTTTTATTTTTAGAACCACAAAGGGAATAAAAATATACTTTCTCAGAATGAGAGGTTGAATATAAATACTTTTGCAATAAGCAATGGATTTTTTTAAATAGTCACAGTTGGTTGCAATAAACAATCCTATTTCCTAAACATAACAATGCATTGAGCTCAATGATAAATTCAGGTTATTTGTAATAAATTACTTTTCAGATTACTTTTGGAATTCCAGGTCTGGTTCCTAAATCCAGCCCTGGGACAATATTCAGAATCAAGTGGTGAAAGTCGACTTAATTACTGTACTGATTTTTAAATAATACTTAGCTATTTCAAAAATGGACACTTAGAAAATATTTCAAAGAAAACATTCAATGGATCTCTATGGCAAGAAATTCAAGTTGCAGGTAGAGTACTTTATCGTTACTTTTGTAATCCAGGTCTGGGTACCTAGACTCAGCACTGGGGTCTTTATCAGAAACAGGTAAGTAATTACGTTTGCAGAAATTGTACGATTTTAAAAGAATATTTCAAGATTGCAGAAATCAACACTTAGAAGAAATTTCACAGAAAAGCAGTCAATGGTTTCCTATGAAAGAAAAAGGAGTTAAAGGTAAGTGTAGTTGTGGGTACTTTTCGGAGTCAGTGCGGGGCACCAAGATCCAGCACTGGGAGCTCACCTAAGAGCAGGTGAGTAGATTCGTTTTTGGTACTCGGCTGATTTTTGGTGAATATTTTGAGTTTTGAAAAGTTCACACTTAGAAGAATTTCCAAGAAAAAGCCAGCCAATGTTACCCTACGAGGAAAATGAAGATCGCGGTTTAAGGGTAAGTTCTCGACTGGCAGAGTTGAAGTTCTGGGCATAGACTCAGGGGTCTCCCAGTGTCAGGTAGGTACAGTCAGGTCCCCCTCAGCGGTTTCAGGACGGCCGGGTGCAGAGAGAGTTAGGCCCAATGTTAGCCTATGAGGAATAGGGGGGCCTGGTTTGGTGGCTGCTGACTAGCAGGCCACGCGGCTGTGGGAGATGGGCTCCTGGTCACTCACTCAGGGCAAGTGGGGAAGTAGGCTAGTGTAGAGATTGCACTGCCAGGGCCACTCGGGCGGCTGGGTGCAGGGTGCTTTTGAGCCGTCGGGCGCTCAATGGAAATCAATGGGAATGTTCCGGTTAGGAAAAAGGCTGCAAGCTCGGGGACGAGGATGCTTCAGGTGCCACCACCACTCCGAGAGGTAAGTTGGGTAGTTGTAGATTAGGTGGGTACCCCGGGATTGGGCACAGGGGGCCGCAGGGCGCCGGGTGCAGGGGTGCCTTTTGATGTCGGAAATCTTACCCTCTTGTTGATCGCGGTTGGGGTGGCACTCTGTTCTGAGGCTGCAGGCTTCTTCCGGAATGTCGAGGGGGGTCCTTGGGTGCCGGACTCGGGGTCACAGTCGCCGTGGGGTCGTCCTCAGGGTCTTTGTCCACTCCGGCACTGGCCAGGCTTGGCTGGTGCAGAGTGTGCTGGGTTCGCGGTTCCGGGCTGCTGCCAGGGGTTAGAAATAGGTTTCTGAGTAGAGCCTCTACTCATGGGAGTCCCAGGGGCTTAGAGCCAAAAGGTAGCCAGGTCCTCCGGGGTTTGGTGAGGTTGCTGGCCACTAGAGATGCCGCGTTGGTGCAGGTCCGGGAGTCGACAGGCCGGTAGGGCTGGGGCCAAAGCAGTTGGTGTCTTCTTCCCTTTTTGGCAGTTGCAGGGCAGGTCTTTGTTCTTCTTGTAGTTTTTCGAATCTGGAATCTGGGGAAGGAAGGTTCAGGGTGCCCCTAAATACTAGATTTAGGGGCATTACAGGTAGGTGAAGGCCAGGG
This sequence comes from Triturus cristatus, assembly GCF_964204655.1. Classification (NCBI taxonomy): domain Eukaryota; kingdom Metazoa; phylum Chordata; class Amphibia; order Caudata; family Salamandridae; genus Triturus; species Triturus cristatus. Next base: position 559,924,875 of record NC_140590.1, read on the forward strand.
ACCAATGGGTCCTTGTCCTGGGGTGGGTACACCCCCTATCCTGCCTCTCTCCTGTGGGAGGGGGGCAGGAGCCTAATCCTGATAGGGTAGGGCCCCCCATCTTCAAGATGGCGAGAGCCCGGAGATGTGCTTCACCTCGCCTCCTCCACCTGAGGGGTGGGGTGGGCAGGCTGGCACATCCCCTGTCCTTGTATGGGGTTTCCGGCCAAGCTTCCCGCCAGAGTGGGGGGTTGCAGTGGCCTGGGGAAACTCCAAGAGGCCACTGCCTAACTTGGAAGACACCTGCCTACCTGTTGGGGCAAACTGCTACTCTGCATTCTGCCATCGCCGCCGCAGCTCCTGGGCTCCCTTCTGCTGCGTGTCTCCCCCGCCGCCGCCACTTTACATCGCGGACGAGAGCGGGGGGAGACTACAGCCCCCAGAATCCCTTGCGGCCGCTGACGCCGCCAACGCGCCCGGAGGCGCTTAAAAGTTCACGGCTCCCTCGGGGGAGCGGGAAGCCTAACTTGGAAGACACCTGCCTACCTGTTGGGGCAAACTGCTACTCTGCATTCTGCCATCGCCGCCGCAGCTCCTGGGCTCCCTTCTGCTGCGTGTCTCCCCCGCCGCCGCCACTTTACATCGCGGACGAGAGCGGGGGGAGACTACAGCCCCCAGAATCCCTTGCGGCCGCTGACGCCGCCAACGCGCCCGGAGGCGCTTAAAAGTTCACGGCTCCCTCGGGGGAGCGGGAAGCCTAACTTGGAAGACACCTGCCTACCTGTTGGGGCAAACTGCTACTCTGCATTCTGCCATCGCCGCCGCAGCTCCTGGGCTCCCTTCTGCTGCGTGTCTCCCCCGCCGCCGCCACTTTACATCGCGGACGAGAGCGGGGGGAGACTACAGCCCCCAGAATCCCTTGCGGCCGCTGACGCCGCCAACGCGCCCGGAGGCGCTTAAAAGTTCACGGCTCCCTCCGCGTCGCGGGACGCGCGCGGGCGACGCCGGGCTAAGCCCGGGCAAAGGGCGGGCCCGTTTAAGCCCGTTCAAGACCGGGTAAGACTGGACTGGGCCACCCCCTGTATATTTGCTGTTGAAAATCTTCTGTCCCTCTGTTGATCATCTGATACATCTGAAATCGATTGAGTGGGAGTGTTTGAGCACACTAGCACTGTCATGATGACTAGAGGTAGCAAGACTAAAACCATACCAGGGGTTACTAACGCAATTGGCCCAATTGACCAATATATTACTAGGGCCAACGAGGCAATCAATCAGGGTATGTCTCTTTTGGAACGCAGGGTGTCCCAGGATCTGGCCTTAGCTAGACGTTCCTCCTTAGGCCTTCTGGCATTAGCCAAAACACCTACTAGCCACGGGGAAACTAGGCCCCTAATTGAAGTCCCAGTGGAATTACATGGTGCCCCAAACGTGGTTGATCTTTCAGTATCACTGGCACTCTCGGACACACAACTAAGCGAGTTGCCTGAGAAGATCCTGCCACCAATTATGAGTCCAAGACAGGAGGTATTGACTATTGAGCAGTCAAGAGGGAAGAGGGAGGGCGCTGTACCCAAACGGAAGAAGGCCAAGGTAGTGAATAAATATAAACTTACTAAAAAAAAAACAACCGCTCTTAAGCCCACTAAGAGTGCACTACCTCAGAGCACTTCTATCAAAGCTGTAGCTGATACGACTCCATGCTCTGCGACTCTTAACAATTCTAGCAGGTTGGATAGCTCTGGTGAGGGTTGTAAAGTTTGTGAGATAAATAACCAATTACTACTTCGGCTGGGTGAACTTATTAAGGCCCATCTGCAGCCCTTACAACTTTCACTCTCTAACATAGAAAAGCAAATAGCTTCCCTGAAAGCATCATGTATGATCCAGACGAAGGTTGTCCCAGTCCACCCAGGCCAACCAAAAATAGCCAATATAAACTTAACGGCAGGGCCGAAAGCGCCTACTATTACCCCTATTGGCCCTAATTTAAGTCAAAAGTCTCCCCCTGCTCTATCGAAAAAGGGCAATCAACCATGCGAACTTGCTGCCCATCCTACTAGTTCTACCATGGAATCTGCACCTGCTAAACAAGTAGCCCCCCTGCTCCCTAATATCGAGAGTATAGATACTAGAGGGCTCCATATCCATTTACCACCTGAAGCAGGCCCATATGTTGCAATTCTGACCGGGGTCCCTAAGCTAAATCCAAACACTGAGGAACCGACACTGTCCTTAAAAAATAAGGCACTCCATTGGCTCACCACTAACAGACCGCTCCCAGCACACTGTCGTAGTAAGATCTTAATGGTGCGTAGGGTACCCTGGCTAGGTAATGAGATGAAATCGATCCGGGGAGATTGTGTCATAGTTAACTTTGATGATCCACGTACGGTTGACTATATTTGCCATAGAGGTATGTGGGATAAGACTGATGGCATAGAAATAAAAAGGCTCTCTTTCTTTTACCCTCCTACAAATAGGTATCTTGATAACCTGGCTAGCAACCGGCCCCATATCAGTACGCGTGACAGTAGAAAGGAATGGGACGATTGGTATGTACAGGAAGCTAGAAATATAGCCCCCCCTGTAGGCTGGAAAGGTGCTCCAGTTACCAATAGATTTAGTTGTTTGGAAGCAGTGGATTGACCACCACAGCGATTAGGATACGGACTTGAGGGCATTAATCAATTTAGCCCCAAAATTTCACAACCGATTGAAAGTTTTACAATTAAGGAAAATTGTTATAAACCTCCGTTTTCCCAAACTATTAATCAAGCAATCTTGCAACCTGTAGTTCTATGTTCCTCCCCTTCTTCTCATCTAGGGCTTATTGATGCCCAGTTTTCTATTCCTGCTGAACCTAGTCAACCAGCCGTATTCCCGTCCTCTTTTGACCACTTAGGCACCGGTATCAAGACTGCCCACGATCCTATGGGTAGCCTCAAGATTCTTAGCTGGAACTTAGCTGGCATCCAAAGGAAATTGAGCATCCCTGACTGGAATGTTCTAGTGGGGAACCATGAGATTTGCTTATTCCAAGAGACTTGGAGTATGGATCCTCTATATCGAGTTGGCTATACTACGCATTTTGTTCCAGCAGTGCCACCAAGAAACGGGAAGGGTCGTCCTTCGGGAGGCCTTCTTATCTGGGTAAGCATTGACTTAAATTGTAATATAAAACCTAAACAAATCAATAGCCCTGATATTCTAGGAATATCCTTGAGAGGCCCCATTATATGTTAGAGGTACCAAACATGGGTCTATGTCCCCGATAGTGGCAATCCTAGAAACGGAGCTTAGAGAACACACAGCTGGTGCTCAAGTCCTGGTGGCGGGTGACTTTAACTGCACCTATGAGCCACTACAGTTGGGTGACACCTTTGACTTGGGTGAGGACGATGCTAGATGGGGAATTCCTGCTCTAACAATCCCCCCGATCAAAAAATGGTCCCAATGCGCGATCCAGCTCAATGCCCTTTCGCTGGAGTTTGGCTTACGAGCCACAAATGGCCGCACAACCTCAGACACCATGGGTGCCGTCACATATAACAGAATTAATCACACCTCAAGGATCGACTACATCTTGTTAGATTTTAAACTTTGGGGTTTGGTACAGGATATGGTAGTTTTACCCTCAGTTGATAGTGACCACAACACACTTTCCCTATCCCTTAAAAATCCTTGGATTAGTAATCTCATTAAAAACCCTTCCAAACTAACCCAGAACGTTTCAGTCTCCGCATGTGGGAGACGTTTAAAGTGGAATATAGTATCAGTAGACGAGACCAAACTCAATACTATAAACACTGTCCTTTTAGCCTCACAGACGAAGTTGGACAGTTTTGATTTGGCTTTGTCTAATCCTGGAAAAGCTACATCTGTTTTCGAGGAAGCACTCACGATAATTGGGAATGTATTCCTGAAAAGGGAGTCCTCTTCTAAAAATGTGGTAATTCGAAACCCAAGAGGGACATGCGAATGGTACACATCGGCTTGTAGGCACGCAAAAACTCTCTTGATTGGGGCTATAAGAAGCAAATCCCAAGTAGCTATACAACGAGCTAGAAACAACTACAAACAACTACTAGTTAGTGCTAAGAAGGACTGGGAAGAAGATTTTTGGTGCTCTCTAAAAGAGGCAAGCCAAGGGAAAGATCCAAGGCGCTTCTGGGACATAATCAGGAAAAAAAAAAGACCAGACTCTGACCTTATAACTTGTAATATCCCTAGTCAAGCCTGGGTCATCCACTTTGCTAAGCTGTACTCTTCCCCTTCTAACAACACTATTATTGGCACTCCCAAGGATGACCAGGAAAGGAAGGTGTCTTCAGTAAATTGCGACTCCCAAATAAGAAGAGCTGAGCATGTTACTGATATAACTGATATCACTCCAGCACAAAAGGATTGGGAGTTAGACCTAGTAGACTCTGATTCCACCTTCTCCATAAAAGAAATAGAGCATGCCATTAGTACCATTAAGCCCCAAAAGGCGGCGGGGCCAGATGGTATCCCCGGCGATCTGTTACGCTCTGATGTCCCGAAATGGGCTAAAATTATTCATTGCTTGCTTATTGCAATTTCCAAGGGTGCTCGAATCCCCTCATCCTGGAAAGGGGCTGAGGTCGTACCCATCTTTAAAAAAGGGGCGAGGGATGACCCAGCTAACTATAGACCCATAAGCCTGCTGGACATAACTCAAAAGGTGGTCGGTAAAGTATTGCTGCTTAGAATATCACAATGGATTAGAGATAATAACATCCTTTCCGACTACCAGGCAGGCTTCAGAGCAGGCACTGGCACAATAGAACAAGCATTCAGACTTCTCTTAATATATTGGAAGGTGGTGGTCATAGGCAAAGGCAGTCTTTATCTTGCGTTTATTGACCTGAAGACTGCCTTTGACCTCGTCCCTAGGCTGAGTCTTTGGAGAGTGCTTGGGGACATGGGGTTACCCCATTATATTTTACGATTAATTGTAAGACTCCATGAAGACACTTTTGCCCAGATTAGATGGGGATCAGAAGGCGAGAAGACTAGTAGAATTCCGGTTGAGAGAGGGGTCCGTCAGGGATGTGTTCTTGCTCCCACCCTTTTTTCACTATATGTCAACGGAGTGGTCGAGCATCTGCTGAAAGACCCATCAGATGAACCTTCCCTGGCGGGTGAGCGCATACCGACCCTCCTCTTTGCGGATGACACGCTCTTACTGTCTAAATCCCCGATGGGCCTCCAAAAATTGCTTAACAACTTCCAGCATTTTTGTGTACAAAGGGGCTTGATTATCAATACTGAAAAAACCAAGTTCCTGGTGATGAACCCCCCCAAAAAAAAATCTGTTCGTTCCCCACAATTGAACGCTATACCCTTGGGGAGGGTGGATGTATTTGACTACTTGGGAATCCGATTGTCACATAATATGCAGTGGGCTCCCCATCTAAGCAAAATGTTACTAGCACACAAAAGGGTAACAGGGGCACTTTTGAAAGAGCAGCGCGCCTGTGCATCTAGACCTATTGCCCCTGTCATTGAAATCTATGCTGCTAGGGGAGTCAGTTCTGCTCTCTATGGGGCCGAACTCTGGGGCTCATATAATATCAGTGAGTTAATTAGATCTGAGAGGAAGTTCTATAGAGCGATTATGTCACTTCCTCAGGGCACTCCAATGATCCCCTTGCTGTTAGATTTGGGTCGCCAACCCATTAGCGATCTAGCAAAACTTCGCCCACTACTTTTATGGGCCAGGTTGTGGAGAGTCCCTGAACTGGCAAAATATGCAAAGGGCCTTTCCGAAGTAATGTCATCCCCTGGGTGGCACAAGATAAAATGGCTGCGAGACTTGAAAGCCCTTTTATGTGATTTGGGTCTAAGTGAAGCCTGGGAGAATAGGTCCTCACCTCCGAAAGCATTCTTGAAGAAATTATTTTGGAACTGGATCGCGACCCAGCGGAATACTAATAACGCCTTGGGCAGCCTCACGGAGGACTTCCTGAAATTCAAGGACTTACCTTTCCGGGAACCATACCTAGATATCATCGAAAGACCCTTTGATAGGTCCCTCTACTTCAAATTTAGAACTGGTTCTCTTCCTCTGCGTGCGTTTACCTCTCGGTGGAAATCCAATGATCAGATCACTGATCTCTGCCCATTTTGTACGTCCAGAGAAGAGACTGTGGCACACTTTCTATTTGAATGTAAGGAGTATGCTCACCCAAGAAGCAGATGGCTAAAGCATTTGTGTCGCTTGTTGGGAACTAGGCACCATGTTGAAGCATTGCGCATTTTAATGTCGGACTCCCGCCCTTTTTATGCTTGTGTTCTGGCAAAATTTTTATCATGGGCATTGGCCATTAGAAGTAAAAGGCTAAAAACACTTGTTTAATCCCTTTTAATATGATGATGTATTTATTTATTTTTACTGAAAAGGTATACTTTTAGATGAACTTATAATCAAATTTCTCTGTAAATTTTTAAATTGTGATGCTTTTATGATAATTTTTATCGAAATAAAGCCTTTTTGACTTGACTTGACTCCAAGAGGCGGCATGCCTTTGAAGCTTCCCTTTGCTCATCCTGGGGGAGGAGATTTATCATCTCACCCAGGATGTGCATTGTTGCAGGCCCGGGAGAGCAGGGGCTCTCCCACCCAGGGGTCCAGCAACGTGTCTGCTGTGTGGCAGCCTGGGCAGCCTCAGAGCAGACGTGGATTGTAGGTTAGTTGTAAGGGGGCATCTCTAAGATGCCCTCTGGGGTGCTTAGTACATTAAATCCCACACTGGCATCAGTGTGGGTTTAATGTGCTGAGAAGTTTGATACCAAACTTCCCAGTCTTCAGTGTTGCCATTATGGTGCTGTGGAGCTTGTGTTTGACGAGGTCTCAGCACCATGTACTCTTAAATGGCAGCACTGCACTTACAGTGCCCAGGAATGGACCCGGGTACTGTAGGGGCACAGGGCTCCTGCTCCTGTGCCCACACCATAGGCGTAAGGCACCCAGCTAGAGGGGTGACTGATATATGCCTTGGCAGTGTAGGTGATGGGCATGGCACACAGAGATGTGTGCCATGTCGACTCTTTGTTTTGTCCTGCACCCAGACACTCAGTCTGCAAAGGCAGTGTGTGTGTGTAAGGGTACAGGGCCTCTAAGGGTGGCACAATGAGTGCTGCAGCCCCTAGAGGCCTTCCCTGGCCACAAGGCCCTGGGTACCTAGGGTACCATTTACCAGGGGCTGACATGTGGTTAGGGTTTGCCAATTTGGAGTTGGTGTGTTTTAAGGAAGGAACATAGGCCCTGGGCACCTGATTGGCAGGAGTCCAGGGTACACTTAATCAAAGTACATTCAGCAATTCAGCAAAAAGTGGGGGCATACCATGCAAGAAAGATGGCACTTTCTCACAATGTGCACACATGGGGATGTTCGAGGAATGGTGTGGTCACTAATCCAAGTGTGGCAAGAATGACAAATTATTTATCTAGAGCTCACAGACACGAGAGTGACTACCATCCTTTTGGTATGTACACTTTGGACGGAAGAGGTGTCACCAAAACACTGATATTCACCAGGAGACTATACCTTATGTATAGCAAATAGTAACACATCACACCATCACCCTCCCCAGCCGCACCAATCATTCATACGGAGCTTCTAAATGTCACCATCGGATCAGAGAAACATACGTACTAACAGGGAAAGATGTTAAACTGAATTCGCGGACTCACAAGCATACGTATCAACAGAAAGAGATGTGACAGCATGCGGACTATTATGAGTAGAGCCAGTGCTTTAAATGGGCCGGTACGGTGTACCGGCACTTTTTATTTTCAGAGGGAGAGTACCGGCACTGTGCCTTCACTCTGGTGGCCGTTCCAGCTTTCAAGTATCCGTTTTCATGACTTGCAGGGATACTTAGAAAGGTGGGAGGGTCACTTTTGAAATAGTTACCTCGCTTGTCTCTGTTCATATTTAGAGGAACTGGCTGGCGCGTGGTAAAGAAAAAAGTCACCTGTCTAGTAACTCAAAATAGTGACATTATGCCTTTATATTTCTCAGTTAAAAGAGCATGGACATTTTTTTACAAAAACAAATTATCACGAAGAAAAGAGAACTGAACATTTTTTGGTTTTAATTTTTAAACGTCTCATGAATCAATTTGTAACTGAGCTCGAAAATGGCTGAAAGTGACAATATTTTAAATAGGCATGTGGCTCTTGGAAATTACATTTTCCAACTGTTTATGAGAAGTTAACTAAATGAGCTGTATGTATTTTTTAAACATCCAACTTGCTGCTAATGCGTTTCTGTTTCCTGTTGGTTGTCTTAATACAGCTCCACACAACACAAAGCAAGTGCCTCACATTTGCTTTAAATAAAGCAATAGAAGGATTAATGGTGTTAAGTTCTCGGTTTCCTACGTTACTTAAACCATACCACCGGGTGTCATTCTGACAATTAAAGTAGATGCTGCCAGTGGGAGGGAGGATGGCAATTTTTTTGAAGCTAGCTTATACGCATATGTTTGGAAATACAACCAACTACAGTGCTGGGGCCTCAAGTGACACCCCTAACATCGGGGAATGGCGACCTGACCTCTTTCTAAAATGGGAGGGGGTGGGACTGGGAGTCGATCCTCCATCCCCCTCCCTTTTGCTGTGCTGGCATCTCTCTAGGCCAGGTTTCTATGAGAAAATTGCATTTTCGCCAACTGTGGTGGCTTTTTTTCTTCTTTGCATTGCTTACAGGCTAAAACATCTCAACAACATAGCCTATTACGCTACAGCATTTCCCACTACTCTAATCTCTCTTAACTTTCTTGAATAAAAAAAAAAATCCTACATCTCCGTTCCGCTCCGCCCCTCCTCAGCCCCACTGCATAGTACCACCCTCACCAGCAGCCCCGCCTTACCTGAGGCCCCGCCCCCTCCAAACAGAGTCGGCTCAGCAAGGAGCGCGGTTCCCGATTAAGGCTTTCTCTGCTGGTAATGAAGCACGTACCGCCCACGTTCAGCCTCACCCACTGAGAGCGGGTGGCAGCGGGGGGTTCAGCCATTTCGTTCAAAACGGGAATTGATCCTCCCAGCAACACAACGGGCACTTCCGGGACCGACTTCCGGGGGAGGGACAGGCAAGGACTTTAGTTCAATACAATAGAAATAAAAGAAACTTACATGAACCCAATTGGGCCCCATTTTGGATTGGGAACTGCGAAGAAACCGAGTTCATCAAAAATTGAGTTTGCAGAGGGTACTGCTTATAATATTTTATCTTAAAGTGCTTATTTGAATTTTTATTTAAACACTACTATATAATTTTTACATTTTCTATAATAGCTGGACTGAGATAATTGCTGTTAGGTATATCAATGTTCTGCATCTAGGGTTGCCACCTTTCTTAGAAAAAAAATCTCTCTATTTAATTACAGTTTGCTCTTCCGGAACAGTCACGAGTTGGTAAGTGAAAAATAATTTCAGTGAAATTCATAGCTGCCATGTTTCCTAGAATCCATGGGTGACGAGCAGCAGAAGTCCAGTTTTTCAAAAATGTGTATTCTGGGACATGTATTCTTGTTATGTAACGGAATAAACAAGCCAGAATTCACTTGGACTGGATTAGCACATCACACGTAGAGCTGGGAAACCTGGCAGGGCTTAACATTTTCAAGATTGTTTTGTAACATGACAATCTGTAGCGTCGCCCTCTAGTCTTCTCGCACTGCGTGATGACGTAGAGCGCGGCGGCCATTTTAGGTGCCGGCATATAACGCGGAGCCCGCGAGCTCGGCGGACGTTCCCCGGCGCTCTCCTGACATCGTAGCATATTAATGTTCAATAAACCAATACTTACCTGCAAAAATATTTGGTATGGGCTGTTCTTCCAACCCTTGACCCCTACACTACAAATGGCGACGAGGGTCTGGGATCAACAAGGAGGAGGACCACGAAGCAGCTGAACCGAGTGCTACACGTGGCCAGGTGCTCCGGGAATACAGTTATTGACCAACAACAGGTACACATCTTGGAAGAGCGCGGCAGAAGGGACGCACAGCGCCCAAAGCAGTAAAACACGCAGAGACACACACCGCACTCAGCGGTGGCGTCCTAGCCTGCCTTGGTAAGAGGGCCAGACCACGGGGCAAGGAGGATCGGCACCATAGACCACAGCCAGCCCCAGAAGCACACTATTACGCAGACAGTGTGAGCGCGGCGTATACACTTCTGTCCACTGAAGCGGAGCGCATAGAGGCCCAGTGATACAAGCGCAAAAGCACAGAAAAAAAAGCCCTCCACGTCTCTAAAGAGAGAGGAAGCGTGTGTGGCCCTGGCGGAGCAAGCGGAGCATAGCAGAGCGGGTGGAGCGGCGGCGCAACAGAGCCCTCCACGCCTGCACAGACAAAGCGTGCCAGGCAGTCCGAGGGGAGAAGAAGAGTCACCAGGGAGGAGAGCAGAAATGTGCGCCCAACCGTCCTCACTCACGACACCGATCCCCTTCTTACCCAAACCGGGAGATCCCTCGATGAAGTGGGAGGATTGGAGGGAATACTTTATGAACTATCTAGAAGTCCTGGAGGACGAGAATGGAGAAGCATTTCCCAGCAAAAGGAGAAAGAGGATATTGCTTCATAACCTAGGACTGGAAGGCATCAGAGTATTCCAGAACATAGTTCCCACTCCAAGGCAGGCAGCGGATGACGATGTGTTCCAGCACGCGATTGATGATTTAAATAAACACTACAGACCAGCGGTGTGCACGTCTATAGACAGATACAATTTCCAACAACGGATACAAGCAGTGGGAGAGTCCATAGATGAATACATAGCAGCGTTGAGGAAATTGGCAGTCACGTGTAAGTTCGGTACATTACATGATGAATTTCTCAAGGATCAAATAGTCATGCACACCACTAACTCGACGATACAGGACAAGCTATGGGTCAAAGGAGAAGCGACCCTGAAGTAAGTTATAGCCATGGTAAAAAAGGCGGAGCTATCGAAGAGATGTTCGGAAGCGGCGAAAAAAAAAACGGCCCCTAGGCCCATGGTGAACGAAGTCACGGAAGCAGAACCACCAGAGAGAGGCAAGGGAGCAACAGGGGACACGAGGACACAGACCAAATGGGCACCCAGACCAGCACCGGCGAGGAAACCGGGCAACGAAAGCAAGAACACGTGCTACAGGTGCGGCAGTCTGTGTCACCCAGCGTATGACAAGCGGTGTCCGGCCTTCAAAGCCAAATGCATGTTTTGTGAGATAGTTGGGCATTACGAGAAGGTATGTCGCCGCAAGCAAAAAAGAATAGCAGTCAAGTATGTCGCACAAGAGGCAGAGGAGGAAGGAGAAAACGAAGAAGATGACGACAGTGTGCTGTGCATAGACAAACACATACTAGGGATCAACTGCACCGCTCCAAGAAGCCCCAATGCAACCTAGTGATAGAAGGAATACCAATACAGAGGTAGCTGATTCCGGATCCCCGTACACCATAGTACAACGAACGGTGTGGGACCAACACTTCAATAACCACCTGGGTTGCCACCTGGAACCCCCAGACATTCGCCTGGTCACATTCATGGGAGATCCCATTTCCGTGGTAGGATACCGCCGTCTGAAATTCGAATTCAAGGAACGAAGTGCTAGGTGCAAATTGTATGTGGCAGAGAAGGGTCCGTCGGTCCTAGGATGGATAGACCAAGGAGACCTGGGAATACAGTTGAACCCTGGTGGCACCACACAAGTCCTGATGACCAGTGATGACCAGCGGCCGGATGTAGGAAAACTGAAGGAAGAGTTTCCCACCGTGTTCGGAGGAAAGATTGGCAAATTAACTAAATTCACGCACAGGATCGATATCAAAGCAGATGCAAAACCGGTGTGCCACAAGGGGAGAAATATCCCACTGGCGATCAGAGAACAGGTACAGCAAGAATTACACAGACTAGAAGAAAACGGCATCCTAGAACCGATAACAAGCGCTGAGTGGTTGACTCCGTTGGTGGTCGCCATGAAACCGAACGGCAAAATACGCCTGTGTGTGGACTTGAGGGAGTTGAACAAAAACATAATAGTAGAAAAGTTCCCTCTACCAAGAATAGACGAGATGCTGGCAAAAACCAAGGGGGTGAAATGATTTCTACCATCGATCTCACCTCAACCTACCACCAGATAGCACTGCCCATACCTGCCGGAAGTTGACATCATTCATAACCCCCTTCGGGTGCTATCAGTTTTGCAGGATGCCGATTGGACTGGCCTCAGCGGCGGCCATATTCCAGAAACTAATGCACAGGTTGTTTCGCGAAGTAGCAGGAGTGCAGTACTTCCAAGATGACATCCTGGTAATGGGCATGAACAAAGCAGACCACAATGCTAAGTTGTCTAAAGTCCTACAAGTCCTGGAACGTAATGGACTCACGGCAGAATGGGACAAGTGCCGGTTCAGTATGACGTTGGTCACATACTTAGGACATGTGATCAGCGACCAAGGCATCGCACCTAAACGATCCAACGTCAAAGCAATATGTGAGGTACCACCCCCGAGGACCAAGGAGGAAGTCAGGTCATTCCTTGGCATGGCAGAATTCTACAGCAAATTCGTACAGCACTTCACCACCAAAACACTCCACTTGCGACAACTACTAAGGGACAAGACCAACTTCGAGTGGACGAAGGAAACACAAGAAGAGTTCCAAAAGATAAAAATGGACATCAGCACAGCCGTACCTGTGTGGATATGATCAGCAAGCCAGATCCGTATTGACGACAGACACGAGCGAGAGGGGCCTAGGAGCGGTCCTAATGCAGGAGTCGAAGGGAGGAGAACTGACCACCCTCAGCTTTGCATCCAGATCATTGTCGCCCACAGAACAGAAGTACAGCGTGATAGAAAAGGAAATGTTGGCGGCAGTCTGGGCCATGGAAAAGTTCCGCCAGTTCCTATGGGGCACGAGATTCAAGCTGAGAACAGACCATAAGCCTCTGGTTAAAGTCCTCACGTCGTCGAGACATGCAACGGCCACCTCCCGCATCGCAAAGATGACCTTGAAATTATTAGACTATAGGTATGATGTGGAACACATCCCAGTACAAAAGAACAAGGTGGCTGACTACCTCAGTCGATCATCGGCCATGGAGGAAGCTCCGGGTACCTCCGAAGAGGAGGATACCAAAGTGGCTTTCATGGAAGATCACGAACGAGTGATAAGTGAACAAGAGTGGAAGGAAGTGTGCGAGACCAACGCAGACATAGGAGCAGTTAAGCAATTCATACTAAGGGGATGGCCGGAAAAGAGGCATATGGAGGCGGCGCTCAGGAAGTTCTTTGAAGTAAGAGAGGAATTATCAGTTTGCGACCAAGGGATCTTCCTGCGGAGAGGAGAGAAGGTAGTTCCCCCAACAAGTTGATCCTGCATTTACTAGTCCTCATTCATGAGGGTCACCTGGGCATTGTAAAGACAAAGCTCAGGGCAAAGCAGATGTACTGGTGGCCGGCGATGGACAACCAGATAGAAAGGCACGTGCGGGAGTGTGACCAATGCCAAAGAGCAGACAAGTCCCAAAGCCTTATGCGACCACCCTTAGGGAAGTTCGACAACCCTGATAACCCATGGGAGGACCTGTCGATAGACATTCTGGGTCCGATATTGGATGGTCAGGCAATCCAGAAATATGTGGTGGTACTCGTAGACCGGTACTCCAAGTGGCCAGAAGTGAACATACAGGAAGACATGGACACGGACAAATTATTAAAATTCCTAACGGCTGTTTTCCTTAGGGAAGGTATTCCACGATCCCTCCTAAGTGACAATGGACCTCAGTTTGTATCGGACAAGTGGAACCCATATATGGGGAGGAATGGCATAAAAGTCAAACACACATCCATATACCACCCGGCAGGAAACGGACTAGCCGAGAGGTTCAACAGAGTCATAATGGGGTCTGTACAGTGTGCGATAGGAGGCGGAAAGGACTGGGAGAAGGAATTAAAGAGCATGTTGTGGGCGTACAGGATTACCCCGATCAGCACAGGATACAGCCCCTTCCAGATCCTAAGGGGTCGAGACCCATTTACGAAAGACAATGTAGCATGGAAGGAACGCACCATCACAAGCAAGTGGTCTCCGGCAGTAGTGCACCACAATCTAGAAAAAGCGCAAAGAATATACACGGAACACATCAACAAAAGAAGAAATGTCAGGGAGACGGAGTTAGAGAAAGGAGAGTGGGTTCGAGTCAAACTAGCCCAGTTAAGAAGGAAAGGTGACAGCAAGTTCAGCGCACCCTTGCAAGTGGAAGAGGTCTACAACCGATCGACCCTACTGAGCGATGGGAAGGTTTGGTCACAGGACAGGATGTCTAAGTGCAACAAGATTCTGCGATGGAATGGAAGAGAAAGAGGACAGGTGATACCTCCCCAGTACCAAGAGGCTGAAGCCAGACCAGTGGAAGTAAGCACAGGAAGCCCCGGAGAAAGAGAGAGGGATGAAGAAGCAGAGTTTGGGAACGACCCCGGTGCCTTGGAGCTCTCGGAAAACTACAGTGGATCACCTAGCAGGGGAGTTCCCCTGAGTACTGAAGGTGGTGAAGCGAGAGATTCCCAAGAGGTTGCCGAGCACACTTCTGGTACCCCTGTGAGACGCACCCGTACTGGAAGAGCAGTGGTAAGACCGTCAAAGTACAGAGACTTTGAGATGGGAGATGGGAATGAGTCCGCCCGCAGGTAGACTGTTAGACTTTATCTGGTTTGAAAAATGTTTATCCATAAAGAAGGGAGATATGTAGCGTCGCGCTCTGGTCTTTGCGCACTGCGTGATGACGTAGAGCGGGGCGGCCATTTTAGGTGCCGGCATATAGCGCGGAGCCCGCGAGCTCGGCGGACGTTCCCTGGCGCTCTCCTGACATCGTAGCATATTAATGTTCAATAAACCAATACTTACCTGCAACAATATTTGGTATGGGCTGTTCTTCCAACCCTTGACCCCTACACTACACAATCATCCCCATGTTTGCTCTAGAAATCCTCCTGAAACGATTTGGACAGCTTGCTGTCAGATAGTTCTAACTGATTTCTTTACGGATCTGCAGTTTAAGGTTCTGGTTCCAGTACGGGAAAAAACAGATTTGACTTCGTTTTTGTTCTGCTTGGGTTTTCGGATCAGATAGAACCCGCTCATCGGAGCCTCACTAACCCAGCCAGAACGTTACCCCCTCCCCCTCCCTAGGGCCTATTTACAATAGGTAACCACATATATCTACCACCTAAGGACAGGGAATTCCTACTATACATACCAAGACCTCTTATAATCGGCGGCCTCGCGATCCCATACGGATCCAGACCTCTCTACCCAGACGGCAGTCTCAGCACAAGTGGCGGCCTCGCGATCCCATACGAATCCAGACCTCTCTACCCAGACGGCAGTCTCAGCACAAGTGGCGGCCTCGCGATCCCATACGAATCCAGACCTCTCTACCCAGACGGCAGTCTCAGCACAAGTGGCGGCCTCGCGATCCCATACGAATCCAGACCTCTCTACCCAGACGGCAGTCTCAGCACAAGTGGCGGCCTCGCGATCCCATACGAATCCAGACCTCTCTACCCAGACGGCAGTCTCAGCACAAGTGGCGGCCTCGCGATCCCATACGAATCCAGACCTCTCTACCCAGACGGCAGTCTCAGCACAAGTGGCGGCCTCGCGATCCCATACGAATCCAGACCTCTCTACCCAGACGGCAGTCTCAGCACAAGTGGCGGCCTCGCGATCCCATACGAATCCAGACCTCTCTACCCAGACGGCAGTCTCAGCACAAGTGGCGGCCTCGCGATCCCATACGAATCCAGACCTCTCTACCCAGACGGCAGTCTCATACGACAGTTCATCCTATGATCACCATAACATACAAAAAGGGAATCAGTCTCACTATTCATCAGATCACACAAGGACTGCCAGTTCGAGCATAGCCTGTTCTCCGGTTCGAGGGGCTCCTCTCTCTCCCTTATTCAGTTACCACTTACCTGATCAGGGTTAACATCTGTTCATGTAGCCGCAGCTGACTAGAAGAATAGGCTACCCTCTCATACAAGAACATGCAGCACATGTTGGTTCACTACAAACTGGGTACTTTATTACTCATTATATACGCAATCACATAACATTACAATATAACACATAACCTGCAAAGAAAAGTGAAAGATTAAGTTGTGTACTCTAATAAGAAAGGGTCGACATCACCTTAGTAGTGTGTAGCCTGCACTCAGTGGTCATCTAGGTTCCCTTCTCGTCTGTGCCTCGGCTCGCCTGGAAGTCACACCTCCGCAGTCACGGATACACGTCTGCACCACTATGCGCTGTTCCCTTCACCCTTCTCTGAGTCATTGGGACCTCTTCCTTATCGGCTACTCTCTCCTCTCTGGCTATTCTGCTAGGAGAGTATCTGTCTCTCGGTTTTTCTCCGCCTTCAAGATGGCGTCTGTCTTCCCTGGAATAAGTAGTAGCTTTACTGCTAACGGCTAGATGCCGCCTACGGACTGAACATGTAACTGCCTCAGACTTTCACTAATATAGAGGTGCGTTTCCTCATGGAAAATTCCGGCCCGTAACCTGCCGCCCACCATATTCTTGTACCTCCCCGTACCAAGGACACGTTCCCAGCCGGCCGGCCTGATGTAGTGTCTTCGGCATGAAGAAAAATACAATCCTTCGATAAGGGCCGGCCTGAACCGGTTCTCTCCAAGCGAATAACACCTCATAACTAAAACATTACATTTGACCTAGAAGCATCCCAAGCTGCCGGAGCAGAAAGAAAGATGGAGTCTCTCCCGTTTGAGGCCTACCAGGCCCGAATTCAGCACGGCTCCATGAAATACCCTCACTACAGGACAGGTTATCCCTAATACTAACGAATCTATCCCCTAGGCTATGTGTGCAAGCCCTGATCTATGGGGAAGAGCACAGGATCATGTCGAAGTGCCTAGTAAATAGGCTCCATTCACTACTCTAACCCTTAGACTTGAATGGTAAGAGACTGAAGTCACATTCAATCACCTTTCCTCACAAGAAGGCCGGGAAAATCGAGCAGAACATTTCACCCTTGACTTCAGTCTATTATACATTCATTAAACAGAACTAATATCTGTGGAAGAATAATATGAAACAAAACTAACTGATCTATGTCTAGTACCAGGTGTGCAGAATTGAAGTAGTGAAGGAATACACTGAATAAAGCAACAGATAGAAATCAAAATGCCGATAGTAACCAGAATACCTCCTAATATCTGACGTAACATATGCAAATCAGGTAACCAATTAAAGAGCCAGTCAAACCAGCCCTGGTCAATGTGTTTTCTAACTTCTTCTGTCAAGTCATGTAGTTTATCAATGTGAGCTTGAATGGATTTTGTATGATCAGACAAGTTAAAACAACAAAGACCCTCAAAATCAGAACAATCGTGTCCATGTTTAAGCAAAAGATAATCAATGGCCGCTCGATTTTGCAAGATAGCTCTACGTTCACCCTGGGCGTCTAATAGCATGTCAGACAGGACTGTAGAAGTATGATTAATGGATTTTACCATCCAGCAGGCCATTTTCCCAATAGATTTGGCATTATAAACTGCCAAAGCAGGAACACCAACAATTGAAATAGCCAGGCTAAGGTATTCAGACTTGGAATATAAATGCAAAGATGAGTCACAATCCTCCTGTAACCTCACTGTATCTCGAATCACACGAGAGTTGGCATTCGGATGTGATGAAAACATTAACAAGCTCAGTCTAGTAATGGCACAAGGGCCTCCAGAAATATTTGCGGGGATATATGGCCAGGAAGTATTACCACATGAGAAAAGCCATCCGGCAGATAGTAACATCGTGCGATAATGACTGGGGGTAACTACCAAACTCTTGCAAGTCATGTTATTCTGAACAGAAGTACATGTTTTCGGTGTCCTTTGAAGGCACAAAGTTCGTTCATGAGCGGTGAATGAAGTGGCACCTTTCAATCTTAAACGCATACATTCAGAAATCGCACTAGGATCACAAGTAAGGAAAAAACACAAATCACCCTGTGTGATATTATAGGTAACTATTTGGGACTGGATGGGGGGTATCGGGTCTGACAATACAGTACACAAGGGGCAATACTCATGGGTAGCAAAATCGCCCAGAAGAACATTGGGGCGAGCATTCGATATATTGAAGATATGAGTCAAAGTCTCCAATGAAGCAGGGACAGCAACTAAACAAGTCGCTAGAATGTCAGTCACCGATCTCATCGGTGTCAAGCAGAAATGAGGGGCTTTAGTCACTCGTTTGGCTAACGTAGTCCAAAAGTTCGACGACGAATCCCACGCAGCGAAGGAACGCGACACTCGGGTTCTCAACTCAGCCCGGGTTGATGGGATCCCTCCTCTCTCGTCGTACCAGCCCAAAAGGAGTCCAACGCCGACACATCCTGCAGCAACAGTCCAAAGAATGATCTGAAAGAGAATCAAATACAGGCATTATTCATTCTCGTAAGTAACATTTGTCAGCCGGGACTGCTTCCCAGCTATCTTTCCCTGGTCTCATAACTAAAATGGTGTTGTCTTGACCGGTTGCAATGACCTCTGCTTGTTCAGGGGGATTCTTAGGCGACTGCACCCAAACTCTGGCCCCAGGATTATCTGTGGAGCCAAAACCTTTCTGGCCTCGTACAGTTAGCAACGTTGGGGCAGTGCCTTTTGTGATCTCACCACTGAAAACAGGCATTATTAGCAATTGAGCCACTTGGTCAGTTTGATGTATCAGTAAGTCAACCTCACTGCTATTCAGCAGGAGCACCTTAATCTCTCCCTGATAATCACTGTCAATGATTCCTCCAAGCACCTGAACGCCTTTTACAGCCAGCCCCGATCTAGGGGCGATTAATCCGAAATTCCCAGTTGGTATATGAACACCAACACCAGTTTCAATGATGACTTGATTCTTACTTTTTATAACGGTGTCATCCATGGCATGCAAGTCTAAACCTGCCGACCCTGGAGCCAAAGCTCCGGGAGTAATTTCCCAGTACATCACAGTCTCTCTGATTTCATTGGGCTTAGCATCAACATTCGGAGGAAACAAACGCATAAGTGGGGATTCAGCATTTAGAAAAGGACGGTTATTCAAAATCAATAGCGCTTGAGGCAAAAAGTCTCGCCAATTCTTATACTTGTCATCTGTTAATTTACGTAACTGATCTTTCAGCAGGCCATTCAACCTCTCCACAAGACCCGAGGCCTGTGGATAATATGGTATATGAAACACCCATTCAATATTGTTTTCCACACAGAATTCCTGTACCAATCTTCCACGAAAATGGGATGCATTATCAGATTGAATTTGGAATGGCACACCATAATACATCATAATCAATTCCAATGTTTTAATAGTATTCAATTGGGTAGCTTGCTTACAGGGAAGGGCCACCAGCAGGCCACTGTATGTATCAACAATAGTGCAAACATATTGACAATTCCTACTCATAGGAAGTGGACCGATGTAATCAATCTGCCAAATTTGAGCGGGCAATTTCCCGCGATGTAAATGACCTTTAACAATTTGGGCCACTTTGCGCTGCCTGATATGCTGACAAATGGGACAATGTAGAATAACATTTTTGATTAAATCTAGGGGAATATAAATTCCTCGATCAGCAGCCCACCTGCTAGTGGCTTTCTCTCCAAAGTGTCCTGCTTTCTGGTGGGCCCATTTCGCCAATCCCGCAATATCAGAATCTTGCCTGTCCACCACTGCCTCAGCAATTTTAGATTTCTCATCTGCAATGTTATGAAAGAATTTGTCAAGAGAGTCTATCGGGGTATGAGCATCCACATGGAAGACTGTAACAGTACTCTGTGGGAGCATTTCCCAAATCTCCTGCCATAATTCTTTTCCCCACAGTTCTTTTGAATGCAATTTCCAACTATGGGAATGCCAAGTCGGTAACCAAACTGCCAGTCCATTGGCAGTAGACCAAGAATCGGTGAAAATATGACATGTGCCAGGTAACTCCTGTTTCAGAACTTGATAAACAGCATAGAGTTCAGCAAATTGACTGCTCTTACCCTCACCAGTTGTACTCAGCAATTTTTGTGTGATCGGATTATAGGACACCGCCTTCCAATGCCGTTTCGTCCCTATGAACCTTGCTGAACCATCCGTAAACCAGACATGGTTTCTGTCCTCCGCGGACAAATCATCAAAAGGTCTACCCCACTTAACAGGAGACTCCTGTACTAAAGGTACGGAACATTCACTCTCAGTCTCAGTCGATGGCGCCCGCGCCACCTGCTCATGCAAAGATGCAACTCCTTTTTGTCCCACACGTGCCCTGTCTTGTATATACCATTTCCATTTAATCACACTCGCCTCTTGAGCGTGTCCAATTCGGTGAGTTTTCGGCGAACTCATAACCCACTGCATGATAGGAATTTCAGGTCGCAAAACTATATCATGTCCCAAAGTCAATTGCTCGGTATCCACCAGAGCCCAATAACATGCAAGTAACTGTTTCTCAAAAGGTGTATAACGCTCACCAGCATCAGGTAACTTTTTGATCCAGAAACCTAACGGTACTCTACTCTTGCCTTGTTTCTGCCACAAACTCCAATTCGCATAAAGGCCCTGTACAGACACATTCAAATCCACATCACCATCACATACAGGCCATAAATCCAGAGCATGCTGAATTGCTTCTTTTGCCAGACTGAACGCATCTTGCTGTGGTTTATCCCATTCAAATGCATTCTTTTTACGAGTGACATGGTACAAAGGGGCCAATATTTGACTCAAATGAGGAATATGCTGGCGCCAAAAACCAAACAAACCAATGAAGCTTTGGGCTTCTTTCCTATTCCTCGGAACTGCAAAATCAAGAATTTTCTGTTTAACCTGAGGGATCACTTCTCGGTGCCCCTCATGCCAATTAATACCCAAAAATTTCACAGCCTGGGACGGACCTTGTAATTTATCCGGGTTGATTTCCCAACCTTTCTCACGCAGGCACTCAATGACTCTGTCCAATTGGGTCTGAACTTCCTCTTGTGTTTCGCCTTGGATCAAAATATCATCAATATAGTGACATATCTGAATTTGCGGATGAACCGGTACCTCAGCCAAATGCTCTGCCACCAGCCGGTGACATATCGTAGGACTATGCACATAGCCCTGGGGAAGACTTCTAAACGTCATCTGACGCCCGTTCCACGTAAAACTGAATTGTTCCTGACACTCAGGGGCAATCGGAATCGAAAAGAAAGCATTAGCAATATCAATGGACGCATACCATGTACCTGGATGTTTTTGGATTCTTTCAATTAGGGTAATAACATCCGGTACTGCAACAGTCAAAGAGGGTGTGTGTCTATTCAATTCTCGATAATCAACAGTCATGCGCCAAGAATTATCACTCTTACGTACAGGCCAAACAGGATTATTCCAAGCAGAAGTAACTGGGGTTATAACTCCTGCATCCACCAACTCCTGAATAGTGGTACTAATCTCTTCATGACCACCTGGAATACGATACTGCTTCTGACAAACCACTTTTGTCGCCTGGGGAACTTTTATGGGGGGCATTCTTAAACGACCAACCCGTACAGGCCTGGACGATATATAATGTTTAGTTCCAAATTGGTAACATCCATCATCTAAGTGCAAAGTCATTCCTTTCAAAATATCAATTCCAATTATGAATTCTAAGAGTGGCACCACTAATACAGAGTATTCTTTTCTAGGAATTCTACCTATTCTCATTTCAAGTAAAGTTTGAACTGCGGGAGTTTCCTTTCCACCTAATCCGGTAATTGTAAAAGGCTGACCTTTAAACTTCTTTGATTTTCCATGAATAAGAGTGGCCTCCGCTCCTGTATCTACCAATGCTCGGGCCCTTTGGACATTACGATGTCTCCAATAAATATCAATATCTACATAGGGTCTATTATCTCTGTGAGCCCATCTGTATACTGGAGCTTGACCTATTTCCTAGTCATTTTTACTGCGTTCTGTGTACCAGGATAAATCAGGATAAAGACTCTCACGTTTCTCAGGTATCGATACCTCCTGTTCATATCCATCTCTATTACGAAATGGATTCCTGTCCTCTGCATTGTACTGCGGGTTACGATCGGCCAATCTGTGTCGATCCTCTCTCCTTCTCAACTCAGTGGATTGATCCCTATCATCTCTACGTCTGCTGTTAACATAATCATCTCTCCCCCTTTCTCTTTCCCCCTCTCTCTGTCTCTCTCACGATGGGGGGACAAATCACGTACATAACGTCGATCATCACGACGATCAGAGCGCCCACGGCGGTCGTCATCACCGCTACCGTCAGAAAAACCACGATCACACTCAGTCGTCCGAACACGCCGGGCACCCTCCTTTCGATCCAAGCCACGTTTGCGAAACATTTCCCACAAACGAGGAGTAGTCTCACCGTCAATGTCCTCCTTCCGCACACCATCGGCCACAAGACCAAAAAACATATCACGTCTAGTCAGTTTATTGTCACCAGGAGTACGAGTGTCAGGCCGGGACTGCCGTTCAGGTTTAAACCTCTCACCCAACTCACCGAGTTGGCGTACCGATTCCAGCACCATAGATAACATGTTACCAGTCTGATTAATCAATAAAGTCATCATGACCTGCTTATAAGCAACAGGGGAAGAACGAATAATACGATTCCGCACAGAAGATGTCAACAAACCATCAAGCAACCTGTCAGCAGTATTCAGAAAAATTGCCGTTTTCATCACCTCCTCTTTGAGACGTTGTGTAGCATCGCGCAAAGTATACCACGGTTTGTCATTCACAGGCCAGTCAGACTCAGTAGGATATTTTTGATTACAACCCTCAGTCGCCAATTGAAGCAAAGTAATTTGACCACCACCATTAAAGTTACGAAAATGATCCTGTACAGTAGAATCCGAACTCAAGGAACAAAACTTCAAACAATCGCCAGCATCCAACATAATGCCAGCAGCGCCCAGTTCATAAAGGCGCACCATCCATGTGAGTAAGGTCTCACCAGCTCGCTGCCGAAATCGCTGCAAAATATCACTAATTTCTTGTTGAGTAAAATCCTCCAAAGAGTCTAAAGCAATACCATTCGGAGCACCGGGAGCCTGCTGCAACTTTCGCCGAAAAACTGGATGCACCGAGACCGCGGGACGAGCATCACAAGGAGCTCGATCAGTACACGTAGAGGAACAATCAGTGTAAGAAGCATCGACCCCACTCGAAGGACGAGCGCAATCACGGGGTGCACCATCAGAGGCGCAAGAAGCAGACTTACAATTACGGCCGGAGCGAGAGGACTCGCGCTTGGCAGACTCCTCACCCGAAGAACGAGAATCACTCGAGTTCCAGATATTACCATCCCATTCATCAGGATTCCAACCCAGTCCGGCTTTCGCCACGACCAGACGCACCTTTCGCGTCGAAACCCGACCACGCCGATTCTTGTATTTATAACGAGCAATTCGCACAGCCGCCCTCTCGGCAATAGTTTGGTACGTCTCAAGTTTGTCAGCAAGCAACTTATTTTGACACCGCAACAAAGTATGAGCATTCTGAATCTCAACAAAGTTCGCTTCCACATCCTTATGCAATTTCTGTAACTTCAACAACCTCTTATGCAGAATCCTGTACGCAGACAGAACAATCCAACCTCTGCGCCCCAAAACGGGAAGCTCATCACCCTTAGATACCGGCGCCTTCTGTAAACAAGTAATCACATTAGCCGGCTCCGCCAGCTCCAAAAAAGAATTCCAATTCTCACTCAAACCAGTAGAATCAGCCCACTCACGGGCTAAGGCTTCATAAGGCGTTGAATCCCAGCCGGGAATATCAACGGGCAACTTAAAAGTAGATTTCGACTTTCTAGAAAACATCTCGGAAAAGAAAGAGAAAAAAAAACTATACACACAATTATATACAAATAATATACAAACGAAAACACGCACGCGCCGAAAGCAAACACGATACAACCACAACGCACACAGGTTTCGTAAACGGTTCGTGACGCCAAATGTTCTGCTTGGGTTTTCGGATCAGATAGAACCCGCTCATCGGAGCCTCACTAACCCAGCCAGAACGTTACCCCCTCCCCCTCCCTAGGGCCTATTTACAATAGGTAACCACATATATCTACCACCTAAGGACAGGGAATTCCTACTATACATACCAAGACCTCTTATAATCGGCGGCCTCGCGATCCCATACGGATCCAGACCTCTCTACCCAGACGGCAGTCTCAGCACAAGTGGCGGCCTCGCGATCCCATACGAATCCAGACCTCTCTACCCAGACGGCAGTCTCAGCACAAGTGGCGGCCTCGCGATCCCATACGAATCCAGACCTCTCTACCCAGACGGCAGTCTCAGCACAAGTGGCGGCCTCGCGATCCCATACGAATCCAGACCTCTCTACCCAGACGGCAGTCTCAGCACAAGTGGCGGCCTCGCGATCCCATACGAATCCAGACCTCTCTACCCAGACGGCAGTCTCAGCACAAGTGGCGGCCTCGCGATCCCATACGAATCCAGACCTCTCTACCCAGACGGCAGTCTCAGCACAAGTGGCGGCCTCGCGATCCCATACGAATCCAGACCTCTCTACCCAGATGGCAGTCTCAGCACAAGTGGCGGCCTCGCGATCCCATACGAATCCAGACCTCTCTACCCAGACGGCAGTCTCAGCACAAGTGGCGGCCTCGCGATCCCATACGAATCCAGACCTCTCTACCCAGACGGCAGTCTCAGCACAAGTGGCGGCCTCGCGATCCCATACGAATCCAGACCTCTCTACCCAGACGGCAGTCTCAGCACAAGTGGCGGCCTCGCGATCCCATACGAATCCAGACCTCTCTACCCAGACGGCAGTCTCATACGACAGTTCATCCTATGATCACCATAACATACAAAAAGGGAATCAGTCTCACTATTCATCAGATCACACAAGGACTGCCAGTTCGAGCATAGCCTGTTCTCCGGTTCGAGGGGCTCCTCTCTCTCCCTTATTCAGTTACCACTTACCTGATCAGGGTTAACATCTGTTCATGTAGCCGCAGCTGACTAGAAGAATAGGCTACCCTCTCATACAAGAACATGCAGCACATGTTGGTTCACTACAAACTGGGTACTTTATTACTCATTATATACGCAATCACATAACATTACAATATAACACATAACCTGCAAAGAAAAGTGAAAGATTAAGTTGTGCACTCTAATAAGAAAGGGTCGACATCACCTTAGTAGTGTGTAGCCTGCACTCAGTGGTCATCTAGGTTCCCTTCTCGTCTGTGCCTCGGCTCGCCTGGAAGTCACACCTCCGCAGTCACGGATACACGTCTGCACCACTATGCGCTGTTCCCTTCACCCTTCTCCGAGTCATTGGGACCTCTTCCTTATCGGCTACTCTCTCCTCTCTGGCTATTCTGCTAGGAGAGTATCTGTCTCTCGGTTTTTCTCCGCCTTCAAGATGGCGTCTGTCTTCCCTGGAATAAGTAGTAGCTTTACTGCTAACGGCTAGATGCCACCTACGGACTGAACATGTAACTGCCTCAGACTTTCACTAATATAGAGGTGCGTTTCCTCATGGAAAATTCCGGCCCGTAACCTGCCGCCCACCAAATTCTTGTACCTCCCCGTACCAAGGACACGTTCCCAGCCGGCCGGCCTGATGTAGTGTCTTCGGCATGAAGAAAAATACAATCCTTCGATAAGGGCCGGCCTGAACCGGTTCTCTCCAAGCGAATAACACCTCATAACTAAAACATTACATTTGACCTAGAAGCATCCCAAGCTGCCGGAGCAGAAAGAAAGATGGAGTCTCTCCGGTTTGAGGCCTACCAGGCCTGAATTCAGCACAGCTCCATGAAATACCCTCACTACAGGACAGGTTATCCCTAATACTAACGAATCTATCCCCTAGGCTATGTGTGCAAGCCCTGATCTATGGGGAAGAGCACAGGATCATGTCGAAGTGCCTGGTAAATAGGCTCCATTCACTACTCTAACCCTTAGACTTGAATGGTAAGAGACTGAAGTCACATTCAATCACCTTTCCTCACAAGAAGGCCGGGAAAATCGAGCAGAACAGTTTTCCATTATTTTTAGTCGCAAGTCTGATAAAATACTGGTCAGGTTGCAATCCTATCTGCCTCTCTTATTAGTGGGAAGTAAGTAACGTTTAGGTTTTATCTTCTATGGCTACAGGTGACTAGCTTATTCAATTTCACCAGGACACAACTTTTTCAGTTCTAGGTTTTGATATTAACAACAATTATATGTTAAGGGGGGCGTGGCCTGAAGCTGCCGAAGATGGACGCACATTAAGTGAGCTGCGCTAGCCGGTGATCCAGCGCAATCCCTAATTCTCAATCCAGGGACCATAACATGTCACACATAAACTGTTTACCAAACAACGGGGCCCATCACACATTACCCATAAATGATCCCTGAAGATGAGCGCTGGATTGGGGGGGGGGTAATTTTGTCAGTTTTTGTATATATACAGTTCTATTAATAACACATTATTAATTCCTAACTATTCTTAAATTCAACTGTCTTCTTCTGGTCGATTGACCATTAGTTGATCAGTTGATGGTAATCTATGACTAACTAAACAGTTTAACACTTTAACTGAATAACCACAGAGTCATTTATCATGTTAATAATTTTATGTTATTATATGCTCATTTCAGATTATCAGTGCACACACAAGACCACTTATAAGAGAACAATTTATCAAGCAATGTAATCAAAATGAATCATTTGCCTTCACCTCAAAGCTTGCATAAGGGTAAGGGAAAGAAGGTACAGCAGAAATACTTTGCAGAAATATATTGCAAATTTTAAGCATTCAAGAAAGGTGTTACCCACCAAAGAAATCAGAAAACCACTTCCTTGGCCTAGGTTGTGGCAAGGGTCCCCAGAGATAGGCTTGGAGGACAAAGTTAACAGGACAGGTGCGGTTAAGTCTTGAAAATAAATCTAGCAATGCAAACGATAATCTCCCAACCTATCTACCTTTGATCTAGTTCTCCTTGGACGCAGTCTCCTCCCCAGCACTCCCGCAACGTTCTCGTACCTAAAAGTGCTCCCTCTCGATGCTCTCGTTCGGACGCTCTGGTTCTCGACTAAACCACACCCCAATTGGGATATCAATTATACCCTCATTCTCATTTCACTTTCTGATAATGTTGCAGTGTCAGCCTGTGATTGGTTAACACTGGTCATGTTAGTGTCTCCTTATCAGGTTCTCATCGCAAGTCCATTCCACATCGGTTTTAACAAAGGAAGTATTAAGTATCATATTTCTCTAAATTAACTTGTATTACAATTCGCAACATTTCAACACAATGACATCCGCTTAACATTTAAATTTCACATAGCGATGGCAGTTCCCACAGTCGCTCTTGCACCTTGGCACAAGATAATAGGACACCGGTCAACACGGCCTTCACACGGATTAAATCAGGTGGTACACTCGGCAGTTCATGAGCAGGCAGAGCTCTCCACGCATGCGTACTTTTGTTCAGACAAAGACAACCACATACATGCTCGGACAAGAGGCCCTTTTCATACAGGCCCAATCTCGTACTAAAGCAAATAAACACAAAAGAATATTAATTCATGAAATAAAACCAATTATGTTTACCTCCCACCATACTATTACCATGTATTAGTTATTACCTAGCAAAAGCTATTAATTTAAAGCAGCTTTTCTGTTATTCGTGTACACATGCAGAAAGTGCAATGTACAACATAACATACACATGAACTAATATGAATTTTCACAGTGTAAATAGTTAATACGTGCTTATGCCATCATGGTTTAATATATTAAATAAAATGCGTTCGCCCCATGTATGTGTGTACAGAGTTGGTTAGTCCGTGCAGTTAATACATTATTATTAGGCTGTCCGGAAATCGGTTAAAACCGACTGTACCCGACAGTACCCTACCGGCTGAAAATCAGCTGACCGGGTTTAAACCGAGTGTCGCTGATTTTTCACATCCTGCACTGGTTGGCCACTTGAGAGAGCTAAAGCAGTAAAAAACAGCTCCGATTTGCGTTTAGACTTTATGCAAGTGTCCCCACATTCAGTTTATTTAATCAGTTAACAAAATATTACTCTGGGAAGTGTTGTTGGGCAACAGAAACTCTGCAGCTACCTGGCACTGGCTCTTTTTTGGGGTTGGCATTGTTTGTTTCCCGAGCATGGGCACTTGGATGCTGGTTGTCATTACAGCAAATGTGACTAGTTGGCTCGCAGCGCAGTCATTTGGAGAGTCAAAACATCACATTCCTGATACGAACTTGTACAGGGTGTGTGACCCTGAGCAAATGAGTTATTTTATTTGCCGTGCTATTTCCCCAAATGCTGCGTTATGGTTGTTTAAGAACTTGATTTCCTGTGTCTTGCATGTGTTATCGAAAACAGCCCAGCAGCATCACTTTCAACTTTACTTATAAAACAATATTTTCTGAATTCGCCAGTGCACAGACTCTCAGAAAGAAGGCAGTAAAGGTGCAGCCCCTCCCCATCCCACCTCCCAGTCACACCACCTCACCTCTACCACGTCCCAAACAGACTAACTGTGTGCCACATTGCTAACGCAGCCGCACCCGAGGACTTCACAGGTCTTTAAAAGATCATTTACCTGTTAACGAGGATTTGTTGTGTTTTTCACCCCTCCACCTTGCCTACTGCTGGAAGAATTAGCCCCCCTTGAAATTTTCAGTAGCCCCCCTGAAATGTTGCTCTAGTTGCACATCTGCTCCTAACTGCCTGCTAAGCTCCAAAATCAATGGCTGGATTTCACGAAGTGAAAATGTCTCGCACAATAGTGTCAAGGGGCTGCGTTCGGAAAGCAGCAGTTCAGACCCAGCAGGTTAGCTGTATTGTTATGCTCCACTTTAAGGATCCGCACAGAGCTGACCCGATAATTACAAGCACATGGCTTGGAGGTGGGGAAGGGGGCCTGGGGCATCGCACAGGTTGCAACGGGTCTCAAACAGGCCATGCCACAGGCACTGCTGAGGTAGAACTGATAAAGTCACTTCTGGGGGAAATTGCCATGCTATTTGAGGATGCAGTACTCTTGGTATGCGTTCCAACCCTCAAAAGGCCACAAACAAGGCTGTTGCTCGATAATCAATGCAGCCTGGGCTGGGGTGCACAGGTGGTCTGCGTGCAGAAGCTCAGGCTGGCGCTTTTAGTTGTTTGCATACTGAATTCTGGAGGGGCCCCTTTTTATCTGGGGAGAAGAGCTAGCGTCTGACTCTTCGCCCGGAGCATTCTCCACTCCCTTTTGGCGTATTCCTCCCCAATTATTATCCCCGCAGCTGCCCATATGTGCATTTTTCGTTCAAATTCTTAATGCCAACATAACAAGTTTTGAGATTTTTATAGTAAATTGGAACCAGTACTCCTTCTGACTAAAATGTGCAGTCTTAACTTTAAAATGCGGCTATGGCTCCCTCCCCTTCAGGGCTAAACCTCACTATGTCAGATAACGTGCGATCTATATATTCACAAGAAATTAAGATGATAATATTTAGGTTGTTATCAGAATGTTTTTTTAACTTCGATTCCTTTGAATTTTCACTTCGCAATGTAGTAGAATGTGGAGTGATTAGTCACCTGTATTGTCTGTTTTTCCAAATCAAAATCTAATATCTTCCTAGAATGTGCCTACATGTTTCATTTATTCTATGTAAATTTATGTGGATGTCCTAAAGATCGGAATGTGATTTGGGCCTACTGAACCTATGTTGGACACTCCTGTTTTAGCAGATGACGACTGTCAATCATTGGTGCATCTGCAGCATTACTGAGTCTTTGCTTCCATACTTGGTACTGAGTTGGCATTGCTGCTCGCAGTGAGAAACATTTTGGCCTAAGTAACTGGGTGATTTTCTGCACAGTCAGTTCTGCATCCACACCCATTTCTAAACTATATAGTATGCTTAATCTTGCAGCCCCAGTCTCTCTGTGCCCTACAGAGCAAAGTGAACAATCAACAAAGAAGATATAGTACCTTCCATATATAATATATATATATCTTTATATATATATACATCTTCTGTGTACGTATGTTTTTTATTTATTTATTTATGACATTTGTTAAGCGCTACTGTTACCAGTAGGTGTCCTGGCACTATGTGAGATCTACCCAAGGCTCAAAGCCGAAGTAAGCATAATCTGTATACAGCCAGGTTTTTAACGCTTTACAAAAAGCCAATATGCTGGTCATCCCTCTGAGGTGTAATGGAAGATCATTTCAAGCTTTATGCTGCGTTCACTACAAAGCTTCTTCCACCCCAGGAGGCCTTTTTTACATAAGGCACATAGACCTGCTTGGCAGCAGATGAGTGCAGTGGTCTAGTTGGAGTATACCAATACAGCCGCTCTCTGAAGAAGGCCGACCCTGTTCCATGAATCGCCTTGTGAACCAGACACAAAGCTTTAAACTGGGTATGCTTCCTAACTGGCAGCCAATGAAACCTCGATATCTCATTAGAGATTGATGCGTATTTAGGAATACCTGACACTAGTCTTGCAGCAGCATTCTGCAGGAGTTGCAACTTAAATTTATTTATTTACTCCTAATTCAGCATCTATACCTATATCCTCTACTTCCACTCTGACTCATCCCATACCTAATTCTACCACTCTCTCCAATGCACTACCCTATTTCTCACATTATACCTATCTCAATATATCCTCTAAATAACCCTTTCTAGACTATTTGCTTGCAAACCTCCCCCCATACGGGCGGGCATCTAGATTCCCCAGTGTTTTGCCAGGTAGACCGCATTTGTGCGTGTTCGCTGCATTCAATGCGTGTGGAACTTTCAGGGCAATCAATAGTAAAAACAGCCAGCTCACGGCACGGAGTACATACTGTTAATTCACGCTGCCCGAACGGAGCTTAAACCCCAAACTCTAATAAGACAGCCTGCTCCCCCCTCAAATCCATGAGAAAAGTCCCTTTACACTAGCGAAGCAGCCCATGCAATTATTCCTGCCCCACCGCCTTTCCATTGAATACATAAATAATTTACGTTGTTTGTTGTCTGACAGTAGCACAGATAGGAGGAGGGCAGACCTGAGGAACATATATATATATATATATATATATATATATTCACTGAAAAAACCATAGGTTTCACACATGTTATAGTTAGCTGGACATTTTACTCTTAAAAAACCAATGAAATTCCCCCGTTAGTGCAGGCAACTATAACTCACGCGACCGCAATCCTCTGCTGATGCTAATACTGTTTTTAGACACTTATTTGCCCATGTCTTCTTCCATTAAATTTTAGCTATACATATATTACAAATATTTTTTTTTCATAAAGACACATATGTCATCAGCAGAGGATTGCGGTCGCGTGAGTTATAGTTGCCTGCACTAACTATAACGGGGGAATTTCATTGGTTTTTTATGAGTAAAATGTCCAGCTAACTATAACATGTGTGAAACCTATGGTTTTTTCAGTGAATTTGCAAGGTTTTTTAAATGCTAATTCCTAACTATAACGTGTGTGAAACCTATGGTTTTTTCAGTGAATTTGTACGTTTTTTTAAATGCTAAGTTACTTTACGCTGTTCGTGGTGTGCGTGCCCACTTAACGCAGTTCGTTCCGTGCGCGCGCGGTGCGCTTCGCGCACCGTGCGCGCACAGTCAGCACGCGGTGCGCTTCGTGCACCGCGCGCCCACTTTACGCAGTTAGTGCCGTGCACGCACAGTGGGCACGCGGTGCGCTACGCGCACCGCGTGCCCACGTTACGCTGGATGGGCCATGTACGCACGATGCGCTTCGCGCACCGTCCGCTCACGGAGGACATATTATGCGCTTCGCTGTGAAAGGTAATCAAATAAATGTTCAGTAAAGACATATGCCATGCACAAAATGTGCACTACGGGCACCTTTTGCACACGGGGGTGGGAAGGTGTGGATACTTTTTTTTTTATAATTAATTTTTACCGTACGCGTACGGTAAGCGTAATCGGCGTTTTTTCGAAAAAAATTAAAAGTGCATTTTTGGCCTTGGGGGTTCTTTGGGGACACCTTGAACAAGGCTAGGTGGTTGGGAGCTGTCTAACCTGCCCCTTTACATGTTTTCACCCTTTGTTTTTCCTCCCCCCCTCAGAGTGCGAGAGAGAAAATGGCGGCCGCCGCTTCCTGGTTTCGACCGATTCGAATGTTTACTAAGATCTAACAGCCATTCAGAATCGCGCTCGCGCACGGCACCGTACGCGTACGGTAAGCTTAGCGTAAGCGCACGGTAAGCGCACCATAAGCTGCCACAGATATATAAATTGATTTAAATGCTATTTTCTCAGGAACTACTGAACAGATTTACACCAGACCTACAAAAGGCACTTCCTTGAACTGTAGACTACCTCTCTGCCAAATTTCAAGTAACTCTGTTCAGCCGTTCGGGCTGTAGCTGTGTCTAAAGGTCCTATGGAAAAATGCATGGGAAAAACGCGTTTTGGGACCCCCCTTTTTTCTCAGCCCCCGCTTGACGAATCCCCCCGAGACTTTCAGGGTAGGAGCGGAGCGTAGCGCCCCATTAGTTTTGAAAATTTCACGAGGATTCGTCGACCGGCGCCAAAGTTATTCCAAATAGAATGTTGCGGTTTTCCTATGGAAACAGGGTCCTAACTATAACTACCTACTGGTGACCACCAGTAGGTAATATATATATATATATATATATATATATATTCAAACTCACAGTTGCCCAAGGCGAGGCGCACTCCTTGTCGGCGAAGTATTAGGAACAGGAAAAGGGTGTCAGGCACATCGGCGTCTGCAGCTACCTAACGCGTTTCGAGCATACGCCCTTCTTCATAGGAATACGCTGCTACCACACAATGCCACCATTTTGGGCTCCCAGTGTTCACCCTTTTATTGAAAAATTCAATCAGCCAATGACACACAGGTGAGTCACAGTACTGCATTCTGGGACTGGAAGTCCATTCAAATTAATCCCAAGTAAGGCTGTTGGCAAGTTGCGGTAATTTACCAAATATAATGTCCTCGGTGAACCCCCAGCACCTTTTCAAATACTGCCAATCGCCTGTTGGTCCGATCTGCTCCTCAGTTGAAAAGCAGCGGAGCCGCTCCTCTCAGCGGCGGTGCGCCTCTCGACCGGACCGGCCGAATTAGATTCAAACTCACAGTTGCCCAAGGCGAGGCGCACTCCCTGTCGGCGAAGTATTAGGAACAGGAAAAGGGTGACAGGCACATCGGCGTCTGCCGCTACCTGACACGTTTCGGGCATACGCCCTTCTTCATAGGATTTATTTTTGGCAACGAAGAACGCTTTGCATGCAAAACCCATTTATGGTTTAATTTTTGAATATTTATGAGTTGGCAGAAGGAACGTTATTACGAGCTGTGGCTTTAAATTGAAAACTACTGATCCCATGATACATTGCATTACGTGAGGCTTCACCTGAGGCCAATAAAGGTACTTGTGACGTTATCAGTAGCTGTTTGCCTTTTATTTCACTGCCGCTTGTGCCTGTGATCAAGGACAGTTATTTGTCTGAAACGCGTAAGGCGAATTGATTGATGCCTATGTATCGCTGTCTGCGCCGCTGCCTTTGGAGAAAGTATGCTGTTGGAGAGTGCATCCTAAAAGCCTAGGGCACTTGTGGAACTTAATATATATATATATACATATATATATATATACCGCTGTTTCACTATGTGATCAAGGGCACTCGATGCCCGAAACGCGTCATGTGAGGAGTGAGTGGAAGGAGAAATAAACTCACCTGTGATTGCAAACTTCCGTGTGGGTCATTGTCTTCCATGTTCGCCGAAGGGAAGTGCTGGAAGTGTTTGCTGTGATATATATATATATATATTGCAAAAAAAGGTTTACCCTGTATATATGTATGTATATATATATATATATATCAAAAACCGCAATGGTAGCGAACCGCTACCGTTAGCCCTCCCCCTACTCACTTGTGATGGTGGTCCGCAGCGAGGTGGCAAACCTCTACGTATTCCAACAACGCTGTAATTCCTCCTTTCCTGAATCCTCAGCAACCACGGACACCAAATGAGCTTCAAACCGGTCTTTTTAATGAGAGCAAATAGGCAAAACAATTACTCATTAGAGTAATTGTTTTGCCTATTTGCTCTCATTAAAAAGACCGGTTTGAAGCTCATTTGGTGTCCGTGGTTGCTGAGGATTCAGGAAAGGAGGAATTACAGCGTTGTTGGAATATATATATATATATATATATATATATATTTACTGAAAAAACCATAGGTTTTACAGACGTTATAGTGAGGAATTAGCATTTAAAAAACCTTAGAAATTCACTAAAAAAAAACATAGGTTTCAGAGACGTTATAGTTAGTTGAATATTTGACTCATATAAAACCAAAGAAATTCACCTGTTATAGTTAGTTGAGCTAACTATAACTTGCGCGCCCGCAATGCACTGCTGATGATGTCACATATTACATCACTCATGACATGGTCAGTGACATCACTGATGACCTCTCAAATGATATCACTCATGACATCACTCATTACATCATCCACGTGACAATCAGGTTTTTTAAATGCTAATTCCTAACTATAACGTCTGTAAAACCTATGGTTTTTTCAGTGAATTTCAAAGGTTTTTTAAATGTTAATTTCATATTTTAATGTTTATAAAACCTATATTTTTCTATCATATTTTTAAATATTTTGGAACTCTATTATACTTCTTGTTTTTAACTTTAAAAATCATGTAATGTTTTATATCTTCCCCCCAAAATATGTATATATATTTTTTTTTGGGGGGGAAAACTTTACTCCCATACCGGTAGCGTACCAAGCTCCATCACCACACGAATCCTATCCGCCATATTGCTAAACTCGCAAAGGATGCGCATTTCGTATCCGACGAGTTTGTGGCACCGCGTCCCGCGTAACATCATATACGCATGAAGTCACCCCAGGTACTACTTTGGTATCCGACGGGTACGCAGTACCAAGCCACGCGTTACGTCATGTACGTATGGGGTCGCGCCTGCTGCACGTTGCGTATTCGATGAGTACACGCTGCCAGGCTCTGTGTTACGTCACAGACGTAAAGTATCGCGCCGGGTACGCCATTCCCTTTTTTTTGTCTCAAAAGTTTATCTAAATAACTTTAAACAGTATATGAGAACACGCGAAAATCTAAATAATTTTAAACATTTATATATTTCTAACTGTAAAAACGTATATTATGATAAATATATTTTGTCAAAATCGCGTCGAGTGCGGCCTCCTTGCGCGCTCGGTGCGCGATTGCCATGTGACCTTAAAAAAAAGCATTTGATTGGTTCATAACATTTCCCATTGTAACAGTTGTACGACCCCACCCATTTTACTCATTCTCTCTACAGCGTTTGAGGAGAGACACCTCTTCTGCTTAGTAAGCTTTTTTGAAAAGTGTTTTCCTGTATACACATATATTATACTACACACAACATGCAACGATCATCTTGATCAATATTCATGCTCTGTACATTAGCCTTCCACGTGTGATTGCCATGCATCTCAAACGTTCCATCAAAAACCAAATATGTGTTACACGATGCCCCTGGTGTGTGTGTCTGCACATTATTGTGCTGCCTTTCGACCTGGGTATTGCTGGCTCTAAGGAGCATCATCAGCCACGGGCAGACTTCACATCCTAGATCACATGCCATCTCATTAACGATAGTTTCCGCCCTCCCGACCCATACTACAGTAATCTAAATTGCACACTCTGCGAGGTCAAAACTACAAAAGAAACACACATGGCCAGGCTGGAACTGAACAACGCCCAAGTCCCCGGAATAATTATTCACACCCCTACGCTGGCCTGGCGTACCCAAGCCCAGCCCACTTTGCGTACGTATTAATAGGATAACCACGACACCACACGTCCCTCTTCTTGCACACTATCTCAACTGATTTGCCCCATCCACCTCACATATCTCATTGCGCAATAAAAAAAGGAAATCGATCCATGAGGTGTACTCCATCGTGCCAATCAACACGGGCTCTAAATTATGAGCCCCACTGCCCGTCGTCTACGAAAAGGATCCATGAGGTGTACACTCTCCTGCAATCAGCTCCTGTGAGCACTGCTGCTCGTAGTGTTTGCTCACACAACAATGACAGCAGGTAAGCGGCCTGGGTGCATAGGGCCTCCAATTGAGTGCGCTGCGGCGAGACTGGTGGAGTGCTTCAGCCTAGCTGCGCAGGTCCGAATAAACGATATTGCCATGTGTTATGATGTGATCTTTGACCTCATTCAGTCACATCTCTGTGTCATGTTAAAGACCTGCTATACCATAAGGTAGGCCTGAACCTATGGGCAGCGCTGCCCTACAGACACCTGTTGAGGGCGGTTCTGCGGGAGGGTTGGGGTGCATCACCCTGAGTGCGCACGTGCGAGACAGCGATGTTGCCGTGCGTAATGATGTGCTCTCTGACCTCATTCAGTCACATCTGTCCTACAGACACATGGCGTTGGCTTTTAGGACACTGTGGTGGGCTCATTACTAAGTGTACATGCACACAGGCTCCCGCCACTGCATTACACGCGCACATTATGCTTCTAGCATGTGCTCTGTTCCTTTCTATGTGAACGTTGGCATAACATATTATTATTTAACCTTGTGTATTCTCGTGCACTCCAACTCCTCTTTGAACCATGATTGCCACTAACAGTTGGTAGATCGTACTTCAAAAACGAAGGATGCACTCAACTCCTATTTTCTATCAAGCTTGAACTAAACCTTCATTTAACTCCAGACGTTTCCACCATTAAATTATTTCTCCCTTTTCAGACATTCCATTGATTGCCACAAGAAGGGAGGAGCGGGAGTTGACCCCGCAATGATGCCCTGGCATTTTGACGCCTTCCATCGTGGTATTAAGACACCATCCCCAACCGGAGACCTGGTCTATTGTACAAACATACCCCGGACTAGGAGCTTGCACCAACACATCGTGGGACACACCAGTGGTG
Source organism: Triturus cristatus (assembly GCF_964204655.1). NCBI lineage: Eukaryota > Metazoa > Chordata > Amphibia > Caudata > Salamandridae > Triturus > Triturus cristatus. The sequence goes on from NC_140590.1 coordinate 559,961,919, forward strand.
GCAGGTGAGCAGTGAAGCCTCGGTGTGCAAGACCTACAATTGAGCACAGTGCGGGGGAAGGGGTTGTGGTGCAGCACCCTGGGTGCACAGGTGCATGCAAGTGATTTTCCAGTAGCTAATAATGTAGGACTATATTATAAAACAACGGCGATAACATTGTCACCACTTTAGCAACAGGAAACTGCCGCTAAAGCGACGATAAGGGGTTGATAACATGCCCTTGTAAATTCCCATAGAAGCCCAGGTTCACACCAGAACCTGGGCTTCTAAGGGAATTCACAAGTGCATATTATCAACCCCTTATCGCCGCTGTAGCGGCAGTTTCCTGCCACTAAAGCGGCGATAATGTTATCGCCCTTCCTTCATAATATGGCCCATAATCTCTGGCCTCATGTATTGAATTTTAAGGACTTGCTGAACCACACTCTTTCTCGTAGACCCCAGCGTCCTAGACAAACGGGTGACGGAGGGTAAACACTAAGGGCTGGGTGCAATAGGCCGACGCTCTGTCTCCTCCTCCCTCTCTTCTTTTGACTCTCCCTCCCCTTCTCCCTTCCACTCACTCCCCCTCCCTTCCATTCTCACTATGGTCCTTTCATTCGGACTACCTTTCTTTACCTCTTCCACATAGCACACATACTTATGTTTCATTTTTGTCTTGCAGGTTTCCTACGCTGCTTCCACTGGAGTCCAACCCACGTTTTTGTTTATTATACTGTTCTATTAAAGGTACATTTCTATTTATTTCTTTTATAAAGGTTACTTATTTTTTAAAATAAATAACTGAATGTATAGGTCTTCTTTTTCTGATGACACTTGTCTGTTGTTTATTGTGAAAATCATCCGTTTATAGGAGATTTTAAGGACAACATTATTTAATATTAGAGTGCACCTACCAAACATAATCTAATTGACTATTACACAAATGAAGCCTGGGTAATTGTACAACTGCAAGAGTTCTATGAGTGTATCACTTTAAACACCATAAGTACTGCCCGTGTGATTACAGAACAAATAAGGCACTGCCTAGGACCACCGAGGCTTCAGGGACTGCCGAGGCCCACCCTGCATATTTAAATAAAGACCCGGAGTGTGGCGATCCCCGGACTTCAGTTGGCCTCGAACCCCCCGAACAATTAGTAAACAATACCCAGGAAGGTGGCGCTCCCCTAGGCTGTAAAACGTCTCTGTGCCCTTCCGCGCCTAATTTACATGTGACATTAAGATCCCCAGTCCTACAGAGACCCCGCAATATAATAATTGGATTGGCCACGGAACATTACCCACCCACCAGGGCCCTCATTTAAAAGAATGGGTGGGACCCTGCTTTTTTGTTGTTGTTGTTCTTTTTTCTCCATTTTTACCATCCACATCCCCTCTATTACAGAGATACGAGGTTTTCCTCCTCTCGCTTCAATTAGTCGAACAAGTATTTGCTATCTCAGGGTGGAAGCCATGCACCCCCCTCTAATAGCAAACACAAATGACCAGCGAATGCACACCCCGGGACATTGTATGAGCTGCCCCTGAGAGGTCGCCCTCTCTACTACCATGATGCATTTGTTAGTATAAACGCATACTAACACTACTTACACACGTGTAGTACAGCGACCAGAATGTAGTGAAGAAGCAGAGGAAGCGCAAAATCTAAAAATATAAATCCTACCAGAAGTCAGATGACATAGTTCAATGGGCCAACGACCCTGGCATGAGTAGAAACAGCTACATGAACAAAACGGGTCTTCAGCACAACTCAAGCAATTTTGAAATATTGCTGAGTGGTGGCTTCTTTTTGCCTTGTCCCACTCGTCGCCAAATTTATGTAGTGAAGAGGCAGACAGCAGTGAATCTAATAAGTAGATTTATTACAAGAAAACAAGACACCTGAAACAACCACCAACAGGAACAGACAGCAAAGCAACCGGCTAATCCAGCACCGTGTACAAACTCCGCAAGGTTCCCCTCATGAGAGCCCTACATTCTAACATTACATACTGACGGCGTTAAAATTATTGCCGATTTAGCAGCAGGAAACTGCCGCTAAAATGACGATAATGGGCTTGATAATATGCCGTAGAGAATTCCAATAGAAGCCCATGTTCTTGTGTTAACATGAGCTTCTATTGGCATTCTCTACGGCATATTATCAAGCCCATTATCGCAGTTTTAGCGCTGTTCCTTGATAATATGCCCCTTAATTTCTAGTAGAATTACATACTAACATTCTACTATGACTTACAATGGAATACTACACAGAGCACATGGCTTTACAGCAATGAGCTCATAGTTTCATCCACGAGTCTTGACACCGGTAGGGGTAAGACTTCCACTTCCCGCTCCATATATTGTATAAACGTAAACAAACACTTCTTCCACAAGTATGCTACTGCGCCCAGAGCACATCACTTTACAGCAATGAGCTCACAATTTAGGCTCACGGTTTAATTCCCGAGTCTTCACACCAGTAGGGATGAGTAGTTTGCGTCCCACTCCCTATATACTATAAATGCATACTAACACTACTTACTCACTTATACTACAGCGGCTAGTATCCTACACCACCCAGAGCCCATCACTTTACAGCAATCAGCTCGGTTTCATCCCCAAGTCTTCACACCGGTAGGCGTAACTACTTTGCTTCCCGCTTCCGGTATACTATCAACACACAGTAGCGGTCAATAGTTTGCTTCCCACTCTCTGTATGGTATAAACGCCTACTAACACTACTTGCACACGTATGGTACAAACACCAGACCACATCACTTTACAGCAATAACCTCACGGTTTAGACTCTCGGTTTCATACCAGAGTGTAGCACCATATCATATCACCACCATGCCACTCTGAGCAACACTGCACTTTCAGACCGTTAACAGTGATAACTACCTACTGGCAACCGCCAGTAGGTAATCAAGAACAAATTACAAGAGTTACTTGATTCTTTTAGCTTTCAAAAATTCTCTCTATTACTGTCTTTCTACTTTTCCCTATAAATAGTTTTTAAAATATTCAAGTACACATCGAAGTCAGAAATGCAACGTATTCTATCAACACACTTTTTAGAACATTCTACAACACGTGGAGATTAAAAGTTCATCAATGTTTTTAAACCTAACGATATTTTTTTGCAATTTTTTTCCGAACATTTAACGGCACGTGCAGGTTAAAAGTTCACGATTGTTTTAAGTTCAAACAGTGCCTTCCAAATGCAAGTAGCAGCTGTGATTGAGTTGAGCAAATTTTATCCTATAATATGTACTATAATATGTACGTGCAAACTGCTTTTTCTTAAACAATCACAAACATACTTTTCCACAAAACGAATGTGCACCCTACTTTTAAAAAACAATGCTTTTCATCTCCCAATCAGGTACCGTTTTGTATGCGAAAAGAAATTAGTTCCCCATCTCTAAACATATCTCTTATTCTACGAAGGAACTGCATGAGCTACAGACATCTTTCCATACCTTCCAGCCATACCTTCAAAATGCTAGTGTGGATCGTAGGACATAGCTATGTTTTCTGGTGCAAGAGGTATGCAGAAGAGAGACTTATTGACTTAGATCTAGGTTTACAAAATGTGGACATTAAATGGGTTGGACAGAGAGGATTGAAGTGGCACCAATTGTTGCCTTTGGTTAAAACCTGTTTGCATCTCCAACACACTGACCTCATGATTGTGCACTGTGGTGGAAACGACCTAGGCACATTGACTGGGGTAGATTTGGAAATGCTTATGAAGGACACCTTTGGACAATTGATGTTACTTTTGCCTCAAACTGTCTTTGTATATTCCAATATATGCCAAAGACAGAAGTGGAAATGGTCCAAACAATTTTGTCCTCAGATTGAAAAATCTCGGAAAAAAGTCAACAAAGCTGTCTCTGCATACCTCAGAGACCACAAAATGGGGTCCATATACAACAACAACATACGTTTTGATATGGCGGATATATACAGAAGTGATGGAGTACACTTCATAGATCAGGGAAATCAAGTTTTCCTGAATAACTTGAAGCTGTGCATCCACACTTATATGTAGCTCCAACTAATGAACACAAGGGCTCTTTTTAGAGCCACCCAATAACTCACAACTTAAGCCCCCTATTTTAGGGCCATATAACTCCAACTCCCGCACCCTCGCCAAAATGTATTCTCCACACAGCTGTGGCGCAGCGGCCAGACCATCTCACTTTGCAGCACAGACCTCTCGCTTTGATCCCCAGCTCTACTCACCCATAGGGGTGAGTAGTTTGCGCTCTACAAATACCATATTGATTTACCTTCGCACTCCATATACAACACCACCTAAGCACCATACACAACCTACAATGTTCTAAACAAAAGTTCATCCAAGTACCTATAACTACATGCTGACACTACTTGCACAGATGTGGCACAGCTGCCAGAGCACATGACTTCACAGCATATGACACACAGTTTGGGCTCACGCTTTAATCCCCGACTCCGGCAGCAGCTCAGCTTAGCAATATGAGACTCTAGACAATACCTCACATATATTCCGTACCCCAGGACTTTCATACCAGTACGGGTCAGTAGTTCATCCTAGTAGTTATAAACACATCCGGACACTACTTCCACAACTGTAGTGCAGCGGCCACAGCACATGACTTCACAGCATAAGACACACAATTTGGGCTCACCCTTTAATCCCCGAGTCCCGCACCAGCTCACCTTACCCACATCAGACTCTACCCAATACCTCACTTAATTTCCATAGCCCACCACTTACACACCAGTAGGGGTAAATACTTCGCTTCGCACCCCCTCTATAGCACACCCTAAACACCCCACAGAGGTTACAGTGCTCCTACCCTCCTATTTCCCACTGTTCCCCCCCTTTTTCCCCCTTTTTTCACCTTACTCGCTTCAATGGAATCACAAAATGGCGGCCAACACTTCCTAGTTGCAACCGCTCGCACCGCTCGCAGCCAATCAGCAACAAGCTTGTGCTCATAACGCCTCAGCCAATCAGATGGCAGAATTCCCAAATATCGATATCTGTAAATTTCGATATCTCTCCAAAACTACTGAACGAATTTACACGAAATAAACAAAAGCGTGCTTTCTAGACCAAGACCCTTCTCCCTGCCAAATTTGGGGTAATTCCGTTCACCCGTTCGACCTGTATCCTTTTCTAAAGTTTCCTATGGAAATTAACATGGAGAAAACACGTTTTTGGACCCCCCCTTTTTTCTCGCCACCCCCTTGACGAATCACCCCCAAACCTTCAACATAGGAGCTGATCTCAACAAAGAATTAGTTTTTAAAATGTCACGAAGATTCATCAATCGGTGCCAAAGTTATTGCGAATAAAATGTTGCCATTTTCCTATAGTAACTAGGTCCTAACTATGACGACCTACTGGCGACCGCCAGTAGGTAATATACATATATTACCTACTGGCAGTCGCCGGTAGGTAGATATAGTTAGGACCTAATTTCCATAGGAAATCCGCAACATTCTATTTGGAATAACTTTGGCGCCGATTGACGAATCTTCGCAACATTTTCCAAACTTTTGGCCAGCTCCGGTCCGCTCCTATCCTGAAAGTTTCACGGTGATTCAACAAGCGGGGGCCGAGACAAAAGGGGGGTCCCAAAATGCGTTTTCCCCATGCATTTTCCCATAGGACCTTTAGCCGCAGCTACAGCCCGAACTGCTGAACGGAATTACACCAAATTTGGCAAAGAGGTAGTCCTCAGTTCAGACTCGCGCCTTTTGCTTAAATGGTGTAAATCCGTTCAGTAGTTCCTGAGAAAATTAGAGTTAAAAGTACATATATATCTATGGCCTAGGAGGATCCGCGCACCCTCCCAATCATGAGCAGAATTTTAATTGGCTGCCAACACTCTGAATCAGGAAGTGTTGGCAGCCATCTTGTGCCTCGGTAGAACTGAGGCACAAACCCCCCCCCCAAAAAAGGCACAAAACGCGAAAAAGGGGCAGGTTAGAAACACCCTGACCCCCTAGGCCTGCTCAGGGGGTCCCACAAGGACCCCCAAGGCCCCCCAAATTTTTAATTTTTTTTTAAACAGGAGGATGCGCGCTGGATGCGCACATCCTGCCGATACAAAAAAAAAATCAGCGCCGACTCGCGCGCTACATATGGTAATTTGCCCCCGGGGGGGGGGCAAATCCCGGGAGCATATTTAAAAATGAAGTGTGGGGGGTCCCAATCCCCCCCACACTGCCCCAGGGACCGCCACCCCGGGCCCTCTTAAAAATGGGTGGGGGGCTCTCAGGCCCCCCCAGCCCCAGGGACCGCCAACCCCACAGGGCAACTTTAAAATAGGTGGGGGGCTCTCAGGCCCCCCCAGCCCCGGGGACCGCCAACCTCGGGGCAACTTTAAAATAGGTGGGGGGCTCTCAGGCCCCCCTGAGCCCCGGGGACCGCCACCCCCTGGGGCAACTTTAAAATGGGTGGGGGGCCTCTCAGGCCCCCCCAGCCCCGGGAACCGCCACCCCCCAGGGCAACTTTAAAATGTGGGAGAAGGGCCACACGGCCCCCCCTCCTAGAGCCTTGTACAGGCCCTGGGGACCACCACCCCCCAGTGCCGGCTACTGCAGTGTCCCGGGGCTCCCACCCTGCCATTGCAAACTGCTTTGCTTCATTGAAGCGAGAGCAGGGAAACCTGCTCTCGCTTCAATGAAGCAAAGCAGATTGCTTTTCCACATGGGGAGCAGCATGTTAGCTGCTCCCCCTGTGGAAAAGCAATGCCGGCTCCTGCAGGAGGCGGGGTGCTGACTGGGACCGTGGGGGGATTGGGACCCCCCCACGGTCCCCAATGAGGTGGCCAGGCCCCGGGCGATCGGGTCCCCGGGGCCATAAGTGGCCCGGGAGGGGGGCCACGCAGACACCTCCCCATTATTGATAACATTTTAAAAAAAGAAATCAATGGCCGGCCCCGGGGGATGGGGTCCCCGGGGCCTTAAGTGGCCAGAGGAGGGGGGCTACGCAGCCCCCTTCCATAAAAATATTTAAAAAGGTGGCCATGCCCCAGGGGATGGGGTCCCTGGGGCCCGGAATTGGCCACGGGAGGGGGGCCACGCGGCCCCCTTCCCATAATTTTTTTGGGGGAAATTTGAATTTGGGGGTGAGGCCCTGGGGGATGGGGTCCCCAGGGCCACAAAAAAGTAAAAGGAAGGGGGGCCACACAGCCCCCCTTTCAAAAAATAAAAAAAGACGCGATCGTCCCTAGGTCCCGCCCCTCACAAGCACACTCTGCAAACGCGCCCTGTAGCGTGTTTTAAATTGGGGAATTGATTCTCCTTCAATACTGGGGGTCCCTGGGGGCCAACTAGCCCACCAGGTACCTTCAGTAAGCGCCACGGGGCTGCGTTGCAGAGAGGTGTTCCAGGCCATGCCCCTTTTTAGACCTCTCTGCAACGCAGCCTTGTGGCACTTACTGGAGGTACCTGGTGGGCTAGTTGGACCCCAGGGACCCTCAGGATTCAAAGGGACTTAATCCCCCAACTTAAAACGCGCACGGGGCACGACTGCACAATGGTGAAGGTAGGGGGCGGGGCCTGAGGTGATATGTGTGCAAACACGCCCTGTGGCGCGTTGTAAGTTGGGGAATTAATTCCTCTTCAATCCTGAGGTCCCCTGGGGGCCAACTAGCCCACCAGGTACCTCCAGTAAGCGCCACGGAGCTGCGTTGCAGAGTGTTGTAAAAAGGGGCGATGGCCTCTGAACACCTCTCTGCAACCCAGCTCTCTGGCGCATACTGGAGGTACCTGGTGGACTAGTTCGCCCCCAGGGGACCTCAGGATTGAGGAGGAATGAATTACCCAACTTAAAACGCACCACAGGGTGTGTTTGCACACATATCACCTCAGGCCCCACCCCCTTTCTTCACCATTGTGCAAATATTCCTCTAAAATCAGCCGAACTACGAATTCCGATTTACTCACCTGTTATCAGGAGAGAACCCAGTGCTGCATCTTTAAGCCCAGGACTGACCTTGGAAAGAAATTCTAAGCGTACTTACCAGTAACTTGTATTTCCTTCCATAGGAATCCATTGTGTGGTTTTCACCAGAAAAGTTTCTAAGTGTCTATTTTTGAAACGTATAAATATTCCTCTAAAATCAGCCGAACTACGAATTCCGATTTACTCACCTGTTATCAGGAGAGAAACCAGGGCTGCATCTTTTAGCACAGCACTGACCCTGGAAAGTAATTCTAAGCGTACTTACCAGTAACTTGTATTTCCTTCCATAGGAATCAATTGTGTGGTTTTCAGCAGAAAAGTTTCTGTGTCCATTTTTGAAAGGTACAAATATTCCTCTAAAATAAGCTGAACTACGAATTCCGATTTACTCACCTGTTATCAGGAGAGAACCCAGGGCTGCATCTTTTAGCACAGCACTCACCCTGAAAAGTAATTCTAAGCGTACTTACCAGTAACTTGTATTTCCTTACATAGGAATCCATTGTGTGGTTTTCAGCAGAAAAGTTTCTAAGTGTCCATTTTTGGAATCAATCAGTTTTTATTATTATTATTGCGTGGCCGCAAAGAAGCAAATACACAGCTTAACTGCCTACATCAAGCGCCGGCAGAGCGAGAACGACAGAATGATACAGCGTTTAGGTCTACACCCCTGAGGACGACCTCGCGATGATGTCAGGCCATAGTTAGTCAGGAAGGCGCCAACCGAAAGTGCCACTTTTATAAGAAACAGTAACAAAGAAACAAGCCCCCTCCCTCAACCCACCCCCACCCTTCCTCCGCATCAGGTCGAATCTAGGGAGGCCAGTTCAATCTTGCTGAAGACCATTGGCCAGACAACTAGGAAGTCAATTCATGGATGCACCAGGCGGTTCCAGAGGGATGAGATGTAAAACTTGCAGATACTTCGGGCACGTAACTTCTCACATATCTTTGGTAAGTATCTGCAAAAAGGGAGCCCAGAGTTTTGCAAAGTCCTTGCCTTTCCCGTCCACACTCAGGGATAACCGCTCCATTGCTAAGAGTTGCCAAAGCTTCTGAATCCAATCTCGAGAGTCTGGTATCGTCAGCGAGCCCCAACGCGCCAGGTGCACCTGCTGCGCTGCCAACAATGCCATGGCTATTTGTTTACCCTTCAGGGACTTCAGCGGAAAAAACTTAGGATGTGGAAGTCCTAACAAAGTGTGCTCGGGAGTGCGTGACAGAGTAATTTGAAATGCTTCATCAATGTCATCAATGATTGCCGTCCAATAGCGCACCAGTTTGGGGCAGCGCCAAAGTAAATGCACCAGGGAGCCCACATGACCACACCCCGCCAGCAGAGGTCTGACCTAGAGCTGTCCCAACTCTTAACGCGCACTGAAGTATAATACCAATGAGTAACCACCTTATAAGCAGATTCCGCCCCTGCCGCGTTGGAGGCCGTATGGTGCGCTCTGTAAAAAATGTGTTCCCACTCTTTGTGCGAAAAAGGCCGCCCTAGGTCAATCTCCCATCTAACCTGCACTTTTGTGCGGTGTCTCTTCGCTGGAGTAGTGATCATGGCATAAAGTTCAGAGATGAGTTTACTATCGCCTGTTTTACACCCCAGCCATTTTTCAACGGACGTTAGGGGGCGAGACATTAGAGCAAAATTCTCCGGCCGCTTGACCCAATGTACGACCTGCGAATAATGGAAGACATCGGACTCAGGCAAATCATAATCCCTTCACAGCTGGGGAAAGGCAATCATGCCCCCGAGATCAAACAGGGCACCCTCCCTTTTGCAACCCTCCTCCCGCCACCGTTGGAAAATCTGGGATGCGCATCCTGGCGGAAAGTCGGGGTTTATCTACAATGGGGGACAGAGGGGAAGGGAAAGTAGTTCATCCTTTCAAGCCCACTAAGCAGTCCCAAACTTTGAGAGTCGGGGAGGCAACCGGAGAGGAGTACAGTCCCCACGCTCTATGCCGGCGCGGAAGCCACAGTTCCCGCCATATGTTCCGAACCGCTACCGTCTGGTCCATAAAATTCCAGTGCTTGCTGGAAAGAGGTCTGTTCCATTCCGTGATGAAACGGAGACATGTTGCCTGGTAATAGGCGCTCACCAGCGGGAAGCCGAGCCCTCCCTGCGCTTTCGGGGAAGTCACATGCGCAAATGCAAGACGCTGTGTCTTATTGTCCCATAAGAACTTATTAAGAAGTCCCTGCAATTTGCGAAGCGCACCTGGTGGCGGGCTCAAAGAAAGCATTTGGAAGACGTAGAGGATGCGCGGTAACACCGTCATCTTCACCGCCGCCAACCTGCCATACCACCCCAGCTTGAGACACGACCAGGCCGCCAGTGCCTTGGTCGTCTGCTCGAGCAATAGGGAGTAATTAAGAGTGGCCGTCCTAGCAATGGAAGAGGTCAGACAAATGCCCAGGTAGGTAATATCCGTGCACACCCACTGGAATTCGAAATCTTGTTGGAGATCTTGTATCTCAGTCTCTGGAATAGAAAGATTGAGGATTTGCGATTTTGCGAGGTTGACCTTAAACCTCGCAATATTGCCAAAGGCAGAGAGCTCTTTAGTCAAGTACTGCAGTGTCGTTCGGGGTTGAGCGAGTGAGAGGATGACATCATCCGCGTACATACTAATTTTATGAACATCAGCCCCAAACTTCAGGACCGCAATATCGGGATTGAAACGGACACGTTGAGCAAAAGGCTCCATGTAGAGCACAAATAAGAGAGAGGACAAGGGGCAACCTTGCCGCGTGCCCCAGGCAATAGAAAACAAGGACGACCTGCAGCCGTTTACCCACACCGCCGCCCTGGGGGAAGCATAGAGACAATGAACCAAACTAATGAAATTATCTCCGAACACGAATGTACGGAGCACCGCGAATAAAAACTCCCAATCGACCCGATCAAACGCCTTCTCCGGGTCTATCAAGAGCAGAAAGGCCGGAGTATGCGATCGGTGAATAAGATCAATAAGGTGCAACAGTCTCTTAGGATTATCCCCCCCCCTGCCTCATCGAGATAAAGCCAGAATTGATCCGGGTCCACAATGTTATCCATAAGGGGATTAAGTCGGGCGGCTAACACACCCGCAAACAACTTTGCATCAATATTAAGGAGCGAGATCAGTCGGTACGATCCACACTCCTCTGGAGCTTTCCCGGGTTTTAGAATTACAGAGATGGCCGCCTCAGACATGGAAGGAATCACCTCCCCCATGTCTAGGAAAGAATTAAAAAGCTTTGCTAAGAGGGGATAAGTGTCCATTTTTGAAACATACAAATATTCCTCTAAAATCAGCCGAACTACAAATTCCGATTTACTCACCTGTTATCAGGAGAGAACCTAGGGCTGCATCTTTTAGCCCACTGCAAAAACAACAATTGATGGACAGAATGCAGAACAATGTCATACATTCACCTCAGTACAGAGATCTGGGCCTAAATCCATCGTTTTTTGCTCACCATGCCATTCCAGTTTGAACCCAGCCATATGCAAATCAGTCTTGACCCTGTGCCCCATGGGAACAGTCCAGCCCGAACTGCCAAGCCAAGTCCTCCTTGGATTGGAAACAAGCATCCTAGGACCGGTTTCGGGCTGTCAGCCCTCATCAGCCAGGATAGCTTGATTCCAGTGGCATGGAGAGCACGGGACTCACGTCTGAGCATACCCTTCCCACTTGGGGTGACAAATGCAAAAACAACAATTGATGGACAGAATGCAGAACAATGTCATACATTCACCTCAGTACAGAGATCTGGGCCTAAATCCATCGTTTTTTTTTGCTCACCATGCCATTCCAGTTTGAACCCAGCCATATGCAAATCAGTCTTGACCCTGTGCCCCATGGGAACAGTCCAGCCCGAACTGCCAAGCCAGGTCCTCCCTGGACTGGAAACAAGCATCCTAGGACCAGTTTCGGGCTTTCAGCCCTCATCAGCCAGGATAGCTCGATTCCAGTGGCATGGAGAGCACGGGACTCACATCTGAGCATACCCTTCCCACTCGGGGTGACAAAAGCAAAAACAACAATTGATGGACAGAATGCAGAACAATGTCATACATTCACCTCAGTACAGAGATCTGGGCCTAAATCCATCGTTTTTTTGCTCACCATGCCATTCCAGTTTGAACCCAGCCATATGCAAATCAGTCTTGACCCTGTGCCCCATGGGAACAGTGCAGCCCGAACTGCCAAGCCAGGTCCTCCCTGGACTGGAAACAAGCATCCTAGGACCGGTTTCGGGCTTTCAGCCCTCATCAGCCAGGATAGCTTGATTCCAGTGGCATGGAGAGCACGGGACTCACGTCTGAGCATACCCTTCCCAATCGGGGTGACAAATGCAAAAACAACAATTGATGGACAGAATGCAGAACAATGTCATACATTCACCTCAGTACAGAGATCTGGGCCTAAATCCATCGTTTTTTTGCTCACCATGCCATTCCAGTTTGATCCCAGCCATATGCAAATCAGTCTAGACCCTGTGCCCCATGGGAACAGTCCAGCCCGAACTGCCAAGCCAGGTCCTCCCTGGACTGGAAACAAGCATCCTAGGACCGGTTTCGGGCTTTCAGCCCTCATCAGCCAGGATAGATTGATTCCAGTGGCATGGAGAGCACGGGACTCACGTCTGAGCATACCCTTCCCACTCGGGGTGACAAATGCAAAAACAACAATTGATGGACAGAATGCAGAACAATGTCATACATTCACCTCAGTACAGAGATCTGGGCCTAAATCCATCGTTTTTTTGCTCACCATGCCATTCCAGTTTGAACCCAGCCATATGCAAATCAGTCTTGACCCTGTGCCCCATGGGAACAGTTCAGCCCGAACTGCCAAGCCAGGTCCTCCCTGGACTGGAAACAAGCATCCTAGGACCGGTTTCGGGCTTTTAGCCCTCATCAGCCAGGATAGCTTGATTCCAGTGGCATGGAGAGCACGGGACTCACGTCTGAGCATACCATTCCCACTCGGGGTGACAAATGCAAAAACAACAATTGATGGACAGAATGCAGAACAATGTCATACATTCACCTCAGTACAGAGATCTGGGCCTAAATCCATCGTTTTTTTGCTCACCATGCCATTCCAGTTTGAACCCAGCCATATGCAAATCAGTCTTGACCCTGTGCCCCCTGGGAACAGTCCAGCCAGAACTGCCAAGCCAGGTCCTCCCTGGACTGGAAACAAGCATCCTAGGACCGGTTTCGGGCTTTCAGCCCTCATCAGCCAGGATAGCTTGATTCCAGTGGCATGGAGAGCACGGGACTCACGTCTGAGCATACCCTTCCCACTCGGGGTGACAAATGCAAAAACAACAATTGATGGACAGAATGCAGAACAATGTCATACATTCACCTCAGTACAGAGATCTGGGCCTAAATCCATCGTTTTTTTGCTCACCATGCCATTCCAGTTTGAACCCAGCCATATGCAAATCAGTCTTGACCCTGTGCCCCATGGGAACAGTCCAGCCCGAACTGCCAAGCCAGGTCCTCCCTGGACTGGAAACAAGCATCCTAGGACCGGTTTCTGGCTTTCAGCCCTCATCAGCCAGGATAGCTTGATTCCAGTGGCATGGAGAGCACGGGACTCACGTCTGAGCATACCCTTCCCACTCGGGGTGACAAATGCAAAAACAACAATTGATGGACAGAATGCAGAACAATGTCATACATTCACCTCAGTACAGAGATCTGGGCCTAAATCCATCGTTTTTTTGCTCACCATGCCATTCCAGTTTGAACCCAGCCATATGCAAATCAGTCTTGACCCTGTGCCCCATGGGAACAGTCCAGCCCGAACTGCCAAGCCAGGTCCTCCCTGGCGTAGTGGGCAAAAGAACGATGGATTTAACCCAGATCTCTTGACTGGGGGAGAATGTCTGCATTGTCAGCATTCCGTCCATCATTTGTTTGTTGTAACGCTTTTCGCCCTAAGTGGGATGGGTATTCCCAGACGTGGGACCCGTGCTCACTACGCCACTGGAGTCAAGCTATCCTGGCTGATGACTGCTGATAGCCAGAAACTGGTCCTAGGATGCTTGATTTCGGTCCAGGGAAGACATGGCTTGGCAGTTCGGGCTGGACTGTTCCCATGAGGCACAGGGTCAAGACTGATTTGCATATGGCCATGTCTGAACTGGCGTGGCGTAGTGGGCAAAAGAACGATGGATTTAACCCAGATCTCTTGACTGGGGGAGAATGTCTGCATTGTCAGCATTCCGTCCATCATTTGTTTGTTGTAACGCTTTTCGCCCTAAGTGGGATGGGTATTCCCAGACGTGGGACCCGTGCTCACTACGCCACTGGAGTCAAGCTATCCTGGCTGATGTCGGCTGATAGCCAGAAACCGGTCCTAGGATGCTTGATTTCGGTCCAGGGAAGACATGGCTTGGCAGTTCGGGCTGGACTGTTCCCATGAGGCACAGGGTCAAGACTGATTTGCATATGGCCATGTCTGAACTGGCGTGGCGTAGTGGGCAAAAGAACGATGGATTTAACCCAGATCTCTTGACTGGGGGAGAATGTCTGCATTGTCAGCATTCCGTCCACCATTTGTTTGTTGTAACGCTTTTCGCCCTAAGTGGGATGGGTATTCCCAGACGTGGGACCCGTGCTCACTACGCCACTGGAGTCAAGCTATCCTGGCTGATGACGGCTGATAGCCAGAAACCAGTCCTAGGATGCTTGATTCCGGTCCAGGGAAGACATGGCTTGGCAGTTCGGGCTGGACTGTTCCCATGAGGCACAGGGTCAAGACTGATTTGCATATGGCCATGTCTGAACTGGCGTGGCGTAGTGGGCAAAAGAACGATGGATTTAACCCAGATCTCTTGACTGGGGGAGAATGTCTGCATTGTCAGCATTCCGTCCATCATTTGTTTGTTGTAATGCATCTTTTAGCCCAGCACTGACCCTGAAAAGTAATTCTAAGCGTACTTACCAGTAACTTGTATTTGCTTCCAAAGGAATCCATTGTGTGGTTTTCACCAGAAAAGTTTCTAAGTGTCTATTTTTGAAACACATAAATATTCCTCTAAAATCAGCCGAACTACGAATTCCGATTTACTCACCTGTTATCAGGAGAGAACTCAGGGCTGCATCTTTTAGCACAGCACTGACCCTGGAAAGTAATTCTAAGCGTACTTACCAGTAACTTGCATTTCCTTCCGTAGGAATCCATTGTGTGGTTTTCACCAGAAAAGTTTCTAAGTGTCTATTTTCACAAACTAAAAATATTCCTAAAAAAATCATCTGTATGACATAAACACATTCTTTCAACTGTTTACAGGAGATTCACCAGTGGTGGATCCAGGATCCAACACTGAGTAAGAAAAAGTAACGATAACACTACTTAAGTATCAACTTTTAAAATACAATAATATTCCTTAAAAATCACTACTGTAACCAAAACGCTTATACTCAACTGTTTACAGGAGATGTCCAAGGACTGAATCTAGGATCCAGTCCTGTGGTTAGAAAAGTAATCCATAAAGTAACTAATTACATTTGACTAGAAATTCACATTGAGCTCAATGTTGCATTGGGTTTGAAATTGTGTTACCCATTGGAACAACTGTAACTACTGTACTTAAAAGTCTATTCATTCTGAGAAAGTATATTTTGTATTGTAATGTATAATGTAATTAAAAAAAAATCTAAAAATAAATAGTTTAAAAAATGTAGTAAATCAGTATAAAAAAAATCAGTATAACAATTAATACATTAAAAATTGTCATTTACAAAACCTTTGAAATTCACTGAAAAAAACATAGGTTTCAGGCCTGATATAGTTAGGAATTAGCATTTAAAAAACCTTTGAAATTCACTGAAAAAACCATAGGTTTCAGGCCTGATATAGTTAGGAATTAGCATTTAAAAAACCTTTGAAATTCACTGAAAAAACCATAGGTTTCAGGCCTGATATAGTTAGGGATTAGCATTTAAAAAACCTTAGAAATTCGCTGAAAAAACAATAGGTTTTAGGGGTGTTATAGTTAAAAGTCATAAAGTATAAAGTCACGTTCCGTTGTGGAACTTTTATCTGGCTATGAACAAGCTGTGGTAAAATCATGAAGACTGTGGAAATGTTGTCTTTCCTATTATTTTCTCAACAGTAAGCGCAACGGGCGCGAAGAATGACACCATGTGGGTTGTGTTTTTGCAGCTTTGTCATGGAGCAGTCAATGCAATCTACAGTGTTTTTTCCTTTCTCTGCATTTTTGCCAACCTCTTTCTGAGTGCACCAGCATGCAAAACAGTGTGCCCAGTTCCACGTATATGAGGCAGAACCTGTCTGAGAGAATCACAATATTCAGGTGCCCCAGTATTGCCATGGAAAGCTATGTCAGTGGCCAAAGTTAGCAAATTGTGTAGTGGCTGTTTTGGCATTACCCATCTCAAGTGCCAATGTTTTAGAGGGCCTTTATACAGATATAAGTTTACATTGCAAGGAAAGAGCGAGCAGGCATGACCAAAGACTTACTGAAGAAGTATTGTATGGTCTACTACAATAGGTTTTATTTGTAAAAATGTATTTGGACCTCTTATATACTGTACATACACTGTCTATATACCATGCACTATCAGTGCAGAAAGCTAGCAATAATAAAAGTAAAACGTTCCATATACACCGGAAAAACACTTTTTTTAGTTTTTAATGGCGCAAAAATGTGTAACCACTGATAACCACTGTTTTTTTAAGGCATTGAAATCACTGAAAAAACCCCACCAGAATTGACCAAGAATGGAAACTGAAAACTGGAAAGCCTAATTATTATGGAGGTGCTGAACTTCATGAGGGTATAATTTACAAACCTCACTACATCACCGGCAGCCCTTAGCCCCGATTAATCTGTCAAAATCAGTCCAGGTGAAGAGAGCCACAGCACTGGGGGAGCAGAGGAAAACGGAGTCTATAATCCGCCAACTAGAAGGGGACTCCAACCGTTTTCCGTTCCAGATCGAGTGACAACTGAGATCTGCAGCGTAGTTCCGTCTGCAGATATGGCAGCGCTCACCTGAATCGCGGGCCCCAGGTGACCGGGAGCGATGCCATGGGGCAGACACAATCCAAGCGGTAAGCAAAGCTCAGATGCCTGGTTCGCGTGGAGGTCGTTACTGGTGCCACAGGTCCTGGCGGGAGTGCCGGATAGGCTGCCAACGTGTGGGCAGGCAAGTAATTGAGCCCGTTATGCAGTAGGCAGCCCAGAGATCTTGGTATGACGTGCCCGCCTTACGAGGCCGAGTGCATAGAATATTCACACGTCTGACACTACAGACAACTCAGCGGGAGGCGTAAATCCAGGCCTGGAAACGAGATGGGGGCCTGCGGCACACCTAGTAGTGGGACAATAGGGAAATTTGAGCTGAAAGACGGCAGACACTGACGGCCTGACGGGCCGGGTGCCACAGCTACCATGTTCCCTCATGTACAGTAGACCCAAGAAAGACGCAAACTAACGCCCCAAGCACACAACGCCCAAAAAAGGAGATAGCAGGTGGCCCGCCTGGGAAGGCACGCCGGAAACAGGCCCAGTGAGGCCCAAGAAGTAACTCATCATCAGGGGCTTGATGCACGACGGACACCCCAAAGGGGCTCGACAAACCACAGGTGCAGACTGGTTATGAATGCGGGCACACAGCGGTATTATTAGCCAAGGAGACAGCGATTGATACCTATGGTGGCCTGAGTGCCCACTCCTCCTTTTGGGAACAGGCAAACTAGTGAGTCCACCCCACAGACCCTCTTTGGGAACACTGATCGATGCCCCTGAGGCAATGCGCAAAGGTATGGCATGCTGTGACGGGCACATAGTAGAGGGGACCTGGTGTGGAGTGGGCCCTACTTTCTGCCCTCGCTAGATAAGGAAGTTGCGCCAACACAGACATACGAGGAGGGCAGATAGGAATTAGCAGCCCCCCCGGCACGGCTGAGGAGCATAGCCTCATTATCACGACAAATGGCACATAAGTGCAGGAACGACGTCTCAAGATTGCACGTGGGAAGAGCCAGATGCCTCTACCCGAATATCCCATGAGTCTACCCAGGGTAACCAGAAGTTACCAACAATGGTGCGCACCAAGGGCTTGCGAGAAGGGCACCACTGGTACCACGCTAACACCCCAGGAGGAGGACCACACCCCGGACCCCTCACTGAAAGACATATTGGCAGTTATCTGGGACCTACGGGGGACAGCTGGAACCCAAACTTGACACTGTGACGGAGGAAGTGAATCTGCTCAGGACGGATTTTCGGAAAGTGACCGATAAAATGTCATCAGCTGAGGCGAGCATTGGGGACCTACAATCCATAACGAAAGCCTGGAGGAGCTGGTGGCACTTCTAACCAAACAACAAATGGACATGACGGCCCTGCTAGAAGACTGGGAGGGCTGACCACACCGTAATAATATCCCGGTGGTGGGCGTTCTGGAGGGGCCATCAGTGGACCTATTCCTATTCCTCGAGGACTTGATTCTCAATAAGCTTAAACGTACAAGGCTATCCAACCTTTATTCAGTGGTACGGGCGCACCATGCACTGGGGTCGCGCCCGGTGGCACCTCCCTGCACGATCATAGCTTGCATACTAAACCACAGAGACAGAGATGCCATCCTGCAGGCGGCGCGGAAACATGGCGACCTCCACCATGAAAACTCCACTATTCGCTTCTTTACACGTCCAAAAACAAAGGCACACCTTCGACAAGGTGAAAAGGAAGCTTCAAGTCGTTCTTCTTTTCAACACCGGAGGAAACATGGGACTGGCTGAAAGGCTGGAGGGGCGGTCGGACAGAGGGAGGGCAGAGAACAGGCTCATACCATGAAGGAGCACGGCCATGAGGACCCAAGATCCAATTTCCCGCGCGGCAGGTCTGACTAGCCAGATAATTGACTCTTAATGGGTGTTGCTGCGAACCACGGGGTCCGTAGGCCACGTGAGGGTCGACAGAGGCAGGGTGAAGCGATACAGGTCTCCAGTGGGGGGTCAATCTGAACGCAATAGTTTAATACTATATCGCAAATTTACCGATCTGCCTTAAGTTTTCTTTACTGTCATAACAATTGTCAATATGTGCTCCCTTACCAGTAGTTAAAGGGGGTATGTTTTATCCGCCTTAAGCAACATTTGCATCAACGCTGGCGGTTCGTCCACTACCCCCCACCAGTTGTTACCACAGCACCGATTGGGCGAAAGGCACTCTGCATGTTGGGGAGGTGGGAGGTTTGTAACTCGCCTAGCAGGGTCACAGGCAGGGGGTAGTTGGGGAAACTGCTTAGTTTTGTTATTAGATATGTTATTGTTGCTCAAGACAAATGTGATCCTAACATAATGTATGCATGCACTGGGCCATTGAGGTGAGTGAGTCAGCCTATAACTACATATCACCACCTCCAAGATAGCAGGATACACTACTAGCCTACGAGCATGGTCCTGGAAAGTCAATGGTCTGGGAAATAAAATGAAATGGACTCTTGTCCTCCAGCATATCAAGAGACACTCCCCTGATGTAGTGATGATGCAGGAAACACAACTAAAATGCAACCACTACAAAGCCCTAGACCTGTTTGGATATAAATTGATAGCTCAGGCATAGGCATTCTAATACGAAACACACTGCCCTTTATGGTGGATAACACACGGCACAATGAGACTGGCAGGTGCGTGGCCGCAGTGGGAAATGGGAGGGGCGCCCTTTCGCAGTCTGTTTTTTCTATGTACCGCCAAGGCTGCATACTGAATTCTTCCCCAGAATTAGTGCACTCCTGGTGGGCACTCTTCTGTTGGGGGGAGATGCTAATGCAGTGACAAATCCAGATTTAGATTGATCACATGTAACAACGGGGCAGAGTAGGGAACAGACTCTTTTAGGCTTTCTGTCAGTAATGGTCTTAGTAGAAATCTGGAGGATGCACAACCCCAGTGAGAAGCAGTACACATACTAGTCAGCCAGGCATGGTTCATTTTCTAGAACAGATTACCTACTCACCCAGCACGACAGGGTCGGGGGCTTTGCACAAGTGACGCATTTTGTGTGGGCATCTCAGACCGCTCCCCAGTGAGTGTCACCCTTAGAGGACCAACCATTAACAGAATAGTGTGTCCTAGATTAGACCCCTGGCTCCTGAAAGATCCAGACTTAAGAGACAAACTCCGGGAGGGGTCCGATCTATACTTTAAGGAAAATTCAGGGTCAGTGGCATCGGACCAGACCCTATGGGAAGTCTTTAAAACGGTGATGAGTGGGCAGGCCCAAGCATTGATGGGGGGAAAAAGAAGGAAGATGCGTCCAAATTACAGGCACTAGAGCAGGAGATCCAAGTACTTGAGAGAGAGGCAATAGCCAGCGGGAGTGCAGACATACGACACAAATTAACCCTACGCCACCAAGAGCCACGAGCCATAGCCGACAATGAAGCAGGAGCATATGCTCTGGCAATGCAGCATAGAATGTACGATATAGGCGACAAGGCCTCCAGGCTTTTAGCCTGGCTAGACAAAAGAGAAAAAGAAAGGTCATGGTTGGTGAGTGTCAGAGATGTGACCGGGATACTCCAAACATCTAGCGCAGAAATAACGGAGACCTTCACCTCCTACTACGAGGACGTATATTCTCTAGTAAGTGCTCGGTCTGAGAAGGACTGTGAGGAGCCACTATAGGACTTCCCAATACAGATATTACCCACCGATGCAATAGTAGCGCTAGAAGACGGTCTCACTGAAGAGGAATGATCCAGTGCCCTGAGGTCGCTGAAGTCAGGGAAAGCGGTGGGCCCACAAGGACTTCCTTTGGTGCACTCCAAGGGCCTTGCCACTAAAATTATAAAACCTTCAAAGAACATGCTGGAGGAAGCCATGGAGGTGGCACTGCTAGCGGCAGATCAATGCACAGCCACAATAGTAGTCATACATAAGGCAGGCAAACCTTCAGAGGTGTGTGGTTCATACAGGCAGGTATCCCTGGTGAATATGGAAGTAAAAGTGTTAGCGAAGACCTTGGCGAGTGACAATTATAGACTCTGTTATCCACGTTGATCATTCCGGCTTTATGCCACACAGAAGTACCTGACACAACCTATGGAGACTCTATGGAGTCCTTCACCTGACAAAAGATCTATCTCCTCAGCAGACGGCATTAATGGCTCTGGATGCCTCGGTGGCCTTCAATCGTATAGAGTGGCCTTAGATCGTATAGAGTGGCCTTATCTATTAGTCTTACTGGCCAGATTCCATGGGTGGGTACGTCTACTTTACTAGGCCCCCGGCAAGAGTACAAGTTAATGGCGCGGTGTCCACAATCTTCCAATTGCACAGAGGCACCAGAGAGGGCTGGCCTTTGTTACTGTTACTGTTTTCACTGGCACTGGAGCCTCTGGCATACTGGATTAAGACAGACCCAATGATCTGGGGCATAAAGGCACCGGGAAGATGGGAAGAATGTATTTTGGTATATGCAGACGACATAATTCTGTATCTCTCTAGGCGCTACTACTCCATCGCAAGGGGCCTGCATATTTTTGAACTTTTTGGGAATTACTCAGGATACACCATAAACTGGAGCAAGTCAGTGCTGTTCCCTCTGTCGGGCCGCCCGATCGTCATGGACGGTCGCAAATACTTGGGAGTCCAGGTGAACCGCAACCGCCAGGTCTGCCTACACAGAAACCTGACCCCCCCCAGCTAGACAGGCTTCGCACGGAGGTAGGACACTGGCGCACCTTGCCACTGTCCTTGATGGGCAGAGCCGCCTTATATAAAATGATGACCTTACCACGTATGTTATACATTCTGCAAAATACTCCATACCCAGTCCCCCAACCTTCTTTAAACAAGTGTCACAAGAGCTCTGCACACTACTGTGGCGGGGGGAGGGGGTGCACCCAGAATTGCCCTGTGCAAGTTGCAAAGGGGGGTGTGTGAGGGAGGCCTGGTGGTCCAGGATGTCAAGCTATACTACTGGGCCTCGCAGATTTTGGTAATAAATGATTGGGTCTACACAGCTAAAGAGGAGCCAGCATATAGAGTTGACAGAGACGCAATGCCAGGCGGGATGCTGAGAGTCATTCATACACCCACAAATCACCCCCGGACTGGCTAGCACACACCGCAGCAGAGGTCAGTTGCTGGGAGGAGCCAAATAGGTTTCTGTGGTGGCTGAAACGGTTGACGGGCATGACACCACTTTGGTCGGGGGGCCGGATGAAGGAGGTCGTCACCCTGGAGGGATTCAAGGGATGGCAGACAATAGGCATTGATCACCTGGGCGACGTTTGGCACACCTATTCCCCTTGACGATCCCCAGCATGAGTATAGTCTGACACCCACCTAAAGAGTTTTGTACTTGAGGCTAATGCATGCCCTATATAGGCATATACAGCCTGGCACGGTCCTCAGAGACCACCCACCTCTAGAAGACAGGCTGTTAGTGGATCCTATCCCTGACAATGGAACATCAACCATATATCGGAAACTTATAAATAACGCACCCAACTTGCTGGCCTCCCTCCGAAGGGCCTGGCTAGATGATCTAGTCAACATGGAAGATGAGGACTGGGCAGAGGCCCTGCAGAGCCCCAGAGAAATAGCAATCCGCACAAGATTCAGGTTAGTGCAGCTGAGAATACTACACCGCTCTTATTATCCATGCACATTGCTTCATAAACGGCGCTGTGTACGAGGAGTTGCCAGCGGGATTGAACCTTTTTTCACATCCTATGGGAGTGCCCTGCGATATATTCGTTCTGGCAAGAAGTGACGGCAGTAATGTCAACAGTACTGGGGTTGCGGGTGCCGCTGGACGCCAGATGGCTCCTTCTAATGATTAAAGGAGAGGAAAATTGACCCAGATACAACAGAATCTGGTCTGCACTTGTGGCGGGCATAGCAAAACGCAATATCGCCAGACGTTGGGGTGCGGGTTCGCCCCCTGTGATGGTGGAATTGAAGATCGATCTCGACTGGTGCCAGCATGCAAAAGAAGGTGTCTATAAAAGCAGAGGATGCCTCAAAAAGTGGGAACAAATTTGGCCCCCTTGGCGAAACTACAGAGGTATATAATGTGGTCCAATGCCTCAGATGCTTGGACCCATCTATTTTAGGGTGAGTGACGGTTAGCCCAGTAGTTTTGTCCCATTGTAAGGGGTAGAATGGCGCATCCCACACTATGACTCCTTTCAAGAAAATTGTGATTATGTAAGCCTTTTGTGATGTAAATATACTACCAAAGTGTCCTTGATGTATGCATACGGATATATGTAATTATGCAATTGTTGATTGAGTGTGTTAAACAAAAAGATTTATTTAAAAAAAATAATATGTTAAAAGTTCTTGCTTTAATGCTTTGAGAAAGATTGTGTGCACGGAAACATTGTAAAAGAGGGTAAATCGCTGCAAGGAGCCAGAGTCGAGTCATGGTGGATGCGCTGGTAATGTAGCATGGAAAAAATTTCACGATAATACATTTGCCTTAACTTCATTAGCATAAACTCAAACTATCTGGCCCATAACCCAACATCAATTCTCCTATTGTTTCACTTCTACTTTGCATCATCCCACAAAGCTGCTACCATTACCATTTCTTAGGTCCTCCAATGGATCTTGTGTTGAGCTATAAGAGACTAGGATGTTCGGGAAATGAACAATTATCCTATGCGGACCTGGGATAGATAATTGTTAACTTCAAACTAATGACTCAGTATAACTTAGCACCTATATCAGCCATGAGTATAGATTCCTTGAAACAAAGAATATCACCAAAAGAACAAGACAGAATCAATAAAAATAGTTCCATAGAAACATTTATCTAATGCCTCAAGAATGCAGGGACAGACAGAAATACAGTTAAATATCATATTTATAACAAGGTAAATGCAAAGAAAACCACACAGTACATGAAAGTACAGGTTCAGTGATGCTCATGCAAACTAATCAATGTTGTTTTTTCAGAATCTATCCTCCAGCAATCAGTTAGTGTCTGTTAATGCAGCATCAATCTTGCCACATCAGGAGTCAGATCACCTCTCAGCCGAAAGGTTATTCCCTGCACACGCTTGCCAGCCGTAAAATGGCGCAGCATGAGGTCTCAGTTTGCTAGAGTTCCATTCGTTAGAGTCTATACCACCCAGAATGAGTGGGAAGGGGCAAGGAAAGGAACAATTTGTGATAGGAACATGTGTGGATCAGAGGAAAAACCAACAGCATGCCAGTTGAAGTAACCATACGCAGCTGTTGCAATCAGAGTGGTAAAGGTTCAGATTTGAGCATATAAAGTGCCACGTAGTCAGTAATAATTAATAACTCCACTTGAATTATTGGCCCATCAATTTTTGAAGTCTCCCGCGGGTGCAATCATGAGCACAATCAATTAACACAGCCGCGTGTGCATTCACGCACTGAATAATTAAATTAAGGAATACCTTGAAGTCACTGTTGACGGAGGTGAACGACACTGAGTGAACGCTGTCTTATGCTTGACTCCCGCTCGTCGCCAAAACGTGAAGTAACCATACGCAGATGTTGTTGTAGAAAACGGGTAAGTTTATTGCAGAGAAGACAGCTTAACAACCACTCCAGACGGATGCCAAGAAAAGATAAGCAAACCGTCTGAAGTAGAACACGGATCTAAGAATGTCCAACAACATTCTAGTATGTCATTTGAAGAACACTACACCAGTCACGGAAAGCAAGGAAAATCAGACAGACAGCCCACGACTCCTCCTTAATTGGCATTTATACCCCACTATGTTCAAGTTCACACACATAAAAGTACCGATTCCATCAGCTCATGGTGTTTCATTGGTCGGACACGATGGGCTGTTATGTGGTGATCGGTAAATTATATAAATCCGGAAGTATTAAGTACATTATTTCTCATGTACTTCTTTTAGGATCATTATATTCCATTTGGTTAGAGTCTAGTAACATCCTCGGAAATAGGCGGTACCTTAAGTCATTTGGCGTCCGTCCATTCCCAGGCGTATTTCGCTGAGATGTTTCAAGACTTTGGTACAATTTCTGTTGAATATGTTACAAGTGTGAAGTGAGACTATTGAGAGCTAGAATGCAAATGGAAACTTTACAGGAAGTTCTCATAGGGTTTGGATGACAGCTTTCACACAATTTAATGCTGGCTAAAGAAAGAAAAGCCTTTGAGGCCTAACCAGTGAACAGCTAAATTACGACAATGTCAATATTTAAAACATAACACATTTCTAAACGTTTTAGTTTGTCAAGTTAATCAAATGCACAGTTTCACATTAAATTCATGCCAATATTAACCACTAAAAATGTTCTTTCTTTCAAGTAGTAGGGCAGTATTTTCTATATGTTGCCATGTAAGCTTATTTGAAAAGGTTACCTTAAAACGCTTGTTTCATTTATTCTCGTTACAGTTAAAACCATCTACAAATCTATGTCAATTCTCTCCTAAATGCATTCTTTACGTTTAGTTAATGTCAATACACATGTAACAATGTAGTAAAATGAAATACATTATTTCATTGCACACTAATATTGTGACAATAAAAATTCTCAAGGTTATAGTTTGGTTTTTCCATCTTTTCTTATAAAATACAATAGTGCTTTAGCATAACATTGTAGTTTTCATACCCTAGTTTCTCTTTTCTACATGACCATTTATTCTAATATTCTGCATGCTTTTACGATGCAGTATCTAAATCATGACTGTGCAGGTGACATTTTCACTCAGTAGGCAACCTTTATCATTGATTTTGTTTCATCTATTCAATAAGTGTCGTAAAACGATTTCTCAGGAATGAATTGGTGAAGATGGATGCATTATAACATCTATGCTCCATCACTGGTATTGGATGGTTAGTCAGGTGCCACGCTGGTATTGGTCATCATCAGGTGTCACTGTTGTACTCTGTTCCTGAATATAAAAGGAGACTTTGCAGTATAGATATCTTCTTCTTTAATGGCAGTAGAGAAACCTGTGTCCGTAAGGACAGACACAAACAGCTCAATTCTCTGACCATTCCCCAATCTACAAGACACATGAGGGTATGACTACGATGCACAGTATAACACATCTCCTCTCTTTCAAACAGCAAACCACACTCCATCCCCAACAGACCCACACAAAACAAACAGACTGGGTGGGACCCGACCAGACACGATACACTGGGAACCAACAGGCCACGAACACCACAAACACCACATCTACCCACACACAAAATCATCAAGCCAACTCGGAGGTCGGCTACATCTCCTCACCCCCCTCTGAGTAGCAACTTGTTCCCTCTACACCTTGCTCCACTGAGGTTGCTTGGAAATCCTCATCATTCATGCCCATCCAGCTCGAACATGACTCCACACTTTCGCCCAACGAAGAGTGAACACATTTTGCACATTATCCAATCTCACCCAGTTTTGTCCTACCATTTTCACCTTGTAGGGATCCCGAAACTTGTAAAATCAGGCCTCACTCCACCTGGCTTAAGCTTAACCCAATCCCCCACAACAATCACACAATCCTTAATGGGAGCCACCTCCGCCCTTACCTTCTGCTCCCCACTCCCCTTGGGCAACCATGAAGGGAGCAATTTTGTACCTGGTTTCTTGCCCCTCATCAACTGAAAGGGTGTCTTTCCTGTGGCTGCATTGGGAGTGGTGCGATATGCCCACAACATAACCTTTATCGCACTCTGTAGACTAAGACCCGCTTTAGTAGCCAACTCCATGGTCCCTTTCGCCAAACTATTTATTCTTTCTACTTGACCATTTCCTTGTGGGTTGTACTATAACGTGCAGACATGCCTCACCCCACGAGGTGAGGTGAGTGTCATTGTCAGTGATCAGTTTGGCAAGCATTCCCTCTCTTCTAAAGATTTCCTCTAACTGATAATGGTGGACTTAGTATTCACATTTCTCAAAAACACGACCTCGAACCTCCTGGACTATGCATCCATCAAACGGCAGCAAATCTTTCCTCTTCAGGCAAAAACATAAACGTACCAATAAAATCTAAACTTAGCTTTTCTAAAACCAAATCGGTGTTTAACATGTGCTGGAAAACCTCTTTTCCACCTACTCCAACCCTCAATCTCTTCTCAGAATGTTTGCATTCCACACACTTCTCAACCCACACCTTGACATCCACATCCATCTTGGGCCACCAAAAATTCTCCTTCAACCTTTTCAAAGTAAATGTGTGACTCATGTGGCCCTCGTGTGCCAACTGCACCAACGTATTCCCGACTGGTGAGGGGGGAACAAACCGCTCACCCTTCACAATTAGTTTGTCTCCATTCAAAGATAATACCTCCTCTACCTTATAATAAGTTCTGACGGCATCGAAATATAAACGCCAAGCTGAACCATTTTTTAAACGGCCTTAAGCTCCTCATCCTTGTCCATGGATTCCATTGATTCCTCCCAAGACACAGCATCATGCAAATCCTCTAACACGTCTTCCACAATAGCCACTACTTTCTCAGTGACCAATACGCCCTCCTCATCAAGTTTAGCAGGCAATTTTGATAAATACAAAAACAACAGTTGATGGACAGAATGCAGAACAATGTAATACATTCACCCCAGTACAGAGATCAGTTTTAACCCAGCCATTTGCAAATCAGTCTTGACCCTGTGCCTCATGGGAAAGGTCCAGCCCAAACTGCCAAGCCATGTCCTCCCTGGACTGAAAACACGGATCCTAGGACCGGTTTCGGGGTTTCACCCCTCTTCAGCCAGGATAGCTTGATTCCAGTGGCATGGAGAGCACGGGACCCACGTGTGGGCATACCCTTCCCACTCGGGGTGACAAATGCAAAAACAACAGTTGATGGACAGAATGCAGAACAATGTCATACATTCACCCCATTACAGAGATCTGGGCCTAAATCCATTGCTTTTTTGCTCACCATGCCGTTTCAGTTTGAACCCAGCCATATGCAAATCAGTCTTGACCCTGTGCCTCATGGGAACAGTCCAACCCGAACTGCCAAGCCAGGTCCTCCCTGGACTGAAAACAAGCATCCTAGGTCCTGTTTCGGGGTTTCACCCCTCTTCAGCCAGGATAGCTTGATTCCAGTGGCATAGAGAGCACGGGACCCACATCTAGGCATACCCTTCCCACTCGGGGTGACAAATGCAGAAACAACAGTTGATGGACAGAATGCAGAACAATGTCATACATTCACCCCAGTACAGAGATCTGGGCCTAAATCCATCGTGCTTTTTGCTCACCATGCCGTTCCAGTTTGAACCCAGCCATATGCAAATCAGTCTTGACCCTGTGCCTCATGGGAACAGTCCAGCCAGAACTGCCAAGCCAGGTCCAACCTGGACTGAAAACAAGCATCCTAGGACCGGTTTCGGGGTTTCACCCCTCTTCAGCCAGGATAGCTTGATTCCAGTGGCATGGAGAGCACAGGACCCATGTCTGGGCATACCCTTCCCACTCGGGTGACAAATGCAAAAACAACAGTTGATGGACAGAATGCAGAACAATGTCATACATTCACCCCAGTACAGAGATCTGGGCCTAAATCCATCGTTTTTTTTTGCTCACCATGCCATTCCATTTTGAACCCAGCCATATGCAAATCAGTCTTGACCCTGTGCCTAATGGGAACAGTCCAGCCCAAACTGCCAAGCCAGGTACTCCCTGGACTGAAAACAAGCATCCTAGGACCAGTTTTGGGGATTTACCACTCTTCAGCCAGGATAGCTTGATTCCAGTGACATGGAGAGCACGGGACCCACGTGTGGGCATACCCTTCCCACTCGGGGTGACAAATGCAAAAACAACAGTTGATGGACAGAATGCAGAACAATGTCATACATTCACCCCATTACAGAGATCTGGGCCTAAATCCATTGCTTTTTTGCTCACCATGCCGTTTCAGTTTGAACCCAGCCATATGCAAATCAGTCTTGACCCTGTGCCTCATGGGAACAGTCCAACCCGAACTGCCAAGCCAGGTCCTCCCTGGACTGAAAACAAGCATCCTAGGTCCTGTTTCGGGGTTTCACCCCTCTTCAGCCAGGATAGCTTGATTCCAGTGGCATAGAGAGCACGGGACCCACATCTAGGCATACCCTTCCCACTCGGGGTGACAAATGTAGAAACAACAGTTGATGGACAGAATGCAGAACAATGTCATACATTCACCCCAGTACAGAGATCTGGGCCTAAATCCATCGTGCTTTTTGCTCACCATGCCGTTCCAGTTTGAACCCAGCCATATGCAAATCAGTCTTGACCCTGTGCCTCATGGGAACAGTCCAGCCAGAACTGCCAAGCCAGGTCCAACCTGGACTGAAAACAAGCATCCTAGGACCGGTTTCGGGGTTTCACCCCTCTTCAGCCAGGATAGCTTGATTCCAGTGGCATGGAGAGCACAGGACCCATGTCTGGGCATACCCTTCCCACTCGGGTGACAAATGCAAAAACAACAGTTGATGGACAGAATGCAGAACAATGTCATACATTCATCCCAGTACAGAGATCTGGGCCTAAATCCATCGTTTTTTTTTGCTCACCATGCCATTCCATTTTGAACCCAGCCATATGCAAATCAGTCTTGACCCTGTGCCTAATGGGAACAGTCCAGCCCAAACTGCCAAGCCAGGTACTCCCTGGACTGAAAACAAGCATCCTAGGACCAGTTTTGGGGATTTACCACTCTTCAGCCAGGATAGCTTGATTCCAGTGACATGGAGAGCACGGGACCCACGTGTGGGCATACCCTTCCCACTCGGGGTGACAAATGCAAAAACAACAGTTGATGGACAGAATGCAGAACAATGTCATACATTCACCCCAGTACAGAGATCTGGGCCTAAATCCATTGTTTTTTTGCTCACCATGCCGTTACAGTTTGAACCCAGCCATATGCAAATCAGTCTTGACCCTGTGCCTCATGGGAACAGTCCAGGCCGAACTGCCAAGCCAGGTCCTCCCTGGACTGAAAACAAGCATCCTAGGACCGGTTTCGGGGTTTCACCGCTCTTCAGCTAGGATAGCTTGATTCCAGTGGCATGGAGAGCACGGGACCCACGTCTGGGCATACCCTTCCCACTCGGGTGAAAAATGCAAAAACAACAGTTGATGGACAGAATGCAGAACAATGTCATACATTTACCCCAGTACAGAGATCTGGGCCTAAATCCATCGTTTTTCTGCTCACCCTGCCATTCCAGTTCGAACCCAGCCACGTGCAAATCAGTCTTGACCCTGTGCCTCATGGGAACAGTCCAGCCCGAACTGCCAAGCCAGGTTCTCCCTGGACTGAAAACAAGCATCCTAGGACCTGTTTCGGGGTTTCACCCCTCTTCAGGCAGGATAGCTTGTTTCCAGTGGCATGGAGAGTACGGGACCCACGTCTGGGCATACCCTTCCCACACGGCGTGACAAATGCAAAAACAACAGTTGATGGACAGAATGCAGAACAATGTCATACATTCACCCCAGTACAGAGATCTGGGCCTAAATCCATTGCTTTTTTGGCTCACCATGCCGTTCCAGTTTGAACCCAGCCATATGCAAATCAGTCTTGACCCTGTCCCTCATGGGAACAGTCCAGCCCGAACTGCCAAGCCAGGTCCTCCCTGGACTGAAAACAAGCATCCTAGGACCGGTTTCGGAGTTTCACCCCTCTTAAGCCAGGAAAGCTTGATTCCAGTGGCATGGTTTTGCTTTGTTCGCCCTAAGTTGGCAGGGTCCCTTGCTCACTTTGCCACTGGATTCAAGATAGCCTGGCTGATGAGGGTTATGAACCCACAACTGGTCCCAGGATGCTTGTTTCCGGTCCAGGGAAGACATGGCTTGGCAGTTCGGGCTGGACTGTTGCCATGAGGCACAGGGCAGACTGATTTGCATATGGGCATGTCTGAACTGGGGTGGTAGAGTGAGCTAAAGAATGATGATGGATTAAACCCAGATCAGTTGACTGCTTGCAATGTTCAACACTCCGTCCATCATCCCCTTTGGTTTTGCTTAATTTGGATAAATAGTCGGCTACTTTATTCTTCCACCGAGGAAGATACTCCGGAAGATACTCCACCGTGAAATCACATTTAGCCAAATAGCCAAATGTCCCGAAAAATTCCTGGTACCGTTCGGTCCCAGAATTTAGATTAAAGATTTATGATCCGTCCTGAGGATTACCTTCAAACCCCAAATAAATGTATGAAGATCACTGGTAGCCCATGCAGCAGCTAGGGCTTCCTGCTCAATAACGGAGTAATTCCTTTCAGTATCTGTCAAAGAACGGGACGCAAAGGTTACAGTCCTTTCCACCTTACCATGAAATTGGGACAAAACAGCACCTAAAACAACTGTACTGGTGTCTACCTTCAGTACTGTCTTCAGATTGCATTGAAAAGGAACCAATATATCCACATTCGAAATCTCATCTTTGATTCATTCAAAACCTTTTGCTGTAAGCACTCCCATTCAAATATTCACCCCTTCCTGAGCAACTATAGGAGAGAGGAGTTGGCCTAACGGCTAGGGCGTTCGACCTCGAATCTGGGGAACCGGGTTCGAGTCTCAGCAATGACGCTGAACATCCTGTGATTCTGGGCAAATCACTTAATCTCCCTGTGCCTAAAAGAAATGAATGTGTCCTCATGGAACGCAACTGGTGCTATGTAAAGCGCTCTGATACCCGATACCAGGTCAAGTTCGCGCTATATAAAACTCTGTAAAAAAAAAAACTCTCTCAAAGTTTCAGACTTACTTGCAAAAGCTCTAACAAACTTAGAATAATATTCCACCATTCACATAAATGAACGCAACTTGTCCTTATCATGTGGCGTTCCTGCATTAACTATAGCACTCACTAGATTCATCTTTGGTCTCACCCCTTGACCTGAAATAAGGTACCCTAAATACTCCACCTCACATACCAAAAACCTTCACTTCTCCTTTCGCAAGGAAAGTCCTGCACCCACAAGTCTACCCAACACATTTCGTAAAGTGTCATTGTGTGTATCGATACTGTCACCAAAAACCAAGATGTCATCTTGGAAAAATATGACTTTTTTGACACAGACAACACATTTGAAATGAGTCCTTGGAACATGCTTGCCACGGACGACAAGCCAAAAGGCAATCTGTTGAACTGGAACCCATCATCAGTAGTAACAAAAGCAGTAAGTACTTCAAATCTGGGTGTAACATTACCTGATGGTAGGCACTCTTGAGATCCAATTTGGAAAAAACTTCCCACCTGCCAACAAGAAAACTAACTCTGTGATGTTAGGCAGAGGGAAATGATCCACAACAACACAATGATTCAAGCTATGAAGGTCAACACAACATCTCAACGGCCCATCAGCCTTCTTTGTGATCACAACCGGAGATAACCACTGTGTGGCTTCCATGGGTTCAATTACCCCATTGCTAACCATCTGATCTATTATCCCTTTTACTTCAGAACTTATAGCAACTTGAAGCTTCCTGGCAACATGCCTCACCGGAATGGCATCCTTCTTCAATACTATTTTATGTGTGTAATCCTTGGCCACGCCTAACTTGTGGCGAAAGACTGGTGCAAACTGTTCCAGCAGACCACTCACATCTCCCTCATCTACCACCATCTCCTGTTCTGTCCCTCTTGGGTTCACTACTATGTGTAAATCGTGCTGATGGGCCCAACCTAAGATAGGTGTCCCCTCACTTGCTACATACATTTTCCCTTGTGTGTGTGTCGATGCCAAAACGCAGTCCTCGCACTGAAAAACCCCATCACTCAAATGTTAGCCCCCTGGTATCCTTTCAATACCACATCCGTGGAATTCAACACTCTACTTGGCCACACCAAATCTTACAGTACGTTTGGAATGATGGTATATAAAAAATCGGAATCAACCATCAAGGTCACGGTTTTATCATTCATGCACAAGTCAGCTTTGGAACGTGAACGTCTCTTGTATTCTTCAGACTCCACTCCTTCGATTCCCTCCGAGTCTACCATAAGAACTCTGTGATCCATGACTTTTCCCGAGTCCTCAATTGAAGCAATTCTTCTGTTGGTCACCTTGCACACACAAGCAAAATTACCTTTCTTTCTGCAAGTACGGCACTCTATTCCAATGGTGAAACAAGACTTTGAGTCCCCTAAGTGAAAGTTGCTGCCACATCTGTAACAAAAAAGTGTAGCATATTTGTTCTGAGTAAAGAAAAACCCGGTGGACCCTATGGGTCTTGAACTACCACTTTTGTGAAAAGGCATACCGGAAACGCCTAGCTTCTTCTTTACCAGTGCTACTAACTGCGAATCACTATCCACTTCCATCACGTCAACACTGCTTCTACCACCCACCTTCTGCATTTTCTTCATGCATTTATCTGATTCTTCCACTACTTTGGCAATTTTATTAGCGTCCTTTAGAGTTGGGTTGGAGGCTGCCCACAGACGTTCTTGCATTTTCTTATTAGTGCACTGAACAATCAATTAATCTCTAAACAATCAATTAATCTCTAATGAGCTCCTCTGTCATAGGCCCAAATTTACAGTTCATGACCATTGTCAACCTGGCCACAAATTCATCCACTGATTCATTTAGTCTCTGCAGTTAAATGTAGAATTTGTGATATTCAATGTCTTGGCAAAGCGTTCTTGCATGCGCAGCTTAGCTTCTTTGTACACATCCTCCATTACATCACCATTATCCTCATAACCCTGTGGTAAATATTTGAAAATATGTTGGCCCTGAGTGCCTAGGCAATCAGTCAAAAATTGCTCTCTACCGAAGTGGTAAATTTGATCCTCCTAATGCCACCAAGGTTTCCACCCAGTATTCCTATTTAATGGGTGGTTCACCTTGCTGCATTAAAAATGATGGCCGCACCACTACTGATTGGCTGCTCCTCATGGTGGTTAGAATGAAGAGAGCAGTAATATTTAAAACAATCTTTTGAGAGTCTTAAATGTTCTTTCTTGTAACTGTAAGGAGTGGGTAAGGCCAACATTAAACACAAATCCAGAATTTTAGTTGCAGGATAATTGCCATGATGTGAGAAGATGAGTAGCACGTTGATCGCGTCGTGTCTCACAAAAAGGTGAGTGGGTGACTCAGTGCACAAATCTACAAATAAGGCCCGGCGGTATGCTGCAGCCCTCAAAATGCCCTTTTAATGCGTATGGGCAGTAAGTAGTGTATAGAGGTTTCCTCGAATGCAGCAGTCACAGTGGTAACTGTGATGTGTGTGCACCGGCATGAGTCAGCAGCGCATGGGCCTTCAGAATGTAAACGTTGCTCCACGTGACCAAAGTACGCGTTAAAGAGGGTAAAACAAAATATTCCCTCACAGCCCAAAATTCACTCGCAGATGATGGATGTTGACTGAGTGACTGTAGCACGCGGTTGTAACACCAATGTACAAACACAATATAAAGAGCTTAAGGGCCTACTCATCACTTGTTGCTCGATCTGCAACACTGGATTCTCTGCAGCACGGGACCCAGGCGTCTAGCTGATCCCGTCCTGTCGCCAATAAATGTTGTACTCTGTTCCTGAATAGCTGAACTATCCAACGGCCCTGGAACCCTCACTAGGTCACTAGGTCATAATTCTCTGACCATTTCACAATCCTTAGACATATACTGTGTATTGTAGTCATACCCTCATAACAGTCACGCTGTGATAAGTCAGGACAGGAAGTGTTGTACATAGATAGAGTACTGGTTCTCAAAAATAGTCAATTGTGATTTGACAAATGTTTCTAGTTGTCTAAAGTAATTTTTTTGTCTCCTGATTGTTGAAATTGCCATAAAAATGAAATGTTTTAGAGCTGCTAGAGATATAATGACAGGTAATGTAAGAGTTTCCGTTCGGGGGGTGCGAGGAAGCTCCACTGGCAGGGAAACAACAGGTGATTACTTGGCCTTAGATGTGGGGCTCCACACGTGCATAAGATCACCAGGAAGGAAGGGCCATTGCAATTCCCTCGATATGGGGCCTGTGTTATATGATATGAAATCTCCGCTTAGACCTGCCTGATATGAGTCTTTGAATGCTTGGGAACGTGCTGCTCATGCCAAAGACAAGGAAAAGAACCAGAATAGAGCCAACACAAGTGTTGGTTTTTAAATGGATGATAGATGTGATGCAGAACAGCAAAGGTGGAGAAGAGATGTAATCAAAGGAGCTAATATGTGCCATTTAACAAATGAAAAGCCTAAGAAACAGAAAGCTTACAAAAAGAAAGACGGGGAGAAACCAGACAAATCTGGTACAGATAGTGACTCCAGCAATGAGTGTTTTAGATGACCTATTGTCATCTCGATCCAAGCCTTGTTATGCTACTTAGCCTTCTAATAATGGTGGTGCTACTAGTATCAGAACTTTTGCTACAGCCCCTGTTGATCCTAATTTGACTCAGGGTGGAGGCCCCTCCCAAAATTTCCAAGTATCTACTGTGCCTATTCATCTGCTTTTACTGGGACTGTCCCTGTTACCATTGGGTCCACTGGTGGATCAATACCACCTATGTTGCCCGCTCAAACTGAAGTAGTCCTGGCAACAAATACTACATTGATAAGTGATCCGATGTGGACAGTGTTAGGGGAGGTGGTAGGAGCGCCTATGTGTGAGTTCACTCCTGCATCTCAGAATTCTCAAATCACTGTTTGGAGTCCACCACAAAATGTGCAGAGTATCAAACTCAGAGGGAAGTTAGTATTTCGGACTCCAGTCACACAAAGCGGGATGGGTCTAACTGAAATTAAAGAACTGGTTTGCTTCTTTAACATATCACCTGATAGTGGTGAGACTGTAAAGTCAAGTGTTGAACATACGTCCTCACCAGAAGAGAGACCCTTAGATGTCACTAGACTGAGAGTAGAGTTGGATGAAATAATTATGGGGAGTGTTGACCATATTGATAAATAATGGGAGAATTAACTCTTATATGTGGGTAAGGATATTACTTGCCTTGCAGCTCAAGCACATGACAAGTTGGCTGAACTTGATGATGCATAGGATATAAACATCAACGAAACAAGTCTTAGCAGAAAATTGTTTGCACTCAGTTGTAGGAATAGATTGGCAGTATTCAGAGGTGGAGTGATTTAGATGAATGGGGAACTAGATGAGCTAACAAACAGGAAAAGAAGAAAATACGTCAGTAGCTGCTGAGGGAGGAAAGGAGAAGCTGCCTCCTGCTCCCCTGATAGAGCCACAGCTCAGAACTTCCTTCTAAGAGAGATACGTGGAAGAGGATATGTATATGTGCCCTGGAGTTGAGGTTATCTTCCCTCATTGGTAAATCATCAATTTCCAAAACTAAGAGAAAATCCTGATCAGTTTGTAAAGATTTTAAAGGTTTTGTGGGAAGATTTGACCACTCTGTTAAAATAGTGATTCCTGGTGATTTGTGGGCTGGATGTAAGGTGTCCATCCAGTGACCAAACCCGAGCCACCAAGGGTGGCTGGGACAAATGCCCCTTCTTCTGAGGTGATGGCAAAGTATGACAAGATGATGACATTCTTGAAGGGTAAGGTTCCACAGAAGGATATTGTACAGCCCAGGAGGTCAAGGAGTCAGTGTGTGCTTATTATGAGCGATTGCAGTGAGTGTGAAAGCTACATAGTGGGGCAATAATCCAGAAAGGAGAAATATGAACAGTTTTGTGTCTCTGTTTGATTTTGGGTTACGGACGGAGATTAACATGCATATTCAGCAGAATATGATATGTTGGCAGAATAAGCCTTTAGATGAATCCTTTGGTATGTGAAATAGTGTAGGGATGAGCAGGAAATGAAGCAGAAACACTTATAGAAAAATTCATATAGGCCCAAACGAAATCGACTCAGATGGGATTTCAAAATGGACCCTATGTGGGAAAAGTTGG
This sequence comes from Triturus cristatus, assembly GCF_964204655.1. Classification (NCBI taxonomy): domain Eukaryota; kingdom Metazoa; phylum Chordata; class Amphibia; order Caudata; family Salamandridae; genus Triturus; species Triturus cristatus. Next base: position 559,998,722 of record NC_140590.1, read on the forward strand.
TGGAATGCAAGGTGTAGGATACCAATCTGGGGCACACAGTGCATGGAGGAAGTGGTGATTCCATAGGTATTGTAATTGCATCTATATGGCGCTTACTACCCCTGATGAGGCGTCAAAGCACTTTTTCGGTGAGTAGCACTCTACTCCGGAACCCATAAAGGATTAGTGGTGAATTAGTATAGTGAAAATATGAAAGTAATTTGAGTGGTGGATATGTTAGTCAGTTATTTGGATTGAGAAGGATAGTGGAGGGATTGAAGAGGGGAAAAAGTTTGTGTGTATATAGCGCTAGCTACCCTTGATGGGGTGTTGAAGTGCTTTTTCGGCGAGTATCACGCTACTTCAAAATCCATAAAGGATTAGCAGTGAATTAGTATAGTGAAAATATGAAAGTAATTTGAGTGGTGGATATGTTAGTCAGTTATTTGGATTGAGAAGGATAGTGGAGGGATAGAGAAGAGGCAGTGGCGTAACGAAACTTGAGGGGGCCCCCCTGCAGGATACGTGGAAGGGGCCCCTCCGGTTGACCTCTTCATGTAGGCCTTCCACAGGGTACATGTCTTGGGGTTGGGGGGGGAATTAGGCAAAAGGTCTGCCCACTCCACTGTCCGCAGGTCTGCCCACTCCACTGTCCGCAGGTCTGCCCACTCCACTGTCCGCAGGTCTGCTTGAGAGGCTGTCGGTGCTTCTTCAAGGATTGTGGTCTGTGGGTTCAGGTGACAGATTATGCCCTTCGAGTCTCTCTCCATCACTTCCTCTCTATCACTCACTCTCTTTTGTTTGTGTCTCCATCACACAATATCCTGTCTCTCTCCATCACTCATTCTCTATCACTCACTCTCCTCTGTGTGCGTCTCAATCATATAATATTGTTGTTGTCTCTATTCATCACTCCCTCTCCCCCCCTGCGTCTCAATCATATAATATCCTCTTTGTCTCCCTCATCACTCATTCTCTATCACTCACTCTCCTCCTTGGGTGTCTCAATCACACAATAACCTGTCTCTCTCCCTCCTTCACTCTGTTGCTCTATCACTCACTCTCCTCCCTGTGTGTCTCAATCACACAATAACCTGTCTCTCTCCCTCCTTCACTCTGTTGCTCTATCACTCACTCTCCTCCTTGCGTGTCTCCATCAGACAATCTCATCTGTGTGTATCTCCAACTCTTCCACTCTATCACTCTCTCTCTTCACTCAACCTCCGTGTCTTCATCATGTAATATCCACTTTGTATCTCTCATCACTCACTCTCTATCACTCACTCTCCTCTGTGTGTGTCTCCATCATACAATATCCTTGTGTTCTCTCTCTCCCCATCACTGTCTATCACTCCCTCTCCTCCCTGTGTGTCTCCATCAGATTATCTTCTTCAAGTCTCTCTCCATCTCTTCCTCTCATCACTCACTCTCTGTGTGTCTCCATCACACAATACTGTTGTTGTCTCTCTATTCATCACTCCTTCTCGTTACTCAGTCTCCTCCCTGCGTGTCTCCAGACATTCTCCTCTGTGTCTGTCTCCATCACTACCTCTCTATCACTCACTCTCCTCCCTGTATGTCTCCATCATACAAGATCCACATTGTCTCTCTCCCTCCATCACTCTGTTGTTCTATCACTCACTCTCCTTCCTGTGTGACACCATCAATCTCCTCTGTGTCTGTCTCCATCACTTCCTCCTATCACTCACTCTCTTCACTCACTCTCCTCCCTATATTTCCACCATATAATAGCCTCTTTGTCACTCTCCTATCTATGAGTCTCCATTAGATGATGCCCTTCGAGTCTATCATCACTTCCTCTCTATCACTCACTCTCCTGTGTCTCCATCGTGCGTGTCTCCATCAGACAATATTGTTGTTGTCTCTCTTTATCACTCTCCTCCCTGCGTCTCCATCATGTATTATCCTCTTTGTCTCTCTCATCGCTCACTCTTTATCACTCACTCTCCTCCCTGTGTGTCTCCATCAGATCATCTCCTTTGAGTCTCTCCATCACTCCCTTTTTATCACTCACTGACTCTCTTCCCTGTTTCTTGCTTTGTCATTTCCTTCCCCTTTTATCTTGATCTTTCGCACTCTTTCCTTCAGTTCTCGAACACACAAAGGTCTCTCCTCCATCACTTATGTCCACTCCTGTCCCCATCATTCTCTTTCTCTGTTGCTGCCTCTCTCTGTTCTTCACTCCCCCTAGTCCGTCTCCTCCACCCACCCTGTACTCACTCGTCTTTTTCTCAATCACTTCCTCTCACACTACCTGTTTGTCTCCATCCATCCCTCTCCGTCTCTCTTTCTGAGTCCCTCACTTCTCCTTGTTCTCTCCCCGTCCCAATTCTTCGGTGCCCTCACTCCTGCAGTCTTTTATGTCATTCCCTCTATCTGTAGTCTTATTCCCCCATCTCATTCTTCGTCCTGTTCACTCTCTCATCAGTGCCATCTCTTCCTTCTGTTTCTCCTTTAATCGCTCTCGGGTGCCAACCTTTATTTCTCTCTCTGTCCTTTCTACAACACTCTCTTCACTTTCTCTGCGCATCTTTCCTAAGTATCTATTTTTATTCTCTCTCCCCCGATTTCCTTCTTCGGCGCCTCGTCAGGGGTAGTAAGCGCTATATAAATAAAATTACAGTGACTTCTGTAATGGACGGCCGCTCTTTCTCTCTCTTTGTGTTGCTGTCTCCTCTCCACTTCTCTCTCCTCGCCTCTCTTTTCCTTCTCATTCTACATCAATCAACTCCTTCATGCTCTTCGGGACCTCTCTTACCGGCCTTCTGTTCTCTGATCACCCTCCCCAGTCTGTCTCTTTCACCATCACCTCCTCTCCCCTCTCAGACTTTCCCATCTTTTTTTCCCCTCCAAGGCTTCACCCCCGATCTGTCTGTGCCTCTCGGTGGGACCACGAGTGTCCAGTTACTGGTGATGTCATGACATTTCTGTGGATAAAAAAGTGAGGTGATCCCACTTCGCCTGCCGCACCAAAAAAGTGCACTGGCGTATTTACTCTTATTTGTCATCGATAAAGGAAACAAGTCAAATGTGTGGTAAATAAGCACTGTCTATTGCAGAGCAGTGCTCCGTCGGATTTCTTGTGTTTGATTTCCTGCATCATTGGTTTCAATGAACTCCATATTTTAGAATCTTCCTTCTTCATAGAAGTGGGCAACAAAGCTGTTTTGGAATAAGTTCACTAAGTCTGAACACAATCAGAGGGATTTAAAATACCAGAATAAGACAACGAAAACACGCTTCAGTAGATACGAAACTGAAAACCGAAGTTTGGCAAAGCTGAATCTTGCACGCTACCGGGGTCAGTGGTTGGCATCATGCGTCTATCCTGCCATTGACCATGGGTGCCCCAGGGGTAACAGGGCTATTTGTGATGCGGTTTGATAACCACGTTATCGCCTTTAGGCACGTGAATCTCCCGTGGTAGCGAAGAAGAAACGTCAAGGTTAACTCTAGGAAGTGGGATGGGTTAAAAACTCAGACACAGCATGAGGGGCCCCCTGCAGCTCGGGGCCCCCTGCAGCTCGGGGCCCCCTGCAGCTCGGGGCCCCCCCGCACTGCGGGGGCTGCGGGGGCCTGTGTTACGCCCCTGAGAAGAGGTTGTGGTGGTCCAGTTGATCCAAACACAGGTATTTATATTGTGATATTGAAGCGCTCTAACCCATGTCATTATTGTAATAAGTTGTTTCATTTGAAGCGGGAGTGTAGTTTAAATTCAAATAGTGGGCCAAAAGACAATCGGGCACTGAAATTTAATGCAAATGCAGAATGTTAATCCTGTGCAAATGCTGATTGCACCAATGCAGAGACTGCAAAATCCTAATATGGCTCAAGCTCCAATGCTGCAAATTCCCCAAGTCCCAATGCCACAAAAAATATGGGGAACTTAAACCAAGACCCACAAACTAATTTGAATCCTTTTTTAAACCAAGCCACCTTTCAGCAATTCCCTAATTTTTATTCTTTGGAGGGCTACGGCTCTGATCAGTCACAATGAAGGTGCCCAAGGGGGAGGAAGGTTGTGTACTTGGCGCAGTCTTGGATGTAGACCAAAGTTGTCCATTCGTAGAAGGTGAGGTGAATGGCCATCAAGTGTTGTTTCTTATTAACACGAGTGCTACCCATTGCACTATTGCACAGCGGAAGTCCCAAACCTATCCCTCTCGGGAAAAAAGATCCAAGTTGTTGGAGTTGCCAACAAACATATCATTAACCCCATTTCACAAAAGGTACCTGTAAAGATTGGGTCATTTGAGGAAGACCATCAATTTGTAATATGTGTTTCTTGTCCCATAAAACTTCCCAGATTCCCAGATGGCAATTATTATGCAAGTTGAAATATACTATATACTGCACGCTGGATGATGTTGATTTTCAAACTTATGATGAAGATGTTGATTTTAAACTGGCCAGACAAGAGACAGCTGTTGGACTGTATCTCTTAATGACTGTTGACAACCTACCCCCAGATCTTAGAGATACCGTGAAGCCCAAAGTCTGGAACTTTTCAGGTAAGGACATTGATCTCATTTTAAGGTGTCAAAGTGGTCCAAGTTACTATTAAACCAAATGTTGAGTACCCCTGGACACCACAATACAATCTCACACTTAAGACTATAGTTGTAATCACTTGAGTGATTGAGTCAATGATACAGCAAGGCATTCTGAAAGAAAAAATGGAGAGTCCAGGCAATTCACCCATTAGGGACTGCAGAAAAAGAATGGTAAATGCCAGATCGTTCAGTGCTTTAGGAAAATTAATAATATCATTGTCCCCTGTTGTCCTGTGGTACTAAATCCAGCTGTATTATTTCACATACTATGTGAGGCTGAGTGGTTTACTGTTGTCGATTTGTGCCAAGCCTTTTTCTCCATTCTGTTGCATGAGAAAAGCCAATTACTCTCTTCGATCAGATTCTAAAATAAGGTTTTGTGTGGTGCAAAGTTCCTCAGGGGTATACAGAGAGGTGCTCAATTTTTAATCAGATCTTAAAGAAAAATCTTGAGTCCCTAGAAATGCCCTGTAATTCGGTTCTTGTGCAATACATTGATGACCTTTTAATTGCATCAGATTCACAAGAAGCCTAGTCAGGAAACCATTGCTTTGTTGAAACCACTTGGCTGAAAATGGACACAAAGAGTCCCTGAGTAAATTACAGTACTGTCAGGAAGAAGTCCTGTACTTAGAACACCAAATTAAGATGGGAGTGGGTATGATATCGCAAGAGAGAATATCAGCCATTTTGAAAATTAATCCACCTACCACGCAGAGAGAAGTCAGGATGATTTTGGGAATGTTGGGCTACTGTTGAAACGTTTCTCTAGTGGCCAAACATTTGCTGAGACTGGCCCACAAAGATGTACCTGATCCACTACCATGGGACAACATTTGTTTGATTGCTATCCTAGCGATGAGAGAAAATCTCTGCTGTGCCCCAGCACTGGGAATGCCAGATTACCAAAAAGATTTTACACTTCTGCAGTGAGAGGGAGGGTTGCACTCTCTCACAGTGCTTACACAAATGCATGGGAATACTCTAAGACCTGTAGCATACTTCTCTGCTATTTTTGACTCTGTAGCTGCAGGACTGCCCAGCTGCCTTACAGCAGCTGCAGCAGTGGGTGTCCGCATCGAGAGGTGAGGTGCCAGATCCCGAACAGCAGGGTTAGATCAGAGCATTTTGTGTTAAGAATGATGAGATTTGGGTGTTGACAGATGGAAGACCAGTGTTGTCTGATAGATATTTTTTTATCCCCAATAGATAGGCATTTTCCTGGTTCCGCACACATAGGGAGAGATACTATGGTCAGATTCTTTTAACAGAATTGGTATAATCCCCGGGTCAGGTTGTTGGCTGAGAATTTATGTCACCAATGTGTTGTGTGCCAATAGTTGAATGTAGAAAGGAGGACCAATGTGACAATGAGTAGTATAGGGAGGTCAGAGGGTCCATTTAACAGAATGCAACTGGATTTTATCAAGATGCATGTGTGTGATGGGCTGAGATATGTCCTGGTTATTGTGTGCATTTTCTCCAGTTGAGTTGAAGCCCCCCAACCAGGAGAAATGACAGTCTCACTGCAGCAAAATTGTTGTTAAGAGAGTTGATATCCTGTTCCGGGTTTCCAACTTCTCTGGAATCAGACCAATATACTAATTTTAGTAATGTGATCCTGAAATTGTTATGCACAGCTCTGCAAGTGGAACAGTGATTGTCATGAAGTTACTGACCCAAGGCTCCCACAAATGTTGAACAGGTTAATTGAGCGTTGAAGGTTGGCGAAAGTGCCTGCGCCCATGTCCCTCAAGTGGCCAGTTGCTTTGCTTTTGGTGCTGATGAGCCTTTGTAGTACAACTGATTGTAGGACAGGACTGTTGTTCCATAAGATCATTATGGGCCGAGCAATGAGGCTGCCTGATGTGCCTGCAAATGCAGTTCTATGCATTTCAGATGATATGATCCTCGACTACTGCAAAGGACTGGCTGATGTGTTGCGTTCTGTGCCTTACCAGGTCAGGGCTGTCACCACTCTCCTGGATCAGGAGCAGTGCCATGACCTTAACCCTGGAGACTGGATTCTGGTGAACAAACATTTCAGAAAGACATGTCTGAAACCTCGCTGGAAAGGCTCTTTCCAAGTCATTCTTGTGACCAATACAGCTGTCAAATGCAGAGGACTGCCTAACTGGGTTCATGCATTAAATACTCAGCGAGTGGAGTGTCCCCTTGATGATGTGCATATATTTTTAGTAGAGCTGGGGTGAGGGCTGACCAGAATGGGCATGCCAGTGCCCCCACCCCTCCAAAATAAATAGACTTTCTGGCCCCCAGGAACAATAGCCCCCGATCTGCCCCCGGGGGGCGGGGGGGGGGGCAGAAAGCCCAAAAGGATGCCAGGGACTATTTTGTTTAGTAGAGCAGGGGTGGGGGCTGCCCAAAATGGGCATTCCAATGCCCCCACCTCCTCCAAAAGAAACCGCCAGTCTTTCCCCCCCGGGGGCATCTGGGGCAATAGCCTCCAATCAGCCCACTGGGGGGAGGGGGTTCAAGCCCACTAACAACCAGGGAGTATTTTCTTTTACCCCGAGTAGGGGTGGGTACTGCCCAGAATGGGCATGCCAATGCCCCACCTCAGAAAATAAAGGGGCACAATCTTTCCGCCCCCCCAGGGGGCATATGAGGGCAGTAGCTCCAGATCTGCTCCCCTGAGAGGGCAGAAAGCCAGGCACCAGGGGCTTTTTTGATTATATTTTTGGGGGTGGGAGCTGCCCAGAATAGGCATGCTAATGCCACCCCCCTAAAATAGCTACAGTCTTTCTGTCCCCCTGGGGGGCAGATGGGGGCAAAAACTAACCCCAGGCATCGTACTCCGCTCCACCAGCAGAGTTTGCGGATATTTACCAACTTTGCGCTCCGCTGGGAACGTGAAGTTGGGCAAATCTCCGCCTCCGTGGTGGAGCGGAGTACGAGGCTAGCCCCATATTACAAAAAACCCACTTACCTTGTCTTCTACCCTTCCCTCCTACTCGCCGTGATGTCTCCCTTCTTCCGGCATCCTCCTCCTCGCTCGTGTACCACGTTTAGCTGACTGTGTATGAAGCTGCCTGCTGGCTGTATGTGTTGACTTGCGTTCAGCTCGCAGTGTTTGTGGACAAGTGCTTAGCTGGTAGTGTGCATGGACTGTTGCTTGGGTAGCACTCTATGTGGATGGCACTTGGCTGGCAGTGTGTGTGGACTGTTGCTTGGCTGTCGGTGTACGTGGACTGTCGCTTGGCTGCCGTGGACTGTCCCTTGGCTGGCGGTGTGCGTGGATGGCGCTTGGCTGGTGGTGTGCATGGATGGCGCTTGGCTGACAGTGAGTGAAGATGGCGATTGGCTGGTGGTGTGCTGATGGTGTGAGTAGATGGCGCTTGGCTGGTGGTGTGCATGGATGGCGCTTGGCTGACAGTGAGTGAAGATGGCGATTGGCTGGTGGTGTGCTGATGGTGTGAGTAGATGGCACTTGGCTGGCAGTGTGCACAGATAACGCTTGGTTGGAGGTCTGGCTTGTGTGGATCTGCCAGTGTTTTAATACCAAAAGTTCTCTGCAAACCTCAAATTTAGCTAAAAAGTCACTCTTTCCTCACATTCCTGTGTGGTAAAGTTGTGGGATCACCGTGCCGGTACACATTTTCCTGTGTTCCCCTTGGTCTTCTAATAAAAATGATACCTTACTTATGTGGATGTCCAAAGCAGAGAACCTAAAAATAGATAAAATAAAAAACTGAGGGGGAACCAAAGTGGGTCCAAAAGGACAGTTTTTAAAAATAAGTTTTTAGGCTGCCTCTGCTTTGCACACCCACACAAGTGAAGTATCATTTTTATCGGAAGACTGAGGGGAACAGTAGATGGTGGGACATTTGTGCCAGTGCAATGATCTCACAACCTTCTTACAGAGAAATGTGAGGAAAATGTGACTTTTTAGCTAAATGTGAAGTTTGCCGGGGATTCTGGGCAAGAAAACGTTGGGGGATACATGCAAGCCAAACATCCCTGGACTCCCCCAGGTATCTAGTTTTCAGATAAATCAAAACAGATAGGGTCTGAGGGCAAATATTTAAAGACCTACAAGGATACCTAAGCCCCCTTTCTAAATACTTCAAAAAACCAAGAGAGGAATCCGAGGTCTAATCTACAACCCTTGATCAATGATTCAAGAGAGTTGGCTAATAGCAATTTTTATGCCAATAGTAAAATAGGTAAACATGTGATAGGACAATACAGCAGATGAAAGGTGCAGAAGGTGAAGCAAAAAAGCTTGATCTAAGGATAATCAGTATCAGTATAATCTTATACGTAAGTACTGAACTGTGCCCCGTCAATCGTGTTTCACGATTGACGGGGCACAGTTCAGTACTTACGTATATCTAGTACATATCAATTGTGTATTCTGTTTTATGAGCACTGGTAAAAATACAAAAACATTTGTTCGTTTTCTTTGCACTCTTCTATATACTTTCGTTTTTTCCTCTTCTTTTGGATGTTTCTTGAGAAGAGGATACAACTCATTCATTTAACCTCGATACATTAAGAGGACCTTGTGAAGAGTTGTTTGGTAACCCAGATGATGACACTGGGCACTATAAGAGTGTAATGATGGGATACTGATTATCCTTAGATCAAGCTTTTTTGCTTCACCTTCTGCACCTTTCATCTGCTGTATTGTCCTATCACATGTTTACCTATTTTACTATTGGCATAAAAATTGCTATTAGCCAACTCTCTTGAATCATTGATCAAGGGTTGTAGATTAGACCTCGGATTCCTCTCTTGGTTTTTTGAAGTATCTAGTTTTCAGAAACAGGTTTCCCTAGATGGCCTCAAAGTTCTGGACCAAAAACACAGGTGCCCCCTATCTATCACAAAACCTGGTTTTGCAAGGGGATCATCAGCATTTTTGGTCCTGGACTTGGCGGCCATCTGGGAAAACCTACCAAACCTAGACAGTTCTGAAAACTAGACACCCAGGGGAGACAGGAAGCTGGGCCTTGCGTGGATCGCCTGAGCTTTTCTTAGCCAGAATCTCCTGCAGACCTCAAATTTTGCTACAAAAATCAAATTTTCCTCACATTTCTGTGTGGAAAAGTTGTGGATTCACCGGGTCAACACAATTTCCTACTTCCCAGCGTTCCCCCTTGTCTCCTGATACAAATGGTACCTCACAAGTGAGATATACTTTTTATTGGGAGACCAAGGGAAACTCTAAGTGGTAGAAAATTTGTGGCGGCATGGTGATCCCAAACAAAAATGTGAGAAAAATTTGATTTTTTTATAGCAATATTTGAGGTTTGCAGGGGAGTCTGGTTAAGAAAACATTGGAGGATCCAAGTAAGCCACATCTCTCTGGACTCCCCCAGAGGTCTAGGTTTCAGAAATACATGGGTTTGGTAGATTTCCTATTTTGGCTGCCGAGCCCCGGGAACAAAAATGCAGGTGCCACCCTTTCCAAACTAGGAAGTTTTGTGGCAGATAATTTTGTTGTCTCCACAATGTGTGGAGACAACAAAATTATCTGTCACTGAAACGTGAGGAAGTCTTTTGTTATTTTTTGCAAAGTTTAAGGTTTGAAGGGATTCTGGGTAACAGAACCTGGTGAGAGCCACAGACGTCACCCCATCTTGGATTCTCCTGGATGTCTAGTTTTCAAAAATGTACAGGTTTTCCCAGGTGGCGGCTGAGTTAGAATCCAAAACACACAGCTAGGCACATTGCAAAAAAAGGGTCAGTTTTCACTGGGAAAATGTGAGGTGCCCACGTTGCGTTTTGGGCTTTTTTCTGCCGCGGGGACTAGACCTACCCACAAAAATGAGGTACCATTTGGAACGGGAGATTTGGGAGAATGCTGGGTGGAAGGAAGTTTGTAGCTCCCCACAGCTACCAGAACTTTCCCTCACAGAAATGTGAGAAAAATGTATTTTTTTAGATAAAGTTTGAAATTTGCACGGTATTCTGGGTAACACAATCTGGTGAGAGCCACAGAAGTCACCCCATCCTGGATTCCTCTGGGTGTCTAGTCTTCTAAAATGTACAGGTTTGCTAGGTTTCCCTAGGTGCCAGCTGAGCTAGGGTCCAAAAACCAAACCTAGGCACAATACAAAGAAAGGGTCATTTTTTTCACTGGAAAAATGTGATGTGCCCACGTTGCGTTTTGGTCAGTTATCTGCCACGGGCACTAGGCCTCCCCACACAAGTGAGGTACCATTTGCATCAGGAGACATAGGGGAATGCTGGGTGGGAGAAAGCTTGTGGCTCCCCCCAGTTTCAGAACTTGTCATCACAGAAACGTGAGTAAAATGTGTTTTTTTTGTTTTACAAAGTTTGAGGTTTGCAAGGAATTCTGGGTAACAGAACCTAGTAAGAGCCACAGAAGTCATCCCATCCTATATTCTCCTGTGTTTCTAGTTTTCAGAAATGTACAGTTTTGCTAGGTTTCCCCAGGTGCCAGCTGAGGTAGGGTTAGAAAACTACAGGAAGGCACATTGCAAAAAAAAAGGTCAGTTTTCTCTGGATAAATGTGATGTGCCCACGTTGCGTTTTGGGCCATTTCCTGTCGCGGACACTTGGACTACCCACACAAGTGAGGTACCAATTTTATTAGGAGACTTAGGGGAACACAGAATAGTAGAACAAGTGTTATTGCCAATTGACTTTCAATGCATTTCTGCCTTCCAAATGTAAGACAGTGTGTAAAAAAGAAGTCATTTTCCAAAATGCCGTCTAATTCACATGCTAGTATAGGTACCCACATATTCGGAGTTATGCAAATAACCACTGGTTCTAAACTCCATATGTTGTTCCCATTTTGGAAATTCATACTTTTCCTTGATATCTATTTTTCACTCTTTATATTTTACCAAGTGAATTTCTGTATACCTGGTACACAATGAAAAACCATAGCAAGGCACAGGTCAGTTGTTGGCTCTAGGCACTCAGGGTTCTGGGTGAACCTACAAGTCCTAAATTCCCCTGCAACCATAAGGGTCCAGTGGACATAACAGTATATTGATTTAATAAATCTGCCATACTGGGGTGGAGTTTGCCGGGCCTCAATATGGCCACTGCCTACGTGAACTCCATAAGCCATCTAATCTATCCGTCAGGAATCCCGCAACATCCGTGCATTAAACTATATGCTCTTTGCCGCGCTATAGAGAACTTGTAAAGCACTACCCGTTGGTGCACCTAACGTGGCTTTCCAGACTATGGCAGGCGGTGCTGGAGTGCGGGTGCTAGGGGCCTGGAGGTGACCTGCGGTGGGGCCTGCCATTAGTGGTGGTGTGGTGATACAGATTTGGCCTTATGCCCACTGGGGTTGGGAGTGCGTTCCCGGCCCCACCAGCATACTGCATAGTGTACTGTGGCAAATTCCTCGGCGGCCATGCGCGATACGGGTGGACGGCCCTGGAGAAGTGATGCGGCCTTACCTCGGCCGTGAGTGGTGGCCCCGAGTCCTTGGGCCATGGCCTTACGCCCACTGGGGTGGGGAAGTGTGTTCCCGGCCCAACCAGCAGACAGCAGAGAGAACAGTGCACAATTCCTCAGCTTATATGGGAGGACGGCCCTGGAGAAGTGACGTGGCCTTGCCCTAGCCATGAGCGCATCCACGTGCTTCCAAAGTGTCGACTGTGAGGCACTGTCTGTGCCCGCAGGAACACAGAGACGCCTTCATCCCGACGATACAGATTGATTGACTGCACAAGCTATTTTGATTATTTGACTGCAGAAACTCTCTTGCCTTGAAAAAGCCCTCAGCCAATGAGCCACCGGGTGAAACACGTGCCGGCTGCGTTTTCTTGGCTTTTTAATTGCATCGCTGAATTAAAACGGCACACCATGCCCTAAAAAGAAGCTTAGACTTTGGGAATTATTCTTCTGAATACCACTGAATATCTGGCATGTTCTTCCTCCCAAACCTATTTCCGCACTGTCTGTGAGGGCCTAGTTGCATCATCTACCCCGCTTCCTGGCCTATCGGATGGACCGCATGTCCGAGTGCATTGATAAGTATGCCGAGCGCCTAGATATGGCGGAGAGGCGCATGTCCAAGGTAGAGGATACCCAGATGGAGACAGACAAAGTCTAGAAACAGATGGGGAAGCTCTTGAGTGCCCTGCAGGACAAAGCAGAAGATAGATTTGGAGCCTAGATCGAGACGCTGTAATATCCGCATCAAGGGCCTTCCTAAATCTACAGCCATGGGCAATATGGAGGTGTTTGTCGAGCAGCTCTTGGTGATACTTATGGGTCACAACACATTCTCTCCCATGTTTGTTGTCAAGCGTGCCCACCGCTCCCTTGGCCACAGGCGGGAAACAACCTTTACATAGCAGTCATTAGACCGCGATGCCTTTACAAGGCGTTCGTTACAACGACCACGTTGTTACAACGCGATGCTATTACTATGCAAGTCATTACATTGACTTGCAGTAGATGGCGCTCTAACATATGGAATAGTATAATTTACTATTCCAACACCTTCCCTACTGCTGCGTAGGCTGGAGTTGGAATAGCAAATTATACATTCCTAATGTTACAGCGTCATCTACTGCAAGTCGATGTAATGACTTGCATAGTAATGGCATCGTGTTGTAACAACGCCGTCGTTGTAACAACCGCGTTGTTACATACCGTGTAGTAAAAACAGCGTTGTAAGGTGCTATATTTCCCCAGGCCTTCCCCTGGCACTCCCTCCCATCCGGTGATTGCTAAATTATTAAATAGAGACAGGGACGCTGCATTGAAGCGAGCCACTGAGTTACGGGACCTCCAGTTTGAGGGTTCTTCGCTCTCGCTCTTCCCTGACTTTACCATGAAGGTGCAGGAGGCGAGGTGGCAGTTTGCACCTTTGAAACATCGGCTGTGGGAGCATAGCCTGGAGTATGCAAAGCTGTATCCAGCCAGACTAGTGGTCATCATGAATGGCAAATAAAGGATATTCATTGACCCTAAGTCCCCGCAGAAGACTCTTAAGGAATACACCAAAGCTGATGGGCTGAAAAAAGATGCGGAGGAGCTGGCCGGCGCGGCTGGCAGTGATTTGGATGAGCAAGACTGATGATATTGTAATTTGGTCCTTTTTCACTTATCCACATAGGTATGTTGCTAAGGGTTTGTTGATCGAGGCGCACTGGAGGTGGATTGCAGATGCCTGATGCCTTACTGGCTGCTCCTACGTGTTTGTTTAATGTTGAGTACAGCAGTGTTTGGGACATATATTGTGACATTATGCACACCTTAAATCTCTACTGGCTCACTTCGTCCTTGCTGGCCGGCCTTAAAGATGGCAGGCAAGTGACTGCCTCAACTATTTATGGGTCTAATTATCTACTATTCTCTGGATGTATATATTGTGTTTAGATGGCTACGTCTTATTTCTGAGTTTGTGGGAATCTACGTGCTAATCCGGTAACATCTGCCCCTGTGTGTTACTCACTGTATGGTGATATGCCAGAATTGTTTTCTTTTTGATGCTGATATCTTTGTTAGTGCTGATATTTATTTACTAAATTATTTCTACGTGGGTACAAAAAAGCCATTCAATGTAACCCAAGGTCATTCTTCCTTATTTCTTTATTTATAATAGAAAGGCTTTTTTCTTTATTTTTTTTGTTTTTTATCCTCAAGTTGTAAAAATGTCAAATATTACAACCATCACAGCCTAGCAAGAACAAAATCATTACATTATTTTACAAGCAAATACCATAATATGAAAAGACATTAAATGAGAAACAACGTATCTTGACAAAAAACACAAAACATTTAAGACATGACACCAAACACAAGCCCAGACAGGTGAGTTTCGGGTTACAACTTTTAAACCTTCTATTTAGAGCAAGATACAAACAGAGCATTGTATATAAACTAAACTCCAAACTGTTTCATGTTATATTCAATTTTCAATTGGGTTCCCCCCCAAGATTAAAAGAGGGGTTCGAAACGCGTCGACCGTTGTTTCTTTCGAACAGTGTCAAAAAATTGCGATTACCCGTAACTGTTTCTTACAATAATCACATTGTTTGCGGATTGAAAATGTATGGGAGACTTTTAAAGGTTTTATTAGGCTAGGTTGGAATGGCAGAATGATCTTGGGGTGGCTCTCGATGACACCACTTGGCAGTAATGTTAGGTCATGCAACATGTTCCTTGAACTGGAGACACCATCTCATACATTTTAAATTCTCTAATAGTGTCTATTATACGACGGAGAGGTTGCATTGATATGGCCTTCGAGCTACCGCGGACTGTGAGCATTGCAGAGCTAGCCAGCTGGGTTCATGCATATTGTCTGGTTGTGCCCAGCAATCGCGAAGTACTGGGAGCAAATTTTTCAAACGTTGAGCGAAATCATTGGCCTTCAGCTGCCATTGCACCCATTGTTGGCCCTACTGGGTTACACAAGATAATTGAAGAAAGACACGTGCCGAATTAATAGATAAGGGATTATTGCTTGCAAAGCGCAGGATTGCGTTGCGCTGGGCTCGAGGGCCGGTGCCATCTGTTGTAGACTGGCCAAAATATATGGTTTTTTGCAATACACCATCGGAACTGTATAGTGATTTACTACCTCCCCAGAACGGCCCTAAAATCTTTTGGGGTCTGTATCAGCACTACTTGGTTGGGAAGGAGACAGGGGAGACTGAGGGAGATCGCCCCACTTGATGTCGTTAGTTTGGCTGGGCTCTTACACCGCAGTTTGGGCTGAAGCCTGACCAGTTAACCACTGCATGTTTTGGAATCATTTATTCCCTAGGCTCGGTTAGTTATGGGTCAAACATTGATGGCTGTAGGTTTATGCATTTATTAAGCCCCTGGATGCGTTAATATATCTCAATGTTGGGTAGACGCTTAGTAACCAATTCATGACTGTGCATACTGTTCTATGCTGATTTACCACTGTTACTGCTTTTCAAGTTCTCAATAACCTGGAGGGAAAAAAATCTGCCATACTTAGAAGAAGTTACAGGTGAAACACAGGCACAAATCCAACTCATTTCAAAATGTTTTTATTTCAACTGTTACTTTCTATAGAAAAATCTTGAAGGATCTTCACAAATGATCGCTTGCTGAATTCAGAATTGTATCTACTTTTCAGAAATGTACAGCTAGCCGGTATCCATTATTGGTTTCACATCAATTTCTATCACTAACTGAAAGGAGGTTGAAAGCACTGTGGAAATATGGATTTTTCCGATCAGTTATGTCCCCTATCTTGGACCCCAACGGTTTCATGTATGAATCACAAGTACATGTATGTTCCCTCTAGTTCCAGTTCTGAAGACGCAAATACATGTGCGTCCACCGTTAACATGTCCTCTTTCAGATCCGCCATGAATGGGCCGGATATTCCATTCCTAAGTACAAAAGGCCACCGCCTTTATATGGTTTACTTATGCCATTTTACAGTCCAGGCAAGTAGGCCCTGATTCTGTCATCAAGCTTTTCTTGCTTTCTGTCTCTGAAGCTCCAGTCCGAGCCTGCATCTGTGACCATGAACTTTGTCTCATTCCCTGCGCGGCTCACGATGCCTGACATCAGCTTGCTGCTTGCCAAGAACTGTATTTCACCTTCGAAATTATCTGCTCCGATCCCTGCCCAATGCATTCCTGTCTAATAGTTTAAGTAAACATTCTGCCAGCTACCGAGCAAAGGCCCGGTTTCTCTGTCTTTATACAAGTAATTCATAGCCCTGTTACTATGGAAGATTCCTGCCCTCGCATCTAGTGTAGACACTTAGACGCTTGTACACGCACTCACAGTCAGTATAGTCAGTATAGAATAAGATTCTACTCTCAGAGACCTCCCTTCTGGATAACTTAGTTCTTTAAACATAGGATGATTAGATACGATTTGGGATTAGGTTGACTTGACCCTCCAGACATCTGTCGCCACATGTAGAGCTAAATGTCAAGTCCCCTCCACCCCCTAGCTGCACGTCAATCACACGTCATGCTGCTGCGCGCGCATCTCTGCCAAGTATTTCTGCTGACATTGCGAAATTATTTCATAGGTCCACCCATATGTGACATCACAACCAATGACGTTTCCTTGTTACTCTCAATTACGCCTCCTTCAGCTACGCATGTGAAATGTTATCTTTGCTATCAATTGTTACGCCTCTTGCATTTACTTCACTGTAATGCCTATTGTATAAAAGTGAATAATTATCAATAATGTATGTACTTCACTTCCTGAACCTCCGTGGTGATGGAACTTGGAGGCCACGATTCCGAATCGTCCATTGGAATAAAGCCCATTCCGAACCTCTAATACCACGGATTCTGCCTCTTATTTACTGAGCTATTTTTATTATGTTTCTGTATCAAATTAAGTCCCGGTAATTAAATTATTTACCACATAAATGGCGCCCGAACAGGGACACTTTCTCATCTCACGCGCCGGCGGTGCGTTGCAGGCCCGGTCTCCTGCCACAGCTGGACGGACAACAACGCATACCAGCAGGATTTCCTGTATCTCCCTCCGGTCAAGCGGGGGCGACTGAGGCTGCGATCAACACCCAGACGAGGCGGTGAGAAGTGCGAAGTGTCCCGACCAGAGCCTAGCTGAGAGAGCAAGATCCGAGGTATACAGAGGCCCACCAGGTTTCCGATGTCCACCAGGTTTCCGAAGCTTAGAAGGGTCCGAAGTTGTCGAGTCGAGTCCAGTCCGGTCCAGTTCAGTTCAGTTCCGTTCCGAGGCCTTCCGTCCCGAGCTACCCGGTGAGTACCATTACTGGGGAGGCGTTCTGGCGTGCACATAAGTTGTGCCGGTCCAGACGGGTTTGGGTACACAAATCCGGTCTGCACTGTTTTAGCAGTGTATCTGTACTGTTTAGCAGTATATCTAGTATATCAAGTATATAAATTCAGAATAATTCAGATAATGCCGAGTATTATGTTTAGTGATTAAGTTTTCCTTAGATCGTCATCATCATTGTTTGCTCATTTAAATGTTAAATGTTAAATGTTAAATGTGTTAATACGTTCTGCATATTGTGGTATGAATGACTGTTCATTATCGCGTTTATTGTATTAAGTTTGTTCAAAATCAAGTATCAGATCAGTTCTCAATATGCCGCTCTTTTCGAAATTAAGACAGATCACAACTAGAAAAGGGGTACTCGAAGAAGCTGTTCCTATTCCTCCTAGGGACACCCCAGGGTACTTCATGTATCATAAACACGGCCTAGACGCTATATTATTTCTTGATCTATGGGTAGACTACACTAAGGAATTACCAGAAAGTCAGAGGTGGCCCGCAGCTGGGACCTGGGATGCAGAGTGCATCGTGAAAGTAGAGGAAGAATTATGGAAAAAGAAAGCTAGACAATCACAGAAAGACGCCATTGAATTATGGCGTAAAGAATCGTATAGACGTACAGAAAAAGCACGTAGACAGGAAGAGAAGAGTAAAGAGAATTCAAATGAAGTCCGAGAAAATCTATTAATTGAAGAAGGTACACGAGTAAAATCAGAACAAGTAGACAGACAAAGACATGCCCTTATGAAGGGTATGTATCCCCTTCTGGCCGAGGGATTACCTAAGGCTACTGCGGGGATACCAAAAGACTTGCCACCCCCATTGTTTCCAATAAAAGTACATCCCAAGGGGCATCCTAGAACCGCAGAAGATGTTTTTCTTTCCTCCTATTTAGATGACGCAGCTCCCGAGTATGCTAACCCCGCCCCACATAGACCGTTGGCCGGGGAGGTTCAACGCCAAGATCCTGTATCTGTGTCTTTACAACAGCAAATCCTGACACAAGTTCCAGCAAGCACGTCCGTTTCCACATCTGCTCCTACAGCTACTTCTATAGCTGTGTCCACACCTATAGTTGCTGTATCGCGTTCAACGAATCCTTTCACGCCCGATACCCCAGACGGGGCTACCGGAGGTGCTACTAATATGTTTTCTACGCCACCTAGAATAAATAAACTTACTTTTCAGGAGTCAGCACATCCACGTACCCCCAAACTCATAAATGCACGCACGCTTAAGGAACTTCTTATAGATTGTAGATATGACCCTGTGCCCGGCAAAGAGGACGAAATGATCCTGGCATCATTACGTATCAGACGAGCCGCGGTGTATTTAGGGAAGTTACCAGGAATGACTATGCATCTAGATAATATATATCATTTTGTCCAAACAGGGCGAGACTCTGAATGTATTAACAGAGCTATGGAATACCAGAAAGTGGAAATACAGGGGGAACTGTTACGTTTCCTCATAAATTGTGTGATCAGAAATCAAGACCGACCGGGGGTAGACCCGGAAGCAATGCAAATTCTTACCAGATGGAGCCAGAATATATCAGAAGGGAGACATGATAAGCAAAACTGTATAATAGCCATGTGCCGAAAGATCCGTAAAGAAATAGAACGCCTACACGAAGAGAGATTAGCGGTAGACCAGTTCGAACAAAGCGAGGAGGAAGGATCAGGACTGCCCACAGGACAGTCAGAAACCATAGCCTATGTAGGTAGAGGAAGATCTTGTAATAGTACTAGATGTTTTACTGACCCGATACGTCCGATATGCCCAGATAATAACAGGAATTTCCAAACACCTATAATAAATATAAAGTCCCCCGAGCATTCGTTCCAAGCCACTGACAAATTACTCCGAGAACGAAGGGGTTATCATTTTCTCGATTCTATGGATGAACAAGAATTAGCCAGGTCAGCCGTTCATTGGGTTGACAGTCCCGGAAAGTATGATGATGATACAGTAGCACACACATTTTTGAATCTCACCCCAGATGAACAGCGTTTAGCTGGGATTTATATGATTCAACAACTTCTTATACTATATAAAAGCCAACATTCAGATCCTGGTCCCTTACCTGATATATTGACTGAATTACTCACGAATAGATGGAAAGGTTCAGGTACTAAGTTAATTAAAGAAATACTAGAATCAAGAAAGCAGTACATTCTTTTTGTATATCCAGAACATGTCTCACTGCCCATCAAGGAAAGACCGATGTATTACATGGACAGACAGAATCCCTTACGAGAAGTACACCCAATAAAAGGCGAGGACAATGAGTTTAAACGTGTATTTGTATATACGCCCATATCGAAAATAGAATTGTTAGAAATGAAGAAAGTGGTACCCAGTCATGACAAAGACCCAGCGGGTTTCCACCGAGAAATTAAAGACATGTTACTCATGGGAGAGTATACCTATCCCGACATTATGACCATATTAAAGGTATTGATGCCTGCTGGCATTTATGAAAAACTCAAGGAAAAAGAGTGGGAGGTGGGAGACCAAAAGATAGACTGGACAGCATTAGAAAATGAAGAAAAGGCCCGAGGTCCAGGTTCGGGGCTTGGGGACAAAACTAAAGCACTACCAGGTTTACTAGTACAGGTACTGCCACGTTTATTAACCACGAAAAAGGAAGACTGGGGTGCAATTTCAGCCTGTAAACAAAAGCAAGATGAAGACACTAGTGATTTCTATGCACAATTTGAAAAATGTTTTGGTATAAATAGTGGCATAAAAGCAAGTAGCGAATCATACCCACATCTGTTTGTGACAAAATTAGTTGAAAATTCCTTGCCCCAAGTGAAGAATAGAGTATTAAAATTCGAGAGTACCTGGCAAGGTAACACCCCATCACAAATGTTACAAATGTTACAGTATCATCACAATAGAATTAGAGAGGAACAAGATCATGAACAAAGACGCATGAAAGACACGAAAATGAAAATGCTAGTCTCCCAGACAGTTCCAGCTGAAGGACATAAAAAGGGTACGACACATTCCGGTGATTCAGCAGGACCTGTAAAAGGGACATGCAACTATTGTAAACAACCAGGTCATTATGTACACGATTGTCCAGTCCTGAAGCGTAATATCGCCACAGGTATTACAAAAGAAAGACCACGGCCACTTAGACAGGATCAGAATGAACAAGGAGCCTCGCAGCATGCACAGTCCATGCCAGCCCCACAACAGTCTATACAGTTTGTGCCAGCTGCACCTGCGCTGCCTGTTGCTGCCACACAAACCACGACACGACAGCTGTACCAGACCGCACAGTATGACTATCCTGATTATCAACGATATGCATGAAACAGCCTAGAGAGGGAAGTTGACTTACCCCTTATCGAGGTCCCTGTAGACCAAGAAGGACCTTATGTACATAGTGAATTATTAGGCCAAGATAGAAAATTTTTACTTGATACAGGGGCAAGTCGAACAACCATAAAACGTAGTGAAGTTCCAGGGGCACCCCTCTCAGGCTCACAGAATATTTCCCTTGGTTTTTCAGGAAAACCTATTGTTAATGAAGTATCACAGCCTCTTCCACTTACGATAGGACCTTTGACCCGAACTACAGATTTATTGCTCACTAAATCCTGTCCAGAAAACTTGTTAGGTATAAAAACACTGAAAGCTCTAGGAGCTATAATATGTTGTTCTCCGGAAGGAGTAAGATTGTTTTTACGTGATTTTAAAGGTCACTATGTGTCTAGAGACATGGATCCCCGACTACAGACTTTACCTACACATCTATGGGCACAAGGCCCTACTGATGTTGGTTGCATGAATATTACACCATATCGAGTTACACTAAAGGCAGGAGTGGTACTACCACGAATGCGACAATACAAGTTACCACCAGATGCTGTAGTGGCTTTACTGCAAATCATTGACGAGCTCATTGCCCAAGGAGTGGTTGTAGAAACAGACTCCAATGTATGTAATTCACCGATAATTCCGATTCTTAAACGAACAGATCCGAAGGCCCCGCCAGTATATCGATTGGTTATTGATCTGCGCGAATTAAACAAGTGCATTGTGCCACAATTCCCTGTGGTCCCAGATATCTCGTCATTACTGACAGCTATTGATTCTGAAGCAACATTCTTTACTGTAATTGATCTCAAGAATGCCTTTTTCAGCGTCCCTATAGATCCGGAAAGCCAATACTTGTTCGGATTTAGTTTAAATGGACGTAGCTTTAAATTCTCACGCGCACCTCAAGGATTTACAGAAAGCCCCAGCATCTATAGCCAAGCACTGAAACGAGAACTCGACAGTATCCACATGCCAGTAAACACTGCCCTGCTTCAATATGTCGATGATCTGCTGATCACCGCTAGAAGCGAACATGAATGTGAGAAAGCATCACTGACAGTTTTACAATTTCTAGCCGAAAAGGGGCACAAGGTGTCCCCTTCTAAGCTGCAATTCTGTGTCCAGCGAGTTGTTTATCTTGGACACTCGCTGTCCAAGGAGGGAAGGCAGCTTACACCCGACCGCATTCAGTTAATAGCTAACATGCCTATACCCAAGACACAAAAGGAGGTGCGGGCTTTTATAGGCCTCACTTCATATTGTAGGCAATGGATCCCTCAGTATGCATTTCTAGCAAAACCACTCATTCAGTTGACAACACAGGAGGCAGCCACATCGACTGTTCTCCCTTGGACTCAGGAACATACACAAGCTTTTGAAAGCTTAAAGAAAGCTTTATGTCAAGCACCGGTTTTAGCAACACCATGTTACAATAAACAGTTTACACTTTTTGTTACAGAACGCGAAGGTACTGCCTTGTCAGTACTCACACAGGAACAAGCAGGAGCACACAAACCATGTGCTTATTTTTCTAGTACATTAGATCCAGTAGCTCAGGCTTTGCCTGCATGCCTAAAATCAGTGGCAGCAACCGCTTTAGCAATCAGACAAAGCGATGCTATAGTGTTAGGACATCCATTGACAGTTCAAGTACCACATGCAGTAGAGGTTCTTTTGAATCGAACGCAAACACAACATTTAACTATAGCGCGACTTACAGGGTATGAATTAACATTGTTTCAGCCACATATAGAAATCAGACGTTGTAACACATTGAATCCTGCCACACTTTTACCTGTAATCGGAACAGACCCACTAGCCCATGACTGTATTGAAGTTATTACAATCACGACGAAACCCAGACAAGACTTAACCGATGTCCCATTGTCAGACCCAGACCTGACGTTGTATGTAGATGGTTCATGTATGAGAAAAGGTACAGGAGAACTAGTGGCCGCTTATGCAGTCAAAACAGACACTGAAATCATTGAAACAAATTGCATAAATACCTTGTCCGCTCAAGCAGCAGAGCTCGTCGCTCTGACACAAGCCTGTATTCAAGCCGCAAATAAAAAAGTCAACATATACACTGATTCACGTTATGCATTCGGAGTTGTACATGACTTCGGCGTGCTGTGGCGAGAGAGAGGTTATTTAACTTCTCACGGTGCCCACATTCAGCACGGACCCCTCATTCATGCCTTACTAGATGCAATACATCTACCCACTGCAATATCAATTATGAAATGTAAAGCTCATACGAAAGTTACTGATATCATTTCTCAAGGAAATGATCTAGCTGACAGAACAGCTAAACAGACTGCTCAAACTCAAACATCCGACATGACAAAAACAATAGTCCCGACACCAACACATTGCATGATGGTTAAGGATCCCGCTCTTGACGTAATTGACATACAGACACATGCTACACCAGAGGAAATAAAGAAATGGACTGAATTAGGAGGGATTCAAACGGACCAAGGATGGATGACGAAGGAAAAATCTGTATGGTTCCTTCCTGATTCAATGGTCCAAGTCATTATCAACACTGTCCATAGTCCAGCGCATCTAGGAGAGAAAGCTATGCTAGACAGCATTCAACATATCTGGTTCAACAAGCATTTACGAGCAGCAGCGAAACAAAAAGTTCGTACCTGTATGATCTGTTGTCAGTTCAACCCAGGAAAAAGCATCCCCGTAGAGCAGGGTGGATTTCAGCCTCCTGATCACCCTTTTGAAATCCTCCAGATGGATTATGTCCAGATGGAACGATGTCGAGGATTCAAATATGTTCTCGTAGTTGTCTGTGCTCTTTCCCGTTGGACAGAGGCATACCCGGTTTCAGATTACACTGCCCCGACTACTGCCAAACAGTTAGTTCGAGAATTCTTCCCACGATACGGTTTACCACGTGCTGTCTACTCAGATAACGGCCAGCCGTTCTCATCCGAACTAATGAAACACGTTTCACTTTTGTTAGGCTATCAGTGGAAATTCCACTGTGTCCGACACCCCGAGGCAGCAGGTCTCGTGGAAAGACATAATCAGACCCTGAAAATTAGATTGTCCAAAATATGCAGGGAGAAAGGTGTCGACTGGGTAGTAGCATTACCAGTTGCACTCTTTTACATGAGAATGGTAGCACACTCTCGAACAGGGCTATCCCCGTATGAGGTGATCTTTGGCAGACCACCAAATATGTGGGGGACGCCTATACCACGTAAAATAACTGATATTGACTGTAATATGCTGACAGATTATTTGGCTTCCTTGATGTCTGCACTACAATCTTGTCGTTCACAGGTAGCTGCGGCCTTTCCTGACAACACTGAGGTGAAACCCCATGACGTAATTCCAGGGGATCTCGTTTTAGTAAGGAACTTTGATCGAAAGACTCAGCTGGATCCTAGGTGGAAGTCGCCGAAATTGGTCTTGCTCACCACAAGGACAGCCGTGAAGATCGAGGGCAGAAAAGGCTGGATACATTCAAGTCATATCAAGAAATTTCATGGACTACCATCGGACGTAAACACCACACCTTGTGTGTCTTCACCCATTGACTCAAAACTTCCTTTTGTTGAAACAAGTAGTCACGAACATTATAAACTAAAACTCAGATCTAACCCGTCGGGAAATTTGATTGTTTAAGTCCTCTCCAAGGTGAAGCGGTTGAATTTGTCCCTGACATGTATCCCTTAGATCTGAATAGAGAAAACACCCGAAAAATGTTGAAACGACATGCATACTGTAAATCACTGCGTAGTCATTGCACAGTGACGTTATTAATTTTGTTTTTCCTAAGTTTCTTAATAATTACTGCAAGTATATTGTTGCACATATATTATCCTATTTCTAGACATGTTTATAATGTTACTGCTGAACATTCTTTTAGTGAATTACCTCCGCTTGAGTTGTCTTATAGATTTGCGCTGCGCAATAACACTTTTATTAGTATGTTACATCATTCCCATCAGGTTAGCAATGCTACAAATTGTTGGGTATGTGGCCGACTCCCTCCCTATCAGAATTATAAAGGAATTCTACCTCTTTTTCCATACCCGTTCACACACAACGGCTCCTGTGGAGCATGGTTTAGTTTAATTAATTCCCTAGATTCAAATTCTGCAGTTTATCAAGACAACTGGGTATGGGGAAATTTGAACTTAGTTTTACTTAAAGTCTGCTACCCTAACAAGGAGGGACTTCCCAAGAGAACAGGAACTGATCTAGAAAATGAAGTATATGGATTAGGTAATTTTACGCTTAATCTTATGATCCTAAATGTCGAATCCGAAGCTACTCCAATTTTGCCCGCCATGTTAGTATTTCCAGTAAAAGGTGAATTATGTGTAAGAAAGAATGGTTCCATACATATGGGCCATAGTAGATGCACCACTGTAATAGAATTCAGTGATCAAGGTAAGTCGACATTTAGAGCTTCCCGCCATTCCTATTTTATATGTGGTCAGACGGCATATGTACGTTTGCCTCTAGATTGGGATGGTACCTGCTACATTGGATTTCTTTTGCCACCTGTTTTCCTAGCTCCTCCTGATTATCACAGAAATACTCATTTAGTACACAATAGAGAAAGGAGAGATCTCCCAATTGTCGATTACACTGAAACAGCATGGGAAAAATACACAGATTTCAATAAAGGTCTCTTTCCCTATATAGGTACCGTTACCAATAGTAAGCTGATACGTAGATTAACTAGAACCCTTGAAGCAGTAGTGAACGAAACTATTTCCGCCTTAGGCAATTTAACAGAAGAACAGTCTGCTATGCGGATTGTTGTGCTTCAAAATCGTCTTGTCCTTGACGTCATCCTGGCCGATAGGGGCGGAGCTTGTAGGGTCATCGGATCAAGTTGTTGCATTTTCATACCAGAAAATTCGCCCTCTGTATATAAAGCCATAACTCGCCTTCATAAGATTGTAAACCAGATACACCAGAATCCAGGCACCTGGACTTGGTCCGGTTGGTTTTGGAGTGTATTATCTACCTTTGGATGGAAGGTCCTATCCTTCCTAGGTATTGGCTTCCTCATACTATTCAGTTGCTGTCTATGCCTACAATGTGGACCAGCGATTTGTGGTCTGTGTGCCACATCGTGTATTCCACCAGCAAGATCTCGTTCGTCCCAGAAGAAAAAAGAAGAACAAATGATGCTATATGAACAGATCAATGGATTGATGAAGATTGATATCTCTTGACGGGCAAGTAGGGGACAAGGAGGGAATGTGGAAATATGGATTTTTCCGATCAGTTATGTCCCCTATCTTGGACCCCAACGGTTTCATGTATGAATCACAAGTACATGTATGTTCCCTCTAGTTCCAGTTCTGAAGACGCAAATACATGTGCGTCCACCGTTAACATGTCCTCTTTCAGATCCGCCATGAATGGGCCGGATATTCCATTCCTAAGTACAAAAGGCCACCGCCTTTATATGGTTTACTTATGCCATTTTACAGTCCAGGCAAGTAGGCCCTGATTCTGTCATCAAGCTTTTCTTGCTTTCTGTCTCTGAAGCTCCAGTCCGAGCCTGCATCTGTGACCATGAACTTTGTCTCATTCCCTGCGCGGCTCACGATGCCTGACATCAGCTTGCTGATTGCCAAGAACTGTATTTCACCTTCGAAATTATCTGCTCCGATCCCTGCCCAATGCATTCCTGTCTAATAGTTTAAGTAAACATTCTGCCAGCTACCGAGCAAAGGCCCGGTTTCTCTGTCTTTATACAAGTAATTCATAGCCCTGTTACTATGGAAGATTCCTGCCCTCGCATCTAGTGTAGACACTTAGACGCTTGTACACGCACTCACAGTCAGTATAGTCAGTATAGAATAAGATTCTACTCTCAGAGACCTCCCTTCTGGATAACTTAGTTCTTTAAACATAGGATGATTAGATACGATTTGGGATTAGGTTGACTTGACCCTCCAGACATCTGTCGCCACATGTAGAGCTAAATGTCAAGTCCCCTCCACCCCCTAGCTGCACGTCAATCACACGTCATGCTGCTGCGCGCGCATCTCTGCCAAGTATTTCTGCTGACATTGCGAAATTATTTCATAGGTCCACCCATATGTGACATCACAACCAATGACGTTTCCTTGTTACTCCCAATTACGCCTCCTTCAGCTACGCATGTGAAATGTTATCTTTGCTATCAATTGTTACGCCTCTTGCATTTACTTCACTGTAATGCCTATTGTATAAAAGTGAATAATTATCAATAATGTATGTACTTCACTTCCTGAACCTCCGTGGTGATGGAACTTGGAGGCCACGATTCCGAATCGTCCATTGGAATAAAGCCCATTCCGAACCTCTAATACCACGGATTCTGCCTCTTATTTACTGAGCTATTTTTATTATGTTTCTGTATCAAATTAAGTCCCGGTAATTAAATTATTTACCACAGCACAACCAATAGGAAAAATAGGCTATGTCCCACTAAAATGCCAAAACTGTGTAGAAAACTTTGGTTTTCAGACAAAAGTCTGCCTGTTCTTGAATGCTGGGAAGATGGTGATTTTAGCACCACAAACGCTTTGTTGATAACATTTGCAGGGAAAAAACACACTCTTTCTTCTTCAGTACTCGTTTCCAATTTAGCTGTATTTTGGCTAATTTCTCAGTCCACTCCTGGAGATTCCACAAACCCTGGGTACCTTTAGAATTCCCAGGATGTTGGAAAAAAAGGATCCAAATTTGGCATGGATAGCTTATTTGAAAAAAAGTTATAAAGCCCTAAGCACAAACTACCCCAAATAGCCAAAAAAGGGCTCAGCACTGGGGGTGGGAGAGGAGGCCCAGCAGTTAAGGGGTTAAACACTGTGCATGGCATATGTGTGGGGGAGGGGAGGACAAATGGGCATCTCCAGTAAGCAGTGTCAGCAGGGAGATGCTCTGAGAGTCTCTGATCAGCAGTCACAATGCCACAGGTAGGTTGCTGTTGGATTGATTCATTACTGAGAAATATGAGATTGTTTTTCAATTGCTTGAAGACCACTAGAGGTTTGGTAGTGTGGTTGCAGGTCTCAATATTTTTTAATGTTATTTCATTTTTGGTAAGGAGAATGAAGGGGTGGAGGGATGGGTTAAGCATAGTATTTAAAACTTGTATAATCTCCTTCTTAACTTTTTGCTATGACATTTAGGCCCTCATTACAATGTCCCGCCATCCGGGGCATTGGTCTGACCACTGCATTACAATGCAGCTGGTCGGGCCGTAGAGGTCGGGGGTAGGACCGCCGCTTCCGACAGGATCTAATATCCCATTGGGATGGCATTTGTATTCCTAACCTTACAATGGAGTCGGTGCCTGCGCAGGCACTGCTGTAGTGTTTAGGATTCCCTTTCCAACTGTCTGTTCATGGTGGAACTGGCAAACGGAAAAAGGGACTTTGGGGGCCCCAAGCAGGGCCCCCGTAAGCCACAGTTAAGTGGCCCTGGGAGCACATGTAGGGCCCCCCACACATCCATGCACCAAGATCCTTTTTCTTCTGCAGCTTGTGCTGCGGCCTTTTTTACTGGGCCTCAGCAGAATAAAGCACTTTATGGCCACCTGCATGGCGGTCCTATCATAATAGTGCAGGTGAGACCACCGTCTCATTGTCAGATGGTCACCTGCCCAATATGATGGTGGTCAGCAGTCCGGTGGACCGCCATCATATTGAGGGACGAAGTTAGGCAGCAGTGCTAATTGACTGCATTGGATGTTAGTGAAGGTGAATTATTCATATTAAAAGTCTCATTGGCTGGCATACATGGTGGCAAAACAGGTAACGCCAAATTGATTTGATGAGTGATTTTATCCGATTCTCCAAAACCAGCATGCTCGGACCTGGGAGGAGGCGGGGAGAAACTGACGTCAACATTTGGGTTCACCCCGGCCGGCCCTAATATTTCCTGAGGGAATGAGCGTCCTGGTGGCAAATTCTTTCCACATACACAAGGAAAGGCAGCGCGAGGAAGGTGCCTTCAGCTCTGGAATGAAAGCGCGAAACTGGCAATGATTTACCGCTTTTGCCATATCTTTTCCCTCCATCTTTGGCACTCGCCCTCCAGATCAGACTAATGGCGCTGCAATTGAGTCTTCAACATGTTGCCGCACAAACACTCTCTGCAACATATTGTCAAACAAACCGGTTCTTGAGAAGGCAAAATAATGACGTTCATGCGGGGAATGCAGTAGATATTCTTAGTTAAGTGGTATACTATTACTCAGGCCTGATTTACGACCATGTGGAAACTGGACCATTACGTTTTTTCTATATAAATGTATGGTTGAGGACTGAAGCAGCGCTCTGTCTCATGTTCTGTGAAGAAACAATCTGCGTCATATTTAGCAGTGTAACATTTTGTTAGCAATGGTTTGGCAAACAGACACCTTTTGGCTAGTTGAGAATTTCCTCTGTTTTTCGCTGTAGCTGTTTCTGCAGTTAATACGTTTTTCCTCATTACCTTTCCCAAATGTCAGTTTGTAGTGTATTACTGAGAGTTCCTGGCATGATGACCTGCAGACAATTTTCAACTTCCACGTGTTTTTTACCACCTCAGCATTCTTAGCAAATTTGATTGTCTCCAGCCTCTTAACCTCAGCCCCCACCCGGTGCCCACTGTCCCTTTGATTTTTCGGTCTCGCCTGAGCAAGCGCATGCGCTGCTCTGCGAGACATTTAGTTAGGGCTTTTAAAAGTGCTGCCACACGGCCTAGCGCTTGCGTCCATGCGAGCGTGCACGGGTGCAGCCGGCAGCTTTCAGCGCCCGAGGCGCCATCTGGAGCTTTCTCTTTTTCCGCTGCTGCGCGCGCACCACTCGAGATTGGCCTCTTCTTACACTGTGACCTCACCGCCAGTCAGCAGCCTTTGATATACACCTGGCCTTCATTTTATACCTCTGAAGTCAAGTGCTTTGAGATGTTACATAAACATCATATACATCGTATCTTGATAATGGTTAAAGTGACGATTCCACTGTACAACGTTAATGGCTTAAATTGTTCACACTTACCTAAATTTGCACCTCAAATAGCCACTAAGCTATACGCACAATTTGACATTTTCGCTCACCACTCATTACACACTCAGGTGAGTAATACAGCACTAAAGCATTCTGGGGCTGGTAGTTCGTAAAATATATCCCAAGTGGGCTGCAGGCAGTCCATTCAATCCGATATGATTAAAATCACAGGGGCACAGGCAGAGTTCATCCCCGTTCAAATGTTATGCTAAACAGTCCAGGTCCGCTGATGCACCTCACCAGCTGCGGGACCGCTAACTTCTGCGGCGGTGCAACCTTCGGCCGGGTCGGCCGTAATTAATTCAGTTCCACAAGTACCCAAAGGCAGGACGCACTCACTGTCAGCAAACTCCAGTTTAGGGAAGAAACCCATGCTCCCAGCATCAGCAGAGCCTGACGCGTTTCAGGACAACTCCCTTTCTCATGTAGGGGTACGCGCCGTACCCATGCCCTCAGAGCGTGGGTACGGCCCGTACCACGCGTACACCTACATCACCACTCCAATGGTGGTACGGGCCGTACCCACGCTCTGAGGGCGTGGGTACGGCCCATACCACGCGTACACCTACATCACCACTCCAATGGTGATACGGGCCGTACCCACGCTCTGAGGGCGTGGGTACGGCCCGTACCACCATTGGAGTGGTGATGTAGGGTTACGCGCCGTACCCACGCCCTCAGAGCGTGGGTACGGCCCGTACCACGCGTACACCTACATCACCACTCCAATGGTGGTACGGGCCGTACCCACGCTCTGAGGGCGTGGGTACGGCCCATACCACGCGTACACCTACATCACCACTCCAATGGTGATACGGGCCATACCCACGCTCTGAGGGCGTGGGTACGGCCCGTACCACCATTGGAGTGGTGATGTAGGGTTACGCGCCGTACCCACGCCCTCAGAGCGTGGGTACGGCCCGTACCACGCGTACACCTACATCACCACTCCAATGGTGGTACGGGCCGTACCCACGCTCTGAGGGCGTGGGTACGACCCGTACCACGCGTACCCCTACTTCACCACTCCAATGGTGGTACACCCTCAGAGCGGGGGTACGGACCGCATCACCCGTACCTCTAGGGCACCAGTACATTAGTGATACAAGGCGTACACACGCTACGAATGTTGGCTTAGGGCCTGGTGCAGCATATAACCAGTATATTGGGGTGTGTACATGGCCAGGACAGCAGTGTACAGCATCAAGGGTGCAGGTGGGTGGGTGGATGTCTGCCAAGGAGTCCCAGCAGTGTCCAGACATGTGAGGGGTGGGTGTATATGACTCCCAGCAGTGGACAGAGACATGTGAGGGGTGGGTGCAGAGGACTCCCAGCAGTGCCCAGAGAGATGTGAGGGGTGGGTGCAGATCACTCCCAGCAGTGGACAGACATGTGAGGGGTGGGTGTATATGACTCCCAGCAGTGGACAGACATATGTGTGTGGGTGCATATCACTCCCAGCAGTGGACAGACATGTGAGGGGTGGGTGTATATGACTCCCAGCAGTGGCCAGAGACATGTGAGGGGTGGGTGCAGAGGACTCCCAGCAGTGGACAGAGACATGTGAGGGGTGGGTGCAGAGGACTCCCAGCAGTGCCCAGAGACATATGAGGGGTGGGTGCATATCACTCCCAGCAGTGGACAGACATGTGAGGGGTGGGTGCAGATCCCTCCCAGCAGTGGACAGAGACATGTGAGGGGTGGGTGCAGAGGACTCCCAGCAGTGGACAGACATGTGAGGGGTGGGTGCAGATCACTCCCAGCAGTGGACAGAGACATGTGAGGGGTGGGTGCAGAGGACTCCCAGCAGTGGCCAGAGACATGTGAGGGGAGGGTGCAGATCACTCCCAGCAGTGGACAGATATGTGAGGGGTGTGTGTATATGACTCCCAGCAGTGGACAGAATCATGGGGGTGTGTACATCATGATCAGATGAGCACAACTCCATGGGTGTATGTACGCATCCCTAATGTTCGACTATGTTGATAGTTTCATAACAACACATCACTGACAGCAGTGTCCCACTCCCATGAGGATGGATGTCCTTCCCCCACTGCATGACACAACACATGTGGGTGTGAGGACAAATGACACATGCATACCCACCCCTGGCGGATGCAGCACAATACACACACAGAGATCATGCCACAAGACTGTATACTCATGTCAATGGCCACTACACTAAGAGAGCCAAAGGGAACACACACTGTCACGCACATCCCAGGACTGATAGAATGTACAGGTGCCGGGACAGCCACCAAGATGTTGCCCCTCATGGAAGGAATAGGGTGGACTACCCACAGATACAATGCCCACAATTGTCAGTTAGGTGCTCAAATACCCTGCAGAACAAGTACCAAATGTGTGCTAGGCTGGGATAACACACATGCATAGTGTGGAAAATGCTGATTGTTGCCATTAAGGCATGACAACATACTCAATACACAAGTACAGTGACTAGCAAGGATGGCAGAGAGGATGCAGCCAGAGACATTGCTGAGCAGGCATGGCCATAGTTGAAGGGATCCGTCACCAACATAGGAAATGTAGACACAGGTCAGCACTACAAAAGTGCAACTCCCTGCAGGGTAGATGTCAGGTGCCACAGAGGAAGGAACAGTCCTTGGGACAATGTCTCCAAACACAAATAGCACACACGACCAAATATACCTTGCAGAGACATTGTGATGGCAGGCAGATACCATGGTCCACCCCATTAGCATCAGACGACAACTTTCTCCTGACACATAACACATTACCACCACCCAACTCCGGGACCATCAGCACCCACATCAATACCTGAAATGCAAATGTGTTCAAACGGAAAACAAAATGCTTTCTTCAGCATTAAATGAAAAAGTAGTTAACGACACTATTAACAAAGGCACATGGCCAGTCCAGATCTGAAGTCCTTGGGGGGGACACATGGCCACGCGTCTCCCCTAGCTTGCCTGCATATTAGAACCCTCAGGTTCCTCGACTGGGGGGGCATCATGTGGGGAAGGACCAGGCACCGCAGGGACAGGAGGTGGAAGGGTAGGTGTGGTGGGTGCAGGGACGGATGCCTCCACCACAGGGGGTGGGGCAGCACCAAAGGTGGAGGTCAGCTCGGCGCTGCACACTGCTGCCAGGTCGTCAAGCGTCTCCCCTTCACCCGAAGACAACACAGCCTCAAAGGAGGGGGGGGGTCGGAGGGATGGGGTGCAGCACTACTGGGGGAGAGGGGGGCAGGGGGGGCTCAACTCCCCTACCCGTGGAGTGCCGTTCCCGTTTGCGGGCTGGAGAGACAGAGGGGCTGAGGCCCAGCACAGCCAAGTAGGCCTCTTTCTCTGGATGTGTGGTAGGGGAGCCGAGAGGAGTGCCTTTGGAGGGACTGGTTAGTGCGCCATGCGGCCTCGGACTGTGGCTGCGTGTATGCCTGTGTGCCCCAGACCCAGTGGGTGTGCCCTCATCCCCCTGAGTGTGCGTGCCAGGAGGAGTGCGCTTGCCCTTACGTGGTGGTGTGCTGGCTGTGTCTGGTGGGGTGCGTGCTTGTGAATGTCTGTGTGTGCTTGGGACAGGTATGGGAGTGGGAAGTGTGGATGGTGCAGGGGTAGGGGGGGACGAAGCGCTGCAGGAGACTCACTGCTGCCGTCAGTGAAGAGTCCATGGACCTCAGCAACATCCATTGGTCAGACATCGCTGATGACATGCCCTTCATGTACGACACCATCTGTGTCATCATTCGGGTCTGGCCATGGAGGACATTCAGCAGCGATGTCTGTCCAACCAGCAACTGAT
This sequence comes from Triturus cristatus, assembly GCF_964204655.1. Classification (NCBI taxonomy): domain Eukaryota; kingdom Metazoa; phylum Chordata; class Amphibia; order Caudata; family Salamandridae; genus Triturus; species Triturus cristatus. The sequence continues at coordinate 560,032,170 of NC_140590.1, forward strand.
GCAGAATGTCCACAGACTCTGCAGTGAGGGCAGCAGATGGGGCAGGGGGTGCGGTGCCTGGCACGAAGGAGACACGGTGTTGCCTAGCATGGACAGAAGGGACCGGAGCAACTGGGAGGGCGGTGATGAGAATGGAGGGGGCGGTGACACATGTAGTGCTGCTGCCAGCTGTCATAGCGGCCTCCGCCCCCTGGAGGAGTTCAGCATCGGACCCGTCTGCATCGTAGTCAGTGTTGTCACTAGACGGGTCCTCCGCCTGACTCCCCTCGCCCTCTGTGCCACTTGCTCCCGCAGACTCCGCAGCAGTTGTGGCAGCGGTGCTGGATCCCTCCTCCACGTCCATGCAGGTGTCTCCCTCGGTGTCCTCCGATGATGCTGTGGGCAAGGTGAAGAGACAGAAAATAATCAGTCACCTGTATACAACAGACACATGAGTCCCAATTAAAATGTCACAGTGCATATCAGGATATGTATCATGAGTAACATCTAGAATAGTCCGCACATATGTAACCCTGCACTCCCCAGTTGGTTGACCCACCATGACACTTGGAAACAATGGAGATCATGACACAACAGCAAATAACTTGATATCGAATTATACTGAGAAGCTAGTGTCTGGGGACAGTTGAGCACAGCAAGAATATTAATCCATGCCACCTATTGTTCACTGTGAACGAAACAGTATTGGTGCACCCAAGGCCAAATAACACACCTCAATACTGAAGGTGTCCCTACACTCTGAGACCTGCGAGTACTCAGGAAACCATAGCCAAAAACATTGCAATCCCTTGGGACTCACATCACTTTACACAATGTACATGTTTAGAATGTGTGAATGTGCCACTTTGTGAACAGAAGACACATCTGCCTGCATGACAGAAGTCACACAATGATGTGCACACAAAACTACTTTTACACAGTCATTGTATGAGCTGGCAGCCGATTTCTAAAAAGCCACTGTAAATAAGAAATGGTGTATAAGTAAGTACATATACATGGCACCACGGTGGTCTGGATGACTTGACACTCGTAAGTTCGTATCAGCACCAACCAAGGACTTACACACATGCAATCACACTGTGTGAACATGGATATGTATATTCAGAAGACAAGTGGTAATCAAACTGTGCCTTCCAGTGAAATGTGCCTGCGTGTCCACGGAAAGTGTAAAAGTACTTTCTTTTGCACTTCCCCGGGAGACATCTGTCATGCAGGCACATTAGTGTCCTTCACAAACAACTAGCAAAAAGAAGCATAGGAAAAATGCAGACATGTTGACAAGTGTAGTGAGTGCCAAGGTACAATACTTATTGACTGAAAACTTGAATCATGCCACCTGTCACATGGCCATCCGTACCATGATGACACAGTTGGCACCACATCTGACCCACTGCCTGTCATGTCATGTGGAGTGGCACACATGCCCAAACACGGACAATGCATTAGCTAATGGGCATGCAATGTGTCTGGATAAGGAGCACCTGCACTGAGGAGACACCCTCATGGCAAGAAAGAATGCACACACAGACCAAACTACGTTGCATCTCGCCCACACACTGGTGGCAAAAATAGATGAGCATGAGCCATGTATTTCCATTTTTGACACATGCTGCAAATCACAAACATTAAACCCAGCGCAACCTGACTGGGTCACTGCATATTGAGTGTCTGTCGAGACAATTATCACACACAGGTCAGACACGGCAAGGAGACATAAGATTTGGACATGTAGGCCATGCCCGCACAAACCCCCCATACCTGAGACAATGTGATTGAGACAGATCAAGAAGTGACACCTCTTAATCTGGGTTTACTCCAATGTGCATCACGAATTCCTAAATGTACTCCACATCACCTCGTGAGGCTGCCAACACATATTTGTGACAAACAGCCATCAACAGATAGTTGTACATAGACACACAGGCACTGCCCAGTGTGAGGATGCACAAGCTAAATGGGGTCAACATGTACAATGGGCACATGTAGCACACTTCAGAGAAATACAAATGAGGGCAGGGAACTATGGCACAGAGGCCAAACTATGCTGAAAACACAGAGAATGGGCACAGTGTTGGATGACACACATGATTCGGAGGCAAGGGTGTCTTAGGGGACTGTAGTGGGAACACAGCTCCATTGTCCTGGAATTATCTGACTGTAACCTGAGCTACCGTCCCTGCACTATGCATATCTCCCACTCATGCACATCATGTCTGAGGCCACAACATTGTTAATGCATGCTGCAAGTCTGTTCATTTGAAAACTCACACTCCTATTTTGAGACTCAGCATCAGTGCCAACTAACATGGACTCCCAAATGACTGTACAGGACAGGCAAGGTAACAACACATGTCTCAGATTCCCCCCCCCCCCCATGATGCAGAAAGGAATGTGCACTTGGATTAACTGGCAGCCTAGATGACCATGTGCAATAGTGATTACACACAGACCAGGGAACACATGTCATTTAGGGGAAGGGAGGAGGAACAGCCCCGTTTGACTTTGGGGAACATGATATGCACTGCACAAATTAACCCTCGCTATGTATCCAGGCAACTGAGCACTTACAAAATCTGGTGACACACAACAAACACACACGTACCTACCCCCTTCCTGCCGCTGCAACTCCTGTAACCGCCTATCCAACTCAGGGAAGACCACCGCCAGGACACGCTTCATCTGTTGGGTCAGTCGTCGGCCCCCGCTGTGCTTGTGTGGAGGTGAGTCCTTGAGCTGCCACCGGGCGATCCTCCGGGTCCAGCACCGGATGTCCTGCCAGCGTTTCCTCACCTGGGCGAGGCGCCGACTGCGACCCTCCACAGATCTCACGGCCCTGACGGCCTGCTTCCATATGTCCCACTTGGCGTAGGCGGTTACCTGTGAGGATGACAAAGTGAGACAACATCGCTGCACCTGCTCCATGTCACAGAGACACACATTTGAACATCTTTGATATTTAGAACAGGGCATATTATGCTGGCAACCAATTGCACGTTTCTCATAGGGACATTAGCCTATGTGGAAGCCCCAAAGCAGTACATGGCATTGAATGTACACAGGTGGCATGAGGGGTGCAACACACTCCATGATCATGGCACACGCTGTGCATCACTTGCAACACCAGGCTGATGGACAGCACCTCCAAGCAGTCACATGCCCCAGGCCACTGACGCAACCTCCGCAGAGTACACAGACACACACAGGTACAGATCAATCACCTGCCATTGGCAACAGCGGATACAAACCTCACTCTGCACATGTGCCACTTGCCTGTGGGGTGTCACAGGTGTGGTGATAGCTCAGCAAGTCAGACACTCTGCACGGCTTACTTAAACCCCTCAGATGGGTGGAGCTGTTGCCTCCTCCATGCAGCTGGGGTGCAACACTCCACATAGACACTCACCCACATGACAAGGAACATTCACACACATCAATGTCCAGGGGGCGTACACATAATTTGGACACTCTCAGCATAGCTCCACTCAACTCACACACATCTGTGGGTACAGTCACCCGTCACACCGGGGGGGTCAGGGAATCACCTCTGGACAATAGGACAAAATTCGGCATAAGGATTGAGTAGGCTGAATGTTCCATGCACTATGCAGTGAATGTCACAGTAAGCACAATGCAAGTGAGGAGTGCACACGGGAACTACATCATGCTCTGCATGGGAGACATAAGCCATTCCCCCCCCCGGGACCCACGCTAAACAACATTGCATGTCTGTCACACCTGGACACAATGCCAGAAGTGACAGTCACAAAAAAGGGGCACAGTCAAAGCTAGTGGAGTCAGCACTCACCTGCTCCCCTGATCTCCCATACAGGCTGGGGTACTGTGGGAGGATGACATCAAGCAATGCCTCATTCTCCTCATGGCTGAAAGGCTGGGTCCTCTCCACAGTCCCTGACATGGTCCCAGAGGAATCACAAGCAGCAGCAGTGGTGTCGAGTGTAAGGAAGTGCAGGCAAGTGTCCTCTCATGGGTTCTGGCTGACTTACATCTGCCTTGCTGGGCTGTTTCATTTACAGGAGTACAGAGTGATTGGTCAGTCTCATTTGCATCCTACGTTTCCTCCAATCCCTTTAAACATACCCCAGTAAGGGCCTTTGCATGGTTCAAAATTTGAGCATGATGTGAAGTCAACAACCACTTTGCAACATTGTATTTAGTTGCCAACTGCCTATTCCAGGCCACATGATAGAACATTTGAACTTGAAAATCGGTATCCATGACAACCAGCATGCATTTAGGCCCCAATACGTGTCCCTCATGTGTCCCTATGTAATTTAGCTATCCACACACAGGTACGGTGCGTTTCACACGTACTCCTACCGCACCAGTTGCACATTGCGTTAGCCACGTACGTGTATGACCAGTGTGTACACGTACGTGGGCTACCAGGGCGTACACGTACGTGTACGACCAGTGTGTACACGTACGTGGACTACCAGTGGAACACGTACGTGGACTACCAGGGTGTACACGTACGTGTACGCCCTGGTAGTCCACGTACGTGTTCACACTGGTAGTCCACGTACGTGTATGCCCTGGTAGTCCACGTACGTGTTCACACTGGTAGTCCACGTACGTGTACACACTGGTCGTACACGTACGTGTACACACTGGTAGTCCACGTACGTGTATGCCCTGGTAGTCCACGTACGTGTTCACACTGGTAGTCCACATACGTGTACACACTGGTAGTCCACGTATATGTACACACTGGTCGTAAACGTACGTGGACTACCAGTGTGTACACGTACACGGAATACCAGTGTTGTACACGTACGTGGACTACCAGGGCGTACACGTACGTGGACTACCAGGGATACACGTACGTGGACTACCAGGGCGTACACGTACGTGGACTACCAGGGTGTACACGTACGTGTACAACCAGTGTGTACACGTAGGTGTACGACCAGTGTGTACACGTAGGTGTACACACTGGTCGTACACCTACGTGTACACACTGGTCGTACACGTATGTGTACGCCCTGGTAGTCCACGCACGTGTATACACTGGTAGTCCACGTACGTTTACACACTGGTCGTACACGTACGTGGACTACCAGTGTGTACATGTACGTGGACTACCTGTGTGTACACGTACGTGGACTACCAGGGCGTACACGTACCTGGACTACCAGGGCGCACACGTACATGGACTACCAGTGGGTACACGTACGTGGACTACCAGGGCGTACACATACGTGGACTACCAGTGTGAACACGTACGTGGACTACCAGAGCGTACACGTACGTGTACGACCAGTGTGTACATGTAGGTGTACGACCAGTGTGTACATGGAGGTGTACACACTGGTCGTACACGTACGTGTACACACTGGTTGTACACGTACGTGTGTACGGTCCGTACACACACCCGTACTCCAGCGGGAACAACAGTGTGATGATACGGACCGTTCACACGCCCTCAGAGCGTGTGTACGGTGCGCTTCACAGCTTACACAGGTGATAGGAGGCGCACACGACTGGAATGGAGGTGTCAGACTCGTGCACGGCTGTACATCAAGTCATAGTCATTCCAGTCCTACATGTGCAGGGCCTAGGTGTGTCAGGCAGTGATGTGGCACATCTCCTCATGTTTTAGCACAATAGATGTGTGATGACCTGTGTACACATGTCATGTGTGATGGGGAAGTATGTGGCACACTTCCCCTTCCCACAATGCACATGTGTGCATGTAGTACAAACGTGTCAAGCACTACATCACTGGTATGGCACAGTCACCAACACCCGCCAATGTCCCCTGATGCCAGGGACAGGGACACTAACACCTGACATCTAAGTAACAGTGTGCCCCGATGTGAACATGTCCTGTGTGTGTATTGTGTTCCCATGAGCTTGCTGGTGTTCCGTCAACTGCATCTGCTGTTGCTGCATCCAACATGTGCCTGTGTGTAGATGGGCATGGCACACATATACGCACACCATGCCACATGTGGATTCACACGTTACGTGTGTCTGTATGCTTCAAAGATGATTTTTTGACATGAGGACATATCTGCGCCGTATCCATGCCTGTGTTTTCGTTTTTCACGTGTACCCCTTCATCGCTATGTGTATGTTCTGTACATTTCCAATGACATGTGACCTGTGCATCTAGCTTGCCGCCAGCAGTCTGTATGAGATGACATCCTTCCAATGCAGATTTGTGGATGTATGTCACTCCTGTGATGTCTCTGGCTGTTCACTTACACTGGCCCACAGCCAATTCTGGGCCATGTCATGTAGAACGTGACTATCAACGGGTGTAGCTGGCTTGTCGTAGGAGTATCACCTGGCTGACATACGTGTCCAGGATGTGTAGCACAGACCTGACTCTGTATTTAGCTGATGTGTAGTAGCAGTTGAGCATGTGCTCAGTTCATTGACATTGATGTTGTTAGGTACTCACTCTTCGTTCTTCCTTCCAATTATCTGCAGGGCACCGCCTCTCCCCCGACCAATGCCAGACTTGGCTGCCATGAGGGAACGTGACTGCATAAGACGTTACCCCTTCTCGCAACAGTTGATTGAGGACTTGACCGCAAAGCTTGAACAACACCTCCAACCGCGACACAGGTATCCTACTGCGCTGACACCCAAGATGTAGGTGATGGCAGCCCTAAATATTTTTGCCACCGGTACGTTTCAATTCACCATAGCTGATGTTGGTGGCATGTCACAGACCATGTTCAGCCGTGTCCTGCATGATTTTTTAGAAGCCATGTTGGAGCACCTGGATGAATTCATCCATTTTCCAACTCGTGAGCAGTTGACAGGTGTCAAGGGTGAGTTCTATGCCCTGGGAGGGATGCCCCATGTCATAGGGTCTATTGATGGGACACATGTGGCTTTGGTACCACCACAGGCACAGGAGGTGGCCTATCGCAACCGTAAACATTACCACTCTATAAATGCCCTTGTGGTGTGTCTTGCAAACATGCTGATTTCCCATGTCTGTGCAGGTTTTCCAGGGTCAGCACACGATGCCTACATCATGAGGCATAGCAGGGTGCCAGAAATGATGCTGGGGCTGCACAACGAATGAGCATGTCTTGTTGGTGGGTATACTCTGTTTGTCCTCTGTTTAGCGCTATTTTATTATCTTACGGCATCTCCTGACCCACTTCTTTACATGATGTTTCCATGTAGGGGACTCTGGCTATCCCAACATGCCATGGCTCATGACACCCCTCCGCAACCCCAGAACAGCTGCAGATCACCGTTACAACAACGCACATGGGCAGACCAGGCGAGTGATTGAGAGGACGTTTGGTCTCCTGAAGAGCAGATTCCGGTGCCTTCACAAGACAGGCGGGTCCCTCCCATATGCACCGGTGAAGGCCTGCAAGATCTTCCTCGTGTGCTGCATGCTGCACAACATGGCAGTGGAGAAGGCATGCCACTCATCCTGGATCCGGATGAGCAGGAACATCCACCCGTGGAGGATGAAGGGCTTGGTCATGAGGCAAGTGACGATGAGGAGGAGGAGGAGGAGGACGACGACATCCGGAGTCAGCTCATACGCAACTTCTTCTCATAATGGTGAGTCCATGGGTCTGAGTGTGCACGGCTGGAGCCTTGTGTGGCATGTGTTGCAATGTGTGTGTCCAGCTGACTGTATGCTAAGTGACTTAGATGTGTGTTCAGATGTGTCACTCGAGTGATGATGTCCTTCCACACATTTTAGCTTAGACACTCAATTGTAATATAGCATGGTGACAGACTTATTCCTGTAGAGTAAATTACCATGCATGCGGATGACAATCTCTACCCTGACTTCTGGTGTCTCTGTCATCCCCAGGTTGTTTGGCATGCTGTCTGCTCGTGTCATCGTTGGGCTCCCGCTATTCCTCATGAGTATTGCAACGTGTGCTGAATCAGCGTCCCATGCACGGACATGGTGAAAAGTCTATTTGGTTAAGGATTGCTGCACGGCATTTTGGTGTTGGCAGGTGTTTGTAATGTGTGGGCACTGCTCCTGTGCATGTTGTGTTACTATACATACATGTCGACTCACCATGGGGCACATGACATGTTGCATGACTCCCATGTATTGATAGTCACCCTTCGTAGCAGTCACCTGTGATGGGACAGAGGATTCTGATGAAGGCATCAATGTGTGTACAACTTCCCTCTGAAACATACGGGATGCTATGTCTAGTCTGAGACATCCCCATGAGAGGATAAATGGGGAATTGAAGCCCCTCCGTGTGCAGCAGGGGGTGTTTGGCTCACAAACTTCACTTGTGTGGCAGTTCAATGGATTTACAGCATCTGTGTTGTGAAGGGGGTGTCCAGTGTAGGTCCCACATGTTCTGCCAAATGACCTGTGAGTCTGTTCCTATTGATGCATTTCCCTAGGTGTGAACCTGAGTAATAAAGGTGTACCTCACCCTCCAAGGTGCCTCATCTCTGTCAATGCTAGTCTCTTGCCACTTTGCATGCGGCATCTCTGGCATAGTTGTCAAAGATTGGGCATATGAGTCTATGTGTAGTTTAGCAACATGCATGCAGTTCTTCAGGGATTAGAATATCCATTGTGCTTGATGTCCATGGTTGTGTATGTATTTGAGCATGTTGGTTGCCACAACAGACCGTCAACACCTGCTGAGGGTGTGTATCCTGTGCGCAGCTCGTCCTTCAGTTTAATAATCAGGTGTCAGTCATCTTTGGGGATTGTGCATCCATTGTCTCTGGGTGTGCCATGGGGAATCGGACACTCCTCCTTTACATACGCCTGTTGCAGTAGTCCTTTCTGACATCCTTGTCTTTGTGTGCAACTAGTGGCATAGTTTCCATGTCATGCCGCCTGCTGCTGCAGCCCCTGCAGCGAGGGCACTGAGAGTTTGCAGATTTGGCAACACACACACCTCAAAGATGCTCCTCCCTTCCTCCCTCCACCCATGCATTTGTCTGGCATCAGCTTGTCTGTGCCACTGTTGCGCACACGCGGTGCCAAAGGCTGGACCTTAAGCACATGCAACGTGCACATTGCACGAACCTCATGTCCTCACATGGCCCACATCACACTACAGTCTGATGTTGCAGCCACCCTCCAAGCATTGTCCATCCAAGGAGCTACCGCCTGCTCTCAGCCATACCCTAGACGCACACACAACACCTTTGCATGATGATTGTGCAACTCCAAATGCCTACACAGCGCTGCCCCGCCTTCCAGGCCCTCTCACAGCAACCAGGTAATGTCCCTCCTAACCCCCACCGGCTCCGTACACCAGCAAGGCCATGGGAGTGGGACTCATGCCTTCAGCATGTAGTTTAGTGGCATAATCTGGCACATGGCCCAGGTATCATCTCTCAGTGTGTCAATCCTCAATGTGTCCAGGTCCCCCTCACTGGCATCACATGCACACAGCACCTCTTCATCAGCTCGTATGCCATTGACAGCCAGGTGCTCCTCACCCTCACCAAAGACGCAGCCATTGACAGTTCCAACATTCAAGAAGGCATGAGATCCATTGATGGATGGCTGAACATCAGCCACCTGAGGCTGAACTTGTACAGGACTGAGGTAATCATCTGAGGATTGTCCCCTTACAGGTGGCTCAACTGCTTGTGTCCCACCCGCAAGAGCCCTGCACATGCACCCAGTGGCCACGCACACAAGATGGTGTGCATCATGGAATTGTCACTCACATTTGCCATGCTAATCACCAGCATCTGTACCTCAGGGTGCAACACCCTCTGCATGATGCACATGATCCACAGATAGATCCACTCCAGGGAAAGACAGACCATGCCCCAGCAGCACAACACCAGCTGTGTCAACTACTGCCCCGCCCTCTACGGAGCAAGTACATCCTAACACCCGGGAAACCAGTCTACATCCAGGCTGCATGTGCACACCTCAGCTTCAACATCATGCGCCCCAGCCACCTCACTGTCCACCAGAGATAGCTGCAATGTATCACTGTGTGCTGCAGGATGACCTTCAGACTCCTCACCCACACTCAGGAGGCAGGACACAACCCCAGAGCCCACACTAACCTTGGCCGTCTGTTATCCGAGACCCCGTTGTGCCAACTCCGTGCATCCAACCTTGCCCTGGCCACCATTCTTCACATCCACCATACTCCAGCATGCTGGACATAGTTCTCCCACCTGGCAAGACATACCTGCTACTCCCTCCCGGCAACATCCACATGAGCCATGACCTCTACGCCTTCAGGATACTCTTCCCAATTGGTCTTGTCCGCAAAGTGATGCATGCCCCCCCTCAGCAGCTTGAGGCCATCACGGGTGAGTATTGTGCTCCATGTCTGTATAGTATGATACATTGTGACCCATGTGTGTCCTGTCCCAGACTCAGATTCCAGGGTATGGATGGCTGGAGTTAGTTCAACACTCATGCATATTTGACATTTCCCCACACGTAGGTTGGGTACTTATGCAAAATGAATGCAACATGTAATTGTAGAAAAATAGATTTATTCTCGGTGGGGGGCCTGTTTAGTGTGGACAAATAGGTGCTATACAGTGTGCATGGAATCCAAAGTTCACAGGGGGGAGATGGCATCCTTGCAAGTTGGAGTCATCAGAGTCCAGACCACAGTGTTGGTCATCATTGGTCAGACTGTGACCAGCAAGTCCATGTGGCAGAGAATGTCATTGGATGAGGTGCTGCTGTTGTGCCAGCGGGCCAGGTGCCAGGCCAGGTGACCTGGGAGATGTGGATGGTCCGCTGCCTCTCACGGTCTTTTCCGTGGATGACCCACCTTCCTCGGGGCACCCTCCGATGCAGGCCTTGACGATGCTTGGGATGCTCCGTCGGATTAATCCTCCTCCTCCTCCCTCCCTGTGGCTGGTGCTGGTCTCCGCCTGGTGCCCATGTTGTCGGCGATCCGACGGAGTGTCCGTTTGCACCGCCAGGAGCTCAGCCAGTCTTGCCTCCATCCGTCCTTGGTGTTGTTATTGACTGGCATGTTGCTCGGCCTGCAGGTTCTTCATCTTGTCGAATGTCCCCTTCATCTCTGTGAGGCTACCCACTACCTGGCTGATGCCCCTGGTGTCACGCCGGTATGTCTCCAAGATGTGGCGTATGTGTGACATACCGGTTCCCTCAGGTGGCTGGTCAGGTTCGCGCCTCCACCTGCCTCCACTCCCACCACCCCTGCCCACATGAGCCTGGCCTGCCGTTGTGGGCACATCAGGTCTACCGGCCCCTGAGGGATGGCATTTGCAGGCTTGTCTGCCTCCTCCTGGGTGGACGGAGAACCTTGTCCCTCCAGGTCAGACTGGCTCAGTTGTTCTGTGCGGGCAGGGCTCCTGGGTGTCTCCTGGGATGTGGCAAGAATGGGGGTGGTGGTTGGCACAGATGTATCTGACGCAGGTGCTGCAGGGGCTGGGGCACCGGAGGGTCCAGGTTGGTTGGGGTCATCCACAGAGTGCTGAGAGTCGTCGCTGCCTGTGGGATCATCTTCCTGCCGAGCCTGGGCCTATGATTGTTCCCCCCCAGTGTTGGGGGGAGATCCATGACGTTGCCCTGTGTGTGAGAGGGAGACAATGTTAATGCATTTTCATGCGACATCCATGTTTCATACATGTTCAGGTTGCCACAATTCCTCCAGGTAGTTGTATGTGCCTAGCATTCACATCAATGTTCACTTGTGGATGGGTATGTTGCAGGGGACAGATTGAAAGGTTATCCATGGTCTTTGACATGTCGCATTTGGCCTTGGATGCTTTTTTGGCTGAGGCTTAATCTTGTTGTGTCACATGTCAATTGTGAGAGTGTGTGACTCCCTTGGCTGCCCCGGGGGTGTGTGCTTGCTTGAGGGGTGAGTGATCATCACTCAGCCCGACGCTGTTCAACATCCACATGGCCCCCCTCACACAAGTGGTACGCCACCACAACCTCTAAGACATCTCCTACGCCGACGACACCCAGCGCATCCTCTCCCTCACCAAGCACCCTCACACCACCAAGACACACATCCACGAGGGTCTGAGGGCCATAGACAACTGGATGCGGAGTGGCCATCTGACACTGAACTCGGACAAGACGGAGGTCCTCATCCTGGGAACCACACACTCAGCCTGGGGCGACTCCTGGTGGCCAATTGCTCTGGGGACATCACCGACACCCACCAAACACGCATGCAACCTAGGATTGATCCTCGCATCCTCCCTCTCCATGTCCAAGCAGGTCAACGGCGTCTCCTCCTCCTGCTACGACACCCTACACACGCTCCGCCGGATCTACTAGTGGATCCCGACTTAAACAAGTAGAACAGTGACACAGGCCCTGGTCAGCAGCTGACTGGACTATGCCACTGAACTCTACGCAGGACTCCCATCCACACACCAACGGCGGATACTACGCTTCTGCAACGCCTCGGCACAAGTGATCGTCAACGCTCCCCGCCACATCACCCCCCTCCTGAGAGTCCTGCACAGGGTCCACATCGACAAGAGGATCACCTGTACGCTCCTCAGCCACGCACACAAGGCACTCCACACCCATGGACATGCCTAACTGCACATCAGACTCAGCTTCTACACCCCCACCCGCAAGCTCCGCTCCGGCATCCTCGCAGCTGTCCCCCGCATCCAACGTACGCCCGCCTGCAGCAGATCCTTCTCCGACCTTGCCGCAAGGAGCTTGGACACACTCCCAACCCACCTACGACTGACCCAAGACCTACTTGCCTTCTGATGTCTCTTCAAGACCTGTCTCTTCGAGCAGTATTGTAACCCCCCCTCAGCACCTTGAGACCCTCACAGGTAAGTTGCACGCCTTACAAGTACCCAGATCGATTGTTGATTGATTGACGGTGCCTGCTGGTGGGTGTAGTGTGATTTTGCGGTTGGTCTCCCAGGTGATGTATCTGTCCCACCATGGCGCATGCTGCCATATCAGTGAGTGTAAGTTCCTGTCCTAGTTATTTGAGCTGGTTGTGTTTGTGTTAGATTTTTCAGTTGTCACAGGAGGGCCTTGTGCTGCCTACAGCATTGCCAAGTGTCAGCTACCTTGTCAGTACTTTGGCAGTCCCTGTGCATTGCGCATGGTGCATGCGTATGTACCTGGGCCATATGGGCTGAGGGCATTGGTGTCTGTTTCTGAGTTTTACTATATATTTAATGATCCCCACCCTCCCAGCATCCCGGACATCCTGTCTTGGGTTTGTGGTTTGTGTAGGCTGGGACATGGCATGGCCTTGCTTTGTAAATGGGGCATACTCATGTTAGTGGCCTGAGCATTGTTTAGAGTGTGGTTGTGTCAGGTGAAGGCTTGAGGGTAGGTGAGTGCATTTGTTGTAGTTAGGGTGTGGATGCCATTCCTCCCATGTTTCGTGAGTTGTTTGTGTACTCACCAGGCTCTCGGACTCCTTCGACTCCGTGTACTCCCACCGGCGGAAGCAGGGCCATCACCTTCTCCTCCCAGGGATGGCAATGTACCGGTCTGCGGGGCAGCCCACCTCCTGTGATGTTACTCTGGGTGTATTCCTCGTTCATATTGTGCTTGACTACCCTGCGCAGATCGTACCACCTGGCTTGACATTCATTCCTGGTCCTTCTGATGGGCGCAACAGCATTCACCCGATCGACGATCCTCTGCCACAGGCTAGTTTTTTTGGGATATGCTGGTCTGTCTGACCAATGTTCCAAAGAGCTGTGGCGATGATTTCGTTGACAAGGATGTCCAGCTCCGCCGTTGTGAACTTTGGATTCTTGTCTGTGGGCATGGTGTGGGGTGTGGGTGTGGATGGTTGTGGGTGTGTGGGTGTGAATGTGTAGGTGTGTGTGTATGTGTAGAGGGCGTCTGTGGGAAGGAGGTTGTGTGAAGGTGTGTGAGGTAAGGTGTATGGGTGCAGTTGTTTTTGTGTGATGTCTGTCAGCAGTGAGTCTGTTGCAAAGGCTCATGGTTTATGTTTGTGGGCCCTTTTTATTGCTCCATTTGTGGGTGTGGCTGTGTTTGAACTTTTGGTGGGTGTGTTATAAGAGGTGGTTGTGATTTTGGGCCTCTGTTTGACTGTTTGGATGTGCCAGGTCAGTGTTTTAGTAGTTTTTTGTCCTGTAGACGTCTTTTGTGGTGTTGTGCGAGTCGAATTGACGGTCCTTGTGCTGTTTTACGGTGTCCTGGTTCAGTACGAGTCTTTTTCGCATAGGTAAGGTGCGTCCATGGCTATGTTGTTGTTCAGTGTTCACATGTGCAATGGTGTTGTACGACTCGTACATACGCGATGCTGGGGTACTGTGTTGGGATACGGTGCGTCCAAGTACGGGGCTGGTGTGGGGTGTACGGGGCGTACATACGTGGGTGCTGTGGTGGGGGGTACAGTGCTTACATACGCCTGTGCTGGGGTACGGCGCGTACATGGGGGGATGCTGGCTTACGGTGTTGGGGTACAGTGCGTCCGAGTACGGGGCTGGGGTGGGGGGTACGGCGCTTACATACGCGTGTACTGGGGTACGACACGTACATGGGGGATGCTGGGGTACGGTGTTGGGGTACGGTGCATCCAAGTACGGGGCTGGGGTGGGGGGTACGGCGCTTCAATGTGCGTGTGCTGGGGTGGGGGGGTACGGCGCGACCATACGCAGGTGCTGGGGTACGACGCATACATGCGCAGGTGCTGGGGTGGGGGGTACCGCGTGTACATGTGCGGGTGCTGGGGTGGGGGGGTACGGCGCATACATACGCGGGTGCTGGGGTGGAGGTACAGCATGTACATGCGCGGGTGCTGGGGTGGGGGGTACGGCACGTACATACGCGGGTGCTGGGGTGGGGGGTACGGCGCATACATACGCGGGTGCTGGCGTACGGCGCGTATATGCGCGGGTGGGGTTGGGGATCCATACGACTCGTACCCCGTCCCCAAGTGTACCGGGGTAGTGGTCATACAAAGTTTGCTCCGTACGGGACGTTTTCCATACGCTTGGGTATTCGGAACGCCGGTACGCATCGGACTTGTGCGCTCGGACTTCAGTTTTACGTACGTAAATCTGTCCGGGGACGTCTCGTAGACTTTTCCCGAGGCAATTCGTATGTAATTTGACAGTACGAATCGTACTTGCCCGTTTGTACGTAAAAAAAATACGGATACGAGTCGTACGGAAAATATTTTTACCGGATCGGAATCGGCACCTAAGTGACAATTTGTATTTCGTTTTTCCGTTCTTTTGTTAATTGAAACTTAATTTTGTGCACTGACTCATGCCACTTGATCAGCATAACGATTTCCACTTGTCACATAGTCATTTCTAGATTTATGTGCCGAACATTTGACCACAATGCTCACATCCATGTACACGATGTACAACATCCACAATGTTGTACATCGCATCACACTCACATTTTCAGCTCCCACTATTACTCTCTCATATCTACTCAAGCAACTACTCGTGAGATGTTGCGCATGCGTCCTTGTCAACAGATTCTCAAAAGAATGTGGCACATACACTTTCACTGGATGTTCCATCACAATTGACTCACTCTGTTCCAAACTCACACAAGTAGCAGCCACTGTTTTCAGACAACCTGGCAATGCTGCCACCACTGAATCCAAGCTAGCAGAAAAATATGCCACTGGACGACACGCCATTCTATGGGTTTGCTTTAAGACTTAAAGTGCACATCCATCTTTCTCACAACAGAATAGTGCAAAGTCTTTGCAATAATCTGGCATTCCCAATGGCAGGTGCTCGAAAAAGACTATCTTGCAACTCTACAGAGGCCTTAATGATTACCTCATACAATTGAATTGGATTGATTACATCTTTGTGAGTCAATCTCTGTAATGGTTTGGCTGTCAGTAAGAAACCACTGATCCGCTGTCTGCAGTATCCAACCATACCCAGAAACATTCATACTTCTTTTTGTGTTCTGGAAGGACCCATTTGCAAGATCACAGCAATTGGATCTTGTGATACTTTCCTGACTCCTTTCTCAATCTTATGTCCCAAATATTGAACCTCTTTTTGACAAAATTATAATTTAGATGGTGACACCTTATGCACACCCACTGCCAAATGGTTCAGTAGAGCAATTGTATCTGTCACACATGCTTCTCGTGTCTTTGATGCAACCAATAAATCATCTATGTATTGCACCAACACCAAGTCTTCTGGCATTACCAATGACTGACACTTTTTCAATATTTGATTGAAAATCGGTCCTTATTACCTTATTAAGTAATGTTTGTTTGTATCCTTGCACATTCTTAGTAGCTCACTATGATACCCTCTCGTACCCCCTCTGCAATGTCCCCTATACTATGTTCTTTCCTTCCATTACTGTAAAGCGCTCTGATACCCTTCAGGGTCTTGTTCGTGCTCTACAAAACTTTTTAAAGAAAAATAAATAAAATTGAAGGACTCTCTGTATACCCTTGAGGAACTCGGCACCATGCCAAGACACAATCTCCGAACCGGAATGCAAAAAGATATTGGCTATCTGGATGCAAAGGTATCAAGAAAAATGCTTGGCATAAATCAATTACTGTGAACCACTCTGCATCACAGGCAATTTGATAAATTATCACTGCTGGGTTTGGCACTATTGGATAACAAGGTAACCCAATCTTATTCACCTTTCTCAGGTCCTGAAATAGCCTGTATTTACGGCTCGGTTTCTTAATCCCCATAATAGGTGAATTACAAGGACTCCCTAATATGTCTCTCAAGATGCCTTGTTCAATCATTTGCTCGATTACAGGCGTAACTCCTGCAATAGTCTCTGAGCTCATTTTGTACTGTGGCGTTTTTGGAAATTCTGCTCCCTGTTTAACTGAGATTTGAATAGTATCAACTCCTTTCATCATTCCAATATCTTTCCCTGAAAATCTCATACATCAGACATCACTGTTTCTCTCAGCAGGCAAATCTTTTGCTGTAAATAAAGGATATAAATCATTCACTTCTGTCCCTTGCCATCATCACTTTAAATGCAACATCCTCATCTGCCATTTGAAAAGCAATGCCATATGGTGTACAATAGATTGTGCAATTCATCTTGCATAACAAGTCTCTACCCAAAAGGTTTAGCGGGCTTGTGTCACACACCACAAACCGATGCAAATCTCTAAACTCTCCAATGTGCACCTTCATTGGTTTTGTCACTGGAGTTTTGATAAGCTGAGTCGAGACACCCACAACTTGGATAGTATCTCCAGAGAAGGGTAGGTTTGGAATTTCTGCTGTTCTCACAGTAGAACGGGTAGCACCAGTGTCCACAAGGAATGTAATATCATTACCTTCTACTTTCCCATTCATTAACCCCTTCGCTGCTAGGCCTTTTCCCCTCCTGTGCTAAGCCCTTTTTGGGCTATTTGAGGTAGTGCGCGCTTAGGCCCCTGTAACTTTTTGACCACATTAGGTATCCACGCCAAATTTGCGTCCTTTTCTTCCAACATCTTGGGGATTCTAAAGGTACCCAGGGTTTGTGGATTCTCCTAGAGGGGTCACAGAAATTAGTCAAAATACAGCAATTTTTTTTTTTTTTTGTGAAAAATGTGAAAAACGGGCTGCAAATGAAAGCTTCTGGGTTTTTCTCTGCAAATGGTATCAAAAAAGGGTTTGTGGGGCTGAAATCACAATTTCTCCAGCTTTTAGGGAATGACAGACTTTTGTTAGAAAACCAACATTTTTTACACAGTTTTGGCATTTTTCTGGGACATACCCTATTTTTGCTATTTTTTGTGCTTTCAACCTCCTTCCAGTTAACGGTAGAAAAGGGTAACAAAACAATAATGGATCCTGGAAAGCTATACATTTTTGAAAAGTAGACAAAATTCTGAATTCAGCAAGGGGTCATTTGCGTAGATCCATCAAGGTTTCTTTATAGAAATTTACAGGCAAATATAGGAGAAATTAAAAATTTGTTGAAAAAAGCAGCCTCTTGAGTCAACGTTTTTACCTGTAACTTCTTCGAATTATGACATCTCTTTGAAAGCAATGTACCGTTACATCCGGTAGACCTTCCTGGTTGTGTGGACATATAGGACTTGTAGGTTCATCAAGAGCCCAACGAACCCAGAGTAGAAAAATGAGCAGCATTTTGTAATGTTTTTTTTTTTTGGTCCGGGTATATAGCAATTATTGTGGGAAAATGTATACTTGGAAAAATCGGTATGAAAGTCACCTATGTATTTCTGAAATGGGAACAAATTACAGAGTTCAGAAACAGTGCATATTTGCACATTTTCGAAATTGGGAATACTCATATTTGCATGACAATTATTGGTCATTTTTCAAAATGACTTTTTTTTTACACAATGTCTTTCATTTGGAAGGGAGAAATGCATCAAAAATCAACAGGTAATAACAGTAGCTTTACAAATTTGAACTACCCTAAGTCTCCCGAGAAAAATGGTACCTCACTTGTGTGGGTAGGCATAGTGCCCACGACAGGAAGTGGCTCAAAACCTAAGGTGAACACACCACATTTTCACACTGAAAATTTACACTTTTTTTGCAAAGAGTCTAGCTGTAGTTTTTGAACCCTAGCCCTGCCGGCACCTAGGGAAACCTAGCAAACCTATACATTTTTGAAAACTAGACACCCAGGGGAATCCAGGATGGGGTGACTTGACTGCCTCCCACCATGGTCTGTTACCCAGAATCCCTTGCAAACGTAAAAAATTGAAAAAAAACCCACATTTTCCCCACATTTCTGTGATGCAAAGTTCTGGAATCTGCGTGGATCCACAAATTTCCACCCACCCCGCGTTCCCCAAAGTCCTACGAGAAAAATGGTACCTCACTTGTGCGGGTCGGCCTAGTGCCCGCGACAGGAAACGGCGCAAAACGCAACGTGGTTTTGGAGTGAAAAATGACCCTTTTTTTGGCAAAGTGACTAGCTGTAGATTTTGTACCCTAGCCCTGCCGGCACCTAGGGAAACCTAGCAAACCTATACATTTCTGAAAACTAGACACCCAGGGGAATCCAGGATGGGGTGACTTGACTGCCTCCCACCATGGTCTGTTACCCAGAATCCCTTGCAAACGTAAAAAATTGAAAAAAAACCCACATTTTCCCCACATTTCTGTGATGCAAAGTTCTGGAATCTGCGTGGATCCACAAATTTCCACCCACCCCGCGTTCCCCAAAGTCCTACGAGAAAAATGGTACCTCACTTGTGCGGGTCGGCCTAGTGCCCGCGACAGGAAACGGCGCAAAACGCAACGTGGTTTTGGAGTGAAAAATGACCCTTTTTTTGGCAAAGTGACTAGCTGTAGATTTTGTACCCTAGCCCTGCCGGCACCTAGGGAAACCTAGCAAACCTATACATTTCTGAAAACTAGACACCCAGGGGAATCCAGGATGGGGTGACTTGACTGCCTCCCACCATGGTCTGTTACCCAGAATCCCTTGCAAACGTAAAAAATTGAAAAAAAAAACACATTTTCCCCACATTTCTGTGATGCAAAGTTCTGGAATCTGCGTGGATCCACAAATTTCCACCCACCCCGCGTTCCCCAAAGTCCTACGAGAAAAATGGTACCTCACTTGTGCGGGTCGGCCTAGTGCCCGCGACAGGAAACGGCGCAAAACGCAACGTGGTTTTGGAGTGAAAAATGACCCTTTTTTTGGCAAAGTGACTAGCTGTAGATTTTGTACCCTAGCCCTGCCGGCACCTAGGGAAACCTAGCAAACCTATACATTTCTGAAAACTAGACACCCAGGGGAATCCAGGATGGGGTGACTTGACTGCCTCCCACCATGGTCTGTTACCCAGAATCCCTTGCAAACGTAAAAAATTGACAAAAAAAACACATTTTCCCCACATTTCTGTGATGGAAAGTTCTGGAATCTGCGTGGATCCACAAATTTCCACCCACCCCGCGTTCCCCAAAGTCCTACGAGAAAAATGGTACCTCACTTGTGCGGGTCGGCCTAGTGCCCGCGACAGGAAACGGCGCAAAACGCAACGTGGTTTTGGAGTGAAAAATGACCCTTTTTTTGGCAAAGTGACTAGCTGTAGATTTTGTACCCTAGCCCTGCCGGCACCTAGGGAAACCTAGCAAACCTATACATTTCTGAAAACTAGACACCCAGGGGAATCCAGGATGGGGTGACTTGACTGCCTCCCACCATGGTCTGTTACCCAGAATCCCTTGCAAACGTACAAAATTGACAAAAAAAACACATTTTCCCCACATTTCTGTGATGGAAAGTTCTGGAATCTGCGTGGATCCACAAATTTCCACCCACCCCGCGTTCCCCAAAGTCCTACGAGAAAAATGGTACCTCACTTGTGCGGGTCGGCCTAGTGCCCGCGACAGGAAACGGCGCAAAACGCAACGTGGTTTTGGAGTGAAAAATGACCCTTTTTTTGGCAAAGTGACTAGCTGTAGATTTTGTACCCTAGCCCTGCCGGCACCTAGGGAAACCTAGCAAACCTATACATTTCTGAAAACTAGACACCCAGGGGAATCCAGGATGGGGTGACTTGACTGCCTCCCACCATGGTCTGTTACCCAGAATCCCTTGCAAACGTAAAAAATTGACAAAAAAAACACATTTTCCCCACATTTCTGTGATGGAAAGTTCTGGAATCTGCGTGGATCCACAAATTTCCACCCACCCCGCGTTCCCCAAAGTCCTACGAGAAAAATGGTACCTCACTTGTGCGGGTCGGCCTAGTGCCCGCGACAGGAAACGGCGCAAAACGCAACGTGGTTTTGGAGTGAAAAATGACCCTTTTTTTGGCAAAGTGACTAGCTGTAGATTTTGTACCCTAGCCCTGCCGGCACCTAGGGAAACCTAGCAAACCTATACATTTCTGAAAACTAGACACCCAGGGGAATCCAGGATGGGGTGACTTGACTGCCTCCCACCATGGTCTGTTACCCAGAATCCCTTGCAAACGTAAAAAATTGACAAAAAAAACACATTTTCCCCACATTTCTGTGATGGAAAGTTCTGGAATCTGCGTGGATCCACAAATTTCCACCCACCCCGCGTTCCCCAAAGTCCTACGAGAAAAATGGTACCTCACTTGTGCGGGTCGGCCTAGTGCCCGCGACAGGAAACGGCGCAAAACGCAACATGGTTTTGGAGTGAAAAATGACCCTTTTTTTGGCAAAGTGACTAGCTGTAGATTTTGTACCCTAGCCCTGCCGGCACCTAGGGAAACCTAGCAAACCTATACATTTCTGAAAACTAGACACCCAGGGGAATCCAGGATGGGGTGACTTGACTGCCTCCCACCATGGTCTGTTACCCAGAATCCCTTGCAAACGTAAAAAATTGACAAAAAAAACACATTTTCCCCACATTTCTGTGATGGAAAGTTCTGGAATCTGCGTGGATCCACAAATTTCCACCCACCCCGCGTTCCCCAAAGTCCTACGAGAAAAATGGTACCTCACTTGTGCGGGTCGGCCTAGTGCCCGCGACAGGAAACGGCGCAAAACGCAACATGGTTTTGGAGTGAAAAATGACCCTTTTTTTGGCAAAGTGACTAGCTGTAGATTTTGTACCCTAGCCCTGCCGGCACCTAGGGAAACCTAGCAAACCTATACATTTCTGAAAACTAGACACCCAGGGGAATCCAGGATGGGGTGACTTGACTGCCTCCCACCATGGTCTGTTACCCAGAATCCCTTGCAAACGTAAAAAATTGACAAAAAAAACACATTTTCCCCACATTTCTGTGATGGAAAGTTCTGGAATCTGCGTGGATCCACAAATTTCCACCCACCCCGCGTTCCCCAAAGTCCTACGAGAAAAATGGTACCTCACTTGTGCGGGTCGGCCTAGTGCCCGCGACAGGAAACGGCGCAAAACGCAACGTGGTTTTGGAGTGAAAAATGACCCTTTTTTTGGCAAAGTGACTAGCTGTAGATTTTGTACCCTAGCCCTGCCGGCACCTAGGGAAACCTAGCAAACCTATACATTTCTGAAAACTAGACACCCAGGGGAATCCAGGATGGGGTGACTTGACTGCCTCCCACCATGGTCTGTTACCCAGAATCCCTTGCAAACGTAAAAAATTGACAAAAAAAACACATTTTCCCCACATTTCTGTGATGGAAAGTTCTGGAATCTGCGTGGATCCACAAATTTCCACCCACCCCGCGTTCCCCAAAGTCCTACGAGAAAAATGGTACCTCACTTGTGCGGGTCGGCCTAGTGCCCGCGACAGGAAACGGCGCAAAACGCAACGTGGTTTTGGAGTGAAAAATGACCCTTTTTTTGGCAAAGTGACTAGCTGTAGATTTTGTACCCTAGCCCTGCCGGCACCTAGGGAAACCTAGCAAACCTATACATTTCTGAAAACTAGACACCCAGGGGAATCCAGGATGGGGTGACTTGACTGCCTCCCACCATGGTCTGTTACCCAGAATCCCTTGCAAACGTACAAAAGTGACAAAAAAAACACATTTTCCCCACATTTCTGTGATGGAAAGTTCTGGAATCTGCGTGGATCCACAAATTTCCACCCACCCCGCGTTCCCCAAAGTCCTACGAGAAAAATGGTACCTCACTTGTGCGGGTCGGCCTAGTGCCCGCGACAGGAAACGGCGCAAAACGCAACGTGGTTTTGGAGTGAAAAATGACCCTTTTTTTGGCAAAGTGACTAGCTGTAGATTTTGTACCCTAGCCCTGCCGGCACCTAGGGAAACCTAGCAAACCTATACATTTCTGAAAACTAAACACCCGGCGGTTTCCAGGGAGGTATGGCTTGCGTGGATCCCCCAACGTTTCCTTACCCAGAATCCCCTGCAAACCTCAATTTTTGCTCAAAAAATCACTTTTTTCACACATTTTGGGGTGGGAAAGTAGTGGCATCACCGGGCTCACACAAATTTACCACCACCCAGCGTTCCCCCAGGTCTCCCGGTAAAAATGGTGCCTCACTTGTGTGGGAGGCCCAAGTACCCGCGGCAGGCAAGGGCCCCAAAGGTAGTGAGGCCACCTCAAGATGGCCTATCGCCAAACCACCTGGTTTTGCAAGGGGGGTCACTTTGGTTTTTGGCCCGGTGCGCGGCGGCCATCTAGGGAAACCTACCAAACCCAGGCATTTTTGAAAACTAGACACCCGGCGGCTTCCAGGGAGGTATGGCTTGCGTGGATCCCCCAACGTTTCCTTACCCAGAATCCCCTGCAAACCTCAATTTTTGCTCAAAAAATCACTTTTTTCACACATTTTGGGGTGGGAAAGTAGTGGCATCACCGGGCTCACACAAATTTACCACCACCCAGCGTTCCCCCAGGTCTCCCGGTAAAAATGGTGCCTCACTTGTGTGGGAGGCCCAAGTACCCGCGGCAGGCAAGGGCCCCAAACGTAGTGAGGCCACCTCAAGATGGCCTATCGCCAAACCACCTGGTTTTGCAAGGGGGGTCACTTTGGTTTTTGGCCCGGTGCGCGGCGGCCATCTAGGGAAACCTACCAAACCCAGGCATTTTTGAAAACTAGACACCCGGCGGCTTCCAGGGAGGTATGGCTTGCGTGGATCCCCCAACGTTTCCTTACCCAGAATCCCCTGCAAACCTCAATTTTTGCTCAAAAAATCACTTTTTTCACACATTTTGGGGTGGGAAAGTAGTGGCATCACCGGGCTCACACAAATTTACCACCACCCAGCGTTCCCCCAGGTCTCCCGGTAAAAATGGTGCCTCACTTGTGTGGGAGGCCCAAGTACCCGCGGCAGGCAAGGGATCCAAAGGTAGTGAGGCCACCTCAAGATGGCCTATCGCCAAACCACCTGGTTTTGCAAGGGGGGTCACTTTGGTTTTTGGCCCGGTGCGCGGCGGCCATCTAGGGAAACCTACCAAACCCAGGCATTTTTGAAAACTAGACACCCGGCGGCTTCCAGGGAGGTATGGCTTGCGTGGATCCCCCAACGTTTCCTTACCCAGAATCCCCTGCAAACCTCAATTTTTGCTCAAAAAATCACTTTTTTCACACATTTTGGGGTGGGAAAGTAGTGGCATCACCGGGCTCACACAAATTTACCACCACCCAGCGTTCCCCCAGGTCTCCCGGTAAAAATGGTGCCTCACTTGTGTGGGAGGCCCAAGTACCCGCGGCAGGCAAGGGCCCCAAACGTAGTGAGGCCACCTCAAGATGGCCTATCGCCAAACCACCTGGTTTTGCAAGGGGGGTCACTTTGGTTTTTGGCCCGGTGCGCGGCGGCCATCTAGGGAAACCTACCAAACCCAGGCATTTTTGAAAACTAGACACCCGGCGGCTTCCAGGGAGGTATGGCTTGCGTGGATCCCCCAACGTTTCCTTACCCAGAATCCCCTGCAAACCTCAATTTTTGCTCAAAAAATCACTTTTTTCACACATTTTGGGGTGGGAAAGTAGTGGCATCACCGGGCTCACACAAATTTACCACCACCCAGCGTTCCCCCAGGTCTCCCGGTAAAAATGGTGCCTCACTTGTGTGGGAGGCCCAAGTACCCGCGGCAGGCAAGGGCCCCAAAGGTAGTGAGGCCACCTCAAGATGGCCTATCGCCAAACCACCTGGTTTTGCAAGGGGGGTCACTTTGGTTTTTGGCCCGGTGTGCGGCGGCCATCTAGGGAAACCTACCAAACCCAGGCATTTTTGAAAACTAGACACCCGGCGGCTTCCAGGGAGGTATGGCTTGCGTGGATCCCCCAACGTTTCCTTACCCAGAATCCCCTGCAAACCTCAATTTTTGCTCAAAAAATCACTTTTTTCACACATTTTGGGGTGGGAAAGTAGTGGCATCACCGGGCTCACACAAATTTACCACCACCCAGCGTTCCCCCAGGTCTCCCGGTAAAAATGGTGCCTCACTTGTGTGGGAGGCCCAAGTACCCGCGGCAGGCAAGGGCCCCAAAGGTAGTGAGGCCACCTCAAGATGGCCTATCGCCAAACCACCTGGTTTTGCAAGGGGGGTCACTTTGGTTTTTGGCCCGGTGCGCGGCGGCCATCTAGGGAAACCTACCAAACCCAGGCATTTTTGAAAACTAGACACCCGGCGGCTTCCAGGGAGGTATGGCTTGCGTGGATCCCCCAACGTTTCCTTACCCAGAATCCCCTGCAAACCTCAATTTTTGCTCAAAAAATCACTTTTTTCACACATTTTGGGGTGGGAAAGTAGTGGCATCACCGGGCTCACACAAATTTACCACCACCCAGCGTTCCCCCAGGTCTCCCGGTAAAAATGGTGCCTCACTTGTGTGGGAGGCCCAAGTACCCGCGGCAGGCCAGGACAACAAACGTAGTGAGGCGACCTTTGGGATAGGCAATGTTGATGTTGCCTCACTACGTTTGGGGCCCTTGCCTGCCGCGGGTACTTGGGCCTCCCACACAAGTGAGGCACCATTTTTACCGGGAGACCTGGGGGAACGCTGGGTGGTGGTAAATTTGTGTGAGCCCGGTGATGCCACTACTTTCCCACCCCAAAATGTGTGAAAAAAGTGATTTTTTGAGCAAAAATTGAGGTTTGCAGGGTATTCTGGGTAAGGAAACGTTGGGGGATCCACGCAAGCCATACCTCCCTGGAAGCCGCCGGGTGTCTAGTTTTCAAAAATGCCTGGGTTTGGTAGGTTTCCCTAGATGGCCGCCGCGCACCGGGCCAAAAACCAAAGTGACCCCCCTTGCAAAACCAGGTGGTTTGGCGATAGGCCATCTTGAGGTGGCCTCACTACGTTTGGGGCCCTTGCCTGCCGCGGGTACTTGGGCCTCCCACACAAGTGAGGCACCATTTTTACCGGGAGACCTGGGGGAACGCTGGGTGGTGGTAAATTTGTGTGAGCCCGGTGATGCCACTACTTTCCCACCCCAAAATGTGTGAAAAAAGTGATTTTTTGAGCAAAAATTGAGGTTTGCAGGGGATTCTGGGTAAGGAAACGTTGGGGGATCCACGCAAGCCATACCTCCCTGGAAGCCGCCGGGTGTCTAGTTTTCAAAAATGCCTGGGTTTGGTAGGTTTCCCTAGATGGCCGCCGCGCACCGGGCCAAAAACCAAAGTGACCCCCCTTGCAAAACCAGGTGGTTTGGCGATAGGCCATCTTGAGGTCGCCTCACTACGTTTGGGGCCCTTGCCTGCCGCGGGTACTTGGGCCTCCCACACAAGTGAGGCACCATTTTTACCGGGAGACCTGGGGGAACGCTGGGTGGTGGTAAATTTGTGTGAGCCCGGTGATGCCACTACTTTCCCACCCCAAAATGTGTGAAAAAAGTGATTTTTTGAGCAAAAATTGAGGTTTGCAGGGGATTCTGGGTAAGGAAACGTTGGGGGATCCACGCAAGCCATACCTCCCTGGAAGCCGCCGGGTGTCTAGTTTTCAAAAATGCCTGGGTTTGGTAGGTTTCCCTAGATGGCCGCCGCGCACCGGGCCAAAAACCAAAGTGACCCCCCTTGCAAAACCAGGTGGTTTGGCGATAGGCCATCTTGAGGTGGCCTCACTACGTTTGGGGCCCTTGCCTGCCGCGGGTACTTGGGCCTCCCACACAAGTGAGGCACCATTTTTACCGGGAGACCTGGGGGAACGCTGGGTGGTGGTAAATTTGTGTGAGCCCGGTGATGCCACTACTTTCCCACCCCAAAATGTGTGAAAAAAGTCATTTTTTGAGCAAAAATTGAGGTTTGCAGGGGATTCTGGGTAAGGAAACGTTGGGGGATCCACGCAAGCCATACCTCCCTGGAAGCCGCCGGGTGTCTAGTTTTCAAAAATGCCTGGGTTTGGTAGGTTTCCCTAGATGGCCGCCGCGCACCGGGCCAAAAACCAAAGTGACCCCCCTTGCAAAACCAGGTGGTTTGGCGATAGGCCATCTTGAGGTGGCCTCACTACGTTTGGGGCCCTTGCCTGCCGCGGGTACTTGGGCCTCCCACACAAGTGAGGCACCATTTTTACCGGGAGACCTGGGGGAACGCTGGGTGGTGGTAAATTTGTGGGAGCCCGGTGATGCCACTACTTTCCCACCCCAAAATGTGTGAAAAAAGTGATTTTTTGAGCAAAAATTGAGGTTTGCAGGGGATTCTGGGTAAGGAAACGTTGGGGGATCCACGCAAGCCATACCTCCCTGGAAGCCGCCGGGTGTCTAGTTTTCAAAAATGCCTGGGTTTGGTAGGTTTCCCTAGATGGCCGCCGCGCACCGGGCCAAAAACCAAAGTGACCCCCCTTGCAAAACCAGGTGGTTTGGCGATAGGCCATCTTGAGGTGGCCTCACTACCTTTGGGGCCCTTGCCTGCCGCGGGTACTTGGGCCTCCCACACAAGTGAGGCACCATTTTTACCGGGAGACCTGGGGGAACGCTGGGTGGTGGTAAATTTGTGTGAGCCCGGTGATGCCACTACTTTCCCACCCCAAAATGTGTGAAAAAAGTGATTTTTTGGGCAAAAATTGAGGTTTGCAGGGGATTCTGGGTAAGGAAACGTTGGGGGATCCACGCAAGCCATACCTCCCTGGAAGCCGCCGGGTGTCTAGTTTTCAAAAATGCCTGGGTTTGGTAGGTTTCCCTAGATGGCCGCCGAGCCCTGGGCAAAAAACAAAAGTAACCCCCCTTGCATAACCAGATTACCTATTGTTACTACAGCGTGAGAATTTAGGAATAATACTGCAAAGAAAATGTGGCAGACAATTTGAGGTTTACAGGACAATGGGGATAAAAAATATTTTTCAAATCACTAGAGAGACATCACCATGAACTCCCAAAGGTTTTCGACAATATCTACAGTTGGTGGGTTATTCTTACATGGAAAGTGTACCTTGGCAGAGAAACAAAAAAAAAAGATTCCTGCACAACCATCTATTCCTCAAACACACACACATACTGGTTGGATTTGGCACGAGGGCAAGTCATGGTTCAGTGTATTAAATTTTATTAACAAGAGATTTCACAAATATGAAATGCACTGTCAATAATTAAATTCACAAAAAACCAAACCAATGACTTGCAGCTCGTGAGCTGTAAAGCCACGTCAAGGCACCAACCGCTTTACAGGCCATTCACACACCTTTCATACGTGATACAAACAAGACCATTCGCACCACCAGGTACAAAAGCAACACAGTACAAAAATCACCAAAAAGGGACAAGGTACACCCTGCTTCAAAAAAACAAATATTACTGCACAGTCATCTAACCCGCAAGCACACGCACATACTGGTTGGATTTGGCACGAGGGTGAGTGATGGTTCAGTAGATAAAATTGTATTACCAAGTGATTTCACAAAAAATGAAATGCACTGGTAATAATTGAAAGGGCAAGAAACTGAACCATTGACTCACAGCTCGTGAGCTGTAAAGCCACGACAAGGCACCAACCTCTTTACAGGCCATTCATACACCTTTCATACGTGTGAGACATACAAAACCATTCACACCGCCAGCCGCGGGCCCATCACATAACAAAACTCACACCGGCACACAGCGCCATTCAAGGGCCCATCACTTTCACACGCCCACAATCCAGACACAGCAACTACACAGGCAGAAGGATTGCGTGGAGTGGCACTCAGCTAGCAGTGTGTGTAGTGACCAGCAGAAAGTCACTACTCACACACAGCCAGCCAAGCACCGGTCGACACACACCGCTAGCCAAACGCCAGTCCACGCACACCGCTAGCCAAGCGCCAGTCCAGGCACACCACCATCCAATCGCCAGTCCAGGCACACCGGCAGCCAATCGCCAATCCACCTACACCGCCAGCCAAGCTCCAGTCCACGGACACCACCAGACAAGCACCATTCCACACACACCGCCAGCCAAGCTCCAGTCCACACACACCACCAGACAAGCTCCAGTCCACGGACACCACCAGCCAAGCTCCAGTCCACGGACACCACCAGCCAAACACCAGTCCGCACACACCACCAGTCCACACACACTGCCAGCCAAGAACCAGTCCACGCACAGCGCCAGCCAAGCACCATTCCACGCACACCACCAGCCAAGCACCATTCCACGCACACCGCCAGCCAAGCACCATTCCACGCACACCACCAGCCACGCACACCACCAGCCACGCACCAGTCCACGCACACCGCCAGTCCATGCACACCGCCAGTCCACGCACACCGTCAGCCAAGCACCATTCCACGCACACCACCAACCAAGTGCCAGTCCACACACACCAACAGCCAAGCGCAAGCCTACACACACCGCCATCACATTTTGGATTTTTTTAGAAAAAAATAAAAACACAAACAAATCGCAAATAGATACAAATTTTCTAACAGAAAATCAGCAACTAAATACATTGCACTAACACCAACCTTGAAACAGAATCAAATTATCCAAAGAATACAGACCAGCCAGTTCACTTTACCACTCAAGAATCCTCCCAAAAATTTTTTCGCGTGTGGTACGCTCTAAAACAAGCAGAGAGACACAGTGCAGGATGAGAGGGACAATCGGGGCAGTACATACGACACTCCTTCCGCGTACCTCTTCGCCAACAGACTCTACATCTCCTACTGGGAAAATCTTTTGCGGGTGTGGGAGGAATGTGATCTGGAAAGTGGCGTTCTTTCAATCTAGCAACATCCTCCACCAGTCCAACTCTAGGAACACTTGCCTGTTCCACTACAACAAGGCTGCCTATTACAGACTCCTGAAACTTAACAAAAGTCATCGTTGACTCAGGGCAAGAATCCTGGAACACAACAAAAGCATTAAACATTGCCAAGTGGAAAAGATGGATAGCCAACTTCTTGTACCAAATGTAAGCCTTACGAAGAGCAGTGTAAGGTTCCAACCTCTGATCTACTCTGTCAACACCACCCATGTACCTATTATAGTCTAAAACACATACAGGTTTGCGCGCTTCAGCGACCTGACCCCAAACAGTCACAGGTGCAGTGCTTTCATCATGGATGGAAGTCAGCATGTAGACATCTCTCCTGTCTGTAAACTTCACAGCAAGAAGCTCCTGGCAACGCAACGCACTGCACTGTCCCCGCACAAGCTTTTGACAAACAAGTTCTTTCGGAAAACCTTTACGGTTACAGCGGACTGTGCCACAAGCAAAAGTGTCCACTTTGGCCAATTCCCTGAACAACCGTACACCAGTGTAGAAGTTATCTACATATAAATGGTGGCCTTTGTTAAAAAATCCTCTTCCAAGTTCCCAAACAATTTTCTCAGTCACTCCAAAAGTGGACGGACAACCAGGGAGGTTAAACCTAGATTCCTTACCGGTGTACACCCTGAAATTAGAGACATATCCAGTCCTACTGTCACACAGCATATACAGCTTTATTCCATAGCGTGCCCTCTTACTAGGAATGTATTGCCTAAAAACCAAGCGGCCCTTGAACAACACCAAAGACTCATCCACTGCAATTTCTCTACCAGGGGCATAAATCTCAGAAAATCGATCAACAAAGTGATCAAGGACAGGCCTAATCTTAAAAAGACGGTCACAATCAGGGTGATCTCGTGGCAACGCTAAACCATTATCTACAAAGTGCATCATCCGAAGCAGAAGCAAATACCTGTCACGACTCATGACTGCCGGAAAAATAGACGTTGCCATCAAGGGACTGCTAGACCAATATGAAGCCAATGATGGCTTCCTTAGCAAGCCCATCAAAAAAGTTAAACCCAAGAACTTCTTCATCTCTTCAACATTTGTGGGAGTCCACCGGGTAGCTCTAGAGTGTGGCTTAAGACTGGCACTGTTGTCCCTCAAAAACTGTTCGGCATACAAATTAGTCTGCTCAACAATCTCTGCCAAAAACACATCGTCCATAAACAACTGAAAAAAATTTACAGGCAAAAAGTTCTCGGTATTCACTCTAGACCCTGGAACACCAGTAAACTCAGGAAATTCCGGCTGCACCATGCCAGGGGCAACCCAGAGGTCATCACTTTCAACGGGAAGACTTGCAGCCCCAGCCTGCAGCCCAGATGTCTCTTGCCGCACTACACCAACGGAAAGGCTTGCAGCCCCAGCCTGCAGCCCAGATGCCTCTTGCCGCACTACACCAACGGGAAGCCTTGCAGTCCCAGCCTGCAGCCCAGATGTCTCTTGCCGCACTACACCAACGGGAAGCCTTGCAGGCGCAGGCTGCAGCCCAGATGCCTCTTGCCGCACTATCGGCACATCAGTCTCCTCCTCTAACACAGGCACTTCATCCGCGCTAAGAGTATCTTCATCATCCGATGACCCCATACGGAGAGAAAACTCACTGCCAGAATCGTCCCCTGCCCCCTCTCCCTCAGAAGCAGAGTCAGTCTCTGACCCAATATCAGAGGAAGACTCAAACAGCAAACCAACAACCTGCTGAGCAGTCATCCTGCGGCTAGCCATTATACCTACTAAGATGGAAGACTGCACAAACAAGTCAACAACAACCAACAATGTGCAAACCAAGTAAGTAAAGAAATGTGTACCTTATATCAATAAGATCAATGTACTCAAAAACTATACAATCCAAAATCAAAAGAGACAGCTACACTCACCAGAAACAAACTCTGCAGTGACACAGCAAAGACCAACGATATCAAACTAGAAAGAAGAAAAAAAAACAAATTACTCACAAGACAACAAAATACACATCATGCACCAATGCAAAAAGTTTTTGAAACTCAAAAACCAAACATACTGCTATTATTACACCATTTGCAAAAAAAAACAGGCAGAGAAATCAAACACATTTGCATTGTACAAAAAAACAGTCTCTTACCAAACTACACAAACAGCAAAACCACCAGAACCAAAATGTCACCGTGAACAGAAGAAAAGCCTTCACCTAGAACAAAAAAGTAAACAAAAAAAACATTACAATTGGAAATCACAAAACATATAACAATAAACATTATAACATGCCATGTCACTACCCAAATGGTCAATCGGTTTGTGTGCCAGGTCAGGCAGAAAACAGCAGGAAAAAAAAGGCTATTCAGTCCCGGGGCAGGTGACCCAAATACATATAACAAATTGCACCCTGGAAGCGAGGGGTCACTTCTATTTCTAATTGAACTAATTCCCTGGTGTCTAGTGGGCTTTTCTGCCTCCAATGGGAGCAGAAACGGCAAAAAAATAAAACCGATCTGCCCACAGAGGGGGCAGAAAAGTCTTCAAAACATTTAGGGGCCCAAGGAAGCGACCCTTGCCCAAGGGGTCGCTTCCTACAATAATATTTATATCCCTGGTGTCTAGTGGGCTTTTCTGCCCCCCCCCAAAGAGCAGAAACGGACAGAAAGACGACCAATCTGCCCCCAGGGGGGGGCAGAAAAGTATTCTAAAAAATTAGGCCGCAAAGGAAGCGACCCTTGCCCAAGGGGTCGCTTCCTACATAAAGAAAAAGACATCCCTGGTGTCTAGTGGGCTTTTCTGCCCCCCCTGGGGGCAGAAACGGGCAGAAAGACGACCGATCTGCCCCCAGGGGGGGCAGAAAAGTCTCCTAATCACTTTACCACCCTAGGAAGCGACCCTTGCCCAAGGGGTCGCTTCCTACATAACGAAATAGACATCCCTGGTGTCTAGTGGGCTTTTCTGCCCCCCCTAGGGGGAGAAACGGGCAGAAAGAAGACCGATCTGCCCCCAGGGGGGGCAGAAAAGACTTCAAATTATTTGGCCCCCAAAGGAAGCGACCCTTGCCTAAGGGGTCGCTTCCTACATAGCATAACCAATATCCCTGGTGTCTAGTGGGCTTTTCTGCCCCCCCCGGGGGCAGAAACGCGCAGAAAGCGGACCGATCTGCCCCCAGGGGGGGCAGAAAAGACTTCAACAAAATTTGCCCCCAAGGAAGCGACCCTTGCCCAAGGGGTCGCTTCCTACATAGTAGGAACAGCATCCCTGGTGACTAGTGGGCTTTTCTGCCCCCCCCGGGGGCAGAAACGCGCAGAAAGTGGGCCGATCTGCCCCCAGGGGGGGCAGAAAAGACTTTGCAAAATTTTCGTCCCCAAGGAAGCGACCCTTGCCTAAGGGGTCGCTTCCCAAA
Source organism: Triturus cristatus (assembly GCF_964204655.1). Lineage (NCBI taxonomy): Eukaryota > Metazoa > Chordata > Amphibia > Caudata > Salamandridae > Triturus > Triturus cristatus. Next base: position 560,065,029 of record NC_140590.1, read on the forward strand.
TCCAAATAAACAAATCCCTGGTGTCTAGTGGGGCATCCCTACTCCACGATCGCGACGCTGTGCGCGATCGTGGAGCAGGAATGCCCTGTATTGAGACATCGGGGGAGAGGAAATACTCTTTCCTCTCCCCCGATGCCTCAATACAAAAGAAATCACCCCCGCGGCCCCCACCGGACAACGGAACCTACCTCTTGCTGCCTTGGACGCGCTGGAAGAAATGGATTCCAGCGCGTCCAACGCTTCCTGATGACGCCGGCGCGCGCTGTGCGCGCTGACGTCATCAGAAAGCGTGGGGGGGCTCGGGGGGGGTCGGGGGTGGCAGCGGAAGCTCTTCCGCTGCCACCCCCGTAAAGGGGGCCAAGATCGAGGGACAAGGGGGGGAGCGCCAGCGCTTCCCCCGGGGGCTGTCCTCATGACGGAACGGTTCCGTCATGAGCACAGCCCAACCGATGCTCATGACGGAACCGTTCCGTCATGAGCATCGAAGGGGTTAAAGGACCACACTGATCTACCTCAAGTGATGCACCCAGCACGCACTCCTCCTTCTTCCCCCTCAGGCACCGTCATTGAGATGTATCTGAATCATACTCAGGACACTGTAACCAGTATTGTGAAACTATTTGTACATTTTGATTCTTACCAACTTGCTCTCCTGTATGGAATCCAGCATTCACACTGTATCTCTGTACCTAAGCATTCACATTATTAGGCATAGGAGCTAGTGGTATTTTGTACTTGTAGTACCTGTGGTGTAACTACCTGTTGCTGCTGTAACTGCTGTTGATTCACAATCACCTCAGTCTGCATCTGTGGATTAAAATTTTGATTCATTCCATTATTCCCTAAAAGGGTCTTACACTCATTCTTCCAATGTCCCAATTTTCCACATGCATGACAAGGAAATCTCTTTTTCATATCTTCCTTATTACCTCTACCTTTTCCCTGAATCTGAACCTGCACACCACCATTTGTCACAACACCACTCACGTTAGGAATCTGACCATTTTGAAAATTCTGATTCTGCCCTTTTGCTTGGAAACCTGTTTGAGAATACTCAACAAAATTCTCATTCTTCTGTGCTGCTTTTACTTGTGCCCACATCATTTTTTCTTTTAATTTCTTATGTCTTGACTCAATATATCACTACAATATTTTGCATACCGCAGTATTTCGTCCACTGTCTTATTTTGCCAGCAAATCAGGTGCTGCAGAATCATGTTGCTAATCTCTGCTTTCAATCCAAACACAAACGTATATACAAAGTGTCCCATATCTTTGTCAGTTATGCTCTCAAAAGCACTATACTGTTTGACCACCTATAAAAGTCTCTCATCAAAATCATGCTCTGATTCTTTTGACTCCTGAGTCGTTCTATCGATCTTAACCCAACCTGTCTCTTTTGGGGACATCTTACTCTTCAAGTAGGTAATTACCTGATTATATTTCTTCATCACTTCATCTGACGGGGCTCCCGTTTTTACATCTCTAGGATATTCTTCTTTCGAGCAATCTACTGCAATTTTACACTCAGTCCACAAATCAGCTGCAACCACAATATCAAACAAAGCATCTAAGTCTTTCAGCAAAACTTTTGAAACTTTCACAAACCTCGCTACTTGTTTATACCGTTCAACAGATTTTTCTCTCAATCTAGGAAACTCCTGCCTTGACCAAGAAATGTGGACATATCCTCCACCTGGAACTTCTCTCATTGGATATATCATTTCAGCAGTCACTGTCTCGGTCCCTGCCTCCCCCATCAGAAGCAAAGGAGATGCAGTTGCACCCTTATTCGCAAGCATTTCTTCTTTCTTTTTAGCCCATCTGCCTTTCCAATGTTCCAATTCACCCCATCTCTTCAAGGTATTAATTAATTCTTTTATCTGTAGTCATTTACCAGATGCATTCAAACTCTCTAAATCCCTGTCACTAAAATCCAATCTATATGTTTTTTGCAAAGCTTTTGATTTTTCAATGTCCACTCCATATGCCTGTGCAGCTTCAGCAAACTTCTCATGCAAACTCTTTGCTCTCATTGTAATATTCTTACCCAAGAATAACAACTCTTCTTCCTGGTATTTACTCAATCTCTCTGGATTAATTGTAGCTAGAATCAGTTCTTCCAAATCTGTTTTTAATCTGATCACATCCATACTCAGTTTAAGTTTACTGGACACCATCCCTCTGATCTATTCATTTAATTCTTCCGGTGACGGTCTTACTGATCCCCCTGATGCAGGAGTCTCTTCTCTCACATTTTGCATCAATCTTCTAAGGTCTTCTAGGGTTACACACTTCTCTTTTTGAGTTTTCATTTGTCTCTCTGCTACATCAATCAAAGTTCCCATCTCATTTGCTCCAACATCATTATTACTCCTAACATTATTCATTGGCACTGTTAATGCATGTACTCGTGAAATATTCTGGCCCTCACTATACATTGGGACTTTAGGACCAATTGTCACTGGAACTGACAATGCCTCTGCATTCAAACTCATTTGGTTAATTATGCCTGTCAATTCATCTTTCTCCTTATTAATTACACCTACATCTCTCTCCTGTGAAGTCTGTGGAGCCTGTGAAACTTGTGGAACTTCAATTTCAATTAATTGAACATTTGGAGTAATTCATTTCTGATCTTCATGATATGGTGGAGGTCTATTTAATAACATCTTATCCAATAACTCATGATCAATCTCATTTGGATCTGGTTCTGTACTCTCTACGTTATTCTTTTTCTCTTTACATTTCCCTCCAGCCTGATCCTCAGCAACAATCACTGGACATAATCCCTTCGAGATTACATCTCGCCTTCATCTTTTCATTTGAGCATCCCATTTTGCCACTGCATACCTACTCACTGTATTTCTATATCTTGTCGCAGACCTGTCTCTCTCTCTTCTATACGCCTCATATTCCCATTTCTCAAGCGCCTCATACTGTATAGGTCTAGGATGTGGTCTCAATAGATTAATATGATTCCCCAAGTTCTCTAACATCCTCACATTAAAAGTACCATTTTCTGGAAAAGCCAAATTCCCATCTCCTTCCATATACTTCACCCAATTCTCCAGCCAAGTACACGTTTGATATCCACGCTCTAGTGTCATAAAAGAAGCAGGCAAACCAACAGGTTGTATAGGAACCTCCTCTCTAATAGGTATAGGCTCATCCTTTCTAAATAAAGTCCTTATAATTTTTTATGGTTTCAATGTAACTCTCTCTTGTTACTCTAAAAACTCAGAAATAACAAAGAAATCCTTCCGTAATTCTATTCACACTATTCGTTCACACTATCCAATACCAGCGCGACTCACACCAACCAACCAAAAACAGCACTACACTCTCTGATGACGCTTGCGCTGACTGTCCAATGCCAATGCGGCTCTCTGTGACATCAGTATAACTCAAACTACTGACCCTCCCTTCATAAAATATTACAGCAATGAATTTACAAAGTCTTTTCTAAATAAAATTATTAGAAACAACACAAAATACTGCTATTTTGTCTGCCCCACTAAAAAAGAGATAGTTAAAACAATCTTAGTCATCCTTTTATATCCAGCGGAATATCGACAAGCATTACTCCACTCTCAATCAAGTGAAAGAACTCCTGGTACTTCTTCAGATGCGCTCTCTAAAGTTTCCAATAATCTCCCACTATTTCCAACTTCAGAATAGGTCCCTATGCAATATCAACAACCTCTCTTGTTGTTTAATATCACACCAGCAAACAAAACACTTCTCTAGTGTGTACTTTCCACACTCTTCTTCTGCCCCTGAGGCTAAAACATCCCGGGATCTTAGGCAACTCTGTACCGTTTCTTCCAGATTACATAAAACGCTAGCACGATATGTTAGCAACCAAAATCATTAATTCCAACCATTAATTTGCCAAAATAATTAATTAAAACCATCAAGCTGCTACCAAAACTGATCCAGCGATCAGGGACTAACAAATTTCCAGTACCTGGGCCCAATTCATTACCCAACAAGCCCCTTCACGCTGGGTGAGTGAAGTACCAAACTTACCAATTTCCAATTAGTATATCATACTCACATATACTATATTTGGCTATGCAATCTTTATTTATGTAATCAGAGTTTGGCAAACTAATACCTGGATCTTCAAATACTCATTAGAAACTAAATTCAATATCACCAAAAAAGACAAACTCATTTGTGTATTTAAAATGCTTTATCTAAATAAAGTGATTGCTCATCATAACAATACAGCTTGAGACTACTTGAAGGAAGTGCACAGACTGGTGGGGTTCCGGAAGTGGAGCCTCATCGGTATTGACGTTCTTGGGGACGTCTGGAAAGGCGGAGAAATGGTAACTTGCGAGGGATTTCAGATGAGTGATGGGGAATTCCTTTGTTACTGTCAATTGCGCTCAGCACTGTATTGCTACGCGAAAGACGGGTCTGTGCTTTTTTGAATATTCTCCCCTGGAAGATAGTCTCCTTCTGGACACAATGATTCAGAAAGCAGTGTCGCTAATGTATGAAAAACTCATAAACAATACTCCTGACTGTCTGGGCCCTTTGCGGGAAGCCTGGGAATCGGATGTGGGCCTACTGGAAGATGATGATTGGGTGGAGGCCCTCCATTGCCCTAGGGGAATAGCCATCAGAACGTGCTTTTGATTGGTCCAGCTTCGCATCCTCCATAGATCATATGCCTCCAGAATGGTGCAGGTCCATATTAGGGGCAGAGGCTCTGAGGAATGCGTCAGGGGGTGTGGCGAGAGGGGGTCATTCTTTCATATTTTGTGGGCTTGTCCCACACTTCAGAAATACTGGAAGGGAATTGCCCTTGGAATGGAGACGGTGGTGGGTGCGCATATCCAGCTAGATCCCCTGTGGCATAACCTCGGCCTCACTGGCGAGATTACGTGGCCAAAGTGGTCCAAATTATGGCTAGCATTGGCAGGGGCGGTAGGAAAAAGGAACATTGCGTGTGCATGGGGAGCGACAGAACCTCTGACTGTGGCTGCATGGCTCTGTGACATGGATTGGTGTCAAGGAACAGAGCGGGTGTTATACTAAAGCCGTGGATGCCCTCGCAAGTGGGAGAAACTATAGGGGCCATGGACATTGTATACAGGTTTGTGAGGGGTTCCATGGGACACATCGATAGGGTTCAAGGGTGGGTTTTGAGATGTATGTTGATCGGGGTCGGGGGGATTTACGTCCATTCTCCCTGTAAGCCCATGTGTTATACTGGTTGAGTATTATCAATCTGAGAATTGCTTAATATGGCTGTACTGTCAACTGCCTATATCTGAAGCTGGTTTACTGAGTTAATAAAAATAATTTTTTTTAAAAACAATACAGCTCGAATCATCGATTACCACACAAGAAACAATAAATGACAATGACAGCAACACTTCTCAACATCAATGCAATGAGTGAGTGGATAGGTGTAGAGACAAAAGATTTGAGACAAAGACATTTGCAAAATTATTATGCAATTTCAGATATTATACTAACCCACAAAGGAAATTAGGAAAACTACTCTCTGGCCATGAGAGCAGCAAGGCCCCTCAAGAAGAGTTGAAGAGCAAAGAGCAAAGACTAAGTCAGGATTTAGCAAACAGGAACAGCCAGCCCAAATAGGAATAGGAGGCAGCAACGCAGCCCTCTCCTCTTGCAAAGAGGTCACGCAACCCCTAAACCCCTCCCACCAGGTACCTAATATTACACTCTAAAACCCCAAAAGACCAACAAACATTGTATCATAACACACAATTCCTCTTCATTCTATTGGTTAAGGAAGGGGGTGTACTGTCACACCACTCTCATCATGACTCTTCAGTAAGACTGTCCTTTGTCCTCTTTACTCATTTCATCAACTACCAGTCCAGGAAATACAAATTCCAGCAGCTGTCATAGTACACATTTCCTCCATCTCGGTCATGGAACACCTTTTGTGCCTCAATTGTTCATTTGCGCCACTCTCTAAGGAAGTGTTCCTCTTCCGAAGATTATTTTGTTTCTCTATGCAAACTTCGGCAGGCACACAGGACCCGTGAAGGATGAACAGTTTTCCACCTTTCTTTTCTCGCTCAGATTAAACCCGCATTTATTTTCGAAAATGACTCTCGGGCCTTTTCGGCAGAGCAGAAAACTATACTTCTATGGAAAACAAACACATTTATTATTAATCACTTATAATTCTGTACCACAACGCACCCACCCTGTGTGTTGCATGTACCCAGGTTGATGTTATTTCCAACACATATTTGTATAGAACAATCTAGCAGCATTAGTCCTTTTATTTTCCATTAGTCATAAGCATTTGCGGCGCATTTTAGTTTGCGCTTGCGCAGGTTCATTTTCCCTCATGTTAGCCATTTTCGCATTTAGTTTGCACACCACACGATTAATAAGTACACACTATGGAAGTTCAATCCGAGCAGGTTTCATTTCACGAAACCCTAATTCATCACTATATAAAGGAGAAAGGGGATATCTGTTTATGACTAATGCATAGTTTAATGCACCAAACGTCCTAATGAAGGCTTCCGTCTTTATCAGTGATGTCTATGCTCATGTCACTCTAGGAAATGTTCCTAACCTTGGAAAAGGGAAAGACCAGGATTATATCTTGCTTGCTTTGGCAGTGGTTATGCTGGCGCAAGCTACACTTTTAAGACGCTCCCAGCGAATGCAGCATGACTTCAAATGTATGCACACACATCAACTAAGTTAAGTTAACCCTTGTGTGACATCCAGATTTGTGCACAAACTAAACTCTTCATACTACAGTCATTTAGAGTTTGGATTAGTGGGAATACCGCCAAAAATCTGTTCCATTTAAAGTCAGGGGTACCACTGATTTACATTAGCAAATATCAGCATTAACATCTGACCTATTAACCTATTTGTCACAGGGTCATTAGGTCACAACGATGTACATCCAGTCCTAATTGGGATAGGGTGACCATGACTGTACAGGGATGCTTGGTGAGACAGGTGGTCCCAGGCAGGGAAATCCACGATTAACCAAAATGTATAGGCAGGAAACTCCCTAAGCATCAGAGCCATTGTTTATTGTTCTCTTTGGGAGTTTGTTTTCAGAAAACAAAAATATTAGCCAAACGGATGCATCACTTATGGTGCCCCCTCAGCAGGAAAGTGGAGGCCACAGCATCCTCAACACACATTGGTTTGGTGGGCCAACCACCATGGTCAAATGACCCTGGTGCCGCTAGTCACTCAACCATACTTCCTTTTACGCACTTAGAAATAAAATAATGTTTTCAAACACATCACGTATCAATCTTGGTCATGTAGTGACTCAGGCATCATGATATATACACAGAGCAACAATTATACACCAACACTATTACCATCATATATACAATTGCCTACCATCATATTATGTCATTCCTACTAATCCATAGGATCAGCACATTTGTGGACAGCATAAACTTTGGGTGGGGTGTTTAGGCTGATTCCAAACACACCTGCGTGATATGTTGGCCTAGAGACCAGTTAGCTCCCAGTGCCACCATAAAGCCCCTGAACCTAAGCAGAGAGAGAATGGTTTCTGGCAACTACTGAACATGACAACCCTGGCCCCTCTGGGATTGTGGTAACAGATCTAGAACACTTTCACCCAATCACTTGTGCACTCTTGCTCTCAGAGAAATATACAGACAATACACCATGGGACTTTTTCAATATATTTATTGAACCAACGTTATTCTCGTATAGAATACATGGGCTGTGATAAACAGTAGACAGAAGCATATGAAAGTTATTACAAACACCAAAATAGTGAATAGCAGGTATAGTTCCACCATGGTGCTAAAACAGTGTCTATATGCAGGCATGTAAGACAAAGTGGTAATCAAACATACTCCTACTATGCAATCCCTACTCTATGTGCATCTAGAATGTATGTAGGTGTATAGCCAAGAATCCCCCCATGGGATGATCCAACCCCATTACCTGGCGTGAAAGAATGTAGGACCTCATCTTGGTCCCAACCTGGACCCCCTTCTCGGAGATAGTAGGCACATGCTTGGCGAAGCCTCAGCATGCACGGACCCCTCGACGTCAGCTGAAGTGTCTTCTCTGGTGACCCACGGAAATGCTTCTTTATGTATAATAAAAAGCATCCCTGCGATGTATATGCAGATTAGTGTTGTTATGGGTATACAGCTAGCCCTGTCACCTTGTGGATGAAGATAAAAACGATATACACACACACACACACATATGTACACACACACACATATCAATATCTCAGAGATGTTGTTTTCTGTCACGAAACAAATGTGTTGACAACCACTATACCAGGAGGTGCAGGCTCTTTTGGCCATTTGAGCCATTGAAAGGGTGCCAGCACTGGAAGTAGGGAGTGGTTGCTATTCAAATATATACCTTTACTTTGCATGCATTACATCGCATACCTTTACAACGCGGTCGTTACAATGACCACACCTGACTCCTTCTCATATGCTCTCTTTCATCAAAGTCATTCTGTACCCAGTGCAGGTCCCTGCCTACCCTCTGGAGCCGAGAGTCCAGGACATTCGGGCTATGAAACCAGTGTTTTTGCCTCATTCCTAGATCTCGGTGAGACTGACTCTGTGACTGCTAGGTCTGATGGCCTCCTGAATCCTCCTACTGAACCAAGCCAGATGGTATATGTAGGCTCTGCAGCGGGAGCTGAAGTTTTCGTGGACACAGCACTGATGCTAGGGTCGATGCCTTGAGGACCACTAATTCCGTATTTTCACTCCTAAGGATGCACTCAGAGCAAAGGTTGGAGTGACTTGCACTCCTAGGGATACACTCATAGAAATGATTGGAGTAATTTGCACTCTTGGGGATATAATCAAAACACAGGGTGGGGTACAAGGTTAATGCAAATATCAAAGACTCTGAAGTGCTTTCTTTTGCACTACTGTTCATCAGAGAAACACATAAATAAAATCTTTAATCCTTGAGTGGTGACAGTTCTAGCATCAAGGTTGTAGGAAGCGTCCAGAGAATAAACCCACAAAAAGCTCTGGAATAATTTACAGAGGGGACATAGAGGAAAAGTCTATAGTTTTTTAAGAGGGGTATACTCGATACTGTCTACTGTAGGAGGTCTAGGGCGCACTAACCTGATATCAAGTTCTTAGCCTAGTTATTCCACTTGACTGAAGCTTCAGAGAGCCAGACATGCGGCAACATTCTGAATTATCTGCGATCTACTCAAAAGAGATTTCTTTGCTGATGCTAAAAGAGCATTGCAGTAATCAAGTCGGCCAATGACCAAATCTTGAATCAGGGTACGTCGGACTGATAGGGGTAGCCACTGAAACATTCTGCGAAAAGTCTCAGAGTGTGGTAGCAGGTCCCTGTGGTGGCCATGACTTGATCTTTCATAGATAGAAAATTATCCAAATGGACCCCAACATTTTTTGCCGCAAGTGATGGGGTAGGAGCAGGGCCTAACACAGTGGGCCACCAATTTGGGGAAGTTCGAAGAAGATCTCGAGGCTTTGACTCAAGGAGTCACGGGGGTCAGGAGTAGCTGTGCAGGAGGGAGCAGGCAGGATGACGTCAAGGGAGCTGGTGCCACAGGAACCACCGATTCAGATGGACTTGGTGCTGGGGAAGCATTGGTCATGGGGATGCTGAGGGTGCATCGTTCATGAGGGCACTGGGGGCACAGCAGTATTGAGGGTGCTAGGGGGGACAACAGCCATGAGTTATGCTGAGGGCACATTAGTCATGAGAGAGCGGGAAAAACATCAGTCTTGAGGGCGTTAGGGGGGACATCAGTCATGAGGGATGCTGGGGCGCATCAGTCATGAGGGAACTAGGGGAACATAAGTCAGGACATCATCTTTGTGTATTGTGTTGTATAAACATGTAGAATAACGATGTAGTAAATAAATAAATAAATAAATAAATAAATAAATAAGTAAAAATCATCTTTGGTCTACATGTACTTACTTCCATTGTGCATCTATGTACCTTCCATGTACTTGGATCTGTGTGTCTGTTACCTTTCTCCTGAAAAACATATCCAATGCACTACCCTATTTCTCATCCTGTACCTCTATCAATATCTTTAATCTATATATACTTACCTCCTTTATGCATCTATATACTTTCAATGTACTTATGGATCTATATATTTATCACTTTCTTCTAATTTAGCATTTCAAATGCACTACCCTATTTCTCAGCCTATACTTCTCTCAATATATACCCTACATCCAATCTCTCATTTATCCCAAACCCCATACCACTACTATGACCTCCAAAATAACCCTTTCTAGACTCTCTCCTACTCTACCCCTCCTTGCATCATCTAACACCTCTTTTTTACTATACCGATCCCCCAAAACAAACCTTTATAAACTCTCCCCTCTGACTCTCCCCCTCAAAAACCCCATTTGACTCATCCAAAAGCCTCCTCCTACTGCTATATAACCTAGGGGAAAAATAATCTCACTCTTCTGTCCCTCCACTATCCTTTTCAATCAAAATAACAGACTAACATGTTCACTTCTCAATTTCCATATTCCACTATACTAATTCACCATTAATCCTTTATGGGTTCCAGAGTAGCGTGCTACTCGCCAATGAAGCGTTTCAACACCCCATCAGGGTTACCAGCTCTATCTAAATGCAAACCTTTTTCCCTTTTCTACTCCTCCCCAACCCTTCTCAATCCAAATAACTGACTAACATATCCACCACTCAAATTACTTTCATGTTTCACCATACTAATTCAACAGTAATCCTTATGGGTTCCAGAGTAGCGTGCTACTCGCCAATTAAGCGCTTCAAAACCCCATCAAAGGGTAGCAAGCGCTATATAAATACAAACCTCTTTCCCTCTTCCATCCCACAACCTACCCTTCTCTATCCAAATAACTGAATAACATATCCACCACTCAAATTACTTCATACTTCACTATACTAATTTTCAACACTAATCCTTTCTGGGTACCGGAATAGCGTCCTAATCGCCAGCAAAGCGCTTCAACACCCATCAGGGGTAACAAGTGCTACATGAATGCAAACCTTTCTTCCCATTTATCCCTCCACTACCCTTCTCACTCCAAATAACTGACTAATATCCACCACTCAACTTACTTTCATATTTCACCATACTAATTCTGCACTAATCCTTTATGGGTTTCCGGAGTAGCATGCTTCAACACCCCATCAGTGGTAACAAGCGCTATATAAATACAAACCTTTTTTCCCCTCTTCTATCCTTCTGCTATCCTTCTGCTATCCTTCCGAATCCAAATAACTGACTAACCTATCCACCACTTAAAATTTACTTACATATTTCACTATACTAATCCAACACTAATCCTCTATGGGTCCCGGAGTAGCGTGCTACTTGCCGAAAAAGCAATTTGACGCCTCGTCAGGGGTAGTAAGCGCTATATAAATGCAATTACAATACAATACAATACACTAGCGTGCTATAGGACTTCAGAGGGATAAAGCAACATGAGTCCTGAGCACTAGACCACTACGCAGAGAACGCAAGAGGGGGTTGTGACAGAGAGGGAGCAGAAGGGGGTTGTGATACCACCTGCAGGAGGGTATTCCTTTGATGTTGCAGATTACTCACCAACCCTCCCATCCTCCCTGCTCAGTGAACTGGGCTCTTCAGATGAAGATCCAACTAGATTATGCACACTGATAGGAAGCATAGTTCTGACATGGCTCCATGTTTTTGGCGTGTGTAGTGAAAGAGCCAGTCTTGTGGTTGGGCACCCTATGATGACCTTCAACTACCACCATTTTAACTGACTTTAGTGTGTTATTTTACACTAGCCTGGATTTGTGTAGGATGGTCCTACATATGCCTGCCTCTCTTCTGTCTTGTAATCTTGCTGTCTTTTAGTGGGAGTTGTCATGGAGTAGAACAGTACATTTATATTATAAGTGCTTACTATTGACTTTGACATGGTCTCATGTCATCTTGCTTTCTGCTGACTTTGCCTTACTTCTGCGTGCACAGCAGTGCTTGCGATTCATATTCAAGGTCTTTCTGCTCCTCACTTGTTTTTCGCACCTCACCGACCAGAGTGAACTGGAATGTATTGTGGGAAGTGTCTGTGGAATGTACAACTGTGCCTCAGACCCAAAACACGGGAGCTTGGCCAGCCTTTGTCTTGGCCTTGACGGGTACCAGCCAGCTCGGATTTTTCTAATGAGAAGGGGGCAAGGTTTTCTAGAAGCTTCGTTTCACGTTGAGTAATGGTATTAAAGCTGGGTACTTTTGGGTGCCAGATGGAAGTTCACCACAGAATAGACGTATTGCTGTGGAGGTGACGGAACTTGAGTCCTGATTGAAACTCCTACCTGGGCTTTTGACGGGCTTCCCAAAGTTTGAGTTGGCAGGATGATGCAGAATCAATCGGTGAGGTGTTCCTAACCATGTTATATATATTTTGTACTCTTTGCTACCTGTACATACTGCATTTTTATTTCAATTGTTCATTTAATCATTCATTTGACATTTGAGAATCTGCATTTACTGATATATTTGGCCTACCTTTTTAAAATATTGCATTAATAAACTTGTGTTGAATGCACCTGAATTTGTCTTTTTGCCTCCAGAGTGGGAGTGCTGTGCAAACGTGTATTATTTAAAAGGTGCAGTGTTAAATTAGCCTCCCAGGTGGGAGTGCAGGGTTTGGGTGTGTTCTTTTTGTGAAAAGCACATTCATTACAGCGTGGATATATTTACAAATGTCAGTGCACCAGGGTTGCGCTTATGTAGGCACGTCACATCTGGAGTGGAGCAGGTCGGCACAGAGTCGACAACGCTACCTAATAGTTTGCATAGGCAATGATCAAGATCTCCCAGATTCAGTCTGACGCCTAGGAAATAGTCTAAGGTGAGATCTACTGATGTGGGAAAAGATGTGGCCCTAGTCATGCAAGAAGCTAATGCCCTGAATATCAAGCCATTACACATAACCACAAAGGATAGAAGGAGGCAGACTTTCCATTGTATTTAAGGACACCAAGTTGGAAGAGGTGACAATACAAGGCTGTATGTCCCTTCTTTCTATAATCCAGCCCATTCCCAATTTCAACTGCCACTTAATCTTGCTTGCCGAATCTCCATCCAGCAAGGAGAGTATTTATTGGTGCTTTTTGGACACAATTTCGGATCTATCAATAAAACTGTCCAATACATCTATACTTGGAGATTGAACATCTGGTTTGATAAACTAAATATGCCTCAACCAATTGCTATCATATCAGGACTAATTATACAGAACATATAACAGATCATTTCTGGACCCACCCACATTTAATGTAATTTTCTCCAACCCAGAACTCACTATTAATAGCCCAATCAGCACATCATCACCTTCTCATTCTAAATCCCCCCCAAAAATCAATATAATTCCACTACATCCTACGGACAGAAGAACAAACTAAACATGCATGAGCTGGAATCACACCTCACAATAAAAGCGCAACTGGAAACAATAAAGGCAGCAGAAAAACTCTATGAATGGATGTTCTCAGCCTTTGACATATTAATCCCAAAGTTTACTTCAAAACAGTGCAAATAGAAGTGTAAGAAGGCTCCTTGATTGCATGGACGTCCATTCACCAAAATGCCAGAGGTAGCAGAAGTGACATCATATACCCTTTGACCTTAATGAAGTCCCAGGAAGTGACATCCTATGACCTTAGACCCTGCATCATCCCAAGAAGCGATGTCACAGAACCTTAATCCTGATGACATCACAATAAGTAACATTGTTGAAGTTCTGTAATTGCATAAATAATATATATTCTTCTAGGGGAGAACAAAGGGTGGGGGTTCTCTTCCCTGAGAAACGTTTGACAAAAATAGGCTTTACTAGTGCATTTTAATGCTCAATTTTCACATAAATTTGCTAAAAAGCCATAGGCTCTAAAAAACACTCACTAAATATTCAAGTACTTTCATGGTGTGCCAAGCTACTGAAATCAGACATTACCCATGAGTTCACCCAATTATGCTTTTAAAATGTCCTGTGGGTGCCCCTTTATGTCAAAGATTACCTCCATTGCTAAGACCAGCATTTTGTCATGGTAACCCCTTTTGCCCAAACATTACAAACAATATGCCAGGGCCAGAGGTTTCCTAACACTGATTCTCTTGCATTATAGAGGTCTCTTATGTCAAAGGTTATGTCTAATATGTCAAGGATCACATTTTGTCATTGATGATCCCATGACCTTGCCCCAGTTGCCTTCCCATATGCCAAGTATTTACTCCAATGTGTCATCACAAGCAATTTGCTACCAGAGCCAACTATGTCAATATTTTCCTCCAGGAGACCAGCGTTGGCATTTTTTAATGGGTGCTCCGTGCCAATATTTACCTACAGACTGCCAGCAGTAGCATTTTGCAGAAGGTATCCCATATGCAAGTATTGCCTCCCGTATTCCAGTGCCAACAGTTTGTCAAGGGTGCTTTTCTAAGCCATGAAGCATGCCAGACCCAACAGCAACAGCACATCAGCAAGCATAACAACACATGCTCACTTACATTCACTTATTCACACTTATTCTATCATTAGCACTGACTTGCACTCATTCATATTCACCTACTCTCCTGCACTCACTTTCAACCTGAATCACCCATTCACACTCTCTCACTCACTCTTACTCTGACTCACTCATACTTATACACACTTCCACAATCCCATATTTAAACATACATGCTCACACATATACATGCTCTCTCACACAACCTCCCTCTCGTCCAAAATGCATGCACACAACATACATTAAAACCATTTTATTTTGCTTGTTTTAGATGCTAGTGAAGGTTCAAATCTTGCTGCTCCACTTTTTATTACACTAATAGTGAATAATAAACTATTATTCACTATTAATGAAATACAAATGAGCAGAAAACAAGGTTAGTGGCTGACTCTCATAATGCGAGACACCCCTGTGTTCTTGGCACTGATTTTGCCGCCTCTGAGGCAAGGGGTTACAAAGCCAGTGCCAGGGGTAGCAAGGGCATGCTAGAGGTCGCAACTATGATCCCTGGTGACCCCAAAATTATGTCCATCCTTGATTGAATGAAGAGCGGAAAAAGATTAAAGGACACATCTTAACCCTGCAACACAGGAGTCTCAGTTCTAAGAGACCTTGAGATAAAATCTGCATATGCAGGCTCAATCGAATGTGCAACTCATACAAAAAGAAGGTTGAAAATCCACTACTCAGGTGTGATCAACAATGCCAAATACCCAGCCAAGGAACTCAATCAGAATTTCACCATCCAGAGAGCTATCAAACCTCTACCCCCACTTTCAGAAGACTCATGTAATAAGCTAGCAACATATTATCTAAACACAGGAAGTGTTATATTTCATATCGGTATCCTAATATAAGTTAAGAGAATATCGTACTCTTTCCCTACATCATCTCCCCCTTCATTTCATATGAACGAGCCTTATTAGGACATAACTCCAAATAAGGACAGACTGCCTTATAGGGACTGAATGCCTTATAAGGACTGACGCCTTTTAAGGACTAAACCTTTCACCTAGTTCTATGACGAGGGTGGGTTCTGCCCAATCGATATTGCTAAGACATCATCCTTAGCACAAATTAATAATTTATGAGTACGCCATCCAGGGGAGCATACTTCACCTCTCCTATCTACGCACAAAGGTTTAATCCCCAACGTCATCCTCATACTGAACAATGGGTAACATACGCACATAGACTGTAGAAATACAGCACCTCTTGCTATCAGTAGTCAGGAGGGAACCAAGACGTCAAGGCTGACACACTGACCAGAGACGCTTCGGCTCCGGCATGTCAACGCTCCAGCTGACAGTGGTCTAACTATCCCTGACGGGGTGTCCAACTCAAGTCCAGGACAAAGTCCCACACTCTCACCATTCAGATATGGGGGTTCGACTCAATCCTAGCGGGATTCTTGGCTCTTAGATTCTAGGCTATTAGGCTGTTAGGCTCATTAGCTCTTTCGCACCTACTTACATGCTAGGTACACTCAGGTACATTTAGACAGGCATCTTAGGAGTACGCACTTTATCTTATAAATGCATTTTATATTCATGTCTATGTTCATGACTATTGCAAAATGGTAAAACAACACTATTCCTTTTTATTCACTGCACTGCTGATACTATATCTCTGCTACTGTGTTAAAGTTGTAGCAGCACATTTGTTTTACATGAGAAGAACAACGGTACAATAAATTCTTATTGTAAACACGCCCGACTTTTTCTTCTGTGTATCTCTCTGAGAGCAAAACAAGCAAGCACAAGTGACTGGGTGAAAAGTAGTATATTGTTTCCACGAGTCTGAGGTTATTGTGTTCTGAGGTTGCTAAAACTAATCTCTCTGATAACAGGAGATTCTAGTAGCACTACGAGCTAGCTAATGCGAAAACAGGATAACATACTCAGCGGGGGTGTACGGAGTCAGTCTGCCACCAGACCCACAGTTTATGTTATCCGCAAATGCGTAGGTCCTGCATGACGGGTACTATTGGAACTACACTACAGAAGCGGGGGCTTCACTAGCCAAGGCCATGCCAAAGCTCTCTACAGAGGCCAACCACACATGCAAAGAGGTTAGAATGTCTATGAAAATGGTAGCTCCTTGCTCTCCTCACACTCGAGAAGAATCAGAAACTATCATCGCTGTGGTGGATCCCCAGTTGTGTCCATCAGTCTCTACTATACAGGTGAGTTTTTAATGTTCTTCGCAAACACAAGGAGAAGATGGACGGAGCGATGAAACGTTTTAGACACTCACCCCCAGTCACAGATCTGGGTTAAATCCATCATCATTCTTTAGCTCACTTCGCCACCTCAGTTTAGACCCAGCTATATGCAAATCAGCCGTGACCCTGTGCCTTATGGGAACAGTCCAGCCCGAACTGCCAAGCCAGACCTTTCAATAACCGGAAACAAGCATCCTGGATCCGGTTTCTGGGTAACACCCTTCATCAGCCAGACTAACTTGAATTCAGTGGCAAAGTGAGCAAGGGACCCAAGTCTGGGCATACCCTGCCAACTTAGGGCGAACAAAGCAAACACAAGGAGATGATAGGCGGAGCTCTGAAACATTTCAGACACTCACCCTCAGTCACAGATCTGGGTTGAATCCATCATCATTCTTTAGCTCACTTCACCACCTCAGTTCAGACCCAGCTATATGCAAATCAGTCTTGACTCTGTGCCTTATAGGAACAGTCCAGCCAGGAACTGCCAAGCCAGGTCTTCCCTGAACTGGAAACAAGCATCCTGGGACCAGTTTCTAAGTAACACCCTTCATCAGCCAGACTAACTTGAATCCAGTGGCAAAGTGAGCAAGGGACCCAAGGGAAATGCTCTCTGAGAGAGCACAATATTGGACAACTCTCTTCTCGAACATGCGTGTTGTTGGCTTCAGTCACTAGCAAGAGCCGAATTAACTAGACAGCTGCACTGAGTCTGTTTTCTCTGCTTCTGCTATCTTGGATTACTAACCTAGACATGCTTGTAGAGACTTCAGCAATCACTTGCCTCAGCAGTCTTTCCAGAAAATATCAGCCATGTTTCCAGTGTGGATATTTGCTTACTCTGGCCCACTTAAAACCCTGATTTTGCCTGTAATTTCATGTAAGTGATACCTGCTGCTACATACCTGACAAGTGTAAAAATGATATTTCTAACTGTTTCCAATCAGAAGTTTTCACTTATTAAATGTAATAAGCTAACGCAATGTTATCTTTTTAAAAAGTTAGGCCTCACAGTAATGAAAAACAAATGTAAGAATTTTTCACTATCAGGACATGGAAAACTTTGAAGTACATGTCCAAAATTTTAAATACACTGCACCTTGCCCTGATGGCTGTTTAGGGCCCACCTTAGTGGTTAATTATATGTATTAAATAGGAAGCCTTGGGTCTGGAAAAAGGGTTATTTTTTGGCAAATCCAACTGGCAGTTTAAAAGTGCCCACCGGCTGCAATGACAGGCCATGAATACGTGAGACTTAAGTAAAGTAAATTAAATGTGGCAATTGGGTGCAAGACAACTTTACCATGTTTAGAGGCGAGCTCACAAGCACTTTAGCACTGGTTTGTCCAACAAAAACAAATTTCAGTAAACAGGAGGAGGGAAGGCAAAAAAGTTGGCAGAAGATGACCACACCAAAGGCCTCTAGGTCTAACAGTTACCTATTGGTTTAGGGTAGAACATTAAGCTTGAAAACCATTTAGCCACCCAAATGATGTTCTCAAATCAAGCTCCGAACTAAAATGACTTAGCTACCATGACACCTCTGACAAAAGGAGCTCCAAAAGGTGAGACATCAATGTCTGTTTCGCACATGATCCATTTTACCCACCTTGCCAAGGTGATAGAGGGATCAGGTGTAAAAGGTTGAATAAACAGAAATATTGACAATGGTGAGAAGCTCAGAGATCCTTGGTGACTGCCTCATAGGTGCAAAAACAGATAACTTCACGCAGTTTGGATTCTTCTGGTGAAACTGGGATACAAAATATGTTTTAAAGCAGTCTTAGTTCACTGGCAAACCTCAATGGACACCACTTTCAAGTGAGAAATGCCTACCTGCCAGTTCCAGTGCCTTAACTTCTGAAACAATGTGGCACAACACCAAACTCAGCAGCATGTGTAATCTGGATGACATCTGCTTCCTGGACAGTAAGTTATTATCTAGACAAGACCTTAGGAGCCTGAGACCCAGAGAAACATCCCACACGAAAGTCGTCTTCGGTATTGGAGGCACGGAGAAACGAATATCTCTAATCAGCTTGGACACCCGTGGATGTTCCCTAAACAGCAAATGCCATGCCAAAATGGCAGGACAATAAGAATTCACTGTCCTATAGGCTAAACCATCAGTGACCCAAATTGTTATGAAATTCAATACACAGTTAACATTTGCCAAATAGGATCAAGATCCTGTGCCACACACCAGGATGACCACCTATTCCAAGGAAATGTGCATTTATTTCTGTGTAGAGCCTTGCCATGCCCTGTCATTGAAGACGAGAGCTGCCAGTGAAAAAGGAATGTCTCCATGCCACCACAATGCCCTGCAACACCAATGGGGGTGCTAGTCCTGCTGGATCCAGAAGAAGTGAACTGGCAACCATGTCTGTGTACTCTGGATTGAGGGTTTTAAGATCGGTTTTGCTGTTTGCTTTCTGAATTGAAATGCGACTCTAGCAATTATGGAAAATGGAGGGAATGGGTAATTTAATGCTGTACTAAAGGGGATGATGGACGGAGCGTTAGAGCAAATCAAACACTCATCCCCAGTCAACTGATCTGGGTTTAATCCATCATCATTCTATAGCTCACTCCACCACCCCAGTTCAGACATGGCCATATGCAAATCAGTCTGACCCTGTGCCTCATGGGAACAGTCCAGCCCGAACTGCCAAGCCATGTCTTCCCTGGACCGGAAACAAGCATCCTGGGACCGGTTTCGGGTTCACAACCCTCGTCAGCCAGGCTATCTTGAATCCAGTGGCAAAGTGAGCAAGAGACCCACGTCTGGGCATACCCTGCCAACTTACGGAGAACAAAGCGATACCAAAGGGGATGATGGACGGAGCGTTAGAGCAAATCAAACACTCACCCCCAGTCAACTGATCTGGGTTTAATCCATCATCATTCTTTAGCTCACTCCACCATCCCAGTTCAGACATGGTCATATGCAAATCAGTCTGACCCTGTGCCTCATGGGAACAGTCCAGCCCTAACTGCCAAGCCATGTCTTCCCTCGACCAGAAACAAGCATCCTGGGACCGGTTTCGGGTTCATAACCCTCGTCAGCCAGGCTATCTTGAATCCAGTGGCAAAGTGAGCAAGGGACTCACGTCTGGGCATACCCTGCCAACTTAGGGCGAACAAAGCGATACCAAAGGGGATGATGGATGGAGCGTTAGAGCAAATCGAACACTCACCCCCAGTCAACTGATCTGGGTTTAATCCATCATCATTCTTTAGCTCACTCCACCACCCCAGTTCAGACATGGCCATATGCAAATCAGTCTGACCCTGTGCCTCATGGGAACAGTCCAGCCCGAACTGCCAAGCCATGTCTTCCCTGGGCCGGAAACAAGCATCCTTAGACCGGTTTCCGGTTCATAACCCTCGTCAGCTAG
Source organism: Triturus cristatus (assembly GCF_964204655.1). Classification (NCBI taxonomy): domain Eukaryota; kingdom Metazoa; phylum Chordata; class Amphibia; order Caudata; family Salamandridae; genus Triturus; species Triturus cristatus. The sequence continues at coordinate 560,085,198 of NC_140590.1, forward strand.
GCTATCTTGAATCCAGTGGCAAAGTGAGTAGGGGACCCACGTCTGGGCATACCCTGCCAACTTAGGGCGAACAAAGCGATACCAAAGGGGATGATGGACGGAGCGTTAGAGCAAATCAAACACTCACCCCCAGTCAACTGATCTGGGTTTAATCCATCATCATTCTTTAGCTCACTCCACCGCCCCAGTTCAGACATGGCCATAAGCAAATCAGTCTGACCCTGTGCCTCATGGGAACAGTCCAGCCCAAACTGCCAAGCCATGTCTTCCCTGGACCGGAAACAAGCATCCTGGGACCGGTTTCGAGTTCATAACCCTCGTCAGCCAGGCTATCTTGAATCCAGTGGCAAAGTGAGCAAGGGACCCACGTCTGGGCATACCCTGCCAATTTTGGGCGAACAAAGCGATACCAAAGGGGATGATGGATGGAGCGTTAGATCAAATCAAACACTCACCTCCAGTCAACTGATCTGGGTTTAAACCATCATCATTCTTTAGCTCACTCCACCACCCCAGTTCAGACATGGCCATATGCAAATCAGTCTGACCCTGTGCCTCATGGGAACAGTCTAGCCCGAACTGCCAAGCCATGTCTTCCCTGGACCGGAAACAAGCATCCTGGGACCGGATTCCGGTTCATAACCCTCATCAGCCAGGCTATCTTGAATCCAGTGGCAAAGTGAGCAAGGGACCCACGTCTGGGCATACCCTGCCAACTTAGGGCGAATAAAGCGATACCAAAGGGGATGATGGACGGAGTGTTAGAGCAAATTAAACACTCACCCCCAGTCAACTGATCTGGGTTTAATCCATCATCATTCTTTAGCTCACTCCACCACCCCAGTTCAGACATGGCCATATGCAAATCAGTCTGACCCTGTGCCTCATGGGAACAGTCCAGCCCGAACTGCCAAGCCATGTCTTCCCTGGACCGGAAACAAGCATCCTGGGACCGGTTTCAGGTTCATAACCCTCGTCAGCCAGGCTATCTTGAATCCAGTGGCAAAGGGAGCAAGGGACCCACGTCTGGGCATACCCTGCCAACTTATGGCGAACAAAGCGATACCAAAGGGGATGATGGGCGGAGCGTTAGAGCAAATCAAACACTCACCCCCAGTCAACTGATCTGGGTTTAATCCACCATCATTCTTTAGCTCACTCCACCACCCCAGTTAAGACATGGCCATATGCAAATCAGTCTGACCCTGTGCCTCATGGGAACAATCCAGCACAAACTGCCAAGCAATGTCCTCCCTGGACTGGAAACAAGCATCCTGGGACCGGTTTCGGGTTCATAACCTTCGTCAGCCAGGCTACCTTGAATCCAGTGGCAAAGGGAGCAAGGGACCCACGTCTGGACATACCCTGCCAACTTAGGGCGCTCAATGCGATACCAAAGGGGATGATGGACAGAGCGTTAGAGCAAATCAAACACTCACCCCCAGTCAACTGATCTGGGTTTAATCCATCATCATTCTTTAGCTCACTCCACCACCCCATTTCAGACATGGCCATATGCAAATCAGTCTGACCCTGTGCCTCATGGGAACAGTCCAGCCCGAACTGCCAAGCCATGTCTTCCCTGGACCGGAAACAAGCATCCTGGGACCGGTTTCGGGTTCATAACCCTCGTCAGCCAGGCTATCTTGAATCCAGTGGCAAAGTGAGCAAGGGACCCACGTCTGGGCATACCCTGCCAACTTAGGGGAACAAAGCGATACCAAAGGGGATGATGGATGGAGCGTTAGAGCAAATCAAACACTCACCCCCAGTCAACTGATCTGGGTTTAATCCATCATCATTCTTTAGCTCACTCCACCACCCCAGTTCAGACATGGCCATATGCAAATCAGTCTGACCCTGTGCCTCATGGGAACAGTCCAGCCCGAACTGCCAAGCCATGTCTTCCCTGGACCGGAAGCAAGCATCCTGGGACCGGTTTCGGGTTCATAACCCTCGTCAGCCAGGCTATCTTGAATCCAGTGGCAAAGTGAGCAAGGGACCCACGTCTGGGCATACCCTGCCAACTTAGGGCGAACAAAGCGATATTCAATGCTGTCCATTTCTGTAAAAAATGCATCCGTCATCATTATTAATGGATCCGGTCTCCAACTAAAATACAATGAGAGCTGAATCATCAGGCAAGATGCACAAAAACCTGTCTTAAATGGTCTCCACATCTTTGCTTCTTAACAACATCTTCCAGTCTCCAGAGTCTTTGAGGTAGTGTGAATTCCAATCTTTCACCTTGTTCTTCTTGCCCAATATGCAAACTCCCATTACCACAATATTGTGAGTTAGGCAGTAATGCCAAAAGTCATGGCTATATTTGCTAGCAACCAAGATCTCATACCTCCACGATGATTAATATATTGAATCGCCAAGACATTGTACATCCTCAGGAGAATACAAAAATAGGAGCATTGAAGAGCAATAGACAAATGGTTGAGTAGTTGTTCCAGGCAATTGATATGAAGATGAAGAAATGATTGAAATCTTCTTCACATCTCACTCCCCAACACTGGTGACTGTTGTCAGATATGATTACCATGTCTGGAACCAGGAACAAAGATGGTCCCGTTTTAAGAAGGCATGTGTACCAACCAGCATTAAAACTCCTGGTGGACTTCTTCAATCAACGGAACTGCCTCTGCATAGGACAGGAAACATTTTCAAACCCTGGAGGGTGCTGTAGTGAAGAGGACCAGGGAAGATCGCTTGAAGTCCAACCAGTTTGGCTACCGAATGCAGGGAAACACTGTCTTTCCCTAGTACTCTGCAAATCACCTTTTTGATGGGGTTTATCTTCTGATATGAGAGAAGAAGAGTGGCAAATTTTGAGCTGATGAAGAAGCCTGGTAACACCATGTGATTGGAGGGGGCATGTTCAGTTTCTCCTGATTGATAACAAATCCTAGCCTAATAGGTTGACTGCCAGGTTCAGGTGTTCAGGTGTTGAAGCAAGATTGTTGGTTCTTAAGCCATGAGGAGTATGTTATATAAGTAAATATTTAGACTTACCTCTTTCACCCTCGAGACTTCTATTACATGCTTCGTTAACTTGGAGAAACACCAAGGGTCTAATGATAGCCAAAAAGGCACAGCAATGAATTCATAAATTAGGGACCTCCATTGGAACTAGCAAAATGGGAAATGAGGAAAAATAGGGACCTTCAGATACGCATCCTTTAGTTCCAGGAGTATCATGCAGTATCCTTCTCTTAACAAGTCTCTTAAAAGGGAAATACCCTCCATCTTGAAGTGCCTGTGAAGGTTCCTGGCATTGAAGCCTTACAGGTTGATGACCACTTGAAAACGCCTTCCTTTTCTGTCCACAAGGAACACATAGTTCATAAAACCTAGGGGCTAGGGAGAGCAAGCCAGTATGGCCCGTTTCCAAAGAGAGATTGGATCTCTTCATCTAGAAATGTCTGTCATAAAGAACTTATTCTTTTGGGGAGGTGCAACCTGAACCCCTAGTACATAGAACTACAAATGGAATAATTGAATGCTTTTTACACCCACATGTCTTGTACTAGATGATCTAAATTGTGACGTGTAACCAGACTCTGCCACTTACCTCTACTGGGGAAGAACTTTGAAAACAGAGCAAGCGTTACAATTAATGCCCATATAGTTATACGTATATTTAAAACTATATTGCATGTCTTCATGCAAGATTGATGTTTGTTTTGAACTACAGGTACAGAATAGTATTTCAACTTATATTAATGAGAAGAACTCAGAAGAGAGGGAGTAAAAAATAGAAGAAGCACCTTCATCCTCTGAGGCAGTTTCTTTTATTTTGTTTCTACTTCCCATTTCCCTCCTGCTGATGCGCGGTTCTGGAATATGCCTTGACTTTCAGCCCCTGTAGTGGTAGAGGGGTATTGGGACCATCTTCTGCTCCTGTGGACATCATTGGCATTCAGGTATTCCAGCCAGATTGAAGTGGCAGAAAATAAATAGATACCACCTGAGTAGAATGGCTGAAGGATTTGATATAAAGGCTTTATGTTAATATAAAGAATATGCAAAAAGAATTAAATAGTACAATAGAAGAGAATACTTGAGTATTAATTACTAAAAACTATTTCATTGATTTTAAATATTAATAGATATTTGAAAACATAGTGAAAATGCTCTGTGAAATATCTAAAATAATTTTTAAAACACATAACAATATTAAAATAATACACACATTTAAAGCACGTTTTTAATAATTATTATGCAAAGGACAAATTTTCAGAACATTTATAATGTTTGAAATATTTATTTATAACTAGTAAAAAAAAAGGAAAAATATTTCATTAAATAGTAAGAAATATTACATATTTAACAAAAATATAACTTTTTATTTACAAGGTATAGCATATTTTTAAAATAATTTGTAAATTATTTTCCAGGCTTTTACTTTTATTTCAATAGAGAAAATTGTCCTTTTTCCCTTTTTAGGTCTCGCCTGGCGTTAGCAGCGCGCGTGCACTGCTAACGCCATACGAATGCCTTTTGGAATCAATACGATTCCAGAAGTATACTTGAAGCCCCGCCCCTCTTTCCATTGGCCCCACGTCATCGTTTATGTTAAACGATGGTGCGTGATTGGAAAGCGGGCTTCTCGGTTACCGCCTTGTCCACTTTTAGGGCGTTGCCATCTTTGTTTCTGGCACAGCGCACACTGCCATGCGCTTGTGAAGTCAGCCCTCCCTTCCTCTCCACGCCCACCCCGTGCCTCTCTGATCCTCCTCCACAGTCCCTTGCTCCGGCCTGGCACAGCGCACCCTGCCATGCACTCGTGAAGTCAGCCCTCCCAGGACCGGCAACCCCATGCACTATGCCAACAGGACGCCCAGCAACGAGCCTCCATTCATGGGCACATGGCAGCCCGGTGAGGCCAACCTGCTCTTCAGGATGTCCCAGCAGATAAGGGGGGCTGCGCTGCTCACCGCGGAGGGAGGGTGGGGGTCTGTGTGGGTCTCTGCCCGTCAAGCGCCGCACTGGCCTGCCTGTGCCCTGCCTGTTGCCCGCCTGGTGTACACACTTGATGGTAATGTGCGAGTTTTATTACGTTGCTTGTATTATTTTGCCGGGGCCCTCATTTGATAATGTGTGTTTATTATGTTGTCTGCATAATAGGGTAATCTGCGTATTTTTGGGGTGATGTGTGCATGCTAGAGCGATGTCGAATGTTATGATGGGTGTGCATGTTATGGTAGTGTTTGCATGTTACTCCTTGATTTTGTCTTTAAAAATCGGTTCCAATTTCCATGTTGGTGCGATCCGTGTGCGTCAGTCAGTGAGTGAATGAGTTAGGTAACTAGGTTAGTCTGGAGGGAGGAGGGAGAGAAATATAGAATGTTGAGTTGGACTGGAGCCATAAGGGCCGGGATCAGGGTGGGCGGCTCTACCAAAAAGTGGCACATTACTTCTGTGCTCCCGACCCCTCAGGAGGTGCAAGCCCCCCATCTAGGGCCGCGTTAGGTGTGAGGCGCACATTCGATACCTGGGCAAACTCCTGTTGTGTCGTAGATTGGAATGCCGAGGCTTATTACTAGGTGCAGTCAGTATCACACGCCTACTACTTTCCCGGGGTCAGTTGCGGTCAATTACGTCAGGTCAAAGCTGCCAACATGTACCAGGGGAGCCTTCAGAGTAATTACTGAGACGTGTGTAACTTGGTACGGTTGGCACTGATTACTACATGCTGTGCTGCATTTTTAGGCGACACAATATATACCTTGGAGCACAGTGTCGGGACATACAATCTCTGCTAAATACCTCAATCCCACCTGGGACATTTGTAATTGGGGCATTAGTGTGACAGGGGTAACGAGTACCGCCTAAGGAGAGCCCTCTGTCTGACTGAGTTCACTCCATGAAAAGCCCACATGGCAAGGGGCACCTATCTGGGGGCAAGCACAGGGCAGCGCTCTTCAGAAGGTAGATTTCTGGTGCCTACGTTTGGAGGTCTTTATTCTGCAAGCAGTGACAGGCACGGGTGGAGCAAGCTGCCTATTGAAGCACTGGGGGTGGGTCAGATTTGCCACTGCATCCTGGCCAGAAATGGGAATGCATCCATGCTGAGGGGTGCAAAGTCTGTCAGGCAACCTCTAAACCAAGACAATGGTATGTTAGAACTGTTCAAATGTGTGTTTAATTATCTATAGCACCCAGAAGCCCTGTAGCTGGTGTAGCTGCAAAAACTAAACAAGCATTACAAATGCAATAGGTCTCGCCTTTAATTAAGTTAAAGCCATTTGCTTTGCTATACAATACCATTAGCAAAGCAAATGGCTTTAACTTAATAAAAGGCGAGACCTATTCCATTTTCAATGCTTGTTCCTTTCAAGCTTAGCGTTCGCGGTTGTGCATCTATTTTTACAGCCGGTGGAGCGTTGCGGTCAAGATCGGAAGCAAGAAAGAGCTTCGGTCAGATGGGAACAATTTACTTTACATTGTTAAGTATATAGGTGGCTAGGTTTATTGAAAGGAGAGAGGGGTGATGTATTTAGATGTCAGATAGTATAGAAAGATATGTTTTAGATGTTTTAACCACTGTTTCATTTCCTGGCAGGTTATGTTCGTATGCCCACGTCAGGACAGTTGATTTTTGTTTCCAAATTAGGTTTAAAAAAAGTTTCAAAAAAAGTTTATTACTGTTTTAAACCGTTTTGAAACAAAAAAAACATTTTACTGTTTTGGAATTGTGTTTCTTAAACTGTTTGGTGATTTCTCTGGACAAAGACCGTGTGGTTGCTGGAGAAACTCGGAATTCACTGATGGATTACTACTGGGTTGTTTTCTGGGAATATCGATTAGGAAAATAGATTTTGTTTATTTGCTTTTAAAAAGAGACTTTTCCATCAGGATTTAGAATTTTAGGATTGCTGATTTTCACATGTATGGATCACTGCTGGATTGTTTCTGGGGATTTCGTTTTGGTGACTGAATTTTCCTGTTGTGATTTCTTTTACAACATTCGTGCATTTTGGGATTTTGCTTTTGGGATTGCGGTTTTTCTAAACAATTATTTTTAGATTTCTAATTATTGGACTATAGGAGATGGTTTTAATTTGAAGAAAAAAAAATCAGGAGTTCGGTCTTTCTTTGGATGTTGGTTTCCCTGAGTGGATTATTGATGTACTGAAGACTCTTGCTGACCGGTGGTTTGAAAAAAGTCTCCAAAAGTTGAAGAAAGACTACAACTACAGGTAGAAACCCCAAAATTCCTTTGATGTGAAAAAATAATGTTAAAAATTCCAATTAAATTAGATAGTATTGTCAAAACAGGCACGTAATTGTGAAAGATATTAGTATATGTTAGAAATGTAGTATGTATGCAAGGTAGTCTGAAGCACCCATCGATGGAAATTGTTGAATTTTGGCCAATAGTCTTTCAGACATCTCGTTACTTTTTTGGGAAACACAAGGGTTTAGGCTACCTGACAATGATTGTGCTATTATAATTTCTTGGAACATTTGTTCCTCCTACAAAATTTCCCCAAAATTATAATGGTTTGGGTGTGTTCTACCAATGGATTTGTTGAGGGAATTGTGCCATCCGTCTATGGCATTGTTAGTCTTTACACCTCCCTCTAAGCAGATCGAGTAATAGTTTCACCAGTCAATGGGAAACCTTGGCTTCTTCCTATGACTCGATCTACTTAGTTGGCCAATCCAAGTGTCTTCAAAGTAATTTGTAGCAAGGCCAATTTTTCCTCATTTTGTGTAAACTAGTCTGATTCAGTAATTGATGTGTAGAACTCATCCACACACATGGAGTATGTAGATGTGTTCTACACATCAATTACTGGTACGAAGCATAACGCAGTAAAACATTTTTTCTTGTACTGCAGGTTATTGTTTGACATGTAATCCTCAGCTAAGGATGTTTTTTTTTAAAATTGCCAATATGCCTGAGAAAAGGGAAAACAATCCTTGAATTTGGGTGTCAGGATACATTTTGGTAATGGTATTAATCACGGTTAATTCAGAGTCAATTATAATTTTTCTAGGACTTTTACACATTGTTTTGGATTTTATCATTTAAAAAAAAAAATGTATTTTTATTTTCCCAAATAAACAAGTAGTACAATACAGTTCTTACATTGAGCATCATCTGTGATAATTCCCGTGTAGATAAAATACATGATCGTCTCGAACAGGTCCACACCCCCCCATTGGATTAATGTGAGCTTGTATTTTCCAGTCATAACGTGCCGATATGGTTGTATGGATTTGTTTGGAGTCAAGAAACAGCAATAGGTAAGCTCCAAAGATGCTGTCTAGGGTAAGGCTCTGTCGATTTCCCGTGTAGAGGTCCCCCGAGTCAGTTGCATTGAGGACTGTTGTGTGACTCCACCCATGTCCAGCCCAAAATGTCTTCTCCAGGGGTCCCATATCTTGTGGAATTTCTTTGGGCACCCCCTGCTTGGATATGTGGTTTGCTCAGCCGTCATGTATATGTCCATTCCTCTCATCCATTCCTGTATATTAGGTTTATCCGCCACACCCCATCGCCAGGAAATATTTCTCTTCGCAAACCACCAGTCACAGAGAAGCAAAATTCAGTTGTAGTCTAGTGACATCTACCTCGCTTGATATCCCCAATATCACAAAGGGAGGTTCCATCTGCAGTTGGATTATATCATTGTTCAAAATTCAATGTACCGTGAGGATTGCTTGTCAGGGAGCAAGCAGTAAACTAATGGGACTGTTGTTCTATTTATGTTAACATGAATAGTGTAAATATGGGCGAATGGATGCAGTGTGGACTTAAAAGTCTCATCCATCAACCAAATTTTACTTGTCTAAATGGTTACCAGGTTATGGGTCATGCTAAATATTAGAATTCTCTAGAGAGGGTTTTCATTGTCACGCAAAAGGAAAGGTTCATTAGTAAAAGTAACGGTTAGTTCAGGGGGGATGAAAATGTCATTATAGATTTGTGGGGTTACTCGTTATGGATTCCATGCTTGTTTTTGCCTCTGCACCATTCTCCTTTGATTCGGTAATGTGGGCATACTACCAGCTACATGCATGGGAATGTTTTGGGCTACCTCCCTCAAAACTGAGCCACGGGGCTCATTGGAGGTGGATGCAAACATTTTAATTTGTTGGATGTTCTCACTCATTTCAATCTCCATTGCAAAGGCAGAGTGCTTATGCTCTGTGGTCCGTTCCACAGTGTACTCAGAGTAACTGCTCTGCCTTTGCAATGGGATGAAAAATACTCCACACACCTCCAATGCTTTCCGGGCTCAATTAACCCCTCCTTACAATAAAGATAGCCCCCATACTTCAGCACCCTATTACCTCTCCTTGATGTCAAATAATTTGCCTGTCTGTTAAATGCCATTTTTTGGTTATCTGTAGAAAGAAAAGAGAAAAGAATAGTCTAAAAATTCTTGATGGAAAAAATGTGTTTCAATTTGTGTTTTTTCAAATGCACCTGCATAGGAGAACACATTTTGCATTATTAGTTGAGACACTTGTTTTTAGGAAAATTTTAATGTTGTTATTTCTGTTAAAATTGGGTGAAATCTCTATTTTACTTTTTGTTGCCTGTGAAAAGAAAGCTTAGAGATTTGGTAAATAATTGTTTTGTGCTGAACTTTTACCTGAAATTGTGGTGTATTTTATTGAGAGTAATATACCTGTTAAGTGAAAACGGTTTGGTATGGTTATATCAGACACTGTATTTACTGCATTTTTATTATCACTGTAAAACAACAGAGATGTTTTAGTCTTATTGTTTGTTGCCTGTCGAAAGAAAATTGTTAGATTTGAGTTGATTTGATTATGTTTAGATTTATTACAGAATATTTTCCTGAAAAAGGTTCTTCTGTTTTTGTACACTGCTTTTAAGAATTTCAAAATTTTTTGAGAAATTATAAAGTGTGTAGAATAGAAATAAACGTAAGTAAATCATACTGTAAAATGAGTGATTTATCCCACCGCCACCTGCCCTAATGTAAGTACCCAGTGGATTTTCATGAGTAATTTCCCCTCAGCCAATTCCCACTTGCCTTGAGGTAAGTACCAGCGGAGTTAGAATAGTACTTTTGCCCCCAGTCCCTGTCTAGCACTTGCCCTGGGGTAAGTACCAGTGGAGTTAGAGTAGTAACTTTGCACCCCAGTCACTGTCCAGGATCAAATCTGACTAGGCAATACATTTGGTTTGGTATGGTTATGTCAGACACTGTATTTATTGCAAAAAAACATTTTTGTTGTTACTGTAAAACAACAGAGATATTTTAGTATTTTTGTTTGTTGCTTTTTGAAAGAAAATTGTTAGATTTGATTTGACTATGTTTAGTGTTTTTACAGAATATTTACCTGAAAAGGTTCTTCTGTTTTTATGCACTGCTTGTAAGAATTTCCGAATTTTTAAAGAAATTATAAGGTCTGTAGTATTGAAAACAAATGTAAGAAATAATACTGTCAAATATGTGATTTAGCACCCAGTGGATTTTCATTAGTAACTGTGCCCCCAAGTCACTGTCCAGCACCTGTCCTGAGGTAAATAACCAGTGGAGTTAGAATAGTAATTTTGACCCTTAGTCACTGTCCAGCACCTGCCCTGAAGTAAGCACCGGGCAGAGTTAGAATAGTAATTTTGCCTCTAGTCACTGTCCAGTAGACGTGCCATTGTGTTTCTTTTCCTGAGGTGAGCACCCGGCGGAGTTAGAATAGTAATTCTGACCACCAGTTACTGTCCAGCACCTGCCCTGAAGTAAGCACCCAGAGGAGTTAGAATAGTAATTTTGCACCCAGTCACTGTCCAGCACCTGTCCTAAGGTAAGCACCCGGTGGAGTTACAGTAGAAGTTTTGCCCTCTTGTCCCACACCTTCCCTGAGGTAACCAAACGGCGGAGTTAGAGTAGTAATTTTGCCCACCCAATCACTGTCCAGCACCTGTCCTGTGGCAAATAACCGGTGAAGTTAGAATAGTAATTTTGACCCTTAGTCACTGTCCAGCATTTGCCCTGAGGTGAGCACCAGGCAGAGTTAGAATAGTGATCCTGACCCCTAGTCACTGTCCAGCACCTGCCCTGAAGAAAGCACCCGGTGTAGTTAGAATAGTAACTTTGCCCCCAGTCTCTGTCCAGCACCTGCCCTGAGGTAAGCACCCGGTGGAGTTACAATAGATGTTTTGCCCTCGTGTCTCAGTCCCGCACCTGCCCTAAGTTAACCACCCGGTGAAGTTAGAGTAGTAATTTTGTCCCCCCAGTCACTGTCTGGGATCAAATCTGACTAGGCAACACATTTGTTTAAAAATACCATTTTAATAATTATTCCCATAATCTGTTTTTTTGTACCTTCAGTTGGTGTGCAATAAGGAAAGGAACTGTAGTCAATTTTTTGAAAGACTGTAAAAATTAAAACATTTCTGAATAAATATATGGTTTGGAGATAATGTTAGTATTGTTAAAGAACTCTATTTGTGAATTTATACTTACTTTTGTAGCTAGATGGCAGTGTTTGCAAATGGCTGTGGCTCTCTCTCTCTCCTGCTCTCAACTGTGTGTGTGGTCACAAGCGAAGTTAGTGTATCACTGAGCACAAAATGATGGATGACTGAATTCATACATCTTCTTGAGGTATTCGATAATTCAAAAGAAAACATGTTTTGGAATGTATTTTTTGACATGGCTTAGCATCTGAATAAATGCATATTTATTTTGTGTGGTGCAAAAATAGGTTTTTATGACCATTCTTACGTAGAACGACAACCATTTTGATTGGTGACAAGCTGCAGAGATAGAGTTAATATAAAGGAAGGACAACAGTACAAATGAAAATAACGCGAACATGCTGATTTAGATGCTAGTTGGATTGCAACATTAGTTTTATAATGTTTTAATGTAAAATATGTTCCAGAAAAAATTACTGTACAGTTGCGTTTTACATACTTTACTTGAAAATAATAATATTTTTTTTTTTACTTTTAATCCGTATATTATCATATATTTAAAAAAATGTGCTGTAATGGTATGCGTGGTAAAGATACTTATAATGTACCAATCTTTTATGATTTTGAGTAGTTCGGGTCAGAATTCCTTTGAATATTTGATAGACAATCTGTAAAACAAGCAACTGACAATGAGCTGTTGGAATTAAAACAGGGTAATCGAGATCTCATTGTGTATTTGGCACAATTCAAGAAATTAATAGTAGAAACCCAGTGGCCAGAATCTATGTAAGCAGGATGAGTTAAAAGATGCTTTGGCGCAAATACCGAAGAGACCCAGTGAAGTATCAGGGTTGATAGATTTGGTCTTGCAGATTGATTATAAACTAAATGAAAGGAAATCAAAAAAGATAACAGAATTTTGCCAAATTCCTCCAAAGCTCGACAGAACAAAGGTGGAAATTAGCATGACCAAATCTACTGCAGTTGAAGAACCCATTCAGATGGGATCGATCAGATGCCACGTACCTAGGGAAAAAAAGAGAGAAATGAAAAACAAAGAATTTATGTATGTACTATGGTAATTCTGGGCATTTTGTGAGAGAGTGTCTGAAGAAACCAAAGTCTAGTCAATCTGAAAAAGACAGGCCCCATCAGCAGGAGGAGTTGCCATGATGGGAGCTAATAAGGAGATACGTCCAACCCCACAGCCACTGGGAACAACATCAGCCCCTTCCAGGAACTGTGTGACACCCTGGCGGACTTGTTTCTCACTACAAGATCTCAGCCATCTACGAGAATGTCAAACTCAAACCCCCCGCTGCCGACAGCATTAGCCTGCTCACACCCATGAACACAAGCCCCGAATATCTTCTCACCGGTTGGGACCCTCTCACAACTCAAGCCAAAATCTCCATTCTTGATGGCCACTTGATTCAAGGCTATGTAATCTATACAAGTTCAAAGTTCTCCATCTTTCTTTGGAATGAAAAAAAAGGGGAACATACTGGTGACTGGGAGGACAAATAAGCTCATTATCCAAATGTTTCTACAGCTATTTATTAAGTTATTCATTTTCAGCTTCTGTTAACGCAAGATTGCCCAAGTTCCAATTTAATTTAACCATCATTCTCTGTGTGGAGATCATTTACTCATATCTTTTGTATCAAAGACTGTGGCTAGATCTTAACATTCAGCTGGAATTTCTTTCAACTCCATAAAACAAATCTTGATTGACTATGCTGCTAGAATGGTTGCTTCTGAACTCCTTGGTGATTTTTTATCAATTTGAAAAATGTGCTCCTCACAGTGGTCTGAATTCGTTTCCATGGCATGTTTTTCCCAATCTATTTTAGGGTTGTGCTCGGTAAGCCTAGAATTAATTAAAACTGAGGAGCATCAGTTAAATTGAATCTTACTAAATCATGATGTCCATTAATGTCAATTAGTTCTATGGTTTCAGTTTCCTGAACCCCGTTTACTCAGGAGCACCCACGGACTCATATCCCCACATCTTCAACCTCTGTAGCAAGACAATTGGAGATGAGCTCAAGGAAGTCCTGAACACCTCTATCACCACGGCCTCCTTCACAGAGGACTGGAAACACGTTGAAATTAAGCCCTGCACCCCTTTCAGGCAAAGGCTCTTGAAAAGGCAATCAACCAGCAACTCACTAAACACTTGGAACCAGTGGCGTAACGAAAGTTTAAGGGGCCCCCCTGCAATGTACACAGAGGAGCCCCTGCTCTGGATTTTATCCAGAGCTCTCCGGCCTGAGTACTGTGCTAAGAGTGGGGCCCCTGCAGCTGGGGGACCCCCCACACCACAGGGGATGCGGGGGCCTGTGTTACACCCCTGCTTGGAACACCACAACCTCCTGGACCCCTCTTAGTCCAGATTCCAAGCAAACCGCAGCACCAACACAGCCCTAATAGCAGCCAGCGAGGACATCAGGGCTGACCTAGACCGTGGCAAAACAGCAGCCCTCATCCTCCTTGACCTGTCAGCCGCCTTCGACACGATCTCCCCCCACATCATCAACAACAGACTCCACCAGATCGAAATCCAGGGAGATACCCTCAAATGGGCCACCTTACACCTCCCCAGAAGAACCCAGAAATGTTGTCTCCCACCATTTACCTAAGAACCCAAGAAGACCATCTGTGGCGTCCCACAAGGATCATCACTCAGCCCCACCCTCTTCAACATGTACATGACCCCCTAGGCCAACACCGTTAGATCACACGGATTAAACCTCATCTCCTATGCTGTGCTGATGACACCCAGCTCATCCTCTTGCTTTCACAAGAGGACACCCCTCCACCACCAGTACCAGCTTCCACAGATGTATGATGAATGTCGCCGACTGGATAAAGGACAGCTGTCCCAAGCTCAACTCCGATAAGACGGAAGCCCACATCTTTGGGAACAGCACCTTGCCATGGATCGACACTTGGTGACTTGCTGAACTCGGCCCTTCCCCTGCCCCGACAGACCATGCCCACAACGCAGCATCATCTTGGACAGCAAGTTATGGATGCTGAAACAGGAAAACACAGTCTCGTCCGTCTGCTTCCACACCCTGAGCATGCTTCATAAGATCTTCAGGTGGCTCTTAATCGACACCAGAGGGACCGCCACTCAAGCCCTCGCCACCAGCAGGCTGGACTATGGTAACACTCTTTACGTAGGAATCGCTGCACACGTCCTAAAGAGACTACACACAATACAAAATGCAGCTGCAAGAGTCATCCTTGACCTCCTCAGATGGACTCACATCACCCTGCACCTCAAGACGCTACACTGGCTCCTGATCCAGAAGAGATGCCAGTTTAAGATGCTGACCCACGCATACAAAGCCCTGCATGGCACATTGACCAGCATACTTCAACAAACAAATGACCTTCCACCAACCAACCAAAAACCTGCAATCCACCCCCCTTTTCATTGCAAACACCCCCCAGATCTGCTAATTCAACAGCAGAAGATGCTCCCTCTCTCTTCTCCTGGCGGTCAAAGCCTGGAATGACCTTCCCCTGCACCTCAGGAATGCTGCATTGCTCAGGGAATTCCAAAAAGGACTCAAGACATGGTTGGTGGAATGAACAGAGCACCACGAAACAGCTAGCAACTCCAGTTCCTTGAGTCTCCTACGGCTGATTTCCTGCGCTTTATAATTCCTGATTGATTGATTGATTGAGAAGCTCTGCACATAGCAAACACTCTCTAATCTGCTGCTTCGCACCATATTGTATCATTGACAGCTAGATTTGGGAATACAGAGATCAAACAAGTTTCAGTGAGGATTGATTCTGGGGCCACTGGTAACTTTTGTGTTCTAAAATATGCAAAAAGAATGGGAATGCATTTTATCAAAAAGGACATCTTTGAAGCTGTTCGAGCTTTAGGTGGACTAATTTAACCTCTGGACCATCACAGAGGAAACTGAAACCATAGAACTAGTTGGCCTTGATGGGCATCATGATTTAATAAGATTCAATTTAACCTATGCTCCTTTGTTTCAAATAATTCTAGGCTTACCATGCCTTACCGAGCACAACCCTAAAATTGATTGGGAAAAATGTACCATGGAAATGAATTCAGACTACTGCAAGGAGCACTGTGGTCAAATCAATAAAAAATTGCCAAGGAGGTAAGAAGCAACCATTCCAGTCCAACAGTCCAACATGATTTGTGTCATGGATTTGAAAGAAATTCCAGCAGAATATTAAGATCTAGCCGCAGTCTTTGATACAAAAATAAAAGACGTACAGCAATTACCGCCACACTGAGAATCACTGTAAAATTAAATTGGAACCTGGTGCAAACTTGCCCTGTAGTAAAATGTATGCATTAACAGAAGCTGAAAAACAATACCTCAAAAATACCTGGAGAAACTTTTGGATACTGGGTTTATTTGGCTATTACTAGTCACCAGTATGTTCCCCTTTGTTTTCATTCCAAATGAAAGATGGAGAACTTTGAACTTGTATAGATTACAGATCCTTGAATCAAGTGACCATCAAGAATAGGTATCCGTCGCCTCCATAATGTCTTGGGCCGTCAACACGTTATAGCAGAAGACGCGGTGTTGCGGTCCTTGGACGCCAAGATGGCGTTTGACTCTATCGAGTGGCCATACCTTTTTGAGGTTCTGTGACGCTTTGGGTTTGTCCCGAAATTCCTAGGGTGGGTCAAGCTGCTTTACACAGACCTTAAAGGTCAGGTAAAGGTTAATAACCGCCTCTCACAAACATTCCCACTGAGAAGGGGCCTGAGACAAGGGTGACCCCTGTCCCCTTTGATCTTCTCTTTGATCTTGGAGCCGCTGGCTTCGTGGGTCCGGGGCGATCCGGTGCTAAAAGGGTTGAAATGGGCGGAAGGGACGGAAGACAGAATATCCCTCTACACCGATGATATTCTCCTGTATCTGGCATCTCCAAAGAGGTCAGTGCATAGACTTTTAAATATCTTCACTAATTTTGGCACATACTCAGGGTACTCCTTTAATTGGTCGAAATCCGTGATCTTTGCCATCCACGGCTTTCCTCCTGTCCTCCCACCTGAATGTGACATTGAAATAGCTACTGATGGGTTTTGGTACTTGGGGATCATTGTCACCCCGATCCTGTAATATTCCATGCTAAAAACGTAGCTACGCCTCTGGACAAGCTGCGTGGCAATGTTAAACACTGGCGCACGCTGCCACTTTCTCTGTTGGGCCGCGCCGCACTTTATAAAATGTTAGCTCTTCCCCGTTTCCTGTATATACTTCAGAACTGCCCATACAAGTTTCCCGATTCATATTTCAATAATATCGAGGGTGAGGCGCGCCGTATTGCTTAGACTAAACTGACCAAGGGTTGTTACGATGGTGGGATAGCGCTCCCGGATATGCGTCTGTATTATTGGGCCTCGCAGCTGGTGGCGGTGAACCACTGGTTGTAGCTCCCAGACAGATCCAGCCTTTCTCTTAGACAGTTATCAAATGGGTCATGCGGGCTACTTGGGGGCCCTCTATTCAAAGGCCGTCACGGTGGACGTCTGGCATCGGACTAATCGAAGACTTGGCTGGCTTGATGTGTTGACTAGGGCTACCCCACTATGGTCGGCCCAAAGGCTGGGCACCCTCTGCAACCAACCCGGCTTTGACAGATGGGACACTATTGGCATCTCGACGATAGGTCACCTATGGAAAAAGGGTAAAATACTGAAACTCACAGAACTATAAAAGGAATATCAACTCGCACAGGGAGAGGTCT
The DNA here is from genome assembly GCF_964204655.1 of Triturus cristatus. Lineage (NCBI taxonomy): Eukaryota > Metazoa > Chordata > Amphibia > Caudata > Salamandridae > Triturus > Triturus cristatus. Next base: position 560,102,374 of record NC_140590.1, read on the forward strand.
TTCGCTATCTCCAGATCCAGCATGCTCTCATGACAGCCCTCCATGGGGCCGAAGAACTACCTGAATCGTCTCCCCTCGAGGACCGTCTCCTCTCTGAACCTCTGCCCAAAAAAAGCAGTGTCGCTTACATATCGGAAGCTCTGTAATAACTTGCCAGACCAGTTTCAGTCCCTCAGAGATAAATGGCAAAAGGATCTGGGGCAGCTCGAGGATGATGAGTGGCAGTCAGCGTTGATGTCCCCTAAGGAAGTGGCTATCCCTCTCAGACTCCGCCTTGTTCAATTGAAGGTCCTACATAGAGCTTACATTATGGGTATCACCCTAGCAAAGATTGGGAGGCGCCAAGACTCCCTATGTCTCCGTCGCTGCAATGGGGAGGCAACCTTCTATCACATCATATGGGACTGCCTGCATATTCAGGCCCTATGGGTGAGGGCCACGCCGCTCATGAAACAAGCACTGCACAAGGACATCACTTTGACACCACAACTGGGGCTCCTCAACATTTGGGAGGCTAATGACCATACCGAGCTCGAGCAGCGGTGGTTTGCCCTCGGATACACATTGGTAAAATGAAACATAGCTACCAAATGGGGAGCAGCAGACACTCCAACCTCTGGAACTTGGAGGAGAAACCTAAATAAATGCATGATTGCATTAAAAGAGGTTTTTAAACCTAGGGGTTGCCCTCAGAAGTGGGATAAGAAATGGAGAAAGTGGAATGTTTATATGGGGGACCTGTGTGTATCGCCGACTACAGAAATGGAAATGTCAGAACACCGACGAGACAGAAGGGATACCGACGGCTGAGTGACTCCGATATGCCAAGTTGAATGCGAGAGGGGCTAATCATCTCATAAAGATTGCTGAGAGAGATGAGTGGAAAACAGCCTTTAGGACAAGATATGGTCTCTACCTGTATCAAGTAATGCCCCATGGTTTATATAACACTCCAGCAGCCTTTCAACCGTTTGAAAATGATTTTTTGAGAGAATATTTAGACCGAATTGCTGTAGTTTACATCGATGACATTATGATATTCTCTACCAGCTTGGAAGAGCACATTGAACATGTGAGAGCCATATAAAGAGACTGCAAGAAAATCACTTATATGTAAAATTGTAAATACTCTCCTTTCATGCCAAGCAGGTAGAATTTTTGCACTTCATTCTCTCTCCAGACGGGGTATCTATGGATCCAGCCAAAGTCAATGCAATGTGTGATAGGCCAACTCCAAATAGTGTGAAAGAAATTCAGATTTTCATTGGCTCTGCAAACTTTTTTAGACGATTCATTAATGATTTCTCTTTGAAGTTTAGTCCAGTCACTCAACAATTGAAGAAAAGAGTGAAGTTCCATTGGACAGAGGAAGCTGAAAAAGCCTTTACTTTTTCTAAGGAGACCTTTACTGCAGCTCCAATCTTGTTACACCCAGATCCTGAAGAAGCCTTTTATGCTGAAGCAGATGCATCAGGTTTTGGAATGGGTAGAATACTATCCCAACGGCATAAACAGACAGGTCACTTACATCCAGCTGAATTTTCCTTGAGGAAATTAACTGCCCCTGAGATCAGCTATTTGATTGCTGATAAAGAACTGTTAGCGGTTAAAGATGCATTCCAAGGAGGCGTGGCCGAGCCGCGGGCTAAGATGGCCGCACGGTGCTGAAGCTCCGCCGTCGGCCCAGCACAATCGCACATGTCCCCGACATCCTGACGCGAGTAAGGGACGGCAGGCGCTGCCGCTACACCTCCTGACCCCCCGAGGCACGATCCGATGTCGGCTGAGCCACGATTTCGGCAGCGGCGGCCTGGAGGAAGATTGGATCCGGTGACCTGCGGCTGCAAGTTGGCGGCCTAGATCGGCGATCCGGAGCGGCTCTCGGAGCGGCGGCGGCCGGTGCGGAGACAGGTACCGTGAGGGGGCTACAGGGGGGGGTTTGGACACCTGGGTGCGGTCCGGACGGGGTCTGCCCTGCCTCCCCCACTGCTGCTGGTACGGGGCTGGCCGGGCGCTCGGCAGTAGGCCGGCGCCGCCGGGGCGGCCTCGCTCGCTTCCATCCCTCGGATCCCTCGCTGTTCGGACGAGCGGGGTCGGGGGGAGTGGGACTGCCTGCCTGTGGTGGAGGGGAGCGGGCTGGCTCCCGGTCTGGACCGGGCACTTGGGTCGCTCCTGCCCCGTGCCCATCTCTTGGGGCACCTTGTGCTCCGGTTGCCGGGCGGTCTGGCCTCCTTGACCCTGCGCTTTGGCCTCCGGCTACACAGCGGAATCCGATGGGCCTACACAGCTGAGAGCGGCGAGATCTCCTGCTCCCGTGCCCATTGGGGCTGCTGAGACGCCGCGCAGGGGATCCATGGTCCGGCCCGGGGGGGTGTCTCCGGCCGGCCTGACCTGCACATTGCTGCGACCTGCGCCCGAGGCCCAGTGGGTTCGGGGCAAGCTTGATACAGCGGGTGTGGCTGCGACATCTGGAGGCCCGCGTCGAGTGGTGGTGGACTGGGCTCCCTGGCTGATCAGGCGCCATTTCGACGAGTAGCCGACGCTGATCCATAGAGGGCTGGCTGGAGTCCAGTCGTATGTGCTGGGGCATGGGTCGTAGGGACCCGAAGCAGAAAACGCTGTCGTTTGACAAACCAGCTGAGCAATCATCGGAGAGGCCCCCCGACATGGCAGTGCAGGTCGGGGGCATGCCCGGTGGGTCGGCGTGCCCCATCTCCAGACTGGTTGCAAGAGATGAGAGCTGGGTTTAAATCCATTGACAGTCGCTTTGACTCCTTGGACAAGACGCTGGAAACAATGGGTGCCAAGATTCAGGCCCATGATCGGCGACTGGGTGAGGCGGAGGCCAGGATTTCAGCCATTGAGGATGGCAATGCGCAGGAAACCAAGCGCGTAGATCGGCTGGAACGCATATTGAAAGAAGTGGCCATTAAGAACGAGGACCTAGAATCGCGCAGTCGTCGCAACAATGTACGTATTACTGGGGTCCCGGAGTCCACAGCGACGGGCCGGCTGGACGTGTTTGTGGAACATCTATTGACTGACATCTTTGGGAGAGACTCCTTCACATCAGGCTTTGTTGTGGAGAGGGCGCATCGCTCCCTGGGGCCACGGCCTCAACCGGGGCTCCCTCCTCGCCCGCTGATAGCCCGCATCATGAACTTCCGGGACCGGGACACTGCTCTACGTCTAGCCAGGGAGAAGGGGGAAATATCTTGGCAAGGTTCAAAGCTCTCATTCTACCCTGACTTCACCGCTATGGTTCAAGAGGCCCGCCGGAAATACGCTGGAGCGAAGGCTGCGCTCCGCAATCTCGGCCTGAAATACGGCATGCTCTACCCGGCGCGGTTGAGGTTGACGGCCGGGTTAGGTTATTTGACAATCCTACTGCGGTGCAGGAATTCTGTCGCGCCTACCGGCCGAAGAAAAGCCCTCCACGGGGTGGCGGAGGTGGTCAGTCCCCCCCACCCAGTGGATCGGTGGCCAGCCGGGATTTGTTCACGGGCTCTGGGGTTGGGTGAGGCGGTGCCTCTGTCTGACCTGTGTTTATCTCATCTATTGCAATATGGGGACTATGGACGATCTTTGTTAAACTGTTCTACATTGCTGGGTTGATGTCGGGTCGTTGCCACGCCCCCTTGGTGGAAACCGCTGGGAATCATTATGGCCATGATGCTCCGTTTGTTACTGTTTGACTGCAACTTTCGAGTCGGTTTGGAGCTCCTTTTTTTGTTTGCAGGGGTGGGATTGCCTCACGTTTTTGTGGTATGGCTGGGCGGGGGGAGGTGGGCTGGGGTAGGTTGCTTAGATCTCAGAAACATTTCTTGGTGTGAACTAAACTTGACGCTATATGTTGGTGATGTTATCCCCTGGGTCCCACTGCTTTGTCTGATGTTTAGATGGCTCGTATAGGCTTGACTGAGAACCCCACAAACTTATCATTAATGTCTTGGAACGTAAGGGGCCTTAATAACCCACGCAAAGGCAGACAAGTGATACATTATCTGAATAGACATCAAGTCGATGTTCCCTTCATTCAAGAGACGCACTTACACTCCACTAACAACGCCCGATTTGTGGCGTCCTGGGGCACGCACAGGTACTTTGCCAATTTTAGTAACTATGCTAGGGGTGCGGCAGTGCTGATTCACAAGAGAGTCCCGTTTCATTGCCAGCAGTTTATTGGGGACAGGGAAGGGCGCTACTGCATAGTGAGAGGGGTGTTGATGGGACACGGGATCATCCTGGTGTGTGTGTACGCTCCCAACACTGACTCCCCGGACTTCTTCCACGCGCTTGCCGCCCGGCTCGCGACCCTGGAGCCGGGGATGCTCCTAATGGGCGGCGACTTCAACCTACTGCTAGATGTTGATTTGGATAGTACCTCAGAGGCCGCCGACTCTAAACCCAGGGCACGGCGCGCCCTCAGAGAGCTCTGTCGCCAATTTTCCCTGATTGACATATGGCGCAAACGCAACCCTGACACCACAAACTACACACATTTTTCAGGCCAACACAACACCTGGACTAGGATTGACTACTGGCTCCTTTCCCCGGGTCTATCCCCCTGGTTCCGGACTTTGAAGACTTTTCCTAGAACATACTCAGACCACTCTCCGGTTTTACTGTGTTTGGATATTCCTCGCCCGGAAGGTTTTGAGCGACAATGGCGATTCCTGAGTAGGGCGCTGTTGGACGACCTATTCTGTCACGAGGTCACTGAGGCGATTGAGGACTATTTTGAGCTCAACACCGGCTCGGTGGACTCATGGGCCGTGCTCTGGGAGGGGTTTAAGGCATACATTCGGGGAGTTTGCATAGCGAAGCATGCTGGGGTCTTAAAGGCACTGCGCACGACGCTCACTCAGCTGGAGGTGCAGTTAGAATTGCTAGATGTGGAGGCGAGACAAGCAGCATCAGAAGACGTGTTTGCTAGGCGGCTGGGCCTCCTGTCCGACTATAGGGAGGCCGCGGATAGAGAGATTCTATATCTAGGCAAATACCACACTGCATGTCATTACGGTGAGGGAGACCGGCCAGGGCGCACGTTGGCGCAGGCTTTGCGAGCGCCGTACAGTAAGTCCTTCATTGCTGAGGTTAGGGGTGAAAACGGGGTGCTCCGTACGACACCCTCGGAAATTAGGGATGAGTTCCTGTCCTACTTCTCGGCGCTATACACGACACGACGGCGCGGGAAGACTACTTATCTGAAATCGCGCTGGTGTTTCTGGAAAAGGGCATGCAGGAATTCATGGCGGAGCCCATAACGGTGGCAGAGGTTCGAGGGGCAATTAAAATATTGCGGGGCTCCTCGGCCCCGGGTCTCGACGGCCTAACAGGCGATTTCTATAAGGCATTTTCGGATCTGCTGGCACCCAAACTTATTGAGGTGTACGCGGAGGCCTTGGAGCGAGAGTCACTCCCGCCCACTCTTAGCGAGGCAGTCATTATTCTGCTTCCAAAACCAAACAAAGACCCGGCGCTATGTGGGTCATATAGGCCCCTTTCGCTATTGAATATTGATTATAAGATTCTCGCCAAAATAGTGGCCAACAGACTGCCGCAATTGATGGAGTTTATTATTGCGCCCGCTCAATCGGGCTTCGTACCCCATCGCTCGACTTCATTGAACCTGCGGACTTTATTTACAGTATTGCATAGAATAAACCCTGACACACCCGCGGCGGCCATTCTCCTCGACACCGAAAAAAGCCTTTGACTCATTAGAATGGCCTTTTTTCATCTCCATAATGCAGCGAATGGGCATGCTGGCTGGCTTTATTGCCACCACGCGGCTCTTATATAGTCGTCCCACGGCGCGATTACGTATTAATGGCACCTTGTCGCACCAGTTTGCTTTTACACGCGGCACACGGCAGGGCTGTCCCCTATCTCCGCTACTGTTTATTCTCGCCATGGACCCACTAATCCGGCACTTTCAGGAGCGGCACCTGCACAGAGGTCTCCAGTTCCGGACGGGTCCCCTGTTGGTCTCCCTCTATGCTGACGACACCATACTGTATGTCCGTGAGCCTCAGTTGAACCTGGCTCCCCTGCTCCGTGAAATACTTCGCTTTGGGCGCCACTCAGGGTTGGGTATCAACTGGCATAAGTCTATAATTTTCCCATTGACCAGCGGCACCACCCCTTGGCAATGTGAGTTTCCGCTGGAGTGGTGCTCGGAATCGGTAAGATATTTGGGCATCCACATACACCAGAGCACGGACGAAATTATCCGTCTTAATTATGGATGCGCGATTGCAAAGCTTGAATCGCAGGTGGACAGTTGGCTTCCGCTTCCGCTTTCCATGGCAGCCAGAATCGCCATCATAAAAATGATAGTGCTCCCCAAATTTTTGTATCTTTTTAATAATATCCCCATTCCCCTCACCCAAACTTTTTTCGCCTCCTTGCGGTCCCAGTTGATTCGATTGGTCTGGGGAGGAAAACACCCTCGGATCCGCTGGAAGATCCTCATGCTTCCGCACGACAGAGGCGGCTTTGGTGTACCGGATCTGTATTCTCAGTGTGCCCATGCCTATGCCTGGTATCACCCTGACGCACAGATTCCATTTCTTCGTCCGGAGGCGGATTTTGTGCTCCCGGGCCGCTTGTCCGCGGTATTGCCCCGGGGCGTGCCTAGAAGTCCGGTGGATATTCAAACGGTGTCCACCACCAGTTGGGCCTGGAGTAGGCTATTGCGCTACTTGGAACAGCCCGTTTTATATTCCTCGTCCCTCCCGTTGCCGAATGAGGGGTGGCTACCGGTCACTGGCGAGAAACTTGTGCAACGCACCTTAACGAAGTTTAACCTCACCAGGATCGGTGAGTTATACCCAGGCGGGCACATATTCTCGGTATCGGAGGAGGCACGCTTCAGTGATGCCACTTTCATGGATAGATTCATCCTCAACCGGCTTTATTTTACAGTTCGGTCGGAAATTAAGGGATTCCCCCTTGAGCCGGCCTCCTTCGAGCCACTTACTCTTCTCATTGACAAGGATACAGGTGCACATATGGTTTCTAAACTGTACAAGCTATGTGTGACACAGATTCCCTGCTCGGATGACAAACTACGTATGGCCTGGGAGGGGGATTTGGGTAGGCCTATCACGGAAGCCTGCTGCAAAGTCACAAATAGGATATCGCTCAATAGTCGCCACAAACTTCTACACTACAAGTTCTTACGCAGAAGTTACATGATGCCGGATAAACTCCATTCCCTTGATCCCAGGCGACCCCACACGTGCTGGAGGTGTGCCTCCCCTCATGCTGATTTTGCACATATGACCTGGACCTCTCCGAAACTGCAATCCTACTGGGCACAGATACACGAGGTACTGGGGGAGATGTTGGGGCTCACACTGGTTCCTACCCCGGAGGTGGCGTTGCTGGGATACACGGTCAACTTTCCCAAGTCGGTTAGGAGGCTTGCGTCTCTGGGCTTTCTGTTAGCAAAACGGGAAATAGCTCGGCGCTGGGATAGCAGGACGGCCCCCACGGCTAAAGCGTGGCTCACGGCCATGGCGTACTGTAGCCTAAACAGCGAGGTTTACTCAAGTCTACTTCCACCATAGCCCGGCCAAAAGACATCTGGGGCCCATACAAAACATACATCGCGAATCTGCCAGGCTCCACCCAAGCACACTCTGACTCAGGAATAGTGCCCACGGGGGTAGGTTAGGACCGGCAGTGGGGAGGCGGAGCGATCTGGTGGGCCTTGGGGTGGAGGTGAAACTACGGACTCCTTCACTGCGGGTATAGGACTATGGATAACGCCTGGGTTTGACATGGCAAAGCTGAATGATGGGCTCTAATGTACTAGATGGATTTGGGGAGGCTCAGTGCTGCATTGTTTGCTCCCATGGGTTCTGACGGATTATATTGCTGTGATGGAGAACAATAGGTTGCGGCCTGGAGCCAGGCTCAAGTCTTGTTTAAGGGCAGGGGGACATTATTATCAAAACGTATTTTTTACACTCAAGAGAATTGTATTCAACGCAGAGATCTCTTTATTGTTTGTTTACGAAATATAAATAAAGTTTCAAAAAAAAAAAGATGCATTCCAAGAACGGAGATAACACTTGTTAGGAACTAAGCATGTGGAAATAGTTTTTACAGATCATCGAAATCTTCAGTTTTTTAAAATCTGCTTGACCCCCAAGACCACTGAGATGGTTCTCATAGCTTGCCGGATTTCATTTTTAATAACTTACAAACCAGGTCCATCTAATGGAAAAACAGATATTGAAGACTCTAACATATCAAGCAAACAGCCCATCATCCCAACTGCGAAATTTGCATATGCAACACAGTATTCAGATTTTACAAAAAGAATATATGAAGTTCTATTGATTAAAGAAATGGCAGACTGGAGACAGGGGAACTCTGACGGAGAAGAAATGATGTCCCATTCTGCAAAGGAGTATTATATTTGGCAACTGAAAAAAATACAAGAATTTGATCTAAAAACCTGTCATGATGATACAATGGCGGGACACATAGATATAAGAAGGACAATGGATCTTGTGAAGAGACATTTTTGGTGGCCAGACTAGAACACTCAGATAAGACAGTATGTGCTAAGCTGTGAAAAATGCATAAAGGGAAAGGCTAACAGACAAGCACTGCAGGGGCAACTCCACCCATTACCCACAGCACCTTAACCTTGGCACACTCGATGGATTTAATTGTAGGCCTCTCTTCAAGTCAAGGTTTTGTTGACACCTTTTCCAAAATTAACTATTTTATTTCCTTATATTCCACTCCAAAGGCTTCCCAATTAGCACAATTATTCACTCAACATGTTGTGAGAACACACGGAATTCCAAAAGTAGTGATTTCAGACCAGGGCACTCAGTTCGTTTCACGATTTTGGAAGGCTTTCATCAAAAGATTGGGAGTAGATACACTGTTTTCCACTAGTTACCATCCAGAAACAAATGGACAAACTGAAAGGGTAAAGCAGAAACGAGAACAATATTTATGCCTGTAGGGTCAATTACCAGAGTTAATTTTGGAATGTTGAGTTTGCAAATAACATTACAATACGTGATTCCACAGTATATATCCCTTTTTATTTAAATTCTGGAAGACATCCCAGTATAGAATTAGGTAAATGTGATGACTCAGTCCCAGCAGTAAGAGAGATGGTAAAAGAGTTCTAGAATACGTCCAATCAGCCAGAGAGAATTTGCTGAAAGCAAAGGCTTCTTATAAAAAAACATGTAGGCACAAAGAGAGGAGTAGGCCCAAGATATTTTAAGGGAGATATGGTTTGGTTGTCCATTCATCATTTGTATTTAAAGGGAAAACGAAAGTTTCAGCCAAGATAAGTAGGTCCCTTTAGAGTAGAAAAGATGATTAAACCAGTAGTGGTAAAAATCCAAATCCAATCCCAGCTTAAGATTCACCCAGTCTTCCCTGTATCTCTTTTTTTCAAAAATCCTCCAAATCTGAGAATTTACAATTCCTCGGCACCCATTAGAGAGGACTCAGGAGACAAATTTGAGGTCAGTAGATTAATGGATTCTAAAATGATTAGAGGAAAACTGTATTATTTGGTTGAATGGAAAGGGTTTGACCCTGAGGAGAGTTAATGAGATTCTCTTTCTCATGTCCATGCCCAAAGATGGATAAGAAATGTTCATAAAATGTTTCCAGGTTTTAAGTTGGCCAGAGTAAGCAAATATCCAAACTGGAAACATGGTGACCTTTTCTGAATAGACTGCTGAGGCAGTTACTGTAGTCTCTAAAAGCATGTCAAGGCAAGGATTCTAATATGGCAGACGCCAAGAAAGTAGACTCAGTGCAGCGGTCTAGTTGATTTGGCTCACGCTAGTGATTAAAGCCATCAACGTGCATGTTTGAGAAGAGAGATGTGCACTTCAACTGAATTCATGAGCTGTCAGACAGTGTCTCTATATTGCAGTCTCTCAGAGAGCATTTCTCTTGAGGTTTTTTTGACAAGAAAGAAAATGTCCTCGTTTCAGCACATGTGTGATGAGTGACCCCAAGGGCAAATTTGGCTACATTATCAAGGAAGTAGTGTTCCTGCTCTGTCCTGGTTAGAGCATTCTCAAACGATTCATGACCTATCGGTGACCACTACGCTTCTACATTGGATATTGTAAAAGTAGGATTCATAGCTGAATCTGCATATTTCAAATTTGTGAGTACACAGCAAAGACAATTCTACAGTACTATTCAGCAAGTGGTGAGTTCTGAGAGGAGAAAATAATTATTTGGGACTTCTAAGTTACAATTTATATATATATACATATATCTTTGAAAAAGTTTGTGATATTTGGACATTTCAAAAGAGAACTGTGTAGATTTGAGCGACACAAGAGGGCAACTGTACTTAAGACCTTAATGACGTAAACAATAATATTACATTAGAAGGTCAGTACAAAGAGATTATGGTAACAAAAGAGTAGCACAAGCCTCAGAGCATTTGGGTGAAGCATTAGGATTAATGTACATATAATCATAAGTGTGTTTAACATTACATAACATGAGTAATTATAAAGTGCACGTTCACCCAAGGGTATCTTGGTGCTGAATAACAAATGTTTATTGTTGCCCAACTCAATGGTACTCATTTTATCGACCTCAAAAGGATAAAATGCGGAGTGGACCCAACGTGATTTGAACCTGTGACCATGAGGTCGAACACAGGCCCCTAGAGTGGATGCATTAGTCCACTAAGTCACAAGACATGGCATTTTCTTGTTCTAACCATTTGGTGCCTGCAGCCTGTATCGTGGGTCACATGACTGGGTGTAGTTGATAGTTTGCCTTTGTCCATTCCTCCCACACAGTGAGACAAAGAGGGGGTGGGTGTTGGTAGGATGGGCCATCCTGCCTGGATGGGAGGTGTGAAGCTTTTCCCTGCCCCAATTACATTTTAAAGGGCCGGCCCTCCCTTGACAAAGAACTTGACACCAGCCTTTTGTCACCCGTGACCACTTGGAGCCTGGGCAGAGGAGGGAAGGAAATTCCAGAACCAGATGTGGGAGGAAGTTTAGAAGTTTCTCCCATTTCAAAGCTGGCACTTTGTATAAATTCTGAATCTTCAAACCAACAGTTAAGTACATTCCTGGACCTTTGGATATTACAGACGAAGGACTGCCTTGCTGCCATGCTTGAGGCCTGCCCTGCTTTCTGAGATGGAAGACTGGATTTGGTCCCTTCATCCTAGGCTAACCTGAGTGAATCCAAGAGTCAGTTGGCATACCTCCTGTTTTGAGGTACAGGGACACAACAAACTTCAGAGGCATCCCTGCAACTGCCCAGCTGATCTGCTATATCTTGACCTGCCAGAGCCCTGGTAGTCCCTGATCCCCAAGAGGTGCCGCGTCAGGTCCTGGACTCTTGGCTGACATCAGAGAGCAGTCCTCTGAAGAAAACGAAGAAATCCTGCTCTTTATGACCACAAACAGTCCCATTTGCACCGAGATCTTGCTGACTGTACCAACACACAGCTCCGGTGTCCCTGACTCTTCATGCAAGAGCGACTGTCAGCGACGACCAGCAACGCAAGATCTGCACTTTGCACTACAGCATCTACAGCACGCAGTACCTGCCAACATGAAGCGCAAGCAAAGACTTTTCGAAACATCCATCAGGATCTTGGTGTTGCAGCGATGACCATCAGCGACGCCTGTCCTGCACTTTGCGCTACAGCGACAACTATCCGATGCGCTCTCATTGCCCCTCGCTGCTGCATCCTCATGAACTGGACTCTTCTGTGAGAAGATAACTTTTAAAGCTGGACTAACCTGGTCCTTGTACCCAGCCTGTGCGACATCACGGTTGGCCTGAACTGCCCCCCTGGTCTAGCAAGACTAGATAACCAAGGGTGGCACTCTGTGCTTCTACGCGCTATACTTACCTAAATCTTTGCAATTATATACTTGGTTCTACTTATTAGAATTTGACATTTTGATTAAGTATTTATCAAATTTTACTCTATTTTTCTAAATTCGTGTAGGATTTGTCTTGTAGTTTCACTTTATTACTGTTTGTGTGCTGCATAAATACCGCACACATTGCCTCTAACTTAAGCCTGACTGCTTTGTGCAAAGCAACTAGAGGACTAAGCACTGGTTAATTTATTGACTTTTGTGGTTCACTCTAGGATTGTGATTGGTGCTTGATAATGGTATTCATACCCCTCAACAATAGCCCAATATTTCACAGTAACCATTTGTCAACTGTTGTAGAGAAGCTTCAGGCTTGCACAAGCATCACCTCCAATCCTGATACTGCATGTAAAATGTTCTAGCTATTGCAAAGAAGAATTTTCAGTTCAATTAAGGACAGTATGTATAGCATTTAAGTAATGTGTCTGTCTTTATTCCCTCTCTGATAACTTTTGCATCACATAGTTTTACTAAAATGGTCAGTGAGTTCTCATTCTGTGTTTATTTTCAGATCAAAAAGAATAATGAAGAGAGAAGAACATTAAAGGCCCCATTACGATGGCGGGTGGACCGTAACGGTAAACGGGACCGACCGCCAGAGGTGCGGCAGTCCTGCTAGGCCCATTAGGATGCGACCACCACCCTGGTGGTCGCATCTCGCATATTTTACATCAGTGGCTATTACCGGGTTTTCGTCAGGACCAGTGAACGTGATCCGGGGGGTGTACACTCGCTAAGGTGTACCCTGCCCCTGGTCACTATTAGAACCTAACCATCTACTCACAGTTAGGAATACCTTCCTTCAAATCGTCGAAAGGGAAAAATCTGTGAAAATAAACATATAAACACAGGACAGACATATAATACATGTAATAATCATTTGTTGCAGGATCAATGCTCATTGTGGTTGCCAAATAAAGTAGTGTGCGTGAGACGATCACTCAGCACTCAGTGAACCTCCTTGTTAGTGAGGAAGTGGGCTCACACGATCTTACGCATATAACTATTAGCGATCAGGAGCCACACACATAATATACATATCCACGCCTCAAAATCAAATCAGTGGGCGTCAGTATACTCTGACAAGAGTAAAAGTGTACCAGTGCACCAGTGTAACCAAGAGGCATAACGGGAAATCTCCCGAAGTCCCTGGTTAAAATGAACCCACATGCATCCAGATTAAGTGGTGGGTAATCACACAATCTCACTCAATGCGGTGAGCGTGTCACTTAAACGAAATCAGAATCAAAATCGCTAGCGCAATAGGGTTCGCAAATTATGTACCAGACCAAAGGTCGAGTTGAGGGAGGAGAACAGGAAAGGGACGCTTACTGAGAACGCGGTATTTGAGTGCCTCGTGGGAGTCGGGATCGTACGATTTGATACCTTCAAGATCTAGATTGAGAAAAGTCAATAAAGAGTTAGGTATAAACGTGAACGGAGCACAAAGAGCGTGGAATACCCGTATATTGCCAAAGTACTCACTCAGAGGAGCAAATCAGTCCGTGGTTTACCTAACGTTAGGACCAGCCGAATCTCCCTGTAGAGTACGGAAGCCTGGGCAGCAGCGTCTTATATACACTGAAGTTTCCGGGTCACGTGAGTGTGGGGCGCGATATGGCGGTCACGTGACCTACGTCGGCACGTCATGACGCGCTAGTCAGAACACGATCCGTCTTTTAAGTAATAAAGTTTAGACGGCAAAACAGTGACAAAAAAAGAAATGAATGATCACGTATAAGGGGTTATGAAATGCCTAGTGGTAATTGTTATGGGCCGGCTGCGATACAAAAAAAGAACATTAAATACATAGTCCCCGTTTCTTTAGACACAGTATCTTTTAAGTGGGTCGAGGATTTAAAACTTCCCAAAATTATAAAGACGCGTTTAGTGCGGAATGTAATAGTCATAATTAAAGAAAGTGCAGGAAAATAACATTCCAAATTTAATGTTAGCGTGCTTGGTGTAAAGCATAGTCGCCAATGAATAATGTCTTTGGTAGCACAGTCACTATCATCACCAAGATATAAAGGGATGTTGTGTCAAAGTTGTTGTTAAAATAGGGTGTCTCAATCGTGAGGGGTCATTAGAGACATATGATTTAGAGTTCTGAGGCCCTAGGATCCCAGGTCCTGGAGAGTATTGCTCAATTTAGATAAAATATATTCTCGAGGGAATAGACTCAAGGCACTGGACCTCTATGGCCTTAAACATTCATAAGTCTTTGTAGTAGTGAGTCAAATTACCCTCTCTCTTATAATGAACCATATTCAGGCTTTTGATAGAAACAAAGAGTTCTTTTTATTCGTGAGTTCAATGAACATAAGTAATCAAATGAACATGGACAGCCAACACGTGTTTCGCCCCCTAGGCTCAGTTGGGGCCGGGGCTTTCTCAAGGCTGGGAATGTGCTTTCAAATTACTTTCCGTATATAACATCTCAATTTTGTCATGATATCTTCATTATCTCCACATTCTTCCACAGGTTACTTGTATAATACAGGTATACCAGCCTCCCATATGACCGTTCACTGCCTCCCAGTGTCCAAGAGCATGGGCAGCTATGTAAAGGATTCTATTCCTCGTCACCGATTCTCAGTAGCTGACAATTCTTGGCACTGCATAGGGTTGTCAAAGAGCGGTCCGCCTTGTGGCTCTATTCTCTCCCGTTTCTGGGTCAGCATTGCGTTAGAGACATATATTTAACAACATATCCCTGGAATAGAAAGAGTGGGATCTCCTCAACAGGCATTCTATTACTCAATAAATAACACGTACATGTTCCCATTGAATGTGTGAACCAATAGTATATCCCTTTTCTGGCGTCCTTACCATTAAATAAAAATAAGGATAAACATGTAAAGGAACAGTCAAGTACCAAAGTATCACAATGGAGTAAGATGTTATTTCGGCAATACAGAGTTCCAAGGAATATTCTCGTTGAGGCCATTGATGTGGGTTGATAGCCTATACACCCACCTTTGTTCCTTTTCGAAAAGTCTTTGTTGCACATTGAAACCGGATTTTATTTGCTCAATTATAGTCCATCGTATATCATTGGTAGTGTGGTTTTTTCAAGGAAGTGCTCAGTAAGCTTAGTCGTAACCCTTTTACACCTGATGGTACTGCGATGCTCACATATTCTCTGTTTGATCTTTCTGGTTGTCATTCCCACATATTCAAGATTACAAGGGCACTTTATCAAGTAAACCACGTTGGTACTGTTGCAATTAGTGTGGGTTCTTTGGGTCCATGTCTTTCCTTGTTCCAATGATAATGTCTTAGTAATACTGGTCAAGTGGCAAACGCTACAGTTGCCGCATGGATAATGGCCTACAATATCCGGTAATCCCCAAGCATTTAGTATTGTAGATGGATTGACCTTCCCTATTTCTTTAGGGCGAGAGTTGACCAAAGAGTCTTTCAGGCTCCTTGCTTTCTTGAAAGAGAAAAAGGGCTTTTCCCAATGTAGATTGCCAGTATTGATGATTGACCAATGTTTATTGATGGACTTCGTCATCAGATTAGATGCTGTATTATATGTTGTCACACAAGTGAGAGGTATTTAATTTTCCGGGAGATTGTTGTCCTCCAATAGGGCTTCTCTGGGCTGATTCCGTGCTCGTTTTTGACATTTGTAGAGGATTTGTTCAGGGTAGCCTCTATCAGTTAGTTTAGTAGTCAGATCTCTGGCTTGGCTGCGATAATCAGTGATTTTACTACAGTTTCTGCGTAGTCTCAAATATTGACCATAAGGTAAGTTCTCCCTCAAGGCTCTGGGATGAAAGCGTTCAAATCTTAGGAGATTGTTCTTCGCACTCGGTTTATGATGAGTTTTGGTTTCAAGCAGACCATTCTCCTTGGTGATGACCACATCTAGGAAGATCATCGTCTGAGGGTCCACAATGTGTGTGAACCTTAGATTATTGTCACAGGTGTTGATCCAAAGGATAAACTCCCTCAGGATTTCAGCTGGTCCTTGCCAAATGGCAAGGACATCATCTATATATCTATTCCAAAAAATGATGTGTGAGCGGAAAGGATTTTGATTGGTCAATATGAACTTGGTTTCAAAATCAAACACATAGAGCCCCGCCACACTAGGAGCAAAGTTGCTTCCCATCGAAGTGCCCTCTGTCTGAAGAAACAGGGTTCCCTCAAACTCAAAATAGTTTTTCTTCAGGGCCAATCTGGCACATTCTAGTATGAAACTTTTGGGTGTCTTGTGTATGCACGTGGTCATTTCCAGAGCTTTTCTCAAGACTTCCAGGGTATCGTCTTGTGGGATGCTAGTATAATGACTTTCTATGTCTAAACTTACTAGGATCGTATCTTCATCCACTGTCAGACCTTGAAGTAGTTTAAGCAGGTTTTTTGTATCCTGAAGATATGTGGAAGTTTCCTGTACCAGTTTTTTGAAAAAGAAATCACAGAATCGTGACAGAGGTTCCAGCAGCGATCCAATCCCTGACACAATGGGTCTCCCAGGTTGTGGGATCTTATCCTTGTGCATTTTAGGGAGGGTATAGAAATATGGAATTCTGCCCTCACTATTGGTCAGAAACATAGCTTCCTGTTTAGAGATGTAGCCCATAGTTTCTGCGTATTCTACCAGGGTTCTAATTTCTTGTCTCAGGTTGTCAGTGGGATCACCTCGAATAGGCTGGTAGTTCCTGTTGTCAGACAGACGTCTTTGGCATTCTGCACGATAGGCCTCTTTATTTTGTACTACTACTCCACCCCCTTTGTCTACCTGTTTTATCACGATAGTGTCACATGATTTCAGGCTTGCCAACGCTTGGTCTTCCTCTTTACTCATATTGGTGAATGGTTGTTTTGAAGTTAGCTGTTCGATATCTTTGAAAACCGCTTGTTCAAAGGCAGCCAACTCCACAGGAGTGGCATGTGGTGGGGGAGTAAAAGTAGACTCAGTGCGTAATCCTGTTTCATTGGACTCCTCTGTACTGGTTGTCTCATTATGTTTTTCAAAGAAAGCTTTTAATCTTAGCTTCCTAAAAAAGGCGGCCAGTTCGCAATGGAGATGGAATTTGTCGAAGCGTGTTGTTGGAACAAAACCAAGTCCTTTGTTCAGGACTCTTTTTTCTGCTGTAGTAAGAGGTCTAGTGGCGAGATTCATCACTAGGCTCTGCTGTTGCTCGGTCCTGCCTGGGGTGCTTGTGTCTTGCTCCTTGTGTTGTTGCCCACCGGGTCGTCTTCTTCCCAGTGTACCTGGTTTGTGCCTCTTCTCCTTCCTCTTCCCCTCCTGCCTCTGCCTACAAAAGGTGGCCTATAGGTATTTGGAGGGAATAATCGTTGTGGGAATGGTGGTTGCCATCCATAAACATGGTAAGGTTGTTGTGGGTTAAATGAGCCCTGAAATCCAGGTGGTATATGTGGTACGTGCGGGTTCAATGCTGTCCAGTTATTCCGGGCTCTATTTCTTCCCCTTTGTCGTTGTCTCCCGCTTCCTGCACTTGAGTTACTACTGCCTGTGGAGTCAGTGCTGGAGGCATCTGAGTCATGATCAGATCTCGCAGGGGGAGTGAATTCAGGATCCGAATAAGGGTATGTCTTGACATAGGAGAAGCGTTTGAGATCTTTTTGGAACTTCTGTACTTTTTGTTGTGTCAGATTATCTCTATATTCGTTTATTTCTTTATTTAATTCATCCAGTCTTTTCTTGTATCCTGTTATAATTGTTTTAATCTGACTCTCAGTTAGTTGAATTTCAATCATCATTGCTTCAGAAAGACGTAAAGACGTAAAGCCAGAGGTGCGGCAGTCCTAGGCCCATTAGGATGCGACCACCACCCTGGTGGTCGCATCTCGCATATTTTACATTGTGGCGGGCGGTGCTGTAAGCAGCGCCCACCGCAATGCAAAAGATGCATGTTGTGCATTGGCATGCACAAGGTGACAGGTACTGCGCGGTCCCTGCCACCTTGTGTATGCCAATGTAGGGGGATACCATAGGTACAATATCAAACAAAGCAAAGGAGTACTCCCAATCGACAGAAAACTGTCTTTGGGGTATTGGAACGTAGAGCAGAGGAAAGAAATTATCTTTCTTAAGAAGACCCCTCACTCACCAACCTGGTTGGTGACATGCTTCATCATCGGGGTCCCACCTGGATAGCCGAGTGCCATCCAGGTGTGCTGCGACACCTGACTACAGTGGAGCTGTTTTTTGTGTGAAGGTGAATAGAGAATTTAGGTTAAAAATTGGCCAAATTGAACCCAATCCAAATAATTTATTCTAGGGCAATTTGGACAATGCTAAAAATGATATAGATACCGTGATAGGTTAAATTGACCTATGGTATCTTGTAGTGAGTCAAAAGTGAAAAAAGGTCTACATGTTTCAACCATCAGTGGCTATTACCGGGTTTTCAGTATACTCTGACAAGAGTAAAAGTGTACCAGTGCACCAGTGTAACCTGGAGGCATAACAGTAAATCTCCCCAAGTCTCTGGTTAAAATGAACCCACATGCATCCAGATAAAGTGGTGGGTAATCACACAATCTCACTCAATGCGGTGAGCGTGTCGCTTAAACGAAATCAGAATCAAAATCGCTAGCGCAATAGGGTTCGCAAATTATGTGCCTGACCAAAGGTCGAGTTTAGGGAGGAGAACAGGAAAGGGACGCTTACTGAGAACGCGGTATTTGAGTGCCTCGTGGGAGTCGGGATCGTAGGATTTGATACCTTCAAGATCTAGATTGAGAAAAGTCAATAAAGAGTTAGGTACAAGCGTGAACGGAGCACAAAGAGCGTGGAATACCCGTACTATATTGCCAAAGTACTCCGCAAATCAGTCCGTGGTTTACCTAACGTTAGGACCAGCCGTATCTCCCTGTAGAGTACGGAAGCCTGGGCAGCAGCATCTTAGATACGCTGAAGTTTCCGGGTCATGTGAGTGTGGGGCGCGACATGGCGGTCACGTGACCTAAGTCGCACGTCATGACGCGCTAGTCAGAACACGATCGGTCTTTTAAGTAATAAAGTTTAGACGGCAAAACAGTGACAAAAAAAGAAATGAATGATCACGTATAAGGGGTTATGAAATGCCTAGTGATAATTGTTATGGGCCGGCTGCGATACAAAAAAAGAACATTAAATACATAGTCCCCGTTTCTTTAAACACAGTATCTTTTAAGTGGGTCGAGGATTTAAAACTTCCCAAAATTATTAAGACGCATTTAGTGCAGAATGTAATAGTCATAACCCCCCAAGTGCAGCCCCCCACCCCCCGGGGGCCCGCAACGAGCCCCCAAAGTGTTCACCGCATGCCTTTCCATGGCAGAGTCTCTGCCATGGAAAGGCATCCCACCGCAGGCATAGTAATATGGATGCACCGCCACCATATTGTATGCCTTTTCCCTTGGCTGGCAATCAGACCGGCGGAAAAGCGGCGGACGGTCTTTCCGTCCGCCGTGGTACCCCTCGCCATACTAATATAGCGGGGGCGCAACAGGGACATTTGGCTGGCGGATCGCCACTGCTGGCCCGGCGGTGGCGATCCGCCCGTTATCCTAATGGGGCCCTAAGAAAGCATGGTTGAGCCCTTGCATCAAGAAAGAGTTGGTGGTTGAGGGAATAGGACCACTTACAGAAAGTGCTAGAATATGATTGGCTACTGTTTAGTTTGTGCTTGACACTTGTAGTCCTATTCACCAAGCACTGTTTTATTTGTTGTTTTTGTATACTTTATCAATATTGAGCTTTGTGATGGCTGCTATTTGATAAAACAGGAAGGAAAATGCATAATAGTCACCATTCTGTCCTTAATAGAATTAAAAATTCTTATTTGTAATAGCTAGAATAGTTAAGATTCTGACTGCATTAGATACCTATAGGATAAAAGCAGTTGTGTCGATTTTTGCAAAGTATATCTATTTTAAACATACTGTTGGACTTGGCCCTTTTCCCTGAATTTTTTCGCTTTTATGGGAAACAACATGGTATGTGAATGCATGTTAAACGCAAATGTTAAATGCTGTGCAATGGTGTACGCACCTTTATCTCCCCCATGGTAGAGAAATGTATAGGCCATGTGTGGTGTGAGATGCCATAATGCATGCTAAGCAATGGCGTGCGCAGACTGACTTTCCCTATTTTAACATGCTACTTTTAAAATGGATACCATGGCTGTGTGGTTGAGCCGCCTGACTGAGCTGGGTTACCAGTCTAGTTGTTATTTCCCAGCAACCCCAGTTTTTGGAGGGAAGCCTGGCACCCAGGGTGCTGGACACCTCCCCCTAGGCCAGTTAGAACCAGTTTCCCCAGATGCTTCTAGAAGCTTCTGGCACTGTCTGGTAGGTGGGGTGAGGGGCATATAAAAAGCGGAGCTGGGCTGCAATGTGCTCAGTCAGAGTGTGGACCTGAGAGAGAGGGGACCTGCTGCCAGGGGGTACCACCACATGGGCCTGTGTGCTGGACCCTGAGCTTATCTGCACCCCTCTGCTGTCCACAGGACCAGGGAGAGCCATAGCTAGGGCACCACTGGACCAGGGGAACCTCTGCCGGAGTATAGGCGGTTGGAGCTAGGAGGAGACTACACTACTGTGGCTGACTGAGCTGAGGCTCTGCTGTCCCCAAGATAGCTGAGTAATCCTGCCTGCCTGTTTGACCTTGCCCAGTGTGAGGGGAACCAGGGAGACCAACTCCCGAGTGCCTGCTGCTCTGCAGACTAGCGCCTGAGGAAGAAGAGCGCTATACTGGACTTGCCTGTGCTCCCTGCCTGCACCCTAGCTCCTCGTGGGACCCTGACTGCGTGCCCTGCGTAAGGTGAGCGCCATATTTGGGTGGGCGCTGCGCTTGGAGTGACTGTATCCTGCCTGCTAGCTAGCGCTTGGTGTGGGCGGCGCTATGTGCCCAGGAGGAAAGGAGCACTACCTTTTGCCCCTGAAGCTGGTGGGGCTGCCTAGTGCCTGGTGAGCGCTGAACTTAATGATCCAGTAGCACTGTGTGGCCAGGAAGAACTGTTTTGTACTTAAAAGTTTCGCGGGAGCCTACCCCGCATTATTTCTGCCCTGAGGTTTATTTCAATAGCGGGTGCCCACCCCGCGTTATTGTGCCATTGTCCTGTTTTGTTTTTGTTGCGTGATGGCCGCATTGCTGCATATTTAAGAAGCGGATGCCCACCCCGTGTGATTGCCGTCTTTAGCGGGTGCCTAGCCTGCTTTATGCATATGGAAGTAGTGGGAGCCCACCCCGCGTGAGTGCCACCTCTGCACGTTTAAAAAGTACGACGGGAGCCCACCCCGCGTAGTGCCGCACTTCACTGAAGGAAGCGGGTGCCCACCCCGCTTGGGATTGGAAGTTTGGAGGGAGCCTACCCCTCATCGCCGGCCGTGATCATCGCCGCCGCCCGGGCGCTGCTGTAGAGGAAGCGCTGGGCCTGGGGCGTGCGAGCGCGCGTTGCCCAGCAACCGGGGCGCCAGCCGCATCATCGGCCGCGCCCCCTTGAAGCCAGGAAGCAGCCCGGAAGACAGGGCCGAGACCGGAGGAAGCCGGTCAGAGAAGTCCTGGGAGAGCGGAAGCCTACCCCGCCTCCCCCCGGCGAGGAAGTGCCGCAAGTGACTCGCGGGGTTCCCGTGTGGGAGAGGGAAGCCCTGTGCCTGTCACCCAGCCTGCAGCGGAAAGAGGAAGAGCTGATTCCCCGAGAAGGAGCGGGATCGTTATTGAAGCCCCGGGTCCCAGGAGGGGGCCCGGGTGAAGACCAGCGACGCGCTGCAGGTGGCGGGGCTCTCATGCGCTGAGGAGAGCCCCGCATGTGCAGCCTGAGAGGCAGCCGCCCAATTGAAACCTCGCGGGCCCCCTTTCTGCCCACATGGATCCGGGGAGCAGAGTCCCTGCCCCAGGGAAAGTCCGGCGAGGCGCTGCTGCTGCTGACGGGGCTCTCATGCACTGAGGAGAGCCTCGCGATCTCAGCAAGGAAGGAGACGGAGCCCGGAGCAGAACAAGGAGAGTCCCGGTGAGTGTGGGGCTCTAGTGGCAACGTGGGTGCCAAGGGGGCCCAGGCCTACTGTGGTGGGGGGGTGTCGGGGCACACTACCGGTGCCCGCCCCCGGTGACTGTGCTGACAGTACTTTACTTAGTTGCCCCGCCGGACAGTGAGTTCTGCGACAGTGGGCAGACTTTGCTTTCGAGTCCCAGAGAGGGACTCCAACTTCACCAGTCCTCTGTGTGGGGCCCCTAATTGTACAGTCCCGCCGCAGTTGGGGGCATTCTGTATGTCCATGCCCCAGAGGAGGGGGCGCCAAGGTGAGCCAGTGCCCCTTCATTATTGCCACGAAGGGGGCAACTTGGATGATTAGAGTGCCAGAGTAGGGGGCTCCCAGGCGCAGTAGCGCAAGAGGTTACTCTGCAAGTTTGGGGCAATTATCTCAGGTGGGACTACGTGTGCACCCCTGGTTATGTGATTATGCCTTATGGTTATATGTCTCGTGCCTATTTTGATACCACATGCATATGCGGGGGCCTGATGAGAGCACCTAATATGATTATGCCAAGTTGTGCCTCTGCCCCATGAGAATGCCACCACTCTCCCAGGTCACTGTATAATGCCTTTACCCTTATTGCAAGGTGGCGAAGGTTACGCATAATCTACTTAGGCCTCATTGACCTATGCTGTTGGTGTTCTGCCTCATGAGTTCTGCCTAATGTTTATGCCCACAGGTTCATGTTCGAGAATAATGCCTTTATTCCTACTACTGGATGCCTACTATGGTTGTGCCCACAGGTGGAGACCTAACATTTTCCCCTTACAGCTTTCCTGCCTCCGGGGTTATTCATATCGTTCATGCATATGGTGATGCCATGATGGTTCATTGCAGGTGTTCCGGCCTAATGCCTAGTGTTACGCCCTGATGTATTTTTTTTATTGCAGGAATTGAGGCTGATGGACTTATCGTCATTTTCTTTGTATGTCGCAATGGTTCTGGCAGGGGCCCGATTGGCCCTGCCATGTATATACTCTCCCCTGTAAATATTGACCTGGCGCCGGTTGGCGCAGTTTAGAGATTACTGAAATCACCTGGTGTTTCCACAATACAAAAGTTATTCTTACACAATCTTGTGTAGCGTCTCTTTTTGGAGTGTGCCTTGTGTGTCGCCTGTGTGTACTGCGTGGATGCTTTGCACATTTCCTCTGGAGTGTGGCCCACCCGCTCTGCACCACGCTACCCGTTTCCAACACATACATTTACATGTTTTTTAAACAGATGAAGTAAATTGGTATTCAAATTATGACAAATGTCTATTACTGTGAATTATCACTATTAAGCTCCCTTTTTGAGGAAACACTGTTGCCTTTTTCCACTTGGTGGTATTTACAGACCTCCCAGGTTTCTGAAGCCCAAGCCTGAGCTGCTCATCCAGTCAAAGTTATTGAGTTGCATTCTGGGCCTGGTATACTGGTGTATACCTTTCCAATATATGGGCTACAAGTTACTGAATGTAAAACAGGAAGCTAGACTAGAGAAACATCTATACCTTTATGATAAACAGCAGATCAGCGCTGTGATCACCCGCATCTATGAAAGCGGGGTTGTTAAAGCGAGGAACTTTTACAAATTTTAAATGGGCCCGCCGGTCTTCGTCAGACAGCTCACCATCTGCTGCAGCTTCTTGAAAAGGACACCCTGGGGCCCACGTACGTACATACCCACTCCCGCTCCCTGAGGCTCAGTAGGTGTCTTCACAGGAAGGCCCTACTGCTTCCTAAGCAAATCTGCACTGTTTACTAACTTTTCAGGGACACTGTGAACTTGAGTCCTGCTAATTCTAACTTGCTTGTAACATTCCCATAAAGCTCATTGTCACCAAGTTAGCTGATATAGGCCCAGGTGCCCTCAAATAAGCACTTTACTTCAATAGCACAGATGTGGGAGTTCTACCTGGCTGCTGACCACCTTTGAGGCCCTAAGCTTTAATCCCATTAGTGCATTTTAGTGGACAGTTAAAGCTGAGCCCATATTTCAACCAAAATTGTTTGACGTAAATGGCAGACTGGAAACTCTCAGCACTGTCTGCCACCTGCATAGCACGCTGAATCTAAATGTCCAGTGAATTGACCACTTACTGTACCATGCCTACCATAGAGCAGTACTGGGAAATATTGTGTTAATATGAGCTCAGAGTTTCCAGAAGTTAATAGAACTGGGGCACATGTACATGTCATAATGTGCCCAAATGCACATGTGTTTGTATTGTTGTGATCCAAGTCACCCTGTCCTACAGACGACTTGGCCATTAGAACAGATATCCCCATTAGAATACAATTGAAATCTGCCTTTGATTTTGCATCCTTGTACTTACAGCAGGTACTTTTTGACACAGTCAGTGCCATTTAAGGGGAGCTGACTTGCCTCAGTTCATTAACCGCATTGTCATCAGCGAGGGGGTAGGATTGTTTCTCAAATCATATTTAAAAAATGTTAGTTTTAATAAAAACATAACTACAGCATAAACTAGCAGCACAATGTCATTGCAAACAGCAGCTTTTACAGTGAAATGGCCACAGAATTTCGCACTGACGTGGTTTTAAAACTATATAGTTAGGCTTTCCTGTTTTCAGTTTCTATTTTTGGTAAATTCTGGTGGTGTTTTTTCAGTGTTTTCCAGTGATTTCAATACCTCAAAAAAACAGTGCTTTTCAGTGGTTACTCATTTTTGCACCATAAAAAACAACGGAAACGGTGTTTTACCGGTGTTTATGGGACGCTTTGCTTTTATTATTGCTTGCTTTCTTAATTGGTGCATGGTATATAGACAGTCTATGTACAGTGTCTATGAGGTTAAAATACATTTTTACAAGTCAAATTTATTGTAGTACACCATACAATATTTCTTCAGTGAATCTTTGGTCATTCGCGCTCTCTCTTTCCTACCCATGTACACTTTTATTTGGGAAAAGGCCCTCTCGACATTGGCACTTGAGACTGGCAACGCCAAAACAGCCAGTACACAATTTGCCAACTCTGGCCACTGATGTAGCTTTCCATGCCAATACTGGTGCACCTCAAGGTTGACATTCTCTGGGCCAGGTTCTGCGACATATGCGTTGAACTGGGTGCATATGCCCTCAGAGGTGTTAAAGCGGTCAAAAATGAAGCTGTACTTCGCAAAGTCTGGAGAAAATTCCCCTTTACGGAAGGGATCTAACACTTGCGCAGAGTACCAAAGTGAGGCTTCACTGGCTTCAAACGCCGTGGTTGGTGAAGGGCCATTTCTATGCATCATAGCTAGCCATTTCTCTTGCATTGTGAAATAAAATTTCCTGAATTGGTCCTCAACACTTCTCTGCTTACCAAGTGGCAAGCATTCTAACAGGGAACATGTTGCAGTGCCAAAGTCACTAAAAGTGTCGCCTAGCCTACTCTCGAGGAGATGTTTGACATCTACACCAATTAAGCTGAACACTTGGTAGACCAGGGTGTTTTCTGACTCTAGTTTTTTGATTATGTCCACTACAGCAGTCATGTTTTCTTGTAAAAATCTAAGAATGCCGTAGAGTGTACTTTTTTTGATATCACTATCAATATGCACCCGAAGATCCTCACATTTCTTGCCTTTTTCATCATCACTTAGCAAAAATTTAGTAAACGGTCGCCACATAGATAATATTGCATTCACGGCCTCTAAGACTGAGAACCACCGACTAAATGACACAGTTGGGATTACTCTTTCTTTGCTGCCACACAAAACACAAAATGAGAAATATTTGCGTTTTAGTTCCCGCGCATAACGAAACAGTGCACCTGAATGGACTACAAAATCAATAGCATTCTTCATTAGCTCAGAAGATTGTAGAGATGCTTTCAGCATACCATCTAGCAAGTGGCAAGGATCTCTTACAGGGAAACACTTCAGCACAGGTATTGCTTTTGACAGGTCATCACATAACTTTTTCATATACGTAGCTGAATCGCTGCAAATACAAACAATATCACTCCAATCTTTGTTAAACTTGATAAGAACTCTCTGCAGCAGCATCCCAAGTGACACTGCGTTGCATGTTTCCAGTACATCTAGATCTGCCATAATGGTACGTCTGTACCATCCATTTTTTGCGCCACAAAATGTGATTAGCACTGCCACTGCTGGGTCGCCACGCATCTCTGGAGTTTCATCAATGGTAACAGAGATCTTTACATCACCTTGGAGTAACTCTGAAATATGTTCAATGTCTGCAAGGAACACCTCTGGTAGATATTTCTCATACATTTGTGTTGCTTTTGGTAATGTTTTGCATGCTGGTGCACGCTTGCGGAACAGATTCCCAATCGGTCCATCGGCTTGGTGTAAGCTGGTTCCAGATTGCACTAGGGCACGTACAAATTCATGTGCCACATCCTTTTCTTCCTCGCGTTTTCTTTTGAAGCGTGTCATTGTCTCAGCAAGAGACATCTGGCATAGGCTGTCGCTATTAGGTGGCTCTTTCAATTTCAAGTGGGTCTTGGTGACAAGATGTTCAGCAATTCGGCTTGCAGTCTTCCCAGTTACTATTGGGACAGTCACTCTACAAAACCTGCAAATTAACATATTTTGCCCACGCACTTCTTCAACCATAAAATCTTTGTTTTCCAGCACATAATCCTCTGCCGTCTTTATTCTGCGGGGCATGTTGTTCTGCGCAAACTAGATTAATACAACAAAAAAAACGTAGAAACCGGTTGCGTACTCTTGAGCAAATAATGAGAAAGACAACATTTTCATGGTCAGGTGACTGCTGTGCAAATAGAGAAGAGCGCACTTGTGTTGCAATGAGTAACAGAAACAACAAGTACAGGTCACGGGAGCTAATTGGCGCGAGGTCTTGAACTGCTGGGCACAGAGAGAGCTTTTTGCAATCGCACGTTTTGTGACTCTCCAGGTATGGGTAATTTATGGAAGATTTCTGGGGGTGTTGGGTGTTGTAGGCAAGGCAGGCAGTTCTCATAGTTCATTAGAATCCATGTGGTGTCATTTGAAGAACGTTAGAGTTGGGTGACATGTTCATTGTTTTGGGCACTCCTCACAAATCACGTAGCATGATGGCACCGCTCTGAGTAAAGCTAGGCTGGTTTTCACTGCTGTTGCTTTTCCCCTCATTTATATAGAGCTAACTCGACCTGATGTGTTACACAAGGGCACATTCATTTTTGTTAGGGACGGGTAGATTACGTGGTTTGCCTAGAATCACAGGATGTTCAGTGTCATTGCCGAGACTCTAACCCCGTTCGCCAGATTTTAGGTCAACCGCCCTAACCATTAGACTACATCCTCTCCTGCTGTTATTTTCAAGGTTTATGGAAGTCTATGCTTTAAGTGTTTGAGTTTGTGAAGTTGAAATCTTGCCACTGCAGTATCACAATGATTACTAAACCATGTTTTGTAAAAGAATGATAACTGGTTTGCTATTTCAGCAACCACATTTTCTAACCTAGTTCACTGGGGTCATTTCTTGTGCGCTTCGCATTTTCATAAAAGCAGATTCAGATAACTGCACAAAAATGATGAGAATTAATTAGTAAATTGTTCCAATGCGCTTAAATGTCAACAGAGGCATTACCAAGAAGCGAACTACACTGAGTATAATTTGCGCAATAGGTCTCTCAAAGATGTGGTTTTTGACGAGTGCAAATATATTAAGCGACTTTTTTTGAGTGGGTTGCGGAGAAATGCAGCCCAATATTAAAATAAAGTTTTTTTTGCTAAAGATCTCCTGTCTATAGTTTATGTTCAGATGGTGCTTTACAACTATACTTTCAAAAGGTTAGACCATCAGGCATCAAAGCGAATAACAGTGGAAAATGGCTGTTTCTGAATTAGATGTATCACTGGAATTGCTCTTCCTTCTAAAGGTTGTGCACTGAATATTACAGTATTTACTATGATGGTATTGGGCCTGGTGTTGCTCTGGCCATTGCTCAGGGGCCGCATTGCGCACATTTTAAAATTTTTAAACACACAAGCAACAAACTTGTGTGTGCCGCCTCTCTCCCCGGTGCCCACCCAAACGTTAGCCAGGCAGGGGGCCTGGTGTTGCTCTGGCCAGCACAATCCTTTATTAATTTCCTGCTTACTAATTTTGGGTGAGCTGGACGCAACATTGTATGCAGGGGCTCTACGAAGGGGTGCAAGATCAACAAAGCCTCGGTAAGCCTGCAATGACTTGACTCACAGGAACCCGTGAAATTCATCTTCATTGAGAACATTGCCCCAGCAGGGTAAGTGGCAGGCCCTGTGAGTTGGAAAACCACAACAACGGAAACAGCAGCACACAGAACCCTAATCACCACAACATACATTACAGATGGCAAGCGCTTATAAAACTAACCTTGCAGTCTGAAATAGAACTGACTGCACTTCATGATCTATGTGGTCAAAGGACACAGGAACCAGAATTAGCGATGGCGACCGGGCTATTATACTGTATGGGCACTAAGAAGGGGTGCACGAACAAAGACTCGTTAAGCAAATGGTCTTTTTAAAGACCTGTGAATTAATCGGATGCGGCCGAATGCAGACAATTGCCATGTTAACCAGGCAGGGGGCCTGATGTTGCTCTGGCCCTTCCTTGCTCACGGGCCGCATTACGCACATTTTAAAATGTTCAAACACACAAGCAACAAACTTGCGTGTGTTGCCTCTCTCCCCGGTGCCCACCATCATGTTAGCCAGGCAGGGGGGCTGGTATTGCTCTGGCCCTTCCTTGCTCACGGGCCGCATCACGCAGAGTTAAAAATATTTTCTAAACAAACACACAACAAACTTGCGCGTGCCGCCTCTCTCCTCGGTGCCCACCCTCACGTTAGCCAGGCAGGGGGCCTGGTGTTGCTCTGGCCCTTCTTTGCTCACGGGCCGCATTATGCAGATATAAAAAGATTTAAACACATGACACACACAACAAACTTGCGTGTGCCGCCTCTCTCCCCGGTGCCCACCCTCACGTTAGCCAGGCAGGGGGCCTGGTGTTGCTCTGGCCCTTCCTTGCTCACGGGCCGCATCACACAGAGATAAAAATATTTTCTAAACAAACACACAACAAACTTGCGTGTGCCGCCTCTCTCCCCGGTGCCCACCCTCACGTTAGCCTAGCAGGGGGCCTGGTGTTGCTCTGGCCCTTCCTTGCTCACAGGCCGCATCACGCAGAGTTAAAAATATTTTCCAAACAAACACACAACAAACTTGCGCGTGCCGCCTTCCTTGCTCACGGGCAAACATGCAATAAACTTGCGCGGGCCACCTCTCTCCCCGGTGCCCACCCTCACGTTAGCCAGGCTCGCAACACTTACCTTGGATGGTTCAAACTAGGCCTTGGAACACCGGCGGTCGTCGTCTGGTCGTAGTCTCGTCGTCGTGGTTGCCTGAAGTGTGGCGAGGTGTGTGGGGCCAGACAAACTCCGGCCAGTATTTTAAATGGGACCTGGCCACACCCCCCAACCTTGCGAACCAATGTGTGTCCCCGAATTTAATGGGGGTGACGCACGTTCCGAGTTGCTTTTCTTCTCAGGCTTAAATTGCAGTTCGGTCTGCAATGCTGGCTGTGGCTCCATCAAGTGGCCAAGTGGTGCAACAGCAATGAAAATCAGTGACACTCAGTTTAAACCGGGTCAGCTGATTTTCATTCGGTAGGGTACTGTCGGGCAGAGTCGGTTTTAACCGAATTCCGGACAGCCTGTATATAGTGTACAATGTCTGTAAATCAAGTTTCTGCAAATATTTCTCATTTGCACATCACCAAGTGAAGTGTTCTGATTTGTTTTACTCCTATGTAAATCTTTGTTTGCATCACACTTCTGAATTATAAAATAAAAGTTTGTTCATAATTCCTGATATATTTTGAAATAATTGTACTGTTTATTTACAAGCTGTTTAAATGTTGTGTTATAAAAAACCCTAACATTTTACAGCCTTTTGTTTCACAACTATTGTCAGATAACTCACTTGACAAAAAGCACTAACTATAATAAGAGAAAGAAAATTAAACACCTGTTTTCCAGGAACAGATAAGGAACAATTAGTAAAGACAAACTGACATTTGACCCGTGTCTTTGAAAAGACAGCAAATGTGTCAAGACCAAAATAAGGTTTAAAGGCGTCTTTATTGCTCATTCACTTTTTGAATGAACAGAACACCTGTTCCTATCAGCTTAAGTTAACTCGTCAGCACTGTCTAGTAAATGCAAAAAATAGCTCGACGTGATAAAATCTCACTCGCTATTGCGAATGGGCGAGTGGATTTTTCGAGGCCTGATTTCTGTCTACAGTGTTGCATCTTCTGATTGCAAAAAGCCTCCTTGATATTCCCAAAACTCTTCTTGAAAACTGACCTTGAGTTAAAACTTTTGATACTCACCTACCCTTTTTAGGTCTTTTTACGCAGCACTTGCACTGTCTCTTCGAGACATGTTGTAGCTAGGATAGGTTCTTGAAAAAACGCCCATCTTTTTCATTGGTTCCTCTTGCTGTCCTTTAGAAATGCTGGCTTTAATTCGTGAATACATTGAGTAGTCCCCCCTTTTGGAATTTTGTATTCTACCATGAGGACTGACCCTCTTACATATGTTCTTACTGTTCAGGTTATTTATACTTAGAGAGAACTCTGTTTTTTAGATGGCCTGCTTCTTTGCTCGTTAAATGTTTTGTTTAACTTTAGTCACTTCATTTGCTTGCCATGCCTTTATCTCCTGTGCCTCCCTCTCACTCCTCCCACAAAACTGCTTCTGTGGCTTCATGTCCCTTAATCTCCCAGTGCCTCCCAAACACTGCTCACAGGCTCCCGCCACCCATACAAGGTCACTGCTGTTTTGCTCGTTTGCAGTGCAGTGCCCTCTTTGATATCCCCTTGCCGTCTACCCCCAACCCCGCACAACACTGCTTGGCACCCGAGAACGCTTCAATAAATTCTTATGTTATTTTACATTACTCACTTTTAATTAAATAGCGCATCTAGCCATGGATTCTTAGAAATTAAACAATCAGCCCATTATCACAGGATATTCAGCCGACAGCAGAACACGGCTCCCAAGATCACCAGTTGGCAGCTCTCACTACTGCATCATATATCCTTTCCCTAGCCATGTTGCAGGGTGCAGTACCATATGTAGGCAAAAGAGGTCCCAAGGGAAACCTAGTGACAGCCTGTGGTACTGCACCCTCACATCACTGCTTGTAATTATGTGTACTCTTGTCTACTGTAAGGCTGCAGTGGGGTGCTGGGGCATCCTTGAGGAGTGTGCGGTGTGTATTATTATTATTTTTTTACTTAATTGATATGGGTGAGGATTGTGACTGCTGGGTCCCTGTCATTGAACAGAGTGGAAGATGTAGTCTAGCGGTTCAGTTGGGGATTTTGCAACATAAAGACCTAGATTTGAATGGCAACTTGGTGAGATTGTGTGATCCTAGGCAAATTACCGTGTGTCTCTGTGCCCTAGTTTGCTTTCCATAGTGCGATATCTGAGGAAATGCAGCCATTGCTATTGAGGCAATACAAAGTGCCTGGCTCTACCTGCCAATGACATGCTATTTGCTCTTTCAAGCTATGCTGCTGATATGGATAGCAGCCAAGCCCTGGTCACCCCCCTGTGTGCCCAAGTTAACACTAACCATACTATCTTTTGCTCTTTTTTTGGTTTTTAGGAAAACAGTTTGACCACTTGAGGTATTGCAAATGCTGCATGAACACAGGTGCCGGAGGCCCCTCATTCAGGGTATACATTAGGGCAAAGAGTAGCGAACGGGAACAGCAGAATTTTGTGAGCGTCACAAGGAATCCGTTCCTGCCTGCTGTTGAAAACCTCTCTGGTGCTTTAATTTGCTGTTGGAGCATGTTCGCATCAAGCTGCGCTACAGCCTTGACAGATAGACAAGAAAGACAGAACTGCAAGAAGAGTCTGACTAAGGAGAAAAAAAGAGCAGAAGATATCAATGCCAAACTGTAAAATTGAAATGCCACGTCATCAGGCAATCAGCCGTTGCAGCCTCCTCTCTTCAGCATCCGCGCGCAGTTTGTGAATGTCCTCGTGCTCCATCCCCTCCCTCTGATGCCCTGCCTCACAGTTCATGGATGAATGAAATAGCCCAGCCTGCTTCCTCATGCCATGACTGCAAGACGCTGGCAGCTATTTGGTATATAGAAAAATCATCTGTATTTCAGTGTATACATCACTTTGAGGAATCTGAAGTGCACCAGCACCTAATGCTTGCTGATGTTAAGGCAAGTACATATACAGTTTGCTTACAATGTAAGGCCTATCACTCGAGATTTAATGACCCTATAAATGTTCCCAACAATTCCTCAAACTTTTTTTTATCAGACATCCATTATTATACGTTTAACTATGATATCATACGCCACCGAAGTTTTGCGGTTTTTTTGGGCTACAATGTAGTCTCGATAAAAAAAAAAAAAAGATTGTGCACTCTAGAAACATTTTGACAGTTACTCATGACCACCTGATTCTCTGCGATATCACAGAGGGAGCACATTCTACGGGCATCTTCTCATGAAAAACTGTTCAAGACGCACCTTAAACGCTCGTCTCTGACATCTGCAGTGATTTGCAGCCAGGTTTTATGTTTGAGTCATGGCAAGGGCAACCTGACTCCAATAAATTCAATACCATCAAATTATGTAATAGTAATCCCAAGCTTTGCAGTGCTTTGAACCAACAGAGCTGCAGTACTACAAAACAAGCATTTGCAATGAAATAGGTCTTGCATTACTGAAAGTTTGAGCTACTTGCATTGCAAATGATAATGTTTGTTACAGTTTTTTTTGTCAATAAATATCCCAGCAGTAGCATAAGTAATAAAAATTCATGAAGAAAGAAACAATTGCAGTACCACAGGCGGTTGATAGGTGTCCCTGTGGAGTTATAAATGGACCACTATTAGCCACATAAGGTACTGAATCCTTAATGCAATTATAAAGAGAAAGATTGCAGCTGAGCATATATTTCCATTTCTTTTTATTGGAAGTGAGATTTTTGTTAGCTTGAGTTTTAAAAATGCACCATTGTTGTTTATTTTAATAATGCAATTTTTAAACGCAAGGTAACAAAAATCTCACGTTCAATAAAAACAAATGGAATAGTATGATCAGCTGCAATCTTTCTCTTTATTATTGCATTAATGGTGCAGTACCTTCTACGGCTAATAGAGGTCATTTTACAACCCCACAGGGACACCTAGTAACAGGCTATATTACTACAACCTTGCCTTTTTTCGTGGATTTTCTTTTCTTACTTATGCTACTGCTGGGATATTTGTTGATAAAAAATAAAAATCAAAGAAACATTATTATTTGCAGCTGCCAACGGCTAAAACTTTCCTGCGAGACCTATTGCATTGCAAATGCTTGTTCCATTGAATGACACTTTCCATCCCTGCACACCTACTCGCAACACAACCTACTCTGTCATGTCTTTGCCTTAACCTTTATTATTGCATTTCTGCTAATTGCCGACATCTCATTTCAAACATCAAAACCAACTCCTTTCTAAGTAATACCCCTGCATCTCCTCTGGCTGATTTATTCTCCCACCAATTATCCGCATGAACTCACAATCCACCCTAATAACCAATAAACATTGGACTAATCGCTAACTTAGGGCTCCGGAGCAGTGGCTGCCCAACATAAAGAGCTTCAACGCTTTGTCTGGGTAGTAAGCGATATACAAATACAATAAATTGGCACACTTACAAGCCTACATACTAGTCAATTCGACATCGCTAAAACAGTGCGTTAAATTATTTTCCACTTCAACATGGCCGCCACGTGTTCATCTCCGATTGCTTTGTCCTCTTTCAATTATTGACATATCTTTTTCTCTTTTTTTGGGGGGGGGAGCATCGGAAGTTCCGGTAAGAAAGACTTTTCGTCAGCCATGTTGTTTCGGGCTTCCACTGACTTCTGGTGCGGAAGGCATTGCACTGTCTGATTGGTGGGTTCTCCGTCCTTTCGTGGTGAAGCAGCGGTGACCTCTCTTGACTTCCGGTCGCCATAGCACGGAGCACCGGTAAGTGCAGTTGATAGAATGGAGTAGGAATCCCTGCTAATTACCAGACTCTGATGGTACGAGATGGAAGAGCAGTTCAAGGGAGAGAGGCAGTGGAAATGAAGGAGCGTTAAGAAGCAACGAGACCAAGAACTTGGAGAAAGTCAACGTGGACGGGGCCAGGGATTAGAGAACCAGGGCTACAACGTTCTGTAGAACAGTAGACCACCTGGTATAAAAGGGGATCTGGGAAAAACGAATTTAGTTATTTTCTCAGTTACTCTATATTTGCATGAAGATAGACCGTGTGTATTTGCGATGTTAAAAACATTAACAAGCATTGGCAGAGCCAGTAGGTCTGATTTTCAGTGAGAGGCATTAGGAAATACCCTAAGCATTGGCAGGGCCAGTAAGTCTTATTTTTCAGTAAGAAGCATTAGGGAATATCGTATGCCTAAAGTTAAGAGGCAAGTAAGATGATTTCCAACTTTGTATCCGAACCATATACTTCTTTCTGCTGAAAAGATAGACCAGCACCTTGGCCCTCACTGGGTTGGATTAGCTGCATTTTTTTTTTTTGTAGCGGGGAATATTTTTTGACAGAAGCACTGTACGCAAATTAATCAATTATGGGATTTGTAAAGTTCTAAAGATTACGTGCTTTTTAAAACCTTAGTGCTTCTAGCACAGTCCTGAAGGACAATTTGTCCTTTAAATTCTTCCCTTCTACTGGTAGCCCGTTGCAGCTGGCAACAAGCAGTGTTTGGATCTCGGCTGGGCAATACATAAACAATCAAGACTGATACATCGATTTCTTTTCATTATTTCTTTTTTTTTTTTTTTTTTACCATGGAGGCCTTTATGAGTAAAAACTAAGGTATTAAGGTTATTGCGTGGTTTAATGCGAGCCAGCACATTTAGCGGTAACATATCTTTGCAAGATTTTTTATAGCTACTGTTTCTGTGGTTGTAGTTTGTGTTCGTTGGTAGGATTATCCACTTGGCCTGTTTTTTGCTTGCATGCCTGGTATTGTAATGTTCTGGTTGGTATATTTATTAGGAAAATCACTTAAAGCCAGTAATTTTTCCCCCTTACCCACACATACCTTTCCATGCAAACAGAGGTTTCTCAGCCCCTCACTGGTGCAGGCTAGGAAACCGCTATGTCCTGGGGGTGGACTCTCCGGGACATCGCATGTGAGCCAGGTATGGGGGTCCTCGGGCCTGTAGAGGCTCAGGAGGAGGCCCACAAGGCCCATCCCCATTTTGAAAAGTTTGCCCTCTGGGCTCCTGGGGCCTCTGATGGCCTCCATCCCCATGTATATTAAATTAGTTCACGTGGTTGAGCTCTCTGGGGCTTGTAAAGGCTAAGGTGGGGGGAACGTGCCCCCCTCCCATTATTAAAACATCTGCACTGCCAAATTTTGGTGTGTTTTTTGCTTGTTTATGATACTGTGGGATCGCAGCAATTTTTGCCTTTTTTGTTTTGTTTTTTGGCCCCCCACATGGGGCCTAGGGGGTCAGGGTATCCCTACACTGCCCACTTATATTTTTGTTTTGAATATGTTCAGGACAGGGGACTAAGTCTCAGAGTCCTGTAATGGCTGCCAGCAACATTTATCTCATATTGCTGGACAGGGGACTAAGTCTCAGAGTCCTGTAATGGCTGCCAGCAACATTTATCTCATATTGCTGGACAGGGGACTAAGTCTCAGAGTCCTGTAATGGCTGCCAGCAACATTTATCTCATATTGCTGGCAGCCAATCAGAGCGCTCGCTCCCTCGGGAGTCTGGCTTCTTCCGAAGCGAGATGGTCCAAGGGAAATAAAGCTTCCTGGGCCAATCAGAACGTTCTATTTTTAATTTGGCACTCTCGCTAGAGTCTCATGAGATTCTTATGGGCCCAACCGTCCAAATAGGATTTTTTTTTAACCATAATTTCTCAAAAACTACTGAATGGATTTAAACCAAATCACAAGAAGCACAATCTGTGGACCAAGATCTAGCTTGCTGCCAAATTTGGTGTAATTCCGTTAAGCAGTTTTTTTCTGTAGTCCATTTTAGAGAAATCTATTCAAAATGCACAGGGATTTTGCATTATGGGACCCCCACCCTTTTTTTTTTTTTTTCTCGCCCCCTGCTTGACGGATTACCCGAAACTTTCCATGCACAAACTAGTCAAAAAGTAGGCCCTTGTTGGAAAGTTTTGTGGAGATTCGTCAAACGGTTCCAAAGTTATTAGCAACACAAAAACACTTTTCCTGTGGAACAGCTGACCCAACTATAACTACCTAGTGGCGACCTTTCTTCTGTAAAGCACACTAATACAGAACGGTGTAGGAGAGCTACATGAAACTGTTGAGTAATATATAATCAACAGTTTCGTGTAGCTCTCCTACACCATTCTGTATTTATGTGCTTTACAGAAGAACTGGAAGAATGTACAAAACAATCGTTAAGCGTTAATCGGCAATCTCATACTGGGAGGTGCAGCAGGTTCATTCTAGAGTAGATCCAGGATTTAGTAGAAAAATATATAACCTGAACACCAGGCATTAATGGACAGTTCCATGCAGCCAAGAACAGCGTCAGCTGGGTTTAGTTGGAAGCATAGCTGTTTGCATTTATGCTGGTGAGTTCAAAAATAGGAAAGTGGGTAGTGATCTAATTTCAGCAGTGAGGTGGTTTCAAAAGGTTGTAGTGGTCACTGAAAAAATGTGAGAGATTTTGACTCTTTCAAGGTTTGTCTTTCTACTTTGCTTGAGGTATTGAGAAGGCTTACAAGATAATGGGTTTGTTTTATTTAATGACTTTGTAAGCAAGGCGGCAATTTTAAATGTTGTTCGATTAAAAGCCAGGGCATTGTTTTGAGGCATTTTCTTGAGGATAGGCATAACGTAGATCAGATTTTCCAGAAGGTGTTGTAAGCCAAGCTATAGTACGGAAAACTGTCTTGATAAGTGCATGAGAGGACTGAGAGTCTGTCCAGGATGGTGTCTCTGAAGCCAAGTTGGGATAATACTTGTGCTTGTGTATTAGTTTTCAGCAGCACAGGAGAGAAAGCATTTTTGAACTTTCTTAGGGTTTGGAGGTTTTCTTAGGGTGGGCAGGTGAGTTAGGCTTCTCGAGCAGGAATATGAGTTTTATAAAGGGCCTCTGCCAGCGACGTTTCTGTGTATATCTATTTTGCAACCTGGTGACCGTTAAAGAGCACAAAGTAAGGTCTTCACTGTGATTCCCAGTAAGCAATGACCTCCTTAATAGGACACTGTGTGGCCCTCTAATTTTCCTCCCTGTGTCATTAAACGGAGGCGGCAGTGTGGTAGCAACATTAAATGCAAGACCACAACATTTTCATAAAAGTGTTGTGACAGGTCCATCGCTTAAACCAAAACATTTTCAAAATGCTTTTATTAAATTAAAAACCCTAATCCTAATGAGACTTTCATGTTTAAGAAAATGGCTGTATTTTTCTTTGATCTGAAGGTGCAGATGCCCCTTTTTAGTTCGGAAATTCTTAGCTCCGTGCAGACGAAATGTGCTAATTCAGTGTCCTATTAACCCTTCAGAGGTTAGACTCCTGCTGTTTAATAACTGAGCTGCAAATCTATTCTTCTCAGCTCATCCAGTGCACTGCTATTTCTAAACCTACAATATGGCTGCTCAAATTTGTTTTTTGGTTTCGCCTAGACTGCGCATGCGCTGTCTTTGTGAGTCATGTTTACATAATTTGGGCTTGCAGCCCACCCATAGCTTACCATTTCTTAGCTTCAACGTTGCTCTTGTTTCCTTTGTTCCCATTTGTCATGGCACACAGGCATCCTGTCCTATTCTTGTGTATGGCCCTTACCTGGAGCATTGACCAAGTACTTGTGTCCATCTACTGCTCTAGTTTTTGGAGCTACTTTTTTCCTTGTGTTCCAGCACTTCCATATCAGTGCTTGTGTTTTCAGTCAGTCTCCCATATCCCATCCATGTAGCTTCTATTTCCTCTCACTCGCCCACCTACCATGTTGATTCTTTTCCCTCCAACCCCCTACCCTGCATTCTATGCCAATGCACGCTACTCTGCACCACTCTACACCACTGCACTCTACTCTTCTCTGCACAACTCTACACCCTTTGCACCAATCTACTTTATGCCACTGCACTCTACTCTGCACCACTCTACGCCACTCCTGTCAACACTACTCTATGCCACTGCACTCTACTCTGCACCACTATACTCTACCACTGCCCTTTTACTGCACCACTTTGCCATTGCACTCTACTCTGTACTACTCTGCCGCACTCTACTCTGCAACTGCATTGTATGCCACCCTACTCTGCGCCACTACACTCTAATCTGCACCATTCTATGCCACTATTCTCTACAGTGCCACTGCACTCTACAGTGCCACTGCACTCAACTCTATTCCACTGGACCCCAGTGCACTACACACCACTCTACACCACTCCACTGCACTCTGCGGCAGTCCACTCCATGCTATGCCTCTCCACACAGTGCCAGTGTGCCAATCTACCCCACTTGTATTATCAATGGGAACTAGCCACAAAAGGCATAGGGATATAGTGTCTTTGTACGGAAGAAATAAATATTATTTCTTTTGAAAGCCCTCACCCACCAACCAAGTTGGTGGCATGCTTCATCATCGGGCTCCACCCGGTGACACCGAATGTGTCCCGGGTGTGCTTCAACGCCTGTTTACAGCGAAGCTGGTTTCGTGGTGAAGGAGTGTGCAGTGATAGCGTGTGAGTTAAAAACTGTCCTCGGGTCCCAATTCCTATACTAGGTAAGTTTATTAGCGGGCCCTTGGCAGTGTTAAAAACAAGGCAATGGATGTGTTGTGGAGTTATCCATGGCCTCCCACATCCTGTGTGGCCAACATGTTTCAGCCAGGCCTTGGTAATGAGCTGGCTTTCTTCAGGACCTATAAGTGTGTGAAGTGCTCGTGAAGTGAAAAGACCCTGTAGTAACCATAATGCTAAAATAGTGGGGCGGTACGGACTGTGGCGTGGTAGTTAGTCGGCGGTAAAAGCTATATGTGCATTTAATCAATAGCGGAATCACGCCATGCT
Organism: Triturus cristatus; assembly: GCF_964204655.1. Taxonomy (NCBI): domain Eukaryota; kingdom Metazoa; phylum Chordata; class Amphibia; order Caudata; family Salamandridae; genus Triturus; species Triturus cristatus. Next base: position 560,141,373 of record NC_140590.1, read on the forward strand.
GCCGAATTGGTGGCGGGCAGTTAAGATTACAAATGCTTACTCGAGATTATCAGAGCAAAGCTTCATAAGTATCCGGCATTGGGGACGGCTTAGACACGCCTTTTGGGTGAAGCATTATGGTTACTACACGGACACGACGGCATCTAAGCACATAAGATACATGTGCACTCTGGGATGCTAATTTCGATTCATGATGTGTTTGTTTGTATTGTTTTGTTCCTTTTTACAGGTACAAAGCAGAGAGGGAAGCACCTTCTTACCCATATTGCACCTTAGCGAGTGCCACACATAGCGGGTCACTTACACTCAATTCCTGACCCTGCCTTTTTCACTTCATGAGCACTTCACACACTTATGGGTCCTGAAGAAAGCCAGCTCATTACCAAGGCCTGGCTGAAACATGTTGACCACACAGGATGTGAGAGACCATAGATAACTCCACAACACATCCATTGCCTTGTTTTTAACATTGCCAAGGTCCTGCTAATAAAATCACCTAGTATAGGAATTGGGACCCGAGGACAGTTTTTAATTCACACTCACACACCATCAATGCACACTCCTTCACCACGAAACCGCTGTAAACAGGTGTTGAAGCACACCCGGGACACATTCTGTGTCACTGGATGGAGCCCGATGATGAAGCATGCCACCAACTAGGTTGGTGGGTGAGGGCTTTCAAAAGAAATAATATTTTTTTATTCAGTACAAACACACTATCCCTATGCCCTTTGAGGCTAGTTCCCATTGATAATACATATATTTTAGGGGAAGTGAACTAGCCCTGCTGTTCCTCCCTCTCCCCTTGATGCCTAATAATCTACCCCACTTCACATAATGCCAACCCACTCTACCCCAAGCCACTAAACACCACTCAACACCACGCCATACCATTCAACTCTGCACCACCGTACCCTATGCCAATGCACTCTATCCCACTCCACTCTATCCCACTCCATTCTACTCTTTGCAAGTCTACTCAGTCCCACTGCATTCTACGCCACTCTACTCTATGCCACTGCACTCTACTCTGTACCACAGCACTCTACGCTGTACCACTCTAGGACACTGCACTCTACTCTGCACGACTGCACTCTCTACGTCACTGCACTGTTATCCCATCTACTCTGCCACTGCACTCTATGCCACTCTACTCCACTGTACTCTGTACCAGACCACACAGTGACATTCTATGCCACTGCACGTTACATCACTCCATGCTACTCTGCGCCACGAGCCTCTGCACCACTCTACGTAACTACACTATGCCACTCTACCCTGCACCACTACTCTCTATGCTACTGCACTGTACACCACTCTACACCACTGCATTGTACGCCACTCTACTCCACACAGTGCCACTCTACTCCACACATTGCGACTCTACTCTACCCCACTCCACGAATGCCACTCCACACCATGCCACTCTGCACTATGCCAATCCATACCACTCTACCACACTCTTCTCTAACCCACTGCACTTTCACCCACTGCACTCTCACCCACTCTATGCCAATCAACTCTTCGCTTCTCCATGCCACTCTACGCCAAACCAATGTACAGCACTGCATTCTACACCACTGTATGCCACTCCACTCTACACAACTTCATTCTATCCCACTCCACACCACTTTACTCCATGACACTTCACTCTGCTGTATAACATAGCTAAAAGATATTGGCAAAGTCACTAGGTCTCGCCTTGGCAAAACCTATTGGCTTTGCCAATGTTTGTTCCTGTATTGATCCAACTTTAAATCAAATCACAAACCTTTGTCTTGAACCCGGTTTGCAGTTGTATTTATGTACGGTCTTTGTCTGGTTTTCCGGAGCCTGGAGTGACGATTGCCCCGGTATGAAGCAGACCTCATCCGTAGGTTTCAGTGACATTGAACAAGCACATTGGTTGCTTTATGAGTCGGAGACTGTTGAGCTGTCTTCACAAGATGGTGTGACGCATGCCATAGTCCCACTTAGTGACGTGTTTTGTCTGCTCACAGCACAGAAAAAACGTCAGACGTATCCCTCTCTTTTTAGAAGCATCGCTGATAGCATTTCTGAAATCATTTTGTACAAAATGATTACTGCCACATTAACCTTTTTAAGACTAATGATCTATTCCGAATTTTTTTTCATACCCCCATTGCTTGTTGTGGATGTATGTGTAAGTGGTTTTGCTCAGCATGTCAAACTGTGAGGTCCGAGGGCACTGTCTCCCCTCGTTTTTGAGCCATCCTCTGCCACCATATCGTTTTAAATCCTAACTGTTTTCAATCGATTGTTTCACCTTCAGTGTCTTATTTTGTTACTTCTGTTTCTTCAGGTGCTACTATCATCTCTTCAGAGCTGAAAGATGGCTAGCCGAAGAGCTGCTGTGAAGGCTATTGACTGGTTGGCGTTTGCAGAGAGGGTGCCGCCCAGTCAGAAGGCCATGTTTATCGGTCTGAAAACCCGGAATGACAGCCTTGCATCTAGGTCAGTGCTGCTTTGGTGAAGTGTGTAGGAACCATTAAGGTGGTGATAAGTCCTAACAAGAGGGTAATCTTACCCAGTTAAAGCATGGCTCCCGGTAGGGTATATACACATGTATGAGCACTCTTGTAAACGAGTGTAATTATGGTGTGCATGTCCCCGCTGCCTACACCGCCCTTCCCAATGAATATATGAACGCTCTATAAGCCACCCATGTATCCCCGAAAGGGCCATCAATGACCTCTCAGTTGCGGACCGTAGTGGAAGCTGCTGCCTGCACAGGGACTGATTGATCTACCAAGCATAAGTCCACTAGTATCCCATTCTACACTCTGTTTCTTCTGTCCCTAAATGATATGTAGGCATGAAGTAAAATGATGGGCGGCTAAGCCGGGAAGAGAATAAAAACTAGTGTAAGTTTTATTCTCAAAACGAATGTCCATCTGTACTACAAAGCTCATGTGGGTAATAAACAACATGAAATGAAAAGTTAAGGGGTTTATTTCCTACACAGTGAAATCAAGCAATCGACTCTGACCTGGAGAGTGCGGCTAATCACCCGCGAGGTTATCCAGGCGCTAAAAACCTGCATCTTTGATTATTTGCTCAATATGCCCAGGAACTGGATGGCTAACCTTTATGATTGAGGGCCTGGTTGTAACAGCAGTTAATGAAGAAGAATGAACCACATTAAGCGACTCTTGCAGTCCAGGAAAATGCTTCTCCTCAAGAAAGAGAACCTCTGTTCTTTCAGGAGCCAAAATGATTGCTTTTGAAATTCTGACCTGATGCAGAAATGCACCCATCTTGTTTACCTGTCCGTAAACTTGTGTGGGTGGTGTGCATAAGCCAGCTGAATGCTTTGCAAAGCATAGAGGATTTGACATTTAGAGGAAGCCTCTAAGTTGTAACACACCGTGACCCACAGTCCGAATGGTGTGAATTCTTTTCTAATGGTTTGTTGAATGTAATAGAGCCTGTCCGTATCTGCATCCACTTAGGTACATGGGAGGGTAGAAAATCCTTGCGGACCGAAAACATAGACTTGGGCTCCAGGATAACTATATTTAGGAAGCTCTTCTAAAAGACCCTCAAACTTTCCTGTTCGCCCATGAGGTCGCTCTCTTCCTACTTTGAGTCTGTAGTGCTAGAAAATTTGGGAACAAAAAGTTGAATGGAGTAATTCAACAGTAGATGGGATTTCAAGAACCTTTGAGACCATCTACTGATGACCAAGGCTGAGTATAAAAGTTGTTTTTTGCCAGTGGGTCTCCAGCTAAAGTTATACTGTGCATGCCCTCCGACCTGCCAAGCGTTTTACCAGAGTGATAATGTGCTGGCCGTAGGATTCTCTGAAACCGCCAAGTAAGTATCTAAGTAGGAAGTATGTGGGTTAGCACCTGCGCTGCCTAAGGAACAATACCGATTAAAGATATGCTGTGATCTGGGATAAGGGAAAACGTCAGTATATTGTGTCTCCCGCATTGAAGAAGAATGGACAAAATTGAAGAAGTGTGAAGCATCCTTTTCAGAGGACCACCTTGCCTTTATTTGCAGACACAACAAAGGACTGCTCCAGAGACAGGAAAGGAACCCATAGTGGTTCATCAGGAAGTGTCCTTTGCTCGGTATGAAGTGTCCTATGAACAATGTTGGATACATTACACTTTTTACAGGTTGACTAGATCTTATAACCCAAGTGTATGAAATGGGTACCTTCAGTGAGATGCATCCTCGCCTGTTCCAGGTCTGTAGTGTCATATTCTGGCTGTATATCTAGGTAGCTTCTCGCAGCAAGCCAAGAATGTACATTCTGTTTTCAAGTCGGGAGATTCTTAAATGGGCATAAACTGGGTATTATTTTTGTTGGTTTTATGTGACGAGGGAATTTTTTTTTTATCCTCACCCGAACTGTCTCTGTGATACATTATCTGGTGTTTTTTATGTTTTCATTTTACACAGGAGATCTCTGCGTGATCTATTCACACATTTTCCATCTATACCTATTTATTTTCTTTCAATTGGTGTTCTGGTGGCAGCACCTGGCATCTTGGCTATGGTTTGCCCATGCTGCCTTCAGCTTTTTATCGTGTGTTGTTTCTGGGCTGATTTTGAACTTGTTGCTGTGTGTCCTGCTTTGTTCCTACTCTGATGTGGTCAAAGGGGAAAGGAGCTGAGGAGATTAGGCTCCTTTGAATTCACTTTTTGTCCAATCCATGCTTTCTTTTTAACTGGTATTTCACGTAAATAGGATGTTTTTTGTTCTTTAGGCCTCTCAGGTTCAGTAACAAGAACAGCAGTGCACCCTTTTGTGGCAAATCAATGTTGATATCACTGCTCTGGACATAGTGAATGTGGAGCAGCATCCTGTGTTTTCCTGACTACCTATTTTATTGTTCTTAGGAGTACTTGCTTCATTATAGAGTCAACAAGCCTGTACGGTGCTTGTATAGTTGGCTGGGAGGGACTGAACCTCACCACTGCCTGCTTTGAAGAGAGGGACTGCAAGTGAAAGTTGTCCTAGTACTGTTGGTTGCGTTAGTAATCCCCAACTAGGGCCCATGTGTATATTTGTTTAATGATGGCCTTGAAGTAACCCCTCATAAGGCAACCACGCATAAACTTTGTGAAGGTGCAGAAAAGCAGATGCTGGCAGGACAAAGGTGGGAGCAGTTATCTGAGTTTGCTTGTGAGGAAAGACTTGGGAATGCAGATATGGGAGCAGCTGGAGCTAAGGGAGGCAAGAACAGGCTGACGTGAGGAGGCTTAGAGGATGTTCCCATGAACATTCTACACCAGGTTACAAAGCACTGCTGGAACATGACCAGACAAGCAAAAACACTAATAGTACTCGCTGGGCTAAATTATGCTTGTGGAACTCCTAGCATAGCATGTGCTGGTGGTATTCAGAGTCCTTTTAAAACGTCATCCGCGCTGGCCAAAGTATTCACTGCAGGGACTTCTCTCTTATCATGCTCTCTCTGCATCTTTTATAACTTTTGAGTGAAACCAAAAGTTTGTTAAGAAAGGAAATCACTTTGTCAGGGACTCATTGATACAAACGAGGACTTGTGTACGTTTCTCCTATCTTCTCCTTCAAAGTAAGAAATTGATGTTGCCTTTTGAAGGGCTGCAAATTAAACCATACAATCATTGGTAAAGCGAATAGATCAGACTTGCATTTTTAGTCGTGGCAATTTTTTTTGTAAATTATTATTATAATAATAATAATAAAAAAATAATTACTTGCTTTATACAACCCATTCATGAGGTAAATAATTAAATGTGATTTTTCACAATACGTTTGAGATGTAAAATAGTCCGTCATACATTTTTGGGCTAGGAGGGGGAATAATACACCTAATGGCCAATAGCAGGAGGCGAGACAGAAATACTTCCCTGGGGTGAGCCAAAGCTCACTATATGTATATTTTAAAACATTTGTAACAATAGAGCTTGCAAATTGCTGTACTGCCAAACCAGACCAAAAAAAAGATAGCCTTTGACAAATTCCCATTATTAAATGCTGAAAGGAACGCAACTCATCCATAACTAGGTGACTAGAGCTGAAGCCCCAGATACTGCAGGGACAGTTTGAATCACCTTGTGAGATTTGCTGTTGGGAGGGCTGTTTATGGAATAAATGGAGGTTAGCAACATCGTGTGAGTCTGGAGCAAGGGGGGGGGGGGCATGACGTATTACTGCATGCTCACAAAAGATGAACCTTCCACAGTATTGAAGGATGCATATTGGAAAGTGATGCAATGTCGCTATTTAAGAATAAAGTTTTTGTTTTTTCTTAATCCATTTTTGATGCATCAAGGTTGCATTACAATAGTGAGTATTTAGCATTGTTACTCGTTGCCTCTCATTGCATTTCATGTTTGACCTATATCACATCTTGATTTGTTACTGTGTTAATCTGTGTATGTTTGCCCCTGGGGGCAATCTATGGAAGGAGCATGGTATAGGCCCGAGTCTAGTGATGCATTAGACTGCATGAGATTTCTTAAATCTGGCTTCTTCACCGAGTAGTTTGTGAGCTACTGGTAGCTCTCCAGCTACTTGTCAGCAGCTCTCCTGTGCGCATAACAGCCTTCACACTGTGACTTTGTTTGGTTAAATTAATGTATGGTGACAAAATTGCGTAATCCATGACAAAAATGTGTATTTTCAGAACACATAAGCTGATGTGTGGAGAAAAATGGCTTGAATTTCCAAAATATATTTAAAGGTGATTTTTGAGTGATAAATCATATGTGGAGACTTATTACTAATATGATTACTTTTGTGCCAGGGGCACTGCAGCTGTGGCAGGCATGTATTGCCTGACCATAGGCATTCCAAATGGACAAAGCCTTTTTCACATTACTGCTGGCAACCCTCCTGATGCACTACTGTTAATCTTGGTCATGGTGACCACTAATGTAATCTTCTCTGATGTAGTTACTCTTACAACTCGAATATTAGTAGCGCACGATGATTTTCGTGTATCATAAGTAGCTATTATTACTCAAAAGGTTGGGGATCTCTGTTCTAAATCATCTTATTGTAACTGGACAGGTTGGCAGTTCTTCCAGAGAAGCCCCCAGCAATTGACTGGGCCCATTATCGGACAGCTGTGGCCCGTGCTGGTATGGTGGACGAGTTTGAGAAGAAGGTAAGTTTCTCATACGAATATGCAGTGGAGGATAAGAAGGACAGAGTTTGTGGCCATTTCATCTGGCCTTGGCTTTGCCTAGTCTGTTAAACTACCTACTTACTATAAAGAGCATGTTTTGGAGTAGTTAGTTTGGGGGCACTGTTGAACCATTGCATCATTCACTGGTAGATCTTGTAGGACAGCTCATATTAGTATTCTTTTCAGGCATATACCAATATTCGGGTAAGAGAGTAGTGACTAAAAAGGGAGCAGAGACCTGATGAAACTCGTGCGTGTCTCAGTATTACTACGAATAATTATGACACCGGAAAGCCTCCTGACAGTTAAGATCCACAAATGATCTCTGCTATGATTATATCCTGAACATATTACCATTACTTTTGGTCCAACAGTAAAGCTGTGAATAAAGGAGACGGAGCATATTTACCTGACAGGAAAACCATCGAAAGCCAAGTGTAGCAAAAGGCTAATTTGGAAGTTAGCTAACTACCCAACAGAAGAAATGAAAAACTTGTAGAACAAGTTTGAATATCCGCGTTACACAAAATATCACTACGCCAGAAAAAGCAATGGCAAGGACATTTTTTAAGGCATTACAGGTATGGGAAACAACACCGTCTAGTCCTCATGAAAATATGCCATTGTTTTAATTAGTGTAATAAAACACCAGTATGTTTTTGCCAACAAAATGCCTTGTATCGGGCTATTATCTAAGTGCAACAGAAGAAGGCGACTGAAAACTGCCAGGTGGCCATTGATAGCATCTGTCTTAGCAAACCTGAAGCAAAATGGGCCAGAGTTCTGCGCCCTTTATCACATCCATCACCAGTAGCCTAGGGACGGAGCTAGAGCACTGCAGGCTAGGCGCAGCTACCTGAGGTCCTGTGCCTGACTCTTAGTGACCCAGTGATGGCTTTTGTGCAATACTGTGGTGCCCCTCTTCTTTCCACACGTCAAAACTCTTCAGAAAATTTAGTGACTGACGCCCACCCAGGCTTACCCCCACACCCTTGCTGTCACTCCTTTGATCGCTGACATCTCGGCTCTTTAGCAAGAGGCTAGGGAAGCTCTTACTGGGGATTAAAGGTAAATGTATCCTGAAAAAGAGCTCCAAGGCCTGCTTGTCATTGCGGTCCTGGGCAGAGAGCTGAGAATGGCGGGGAATAGACTATTACCCACCCAGAGGCTGTCCACTTGATACTAATGGCAGAGCCATCCTTTGGTCGGCTGTCTTATTGAACCATCTCTAACCTGTCACAGGTGGTACCACATTCCCCTCTCACCTCACTTGCTATAATCAGTACTTGCCTTGCAACAGACAGCAGAGCCTCCCCTTACCTTTGGTGGATCAGTCCCTTGGGAGATAGAAGATATTTTGGTTGCAGCAAAGTTATCTCTCATCTGCCACAGACAGCAAAAATAGCACATGCTTGCTGCAGTCCGCACGGGTGTCCCTCATTTGACACAGGCAGCAGAGCTATCTTACTACTATGATCTCCTAAATAACACCTTCTAGGCTCTTCCCTCTTCCATCCCTCCATTTTGTCGTATTCAATGCAAATAAAATTTTCACATGTTCACCACTCAAATTAACACATATTTCCTTATACTATCCCACCACTAATCCTTTTTGGGTTCCGGAGTAGCATGCTATTTGCCGAAAAACGCTTCGATGCCTTTTCAGGGTTAGTAAGTTTTATATATATTTATATATATATATATATATATATATATATATATATATATATATATATATATATATAATCAGTAGATAGTTATAGTTAGGACCGTGTTTCCATAGGAAATCTGAAAATTCTATTTTGAATAACTTTGGCGCCGGTTGACGAATCCTCGCGAAATTTTCAAAATAGGTGGGGCGCTCTGCTCAGCTCCTACCCTGAAAGTCTTGGGGGGCTTCGTCAAGCGGGGGCTGAGAAAAAAGGGGGGTCCCAAAACGCGTTTTCCCCATGCATTTTTCCATAGGACCTTTAGTCCAAGGTACAGCCCGAACGGCTGAACAGAATTACTTGAAATTTGGCAAAGAGGTAGTCCTCAGGTCAGGGATGTGCCTTTTGGATATCTGGAGTCAATCTGTTCATTAGTTCCTGAGAAAATTACAGTTAAAAGTATATATATATATATATCTATAGACTGTGCCGTGCGCGAGCGCAATTCTGATTGGTTGTTAGATGTCAGTAAACATTCGAATCGGTCGAAATCAGGAAGTGTCCGCCGCCATTTTGTCTCTCGCAGTCTGAGGCAGTGAAAAAAAAAGGTGGAAAACGTGAAAAGGGGGCAGGATGGACAGTTCCTGACCCCCTAGCCTTTGTCAGGGGGTCACTGAAGGACCCCCAAGGGTAAAAAAAAAACAATATATTTTTTTTTCGATAAATCGCGGAGTGCGCGCACCGTACGCGCACGGCACGCACAACGCGCACACAGCGCGCGCACGGTGCGCGCACGAAGAAAAACCTGAAAAAAAATATATATTAATAAATACATAACTTAGCATTTAAAAAACCGTACAAATTCACTTAAAAAACCATAGGTGTATGGAAGGAGAACATGGACTGGTGCATGTTCAGGGAGAAGACTGTATATGTGGCTCGTGGTAAACCGGGGGCATGGGGTAGAATCTGGGGGCAATGGAACGCGTATCGTGGGGGTATCTGTACTCCCCCCCCCCCCCCCCCCCCCCCCCCCCCCTAGTGGACACCGATATTGCTTTGTCCCCCTGACCCTTGATGGTTCCTTGCGACTTTTGGAATAACCGAATATAGACGTTCCTCTCCCGTGACCCCCCCCGACCTATCAGTACTCCTTCCTCTTGATAGCTATTTGAAGGTCTGAAGTAGAGTCCCCCGGAGGTAGCCTGACCCACACTTTTTGTCCTTATGCCTCGCCTTTTGTTTTTATTTGTTATTTATGTTAAACCTATGTATCCTGCTTCCCTAGTACTATCCGGAGCCGTGTACGGGACTGGGCCCCGGGAGTCGACTACTGCCTTAAGTACTGTATGATCCTTTCTGAATCTAGCGGCCGGCCCTGGTGGTTGTAGGCCCATGCTTGTAATTGATTTATTGTTCAATAAAATTTTCAAAAAAAAAACAAAAAACCATAGGTTTCACACTTGTTATAGTTAGCTGGACATTTCCCTCGTAAAAAACCATTGAAATTCCCCCGTTATAGTTAGCGCAGGCAACTATAACTCACGCGACCGCAATCCTCTGCTGATGACGTCAGATATTACATCACTGATTACATATGTGTCTTTATGAAAAATAAATATTTGTAATATATTTATAGCTAAAGATTAATGGAAGAAGACATGGGTAAATAGGTGTCTAAATACAGTGATGTAATATCTGACATCATCAGCAGAGGATTGCGGTCGCGTGAGTTATAGTTGCCTGCGCTAACTATAACGGGGGAATTTCAATGGTTTTTTACGAGGGGAAATGTCCAGCTAACTAGAACATGTGTGAAACCTATGGTTTTTTAAGTGAATTTGCAAGGTTTTTTAAATGCTAACTCCTAACTATAACGTGTGTGAAACCTATGGTTTTTGAAGTGAATATATATATATATATATATATATATATTTATAAATATATTTACAATTCCTATCCTGAAGGAATTCTCAAATGTATTTTGGATTGTTATAATGTTTCTTCTAGAGTGTTCCCTTTTGGTGCATATCCTCAGAACCATGTATTCCTACAGAATGTCTGTGTAGGTCTTTGTCTAAAGCTCTATAAATGGATGTGGATTTCTGTAGTAGAGAGAGCCCCGTTTCTTAACCTCTAGAAGGCAAATCTATGTTAGATTTTAGTTAGAACTATGCTGAGCTCTTTGTACTTATGATTTGTAAGTTTTGCTGCTAAAACTTGCTCATGGCTTATTCATTGTAATTTGCCTATCCATTCTTTATATGAAGCCTTGAAAAGTCAATCTTTGCCTGTCATTCTTAACGAGAATGTTTTGTAGATTAATACAAATTTAACTAATCCGAGAAAGAGAAGGCGAGAGTCGGGGAGCACCAACGTCTATATCCGTACTAGACTACTCCCGGTCCTAGTTGTTGGCGTGCCCCATTAGTTAGATGTTGGCGATTGAATTTTGCACTGACAGTAGCTTCTCTCTGATTCTCTCTCTCACTGGCTCTCTCACTGGCTCTCTCACTGGCTCGCTCACTGGCTCGCTCACTGGCTCGCTCACTGACTGGCTCGCTCACTCAGTCTCACTCTCTCACTGACTGGCTCGCTCACTCACTCTCTCACTCTCTCACTGACTGGCTCGCTCACTCACTCTCTCACTCTCTCACTGACTGGCTCGCTCACTCACTCTCTCACTCTCTCACTGACTGGCTCGCTCACTCACTCTCTCACTCTCTCACTGACTGGCTCGCTCACTGGCTCTCTCACTGGCTCTCTCACTGGCTCGCTCACTGGCTCGCTCACTGACTCGCTCACTGGCTCGCTCACTGGCTCGCTCACTCACTCTCTCACTGACTGGCTCGCTCACTCACTCTCTCACTGACTGGCTCGCTCACTCACTCTCTCACTGACTGGCTCGCTCACTCACTCTCTCACTGACTGGCTCGCTCACTCACTCTCTCACTGACTGGCTCGCTCACTCACTCTCTCACTGACTGGCTCGCTCACTCACTCTCTCACTGACTGGCTCGCTCACTCACTCTCTCACTGACTGGCTCGCTCACTCACTCTCTCACTGACTGGCTCGCTCACTCACTCTCTCACTGACTGGCTCGCTCACTCACTCTCTCACTGACTGGCTCGCTCACTCACTCTCTCACTGACTGGCTCGCTCACTCACTCTCTCACTGACTGGCTCGCTCACTCACTCTCTCACTGACTGGCTCGCTCACTCACTCTCTCACTGACTGGCTCGCTCACTCACTCTCACTGACTGGCTCGCTCGCTCACTCACTCTCTCACTGACTGGCTCGCTCGCTCACTCACTCTCTCACTGACTGGCTCGCTCACTCACTCACTCTCTCACTGACTGGCTCGCTCGCTCACTCACTCTCTCACTGACTGGCTCGCTCACTCACTCTCTCACTGACTGGCTCGCTCACTCACTCTCTCACTGACTGGCTCGCTCACTCACTCTCTCACTGACTGGCTCGCTCACTCACTCTCTCACTGACTGGCTCGCTCACTCACTCTCTCACTGACTGGCTCGCTCACTCACTCTCTCACTGACTGGCTCGCTCACTCACTCTCTCACTGACTGGCTCGCTCACTCACTCTCTCACTGACTGGCTCGCTCACTCACTCTCTCACTGACTGGCTCGCTCACTCACTCTCTCACTGACTGGCTCGCTCACTCACTCTCTCACTGACTGGCTCGCTCACTCACTCTCTCACTGACTGGCTCGCTCACTCACTCTCTCACTGACTGGCTCACTCACTCACTCTCTCACTGACTGGCTCGCTCACTCACTCTCTCACTCTCTCACTGACTGGCTCGCTCACTCGCTCTCTCACTGACTGGCTCGCTCACTCACTCTCTCACTGACTGACTCGCTCACTCACTCTCTCACTGACTGACTCGCTCACTCACTCTCTCACTGACTGACTGACTCGCTCACTCACTCTCTCACTGACTGACTCACTCACTCACTCTCTCACTGACTGACTGACTGACTCACTCACTCACTCTCTCACTGACTGACTCACTCACTCACTCACTCTCTCACTGACTGACTGACTCACTCACTCACTCTCTCACTGACTGACTCACTCACTCACTCTCTCACTGACTGACTCACTCACTCACTCTCTCACTGACTGACTGACTCACTCACTCACTCTCTCACTGACTGACTGACTCACTCACTCACTCTCTCACTGACTGACTCACTCACTCACTCTCTCACTGACTGACTCACTCACTCTCTGACTGACTGACTGACTCACTCACTCACTCTCTCACTGACTGACTCGCTCACTCACTCTCTCACTGACTCGCTCACTCACTCTCTCACTGACTGGCTCGCTCACTGACTGACTCACTCACTCACTCACTCTCTCACTGACTCGCTCACTCTCACTCTCTCTCTAACTGACTCGCTCACTCACTCTCACTCTCTCTCTAACTGACTCGCTCACTCACTCTCACTCTCTCTCTAACTGACTCGCTCACTCACTCTCACTCTCTCTCTAACTGGCTCACTCACTCACTCTCTCTCTAACTGACTCTCTCATGGACTGTTATACAGATACTATTTCGCAACCTTCACCCTTCTGTTATTTATGCCCCCCCCCCCCCCCCTCACCAAAAAAACCATAACAAGCAACCATTGGGACAGGCAGATATAAGTTGCCAGCATCGAAAGGACAAAAATCAAATCAACACATTTATTGTTAATACTTTTTTAATATGGTCGTTCAGTTGTACATAATGCTTTCTTGGTCATATATAAGGTAACAAAAATGCTTCTGACACTTCTTTATTGCAACTTTTCAGCATGCTGCAGACTTCTGTACAGCACAGCTTTAAGACATAGGCAAAGTCAATATCTCTGGATAAACACTTATAAGGTCCCAAAGGCGAGACCTATTGGCTATGCCAATGCTTGTTAACGTGGTTATTGGTATTTTAATCTTGTGACCCCTTGGCAGAGCCAATAGGCTTGTCATATATATAGATTTTTTTGTTTAAACAAATTTTATTGAGGTTTACAGGCCTGTACAAACACATAGTGTGTAAGGTTTCGTATTAAGATGCATACAAAAGGGTGAGCAATGTTACAATCATAAAATACACAAATATATGGAGTATTCTGCGCATGGTATTGATCCTCCCTCCCGCCATCCAAAACAAGAAGAACAAGCATTGGCATAGCCACTAGGTCTCGACTTTGGGACCTTATAAGTGTTTAGCCATGCAACGGTTGATGATGTTGCACCAAGGATATTGTGCTGCATAACTAAATATTTATAAGGTCCCAAAAGCAAGACCTATTGGCTATGCCAGTGCTTGTTTAAATTGCCCCCACTGATCAGCGTTCCTGTGAGAGCTGGTGACCTATCCTACGTTTTCTGGTTTTGCCTAAGGTCCGAGTAAAGGCCACCCTACTGTAGTTGCACTATTTGATGGAACCTCACAGCAGTCAAGTTTAAGGCTTCTCAGAGGAAGTGAAACTAATTTAGTAATATCCAAAATTATCAGATGCCGCATGTGTGAGGCAGGACAGAAGAGTCAGTCAGTGCAAAGGTAAGGGCAGACGGTGACTAGGGGGTAGGGCAGTGTCACGGAGAAGAACATGTACGAATTTAAATCTTTGTAGCTAGAATGTGCGATCCTTTACAGATGATTTAGTTAAGTGAGGACATGCAATTGCTCAGCAAATACACTGGCATGAGATTGGAGAGGTGAAATTGTGCCACTATTTAAGCATAAAGTAAAGGTTTTGGCTCTTTTTGCATGCAGAGATTACATAAAGGGCGTGTTTGTTGCACACGCCCTTTCCACTCCCTTGGTATGCTACTACATCCCCTCTCCTTTATTGAGATGTTTATCTCCTTACCTCCTGCGCCTAAATATACTCTGATTGCTCACGTCCCAGCTCTGGAGTAATCCACTGGTCTGAGTGATCCTCTGGACATAGTGCACACCCAGCTCTTTTGGCTTGCACTTATCCAAGAACTGGCTCACAAGGCTTCAAACAAGTCTGGGCCTCCACTGTTGGACAGATTGCTCACTCCGACTTTGGTATTTTTGCAGTGATAGCAGGCAGCCTCTGTGCAAACACAGCAGGGGTAGACCTTTTCACTTTCTTGTATACACTGAGGCTTCAGGAGTGGGGTGAGGGCCCGCAAATCTGACCAGTCAGCTGATACTTATTTTTATTAATCTTTCAAATCTTGCATTTTTCATGATAATGAATTCTTAGCGTCAGGAAGGCTGATTTGAATTGCAGAGCCCCCGAATGGTTTTATTTTGTTTTTTGCAGCTTGGTTATTTCTGAATCATGCCTAATCTTCTCTCATTTTTTATTTTTTTTTATTCCGTTTTGCAGTTCAGTGCATTGACGGTTCCAGAGCCTGTTGACACTCAGACCGCTAAGATCAATGCTCAAGAGGCAGAATCTGTAAGCATTTGTAAACATTTTTATTGACTACTTTGTGTTCTTCACATATAACTGATAACTATATACTGGCAAATTTTATTCCCGGCCACTCTGTAATCCAGGTTCTATGAGAAGTTTACCTTTTTGTTATGTAGGATTCCTCAGCTTTGTATAGTAAGGCCTCTTAGTAGGAGGGGCCCATAGTTATCAAGTGTTAATATTGTACCCGGTGATAGCAGTATTGGTTTCACGTGTATCTGCCATTTGTACCACCGGGTCCCTGTATTCTTTTCGACGCCCAAGGTAATCCCCTGTAGCCCCATATGGACTGGGTAATAACTTGGGTCAGTCTGGGTTTCTGCAATGATTCCTGCTTGTGAACTCTTAATTCCAGTCTTTTTACTGAGGAAAGTCCTGTCGGAGTGACGTGGTGGTGGATTTATCTCTGGTACAATAGGCAAGATTCCTATACTCGGGAATATCTGATGCAGTTATCCCATGCCCCAGTGCTGTTATTCCAGATCCAATACCGAACGACTCACGTGGACTTCTGTTCAAAGGTTGCACATTTATGTTAACTTTTTGACTTGTTGGCTACACCCTATTGTGTTTGTTCTCCTTACATTGCGCATAGCTGCCTATTCCTTTTCTGCATTCTCCACTTCTTGCTCACCTCCTAGTTGTTTTTCAAGTTCTCCTCTTAAATATCAATCCTTTTCCTCTTCTCCACCTTTTTCCATTTCTCAGCCTCCACTTGCCTTCTTTTTCTCACTCTCTTCTTCCATAAGTCATTTTCTTCATCTTATCCTCTTGCCTTATTTTCACTCCTGCATATCCTTTCCATAGGTCAGTTGTTTAGCCTTACCACTAATCTTTTATTACTTTCTGCTTCTGCCTCATTCTTTCTTTATTCCTACCCATCACCCAGTGCTCTCTGCATAGCTCCCTCTCTCAGCATGCTATATCTTTTTTCTTTGCTTCTCAATTTTGTCAGTTATAATCTACCACTGTCCCTGTTCCCCATCACCCTTTCTCACAAACTCTGTCCATCTTGCCCTCTATCCATTTCTCTATCATTCTCCAGTTATTCTTCGTTCTTCCCCCTGCCCTCCCGCTCTTATTCTACGTCTGGCCTGGTTTCTCTCCATTCTTCTCCCAGTCGCTCCCTCATCGCTGCCATTCCCTCCTGTCAGCCACATTGTTCAGCATCCTTCTTTCCCCCCTGTCAGTTCTTTGTCTTTCTATCTTCTATTCTTTCCTTCTTTCAGTGCGTTTCTTATTCTCTTCAATTTTCCTTTATGCACCGCAGTTCGAGGTACTCTGACTGCCTTGTAATATAGAGATGGAATAATCTCGGAGGTCGAATTTCAAAAATGTAGTGTTCGATTCTGCATCGCAAGCCTGTAAGGGATCCAATTGCAGGAGTGGGTGCACCATTTGACTCCTTTGGTGTGGGTCCATTCCACGATTACTAGAATCACCCAGTTGTAACACCGTACTTCAGCTATTGACATGACCCAGTAATAGAGGATTGTTAGAGCAGCAGGTAATTGTGTCTGCAACGGCTAATTAGGCCAGTTTATTGCACCAGCATATAGCTCCAAATTTCCCCCCATTTACGCTCCATTTCTTCAGAACGTACCCAGATAGCATGCCACTGCCACATATACCTAGCGAGCTTGAGATGTCTGTCATTAAAGATGGTCTTGCTCGAGAGTAAAGTAGTTGTCATCGCCATTATGACACAGCAGATTGTTCTTCCCCCAAACAGTTGCACTCTGTTTTTTTACTGTCAGAAGTTAGGCGAATACAATATCCTTACTCGGCCTCGCAAACATGGGGTTTAAGTTTAACTTGGAATGCGGCGGCCTCTTAAAATTTGATAGGTAGCAAAATGCTGAGTACTGGCACTCAGCCATTGTAGTAGTGTCTTTTATTAAAGAGACGTAGGCATGTTGTTGCTATTGTTTGAATGAACACTGAGCAGGCGCACTTTCACGGACCTGCTTCTGCTCTAGGGTCTTTTGAAATATTGCAGATAGACATGAGACGATATCAACCAACTCACCCCCACATAAAACAATCCTATTAAGAAGTGTAACAGCAAGAAGAACTGAAATTTTCAGGCGACATTCAGCAGTGTACTGTTGTGATCTGCGCACAATACTTTCCAGAGCAATGTCAACAGGCTGAAACGATATCAAAACTTCCATGTTTTGGGGACAAACCGTATGCTGTCGGCCAATGAAAAATCAGTTGAAAGGGATAATTCAACGAGGTAATGAAGGAGGGAAGGTATTGGTAATAGACATCATCCAGCAGTGGAGCTGTTTGAAAGATGTTTGCGACTGTTGAACAGGGAAATGTATTCAGCAGGAAAACTGATTTAAAGCGAGGTAGACTGGGCCTCTTATCTGGCCAGTCTTTGGTTTGCCTAGTCAGCCCTCTCTCATAGATTCTTGTAAATATTAGTAAACTTAGTCGCAAGTTCCTTGTAGGCCTGGTTCTAGAATTGTGATATACCAGTCTTTAGATGGCTAAGCCCACGTGATTTTTCTTCCTTCAATTACACCACTCTGATGATACTTTGCTGAATGTTCTCTTGCATCCCTCTCTTCCAGAACAAGAACGCGACTGAGTATGCGCAAGCTTCTAAGGCCCGTGTTTCTCAGTATGAAAAGGAGGTAAGTTACAGTCACTCGCCCTGCTCCTGTTCATAAACTGCTGTTTCTCCTGCATTATTAGTCTTTGCTTGGTGATTCTGGACACCTAATTAATATTATTGCCCATGGTTTTCTTCCTCTTCCCCCTCAGCTGGAGCAGTTCAAAAACATGATTCCGTTTGACCAGATGACAATTGAGGACCTGAACATAGTCTTCCCAGAGACGAAGGTCGACAAGGAGAAGTATCCGTACTGGCCACACAAGCCCATTAGTGATTTGTAAACCTTTGGGGACATGCGTGTGAAAGATTACACTTTATCCTCCATTTAAATCTCTGTAGCTCATAAATAAAAAACTTGTACAGAAACAATGTGGCCTTTAATTACGAGTTGGTGCAAAGAGATAATTCATTGTACCTAAGTGCAACACCACCCGGGGTCATATGATTTACATGAATACACTGTAGAGCCAGAAATACAGATGGTGATATTCTGGGGTTGTGGCTGCCTTCTGACCTTAATGCTGGTTAACTGGGTTAGGAGTATTGCTTGATCCATTGTCTCCACTCTGGTTGCCAACCCTCCATGGTAAGAGAATTTGAAAATCCTAAAGAGGGCCAGTTCTTATCGTTCAGTAGACAGAGGAACAGATAGGAAAGTGAGCTTCAGGGACAATTATTTATTTGTGCTGTTTTGTAGCACATAACCAGCCACCTGGACAACAGAACATTGTACAGCAACTAAGGGTATCAATATAGCACAAGCATCTGCAATGTAGTAGGTTTCGCAATTTTCTAGACGTTGAGCTATTGGCATTGTAAAAGTCATAAGCTTAAATTCTTGCAAATGTGAGACCTATTGAATTGCAAATATTGTAAGTTTTCAAGTGCCCCATGACGCACTTCCACTTAATAGAGGCCATGCCCATTTCTTTAGAATAGCTGCGTCTAAAAGGGGCGTGGCCGCCATTAATAAAGCCCGGTATGTGATGTTTTTACCCAAAAACAAATGCATTTTTTTGGTAAAAGTGCCCCAGACAGCACTTTCATTTTAATGGCAGCCGCGCCCCTTTCTTTAGACACGGCTCGTCTAAAGAAGAAAGGAGTGTGGCTTCTATTAAGTGCAAGTGGGGCGATTGGAAACAACCCAAACAAAATTATTTGCAAAGCAATAGCTCTCACATTTGGGAGAGTTTAAGCTATGGTCATTTACAATGCCAATAGTTTAAACTCTCCTACATGCGAGGCATATTGCATTGGAAAGAAGCAGCCGCCATTGTTCCCGGCTGCTTGGAAAGTGAAAGCGTGCATGGTGTGCTGAATGTTTCTGCAAAGCACGGCGTGCCTGCAGTAGGGCAAAACTCATTAAAGAAAATAGTGCTTACAGACTAAATAACACAGTCCGTGTAACAACAGAAGTAAAAGGGCCAGTCCTCATGGGAGGTTACAAATGAAATCAAGGTGGTACTAAGGAGGGACTAACAAGCCGATTACTGAATCAGAAGCCAGCATTTACAAAGGACAAAGCCACAAGCCAATGAAAAATATGGGCGGAGAGTAGGCAGAGCTTCAAGCCCATACTTTAATACAGCATGCCTCGCAGAGCAATGCATGTGCTGCCCAGGCTCGAGCTAAAAAAGGTACATCAGAATAAAATGTTAAGAATAAGAAATACATGTTAGTATGGTGTTTGAATTCTGAAGAGGAGAGGCTTCAAGTCTTTTCTGGAATTACAAAAGTCTGGCGTGAGCTGGATGGGCTCCGAGATAAACTTCTAAGTTACATCTGAAAAATCCCCATGTTGGCGCCCTTAGACATTAGGTCTGGAGAGAACCAATAATTGTGATTCTTAAGCAGGTGATAGAACATGTAAATATGACAAGAGTTGAAGACATGGAAACAAAAAGGATGAACCGAGCCAAGAATCTTCGAGTGAGCCAGGGACTGGGTGTACAGCAGGTGTGCAATTGTGGTAGCATGAGGCGAAAAAAGTAGGTCATTGTTGAGACAAAAATAGAAAAGAGTTGGAGTGCATTTTCAATCCCATACATCAGTCACTCATGAAAATGGTCTGACGACTACCCTTTTTCCTACTTTGCCTGGTGCATTATGTATTTCTTGTAAAGAGCAGTCACCTGGCGACCAAAACCACTAGTTAATGTTTACCACATGATAATTAGGGCTCCAGGTTTTCTGGTGTTTTTTTTTTTTTTTTTAACATTTCCGTCTGTATTTATCCATTATTTTTTTTTTAGCCCTCTTATTGTATTTATCCATATTTATTTTGTGTTTTAAGAATAAATGTAGCTGTAAAATTGTATATTTCTGCGTTTATATAACTCTTCGATGTGCACTCAAACATGAATGCCTATCATGTTTAAGCAAAATAAGAAGCCACCTATAACAAGACTACTCACAATTACATATTAGTATGATACTACAAATATATGTTAACATATGCCTGTATTTAAGGAAATCTCATCCTGTATTTTAACCCTCCATGCTGACTGCCTGCTTAGCTGTTGCCTGAATTTATGAAAGACCGTATGGAGAGTTTCTCACAAGGAGCAACATTTTCAGTATTTTTCCGCTTCTTAAATTAATTACAGACAGGAAACACATTGTTTTCTGTCTGTATTTGTAAACATCAGTAAGAACGGAAAACCGGAAGCCCTAACTATAATCCATTTCAGCATCCATATTCCTCGCTTTTGAAGTACAGAATTGACTTCTTTGTGGCTGTGTCTGCCTCCTTAGTATCTCTGAACTAGATTGTCATTCTGGCCACTCACATCTTCAGTTTTGGCACAACCAACAATGGCTCCAAGTGGTAGTGTAACAATGGTAGTCTGATTGACTGGTGCTGTGTGAGCCACAGTACTGGTGAGACCAGTATTGGGCACACTAGTCACAAGTTCTTTGTTGAAAATACCGATTTAGTCATTCTTGTGAACCAGTACAGAGTGCTTTGTAGAACTTGGGGTCCTCCTTATAAAAGATTGTGAAAGAGTATGCATGTAAAACTAGTGGCAAATCAGACTTAACAATTTCTTGAATTATTCAAGCAAGCATATTCCATCGCCTTACCTTGGCGGGCGGGTAGGCAGGCAGATAAGGTTTTAAGTGATATTAAACACTTTTCTAACGTCCTGTACTTGATGCCTACAGTTGAAAGGTGTAATCTCAAGTTGTAACATCCCACAAACTCATGCCATTCTACTCCTTAATACTATTTAGCTTGTTTAAAGACGAGCTTTCCCTTGTGAAAAAAGCAATACGTTGTCAATTGTCTGAGATTGAACCATCCCTTCTGGCCTCCTGATTTCTCGAGTAAACTACTTAATTGTTCAGTGCCATGGTCCATTTCTCTGTCCTACTGCACTAATAGCATATGTTATTTACAATAGCAAGTTATTCAGCAGTAAATTCTAACAAAATACTTTCTATAGCTCTGGGCATAAACCACTTTGGTTTTTTGGATAACGTCATGTCTTCAATTCTTTAAATAAAAGTACAGAAGAAGAATTAACTTCGGGTCAGCCCCCTTCAGCCATTGGCTTTCATGTTTTTTTCCTGGTCTGCCATTGCTAGGATGGCCTGTCAAGACTATAGCATCCAGTAGATGGTTACATTGTCACCTCTTGTTAAACGACAGCTGTGAACTGACATTGCTTCTAATTAAGAGCTAATGTGTATTCTTTTATGAATCAACTGACATTTAAATTGCTGATTCTGCATCACAGGAATCTTCATTTAAGTCATAAACAATAGAATAATTCCCTCCTGTTTATGGACCCTTTAACACTTTTTTTGTTTTATTTGTCCACAGAATCATATATCATTGGGTGCACCTGTCTATATGTTGAGAAGCACCATATGGAAGCCTATCAAAAGCAAGATTGTTCCAGAAGGACAAGTTAGACTGCATTGCAGCACCTGCAGTGCAAAATGTTGAAACCCTGTGTACCATTGAAGGAAAAGTGCAGCCTGATAGGCTTACATTATAAAGTTGTGAAAACAGACTCCTATTCCTGTAAGGCTTCAGGAGAAGGTGAATTTTCACAGTGCATTTGGTCATTTATCCCCACTAAAAATCTTTATCATTCTGTAGAGTAAAGCAGTTTTTTTTGTCCTTTTGATATTTTTTCCGACCAAAATGCCTTCTATATTTGTAATATGCCACTAGCTGTCTGACAAAAAAGGTAAGGATCCACCTGTAGAAGGGGTTCTATCGATTGAGATTCTCTCTGTCAAATACTGTGTTGCCTACATTGGTTGGATGCACACAGTGTTTGCTTAAATAACCCTCACACACCAAAAGAGCCCTTGGTGTCATGCTTCATCATAGGGGTCTTCCCGCTGCGGGACGGGGCGTACTACGACCTGCGAATTTCACAGTGCATTTGGTCATTTTTTTCCCCACTAAACCTCTTGCTCATTCTGTGGAGTAAAGCTGTTTTTTGTCATTTTGACATTTTTTCCGAACTAAATGCCTTCTATATTCGTGATATGCCACTAGCTGTCTGACAAAAAAGGTAGCCACACTTTGAATCAAATTTATTTTAAAGGAGGTAGTTTTATAAGCTAATAACATTCCCTGTCAGCCCAGACATGACTTTAAAGTCAATGAACCATTTTGTGCTTGCCTCTGGCATATCTCATTCACTAAAACATCTATTACAGTGCTTAATTTGAGCCGGTGGTTACAGGTGGGGCCCACTGGCACTTATTTTGTATCTTCAAACATTTCCCAAGAGCAAAAGAAGGAAAAGCACGAATCTGAAAGATAGAAAAAAAGTTACAAAAGGAGAAAGCAGGAACCCAGAAGAGTAAGATACGGGGCAGTCCGTGTCTGGCAGTGGATTAAAGAGACCTGGGTAGATTCAAAACTATGCAGCCTTGGTATTATGTGCACTGACATTTAATAACGCTGGTTGCAGCAGGCTTCTAAGGAGAGATTTTGACACCGGCATTCATTCTTTTAGAAATTAGGCATTGCCAAAACACAATAGCTAAGACATATTATGGGACCAACTCACAGAAGCATCCATTAGTACATGAAGTAATACTTAACATACTCCCCTCAAAGTCCTTCAAGAATTGGCCCCAAAACATCCGAAATGGGAACATTTTGAGGCAATTCATACATATTCTGCACAAATATTAAGGACGGTGCCCTCGTTGCACTTTTACTAATCAAGATTTTGAGATTTTGGCACCAAATTCACAAAGGAATCTGAGTCCTCGAAGTAGTACTCCATGATAGACTCACGCCGGTTGAGAGGCTCGGTGGAGTAATGCATCCATTCCAGATACCTGAGTTAGACCTCCTGGTCATGGATTCGAATCCCGGCAGTTCCACTTAGCCATTCATACTTTAGAGGTTAATAAAATAAGAACCATTGAGTTGGGCAGCAAAAACATTTTCAGTGCCAAGAGGCTCAAGTTTTAAGTAACGTGCGCTTTACAAATACACAATATGTTATAAATGCCTTTGAGTTGGTCACATTAAATCTGTAGTGTACCATGTCTCCACAATGTACTTTCTTTCTAATGAATACTTCTAACCGGATTCCTCACCTTGTGCATATAACCATATGCCATACTGGATCTGTAAAACTCAAAGCAGTACTCTGAAAGTGACGAATAGAGGCGTATATAAGCGCCATCCATGTGTGCGGATACTAGTTCCTTTGTTTCCGTGGTTTCAGATGTAGATCCGATGCTCCGCTCTTTTGTTTTTCTTCACTTGTGAAGAGGACTTTTTTTCCTTCAGAATTTCCAGTGTGCCAGAGTTGCCCTCTAAAGACTACAGGGTTTAAGTCTTGTAGGGACTTTCGCACACAGAAGCCTGTGACAGATCCCCATGAGGTATGCCTTTGGTTTGTTGCACAACTTTCAAGGCCTGCAACAACTGCACCCATATGAACCCAAAAGAAACCTAAGACAGGCGAAACTGGAAAAGCACTAGAAGGCTTTGCGCAGGTCCGCCTCAAAGTCGAGTTTGCGGACCTGCTGCTTAAGTTATTCCCAAGGCCTATCTTTATCGGGGTCAGTCTTCCGATAAGGCAAAGAAGAAACACAAGAAGTCTAAGCGGGGCTCTGCTCCCTCCCACCACTCTTCAAAGTAGGCGCAATGGCATCACTGTGCCTGTGTCACGCTCCTGTTCCACCAAGGAGTTGATTCCATCTCTTGTTCCTATACTCCCCAAGTTTTTGGCCCTCTCTGTAACCTTGTAGCAAGTCAAAGCCTTTTGTAAAGCTATGGTGGGCATCTTTGGCACACTTCCAGTTCCCTCTAGCACGCCTATAAACAGCAGGGCCTTCCAGCCAGATTACTGCTGGCAGGTTTACCCACAGGACCATGTGGACCCCTTGAATTCACTTTTGGTTCTGTACTGGCGTTTGACTCTGTATCGAAACCCATGTCAGGCCCTCGTTCATTGACACCGACACCAATCCACCAGTGCTATAGTAGGACTGTCAACCCATCATTCTGTCCGACTTTGCTTTGGCTCACTAACATCCAGATATTTAAGTGCCACAGCTTATATTGAGTCTATCGAACTCTGATAGATTCTATCTATCCTATGCCAAACACCGGTCCCTCGAGTGCGAGGGACCGGTGTTTGGTGTAGGACAATTCAGAATGAAGTAACACGATATTTCAAACAAAAGACATGAGCCTTGAAAAAGTTGCGTGTGTATACCAACTGTGGTGATTGAAGTACTGGGTTTTTTAAAACCCAGCAGTGCAGGGGAACACGCCCTAAAACTTTGGGTTCTTCCTGTTTCAGACACACAGTCTTCTAGGTGAAGTCAAAGATCGATTTTATTGGCTGCAGACCAATTACAGGTGTCCGAGAAGTACAACACAAAGTATGTTCTCAGGAGACTGTTTCTCCTTACAAAAACGGCCTTCTCCTTATATACAAAATATCATGCTTCAGGCACACATTCCACGTTTTACGATATGGTCATTCATATGTATTCATTACAAACGAAAAGGCAGAGTCATGATGCCCATCCCACATTCCAGTTCAGCCAGCCCACAATTATTTACCCAGCGAGGCTCAGATCCCTCGTCAGATATCAGCAGACCCCAATAAACACGGTCACCTCCTGTTGGTAAAACAAGCCATAAAGTAGGAAGAGTCAGGTGTGAAAGAGATTAGCCGGAGGCTTGTGTGGGATGAAAAGGCTTTATGGTGTGTCAAACCCTGATGCTAATCACAGGTGGCCGTAGGAAGGGGAGCTCGTGAGACCGGACTGACCTCGGGCAGTGGAGCCAGTTGGCACAGGTCACAGAGAAGTCGAATAGAAGGCACATATAATCTGAAGGCCTGTTTAAGTCCTCGATGTGTAGCCTATGTGAGGGCAACCATAAGATGGCCATTGTTCCAAGATGGAACCCACGAAGTCAATGTGTAACATCGTATACAAAGTGCATTTATCGATGAAACGTTATGCGGAACACTTGAACATACTGCATTGGCCATTCGCGGTTCGCTGATACCGGAATAGGCAGGGTAGGGCCCTGCCTCCTACGCGGTCCCAAATTTTAAAGTACCACAGACCCTCCTTTTGCCCTTACATAGCCAATAACTATACTCGTATTAATCCGAGTCCAGGTCTATATTCATAAGGTCATGGAGATGTTGCTGTAGCATCATCCTATTACTTAGCTCGTCCCTCGATACAGGTTTCCTTACTCATAATGTAGCACAGAGGCCACATATCGCGGGAGCACACTGTACACACAGACAGAACAGGAAAAGAATGGCTAAGATCATTCCAATGACCATCAGAATCTTCTAACCCCAGGCAGATATCAGTTCCCAGAACCACTCTATCAGTGACCAATCTCCTTTATCCACGTGAATAGATTCAGATATTTTATGCAGTTTGGAGATGGCTTGATAAACCGTTGGAGCGTTATCTGGTATGAAAATGCAACAGCTAGATTGGATGACCTTACATACCCCACCACGGTCTGCAAGTATGACGTCTAGAACCATACGGTTCTGCAAAGTCATGAGGCGATCCGCTTGGAGCTCAGCTGTCAAATTACCAAGGGCACCAGCCGTTACATTAACAGTAGATTCAACCACACGAGTCAGTTGTCCCAGGTTCCTACTATTGACCATCGGTCCCCAAAACGGCAGGAAACCCAAAAAGAAGTCTCCTGCTTCCTGACCGGCAGTATCCTCCTGACTAATCACGCCTCTCACAACTCTGGTCTTGTGGTAATCAGAGGCAGCAGTAAATGTTGGCGGTAGCAAGTTTGCAATATAACATGTGCCTGAGAAATCGGGGCAACCATGTATATGCTCGGTCATTGCAAACAAAAAATGTACCCTTGGCAGCCAAAAACGCATGGGAACACTGTGATGGAAAAGTGTACGTTTCAGTACAGTCCCTTTTCCCCAGTTGAGCTCTTGGATTCTGACCATTACCTTGTAAACAGAACCGACCTATGTGGGGTACGACCCAAATTGGGGATGAGATTTTTCGCTGCCTTTCACCCAGACTAATGCTATACCCCGTCGTGTTCCAACCTACATAAGGTCGCAATTCCTCCTTGGGAATAGATGAGTATGTGTCGATATCTCTGCTCATATCAGCGACTCCTTTCATTAAGGCCTTATTATTTGTGCTAGGTCTGATGGAACGCGGTTGTCGCGGGGAGTAGGCATCCAATGCAAAAAGAAACATAGTCTGGAATGCCCATGACGATCCATTATAGCTGAACGGCAGCACTAGATATGGGATACCCTTATTAATGGTATGTGGCATTAAACCACACACCCAGCAATTGGTTGTATTCATAACTAGTTGGTGCTGGTGCAGGAGTTGAATAAACGAGTTGTTTACGAACTCAGACCGTCTAGCTTGTTCGTGTTCAGGCAGAGGGTGGAAAGAGTGCGAGGAGACAGTAGGAGGAGGTATAGGCTGTACAGTGGGTGCAAATGGCTCTTGAGAGTAGAAGAATACATAGCCTACAGTAAACACCATCATACTAAATAATATAAACAGACATAATAATACAAAACGTTTGCTCTTCATTATTCTACATATTTTCGTCTTAAAGTTCATTTCCTCAGCGGGTCTCTCCATCTTGAAAAACTCCATCCTCTAATCGTGCCGCTCGCGGCGGGTGAGTATCTTCTGCTAAGGAGTACGCCTGTCAGTCCAGGGAACGCCCCAGACCAACCAGAACCGTTGACCTAACGTCTTCGGCCTGTACCCCGAAGTCTTGGCACCGCGACCCTGCAGCTGAACCCGGATGGTGGTTCAAAAAATCAAAATCAAAAAGTCCTTCAGATGGGAGAGCTAAAAATATCAAAAGAAAATAGTAAGGGAAGGGAATTTTATTTGTCCATAGGACTTGGTCTCAAGTTATACCGATTCTTGCCAGGTACTGTCTGGTCTTGAAACAAGAGTTCAGGCTCTGTGGTGTCTATTCGAGTTGACGGTGGCACAGCTTCCTGCAAAATATCGTTGCTTTCTCGTTCTGAAATCGTTCCCTTTACACGTGCATCACTAAATGGCACAAAACGGGGGCAGTGTCCGTTTCAGACTCAGCGATACCCTCCTGGACCCACCGGTCATATGGTAGACGCAAAGGGATCCGTTTGCAGTGGGCGCCATGTATCCAATTCTTTTTCCCTTTCACTCGAACCGCTGATCTTGTTGATAGAAGTACGAGGTGAGGGCCGATCCAACGGGGCTCATCGTTGCTCTTTCTCTGAAAGTTTTTCACAAGTACCCATGAGCCAGGGTCGATAGGGTGTCCTGGAGCTTCAGAGGCCTGGGGCAGAGTATCGTGCACCTGTTGTTGTAAAACACGCAATTTAGCTGTCAATTCATACAGATAGTCAAGCAGTACTGGATGTTCGATTTCACTGAATTTTGTCGGTCTTGGCACACCCCATACATTGGCCAGGCG
Organism: Triturus cristatus; assembly: GCF_964204655.1. Lineage (NCBI taxonomy): Eukaryota > Metazoa > Chordata > Amphibia > Caudata > Salamandridae > Triturus > Triturus cristatus. The sequence goes on from NC_140590.1 coordinate 560,169,218, forward strand.
GACAAATATGATTTCATATGGGCTAAGTCCCTCTCGTGAATGCACAGTCCTTCTTGTTGATAGGAGTGTTAAAGGCAGAGCGTCAGGCCATTTAAGACCGGAGCTCGCCTGGATTTTGGCCAGTTTGAGTTTCAGAGTGCCATTGTAGCACTCTACTAATCCAGCTGATTGGGGGTGATTTGCAGCGTGGAACTTCTGCTTTATGCCCAGTCCCTCACACACATTCTTCATCACTCGACCTACAAATTCACTCCCATTATCACTCCACACCATCCTTGGCATTCCAAACCTAGGGAAAAATTCTTTCACAAGGGCTTTGGCTGTGGATAAAGCAGTGTTGTCTTTTAGGGGGTATGCTTCTATCCATTTTGAAAAAGCGCAAACAACAACCAGTACATATTTCAAGTTGTTGCACCTTTCCATGTGGATAAAATCTAGCTGCAAGACCTCAAATGGATATGATGGAGGCGCAAAATGACCAGCTGGAGTTGGGGTTCCCCTACCAGGGTTGTATTTCAAACATACCATACAATTCTTGACCACATTCTCTGCACACTTGGGAATTCCAGTGTTCTGCCAAACTGGGGCCAACAACTTACAGATTCCTTTCACACTGATATGTGCCATTCCATGTGCCATAGTAACCACTGGAAGCACATATGCATCAGGTAACAACCATCGCCGATGTTCTGACAAATCAATCCAACAACCATTCTCATCCAGTTTACCCGTACTTTCTCTCCACTTGCTCAACTCTTTCTCTGTGGCTTCAGCTTGAAGGGACTTCACACTCTCTATCGTTTCTTCACACATTCCAACATCACCAACCCATCTTGCAGGGCCTGCAACATACATTCGAGTCTTCACATCTTTTGCTGTTTCTTTCGCGATTTCGTCAGCAAATGCATTACCACGACCAACATCATCAGTGACCTTCTTGTGCGCACTGCATTTCACAATCGCAACTTGTAACGGTAAGGTCAGTGACTCAAGGAGATCATTCACCAACTGACCATTCTGAATTTTAGCTCCATGCGAAGTCAGGAACCCACGTTCTTTCCACAATCGCCCAAAACTATGAGCCACGCCAAAGGCGTACTGGCTGTCAGTATATATGTTCACTTTCATTCCTTCAGACAACACGCATGCTCTTGTAAGGGCAATTAATTCTGCTGCTTGAGCCGAATTATGTGGAATGCGTGCAGTCTCAACATTCGTGTGCAAAGTCGTGATAGCATATGCAGCAGTCGTATCACCATTCGGAAGCTTGAAGCACGAACCATCCACCCATAAGGTACCATCACACTCAGGGGAGTATCTTTAAGATCCACTCTCCCTTTCGTCTCTTCATCTGTTCTGAACAGACAATCATGCTGCTCAATCTCATCTATGTCTGCTGGAATTGGCAATAATGTAGCTGGATTCAACGTGTTGCATCTCTTTATGTGTATATGGTTTGCCAACAGTGTCAATTCATACCCTGACAATCGAGCACTAGTTCAGTGCTGTGTCTTGGTTCGCTTTAACAATGTGTCCACAGCATGTGGAACCATTACAATCTATGTGTTATCCATCACTAGTCCAGCAGACTGTCGAATAGACACAGCTGCTGCAGCTCTCAAACAACTTGGCAATGCCCTTGCTACCGGGTCAAAGGTTGACGAAAAATATACGCATGGACGCGGTCTGTCGCCAAAAGGCTGTGTTAACACTGATAATGCGCAACCGTCCTTTTCATGAACATACAATGTAAAAGGCTTGCTGTAGTCAGGGGTACCCAACACAGGAGCTGAACATAATGCATTACGCAATTCCCAAAAACTTTTCTGACACTCTTCAGACCATGGGACAGGATTCGGTGTATTTTTACAGGTTAATGCTACCAAAGGTTTTGCCAACAAAGAAAAACTCGGGATCCAGTGCCTACAGTATGAAGTAATGCCCAAGGAAGCACGTACTTCTCTCTGTGTTCTTGGCACGCTTAATTGTGCAATGGCTTGAATTCTTTCTGGGGTCAGTTTCCTTCCCTCCTTCGATAAGAGATGACCTAAGTAGGTCACTTCTTGTCGACAATATTGCAGTTTTGAGAGAGACACTTTGTGATGAGAGGCAGATAAATGACGCAACAATGACAATGTAGCTTCTTTGCAAATCTTTTCAGTATCCGCGGCGATTAGTAAATTGTCAACGTACTGAATGCGGGTAGCGCCACTAGGTAAAACGAGTGCATCAAGCTGCGCCTTTAAAGCCTGACTGTATATTGATGGACTTTCACAGTAGCCCTGTGGAGCGCGTTTAAAACGGAAGCTTCGTCCTCCCAAACTGAAGCCAAAAATGTCCCTGCTCTCTTCTGCAATTGGGATGCTAAAGAAAGCATTCTTTAAATCGATCACTGAGAACCATGCAGCGGAGGCTGGAATCCTAGTTAACAAGGCAGTGATATCAGGGACAACTGGAAACTGTGGCAAAACAATCTTATTTACCTCTCTAAGGTCAATCACAAATCTGTAAACAGGTGGCTGTGAAGGGTCCGTACGTTTTAAAACAGGTAAAACAGGACTATTGCAAACGTTGCCTCTTGTCTCTTCGATTACACCCTTTTTAATCAAATCACCGATAATTGCTAACAACGCTTTCTGACCTTCAGTGGAGATCTTGTACTGGGGAATGCGTGGCAATCTGACGTTGGCTTTCAAAGTGACCACATATGGCGGTATTTCCAAGAGTCCCACATCATTGGGACCAGTAGCCCAAAGGACATCCGGAAGGGATGACAATTCAGGTGGCAATGTATTCTTCGACAAGTACATCGGGGAAATCACTTCCTTACCCAATGTAAGTTGTACTCCTGAGGGAGAACAATATAGTGTCGCATGCAATCTTTTTAATAAATCTAACCCTAACAGATTTTCACCACAACCTGTCGTTAGGATGAGGGGTGCTTTTAGCTAACAAGGTCCAATAGAAAGGGGCATAGGACTAGAAATCGGGTTCCTTACTGGGGCGCCAGAAAAACCTACTGAAACATTCATTTCGCCAGACAAAGGCGCGCCAGGGAGTTTTGAATGCATAATTGATCTCTTTGCAGCACCAGTATCCAGCAGAAAGGGCTCTGACACACCCGCTGTGGTCACCTTAACATACGGTCCACTCTGATCCACTGGCACTGAAACAACTCCCTCTCTCTGTCTATGGCTGTCCTAGTAGTCATTACCTTCCACATTGTCGTCTTCTGCATAATAATCATTATTATAGTACTGAGCTGTATTACCAGTAGTATTGGCTTGCTGATCAAAGCTATTTATCGTATTTTGAGGCGGAAGAGGACGCGCGTTCTGGGGAACATTTCCACGCCCTCTGCCTCTAGGAGCTTGCTGACCACCTCTACCTCTTGCGCCATACGCAATATTAGTACGCTGCATTAATTTAGGACAACTATACTTAAAATGACCTTCCTCTTTACAATACAAACATTGATTAGGGCCTACAGGAACGCGTGGTTGTGAATACTCGTACCTTTGCACGTTTCTCTGAAACTGTGGCGGTTGCTGATAATTATTCTGGCCACCACGCGGTGGGTAGGCCTGTTGTAACAGAACCTTCGTCTTCAATTCTTTTGTTTTCTTGTCTGCTCTATCCTTCTCATCTTTATCCCTATTCTCGTAATACTGTGCAGTAGCCAGTATTTGCGCTGATGAGGAAACAGCCCAAGAACTCTCTGAGTCTTTTAACTTCTTACACAACTCAGGAAGCAAATTATGCACAAATTTATCAACAAATAATCGTTGGCCACCTTCTGTGCTCATATCTTGACCACTGTGTTCGATAAAGGTTTCTTCAAACCTAGTGAAGAAATCAGACACCGTTTCATCTTTCTTCTGTTTGCATGCCGATAGTTTATCCCAATTCACACGCATCGCGGGCATTAAGGTTTTCATGTAGGTAATAATTCTACCAGGGAGTTCTGCTACCAGGGGCTCAGGTTTTGCACCACCAACTTGTCTAGTGTCTGAGGCAATGATATTAGCCCATGTGCCCCCTAGTTCTGCAGCATGATCTGTATTACGAATGGATCCCCATAAAGGCTGTGGAACAACGTTCCCGAACAACATATCTATGTCGGCTAAATTCATGACACACGATTCTGCAGTCTGTGATAACTCCTTATAATATCCTGCAGGGTTTTTACGGGGGTCAGGCAATGTCTGCTTAAGCGCTAACACCTCAGAACGCTTCCATGGGACATGTACCCAAACACGCTGAAAATGAGCTGGAACAGGCGGATTAGCATTTGCATCAGCAGGTCTCCAAACTGGAGGAACCTCACGCATCGGGTATTGGCGGGCTTTTACCTTTTTCCCCACAGGGAATTCCTGTTCGAACAATGATTGTTGACAATCAGCATTCCTGAAGGACAGTAAAGTCGCGACTGCTTTATCTACGGCGGGACCCACAACTGTACCTGTTCCAAAATCAAATCGCACTCGATACAACCCCTGCGGGTTTGAGTTTGAACCATGCTCTTCCAACTCTTCACAGAGGATTTCACACATTTTCTCAAACACATACCTTTGTTTCGGGGCATCCCATTGGTGAAAAACATTAACAACTGATTCCACATCATAGAGTGAAGAAAAAACGATCCAGCTACGTGCCATATGGTCTAATACCTCCTTCTCCTCAGAATCAGGCAGCTGACTACGCAACTGCTTACGTTGTAAACCAGGGGTCATACTAGATGAGCCAAAGAGAGGCGACATTAAACTAGTAACCACATTAGCTAATCGTTGTCGTGCGAAAGGAGAGGTTGAGGCGAAAACGGGGGGAAAGACAGAGGGAAGAAAAGCGGGTGCAGATCCAGGTACAGTGGCAGTGTTAGGAGGAGCGCCAAGGGAGGCAGCTGATGTACTAGGTAAAGTCGCAGGAAGCGCAGGGGAGACAGGTAACGAGATTGGCGGCCCTTGAGAGGGCTGCACTGTAGGGATAGGAGCCAGCTGAGAGGAGCTGGCGGCTGTGGGAAGGCTTGCGGCACATTAACTGGAAGCTGCATATTTACGAGCTGTGGAGGTGCTGTGGCATTTTGCGCATACGGGGGTGGCGAACTTAGCAAATGGGACATTAGGGAATCTTTCTCTTTCATCTCATCTTGTGGAAGGGGTGACAGAACTGGGTAACATTTATCGATCCCTAGTAGGCGCTGTCTATGTAACTGCTCATTCATTTGTTCCTCCTTATTATCTTTAAATTGCACAGCTGCTTGCATCATTGACATCCCTTTTTCTCTCTTATTCCTTTTTGCTAGCTTAATTTCCTTCTGTTTGGCTTCCTTTCGCCATAGGCGGAAAGAATCAAACCTCGCCGGCCGGGCTTTCTTTTTAAATAATTTGGAGTTCCAATTGGAGGAACCGGGCACGAGTCCTCTAATTGGGAATCCCTTCTACAACCCCAACAAAACAAACTTCCAAATACACTAGAACCAGGCATCTTCGCTCACTAGTCTAGTTTCAAACTTCAAAGGATTATCGAATATGATAGTCTCGTGAATACACGAGTCCTCTGGCTTTGGCACTTGCAAGTTCCAAATCAAAGCGATCCCGAAGGATACCAAACAAACTGGGAGACGCTCCACTTATACTTAACTGAGGTATCGATGATCGATGGCTTCACCAGAAGACTCTCTCAATTGTTTCGCTCTACCAAATCGTCAAGGGTCCAAAACAGGGCGATTAATCAGGGCAGCAGTCCTTCGTAGCCGTCGGGACGCGGAGAACCTCGCAGAAAAGACTTTCGGACCACGTCGACATGCAGGGGTCGATGAAGTGGCGGCCTTCCTCCGGAATTTCCACACGAAGCTCCTCACGAACCTCTGGCTTGGACCGGTACCGCTGAAATCGCCCCGAGTTGGGCGCCAACTGAAGTACTGGGTTTTTTAAAACCCAGCGGTGCAGGGGAACACACCCTAAGACTTCGGGTTCTTCCTGTTTCAGACCCACAGAAACACAGAGTCTTCTAGGTGAAGTCAAAGATCGATTTTATTGGCTGCAGACCAATTACAGGTGTCAGAGAAGTAGAACACAATGTATGTTCTCAGGAGACTGTTTCTCCTTACAAAAACGGCCTTCTCCTTGTATACAAAATATCATGCTTCAGGCACACATTCCACGTTTTACGATATGGTCATTCATATGTATTCATTACAAACGAAAAGGCAGAGTCATGATGCCCATCCCACATTCCAGTTCAGCCAGCCCACAATTATTTACCCAGCGAGGCTCAGATCCCTCGTCAGATATCAGCAGACCCCAATAAACACGGTCACTTCCTGTTGGTAAAACAAGCCATAAAGTAGAAAGAGTCAGGTGTGAAAGAGATTAGCCGGAGGCTTGTGTGGGATGAAAAGGGTTTATGGTGTGTCAAACCCTGATGCTAATCACAGGTGGCCGTAGGAAGGGGAGCTCGTGAGACCGGACTGACCTCGGGCAGTGGAGCCAGTTGGCACAGGTCACAGAGAAGTCAAATAGAAGGCACATATAATCTGAAGGCCTGTTGAAGTCCTCGATGTGTAGCCTATGTGAGGGCAACCATAAGATGGCCATTGTTCCAAGATGGAACCCACAAAGTCAATGTGTAACATCGTATACAAAGTGCATTTATCGATGAAACGTTATGCGGAACACTTGTACATACTGCATTGGCCATTCGCGGTTCGCTGATACCGGAATAGGCAGGGTAGGGCCCTGCCTCCTACGCGGTCCCAAATTTTAAAGTACCACATGATGAAACTCGCGTTGGCTGGCTAAGATCTGTTTATAAGGAACCAGATGAAAAGAAATGAAGAAACAAAGCACCTATTGTGACTGCTGTTGTATATTCGTTTTGACCTACGATTGCTACTACTGTAATTTTTCTTGTCTAAATTGAAACGTGTGCTGGGGATTGATATTACATTTGTTTGTAGCTCAGGCCACAAACTTTGGTGAGGCTGGTGGTTCTCTCTACCCGTCAGCACCGTGATAGCTAGGATCAGATTGAGATATTAAGTGGATTCACCCTTTGGGTCGCCTTTTACCCTATAAATAATACCAAAGTGCTTTTTTTAAATTATATGGTCAACATAAAAACAAATTAATCCATAAAGAGAATGCACTATGTTCCATTAAATGTCATGTAACCTGTGATAACGTGCACAAGTGCTTGTGAAAGGTGAACTGCTAAAGTGACACATGGAAGGGTATGTACAGCGGAAAAGGAGGTGCAAACAGGGTTATATACACAGTGAAATGGACTGTGATGCCTGTACAATTAATACAATTATGGACAATCACAGAGAAGGCGCCGTGATTTACACTGTGGGGGTTGACAACGTTTCAGCCTGTATGCAATGTTAGGCCATCATCAGGACCGGGTTACTAAATTTCAATACAGTGCTGTACAAGGAAGTAAAGATAACATTCAATGGTGGACCTTAAAATGAGGGACACATAGAGAGTATAGAGAGAAAAGTAAATTTGTTATGAGGGCAAGGAAATGGGCCACAAGTGAGCAGATGGTAAATAGAATAGTTGGGTCAGTAAAGGGCCCAAACAGTTCAAATTGGGACAGGTAAATGCATACATTGTGTGATTACAAAACAATGATGTATCGAGGTACAGAGGAGTTGAAGAGTTAGGGAGAAATAATTTATTTTGCTCTTTAACTACTCCCCTTTCAAACGATACCCCTCGAGACATTGCTTATGTTATACACAATTAGCCTGGTCTCTACTGGGTTTATGGGTAACCTCCTGTAGTTTGTTTTCACATGCCTTGAGCAATCGCACGGTTGCAAGAGGTGGTCCCCCACAGGGCCTTTATAAATTCATAACCAATTTGATTGGTTGCAATACGTGTAATTCATCGACACAGTTTGGTATCCAGGAAAACCTCCAATTACTCAGACGAATACATTTAAAAAATCTTGAGTGGACCTTCTCTTCTCTCATCCACACCTGTCCATCCACAGAATAGCCAACTCCTCTCGCATTCACCTGGACAGACTAGAAAAACTTAAGAAGAAACAGATTCGCACTACCCTCCATGCTCGTATGTTAATGCATTACTTGAGATCGAACATCATCCCCCTTGGACTGCAAATTCATAATACGCCTGCCATTTTTACCCAGGACCCTAAATTTAGATTAGGCTTCAGCCACCTGGCAACCACCTGCTCAAGACATTGGATGGTCCTTTGGATTGACACAGCTATCGAACACAGCCGGAAAGAACTAGAAGAGATAGCTGAACTAGAGAAGCTCATTCTGGAAGACAGCACCCTTAGACGCCAAAAGTCTCCTAGAGAAAATCAATGTGACTATTGCAACTTTCAATAATTTTGAACAAAACAAGAAGATCAACAAAATACAAAAAGATATCAAGAACTACGACAACAAAAGGACCTACCCACACCTACATGATGAATTTTATGACACTCCATACCAACTGCCAATACAAAAGAATTGGGAAAGGTTCCGTAACAACCAGAGAATCTCTTCCTCAGAATCATCCAAGACCTCTGCTGAAGACTCGAGCCCAAGTGAAGGCCATAGCTCCGCGAGAACACTGAGACCACAGCCACTCCTTCCAGCTGGTTTGTTAGAGACAGGCCCAGGAACAGCCACTAGTACCAATACTCTGGAGAGCGGCAAACCCGCAGAAAATCCTACCAATGGGGACCTCCACAATAATTGAGCTCACACCTTCCACTGATAAAACATTACCCATTTTCAATCCCTCCAAACATGTCCGCCAGTCTCAGGAAATTACCCTCTTGAATAAGGGACTCTCCTTTGTGCCCACAGACAGAAGTAACTTCTTCGAATTACAAGAGAATCTCCTACAATTCTTCAGAAGAATCAGATTGAGACAATTTTTTGCAGACAAACCATCCCAAGACCGAAGTGTTTTCTCCCAATTCAGACCGCCTTCTACATTCGATCCTGCCACGGCACTTATGCCCCCGGAAATTCTAATCTTTGAAAAACTTGTTCTACATGAGATCAAGACCATTCAGGCAGACAAAGGCGGCGGTATGGTCATCATGGATTGTGACACATATGACTCCGAGATAATGCGACAACTACAGAATGCCACTCACTACCGTCCCCTTCCATCTAACCCACTCCCGGACATAAGAAGCAAGATCCAACAAGTTACCAACCGTTCGTAGCACTGTACATCATCTCAGATAAAGAATTACTTTGTCTTAACAACCTTCATCCACGCACACCTGTGATCTATGTTCTACCAAAGATACACAAAAACGCAACTAATCCCCTGGCAGACCGATTGTTTCAGGCTGTGGCTCAATCCTCGAACCCATTGGGAAATACATTGATGCCGTAATAAAGGAATTTGTCCTTCTCACTGACACTTATGTCAGAGACAGTATGGATCTAATCAACCTCATTGAACTCCATTCACTACTGGTACCGACCAGCTGGTTTGTTTAGATATTGAATCATTATGCACCAATATTCCACACCATGAAGGACTCCCTGTCATAAGGAACCTACTTGAATCCAGACCACAACCCACACGTGTCCCAACACACTTTGTCATGGACCTTCTGGAGATTGCTTTGAGCAACAACTACTTACTCTACAAAGATACATTTTATTCTCTGAATTAAGTGAGTCTCCATGGGCGCATGCTTCGCTCCCAATTTTGCAATACTCTATGTTCACAACCTCGAAAAAACACAAGATCCTTACACCACACAACCCCTTCCAGGAACATGTTACATTTTAGCGTCGCTATATCGACGACATCTTGCTAATTTGGAAAGGCAACAAAGAAACTCTACAACTTTTCCTTGACTGGCTCCACTCATGCCAACCCCACCTTAAATTTACGGCAGACGCTAAAGAAAATAACCTCCTCTTCCTGGACCTTACTCTTTAGGTCGAAGATGAGAAAATAGGAACTTCTCACTTCAGGAAACCTACGGAACATAACACACTCCTACTCTAGAGTTTCCATCCACAAGACTTGCGGGATGGCTTGCCCTTTGGGCAATTCCTACGGATTCACCATAACTGCAAATGGAGAAAGGATTACTTCAGGGAGGGAGCCATCCTCTCGAACAAACTCATCCAATGTGGCTACCCAATGAAACTGGTTACCAGAGCACGCAAACGAGCCTGGTATAACCACAGGGTAACCCTTCTCATACCAAAGGAAAAATGCAGAAATACTTGTATCCCTTTTGTTTCCACCATTTCCGCATCACAGTCTGCAGAATTATCAAGAAAAATTGGAACATCCTAAGGACCCTTGAAACATTCCAGGATCCCCTTCTATTCTCCTATTGCAGAGGACGCAACCTATCAGACCACCTGGTACATGCCATTACTTGGCCCTATAAACCCAACAATGACTCCTCAATTGCTTCAGCTTGGGGCCTTACCCCCCTCAAGGGGCACTACAAATGCCAGAGATGTGTTGCCAGCTCCTCCACACTTAACACCAAGGAGTTCAAATGAAATGATTTGACGTACCCTCTGAGAAGCTTCACGAACTGCAGATCCAGCCACGTCATATATGCCATTCGATGCCCCTGTAACCTCTATTACATTGGGCAAACCACCCAGATGATTAAGGACAGAATAATTCACCATTGGAGTCGCTTCAGGTGCGGAACACTTAATGCCCCCTTGGTGTACAACACTTCCAAGAACAAAACCACAATGAAATGGACTTCACATGGCAGGTCATAGGCAACAGTTACTGAACCGGTGTGAGTGCCGGTGGATAGCCCGTTGCCAGACAGTCGAACACGCCCTCAACACTTTGGACAAATGGAACAACACCATTACATGTTAGGGTGTTGCCTTATGTTCTTCCTCTATGCCACTATATATCCAGACACATCCATCTCCCCTACATCTACCTTGTATCTCAATAAGTCCTTATCAGTGAGCCCAAGCCAACCTTTCTCTGGTCACTTGGTAATTTATGTTCAACATATATATATATATATATACCGCCCTAAGAGACATAAATACATTCCTCAAATACATCATGCCTATCTGATGTATCGTCTCTACCTTGCTTGACTTGTTATTGATTATATCAAAATCCTTGTCCTTAATATCAATTCATTTGTATATTTTCCTCTTAACTTTGTTGAATTTCCCTATACAAGTGTTGGTATGACTCGCATTTCATGTATCAATTTGATTGTATATGTTTTTCTCTTTCATTGTTAATTCTCTCTATACGATCACTGGCATTATTCTTAATTGGACCAATGTAACAATGACTGTAAAACTGTATTGTTCTTTCCGGTACTAGGTTTCCTAAAATTGCCCTTTGTAGTCCACTCTCCTTCTGGGTCTGTCTTCTGTTGCCACCCTTTCCCTTACGTACCAATGTCACTGAGGACACGCCGTTGCCATTGTATAAACACCCCGATGACTCCCCACACCTGGTTATCTAGTTGTCACCGTACTCACGCCGGCTCGTCATTGCGCGCTCGCACTTCAAGCAGACTGAACCAGGCTGCTCTTTTCCCCTTCCATTCACTCGGACTCCATCTGTGGTTCACCGCAACTCATGTAAGTCTTTCTCCTTGCCTCGCATTGGGTTCCCTGCCATAACCTGGAACCAACCTTCAGCCCTCTCTTCTGGTTTTTCTTTAGTTGAACATGCAGCTCCCCCTAAGTCTACTCACGCGGTCCTTGAAGGAACTACGCTGACCACTTCCTGAAATTCTTCCCCTCCCAGCCTGCACTGATTCGTTGAAGTAAGTGCCTGCCTCCTTCACTCGTCTCTCAATTCCCACCTCAACCGACCTTTTCATTTCCTCCATAGTTCACTCCTGATAGAGAGCTTCTCAGCCTATCATTGGGATACGCCGCCCGTCCGGATTCCCTCCGTGACACCCACCCAGTACGTGTTCACTTTTTCCCATGTGTCCATTATCACCTGGACCATTGCTTACTTCTTAAATTCACTTATCCTCACCTCTCTCGTTCATCTGCACATATACACAATTGTTTTTTCTCCCAATTGCGGACTCTATGCCTTTTGGCTGGATCCTGAATTCAATTTTCCTCACTCCTTACGGTGCACTTTACCTGGATATAATAATGTTTTTTAAATCATACTCTTTTTAGCTGGCTTGTTCAAATTATTTCTCCCTAACTCTTCAACTCCTCTGTACCTCGATACATCATTGTTTTGTAATCACACAATTTATGTATTTACATGTCACAATTTTTACTGTTTGGGCCCTTTACGGACCCAACTACTCTATTTACCATCTGCTCACTTGTGGCCCATTCCCTTGTCCTCATGACAAATTTACTTTTCTCTCTATACCCTCTATGTGTCCCTCCTTTTAAGGTCCACCATTGAATGTTATCTTTACTTCCTTGTACAGCACTGTATTGACATTTTGCAATCTGGTCCTGATGAAGGCCTAACATTGCATACAGGCCGAAACGCCGTCGACCACCTCAGCGTAATTCATGGCTCCTTCTCTGTGATTGTCCAGAAGATCCCAATTCGTACATAATTGTACAGGCATCACAGTCAATTTCACTGTGTATACAACTGTGTTTGCGCCTCCTTTTCTGCTGTACATACCCCTTCATGTGTCACTTTCGCAGTTCACCTTTCACGAGCACTTGTGCACGTTATCACAAGTTACATGACATTTAATGTAACACAGTGCATTCTGTTTATGCATTTATTTGTTTTTGTGTTGACCATATCATTTACTTAAATATATGTGGAAAGCATTTGTATAAAAAACTGTCTCTCCACATTCTTGTGTTTCTCTATGCCTCTCCACAGCAATTCATTTTGGTCTTTAACTACTCCCCTTTCAAACGATACCCCTTGAGACATTGTTTATGTTGTACTATCAAGGTCAAAGACGTGGGTTCGGCAGACAATGGTCCAGCCATCAGGGACAGCGTTCCTCCCAGTCTTCTGCTCCTCAGGCAACAACTATAAAACATGGATAATGTGCTCTTAGTGGCACACAACCATCAAGTGGGGGGCAGGATCAGCCACTTTCTGCAGGGGTGGCAATATGTGATATTTGTTATATATGCTTTATCTTTGGGTGCAATTGTATTGGGTCATTGTTTACAAATTAATCTATATCCCTGTCTCCTACCTGCCAGTTGGAATGTGATCTTTTGAATGACTGGTGGTGGATATGAAAGGCTGGAGACAAGTGTGGATGGAGTTTCTGTTTCTTTTGAAATAAACCTTTTGAATTTACTTTCAACTGGACTTGGTCTTGTGTGGATTTCTACAGCTTTACATATGATGACTTGGTTGGTATACCAGGGTTGTTTGGAAATTATATAAGTATTTTCGAGTTTTCATTCATCTTTTGGTCTGCTTGATCAAACGGAAACTGCAACACGTTCGCCCTGCAACTTGGAAGAGTCTGTAGCATTGTCAGCGGTTTCCTGTCTATTGTGGCTTCTGTTTGAGAGGCCGTTCATAAACATTTTGACATTTTGGGACTTTGGGTTCCTGTTTGGTTACCGTGTACGTGCCTTTGGAGGATTGCTCCTACGCTCGAGCCTGCCCTCGCTCTGGCGCGTGTGCTCACCTGAAGTTTGAGCACTTTGTCCTCTTTCTCATTGCCAAGGGATCCCTCAAATTGATCATCACAGTCCCATGCCTTCCTCCTCTGAGTGGATTATGCCTATTCCATATCTGGAACGTCTTCGGTGTATCTGGAACGCAGTGGTTTCCACGACAACTCTGGCAACAGTCTTCCATTATAGTCGGTCATGCTGCAATTGGCTGTCAACTCAGTGTTTCCAAGGTGTTCATTGGAAGATGGTCGCAGCATGAGCACTGTGTCGTACTCATACATTAGACTGCTGTTGCAGTGTGTGGTACGCGTTGCAATTATTGCCAGCAGTTCACAATGTCATTGGCTGCTTGGAACCTTGTTTATTGGTCAGCTCTGCTCAGCAGCCACAGCGTGAGTGGTGTGACCTTGTCACAAACTTGTAGTTGAGCGGTGATATCTACACAGCTGATTCACTTGTCATTGTGCATTCTGGCAGTAGCCTGTGATGATGAGATTTGCAGGACACTATGCTGATGTAGAGGTATCTTAATGCCGCTGAGTGGTCATGGTGGCCCGCTGCGTCGAATTTCTTGAGGAAGTTTGTTTATGACTGGGGTCTAATTTCTATTTCTAGTTCTGAGGTGTTTTTCAGCCAGTGTTGAATTTCAATAATTTGCTGTCTGCTGAGAGTTCTTTATCAACAACTCTAGTGTAACTGTCTGTTTACAGGGTGTCTACTAGTGGGGTTACTTCACAATGCTAAATATTTTACCGCCACCATTTTTCCCTATGTCCCCAGGAGAACCAGTAATTTCTTGGGTTAAATGGAAAAAAGTATTTGTTAATTACTTAAAGGTTTGTGGTGCTAGTTTGTCTTGTGGGAGGAAAACTGTGATGGTACTTCACTGCCTGGGTGCAGAGGGGCAGGATGTTTTTCAGAATCCCCCCAAAACAGGGTTCCAGGATGATGGTGATGGGGAGCATGCTCGGAATGATCTTGATAGGGCTCTTAAGTAGTTGGATGATCAGTATCTTCCTTAGATCTCATTGATACTGGAGAGATTTTGTTTAGGCCGGAGAAACCAAGGATCCAATAAATCAGTGGAGAATGATGTTACTGGTTTATGAAAACTGACCCCAACGTGTAATTTTGGGGCTGGTGTTGAGAGCATCAGGGACCAGTTCATGTTGCAGTGCAATTCTGATAAGGTAAGAGAAGCATTGTGGTCAACTAATGATCCTACATTGTTGGAGGTTATACTCATGGCAAAAACAGAAGAACACTCTGCAGAATGTATCAGAGATTTACATAAACAGAAGAAATAGTCACCTACGGTGCAGGCTGTATATTCTGGTGCTACGAAAAGTGCTCCACAGAATGCCAATGGCAAAGGGGTGGGCTTCAGATGCTAAATGCTGCAGATTTAAAACTGTGAAAGAGAAGATCAGTGAGTTGGACTGCTATGAGGAGCCATTGGTTTTGCAAGTAGTGTATGATGTGAGCTGTGTGCTTGATGCGAAGTGTGAGTATCCCTCTGATAAGGTGGAGGTCAATGGGATTCTGATATCCACGATGATGGATTCTGGTGCCAAATTGTCTTTGGTATCGGATTCATATTTTGAAAACAAAAAATCAGAGGGAAGGTCAGTCTGGAAAGTCCAGATGTTAAGCCATACAGTTATGGTGGTAAGCCGATTGACCTGGTGGGGTATTTTTTTGGCAAAAATTGAGTTCCATGGAAATGGTATCGAGAGTACAATTTTTATGTTCCTGTGAAGGGGGATACTATTCTTAGTTGGCCTCATCAGAAATCATTAGAAATTTTTCTGGATCCCAATGCCTGACCTCAAGTGTGGATCAGGATTGAAGAAACCAGTTCTCCTGGCTTCAAACTTGACTTTCCAAATGAATTTTGGCAAGTTTTTTCGAAAAAGGTTGGGTGTGTTGATGGGTATGCACATCACATTCAGCTTAAAAAGGACGCCAAACCAGTCTCATGCAAAGTGAGGAATGTTCCTGTTCATCTTCGGGAGGCAGTCAAACTAGAGTTAGATCGATTGTGTTCTGAAGGCCTTATTGAGGATATAGAGGCTTCCGAATGGGTTTCTCCCATTGTGGTAGCCACTAAAGGCTATGGGGACATCAGGCTCTGCATTGATTTGAAGCAACTCAAAAAACAGGTACAGGAAGACAAGTTCGCACAGATCTGTGACTGGGGGTGAGTGTCTGAAAAGTTTCAGCACTCCGTCCATCATCTCCTTGTGTTTGCCCTAAGTTGGCAGGGTATGCCCAGACGTGGGTCCCTTGCTCACTTTGCCATTGGATTCAAGCTAGCTTGGCTGATGAAGGGTGTTGCCCAGAAACCGGTCCCAGGATGCTTGTACCCGGTTCAGGGAAGACATGGCTTGGCAGTTCGGGCTGGACTGTTCCCATGAGGCACAGGGTCAAGACTGATTTGCATATAGCTGGTTCTGAACTAAGGTGGTGAAGTGAGCTAAAGAATGATGATGGATTCAACCTAGATCTGTGACTGGGGGTGAGTGTCTGAAATGTTTTGACGCTCCGTCTATCATCTCCTTGTGTTTGCTTTGTTCGCCCTAAGTTAGCAGGGTATGCCCAGACGTGGGTACTTTGCTCACGTTGCCACTGGATTCAAGCTAGCCTGGTTGATGGAGGGTGTTACCCAGAAACCGGTCCCAGGATGCTTGTTTCCGGTTCAGGGAAGACCTGACTTGGCAGTTTGGGCTGGACTGTTCCCATGAGGCACAGGGTCAAGACTGATTTGCATATAGCTGTGTCTGAACTGGGGTGGCGAAGTGAGCTAAAGAATGATGATAGATTCATCCCAGATCTGTGACTGGGGTGAGTGTCTGAAAGGTTTCAGCGCTCCGTCCATCATCTCCTTGTGTTTGCTTTGTTCACCTTAAGTTGGCAGGGTATGCCCAGATGTGAGTCCCTTGCTCACTTTGCCACTGGATTCAAGCTAGCCTGGCTGATGAAGGGTCTGGCCCAGAAACCGGTCCCAGGATGCTTGTTTCCGGTTCAGGGAAGACCTGGCTTGGCAGTTCGGGCTGGACTGTTCCCATGAGGAACAGGGTCAAGACTGATTTGCATATAGCTGGGTCTGAACTGAGGTGGCGAAGTGAGCTAAAGAATGATGATGGATTCAACCCAGATCTGTGACTGGGGGTGAGTGTCTGAAAGGTTTCAGCGTTCCGTCCATCATCTCCTTGTGTTTGCTTAGTGGAAGACAAGTTCCCTTTTCCAAATATCACTGAAATGGTCAACATTTTGGGAGGTGCAAAGTTCTTTTCCACGTTGGATCTCACTTCAGCATACCACCAGGTGCGTTTGGGCCAGAGTCCAAAAATTGCACCACTTTCATTACTCCTTTTGAGATTTTTTGTTTCATTCGTATGCCTCTCGGATTGTGCTCCGCCACATCAGTTTTTCAAAGGCTACACACCGGGCTACACACCGGGGGTCAAGCTCTTCCAGGATAATGTTCTTATTTTTAGTGACACTGTAGCTTCCCATGTTAGCAAGGTCAAAGAGGTGTTACATATTTTCAGCAAATGGTATGATTCTAAAGTTGAGTAAATGTATGTTTTGTCTTCAGGAAATCAATTATTTGGGTCATGTCGTATCTGCTCAAGGTGTGAGGCCCAAAGAATGGTTAGTGAAGACCATCTCAGAACTGGCACCGCTAGAGAGCAAAGAAGAGGTATAGACTTTCTTGGGCATGGCAAAGTTCTATTGTAAGTTTGTGGAGAATTTTGCCAGGCACACTTCTTCCATCAGATCTTTGCTATAGAAGGGTGTCCAATTTGAGAGGATGGAGGAGTGTCAAAAGGAGTTTGTGGATGTTAAGGAGAGTTTGTGTGGGGCTCAGCATTTGAATGGTTTTGTACCTGGATGTCGTTGTTATCTGCTTACGGATTCCAGTGGGAAAGTGCTAGGTGCTGTGCTCAAACCAGTTCAGGATTCAGATTTGGTCATTGCATTTACTTCAAAGTCACTCAAAGGTGCTGAGGGTAGTTATTCTACCATAGAAAAGGAGGTGTTGGCACTGTATTGGCGTGTGAAAAAGTTTATACTATTTTGTGGAGAACAGAATTTGTCATGAAGACGGACCACAAATCCCTGCAAACAGGTTTTCAATAAAAAGGGTCTGGATTATATTTCCACTCATATTACTAAGTAGCTGGTGGGTTGCAGGATTTCTGTTTCAGAGTTGAATACATTCCGGGTGTTGAAAACAAGTGGGTTGACTGTCTATCCCGTCTAGTTGCCAAGCACTTAAGGCTGACTGTCTATCCTGTCTAGTTGCCAAAGACTTAAGAGATGATGAGGTGGAGGAGAACAACTGGTGGAAGGACAAAGATACTAAGGTGTTTGTCGTCACTTGAGGGTACATAGCTGAAAATGAATGGTTAGAATAAATTGTGAAAGATGAGGTGTTGGTGAAGGTGTGGAAAGTTATTCAATGGGATCTTGTTTGGCCAAAAGGGGGATTTGGCGAGTTTTGAGATGGTAAAGGATGAGTTGTCCGTGGAGTAATGATCTGGTAAATTGCTTGGTGGTTCCAGCTGGCCTGAGATCTAGATTATTAGAGATGGCTCACGAGGGGCATCAAGGTATCTGCAAGACCAAAGAACGCTTGAGAAAGGTGTATTTGTGGCAGGGATGGATTTACAGGCAGAAAGATTGGTATGGGATTGTTGTGATTGCAGGCTTAGTGACAAGAGTCAAAAAGTTAGAACTTCTCCTTTAGTGTGTAGCAAGATTCCTGGTGTTGATTGGGATGAAATTTCCATGGATATTATCAGTGCCATTTACTGCAAAGGTGGTGGAAACAGGTATGTTATTGCCCTTATGGACATTCTGTCCAGGTGACCAGAGGTGAAGGTTGTTCATGACATTTCCACACGGCATCAGGAATCTTCCTACAGACTAAAGGAGCAGTTATAAATTTTGTGAAAAGAGTTGAAAAGTTAGAACTGCTCCTTTAGTTTATAGGAAGATTCCTGATGCCGTGTGGGATTACATTTCCATGGCTATTATTGGTCCAATTGACTGCAAAGGGGGTGGAAACAGGTATGTACATTGTCCCATCCACACAACAATAACGGTTCTGAACAGGTGACCTTTTACCTAGTAGCTTGTTCCTGTCTCTTCGACACCAGCTCTTAGTATTCTATCCTAATCCCTGTACCCGACATACATAAACATGTCCTTAGGCACGGGATAATTACTCTGTATAAGGGTTGCTGCTTTTTTTCATCCTTGGCCAACAGCCAGTTGTGCATGATCGCATTTTATGATTGTTTTCAAAACATATTGATTCTACAAGAAATCCTGGAATGACCACTCTAGTATATAAGACCATTATTCTCCCCTGCAAATTAGAGGAGAATTCCTTCCAAGCTGACACGGGGTCCTGCATGCTGAATCTTCGACACGCAGCGGTCTGACATCCCTTGTGGGGTGTCATCCTCGAAGCAGAGACGGCGCCATTCATTCTCAACCATCAGGTGAGGGGGATGGTTCTTCCCTAGGGTATTCTTGGCTACATATATGCATATACATGGTACACATACATATCTAGGCTAGGAACATTTAGGCAAATTACTTAGGGCGCACCTTTTAGGAATATGCAAGTGCTACTGTTTTTATCTGACCTGTTTATGTTCACCTTATTAGCACTATGGTAGAAATGTATCTACTATTTACCATATCGGTACTAGCCATCTCTTTTGTATGCTTTTGTCTCCTGATTGTCACAGCATATATGTTTTACACAAGACTGTCGCTGGACCAATAGATACTTATTGAAACGTCCTAATCGCCATCCTGTGTAGTTTCTGAGAGTAAGCAAGCACGAGTGCCTGAGCGAAACGTACTGTACTGTTTTCCACGATCCCTGAGGAATCAGGGTTGTCCTGTTCAGTGCTTGCCAGAAACCACCTACACCACTGTAAAATATAGGGGGGGTGGTAGTGGCACTGTAGAGCTAGCTGGTCTAATGGCTGACATATCCTGTGGCGGTGTCTGGAAGCGGTTGGGACACCAAGCCCTCAGTTTAGGTCATACAAAACGCGCAGGTCCTGGGGATTCCTAGGAACTATACGACAATGCTGTCCAGGTGGCCAGTGGTGAAGGATGTTTCCACACTCTCTGTTTGCAGGTTTCGTGAGGAGGTTTTCCATAGTGGGTTATTCCTAGCTTCATGCTCACAGTTAATAGTGTGCAGTTCACCTCATCTGACATGGAGCCACTTTTAAAGGAAAGGGGGCTCACTCACAAGAAATGCTCATTGTACTACCCAGAAACAAATGGCATCATCGAGAAATGTACCCGCACTTTGAAAGAGTCAATCCAGCTTTTTAAGTCCCATGATGAGGATTGGGTAAAAGGGATGTTATGGTTTTGGAGTACATGTTTACCCTACATTCCACTAATGGCCTAACTCCTTGTTTTCGAATGTTTCATAAACGCAAGCCCAACACCATAACATGTCCTTCATGGGTGTGAGGGTATAATGGTGAAAGTGGAATAAGTGAGAAGGAGATAGAAGCAAATAGATTCAGGGAACTGCTCACATGTGAAAAGAGGGAGATGAATTTTGATAAGTGCAAGGCAGTGAAAGATTTAAAGTTGGCGTATAGATATAGTCTGAGTTACATTTCCCCCCAAAAAACACAAAAGGGCATGCATTTTGGTAATCCACTTAGGGTTATCTATGTATTTAAATGAACTGAAAAGTTGAAAGATGGTCGAATATGGAATTTTAACAGGTTATCAGCAAAGGGCTAATTGTTTTTTGCTTCTGTGGGGTTATGTTTAGTATTTCTTTATTGCTTTGGTTTTATTTGGGGGGGAGATGTGTGATATTTCTTAAATATGCTTTATTTTCGGTGTCATTGCATTGATTCATTGTTTACATATGAATCTGTATACCTGTCTCCTGCCTGCCAGTTGGAATATGATATTTTGAATGACTGGTGGCGGATATGGTAGGCTGGAGACAGGTGTGCATGGAGTTTCTGTTTCTCTTGAAATAAACCTTTTGGATATACTTTAAACTGGACCTGGTCTTGTGTGGATTTCTCCAACTTCACACAAAACCTCACATTTGACAAATGGATCCTGCAGATTATCCAACTGGGCTATGCCCTCCCATTCTTTTTTAAACACAACGCCTGCCACCTACAGCGCAACACCTTTTGAAAGACCACTTGTCAGTTTTATGCCATGAAGGGCAAAGTAGAGCTATAATGAGGGTACTAGCCTTGGACATGGGGAGTAGTAGTTATTCCCACTACTTCCTTTGTTCTAAAAAAAGGGCAGAGACCTCTGCCCTATCCTGGATCATCTCCTTCTCAGCGCCTTCCTATGCAAAGACAAATTCAAGATGCTTACTTTTCCATTTAATTTCTAAAGCACGCAAATGCCTTAGCAGGCGTCCTGGTGCTAAAACTTTAAACCTATGGTACAGCCCCCCTTCCTACACCATTACATGGTAAACAACCATGTCTTAAGCAGTTACCTAATAAACTTGTTCTGCAAGTAAATAGGATCCCTCCTATTTAGGGCTCTGTGAACAATAAAAAGAGACTTGAAAAGAATCCTCTTGGCTACTGGTAGCCAATGCAGGTTCTTTAATGCCAAAGAGTCCGATGAATTTGAGTGATAAGGCCATACGAGCTGCAGCATTCTGAATGCTTGAAAGTCGTCTGAACAGATAGTTGCCGTAATCTAACCGACTTAGACCCTTGATTGTTCAATCTCTAACACTATGTCAACAGGGAGCGAAGGTATATGTTTTCACAGTCCTCTAAGTAATGAAAAGCAAGTTGATTCCAGCCTGTTCACTTGAGCGTTCAATGATAAATCACTGTCAAAAATCCCTGGCACAGGTTATATCTGCCATGAGTGCCAGAGACTGGATGGTGGCGTTGAACCTGCAGGACACTTATTTTCACATACCCCGTCCTGCAGGCCCACATGTACAACCTGCGATTCGAGGTGGGCCACGAGCATTTCAGTTTGCCTTGCTCCCTTTCTGCCTTGGATGCTCACAAAGGTGATGGGGTGATTGCTGCCCATCTGCAGAGGTCAAGGGTACTACTATTCCCATACCTCGATGACTGGCTGTTGAAGCTGGACTTGCCACAGTAAGTCATGCACCACCTCCAGATGACAGTGAACCTCTTGACATCATTGGGGGCTCTCAATCAACCTGCCAAAGTCACAACTTACTTATTTGCAGAGGCTCTCCTTCATCAGAGCCATCCTGCATACAGTGCCCTTTCGAGCCTTTCCTCCAGACCAACTAGTCCAGGACATTCGGGCTATTATCCCAATGTTTCAACCTCTGTTCTGGGTCTCTCAGTGAGGATGGCTCTAAGGCTTCTTGGCCTACAAGCTTCCTAATCTCCGACTATGCCAGATGGCACCTATGAGCTTTGCAGTGGGATCTGAAGTTGCATTGGACCCAACACCAGGGTAGCCTATCCGATTCCATCCATCAGAGGAGGCTGCAAAAGATCTGCAGTGGAGGCTACTCAAAAGCAATTTGATCAGTGGTAGACCTCCCTCCTTGTCCCACCCAGAGTTGACGATGGTGACGGAATTGTCACAACTGAGTTGGGGAAGGCATATGGAAGAGGCAGAGATCAGAGGACTCTGGTCTCTGGCATCGACCCACCTCCACATCAACTTGCTGCAGTTGCCCGTGATTTGCTCGGTGTTAAAAGCCTTCCTGCTAACTATGAACGAAAGGCTGATGCAGATTCTCACTGCCCACACTACAGCCAGGTTGTAATGCAACATGCAGGTTGGGGTAGGGTATAATGTCCTGTGCCAGGAGGCTCTACATATTTGGAGACTGCTGGATCATCAGAGTATTTCCCTGGTGGCGCACCACCTGGAGTGGGATCATGAAATGCCAAGGTGGACCACAAATGGCAACTGCATCCGGAACGTGGCAAAAGGAATGTTAGCAAACCCTAGCTAGATTTGATCACCACTGCAGAGAATGAGCAATGTCAGCAAATTTTGGGAATAGGGGTTCCCTTGCAGTCTCTCTGGAGGTGCATTCAGCAGAGTAGACCACGGCTCTCCTGTATGCCTCCCAGCTGTTAACTCTCCTGCCCAGAGTTCTGAAGAAGATCAGAAATGACCATGTCCAAATCATTCTAGTGACACCAGATAGGGCCATCAGATTATGGTAAATGAAACTTCTGGACTTGGGAATCTGACTATTGATCAGGCTTCAGCTATGGGAGGAACTCCTGTCACAGTAGCTGGCAGGGTCTTGCACCTGAGCGAAGGCAATTTGCACCTCCATGCATTGAGATTGATCTGCGGCAGTTGAGTTCTTTTGATCTCACTCCCAATGTTGTTGAAGTCATCCTGTCAACCTTACACAAAATCTGTATATACAGAGCTCTGTGACAAGTTTCTGGTGTGGTGTGGTACACAGCAGTTAGAATCGTTGCAGGCAAAACTATCAGATGTTCTATTGTTTCCTTTGTTTTTGGCCCGGCAAGGCCTTGCTCTCAGTTCAGTTAAAGGTTACCTATCATCTACATTAGTTTTTTTTACTTTTGCCAGACCAACCGTGCTTGTGCAAATCACTGGATGTGATACGTTTTCTAAACGATTTGCAGCATATGTTTCCGACAAAACCCTTTGTAATGGAGCAGTGGGGCTTAAATGTAGTCCTCACCTTTCTGATGTGTACTCCTTTTGAACTAATGCATAGTTGCTCATTGCTCTTACTCAACTTAAAAATGGTTTTCCTGATGGTGATAACATCTGCACGCAGTGTGAGTGAACTTGATGCCCTTTCAGTCCAGTCTCCTTATATCACTTTTCCCCAGACAAACTGGTGCTCAGGACTCAAGATGCAGTCCTACCAAGATGGTGACTCCTTTTCATGTCGGACAAGCGATCACTACACCAAACTTCTTTGCTTCTCCTCATCACTCGAAAGATGAATAGAGAATCCATTGCCTGAATATCAAGAGAGTGCTCAGCTTTATTGATTATACCAAGGAACATGCAGGTTTACAGAGCACACTATCACCCGGGAGGCTATCCTGGTGCTGAGCACGTATGTGTTTAGCCAAACTTACGGCGTAATGGGAATACTCGAAAAGCCAGGTCTTCAGCTTGTAACGGAATTCAAGAAGTGAGGAGGAGGCTCTTATGGGTAGTGACAGGTCGTTCCATACTTTAGGAGCAATGTAAGAGAATGCTCAACCGCCAGATCTGGTTTCCGTATGCGTAGGATTTGTTCAAATGTGAGTCCTGATGATGGGAGGTGTCTGGAAGGTTTTTGAAAGCAGATGCGATTGTTAATGTATGCTGGGCCAGTGTTATGTAGTGCCTTGAAGGCGTGGAGTGTGAACTGTGCTAGTTTGTAAATTGGGAGTGAATGGGGCTCCTTCCTGTATAGTGTGATGTGAGTGAGGTGTGGGAGCTTGAGAGATTCTGGCCACCGAGTTCTGAACGGTCTGAGAACTTCTGGTGAGTTTTTTGTTGATCCCAGCATAAAGGGTGTTCCTGCAGTCCAGCTTGCTTGTGACCAGGTTTGCTTGACACTTTTCCAGGTGCTGATTGCGAGCCATTTGAAAATCTTCTTCAGAATCTTCAGACTATGGAAACATGAGGCGGTAACTTCATTGACTTGGGTGATCATATTAAGTTTGCTATTGATCCAAAGGTTCTTGGCGTGGGTGGTGGAGGTGGGTATCGGTCCTAGCTCTGTTGGCCACCAGGTGGTGTCTCATAGTCATGTGCTCTTCCCAGAGATCATGATTTCGGTCTGGTCAGTGTTAAGTTTTAGATAGTTGGTTTTCATCCAGTGGGTGATTTTAGTCATGCAAACTTGCTTGGGTACTGGGCATCTTGTCTATGAGGGAGAGAATGAGTTGCATGTAGTTGGTGGAAGAGAGGACGTTGATGTCGTTAGAGCAGACGATGCTGGATAAAGGGATCATGTATGCGTTGAAGAGGGTTGGACTTAGGGAGGATCGTTGTGGAACTCCACAGATGAGGTCGCTGGTGTACAGTGCCAGGCTGAATGTCTGGGTCCTTCGAGTCAAGAAGGAGCAGATCCATCAGAGTGCGTGTCCTTGGATTTCTACGTTGTGTAGGCATTAGATTACGATGGGGTGGGATACTGTATCAAAAATGCATAGAGGTCCATGAGAATGAGGGCTGCTGTTTCTCCTCTGTCGAGAGTCATGCCAATGTCATCCATGGCAGCGATTAGGGCAGTTTCCATGCACGTTTGAGGGCGTGACAATGGCGTAGCCAAACTTTTAAAAAAAAAATACTTTATTTACCAGTTTCAAGATGCAAACAATATATTGTTCCGGCTCCAGCCCCATGACAGTTAACAATAGGCAATACATATGACTTTGGTTGTATGATGCATGACATTCAGTATCACATAAAGATTGATAGACAGTTCAAACAATGTTACATGTACATTATATGCCAACTCACTCACCACCCCACCAGTACTGGTGCCCACGATGCCAGCAAAGCACAATATGGGAAACAATTTTATTTAAAAAAATGAAAAGAAGGTGAACCTGTGTCCATTGTATAGTTGAAATGAGATAAACCAATCCCCGCCGGTACCAGTCCGGCGTCGAGCCGTGTGTCAGGTTGAGATTATGTTGTGGCCGTGTATTGTTTGAGAGGGCCCCAAACGTCACATGGGCGGGATGTGCTGGGTAGAGTGGAGGCATACAGGTCGTAATTTAGGTTACAACATGCCAAACTGTGTAGCCAGTCTTTGCTCATAGGTGCCACCTTTCTCCCCCATTTTAACGCTATTTCCCTTTTTGCTAGGAGCAACCCCAAGGCGGTGAATTTCCGAACTGACTTTGGGATATTATTGACATACCCTAACAGGGCCACTTCCGGTGTGGGGACAATGTCTAAGCCTATTATTTCCCCGAGTATGTGGTATATTTCGGTCCAATACGTGCCGATTCTGTTGCAATGGCGTAACAAAACTTGACAGGACCCCTGCAAAGTAAACATGGAGGGCCCTCCTGCAAAGTATACAGAGCCTCCCCACTTCCTGGCCCACCACATAACACTTTGGCTGAGGGGGCTGCGGGTCTTATGTTACGCCACTGGGACGTGGATGGATTAATGAAAGAAACTAACCTCAGCAGGCATGTGTGGCATCTCTTTGTAGCTCCATTTGCCACTTCTGGAGAGGAATGCCATTAGGAGTTGCATGGTTCCACCTGCCGGAGTGCAGGAGCGCTGCTTTGAATTTTCCAGATCCAGTTTTGCGCCTTTGGATACTCGTAAGGTAAGAAATCTGCAGTTTGATAGAATATCCACTAGAAAAATCATTACCGAAGGGAAGTCCATTTTTTATTAGTCTGAATTAAAAAGTAACGTACTCCTTTATTTCTTAAAAGTTTTGTAAAACTCACACTATGAAAAAACAAAAAAAAAGTGGCTGAAAAAAGTCACAACTAACTCTTCATAATTCAATGTTGGTATTTGAGTTACTTCAGGGTTTTGCTAGCTCCTGCTTGTTCAGAAACTCATCAATCCAGAAGCAGTGATTACTTGATGAGCTCTTCAGATAGAAAATTATTCTGAGTTGCATCTGAAAAGATGTCATGCGTACTTTACCATGGATCATTAGTACTTTCCTTGGAATGAAAGTACCACCTGTGCAGTCTACAACTTTCTCTATGTGACTGACATAATGCATGTCTTTTCTGTAGTAAAATATTTATTTCATTCTGAATCTTTTGATGGTGTAACAAAGAATGATACAAAGTTTTACTGGGTCTGGTTGAATCCCCATCTCGAGGCTTACATGCAAATTATTAAAAATTTAATACGGTAGGTGTTTGTTACCAAATGTAACTCCTGTACTTTCTACATTTGAAAAATATTATTTAAGCTTGACATGGATTGAAATAACCTCAACAAAGTGCCCCTATTTAGTTTGTCATATTGACTTTTTGACACACATAACCACCTAAAAAGTAACTTCGGCTGGCCCTTCTTTCTACAGTCATCTGTTGCAGTGGCATGTTGCTCTAATAAGGCTCAACTGAAAAGTATGACAGAAAAATAGAGATTTGTAATAAGGATACCTGCTGTAAAATGAAAATTAGCACAGTTAATAAATGACTGTGGAGCAATTAACTGCTGACCTGTGCATGAGTGTAAGACATTACATTGCATTCAATTACCACGCATGCCTTTACCACACATTTTTTACAACGTATGCCTTTACCACACATTTCCCTTTACCAAGCAGTTAAGTATAAATGTATAAATAAGGTAAGTAAAAATCCCACAGCAAGCTGCAATATATATATTTCATGATGAGCCAAGCAGCACTGGGGCAAACCCCATCTGTGCTGCCCCTTCTGGTGATCCTCTTCCCGGACCACATGACACTTGGTCCCTTATTACTCACGCCCCTTTCAGGGCGAAGCACTAACGGGGCGCCAACACGGTTTTCCAGGAACCTCCCACGAGGTTCCTGGGCTCTGGCACACCCTATGGTGCCGCGCAGAGGTACCCTTCGGTACCCATTTGCTAAGCAGCGACCGTGCCGTGTCCGGTGCGACAAAGAGGCCGTCAGCATGGTGGGGGGACCTATATACCCCTCACTACGCCTCACGCACCGGACATGACGCGGCACTGCCCGCGCCCAGGAAGGGGACTCCGCCAGAGTCCCTGCCCCCTCGGGGGGGGTTGTGGGGTGCCCGATGCCACTAGAGGGCTGCCCTCTTGAGTGGCATCCTGCGGTGGCCTCGGGCAGCCAAAAATCAGGTCCACAGCAAGGCAGAGTAGGACCGCAGCCTAGATCCAGTCAAGTCGGGCCTGCGCACTTGAAGTGAGAAGAAGCGCTGTGCTGCATGTGATAGAGAAGGTCTCTGAGAAAAAGGCCTAGCACACCGCAGCCAAGGTAAGAGGGAATTGAAGGGAGCACGGAACGCAGGGTTGTCCAGTTAGCGGAAGCAGTGGGCCTTCTGCAGACCTTAAAAACAAGTCACCACAGAAAACAGCTTTGTACGCATTTTTTTCTTTACAAGGAAATAACTGAAGTAATATTCCTGTCTGCTCTTGATGCAGCGCGGAACGTCAAATTCCCCCTTCCGGCACAGACCAACTACCTCGGCATCCAATTCACTCAAATACATTCATTGGTGGGGCCCATAACACCAATATACTTACACTCGGTTGATCTGTTTTCTGAGGGAAAATACGTTTCCCAACGCTGACAAGAGAGTAATACCTTTACCTTACCCTTAAACACATTGTCCTCAGACTCCTAAGATATCCCTCTCATAAGGAGATGGATCATTTAGTTGTTATATTTGATTTTAATGAATAATGCTCGTCTATCTATACATTACTTCTTTACCACATTTCTCTTATTTAAATAACCGACACAACACATTTGTCAGTTAATCAAATATTCTTTATCTAAATTATAGTGCAAGAAAATTAGAAATCATCATCAGCATTTCAGAGCATCATATTTACCTATTCTGGCTAAAGTCGTCCTCTAAGTCAATCAGTCAAAGAAGAATTTATTCAGCAAAGTTAGGCCGCAATTCAGACTTTCAAAGATTCAGAATAACAGCTGTCCAGCAGTGTCACCGTCCTCTCCGTCAGCATAACGTCAGGAAATCGAGTTCGTAAAAAAAGAGCGTTTTTTATCCTAATTCCCTACCTACTTTTATAATGAAAATAATATCAAAATGTATCAAGATCGGGGTTTAGAGAGTCCGGATTGGTCAATTTGGGGTTGTGAGGTGAAGTTCTCACATAGTCTGCAATATGAGGTCATCGCACTTGCTGGTTCCGGTTTTTAAATCAAGCATTGTCCTTTGTCTTGGATGGGTTCCCGGAGCGTCCTTGGAAGGTACATGTTCTCCCGGGGTCAGGTCCAGGCCACTGTTGCTGGCGGTGACGCCTGCACACTTCACCCAGAACCTCGTGTTGTCAGGGCAGTCACGTTTAACGTCTCGTTCAGCCATCTTGTATAGGCCGAAATGGTCAACTTAAGCAAAAGAAACACAAAAACGTAATTAAAAGAGAGAAATGACTAATAGAATGTTATCCCCTTGCTAATACCCATATGTGTGTGTATTTATCTAGCAAAGCAACACTCAGAGCGGTTTATACTCACTGAATAAAGCACAAATCACAAATACATCACTTAAAGCAACATATAACATGTAATATTCTAATTTTCTACTATTAATATGCGTACACAAGTTAATTCACAATTAATATAGCCATGCAAAGTGCAATTCCCACGTGTAATTCTTTTGTTAATATAGTTGGTGAGTTATCACTTCAACCAAATTAATAATATTACAATTAATTGATTATTCGGATTAATATAAACATGCAGAATGGGGGGGAGGGTATACAAAATTTTGTACTACCCGCTCCAGCAATCCCCCCTTTGGTGATTATATCACCACACTAATTTAAAATTTTGTATCCCTTTTACGGAAATTTCGAATTGATTTCTTGTTTCGTTCATATTTCAGTTTCCCCTGTTTCTTCTCTTTTGCTGTTTTATACATGCTATCCTTTAATTCTTCAAGTTCTATTTCTTCAAATTCTCTTTCTCGTTTCTTATCCCTTCTCCTTAAGTTTTCTCTCTTTATTCTTTCCTGGTTTTTATTCTTTCTACAACAAATACAACCTAGTCTAATTATTAATACTAAGGAAATCACACAAATTAATGGAAATAATATCATACCTATAAATGTACTACCTAGTTTTACTACAAAGTCTTTAATAGCTGATATTTTCTTACCAATCTTCTCCCAAACACCTTCAACCTCCAGTGGTACAATTTCGTTATGCAATTCTGTAATGTTTTTAATATAATTTTTCAAATCTTTACTTTCGTCAGGAATGTAAGTACAACAATGTTGAACTTTCAGCATTCCACAGACTCCACCCTCTTTTGCCAATAAAATATCAAGGGCAAGTCGATTTTGCATTACCATAGCACGCATGGCAACCATTTCAGTATTTACCAATAAGAATCCTCCAGCGGTGCTTGTTGACAAGCGATCCACTACTGTTGAAAGTTTTCTAATCTTGTTCGTATTCAGAGATATTCCCACTGCAGGTATCAGTGCTCCAAAAATGTCACCCACAATTTCAGTCCAAGATTCTCTCTTACTACGTGCTAAATAACTACCTAAACTATGTACACCATCTTCTCCTCTATCCATGTGAAAAATCTTTGGAAAAACCATTCCAACATAACATGTGCCATACCAATGGTCTGGCAAACGATAATATGCCCTGTTCCCACAGATAAAATACAGTCCTGGAAAGACTGGATCTCTTCCACCTTTAAATCCCCATCCTCCCATGATTCGGTATGTATCATGGCACTCACTATTCCCTAGAAAATAATTGTCATACGCCGTCTGATTCCTTCTTATACACAATTTCCCTTTCTGAGGCCAATCTAAAACCATAGTTGGACTCGTTTCTGAAACCGTTCTTTGCATTTTCAATCTCCTTTCTTCAACCATATCCAAAAATGTCTTCTCTTTCTTTAAACTGCAAGTTAAGTTATTTCTAAATGTATATTCTAAGGTTAGTTCATTTGTCTCTAAGAAAAATTCACCTAATACCTTTGCAGGTTT
Organism: Triturus cristatus; assembly: GCF_964204655.1. Classification (NCBI taxonomy): domain Eukaryota; kingdom Metazoa; phylum Chordata; class Amphibia; order Caudata; family Salamandridae; genus Triturus; species Triturus cristatus. The sequence continues at coordinate 560,199,497 of NC_140590.1, forward strand.
TACCTTGTTTAGTTTGTTAATTGCTGGTACTTGTGAAAATATAGTATCTACATCTGAAAAATAATACTCTAATTTACCTGTTTGATAAAATAAACAAGCTATTACACTACATGTTATTCCATATGTTACAGGAAGGTGATGATAAGTCACTCCTTCGGATACAGATGCAGGTAATTGCATACATACGTAGCAATCCCTTACGTCCATTGTTTTTACATATTCATACAGCAACTTTGAAAACACATTGTTAGAAAAATCTGTTATTGACCTGTCTTTATGTAAATAGTTTTTATCTATTCTAGTTGGAATTACCTTTAGAACTTTCCCTATATTAGTTATGTTATCACTATGTCCTTCTAATGTATCTACAGTAACTTTAAATGAAATTAGTAGAGCAAGAATACTCCAAAGAAGCATTAATAATCCTGTACAACAACAACACATTTTGCACCATCTTCTAAGAAAGGTACATCTAATTTTGCTACTTTCTATGTTTGCCATCTTTCTAAAATGAGCCGTGTCTTTTGACTTAGGCTCTTCTACTTCACAACTAGTTTCTAACCCAAGGCTTCTAAGCACCTACGTGGTTCTACCAGTTTTTGTCTTTTTCAGTATTTTATTGTTTTTCCATCAGTAACTTCCTTGTCTCATTCAGTTTGGCATCTCATCATCTTTCACTTTCTCTTCGTTTTCGACATACAGGTTGTCCTGAATATCCGCTTTTTCTCCAATATCGGACAAGATAACTCTCAGGATTTCCGATTCTTCGCCTTCCTCAACCACTTCCGGTACAATCATCTCTGGATTTCCTTGGCTATCCGCCTCTTCCTTTACTTCAGGCAGGGCCACATATGTCCATTCCGGTGATTTATACTTCTGGTTAGGTTTTCTTGTTCGTTTGTTTTCTTTGACTACTGTCTGTTCTTCTTCTTTTGATTTTTCCTGACTCGTTACTTCATTCACCTGTTCAGCTCTTGGCGAATTTACACGTGTCAGTCGATATCTTAGTCTCTTTATCTTGTTTGGCCACACCTCGTCTTTGGCCGCTCTTTTCAGTTTACTCCCTTTATCATTCTTTTCAGTTCTCCAAGCTCTCTTTCTCAGAACTCGGCCTTCTGGTATTTCATCTTCGCTTTCCTCAGACTCTGTTTTGACTTGCTTTTTACCTTCAACGAGTTCCTTTTACACCTCTTTTGTTTTCCCTACTTCTGTCCCTCCTCGAATCTCCGTCACGCAATCTTCCTGCTGACTACTTGTCCCTGCTTCTAACTGGATGTTGGAGTTCCCTACACCTCCTCGGGGGTCTTCTGCAATAATCTTTCCCTCTCTCTCTGTATCTGGCACCTGTCCATCTAAAGGTGTTGTTTCAGGTGGAATTTCTCTCAATCTTTCATCTGGCACTTTTTTCTCACAGATTTCTTTTATTGTCTCTCCACTGTACTTTTCATTGTTCTTCCTCTGTCCTTTCTTGGATGAATGGGCTCTTTGTTCTGTCTCTGAGTCTGAACTAGATTCAGAAATCTGTAATATTTTCCTCAGGAAGTTACTTCTGGGGACCAAAGTTAACCTTGGATCTGTCTCACCCTTTCAGAGTTTTCTCCTTCTTTATCTTTTGGCTCTCCGTCATCTGACTCAGTACTGGATTCTGATTCACCAAAATACTCCTTTTCTTTACAGTCAACTGGATTTGGAATTCTTAAGGTATGACTTGCATGGATCCAGTTCTTCAATCCAGCACACTTCACAGCTGTTGTTGTTGTCAAGATGACTTGCCTTGGTTTTCCCCACCTGGGAACCAAACAGTTTCTTCTTCTGTGTACTTTTATCCTTACCCAGTCCCCTGGGCTTAGGTCATGAGCTGGCTTCTTTTCAAGAGTGGTGGCATCCGCTCCAACCTGATGAAACACAGAATGAACTGCGTCAGCCAGGCTTTTACAGTATTCCAATACCATGTCATCAGTTATTGTCATCAGCTTGTTGACTGGTATAAATACATGTCTCATTGCGCATCCCATGAGGATTTTATGAGGACTCAAACCAGTAGTTCTGTCTGGTATTGATCTAATAGTCATGAGTACTAGAGGCAAGACATCGGGCCATTTCATACCTGTGGTTAAACACATTTTCCCTATTCTGTTTTTGATAGTACCATTCATTTGTTCTACTACACCAGAAGCCTCTGGTCGGTAAGCACAATGCAGTTTTTGTCGTACATTCAATGCTTCACAAATCAGTTTTATGATCTCATTATGAAAATGTCCTCCTCTGTCTGATTCAATTGTTACTGGGAACCCAAACCTAGGTATAAATTCCCTCAACAATAATTTTGCCACTGTCATTCGATCATTTCTTCTTGTTGGGAATGCCTCTACCCACCTGGAAAATAGGTACACCATCACCAAAACATACCTCAACCTGTTACAAGGAGGCATTTCAATGAAATCTACTTGCATTCTGGTGAAAGGCCCTCCCTCTCGACCTATTGTTCCTAGACTCACCACTGTCTTTCTTCCGGGATTGTACTGCTGACAAATTAGACATCTTTGACAAATACTTTCTGCCACAAGCCTAAACTTGGCATTATACCAAGTCTGTTTAAAAGACCTAATCATGGCGTCTCTCCCTATATGTCCCTATCAGGCATAACTGGTCTTCCATCTTGATAGACCCACACATGATCTTTCTCTCTTGGTGCACATCCTGCTTTTACCCACTGTTTTACTTCTTCCTCTACTGCTTCTTCCTGCAATTGTCTCACCTCATCCCATGTTCCCACAGTGTTAGTAAACATTGGGAAACAAGAAACCAATTATTTTTCCTTTGCCCAATTGATTGAATTCTGATTTTGTGCACAATACTGTGCCATGTCATTAGCAAATTTATTTCCAGTGGCAATGTAATCACCACTGCGACTATGAGCAGCACATTTTACCACAGCCAATTGCTTAGGCAGCAGTATTGCCTCAAGCAACTTTCCAACCACTTCAGCATTCTTAATGGGAGTCCCACTTGAGGTCAGGAAACCTCTTTGCAGCTAAATTTGGCCGAAATCATGGACCACCCCGTAGCCTTACTGGCTATAAGTTATCACAGTCACTCTCACACTTTTACTAATCTTACATGCTCTGGTCAGGGCGACAAGTTCAGCTACTTGGGCCGACCTTACTCCTTTCAAATAGGATGCTTCCATCACTGCTGTAACTGTACATACCGCATATGCTGCACTTAGCACTCCATCATCTGTTCTCAAACAAGATCCATCAACAAACATGACATAATCACTTTCTGGTAAATGGTCATCTTTTATGTCAGGCCTTGGTTTTGTACAAAAATCAAGTACATCCAAACAATCATGATCTGCTTCATCTCTTACCTCCACATGCTCCACATCAGGCAACAATGTTGAAGGATTCACATTCACGCATCTCACAAGACTCACATTTGTTGCGCCCAAAATGACCTTTTCATACTTAGTCAGTCGGCTGTGCGTCATATACTGAGTACGACTCCTTGTTAAAAGAATCGCCACATCATGAGGCACAAACACTTTCACAGGATATCCCATCACAATTCCTTCACTCTGTTCCAAACTTCGACATGTAGCAGCTACTGCTTTCAGACACCCAGGAAGGGCTACAGCTACTGGGTCCAACATAGATGAAAAATATGCAATTGGTTTCCTCAGTTTTCCATGCTTCTGCACTAGAACAGAGAGTGCACATCCATTTCTCTCACTGCAATACAACTCGAACTCCTTATCGTAGTCAGGCATACCTAATGCTGGCGCTTCACACAATCCTTCTCTTAACTTCTTGAATGCTGCCAACTCATCTTTGTTCAAATCAATCGGATCTCTCACATCACTTCTTGTCAGATGTACCAAAGGTTTTGCAATCAATGAAACATTTCCTATCCATTGACGACAATATCCAACCATTCCCAGAAACATTCTCACTTCTCTTTGGTTCATTGGTGGACTCATTCTTTTTATGATCCTGATTCTATCTATGGTTATTTTCCTGTGTCCTTTCTCAATGCTGTGTCCCAAATATTGGACTTCTCTTTTACAAAATTGTAGTTTTGATGGTGACACTTTTAGTCCTCCATCTGCCAAAGGATTCAACAAAGCTACTGTGTCTACCTCACAAGCTTCACGAGTTTTCGATGCCACAAGAAGGTCATCGATATACTGGACTAGTACTGAATTTTCAGGCATTTCTACACTCTCCAAAGACTTTTTCAATAGCTGATTGAATATTGAGGGGCTTTCTGTATACCCCTGTGGAATTCGGCACCACGCCAAAATACGCTTGCCGAAACGAAATGCAAAAAATTGCTGACTGTCATGGTGCAATGGGATGGAAAAGAAAGCATGGCACAAATCAATCACTGTGTACCATTCTGCGTCATGAGGGATCTGATATAAAATCACAGATGGATTCGGTACAATGGGACAACATGGTACAACAATTTTGTTTATCTTTCTCAGATCTTGCACTATTCTGAACTTCCCACTAGGCTTTTTCAGTCCCATTATCGGTGAATTACATGGGCTACTCATTGTTTCTCTCAAAATTTCTTGTTTTATCATTTTCTCAATCACAGGAGTAACTCCTCCAATTATTTCAGGGGTCAATTTATATTGTGGGACATTTGGATAACATACTCCTTCTTTTACAGTTATCTTTACTGGATCTACATTCCTCATCCATCCTACATCTTCTCCTGTGAAGTCCCAAACTTCTGTTTTTACTGATTGTTTCAATTCTTTTGGTAGTTCGTCAGGGTTGAATACAGCATATATTCCTGTAACCTCTTTCTCTCTGTTTGCCAATGTCATTTTATACAACACATCATCATCTGGTGTTTCAAAGGCTATTCCATCTGGAGTACAAAATATAGTGCAATTCATCTTGCACAATAAATCCCTACCTAACAAGTTCACAGGACTAGTGTCACACACTACGAATCTGTGCATTTCAGAACATTTCCCTATACTAACTTTCACTGGTTCTGTAAGGTAAGTTTTAATCTGTCTGTTGGAGACCCCAACTACTTGGATCGTTTCATCCGAGAGAGGAAGATTCTTAAAATCCGCTGATCTAACAGTTGATCGAGTAGCACCAGTATCAACTAGGAAAGTAATATTTTCATTATTAACGTTTCCATCTACAAATGGGCCTGTCTGGTCTACTTCTAGAGTTGCACCAAGTACGCACCCTTCTTCCTCCCTTCGGCACGTCAATAACCTTCTTCTGAATCGGTTTCATCGCGTTGCAGCCAATACTGCGAAGCAGCGCTAGCGCGTTGCAGCTTATTTACCTGTTCTTCGTTGTAGAATCCATTCTCCTTACTATACTTGTGGCAATTTTTGTTCTGTGGAAAAGGTGGTTTTGGCACCTGATTCTGTTGTGTTACACCCTGCTGTTGTCGTTGCTGTTGACCACTCACCTCATTCTGCACCTGTGGATTCAAGGATGAATTTTCATCATTAGTACTTGGTGGATTCTTACACTCGGATTTGCAATGCCGTATCCTACCGCAATTATGACACGAAAATGTCTTTTTAGCTTCCTCAATATTCCCTTTAGTTTCCCCAGGATTAACTCTTTGTTTTGACCCAGCTTGTTCCACTAATTGTGCTTCCTGTCTCTTTGCTACTTTTACCTGTGCCCACATTGCCTTCTCTTTTAGTTTTCGCTGTTTTGCTTCAATTTCATCACTGAAATATTTAGCATGTCTCAATACTTCGTCTATTTTCTTGTTTTGCCAATCTACCGTATGCTGTTTTATCATTTCACTAATTTCTGGACAAAGACCATATACAAACCTGTATACGAAATGACTCAAATCCTTGTCACTCTAATTTTCATTTCCGCTGAATTGTTTAAAGGCTAAGATTAACCTCTCATAATAGGCATGTACTGATTCTTTGCTTTCTTGATGTGTTCTGTCAATTTTCACCCAATCTGTCTCTTTAGGGGGTACCTTGTTCTTCAGGAATGCCATAACCTGTTCATATTTCTTCATTACCTCAGGGTCTGGAGCTCCTGTCTTAGGATCCCTTGGGTATTCCTGTGTCGGCCAATCTATTACTATCTTACATTCTGTCCATAGATCTGCTGATACAATTATGTCAAACAGGCTATTTAGATCAATCCACAATACTTTGGATAATTTCACAAATCTGTCGACCTGTCTATACCACTCGACGGGCTTTTCACGCAGTCGAGGGAAGTCATTCGTAAATGACAAAATATCCTGTCTAGTCCATGGGACATGCACATATCCTCCTCCTGGAATCTCTCTCATAGGGTATTCTGTCACAACCTTCTCTTTCTCTCTTACAGGATAAGCTGAAAACGTTTTGTCTGAAACATCGTCTCGCTTACGATACCATCTGCTCTTCCATTTGTCCACATCTCCCCATTTTCTCAACAAAATAATTATATCCTTAATCTGACGTATTCGTCCTGTGGTATTCATGTTTTCAATGTCTTTTTCGGTGAAATCTACTTGATAGGGTTTCTGTAAGGCTTTTACCTTTTCAATATCAATACCCATCTCATTTGCCACTTCTTCTAATCCACGGGTACTCATAGTACGGCCCGCGGGCCGCCAGCGGCCCGGCAATCCTTCCGTAGCAGCCCGCGGACCTTACAGACATCATACCTGTGTGTTTTTTACATCGCCGGTTGCAGCAGCGTGGAGCTTCTGGGGCCCGGCCGATTTCTTTTAAAGACCATTAACTTGTAAATGAGGCTTTGTTGATTTTCACCTCTTCTTAGCGCCCCTGATGCAGGGGCGCTAAGAAGAGGTGAAATACAATAAAGCCTCATTAACAAGTGAATGGTTTTTAAAACACCTGTTAAGTACTTGGGTGCGGCGGCGGCTGCGTGTGTGTTCTCGGAAGCTGTCTCAGCGCGGGTGAGGTGTCAAAGGGTGAGGAGGACAACAGTGTGAGGTAACGGATTGCAGCAGGGAGTGAGAGCAGCAGGTGAGGTGACAGGGGGAGGAAGACAGAGTGCGCAGAGGGAGGAAGACAGAGGGAGAGGGGGAAGACAGAGGGAGACAGATAGGGAGACAGACAGGGAGACAGAGGGAGAGGGAGGGAGACAGAGGGGGAGGGAGTGAGACAGAGGGAGACAGAGGGAGGGAGATGGAGAGAGGGAGGAAGACAGACGGTGAGAGAGATAGAGAAGGAGACAGGGACACATAGGGAGGGAGACATAGGGAGACGGAGACAGAGGGAGACGGAGACAGAGGGAGACAGGGAGGGATAGGGAGGGAGGGAGGCAGAGAGAGAGGGAGGGAGAGAGAGAGAGAGAGGGAGAGAGAGAGAGAGAGGGAGAGAGAGAGAGAGAGAGAGAGGGATGGAGAGAGAGAGAGGGAGGGAGGGAGACAGACAGAGAGAGAGAGGGAGGGAGGGAGACAGAGAAAGGGAGACAAACACAGAGAGGGAGACAGAGGGAGAGAGAGAGAGAGATAGAGGGAGGGAGGGAGAGAGGGAGGGAGGGAGGGAGGGAGGGAGAGGTAGGGAGACAGACTGAGACAGACAAGAGGGAGACAGTGGGAGGGAGACAGACAGAGGGAGGGAGAGGGAGGAAGACAGAGAGAGGGAGGGAGACAGAGAGAGGGAGGGTGACAGGGAGGGAGACGGAGAGAGAGGGAGGGAGACAGAGAGAGGGAGACACAGTGAGGGAGACACAGTGAGGGAGACAGAGGGAGAGAGAGAGAGGGAGGGAGACGGAGCGAGAGATAGATAGATAGATAGATAGATAGATAGATAGATAGATAGATAGATAGATAGATAGATAGATAGATAGATAGATAAAGATGTGTGAATGCCAGGTCTGGTGGCTCAGTGGACAAAGGCGTCCGCTGCAGGGGCCTGTGTTCAACCTCATGGTCATAGTTTTTTTTTGCTCTAGCCCCGCCTCCTCCCCCACTGCCCCCGCCCCCACCGGTGCGGCCCTCAGCCACAAACCACACTGTAAATTTGGCCCCCAAGAGAAAGTTTGTGAGTACCCATGTTCTAATCTTTCATGAAGACTTTTCGCTCTCCATGTTATGCTTTTGCACAGAAATAACAACTCTTCATCTTGGTAGGTTTTTAACTTCTCTGTCGGGATAGTTCCTACTATTAGTTCTTCCAGTACCATTCGTAATTTAGCTACATCTATTGACTGAGATTCCTTGTCTTTCTTTTGCAAGCTTCTCAACCATTCACTCAACTCCTCTGTTGACGGTCCTACTGGCTTCTCTACATTTCCTTGTCCAAAATCTTTTTGTGTTTCTGAAATAGTCTCTATCATTGTCATACATTTCTCTACACAGTTCTGACCTACAAACGGGTTGTTTGAAAAATTCGGTTCAATCATACTCATAGTCTATCTCCATGGATTCTCACTCTGACTTATTCTTGGTTGTACAACCAGTTTATTTCTTTTATAAGGGACAGTCAAACAATGTTCACTGTCTTTCTGCTTGTCAAAAATAGGCATTACTGGACCTTGTTACTGGTACTGTTGAGGAAATGTGAATTTTGTGATCAGTTATGTCCCCTATCGTAGACCCCAACGGCTCCATGTGCATGCTATAAGTACATGTATGTTCCCTCCTACTCCAGTTTTGAAGACGCAAATATATGTGCGTCCACCGTCAATATGTCCTCTTTCAGATCCGCCATGAATGAGTCAGATATTCCATTCCTAAGTATGAAAGGCCACCAACTTTATGTGGTTCACTTTCCACATTTTACAGATTCAGGCGAGTAGGCCCGAATTCTGTCATCAAGCCTTTTCCTGCCTTCTGCTTCTGAAAGCTCCAGTCTGAGCCTGCATCTGTGTCCATGAACTTTGTCCTACTCCCTGCGCGGCTAACGGTGCCTGATCCAGCATATCGCCTGCCAAAAACTGTATTTCACCTTCGAGATTATCTCCTCCGCTCCTCATCCGATGCATTCCTGTCTAGTAGTTTAGGTAAACATTCCTCCAGCTACCGTGCAAAGAGGCCAGGCCTCGCTGTCCTCATGCAAGTAATTCATAGCCCCGTTACCATGGAATATTCCTACCCCCTCGCATCTAGTGTAGACACTTAGACGCTTGTACACGCACTAACAGTCAGTATAGAATAGATTCTATCCTAGAGACATCTCCTTTTGGATAACACAGTTCTTTAAACATAGGATATTAGATATGATTTGGGATTAGGTTGACATAACCCCAGACTTCTGTCTCCACATGTAGAGCTAAATGTCAAGTCCCCTTCACCCTCTAGTTGCACGTCAATCACACGTCATGCGGCTGCGCGCGCATCTCTGCCAAACGTTTCTGCTGACATTGCAGGATTCTTTTATGGATCCACCCACTTGTGACATCATGTTTAATGACGTATTTTAGTTACACCCATGTTTACGCCTCTATTAGTTACGTATGCACAGTTTTTCTGTATTATCAGCTGTCACGCCTCTTGCATCTGTTTCACTGTAATGTATTTTCTATAAAACTGCCTATCTGTCAATAATATATGCCCCTTCCTTCCTGAACTTTCGTGGTGATGGAATAGAAGGCCCACAATTCGAATTGTATTCCTTTGTATAGGAATAAAGCCTTTTAAAACCTCTAATACCACGGATTCTGCCTCTTATATTTACTGAGTTATTCTTAATAGACTTTACCGCATAAAAAATAGTACCGGTAACGAAATATTTACCACATAAATTGGCGCCCGAACAGGGACACTTTCTCATCTCACGCGCCGGCGGTGCGTTGCAGGCCCGGTCTCCTGCCACAGCTGAACGGACAAAAACGCGTACCTGCAGGATTTCCTGTATCTCCCTCCGGCCAAGCGGGGACGACTGAGGCTGCGATCAACACCCAGACGAGGCGGTGAGAAGTGCGAAGTATCCCGACCAGAGCCTAGCTGAGAGAGCAAGATCCGAGGTATACAGAGACCCGCCAGGTTCCGAAGTTCCGAGTCCAGTCGAGTCGAGTCCAGTCCGGTCCAGTTTCAGTTCCGTTCCGAGGCCTTCCGTTCCGAGCTACCCGGTGAGTACCATTACCGGGGAGGCATTTAACGTGCACATAGTCTGTGCCGGTCAAGACGGGTTTGGGTACACAAATCCGGTCTGCACTGTTTTAGCAGTGTATCTGTACTGTTTAGCAGTATATATAGTATGTCTTGCATATAAATAAGTACTATCTAGTGTCAGTATTATGTCAGTAACTAGTTTTCTATTAGTTATCAGAGTTCGTAAAACTGTTAAGCGTTAAATGTTTTAAATACGTTCTATATATATTGTGGTGTGAATGACTGTTCATTATTGTGTTCATTGTATAAAGTGTGTTCTAGAAATAAGGTTTAAAGATGCCGCTCTTTTCGAAACTAAGACAGATCAAAACCAGAAAAGGTGTACTCGAAGAAGCTGTTCCCATCCCACCTAGGGACACTCCAGGGTACTTTATGTATCATAAGCATGGCCTAGATGCCGTATTATTTCTTGATTTATGGGTGGACTACACCAAAGAATTACCAGAGAGTCAGAGATGGCCCGCAGCGGGGACCTGGGATGCAGATTGCATCATGAGAGTAGAAGAAGAATTATGGAAAAAGAAAGCCAGACAGTCACAGAAAGATGCCATTGAATTATGGCGTAAAGAATCATATAGACGTACAGAAAAAGCACTCAGACAGGAAGAGAAAGGTAGAGAGAATTTAAATAAAACCCGAGAAAATCTATTACTTGAGGAAGGTACCCGAGTAAAATCAGAACAAGTAGATAGACAAAGAAACGCTCTTATGAATGGTATGTATCCTCTTCTGGCCGAAGGGTTACCCAAGGCTACCCCGGAAATACCAAAAGACTTAACTCCTCCATTGCTCCCGATAAAAACACATCCCAAAACAGCAAAGGACGTTTTCCTTTCCTCCTATTTAGATGACGCAGCTCCCGAGTATGCTAATGCCATACCACCCACATCGCTTGCCGATGGTGTTCAACACCAAGAGCATTCGTCTGTATCCCCGCAACTACAAACTCCTACGCAAGTCCCAACAGGCCCGTCCGTTTCTACAGTTTTTCCCGCATCTACGATTTCTATCCTACGCCCAACGAATCCTTTCGTGCCTAGCACCTCAGATGGTGCTACAGGAGGTACGACAGACATGTTTGCCACACCGCCACGAAATAAACAGACCCTTAGAGATTTAGCACTCCAACGTACACCCCAACTAGCGACATCCGACATGTTTAAAGAACAGCTTGTGGATTGTAGATACGACCCAGTACCAGGTAGACAGGATAAATTGCTCATATCATCACTACGGATAAGACGAGCTACATTATATTTAATGACAATACCAGGAATGGGTGAACACCTAGACGAAATATATCGCTTTGTCCAAACAGGGCAAGGTCCAGAAAGTATTAACGAAGCTATGGAATACCAGAAAGTGGATGTCCAAAGACAACTACTACGTTTTGTTATAAATTGTGTAATTAGGAATCAAGACAGGCCAGGGGCAGATCACGATACCATGCAAAGACTTGCCAAATGGGGTCAGAACATATCAGAAGAGAAACATGATAGACAGGCGTGTATAATCGCCATGTGTCGAAAGATCCGCAAGGAAGTAGAACGAATACATAAAGAAAGACGAGAAACAGACAGAGTAGAATCAGAAGAAGAGGAGGAGCAAGAGTCAGAGCAAGTAGAAACGATAGCTTATGTAGGTAGAGGAAGACCCCATAATAATACCAGAGGTTTTAATGATCCGATACGACCAATACGTCCAGAATATAATAGACATTTTCCAAACCCTATGTTAAATACAAAATCCCCTGAACACCTATTCCAAGCCGCTGATAAATTACTCCGAGATCGAAGGGGGTACCACCTGCTCGATTCCATGGACGAACAAGAATTAGCCAGGTCAGCAGTACAATGGGCTGACAGTCCCAGCGAATACAATGATGATGTACTTGCACACACGTTCCTGAATCTAGACCCATATGAACAGCGTTTAGCTAGTATATACATGATTCAACACCTCCTTATATTATATAAAAGCCAACACTCCGATCCAGGACCCTTACCTGACATATTGACAGAACTACTCACGAACATATGGAGAGGGTCAGGTACTGATTTGATTAAGGAAATTCTAGAATCCCGAAACCATTATTTAAATCTCGTATGCCCAGAACACGTTCCAGTTCCCATAATGGGAAGAAAAATGTATCACATAGATAGACAGAACCCGTTACGCGAAGTGCACCCGATCAGAGGTGCCGGCGATAATTTTACACGCGTGTTTGTGTACACGCCTATAACTAAATTGGAATTATTAGAAATGAAGAAAGTAGTACCCAGCCATGACAAGGACCCAGCAGGTTTCCACCGTGAAATAAAGGACATGTTACTCATGGGAGAGTATACCTACCCCGACATTATGAAAATATTAAAAGTCCTATTACCCGCCGGTGTTTATGAGAAACTCAAAGAAAAAGAATGGGAGGTGGGAGACCAAAAGATAGATTGGACAGCGTTGGAAAACGAAGAAAAAGCCCGAGCTGCAGGAGCAGGGCTTGGGGAAAAGACTACAGCACTAGCAGGATTACTAATACAGGTATTGCCACGTTTATTAACTACGAAAAAGGAAGACTGGGGTGCAATCTCAGCCTGTAAACAAAAACCAGATGAAGACACTAGCGATTTCTATTCCCGATTTGAAAAATGTTTTAGTATAAATAGTGGCATAAAAGCAAGTAGCGAGTCATATCCACATCTGTTTGTGACAAAATTAGTTGAAAATTCTCTGCTACAAGTCAAGAATAGAGTATTGAAATTCGAAAGTACCTGGCAAGGTAATACCCCATCACAGATGTTACAGATGTTACAATATCATCACAATAGAATTAGAGAAGAACAAGAACACGAACAAAGACGTATGAAAGACACGAAAATGAAAATGCTTGTGGCACAGTCAGTTCCAGCCGATAGTCATCAAAAGGGTGATTCCGCAGGTCCTGCGAAAGGGACATGCAACTATTGTAAACAACCAGGTCATTATATACACGATTGTCTAGTCCTGAAACATAATATTGCTACAGGTAGAACTCAGGAGAGACCACGTCCACCTAGACAGGATCAGAATGAACAACAAATCCCTCAACATGCACAACTTAGGTTAGCTCCGCAACAACTAGCTCCGCAACAGGCAGCTCCACAACAGATCGTAGCACCACCACAAGCGCAGCCTATTGCTGCAACACAAGCGACAACACAACAGATGTATCAGTATGCACAAGCAGATTATCCCGATTATCAGCGATACTCATGAGATAGCCTAGAGAGGGAAGTTGGCTTACCCCTTATTGAGGTTCCTGTAGACCAAGAGGGACCTTATGTACATAGCGAATTATTAGGGGAAGACAGAAAGTTTTTACTTGATACAGGGGCAAGCAGAACAACTATAAGACGTAGTGAAGTTCCAGGGGCACCCCTCTCAGGCTCACAGAATATTTCCCTTGGATTCTCAGGAAAACCTATAATTAATGACGTAACACAACCTCTTTCACTTACGGTCGGTCCATTGACATGTACTACAGATTTATTGCTTACTAAATCATGTCCAGAAAACTTGTTAGGTATAAAAACATTGAAAGCTCTAGGAGCCATAATATGTTGTTCTCCGGAAGGAGTACGACTATTTTTACGTGACTTTAAAGGTCACTACGTATCCAGAGACATGGATCACCGACTGCAGAATTTACCTACACATTTATGGGCACAAGGCCCCACTGATGTTGGTTGCATGAACATTACACCATATCGAGTTACACTGAAAACAGGAATAGTACTACCACGAATGCGACAATACAAGCTACCACCAGATGCTGTAGTGGCTTTACTGCAAATTATTGACGAGCTCATTGCACAAGGAGTGGTTGTCGAAACCGACTCCAATGTATGTAATTCTCCGATAATTCCGATCCTTAAAAGAACGGATCCAAAAGCACCACCAGTATATCGATTAGTTATTGATCTGCGCGAGTTAAATAAATGTATTGTACCACAATACCCTGTGGTCCCAGATATCTCTTCATTACTCACAGCTATTGACTCAGAAGCAACGTTCTTCACTGTAATTGATCTCAAGAATGCTTTCTTTAGTGTCCCAATAGATCCGGAAAGTCAATATTTGTTCGGTTTTAGTTTAAATGGACGAAGCTTTAAATTCACACGCGCACCTCAAGGATTTACAGAAAGCCCCAGCATCTATAGCCAAGCACTGAAACGAGAACTTGACAGTATCCACATGCCAGTTAACACTGCCTTGCTTCAATATGTCGATGATCTGCTGATCACCGCCCGAAGCGAACATGAATGTGAGATAGCGTCACTGACGGTTTTGAAATTTCTGGCTGACAAGGGGCACAAGGTGTCCCCTTCTAAGCTGCAATTCTGTGTCCAGCGAGTTGTTTACCTTGGGCACTCGCTGTCCAAGGAGGGAAGGCAGCTTACATCCGACCGCATCCAGTTAATTGCTAACATGCCACCACCCAAGACACAAAAGGAGGTGCGGGCTTTTATAGGCCTCACTTCATACTGTAGGCAGTGGATCCCTCAATATGCATTTCTAGCAAAACCACTCATCCAGTTGACAACACAGGAGGCAGCCACATCGACTGTCCTCCCTTGGACTCAAGAACATACACACGCCTTTGAAAGCTTAAAGAAAGCTTTATGCCAAGCACCTGTCCTAGCAACACCATGTTACAGTAAACAGTTTACACTCTTTGTTACAGAACGCGAAGGTACTGCCTTGTCAGTACTCACTCAGGAACAAGCAGGATCACACAAACCATGTGCTTATTTCTCTAGTACATTAGATCCAGTAGCCCAGGCACTTCCTGCGTGCCTGAAATCGGTGGCAGCAACAGCTTTAGCAATCAGACAAAGCGATGCCATAGTGTTAGGACATCAATTGACAGTACAAGTACCACACGCAGTAGAGGTTCTCTTGAACCGCACACAAACACAACACTTGACTATAGCGAGACTCACCGGTTACGAATTAACATTGTTTCAGCCACACATAGAAATCAGACGTTGTAATACGTTAAATCCTGCCACACTGTTACCAGTGGGCGGAACAGATCCATTGGCACATGATTGTGTCGAAGTCATTACTATCACGACGAAACCCAGACAAGACTTGACAGATATCCCTTTGTCAGATCCAGACTTGACATTGTATGTAGATGGGTCATGTATGAGAACAAGTACAGGAGAGTTAGTGGCCGCTTACGCAGTCACAACAGACACTGAAGTCATTGAAACAAATTGTATTAACACTTTGTCAGCCCAAGCAGCAGAGCTCACCGCTCTGACACAAGCCTGTATTCAAGCCACAAATAAAAAAGTCAACATATACACAGATTCACGTTATGCATTCGGAGTCGTCCATGACTTCGGCGTACTGTGGCGAGAGAGAGGTTATTTAACTTCTCACGGTGCCCACATCCAACACGGACCCCTCATTCAAGCCCTATTAGACGCGATTCATCTACCTACTGCAATATCGATTATGAAATGCAAAGCCCACACAAAAGTTACCGATATTATTTCTCAGGGTAATGACCTAGCTGACAGAACAGCTAAACAGACTGCTCAGAATCAGACTCACACAACTGACACGACAAAGACAATAGTTCCGATACCAACACATTGCATGACAGTTAAGGATCCCGCCCTTGATGTAATTGACATACAGACACATGCTACACCAGAAGAAATAAAGAAATGGACTGAATTAGGAGGGATCCAAACAGATCAAGGATGGATGACGAAGGAAAAATCTATATGGTTTCTTCCCGACTCAATGGTCCAAGTCATCATTAACACTATACATAGTCCAGCGCACCTAGGAGAAAAAGCTATGCTAGACAGTATTCAACACATTTGGTTCAACAAACACTTGCGAGCCGCACCTAAACAAAAGGTTCGTACCTGTATGATATGTTGTCAGTTTAATCCAGGTAAAAGCATCCCCATAGAACAGGGTGGATTCCAAACTCCCGATCATGCTTTTGAAGTCCTCCAGATGGATTATATCCAGATGGAACGATGTCGAGGATTCAAATATGTTCTCGTAGTTGTCTGTGCTCTTTCCCGTTGGACAGAAGCATACCCGGTTTCAGATTACACTGCCCCGACTACTGCCAAACAGTTAGTTCGAGAATTCTTCCCATGGTACGGTTTACCACGTGTTGTCTACTCAGATAACGGCCAGCCGTTCTCATCCGAATTAATGAAACACGTTTCCCTTCTATTAGGCTACCAATGGAAATTCCACTGTGTCCGACATCCCGAGGCGGCAGGTCTCGTGGAACGTCATAATCAAACTCTGAAAATTAGATTGTCCAAAATATGTAGAGAAAAAGGAGTTGATTGGATAGTAGCCTTACCAGTTGCGCTCTTTTACATGAGAATGGTAGCACATTCTCGAACAGGGCTATCCCCGTATGAGGTGATCTTCGGCAGACCACCAAATATGTGGGGGACGCCTATACCTCGCAAAATCACTGACGTTGACTGTAATATGCTGACAGATTACCTGGCTTCCTTGATGTCTGCACTACAATCTTGTCGTTCACAGGTATCCGCAGCTTTTCCCGACAATACTGAGGTGAAGCCCCATGACGTGGTTCCTGGTGACCTGGTGCTGGTCAGGAATTTTGACCGGAAGACCCAACTGGATCCTAGGTGGAAGTCACCGAAGTTGGTTCTACTCACCACAAGGACAGCCGTGAAAATCGAGGGACGGAAAGGGTGGTTGCACTCGAGTCATATCAAGAAATTTTATGGACTACCATCCGGTGTAGATACTCAACCCTGTATTCCCTCACAGACAGACTCAAAGCTCCCCTTGGTTGAGCAATCGAACTCAGAACTTTACAAACTAAAATTGAGGTCTAGTAAGTCAGACAATTTGATTGTTTAAGTCCTCTCCAAGGTGAATCGGTTGAATTTGTCTCTGACATGTATCCTCTAGACTGGAATAGAGAAAGAAATCATCAGATGCAGCTCAAAAAGCATGCGTATTGTAAATCACTTCGTAGTCACTGCACAGTAACATTATTAATTTTGTTTTCTTTAAGTCTTCTGATCATCATTGTCAGCATACTATTGCACATGTATTATCCTATTCTTAAACGTGCTTACAATATAACTGCAGAACATTCTTTTAGTGAATTTCCTCCGCATGAGTTGTCCTATAGATTTGCGCTGCGCAACAACACATTCATTAGTATGTTACATCATTCCCATCAAACCAGCAATGCCACAAATTGTTGGATATGTGGCCGACTCCCTCCCTATCAGAACTATAAGGGAGTTTTGCCCCTCTTTCCCTATCCGTTCACACACAATGGCTCCTGTGGAGCATGGTTTAGTTTGATTAATTCCCTAGATTCAAATTCCGCAGTTTATCAAGACAACTGGGTATGGGGAAACCTGAACCTAGTTTTACTTAAAGTCTGCTACCCTAACAAGGAGGGACTTCCCAGAAGAACAGGAACTGATCTAGAAAATGAAGTATATGGATTAGGTAATTTTACACTTAACCTCATGATCCTGAACGTTGAATCTGAAGCTACACCAATCTTGCCCGCCATGTCAGTATTCCCAGTAAAAGGGGAATTATGTATCAGAAAGAATGGTTCCATGCACATGGGCCATAGTAAATGCACCACTGTAATAAAATTCAGTGATCAAGGCAAGTCTACATTTAGAGCTTCCCATCATTCCTACTTCATATGTGGCCAGACCGCATATATATGTCTACCTCTAGATTGGGATGGTACCTGTTACATAGCATTCCTTCTGCCACCTGTTTTCCTAGCTCCTCCTGATTATCATAGAAATACCCATTTAGTACACAATAGACAGCAGAGAGATCTCCCAATTGTCGATTACACTGAAACAGCATGGGAGAAATACACAGATTTCAATAAAGGTTTCTTTCCCTATATAGGTACAGTCACTAATAGTAAGCTGATACGTAGATTAACCAGAACCCTTGAAGCAGTAGTGAACGAAACTATTTCCGCCCTAGGCAATTTAACAGAAGAGCAGTCTGCTATGCGGATTGTTGTGCTTCAAAATCGTCTTGTCCTTGACGTCATCCTGGCCGATAGGGGCGGAGCTTGTAGGGTCATCGGATCAAGTTGCTGCATTTTCATACCAGAAAATTCGCCGTCAGTATATAAAGCCATAACTCGCCTTCATAAGATTGTAAGCCAGATACACCAGAGTCCAGGCACCTGGACTTGGTCCGGTTGGTTCTGGGGCGTGTTGTCAGCCTGGGGATGGAGAATCCTATCCTTCCTTGGTATTGGCTTTCTCATACTATTCAGTTGCTGCTTATGTCTACAATGTGGGCCAGCGATTTGTGGTCTGTGTGCCACCTCGTGTATCCCACATCCAAGTTTTCGTTCAAGATCCCGGAAGAAGAAAGAAGAACAAATGATGCTATATGAACAGATCGATGGATTGATGAAGATCGATATCTCCTGAGGGTCCGTAGGGGACAAGGAGGGAATGAGGAAATGTGAATTTTCTGATCAGTTATGTCCCCTATCGTAGACCCCAACGGCTCCATGTGCATGCTATAAGTACATGTATGTTCCCTCCTACTCCAGTTTTGAAGACGCAAATATATGTGCGTCCACCGTCAATATGTCCTCTTTCAGATCCGCCATGAATGAGTCAGATATTCCATTCCTAAGTATGAAAGGCCACCGACTTTATGTGGTTCACTTTCCACATTTTACAGATTCAGGCGAGTAGGCCCGAATTCTGTCATCAAGCCTTTTCCTGCCTTCTGCTTCTGAAAGCTCCAGTCTGAGCCTGCATCTGTGTCCATGAACTTTGTCCTACTCCCTGCGCGGCTAACGGTGCCTGATCCAGCATATCGCCTGCCAAAAACTGTATTTCACCTTCGAGATTATCTCCTCCGCTCCTCATCCGATGCATTCCTGTCTAGTAGTTTAGGTAAACATTCCTCCAGCTACCGTGCAAAGAGGCCAGGCCTCGCTGTCCTCATGCAAGTAATTCATAGCCCCGTTACCATGGAATATTCCTACCCCCTCGCATCTAGTGTAGACACTTAGACGCTTGTACACGCACTAACAGTCAGTATAGAATAGATTCTATCCTAGAGACATCTCCTTTTGGATAACACAGTTCTTTAAACATAGGATATTAGATATGATTTGGGATTAGGTTGACATAACCCCAGACTTCTGTCTCCACATGTAGAGCTAAATGTCAAGTCCCCTTCACCCTCTAGTTGCACGTCAATCACACGTCATGCGGCTGCGCGCGCATCTCTGCCAAACGTTTCTGCTGACATTGCAGGATTCTTTTATGGATCCACCCACTTGTGACATCATGTTTAATGACGTATTTTAGTTACACCCATGTTTACGCCTCTATTAGTTACGTATGCACAGTTTTTCTGTATTATCAGCTGTCACGCCTCTTGCATCTGTTTCACTGTAATGTATTTTCTATAAAACTGCCTATCTGTCAATAATATATGCCCCTTCCTTCCTGAACTTTCGTGGTGATGGAATAGAAGGCCCACAATTCGAATTGTATTCCTTTGTATAGGAATAAAGCCTTTTAAAACCTCTAATACCACGGATTCTGCCTCTTATATTTACTGAGTTATTCTTAATAGACTTTACCGCATAAAAAATAGTACCGGTAACGAAATATTTACCACACTGTTACCGCTTCCAGATTCTTAGTCAATTCTCTTATTTTCTCCGTTAATTCTAGGGTTGTTTTAGCTAATTCTGCTGAATTTTCTCCATTCAGTTTTCCTCTAGACTTCTTTTCTACCTCTCTAATAGGATTGTTTCTTCTCAAATCCTGGAACTCTGGTTCCGATTTTATGCTTCGTACCATTTCTTTCATTGGGGCACCTGGAGTTAATAGTTCTGGTTCTGATCGGTATGGTGGTGGATTCTTATAGAACATATCATCAAGAACATCATCCTCGGGCTCATTCGCTCCATTCCCTTTCGTCTCCACATTATGCCTCTTTTCTACACACTTTCGTCCTTCATTCTCTCCTGCAGTTCTTACGGGAAACAAGCCCTCAGTCATACTCGCATTCCGCCACCTTCTCATTCGATCATCATGCGTCTCATGTCCGTACGATCTGCCAAACAAGTACCTATATCCTCTACCATTTCTCTGTTTTTCTCGATCATGCATTTCGTCTTCCCACTCCATCAAGGCCTCGAATTGAGTCGGTCTAGGTCTCGGTTCTAAATTCATCATTTTCTCTCTCAAATTTCTCAAAACGGCCAAATTAAATGAACCATGTTCTGGAAAAGCTAACACTACGTCCTTCTCAGTGTATTTAACCCAGTTGTCTAACCAAATACAGGTATGATATCCATATTTCGCAATCATTAAGGATTCAGGGGTTTTCGGTGGAGGAAGTAACTGTCCTTCCCTAGTTATGATCGGTTTGTCCTTCTTAAACCACTTCTTAATTTTACCAAACCATGACTTTTTCTCCTTTTCTGGTGGATCGTAATACATTTTCCTTTCTTTCGTGTCTCACTAGTTTCTCCCTACAACTGTACAGCGCGACTCACACTAACGTACCAATCCGGAGCGTCTACGTCACGGTCACAATTCTCAAATCCCAGCGTGACTCACACTAACACACCAATAGGGAGCGTTTTACGTCACCCTGTATTTCTCCCCTCCTAGTGCGGCGCACACCAACGCACCAATCCGGAGCGTTTTGCCGTTCTGACCGACTGTCCAATCCCAGCGCGGTCGTTCTGACGTCAGCAGCCGCTGCCGCAAGTCCTGCTCCTGTCTACCCCTCCTTTACAAATCTGCTCCGCAAGCTTTTGTTTCAATTTCTTCAATTCTGTTAGTAACAACATAAAAACGTCTCCATTGTCCGCTTCGCTAACCAAAGAATAGCAATAGACCTTTCCGTCTTTCCCGAGAGCAGCGCTTACCTCTGCCCTACTACGGAATCGTTACTTCCGTTGATAAAGTAGCACATCCCTCTACTTCACCCTTCTAACAAGCATTAGCTAACCTTTTCTCTAGTATTTAAGACACTAGGGGGCACATGCATCAACAATGCCATTTGCGATTCCTTATTAGCGAAAAATAAGGAATCGCTAATAAGGAATAGCAAAAGGCTATGCATGTAGGAATCACTATTCAAATAGCGATTCCTTAACTTTCCTTAATTGCTACTAGCAAATTGCGAGTAGCAATTAAGGAATGCCATCCCAATCATTCCTATGGGCCTCCAGGCCCATAGGAATGAATTGGAGATTGCATGAGCAAATAGCGAGTACCAGTAGGTTCTCGCAAATTGCTCATGCAATTTCAAGGGTGCAAGGGTGTCAAAATGACACCCTATTGCACCCCTGAAATTGATATGTGCACATATGTTGCACACACACATGCTCTAAGGGCATGTGTGTGCGCAACATGAAACTTTGAAAAATGCACCAAAGTGCATTTTTCAAACTTTTAGCAAATTACCATGCAGTTCATCTTCATGGTAATTTGCTCCCCCTATTAGCGAATTCGCTAATTTTTTAACTTTCATGCATTGCATTTAAGGAATCCCAAATTGAGATTCCTTAAATTAAGGAATCTCAATTTGGGATTCCTTAAATGCTATCGCTATTTAAGGAATCGCTATTTAAAGATTCCTTAAATAGCGATTTTTGCTTTTGGGTTGATGCATTGGGATTGGGTATTTTTAACTCAATACCGGGAGCTATTAGCGAATCGGTATTTTACCGACTGGATTTTGGCTTGATGCATGAGGCTGTATGTTGGAGACCCAATGCTTCCGAGAAATAAACCCAGAGTTTCACAATTAACCCGAATGCTATTTCGTCACGCACTTTCACACAAGAAAATGTAGTACATTCACACAGAATCCTGTCTTTCCCGAGAACAGCGAACAGTCTTTTCTACTACAGAATTATAACACATGTTAACAAAGCAGCGCTTACCTCTCCTTTGTCCTTCTAACAAGCTCAGAGAGTACCTATTACCTTTCCAGTGATAAGCGTTATCAGAATGCCAGTTGGATCCCTGGTACCTAAGACCAGAATTTCACAGGTAACCTTCGCTATCATACACACTTCTCTCACACAGAAAATGTCTCTAATGGCAACACACAGCGATGTCACCGAATCGAACCCAGACAAGGCGTCGTGTAACTTCAATCAGTACACGTTTTCTCCTGTGTACCTACAGGATAACAACAATTCCGTCTTTCCCGAGAGCAGCGCTTGCCTCTGCTCTACTACGGAACCGTTACAAACTTTCGACTTCCTACATCCCAGAAGCCGTGCAAACAACATAAAACTCAACACGACTCAACATAGAGTGTTAGTACATAAATCAATATCAATAACCAATAATCAATAAGCTATTTACAAGCAAATAGTCACCAAACCAAAACAATAAAACCATTGTCTTGCTACCAGAAAACTGATGCAGCGCGGAACGTCAAATTCCCCCTTCGGCACAGACCAACTACCTCGGCATCCAATTCACTCAAATACATTAATTGGTGGGGCCCATAACACCAATATACTTACACTCGGTTGATCTGTTTTCTGAGGGAAAATATGTGTACCAACGCTGACATGAGAATAATACCTTTACCTTACCCTTAAACACATTGTCCTCAGACTCCTAAAATAGCCCTCTCATAAGGAGATGGATCATTTAGTTGTTATATTTGATTTTAATGAATAATGCTCGTCTATCTATACATTACTTCTTTACCACATTTCTCTTATTTAAATAACCGACACAACACATTTCTCACTTAATCAAATATTCTTTATCTAAATTATATTGCAAGAAAATTAGAAATCATCATCAGCATTTCAGAGCATCATATTTACCTATTCTGGCTAAAGTCGTCCTTTAAGTCAATCAGTCAAAGAAGAATTTATTCAGCAAAGTTAGGCCGCAATTCAGTCTTTCAAAGATTCAGGATAACAGCTGTCCAGCAGTGTCACCGTCCTCTCCGTCAGCATAACGTCAGGAAATCGAGTTCGTCAAAGAAGAGCGTTTTTTATCCTAATTCCCTACCTACTTTTATAATGAAAATAATATCAAAATGTATCAAGATCGGGGTTTAGAGAGTCCGGATTGGTCAATTTGGGGTTGTGAGGTGAAGTTCTCACATAGTCCGCAATATGAGGTCATTGCACTTGCTGGTTCTGGTTTTTAAATCAAGCATTGTCCTTTGTCTTGGATGGGTTCCCGGAGCGTCCTTGAAAGGTACATGTTCTCCTGGGGTCAGGTCCAGGCCACTGTTGCTGGCGGTGATGCCTGCGCACTTCACCCTGAACCTCGTGTTGTCAGGGCAGTCACGTTTAACGTCTCGTTCAGCCATCTTGTATAGGCCGAAATGGTCAACTTAAGCAAAAGAAACACAAAAACGTAATTAAAAGATAGAAATGACTAATAAAATGTTATCCCCTTGCTAATACCCATATGTGTGTGTATTTATCTAGCAAAGCAACACTCAGAGCGGTTTATACTCACTGAATAAAGCACAAATCACAAATACATCACTTAAAGCAACATATAACATGTAATATTCTAATTTTCTACTATTAATATGCGTACACAAGTTAATTCACAATTAATATAGCCATGCAAATTGCAATTCCCACGTGTAATTCTTTTGTTAATATAGTTGGTGAGTTATCACTTCAACCAAATTAATAATATTACAATTAATTGATTATTCGGATTAATATAAACATGCAGAATGGGGGGGTGTATACAAAATGTTGTACTACCCGCTCCAGCACTCTCTTCTATAAGGATGAGCCTTTTAACCCGTAGAAGTTCTTGGATTGTCAACTGGGGCAGAGGTGACCTGGATGAAAGGCGATGAGGCTTCTTGATCTGTTTAATTTTTATAATCCGGGAGAAATCTAAAAAACTACATCAAAAGGTGAGCATATAAAAATAGCTTTGAAAAACCTTCTACATGGCACCATTACGCTCTTAACCTCTTCGGTGCCCATGACGAGCTGGACTCGTCATGGGCCGCGGTTGCGCTGTGCCCATGACGAGTCCAGCTCGTCATAAACCCCGCCCGCTAATGTAACGGCCGGCACAGGGCGGGGAAAGGGGCGGGCACTGAAGGGGTTAATACGTTCAGAATAAAAAAAAAAAAAAATTACTGGCAAAATTCAAGTTAAAAATTCATAATATTCCATCTAAATTCATTGATGTTATCGATTTAAGCAATCTTTCTTCAGTGTCAAAAACTTTTTGGTCATGCCCATTCTCATCGCTTGTAAATACATACCATTTTGGCAATCCATTGATCAAAAGTGGGAATTTAGAATTCCACTTTTGTAATATTAATGAGCGTAATTTAAACATTACTATATAGAGCTGATTACAAAATGTAGATGTTAATTTGGCTCTAGGAAAATATCTCGCAATATCAGTGAAGGATTGGTAGGCACATTATTATATAGCTTAGTTTGACATTATTGCAGTACAGATAAATGTCCAAAAAGTTTCCATCCTGGGGGAAGTAAATATGGTATGTGCCCAACTTTATGTTGTCTGAGAATTGCATCTAAAACAATTAGAGGACAGTTGCAAATTAGTTTTGTTTATAAATACTGGGGGTGAAATAAATTAGCCATTTGGCATAATATTGCATTTTACGAAAATTGGTTAGCTTTAGCTTGGAAATATTCAATTGGTGTATTGTATTCCCTATCTCCATTGTGATAGTCCTCTTTTCTTCGCTTTGACGTTTATGTACCAATTTGGAAAAAAGTTCTGTCTTATTAAAAGTATCGAACATCTTCTTCCAACACGCACTGATCTTATTGCTGTATTTTCTATTAGATTCACAACTAGATCTGATCTTTACATTACATTGTTAGGACCTAATTTTAGAAAAAATTGGATATATGATTATAAGACCAACGAACTAAGCTTCTTAGTCTCTGTTTAGACTTGAGGTTTGGGCTTGTTAATTCCTCTGAAATTACTGCTCCTGATAAGTGAAGGAGACCTCGAAGAAAAGAAGATGGGTGCCGAAGTTTTGGAGGTAAGTGAGGCTCTCATCTTGAAAGAATGAAAATTGTTTGCTGCTGGAAAGAGGTTTCCTATCTTGCTGGTAAATGGTAACACTTGTGCATGTTTACAGTAAAATTGCGGCATACCATCCATATTGATTGCTGAAGGACCTTGTTGGTGCATAGCTCAAACAGCTTCCTCCTACAGAATGAGAAACATGGATCTTCGGATTGATATCTGAAGACTTCATTGGCATATTGACAAACAGATGTTCATGTTACTGGTTGCAGTGTCAATGGGGTCCTAGAAAATCTGGAGATTCAGCAGTTTCCCCACTTTCTGGGTTAAGCATAAATGTATTCTTCTCCTGGACTTGGCCAATTAACAAGGGCTGTACTGGTCAAATTGTTTCCACAAGTGTAGCCTGGAGCTCCGAATACTGGTATTGGTCTTAGCTTATCTCTGGGTAAGCCAAACTACGCCAGAGAAAAGCTCCCCAATATTCCATAACTCAGAACATTTTTATGACAGAAATTACCAACGCATGAAATTTATTTTTGTCTCATCGATAATGTTTTGACTATTTGTAAGACCTAGAAATGCCTTTACTCTGTACACCTGCAGGACAAACATCCTTATTAATTATATTCCAAACTTAATTCCCAAAGCCTAATGCTAGCCAGCTGTAACTGTGACAGTTATTTACAAGCAAGCTGTTATATGAAATTCTCATCCAAAGATTTTTTCTTTTGATAGTCTATACGGTCTTATTGTTTAAGCCACTTATCACTAAACTAAACTGAGGATGTTATTAGCCACAGTCATTACAATCAATCCATTATTAATTGGTCGTTATTGAATTCAGTCACTTGTCGTCTCATTGTACTTCCCACTTATCCTCAGGGGTGTGTGTTGAAGTAGCAGATATGGCACTTGGTTCACAGTGAGAGCATGGGATGGATATATGTGTTTCCCACAAGATTAAAGGCAGTGGCCTCCATGATCAATGGGGAGGATGAGTTTTCCAGTTGATTAAAGTCATTTGGCATCCATTTTCACTGGGGTGGAAGAGGCTTTCCCCTCAAATGCTAGCTGCCATCTTCACAACTGACCTTGCTGAGTGATTCCCAAGACACAGTTTGGACTGTCTTTAGGGACATGGTAGTTTTTGTCCAAGGACTTTGAGAAATCCCACTTGGAGAATGGTTTCTTTTAGATTTCCTGGGCCTTCCTGAGGTCCCTTTTGGCATTAAGAGCTGTCTTTGGTGGAGGTGCGACCTTTGACCCTGTCACCAGGCAGGTCGCTCCCCTCACCGCCACGCCTCCACTGGTATTGTCTTGTCTCCCTCCTCTGTGCCCTTTGCTTGTTGCACCCTCTCCTCTGTGCCCCTTTTTTGATTCTGTACCCCCTTCCTTGTGCCCTTTTTCGTCTTTGCACCCTCTCCCCTGCGCCCCTTTTTGATTCTGTAACCCCCTTCCTTTGTGCCCTTTTCGCTTTTTGTACCCCCCCTCGGTGCCCTTTCGATTTTGTGCCCCTCCCTTCGTCGTCCCCTACCTCTGTTTCCCGCCGCTGCGTCCCCTCGCCTCCCATTGGCCTCCCAGCTGCTCCTCCCTCCCTCTGACCCTCATATGGAAGCCGCGCAGCGGCCGCGCCGCAGGCGCGCCAAAGGCGCGCCAAAGGCAAGCCCATCTGCTCCCGTCCGCGCCTGGACCACGCCCAGCGCCAGAACCCCTGGCCTCAGCCGATGCCAGGGCACCCGTCTGAGATACGACACCCCCGCCCTCAACGCACTCAACACCGGACGACCACCCGCCTGCTACCGAGCCACCCCGAAGCGCACCCACGGACCCTTCACCTGTCAAGCCTGCAAATTCACCTGCCTCCGAACATGCCCCCAGACCGCCAGACCAAGCAACAACAACAACCACCTCAGATGCATCCTCCTCAACACACGCTCCGTCCACAAGCACGCCGTCGAACTCTGGGACCTCCTCGACACAACAGCACCTGACGTCGCCTTCCTCACGGAAACCTGGATGAACGCTTCCTCGGCCCCTGACATCGCCATAGCCATCCCGGACGGCTACAAGATCACCCGGAAGGACCGCGTCAACCAAACCGGAGGAGGAATCGCCATCATCTACAGGAACACCATCAACATCACGACCAACGCCGAAGACACATTCTCCGACGCCGAACACCTACACTTCCAGATTCACACCGACCCCAAGACCACCCTTAGAGGAACACTCATCTACAGACCCCCGGGCCCGCGCACACAATTCAGCTAAACCATCGCCGACTTCATCAGCCCGCACGCCCTAGCCTCACCAGAATACATCCTCCTAGGGGACCTGAACTTCCACCTGGAGAAAAACGACAACAACACCACCACCCTGCTCGACAACCTCGCCAGCCTCTGATTCAAACAACTGGTGAACACCCCCACCCACCTCGCTGGCCACACGCTCGACCCCATATTCTCCACCGGCAACCAGGTCTCCTTCAGCCACTCCACCGGACTACACTGGACCGACCACAGATGCATTCACTTCACCTTCAAAAAGACCACATCCCACCACCACACGCAACAAATCCCCCGCAGATGCTGGAGCAAAATCACCACTGACCAGCTCCTCTCATCACTGAGCCAGAACCAGCCAGCCGACACCGCTGACACAAACGACGCAGCCCACGACCTCACACAGTGGATCATCAACTGCGCCGACGACCTCGCCCCACTGAAGAACCCCCCAGGCAAGACCGGCAACAGGAAAACCCCTTGGTTCACAGACGCCCTCAAAGAATCAAAGAAAACCTGCCGAACCCTTGAAAAAACCTGGCGCCACGAACGGACAACAGAAAATATGACAGCCCTCAAGAACGCCACTCGCGAACACCACCAGCTGATCCGCACCACCAAAAGGACATCGTTCACAGAGCGGCTAGACAACAACAACCACAACAGCAAGGAACTCTTCAGCATCGTCAAAGAGCTCTCCAACCCCAGCGCCAGCAACAACGGCATCACACCGTCACATGACCTCTGCAACTCCCTCGCCACGTTCTTCCACCGCAAGATCGCAGATATACACGACAGCTTCGGACCCCAGACTCCGCCTCCAGTCACCGAACCAACGACCCCCACCATCACCCTCAGCGCCTGGACACCACCCACATCATGAACACCATCCACTCTGGCTCCCCCTCTGATCCATGCCCCCATCATATCTGCAACAAAGCCGACATCATCATCTCACCCCACCTCCGGAACGTCATTAACAACTCCTTCACGTCAGCCTCCTTCTCTGAGAGCTGGAAGCACGCAGAAATCAATGCCCTTCTAAAGAAACCCACAGCGGACCCCTAAGACCTCAAGAACTTCCGCCCCATCTCTCTTCTTCCCTTCCCAGCAAAAGTCATCGAGAAGACCGTCAATAAACAGCTGACTGCATTCCTCGAGGCAAACAACTCGCTCGACCCATCCCAATCCGGATTTTGAGCCAACCACAGCACCGAGACCGCCCTCATCGCAGCCACCGACGACATCAGGACCCTGATGGACAACAGAGAAACAACCGCTCTCATCCTCCTAGACCTCTCGGCAGCCTTTGACACCGTATGCCATCGCACCCTAACAACCCGCCTCTTCAACACTGGGATCCAAGGAAAGGCCCTGGACTGGATCACCTCGTTCCTCTCTGACAGAACCCAGAGAGTCCGCCTCCCTCCTTTCCGCTCAGCGGCCACCGAGATCATCTGCGGCGTACCCCAAGGCTCCTCACTCAGCCCAACCCTCTTCAATATCTACATGAGCCCCCTCGCCGCCATTGCACGCAAACACAATATCAACATAATCTCCTACTCCTACGCCGACGACACCCAGCTGATACTCTCCCTCACCAAAGACCCAGCCACCGCCAAAACCAACCTCCAGGAAGGAATGAAAGACGTCGCAGAATGGATGAAGCTCAGTCGCCTGAAGCTGAACTCAGACAAGACGGAGGTCCTCATCCTCGGGCAATCCCCATCCGCCTGGAACGACTCCTGGTGGCCCACAGCGCTGGGCTCCGCGCCGACACCCTCGGACCACGCACGCAACCTGGGATTCATCCTGGACTCCACCCTCACGATGACCAAGCAAGTCAACGCCGTCTCGTCCTCTTGCTTCAACATCCTGCGCATGCTCCGAAAAATCTTCCGATGGATCCCCATCGAAACCAGAAAGACCGTCACCTAGGCCCTCGTCACCAGCCGACTGGACTACGGTAACGCCCTATACGCAGGAACTACAGCCAAACTCCAGAAACGACTTCAGCGCATACAGAACGCCTCCGCACGACTCATCCTCGACATCCCTCGCCACAGCCACATATCTGCCCACCTGAGAAACCTGCACTGGCTTCCCGTCAGCAAGAGGATCACATTCAGACTCCTCACCCACGCACACAAAGCACTCCACGACATGGGCCCCGAATACCTCACACCCGCCTCTCGTTCTACACTCCCACCCGCCAGCTCCGCTCCACCAGCCTCGTCCTCGCCACCGTCCCACGGATTCGCAGAACCACCGCAGGAGGAAGATCATTCTCCTACCTGGCAGCCAAAACACGGAACTCCTTCCCCGCACACCTACGACTGACCCAGGACCATCTCGCCTTCAGGAAACACCTCAAGACCTGGCTATTCGAGCAATAGCGGCGCCCCCCCCCCAGCGCCTTGAGACCCTCACGGGTGAGTAGCGCGCTCTATAAATGTATTGATTGATAGGTGAAGGAGTTGCTCCCATGGTGTAGATACCTACTATGTCAATTAGGGTACCCGAGTGTCAATGGCAGAGCCCAAATGGGCAAGTAATCACTGCTACCACTTAGTTTTGTTACATGCATCAGCATCTATATCTCATTGTTATGCCCTGGAGGTTGTATGAAAGGTTTAGTTGGGCATGCCCCAGCTCTAATTCAAAATTTCCACCAATTAAAAGCTGCCTGCGAGACTTGAATGAAGTCAAATCTACTCTCAAAAGGGAGAATAATGTGATAGGGAGTAGAAGATAAACACACTGGATGGAGGTTGGGAGGTTTGCCTCTAGGAGTTCAGAATTGCACCCTTCTCAGGGAGTAGAAGATAAACACTCTGGATGGAGGTTGGGAGGTTTGCCTCTAAGAGTTCAGAATTGCACCCTTCTCAGGGAGTAGAAGATAAACACACTGGATGGAGGTTGGGAGGTTTGCCTCTAGGAGTTAAAAATTGCACCCTTCTCAGGGAGTAGAAGATAAACACACTGGATGGAGGTTGGGTGGTTTGCCTCTAGGAGTTCAGAATTGCACCCTTCTTAGGGAATAGAAGATAAACACACTGGATGGAGGTTTGGAGGTTTGCCTCTCGGAGTTCAGAATTGCACCCTTCTCTCTCTCCCTTTCTCTATCAAAGAGTGTAAAACAGCAATGTTAATGCTCGCCAAGCAGACAGCAAGCTTGGATATAACACAAAACACACACGGTTTGATTATACAAATTGGCAAACAAGCCCCCTTTGGCTCACTAGATGCCCCCAAAAGGTAGCTCTGTTAACGAATCCAAGAAGTAACCTTAGACTTTCCCAGAGCTTGGAAGCACCAGGAGATGCTGTTGATTGAGAATTAATTTCAATTAAGTATAGGTGTGGAAGGCCTAAAATTGACAGAGAAGTTTAACTTCATAGGCAGTGCAGATAAGAAGGAAGAAACACGAAGTGAAAGCAGGGAAAACAAAACAGAGGTGCAGAGAACGAAATACAGTGAATGAACTGAGGGTACAAGAACCATGCAACAGAGTAGTTATGAGGCAACTTGTTCCTGCTATACTGTTGATTAACTTATCCTGCATACAGTTTTTGTGTGGTCCTCATTGGTCTTTCTTCTGTTACTAACATGCATAACCTGGCCTCTGTGTCGCAGCAGTAGCTGCCAGTGTCCGGTCTGACACAGCCTCTAGGTCTCTGATTTTGATCTTTTCTTGTGTATCCATGTCATTCTTATTTCTTGTTTGGTCTTAACATTTTGTGCAAAACTCCTGACCCTGGTCAAATCATACCTCTTCCCTGGTCTTTTGTGATGTTTTATTAGTATGAGAAATACTTTTTCCAATTCTAGAGCCAGGAATTGTCTCTATATCAACGTTTTGTTGACCCTAGGCTGTTATTACTTAAGGAGGTCAGAACTGTTAATTGTCTTGTACTAGAAATACGACACGTGGAGAGAATTTTCAAACTTTTGGACTGCTGCAGGACCCACCAGTTCTAAGATGAGAAAAGGACCAACAAAGGAAGGGACACATTTCAGGTGTGACCCATGGATGACTAAATGGTCTGTTGATATTCTCTTGAATAGCTTGGTGCTGGAATTTGTTTTTGATCAAAGAATCTTTAATGTGATACTTAGGCCTTTAATGGATTGCAGAATGCTGATTGGTTTATGGCTGAAAGGGATTGCATTAGCAACTGTACTGAAGGGACATAAATGGATGAAAGCTGGAATGCCACAATTTTTCGGCGAAAACCATGGATACAAAAATTGACAACACTCCAGTGAGCTATGCAAGGAGTTATTGTACCCTAACTCCATTAGAGGTATCCAAAAGACCCAATGTTCCTGATTTTCTGCAATAAATTATAGCAGATATTGCTGTATGAGATGACCTGCCTGTTCATGGGTTTGAGGATGATAACTAATTGATCTAAAGTTCTTTGTACCCATTTATTTTAATAAAGTGTTCCAAAAGGGGGACTTGAACTGGATTCCCCTCTCTGTTCTAACTACCTCTGGTAAGCTAGGGAACCTGACTGTTTCCTTCATAGAATTTCTGTCTTATTCAACCACTGTGTGTAATTTGTGTAGTGGGACTCCGTGTTTCAATTCTGTCAAGTGGTCAGCTGCTACCCAAAGTTCTATATGTGATTTGGAACTAGGAAATTATCCCACTAAGTCGGTTGAAATGCAGGACTAAGGTTCTGAGGTGTTGGAAGTGGGTGCAATGGACCCGTAGTTTGTCTTGACCCTACCTTATTTAGTGTATCAATTTCATACTGCTTTGCATAAGCCTCCACCGTCCTCTTTAAATTAGGCCATCAGAAGGTCCTTAAAATCATGCCTAGAGTATTTTTTGTTCCGGGACGACCTATCGGAGAAATGTCATAACACAAACTGATAATCTGGGTTTTTAGTTCCTCAGAGGAGAAAAAAGTATTTCTCCATGAAATAAAAGTGACTACTTTGTTTGATTTGGTCATTCTCTTCCAACAAGTGTTCCACATTTAACCTCTCTCGTTCCTTCCTTATTTGCTGAAGTATTTATTTCTTGTGATGTTTTCTGGTAAGCTAAAATAGCTGGAAGATTCTCAGGTGCATGTTCTTCTTCTGTACTTTGCTGTGCCAGTGTCTCCACCTTTCTCTGTAGAGAGTCTGATCTGTAAGAATCAGGAAAAGAAGAGACCAACGGGCATGTCGAGCATTGGCAGATTTAATTCCTTTCCGAAAACTCAAGCGCATGTGATCATTCTACATTGTGATGGGATGTGGTGAACCTTGCAAGTAATGTCTCCAATGTCTAAGCGCCTCCTTGATAGCCAAAAGTCTGAGATCACATGGTGTAATTCTTTTTAAGAGCAGAAAGACAGTGAGACAATTAGGCTATAGTATGAATATCCAGATTCTCTGGGTGTTTTGGGATAAGATGTCACCAATAGAAAAAGAGGAGGCATCTGTCTCTACAAAGGGTCGGCATATTGAGGGTGTCTAAAGATTGGCACAGTTGTAAAGGTGGTCTTAAAAGTCCCCGTAGGGGTTGAGGCCTTTTACTCCTTATTTCCTGGGGCTCGCTTACCATGGATCCAGAGGAACCGGGCCAAGTATACCTTCAGCACGACTCTCAAGAGTAGAGTGGTCTGAGCAATCCAAGACTCCTTCAGGGGGTGGTGGATATGGTGGAGTGAACACAGGCTCACAACTCAAAATACATGCAGTACCAGCAATAAATTATTGTCCAGCTAAATACTCTCTTTCATGATAAAATAAGTATTTTAGTTTCCCGATAACAACACAAAGGGGAGATACCACATTCATAAACACCTATGCAGTTCCCCTAAGGTCGGGGCTCTAGTGTTTCATAGGCAGTTCCCTGTGTTCTACTCTCCTCAATCCAGTGATAGTGGTATTCTCCATTCACTATAGGCAACATACAGGATTAGCCCCATTTGTAGTCCAAGTCTCAAGAGTCTACTCCAACTCTGTATTAATTCAAAAATGTTCGAGCGCTGAAGCGCCATTTAATAAGCAAGTTCCCCCAGTGCTGACTGGCCATAGTCATGGCCACACCTCCAGGATCAAAGCGACAGGAGTTCCTGAGCGCATCCCATCCATGAGCACTGGAGCGGCTGGTTCAGATAAGCACATGGTCCAGACGGGCTTTGTTCGGCGGTCGTCAACTTCCTCACACTCGGTCGTAGCGCCACAGAAACTGGTGGTTCTGTCGACTTTTGGCAGAGTAAGTCTTATGTCCATCTCACTGTGTGATAGGTCCCAATGTTG
Organism: Triturus cristatus; assembly: GCF_964204655.1. Taxonomy (NCBI): domain Eukaryota; kingdom Metazoa; phylum Chordata; class Amphibia; order Caudata; family Salamandridae; genus Triturus; species Triturus cristatus. Next base: position 560,233,212 of record NC_140590.1, read on the forward strand.
ATCCTCTATCCCGCTGTAGGGGTCCTAACAGTGGGCTCACTCCTGCGGTGATGATTCTGATCAGGCTACACTTCTTGTTGGTCCCTGTGATGCCCCTCCTGGTATACAGGGTCACTGGCTCATCACCGCACAAGGGCTATGACCCATGTGGGGCCTGCCAAAACACCAGCACACATGGCCCAGAAAACCGCACAAGAATACTCCCTCTCATTGAGCAGGAAATGATAATGGTGCCCAGAACAAGAGACAAACATGAGAACAAACAACCTTTAAAAGCTGTCCAATATGAGACATAATGATGCACAAAAACAACAGACCAGAAAAACAACTTAAAGAAATAGACAGCCCTGCAAGGCTATAAAATAATTTACTAATAAGCAGGCCTGGAAAAAAAACAATCACTCAAACTCTCGCGAGATCTGGGAATCTTGTGCAAGAGAGCAGGCGGCCATCTTGGGCGCTGCCACTATGTAAGGCCATGGCCGCCTTCCAGAAGGTGCTTGCTGTTCTGGAAACTCACCTGCCAGGATCACATTCTTGTTGCTGCTCCGTCGCTCCCTGGATCCTCCGCTTCGTGGGGTACAGCAGGTGTCCGACCACCTGCAAAAGAAGAACAAATTGGAAAAGCTTACAACAAGGACAAGGCAGTAACATGCTGGCGATAAACGACGTGTTATTTAGACTTGTCTTGTGTTATGAGCGCGGTTAGCGCAAAGTGACAACCCTAAGGACAGAGAAAGAAAGAGACATTAGTATTACTTGGCGAATGTGGAAACTAACATAACTAAGCACCAGTGTTGCATGCTGTTAATGTGTGATGTTTTATTGAATCTGTCAAAAGTGTATATTCTAATGTCATGCAATTTTACTCTGTTTGTGAATAACCTGATTGCTTGTGAATAACCTGAATAACTTGAATGTTGTATAACCTGAATAACACTAACTGTGAAAGTATGTCTGCAATCTGAAAACATTGGCTGACAATTTCAAGTCAAAGAACCTTCAGCAAAACCATAGTGAGGGAACTCTGGTATGTACACTAAGGTCAGTGTAGAACTTAACCAAACCAAGTATATGCATTAGATTGAGGAGACTAATTTCTCACTTCTTCTCTAAAGGTATCCAGGAATATTGTAAACAGAAGACAGAGAGTTAATGCACCTAAAGTGGGAAAGAGGGAATTTACAGGTGCATGTTAGGCGCAACAGGGCACTTGGGAAGGGCATTAAGCCATAGGAAGGACAAGACCTACAATCATCTTCTAATGTTTCAGGATACACTGCTGAGGGAACCACTACAAAAGTTCAGGAGCTTGGCATCTGAATCGTAGGAAAACAAGGACAATACACATCCCACACACTCTCTCTAATCCCATTCCATTTTCCCCTCTGGAACCCCAGCTCTGCTGTGGTAAAACATATTTAAAGGGCTGATGTACACTGGTGGAGCTGGGAATAAGCATCTTAACCTCCATCTCATCTCCACAGGATAAAACAGGATAGTGCTTGACAGCCCACCCGGCACGGCAACCTGCCAATGGCGGCCCCTCGTGGCAAACGGAGTTGCTGGTTCCTCACTGCACATGGGCTCTGATCGGCACAGTGATGATCAGAGTTCACTTTGTGTAAGTAGCTGGCTCTATATATACTATGCCAAAGCAGGGTATAGTGTGCACAGAGTCCAGTAGAACTTCAAAGTTAGGCAGAGGTAAAAGTAGATAATACCTTGCTTTGTATTTGTGGTAGTGTGGGCGAGCAGTAAGGCTTTATCAGAGGGTAGTGTTAAGCTAATATTGTACACACTCGGGCAAGAAATTATGTCACACACTCAAAGACTGAACTCAGACCAATTTGTTTGTTATAAAATATTATTTAGTTGTATTTTATTTTCTAGAACCAATCCAGGCCTGATACAGGTAAGTGTAATTGTACTTTGCAAGAATAATGCAGTTAAATACAGTTTAAATGCAGTTGCATGCAATTAGATTGGTTACAGGTAAGTCATTTGTTTGTAAAACAATTGGAATTACTTTTCAGTTACTTTTCAAATTACTTTTTCTGGATATCACACTGTGACATTTCCTAGAGAAAAGTTAAGTAAATCAGTTTTTATTCACTTGCAGTCTCATACAACCCAACTCCACACTTTTCACAAGAAAGCATTCAATCCTATGGGAGAAAACAATGTTATCGACATAACGGTTACTACTTAGGTTTGGGAGTTGGTTTTCGGGGGTTAGAACTAGGGTTCCCCCAGGGTCAAGGATGCACTATCAAAGCACCCCCAGCAGCACTAGAGCGGCTGGGTGCAGAGTGCTGAGGCTCAATGTTATCCAATGGGGGATAGGGGGCCTCCGGTTGGTGGCTGCTCACGAGCAGGCCACAAATTTGTGGGATCAAAGCTCCTGATGTTAAGCTCAGGGTAAAGGTGGATACGGTTTAGCACACAAGGTGCACCCACAGCAGCACAGGGGCGGCCGGGTACAGGGTGTTGTTTTGACATTGGGTGCCCTGCTGTTTTCAATGGGGATGCCGGGACACTGTCAGTTGGGCCACCCAAGGCTGTGAGATGTCAGGTGCAGGGGTGTCTTTTGGCGTCGGGGGGCGGGAGGGGATCCTCCAGAAAGGTACTGCAGACGTCGGTTGGAGACTTGAGGTAGGTCTGGGATCACCAGATCCCAGGTCAAGATCGCCCGGGAGACCTCCTCGTGGTGTTGGGCCACTCGAACTCAGGCCGTAGGCGTCGGGTGCAGAGAGGTGCAGACTTGTGGATTTGGCCGGAGCCAGAGTCTGTGTGTGAGCAAATCCGGTGCTCTCGGGAGGCACAGTCTGGTTTGGGAAGGCAAGGCAGGTCCTCCAGGTTCTTGGGGGCTGCTGGCTGCAGGACACACCGGGATTTCGCTGTAGTAGGTCGAGGTCGGGAAAGGCCGGTAGGCTTGGGCCAAGTCAGTTGGTGTCCTCCTCTTGTTCTTCAGCACAGCTCTTCGGTCCTTCTTCTTGTTTCTTCTTGTCTGAGGAGGCATGGTTCAGGGTTGCCCCTAAATACTAAATTTATGGGCATTACAGGTAGGTATAGGTCGGGACCTATGGGTCCCTTACTTGGGGTGGGTACACCCCCTATTATGGTGGGAGGGGGGCATAAGCCTCATATCTGCAAGATGGCGGGGACTGAGAGTTGTGCTTCACCTCGTCTCCCCCACCTGAGGGGTGGGGTTTGCAAAGGTGGGCACACCTCTCCTCTTAACTTGGTTTTCCCACCGATTCTCCTGCCCAAAGTAGGGGTCAGAACCGGTGGGGGCTAGTTGCTGGGAGCTGCAAATGGCTGGGATTGCGCACAAAGGCGGCAAGCTTTTGAAGCCTCCTTTTCGTTGACCCAGTCCATCGTGGGGGAGGAGGCTTGGCACCTTGACCCAGGATGCTCTTTGTTTCAGGACCCCAAGAGCGGCAGGCTCTCGACCCAGGGATCCAGAAACATGTCTGGTGGTGGCAGCTGGCAACAGCCACTCAGCCAGGACACTAGAGTTAGGTCGTTTTTCAGGGGCATCTCTAAGATGCCCTCTGTGTGCATCTCTCAATAAATCCCACACTGGCATCACTGTGGGTTTAATGTGCTGACAAGTTTGATACCAAGCTTCCCAGTTTTCAGTAAAGCCATTATGATTCTGTGGAGTTCGTAATGACAAACTCCCATACCATATACTCTTTATGGCAAATACTGCACTTACAATGTCTAAGAATTGACTTAGACACTGTAGTGGTACAGGGCTCATGCACCTGTACCCTCACCACTGGTATAGTGCACCCAGCTAGAGGGGTGGCTTACCTATGCCAGGGCAGTGGATTGTAGACATGGCACACATGGATGTGTGCCATGTCGACTCTTCACTTTGTTGTGCACCAAAACACGCAGCCTGCAATGGTTGTGTGTGTGTAAAGGTACAGGTCCTCTAAGGGTGGTACAATAAGTGCTGCAGCCCTTAGAGGTCTTCCCTGGTCACAGTGCCCTTGGTACCTGTTGTATCTTTTTCAAGAGACTTACATGTGGCCAGTGTTACCAATTGGGTTTTGCAACAGTACAGTTTAGGGAAAGCACATGGGCCCTGGGTACCTGGTTGGTAGGAACCCAGGGCACACTCAGTCAAAGTACATCAACATTAGGTAAAAAGTGGGGGGGGGCAACTGTGCAAAAAAGGGCACTTTCCTACACTGTGCGACTGTCCCTCCTGGCATACGGGGTCATTGGATCCTCACTGGACACGGGCAATGAGCCATTTGGCACAGCCATGTCCACGACTCACTTCACAGCGGCCCTCCAGTGGCATACGAAGGTACCAGACTTTTTTCAGCACACGGGCATCAACCTAATCGGTGCAGTAGCTGTCTCCTCAAACCTTGCCAAGGGAGTCCCCTCATGTCAGAGAGTGGTTTGTGCAGAAATGGGTGGTGCAGAAATGTGCAATATAAAACTAAAACGGTTAACCGGGAGCACCTTTCTCATGAAAATAGTACACTGTGAGAGGTGGTTGACGAATTGGAGAGAGTAAGCAGTTCTTTTATACATTTTTAATGAGGAACTATTGACCGCAAGATCTAATTTTGGCAGGTGCTTGACCGCAGAACATAACTAAAGTTTGACATTTTTATCAAAATCACTTTGCGTCACCTCTCGGAAGCTTTGAGGTGGAAGCTCCTTATAAGGCTATTGTTTATTTTAAGCCCTGTCGCTATTTTAGTTTCCAAAGCTGCGGAAAGTCCTAGTTAGCCCCCACTCCTACTCTTAGCCAATCTTGTCTTCTAGATGACAGATGTATCCTGTTATTGCTACATCTTCTTTTTATTTATTTATTTTTTAAAACTTTTTTTAAGTCCTCATTTGCCATTAGATATTTCAGAGCTATTAAATTAAATCTCGTGGCCTCCTCTCAATTAACCCCATCTAGGAAGCTCTGTATCTAAATGGAAAAGGCTTTACACAGAAACTCTCTCCATGCTTGTTCTGTTTAATCCTGGGCGCCCTACAGAACTAGAGAGATAAAGTAAAACAGATGTAAAGGCTTAATCATAGGACAAGTTGTGTATATACATTTTCTATAAATCAAACATTTTTAACCATTCCTCACATGGTCCCCAGAAATCTATTCTGTTATCCCTATTGTTGTGTCTCAGCAACTTAACTCTATCCATCTTCATTATATATTTGATAGAGATCACCCATTCTAAAAACGTAGGAGAAATATCTTTTGTCCACTTTTTACAAATTTCTCTTGCAAGAAAAATTAAACGTAAACATAACTTATTTTCCCATCTGGAAAAAGATTTATAATCAAGACACAATCCAAAAAATACTAAAACTGTGCTTACCTGACTGTCCAAACCAAAAATATTTTCCAAACCTTTTTTTATCTGTGCCCAAAATTGATGAGGGTTGGGGCAAGTTAGAAACATATGGACATCATCCGCCTCAATGAGAAGGCACTTAGGAGATTTAGGTGGTAAACCTTTCGAGAATTTTGAGAGCTTATGCGGAGACCAATACACCCTGTGAACACAAAATATATGATTCCTCCTTAAATTTGCAGGTTGTACTGTAGAATATAAAATGTCGTGAGATACTTGCCATATATCTTCGAAGTGGCATCTAGGCAAGCTCCCTCCCCATAACTCCATCGGTAATTTAAACTCTCCTTCTTCCAAATCCCAAATCAGCCAATAAAGAGTCGATACCTCCTTTTTCTTCTTTCCAATTTTCTTCCATAACATATTCTCCAGTTCATTTTCAAGGCCCACCTTAATCCCAATGTGTTGATGCCAACTTTGTATTTGCCAGTACTTAAATTTTGAAAATCTATTGCTTGTTAGTAAATTCAACTCATCCCAAGATAACAACAGCCCTTCCGTTATTAACTGCCCCCAGCATAAAATGCCTGCGTCGATCAAGGGTTTTGACAAGGAATCTCTGGTCCATTCTGGCGATCCTGGAGACTTCCAGATAGGAGAAAGAGAACTAAAATAGCTGATTTTTAAAGTTTTTCTAATCTTGGCCCAATTACTGGCATAGTTAATTAGTATTTTTAAACAAACCTTTTCGAAGAAACTTGGGTCTCCATATTTATATAGGAATCCTTGACTCCCATTCTCAACCCCCAAGAGCATCTCTTTAAACATTACGCCTACATCCGAGCCATCTGGGATATCAAGGAGGGTTTTTCCAGCTCTCAATGTCTAAGTTCTTGCATATAAAACCAAATCTGGTAAACTTAGTCCCACTTGTTTTTTTTCCTACGTAATTTCTTCCATGAAATACGACTTGCTTTCGAGGCCCAGACAACGGTATTCAATTTCTACTGGAGCATTCTTAAACTTTTTTCGATAAATAATAAGGGAATATTTTGTAATATGAAAATTAATTTTGGCAGCAACATCATTTTTATTAAATTCACTCTACCGATTAAAGTTAAAGGTAAATAAACCCAACTTATTAAAGAATTGTTTATTTCCTTTGTGATCTTTTGAAGATTCAGCTCTGTGGTCTTATCTATGTTTTGGGTAATCAGAATCCCTAAATACCTAATTACCTTTTTTGTTGGACAAGTGCAGCTATCTAAATTCCATGCCATGCACTCTGTTTTTGTTGCATTTATTTCGTATCCTGACACTTTCCCAAATTTCTCTGCCTCTTCATATATCAGCGGGATTGAGCTATTCAAATCAGATGTATAAATCATCAAATCATCCGCATATAGCGCAACTTTCTTTTCCCAATCCTTAAATCTAAAAGGTTGTATCCCATGATTCTGTCTGATCTTATCAGCCAACGGTTCTATATACAAATTAAAAAGCAGCGGGCATGGAGGACACCCCTGCCCAGTGCCTCTCTGAATTCTTACAGGTACGGACAAACTGCCATTCACTAAGATTTTTGCTATAGGGGCCTGATATATGAGTGAGATGGATCTACAAAAGTTGTTACCTAAATTGCATTCTTTTAATATAAATTTTAAATAAGCCCAATTCACTCTATCGAATGCCTTTGTGGCATATAATTTTATTATAGCTAATGGAGTTTTATATACAGTTGCTATGTCAATTGCCCCAATCAAATTATATGTAAGATCTTTTATGCCCCTGCCTCTAACAAATCCTTTCTGATCTTTATAAAGGAGGCCATCTGCTATCCCATTCAATCTCTCTGCCAATATTTTTGCGAAAATCTTGTAATCAATACAATCGGACGATATGAATCACAAGATTTTGGTGACTTAGATGGTTTGAGAATTAATGAGACTTCGTTCCATGATAGAGGAATATCCCTTCCTTCTTCAAAGATATGGGAAAATACTAATTTTAAAACAGGAAAAAGCATGTCCCTCAAAACTTTATATAGCTCCGCCGGTAACCCATCCGGGCCTGCAGCTTTCCCTGATTTGCTTATATCAATAGCTCTCTCTATCTCTATTTTGGAAATTGATCTATCCATATTATAAGATTTGTCGTTGGATATCTTTTTAATCGGGGACTGACCCAACCATATCCTTATCTCTTCTTCTTCAATCTTTGAGTCTTCCCGATAAATTTCATTAAAATGTAACTGAAAGGCCTTTTCAATCTCATCTGGGTCTTTAAGTGTTATCCCGGGAACCTCTGAATCCAATTCATTGATAGTGTTCTTAGCCAAGTCTTGCTTGGTTTTCCAAGCCAAAAACTTGCAGCCATTCTCCCCGTACTCAAAGTAAGCTATTTTACTAGCTTGCCATTTCTTTTTTAACCTCAAATCGAGGACAGTTGCCAACCCTGATTTTAGTTTAGACACAAAGTTTATATCTGGGTGATTGCTTTGACCAGAAATGATATGATTCTCTATTTCTTGGATTTCTTTCTCTATTCCCTCAACTTCACCTTTAAATTTTTTATATCTCGCTAGTTGTATAGAAGTTATTAAGCCCCTAAGAAAAGCTTTGTACGCATCCCAGACGAAATGTATCAAAGCCGACCCAAGATTATTTTGAAAAAAACCTCTGTTTCCAATACTAGCTTCTCCACTATATCTTCCTCCAGAAGAATAGCACGTTCCATAGTCCATCTTCTAAAGGTCGATCTAACTGGTATTTTAAGAATTAGAGATACTGCGGAGTGATCAGAAAGATGTTCCCCTACATGGTTAACATCATGGAATAGTTTCTTCAGAACAGTACTTAAAAGGACATAATCTATTCTAGACTTGTGCTTATATTTCTTATTATGAAACGTGTAGCCCCTTCTTTTACCCATTTTATTCCTCCATACGTCATACCAAGCCAGTTGTTTCATAGTATTTCTGATCAGGTTGGCCATTTTATGATTTGAAACTGCTCTACTTCTCTGAGATCTATCAAGTATTTGATCCAGAACCACATTAAAATCTCCAGCCAGTATCAATGGGTCTGTATAATTCAATAATTCCGATAATAAACTCTTAAACGGTCCTATGTCATCAGTGTTCGGGCCATAGTATCCTGCTACCGTAAACTTGGATGAATGACATTTAACTCTCGCTATGGCCCACCTTCCCATTTTATCTGCCGTACTGGTCTCCAGAGAAATAGCTGTTTTTTTTAATGATTATGGCAACTCCTTTCATTGGATGTTGTTGCGTAGTACACATGATGTCCTGAATCCATTTTCTAGGTTTACATAAGGCTTTCAATTCCCCTCCCGTCAAATGTGTCTCTTGTAAAATGAGAATCTGTTCTGGCGTATCCCTCAGGTACTGAATTTTGTTTTCTATTATGTATTTTGTTCTCAATCCATTCAGATTCCAAGAAAGCACCTTTAACTCCATACTCTTATCTATTAGGACACCCATTCTCTTGACCTTTTTCTCGGAATAAAACCTTCTACACTGACAACCTGGCAATTTGGACATGTTTTTTTTATTTTCTCCCTCTGCTCCCCACCCTGTGCTCCCTGTGCTCCATCTTCTTGATGTTCAGAAAGACGTAGAGGATGGGGGCTCGGAGACTAGTTCACCAAAAAGACAGTGACCTGAGGTTATTGGCCTTCATAGGAGAGACACATCTGAGGTTACAGGTGGGTGTGAGGCCTACTGCCTCTGTAAACGCTCAAGGCAGTGTGAACAATTTTAGCACAACCCTGTCTATGGGCTGGCAGGGTCAGTTGAGACTCTAATGCTTCAGATGTGGACAGAATGGGCCTGGGGCACTATGTGGTAAAACTAGACAATGCTTCACCCAACAGGATTCCCCAGTAGACCTCGCTCTCCTCAACGCTCTCCTATTCCTCACAGGGCACACTGGTCTTGGCAAGTAGGTAGGCGCGGGTGCTCCAAGCTCCAGGGCAGGTGGCCTTAGAGTCCCTGGGTTCCCTGTGTGATGGATGTCCCCTCACCCAGTTGGGAGAATAGCAAGCCTTGGCCCCCAGTCCTGGTCAGAGGCAGAAGTCCTGCAGAACTTCTCACACAGCCAGTGACTGCTTGCCAGTTGACAATTTTGGGCATTTCCCCCCTCCTTATTGTCCAATTCCAGACAACAAATGTGATTTAGAGTCTGTCTTTGAAGTTTATGTTGGGGGGTCTACTTTCTTTTGAATTGCACACTTCTCTTCCTTTTGATAGCAGTCTGTCATAGCAGGAGCAACTCCAAAGCTGACAGACCATGGGAGTGACTAGAGTTAACATCTGGATGTCCACCACAGTGATATGTATATCAAAAGGTCCTCAACCCTACTCTTTATGAGTCTCTTATCAGCCCCCTCTCCTTCCTGATATGTTCCCAGGACCCTTCCTTGTGACCATTCTCAGAATAAAAGAGCACCCTTTGAAGTAGCCAGGGGAGCCTGGCTCTCTTTTATCCAGTGCGTCCCACCCAGCTTACAGGAATGCAGCAATGCAAAAATATGTTGGAAATGTTGGAGAGGTGGGTTGCTCTACCCCCTTTCCTAATGTTTCACCATACAGTCCTGGGTCTCCCAAAATGGAACCCAGAGTCCTCCATGTATTGCAACCATTCGTAGGCGCACACATACACCCAGCCGATGCATTTAACATACACACATTGCACAGCACTGTATCCCTCATGTACTATACCACTCACAGGCACTCATCCACCCAGCCCATGCATTTAACCTGCATGCCCTGCACAGCACTGCATCCTTCATGTATTGTACCACTCACAGGCACACATACACCCAGCATATGCATTTCACCTGAACACACTGAACAGTAATGCATTATCCTTGTATTGTACCCTTCCCAGGCACACAAACACCCATGCGCTGTGCTGCACTTCATACCAAACCAGTATGGACCAATGTTGAGTTAATGACACAGCAGTAGAACTTTAAGAGTGAGCCTGTGGCCTTCAGGCTCACTGTTTTAAAGTTCTACTGCTGTGGAGTGAGGCCTTCACTCCTGTGACACAGGTTAAAAAGGACCTCTTCACTCCTACCGATTACTGCACAATATGCTACCACCACTGCGCTTGTGCTGCTTAGTTCCTGGTAAAGCAAAACACAAGATGATGGACGGAATGTTGCACAATGGCAAAACATTCACCCCCAGTCACAGATCTGGGTTTAATCCATCGTTATTTTGCTCACCACGCCACCCCAGTTCAGACATGGCCATATGCAAATCAGTCTTGACCCTGTGCCTCATGGGAACAGTCCAGCCCGAACTGCCATGAGGCACAGGGTCAAGACTGATTTGCATATGGCTGGGTTCAAACTGGAATGGCATGGTGAGCAAAAAAACTATGGTTTTAGGCCCAGATCTCTGTACTGGGGTGAATGTATGACATTGTTCTGGTTCTGAACCAATGCAAAAAGGGGAACCCCTGTACAGTGGATGTGGGTAGAGATTCAGGGGAAAGAAGACACAATAAATTCAAACACAAATATCTCTACCTATTAATTTCAGCACGTACAATGTATCGTCTTCATTGGTATGCCCACAAAGGACTAGGGCAGTACGATTCAGAACAATAAGCAGAAATAGATTTTGATAGTTTTATTATCAAATAAATTGAATTGCAAAGAAATAAATTCAAAGTACATAACAAATATATCAAATGGCTGAGAACATGCTTTTCAGGGTCCCAGACACATTCAAACACACACTAACAAACACACTCAAACCAGATTCATTATACAACATAAATGATGAAGTCACATAAATATCTTCACATAAATATCTAACAAAGAGAGAAATCTTTTTTTCAAAAAATGAGGACATGAATCAATAAATGTTCAACATAGAATTGGCTGACATTTGTCCACAATATAAAACAAGCAAAGCAAGGTTTAGGTGGGCCTCATGTATGCGCCGACGCGCGTTTCGGTGAATGCACCGAAATGTGGGTGCCACCTTCCTCAGGGCAAGCAGAGACCATGTGTCAAAGGGACCTGTGGAATCATGAGAAGCTAATAACGCCGGTTAGATGCCGTCACTTCAGCCAATAGTTGGAAATAGTTCCACTGGCGGGAAAAACCGGCTCTCAAAGTTAGTTGCAGATCTCTTACTGGGTGCGCTCCAGGGGCGGAGTGATAGAGTGGCCGATTCTTTACTAGTAGAGCTAGAATGGATAGCTTGGGAACTTCTGTCCAGAGTCTTCGGAATAACCGCTTTAGGCAGAAATAAATCAAGACTGATACGGTACGAGTCAGCGCGATGCTCAAAGTGCAGCGAGAGTCCTCAGGTGAAAAGAATTCGGCCCAGTAGTTGTTCTGGTTCTGTCCATCAACTGTTGTTTTTGCATTTGTCACCCCGAGTGGGACGGGTATGCTCAGACGTGAGTCCCGTGCTCTCCATGCCACTGGAATCAAGCTATCCTGGCTGAAGAGGGGTGAAACCCCGAAACCGGTCCTAGTATGCTTGGTTCCAGTCCAGGGAGGACCTGGCTTGGCAGTTCGGGCTGGACTGTTCCCATGAGGCACAGGGTCAAGACTGATTTGGATATGGCTGGGTTCAAACTGGAATGGCATGGTGAGCAAAAAAACGATGGATTTAGGCCCAGATCTCTGTACTGGGGTGAATGTATGACATTGTTCTGCATTCTGTCCATCAACTGTTGTTTTTGCATTTGTCACCCCGAGTGGGACGGGTATGCTCAGACGTGAGTCCCGTGCTCTCCATGCCACTGGAATCAAGCTATCCTGGCTGAAGACAGGTGAAACCCCGAAACCGGTCCTAGGATGCTTGGTTCCAGTCCAGGGAGGACCTGGCTTGGCAGTTCGGGCTGGACTGTTTCCATGAGGCACAGGGTCAAGACTGATTTGCATATGGCTGGGTTCAAACTGGAATGGCATGGTGAGCAAAAAACGATGGATTCAGGCCCAGATCTCTGTACTGGGGTGAATGTATGACATTGTTCTGCATTCTGTCCATCAACTGTTGTTCTTGCATTTGTCACCCCGAGTGGGACGGGTATGCTCAGACGTGAGTCCCGTGCTCTCCATGCCACTGGAATCAAGCTATCCTGGCTGAAGAGGGGTGAAACCCCGAAACCGGTCCTAGGATGCTTGGTTCCAGTCCAGGGAGGACCTGGCTTGGCAGTTCGGGCTGGACTGTTCCCATGAGGCACAGGGTCAAGACTGATTTGCATAAGGCTGGGTTCAAACTGGAACGGCATGGTGAGCAAAAAAACGATGGATTTAGGCCCAGATCTCTGTACTGGGGTGAATGTATGACATTGTTCTGCATTCTGTCCATCAACTGTTGTTTTTGCATTTGTCACCCCGAGTGGGACGGGTATGCTCAGACGTGAGTCCCGTGCTCTCCATGCCACTGGAATCAAGCTATCCTGGCTGAAGACGGGTGAAACCCCGAAACCGGTCCTAGGATGCTTGGTTCCAGTCCAGGGAGGACCTGGCTTGGCAGTTCGGGCTGGACTGTTCCCATGAGGCACAGGGTCAAGACTGATTTGCATACGGCTGGGTTCAAACTGGAATGGCATGGTGAGCAAAAAAACGATGGATTTAGGCCCAGATCTCTGTACTGGGTTGAATGTATGACATTGTTCTGCATTCTGTCCATCAACTGTTGTTTTTGTAATTCCTGGTAAAGGCAGTAGCCTGTCACCCCTATGAGGGTAGTGCTATGGGCGCCACTCCTGGTCTAACAAGACCGCAATCCACGAGACAGGCCTATGTCATGGTGCACACACATGATTCAGGCTTGCCTATGACAACAAAAAACAGCTTTAGGAATCAAGACATCAGTACAGTTGGGGCACTCGGGATTATTAAAATGTCATTGACCAGAGCGAATGACTTTTCCATCCCAACAGGAGGTGATGCAGATAAGTGGGAAGCGACAGGAAGGGAAAATAAAATAAAGATGCAGCAAATGCAAATAGTCTAGCAAACTAAGTGTATTGCAACCATAGAGGCAAATAATTGTGAGTCCGCTAGTTCCAGCTATATTGCTTACATGTTCCTGGATGCACTCCTTCTATTGTTCTGATTGGTATTTCTTCTCTAACTGACCAGTCCCCAGTATATCAGTCAAAGCTGCTAATGTCCGGTCTTCCACAGTCTCCAGTTCTCTGATTTTGATCTTTTGTTGTGTATCTATGTGTTTATGTCTTGTCTGGTGTTACATTTCCTCCTACTTCCCGACCCTCGTTAAGTCATGACACTGGGTTGATGTTCAGGTCTTCCAAGTGAGGCCTTTTTGCAGGAAGCATGGGGGTTGGATATGCACGAGCACTGCACATTCCTTACGGCCCTATTGGAGCAGTTCAGTTCAAATTCTTTATTTCGATGGTTAAAAAATCATCATAAAAAGTACATGTTAAAAACACAACAACACATATAATCATACAATTCATTAAAAAATGACCATCAACTGAACTGTTACACTTTATCACAATACGAAAAGTAAGCTAATCTCTAGTGTTCCTTAGTCTTACGGCAGCTTTCAAGAAGCTTATTACTGAGCATAGAGTATACATATCATTTGCTCTTTGAAGGAACAACAAAGCTACCTTCGCATGTCGAAATTTCCCACATTTTAAAATATTAATTAAAAACATGCGTCTAGGGAGACAATAAAATGGGCACAACAATACAAAATGAAGGGTGTCCTGCGGAGACAAATTGTCGCAGCCGCAGGCCCCCTTCTGCTCAATAGTCGCAGAAAAACCCGATGGATAAGATAAAATATTATGCAACAAATTGAGCCTAAAACGACACATTAAAAATCTCTCTTGTTGATTATGCAGCAGAAATAGATAGGGTTCCATACCCACTGTCTCTTTAGCTAAACAATGGGCTACCACTGAGCGTTTTGATATGAGAGCTTTAGTTTCCCTATGGGATTCCATTTTGTCCAGCAACAATCTTTTAATTTGCATTTTACTATTTCTTGTAATTAAAGTAGGGGTACTAAAAAGTGCGTGTTGGCCTACAGATTCTAAGGTTGCTTTAACATATTTCAGCCATGGGATTGACATTCCTTTGTCCCTTTGTAAACAATCATTAATAATTTCCTTGCTTAGTTCAGCATCCGGGTTAGCCCATATGCTGAGCCACGCCAAAACTGGCTTAGTTTTAACCAAATCGGCAATATATGGGATACCGAGTTCAGAGTGTGCAATTTCTGCTGGTATCGCGTGTGGGATCTTCAGAATTCTACGGATGAATTTATTTTCTTCCAATTGCAGCTGTTTAACATCCCTGAAGCCCCAGACCTCTGCTCCATATGCCGCTTTGGCTATACTAATTGAATTGTATAAGGTCATTACTTGCTCAGGGGACCAGTAGCCTAATCTTTGTGCAAAATTCATGATTGCACCACATGATGAAGCTAATTTAGTGCAGCGTTCCTCCAACAACTTATCAAACTGAATTTTGCAGTCAAACAGTAGACCTAAGTACGGGAAGGTGGTTACTATTTCCATAGCATGGGTCCCAATGTTAAATGTCGGTTTTTTGATCGGCTTTTTGCCTGCGATCAGCGCAAAGGATTTAGTCAGATTGACTGACAGATCTAATTTTTTCATAAAATCTACAAATCCATTGATCAGTATTTGGAGACTACGCGGTGTCCGGGCAAGGAGAACCGCGTCGTCCGCATAAAGGAGGACTGGTATTTGGCGCTTTCCTACCCTGGGACAATCGGCTGCCTTAGCTATGAGGGTTGACTCCAGGTCATTTATGTATAATGAGAATAGGAAGGGGGCAAGAATGCACCCCTGCCTTACGCCACTGGAACATTGGAAGGAGTCAGTTTGCCCCCCCTCCATACTATATCGGACCCTCGCTGTAGTGTTCCAGTGTAACTCTCTCAAGATGTTTATCAGTCCTTGGTCAATCCCCAGGGAGGTCATCATTTCCCAAAGCTTACTTCTATTTACGTTATCAAAAGCAGCTGCTAGGTCCATGAATCCCATGTAAATGGTCCCATTACTTGCAATAGTGTATTTAGCGACCAGGAGATATAAGTTTAGGCATTGATCACTGGTCGATTTTCCTGCTCTAAAGCCATACTGAGTGTCAACGATTGTGTGCTGCTCTTCAGTCCAGGCCATTAAGCGATTTAGGACCACCCGCCCCAGTATTTTAGCCGAAACATCAATTAATGATATAGGTCTATAGCACTGGGGATTGTCCTTATTTCCTTTTTTAAAAATAGGAACTATTAAGGCAGTGGACCATGACCTCGGGAGGCCTGTTTTGATAGCTGCATTTAGCACTCTCATTAAAATTGGTGCCCACAAGTCAACATTGCTTCTGTACAAATCTGGGGGAGTGCCATCAGGTCCAGGAGCTTTATTTGGTGTCAAACCGTTAATTGCTTGCACAATCTCGGTGAGTGTAAAGTCCTGAGCCTTATTCGTATTACCAACCCATTCCCCTTCTTGTTTGCAAGCCTCGGTATGATTATAAAGCTTCTCAAAGTGAGCTACCCAATGCTGTGGAAGGATATTTGTACTAAGGACCGGTGTATTGCAATCATAGAGAGAGGGCCTATTTATAATCCTCCAGAATTCGGTGAAATCCCTGTTTTCACCAGCCTCTCTTAGGTCAGCCCATAATTCCACTTTTAAGGTGGTTTTTCTTTCTTTAATCTTAGTTCTGTAGATTTTCCTATTTTTTGCCACCTCCACTGAGTTTCTCGGGATTGTCTTAAGACTTGACTTAAGATTTCTTAGTGCTCGCGCACATTCTACATCAAACCATCTTGGGTGGGTCACTAGTTTTCTAGGGCATTTTGCCACTAATAGTTGCCCAGCACATTTAGTTAGCTCCTTAAAGGCGGCAATTAAATCGACTCCCTCAATTTGCAGATCTAAACACTCCTCAAACCACTTTCTCCCCTTTTGTACTAATGCAATATAAAAATCAGGGGCATTGATTTTTGTCCATTTTAGACGCCTTCCTTGATCGGTGGGTTTTAAAATGGTATCCAGCTGCTTATTTATTTCGGGAAGATCCTTATATGGTATTTCTATAACCAAAGGGTTATGATCGCTAAAGGCACTCCATTTAGCGTTTACCTTCCTGATCCGATGTTTAGCAAAGGTGGATATAAAGATGTAGTCTATAATAGACGAACATCCCCTTCCTTTAAAAGTTGGTATCAGAGTGCCCCCTGGTTCAGGAGTTACCAAATCAATAGTATGCGCTAGTGAGTGACTCCCTAATATTTTTGTTATTAGCATACCCTCAGCTGTATGCTCCAGATGTGGGCCCTTTTTAATTGGGCAGAGATCCCAGTGGGTAGTTACCGGTGTCAAGCGTGGGCAAAGATGACAATTTAGGTCCCCCATTAAAAGTACAAATACATTTTCACCGCCTTTTCTTAAATCAAATTCTTGTTTTAGTCTAAGGTCTAATTCCTCAAGTGCGGCATTAGTGCCGCTTCCTGGGGCAGGGTTATAAAAATTGAATAATTGTACCCTCAGCCCCTGTCCCTGGAAGGTTACTGCTTGCAAGTTATCGGAGGTCCAAGATGGCACAATCCATCTCCCCTTCAGATTTACATCAGCATATATTATTAAGCCTCCCTTTGCTCTGCCAGCCCTGCTCTCCTGAGCTGGTACAAAGAAGGACTTAAACCCCTCTAGATGATAGTTATCGGGATCAACTGCCCATGTCTCCTGTAGGGCTATTATATGGGAGTCCCTTAATTGGTTCTTCCACTCTATGTTACTTATTTTCCCCGCTAAGCCTGCAATATTCCAGGATGTTATTACCACCCATGGTCCCTGTGTCCCAGACAGCCCTCGACCATAGGTATCCAATTCATGTGCCTCTTTCCCCTCTAGTGGTGGGTTTTGCCTTTCCCCAATCTGGCTTTGCGGGCAGATTTCTCTGGGGTTCAATGTGTGCCTTCCCACTGATGTTAGTTCAATTATTTTTGTGGGTGTCCTTGTTTCCGTCCCTACCAAACCTGCCTCTGGATTAGTCAGTCAATCATTTTCATCCAACGATTGGAGGGGACTAAATCTATTCTCCCACTGTGGGCCATTAGAATGTAATAGTGGTAGATTAATATATTCACGATTTCTTCTCCAACCTCCATCTAATCCTCCTCCCTTCCCACCCAAATTGTGAGCCAAAGGGTATGTAAGGATGTGTCTGGGATAGAAATAGGCCAGAGGCATAGTTTGAATAGTACTGGTTACATTTTTATTATAATTTCCCAGTATATACTCCACTAACTTTGGGTTCCTGAAATTTGCAATAATGCAATCACCTTTGATGTCCTTTCCTCTGTTGCCCAACCATGGTACCCTTCTCACATGGATAATTTCTCCCCTTTCCTTCCCCTGAAGAGGTCTGTGTATATTTAGCCAGTATATAATCTTATTTTTTAGGTCAAGGTGTGTCTCCCTTTGACCCCCCCTGAGTTCGGGGACCCCGGCGAAAATCACAACATAGGGGCTTGCTTCAGGTGGTAAATTTACTCCAGGGGGGGGAGGGGGAGATTTTCCCTTGCTAACAGGAACTTTCTGCCATACATCCCTCTGCTCATGGGACACATCCTGACCTGATTTTAACTGCGGTCTCCTAAACTGGTCCTTATTTATAGGGAGACAATCTTTCATACTTTCAGGGCGGCATCTATCCTGTAACTGGTCTACACTTATGGGTGGAGCATGAACCTGTGCAGTAGTGCATAGCTCATTTCTGGTACCAATATTCTCCATAGGCAGTAGTTCTGGGGAGGGGGTTACAGTTGAAGTTAAATTTCCAGTAGAGTTAGAGTTATTTTCCTTCAGCTTCGTCTGTTTGTGGAGCTCATTAGTAATTTTGTCTAGTTTGCTGCAAAGAGGTTTTATTTGAGCAATAATTAAGGTTTCTATATGTTTTTGCAGATCGTCTATAACTAATTGTAGCCATCCTGGAGGGCTTAATGGTGTGGACGTATCTACTTCTATGAGCTCATCCTCCCTTAGTTGTTTCTTCCCCCCTTTATTGGTTGGTTTTAGCTTCCTGGCTTGTGTATTCTTGGGACCTCTTTTAGGCAGCCTAGACTTAATTGGGTCGGGTCTTTTTGTTACCTTGCCAGTTAATGGGTCGGCCTCTATTAACTGTTGGCCACAAGGTAAATTTTCAATTGAGATATCCGGGCTTTTATCCAAAGGACTGTCACAAAGGTTTATTTGTGGGGCTAGCAGAGGACTGCTGTGTGTTTGTATATGGGAGTTGTGCGTAGGGGTCAATGATAAACGTCTCTGAGTGCGTTCAATTTCTCCGTTTACTGCACCAATGACCTTCCGTAGCATTAAATCTATGGCCGTTGGGGGTGCAGAATAGCCGGCAAGAGTATCTGTGTTAGATTGGCTATTTGTCGTAATCAGCGGGGTACATGCTTTACGCTTGGTCGATCTAGTCTTCGGTTTAGAAGCCATGACCCCCTTTCTGTTGATATCCCACTTTTCCCCTAATACAAGCAGGACTACGTGGTCAGATATTGGTCAGCATGTATTTAAACAACAATTGCCTACTTGTGGAATCAATGGACCTCGTATATGTCAATTACAATATTGTCCAACGTGCTTCACAATCACCATAGTAGTCCACCTATAGGTGCTGCGCAAACCGAACACTGCTACCAGTTCAACAAGTTAGCTACAGGGCTCTGATAGTCTAGGCAACTCCAATGCCCAATTTTTGCAACAGTAATTGGTGAGACAAGAAATGGAAATGGCCCAGCCCGGCCTCTTTGTGCGGAGTTAACAGCATTAATAAGCGCCCATAGTACGTTACTCTATATGAGAGTTCTAAACAGTACCTCAGAGGTCAGGTTCCTTCGTGCCGATGTTAAGGAAGTGGCCCAGCCCAGCCTCTGCCTGCCCCTGACGGCCACAGACGGCCCGCCCTTTGCCCGGGCTTAGCCCGGCGCCGCCCGCGCGCGGTCCCGCGACGCGGAGGGTGTCACCGCTTTTGTGCGCCTCCGGGCGCGTGATTGTTGTCAGCTGGTGCAGAGGCTGACGGTAGTTGTGGTCTCCCCCTCCTCACAGCGGCCGCAGGCTGTTCTACTGCAGCGGCGGGAGGGAGAGCAGGACAGCTATGGAGGGTCGAGGGAAACAGAAAGGCAGGTGAGGGTCCTCCAATTCCCCCAGCAGCAGCAAGCGTCCAAGAAAGCCCCGCTCCACCGAGGGTGTCACCGCTTTTGTGCGCCTCCGGGCGCGTGATTGTTGTCAGCTGGTGCAGAGGCTGACGGTAGTTGTGGTCTCCCCCTCCTCACAGCGGCCGCAGGCTGTTCTACTGCAGCGGCGGGAGGGAGAGCAGGACAGCTATGGAGGGTCGAGGGAAACAGAAAGGCAGGTGAGGGTCCTCCAATTCCCCCAGCAGCAGCAAGCGTCCAAGAAAGCCCCGCTCCACCGAGGGTGTCACCGCTTTTGTGCGCCTCCGGGCGCGTGATTGTTGTCAGCTGGTGCAGAGGCTGACGGTAGTTGTGGTCTCCCCCTCCTCACAGCGGCCGCAGGCTGTTCTACTGCAGCGGCGGGAGGGAGAGCAGGACAGCTATGGAGGGTCGAGGGAAACAGAAAGGCAGGTGAGGGTCCTCCAATTCCCCCAGCAGCAGCAAGCGTCCAAGAAAGCCCCGCTCCACCGAGGGTGTCACCGCTTTTGTGCGCCTCCGGGCGCGTGATTGTTGTCAGCTGGTGCAGAGGCTGACGGTAGTTGTGGTCTCCCCCTCCTCACAGCGGCCGCAGGCTGTTCTACTGCAGCGGCGGGAGGGAGAGCAGGACAGCTATGGAGGGTCGAGGGAAACAGAAAGGCAGGTGAGGGTCCTCCAATTCCCCCAGCAGCAGCAAGCGTCCAAGAAAGCCCCGCTCCACCGAGGGTGTCACCGCTTTTGTGCGCCTCCGGGCGCGTGATTGTTGTCAGCTGGTGCAGAGGCTGACGGTAGTTGTGGTCTCCCCCTCCTCACAGCGGCCGCAGGCTGTTCTACTGCAGCGGCGGGAGGGAGAGCAGGACAGCTATGGAGGGTCGAGGGAAACAGAAAGGCAGGTGAGGGTCCTCCAATTCCCCCAGCAGCAGCAAGCGTCCAAGAAAGCCCCCAGCCTTAAACCTGGATTTTGCACCTGGGCTGATACTGGCAGTAGTGGAGGTAGCATGGAGGCTGGTATCTGGGTTTGCGCCTCTAGTGCCAGAAGCAACGCTGGTGACCATGGAAACTTTTCTATGGGCATCAGAAGCTGATAAGGAAGGAGGAGACCCTCCAGCCTTCAGGACAACCTTGAAGTAAAACCTGCACTTGAGTCTGAGGGGCTTGGGGTGTTGTGGTAATAGGAAACTGTGCTGCCAATGATATGATTGAGAATGATTACTTGTATTGTGCTTCCTCTTAGACTAGCCTCCATTTTGTATTGTCACCTATTTTGTTTAAATGATCAGTCCAGCTTGAATTCTGTACTATGCTGTTGTGTGCAAGGGACATGGGTTTCCGAGAAATGTATTTTTGCATACTGCTAAGTTCCTCCGAAATGACTCATATGCAGGTGTCGATCGTGTCCATTTGTTTGTTGCGCTAGACCTGATACTGGTCGAGATAATCGGTCTACATTTTGTATGTGTCTCACATTTTTGCATGTGTTCAGGCAAATGTTCCACTCTCTGAATAACTAGTTGTCATATTTATTGGAAACTGAGCTAGCGCTCTGTTCTTACAAACACATACAGTGACTTGTCAGCGTACGACAGAAGGTGGTTGCTCCTGGCCCTTTATCCTGTAAACTTTCTTGTGCATTGCATACAATGTCTGATTTCGAAATTAGACGTATCCTTCAATGTATTGAAAT
Source organism: Triturus cristatus (assembly GCF_964204655.1). NCBI lineage: Eukaryota > Metazoa > Chordata > Amphibia > Caudata > Salamandridae > Triturus > Triturus cristatus. The sequence continues at coordinate 560,254,462 of NC_140590.1, forward strand.
GACATGACTTTGGTATATAAGCTTGTGTGAATCATGAGCGGGCAGAGTGCACTTGGAACCGGCCGTTCCGTGTGTCTCTTAGCTTCAGCTAATACATGCTCCATGACTGTACCTTGAACTTGTAAATGTTTCTTTGCTCTAGTAAATTAATTATTCTTTTACCAAGTTCGAACCACTGCTGAGATTTCATCAACGCCCAGTCCAGCCGGACAGTGGAAATCTACAGTCATGGGGGCGGGAAGCTTCTGAAGTGTACAGTTCCAAAGGAGATTGCATTTCTCAGTGTCAAAACCGGTTGAGGGACCTACCGTGAGACCACAAGACTAGTGTGATTGAAATCTGAAACCAATACCAAGGAGCAGTCATTGACAAAAGGGTAAGTACATGAATGCATGTGTCGACAAATGGTGATGATATTTGAGGCCTTTGTGGTGGTGATGAAAGAAGATAAAAGTTTCATGAGGATGAAAATCTTATGATGAGACATATGATGAAAGGTGTTTTCTCTAGTTATGCATTTTGAAGGCTTTCAGTTAAAGACAAGATGGGTAAGTCTTATACTAAGCCCTCAAAACCTTATCAGGCCCAGCCGGCATCTTGTAAAGATTTGCTGGCTTGATAAATAATGACAAAAAAAGGTTTCTAAACAGAATTATATTTACATAATTTTTGAACAGATTTACCAGAAAGAATTATTTGTTTCAATTTCCTGTAGAGGGTACTTTTGATTTTGATTAAGGTCGAAAGAAAGTGAGATTGGTACAGTTTGAGATTTTGAACAGGTAGTAAGAGTATGCCTGAGAATGAATGGTGAAAGAAACAGTGTACAAGCGAACTAACAAATGTATGAAGGAGTGGTGTACAAACAGAGAAAAATCAAAGCTTTAGAACGAGCACGGGGTGCCGCACACGAAGAGGGCTGTTACACTGCTTAACTGTCTGCCCCTACAGATGCAGAGCTACAGGTTACGGAAGAAATTCTCTCAAGGACATTGCATGCACCTGCCAATACAGAGCTGGCACAGGCAACAAAGGCAAAGGGCAAGAAGAGTAGTGTAGGGAGAGAGGAGAATGGGTATGACCCATAAGTAGTTAATGAAACCCCATAATTCATAATAGATTAGATGAAGTTAAGCAAGCAATAGTAACCAATTGGATCTACAAACTGCAGAACATGGGATCTAAGAATTTCCCTGGACGAGAAGCACAATTCCCCATGAACACATACGCAATGCTGGATAATGATGACCTGGAAGGCATGTGTTACTATCTCGGTGAGGCGGATAAGGACTATTGTGCACATTGTGATGAAAAGGGAACAAGTCCCAAGTTTAAATACCCAAGGACTATTTTGAAATTGATGAATTGGTGAAAGAATATAAGGAATATTAGGATGCTCTAAAACTTGTAGCAGGATGGAAAGAAAGTTTTAGAGACCTCCAAAAGAAAAGAGCCTATCTCATGAGAGAATTGTAAGGGTGTAATAAACATAATCCTATTTATTTTGTTTACGCACCCTGGTCTAAATTAGAATTGGTATCTTTTGCTAATGAATTTCCCAACATTCAATAACATCCGGATGAATGGTATACTAAGGTAGAATGGGTATTAAAGATTGGTCAATTAACCACTTGCTGATCTGGATAGTATGTTCTCCATACTATTTCCCACTGGTCCATGGAGGAAATTTGTAACAGACCTTGACACTGTACAATGGGCAGAAACAACTGCCAAATGCGAACATAATCAAGACACGCCTTCCTGAGCAAATTCTTGCCGTACCAGGGAACACTTATTACATACATTAGTGCCTTGAAAAACTATGGACTGAGCTAAGGTTCTAAGTGCCAACCAAGTTAAAACAGAGTCAGTGTATGCCTTTTTATGGTAGACAACAGAAAATATTTGCTGCCCAAAGCGAGAAGGATGTCTCCGCTGATGGGGCTGCACAAGCTTTAGGAAATTGTTAGCAGTAGCCCAATACTATGCTGAAAAACTAGACGAAGAAATGAGAGCTAAAAAGCACAAAGAATTAAAGGGATGCATGTTAATGCAACAATTACAGCTTGGTCGGGGACACAACAGAGGTGGCTAGGGGAGATGGAGGAAGGGGGAACTCCTCCACACCTGGGCCCTGTAAAGGTACGTATAAATGTCACAATTGTGGGGATCCAAATCATTAGGTCCGAAAATGTCCCACATTACAGAGTAGTAGTGGACAATCAGTAGGACGCTGCATGAACAGAAACATCTAAGGCAGCCCATCATCAGGCTAACAATTTTGATAACGCAAAAAAGATCCGATATCAGGGATCAGAGAACCTAGCTAGATGGGAAAGGAGGGGTCTACTTACTCGGCTTGCCTCCGTCAACGGAGGCAAGCCGAGTCAAGGTTATTTAGGCTCCTCCACCTCGGCAGACCATGAGGCAAATTTTGAGTAACTACTAAATACTACGCATTCAATCTAACCGTATGTAATTGATTTACGCTGACACTAATGTGCGCGTTTATTTTTCCTTTTTACTTTATCACCTTATTCTAGGTCTTTGCACGGAGTGGTACACATGGGGCTGGTCCCCATGCGGTCCTGAAGAAGAGGTTTAGGGGATAACCTTGAAACAATATTAGGGACTATTAGCACATTATTACCTAATTCCTCCCTTTTATTAAACCCCCTTTTTATCCTTTACCAACTAGGAGCAAGAATAAACTCATTTACGCTCACTAGCTAGGTAACTTTTAATTAACCCGCACCACTCCCCTCTCACTGCACTACACATAGTCTTCACTAAATAGTGCTCCTACTTAACTGTCGCAAGTCGCAGCACACCCCAAGCAGTAGATGCTTGGGATGGCCCCAATAATGAAGCATGTCACCTAGGGGAAACCTTTGGTGAGTGAGGGGACTCAAGAAAAGTATTTTCTTTTCTCTATTTGAGGTGCGTCTTACTTACTAAGTAGACCCCTCCTTTCCCATCTAGCTAGTTTCTCTGATCCCTGATGTCGGATCTTTTTTGCGTTATTAGTACTTAGGAGGACGAACCTAGCCATATCCTCCTCTCCCCTCTCCTTATTTCGATAACAATTTTGATAATCAGAAGTGGACTGATGCTCATCAAAGGTTTCAATGACTAATGAAGACATTGACTACACTTATGATTATGTGACATAAGGGTACCCTAGAGAGGGAGTGGTTATCTCTGTAGATTCGAGGGTACGCTATGTGGAAGCTGAAATTAAAGGAAGGAAAGTAAAAATTCTCTTAGACACAGAGGCGACTAATTCCTCTATCTCGGGAAAAGCTATCCCACCTGTTCTACTCTCGGTATGCACTAACACTTCAGCAGAATTTTCAAACATGCCTGACTCTAGTCCCATCAGCAAACCACTAACTTACACACCGGACCCCATTACTGATACCTATTTGTTTGTAATAACTGACAAGTGTACCCTAAATTTGCTAGGCATGGATTTATTTACCATGTTACATGCAGCTATTAAATGTTCTCCTGATGGTGTATATTTAGAATGTGGGGAGGACTGTCTTTTGACGTCCATATCTGAAAGTCTTTATACAACCAGAGACATTCTATACACTCTGCACCAAGTGCTGCAAGAGTGAGTTACCAGTGCAGTATGGGTGGTAGGAAAAAATGATGTGAGTTAAATGTCTATCGTCCCCTGCTCAAATTACAGTCACACAAAATGTGCCTCTACCACGCATCCCTTAACACAAAATGCCAAGAGAGTTAGGATTACAGAAAGTAATGATGAGGAATGGGGTTTATCAAAGAAATAGAAGGGAGCCCTTGCAATAGTCCATTTCTACCCATATCAAAGAAGAGCAGTGACCCTATTAAGCGGACACTTGGAGGCTAGTGGTTGACCTTAGAGAAATTAATAAAATTGTTGAAACTCATTTTCCTGTTGACCCCAACATAACAACAATAATTGCAACTGTACCCCCCACAGCAACCTATTTTTCGGTTATAGACCTGAAAAATGCCTTTTACCCTAATTCCCTGCATGAGGATTCCTGGTATTTATTTTCATATTTACATTTAAAGGGTGTTCCTATTGCTTTTAACAAATTCCACAATGATATATTGAGTCTCCTTTTATTTATTCCCAAGCCCTTAACACAACTAGACAATTTTATTCCTCATCAGATCACCATCATAATACAATACATTGGCGACATTTTATTATGTAGTACAGATGAACAGACTTGCATTGATGATACCATAAACTTGTTGAATGTCCTGCACGATCACGGGCACAAGGTTTCACCTACCAAGTTACAATTTTTTCAACAAGAGTTGCCTATTCATGACACCTCCTGTTGAAGGGGGTAAGGAGGATTGATTCTGAAAGAATAAGCACTATTTTGCAGATTCCACCACCCACCATACAAGAACAAGTTAGAGCATTCTTAGGCATGGCTGGATTTTGTAGACTTTGGATGCTGAATGTTTCACTTTTATCTAAACCCATACAAGCCCTTACATGCAGAGACATTACATACCCTGTACCATAGGACCAATAACACCATGTAAGTTTTCTTGCTATCTGCCAAGTGTTATGTAACGCCCCTGCATTGGGCATGCCAGACTATGAAAAATAATTTCATCTGTTTGTTCATGAGAGGGATGGTTGTGCTCTGGTGGTTTTAACTCAAATACAGGGATACTATAAACGGCCATTTGCTTACGTTTCAGTCACATTGCATTCAGTAACCAAAGGATTACCTATATGTCTCCGTGACCCTGCAGCAGCTGCAGTCTCACTACAAGCAGAGACTTTGATATTAGGGAATACATGTCATGTGTATGTCCCCCATTTAATTGAATAGTTTTTTAATAAAACGTGAACACAGCACCTAACAAATGCTAGGCTTTCACATTATTAACTAAGATTGTTAGCACCCAATAATGTTTTACACTGCTGTACTGTGTTGAATCCAGCCATGCTACTTCCCACTCCATTACAACAAACAAATGATGGACGGAATGCTGACAATGCAGACATTCTCCCCCAGTCAAGAGATCTGGGTTAAATCCATCGTTCTTTTGCCCACTACGCCACCCCAGTTCAGACATGGCCATATGCAAATCAGTCTTGACCCTGTGCCTCATGGGAACAGTCCAGCCCGAACTGCCAAGCCATGTCTTCCCTGGACCGGAATCAAGCATCCTAGGACCGGTTTCTGGCTATCAGCCGTCATCAGCCAGGATAGCTTGACTCCAGTGGCATAGTGAGCACGGGTCCCACGTCTGGGAATACCCATCCCACTTAGGGCGAAAAGCGTTACAACAAACAAATGATGGACGGAATGCTGACAATGCAGACATTCTCCCCCAGTCAAGAGATCTGGGTTAAATCCATTGTTCTTTTGCCCACTACGCCACCCCAGTTCAGACATGGCCATATGCAAATCAGTCTTGACCCTGTGCCTCATGGGAACAGTCCAGCCCGAACTGCCAAGCCATGTCTTCCCTGGACCGGAATCAAGCATCCTAGGACCGGTTTCTGGCTATCAGCCGTCATCAGCCAGGATAGCTTGACTCCAGTGGCGTAGTGAGCACGGGTCCCACGTCTGGGAATACCCATCCCACTTAGGGCGAAAAGCGTTACAACAAACAAATGATGGACGGAATGCTGACAATGCAGACATTCTCCCCCAGTCAAGAGATCTGGGTTAAATCCATCGTTCTTTTGCCCACTACGCCACCCCAGTTCAGACATGGCCATATGCAAATCAGTCTTGACCCTGTGCCTCATGGGAACAGTCCAGCCCGAACTGCCAAGCCATGTCTTCCCTGGACCGGAATCAAGCATCCTAGGACCGGTTTCTGGCTATCAGCCGTCATCAGCCAGGATAGCTTGACTCCAGTGGCATAGTGAGCACGGGTCCCACGTCTGGGAATACCCATCCCACTTAGGGCGAAAAGCGTTACAACAAACAAATGATGGACGGAATGCTGACAATGCAGACATTCTCCCCCAGTCAAGAGATCTGGGTTAAATCCATTGTTCTTTTGCCCACTACGCCACCCCAGTTCAGACATGGCCATATGCAAATCAGTCTTGACCCTGTGCCTCATGGGAACAGTCCAGCCCGAACTGCCAAGCCATGTCTTCCCTGGACCGGAATCAAGCATCCTAGGACCGGTTTCTGGCTATCAGCCGTCATCAGCCAGGATAGCTTGACTCCAGTGGCGTAGTGAGCACGGGTCCCACGTCTGGGAATACCCATCCCACTTAGGGCGAAAAGCGTTACAACAAACAAATGATGGACGGAATGCTGACAATGCAGACATTCTCCCCCAGTCAAGAGATCTGGGTTAAATCCATCGTTCTTTTGCCCACTACGCCACCCCAGTTCAGACATGGCCATATGCAAATCAGTCTTGACCCTGTGCCTCATGGGAACAGTCCAGCCCGAACTGCCAAGCCATGTCTTCCCTGGACCGGAATCAAGCATCCTAGGACCGGTTTCTGGCTATCAGCCGTCATCAGCCAGGATAGCTTGACTCCAGTGGCGTAGTGAGCACGGGTCCCACGTCTGGGAATACCCATCCCACTTAGGGCGAAAAGCGTTACAACAAACAAATGATGGACGGAATGCTGACAATGCAGACATTCTCCCCCAGTCAAGAGATCTGGGTTAAATCCATCGTTCTTTTGCCCACTACGCCACCCCAGTTCAGACATGGCCATATGCAAATCAGTCTTGACCCTGTGCCTCATGGGAACAGTCCAGCCCGAACTGCCAAGCCATGTCTTCCCTGGACCGGAATCAAGCATCCTAGGACCGGTTTCTGGCTATCAGCCGTCATCAGCCAGGATAGCTTGACTCCAGTGGCGTAGTGAGCACGGGTCCCACGTCTGGGAATACCCATCCCACTTAGGGCGAAAAGCGTTACAACAAACAAATGATGGACGGAATGCTGACAATGCAGACATTCTCCCCCAGTCAAGAGATCTGGGTTAAATCCATCGTTCTTTTGCCCACTACGCCACCCCAGTTCAGACATGGCCATATGCAAATCAGTCTTGACCCTGTGCCTCATGGGAACAGTCCAGCCCGAACTGCCAAGCCATGTCTTCCCTGGACCGGAATCAAGCATCCTAGGACCGGTTTCTGGCTATCAGCCGTCATCAGCCAGGATAGCTTGACTCCAGTGGCGTAGTGAGCACGGGTCCCACGTCTGGGAATACCCATCCCACTTAGGGCGAAAAGCGTTACAACAAACAAATGATGGACGGAATGCTGACAATGCAGACATTCTCCCCAAGTCAAGAGATCTGGGTTAAATCCATCGTTCTTTTGCCCACTACGCCACCCCAGTTCAGACATGGCCATATGCAAATCAGTCTTGACCCTGTGCCTCATGGGAACAGTCCAGCCCGAACTGCCAAGCCATGTCTTCCCTGGACCGGAATCAAGCATCCTAGGACCGGTTTCTGGCTATCAGCCGTCATCAGCCAGGATAGCGTGACTCCAGTGGCGTAGTGAGCACGGGTCCCACGTCTGGGAATACCCATCCCACTTAGGGCGAAAAGCGTTACAACAAACAAATGATGGACGGAATGCTGACAATGCAGACATTCTCCCCCAGTCAAGAGATCTGGGTTAAATCCATCGTTCTTTTGCCCACTACGCCACCCCAGTTCAGACATGGCCATATGCAAATCAGTCTTGACCCTGTGCCTCATGGGAACAGTCCAGCCCGAACTGCCAAGCCATGTCTTCCCTGGACCGGAATCAAGCATCCTACCACTCCATGGCAGGAGATAGAGGTTCCCCATGATTGTATATTAATTACTGAAGAAACCATAAAGGGCAAAATAGATCTTCTAGACCACCGGTACTCATAGTTTGGCCCGCGGGCCGCCAGTGACCCGGCAGGCCTTCATTGGTGGCCCGCGGACCTTGCCTTGTCATTTCCAGTGAGTAAACACAGAAGATGCCTGCAAGAGCATATACGCAGTGAATACGTATTCAATATTTATTCACTACGAATGCTCCTGCGGCCATCTTCTGTGTTTACTGCTGGCCTCTGAATGTGCCCATCTCTGTGACATCACACACGGCACCGACAGGTCCTTTAAAAGTCAGCTGTAAGCGCTTTCACTGCTGACTTTTAAAGGGCCTTTTGGGAAGCTTCCTGGGTCCGTGTTGCAGACGACATCCTCTCCTCTCCGCCCGCAGCCTCTTCTCGTCTGGAGCCTCTTCTCTGCTTGACGACATCCTCTCCAGCCTCTTCTTGCCCCAGAGCCTCTTCTCTGCCCGATGTCATCCTCTCCTCTCTGCCGGCAGCCTCTTCTCGCCCCATAGCCTCTTCTCTGCCCGACGACATCCTCTCCTTCAGCGGCCTCATCTTGGGACCCAGCGGCCTCATCTCCGGACCCAGCGGCCTCATCTTGGGACCCAGCAGCCTCATTTCGGGACCCAGCGACCTCATCTCAGGACCCAGCGGCCTCATCTCGGGACCCAGCGGCCTCATCTCGGGACCCAGCAGCCTCATCTCGGGACCCAGCGGCCTCATCTCGGGACCCAGCGGCCTCATCTTGGATGCAATGTAAGGGTCTCTCACCTGTTTCTCCATTTGTCTCTTCCTTACTTTCCCTATGTGTGACTCTTTCACCCTGCGCCTTTTCTCTGGCTCAAGAATCTCATCAAGTTTATCTTTCTCCATCTTTTTAATTAACTGTAAAATAACTGCATGGCACAAAAAGCTGCAATGTTTAATTATAGCCCTTTGCACATGCATCCCATTCAAAGGCAATGGAGATGATTGTGTTATAGTTAATATTTGACATCTTTTATTCAAGTGAACTGTAATTTGACGACAGCACACTAAGCCTCGCATATATGCTTTGTGAATTAGCAGATCCACAGAAAGGGTGTTGCTTGGAAGGCTTTAATGCAATTATTGTATAATTAATGTGTATGGAAGTCAGAGAGGCTTTAGGCTTTGCAGCTGTTTAGAAACTGGAAAAAAAGAATGAAAAATTGCACACTATTGATAGACAAGTTATTGGGGGGAAAAATGAGAACACCGTTTTGGATGTTTGAAAAGGGTTTACAGGTGTAAACGAGTCAGGGCAAACCCAGTAGGTCTCGAGTTGGCAAGGCAGTGCTGATGGTTATTTTCTATCTAAAGCCTATACCTCAAACATAAGACAAATAAAGGAAATATACCCTTGTCTACACATAGCTGCCATATGATTTTATATTTTAAATTTAAGAAACATTGACCGATGTGTCTGATTTCCTCGTTTTGAACTAAAATGCATTTCAGTTGTGCCATGTATTTTATTTTTAATATTATCGAAGAATATAAGAGTCATTTAATGCCTAACCACACATTCATGTTGCTGAAATGAAAGTGAGACACACCCAAAAAAACCTCCCTTGCACTGATCTGGTTCGGTAGAGTGCTGGTCTGAAAATATTGGCCAGGGCTGCATTTGTTTCCCAGTCCGGCCCTGCCCGCGTCCAAGAGAGAGACCTATTGTGACAGCTTCTCTACATACACGGTAACGAGTAGTGTCAATGCTAAATTAGTGTGTCGAGTTCTTATGACCTAATATGAAGCAATGCTGCTTCTTGGCCTCCAGTTGTTCAAAAAGGGAATTTAGCAGAGCAAGCAGTAGTTTGGTAAAATAATTTTCACCTGCATTAAGCAGAGATGTCAGCTGACATAGAGAGCAAAGTTGAGCTACAAACAATGTTTTGTTAAAATTGTCAGATTAAGCAACAGTTGATGTATTATGTGTCAAATATGGCAGCTATAATTATGTGGAAAACATTTGCAAAGTAGGATATGTTTCCATTCATGTTTGAACTGCTCTTGTGGAAAAAGGGATGTGAAGTACTGATGACAGAAACGGCATGCTACAGAGACAAATGGCTTGTGAATCCACTTGTAAGCGTATTTAGGACATTTCTGTGATTGCAAACGTATTCCACTTTGTGAATGTATTTTAATGTCAATAACTCATATTAAACCTTAAATAAATACGTGTATCCATTGGTTGAATTAAATAACGTAATAAACTGTAACTGGGCAATGAAATGCCAAACAAATACAAACATTTGGGATGTTTTGCTCTTTCTGGCCACACCTGACTCCGCCCACTGGCCCAATCCTCAGGTTATTCCCGCCCTCTGATTCTCTGCCCACAGTTCCCCTACTTTTTTCTCCCCACTTCGACCACTGTTCCGCTTACACCCAACACTGAACTATGAGGGTGGGAGGGCACCCTCCCCCACCTCCTCTTCCTCTACTACCCCTTTAACCTCCACATGAAACCTGGCCCCTCCCCCTCCCCAACCCCTCTGAACAGGCCGGACCATTGTATCAGAGCCTTTCAGATTCCTGTAGTTTGACAGCTTCTCCACACCAAATAGCACTGTCCTGATTAGCTCCTTCCATATGTTTTTCTACTATGATAGCTGACTTTCCCTACATTTGTGCAGACTGTTCCGCTATTAGATCTGTTACAACTGTCACAGTTGTTCTAATTCCAATGTTTTTTGCAATTGCTGTATTTCCAATACGGACAGATCGGCCAGATTTGATTAACATGAGTTAAAATCACAAGTGCGACATCATTTAGTCCAATTAAATGTGTTCTGCCATGGTAAGTGTGGCCTCCGGGCCTTCTGGTTCATGTAGTTTTACAATTACTTTGCTTCAGTGAGCGTGTCTCTTTATCAATGTTTCTCGCAATATGCTTACCACAGTGGGTTCGTGCCAGAGTTTCAATGCGCTACGGCTGCTTTCTTCTGCCCACAGCATTGGAATACTTCCCATTGTGGTGATCATCTGTCAGAAGGCCCGGAGGCCACGCCTACTATGGCAGAGCACATTTAATTGGACTAAATGATGTCTCACTTCTGACTTTAACGCCATTGAGAAAGGGAAATCCTGAAACACGTCTGGCATATTGAACTTTTGTGTTGCCAAGGGTACAATTAGCACGTCTGTAACCTGCAGTAAAATGTTTGGAGAAATACATACCTGTGTGGCACAACCTTCGTTTGGATATATGTATATATATATATAGATCTCATTTATTTCAAATCCCTATTGAGTGACACATTTCCTGCCTAAACCACTGGCTTTAGGAAAGCCTCCTGTTTTTCATTTTCAGTTTTACCCTTTACTTTGTATGTTTAAACAAAACATTTCTTTGGTGTTGCTCACAGATCTGTTGAAAGACGCGGTGTCAGTCTATCGGCCGTGGGGTGTGTTGGTCCATCGGTCGTGGGGCGTGTCGGTCGTGAGGCGATGTCGGTCCATTGGTCGTCAGGTTGAAAATCAGATTCCTGTTCCTTGTTACTTATTGCACATTAACAAATAAGCTGGAGAGCTCCACAGTTGCCTACAGTCCAGTATACAAGCCTTGCAAACAACCCACGCACCCTCCTGAGGCGGAAGCCGGGAGCACCACGTACCTTTTTAAAAACTTGTGTGTCACTGAATTGTGTTATATTTTTAACTACTCACTTCATTTCCTGGCACCTCAGGACTCTGTTGCCTGATCCTTAAGCTCACCGCACAGCAGACTCAGCGCTGTTGCGGACTCGAGTTCAAAAACAATTCCTGCCGCCATTGCCACGCACCCTCCGAGGCCACGCCCCCCGCCCTTTTCACCCCCTTGATAACATGTGCATTCATCGTACGCGCAGCGGACGGGCGCAGCGGGCGCGCTGTTTGCGCGCCGAAGGCGCGCCTAAGGCAAGCCCGTCTGCGCCCGTCCTCGCCAAGACATCGCCTCTCGCCTGTCCCCCTGGCCAAGCCACACGGGAAATCTACCACTATGACAGAGAACTCCTTGTCGCCCGGAACCCTGGAAAGAGCTGCGAGAGGATATTGGGACATCTCGGACAAACATGCCTTCAATGTAAGTCATGTCATTTTTCTACACCCAGCCCCTGTCTACCTAGGTGCCTCTCAGTTGTGCATAAACAAACCCCTCTCACCATTCTACAACTAAATGTTAGGTCTCTCGCTAAGCACCACCTAGAGGTTCACACCCTCCTACTCGAAGAGAATCCTGACATTCTCTTCATTTGCGAAACCTGGCTTCATGATGATATGACTTGTGTATCTAACCTTACGCTACCAGAGAGCTACCAAATGAAATCAATAAATAGAGACACTAGAGGTGGCGGCATTGCTGTCATATACAAAAAGCAATTTCTCTGCTCCTTTATCAAAGAAAATATCTCGAGCTGTGAAAGTGCTCGCTTTAAGATCACAGCGGGCCCCCATTTCTCCCTATCTGGCCTTTACATTTATCGACGTCTACATTCATTGAAGCTCTCCTTGAAGTGGCGAGCTCCCTCGTGGTGGGCTCGGCAAACTTCACCATATTAGGAGACCTTAATCTCCATTTCGATCGGAATCAAGATTCCATCATTAAAAATCTTCTGGCCGACCTGTCAGCCCTACAACTCTACCCTCTGATCCAGGACGCTACCCATTCCGCTGGACATATACTAGACCCTGTCTTCACTAACATCCCAGAGACTATAACAGAGACGCCCAAACCCATGGGATGGACAGACCATTACCTAATCAAATTCACTATATTGATTAAGGAAATGTTCAACTGGGCTGAGCCTACCCGCCGCCTAAAAAGACCATGGCATAAACTCTCAACCAGTGACCTGCATTCCACCTTAGGAGAATTCCATCAAGAGGCACATATGAACATCAATACTACATATGCGGCCTTCCATGACTGGATCACTCAAGGTCTTGATGCTCTCATCCCCCTCAAATGGACTAAGGGACGCAGTTCCCCCTCCAACCCATGGTACAACAACACCCTGAAATCCATGCGGAAGGAATGTAAGAAAGCTGAAAGAGCCTGGAGGCGAGATTACAATGACAGAGACAAAGCCTTCTATCTGTCCAAACAAAAGCTATACCACAAAGCTATTTGCTCTACACGCGCCGCCTTCTATGCTGAAGAAATTAATTCCAGTCCTTACCCCGCCAAAGTGGTATTCAAACTTGTAGAAGAACTGCAGAGTAGCAAATCTCCTTCCTCCAGCATTACTTCTGCGCAGCAATGTGAGGACCTTGCCACATTCTTCACTGAAAAAGTGCAAAAAATCTATAAAACCTTCCCACAGCACTCTGATACAGCACTCAGCCCCCCTATACCCATTAGTAATGGCACCACGCTGATGTACATCCCTGAAATCTCTCATGAGGACCTTACTAAACTATGTAGGAAGGTTAAATCTGGTTCCCCAGCAGACCATATGAGACCGGCCCACTTCATCGAATCCCTAGAATTTTTTTTACCTTCCATGGCATTCATTTTGAATCTTTCCTTCTCCTCGGCTAGGGTCCCGACTGCTTGGAAACATGCGTGGGTCTCTCCCATTATTAAAAAACCGACCCTTGATCCCTCTAAACCGGAGAATTTTAGACCTATCTCATTGCTCCCATGGTTATCCAAACTTGCAGAGGCCCATGTGAATATCATCTTATCTAAACACACGGATTAAAATAACATCTTAGACCCATCCCAAAACGGGTTTAGGCCGGGCCACTGCACTGAGTCTGCCCTCCTAGCCACGTCGGAACATCTCCGGACGATACTTGATGCCGGTCAAAGTGCTGCGCTGATCCTATTGGACCTCAGCGCTGCCTTTGACACGGTATCTCATAACGTTCTGTTAAATCGTCTGGCTACTGTGGGAATCTCAGGCCTTGCCTTGGAATGGTTCCGCTCCTTCCTGAAAGACAGAACTTTTCGGGTTTCAGCTCCTCCATTCCTCTCCCAGTCCCATTCCATCGGACAGGGAGTCCCTCAGGGCTCTGCACTCAGCCCATCCCTTTTCAACCTATATGTGCAACCACTTGCCGTAGTAGCCAGAGAATGGGACCTCACGCTGGTGTCATACGCCGATGACACGCAGCTGGCCATCACTCTCACCGAAGGTCCCTCTACCTCTGCCACAAGGTTCAGAGATGGTCTGGCTGCTGTGGCCCAGTGGATGACAGAAAACTGCCTGCAGTTGAATGCAGGAAAGACGGAGGTGCTGCTCCTCGGAAAGAATACTAGCCACTGGAACCAGCACTGGTGGCCTTCGTCGCTGGGCACCATTCCACCCCCCAAATCCTTGGTCAAAAATCTTGGCGTCTGGATGGACTCCTCACTAGACTTCCAGACACACACAAAAAAGGTAGCGGCTACCTGTGTGGGCCTGTTAAGGAGACTTAAACCTATACTCGGCTTCTTTGACTCCAATGTTCGCCAAATGATTGTCCAAGCCACAATTCTCTTCCGCTTGGACTACGCCAATGTCTTACTTCTGGGGGCCAACAAAGCGGAGATAGCACGACTGCAACGCATGCAGAACACCGCGGCAAGAACCTTGGTCGGCCTTCCCCGCAGATGTTCAGCCAAAGCCACAATTCGAAGGCTGCACTGGCTTCCCATCGAATCCCGAATCCAGTTTAAAGCTCTCACCATGATCTCTAAAATCCTTAAAACTGGACGCCCAGAACTTCTCCGGCCACTCCTTACACCCTATGTGCCACAGCGCAAATTGCGCTCTCTAGGCCAGCATCTGCTGACGGTACCCCGTACAAAGCTAGCCCGCACTGGTGGACGTTCGTTCAGGGTGTTGGGAGCCAAACTTAGGAACACCCTGCCAGTGAACATCCGCTCATTGGAAAATCTGTCCGCCTTCCGGAAAGCTGCTAAAACCTACCTATTCCCTTCCTCTTAGGCCTCCCAGCTGTTTTCCTTCTGTCCTCCGTTGAGTCTCCGTGGTTCTTAGCGCCGGGACGCCTCTTTGCTGGGGCAGCTGTTTGCGCTTTGTCAAATAATAACATAACATAACATAACATATAGAGCGATCACAGGATATTCCAGGTAGCATGGGAAGAAGAGTACTTGTTTGTTGAATGCCCAAAAGAAAAAGCCACCCGTTTGCTTTGCAAAGAGAAAGTAAATGTTCTTAAGAGGTATAACCTGGAACAGCACTACAAAACGCTACACTCCGGATACACTGAGAACTTCCCACTGAAATTAAAACTGCGTTCTGCAAAAGTGGCATCATTAAAGCAAGCACTTCTTTCCCAGCAGAAGATCTTCCTTTGCCAGATGAAGGAATCTGAGGCTGTTACAGAAGCATCTTTAAAAATATGCTACTTGCTGGCCAAACATAAGAAGCCATTCACAGATGCAGAGCTGGTGAAGAAATGTTTCCTTTCGGCAGCCACATTTTTATTTGACAACTACATTAATAAAGCCAGCATTTTAAAGAAAATCTGTGCTTTACAGCTATCAGATTCCACATGTGCACGCAGAATAGAGGCAATGGGTCAAACGTCCAGGAGCAGGTGATCATAGCAGTCAGACAGTAACCACTCTTCAGAATTGCCATGGATGAGTCCACAGACCTAGACGATGTGACCCAGTTATTAGTTTGGGTGAGGTATTTGGACCAATCGCTTCATCCCAAAGAAGAGCTCCTGTGCCTTCTACCACTGCACGGGCACACAAGAGGAGAAGATATATTGGACAGTATGTTCAACTACTTTGAAACAAATCACATACCACTGAACACTCTTGTCAGCATCACAACAGATGGGGCTCCTGCCATGGTAGGCCATGACAGAGGCTTCGTATCTATGCTTAAAAAGAAGCTCATAGGACAGACTGTGGTAGACTACCACTGCACCATTCACCAAGAAGTATTGTGTGCAAAATTAAAGCATGGAGAACTGAATAATGTCCTCAAAGTTGAAGTAAAAATTGTTAATTTTATCCGTGCCAAAGCTCTTACCCATAGACTTTTTAAAGCAATACTGCAGAAATATGAAGCTGAATATACAGACCGCTTGATGCACACTGATGTGCTGTTGCAGGGATTCTGTACATATACAGAACTATGCACAGGTAACCAGGACTTTGGTGTATTGTGGTGTACCAAAAACACGCCTCAGTGCCCAGAACCCCTATCCGGCTAGCTATAGTATCCCATTCGTTCTCCGTACTACAGCGGAGCTACCAATGATTGGATATCCTAGAACATGTGACTCAGGGCCTCTCAGAATTCGTGGGAACAAGACACTCTTTCGCTTAGATACTCATACCTGTTCACAATGAGAGTAACCAGAGACACTGTATAGTTTAAAACGTTTATTTCAACTAACATGATCTGTAATGCAGTACACTTGCTAACACTAGCAAAGAAATGCATAAAAACAATATAATCAGCATGGTTACAATTCCATATAATACGAACGGGGATAGCATATTATAATGACAGTGGATTAAGCCTTATGGCGCTTTACCACCCTCCCCGTGCTACAAGCTATGTTTATTATATCAGTGGAAGACCTCTGGGCTTGGACAGCGGAACCCCCTACCTCAAGTCTTAGATGATAGGAATTACATCTCCGGACAAGCACAGCTCTTCCACTGGAAAGGTTTTCTCCAAGTGTTGTTAACTTGCATCCTGTGCAATATTAAAAGCACCCAGAAAGTCTGAAGCGCAGCTGTGTTCCATCTTATGTCTATATATGTGTGGGACGGACCAAAGCCGATTAACCAGTGGAGTTGTTTTCTGGCCTTGAACACGAAGTACAGATGAGAACTCAGAGCACAACAGAAATAGTGAAAGGCAGACAGTTCCCATGTGAAGCAGCACGAGCAAAAGTGTTTACGGGAACCAAGGTATGTAGTGTCATGTGCATAAGCGGCAAGATGGCGGTGATGCAACGCACAAACTAATGCTAACTTAGCAACGTCCGCTGGCACCCCCAAACCCTCACGACACCCTCCCCTTGGGCAGTCCTACGCACAGTGATCGAAGCAGAACACAGAGTTCAAAAAGTCTGAGCAACAAGATCTTATGCGACTTGGAAGTGAAGAATGTCATTACAGTGAGAAATATGGTATAGTTCTGTTCGTTAAAAAAAAATATCCTTCTGGTAGGGGATTAAAAAAGTAATAGAAAGGAAAACAAATTTTTTTTTAAAATGGACGGCCTGGTTTTATTAATCCATTAGCGTGTTAGCGCAAAAAGTGGTGACAGCTTCCAACAGGAAATCATTGTCATCGTCTGAAAATGTAGACGGCATCCAGTTAAGTAATTCAAAGGAGCAAACATGCTCATTAACGATGGGTGCTTCCAGCACCATTGGTGGGCAACTTGCGTCGTACTCGATGTAACTTCATTGCAGGAAATCACGTGCTGCTGCACCGATATCCCACTGAGCTAGTACTCCTAGCGCAGCCGCACATGCCATCAAACCCATACCGGAACAGTCCTGCTCCTGAGACACTAGTGGGTCCATCAGTAAGGCAAAGTCCGGGTCAGGAGACGCTGTATTTGTGAGGCAGAGATCCAAAGCCCATTGAAAAGGACATTCCAAGCAGGAGAAAACTTGTTGCACGCGAGTGTACCATGGAAATCGGAAAGACAGATTATAAGCCACGCTTAGAGTGGCCAGTGGCAAGGTACCTTAGCACTGAAGCATGCGACTATGAAGCAGCTGCAGCTGGGCCGGGTTGTGTATGACCACAAGAGGGGTAGCCATTTCAGAGCAGGCAAATCACTATGAAGACCCCGGCAGCGAAAATGATTATTGGTGGCAACCCGCCGAAGAAGCTGGAAAAAATAGAATGAATGAAAGCCGGGATCACACCAAAAATAGTTTGAAAAGATGTTACAAGGCCAGAACCCACAGTTTTAAAAAAATGAGCCAGCCCCGTTGTATGTGAAGCATTGAAGATAGAATGAATTCGCTCACCAAAATGTTGTGGGAGGTCAGTGTTTAAAAGTGAATGAACTTCTGTTCTTGTATTTACCACCTGCAGGACATAGGTCTCACGGGCAGAAGTGAGAGAAACTTCATTCTGGGACAATGAAGCTCTTATTCGGCTCAGCTTGTCGAACTCTGCCTTCAAGGTCGAAATAGAATGCCAAATTGAGATATCGGGACTCCCACGAGGTGGAGGAAACAGCACATTTTTGCAGCAAACTACACGTGTGACACAATCACAATGTACGGTATGCCTATTAACATGCCTCAGCATTTTTCATTATTCAGAAGTAAATAACTACTGTTAGACAACAGTGTGAATGTTGGTTTAATCGAGGGGACGGGCTTTCCCTTTAAAATGCATGTTAAATTAGGTGCCTCTAAATTACAAGCGCCGTGCAATTATATATTTTTGCACACAAGGGAGTGTCCAGTGGAAGAATCGCAAGATTCACCAGTCAGATACACCTCTGTGTCATCACACAAACGTCTAAACGTGAAGGGAAGTAACCAAACTTCATGAAGGAACGAGTTTCCTAATGGTTCATAGCGACCTAGGGGAAAATGTTTCAAGCATGATGTAAATTTAAATAAGGAGAACAGTAGTGTTATAACCCCATGAAAGAGCCAAACAGCAGTGTTTGTTTCCGCTACTGAGAATGGTAAAGGGTCTAATTTTTCTATTTGTAAAAGGGTATAGGTTGCATCTTTCATGGACATAGACTGTTGTCTGTCAGTCAAATTAAAAGGTAAAAACAAAAATGACGAGTTTACATAGTCCCATGCCACGCGACCCATTTTAAGCGTCTGCCAGGTCCATGCTAACTGCATAATAGAGCGCAATTGGTTCTGACCATGATATAACACAGATACCTCATCCTGTACAATATCAACAACAGAAGAAACAATATTGTCCAATGTGTATATCCTGGAAGAAAGGATATTAATACTGTTATCTACCACAGCAAGAAATGTTTCAAGATTAGCTTGGTCTATAGCCCTTAAACGTGAAGCGGCTTCAATTTGAGACAATTTCCAAATTTCATTGTAAACAGCATATATCCATTGTTTAGGCCTAGGGCCAATCGGGCCTTTTATGAAATCTGCTAAATCCACATCATTCGATAACATTTACAAATGCTGGTTAACAGAAGACAAGGTAGAGTGTTGCAACCAATTTTGACATAATTTACCAACAGAATACGTTGTAACAGAATGTGTAGTCAAAATGTGTGTAACCTGGAGCCCTGTCATGAAAACGCATTTTGGCATGCATCTGAACTGGTCCGCCTAACCAACCACCCCATAGAGTCAATATTAGAGATATTAAATGTTGCATTTGTAAATAAAGACTGCAACTCCTCAATTGTGTAATTGGTAGTAACATTCCAGTCTGGATATTCTGCAAGGGAAGAAAAAGCAGGAGCCTTCAGTTGTTTAGCCGTAGCTAAACCCATACAAGTAGTCTGATAGATGGAATCGTTCAAGAACAGTATTTGTGTTGGTATAAGACATGCACGATACAAAGCTTCTGTGCCCTGCACCTGCCAGGTTTTGGAACCCCAAACTGATTTTAAATCGACTGTATTTTTCCAATGATCATAGCCACCCACCGCCAATTTAAGGATGAAGGAATCAGAGTATAACAATTTAGTCTGGGTAAGCATAACTTTCGTATTTGATTTAGAATTTAATTTAAAATAGTAAGATTCAGGGTTTGAGTTATCAAAACTCGTAAAATATGTAAATGTATTCAACAGGGTCTTTGAACTATTTTGTGTAATTGAATACAGCTCGAAAAGTAGTTGCTTTATGCAAATAATGGTGGACATAAGTCAGCATAATTTGCAGAATTCAAATACAAGTCTTCAGCATCAAATGCTGCATAGTATTTTAAATCTGAAAACAGAGATTGTATTGCTCGCACATCCCAGTCATCTGAACGTATGTTATATTTAACCACATCACCCATGGAGACACAAAGTACATTTGGAACATTAACAATCTCTGTCGGACCATGAATTTGAAATGGGACTGTATCCCATCTATGCCATCTGTAACTGGCCAGGCTGTAATGTCGACGAAAGTCAGGTCCCTCTTCATGATGTGCGATGAAGAATGCGGGGCCAAAGTTCCATCTACCAGTTCTACAGCAGAGCGTTCTTTAAGGCAGTGTCCATTGATCAAAAGAAAAAATATTGTCACAAATCCAATGGACATGAATAAAAAAAAATAAGGATGAGCATCAGCCAAATATATATCCAAGGGGGAACCAAATAAGTGCGTTTCAACCAGGAGATAAAAATAGCAAATTTTGATGGGGTCAAAGTCGATGTTGAATGAGAGTCAAAGGAAAAACGCGACTCGTTCCTGGCTGCAGTATTCAACCCATGCAAAGATTCACTAGTAGGGTAAGTATATTCTGGTTCCTCATTAGCAACTGAGGATTGTTGGACCAGCAAAGGATTAGCAACAGAGTCCATCTCTACGGCAGTGTCAGGATATCCTGGAATAGTGGCATACGATGAAGCTGGAGGCAAACTATTCAGAATCGGCCAGATGGTGTAGCTTGACATTGTCAATTGAGACGTATCTGTTGTCTTTGCTTCCTGGAAGTGGTGGTAAAATTATTGTATGAGTTCCCTGCACGCCCAGCACTGGAACCGGAGCTCGATAGGATGGACCAAATTCTTTTTTGTTCTGCACCTTCTCTCTGACCAGTTCTCCAACTTTAGGCAGCCAGTCGATCACTGGAATCTGTAGTGCAGCATCCGCGGCGGCAGGTAAATGGTCTTTTGCTAGACTGTCCCTTGTGTCCTAAAGGGTCTGTTATACAGCACAATGTTTATCTACGTCAAAAGGGATGGCAGCAGCTGCCAAGTCTAGACCATCTAGGTCTGGCACAAACATTTTCATGCCAAAGAGCAATTCGTAAGGGGTCCGCCCACCCAGAGGTCTTGTAGGGAGATTATTAAGTGCACGTTATACACTATACAAATGGGCGAGCCAGTTCCTGCCAGCGCCTAGGACTCTAGCTGTTAAGGATTGCTTTAAGTCACGGTTCATTTGCTCCACAACGGAATTGCCCTCAGGCCGGTATGGAGACAAAAATTTTACCTTCACCCCCAAAGACCTCATGGATTCTTTTTAGGCCTTAGAGGCGAACGCCGGACCCTGGGCAGAATGTAAGGTGCCCACTGCAAAAATTCCCACAAAGACGCGCAAATCCCTGACTACAGTTCGAGCGTCAGCGCTGCGTTGTGGCCATACCTATAGAAAACATGTGCATGAATCAACTGCAACTAAAATGTATTTATATGCAGTATCAGAAGAAAATGGACCGCAGTGATCCAAATAAACACATGCAAATGGTCTATTGGATATGCATAACAGTGTTTATGGTGGCCTGGTCACAGTAGACGGCTTGATTTGCTGACAAATGCCACAAGAAAGTACATAAGTACGTGTTTGTTTATATAAGCCACGCCACCAGTAACGTTGTTGCAAGATACTGACTGTAGCAGACACACCAGCATGCGCCGAGGCCATGCCCTCATGTGCTGCGATTATCAGTGTAAGCCTGCGGTCCGCGTTGGGAATCAACCTCTCACCAACGTTATTAATTGTCACATAGGGAACGTTATCAGGGTTTAAATGATAAGAGTATTTGGAAGGGAATCCTTTTGGATAATTACCTCCCTTCTCTGTAGCAGTTATAGCTGCCAAGATGTCATCATCAATCTTACTCATGGATCTTGTAACCGCTGCTACTACGCACGTGTCTACTGCTGACTTATCTGCTTCATCCACTAAGCTGTTACAACACGTTGGTACAACACGTTGGTGGCCAAGAGTATGAATTACCTGTGTGAGCGGCAGGCATTTCTTTAGCTCTGCCACTCAAACCCATAGCATCTTATGCATAATTGTCTTGCCTTTGGAATCACGGTAGTCATTTTGAGACCAAAAGAATAAATTGTCATTGAAAGATTGCACACAGTAATAGGAATCGCTTACAATCAAAGTAGTCACGTTAGGATCTGCAAACTCCAGTGCGAGCACCAAAGCACGCAGCTCAGCCAATTGGGCAGTACAGTTGCCGAGCGCCTGTGTGTGAACCACACTATGGAACCAGCCACAACGGCACAGGCTGCAGAATAAGAATGTTTAGATCCAATAGCTGGCTGCACCGAACCATCAGTCTAAATGATACAATGGAATTCCTCGAGCGCGCGCATAGACAGAGGAGCTGGATTAACAAATTCATATTGCAGCGACTCCTGAGTCTGTAACGAGGAATCATAGATAAATGTGACATCCGGGGATGTCAACGATGTAGCCCATTGTATCCACCGTGGATGTAAAGCTTTGGAATTAGGAACACTCACCTTTAGAGCTGCTTCTAGAGCAGGATATGGTGTCACCACAAACATGCGTTTTCCTTACGCCAGGGCGCGTTCTTTTAGAATCGCCATCTGGACTGCCGTCAAGACTTTTTTGACAGAGGAAAACCTCAGTTCTGCTGAAGTGTACAAGTGCGACTTGTAAGCAATAGGGACTGTGTCTCCTTCATTAAACATCAAGTATGTGAAACCCACCGCGCCTGGGACGATTCGTATCACCAGGTTACTATGTTTGTCACAGGTTAACAAGAGTTTAGAGTCAAGTAAATCAGACTGCAAAGACTGCAGTATATTTGTATGTTCCGGAAGCCAGCATGCTTTCGCAAATGTTGGTTGTATCAAAGCATAAAGAGGCTTGATACGCTGGGCATACTCTGGTACGTAAGTACGACCAAAGTTCAAGAAACCCAGCAAAGATTGTAATTTTTTCAGGGTTGTAGGAGGACGCAAAAGGGCACACTTCTCTAGGAAGTGCGGTGCCAAACCGCGTCCTTCATTATTGAGCTCGTAGCCCAAGAACAACACAGTGAATTCAGCAATGTGTGATTTTACAAAATTAAATTTGTAACCGTAGTCCGCAAACTCCACAATGATGCGGTCCACGCGACAAAGATATGGATATAATTTGTCGTCCGTAAGATAAATGTCATCTACATACGAATATGCATCAGAGTCGATTGTGTCTAACAATGAGACTACATGTGCTGCGAAAACACCCGGGCTGTTCTTATAGCCCATCGCCAATCTTGTAAAATGTTTTAGTTTGCCGCCGTGTGTAAAGGCTGTCCACTGACTTGACAAGGGGGACAGGTTGTGGCTAAAAAAGCCATTGGATATATCTAGTGTCGTTTTATATTTTTTCCGAACTAGACTGTCCACTAGGGCTGAACTATGGGTATTCTGTACCGCATTCGTCCAACAATGAGAGTTCAAATGTCGGTAATCCAAAATTATGCGGTACGACCCATCTGGCTTGGTCACGGTAAAAAGAGGGTTATTCATAGGTGACACGCATGTCTCAGTTACCCCTTCATACTCCAATTGGTCTAGTATTTCCGCTACAGGAGCCTTTGCTTCCCTACGGATGGGATATTGGCGTTGTGCCTGTGGCATGGACCACAATGGTATCTCGTGATGGGGAGATGTTGTATCCCAACCCACCTGAGTACGGTATAAAGCCGGCGCAAGCGCCAATGCCCACTGTTCTGAAAAATGTTGCGCATGCTCCTTCGGGACACTGTGCGAAAAACTAGGAAGGATTACCTCCTCCCCTCTCGGAGCTGCTAGAACAAAAGGCGGGGGCCAGTCTGCCTCTGCTAACAGGATGTCATATGAAGAAGTCAGATTTTCCTTAAAAAAACCTTTGATAATGCATTTTATGTCACCTTCAATGAGAATACTAATGTTATATAGTCTGTCAGGGGGAGCCACTTGGGTGTCAGCGGTTTCAACTGTGATGTAAGTATCAGTTGCTGTCGCATCCAGAAATGGATGCAGTGCTTGCCCCACTACTGTAACCTCCGCTGCGCTGTCTAGCAGCGTTACTGCCCATGTTTTTTTCCGGAGATGGGTCCTCACCGTCTGTGGCATACCTCGCAGTTAAAGCGGCCACTTTTTTCTTTTGAAAAGGGGGGCGCTGACGAGGGAAGTTTTCTTGTTTTCCCTTTCCGTCACAAGCCCGTGGCTGCTCACGTCCCTGCGGGGCACCTCGACCTCGTCTGCGCTCCTGGCGATCACCTCCTCCGGCATATGAGCCTGATGCTTCCTGTGAAGAACGAGGAGAAAGCGGATCAGGAACCTGAAAACGATCAGGAGATTTCATTCTCGCGCGGTCACGCAGTTCATAAGTGCGTTCTGAGACCGAAGGCGTAGGGGATGGTGCCCGTCCCCCTTGCTTATGTTGTGTTTTCCCCTGTTTGTCATTCTTCCAATTCTTTTTAGGGAATTGTGGATGGCCTCCTTGATCATTTTGAGACGTCCGCTGTGCCTGTGATTGTGCAGGCACTTTAGCAAAAGGATTAACACCCAAACTATTACGCCCAACTGTTTAATATGCCTGGGCAATAATTTTAGGTAATTCGCGGGGCTTGTCCACATCTGGTACAAGCGCCAAAGCATTAGACACCTGAAAGTTGACTGCATCACCCTTAACATTAGCAAGGATTAGATCAGCAACCACGTCATACGCTCCAACTAACCTCATCCCCAATTCGACTGCCGCCTCTTGTCCGTGTTCATCTTGAACACGTTTTATTACAGAGGGGAGTACTGTCATGGGTGGGGTGCCAAAACACTTTGCATAAACTGTCGCAAATATTTTACACCAACTCTCACAATCAGTGACTTCGGGTACTAAGTCTTTCTGCAAACTAATTCTCAAAATTCGGTGCTTCTCCACAGGAGTGATATGTGGAAACACCGCTTCCAGCTGGTCATATTTCTCAGCAAGCCAATAAGGTAAATCTTCCTTATTGGGGAAGGCTTACCCATAACTGAATTAACCATTATGGGGCTAATAGTAACACCACCAGCACCAGCTGGTTGCTGTGCAACTCCAGGTTCTCCCGCCTGGATGTTGCGGTTCACATACTGAACCAGTGACCTATACACACGGATTAGTGTAGTGTGCATGAGACGGAGAGCCGCTACGTCGCACATTAAATGCCGTGGATGCGGCGTAAAACCCGCCAACACGGGCCAAGTGGCCCCATCAATCGACAACGGGCCAGACATGACAGGTGTTAGGGGTACGGGAAGGGCGCGCCATCAAACCAAATGCGATGCTGCCATGCCGTCAACGGAACTTCTAGAGTTCTATATGGCCGATACAGCAGGAAGGGCGGAATGACTGTATTGATGCCATAAATTATCCGCCCCCTTAATTACTGGAAATGTCACCCAGGAATAAAACACTTCATATGTGTAGACTGGTTCGGCTTGGACCACAAAGATCAGACTGACACCAGCATCCGGCACTCCACATGCTTGCAAATGCTGCCGGACCGCCAAGCGGCTGTGCGCCGCGATGTCAACTTCCATATAGAAACTCGAAAAAGAAAACACTAAGGAGAAAGGCGGCAAGACAAAGTCTGGTTGTAATTCTAAATACAAACGATACCTTTTGTAAATTTCAAGCTTGAATCACCTATAAAAGCGACAATATAGGCAGGTAAACCGTCACCAATGATTTCCGGAAACAGAGGCGAAGGGATTGTGAACAAGTACTGGGAATTGCTGAAGTGCCTCGTAAATAAGTACCAGACCAAACATTAGGTGCGCCATGTTGCAGGGATTCTGCACTTATACAGAACTATGCACAGGAAACCAGGACTACGGTGTGCTGTGGTGTACCAAAAACACGCCTCAGTGCCCAGAACCCCTATCCGGCTAGCTATAGTATCCCATTCGTTCTCCGTATTACAGCGGTGCTACCAATGATTGGATATCCTAGAACATACGACTCAGGGCCTCTCAGAATTCGTGGGAACAAGACACTCTTTCGCTTAAATACTCATACCTGTTCACAATGTGAGTAACCAGAGACACTGTATAGTTTAACACGTTTATTTCAACTAACATGCTTTGTAATGCAGTACACTTGCTAACACTAGCAAAGAAATGCATAAAACAATATAATCAGCATGGTTACAATTCCATTTAATACGAACGGGGATAGCATATTATAATGACTGTGGATTAAGCCTTATAGCACTTTACCACCCTCCCCGTGCTGCAAGCTATGTTTATTGTATCAGTGGAAGACCTCTGGGCTTGGATAGCGGAACCCCCTACCTCAAGTCTTAGATGATAGGATTTACATCTCCGGACAAGCATAGCTTTTCCTCTGGAAAGGTTTTCTCCAAGTGTTGTTAACTTGCATCCCGTGCAATATTAAAAGCACCCAGAAAGTCAGAAGCGCAGCTGTGTTCCATCTTATGTCTATATGTGTGTGGGACGGACCAAAGCCGATTAACCAGTGGAGTTGTTTTCTGGCCTTGAACACGAAGTACAGACGAGAACTCAGAGCACAACAGAAATAGTGAAAGGCAGACAGTTCCCATGTGAAACAGCACGAGCAAAAGTGTTTACGGGAACCAAGGCATGTACTGTTGTGTGCATAAGCGGCAAGATGGCTGTGATGCAACGCACAAACTACTGCTAACTTAGCAACGTCCGCTGGCACCCCCAAACCCTCACAAAAGTGCGTTGGCTAAGCAAAGGGAAGGTTCTGGAGTGGTTCATCTCATTGCTTCCTGAAATTGAACTCTCGGTGAACAGTAGAGGTCAATCATGGGAAGGGGATGTGGTCCGTCGGCTAGACTGCCGACTTTGGTGCTGGAAACCAGGGTTCGAGCCTCGGGGTCGCGTCCACATCCTGTGATTCTGAACAAATCACTTAATCTCCCCGTGCCTGAATGTGTAGTGTAAATATGGTGCTCGTTTAAAGCGCTCCAATACCTTCGGGTCGAGTTCGCACTATATAAATATGCACAAAAAAAATAAATGTAAAAAAAAATCATTCCCAGAACAAACGGATGTGAAATGGCTTATTATGCTCCATTTTCTTTCAGATATTTTCACACATTTTAATGCTCTCAATTTGACCCTGCAAAGTAAACAACAGCTTATGTGCTCCATGATGAATGGTATTTACGCTTTTGAAAGTAATCTTGTGCTATTCCAAGAACAACTGGATGATAGTGATTTCACCATCTTCCCAAAACTGTTGGCTGTGATGCAGAGGTTTTCAGATGCACAAGAAATTCTGCCAAAGCTAGACCTTGATGCATGTATTGAAGACATTCCTGGGGAGATCAAACGCCGATTTTTTCAATTCAGAGCCCTCACCCCTTTGTTCAGGCTGGTTGAAAACCCCTGGATGGTAAGTGCACGAAATCTTGACGTTGTTGCCCTTATTGGCATGGAAAGAGCTCAAGTAGAAATAGAGCTGATTGACATGCAGCACAATGCAGCCCTCGAAGCATCATTTTTGGGCCAAGAACCAGAAGAATTCTGGAAAATTTCTGACAAGTTTCCTCTTCTCTTTACAGTGGCCCAGAAGGTACTTTGTATGTTTGGGTCAACATATGTTTGTGATAGTTCATTTCCCACAATGGGACTGTTAAAGAGCAAACTCAGAAATAAGGTTATAGACATAGATCTGGATCAGCTCTTAAGGGCTTGCCGTTTTAGACTTGGTACCAGATTACAGTAAACTAATTGGTGACATGAAATGTAAAATACGTTCGTAGTGTTTCTGTCTTTAACGTACCTATTTTGGGGAATCTGAAGCACGTGCTGCAATGGGCATGTGCTGAATATCTGGTTATTGCAAATTGTCATGCAATCCCTCTTAAGATTGCTATCTTTATCACCACAAGCAAGGGTCCTGGAGAGGATGGAGACCTCTTGGGGGTTCAGGCTGGGTCCAGGTGCGGGTTCAAGATAGTTGGAGCCTGTTATGACCCCGTGGCTCTTAACAGGAGGCCAGCAAACAACCAATTGGAGTCGCTTCTCACAATCCTGGGTCCAGATGAAGATGCAGAGCTCATTAGCAGGGCTGGACTTTGAGGGTTCAAGGCCGGCTCTAACCAGCAAAGCAGTCCTTCCAGGTACACCAGCAGTCTGGCAGAGTGCACAGCAGGTCACATTGGCAGGCAGTCCTCTGAGAGTCCTTCTGCAGATCCAGTAGTGAACTAAAGAGTGGGTATGTGGGTCCTATTTTTATACCCTGGTGTCTTTTTACTGGAAGGTGGTAGACATTTCTGGAAAGGTTCTTTGAAGTGCATGGATTTTCCTGACTCCACTGCCTTGGCTACAAACTGCCTGAAGTAACAGTAGTTTGTTAAGCCTATTATGAGGAGATAAGACACAGCCTATTCAGCTGCAGCTCACCTCCCCCCCCCTTCTGCCAGTGATGGCCCATTGAAGCACACCTGATCCCTCTATTGTGTGCCTGTCTGGTAGGAATTCACAAAGTCTGTCACCTATATCCAGTCATGTGATCCAAGACAGATACCCAGTCATGTGATCCAAGACAGGTAGCTGGCATAAAGGGCAGGAAAATGCCAACTTTCTAAATGTTTGCACAAACAATGCCAATCCTGACTAATCTTTCTCACAACCTCAGTTTCTTTGGTGCACAATGTAATCAATAAAAGTGGTCACCATTTATTTTCAACAATCATATAAATGTGTTTGTTATTGATCACACACAGAAGTATAATACAAAGCATATCATGAATGTATCCCCTCCCACCTACATTATTTATATACAACAGTGGATACAAATAACATATTACAAACACACACCTTTAAAAACAATACAAAAATAGACAAAGTAAACAACGATCAATCAGTTCTGATTTTTAAATATCCAAAACAAGTGCTAAAAAAAATTATTTTCACATTACACTACAATCACTACAATTGGGAAGACTCCGACTGCTCCAGGTCTCCTCGTCCTGCAAGTCCGCTGTACCGTCAGTGTAGGTGCTCCATACAGGTTCCTCTCGGGACCTGTGGGCATTCAAGACACCGGAAGGATCTCCCTTGGAGTGAAGGAGTCACTCCCCTGCATCTGCAGGCACTGCAACATAGCTGACTGGTTTGCTGATCATGGGCTCCTATGGACTCCAATAGGTTCAGAAACACAGGTGGTGGTTTTACAACTCCCTCGAGGACTGCACTGACTTTAGACGGAGTCTGAGGCCAGTATACCTTTTGGCACCACTGGGAGCGAGACCCTGTGCACTGCGTCGGCTGGATGTTGCTGAGGCTCGGCGACTCCTGTCTCCAGAGATCTTTGGGTCCTTTCAAAGTACTTCTTTGATTCCAGTGGGCTCCCCTGTTTGCTTGGGCCTGCTGTGACTTACCTAGTCGTGGTGAGTCACTTGGACCTTGCCGGTCCTGACACTGCACTTTCTTCGATTTCTACGCCTGTTGCCGTTGCTATGGTGAGTTGGTGCCTCTGCTGGACACTGACCTCCTGGCTCTCGACATCCGATGTGGGATAGCTCGTGAACGGCTCCTGGTTTTCCTCAGTGTCGCCGGGCCACACAGCTGCAGCTCCAAGGTCAACGTCAACTCTCCTGCATCTCTGACATCGGTGGGCATTCGTCTTTTGTGCCTCTTGGTCACTCCTGAGTGGCATAGACTCTGTCCCCTGTGCTTGCAGGTACTTCTCATCTTGAACCACCTTTGTGTTCCACCTGTCACTTTCACCTTCTTCATCAACGGCATCTTCCTGAAGTCCTCCATTGAGTTCAACGGCGGTTTCCGGCGTCACTTCGCACCATGCATCCGGCTTCCCTGGTGTAGGTATCCTGGTTCCTAGGGTATCCATAGGTGTGGTGACTCTCCAACCTTCTGTCTTCCACATGATTTCCTCAGGGGGGACCCTGAGGAAGGATCTTTTTTCTTTAAAACTGCAACCACGACTTACCCATTGACTTGAATTGAGTACGCGGCCGTGTTCCCACTCTGCACATAATCTCCGTGGGGTTCCTAGATACTCACCTTGGGTGGTTCTTTGGGTCCCCGTCTCTTCTACGTCTTCTACGTCTACTCTGGTCTTGAGTCGTGGTTCGCATTCCACTATTTTAGTATATGGTTTGGTCTCCCCATGAGGGCCATCGTGTATTTGTGCTACTTCCCTGTTTTATTTGCAAAGTATTATGTGCATTTTGTTATATCTCCCGATAGGAGATATTGTAATGTGTTAGTGAGTGTCTTATAATAAATACCTATTTTTATAAATACACTGTGTGGTTCTTTTCACTTAACCTATACCAATAAGATTAGGTTTTGGTGATACAAGCTGCTTTACACTCCTTCTGGACTAAGCTGAAGGCTGCTTTCCACAGCTATCACTTAGAGATGTTTCTAAGGTTATCTAAGAACACTAAAATCATCATAAGGGTTGTCTGGATTATTGCAGGTTGCTACACTTACATACGTGAGTACCTTATACCAAGCCAGCCTCCTACAGTCTCCCTCGGAGTCCACCATGCATGTTTCATAGCGTTTTTAGCAATTTTTTTGGTATATCCTCATTCTTTGGGTTTGCCCATGAGATCTCTAGCAGGAAAACAAAATTTGTTTTTTTATGAACAATTGCGCCTCACTCGAAGGAATTGGCCGTAAGTCAAATTACCATGATGACTTTGTGGATGGTGACTGGTATAATGCAAAGCATTATTTCTATCTGTTGGCTTGGAGAACAGTCCATTTTTAGCTAGGACAACAACATCCAGGAATGTAATTGAGGACTCGCTGCTGGTTATGCTGAACTTGATGTCAGCCGATCTGTAGTCCAGCCAATTGAAAAACTGGTTCAGGGTGTCATCTTGTCCGTTCCATATGCAAAAAATGTCATCAATATACCGGAACCATTTGACAATCTGGTGGGCAAAGGGATTATTTTCATAGAAGAATTGTTCCTCAAATTTGGCCATGAACAGCACAGCCAGCACTGGAGAAAAGGGACAGAAAAGGTCAGATTAGAATGCATGGTATGTGTTTCTACATTCTGTCCCAAGACTAACCAGTTCAAACGAATCATAAGACAGAACTGGCATTTGATTGATAAAGTGTACAAATCATTTGTTAAGCCACTACTTGCTTTAAAGAAAAAAACAGATCATTGAGAGCCAAATAATTTGTGCCTGCACACCACTGCTGTCCATGAAAAACAGCTTGTTTAAACTCTGGAATCTGTCACCCTTGAAGGGACATTTCAAATGTGGCACATGTATTTTTTGTTATCAGACTCTTGAAGGTGCATTGTTCCAACACAATAATGTTAAATGGATCCATAAAACATTTTCTAACTGCAAAACTAAAAATGTTGTCTATGCACTTAAGTGTTCCCGTGAACAAGTTGTACATTGGCAAAACCAATCAAGCGATCCGCCAAAGGATTATTCAGCATAAATCACTCATAAGACGCATAGTGACAGCTGCCCCACTTGTTAGCCATTGGATGGAAAATCAACTCACAGAATTGGATCTGCAATGGACTGTAATTACAGTCATAAAAGCAGACTCTCGAGGAGGTGAGATCGACATAAAATTGAACCGACAAGAGGCCTACCTTATATTGCATTTTAATACCATGTCTAATGGATTGAACGAAATGTCAGCGATTAAAAACCTGCCAGTATAAAATGGAGTGCCTTACACACAAAATATTTTTTCCATTGCTCACAGACTTTCAACTATGAGTGTATTGAGACACTACATATCCTAGAATTTCTGCCCAAGGTATCCAAGACACAGAAAATGCTTGGCTGATAGTGCACCAATCAGAACCTGTTTAAACTTAAAAGAACAGCCCCTGTTCCGGTTGTCTGTAGTCCCTGAAAACGGGAATCATACATGAAGAGTTGTGATGAGGGACCTTATTGAAAACTGGCAAAGTAAGAGCTTGCACATTTTGCTTGTTGATGCGTGCAAAATTATCGAATGCTTGAGAGCAGCAGTATATTTAACCTCTCGGACAGCTTAAGTCAATCCAACATGGGCAGCTGGGCAGCGGAAAGTATTAAGAAACAACTAAGAACACAAACTATCCTGCTTGAATGCAAATATGTTTGTATGTTGTTAACTATCGTGCATGTACAGCTGTTTAACATGGTTTTGAAATCATTATGCAATTGTTTGCAGCATAGAAAGTCATATGAGTCGTTCAAAACAATTCCACCGTGGTCGTTTACCAAATCACATTTCAGAGGTTGAGCTGTAACATTAAAATGGTTATGGCAGAAGTTTGTTATGACAGTATTGTTTGTGTTACAGACTAAAATCCTCCCTCGAAAACCGTGGAGTCAGAGGCCAATCAGGAATCGGTGAGACAAAAGAGAATTGTCCGTCCCTTGGTGAGTATCGGTTTTTATAATTCCACCCTAGGGAATATATGGGAGCTACTGGTTGTAAGGGAGCCCATAGGTAATGTGGCCTATATGTTTTTTTCAGGCAAAACCGTTAAAAGAATAGGAACACAACGTTCTTCCCAAGGTATTAAGTAACACAAGGTAATTATAGCTGTAGACCAACTATATCACTGTGGAGGTAGTAATGTGAATTATTTATTTATTATTTGTTTTAGAGTAGATAACAGTTCTAGGTTCTCAGGAGAACCCTGAAACAATTATAGGGTTTGATTCGCGTTGACAAACATCTGTGCATCTAACGAGCAAAAGACTGGCACTGAGAATTAGTGCATAAACTAATATAAAGTGATGTCTAAACTTATCTTGGGTAAAGTAGCCGTGCGGAGGTTGAGGTACACCACCCATGAATAAAGAGCGAACGAATTGATTGTAGTGTACTGTGAAAACTTCATTTTTAGCTATTGTTTTGGATATAGAAAATCAGAACTGATTGATCGTTGTTTACTTTGTCTGTTTGTATATTGTTTTTGAAGATGTGTGTTTATAACATGTTATTTGTATCCACTGTTGTGTTTAAATAATGTAGAAGGGAGGGGATAAATTCATGACATGTTTTGTATTATATTTCTGTGCGTGATCAATAAAAAACACATTTATATGATTGTTGAAAATAAATGTTGACCACTTTTATTGGAACTGAAGTTGTGAGAAGGATTAATCAGTATTGGCATTGTTTGTGCAAATTTATGCGGGCTCAGCCTTACTGACTCAAAGAGCCTTACCCCTGTTTGTTATAGCAACTTTCTAAAAAAGGCATTTTAAAAATTGTAATCCGACTTTCCCATTAAAGACAATTCCATAGCTACCAAACATGAAATATATACCTCCTCTCAGGTGGAAATTATAGCTTATTAAATGGAAAAAGGAATCCCCAATATCATCCTATGGGCGGTGTAGGCCTCGCAGTAGAGAAAAACAAATTTAGGACTATTTTTTCACTACAGGGACATGTAAAACGTAATAGTACATGTCCAACCTTTCAATTACATAGCACCCTGCCCTATGGACCACCTTGAGAGTGAGTCATATGCAGTAAAAGTGGAGTTTAATACTTGACAAAAGGGTTTAAATAGCAAGTCGACATGGCAGTGTGACACTGCATTCACGTTGCAATGGCAGGCATGGGACATGTTTTAGAGTGCTACCTAGATGGGTGGCACAATACGTGCTGTAGGCTCACTGATAGCATTTAATTTACAGGCTCTGGGTATATGGCATACCTCTCTACAAGAGACTTAAACGTAAATTAAATATGCCAAACAGGTGTAAACCAATTATATCATGTTTGGAGGAGAGAGCATAAACACCTTAGCACTGGTTAGCAGTGGTAAAGTGCACAGAGTCCTACGGCCAACAAAAATAAACTCCGCAAAAAGGTGGAGGGAAAAAAGTAAAACTCTTGGTGGTGACCATGCAGAGAGGGCTAGGTCCAACAGGGCTACTTACTAGAACACACTTGCATCATGAAGGCCATAAGATACGAGGGGGGTTCTGAATTTCCAGTCCTCACTTACCTCTTCTACACCATTCACAGAGAGAGAGAGAGACGGGTCCCCATATACCATCACCCAAAGAGATGCTAGATTTTCTCCCTTTCTTTTTTTCCCCTTTTTGTCCTCTGTATTTAGCATCTGGTGGCAACAATTACAAAAATAAACAGACTGTTGGTTTCACATCAGATTTGAAGCTCTTTGGTTCGTAACAGTAAATTACAATTCAGGTCTATAAACATATACATCTTCCAGTGGAGTTTCTGATTTATATGTTAGGATTAAAATGGCAACTCTGTGTTTGGGAGGTTTCTGTATTAGGGCTCGTTCATGGTTGGACTGGTTCTAAATACAAATCACTCACAAGAACAAATGTTGGACAGGTTGAGCAACAGTCTTGTGCATACTAAATAGCAGTTTGGGTTGATAATCTACACCATGTATTACTATCCGGATGTAAACTGCAATGTGTGCATGATACCAGGACATACCTGTCTACTAAGACTTACAGTTCTTTTGTTGTTGGTTGCTTTGTCCACTAGCCAGTAGTAGTCCAATACTGGTGATTGAATTGTCCACAAATCCTCCGGTTTTTGGATTGTCCACTAGTGGATTTGTTACTGGTTCCCTAATCATAGTTTCTGTGTTCTCAATAGACCTAAAAAAACTCCCTTAAATACAAGGCTTTATTATCTTACATTCATATTTTGTTAATTTTTGCCAAAATGTCAGTGTTCGTATATGTAATACTGGGTCTCAAATTTAAGCTTATTCATGCTTGTGTGCACACTAACTTCTTGTTTGTTTTCTTTTATGCTTTCTTACAGAGAAGCCAGAATTGTTCACTGAAATACACCAGCTACAATACTGAAACACAGGAGTGAAGACTGCAAACAAAAGCACTGCTATTGCTAGCAAGAAAAATGAAGACTCAAACACTAAGAAGACCTTCAAATGCAAAGGTATGTGTGCCCAAAATGGAACTGCAACCGATAAGGAAGGTGTACCACAAAAAGATCCCATCTAGGCATAGCAAGGTAAGTGGGTCTGGGGGCAGCTTATTGATGGATCAGGTAAAGCAAAATTTTGTATACCTTCTATATTTTGCGTGAAAATACTAATTACATAATCGATTTATATTATAATTTGAATTAACTGGGTGCTGTGTTATACTAACCAACAACTTGCATTTTTGGTAAACACAAATTACACGCGGGACTCATTGCTATTTGCATGGCAGAAATACTCTAATAACTAATTGTGGTACACCCGTTAACAGTAGTACGTGTGGTGATAGAAAATTGCATGATTTATGTTGCTTTGGTGACGTTTGCATTCCTGTTAGGACCGAATGGTGAGTATTATAGCTTTAAATGTCGCTATAAGCTAGGAAAACACTAATACATAAAGGGATTAGTATGGGATTGACATTAGAATCTTCATTTCCTCATATTAAATATTCTTTGTGTTTGTTTCGCTTAAGTTGGCATTCGGGCCTACAAAGCCATGACATTCAAAATGGAGTTCGGAAGTGGCCACCGTCTTGTGAGCGCGATGTCTACTGTGCAGACTCGGATGGCTCCGAAGATCTCCAGGCATCCTCAATTCAGAGCACAGTGTTCCTGGTCAAGGATAGGAACATGGAGGACTGCCAAACTTCAGTCAGTGAAAATCACCAGAGGAAACAATGATCTCCCACAACCAGGAAACAACAATGTTGCATGATTATGACATAAATCAAGGAAGTGACCCAGCACTTCTCTGAGAACCAAAGTTACTGGGAAAGTCAGATGATATTACAAATTTCATCAAATGGACCAATCAGATTTCATTATTGCCCAAGAAATGTTTCATGTTACCCAGAATTTTATTATAAAAAGGGTAGTAGAATAGGGAGGAGACACACCCCTTACCCACCCCTCAGGCGATGACAGATGAGCTACGTGCTTGCACGATTTTTGTTCCTTTGGAGATCTTTGGGGCTGTGTTGTGCTGAGCAAAGAACTTTCCCGGACTTTTGAGTCTTGGCCTGCTTTCTACTGGGACAATTGAGCAGAGAATTTGGTTTATGCAGAGCCAATTGAATTAGAAAAGACCCCAATAGCAAGAATAGGTAAATATAAAATGTCATGCGATTTGTTTTGATTGACTGAAATTTAAGTTTGATTTACCGGAATGCTAAAGATATAAATGCAAACAAGATTTTAGATGAACACAACTTGATTAACAGAAATTATGAGTTTGTGGTTTTTCCATTAGGTTACTAGAGAATTCTGAATCTGAAGCTGTAATGTGTTTTAGCTGGTTCTAAATCACCATCAACAAGTCCAACTAATTGGTCCGTCGACCAAGTGGTGGAGAGTCTTGATGTTAAGGTTAGGATCCTATAGGTGGTGATGTAAATATGTTTATTCTGTAAAATAATTTTTCTTCCCTATAGGTAATAAGGTACCCCCCCCACATGTCCAGCGGTATACATCGATTCCTCCTGTGCGTGAGAGAAAACGTATGTGTGTTGGTGTTATGGGCCCCACCAATGAATGCGTGTGTAATTGAGTAAGTGTGGTGACGGATCTGTGACGCAGGGAGGATATGTAAATTTGCCCCCTTTTCGTGCTGGATCAGTTTTTCTGGTAGCAGAGTTATGGTTTTATTGCATTGGTTTGGTGGTTATTGCTTATTGATTTTTGATTATTGATCGTGGATGATTGATTGATTATCGTCGCGTTCTATGTTGTTTTTGAAGACTTCTGGGATGTAGGAAGTTGGATGCCCTGTAGGTACACAGGGAAAACGTGTGACAAGTGAAGTCGCACGGTGTATTGTCTTGTTGCCCTGTAGGTACACGGGGAAAACGTGTGACGATTGGAGTCGCACAACGCATTGTCTGGGTTCGAATTGGTAACATCGTCATGTGTTATCGGTAGGGATTTCTGTGTGAAAGTGGTGTATGGATAGGGAAGGCCACCTGTGAAATTTTGGTCTTAAGTAACAGGAGTCAATTGTGAGCTCTGATTACGCTTATCACTGGAAAGGTAATAGGTCTCCCCTAAACTTGTTAGAAGGGTAAAGTAGAGGGAAGTGCTACTTTATCGACGAATGAAATAATTCTGTGGAAGGGCAGAGGTAAGCGCTGCTCTCAAGAAATACAGAATTCTTGGGTAAATGAACTACATTTTCCGTATGAATGTGTGTAAGTGAAATAGCATTTGGCTTTATTGTGAAACTCTGGCCTTAATTCTCAGGAGCAGTGTAGTCTCCACATGTGTTTTATCTCCAGAGAAACAGTTAGCTAATGCTTGTTAGAAGGGTAAGGTAGAGGGAAGTGCTACTTTATCGGCGAATGAAATAATTCCGTGGTAGGGCAGGGGTAAGCGCTGTTCTCGAGAAATACGGAATTCCTGTAAGAAAGATCAAAACTATCTCTTTTGTTAGTGAAGCGGACAATGGTGGTGTTTTTATGTTGTTACTAATAGATTTTGAGTAAAAGAGAACATAAAGAAAGTTTGCCGATAAATTTTGTAAAGGAGGTGTCAGCAGAAGCAGGAGTAGCGAGAAGGCTGACGTCAGAAAAGACCGCGCTGGGATTTGTCAGCCATTAAGAGACGTAGACGCTCCGGATTGGTGCGTTAGTGTACACCGCGCTAGGAGTGGAGAATTACAGGGTGACGTAGATGCTCCGGATTGGTGCGTTAGTGTGAGTCGCGCTGGGATTGGAGATTTGCAAAGGTGACATAGACGCTCCTGATTGGTGCGTTAGTGTGAGTTGCGCTACGATTGGTAAAGACAACAGAATAGTCATAGAAGAAATCTAGCAATACCGAGAAAAGAAAATGATGTATTACGATCCACCAGAAAAAGAGAAAAAGTCCTAGTTTAGAAAGATCAAGAATTTATTTTAAAAGGATAAACTGATTGTGACTAGAGAGGGACAGTTGCTTCCTCGACCGAAATCGCCCGCATCCTTCATGATTGCGAAATATGGGTATCATACATGTATTTGGCTAGATAAGTGGGCAAAGTATACAAAAGATGATGGAGTTTTAGCGTTTCCAGAACATGGTTCATTTAATTTAGCGGTATTAAGGAATTTAAAAGAAAGGATGATGAGATTAGAACCGAGACCTAGACCTACTCAGTTTGAAGCATTAACAGAATGGGAAGATGAGATGTATGAAAGAGAGTGGCAGCGGAGTGGCGGAAGGTATAAATACATGTTTGGTAGACCGTGTGGACAGGAGAATCATGATGACAGAATGAGAAGATGGTGAAGTGCAAATATGGCTGATGGGATGTTCCCTATGAGAAATGCTGACGAGACTAGTAGTAGAAAATATACAGAGAAGAGAAACAATACAGGGTCAGAAGGTTACAAGTATGGTGTGCATGAGTCGGAGGATGATGTACTTGAGGACATGTTTTATAAAAATCCTCCCCCGTACCAACCAAATTCCACATTGTTGACACCAAGTGCCCCAGTAAAGGAGACACCACAAAATATAAAATTTGAGTCAATGCCACCGGAGGTAGGGAAAAATAATCCCTTTAGAAAATCAGAAAATACACAATCTGGTAAAATGACAAATGAAAATTCAGCTGAATTAGCCCGAACTACTTTAGAGTTAACTGAAAAGATTAGGGAATTGACTAAAAATATGGAAGCTGTAACTGTTCCTGTAACAATAGGACCAGTGATGCCTATTTTTGATAAGCAAAAGGATAGTGAACATTGTCTAACGATCCCTTACAACAGTAATAAAAAACCGAAATGGAAAAAAGAGATTCAAGAGAAAATCCATGGGGACAAGTGGTAGGAACTTCTGGATTAAGTACTCCTAAAAATTTGACAGTGAATCAGAGCCTAGCGAATAAAGCAATAATGACGACAGAATCAGTACCAGGGACACCAAAGAGTTTAGAACAAGTAAGAAATTAACCAAATCCTGTAGGTCCTACTTCTGAGGAACTAAGCGAATGGTTAAGGAGTTTACAGCAAAAAGATGCTGAACCTCGACCTTTAGATGTGGCAAAATTAAAAATAGTTTTAGAAGAATTAATAGTAGGAACTATTCCCACAGAAAAATTAAAAGCATATCAGGACGAAGAACTAATGTTTCTGTGTAAAAGTATAACATGGAGAGCGAGAAATGTACATTAAAAATTGGAAGAAGTAGCGAGTGAAAGGGGTATCGATTTTGAAAAAATAAAGTCATTACAGAAACCATACAGAGTAGACTTTGCTGAAAAAGACATTCAGAATCTGAATACTGCAGGAAGAATAACTCAAATTAAAGAGCCAATTGTTTTACTGAGAAAATGGGGCGATGTAGATAAATGGAAGAGTAGGTGGTTTCGAAAACGGGACGATGCAACAGACAAAATGTTCGCAGCTTTCCCAGTAAGAGAAAAAGAAAAGGTGGTAACTGAATGTCCCATGAGGGAGATTCCAGGAGGAGGCTATGTGCATGTCCCCTGGACTAGACAGGACATTTTATCATTTACAAATGACTTTCCCCGTTTGCGCAAAAAAACAGTGGAGTGGTACAGGCAGGTAGACAGGTTTGTTAAATTATCAAAAGTACTGTGGATTGATTTGAACAGTCTATTTGACATAATTGTGCCAGCAGATCTATGGGCAGAATGTAAAATTACAATAGGTTGGCCTACTCAAGAATACCCTAGGGATCCAAAAACAGGTGCCCCTGATCCGGAAGTAATGAGAAAATACGAACAGGTAGTTACCTTCCTGAAAAATAAAGTACCTCCAAAAGAAACTGATTGGGTAAAGATTGATAGAACTCACCAAGAAGTAAAAGAATCTGTACATGCCTATAATGAAAGATTGTTATTGGCTTTTAAACAATACAGTGGTGATGAAAATTTGAGTGAGAGATTTGAGTCATTTTGTGTATCGATTTGTGTATGGGTTGCATCCTGAAGTAAGTGAAATGATTAAACAACATACTGTAGGTTGTCAAAATAAAAAGATAGATGAAGTATTGAGGCATGCAAAAAAATGTTGCGATGGGATTGAAGCCAAGCAATGTAAGTTAAAAGAAAAAGCCATGGGGGCTCAAGTGAAAGTGGCAGAAAGACAGGAAGCCCAACTGATTGAACAGGCAAATGGCATGAGCCATATGAAACAAAAACCCAATATTGGGAAAGGAAAAGGACAGATTAGTATAGAAGAAGCCAAAAAGAAGTGGCCATGTCATAACTGCGGAAAGATAGGGCATTGGAAATCCGAGTGTGAATTACCCCCAAGTGCTAATGGAGATAATGCATCATTGAATCCACAGGTGCAGAATGAGGTGAGTTGTCAACCACAGCGACAGCAGCAGGTTGTTGCCCAACAGTGTCAGGTGCCAAAACCGCCTTTTCCACAGAGCGTAAATCCTCAGAGATATGAGACAGGATTCTACAACGAAGAGCAGGTAACTAAGCTGCCCGCGCTAGTGCTGTTTTGCAGTATTGGCTACAACGCAATGAGAGTGAGTCAGAAGAGAGTTATTGACGGTGCCGAGGAGAGGAAGAAGGGTGCGTACTTGGCGCAACTCTGGAAGTAGACCAAACAGGCCCTTTTGTGGATGGAAAGATAAATGACGAAAACATTACTTTCCTAGTAGATACTGGTGCTACTCGTTCAACTGTTAGATCAGCTGATATTAAAAATCTTCCTCTCTCGGATGAGACAATCTAAGTAGTTGGAGTATCCAACAGACAGATAAAAACGTATCTTACTGAACCAGTTAAGGTCAAAATAGGGACATTTTCCGAGATGCACCGTTTTGTCGTGTGCGATACCAGCCCTGTAAATTTGTTAGGACGGGACTTGCTGTGCAAGATGAACTGCACAATTTTCTGTACTGCTGATGGCATAGCCTTTGAGACTCCTGATGAGGATGTACTGTACAAAATGACTATAGCCAATATGGAACCTGAAGTTACTGAGGCATTTGCTGTATTCGACCCTGAGGAATTGCCTCAGGAATTGAAGAAAACAGTGAAAACAGAGGTATGGGATTTCACGGGAGAAGACATGGGATTAATGAAAAATGTAGATCCCGTAAAAATTACAGTAAAGGAAGGAGTAAGTTACCCAAATATTTCATAGTACAAATTGACACCCGAGATAATTGCAGGAGTTGCTCCTATAATAGACAGAATGATTGAACAAGGTATTTTGAGAGAAATAATGAGCAGTCCATGTAATTCGCCAA
This sequence comes from Triturus cristatus, assembly GCF_964204655.1. Classification (NCBI taxonomy): domain Eukaryota; kingdom Metazoa; phylum Chordata; class Amphibia; order Caudata; family Salamandridae; genus Triturus; species Triturus cristatus. The sequence goes on from NC_140590.1 coordinate 560,295,345, forward strand.
TTATGGGTCTGAAAAAGCAGAACTTTCAGGATAGTACAAGACCTGAGAAAAGTGAATAAAATTGTTGTATCATGCTGTCCCATTGTACCAAATCCTTCTGTGATTCTATATCAGATTCCTCATGATGCAGAATGGTACACAGTGATTGACTTGTGTCATGCTTTCTTTTCCATTCCATTGCACCCTGATAGTCAACAGATTTCTGCATTTCAGTTTGGCGAACGTACTTTGGCATGGTGCCGAATCCCACAGGGGTATACAGAAAGTCCATCGATATTTAATCAGATTTTGAAGAAGTCCCTAGAAGATTTAATAATGCCCGAAAGTTCTGTACTAGTCCAATATATTGATGACTTACTTGTGGCATCGAGAACTCGAGAAGCTTGTGTAGTGGATACAGTTGCATTGCTGAATCATTTAGCAGATGGAGGACTTAAAGTATCTAGGCCATAAAATTGAAAAAGAGCTAAGAAAAGTGTCCGCAGACAGAATCACGATAATCAAAGGAATGAGAGCCCCAATGACACAAAGAGAGGTGAGAATGTTTCCTGGAATGGTTGGATATTGCCGTCAGTGGATTAGTAATTTTTCATTGATTGCAAAACCTCTGGTACGTTTGACAAAGAGTGATGTAAAAGACCCCATGGAATTAAATAAAGAGGAGTTGAAGGCTTTTAAACAATTGAGAGATGGTTTGTGTGAAGCCCCAGCTCTTGGCATGCCTGACTATGAAAAAGAATTTGAGCTCTCTTGCAGTGAAAGAAATGGATGCGCGCTTTCTGTACTAGTACAGAAACATGGAAAATTGAGAAGACCAATTGCATATTTTTCAGCTATACTAGATCCCGTAGCTGTGGCATTGCCTGGTTATTTGAAAGCTGTAGCAGCTACTTGTAAGAGTCTGGAACGGAGTGAAGGAATTGTAATGGGATATCCTGTGAAAGTGTTTGTGCCTCATGATGTGGCGATCCTTTTAACTAGGAGCCGCACTCAGTTTATGACACATAGTCGTCTAACTAAATATGAGAAAGTCATATTAGGTGCAACAAATGTGAGCCTTGTGAGGTTTCTAAATGTGAACCCTTCAACATTGTTACCTGATGCTCAGAATGTGGAAGTCAGGGATGATGTGGCTCATGACTGTTTGGAAGTGCTTGATTTTTGTACCAAGCCACGCCCTGATATAAAAGATGTACCTCTGACAGAAAGTGACTATGTGATGTTAGTGGATGGGTCATGCGTGAGAACAGACGAGGGAATTTTGAGTGCAGCATACGCAATGTGTACTGTAGCAGCTGTACTGGAAGCATCTTGTCTGAAAGGAGTGAAATCGGCCCAGGTTGCTGAACTATTTGCATTAACAAGAGCGTGGAAGTTGGGAAAGAACCTGAGAGTGACTGTGATTACCGATAGTCAGTACGGCTTTGGTGTGGTGCATGACTTTGAGCAAATTTGGTCTCAAAGAGGATTTTTGACATTGAGTGGAACTCCTATAAGGAATGCTGAAGTGGTTGGAAAGTTGCTTGAGGCGATACAGCTGCCTAAGCAATTGGCAGTAGTAAAATGTGCTACCCACTCAAAGTCTGCTGATTATATATCAGCAGGGAACGAGTTTGCTAATGACATGGCACAATATTGTGCACGAAACCAGAATTCAGTAAATCGCGGTAGGGAAAAAGAAATGAATTCATGTCCCTTGCTTTTTACTAACACTGTGAATACATGGGAGGAGGTGAGGCAGTTGCAAGAAGAAGCAGGAGATGAGGAAAGGAAACAGTGGATAAAAGCCGGATGTGTACCCCGAGAGACAGATCATGTGTGGGTTTATCGGGATGGAAGACCAGTCATGCCTGATAGAATGGTTTCTACCATGGCACGGATGTATCATGGACAAGCACATGTAGGAAGGGATGCTATGATCAGAATTTTTAAACAGACATGGTATAATGCCAAGTTTAGACTTGTAGCTGAGAGCCTATGTCAGAGATGTCTTATATGTCAGCAATACAATCCTGGAAGAAAGACAGTGGTGAGCCTAGGAACAATAGGACAAGAAGGAGGGCCTTTCACCAGAATGCAGATTGATTTCATTGAAATGCCCCCCTGCAATAGATTGAGGTATGTTCTAGTGGTAGTTTGCCTGTTTTCTCGATGGGTGGAAGCATACACAACTAGAAGAAGTGATGGAATTACCGTAGCAAAACTACTATTGAGAGAATTTATTCCCAGATTTGGTTTTCCAGTCACGATCGAATCAGATAGAGGAAAGCATTTCCATAATGAAATCATGAAACTAATTTGTGAAGCATTGAATGTACAACAGAAACTGCATTGTGCCTATCGCCCAGAGGCTTCTGGTGTGGTGGAACAAGTAAATGGCACCATTAAAAACAGACTGGGAAAAATGTGTTTAGCCACAAGTTTGAAATGGCCTGATGTCTTGCCTCTAGTGCTCATGACTATTAGATCTATCCCTGATAGGAATACTGGATTGAGTCCCCATGAAATAGTAATGGGAGGGCAATGAGACATGTTTTCATTCCTGTCAACAAACTATTGCCTATATCTGATGACTTGGTGTTGGATTATTGCGGGGGGTGCTGATTCCGTTCATTCTGTGTTTCATCAGGTTGGATCGGATGCAACCACTCTTGAAAAGAAGCCAGCTCATGATCTAAGTCCAGGTGACTGGGTGAGAGTTAAAGTGCATAGAAGAAGAAATTGTCTGGTCCCACGGTGGGGTAAACCACGTCAGGTAATCTTGACCACGACGACAGCTGTGAAATGTGCAGGAGTGAAGAATTGGATTCATGCTAGTCATACCTTGCGAATAACATACTGGATAACAGGGAAGAGGAATATTTTGAAGAATCTGATACCAGTTCCGAGCCAGATTCCGAAGAAACAAGAACAAGACCAGATCCTGAAAAGGCGGAGTTAGAATCAAGTCCAGTTATAGCACCAGAGAATCTACCATTAAGAAGGAGATTGCAAATTTCTGACACTAGCTCAGAGTCGGATACTGAACCAGTACAAGTACACGAAAAGGTAAACGAAAACAGTGAAGAGACTGTCAAAGAAATTCTTGATAAAGAAGCTCCGCATGTAAAAACAAGAGAAATTCCACCTGAAATCACAGAAGTAGATGGTGAGGTACCAGATACAGAGAGAGAGGGAAAGGTTGTTGCGGAAGACCGCCGAGGAGGTGTAGGGAAACTATACATCCAGGTAGAAGAAGGGACAGTTAGTGAGCAGGAAGATTGTGTGGAAGAAACACGAGGAGGGACAGAAGTAGATAAGAAAAAGAAAGTGGTGGAAAGAAAAACTACTGAAAGTAAGAGTCAAGGTGAAACTGAATCTGAAGACAGTGACCAAGAAGTACAGGAAGGTCGAGTTCTGAGAAAAAGAGCATGGAGAACTGAGAGAAGTGGAAAAGGAAATAAGTTGAAAAGGCGGAAGGAGGAAGTTTGGCCAAACAAGATAAAGAGATTGAGATACCGATTGACACGAGTAAAGTCATCCAGAGCTGAACAAGTGAATGAGGTGTCTAGCCAAGAGAAATCAAAAGATATTGAACAGACACCATCAGAGAAAGGAAGAAACAAAGAGGAAGGTGCACCAGATAAAGAGAGTCCAAATCCAAACAAATGTCCTTAATGTTTCCTTTTATTTTCTTCTAATATGAAGAGATAAAACCCAGCCAACACGTTTCGTTCCACACTGGAACTTCTTCAAGGCTGTAGACAAGCAACATAACAACATATAAATGACATATACAACATATAAAGCAATACACGTCACAAAAAGTTTAATACATAAGAAAACTATAAGTACAGGAATCAAAAACACACATACACCGTAAGAAAATGGCACATATAAATATTATCCAAGATATTACATACATAAAACATTTAAAACAAACATGTAACTTTACATGTCTGAGAGTGTAACACACGCCTATATTGTGAGCATTCTTAGGATGAACCTATCCTAGTTAATTTCAAATCTTAATTCATGTTTATAACTAACCCACTGTATTTATTTGTTTTATATCTAGGTCAAAAAATGTTTTATTATTATTTATTAGAAGAAGAGAACAACAGAAAAAACAGAAATAATGATGGCAAGTCTACAATAATCCTTTTACGTGTCTTCCACGGCAAGGGCAGCAAAGAAAAAAGGGGGCAGGGGGAGGGGAAAGGAAGGGAATTGTGAATACAAAGGGAAGGAAGGGGGAAAGAAAGTAAGGATACGGAAATGGTGATTTAATAATCCTAGCCATAGAGATATGAATAAAAATATCTAGGCACTCACCAAGAATAAGTTATTTATTTAATTCAGAAGCGGAATGCTGTTTGGCACCATCCCGTATGCATGGGAAGTTCCCGAAATCGAAAATCTAATATGAAAGTAATGTATAGATATGTGTAGATTGGAAACTTAAACATGAAAATTATTAGGTGAAGATTAAATAGTCCTAGGTACAGAGAACACCCAAAAGGCTAGCAATGTCTATTTCAAAAACACGAAGTAAGGAAAGATTACCAAATTCAAGAAAGGGCTCCAAGGGGGACCAGGGGAAGGTCCGAAAAAAGGGGTTACAGTAACAAGCTGCTAGATAAAACTGAACAGAGAATTCTTGGTACAAACAGGGACTCCACATTACTTGATACGCCCACTGTATGGGGTCCCTAAAAAATGACAACAAAATGAGGTTTATTACTCAATATACTAATAACATTTTTAATGCTTTACGCAAAAATTGGCATCTCCTTTCCTCGATCTCCGGATTAAAGGACTGTATCACAGACAGGCCGAGTATTACATACCGAAGAGGGACCTCTTTGAGAAAACATCTTTGCCCAAGCTATGTTGTGACTCCTCCAAGAAATGGCAACTGGATACCTAAGAAACCTAATGGTTTCTTCACTGGTAGTCTCTGCAATATTTGCAGTAGTGGAAAAAATAAACAACGTCTTTTTCCTTTAACAGTCCCAGGATCTACACTATTACTCATTTCATTAACTGCAACACCACTCATGTGGTATATATCTTGGGATGTGAATGTAACATCATATATGTGGGGAGTACCACACGATGTTTAAAAATCCGAATTCAAGAACACAGGAGAGCATTAATCAATAGGGATATCAAATACCCTATTACTGAACATTATAATAACAAACATAATGGCAGTAATATCTTCTGGTTTCACGGCATTGATCATGTACCTATAAGTAAGAGGGGCACAAACCGTGAATTGGCACTCAGGCAATTGGAGTCGAAGTGGATTTGTCGCTTGCGGGCCATCACGCAGGGTCACAATTCTGATTCTGAAATGCATTTTTTTCTTTAAGATGTACCTTGCTAGCAGCTTATGCATTTTCATGATGGGATATCTTCCCAATATAAATTAGACTTTATTATCTTTTTGTTTCATGAAATACGTGATACCTTGGATAACATTCTTTCCCCGAATATGGAAAACTTTCCCCATTCGGGTGTTTGAAATGGACATGCCATTATATTCGGGGGCAACAATTCAATATTCAAAGGAGTCCTCCTTTGTTGGTTTCCCTGTTAGGCCGTTTCTCTTAGATTTTGGTTCTTTTGGTCTTTTCTTTCTTTATTATTACGAAAGAATTGGAACCCTTTCTTATTTCTGTAAAGAATTACATACTTTTTAATGTTGGGGATAATATAGGAATGGTTTGCTTGACCGTTCCATCATGGCGCCCTTCTTTCTAACAAATCGTGCTTTTTTTCTTTTTCTTTTCCAATTCAAAATAACTTGTGGTATGGGAATTAACAATCTGTTACACTATCGAGCACACGAATATATATTATGTTATGACTAACAATTCTCCCTATTTATAACCTCTTTTGACACCAACATGCAGTCTGATATTTGCACATAGGACTTTTACTGTTCCAACATGGCGTCTCTTTTTCTATACCATTCCTCTCGAATCCAAAGATCGCGTGGTATGGGATGTGGTCGACGATCTTCTGTCCCACTATCCAGTACACGAATATATTTCATAATATAATTATTAATTCTCCCTGTGTTTAATTTCTCTTGACACCAATGTGCTTTTTAATATTTGCACATTGGATTTTTGCCGTTCTAACATGGCGTCTCTTTTTCTATACTTTTCCCCTCGAATCTAAAGATCGCGAGGGATGGAATGTGGTCGACAAACACCTGACTGACATTTCCTGTGCTTATATTTTTTAACTCAATGGGGCGCGACATGGATACCTTTTGCCGCGGGAATGAACTAATTTCCTGGTTGTTCGGTATACGGGACTTCCTAGGTATGAGCGTCTATATGCTATCCAGGAACTTTTCCTTTAATGTTTCTTTGAACTTTTGGAACTACAGAAGGGGTTATACTATACCCGTTCCTTAAATGGAGCAGGCGCGACTTTCAGACTTCTCTCCTCGTGCCGTGTACTTGTTTCTTACTGCGTTCGGCAGTTTACTATTTACACATTGCATTTCTGTACGGAATTTTAGGCCCGATATTCATCTTTGGGGCATCGACCACAAGATGGGGGTTGCGGTACCAGCACTCTTTTAATACATTGACCATAAGGCAGTTGGTTTTTAATATATGTGTCATAGATTTTGTGTATCTTGGTAGGGTGGAGACGGCACAAGTGGATCATTAGTTTTTCTATTTTTGTCTCCAGAATCTTGGAACCCCTCTAATCCTGCTCTTATTATGGAGTTTTAAAAATGAACTGTACTAAACAGACAAACTCGCCTTCTTTGAAAACTTGTGGTATATTAAACGCTTTCCAAGCCTAATACTCATAGACTGGGTAAGTCCATTTCTGATTATCACTTAGAGATTGTGCGGCATGAGATTTGTTTACGCCTATATCAATGTTGATAGCATACGATTATATATTCCCCTGTTTTTAATTACTATATCATGGACTGATCAGGTTTAGAAATGGTTTGTAGTTCTCCAACTTTATGGGTTTTTTTAAACGTACAAATAGTCCTCACAACTTGGAGCCCTTTCTTGAATTTGGTAATCTTTCCTTACTTCGTGTTTTTGAAAGAGACATTGCTAGCCTTTTGGGGGTTCTCTGTACCTAGGACTATTTAATCTTCACCTAATAATTTTCATGTTTAAGTTTCCAATCTACACATATCTATACATTACTTTCATATTAGATTTTCGATTTCGGGAACTTCCCATGCATGGGGGATGGTGCCAAACTGCATTCCGCTTCTGAATTAAATAAAGAACTTATTTTTGGTGAGTGCCTAGATATTTTTATTCATATCTCTATGGCTAGGATTATTAAATCACCATTTCCGTATCCTTACTTTCTTTCCCCCTTCCTTCCCTTTGTATTCACAATTACCTTTCTTTCCCCTCCCCCCCTTTCTTCTTTGCTGCCCTTGCCGTGGAAGACACGTAATAGGATTATTGTAGACTTGCCATCATTTTTTCTGTTTTTTCTGTTGTTCTCTTCTTCTAATAAATAATAATAAAAAAAATTTGACCTAGATATAAAACAAAGAAATACAGTGGGTTAGTTATAAACATGAATTAAGATTTGAAATTAACTAGGATAGGTTCATCCTAAGAATGCTCACAATATAGGCGTGTGTTACACTCTCAGACATGTAAAGTTACATGTTTGTTTTAAATGTTTTATGTATGTAATATCTTGGATAATATTTATATGTGCCATTTTCTTACGGTGTATGTACGTTTTTGATCCCTGTACTTATAGTTTTCTTATGTATTATACTTTTTGTGACGTTTATTGCTTTATATGTTGTATATGTCATTTATATGTTGTTATGTTGCTTGTCTACAGCCTTGAAGGAGTTCCAGTGTGGAACGAAACGCGTTGGCTGGGTTTTATCTCTTCATATTAGAAGAAAATAAAAGGAAACATTAAGGACATTTGTTTGGATTTGGACTCTCTTTATCTGGTGCACCTTCCTCTTTGTTTCTTGCTTCTTCAACTGAACTTCAGTGGAGTGGTTCTACGGCACACTCCGGAAGATTTGTGCACAGGAATGGAATAATAGTTTGGAGACTTTGGGATTTTGAAGTGCTAAACCGGTAGTCAGTCGTAGTTTTTTGTCATAAAATTTTCTATTTTGACTGTTTACGCACTTATCCCGTGGGTGATATAATATCAATTAAAATATGTCTAAATTTGACGATGGTCGAGAAGAGATGGCACACAATCTCTTCGGTACAGGGATTTCTAAAGAAAAAACTACTCCAGAATCAACACAAAAAAATAGTTTAAAAACACTGTTTATAAGACTAGAACGTTTGAAAAAACAGGAACTTAGTCGATGGTGGGATGGTATTACCCTAAAACAATATATGGAAAATGGTAAGGTTCCAAGGGGTTTACGCATCCTAATCTTCCCGACCTTTGAGGACTTTAGTGATGCCCTACTTAAAGAATGGGAATGCAATCTAGAGGGAGCATCACAAACTATGATGAGAATTTTGGTAAAACATGCAATGGAAAAAGGGGAAAAACTTCAGGAAGAGATTATCATAATTGAAAAACTAATTGGTGAAATGGAAGAAAAAGATCTGATTGAAAAAAACTATGCTATCTTAAAACAGATCATAGATAACCATCAGATATACCTAAAAGACAAGAAGCTTAGAAAAATTAAAAGAGATGACAGGGATTATCGTGATGGAAGAATCTATACCTTCCATAAAAAATTTGATAACGTACAAGGGTTGGAGGATAAGAAAAGAAATAGAGAAGATAAGGGTGAAAGTGAAGATACTGGTTCCATTAGCAATACATCTGTTTCGTCACAGAGAAGTACTGCCTCATCCTCCATGGCAAATAATGTCCCTTTAGGGGAAGGGGCTTCGTCCTTTCAGAAACAACTAGCCAAATTACGAATCTCAAGTCGACTCCAACAAAAGAAAGGACAACAAAAATCAGACGGGGAGGGAGGAGGACAAAAAGCAAATCCCAAAACTATAATCGGAAAAATGGAAACTCAAACCAGAACCAGGAAGGCCAATATCAATTAATCGCAAGTAATGAAATTGTTACTACAGATGTTGATGATGATTGTCATTTGAAGATTGTTAATCTTTCTAATAAAATGCTGGATAAAGATGAGATGAATGTCCTCAGTAAGGGTTTAAATTTTTGTCCAACACAAAGTGGGGATTTGGTTAATGCTTATGTAGATTTTTTTAAGTTCGTCAGGATGTTAAAACTTCGTGATTTTTTCTCAAACAGACCACAAGAATCTATTAAGGGCATGCCCCCATGAGGACCAGATTCCCACACAATCGCTGACCTCAGAAATATACAATGTCTCCTGTCCATTTGTGATGATGACACTCATAATATGTCCACCTTATTAGACGACTTTGAAATTAGACAGGATGGCGATGTGGCAAGTGGTTTACGTCCTAAATCCAAATTCATACCCACTTTTGGTTATGACTCGAACATCGACGTTTTCCATAAGAAAATGTCAGAGGAATTATATGCATTAGAAGCACCCAAAAAATATAAGCCAAAACTAACACAAAACATCTCCCTTACTGAAAGATTGGCCCTTCAATGCCTAAGTGAGGACACCACCATTGTGATACGTGAGGCAGACAAAGGGGGTAATGTGGTCATCATGAACCGTCTTGACTATCTTAATGAAATTAATCGACAACTGGGTGATACCTCTTGCTATAGACTCATTACACATAACCCTATCCCTAATCTTATTACCACCATAAATGGCAGACTCATTGAATGGAGAGACGTATGTTTGATTTCGGAGGACGAATATAGATACCTTAAAGTTGATCGTCCATCATACCCTTGTATTTACGTTTTACCTAAAATACATAAAGGAGGTCCTTTCCCCCCTGGAAGACCAATTATGTCAGGGGTGGGATTATCCACTGAGAACTTATCTAAATTTGTTGATGTCAAACTACACAAATTTGTACTTGATCTTCCATCATATGGAAGAGACAGTAAAGATATCCTGGTCAAATTTAGAAATTTTCAATGGTCGGACGGACTTCTGTTTGTGACTTTTGATGTCGTAAGCTTATATACCTGCATTGATAAGCACTTTGGGATCATGGCCATGCGCTCTTTCCTGGATAGAGAAGGGGCTGAACTCTATGAATACAACGAAATGATTGGTGAGATGGTTGATATTATCTTAATGAATAACTTCTTTTTACATGACTCTAGTTGGTACCAACAGACCAAGGGCGTTGCGATGGGTTCCGGGTTTGCACCCTCGTACGCCTGCCTCTTTATGGGGTGGTACGAGAAGGGGCATGCCTGGGCCCGAAGTGCCTCCCCCTGGACAGAATACATCGTGTTTTGGGGGAGGTACATAGATGATATTATTTGCCTTTGGTCCGGGTCTGTTGAAATGTTACAACAATACTTTGAGTACCTAAACGACAATGTCTTTAATGTTAAACTCACGATGTCCTATCACAATGACAACATCAATTTTTTAGATATAAACTTCTTTATTGAGGATGGGATGATACAAAGCAAGTTATATAGAAAAGAGACAACGTGTAATGCGGTGTTACATGCATCCAGTGCCCACGCTAGCTCGGTCATCAATAATATTCCATTTGGCGAAATGACTCGCATCAGGAGAAACTGTAGCACTGAGAAAACGTTTTTGTTTAATATCAAGGCGACCAGGGGAAGATTCGAAAAAAGGGGTTACAGTAACAAGCTGCTAGGTAAAGCTGAACAGAGAATTCTTGGTACAAACAGAGACTCCACATTACTTGATACGCCCACTGTACGGGGGTACCTAAAAAATGACAACAAAATGAGGTTTATTACTCAATATACTACTTATAGTAATAACATTTTTAATGCTTTACACAAAAATTGGCATCTCCTTTCCTCGATCTCCAGATTAAAGGACTGTATCATAGACAGGCCGAGTATTACATACCGAAGAGGGACCTCTTTGAGAAAACATCTTTGCCCAAGCTATGTTGTGACTCCTCCAAGAAATGGCAACTGGATACCTAAGAAACCTAATGGTTTCTTCACTGGTAGTCTCTGCAATATTTGCAGTAGTGGAAAAAATAAAACAACGTCTTTTTCCTTTAACAGTCCACGGATCTACAATATTACTCATTTCATTAACTGCAACACCACTCATGTGGTATATATCTTGGGATGTGAATGTGACATCATATATGTGGGGAGTACCACACGATGTTTAAAAATCCGAATTCAAGAACACAGGAGAGCATTAATCAATAGGGATATCAGATACCCTATTACTGAACATTATAATAACAAACATAATGGCAGTAATATCTTCTGGTTTCACGGCATTGATCATGTACCTATAAGTAAGAGGGGCACAAACCGTGAATTGGCACTCAGGCAATTGGAGTCGAAGTGGATTTGTCGCTTGCGGGCCATCACGCAGGGTCACAATTCTGATTCTGAAATGCATTTTTTTCTTTAAGATGTACCTTGCTAGCAGCTTATGCATTTTCATGATGGGATATCTTCCCAATATAAATTAGACTTTATTATCTTTTTGTTTCATGAAATACGTGATACCTTGGATAACATTCTTTCCCCGAATATGGAAAACTTTCCCCATTCGGGTGTTTGAAATGGACATGCCATTATATTCGGGGGCAACAATTCAATATTCAAAGGAGTCCTCCTTTGTTGGTTCCCCTGTTAGGTAGTTTCTCTTAGATTTTGGTTCTTTTGGTCTTTTCTTTCTTTATTATTACGAAAGAATTGGAACCCTTTCTTATTTCTGTAAAGAATGACATACTTTTTAATGTTGGGGATAATATAGGAATGGTTTGCTTGACCGTTCCATCATGGCGCCCTCCTTTCTAACAAATCGTGCTTTTTTGCTTTTTATTTTCCAATTCAAAATAACTTGTGGTATGGGAATTAACAGTCTGTTACACTATCGAGCACATGAATATATATTATGTTATAACTAACAATTCTCCCTATTTATAACCTCTTTTGACACCAACATGCGGTCTGATATTTGCACATAGGACTTTTACTGTTCCAACATGGCGTCTCTTTTTCTATACCATTCCTTTCGAATCCAAAGATCGCATGGTATGGGATGTGGTCGACGATCTTCTGTCCCACTATCCAGTACACGAATATATTTCATAATATAATTATTAATTCTCCCTGTGTTTAATTTCTCTTGACACCAATGTGCTTTTTAATATTTGCACATTGGATTTTTACCGTTCTAACATGGCGTCTCTTTTTCTATACTTTTCTCCTCGAATCTAAAGATCGCGAGGGATGGAATGTGGTCGACAAACACCTGACTGACATTTCCTGTGCTTATATTTTTAAACTCATTGGGGCGCGACATGGATACCTTTTGCCGCTGGAATGAACTAATTTCCTGGTTGTTCGGTATACGGGACTTCCTAGGTATGAGCGTCTATATGCTATCAAGGAACTTTTCCTTTAATGTTTCTTTGAACTTTTGGAACTACAGAAGGGGTTATACTATACCCGTTCCTTAAATGGAGAAGGCGCGACTTTCAGACTTCTCTCCTCGTGCCGTGTTCGGCAGTTTACTATTTACACATTGCATTTCTGTACGGCATTTTAGGCCCGATATTCATCTTTGGGGCATCGACCACAAGATGGGGGTTGCGGTACCAGCACTCTTTTAATACATTGACCATAAGGCAGTTGGTTTTTAATATATGTGTCATAGATTTTGTGTATCTTGGTAGGTTGGAGACGGCACAAGTGGATCATTAGTTTTTCTATTTTTGTCTCCAGAATCTTGGAACCCCTCTAATCCTGCTCTTATTATGGAGTTTTAAAAATGAACTGTACTAAACAGACAAACCCGCCTTCTTTGAAAACTTGTGGTATATTAAACGCTTTCCAAGCCTGGGTAAGTCCATTTCTGATTATCACTTAGAGATTGTGCGGCATGAGATTTGTTTACGCCTATACCAATGTTGATAGCATATGATCATATATTCCCCTTTTTTTAATTACTATATCATGGACTGATCAGGTTTAGAAATGGTTTGTAGTTCTCCAACTTTATGTTTTTTTTTAAACGTACGAATAGTCCTCAAAACTTGGAGCCCTTTCTTGAATTTGGTAATCTTGCCTTACTTCGTGTTTTTGAAATAGACAATGCTAGCCTTTTGGGTGTTCTTTGTACCTAGGACTATTTAATCTTCACCTAATAATTTTCATGTTTAAGTTTCCAATCTACACATATCTATACATTACTTTCATATTAGATTTTCGATTTCGGGAACTTCCCATGCATACGGGATGGTGCCAAACTGCATTCCGCTTCTGAATTAAATAAAGAACTTATTTTTGGTGAGTGCCTAGATATTTTTATTCATATCTCTATGGCTAGGATTATTAAATCACCATTTCCGTATCCTTACTTTCTTTCCCCCTTCCTTCCCTTTGTATTCACAATTCCCTTCCTTTCCCCCCCCCCTTTCTTCTTTGCTGCCCTTGCCGTGGAAGACACGTAAAAGGATTATTGTAGACTTGCCATCATTTTTTCTGTTTTTTCTGTTGTTCTCATCGTCTAATAAATAATGAAAAAAAAAATTTGACCTAGATATAAAACAAAGAAATACAGTGGGTTAGTTATAAACATGAATTAAGATTTGAAATTAACTAGGATAGGTTCATCCTAAGAATGCTCACAATATAGGCGTGTGTTACACTCTCAGACATGTAAAGTTACATGTTTGTTTTAAATGTTTTATGTATGTAATATCTTGGATAATATTTATATGTGCCATTTTCTTACGGTGTATGTGCGTTTTTGATCCCTGTACTTATAGTTTTCTTATGTATTATACTTTTTGTGACGCTTATTGCTTTATATGTTGTATATGTCATTTATATGTTGTTATGTTGCTTGTCTACAGCCTTGAAGAAGTTCCAGTGTGGAACGAAACACGTTGGCTGGGTTTTATCTCTTCATATTAGAAGAAAATAAAAGGAAACATTAAGGACATTTGTTTGGATTTGGACTCTCTTTATCTGGTGCACCTTCCTCTTTTTTTCTTGCTTCTTCAACTGAACTTCAGTGGAGTGGTTCTACGGCACACTCCGGAAGATTTGTGCACAGGAATGAAATAATAGTTTTGAGACTTTGGGATTTTGAAGTGCTAAACCGGTAGTCAGTCGTAGTTTTTTGTCATAAAACCATCAGAGAAAGGAAAACATATTAGGAAGCCTAACCAAAAGTATAAGTCACCAGAATGGTCATACATGGCACTTCCTGAAGTACAAGAGGAAGCAGACAGCCAAGGGGATCTAGGGGTGATTATACCAGAAGTGGTTGAGGAAGACGAATAATCGGAAATCCTGAGAGTTATCTTGTCCGACATCGGAGAAGAGACGGATGTTCAGGAAATTCTGAATCAAGATTGTGAGAGCAAAGTGAAAGACGATCAAATGCCAAATTGAGGAAAACAAGGTGTTCCAGAAGAGAATTTTGAAAATACCAAACAAGAGACATATCCGAAAAGAACCAAGTAGGCGTTTAGAGCCTTGGGTTTAGACGAAACTAGTTGTGTGTAGAGGAGGCTAAGTCAAAAGACACTGATCATTTTCCGAAATGGCAAACACAGAAAGTAGAAAATCTACATGTGTGTTCCTTCGAAGATGGTGCAAGGTGTGTTGCTGTTGTACAGAATTATTAATGCTTCTGTGGAGTGCGTTAGCTTTAATAGTTTCATTCAAAGTAACGTTTGAGACGATAGAAGGTCATAGCGAAAATAAAACTGATGTGGAGAAGATTCATGATATTAATCCGACTAGAGGAATAGATAGAACTTATTTACATAAAGATAGGTCCATAACTGATTTTTCTAACAATGTTTGCTCAAAATTGATGTATGAATATGTAAAACAATGGATGTGAGAGATTGCTATGTCTGCATGCAGTTGCCTGCATCATTGTCTGAGGGAGTCACTTACCATCACCTTCCAGTAAGGAATAACATGTAGCGTATTAGCAAGTTTGTTTTATAAAACAGGGAAACAAGAATATTATTTTTCTGATGTAGATAAAATTTTTTCACAAGTACCCTTAGTTCCTGAACTAAATAGAGTAAAGCCTGGTAAAGTTTTAGGTGAATTTTTCCTAGAAACTAGAGAATTAACTTTAGGAGCAGTATTTAGAAATAATCTCACTTGTAGTTTGAAGAGAGAAGAAAAGACTTTCCTAGATATGGTAGAAGAAAGAAGAATCAAAATGAAAAGGAAGATACCTGAGGGAAAAGAAGAAAAGACAGTCTGGGATGTTGAAAGAGAAAAACATTTGAAAGGAGAAACTAGTCCAGCTATGGCTTTGGATTGGCCTCAGAAAGGGAAATTGTGTATTAGAAGAAATCAAACTGTGTATGATGATTATTTTATAGGTGCGAGTGACTGCCATGATACTTATAGAATTATGGGTGGATGGGGATTTAAAGGGGGAAATGATCCGGTATTCCCTGGATTATAATTTATCTGCAGGAACAAAGCTTATTATCGATTACCTGACCATTGGTATGGCACATGTTACCTAGGCCTGATCTTCCCAAAGATATTTCATGTGGGAAGGGGAAAAGATGGTGCACATGAGATAGGTAGGCAACTAAAACGTAGAAGGAGAGAGAGTTGGGCAGAAATTGTAGGGGATATTTTTGGAGCACTGATACCAGCCGTTGGAATATTTCTGAATGCACACAAAATTAGAAAATTGTCTGCAGTAGTGGATCGCTTATCAACAAGCACTGCTGGAGAATTTTTATTGGTAAATACAGAAATGGTTGCCATGCGAGCCATGGTGATGCAAAATCGACTTACCCTTGATATTATTTTGGCCAAAGAGGGTGGAGTCTGAGGAATGCTGAAGGTTCAACATTGTTGTACTTATATTCCTGATGAAAGTCAAGATTTAAAGACATACATAAAGAATATAACTGATTTGCACGAGGAGATTGTTCCACTGGAGGTTGAAAGTGTTTGGGAGAAGATTGGAAAAGGGTTTTCTACTATTAAGAACTTTTTACTAATATTAGGTTGTACATTTATTGGTAAGTTTTTGATTCCAGTAACATGTGTGATATTTTTTTTATTAATTCTGAGACTAGGATGGTTATGTGGTAAAAGAAGAAAATTACAAAAGCATATAAAAAGAGAAGCTGCTAAGAAAAGAAAGAAAGAAAGAAAGAAAGAAAGAAAGGAAAGAGAAATGGAAGATATAGAATTAGAAGAATGGAAAGAGAATGTGTATAAAAAGACTAGCGAAGATGAAACAGGGGAAACAATCATGTGACCTAACAAAACCTAAGAGAACTGAATTCATTTCTATTATAAATTTTATCAAAATTTAAGGGATTTATGGTGATATTAAAATCACCAAAGGGGGGATTGATGGAGCAGGTAAAGCAAAATGTTGTATACCTGCTCTATTTTGCATGAAAATACTAATTACGTAATCGATTTATATTACAATTTGAATTAACTGGGTGCTGTGTTATACTAACCAACAACTTGCATTTTTGGTAAACACAAATTACACGCGGGACTCATTGCTATTTGCATGGCAGAAATACTCTAATAACTAATTGTGGTACGCCCGTTAACAGTAGTATGTGTGGTGATAGAAAATTGCATGATTTATGTTGCTTTGGTGACGTTTGCGTTCCTGTTAGGACCGAATGGTGAGTATTATCGCTTTAAATGTCGCTATAAACTAGGAAAATACTAATACATGAAGGGATTAGTATGGGATTAACATCAGAATCTTCA
Organism: Triturus cristatus; assembly: GCF_964204655.1. Classification (NCBI taxonomy): domain Eukaryota; kingdom Metazoa; phylum Chordata; class Amphibia; order Caudata; family Salamandridae; genus Triturus; species Triturus cristatus. Next base: position 560,312,175 of record NC_140590.1, read on the forward strand.
TTTCCGCATATTAATTATTCTTTGTGTTTGTTTCGCTTAAGTTGGCATTCGGGCCTACCAAGCCTTGACATTCAAAATGGAGTTCGGAAGTGGCCACCGTCTTGTGAGCACGATGTCTACTGCACAGACTCAGATGGCTCAGAAGATCTCCAGGCATCCTCAATTCAGAGCACAGTGTTCCTGGTCAAGGATAGGAACATGGAGGACTGCCAAACTTCAGTCAGTGAAAATCACCAGAGGAAACAATGATCTCCCACAACCAGGAAACAACAATGTTGCATGATTATGACATAAATCAAGGAAGTGACCCAGCACTTCTCTGAGAACCAAAGTTACTGGGAAAGTCAGATGATATTACAAATTTCATTAAATGGACCAATCAAATTTCATTATTGCCCAAGAAATGTTTCATGTTACCCAGAATTTTATTATAAAAAGGGTCGTAGAATAGGGAGGAGACACCCCCCCACCCCCACCCACCCCACAGGTGATGACAGATGAGCTACATGCTTGCACGATTTTTGGTCCTTTGGAGATCTTTGGGACTCTGTTGTGCTGAGCAAAGAACTTTCCCGGACTTTTGAGTCTTGGCCTGCTTTCTATTGGGACAATTGAGCAGAGAATTTGATTTATGCAGAGCCAATTGAATTAGAAAAGACCCCAATAGCAAGAATAGGTAAATATAAAATGTCATGCGATTTGTTTTGATTGACTGAAATTTAAGCTTGATTTACCGGAATGCTAAAGATATAAATGCAAACAAGATTTTAGATAAACAAAACTTGATTAACTGAAAGAATGAGTTTGTGGTTTTTCCATTAGGTTACTAGAGGATTCTGAAGCTTTAATGTGTTTTAGCTGGTTCTAAATCACCATCAATCAGTCCAACTAATTGGTCCGTCGACCAAGTGGTGGAGAGTCTTGATGTTAAGGTTAGGATCCTATAGGTGGTGATGTAAATATGTATATTCTGTAATATAATGTTTCTTCCCTATAGGTAATAAGGTAGCCCCCCCACATGTCCAGCTGGATACATCGATTCCTCCTGTGCGCAGACTCGTGAGAGAAAACGTATGTGTGTTGGTGTTATGGGCCCCACCAATGAATGCGTGCATGAATGAGTAAGTGTGGTGACAGATCTGTGACGCAGGGAGGATATGTAAATTTGCCCCCTTTTCGCGCTGGATCATTATAAACAAATTGTGGCCAAAATGCGCACCATAGATGGTTGTACACTAAGTCTTGAGAGATCTTTCAGTTTTTCGTATTTATTGGTCTTGGAGACGGAGCTAGGTTTGGGTTTACGACACTGCCCATGGGTTCGTGAAGGTTGAATGGGATGGTGGGGACTGTGGGCAAACTGTACTTGGGTAACTGAATCCGATTACATAGGGCATGTTGTTATGTGCCCGAGTTAGGCCCATGTAACATAGCTACACATTTTCTTAAACATGGTCCACTTTTGCACAATTTATTTACTGCTGTGACCTTTTACACATATTCGCGTGCGTGACAATGTTGGAATAGTTTCTCTGGGGCTACTTCTGTTTACACATCTGGCTTCGCATAACATTATCACAATGCCTCGAGCACCAACTAACAAGCCTTTACGCACAATGTACTAATGTTGTTCTATCTTCATCCACGGGGTGACAGGGCTATCTACATATCCATAACATTACTAATCTATACGCACATCACAAGGATGCTTTTTATTGTAAATAATAAGCATTTCAGGGGGTTAGCAGAGGAGGAACTTAAGCTCACGCCGAGGGTACCTGGTTGTTAGGATTTCACCATGCAGCAGTCTAACATCTCCGTGAGGTGTGTCCAGTTCGTGACCAGGACGGGGTCCTACATTCTCTCCCGCCAAGTAATGGGGTTGGATCAGCCCGTGGGGAGATTCTTGGCTCTACACCTACACACACTCTAGACATAAACAGAGTAGGGTTTGCATAGTAGGAGTACGCCTGATTGCTACCTTGTATTATATGATTGCATATATATACTGTATTAGCACCGTTGTGGAACTATATTTTCAATTCCCTCTTTTGGTGCTTGTAATCACTTTCCTCTGCTTCTGTCTACTGATTATCACTGCACATGTTTTCTATAGAAGAATAACATTTGTTCAATAAATATATTGAAAATGTCCCATTGTGTATTCTCTGTATATTTCTCTGAGAACACAAGAGCATGAGTAACTGAATTGAAGGGTTCTCGATCTCTTACCAGGATCCCTGAGGTGATAGGGTTATCATGTTCAGTGTTGCCAGAAATTCCCTTGGCTTGTGGTGGCATTGTGAGCTAGCTGTTCTCTAGGCCAACATATACTGCGGGGTGCCTAGAATCAGTCTAGGCACCTCATCCAAAGTTTGTTGACTGCAATCGCACAGGTGCTACAAATTAGTGGGAATAACAAGACATGGCGCCGCCAACAAATTTTTGAGATCTTATTTAACAGTCGACCTGAGTAGTTCAGTTGTGCTTTGTCAGAGACTACTGCTCACCTTTAAACCAGAGATGTCCGTGCTGGTAGGAAATTCCGCCTCAGCTGAGTAGGTATACCCTATGTATTGACTGTAGGTTATTCAAGCTAGTAGGATAAAAACGTCCCACATTGTGCTTACTCTATCTCCTTAATATCATCTACTAATTTCCTTTTTCCTCAAAAACAATGTCCATAACCGGAGAAAACACTGAAGAAGTTGAAGGGGAATTAAACATAGCAGTAAACTGCAGAAATGCTTTTTTAAAATGTTGTTTTTATTTATTGTCATTTTTTAATAAACACATCAATCTTTACAGTAGCCATAATTATTACATTCTGTTAATTGTACAGCAGAAAGTGTTCTTTAACATTATACTTCACAGGTATTATCACATTTATTGTTTGAGGAGGAAACATTACAACAGGCACTAGCCTGTTTTTCCTGGACCGCCCCCAATATCGTCAACTTTCCTTGTTGCCTTAGTTGTCCTCCTAGCAGTACCTCCTCCAAAAATCTCTATTCGCAATATGACACAACACATCAGCCTATTTGAAACACTCTATTTACCCGGTGTATGCGATTATTGCCCATCCTGTTCCGCTTCAGTACTGCACTGACTCACAATGCCCTCATCTGTAGTAGCTCTACGAAAAAGTTACGCCTGAAACGGTCCCCAGATATTTTCGGGCCTACATCGTGAAGGAATGAGTGCATTATAATTGCTAGATTGAGTGTTGCAATAGGATAAGTCAGTGCACCACTCAGCAAACGTGGGAATTGGCCCTCGCACCCATCTCATGGCTAGCCTTCTTTTAGCTAACAATATACCCACTGCCACCAACTTCCTAGTGTTTTTAGGTAATACCTTAACGTACCCTAGGAGTATCACTAATGGTGTCTTAGGAATTTGGGTCTCCACCATATACTGTAACGCATCTATCACCTCATTCCAATATTTATGTATTGCTGGGCATTCCCATGTCAAGTGAGTAAAATGTGCCCTTTCCGCACCACCTCTTTCACAGTGGTCATCTTCTCTTAGTCCATATTTGTGTAGCCTAACTGGTGTGTAGAGTATACCCTGTAGGAATTTAAAAATTACTAGGCTATGTCTATCATTTTGTGATGCCTTTTTAGTATTGGCGCAGCAGTACTTCCATTGGTCCTCCGTAATGTCCACTCCTAACTCTGTGCGCCATTCCTGCAAGGTCTTCTCATGTGCCTGGTTCCCCCCAGTCCTGCCGAGTAGATATAGCATCGATATTGCCTTCTGTGGTGAACGCGTCTGCAGCAAATATGTTAGCACTATATTCTTGGGGTTCTTGCGTAATGTCCTCTAGCATTTCACGGAGTGCGTGTCTCGTCCTGTAGAAGTGGTATTTCTCGACTGCGTGACCGTCTCGTACCTGATCCCATGTCTTAACCACCCCTTCCACAAAGTAGTCACCCATGCTTTTTGCTTTCAGTTCATGCATCGCGTTATTAAATGCCTTATCTCTCTGTTTCATTAGCCCTTCACACCATTCTATAGGCAGTTTTCGGGGAGTACAATCATTCTATCTTCTGCAGTTTTGCAGTTTTGTTTAGCTGATATCTCGTTCCCACCGGATCTATGACATGATATTTTCTACTCGCTGCACCCATTAAGTATTGTGGCAGTGTCAACGTATGCACTTCCTCCCGCTCTATGTATAGATGTGGGGCATCATGTGGTCCATGAATCCAATGCAAGGCATGGATTTGTTGTGCTGCACTGTAGTATGTTTCGAGGTCTGGTGCATTTAGCCCCCCTTTTTCATATGGTTGTGTCAGCATCTCCCACTGTACTCGTGTTTGCTTGCCAGCCTAGGCGAGTCTGATCATTAAGGTGTGCAATGTGTGAAAGAATGTCGTTGGTAGGGGGATTGGGATGTTAACGAAATAGAATAGCATTCTTGGTAATACGATCATCTTCATAAGCGCTATTCGCCCTTACAGTGACAGCGGTAGCCTGACCCTCAAATGAGTCTGCTAGCTTCTGTACAGCGCAACCATAGTTCTCCCGAACAACTACATTGGGGTCCGTATGAATCTGTACCCCTAGATATTGAATAGGGTCTGTGGTCCACGTTATTGGATATTCCAACTGATACAGGGTGGTATTTGGAGTCAGTGTAAGCTAACACTTGCTCCAGTTAATTCTAAGGCCAGAGCGTGAACCAAACCGCTCCACTTCCTACAAAATAGGAGATAAATTGCGTTTGGGATTACGCACATATAGCAGTGTGTCGTCTGCATATGCAGAAATAATTAGAGTGTAGTGTGGAAACCTTAACCCGCGGTGGCTGTGGTATGCCTGTAGGGCACAAGCCAGTGGTTCGGCTACAATAACATACATTGGGGGGAAAGAGGGCATCCTTGCCTGGTGCCTCTAGTGATGTTGATGGCAGGTGTAAACAGACCGTTCACATACACTTGCGAAGTGGGGTCGGTATATAGTACCTGTACAAGTTGGGTAAACACCTCACCCGCTCTAATTCGCTTGAGTACTGCTGCCAGAAACGTCCACTCCACTGAATCAAATGCCTTTTTGCCATCTAAAAAATCAGCTGCCGCACTAATCACTGGGTCGAGACGGTGTATTGTGGAAAAAATTGTACGCACATTTCTAGTGATCAACCGTCCCGGGACGAACCCCGACTGTTCAGGCGCGACAGCCATGGTTAACAGTGGAGCGAGTCTGTTCACTAACACCTTAGCATATATTTTCATATCGGTATTTAACAATGATAGCGGTCTGTATGAGGAACATTGCTCAGCTGGTTTACCAGGTTTCAGCAACTTGATCAGTACTGCTTCCCTCATAGTGGGGGACATTATTCCATCTCTAGCCATTTCATCGAACAGGTTTACCAGATGCGGTATTAGCTGGTCCTGATATTCCTTATAAAAGGCTACTGTGAGCCCGTCTGATCCGGGGGATTTTTGACTGGGCATATCTTTAATTGCAGCAATAATCTCCGTTGGACGCAAGGGGGCCAATAGTCTCTCCCTGTGAGCGTCTGTAAGCCAGTTCATTTTAATGTATTCTAAATATTCATCAGCAGTTTCTTCTGTGCTCATAGGATGGGAAGTGTAAAGTCCTGTATAGTATTTTCTGAACCTATCCACAATTTTTCACGCCTCACGGATCTGATTCCCCTGCCCATCTATTATTTCAGTTACTTTGTTTGCATCTTTAGCTGGACTAGTCAATGCAGCGAGCGTGGCACTGTGACGCTCGCCCTCCCCATATACCCTGGCAGTGGCATGCTTGGCTAAGTGGTTCACTTCGGCTTTGCTTCATCATTATAGTCATCCATCTTGCTTCTAATAAGGCCCAGCACTTCCGGGTTAGATGCCCTCGACGCCATCTTCTCTAACTCGGTTATCTCAGCTTCCAACTTTTGTAATCTACCACTAATAGAGCGAAGCACTCCTGCGTGCTTAGATATGACTACCCCGCGAATGTAGACCTTAAATGCTTCCCAGATGGTGGCCATCTTGGGGACACTGCCAATGTTTGTGTTGAAGTAATTATCTATTTCCTGCGACAGCTCTTCTCTAAACACAATATCTAGCAGCGAATACTGTGAGAAACGCCACATCCGGGCTCTGCGCCTTAACTCGTCTACAGCTATCTGTAACCTAACGGGGAGTGATCCGACAATGTCCTGGCCATGTGTGTGTGTATATCATAGACAGATGAGTAGTGAGTGCACTCTCTCCTCTGCAGGTAGAAATGTCGCCAAACATCCAGCAATTCATCTGTCTCCTCTATTGCATTCATTGCTTTAGCCGCCGCTGAGTGCTGCCAAAACGGGCCCCCTCGACCTGTCTAGCTCAGCTGTCTGCACACAATTAAAATCCCCTCCCCAAAGTGTGGGCATATCAGCAAAAAATTTCACTAATTTGTTATGCAATGTCTGGAAAAACTGGGGGTCGTCATAGTTAGGACCGTATATCCCTACCAGTCTAATGCAGAAGTCACCCCTTCTACAGTGAGCTATCGCATATCCGCCTCCCGGGTCAGTGTCTAGTGCTTGTAATGAGATCTCCAAGCCCTGCCTGACCCATATTAATACCCCACGTGCGTGCGATGTGAATCCTGCTGCTATGCATTTCCCCTTCATTCTCCTCTGCGTGAACAGCCCCGAGTTTGGCGCAAGGTGTGTCTCCTGTAATATTGCTACATCAGTTTGGTGCCGATGCATGTATGCCACCACTTTCCGTATTTTACGTGTATCATTCAGTTCCCTGACATTCCACATTAAAAAATGTAGCCGTGTCCCTCGCTTATCTCTAATTTGATCTTTGTCCCCGCTTGGCTTTGTCCCTTGTGTGTCATTGGCTGTTTCCACTCATGCTGCGTGTGTTTCATTACTGCCTCTTGCTTATTGTTTACCATTATATGAGACAACTTTCTTAGGCCACTATCTATACTTGTTTGCACATCTAAATTTCCCCCCAACCCTGCACACGACATGGCCCACGAACTTCGGCATGCTTTTGTAGCTCCCACCCTTAACCTCCCCTGCAAAACAACCCTGTTTAACTTCCCATCAGATGGTGTATTACACATTGAGGCGGGAAATGCCCAGCAGCCCTGTAGAGCACCGGAGTGCATACTATTTTTGCTTTAATTCTAAACCTTATAATATCCATACCAACAGCTTACATAGTTAGGATTCTGCAATCAATTCTATAACATCATACCCTGCCAGCTCTAAGCATAGGTATTGGGGCCTCTCTACATACTATAAACACTTAAATGCTAAAACCTATTACAGTCGGACTAATTTGTGCACTTCGTGCGTGCCAAAACTATGTCTTCGCATAAAGCCTATAAAACACCTTACTTGTTGAGGAAAGTCCACATCATTGTTTACCGCCGACAGACCGCTAGCAGTATATGTAACCAATCGCTACTTTTTGAAAGCAGCAACTCCCACCTCTTCAGTTATTTTGATCCAGTGCGCTATTGTCCTGTACTTCGGTGTCAGCCACCTCAGGGGGATGCCTGTCCCGTCTATCCTTGGCTATGTGTTTCAACGCTTTGCTGCAAGTTTCCAGGGTCCGAGTATATCTTTGCCTTGCCGTGGATTGTGACCTTCAAGTGAGCAGGGTAGGGCATTACATAGTAAATTTTTAAGTCACGTAGTTTCCGCTTCACAAGTGCAAATTTTTGCCTCGCCTCTTGCACCTAGATGGTGAAGTCCGGGTATAGTGATATGTAAGTCCCCTCAAATCTGAGCAACTTTAGCTCTCTTGCTTTCCGCAGAGCCGAGTCTCTGTCTCAGTAGTTTAGTAATCGAGCTATAATCGGTCGGGGCGGGGCACCAGGCGGGGGCTTAGAGGCAAGGGACCGGTGCACCCTCTCCACAACAAAAATTTCAAGGAAGGCGTCCCGACCTAGAAGATTGGTGAGTAAAGTCTCCACAAATAACTCCATATTACCAGTTGGAGTGGGCAATGGCAGTCCAACCATGCGCAAGTTATTGCACCTAGAGCGTGCCTCCAAGTCTTCTGTCTTGATTTGCAACTTGTCTTGAAGCTTCTGCACCTGTTTCTGATCATTCCCGGTTTCCTCTTGTTGGTCTTCGACCTCCGAGACTCTGCGTTCCACCATGTTGATGAGACCTCAAGGTGATTTGTGCGCTTAACAAGTTTTTTTATTTTTATTCTTTTCGCATGTTGATCTAATCTCTCCGTCACGCGTTCCATGCGATACTAGAGCGAGTCTATTTTACCATCAATTGTTGAGAGGCTCTGTTGCATTGTTTACAGAATTTTCTGGAGGTCTTCTCCCTGAGGGCCCCCTGATCTTCTTTCTCTGTCTCAGCATCCTCTTCTCTATTCCTTCTCTATTCCTGACTGACTTGCATTGTTCAACTGAAATTTAGATTGCGTTTTGTCTGGCTGACCCATTATAGCTCTGTGGGCCGTAGGGTCCGCTTCACCTCCATCGAAGTCTGGGCAACACCTCACAGTCGCAGTGCCAACCTTTACGTCCTTCTGGGAGTGTTCACTGGCTACACTGCAGCAAGCTGCCACACTCTAGGGCTCTTTACGTATTTGCTTGACCAGCCCACTGCCTCAATTCTCACCTCGGTGCACCAGCTGCTGCCCTATGTTGTATCACGTCACTCCCCTCTGTAAGGCAGTGATATATAGTAGTCTGCTGCAATTACATTCAATGCTTCTCCAATCCACTTCTCTTGCAAGGTGCTTAATCAGATGGATCAGACTAAACTGGCTCCACTATGTTGTAGCCTGCAGGTCTAGAGGGTCTCAGTGGCACTCAAAGGCTTCCTAATTATTCCAGGACCTCTCTTCTATAACCTTAGTAGGCAGTACCGGGCCCTCTAAGACCTATGGAGCGTTTGCCTGGGGCCAGTCCAGCCCCACCACCCAGCCGCTTTAATTACCAGCAGTTACCTGAGAGCCTGTGTCCTGGTCGGCAGTTATGGGGCCGACCTGCCCCCTCCGTGTCCTCTCCTGGCCGTCTGCCTGCGTTGTGCTCGCTGGTTGGGGGATGGTCTCTGTACTGCTCCGCAGTATATTGCGGAGAGCGCCGCAATCACCTAGGCCCAATCGCGCTCCTTACTACGAGAGAAGTGTGGCTCACTGGTTAGAGGAGGCAGACCTGGAAGCAGAGGTCAGCCTGGGACCAGGGTTCAATTCCCGGCTCGGCTGGGTCTTGAGTCCATAAATGTCCATGGACTCGATAATTCTCGCTCCAGTGCATTCTCGATTCATGGGTTCACACTCTGCGACTCTGGGCAATAGCTTGCTTAATCTCCACATGGGCCCCTCGCGGCGGGATGCCTGGCTTTCACCTTGCGGATGCCCTGCCGGGTTATCTCACAGGGGAATACCAGGACGGGTTCCCTAAGCAAGCGCTTAGAGACCGCTTGGTGATTTGCGCTATATAAATTCCCTTACATTTACATTTACATTTACGTGTCACCCACACGCTTTAATCCTCACCGTGGGTGACGCTTGTTGCCTTTTGAGCACTCCGTCTGCCTCCATTGGGGCCTGTGCTGTTATCAAGGCATCGCACCACACAGCTCCGGCCCACAATGTCGCCGGAGGTGCGACGCAGCCTCCAAGCACGTCGTTCCTGCTGAAATTACAGCTCTGGCGTCAGCGGGAATGCGTAATCTAAACGTTACCGTTTTCGTGCAAATGTGAGCAGAATTAAGGTATTCCTGGAGGATGAATGTTTTGGCGTGCTTGGAGCCCTTTTGCTACGCGGCCATCTTGGGGCCAGGCAAGCTCCGCCTCCATCACAAAATCCTGAAGACATTCTTTTACTCTAAAATTATTACAGTATGATCTTCTGGCAACGGGTGGAGACGTTACCTTTGTGGTTGAGGCACACAAAGCATTCAGAACTGAGGTATTCTATTCCTGGGTTAAATTCCCAGCTGCAAATGCCTATACACAAATCATTTATGCCTACATTAAAGATGAAACATCAGAGGAGTACACTCCATGCGTAGACATAGAAATTCCTCTCGCTTACCTAGAGCATATAAATTGGTTTAAAGGTGCCCTCCCACACACTACAGAAAACGTGAGACTCGGTCCGCACAGCAAACAAGAAGTGACATGGCCAGTTATAGCTGCATACACACCGCATCCTAACACTGCCAATTTAACTGCAGCAGAAATGCATACACTATACAGAGATTTAGTAAATATTTACAGAAATCTTACACAGTTCATAATACGAACACCCACAGTTAACCCTGCGAGCAATGCTCATGCTGCACAACCACAAATTGGCTACCATGGGTATCAACCCACAAACACTGAATGCTGTTATGGGAAAGCCCGCACCTGCCAGCCTTTGCTCAGAGGGGGAGGACCACAATCCCCAGACTCCTCCAGGCCCAGGACGCAAGCTGCCGCATCACCGTTGCTCCCGGCAGCACATAAAACTCATCGCGAGTCGCGTGGCGCGTGAAGCCTGCACCTGCCAGCCTCTGCTCAGAGGGGAGGCCCACAATCCCCAGACTTCTCTAGGCCAAAGATGCACCCTGCCGCATCACCGTTGCACCTGGAGGTGCTTAAATCTAATCGCGAGTTGCACAGCGTGAGACGTGCGTGGGCGGCGCCCAGGCAAAGGGTGGGCCTGCCCATGCCTGTCCATGCCCGTCCATGCCTGTCCTTGACAGGAAGAGGCAGGGCAGGGCCATCCCAATTGGCTTGTGCCCATTGTGTCTTTTCGGTAATCATCCCTGCCAACTTAAGGTACTGTGACATTGTATTACAAGCTTATCATTAATATAAAGTGGGGAATCCAAGGAACTCAAGTGGCCCCTCAACTGATCAACTGATCAACTGAAACAGCTCTAACACCGTTGGGTTTGAGTAATTGAGTATTATTAATTGACTGCTATTAGTGGCAAGGAGTGATTGTGTTTGTTCTGAGGGTGGTGCTAAGGGGGAGGGTGGGGTGGGCAACTGGAGCCAATGTATCTTAAGCTCTATCAGGTGATTTTAAGTCTGTTGTGATCAGCTCCCATTTGCACCTATTAATCCTAGGTCTGAGACCAGAAATGGGGAAGAGAAAATTTGCAGACAGAGGGGGGAGGTGGCACAAGCGAAACCCATCAAGGCTAAGCAGCCCATAGGAATGCAGGGAGCAACCTGCTGGTTGAATGTACGGACATTTTGGATCCTCCTGTGCCTATCTCCTCCTGTAGCCCGAATGGTTCTAAACAGAGGTCATCAAAACGCATTCTGGCTATGTTTCGGAAACCTTTCACTCACAGTAGCAAGTCGATCAAACCTGAGCCAATTGGAATTGATGCTGATGCAGATCTAGAGAGTTCAGCTCTTCTTGTAACTCATGCAGCCCAAGGCCTGCTGGACACTGATCTTACCCTTAGCAATAGGTTTACATCCCTCCAAACATTGTGCCACAACCAAGCAGGGAGGGAGGAAGGAGTGGCTGACAGGAGTGACAATGGTGGTGAAGATGGAAGTGATGCATTTTATAATAAGTTACCCTTGTCCGATTCTTCTGTTTATAAGATTATAGGCGACCTGAGGGCAGAAGTTAGCATGCTGAAATTAGCAATTAATCAGCTCTCAGGACAGATCAAGTTTTTATTAGCCAGAGGTGAGAGTGACATTCAACCCCCAACCCAAACCCTTACTAATCATGCCAACTTAACCTATTCAGTGTAGACAGTGCTCCGACTACTACCTTCGCGAACTGAGACTGCAACCTGAGTGTAGGGTCGTTGAGAAGCCTCTACACAGAGATCCACAGGGGGTTAGTTTACCCATGTGCAAGCCACTAGTAGTCCATTGACGCAACGGGCTGTCTTTCCACCTTTGATTCCTTACCCAGCTCCACTTGAGTCAAAAATCCCTCAGACAACTTTATAGACAGGCGAGATAACTTCCCATTGCCCCCAAACCTATTTATATGAATAGTGTACCAAAGTCTTCTTTGCATCAAAGGTTCGAAGGAGAAGACTCCCTCATAAATAAAACCATTCACTGGATTCGCCATGTGAGGGGTTGCTGCTCAGTCATTAGAGAGGATATCCTGAGAGCCAGAAGTGTATCCTGCCCAAACAGTTCTAGGGACTGTATCCATCTGTGTCTGGCTGATGGGAAGATGGCCCATGACTTGATAGCCCTTGAAGCTAGATCTAGTCCTCCCTCATCCACAGCATTCAATGTAAGTATAGATTGCCACAACATTCCTCATCATCTATTGCCCATTCCGCAGTCTCCCATCTTGGTTTAAATTCTAAGTTGGCAGCAAATGATTGACTTCAGAATTTAGGCACACACTTACCTCCCAAGTCTCCACTGGTAGATTGGCCCACTATTCATAAAACACAAACTACCAATATAATCAGAAGCCAACTTGTTAAAGTTCATAATACAATTTCCCTCCATGATGGTGATTTGCTCAATGAAGAGCTATCTTCGACCCAAAGAAGGCTGCCTAGAGGAGCACTATCTACATATACAAATAGAGCCTCACACGCAGGCAGGAAATTCCATAGATGAGTCACTAGCGAATCTAACAAATAACCCGGTAGAGTCAGAGTTCAGCAAGCTCCAGCAAGTGTCATGGAATGTGGCTGGGGTGAGGTCGAAAATGGCCCTCCAACATTGGGTTCAATGTATTGAAACCTTTGATATATGTATACTTCAGGAGAGCTGGAGTACTGCTCCTATTCACGTTCCAGGCTTTGTAACTTTTTTTCGATCAACGTGCTCAAGCAAGCCCGGCCGCCCTGTGGGGGAATTAATAAATTGGGTAAGAATTACACTCAATTGTATAATCCGAGAGTTCCCGTCTAGCAGCCCAGATATTTTAGCCATCCATCTCAAATGCCAGAATGGTGCACTGCTGAACATATATGTCTATGCTAGAGGGACCTTGCAGGAAGGAGGTCAACTTCGATGGATGAGTTGGAAGTGCAATTGGGAGATAGGATAACACCGTCACCCTTGATTGTAGCTGGGGATTTCACCGTTACTTTTGAACCACTGGAGAGGGAGGATGTCTGTGGAGCAAGGGAAGTTGCCAAGCTGTGGCAGGTTCCCCACCTTGACCTACCCCCTACTGAAAAATGGATCCAAGTGGATCTCCAGCTTAACGCCCTTTCCCTGGAGTTTGGATTAAGGGCGGCCAATGGCTGTACGTTCTCTGACAAAATGGATGCAAATACTTTTAATAGGACCAGCAACATAAGCTGTATAGATTATTTCCTCTTGGATCTGAGGCTATGGCCCGGGGTGATCGACATGGCTGTGGGTTCTACCACTAAGAGAGATCATAATTCCCTCCATCTTACTCTGGGGTCACCCTGGGGTGGTCCATTCAATTCTGCAAAATCTATTATAGCTTCAAGGGAGTTAATCCCAACAAATGATAATCGTTGTCTCAAATGGCCCCAGGTAGCTGTGGGCGAAGGTAAGCTTGAATTAATTAAACAAAATCTACTGAGAAGCACAGCTGTGATCCAAAGCCTAACAAGACACCAGGGACAGCTGGAAGAGATCACAGCCTGTCACACTCGCCTCTTTAATCAGATGGCCATTTATTTTGTCGAAACCTCATATCCACTTAATTTTTGTCTTACGCCAAGATCTCAGTTTTCCTAGTTTAGTCAAGAGTGCAGAGCCCTCAGACGTACACTTTCTCAGGCAATCAGAGCAAAGAATCTGGCTATAGTGGGAGATTTTAGGAGGTCCTACAAGTCAGGTCAGGTGAGAGCAAAAAGGGACTGCGACGACAACAGATGGAGACTGATCGGGAGGCCTGTGCCAGGAAAGATTCACAGAAATGTTGGCTTCTTCTAACTAGAGGGGACACTAACAGGCCACCACTTCCATCTAACAATATCTCCATCTCAGCATGGTATTACCATTTTGCTCTATTATATTCGGAGTCTTGTGCGCTGGCCCTCCAAGAGGCCCCTGGACCCGATGGTATTCCGGGTGATTTATTTGTACATGATAATGAGAATTGGGCAAACTACATCTTGACCTTATCTAATGCGATAGCAGATGGAGCTCCTTTACCCAATTCATGGAAGGGAGCCTAGGTGATCCCTGTGTTTAAAAAAGGTGATAGACCTGTATATGAATATTCTATCACTACAACAATAATCAATAATAATCTACAATACCCTAATGTTACTGTGCTATGTTCCTGTTCTCAGGTAACCAGGTAAATTGTTTATGTTAATGTTCAACCGAGTAGATATAATAAATGTCTTTCGTTAGATACACCAAAAATGTTGGGTAACTCCCAAAACTTGCCTCATAAGGTGGCATACGGCTAATTAGCAATATGCATACACTATGGCACATTATGCATTACAATGTTCCATACAACGACCTAATTTCACTCAGTTCTTGGTCACTAAATGTTAAAGTTCAATACTCTTAAGCCACGCAATGGTCCCATGCGTCCAACATTTCCTTGTTTGGCTACCATGGGAGGGGAGCTCTCTTCCCTTGTCATCATGCCTGTTACGTACTTTCAGGGTGGGGTGGGAGGGTTAGGGCTGAGGGTGGGTGGGGGTAGGGTTTTGGATCTTGTTTTTCTAATTCTTATTTTACTTTTCCTTGGTCACCCTTTTTAAATGAAGCTTCCTACAACGAGTCCCGCAGTGCCAATCATACACAGGCAGGAAATAAGAAACTACATGAAAAGATCTATAGATGTGATGTATTCCTTGATATATATATTTTTAGACAGGTGCCTTGTTTTCCTTACTAAAAGCAATACCTACAGTAGCAATCTCATATGTGAATGTTGTACTTTGCTGTGTTGCAAATGCAAAACATGTATCATAAGTGTCATATCTTTCTGCCTGCGCTCTATGCTTGTCTCCCATGATATCACATTACACAAAGATGCGACCATAAATATGTGTATTCCTTATACATGCAACGAGTTTCTTGACACAAGTATCATGCCCTGTGTATCAAAACAACGGCTCAATGGGGATAATCTTACAATTCTAGATGATACACCTCTAAAGGATGTCACCCATATAACTGACATGCACAAACAGGGCTAAGATATGGTTAAGCAAACAAAAAAGCATCAAACTATGCGATTCTAACAAGGCAGGGAAGAGCCTAGCTTCATACTTAAAGTTTAAATTGCAGAAGAACACGATCAAGAACTTAACAGATCAAACAGGTCTAGCTCACTCTGATCCTGACAAAATTGCAGACATTTTTAAGGAATTTTATAGCACTCTAAATAGAAAGAACCAGGACCTAGACGGCACTAAAACACATGACTACCTAAACCAATGAATGCTTCCTGCCCTATCAGACCAGGAAAAAAATTAAATTAATCAATCAATCAGTCATTTGTAAAGCGCACTACATACCCGCGAGGGTCTCAAGGCGCTGGGGGGGGGGCGCTACTGATTGAACAGCCAGGTCTTGAGCATCCTCCTGAAGGTCAGCAGGTCTTGGGTCTGTCGTAGGCTCAGTGGGAGGGTGTTCCATGTCTTGGCGGCGAGGTGGGAGAAGGATCTCCCGCCAGTGGTTGTTCTTCAGATGCGCGGGACGGTGGCGAGTAAGAGGTCGGCAGAGCGTAGCTGGCGGTTGGGGATGTAGAAGGAGAGCCGTCTGTTGAGGTAGGCTGGGCTGGTCTTGTGGAGTGCCTTGTGTGCGTGGATGAGGAGCTTGAAGGATATCCTCTTGCTGACTGACAGGGAGCCAGTGCACGTCCCTCAGGTGAGGGGTGATGTGGTCGTGGCATGGTACGTCGAGGATCAGTCGTGCCAAGGCGTTTTGGATGCGTTGTATTCGTTTGATGAGCTTGGTTGGGGCTCCCGCGTAGAGGGCGTTTCCGTAGTCGAGTCTGCTGCTGACGAGGGCCTGGGTGACTGTCTTTCTTGTATCTGTCGGGATCCATCTGTAGATCTTTCAGAGCATGCGGAGGGTGTTGAAGCAGGAGGAGGGGACGGCGTTGACCTGCTTGGTCATTGAGAGCGATGAGTCGAGGATGATTCCCAGGTTGCGTGCGTGGTCGGTGGGTGTCGGGGCTGCTCCCAGTGCCGTCGCCCACCAGGAGTCATCCCAGGCTGAAGGGTTGCAGCCGAGGATGAGGACCTCCGTCTTGTCCGAGTTCAGCTTCAGACGGCTGGTCTTCATCCAGTCGGCGATGGCCTTCATTCCTTCATGGAGGTTGGCTTTGGCGGTGATGGGGTCCTTGGTGAGGGAGAGGATCAGTTGAGTGTCGTCAGCGTAGGAGATTATGTTGAGGTCGTGCTGTCGGGCGACGTGTGCGAGCGGGGCCATTTAAATGTTGAACAGAGTCGGGCTGAGGGAGGATCCCTGGGGTACGCCGCAGATCATCTCGGAGGCTTTGGACCGGAATGGGGGGAGGTGAACGCTCTGGGTTCTGCCAGAGAGGAAGGAGGTGGTCCATTCCAGAGCCTTGTCTCGGATCCCTGCGGCGTGGAGGCGTGCACGTAGTGTGCGGTGGCAGACGGTGTCGAAGGCGGCGGAGAGGTCTAGGAGGATGAGTGTTGCGGTCTCGCCGTTGTTCAGCAGGGTCCTGATGTCGCCGGTGGCGGCGATGAGGGCGGTCTCGGTGCTGTGGTTGCTGCGGAACCCCGACTGGGGCGGGTCCAGGATTCTATTTTCTTCGAGGTATCGGGTTAGTTGTCTGTTGACGATCGATGACCTTGGCCGAGAAGGGGAGCAGAGAGATGGGCCGGAAGATCTTGAGGTCTCTTGGGTCAGCCTTGGGTTTTTTCAGTAGGGCGTTGATCTCGGCGTGTTTCCAGCTCTCTGGGAAGGTCGCTGTCTCGAGGGAGAGATTGATGACGTTGCGTAGGTGGGGTGCGATGGAGCTGCTTGCTTTGTTGAAGACGTGGTGCGGGAAGGGATCTGACGGAGAGCCGGAGTGGATTGTGCTCATGGTTTTGATGGTGTCATCGATGATCACGCTGACCCAGGCTGGCAGGGGGTCTTGGTCGATGGTGTGCGGAGGGTCTGTTGTGTTGCTGTCTGTTGGGTCTGTCTGGGTGTTGAAGCTGTCGTGGATGTCTGCTATCTTGCGGTGGAAGAAGGTGGCGAGGGAGTCGCACAGGGCTTGTGACGGCGGGATGTCGTTGGTGTTGGAGCTGGGGTTGGAGAGTTCCTTCACGATGTTGAAGAGCTCCTTGCTATTGTGTGTGTTCTTTTCGAGGTGGTCTTTAAACAAGGTTCTCTTGGCGGCCCTGATGAGGCGGTGGTGGTTGCGGCTGGCGTCCTTGTGTGCTGCGCGGTTGTCCGGAGTTTGTTCTCTCTGCCATTTCTTCTCTAGTTGGAGGCTAGGAGTTCTGGGGTGAACCAGCTGGCCCTCTTGCTCGTGTGTCTGTTGGGGGGTTTTCTTCAGCGGGGCGAGGGTGTTGGCGCAGTCTTCGATCCAGCATCTGAGGCTGTGGGCAGCGTCGTCGGTGTTGGAGGGTTCGGTGGGTGGGCTGAGAGCGAGGTTTGCATGTAGTTGGTGTTCGGTGATTTTGCTCCAGCAGCGGCGGGGGATCTGTTGGGTGCGGTGGTGTGTGGTGGGTTTCTGGAAGGTGAAGTGGATGCAGCGGTGGTCGGTCCAGAGGAGTTCGGTGGTGTGGCTGACAGAGACGTGCGGGCTGGAGGAGAAGACGGGGTTGAGCGTGTGGCTGGCGGAGTGGGTGGGCATTGTGACGAGTTGCATTAGTCTGAAGTTGACGAGGTTATCGATCAGGGTTGTGGAGTTGTTGTCGTTGTTCTCAAGGTGAATGTTCAGGTCTCCGAGGAGTATGTAGTCGGTGGAGGTCAGGGCGTGCGTGCTGATGAAGTCGGCGATGGAGTCGCTGAACTGGGGGCAGGGTCCGGGGGGTCGGTAGACGAGGGTGCCTCTGAGGGTGGAGTTGGGGTTTGTGTGGATCTGGAAGTGCATGTATTCGGCGGTGCTGAGCGCATCGTCGGTGTTAGGCAAGACCCTGATGCTGTTCTTGTGGACGATGGCGATTCCTCCTCCCACTCTGTTGGTGCGGTCTCTGCGGGTGATCTTGTAGGAGTCGTTCAACCAGGTCGCTGTCAGGAAGGTGACATCTGGGGATGTTGTGTCGAGCAAGTCCCAGAGCTCGACAGCGTGTGTGCGCGTGGAGCTGGTGTTCAGACCTGGCTGTTCGACCAGTAGCAATAGCACCCTCCCCACTCTCAGCACCTTGAAACCCTTGCGGGTAAGTAGTGCACTTTACAAATTATTTGATTGATTGATTGATTGATTGATTGATTGATTGATTGATTGATTCAGTAGTATGCATCGCAGGTGGGTGTGGTCTTTCTTGGCGGGTGGTTCGTCGGTTCTGAGGCTGGTGTAGCTGCACTTCCGGCAGGTGAAGGGACAGTGTGTGCATTTCGGGGCGGCCTTGAAGCAGCTGTGGGTCCGTCTGGGGTTGAGGGCGTGGAGTGTGCTGGCATCGTAGCGGCGGCGGTCATCGTGGCGGGAGCGGGGGCAAGGGGTTCTGGCGCTGGGCACGGTCCAGGCGCGGGCGGGAGCAGACGGGCTTGTCTTAGGCGCACCCGCTGCGCGTGTGCGTTGCGCGACCGGCATATATGGGGAGGTGGGAGGGAAAGCAGCTGGGAGGCGGGGGCAGGGAATGGGCAGTTGGCAGTCAGGGGGGCGGGCCACAGGGGACACAGCAGCGGGGCCGGCGAGGGACGACGGAGAGAACAGAAGGAAAAAGGGCACAGAAATAGGACAAAAGGGCACAAAAATCAATGAGAAACGAGTGACACAGAATGCAAAAAGGGCACGAAAACGGGGGAGGAAACGAGTGGCACAGAAGGCAAAGGGCACAAAATCAATGAAAAACGAGTGGCACAGAAGGCAAAAAGGGCACAGGAATACAGGGGCAGCTAAGAATCAGAAGGCAAAAACGGGCAGAGAGGCACGGGGGCAGCGAGGGGAACAGAAGGGAAAACCAGGCAGAGGACAAGGGGAAGCGAGGGGTACAGAAGGAAAAACCGGGCAGAGACACGGGGGCAGCGAGGGGTACAGAAGGAAACCGGGCAGAGACACGGGGGCAGCGAGGGGTACAGAGGAAAGAAAACGGGCAAGGACCACGTACAGGCAGCGGGGGAAGACAGACAACAGCAGTCACAGACACAACACTGAAAAATACAGGCAATACAGTAAAAACAGTAAGGCGAAAGATGAACAAACTTACGGCCTACCACTGGCCACCAGGGATGAGGCGCAGGTGGTAGCCTGCGGGTTGAGGAGGGCCTTGAACTTCCTCAGCAGCGGCAGCTGGGGCACGGACACAAAGGCGGAGCTGTGCGGAGGGGGAGCGACCTATCTGGTGGGTCAAGGGTCGCTCTCCTCACCGCGCAGTGGCCAGCTTATATGGGGAGGTGGGAGGGAGGAGCAGCTGGGAGGTGGGATGCGGGGGCAGCGAATGGGCAGTGGGCAGTCGGGGGCGGGGCCGCAGGGGACACGGCGGCGGGGGCGGCGAGGGACGACGGAGGGAACTGAATGAAAAAGGGCACAAAAATCAATGGAAAACGAGTGGCACAAAAGGCAAAAAGGGCACAGAAATAGGGCAAAAGGGCACAAAAATCAATGAAAAACAAGTGGCACAGAAGGCAAAAAGGGCACAAAAACGAGGGGGGAAACGAGTGGCACAGAAGGCAAAGGGCACAATACCAATGAAAAACGAGTGGCACAGAAGGCAAAAGGGCACAGGAATACAGGGGCAGCTAAGAATCAGAAGGCAAAAACTGGCAGAGAGGCACGGGGGCAGCGAGGGGAACAGAAGGGAAAACCAGGCAGAGGACACGGGGCAGCGAGGGGTACAGAAGGAAAAACTGGGCAGAGACAAGGGGGCAGCGAGTGGTACAGAAGGAAACCGGGCAGAGACACGGGGGCAGCGAGGGGTACAGAGGGAAAGAAAACGGGCAAGGACCACATACAGGCAGCGGGGGAAGACAGACAACAGCAGTCACAGACACAACAGTGAAAAATACAGGCAATACAGTAAAAACAGTAAGGCAGAAGATGAACAAACTTACGTCCTACCACTGGCCACCAGGGATGAGGCGCAGGTGGTAACCTGCAGGTGGAGGAGGGCCTCAAACTTCCTCAGCAGCGGCAGCTGGGGCAGGGACACACAGGCGGAGCTGTGCGGAGGGGGAGCGACCTACCTGGTGGGTCAAGGGCCCAAGCACTGCTTCAGAAATTGAAAATTCAATTAAGGCCCTTAAAATTGGGAAAGCTCCGGGGCCCGATGGGTTTAATGCAAAGTTCTACAAATGCTTCTCTTCGGTACTAACTCCCCCACTACAAAACTTATACCATGAATTTAGTAACTCTGGCCAAATTAATGGGACACCAGCAAGGGCCATTGTAGCAGTAATCCCCAAAGAGGGGAAAGACCCAACCCTCCCAAAAAATTATAGACCGATATCTCTAATTAACTTAGATTGCAAAATCTATGCTATGATCCTCGCCAAACAACTTCAAATTTTGTATCCAAACTTATTCACCCTTCACAAGTCGGCTTCCTAAAAAACAGACTATCTAGTGACAACACACGCATTCTAGCTCATGTCCTGGAGAAAGCCAAATTTACTGACTCCCCAACAGTTGCCATCACTTTAGACGCCGAAAAGGCTTTCGATAAAGTAGACTGGGCCTATCTGAAAGCAGTTTTTAATAAATTCAACTTGGGTGAGAACTTACGCATATGGTAATGGCGCTTTATTTCAATCCCTCAGCCAGAGTACAAGCGGAAGGCTGCCTCTCGTCCTCCTTCAAAATTGGAACAAGGATCTAGACGGGGTTGCCCTCTTTCCCCTTCCCTATTTCTACTCGCAATCAAACCCTTCCTCTACCACCTTAGGAATAACAAACAGATCTCAGGGATATGTTTCGTCAATTGTACGGTCAAAATACCAGCTTACGCTGACGACGTACTAGTGGTATCTGAGAATGCAGAAACTGCCATCCCGGCTCTAATGTCCTCAATAGAAGACTTTGCCACAGTATCTGGATACAAATTAAATAAGGACAAGACTGAGGTAAAACTCTTGAACAACCTTGGTGGTAAAGAAATTATTGGGGACTCAGGCCTCCTGTGGCAACCTAAATGTTTCAAATACCTGTCCTGGAATTTGAGAGAGATCTGATCACCACCCTTAAAACCAACGAGAATGCCCTATACAAGAAAATATCTACATTGCTTGATGGCTGGTCCCCAAAGTTTTTATCCTGGTGGGGGAGAGCTAAGACATTGAAAATGATTACCCCTCTTGTTAACTCTCTAGCCAGTATGCTACCAATGGTGCTATCAAATGACTTTCTGAATAGGATCTATAAACTTTTCAATACATTCCTTTGGCAAGGTAAAAAGCCCAGAATATCATTGAATAAACTCCAATTACCCAAAGAAAAAGGTAGTCTGGGCCTCCCGAACTTTAGGAACTACCAAATGGTGTATCTGTGCAAACAAGGCTCTAACTGGCTAATCTCTCAAACGGACTACACCCCAGTTTGGTTGGACATAGAGAAGTCAATCATCAGCGATATGCCTCTATCCGTTCTCCTAACAGCGGATGTTTCCGCTTTACCCCACTCAAAATACATTTGCTTAATACAAAGAGAGCCCTACTGCGATTAGAGCAGTTCTCCTCGATTAAAATCAATAAATCCAACTTGGCCTCCCTATGGCACAACCCGAGCTTGAAGATAGATGGGAGGACACTATAAAAGGGGAATAAATATAGTAAAAAATCTCTTTATAGGTACACTACCACTGCCTTTCTCCGACCTTCAGGCCCGTCACGGACTAAAACCACTAGATTTCTATAAATTCTTAAAATTAAAATCACTCCTCTCGATGCACTCCATTAAACCCTCTGACCCTTCGATAGTCTCCAAGATGTCACAGCTACTAAAATCTGGGCACACTGTTTCTAAGATATAAAAACTTCTTTGCCCCAAACCCCGCAAATCGCACAGGAAATGTGAAGCAAAGTGGGAATCTGAACTCAACTCCAGCAGATTCCCATTTGATTGGGAGAACATTCATATGACCCCATTTTCGAATAAAATATCTTCCATACTATCACAAGCCAAACTCATGTTAATAAATAGAACATACTGGACATCCGAGAACATTTTTAAACTTAAGCTCAGTGACAGCCCTACATGCTGGCATTGTAATTTTCACGTTGGCAACTTCGCCCACATGCTCTTCTATTGCCCCATATTACATTCATACTGGGATAAGGTTTACAAGTGCATAAATAAGACATTCAACAACATTCCTCCAAAGGAATTTTCCTATATTTTACTTGGGGCTCTGGATCCTAAGTTAGAGGATAAACAGGATCACTACTTACTAGAACTCATGCTCACTCTAGCTTGTAAAGTTATACTGAGTAAATGGAAAAACGCCAAATAGGTCTCTTTTAGAAAGTGGCAGGAATGGCTATCTTTTCTAAGAGGAGCAGACAATGAGGCACTGCATACCTCTCCCTGGCGTAAATCACACAAGAAATTGTGGAAGTCCCTTGACGCCTCATCCTTCTCATATGACCCCCCGTGAAAACCCAAACTACACCTCAATCTTTAAGGCCTTTTAGAAATACCACATTCACAATGACATTCCTGTGCTCCTCTGCATGCCACTGTAGTCCTTCAACCGCAATTGTGATAACCTTCCAGTTGACACACTATATGCTGCATAATATCTTTTGTCAGCTCTCATGTGGTAGATATGTTTGTATGACCACCTGTGTACTAATGCGATTCGCTGCAAATGTCCTGGCCTGGCACTTGAGCAAACTATAGTTTCTTTTTATTATTATTATTATTATTATTATTATTATTATTATTATTATTATTATTATTATTGTTATTGTTATTATCAATATTATTATTATCATTATTATCATCATTTCCCGGTGCTTCACGACTTGTACTATTATAACTTAGGGTATGTCTTATTGTATGTTTTATGGTATTTCTATTTGTCATTTGTTCATTTGTTATTACTCATTGAAAATGACTTGAAATAAAAAAAAAAAGGTGATAGATCTTTACCCTGTAACTACGGACCCATCCGTCTTATAGATTGCATTCAAAAGGTGTCTCTCGTGCAGTCCTTGCTAAGGTACAGGACTGGATTAGCTAGCACAACATCCTTACTCCCTTTCAAGCCGGCTTTAGGCAAAACATAAGCACCATCGAGCAGGAGTTGCGTTTTCTTTTATCTTGGAAGACTGTAGTCATTGGTTGGGGAGCCTTTATGTAGCCTTTATAAACCTAAAGACTCCCTTCGATCTCGTCCCAAGAAACAAGCTCTGGCAGGTCTTAAAAGATATGGGTCTTCCCTTGGAGATTCTATCCTCAATTATTCGCCTACATGAGGATAACTTTGCTAGGAACTTACACTCTTCTCCCTCTTTGTGAACGTTGTTGTCCAGTTCCTCTCTGATGTCCCAGCAGACGCCCCTACTTTGGAGGGGGCAAAAGTGGTAACTTTATTATTCGCTGATGACGCACTGTTAGTATCTAAAACCCCAGCGCGGTTTCAGCTACTATTTATTTATTTTAAAGCCTTTTGTGATTCTCGAGGATTAAAGGTTAACACCTCTAAGACGAAGCTCCTATTCCTTAACCCCAACAAATCTTTTAGGGGTAAACATTAATTAGGAGGGGTTCTACTGGAAAGGGAATGTACCCTTGAATACCTAAGTATTACCCTTTCGGAAGATTTGTCTAGGAAGCCTCACGTAGCTAAGCTGACCCATAAGCACAGGCAAACTACAGGGACTTTTATCAAATAACACAGCACTTCTTTAGCAAACCAGTGGCAGCATCACTCCAGATCTATGATTCCGAAGCAGTGGGCTCAGCTCTCTATGGAACTGAACTCTGGGGCTTTGAAGAGATGGTTGCCCTGTCGAATTTTGAGAATACATTTTGAGGTCCCTGGTTTCACTACCCCAGAGTACGCCACTCCACCCGTTAAGGCTGGATTTGGGTAGGGTTCCTATTGAAGGTAAAGTTACGCCCTTTACTGTTTTGTTACGCATTAGGTCCACTCCCGAGTTGCTTTCGGATGTCACTGCTCTTATGGAAGTCAGTGCTCTAGATCGCTCCAAGAAGATAGTTTGGATTCGTAATGTGAAATCCCTGCTTACCGCAATAGAGCTTGAGGGCTATTGGGATGTAAAGGACCCAGCACTATTCCCCAGTAAAGATTTAGTCAAGAAGCAGTACTGGGATTGGGCAATGCAGGTCTCATTTTCCAATTTATCAAGGGGGCATTTAACTATGGTGTTTTGGGATTTTAAACTTACCAGTTCATATGAACAATACTTAGATATCATCACAGTACCTCAAGACAGGAAACTTTACATGCAGTTCAGGTTTGGTTTTCTTCCCCGAACTCTTTTCAAGCCTTCTACACTCTCCCCGTCTTGCCCCATTTGCGTTACTGCAACAGAGTCAACCGCCCATGTACTTCTTGCTTGTCCACTGTACTCATGTCTGAGAGCTAAATGGCTTAAACTAATCTGTAAGCTATTGGGTACACATAGAATTGGGAAATCTCTCCGCAACCTTAAATTAGATTCTAGCTCGGTGATTGCTCAGTTGCAAAGTTTTTGGGGCGTCATGTGGGCAATCAGAAGGAAAGTGTTGAAAGAGCAAGTCTGATGCATATCCTAATTTTTAGGTTCCTGGATTTGTATTTAATTGGCTCCCTGTTTTTAAATGTTATGCTAACACCAAACAGTCATGAGTGTAGTGCATTGTATGTCCTAAGTTAACACGGCAGACCATGCCGTCCTTTTGGAGTAGGCATAGGTCTTTGTTACTCTGGACTATATGTGCATAAAAACACACATTTTTTATTTAATGAATTTTAGATTATGGGTTAATCGATTTCTCTTAGACCTGGCTATTATTTATTTTGACTGGCTTTTTACTATTTCTATGTATTGTATCTTACTTGTACTTTTATGATCCTGAGACCGAAATAAAGTTTTTATGATGGTTTTGGATAGTACAAAAAACGAGCCAGCTTGAAACAGTTTTTTCCTATACTGGCCCGCAGGAAAAACACAGAATAATAATTATTTGCTTGCCAGTGGGTATGGCTCCCCGGTGGAAGACTGAGCAACTTGTGGTACAGTATTTGCTGCCATTTATACCAGAACACATGGTACTCCTTCACTGGCTGTCTTGCCTGAGACACTGAAATAGGTAGAGAATGAGTACGGGGCAGCACCTGCCCTGGACTTGGGAATGAAACTGATGGGCAATTTTGCCGCAGTATCACCCATTATGTTAAGTAACATAAAGGGAGAGGCAGCAGCATTAGCTGTGCGCCAACACCTGAGGGAGTTCTTTCCTGCAAAGCAGCAGCGGGAATATTGAAGAAACCTATGCTACACTTGGTAGAGATAATTTGCGAGCCAGACATGGAAAACCACAAGTTAAGAGTAATTCTGAGAAGGATAACTCTATGCAAGCACCCAATTCTTCCAAGAAGAAATGGGACAATAAACAAAAAAATAAAAACAAAACACAATCACAGGGTGGGTCTCCTCAACAGCAGACCACTGAAAAGAAATATAATTTTAGGAACCGTGATAACATTAGAAAGCATGAAAGGGGGGGGAGGAGCCTAGCGCGCAACCAAGATGGCCGCGTAGGTGCGAAGCTCCCGAGGACCTCCGCGACCTCCTGAATTAATCCTGATTATATCCTGTCTTTGACGAGGGGACTGTGTCTGTGTACCCGAGCTGAGGCGGCACCCGTTTTCCGTTTTCGAATCGGACCCCGGACACTGGTGGGAGCACCGATCGAAGATTGCGGCCTTCTCCGCGCCGGCCCCCCGGATTGGAGTTGTGGGGCGATCCGGGGACAAAGCGAACAACAACGGCGGGCAGGGCTGGGCGACTCGCGTACCCCGCGCTTTCACTTTCGCTTTTGCGCCCTTCTTGCCCTCAAGCGAGGTAGGGTTGCGGAGCGGGGTGCGGTGGTGTGGCCTTGCCCCTGTGCCCGGCTGACCCGCCGGCTGTGAGTTGTCCTGCGGTGCAGTGGTCAAACCCCCCCCCGGAACCTGTGAACTGGTTTATCGGCCCTTTCGAGGAGATTGGCACGACTTCGGGAGAGCGACATGTCCACAAAGCAAGATGGCGACCGGGCCAAGGTGAAATCGACCCGCCGCGGCCCGGCACAGCAGTCAAACAGTATGGACCGCTACACCCTCCAGAAGGGATCCCCAGAGGCACAGCGTACATCCCCCGCGGGCCCGGCTGAGGCGTCTGCTCAACCCGCGGATCTGACCCTCCGGGACGTCATGGGCGCCATTGCCGAAATGAAGGCCTCGGTGGACCAGCGCTTTGATACTCTGGCGCAGAAGATAGACTCGGCCCTGGTGGAGGTGGGCCTGGTGAGAGCCGACTTGTCTAAAACGAATGACCGGGTCAATTCCCTGGCCCACACCACCTTAAGTCTCACTACAGACGTGGCGGCCCTTCAAAAGGAGGTGCACCGGCTTGGCCAGGCGAGCGCCATGATGGACCGTCGATTGGAGGACGCCGAGGGTCGGGCCCGGAGGAATAACGTTCGTATTGTCGGGGTGCCGGAGGGACGGGAGGAGGAGGCGGCAGATTTGTTTGTGGAAGACCCGATCCTCGCCCATCTCCAGCCCCGGGGGCTGAGTAAACTTTTTGCGGTGGAACGTGCTCACAGGGTCCCCGGAGGAAGACCTAAGGTCGGAGCTCCGCCGCGGCCTCTCATTGCCCGGATTTTTAACTTTCGGGACAGAGACGCTATCTTGCAGACTTCCAGGCTACAGGGACCGGTCAAGCTTGATAATATGGAAGTGAATTTTTACCCTGACTTTACTCCGACGGTCCAAAAGCAGAGACTGAGTTTTCTCGGAGTTAAACGTCGCCTACGGGACATGAACCTTAAGTACTCAATGCTTTTTCCAGCTAAGCTGAGGGTAGAGGTGGATGGTCGCACGCATTTTTTTGACCGTCCCGAGGCGGCTGGGGACTGGTTGGATACTCTGCCTGGGGATCGGGGCCGGGGGGGTGGGGGGTGGGTGCGGTTGGCGGGGAGGGCGCACCGGATCAGAACTGAGGGGTGAAAAGTAGGCCTTGCTCTGGACAACATTTTGGTTACCATTCACTGATCGTGTATGTTCCCCTCCTATGGAGGTCGTACGGGGTCCGTTGGGGGCTTTCCCTCCTCCTCTGGGGGACTAGTTAGTTTTTCATCTATGGGGCGACAGGCACACTGCACTTTGGGGGGGCTGTCTGGGCTCATGCAGGGGTGCAGGGAGGGGGGAGTTCTGTTGGGATGGGTGGGTGGGGGTGGAGTGTTGTTTGTTTGCACCGCAAGGCGAACCCTTTACTGTATTGTTGTTTTTGAGATGCTCTTTGGGGGACGATTGATGGCTTCCATGTATGATGGGGGGTAGGGACCTGACTGTGTTATCATGGAACGTTAACGGACTGGGGGATAGGATTAAGCGTGGTGTGGTCCTGCAGTATCTGAAACGAATTTCACCAGATGTGATCTTCCTGCAGGAGACACACCTTATAGGTAATTCCTTTCATGCCATGAATCGGAGAGGCTATCGCTTGGTGGCCCATTCGGGCTTCACCTCGGGCTCACGGGGGGTGGGCATCATGATTAAGAACTCGCTCCCATTGGAGATTGATGAGGTGCGCCATGATGAGAGGGGACGTTACACTGTCTTGGTGGGTAGAATGGAGGGCAGAGTGGTCGTTTTTGTATCAGTGTACGTTCCGCCGGGGTTGCAATCTACCACGTTTGCGGATCTGGGGCGCCTCCTCCTTGACCTCCCGGATGGGCTTCTGGTAGTTGGGGGGGACTTCAATGCGGTGGCTTCAGGGTCTATGGATCGTCATCCCCCCAGGGACCTCCCCCGGGCACAGGCGTGGCTGTCCGGCCTCTTGGATACACTAGGATTGGTGGATTGCTGGCGACTAAAGCATCCCGCTCAGCTGCAATCCACCTTCCACTCGGGTGCCCATGGTAGCCTCTCGCGGCTTGATTATATCCTTGTTCCTGCGGCCTATGCTGGGAGGGTGGGAGAGGTGCGCCACTTGGCGCGGGGTATTTCAGATCACTCCCCACTACTGCTGCATCTGGATGTCTTCCCGAGGGGGGAGGGCAGGGTGGCCCCAATTAATGCCTGGTACCTGCGCGACCCCACTATTCGAGCCGAATTGATCAAATCCTTGCAGCGGTACTTTGAGGAGAACGTGGGGTCTGTCCCTTCTGCCATCTCCCTTTGGGAGGCTTTTAAGGTAGTTCTTAGGGGGGAGGCCCTCTCCTTCATCTCCCATGCCCGGAGGCGCGAGCGGGAGGAGGTAACCCGGGTGGAGGCCGAAATTACTGAACTAGAGGGTGACCTGGGGAGCGGGGTGACGGATGCCACATTGCATGTTCTACACCTCAAGCAGGCGGCCTATAGGGCCCTCGTCACGGAGGCGGCCAGGGGCCTCAGTAGAGAGCAACAGGGGCGACTGTATGATGTGGGTGATAAGGCTGGTAAATTGATAGCGTGGTTGGACAAAAAGGAGAGAGCGAGTCGTGTGGTTCCGTTGATCGAGAGGATGGATGGTGTATGTGTCACCGAGCCGGACGCCATTGTCTCCTGCTTCGCGGATTATTTCCGCGTGGTATATTCCTCGGTCTCTCCCTGCTCGGAGGAGGATTCCCATGCCCTGCTTCGGGACATCGCGCTGCCCTCCCTTTCGGTGGAGGACAGGGATTCGCTGGACGCTCCTCCCACCTCGGACGAAATTGCCCTTGCTATCCGCTCGGTCGCATCTGGCAAGGCCATGGGTCCCAATGGCATTCCTATCGAGCTGTACAAGCTGCGACCGGATGTGCTGGCGCCCCACCTGCGCGCGATGTTCCTGGCGGCCTGCTCGCGGGGTTCCCTTCCGCCGGACCAGCGTCTGGCCACGATCGTGGTGATCCACAAGGAGGGGAGGCCCCGTGAGCGGGTCACATCCTATAGGCCTATCTCGCTCTTGAATGCGGAGCCCAAAATCCTCGCCAAGGTGCTGGCCAACCGGCTGGTCGGCGTGGTGGGCGACTTGGTCCACCAAGACCAGTCCGGCTTCATACCCCATCGTAACACGGCCCTTAATCTGCGACGCTTGCACGGGGTGCTCGCGCGTGTTCCGTTCGTGCGGGAACCGGCCATCTTGGCGTCCTTGGATGCCACCATGGCGTTTGATACGCTTGAGTGGCCATACATTTGGGCGATGCTGGCGAAGTTTGGCTTCGGACCGGGCTTCATCAGCTGGGTCAAATTGTTGTATTCCGGCCCATTGGCGCAGGTGGTGGTGAATGGACGAGTTTCGGCCCCATTCGCACTGGGACGGGGTACGCGACAGGGCTGCCCCCTGTCGCCTCTCCTGTTTGCACTGGCCCTAGAGCCCCTGGCGGAGTGGCTGCGGTGGCACCCTTCCATCCGTGGTCTCCGTTGGACCCCCGAGCATGAGGACCGTGTGTCCCTCTACGCTGATGATATCCTTCTATACCTTGCCTCCCCGCGTAAATCACTGATCGTCCTAGTTGATGTTTTGCGCTCATTCGGTCGCAACTCAGGCCTTGTCATCAACTGGGCGAAATCCTGTGTATATGTGCTTGCCGGGGAGGCTCCGGTCCTACCACGGGACTGTCCGATCCAGATCGCCTCCCAGGGGTTTCGGTACCTGGGTATATATATTACTCTGGACCCGGAGGCCCGCTACGAGCGGAATTTGCTGCCCCCCCTCCAGCGCTTGAAGGAGGACGTGGTGCGTTGGCGGCGTCTGCCGCTTTCGCCGCTTGGCCGAGCGGCCTTGTTTAAAATGATGTCGTTGCCGCGCTTTCTGTACGCTCTCCAGAACACTATGGATTTGGTTCCGGCGCGCTACTTCCGAGAGGTGGAGAGTTTGCAGCGTCGCTTGTTCTGGGACGGGAGGCCACGTATCGCCTTGGCTAAATTGACGCTCCCGTGGTACGATGGGGGGGTTGCCCTCCCGGATATTAAACGGTATTACTGGGCCTCCCAGCTAGCTGCGATTAATCATGGCCTTTACGGGCCCGCCCTGAACCCGGCATTTGAAATGGACAAGATGCTCCTGCCCGGTGGCGACTACAATCGGGCGCTTTACTCTGGCGCGCCGGACCCTCGCCTGACGGGACCGACGCATGTCATGGTGCGTGTATGGCACGCGGCTAACGCAGCTATGGGGTGGAAGGACCGTTTGACCCGGGCGTCACCGCTATATGCATCGGCGAGGTTGGGCTCCTTGTGGACCTCGAAGGGCTTCGAGAAATGGGACACGATCGGCATCAGCACAGTGGGAGATCTCTGGACGAGGGGGGGATTCAAAACTTTCGAGATGCTGCAGACGGAGTTTCAGTTGCAAGGCAGTGAGTACTTCCGGTACTTACAAGTCCGCCACGCGCTGGGCTCCGTCTTCCCGGATGTCGCGTCCATTCCGGAGTCTTCCCCCCTGGAGGACAGAGTGCTGGATGGCCATGTCCCAGACAGCACGATCTCCCTCATATACAAAAAACTGATTAACGACCGATCGGGCCTGCTGACTGGCCTCCGCGAGGCCTGGGTTGCCGATGGGCTGGAATTGGACGACGAGGACTGGATGTCCGCGGTGGCTTCTCCGAAGGAGGTGGCCATCCCGGCTCGCCTTCGCTTCGTCCAGCTTAAGATCCTCCACCGGGTCTATGTGACGGGGCCAAGGCTTCTACGTATGGGCTTAGCTGAGGATGGACTGTGTAAGCGTGGCTGTGGTGCTTTGGCAACTTTCTTGCATATTCTGTGGGAATGCCCAAAGGTGGAGCGATTCTGGCGTGGTGTGCATGAGGTCCTGCGAGTGGTTACGCGTGTCGTGCTGTTGCCTGAAGCGAGGAGATGCTTGCTGAATGTGTGGGAGCCAACTGACTACTCGGTTCCGCAGACGCGGTGGGTGACTCTGGGATACATGATCGCTAAGCGTGACATTGCTCAATTGTGGGGATCCCAGAGGCCTCCGGCGGTGTCGGCCTGGAAAGAACACATGGATTGGTGTATGTTTCGTGAAAAGGTGGTGTATGTTGCGAGGGGTAAGCCTGGGGCGTGGGTGAAACTCTGGGGCCCCTGGAACGCCTATCGCGGGGGTATTTGCGAGCCGCCGCTGCTGCCGGCTGCTTCACCAGCTCCGTCCCCCTAGCCGATCCCCTCCCCCAGCCATGGGCACGTGGTTCCCCAGTCCCTGATCTGTTCTCATTCCCCTCTTCAGAGTTTGGCGATTGGTTGGGGTCCCCCACTTAAGGAGCGCGTGCTGTCACTTGGGATTGCGGGTTGCCTTGCGGGTGTGGTTGTTTTTGTGTTGATGTGTTTTGACAAAAGGAAACCGTATTGTTGGTTCGGAGTTATGTGGCCTGCACTACTGATATCTCCTGATTTACTCTTTTTGCACCGCCAAGAGATTTTTCTGTACGTATGTCATATGCTACTGCTACTCTAGCGGCCGGCCAGAAGGTTGTAGGCCCATACTTGTAACTATTTGAGATTGTAATAAACGGTTTAAAAAAAAAAAAAAAAAAAAAAAAAAAAAAAAAAGAAAGCATGAAAGGAATCAGGATACTAATACATGTTCCTCTCGTCCCTTTCAGGATTCATCCGATACACGTTCGGAGAGAGGTGGACAGTCAGAGTGCAGATCAGAAGAGCGTGTGAAACCGAAGGAGAAATCACAAAGTTCATCAGACTATATCATTAAAAAAGAAGACAAACAAAATAATACTAAACCTCAATTCAAAAAGAAGAAGGTAGCTGGGATTAAAATAAGGCATTCCCAGACTGCTGAGGAATCTGCTTCTGAATGGGCAATGATGATGCTGGCAGTGCGGCAGAAGTAACAATAGCTCGCCGGAACCTGATGGATTATCTGGTGGCAGAAGCGCTGAGTGAGCACATCACAGTAGAAACACCTGATACCAGGGTAATTATTCCCCATCGTTTATAGAAAATTACACTGCAATTGGAGGGGGGCATACCCAGAAACATCAAGGCTCTCTTTTGGGAAAACCTAACATATGGTTATGACATTCTGTTGGATGAAAAAGATTGGCCTCCTGAGTTCGTAATGGAATGCCCAAATGGGGAAACAGTAACGTTCGAGGCATATGAGCTGCAGATTGTACACTTTTGCATAGATCGCCATCTGGTGTTGGGCTCGGATGTTTGCATGTTGTTTTTGTCTTCGAAGAAGTGTTGTAGTCACGAGACCGGTGACTCCTCCTTTGGTGGACAATGCGCATGGGCATCGGCTCCATCGTTAGATTGTTTTTTTCCGCCATCGGGTTCGGATGTGACTTGCTGCGCTCCGGGTCGGTGTCGTTATCGAACCCCCTTTCGACGTGCAATCACAGTTAACCAACTGTATTTTCTCGATCGCGTGCCTTTGACGGGCCCCCTCGACAACTTTCCATTAAACTACGACACCTGTGAACTTCGACGCGGACCGCTGGGCCTACCTGCGCCGGTGAAGACGGACGTCGATGGAACGGACTCCTTTTAAAAAATGTCAACAGTGTGGTGCTAAGTTCCCACACTCGGACCTCCATCCTGTTTGTAATCTGTGCCTCTCTCCAGAACATCGAGAGGGCGATTGCGAGGCTTGTCTGTCCTTCAAGTCCAAAAGACCATCCGGGATCGTCGAGCTCGATGCCAAAAGATGTCCCGAGGCACAGGTTCCATTCCGAATATCTTCCATCCAGGTCCCGATAGCCTTCCGGAGCCAGAACAGGAAGATTAGGTCCCAGACTCCGAAGCAGATGTCTCCGACGCCGAAGACGACATCACCCCGGCTCAATGAGACGTGAGTACTGAGACCCCCGCCCCATCCAAGCCCATACCAATGGGCTCAGGTCCACACCGTACCAATACTTCGAATGCCCCACCTCCGGGCCTGGAAACCGAAGGACAAGGGAAAGCCTTCCGGCTCGAGCCAACCACCCGGTCCCGAAAAGCCATCTTCGGCACCGAAAGCTCAGCCATCCGAGCTGCCGCGCCCTCCTCCGCACCCTCCTCCGCCGGCACTGGAAAAATATTCGGCACCGAAACCGACAAAAGATCCCTCGGCACCGAAGTAGCTGCATAAGGCATCGGCACCAAAGCAGCTTGATAAAGCATTGGCACGAAGCACACAGAGAAGAGGTTGGCACCGAAGCACACGGATAAGACTTCGGCACCAAAAACTTTGGAGCCAATAACATTAAAAGACAAAACTCCTATAATTAAGTCTCCTAAACATACTCCTCTAGAGCCGAAACAACCCGCACCGAAGGCTTCGGAACCAGGGAAAGCTTCTGTACCGGACACTGTCCCTAAACAGCCAAGAACAGTTTACAAGGAGAAATCTCCGACGCCGAAGAAAACTATCGATCCCGAAGAGCTTTTCTTTCCCGATCCAAAACAAACTACCATCCTAATTCACCCAAAGACTGGTCATATAGTCACCAAGCTACCCACAAAGAGGAAATCAGAACATTTGCCACATGTTCTAGTTCCTCCAAAAAAAATACACATAGCTCCTAATACCTCACCACCACCTTCACCTCCTCCACCAGTTAACCCTAATTTACTGATTTCTCCCCCACATTCTCCACAACCAGAGGATAGTGATGATGCAAATGGACAGGAGATGTACCAGGTGACACCGTGGATCCTGATGACCCACCACAGGATCCAGACCCATGGCACGACTATAGTACTGATCCTGATCTAAATAATTCGGATTTCTACCCCTCAAAACCATCTCCGCCAGATGACAATGTGGGTTTTGCCCAGCTAATCAATAGGGCCGCAACATACCATGGGGTCAAATTACATTCAGATCCTGTAGAAGAGGATTTTCTGCTGGAGACTTTTGACCAGCCACAAAAGTCTACTCATGTCTTGCCCATGTTAAAAGGCCTTATTAGACACGCTATTGAGGTGTTCAAAGACCCAGTTAGAGCCAGGGTTCTTAACCCCAGAATAGGTAAGAAATACAAAGCAGATCCCACTGAACCTATATACATCAAGGGTCAACTTCCCTTAGATTCACTGGCTGTAGCCAATGCACGTAAAAGGGCTAACTCTCAAGGGTCAGGTGACACACCATCTCCTGACAAAGAATCTAAATTATTAGATGCGTCAGGTAAACGTATGGCGTCTCAAGCTGCAAACTCATGGAAAATAGCCAACACACAAGCCCTTCTGGCAAGATATGATAGGGCCCACTATGATGAGCTGGGAAAGCTCATTCAACACCTACCTCAACAATATAGGGACAAAGCCAATGACCTTATACAGGAAGGCAAACTAATAACCAATACATCCATTAAATGCGCACTCGATGCAGCAGACACTGCGTACCGCGCAATAAATACCAGTGTTTTGCTACGCAGACACGCCTGGCTCAGGGATCTGGTTTTAAACAGGAGGTACAAAAAACCATCCTTAATCAACCTTTTGACCAGGAACACCTCTTTGGCCCTGCAGTGGACACATCTTTTTAAAAGATTAAAAAGGACACAGAGACTGCGAAGTCTATGGGAGCCCTACAGTCACCATCTACTAGAGTCTCCTTTCATCGCTCTTTCTATAGGGCAGGCTCCAAAACAAATACGCCAGAACACCCGTCCTCATCCTATAAAAGTCCCAACCTGGGCTCCTTTTCCAGGGGATACAATAGATGAGGCTACGGGGGGAACAACAACAAGGGTAGAGGCATAGGTAACAACACACGCAACTCCCCTAATACCAAACAGTGACTTCCCTGCGCTTCCCCCCGATCATCCCACTCCTGTCGGGGGACGCCTCCCACAGTTCCTGCCTGTCTGGAATTCCATCACAACAGACAAGTGGGTAAGACAAATTATCCAATATGGTTATTGACTGGAACTCACTTCTACTCCTCCCAACATTCCATCCAAACAGCGCCCAATGTCATCAGAACATCTGACGCTCCTCAACCAGGAGGTTTTAGCAATGTTACAAAAACATGCAATAGAACCAGTTCCCGTACCTCATCAAGGCACAGGGGTCTATTCCCTCTATTTTCTAATCCCAAAAAAGGACGGGTCTCTCTGGCCAATACTGGACCTCAGACCGCTCAACTTTTACATTCAATCTGATCACTTCCACATGATCACGTTACAAGTGCTACAGCAAGGTGACTTTCTCTCTACTCTAGATCTAAAGGACGCCTACTTCCACATTCCCATTCATCCCGCCCACAGGAAATATCTCAGATTTGTGGTAGATGGTCAACACTACCAGTTCAAGGTCCTCCCATTCGGAGTCACCACGGCATCCAGGGTCTTCACCAAGTGCCTCGCATTGGTTGCAGCCCATCTGAGAAGACAACAAATTCATGTCTTCCCTTATCTGGACGATTGGCTCATGAAAGCAAAGTCCCACAACAGCTGTGTTCAAAACACACTCACTACGATACAGTTGCTTCACAGTCTGGAATTCACAATAAATCTAGGCAAATCCCATCCCCAACCCTCCAGAATACAACAATATCTGGGAGCTACAGTGAATACTTCCACGGCCCTAGCAGATCCCAAACCAGTCAGGATAAGTGCTATACAAACACTAGTTCAGAGATTTCAGCCTCAACACTCACTGCTAGCAAGAGTGTTCATGCAACTAATAGGGATGATGGCCTCTTGCATTCTCATCGTTCCTCGTGCAAGACTGCAAAAGCGCCCATTACAAGGGTGTCTAGCACATCAGTGGAACCAGGCTCAAGGTCAGCTAACAGATCTGGTGTTGGTGGATGACCGCACCCATCGCTCTCTGCAGTGGTGGACCACACAAAACCTTTCCAAAGGGCGGTCATTCTTCGAGCTAGTCCCACAGATAGTACTAACAACGGATGCATCACTCACCGGATGGGGAGCACAGCTTAAAACACATACTGTTCAAGGTATTTGGACCCCCCAACAAAAACAATTTCACATCAACTACCTGGAATTGTTAACAATCTCCCTAGCATTAAAGTCTTTTCAACTGCACCTGCTAGGGAAAGCTGTCCTGATCCGTACAGACAACGTGACAGCAATGTATTACATACAAAAGCAAGGGGGTACATACTCTCTCCAGTTATCCCACCTAGCGCAGAGCATCTGGAGATGGGCCATTCCTCAGAACATATACCTCCTGGCAGAACACCTACCAGGTGTGCACAATCAGATTGCGGATCTACTCAGCCGTCAGGCACAACAGATCCACGAATGGGAACTTCATCCTCAAGTTCTTCTTCCATTCTTTTACATGTGGGGACACCCAGAAATAGATCTGTTTGCCACACACCAAAACGCAAAATGCCCAAGCTTCGCGTCCAGGTATCCACACCCATTGTTCAAAGGCAATGCGCTATGGATGAATTGGTCAGGCAAATTTGCTTACGCTTTTCCGCCTCTCCCACTCATTCCATTACTGGGGAGGAAACTCCAACAATATTCCCTCACAATGATCCTAGATGCTTACGCTTTTCCGCCTCTCCCACTCATTCCATTACTGGTGAGGAAACTCCAACTATATTTCCTCACAATGATCCTAGTAAGGCAACCATGGTTCACAACTCTATTGGAACTATCAGTAGTACTACATCAAAAACTTCATCTCTCACCCAAGCTTCTCACCCAGAACCATGGAGAGATAATGCACCCAGATCCCAATCAGCTCAACCTTGCGATCTGGCTCCTGAAATCTTAGAGTTTGGCTACCTTAATCTCCCGCCAGACTGTATGAACATTATCAAAGAAGCTAGACTCCCTACCACAAGGGCATGCTATGCAGCAAAATGGAATAGATTTGTCATTTATTGTTCACACAACAATATTAACCCACTAGATGCTCCCATTCAGAACATCATCTGTTACCTCTTGCATCTACAACAATGTAACCTAGCGCATACATCTATAAGGTTACATCTTGCTGCGGCCTACCTACAAAACAGACAACATTTGTCTTTGTTTAGAGTTCCCACTATCAAAGCTTTTATGGAAGGGCTTTAAAGAATAACTCCACCAAGAGCTCCACCCTCTCCGGTGTGGAATCTCAATGTAGTCCTTACCAGACTAATGGGTCCCCCTTTTGAACCTCTCCACAGATGTGAACTATAGTTCCTCACTTGGAAAGTAGCCTTTTTGATCGCTATCACATCTCTCAGAAGAGTGAGTAAACTCCAGGCGTTAACCATACAAGAACCAGTTGTACAAATCCATCATAACAAAGTGGTTCTTAGAACAAACCCAAAGTTTTTACCCAAAGTAGTATCTGCCTTACATCTGAACCAGTTTTTTGAACTACCAGTAGTTTTCCCTCAACCAGAGTCAGTGGCAGAAAGAACCCTACACACCTTAGATGTTAAAAGAGCAATACTCTACTACATTGAAAGAACGAAATCCTTTAGGAAAACCAATCAACTTTTCTTGGCTTTCTCCCCACCTCATAAGGGTAATCCTATATCCAAAACAGTAATTGCAAGGTGGATTGTAAAATGTATACAAATATGCCACCTTAACCCCTTCGACGCTCATGACGGAACGGTTCCGTCATGAGCGTCGGTTGAGCTGTGCTCATGACGGAACCGTTCCGTCATGACCACGCCCGCGCAGGTAACGGTCAGCACAGCGGGGGAATCCGCCCCGCATGGAAGGGGTTAAAGCCAAAAGAACATTAACCATTCCCCCTAGAGCTCATTCTACACGCAAACTAGGGGCTTCTATGGCATTCTTAGGGAACATTCCCCTAGATGACATGTGTAAAGTTGCAACTTGGGCTACACCACACACCTTCACCAAACACTATTGTGTAGATGTGCAGGCAAAATAACAAGCTAGTGTGGGCCAGGCTATATTAAAGACACTATTTCAAACTACCTCAACAGATACAGGTAGCCACCGCTAAGGAGGTAACTGCTGTATAGTCTATGCAAAAGTGTACAATCTGCAGCTCATATGCCTTGAATGGAAAATGCTACTTACCAGTATGTATCTGTTCTTGGCATGTAGAGCTGCAGAGTTGTAAACGGCCACCCGCCTCCCCGGATACCTCTATCTTTTCCAGTATTATCTTATTTAGATACATCACGCATGGACATCCTTCTACTTCTTACTACTCCATCTAACCCTAAGTGGCAAAAACTATCTAACGATGGAGCCGATGCCCATGTGCATTGTCCAACGAAGTAGGAGTCACTGGTCTCGTGACTACAACACTTCTGCGAAGACAAAAACAACATGCAAACATCCGAGCCCAACACCAGATGGCGATCTATGCAAAAGTGTACAACGCTGCAGCTCTACATGCCAAGAACAGATGCATACTGGTAAGTAGCATTTTCCTTTACCTGCTTTCTCTGACCTCATTCCAGAATCAGTTAAACATTCCTATGCCAAGGAGTGGGCATTGGCACTAGCTCCTGCACTATACCACAATCATGTTGGATGGGATGATGAGTCACCTCATCATGAAATCCCATTAAAATCAATTCCTCAACTCCATAGACAATAACCAATAAAACATGAAGCTTAAAAACAAGTTAGGGAAATACTAGAACAACTTGAATACCAGGGGGTGATAGAAAACTGCACCTCATCAATGAATAATCCTTTGTTTCCTATAATTAAACCAGATAATTCATACTGTCTAGTATTAGATTATAGACATTTAAACATATCTACTCATACATTCTCAGTACAAAATGCACACAGTGCCGCACTAATGAATAACGTTGTGCGGAAGAAATACAAAACAACACTAGATATCTCAAATGGCTTCTTCTGCCAGAATATAGCTAATTAAAGCATATATTTGACAGCATTTTCAGTGCTAGGTTCATCGAGGAAATGTTGTCATTAGTCTCAAGGGTATACATTTTCAGCCACAGTGACTAGGTACTTCAAAATTTTGATGAGGAGGCATTGTCCTATGTGATGGTTTCTATCGCACATATGATGAATTAATGGAACACTTGGATAGAGTAGACTGCATAATTCTTGGGTTTGCTCACCTGGGCTACAAATGTAATTTTAAAAAATCAAAAATTGCCCATCCTAATGTTGTATGTTTAGGGTATGGGCTGTCAAGTGAAGGCAAAAGGCTGGTGAGCCATTTTTTTTTTTTAATGTGTGTCGCTCCTCTCCGACGACTCTGAAAAGACTACAGTACTTTTTGGGATTTTTTAATTCTGGCAGAACATGCATTTTAGAATACGCCAAACGGGTTAAACCATTCTAGGATTTAATTTTACCTGATTTTTTTCAATAACACATTGGATACAGGAACATACAAACATTTTACGTTCTGTACAAGCTGACATGATAGCTTCCAAACATTTACACACACGTGTAAACACGACTAAACCTGGTGATCCAGGTAGTTGCTGGACCAAGTGGGTATAAATACATCCCGTTCA
This sequence comes from Triturus cristatus, assembly GCF_964204655.1. Lineage (NCBI taxonomy): Eukaryota > Metazoa > Chordata > Amphibia > Caudata > Salamandridae > Triturus > Triturus cristatus. The sequence continues at coordinate 560,351,714 of NC_140590.1, forward strand.
ATGAAGGTGATACAGTACCTATAGCATAAAAATCCCATTTGTACACAAACGCCCTCGTCTCCACTGACTACATCCTACTCGGAGACCTAAACTTACACCTAGATGACCATGATGACCCCAACACCACCACCCTCCTAGAGAACCTCGCCAACATAGGACTGAAGCAACTGGTCTCCGCCCCCACTCACACAGCGGGGCACACACTCGACCCCGTCTTTGCAGAAGGAAACAGCATCTCCTACAGCCACACCTCGGAACTCCTCTGGACAGACCACCACTGCATCCACTTCTTCAGAAAACCCACCGCACATAAACACGCCCACCACCTACCCCGCAGAAGCTGAAACAAAGTCACGGAAAAACAGCTTAGCGCCGGTAAACATAATTTACCTTGAATCCGGAACACCGCAAGCAATTGCGATGCGGTCATTACAAAAACTGCGTTGTTACAACGCATGCTATTACTCCGCAAGTCGGAAAAATGACTTGCTCTAGGGGTCAGAAGGTGTTGATTTTAAAATCCAACACCTTCCCTACTGTTGCACAGCCTGGAGTTGAAATAGTAAATTATACTATTCCAACATCCAGCGCCCCCCCCCCCCACAGAGCAAGTCGTTGTTCTGACTTGCGGAGTAATGGCATGCGTTGTTACAAAGCGATCGTTGTAACAACCACATTGTAATTGCATGTGGGAAGAAAACATGCGTGGTAAGGTGGCATAGTCCTCACCGCCACCCTCATCAACACCCCACCACCAACGACGCCAGAAGCTAACACCCCGGCAGACAACCTCCTCCGCTGGCTCACGAACTGCGCCAACACACTCGCCCCCTAAAGAAAGCCACAGCATTACCCATCAAGAAAGCAAGCTGGTACACCCCTGCACTCCAAGAATTCAAGCGCTCCTGTCGATGACTTAAAAAAGCATGGAGGAAAACCAGAACACCAGAAACACACACCACCTACAGAGCAGCCACCACAGCACACCACCGACTCATCAAATCCACAAAGAAGTTCCTCCAAGACAGAATCGTCACCAACACCCACAACACCAAAGAACTCTTCTCCATCATCAAGGAATTTGCTGAACCCAGCAGCGAAGCAACACAAGTCCCACCCTTCAAACACCTCTGCAACAGACTCTGCCTCTTTTTTCACCTCAGGATTAGGATGATCTATAACAACTTCGACAACCAAGACCCCTGCACCACTCTAGATCCCACCCTCAGCGATGCCACCCAACAGACCCTTCTCACCTGGACACCGCTCTTGGCAGTAGATACCCTAAAGACCATGAAGAGCATCCACTCCGGAGCAACCTAGGACCCCTGCTCACCCCACATCTTTAACAGAGCTGCCTCGGCTATCACACCCAAACTTCGCTGGACGATCATCCCTCCCTGGAAACCACCACATTTCCTGATGACTGGAAACATGCCGAAGTCAACCCCCTCCTGAAGAAACCCTCCGCAGACCCGATGTACCTGAAGAATTCAGGCCCATCTCCCTGCTTCCATTCGAAGCCACGGTAATCGAAAAGGCCGTCACCACCCATCTAGCAAACTTCACCGAAGCCAACAACGTCCTGGACATCTACCAATCCAGATTCCGCAGCAACCACAGCACCGAGACTGCGCTACTCGCCCCCCCATGACATCTGCTCTCTCCTCGACCAGGGCCAAACGGCAGCCCTCGTCCTCCTGTACCTCTCAACTGCCTTCTACACCATCTCCCACCGCACACTAGCCACCATACTCCACGACGCCGGTATCAGCGGAAAGGCCCTGGACTGGGTATGCTCATTTCTCACAGGCAGAACTCAGCCAGTCAGATGCCCACCCTACCTCTCAGCACCTACAGAGATAAGATGTGGAGTGCCCCAGGGATCCTCCCTCAGCTCCGCCTTCTTCAACATCTACATGGCCCCCCTCGCAACCATTGTCAGAAACCACCCGCTCAACATCGTCTCCTACACCGACGACACCCAGCTCATTAAGGGTGGGCAGCAAATTTCGTTCCGCTCGCGGAACTTGCGAAATTTTGGCATTTTCGCGTTCCACGCAGAACACGAAAATGTCAAAACAACTGCGATCCGCGGCAGAACGGAATTTGGGGGCATGACGGCAGTAGAAAGTACTCCAGTTGAGTAGAGGTATTGCACAAATCGGTGGCATCTTCCTGGATAAATATGCAGGGCAGGATTCATTCTGGCACGGTGCTCCTGTCACAAAAATTAAACCTCAACAAGAAGCACTTTCAGACATAAATATAAAGCAGGTGCCTGAGTTGGCATGTGAACTCGCATAGAAGCGCCGCCCGTCTGGCCCACCCCACCACCCCACACACACTAACGGTATGCAACGTCTTCCTGCCCTTTCCCCACTATGATGGACAGCTCACTCAAGGGACCTCGGCGCCTTTTGGCGCGGTGGCAAAGTTACAGACACACATGGTCGCTGGAAAACTCTTCTGGCCCTTTACCCAGCTGTAGTGTAGGAAAAGCACTTTACATTTACCCAACGAGGTAGCACTTACTGATTAGCCAGTAGAAAGTACTCCAGTCGAGTAGAGAGGTATTGCACAAAACGGTGGCATCTTCGTGGATAAATATGCAGGGCAGGATTCATTCTGGCACGGTGCTCCTGTCACAAAAATTAAGCCTCAAAAGGAAGCACTTACAGACATAAATATAAAGCAGGTGCCCGAGTTGGCATGTGAACTCGCATAGAAGCCCCGCCCGTCTGGCCCTCCCCACACACACTAACGGTATGCAACGTCTTCCCGCCCTTTCCCCACTGTGATGGACAGCTCACTCAAGGGACCTCGGCGCCTTTTGGCGCGGTGGCAAAGTTACAGACACACATGGTCACTGGAAAACTCTTCTGGTCCTTTACGCAGCTGTAGTGTAGGACAAGCACTTTACATTTACCCAACGAGGTAGCACTTACTGATTAGCCAGTAGAAAGTACTCCAGTCGAGTAGAGAGGTATTGCACAAAACGGTGGCATCTTCGTGGTAAATATGCAGGACTGGATTCATTCTGGTACGGTGCTCCTGTCACAAAAATTAAACCTCAACAGAGAGCACTTACAGACATAGACATGGAGGTCTTTGCATCAAGAGTTTCTCGAGCGCAATCCCCGTGTAGTTCCTGTGACCAGGAGGCTGCTTTCCCCTCATCTGCTGCTCTGATCGGCCTCTGACCCTATCAAGAGGCATGTGAACTCGTAAAGAAGCCCCGCCCCCGAAATCTCCGCGAGCACACGAAATTCCACTGTTCGCGGAGATTTTTGCTGTTTCGCGGAATTTTGCGAAAGGCAATTTCGCTAATTCCGCCCACCCCTACAGCTCACCCTCTCCCTCACCAAAGAATCCAACATCACCAGGCACAACCTCCAAGAAGGTATGAAAGCTGTCGCCACCTGGATGAAGAAGAGCTGCATGAAACTCAACTCGGAGAAAACAGAAGTCCTCATCCTTGGCTCCACCCCCTCTGCATGTGACGACACCTGGTGGCCCCCCACCCTCAGAAACCCCACCACCCTGACAGACCACGCACAGAACCTCGGCATCATACTTGACTCATTGCTCATCATGAACCACCAGATCAATGCAGTATCCTCAACCTGCTTCAACACCCTCAGCATACTCCGAAAAACGTTCAGATGGATCCCACCGGAATCCAGAAAAACGGTCACATACACCCTCATCAATAGCAGATTGGACTACGGCAAAGCTCTCTATGACACAATCAACAAGACACTCCTCCGCATACTCCATACCGTCTAGATCACCGCAGCCAGACTATTCTTAGACGTCCCCATCACAACCACATCACCCAACACCTCTGCGATCTCCACTGGCTCCCAATCGGAAGAAGAATAACCTTCAACCTCCTTACTCTCACATACAAGGCCTTCCACAACATCGGACCTGCATACCTAAACAACCGTCTCTCCTTCCACGCACCCAAGAGACACCTCTGATCAGCTGACCTCTGTCTGGCCACTATCCCATGCATCTAAAAGACCAGAACGGGAGGAAACTCCTTCTCCTACCTCGCAGCCAAGGTCTAGAACAACCTCCCCCTCCGGCAAGTACACTGCCCCAGTTCAGGAAGGACCACAAGACCTGCCTCTTTGGATGACCCCAACACTCAACGCAGTCCGTTCCCAGCAGCTTGAGACCATCACGGGTGAGTACCTGCGCTTCACAATCCCTGATTCATTGATTGAGTGAACACTAAAATGCGTTTTGCCTCCACTGAGATAATTCTTATAGCAGTACTGACTGCTGTAGTGAGCGAGATAGAGCTCAAGGAAAACGCATAATTGTCATAACCCCCGTACCGACCTTAGAAGCCATTACCAAAGCGATCATTCCAATTGCCAAAACATTACATCCATGATGGATACAATGGGCAAACTCTCTCACTGCAACAGATGTAGATTACAGATTTGATTCTACATTACAAACACAAGCATTTTTGCAGTATGAACAAGAATATCCTCTGCCGAATGAAATAATGCCTCTAGATCGATATGATTACATTATCTACACTAATGGGTCTGCTCAGCCTGCCGTAGGGACAAGACGCCAACATTCTCCGGCGTGCGCAATAGTAAAAGTTCTGTCTTGATTAACACACATGCAGCCCCAGGGGACTGTACAGCAAAGCTAGCAGAACTCAAAGCCATGATACTGCCACTCCAAAATACGAATCATGGAATCCCCACGCGTATAGTGTGTGATTCGTGTTACTGTGTCCAGTCATATAATCAGACCCTCCAGGATTTTGCGATTTGCAAAAAAATTGCGAAATCTGCAGTTTTGTAAAAAGCCCGCGCTTTTTACAAAAAGTGCCCGCGAAATTTGTTGAATGGGATGGCATGAGATCCCTTTTGCATACTATTACAGATATGATGAACACGCAGTCTAGCCATTTTATACAGCTCCACCAGACCAGCAAACAGCAATATATTGTGGCTGGGGGAAGAAAACATGGTTATTTTGCTGGGTGTGTCTTGGCGCCACAGGCAAAAAATGCAGTTTTGCCAATGGCACCAATAATCCTTGCATCATTCCTAGCCAAGAAAACATTATTACTAAGAAAAGCTCTTCTCGAGGGAAGCAAGCACTTAAGGAGAGATATGGGTCATCCTAAGGACGAGGTAACTATAGACCATAGGAAAATTTGATACCCAGTTTAATTCAAATGGAAATTCAGGATAATTGAACTTGCTCGAAAAGGGGTACTTTAAGTGATAGTTAAGTACATGGTCACCGTAAATCCCATATAGAATGTGGGCACTAACTGATGCGGTGCCACTCATTACAAGCCTTCCGCCACTGAACCGTTTCACTCTTGTGCTGCCTGCGGTTACCACGTTATCAAGTTCAGATTTACCGTTCCTCTTGACAGATGTGGCCACTGTGTTGCAGCAGAGACAGGCTGTGTCAGGACTGGGAAGGCAGGCCAGGCTTTGACATGTAGAATGGATAGCTAAGTGTGCGAAAAGCGAGGCATTATTTTCACGTGGGTCGCACTCCGCTGGTCTCTAGCAAGTAGCCCCATAGGATTCTGGATGATAGAGTAGCAGCGGCGAGTACACCTATGCTACAAAGTGTAATAATAAATGCCATCCCTGGACACGTGTTTCGAGGTAGTTGCCTCTCGTCAGCAGGGAGCAGGACTGTGTGGGGGGTGCCGTAGACTGCCAAAAAATATGAGGTTTAAGTACCTTTCGTGGCGGCGCGCGGGTGCAGACTCCAGGCTCGTCAGCCAATCGCTCAGGGAGCTTCAAACATTATTTTCACGTGGGTCGCACTCCGCTGGTCTCTAGCAAGTAGCCCCATAGGATTCTGGATGATAGAGTAGCAGCGGCGAGTACACCTATGCTACAAAGTGTAATAATAAATGCCATCCCTGGACACGTGTTTTGAGGTAGTTGCCTCTCGTCAGCAGGGAGCAGGACTGTGTGGGGGGTGCCGTAGACTGCCAAAAAATATGAGGTTTAAGTACCTTTCGTGGCGGCGCGCGGGTGCAGACTCCAGGCTCGTCAGCCAATCGCTCAGGGAGCTTCAAACATTATTTTCACGTGGGTCGCACTCCGCTGGTCTCTAGCAAGTAGCCCCATAGGATTCTGGATGATAGAGTAGCAGCGGCGAGTACACCTATGCTACAAAGTGTAATAATAAATGCCATCCCTGGACACGTGTTTCGAGGTAGTTGCCTCTCGTCAGCAGGGAGCAGGACTGTGTGGGGGGTGCCGTAGACTGCCAAAAAATATGAGGTTTAAGTACCTTTCGTGGCGGCGCGCGGGTGCAGACTCCAGGCTCGTCAGCCAATCGCTCAGGGAGCTTCAAACATTATTTTCACGTGGGTCGCACTTCGCTGGTCTCTAGCAAGTAGCCCCATAGGATTCTGGATGATAGAGTAGCAGCGGCGAGTACACCTATGCTACAAAGTGTAATAATAAATGCCATCCCTGGACACGTGTTTCGAGGTAGTTGCCTCTCGTCAGCAGGGAGCAGGACTGTGTGGGGGTGCCGTAGACTGCCAAAAAATATGAGGTTTAAGTACCTTTCGTGGCGGCGCGCGGGTGCAGACTCCAGGCTCGTCAGCCAATCGCTCAGGGAGCTTCAAACATTATTTTCACGTGGGTCGCACTCCGCTGGTCTCTAGCAAGTAGCCCCATAGGATTCTGGATGATAGAGTAGCAGCGGCGAGTACACCTATGCTACAAAGTGTAATAATAAATGCCATCCCTGGACACGTGTTTCGAGGTAGTTGCCTCTCGTCAGCAGGGAGCAGGACTGTGTGGGGGGTGCCGTAGACTGCCAAAAAATATGAGGTTTAAGTACCTTTCGTGGTGGCGCGCGGGTGCAGACTCCAGGCTCGTCAGCCAATCGCTCAGGGAGCTTCAAACATTATTTTCACGTGGGTCGCACTCCGCTGGTCTCTAGCAAGTAGCCCCATAGGATTCTGGATGATAGAGTAGCAGCGGCGAGTACACCTATGCTACAAAGTGTAATAATAAATGCCATCCCTGGACACGTGTTTCGAGGTAGTTGCCTCTCGTCAGCAGGGAGCAGGACTGTGTGGGGGGTGCCGTAGACTGCCAAAAAATATGAGGTTTAAGTACCTTTCGTGGCGGCGCGCGGGTGCAGACTCCAGGCTCGTCAGCCAATCGCTCAGGGAGCTTCAAACATTATTTTCACGTGGGTCGCACTCCGCTGGTCTCTAGCAAGTAGCCCCATAGGATTCTGGATGATAGAGTAGCAGCGGCGAGTACACCTATGCTACAAAGTGTAATAATAAATGCCATCCCTGGACACGTGTTTCGAGGTAGTTGCCTCTCGTCAGCAGGGAGCAGGACTGTGTGGGGGGTGCCGTAGACTGCCAAAAAATATGAGGTTTAAGTACCTTTCGTGGCGGCGCGCGGGTGCAGACTCCAGGCTCGTCAGCCAATCGCTCAGGGAGCTTCAAACATTATTCTCACGTGGGTCGCACTCCGCTGGTCTCTAGCAAGTAGCCCCATAGGATTCTGGATGATAGAGTAGCAGCGGCGAGTACACCTATGCTACAAAGTGTAATAATAAATGTCATCCCTGGACACGTGTTTCGAGGTAGTTGCCTCTCGTCAGCAGGGAGCAGGACTGTGTGGGGGGTGCCGTAGACTGCCAAAAAATATGAGGTTTAAGTACCTTTCGTGGCGGCGCGCGGGTGCAGACTCCAGGCTCGTCAGCCAATCGCTCAGGGAGCTTCAAACATTATTTTCACGTGGGTCGCACTCCGCTGGTCTCTAGCAAGTAGCCCCATAGGATTCTGGATGATAGAGTAGCAGCGGCGAGTACACCTATGCTACAAAGTGTAATAATAAATGCCATCCCTGGACACGTGTTTCGAGGTAGTTGCCTCTCGTCAGCAGGGAGCAGGACTGTGTGGGGGGTGCCGTAGACTGCCAAAAAATATGAGGTTTAAGTACCTTTCGTGGCGGCGCGCGGGTGCAGACTCCAGGCTCGTCAGCCAATCGCTCAGGGAGCTTCAAACATTATTTTCACGTGGGTCGCACTCCGCTGGTCTCTAGCAAGTAGCCCCATAGGATTCTGGATGATAGAGTAGCAGCGGCGAGTACACCTATGCTACAAAGTGTAATAATAAATGCCATCCCTGGACACGTGTTTCGAGGTAGTTGCCTCTCGTCAGCAGGGAGCAGGACTGTGTGGGGGGTGCCGTAGACTGCCAAAAAATATGAGGTTTAAGTACCTTTCGTGGCGGCGCGCGGGTGCAGACTCCAGGCTCGTCAGCCAATCGCTCAGGGAGCTTCAAACATTATTTTCACGTGGGTCGCACTCCGCTGGTCTCTAGCAAGTAGCCCCATAGGATTCTGGATGATAGAGTAGCAGCGGCGAGTACACCTATGCTACAAAGTGTAATAATAAATGCCATCCCTGGACACGTGTTTCGAGGTAGTTGCCTCTCGTCAGCAGGGAGCAGGACTGTGTGGGGGGTGCCGTAGACTGCCAAAAAATATGAGGTTTAAGTACCTTTCGTGGCGGCGCGCGGGTGCAGACTCCAGGCTCGTCAGCCAATCGCTCAGGGAGCTTCAAACATTATTTTCACGTGGGTCGCACTCCGCTGGTCTCTAGCAAGTAGCCCCATAGGATTCTGGATGATAGAGTAGCAGCGGCGAGTACACCTATGCTACAAAGTGTAATAATAAATGCCATCCCTGGACACGTGTTTCGAGGTAGTTGCCTCTCGTCAGCAGGGAGCAGGACTGTGTGGGGGGTGCTGTAGACTGCCAAAAAGTGTGCGAAAAGCGAGGCAGGCAAGGTTGTGTCCAGGGAAACCGGTCAGGCTGTGATGCAGTGGCGTAGCTAGGGGGGGTGGTGGGGGCGGGCTGCCCCAGGCGGCACTATTTTGGGGGCGGACCAAGGCATTCAGATAAGGCTCGGCTTGCTTTCGCGGACGTTCGGGGATGGGCAGAGAAGGAATAGGACTCGGGCAATGTCCTCTTTTTTGTGCTGGCAGCTGTCCCCCCCTCTCTTCCTATTATTCCCTCTCTTTCTGTCTTGCTCCTCACTTACTGAAAACCGTAACTTGAAGAAACGGTTCACAACCTCTTTCCATCTTTCATTTAGTTGCTTCCCTGTAAAATGGATCCAAAAAAGAAAAACACTGTTGCGGGAAATGCCCTTTTTCTGACATTTTTCTATTCCAAAGTGCAGCGGGATGGAAAGAAATAGAAGGTTTTAAATATGAAAAATAAATACATAACTAAATAAAGCAAGACAGAGTGGTTGCAAAGTGGCCAGATTGGTTATATTCACATCCAAACACATCAGCCTCACTTTACAGACTTTGCAGTGAAGCGCTACTTTTGTTTTCTCATCTTTCTTTGAACAGCATTGTTGTCCCCAGGTGTGGAAGTGCACTATTCCTGGAGGTACTGCAATACCTGGTTGATGGGTGGATTGGAAAACAAAATGCGTACCATGGCTCTGTTTATGGATGTGGTCTTTTTAAACCATACTGCTTACGTTTATTAAGGATATAAGCAATGGACATTGAAACGGTTCCCTTCAGGGCCCTGTAGTCATGTCCTTAACTTTTCTGGTAAAACCACTCGCTGATTTCTGAATAGTGAGTGAGAGATCGTTAAGGTAACCATGTTGTTTCTGCTTACATTTCACATGCTTTACTTAATCTTGCATTCCCTATGAGTGTTTGCTTTTACTTTTTTTTTTTAGGCAGCATACTACTCTTATCAAGTGCATAATTTGAATTGAGCCACATCCAAGTGTTTATAGTGGGCACAATTAGGTTGTAGCTGAAGGCAGTGAGAGTTTCTCTCAGTGGGGCAGTATGGTGTTCAGTGGGGGAGAGGATGTGGCACTATGGCCAGAGCTGTCGAATTTGGAACTGGGGAACTGGGTTCAGCCTTCATGACCAGTCCACCAGACCACTCTACTGAGGGAGCATATTCCCATGCTAGACCTTACAAGTCCCCACTAGACCTTAGAAGGCTTGATGTCTAAGCACAAGCAGGTGTACCCTAGTGGTGTCAATTGTGAGTTAACCTTGAAGGCCTGTCCACCACAATCCATACTGAAGTTCATCTCCAGTCTTGCGGGCAGGCCTACGAAGCAGCACACCCTAGAGCAACAGTGATCCAGTCACTGTGACTCTGTCACTGAGGTCACATGAACCTTGAGCAGGTTAGGGCAGTGCGAACGGTGTGACCGCACTGGGTACCTATTTCGGGTGCGTAGTGTTTGCAAGTATATTATGGTTTAAAAAAAACTTGCTGCCTCCTTCCTGGCCTCCAGCAATTTTCAGAAACAATAAAAATGTCATGATAACTTCGGTGATTAATGTTCTTCCGAGAGGGAGATCCGAGTTTTGTCTAGTGGAAGGGTTGACTCCTGGAAAGGTAGCACAGAGGGTTAATGTGCCTGCTGCAAAGAACATGTACCATGCAGATCACAAAGTGCACTGCTTTAATGGGGGGACCATGATGAATGGTCATTTAATGTCAGCTGTAGATGATGGATCCCTGAACAGTGTCATGTATGTGCATGTTTGCATTGTGCTGAGGGGATTACCAGGTAATTGTTCATGCAGCTGTCTGATGGATGTCACATGCGGTTTTTCTGAGTCCCCAGATAGAGCATGCAGTCTGGGTGTTCTCTTTTGTACTGCCAGTCACCGGTGTATTCAACTGTGTAGCCTTGGACCGTGCCATGTATGTGCATGTAACTTGCATGACTATTAGCGGCAATACTACGTGTCTCTCGGTCCTCTTTCAAGTGCTTGCCGTCCTTTTTCCCCAGCAACCTTCCCCTCCCCCCCCACCCCAGGGGCGGCAATCTGAGGGATAGCCCCGGGCGCCACAAGCTCTAGCTACGCCTCTGCTGGGATGGAGGACAGCAAGGCCAGATGAGGTGTGCTTGGAAAGACAAGCAGGGCTCTGAGGGCAGGTGGGCCAGACTGTGCCCCGGAGAGGGGCTTGTTTTGCCAGGACTGGGACCTTACCTCACCGGGTAAATTGTTGCCTCACCAGGTGAATTAGAGCCTGTAATAAGTAAAAATCCTAACGCTTTTGCATGTTGATAAACCCATAATGATGCAAGCTTTATTTTTTAACTATAGTATTGGGAATATGGACAGCGTCGCAGACGATTCTAAGGCAGAATTAAATGACTTTTTATGCATGGTTCTAACTAGGCAGGAGGTGAGGTGGCCTTTCAGAGCAAAATATTCTGAGGTGCTCACATTGTGGCCTCATTTCAATTCCTGCAGGTTACCCGACTTGAGTGTAAACTCTCAGAAATACGCGTGTTGTAATTACTGCACATTTGAGCTGCCACTCATAAATATTTGTAGGTAAAACCTGGTAGAATTTATGCAGGAAAAATGCATCATTCTTATCTTTTCACACCTCAGAACGGGGACCAAACACGTGAATATAAAACTTTTTTTTATTTAGCACTTCGTGCAATGTCACAAAAATCCAATTTAGTGTACTCAGCCATTCGACCATGAAAGGATGAGAGGTACTCCTTTCCTTGCCAAGACATTTGACTTGCACTAATATATTCCGATTTAACCAGCGATGCCCTCCCACCAGCTCTTATCCTTCCCCATCTCATTTCATGCCTCGGAGACTAATCTTACACTATCAAGTCTTGATCTGTGTGAAAAAGTTGTCTGCAAGGCCTTACATCCATTTTAACCAGGGGTGTCCAGCAGAGATGCACGGCTACCAGTTCCATGCACCATTGCCGGGATATAAAGTTACATCCACAGACTCTAAGAGGGACTCATTTAGGTCTTCAGTTCTTTTTTGAAAATCAAGCATGGATCTTGCACTACTGGACATACATTGGACGCCCCTGAGATCTCAAATAACAACCAGTAATAGTTGTCATCCAGAGGACTACACATTTGGGTAAACGTGGCCAAGTCCAGGGTGAAACCCAGTCTACAGTTTTTCAACAGTAACACATGGACTCAGAATTTAGTTGCTGCAGCAAACACTAACAGATTTTGATGGACTTCTGTATTCGCCCCCACAGGTGGTAAAATTCAGTGCACATATTTCTATTTTACATGAGCGGAACCGGGCAAGAGTAGTTATCCGAACTCCCATCACAGGGCTTAATGAATACCTTCACTATTGGGGCCAGAATGACTTTCCAAGGGTTGCACAATCAAGCACAAGATGTGAACAGGTGGTGAGGCATTTGCTGTATTTATAGTGCAATTCATTTTGCACAGTGGCAAAGCTGAAAGAATGCTTGCCTCGGGTCATGTTATCCACACAGTGAGTCATCAACATGTTGACGTTCACGTTGCAGTAAATTCCATGGCTTATGAAGCCACTATGGCAACAGTTCGCACTGTGGCCGTTGCTGCAATCACTCGTTCTAGTGCGAGATTAGACAGTGACAGACAATGCTGCGCTCAATGACACACACCTGCCGAAAGGCTTTCCACTCAAGTACTCCTACTAATTAAATGCACAAACATTTTGCATGCTCAGATTTCAGGAGTGGGGGGATAGAGGTATACCAAACACTGTTCGCAGATTAGGGTTAATATGGGCTGCACATGAGGGTCTAGGTTCAGCACATAATAGGGTTTACTGCTACAGTTTCATTACTGAAGCAGCGTTATTGGTGACCTGGTCTTACAAAACAGACCAAGGACTTTGTCCTCAAATGTTGCATCTGTCAGCAGATAAAGGGTTCCACCGTAGCACGTCCACCACAGACACTTCTATTGATTTCATACAAGTCTTTGAATTGTGTTTATTTTAATCACTGCAGTTCCTTACAATCTTATGGGGCTTACAAGTACGCCTTGGTGGCAGTAGATTCATGCTCTGGATTCCTGTGGGTATGGCCACAGTGGTCGGCTGATGCCTGAACTGTTATCAAGGATTTGTGAGTCATTATCGATATATACGCAATTGGCACACTACATTCCGACCAGGGTTTGGCATTTTGCTCTTGGGCTTATAAAGAAGCCATGGAAAGTTTGGGTGTGCCCTTGCGGTACTCTAGTAATTTCTCTGATGAATGGGACAATGATACAATACATAACATGCTAGAAGATCTATAGTAGTCAGCTGTGTCTTCTTCTTATGAATTGTAAGATGGTAAATCTAATTATGGGGATATGTTCTGTTATCAACATGATGGTCACCGTTTTCTGCATAAAGCAAGTATCCCACGTGCTGTTTATAATTACTCCCAATAGGAACACTGCCCAACACCACCAAAAGGTAGTTCAAAAACATTTGCACAGAAGTTCGCCAATTTTTCTACGTGTGACACATCAGACCTGGCCTCTAATTATTATAGGCTTGCACCTCCACCTACAAAGAAATATATGTTAACAAACACCGAGCTGATAAACTCTGCTTCTTTTCTTTCCCAGCTGTCTGTACAGGTCTTTACAGGGTTTCGACTTTGGGAAGGACACAATAGATACAAAATTTGTTTGGGGTACAAAAGATTGGCAGGTTCAGGGAACTGAGGCCAAATAATCTTTCTGAATAAAACAGTGCAACAAACTTCCTGTCTTGGAATAGCCAAGATGAAGGATTCGGACTCACCTCGTATTCCCACATTATCACGTTTTGAGAACTGGCAGCATTTCACACAATACAGTGAGGATACATTAGATGCCATGGCACGAAATGGTTCTCACAATTCATTAGAGCCCAATTGGAAGGGATGGTTGGTTTGGCCTTTGGACACTAATTGATGTCAGTCTAGATTCCGGGCAATGCCTAAGGGTTTAAAATAAATAGGCCTGACCAGCGATATGTACAATGACAACACTCGGGTGGTGATGTCATACAGTGTTCGGAAGTAGTGCTTTGAGCGGCTAAAAATCTCAACACTTCTTTCTGATGGCATAGATTTCAGGGATTTCTTGTTAGGTCCCTGGAACCCATGTCAAAAGCGATTTTTGTATTCAATCTACAACGAGCTGTGGGAAGTTTCTTAGCAGGAAGCCTCTGAGGGACTGCATGAGATTGATAGGGTTAATTTAGAAAAGACTTTGGCTGTGGTCGACAATGGTATAGCCATATTATCCTCTAGGATATATTCACTGGGCAACATAGTATCTTCTGCAAATGATATAACACAACAGGATATGTCTATTTTACAGCATGGACAATCAACAACTACGGTCCATTGTATTATTAAGCTGGAAGCTTCAAACATTATTTTCTGGCCATGTGCCATGGCGTTAAATCAACAACACTAGTTTGTTTTCTGCATATGACCTAACTGAAAGATGGCTATTGGTGGCACGAAGAGATGCAAAATATTGTCTACAATACCACCAAGTAGGCAGATATGAAGCTCTAGGGAAGGATATGTGCGTGAATACTTGGAGTTATTCAGATTTAGATGCAGGAATGGGTAAGGGAAGTCTTTCTTAGAGGTTCAAACTATGAGAATGCTTTGAGCGGGTCCTTATTATGCAAAGACATTTCACTTCATGTGGTTTGTAATGCCTCAGTTGAGAACTTGCCCTGTTATCTGAACGGTTCTCTAGCTACCATGATCCGACCGGTTTTCAGGCTGCTCTCGAATGGGAGTTGCTTGATGCTGAACGATCAATGCGCGGATGGAACCTGCCATCGCTTATCTTGTGACGGTTAATTCGGTAGTTACTTGTTGCACACAAGTACTGTTTCCATTTGCCCACATAGTTAGGGAGGCAGCGCTCTGGCCTTCAAAAAATGATTCCAACATACACTTCGATTCTCTGAGCACTCTGAAAGCCATGCTTTTTCAAAAGGATGTGGCCTTAATATCCTCCAGAGAGACATTTGATCTCCAGGTTGCAAGGTTTTCGTCCAAGATATAGATGCTACCTCATACTAACTTCCCACTGTATTTTGGGGGGCTGGTCCACCATATGTTTAACATGTCTGATACAAAGGGAATAGCTCACTTTTTTAATGTATTGGGTCTGGATTGTTTAGTACCTTTAAGACAGTTTTTGGAGTTATACCATCATTCATACACTCTGTATTTGGAAGCATTTTTGAAGGTCTTCCGCTTGTCCTGTTACTTGTCGCGGGAATTCTGATTTTACTTTTTCTGCTCCGCAATGGACGTCCCAGTTCAAACCGGAATAGTGACAGCACTGGCTGTGCTGCGATACCCTAAGTGTACGATGCACTGCTTTGGCACACTTCGGCTTCGAGAACTGAATGACCACTGGTTCTTGTCATTCCAGGCTGTTTTCACTGCGTACAACCTGTATTCCGCTGCCTGCTTTTCAGCCATGAATGCATATTGGATCTATGTTTCGGATCACAATTGTTTGCCCCATTGGACCTGGAGGTACTGATGGACCCTTTAAAGGCCCATGGGTATAGTTGTCCCCAGTGTATGCCATTGCTGATGGATGCATACTTCATGCTTTTGCTCCTAGTGAACTGGATACTGGCTCTGCAGAACACTTACAGGATAGTCCCTCCCTCTGCGGTTGCTCTGGCAACTGGCTGGAACAACCTTTGCTCCATAAACCTGCTTCGAGGAGGACCTCTGGGAACGTCGTCTGTGGTTGCCAGCGACAGCACTGTTGTGACTACCACTCGGAACACACAAACAATTGACTTTTCCATTTGGTGGAAACTATTTAGCCTGTTTTTAAACAAAAAGATTCAAAACAATATGTTTGAGGCATATGAGCTGTAGATCATATACTTATGCACAGATCGCCATCTAGTGTTATGTCCGGATGTTTGCACTTTGTTTTTCTTCGGAGAAGTCTTTCCCGTCACGAGGTAGGTGACTCCTCCCTTAGGTGATAGTGACATGGGCATCAACTCCATTGTTAGATTGTTTTTTTCCGCCATCGGGTTCGCATGTGAATTGTTGCGCTCCAGTTCGGCACCGTTCCTCGGACCCCCTTCGACGTGCGATCCACTACCCTCAACGGTATTGTTAATCAACTGCGTTTCCCCTTCTCCGTGTATCGTTTACTTTCGAAAACCTTCGTCCCGAACATTTGTGGAAGGCTGTTGGACATACCCGCGCCCGTATCGGTCGCAGCTGATAGAACGGAGTCCATTCAAGTTGTGTCCAAGGTGTCGTGCTAAGTTCCTGCGCACCGACTTGCATGAGGTGAGCAACCTTTGCCTATCCCCAGAACACGACGAGAATGACTGCGACGCGTGCCAGTCATTCTGTTAGAAGAAAATCTTACGTGATCGCCGAGCTCGACATTACGAAATGTACCAACAAAGCAGACCTGCGCCGGACCTCCTCGCAGAAGAGTCCGACCAAGAAGAATTGCAAGCACAGGAAGCCAAAATAAACGAGGAGCACGTCTCCGTATCCGACGATGACTCCGATGCCGAAGACTTGACCCCGGCACAACGGACCGTGAGTAAAGAGACTTCGTTCCCATACCATCTCCTTTACAAGAAAAAGGCTCTGGTCCCTCCTCTGCCTCCGGGCCAAGGTCAGCACTGAGAAAAAACTTCGAGCACCTCGCCTTCGAGCTCGGCACCAAAGCACAAACAACAGCCTTGCGGTTCGGGCTCGACCCGTTCCCACGCTGGTGCCGACCCGAAACATTCGGCATCGAAAGGAAAACACATTCTGATCTCAATTTCGCCGTTGCAGAAAGTGAAAACTTTGGAGCTGAAAGCTTCAGAGCCGAAAATCTAGATGCCAAATGTGACCTTTAAAGAAGGTACAGCGACTAAAGAGTGTCAGACCGAATTCGCACCGGATCCGAAACAAAAAGGAATCGTAATCCACCCGGGAACAGGACATATTCATGCAAAACTTCCATAGAAAAGGTAAATGGGCTACCACATTCCTTTGAAAAAGAAAACTGTGACTCTTTACATTTCTAAAGACCCTGTTATTACACCTGTTCATTCCCCTACTCCACCATCACCTGACCCACAAGATACAGCAGATGATGATAATGATGACTACGCACCACAACATGTCCCACAGGATCCTGATCCATGGGATCATTATAATGTCCCTCAGCCTGATAATGACCCTGATTTGTATCCATCTAGACCTTCCCCCCCCCAGGTGATAACATCGGGTACATTGAGCTCATCAATAGAGCTACTCAATACCATGGGGTAGAGCAACATAAGGAGAGTTTAGAAGAGGATTTTATATTAGAGACCCTTAGTTCATCTCAAAGGGCTACACAAACCTTACCAATGTTAAAGGCCCTGCTTAAACATACGGATGACATCTTTCAAGACCCTGTCAAAGCCAGGATCATCACTCCCAGGATAGAGAAAAAATACCGGGCTGCACCTAATGACCCAGTGTACATTAAGGGACAGTTACCTTTAGACTCTTTGGTCGTCTCTAATGCTCGTAAGTGGGCTAACTCCCCAGGGGACTCCCCACCTCCGGAGAAAGAGTCCAAATTATTGGATGCTTCTGGTAAACGGATAGCATCACAAGATATGATAGCGCTCATTATGATGAACTTAAAAAACTCATTGAGTTCTTTCCTGAAGAGCATAAAGCCAAAGCCAGCGACCTTATTTAAGAGGGTAAATTAATACCCAATACCTCTATCAGATGTGCCTTAGGTGAAGCAGATAATGCGGCTCCGGCTATAAACACTGGCTTACTGCTTTGCAGACATGCTTGGTTGAGGATTTCTGGGTTTAAACCTTAGGTACAAGTCTCTATCCTTAATCAACCTTTTGATGCACAACATCTCTTTGGCCCAGCTGTGGATAAATCTTTAGAAAAGATGAAAATGACAGAGGTTGCTAAGTCCATGGGGGCCTTGCAAGCACCTTCTGGCAAAGGTTCCTTTTGTCGCTCATTTTACAGGGGTGGCTCCAAAAACATTTCCGCAGATAATACCTCCTCCTCTTACAAGGGCAACAATCAGGCGGCCTCTTCAAGAGGTTATTTTCGAGGAGGATATAGAGGAAATAACGGCAGGGGAAGAGGCAGAGGTAGTTCTACACGCACCTTCCCCGCCAACAACAATAAACAGTGACTCATTTCCCATACCCCTGATCATTCCACTCCTGTCGGGGGACGTCTCTCACAATTTCTACCCATTTGGAGCAAGATTACATCCGACAAATGGGTTCTACAAAATATCCAATCTGATTATTGCCTTCACCTTACAAGCACTCCACCCAATATTCCTCCAAGGCCACACCTCCTGTCACAAGAACACCTTACGCTTCTATAGCAAGAAGTTCTTTCATTGTTGCAAAAAGGTGCAATAGAACCAGTCCCTTTACAATATCAAGAAACAGGACTGTACTCCCTATACTTCCTGATTCCCAAAAGGAATGGCTCTCTCAGACCCATATTGGACCTCAGAGAACTCATTCTATACATTCAGTCGGACCATTTTCACTTGGTAACACTCCAGCAAGTGCTTCCTCTCCTTCAACAAGGCGACTTTCTATCCACTCTCGATCTAAAGGACGCGTATTTCCACATACCAATAGATCCTGCCAACCGCAAATACCTCCGGTTTGTGGTAGCAGGCCAACATTATCAATTCAAGGTCCTTCCTTTCGGAGTCACAACTGCTCCAAGGGTTTTCACAAAATGCTTAGCAGTAGTCGCAGCCCACCTAAGAAGACAACAGGTTCACATCTTCCCCTACTTAGACGACTGGCTTATAAAGGCCAGTTCATACAACAGAGAAAACTGTGCAACTCCTTCACCAACTAAGGTTCACAATAAACCAGGCCACATCTCATCTTCAGCCTTTAGTGTCTCAAGACTATCTAGGAGCTACCATAGACACACACAAAGCTGTAGCATATCCAACTCCTGCCAGACTCAGAACGTTTTTAGAACGTACTGTCTCAGTTTCAGCCTCAACACTCCCTACCAGCTCAAGTGTTCATGCAACTACTAGGAATGATGGTGTCTTGCATTCTCATAGTACCCTATGCAAGACTTCAAATGCGTCCTCTCCAGGAATGCTTAGCACATCAGTGGAACCAGACTCGGGGTCAGCTATCAGATCTAGTGTTGGTAGACGGCTGCACCCATCACTCTCTGCAGTGGTGGAACACACAAAACCTGTTAAAGGGGCGGCCCTTCAGCGACCCGTTTCCACAGACAGTGTTAACCACAGAGGCATCACTAACAGGTTGGGGAGCACATCTCCAAAATCACACAATTCAAGGCATGTGGAGCCCCCAACAGAAACAGCTTCACATCAATCACCCAGAGCTCCTAGCGATCTTTCTGGCTCTCAAAGCGTTTCAAGTTCAGTTAGTACGCAAAACCGTACAGACAACATGACAGCCATGTACTACATTCAAAAACAAGGGGGGACACACTCTCTCCAACTGTCCCCGCTAGCACAGGAAATCGGGAGATTGGGCAATTCATCACAAAATCTATCTCCTGGCGGAACACCTCCCAGGAGTGGACAATCAGATGGCAGATCTGTTAAGTCGACAGACACAACAGATCCACGAATGGGAACTACATCCTCAAGTCTTCCTCCCATTCTTTCAAATGTGGGGCTTCCCAAACATAGACCTGTTCGCCACGAATTTAAACGCAAAATGCCCCAAACTCGCGTCAGGGATATTTGCTTACACTTTTCCGCCTCTCCCACTCATTCCATGAGTGGTTCGGAAACTCAAGCAAATGTCCCTGACGCTAATCCTGGTTGTTCCCACATGGGCACGTCAGCCATGGTTCACAACCCTAATGGAACTCTCTGTAGTTCCTCATCAAAATCTACGTCTTTCACCCAGTCTCCTCACCCAGAGCCATGGCGAGATAAGACACCCAGATCCCAGTCAGCTCAATCTAGTGATCTGGCGCCTGAAGGCCAGACTGTGTGAACATTATCAAAGAAGCTAGGCATCCTACCACAAGACCCTGCTATGCAGCCAAGTGGAAGCGGTTTGTCTTTTACTGTAATAACAATCACATCAGCCCCCTTGATTGTTCAGTACAAACATTATATGATATTTGTTACATCTACAACGTTCCAACTTGGCATACACTTCTATCCGCTTACATCTTGCTGCGATAGCTGCATACCTCCAAAATAGACAGCACCTGTTGTTGGAGGGAGCTTTATTAAGGGTCAAGAGGGCAGGGGGCTGAGCACAGAGCTCTTAGAGCCTTCACGGAGTGAACGAGGGAGAGAGCTAGGGACAAAAGGGGCACCTTAATTTGAGCCGGTGTTTCTGGGAACGCTCGTTCTAAAAATGAAGGAAACAGATATGTGAGCCATGGAAACTGAGGCTGAAAGATTTGGCAGTTTTATTAAGAAGGTGCAACTTCAAAAACTGCAAGACAAAGGCATAAAAATACAAAATACAAATATATTGACCTCGCATGAATTAGGAGGCATTGAACTCGTTTGGAGAGAGACACTTCAGAAAACCTCAACGACACATTTATAAATGCATTATGAGAAACATAAGTTACATCAAGGAAAATGTTCTCAGAATGTAAAACACACTTGATCTAAAATACTGAGAATACTCACGTACCTACCTTAAACCTAAAAGAAAGCAACTTTGCAGATGTAATATAGGTATGGAATGCTCAATAAGAAAACACCAATTAAGGGACAAAATAGCATAGCAAAATAGCATACATAGCATATACAGCAAATATATTGGCAAGTTAAATTGTATCTTAAAAACAAAAAACAAGAGCTCTTGGGAACCGCCCACACCCGCCTGCCATCTACTAACAGACGGGTGGGGTAGTCCAAAGATGTCTCTGTGGTCTCCCTTCTTATACTCTTTAAGGCGGTTAGAAGTGCCTACGGTATCGTCATCTCATGCCACATCTACCTCGTCACTTATGGTATGGTTCAAATATTTTACCATACATGGTGACGCCTTTTCCAGTAACTGTGGTACGTGAGCTAGGTGAAAGTTCATATATCTCAGGCCAGGCGCTTGCCGTAAATTGGATGGTCAAGCAGAAAAATGTGTATTGTAAAGGGATTCTGTATACACATATATAAATCTTCACGTCCTGTGTTCCTTAGCTTGACAAATCTGCGGTGGCAACTTCCCTAAAGTATGTACCAACCCAGGATGCAGTCTGCTTTATGTCAAAAGAACAGGGGGATGTTGAACTTTGAGACAGTTAACTTCGCACATGAGTAGGGTGGGGGTTCTTTAGTTTGGAGCAGGAGGCCTAGCTGAGAG
The DNA here is from genome assembly GCF_964204655.1 of Triturus cristatus. NCBI lineage: Eukaryota > Metazoa > Chordata > Amphibia > Caudata > Salamandridae > Triturus > Triturus cristatus. The sequence continues at coordinate 560,372,917 of NC_140590.1, forward strand.
AGGCTGGCAGGGATTTTGGTCTGACAAGCCTAGGGCCTGCTGTTCAGTAAAAATGGGTGCAGAACTCTGGTCAACTTAACAAAAGGCCTACAGATCAGGCTGGCAGGGCCTACGTAGGGGTTCATGCTTTGTTGAGTGACAAGGATGGCCCAGGGTATTTGTTATATAGTAACACAGGACCCTCTGGTCAATTTAACACGGCCTACAAATTAGGCTGGCAGGGCAAGGACAAGGGTCTCATACCTCAGGTGTGGACAGAACGGGCCTGGGGCACCCTATGATATAAAATCGACCCTCTCACTGTCTCTTTTTCGAGTACCTGTCATCAAGACTTTTATGGAGGGACTCAAAAGAGTTATTCCACCGAGACGTCCACCTGCCCCAGTGTGCAATCTCAATATTGTTCTCACTAGACTAATGGGTCCACCCTTTGAACCATTGCACAGATGTGAACTACAATTTCTTACGTGGAAAGTGGCTTTTCTAGATGCTATCACATTACTCAGAAGAGTCTGTGAGATCCAGGCATAAACTATAGAAGAACCTTTTTTGCAAATGCACCAGAACAAAGTGGTTCTTCTAACCAACCCTAAATTCCTTCATAAGGTTGTTTCTGCCTTTTACATTAATCAATCGATTGAGTTACCTGTTTTCTTCCCTCAACCAGATTTAGTGGCGGAACGTGCACTACACACACTAGATGTCAAACGAGCACTGCTGTATTACATTGAAAGGACAAAACCTCTCCGTAACACTAATCAACTTTTTGTAGCCTTTGTTCCACCACACAAGGGCAAAGCCATATCAAAATCAGATATTGCAAGGTGGATTGTTAAGTGTATTCAAATATACTATGCAAAGGCTAAAAGAGCATTACCAATTCCCCCTAGAGCACACTCTACACGTAAACTCGGGGCTTCGATGGCATTCCTAGGGAATATACCCATAGACGACATATGCAAGGCTGCAACATGGTCTACTCTTCACACATTCACTAAGCATTACTCAGTAGATGTGTTAGCAACACAACAAACTAGAGTGGGCCAGGCAGTTTTGTGGACACTATTTCAGACCACTGCAACAGCTACAGGTTAACCACCGCTTTGGGAGATAACTGTTGTATAGTCTATGCACAAGTATATGATCTACAGCTCATATGCCTCAAACGGAAAATGCTACTTACCAGTATGCATCTGTTCTCGGCATGTAGAGCTGTAGATTCATATACGTCCACCCGTCTCCCCGGGTACCTATAACTGTTGCAGTTATATCTTACTTAGATACATACATACATGGACATCTCCTTCGAGCTGCTCTTACTGGCTCCATTTTCACCCTCTGCGGGAAAACAATCTAACAATGGAGTCAATGCCCATGCGCACTATCACCCAAGGGAGAAGTCACCTACCTCGTGACTGGAAAGCCTTCCCTGAAAAAAAACAAAGTGCAAACATCCGGACCCAACACTAGATGCCGATCTATGCACAAGTATATGAATCTACAGCTCTACATGCTGAGAACAGATGCATACTGGCAAGTAGCATTTTCCTTTTCTGTTTTTTTCTGGGCACCATGGCTTTCTGAGTGCTTGGGATTTCATGCAGTATAATGCCTTTTAATGGCTTTTATGAATATTTTGAAGGGAAGCTTGCTTTCAGATGTATTTATTTGTTTATTCAGGCTTTTATATAGCGTGAACATGACCCAATTGAGTATCAGTGCGCTTCACAAATCAATAGCATTATAATTCTGACAGTTAGTTAGACGAGTTCCTTAAACAAACTACCAAGTATATATATTCACTTTTAAGCGGAAAACATTTGTACTTTAAAAAAATTATTCATGTCCTAAAGATAACTAGAAATCAACTTACTTTAATATAGTAGGTGTCCTAAATATTACAACCTGTGACATTTTAAAAATATTTGTCCTGAAAAGAGTACCCTATATGGTATTTAGTACAGTGGAGCGTACGTAGCAAATAGACTTGTTATTGATTATAGAGCTATATCTAGGAGTATTATCTAGAATGAACGTTAGATAGTTTCACTCCTATAAATTGGAAGGCCTTTTATCCTGCATTTATGCAATCTTCTGGAGAGAGCAGATTATAGCAAATCAGAAGGTTGTCGATTAGACTCTAATTAGTTCATAGATGTGTCTGCTGTTGGTTATGGGAGGAATTTGCTCATTAGAATGATCTTAGCTTTGTTTTTAAAGACTTAAGTGGTCGGGATTCTTCTAATGTTCAGGGTAAACAAATAACATATTCTTGCTACAGCTCCAGAGAATGCTCTATCGTACGTTCTCTTCTTATGGAAGAATGAGGGTTTCAATAAAAGATCACTGGTGCTCCAAGAAAATCTGCTTCCTCCAGATAACGTAATTTTCTGGGCGGGGTACATTGGTGTTTTGTAGTGTATCGCTTTCTATGTGATACATGTCATCTTTGGTTAGAGTCTTGCTTTGTATGGCAGCCAATTGATCGCTTTCAGATGTAGAGTGATGTGGTCACGTTTTCTAGAGCCTGCTATGAGTCTTGCGGCTGAATTGAGAAAAGCTTTCATCAGAGATGTTGAGATCTTGGGTAGTCCTGATAAAGTTGTACATCTGTATTCAGTCTTCGAGATGACTAATGCCTGGACTGCCATTTTAAGGTCTGATGTTTCGATTAATGGTTCCAGTGATCTAAGATAGCTTAGGTAGAAGCGGGCATTTTATGCCATCGTGTTGATGTGGTTTTGCATGCTTAAGTTCTTATCCAGCATAATTCCTAGAGACTTGATTGAATAAACTAGGATCGGAGAACAATTTAGTGCAGTGATCATCTTGGTCCATTCCTTTATCTCCGAAGAGCTTTAGGGGGAAAACAAAAGGCGGCTGTTTTTTGCAAGTTTAGTTTAAGATGATTGCTTGTTAACCATTGAACGGTCCCCTTTAATACCTGGTTCATCGTATTGGTCTCCTCCAGATGACACACATTTGTGTGTCGTCTGCATACATGTGGAAGAAGATGTTCGCCTGTTTTAATATTTCGGTTATTGGTTCAACATAAACATTAAATAGTGATGGGGATAGTGTTGAGCCTTGTGGTACTCCAATTTGATTAGGGGATGGTAAAGACAGTTTTTGAGCCACCATAAATCTTTGCAATCTGTTCTCTAAGAAAGATTTAAACCATTCTAGTATGCTTCCCGATAATCCCATCCTTTTTTCAAGTCACTCTACTATTTTGACATGGTTTACAGTGTTGAATGCGGATGAGAGGTCAAGAAGAACTAGAAGATAAGTTTCATTACAGTGTAGTGCACGTAGGGAGTTATCCACTATTTGCAGAATTGCTGTTTTGGTACTACGACCTGGCAGTCATCTAATAGCTTGAACTCAGTAAAGTGTTTGCACACGTTTTTCCATTACTTTGTCTAGCATGGGAATGTTGGTTACCAGTCGAACGGTATTCAGGTCCGAGGGGTTCACTGTTGGTTTTTTTATTATGAGAGTAACTTGCCCAGTTTTTAGGCATTCTAGTAAGGATCATTGAGATAGCGAAACATTAATAATCTTAGTCCAAATGGGAATGATAATATGGTTGAGTGTAGACTAACATTTTGAGGGGAGAGGATCATTGTAGTGGTTGCTCGGTTCTATGGTCTAGAAAGTTTCAGCAATATCTTTGTGGTCATATAAATTGAAGGTTGACCATTGAGCTTTATTTTTGGGCATTGACTGAGCGGGTTCAAATGGATAATCTGCTAGTGCACTCTTTAGGTTAGAGGGGTTATCAGCGGAAGTCCTGAGATCGTTTTCCAGGGAGTTAGCTTTTGCTGTAAAGAAGGATGAGAATTCCTCTCAGCTTATTTGCGATTTTAATGCTATTAGAGAGGTTTTGGCCATTTTGTTAGATTGTTGTTTTAACATTTTGAAAAGTTTACCTGGTCTATTATTGGTGTTATTAGGTTCCATTCTAAAGAAGTCTTTTTTTGATTTTAGTATACTTTTGTTGTAGGCGTTTCTGGTCTTTCCTAGCAGTTTTAGTTGGGGGGGGGGGGGGGGGGGGGTGATGGGTGCTCTCTCAATTTCCATTCGGTTAGTCTCAGTTTTCGACTTTTTTCATTAAGAGATCCATTAAACCATGGGTTTTTATCTTTATCCGGTATTCTTTTGAGTTTTAACGGGGCTATTGAATCAATTATATTTGGCATTGTGGAGTTGTAGTGTTCCGTGAGTTCGCTGACGTTTGTCATATTTTTGGGAGGTTGAAGTTCTTTCTCTCAACTTTCTGCTAGTTTCCTCAAGTTTAGGCCTTTTGTGTCTCTAACCCATTGTCTAGGTATGACTGATTGTGAGGTTGATTTATTTTGTATGGCGCGTATTTGGAAGGTAGTAATATGGTGATCTGACCAATCGTAAGGAACAATCAAGATTGTTTTAACAGCTTTTCCTTTGAAGATGATTCAGTCTAGTGTAGTGCCTTTAGTATGGGTTGGTAGAGTACAGGCTTGAACCAGGGATTGGTCTGCTAGGAAATCTTTTAGCAACATTTACCCGATTATCATTGAGGTACTCCCAATGAACATTAAAGTCCCCTAGGAATATATTGTGTAGTGAGGGTCAGAATTTGCTGTAATGATTTCCATTCGTTGGTCTATGACATGACGTTTTTACCTGGGGGATGGTAAAACATGCGTTGTTTGCAAAGATGGTTATCTGTATATCTTATAGAGAGTCCGAGGTATTCACATAATTGAAGGGGGTCAGAGTGTAGTTTAGTGATGGAGATGTCAGATCGATGGATACAAGCAATGCCTTTACCCATTTTGTTTAGCCTGTCTAGTCTTACAATGTTGTAGTTTGGTGGAACCAGCAGATCTATGCATGGGGAAGTTGGTTCAGTTAGCCACAATTCCATTAGGATAGTCACGTCAACTTCCTGGCTCAAGACGAGGTTAGCGATGTCTGAGGCATGTTTCGCTGCTGAGCGGCAGTTGGGTAGTAGGCAAGAGATCGGTTTCAATGAGTTACCCAGGTTTATGTCTTGTTTTTCGGGGTTAGAGTTATTCTTTTCAGGTTATTGAGGTTTAGCTTTCTATTATTCAGCTGTGTTGTTCTATTTGCATTGACTGGGACTGATTGAATTTTATGTTCATCTACATTGGGGGGATACTGGGTGTCGACTCGTAGGATAGCAGTAGGGTTTGCGTTTCAGTGTCTGTTAAATGTCTAAGGAGTTTGCGTGGTGAGTATTGCCTATTTGTCAGAGACAACGGAGTAGTATTTAGCCTGCTGTGGAGTGCATGTACTGATTTTTTAATATGATTGATTTTTTAGAGAACTTTCTTAGCGATGTAAAATATTCTTCATTTCTATAATAGTGTTTTGCATGTCCATATATGTCTTGTCCGTTTGGGATCTAAGTATTTCTAGCTCCATTCGTGATGAAGGAGATAGATGCAGTTGTTGTGGTGTGCATGCTAGTCTGAAGATTGGTTTGCTAGATGATTCAACATCCGTATGATTGGGGCTACATTTTGTTCCATCTGTATTTTTTTTTCCATTGAGTGGGGTTATCCCGGGATCTTTAGTGATATTATGTTTTAACCTCAGGTTGTCCTGTGCAAGGGTTGCTGGATCTGTGCGACTAGGGTTTTGTATGGTTGAAGGTGTAGTAGTCAATAGCATGTGTGGTTTAGCTGGATGGCTAACTTTTTGCCGGTTTGCTTCTAGGGGCTTGTTACTAAGTGTTTAGTGTGTGGCAGATACTGGATTAAGGAGTACAGGGCCGGACCTTGTACTGGGGCTTTGTGTTAGGAGGCTATTTGAGATAGGTAACGATTTGGCTTCTAAGAGCTGTGGGTGGCTGTCCAGAGCTTTGGTGTTTCTATAAGTAGGTTTTGGCTGCTGGGACTCCTGAGAAATCTTAAATTCTTATTTAGCAGATTGACTGTTGGGCTGTGTATCAGCTTGTGTGATAGTGCATTGATGGTGTTTTGAGTAGGTGCTGTTATAAACAAGGTCTTTTAAAGTGGCAGAACAATCGTCCAATTGTTCTAGATCATTATTGGCTGCTTGGATAAGTACCGTGCCACTTTTTTAGGATATTATATTCAGATTAGCTCTTGGATTTGGTGAGGGTGCGATCAATATCTTAGTACCATACGGAATGTTTCTTCTTTCTTGGATGTTTGACAACTTAGTCAAGATAGTGCCCCATTTGCCATTTTTCTAGTGAAAAAGTATTAGGTCATTGATTTTTAAGAGTAGTTTTAGACCTTTTTAGTTGGAATTTCATTATGGACTGGTGCTTTTTTGGATAGCTTTTTTAATATTGACCCTTAGTATGGGAAGTGGGTGTTATATGCCTGAGTTAGGCCCATGTAACATAGCTGCACATTTACTGACATTGTCCTCTTTTGCACAATAACACTGCTGTGACCTTTTGCACATATTTGCGTGCATGACATGTTGGATTAGTTTCTCTGGAACTACTTCCGTTTACACATCTGGCTTCGCATAACATTATCACAATGCCTCGAACACAAAGTACAATGCCTTTATGCGCAATGTACAAATGTCATTCTATCTTCATCCATGGGACGACAAGGCTATCTACATATCCAGAACATTGATAATCTATACGTAATCACAAGGATGCTTTTTATATAAATGAAAAGCATCTCAGAAGGTTCGCAGAGGAGGCACTACAGCTGACAACAAGGGTCCCTGCATGCAGAGACTTCACCACGCAGGGGTCTGACATCTCCATGGCTCTACTCCTACACACACTCTAGGCACACAAAGAGTAAGGTTTGCATAGCAGGAGTACACCTGCTTACTGCCTTGTATTATATGACTACATATACATACTATCTAAGCACCATGGTAAAACTATATACACTATTTCCTCTTTTGGTGCTTGTAATCACTTTCATCTGCTTTTGTCTACTGATTATCGCAGCACATGTATTCTATACAAGAATAACGTTGGATTAATCAATATGTTCAAAACTTCCCATTGTGTATTCTCTGTATATTTCTCTGAGAACAAAAGAGCATGAGTGGCTGAGTGGAATGGTTCTAGATCTGTTACCACAATCCCTGATGGGGCAGGGTTGTCATGTTCATTGCTTGCTGGAAACCATTCGCTCCCTGTTTGGGTTAGGGGGCTTGAGGTGGCACTGTGAGCTAGCTGGTGTCTAGCCCAACATATCCTGCGAGGGTGCAGGAAATCAGTCTAGGCACCTCACCCAAAGTTTATGTTGTCCGCAAACGGGCAGGTCTTACTGATTAGGGGGAACCACACAACAATGAAACTGCGGGCACAAGTGGAGGCATCTTAGTGTTTCAAGACAGGCCTGGATCGACACCATAGCCATATGCTGGATGTGTGTTAAGGTTCAGTATACAATATATTTTTGTTATTTGGTGGAAGCCTCTTAATCATTGGAGTTTTGTTCTGAGCACGATTATACCAACCCAACTATATGACATAGTTGAGCTGTGTTGAATACCTGAACAGTGGGTTTTCTAATGTGTTCTGTTTCTTAGGGGTTTCTGCTGCTGTTGTCCATTGATGCTTAATTATATAATATATATCACTGTTTTGGGTGAGTCAGCAGTGTTTTGTCGATTTCTATGAGTGTTGTTTCTTCATTTATAATGCTTTTGTGACCACTGTGATAGACAATTATTTGGGGGATTTCTGCTATTTTGGATGAGTGTGCAGTGTTTCTGCTATTTTTTCATGTAGTATGTTGGCCGTATGTTTCTTAGTGGGAAGTATTGTTGGGAGCACAGTGACATCCAACTATATGGTGAATCTGTGATCAGGTTGTATCTGTTGCCGATGAAAGAAAAAGGCGAAACAACTTATTTTGCCAATATAGCACAGAGTTCATAAAAGCGCGGGAAGGTCAGTCAGCTCCGTGGAACTGGAATATGAACTTCAACTTACGTTGTGGCGGACAGTTTCTTTTCTACATTTTTAAATGCAAATCTGTTATATAGTAGCATATTTAATTAAGAGTCTGCGCAAGCACAGCATTATTTCAAAAGGTTATACTTTCTGCAAAAATAGCTACTCATGTTTATGAAATGCAACTCGCACGTTATTTGTTCCACACCACTGCTGTGCTACCGGTGTCCTTGGCTTATCAGGACTCTGCTCCTTACATGTCTACTGCTCTTCACGGCCTAACCTCCCGCTTCATCCTGTGCCTCCATGCTGCTTTATATTAAAATATTTAGACACGGGCCTGTGACCTTCCATTACTGCTGCCATTTCTCTATTCTACTGAAGCTTGTGTCTACCTCCTTCCCCCAGCTCCTTCCTTCATTTGTTCTTTCTATTCTGCAATAGCTTAGGCCTGTATTTTTCGCTCAACACGTACATCTGTACACATCTTCCTGCTGATGCTTGCATTGACATGAGCAGGTCTTCTTCATTTTCTACATTAATTATAACATGTCCATGAGAAGTCTTCTGTCAAAGGATTCTTGTTGGATGCAAAATCTTTTGGGAAGGAGTTGCAAAGTCTGGATCACCACATTATCTTGCAAAACTTAGCTGGTTAACACGAACACTGAGCCAAAAAATAAAAGGCTGTGTATATCAACAGTTAGGTAGACGGTGTTCACTATTTCATTTATTAGAAAGTTTGTCCTGATGAAGTATGCTCGTGTTAAAAGGTTATTTTGATAATATAATTCGGTACTTTACTACTTCCTTCATTTGAGAAAATGGTAACATGAGAAAATGAATTATGGCAGTGGTTCTTAACCTGTGGTCTGAGGATCCTTGCAGGTCCGTCAGGCCGACTCAGTGGGTCAGCGACTGCTTTATAAAAGAAATAATGTTACAACTAATTAAAATTAATAAAGTATATGCAAAAAAATAAGCAAATTTTAAAATTAGAAATCTTTTTCTATATTTGATTATTAATTGAACAAAAGATTTAAATATTTGAGAATGTGAATCATCTATACCAGCTTCACTATGTCTGTGCATTGTTTTGTGGGTCAAATCATAAATATTGCTTAGGTTGGGGCACATGATTTACAAAAATGACTCAGTGGGTGTCCCTGAATTCCAGTAATGATTCAGTGGAGGTCCACAGATGCCAAAACGTTAAGAACCGCTGGTGTATGGAACTGCTGGACAACTTAATATTGTAATCTGTTTTGTGGATATTATACTTCCAGAGGTTGGGTGGATTGCAAAGGAAGTCCTACCTTGCTGCTGATTGGTTGGCAGTCTTCGGTACTTATTTCCATAAGCTCCTAACTGCCAGGGCCCTGCCACCTTTGGGGCTTAATTGTTCTGCATTGTGATTAAATAGGCCATTGATGTAATTGCATGCCAGTTTATAGGCTTTCTCATTTACAATGTAAAATTCCTTTGCATATTGTCAAGTTCTGCGATTCCTCTGAGCTTACTTGATGCCAGAAAGACCGTCTCCAGGCACCACCAAGTCTGAATGTCATTATGGTGCAAACTATTGGAGTGTCCAGGCCGGGAGGAAGGGTGTTGGGGAAGGAACAGCAGGAAGGAGACTTGTAAGAGAAGATCAGAGTTGTGACTAATCCTTCCTGAACCCTCCACCTAACCAACCAACCAACTCCCCAATCTCTACGGCAATATATATTCATCTAAACCATGTTCTGCAGGCTTACCGATGAGTGATGGAAGGGTATCTTACTGATGGGTGATGGAAGGGTACATGTCTACGAGGCAATAGTAAAAAAAAAAAATTGGTAAAACAATAGCATCAACCACAACGATCATAGTACTCATTGATATCTATGACTTGCAAGGCTCAATATTCTTTTGACACTTACCAGACTCCGCCCTTTTAGAGTTCTCAGGTGGATCTTGTTGGAGAAGTCTGAAAACAGGGAGTCAATTGGTTATATATACCCAGTTCGTAGATGTTCCCGACTATCATTATAACATATGCGGGACCTGCCACGCAACTTTGTACAAGGCTTCAAAGTGTCCAAAAATGAGGCTCTCTTGCCTTGCTCAAGATCAGTCCGATCTCATAAATATCACTGTGAGCTGAAGAGGAATTCTGAGGGTTGCTTTTGATTCATCTGTCAGGATTATCCGCTTTACGCTGTCCGTCGGATACCTGGAGACTTCGGGAGACCAAACCCATCACAGACGCAGAAGACGGAGTCCAGAGCACAACTACTCCCCAAGCCAGCAGACAAATAGCGAGCGCATGTTCATGTGCGGGCTTGTCTTATACCTAAGACCATCCCAACAAGGCAATCACGCTTGTGCGGCTGGGAGATGTAGTGTTGCTGTTCGAGACCATGTTAAACAGACCTGTAGAAGTGTCAGAGCTGCCAACCAATCTCTGCAACGTTGCTTCTGTTCAAAGAAAACGCACAGCAACAAATCACAAAGAGTAAACACCAAAGAAAAACATGGCAGCAAATAAGCATTATAAAACCGTACACTGTAATAGTAATACTCAATACCAGGAGAGTATCTGTGGGCTACACCACCAGTACTTAGCTGCAGTGTATTGTCCATGTATTTTACTACATAATGTCTTGCTGCACAATCTTTTGGCACACGAATGACCGTCACCGCATGATGGTAGTAGCACTACTAGAGCCAAAGCCCATGACCATGACAGTACTCCACCCCACCCCCCATCAGTCTCGTGGGGCTGGTTTATGCGGGTAGGAGTCATGGAATTGTCACACCAGTCGAGGTGCATAGACATAAGATGCAGGTTCCCAAGAATCATTTTCTGGCCTGTAACCTTTCCTAGAAACTAGGTACCACAGACAGGCACCTCGTCAACAAGAGTCCACAATGCAACGTACTTCAAAATCTTCTTGTCCCTGCACTAAGAGCGGGCCTGGTTGGGACAGACAGCACTGTTCAACAGGTTTTAAAAATGGGTTTTTGAAGACCGGGTGCATTTTAAGCTGTGAGGGAAGACGTACCTTTTAGGCCACCAGATTGATTTGTTGGAAGACTGTATATGGCCCTATGTGTTTACAGCATACGCTGGTCCGAGACTATGTTGTTTGTTGCCTTTTTGTCCTTTCTTTTGCCTTGTCCAAATGATAAATTATTTGTTAAGGGGACTTTAAAATATGTCTGATTCCTGATGTCGCCATTGGTACAATGGCTTGCTCTGTGGGAATGTAGACTGGCAGGTAATTGGGATGGTACCCATATGTACAACAAAATGGTGAAGTTTGTATGGAGGAATAATGAACAGAATTATAGTCGATCTCCGCCAACCAAAGCAGGTTTACCCAGGAGGCTTTTGCGGAGATGGTGTAAAAGCGGAGATGTTGGTTCAGAGTTTGATTAAGTCTCTCTGTTTGTCCATCTGATTGTGGATGGTGATTGGTGGATTATGCTGGTACAATCTGTAAGCCCTTACACCACTGAGTCCAAAATTTGGCCATGAACTGTGATTCACGATCCAAGATGATCTTTCTGGGCATTCCATGTAAGCGAACAATGTTGACTAGTATTAATTGGGCTGATTCCCCAGATGTTGGGAGTTTCTTACACGCTATAAAATGCCCTAATATGGAGAGACTATCCTCCACAATGAGGATGCACGTGTGCCCTTGAATATTTGGTAAATCCATTACGAAATCTATTGAGCAATGTTCCCATGGTCTTTGTGGTGTTGGCAGTGCAAGTGAAAGGGCTTTGGGTTTTTCCTGTTCTCTTTTATTTCTTGCTAAAGTTTCACATTCCTTAACCCATTATTGTATGTTGTGTCTTATAGTGGGCCACCAGAAGTTTTGTTGTATTGTGAGTGTTTTTCTCTGCCCACCTGGATGCCCTGCTTTTGGATGATTATGATACCAGCCGAAAACTACCTTATGTATTTGTTGTGTAGGCAGAAACAGTGTAGATTCGTGAAAAGGGCAAGTTCTCTTTAACTTGTCTGTTAGGGACTTGACTGAGCCAAGTTTTCCAGTTTTGTATTGGGAATATGTCCCGCACTGCATCCAGGAAATCCTCTGTAGATACCATGTTTAATACCTTGACTGGGTCTATGATGGCTTGTGGTGTTTCAGTGAGAGGCAACAAATTGGATCCTACCTTGTTAGAGCATCGGCCTTTTAGTTGGCTGAGCCTGGGCAGAATGTGACTATAAAACTGTATTCAGAAAAGAACATCATCCATTTTAACTGACAAGGTGTTAGCACTTTAGCAGTTTTCTTGAAATGCAAGTTGTGGTGGTCAGTAAACGCAGTTACTGTATGTTTGGATCTGAGCACATAATGCCTCCACTCCCTGAACGAGTTTATGTAGTTTGGACTTAAAGGCAATGGGGTGAAATTGACCTTCAGTTAGATTCCTTTGTGACAATATGGCTCCCACAACGATTTCTGAAGCATCTGCTTCTACAATGTATGGCTGCTCTAGGTTCGGGTGAACAAGAACGGGTGCTGACGTGAAAGCCGTTTTCAGGTGTTCGAAGACCTTTTGGGCCTGGAGTCCCCACTCAAAGGGTACATTTTTCCCTTAGTTATCAGAGCTACCACTTGCGAGAAATAAATTGGCGAACTCCAGGAAACATTGCACGTCCCAAACAGTTTTTGGGGTAGACCAATTGAGAAATTCCTATATTTTTCTTTCTGCCATTTGTAGTCCTCCAGGAGACATAATTACTCCATGGAATTCCACCTTTGTTACATGGAAATCACACTAACTCAACTTGCAGTAGAGTCCGTACGTTTGCAAGGTCTTCAGGATCATAGTCACACATGGATTTTCTGGAATTCGGAATAGATCAAAATATCGTCTATATAGATGATGATGAACTTGTTCAGAAATTCTTGGAGGATGTCACTCAGAAAGAATTAGAAAGCAGTTGGGGCGTTGCATAGACCAAAAGGCATCACTGTACTCGAAGAGGCCATGCCGGGCTTTAAAAGCTGTCTTCCACTCATTGCCTTCTCTCATTCTTACCAAATGGTAGGCTCCCTTAATGTCTAACTTTCTATATATGACAGCTGATTTGACTTGATCTAACAGTACCGGAATTAGTGGAAGTAGGTACTTGTTTTTCACAGTGATTTTATGTAATGCTCTTAAGTCTATGCACTTTCGAAGCTCACCATTCGCTATTGGTACAAAGAATAAAGGGGAAGCTGCCAGAGACTTCGAAGGATGTATAAAGCCATAGGCAAGATGTTTATCGATATACTCTAAGGTGATCGCTTTCCTTTTCAGACAAGGCATAGATACAGCAGTTGGGAACAACCGGGCTGGGTACCAAATCAGTCTGACAATCGTATGGCAATGCGATGGTAACTCTTCTGCCTGTCTGTCATTAAACTCTTCCTGGAACTGAGCATATTGCGTGGGTAAGGTGACTTCTTTTTCTTTGGCTCTGGCTAAAGGATTCTCATGTTCTTCAGGAGTAGATATGACACAGTGCCTTTTTACAGAACGGTAATTTCTCTCTTGAACCAAGCTATCCTTGGGTTGTGGAAGTGCAACCAAGGCATGCCTAGGATAAAGCCATACTGTGGGGCACTAATGAGTTTGAAGGAGATAAACTTGGCATGTTTCATTTGAGTCACATTAAGTTTTAACAACATCGCAACTGTTTGCTTGGTAATAGCTCAGAGGTCAAAACTCGTCCATCGACTGTACGGTTTCTGTTCTTTATGTTTTTTTGCACACAAGGCAGACCTAATTGTTGTGCCAACGTGGAGTCTACAAAATAACCAGTGGCCGGTGTCGCTAAAAGTACAGTGATGGACTGTCTCGTATTTGGTGGTATTACCAAATACATATGTAGTGTGAAATGGGCAAAATGATCGCAAACAGCAGTACATAAAGAGGGGATTTCCCATGCACTCAAAAAATCCCCAGTCTTATATTTTGTGTTCCTTAGTTTTCTGTCAAGGTTTCAGCAGTATTTACAGTTTTCACAGGTGGTAGTGGGCCTTTTCCTTGTGGTTTTTTGGACAGTCTTTAACAAAATAGTCCTTTTTGGTGCAGTATTAGCACAGCCTTAGTGAGGGCTGGACGAACTGACCCCATCTCCATAGGTTTGCTTTGGTTTCATGAGAGAGGGAAATTGTTAACGGTCTGGGTTGCTCAAATTGGAACCCAGTCTGATCACTACAATGACGTTTCCCCTTTCTTTCTACCAAAGGGTGGTCTAATCTCAAAGTTAGGTTGATAAGTTCCGCACAGTCTTGTGGTTGTGGGTCTATTTGTGCGAATAAAGTCTTTCATCTCTTTTCTAAGACCCTGATAATAGACTGCAGATCGTTTCTCCTCCGGCCAAGCAGTTTTGGCCACCAAATAGTTAAACTGAGCCAAATAAGTAACCAAGTCCTGATTGCCTTGTATCAATTCAAGTAATTCTCTATCCGCAGATAGAGTATATGCCCTTTTATTAAAGACCTTATCGAATTCTTTGACGAAGGCCTTCCAATTGTACAGAATATGGTTGTCACAACAAACTAAGGGGACGGCCCACTAAGCTGCCTCTCCCGCCCCTAGTTCCTATCATTATCCAATTTCTTCTTAAAGTGGGCCATATGGTTCAAGCTGTAAAGGTATGCAATATAGATGGTAGAGTCACCCACTACCCAGGTATTCTGAAGGCAGAGGATATTTTGAATGTGTCCATAATCCATGTATTCCTAAAATACCAATTTAACTAATGAGTGCTGCTGCATTCCACAGTAGAATGGTTATGGAACTAAGCATGAACAGTGGTGCCCAAGAACTAAAATCAACCTCATTCCTACTCGGGCTTCATCAGTGACCAGAAAACTGGACTTGAATGATAAACTTAAAGGGGCAAAGTATAATGCCCTTGCAAGGGAAAGGCATGATGGAACAGGTGCAGGGAATCATAATGAGTCGATAAATGGGTATTGTACCGAGTTTTGGGTGATGCCAAGTCACTAATCACACTGTATACATGCAAAATAGACTGACTAGGTCGGTAAAGAAAAATGTAACCTTTACTTGATCATTCCATTTAAGTTACTCTTGCAGGGTTTTTGTAGAAGACACAGGTCTCTAGGAAGTATTTTTGAAAAGGACGCAACCCATCACCTGAGCTAGATGGCATGCTCCATCAGAGTGGTAATCCTTTGCTGGCACCAGTTGATGCTAGGCTTTGTCGCCCAGAGCTTTTTGTTTGGGAGCGATGTTTTGGATAGGTGAAGGGTCGTGATAAACTAAAATTGTATTGAGGTAGGAACAATATTGGGATTTTTTTATTAAGGATTAGCTCTATTTTACACAAGATTAAAAGCATAAAGTGTGGTTATGTGGTATTATTTATGGTACCACCCTCACCTCCTCTATGCAGATCAACTTGTTTCTTTCCTAACCAGTGCATGACTACTTCACTAGGCTTTTGTCGAGACCCATGAGACCCTCCCATAGTTCTTGCACTCCCCAGCCTATTAGACTGTCGTATTTAGCTTTATCCTGCCGTCTTGGAACTTATTTTATCTGAAAGAAAAGAGGAACACAAATCACCTTTTATAGGTAGCAATTATTGTTCTATTGTAGTCTATGTGGAACACTGTTCAAAATGTATATATAATAACTGAATTGCACCACCACTGTCTAGCATCAACTCACTGCAAACTGTGTGTAGAAAACGTTGTGAGTTCTATTTAAAAAAATATATATAAATTGTTTTTTTTTTTACTGCAAATCACAGCAAAATAATTATTTTTAAAATAAAAAAAACATAAACAGTAAACAGTGTAGGCAAGAGTAGTGCAGAGGCAGGACATTCATAATCGAGAATGCAGTAATTGCACATTTAGAGACTATAACATAATCTGCAAGTTCCTGCCCCTCAGAGAGGGCCCAGACAACACTAGGGTAATATGGGCACCAGAATATTATGGACAAGTATAACCGCCCCCAGCCTCTTTAATCCATGCAGACCCGCAGGGCTCCCCCACCTCACCCCCCGTAGATGATAAAAATAGGCAAGGCACCGAAAGAAAGAGAGCCAGGTGCTAACAGGAGCATCATGGTGCCAGGGTCAGCACTCCAGTGTACGAGGCCCGAGCAGAGCTAACAGATGGAGAATCGTCCACTGGCACTCAGTCCCCTCTGTCCGGACAGGCCAGCAAAAAGGTGACCCGCACAGGAAGTATCGCAATCCTAAGGGCTCCCCGAGCCTCTTCCTGGTGCATCGCCTCTCGCTCGCAGTACGCCCACCTCTTCAATTCCGACCACCAGCTATATATATTGGGTCCTCTGGCAGACTTCCAACACAAAGTCAGTTGTCTGCAGACATAAGGATGGGCTGAAAAGATTCCCTATCTGTGTCCCCCCCCCCCCCCCACTGAACCACCTGAAGGGCCATTGTTCAGTAGGTTAACATAAGCGGGCTGGACCATATCATATGGAAAAAGTCCATGTCCTCCGCGGCACACCGGGGACACTATACATAGCATTATAGCATTATTGCGTTTGGGAGTCACATAGGCCCGGTGTTAGTAAAAGAGTTGAATTAATTTGAAACAGGCATTACGAGAAACCCTGGGGCTAAAGTCTAATATCTTTTTCCAGGAGGAGTCACAGATATCCAGCAGGGCCCTATACAGGAGCCTAACTGCTTTTGTCAGACCCGTAATAAGGAAAAAGAGGCGCAGGCAGTTGTGCACCAGGGTTTCCGTAAGTCCGACACCCTGCAATTCACGAAACTTGGGGGTTAAGGCTCCATGTAGAATGAGATGGACCATTGAACTATCATAGGACTCCTGGAGGAAGGGTTTGATTAGGATTAGAAATCGGCCCCGGCATGCTGTAAAAAGTGGCCCACATTTGAACATTGCCTTTCTGCAAAACACTGCTTCGGCGAAGTTTTATAAACACCTGAAAACAAGTGAGGCCACTTCTGCTCAGGCCCCCTGCTCAGTATGCACACATTAATTGGCCGTCCCAGCGAGATAACGGCCTCTGCCTATTGATAAAAGGGAGGTAATGGACTAGGCCTGGGCAGTAAATTCCGTTCCGCTCGTGGAATTTGAGGAATTTGGGCAATTTCGATTTCTGCGGAGAACGCAGAATTGCCCAAAATTCTGCGTTCCACGGCTCGTGGAATTTTTTGCTTGTTCGCGTTCTCAAAATGCGTGTTTGCGAGATATTTCCCCCCGAGCACCCAAACAGCGTTCGCGAACAGGAACAAAGCATCACGAACATGCAATTCCACGTGTTTGAGGAATTTCTGCGTGCTCACGGAGATTTTTTACCGTTTCGCAGAGCTTTGCGCATCCCCTATAATGGACGCCCATCTGCCTCCAGAAAGGCCACTCAGGCCCCACTAGACCACAGGTGAAATCTGAACACACCAGACACAGATCAAATCGGCACCCAAGGCTGCCAAAAAGCTGGAACTTCGATACCGGCCCCTTGGCCATTCCCCTAGTCTAATCCGACCTTGCCTGGAGGTCTGCGAAAGGGCAAAGTTTGCTCCCGCAAAAATTTCTCCCAGGACATCAATTCTACTTTGTGTGTTCTAGCACTCATCTAAGTTGTAGCAGCCACGAGCTACAAGTGACTGGAGAGTTGAGACCCCGGTTACCCTGTGCTAAATAGTATACATGCGGTTGGAAAATCAGTAAAAGAATGAGGCACATATAATTTTGCCTATTGTGATTAATTACTCATCTGGCTGTGTATGCATCATACCCCTGCAAGGTACCTCACTTCTTAGAATGTGGTTTTCCTCATAAATTGGCCCAGTTGATTTTATACAAGGGCGACTACTGTCATTTTATGACAAGCCCGTCTGCGCCCGTCCGCGGCCGGCCGGGGCTAGGGGCGACCCACTATGCCCAATTTACATCTTACTCAGCTACTGAACTGCGAAACTATCAGGCGATTTGGCCCATTGATCCCCGCTTAAAATCCTACCTATCTGCTATAGGGATCCTCAACCCCAGGTATGGGTCGCTTGCACTCCCTATTCTACTGATTAGAGAGTGCCCACCGGCCAAATCAGAAGCCACACCGGTCCCCATCTCTCCCCCGCTCTTAAACAAGACGTGCATGGTGTTTAACTATCTAAACACTCTCTCGTTGGTCAAACATCAATTAGAAATCTTTCACTTACTTGACTCCAATAAACCCGACATACTCCTTCTCTCAGAGACTTGGCTTACCGCCGACTCCCTACCGACATCCTGGCAGCAATTCCTACGGGGTACTATATACTCCAGACCAACAGATCCCTGGGAAAACCTGGCGGAGGAGTTGCTGCCATCATCCATCATAAACTCAAATTTACTACTTTAACAGCTATTGGCATACCGTCTGTTGATAGTCTCATTTTAAAATTCGACTCCCCTCACTTCCCTTTTATCTGTGCTCTCTTCTACAGACCCCCCCAATACATGCCCTCTTTTCCACAGCTGGCAGGTGAATTGATCTCCCAACTAGTCATCAATAATGCTAAAACCATTATTATAGCTGACTTCAATTATTGGCCCTCAGACACTAAGGAAAGCACTAGCTCTTTAGAATTTACAGACCTCCTCTCCGGGCTAAACTGTATCCAGCATGTACACACTGCTACTCCCGTCAAGGGTCACATCCTGGATCAGGTATGGACTGCCAACCTGGATATTACATCCCTTTCCATCTCTCCATGTTCTTGGTCAGACCATCATATTATCCACTTCTCCTTGGATTGCTCTCCCCTCGCTAAACCCCCGTCCCTGGGCAAGCACTGGGCTAGAAACTGGAATCAGGCCAACAAGGACGATTTCCGTTCCTTATTAAAGACTTCCATCCCTGCTGGATTGCCTTAATAATCAGGCTTCCGCCATCAAGTGCTGGCTTGACTCAGCCAGCAATGCCGTTACTCCCTTTAAATTATCTAAACTCCAACGTCCTCACGACGCCCAACGCTGGTTCTCCAACGAACTAAAAACAAACAAATTAGCACTCAGACAGGCTGAGCGCAGCTGGAGATGTGATTACTCCATGGAAAGAAAAGCTACCTACATTAGTCTTTTAAACGACTACAAAAAATCTATCATTCAGGTCAAATCCACGTACTTCTCCCTGAAAATTACCAACTCAGCAACCAAAACCAAAGACATATTCGCTATAGTCGACGAACTATCCCTACCAGACAGAGTAACTATTAAACCACTCCCCTCCCAACTGTTATGCGATTCTCTTAATGACTATTTAATGGAGAAAATCGCCACTATCAAAAACAGTATCCCCCCGCCCGCTCTCCCTACAAACTCCCCGATCACGTTTAAGAACCTGCAGGTGCTATATCAAATACCCCTGATCTCGAAAGAGGAATTTCTTGCTCTAGTAAAAAAAGTTGGATCAGGCTCCCCAACAGACCCCTGTCCCCCTCATATTCTACAAGAAGCGTTCTTCACATGTCCTGATCCCCCTTTAGCACTTCTCAACAAATCTTTGAAACTAGGCTTAGTTCTGGACTCTTTTAAAATTGCCGAGGTTGTCCCTATCCTCAAGAAACCCAACGCCGACCCTTCAATACTCACCAACTTTCGTCCGATTTCCCTACTTCCTTACCTCAGTAAGATCCTAGAAGCTCATGTCGCCAAATGTATCAGCTCCTTTATTGAACTCTCGTTGTTTCTTGATCCCCAGCAGGCTGGCTTCAGACCAGCTCATTCTACAGAGCTGGTCATACTTGCAGTCATGGACGAACTCAGAAGGGGGGCCGACCACAACATCTCTCAGGCCCTTATCATCCTGGACCTCTCAGCTGCGTTCGACACGGTCGACTATAATCTTCTGATTGACCATGTCGGAAGCGCCGGTATCCAGGGAACCGCCCTGAAATGGATCTCCTCCTTTCTTGATAATCGGTCCCAGGCAGTCCGCCTGGCCACTTTCTCAGCTAAGAGGGTACGTCTGACCTGCGGAGTCCCTCAGGGGTCCTCTCTCTCCCCCCTTCTTTTCAACCTTTACATGCTCCCCCTGATTCGCTCCCTACGTAACTGCGAGGGGGCCACTTTTAATTACGCCGACGACCTTCAACTAGTGTTTAAAATTGACTCCTCCACCACGTCTGTTTCAAATTTTCAGTCCACCTTGTACCTCATCAGTAACTGGATGAACTCAATTGAAACTCAATCCTGACAAAACTGAGCTTGTCCTGACTGGCGGTACCTCCAACCCTTGGAACGCCAATTTTTGGCCCCCTCTCTTAGGTAACCCTCCCCAACCTGCTGACTCCGTGAAAAGCCTTGGGGTCATCATAAGTAAAGATCTGTCCATGAAAGCCCAAATTGGCGCAGTTGTATCATCGTGCTTTTTTCATCTTCGTAGAATCCGAAAGATCTCTAGATTTCTGACCACCGAGGCCCTTACCTTGGTTTCTTCTGGCCCTGGTCATCTCCCGTATTGACTATGCCAATTCACTCTATGTTGGCATCCCGGCTTACCAGCTTCACCGTCTACAACTGGTCCAGAACCAAGCAGCCAGGCTCATTTTCCACCAACCAAGACATCAACATGTCCGCCCCTTGATGAAGAGCCTCCATTGGCTTCCGGTTGCAAATCGCTGCGCATTTAAATTGGGCTGCACTATTTTTAAAGCCCTGGCCGGTCAAGGCCCAGCCTTTATCTCATCCCTGATACTTCGTTACACTCCTTCACGCTCTCTTCGCTCCTCTCACTCAAATTTGCTCGTCGTCCCTCCCTTCAAGCGGAAAAAACACGGCGGCCTTAGATTTTCTCTCCTGGCCCCCCAACTCTGGAATTCCCTTCCTACTGAGCTCAGGCTAGTAACCTCATGTTCCCGATTTAGAACTCTTCTTAAAACCCTCCTATTCTCACAGGCATATGAGTAGGCCCTGACTATCATACTTCTGCTGTATCTCCCCCACTAGCGCCATGAAACCGTCTGGTGTAAGAGCGCTCTATAAATATTATTAACATAACATTGTTGCACTCTATCCCATTATTATAAATGCCATTGACAGACATGGAGACACTGACATTGATACTGACACTGGAAAACAAACATGGGCATTGTTCACTGCAACAGTGACCTTCCCTGAGTACTCAGTGACAGTTGGACAACATCACACTGATACAGAGGTAATGAAACTAATCTGGGGACAATGGAACATCCCTTGCTGCCTCTGGGAAACATCTATGGATACAACGAAACACGGACACTAGGACAATTAAACATTGATGTTGACAAACATTGACATTGGAATAGTGACACTTGGACCGTGTCGGATACACTGATGCTGCCAAAAGGGACACGTGGGACATGGGGCGCCAAAATTGACATGGGCGAATGGTCGTTTATGACACTGATGGGGACTTAGCAACATTTATAGGAAAGGAAAGTATGAATGTGTTGGAAGGATTGGATGTGAATTAAGCTTAACGCCTCCCTAACCCTATACCTGTTACTTCAAATGACCATAATATAAGATGATTCAAGAAATCACCAAAGCTTGTTGTAGCGGTTAGAGGCTAGCTATATATCTTGAGATATCAGTATTAAGAACGTTGTTGTTTTCAAAAACTATCCAATCCTGTTCGCAAACCTGGTATCTCAACATGAACCTAGCCTCTAATCGAATCAAGTGTCTTTGGTTATTTCTTCCATCACCTTATATACTGATATGGGGATACTGAGAGAAAAACATTGTGAGTGACACTGACCTCGGCACTGAAACTTGCAACAGTAATAGTAATTTGTTGACTCGACCAACTCGAAGAAAAAGAGAGAGAAAATGACACAAGGCGCGATGAGATAAAAAGGTAACGTGCGATAAAGAGAAGCTTGTATGCAGATAACGAAAACCACAAGGGCTGTTCAACATCTCCCCCCACCCCTTTTCATTTAACTGAGGCTGCTGGCACCTTTCTTGGCAGTCTTCTTTCTCTGAACATTGATATGCGCAGTGTTGGATTGCTTCTTAATAATTACGAACGCCCTCTTCTGCAGTAGACCGCGTGGCCTAATGGATAAGGCGTCTGACTTCGGATCAGAAGATTGAGGGTTCGAGTCCCTTCGTGGTCGTTAGTTTTTAGACACTTGCATAAATGTGTACATTTTTTGGGTTAGCTCTAAATATTAGCACCAACAAATAGTTATTTAAGTAACTTTAGATTAACTATGTTTTTTCTTTTATTGGTTCTGATAGTAAACCGTCGTAAAACAAACAAGGAAGAATGTGGGAGGCAAATAGAGGGTTACGTTCGGCACGCGTGACTGTAGTGTAAGGTCAGAGTATCTAGCCCATGTACAAATCACACAGTAGCTGGATGAGTGTGTATGCCGAGACAAGTAAATGTGCGTACTTCTGTTTCTGCACGTGCACCAAAGTACCCCGCATCATTTGTTGTGCTGAAACGAACAAAGAATAAAGAAACGCTGTTATAACGGAACAGCCCCAGTGGCCTAATGGATAAGGCACTGGCCTCCTAAGCCAGGGATTGTGGGTTCGAGTCCCATCTGGGGTGGATCAATGTCATTTTTCCTTCTTTTACCTGGACCGAAGCATTATTGAACCTACCGGTTTGCAGTAGCGCAGGGAGCCCAAGTGAAGGTCGAAAGAGAGAAATTATAAAGTGAAGTGTTACTGAGTCTGACTGGGAGATAATGTATTTGCGCGAGAGGTAATCGTGTATTTCGGACTTCTACGAATTTAAACAATGTTTGTTTGAACTGTAGTGTTTTGTGGTAATTCCTTCAGAGATGTGTTTGTGTGATGGCCTGTAAAACGCCGCCCCCAGACAATTTATGTGTACTTCCGCGTAGGCTGAGCCCCGCAATGCCCTGAATTTTTAACCTTCGTCTTGCTTGTAACTCAGAATGTTTACAAGATGGAAGTATGCGGAAGAAAAAAAATATTGCCCTGCGCCTGCGCAGGAGCACTCACTATAGAAAGTGTCATGGCAACGGCCTGATACATATAGCCCCAGTGGCCTAATGGATAAGGCACTGGCCTCCTAAGCCAGGGATTGTGGGTTCGAGTCCCATCTGGGGTGGTTGGATAAATCATTTTTTTAATGTTATTGTCAAGTGTCCTATTTTGTTTGAATCTTCAGTCTCGTGCACTGCAGCGTAATGGATTCGATCTTCAGTCGCATGCACTGCAGCGTGATGGCTTCGTTAGGAGTCCGGTAAATTCTCTTGACACAAACTTTAATCATCCACTGCAGTGGTATATTGCACCTGACCGTGAAAATATTTATTTAAGATTATACATTATTCATTCACTCGCCCAGGTAGAAATCGTAACTATCTGCCGCAAAGCTTCATATGGCACCAGTGGCCCGATGGGGAAGACGTTTAAAACGGATTCATAGTTGGAGACCCATCTGGGGGTGAAACAAATTTATTTTTGTGATTGTGTATCCAATTCTGCTCTGCAGTCTTCACTCTTAAGCACAATAGGGCTGAAACATGATGGATTAACCTGTTCACTTAAGCGCTGACATTTCAAACTTTGATCACCGCAGCATGGATATTTTTGAAGATTGTATTTACTTGTTTCATACCTAACTAGTAGCAACAAGTGGGTAGACATCGGTTATGGAGAAAGTACTTGCAGCTTGAGATGAGATGAAGTAGTAAGTAGCCCCAGTGGCCTAATGGATAAGGCACTGGCCTCCTAAGCCAGGGATTGTGGGTTCGAGTCCCATCTGGGGTGGAGAAAAGATGTGTTTTTTGCAGTTTATCCAGTTTTGTCAGGGTCTTTACTCTCATCTATATTAGGACTGTAAGGTGGGTGAAGGGGATGTCAAATGTGTACATCTAGTAGCTGAATTTCACAATATGAAACCAGAAAAACGCATGATCATTCACGGCTTCCCATTTGACCACATTGTGTGATTCTCAGCAATTGTTTTAGTTCACTTTCGCTTCTTTTTCTTCATGATCACTTATAAAATGACCGTGAAATACATGAGCTCAAGATGTGCACTGTACGAATCCAATTCCTGTGTATGATTTTATAAACTATAATGTTGTCCGTGCCTAATAACAACCTAGGCCTCCCAAAGACCTCATATTACAAGTGACTTGCCTCTTAGTTTATTGTTGCAATTGTTGTCAGTGTGGGCGGAAGGAAGAATGAATGTTTATTAAATTAATGTTAGAAAAATATCACTTAAAATAATCACTTCTCAAGGCACTGAAATATTCCGATGTACAAGGTGAAACGGTTCTGCATGTTAATGAAATACATTTTTAGAATTTTGAAGCGATTTTATCATATTTTTATACGTTTGCTCAAATAAGTCTTTAAAAATAAGTGTTCCTAAAGTTATGTGGTGCAGGAAATTTAGTCTCTTCCTTTCTATAACTTCAATTAACCTGAAAATAAACTCTTGCCCGTTTATTTAACAACTTTTTAATGTTAGGACTGATTCGAGTTAACAGTACCCCAGTGCTGCTGTGGAGCAGGGGGGCGCATCTAAAGGCGAGATGGGGCCGTACTTTGAGCATCACTTAACAAGGCTGAATGTACAGTTCCTTTATAAGGTCTTGGAATTCAGAGGTGACTTGCAGTACCCTTTCAATGTACAACAGATGGTATTTTATTTCATGTTATACATTTCTATGACATCATCCTTCACACAAATCATTTAAATCCTTAGGGGCACATTTACGTTCCCTGGCACATCCCTGCAAGTCAGCAACGGCGGCGTAAATGAGGCGCAAGGGGCTTGTAAATCTGCCCCAGAATGTTTACAAGATGGAAGTGTGCTCTAGAGAAAAGGTTCCTGGCAGTCATAAATTGTCTTACTATGGCAAATTTTCCTACCACGGGTGCAGAGAAATCCACAGTGGTAAACTTCCCACATGGGATGCGAAGTGGTTGTTACAAGGTGTGGTTTTCTCTGTAAATTAACAACCACAAATCTATGTTTAAGGGCATTCATAAACTCCTGCCCGACCCCTTCACACCCAGAAATGGTTGGAAAGTTACTCCAGCCAGGATCTGGATTAACCCTCATTGTAGGATGGGACCGAGAATCCAGAAATGGATAATAGCACATTTTGTGGTGGTGTTGGGGAAGATGGTTCTGCCATGGAGAAAAAAAAGAATTGTAAAAAAAAAAATGACTCATTTGCTCAGCTGATTACATTCCCCATGTGCTGAAGTCTAGCTATGAAATTTTTTGCATAGGAAGAATAGGGGTCCAAAGGAAATGCAACATGACATTCCTGGAAGTCTGCTTCTGGAGCAGATTTCCCCATATACTTCTGGGAATGTTTGTGAATTGAAAAAAAGTAAAAGCATTTCAGCTGGACATGTTCATCTCTGTCTATATTTTTACATTTGGTTTCGTGAGTCGGGCTGGTGCTTTTTGCTGTCAGAATTCATAGATTTATTGAAGGCAACATTCATCTGTTGCTTCTAAGCAGTTCTGAAGGGGAACTGGCCCTATATTCCAGTACTTCAGTTTAGCCACCATTCCAAAGTGCTTGATTTCCTAGCAGCTGGCCAGCGACACAAGACCCGTCCCCTATCAGAAAAATGTGCAGCCTGTGACAGAAACATTGATAGACAGCAGATATTTATTTGTGTTATGGGTGCAACAGCGCATATATAGTAGGCTCATCACAGTACCTGCTCAGTAATAAGTTATCATCTTAATTTCTGTGCCAGAAATAAAATAACATCAGAATAACTGCTGTTACTCACCAAGATGCTGCAGTCATATGTCAGGATGCTGATTCCCAAAATGCCTGCTCTTCAGTATTGTGTTCTACGCACACACAAAAATACAAAGGTACTCACTGTGCCGGTGTTGTTGTTTAAACATTAGGGTCGTTCAAATATACCAGGTCTACTTCTCTTCAAGGGGCTTGAGCGGGTGAAAGATACAGATTACTCGCAGATAGTATGGAAAACCCATAGTCGAGTTCAATTCTATGTCAGGACCAGAGGCTAGAATTATGCTCCACTTTCTGCACTTTAGTGATTGTAGCAGCTTTAACTCAACATTAAGAACTATCTTTTTCCTGAAATACTGGGAAAAGGAAGTAGAAAAAAACTGTAACCAGTTCCAGTCCACAATGACCTTTTGTTTAGAGGTTTCATTTCACCTCTGTAGTGCTCTTTTCACTCTCAATCAATCTGGTGATTTGTAGAGCGCTACTTGTCACCCATGAGGGTATCCAGGCGCTGGCAGGGTCCGGTTGATTAGCAGAATATAGGTCTTCAGGGACTTTCAGAACTCTAGAAGAGACGGGGAGATCCATAGATGAAAGAGTAGCTCGTTCAATGTCTTCGCTGCTAGGTAGGAGAAGATGCGACCTCTGCATCTGCTATGTCAGATGCGGGGGTGAGGGTTAGATAAGGAACACAGAGCAGAGGTGTCTGGTGGACATCAGCTGTTCCTCCGCAAGGGCGGAGGAGCATCGCCCTACTGACTCAGCCAGCAGCTGAAAAATAAAATGATATTGTTTTATTTCTCAGCAGCTAGCTGAGCCAGCGTGTGTGGAGACGCGTGGGCCGGGCCATGGAGTAAAGTGCACTAGTAACTGTACATGTTTGTTTGGCCGGCCAAACAGACATGCGCAGTTAGGTTTCTCCAACTCAGCTGTATTGAACAGCCGGGTTAGAAAAACTGCACAGACTCCCTGTCCTGAGCGGAGCGTGAAACCAGCCCGCTCAGGCCAATCTCTGCCCTGATCTCATAAGATGAGAACAGGGCGGGGATTGCACAGGCAGTCTGCTGAAGTCTCAGTGTCTGCTGGGACCAGAAAGCAGAGGAGCTCTGAGGTGCGAGGTGGCAGAAGCTGCATGAGGTAAGTTTTCTTTTTCTTTTTTGTATTCCCCCCCTCACCTCACCACTGTTAATTTGCATCAGCCGCCACTGCTGGTGGACTGAAGAAAGTTCAGGCAGTGGTTTAATCAGGTGGGTCCACAGTTGTGTAGGGCCTTCTATGCATGAGTCAGGAGCTAAGACAACCACATAAGTAAGATTGTTCCATTTTGGTTACATACATACTTCTCATTAGCTGACTGTGTGAGCAGAGGGATTGGGAATGGGTTGGGCCACTGTGCCTGAGCTGGTTCTGGTGCTGCTGCTTTTATGACGAATATCACCATTCAAAGATTGTTCTCCTTCGACATGAGGTAATTGAAGGCACCTTTATACGTAATTCCCGTGTCTCCTCTCTCCGCTACACCTGCGCAAAACTGCAACATTACTAGCACTGGTCCATAGTCTTGAGACTTAAGGGCAGGTGAAATAGAACATATGCAGTGCAAGGGTGGCCAGTCGGCATAACGGGCAGTAAGTTAGTTAGTAACTAAGTAATGCAAAGGCTCAAGTAATTGAGGATAGAATGCTGAAATATGAAGTAAGGGTGGCTTTTTGGGGGCACCAGAGTGCTAAGAGCACATTCTGTGTTGGAGCCAGATCCAAGGAAGGATTTTGAGTGGGATTCCCTACGGTAGGATCCAAGCCCCAATGGTTTCCTTTACGTTTAAGGTCACTGCTACTCCTCTAGTGTGGTGAGTAGACAAAATATCGGAAATGTAATATCGATATACAGAAATATCGAAGTTAAAATATCGATGGAACAAAATATCTCTGTTATTGATATCAATGTAAAAAATGTCGACATTGTTATGTGTAGTAAAATATTGAGGTATAGTATATCGAAAGACATAATATCGTGTTGTGAAAATATCGAAAAAGGATAGTATTCTGTGATTTTGTTATTTGTTAAAATTTATTGTTTATAAGTGTTAGAAAATGTTTATTTAAGTGTATTAAAAATAATAATTTTGTTTATATTAATATAATATTTTTAATTTTGATATATAATTTTAGGAGCGGGATGTTGGGTTTATAGGGGATAAGGGTGGGGAGTGTTTTAAAAATATATATTTTAAATAAAATATTTTAATACATTTTTGTACAATTTGAATTTAAATTTTGAACAAAATTGCAATATTTACATTTTAATTAGGAAAATATTTTTATTAGTGGGATGTTGTGTATATAGGGGTTAAGGGTGGGGAGTGTTTTGGAAATAAATATTAAATTAAATTTTTTATGAAATAATTTTACAAATAAATTTAGGAATAAAATTGAAAATTTAACATTTTAATAATAAATTAAATGTAATAAGTGGGAATTTGGGTTTATAGGGGATAAGGGTGGGGATTGTTTTAGAAATATATTTAATATTTTATATTTTATAAAAAAAAATGAAATTTCAAATTTGTTATTAAAATTAAAATTAAAAAATTTAAATAATAAAATAAATGTAATAAGTGGGATTTTGGGGTTATAGGGGATAAGGGTGGGGAGTGTTTAAGAAATAAATTTAATATTTTATATTTTATAAAAAAAATTAAATTTCAAATTTGGTATTAAAATTTAAATAATTTTTTTTTAATAATAAAATAAATGTAATAAGTGGGATTTTGGGGTTATAGGGGATAAGGGTGGGGAGTGTTTTTGAAATATATATAAAATGTAATATTTATAAAAAAAAAAATTACATTTAGAATTGTTCTTTCAATAAAAATTTAAAATTTTTAAGAAGATAATTATTTTAATAATAGGGATGTAGGATTTATAGGGGATAAGGGTGGGTAGTGTTTAGAAAATAGTAATTTTTAAAAAAAATCTAAAAAAAATAGTAACACTAATTCAATATAGATTGGAGTGGGAATAGTAAATTATTTATGGTCAGTGTCCAGCACCTACTCTAATTTATTATAGACTGGAGTGGGAATAGTAAATTATTTATGGTCACTGTCCAGCACCTACTTTAATTTATTGTAGACTGGAGTGGGAATAGTAAATTATTGATGGTCACTGTCCAGCACCTACTCTAATTTGTTATAGACTGGAGTGGGAATAGTAAATTATTTATGGTCACTGTCCAGCACCTACTCTAATTTATTATAGACTGGAGTTGGAATAGTAAATCATTTATGCTCAGTGTCCAGCACCTACTCTAGTTTATTATAGACTGGAGTGGGAATAGTAAAATATTTATGGTCACTGTCCAGCACCTACTCTAATTTATTATAGACTGGAGTGGGAATAGTAAATTATTTATGGTCACTGTCCAGCACCTACTCTAATTTATTATAGACTGGAGTTGGAATAGTAAATCATTTATGGTCAGTGTCCACCACCTACTCTAATTTATTATAGACTGGAGTGGGAATAGTAAATTATTTATGGTCAGTGTCCAGCACCTACTCTAATTTATTATAGACTGGAGTGGGAATAGTAAATTATTTATGGTCACTGTCCAGCACCTACTTTAATTTATTATAAACTGCAGTGGGAATAGTAAATTATTTATGGTCAGTGTCCAGCACCTACTTTAATTTATTATAGACTGGAGTGGGAATAGTAAATTATTGATGGTCACTGTCCAGCACCTACTCTCATTTATTATAGAGTGGAGTGGGAATAGTAAATTATTTATGGTCACTGTCCAGCACCTACTCTAGTTTATTATAGACTGGAGTGGGAATAGTAAATTATTTATGGTCACTGTCCAGCACCTACTCTAGTTTATTATAGACTGGAGTGGGAATAGTAAATTATTTATGGTCAGTGTCCAGCACCTACTCTAATTTATTATAGACTGGAGTGGGAATAGTACATTATTTATGGTCAGTGTCCAGCACCTACTCTAATTTATTATAGACTGGAGTGGGAATAGTACATTATTTATGGTCAGTGTCCAGCACCTACTCTAATTTATTATAGACTGGAGTGGGAATAGTAAATTATTTATGGTCAGTGTCCAGCACCTACTCTAATTTATTATAGACTGGAGTGGGAATAGTAAATTATTTATGGTCAGCGTCCAGCACCTACTCTAATTTATTATGGAATGGAGTGGGAATAGTAAATTATTTATGGTCAGTGTCCAGCACCTACTCTAATTTATTATAGACTGGAGTGGGAATAGTCAATTATTTATGGTCACTGTCCAGCACCTACTCTAATTTATTATAGACTGGAGTGGGGATAGTAAATTATTTATGGTTACTGTCCAGCACCTACTCTAATTTATAATAGACTGGAGTGGGAATAGTAAATGATTTATGGTCACTGTCCAGCACCTACTCTAGTTTATTATAGACTGGAGTGGGAATAGTAAATTATTTATGGTCACTGTCCAGCACCTACTCTAATTTATTATAGACTGGAGTGGGAATAGTCAATTATTTATGGTCACTGTCCAGCACCTACTCTAATTTATTATAGACTGGAGTGGGAATAGTAAATTATTTATGGTTACTGTCCAGCACCTACTCTAATTTATAATAGACTGGAGTGGGAATAGTAAATGATTTATGGTCACTGTCCAGCACCTACTCTAGTTTATTATAGACTGGAGTGGGAATAGTAAATTATTTATGGTCACTGTCCAGCACCTACTCTAATTTATTATAGACTGGAGTGGGAATAGTAAATTTTTTATGGTCACTGTCCAGCACCTACTTTAATTTATTATAGATGGGAGTGGGAATAGTAAATTGTTTATGTTTACTGAGCAGCAGCTACTGTATCCTATTGTACAGTGGAGTGGTAATAGGAAATTATTCA
The DNA here is from genome assembly GCF_964204655.1 of Triturus cristatus. Classification (NCBI taxonomy): domain Eukaryota; kingdom Metazoa; phylum Chordata; class Amphibia; order Caudata; family Salamandridae; genus Triturus; species Triturus cristatus. Next base: position 560,403,479 of record NC_140590.1, read on the forward strand.
TGTTTACTGTCCAGCATCTATCTACTACAATTAAGGTGCCGATCACGATCCGGTAAAAAATGTCCCCGTACGACTCGTATCGGGTCTTTTTACCGTACGAATCGTACAAGTGCCGTACGAACTGGCAATCACGATTCGCATGGTAAAAAGTCCATACGAACCGCACTGGGAATATTTCCCCACACGTCCTCGGGTCGGAAAATGTGTCCGACACGTCCTCGTACGATTCACCGTACAAACGTGAAAGGTGAACTCCGACCGGGGAATCACGATCCATCCCGGGCGTCCGAATGTACAACCGTATGGTGAAAAGACCGTCCGCACCGAACTCCCATAACAACCATGGAGACGTCCAAACAGGTGCCCGGTACGTGCCGTACCCCCCCCGCCCGCGTAGGTACGCGCCGACCCCCCCCCAGCCCCCGTAGGTACGCGCCGACCCCCCCCCAGCCCCCGTAGGTACGCGCCGACCCCCCCCCAGCCCCCGTAGGTACGTGCCGACCCCCCCCCCCAGCCCCCGTAGGTACGTGCCGACCCCCCCTGTGTGTACACCCGTGTACGGTGCGTACCCCCCCGTGTACGCTCGAGTCGAACCCCCCCGTGTACGCTCGAGTCGTACCCCCACCCGTGTATGTACGGTGCGTACCCCCCGTGTACGCTCGAGTCGAACCCCCCCGTGTACGCTCGAGTCGAACCCCCCCGTGTACGCTCGAGTCGTACCCCCACCCGTGTATGTACGGTGCGTACCCCCCCGTGTACGCTCGAGTCGAACCCCCCCGTGTACGCTCGAGTCGAACCCCCCGTGTACGTTCGAGTCGTACCCCCACCCGTGTATGTACGGTGCGTACCCCCAGCGCGTAGCGCTGGGGGTACGCACCGTACATACACGGGTGGGGGTACGACTCGAACGTACACGGGGGGGTTCGACTCGAGCGTACACGGGGGGGTTCGACTCGAGCGTACACGGGGGGGTTCGACTCGAGCGTACACGGGGGGGTACGCACCGTACACGGGTGTACACACAGGGGGGGTCGGCGCGTACCTACGGGGGCTGGGGGGGGTCGGCGCATACCTACGGGGGCTGGGGGGGGGTCGGCGCGTACCTACGGGGGCTGGGGGGGGTCGGCGCGTACCTACGGGGGCTGGGGGGGGGTACGGTGCGTACCGGGCCACCTACTCTGGTCGATTCGCGCCGTACTTCGCTTTTGCGGCACTTTTTGGGTGCCGTGAAAATATTGCCGTCCGGACTGCTGTCGGTTCGAATCGTAATTCCTGGTTCGTGAAACGCTGCCTGAAAGCGTCCCGACGTCACGTCGCAGCATTCCCGGATCACATTCGTATGTATATTTTCGTCGGTCGGTGTTTTTTACGATTCGTACGGAAATGGTGTTTCCGTGCGAATCGTAATTCCATGTTTGTACAGTTTTACGACCGGGTACGAGTCGGACGGGGAATTCGCTCCGACCGACGGTTCGTACGCGGTTTTTAACGGATCGTAATCAGCACCTTATTGTAGATTAGAGTGGAAATAGGTAATAGTTTATGTTTAGTGTTTTAAGTATTTATCATGTTTTGTTATAGTTTGTAGTCATAATAGTATGTAAATTGTGTATATTTGTTATTATTGATTTAATTAATTTAAATAGCATTGGAAGTGTAGAATTAGTTATTTTTACTTTGGAACATGTACTGTGATTATTGTTAAGTGCAGTGGTTATAGTATATTTTGAGGTTTACTGTCTGGTATTTCATTAAATTAAATTACATTGATACAGCAATAGTAAAAAAATATTTAAGTGTATATTAATTGTATTTTATTATTATATATTGGATTTGTACTAATTAATTAAATATTTATAGTTTAGGATAATAAATACACTTAAAGTTTTAATATGATATGTTTATTGATATATTTAATGTTATTAGTAGGAAAAAAATATGAATATTTTGTATTGGAATAATGGGTAATGGTATTCTGTAATTTTATAATATTTATTGATTTTTATTTTTGTAAAAACAATTTTTTCTATATGTTAAATATTGATAATATAAGGTAAATATAAATAATCAGAGAACCACAATTAATAAGACAAGAACATGGTTTTTATTGTAGTTTTTGTAATTTTTTATTGTTTATTCATTTGAGTAAGATCATTCAGAAATATCATTATTTACATTGTAATAAAATTCAAACATATTGAATATAGGTCAGAACAAATGTTATGTACATTTACTATATTTTGTACAATTTTTTAGTAAATTAAAATTATTTATAATGTAGTAGAATTTTGTGTTTTAAATTAAATTTAACATAGCAATAAGTTTTGTAAATCTTTATACAAAACTTTTGGCAAATATTTTCATATATAAACATTTTAATATTTGTAGTACAAACATGTTATAAGTTTTTTATTAATATTACTATGTAAAATATTAATATTAAGTTTTTTTTTACAATGTTTTCAAAACAAACATATTTTTAACATAAATAAAATGTTAGCATTCATGCTAAATATTTGTAACAATTTTTCATACATTGTTTTGTAGTATTTTCTTTTTAGAAATTATAATAATAAATATTTTATATTTTGTAATATTTATTTTTATAATTTTACACATGAGGAACATTTGTTGACAATTTTTAGGTACATGAAAAAAATAGGTCTATTTTAGCTAAATAATAGAAAATATTTGTGTGTGAATTTACTTTTTACCTGATTTAATGAGGGTTTTTTGGTATAGTTAAATGTTTTATTATGTTTTGGGCCCTCTATTTTGTAACCCGGTAATGTTGTTTTGGGTCATTTGATTTGAAGGGAAGCTCGCGGTTGGGAGTTACTTCGCGTTGTGAAAGGTAAGGTTTGTTTTATATGTTTTAGATGGTTTAAAACTTTATTTTGAGCCTAGTTAGATACTGTTTAGTGTAGCTGTATATATATTAGTTATATTTGGAAATGTTATGTGTTAGAGTTGCGTGTTGTGTTTTTACGTGTTTTTAACGTTGTGTAGGCATGTTTCGAGAGTTAGGTTTAAGGTGTTTAATGTATATTTAGAACTCTTTTAAATCTAGTACTATTGTTAGTAAGTGTTTATGTGTTGTTTTATGTGGGTGGGAATGTATGTTGCTTTGTTTTTATACTTTCTTTTCTAGGTTCTTCGTTTCGGATGGAGTCGTTTTTTTTTAAAGAAGTGTGTGTTCGTTTTATTGAACAATATGTTTTTTACACTTCTTTAAATGTTTCGGTTTTCATGAATCGTTTTTTAATATTTTTAACTATTTTCGGGTTTTTCATGGTTTTTCGAAGGATATTTGGTGAATGGATTATGGATTTAATCGACAGTTGTATTTTTGCATTTTTTTTTGGGAAGCTTTTTTTTTATGTTTGGATTGCGTAAGCAGGAAATGGATTTTTCAGAGTTTGGAATAAACTTGGTAAGTTAATTTATTATTATTTCTTGTGGGTGGGTATTGTTTAATATTATTGTTTATTTTTATTTTATTACAAATATTATTAATGTGTGTTAATATATTTTTGACAATATGTATAAATATGTTACACACAGTAATTATTTTTGTAATAAGATCAATATATTTTATGTGTTTGATATTATTGAAAATGAGTAATTAGTCATTTATTTGTATTGGTCTTTTAAAGAAGTGTTTTAGCTATGATGTTTAGGTATTCTAGGCCTTTGGTAGTAGGGTACAATTTTACTTGTTGCTCTGGATATTTATACATTTGTTTAGTTTATTTTGAGGTTTTTGGAGTTAGCTGAGTTATGGATTGTTCCATTCGGAACTCTTGATAACTCTGTTCTTTTTGTAGGCATGATAGAAATCTTTCTAGTGTTGGTTTTGTTCTGCCTGTTGATTGCAGGAAGGCGTTATGCCATCCTTCAACTGTGTTATTAGTTTTTGATTCTCCATGTGTTTCTGTATACGTTCCACCAGGGAATTAAGAATTTAGGGTTTCTTCTGTGGCCAGATCTATGTAGTCTGCCGACCCATGTATCTTCGAAATAGTCCAATAGTGAACTTAGTTTTTCTTCATTTTGTTTGTAGAAGGCACTGTCTATTAAAATGTTGTAATGTTCTGTTACGTCTGTGTCAGGTACATAAGCTAGTGCTATTAGTTTTTTTATTTGATATGCGAAAGCTGAATTAGTTGCATATTCAATGCTTAGGGCTGAGTTTTGCATGTGTCTGTATAGGCACTGATTAAAATGATAGTAACAGCCTTGGATGGAGGTATGGGGTTGTGTTTTTAATATAGTATTAATCATTGCATGTTCAAAATCTAGGATTATTTTTTGTGGGGAAAAGTTATTTGTTTTTTGTTTTATTGTATTTAATAGTTCAGTGTATGTGGAGTTATGTTTGTTTGGTAATAATGTGTAAATTAATGGTATATTGCAATTGTGATATAGGACATGTATTGTATATAGTTGGAAAAAGGGTTTGGGACATATGGTAAAAGTCCCATCCATCATCCAGTTTTGTGATTCTTGTAGTTTACAGAGATTATTAGCTGTTCCAAATATTATTATTCTTCAGTCATTGTTTTTATTATCAAAAATGACAAATGGTTCTATGCTTAAAGTTATACTTTGTTCTGGACTTAGAATAACTTCACTATATGTGTGAGGAATTGGGGTTGAAGTAGTAGTGTTTTTTTTAGTACGTGCTATAGTTCTTTTGAGTGAAGTTACAGATGGCATTTGTGTAGTAGCAGTTTTAGGAATTTTGGGAAGCTGCTCTTTTAAAATTACACTTGTAGGTTTTTGAGAACTTGTGCTAGCTTCCTTTATAGTTTCTAAAGCAGATCTGACTTCTATTTCAGTAATGTTTGGTGGATGGTTATGTTCTCTAGTGTACAGTACTGTTGTTTGTCTTGTTGTAGCACGCCCATAGCACTTATTAGAGTAGTATTTAGTGCATTTCCAGTTAACTTTTAAACCATACACTTTTTCCTGTGTGTAAGTGTATCCCATATAGCATAGTAACATTTTTCCCTTCTGGCTTGTTATGAATTCTGCTCCTTCCGTCATTTTGATGTAGCTTTATCTATGAAAAATATATATTATAGTTATTATATATGCTGTTGTATGAATTTCAGTAGAAAGAAACCAAGATTTAGTTACAATATACTTACAAAGTTGGTTTTGATGTGTTTGAGTAGAATGCTTTTTATTCTTTATTTGTGGAATTTTCTTCTAGTATTTTCTTTCTCTGGAAAATAAAAGTAAATTTGTTTTAATAATTGTTTCTATATTTTTATAGGGAATGGTTAGGGGATTTGTAATTGGGATTTAATTAGGGTGGTATTTTAATCTATTAGTTGATTTTTGGTTGTGAAATACTTACTTTTTAGTTGTATCTTTTTTGGTGCTGTTCTGTATTTTCTTAGTTTCTTTTGGAGTTTCCTGTAGTGAAAACATGAAATAGAAAGAAGACATTTATTTATTTATAGTGTATGTATATTGTAATTACAATTTATTAGATTTGAGTCTTAATGAGTATAATATAGTTAACTTACTTTTGATAGTTTTAAATATTTGCTCTATGTTGATTTCCTTATATCTGCAGTTGCAATCCAGTAGATTTTCTTCTTCATTCAATTTCGTTTTTTTGGTTCTGGACTGTGAATGAAGTAGAACTTCTTTTTATAGTGCTTTGGATGTTGTAATCTGTGTTTTATTGGTTAGTTTGAATTAGGAGTGTTTTTATTGGTTAGTTCCAATTTGTTTTTTTTTATTCTGGTAGTTAGTTTCCTAATAAGGAAAACCCTAATTAGTGGTTTTGTGGTGTATTATTCTATATGTATTTTTCTAAACATTATATTATGTATTGTATGGATGAATTGATAAAGTATAATTTCATAATATAGTTGTTTAATGTAGGAAGGTTGTTAATAATGTTTTAGTAAATAGTTAAGTTTTTTAATCCATTTTTAAATGTAGTAAATATATTATTGTTTAATATTAATTTTGTGTAGAGTTAAAAGACATTATTTGGTGTTTATGTTGTTTGATTTTAGTCTTTAATTTAATTTTATATAGTCGATATTGGTAAAATGGAGATATTTTAGTGGTCGATATTTTAGTTTACGATATTTTGTAATGAAGTATATGTATATTAATGAGCGTCGATATTTAAGGATTTCGATAACTGTGTTTGCGATATTTTGTGTATCTATATTTATGTAGTTCGATATTGTGTGTTCGATATTTTTGTAATGTTTTAAATAAGTATGTGATGTCGATAATAATGTGATCGATAATTTTGTATCGATATATTTGTAGGTCGATTTTTTGTCTTTCGATATTGTGTCAGTGATTCCTCTGGTGTGTAATAGACCCATTGACTCTTTTCAGACTGATCACCACGAAGAAAAAAAGAACAAACTTTTGAAAGCACATCAGATGGCAAAAGACACATTAACAAATGCTGTATGAACATGCAGATAGCACCTCTCTTTCCAGTAATAACATAAAGCATACAAAAACTGAATTTGTTGCCATAAATATCTCTTTGCTGCTAGCACTGATAATTTTAGAAAAAGCCTATCAGAAAAAGGAAAAGCCAGTTCTCATTTGTGTTGTTTAAACTGCAGCTGCAGGTGTGCTCCTGGACCTGCCTTCATCTTTGCTGCTGTTTCTAGCAGGAGGCATTATGAAGTCACAACACAACTGTAGTTACTAGATTTAGCAGCTGCACCTTGTGGTTTTTACAGGTGACTGGAGACTTGACAATTCGACTGTTAAAAGGACATTAGAGACGGGGTTTATACAGGGATTGCTGTCTCTGGATGTATTGTATAACTTATTCCATACATCTGAGTTCCAATTGGGACGACAGGTACTGAGTGGTTGATGTGTTCTGACTACGGGCACTGTAAAGCCTGTGTAGCCCCAGTGGCCTAATGGATAAGGATTGTGGGTTTGTGTCCCATCTGGGGTGGTGGATGAAAAGTTTTTGTTGTTGTTGTCAAGTATCATATTTTTGTTAGCATCTTCAGTCTCATGCACCGCAGCGTGATGGATTCGATCTTCAGTCTCATGCACCGCAGCGTGATGGATTCGATCTTCAGTCTCATGCACTGCAGCGTGATGGATTCGATCTTCAGTCTCATGCACTGCAGCGTGATGGATTCGATCTTCAGTCGCATGCACTGCAGCGTGATGGATTCGATCTTCAGTCTCATGCACTGCAGCGTGATGGATTCGATCTTAAGTCGCATGCACTTCAGCGTGATGGATTCGATCTTCAGTCTCATGCACTGCAGCATGATGGATTCGATCTTCAGTCGCATGCACTTCAGCGTGATGGATTCGATCTTCAGTCGCATGCACTGCAGCGTGATGGATTCGATCTTCAGTCTCATGCACCGCAGCGTGATGGATTCGATCTTCAGTCTCATGCACTGCAGCGTGATGGACTCGATCTTCAGTCACATGCACTGCAGCATGATGGATTCGATCTTCAGTCGCATGCACTGCAGCATGATGGATTCGATCTTCAGTCTCTTGCACTGCAGCGTGATGGATTCGATCTTCAGTCTCATGCACTGCAGCGTGATGGATTCGATCTTCAGTCGCATGCACTGCAGCGTGATGGATTCGATCTTCAGTCTCATGCACCGCAGCATGATGGATTCGATCTTCAGTCTCATGCACTGCAGCGTGATGGATTCGAACTTCAGTCTCATGCACTGCAGCGTGATGGATTCGATCTTCAGTCTCATGCACTGCAGCGTGATGGATTTGATCTTCAGTCACATGCACTGCAGCGTGATGGATTCGATCTTCAGTCGCATGCACTGCAGCATGATGGATTCGATCTTCAGTCTCATGCACTGCAGCGTGATGGATTCGATCTTCAGTCTCATGCACTGCAGCGTGATGGATTCGATCTTCAGTCGCATGCACTTCAGCGTGATGGATTTGTTAACCAATTCCAGTAAATTCTACTGACTCAATCTTTAATCATCACATCAGTGGTGTTTTGCACCTGACCGTGAAAATATTTATGTAAAATTATGTATAATTTATTCAATCGTCCCGGCAGAAATCGTAACTATACGCCGCACGGGTACATACAGCACACAGTGGCCCGATGGAGTTTGAAAGTTCGAGACCTATCTGGGGATGAAAGAAATATGTGTTTGTGGTTGGATATCCAATTTTGCTGTGGTCTTCACTCTTAAGCACATTAGGGCTGAATGTGATGTGAAACCGGTTGGTTCACATAAACTCTGACATTTTAAACTTTAATCACCACAGCATGGGTATTTTTTTGAAGATTGTATGTACTTGTTTTATACCTACCTAGGAGCGACGAGTGGGTTTAACCTGTAGTTTGTCGAGAAAGTGAGTAGTAAATTAATGGTTTCCTGTTTAGCTAAGCAGCCCCAGTGGCATAATGTATAAGGCACTGGCCTCCTTAGCCAGGGATTGTGGGCTCGAGTCCCATCTGGGGTGGAGTAACAATGTGTTTTTTGCAGTTCATCCAGTTCTGTCAGGGTCTTCACTCTCACCAACATTAGGACTGTAAGGTGGGTGAAGGGGAAGTCAAACGTGTACATCTCGGGGCTGAATTTCACATTATGAAACCAAAAAACGCATGATCAATCCCGGCTCCCCACTTGACCAAATTGTGTGGTTCTCAGCAATTATCTTCTTTCACTTTACCGCCTTATTCTTCATGATCACTTATAAAATGACAATGAAATACAGGAATTCAAGTTGTGCACTGTAGGAAACCAACTCATGTGTATGATTTTATAAACTATAATGTTGTCCGTAGCAACCTAGCCCCCACCCCCCCCAAAGAGCGCATAACATGTGACTTGCCTCTTAACTTACTATTGCGATTGTTGTCAGTGTGGGTGGAAGGAAGCATGAATGTTTCTTAAATTCTTGTTAGAAAAAATCACTTCTCAAGGCACTGAAATAATCCAGTGCATGAAGGTGGAACGGTTCTGCATGTTAATGAAATACACTTTTAGAATTTTAAAGCGACTTTATTATAGGATTGCTATAATAGGTCTTTAAAAATAAAAGTGTTCCTAAAGTAAAGTGGTGCAGGAAATTTAGTCACTTCCTTTCTATAACTTCAATTAACCTAAAAACAAACGCTTGCCCTTTTATTTAACAACTTTTTAATGTTAGGACTGGTTCGAGTTAACAGTACCCCAGTGCTGCTGTTGAGCAGGGGGGGCGCATCTAAAGGCGAGGAGGGGCCGAGTATCTGTTGGAAAGTGGGTTATTGGTAGGGGCAAATGTAGGTCTGCCACTGGCAATAAGGCCACTAACACATGGTAGGACCCAGCATAGGTCTTAGAAAATTATTCCTATGCTCAACCCTTGGTAACGTGGTTGCGAGCAGACAGGCTTAACTTCAGACAGGTATGTAAAGCATTCAAAAACACAATTTCAGTAAATAATTAAGACACACCACAAAATAAAAATCCAACACCAATTTATAAAAATAGGTAATATTTTTATTTTTTAAATGACACCAAAACGAAAAAAAATCCACTGTTGGGAACCAGAGATATGAATTTTAAAAGATTAGTCACTTTCTAGTGCTTAGAAGCCAACAGTGCCCCTTTTAGTCATTTCGTTTTCTCTGACAGGATGACACCTTTAGAAATTGTTCTGGAGAATTTTCTCACCACTGTGTTGTGAAGCCTTCTCCAGCAGGCTGGGTCAAGTTAGAACTCCTTCCTGAAGTTCTGCTTGCGGGTCCCAAAGTATCCAACACACAATCCAAGGTTCTGGAATCTCCCAGAGGGTCCTTGAAAGTGTGAAACTTCAATTCTGCAATCCACTTGAACAAAACCCTTTCAAATCCACTGGTACTCCAGGCTGGGGATTCTTTGTGGGGCTGTCCAGGTGAGCTCTGTTAACCTGTAGCTTGCAGGGAGTCTACTTCTTAGTCCTTTTGTAGCAAGGTAATCCACAGGGCTGCAGTTTTCAGATGGTGCAGTTTTCAGAGGTCAGCCCTTAGAAATCTTTGCACAGCTGAACTTTGCAGCAGGGCACTTCTTGCTTCAGTAAGTTTCAAGCAGCAGATCCTCCTTACCCAGTGCTCCTAGCATCAAAGTCGAATTTGACCAGCAATTTAACACAATGTGGGGAGTGAAATGGGAAATTTCACTTTACCCAGGCATATAAAAACTCATTTTTATAAGGGTGTACCTTATAAATAACTGACCCCCCACCCCTGGGCTACCTAGGGGAGACCCTGTGGGTCCCTAATATGCCAAAACATTGTAGGTTTTCCATTTCTAAGTGCCCCTACCACCAAAGTCGAGTTTGGGCACAATTTACTTTTTAAACGCAGTCCTGGCAGCCAGGGCCGGTTTTAAACTGACCCCAGGCTTCAGCATTGCACACATGCAAGTGCAGAAAAATCTGCTGGCCTCTAAAAACTGCCATGCCCCAGGGTACTGGGGACTTCTAGGTAGTTTCAATCCCCTGCCCTATTATATACTAGGGGCTTATGGGGTAGGTCATGCCAATTACAGGGGTACCCCACCATACCATAGTGTACCCTAGTGTATGTTGTGTGTTTTAACTGTATTCTAATGTGTTCCTTTTAGCTTGGCACTGGCCCTGGGCCTGGTTAGGCAGAGCCCAAGGTCAGTCAGAGTCAGTTACCACCAGTTCCAGTCAGCAAAAAGTTGGGGGGTGCCCAGGGCACAGGATGAATTTGCAACAGTATCACTTAACAAGGCTGAATGTACAGTTCCTTAATAAGGTCATGGATTTCGGAGGTGACTAGCAGTACCCTTGTAATGTACAACTGATGGTATTTTATTTCATATTATTACATTTCTATGCGATCATCCTTCACACAAAGCATTTAAATCCTTACTGTCTTGCTGTTCCATATGAAAGACTATGGGTGCAGGTATGAAGAATAAAAACCTAATCCGTGGTGGAGAATTATACATTCCCACAAATCATTTAATAATTTGTTGCAAAAAAGTTCTCAGTTTTACTGCTCTATAGACAGGCAGATGGAGTCTATTTTTCCAGTAATGATCTACAGCATGCAAAAACTAAACCTGTTACCATAAGTATCTTCTTTCTGCCAAGTACTGATCAATTTAGAAAAACGTATCAGAAGAAGAAGCCAGTTCTCAGTTACGTTGTTTGAACTGCAGATGCAGTTGTGCTCCTTGACCTGCCTTCACCTTTGCTGCTGTCTCTAGCAGGAGGCATTATGAAATCACAACACAACCGTAGTGAATAGAGTTTAGCAGCTGCACCTTGTGGTTATCACAAGAGACTTGAGACATTATTGATCTACTGACTCACAATTCGTCTGATATAAGGACATTTGAGGGGGTTTATACAGAGATTGCTGTCTCTGAGTGTATTGGAAAACGAATTCCCAAAATCCTAACTTGAATCGCGAGTACAGGTTGCTGAGTGGTTGATGTATCATGACTACGGGCAAATACAAGGACAATGTAGCCCCAGTGGCCTAATGGATAAGGCACTGGCCTCCTAAGCCAGGGATTGTGGGTTCAAGTCCCATCTGGGGTGCAGATGCCTACTTTTTGATGTTGCCTTTTATTTTTACAAAGCACAAACCAGTGAATGCTTTATATGGATTTCACAGGTCTCTCACGAAAAGTGAGGTGCTGGGAAGTAAAAACACTTGCACAATTTGACCAAGTGCGGGGAATGGAATTTGAACCCAGATTTATGGTTACACATTTCTAGGTCTCGCCTGAGCCAGCGCATGCGCTGTTCGGAGAGACATTTAGTAACTGTCCTTTAAAAGTGCAACCAAAGGCTTTTCTCAGCCTCCAGCCTGCGGGAACTCATGCGTGAACGTGCTCATGAGCCATCTGGCTTTTGTAATGGCTCATTAAGTCTTACAATGCTTCTCCACCCCCTCTCTCTCTCTGCTTTCACTCCCCTCTCCCCCTCCCTCCTCGTCAGCTTTATTTTTTTCCGAGCGCTGATATTGACAGACTTTGTGTGTTTCCCGTACTTCAAGGCAAGCGTGCGCACATATATTTTTTGTGTTTGCTAATAATTGCGTCTGTTTATTTGTAATTCCCGTACTTCAAGGCAGATGCACACGTATAATTTTCTTGTTAATATCAAGTACTTGCTAATAATTGCGTATGTTGAGCCGACAACAAGGCTCGAACACTGGTCCTCAGCTCCCGAGTCGGCAGCTCTCACCGCTTAACCATAACCTCTCCCTCCGAGAGCAGCATTCATTTTAAATGCTTGTTTGCTTCATTGCAGCTGGTGTTCCCGCAAAATGGCGACTGCTACCTCCAAGCCTCTTGCAGCGCTCGCTTCACGCCATTCATGCTTGTTTGCATTGGATGCTGACAAAACTTCTGTTCTCGTAACTTGCAGTGAAACTGTGTGTTTTGAATTGCACTTTCACAATCCTGTGCAGCCTAACGTGCAACGTGGGATATGATTCACAGCGCTGTATATACATCTCAGTGCATTGCACTCTTTTTTATTTTAGATCACTTAATTTCATGTACTCCATTAGTATTTTTAGGTATCTCCCTCCCGCTTCACGTTTGGAGCCCACCTCTACCCTCCGAAAACAAACTCATCGTTTCCCACACCCATCCCCTCCCTTTCCATGTGTTTGGGGTGAGGCAGCAAGAGGCACGGGCACCCGCTCAGCCCAAGTCGCTTTCACTACGCTTGGTCGCCTGCTGGGATGAGCTTCTTAGCTCTCTCGTCTGCGGCACCATTACCGATACCCTGTCCTTCCTTACTGTGCTCCAGTAAAATTATTGAGATCTTTATCTTCACCCTTCTGCTCCTCTACTGTACCTAGTGCAGTTCCTCTTACGTTTCCCTGGATGCTCTATTCCGTTTTTGGTTTTGCTTATTTACCGTTAGCGTTTCCTTTTTAGCCCGAGATGAGCTTCTTTCTTGTACTGTAAAAGGCATAATTGTTATTTTTTCTCTTTTATGAAAAAAGAAGATGTTCCCATTCTGAAATGGCTGCGATGGTTGTTTTAAGGTGATTAACAATACATTCAACGAGCCTACGGTCGGCTAGAGCTAAATAGTTCTTTTGTTTTTCAGAAGGTTGTTTAAGAGAGATCCTTACTAAAAAAAACACGTTTCCTAGTATTACGAATAAAGTATACAAATATGCTCTTTTCAATTGAAAAACAATAATGCGCAAACTATAATTATGAATAGTTTGTGTTTAGAAAAGATTTCAGAATGCCTATCTAACAAATTCAAACTTTTGATTTCCCCCCAATCAATAATGAAAGGGTTTATACATTACAACATGTTCCTCGCTTTGAAGCTGCTGTGCGGCCATTTTGAAATGCGTACTTTGTGATTCAGCGCTAGAATAAAACAATGATTTAAATAATAATACACGTCTTACTACGCTAGCCCACAAACGTATCTTTTTATTTTCATCAGCATTTTCTAACATATTAGGAGAAGTGTGCTGTTCGATAATTTTGCTTTAGATATGTATTTGGAATGTGTTGGGCCTCCTCTTGTCCTACCTTAGATTCCACTTTTTACCATGTAGTCCATTTTTAATGTCAAAAGATTTGTGTCTGGGTAGCATTGCTCGCATTCCTCGCAACCTTGTCCGGTGACCGAGGGGAAGAGGAAACAAGCATTGGCATAGCCAACAGGTCTCGCCTCTGGGACCTTATAAGTGTTGCAACAGTTAATGTTGTTGCACCAAGGACGTTGTGCTGCATAACTAAATACTTATAAGATCCCAAAAGTGAGACCTATTGGCTATGCCAATGCTTGTTACTTAAACCTCTGGATAGATCTCGCACGCAGTCTCCCGTTCAGCATTCAGATATTTCTTTCTTTCACAAGCTAATTGGGTAAACTGTTCAATAAATATAAGTAACATGTGAAACCACTATGTTGGTAAAGGAGTATTTCTCGAAAATAAGTGCAAAGTCAAGACAGTGCGCCTTATTTTACATTAATATCGCTGATCCCCCTGCTCTTACAAAAGCAGACTAATTTTAGGGTTGATGGGGTTCATAGAGGAGTTCATGAGATACGTGTGAAATGCAGCTTTATTGGTTCTCCTTTTAGTTCATACAGAAAAGCAGATTTCATGTCCTGTTTAACAGTCATTGATTTCAACAAGGGCATTAAAAAGAGTTTGGGGAGATCCTGGATGCTCGACCTGGCTGTGTCTTGGAATCCACCCATGTGGGCTAAGGGCCAAGGCATACGTTTGGCTTTCGCCTTGTCCAACTCTAATTTTCCAACCCTAGGAGCATATCATCAAGACACATATCGCCGCTTTTTTGGCACATAGCGCCGAAAAAGCGTTGATTCTAATATCGCACAATCATCAAGGCGGCGCTAACATACATTAGCGCATGTTAGCTTCCGTTTTCCGAACGCCTCACCTTGCATCGCTAATTAGATGCAAAGTAGGCGTTCCTCACATAGAATCCATGTAAAACATCGCTGACACAGCATCGCAATATTTACAAAGATGCCCCAGAGCTGCGAAGCGCCGATAATAGTTGCGCTAATGCCCCTTAACGCTGGATCCTAACGTCTGGTATTTTCTTGACTACACTATGTGTACTATTGAAGGTGGATTCTAGGGTTGAGGCCACAGGGCTCTATCAGCAAGCTCATCTCCAATCCTGCTTGATTATCGCTGGTTTTCCAGCGATGTCGCCCCATATCACTGGCTATCACTGAAAATATTATCGCCAAAGCACTAAGCGTTGTTGATACAGCGCTAGCCTGGCGATAATTTCCTGCAATAGCTGGGATTAGTACAAAACGCGCCAAGCGCGTTCAGCGATGAATATCGCTGAGGCTTGTTAATATACCCCCTAGACCGTACATTTGGAGCCAATTGTAATACTTTCTTAGTACTGCTTGTTGTTCCCTTAACAGTACACATATTGTTCTTAGGAGCCTGCCACACCAGCACTTCCACCACTGTTCCCACTAACGTGCGCGCACGGACGTGCACGCACGATGGTCACCCGGAGCGCGCAGTGTCCTGGATTTAGCGCACACAGTGTGAGACATCCCTACAAGACCGTTCGCGCCTCCGCTTTTTAAACGCGAGCGGCGCAAAATCCAGGCATGAGGCAGAGGAAGAGACATGGTGCTTGCAGGCACACAAAGCCCATTGTGCTTAAAGGGCTTCAGCTTCAGCCCCCGACACCCCCGTTGTGTGTCAGCCCGGCTGAGCCAGCTTCCCGGGCACACAACAGCCGCACCGAGTACTTCACGGGTCTTTAAAAGACCATTTGCATGTCAATGAGCTTTGTCGTTTTTTCGCCCCTGCATCTCCACACTTCCTACTGGGATTAAGAGGACTTCCGGTGCAGAGTTGAGTACCTTGGCATTTACGCTTGGGCTCTGGAGCATGAGGAGTCTCTGGAGTTGAGATACTTTGGGAACAGAGGATGGTACCAACAATCACAACGTTTTTGATACAGTCCAGGGATTACGGCATGGCTCTCTCAGTGCCATTCCTTGTCCTGGAGCAGTCTGTTCACGATTAAATGCGAATGAAGGATTCTCTGTGTGTGTGAAGTATGAAAAATCCTAGGTGTGATCTTTGTGGTAGGTGTTAGTTTTGTGGAAGGCCTTCGAGAAGACCTGTATTTTGGACTCCTCTTCCCATTGGTCCCCGGACTACCAAAAGCACTCCGGCCCTCATCTGCAGTCTGAGAAAGTCTATTCTACTTCCTTGATGTCTTATCTGGATGGAGGCTCAGGAAAGCCTCAGCACTTAGTCTTAAAACGCGCCTATGGTGCCTTTTGGTCTTCTTGCATCAAAAAGCTTCACAAGATGAGCAGGCAGACTCGTCATGGTCACGTGGGTGGCAGACGTCAGGGGCAAAGTCGGTTCAACAACAGAAATTTACATTTGCAGTTGTGCCAAAATATAAATGACGCTCTCCATACCGTCCACTTACATGTCATTCTCATATGACCGGGTCCAAGGCTTCTTGATCCTATTCCGCTCTAAGGTGGCCGGAAGTCGTTTGAGGGTCTATAGAGGGAAGCAGCTGGGGTTCGCACAAACAACTCGCATTTTAACTTATTTTTCCACTGCCTCGATGTCATAAGGATCACCTTGAAACCGAAACTGCCCTTTCAAATAAAAAAAACTTGCAACATCCAAACCGAAAACTAGATAGCAGGATCGTGCACAGCAAGAAATGTACCTCAGCACATGCTGCAAACTTAAGTCTTACTGTGCACAGTTCTGGAATCTAGCCATGTGTCTCAGTTGAATGAAAGGAAGCGGAACGACCAGAACCGTTAAATACCAAAATAACTTGCCTTTATCAACAAAAAAAAACAGAAGAATGTTGCCATCTTCTTTTCCTCCTGGTTGCAGTGATATTACTACTTCTTGACACACCATGCATTTACCATTAGGGCGTCACTACACTATCCTTGCATTGTTTAAGGCTCCATCCAAGAAGGGGAAAAGAAAAAAAAAAAATCAATCAATTCTTGTTGCGATTTTCACTACAGCTAACATAATCAATTTTACAGTGCACAATATATTTCGCCAAATTTAAGAAACTTTAATCCTTAAAAAAACAAACTACTAGCACGTTTGTTAAATAAGATTTTAAGCTATTAGCAAAATTGTTCGCAGCAACAGAAACCGTTTTTTTAGTGTAGTTCAATTGCCATCAAGATGTAAACCAGGAGCAGAGACAAAGCACAGTGCACCACACATCGGCAAGTGTGAAAATCAAACTTGAAGTGAAGAATTAAAACTCATAGCTGTTTTCTGTTTTAAAAAGAAAACTGTGCCAAATGAGGAGTAGCTCTGACCCCTGCTTAATGTAAGCTTTTGGCACTGGTGACTAATGACATATTTTAATGCACTTTGGCAGAGCGAATAGGTTTGGCTTACGAATAGAGTGATGTCACAGAGGGGCCTGGCAGACTATGCACACACAAACACAGATCCTCAAGCACAAAGAGATAAAGATGCAAGCAGACAAATGGACATCTAGGCATACCAGGACATATGTGCATCAGAGCAAACAATCAACACATATGCACCTACAGACAACAGTACAAAGGCACACATACAGTCTCAGACATACAGGAAGAGGAATGCACGACTGTGTGAGTAGATGGATACATGTGCAACTGTGAATGCACACATGATTTAATGTATACACATGGGTGCATGAATGGATTAACAAATATACATTTGTTGTTTATGACTTGTTTTTTGGCTTACAACGGATTGGATTTGTTTTACTATGATGCGATTTTGCAATTGTTTGCGTTGTAAGAGCAGAGAACAAAGATGTTGGCACTTTTTCTGTGGTTTACGTTTTACTCCGATATATGCTTAAGAAGCAGGTTCTAAACATCAGTATCCTTTAAGAACATTCGGCAGTGAAAATATCAAACAAAACATTTGAATTATTCACTACACACCTTTACGGAAAGCAACTCTGAAACACATTTAGGCAATTACAAAATGTGTGCCTCTATACTGGTATCTGTGAAGAAACAACCCCTTTTTTAATCATAGATCAATGGCTTCTAGAGTATGCACATAATGCCTTGCTAGCCAAGCACCGACCACAAAACGTATAGTAATTATATAGAACAACCCTCAGACACTTATAGTGACACATGCAGAAAAGTAGCACAGGAAGGTAGACCAAAAAAGCTCATTCAATAATTATTGCTCCAGTTTAGACACTAGAGTAGTGCACAGTGACAGTAAATAAACTTGATTGGCACATAAAAGAGCAAGGTCCACTTAGGGAGGCTATTTTCTTAACTGTCATAACCCTGCCTGGACTTTAGCTTTTGTTTTATTCTTAAAACACCAAGACTGACGAGCTCTGCTCAAACTTCATGTTTTTGCTCTCACTACTTACACTTGAGATTTTCAGCTGGTCATAAACCTTCTCACTAAAAGATACTTTTTCATGTGCTACTTCTGAGGCTATCTCTTTAACCTTAAAAACATGTTCCCTCTGACTTCTATAAAACACACACACAAACACACTCAACAACTCACAGATTCGCATTTTTTCTAGATACATAAAAGCATTGTTCAAGAATAATGTGTTAAGCGCTGCAAGATACCCCAGTGTAGGACATTATCCAGAGAGTGAAGCAAATGCAGGGGAAAAAAATACTCTAAATGCTGGGTTCCACCTCAACCAGCACTCACTATAGCTTATGAAGGGCTACAAAAGAGGAGTGCGAAACAAATATTTAGAAGGAATAGTCAATAATAAAAATTAACAAGCATTCTACTTTGAATACACAGTATAAATAGTTACTCAGGAATTTTTTGTTTTAAGGGAAAATAACGAAGTTCAATGTGTGGTTATCATAAGATTTTTTGTCAACATATCTGAAAAAGAAAGTGCAAAGAGAATGTTTTACAGCAATTTAAATTCAATAAAAAAAAAACTTGTCAAAAGACTTCTTGTGGGTAATACTGAAGAGTGGGCTTTGGGTTAGGAAATTGTTTTTAATTGGTTGGCTCTAAAGTCAATCTAGTTAGCTAGTTTCTTACTGGATGGCTTTTGTCGCTCTTCTTGTGTTTGTTCTTCTCCTGGACCATAGTTTCTCTACCACCCTTTTGATTGGATGACTTGTATCCTTCCACTGCTCACATTCAGATAACGATTTTTTTTTTGATTTTTTTTTAGCACTACACAGAAGTGGAGCACATGTGTTTTCTTGAGTTCTCTCACTTGCCCTGTGTGTTGACTCTCTGTTCACACTTCCGTCCCCTTTTTTTCCGGTCAAATAATAACTTTGGTGATAAACGTAGTATTTCATAAAAGCATACACAGTACATCAACAGCACACTAAATATTATATAGTCTCTTAAAATCTACAAACTAGTGTTGTCCTGGGTACAGTCCCAGAGCCCCTTTCCCATTGAACAGGGCTGGTTATTCCCCATTTGACAATTAAGGTGACTTTCAGACATGGTCCATGCTAGTCACCATGCTACAAAGTTTAATCCGGCCTTAAGAATCAATATGAGCAGGCCTGACTGACTAAAGCAATCTTCTCAGACCGGGGCAGCCAGCGAGTTCAGAGAATACCGAAGCATGTCTTCTCAGGCTCCGGTCTCACAATGCGGGAGGGTTGTGGCATCTAGCAGACCTCTCTGGATGATGCATCAGGACAAACTATCTCTGACGGGATATCCAGACATAACTCTGTAGCTTGCACGTCTAATTGTAAATATGTTATGTAATTGGGTATATATGTGATCTTGTGTAGGCTCCCAACATTCCCCACCCTATGAACAGTCCTTGAGCTGAGGATCTTTAGTAAAATCTTATTATGATACCACTATTGGAGTCCTGTGCTTTTCTAAACCCAAAGTGTACTTGCCTGTGTAACCAATTCATGTCATTGCGTCTATATCTAAATTGAAAACCTACCTTAAGACACTTCATGTGGCGCTGCATGTGTGGAAATGCACTCTTTTTTCACTTTTTTAAGCAAAGGTTTGGAGTGATATTTGGTGCTGCACCACATACGCTGTCTGGTTTCCGGCGCACATAGCCTTAGTTGCAGCGCACAGAGACCTTATACTGCCGCACACAGAGGAAAAAAATTAGAGGGAACATTGACTTCCACATGCTGGAGTTACCAAGTACCAAGGCTGCCCAGTCTTCATACCAACTCAGGTTTCTTTCTTCGGGCACACTCTACTGCTGTTTACTTTATCTCACTCTTGTAGGTTGGTTTTCTTACATACTTTGCTGCTATTTTCTTTATCTTCCTCCGCTTTTTAGGTCTCGCCTGACCCAGCGCATGCGCTGGTCTGGCGAGACTTATTGAGAGGGCTCCAAAAAGTGCTACCAGGCCAACCTAGAGCTACAGTGCATGCGCGCGGGCACGCTTGACCGTGATTACTTTCACTTTCGCGGCTGCAGGGCTGCTTTGATGTTTGATCGCGATCACTTTCACTTTCGCGCCCGCTTGGCATAGCCAATAGGTCTCGCTTTTGGGACCTTATAAGTATTTAGTTATGCAACTGTTGCATGGCTAAACACTTATAAGGTCCCAAAGGTGAGACCTATTGGCTATGCCAATGCTTGTTTCCTTTTATTGCATTTCTTTCTCATGTCCTGAATCAAAGTGTGACAATGAAAAATATGTCCACGTGCAACTACTGACACAAAATAAGCACTGTCTCCTAATAACCTACCTCAGTCTCATTTTACTTGTATATAGTTTTGAAAAGTTTCACAAGATGTGGACTAAAAAAAACAGGCGTGACTGCTGAATTTGAGACGAGTGAGGAGTAACGCCACTTAAACCAGCCCAGTGTTGTTGTGAGATAAGCCTATTTAGCAGATTGGTGGGGGGTTCGCTCACCAAGACAAGTGTTTTAAAGGATGGGCCAAACACTTTACCCTATTCTCAAAGGTATTTTTAGGCAAATAATACCCAATTCACTCCTGTCACAAATTCACAAGAGATTCCTGGTAGTCTTAAATGGTCTCACTACGGAAAAAATCCCTACTACAAGTGCACAGAATTCCATAGTGGTAAATCTCACACATGAGATATGAAGTGGTTGTTAGAAAGCGTGGTTTGCTCTGTAAATCAACAACCACAAATCTATGTTTAAGGGCATTCATGAAGTCCGGTCCGACCCCCTCACACTCAGAAATGGCTGGAAAGTTACTCCAGCCAGGAGCTGGACTAACCCTCATTGTAGGATGGGACCGAGAATCCAGCAATGGATAATAGCACATTTGGTGGTGGTGTTGGGGAAGAGGGTTTTCCCAGGGAGAAAATGTTTTCTTCCTGGAGGAAAAAAAAGAATTGTGTAAAAAAGAACCGATTAATTTGCACAGCTGCTTACATTCCCCATGTGCTGAAATCTACACTAGGAAGATCTCTGCACAGGAAGAATAGGGGTCCAAAGGAAATGCACCATGACTTTCTCAGAAATACATCCGGAAATCTGCTCCTGGTGCAGATTTCCCCTTATTCTCATGGGAATGTTTGTGAATTGAATCAAGATAACAGCATTTCAGCTGGAGATGTTAATCTCCGTCTATGTTTTCCATTTGCTTTCATGCGTCGGGCCCTGTGCTTTTTACAGTCAGGAGTTATAGATGTATTGATGGCCAAACATCTGTCTGTTGCTTCTAAGCAGTCCACAAGAGGAACCGGTCCTGTATTCCAATACTTCAGTTTAGCCACCATACCAAAGGGCTTGATTTCTTAACCGCTGTCCAGCGACAAAAGACTCATCCGCTTATCTGAAAAATATGACCTCCCTGACAGAAACACCGATGGACAGCAGACATATGTGTGTGTTATGGGTGGAACAGCGCATATATAGTGGGCTCATCACAGTACCTGTTCAGTACTGAATTGCCATCTGGATTAAATAACGCCAGAACTACTGCCATTACACACCAAGATGCTGCAGTCATACAACCGGATGCTGCTTTCAAAAGTGTGCTGCTTTCAGTATCATGTTGTGTGCATAACACTCACGGGTGCTTAATGTGCCAGTGTTGTTCGTTAAACACAAGGGCCGTTCAAATATACCAGGACTACTTCTCTTTTTTAGCAGCTGCACAAGGTGCTCGGGCTGGTGAAAGATACAGATTACTCTCAGGTAGAGTGGAACCCTCTAGTCGAGTGAAATTCTGGACATTGACACATTATGTACAAACTGTCATGTTTTCATTGGTGACCTCAGACTACAACGAATCGTTTGAAAGTATAAAAGTGAACAGGCGACCCAACAATAGATTTAAACATGAGTTTAGGTTGCAATGTCCCCAGTTTGCTTTCGTAAAAGAAGCAGCAAGAAGTCCATCTTTTTGCGAGTAAGATGTCATGCTCTACTCTGATCACATGGCCAGACCACAGTACCCACATTGCCACAATCTAACACATCCTGGCCACAGTCCACACTGAAAGATGGAAATGCGCTCTCTTAGAGGCCTGGCAGCTGCGCTAGACAGCCCCCTTGAGTGCCCTTGAAACACCCTTGCATCTCCGCGGTACGCTCTGCACTCTGGAAAACCACACGGGTAAGACTCTTCCATTTTGTTGCATTCTTCTCAACTCGACCAAACATTGTTCAAGTGCCATAAACATCCATAAAAGTGCATAACAGCAATCAAATTAAAACACATAAAATGGGCGCTTAACATACTCATCATAAACAGATGAAGTCTCGTTATTTAATAACCCATAACATCTCTAAAACATTCAACTGAATAAAAAACTAAAAATGTTCTTGGTAATAAAAGTAACAATTATGGATCTCACTTAAAAAGAAAATAGGTTGTTAAATACTAAGGGGCATATTTACAAGCCCCTTGCGCCACTTTTGCCTCATTTTTAACATGGGAAAAAGGACGCAAAAGTGGCACAAGGGACTTGTAAATCTGCCCTTAAGATTGCATGGTTCTTCTAGATCGTACAGCTGGCATCAGCAGTGGACCCCACATGAAAGCATACATCCACACCATTTAATAATTGCAAAACACGTATTCTCATTCTGCCCTGGCAGATTGCAAGGTTACTTAATAGGGTGATTGAGTGAAGACGGGTAAAATTTGCAGAACAAAAATGCAAAAGAGACTGAAGGGACTTACCATCACACGGGCAAGCACAAA
Organism: Triturus cristatus; assembly: GCF_964204655.1. Taxonomy (NCBI): domain Eukaryota; kingdom Metazoa; phylum Chordata; class Amphibia; order Caudata; family Salamandridae; genus Triturus; species Triturus cristatus. The sequence continues at coordinate 560,426,137 of NC_140590.1, forward strand.
CTAAACATCTTAGTGTTACCCCACTGGGAAACAAAGCAAAAATATAACTGTTCCTGCTCTAAAACGAAACAGCAAAGACCTCTCCTACAGCTCTCGTGGCACAGAAACTTAATATACTAACCCTATTGCCCTCCTTTGATATAGATACCTTTTTACTGAGGGTTTCTTGTATTCCACATTTTCCGGAGAGAGGCGAATACTTTCTAGGAATTTGAGTTTGACTTCCTCACAGACAAGCGTAGAGTTATCACAAAGGGGTGACCGGCCAAGTCCTGAGAGTGTTTTTCCTACATATGTGAGCCTGGGAATACTAAGGCCCTTATTGCAAGACAGATAGTCTTAAGTCTGGCTTTTAGATTAACCCTAACTGAATGCCATAGGGTGAGTGGCCCCAATTTGATGCGATCCTCAATACAATGGAGCCCTGGTTCTTCATGACAGTTATAGTGGGGAGTCGAAGGTGTATTGTGAGTAGCTGCCTACAAAAACTGTTCTTCTCAGACTGAACGGCTTTGCAGTTAACACAACTCCAAATCCCTGCTGCATGTACAGCCGTGGCAATGCACTGCATCTTTTATACCTGTAGCACTGGAATAATTGATTTGCTTCTAGATGGTCGTGGTATGTTAAAGAAAACCCCCACTGATCGAGAATGCTTCAAACAACAGTTCAAGATGTTAGAGGACCAGGTCCCCAAAAAGTAAAAAAGATTTCACAATTTAAAAAAAAACGATTAGTTCTTTCTAGCCGTTTGTCATCAATAACTGAAATAAGGATGCTAGGTTGTTTAGGGCCATAATATATGATTTACAATAATTGGCGACCAATCTATATCTGCCATAAACTGGGCAAAGGAAGTTATTACGTGGGGCAAGGCTTTGGGTGTGCGGGCCATCAGAACCACATCATCGGCATATAGCAATGCAGGTAAAGGGGCAACACCTATCTTTGGAACATACATACTAACACTATTGAGATTATAGCTTAACTTATTAATATTTAAAAAAAAAATAGAAGTGGGGCAAGAACACACCATGCCAAACTCCCAGTAGAGTCACAAACTGATCTGTAACTTTTCTGCCAGTGCCAAATCTAACCCTTTGTTAGATATGTCAGCCATAGGGTGGTCTTTTTGACAGACAGCAAGCATTCTTATACCTCTTGTAAAAGCACCGCCCGACTGGCGCAAATTGTGCCATCCACATTTTAACCCGCCTCTTCTCGCGTGCAACATGCAAATGTATTTCTCTATTCAATCGGCTAAACCAGTCCACGCCCTGAAGAGAATCCCACAAACCACCTTGGGAATCGAAACGCGTCAGCATTACACAACGCGGGGACTTTCGCTTTTAATTAGGTTTCCCCCAGTAGAAATGTTATTTGAATTGTCTCACTACTGGGCCTAATATCTCTTTTCCCCATGGGTAGCAGCTTCTTGAATTTGTTACACAATATGGATGCTAAAGGTTGTCCTAGTAGCTGCTTCGTTTGTGAACTAAGACTGGTGATATAATGTTTAGATAATTGTTATGTATCACGCTTCATGTATTGTTTGTTGCGTCACATTACTTCATCACAAAGTATGTTTGTCTTTGTTTTAATTGTTGCCTTAATATGTATAATTTGCTCTTGACTGAAACGTATCCGCACTTACCTGACCCATGATTAAATGTGGAGTAAAGTAGCAAATAAATGCTTCAAGCCCATATCAATTGAATTGATGGCCTTTAGTCTGTTAAATTGGTTTTGCAGCATTTGAATGTGACAGCTAGGACGCCCCCCCCCTTTTTCTTAGTTCACTTTTAGAAAGTGAACATTTCTCTGCACTTACTGTTGTGTGTGCCTGTCAGCCTGTCTCCAATACACGTCTGGACTGGGTATATCATTACATTTGTACGTTCCTCTAGACAGCCACAACACAGGACACTCAACTGGATTTGCATTCATCTGCATGCTGATGGGTTTTCCTGGGCAAGAGGGAGGGAAGGAACTAACACTCCAGATGAATAGGTGGTGTCCTGTCCCCACACAAAGGGCTAATTTACCCCTCTGTCCCTAGGCTGGCTGACACAACTGGTCTGAAAAGAGAAGCTGTGCACTTCAGAGAATTCTTTTGAGGTCACCCCACATCAAAGACCCTTTTGGGTATAAGTCCTGGGTCTCTGACCCCCCTCTAGGTAGACACTTTGTTGGACCTGTAACCAGACACTGCTGGCTCTACATCTGCACATTGCTAGCTGCTGGGCTGCCAGGAAGGACTGCCACTTTGCTAAGTGCTCTGCTGTGTTGACTCGCTGAGCTGCAGGAGGGACTGCCCCTTTGCGACTTGCGTTGCTGTGCTGGCCTGCTGCCTGCTACATTTTTGCTGTGCTGAACTACAAGAGTTCTCCACGGGCTTGCTGGCTTTGCCCCCGTTCAGGAGAACTCAGGATCATGGAAGACCTCACCCCCTTCCACTGCCATGGAACTTCGTAACTTGCGAGTCTGACAAGTGGGTTTTGACACAGACCAGCTTTTGAGCCAATGGCTGCCTCAATTCTAGCACAAAGACCAGTGATTCCCCTTTTTTGAGCACTCAGCGCCTTGCATTTCTGCAACTGGTGTTGTCTACGAGGCTCAAGTTGTTCCAGCTGTGCTTATACCGATCTAAGTCACTGCCGCTCTCCAAGCGCCTGCAGTGCCTTCCAGCACGGCTCTACTGAGATGCGTTTCCTGGGTGAGCAGAGGCATGACCAGGGGCGCGAGGTTCGTCAGCCATCAGTGCGCACGCTGTTGTGACCCAGATCAGCCGTCGAACCACATGCAAACGGTACATGACGCTAGCTTAGGAACAGGCACTTGGCCACACCATAATTAGAAGTAGCAAAGCTTATGTGTTCCTGATTGGACAAATATTACAAATGATTTTGATCACATTCACAGTTACTAGAACACTGCATTAGCTCAGGAAGTCCCAACTGTCACAAGCAAAGGACCCATGGGTAGTAACAGCCCCACTGCCTCACATCATGCAGGTATTCCAGTGTTGGCGTCTTCTGATTGGCCTGGTGTCCTGTAGTTGTGTAACCTCCCAAGGCTACTAATGGGCAGGAAACGCCCCTGTGCTTTATTTCTGAGAAAATGTCTTAAACTTGTACTTTTACTGGACATGTATTGCGTAAATCATAACGCTCTTTGTAGTTTACAACAATAAAAGCCTGTGTGAGACTTCCCCTTGTTGAACATTCGGCTGCAAGCTGTCTGTCCTGGTGTTACACGTGAATACATTTTCTCCTTCATCATATGTGCTGAGAGAGTTTGTATTAATTTCAGTAGGATTTTACAGAGCGAATTACACAGTGAAAAGCTGTTCATTAATTAATAAATGCAAGGTACAGTGGGCAGCGCTTTGCAGTAGTATATTTACCCATGCTCAAATTGAGGTTTAAGCACTGCTTCAAGGTCCTCAGCCACCCCCTAAAACCATAATGGCAGACATTGAGAATGTAATTTTCTATTATAGATAACTCTACTAAGGACTTTAACTGCTGTATGTATAAGGGAGATCGGCCAGTACCATCGAAACTCAGAACGGTTACCTTTTTTAAAGATAGGAGCAATAATCAAAGTTGACCATGAACTAGACAATTCTATATGATCTAAGCTATTGTGAACATTAGTCAATAGTGGTGGCCAAAAACTGAGATTACATTTGACTAAGTTGATGGGCACCCCATCCAGACCAAAGAGCTTTGCCTGCTGGACTTTGCTCTATTGCTTCAGCTACCTCACTTAAAGTATTTAAAGAAAAATTTAAGGTCATTCCCTGATTATGGGTGATTGATTGTTCCATTATAACTAGACTGGGTGTTGGGGGTATAAGATTACCATTACCCATCGTGTATGCAACCATGTGAGTCTTGCTATTTGGCCAGTTGATACTTGACAGCTACCCTGCTGGTTCGGAACTCTGGAGACAAGGAATCTTCCTACTCCGAATGCGTCCCATTATTGAAACCGTATGAGGGTCCAATTGTAATTAATCTATACATGGGATGACCAAACACAAGGAATGAAATATTTTCATATGTCCTTTTAAATTCTGTCTACGCCGTAACAAGCCACACGGGAACATATACTGCCTTAGGAGTATCCAACCATATCTATATTCCACTCATTTTGAAATAGCCCTGATGAAGTTCCTGTACGGAACGAAACGCGTTGGCTGTACTTTGTTCGTGTTTGAATGATCGAAAAAAATCTCAAGAATTAAAAGAAGAGAGAACCTATACTGTTTGGACTATTTGATTTAATGTGTCCGAACACAAGGAGTGCACCTTCCACCTTTGGCTATATGTTTAAACCATGTTAACAAGGTCTTTAGCTGCAACAAAGTCCCCACGTTCAACACCTCTGTGGCCGCTTGTACTGGATACATGTCTAAACGCAAGTTTATTTTCCTCAGCAGTACTTAAGGCCATTTTGGCCCCTAATGAAAAGTTGGAAATAACCCATTGTGTGCAGTAGTGGCTGGTGACAATTGAAAGTGATGGGGTGTAAAAGTTCCAGATGGTGACCTGCGTCGAGTGAGCCCGACTGTCATGAGGGTTCGGGGAGGGGGATTCTCCCCAAAGAAAATTTTAAAAAGAGTGAGCAAACGGTGCATTTTTAAGCCCATTTGAGAAATCAAGGTTTACAAGGTAGTTGTGAAAGTGTAGTTATGAGGCCAGCATGAAGGCTCTTTGAAAACAACATGCCCTTTCTTTTGAAAAAGGTTTGATTATGTGCATTGTGCAGAGGCCTGGATGTGAATAAATGCCCTGGTGAGGCACGGAGCCACCAGCAGCCAGTCAGCGGATACCAGAATATGCCTACGGTGAATCTTAAAAAAAAAACACGTTATTTAACATTTTCATCCACAATTTACCACAACACAAAGCGTGTTTCCAATGTAGCTGTACAATGTCCATGTCATAATAGGCAGTTATCAACTCAGTGAAGCAATAAACACATTAACATATTGCCAGTCCATAAAGAGAGCTACTCAGTTTCAAATCATCAACTTGCCTATCTCCTGTTCCCCAAGCAGTACGAAGGGGGATATCAGAGTTAACAATTGTTATGTAGGCAAATCATTAAAAGGTCAACCCACCCCGGTCGGAACAACCCCAGGAGGAGGTTGAGACGGGGCAACAGATCCCAGCTCCAATAGTTTTTCAAAGGGCCACAAATATCCCTGGGTCTTGACGTCACGGGGAGAGTAGATGCAAATAGCTCACCATTAGTATCACAATAAATGAGACTATTTAACCATGATTTGGTGGTGGGAGTATATTTATTGCCACAATGTAAAGCTATCTTGCGTTTAACAAGCAGCAGCGTGATAGAAGTAAAGCAGCGTGACTGTTTGGGGATGTTGCAAACGTATCCCAAAAGGCCACTTCCAGAGTAGGGTGGAGGTCAAGGTGTGTCATCTTTGAAAGGATTCTGTACACTGCTCTCCAGTACCCCCAATCTTCCCGCAGTTCCAAGTCATATGGACAAAGTCAGCCCTGTGCGGCCCGCATTTAGGACAACTGTGTGATCTAGAAGGATCAATCGAGTTAAGTTTAGCGGGGGACATGTAGGCTCTCCATAAGAACTTGAAATTAATCAGTTTATGACGGCTGTTCAGGGAGACCGCCTTAGTTTGAGTGCAGCAGAAGGACCAATGGAAATCTTCTATAGGGTGTCCCAGGTCACGTTGCCAGGTCTCACGGACCTTGACACCCCTGGTATGGACTAACGCCATACAGGCTTTATATAACTTAGAGATTAAGTGTTCACCCCCTGTGCTTGTGATCAACAAAGTCAGTGGTGTAAATGACTCCGGCTCCAGCGGGAAGTCAAAGATCAACGCCCGTAATGCACTGCGAAGCCTACTAAGTTTAAAATGGTCCATAAAGGATGCTTAGCTAAATCTGGTGACTTCAGCACTGTGAAAGACATGCCCAATTGGAAATAACTCACCACTAGTGTCTAAGAAGTATTTGACCAGAGTCCGTTGTACCAGGTTTTCTTCGTTGATGGGCAACCAAGGGTTGTTAAGTATACTGGTAACGCAGAGGAGTATAGGGTGTGGCTGCCAGTTGCTCGTGTCAATTTCTTCCAAGCCCAACAAGTGGTGGATACTGTTTGAATTGTGACAATATTGCCAGTGTGCACTCGAAATACAACTGATGAAACGTAGAGAATCAATTGCATCTGTGTGCGTCCTTGCCAGTGTGCCGTGTCCAAAGTCGCCAACTGAACAATGCAACAAGTATTATTTACACTAGTTTCCACGGGTTTTACTCACATCACATAACGCTTTTTGAGCGCCACGTGTTATAAATAATTCAGTTACTTTAAGCATGCCATCATATTCGGATACCTTTTTACCATCACCCTTGTTTTCTTTGCTGGGCACGCATTTGCACTCTTTTTAACCTGTGTCACGTCTTCACATGATCCACATATCAGGAGGTTGTTGTAATTTATTATTAAGTGGTGTGAATTATTGGACTGTTTCATTTACAGAATATGTTACGGAGACCCCTAATGAAGTGCCACTCTCGCCCCGAAAAGCATTGGGATGTTTAATTTTTGATTGCAACAGAATACTATTTGGCTACCAAGGAACCATTGGTAGAATGACATCAGTTGATTGAATATAATCGAAAAAGAAGCTTCAGCAACACACCAAGTGTATTGATTGAATGAACTTGTTTAATTGACAAAGGAAACATTCCTGTTTCCAGATAAGTGCTCCCGCCAGCTTGGAGGGTTTTCCCTCCCAGGACACTGCTTGAATATCACGGGGTTCTCTTGGGAATCCTTTCGGCAAAATTATTTTAAGCTGAGCCGGGTGCACCAGGTCAGCTTCTAGTTTAGAATAGGGGATACGTGCATCTAGGTGATACCAGGAGTGTGCATAGCTACATTATGCAACTAATAAATCAGGATATTTGTTACCCCCAGTCCTTCCCTCTCGTATGGTAGTGTCAATGTGTCCCATCTGAACCTGGCTCCCACTCCACACCAACCTGATAAGGTTATCGAAGCGTGCGGAAAAAGCTATTGGGTAAGGGGATGAATATATTTTGAAACAAATACAAACATTTAGGGAGAACAACCATTTTAATGATGGCAACTCTCCCCGCTAAGGAGAGGGGAAGCTTTATCGAGCGTTCCACTTGCTGTTCCAGCGTATGCAGCGCTGGGCCATAATTTATTAACACCACCTGCACAGCTTCAATATGAATTTGTATCCCCGGATATTTGGTGGTATCATTACACCACTTCAGCCGGTATTCACACTCCCACCTGGCAGTGCTGGTCGTGAGCGGAATCATTTCTGATTTGCCCCAATTTATGCCAAGTTCAGAGTATCTACCAAACCGAATGACGTCTCGAACTAGTGGTTCCAAATTCTCTTGGGGACGGCGAACATATAATATAATGTCATCCGCAGAGAGGGAAATTAAAAGAGGACCAGTCATAAACTGAAGCCCCCTGTGCAAGTGTTGTTCTTGAAATTGTTGAACCAAGGGGTCCATTGCAATAATGAACAGCAACGGCGAGAGCGGGCAGCCTTGTCTAGTGCCACAATATAATTTTAATTGAGGGGACAATGTACCATTGAGCTGCAATCGGGCTGTGGGGAGGCATACAGCAATGCAGTAAGCTCAATGAAACCCTTTTGCATCCCCATCTACCTCATTACCGCCAGAAAAAAAGGCCACTCCAGGGAGTCAAAAGCTTTTTCCGTGTCTAACAATACTGCGGCTGCTGGAACTTAAGGGTTGATCCTGTTAATGACTGCAAAGAGAGTTCGGAGGTTTAGGGTTGTAGACCTATGAGGTACAAACCCTGACTGCACAGGTGAGATAATACGATCAAGTAGCAGCGCAAGGCGCAACACACTCATTTTTGCCAGGATTTTATAATCCAGGTTTAACAATGACAGCGGCCTATATGACCCACATAGGAGCAGGTCCTTGCCTGGCTTGGGGAGTAGAACGATCACGGCTTCCCGCAATGTGGGGGGGAGTTCCCGCCTCTCAAGGGCCTCATTATACACCTCTAGCAAGTACGGAGCTAAAATGCCTTTATAAGCCTTGTAAAAGCTGCCAGTAAACCCTTCTAGCCCTGGAGCGGTCGAGCCAATAATGGCATCTATGGCGCTGACGATTTCTTCCAAAGAGAATGGTTCCACCAAGAATTGTTGCATAGCTTTTTCCAGCCAAACAAGCGCAACTTCGGCTAGATATGTATCACGATCTGCATCACTATGTGCAATTCGTGTTGAATATAACTGGGTGTAATAGTCCAGAAGCTCATCCCGTATATCGGGAGTGCTGGTCAGGATTTGCCCTTGCAACGAGCGTAAACTTGTAAAACATGAGTTACCAGCCGGAGGCCTTAGAAGTTGCGTCAGTGTGCGGCCTGGTCTATCGCCCTCCCCATATCTGCGCGCGATAGCGTATTTACTTAAGAAACGCGCCTTGCGTTCCGCTGCCTCCTTAAACTCTTGCAGTAGTACTAAACAGCGGCCGAGTTGCGCTGGGTCAGGACATACCAGTTGTTCCCGATCTAGGATAGCCAGCTGTTTTTCAATACATGACAGTGTACGCCTCAAGTCGCGCAGAACCCCAGCGTGTTTGGAGATGCATATCCCACGTGTATATGCTTTGAAAGCCTCCCAAATGGTTGCCCAGGGTTGAACTGAATCATTGTTTATGTCAAAATATTCAATAATGGCGTCATGGAGCTCAGAATGAAATACTTCGTCTTGCAAGGCCTGGCTTTGGAATCTCCACTGCCTTTCGCAACCTTCCGGTCTAGGGACCTTGAGTGTGAGTGACACGGGGGAATGATCAGAGTGTGTTGTAAGTAGGTGTTGGGATTCTCTGTACCAAGCTGCCAGATTGGAGGTCACCATCCAAAAGTCTAATCGCGCCCAGGTGTCATTTGGAGTGGAATAGAGCGTGTACGCGGATTCCCCGAGCCTACAGCGACGCCAAACATCAATGAGGCCAAGCGTTTCGTATAACTCTAATAAGGCGCGGCGTGCTCGGAGCTTTGTATCTGGGGATTCTGAGGAGCTATCTCGTGTGGGGTCTAAAAGAAGGTGAAAATCACCCCCCATGCAAATATAATCCGCATCTAATTGTAGGATTTGGGAATGTAATGAGTGAAAAAAATCCGGATCGTCTACATTGTGCGCGGAAATGCAGACTAACGCCACGAGAAGCAAAAAGGTAGTCGTTTATGTATAAGTACAGCTGTTCCCCTGGCGTTAAGTGCTGTAGTTAGCGAAGTACCTATGGGGGCCTCAGGAGGAGGCAAAACGTGACACTGTGGATGGGTTTCTTTGGTAGAATACAATGTCTACGTGATGCCTCAGTAAGTGATTCAGCGCCTGTTTTCCTTTTTTGGCGTTGTTGAGGCCCCTAACATTCCAAGTAAGCAGTGTGACGTCACAAAAGTTCGACAATATACCCCCTGCAGCCACAGTCTAGGTTGGAAACAAGACTGTACACTTTGACATCAAGACATCACACCAGCTACATTGAGAGATTGTAGATGAAAGCAATTGTATACTCTCCCAACAAACAAACCCCCGTCCACCCACCACCCAACCCTGGAACCCCTAACCCAGGGACAGACCCCATTGACTAATAGGTGGAATGCAATGCAAAACAATCCCAACCATGGGAAATAGAAAGAAACAACATACATTCTAAATAATATATCCAATACCCAGTAATACACACTTGGGGACTCGCCATCTCCCCAACTTTGCAAAAAATGAATGCTGAAGCTCATAATGCCCTAAAAAGAAATGATTATCAGTGGTCACTGGTTGACCTGGAATACAGTTATAAATGAAATCCCTCCGTGGAGAAGAGTTCCACACTGGCTGCCGATCCGCTATGTGGAGGAGAGACTCGTAGAGTATCATTGTCCTGGGCACCCACAGTTCCCTCATAATTCCGGCAGAATTCCTGAACTTGTGTGGGTGAATCAAATACTAATGCTAATGATGTCTCCACAGCAATGTCGTCTGCCATAATGGTTACAGCGCTTTCCTCTGGAAGTCTTTGCTCAATAGCGAGCCTAGGTCAGCTTCTTTACTACAATCACCTGAACACCTTGCATTTAACTATTACTCTGCAAAGTAAATTATACAGTACTACGTGACCAAAAAATGGATACAAAGGGGGCAGAAGGGGTGTGTGCCCAGCCTCTTATAGGCTCTGAGGGGTGCAGGTGGGCCTGCTCCTGGTCCTTACCACATCTGGGCACCCGCACGTGTCCTGTGCTGCTGGATTCGTGAGAGCACTGAGTGCTTTCTTGATCACACCCCCCTCCTTCTCCTGCCAACTGGTGCACCAGGTGTGGACTCCAGAGAGCACTATGAGTGCTTTCTTGGTCACAACCCCTCCTTCTCCTGCCAACTGGTGCACCAGGTGTGGACTCCAAAGAGCACTATGAGTGCTTTCTTGCTCACACCCCCTCCTTCTCCTGCCAACTGGTGCACCAGGTGTGGACTCCAGAGAGCGCTATGAGTGCTTTCTTGACCACACCCCCCTCCTGCTCCTGCCAACTCGTGCACCAGGTGTGGACTCCAGAGAGCACTATGAGTGCTTTCTTGCTCACACCCCCTCCTTCTCCTGCCAACTGGTGCACCAGGTGTGGACTCCAGAGAGCGCTATGAGTGCTTTCTTGACCACACCCCCCTCCTTCTCCTGCCAACTGGTGCACCAGGTGTGGACTCCAGAGAGCACTATGAGTGCTTTCTTGATCACACCCCCCTCCTTCTCCTGCCAACTGGTGCACCAGGTGTGGACTCCAGAGAGCGCTATGAGTGCTTTCTTGATCACACCCCCCTCCTTCTCCTGCCAACTGGTGCACCAGGTGTGGACTCCAGAGAACACTATGAGTGCTTTCTTGGTCACACCCCCTCCTTCTCCTGCCAACTGGTGCACCAGGTGTGGACTCCAGAGAGCACTATGAGTGCTTTCTTGATCACACCCCCTTCCTTCTCCTGCCAACTGGTGCACCAGGTGTGGACTCCAGAGAGCACTATGAGTGCTTTCTTGACCACACCCCCCTCCTGCTCCTGCCAACTCGTGCACCAGGTGTGGACTCCAGAGAGCACTATGAGTGCTTTCTTGCTCACACCCCCTCCTTCTCCTGCCAACTGGTGCACCAGGTGTGGACTCCAGAGAGCGCTATGAGTGCTTTCTTGACCACACCCCCCTCCTTCTCCTGCCAACTGGTGCACCAGGTGTGGACTCCAGAGAGCACTATGAGTGCTTTCTTGATCACACCCCCCTCCTTCTCCTGCCAACTGGTGCACCAGGTGTGGACTCCAGAGAGCACTATGAGTGCTTTCTTGGTCACACCCCCTCCTTCTCCTGCCAACTGGTGCACCAGGTGTGGACTCCAGAGAACACTATGAGTGCTTTCTTGGTCACACCCCCTCCTTCTCCTGCCAACTGGTGCACCAGGTGTGGACTCCAGAGAGCACTATGAGTGCTTTCTTGATCACACCCCCTTCCTTCTCCTGCCAACTGGTGCACCAGGTGTGGACTCCAGAGAGCACTATGAGTGCTTTCTTGGTCACACCCCCTCCTTCTCCTGCCAACTGGTGCACCAGGTGCGGACTCCAGAGAGCGCTATGAGTGCTTTCTTGATCACACCCCCCTCCTTCTCCTGCCAACTCGTGCACCAGGTGTGGACTCCAGAGAGCGCTATGAGTGCTTTCTTGATCACACCCCCCTCCTTCTCCTGCCAACTGGTGCACCAGGTGTGGACTCCAGAGAGCACTATGAGTGCTTTCTTGGTCACACCCCCTCCTTCTCCTGCCAACTGGTGCACCAGGTGTGGACTCCAGAGAGCACTATGAGTGCTTTCTTGATCACACCCCCTCCTTCTCCTGCCAACTGGTGCACCAGGTGTGGACTCCAGAGAGCGCTATGAGTGCTTTCTTGGTCACACCCCCTCCTTCTCCTGCCAACTGGTGCACCAGGTGTGGACTCCAGAGAGCACTATGAGTGCTTTCTTGGTCACACCCCCTCCTTCTCCTGCCAACTGGTGCACCAGGTGTGGACTCCAGAGAGCGCTATGAGTGCTTTCTTGATCACACCCCCCTCCTTCTCCTGCCAACTGGTGCACCAGGTGTGGACTCCAGAGAGCACTATGAGTGCTTTCTTGGTCACACCCCCTCCTTCTCCTGCCAACTGGTGCACCAGGTGTGGACTCCAGAGAGCACTATGAGTGCTTTCTTGGTCACACCCCCTCCTTCTCCTGCCAACTGGTGCACCAGGTGTGGACTCCAGAGAGCGCTATAAGCTCGGTCTTGGCAATACCCGCCTTCTCCTCCTCCCAGTTGCAGCAGCTGGTGTGTTCTGGGCAAGTCAGTCCGTCCCTTGCCTCCAGCAGCAGTAAAGGCAAATGCACCTGTGAAGCCCGACATTGACTGCCATGTGATGACCTGGTGTAACCCTGGAGGATCTTCTTCGCCCTCATGTACAGGGACCCTTACATCACCTTTCAAGAAATCTCTCAGTGTCCTGAAACATTTATTTTTGCCTGTTTTTCGGCAAAAAGGAATCAACAGACTATTTTAAAGAAGTGGTATTTCTCAGCAAATCATAACGCTGACAATAGCACAGCTTACTCTCAGCGCGGCTCTCTATAAGCGAACCTTTCACAGTGTGGGACCTGATGTCGTAATGACCAGTACCAGTGTGGCACTAACACCAACCAACCAATACCAGCGCGGCACCTGATGACGTAGATTTGAGCAGCTGACAGCGGCTCTCCCTCCTTCACAATTAGCTTCACATAAGCAATACTTTTCGAAGCCGCAAAGGCAAATAACTCTGGTCTATTCCACTAAAGAAATGCATACTTATCAGTCAATCAAAAGGCTAAACAGGGAACCATGCTTTCCAGACGTTATCTCACACGCAAGTGAAATCTCGACCAGCAGCAAATCACCCTGACTAGTGCAGTTTCTCCTCTATACTCCTGCAACAGCTACAGTTTCCTATCTCAGTTGTGCGGCTGATAGTAGCTCACGAGGCAACAGCACAAAACTTAACAAACATGTCATTCACAATAAACATATTGTCTATACCAGGATCTTAGACTACAGCAAGCCTGAAAACAACTTAAAGTTCTCAACAACAAGTGCATATGTGTATGCACTGACATGAACAAGCGATATACTTCCGTCCAGCTTTACAGCCTTCTTGGACTTACAAACACAATTAGTGACACACAACCAGGTCCTTGTGTCCTGTTCCCTTTGCTGCCTCTATTGCCTGCCTGATTACTGTTGTCTTTGCCTGCCTGCCCTGTTTAGTTCTGGATTTATTTCATTTTTATTTATTTTACAGAGTTTTATATAGCGCAAACTTGACCCGAATCCGGTATCAGAGTGATTTACATAGCATCAGTTGCATTACATGAGGACACAAGGATTGTAGCCCGTTTGCCATTTGTTCCCCCCCACCCCCTGGCCTCCTGCCCAACTCTAGCCATTTTTTCCCATCCACCGCCTTCTGGCACCACCTGCAGCCTCCCAGGGCCCCTCCCACCTACTAGGACCGACTTAATGGGGGTCACAGCGCAACGGTGCAGCAGGTGCACTGCTGGTGCGCCAAAGCCACACCTAAGGCAAGCCTGTCTGTGCCTGTCCACACATGGACCGCACCCAGCAGCAGGAACCCTGGCCCTCGGCCTCTCACATATACTCCCCATAGAACTTCGAGCCCTGGACCCCAGACATTCAACAACTGCTGCCTCGCATCTCCTCGTTCCACTGCAGGACCAATCACCTGCCACCGATGTCTCTTCATCTGCAACTCAGGACCTCCCACCCTCACAGCAACCCGTGCCACTCCCACTCCACCTGCAGAGACTGCCCCAGAACCACTTCTGCTGAACTCCTGATTTCTCTGCAAATATGCCACCGAAGTCTGGGACACCATCGACACCCTTGCTCAAATGTGATCTTCATCGCAGAAAGCTGTCTTAACCTCTCCTCTGCCCCAGACATCACCACTGCAATACCCAGTGGATACAAAATGACACACTGGGACCGCACCAACAAACATGCAGGAGGCATGGCCATCATCCACAAAGAATCAATCCGCTGTACCACCATCAAAGATGACACCACACCAATCATGGAACATTTCAACTTTCAACTCAACACTGATGACAGAACCACCAAAGGCACCCTCGCCTACAGACCACGCTCCAGCCTCTGCAACGCCATCACAGACCACATCACGCCACTTGCCTTCGAGTCCAAGCACTGCATCTTCCTCACAGACACAAACTCCGTCAAACCCCCTGGAATGCATGGGCAACATGAGCCTCATCAGCTGGTCACTGACCCCACACACAGAGCAAGACACACTCTTGACCCGATTTTCATGTCCAGCAACAGAGTCAAATACAGCCATGCAACAGAACTCACTTGGACCAACCTCTCCATCGTCCACTTCACCATAACAGGATCACCACACACCACCACCAGCCCCCCTGCCTCTCAACGCCTTCTTTTGCAGTTGGAACAAAGTAATACAAACCCAATGGATGGATGCCCTCAACACCACAAAGCCCGACCCCTCAACCAACTTGGAACAAGCAGTCCAGAACATAATGACGTGGATTGCCGAGGAGCCGACCCCATCATACCAGCTAAAACCTGCAGATCCACCAAACTTGTAAGCTGGCACACCCCAGCACTCAGGACAATGAAGCACAAATGCAAACAACTAGAGAGAAGGCGCACCCGGTGTGGGAAGCGCACTGCTATGCACCAGCAGAGATGCGACAGACGTAGCCACCTTCAAATTGGCTCTCAACAAATACCACCAAAGTTGCCTTAGCAGATCGCATTGAAGCAAGCGCCTACCACACCAAGGAATACTTCAGCATCGTTCGAGAGTTCTCCTGCCCAACGGCCACGAGAACACGATCCCTCCCTCACAGGAACTCTGTGACGTCCTAGCGAACCACTTCCACAACAAGATATCCACCATCTACATGAACTTCGAGTCCTAACCCACCAGGCTCCTCACTCCTACCGGTGCCTCCCCAGATCAGTCATTCACTACATGGAAACAGACCACCACTCATAACACCACAACCATCATGAACTCCATTCACTCTGGAGTACAGACAGACCCTTTCCCCCACTGGCTCTTCAACCTAAGTAGTAAAGACATCAGCTGCCAACTCACCATCATCTTCAATGCATCCATCACCACAGCCACCTTCCCCAAATGCATGGAAACATGCATGAGTCAGACCCCCTCCTCAAGAAACCCTCCGTCAACCCGAATGAACTGCAGAACTATCACCCCATCTCCATGCTCCCTTTAATGCCAAAGTTTTCGAGAAGATCATCAACTAACAGCTCACGAACACCTGAAGAACAACAACCTGAATGACGCCTCTCAATCCGGTTTCTGTGCCAACCACAGCACTGAGACCAGGGCAGTCTTAACAGCAGTATAGCCCCCATGCAAAGCAGTGCACTGGGCCCTGCCTACACAACAACTCACAGGAATAAAAAAGTAAATTATCTATAAAATAAACTCATATTTATTGGTACCTCCAACAAAATCAGTGTTTTGACATTTAAAAAAAACAGTTTGTACAGCAAAGATTAATCAGTACAAACGTTTGGACAATATAACGTTAGCCATGAATTTGGGAAAAAAAAGATTTCAACATAAAAATGGTACTTAGTTGGTAAATCATACTGGCAGAGAGGGCATGGGCGCACAGTATGAAATTACCATGAACTATTTATCATTGATCAAGTGTTCACCACAAACATTTGCGAAATTTCTTTGCAAAGTATTCCTTTAGAATTGGCTTGAAGTTAGTGGACTTCAGGATTTAATATTCCAGACACATGAGTAAGAGCCAGTTCAAACGCTAATGCCCCATTATGCTGCGAAGCTGATTTTTTATAAGTTTGAGTCTTGAAAATGATTGTTTTCCTGCATGTTTGGTCACCATCCTGCACATGAACACAACGAGTGCAATTTCAACATTGGGGAAACACAGATGTCAAGTTGTCCGAAATTACTTTTCTGTACAAACCAGGGAGAGTATCACAATTTTCATCATGAACGATGTATTGCTTGAGAGGCTCACATTCATTTAAAATATCACCATAATCAAGTTCTTTGTGAATACATTAGCCAGATGTTTTCCCTTTTTTGTTTAGCTCATCAGAACCTATTTTTTCCCATTCACTGTAAGAACACAGATTTGCAATCAATGAAAAAGCTTCTGCACGTTTTGTCAGTTTAGGAATTATAGAGTCCAGAACAGGAAGGAATGTTTTCACCTTGAACTTATCACTTTTTTTAACAACAGATTTTATTGATTTTACATAGTACCAGATGGGCCGAGCCCAGCAAGCAACGTACATTTGAAAGGCACAGTGTAGAAACTCCAGGTACTGTAAATTACCCACCCATGAGGTCTGCGGAACATCAGACCTTAGAAAACAAATCTCCCCCCCTCTAAACGCACACCTTACATACTTTAAAAACATGATATAGGCACATTGAATGAGTTTCTGTCTACGTCTGAGTTGCATTAGCACATTCAACTGGCAAGTCATTCACCACTAGTCTCTAAATAGGGTCTCGGGTGACTGGCTGACAAGTCGATACCCCTGTACTTGGCCCACCTAGCCCAGATCTTCCCATGCTTCTGCGGAAGCCCCTTGCCTGAAACACCGCAATCTCCGCTGACATGCACAGATCCATGGCCTTTTTCCAGGTAGCTATGCTAGGCGGGGACTTAGCCTTCCAATGCTGCGCTATGTCTCGCTTAGCCAATGTGAGGCCCAAGAACAGAAGGTGTCTTTTATATCTGCTCCCCCCCCCAGTGTCTTCTGTGCTGTGTAAGAGTGCCAGTCTAGGGTCCGCTGGAAGGTCCCATGCCAGTACCCTCCCCATGCAAGACAATACGCCTGACCAGAAGTGCTGCAATGCCCCGCAACTCCACATCGTTTGCAGGAATGACACCTCATCTGTGCCACAATGGAGACAAGTGGGGGACTGAATACCCCCCATTTTCCAGAGGCAGAGACGCGTGTGATATATTCTATGGAGATATTTAAATTGGATTCCATAACATTGCAAGCAAAAAAACGGCAACATTTCTCTTGCGAGTACAGACATGCCAACTTCTTGCTACAAGTCGTAATTTTCCTCCTTCTACCGAGTTAGCGTGAGATTTGATTGTTGATTGGCGGGTGATCAGAAATGAGTGTCAATTTTAGTGGCAGCCGACACTGATTTAAAGTGGTAGGGTGGGTGCAGGAAGATGCTTGTGCCGGGAGGGGGGTGGGAGGGGGGATCGGGGTTAATAATAAAAAATGTATACCTGGTGATTAAGGCCGCCTCGCCCCCCTCTGCCTCCACGTCCTGGTCTCAGCAGTCCCCAGGCCAGCATCACGGACTCTCCATCCAATGCCCACGCTGCTCTCAAACATGAGAGCAGCGTGGGCATTGGCCTGAGCAGGCAGGATTAAGGCTTGCTCAGGCACAGGGGGTCTGTGCTGTTCCTCCAACCCGATTCTATGCACAGCCAGGTTGGAGAAACCTAAGTGCGCATGTCAGTTTGGCCGAGCCTAAGACGGCCGGCCAAACTAACATGTGCACTTAAAAGTGCACATCTACCACTTCTTCTCCCACCTCCCATGGTCCCTGGTTAAATCTGGTCTGTGCATAGATTATCATTGCTAACTATGCTAACTATTCTTATGGGGTCCCTGGGCAACTGCCTAACGTACCCATGTGTAAGAACAGCACTGATTGATACCACCCGATCGCCACCGCAGATAACATCAGCACCCTACTCGACAGGGGGGAATCAGTGACCCTGATCGTCTTCGACCTCTCCGCAAAATTCAACACTGTATCCCACCACACACTCATCAAGAGACTGCATCACATCAGGATCCAGGGAGATAAATCGCTTCTTTCCGCACGGGGCAAACTCAGAGAATCTGCCTATCTCCTTTCACCTCGGAACCCAAGAGCACCATCTGGGGAGTCCCTCAAAGGTCATCCCTCAGCCCCACCCTCTTCAACACCTACATGACACCTCTAGCCGACATAGTCAGAACCCACAATCTCAACATCATCTCCTGTGCCGACGATATCCAGCTCATCCTCTCGCTCTCAGCAGACGCCACTACCATGAAGACAAATTTCCACAATTGCATGAAGAATGTTGCAGACTGGATGAATGCGAGCTGTCAGAAGCTCAACCCTGTCAAGACCACAGTGCTGATCTTTGGCAACAGCACCTCCCCTTGGAATGAAACCTGGTGGCCCACCAAACATGGACCCACTCAAACACCAACAGACCACACCTACAACCTCAGCATCATCTTGGACAGCAAACTTACCATGAAACGACAGATCAATGCGGTATCTTTCGCCTGCTTCCATCTCCTAGGCATTGGTGCAGTAGTTGAATTGGACCATATCCCAGTCACCTCTGAATTAGTCCCGGACATCTGGGAGCAAAGCTTCATCCCTCATTATTAAAAGTCCCAATTGCGCAGGTGGAAGATGACCACAACAATGCCTGAACAATGGTGGTGAGGGTCCCCTTGGTGTGTGGACTGCTTTCAATGCAGTGATAAACTGTACATTTCTGGCCATATTGGCCTACAGCACATGCCTCCACAACTTGGAGGTACCCAAACTCGAAGTGGAAGTGCAAGAAGTTGAGCATAAAAGAACAACCCACCCTTGTCCGTGTATCATTTGCGAACTTATTGTAGCTAGAGATCAGCTTCACATACACTGTACTAATAAAGCCAAACTGGGTTTGCTTCACTTGAAAAACCAAGGCGCACGTACCGTAGACAAGGTAGGAACACAATTAGCCATGGTTTGTGAAGCACACGACAAAATGAATATATATTTTAAAAAATCCGAACCCAAACAGGAGATATCCTGACTGATGATGCTAAGAAACGTAATGAATGTAGACGAGTTTATTCCATGTGGTATTCCAGAGAATGTAGCTCCACGTCGGAACAGCAGCAATACTCAGAGAATATTAAACTGACCCAATTGCAGCAGGAAAAAGTGAACAAAGGCTGACAAATTTAAGGCTGCAATTAAGATTTTAAAGTGAGTAAAGCCCCGGGCTCAAGTGGTTTTATGGCCCTACATCATAAAACCTTTATACAAAAATGAGCACTGAAATTGCTCGAACGTTTTAATCACTGTGCAAGCGAGAGGGCGATCACATGTACCAACAAGGAGTGTGGCCACCATCACAGTCATTCCAAACCCGGTAAGGAAGCCAGATTTTGCACATTCTACCATCTTATTGCACTCCTCAATCCAGATGCCAAGCTCTACAATAACATTCTGGCTGCAAACCTCAAAGAAGTCCTGCTTAATGTAGGGAGCAATCCACCGGATCGAAGAAACTTCGCCGAAGGACATACCTGCGGTCCGTTCACTCAACGCCGAGAAAGAAGGCTTTCAACTGGATGGATTGGTCCTTCCTGAATTTAACCCTTAAGCAAATGCAGTTTGAATCGCACTTTTTGAGCATGTTTTCCCAACTACTCTAGCCCCATAGCGAGATGTTCTTAATGACTGCAGGCCGGATGCATTCCGGCTGGCAGAATGTCCCATCGCAATGCTCTTCTTTGCTTCTTATTATTGAACTTCTTGACAGCCTAATACCACACACTGAGGTCGTCCCAGTCCTCAAATTCGGCTTCAGGGAATACAAGATCACCCTGCATGCGGATGGGGTTCCTCTTACCCATGGGATATGCATGCGGATGGGGTTCCTCTTACTCTGGGATCTGTATGCGGATGGGGTTCCTCTTACTCTGGGATCTGCATGCGGATGGGGTTCCTCTTACTCTGGGATCTGTATGCGGATGGAGTTCCTCTTACTCTGGAATCTGTATGCTGATGGGGTTCCTCTTACTCTGGGATCTGCATGCGGATGGGGTTCCTCTTACTCTGGGGTCTGTATGCTGATGGGGTTCCTCTTACTCTGGGATCTGTATGCTGATGGGGTTCCTCTTACTCTGGGATCTGTATGCTGATGGAGTTCCTCTTACTCTGGGATCTGCATGCGGATGGGGTTCCTCTTACTCTGGGATCTGTATGCTGACGGGGTTCCTCTTACCCATGGGATATGCATGCGGATGGGGTTCCTCTTACCCATGGGATATGCATGCGGATGGGGTTCCTCTTACTCTGGGATCTGTATGCGGATGGGGTTCCTCTTACTCTGGGATCTGCATGCGGATGGGGTTCCTCTTACTCTGGGATCTGTATGCGGATGGAGTTCCTCTTACTCTGGAATCTGTATGCTGATGGGGTTCCTCTTACTCTGGGATCTGCATGCGGATGGGGTTCCTCTTACTCTGGGATCTGTATGCTGATGGGGTTCCTCTTACTCTGGGATCTGTATGCTGATGGGGTTCCTCTTACTCTGGGATCTGTATGCTGATGGAGTTCCTCTTACTCTGGGATCTGCATGCGGATGGGGTTCCTCTTACTCTGGGATCTGTATGCTGATGGGGTTCCTCTTACTCTGGGATCTGCATGCGGATGGGGTTCCTCTTACTCTGGGATCTGTATGCTGATGGGGTTCCTCTTACTCTGGGATCTGTATGCTGATGGGGTTCCTCTTACTCTGGGATCTGTATGCTGATGGAGTTCCTCTTACTCTGGGATCTGTATGCTGATGGGGTTCCTCTTACTCTGGAATCTGTATGCTGATGGGGTTCCTCTTATTTCAATATTTTGTACTCCGGATGGAATAGCTTTTGAAACACAAGATGAGGATGTTTTGTACCGAATGACTCTAGATAATAGAGAAAGTGAGATGCTTGGTACATATGCTGTGTTTAATCCGGAGGATTTGCCTCAAGAACTGAGAGACACAGTGAAAAAGACAGTGGTGAGTCTGGGAACGATAGGCAGAGAAGGTGGTCCTTTTACGAGAATGCAGATTGATTTCATTGAAATGCCACAAGTGAACAGATTGAGGTATGTTCTAGTGGTAGTCTGTTTGTTCTCGAGGTGGGTGGAGGCCTATCCGACCAGGAGAAATGATGGAATAACAGTGGCAAAGTTACTGTTAAGAGAGTTGATTCCTAGGTACGGGTTTCCAGTAACGATTGAGTCTGATAGAGGTGGACACTTCTATAATGAGCTCATGAGTTTAATTTATGAAGCATTGAGCATACAGCAGAAGCTACATTGTGCATACAGACCAGAGGCTTCTGGCGTGGTGGAGCAGATGAATGGCACAATCAAGAACAGGATTGGTAAGATGTGTTTAGCCACTGGAATGAAATGGCCTGATGTCTTGCCTCTAGTGCTAATGACTATTAGATCTACTCCAGATAGAACTACTGGTTTGAGTCCACACGAAATTTTGATGGGACGTGCAATGCGTCATGCATTTGTGCCTGTCAATAAGTTGATGACAATAACTGATGACATGATTTTGGATTACTGTAAAGGCCTGGCTGACGCAGTTCATTCTGTGTTTCACCAGGTTGGAGGAGACGCTACTACACTTGAGAAGAAGCAAGCTCATGATCCGAGTCCAGGGGACTGGGTGAGGATTAAGGTGCACAGAAGAAGTAATTGCTTGGTTCCAAGGTGGGGAAGGCCAAGACAAGTCATTCTGACTACGACAACTGCAGTGAAGTGTGCTGGTGTGAAAAACTGGGTACATGCAAGTCATACTCTGAGAGGTCCAAATCCAAAAGACGGGACTGGTAAGGAGTATTTTGAAGAGTCAGATTCTAGTGATGATGAAGAAACAGAACCAGTGAGAAGGAATCGGAATTTTGAAAGAGCTGAAGGAGAAAGAGAGTCAGGTGATTCTTTCTTTCCAGGAGAAGCTTCAAGAGAAACATTGAGAGTCACAGAGGGAAGATCAGATTCTGTGAGAGAGCCTGAAGTTCCAACAAGCAGTGGAGAAGAAAGAAGAGAAAAGAGCAGTTCCACAGAGACTACTCCTGAATCAGATGAGGAGGTTGAAAATCCACTTGAGATTACACCTGAAGAAGTAGAGTCAGAAGAAGATAGAGAGGGACAGATTGCGGAAGACCCCCGAGGAGGTGTAGGGAATATTTTTGATGAGCTAGGTGAAGGGACAAGTAGACAGCAAGAAGATTGCGTGTTGGAGACCCGAGGAGGGACAGGAATAGGGAAATCTCGAGTGGTGAAAAAGAAGTCTGTGGAGAATAAAAGAATTGCTGAGGGACAAAAGGCAGATGAAACAGAATCGGATGAAAGTGAGAATGAGAAACATGAAGGCCGAGTTCTGAGGAAAAGGACTTGGATTGGAGAAAGAAACAATAAAGAAGTGAGACCGAAAAAGGTTGTACGAGGAGATATTTGGCCTAACAAGATAAAGAGGCTGAGGTACAGATTGACACGAGTGGATTCGTCAAAAGCTGAACAGGTGAACGAAGTGTCGAGTCAAAATAAAACAAAAGGTGGAAAACAAGAAGAATCGAAGGAACAAGGAAGAATCAAAAGAAATAGACAACCCAACCAAAAGTACAGATCACCGGAATGGTCTTATGTAGCACTGTCTGAAGGAGAAGAAGAAGAAGCAGTGAATCAAGACAATCCGGAGGGAATCTTGAGAAAAGTGGTTGAGGGAGAGGAAAAGTCTGTTGGAATCTTAAAAGTTATCCTGACTGACATTGGAGAAGAGTCAGATGCACAGGATGTTGTTGAAGATCTGATACAATTTGATGTCGAAGAAGTTGAAGTGAAGAGTGATGAATATCCAAATTGAGTGAATTGAAGCAAACACTTGGAGAAAAGTGAAAAGAAGAAAGTCTGAAATTTAGCTGTCTGAAGTAATCTGGAATTATAGAAATTACAGTAGTGGAGTAGTAGAGGCTAAGTCAAAAGACACGGTCAAAGTAGTAAATGGCTAACATAGAAAATAATCAAAGTAGATGTGCCTTTTTGAAAAGATGGTGTAGAATGTGCTGCTGCTGTACTGGATTATTAATGCTACTATGGGGAGTTTTAGCTTTATTAGCTACTTTTAGAGTTACAATAGGTACATTCGAAATGCACGCAGAGAATGTGACTAATGTGGAGAAGAGTTCGCAAAAAGTAGTTCCAACTAGAATTAGTAATACTTACATACATAAAGATAGGTAAATTAATGATTTTTCTAGTAATGTTTTTTCAAAATTGTTGTATGAATACGTGAAGACAATGGAAGTAAGGGATTGCTACGTATGTATGCAGTTACCTGCATCCGTTTCAGAGGGTGTTACTTATCACCATTTACCAGCCCCGTATGGAATTTCATGTAGTGTGTTGAGTAGTGTTTTTTATTTGTTAGGGAAAATAGATTATGTTATGTCTAACAAAGATAATATTTTTGGGCAATTGCCTATGAACAAAAGGCTGAATCCAGCTAAAGAAGCTAATATTTTTGGTGAGATTTTTATTGAAAAAGAAGAATTAACATTAGATTACATTTTTAAGAACAATTTAACTTGCAGTTTGAAAGAAGAGGAGGAGGCTTTCCTAAACATGGTAGAGGAAAGGAGAATGAGCATGCATGAAAAGGCAGGGAAATATAAAATGAGTGAGACAAATTGGGACATTGAGATGGGGAAAGAATTGAGAAATGGGGCTAGCCCAACTTTAGCTCTAGATGCACCACAGAAGGGTAAGCTATGCATTACAAGAAAGAGTTCCCAATATGATACATATTTTGTTGGGACTAGTGAGTGTCATGATACATACTTCATTGCAACAGGATGGGGTTTCAAGGGAGGAGAAGATCCAGTTTTCCCAGGAGTGTATTATGTTTGTGGGAACAAGGCTTATTACAGGTTGCCTGACCATTGGTATGGCACATGTTATGTGGGCCTGGTCTTTCCAAAGATCTTTCATATAGATAGAATAGAGGATATAGAACATATTAATTTACTAACACGTTTTAAGAGAGAAACTTGGTCTGAAATTGTAGGTGATATTTTTGGGGCTTTAATTCCAGCAGTGGGAATTTCTTTGAATGCATATGGAATTCGGAAACTGTCAACAGTGGTGGATCGCTTATCGACAAGTATCGCTGGAGGGTTTCTTTTGGTGAATACGGAGATGATTGCCGTACGTGCCATGTCTATGCAAAATCGACTTGCCCTTGATATTCTATTGGCCAAGGAGGGTGGAGTCTGTGGAATGCTGAAAGTTCAACATTGTTGCACTTACATTCCTGATGAAAGCAAAGACCTGAAGGTCTATATCAAAAATATTACTGATTTGCATGAAGAATTAGTACCACTGGAAGCTGAAAGTATTTGGACCAAAATAGCTAATAAAATAGTTGCTGTTAAAAGTTTTATTGCAAAAATAGGTAGTACTATTATAGGTAAGATATTGTTTCCTTTGACTTGTGTAATTGTTGCTTTATTGATATTAAGATTGGTGTGTTTATGTTGTAAAAACAGGGGAGGGAAAAAGAAATTAATTAAAAGAAATATTGAAAAGAAACATAAAAGGCCAAAAAGAGATCCACAAGAAATAGAATTAGAAGAATTGAGGGAGAGTGTTTACTTGGAGACGAAGAGGGATGATGAAAGGGAGTCTGGTGTGTAGTGTTGTGAAAAGAGGAAAAAAGACATTTTCAATTTCTCCTAAAATGGGACAAAATTTTTTTTGGGTTGTTTATTTGGTGATAATATCACCAAAGGGGGGATTGCTGGAGCAGAGTTTTCTGTTGAAAATTTATCGGGTTTTTAAGCTCCAGTTTTGTCTATATGTAGAGAATTAAAATACTAATTTGTAATCATTAATTATTTGTTTTGTGTGAAAATTCTGAATAACCAACACAATTAACAAGAGAAATTACACGTGGGAATGCATATATGTTGCTTAATAATAATGTGCAGGTTTAATTAAATGAATGTTGCTAAGTGCTGTTTGTTTTAAGCACAAAACGCTTTTGAAATAACGTGTATTAATGCTTTACTGTGTTGCAAAAGGCTAGATAATTACATACACATAAGGGTATTAGTGGGGTTAACACTGTTTAATCATTGCGATGATGTAGTAACGTTGTTTGTGTTTCTTTCAATTAAGATGGTTCGTTTTGGCCTAAGAAAAATGGCTGCCTTTTACAGCCTGCACTCGAGTGATCGAATTTTGATGAGAGGGCCTTGCTGAGCATGGTTGACAGTCACCTGACCATGGCTTCTGCTGGAGTTTTGAAAGTTTCCGTGATGACAGCGACTCCAGGCAAACATCCAAATAACCTTGAAGGGAAAGAGAGCCACAATGAACTTTGTGATTACAGCGGTGGTTTCGCTATGGTTCCGAGGAAGACTATTTACAAAAGTAACATTTGCAAACTCGAGTTTCCTTCTTCCGTCTTTTTATTTTTGTGATTTTTCTGAGCGGAGATTTTCCAAATGTAGCGATGCTACATCCTTTCCTGCTCGCTCTGCTCAGCGGCTCAACGGAAATTTAGAACTTATTTGTTGCTATCATTTTGTAAGTTTTTATTATAAATATACTAGACTAGAGAGGGTCCGTGTCATTGCATTCGGGATTTTTAAGGCCACTTCTTCCCTAACCTGCATTGGTGAGGATCGATGCTGTGAGGACGGCGACTCGGGAGACTTCTACTGAGAGACCTGTCCTGACCCATTTATGACATTTAGCTAGAATAGGTAACTATGAGAATAATGATTTTGCTATTGGTTGACTTTCATTTGAACTAATTTTAGATAAAGTACCATTATTTTAAATACAGTGTTGGTGGTTATTTCTTGTCGTTTATTGAATACTCTAATGTAATTATTGTTGTTTATATCATGACTCAGGACAAAATCAATTTGGTCGCATTGACCTTACTGTAGATGCAGGGTGTTTAGGAGGTTTCTCTCTCCATGGTTGGCACTGATAGAGTAATCCGAGTGTATGTTAGTGAAATGGGCCCAAGCGTATGATGAGTGCATGTGCGTGTATCTGTGAAATTACTCTATCCGTGGAAGTAGGGAGAATTTGTATGCCCTGATCTGCACCATATGCGGATGGGGTTCCTCTTACTCTGGGATCTGTATGCGGATGGGGTTCCTCTTACTCTGGGATCTGTATGCGGATGGGGTTCCTCTTACTCTGGGATCTGTATGCGGATGGGGTTCCTCTTACTCTGGGATCTGTATGCGGATGGGGTTCCTCTTACTCTGGGATCTGTATGCGGATGGGGTTCCTCTTACTCTGGGAGCTGTATGCTGATGGGGTTCCTCTTACTCTGGAATCTGTATGCTGATGGGGTTCCTCTTACTCTGGGATCTCTATGCGGATGGGGTTCCTCTTACTCTGGGATCTGTATGCGGATGGGGTTCCTCTTACTCTGGAATCTGTATGCGGATGGAGTTCCTCTTACTCTGGGAGCTGTATGCTGATGGGGTTCCTCTTACTCTGGGATCTGTATACGGATGGGGTTCCTCTTACTCTGAGAGCTGTATGCTGATGGGGTTCCTCTTACTCTGGGATCTGTATGCGGATGGGGTTCCTCTTACTCCGGGATCTGTATGCTGATGGGGTTCCTCTTACTCTGGGATCTGTATGCGGATGGGGTTCCTCTTACTCTGGGATCTGTATGCTGATGGGGTTCCTCTTACTCTGGGAGCTGTATGCGGATGGGGTTCCTCTTACTCTGGGATCTGTATGTGGATGGGGTTCCTCTTACTCTGGGATCTGTATGCGGATGGGGTTCCTCTTACTCCGGGATCTGTATGCTGATGGGGTTCCTCTTACTCTGGGATCTGTATGTGGATGGGGTTCCTCTTACTCTGGGATCTGTATGCTAATGTTTCCCAGCTGTAATTGATCTAAAATGGCTCCGACTAGCCTCAGGTTACAAGATTAATTATGAGAAATCTGCGGCTTTGATAATAACCCTTCCAGATTGCAAGGCCAAAGAATTAGCAGAGCTCCTTCTATTTTGATGGGCCAAAGAAATACATCAAGTACTTAGGGGACAAAAGAAATCAATTAACATCTAAAAGATCTCTTCAAGGCTATCTCAAAGATAGCTGCCACGGGATATGGTGGCCTGGGGCAAAATTGATAATTTCATCGATGCGAAGGATCAATACCATTAAGATGAGCATCCTCCCTAGGCTTTTATCTTTGTTTCTGGCCTTTCCAGTGTGGGTTGATAGACCCTACTTAAATCATATTCAAAAACTTCTGTCATGGTGTATGTGGAGAAGTAAAAACCTAAGGCTGCCCCAGAAGCTCCTTAGTCAAGCCAGAAATGACACTGGGCTTGGCTGTGGAATGGTCCAAGGAAGCATCTGATGAAATAAAAGGCATCCATATGAATCACACAATAGTACACAGGCCTTAACTTGGATTGAGAATAAATATAGGATGCCTGAGGCCTACTTGGCCACTCCAGTTAGCACCACCTTGAAGGTTGGGATACATTTGCAAAAGCCTATAGTCTGACAATCTATCCTTCACCTCACACCCTCATCCACTTCAATAGCGAATTCACACCAACTGGAGAGGGGCACCCGTTTCAGCAGTGGGGAATGCAGAATTACATCTGACATGTACTACGTTGCCTCTCCCAAAACCTTTGAGCAATGCAAGGCGGAGAAGGACTGCCTAGGATACTCAAAGATAAGATATTGGACCTCTGCCCTCGCATCCGCCAAGCAGCCGATATAGAGAAAACTCCTTTTGAGATCCTCTTCCCTAACCCTTGATACATACTATGAAATGGGAACAAACCGTAGATAGGCAAGACTCTAGTAAACAGTGGGAGCATATGAGAAGAGATATACACTCATCTTCTGCTCTTATAGAGGGCAGGGAAATCCACTATAACATATGATACAAGTGTGGAGCATCATAATTTTACTGCTTAAATTACTAATCGTATGTTAATAAATGTGGTAATACATTAATCTGTGTGTTAACGCACAGCAGTATATCGATTTAGCCAAGCCACATTTATATAAATGAAATGTAATCAACGAATTGCTTATGACTTAGTTGAATCCATTTAACTAAACGTATGAAATGTACTGAAATGAAATAAATGATTAAATGTGCTTTTGATTTCCATGTACTTTCACATTTTTCTGTTCCTTTGCAGGTGTCTTCTCATCCTCTTTAGTTAGAAGAAACAGTTCTTTGTTTGTTCAAGAATGTTAGTTTGAAGTTAATTGGATACTTGTTGTGCTTTACTCGATGTGAAGAGATGAGAATGAGCCTCCTGTACCAAGTGGACCGGGGCTACTGATATCTACAAGGTCGTGCAGCTGTGAGAGCCTTTGTCCTGGGAAGAGGAAGCAGGGAGTATACCTGTTCCCAGAAGACGGTGCCGCTTGATTGGCCACATCCAGATGTAGTGTGAGAGAACAAGTTTCTAGAGAATGTTTTTTGATTTAATTGTGTCTCTCTTAGAACAATTTAGCAGATCTTGTCCTGACTTTGCTGAAGCAATACC
Source organism: Triturus cristatus (assembly GCF_964204655.1). Classification (NCBI taxonomy): domain Eukaryota; kingdom Metazoa; phylum Chordata; class Amphibia; order Caudata; family Salamandridae; genus Triturus; species Triturus cristatus. Next base: position 560,454,709 of record NC_140590.1, read on the forward strand.
TTTTCCCAACTCTGCTGGCTCTCCTACCTCTGGTCCTTACTTTCTCTCTTGAACATGTACGCCTATTTTCCCTCAACCTTAATTTGATTCATCTGACACTAACACTTCTGCTTAGAATTTCCCCTTCTCATTCTCTCTTTTATTTAGCTTAGGGAAATTCCTTTATAGAACCTATATACTTTTTTATTCCGCATCCCCTATTTGGTTATGTTTTGCATTTTCTTTTATATAATATATGAATTCAGATTGAATGACCAAATTGATACATATGCTTATTTGATAAATTGATTTTTCAATTGATTAAATCTTGTAACTTTGACTAATCTGCTAATAAATATTCGTGGTTTGGACATCATGCTCTCTGTCATTTTTGTGGATCCAAACAGGTTTCTCTGTAATTTGATTTGTGGTGCTGATGCTTGCGTCTTTCATACACTTCGTCAAAAACAAAAGCTCCATATGATCAGTAGGTCAATTTATTTGATGATTACCTCAGAGCCTACAGGTATAGAAAGGTGCGCCTGATCTACTTGTAGCAATAAGGGTGGTTTGTCACTGAAATGTAGGGAGCTAGAAACACCCCAGAAAAGATCTAGAATTTGCCCACGTTCAACCCATGTCCCTGAAGTCTATGGCCCAGTTTTGAGTATCAGAAGTGTTTTGCCAGTTCTAAAAGCGGTTGCAGTGTCTGACGAGTGAGTATAAGTAGGGTTGTCAATCAATTGGCAAGTATTTGTAGAGCACTGCTAATGAACCGTGAGGGTATCCAGGCGCTAGGCTGCTGGGCTCAGTCGAAAAACCAGGTCTTGAGTCTTTTCCTGAAGTCCACCAGTGAGGGTGATGTCAGGAGGTGGAGGGGAAGGCTGTTCCAGCACTTGGCGGCGAGGTAGGAGAAGGAATGGCATCCACTGATGCTTCAGCTGATGCGTGATGTCTGTGCAAGGGAGGCAGAGCGAAAGTCTATGGATGGTTGGTGGAAATTCAGGCGGTGGTTCATGTATGCTCATCCTTGGTCATGGAGAGCTTTGTAAGCATGCGTCAATATCTTGAATTGCCATCTTTTGTGGACTAGGAGCCAGTGGAGGTTCCTAAGGTGTGGGTCCGTTTGGGCAGGTTGAGGATGAGTCTGGCCGCTGACTTCTGTATTTTCTGGAATCTTCTCATGAGTTCAGTGTTGGCTCCTAAGTACAGTGCGATGCCGTAATCCAGCCGGCTGGTGATTAGGGCTTGATTGACGGTTTTTCTTGTGCCGATGGGGAGCCATTTGAAGATTCTTTGGAGCATGCGGAGAGTGCAAACTTTAGCTACAAGGGCATTACTAACCATGACGCAGTCTATGCTGGAGTTCGTGTGATGCACATGGGAGTAATATGTGTATTTTATATCCATTTTATGCAGCTTATGCCAGGAATCTATCACCCCCAATTCATCAAGTGTCTTTTTTTAGTTTCTTGGAAAATGCTCCGGTGTGCCTTAGTCTCTCCATCTCTCGGCCCCTCTCCGGGTCCCACACCTCATTAAAGTCCCCATTGAGGATAATACCACCCTAGCCACCCTTGCTAGAACTTCCAGAGACTGCAAGAGGAACTCATCCTAAGCCGTCTTTGGTGCGTATACCCTGGCTAAGGTGATCCTATCCCTCCGCTATCCTTCTCAATCCAAATAACTGACTAATATCCACCAATCATATTACTTTCATATTTCATTATACTAATTCATCACTAATCCTTTATGGGTTCCGCAGTAGCGTGCTACTCGCCGAAAAAAGTGCTTCAACACCCCATCAAGGGTAACAAGTGTTATATAAATGCAAACCTTTTTCCCTCTTCTATCCTGCCGCTATCCTTCTGAATCCAAATAACTGACTAACCTATCTACCAATCAAATTACTTTTAATATTTCACTATACTAATTCAACACTAATCCTTTATGGGTTCAGGAGTAGCATGCTACTCGCCGAAAAAGCACTTCAACGCCTCGCATGGGGTAGTAAGCGCTATATAAATGCAATTACAACACAATGTGATGTCAATGCAGGGTGCCTACAAACATTAAGGAACGGCCCTTCTTTTCTGCTCAAATCTCTGAACCTCTCAGTGGGAGATTGCGTTTAAAAAATGACTACACTGTCTTTGCTTGGTAGTGGCAGAGGAGTAAAATGCAGTATGATAAATTCTAGGTCTCATTTTGCATTGATCTTTCTTCTAAAGAAGATTGTCCTGCAAGCACAGGCTGCTCGGCTGCCTGTTTTTAGGCTTTTCCAGATTGCCCCTCTCTTAATTGGGCAGTTCAGGTTTTTAACATTCATAGTAGTGATGATAATCATCAGGCCAATATATAGGTAATGTGCATTTGCAAGCAAGTGCTCCTGGAGGTGTTGTGGTACCTCATATCGTCCCCTAGGTGGTCTTGCCTCATTCCCAACTACTCTAAATAATTTATGAACTTATAATATAAATTAAACAGGAATAGTTCCATCCCCTCAGTATTTACAGTGATACTAAGTCCAAGTTGTGTCGTGCAGTCACGAGGAATTAAGAGGCAAGGGGCTTCCCTCACTTTCAAACAACACCAGTCCAGCCCATAGGTTGCCCTGGCACTAAAGCAGATCTCTAAATCAAAGAGAGTGCAACTGGACCACCATCCCAGCCCCAGGTGGCATCAACACATGCACTGCTTGATATTTCCATATATCGTCACCCCCACCTCTTCCTTCAAGCGAGGCCAGGCAAACCCCAGCGTCCTCACCAGATTCATTCGAACACACCTCAGCACAGGATCTTAGTTCCAAATCCGCCCCATCCTTCACCCTAAACCACCCCTCCCCCCTTGGCTCAGTGGGTCGGTCAGTCAATCAATCAAGGGTTGGTAAAGCGCAACTACTCACCCGTGAGGGTCTCAGGGTGCTGGGGGGAGCAGATCTGTCTAAGTGCTGGGGTCATTCGAAGAGCCAGGCCTTGAGGTCCTTCCTGAACTAGGGTAGCGTGGGAGATAATCTGTGGTGTTCCAGGTCTTGACAGCGAGGAAGAAGAACTTTCCTCCGGTTCTGGTCTTGTGGATCCATGGGACGGTGGCCAGAACGAGCCAAGCAATGGTGTCTTTTGGGTGTGTGGAAGGAGAGGCAGCTGTTCAGGTATGCTGGTCCGGCGTTGTGGAGGGCCTAGTAAGCGTGGGTGAGGAATTACAGGTTATTCTTCTGTTTGCCGGGGTGTTGAGTGATGTGGCTGTGCCAGGGGAGGTCAAGGACCAGTCAGGCAGCGGCTTTCTGGACATTCTGGAGCTTCTTGAGGTTTTCTGGGTAACGTAGAGTGCTTTGCCGTAGTCCAGTTGGCTGCTGATGAGCGCATGAGTGGCGGTCCTTCTGGTTTCGGTGGGGATCCATCTGAGGGTCTTTAGCAGCAGACGGAGGTTATTGGAACAGGCCGAGGATACGGAGTTGATCTGGCGGTCCATAGTGAGCGATCCGTCTAGTATGATGCTGAAGTTTCTCGTGTGGTCCCTCAGGGTGAGGGGAGATCCTAGCGCAGAGGGCCACCAGGTATCGTTCCATGCGGAGGGGGTGGATCCCAGAATGAGGACTTCTGTCTTGTCTGAGTTGAGCATAAGGCAGCTGTTGTTCATCCAGGTGGCAATGGCTTTCATCCCTTCTTGGAAGTTCTGCCTGGAGACGTTGGGTTCGTTGGTGAGGGAGAGGATCAGCTGTGTGTCGTCGGCATAGGAGATGATGTTGAGTCCGTGGTTCCTGACGATGGTTGAGAGGTGGGTCATGTAGACGTTTAAGAGGGTGAGGCTGAGAGAGGATCCCTGGCAGTTTGTCTCTGTTGGTTCAGAGTGGTATGGCGGAAGTCTGACCCTTTGTGTTCTGCCTTGAGGAAGGATCGGATCCAGTTGAGGGCCTCATCGCGGATGCCGGCATCATGGAGTCTAGTGGTTAAGGTGCGGTGGGAGACAGTGTTGAATGCTGGCGAGTTGTCCAGGAGGATGAGGGCCACGGTTTCACCCTGGTCGAGGAGGGGGCAGATGTCGTCGGTGTTAGTGAGGAGGGTGGTCTCGGTGCTGCAATTGCTTCGGAAACCGGATTGGGAGCAGTGCTTAATTTGTAAAATATTAAGTCCAGGTGCTCAAATTTTTTTAGGAGGTCACACCCACGTCCTCCATTGGCCCCACCCACTCACTCTATTGGCTCCACCCACATCCTCAACTGGCGTAGAACAGCTATTGAGGTACCCACCAATCCTGAAAGATATTTTCAGAAGCAATATTACAACGGAATAATGTATAATAATATAGTATCACTTTAAATCCTCTCTGCCTACATCTCACACACCTCACAATGTTACCCACTGTAGAAATGTGCCTCTTCTGAATCTGTTCTGTTCTGTATATAGATTTAATTGTGCATTTTGGCACAGAATAGAACAGTGCACCATATCCATAATGCAGACCCTGGGCTGTATAATCTGCATGGACTAGGGCATCACTTTTACTTTACATGGACACATCCTTAACCCAGTCATTCTCCCCATAGGAAAATTCAGTGATGCAGAAAAAAATAGAACAGAAGCCCATGACCAGCACTATCCCACCCCCTTCCTTGTCATATTGAGAATAACTAAAGCCCCTCTCCAGGCAGGTGTACAGTTATTGAGGTATGATTGTACACATTCCCAATTAAAGATATCAAACCCATGTCAATACCCAACTTTTCAATATTTTGACAACAGTTGTTTTGGGTCACAGAATCTAAAGCCTGGACAAGCTCAAGGAATCAAAATAAAGATGTAGATTTTTCTTTCTTCTCGATTAATATAGAATCCCTGCCAAAAGCCAGCTTGATTAAACTGAAGAACTCTATTTTAAACAATCTGTTTCTGAACCTTTCCCAAGATCCACAAATAATATATTTGAACACATATCCTGAGTATTTTTGGGCCTATATGCATCCAGGTCACCAGTCTTCTTTTCTACACGAAACAGATTAATCTAGTGTTAATATGTGACTCTGTAATCCATCATGTGATCTTTAGAAAACGTAACATGTGCCCCTAAAGAGTTCTAGTAGTGTTATACAAGCCACCATGCTGGCTAAACAAAAGTTGGGGTGATGGCCTATTGTGAATCAAGCATCTTGAACACTAAAGACAGTTACTTCCCATTGTTAATCCTTAAGCTTTAAAAGACCTGAAGGAATCTCCTAAAACCATAAACTCTTGTGATACTCAAAGTAGCTGTAGTATCCTGGTCTGGTATGGTTTCAGATGTGCCAGTGGAATGCTGACAGTATGATGATAGATGGAATGTTGGGAGTGGGAATGGACAGCTGGAGAAGGGCTGAGCACCTGGAAGGTTGCTCCTGGTGGGGCTAATGACTGCTTATTTACAAATAACCTACATCTTGTAACCAACCTCAATAAATCTACCTGAAACTACTTCTTGGATGTGGGTTTGATTACTACAATTTTATGGCGACGATTTGAATTTAAGAACCTGCGTCTGCTACTACAGTAGCCCAGAGTGTGGCAAGCTTATGTCACAGTGGTAGAGTCAGACCATACTCTGAACTCAATTCTCAATGCTACTGCCGAGGCTGTCATGTACTCTCTAAAGGCCCTCATAGCCAAAATTCCTCACTATACTTACAAATTGATCAACAACAGTACTTCACGGACAAAATAAGCACCAACAAGTCTCAACGTCAGTAGCACAGAAAACTCACACTGACAAACAATAACAGTCTTACCCCATAGTATTATCTCAATAATATCACTTCTAGAAAGAAAATCTAAATTATTTCTTCAAACATTGACTAGTAATATTAATAGGACCTATAATATGATTTGTGAGTAAATCTGCTGTTTTTTTGCAGTTTTATATAGCGCAACCTCGACTCAAAGGTATTGGAACATTTTACATGAGCACCAGTCACATTACACAAAGACAGATTCATTATGTTAGGCATAGGAAGATTAAGTAATTTGCCCAGAATCACAGGATGGTGAGCCGATGCCCAGAACAGAACTTTGTTCTCCAGTTCCAAAATTGGCAGCGTTGGCTGTTATGCCACACCGTCTCCCCTAATCTAGGGGAGAAGCATGAAGAGTGGATGTTCAATTGCAAGTGTGCCTTGTAAACGATGTGAAGACCCATAAACTTGCAAGTTTGCAGGCATTCATAAAGGTACATTTAAACATGTATTTATTCTTGTTGAGGGAAAAGTAAATTACTTTCACAAGGACGCAGTGCAGTGGGAATAATCTCAACATTTGTGAGGTGTAGGAGAAGTGGATTGTTTACGGGAAAATCTGAATTCCCCTGAAAGAAAGAAAAAGTTGTGTGAAGCCCATTTTCTTATATGTTAACAAATGTGTACTGTGCACAATGCACATTTACAAATGTGTGTGTATTCCTGTAAAGCTACTGTAATAATAATCAGTACTTTAAATGGGCTGGTACTTTCAGGGACCGAGTACCTGCACGTCTTTCATTTCCCAATGAGAGTACCTGCACTTCTCAGCAGAAGTCTAATATGTTTAATGGGAGAGTACCAGCACTTCTCTGCAGCAAGAAGGTACTCTGGAATAGTAAATACCCACACTTTTCTATTTCACGCATCCGTTATCCTGTCCCTGGAGTGCTCTCAGATGTTTTGTCCAATTTGAATTATGTGTTATCTATCCTGAACTAAGGGTAAGCCTAAAGGACCAGATGTATGATTTACATCTGAGCATTACGTAGATCACAGTTTGTGTACTAAAAAAGGAATAATGCTGTAGGTCAAAATGTATAAGTGCAAGATTTAATAGTGACATTTGTGTTAGGGAAATACGCAGCTGCCTTCTTTGAAAAAAATGTTCTTTAAATGTATTTGTTCCTCGTATGTCTTGCAGGTTGACTGTGTATTTGTTCTTTCCTCTGGTAATAAAAGTTTAAGAAAAATTGGTGTGCAAGTCGTTTTTTACCCCTGTGAAGGTGTGGCCAGAATGCGCAAAACATCCCAATTTTTAGTATTTGTTTGACATTTCACTGACCAGTTACATCTTTTTATGTTATGTAATTCAATGAATGGACAAACATAATTATTTAAGGTTTAATATGAGTTACTGACATTAAAATACAAACACAAAGTGGGATATGTTTCCAATCACGGAATGTCTCAAATACGCTTAAAAGTGGAAGCACAAACCATTTGGCTCTGATCCATGGAGTTTCTGTCATCAGCACTTCTCCTCCCTTTTTTCCACAAGAGCAGTTCAAACATAAATGGGAAAAATATCCTAGTTTGCAAAAGTTTACTAAATAATTATGGCTCTGCATATTTGCCACATAATGCAACATCTGCTACATAATCTGACAATTTGAACTAATAAACTGTTTGTAGCTCAAACGGATCAAAAGTTACTAAAAATATGTGACGTGTGTTGCTGCGAAGAGGACGGCCCTTTGCAAAGATTGACTGATCACCGTTCTCACTGCTGCATTTGTATGTTAAACTGGTATTAATAAGGCAAAATCTTTCCAGAGACTGTTAGCATGTGTAAAAATGTCAAAATAATAAAGTGTCAGAAAATATACTGCATTATGTTGCAGCCTTTTTTTGCTGCTTAATCTAGTCAACAATGCAGCGTAATTTTGTCTTCTTTTGCTGCATAATTCCAGTGGCTCCAAAGCAGGCTGCACGTCTTAAAAGGGCTTGTGCATGAAGCAGAGAGACTGTGAAGTTTGCGAACATAGTTTGGTGTGCGTGCAAATCCTGCTTTGCCAATCCCTGGTGAGTTGCAGCTACTACAGCTGAAACAAGGCCAACGGAGGTACCAATGGGTGAGGCGGACTGGCCTCAAGGGCAGGGCCGACTTTAGCGCTGGTGGCGCCCTGTGCAACAATGTTTGTTGGTGCCCCCCAATGACCACCTTCACCATGGATTCCCTCAATTCCACCCTTTAACAGTGCCCCAAATATCTCCATAATCACACTCTCTCTCCGATGCATTTAATTTGATTCACAGCACCACTCATACCAGTGTCGGGTTTCAGAGCACTTTACATCACACACACTACACAGAGACAATCAATTATACGTGTGTAAATCACTGTATAGGAAATGTTACAGAAGACAAAGGGCCACCTAAAGTCAGCACCCGGTGGGAACACATAGGTCGCACCGCCCTAGAGCTGGCACTTCTCAAGGGTCCTGTGACCTCGCTCTTAATAAGCCTGCCCGCAACACTAGAGGTGAACTTCAGTATGGATTGGAGGGGACAGGCCTCCAAACCCACACTTGCCCCCACTAGGGTAAACCTGATGGTGCTAAGACACCAGGGCTTCTATGGTCTTGCGGGGCATTCTTAGGCCTAGCATGGGAAGGTGCTCCCTCAGGTGAGTGGTCTGGTGGACTGGTCATGAAGGCTGAACCTGGTTCCCCAATTTCAATTCGGCAGCTCTGACCATAGTGCCACATCCTCTCCCCCACTGAAAACCATACTGCCCCACTGAGAGAAACTTGCATGGCCTTCAACTACAACCCAATTGTGCCCTGCTAGAAATACCTGGATGTGACTCAGTTCAAATTACGCACTAGAGAAGAGCAATATGCTGCCTAAAAAACGTAACAACATCCTGAAAAAAGCAAACACTCATAGGGAATGCAAGATTAAGTTAAGCATGTGAAATGTAAGCAGGAACAACATGGTTAACGTAATGCATTTACACTCACTATGCAGAAATCAGTGAGTGATTGTGCCTGAAAAGTTGAGGACATGACTACAGGGCCCGGAAGGGACCCTCTTCAATGTCCATTGCTTATGTCCTTGCAAAACGCAAGGACTATGGTAAAAAGACCACATCCATGAACACTGAGCTGCGGTACGCATTTTGTTTTCCAATCCACCTATCAATCCGGCTTTGCAGTATCTCCAGGAATGGTGCACATCCTTATTCAGGGAAAACAATGCTTTTTCAAAGAAAAGATAAAACAAAAGTAGCGCTTCACTGGGAAACTCAATCTGGCCGCTTTGTGAACACTGTCATGCTTTATTTAGTTTTTCTTTATTTTTCATATTTTGAACCTTTTATTTCTCTCCCTCCCTAAACTGTATTCTGGAATAGAATAATGTCAGAAAAAGACAAAACTTGCAGCAAAAGTATTTTTCTTTTTTGGATCCATTTCACAGGGGAACAAATACACGAAAGGAGGAAAGAGAGGATGAGCACCCTTTCTTGAAGTCACGGATTTCAAGAGTAAGAAAGGGAGGGGGGGGATCAGCTGCCAGCGAAGGAGCAGAAGTGGACATTGTCGTTTCCTTCTCTGGCAAGAAAGAAAAGACAGAGTCCTTTTCTTTCTCTGCCCATCGCCCGTCCCCGAACGGCGAGAACGACGAGCCTTCCCTGCAGGCCTTGGTGATTTCTGCCGTCCTGGGACGCATTATTAAAACGAGAAAAGTAGGGGCACGGGATCTAATGAATTAAAGAAGTAGGATCCCGACCACTTCGACCACTGATCTGCAGTGGCATTTTGCAAATAAACCCTGACATATGATCGGACACTTTTCCTAGCATCGGACACTTTTACTAGCATGTGACATACCTCAAACATTAAAGTACCAGACAGACGACGATAGCACATGTTACCAAAAAAACAAACATGAAATAATTACCAATTACTTATTGCATTTTGTTTTTTTAAATTATAGGCCTGGTACTGCGTGACACGCTGCTTGCTTCGTTAAATTATTGCAGCTGCGCAGTATGCTGGGGAGGGAGAAAAGTTAGGACTTTAATGTGGTTTGGTCACTCCGACGGTGACTCAGGAGGAAATACTTCCGGTTGAACATCAATGAGGACGACGGGGCCCGGGCTAATAATCCATCGTACAGCATGAATGCAGCATTTGATTGGTAGCGGACGTAGGGCACGAACGCTACTATGATTTACGCATGCTGAGCTTTAGCAAGTACGTCATCTCACCTCACCAGCTGTTTTTGGTGGTCCGTGTGCGGGGAGGAGAGGACCCTTATCTTGCACTACAAAGCATATGCTATTATCAAGTGCACTTTAACTTGTAGACCCGGCCCTAAGAAATAAAAGCTGGTGCTAAGCACTGGAGAGCACCGGCACAAATTAAGCACTGATTGGGAGATGTCCAGGATGTTGTGTTTCGATGAAGTCGCCTAGTTGGTTGTTGACATCTTTTTCGATGACTTTGGCTGGGAAGGGGAGCAGGGAGATGGGCCTGAAATTCTTAAGGTCTGCAGTGGGTTTCTTCAGGAGTGGGTTGATTTCAGCGTGTTTCCAGTCATCGGGGAAGGAGGCGGTCTCGAGAGAGCAGTTGATGGTTCAGCGTAGCTTGGGTGCGATGGTGTGGGAGCAGCTCTGTGGAAAATGCGGTGCGGGCAGGGGTCCGATGGTGCTCTGGAGTGGATGCTTTTCATGGTCTTTAGGATGTTGACCTTGGAGAGTGGGGTCCAACTGAGCAGGGCCTGTCGCGGTGTCGGTTGAGGAGGTTGCTGGTGCGGCGGGAGGTCCTAGTTGTTGTAGATAGTCTTGATCTTGAGGTGGATGAAGGTGCTGAGTCTGTTACAGAGGTCTTGGGTGGGTGGGACGTCTGTGGTTTCGCTGTAGGGTTTGGCAAATTCCTTGATGATGGAGAAGAGTTCTTTGCTGTTTTGTGCGTTGGTGTTGATTCTGTCTTGGAAGGCTTTCTTCTTTGTGTTTTTGATGAGGTGGTGGTGTGCAGTGATGGCTGCTTTGAAAATGGTGTTGGCTTCTAGGGTTTTGTGGTTTCTCCATGTCTTTTCGAGTTGTCTGCAGGAGCGTCTGGATTCTTGGAGGGCAGGCGTGAACCAGTTTGCTTTGTTGAAGTGTTTGCCGGTGGCTTTCTTGGTGGAGTCAGTGTGTCGGTCCCTCATCTCATCAGATTTCAATGTCGTCTTGAACCCTTTCAGGGAACCATTTGCCTGTGCGTTCTCCAGCATTTCCACCTTAGTCTCCATGAGTAGTAGCCTTTGGCATACTGAGTTGCCATCAGAACTGAGAACTGGAATTTTTGCACCAAGTTCAGTTGGTAACTCCATTATACTCCTTTCTGTATCCCCTTTCTGTTCTTCTCAGAGCTCCTATCTGAAGGTACATAAACTCTCCACGAGGTCAATTTGTTTGTCAGTCAAGTACATTTTAACATACAAATTTCAATAATTGAAACAATAATGTGGTCACACATTGTTTGCTATAAGATCGCTGCAAGGCAGATTCCGCAATCTACACATTGAAGCATCTATTGTGTCTTTCATAGCTCGGCTCAAAATCAGAGTAAACTGTTTGGTTATAGCCATTTTGATTCCGCTCAAAGCTTGAGACTAAGTTACAGTAATTGCATCCAAATTGGCATCTGCCTCGGTGCATCATGATACCCAACAAATCCGGACAGGACTTGGGTTTACACAGGTAATTATCTGTTCTCTGGCTCAGTGCCTGTGAGGTCTCCTGATGTATATAATTGTAATGCCTAAGGAGGTAATCCCTTAAGGGTCCCCATATAGCCTTTGACCTAGAAGCCAATGGTTGCATCATGGCATATGTTTCAATACAATAGTTAAAAATGACCATGTCCTTCAGGCATTCGGCCACCGTGAGGCCCCCATGTCTTTCCTATTTTATAGCCACTCTACATTTGGCCGGTAGGAGCAATAATGCCATCAAGAGCTGCACACCCTGTGGGAGCACCTTTACATACCCCAACAAAGCTATAAGTGAGTTAGCGTCAATGTGCTGTCCCATCCTTATATAGTGTGACATGTCCACGCTAGGTAAAGGAAACCAGCTAAGTCTTGGCCACACCGGAGGCACTTTTGCAAATATGGCTAGCCAGTTCTGTGCTATCATGCTGGTAAGATGTAGGAATTTAGGTCTGTAGTTCATGGAAATGATTCCGGTTTGTGTTCAGCAGTATGTCCATTGGGATTCAGGCAGCGGCTCACCAAGCTCTTACTCCCATTTCTGTCTGGGCATGTGTAAATGCCCCACTCTGCATTTTGGATACAGCTGCATACAGTCTGGAGACCCACCCAGACATGTTCAGTGACTTAATCAAACCTGTAAGTGGTGGAAATTTGGTTAACTCATCCGCAAAACCCAGCATTATATGGTTGCCAGTATTACGCAGCCTAGCATATGTGAAAATATCAAGGATGGTGGCATCTCCTAAATTCTGACAGTGTCATCTTCGTCAATGTGTTCTGCACAATCTGTTCTACAGTTAGTGTCAGCAAAAGAAAATTTCTAGGCTTAAGTGCAAGGGAGTACAGAAAAGACAGACCCGTTTTGCAACAGTGTTCTCCAAGCCCAACTTGTTGTGCCTACAGTTTGTTTTTTTAAAAATATTTTTATTAATTTTCACATTGATAAAGGTCACATACATTTTTCGATCAACAGTTTGGCAAATTATACAGTATGTTGAAGCCATTAGGGAAGGTGAATCAGTTACATTCATGGTACGTCCATGTGTCGCTCTCCAGTGCACTGCATTTTTATTTCCACCGATGGAGAAACACATTGGTTACCTCGGTAGACATTCCACTTGCCCTATTTCTTGTCCCATTTCTTTGGATACCCTCTTGTTTTAAATACCTCCTTTTCTGCTATCATGCATTTATCAAAATCTCTTACCCACATTCGGTGAGAAGGCCCGACCGCCGCCCCCACCTTTTCGCAATCACACGCTTGACTAAGGTGTAGCCCAATGTGGTTAGTTGTTGTTCTACTTCTGTTAGGTCAGTCTGTTCCCACATGTTGAGAAGACCTAATCGCGGCGTAAGGGTGAGCCCTTTCCCCAGTGCATCCTGGATGTGACTTCCATACAGGTCGTACCACTGGGCAGTCCCAAATCATATGATAAAAAGTTGAATCTTGCTGGCAGCCTCGGAGGCAGCGCGCATCCGCCCTTGTGCCTATCTTTGCTAGGGTTACCCCAGTCAGATATAATCTATGCAAAATTTTCAGTTGAATTAGTTGAAAACGAAGGGTGAAGGCTGCTTCCCTTGGGGACATTAGTGCCGCTTACCAGTCTTCGTCGTCAACGGGCCCGAGATCCATCTGCCATTTCTATCTAAGTTTGTGGAACGTGTCGGGTAGGTTGTTGCATAGTTTTCTGTAAGTCAATGATATGGCTTTGGTGAGCAGCGGCCCGTCAAGTAGCCGATCCTCCAAGGGGGATGACTCTGGTATGTTACTCATGTCAGGAAGAGCTGTGGTAAGGGCATGTCGAATGTGCCTACAGTATTGACCTCTCTGTGTTCCATCGGATCCGAGCCAGTCCATTTGCTCATACCAATTTGGTCCTCAGTACTGTAAAGTATATAGTCAAGGGGATGTGTGTGAAGAGGAACACGAATTCCAGGAGTACTATTCTATTTATCAACACCAACCGACCAGCCTGTGCCAGTGGAAGTTTGATCCAGGTGTCAAGCTGTTGTGTTAGCGATTCAACAGCGGTTTCATAGTTAAGCTGAATAAAAGAGTAAACTATTCTGTGCATAACCATAGTCAAGTATTTAATCGAGTCTGTGACCCACCTGATGGGATGCTCCAACTGTAATGATAGAGCCACTCTTGTGGTTGGGCACCCTATGATGACCTCTGACTATCACCATTTTAACTGACTTTAGTGTGTTATTTTACCTTAGCTTTAATGTAGGACGGTCCTGCATATGCCTGTTTCTCTTTTGTCTTGTGATCTTGCTGTCTCTTAGTGGGAGCTGTCACAGAGTAGAACATTACATTTATATTATGAGTTCTTACTATTGACTTTGACATGGCCTCATGTCTTCTTGTTCTTTGACTTTACCTTGCTTTAAACTTTTTTGTGTGTACAGTGTTGCTTGCAAGTTGTGTGGATGAGAATTATAGGTGCTTACTATTGGCTTTGATATGGCCTCATGTCTTCTTGTTCTTTGACTTTACCTTACTTCTGTGTGCAAAGCAGTGCCTACGATTAATATTCAATGTCTTTCTGCTCCTCACTTGTTTTTCGCACCTCACTGACCAGAGTGAACTGGATTTTATCTGTGGAATGTACAACTCTGTCTCAGAGTCAAAACACAGGAGCTTGGCCAGCCTCTGTCTTGGCTTTGACGCAGTCTGGTACTAGCCAGCTCATTTTTTTCCAATGAGAAAGGGGCGAGGTTTTCTAGAAGCTTCGCTTCACGTTGAATAATGGTATTAAAGCTGGGTGATTTGGGGGGCCAGGTGGAAGTTCGCCACAGAATAGACGTTTGGCTGTGGAGGTGATGAAACTTGAGTCCTGACATACTCCTTCCTGGGCTGTTGAAAGGACTATACCAGCTAGAGTTGGCAGAATGTTGCAGAATCAGTCGGTGAGGTGCTCCTAACCATTTCTGTATATATTTTCTACTCTTTGCTACCTATACGTACTGCATTCTATTTTGATCATTTATTTCAATTGTTCATTTAATTAGTCATTTGATATATGGGAATCTGCATTTACTGATATATTTGGCCTACTGTTTTAAATACTGCATTAATAAACTTGTGTGCGTTATGTTTAAAAGCACCTTATTTTGTCTTTTTGCCTACAGAGTGGGAGTGCTGTGCAAACGTCTATTATTTAGAAGGTGCTGTGGTAAATGTGCTGCCCAGGTGGGAGTGCAGGGTTTTGGTGTGTCCTTTTAGTGAAAAGCACTTTCATTACATCTTGGCGTCATTCTCACAGGATTCAAACGTTGAATTTAAAGGGGAAGAAATATGTTTTCTAGAAAATCAAAGGCAGATTCCCAGATGCTAACTGAAATTCCTGGATTAGAGGTAGTCCCATATAGCGCATTAGCTCATGAGTGGGCTAATTGTGCTGGGTTGAGTGAGAATTGGAGTGTTTTCAGCTGACGCTGAGCCAGCGCAAGTGTTTGCGTGTTTGCAAAAAAGTGCCTGTGAGAAAGGGAGAGGTACTCTCTACATTAGGAAGAAGAGGTTGGATCCTTCTAAATGCTTATCGTCTCATGCATGAAAAATATGTTCAAGTGAATGTTAGAAACTCGAGAAACAGTTTTTTGAAGCCCCAAATACCTCTACCATGTTAAGCTGTCAGAATAAGTTATTGCAAGATAAGCTGGAAACCTACCAGACTGTAGCAGAAAAGGTTGCAGTTCGTATTGCACAATAAAAGTATAAATAAAGGAGAGGAAGAGTTAACAAGAGAAAAGTACGTTTAGCTATTGCAAAGGTTGGAATTGACTGGGACCCTGAAACGTGGGATGGAAATATTTGGGATTCCTCTGAGTTTTCAGACTCTGGTGGAGAGTGTGATAAAGTTGACAAGTGCAGCCAGGCTGACAAGCAGAGTGAGTTAATGGAACGCAAAGTGATTCAGGCGCAGCCCATATTCGTTGAAAAATCCAAGGTGGTCCTAATTATCCACAGGGAGTTGCAATGGACTGTATGGAGGATTTTACTCAGCAGGAGATTAATTACATTTTAGACAGATTCCGACAGAGACCCGGAGAGTCTCTGCTTACGTGGATGGTTAGGTTGTTTGATCTAGGCGCTGCTGGAGTAATGTTAGACCATGGAGATGCAGTGAAATTCTGTACGCTTAGTTCTGATTCTACAGTGCAGGAGCAGTTTAGGAATTACAATGACAATAATCAAATCATCTTGTTGCAGTTGGCAGTGATTGGATGTAGTCCTAAATACCCGACAGAGTGAGACTGGCCAATGAAAGACAAACCCTGGTATATATTGAGAGATGCTATACAGAGGCTTAAGGAGGAGGTGATAAAAACTGCTATTTTTCTGGACCATGCTCATAGGTTGATGGATGGACAGTTGAATGCGTCTGTACGAAATAGAATAATTCGTACAGCTCCCCCTGCATATAAACAATTGATGATGACTTTGCTAATCAATCAAACTGGTAACACTTTTGCGCAGGTGGTTGAGGCAGTCCGTGAGTTAGGAGAGTTTGGGGAATGGATAAAGACTGAAAGAGCTTCCAGGTCTGAGACTCGTACAGACAATAACAGGCTGTCTAGAAGGGATATGTTTATGGCTTTGTTAAAAGATGGTGTGGAGAGAGAAAAGATAGATGAAATAGAGACTAAAAGTCTGTGGGAGATGCACCGGAAAAGAGGTTTGAATAAGCAGGAAGGAAGCAGGAGAGTGAATAAACAAAATAAAAAGCAGACAGTCAGATGAGGGTGAGGACGGGAAATAGGAGAAGGAGAGGGGAGAGACCTGCCCGCTCAAGCAGGAAAGAAGGGAGAGACTTAGAAAGCAAATGGCTCACTGAGAACTGGAGGGAGGAGGAATTCCTCCCTCGAGGCTATGAAAAATTGTACCTGGATTTGTCCTGGGCTAAGGTTGAAAGATACAAGGCAGATTAGGAAATAGGTCAAGCTCTGGTACAGAGATGGACTCGCAAAGACAATAGACCTTATGTTGACATAGAAATTCATTGGAAACATTGTAATGTTCAAAAAGCCCGAGCCCTAGTAGATAGCGGAGGCCACTTTGATATATGGAAATCCCAGAAAGTTTAAAGGACAGTATTTCACAATCACAGGCTTAGGTGGTAAAGAGACACCAGCAGTGCAGACAAAGGTTCCAATGAAAATAGGCAGAATACCAAAAAGAGAGTACACTGTATTGATTGTGCCCCTATCTGAATATATTATTGGAATTGATATTTTGAAGGGAGTAGTACATTTCAGTTGGCGCTGTAAGGGTGGGTCATTTGAAGATTCCCCCAGTGAAGGTGCCCCAGGCAACTAAGGTAATTCATTTGAAACAGTACAGAATTCCAGGAGGGCATGAGGAGATCAGTGCAACCATACAGGACTTGATAGAGGCAGGGGTGGTGACCCCAATCATTACCGCTTGGAATAACCCCGTGTGGCCTGTGCGCAAAAGTCATAATACTTGGCGCATGACAGTTGATTATCGTGAATTGAATAAGCATACACCACCTTTGACTGCTGCTGTCCCAGACACTGTTACTTTAATTGAGAAAATACAGAAGCACCCTAGGACTTGGTATGCGACTTTTGACATTGCCAATGCTTTCTATTCGATACCAATTGCCCCTGAATGTCAAGAGCTGTTCTGTTTCTCATGAGATGGTAGATAAATGACATTTAAAAATGTACCACAAGGGTGCTTGCATAGTCCCATGATCTGTCACCGGCTGGTGGCATAGTATTTAGATGAGGTGTTAGTTATTCCTGGAGTACAGTTTGTCATTACATTGATGACGTGATGATACAGGGAGAGACACAAGAACAAGTGCAGACTCAGTCAGACAGGATTGTGGAGCATTTACAGAGCAAGGGATGGGAGATAAATCCCGCCAAATTACAAGGACCCTCTCAAAGTGTGAAGTTTTTGGGTATTCAGTGGCATCAGGGACACAGAGAGGTGGTGCCCCAAGTGAAACAAAAGATCAGAGAATTTGCAGTGCCCCGAAATAGAAAGGAAGCCCAGATGTTTATTGGTTTGTTTGGATTTTGGAGACAGCACGTCCCTCACTTGAGTCAGATTTTGGCCCCTTTGTACAAAGTTACGTGAAAGAAAAATGCATTTGAATGGGGAGAGCAACAGATTGCATTTGAATTAGCAAAAGAGGCTATACAGCACGCTTAGGATTTGTGGCCAGTACCGGAGGGGGATGTTGAGCTGATTGTGACAGTACAAGGGCCATATGCCAATTGGAGTTTGTGGCAGAAGCAAGGAAGAACGAAAGTACCTTTAGGGGTTTGGACAAAGAAATTGCCAGACGCTGGAGAGAGGTACACCCACTTTAAAAAACAGTTGATTGCATGCTATTGGGCTCTAGTGGATACCGAGCAATCGACCGTGGGGCACGATGTAATTTTGAGACCTGAAATTCCAATAATGCAGTAGGTGGTGAGTTCCCCAACACTCACAGAATTAGACATGCGCAGGAAGCCAGCATAATCAAATGGAAGTGGTATATACAGGATAGGGCCCGAGTAGGTCCCAAAGGCACCGCGGTGTTGCATGAGCAGGTGGCGCAGGCGCCAATGGAAGAGATGAAGGTATTGCATGATGTACCTGACAAACAGGAGTCTCCTGTAAAGTGGAGTAAGCCATTTAGCAAATTGTCCGTGGAGGACAAGAGGCATGTGTGGTTTACTGATGGTGCAGTCAGGTATGTAGGGGCTAAGAGGCACTGGAAGGCGGTGTCATACAATCCTGTGACCCAGAAATTGTTGACCACTACTGGAGAAGGAAAGAGTAGTCAGTTCGCAGAACTATATGCTGTGTATCAAGCTTTGAAACAAGAATTGCCAGGAACATGTCATATTTACACCGATTCATGCTCCACTGCCAATGGGTTAGCAACTTGGCTTCCCACGTGGCATGCTCATAATTGGATGATAAATGCAAAGGAAGTGTGGGGCAAGGAATTGTGGAAAGAGATTTGGACCATGTTGATACAAAGTACAGTTTCCGTGTATCATGTAGATGCTCATTGCTCCACCGACTCACTTGACCGCTGGTTTAATTCCCTCACAGATGAAAAAGCTAAGATTTTAGAGGCCGAGGTGGCAACGCAGGATTCTGACCTGGTTGGGATTGCGAAGTGGGCACATCAGAAATGCGGACACTTTGGAGAACAGATTACTAGCAGGTGGGCAAACTGTGATTTTGCAACGTCCTGTTTGTCAGCATGCCCGACAGATCAGTCCCACAGATAGTGAGAGGACAGCTAGGAAGAGGAAAATTATGGCACAGATTTGGCAAATTGACTATATTGGGCCCCTGCCAACTAGTCGAGGATGTCAGAATGTGTGCACGGCTCTGGATACACACTCTGGATATATGATCGCGTTTCCATGTAAACGTGCTACTCAGGTGAATACATTGAAAACATTAGACTTGCTGATTTTGTATTATGGAATTTCATTACACATCCAAAGTGACAATGGGTCTCATTTCAAAGGCAGATTGGTGCAGGAATAATGTGTGCAACACAATATTGAGTGGATTTTTCATATACCATACTACCCACAGGCTGCGGGTTTGATTGAGCGCTGAATGGATTGTTGAAAGATCAATTGAGAAAGCTATCTGACGGCTCTTTGAAAAACTGGAGAGATCATTTGAATGAAGCCTTTCAGATTTTGAATAACAGACCTTTAGCAAATGCAGAAACCCCTTTAGTGCGAATGTTAACTCCAGCTTTGCAGATTCAGTCTCATGTGGCCACCAATACCATACTTTACTGGGAGACAGCTCCTGGAGCTTTGGCCCCGTACCGGGCGAAAGTGGAGGCTGCAGGTCTTGACCTGCATGCTTTGAAACTGTACAGCCCGAAACCAAGAGACATTGCACTCATTGAGACAGGAGTGGGAATTCAGATACCCCCAGAGCACTTTGGTTTAATTGCCCCTCGATCTGGATTGGCTCTAAAGTGCTGGGAGGAGTCATTGATGCAGACTATCAAGGCGAAATTAAAGTCATCCTACTTAATAGTGGTGATGCAGATTTGATAATATAATCTGGAGACAGAGTTGCTCAAATGGTGATCATGCCAGTGTACGGAGGGGTAGTGAAGAAGGGGACTGCCCCAGCCCTCCTCACCGTACGTGGGGAAGGAGGGTTTGGCTCAACTGATAAGAACCCAGGAGCCAAAGTGTGGGTAGAGTCTCCAAAATAGACCCCCCGAACAGGCAGAAATCATTGCAACCGGAAAGGACAATGTCCTATTAATCATGAAGCCAGGACAGGAAAAATGGGAACATGTGCCTGCTGACAAATGCTACTTGCGAGAATGAGTAATACCGGTTTTGTTTCTGTTCTTTTAGATCACAGTATGGCGTGTCTGTGCTCTGCTTGTGCTCGCTGGAGTCTTTTTGGTAGTGTGCATGTGGGGTGGGGGGGGGGGGGGAAGACCCTTACCCCGAAGTGGCCAGCCTACTGCGCAGATTGTCAGTCCTGCTGACTCGACCTGATAATGTGTGGTCTTACCTCGACAGTCCTCAACAGATCATACTTCTGCATGTCCAACACGAAGAGCATATACTTTTCTTCACAGGATTGGAAATCCAGTGCTGGACTTACAAATATTTTTAGAGGTTACAGGATTTTGTATGCTATCAAAAATGGACAAGTATTGAGTGCACTATTGCTGCACCTGACCAATAGCAACACATAGGCATTGGCCACATGCAGCAGGTTGGGAACACGGCCTGGCAGCAGTCCATTCTCTGCTGCCATCCCCAACGTTGCACAGCCAAAGGGATTGCACAGCGAGGGGTTAGCCACTTTTGGCATGACAAAGACCTGTGGCCAATCCCTGCTCCACAGAGTCAAAGGCCTTTTGCAACAGTGGTTGCTTACACCCAGGGCTGGGCAGTCTGTGGCCAAACCCCACAACACATTTGCAGAGTGGGTTGGCCTGCTCTAGCATCTGTAAACCAGTCATGCACACCAAGGTCACAAGCAAGCTGGACTACGGAACAACCCTCTATGCCGAGATCAGCAAAAATATTTTTTTTAACTCACCAGACGGTTGCAGACCATTCAGAACTCAGTCAGAATCGCTCTTAACCTCCCACATAGCACTAACATTACACTACACCTGAAGGTGTTTCACTGGCATCCCATTTACAAACCAGCATAATAAAAACTTCTCACCCACACTTTCAAGGAACTTCATTACACTAGCCAATCATACCTCAACAATCGCATCTGCTTTCACACATCTTTCAGACACCTCTGCTCGTCCAGACTCCTACTTGCACCCATCCCACATTTATGAAAAACCAGATACAGCAGACAAGCTTTATCCTACATTGCCCCTAAATGATAACAAAATGAATCAAAGAAAATACATACACATACTTTTTCTCCATTCCTAAGACGCAGATGTATGAAACTTCTGTTCAACACAACAGTGGATGGTCTGCAACAAACTGACAGTTCAAATATAAAGAACACTTAGGTCTGACTGTACAGATTCAATAGTAAGACAAAGACCCTAATAACAGATATAAGCATGGACATAATATATATTTATCTTTTCCAGAAACCCTGGGTTTCCTAAAGGGGGTGGCAGCATGGAAAGTAGTTACAGCCTGTGAACTAGAGAATATGTAAGTAAATAGTTTTATCTAAATTCCTTTGAAACAATGTTTTCCATGCAGGTATTGAAGGTCCAATGGACTGGTTTGCATCAAAGCAGGCCTAGAGGGGCGTGGCCATGACCTCCACCGAGATGGCCGCAATCTTGTGAGGCTCCGGCGATAGCAGCCTTCAAATCCACCGAATCACTGCCATCATTGCCTCCTGAACAGAGGATATGCTTTGTTGCCGTTTCTAAGAACTGGAGCTGTCGTGGGAGGTGACTCGGGAGCGGTCCATACCCGCTGACCGCCATTCATCATATTAGTGGCCTGCGTGACCCGGCACAGCCTTGAAGACCCCATAGTAACAGGGGCTGTGAGCGAGCTTGAGGCCCGAGACCACCCAGTCTCACTGGTGCCACCTTTGGATCTGGGCAGACCTTCCTGTGGTCAAGATCGGTGGCTGAAGCCGCTGCCAGCTCTGTGCCCCTGGATTGTCGCGGCTGGGCAGCTCGGGCCGATCTTGGTGCGCCCCGTTGCCCGGGTGCTGCCTTGCCTGCATTGCTCCATGGTAGATAAGGGCTACCATTACCTTGCAGGCCTCTTTGGCAGGACCTGCTAGGGTCATGGGTCTGCTTTGCCCCTCGGTATTGCGGGGCGGCAGACAGAGCTTTCTCCCCATGGCAGATGCCATGTTCGGCTGACACGCTTGTCGGCCTGTTGCAGGCTGATCCCGCTGATTCCTGTGGTGCCCGGTGGGAGACCTGCTTCTTACGTGAGTGTACAGGCAAGTGCTCTTCTCTCTCCACAGCCGCTCCCCCCCAGGGGGAGGGAGTGGGAATCACTACCGCTCCACCATTGCACAGCTGCAGCCTCCTGCCCGCTATACACTGGACCCTTGTGCACTCTCTGGACCTGCCACACTGCCTGTTTTCCCCCGCACTGGTGAACAGGTTTACTGTTTATCTGGGAGACGCTCCCCTAAACGCTTTGTATGCCTTCAAGGCTGCACAACTGTTGCTAATTGACATCACAATTACTTTTTCACATGTGGACAGTGAACATAGCAGCACCTGTGTCTGGTCATCACTTGCTTTGACTGCTGGGGAACCTCACCAAACTACATCTGCATGCATTTCTTCCATTTATATCCATTATTCTACTCCACCTTCCTTTACCGATATTGTGCTGGTTGGTCACTTTGTTATCTTCTCTTGAGAAAGCTGTGTCGCTTCTGATCCTGCCCCCCACCATTTACACTTTCACCTCTCCCAACTATGACTGCCCTACCTGTAGACACTCTTTGGAGGTAGTTCATCTTCGCCACTGTAGTACAGCACTGTCACTTTCAACCGCTGTTGCTTATCCTTCTGCCTAAATGGATCACACAGATCCTAAACAGCATTGGCTAACTTTTGATCAGGCAAAGCCTATCAAGAGTCAAGGATCTCATTAGGACATAAATGAGACCACTGATAGTTATTCAGATACTGCCACTACTAACGACATGACCGCCATTATGGCGGAACTCAAGGTCGGTTTTTGCGCAGTGGACGTGCGTTTTGATACCCTCACAGGTTGTATAGACCGAATGGGGGGAATTCTGGACCGTCAAGGAATGAAGAGCTAGAAGCTAGGTCTCGGAGAATGAAAATGCTACTTACCTAGTATGCCTCTGTTCTTGAAATATACAGCTGTAGAGTCATATGCTGTGCATAGATCGCCATCTAGTGTTGGGTCTGGATGTTTCCACTTTGTTTTTGTTCGAAGAAGTCTTTCCAGTCACAAGGTAGGGGACTCCTCTTTTCGGTGATAGTGGGCATGGGCATGGACTTCATTCTTGGATTGTTTTGCTGTAAAGGGTGATGATAGAGTTAGTAAGAGTAGTAAAGAGAGATGTCCATGTATATAGTATCTAATTAAGATATTACTCCAACAGGTAAAGGCACCCGGGGAGGCTGGTGGGCGCATATGACTCTACAGCTCTATATAAGAACAGATGCATACTGGGTAAGTAGCATTTTCCATTCGAGGCATACGAGCTGTAGATATGCTGTGCATAAACTCATAGACTACATAGCAGTTATCTCCCAAGGCAGTGGCTAACCTGTAGCTGTTGCAGTGGTCTGAAATAGTGTACATAAAACTGCCTGGCCCACACTAGCTTACTGTCTTGCTAACACATCTACACAATAGTGTTTTGTGAATGTGTGTGATGTAGACCATGTTGCAGCTCTGCAGACGTCATCTTTGGGTATATTTCCTAAGAAAGCCATAGAAGCCCCCAGTTTGCATGTAGAATGCGCTCTAGGAGGAATTGTTAATGTGTGTTTAGCTATAATGTAGCATATTTGAATGCACTTAACTATCCACGGTGCAATACTTGATTTTGATATTGGATTACCTTTATGTGGTGGAGCAAAAGCAACAAAAAGTTGCTTGGTTTTCCTGAAAGGTTTTGTTCTTTCTATGTTGTATAGTAATGCTCTTTTGACATCTAAGGTGTGAAGTACATGCTCTGCCTCTGAATCTGGTCGAGGGAAGAAAACAGGCAACTCAACAGATTCGTTGATATGAAAGGCAGAAATGACTTTAGGTAAAAATTTGGGGTTAGTCCTAAGAACCACTTTGTTTTGTAAAACTGCTCTTCTATGGTTAGTGCCTGAAGCTCACCCACTCTTCTCAGAGATGTGATGGCTATGAGGAAGGCTACCTTCCAAGTGAGAAATTGTAGTTCACATTTGTGCAATGGCTCAAATGGTGGATCCATGAGTCTTGTAAGAACTATGTTGAGATTCCACTCTGGAGCAGGTGGAATGACTCTTAAGTCCTTCCTTAAATGATTTAATAGCAGGCAATCTAATAAGAGACAAATGTCTGTTTTGTAGATATGCAGCTATTGCAGCAAGATGAAAGCGTATAGAGGTGTATGCTAAATTGGAACGCTGTAGATTTAGTAGATATCAAATGATGTTTTGAATTGAAGCATATGGCGGATTGATTTTATTGTTATGAATGAATGAATATAAATTTTATAGAGCGCGAACTTAGCCCAGGGGCATCAAGGCGCTGCAGAACAGGATCATAGTAAGAGATGTCTAACAAAGTCAGCGCTTAAAGGTTAAGGTTGGAAAAAGAATTAGGACAGGTAAAAAGCCAGGTCTTCAAGGACTTTTGAAAAACTGAATGGGTTTCCAAAGTGGAAATAGGGGAAGGGAGAGAATTCCACAGATTGGCCCCTATCAAAGAGAAAGCCCCCCGCGCCCCCCCCCCCAAACCTGGTTTTCCTAGCCCTGGGAACTATAACCTGGTTCTTACTTGCAGATCTCAGCCCCTTACCAGGACAATATCTTTGAATCATTTTATTGATGCCTTCGGACCCCTTATTGTGAACGGCCTTGTGAACCAGACAAGGCTTTAAACACAATTCTCCTCCCCAACGGAAGCCAATGCAAACTTCTGATAGTGGCGGAGACTGAGTGGAATTTTGGGAGGCCCATCGCCAGCCTGGCGGCAGCGTTCTGCACCAACTGGAGTTGATAAAGAAGTCCCTTGTTAATCCCCAGGTAAAGAGCATTGCAGTAGTCCAACCTAGACACCACAAGGGCCAACACTGTCTGTTTGTGCGATGAAAGGGACAAAAAACGGAAAATCTTCCTGAGAGTCCGCATCATCCCAAAGCAAGTAGAGACTGTTCTATTTATTTGAGAGCCCAGGCAAAGCGCTGAGTCCACAATAATGCCTAAATTCTTAGCAATAGGACAAGGGCTAGGGCAGGATCCAAGAGAATCAGGCCACCAGGCCTCTGACCAAATATCCATTTTGCCTCTGAAAATTAGGACTTCTGTTTTATCTCCATTGAGTCTTAGGTAGTTCTCAACCATCCGTGCAGCCACCGCCTGCATGCAGTTTTTGAATTAAGTGCTGAAGCAGAGACACTCTCAGTGATGGAAATCAAAATCTGAGTGTCATCAGCGTAGCAAAGCACTTCTAGGCCAAAAGACCTTACCACGATAGTGAGCGGGGCTACATAGATATTGAAAAGGGTGGGACTCAATGAGGATCCCTGGGGAACTCCACAAGACAATTGTTTAGGGGCAGAGAGAAATTGGCCCATCTTAACTCTTTATGACCGATTCAAGAGAAACGAGGAAAGCAAATAAGGTACAGAATCCTCAATCCCAATTTCCCGAAGCCTGCCCAACATTCTACAGGGAGAGATGATATCGAAGGCTGCCGTCAGATCCAGGAGGATCAGTAGGGTAGAATGACCAGCGTCAACCTGTTGTCGGATGTTATTAAGGACAATGGTTAAGGCCGTCTCCGTACTGTGTTCACTCCTGAAACCATGCTTTGAGCCATCTAGCAGTTGATGTTCCTCCAAGTAAGAACTAAGATGGAAATTAAGATGTTTTTCCAGGATCTTAGCTGGAACGGGCAGTAGGGAAATAGGCCGAAAGTGTTTTAATTCCGTCGGATCAAGAGAGGCCTTCTTTAGCAGAGGTTTTACCACCGCCGTTTTCCATTGGGAAGTTGGCCAGAAGAAATAACAGTGTTAATAATAGTGGTCAAGGGAGGTACAATGGCCTCACTTCCCAATTTCAAAATCTTAAGAGGACAGGATTCAAGGGGAGAGCCAGATCGAATCCCACTTAACAGCAGGCCAGTATCCTCTTGAGAAATGGGGGAAAAGGAGCGCAAACGGCAATCCTTCCGGGGTACTTCCCAAAAATCAGATAAGAGATTCGTTTTAGCTCCCACAGAGTTTAACTTCTCCAAAGAGGAGTAAATGTCCTTAATTTTGGCATGGAAATAATCTGCCATTTTATCACAAAGGTCCTGGGAGACCTCGGTTTTGGCAGTAGTTGAGGGGGCTAAAAGGGAATTGATCATAGTGAAAAGTTCCCTGGGGGATCTAAAAGATTGCTTCACTCTAATATAGTAAGAGACCTTTTCCTTATTAATAGCTTCCTTATATTCCCTTAACCTAAGTTTATGCAGATCCCTTTCAACTATAGTAGGGTCCAAGCGCCATTTCCTTTCCTGCTGTCGGCAAACCTGTCTAAGCTTTCTCAACCCCTCAGAAAACCATGGGGCTGAAGGGCGCTTTCTTGCCACATAGTGCATCTTAAGAGGAGCAAGGGAGTCCTAGGCTGTCATCAGCCAGTTGGTAAAGTCGTCGTAAACGGCATTAACATCCGCATGAGGGGGGCAGCTGTAGTTGCCGAGTTTAACAAACAGATCCTCCTTACTAATCAATCTGAGGTTTCTTTTCAACTCCACCCTATTCTTAAAATTGGGGTCATGGTGGGATACGAACATCAAGAGTAAAGGGGATAACAAAATGGTCAGACCAAGAAAGGGGAATGGAGTCCATGACCTTTATCCTGGGATCATTAGAGAAGATCCCGTCCAGGGTATGTCCCGCAGTGTGTGTAGGACTCTTCATCAGCTGAGGGAAACCACAGGAATCCATGACTTCCAGAAACGCCTGCGTTTCGGGACACAGACTTTGCCAGGTGGAAGTTAAAATCATCCAGAAACGTGACCTTAGAGCTAGCTAAATAAGGCTCTATTCGCGTACTAAAACTCTGAGCAAACGGAGCTCTGGGTCCAGGAGGCCGGTACGTGACCACACCAATAAAACTTTCAGTGGGAAGGACCTTCAGAGAGAAATATAGGGCCTAATAGGAATCTAAGGGAGAGGTGAGGACTTTGGTGGAACAGGAGTAGATGTCTTTACACATTACCCCTAAACCCCCACCCACCTTCCCTTCTCTATCAAACAAATACCCACAGGGCATTGCCTCTACTAAATCAGGACCAGAGCACTCTCTGGCCCAGGTTTCAGTGATGAAGACACAAAGTCATTAAATTCAATAGCGTGTTTAATAAGGGATCTGGCATTGAGAAGATATCCCAAGAAAGAATATGTCAGAGGCAGGGGTTTAAGCTCGCAATTATCCTCAACGGGATAGAGAGCAGTACCCAATAAGAAAGACGCCTCACAGTGAACACATTTAAACCTCAGACTGCCCTCCAAATCCTCAGGGTCAATAGGACTACAATGCCCCTGCTCTTGAGATCGAAACTCCAGGAGCTGTTCCCTGGAATAGACATGGGATTTGTCAGAGTTGGGAGAAAATTGGCCAGGGTTTCTAGCACAAAGCGCGGACGGGCGCAGACGGGTTTGCCTTTGGCACGCTGACGGCGTGTGCGCTGCACGCGTCTGAGCTTCAGAACCACTAATGTAATGAGTGAGAGGCGGAAAAGCGTAAGCAAATATCCCTGACCAATTCGTCCACAGTGCATTGCCTTTGGACAATGGGTGTGGATACCTGGATGCGAAGTTTGGGCATTTTGCGTTTAGGTGGGTGGCAAACAGATCTATCTGTGGGAAGCCCCATATTTGGAAGAATGGGAGGAGAACTTGAGGGTGGAATTCCCATTCGTGGATCTGCTAACGTTGACGACTGAGCAGATTTGCAATCTGGTTGTTTACTCCTGGAAGGTGTTCTGCAAGGAGATATCTTTTCAGATGCTCTGGGCTAACTGTGAGAGCTGGGGAGAATGTGTAACCCCCCTGTTTTTGTATATAGTACATTGCTGTCATGTTGTCAGTGCGAATCTGGACAGCTTTGCGTACTAGATGAAGTTGAAATGCTTTCAATGCTAGAAAAATTGCTAGATGGTTTATGTGGAGTTGTTTTTGTTGCAGAGAACACATGCCTTGAATGGTATGTTTTTGAAGATGAGCTCCCCAACCAGTGAGCGATGCGTCTGCCGTTAGCACTATCTGTGGAACCGGGTTGACGAATGGCCACCCCTTGGAAAGGTTTTGTATGTTCCACCACTGCAGAGAGCGATGGGTGCGGCCATCCACCAACACTAGATCTGATAACTGACCTCGAGCTTGGTTCCACAGACGTGCTAAGCATTCTTGTAGGGGATGCATTTGTAGTCTTACGCAAGGAACGATTAAAATGCAAGATGCCATCATTCCTAGCAATTGCATGAACACTCGAGGTGGTAATGAGTGTTGAGGCTGAAACTGCGATATTAGAGTCTGCATGTTGCAGATCCTGACTGGGTTGGGACACGCTAGAGCTTTCGGAGTGTCTAGTGTGGCTCCTAGATACACTTGTGTGTTGGATGGTTGGAGATGAGACTTGGTGAGGTTTACAGTGAACCAGAGGTCGTGAAGCAAATGGACTGTTTTTCGAGTGTGGCGTAGGCAGCTCTGTTGCGAGCTGGTTTTTATTAGCCAGTCGTCTAGGTAGGGGAAGACGTGAATGTGATGTTTTCTTATATGAGCCGCGACTACTGCCAGACACTTTGTGAAAACCCTGGGTGCTGTAGTTATTCCGAATGGGAGGGCTTTGTATTGATAATGTGGCCGTCTACCATAAACCTGAGGTATTTGCGTTTAGCGGGGTGAATGGGAATATGGAAATAGGCATCCTTTAGATCCAGAGTGGACAGAAAGTCGCCTTGCTGCAGGAGCGGGAGAACCTGTTGAAGTGTGACCATGTGAAAGGGTTCTGATTGGATGTAGAGATTTAGTTCTCTGAGGTCTAATATAGGTCTGAAAGAGCCTTCCTTCTTGGGAATTAAGAAGTACATGGAGTATACCCTGGTCCCTTGGTATTGTAATGAGACTGGTCCTATAGCTTGTTTTCATAGACGAGAGAGAGAACCTCTTGCCCTAAGAGTGATATGTTCCGGTGACATTGCATGGGGTCTTGGAAGGATATTTGGGGGATTGGCTGTAAGTTCCAGGCAGTAACCATATTGCATAATTTGCAGTACCCATTTATCTAAAGTGATGGAGTTTCAGACAGGGAGAAATTGGGAGAGATGTCCCCTGACAGGAGTGGAATGATCGGGGGTTACAGGATGGAAGTCACGGTTTGTTGCTGGTGGGGGAAGAACTTGTGGAGCTGCCTCCGCTTCTTCCCTTACCATTGTTCCCTCAAAAACCTCCTCTGAAAAGAACCTCTTGGTGAGGGGGATTGACTATTACCCTTGTAAGAGGAGGAGGTTTTCTCGGTGGATATGTGTTTAGAGCCACCCCTATAAAAAGAGCGGCAAAAGGAACCCCTATTGGTGGGTGACTGCACTGCCCCAAAGGGCTTTGCGACCTCTGTATCTTATTTCATTTTTTCCAGCGAGGGTTCAACTGCTGGTCCAAAGAGCTGTTCCTTATCAAAGGGTTGGTTGAGGATGGAGGTTTGCACCTCAGGCTCGAACCCTGAAATTCTCAACCAAGCATGCCTGCGTAAGAGTACACTGGTGTTAATTGTATGGGCACACTTGATAGAGGTATTTGTAATGAGCTTACCCTCTGGAATAAGGTAGTTAGCCTTGGCCTTGTGTTTGTCAGGTAAGAACTGCATAAGTTTCTCTAACTCATCGTAGTGAGCCCTATCATAACGAGCCAACAAAGCTTGAGCATTGGCAATGTGCCATTGGTTAGCTGCTTGTGAAGCTACTCTTGCCTTAGGCATCAATGAGCTTGGATTCCTTATCTGGAGGAGGAGCTTCACCTGACGTTTTTAGAGTTGGCTCTCTTGCGAGCATTAGAGACTACAAGAGAGTCTAAAGGTAATTGACCTTTGATGTATGTAGGGTCAGCGGTTGTGGGCTTATATTTTTTCTTCACCGTAGGAGCAATAATTCTTGCCCTGACAGGGTCTCTAAAAATTTCCTCAGTGTGTTTTAACATGCCTTTGAGCATAGGCAATGTATGAGTGACTCTGTGAGAGGAGCTAAGGGTTTCAAAGAAGAAATCCTGCTCTAATGGCTCTGAATGTAACTCCACCCTGTGATATGGAGCAGCCCTAATTAAGGAGCTCAATGTACCCAATGTTATCATCTGGTGGGGAGGTTCTGGAGGGGTACGAATCTGGATCAGTGTGATAGTCCTACCAAGGATCAGTGTCCTGTGGGGGATCTCGATGGTCATCCCCATCTCCATCATCTTGTGGGTTAGGTGAAGTTGGTGGTGAATTTTCAGGTGAAATAAGTTAATTGGGATCAGTGGGAGAAGTAGGTGGGATGTAAGGAGGAGAAGGGTTAGTACCCACACTTTTCTTTTTTAGAGGAATGTGGTAGTCCGCTGGTAGGTCTAATTTCTTCTTTTTTGGTAGAGTAGCCTGAATATGCCCTGTATCAGGGTGAATCACCAACTTTTTCTGTTTCGGATCTGAAATGGCGAGATTAGACCGAGGCTCTTTCGACTGAGTCTCTTTATCCTTGGTTGCCCTTTTCGGCGTTGACGGTTTGGGCTCAGAGCCTTTTGGCGCTAGTGCTATCGGCTTGGACTTGTGTTACGGTGCCGAAGGTGTTGGGTTGGCACCGAGATGGGGTCGGTTCGAGCCCGAACCGGAAGGCTTCTCTTTATGTTGTGGAGCCGGGCCCGAGGGCAGGGGGTTGGGAACTCTTTGTCGGTGCCGACCTTGGCCCGAAGGTAGAGGAGGGACCGGAGCCTTTGGTTGTTGGGAGGGGGGAGGGCAATGGGTTGTCTTTACTCAAGGTACGCTGACCCGGTGTAACTTGCTCCTCTTCTTCGATGTCCCAGTCGGCCTCGGACACGGAGAATTGTTACTCTTCTTCGGCTCCTTGAGCATGATGTTCGGAGTCGGAATCTTCGCCGAAGATGTCCGGTGCGGAGCCGCTTTGCTGTTGCATGTCATGACGTCGAGCCAGACGATCACGAAGAGTCTTTTTCGATCAGAACGATCGGCACGCGTCAGTCTTTCTCGTCGTGATTCCGGAGAGGGACAAAGGTTGCACACTTCGTGCAAGTCGGTGCATGGAAATTTAGCACAACACCCGGGACATAACTTGAAGGGAGTCCGTTCCATCCACTGCTAGAGCGGTCGGCGCAGGTAGGCCCGACGGCGTTCCACGAGTTTTCCGATCAAAGATTTTAAAGTTGAGACGATACGCGACGGATGGGGAACCGCGATCCATAACTATACCGTCGAGGGTATGGATTGCACTTCTAAGGGGTCCGAGAAAAGGTGCCAAACTGGAGCGCAGCAATATACATCCGAACCCGATGGCGGAAAAAAAAAAAATCTAAGGTTGGACTCAATGCCCATGCGCAATATCACCAAAAGGAGGAGTCACCTACCTCGTGACTGGAAAGACTTCTTCGAACAAAAACAAAGTGCAAACATCGGGACCCAACACTAGATGGCGATCTATGCACAGCATATGATCTACAGCTCATATGCCTCGAACATAACATTTGCATTTCCGGCATTGCGGAAACTACCTACTTGGGTAGGTCAAACATTTGTGGAACAACTCCTTATTGATCTTTGACGGCTCCAGCTTCTCCTCCACCTCTGCTGTGGGACGAGCCCACTGTTCCCTTGGCCCCTGCCCTCCTGAGGGAATTCCTCCTCGCTTTCTCACAGAAAGTCTCCTTAATTACCAGGACAGAGACACAGCCCTCGGCTTAGCCTGGGAGGGGTTCACTTCACTATCAGGGCACCAACATTTACCTTTATCTGGACTTCACCCCCCATGGTGCAGGAGGCCCGTCGGAAATTCAGTGATGTTAAAAACACTCTTCACAAACTTGGCCATCCGAAATGCAGTGCTCTACCCAGCCCGTCTTCGTGTGGAGCACAGTGGGAAAACCTACATATTTGACAATCCAGCAGATGTCACTGCCTTTTCCAAAAAAACTACCCCATGATTCCTCCACTCCACGACACGCAACCCCGGAGTGGACTGGCTCCTCCACGGTCGTCAATACCAGATCACACTGTGTTAAAGTGACTGTTTCACATCTGTTTCAGTCTAATCACCTTGTCATCCTTACCATGTCCTTTATTCCAAGCTCCATCAACTATTCCATTATGCTCTCTGTGCATGCCATTACTGCATAATTGCAGTTAATGGTCTACTTTGCTTGATTATTTTTCTTAATAGGCCAAGATATGCCAAATTGTTGCAGTGCGCTCTTGCTGTACACCAGCATATTATTCATGGGATTGCTATGGTTTTTAGTTTCGTTCTCTGGTATTCCCTGGATGTTTTATCTAGTGTGGGTAGGGGTAGAATGTTTTGTTTTTATTCCACTTTAAATGCCAATTTCTGTTTTCTCGCTGCGACACATCACACGACCCACACACCATCACTTTCAATGTGTCACTTCACATCCCCCTTGTTTCTCTGTTATGCCATCCTTTGACAAACATTGGATTAAATTGCCACTCTCTATGACTGGACATGTGGCTATCATTAAAATGGCAGTACTTCCCTGTTTTTTAATACCTCTTCCTGAACAACCCATTCCTCTCTCGCAGACCTTTTATTCTCTGCACAGCCTCTCTTTGCACCTGGTCTGGGCTGGGGGTCGACCACGTGTTTGCTGGGACACACTCACTCTCTCTTACAACCGTGGGAGATTTGGGGTTCCCGAAATCTTACTCTAATATATTGATGCCCAGTGTCAGTACATACATTGTTGGTACCATCCAGATGTCCCCATCCTCTATTTGAGGCCGGAACGCGACTAACTGGACATTCTCTTACATTCCTCGAGCCTGCCGAAGGGCATCCCACTGAATGCCACGACATTCAAACTGTATCCATGACCTGTTGGTCATAGCACCAACCTCACCAGACACTGGGTGGAGGCCCACTTTTTTTCCACTACACTCCCACTTCATGACAATCCTTGTCTCCCACTTAGGCACAAGACATTGGTACAACATACACTTCGCAGTTATAACCTATTCACCATGGGTGATATCTTTCCAGATGGTCATGTCAAACAAACATCTGAGGACCCCGCTTGCATGGCGCATCCTTTCTGGATCTTTTTATTTTTTGAAGACTTCACAAAACTCTATGATCTCTTCTTCCATCTTACCCACTGGAGATTTTTCTCCACTGACACTTTTGGTATCTGACATGTATGGTGACTGCCTGACCTCAAGACTGTACAATCAGTGCATCGCCCTGAAACCAGACACTACCACATGGGTGTGGGCAGAAGAACTGGGAATATCCCCCTACAGACAAGATGTGGTCATACTGTTGTTCACAGACTCAATGCATTTCTACTGACTACAAGCATAAATTATTATATTTCTCCATCGCACTTATCTTTCCCTTTCCAAAATAACCAAATTTGACCGCGATAGATTTGATTGTTGTATCACACGAACATTGACATGCCCAGTGATATCCACATATTGGTCCTCAGTTTTCACTCATGACTTATACAACACAACAGATCCTCTTCTAGCCCTTTTAGGATACATCAGGTGTTAGACTTGGCATGTTTCCCCTGAGTTTTTGCTTTCTGACCTCCCGGTTATGACTCGGTTTGTGCTGGCTTAGTGTTTCTGCACACTTTTCTCACTGCTGATCAGTGGTAAAGTGCAAGGGTTCCTGTGGTGAAATGTGTTATGGATGGGTGTTTCCATGATTGGCCTATTTGATTTGTGTGTCAGTCCCTAAAAAAGTGCACTGAATGTGCCAGGACCTGTAAATCAAATGCTGTTAGTGGGCTGCAGCACTGGATTGTGCCACCCACACAAACAGCCCGTAAATGCAACTCAGGCCTGCTATTGCAGAGCCTGTGTGCAGTGTGGTACTGCCATGTCGACTTAGCAACGTGGGGGCAGTCATGTAGTGTAGTTCCTATTTCCATTATAGGCTCGGCTCATTGGAATAATATACACTATAGTTTTTGCATAGGACTGAGGTCAGTATGCTCCTATCGAGTACATTAAACTTAATTACTTGTGTACCAGCTAACTCGGAGGTCACTAGAAACTTCTCGAATAAACAAGAAGGGAGTACTTTCTGACAACCGCAGAAACATGACAACTTTGTTTCCCTTAGAATCGGAACTTGTCTCAGAATCGTGGAAACAATAGATAACCGTTTCACTCGGTCAATCGTGCATGCTTAGTTTCTTCAGTTACACAGAAATAAATAGACTGTTCAATAAATCCTTTTATTGAAACACCAGTCTTGTTTCTCGTGTAAGAGATATGAGCTGTCATTAGACAGTAAGCAAGATATAATACGCACAGCGTAAGCAGTTGTCTTTTAGCTATGACATATATTCATATATACATACATAAATAACACAGACTAAAAAGTGAATACTCGTCTGATGCTTCTAAATAGTTCTACCCCAGTGTACCTAACGTAAGTGTAGTACAAGGTTAGAAGTAGGTGCTGTTTTCTATAGTATATTATTATTATTAATAATCTTATAAGGCGCATGGCTACCAAAAAGGATTCCCAGCACCGCCATACAGGAAAAAGTACAAGTGGTCAAACTGTCATGAATCTATTGCTTGAACAACCAAGCCTTTAGGTGTTTACAAAAGTTACTGGAAACAGTTTCTTTCCTAAGGAATAAAGGAAGGGAATTCCAAAGAAGAGGACCTAGATAAGCAAAGGATCGACCACCTAGACGAGAACGTGTGATCCTAGGTGCTACAAACTTTGCCTGAGTAGCAGAACGGAGGGACGGCGAAGGAAGATACGAATGAACAATGGCCTTTAGATATTGAGGGGCACTACCAGACTTCACCTTAAACATATAGTTCAGGGTCTTGAACTTTATACGGCTCTCAACCCTGAGCCAGTGGAGTTCACGAAGAGAGCTGGAGACAGGAGTCATTCGTGGAATCTGACATAGCAGCCTAGCCGCTGCATTCTGTACCAATTGCAGCCTGCGATTCACCTCCTTATTGGCTCCCAAATATAGGATGTTGCCATAGTCCAATCTAGATGTTATGAGTGCTTGAATTACCGTTTTCTGCGTGGGACTAGGCAACATCCAAAGGATCTTCCTGAGCCATTTCAGGATTGTGAAGCAGACCGAAGCTACTTTTGCCACTTGCTACTTCATTGAGAGTTGGTTATCAACAATCACACCCAGATTGCGAACTTAAGTGGCAGGTGTAGGAAGAGTCCCCATTTCAGGTGGCCAGTGCTGGGGACCCCAGAGATCTACATTCTTACCCAAGATAAGAACCTCGGTCTTCTCCCCATTGAGCTTTAGTGAGTTAACCGCCATCCACTCCGCAATTTTCCTAAGCCCCGTCTGAAGAGAAGATGATTCGGAAAACCGATTTGCCGACAAAGAAAACATTATTTGGGTATCGTCGGCATAGGCGAAAATAGACAGCCCTACTTCTTCTGAGATCCCTGCTAGTGGCTTAACATAAATATTAAATAATAAAGGGCTATGGGTATAGTATATACTAAGTTTATATGCCAAGAGTCCCTCTAGGTTCTATTCAGCTCCATACCTTAGAATGAGAGAGGTGGGAATCTCCTTCCGAATCTCAAACTAACAATCCACGAAGGGAGTCAGAACACTGGAAGCTGGATTCTCTGAAAGCAGGGATGACAGCGTCTGGTCAGTGCATCAGGCGGGGACTCTAATTCTTCCGAACTTGCCGTGGCAAGCCATATCGAGCTGTGTAGCCAAGCCGTGGTTTGCCATGGTAAGGGAAGGTATATTTATACCTGGAAGGTACTTAGGAATGCTAGCATTGACGTAGAGTCGGGCAGAGGAGGACGTCATGAATGAACCCCTAAGGAATAGTAGTTCATGCATAATAGACGAGTTCTTGGAGAAATCAATAATCCTAACTAGGTACAGTCCCAATGGCTTAAGGGTCTGGTTTCTAAGAACTCGTTGTTACGTGGGGATGGACGGATGTAGGTGACCATGCCTGTATTTGGACTGCATGGCTAATGCCCAAATAAGGACT
Organism: Triturus cristatus; assembly: GCF_964204655.1. Lineage (NCBI taxonomy): Eukaryota > Metazoa > Chordata > Amphibia > Caudata > Salamandridae > Triturus > Triturus cristatus. Next base: position 560,490,565 of record NC_140590.1, read on the forward strand.
AGGATTCTATGCCTAAATAAGGTCAATGCAAATTGTGCCTATATAAGGACATGATTCAGGGAAACCTATGTACGGGCAGCTTAAGTGTAACACAATAAGGGCACCCACTTGCAGGCCCTAACCTTCCCTTTTCTTACAGATCAGTCACCCCTAAGGTAGGCCCAAATTGAGGGCCCTAAGCCTTGGATTGCAAGCCGTCAAAGGAAGCCCCTCTGATAAGTAGCTGACCAGGGGAGACCAAATGTAATCAAAACCTTTCCTGGTGTCTTCTATTATATCAGTCATACATTCTAAGGCCAAAGCCCTCTACAATCTCGCATGCCATTGGGTTAAGGATGGGGCCTCTTGCTTCTTCAAAGCCACGGCAAGTGCCATTTTGGCGACCCCCAAGCAGAGCCACATCACTGATTTATCGCCCTGTGTCTGTCTTCTCAAATTTGGATCGCGGACCCCAAGAAAAACCTGTTCCATGGAGCAAGGAATAGGATAGCCTAAGATAAGTTTGATTTGGGATATAATCTCCTTCCAAAAAGGTTTAATGACGGGGCAGTCCCACCAAATGTGTCTGAAATCGCCTAACAACCCGCACCAACTCCAGCACCTATCCGATGAACCCGGGAAAATCGTGTGTAGTTTATGAGGATACAAGTACCAATCGTACATGATTTTATAGTGTACTTCACTAAGATACATGGAACGATTGAATTTCACTATATCTCTACCTAAATGCTCCCAGTGCTGGTCTTCCAAAGGGGCATCTACGAGAGCGTTCCAAAAATGTTTGAAACGCGGCGTCTCCCTGGGACTCATCGCTTTGGATGAGAGCATACAGATAGGAGATACACCCCTTGGAGGAGGCCCCAGACTGAGTGAATTTCTCGATAGGGAACAGGTCCCTGGTGGCGGCCTGCCGCACCAAGGGTTGCTGCACCCAGTGTTTCAGCTGGAAGTAGTGGTATTCTTTTTTGTTAGTTAATGTGAATTGTTTCTTGCATTCCTGAAAAGTGAGGAGTTCTCCTCTGTCAAACAAGGGAGAGGTCACGTGGCAACTGCCCTCCCTACAAGCCTCGAAGGGACCTTCTTTTAGAGCGGGGGGGGGAAGCAGTGTTAAAATTTATAAGCGTGTGAGGGGAGGGAAAGGTCGTAGGGTGCAATCTGGCAGTGAGGAAATCCCAGACCGTAAGTGTGGTGGACATAGGTGTGCTAATGTAGGTATTGAGTGGTCTGTCCTGCTTAGGTTTCCAGAGGAGATCCCAGATAGTACGACCGGTTATCTGTCTGTCTATGTGAAGCCAATGCTTCTCAAAAGCCCGTAGCGACCATTCCGTAATCACTCGCATTTGCGCCGCTCGATAGTAGGACTGAAGGTCCGGTAATGCTGGGCCGCCCTCTTTGCACGGTATGATAATCAACTTATAAGAAAGTCGTGCCCATTTCCCCAGCCAAATTAATTTGGTCAGCATATGCCGCAGTTCCCTGAATAGACCTTCCTCCACTGGAATAGGTAGCCCTTGAAAAAGATAAAGTAAGTGGGGGAGAACATTCATCTTAATGGCATTAATCCTGCCTAACTAGGTGATGTAAGCCGCACTCCATTTGCCCAGATCAATCTTTAGTTGTCGCAGGAGGTAGGTGGGGAGTTAGCTTGGTACAGATCCTGCACCTGAGGGGTAAGCTTAACCCCTAAGTAGGTGATCTCCTTAGTGGTGCAGCAGAAAGGAGACACCTTCTCGACTTTCCGCCAATCGTCTTTGGGTATGGTCAGGTTCAAAAGGAAGGACTTTGTTATGTTGACCTTAAAACCTGCCACCCCTTCAAACGACTCCAACTCAGCCTGGATGGCCGGAAGAGAGACAAGGGGATCTGACTCTGGGAGAAGCACGTCATCAGCAAACAGTGATATCTTGTGGTCATCTGTGCCAAAACGCATTCCCTGAATCTCTCGATTTCCTCTGATCCTGTGGGCCAGGGATTCGATGCTCAGGGCAAAAAAGAGGGGAGATAAAGGACAGCCCCATCTCGTCCCGCGAGTCAGGTGAAAGGGGGAGGAAGCAACTCCGCTGACAAGGACCCGAGAGCTAAGAGAGTGTAAGTTAGCGCGAATCATCCCTATAAAGGATTACTTGAAGCCAAAGCGCTGGAGCACTTTAAATAAGAAAGTCCATTCCACGCGATCGAAAGCTTTCTCCGCGTCAAGCGAGAGAAGCGCTGTTGGGATGTTTTTCTTGAGAGCCTTTTCAATAATGTGGATGATACGCCGCAAGTGATCATGGGTTTGACGCCCCTTAATAAAACCGGACTGATCTGGATCTATGAGAGCGGGGAGAATCGTTTCGAGACGAGTAGCCAAGATTTTGGAGTAGATTTTTGCATCCAGGTTCAGAAGAGTAATCTGGCGGTAAGAAGAGCAGAGTGAGGGATCCTTGTCAGTACTGCCACGACTGCTTCTCCCATGGAAGCAGTGACTTGTTGCTCAGAAGCGATGATATTAAATAGTATAGTTAGGAAGGAGACAAGCTCCGGTGCAAAAGTACGATAGAAATGGGCTGAGAAGCCATCCGACCCTGGAGCTTTCTGGGGTTTAAGGTGGTCAATCGCCTTCTGCAGCAGATATGGGTTTCGCCAACTCTTCATTGGAGCGAGCTCCTACCTAACGGAGGTCTAGGGGATCCAAGTACCCCGAAGGGTCATGCGTCCCGGAAACTCCGAGGTGTAAAGGGTTCTATAGAAGTCCTCAAAGGCTCTTGCCTTCCCCTCCTCCGACCTGTGACTCCTTTCTCATCAACTATTTGTTTGATGTATTCGCGTTCCTGTTTAGCCCATAGTTGACACCCCAACAAGGAACCCACTTTATTCCCGCTCTCTCAAACCCTGGAGTGTAAACGTAAGATGGATTTTTTCTGCTCTGTTAGTGTAAATAGCCTGTAGTTTCCCCTTTAGGGCTGTGACTTTCCATAGAGCCAGAGGTGTTGTCCTTATGGGCCTGTTCTGCAGCGGTAAGTTCTCGTTCTACTTGGAGGCGCTCTGCACATTGTTGAGAGCGCAAAGTAGTGGCCAGTTCAATGCACTTGCCTCTAATTACAGCCTTAAGAGCGTCCCAGGTAGTGGCATGAGAGGTATCCTTGGGGTCATTCAACTCGAGAAACTCACTAATGGTCTTCCTGAGTTCGTCACAGAGAAGTCTGTCCCTGCATAACAATTTGGGGAAGCACCAACGAGCATGTTTGGGGCGCGGGTTTGGTCAAGTGATCGTCATCTCCAGGGGGGCATGGTCCGAAAGGCAGATCGGGTGGAACGGAGATTGCAGTATCGAGGGGAGCAGAGATTGACTCAAGAAAATGTGGTCGATACGGGAATACATTCTATGGGAGTGCGAGAAGAACGAGTAATCCCAAGTCGTGGGATTGGCGTCCCTCCATACGTCCACCAACCCCATGAGCTGAAGCTGTGAACGCAGCGCCTTCCCAAACGCCCCTCCAGGAGCCCTGTGTGGTGTCCCTATCCAGATCCCAGACTAAATTGAAGTCCCCCAAAAGTAGTATGTCCCCCTGAGCAAAGGTCTCCAGAGTCGGAGGAAGGAAAGAATGAAATCCTGTTGGCCTGTGTTGGGAGCATAGAGTGCTGCAAACGTGCATTGGCGGCCTCTAAGATCCCCCTTAACCACAATGAACCTCCCGCTTTTGTCTGTTTTAATGTCCTGAGCTTGGAAGGGAACCCCAGCATGAAACAATAATGCCACCTCGTTTTGTTTCGAGGAGTGTGAAGATCGAAACATGAGTGGATAAGCTTTGTGGCGTAGTCGCTGTTCAGACTTTTTGAGGTGTGTTTCCTGAAGAGCTGCTATTTGGACATTGTGATAAAGCATGTGCTTCCAGAATTGGGAATTCAGTCCCCGAGCATTCCAAGAAACCACTCTAACCACCATGTGTACTTAAGAGGGAATGCCACCCTAGTGGTAAAGGGCCCCGCTGAAAAGACCTTCTTGCACCCCACCCATAACCAATAAAAATAAGGACACCATGACATCTAACTGAATTAAAAAACCTAAACAAACTTAAAATAAAGTGTGTAGAATCCCCCTCCTAGAGGGAAATCCCTGAACCAGAATACACTCGGGGAACATTACCATTTCCATTCCCCCCAGCCCTCGTAATAGCATAGATCAAGGCATACTTTGCTTAGAAAAACTATTTCCCCCAACTGAATAACCATTAACATTGGCGCTTAGGCCCATGCAGGTGGTGGTCTCGACGTAGACCCCTAGGTTCAACTCCAGTGTTTAGTAGTATGCAAGACCTCGGCCACCACCACCCTCCACCCATTCTCCACAGCGTAAATGATAATGTACCCCTGACCTGCCACCACAGATATTGTGTCCTCACAAGATGTCCGTGCCAGGCGCTGGGATTAGGGCATCAAGTAGCGTCCAGGCATCCAGGTCCCACCTAGGTACGAAATATGCAAGTCCTCTGCCCCAACCAATTCTCCAACTCTTCGGCATGTCCTTCCGTTGGGTGGATAGGGGGGGGGGGGGGGGCGGGGGGGAAGAGTATCCCCTTCAGGACTGCAGTGATTTCAACCAGAGGGACCTCCGGTCGACCACCTCTCCAACGATGGACTTCTCGGAGCCACCCAATCAGTGGAATCAGGCCGGTGGCTTCGTATTTCTCCTGCTCACCCTACACCATTGTCCTCCGGCAAGCCGATCGGGCTGATCCCTCCCGTCCGGGTCCGCTGAGGTTGTAGGGAGCTTCAAACCCAGCAATTCTGCCGCTTCCGATAGATCCGCACAGTGGTGCGGTTTGTTGTGCCATTGGAAAGCAAACCCAAAGGGGTAAGTCCTTCCGTATCTGGTTTTCATCTCCCGCAGATGGTCGGTGACTGGGCGGAACTGTTGGGGACGCTGGAGTGTGGCTTGAGTGATACCGTGGTAGAGCGTGCAGGTGGCATTTTCGAAGGTGATCGTGTCTGCCGCCCTCGCCTTCTGCAGAACCAATTCCTTGAGTTTAAAGGAGCTGAACTTCGCCAGGACGTCTCTTGGCCGTCGAGTATCCCCCTGCAGGCGTGGTCCAACTCTGTGCACTCTCTCCAGCCCATCTCAGGGCCATCCTCCCACAGAACTGAGAAGAGGCCCACCATGAAGGCCTCGCAATCCTCCGACAGGTCTCGGCGAGAACGGTTTACTAAGTCCTCGCACTTGAGTAGCGTATCACGCACTTGGCCATTTAGCTCCACAGATCCATCTTCCAAGGACTTAATTCTGTCTGACACCTCCTGGTGCCTTGCTTAGAGATCAAGGGTACGCGTGCCCACCGAATCGACATCTGCTTGCACAGCAACCAATTTCTCTCTCACCTCTGAGCGGGATGTCTCAAAGGAGGCCTCCATGTCTACTTTAATGTCTGCTCTGAGTTCCATTCGCAGCTCCTGCTTGAATTCTTGTAGGGAAGCCATAAGATCGTCCCTGGTCAGCGCCATAGTTACCGGTCGTGGATTCATCTTACCGTCTATTGCCCCCGTACCGGCCAATGCAAAGTAGTTAGAGACCTTATTGCTGGTAGTCTTTTTGGGTGGCATAGGAGGGTCCTCCGCCTGGCCAGCACTTGGCCGCCCCGTCAGATGCGTTGAGTCAGTGTTCCTTAGTTATCCGCAGGTAGTGGACCCCCCCCCCCAATCATGCCGCCAGTACTGGGCCTCTCCTCACCTCCAAGTGCTTGTCCAGGTCCAGACCACTCCGGGCATCCAGATAGGCATCGCCAGAGGAGCAGCACAGCTAGCCTATAGGTCGTGTGGTGTCACCGTATGTCTGCCAAGGCGCTCTCTATTGGACCACTGCATCGTTATCTGTATACTGGCATAGGACACCTCCACGGAGGGATCAGTGGCAGGTTGCTAAAGAGCATCTATTGTGCCGTGCCGAGGATGGCTAGAAGCAGGAGGGGAACTCGCCATGCCACGGGAAGGCCACCAGAATCCAGGCCTCTTCACCTGGGGGATCGCAATCTCACCGCGGTGGCTGCCCACCATCTTAGGAGCTGCCAACAACCCTGCGTCTCTTCCTTGGGGTCAATAAGGGGGTCACCGCTGCCAGCCAGGCTTCCCCAAAGGTAGGCTCGCCAGAGACCACTGGGATGTGCTAGCGGGAGGGAGGATGCGCGGTGCCTGTAGCCCCTAACCTGAGATCAGAGCCCGGGTGGCCGCCATTTTCTCGGCCGCGTATCTCCTTTGAGAACAAGTACGTGTATTACCTCATTACCATATTTTGTTTTCTCGCTCTCTTGGTACACAAGCTAATCTGAATAATGTGAATTATTATAGGACACATTAATCAACTTGGACTCATTATTTCAGGTCCTTTGACATATAGTGTGTGTTTTATGTTCTAGCTGCAGGACATGGCACTGGCCTAGCGCCACTGATAAGGATGAAGAATATAAATCACACTAGATCACCTTCCTTACAGGTTACCACGTGTCACGATGGATGATGTGTATGTCATCTTTTGATTTCTTTTTTGTAATGCTTTTTAATGCAGGGTTTTCTCTTCCAGATTACATAAAGTAGTATACCTATTGGGGTACTGTATGTTGCGCATGTTTATTTGGCATGCTTACCACGTAGTAATGACTACATGTACATACACTTTTTTTGGTACTTTTTTGAAATTTCTTTGTATTATATTGTGAGTGTAGAAGGGATCTTTTTGGTCCTGATGAAGAAGCCAGGGGAGGGCTTCCAAACTGGTTGACATAGGAGGGCCTGCTCATTATAGCATAGTACCTCCAACATATTCCCCACTTTTAACAATACCAGCTCAAAGGAATATTAAAGTTTTTTAATCCATAGAGCCAGGTATTTTTTTAATTCATAATCACACTTTCACTCACCCCTGACCCTTCCACTTACTTTCCTACACTACACATAGCCTTGTTGTTTTTTCAAAACAAGAAAGTGCTCCTGCATAACCGTAGGTTGCAGTAGGCCCCGTCCCGCAGCGGGGCGGCAGACCCCTATGATAAAGCATGACACAAAGGGTCCTTTTGGTGTGTGTGAGGGGTATTTTAACAAAGCTGTGTGCTTTCCACAACTGTAGGAAACCCATTGTCTGGGAGGACACCATTATACATAATTTTGAGGGTGGATCCTTTTGTTTTCTATATCCACCTCCATCGCTCTCTTGAGCATCACCTCTTCACTCCCTCTGTTTTTTTATATAATTTTTTTTTTTAGCAGTGGCCTTTCCCCGAGGAGCTGGAGGACAGGCGGGAAGCAAGAAATTTCGAATTGGAAAAACTGAGGATGGAAGATGAGAGGGAAGAGAAAAGAATAGCCATGAAAGAAAGGAAGATGATCTTAGATCATGAGAGAAGTCTTAAGGCCCTGGAACTAAGAAGTAGACCCAGCTCGATGGTGGCAGCAATTCATCAGTGCAGGCTGACAGAATTGTGCACATCCCCAAGAATGTAGGCAAGGAATTCAAGAAGGGAGATGACATACAGAGGTGGTTCCAAAGGCACGAGTCGTCCATTCACATGAATGGGGTCCCTGAAAGGAATGGGGGGCCAGGTTATGGCCTCTCTTTCCAGAGGAAGCAAGGGATACCCTGATAGCTTTGGGTAAGGGGCAGAATCTCACCTACGCTGACATGAAGGACGCTCTCCTCACTAGGTATGGTCTCACTCCTGAAAAGTTCAGGGATCAGTTTAGGTCCGGTAAGAAGACGGATGCCAACACTTGGTTGAAATGTGTAGATTTGTTTTGCAGGTCACTGGATGGCTGTGTGAAGGGCAGTAATGTGAGATTATCAGGGGTTCTACCCACTCCGCCGGCCACACGCTCGACCCCGTCTTCTCCTCAAGCTCCCACGTCTCCTTCAGACACACCACCAAACTCCTCTGGACCGACCACCACTGCATCCACTTCACCTACCAGAAACCCACCACTCACCAGCACACCCAACAGATCCCTCGCCGCTGCTGGAGCAAAATCACCGAAGACCAACTACACGCCAACCTCGCTCTCAGCCCACCCACCGAACCCTCAAACACCGACGACGCTGCCCACAGCCTCAGACGCTGGATCGACGACTGCGCCAACACCCTCGCCCCGCTGAAGAAACTCTCCTACAGAGACACCAGCAAGAGGGCCAGCTGGTTCACCCCAGAACTCCTAGCCTTCAAGCAAGCCTGCCAGAAACTAGAGAAGAAATGGCCACGCAGCCCACAAGGACGCCATCCGCAACCACCATCACCTCATCAGGACTGCCAAGAGGACCTCTTTCAAAGACCGTCTCGACAACGCACACAATAGCAAGGAGCTCTTCAACATAGTGAAGGAACTTTCCAACACCAACGACATCCCGCCGTCGCAAGCCCTGTGCGACTCCCTCGACACTTTTTTCCACCGCAAGATAGCAGACATCCACAACAGCTTCAACACCCAGACAGCCCCAACAGACATCAACACAATTGACTCTCCGCACACCATCGACCACGACCCCCTGCTAGCCTGGGTCAACGTGAGCATCGATGACACCATCAAGACCATGAGCACAATCCACACCGGCTCCCCGTCAGACCCATTCCCGCACCACATCTTCAACAAAGCCAGCAGCTCCATCGCACCCCATCTGCGCAACGTCATCAATCTCTCCCTCGAGACCGCGACCTTCCCAGAGAGCTGGAAACACACCGAGATCAACGCCCTACCCAAGGCGGACCCAAGAGACCTCAAGAACTTCCGGCCCATCTCTCTGCTTCCGTTCCCGGCCAAGGTCATCGAGAAGATCGTCGTCAACAGACAGCTAACCCGATACCTCGAAGAAAACAGAATTCTGGACCCTTCCCAGTCAGGGTTCCGCAGCAACCACAGCACCGAGACTGCCCTCATCGCTGCCACCGACATCAGGACCCTGCTGGACAACGGTGAGACCGCGGCCCTCATCCGCCTGGACCTCTCCGCCGCCTTCGATACCATCTGCCACCACACACTACAAGCACGCCTCCACGCCGTAGGGATCTGAGACAAGGCTCTGGAATGGACCACCTCCTTCCTCCCTGGCAGAACCCAGAGCGTCCGCCACCCCCCATTCCGATCCAAAGCCTCAGAGATCATCTGCGGCGTACCCCAGGGATTTTCCCTCAGCCCGACACTGTTCAACATCTACATGGCCCCGCTCTCACACGTCGCCCGACAGCACAACCTCAACATAATCTCCTACGCCGACGACACAGAACTGATCCTCTCCCTCACCAAGGACCCCAACACCGCCAAATCCAACCTCCACGAAGGAATGAAGGCCATCGTCGACTGGATGAAGATCAGCGGACTGAAGCTGAACACGGACAAGACAGAGGTCCTCATCCTCGGCTCCAACCCTTTAGCCTGGGACGACTCCTGGTGGCCGATGGCACTGGGCGCAGCCCCGACACCCACCGACCACGCACGCAACCTGGGAATCATCCTCGACTCAACGCTCTCCATGACCAAGCAAGTCAACGCGGTATCCTCCTCCTGCTTTAACACCCTCCACATGCTGCGCAAGATCTACAGGTGGATCCCGACAGATACAAGAAGCACAGTCACCCAGGCCCTCATCAGCAGCAGACTACTACGGAAACGCCCTCTACGCGGGAGCCCCGACCAAGTTCAAACAACTGCAACGCATCTGCGCGACTGATCCTCGTCGTACCTCGCCACAGCCACATCACCCCCCCCCCCCACCTGAGAAACCTGCACTGGCTCCCCGTCAACCAGAGGATATCCTTCAAGCTCCTCATCCACGCATACAAGGCACTCCACAAGACCGGCCCAGCCTACCTCAGCAGACTACCTTCCTTCTACATTCCCAACCGCTAGCTCCACTCCACCGACCTCGCCGAAGTCCCTCGCATCCGAAGAACAACCACCGGCGGAAGATCCTTCTCCCACCTCGCCGCCAAGACCTGGAACACCCTCCCACTGAGCCTACGACAGACCCAAGACCCGCTGACCTCCAGGAGGCTACTCAAGTCCTGGCTGTTTGACCAGTAGCGCCCCCCCCCCCCCCCCCCAGCACCTCGAGACCCTTGCGGATATGTAGTGCGCTCTACAAAGGATTGACTGACAATTGGATTGCATGGGAGCACCTATCTAGTCTATGTTTTGCAGATCTGCGCCAGCACTTGGTTGATAGTATGCTAACTGACCCGGGGAAGCTTGCTATGGAGGCGGACCGCTGGGTGAGTACCCGGGTCCACAAAAAGCGTTTGGGGGAGACTCAGCCAAAGGTGGGCAGGTTCCCCAGCAGAAAAGTAGGGGGGACAAGGGTACAGCACTGGAGTTCTCTAAAGGGCCCCAAACTAACATCCAGGGTAAAGGTTCCCATCCCCCAGGAGATAAGAAGCAAGGGGTATCTTCCGGAAAGCCTGTTGAGACCGGCACCCGCAAGTGTTTTTCATGTGACCAGGTGGGTCACTTGAAGGGGGACCCCAAGTGTCTCAAAAGGCACAGCCACCTACTGGTGGGCAGTCTGAGGTGTTGGCTAGTGTAGTGCTTGGGGAGGAGGGGTGCCCACAGGAGGGTGGGGATCCTTCAGAAATGACCCTCGTCTCACTAGGGGACAGCGAGATAGTCCCAGGAAACCAGGTGCCCCCCTAACACAAAGAAATATAGCACCTGGGTGAACATCAATGGAAAAAGGGTAGAGGCTTTCAGAGACACTGGAGCCAGTGTGACCTCAGTCCGGTGTCACCTGGTCTCTGAAGAGCAGGTAGTCCCAGGGGCATTCCACCAACTAGTTGCTGTGGACAACTCGGAGCGCCAGTTTATGGTGGCGCAGATTCCCTTTGAATGGGGGGCGTCTCAGGTCCCTTGAGGGTTGTTGTGAGCCCTACCATGCCTGTAGATTGTCTGCTGGGTAACGACCTGGAGCAGTCCTTGTGGAAGGATGTTGAGCTTAAGTCTCATTTGGAGATGCTTGGGTTGCCAAAGTGGGCATGCGGGTCCACTCGGTCAATGGTGGCCAGAAAGGGTGATCAGAAGAACTTGGAGCCTGAAACAGTGGCCGAGGTCCCTGCCAAGAGAAAGGGCAGGGGTCACGGGAAACCGGCCCCTGAAGTTCACACGGACCGGGGGGAGGAGGCGGACCTGGAGGAGAACGCCCCGGTGCCTACAGGGGAACAAGTAGCTGAACTGGAGGACATCTCAGAGCTGACCCATTGGCAGCAAGAAGGGTTTCCCACCAGGCAGGAATTCTGCAGGGAGCAGAAAGAGTGCCCTTCTTTGGAGGGTCTGCGGCGGCAGGCTGCAGAACAGGCAGCTGGTGATCAGTCTGGATCACATTGGATCTACTGGGAGAATGATCTCCTGTACAGTGAGCCTAAGGTCACTGAGCCCGGGTCAGCTCGTGTACCCCAGCGCTTCAGGACCTGCCTACTGGGTCTGGCTCATGACGTGCCTTTGGCAGGACATTTGGGGCGGGAAAATACTTTTGACAGGCTTGTCACCCACTTCTTCTGGCCCCAGATGCGAAGGCAGTCAGATGGACATTGCAGGTCTTGCCCAACTTGCCAGGCAAGTAGTAAGAGTAGGAGGAAGGTCAAAGCTTCTCTCCAACCTTTTCCAGTTGTTGGAATACCCTTTGAAAGGGTAGGGATGGACATTGTGGGGCCACTGGATCCCAAGACAACCATGGGCAGCAGGTACATCCTGGTCTTGGTGGACCATGCCACCCGGTACCCAGAGGAAATCCCTCAGGACAACGATGGCCCCAGTGGTGGGCCGGGCGTTAATGGGGAACTTTTCCTGGGTGGGGTTCCCCAGAGAGGTGGTTTCTGACAGAGGGACCAATTTTATTTCCAAGTATATGACATCCCTGTGGAAGGAGTGTGGTGTAACCTACAAGTTCACCACTCCTCACCACCCACAAGGTAACGGTCTGGTGGAAAGATTCAACCAGACCTTGAAGGGTATGATGAAGGGTCTAACAGAACCCATAAGGCGTAAGTGGGACGTCCTCATGCCATGCCTACGCTTTGCATACAGGGAGGTGCCACAGAAGTCTCTTGGGTTCAGTCCCTTTGAGCTTCTGTATGGTCACCCTGTGAGAGGACCACTAAGTTTGGTGAAGGAAGGCTGGGAGGCAGCTCCCAGGAAAACTCCCCACGATGTGTTTAGTCACATACTGGCCTTCAGAAACCAAACTGCCCGCTTCAGGAAACTCGCTCAGACGAACCTAGAAGCAAGCCAGGAAGAAATGAAGAGGTGGTATGACCAGAATGCCACTCTGGTCAAATTTCAACCAGGGCAAAAAGTGTGGGTCATGGCCCCAGTGGAACCTTGTGCCTTGCAGGACAAGTAGGCTGGGTCATTTGAGGTGGTGGAGCGCAAACGTGATGTCACCTACCTGGTGGATTTGCGGGCTCCAAGGAACCCTTTGAGGGTCCTGCACGTGAATCGCCTTGAGCCCCACTTCGAGAGGTCCGAAGTGAGCATGCTCTTGGCGACAGATGATGGAGTGGACTCGGAGAGTGAACCTCTCCCAGACCTCCTGTCTACCAAGGAGCACGATGGGTCAGTGGAAGGTGTGAACCTCTCCCTTAAACTGACTGCAGAGCGACTGTCACCAGTTGTTGGGACAGTTTGTCTCACTGTTCTCTCTGACCCCAGGTATTACTCACTGGTGTAACATATGACGTGGACACCGGTGACAGCCCTCCTGTGAAGCACAAGATTTACAGGTTGACTGACCGGGTCAGGGCCAGCATCAAAGAGGAGGTCTTCAAGATTTTGGCGTTCGAGCACTCTAACAGTCCTTGGGCCAGCCCAGTGGTCATGGTCCCAAAGGCTGCTGCACCCAGTGCCACTGCAGAACTGCGGTTTTGTGTGGACTGCTGTGGGCTCAATGCCGTCACCAGGACTGACGCGCACCCCATCCCCAAAGCTGATGAGCTCATTGATGGGTTGGGAGCTGCCAAGTTCCTCAGCAGGTTTGATTTGAAGTCTGGGTACTGGCAGATTGCCTTAACCGATGGGGCCAAGGAGAGGTCAGCATTCTCAACCCCAGAAGGACATTACCAGTTCCAGGTGATGCCCTTTGGGTTGAAGAATGCCCCTGCCACCTTTCAGAGGTTGGTCTACCAGGTGTTGGCTGAACTGGAGGATTTCAGTGCTGCCTACCTGGATGACATTGCAGTGTTCAGTTCCAGCTCGGAAGAACACTTGCAGCACCTCGGGGAAGTGTTGAGGGCGCTGCAGAGGGCAGGAAGTGCCAGATCGGGCAGGATTCTGTGGTGTACTTGGGGCACCAGGTAGGAAGCGGCAAGGTGGCGCCCCTACAACCCAAGATTGACACCATTCTGGCTTGGGAGCCCCCAAGACCCAGACAGAGGTGAGAGCCTTTTTAGGTCTCACCGGGTACTACATGAGGTTTGTTAAGGGGTATGGCACCATTGTTGCTCGCTTAACAGAGCCGACTTCCAGGAAGCAGCCCAAGAAGGTGATCTTGACTGAGTCCTGCCAGAAGGCTTTTGATGCCCTGAAGGGTGCCATGTGCACGGCGCCCGGGCCAAGGCACTCCACTTCTCCACGGAATTTGTCATGCAGACTGACGCTTCAGGGCATGGTGTGGGAGCGGTGCTCTCACAACTGAACGAAGAGGGCCTAGACCAGTCTGTAGTCTTCCTTAGCAGGAGACTACTCCCCAGGGAACGCAGGTGGAGTGCAATAGAAAGGGGAGCTTTTGCTGTGGTCTGGGCACTGAAGAAGCCAAGGTCATACCTGTTTGGGTCTTACTTCCGGGTTCAAACAGACAACAGGCCCCTCAGATGGCTGATGCAAATGAGGGGTGAGAATCCAAAACTGCTGAGGTGGTCCATCTCCCTACATGGAATGGACTTTATGGTGGAACACCGCCCTGGCACAGAACACGCCAATGCAGATGGTCTGTCCAGGTTCTTCCGCCGTAGTGAAGAGAACCCCCAGGAGGCTGGGTAGTTCTCCCTACTTTCAGCTGGAGGGGACATGTGTTAGACTTGGCATCTTTTGGCGTGTTTCCTCTGAGTTTTTGCTTTCGGACCTCCCGGTTTTGACTCAGTTTGTGCTGGCTTAGTGTTTCTGCGCACTTCTCACTGCTGATCAGTGGTAAAGTGCAAGGGCTCCTGTGGTAAAATGTGTTATGAATGGGTGTTTCCATGATTGGCCTATTTGATTTATGTGTAAGTCCCTAGTAAAGTGCACTGAATGTGCCAGGGCCTGTAAATCAAATGCTGACAGTAGGCTGCAGCACTGGATTGTGCCACCCACACAAACAGCCCGTAAATGTAACTCTGGCCTGCAATTGCAGAGCCTGTGTGCAGTGTGGTACTACCATGTCGACCTGGCAAGGGCACCCACTTGCCAGGCCCTAACCTTACCTTACATGTCAGTCACCCCTACAGTAGGCCCAAGGTACCCCTGTGGGCAGGGTGCAGTGTATGTGAAAAGTAGGACATGCCCTGGTGTGTGTGTGTGTGGCATGTCCCGATTGGGAGTAATTCGCTATTTCATTTTTCGCCATTTCATTTTTCACTATTCCACAGGACAGAATGGGGAGTTTGTTTATAACATCTTATAAACATAACTAGCCCTGGGAACTAGGTAGGAAAATAAAGTTTAGTATGCCTGAACTCATAATCTAAAGATGCATATTTTAGTGAAGGTGATTTTCACATTCTGGGTTTGAAAATAACACTTATAGAAAGTAAGTATTTTCTTGCTCAGCCATCCAACAGGCCGCTGCTGGGTTTGTGGATTGACTGTCTGGGTTTTGGATGACAGGGGCTGGGGAGCAGCAGTGGCTCCGGATAGTCTAGTTGGGTCAGGAAAGGGCTGAATAGACCTGGGCTGCATTTAGAGTAGGGGAGGTGATTTCCTTGCACCTGAATGGGCCTGGTCTGCCTCTGACAATGCCGTCTCCACCTCCTGCCAGGTAGCCACACCAGAGAACGCATAACTGGTTCTGGCTGGGCACAAACACTCTCTGCCTGAGAGGACAAAGGATTTTGGGCTATAAAAAGTGGAGCCCAAACCCCTGAACTTTAGAACTCTTTTGGACCAAGAAGACTGCCAAGAGCAGCTAGAGAAGCTGTGAGGAGGAACTACCACTTTGCGGAGTGCTTTGCTGTGTTGGCTGCCAATGGCTGCTTCGGTCTTGGGCAGTGAAAGGACTGGACTGAACTTTCTATCACTTCTTTCTTTGAGTATCTCCAAGGGCTTGAGGTAGAGCGTTACCTCTGTTCAAGAAGTCTCAGGAACAGCAAAGACTTCAAGTTCTTCTGCCCTCAGCACTGGGGACTGAGTGTTTTGTGCTGAAACAGAAGGAAAAGCAACTCGACGCCATCTACGACGCCACTGCGGACTCCGTTACTGAAGACACCGCAGAGGGCAAAGCCGCACCGCAACCCTGGTCTCACAGACGACGCCTGCTAACGCCGCTACCAAGGCGCTGCTTGAACCGGGACCTGTGGGAACCACCTCGCTTCACGCCACCGCCTTGGTATCCCCGACACCACTCCACGCCAAAATCGATGCCGCTGCCTGCACCCTGGTTCAAGGGCACCGCTCGTAAAGTTACACGACGCACAGCCCTCAACCCGCACTGCAGCCTTGGCCTACCGACGCCATCGACTCCAGCTTGCCAGCCGACGACCGCGCTTCAGCAACGACTACGCTGCATGCACCATGACCTGCCAGCACCGCGACGAGCAGTGCTTCACTTTGCACCGCGACCCTGGCCTCACCGACGACGCCATCTGACGCCGCCAAGCCGCTGCTCGCACCGCAACACGAGGGCATCGCACGCCGCACCGCTACACCCGACACTGGCCAACGCCAGCGCTCCCGACTTCAACTGCGAGGAAGTCGATCTGCAACGCATGTGACCTCAAGGGCCCGACGACGCCTGCACCAACCTCCGGAACTGACGCCTGCAGAACGCCATGCTTTTGGAAGCTCAATAGGTCGCCGACACCCTGCATTTCTAAAGGTACTGTTTTGCGGGTCTTCCCTGACACCGTAGCTGGCCCGCGACACCGCGGTCAGCCAGAACTGTTTGGATTGGTTTGTTTACGACGCCGTGATAGCCCCGGACGGAGCTATCGATTCCGAGGACTGTATTTCACGGATATTTGGATAACTGAAGATTTCTAAGTACTGTATTATGGATCTTTATAGTTTTTGGTCTCATCTTAAGTATATAAAAATATTGGATATTTTTCTATACTGGTGTGGTGTCCTTTTATAGTGCTTACACTGTATCACTGTTGGTTAAGTGCAAATACTTTACACAATGCCTCTAGAATAAGCCTGACTGCTCGTGCCAAGCTACCAAGGGGGAAATCAGGGGTTATTTTAGGAGTGTAACACCCTTATCCTGACTAGGAAGAGGGTTCCATATTTGGACAAAGGTACCTACCTGTGCCAACTAGAGACCCCCATTTTTAACACCAGGAAAGATACCATGCTCTCTGCACTGACTTACCTCAATGGCCTTCTTACTCGACAAACGCGAGATTGCAGTTCACTGGAAACCCCCCACTTTCTCAGCCTAGCTAAAAAGTATCAAGTTCTGTGATAATGTTAGCAATGATTACACCCTTCTCCAACCCACTGCGTCCCGTCCTGGAGAGATCTGGCAGCCACTGCACAAATATCTCTGTACCCTAGAGCATGACTCTACAGATGGTAACTAATCATCGCCCTCCCTCAATCACAGACTGCTCCTGACCCCCTCTACCTGCGCATTTTAGATCTTGATGAAATGTTTACACTGATCCATGATTTCCGCACTTTTTATGATGTTTCCTTCCCCCTGGTATTGTATGCTCATTATCTGCTCTTGTGATGCGATTCTCAACAGCCTATAACTGTTGAAACGGTTTGTTTTATTTTAAAATCAATAAAGACATTTACATTTTAAAAAAAGTAGGCCTAGAAGCAGCAGATTTATTACCAGATTGAGTATTAGCTATGTGAGACATTTCCCTTCCATGTTAAATTGCACAAATCTAGCAAGAGACTTCTATGAGCAGACATCAAGGACTTTAATGCAGTATGTTTTTGGCAAAAGAGGGAGGATCACATCCTGAGATGAATCTATAAATAAATTTAAAAAGGGGGGGAGGGCTTAAAGCCAACGTGTGACGTTCTGGGAAAGATGTAAGGTTCCCAATTCCAATTAATAGGAAAGTCTCATCACTAAGCAATTCTCTAATGTTTCCGTTTTTGGAAATAGTAAAGGCTGCTGATATAATCCAGCTGGAAGTAACTACCTGAAACTACCATCAAGCTGGGAGTATTAGGTGGCATACAGATTCAGATGAAATTCTACTTCATGGGTCCCTGCGGAATAATAGACATCATATCCAGTCTCAAAGCCAGGCTCCTAATTGTTTCGATGGATCTAATCTGGAGGAGAACATTCATCGCGGAGGTATTCCTTTCAGCTTAACGAAAGCCAAAACATGATTACTTCTATTTTCTACCATTGAGTTGTAATTATTCCAATATGGGTTATTGTTCTGGACTTTAAAAGGACTTTGAAAGCTTCTTTAACATGGATATTCATCATCAATGGCTAGGTCGGTGTTCAGCAAAGCTTGCGTATTTTTGTTATTTATTCACATTTTTACAAAGTTCCATCACAACTGTAAGGGTTCAGTCCCGATGATAAAGTCGGTCTCCTGGTTAGTCCACATCAACCCTTCGACTCTGCTTTACTGTTGAGTGAATTCTCTTCTGCTGCAGACGTTCCCGATTCATGGCCAGTACCCTGGAGCAAGAGCAGAAAAGGAGTCACGGAGTGATGAAAGGGCGTGCGTGGAAAGGGTGAAAGCAGGAAGGAAATTTTTTTTAAAAGGAAGGCCGGGGGATGGGGGTATGACCAGGAACGTGGGGAGTGAAATGTTTGGGAGCAGGCAACCATAAGGAACATAGGCAGATGGAGAGGAAGGCAAAGTGATTGTCAAGGATGTAAAAAAGACAGAGAAGCACAGATGAATGTGAGAAAGGAGGGACAAGGAAGACAGATAAACAGATAAGGAAGAAAATGGCAGATGTTATGTAAAGGGCAAAAGCAGCCAGAGGATTAGCAGAAAGAGTAAGGATGCCATTAATGGTTGGAGGAGGACAGAGTAAGACATTAATGGGCAAGTTAAAAAATGAAACAGAAGGAAGGGACAGAGGCCATATAAGGAAGAGAGAAAGGGGGAGGTAGAAAGAGACCAAAGAGAGAAAGAGACCGGTCAGAACACCAAACAAGTCAGTGACACCAAAGTTAGAGCAACAAGGTGACGGAAATTGTATGATGTAGTAAGGAAGAATACAAGAGTTGGGGACAGAGTAAGTAATACAGAAAAATGGAAAGAAAACACATGCAATGATGGGTGATGGAGAAATGCATTCAGTAAAATGAAGGCAGTCAAAATGAGGAAAGAGGTGGAGGCAGAATACAAGATAAGTAGGATTAGAAAAGAAAGAGGAGGGGGGAAAATAATAAGTAGTGATATGTTAACACCCGATAGGTTAAAAAATGTACAGATCTGACAATCTAAAAATCACATCAGAACCTTTAAATATAGTGGACAAGCTCCCTAAATAAAAGCTTTTATCAATTTCACATCAACCAGCATATCTGACTAACCCTTTACACATGTACAAAGGTCAGGTGTTTCTGCAGTATTAAAGAAAAGCGTTTCAGGTCAAATAGGACCTACTATGCTGTGCACTGCGCTCACTGCAGGGGTTGTGTGCAGCACTGTCTGGCTAATATGCAGAATTATTTTATACTGCCACAGACAATTCTGCTAGCTTTGCACATTTATACTAGGGTGTAATGAAATAGTATGTAGTCTGTATGAACAAGTGTATGAAACATGTGCCACCTGTTTTATATTAGCATTGCACACGCTCACTGGCTCCACAAGGCAGACACTCTCCTACCTATGCACTAGCTCTTACCTCATTCGCCGGACCTCAGCTTCCTCCTTGCTTACGACTTTCGGCGTTGTACTTGATTCGGTTACCATTTCGCGAAGTTTTTGTAGGCAATCTGCCAGATTCCTCATTTGGTACCTGCTCACTTCCGAGGTGATGATAAGCTCCCCAGATTTATTGATCTTATTCTTGTACTGGATCAGAAGAAATCACAAATTATGCCAGAATTACTGTTTGAGCCTTGCTTGTAGTGTTAGGGTTAAAGAAAAGCAAAATGTGAAACACTTAAGTAACACCAGAGGCTAATATTTAATACATTATGACCTGACAGTGCACCAGTTACAATGAAGCAAGATCTGCAATTGAAAAGTTACAACTCACACACAAACATGCCAACCAGGATCACATATGGAACGTATCTGCAAAATATTATCCACAAAGAAAATAATCATACTTGCATAAAAAATATGCAACATGAGCAGGGAGACTTGTACAGACACACACACACATCCCCGCTTACACATGCACCCAACACGTGGAGTCTGCAATTAAAACATTGTCACATATCACATCTAGCTAACAAATACACTGCTCAGAACACACATACTACTTGTCCAAAATATCACTGCGTTCACACCGGTAACAGACAGCTTACACATACAACATATATGGCCTGCGATTAAAATACAACAGCTTAACAACATACACAGGCTACTAACATGCATAGATCCACAGACAGAGCAGAAAAGTCCTACAGTCTCCGGAAAGCTGCTGTAATCTAACTCGTATGCTTGCTTAAGTGACAGATTTCACATCAGGTATTCATTTAGGTACATTCCTGTTATATCGAACTAACCAGTTTTATTGTGTGAAGAGCGTCGAGAGTCCACTTTGCGGTAAGAGATTCAGCGCTCTAGGCTTTCTATGGAATGTTCCACACGAGGTTCCGTGAGGTAGTGTTGGGTTTTGAAGTGGGTTGACAGTTGAGACTAGGGGAAGCCAATAGTACTTGGATGTAGACTCTCTTTACTCTTTACTTGATGTTAAATAAACTAATTCATACTTCTATTCTATACCTTGCCTGTAGTCAGTTGCCACAGATTTGTTGGCGGCGACTAGAGCGGCTTTTTGAACCCTGCTGGCCGCTTTGTTTGGCTTATCCCCCCGCCACCCCCCCGCCGAAACCTCTGTGCATGAAGAGCGTTTATCAGGAGATGCAGCTGCGGTGCCGACCTCCAGAGGGATCCATTCCGTTCACTTTCGCTCCCGCTACGATTGTCTTCTACGAAGGTAACGGTTGTGCGGCCGATGCGCAGCGGTCAGCAGGCTTTATGTAATGCCCCGGTTACTTACCGGTAATCTTCATTACTCCGAGTCCTAGTCTTCCTCGCCACAGTAATACATATGAGCCTCCGGCTCCACACAGAACTCCAAGTAAAATAAAAGAGCAGCGCTCTAGTCTCCCCTCCCCCCTCCAATATGGCCCCCAGTGGCTTCAGCCAATCCCATAAAATGATACAAACCAGCCAGCCCGATCGGATAATCAAAGCCGCAGACATGAAGCCACCACCAGGGCCGGGAGGGAAGGGAAACTATACTGTGGCGAGGAAGACTAGGACTCGGAGTAATGAAGATTACCGGTAAGTAACCGGGGCATTACGTCCTCGTCCAGTCTTCCTCGCCACAGTAATACATATGAGCCGATACCAAAGCAATCGGCTTCATGTAAGGAAATAGACCACACCAATAGTGCAGTGAAAACATAATTTAATACACAGAGGTACAGCAATCAAAAGAGAACCTCTCAAGACATCCCCGCAGTTAGAACAGAAGATGCAAATGAAACAGAACCCCCACCCCCAACCTAGAGGCGGTAATGGGACATGAATGTATGAGGGGAAGACCAAGTAGCAGCCCTGCAAACATCCTCCATGGACACCCCTTTGAAGGAGGCCCAAGACACAGCAACAGATCGGGTGGAACGCCCCTGAACAGGAAGGGAGGGAACCTTAGAAACAGAATCATACGCCAACAAAATGGCCTCCTTAATCCAGCGACTGATCGTCGAGAGGGATGGTTTCAGGCCCTGACGTGATAAACCATAATTGACAAATAAGTTGTCCACTTTGCAAAAGGAAGACGTGCGTGATAAATAGATCAATAAGGCACGACGAACATCCAAGAGGTGCAACAGGGATTCCTCATCCGAGGAAGGATCAGGACAAAGACTCGGAAGGACCACCTCAGTAGACCTGTGAAAATAAGAATCCACCTTTGGAATGAACGTAGGATGAGGGCATAACACCACACGGTCCGACAAAACCAACAAAAATGGGGCAGAACGAAGGAAGGCACCCAACTCACCCATACGTCTGGCAGAAGCAATCGCCACAAGAAACACCACCTTGAGTGTTAAAAACTTCAACCCCACCGACTCCAAAGGCTCGAAGGGAGCCAACTGCAAGGAGCGCAAAACCAAAGGCAGGTCCCAAGGTGGAGGACACATGATAGGACGGGGGCGTTGGAAAGAGAGAGACCTAAAAAGTCTAGCAACCAATGGTGAAACAGAAACCAAAGGGAGGACATGGAATGCCCGAATTGCAACCCACTGAGCCCGAAGAGTCGAAATGGCCAAGCCCAACACAAATCCATCATTCAAAAAATCCAAAATGCGAGCCGGGTCCAAAGAAGCCACCGACAGATCGTGACACAGACACCAAGAAACAAAATTATCCCAGTGCTTCGCATAGGATTTAAGAGTAGAAGGTCTCCTGGATTGCTGAATGACTCCAGCCACAGCCAACGAACATACATTTCGCATCAACGAATCCCTTTCAAGAGCCAGGCCCGCAGACCCAAGGAACGGAACACAGGCAGAGGAAGAAGAGGACCCATCGGAGGATAAGGAATGAATGGCAAGGCCCACCCCGGAGACACAGCCAATTCCAACAGCAGGGGATACCAAGGGCGACGCATCCACCCCGGAGCAATGAGAATCACAAAGGATCCCTCCCTCTTGATCTTCTGCAAGATCAGGGGAACAGGGGGAAAGGCATACAACAGACCCCTCGGCCAAGGGAACGACAGGGCATCCACCCTCCAGGCATCCCGGGAAGGCATAATCGTGCAAAAGCAACGGCTCTTGTATTTGTCCTGGGAAGCAAATAGGTCGACAATCGGATATCCAAACATCCTCCGCAACCTCCTGAACATCACATGCGTCAGGGACAAAGACCTCATGGAAGGAAACACCCGGCTCAGACAATCCGCCACAGTGTTCTCCGCGCCAGGTAGGTAAATGGCAGATAGGGACTCCAGATGTACCTCTGCCCAACAACATATCCGACGGCTGAGGCAACTGAGGGATCGAACCTTGCACCCCCTTGATGGTTCACTAAGACATCACAACCTGATTGTCTGTTCGGATCTGTACATGGTGACCCTGAACAAGATCCGAGAAATCCAACAGACCCAGAAGGACGGCCTTCAGCTCCTTGTAGTTGGAGGAACAGGACAACACCGACTGAGGCCAAACCCCCTGAGTTGTCGAATCCCCCAGAGTAGCACCCCACCCCAGCAGGCTGGCATCGGTAGGGACCACGCGGGTGGGAACAATCAGAAAGGGGCGGCCCCTGGACAGATGACCCTTGTCCAACCACCAACTCAGGACCACCCGAACATCATCCGACATAGGAACCAAAACACTCATATCTAGGGAACAGGGGTCCCAATGCGACAAAACGTGGGACACCACCGGGTACATGTGGAGGCGAGCCCACGGCACCGTCAATAATGACGCCGACATTAGACTCTGAACCCTCAACCAGAGGCTCACAGGATGAGAATGCCCCAACAACAGGGCACGAACTGCAGATACCAGGGACAGAATCCTGGGAGGGTGCAGAAACACCATCCCCAACTGAGTCCTGAACAGAGCCCCAATGAAAGTCAATTCCTGTGCAGGAACCAGGTAGGACTTCGGTACATTCACTAGGAACCCATGATGTTCCAGGACATGGCACACCCTCTGGACATGCAACTCCGCCTTAGGAAGAGAAGAAGCAGAAATTAAAATGTCGTCCAGATAAGGAAAAACACTAATGCCCTCCCCATGCAATTGTCCAATAAGAGGAGCCAGAACCTTAGTAAAGACCCTGGAATTGGTAATGACGACCCAGCACGCAAAACCGGAGAAACTTCTGAGAGTCCGGATGAACAGGGATATGCAGATAAGCATCTCTTAAGTCTATTGATGCAAGGAAGTCGCCCTGAGATATCAGAGGAAGGATCAACTGAAGGGAAACCATCTTGAACTTCTGGTGAGGGATGTAAGCATTCAACCACTTCAGGTCCATCACTGGCCGAAGATCCCCAGTGCGCTTTGACACCAGGAATAGGATGGAATACACACCCAACCCCAATTGATCGACGGGAACAGGAATCACCGCACCTTTGACCACCAGTGATTCGATGCCTTCCAAAAGCGCCAATCTCCTTACAGGGTCTCTGGGACAAGGAGTGGCCCTGAAACAGTCTGGGGGAGTCTGGATAAATCCAATACGCAAGCCCACTGAAACCACCTGCAGCACCCATTTGTCCGATACAGTCATTCTCCAAGACTCCAGGAAGAAACTGAGGCGACCCCCAACCGGACCCAAACCAGGAGCGATCCAGTCATGACTTTGGTGCAGGAGTGGAGGAGGAAGAAGAACCGGAGAACCGGGTTTTTCCAAAGGAAGGAGCACCCCGGCCACGCCCCCTCCCACGAAAGGGCTGACCAGCCCGACCCCTCCGAGAAGGGCCAAAAGCCCGCTGAGAACCAAAGGAACGGAAGTGACTCGCCCTCTCAGGAGCCAGGAGTTTACGGTCTTCCGCCGTTTTCTTTACCATGTCATCCAGAGGTGACCCAAAAAGTTTAATCCCAGAAAAAGGAATCTTCATCAGGAGATTTTTCTGCGCAGCATCAGCCTTCCATGAACGAAGCCACAACTGGCGCCTTGCAGCCACCGAAGACCCAGCCGCAGAAGCCACCGCTCCCAAAGAGTCAAAGGAGACATCTGAAAGCAACCAAACCTATTGCTCCATCATAGCCAGGGTAGAAGAAGGACATCCTCCCCCTGGTCCAACAATTCCGACAGAGACTGAAAATCCTTAAGCAAGGATTGTATAGTGTAAGAAGCATAAGCAGCAGCCCTGATAGAAAAATTTGCAGCCGCAAAAGTGCGCTTCACCGCACCATCCACTTTACGGTCAACCGGGTCAGCAGGAGAAGAATCTTCTGAAACCACAGTCCCATGAGACGACATGCTGGCCAACAAGGAATCAACCTTTACCGAGGAAGGGAATTTCACATCAAAATCCTGTAGCGGGTACCTCTTATTCAAAAATCGTGGAAAGGAACCCTTGTCCACATCCTTTCATTCATTCTCCAAGACCCTCAAGACTGAAGAGTGTAGAGGCAAAGAATCAGGTTCAGGACGTTGATATTGCGCAAATAGATCGTTCTCCAGAGGAACAACAGAAGCAGGAAACACCAAGTTCTCTCGAATGTGACCCAGCACCTCCTTCAGGTCGGCACCCTGCACAAAACTACCCCTGACATCAACCTCCTCCTCATTCTCATTCTCAGAATCAGCAGCCGCAGTGCCATCAACCTTTGCCTGCTTCGCAGGAGGAACAGGCACCTGACCCTGCATAGCAGCAGCCACAGCAGAATTGATCATCTGCTGCAACACGTCCATAGAGGGGATCTGTATACCAGAACCAGAAGCCACCACCAAGGGATCAGGAGCATCAACATCCTGAGAATCACACTCCATCATAGTGAAACACAAGTGGATGAGTGAATTAAACACAGGCAACCAAGACAACACTCCCGGTATAAAAAGGCCCCGTGGTTGCTATGCAACCGAACAAGCCAGCCCCTGCTTGTCATCAAACATAAATGCCAGAAGAGAAATCGAGCGCATGCGTAGAGACCTGCAATAGATCTACGCGTGATGTTCCAGTCAGCCGCATACCACTGAACTGCAGCAGAAATGAACGCGATCGGGAGCCTCCGGCCCCCACATCAAGCTACTCGGCATATATTAGCAGGTACGAATGCGATCGTGAGCCTCCGGCCCCCAGAGCAAACGCACCCGGCCGCACTACGTCCGCTCAGCAGGACGCGCGGTCGGGAATGAAATAAACACCCGCAAACAGGCATTAAGCCCCAACATAGCAGGACTCCAAGAACGAGTCCCGATCGGAAACAAACGCCACGAAAGTCCGCTCAAGCAGGACCAGAGGCGTGAAGGCAGAAGAAGGGGGAAAAACATAAGCAATATTGTAAGAATCATAGAATAATACAAATTAATACAACTACTTCCCCCAAACTTGATACCCCAGGGCAAAACGGGGCTGCTCAAGCAGGACCCCCGCCCCACTCACCTGACCATCAGGCAACACAGCACTCGGAGAAGTGCAGTAAAAAAAGAACAGATCGGGCTGGCTGGTTCGTATCATTTTATGGGATTGGCTGAAGCCACTGGGGGCCATATTGGAGGAGGGAGGGGAGACTAGAGCGCTGCTCTTTTATTTTACTTGGAGTTCTGTGTGGAGCCGGAGGCTCATATGTATTACTGTGGCGAGGAAGACTGGACGAGGAGGTAATGAGACATGATCTTGAGAGAACGGCCTGGCGCATGGAGATGAGCCCTTACAGGGCCGATATCTGTTCTCTGCCTACGCTCTTGACATTGGAGGAACAGCCTGGCGCACGGAATGCAGTGAATACCGGGTCTACTTTCCTCCTCCCAGCCTGAAATGCTGAAATCAGAGGGCCTTCGAGACGCCACGGTCATGATCCTTGCTGCCATAGGGCACACGGTTTTCCTGGCCTCCTCCAATTTCAGTCTCCTCTGCTTAAGCTGCACGGCCATCTAGTGGCCAATAGACATATTCTCAGGCACCAGTTTAAACCGCTATCAAGCTCTGGGGGAAGCACTTACATTTAACTTCTTACAGGTTACTGCAAGTTTCCATGTTTAATCGGTGCACATCTGCGTATTGGCTCACGCCGGCAATTATTCCAGCCGGGAGTCTCTGACGCATCTGTTGAAGGCACCACTCAATTTCCAGCCGGGGGCTTTCAAAGCATATTTAACTTTGATTCGAGCTGCAGCATACACACTGCCAATACAGCATGGAATTAGATTGAGCTCCTCACACCTGTGCTTGTGCCAGTCCAACTGGCGATAGCATTTATTAGTTGTGATCCTTGCCGCGTGTTCAGTGGGTGCATTTTTTTTTTCCAGGTCTGGTCTCCTCTCTTCACCTCACAACGCGGCATCTTCTGCAGTGACAAATACTCTAGCGTATTGTTGATGTCTGACAATTCCTGCAGTGTTTCTTCTGCAGTGAAAAGCACACTTTTACTTGTCTGTCTTCTACAAGTGTCAAGAACAGTAACAATTTACATTTCTATTGATGATGCTTGTTGCACAGGGATCAGCACACTTATTACTAACAGTGACAAGCACCCTTTTCATGTCTAATCGATTCTGCATGGTGTTTCTTCTATCGTGACAAGCACACTAACAATGTAATGTTAACTTTAGCATGTTGCTTGTTGCACCTTGATGAGGACAGTATTACGGACCTAAAATAAATCATATTATTAAATCGTTAAACACTCTTTGGCTTTCCACTTTCTTACAGACTCATATCTCACAGTTCACAAGCTTCACCAATCAGTTCCCACACACATTTCCATACATATGACCCCATCAGCACGAATACACTGCCACAGGTTCATGGATTTTATAAATATATATATATATATATATATATATATATATATATATATATATATATATATATATATATATATATATATATATATATTTAATGGAAACAGATATTCATTTGTATAAAGTTCCAATATCAATGTCTACAAATACAATAAAACAATGACAGATTAAAAAGAGTTTTTTTATACACCATAATAAAAAAAATTCACACCATGGAGAAGGAGACGAAGAAACACGCAAAAGACAATTTTCTATGTCATAAAATCAGCTAATTTGTATAAACAATCAATACAGCCAAATGATGGGTCTCATCTTTTGTGCAGGCATGTTCTCCGAATTTAGCTTTACGTAAGCGTGGACGCTTTTCGGCAGTACTAGACAAATTCCAAACGTCTTCTTCAAGACAGTAATTCGTGCTCTCTCTACTCAATATAAAATATTCATTGGAACCACTAAAGCATCTGATTTCCTTGTTAACTATATGTTTTTATGTAAAAACATTCCTCCTCTTTCACTTCAGTTTATATTGAGTCTCAACCCTTAATCGTCAGGGCAACACCACCCTCCTTATAGGGTGATACAAATGCTGTATATTGTGGTAAAACTTCAAGTTTGAGCACCTAGTTGTCCAACAGCCGTGGCGTCTTATTTTCTTTAATGACCACCTGCTGTCTTCGTTGCTTGCATAATACATAGTTCACACGATTGCTTCAAAATCATTTCGACAACTAGGGACTCAAAACTCGAAGTTTGACTGCACTATATTGTGATTTTAATGACACAGAAAATTGCCTTTTGTGTTTTTCTTTATCTCTCCTTGTTCTTCTTTATGGTGTGAATTTATTTTTATTATAAGTGTATATAAAAACCTTTTTAATCTTTGTCGTTTTATTATATATGTAAAGATTGATATTGGAACTTAGTACAAATGAATATTTGTTTCGTATATATATATATATATATATTTTGTATAAAATCCATGATCCCGTGGCACTGTTGATTGGGTCATATGAATGAAAATGTGTGTGGGCATTGATTGGTGAAGCTTGCGTTAACTAAGATATGAGTTTGTGTGAGGTGAAAATCCAAAGAGTGTTTAAATCCTATACAGTGACACGCACACTATATACCTCCTATACAATTTATATGTTACAAGTTTAAAATGCTAATTTCATCTTTGCTGTCATAGCCACAATGCAGTTTGTGGCTCCACCTCCATCATTCCAAGACACTCTAGGAGATCGTCCAGTCAGGTGGTCAATATGGTTTGACACAAGCGGAATGTCCAACTTCGTTTGTGTGTGTGTTTTGACTGGAGGTCACTTAATAAAGAAATTTGGGTTGATTCCTACCCATTACCCAAAATCAATGACGTATTTGCCCGCACTGCAGGGGGTAGTTTATTTTCCAAACTAGACTTTGCATCAGCATACCACCAAGTAGATCTGCATCCAGAGTCAAAGAACTTCATGGTGTTTGTCTCTCCTATTTGGAAATTTCAATATCACTATGCCGTTTAGACTTGCCTCTGCAGCATCGTTTTTTCAAAGAATAATGTATAACATGCTAAAAGAGGTGCAAGGTGTCTTGGTTTTCCATGATGACGTGCTGATTTTTGCAAAAAATTTTATCGCACAACGTCATTTTGGAAAACATACATAGAATTTTCAAGGACTATGGGGCAATACTGAAAAAAGAGAAATGCCAATTCTTATGCAGTGAAGTTGAGTATCTTGGACATATACTCCCTAAGGAAGGTATCAGACCTAGGCAGTGTTTGATAGAGTCAATTGTGGAAGATGGTCCTTTGGTAGACAAGTGTGGTGTCAAGGCATTTTTAGGGCTGTGTGAACTGTATGTTCGAGTCATTATAGACTAAGCTTCCAAAATCAGACCCATCAGTAGTGCGCTCATAAAGGGAAAAAAATCAGTTTGGGATTAAGACTATTCTGAAGCCTTTACATGGATAAAAGCTCAACTGGGTGTGAGTAAAGCTCTAAAGCCATTTGATCAGCCAGTAACTTGCAGCATCACGGTTGATGCTAGCACAGTAGGATTAGGAGCTGTGCTCACTCAAAAGAAAGGGGATTCAGAATATACCATTGCTTTCATCTCAAGGGTGTTGCGTGATGCTGAACTGCAGTATTTGGTGAGCGATAAAAAATTGTTCACGTGTTGGTGGACGATTGAAAAGTTCTGGTGGTATGTCTGGGGAAAGGGTTTCTGTCTACAAACTGATCACAAACCTTTAGTGAATATTTTGGTTGGAGGTGGTGGTAAATGTTGTACACCACGGATTTTAAGGGTATCTACCAAACTTTTACAATTCCAGTTTGATGTGGTACACATTTCTGGGGGCAAGAATGTCCTAGCCGATTTTCTTTCTGGGTTCCCATGTAGATTTAGAAGTCTGTTAGGTAGCGTCCATCAAAGTACCTGAATTAGGTGTGTGTTCTGAAGAAGCACAGAGACTCTAAGGGAGGATCAGGTGTTACGTACTGGAGTTTGTAAAAAATGATTGGCCATAGAATCAAAGGTTACTGCTCATGCTTCAGGTTTTTTGTAAAGTTTGTGAGGAATTTGCCAAGGAAGACGGTATGTATTTAGGTCAGATAAATTGGCTCCACCACTCAAGTTGAGAAGTGGCATAATAAATATAGCACATGAGGGACACCCTGCTTCCACCCTCACAAAAAGGTGCATTTGTGATTACTTCTGGTGGCCTAGAATGGATGGAAGGGCATTGTGTGTGCGTTAGCTGACAAAGGTTTGAAAGTAGCAGCTCCTCCTTTGATACCCATTGAAGTTCTATCGAGACCGTCGGTAAAATTAGGGATTGAGGTTATGGGTCTTCACGATTTATTAGCTGGAGGTGCCAGATTTATTTTGGTGCTTATGGAATACTGTTCTAAGTGTCCGTAGCTTTTGTAAGAGACCCTTATGCTAGCTCTGTGGTGGAATTTCTCAGAAGTATCTCTCCAAGGGAAGGATTTCCAGAAATTCAAATGTCTGAAATGGCACCCAATATATTAGAAAAGAATTTCAGCATTTTCTAGAATACACGTAGACTAAAACATCACAAGAGTTCCTTATACCACCACCGAATAAATGGTCATGTTGAAAGGATGAACCATGTTGTGTGGGAGTGTGTAAAATGGGCAAAAGGAGGGAACCATGGCATTGTCAAATCTGTGACGAGTATGCTGTGGTTCTAAAGGACCACACCTCGTTCACCAACCAAGTTTTCTCCTTTTGAGTTGTTAAGAGGTGGAAGAGCCAATACCACTTTTCGTCCAGCTTGGATGGGCAAATTGTTGAAGAGTGAATCTGATGTTGAAAACGTAGGGGTTTTTGTTAAAGAAAATGTCGTCAAACTCAAAATAAGAAGTATTGTTGGTATGATCAAAAGAAAAGTGTGAAAAACTTAGGGCGCATGTTGGAAATGTAGAGCAAATTAAAATCGGCCAATCATGTACAAAAAGGGAAAAAGGTTTGAATTTCCACAAATGTTACCAGCGATCAAAATGTTCAACGCCTGGATAGGGGTTCTGGCATGAATCACAAAACCCATTAGGTTTTGGACATAAGATTTTTATGGGGTTAACTATGCATATTTTGAGGTGAAAGTATATTTTTCTTGTTATTTTTGGTTAACTGAGGGAGGGGAAGATATATTGAGTTCTAATATTTCAAACCTTTCAGTTTTACTGTGTTAAGAGCATTGGGATTCCACACTGTGGTAGAGACTTCTCTTCAAGAAAAGAAGTGTTATTCTATTAAGAAGGGAAGATGTGTTTTATAACAATCCAGCTTTATTGTGTTAAGAGCGTTGAGACTCCACTTTTTGGTAAGAAACTCAGCGCACTATGCTTTCTATGAAATGTTCCACACATCAGGTTCCATGTGCTATTGTTTGGTTTTGAAGTAGGTTGACCATTGGCGGTTAAAACTGGGGGAAATTCAACAGTACTTAGCTGTACACCCTAAGCAGCTCTTTACTTGGTGTTTGATAAACTCATTTATACTTCTATTCTACACCTTGTCAGTAGTCAATTGCCACAATTTCCTGCTGTGTTTTTATCGGGGGCGGTCAGAGGCTCTAGATTTTCCAACAGTAAAGAGCATCCACGAGAACACAAGAGGAGCTGCCATGTTAACCCTGTGCTTCTGTTTCCTTGAGGTTTTGGTTTTAAATGATCAAATTAAGTTGAAGCTGGAAAAGGTACACCTTCGTGAATAGTTCAAGGGATTGCTGCAGCTGCTGCCTTGCCCAAGAGAGTGCCAATTACATTTCAAAATACAGGGCCACTGTAAGAAATTCGGTTGTTAGTTGAGGAGGGTGAGAACCCACCTCAAATAATAATCTCAATGAGCCAAGGGTGAACCACAAAAGCCACTATATAAACCTGTGCTTAACCAACTGGCACAAAACAGTCAGGCTTCAGTTTAGAAGCAATGTGTAAATTATTTATGCAGCACTAAATAAGAAATAAAGTCTAAATGTGCATCCTTAAAGAGACCAGTAGGTCCGCCACACTGGGCTGTTAGGCGCCCAATTGGAAAAGGTTTGTCCAGTGCTGCCACGCATTGCTCAACTAAAACCAGTGGTTCAAGACAGTCTGTTACCAACTTCATCTTCAAAAGTTAGGCCTTGCCGACACTTCAATTCATTTCAACTAGTCTGCAGTTGCAGCTTAACTACAAAACAGGGAACATTCTTCTTTATTCAGAGTTCCCGTCACCAAAGCCTTCATGGAAGAAATCAAAGGGATTATTCCACGCAGAGTGCCCCATGCCCCAGTTTGGAATAGGAACATAGTTCTGTCTCCACTCATGGGCCCTCCGTTTGAACCTCTTCACTTCTGCTCCCTCCAGTTTCTCTCGCGGAAAGTTGCCTTCCTCATTGCCATTACATCTTTAAGGCGTATGAGCAAGTGTCAAGCTCTTACAGTAGAAGAATCTTTCTTCCAAGTCCACGACTGAGTCGCCCTAAGACTAACCCAAGGTTTCTGTCTAAGATGGAATCCCCGTTCCACCTTAATCAGACAATTGAGCTTCCGGTGTTCTTCCTGCAGCCAGACACAGTAGCAGACAGGGCCCTCCACACACTAGAGGTCAAGCGTGCCCTCATGTATTAATTACCCTGACTCCCATGACGAGGGAAGTGATCCGCTTTGGGGAATGCTCTGGTATCCAGATCAACTGGAACAAAATTCCTATTTCTGCTTACTGAATCTGCGAGACCCTTCCAAATGGACTACCCTTTAAAATGGGCATCCGAACCAACTAAATATTTAGGCATACGGCTGTGCAGAGACCCAGAGGAACTGTGGAGAGTAAATTATGGTTGTACAGTCGAATGAATTGAGACCCGTATACAGGGATGGAACAAGCTCCCACACTCTATTGCTGGGCGCATAGCGTTAGCAAAAATGGTGGTGCAACCAAAATTCTTATATCTTTGTTAACATTCTGCTTCCTCTCACGTCACAAGTTCTTTAAAAGGCTGCGCTCCAACATGATTGCGCTAGTTGGCACGTCATCAACTCTGTGTCGTATGACATCCTTACGTAGTACCCGACACGTGGCAGATTGGGTGCTCCAGATTTAAAATTATACGCTCTCTGTGGACAGGTGAGCTTTTTACACTTTTGGCTACACCCCACACCGTTTCAGCCACATTTAGCAATAGAAAGCGACCAGACTGCTCCATGGCAGCTGAAAACGGCCTTGTTCCAACCATATACAGCTCCCAGGGCCGAAATAAACACAATGGAGTGCATGAGATGGGCATGGGAGGGGATCCATAGACGGATTGGCGCTGCCCAGCTCTATGCACCATCAGTAGCTCTGGCGGCTAATCCCTCCTTTCCCCCTCTATGGGACCATGGTATGTCGCGGCAAGCTGCGACATTGGGTATCAAAACATATTCTGACCTGTACCCAAACGACCAGTTCCTCCCCTCATTTACTTGTACGGACACGAGGGAAATCACTTTGATGGGTACACTTCTATACTACCAAATCAGAACGACGTGTAGAACTGTAAATGGCTCATTCCCTGCCCCATCCAACTACTGTAGCACTAGAATATATATACACAACCCCTACGCCACGTAAACTCATTACCCGACTCTACTCCTTAACGATGTCCGCCTCCCCGTTATACACCTCGAGGGCATGCCGGGTGTGGGAATTAGAGGTTGGCCTGGACAAGCCTGGTGAACAATGGTATTACTGCTGTGGGCAAACAGAACTCCTCTACCCTACCTATAAATGTTTCCATTTAAAATGTCTGCATTGAATGTATCACACCCATATAACTACATAAGATTGGACTGTCTAGCGACGCAAGATACTGGCGCTGCGCAGCACCGGAAGCTAACTTTTTACACCAGACCTGGACCTGCCCAAGAGTGTCGAGCTTCTGGAGGTCGGTGTGTGTGAGACTATTCGTGCCATCACGGGAAACCTGACCTCACCCGAACCCATTGTTGCATTTGCTTGGGTATGTTAAGGAACCTATGGCTGCACACCGTCTGCTTGCAGCGATGCTGCTGCTGCAGGCTAAGCGGCAGGTGGCGATACTATGGGCCCGCATACCGGCGCCTACAAAGAAGGCATGGCTGTGTGATGTAACACGCTGCCAAACACAAGTGACTACTTTTTGGGACCTCATGCCGCAGGCAAGTCACCCTAATACTCTTGCATGTCTGGATGTAGAGAATGTGTATTAAGTATCAAAATGATAGTCACGTACTACATCTGCTGTATACACTCGCACGTTTATGTTGCTAATAAGTCAGATATTGTTTAACACTTACTCCCAAGAATGTATATCTTTGTGAATGTTGATTACGATTTTCAAAAAAAAAAAAAAGGAAAAAAAAGCATTTGTAGATTCACATGCACCCAATTTCCTCTTCGGAAGCCTCTGGTTGATGCAGTCTCTTTCACATGGTCATCTTCTTTTCTATACTCCATCTTCATCCTCACCGGCTATACAGAAAATAATCTAACAATGGAGCTGATGCCCATGTGCATTACCAGTCTTAGGAGGAGTCACTATACCTTGTGACTTGAAAGACTTCTTAGAAGAAAAAGAAGTTGCACATGCCCTAGCCCAACACTAGATGGCAAGAGTATCCACAGCATTTGAATCTACAGCACTACATGCCAAAAACAGATGCTGTGTAAGTAACATTTTCCCTCTGTGTTAAAGTTTGCACAACTGCAGCATATGCTGCACCTGTTCTATGTGATGAAAGCATCTGCTGTCAATGCTATGAGGCCTTCTCACTTTTGCCTTTGTCGGTGCGGATTTTTACAAGTCTGCAGTGTAACACACAGACAAGGCCACTTGTGGGCAAAGCATGCCTAGGAGTCTACACTAACTTAGTCTTTCAGACCCACTGAACATGCGCAAACTGATGGTGCTAAGGACTGTCAGGTGGCATACAGGACTAAGCTTAAACATCTAAAAAAAAAAAAACTCTGCAGCCTTTTCCACATGATTTAATATTTGGCAGTCAACAGAAGAGATAGGCCTGATATTTGCCTCCTCAAACAGATTTCACTTCATGTAAAGCATGATAATTGAGAGAGAGAGAAGGGGGGTATACAGGAATGTGTGGAAGGAGGCAAGACAAAGGGAGGGCTGACAAAAGAGGCCGAAGCAAAAGGTGGGAACAAGGATTGAAAACTGGGTGAAAAGGGAGCAGGGTGTGGGAACAAGACAAAGAATAGCAGTGGAGAGAGACATAATAGAACAAGCATTGGCATAGCCAATAGGTCTCGCCTTTGGGACCTTATAAGTGTTTAGCCATGCAACAGTTGCATAACTAAATACTTATAAGGTCCCAAAAGCAAGACCTATTGGCCATGCCAAGCGGCCGTGTGGCCAAAGTGATCGCGATCAAACATCAAAGCGGCCGCGAAAGTGAAAGTAATCGCGGTAAAGCGCGGCGCGCGCGCCCGCGCACATGCACTGTAGCGCTAGGCTGGCCTGGTAGCACTTTTTGGAGCCCTCTCAATAAGTCTCGCCAGACCAGCGCAAACGCTGGGTCAGGTGAGACCTAAAAAAGGAGAGGAGGAATGGAGATTAAAGGAAGAACTGGTAGGGTGTGATAGAACTAGGGAAAGAAGTTACAGACCATGAAGAACATAGAACAGTGTTCCAATGTGTGCCCTAGCCACCTTTAGCAAACGTGCAAACAGAAAAAGGATTTCTCACTTGTATATTATGCTGAATCTCAGGCCATACCATCTTACCAAGGTTAAAAGACTCTTGAATCCTGGAGGACTAAGCTCGTTACCCAAAGGCAAACATAGTACTTTGTGTTGATAGCACATGCTACACACAGGGTATTGACCATGGTATACCGGCCCTTACATCGGGTGTGCAAGAAACAACTGCACTAAAGGATACTCTGGAGTTCATGAGTGAAGTAGTCTTCATCCAACTCAAAATAACCTTCTCTACTAATTGGTTAACAAGATGCCCGGGCAGCCAATACCTGCAAAGTCAGTAGAATGACACATTTGATGTGGGTGTTGGAACATTCCTCAGCTAGACAGCTGATGGATGAACAGATAATTCGAATTTCTAGTTACTAACAAAACATCGATCCGTGGGCAAAAATAATCACCCACTGAAAGGATGGGTTTGGCTAAGGTTTAAGAATACCGTCACGCCCATACATTGCATACTTCATTCATAGTTCAGGCAAAGCAGTGTGTCAGACTCGGCAGTGGCACGAGATTTGATATATAAACCAAGTTTTAAAAAAAAATGCACCACTATGATGGAGGAGGCTCTAACTATGTGTACTGCTTCTCCACTGTAATGGCTTAGAGAGGAGCAGATCTAACCAGAAAAAGTGACACCTGCATCAAATAAATGTGTCAAGAGGAATCTTTGGAAATGATAGCAGTTCAAAGAGCTGGGCTTTGTTAAACGGTTCTACTTAAACACAAACTCCTTATACATGCTAAGCCCCTCAAATTACAACTCAGTTGTCTAGTCAATACCTTTTCAGCTATTTTCAGTCGCACATCCTCAGAGATCCAGTCTGCTGATGCCAGGTGGAAGCGAATTTCAGCCTTTGTATTAACTGCAAAAAAGAAAACAAAAACGCATGAGTCTTGCTAGAATTCTCAGTTGCAGTCATGGTTAGGTGGTCATGGTTATTGCTTGAAAAACATCAATTTTAGAGGTTACAGTTTACATTTTACATATTTAAAAAAATGAACTCAATACAAAAAAATTAGCAGATGTCTAAATATTGGAGTGGCCAGGATTACAGCCAAACTTTGATGTAGGCAACTTAATCGCCAGATTACTTATCTCCCTAAATGTACATTACAAACATCTCAATGAGTATTTTTTTTAAACCAGTACAAATACACATCACATTACAGCTCATCATTTAGAAAAAGTATTTATTAAACGCATCATAACATGAAAAATATAGGCTCAATATATGCCTTAAATTATGTCTTGCCAAATTAAACCCATATGATTACCTTTAGACTACCAAATAGAACAAATACCCAATATTACAACAGCTGGTCACTGTAACAGCCAGGGTAAGATTAAGGAAGCCAAAACTGTTTTGTTAATTTACAGTGGTCACAATTTAATATTGTAAAAGCGACTGATGTGGAAGTTACACTAACAGTTAAAACGTTCCCAAAATAAACATATTAGTCAAAATTATTAGGAAACCATTTATTACTTTGCTTTTATATTTACAAATAGGCACACTATTGTCCACGAACATCTATTTAAAATCATCTGCATGTGTTTTGATCATTGCACGAGTTCTCATACATGTGACTGTTCTATTCTACTCACAAGTCTCACCTGTTCAGTATGCCAGTTTCATCACATTCCCTAACATACAAAAAAAGATTTTCTGGCTCGTAGCTGCGACACCTTGTTAACAGTAACTCTGCCCTGTTTCGCTGGAATACCCCAATATTCCAGATGAGAGTAGCCAACTCAATCAACATATTCAAACAGAACCTCTGAAGCTACCTCTTTAAAACAAAAATCTAGAAAACACTGTCAAACAACTTCCAACTTACTATATTGTTTTAAACTTGCCAACTGTCTCCAACAAATCTGGGCATTATCATTGTATGTGCCATTTTCTTCAACCTATTTACATTACTTCTGTGAGTAAAACCAAATAACTTCTTAACACTTAAAGGGAGTAATGAGGATGCCAAAGCTGAACAGTGGTTATCTGCAGGACTCAGGTGAGACAGAACATCTTACGAGCTTTGGAAACCCAACTCTGATAAAAATCAGTCTATCAATCTGAAAAATGCACCATGTGTCTTAAGGTATCAGTAAACTACAACAGGTTTGAAGGCGGGTTGCACTCGGAGACCAAAGTCTGACGACATCGGAGTGAACTCCTCCTGAGCCCTGATCAGCTGGCTAGTCTCTACCAAAGTGTCCTTTTCAAAGTGCCCGTAAGTACGTAGACACTCAGTCCACACACCTTCGCGCATGTGTAGGTACTATTTTTTTCCCTTTTTCACGGGGCACTTCACACTTTGTCATTCACCACTTTCACCACACGGTCCTGAAGAAAGCCCCCTTCGAACACTCTTGCGGGCTGAAACATTTAAATCCATAGACAACAATAAAGATAATAAATTATTTTTTTAGTTGCACCACACATTTTTTAATCATATCCTGAGCCGTCGCTAATAAAGTTCACAGGCAAGGGTTCTCAGAGGTATTTTTAACTCAACTCACGTCACATCATACATCATACACCTGCACCACACCAGCTCCGGTGTAATCAGGCGTCGTGGCACAACCGGAGTGGCATTCGGTTGTCTTACTAATAAGTGTTCATTGCAACGAAAGGAACCCTTTTTAGCAGCCTTAGATTAACAAAAGAATGAGGGAAAACAAAAAGGTTCTACACTTCTGCCTTGCAGATTGCATGCAGCACCTTGATGCTCATAGTGCGATGAAGTACAGTACAAAGATTATTACTTGTGATCTGCAGGCAACACAAGGGTCTCTCTCAAAAAATGGATAGAAAAAAAAAAAACTACTAAGCTGCCTACCTGAACTACAAGTCTGTGGTCTGCATATTAGATATTGTGCTTTACAGACACAAAAACGTTCTATGCATTTTTTATGATGCATCAAACCTATGAAGAGACTAAATTTCCAGCAAAGGCATTAACTGCTAGTGTTATCTTACTGTGATCATACCATAGAAATTACAAAGCACACAAAGATCTCTGCAGTGGGTGCCTTAACACATTTAAAAATGCATTTTGTTTGTGACCAATTAAAAAAGCCAGAATAGAACTACGATCTCATTTGTCTGAATTGCCAATTTCTTGGGGCAGAGTGTCAAAAACTAAATGAGTAAGTTCACTATGAAGTGTGGAGAAGTGTGGCTCAATGGTTAGAGCGGCAGACCCTGATGCAGTGGTCTGGCCCGGCACCAGGTTCAATTCCCGCCTCGGCGGCTCTTGGATTCAATTTCCCCGGACCTGATAATTCTCGCCTCGGTGCCTATTCTAATCATGGGTCCCACTGTGCAACTCTGGGCAATAGCTTGCTTAATCTCCACAATGGCCCCCACAGCGCTAGGATGCCTGGCTTCACCTTGGGGGGTGCCCAGGAGTGGACATCTCACAGGAAAACCAGGAAGGGTTCCACAGCGGTATGAATACAGCGCTACGAGACCTCTGGGTAGAAGTGCGCTATATAAGTACAAATACATTAACATTTAGGCTTCGTTCCTTATAATCCTTTGCCTGTTGCCACCCCCCGAAAGCTAATCTATGGGATCTCAGGGCAAATTATTTTCATTTTTCAGCACGGACGGATACAGCAATAGTACAAGAAACTGGAATAGAGTCAACTGCTCAGCAAATAGGAACGATACCCAAATATTGTATAAAAACTTTGGATAAATGCCTGCCTGTAAAAACCAAGGCAGTTGTCGTAGTTCAAAAAGACTCCCAAACATAGTTTGGGCTGCTAGGAACATGAAGAAGGATGCAATTGGTGTCATGAAAAAGAAACATGAACAGCTGAGACTGATCAGCAAAAGGATCAATTAAGCGCGAGTCAAATTGATAATTGTACATAATGTAACTAACAAAACCATATTTACAGATATTGTGTCTGCGTATTTACGCAAATGGAATTTGGACAACTGACCAACGAGCGGATCAAGTTCAATACTAAGGCTGGGCGTAGTGTGCGTAGCGGGGCTACGCTGAGTGCTACGGAGCCGAAAACAAACTCTGTGAAACTCCGCGTAGCTCCGCTACGCCACCCACCTCCCATCCCCCCCTCCCCCCCCCATTAACAATTGAAAACCAATTACATTAAATAACCTTAAAGTACATAAAAACCACTTACTTAGGCTGCGTCGTCCCCGGGCCACCCTCCTCATCTTCATGGCTGTTTCTGGAAAAATCAGCGCATGCGTGCGCGCCCATCCCCGTTAAAGTTATTTAATTTAATTGTTTTTCAATTGTTAATAGGGGGTGGGAGGTGGGGGCCGGCCAGCCAACTCGCAGAACGCGGAGTAGGCAAATCTCCGCACACTCTGCAGGCGGAGCGGAGTTCTCCGCCCACGGTTATTCAATACACAAAAGGCCAGATAAAGAACCAGTGCCCTTGCACTCAGTAAGCCAAACAGGGCAGCTCATTTTCTATTATTATTATGCATCCATAATAAGCAGGTAAGGTAACAACGCACCCGCTAGTTGCATTATTATTACTCTCACATTAATGCTCCATTGTATCAGGAGCTATTTGCGATTTCCCTTCATTCAGGGGTAGGACCGGATGAATGGAAATGCAGATCCAAAATCCTTAGACAACTTTAGGCCAGTATCACTACTTCCAGTTGCTTCTAAAGTGCTGGAGAAGTTGGGAAACCAGCAACTCACTTCCTTTCTGACAGAGAATAACCTACTTCACACCCCTCAATGAGGGTTCAGAGCCCGCCGGAGCACTTTATTAGAGGTCTCAAAGTCCATTAAGTGTAGTTTGG
This sequence comes from Triturus cristatus, assembly GCF_964204655.1. Taxonomy (NCBI): domain Eukaryota; kingdom Metazoa; phylum Chordata; class Amphibia; order Caudata; family Salamandridae; genus Triturus; species Triturus cristatus. The sequence continues at coordinate 560,530,358 of NC_140590.1, forward strand.
TTTCGGGACTCAATGTGGGTCAGGTGCTGTTGGACCGATCAGCAGCATTTGATACTGTGGATCATAACATCTTGCTGTACAGGTTAGAGCACCTGGGGTTAACAGGTTCTGCACTGAGCTGGCTGAGCTCCTTCCTGGAAGGACCAGAGCAGGTGGTATGGATGAAGCCATATGGTTCAAGAGGAAAAAAGTTGAGGTGGGGGTGCCGAAAGTCTCCTCTCTTAGTCCCACTCTCTTCAACATTTACATGTCTCCTTTGGCATATTTGGTAGATTCCGATAACATCAAGAGAATCTCATACGCAGATGATACTCAACTTCTGCTAGTGCATGATGGGGATCTTGCGAGGGGTCCAATTGCCAGTGGCACGGTGGCCCTTTTGACTGACTGCAGGTCATTAAAATTGCCTTATTGGCCTGGTGGGACCCCCTTTCACAATGGGTTGGTGCCTTGCATGAAAGTGCCCGCTCTGCGAGGGGTGCAATTGCCAGCGGCACGGTGGCCCTGCTTGACTGACTGCAGGCCACTAAAATTGCCTTATTGGCCTGGTGGGACCCCTTTTCACAATGGGTTGGTGCCTGGCATGACAGTGCCCCTTCTTCAACGGCAGTGGCTAGGAATATGGGTGTGATGTTTAATGTACAGCTCTCGTTTGGGGGTACAGGTGTCAGCAGTGGTGAAAACCTGTTTTTGGATTCTGCACATGTTGAAGTTTCTTCCCCTGCTTCCTAACGAGGCCCTAGGTACAGTGGTTAGGTCTCAGATTATATATAGGCTGGATTATGCCAATGTCCTGTACCTCCGGCTAACAAAATACCTAGGCTGTCCGGAAATCAATTAAACAGAGTGTGCCTGACAGTACCCTACCGGCTGAAAATCAGCTGACCCGGTTCAAACCGAGTGTCACTGATTTTCATATTTGTTGCACCTCTTGGCCACTTGGTGGAACCAAAGCAGTACAATGGCCCCACGATTGAAGTTGATATGGCAGCAGGAGTGGAGCAATGTGCGGGAGAGTAGAGAACGATGTGTGATAATGGTAGGGCAGAACTGTTGTTCTGGCACTGGCTCGATGGTGGTTCTAAATGAGCACAGTAGTGGGAAAGGCACAGTGGGGATTCAAGTGCCATTCATTGGCAAGGGATGGGTACGGGAGCTTAGGCCCTAACAAGCTGCAACACGAAAGATATAAAGTGCGGGGAGAGGATAAGGATAATTAAGAGCGGTGAAATACCCGTGAATAGCAAGGGGAGGGGGGGGACGTCCAGGCACTAATATGGATATGGGGGGTGGGTAATGGTCGGTACTTAATACGGCAGGGGGGGTGAGAAAGGCTTGGGGTAGGGGTAACGCTCGTGAGGGAAGATGGTTTCTCTGGATGCTGGATGTTCAGTGCAGGTTTGCGAGTAGTCAATGGAGCCTGCTGAACCACAGTAGGCAATAGCGGAGACCAAAGGAGGAAGCGATGTGGCCCTATTCGCAGAGCTGCCGACTTGAAAGCGGCTCAACATACAGTGAGTGATCCTGGGCAGATAGGTTAATGTCCTCAACCTACCACAAACTAGGTCTTTGGCATGGGGGTGACGTACTGAGTATCAGGAAGAAGGCTTCAATGTGGAGTCGGGTTAGAATTTCGGAGTCAGGTTGAAGGGCAGACAGAGCGGGTGCGAATGGGAGCAATGAGAGGAGATGCAGGAGGCCCATTTTAGGAGTTGTTCAGATTGTAATTGGGCACAGGAGCGCAAGGTTGTTACACGAGACAATAGTAGTACATGGCGCGGTATAAGGGGGAGACGAGGTGGGCCGAGGCTCGGACAGGTTGACTCAGGAGCAGGGTGTTGTTTGAATCTCAGAGTGAAGTTTGAATCTCGGCGTGGCTCAACATCCTGTGAGCCTGGGCGGATGATATATCTCACAGAATACCGCAAAAAAGGTATTTGTTCAGGGGTGACACAACAGGGGCAGCTAAAAAACACTTCAATATCAGAGGCAGGTTAGAGGGAGACAAAGTGCGTAAGTGGGGGTAGCGAGAAGGGAGGGGCATAGGGGGCCCTCGTTTCGCCAGGTTAAGTAAGACTGTAACTGGATTCTGAATCCCTCCAAAACTGAATTCCTCCTCCTCTCCACCTCACTTTCTCTTCCTCCGGTTCAATCATGGATGGATCAGATGAATCTACTTAACAATAAACCCATCATTGTCGACAGCGCAAAATCCCTTGGTGTCATTCTCGACAAAAAACTCAATCTACTCTCCCACATCAATTCCATTGCAAAGTCTGCTCGATACCAACTGCGCCTTCTTTGGGGAATTTGTCGCTTCTTCCCGGAGCAAGACCTTAAAACCCTGGTCCAATCGCTGGTTCTCTCTAGATTAGACTACTGCAATGCTCTTCTTACTGGCCTCCCCAAATCCCTCCTGTCCCCCCCTTAAATCTGTTCTCCATTCAGCAGCTCGTTTCATATATGGGGCCAAAAGCGACCACATCACACCCGTTTTATCCACCCTTCGTTGGCTTCCCATCGAGACAAGATCTATCTACAAGACTGCCTGTATCACCCACAAAGCCTTGCACTCCTCCTCTCCTCGCTACCTGGCAAATAAACTGAAACTCTCTGGAGGCTCTAGACCATCAAGTAATGCGGAAAATATATTGCTTGAACCTCCCACTTTCAAAAAGAAAAGATCGATGGCCCAATCCTTTTCGGGCAACGCAGTGAGAATCTGGAACTCCCTTCCGCCTCAGCTCCGGACCACCACCTCTTCCTGCTCCTTCAAAACTGACCTCAAAGTTCTCCTCCTTCAAAGACACTTCCAAATCTAATTCACGCTCTCTCTATTCCCTGAAGGAAGTCCTTCCACTATACAAAAGTCTGTACTCCATGCCTATAGAAGTGCCTTCCCAGTGTGTTTTTGTGTTTTGAGTGTCTGCCATTTATTGCAGTAGTATACCTCTACTTGTATCTTGTACGCTTATGTAACTTGCACACGTCACTTTTTCCTCCTGTAACGTATCGTTTGCTACCTCTTCTTGTATTTTGTTTGCTTTTGATACATGCACAATTGTCACTTTTGCCTCATGTAATGTAATGTTTGCTTTTTTAACATGCCCACTAGTAATTTTCTCCTCATGTAACGCTGCTGCTCCTATTGTGAAGCGCTCCGACACCTTCGGGTAAAGTCAGCGCTATATAAAAACGCATAAAATACAATAAAAAAAGTTAGGGGTCTAATTACTATGTTAAGGCGGGGTGCCAGGCTGCCCAGGGGGAGGTTTTTGCAAGATAAGAAGTCCGGCAGTGTGGGGGAAAACACTGGGTGGCACGCACTTGGGCAATTTAATGCTCAACAAACCGGGCCCGACCTACGGGAAGATCGGCCATCCGTCATGCAGAGCAGAACAGTGCCTCATGTGCCTGCAATCATGGTAGCGTGTTTTAGGGTGGGGGGGGGGGGGTCGGGGGGGGAGGGAGGGGCACAGATAAAGCGCTTTCGGCTTACAATGTAGCATTTCTGAACAAATTAGGTGCCGCTGTAATTCAACTGGTGCTGATTATAATGTTGTATTACCCCAGCTGGCGTTTTGCTGCGTCTCTAACACCGAGGTACCCGTGGCCAGGGCTTTAAGTGGGACGAAAAATCTGGTGGGTCTCTCAAATGGGCGTGGTGGATGTAATTAAGGGCGTGGCTTAAAAACACGTATGCTAAAAACCTGTGCTTAGCATAGTGTGCCGCCCCACTGGTATTTGCGTTTTCTGTCATTGCATCCCGATATATGATACAACAAGTAACATTACACATACAATGAGCCAGGTCTATTGGCTTTGTCAATGGTTGTTAGTTGCATAAGATAAATAAGCAGTAGCTACGGCTTTGTTGTATGTAATATTGAAAATGCTTCAGTGCTGAATTGATGAGACTGAAAGAACTATAACGAGTCTCGTTGAAGTTACATTAAATGCTTTGAGCAGTGGCACTGCTGCAGAGTAAAAAAAAAAAAAACACCCTGAGGGTGAGGGTAATAATGGACAGCCCAATAGAGATGCGTCTGACCACCTGCTTTAAGAATTGCCTGTGCCCAGCACCGGCAGGTGCCGGCCCACTTTAAGTCCTGGATGTAGCCCTCTGGCAGTGTTAGCTACTTGCCGGGCATGGGGAGGTCATGAAACTGCCATGTTGAAAGCACTGAAGTGCAAGCTTTCCACACTGATCTTCACTGCGTTAAAACAGATTTGTAGGGCAGATTGAGTGCGTGTGTGTTTTTTCTCAGATTTCCAAAAAATGCTGTCACTGAGAAGAGAAGATACACTACTGTTTTTAAATAAACAGGGCATGTCGTGCTGAGAAATGCGAGCATAGTACCATTCGGAATATATCTCGGAGGAGCGGCACTAGCCTCTCACGCTGGCCACAGCTGTGCTTGTATACCTGCTAAGGAAGGTAAAGGTGAGTATGGACCCCAAATCCTTTTTCTTTGTAACTCCAGATTTCCCGGGAATTCTTTTTACACAAATAGCACCCATCAGTTTCAAATTCTGAAAGGTTAAAAATACTTTTGAGGCTGCATTTATTTTTATTCCAGAAAAACTAGATTTTAACCACACTCTTGACAGGAGTGGATCGCTCAATTAATATCAAACGCCACCTACATTGAAAAAAAGCGACTTGTTTTTAGGTCGGAAGGCCGTGGCAGAACACGGTAAAATGCAGGGAGGGAGTGTAACGATGATACAGTGCCATCAGATGGGATGTGGGGGGGGGGGGGGGGGGGTGAGGAGGCTCATAGCAGGCACAATGATGGGACAGGCAGGTGGGACCATAGGGCAAGGTTGTCTGTTCTCCGCCCTCGACTGCCGGGCTGGCTCCAACTCGCATGCAGGGTGGACTCGAGGAGCCGCTGGTTTCCTTGGATAGTGGTTTCGGGCCCAGTCTTTATTCCCCAGCCTTTCATACAAAATATGCAGCAAAAAGCAACTGTTGAACCTCATCCTGGTTATGCATTGATCCACTATAAAGTTGCCTTAATGAAGCGCCAAAGTGTTAGACATTCCAAATTATATTTGATAGTTGATAAAATATTTGAACTCAACATTTTTGCTCTCGTGTCAACTCCCTAATCCCCATGTGTTTTCAAATGCAGCAGGTTGCAAATGCATGTTTGACTAATGTGCTGGTTTTGTTCGACTTGCATTTGTTTGGTAAAACGCATCTCATCGCTATTGTTGATGGGGAAACAAGCAGCTTCTGGACACCTCTTGGGAGAAAGTGAATGACCACATTTTTCAATTCAGTTTGTTCTTCTCTTTCGTTATTGTGAATCGTCTGTTTTCCAAAGATTCACTGAAGTATTGTATAGTGTACTACAATAAGTTTGACTTGTAAAAATGTATTTGGACCTCATATACACTGTACGTACACTGTCTACATATCATGCATCAGTGAAGAAAGCAAGCAATAATAAAAGGAAAGCGTTCCATAAACACCGGTAAAACACTGTTTCTGCTGTTTTTTTATGGCGCGAAAATGAGTAACCACTGAAAAGCACTGTTTTTTAAAGTATTGAAATCACTGAAAAACACTGGAAAAACACCACCAGAATATACCTAAAATAGAAACTGAAAACAGGAAAGCCTAAAAATACCTAATCCAGTGGCTACTGGTTATGCAGAATATGGCAATCCATTTACTCTTTAAGATTCTAAAATGTACCTCTGTGTCATCATTTCGGGAAAGACTTCATGGACTGCCAGTCCGGCAACATATTCGGTATAAACCACTGACTAACATACCAAGCCCTCCACAATAGAGGACCTATGTACCTGAATCAACACATTGTGGTATACAGGCCCAAGAGGCTGCTGCGTTCTAGTTTTGCGGTTATTATTGTGGGTCCCCATTTTCAAAAATATTGGAGGGGCGGTCCTCCTTCACTCTTAAAGCAGCAGGTTTGTGGAACAAACGGCCTGAATACGTGAAACTTCTCTGTGGAAACAAAATTTAAAAAAAGAACTGAAAACATTTTTATTTAGAGCCTAGTAATGATTGGGAGTGGACACATTCTCAGTGTATTGGCCTTTTGTATGCCTAAAAGTGCTGGAACACTCCTTGGAGTAGCTGTGTGATACAGAAATGTGTTTATTCGTTCACTTACACAGACCCCCTGCAAATCCAACCCAGCATACCTTCTCCTTTATCAAGCGCATTATGAAACATGTGTCCGCAATTCCAGAACTTCCGGGTAGCATAACAACCAATCTCTGGCTCAATCTATTCTGGGAGTGGGAGGGACTGTAACGCAAAAAGGTGACCATAAGTTTGGAGCAGGTCTCCTCTTTATGGTTCAGATCTCTTTATTTGCATTTTCATATGAAATGTAGTGACAGAGCGTCGCAACACTCCCCTTATTTAGTATATTGCATTGATAACAAAGAAGAAATAAAACCCCTTCCCAACAAAAGACCCTTGCCTCCCCACCCACCTCTTGGTACTCAATGTGATGGAATATAATACGTGTTACACTACATACCTCTACAGGATTCTGTTTGACTGGAGTCTGTCTGTGGTTCAAAGGAGGGAGGGTGGGTGTCAATGTTGGTCAGACGGAGTAGTGGCAGGTATTTGGGACAAGTACGTTCCCAGAATTCAGTCAAGAGTAGCTCTATGAACAGATGCAAGAGGTCCCCCTACAAGGCACTCTGGGCAGCGAGTGTAATCTTTTTATCCCCAGTATATGCCAGAGGTAGTGGAGCCACACCTGGTGTGTTGGAGTACGTTCTGTGCCCCAATGCGCTAGTATGTTCTGGAGTGCAGCTCCCAGTGCCAACGCCATCGGTCTTTCCCTACAGGATTTTAATGGGAAAGTAAGTGGGTTAGGTAGATTTAGAATCGTGTAAGCAAGGAATCTGGGAAGTTGCATGTCTAGATTTGAATCAATATCATCTATGATCGGGGTCAAGTACTAAGCTATTTTAGGGCAATCCCTTAGTAAGTGTAGCAGTGTTCCGGGGAGTCACAGCCCCTCCAGCAATCCAGACTTCGCTCTGGCCTTCCTTATTGTAGGCCTACCAGCGTGAGGTGCGAATGTGTGGCTATCCTGGTGGAAGTTTGGATGCTGGCTGTGTTGTGTGCTCTGTGTTGTGCTCTATAATACACATCCCCATTCTTTCGGTGTCAATTGCCTCCCTACTCTCGTCTCCCACCTCCTCTGGTTTGCATTTGAAAGTGGCAGTGTAGGCTGGTGCAAAATGCTATATAATTCAGTGAGAGGCTCTTTATCCGAGGTTTTGGTTACTAGCCACTTCTCAAAAGATGTAAGGTACCTCTGGGCCCCAATGCGATTAGGTGTGTACATCAGCCAATGTCCCCCTGCAAATAGTGAATCCGCTTGGATTCTGGCATGGCATACTCCATGCGCAGTTGGGCAAATGATAACATCCTTAGTCATCGAACAAATGACCCATCGTGCGGCACTTCACATGCTGCCCTGGTAAGAACCCCATCTTAATTGTGCCTGGGGTGAAGACAACATTACCCAGGGGAACGACGAGAGGCCTTTATGTAGTCCCACCTGAACCCAGACCTCCATAGAAGCCCTGGTAATGGGAAAGGAGTAGAGGCTCCTGGGGCAGTATGGCTTCAAGGGGTGCTGCTCTGCTATCGCTCGATCTTGAAATACCCAGCGCTTCTCAGATTCTTCCCTACTCCATTCCACCAGGTACCATAGCTGTGCTGGTTGATAGTATTGTAGGAGGTTAGGAAGACCTAGGCCCCTTCATTAGTGAGTCTAACTCTGCCTTTCGCATTCGGGTTTGACTGTCCGCCCAAAGAAGCAATTAATTTCTCGTTGTAAGGCCTGGATCATCCCTATAGGGATGTCACTGGGAGGGTCTTGAATAGAAATAGGATCTTGGGCAAAGCAGTCATTTTAAGAGCAGTCACCCCTCCGAGCCAGGAGAGCCAATAGTGCCTCTATCAGGACAAGTCTTCTTTAAGGTGATGGAAAAAGGACACCTAGTTTAAGGCGGTGGTCGCCTGTATCAAAGAGGCTCGTTGGATCACGAAGTATGGAATGGACATGGGTGTCCACTGTATCGGATATTGTGCTGCGAGTTGTTACATTGTTGCCAGCGATGCCTATAGGTTAAAGAGCCTAAGATTGACCAATGTTAACACGGAACCCGCCACCTGGCCGAAGGTCTCCAGTTCAGCCAGAAAGGCAGTGATGGGATTATCTAGTGCCACCAGAACGTCATCTGCATTCAGGCTGATGGTATGTAGTTCCCCACCAAATGTGACTCCACTGATGTTGAGATGGTTCTGAATCCACTGGGCTATCGGTTCCATGTAGAGGAAGAACAACAGGGGCTAGAGTAGGCACCCCTGGTGTGTGCTTCTGCCTTTGGGAATTGGAGCTGAAGCTTTTCCTATTACTCGGACTGCTGCGCAAGGATGGCTATAGTTGCTTAGGACCCATGCCCAGAATCTCTCACTGAAGTAGAGGAGCACCGCCTCGAGATATGGCTAGTGCACTTGATCGAAAGTCTTCTCTGAGTCAATTGTTAAGAGCATTTTCTCCCTGTTGGAATGTTTGGCTTTATCCATTAGGTGAGGGAGGTGTTTACTATTATTTCAACACAGTATATTAGGTATAAACTCTGCTTGAGAGATTAGGTTCAGCCTGCAAAATCCCCGGCGAGCTTGAAGAATACTGGTAAAAAGTTTAATATCTACGTTAGAGGGATATTGGGCAGTACGAATGTTGTTTATTCTTTCCAGGCTTAGGAATAACCACAATGGTCACTGTCAACATCAAAGAGGGAAAGACTCAGGCCCATAATTGAGTTAAAGATCCAGCTCAGAATTGGAGCTAGGATGTGACAAAATGTTATGTAAAAATGAGCTGTCGGGTCTCTGCAATTTCAAGGGTTTGTGGCGGAAGATAGCGGATACAACCTTTTCAATTTGGGTTGAGCAGTCTAAGCAAGCTGCTTGCTCCGGGGAGAACAATGTCGTGTTTGGCCCTGGACGATATGAGGTGGGGCCTTCTGGGTCGAGAGTTTGCCCCGTGTAGAGCTCTTTATAGAAATCCTGAAAGGTGAATGCTATGCGGTTGTCTTCCACTATCTCAGTGCTGTCTGGAGCCAGAAGAGTGTGTACCCCGCCACCTGTCTTTGTGCTCGCAGTCTGTTGGCTAAGCGCTGTCTGCATTTGTCTCCCTCCACGTAGAAGGAGAGTCAGAGGCGAATCACTGCGTATTCAGGTCAATACCCGCCAATTGACGCCATACTCCTGGGACGCCTGTGTATTGGTAAATGGGCTCAAGTTCACTCACTTGTTGGGATAAGCAATCTCTTTTCCCTACGGAGCTTGCGGTCTGCAGCAGAAACTGGTATCAATTCCACCCTTATTACAGCTTTTAGAGCTTCACAAAGTGTGGCGATAGAGGTGTCCAGCGTGTCATTGATTCCTGAGAAGTTAACTGTTGCTTGACTCATCCGATTCACTACCTTGGGTCTATGTAGGAGGGTTTCCCGCATACTCCATGTCCAGGTGAGATGGCCTACTGGGGGAAGCACAATGATGAGGGACACTGCTGTGTGATCTGATAAGGTGCATGGTTCTATCTCTAATACCGTTAAAGTGTGTAGGTCCTGCGTCCCTAGAAAATAGTCAAAACGGGAGTATGTTTTATGAGCGTGAGAGTAAAAGGTATAATCCTGTGTGCGCGGGTGGTGGTCTTGTCAAAGATCCCACAGCCCCTTCTCTTGGAGCCAATGTGTTCCTTCCCGCGATAAGGCCCCAGTGAGACCTTAAAGCTCCGTTGATCTGTCTAGATCGTTGTTGAATACCAGGTTGAGCCCCCCCTCCCCCACCAAAGTATCAGCCATTCTGTTGTGAACAACACTTCTGACACTGGCCAGCGTAAACAGCTTTTCTGACCTTCATTTGGGGCATATAGGGAACCTAATATGAAGGTGTAGTCACAAGTAATTACAGTGTGTGCGAGGAGTCTGCCCCTTATTTCTGCAAATTTGGACCCCACTTTGACACGGGCTACACCCGTGGTCTTGGAAGAAGCAGAATATAGGAATTGCTGGGGGAAGTCTCTGGCCTGGAGCCGGTGTCAGTCACTAGTCACTAGGTTTGTCTCCTGGAGGCGGCAGATTTCTGCCCCAGATTGGTCAAGTTAGGATAGAATAGCTCGGTGTTTGACAATGTTATGGAGGCCTTTCACATTTAGGGTGAGGACCTTTAAGGTAGCAAGTGATGTGGAAAAGGGATAGGTGACAGCTTCTCTCAAACCTGGCCTCCAAATTGTGTCCCCCCCCCCGTGCCCTCTCCAACTAAAGCTGAGCCCCTGTGTGGATGTGTCAGGACTAACGTGTAATCTCATATGGAAAGTACTTTTCCCAAGAACAGCAACATTGAAAAACAGCATAGAAAACCTGAGCGCCAGGTTCAAAGCTTCAAGGGCAATCTTACTGTCCCTTCGGGAGGTAAAGAGAAATGGTCAGAATAGTGGCTCAAGCCCCCAGCTCCCCCATTCAATCAATCCAAGAGGAGAAGAAACCTTTGAGACCCAGCGGTGTCACGTAGGTTTTGCTCTATCAAGGACTCCAGACAGCGAATTCAGCACTGCCTTTCTTTCCAGTGCTATGGCCTCTGGGTTAGGCCTCAGTCCACCAGCTGGTGTCTTATGTCCCTGCCATTGTGGGCTTCTGCTTTGGTCTTGTGGGACAGATTGCTGGTCTCCGATAGCTGGGTCTTCAATGCAGAGTATCTGACATGCCTCCGCCAGCGATCGTAGTAGATACATCTAAAAGTAAGGTGAGCTGGAAAAAGTGGTCCCAGGAATAAGAGATCCTGCTCCACTTCCTTGTCGTGGCTGGTTTAATGGCCTTCAATAGCCGAGACCCGGTCTCCGATGGCCTCTAGGTCACAACACTTCTTTTACTGTCATTTGATAGATCTTATTTGACTGCTTGCAGGTCTTCCTTAAGAAATGTGAACAGGGCGTCAAGAAAGGAGCGAGTTACTAGTCGCTCTGGGTTGTCAAAATTGGGTAGATGGCCTGGGCCAGATGTTGATGGACGTTTCCCAGCTGGGATGCCAGCAAGATTAATTAGGATATCATTCAATATGCATGGGTGTGAAATTTATGGGCGACTGCAGCTATGACAGCAGGCCACTGGGAGGGAAGGTGCAGATGCGGCTGTCGCAGAGTCTCCTTACTGACCCAGTCTGCTAATCCGGTGTGCACAGGCGGAGTTGAATGGGCCACGATGTGTCAAGGAGCCCCTCCGAGACCCAGTAAGGTTATGGCTCACAGCTATAGGTGCACGGTGGGGGCCCCCTAGCTGCCACCAAGGCCCTGGAATAACAGCTGCGGATGGGCCCTGCCCTAGAGGATGGCGACCTTACAGTAGACTGTCTTTGTTGGAGGCGTTGTCCCCCTCTGGGATTTTCCCTTGCTGATCGCCACCTAGGCCATAGGCCCCATGAGGAGGTTGTGGGTATGGCACTGCCTGGCCCAGCCCTAGTATGGTCCTGAAGGAGGTATTGGAGGTTAACGCACACCAGCCCCCGCCTGTGACGGCTTGACTTCAAAGCAGGTGAGCAGGGCGGCAGCAAGTGTCCAGACCATGGCAGACAGACGGGGCCATCAGGAGCAGGCGCCACAAGGCATGTGCAAATGTGGCAGGCTGGGCGCGCTTTGACTCACCTCTGTTGCACTCTCCTAGGGTGGTGGAGTGAGCAAAAGAATGATGATGCATTAAACCCAGATCAGTTGATTGGGGGCGAGTGTTTGATTTGCTCAAGCGCTCCGTCCATCATCCCCTTTGGTATCGCTCTGCACTCTCCTAGTGGGCATTGGGTGCCATTAAGACCAGATCCAGCCCACTGCTGATTGATCTAGACGGCTGAGCTGATAAGCTGATTTGCAACTGAGGCCCAGGTCATAGGAGCGGGAAGATCAGGACCGGGCAGCACTTGGCGATCATCAGAGGGCAGCTGGAGAAATTGCACATGTGGCGCGGCCAGGCTCACCTCCAATGCGACTTTGCTGGGGATGTCGTGTAGACTAGCTTGGCCCATGTCCAGTACGACCAGGTGATGAGGCAGGCGAGTTGCTTGTAGGCAGTTACGCAGCTTGTAGTGGTGGGCGAGTCTGAGCCGGGCCGATTGAGTCAGGCTAACGGCTGTTCTGCAGTGCCCGGCAGGGCCCCGTTGTATGTTTCTATAGGGACCACCCAGGGTCTCCTCTGCTGGGCATTTAGGGCCAACAAGTGGCTTAGTCCGGGAGTGAGAATGGAGAGACGAATAGACACGTCCTACCTGTCCGCCATCTTGGCCAGGCCTCATGACTCCTCTTTAACCAATCCTAGTACTTGCATGGAAGTACAACTTGCTGATTGGCTGCTTATCCTACATGTGTTACAGCTGCGTGCAAACCACTGTACGAGCGGACTGTTACTAGGCTGATTCTATGCCTTTATGTGCTCTGTAGGTAGATGAATGAATTAGTTACAGAACTGATACCGATAGACTGTCTTGCTGCTACCTTCGGTGATAGGGGTAGCGCTAACAGCTACAGCAGCTTGGAAATTTGGCTAAGGTTGATTCTGTATGGTGAGATTGTGCGACGGTCGGACCTCTCTTGTGAGATTCCCGTGTTTGCTGGGCCAGCCTTTTTTCCTGCATTGTTGCCCATGGTTCAGGATCGGTCGACGACTGACATGAGTCTTAATTGCGGGGTCCACAAAATTTCATACCAACCACCTTGTAGTTCACCTGACGGGTGCGCTTGCAGATTTTAGGACTTGGATCTTGCTCAGAGTTTTAAGTGTGGCAGGTCTTGCCAGATGTCAGACCCAGCAGTAAACAAAAACTGGGTTTGAAACGTTTCCCTATTGGGCTCACTTTAGTTGTGGAATAAAGTAGAGCATATAGGACTCCCGTCTGCCGGTGCTTATAGTAGATGAGTAACAAGACAAGAGGGATCAAAGCAGAAGGTGCTTATCCAAAGGGAGGCGACCTCCAGAAGCAGCTGCCATGCCTAAAGATGAAGCACGGCGGATGTGAAGTGGGCGCTGCATCGGTGCTTATAGCAGAGTTGTAACATGGCAGAAGGGAGCAACGCTTAAGGTACTGCCCCAAAAGAGTGCGGCCTCCGGAAGCGGCTGCCATGCTTAAAGACAAAACATTGCGGCCGTGAATCGGGCGCTGTGCTGATGAAAGGAAATAGACAAACGCCTGTGTGATGCTGTTTTAGGATTTTAAAAGTACCTCAACCAGTAATTAAAATGGCACAAGTGGAAGGCTAAAGGTCATAGGGGCCTACTCGAGGGGAGGGAACAAACAACGAAGAGGAGGGTAAAATAGGAACAAATAACCACTTGGAGGCAAGGATTTTTAAAGGACACTGAAACAAACAGTGGGAAGTGACCGTAGAAGCGCTGTCTAGGCTGGACCTAAGAAGGGCGATTTTCAAACCACATAAACAGAGGAAAGGAAACAATTCTCTTGGGATCCCATGAACCTTGTTGTATTACAGTTCTGTCACTGGCAACCCATTCTTAGCTTAATGCTAAAAAACATTGATAACTGGCAACTCATCTCATAAAGGTTCATTAGGGAAAACAAACTAATCAGGTTTTAAAAAACAAAAAGAAAAAAAGCAATGGAAACAGATATCCTGTAGCTTGACAATGCACTTTCATTCTGTATAGTAAAAAAATTGCACATGTGAAAATGGCCACCATGTTTACATATAGATCTTGTAACAAGTCTACCAAACTTCTCTCAGTTTTATTCAAATCGTGTAAAATTAGAATGATAACAAATGTTTTCATATCATTAGGAATGCTTGTACGATGCTCTACGTAGTTAAATAATTCACTGAGATACATTGTGCCAAATTTCCACCCATGTGCAGAGCTCAGAAGCTTTCAGATACCTGCCCTGTACTGTTTAAATTCAAATAAATAAATGTTTAAAAACGAATACTTCTCCCTTTCTTTTCCTTCAGTACCTGAAGTTTCATCAGGTTTCATTATATTGGCTGTGCATTTGGAGTGTATACATGCCTCCAGTGAAGTTTTCAGATTATGTTTTCTCGGGCAGCCACCCTGCCTTGCATCCTATTAGCCTACTTCCACGTTCCTGTGTTTAGTGACCAACAAAATCTAGTAGTCAAAAGGCACAGTTTGGATAGCTATTTCAGATATCTCCTACATTTCATTTTTGAACACTGTGTATCTTGATTCTTGTAGTAAAACCAAGAACCAGATGAGACCCTATTTCTTCTTCCAATCAAAAGGAAAAATAGGTTCTAAGGTATCCTTTTCGGTATCGTTTTACAGTATTGTTTTATTCACATCTTTGAAACATTCCATGCTGCTTGTCCTACTAGGCAGTCTTCTGCTTGGAATTGGGGATGGGTGGGAAAGTTGGCGTCTTAAAGTTGCATAACAAGTTGGGTAACAGGTTGATTAACAATGGTCTTATAAAGCACAATATTACCCAAAAAGATACCAGACTGAGGTACCAGAAGGGACACGAGGGATCACTAGAAGGTAGATAGGAAAGAGATAATTCTTAAGGTCCTCCCTGAACAGAAGGTAATTCGTTTTACTTCTAAAACGTACAGGTAGCGGATTTTGTAAGGCCAGTTAATGAGCAGCCACCTGCTCTGCACTTTCTAAACTGGAAACCCTGTCACTGTTCACCAGGGAGCCTCCATCCGCCTGTTTTGCTTGCAAGTATTCAAGGGGTGTGTGGTGTCAGACCCCAATTGAAATGCACACTTTTGAATATGAGGTCTTCATTAATGGCGACATTCAGGAGTGCAACAACCTCGAAAGCGAAGACGTTGGAGTCCTTCTAGCCAGGGATAGGGAAGTCTGTGCCATCAAGTTCTGTACATGCAGGTTTGCCAACAAATACTTAGGAAGGCCTACAGCTAGAGCACTCCAATAGTCAAGCCTTGCTAGAATAATAACTTGTACCTCTTCCCTCCGACAGGCAAGTTTGTTTCAGGCACATTTTGGGGTGTAGTCTCGTATGACAAACAGGAAAATGTGATTCTGTTAAGGTGTACTTTGAATGAAATTGATTTGTCCGTGAATACTACCAGATATTTTATCTCCTTGACTGGGGTGGGCGATGTTCCAAGCTGCATGGGTCCTCAACGCATGGACCACATCTTAACAGAACCACCAAAAACAATATTCCTAAAAGTTTAACTTAAGTCAAAGAATCTTTAAACCACTCCTTCATGAGACTCCCTGCATTTTCCAGGTGAAAAGCCAGCTGTGTGTCATAGGTCATAAAGGTGAAACCAAATGAACTGACCAACTGAGCAAGAGGGGCTGTATACATGTCAAATAGCATAGGGTTTAAGATGATTAACAAAGCACGCAATGTATCACAGCCTTGAAAACAAACTTGAAAGAGGACTTTTTGACTGCTCAATTTGTCCTCCACGTAGGATTTAATCCTTGTAAGTACCCTGATCCCCCAAATTACAGTTTCGGTGCTGTGCAGCTAGCTAAATATTGACTAAGTCGGGGCAAGTAGATCACTTATTTATTAACTCTGACAAAATTTGGTGAATACTTTTCAAAGGATTTAGGAACCAGGAGCAGTGCTTTAAGACGATACTAGCTCAATACCTTAGTCAGCAGATTTTTAACATTTTTTAAATAAAAGAGTAATTCCAACCTGCTTTCAAGGACAGCTGCTGCTGCCAAATATGCACTGCACTAAGAGTTCGGTATAGAGGCAAACACATCTGATGCTTGATGTACAATCCTCACAGGATAATTTCCCAAGAAAGAACAAGATTTAACAGGGAAAGCCATACTCTAGCCTTAACCGCGGTGAAGGGGTCCAACTGGGAAAGACAGCCTTCAAGAGGCCTAAGTGAGATAGACAATCCCTCGTACTCAGAACAGTTGGGAGAAGGTTTTATGGTGGTAGTCTGAACAACCACCTCCACTTTATTGAGAAAAAATAAATGCGCTACAGCACAGCTCTTGCCAAACTGGAGGGGAAATAATCTTGGAGATGCGATTTGCCAGCGACTCAACAATGCTAAAGAGTTTTACAATTTGTCATACTGGTTATTTTATTTTCATACTACTCTGTCTTGGCCTTAAAAGTGATATACAATGAGGACTAGCTACTAAATAAATCAGTTTAGAGTCAAGAATCATAGCTTCTATGCCACATCTTTTTCTTCTTCATCAAAAACAGGCATTTGTTACATTGTTCGGTTTCTCTGTCTGTGAACCAGGATGGTGTTTTGCAGCAAGAGGTTATCTGTTTGAGCAGAACTACCCTGTCAAGTGTATCTGGGACACATAGGTTGTACTGTAAATATAGGAAATTGAGATCATCGTTTTCCTTGAAGAAAGGCAGCTGGGTAAAACTCGGATCCAGCTTCTCTGGTGTGATTATTACTCCAAGCTTGCTCTTTGTATGCATCAACATCATGAGTGACTGGTCAATGACAGAGCAGTAACCCATCGAATAATATTAATTTATGGTTCGACTAGGCTACAGCTCCATGCAATGGATGTCATCGTTAGAGGAAAAGGTTAGGTCGAAGGTATGCCCAACTTCATGAGTGGGAAAAATCGACAAGTTAAGTGAGACCTATCAAGGCACAATTGTCAGTAAAATCAGATTTGTCAAGAGATATCAGGAGCCCTCCCCCCCCCGCCCCCCCCAATATTTTAACTTCCCAAGCATGAAAAAAATTAGCTGACTGGAGAAAATATGAAGATAGAAAATACAGTAATTCCAAGCTATGCACCATGAAGCCAGGTTTGGGTGAGACAAAGCCTACCACTAGAAGTGTGTGTTAAGCAAGGTATTCTTTAAGGTTGCCCCTTTTTCTAGTAATGAAATTTTTGCTCAAGACAAATGGAGGATGCTTTGACTTGTCAATTGTAGAATTCCAATCCAATAATTCCTGTCAAAATTACAGTTTGCTAGGAAGGTCTTTCTCAAAAAGAACAGCTAAATTGGTTGGGGGCAGGAAGGCATGCCTGTGGTGTGCCAGCAGCGTACCCGCACATGTCCAACCCCAGCCTTAATGAGCCCTTGCACATGCGCTTTCCTTACTCAGAAACTACACTGTTTCAATTCTTCTCAAAATGGCTACTGCTATATTCAAACTGAGCAGACCAACTAGGAGGAAGAGACTCCGCTCTTTATTATAACAGCATTCACCAAATGCTTTCTGCCTCAACCACACTATTTACTGGAAAGATAAAGACACTGCCGTCTGACAGAAGAGATACAATATTTTTTTTTATTATTATTAAACTTAAAGACACACACACTGGTTACACATAACCACAATGCAGAAAATGGATTACATGGGAGGAAAGCTGGCTTTGCTGGAAAAGGTTGTTTTCAAATGATTAAGTGTACACCCGCACTTCAGACCTGCTTAAATTAGAGCAACCACTTGGCTGCCATAGCCACACTACATTAACTATAACTTGGGCCTTTACGATGCAGTGTTTGTACCCTTTTATATTACTCAATACTATGTAAATTCATAGCATACATAACACCACATCTCGATGGACATCATTTGTCAGAACACTGTGCATGGTAGAGAGGCGAGTTATAGTTACTGTAGTGTGGCCAGTGAGTTGACAACACTATGTACGGATGTGCGCGAGTTATAGTAATTTGAAGGTGGCGAGTAAATTGAGCATGTTTATGTAGTTTAAGTTGGATTGTGTAGAAAGAATAACGTTTTCTCTCTTATCTGCAAGCCAATTATATCCCTGGAGACCATCCTGGGAGAGTGTGTGGGGGGAGGGGTTTGTGGAATATATATATTTAAAAAGGGGAGTGGGCCCCTCCCAGAGGCCCTAAGGTGCTCCCCCACCTACCTCTCAGAGCAATTATAGGACCCGGGGACTCCAACCCCAAAGCCTTTTTAATAGTTTTTTAAATGAGGCTCTGTCCCTCCCCGAACAGTTTTCGGCCCCATCCCCTGGGGCCTGCCTTAATTAAAAGTGAGTGCCCCGGTGCCCACCCAGGGCACCCACCATCCACAGCATTGGGGTCCACAGAAGAGAGCCCTAGGATCCCCACTGTCTCCCTACGTGCTGTTGGAGCTGGCATTGCTTCCACCAACAGGGAGCAGCTAATTATTCTGCTCCCTTCAGGGGAGAGTAATCTTTTGATCTTTTTCCCTGCCTGCATCAGTGCAGGCAGGTAAACAGATCAAAAGTCTGCTTTCAAGCCAGCTGGAGCGTTTTCAAAGCTCTTGCCAGGTGGTCGGGAGCAGACTTTGTTTGCTTCCACATTACCGAAGAGTCAAGAATGCTCCCTCCAGGTGGGAGCAAACACAAGTTTCCCTGCCCGCAACAGTGTAGACAGGGAAATTGCTGTGTCCTGGGGTGGGTCCCCGGGACAAAGCATGTGAGCCAGCACTAGGGTATGGGTCCCCGGGGCCATTAATGGCTCAAGGGGAAAGAATATGGTGTGCCCGGGGAGCCTCCAGGCCAATAGCAGGCTGGGAAGAGGGGAGTGGGGGTGTAGACACGCTCCACCCCTCAAAAATAACTCGCTGGCCCTGGAGCCAAAAAGGGCTTGAGTAAGGGGGGGGCAGTGTGCCCCCCTCCCCTTGTGAAACGCGGGCACGGGAGTGGGCTCCCCGGGGGATATAATGACTGAAAGGGAGGAGGGGGGCACACAACCCTCTCCTTACATAAACAATGAGGCCCCAGCAGCCATTTTTTTCCGATCCCATGGGATCGTGCCAAAACTTATAATTGTTTTCACCCATTTTGACCCAAGAGGGGGTGGGGAAGGGGGGGGGGTGGGAAGCCCTATGGGTCCCTTCACGGGACCTAGGGAGAGCAGGGTATCCCTAACCTGCTCCTTTTGACAAATGTTTTACTTCAGGACAGCGGATTAATTCCCCAAGTCCTGTAATGGCTGCCAGCAACATTTTTTTTATGTTGCTAGAAGCCAATCAGAGCGCTCCCTCCTGTTGGAGTCTGACTGCAGCAGGAGCGACTTGGCCCAAAAGGGAAATATTTCTATACCTTAATTTCTCAAAAAGATACTGAATGGATTTACACCAAATCACAAAAAGCACCATCTGCATACCAAGATCTAGCTTCCTGAAAAATATGGTGTAGTTCCGGTCAGCAGTGTTTACTGTAACCCTATCTAAAGAAGTCTATTGAAATGCATGGAGATTTTGTAATCTCCCTTTTTTCCTCAACCCTGCTGGACTGCTTATCTCTACACTTTCCATGTACACACTAATCAAAAAGTAGCATCTTTTTGGAATGTTTTGTTGAGATTTGTCAAACTATACATACAATTGTAGTGAAACTGGTTAAACCTAAACAAGGAACTCACAGCACAACTACAAAAAATAAACACTAACACTAAAAAGTCTGGAAAAATAGGGGATATTATTTGCACCCCAACACATGATTAAGCAAAATGAGTCAATCTGATATGGTCTCAAAACTGATAACTCGGGGAGGAGCCTAGCGCGCAACCAAGATGGCCGCGTAGGTGCGAGGCTCCCGAGGACCTCCGCAACCTCCTACATTTATCCTGAATTCATCCTGCCTCGATTGAGGGGACTGAGTTGTTGTGCCTGAGCTGAGGTGGAACCCGTTTTCCGTTCTCGAATTGGACCCCGGGTTCCGGAGTGAGCACCGATTGAGGTTTGCGGCCTTCTTCTCGCCGAACCCCGGATTTGCGTTGGGGGGGTGACCCAGTGGCAAAGTGAACAACAACGGCGGGCCGGGCCTGGCGAGTCGCGTACCCCGCACTCTCGCTTTCTCGCCGTTTCTGCAAGTGGGATCGCGGAGCCTTTTGTGTTGGTGTGGCCTCGCTGGGGGACCCGGCCTGCCTGCCTGCTGTGGCCCACCCCGCCGATCTGGGGTGGCCCCCCCGGAGCTCGTGGCCCTGATTGCCTGCCCTCTACGACGTTGCTGGTTCGATTGTGGGACCAGCGGCGATGGCTACGAAACAAGATGGGGATCGGTCAAAGACCAAGTCGACCCGACGTGGCACCGTCCATCCGGCCAACAGCATGGACCGCTATACCCTCCAGAGGGGATCTCCCGGCGGACCGCATAAGTCCCCTGAGGGCCCCTCTGATGCCCCGGACTTGCCCACGGATCTGACTCTCCACGACGTCATGGGCGCCATTTCCGAGATGAAGGCCTCGGTGGGCCAGCGGTTCGACACCCTGGCACAGAAGATCGATGCGGTCCTTGTAGACGTTGGGCTGGTGAGGGCCGATCTTTCCAAGACCAACGATCGAGTTGACTCTTTGGCCCACACCGCATCGGGCCTTACGACTGAGGTGGCGGCACTACAACTGGAGGTACGCCTGCTAAGTCAGGCGAGCGCACTTATGGATCGGCGCCTCGAGGATTCCGAGGGTCGGGCCCGGAGGAATAACGTCCGCATCATCGGAGTGCCCGAGGGACGGGAGGAAGCGGCGGCGGATCTATTTGTGGAGGACCTGATTGCTACCCATCTCCAGCCTCGGGGCCTGAGTAAATTTTTTGCTGTGGAGAGGGCCCACAGGGTTCCCGGGGGAAGGCCGAAGGCCGAAGGTCGGAGCCCCTCCACGACCTCTCATTGCCCGGATTTTTAACTTTCGGGACAGAGACGCTATCCTGCAAGCTTCCAGACTACATGGGCCGGTTAAGTTGGACAATATGGAGGTGAACTTTTACCCTGATTTCACCCAGGCGGTCCAGAAGCAAAGACTGAGCTTCCTCGGCGTTAAACGCCGACTCCGGGACCTGAACTTAAAGTACGCCATGCTCTTCCCGGCCAAGCTGCGAGTGGAGGTGGATGGTCGCACGCACTTTTTTGATCGTCCCGAAGCGGCAGGGGACTGGCTGGACACTCTGTCTGGGGATCGTGATCGAGATAGCGGGGGGGCGGGAGGAGGCGGCCCACTGGATTGGGACTGAGGGGTCAATACTGGGCCTCACTGAGGACAAATACGATGCTACTTTCGATCAAGCGTCTGTCTTTGTACATTCCCCTCCCATGGAGGTTGTGTGGGGTCTAGAAGGGGTACTCTTTCCTCCTCTAGGGGGTCTAGCTAGTTTCTTTTATAGGGGCGACAGGCACACTGCAAGTTGGGGGGGCTGTCCGGGCTCATGCAGGGGTGCAGGGTGGGGGGAGTTTTGTTGGAATGGGTGGGTTGGGGTGGGGTGTTGTTCGTTTCCACCACAAGGCAAACGTATCTTTGTGTTATCTCTACAGTGCTCTCTGGGGGACGAGTGATGACTTCTGTTTATGATGGGGGGTAGGGGACTGAGTTTGTTGTCCTGGAATGTTAATGGACTGGGGGACAGGATAAAACGAGGTGTGGTCCTGCAGTTCTTGAAGCGAACTTCGCCCGATATAGTTTTTCTGCAGGAGACGCACCTCATTGGCAATTCCTTTTGCGCTATGAATCGACGGGGCTACCGCCTTGTGGCCCATGCGGGCTTCACGTCCGGTTCAAGGGGTGTGGGCATTATGGTTAAGAACTCGCTCCCGTTGGAGATTGATGAGGTGCGCCATGACGATAGGGGACGTTACACGGTTTTGGTGGGCAGACTGGAGGGCAGAGTGATCGTTTTTGTGTCAGTATATGTCCCGCCGGGGCTGCAGACGACCACCTTTGCGGACCTGGGGCACCTCCTCCTTGGCCTTCCGGAGGGGATTCTAGTGGTGGGGGGGGGGGATTTTAATGCTGTTGTTTCTGGAACTGTGGATCGTCACCCCCCTAGGGATCTCCCCCGGGCCCAAGAGTGGTTATCTGGCCTCTTGGATACCCTGGGGCTGGTGGATTGTTGGCGTCTAAAACATCCCACGCAGCTACAGTACACCTTCCATTCAGGGGCCCATGGTAGTCTCTCACGGCTAGATTATGTCCTGGTCCCAGCGGCTTATGTAGGGAGGGTGGGAGAAGTGCGCCATTTGGCACGGGGTATTTCGGACCACTCTCCGCTCTTGTTGCACTTTGATGTTTTGCCGAGGGGAGAGGGTAGAGTGGCCCCGATCAATCCCTGGTACCTGCGTGACCCCACCATTCGCGCAGAGCTGATTAAATCCCTTAAGCGCTATTTTGATGAGAATGTGGGGTCTGTGTCTTCGGCGGTCTCACTGTGGGAGGCGTTTAAGACAGTACTCCGAGGAGAAGCCCTGTCCCTTATTTCCCACTCCCGGAGGCGCGAGCGGGAGGAGGTGACCCGTGTTGAAGCTGAGATAACCGAGTTGGAGGGGGATCTAGAACGTGGGGTGACAGAGGATAAATTACATGTTCTCCAACTCAAGCAAGCGGCCTATAAGGCCCTCGTCACGGAGGCAGCCAGGGGCCTCAGTAGGGAGCAACAGGGGAGACTGTATGATGTGGGTGATAAGGCTGGTAAATTGATTGCGTGGCTGGATAAAAAAGAGAGAGCGAGTCGTGTTGTCCCGTTGATTGAGAAAATGAATGGTGTATGTGTCACTGAACCGGAGGAAATTGTCTCCTGCTTCGCGGACTATTTCCGTGGGGTATATTCTCCAGTGTCTTCCCGCTCTGAAGAGGATTCCCATGCCCTGCTCAGAGATATCGCGCTGCCTTCCCTTTCTGAGGAGGACAGAGTGTTGTTGGACGCCGCTCCAACCTCCGAAGAAATTGCCCTCGCCATACGCTCGGTCGCTTCCGGCAAGGCCATGGGTCCTAATGGTCTTCCCGTCGAGTTGTATAAGCTGCGACCGGATACGCTGGCGCCGCATCTCCGTGCTATGTTCCTTGCGGCCCACTCGGTGGGTTCCCTCCCGCTAGACCAGCGTCTGGCTACCATCGTGGTTATCCACAAGGAGGGGAGGCCTCGGGACCGGGTCACATCCTATCGACCCATTTCGTTATTGAACGCGGAGCCCAAAATTCTTGCCAAGGTTCTGGCCAATCGGCTGGTCGGCGTGGTGTGTGACTTGGTCCACCAGGACCAGTCCGGCTTTATCCCCCATCGTAACACAGCGCTTAACCTGCGGCGTTTGCATGGGGTGCTTGCACGTGTCCCGTTCATGCGGGAGCCGGCCATCTTGGCATCCTTGGACGCCACTATGGCGTTTGACACACTTGAATGGCCATATATTTGGGTGACGCTCGCGAAATTTGGGTTTGGCCCAGGGTTTATCAGCTGGGTTAAATTGTTGTACTCTGGCCCACTGGCGCAGGTGGTTGTGAACGGTAGAGTGTCGGCTCCGTTTGAGTTGGGCAGGGGCACGCGGCAGGGCTGCCCGTTATCGCCGCTTCTTTTTGCGCTTGCTTTGGAGCCCCTGGCGGAGTGGCTGCGGTGGGAACCTTCTATTCGTGGTCTCCGCTGGACCCCCGAGTATGAGGACCGCGTGTCTCTATATGCTGACGATATTCTCCTGTACCTGGCTTCCCCACGTAAATCACTGATAGTCCTGGTTGATGTATTGCACTCATTTGGTCGTAACTCCGGCCTCGTCATCAACTGGGCTAAATCGTGCGTGTATGTTCTCTCTGGGGAGGCTCCTATCCTTCCGCGGGGCTGTCCTATCCAGATCGCCCCGCAGGGATTTAGGTACCTGGGTGTCTTCATCACCCTAGACGCGGAGGCCCGGTATGATCGCAACCTGCTGCCCCCCCTCCAGCGCCTGAAGGAGGATGTCGTGCGTTGGCGGCGTTTGCCGCTCTCGCCGCTCGGCCGGGCGGCATTGTTTAAGATGATGTCGCTGCCGCGTTTCCTGTACGCTCTGCAGAATACAATGGACCTCGTTCCGGCGCGCTACTTCCGCGAGGTAGAGAGCTTGCAACGCCGCCTGTTCTGGGACGGGAGACCGCGTATCGCCCTGGCGAAGCTGACGCTCCCGTGGTATGACGGGGGGATTGCCCTCCCGGATATTAAACGGTATTATTGGGCCTCCCAGCTGGCTGCGATTAATCACGGCCTATACGGGCCCGCCCTAAACCCGGCCTTTGAAATGGATAAGATGCTACTGCCGGGTGGTGACTATAATCGAGCGCTCTACTCCAGCTCGCTCGACGCACGTCTGACGGGCCCCACGCGTGTCATGGTACGAGTGTGGCACGCGGCTAATGTAGCGATGGGGTGGAAGGATCGTTTGACCCGAGCGTCACCACTATACGCATCTGAGCAGTTGGGCTCCCTGTGGACCTCGAAGGGCTTCGAGAAGTGGGACATGATAGGCATCAGCAGGGTGGGGGATCTCTGGACGAGGGGGGGGATTCAAAACGTTCGGGATGCTGCAGACGGAATTCCAGTTGCAAGACAGGGAGTACTTTCGGTATATGCAGATCCGTCATGCACTATGCTCCGCCTTCCCGGACGTTGCCTCCATCCCGGAGTACTCCCCTCTGGAAGATAGAGTGCTGGATGGACATGTTCCGGAAAGCACGATCTCGTTAATCTATAAAAAACTGATCAATGACCGCGTGGGATTGCTGCTTGATCTTCGCGAGGCTTGGGTTGCCGATGGATTGGAGCTGGACGACGAGAACTGGGTCTCTGCGGTGGCCTCCCCGAAAGAGGTGGCCATACCGGCCCGCCTTCGCTTCGTCCAGCTCAAGATACTCCATAGGGTCTACATAACGGGGCCAAGGCTATTGCGAATGGGCTATGCTGTGGACGGGTTGTGTAAGCGTGGGTGTGGTTCTTTGGGGACCTTTCTTCATATTTTGTAGGAATGCCCAGAGGTGGAGCGATTCTGGCGTGGTGTGCATGAGGTCCTGCGGGTGGTTACGCGTGCGCCGCTGCTGCCCGAAGCGAGGAGATGCCTGTTGAACGTGTGGGAACCAACCGCCTATTCGGCGCCACAGACGTGGTGGGTGACTCTGGGATATATGGTGGCCAAGCGCGATATTGCTCAACTGTGGGGTTCCCAGAGGCCCCCGACTGTTTTGGCCTGGAAGGAAAATATGGACTGGTGCATGTTTCGGGAAAAGATGGTGTATGTAGCGAGAGGTAAGCCTGGGACATGGGTGAAAGTGTGGGGCCCCTGGAACGCCTACCGTGGTGGAATCTGCGCCCCGCCGTTATTGCCCGATCCATCGCCTGCCCCGTCCCCTTAGCCGGTTTAGCTCTCCGGTACCGGGCACTGAGTCCACCCAGTCCCTGTTCTGACCTTCTCCCCCCCCTTGATACTCCTATGGTTTGGTAGGGTCCCCCTTCTAGGGGAGCACATGCTGCTGTTTTCGATCGTGGGTTGCCTTGTGGTTGGATTTTGTTTGTTGTTATTTATGTTTAAAAGAAACCGTCATGTGGGGACCGTATGGTGTGGCCATCAACGCGGCTGACTCCTGTATGTTTCCCTTTGCCGCTGCCTGCGTTCTACTGTGTGTATCTTATGCTCCTCTTGTTTGCTAGCGGCCGGCCTGAAGGTTGTAGGCCCATCTTTGTATATTCTTAGAACTTTGTAATAAACGGTTTCAACAAAAAAAAAAAAAAAAAAAAAACTGATAACTCAAAACATACAGAAATATTGCCTCCCAATCAAATGTTTACCTAAATTTAATTCCAAGCTATTTGTACTAATGTTCCTTAACTTCTGCGATGTCATTTTTACCTGAACCTTGCTCTCAAGCACATTGGGGTGACATTTCTTCCATGGCCCCTACACAACGACATTCATACCTTTATTAACATTCTGCCCTCCAGGCCCACTGCTGCGGCTATAGGAGATTCTGAGGCGGTCTGGAAGAATAAGAAAATGCATGTGAAAAATCAAGGACAACATGAGTACAAACATGTATGTACAGCTCAGCTGCTTGCTGTGGACATCCATAAAATAAATAAATAAATATATATATATATTTTTTTTTAATAACTCATTCAGTCATTTGTGTATTTGGTTCATGTTTGTATTTATTCTTCTGTCTCTTTCCCTGCAGGAGACGTTTCCATCTCTCCCTTCTTTGCACATGAATTAAAACAAGGCGATTTTAACGTACTTTGGAGACTCACACCTTTTCAATTACCAAAGGTGCATATATGTCAACATTTATTCACCTTCCAAGAAGCAGAGATCCTATGGTAAAAAGTATATAGACGTGCAAGCACAGAGACCTCTTTGCAGGAAGTTTTATAGGAACTCTGAAGGTGCACACAGGATGAGGGATAGTTGTCCTAGTGCTAAAATCTTGAGCCACAAAGCATTCAACAGTGGAGATTTGAATCGCTCGAAATGCTCACATCACAGCAGAGTTTGCTGGTTCTTTATTGGACACCCATACATAGTACCTCTATAAGAAATCACTAATACATCAGGATTACTTATAAGCATATCTTGAGTGATAAAAATCTGTGGACCAAGGGGGCGTGGCTTACCGCCAACGGGAATGGCCGCCCCTTAGTTTTTCTCCGGAGCGCCACTCCCAAATAATCCGTATTAAAACTGCTCCTGCCGGCCCGATCTCCACCCAAATACCGGGAAAAAAGTTCCGGTAATGCTTGATGGCCACCGGCTCAACTATGGGGCCGATCAGCCGTATCGCCGCTTGAGTGCTCCTTGGATGTGCTTGGGCGACGCCCACAGCCGGAGCGGCAACACCGGAGGTCCGGCGGCGAAGATCGTTCCTGACAGCGGGTGAGTGGCGGGGGCCCCTTGGATGGTGC
Source organism: Triturus cristatus (assembly GCF_964204655.1). NCBI lineage: Eukaryota > Metazoa > Chordata > Amphibia > Caudata > Salamandridae > Triturus > Triturus cristatus. The sequence goes on from NC_140590.1 coordinate 560,557,016, forward strand.
GTGGGCCCCCGTGGAGAGTGATGATGAGACACAGCGGCCGCAGCACTAAAGAGAGCCCTGATCGGTCTTGGAAATTACGGCCTTAAGATCCATAAGGGGCGGCGGCCCATACGGAGGGAGTACACACGGGGGCACCCTGAGCCACATCGGTGACCTGTTGTGTGGCACCTTCATGGAAGCAAACCATGAGACACTGAAATGTGGACACTTGGACCCCCCCCCAATCTTACTGAATGAGGTGCATGGACTGATCGGCTTCGCCTCTGAGACGCTGAACGGTGCTGGATGGGAATTGCGGACTAGTGGAGGCCCCTGAACTCACTTGTGTGCAGTCTCTCTGCGGTCCCGCGCCTGGTGACCTATCAGGTACAGCATATCCGGGCCTTCCACGGGAGTACTCTCAGGCCCCACGACCCAACCGCCCGATAGTTCACGTGCCTGACCTAGCACCCAGTGGACATATACCAGTGGGGCGGGGTGCAGGGAACCGAGTGCGGCCAGAGCCTTGAAACGGTGTTGCTGCGACTGTGTGGCCCCGAAACACCAAGACTAGGCCTGGCGGATGTGGGAGGCGCCGGCTCAGCCTGTGCTGGCCTGGACATTATCAATTGGCTTAAGTTCCGTTGACTAAACGGTACCCAACATAGCTGCCCCTTATCCGGGGGTCTCCTAGTCAGTGGGACTTGCAAGTCCATCTGCTTGGATCCGGAGTGCTGCCTCAGCTAGGGTACTCCTGCTGCTGCTGAAGATGCGCCTCTGTTTTCCGGCAGGCCACGTATAGCAAAGACACAGCCAAGAGTGGACCCTCTTGCGGCAGTCCCTGCGAGACGATCCTGACTGGATACCCCTCGGTGAGGGGGGCCTCTGCGAAAACAGACAGGCCGGGTGGAGTACTTCACTGCAGGCGGCAGCGAACAGCGGCGGTGCCCTGACCGGTGGTGGTGTCCCTGCAACACAACAAAATGGCGACTGGCCGGTCGAACCGGGGGACGACGCAGACCAAGCTGGAGAAGTTCGCCTGGCAGAAACAACAAGCAGAGGACCGAACGGAGGCGGTGGCGCCGGGACAGGCGACAGAACCATCAAATAAAGACCTACTGGAAGCGATAACTGCAGAAGAACCTCCCTTATAGTGAGGATTGACACAGTGGCCATGGATATGGCACTGATTCGAGAGAATATGAAGAAAATAACAGACAGGGTCGGCACTGTAGAGAATACCACCAAAGAACTGGCTGCTGATACCGTGCTGCTCAGGAATAAAATCAAAGACCTCCGCGCCTCCAATGAGACAATGGTCCTGCAACTGGATGACTACGAAGGTCGCATGCGGAGGAATAATGTTCGTATTATTTGCGTGCTGGAGCGTGCGGAGGGGCAGGCTGCAGACCTCTTTGTGGAGGAACTGGTCATCAAACATCTCCAACCCAGAGGACTTTCTAAATGCTTCATGATCAAAAGAGCTCACCGAGTGCCTGGAGGCCGCCCGAAGCCTGGAGCCCCTCCAAGACCACTGCTGACGAGGGTCTTCAACTTTCGAGATCGTGATGTCATATTGCAGACTGCTAGGCCAGTCCCGCCACTCCTCCTGGAGAACAGCAAAATCATGTTCTTCCCAGACTTCACGCTGAGAGTTCAGAAACGAAGACGGAGCTTCCTGGAGGTGAAACATGCCCTGTGTGACCAGGAAGTCAAATACGCAATTCTGTTTCCCGCCAAGCTCCGTGTGGAAGCAAATGGTAAAGCCTGGTTTTTCACCCGCCCTGAGGATGCTTGGGAATGGCTCGATGGGTGGCGCACGGTCGGAAATAAGGGGAAAAAGCCGGTCTCAGCAGCGGACGACGCGACTGACTGGCGCCAGAAGAGGAGATCACCTCCACCTTCAGATTCGGATCTGCAGGACCACATAGGCGGGCTCTGACAATTGGACTGGTAAGATGGTGTAAAATCGGCAAGGTTTCTCTGGCGGACTCATGGTCATGGAGCTGCAGCCTCCCGAAATTGACTTGGTACTGATAACAGCAATTGAGGGGGGGGGGGGGGGGGGGGGGGACACATGAGCAGATGCCTGCTGTCTGGGCCGGTGTGGCTGCCTGGCCTGGGGGACTTGCCCTGGGGTGGGAATATATGGTCTACGCTGTCGTGAAATATGTTCTTTTAGTGTCTGGGGCACTTTGAGATGAGTCGACAATTGTTATTATGCTGTTGTGGGAGGTGTGGTAGCTGCGGGGCACTTAAGGGGGGTTAAAATGGGCCAATGTGTGTGTAACTCACTGTTTTAATGGGGTGGAGTAGGGCTGGGGAGCGACGACTAGTTACATGACGCACGTTAAACCGGGAGTGGGGTCATCCGCGTTCCCCGGAATTGTTCATGGGTGGGCGACAGGCACTCTGCATGTTGGGGGAAGGAGGGAGGTTTTAGTCCCGCTGAGCAGGGAGGGGGGAGAGTTGGTTGTTCTTAGGGTTTTTTTGAGTTTACGTTGTTAGGCAGCAGCTATTAGAAGTTACGTTGCAGCAGGACGCAGTATCCACTTACACATCCACAGCTGGGTACAAAATGGTGGCTTACATTTGGGCATTCTGGTCAACACTCCTGCTCCTCTCATTGATTTCTCGTTGCATGATGTTCAGAGGTGCCTCAACACAATTGAGGTGGCATGGGGGACCGTCACAATGGGCCTCACTTACCCGATACACTTTGTTCCACTTATTGTTCCACTGCCAAACTCTTATGGCGATCGGCCAAGGTCTTAGACTCATGCCGTGGAATGTCAATGGGCTAGGGGACAAGATTAAGCGTGGAATAGTGCAACAGTACATTCATCGTCAGGGACAAGATACGGTCCTGTTTCAGGAAACACATCTAATAGGCAACTCTTGCAAGGCCTTGGACAGGAAGGATTATCGTATGGTCACACACGTGGGTTTCACGTCGGGGTCCAGGGGGGTAGGGATCCTCCTCCATAAGGGTTGTCCCTACATGGTACAAGACACATGGACCGATCCACTGGGCAGATATGCAGCTTGCACAGGCATCTGGGAGGGCAAAATTCTCAATGTTGTCTCAGTGTATGCCCCACCGGGCCTCCAACATATGACACTTGCAGATGTGGGTGCGTTGCTATTGAACTTACCGATGGGCGTATTGGTGATGGGCGGCGATTTTAACCTGGTGATAAATGGCCAAATAGATCGGTCCCCTCCTAGACGTGACTCAGCACATGATTCGCAACTACACGACTTCATTAATGCCCTCGGAATGGTAAACATCTGGAGGTGGTCTCACCCCCAGGACACATTCTACACGTTTCACTCAGGGGTGCATGGCAGCCAGTCGCAACTTGATTACTTGTTTACCCAAGCACAGCGCATACAGGATTTCACCAATTTAGCCTGCCTGGCAAGAGGTGTATCAGATCACTCCCCGGTCACGGCGGTTTTCGGGGAGCGCCAAACATTGCAACCAGGCCCTATCCGGATTCAGCCCTGGGCGCTAACAATCCCTCATGTGAGGGATAGCTTACCGATGGACACGGACTCCTACTTTGAGGAGAATGTAGGATCAGTCCGTTCGGCAACAACACTCTGGGGTGCCTTTCGGGCTGTTATTAAGGGGAGAGCGCTGTCCTTGATGGTGGGCCACAGGGCGGAGCGCAACCGGCGTGTGACTGAGCTGGAAAAAGAGATCCTGACTCTTGGACACACTACTTCACAGAACCCTGATCAGGAACTCCTTCATAACCTTAATATCAAAAGAAAAGATTACAAACAATTGCTGTTAGAAGACGCCAATCGGCGCATTCTCGCCTCCAGTCATAGGTTATATGAGCAAGGAGAGCGAACGGGTAAACTTCTGGCATGGCTGGAACATAAAGAACAGGCGGCCAGATAGGTGCGTGCAATCAAGGGGTCGGATGGCATTCTGGTGTCTGACACACAGGGCATCGCAGAGACGTTTGCCAAATAGTATGAACAAACCTACAAAGTGCCACAGGACTAGCAGGCACTATGGGCAGCGGAGCTCCTGGCCACTTATGAAGTTCCGACAGTCTCTCAGGAGGATAGGGAGGCCCTGGAGGTCGATCTTTCCGTCGAGGAGATTCAGAAAGCAATTCAGGGTATCCGGGCAGGCAAGGCGATGGGCCCCAATGGGATTCCGATTGAACTCGTGAAACTCATGGCGACGAAGCTCGCTCCGCACTTCTTGAATTTGCACAACGAATTCTATGAAACCGGCCTCCTCCCGGTCGATATCCGCGAGACCACTATAGTGGTTATCCGTAAACCCGGCAAACCGGAGGACGAGTGCACGTCCTATTGGCCTATCTCCTTGATAACGGTAGAAGCAAAAATCCTGGCCAAATTATTGGCTAACCAACTGCTCCCATACCTTGCTGGATTAATTCACCCGGACCAATCGGGGTTTATGCCAGGCCGCAAAACTGTACGGGGCGTACACGGCGCGCTGGGTTGGGTGGCGACTATAAAGGAGGAAGCGATCTTGCTCGCACTCGACACAAAAATGGTATTCGATACGGTGGCATGGGAATACTTATTTGCGGTCCTGGCTCGCATTGGTCTAGGACCAAAATTGCTGGGGTGGATTAGATTATTGTACAACCTTCCCAGTGCTCACGTCTCAGTGAATAACCGTAGGTCGAGGTCCTTCCCATTGTGTCGGGGCCCGAGACAGGGCTGTCCTTTGTCGCCACTTCTCTTTGCCCTGGCCCTCGAGCCTTTAGCGGTGTGGATCAGGGGGGACCCCGATATCCGTGGGTTTAAATGGACAGACTAACACGAAGACCGCATATCACTATATGCGGATGATATTTTACTCTATCTCACTTCGCCGGCGCACTCTCTTCGCCGCGTCCTTCACATCTTTCCTATATTCGGGGCCCACTCCGGCTACCAGATAAACTGGTCTAAATCCCAGATATATGCCCTTTGGGGTGATCCGCCACGGAGCCCTCGAGGATATACCATCCCTGTGGCGGACCAGGGCTTTCACTACCTGGGCATTTTTGTAACAACTGATGAGACCGTGTTGTATGAACAAAATCTGCTGGGGCCGTTGCACAGGTTTAAATCGGAAGCCACCCACTGGAAGACGCTGCCCCTCACCCTTCTGGGCAGAGCGTCTTTATTTAAGATGCTTGCCCTGCCACGCTTCCTTTACGCCCTGCAAAATACACCCTACCCGGTCCCCGATTCCTACTTTTCACAAATCAACTCAGTCAGGAATATGCTATGGGATAGCAGACCGCCTCGCATAGCCACAAACAAGCTCTCTATGGGTTGGTACGACGGAGGTATCAGGTTACCGGACATGCGTCTGTATTATCAGGAGTCTCAGCTGGTGGCTATTAACCGCTGGGCGTTTGGACCTCATTCTGACCCAAGCTTTCACGCAAATTTGTGGTTAATGGGGAAGGGTGGCTACAATAGAGCGCTTTATTCAAACCCCAAGAAACTAGGTCTGACCGGCCCCACGGTCCGCACAGTGGCGGTGTGGCATGGTGTCCAGCGGCGTATGGGGTGGCAGGGGCGCCTGACTAAAGCGACCCCCCTATGGGAGCAAGACATTCTGGGACGCCTCAGTGCTTGCGCAGGATTCGATAAGTGGGACAGGATTGGCATCTCCAGGGTGGGGGACGTCTGGATTAAGGGCAAGAGGGCCTCCTTTGCAGAACTCCAACTTAAATACCAGCTGGCACCATCAGAACACTTCTGGTATCTTCAGATTAGTCACGCTATAGACTGTGCCCTTCCTACAGACACTTCCCTCCCAGAGTCCTCTCCTCTGGAGGACAGGTTGTTATTGGACCCAATGGACAGCAAGGCTGTCTCCCTAACATACAAGAAACTCCTTAACAACCAACCCGATCCAATGCTGCAATTGCGTGCTAGTTGGGAGGGAGATCTGGGTGACATCACTGATGAGGACTGGCGCGACGCGCTGGCCTCCCCCCCGCGAAGTGGCTATCCCAATGCGACTCCGGCTTGTCCAGCTGAAGATCTTACACTGGGTATACTTTGATGCCAAACTACTATTTCGATTGGGGAGGAGACACTGTAATCAAATAGGTACATTTATACACACTATATGGGAATGCCCCCACATACAGCGATACTGGGCCGACGTTACTCGACAAATGGCCAGGTCTTGTGATAAACCCTACTCCTCGCCTATGCCTCCTTAACATCTGGGAAGCAACTGACCTCACCTACACTGAACAGGCATGGGTTACCATGGGATGGAGCATAGCGAAAAGAAATATTGCCCAGAAGTGGGGCGTGGATACTTTACGACGGTTGCGAGACTGGGCTAAGGACAGGGACCATGCTATGGTGGCGGAGAAAACCGTATATAAAAGGCAGAGGCTGCCCTTGAAAATGGGATCAAAAGTGGGGGCGCTGGAATAAATACAGGGGGGACATTTGCATTTCACCCACGATAGAACATAGACGTGCGAGTAATGCAATTCTAGAGACAGCGGCCACAGACGTGACGACATAACTCCTCGGGCCAGCGAAACTTGTGTAGAATGCTGTGCCTCCTATGTTTATGGACACTGGCGTAGCCCTTAGACCAGGCCATTACAATGTTTGATGCTACTGCTGATGCCCTATACGATAATACACAACTTGTTTGTACTCTGATGTATGTATTTACAGTTGAACGATTTATGTACTGTCTTCGCTGCAATTGTCTTTCTTTAATAATGGACCGATGAGGAATATAACAATATAGGTCCAGGATAAAAGGTGGTATCGGCATATGCAAAGCCACTGATAACAGTCAGGATAAATTAATTCTATGTCGGGACTAGAGGCGAAGATTATGCTATTCTTACTTCACTTTATTGCAAAATTTCAAAAACAGCAGCTATTTAACAAGAACAAGAAAAATAACTATTGCTTCTAGAACCCTTAGGGAAGCATATAAAGTCCATCCTATAATTACAGCTTCTGGTGCCAATGTAGTCAGTCTTCTTTTTCATGGCTCACTCTTTCTTCGCTGCTCAACAGCCCAGTTAAGTGTTTTTTCCACCTCGTACTCCGGGACAATTGCCTCCATTTTCAACGGGTATTGGTAATTAGTGTTAGATTACTTTTTTTTGCTTCTAGCTTGATGTTTCCTTGCTCAACAGGTTCACTCTGTCGCGGGAGTGCCTCGGGGGTCTGTACTATTACTGCAATTTAGATCGGACTCACCTCTGGGGTCCATATATCCCTCAGTTTAATGACGCCCCCTAAGATCTGTAATTACATGGCTTTCAAAGCTGACAGGTACACCTTGCCAGGTATTTTCCCCAGTGATCAGTGGGGGTGCGTGTCCCTAGGGACACTCACCCAACTAATTGTGCGCCTCTGGCCACCCATATCCTCTAGCCCCCCTTCCAGAACCACATTTGCACTTTCCGTGTGCACCATATATTGGCTCAGACCACACTTACCTTGCCACCCCCACCTCCTCCAAGCCTCTTGATAGAGGTCTGGTAACACCAGTCTAGTGCACATGACACATCCATACTAACATCCTGACATCCTCAGCAGGCACTTCCCAGGAGGATGACTCCCTGCCCTTTCTCCAATGGGACAGTGAGTTTTATGAGGCTGCAGATGCCTTGATTTATAAGGCGGTTAAGGAAGCCAAGGAGCAATTTGAGCAGCCCCTCTCTGAAAATGTTGCATACAAGAGCACAAAACTCACCACGCTTACTCCCACTGCACCCCCCCATCCCCAAGTATGTGGTGAAGTATCTTTGCAAACCTTTGAAAAAGGACGCCCGTAACCACCTTCAGGCGGAGTGCCCTCACCCATCCTTAAATTTATGAAGGACCCTAAGAAGGGTATGAACAACTCATAAGTGTTCTTGCCAAGACAAGCTCCTTAACGCCATAAGGCCCATGACGAAGATCCAAGTCATGGCCGAGGAGACAAAAGCTTGAGGTTCCCTCATTCCCCCTGATATCCTCTCATGGAGGGTCCAACACGCAATAATATTTATTTGAAAATGCAAATTGTGCTCTGTCCACAGAGCGTCGCCGCTCCTTGCTTATTAAGATAAATCCCAAGCCGGGACACCTAGCCTCCTCGGAGGTGGGCCTAGTGGCCCAAGGATGTCTGTGGGGTTCCCTACCAGGGCTCCAGGCCTTGCCTCGTCTGCTTCTCCTAGCAGGCCACCAATCTTATAGACAATAAGGTAGATGCACTTTTGCAATTGTTTAATCAGCAATCTCTTTTTAATAGAGAAGACTGACGGCGGGCCGAGGCCAGTGATAAATCTCGGGGAATTCACGAGTGGCTGGTTTACCACCACTTCAAGATGGAGGGCATCCACTTCCGCCACTGGACTGGATGGTGCGTCTAGACCTGAAAGACGCCTGCCTGACTGTCCCAGTTTTCCCTCCCTTCCACTGGTTTCCCCAATTTGTCTGCTATGACCAGACGTTCGAGTTCACCACCCTTCCATTCAGGCTGTCATCTGCCCTGTGGTGCTTCACGAAGGTCCTCAAACCAGTGAAAGAGTTCAGTAGGGCCCAGGGGATAAGACTTATTGTCTATTTAGACGACATTCTGTTCTTAGCCCAGTGTCCTCTAAAGCCTACCTAGCAGCTCCGGACAGCAGTACATCACTTGCAAGGATTAGGGCTTGTGGTCAATGAAATAAATAAATTGCTCGTCTCCAGCTCAGCTCTTGTCTCCAGACAGAAAACAACCTTCCCAGGTTCTGTAATAGACTCTACAACGGCCACTTTGAACCTTCCATCCTGGGAGAAGGCAAATATTTGGCACTAATTGTAAACCTGGCCATGCCCCACCCCTCTCTCAGGCAGATTGCTCTTCTGGGTCCTCTTCACTACAGAGCATTCCAGTACCTCAAGGCGCACCACCTTCGAAAAGGTCTCAAATATTCCCTTTCTTTTCCACTATCGGACAAAGCAAAGAGAGAAAATCAATTTTTGGCTATCCTACATGGAAGCATAGAACGGGAGGTTGATATTCGGGTACACTCCTAACTTGGTGATAGATTCAGACGCAAGCCAGTCAGGTTGGGGTGCTCGGTATGGGGACTTCTCCACGGGAGGAAGTTGGTCATCACAAGAACAGAGCTTACTTATCAACTGTTTGGAGCTCCTAGAAGGTTCTCACATGGTGCGGTGTTGGACGAAAGACAGAATTCAAGCTTTTGTCCTTCTAAAAACGGACAACGTATCGGTGGTTTGTTATATCAATCATCTGGTGGGTACAAGATCCAAAGCTCTGGCAGATTTGGCAAATAATTTTTGCCTGGGGAATCACCTCTCTGTTGAGGTGGAATACCTCCCAGGCCGAAGCTGGTGTATTGGCACTTTTGCTACTTTCACGACTCAAGTCTGTGGAAGCTAGACCCATAGGTCTACCCACACCTCCGGGACAGATGGGGTCTGGTCTCGATGGACGTTTTTGCATCCCAGCTCGACCACCAGCTGCATTGCCTCTTCGGCTTGAGGCCAGACCCTCAAGCAGTGGCGATGTGAAGGGATATGCGTTTCCCCTTTTTTCAATGATCACCAGAGTGTCACTTGAGGTTCGCCGTCAGAGGTGGTTATCATAACACCCTTGTGGAGGTCTAAAATGTGATTTCCGGTTCTTCTGGAACTTTCCTGGGATTCTCCAATCGGACTTCCCCTCTCTCCTGACAATCTGCTGAGTAACTCACGCCACATAGGTTGATGATGGAAGGTTCCCTGCAGCAGATGGCCTGGCGGATTACATGCGATGTTGGATGCTCCCAGGGCTTTCGCAATATGCTGAATACCTCCCATTTAAGGCTGGTCGGACAAAACAACCAAATGATAGTCAGCCTCGACGAGATGGGTGCGTTGGGTTCTGCAACAGCGTGTGGATCCCTTGGGCACAGGAGTATTTCAAATCCTGATTTTTTTTGGTCCAGCTTAGCTAAAGAGGGGGTTAGCTTACCTATCTATTAACGCCTTCAGGTCCGCCATCACTACGAGACATGCTCCAGTTGATGGCATCCTTTTTTCTGCCGGTTACTCAGAGGGATCATGCTCTCCCTTCCCCAGAACCTCATTACTCGGAGTTGTGGAACGTCAATCAGATCTCAACCTTTTTCTAGCTGGGCAACCAAATAGGTTTTTATCCTGAAAAGAGCATTCAGCCAGGTTTGCAATGCTTCTGTGTCTGGTCTCATTCAGATGGGTTTCTGATGAGAGAGCCCTTGACCTCTCAGGCTGAGTGTTTTCCCCAGATGGGGTGGCATTTACAGTAAGTAGATGGACTAAGTCTAACATCCGCATCATTTCTTATCCAGCAATATGAGTGTAGTACAATGTCCTAAGGCTTATGAAGATATGAGAGAGGTCCACCCCCTGGGTAAAAGGCAACTCCTCACTGCCTTACCGAAACTTTACAAAGTGGTGTCTTCATCTACTATAGCCCGGTGGGTGATGCAGGAGGCCGGTATTGACACCAAAAATTTTGGAGCACATTCAGCAAGGGGGGTAATGGTCTCGAAGGCTCTCACCGCTGGGAGCTCACTTGGCAGACATAATGACTACAGCTTATCCCACCCGGTGGTCAATTTGGATGCTTACCTTCCCCATTTGGAGTAAGTAATGCTTTTCATATTCAGGGTTTGTGTACTGTACAAGTTGTGATACTAGGAGGACTCATTCGAAGGAAGTTATTCAATGGTTCATTTGTCTATTATTGCAATTTGTTCTCTTCTCTACAGTTAAAGGTGTTTATGCTGATAAAGTTGTTCAGAACGGTATTTTATGGGTTTCCTCTCAACAGGAAATGATGGGTCAACAACAAGCATGATGATTCAAATTAGGCGTGATTTGCGTTAAGAAAGAGGGATCCCCGAAAGAGAAGATGGGCTATATTGGCACCAGGTGCTGTGGTTAGAGGATGCACTTAAAATTGTTCCCTAGAGTTTCTGGAACAGTGTTTTTTTCTCGTAATGTTAAAATGGCTGCTGTTTTGGAAATTTTGTAATAAAGCAAAGTACAAACAGCATAATCCTTGCCACCATGTCATTAACAGAATTTAAACTTACCTTCATTAAAGCTAGGCACATTTTCATTCATGGTCCTAAAGGGAAAGTGGTGTTTTAGTGTTACGGTTTTAAACTGGTACTTCTACCAGAAATGCCATGCATAGCTTAAAATGTGGTACATATAAATTGTTTTACAGTTTGGGTAGATTCATAACCTTCAAGTTGAACTGTCAACAATAGCAGCACAACATGATCCTAGCAGTGACATAATTGTTTAGATATAACTGTATTTATGAAAGACAATTTGATTGAGTAGAAATTCATTTGATGGCTTAAGTCGGTAAGGATTCCCTGTAGAAATTGGACTTTTAGGGCCATCTTAAATACTGACAGGGCAATGATGGCAAAGATGTGTTGTGGAGCATTCCAAAGGAGTCGGCCTAGTATCTTGAAGGATCTGAACCTCAAGAGAAGCGTGGCAGTATCATAAAAAAGTAGGAAATTGAGGCTGGCAGAGAGAATGTTTGAACATATGTAATTGTTGAAACTTTTCAGATTCCACAAAAAACTTTGCTCTGTAATAGAGTTGTGAATCAAAATAAGTTAATAAAATTCAGGAGGCAATGGCTAAATTGAGAATTGGCAAAACCACCGGCCCAAATGGATTACCGGCTGAGTTAGATAAGGGATGCATAGATCTGCTGAGGCCACACCAACTGCGTCTCTATCGGGACGCGCAGAAAGAAAGAATTTTAACTACAGACCTGCGGTCCGCCGAAATTGTAGTGATACACAAGGAGGGTAAGTCTCGGGATCAGTTAGACTCCTATCACTCCATCTCCCTATTAAACACCGAAGTGAAGATCCTGGCCACGATCCTAGCGACATGACTTCTAAAGCATATAGCCACTTTGGTACAAGACCAATAGGGGTTCATGCCTTGCCGCGCCACTAGATTCAACTCGCGTATAACACACAACTGGATGATGAGGGTCATGGACTGCCACACACCATGCGTATTTCTTTCCCGAGATGCAGAAAAATAGTTTGGCGCGGTCCATTGCCATCCCTTGTTCACTCGCTTACTAAATTCGGCGTCGGCCCTAATTTCCACATTTGGGTAGCACTGTTGTACAGAGCACCCTCGGCAACAGCTACAGTTAGAGTGAACAGGGTGTCTTCATCAGCCTTTCCCATCGACCAGGGCACGAGTCAGGGGTGTTCCTGTTTCCCGCTCCAGTTTGTGCTTACCCTGGAGTCACTGGCTTGTGGCATTCATTGCTACCCATAAATACGAGGCTTCCGAATAACTCCTACTGATCAATGGGAAGAGAAGATCTCCCTCTATGAGGACGACGTACTTCTTTACGTTACAGAGCCGGACATCACTCTTCCCACCCGGTTTGACACGATTGAGGAGTATGGTAGGTACTAGAATTAATTTGCATAAATGGACAATATACGTCCTCAGCGGAATCCCACCTGGGCTGCTCTCCTGCCTTGTGACCGGAGGATGGACTCTGATGGATTCCAATACTTGGGTATCTTTATTCCCCCCAAAAGGAGCTATGCAGGCAACGCAATCTTGGTATGGTGACAGTGAGCTTCAAACAGGATGTGGAGAGATGGAGACCCCCTCCCCCTCTCTCTGATGGGGAGGGTGGCTCTCTTTAAAATTATAACTTTGCCACAATTATTATATGCCCTCTAGAACACGTACCATCTGCTCCCACTGGCGTTTTTCTCTGGGCTAGAGGGGGAAATTCGGTCCCTACTGAGGCATTTAGGGGGGTGTGGGGGGGGGGGGGCGGGAAGGGGTTTGAGGGGCACCACAGAATAGCTTTAAAAAGATTGCAGCACAACCCATATAACGGTGGCATAGCACTACCAGACATTGAGGCATATTACTGGTCAGCACACCTAACCCCTATTAATGAATGGCTCCACAGACCATGGGACCACCACACATACAGGGTGGAGAGGGAGGTGATGGGGCCAAAAAAACAACTACACTATTTCTACGGTGGTAAGGGGTGATGCACACTGTTGCCGGCGATGCCAGTCACCTTAGAGGCATGGGATATAGCCGCAATGGGTTGGACAAAACGGGTCACCAAAAGTACGCCTCTCCTGGGAGGGGGCAAGGGGGGGGGGGATGGACTTCAGGGAGGTGGCCATTAAAGATTACGCCTGGTCCAATACAAAATCCTACATAGGATTTATTTTGACAGACAAACTACATAAGATGGGAATGGCAGACACACCGCTCTGTCTTAAATGCAGCATAGTAAAGAGAGATTTTTATGACACAATATGAGGTTGCACCAAAATCTAATCATAGAGGAGTATAGTGAGAGAGCGGAGTAGGGTATTGGGGCACCCATACCCACAAACCCTGGGTTTATCCTATTGGGTATATCAAGGAAAGTCGATATAAATAGGGCTCAGCTAACTTTCACAGCATTAGGCCTGGTTGTGGCTAAGAGAGACGTGGCACAGAGTTGCGGAGACTCTCACGATAAGAGTGGAGGAGGGCCATGGACCGCTACATGGCCACAGAGCACACTACCTACATTAGCAGGGGATGCCCATGTAAATTTCACAAAATATGGGGCCCATGGAGAGGTTATTGAGGATTAGATCTGTTGGATGACACACCCGTATCCACACCTTTCAACCCCAAACATATTGATGCCTTGGTTTAGGGTACCCATCATCAGACTTGTTAAACACGTACCAAACCTTTATAAACATTCAGAGGGGTCCTAATGTCGGGGTTACTACAATGTGGAGATAACCCTGATCATTCAATGATTTTCATTGGTGTTAATATACGGTCCTTCTGGAATGTACCTCATGCAAAACAAGTCATCGTTTTCATTGTTGTCAAATTCTTTCTGCTGTATGCAAGATGCAAAATAAGAACACTGAATAATAAAAATATTTATAGATTTAGAAAAAAGAGTTAATAAACCTCAAACTAAATGCCCAGAGGACTCACCTGTTGGAATATCAAGGTCAGAACTGAGGCCAACCTGAAAGATAAAACCAGCAAATTGATTAATGTCAGGGGCAGACAAAGAATATATTGCATGCGAACACCCACAAACAGAACATTTTGCAAAATGATTTACATGCAAAGCAAGAAGAAGCGATCATCCTTTTTTCTAACCAACATGACTCGTGCAATGGGCCACAGCAAGCATAGTTAAAACAATAGCATAGTGCAGTGCTTAGATCTAATGCCATAAACCTAGCGTTATAGGCATTCATACTACATAAGGGCCAATGGAGTGATTTTCATAGATAAATGCTTAAGACACCACAGTGACAATTTACAACTAGTGCTGCCCAATTGTCGGCTGTGGTACAAGGAACAAAAATAAAATTCCATCACCCTCATCAACACTACCACCATCCTCTGCCTTGAAGGCCTTAACTTTCACTTAGAAGACACTGACCCAAACTTTATGGCTTTTCTAGAAACCCTTGCAAGCCATGGCCTCACCCAGCACTTTACCAAACCCACAGACACTGCCAGACACCAACTGGACCAGATTTTCTCCTCAAACCACAATGTCACAGTCATCAAGCCCTTATCTAGGACCTGGAAAGGCCACGCCCATGTCTGTTCCAGCATACTTATCCCGCATCACCACAGAACTACCACCGCTGGAATCTCCTGCTGCAGCTGGAAAAGCAACACAGAAAAGGAGTAGGCTTTGCCCTTATCGTACACCGGCCTGAGCACACCGGCAACTTGCCAAAAGCCATCAATAGCTGGATCACCGCAAGCGCACACATCTTGGATTCCCTCAAGTGCAACCCAACGGCAAGAACCAGACTACAGTCCAGGTGGTACACAGAGGAGCTCAGGCTGCCAAAATGCCACTGCAAGGAACTGGGGCGCAAATGAAGAAGTAAAGACACCACAGATAAAGACTTCTTCAAAACAGCACTAAAACACTACCACCAACAGATACGGAACACCAAGTGCACAACACTTGCAGATCAAATTGACTCTGCCTTTAACAGCAGCAAGGAAATCTCCGCCAACATTTTCACTGTGCCTTTTGCTGCGCCCAGCAACATCTATCCCTCGCAAAACCTTTGCAACAAGCCCTCTGAATTCTTCTGTAACAAAATTCACCTGAATATATGGCAACTTTGGGCCTCAACTGGAACTAATCACGGTCACAACTCAGCTTTCCATCACAGCTGAAGAATGAACCCTAAACTCAAGGCCCGCCACCACTACAGTAGAAATCACTGCTATCACAAAGATCATCCATCGCACCCTTGCCCCCACCACACCTTCACCATCGGACTCCTGCCTATCAGTGAAGCACTAACACCCATCTTCATCAACTCCATTGACTCTGCCACATTCCCAGATGCCTGGAAACATGCCACTGTCACATTCCTTCTCAAATAACATCTGCTGACCCAGCTACAGTTTTATAACTACATCCTCATCTTCCTCCAGCCATACCCGATAAAGGTCTTAGAGAAACAAATCAACCAATGCCTCAACGACCACCTCAGCAACCATCAGCTCCTCGATGCAATGCGGTCCATATTCAGGCCCAACTACACTACAGAAGCAGCACTCGTCGTCATCGCCGCAGTTGATATTTGCATGATCCTTGACAGAGGAGACTCAGCAGCTCCCATTCTCCTGGATGTCTCTGGCACTATCTCACACCCTCATCCACAACAGGTGCCTGCACGAAACGGACCTACTCTCTGCTGGATCTACTACCTAGCTGGAGAGAACACAAGCGGTCAGCCTGGCTCTTTTTTCAGAAGCCCTCAAACTCATCTGTGGAGTGCCTAGTGGTTCATCGCACGTCCCCACCCACTTGATGCATACAGGATTTCTTTGCCAACTTTATTTACACATTAACATCCTCTCCTACACCGATAACATGCAACTCATATTCTCCCTCTCGATGAACTCCCCTTACAAGAAACAAGTTCCCCGCTGGCATGCTCGAAGTCGCTAATTAGATGAAAGACAACTGTCTCAAGCTCAACACTGACAAGACAGAAGTAGTGATCTTTGGCAATAACACCTCACCATGGGATTCCAACTGATGACAAGTCAAACTCT
The DNA here is from genome assembly GCF_964204655.1 of Triturus cristatus. Lineage (NCBI taxonomy): Eukaryota > Metazoa > Chordata > Amphibia > Caudata > Salamandridae > Triturus > Triturus cristatus. The sequence goes on from NC_140590.1 coordinate 560,573,144, forward strand.
GGCCCGCACCTCGGAACAGCAAACTGGACATGAATCTGCAAGTCAACACATTCACTATACCCTGCTTTCAGATGAACTGAGGAACTACTTCAAATGGATCCTAGGCTACACTAAACAAACTGTCACTCATGCACTAGTCACAGGCAAGTTGGACCACGGGAATACCCACCTTTACCCCAGTATCACCGAGCAACTCACTAGAACTAGAAACCAACCAGAACTCAGCAGTCAGATTCATTCTCAACCTCCCACACAGACTCACATCACACCTCAGAGAACTCCACTGTCTCTTGATACACAAACCCCCTAATTTCAAACTTCTCACGCACACATTTAAGGCACTATACAACTTAGGCCTAACCTACCAGAACAGCCATGTCTTCTTCCATCAGCCATCATCACTCTACAGAACTCTTAAACACATCCCAAGCATAAACAGAACCCGATCAGGAGGACAGGCATTCTCACACTTCACTCCTAAAGCAGGGACAGCTTCCCACTCAAAATGAGAGCCTCTTCCTTATTCTTGAATTCTGAGGAAGCTAAAACCCAAGCTTTTCAAATACACATAACCTACCATAAGCAGGGCTACGCACACACGCCCGCTCAGCGCCAGGATACCCTTGAGGGTGATTGTGTGCTTCACAAATACACAACCTATCATATAGTTTTTCTTTATGGACTCCCCTCAGACCGGCGAGGAATAAAACCCCTCTAAGCATGCCAAAGGTTTAAGATGCCTACTTTATGCACTCTAGGTCTTTTCTTTTATGGAGTAAAGTCCATATCAGGATCTAAAAGCCCTTAAATAACACAGCCAATTGTTATTGTACACAGGATTTACTCTCTGGCCAGCTAATTTCAGATGAATATCTATTGTGTGCACACCTCATTACCGTAGAACATTAACACTTGAATCCAGTGCAGCAGTATAAACAATATCCACCTAACAGCACCTTGAACAGGGTTCCTTCCAGCCACGTTTTTCGAGAAGTCCTCTCACGAGTGGGAACACATTGATCGCCAAACAAGATGCCTAATGGCTACAGGTGTCACTCCAACCCGTCATTTTAAATAATGGGTTTGCTTAGCCCATGCCTATGATTTAATCTGTTGTGGTCCTGCATCACCTTCTAACTTGTTGTTAGCTTCAGAATGCGATCAGTCTATCGTGGAATTCTTGCAAAACTGCAGGTATCACCCATTTTAGTGCAACAAAAAGAGATGACTGGGCTGTTCCTTAGGAAAGGAAGGAGGAAAGGATCACTAGGAAAAAAGGGTTAGTGCTCAATGGAGGCCAACCCCTGGGTATCCAATTTGTTGGATATAATGGCCTCACACACCCTTGCGAGTGTCATGCTTCATCATCGTCAATGCTCCACGTTGGGCAGGCGGTGCAATGCCCAACGGGCTCACCTCCAAGAGGGGCTCTTTATCGGAGATCTTTTATCCAACTGCCAATGGGTGAAGTGGGGGTGAGGGGCCAGGACAGAGTAGATAGTGTGGGTGAGGATAAAATGTGGCCTAAGGTACCGGAAAGCAATTTTTATTCTGGTGGTCCTCTGCCACAAGTAAAATCAAGGATAGCCGGTGCTCATGGGGACTATGGTTTCCCGGAATGGACCAGGGCTAGAGTGCAAATGGTGTGGTCAACATGTTTCTCGCTTCTAGTACATTGACTGTAGTTTTTTACTAGGTCCTGAAGAATCGCAATCTACAAAACATGACCTAATGATTAGTATCAGTTTAAATACAGCACACAAGTTGTACTACCTGTATGACACTGCTCCTACCTAAGGGTTAGAGTTATATGTTGTCAACAGTACCCGGTGGATCTGACATCAAGGGAGAAGCCATAAAGTTTCAGGTTTCTACTGCTCGTGTCAGGGCCACTCAAGCCTACCTATCTCACCGGGTCCGGATAGTGGGCATTTTAGTATCATGTGAAAAGTTGTCGGTAGCGATCCAGTCGTTCTGTGCACAGAGCTCCACGGTCACCATTTCCTGTTAAACTGTTGACACACACTTCAATCCCTAAGCTTGTAGAGGTTTAAATCCATGGTCTTTCAGCACTTTTCTTAATTCGCACCAGTATTCGGGCACGAGGAGGCCATGTTCATTGCAGCGGTTATTGGTGCTCCGCAGTTTGTCTTTTTTTTAAGTACACATCTATAACACTTCTACAACAGGAAACCGCTGACAGTTGATTGCCAAGCACCAGTGCATGGTTGTGACAACCAGTTTTGCATAATTCAACCATTTATTTACACCATTGTGTTGGGAGCTTTATGGCGTTAATCCAGGTTTTACTGAAACTAGGACACACGGTTATGTGTAAACCAGTTTTCTAGCTCATAATAATAGTAATATACACAGCTAGTGTGTGTTGGGATAAGTATTGTGCTTAACATGCAATCTGTGAGTCCACCTCCACCATTTTTAGACACTCTAGGAGGCTCACCCATATTTGGAGACAATGGTTCAATGCATTAGTAATGTATTTAGGACAGACCTTGAAAAATCGACTTGCCCACTCGCAATTGGGAGTAAACGTTTATCAGGCCGAGCTATTTTTAGCACCTACTAGTCCCATCTGGTGAGGGAATTTAGACTGAAAAGGAGTAGGTGTTCTGTTCATTAAGAAAGTGAGCAATAAAGATTCCATTAAATCTTGTTTTTATCTTGACACATTTGCGGTTTTTTCAAGGAAAGAGGTCAAATGTCAGTTTGTCTTTTTACTAAGTGCTGCTTGGAAAATTTAGTTTATTTTTCTCTTTCTTACTAGAGTTAGAGGTTTTGGTCAAGTGAGTGTCGGAAGATTTCAGTTATTTTCTCCAACACATACCATTTAAATAAATAGCCTGTTAATTACTATTACAAATATTTCAAAATATATCAGGAATTATGAAAGCATTTTTTTTTTAAAACAAGATGTGTGATGCAAACAAAGATTTAAAAAGCAGCAAAACAAACCAGATAACTTTACTTGGTGATATGCAAATGACACATACTTGCTGAAACTATTTCCAAACATTGTTTGTACACTACATAGTTTTATCAGTAAAATCACATGACAATGGGAACGTTTGTGGCCATTTCAATGTAAAATCTGTTGATTACAAGTGACAGTGTGCTACCACTTCATGCTTTACTTATGTATTTATTAGACGTGATCGTTTTTCAAACATTCCTGCCCTGCCGACAATGCTGTTAATGAACCAAAAGGTAAATCAGGGGTCATGTGCATCCTGGGGCTAGATTTGTATTATAGGATGTGAAAAAAAGTTTTGTCTATTAAATCAAACTAAAAGGTTTTTTGTACAGCAGACATGCTGAATTCTCACATTTGAAAGGTGCTCTCATGTGAGATAACGAAGAAAATGCCTGCTCAATAAATTAAAATAGTTGTCCACGTTGACATAATTTGAAACAAGTTTAGGGGTCAAGAGCATTACAAATAGGTCAAGTAGATTAAATCACTAGGCCTAGTAACATTTTTACGATTTTTCGAGGCCTGTAGGAGCCATAGTGGCTTCAAGATTCAGGCCTGAACGTAAAAAATACGCATTGCTTCACTCCATTGGACTTGAAGGCAGGTCCATTTTTAAATATCTTCCAGACTTAGAAATAGTGAATGGTGAGGAACTGGATGATTATCAAGAAACAGAGAAATGGTTAGCAAACAGAATTGTGACACTGCCTACCTAGTTTGGTGGTCTCCAGACATAAGTTTTCCAAAAGAGTACAGAAAAACAATGAAGATGTTGACTCGTATATTTCATCCTTACATAAACTGGTTGTTGAATAACAATTTGAGAATTTCAGTGACTAACTTATTTGTGACCAGTTCATTAGTCACTAATACGAATATACGCTAAACTTTACTAACCATGGGAAATCCAACATTCGTAGACAAAATTAGGACTGTCAAAAGTATTGAAACATCTTTCAAATCAGCAGAGGAATTGGAGAACACACAGTGAACAGGTTGCGCCCGTACGAGGAAGAGAGTAGGAATGGAAAGCAATTTCCACGGTCTCATATTTCAAATCAGGTGACTGTGAATAAATAAAATTGGGTATTTTGCCAATGTGTGTCAAGCTCCAAAACGTGAAAAAGTCAAAGTTACAGTTGTATCTGTGGCTGAAGATAAGAAACATGGTGATCTGTGCGAATGTGTAGACCCGTTTGTGGATATATAATTTAGGGATGAACAGTTAAGATTGCTAATTGATTCTGGAGAAAGGATCACCATGATCACTCAAGAATTGTTTGAGGCAGCATGGGCTAACAACATTTGATTGCCCCCCGATCGTTCTGTATCATACGAAGGAAGGAAATTAGAACAGTTAGGATTTTTTGAAGATGTATAATATTTTAAAGTGAGGAGTATGCATGGAAAGATATAGGTCGCCAAAAAAGGGTTAAACATCCTTGGGCAGTTTCACCAGGGGTTGTTCGGCATGGTTCTGAGACCTGGGGCAAAAGAACACGTAGCGGTGATCAGAAACTCAATTGCTGTTGAAGAGATTCTCAATCTTCATCCTAAGGTTTTTTCAGGTGAGCTTGATAAAATCAACGGGTTCAAGCACAATATAAAAGGTCAAGAGTGGTGTCTTTCCATTTGGCGGGTGCTGAATCCTGATACGGCTTACTTCACACACTATTCCAACGCACATAAAAGTAAGTCCCGTATTAACTATTTCTTCACGTCCCTCTCAGATATAGGCCGTTTCCAACATCCCCAGGAGCTCCCAAGAGGCATCTCTGACCATTCTCCCCTCAGGGCTGACCTTACTTTTCACCAGCAATATACCAGAGGCCCCATAATCATCAATCCATGGATTCTTACTATCCCAGACATCAAAGACGACCTTGCTGAACACACAGAACATTAATTCACTGAAAATGTTGGATCCGTCGATTCAGCAAGTACTATCTGGGCAGTAATTAAGGGGCGAGCTCTGGCACTGAAGATCTGATATATCAGAAACCAAAATGAACAATTGACCCTACTGGAAAGCGCCTGGAGGGCGGGTAGCAGACCCCCGGGCAGTAGCAGAAGCATTTGCGGACCACCTGGAAGCAGTTTATACCTCCAAGACCGCCACCTCCTCCAATGAATCACGTCAACTCTTGGAGGAAATGAACCTACCTACACTCTCGGACAGCGACAGGGACGCCCTAGAAGCAGACCAAACAGCAGAAGAGATCTGCAAGGCTGTCTTTGCTATTAGTTCCAGGAAGGCAATGGGACCGAACGGTATTTCAATTGAATTCCTCAAGGGGATGGCCCTTAAAGTGGCTCCTCACCTCAAAAACATGTATGACGAAAGTCTGGAGCGGGGAATTCTTCCTTTGGATCAAAGGCTGGCTTCTTTAGTCGTCATACAGAAACCAGGTAAACCGGCATTTCACTGTAGCTCATATAGGCCCATCTCCCTAATCAGTTCAGAAGCCAAGGTGTTGGCTAAACTTCTCGCGTCTCGTCTTACTGTGGTTCTCCCATATCTGGTCCAGGAAGACCAATCAGGGTTTGTACCGGGCCAGAATACCACCTTAAATTTCCGCCGTGTCCAAACCGTCCTCGGCAGACAGCCGTACTTGCAAGAAGACGCGGTCATATTATCATTAGACGCCACAATGGCGTTTGATTCAATAGAAAGGCCTTACCTTTTCAAAGTATTGGCAAGATTTGGTTTTGGTCTGCGATTCCGACAATGGGTGGCATTGCTCTATACTGAACTGTTGGGTCAAGTCAGAGTTAACAAATCATACATCACATATATTCGCTTTACAGAGGGGGACCAGGCAGGGATGCCCCCTGTCCCCTCTTCTGTTTGCACTGGCCCTGGAGCCCTTAGCACACTGAATACGGCAGGATGTCTCAATACGGGGTCTGAGGTAGAGCGAAGAAAAGAGGACAAAATATCGTTAAACGCGGACGATATCTTAATCGCTTATTTAACGGTATTACCAACTTGGGCAAATATGCAGGATATACCATCAATTGGTCCAAATCTGTATTATATGTTTTACGCGGCCCCCCGCCCCGACTACCTCGCGGTTACACGATAGAGTTGGCCACCGAGGGTTTTAAGTACCTGGGCATTTTTATTACACCAGAACCAAAAATGTGTTATGATCACAACCTACAGGGCCTCCTCAAGCGATTACAAGACTATGTCAAACATTGGCGGTCGCTGCCCCCATCTCTCTTGGGGAGGGCAGCCTTATTTAAAATGTTAGCACTTCCTGGATTCTTCTACGTACTTCAAAACTGCCCATTCCCACTCACTGATACTTATTTTACCACCATTGAAGGAGAAATCCGTACCTTATTATGGGACGGGATAGCTCCTAGCATCGCCCTCAGAAGCTAACAAAGGGGTGGTATGACTAGGGATTGCCCTTCCGGACCTACGCCTCTATTATTGGGACTCACAACTGGTGGCCATCAACCAGTGGATTTATGGTTCCCCGTCGAACCCGCTACTCCACCTAGAACAATACCAAACAGGGCGGGAGGGATACCTAGGTGCTCTTTACAGTAAGGTTCGAAGAGGCCGATATCTGGGACCCATGTCACAAATTTTGGTCATTTGGCATAAGGCTACTAAGCGCCTAGGATGGGCGGATAAATTCACAAAAGCTACACCGCTGTGGTCCTCTCAGCGGTTGGGATCGCTTTACCACCATACGGGTTCGATAAATGGGGCACTATTGGCATAACCAACATAGGAGACTTGATCGATAAGGAAAACACCTCACATTTAAGGAATTACAGCCCAATTATGACCTCGCACCAGGTGAGGTTTTCCGATACTTGCAGATCGGACATGCCCTTCTCACATGCGTTCCAGGCCTGTCCTCCTTGCTGGACTCCTCCCCCTTGGAAGACCACCTGCTCTTGGAACCGCTCTCGAGGGGGGCTGTCTCCTGCACATATCGTAAACTCTGTAATAACTTGCCTGACTCTTTCCGGGCTCTTTGAGAGCGCTGGCAACAGACATAGGGCCAATAGACGACGAAGATTGGCAAACTGCATTAATGTCCCCCAGGGAAACTGCAATAAACCACTGTTTTCGCCTCATACAACTAAAAATACTTCACAGGTCCTATCTCTCCAGGATACTCCTGGACAAAATAGGGAGCCGAACAGATGCGTTATGCCTTAGAGGATGTGCCAAAACAGTACCTTTTACCACATCCTGTGGGAATATCCCATCATACGTCCCCAGTGGTACAGCGCAACCAACAAAATGAGAGACACACTGGGTAAACAACTTCAACTATCACCGCAAATCGGGATTCTGAACATATGGGAGGCCACCAACCTGACAGACTTAGAGCAAGAGTGGGTGGCACTGGGATACTTGCTGGTTAAGCGAGCTATAGTAATGCACTGGGGATCCAACACACGGCCATTAATAGTGGGATGGGTGGTAGAGAAGGATCGATGCATGATTGCAGAGAAGGAGGTTTACAAGCAGCGGGGCTGCCCTAAGAAGTGGGATAGGAATTGGGGTGGGTGGAATGCATTCAGGGGGGAGAGAGGTACCTCTCCAACAGAAGATATGGCGATGAGGAGCAATCGAAACAGTGACCTGGCAAATCTTTAAATATTTGTAATCTATGTATATTGAACTTCATTTAGGCGGAGATCTCTACCTCTACACCAGAGGATATGGCGATGAAGGGAAATCCTAACAGTGACCTTCCAAATCATTAAATAATTGTAGTCTATGTATAATAAGGTACTATGGCGCACATAAATTGCACTGTAATGTGATATTGTAATGATGACTGTGCTTTAATTCTAATAAAAAGATTTATAAATTTTTTTTAAAGGAGTGGCGTCATTCCAATAAAAACACAAGCTGAGAGGGGTACCATTCAGTGTGAGGGGTGACTTATAAAAAATAATTAGAAAGTCTGGCTGAAAGCGGTATCATTGAACCTGTAGAGTCATCACTTTGGCTTTCTCCTTTAGTTACCCAGAAAATAAAATGGAGACCTTAGGGTGCATGTGGATCTCCGTCCCGCAATAAAGAGATCTGGATAGATTCCCATACCCTACCAAAAAGTAGCGAAATGCTGGCAGCAATTGCTGGCGCCAGGGTTTCTTTTTTCCATTTTTTTTTTTTTTAAACAAAACTTGACTTTGCTAAAGCATATCAGACTGAATTAGAGCCAGTTCTCCTCATTTTACTCCATTTGCTTCCCTTTAGGGCACATTCAGTACTGTTGCATGCCATTCGGCGTGGCTTTGGCTGCGTCAGTATTTCAAAGGGTGATGTGCACATTACTGAAGGAAGTCAAAAATGTTACTATCTTGGTTTACGCTCTGGGTCGACAAACGCATGATGAAGTTATAAAAAAAAAAAAAAAGTACTAGCCCTTTTTCAACAACCGGGTGTTGTTCTTAAAAGAGACATTGGGAGTTCTTAAAAGATACAGTGGAATACCTTGGCCATGTAATTTCAAGCCAAGGTATCAAACCTAAACCTGGATTGGTAAGTGCCATTCTAGATGCGCCTTGCTTGACTGACAATAAGGAAGTAGAATCTCTTAGGTTCGAGTGAATTCTGTTCATGTTTCAGTCATGATTTTGCAGCTAAGGTGAGGCCCATATCCAACTTGTTAAAGAAAATGTTTTGAATTTAAGTAATTTAAGTGGAGTGATGATTGTAAGAAGACATTTGAGTGGGTGAAAACGTACTTGTGTTGTGTTTAACCGCACAACCCGTATGATCCTTCCTTTGAATGTGTGTTGATGGTTGATGCCAGCAAGTATGGTTTGGCTGCTGTTTTGGCACAAATATCTAGCGAAGAGGAGCACACCATTGGCTTTGCCTCTAGGGTTCTCAGAGATGCAGAATTGCATTGTTCCGTCATTGAAAAGGAATTGTTAGCGTGCTGCTGGGCCATAGAACAATTTTGTAGCTATCAGTGGGGAGGTAGTTTTTCCTGCAAACTGACCACAAACCGTTAGTCTCCATTCTGGGTGGGAACAATTCTAACAAGCATTTGCAATCGGTCTCGCCTTTGGGACCTTATGAGTATTTAGCCATGCACCACATTATCCTTCCATCTCCTGCGTCACTTTGGATCGTTACTTCACGATTACCACTCGATGGACATAAATAAATGATTAAAATAATGCTAGGTAAAAATCAGTATTTAAGTATATTCAACAAAATTCGAATCACTATAATGCAGCCCAAAATCATTTTGATTTCCTGGGCTACTCAATCTCGCTCGATTTTCAAAAACTCACCCTTTTGGCAACTATTAATTACTAGGTTTGATCGTTGTCACGTTTCTCAAAAATAGCACACTCTAAGATTTAGCAGGTCTGCCAGCTATGTGTTCCTTGGCTAGTACTTTTTTCTACACCCGCTACTTCTGCAGAGTTAACATAAGGTAACCTACATAACAGTGCATTATGGGAGCTGTAGTCTTGGTTCATTTTATCTGAGCCAAATGGACCAAACATCTGATAACAAAAGGTATGTAAAGGAAAAGACCAGGAATGGAAAAAGTGGTGGCCAGTGGGTACATGGAGCCATCTGGTCAATCTAGTCATAAGGGCGCTGAATGTGCTCTGCGACTGCGAGCTCTGTTTGCTTCCAGTAGTTTCCACCTAGTGCCCTGCCCTACACCCTTCATTGCCAACAACAAGACTACTGAGGGGCTAAGGACGGAGCTCAGCCCCAAGATATCATCGGTCTTCAAGTGCAGCACAATGTCACTTCAACTGTCTCTAGCAATTTGAAGCTGCTGCCTGTTCCTCCGGTTTTTCATTTCAGATGCACAGTTTGGTTGTCAGACGTGGGTACAAGAGATGTTTAAGTGTGGAACTAAATAGATTTTTTCCACTTGTGCCAGGTGCATAGATATACTTTACTCTGCTTTATACATTTTATTCTCATGCCACGGAACAACAGTATCATAAAAATCGCATGCAGCCCTAAAGTGAGCACAAATCAGTCTCAGAAAATAACAAGCATTTGCAATGCAATAAGTCTCGCATTTACGCGAGTTTAAGTTATTGGCATTGTAAAGGATAATGCGTTTTATGTTTTTAAAAAACTAAATATAAATAAAGAGACATTGTCATTTACAATGCCAATAGCTCAAACTCCCATAAATGCGAGACCTATTGCATTGCAAATGCTTGTGTTTTGATAAGTGATTTACTTTGGCGATTTAACAGAGCAGGATTTCTTTGGAAAGGTACGAGACATTGTCAATGGACATCAGTAGGTTAAGTTATTAATGGAGTTGAACTCTAAAGGTATGACGTTATTTGATTGCAGATTTTGATAACAAGAAGGAATTCAGTTTCCATTGTAAGTATTGGAGAGAGGTTTTCACGGTGGTGGAGGGCACTTGGTGTATTAATCGGAGGTTATCGTGTTTGCAATTTTAATTTAACTTTATTTTTGATCAACCATGTTGTCACGCATTGTTCTTATGATTTTCACCAAGACATGGAAAAATAATTAGATTTTATGTCTTTCCTTGTACTAAATGATGCTTTCAGACTTACTTACTTTATTTGCATTTATCTTTATAGAATCAAGGCCCCTGAAGAAGGGCCAATTCAGGCCCAAAATGCATTGGTAGTTTGAAAAGATTGGAATGAATTACTGGATTCTTATTGTATAACAAGAGTTTGTTTATGGAATGCAATGAACTGTTTTATTTTATAAATGTTCAGTTAAAGGATAAAGACTTTTCAATGTGATGTTCATTGGCTCAAAGTTTCATTGTTGTTTAAACAGAATAATAATATGAGTAAATGAATTGCTAAAAATTGAGCATTAAGAGTTGACAAAATAAATGTGTGTATGGTAACTTACCAGAGCAACAGTGCACAGAGGTTGAGTCCTAGAGGTTTATGGTATGTTGTTTTATGTCAGGGCACAGTTTAGACAACACGTGCCAGCTATTCTAGCACGCTGTCTTCAAATAGGTTAGAGATAGCGGTTTATTTTTATTACATAGTTAAAAAATAGGAGTGCTTCTCTGTTTGATTGATTCATTTACTGCAGTGTACATCACACACACAGTGTGTGGAATGTTTAAGAATACGATTCTGTACTGGAAGGGTATGCTGCCAGTGTAGATTCTGTGCTAGTCAGCCCATGCACATCTCGGCATCAGGGTACAAAAATTGCATAGAAAAAAAATGTTTGAGAAAGAAAACCTATTAAAAGTGATTTAGAAACACCTATGCAAACCTATTTAATATACAGTAAAAACACTGAATCAAACTTTTGTATTCTGGTTCACAAAACCCTATACAAAGCTATTGTAATCTAGTGCATAAACTTCAATACAAAACTATTGTGATCTGGTGCACAAACACCGATGCGAGCTTTTGTAAGCTGGAACACAAAATTAATAATTTTCCTCCAAAATAGGCTTTTATATGCAGATGACTTTACTTTATTGGTTTTAACTCTCATTGCCTTACAAAGAAACCTAAATATACTGTGAAAAATGTTCTTAAACTTTTTGTGCAAAAAGAGAGCAGGTTGTGCTGGAAACTGGGGGAGAATACTTTGAATTGTGAGAAAATGTATTCATCTTTAGGTAGGATCCTCTCCCAAAACCTAGATTCAAAATTCCATATTGAGCATATAAGCTTAAAAGCTATAAGCCATTGTGGAGCGATAAATTCATTCTAAAAAGCTGTTGGGAAAATGTAGTTTAAGCACTTTATAAATACAGGTGGGCAAGCCAACAAATTAACATTGAGAGTCGTGCCAAGGGTCTGGCTTGGCTCTTAGAGCCCGTGGAGGAGATGAGGTCTGAAAATGTTTGACTTGAACATTTTACGATAAGCATCACATGAAATATGATACGGTCTCTTCAAATTTCAAAAAAGTGCATTTCTTTAATATGTTAAAGCTTTTCCATTAGGATGTCACATTATAGCACTGCACTGAGAAGTACGTATAAAAAGTCATTGTTTTTAGGTTGAGCCTGGGCAGCGCATGCGCTGCTCTGTGAGGCATGCTGTATTGAGGTAGGGACTTGATGCTCCGCCCACACTTTTCATTGGCTGGTGTCATTGTCCACTGTAAACTGTGGCTGTTCATTGGTCAAAAGGCTTAGTACTCCCTACTTAGTACCGTCTTGTCTCATTTTGTAACCTCCCATGGCGACACCCTGTTACATGTGTTGTTGCTCCGTAGGCCTTAATTACAGCCTCCGTGCACTATTTTCTCAAATAGCTTTGTCCTGCCTGCTGTTGCAGGCAGGACACACTCTCTCCTAACACATTCTTAACGCGTCTCTTTTCAAGCTATGACCGGAGGCCGCACGCAATGGAGACCGTGGTGTTGATTTACTGAGTGGGCAACCATTCAGGCTGTCACAGTGTTAACAGTTGGGGGTGTCACTAGAAGAATGATTTTGCTATATTCGCATCCATGGTCCCATAAGCTTGGATATTGGTGGAGCAACCATGGGAGACAAGGACTGGACACAATTGGACACCGGTGATTTAGTCGGGGTACATATGGGAAACAACCAATATTTTGCAGGAACATGAATATATAAAATAAACTAGGTGAACGTCAGCATACCTCGAAAGTGAATGCATTTCACTCTGACCTATAAACCAGGCCAAAGGTCATCCCCATGGACACCGCATCTCCTGCTCACAGAAGCAAACTGAAAGCGTCACTTCTGGGAATAGATTATTCCCTGGCTGTCCGCCTCCTTGTCATTACACGTGAACTCACCATTTCTTAGAATCCCTGTTTCCTCTCGCTTGAGGGCTGGAATATGATTCATCGGGTAGTCATGCTCCCAGTCCCAAATTTTCACCCGAAATACAGAAACAACTTTACACTACAGAGAGGCAAACTCGGCCCCACATCAAAGTGCTGAATTCCAACCTCTCTCCAACTCTCACTTTTCTGGATTCAGACGCAGAAAGATGAAAAACAAGCGTTTGCAGTGCAATAGGACTCACATTAGCAAGAGTTTAAGCTATTGGCATTGTAAATGACAATGCCTTTTATTTATCGGTTTTAAAAACACAAATAAAAGGCATTGTCATTTACAATGCCAATAGCTCAAACTCTCAAATGCGAGACCTATTGCATTGCAAATGCTTGTTTTGGTTGGGGATTGATATGGTAGGGTCATTGAATTTCCTACCTAGTCATTTGCACTATGCTACTAATCCTAGTGAAGTACATTTCTAAGTGGCCTGAAGCGAGGTTCATGGGAATATCAGATTCAAAAGCAGTTTTACATGTTCTCAAAGATATATTCTTGAGAAAGGTTTTTGCAGAAATTGTAGTGTCGGACAATGGGGTCCAATTCACCTCATACGATGTTGCAGAATTTTTTAAAGAATAGAGGTCTAATTTACCTCAGAGGTTTTCCATCACCCCCAGACGAATGGTCTGGTTGAGCGGTTTAACCGTGTCTTAGCTGAAAGTGCACGTTGGGCTTTGCATAATAGATGTGTTATAGATAGAGCTGTACCCACCATGTTGTGTTCTATAGGACCAACCCCAATCTTTGACTGACTTGTCTCACATTCTGGACTACTCAGGGGTAGAAATCCTGCTACTCAGATTCGTCCTATGTGGATGTCAAAATGGCTGAAACAGAATGTGTCTATTGAAAATGTTGAGGAAAAATGTCAGTGATACACAATGTAAACAGAAAAAATATGATGTTAAGAATAGTGTGTGTTTTCAACAGATTCTTGTGGGAGATTACATGTGTATCTAAAAATGTTCCTATGTTCGAATAGGGGATTCTACTTTTTCAGGTCCAGTCATGGTTGACAGAGTATGTGATAATGCTATGCAGGTTGGTGGTTGTCAATGGTGGAATCTGAACAAAATAGTTCAAGTTTCTCCAGAACAAGTTAGACAACAGACTTCACCAACTGGTTCCTCTGGTCTGGAGGAAAAGGAGGGGGAAGTTTCTCAGCATGTGTGCAGGAGTTTGCGAGAACGAAGAATACCTGCCAAATCTTTCCTTCCTTTTGCTCACATGATTTGTATTACAGTATCTTTGCTTTAGAAATTCATTTACAACCTACTTGTAGTTGGTTTATATGCTTATGTCCGGTGATATATATATTATCTACTGGCGGTCGCCAGTAGATAGTTATAGTTAGGACCGTGTTTCCATAGGAAATCTGAAAATTCTATTTTGAATAACTTTGGCGCCGGTTGACGAATCTTCGCAAAATGTTCAAAACTAATGGGGCGCTCCGCTCAGCTCCTACCCTGAAAGTCTCGGGGGGATTCGTCAAGCGGGGGCCGAGAAAAAAGGGGGGTCCCAAAACATGTTTTCCCCATGCATTTTCCCATAGGACCTTTAGTCGAAGGTACAGCCCGAATGGCTGAACAGAATTACTTGAAATTTGGCAGAGAGGTAGTCCTCAGGTCAGGGAAGTGCCTTTTGCATATATGGAGTCAATCTGTTCAGTAGTTTTTAAGAAAATTGCAGTTAAAAGCACATACATATCTATAGCCGCGCACGGTGCCCGCACCCTAACGTGCACGAGCGTAATTCTGATTGGTGGTTGAATGTCAGCCAACGTTCGAAATCAGGAAGTGTCGGCCGCCATTTTGTTTGTTTTCAGTGCAAGAGTGAAAAAGGAAGGTGGCGAACGTGAAAAGGGGGCAGGGTAGAGAGTTCCTGACCCCCTAGCCTTTGTCAGGGGGTCCCTGAAGGACCCCGAAGGCCGAAAAAACATTTTAATTTTTTGTCAAAAAGTCACTGGGTGCGCGCACGGTGCGCGAACAGTGCACGCACCTTGAAAAACACTAAAAAAAACCTTTTTAATACGTAGTTTATTGTAAAATAAATATATAAAACATATAATAATACATACATAACTTAGCATTTAAAAAAACGTACAAATTCACTGAAAAAACCATAGGTTTCACACACGTTATAGTTAGGAATTAGCATTTAAAAAACCTTGCAAATTCACTTAAAAAACCATAGGTTTCACACATGTTATAGTTAGCTGGACATTTCACTCGTAAAAAACCAATGAAATTCCCCCGTTATAGTTAGCTCAGATAACTATAACTGACGCGACCGCCACTCTATCCAAAGGATGATGTCATCAGTGATGTCATGAGTGATGCCACTGACCATGTCATGAGTGATGTAATATGTGACGTCATCAGCAGTGGATTGCGGGCGCGCGAGTTATAGTTATCTGAGCCAACTATAACGGGGGAATTTCATTGAATGAAATGTCCAGCTAACTATAACATGTGTGAAACCTATGGTTTTTTAAGTGAATATATATATATATATATATATATAGGATTGATCTATTTTATTTTTCTCGTAAACTCAAACTCAAGAAATGGTTTGACACCAAACACAACAAACAGGAATTTAGGCATGTTGGGGTACCTGTGAGTAATCTTAATATTGATGATATTGAGGTTTTACATGCATTATCCTCTATGTCTGAATCTGATGTGGATATTCCTGATGTTAATGTGGAAGATTACGATATTGATCCTAATGTTAACCCAGGTAGTTGTTTTAAGCCAAAATCAGTCTTCTTGCCTAACATTGAATGTGATGCCATTGAGGTTTTTGAGAGGGGTGTTCTTAAGGAACTGAAGAAATTGAGGTACAGCAAAATCCCAACCAGTAGTAAAAACCTCAGTGGTTATCAGATCAAAGCCTTAGAAAATCTTGCGGCTGATAATACCATCGTTATCCGGCAATCGGATAAGGGTGGTAATGTAGTTGTTTTGGATAAGGCTGCATATCTTTGTGAGGGCTACAGGCAATTGGGGGACCGGGCTTGTTACTCAGTCTCCAACAGAGGGGCAGTTTCACAATCTAATCGTAGCTATGGAGAATTGTTGGTGGAATGGAGAGAGAAGGGGCTATTAGAATGGTGGAATGGAGAGAGAAGGGGCTATTAGAATGGGAAGAATTTAACTATCTCAAATGTCCCTACCCCAGGACCCCAGTTCTATACCTACTTCCCAAATTACATAAAGATCCAGTCAACCCTCCAGGGAGACCGATTGTTTCATCCATTGGTTCCCTGTTAGAAAACACATCCCATTTCATCGACCATCACCTACGACCATTTGTAGTTAGCTTACCGGCATATTTACGGGACACGACACACTTTCTTACTACAATTGATGGTATACACTGGGAGGCAGACTATACCCTGGTAACATTGGATGTAGGCAGTCTCTATACCAGCATTAAACATCAGCTTGGTCTGGAGGCGGTGAAACATTTTCTCAAAACCCGATCCATTTCCCTGCTTAATCACTCCCAAATGATTTTGGCTATGATTGAGTTCTGCCTAATGAATAATTTCTTCCTATTTGATGACGTCATCTATCGGCAGTCACAGGGCACGGCCATGGGCACCTGCTTCGCCCCCAGTTATGCTAATTTAGTCATGGGCTGGTGGGAGGAGCAGGTGGTCTCGCAAATGGCGGAATTTACCAACTGTGTCCTGTGGCTCCGATATATTGACGATATTTTCTTAATTTGGAAAGGTGATGCTGACTCTGCTACTGCATTTGTCAAGAAGCTTAACAACAATTCTTTTAATCTGGTGTTCACTGCGAACATCAGCAAGACCTCTGTGGAATTTCTTGATATTGTTGTAGAAATTAAAGATCAATATATGCATACTCATTTGTATCGCAAGAAAACTGCAGGGAACAGTATATTGAATGCATCCAGTGCACACCCTCCAAAGTTAGTGTATAGCATTCCCTATGGAGAACTCTTGCGTGCTAAACGCAACTGTAGCTCCGAAGACAGTTTCCTCAAGGAAAAAGACATAATGATTCAACGTTTCAAAGACAGAGGGTATCAAAATAAAACCATCAATGAGGCCTGTAAAAGAGTGGATGAGGTGGCACGTAGGGACCTATTACATCCTGGTCAACATGCAGTGGAACCTGATAATCTGCGTTTTATCACGAAATATTCAGGACAAGCACAAGACGTACGCCATATTCTTAACAAGTACTGGCATGTACTGCTCACTGATAGCAATTTGCAGAAACATCTTAAAAGCCATCCACAAGTCACCTTTCAGAAAAGCAAATCGCTCAGAGATGAGCTTAGTCCTAATATAATTACCGACCCTCCTAAACCCAATACGGGCGGCCGCCCGGGCTTCCGATGCTGCAAGAATTGCAAAGCATGTAAAAATAGCTCAGACTGTACTGGGGTACAATTTGCCAGCATGAGTAAGGAATTTAAGATCAAAAAAGCTCTCACATGCAATACCATGTACTGCGTGTATGCCCTGACATGCCCATGTAGGAAAGCATACATAGGCAGTACTATCCATCGTGCAAAGAAAAGAGTACTTGAGCATGTCAGGGCTATTCGCCACAATAACAGGCAGTACCCTGTGGCTCGACACTTTTTTGAGCAACATCAACAGAATGAGGGAGCGCTTAGGATGGTAGTGATTGATGCAGTTTTTGACAATGTACGTGGTGGTAATAAATTACTCCAGCTCAGACAACTTGAATCTAGATACATAGTGAACTTTGAAACAATGTCTCCTAGAGGGCTTAACTCTAGTGAGGAATTATCTGTACACCTGCAGACTAAATAGAATTACTTTGCCTTGTGCACTTAGTAAATGTTTTGTGATTGCTGTTAACTGTAATTTTATATTTTGACACATTTTATTGTATTCTTTCAGGAAGGGGCCACGAAGGGCAGAACAGGTCATTGTGGATTTCAAGTAACTGAGTTGTTATGTACATACTAAACTTTCTATGGACAATATGGTGCTGCTCTGGCCCACTTGGGCCATATCTGTAACTATAGTTGATTTGTAAGCGGACATTACGGATCAATGGCATTATGTGATTAATTTCTTTAGTCCATTATGGATAGATGCATTACGCCCACTGGGGCGCTGGTCGGTTCCTTTGTCTGGTTCTGGTTTTGACTTTTATTTCTGTCTAAATCCTTTGACATGGTATGGGCAGTATCAATGTTCATTTAACTTTTACAGTGTTAAGATGGCTGCCACTCTCCCTAAGCCTGACCTTGATGACTTGAGTAGCCCTTCCTTTGTGTCAATCATTTTGTAAGATATTTAAACTTTATTCAAATCACTGTACGCTTGACGTGAACAAGGCGAAAGCTGAAACGCGTTGTTGTGGTTGCAGCGATTAAACCGACTCGTATTGCAATTCTCCTCGGTGTCCGTGCTTTGATTTCGTATCTGAAATTGGCTGGTGTTACATATATATATTTCTCATGTTTTCGGGTGTTAACATTTCATATTCGATTTTTACACATATACTTTTACTAGTTTAACATGTTTACCCATGTTTATCTTGTAATCTTTGCATTGTATATATTTTTTTCTTTGTGGATGGCAATTTATGGGTACTTTTGAAAAATGTTTAGTTATTGAATGAAAAAGACCCATGTTGTATTCTTGTCTCACACTGCCTCTAGACATTAGGCAAGTAGTAACGTTCCACATAGAATGTGAGCTAAACGATGACAGTTGGTGGTGCGCTGAGCGATGTGCCTGTGTGATTGCTCGGGTGGTTTCTCGTTTAATCTCGAATAAATACCAAGTTGCTTAATTGGCTTGGTTGTCCTCTTTACTACACATTCTATGGACTTCTTACTCAGCGACATGCAGGATCAGGGGCTCCTTGCCAGTTGGACCCATTTCCTTTCTAGCTAGTAAATAGTCTAATTACTTACTGGTACTCTTCATTACTAGGAGTTATGACTTCCTCCTCACATATATTTCTTTTAAATTTCGACCAACTTAGCTTTACATCAATAGTGAGGCACTCGGTTTGCATTAAGCATTATAAATACCAGAGGGGCCCAAAGGCCTTAGGTGAGGAGGAAGAGTATTGAAGGCTGTGGAAGGGATGCCATAATCATGGAGAGGTGAAGATTACAAGCATGTGCTCTGGATATTATTCTCTTGTGTGTCGTCACAGATCTTGCCTAGGAAGCTATTTCAATCTAAGAGATAATGAAATAAGAAAAAAACAAGACAGTAATCACTGCAGCAGACTGACATTTTTAATTGATATAGTTTAAGTATAGCTCGGTACAACTTCCACTAACAGTGTACATACTAGCAAAATATAGTCTGTAGTACTGCACACAAAAAGATAGCAGTTGCCCAAGAATCATAAATAAAATCTGTGTGTCCTGTTGGAGGTACATATGAAGGTTATTTTTATGATTTGCTGAATACGTGATTAAGGCAGCTGACTTGGTGTCAGATGAAATACAACAGACGAAGTTTTAGAAGAAACCTTGACTGAACCCTGTGTACACCATGCACCATATTTTAAATAGAGTTTTGAGTGTTTTACTTCATAAAGTGAAACCTAGATGCGAATAAATTTCTTTAAGCTTTTATGAAGTGTTAGACCCTCTTTTTCTGTACACTTATTAGGACTTATGATTAAATATTTTATACATTTCGGAAGCTTTGATGCTTCATTAATTTGGGTTATAGATCCAGCTGAAAACTGCATCTACAGGGCCGCAGTACATCACGGCTTCAGCCATAATGGAGCCAGAAGTAAATATGGTCATTTCATCTAGCCAACAAGAACTCATATTCTACCAAAAACTGGACTTCTGCATTTAACATTTTGCAGGCCTGAAAAAATCTGTTATAGAAACTGCAGAGCGTATCAAAACAAGCACTGAGATTCTCCCTTCATCTTAGGAAATGTAAAGTCACCTGCCTTGTTGATACTCCACTGGCTCCCAATACGACAGGATCCAATTTAATATAGCATGTATTATGCACTAAGCATTTCACAAATCGGGCTTCACCTACCTTCTGCCATTGGCTTTACCATACCAACCAACAAGAAATCTGAGACCATGTGAAAAATCACCAGTTAAAGACCATCCACCCTCTTCTTACTCTAATGTGATCCAAAATTATGTGCCAATTCATTTTCTGGTTCCTTTAGTCAAAATGCTATTATATATGGGTTCTGTACCTCTGTCCCTCAGATTGCGCTCCTTTTGGGATGGTCCCTGTTTTCTTAATTTCGTAGTGCTCTAGAGTGACCATTTGGCGACACATAAGCACTCTAAAAGAATCCATAAATAATTGGTTTGTAGAGGTGTAGCACCAACTCCATTACTAGTAGTTGCAGTAACTTTCATTGTATGATTAATAACAATCTTTACAATGTCGGTCAGGAATTTCAAATCATACAACAGGAGTAAAAGGCAATATCCAAGTGACACAAACACGTAAGAAAGTTAAAATATATTAAAACAGCTTGTCGTAGAACAATATTATCAAAGTGCCTTTAGTGCTAAAAAAAACATAAGGCTCGAGATTAGTAGCAGACACAAAAATGCTTAGAAGTTACTAAAATAGCGGTGAGAAATTGTTTAGAATACACTGCCTAAAATCATAGCAGCGGGAATAGCCATAATACAGATTGATCCTTATTTTAAAAAGCATGGAAAGACAATATTCAGCAGTGTTGTAGTAGTATAGGAAGCCTGAAAATAGCCGCCAACATTAAAATGCTATACAGTAGAAAAAACTACAGTAAAGTACAAATGCTCCTCAAAAGAGGGCCCTAGGTCCATAGCAGCACGATTAGCCTTTACACGGATAATATGCATAGCGTCAGTTAAGAGACAGAAAAAACTATGAGATTGGTAGTGTTCAAAACAGCGTTGGATAGTCTTGCACATGATTAACACCAAAGGCTGCGTGCCACTCCAGGCTTGTGGAGATTGGATTTAGTCTTTTACAATTTAGGTTTGAACAAGACAAAATTCCTAGCCTCTTTGCAGGTTCTTATGCTGTGGTTTTCGAACAGTGGCTTTAACAGCCTACGCCTGGCGTGGAGCAACAACATAAGTGGTTGAAAGACTCTTTTATAGCCACACATCCTGTACATCACAATCGTGGCAAGGGAGGGTCAATTTGGTTTCTTTAACTTGAAGGCCCATCAACCTTGCGGCCATGATTTTTTTTTTAAGGCAGCTTTTCCATTTGGGCACTGAAGGTATGGTTGTGGCCTTAAACAGGTTAGATGGTCATTACCGTACGAGATTACCAGTGCTCCCAATATTGATGTGCTCTTGAGTTTGACCAAGTCGCTTGACTTTGAAAAAGCAGATAAAGGCACTGTCAATATAGATTTTAAATATGTGTGCGAGAGCAATAGTTTGGTCAATGGGGACTGGTCTATTTGGAGGATATCGAATTACTTATGTAGGTAAATGGACCATGGGCTACTCTTGGTTTTAAACATGTGCTGGTGAACAACTTTCAGGGTGTTAGGCGCAGCCATGATGTACCTATAATAGTATTTTTAAAAAGCACCCATGTTGGGCCATACTTGGCCTTCGAAGTCGAACTCAAGTCTAATCAGATAGCCTCTACTGTATTGGGGAAGCCTAAAGACCCTCATGTAGGCTTTAAAGATAGAGAGGCTTCGTAATTTTAGTAAGTTGCCCCTGGAAAGCTTCTTGGCCATAAGTGACTGCAGGGTGAAGGTTGGCCATAAGCACTCTTTGTATTGGAACTAAAGAAGGACTTTCTAAGACAGTGTTAAGCTGACAGAGACTAGTGGTGATAAGTGCCCCCTTTTCTTTCAAGTGGGTCAAGTAAGTTTTATTTAGTTCCATCGCTTCCAGAGTCACACGCCCAAATAATTTTTTTCTGCTGATTTTTAGTGGGTCCTTGGTTCAACAATAGTTTGAATGCTTGGTCGTCCTCCTGAAGGTTATAGCTTTTTGTTTTTGACTAATTTGCCATCATTTTATTTGCCTCATTGTATTTATGAAGGGCATTTAGGACTTTGAATCCCGATTTTGGAATGGTCCAAGAGGACGATGTCATCTGCATATTGCAATATGGTGATCTTGACATCGCCAATTTTTGGCAGATTAGGGTTCCATGTTTTAAAGCCACTGACATGCCCGCAGTATACAGATTAAACAACAAGGGAGCAAGGACACAGCCTTGCTTTAGTCCATTCTCTGTGGGAATTTTCCTCGTTATAACCGTCAGGGACAGCTTGACGCTCACCCATGTTGAAAAGTACAAAGATATCCCAATAAGCATATTATTCTGGAGACCCCAGAACTGAAGCTTCCTCCATAAGTTGCCCCTGTCCACCGCGGCCGAGCAATCAATAAAACATGCGTAGGGAGGGGGATTGACTTCTGACCGGTTGCTTGATGAATTAACTAAGAGAGTGCAACTATGTTGTCCAAAATTGAAGAGTTCGACCTAAAGCCATTTTGCCAGAATGGAACAATCTCTTTAGCCGCCACCCAGCAAACCAGTTCTTTTAAGAGGCCAGAAGCATATGCTTTAGCTTCAACAACAAGATGGGCAACCAGGCGATAGCTAGATTCTGCCTGTCTCCCTCCTTGAATATTGGGTGCAAAATGCAGCCTCTCCAACTCGCCGGAACTTGAATGGTCACTGAGCATGTGTGGTACAGGGGGAGGAGGATTGTGGACCACAGGTCAATGTCGTCCTTGACGACTTGAGCAGCGATCCCATTTGGGCCAGGAGCATCAGTAGTGCTCGTTTTACCCAGGATTCTTAAAATACTGTTATTCGAGAAAATTGGTTCCTTGTCTGAA
This sequence comes from Triturus cristatus, assembly GCF_964204655.1. Lineage (NCBI taxonomy): Eukaryota > Metazoa > Chordata > Amphibia > Caudata > Salamandridae > Triturus > Triturus cristatus. The sequence goes on from NC_140590.1 coordinate 560,595,794, forward strand.
GAGTCGTCTGGGACACATGCTTTGTTTGATGCGGAGGCACTTGATATTTTTTACACACAGTTTTTTACATGCTGTGTCCACAAGGATTCATCAATTGCGTTAGTTCTAGTGGTTTCCTGACCCAGATTGGTTTTAATATATCTCCACGAATCAGCCTGACTGTGTTTACCCATGAGTGAGTGAGTGAGTGAGTATATATTTAGCTACTCTTTATCCCTCTGTTGGCTTTTTATAGACCAAACATGTTTTTATGTTGTTTTGATAAGACCCACAGCCTTGACTGCTGCTCTGCCTTAGTTTGCCGGTTTCGTGTTTTTTTGCTTTCATTTCCTCAACCTACGAATAATCCGCTTGCTTTCCATTATGGGGCATTTCTTTAGACAGTTTTTTGTGGGGAGCTTGCAGAGGGCTGGTGTGGAGTCTAGGGTTAGATGTACATCCTTGATAATGGACTTTGAATTAGCCAGCCGATAGTTGTCACTATGGGTCGTAAGGGACAGGCCACTGGTAGATTTCCATACCGTACGTTTTTGCAAGGCAACTGGGCCCCATTTTATTCTCCTAATTAGGTGTATAATTTTATCCCCTTTGGAGATGCCCATCGTTGCCTGCCATTCACGCTTTGATAAGTTGAGATTCAGCACTGTGCAAAGTGGGAGATCTCTTGTAGTGAGTGGATTTCAAAACTCCACAAGTCTCGCCAATTTTGTCCGATATGAAGACGTAGTCAATAGTGCCTTTTCCCTTAAATGTTTTGGGAAATTTTGGTGGCATTGGTGAATATTCAACTAGGATCTGAACAGACTTATGCCCTTGTTTATTTAGGAGACTTTTGAGCAAGTCATTTGGAGCATTTACTGACAGGCGACCAGAAGAATTTGCTCCCAATTAATGCAGGTTAATGTCCCTGCAGATTAGAATATCATAGTTGGCATGGTCACATAACACTATGCCCAGTTTTTCACATAACGGAGTCAACCTTTCCCCCCCTCGCTCATAGTCAAAACAGTTGAAATCAAGATTGATCAGCAAAACCCTTACTCTGGAGTCATATGCTTTAAGACCGTCCGGCGTGATCAATTGGAGCCTTTCATCCAGGACTGGTATTTCTTTAAATTTGAGTTACAAGCCGATAGTAGGATATATAGAAAGACCTCCAGATGGCCTCCCAAAGAGGTTAACTTTTTTCGCAGCTTGATGTATATCACAGAAGCCAGGGATGATTGTTGAACTTGTTGATAATGTTTCTTGGAGGCAAAGTAAATCAGCATTCATTAAATCAGCATTCATTAGGAACGAGTTCGCAGATTAAGATTTTATTAATCTTGACAGCCCAGTGATGTTCCATGGCAATATCTTAAAATAGTGATGTCTTGCTGGGGCGTAGTTACTAATGTTAGGAGCAGATCTGAGTGTCACTCGACAAGGCAGACGATAACCAACTCCAATCAGTTTTATGCGTTCCCTCAGTTGATTCTAGGGCAATTCTCCTGGTTGGGCACCTTGTACAAGAGCCTCAGCAATTTCCTTTCGGTCTTTGACACAGAATCCTCTTAAAGTAGAAGCATCTCGCAGATCACAGCACTTCGAGAGACCTCTTCAGCTGGCAGTAAACAAGGGGAAGGCCACCCTGGCTCACAGTGCTGCAGAATTCTGCCACCCATGGTCAAAGGCTTTACATCGACGTCTCAAATCACACTGGGACGTTAAATGACTGTATTATGACCTCGTACGATCAAGCAGTCATAATTACTCTCACACAAACTGGAGTGTCAGAAGCACACATTCCCTCACCATGACAAATACTTGGTGACTCCAGGTTTCCTAACAAATAAACCAGCTCAACTTTCTGAGTGTGGACAGATTACACCAGAACTCGTTCACACTATAGAATTATTAAAGATTATTCAGTCCCTCAGTAATGCTACACCATAAATAACAGTGCCTTAATACTGGTGCCTGGACCAAATCAGAGTGGAGACACTGGTGTAGTACGATAAGCCTGCAAAACATCCAATCCCTTCCTCGTATTTGATGAGCACCTATTAGCTAGCTGCAAGTGAGAATTAACACCACAAAATGTGAAGATCTAGCAGGGTATCATTTAGAGGAAATGCATGAAGTCTGCACAACTGTAGTGGCACAGTGGGCAAAGTAAAAAAAAGTTTCATTCAACATATCAGTTGTTTTGTACTTCGAGTAAAAGACCATAGTAGCAACTACATATACAGGCCGAGTGGTATAAAACGAAACAGGTGGGGTAATGCTCATTACTAAGAACTCACAGCATGATACATATAAGTGGTTAAGGAGTGAGAAGCAAGGATACAAGACTAATGACAATCCCCAGAACTGATCACAGACAGGAGGTGGCAGGTTCCGAAGTAAAATTACAATTTGGGAGTAGATGCCGATCTCCGTTCAAAATCAAACACTAGTTAAAGGGCTAAAGAGTAACATGCCTACACCCCAGGCTAAATTGGGAGGCTCAGAGGCAAAAGGACACACTAGGAGGCTGGAAGGCTCAGGAGTAACATCTGAGGACTAGATTGGAGCGTGGTTTAGGAGTATGAAGTGAAAATATGAAACAGGAGGGTAGAGGTGGAATTAAGCGCGACTGGACCAGGCAGACTCGAAGTCAATTGAGATATATACGCGAGTAAATGCCACAGCATGGACATTTTCATTGCAGTTACATGATCCATAATAAATGGCCTTTATTCACTATTCTTGCTTATGTGGGATAAAAGATGACCAGCATAAAGCCAATAAGTGATAGGAAAGGTAGCTGGTGTGTTGACAGAAATGCATTAGGAGCAAGTTCAGACTGGAGTGTCATATGTGCGTGCAGGAGTAAAATTAGACCGTGACCACATATGTGGGTGCTCGCAACTGAGAGATCACAAGAATAGTGGTGGCCTGACCAGGTCTGATTAAAGACTGGGATCACTAATATGAGGTCAGACTATGGTTACGTGGTTCTTATGTGGCAGGTCATGGAGGGGCAAGCAGGGAACGGTAGAGTGTTACATCACCAGCAAACACATAGGGATTAGCATATCAACAAACTGCCGAGACCCATTAGTCGTAGAAACATATGTTACTAGATACAGTAGCTGTCCACTCTTCTTTGTTATGTTAAAGCATTTTTTAGCTGTTTGATAACTATGGGGTACATGTAATTAAAATAGACAGAAGAGGTCACAACCAGCACACTAACAATTGGCTCTCAAATGCTGTAGGCCTGTAAACGTTCCAGAAATTCAAATGAACTCTGGCAAAGGATTTTACTGCACATATCAATTAATTGCCAATTCGACTCTGTCTCTCTCTCTCTACGCCTTAAATGTGCTGCAACTTTTTACACGTGTAGTGAACTTTAACAATATTTCCAAAAAACATAGAATGGGACACTGTGTCTAACCATAAGTCTGGTCGATAACACATACACCTTGCTCACCCATTGTTGAAACAGCTACACTGTTCACCCAGCATGTTTTACAGACGATTTGAGCTGGGGAGGAGAAGGTGAAATCAGAGCTGCGACTACAAAGCGCGCTGAGATGCGGTCTCCCTCAGAAAGGTTCAACCATTTTTCGTCTTTTCAGGTGAGCACTTGTTCCAGTCACTGGCCAATATAACTATAGGAACTAGGTTAGCACGTTGCATAGTAATCATCTTTATCATTGACTGATTACACTGAAGTAGCTGCTCAGCCGTCTCGAGGCAGACATGTTTGGCGCATCTTGTCTCTAAACTTCTTGAACAGAGATTTCTCGTAACAGTCATGACTTAAAGTGAAGATCACCGCTGTACCCAGACATCATAAGATTGCTGAGGTACAAAGACCAGACAAAAGTCGCCTGCTCGTTAGCATCAGAAATCCAAGGAGGCCTTCGGATTGTCAGTCGGCCCTCCACTTGACAAAATTAAGTGGTTGAAATCATGGATACATTCTGGCACTACAGCTCTTCAGTTTCAATTTCCTTGGTGACGGCTATATTGACACTTTGAACATTCCTCTAGGCATATGATCAGTCTCCTCTTGGTATTTGAAAGGATTTGCAGCAAGAGTTAACGTTCTATTTCAAAATATTTTCATAATAAATGCTGCTAAGAATAAGGTTGTTTTTTCTATATATCAGAAAAGGTATTTTCACTAGAAACGTACCATGCTCGATTGCAATGAAGTGGGTGGTGGAAGAGAAGCCATCGCCGAGGGGTTGGGCTAGGGAAGTCGACAAATGTATGTTAGCAGAAAAAGAGGTGTTCAAATGCAGAAGCTGCCCAAAAAATGGGATAAAAAATTGAGTAAATGTAATGAGTATCGAGGGGGACTGTGTATCTCACCTACTACAGAGATGAGGGGAACTAATGGGACTACTATGGGACTAAGCGACTGATTCACTAATGATTCCTAGTCAATGTACTAAGACTGTAAATGTGCATATATGTATAAGAACATCGACATGTGACATACGTGTTTTCAAATTAATAAAAAGTTTTAAGAAAAAGAAATGTAGCATGCTATGCAGGATAGTTTTATCTCAGAACCTGCCAAGTATTCACTGCATAAAACATTTAATAGGGAAACCGACACCAATTGGAGGAGCTCGAGGACCATGTGTTCTAAAGGAAATATCTCGAAACTCTCCTGAAAGTGTCTTGTACCAAAATGTCCCCAACGCTTTCTTTTCGGGATCAAAATGTATTTCCAGTACACAAGCTGTTTTTTTATTATAGAATAGAGGAGGTAATACTTTGAAATCTTCGGATTCAGTCAGAAAAAGCCTGCGGAGTGCTTATGCTCATGCTCTACTACCTCTATCTAATGTGAATTTTCTGTAAAGCACAAAGCGCCCATAACTGCAAACCAAATGGGAAAGCGTTAAGGGGGTGCCTGTCACTCGCCTAGCTCTAGAAAACAAATCTGGAATTAACTCACAAAGTCATAAACTGTGAAAAGCATGACTTTCCGAGGTGGTCACATATTAGACAGGTAAACAATATTATTTGCCTATTGGTAGAAGAACTATGTTTTAGACTGGAGGAAAGCACTCTTCGCCATTGGTACGCACACATATTGTCACTAACTAGGCAATACTAAAATAAATGCCATCTTCTTATAAAAAGGTATTAGAAATGTCAACGTGAAGACTCTTTTTGAACCATCGGACTGATGATTCACATTTGCGAATTTCAATGCATCCTAAGATTGAGTAGCAGTGAAGAAACTGTTTCAGGGCACAACGATACGCAAGTGACCTATCGGTAACCAGTAAGCCAAACTCTCTCAGATAAGAACGATCTTTCATTGTACATCGACAGTAACTCAAGCCACAGGGTGTCGAAACCCTACCCTGACCTTATGCCATCCGAACCCGCAGGATAAGCAAATTTGTCCTGTTAACGCCGTCCTCACCTGCTCTGTCCCCACCCCTTCTCGCTGCGGGTAGAGCCTCTCCAGACTGTAAATGCTGCGGTACTCTGCAGTAAATCCAGTGCTGTGTAGAGCTCCCCGTGGAAGTTGCGCTGGTCCTGAAATCAACCGGCACAGTCTAAAAGAAGACCTTAACAACGTCGCCATGTTTGAAATACGTCCGCAGAATAACTTCCGGTGCATTGCAAGCAGCGCCTACGTATTTCCTCCTGGCGGGTCTAGCTAGCGTCCTGCATTATGCAGGTTACTGCACTAGGTTTTCTGGAAGTTGTTCGCAGTCAGCGGTGGAGTTAAGAATAGCAAGCATTGGCAATACCTAAACGTATTTTATAATATATCTATAGTTATGTACACAAAAACAGGTACAAAGTAATGTAAACATTTTAAGCCACACATAAAAACACATACAAAGTAATCTAAACATTTTAAGCAGATTGTGAATTAAACATTACTACGGTTTGTGGAAAGTCTAGCTGGAAATTCAGACATTGAATATATATATATACATTTATAGATATTTATCTAGATATTTATATACATACAGAGACATATATATATATCTCTATCTTATACAGATTATATATATATATATATATATATATATATATATATATATATTATCTACTGGCGGTCGCCAGTAGATAGTTATAGTTAGGACCGAGTTTCCATAGGAAATCTGAAAATTCTATTTTGAATAACTTTGGCGCCGGTTGACGAATCCTCGCGAAATTTTCAAAACTAATGGGGCGCTGAGCTCCTATCCTGAAAGTCTCGGGGTGATTCGTCAAGCGGGGGCTGAGAAAAAAGGGGGGTCCCAAAACGCATTTTCCCCATGCATTTTCCCATAGGACCTTTAGTCGAAGGTACAGCCCGAACAGCTGAACAGAATTACTTGACATTTGGCTTAGAGGTAGTCCTCAGGTCAGGCATGTGCCTTTTGCATATATGGTGTCAATCTGTTCAGTAGTTCCTGAGAAAAATGCAGTTAAAAGTACATAAATATCTATAAGCGCGCACCGTGCGCGCACGGTGCACGCACCCTAACGTGCGCAAGCGTAATTCTGATTGGTGGTTACATGTCAGTCAACATTCAAATCGGTCGAAATCAGGAAGTGTCGGCCGCCATTTTGTGTGTTTTGTGTGTGACAGTGAAAAAGAAAGGTGGAGAACGTGAAAAGGGGGCAGGGTAGAGAGTTCCTGACCCCCTAGCCTTTGTCAGGGGATCCCTGAAGGACCCCGAAGGATGAAAAAAACATTTTTATTTTTTCAAAAAATCGCAGGGTGCGCGCACCGTGCGCGCACGTTGAAAAGCCTTAAAAAAATAAAAAAAACATTTTAAACGAGCCATTCCATATTACAGGATACAGTCAATCTATACCTATATACATAGGTAGTTTATTGTTAAATAAATATATAAATAATATAATAATACATACATAACTTAGCATTTAAAAAACCTTACAAATTCACTTAAAAAACCATAGGTTTCACACACGTTATAGTTAGGAATTAGCATTTAAAAAACCTTGCAAATTCACTTAAAAAACCATAGGTTTCACACAAGATATTGTGTCTCCTGAGGCGGAAGCCGGGAGCTCGTTTGCCGCATTTTAAGATTTGAGTGTCACTATTATTGTGTGTAATTTTAAAACCAAAGACTTCTCTTACCCGCATTTCACGCTCCTCTCATCACCCGCGCAACGGATCTTAGCGCTGCCGTGGGAACGAAAACAACAAAACTCATTCCCGCCATTACCGGCGCGAACCACGGCCATGCCCCTTTTCTGAGGCCACGCCCACCGCCCTCTGCTACTTAAGCGCCGCTGATTACGAGCCACATTTAAGATATTGTGTCTCCTGAGGCGGAAGCCGGGAGCTCGTTTGCCGCATTTTAAGATTTGAGTGTCTCTATTATTGTGTGTAATTTTAAAACCAAAGACTTCTCTTACCCGCATTTCACGCTCCTCTCATCACCCGCGCAGCGGATTTTAGCGCTGCCGCGGGAACGAAAACAACAAAACTCATTCCCGCCATTACCGGCGCGAACCACGGCCACGCCCCTTTTCTGAGGCCACGCCCACCGCCCGCTGCTACTTAAGCGCCGCTGATTACGAGCGACATTTAAGATATTGTGTCTCCTGAGGCGGAAGCCGGGAGTTCGTTTGCCGCATTTTAAGATTTGAGTGTCACTATTATTGTGTGTAATTTTAAAACCAAAGACTTCTCTTACCCGCATTTCACGCTCCTCTCATCACCCGCGCAGCAGATCTTAGCGCTGCCGCGGGAACGAAAACAACAAAACTCATTCCCGCCGTTACGGGCGCGAACCACGGCCACGCCCCTTTTCTGAGGCCACGCCCTTCCTAGGCGTCATCCTACCCCCATAAATATGTGCCTTTTCCGGACGCGCAGCGGGCGAGTGCAGCGGGCGCGCCGATGGCGCGCCGAAGGCGCGCCTAAGGCAAGCCCATCTGTGCCCGTCTGTGCCGCGGCCAGGACTAGGGCTAGCCACGTTGTTCAACCCTCGTCCACTATAGCGAACTGTTCGACTCTTACCAGGGAAGAGATTCTCTCCTTAAACTTCCAGTCTGAATACTGCCACAAATCCATAAACGTTGAAAACTGGCTAGGACCAATCTGCTGTTGCAAGTGTAGAACTTATCTTACCCCAGAACCATGGCCACCCAACACGGGACAACAAATCCTCCTTCAAGGAGGACTGATCAATGCCAGATCGATGTGCAAAAATGGGGCGCATATTCATGATTTAATTACGGATACTGATCTCGACATGCTTTTCGTGACAGAAACATGGCTCAAAGCTTGGTGAAACCCAGTAATAGCCCTAACAGTTCCTCAAGGATATCTTATTCAAAGGGTGGACAGACAGGAACAGAGAGGGGGTGGTCTTGCCATCATTTACCGCGATTCCATTAAATGCACCATGTTCGAACTCTCGGATATTAAGGGGGCAGAAAGCATGGGCTTCTGCATCCAGATAAACGAGGAGACTACCTTTTCAGGAGCTTTAATTTATCGTCCACCGAGATCACAGAATGACTTCTTGGAAAGTCTTGGAGAAGCACTCAGCAACCTCACTCTCAAATTTGCTAATTTTACCTTACTAGGTGACTTAAATTTCCATCTTGATGAGGCTGAGGACCCCAACGCAGTATGGCTGAGAGATCTAACTAGTTTCCTGGGACTCACAATACTGACTAAAGAACCCACACACAAAGCGGGGCACATTTTAGACTGCATCTGCACCAATACCAAATCCATGAAAGCTGACTCCCCCCGTATCCAGACCTGGACTGACCATTTGCTGGTCCCCTTTAAACTGACTGTAGAAAGGAAAGGGATTAAAACGGACCATATAAAAATCGAAGTCCACACAAAGAAAGACTGGGAAAAGATTAGGGACACTCCCAACCTGTACCTAATTGCCGAGGACAGTAAACCGCCTCTGACTGGAAACACGGAGACAGATTATAACAGCTTCTGTAAATGGGTCACAGGATTTTGCGGGCCTGAGGATTTCGATAAAGTGAGCAAAAAGCGGAATAAAAGGTCCGCCCCCTGGTTCTCCCTTCCCTTAAAGGAAAAACAAAAAGAGGTCTGAACCCTAGAAAGGAAATGGCGTCGTGCATATGAAAAGGAAGAACTCACAATCTATAAAACATCCAGAACACAGTATCATGCAATGATTAAAAGTGCCAAAAAAACTACTTTTTAGAAGCCATAAACTCCTCCAACAGCAAACAAAAAGAAATCTTTAAAATAGTCGATGACTTCATGAACCCTAGGATTCTTAGACAAGAGATTCCTCCTTCGCTTCCATTATGTAACTCAATCGCTAATTACTTCGAACAGAAAATATCCGATCTCACCAAAGACATCCCAGATCCACCAGCACCCCCCCTCGTAGAAGTCATAAGACTTAACAATGAGAAGATCCAGCTTAACAAATTCACCCATGTTAGTCTGGAAGAAACCCGTCAGGCTATTCTATCCAGCAAATCCGGTTCCCCATTTGATCCCTGCCCTCCCTTGCTGCTTCATGCCCTTGTGGACACAGTAAACCCGAGCATAAATGCCATCATTAATTCATCCCTGGCTACTGCCGCCATTCCACCCGAATGGAAATTAGCCGCTGTCAAACCTCTGCAAAAGAAACCCCTAGTAGACCCCACTATACTTTCAAACCTCCGTCCTATTTCGCTGCTCCCAATTCTCTTCAAACTTACGGAAGCAGCAGTGAATAAACAACTAACTAGGTACCTGGAGGAAAAAGACATCTTGCATCCCAATCAAGCGGGGTTCAGGGCTAAACACTCCACAGAGTCAGCACTACTACACACGGTGGAGACCCTGAAGACGGCCATGGACCAAGGAAAAAAGGCTGTTCTGGTGCTGCTCGATCTATCGGCGGCCTTTGATACGGTCTCACACTCCGTATTAATTGGCCGCCTAGCTGAATCAGGAATAGCAGGAGTTGCTCTTGAATGGCTAAAAAACTTCCTCAGCCACAGGAAGCAAGTCACGGTACTAGGGAAATACTGCTCAGAGGAGAAAGCATTAAAAACAGGGGTACCACAGGGCTCTAGTTTAAGCCCAGTACTATTTAACCTGTACATGACCCCCCTGATAGAGCTTATTACTTCTTTTAACATCAGCACTATATCTTATGCTGATGATACTCAGCTCATCCTCGTATTAGACAGCAATACAACAAAGGCAGAGGAAAATCGGAGAGATTGTCTTACCGCCACATTCGACTAGATGAGAAAACATCATCTCAAATGTAATTCGGGCAAGACCGAAATTTTACCATTCGGACAACAAAACCTTTTCTCCCCCAAATCATGGTGGCCACAAGATGCAGAAGTCCCCCCTAACACCATTACTACGGCCCGCAACCTTGGGATTAGGTTTAACGAGGCCCTGTCATTTAGGCAACAAGCAGGTGCTGTGGCAGGGTCCTGCTTTAGCATAATCAAAGGCCTCAGAAGATTCTTCGACCTTCTCCCACTGACAGCCAGAAAGACGGTGGCGGTGGCCCTTATTACATCTCGCCTGGACTACTGCAACAGTCTATATGCAGGCTCCAGTAAAGTAGTACTGCATAGACTGCAGATGGTCCAGAATGCCACCGCCCGCCTCGTGCTGAGATGGCCCAGGAAGTCGTCTGCATCAGCAGCACTCAAGATCCTGCACTGGTTGCCCATCCACAAAAGGGTATTATTCAAAATCTTAGTAATTACCTTTAGGTCCTACCACCAGCTGGGTCCCACCTACCTGTCAAAAAGGGTTGGAAGATATGTGCCTTCTCGCTCACTCAGATCTTCCAACCTGAACCTGCTGGTGACTCCTAAATTTAGACTAGCCACGAAAGGAGGAAAATCCCTTGGAGTACTGGGTGCTAGGGCCTGGAATAAACTACCACTCCAACTACGCCAGATCCCGTCAGAGAACCTTTTCCGAAAGGCTCTAAAGACATGGATTTTTAAACTCACAGACACAGCCTGTTTAGCCCTAGTCTAAACCCAATCCTCAGAGACACCAGATACTGTCTTACCGGTGCCTCACTAGCTCCCTGGCCAAACACCTCCTAGACATGAGTGGTCAGCGCCAAGATGCTCCGTGGAGTGTAAGTCGCGCTTTACAAAAATAAAATTACATTACATTACATGTTATAGTTAGCTGGACATTTCACTCGTAAAAAACCATTGAAATTCCCCCGTTATATTTAGTTCAGATAACTATAACTCGCGCGACCGCAACTCTATCATAAGGATGATGTCATCAGTGATGTCATGAGTGATGCCACTGACCATGTCATGAGTGATGTAATATGTGACGTCATGAGCAGTGGATTGCGGGCGCGCGAGTTATAGTTATCTGAACTAACTATAACGGGGGAATATATATATATATATTACCTACTGGCGGTCGCCAGTAGGTAGTTATAGTTAGGACCCTGTTTCCATAGGAAATCCGCAACATTCTATTTTGAATAACTTTGGCGCCGGTCGACGAATCCTCGCGAATTTTTCAAAATAGGTGGGGCGCTACGCTCCGCTCCTACCCTGAAAGTCTCGGGGGGATTCGTCAAGCGGGGGCTGAGATAAAAGGGGGGTCCCAAAACGCGTTTTTCCCATGCATTTTTCCATAGGACCTTTAGACACAGCTACAGCCCGAACGGCTGAACAGAATTACTTGAAATTTGGCAGAGAGGTAGTCCTCAGGTCAAGGAAGTGCCTTTTGTAGGATTGGTGTAATTCTGTTCAGTAGATTCTGAGAAAATAGCCTTTAAATCAATATATATATCTGTGACAGCTCACGGTGCGCTTACGGTGCGCTTACCGTAAGCTTACCGTACGCGTACGGTGGCGTGCGCGAGCGCGATTTTGATTGGCTCTTAGATCTTAGTAAACATTCGAATCGGTCTAAACCAGGAAGCGGCGGCCGCCATTTTCTCTCTCGCTCTGTGAGTAGGGCAACAAAAACAAAGCCAAAAAATGTCTAAAGAGGCAGTTTCTTGACATCCTAACCACCCAGCATTGATATAGGGTTCCCCAAACAACCCCCAAGCCCAAAACATTTTTTTTTTATTTTTTTTCGGTAAATCGCCGATTACGCTTACAGTAAAAATTAAAAAAAAAAAAAAAAAATCCACATTCTACCCACCCATTGTGCAAATTGTGCCCGAAGGGCACCATTTGTGCATGGCATATCACAGCTATGAAATTAACAAAGAATACATTTCACAAAGATGCGCATAATATGTCCCCCATGTGCGCACGGTGCGCGAAGCGCATCGTGCGTACATGGCCCATCCCGCATAACGTGGGCACGCGGTGCGCGCAGTGCACCGCGTGACCACCGTGCGTGCACGGCACTAACTGCGTAAAGTGGGCGCGCGCACCGCGTGCTTACTGTGCGCGCACGGTGCGCGAAGCGCACCGTGCGCGCACGGAACGAACTGCATTAACTGGGCGCGCATGCCACGAATGGCGTAAAGTAACTTAGCATTTAAAAAACCGTACAAATTCACTGAAAAAACCATAGGTTTCACACACGTTATAGTTAGGAATTAGCATTTAAAAAACCTTGCAAATTCACTTAAAAAACCATAGGTTTCACACATGTTATAGTTAGCTGGACATTTCCCTCGTAAAAAACCAATGAAATTCCCCCGTTATAGTTAGTGCAGGCAACAATAACTCACGCGACCGCAATCCTCTGCTGATGACGTCAGATATTACATCACTGATTACATATGTGTCTTTCTGAAAAATAAATATTTGTAATATATGTATAGCTAAAGATTAATGGAAGAAGACATGGGTAAATAGGTGTCTAAATAGAGTGATGTAATATCTGACGTCATCAGCAGAGGATTGCAGTCGCGTGAGTTATAGTTGCCTGCACTAACTATAACGGGGGAATTTCATTGGTTTTGTACGAGGGAAATGTCCAGCTAACTATAACGTGTGTGAAACCTATGGTTTTTTAAGTGAATTTGCAAGGTTTTTTAAATGCTAATTCCTAACTATAACGTGTGTGAAACCTATGGTTTTTTAAAGTGAATATATATACATATATATATATATATATATATATATATATATATATATATATTTTTTTTTACTGAAAAAACAAAGGTTACAGGGAGTTAGACTTACATTTGACTCGTACAAAACCAAAGAAATTCATATAGCTGAGCTAACTGTAACTTACGCCCCGCAATGTACTGCTTATGACTTCACATATTACATCACTCATGACATGATCAGTGACATCACTAATGACATCTCAAACCCAACATCACTGATTACATGACTGATGACATGATCCAGTGATTGTGAGTGTTTTCTAAAACTTACTGAGTGTTAAATATATATACCGAGTGGCTGTAGGAGTTTCTATATGAGTGGGTGAGTGGATGTGTAAGTGGTGTATACAAGAGTGAGTGGCTATGTAAGAGACTGGGTGTGTCAGTGAGTGTGTATGTAAGTGAGTGGCTGTGTGAGTATCTGTATTGGTGAGTGAGTTGGCGTGTAAGTGGGTATAATTGTGAATGAGTGGCTGTATGGGTGCAGGTGTGTCAATGGCTGTAAATGGTCAATGAGTGTACATGAGTGGCTGAATGGGTGACTGAGGAGGGATATAAATGTCTGTATGGGTGAGTAACAGGGTACATAATGGGTGTGTAAGTGGGTGTATGGGTGATTGGGTATGTGAGTAGTTGTATGGGTGAGTGAATAGGTGTGAGTGGCTGTATTGGTGAGTAAGTGAATGTGACAGGTTGAATGAGACAGTAAGTACTTGTCTCAGTGTCCTTATAGATGAGTGAGTAGATGTGTTAGTATATCTATGAGTAAGTGAGTGGACATGTGAGTAACTATTGGTGGGTGAGTAGGCATATGAGTATTTGTACAGGTGACTGAGTATGAGAATGGGTGTATGAGTGGTGTGTGTCTATTGGCCAGATGTATGAAAGCCCTGTTTGCGATTTCCAAATTGTGAAACTTTGCGATTCGCAATTAGGAAATCGCAAAACCGAATGCATGAAAGTGTATTTAAAATTTTTAGCAATTCCTAGGGGATCTGAAATGACCTACCTCATGAATATTAATGAGGTAGGTTGCAATTTGCAACCCCCTAGGAATCGCAAAAATCACAGGGATGGTGGCCTGCTGGGCTCAGCAGACCATCATGTCTGTAATTGCTTTTAAATAAAGCAATTCTTTTTTTTTTTTTTTTTTAATGCAGCCCGTTTTCCTTAAAGGAAAAAGGGATGAATTAAAAAATATATATATTAAAAGTTTTCTTTTAATTTTTTAACACCAGGCAATGGTCCGCGGGACCACTGCCTGCTCTTAAAAAAACATGATTTTACTAACATTTACAAAGGGGAAGGGGTCCCTTGGGGTCCCCTTCCCATTTGTGAATGGGTTTCCACCTACTTGAAGTAGGTGGTAAAATACAAATGTTTTGCGACTGAATTCACGGTCACAAAACATTCATGCATACCATTAGGATACGCTATTTGGAAGGGACGCCCTAAACTCGCCCCTTCCAAATAGCAAATCGCAAACCCATTTTGCGATTCAGTAACAGGTTAATTGGGTTTGCTGCATCAGAAATGCATTCTTTGCAATCGTAAACGGCCCGATTCTGCTAATCGGCCCATTTGCGAAGAGCAAAAATGCATGATGCATCTGGCCCTATGTTGGTAAGAGTGGATGTGTCAGTGGCTATTACTAGTGAGCAAGAGGTGCTGAGGTGGTGGTATTGGTGGTGGTAGTATTGGTATTGGTGGTGGTATTGGTGGTGCTGGTATTGGTGGTGGTGACATTGGTGGTGGTGGTGGCATTGGTGGTGGCTGTATTGGTAGTGGCGGTATTGGTTGTGGTGGTATTGGTATTGATGGTTGTACTGGTATTGGTGGTGGTGGTGGTATTGGTGGTGATGGTGGTATTGGTGGTGTTGGTATTGGCAGTGGTGATGAGAATGGTGGTTGTTAGACCTGGCACCATTGGCGTGGGTCACCCTTCCATTTTTGTCTGTGCCTCAATGTATTCTTGTGCTGGTGTTAGCTGCTCAGGGCACTGTGCCACTGCCATCCAGTGCCACAGTGCAAGTGCTCCCTATGGGAAAATGTATTATGTGAATTGACTTCCATGTTTGGCTTATTTGGTTTACTATCAGTCCCTAGTAGAGTGCACCAGGGGTGCCAAGGGCTTGTATATCCAAATGCTGCTAGTGGGCTTGCAGCACTGGTTGTGCCACCCACAGAAGCAGCCGGGTAAAATGTGTCTAAGGTCTGCCATTGCAGAACCTGCATGCAGTCTGGTACTGTCATGCCGACTGGGCAAGTGTCCCCACTTGCCAGTCCCTAAACCTTCCCTTACCTTCATGTTAGTCACCCCTATGGTAGGCCCTAGGGCAGGGTGCATTGTAAGGATAAGGTAGGACATGCCCTGAAGTGTGTGGCATGTCCTAATAGTGAATTACAGCCATTTTCGTTTTTCACTATTGTAAGGCTACCTGCTCTCCATAGGCCAGAATGGGCTGCTAGATTATAACACTCTATAATCCTAGCAGGCTCAGGAAGCATGGTAGAAATTCATGTTTAGTATGCCTGAACTCAGAATAAAAAAATAAATCTTTTAGCAAAGGTTATTTTAATATCCTGGGTTTGCAAATGCTACTTTTAGGAAGTTAGCCTTTGTGTGCCTAACCATTTCAGTCCGCCTCTGCTGGGAGGGGCTATCTTCTTTGTGTGTAGCTTGAGTGACAGGGCTGGGAAGTTCCAGGAGACAGGCTGGGGCTACCAGGTGGTGAATAGAGAGATTACACCAGGATGGGTGGGAGGAGTGCACCTTGACTCGAATAGGGCTGTGCTCTGCCACCACAATGCTGGCTCCACCCCCTGGGGAGCGTCTGATGTCTCTGCCCTGCCTGCTGAAAGAAGAAGCCAGAATCCCAACAACAAAGTGCTCCTCGCTGAAAAGAACTGGGCTGGGATTAGGCAAAGGCCCCTGTTAGAATTGGGAATCTCTGGTTGGCAAGGGTATGCACTTGTCACAAGCAGGGACTCTTACTTCTAAGTCAGAGTAAGGGGATCACCCTTTCAAATAACCCCTGCTCACCCTTTAGGTAGTGTGGCACAAGCAGTCAAGACTATTCTCAGGGCGTTGTAGGTTAAGCATTTGTGAACACATACAGTAATACAATGACACACCACAAATGGACACCAGTCAAGGTTGTATCAAAAATAGGTTTCTTTATATAAGGCTTAGCACAAGACCAGAATAACGAATAAAATGACCACAGTATTATTTTAAAGTTCAACGTTCTTGTGGAAAGGCTTAGAACACAAAAATAGGCTTCTTTTAGTTAAATACGCTTCTTTCACATAAATACGCTTCGTTCAAGGCTCTGTACGGTTCGTACCTGGATGTGCAACTTGTTGGCGTTAAAAACAAAGAAAGTACGAGTCTAACAATCGTTGCGGACTCCGGGGTCCCGGGCGTGCACGCTGCGGTGCGAACAGAACAAAGTACCTTAAGTTCGTGGGGTCCGCGACGGACAGTGCGGGACAAGTCGATGGGTCCGGGTCGTAGCTCGGCAGTGTATTCGGATGCTGGTCGGGTCGCGGCGTCAGTATGCGGCGTTGATACGGGACCTTCAGGGATACGTTGCGGATGGCCCGGATCGGCTTGCAGAGTCCGTGGCGTTCGGCGTTCGAGCCGTACCTTCGGTGCGGATAGGCGGCGACACTTCTCGGCGAACCGTACAGCGTACGGGGAGGATCAGTGCGATGTGGCTTCTCGGCTCTGAGCACGGCACAGTGCAGTACGTTTTAGCAGTGTACGGACCGTACCTGCGGGACAACGAAGCTTGTGTCCAAGGCGTACAGGATTAGGCAGCCAGGGCTGTACGACTCGAATCGGCGGGGAAGGTTAGGTGCGATGCGGCCGGGAGGGATATGGTGCGTACTAACGCTTTTAAATCAGCGTAGACACACGGTGCCGGGAGGCAAAGACACGGCTTCGCGGCGGATAGGGTACGAGTCGTACTGGGGGCCAAATCCAGCGGGAAACAAGCAAGAATTGTCCAGGCAACTCAATTTTGGAAGGCAGATGAGTCAAATGGTCCTGGGACTCAGTTCAGGGGGCCAGCTCTTTTCCAAGCCCTTGGAGATTGTTGAAAACAAAGTGCAAAGTCTCTTTCAGTCTTTTCCTCTCTGTCAGGTGGCGAGAACCGGTAACGCGCTGCTCGCTCACCCCAAGCGCCCCTCCCAACAGACGACCTCCATGGGAACTCCATTTCCCAGACCGCCCGGTGGACCACGCCCCACGTGAACGGCGCCGTGCGCGACAGCGGATAAAGCCGCTCCCGAACTACGAGCGGTGCCGATGATTCCTGCCAGCTCCGCGTACCCTTGTGCTGACGCCTTGCTCCGTTCCAGTATCCTCGACCTAGCCCTCGCCGTTCCAGCCAGGAATCCCTTGCCCCAGTGGTGAGAACCTTGCCAACCGCCCCAGACGCTAGGAAGACTCCAGGGAGACCGCAGCCCGCAGCGGTCCGTTCTCCAGCGAGAATCTCCAGCGCTCCTCTGCCCACGTAGAGCTGGGTCCAGAGTAGAAGCGCGAAGGTGAAAACCTCGCCGTCAACCTCCGACGCTAGAAGAACGTCCAAGAGACCTCTGCCTTCAACAATCCAGACTCCCGGAAGTAACCTCCGGCGCTCCTCTGCCCACGGAGCCCCGGGTCCAGAGTCGCAGCGCGAACAGGAGCGCTCCTCTGCCCACGGAGTTCCGGGTTCAGAGTAGCAGCGCAAACAGGTGCGCTCCTCTGCCCACGGAGTTCCGGGTCCAGAGTCGCAGCGCCAACTCCGTTCACAGCCCTACGGAACTGTGAGTACAGTTTATCTTTGCCTTCAGGGAGGCGCCTTCCGTTTGTTTCCTTTGTTGACCCTGATCCACGCTCTGGGGCATTAAGCACTGAGTTGGAAGTGCTGCCCATTGCTCCCAGAGAGGTCGCGCTACAGCGACCAGCTGAACCAGTCGCTAAGGCCAGCCCTGGCTCTGAGACCGTTAGCCAGTGCTCTTGTTTAACTGGGCTACACGCCTTCTCAGGCTGGGGGGCCTTCCTCCATAAGGGCGGGAAGGTAGCAGGTGAGAAAACGACAAACCGAGTGGTGGGGAGGTAAAACGGGAGGGTCACAAGTAACGTGTTTTGACAGTGTGCTTGTCTCATTCCAGGTCCCTCTCCCAGCTGCTCCTTCCCTTCCTTCCCTCGCCCACCTGTCTCCTTAGTCCGTGTGTATAACACGTTCTCCGGACTGGGGACGGATGGGAGGTGGACCCCATTAAAGCATCAGCGTCATCCTGAGGAGAGAATTCCCCGGCCGCCGTGACACTCTCCTTTCTCAGCAAGGCACCAACTGCAGGCCAATCCCCCAGGTTAGGGAAAGTTACTCCTCCTTCAGCTTCTTCCAGGTCCTTCTAGTCAGGCAGAGTTTCTTCGTCGTTCAATCAGGATCTGCTCTCTCTGGGGGAAATTAGAATAAAGCGCTCTCCAGGCGCTATGTGGAGGACCAGCACAAAGTCATTGATAGATCCAGGAACAGAAACAAAAGGTCCCACCAAGTCCATCAGGCATCCAGGGGCTGGGCAGGGCCCAGGGAGGCAAGCCCTCCCCTGGGCCCCAGCAGCAGCACGCCCCTGGTTGTTTCAAGTTAAGCACAAGAACATTTTCATGGGGTCACAGCCCCTCTTTTATACAGCAAATCCTTTGTTCTCAAAAGGTGCAGGGAAGGGACGAACCAGATGCAACTGGTTCCTGAGCACTTTGTTTTGCTCAGCCCCTCTCCCTATTCACAGAGCAGGCCAGGGTCATCAGCCGCACCACAGGGGGCGGAGCCAGCATTGTGTGGGGAAAGCCCAGCCCTATTCAGGTCCCAGGTGTACTCCTCCCACTCATCAACATGCAGCTCTCTCCACCCACCACTGGGGCAGACCCATCCTGACTCCTGGGGCCAGGCACACCAGCCAATCACACGCCAGGCAGTCACTGCACATTTATGCCAGTGTCTAGAAGTGGCACTTCTACACTAGCTACTGTAACGCCGCACACATCATTGCGCAGCATTCACTCTCACGAGTTCGCACATATCAAACTCGACCCTGCACTCCCCACGCATCAGGAACTAGCACGGTCACTCAGATCCCCCATGCATTCCTATGGGAGGGCAGGTCAGTCCCATTCAATGTAACCCAGAGCGCACGCACTTTCTACTGGGACACAGTGTGAAAGCGCCTAGAGGCCTAAAACCACTAGTACAACACAGAAAAAAGGCTAGGTTAATGCAAAAAGTTCTAGGGGTGAACTTGCCAGAAGGGCCAAGTCCAACAGCCCCCCTGGCCTGTAAAGACAAAAGAAACTTGGTATAAATGTAGGAGCCCTGCTCCTAAGAAATCAGATCCTGATTGAACCACGAAGAAACTCTGCCTGACTAGAAGGACCAGGAAGAAGCTGAAGGAGGAGTAACTTTCCGTGACCTGGGGGATTGGCCTGCAGTGGGTGCCTTGCTGAGAAAGGAGAGGAATGGACTGAAAGAGACTTTGCAAATCTCCAAGGGCTTGGAAGAGAGCTTGCCCCCTGAACTGAGTCCCAGGACCATTGGAATCATCTGCCTTCCAAAATTGAGTTGCCTGGACAATTCTTGCTTGTTCCCCACTGGATTTGGCCCCCAGTATGACCCGTACCCCATCCGCCACGAAGCTGTGTCTTTGCCGCCCGGCACCGTGTGTCTACGCTGATTTAAAAGCGTTAGTACGCACCGTATCCCTCCCGGCCGCATCGCACCTAACCTTCCCCGCCGATTCGAGTCGTACAGCCCTGGCTGCCTAATCCTGTACGCCTCGGACCCAAGCTTCGTTGTACCGCAGGTACGGTCCGTATGCTGCTAAACGTACTGCACTGTGCCGTGCTCAGAGCCGAGAATCCGCATCGCACCGATCCTCCCCGTATGCTGTACGGTTCGCCGAGAAGTGTCGCCGCCTATCCGCACCGAAGGCACGGCTCGAACGCCGAACGCCACAGACTCTGCAAGCCGATCCGGGCCATCCGCAACGTATCCCTGAAGGTCCCATATCAACGCCGCGTACTGACACGGCGACCCGGCCAGCATCCGAATACGCTGCCGAGCTACGACCCGGACCCATCGACTTGTCCCGCACTGTCCGTCGCGGACCCCACGAACTTAAGGTACTTTGTTCTGTTCGCACCGCAGCGTGCACGCCACGGACCCCGGAGTCCGCAACGATTGTTAGACTCGTACTTTCTTTGTTTTTAACACCAACGAGTCGCACATCCAGGTACGAACCGTACAGAGCCTTGAAAGAAGCGTATTTAACTAAAAGAAGCCTATTTTTGTGTTTTAAGCCTTTCCACAAGAACATTGAACTTTAAAATAATACTGTGGTCATTTTTATTCGTTATTCTGGTCTTGTGCTAAGCCTTATATAAAGAAAACTATTTTTATACAACCTTTGCTGGTGTCCATTTGTGGTGTGTCATTGTATTACTGTATGTGTTCACAAATGCTTAACCTATGACGCCCTGAGAATAGTCTTGACTGCTTGCGCCACACTACCTAAAGGGTGAGTAGGGGTTATTTGAAAGGGTGATCCCCTTATCCTGACTTAGAAGTAAGAGTCCCTGCTTGTCACAAGTGCATACCTGTGCCAACCAGAGATTCCCAATTCTAACATTGGTGGTCAGCGGTGAGGATTTGAATTTGCATTTGTGATTCATGTACAGTAATTGAGTGAACACCACGTAGTGAGTTCAGACCGATAACGCAGCCATACAGTATTGATTTTTGTTTTTGCTGAAGAATCTCCACTTTAAGAAACCATGCCTAGCTCAGTCAATGGAGGCAGAGCGGCCTCTATATTCTCTGGGGTTGATGACATAGATTGGGAGGAGAAGGCACTGATGAGGTGCACGAGTGAAGTTTTGAAAGGATACCTCTCCAAGTATAGAATTAACCAAACTGGATTGAAAAACAAGGAGCAGTATACAAAGGCGCTGAGGGCCTGGTACGAATCCAAGTTCCCAGAGAATTTGCTGGAGGTGATACCCCCAGAAGGTGCTTCTGTGCCTGGCAGAGGCCTGTCGCCAGAGGAGATGGCCGACAGGATTGCTGCAAGAGCACATGAAGTGGAGATGGCAAAGCTTCAAATGGAAATGGAAAGACAAAGGCTGGCCATGGAGCATGAAGTAAAAATGAGGGACTTGGATCTCAAGGCCAGGAGTTTAGACCACTCTCCCTCTGGTGGCAGCAATTTAACAGAGTCAAGGGTGCACATTCCTAAAGATGTGGTGAAAGAGTATTACAAGCAGGATGATATTGGGCAGTGGTTCAGGGCCTGTGAAGTAGCCATGTCCTTCCACCGGGTCCCTGAGAGAGATTGGGGAGCGGGGTTGTGGGGAAGGTTCCTGAGTGAGGGGCGGGACACACTGCTAGACCTCCCCTCTGATGTCACCACATCCTATCCGCACATGAAGGAAGCTCTGATGACAAGGTGTGGGTTAATTCCTGAATTGTACAGGCAGAGATTTAGGGACTGCACCAAGAAGCCTGGTACCACTTATGTAGAATATGTGACTTTTTTTTCCAGAGCGCTAGATGGTTGGGTGAAGGGTAGCAAAGTAAATGATTACCAAGGGCTGTTTGATCTAATTGCATGGGAGCACTTGTCTGATAATTGTTTTCCTGAGCTACGCCAGCACCTGATCGATAGCAAGCTAACTAACCCTAAGGAGCTTGCTGAGGAGGCGGACCGCTGGATCAGCACCAGGGTCCACAAGGGTCCCGTGGGAGGCCCCGCCAAAGGTGGTCAGGGTCCCCAGCAGAAGAGTGGGGGGGACAAGGGTTAACAGAGGGAGTTCTACAGAGGGTTCCAAAGTAATTCCCAGGGGAACCAAGGGAAAGGTTCTCAGTCACCCCCACCCCCGAAGCAGACCGGGGCCCGACAGGTAACCCTGTT
Source organism: Triturus cristatus (assembly GCF_964204655.1). Classification (NCBI taxonomy): domain Eukaryota; kingdom Metazoa; phylum Chordata; class Amphibia; order Caudata; family Salamandridae; genus Triturus; species Triturus cristatus. The sequence continues at coordinate 560,617,807 of NC_140590.1, forward strand.
CAAAGAGGGCCCCCCAGATGTTACAAGTGTAACAACCTGGGGCACTATTCCATGGATCCCAAGGGCCCCATGTTTGGTAAACCAGCACCCCCTGGTGCTCCACCCCCCAAGCAGGTGACTAGTGTAGCCTTTGGGAGGAAGGTAGATGTCCAAGGGGAGGGGGATTCCGTACAGATGACCCTAGTCTCATTAGGAGACAGTGAGATGGTCGCTGAGGCCCAACTGCCCCCCAATACTCAAAAGTATGGGCAGTGGGTGACCATAAACGGCCAAAGGGTGGGGGCTCTTAGAGATACAGGAGCCAGTGTGACTGCTGTCAAGCAACACCTGGTGTCTCAAGAGCAGGTTGTCCAACACGCATTCTGCCGTGTTGTCAACGCCGACAACACAGAGAGTCAGTGTCCAATGGCTCAGGTTCCCTTTGAGTGGGGGGGGGGGTCTCTGGTACTCTGCAAGTGGCTGTGAGAGCGGCCATGCCTGTTGATTGCCTATTAGGTAATGATTTGGAGAGCTCCCCTTGGGAAAAGGTGGAGAAGACGACTCACCTGCGGATTGTGGGTTTACCTGATTGGGCGTGCGTGACCACCCAGTCGATGGCAGCCAGTAGGGGTGTTGAAGGGACCCTGGAGCCTGAGGGAGAGTCCCAGGAACTGGCCTTAGGGAGAGGACGCAGGAGGCACGGGAAACTGGCTCCTAAAGTTCCCACGGCCCAGGAGGAAGCAGACCTTGAGGGGGATGCCCTGGAGCCTACCGGGGAACAGATAGCCGAACTGGGGGACCTGCCTGAGCTGACCCATTGGCAGCAAGAAGGAGACCCCACCAGGGAGGAATTCTGCAGGGAGCAGAAGGAGTGCCCCTCTCTAGTGGGTATGCGGCAGCAGGCTGCAGCCCAGGCCAATGGTGATCAGTCCGGTACTCACTTAATCTACTGGGAGAACGACCTCCTGTACTCAGAGCCTAAGGTTGCTGAACCTGGGTCAGCCCGTGCGCTGGTGGTACCCCAGAAGTTCAGAGCCTTCCTACTGGGGCTGGCTCACGACGTTCCGTTAGCAGGGCATTTGGGGCAGGACAAGACCTTCGAAAGGCTTGTCACCCACTTTTATTGGCCCCAAATACGCAGGAGTTCTGACACTCACTGCAGGAGATGCCAAACTTGCCAGGCAAGTGGTAAGAGTGGAAGGAAGCTGAAGGCTCCACTCCAACCTTTCCCTGTGGTCAGTACCCCATTCCAGCGAGTGGGGATTGACATTGTGGGGCCACTGGACCCCAAGACAGCCATAGGCAACAGGTTTATCCTGGTCTTGGTGGACCATGCCACCCGGTACCCTGAAGCCATCCCTCTGAGGACAGTGACGGCCCCCGTGGTGGGACGGGCACTGATGGGAATTTTCTCACGAGTAGGATTCCCTCTAGAAGTGGTGTCTGACAGGGGGACCAATTTCATATCCAAATATATGAAATCCCTGTGGCAAGAGTGTGGTGTGACGTACAAGTTCACCACCCCTTACCATCCCCAAGGAAACGGGTTGGTTGAGCGGTTCAACCGAACCCTAAAGGGCATGATTATGGGTCTTGAGGAACCCATGGGGCGTAAGTGGGACGTCCTCTTACTATGCCTTCTCTTTGCGTACCGTGAGGTGCCACAAAAGTCTCTGGGGCTCAGTCCCTTTGAGCTTTTGTATGGCCACCCCATGCGAGGACCTCTCAGTCTGGTCAAGGAAGGCTGGGAGCAATCTCCCAGGAAACCTCCCCAGAATGTATACAGTTACATGCTGGCTTTCCGGAACCAGACTAGGCGTTTCAGGCAACTTGCTGAGGCAAACCTGGAAGCCAGCCAGGAGGAAATGAAGCGGTGGTATGACCAGAATGCCACTCTGGTTGAGCTTCAACCTGGTCAAAAGGTATGGGTCCTGGCCCCTGTGGATCCTTGTGCACTCCAGGACAAGTGGACAGGACCCTTGAGATTGTGGAGCGCAAGAGTTCTGTCACCTACTTGGTGGACTTGCAGACTCCTAGGAACCCCTTGAGGGTCCTCCATGTCAATCGACTGAAGCCCCACTTGGAGAGGTCCGAAGTGGGCATGCTCTTGGCCACAGATGATGAGACGGAGGAGGAGTCTGAGCCTCTTCCTGACCTCCTGGTAGCCTCAGAGCGAGACGGGTGAGTGGATGGAGTTAACCTTTCACCCACCCTGACCCCTGAGCAACAGGATGACTGCCGCCAGCTGCTGGGGCAGTTTCCTGACCTGTTTTCCCTGGTTCCTGGTATCACAGATTGGTGCGTCCATGATGTGGATACAGGAGACAGCTTACCTGTGAAGCACAAGGCTTACAGGGTAACTGACAGGGTCAGAGCCTGCATCAAAGAGGAGGTCTTGAAGATGCTTGCTCTTGGGGTGGTTGAGTCCTCCAGCAGTCCTTGGGCCAGCCCAGTGGTCTTGGTCCCAAAGGCTGCAGCGCCGGGTGCCACACCCGAACTCCGGTTCTGTGTGGACTACAGAGGACTCAATTTAGTCACGAAGACTGACGCGCACCCCATCCCCAGAGCTGATGAGCTCATCGATCGGTTAGAGGCTGCACGGTACTTCAGCACGTTTGATTTAACGTCTGGGTACTGGCAGATCGCCTTGACTGATGGGGCCAAAGAGAGGTCCGCATTCTCCACACCAGATGGGCATTTCCAGTTCCGAGTTATGGCATTTGGGATGAAGAATGCCCCTGCCACCTTCCAGAGGTTGGTCAACCAGGTGTTGGCTGGGCTGACCTTAGTTCAGTGCCGCATACCTGGATGACATCGCAGTGTTCAGTGGCACATGGAAAGAACACCTGCAACATCTCTGGGAAGTGTTGATGGCACTGCGCAAGGCAGGCCTCACGATCAAGGCAAGCAAGTGTCAGATCGGGCAGGGTTCCATGGTGTACTTGGGACACCAAGTAGGGAGCGGCCAGGTGGTGCCCCTACAACCCAAGATTGAAACCATCCTGGCTTGGGAGCCCCCAAAGACCCAGACGGAGGTGAGGGCCTTTTTAGGACTCACAGGGTACTACAGGAGGTTTGTCAAGGGGTATGGCAGCATCGTTGCCCCCTTGACAGAGCTGACTTCGAAGAAGCAGCCCAGAAAAGTGATATGGACTGACACCTGTCAGAAGGCCTTTGACACCCTGAAAACTGCCATGTGCACGGCGCCCGTGCTCTTGGCTCCTGACTTCTCCAAAGAATACCTAGTACAAACAGACGCTTCAGAGAATGGTGTAGGGGCTGTTCTCTCACAGATCACTGAGGAGGGCTTTGACCAACCCGTAGCCTTTATTAGTAGGAGGTTACTTCCCCGGGAACAAAAGTGGAGTGCGATTGAGCGAGAAGCATTTGCTGTGGTCTGGGCATTGAAGAAGCTAAGACCCTACTTGTTTGGGTCTCACTTCCGGGTTCAAACAGACCACAGGCCCCTTAGGTGGTTGATGCAGATGAGAGGTGAGAATCCTAAGTTGTTGAGGTGGTCCATTTCCCTACAGGGGATGGATTTCACGGTGGAACATCGCCCCGGTACAGACCACGCCAACGCTGATGGTCTTTCCAGATTTTTCCGCCTTAGTGATGAGAACTCCCTGGGGTAGGGTAGTTCTCCCCACATTTCAGCTGGAGGGGACACGTGTTAGACCTGGCACCATTAGCGTGGGTCACTCTTCCATTTTTGTCTGTGCCTCAATGTATTCTTGTGCTGGTGTTAGCTGCTCAGGGCACTGTGCCACTGCCATCCAGTGCCACAGTGCAAGTGCTCCCTATGGGAAAATGTATTATGTGAATTGACTTCCATGTTTGGCTTATTTGGTTTACTATCAGTCCCTAGTAGAGTGCACCAGGGGTGCCAAGGGCTTGTATATCCAAATGCTGCTAGTGGGCTTGCAGCTCTGGTTGTGCCACCCACAGAAGCAGCCGGGTAAAATGTGTCTAAGGTCTGCCATTGCAGAACCTGCATGCAGTCTGGTACTGTCATGCCGACTGGGCAAGTGTCCCCACTTGCCAGTCCCTAAACCTTCCCTTACCTTCATGTTAGTCACCCCTATGGTAGGCCCTAGGGCAGGGTGCATTGTAAGGATAAGGTAGGACATGCCCTGAAGTGTGTGGCATGTCCTAATAGTGAATTACAGCCATTTTCGTTTTTCACTATTGTAAGGCTACCTGCTCTCCATAGGCCAGAATGGGCTGCTAGATTATAACACTCTATAATCCTAGCAGGCTCAGGAAGCATGGTAGAAATTCATGTTTAGTATGCCTGAACTCAGAATAAAAAAATAAATCTTTTAGCAAAGGTTATTTTAATATCCTGGGTTTGCAAATGCTACTTTTAGAAAGTTAGCCTTTGCGTGCCTAACCATTTCAGTCCGCCTCTGCTGGGAGGGGCTATCTTCTTTGTGTGTAGCTTGAGTGACAGGGCTGGGAAGTTCCAGGAGACAGGCTGGGGCTACCAGGTGGTGAATAGAGAGATTACACCAGGATGGGTGGGAGGAGTGCACCTTGACTCTGAATAGGGCTGTGCTCTGCCACCACAATGCTGGCTCCACCCCCTGGGGAGCGTCTGATGTCTCTACCCTGCCTGCTGAAAGAAGAAGCCAGAATCCCAACAACAAAGTGCTCCTTGCTGAAAAGAACTGGGCTGGGATTAGGCAAAGGCCCCCCTGGCCTGTAAAGACAAAAGAAACTTGGTATAAATGTAGGAGCCCTGCTCCTAAGAAATCAGATCCTGATTGAACCACGAAGAAACTCTGCCTGACTAGAAGGACCTGGAAGAAGCTGAAGGAGGAGTAACTTTACCTGACCTGGGGGATTGGCCTGCAGTGGGTGCCTTGCTGAGAAAGGAGAGGAAAGGACTGAAAGAGACTTTGCAACTTTGTTTCAACAATCTCCAAGGGCTTGGAAGAGAGCTTGCCCCCTGAACTGAGTCCCAGGACCATTGGACTCATCTGCCTTCCAAAATTGAGTTGCCTGGACAATTCTTGCTTGTTCCCCGCTGGATTTGGCCCCCAGTACGACCCGTACCCCATCCGCCGCGAAGCCGTGTCTTTGCCGCCCGGCACCGTGTGTCTATGCTGATTTAAAAGCGTTAGTACTCACCGAATCCCTCCCGGCCGCATCGCACCTAACCTTCCCCGCCGTTTCGAGTCGTACAGCCCTGGCTGCCTAATCCTGTACGCCTCGGACACAAGCTTCGTTGTCCCGCAGGTACGGTCCGTAAGCTGCTAAAGGTACTGCACTGTGCCGTGCTCCGAGCCGAGAAGCTGCATCGCACCGATCCTCCCCGTACGCTGTACGGTTCGCCGAGAAGTGTCGCCGCCTATCCGCACCGAAGGTACGTCTCGAATGCCGAACGCCACGGACTCTGCAAGCCGATCCGGGCCATCCGCAACGTATCCCTGAAGGTCCCGTATGAACGCCGCGTACTGACGCCGCGACCCGACCAGCATCCGAATACACTGCCGAGCTACGACCCGGACCCATCGACTTGTCCCGCACTGTCCGTCGCGGACCCCACGAACTTAAGGTACTTTGTTCTGTTCACACCGCAGCGTGCACGCCACGGACCCCGGAGTCCGCAACGATTGTTAGACTCGTACTTTCTTTGTTTTTAACGCCAACGAGTCGCACATCCAGGTACGCACCGTACAGAGCCTTGAAAGAAGCGTATTTAACTAAAAGAAGCCTATGTTTGTGTTTTAAGCCTTTCCACAAGAACATTGAACTTTAAAATATTACTGTGGGCATTTTTATTCGTTATTCTGGTCTTGTGCTAAGCCTTATATAAAGAAAACTATTTTTATACAACCTTGACTGGTGTCCATTTGTGGTGTGTCATTGTATTACTGTATGTGTTCACAAATGCTTAACCCATGACGCCCTGAGAATAGTCTTGACTGCTTGCGCCACACTACCTAAAGGGTGCGCAGGGGTTATTTGAAAGGGTGATCCCCTTTTCCTGACTTAGAAGTAAGAGTCCCTGCTTGTCACAAGTGCATACCTGTGCCAACCAGAGATTCCCAATTCTAACAGTGGTGGTATTGGTATTGTAGGTGGTATTGGTACTGGTGGTGGTATTGTTATTGGTACTGGTGGTGGTGGTATTATGGTGGTGGTGGTATTTGTGGTACTGGTATTGGTGGTGGTATTGGTGGTGGTGGTATTGGTGGTGGTGGTGGTATTAATGGTGGTGGTATTGGTGGTGGTGATATTGGTGGTGGTATTGGTGGTGGTATTCATATTGGTGGTGGTGATGTTGGTGGAGGTATTGGCGGTGATATTGGCAGTGGGGGTATTGGATTGGTGGTGGTGGTATTGGTGGTGGTGTTGGTGGTATTGGTGGTGGTGGTATTGATGGTGTTGGTATTGGTGGTGGTGGTATTGGTGGTGGTGGTATTGGTGGTGGTATTGGTGGTGGTGCTGGTATTGGTGGTGGTGGTATTGGTGGTGGTGGAGGTGGTGGTGTTAATGGTATTGGTGGTGGTGGTATTCGTGGTGGAATTTGTGGTGGTGGTATTGGTGGTGGTAGTGGTGGTGGTGGTATTGGTGGTGGTAGTGATATTGGTGGTGGTGGTATTAGTGGTGGTGATGGTAGTGGTGGTGGTAGTGGTGGTGGTATTGGTGGTATTGGTGGTGGTGGCATTGGTGGTAGTGGTGGTATTTGTGGTGGTGGGATTGGTATTGATGGTGGTGGTGCTGGTATCGGAGGTGGTGATATTGGTGGTGGGGGTATTGGTGGTGGTGGTATTGGTTGTGGTGGTATAGGTGGTGTTGGTATTGGTTGTGGTGGTATTGGTATTGGTGGTGGTGGTATTGGTAGTGGTGGTATTAGTGGTGGAGTTGGTGACATTGGTGGTGGTGGTATTGGTGGTGGCATTGATGGTAGTGGTGGTATTGATGGTATTGGTGGTGGTATTAATGGTGATATTTGTGATGGTGGTATTGGTGGTGGTGGTATTGGTGGTGGTGGTAGTGAAATTGGTGGTGGTGATATTGGTGGTAGTGGTGGGGATGGTGTTGGTGGTATTGGTGGTGGTGGTGGTATTTGTGGTGGTATTTGTGATGGTGGTATTGGTGGTGGTGGCATTGGTGGTAGTGGTGGGGGTGTTATTGGTGGTGGCAGTAATGGTATTGGTGGTGGTGGTACTGGTATTGGAGGTGGTGGTATTGGTGGTGGCAGTATTGGTGGTATTGGTAGAGGTATTGGTGGTGGTGGTATTGGTGGTGGCGGCATTGGTATTGGTGGTGGTGGTATTGGTATTTGTAGATGTGGTATTGGTACTGCGAATCAGCACGTTTGCGAGGAGCAAAATGCATGATGCATCTGGCCCTATATCTGTATGAGTGGAAGTGTCAGTGGCTTTTACTAGTGAGCAAGAGGCGCTGCCGTGGTGGTATTGGTGGTGGTATTGGTATTGGTGGTGGTATTGGTGGTGCTGGTATTGGTGGTGGTTGTGGCATTGGTGGTGGTGGTGGTATTGGTTGGATTGGGGGTGGTACTGGTATTGGTGGTGGTGGTATTGGTGGTTGTGGTATTGGCGGTGGTATTGGTGGTGGTGGTACTGGTATTGGTGGTGGTGGTGGTATTAGTGGTGGTGGTGGTATTGGTGCTGGTGGTATTGGTGGTGGGGTATTGGTGGTGGTGGAATTGGTGGTATTCGTGGTGGTGGTGGTATTGGTGGTGGTGGTGATATGTGGTGATATTGGTGGTGGTGGTGGTGATATTGGTGGTGGTATTAGTGCTGGTATTTGTAGTGGTTTTGGTGGTGGTGGTATTGGTGGTGGTGGTGGTGGTGGGGGTATTGGCGGCATTTGTGGTGGTGGTATTAATAGTGGTGGTGGCGGCATTGGTGGTGGTGATATTAGTGTGGTATTGGTGGTGGTGGTATTGGTGGTATTAGTGGTGGTGGTATTGGTGGTAGTGATATTGGTGGTGGTGGTATTGGTGGTGGTGGTATTAGTGGTGGTTTTGGTGGTGGTATTAGTGGTGGTGGTAGTATTGGTGGTGGTGATATTGGTGGTGGTTGTATTGGTGGTGATATTGGCTGTGATATTGGCAGTGGTGGGTTTGGATTGGTGGTGGTGGTGGTGGTATTGGTGGTTGTATTAGTGGTGGTGGTATTGGTGGTATTAGTGGTGGTGGGGGTATTGGTGGTGGGGATATTGGTGGTGGTATTGGTATTGGCTGTGATATTGGCGGTGGTGGTATTGGATTGGTGGTGGTGGTAATGGTGGTGGTGGTATTGGTGGTGCTGGTATTGGTGGTGTTGGTATTGGTGTTGGTGGTGTTGGTGGTGGCGGTGGTGGTATTGGTGGTGGTATTGGCGTTGGTGTTATTGGTGGTGGTGGAGGTGGAGGTGGTGGTATTGATGGTATTGGTGATGGTGGTATTGGTAGTGGTGGTGGTAGTGATATTGGTGGTGGTGGTATTGGTGGTGATATTGGTGGTGGTGGTATTGGTGGTGGTGGTAGTGGTGGTGGTATTGGTGTTGGTGATATTGGTGGTGGTGTTATTGGTGATGGTGTTATTTGTGATGGTGGTATTGGTGGTGGTGACATTGGTGGTAGTGGTTGTGGCGGTATTGGTATTGGTGGTGGTGGTATTGGTATAGGTTGTAGTGGTATTGGTGGTGGTATTGGTGATATTGGTGGTGGTGGCAGTGGTGATATTGGTGGTGGTAGCAGTGGTGGTAGCAGTGGTGGTATTGGTGGTGGTGGTGTTATTAGTGGTGCTGGTGGTATTTGTGATGGTGGTGGTGACATTGGTGGTAGTGGTGGTCATGGAATTGGTGGTGGCGGTATTGGTATTGGTGGTGGTGGTACTGGTATTGGTGGTGGTGGTGGTATTGGTGGTGGCGGTATTGGTATTGGTGGTGGTACTGGTATTGGTGGTGGTATTGGTAATGGTGATATTTGTGGTAGTGGGGGTATTGGTGGTGGTATTGGTGGTGATGGTATTGGTGGTGGTGGTATTGGTGGCATTGGAGGTGGTGGTGATATTGGTGGTGGTATTGGTACTGGTGGTAGTATTGGTATTGGTACTGGTGGTGGTGGTACAGGCGGTGATGGTATTAGTATTGGTGGTGGTGGTGGTATTGGTGGTGGTGGTATTGGTGATGGTATTGGTGGTGGTGGTATTAATAGTGGTGGTGATATTGGTGGTATTGTTGGTGGTGGTATTAGTGGTGGTATTAGTGGGGGTGGTATTGGTGGTGTTGGTGGTGACATTGGTGGTGGTGGTATTGGTATTGTTGGTGGTGGTATTGCTATAGGTGGTAGGGGTATTGGTGATATTGGTGATATTGGTGGTGGTGGCGGTGGTGATATTGGTGGTGGTATTGGTGGTGGTAGCAGTGGTGGTATTGGTGCTGGTGGTGTTATTGGTGGTGCTGGTGGTATTTGTAATGGTGGTGGTGACATTGGTGGTAGTGGTGGTGGCGGTATTGGTGGTGGTGGTACTGGTATTGGTGGTGGTATTGGTAATGGTGATATTTGTGGTAGTGGGGGTATTGGTGGTGGTATTGGTGGTGATGGTATTGGTGGTGGTGGTATTGGTGGCATTGGAGGTGGTGGTGATATTGGTGGTGGTATTGGTCCTGGTGGTAGTATTGGTATTGGTGGCATTGGTGGTGATGGTATTAGTATTGGTGGTGTTGGTGGTGGTTGTATTGGTGGTGGTATTGGTGGTGGTGGTATTGGAGATGGTATTGGTGTTGGTGGTATTAATACTGGTGGTGATATTGGTGGTATTGGTGGTGGTATTAGTGGTGGTAATAGTGGTGGTGGTATTGGTGGTGGTATTGGTGGTGTTGGTGGTGGCTTTGGTGGTGGTATTGGTGGTGGTGGTGGTATTGGTAGTGGTGGTATTGGTGGTGGTAGTGGTGGTGGTATTGGTGGTTTTGGTATTGGTGGTGGTGATATTGGTGGTGGTGGTGTTATTGGTGGGGGTGGTATTGGTGGTGGTGGCATTGGTGGTAGTGGTGGTGGTGATATTGGTGGTGGCGGTATTGGTGGTGGTGCTATTGGTGGTGGTGGTATTGGTATTGGTGGTGGTATTAGTGGTATTGGTGGTGATATTGGTGGTATCAGTGGTGGTGGTATTGGTGGTGGCAATATTGGTATTGTTGGTGGTATTGGTGGTGGTGGTACTGGTATTGGTGGTGGTTGTGATTTTGGTGGTGGTGGTGGTATTGGTGGTGGTGGTATTGGCAGTGGTTGTAGTATTGGTGGTGGTGGTGGTATTGGTGGTATAGGAGGTGGGGGTGGTATTGGTGGTGGTATTGGTATTGGTCCTGGTGGTGGTATTGGTACTGGTGGTGGTGGTGTTGGTGGTGATGGTATTAGTATTGGTGGTGGTGGTATTGGTATTCGTGGTGGTGGTGGTATTAGTGGTGGTGGTTTTGGCAGTGGTATTGGTGGTGGGGGTATTGGTGGTGGTGGTATTGGTGGTGGTGGTATTGATGGCGGTGGTATTGGTGGTGGTAGGGGTGGTGGTATTGGTGGTGATGATATTGGTGGTATTGGTGGTGGAATTTGTGATGGGGTATTGGTGGTGGTGGCATTGGTGGTGGTGGCATTGGTGGTAGTGGTGGTGGCAGTATTGGTATTGGTGATACTGGTATTGGTGGTGGCGGTATTGGTATTCATGGTGGTGGTATTATGGTAGTGTGATTGGTGGTGGTATAGGTGGTGGTGGTATTGTTGGTGGTGGTGGTATTGTTATTGGCGGTGGTATTGGTATTGGTGGTGATGGTATTAGTATTAGTGGTGGTGGTATTGGTATTGGTGGTGGTGGTGATATTGGTGGTGGTGGTGGCATTGATGGTGGTGGTATTGGTGGTGGTGGTATTAATAGTGGTGGTGGTATTGGTGGTGCTGATATTGGTGGTAGTGGTGGTGGTGGTATTGGTGGTGATGATATTGGTGGAGGTATTGGTATTGTCTGTGGTGGTGTTGGACTGGTGGTAATGGTGGGGGTGTTGGTGGTATTGGTATTGGTGGTGGTATTGGTGGTGCTGGTATTGGTGGTGGTTGTGGCATTGGTGGTGGTGGTGGTGGTGGTATTGGTTGGATTGGGGGTGGTGGTGGTATTGGTGGTTGCGGTATTGGTTGTAGTGGTATTGCTATTGATGGTGGTACTGGTATTGGTGGTGGTATTGGTGGTTGTGGTAGTGGCGGTGGTATTGGTGGTGGTGGTACTGGTATTGGTGGTGGTGGTGGTGGTATTAGTGGTGGTGGTGGTATTGGTGCTGGTGGTATTGGTGGTGGGGTATTGGTGGTGGTGGAATTGGTGGTATTCGTGGTGGTGGTGGTATTGGTGGTGGTGGTGATAGGTGGTGATATTGGTGGTGGTGGTGGTGATATTGGTGGTGGTATTAGTGCTGGTATTTGTAGTGGTTTTGGTGGTGGTGGTATTGGTGGTGGTGGTGGGGGTATTGGTGGTATTTGTGGTGGTGGTATTAATAGTGGTGGTGGCGGCATTGGTGGTGGTGATATTAGTGTGGTATTGGTGGTGGTGGTATTGGTGGTATTAGTGGTGGTGGTATTGGTGGTAGTGATATTGGTGGTGGTGGTATTGGTGGTGGTGGTATTAGTGGTGGTTTTGGAGGTGGTATTAGTGGTGGTGGTAGTATTGGTGGTGGTGATATTGGTGGTTGTTGTATTGGTGGTGATATTGGCTGTGATATTGGCAGTGGTGGGTTTGGATTGGTGGTGGTGGTGGTGGTATTGGTGGTGGTGGTATTAGTGGTGGTGGTATTGGTGGTATTAGTGGTGGTGGGGGTATTGATGGTGGGGATATTGGTGGTGGTATTGGTATTGGCTGTGATATTGGCGGTGGTGGTATTGGATTGGTGGTGGTGGTAATGGTGGTGGTGGTATCGGTGGTGCTGGTATTGGTGGTGTTGGTATTGGTGTTGGTGGTATTGGTGGTGGCAGTGGTGGTATTGGTGGTGGTATTGGCATTTGTGTTATTGGTGGTGGTGGAGGTGGAGGTGGTGGTATTGATGGTATTGGTGATGGTGGTATTGGTAGTGGTGGTGGTAGTGATATTGGTGGTGGTGGTATTGGTGGTGATATTGGTGGTGGTGGTATTGTTGGTGGGGTGGTGGGGTGGTGGTGGTAGTGGTGGTGGTATTGGTGGAGGTGATATTGGTGGTGGTGTTATTGGTGATGGTGTTATTTTTGATGGTGGTATTGGTGGTGGTGACATTGGTGGTAGTGGTTGTGGCGGTATTGGTATTGGTGGTGGTATTGGTATAGGTGGTAGTGGTAGTGGTATTGGTGGTGGTATTGGTGGCGGTGGCAGTGGTGATATTGGTGGTGGTATTGGTGGTGGTAGCAGTGGTGGTATTGGTGGTGGTGGTGTTATTAGTGGTGCTGGTGGTATTTGTGATGGTGGTGACATTGGTGGTAGTGGTGGTCATGGTATTGGTGGTGGCGGTATTGGTATTGGTGGTGGTGGTACTGGTATTGGTGGTGGTGGTGGTATTGGTGGTGGCAGTATTGGTATTGGTGGTGGTACTGGTATTGGTGGTGGTATTGGTAATGGTGATATTTGTGGTAGTGGGGGTATTGGTGGTGGTATTGGTGGTGATGGTATTGGTGGTGGTGGTATTGGTGGCATTGGAGGTGATATTGGTGGTGGTATTGGTACTGGTGGAAGTATTGGTACTGGTGGTGGTGGTATAGGTGGTGATGGTATTAGTATTGGTGGTGGTGGTGGTGGTGGTATTGGTGGTGGTGGTATTGGTGATGGTATTGGTGGTGGTGGTGGTATTAATAGTGGTGGTGATATTGGTGGTATTGGTGGTGGTGGTATTAGTGGGGGTGGTATTGGTGGTGTTGGTGGTGACATTGGTGGTAGTGGTGGTGATATTGGTATTGGTGGTGGTGGTATTGGTATAGGTGGTAGGGGTATTGGTGGTGGTATTGGTGATATTGGTGATATTGGTGGTGGTGGCGGTGGTGATATTGGTGGTGGTATTGGTGGTGGTAGCGGTGGTGGTATTGGTGCTGGTGGTGTTATTGGTGGTGCTGGTGGTATTTGTAATGGTGGTGGTGACATTGGTGGTAGTGGTGGTGGTATTGGTGGTGGCGGTATTGGTATTGGTGGTGGTGGTACTGGTATTGGTGGTGGTATTGGTAATGGTGATATTTGTGGTAGTGGGGGTATTGGTGGTGGTATTGGTGGTGATGGTATTGGTGGTGGTGGTATTGGTGGCATTGGAGGTGGTGGTGATATTGGTGGTGGTATTGGTACTGGTGGTAGTATTAGTATTGGTGGCATTGGTGGTGATGGTATTAGTATTGGTGGTGGTGGTGTTGGTGGTGGTTGTATTGGTGGTGGTATTGGTGGTGGTGGTATTGGAGATGGTATTGGTGTTGGTGGTATTAATAGTGGTGGTGATATTGGTGGTATTAGTGGTGGTAATAGTGGTGGTGGTATTGGTGGTGTTGGTGGTGGCATTGGTGGTTGTATTGGTGGTGGTGGTGGTATTGGTAGTGGTGGTATTGGTGGTTTTGGTATTGGTGGTGGTGATATTGGTGGTGGTGGTGTTATTGGTGGGGGTGGTATTGGTGGTAGTGGCATTGGTGGTAGTGGTGGTGGTGATATTGGTGGTGGCGGTATTGGTGGTGGTGCTATTGGTGGTGGTGGTATTGGTATTGGTGGTGGTGGTATTAGTGGTATTGGTGGTGATATTGGTGGTATCAGTGGTGATGGTATTGGTGGTGGCAATATTGGTATTGTTGGTGGTATTGGTGGTGGTGGTACTGGTATTGGTGGTGGTTGTGATTTTGGTGGTGGTGGTGGTATTGGTGGTGGTGGTATTGGCAGTGGTTGTAGTATTGGTGGTGGTGGTATTGGTGGTATAGGAGGTGGGGGTGGTATTGGTGGTGGTTTTGGTACTGGTGGTGGTATTGGTACTGGTGGTGGTGGTGTTGGTGGTGATGGTATTAGTATTGGTGTGGTGGTATTGGTATTCGTGGTGGTGGTGGTATTAGTGGTGGTGGTTTTGGCAGTGGTATTGGTGGTGGGGGTATTGGTGGTGGTGTTATTGGTGGTGGTGGTATTGATGGCGGTGGTATTGGTGGTGGTAGGGGTGGTGGTATTGGTGGTGATGATATTGGTGGTATTGGTGGTGGTATTTGTGATGGGGTATTGGTGGTGGTGGCATTGGTGGTGGTGGCATTGGTGGTAGTGGTGGTGGCAGTACTGGTATTGGTGATACTGGTATTGGTGGTGGCGGTATTGGTATTTGTGATGGTGGTATTATGGTAGTGTTATTGGTGGTGGTATAGGTGGTGGTGGTATTGTTGGTGGTGGTGGTATTGTTATTGGTTGTGGTATTGGTGGTGATGGTATTAGTATTGGTGGTGGTGGTATTGGTATTGGTGGTGGTGGTGGTATTGGTGGTGGTGGTGGCATTGATGGTGGTGGTATTGGTGGTGGTGGTATTAATAGTGGTGGTGGTATTGGTGGTGCTGATATTGGTGGTAGTGGTGGTGGTGGTGGTATTGGTGGTGATGATATTGGTGGAGGTATTGGTATTGTCTGTGGTGGTGTTGGACTGGTGGTAATGGTGGGGGTGTTGGTGGTATTGGTGGTGTTGGTATTGGTGGTGTTGGTATTGGCGGTAGTGGTATTGGTGGTGGTGGTATTGTTGGTGGTCGTGGTGGTATTGGTGGTGGCGGCAGTATTGATGATGGTGGTATTGATGGTATTTATGGTGGTGGTATTGGTGTTGGTGGTACTGGTTGTGGTGGTATTGGTGGTGGCGATATTGGTGGGGGTGGTACTGGCATTGGTGGTGGTGGTTTGGGTGGGGGTGATATTGGTGGTGGTATTAGTGGTGGTCGTGGTATTGTTGGTGGTGGCACTGGTATTGGTGGTGGTAGTATTGGTGGTGGCAGTATTGGTGGTGGTGGTATTAGTGGTAGTGGTGCTGGTGGTGGTACAGGTGGTGGTGGTGGTATTCTTGGTATTGCTGCTGGTGGTGGTATTGGTGGTGGCCGTATTGGCATTGATGGTGGTACTGGTATTGGTAATGGTGGTATTGGTGGTGGTGGTACTGGTATTGGTGCTTGTGGTATTGGTGCTGGTGATGGTATTGGTGGTGGGGTAATGGTGGTGGTGGGATTGGTGGTGGTGGTGGGATTGGTGGTGGTGGGATTGGTGGAGGTGGGGTATTGGTGGTGGTGGTGGTGATGTTGGTGGTGGTATTGGTGCTGGTATTGGTACTGTTGGTGGTATTGGTGGTGCTGATGGTGGTGGTACTGATGGTGGCGGTATTGGTGGTGGTGGTGGTATTGGTATTGGTGGTGGTATTGATGGGGTCGGTATTATTATTGGTGGTGGTACTGGTAGTGGTGGTATTGGTATTGGTGCTGGTGGTATTGGTGGTGGTATTATTGGTGGTGGTCGTATTGGTATTGGTGGTGGCATTATTGGTGGTGGTATTGGTGGTGGTGGTATTGTTATTGGTGGTGGTACTGGTGGTGGTGGTATTGGTGGTGGTGGTATTGGTGGTGATGGTATTAGTATTGGTGGTGGTGGTATTGGTATTGGTGGTGGTATTGGTGTTGGTGGTATTGGTGGTGGTGGTATTGATGGTGGTGGTATTGTTGGTGGTGGTATTAATAGTGGTGGTGGTATTGGTGGTGCTGATATTGGTGGTAGTGGTGGTGGTATTGGTTGTGATGATATTGGTGGAGGTATTGGTATTGTCTGTGGTGGTTTTGGATTGGTGGTATTGGTGGTGGTGTTGGTGGGATTGGTGGTATTGGTATTGGTGGTGGTGGTGGTATTGGTGGTGGTGGTATTGGTGGTGGTCGTGGTGGTATTGGTGGTGGTGGCAGTATTGATGGTGGTGGTATTGATGGTATTGTTGGTGGTGGTATTGGTGGTGGTGGTAGTGATATTGGTGGTGGTGGTATTGGCGGCTGTGGTGGTATTGTTGGTTGTGGTGTTGGTGTTGGTTTTGGTAATTTTGGTGGTAGTGGTGGTGGTGGTATTGGTGGTGGCGATATTGGTGGTGGTGGTACTGGTATTGGTGGTGGTGGTTTGGGTGATGGTGGGCGTGCTATTGGTGGTGGTATTAGTGGTGGTGGTGGTATTGGTGGTGGTGGCACTGGTATTGGTGGTGGTAGTATTGGTGGTGGCGGTATTGGTGGTGGTGTTATTAGTGGTAGTGGTGCTGGTGGTGGTACAGGTGGTGGTGGTATTATTCGTGGTATTGGTGCTGGTGGTGGTATTGGTGGTGGCAGTATTGTTATTGATGGTGGTACTGGTATTGCTGATGGTGGTATTGGTGGTGGTGGTACTGGTATTGGTGCTTGTGGTATTGGTGGTGGTGGTGGTATTGGTGGTGGGGTATTGGTGCTGGTGGGATTGGTGGTGGTGGTGGTGGTGGTATTGGTGGTGGTGGTATTGGTGGTGGTGGGGGTATTGGCGGTGGTTTATGTTTATGTTTATGAGATTTATAAAGCGCTCAAATACTCGTGAGTGTCTCGGCGCTACGGACGGCAGCATAAAAAAAACTTGTACCAGGAGGCTTATTGTGCGAACAGCCACGTTTTCGTCATTCTTCTGAACGTTAGTAATGATTGGGATGTTCTGATCTGTAGTGGAAGCGAGTTCCAAAGTTTAGCAGCTGAGACAATAAAGCGTTTGTCGCCCAAGGTGGCCGTTTTGGAGCGAGGCACTATAAACAAAGATGCCGTTGATGAGCGAAGGGTCCGAGAAGGGGTATAGGCTGCTAAGTCCCTGATCAAAAATTGAGGTCCTATGTTGCGTGATGTTTTGTACGCAATGCATAAGGCCTTGAACATGATACGGTTCTTCACAGGGAGCCAGTGGTATTTTTGGATAACCTGAGATATTGGCTTATATTTAGGAGTTCCTGAGAGCATCCTGGCGGCTGCATTCTGAATGATTTGCAACTTGCGAATAACCTTGTTTTGGGCATTCAGAAAAAGCCCATTGCAGTAATCAATTGTTGACATGATTAGGGTACTGACAAGAGTTTTTCCTGATGTAAAGGGGAGAAATGGAAGAATTTTCTTTATCATGCGCAGTTTGTAGAAGGCAGCTGAAACCACTGAGTTAGCATGAGCGAAGAAGGTTAGTTTATCATCAAATATGACTCCTAAATTCCTAACCTTGGTAACTGGGGGGGGGGGGTGGAGAGCCCAAGGACAGCGGCCACCAGGTGGAGAACCAAGCTGGAGCTAGCTTGCCGAAGATCATTACTTCTGTTTTTTCAGAATTTAACTTGAGGCAATTACTGATCATCCAGTCACTGATGGCCAATAGGCCTCCTTGACATTTTTCGGCTACTTCTTTTCCATCATTGTGTATAGTCAGCACCAGCTGAGTATCATCAGCATACGAGGTGAGATCCAACCCATGTCTCCTAATGATTCTGGCCAGGTCTGCCACATAGATATTAAAAAGGTTGAGGCTTAGGGATGTGCCCTGTGGAACACCGCAAGGAAGACTCAATTGAGAAGACTGAAAAGTGCCAAAGTTGACTTTCTGAGCACGGTTAGCAAGAAAAGAAGCAAGCAGGTCTTGGGCTTTATCCCCTATGCCTAATTCAGCGACACGATCGATTAGTATGGCGTGATCGAACGTGTCAAAGGCTGCTGAGAGATCTAGCAGCACAAGAACTGCTGTGCCTCCCTGGTCCAAAGTAACTCTAATATCCTCAGTTGCCTTAATGAGTTCGGTCTCTGTTCCATGACCTTTGCGGAATCCAAACTGAGTGGCATCTAGGAGTTGATGTTCTTCAATATATTTAGAGTTGGATATTCATTACTTTTTCGATAATTTTTCCCGGAAACGGCAGGCTGGCTATTGGTCTATAGTTCTTGGTTTCACTAGAATCTAGGTTGGCTTTTTTTAAGAGGGGTTTTATTATAGTTTTCTTCCATATCGTGGGGTATATGCCCGAGGTAAACATGGTGTTAAAGATAGTGGATAGGACTGGGGCCACTTGATCTAATACTGGCAAAAGTACGGCAGGTGGACAAGGATCATTGGCAGAGCCTGATTTGATGGCTGACATTATACTAGCAATCTGATCAGGGGTAGTATTTTCAAATTCCATTAGGGAATATTCGAGGGGGTCCTTTATTATTGGTTGGGCCTTGGTATTAGTTGCCGATGCAAATTTAGTGTAGATATTGTTCACTTTGTCGACAAAAAAATTCGCGAAAGAGTCACAGAGTGGCTGAGTGGGGATTACACTAGTGGCAGGTGATTGCCCAGATAATTTCGCAATTACTTGGAATAAGTGTTTGTTCGAGTCTTGTGCAGCTTCGATCTGCGCGGTGTAATATCTTCTTTTTTCCTGTATAATCAGCTGTTTATATTTGGTAAGTTCTGTTTTATAAGCTAGTTTGTCCTGCTGATTGTAGGATCTGCGCCATTTTCTTTCATAGTTCCTGCATAGTTTTTTTTCTCCTCTAAGGAATTCAGAGAACCATGGGGCTGATGGGGCATTCCGATTTTTTGAAATATTTTTGATGGGTATCAATTGATCAAACGCATCGTTAAGCCAGTTGGTATAAGTAACTGACGCTGCGTTGGGGTCAGTGGAGACTGTGGGTTGAGTAGAGGATAAGTGAGTTTTTAGGAGCTGTGGGTCTAAACCCCTCCAGGCTCTCCATGGGCCCGATTTAATAGATAAAACTTTAAGTAGGTGCTTGGCACTGATCTGGATTTCAAAGAAGATTGCGTGGTGATCAGACCATGCTAAAGGGAGAATATTCTGTAAGCGGATATCCTGAGAGTTAGAGAAAAGGCCATCCAAGATGTGGCCAGCTTGATGCGTGGCATTCAGGACTTGCTGAAATAGACCTATTGCTTCCATGTCAGTGAGTACATTTTTGGTGTTGCTATCAAGATGATTCTCCAGATGAAAGTTGAAATCACCTAGAACTGTAAAAGTGGATTCAACTGCAGAGGGTTCTAACAACATATTTAGTGTAGAAAGAAATTCCGTTCTAGGTCCTGGTGGACGGTAGAGTAGAATACCCTTAAAGGTTTGTGATGCGGTAAGCTGAATGGAAAAATATAAAGCCTCGCAGGTAGGGAGGGGAATAGCTTCAACTTTTACTGAGAGACTGTCACGGAGAATCATGGCTAGTCCACCACCTTTTTTATTTACTCTATCCTGCCTTAAGGCAGTATAGCCCTCTGGGGTGGCATCTACAAGATCCGGTCCTGAAGAAGGGTCTGTCCAGGTTTCCGTTACAAAAAGAATATCAAGTTTATAGTCAGTTATCAGATCTGCTATATCGTATTTATGTTTGACAAGGGAGCGCGCGTTAATAAGCGCAGCGCTGATGTTTCTGCTGGATGGGTTAGTATGACGCGTTGTATTCGTTTGTTGATTGAGTTGTAGGGTGGGAGTGTAATTGCAATGTGGGCAAGCCTTCGGTGGCCTGTTCATGCTATCTAGAGCCATGCGGGTGCAGCCCTTGATAGATGGAGGGCGTAGATTATATAGATCCAGGGAGGAGTAGCTACTACTCAAATGTTCAGTGTGCTCAGAAGCAGGGGGAATGGCCCTAGGCCCGGTCCAGGCACGGACGGGCGCAGACAGGCTTGCCTTTGGCGCGCCGCCGGCGCACCCGCTGCGCACGACCGCTGCGCGTGTGCATTTGTGAGGCCTTAAATGGTGCTGGGCGCTGAGAGCTAGAGCGCTAACCAGCAGGAAGTGAGGCTGGATTCTGCTCCCAGAGGCCCTCCGCGCAACGGCACTTGCCACGTCGGACCGGGGCCAGGGAGAGGCAGGTAAGTTATTCTTCCTAGTGCCAAAAGTGCAGATACACAAAATCACAAGTAATACACACAAGGTTAAAACCTGAAGATGATTTGTAGCAGCAAAGTGAGATTAAAAACGATCAGGTAGCTAAAACAAATGTTCGCACAGAGCAGCTTGCAGCGTATCAGGATCAGTGACTGCTGCGTCCGCTGCGCATGCGCATTTGTGAGGCCTTAAATGGTGCTGGGAGCTGAGAGCTAGAGCGCTAACCAGCAGGAAGTGAGGCTGGATTCTGCTCCCAGAGGCCCTCCGCGCAACGGCACTTGCCGCGTTGGACCGGGGCCAGGGAGAGGCAGGTAAGGTATTCATCCTAGTGCCAAAAGTGCAGATACACAAAATCACAAGTAATACACACAAGTCTAAAACCTGAAGATGATTTGTAGCAGCAAAGTGAGATTA
The DNA here is from genome assembly GCF_964204655.1 of Triturus cristatus. Classification (NCBI taxonomy): domain Eukaryota; kingdom Metazoa; phylum Chordata; class Amphibia; order Caudata; family Salamandridae; genus Triturus; species Triturus cristatus. The sequence goes on from NC_140590.1 coordinate 560,638,050, forward strand.
AAAACGATCAGGTAGCTAAAACAAATGTTCGCACAGAGCAGCTTGCAGCGTCTCAGGATCAGTGACTGCTGCATCCGCTGCGCGTGCGCATTTGTGAGGCCTTAAATGGTGCTGGGCGCTGAGAGCTAGAGCGCTAACCAGCAGGAAGTGAGGCTGGATTCTGCTCCCAGAGGCCCTCCGCGCAACGGCACTTGCCGCGTCGGACCGGGGCCAGGGAGAGGCAGGTAAGGTATTCTTCCTAGTGCCAAAAGTGCAGATACACAAAATCACAAGTAATACACACAAGGTTAAAACCTGAAGATGATTTGTAGCAGCGAAGTGAGATTAAAAACGATCAGGTAGCTAAAACAAATGTTCGCACAGAGCAGCTCGCAGCGTCTCAGGATCAGTGACTGCTGCGTCTGCTGCGCGTGCACATTTGTGAGGCCTTAAATGGTGCTGGGCGCTGAGAGCTAGAGTGCTAACCAGCAGGAAGTGAGGCTGGATTTTGCTCCCAGAGGCCCTCCGCGCAATGGCACTTGCCGCGTCGGACCGGGGCCAGGGAGAGGCAGGTAAGGTATTCTTCCTAGTGCCAAAAGTGCAGATACACAAAATCACAAGTAATACACACAAGGCTAAAACCTGAAGATGATTTGTAGCAGCAAAGTGAGATTAAAAACGATCAGGTAGCTAAAACAAATGTTCGCACAGAGCAGCTTGCAGCGTCTCAGGATCAGTGACTGCTGCGTCCGCTGCGCGTGTGCATTTGTGAGGCCTTAAATGGGGCTGGGCGCTGAGAGCTAGAGCGCTAACCAGCAGGAAGTGAGGCTGGATTCTGCTCCCAGAGGCCCTCCGCGCAACGGCACTTGCCGCGTCGGACCGGGGCCAGGGAGAGGCAGGTAAGGTATTCTTCCTAGTGCCAAAAGTGCAGATACGGTGGAGGTGATGTTGGTGGTGGTATTGGTGCTGGTATTGGTACTGTTGGTGGTATTGGTGGTGCTGGTGGTGGTGGTGGTACTGATGGTGGCGGTATTGGTGGTGGTGGTGGTGGTATTGGTGGTGATATTGATGGGGTCGGTAATAGTATTGGTGGTGGTACTGGTAATGGTGGTGGTGGTATTGGTGGTGGTGGTATTGGTGGTGGTGGTATTATTGGTGGTGGTCGTATTGGTATTGGTGGTGGTATTATTGGTGGTGGTATTGGTGGTGGTGGTATTGTTATTGGTGGTGGTACTGGTGGTGGTGGAATTGGTGGTGGTGGTATTGGTGGTGATGGTATTAGTATTGGTGGTGGTGGTATTGGTATTTGTGGTGGTATTGGCGTTGGTGGTATTGGTGGTGGTATTGATGGTGGTGTTATTGGTAGTGGTGGTATTAATAGTGGTGGTGGTATTGGTGGTGCTGATATTGGTGGTAGTGGTGGTGGTATTGGTGGTGATGATATTAGTGGAGGTATTGGTATTGTCTGTGGTGGTGTTGGATTGGTGGTATTGGTGGTGGTGTTGGTGGTATTGGTGGTGTTGGTATTGGTGGTGGAGATGGTATTGGTGGTGGTGGTATTAGTGGTGGTGGTATTGGTGGTGGTCGTGGTGGTATTGGTAGTGGTGGCAGTATTGATGGTGGTGGTATTGATGGTATTGTTGTTGGTGGTATTGGTGGTGGTGGTATTGGTGGTGGTGGTAGTGATATTGGCGGTGGTGGTGGTATTGTTGGTTGTGGTGTTGGTGTTGGTTTTGCTAATTTTGGTGGTGGTGGTGGTGGTATTAGTGGTGGCGATATTGGTGGTGGGGGTACTGGTATTGGTGGTGGTGGTTTGGGTGGTGGTGGGCGTGATATTGGTGGTGGTATTAGTGGTGGTGGTAGCACTGGTATTGGTGGTGGTAGTATTGGTGATGGCGGTATTGGTGGTGGTGGTATTAGTGGTAGTGGTGCTGGTGGTGGTACAGGTGGTTGTGGTGGTATTCGTGGTATTGGTGCAGGTGGTGGTATCAGTGGTGGCAGTATTGGTATTGATGGTGGTACTGGTATTGGTAATGGTGGTATTGGTGGTGGTGGTAATGGTATTGGTGCTTGTGTTATTGGTGCTGGTGGTGGTATTGGTGGTGGGGTATTGGTGCTGGTGGGATTGGTGTTGGTGGTGGTATTGGTGGTGGTGGGATTGGTGGTGGTGGGGGTATTGGTGATGATGGTGGTGGTATTGGTGCTGGTATTGGTACTGGTGGTGGTATTGGTGTTGCTGGTGGTGGTGGTGGTACTGATGGTGGTGGTGGTGGTATTGGTGGTATAGGAGGTGGAGGTGGTATTGGTGGTGGTATTGGTATTGGTATTGGTACTGGTGGTGGTATTGGTATTCGTGGTGGTGGTGGTATTAGTGGTGGTGGTGTTGGCAGTGGTATTGGTGGTGGGGGTATTGGTGGTGGTGGTATTGGTGGTGGTGGTATTGATGGCGGTGGTATTGGTGGTGGTGGTATTAATAGTGGTGGTATTGGTGGTGGTGGTATTGGTGGTGGTGATATTGGTCGTATTGGTGGTGGTGTTATTGGTGGTGGTATTTGTGATCGGGTATTGGTGGTGGTGGTATTGGTGGTAGTGGTGGTGGCGGTATTGGTATTGGTGATACTGGTATTGGTGGTGGTGGTATTGGTATTGGTGGTGGTGGTAATATGGTAGTCTTCTTGGTGGTGGTATAGGTGGTGGTGGTATTGTTGGTGGTGGTGGTATTGTTATTGGTGGTGGTATTGGTATTGGTGGTGATGGTATTAGTATTGGTGGTGGTGGTATTGGTATTGGTGGTGGTGGTGGTATTGGTGGTGGTGGTGGCATTGGTGATGGTGGTAATAATAGTGGTGGTGGTATTGGTGGTGCTGATATTGGTGGTAGTGGTGGTGGTATTGGTGGTGATGATATTGGTGGAGGTATTGGTATTGTCTGTGGTGGTGTTGGATTGGTGGTATTTGTGGTGGTGTTGGTGGTATTGGTGGTGTTGGTATTGGTGGTGGAGATGGTATTGGTGGTGGTGGTATTAGTGGTGGTGGTATTGGTGGTGGTCGTGGTGGTATTGGTGGTGGTGGCTGTTAGAAGAACCCCACTCCCACACCGGAAAGGGTGGTGGTAACGGGGTCCTTCCAGACATACACAGTGGTAGCTTGGCTCGAGTGGTCAGGGGTCAGGCACCGTGTTAAGCATACGCAATACCCATACAATAACCATGCGTGCATCCGTTCCAAAAACGACACTACACCTTAAAAATTATGAAAATATCTCTGTGTTTATCCTCTTTTCTCTTAGTTGCTGATTGAATAAATAATAATACAATCACAGTACACAAGCTTCTCCTTAAAAAGTGCAGGTCAAATAAATAGTAATACTTTACAGGTGCAATAAATAGGATCAGGTCAAATAAATACTATGAGGGAATAAATACTGTACAGAAATAAGTTAGCTCAGGACAATAAATACATTACAGGAATAACTTAGATAAATACAATAAATACAGTACCCTCAATAAATAATATCAGCCAACCATGACATTTGTAAAATCAGATCACATTTAAAATACTATGGGCTGATTTGGCCCAGTCACAGCTTGTGGTTAGGTGGATGGCCTGAGGGTGTCTCACCTAGCTTGGGTAAGGCTGAGGCTAAAACTGAGGTAGATCAAGGGTAATCTAGGAATCTGGCTCTCCCAAACTACACCACCCCTCACACAGGTCACTGTATCAGTCTCAGTCCACCCCTGGCACTTCCAGGCTGGTTCTAACACCTCTTTCTCCCTTAGGATGGTCTCTTAGAGCTCCACAGGGCCTTAGGCGCCCTCTATTCCACTTACTGCCCTTTTTATGAAGCTCCGACGCCGCTGGAGTCGTGTCGACGCCGTGAGGCGGCTCCGGTTCGATGTCGGCGGCCTCGGCACAATGTCAGTTCTTGACGACGCCGGTAGGCGGTTCCGGTTCGATGTCGGCGGCCTCGGCTCGATGTCGACCTCCGGTTCGATGACGTCGGGCTGTCTTGGCTCGATGTCGACTTCCGCCGGCTCCGGAGTGCGACCTCCACTCCCGACCTCCGGCACGATTCTCTTCAGGTTCCGGCGACTCCGGAGTGCGATCTCCACTCCCGACCTCCGGCACGATTCTCTTCAGGTTCCGGCGACTCCGGAGTGCGATCTCCACTCCCGACCTCCGGCACGCTTTTCCTCGGTCTCCAGCGACTCCGGAGGGCGGACTTCACTCCCCCGTCGACGCTGCTCACTTGACCTCGGGTGACTTCCTCCTCGACCTCTGGTACTCTCCACGACCTCCGTCGGCGCCCTCTCTCGACCTCTGGCGGCTCCGGGTACGACGTCTGCTTTCCAGTCAGCGCCGCTTCTCCACCTCGGGCTCCAGGTCTCAGGCTTCTCGACGTCGGACTCCAGGGAAACCAATAAACAGGTCAGATTCTGGCTTTTCTTTACTTCTAAGGCCTGTTCCTGCTGTCCAGGTCCTTAAGATGGTTTTTCTTGCTTTCTCCCACACAGGGCTCCAGGCTGGTCTCAGTCAGTAGGGACTAGTATCAAGGGTGGGTTTATGGACCCCACTCCAGGCACAAGTTTCCACCCCTGCTGCCTCACTCCTTCCTCCTTCAGGTTTCTGCTGCTCTCTCTTCACCAGTCAGGTGCCAACTGCCAGCTCCAACTGTCAACTCTGGCTTAGCTTCCCAACATTCCAAACCGCCTCCAACTGTCACAGGGTTCTGGAATGTTCTGGAAGGTGCTGGTAGGTTCCAGTGGGTTCTGATGATGTCACAGGTGGCCACCATTTTGTGCTCCAGGCCCTCAGACAGAAGTTCCAGGGGTAGATAAAATGGCTCCCTGAATCTGCATCAATACGAAAAAGTCTGGTGGTTCCCAAAAAGGAAAAATACTAACAGGGTTTGAGGCAAAAGTGGGACAAAATAAATAATGATGAGGAGGGACCACCCAAAGGGCTGACAGGTCTAACACGCGTCCCCCCCAGCTGAAAGTGGGGAGAGCTACCCAACCCCTTGGGAGTTCTCATCACTAAGGCGGAAATACCTTGAGAGACCGTCTGCATTGGCGTGGTCCACTCCAGGCCGATGTTCCACCTGAAAGTCCATTCCCTGTAGGGAAATAGACCACCTCAACAACTTGGGATTCTCCCCCTTCATCTGCATCAGCCAACGAAGGGGTCTGTGGTCGGTCTGAACTAGGAAGTGCGAGCCAAACAGGTATGGCCGCAACTTCTTCAGAGCCCATACCACTGCAAAGGCTTCACGCTCTATTGCACTCCACTTCTGTTCCCTGGGAAGTAGTCTCCGGGATAGGAAGACCACGGGTTGATCCAGACCCTCTTCATTGAGTTGCGATAACACTGCCCCAATGCCATGTTCTGATGCATCTGTCTGGACAATGAACTCCTTGGAAAAGTCTGGGGCCCTTAAGACCGGGGCCTCGCACATGGCTTGCTTCAGCTTCACAAAGGCCTGCTGACAAGCCTCCGTCCAGACTACCTGTCGAGGTTGTTTCTTGGACGTGAGCTCCGTGAGGGGGGCTACGATGGTTCCGTACCCCTTCACGAAGCGGCGGTAGTATCCCGTGAGGCCCAGAAAAGCTCGGACCTCAGTCTGTGTCTTGGGGGGTTCCCAGGCCATGACGGCCTCGATCTTCGCCTGGAGGGGTTGCACCGCTCCCCTACCCACCAAGTGTCCAAGGTACACTACCGACCCCTGCCCGATCTGGCACTTGCTGGCCTTGATCGTCAATCCAGCTTGTCTCAGGGCCTGGAGAACAGCTTGCAGGTGACGCAAGTGATCCTCCCAGCTGTTACTGAAGACGGCTATGTCATCCAGATAAGCAGCAGAGAAACTCTCCATTCCGGTGAGGATCTGGTTTACCAGGCGCTGAAACGTGGCAGGTGCGTTCTTGAGCCCAAAGGGCATCACACAGAACTGGTAGTGGCCATTGGGCGTGGAGAAGGCTGACCTTTCCCTTGCTCCATCAGTCAAAGAGATCTGCCAGTACCCAGAAGTAAGGTCAAAGGTACTTAGATATTGGGCAGCTCCCAGCCGGTCAATCAATTCATCCGCCCTAGGGATCGGATGAGCATCAGTTTTGGTTACTGAATTCAGTCCCCGGTAGTCCACACAGAACCTCAGTTCCGGTTGGCCACCCGGTGGTGCAGTTTTTGGTACTAGTACCACCGGACTGGACCAGGGGCTGCTAGAAGGTTCGATCACTCCTAGCTCCAGCATCTTAGTGACTTCACTGTTACTGCTGGCCTTCACCTTGTCTGACATCCGGTAGATCTTGGACTTCACAGGTGGGCTGTCTCCTGTGTCCACGTCATGGACGCACAGGTGAGTCCTACCCGGGACAAGGGAGAACAACGAAGAGTACTGTCCCAGGACCTGGCGGCAGTCCTCCTGCTGTTCAAGAGTTAGAGATGGGGAGAGAATCACTCCCTCCACCGACCCATCCTTCTCTTGAGACGCAAACAAATCGGGGAGAGGCTCGCTTTCCGCGTCCTCTGCTCCGTCAGTCACCATCATCAAAATGACTTCGGGCCTCTCGTGGTGGGGTTTGAGGCGGTTGGCATGCAGCACCCGTAGGGGCTGACGAGGGGTCTTAAGATCCACCAAGTAGGTAGCCTTACCCTTCTTCTCCAATACCTCAAAGGGTCCTGACCAGCGATCCTGGAGGGCGCTAAGCTCTCCTGGTTCGATCACCCACACCTTCTGGCCAGGCTCCAACTCCACCGGGTGAGCGTTGTGGTCATACCACGCCTTCATTACTGCTTGGCTGGCCTCCAAGTTGTCAGAAGCTTGCTTCCACAACTTAGCCATTTGGCTCCGGAAGGCCAGCATTTAGCTCACCACGTCCTGGGGAAGCTTTCTGGGAGTTCTTTCCCATCCGTCTCTCACCAGGTTGAGAGGTCCACGTACAGGGTGCCCATACAAAAGCTCGAAGGGGCTGAAGCCCACTCCCTTCTGTGGCACTTCCCTGTAGGAAAACAATAAACAGGGTAGGAGGACGTCCCCTTTCCTCCGCAGGCTTTCAGGCAGACTTCTGATCATGCCTTTCAAGGTTTTGTTAAACCTCTCCACCAGACCATTGGTCTGGGGGTGGTAAGGAGTTGTGAACCGGTAGGTCACTCCACACTCCTTCCACATGGCCCGCATGTACGCTGACATGAAGTTGGTCCCCCTGTCGGACACAACTTCCTTGGGAAAACCCACTCGGGTAAAGATTCCCATCAGGGCCCTAGCCACAACAGGTGCTGTTATGGTCCTCAGATGTATTGCCTCTGGGTACCGTGTGGCATGATCCACCAAAACCAGGATAAACCTGTGACCAGCTGTAGTAGGTGGATCTAACGGACCCACAATGTCGATGCCCACCCTTTCAAAGGGGGTGCTAACGACAGGAAGTGGTTCCAGGGGAGCTTTTAGCTTCACCCCTGTTTTCCCACTGGCTTGGCAAGACACACATGTCCGGCAGTAGGTATCGGACGACACTTTCATTTGAGGCCAATAAAAGTGTGGGACAAGACGGGCGAAGGTCTTGTCTTGCCCCAGGTGTCCTGCCAAGGGGATCTCGTGAGCCAACTCCAGAAGGAAGGCTCGATAACGTTGTGGGACTACCAAGGCTCGTGACGATCCATGTAGGGGTGCCTTGGGTTCACTGTAGAGGAGGCCATCCTCCCAGTAAACACTGTAGTTCCCTTCAACGTTCCCTGCTGCCTGGGCTTCGGCCTGTCGCCTCAGCCCCTCAAGGGTAGGGCACTCCCTCTGGCCCTGGCAGAATTCCTCCCTGGACGGGCCTCCCTCCACGTGCCACTCGGCCGGGATGGGTAGGTCCTCCAGTTCGGTGACATCCCCCACCGCAGACTCCTGGTCCACCACCTCCGGTGGCCTATCCGTCCTACGGGGTGTGGACGCCGAGGCAGGCTCCTCCTGTCCTCGGTTCTTCCCTTGACTGGCAGCTGGCTGGGCCTTTGTTCTAGGCTCCAGCCGAAACGAACTCCCTCTCCGGGTAGTCGCGGACCTTGTGCTCACACAGGCCCAGTCAGGTGTACCCAGCATCTCAGTATGAGTCCGGTATTCCACCTCCTTCCAAGCATTGTGCTCCATGTCATTCCCCAGTAGACAATCGACTGGCACGGCAGGGCTTACGGCAACTCGAAGTGAACCTGCAACCCCCCCCCATTCAAAGGGAACCTCGGCCACCGGATAGTGGCCTGTTCTACCGTCAGCCATCGCGGCTGGGTGGAGTACATCGGGAATCACCTGCTCTGGAGACACCAGTTGGCTACGCACCATAGTCATACTGGCTCCTGTGTCTCTCAGAGCCTCCCCTCTTTGGCCGTTGATGGTGACCCACTGCCCATACTTTGCGGTATTTGCGGGCACCTGGATCTTAGGAACCATCTCCCGTTCTCCCAGGGACACTAAAGTGACACCCGCCCACTCCCTTCCCCTAATTAAAGGCATCTCCTCGTTTCGGGCACTTCGCATCTCCCTTATAGTGTCCAACGCCACCGCACTCGTAGCAATGGACAACCCTTGGCTGCTGACTCTGGCCAGGATTAGGGTTTCTGGGTGGGTTAGCCCTAGGGGTGAATCCTGTTCCCTTCCCTTGGAAGTTATTTTGGGGGCCTTTGGAGAACTCCTTTTTCTTTTCCCCTCCCTCTTTCTTCTTGGGGGCGCCCTGTCCGGCCTTTTGAGTATCCCCTCCAGTCCCCCTTGTGGACACCCGGGTACTAGCCCAAATGTCCGCCTCCTCAGCAAGCTTCCGGGGATTGGTCAGCTTGCTATCCACCAGGTGTTGACGCAGTTCAGGGAAACATTTTTCGAGCAGGTGTTCCTTCAGTACTAAATCAAACAACCCCTCGTAGTTCCTCACTTCACTGCCCTGAATCCAACCCTCTAGTGCCTTCTTTGCATAGTCCAGGAAGTCCACCCAATTCTGTGTGCCCAGTTTGTGACTACCCCGGAACTTCTGTCTGTACTTTTCGGGTGTTAGTCCAAACTTTCTTATGAGCGCCACCTTCATGGTGAGGTAGTGGGTCTGCTCATCCTCCTCCAGGGCCAATAAAGCATCCCTACCAGCTGGAGGCATGTACTTGTACAATCCCGCTCCCCAGTACTTCTCTGGAACCCCATGGGCCCTTAACGAGACCTCATAGGCCGCTAGCCACTTGGCAATATCGTCGCCCACTCCATAGCTAGCTACTATGTCCTTTGGCAGGTAGGGTTTGGGTTCCCTAGTGAACTCTCTTTCTTGGTCTTTGCTGCCACCATTAGGAACAGTGTGTGCCCCGACTCGTAGGATCTGAAGATCTATCTCTTTCAGCCTTAGCTCATGAGCCATCCTTTGTTCCTCCTTCTCTTTCTCCAGCCTTGCTAAGTCCCATGTGAGCTGTCTTTTCTCCCTCCGGTCTGTTAACTCCACTTCAGACAAGCCACCGCTAGAGGCACTGCTGCCCTTCCTGGAAATGGTTCTGGGCCCCGCTACTAGGTTCCCCACCTCAGGTTGGTACAAACCAGCTCCCTCACTGTCGGGCTCTCTATCCCTGTCCTCCTCCTCAGCCTTGCTTTCCCGTCGTGCCTCCCCCCAAGCCCTTAAGCTGGTTTGAAGTGCACCCTTCTTTGCTCCTGGGGGACAATACACCCCCTCCCGCTGACAAAACTCCCTGAGTTGGGCCACAGTGTACGTTTCTAGGTCTTCTAGCACAAACTCCATTTTGCCCACTCAGAACAGAAGACAGGTTTTTATAGAAGCAATGCAGGGGGGTACCTTTAATAATACCTCCTCCCACCACCAGAGTAAATTTGGAAAAAACAAAAACTCACAATTAGGAAGGCCGCTTTGAGAAAACTCCAGGTGTAGGCCTATGGACTACCCACAGTTATTGTCGAGTATGCGTAGGCACAGCTCAATCCCACCACTGAACACCAATTATGTTAGAAAAACCCCACTCCCACACCGGAAAGGGTGGTGGTAACGGGGTCCTTCCAGACATACACAGTGGTAGCTTGGCTCGAGTGGTCAGGGGTCAGGCACCGTGTTAAGCATACGCAATACCCATACAATATCCATGCGTGCATCCGTTCCAAAAACGACACTACACCTTAAAAATTATGAAAATATCTCTGTGTTTATCTTCTTTTCTCTTAGTTGCTGATTGAATAAATAATAATACAATCACAGTACACAAGCTTCTCCTTAAAAAGTGCAGGTCAAATAAATAGTAATACTTTACAGGTGCAATAAATAGGATCAGGTCAAATAAATACTATGAGGGAATAAATACTGTACAGAAATAAGTTAGCTCAGGACAATAAATACATTACAGGAATAACTTAGATAAATACAATAAATACAGTACCCTCAATAAATAATATCAGCCAACCATGACATTTGTAAAATCAGATCACATTTAAAATACTATGGGCTGATTTGGCCCAGTCACAGCTTGTGGTTAGGTGGATGGCCTGAGGGTGTCTCACCTAGCTTGGGTAAGGCTGAGGCTAAAACTGAGGTAGATCAAGGGTAATCTAGGAATCTGGCTCTCCCAAACTACACCACCCCTCACACAGGTCACTGTATCAGTCTCAGTCCACCCCTGGCACTTCCAGGCTGGTTCTAACACCTCTTTATCCCTTAGGATGGTCTCTTAGAGCTCCACAGGGCCTTAGGCGCCGTCTATTCCACTTACTGCCCTTTTTATGAAGCTCCGACGCCGCTGGAGTCGTGTCGACGCCGTGAGGCGGCTCCGGTTCGATGTCGGCAGCCTCGGCACAATGTCAGTTCTTGACGACGCCGGTAGGCGGTTCCGGTTCGATGTCGGTGGCCTCGGCTCGATGTCGACCTCCGGTTCGATGACGTCGGGCTGTCTTGGCTCGATGTCGACTTCCGCCGGCTCCGGAGTGCGACCTCCACTCCCGACCTCCGGCACGATTCTCTTCAGGTTCCGGCGACTCCGGAGTGCGATCTCCACTCCCGACCTCCGGCACGATTCTCTTCAGGTTCCGGCGACTCCGGAGTGCGATCTCCACTCCCGACCTCCGGCACGCTTCTCCTCGGTCTCCGGCGACTCCGGAGGGCGGACTTCACTCCCCCGTCGACGCTGCTCACTTGACCTCGGGTGACTTCCTCCTCGACCTCTGGTACTCTCCACGACCTCCGTCGGCGCCCTCTCTCGACCTCTGGCGGCTCCGGGTACGACGTCTGCTTTCCAGTCAGCGCTGCTTCTCCACCTCGGGCTCCAGGTCTCAGGCTTCTCGACGTCGGACTCCAGGGAAACCAATAAACAGGTCAGATTCTGGCTTTTCTTTACTTCTAAGGCCTGTTCCTGCTGTCCAGGTCCTTAAGATGGTTTTTCTTGCTTTCTCCCACACAGGGCTCCAGGCTGGGCTCAGTCAGTAGGGACTAGTATCAAGGGTGGGTTTATGGACCCCACTCCAGGCACAAGTTTCCACCCCTGCTGCCTCACTCCTTCCTCCTTCAGGTTTCTGCTGCTCTCTCTTCACCAGTCAGGTGCCAACTGCCAGCTCCAACTGTCAACTCTGGCTTAGCTTCCCAACATTCCAAACCGCCTCCAACTGTCACAGGGTTCTGGAATGTTCTGGAAGGTGCTGGTAGGTTCCAGTGGGTTCTGATGATGTCACAGGTGGCCACCATTTTGTGCTCCAGGCCCTCAGACAGAAGTTCCAGGGGTAGATAAAATGGCTCCCTGAATCTGCATCAATACGAAAAAGTCTGGTGGTTCCCAAAAAGGAAAAATACTAACAGGGTTTGAGGCAAAAGTGGGACAAAATAAATAATGATGAGGAGGGACCACCCAAAGGGCTGACAGGTCTAACAGTGGCAGTATTGATGGTGGTGGTATTGATGGTATTGCTGTTGGTGGTATTGGTGGTGGTGGTATTGGTGGTGGTGGTAGTGATATTGGCGGTGGTGGTGGTATTGTTGGTTGTGGTGTTGGTGTTGGTTTTGGTAATTTTGGTGGTGGTGGTGGTATTGGTGGTGGCGATATTGGTGGTGGTGGTACTGGTATTGGTGGTGATGGTTTGGGTGGTGGTGGGCGTGATATTGGTGGTGGTATTAGTGGTGGTGGTGGCACTGGTATTGGTGGTGGTAGTATTGGTGGCGGCGGTATTGGTGGTGGTGGTATTAGTGGTAGTGGTGCTGGTGGTGGTACAGGTGGTGGTGGTGGTATTCGTGGTATTGGTGCTGGTGGTGGTATTGGTGGTGGCAGTATTGGTATTGATGGTGGTACTGGTATTGGTAATGGTGGTATTGGTGGTGGTGGTACTGGTATTGGTGCTTGTGTTATTGGTGCTGGTGGTGATATTGGTGGTGGGGTATTGGTGCTGGTGGGATTGGTGTTGGTGGTGGTATTGGTGGTGGTGGGATTGGTAGTGGTGGGGGTATTGGTGGCGGTGGTGATGTTGGTGGTGGTATTGGTGCTGGTATTGGTACTGGTGGTGGTATTGGTGGTGCTGGTGGTGGTACTGATGGTGGCGGAATTGGTGGTGGTGGTGGTATTGGTGGTGGTGGTGGTATTGGTGGTAGAGGAGGTGGAGGTGGTATTGGTGGTGGTATTGGTATTGGTACTGGTGGTGGTATTGGTATTCGTGGTGGTGGTGGTATTAGTGGTGGTGGTGTTGGCAGTGGTATTGGTGGTGGGGGTATTGGTGGTGGTGGTATTGGTGGTGGTTGTATTGATGGCGGTGGTATTGGTGGTGGTGGTATTAATAGTGGTGGTATTGGTGGTAGTAGGGGTGGTGGTATTGGTCGTATTGGTGGTGGTGTTATTAGTGGTGGTATTTGTGATGGGGGTATTGGTGGTGGTGGTATTGGTGGTAGTGGTGGTTGCGGTATTGGTATTGGTGATACTGGTATTGGTGGTGGTGGTATTGGTGGTGGTGGGGTTATTGGTGGTGGTGGGGGTATTGGTGGTGGTGGTGATGTTGGTGGTGGTATTGGTGCTGGTATTGGTACTGTTGGCGGTATTGGTGGTGCTGGTGGTGGTATTGGTGGTGGGGTATTGGTGCTGGTGGGATTGGTGGTGGTGGTGGTATTGGTGGTGGTGGTATTGGTGGTGGTGGGGGTATTGGTGGAGGTGGTGATGTTGGTGGTGGTATTGGTGCTGGTATTGGTACTTTTGGTGGTATTGTTGGTGGTGGTGGTGGTACTGATGGTGGCGGTATTGGTGGTGGTGGTGGTATTGGTATTGGTGGTGGTATTGATGGGGTCGGTATTAGTATTGGTGGTGGTACTGGTATTGGTGGTGGTGTTATTGGTGCTGGTGGTATTGGTGGTGGTGGTATTATTGGTGGTGGTCGTATTGGTATTGGTGGTGGTGGTATTGTTATTAGTGGTGGTACTGGTGGTGGTGGTATTGGTGGTATTGATGGTGGTGATGGTATTAATAGTGGTGGTGGTATTGGTGGTGCTGATATTGGTGGTGGTGGTGGTATTGGTGGTGATGATATTGGTGGAGGTATTGGTATTGTCTGTGGTGGTGTTGGATTGGTGGTATTGGTGTTGGTGTTGGTGGTATTGGTGGTGTTGGTATTGGCGGTGGTGGTATTGGTGGTGGTGGTGGTATTATTGGTGGAGGTCGTATTGGTATTGGTGTTGATATTATTGGTGGTGGTATTGGTGGTGGTGGTATTGTTATTGGTGGTGGTGGAATTGGTGGTGGTGGTATTGGTGGTGATGGTATTAGTATTGGTGGTGGTGGTATTGGTATTGGTGGTGGTATTGGTGTTGGTGGTATTGGTGTGATGTGATGTGATGTGAAGGGGTTTTTATAAAGCGCAGATTGCTGTTCGGAGAGAGTGAAATACCAAGTTTTGAGGGCCTTTCTGAAAATTGCTTCTGTAGGGATTTGACGGAGATGAGAGGGAAGAAGGTTCCAGGTCTTGGAGCCTAGTACCGCCAGGGAGTTTCCTCCTTTGATCTTGAGTCTGAATTTGGGAATGGTGAGAAGATTGGCCCCTTGAGACCTGAGGCATCACGTGGGGCTGTAGTGCTTGAACATTTTCAGTATGTAGTTGGGTCTCTTTCCATTGAAGGCCCTGAAAGTGATCAGTAGAATTTTAAAGAGCACCCTTTTGTAGATGGGCAGCCAGTGTAGGAAGTTCATTGCTGCTGTAGCTGAGGTTCTCTTTTTCCATCCTAGCACTAGTCTGGCTGCAGCATGCTGTACCATTTGTAATATGTGGCAGACTTCTCTGTTGGTCCCTGCATATAGACTATTACAGTAGTCGATGCGGGAGGTGATGAGGGCTACTGCGACCGTTTTCCTTGCGGAGATGGGAATTAGGTCGTAAAATTCCTGAGCCCTTTAATAATTCCGAAGCAGGTCCCTGCTACGGCTGTGGCTTGCTGTTTGACGCTCAGGGAGGGGTCACATTTGATCCCTAGGTTACGGACTGAGGAGGCAGTACTTGGGGGGGGCAATGGCATCCTCAGGCCACCACGATGAGGGGTTGAAGGTATTTCCTTTGCCGAAAGGTAGAATTTCAGTTTTCCCAGTATTGCACTTGAGATGATTTAGGTTCATCCATCTGAACGTGGCGGTAAGGCAGTTTTGGAGCCTTTTTTCGGCTTCACAGGTGTCATTCTCCAGCACCAGAAAGAGCTGCGTGTCATCTGCTTATGCAATGGTATCTATACCAAAAGATGAGATGAGGGTGATTAGTGGGGCCATATATATATTGAAAAGTGTGGGGCTCAAGCAGGAGCCTTGAGGGACTCCGGAGCCTACTAACTTTCCTTCTGACCTGTACTGTCCTAAAACCACCACTTGTCTCCTATTTGCAAGGAAGCTTGTTATCCAGCTCAGTGCGGTTCTGACAATTCCTGCCGCGGCTAGACGGTCCAACAGAATGGTATGGGACACCGTGTCAAACGCCGCGGACAGGTCTAACAGAACCAGGACTGCTTTCTTTCCCTGATCTAGTGCTTCACGGAGGGTTTCAGAGGAGAAGATTAGGGCTGATTCTGTAGAATGTTGGGATCTGAAAAATGCTTGGTTGGGATGCCAGATGTTGTTGGTTTCCAAGAAAGCAGTGAGTTGTTTATTAACAGCTTTCTCAGTAAGTTTGCAGAAAGCTGGAAGTAGGGAAATGGGACGAAGGTTTGTGGGGGTAGTAGGGTCCGGTAGTGTTTTTTTTGCAAGGGTTTGACTGCTGCGAGTTTCCATTCTTCGGGGACCAGACCATGGTTGAGTGAGGAATTTATGATGCTATTAATGAGTGGGTTGGCAATCTCTATTAGTGAATGGAGCACCAACGGGGGGCAGGGGTCAAAGAGGGATCCTGATTTAATTTTGAGGATTTCTGTCTGAGTTTCTTCTTAGCTTACAGGTTGAAAAGAGGTCAGGGTATGAATTTTTAATCTGGAATTAATTGCCTTGCTCTCCTCATTGTTATGAGGTTGCGGGAAGTCTTTGGTCAGTGTTAAGATTTTGCCCTCACAGAAGTCTGAAATGGTGTTGCAGAGGGTCTGTGAGGGGGGATGTCTTTCTGCATGGTTTTAGGGTTAGTAAATGTTTTTACAATGTTGAAGATTTCTTTTTGTTTGTTATTGCTTTTATTAATGGCTTCTGTATAGTATTCCCTTTTGGCTGTTTTAATCGAACCATGGTATTGGTGACGGGCGATTTTATACATGTCTTGGTCAAGGTCTGTATAGTTAAGTCGCCACTTCCATTTGAGCGCCCTCACCTTCCTTTGTTCCTCTTTTAGGGTAGAAGAGAACCACGGGGCGGTGGGTCTCTGTTTTCTCCTGGTCCTCAAACAGGGAGGGATGGACTCCTGGCCCTTTATGAGTGTGTTGATCCATTCCCTAAAGGCCTGACTGTCTTTGTCAGGAGCTCCTGATGGAGTCGGTCTAGATTTGTCAGCTCTTGTCAGGAAGTCTGATTGGCCAATCAGATCTTTCCAACAGGGTCCTTTCATGGTAGGCCCTGGGGAATCGTTAGCTTTCTTGGTCCGAGAGTGGAATATCACTGGGAATTCGAACGGGATATAGTTATGGTCTGTCCAGGTTAATATTTGTGAGGTGTCTACCTTAAGTGCTTCGATATTGGAGCAGATACAGTCAAGTATATGTCCCGCCTTGTGTGTGACGGAGGTGGTAAGAATTTTCAGGCCAAGTACATTCATAGTATCAGTGAAGCAGATTGTAGCCTGGTCTGAGTGGGCGTCTAGATGTATGTTGGCGTCTCCCAGGATGGTGAAATTGGCTGATTTGAGGACTAGGTTGCCTATAGCTTCACCGATGCAGTTAGTGAAGTCAGTGTGTGTGCCAGGTGGTCGGTAAATCAAAGCCCCTGAGAAAGTGAAGGAGTCGTGTATTTTTAGCGCAAAGCCAACATTTTCTGCCCCTTTAAGGCCTGGTATGGTGAAAGTTTGGCAGTTCAGGGTGTCACGGTAGGCAATAGCAATACCTCCACCCCTCTGAATAGGTCCATCCTCTCTGGAGATTAGGTATCCTGTGGGGAGGGAGTTTGTTATATCAGGGTTACTATTGGGTGTCAACCATGTTTCCGTCATAAAGAGGCAGTCTAGCTTTTTTTCCATTATTAGATCAAAGATATGTGCGGCGTGCTTTCCCATGGACCTGACGTTAATCAGTCCGCACCGTAGCTTCCTTACTTGTATAGGTGGCTGATTTCTCTCTTGATTGTTGGGGCCAAGGCTGTGTCTGCAGAGTCTGCAGCTCCAGGAACCTATCCAGGTCGTCATGTCAAGTGGTTGAGTGCAGGACGATGGGTCTGGTTTAAGTTTTAGTAGAGCTTCTCTTGTATAGCTAATTTTTTGAGCAGGGGGGGTGGCACTAGGCACGGGCGAGGCGCGGACGGGCACAGACGGGCTTGCCTTTGGCGCGCCTTAGGCGCGCAGGCGGCGCGTCCGCTGCGCGTTCGAGGGGGGCACATTGTTAAGTGAAGCGGGAGGGGGCGTGGCCTACATCCGTGGGCGGGCCGAGAATGGCGGCCAGAACTCCGACCCGCGGCAGCCCTTGGATCGGCAGCGCGGGGAATTCTGATCAGGTGAGGTGGGGGGGGGAGTGCTCAGGGGGAAAGTGCAACAATGCAAAGTACAAATTTGTTTAAAAACAGTTTCTAAGATCAAGTTTTTTAAAAATATGCGAACGAGCTCCCGGCTATCTCGCCTCAGGAGTGTTGGTGGTGGTATTGATGGTGGTGTTATTGGTGGTGGTGGTATTTATAGTGGTGGTGGTATTGGTGGTGCTGATATTGGTGGTAGTGGTGGTGGTATTGGTGGTGATGATATTAGTGGAGGTATTGGTATTGTCTGTGGTGGTGTTGGATTGGTGGTATTGGTGGTGGTGTTGGTGGTATTGGTGGTGTTGGTATTGGTGGTGGAGATGGTATTGGTGGTGGTGGTATTAGTGGTGGTGGTATTGGTGGTGGTCGTGGTGGTATTGGTGGTGGTGGCAGTATTGATGGTGGTGGTATTGATGGTATTGTTGTTGGTGGTATTGGTGGTGGTGGTAGTGATATTGGCGGTGGTGGTGGTATTGTTGGTTGTGGTGTTGGTGTTGGTTTTGGTAATTTTGGTGGTGGTGGTGGTATTGGTGGTGGCGATATTGGTGGTGGTAGTACTGGTATTGGTGGTGGTGGTTTGGGTGGTGGTGGGCGTGATATTGGTGGTGGTATTAGTGGTGGTGGTGGCACTGGTATTGGTGGTGGTAGTATTGGTGGCGGCGGTATTGGTGGTGGTGGTATTAGTGGTAGTGGTGCTGGTGGTGGTACAGGTGGTGGTGGTGGTATTCGTGGTATTGGTGCTGGTGGTGGTATTGGTGGTGGCAGTATTGGTATTGATGGTGGTACTGGTATTGGTAATGGTGGTATTGGGAGTGGTGGTACTGGTATTGGTGCTTGTGGTATTGGTGCTGGTGGTGTGATTGGTGGTGGGGTATTGGTGCTGGTGGGATTGGTGTTGGTGGTGGTATTGGTGGTGGTGGGATTGGTAGTGGTGGGGGTATTGGTGGCGGTGGTGATGTTGGTGGTGGTATTGGTGCTGGTATTGGTACTGGTGGTGGTATTGGTGGTGCTGGTGGTACTGATGGTGGCGGTATTGGTGGTGGTGGTGGTATTGGTGGTGGTATAGGAGGTGGAGGTGGTATTGGTGGTGGTATTGGTATTGGCATTGGTACTGGTGGTGGTATTGGTATTCGTGGTGGTGGTGGTATTAGTGGTGGTGGTGTTGGCAGTGGTATTGGTGGTGGGGGTATTGGTGGTGGTGGTATTGGTGGTGGGGTATTGGTGCTGGTGGGATTGGTGTTGGTGGTGGTATTGGTGGTGGTGGGATTGGTAGTGGTGGGGGTATTGGTGGCGGTGGTGATGTTGGTGGTGGTATTGGTGCTGGTATTGGTACTGGTGGTGGTATTGGTGGTGCTGGTGGTACTGATGGTGGCGGTATTGGTGGTGGTGGTGGTTTTGGTGGTGGTGGTGGTATTGGTGGTATAGGAGGTGGAGGTGGTATTGGTGGTATTGGTATTGGCATTGTACTGGTGGTGGTATTGGTATTCATGGTGGTGGTATTAGTGGTGGTGGTGTTGGCAGTGGTATTGGGGGTGGGGGTATTGGTGGTGGTGGTATTGGTGGTGGTGGTATTGATGGCGGTGGTATTGGTGGTGGTGGTATTATTAGTGGTGGTATTGGTGGTGGTAGGGGTGGTGGTATTGGTTGTGGTGATATTGGTCGTATTGGTGGTGGTGTTATTGGTGGTGGTATGTGTGATAGGGGTATTGGTGGTGGTGGTATTGGTGGTAGTGGTGGTGGCGTTATTGGTATTGGTGATACTGGTATTGGTGGTGGTGGTATTGGTGGTGGTGGTATTATGGTAGTCTTATTGGTGGTGGTATAGGTGGTGGTGGTATTGTTGGTGGTGGTGGTATTGTTATTGGTGGAGGTATTGGTGGTATTGGTATTGGTGGTGATGGTATTAGTATTGGTGGTGGTGGTATTGGTATTGGTGGTGGTGGTGGTATTGGTGGTGGTGGTGGCATTGATGGTGGTGGTATTGGTGGGGGTGGTGGTATTAATAGTGGTGGTGCTATTGGTGGTGCTGATATTGGTGGTAGTGGTGGTGGTGGTGGTGGTCTTGGTGGTGATGATATTGGTGGAGGTATTGGTATTGTCTGTGGTGGTTGTGGACTGGTGGTATTGGTGGTGATGTTGGTGGTATTGGTGGTGTTGGTATTGGTGGTGGTGGTATTGGTGGTGGTGGTATTGGTGGTGGTGGTATAGTTGGTGGTCGTGGTGGTATTGGTGGTGGTGGCAATATTGATGATGGTCGTATTGATTGTATTGTTGGTGGTGGTATTGGTGTTGGTGGTACTGGTGGTGGTGGTATTGGTGGTGGCGATATTGATGGTGGTGGTACTGGTATTGGTGGTGCTGGTGGTTTGGGTGGTGGTGGGGGTGAAATTGGTGGTGGTATTAGTGGTGGTCTTGGTATTGGTGGTGGTGGCACTGGTATTGGTGGTGGTAGTATTGGTAGTGGCGGTATTGGTGGTGGTGGTATTAGTGGTAGTGGTGTTGGTGGTGGTACAGGTGGTGGTGGTGGTATTCGTGGTATTGGTGCTGGTGGTGGTATTGGTGGTGGCAGTATTGGCATTGATGATGGTACTGGTATTGATAATAGTGGTATTGGTGGTGGTGGTACTGGTATTGGTGCTTGTAGTATTGGTGCTGGTGATGGTGTTGGTGGTGGGGTAATGGTGGTGGTGGTATTGGTGGTGGTGGGGGTATTGGTGGTGGTGGTGATGTTGGTGGTGGTATTGGTGCTGGTATTGGTACTGTTGGTGGTATTGGTGGTGCTGGTGGTGGTGGTGGTACTGATGGTGGGGGTATTATTGGTGGTGGTCGTATTGGTATAGGTGGTGGTATTATTGGTGGTAGTATTGGTGGTGGTGGTATTGTTATTGGTGGTGGTACTGGTGGTGGTGGTATTGGTGGTGATGGCATTGGTGGTGATGGTATTCGAATTGGTGGTGGTGGTATTGGTATTGGTGGTGGTATTGGTGGTATTGGTGGTGGTGGTGGTATTGATGGTGGTGGTATTGGTGGTGGTGGTATTAATAGTGGTGGTGGTATTAATAGTGGTGGTGGTATTGGTGGTGCTGATATTGGTGGTAGTGGTGGTGGTGGTGGTATTGGTGGTGATGATATTGGTGGAGGTATTGGTATTGTCTGTGGTGGTGTTGGATTGGTGGTATTGGTGGTGGTGTTGGTGGTATTAGTGGTGTTGGTATTGGTGGTGGTGGTATTGGTGGTGGTCATGGTGGTATAGGTGGTTGTGGCAGTATTGATGGTGGTGGTATTGATGGTATTGTTGGTGGTGGTATTGAGTGTTGGTGGTATTGGTGTGATGTGATGTGATGTGAAGGGGTTTTTAAAAAGCGCAGGTTGCACTCCAAGGAGCATCTTTGTGCTGTATAAGAGATTTAAGAATCCTAGAGGATCTGGAAGGAAGGGGGAGGTATCTAAACTAGGTTTTTACATTGCTGTTCGGAGAGAGTGAAAAACCAAGTTTTGAGGGCCTTTCTAAAAATTGCTTCTGTAGGGATTTGACGGAGATGAGAGGGAAGAAGGTTCCAGGCCTTGGAGCCTAGTACCGCCAGGGATTTTCCTCCTTTAGTCTTGAGTCTGAATTTGGGAATGGTGAGAAGATTGACCCCTTGAGACCTGCCGAAAGGTAGAATTTCAGTTTTCCCAGTATTGCACTTGAGATGATTTAGGTTCATCCATCTGAACGTGGCGGTAAGGCAGTTTTGAAGCTTTTTTTCGGCTTCACAGGTGTCATTCTCCAGCACCAGAATGTGCTGCGTGTCATCTGCGTATGCAATGGTATCTATACCAAAAGATGAGATGAGGGTGATTAGTGGGGCCATATATATATTGAAAAGTGTGGGGCTCAAGCAGGAGCCTTGAGGGACTCCGGAGCCTACTAACTTTCCTTCTGACCTGTACTGTCCTAAAACCACCACTTGTCTCCTATTTGCAAGGAAGCTTTTTATCCAGCTCAGTGCGGTTCCGACAATTCCTGCCGCGGCTAGACGGTCCAACAGAATGGTATGGGACACCGTGTCAAACGCCGCGGACAGGTCTAACAGAACCAGGACTGCTTTCTTTCCCTGATCTAGTGCTGCACGGAGGGTTTCAGAGGAGAAGATTAGGGCTGATTCTGTAGAATGTTGGGATCTGAAACCTGCTTGGTTGGGATGCCAGATGTTGTTGGTTTCCAAGAAAGCAGTGAGTTGTTTATTAACAGCTTTCTCAGTAAGTTTGGAGAAAGCTGGAAGTAGGGAAATGGGACGAAGGTTTGTGAGGGTAGTAGGGTCCGGTAGTGTTTTTTTTGCAAGGGTTTGACTGCTGCGAGTTTCCATTCTTCGGGGACCAGACCATGGTTGAGTGAGGAATTTATCATGCTATTAATGAGTGGGTTGGCAATCTCTATTAGTGAATGGAGCACCAACGGGGGGCATGGGTCAAAGAGGGATCCTGATTTAATTTTGAGGATTTCTGTCTGAGTTTCTTCTTGGCTTACAGGTTGAAAAGAGGTCAGGGTATGAATTGTTAATCTGGAATTAATTGCCTTGCTCTCCTCATTGTTATGAGGTTGCGGGAAGTCTTTGGTCAGTGTTAAGATTTTGCCCTCAAAGAAGTCTGCAATGGTGTTGCAGAGGGTCTGTGAGGGGGGATGTCTTTCTGCATGGTTTTAGGGTTAGTAAATGTTTTTACAATGTTGAAGATTTCTTTTTGTTTGTTATTGCTTTTATTAATGGCTTCCGTATAGTATTGAATCAAAAAGGGAAGAGGGGGACCAGGAGCTGGTTGTGGTCCAATGGCCGTGCTCCACCAATGACAATTAAATCAATGAGGACATTGTTCCATGTTGGCGGTGAAACAAAAATAGCGATCACCTGCTCAACAAAAAAGGGGGAGAAAGAAAGAGTGTAGACACATTCACCCACGCATGCGCTAGATCCATCGCTCACAGCTTCCCGGCTCGCTCCTCCTGAACAGGAAGTGGTACACGCCTCCTTTAACGGCTTTAAATGGAACCCTGAATACTACCAGGACTATCTACAGGCAGCCGCTGGCAGAGGGTAGGTGCTGAATGAGCCGGCCCCCGACGCAACCGTAAGTACTCTACAACGCAGGGTCCGCTTGGGAGACGTTCCACGATCCCAATACGCAGCTCGCCCTTGCTTAGGGGCCCCAGCATCAATCTACATATGCTTTGTCTTTCTAGCAAATAGGGCGCAGGCAGCCGCAGCAACACCTAGGAAGCCCTCGCATACATTTACGATGGTAAGGAGCTTGGTATACATATGTGTGAGTCCCGTATGATGTTTTGAATGCCAACTTTATTATACTCACTCCTGTGAGACGAACCGAGTTTCCACGTATGTTCTGAGCTATCTGTCTAACCACTGCCCTCCACGTACGAGCATAGTGGGGCTCTATCCTTGGTATGTGGACTGCATACGCTACGGTTCACCTCCGAATTATTATTACTTTTATTATTTTTCTCTAGGTGCATAGACTGCCCCCTCATAACGTCATTCATTGTTTGGCATCGATGTTGACCTATTTTACGTGACTTTTGATCTCTAACACCGCCCCTCCACCTTCGGGCAATATATCACCTTCCGTTTAGATGTGTGTGTCTGGCACCGATGTTATACCGCTATCACGGTATCTGTGTATGTCTCTTTGTACACAACCATTGGTGTGACTGCACAACCACGACTTGGATGGCAATCGGGGGCACGGTCAGTTTTTTGCTGTGTTCTCTCGATAAAGTGTTGTTTATATTTGTACAAGGTCTGTCTAAAAACATCCATGTGTGTCTGTCACCCCTCTCCCTCCTTTCTTCTCCCCTCCCCCCCGTTTATTTCCCCTTCTAGGTTACACTAGCTTGGTACGCTTCCTCTGTATCTGCTGAATAGGTCACTGTACCCCGCAGCTCCGTACCTCTCTTTACCTTTCATAGACGCAGGTTACCTTTTCAACCACTGGTATTGGCGACGGGCGATTTTATACATGTCTTGGTCAAGGTCTGTATAGTTAAGTCGCCACTTCCGTTCGAGCGCCCTAACCCTCCTTTGTTCCTCTTTTAGGGTAGAAGAGAACCACGGGGCAATGGGTCTCTGTTTTCTCCTGGTCCTCAAACAGGGAGGGATGGACTCCTGGTCCTTTATGAGTGTGTTGATCCATTCCCTAAAGGCCTGACTTTCTTTGTCAGGAGCTCCTGATGGAGTCGGTCTAGATTTGTCAGCTCTTGTCAGGAAGTCTGATTGGCCAATCAGATCTTTCCAACAGGGTCCTTTCATGGTAGGCCCTGGGGAATCGTTAGCTTTCTTGGTCCGAGAGTGGAATATCACTGGGAATTCGAACGGGATATAGCTATGGTCTGTCCAGGTTAATATTTGTGGGGTGTCTACCTTAAGTGCTTCGATATTGGAGCAGATACAGTCAAGTATATGTCCCGCCTTGTGTGTGACGGAGGTGGTAAGAATTTTCAGGCCAAGTACATTCATAGTATCAGTAAAGCAGATTGTAGCCTGGTCTGAGTGGGCGTCTAGATGTATGTTGGCGTCTCCCAGGATGGTGAAATTGGCTGATTTGAGGGCTAGGTTGCCTATAGCTTCACCGATGCAGTTAGTGAAGTCAGTGTGTGTGCCAGGTGGTCGGTAAATCAAAGCCCCTGAGAAAGTGAAGGAGGCGTGTATTTTTAGCACGAAGCCAACATTTTCTGCCCCTTTAAGGCCTGGTATGGTGAAAGTTTGGCAGTTCAGGGTGTCACGGTAGGCAATAGCAATACCTCCACCCCTCTGAATAGGTCTATCCTCTCTGGAGATTAGGTATCCTGGGGGGAGGGAGTTTGTTATATCAGGGTTACTATTGGGTGTCAACCATGTTTCCGTCATAAAGAGGCAGTCTAGCTTTTTTTCCATTATTAGATCAAAGATATGTGCGGCGTGCTTTCCCATGGACCTGACGTTAATCAGTCCGCACCGTAGCTTCCTTACTTGTATAGGTGGCTGATTTCTCACTTGATTGTTGGGGCCAATGCTGTGTCTGCAGAGTCTGCAGCTCCAGGAACCTATCCAGGTCGTCATGTCAAATTGTTGAGTGCAGGACGACGAGTCTGGTTTAAATTTTAGTAGAGCTTCTCTTGTATAGCTAATTTTTTGAGCAGGGGGGGTGGCACTAGGCACGGGTGAGGCGCGGACGGGCGCAGACTGGCTTGCCTTTGGCGTGCCTTCGGCGCGTCCGCTGCACGCGTCCGCTGCACGTTCGAGGGGGGCACATTGTTAAGTGAAGGGGGAGGGGGCGTGGCCTACATCCGTGGGCGGGCCGAGAATGGCGGCAAGAACTCCGACCTGCGGCAGCCCTTGGATCGGCAGCGCGGGGAATTCTGATCAGGTGAGGTGGGGGGAGTGCTCAGGGGGAAGGTGCAACAATGCAAAGTACAAATTTGTTCAAGTTTTTTTAAAATATGCGAACGAGCTCCCAGCTATCTCGCCTCAGGAGTGTTAGTGGTGGTATTGGTGATGCTGATATTGGTGGTAGTGGTGGTGGTATTGGTGGTGATGATATTGGTGGAGGTATTGGTATTGTCTGTGGTGGTGTTGGATTGGTGGTATTGGTGGTGGTGTTGGTGGTATTGGTGGTGTTGGTATTGGTGGTGGAGATGGTATTGGTGGTGGTGGTATTAGTGGTGGTGGTATTGGTGGTGGTCGTGGTGGTATTGGTGGTGGTGGCAGTATTGATGGTGGTGGTATTGATCGTATTGTTGTTGGTGGTATTGTTGTTGGTGGTACTGGTGGTGGTGGTAGTGATATTGGCGGTGGTGGTGGCATTGTTGGTTGTGGTGTTGGTGTTGGTTTTGGTAATTTTGGTGGTGGTGGTGGTATTGGTGGTGGTGATATTGGTGGTGGTGGTACTGGTATTGGTGGTGGTGGTTTGGGTGGTGGTGGGCGTGATATTGGTGGTGGTATTAGTGGTGGTGGTGGCACTGGTATTGGTGGTGGTAGTATTGGTGGCGGCGGTATTGGTGGTGGTGGTATTAGTGGTAGTGGTGCTGGTGGTGGTACAGGTGGTGGTGGTGGTATTCGTGGTATTGGTGCTGGTGGTGGTATTGGTGGTGGCAGTATTGGTATTGATGGTGGTACTGGTATTGGTAATGGTGGTATTGGTGGTGGTGGTACTGGTATTGGTGCTTGTGTTATTGGTGCTGGTGGTGGTATTGGTGGTGGGGTATTGGTGCTGGTGGGATTGGTGTTGGTGGTGGTATTGGTGGTGGTGGGATTGGTAGTGGTGGGGGTATTGGTGGCGGTGGTGATGTTGGTGGTGGTATTGGTGCTGGTATTGGTACTGGTGGTGGTATTGATGGTGCTGGTGGTACTGATGGTGGCGGTATTGGTGGTGGTGGTATTGGTGGTGGTGGTGGTATTGGTGGTATAGGAGGTGGAGGTGGTATTGGTGGTGGTATTGGTATTGGCATTGGTACTGGTGGTGGTATTGGTATTCGTGGTGGTGGTGGTATTAGTGGTGGTGGTGTTGGCAGTGGTATTGGTGGTGGGGGTATTGGTGGTGGTGGTATTGGTGGTGGTGGTATTGATGGTGGTGGTATTGGTGCTGGTGGTGGTGGTGGTGTTAATAGTGGTGGTATTGGTGGTGGTAGGGGTGGTGGTATTGGTTGTGGTGATATTGGTCGTATTGGTGGTGGTGTTATTGGTGGTGGTATGTGTGATAGGGGTATTGGTGGCGGTGGTATTGGTGGTAGTGGTGGTGGCGTTATTGGTATTGGTGATACTGGTATTGGTGGTGGTGGTATTGGTATTGGTGGTGGTGGTATTATGGTAGTCTTATTGGTGGTGGTATAGGTGGTGGTGGTATTGTTGGTGGTGGTGGTATTGTTATTGGTGGAGGTATTGGTGGTATTGGTATTGGTGGTGATGGTATTAGTATTGGTGGTGGTGATATTGGTATTGGTGGTGGTGGTGGTATTGGTGGTGGTGGTGGCATTGATGGTGGTGGTATTGGTGGTGGTGGTGGTATTAATAGTGGTGGTGGTATTGGTGGTGTTGATATTGGTGGTAGTGGTGGTGGTGGTCTTGGTGGTGATGATATTGGTGGAGGTATTGGTATTGTCTGTGGTGGTTGTGGACTGGTGGTATTGGTGGTGATGTTGGTGGTATTGGTGGTGTTGGTATTGGTGGTGGTGGTATTGGTGGTGGTGGTATAGTTGGTGGTCGTGGTGGTATTGGTGGTGGTGGCAGTATTGATGATGGTGGTATTGATTGTATTGTTGGTGGTGGTATTGGTGTTGGTGGTACTGGTGGTGGTGGTATTGGTGGTGGGGATATTGATGGTGGTGGTACTGGTATTGGTGGTGCTGGTGGTTTGGGTGGTGGTGGGGGTGAAATTGGTGGTGGTATTAGTGGTGGTCTTGGTATTGGTGGTGGTGGCACTGGTATTGGTGGTGGTAGTATTGGTAGTGGCGGTATTGGTGGTGGTGGTATTAGTGGTAGTGGTGTTGGTGGTGGTACAGGTGGTGGTGGTGGTATTCGTGGTATTGGTGCTGGTGGTTGTATTGGTGGTGGCCGTATTGGCATTGATGGTGGTACTGGTATTGATAATGGTGGTATTGGTGGTGGTGGTACTGGTATTGGTGCTTGTGGTATTGGTGCTGGTGATGGTGTTGGTGGTGGGGTAATGGTGGTGGGGTATTGGTGGTGGTGAGGGTATTGGTGGTGGTGGTGATGTTGGTGGTGGTATTGGTGCTGGTATTGGTACTGTTGGTGGTATTGGTGGTGCTGGTGGTGGTGGTGGTACTGATGGTGGGGGTATTATTGGTGGTGGTCGTATTGGTATAGGTGGTGGTATTATTGGTGGTAGTATTGGTGGTGGTGGTATTGTTATTGGTGGTGGTACTGGTGGTGGTGGTATTGGTGGTGATGGCATTGGTGGTGATGGTATTCGAATTGGTGGTGGTGGTATTGGTATTGGTGGTGGTATTGGTGGTGGTGGTGGTATTGATGGTGGTGGTATTGGTGGTGGTGGTATTAATAGTGGTGGTGGTATTGATGGTGCTGATATTGGTGGTAGTGGTGGTGGTGGTGGTATTGGTGGTGATGATATTGGTGGAGGTATTGGTATTGTCTGTGGTGGTGTTGGATTGGTGGTATTGGTGGTGGTATTGGTGGTATTGGTGGTGTTGGTATTGGTGGTGGTGGTGGTATTGGTGGTGGTGGTATTGGTGGTGGTCATGGTGGTATTGGTGGTAGTGGCAGTATTGATGGTGGTGGTATTGATGGTATTGTTGGTGGTGGTATTGGTGTTGGTGGTATTGGTGTGATGTGATGTGATGTGAAGGGGTTTTTATAAAGCGCAGGTTGCACTCCAAGGAGCATCTTTGTGCTGTATAAGAGATTTAAGAATCCTAGAGGATCTGGAAGGAAGGGGGAGGTATCTAGACTAGGTTTTTACATTGCTGTTCGGAGAGAGTGAAAAACCAAGTTTTGAGGGCCTTTCTAAAAATTGCTTCTGTAGGGATTTGATGGAGATGAGAGGGAAGAAGGTTCCAGGCCTTGGAGCCTAGTACCGCCAGGGATTTTCCTCCTTTAGTCTAGAGTCTGAATTTGGGAATGGTGAGAAGATTGGCTCCTTGAGACCTGAGGCATCACGTGCTTGAACATTTTCAGTATGTAGTTGGGTCCCTTTCCATTGAAAGCCCTGAAAGTGATCAGTAGAATTTTAAAGAGCACCCTTTTGTAGATGGGCAGCCAGTGTAGGAAGTTCATTGCTGCTGTAGCTGAGGTTCTCTTTTTCCATCCTAGCACTAGTCTGGCTGCAGCATGCTGTACCATTTGTAATATGTGGCAGACTTCTCTGTTGGTCCCTGCATATAGACTATTACAGTAGTCGATGCGGGAGGTGATGAGGGCTACTGCGACCGTTTTCCTTGCGGAGATGGGAATTAGGTCGTAAAATTCCTGAGCCCTTTAATAATTCCGAAGCAGGTCCCTGCTACGGCTGTGGCTTGCTGTTTGAAGCTCTGGGAGGGGTCAAATTTGATCCCTAGGTTACGGACTGAGGAGGCAGTACTTGGGGGGAGGAATGGCGTCCTCAGGCCACCACGATGAGGGGTTGAAGGTATTTCCTTTGCCGAAAGGTAGAATTTCAGTTTTCCCAGTATTGCACTTGAGATGATTTAGGTTCATCCATCTGAATGTGGCGGTAAGGCAGTTTTGGAGCTTTTTTTCGGCTTCACAGGTGTCATTCTCCAGCACCAGAATGAGCTGCGTGTCATCTGCGTATGCAATGGTATTTATACCAAAAGATGAGATGAGGGTGATTAGTGGGGCCATATATATATTGAAAAGTGTGGGGCTCAAGCAGGAGCCTTGAGGGACTCCGGAGCCTACTAACTTTCCTTCTGACCTGTACTGTCCTAAAACCACCACTTGTCTCCTATTTGCAAGGAAGCTTTTTATCCAGCTCAGTGCGGTTCCGACAATTCCTTCCGCGGCTAGACGGTCCAACAGAATGGTATGGGACACCGTGTCAAACGCCGCGGACAGGTCTAACAGAACCAGGACTGCTTTCTTTCCCTGATCTAGTGCTGCACGGAGGGTTTCAGAGGAGAAGATTAGGGCTGATTCTGTAGAATGTTGGGATCTGAAACCTGCTTGGTTGGGATGCCAGATGTTGTTGGTTTCCAAGAAAGCAGTGAGTTGTTTATTAACAGCTTTCTCAGTAAGTTTGCAGAAAGCTGGAAGTAGGGAAATGGGACGAAGGTTTGTGAGGGTAGTAGGGTCCGGTAGTGGTTTTTTTGCAAGGGTTTGACTGCTGCGAGTTTCCATTCTTCGGGGACCAGACCATGGTTGAGTGAGGAATTTATGATGCTATTAATGAGTGGGTTGGCAATCTCTATTAGTGAATGGAGCACCAACGGTGGGCAGGGGTCAAAGAGGGATCCTGATTTAATTTTGAGGATTTCTGTCTGAGTTTCTTCTTGGCTTACAGGTTGAAAAGAGGTCAGGGTATGAATTGTTAATCTGGAATTAATTGCCTTGCTCTCCTCATTGTTATGAGGTTGCGGGAAGTCTTTGGTCAGTGTTAAGATTTTGCCCTCAAAGAAGTCTGCAATGGTGTTGCAGAGGGTCTGTGAGGGGGGATGTCTTTCTGCATGGTTTTAGGGTTAGTACATGTTTTTACAATGTTGAAGATTTCTTTTTGTTTGTTATTGCTTTTATTAATGGCTTCCGTATAGTATTGAATCAAAAAGGGAAGAGGGGGACCAGGAGCTGGTTGTGGTCCAATGGCCGTGCTCCACCAATGACAATGAAATCAATGAGGACATTGTTCCATGTTGGCGGTGAAACAAAAATAGCGATCACCTGCTCAACAAAAAAGGGGGAGAAAGAAAGAGTGTAGACACATTCACCCACGCATGCGCTAGATCCATCGCTCACAGCTTCCCGGCTCGCTCCTCCTGAACAGGAAGTGGTACACGCCTCCTTTAACGGCTTTAAATGGAACCCTGAATACTACCAGGACTATCTACAGGCAGCCGCTGGCAGAGGGTAGGTGCTGAATGAGCCGGCCCCCGACGCAACCGTAAGTACTCTACAACGCAGGGTCCGCTTGGAAGACGTTCCACGATCCCAATACGCAGCTCGCCCTTGCTTAGGGGCCCCAGCATCAATCTACATATGCTTTGTCTTTCTTGCAAATAGGGCGCAGGCAGCCGCGGCAACACCTAGGAAGCCCTCGCATACATTTACGAGGGTAAGGAGCTTGGTATACATATGTGTGAGTCCCGTATGATGTTTTGAATGCCAACTTTATTATACTCACTCCTGTGAGACGAACCGAGTTTCCACGTATGTTCTGAGCTATCTGTCTAACCACTGCCCTCCACGTACGAGCATAGTGGGGCTCTATCCTTGGTATGTGGACTGCATACGCTACGGTTCACCTCCAAATTATTATTACTTTTATTATTTTTCTCTAGGTGCACAGACTGCCCCCTCATAACGTCATTCATTGTTTGGCATCGATGTTGACCTATTTTACGTGACTTTTGATCTCTAACACCGCCCCTCCACCTTCGGGCGATATATCACCTTCCGTTTAGATGTGTGTGTCTGGCACCGATGTTATACCGCTATCACGGTATCTGTGTATGTCTCTTTGTACACAACCATTGGTGTGACTGCACAACCACGACTTGGATGGCAATCGGGGGCACGGTCAGTTTTTTGCTGTGTTCTCTCGATAAAGTGTTGTTTATATTTGTACCAGGTCTGTCTAAATACATCCATGTGTGTCTGTCACCCCTCTCCCTCCTTTCTTCTCCCCTCCCCCCGTTTATTTCCCCTTCTAGGTTACACTAGCTTGGTACGCTTCCTCTGTATCTGCTGAATAGGTCACTGTACCCCGCAGCTCCGTACCTCTCTTTACCTTTCATAGACGCAGGTTACCTTTTCAACCACTGGAACCCCAGTCTCCACCGTGCACATCCCCCCACTAAGTTAGGTCCTGAAGAAACGCCACTGACCCTCCCGGGCTATCTAGGCGTGAAACATGTCGACCTTTTTATAAGTCACACTAGCACCTTGCGCTTGTTAGTGACCCCGTGACCTATTGGTCTTGTTATTCTGTGCCAGGGGCCCCACAACATTAAAGTAGTACTTTTTGGACACCCCTAGGCATTTTTATTCACACACTCTGCACGCACGCAATCACCTACCTCCTGGATCCACTACTATTTTTTAAGCCCACACACCCGTACTCACCTAACGGCTTTTCTCTTTAAAAGACCTCCGATAAAGAGACCCTTCGGGGGACCGTCGGGCATTGCAGCGCCGGCCCGACGAGGAGCAACAACAAGCCCGATGATGAAGCAAGACATCCTTCGGGGTGTGTGAGGGCCAGCAAGAGGCTACATTGAGTCCTCCCCTTCGGGATTGGATCCTTGACACTGGGAAAATTTCTCTCTGCCTCTTTTCACCTCCCCTCTACCACCCTTCCTCCTCTACACTCTTTCTTTCTCCCCCTTTTTTGTTGAGCAGGTAATCGCTATTTTTGTTTCACCGCCAACATGGAACAATGTCCTCATTGATTTAATTCCGTATAGTATTCCCTTTTGGCTGTTTTAATCGAACCATGGTATTGGCGACGGGCGATTTTATACATGTCTTGGTCAAGGTCTGTATAGTTAAGTCGCCACTTCCGTTCGAGCGCCCTAACCTTCCTTTGTTCCTCTTTTAGGGTAGAAGAGAACCACGGGGCAATGGGTCTCTGTTTTCTCCTGGTCCTCAAACAGGGAGGGATGGACTCCTGGCCCTTTATGAGTGTGTTGATCCATTCCCTAAAGGCCTGACTTTCTTTGTCAGGAGCTCCTGATGGAGTCGGTCTAGATTTGTCAGCTCTTGTCAGGAAGTCTGATTGGCCAATCAGATCTTTCCAACAGGGTCCTTTCATGGTAGGCCCTGGGGAATCGTTAGCTTTCTTGGTCCGAGAGTGGAATATCACTGGGAATTCGAACAGGATATAGCTATGGTCTGTCCAGGTTAATATTTGTGGGGTGTCTACCTTAAGTGCTTCGATATTGGAGCAGATACAGTCAAGTATATGTCCCGCCTTGTGTGTGACGGAGGTGGTAAGAATTTTCAGGCCAAGTACATTCATAGTATCAGTAAAGCAGATTGTAGCCTGGTCTGAGTGGGCGTCTAGATGTATGTTGGCGTCTCCCAGGATGGTGAAATTGGCTGATTTGAGGGCTAGGTTGCCTATAGCTTCACCGTTGCAGTTAGTGAAGTCAGTGTGTGTGCCAGGTGGTCGGTAAATCAAAGCCCCTGAGAAAGTGAAGGAGGCGTGTATTTTTAGCACAAAGCCAACATTTTCTGCCCCTTTAAGGCCTGGTATGGTGAAAGTTTGGCAGTTCAGGGTGTCACGGTAGGCAATAGCAATACCTCCACCCCTCTGAATAGGTCTATCCTCTCTGGAGATTAGGTATCCTGGGGGGAGGGAGTTTGTTATATCAGGGTTACTATTGGGTGTCAACCATGTTTCCGTCATAAAGAGGCAGTCTAGCTTTTTTTCCATTATTAGATCAAAGATATGTGCGGCGTGCTTTCCCATGGACCTGACGTTAATCAGTCCGCACCGTAGCTTCCTTACTTGTATAGGTGGCTGATTTCTCGCTTGATTGTTGGGGCCAATGCTGTGTCTGCAGAGTCTGCAGCTCCAGGAACCTATCCAGGTCGTCATGTCAAGTGGTTGAGTGCAGGACGATGAGTCTGGTTTAAGTTTTAGTAGAGCTTCTCTTGTATAGCTAATTTTTTGAGCAGGGGGGGTGGCACTAGGCACGGGCGAGGCGCGGACGGGCGCAGACTGGCTTGCCTTTGGCGCACCTTCGGCGCGCAGGCGGCGCGTCTGCTGCACGCGTCCGCTGCACGTTCGAGGGGGGCACATTGTTAAGTGAAGGGGGAGGGGGCGTGGCCTACATCCGTGGGCGGGCCGAGAATGGCGGCAAGAACTCCGACCTGCGGCAGCCCTTGGATCGGCAGCGCGGGGAATTCTGATCAGGTGAGGTGGGGGGAGTGCTCAGGGGGAAAGTGCAACAATGCAAAGTACAAATTTGTTCAAGTTTTTTTTAAAATATGCGAACGAGCTCCCGGCTATCTCGCCTCAGGAGTGTTAGTGGTGGTATTGGTGGTGCTGATATTGGTGGTAGTGGTGGTGGTATTGGTGGTGATGATATTGGTGGAGGTATTGGTATTATCTGTGGTGGTGTTGGATTGGTGGTATTGGTGGTGGTGTTGGTGGTATTGGTGGTGTTGGTATTGGTGGTGGAGATGGTATTGGTGGTGGTGGTATTAGTGGTGGTGGTATTGGTGGTGGTCGTGTTGGTATTGGTGGTGGTGGCAGTATTGATGGTGGTGGTATTGATGGTATTGTTGTTGGTGGTATTGTTGTTGGTGGTACTGGTGGTGGTGGTAGTGATATTGGCGGTGGTGGTGGTATTGTTGGTTGTGGTGTTGGTGTTGGTTTTGGTAATTTTGGTGGTGGTGGTGGTATTGGTGGTGGTGATATTGGTGGTGGTGGTACTGGTATTGGTGGTGGTGGTTTGGGAGGTGGTGGGCATGATATTGGTGGTGGTATTAGTGGTGGTGGTGGCACTGGTATTGGTGGTGGTAGTATCGGTGGCGGCGGTATTGGTGGTGGTGGTATTAGTGGTAGTGGTGCTGGTGGTGGTACAGGTGGTGGTGGTGGTATTCGTGGTATTGGTGTTGGTGGTGGTATTGGTGGTGGCAGTATCGGTATTGATGGTGGTACTGGTATTGGTAATGGTGGTATTGGTGGTGGTGGTACTGGTATTGGTGCTTGTGTAATTGGTGCTGGTGGTGGTATTGGTGGTGGGGTATTGGTGCTGGTGGGATTGGTGTTGGTGGTGGTATTGGTGGTGGTGGGATTGGTAGTGGTGGGGGTATTGGTGGCGGTGGTGATGTTGGTGGTGGTATTGGTGGTGGTATTGGTACTGGTGGTGGTATTGGTGGTGCTGGTGGTACTGATGGTGGCGGTATTGGTGGTGGTGGTGGTATTGGTGGTGGTGGTGGTATTGGTGGTATAGGAGGTGGAGGTGGTATTGGTGGTGGTATTGGTATTGGCATTGGTACTGGTGGTGGTATTGGTATTCGTGGTGGTGGTGGTATTAGTGGTGGTGGTGTTGGCAGTGGTATTGGTGGTGGGGTATTGGTGGTGGTGGTATTGGTGGTGGTGGTATTGATGGCGGTGGTATTGGTGGTGGTGGTATTAATAGTGGTGGTATTGGTGGTGGTAGGGGTGGTGGTATTGGTTGTGGTGATATTGGTCGTATTGGTGGTGGTGTTATTGGTGGTGTTATGTGTGATAGGGGTATTGGTGGCGGTGGTATTGGTGGTAGTGGTGGTGGCGTTATTGGTATTGGTGATACTGGTATTGGTGGTGGTGGTATTGGTATTGGTGGTGGTGGTATTATGGTAGTCTTATTGGTGGTGGTATAGGTGGTGGTGGTATTGTTGGTGGTGGTGGTATTGTTATTGGTGGAGGTATTGGTGGTATTGGTATTGGTGGTGATGGTATTAGTATTGGTGGTGGTGGTATTGGTATTGGTGGTGGTGGTGGTGGTATTGGTGGTGGTGGTGGCATTGATGGTGGTGGTATTGGTGGTGGTGGTGGTATTAATAGTGGTGGTGGTATTGGTGGTGCTGATATTGGTGGTAGTGGTGGTGGTTGTCTTGGTGGTGATGATATTGGTGGAGGTATTGGTATTGTCTGTGGTGGTTGTGGACTGGTGGTATTGGTGGTGATGTTGGTGGTATTGGTGGTGTTGGTATTGGTGGTGGTGGTATTGGTGGTGGTGGTATAGTTGGTGGTCGTGGTGGTATTGGTGGTGGTGGCAGTATTGATGATGGTGGTATTGATTGTATTGTTGGTGGTGGTATTGGTGTTGGTGGTACTGGTGGTGGTGGTATTGGTGGTGGCGATATTGATGGTGGTGGTACTGGTATTGGTGGTGCTGGTGGTTTGGGTGGTGGTGGGGGTGAAATTGGTGGTGGTATTAGTGGTGGTCTTGGTATTGGTGGTGGTGGCACTGGTATTGGTGGTGGTAGTATTGGTAGTGGCGGTATTGGAGGTGGTGGTATTAGTGGTAGTGGTGTTGGTGGTGGTACAGGTGGTGGTGGTGGTGGTATTCGTGGTATTGGTGCTGGTGGTGGTATTGGTGGTGGCCGTATTGGCATTGATGGTGGTACTGGTATTGATAATGGTGGTATTGGTGGTGGTGGTACTGGTATTGGTGCTTGTGGTTGTGGTATTGGTGCTGGTGATGGTGTTGGTGGTGGGGTAATGGTGGTGGGGTATTGGTGGTGGTGGGGGTATTGGTGGTGGTGGCGATGTTGGTGGTGGTATTGGTGCTGGTATTGGTACTGTTGGTGGTATTGGTGGTGCTGGTGGTGGTGGTGGTACTGATGGTGGGGGTATTATTGGTGGTGGTCGTATTGGTATAGGCGGTGGTATTATTGGTGGTAGTATTGGTGGTGGTGGTATTGTTATTGGTGGTGGTACTGGTGGTGGTGGTATTGGTGGTGATGGCATTGGTGGTGATGGTATTCGAATTGGTGGTGGTGGTACTGGTATTGGTGGTGGTATTGGTGGTGGTGGTATTGATGGTGGTGGTATTGGTGGTGGTGGTATTAATAGTGGTGGTGGTATTGGTGGTGCTGATATTGGTGGTAGTGGTGGTGGTGGTGGTATTGGTGGTGATGATATTGGTGGAGGTATTGGTATTGTCTGTGGTGGTGTTGGATTGGTGGTATTGGTGTTGGTGTTGGTGTTGGTGGTATTGGTGGTGTTGGTATTGGTGGTGGTGGTGGTATTGGTGGTGGTGGTATTGGTGGTGGTCATGGTGGTATTGGTGGTAGTGGCAGTATTGATGGTGGTGGTATTGATGGTATTGTTGGTGGTGGTATTGGTGTTGGTGGTATTGGTGTGATGTGATGTGATGTGAAGGGGTTTTTATAAAGCGCAGGTTGCACTCCAAGGAGCATCTTTGTGCTGTATTAGAGATTTAAGAATCCTAGAGGATCTTAAATGAAGGGGGAGGTATCTAGACTAGGTTTTTACATTGCTGTTCGGAGAGAGTGAAAAACCAAGTTTTGAGGGCCTTTCTAAAAATTGCTTCTGTAGGGATTTGATGGAGATGAGAGGGAAGAAGGTTCCAGGCCTTGGAGCCTAGTACCGCCAGGGATTTTACTCCTTTAGTCTAGAGTCTGAATTTGGGAATGGTGAGAAGATTGGCCCCTTGAGACCTGAGGCATCACGCGCTTGAACATTTTCAGTATGTAGTTGGGTCCCTTTCCATTGAAAGCCCTGAAAGTGATCAGTAGAATTTTAAAGAGCACCCTTTTGTAGATGGGCAGCCAGTGTAGGAAGTTCATTGCTGCTGTAGCTGAGGTTCTCTTTTTCCATCCTAGCACTAGTCTGGCTGCAGCATGCTGTACCATTTGTAATATGTGGCAGACTTCTCTGTTGGTCCCTGCATAAAGACTATTACAGTAGTCGATGCGGGAGGTGATGAGGGCTACTGCGACCGTTTTCCTTGCGGGGATGGGAATTAGGTCGTAACATTCCTGAGCCCTTTAATAATTCCGAAGCAGGTCCCTGCTACGGCTGTGGCTTGCTGTTTGAAGCTCAGGGAGGGGTCAAATTTGATCCCTAGGTTACGGACTGAGGAGGCAGTACTTGGGGGGAGCAATGGCGTCCTCAGGCCACCACGATGAGGTGTTGAAGGTATTTCCT
Source organism: Triturus cristatus (assembly GCF_964204655.1). Lineage (NCBI taxonomy): Eukaryota > Metazoa > Chordata > Amphibia > Caudata > Salamandridae > Triturus > Triturus cristatus. The sequence continues at coordinate 560,674,439 of NC_140590.1, forward strand.
TTGCCGAAAGGTAGAATTTCAGTTTTCCCAGTATTGCACTTGAGATGATTTAGGTTCATCCATCTGAATGTAGCGGTAAGGCAGTTTTGGAGCTTTTTTTCGGCTTCACAGGTGTCATTCTCCAGCACCAGAATGAGCTGCGTGTCATCTGCGTATGCAATGGTATCTATACCAAAAGATGAGATGAGGGTGATTAGTGGGGCCATATATATATTGAAAAGTGTGGGGCTCATGCAGGAGCCTTGAGGGACTCCGGAGCCTACTAACTTTCCTTCTGACCTGTACTGTCCTAAAACCACCACTTGTCTCCTATTTGCAAGGAAGCTTTTTATCCAGCTCAGTGCGGTTCCGACAATTCCTGCCGCGGCTAGACGGTCCAACAGAATGGTATGGGACACCGTGTCAAACGCCGCGGACAGGTCTAACAGAACCAGGACTGCTTTCTTTCCCTGATCTAGTGCTGCACGGAGGGTTTCAGAGGAGAAGATTAGGGCTGATTCTGTAGAATGTTGGGATCTGAAACCTGCTTGGTTGGGATGCCAGATGTTGTTGGTTTCCAAGAAAGCAGTGAGTTGTTTATTAACAGCTTTCTCAGTAAGTTTGCAGAAAGCTGGAAGTAGGGAAATGGGACGAAGGTTTGTGAGGGTAGCAGGGTCCGGTAGTGTTTTTTTTGTAAGGGTTTGACTGCTGCGAGTTTCCATTCTTCGGGGACCAGACCATGGTTGAGTGAGGAATTTATGATGCTATTAATGAGTGGGTTGGCAATCTCTATTAGTGAATGGAGCACCAACGGGGGGCAGGGGTCAAAGAGGGATCCTGATTTAATTTTGAAGATTTCTGTCTGAGTTTCTTCTTGGCTTACAGGTTGAAAAGAGGTCAGGGTATGAATTTTTAATCTGGAATTAATTGCCTTGCTCTCCTCATTGTTATGAGGTTGCGGGAAGTCTTTGGTCAGTGTTAAGATTGTGCCCTCAAAGAAGTCTGCAATGGTGTTGCAGAGGGTCTGTGAGGGGGGATGTCTTTCTGCATGGTTTTAGGGTTAGTAAATGTTTTTACAATGTTGAAGATTTCTTTTTGTTTGTTATTGCTTTTATTAATGGCTTCCGTATAGTATTCCCTTTTGGCTGTTTTAATCGAACCATGGTATTGGCGACGGGCGATTTTATACATGTCTTGGTCAAGGTCTGTATAGTTAAGTCGCCACTTCCGTTCGAGCGCCCTAACCTTCCTTTGTTCCTCTTTTAGGGTAGAAGAGAACCACGGGGCTATGGGTCTCTGTTTTCTCCTGGTCCTCAAACAGGGAGGGATGGACTCCTGGCCCTTTATGAGTGTGTTGATCCATTCCCTAAAGGCCTGACTGTCTTTGTCAGGAGCTCCTGATGGAGTCGGTCTAGATTTGTCAGCTCTTGTCAGGAAGTCTGATTGGCCAATCAGATCTTTCCAACAGGGTCCTTTCATGGTAGGCCCTGGGGAATCGTTAGCTTTCTTGGTCCGAGAGTGGAATATCACTGGGAATTCGAACGGGATATAGCTATGGTCTGTCCAGGTTAATATTTGTGGGGTGTCTACCTTAAGTGCTTCAATATTGGAGCAGATACAGTCAAGTATATGTCCCGCCTTGTGTGTGACGGAGGTGGTAAGAATTTTCAGGCCAAGTACATTCATAGTATCAGTGAAGCAGATTGTAGCGTGGCCTGAGTGGGCGTCTAGATGTATGTTGGCGTCTCCCAGGATGGTGAAATTGGCTGATTTGAGGGCTAGGTTGCCTATAGCTTCACCGATGCAGTTAGTGGAGTCAGTGTGTGTGCCAGGTGGTCGGTAAATCAAAGCCCCTGAGAAAGTGAAGGGGGCGTGTATTTTTAGCGCGAAGCCAACATTTTCTGCCCCTTTAAGGCCTGGTATGGTGAAAGTTTGGCAGTTCAGGGTGTCACGGTAGGCAATAGCAATACATCCACCCCTCTGAATAGGTCTATCCTCTCTGGAGATTAGGTATCCTGGGGGGAGGGAGTTTGTTATATCAGGGTTACTATTGGGTGTCAACCATGTTTCCGTCATAAAGAGGCAGTCTAGCTTTTTTTTCATTATTAGATCAAAGATATGTGCGGCGTGCTTTCCCATGGACCTGACGTTAATCAGTCCGCACCGTAGCTTCCTTACTTGTATAGGTGGCTGATTTCTCGCTTGATTGTTGGGGCCAAGGCTGTGTCTGCAGAGTCTGCAGCTCCAGGAACCTATCCAGGTCGTCATGTCAAGTGGTTGAGTGCAGGACGATGAGTCTGGTTTAAGTTTTAGTAGAGCTTTTCTTGTATAGCTAATTTTTTGAGCAGGGGGGTGGCACTAGGCACGGGCGAGGCGCGGACGGGCGCAGACTGGCTTGCCTTTGGCGCGCCTTCGGCGCGCAGGCGGCGCGACCGCTGCACGCGTCCGCTGCACGTTCGAGGGGGGCACATTGTTAAGTGAAGGGGGAGGGGGCGTGGCTACATCCGTGGGTGGGCCGAGAATGGCGGCAAGAACTCCGACCTGCGGCAGCCCTTGGATCGGCAGCGCGGGGAATTCTGATCAGGTGAGGTGGGGGTAGTGCTCAGGGGTAAAGTGCAACAATGCAAAGTACAAATTTGTTCAAGTTTTTTTAAAATATGCGAACGAGCTCCCGGCTATCTCGCCTCAGGAGTGTTGGTGGTGGTATTGATGGTGGTGTTATTGGTGGTGGTGGTATTAATAGTGGTGGTGGTATTGGTGGTGCTGATATTGGTGATAGTGGTGGAGGTATTGGTGGTGATGATATTGGTAGAGGTATTGGTATTGTCTGTGGTGGTGTTGGATTGGTGGTATTGGTGGTCGTGTTGGTGGTATTGGTGGTGTTGGTATTGGTGGTGGAGATGGTATTGGTGGTGGTGGTATTAGTGGTGGTGGTATTGGTGGTGGTCGTGGTGGTATTGGTGGTGGTGGCAGTATTGATGGTGGTGGTATTGATGGTATTGTTGTTGGTGGTATTGGTGGTGGTGGTATTGGTGGTGGTGGTAGTGATATTGGCGGTGGTGGTGGTATTGTTGGTTGTGGTGTTGGTGTTGGTTTTGGTAATTTTGGTGGTGGTGGTGGTATTGGTGGTGGCGATATTGGTGGTGGTGGTACTGGTATTGGTGGTGGTGGTGGGCGTGATATTGGTGGTGGTATTAGTGGTGGTGGTGGCACTGGTATTGGTGGTGGTAGTATTGGTGGTGGCGGTATTGGTGATGGTGGTATTAGTGGTAGTGGTGCTGGTGGTGGTACAGGTGGTGGTGGTATTCGTGGTATTGGTGCTGGTGGTGGTATTGGTGGTGGCAGTATTGGTATTGATGGTGGTACTGGTATTGGTAATGGTGGTATTGGTGGTGGTGGTACTGGTATTGGTGCGTGTGTTATTGGTACTGGTGGTGGTATTGGTGGTGGGGTATTGGTGCTGGTGGGATTGGTGTTGGTGGTGGTATTGGTGGTGGTGGGATTGGTAGTGGTAGGGGTATTGGTGGCGGTGGTGATGTTGGTGGTGGTATTGGTGCTGGTATTGGTACTGGTGGTGGTATTGGTGGTGGTGGTGGTATTGGTAGTATAGGAGGTGGAGGTGGTATTGGTGGTATTGGTGGTGGTATTGGTATTGGCATTGGTACTGGTGGTGGTATTGGTATTCGTGGTGGTGGTGGTATTGGTGGTGGTGGTGTTGGCAGTGGTATTGGTGGTGGGGGTATTGGTGGTGGTGGTATTGGTGGTGGTGGTATTGATGGCGGTGGTATTGGTGGTGGTGGTATTAATAGTGGTGGTAGGGGTGGTGGTATTGGTTGTGGTGATATTGGTCGTATTGGTGGTGGTGTTATTGGTGGTGGTATTTGTGATAGGGGTATTGGTGGTGGTGGTATTGGTGGTAGTGGTGGTGGCGGTATTGGTATTGGTGATACTGGTATTGGTGGTGGTGGTATTGGTGGTGGTGGTGTTATGGTAGTCTTATTGGTGGTGGTATAGGTGGTGGTGGTATTGTTGGTGGTGGTGGTATTGTTATTGGTGGAGGTATTGGTGGTATTGGTGGTGATGGTATTAGTATTGGTGGTGGTGGTATTGGTATTGGTGGTGGTATTGGTGGTGGTGGTGGTGGTGGCATTGATGGTGGTGGTATTGGTGGTGGTGGTGGTATTAATAGTGGTGGTGGTATTGGTGGTGCTGATATTGGTGGTAGTGGTGGTGGTGGTCTTGGTGGTGAGGATATTGGTGGAGGTATTGGTATTGTCTGTGGTGGTTGTGGACTGGTGGTATTGGCGGTGATGTTGGTGGTATTGGTGGTGTTGGTATTGGTGGTGGTGGTATTGGTGGTGGTGTTATTGGTGGTGGTGGTATAGTTGGTGGTCGTGGTGGTATTGGTGGTGGTGGCAGTATTGATGATGGTGGTATTGATTGTATTGTTGGTGGTGGTATTGGTGTTGGTGGTACTGGTGGTGGTGGTATTGGTGGTGGCGATATTGATGGTGGTGGTACTGGTATTGGTGGTGGTGGTGGTTTGGGTGGTGGTGGGGGTGATATTGGTGGTGGTATTAGTGGTGGTCTTGCTATTGGTGGTGGTGGCAATGGTATTGGTGGTGGTAGTATTGGTAGTGGCGGTATTGGTGGTGGTGGTATTAGTAGTAGTGGTGTTGGTGGTGGTACAGGTGGTGGTGGTGGTATTCGTGGTATTGGTGCTGGTGGTGGTATTGGTGGTGGCAGGTATTGGCATTGATGGTGGTACTGGTATTGATAATGGTGGTATTGGTGGTGGTGGTACTGGTATTGGTGCTTGTGGTATTGGTGCTGGTGATGGTGTTGGTGGTGGGGTAATGGTGGTGGTGGTATTGGTGGTGGTGGGGGTATTGGTGGTGGTGGTGATGTTGGTGGTGGTATTGGTGCTGGTATTTGTACTGTTGGTGGTATTGGTGGTGCTGGTGGTGGTGGTGGTACTGATGGTGGCAGTATTATTGGTGGTGGTGGTATTGGTATTGGTGGTGGTATTGGTGGTGGTGGTGGTATTGATGGTGGTGGTATTGGTGGTGGTATTGGTGGTGGTGGTATTAATAGTGGTGGTGGTATTGGTGGTGCTGATATTGGTGGTAGTGGTGGTGGTGGTGGTATTGGTGGTGACGATATTGGTGGAGGTATTGGTATTGTCTGTGGTGGTGTTGGATTGGTGGTATTGGTGGTGGTGTTGGTGGTATTGGTGGTGTTGGTATTGGTGGTGGTGGTGGTATTGGTGGTGGTGGTATTGGTGGTGGTCATGGTGGTATTGGTGGTTGTGGCAGTATTGATGGTGGTGGTATTGATGGTATTGGTGGAGGTGGTATTGGTGGTGGTGGTATTGGTGGTGGTGGTATTGGCGGTGGTGGTGGGATTGTTGGTTGTGGTGTTGGTGTTGGTAATTTTGGTGGTAGTGGTGGTGGTGGTATTGGTGGTGGCGATATTGGTGGTGGTGGGCGTGATATTGGTGGTGGTATTAGTGGTGGTGGTGGTATTGGTGGTGGTGGCACTGGTATTGGTAGTATTGGTGGTGGCAGTATTGGTGGTGGTGGTATTAGTGGTAGTGGTGCTGGTGGTGGTACAGGCGGTGGTGGTATTCGTGGTATTGGTGCTGGTGGTGGTATTGGTGGTGGCAGTATTGGTATTGATGGTGGTACTGGTATTGGTAATGGTGGTATTGGTGATGGTGCTACTGGTATTGGTGCTTGTGGTATTGGTGCTGGTGGTGGTATTGGTGGTGGGGTATTGGTGCTGGTGGGATTGGTGGTGGTGGTATTATTGTTGGTGGTCGTATTGGTATTGGTGGTGGTATTATTGGTGGTGGTATTGGTGGTGGTGGTATTGTTATTAGTGGTGGTACTGGTGGTGGTGGTATTGGTGGTGGTGGTATTGGTAGTGATGGTATTAGTATTGGTGGTAGTGGTATTGGTGGTGGTATTGATGGTGGTGGTATTGGTGGTGGTGGTATTAATAGTGGTGGTGGTATTGGTGGTGCTGATATTGGTGGTAGTGGTGGTGGTATTGGTGGTGATGATATTGGTGGAGGTATTGGTATTGTCTGTGGTGGTGTTGGATTGGTGGTATTGGTGTTGGTGTTGGTGGTATTGGTGGTGTTGGTATTGGTGGTGGTGGTGGTGGTATTGGTGGTGGTGGTATTGGTGGTGGTGGTATTGGTGGTGGTCGTGGTGGTATTGGTGGTGGTGGCAGTATTGATGGTGGTGGTATTGATGGTATTGTTGGTGGTGGTATTGGTGGTGGTGGTATTGGTGGTGGTGGTAGTGGTATTGGTGGTGGTGGTATTGGCGGTGGTGGTGGTATTGTTGGTTGTGGTGTTGGTGTTGGTTTGGTAATTTTGGTGGTGGTGGTATTGGTAGTGGCGATATTGGTGTGGAGGTACTGATATTGGTGGTGGTGGTTTGGGTGTTGGTGGGGTGATATTGGTGGTGGTATTAGTGGTGGTGGTGGTATTGGTGGTGGTGGCACTGTTATTGGTGGTGGTAGTATTGGTGGTGGCGGTATTGGTGGTGGTGGTATTAGTGGTAGTGGTGCTGTTGGTGGTAAAGCTGGTGGTGGTGGTATTCGTCGTATTGGTGCTGGTGTTGGTATTGGTGGTGGCAGTATTGGTATTGATGGTGCTACTGGTATTGGTAATGGTGGTATTGGTGGTGGTGGTACTGGTATTGGTGCTTGTGGTATTGGTGCTGGTGGGGTATTTGTGCTGGTGGGATTGGTGGTGGTATTGGTGGTGGTGGTATTGGTGGTGGTGGGGGTATTGGTGGTGGTGGTGATGTTGGTGGTGCGGGTGCTGGTGATGGTACTGATGGTAGTGGTATTGGTGGTGGTATTGGTATTGGTGGTGGTATTGGTGGGGTCAGTATTAGTATTGGTGGTGGTACTGGTATTGGTGATGGTGGTATTGGTGCTGGTGGTATTGGTGGTGGTGGTATTATTGGTGGTGGTCGTATTGGTATTGGTGGTGGTATTATTGGTGGTGGTACTGGTGGTGGTGGTATTGGTATTGTCATTGTTGGTGGTATTGGTGGTGGTGGTATTGGTGGTGATGGTGATGTTGGTGTTGGTATTGGTGCTGGTATTGGTACTGGTGGTGGTATTGGTGGTGCTGGTGGTATTGGTGGTGGTACTGATGGTGGCGGTATTGGTGGTGGTATGGGTATTGGTGGGGTCGGTATTAGTGTTGGTGGTGGTATTTGTATTGGTGGTGGTGGTATTGGTGGTGGTGGTGGTGGTGGTATTGGTGGTGGTGGTATTATTGGTGGTGGTCATATTGGTATTGGTGGTGGTATTATTTGTGGTGGTACTGGTGGTGGTGGTATTGGTGGTGGTATTTGTGGTGGTATTGGTAGTGGTAGTAGTCGTGGTTGTATTGGTGGTGGTGGGATTGGTGGTGGTGGTATTGGTGGTAGTGGTATTGGTGGTGGTGGTAGTGGTATTGGTGGTGGTGGGGTAATATTGCTGGTGGCATTAGTGGTGGTGGTGGTATTGGTGGTGGTATTGGTATTGGTGGCACTGGTATTGGTGGTGGTGGTATTGGTGGTATTGGTGATGGTGGAATTGATGGTGGTGGTGGTGCTAGTGGTGGTATTGGTGGCACTGGTATTGGTGGTATTAGTTGTGGTGGCGGTATTGGTGGTGGTGAGATTGGTGAATGTATTGGCAATGGTGCTATTAGAATGGTGGTGATGATATTGGCGGTGGTATTGGTGGTGGTGGTATTGGTGGTGGTGGCGCTATTGGTGCTGGTATTGGTGATGGTGATATTGATGGTGGTGGTATTGGTGTTGGTGTTATTGATGATGGTGGTATTGGTGGTGGTGGTATTATTGGTGGTGGTATTGGTGGTGGCGGTATTGGTGGTGGTATTGGTGGTGGTGGTACTGGTATTGTTGGTGGTATTGGTATTGGTGGTCATATAGGTGTATTGGAGGGGGTGGTGGTATTATTGGTGGTGGTATTGGTGGTGGCGGTATTGGTGGTGGTATTGGAGGTGGTGGTGATATTGGTGCTTGTATTGGTATTTGCGGTGGTGTTGGTACTGGTGGTGGTGGTGGTGGTGGTATTGGTGGTGATGGTATTAGTATTGGTGGTGGTATTGGTGGTAGGGGTGGTATTGGTGGTGGTGGTGGTGGTGGTATTGGTGGTGGTTGTATTGATGGCGGTGGTATTGGTGGTGGTGGTACTAATAGTTGGAGTGGTATTGGTGGTGCTGATATTGTGGTAGTGGTGGTGGTGGTATTGGTGTTGATGATATTGGTGGAGTGTTAGACCTGGCACCATTGGCGTGGGTCACCCTCCCATTTTTGTCTGTGCCTCCATGTATTTTTGTGCTGGTGTTAGCTGCTCAGGGCACTGTGCCACTGCCATCCAGTGCCACAGTGCAAGTGCTCCCTATGGGAAAATGTATTATGTGAATTGACTTCCATGTTTGGCTTATTTGGTTTACTATCAGTCCCTAGTAGAGTGCACCAGGGGTGCCAAGGGCTTGTATATCCAAATGCTGCTAGTGGGCTTGCAGCACTGGTTGTGCCACCCACAGAAGCAGCCAGGTAAAATGTGTCTAAGGTCTGCCATTGCAGAACCTGCATACAGGCTGGTACTGTTATGCTGACTGGGCAAAGTGTCCCCACTTGCCAGTCCCTAAACCTTCCCTTACCTTCATGTTAGTCACCCCTATGGTAGGCCCTAGGGCAGGGTGCATTGTAAGGATAAGGTAGGACATGCCCTGAAGTGTGTGGCATGGCCTAATAGTGAATTACAGCCATTTTCGTTTTTCACTATTGTAAGGCTACCTGCTCTCCATAGGCCAGAATGGGCTGCTAGATTATAACACTCTATAATCCTAGCAGGCTCAGGAAGCATGGTAGAAACTCATGTTTAGTATGCCTAAACTCAGAATATTAAAATACATCTTTTAGCGAAGGTTATTTTAATATCCTGGGTTTGCAAATGCTACTTTTAGAAAGTTTGCCTTTGCGTGCTTAACCATTTCAGTCTGCCTCTGGAGGGGAGGGCTAGCTTCTTTGTGTGTAGCTTGAGTGTCAGGGCTGGGAAGTTCCAGGAGACAGGCTGGGGCTGCCAGGTGGTGAATAGAGAGATTACACCAGGATGGGTGGGAGGAGTGCACCTTGACTCTGAATAGGGCAGTGCTCTGCCACCACAATGCTGGCTCCACCCCCTGGGAAGCGTCTGATGTCTCTGCCCTGCCTGCTGAAAGAAGAAGCCAGAGTCCCAACAACAAAGTGCTCCTCACTGAAAAGAACTGGACTGGGATTATGCAAAGGCCCCCCGGGCCTGTAAAGACAAAAGAAACTTAGTATAAATGTAGGAGCCCTGCTCCTAAGAAATCAGATCCTGATTGAACCACGAAGAAACTCTGCTTGACTAGAAGGACCTGGAAGAAGCTGAAGGAGGAGTAACGTTCCCAGACCTGGTGGATTGGCCTGCAGTGGGTGCCTTGCTGAGAAAGGAGAGGAAAAGACTGAAAGAGACTTTGCACTTTGTTTCAACAATCTCCAAGGGCTTGGAAGAAGAGCTGGCCCCCTGAACTGAGTCCCAGGACCATTGGACTCATCTGCCTTCCAAAACTGAGTTGCCTGGACAATTCTTGCTTCTTTCCCGCTGGATTTGGCCCCAGTACGACTCGTACTCCATCCGCCGCAAAGCCGTGTCTTTGCCGCCCGGCACCGTGTGTCTACGCTGATTTAAAAGCGTTAGTACGCACCGTATCCCTCCCGGCCGCATCGCACCTAACCTTCCCCGCCGATTCGAGTCGTACAGCCCTGGCTGCCGAACCCTGTACGCCGGACCCAAGCTTCATTGTCCCGCAGGTACGGTCCGTACGCTGCTAGACATACTGTACTGTGCCGTGCTCAGAGCCGAGATGCCGCATTGCACCGATCCTCCCCGTACGCTGTACGGCGCCGAGAAGTGTCGCCGCCTATCCGCACCGAAGGTACGGCCCGAACGCTGAACGCCACGGACTTTGCAAGCTGATCCGGGCCATCCGCACGTATCCCTGAAGGTCCCGTACCAACGCCGCGTCCCGACGCTGCGACCCGACCAGCATCCGAATACGCTGCCGAGCTACGACCCGGACCCATCGACTTGTCCCGCACTGTCCGTCGCGGACCCCACAAAACCAAGGTACTTTGTTCTGTTCGCACCGCAGCGTGCACGCTACGGACCCCGGAGTCCGCAACGACTGTTTGACTCGTACTTTCCTTGTTTTTAATGCCAACGAGTCGCACATCCAGGTACGAACCGTACAGAGCCTGAAAAGAAGCATAATTGACTAAAAGGAGCCTATTTTTGTATTTTAAGCCTTTCTACAAAAACATTGAACTTTGAAATAATACTGTGGTCATTTCTAATCGTTATTCTGGTCTTGTGCTAAGCCTTATATAAAGAAAACTATTTTTGATACAACCTTGACTGGTGTCCATTTGTGGTGTGTCATTGTATTACTGTATGTGTTCACAAATGCTTAACCTATGACGCCCTGAGAATAGTCTTGACTGCTTGCGCCACACTACCTAAAGGGTGAGCAGGGGTTATTTGAAAGGGTGATCCCCTTATCCTGACTTAGAAGTAAGAGTCCCTGCTTGTCACAAGTGCATACCTGTGCCAACCAGAGATTCCCAATTCTAACATTGGTGGCAGCGGTGGGATTTGACTTTGCATTTGTGATTCATGTACAGTAATTGAGTGAACACCACGTAGTGAGTTCAGACCGATAACGCAGCCACACAGTATTGATTTTTGTTTTTGCTGAAGAATCTCCACTTTAAGAAACCATGTCTAGCTCAGTCAATGGAGGCAGGACAGCCTCTCTATTCTCTGGGGTTGATGAAATAGATTGGGAGGAGAAGGCACTGCTGAGGTGCACAAGTGAAGTCTTGAAAGGATACCTCTCCAAGTATAGAATCAACCAAACTGGATTGAAAAACAAGGAGCAGTATACCAAGGCGCTGTGGGCCTGGTACGAATCCAAGTTCCCAGAGAATGTGCTGGAGGTGATACCCCCAGAAGGTGCTTCTGAGCCTGGCAGAGGCCTGTCGCCAGAGGAGATGGCCGACAGGATTTCTGCAAGAGCACATGAGGTGGAGATGGCAAAACTGCAAATGGAAATGGAAAGACAAAGGCTGGCCATGGAGCATGAGGTAACAAGCATTTGCAATGCAATAGGTCTCGCATTTACGGGAGTTTGAGCTATTGGCATTGTAATTGACAATGCGTTTTATTTATGTTTTACAAACAAAAACATAAATAAGAGGCATTGTCATTTACAGTGCCAATAGCTCAAACTTGCGTAATTGCGAGACCTATTGCATTGCAAATGCTTGTTGTTTTTCTAACTTTCAGCCATGCTGCACAGCAGCTAATCAGGTGTACAAAACTGATAAAGTAAATGTACATAGCCTATAGCTCTCCCACAGGTGAGACCTATTGGCACTGCCAATGCTTTTTTTACCTGGGTGGGTTTTTGCAGGTACTGGTGCTTTAAGTGGGAAGCTTGGGCCACTGCGAGTCATGTGCTCCCAGGTTAAACCGTGTCCAGTGCTCCCTTTCACTCACTTACATTAATAAAAAATAAAATAAAAAGCAACGCTTGGTAGCAATCTTGCGTGAGGATCAATGTTCCTGGGACTCGTTTTAGTTCTTTCACTGTCTCATAAATTCACAACTGAAGCATTTGCAATATTATATATAAGGAAGCCAAAGTGGTTGTTTATTTAGCATGTGCATCTAAGAACGATTGACAAAGTTAATAGTCCTAGTTTATTGTAGGTGTAATGTTAGTAGTTGTATTATATATATCTGGCTGCCTAGCAGAAATAGCAAAATGCCAGTAGTATCGCACACTATGCGAAGCACAGATTTTTAGTTTACGTGTTTTAATCACGCGTTTGAAGTCACGCCCTTAATTACATTGGCCACGCCCCTTAGAGCTCCCAGTTTTTAAATCCCACTTAAAGTCCTGGGCGACAGGGAACTGTCCTTCAATGTCTGCAGTAGTAGGTTTTTTTTGTTTTTTTGTAAGCTCAGAACGTTATTTATTGAATTGCCTTAAATGCAAATAGTGTTTTATTTAATTAAACTATGTAGCTATGAAAAAAACAACTTTGAGCTGCCAGGTAGTATGTTATCATTTTCTTGTTGAAACTGAATGGGAGACTTTATATTTTTTTAAGTAGTTCCTTAATTCCATTGCCTGAGCGTGGAGACCGGAGGCTCCCGGCTGAGGGTTGGTGCGAGGTGCTGCAACTGAACGCTGCTTGGTGGGGGGAAGGCAGAGAGGAGAAGCGGGCCAAGAAGTTTATGTGGTCGGGGACAGGCGGCTGGAGGGTGCGGGGTAGGCTGCGTTCATTGTGGTTGGGGGTGCTTTGCTGTCGAGGCTCGGGGGTGAGCTGCGTGGGGTCTGGTGGGGAGTGAGTACTCATGGGTGTGGTGGATGGCGTGGGAAGGGGGAGCGCATGTGCTGGGGCGGTCCTCGTCGGGGGATTGCGGAGTGGAGAAGGAGGGATGAGGGCGTGCTGTTGGCCGGGGAGGAGTGAGCATTTGCAGGGAACAGTGGAGGTAGCTGGTTGGAAGGATGGGCGGTGCTTCGGTTCCGCGTTGTGGAGGCGGCGTGCACTGCCTGGTTGAGACCCAAGGAACTACAACGTTGTGATCTTTTTTCAGCAATTCATTGCACAGAATTACGCAACCAGTCATTGTTAACCAGCTCCTTCCTTCACAACCTCGCTAAGCTGCCTGAGCCCAAAAGCAGAGTGGGGTCGGAGGGAGGGCTGTGGAAGGTGGGGTATCCCAATACATTTGTCAGGGAAGGGAAACCAGATGATTTCAATCAAGAGGAAAACAAGACAAGCCCGGCAGAGAGTGGCGCGCGCGCGCTTGGGGGCGGGGGAAGTTTTTTATTTTTTTTTATTTGTAAGCTCAGAATGTTATTTATTGAATTGCCTTAAACAAATGCAAATAGCGTTTTATTTAATTAAACTATGTAGCTATGAAAAAAACAACTTTGAGCTGCCAGGTACTATGTTATCATTTTCTTGTTGAAACTGAATGGGAGACTTTATATTTTTTTAAGTATTTCCTTAATTCCATTGCCTGAGCGTGGAGACCGGAGGCTCCCGGCTGAGGGTTGGTGCGAGGTGCTGCAACTGAACACCGCTTGGTGGGGGGGAAGGCAGGGAGGAGAAGCGGGCCAAGAAGTTTATGTGGTCGGGGACAGGCGGCTGGTAGGTGCGGGGTAGGCTGCGTTCATTGTGGTTGGGGGTGCGTTGCTGTCGAGGCTCGGGGGTGAGCTGCGTGGGGTCCGGTGGGGAGTGAGTACTCACGGGTGTGGTGGATGGCGTGGGGAGGGGGAGCGCAAGTGCTGGGGCGGTCCTCGTCGGGGGATTGCGGAGTGGAGAAGGAGGGATGAGAGCGTGCTGTTGGCCGGGGAGGAGTGAGCATTTGCAGGGAACAGTGGAGGTAGCTGGTTGGAAGGATGGGCGGTGCTTCGGTACCGCGTTGTGGAGGCGGCGTGCATTGCCTGGTTGAGACCCAAGGAACTACAACGTTGTGATCTTTTTACAGCAATTCATTGCACAGAATTACGCAACCAGTCATTGTTAACCAGCTCCTTCCTTCACAACCTCGCTAAGCTGCCTGAGCACAAAAGCAGAGTGGGGTCGGAGGGAGGGCTGTGGAAGGTGGGGTATCCCAATACATTTGTCAGGGAAGTGAAACCAGATGATTTCAATCAAGAGGAAAACAAGACAAGCCTGGCAGAGCGTGGCGCGCGCGCGCTTGGGGGCGGGGGAGCGCATTCCAGGAGGGGGGAGCGGACCCTTTGAAGTGCTCCCAAAAAGCGGATTGCATGGCGGCACGATGCGCGTGATTGTGCGCGTGCTAGCCATGCAATCCGCTTTTTGGGAGCACTTTTAAAAGCCCCTATAGTCTCGCTTTGCGATCGCTTATGCGATAGCAAGGCGAGACCTAAAAATGAGGGAGTGGGATCTCAAGGCCAAGAGTTTAGACCGCTCTCCCTCTGGTGGCAGCAATTTAACAGAGTCAAGGGTGCACATTCCTAAAGATGTGGTGAAAGAGTATTACAAGCAGGATGATATTGGGCAGTGGTTCAGGGCCTATGAAGTAGCCATGTCCTCCCACCGGGTCCCTGAGAGAGATTGGAGAGCGGGGTTGTGGGGAAGGTTTCTGAGTGAGGGGCGGGACACACTGCTGGATCTCCCCTCTGATGTCACCACATCCTATCCACACATGAAGGAAGCTCTGATGACAAGGTATGGGTTAACTCCCGAATTGTACAGGCAGAGATTTAGGGAATGCACCACTTATGTAGAATATGTGACTTTTTTTTCCAGAGCGCTAGATGGTTGGGTGAAGGGTAGCAAAGTAAATGATTACCAAGAGCTGTTTGATCTAATTGCATGGGAGCACTTGTCTGATAATTGTTTTCCTGAGCTACGCCAGCACCTGATCGATAGCAAGCTAACTAACCCTAGGAAGCTTGCTGAGGAGGCGGACCGCTGGATCAGCACCAGGGTCCACAAGGGTCCCGTGGGAGGCCCCGCCAAAGGTGGCCAGGGTCCCCAGCAGAAGAGTGGGGGGGACAAGGGTAAACAGAGGGAGTTCTACAGAGGGCCCCAAAGTAATTCCCAGGGGAACCAAGGGAAAGGTTCTCAGCCACCCCCACCCCCGAAGCAGATCGGGGCCCCGACAGGTAACCCTGTTCAAAGAGGGCCCCCCAGATGTTACAAGTGTAACAACCTGGGGCACTATTCCATGGATCCCAAGTGCCCCATGTTTGGTAAACCAGCACCCCCTGGTGCTCCACCCCCCAGGCAGATGGCTAGTGTAGCCTTTGGGAGGGAGGTAGAGGTCCAAGGGGAGGGGGTTCCCGTACAGATGACCCTAGTCTCATTAGGAGACAGTGAGATGGTCGCTGAGGCCCAACTGCCCCCCAATACTCAAAAGTATGGGCAGTGGGTGACCATAAATGGCCAAAGGGTGGGGGCTCTTAGAGATACAGGAGCCAGTGTGACTGCTGTCAAGCAACACCGAGTGTCTCAAGAGCAGGTTGTCCCACACGCATTCTGCCGTGTTGTCAACGCCGACAACACAGAGAGTCAGTGTCCAATGGCTCAGGTTCCCTTTGAGTGGGGGGGGTCTCTGGTACTCTGCAAGTGGCTGTGAGAGCGGCCATGCCTGTTGATTGTCTGTTAGGTAATGACCTGGAGAGCTCCCCTTGGGAAGAAGTGGAGAAGAGGGCTCACCTGAGGATGGTGGGTCTGCCGGATTGGGCGTGCGTAACAGCACGGTCCATGGCAGTCAGACAGGGTGCTCAAGAAGTTCTGGAGCCTGAAGGAGAGGCCCAGGAACCAGCCTTAGAGAGAGGGCACAGGAGGCACGGGAATGCGGCTCCTGAAGTTCCCACGGTCCAGGAGGAGGCAGACCCTGAGGGGGATGCCCTGGAGCCTACAGGGGAACAGAAAGCCGAACTGGGGGACCTGCCTGAGCTGACCCATTGGCAGCAAGAAGGAGGCCCCACCAGGGAGGAATTCTGCAAGGAGCAGAGAGAGTGCCCCTCTCTTGTGGGTATGCGGCGGCAGGCTGCAGCCCAGGCTGATGGTGATCAGTCCGGAAAACATTTAGTCTACTGGGAGAACGACCTCCTATATTCTGAGCCTAAGGTTGCTGAACCTGGGTCAGCCCATGCGCTGGTGGTACCCCAGAAGTTCAGAGCCTTCCTACTGGGGCTGGCTCACGATGTGCCATTGGCAGGGCATTTGGGGCAAGACAAGACCTATGAAGGGCTTGTCACCCACTTCTATTGGCCTCAAATGCACAGGAGCTCAGATGCTCACTGTAGGACCTGCCAGACTTGCCAGGCAAGTGGGAAGAGTGGAAGGAAGCAGAAGGCTCCTCTCCAACCCTTCCCGGTGGTTAGTACCCCATTCCAGTGAGTGGGCATTGATATAGTGGGGCCTCTGGACCCCAGGACAGCCATGGGCAACAGGTTCATCCTAGTCCTGGTGGATCATGGTACCAGGTACCCGGAAGCCATCCCTCTGCGGACAGTGACGGCCCCCGTGGTGGGACAAGCACTGATGGGAGTTTTCTCGTGAGTGGGATCCCCTCTAGAGGTGGTGTCTGACCGAGGTACCAATTTCATATCTAAGTATATGAAATCTTTTTGGCACGAGTGTGGGGTAACCTACAAGTTCACCACACCGTACCACCCTCGAGGAAACGGGTTGGTTGAGAGATTCAACCGAACCCTCAAGGGCATGATTATGGGTCTGGAAGAACCTATGAGGCGTAAGTGGTACGTCCTCTTACCATGCCTTCTCTTTGCTTACCGAGAGGTGCCACAGAAGTCTCTAGGGTTCAGCCCCTTTGAGCTCCTGTACGGTCACCCAGTAAGAGGACCTCTGAGTTTGGTTAAGGAAGGCTGGGAGCAATCTCCCAGGAAACCTCCCCAGAATGTATACAGTTACATGCTGGCCTTCAGGAACCAGACTAGGCGATTCAGAGCACTTGCTCAGGCAAATCTGGAAGCCAGCAGGAGGAGATGAAGCGGTGGTATGACCAGAATGCCACTCTGGTCGAGCTTCAGCCTGGTCAGAAAGTGTGGGTCTTGGCCCCCGTGGAGCCTTGTGCGCTCCAGGACAAGTGGACCGGTCCCTTTGAGGTTGTGGAGAAGAAGAGTTCTGTTACCTATTTGGTGGACCTTCAATCTCCCAGGAACCCCTTGAGGGTCCTGCATGTCAACCGCCTTCAGCCCCACTTAGAGAGGTCTGAAGTGGGCATGCTCTTGGCAACAGATGATGGGGCAGAAGAGGAGAGCGAGCCTCTTCCTGACCTCCTGGAAGCCACAGAGAAAGATGGGTCAGTGGATGGTGTCATCCTCTCTTCCTCCCTGACCCAGGAACAACAGAATGACTGCCGCCAGCTGCTGGGGCAGTTTTCTGACCTGTTCTCCCTGGCACCCAGTTTCACAGATTGGTGCGTCCATGATGTGGATACTGAGGACAGCTTACCTGTGAGGCACAAGGCCTACAGGGTAACTGACCGGGTTAGGGCTTGCATCAATGAGGAGGTCTCAAAGATGCTTGCTCTTGGGGTGGTTGAGTCTTCCAGCAGTCCTTGGGCCAGCCCAGTGGTCTTGGTCCCAAAGGCTGCAGCGCCAGGTGCCACACCCGAACTCCGGTTCTGTGTGGACTACAGAGGACTCAATTCAGTAACCAAGAATGACGCGCACCCCATCCCCAGAGCTGATGAGCTCATTGATCGGCTAGGGCCTGCCAAGTACCTCAGTACGTTTGATTTAACGTCTGGGTACTGGCAGATCGCCTTGACCGACGGGGCAAAAGAGAGATCAGCATTCTCCACACCAGATGGGCATTTCCAATTCCGGGTGATGCCATTTGGGATGAAGAATGCCCCTGCCACCTTCCAGAGGTTGGTCAACCAGGTGTTGGTTGGGCTGGAGGAATTCAGTGCCGCCTACCTGGACGACATAGCAGTGTTCAGTGTCGGATGGGAAGAACACCTGCATCACCTCTGGGAAGTGTTGATGGCACTGCACAAGGCAGGCCTCACGATCAAGGCAACCAAGTGCCAGATCTGGCAGGGTTCCGTGGTGTACTTGGGGCACCAAGTAGGGAGTGGCCAGGTGGCACCCCTGCAACCCAAAATTGAAACCATCCTGGCTTGGGAACCCCCCAAAACCCAAACGGAGGTGAGGGCCTTCCTAGGACTCACTGGGTATTACGGGAGGTTTGTCAAGGGGTATGGTAGCATTGTTACCCCCTTGACAGAGCTGACTTCTAAGAAGCAGCCCAGGAATGTGATCTGGACTGACACCTGTCAGAAAGCATTTGAGACCCTGAAGACTGCCATGTGCACGGCGCCCGTGCTCCTGGCCCCTGATTTCTCCAAAGAGTTCCTGGTACAAACAGACACTTCAGAGCATGGTGTAGGGGCTGTACTCTCACAGGTCACTGAGGAGGGCTTTGCTTACCCGTAGCCTTCATCAGTAGGAGGTTACTTCCCCGGGAACAAAAGTGGAGTGCGATTGAGCGAGAAGCATTTGCTGTGGTCTGGGCATTGAAGAAGCTAAGACCCTACTTGTTTGGGTCTCACTTCCGGGTTCAAACAGACCACAGGCCCCTCAGGGGGTTGATGCAGATGAGGGGTGAGAATTCTAAGTTGTTGAGGTGGTCCATTTCCCTACAGGGGATGGATTTCATGGTGGAACATCGCCCCGGTATAGACCACGCCAACGCTGATGGTCTTTCCAGATTTTTCCGCCTTAGTGATGAGATAGTAGTTCTCCCCACATTTCAGCTGGAGGGGACACGTGTTAGACCTGGCACCATTGGCGTGGGTCACCCTCCCATTTTTGTCTGTGCCTCAATGTATTTTTGTGCTGGTGTTAGCTGCTCAGGGCCCTGTGCCACTGCCATCCAGTGCCACAGTGCAAGTGCTCCCTATGGGAAAATTTATTATGTGAATTGACTTCCATGTTTGGCTTATTTGGTTTACTATCAGTCCCTAGTAGAGTGCACCAGGGGTGCCAAGGGCTTGTATATCCAAATGCTGCTAGTGGGCTTGCAGCACTGGTTGTGCCACCCACAGAAGCAGCCTGGTAAAATGTGTCCAAGGTCTGCCATTGCAGAACCTGCATGCAGTCTGGTACTGTCATGCCGACTGGGTAAGTGTCCCCACTTGCCAGTCCTTAAACCTTCCCTTACCTTCATGTTAGTCACCCCTATGGTAGGCCCTAGGGCAGGGTGCATTGTAAGGGTAAGGTAGGACATGCCCTGAAGTGTGTGGCATGTCCTAATAGTGAATTACATTTTCGTTTTTCACTATTGTAAGGCTACCTGCTCTCCATAGGCCAGAATGGGCTGCTAGATTATAACACTCTATAATCCTAGCAGGCGCAGGAAGCATGGTAGAAATTCATGTTTAGTATGCCTGAACTCAGAATAATAAAATACATCTTTTAGTAAAGTTTATTTTAATATCCTGTGTTTGCAAATGCAACTTTTAGAAAGTTAGCATTTGCTTGCCTAACCATTTCAGTCCGCCTCTGCTGGGAGGGGCTATCTTCTTTGTGTGTAGCTTGAGTGACAGGGCTGGGAAGTTCCAGGAGACAGGCTGGGGCTGCCAGGTGGTGAATAGAGAGATTACACCAGGATGGGTGGGAGGAGTGCACCTTGACTCTGAATAGGGCAGTGCTCTGCCACCACAATGCTGGCTCCACCCCATGGGGAGTGTCTGATGTCTCTGCCCTGCCTGCTGAAAGAAGAAGCCAGAGTCCCAACAACAAAGTGCTCCTCACTGAAAAGAACTGGACTGGGATTAGGCAAAGGCCCCCCTGGCCTGTAAAGACAAAAGAAACTTGGTATAAATGTAGGAGCCCTGCTCCTAAGAAATCAGATCCTTATTGAACCACGAAGAAACTCTGCCTGACTAGAAGGACCTGGAAGAAGCTGAAGGAGGAGTAACTTTCCCTAACCTGGGGGATTGGCCTGCAGTTGGTGCCTTGCTGAGAAAGGAGAGGAAAGGACTAAAAGAGACTTTGCAACTTTGTTTTCAACAATCTCCAAGGGCTTGGAAGAGAACTTGCCCCCTGAACTGAGTCCCAGGACCATTGGACTCATCTGCCTTCCAAAATTGAGTTGCCTGGACAATTCTTGCTTGTTTCCTGCTGGATTTGGCCCCTAGTACGTCCCGTACCCCATCCGCCGCGAAGCCGTGTCTTTGCCGCCCGGCACCGTGTGTCTACGCTGATTTAAAAGCGTTAGTACGCACTGTATCCCTCCCGGCCGCATCCCACCTAACCTTCCCCGCCGATTCGAGTCGTACAGCCCTGGCTGCCTAATCCTTTACGCCTCGGACACAAGCTTCGTTGTCCCGCAGGTAAGGATCTGTACGCTGCTAAACGTACTGCACCGTGCCGTGCTCAGAGCCGAGAAGCCGCATCGCACAGATCCTCCCCGTACGCTGTACGGCTCGCCGAGAAGTGTCGCTGCCTATCCGCACCGAAGGTACGGCTCAAACGCCGAACGCCACGGACTCTGCAAGCCGATCCGGGTCATCCGCAACGTATCCCTGAAGGTCCCGTATCAACCCGCGTACCGACGCCGCGACCCGACCAGCATCCGAATACGCTGCCGAGCTACGACCCGGACCCATCGACCTTTTCCGCACTGTCCGTCGCGGACCCTACGAAACCAAGGTACTTTGTTCTGTTCGCACCACAGCGTGCACGCCACGGACCCCGGAGTCCGCAACGATTGTTAGACTCGTACTTTCTTTGTTTTTAACGCCAATGAGTCGCACATCCAGGTACGAACCGTACAGAGCCTTGAAATAAGCGTATTTATGTGAAAGAAGCGTAATTAACTAAAAGAAGCCTATTTTTGTGTTTTAAGCCTTTCTACAAGAACATTGAACTTTAAAATAATACTGTGGTCATTTTTATTTGTTATTCTGGTCTTGTGCTAAGCCTTATATAAAGAAAACTATTTTTATACAACCTTGACTGGTGTCCATTTGTGGTGTATCCTTGTATTACTGTATGTGTTCACAAATGCTTAACCTATGACGCCCTGAGAATAGTCTTGACTGCTTGCGCCACACTACCTAAAGGGTGAGCAGGGGTTATTTGAAAGGGTGATCCCCTTATCCTGACTTAGAAGTAAGAGTCCCTGCTTGTCACAAGTGCATACCTGTGCCAACCAGAGATTCCCAATTCTAACACCGACTTTGTCAGGGCAACAAATATCAAAGAAAATAACAATGTAGGCATTCCAGGTCATAAAGAAAAATTAACGGTCATAGGCAACTTTTGTTGTGTCATGATCCGCACTCGGGATGCGCTGAGTGCCACGTCTTTCCTACTCCTGGACAATGGCCGAACAGCCCGGCAGTATCAAGAACTGCATCTCCCAGAACTCCCGGTTGTACCCGTCCCACGTGACAGATCACGCAGCCGGAAACGCAGAAAAGCGGCCACTCCCGGGAGAGTGGCGCCGAATATTCTCGGAAGTATCCCGTTTTCGAAGGTACGTGCTGACGGTTCTCATCGGCGAGAACTACGTACCCAGACTGCAGAGTCTCCAGCAACGCCAACTCGACCTCCGTGTTCCCTGCCCAGAACCCGGCGAGTATTCCTCGCAGGTTGCAGAGTAGCGTTCGCTCCTCGGCTCCAGGCTCTACCTCGGGCACTGAGTGGGAGCGCTACGTCACAGACATCGCCCACGGATTTCCGGGCTCATCCGCCTGGGGTTTCGCTCCTCTGCTCCCGGCTCCTCCTGGAGCACCGAGTAGTAGCGCAACGCCTCAGGTATCGCCCACGGATTTCCGGGCTTCATCACCTGGGGTTTCGCTCCTCTGCTCCCAGCTCCTCCTGGAGCATCGAGTAGTAGCGCAACGCCTCAGGTATCGCCCACGGATTTCCGGGCTTCATCGCTTGGGGTTTCGCTCCTCTGCTCCGGGCTGCACCGGGAGCATAGAGTGGTAGCGTACCCGCTCTGCCCACGGATTCCGGGACTCCTCCCTCCCTGAGTATCGCGCTCCTCGGCTCGATATTCTGGGGAGCCTAGAGTTGCAGCGCCGACACCCGACCAGACCGGAACCCCGCTCCTAAGAGACTGAACGACCCAGTAGGGACACCACAGTTCCGTGACGTAACGGTTCTGGATGCCCTCATCCGTTCAGCCAGGAAGCGACGAAGCGTTCACCGACCCTAGGTGATATCTAGACAATTCACTCCTAACTCTCCGTTCTTGGTCGCCTGGCAAGGCCACACACCCTTCCCCACCTATTCCAGTGACTGGAAGATAGGTGTAGAGGACCATTCACGAACTCCCCAACAACTAGGCGGGCGGAGACGTCAGGTAAGAGAGCTATCACACAAGGGGGACCCAGGGGAAGTGGTAGAGAAGGCCATCACTCATTGTGTGTCTGTCTGTCTTTCAGATCTCCCTCCCAGCTGTCCCTATCCTTCCTTCCCTCACTCACCTGCCTCCTCCGTCCGAGTGTATTACACATCCGCCGGACTAGGGGCAGATGGGAGGTGGACCCCCTAGAGCATCAGCGTCATCCTGAGGAGAGGAAACCAGCGGGATCACGACATCTTGCCACCATCAATGACTAAAGGTGAACTATTTTCGTATGCATACATCGTGAACCGTTGCATACGTATGATGTGGGTAGACGTGTAAAGCGATAAACCAGATACTAATGTCTAAAGTTAGGTGTTTGTAAGCCATTTGTGTTATCCTATACGGAGCTACGTTAGATGGCAAGGTCAGGGTGATCCTATATTAGAACCCACATGCAGGTAAAAAGCAGAAGGGGCATCAGGCCCTTTTTCCTTATATCCTGAGTAGATTTATATTAGAAGCATAGTCCTACTATTGTTAGAAGCCACTGGTTCACCTAAGTATAGGAGATATAGTTCCTGTCACAAACCTAATTGTTATAATATTAGAATACTTATAGTGAGTTGGTATGTTCCAAACCCCCCTTCCCCAACTGGTATATGGTATGACCCTAGGGAGCTCACCTTGGAATGTTCAGGTGAAGTCTTTCATTGTTGTGGGTGCGGATGGTCAGTGAATAAAGGCTGCAGCAACTTACTTCTGTGCGTAGCTCTTTCTTCATTATAACACTGGCGACGAACTGCGAAGGGGGCAGCTGACCATCTCCCCTCTGTATATTCTCTCGAAGCATAATAAGGATACAGTACCTCGACGAGTGCGGTGGTAACCTTCTGAGGGTGCTGCACCACGCAGAAGAGCAGTGAGACAATCGAATACTACTCTGTCTTGAAGAGCTGGAGGCATGTACTGGCGGAAAATAAGAGACTGAAGATTTCCTGCAGTCCTAGGGGTGCGTGGCTCGTCGGTCTCATTGGTTTACTGGGTAACCCCGTGTGCATCACTGTGGGGGTGCCAGTACTCAACGGTGCACTGAGAGTATGCCAGGTGAATTACGGTTGAGGCAGTGATGAGGAGGAAGGAGGCGTCTCGGTTTTCGTTGACCCGCAGTAGCGCATCCAGCGTCGTGGACAACGAAGAGTAAACAACCAAGCCTGCGTTGTGTCACGGATTCAGGCGCAGTGGTGAGACAGCAAGGTGCAGTCTTTCGCTTCAGGTTACCTCACCCCGAGAAGACGATCGACATCCCAGCGTTCCTGTGAGGCAATTGAGGCGAGTGCAGCCCCAGTCCGCGGCGGAAGATATCCCAGGCGAAGATTTTGTACGAGCGGACAGTGTGTGGGAAGTGCGCACCTTAAGCAGCCGCAGTGCCGGGTTTCTTCAACGAGCGGACGTCCTGGGAAGCAAGTTCCTCTCAGAGGAACCGGCACTCCAGCCTCTGAGGACCGCCCAGGTTCCAGGAAGTTCAGTCAGCTTTGTCCGGCGCTTCAGCCGCCTGTGAGCCGGTGTCGCATTCCTGGAGGTTTCTTCACGTGAGCCTGGTGAGGATCATTACCGGGCTCTTCCACATCGCTTCTTCTGGCAGTGTCGTGATGAGGTGAATTTCTTTTCCTGTAACTCTGGGAAGGGGAACCAGCGTGCACTGTGGTAGCTACGCTAAGGCTAGTCAGGAGCGATACCGGGCTCCTCTTACATCGTGACTGGGGTGAGTCCAGTAATATTATTTGTACTGCGGGGGAAAAGGGTCCGGGCAGTGTCGTAAGGAGGTGACTGTTATACTGGTGTCGGTGAGGGGGACCTAAGTGTGCACGGTGGTATCCACTATAAGGCCCTTCAAGGAACCATAAGTGCCACCCACACCTTCCCACAAGGCGCACCCCGAGAAGCACACGATCTGTGCAGTGTCCAACGCTGACTGTTATACTGGTGTCGGTGAGGGGGAACTAAGTGTGCACGGGGTTATCCACCATAAGGCCCTTCAAGGAACCATAAGTGCCACCCACATCTTTCCACAAGTCGCACCCCGAGAAGCACACGATCTGTGCAGTGTCCAACGGTTTTTGCTGTCGGTGTAAGAGGTATATAGTCAGTCTCCATGGGCACGCCAGGCATGAGTCAACCCCCGTCCTTTTTGAATGACTGTGGTGATCCAGAGATCCACTGGAAAGATTGGGCCAAACTGTTCGAATCCTACCTGATTGCCATGGGAGGTGAAAGGTTTTCAGCATTGAGAAAACAGCACATTCTTCTGCATAATTTATGCGTGCACGGTTTCAAAGTTTATGAGACTCTTCCTGAGCCAGAGTTGGAGGAGGAGGATGACATTGATGTATTTGATGTGACATTGATGAAACTGGAGTCACACTTTGGGGATAAGGTCAACGTGGTGTTGGAGAGACACAAATTTTTCAGCAGAGTTCAAGGGAAGTGTGAATCTATCTCTAATTACATTGCAGCTTTAAGGGGGCTAACGCAGTTGTGTGAGTTTGGGGAGTTAAATGACTCACTCATACGTGACCAATTAGTTAGGTGCACAAATAATAGTAGGATTCAAGAGAAACTGTTGGCAAAGAATCCCACTTTGAAAGATGCCGTGGCCATTGCTCAGTCCGTGGAACATACTGCGAAATGCGTAAAAGAAATGAAAGTTAGAGAGGATGTAGAAGCATCTGTACAGGTGGAAGAGCAGAGTAAAGAGGTGTTAAAAGTGTCAGATAAATGGGGTACGAAGGAGGCTCAAACCCATAAAGTTAGTAAAGATATGCATAAAGATATGCATAATTTAAAATGCTATAGGTGTGGTAGCAGTAACCATCTTGCCAATAACCCAGTGTGTGCAGCCAGAAGTGTCATGTGCAAAAAATGCAACAGGAGGGGACATCTAGCAAGGGTGTGCAGAGAGGGGATAAGTAACACTGTGAGTGTGGTGAGTAGTGGTGAGGAATCTCATGCCAAGTATATTTTCCAGGTGAGGAGCACGGCTGTGGGGGGCAAACAGAACTACCCCAAATGTATTGTGCTGTTCAATAACAAACCACTGGAGGTGTTTGCAGATTCCTGTTCCCCTTTCACGTTAATAAATGTACAAGATTTTGTGGAATCACTGGGCGGATCAAGAGAAGTATTAGAAACTCCTGACATCACACCTGAAGGGTACACGAGAGATCCCATTCCCCTAGTAGACATGTTGAACAGCCACATAGATTTCAATGGGAGGACCACAAAGGGTAACGTGCACATTGTAGAACGTGGGGCCAATCTCCTGGGGTGGCAACACCAAAGGGAATTAGGCATTATACTAGATCCCAGCAAAGAAAATCAGGTGATCATGATTGACAGAGTAAGCAAGGAGGAGGGTCTACAGATGATGTTCCCCAAACTCTTCAATGAGGAGTTGGGTAAACTACGTGATTTCCAGCACAAAATTAAAATCAGATTTGGAGCCAAACCTGTGGTTCACAAAGCACGGTCAGTACCTTTCCACCTGAGGGAGACGCTCAAGAAAGAACTTGATAAACTATGTGAAATAGGGGTCATACAACCTATTGAGGCCACAGAGTGGTTTGCGCCCTTAGTTTTGGCATCTAAGGGCAATGGAAAGGGCATTCGCCTGTGTGTGGACCTACGCTCCTTAAATGAGAATATTTGGGTGGAGAGGTTCCCTCTCCCCAACATCAATGAGATGATAAGCACCATGGGCAAGGCATGTTATTTTTCAGTAATAGATCTGTCCAGTGCGTACCACCAAGTGGAGCTGCATCCCGAGTCGAGACCGCTGACAGCGTTCACCTCGCCTTTTGGGGCGTTTATGTTTGTAAGAATGCCATTCGGCCTCGCCTCAGCAGCCTCGGTATTTCAGAAAATAATGCAGCAGGTATTAAAAGGAGTCAAGAACACACTCTGCTTCCAAGATGACATCCTGATGTATGGGGAAACGGAGGAAGGACACGATACCACCCTCCATACAGTGTGTCGCAGACTATCTGATGCAGGGTTGACGGTACAGCTGGACAAGTGTAGAATAAAGGTAACGTCTGTGGACTATTTAGGGCACACCATCACCAAAGATGGGTTCAGACCCAAGCACAGTTTAGTCCAGGCCGTAAGTGATGCCCCACACCCAACGAATAAGGAGGAGCTTAAGTCATTTTTGGGTTTAGTGGAGTATATGCCAAAATTTGTCAGAAATTTTGCGGAATTGTGTGTGGGTTTACGTGAGCTTCTAAAGAAGAACACTGCATTTGTGTGGGAGGAAGAACACAGTGGAATGGTTGAGATGATAAAGAAGCGCATACTGGAGTCACCAGCACTGGGTTCTTTCGATCCTAAAAAGAGAACCATTTTAACCACGGACGCCTCAAGCAAGGGATTGGGGGCCATGTTATCCCAAAAAGGTGAAGGCGAGGAAAGAGTAATAGCTTTTTGCATCACGCACCTTGAGCGAGGCAGAACGCAATTACTCAGTCATCGAGAGGGAGGCGTTGGCGTGTTTTTGGGTGGTACACCATTTAAAAATTTTTTTGTGGGGAACCAAGTTTACCCTACACACGGACCACAAGCCTCTTACCTTCATGTTTTCGCCGAAGCAGGCACAGAACATGTCCCCAAGAATAAGTAAGTGGGTGCTAGGTTTGGAGAACTTTTGTTTCAAAGTTGAGTACCTACCAGGACCAGAAAATGTGATTGCAGATTGCTTGTCGAGGTTACCGCTCAAAGGCAAACTGAGTGAGGAAGTACTCGATGTGCCCATTTGCGCGGTGCATTTACCCTCGTTGACCGATGCGGAATGGGACAAGGGCATGAAGGAAGATAAGACAATGGACATGTTGAAAGAGCTCATTGTCAAGGGGTGGCCGGAGAAGATTTCAGAAGTCCCCGACAAAGTTAAAGACTTCTGGGAAGTCAGATTTGAACTCTCGATTATAGCGGGTCGCTTACACAGGGGGGAGAGAATTGTTCCACCGGAAGGGTTGAGGAAAAGGATCATAGACCTGGCCCATGAAGGGCATTTGGGCAGGAGCCTAACAAAAAACAAAGTGCGAAGCTGTTTTTGGTTCCCCAGAATGGATTCTGAGGTGGAACACACAGTAAAGGAATGTGTCAGCTGTGCGAGAAGCGACAAGAGCAAAATCATTCACAGGGCTCCTTTGGCCCCAGTCAACGTGCCGATGATTCCGTGGACCAAGCTGGCCATGGACATAGTGGGTCCCATGGACATCCTGGGGCCACAGAAGAGATTCTTGTTCGTGTTGGTGGATTACACCTCCCATTGGGTGAATTTTAAGTTCACAGCGTCCACCACAACTAGCAATCTCATTGCATTTCTTAAAAACATTTTTGTGTATGAAGGAATCCCAGCCACTTTGGTAACGGACAATGGAGTGCAGTTCGTCTCTGAGACTATGAGAGAGTTTTTGGAGGAACACAATATAAAACATGAGAGGACTGCTCTCTATTGCCCAAAGGCCAATGGATTGGTGGAAAGGGCAAATCGCATGATCAAGGAACACATACAACTAGCCATTGCCAATGGGTTGAATGTGGAGGAAGCATTGAGAGAATCCATGTGGGCATATCACACCACGCCCAATGGGGTCACAGGGTTATCTCCGTTTGTGTTTCTTAGAGGAAGGGAGCCCAGCACCAAAATGAACCCGAGGTGGTTGGGTGGGGGAAGAAGTGTTGTGCCTGACTTAGATCGTGCTGAGGAACGGGTAGAGTCTCATCAACAGAAGTACAAGTCATGGTATGATGTAAAACATGGAGCATGGGAAGTGGAGGTAAAACCCCACACCCAGGTGTGCGTTAGGAAACCTGGTAGGGTGCAACCTGGAACGAGCACATTTGGAGCTCCTCAAAGGGTGGAAAGAACAAGTAAGAGTGTAGTTCGTTTGGAGACAAACTTGGAGCAAAGACAGAGTTGTAAACACTGTGTGAATTAATGTTCTTCTTGCAATCCTGTCAAAGGGAGATGTGTTATAATCTTAGAATACTTATAGTGAGTTGGTATGTTCCAAACCCCCCTTCCCCAACTGGTATATGGTATGACACTAGGTAGCTCACCTTGGAATGTTCAGGTGAAGTCTTTCATTGTTGTGAGAGCGGATGGTCAGTGAATAAAGGCTGCAGCAACTTACTTCTGTGCGTAGCTCTTTCTTCATTATAACACTAATCTAACCAGAAATATACATTCCCAAATAATAATCTCTTATATGTCTAAATATTTACTCACCCCAGCTTGTTCAGAGAGACACTTCGAAATGAACCTTCTAGTCATTCAGTGTGTCTAAAATCCAATGTTAAAATCTATGAAAAAACCCAATAACTAATATTTCCGTCCCATATCCAATATAAATTGCTACAAGAACCCTAAACCAATACTAATACTTAGAGTACGACTCACCAGTAAATTTAACCGCTATCCACAGACAGTTATGCGACGGTAATTATTTAAATCAGGTAGTCCTCTGGGTCCAAGTAGGCCCTATTGGGTGGAACCATAATAACCTCTGTCAGTTAGGAAGCGGTATATTCTTGTCTATATAAGTGATACCCCAACATGTATACCCCATATACCATAAGAGACATTAAACTTACCTAATTTCTAACTATTAATGTCCGCTGAGAGTACTCAGCGCAAAATGGCATTCTACGTAGGCGCCATATTGTCCTGTCGATTTATTGGTAGGAACATTTAAACATTGAACAAGGGAGTGTGCATTATGTCACAATATTCTTCTTCCATACAAGACAAATCCCAAGTCAGATGTAATTCATGCCATAAATGTGCTATCTTTCGTTTGTAGTAATTGAGTTGAAAAAAAGGAGTCAGAGCACATTCAGCACTATTAACAAGCTATCTGTGGCTAATTAGAAATTAAAACCATAAAATCTATAATTCTGTTTAATTCTGTTTGAAACAAGCTGAAGTATCAAAGGTCGCATTTAAATATGAGTGTGTAAATGAATTTACGAATGTGTAATGATGTGCCAAATTCATATCTAAATGCAAAAAGACCATCATAGATTTCAAAGACAGTCTCTTCCGTGTTTGTCACTGAGGGGGGTTCATAATCAAATCTGAGTGCCTCTAGCAAACAAACCCTAGCCCACTGGTATTCATGTGTACACATGATGTTTGACGAACAAAAGTCACAAATAAAAAGACAGAACATTTTTATGTGTATAGGTTAGTGTAATCGTAATTAGTGTGTCGGAGGGATGGACAGAAACAAAATCTAGGAGGCCGGATAATGGAATCAATTTTGACTGTTTATTGCGTTATACAAAAAAATAAGCTAAAGAAAAATTCTCAATTGATCTACAGTCCTTCTTTCTTTCTTTTCTTTTCCTTGTCTTTTTCTTCCTATGTTCTTCAGTGGTTTATGCTAGTTTAGTACGCACTTTTGTTCAGTTTCTGTGTTCTGTTATTACTTGGCTTGGTTGTTCATTCACTGTTCACTTAACGTCTCTTCTCATCTCCCTCCTTTCCAGGTTCCAGTGTCAAAGACGGACATACCCCAGGAGGCTCGGAGGAAAACAGGAGAGAAGGCGGTGAGTATCAGGATTTTCTTTTTGATTCCTTTTTATAGGAAAGACCTCCAACAAACCAAGAATGTGTGCCCATTGACTATAGGACTTTACTGAGGTGATGAATGATTGTGAAGGAAAATAAATATATACCATAATGTACACACATGCACCCGGGTTCCCCTTTTCTTCTCCTCCCTTTCTTTTTCTTTCCTGAGCCAGGGGACACAATTTCCCGAGTCTTAGTATTTTTTTTGTATTTAGATCGGGGGTCGGGGGGCTTTGTGTGAACAATAAAGATGGAGAGAAAGAGAATATATAAAAAAAATTGTTGCTTTGTCCTTAGCCCTTGCTATGTCAGTAATTTACTCAGGTCTGGTCGGGTTCATGTAACATAGTGAAGGAGAGAGAGAGTCAGTTACCATTCCCACCCTCCCCTGTCCGATCACTCACCGCGATAGCCGCAACTCTCCTGAGGGTCCATCACTCTTCGGACCAGTTCTCTGACTTCCTGCTTCCGCTCGTCGTTCCGGAACCGCGCCTCTTCCTTGGCTGGATCCTCCTCTTCAAGGCCGCCTGTCTCAGCTGATTGGCTCCCCAGTGGGGCGGACTCGCCGTCAGCCTGCACGGGGAAGGTCAAAGGATTAACTCTTTGGTCATAAGATTCATATGCCTTTGGAAGGTAGCTGGGGCACCATGTAAACCAAATGTAAGAACTTTGAAGTGGTATAACCCTTCAGGGGTAGAAAAGGCGGTTCTCTCTCTATCTTGCTTTCTTAAGGGTACCAGCAGTACCCCTTACATAGAGCTAGGGTGCTGGTGTATTGAGCTCTCCCCAACCTCTCAATCATCTTGTCTACCTTGGGTAAGGGGTAGGGATCAAACTGGAATATTTTGTTGACTTCTCTAAAGTCAATACAAAATCTAATAGAGCCATCAGGTTTCGGAACGATAACAATAGGCGAACTCCATTCGCTGGTTGATGGCTCTATGATATCCATATCCAACATTTTCTTGACTTCCTTTTCAACAGCCTCCCTGGTGATAGATATTGTTCCAGGTATACTTTTTCCATAATACTCTTCCTTTGTAGAGGTTCTAGGTTGTAACCAGCGATCCGTCATACCCTGGACACGATAGTACAAGGCCCTAGGTGTCTCTTGGGGTCCTTCCTTGATTTGGCATAGCCGGATTCTATACGTCTCCTCATCCAATCCCATCTGTTCCAAAATACTTTTCTTGACCTCCTCATATGGTGTTAGCTCAAGCGGGTTGGCTGCCTGAAAGCGGACTGGAGGTCACCTGTAAGGAGTGGTCCCAGATATTGTCCCCACTGATCATATGGCCAGGCGGCAGCTCTTGCCATTCGCTCGAAATAGGAGAAGAAGAAATCTGGGTCCTTCCTGGTGAAATATTTTTGTAATACAACTGACAGGAGAGTGGCTAGGCTTTGTGGTTGCCCCAAGGTGTCTGCTAGTTTCTGGACCATAGTTTCCTCTGTTTGGTTTTGCTCGGTCATTGTCTTCTGTAACCTCTCACGATCTCCCTCGTCTGTGACAAGGAACCTCTCCATAATCTGGCCCAGCTTTTCTGGATTCTCTGCCATCTTCTATAAGGCGTCCTCCATTTTCCTTGATCCCACTTCTGACACCACTTGTCGGAGGGCTAGTCATAAACAAAATCTAGGAGGCCGGATTATGGGCTCAATTTTGACTCTTTATTGCGTTAGAAAAAAAAATTAACATAAAGAAAAATTCTCAATTGGTCTACAGTCCTTCTTTCTTCTTTTCTTTTCCTTGTCTTTTTCTTCCAATGTTCTCAGTGGTCTATGACGGTTTTCTAAGCACTTCTGTCCCGTTTCTGTGTTCTGTTATTACTTGGCTTGGTTGTTCATTCACTGTTCACTTAACGTCTCTTCTCATCTCCTTCCTTTCCAGGTTCCAGTGCCGAAGACGGACATGCTCCAGGAGGCTCGAAGGAAAACAGGAGAGAAGGCGGTGATTTTCTTTTTGATTCCTTTTTATAGGAAAGACGGCCACCAAACCAAGAATGTGTGCCTATGGACTGTAGGACTTTACTGAGGTGATGAAAGGTTGTGAAGGAAAAGAAATATATAACATAATGTACACACATCCACCCGGATTCCCCTTTTCTTCTCCTCCCTTCTTTTTCTTTACTGAGCCAGGGGACATGATTTCCCAAGTCGGAGTGATTATATGTATTTAGATCGGTGGGGGTGTTTGTGTGAACAATAAAGTTGGAGAAAAAGAGAATATTAAAAAAAATGGTTGCTTTGTCTTTAGTCCTTGCTATGTCAGTAATTTAGTCAGGTCTGGTTGGGTTCAGGTAACATAGTGAAGGAGAGAGGGAGTCAGTTACCATTGCCACCCTCCTCCCCGGTCCGATCACTCACGGCGATGGCCGCTACTCTCCTGAGTTGCGGCAGCGCTGTATCGGCTCGCCTGAGAGGTCCACCACTCTTCGGATCAGTCCTCTGCAATGTCGTCTTCTGGATCCTTTCGATCTTCCTGGACTTGGATGCAAAGCGTGGAGTACTCTTCCTCGGCCTTTGGCGTCTTGTCCCCGTCTTCACGCTGTTCTTCGGCGTCCTCTCTGACTTCCTGCTTGCGCTCGTCATTTCTGAACCGCGCTTCTTCCTCAGCTGGACCCTCCTCTACAAGGCCGCCTGTCTCAGCTGATAGGCTCCCCAGCGTTGCGGACTCACCGTCAGCCTGCACTGGGAAGGTCAAAGGATTAACCCTTTAATCACTTCCCCTTTTCTTCTCATGCCCTCGCTCTGCACCAGCTCCAGGGAAAACGGCACCAAGTAGAGATCGAGGCTCCAATTGTGTCTCTCCCTCACACTGTGTTAATCACTGACAAGGGTCCATAAGTTAAGCCTGAATGTCTAAAGGAAACAAATTATCGTATATCTTGGGTATTTGTTATTCTCTCTAGGTACAAATATCCTCAGAGTAAAACACCAAAGTATTCCATTTATGCAACCTCAGTGTTTTATGATGGACAAAGTCCAGTAAATTATTGCCATTTATGTACATCTGGGTTAAACAAGCTTGTAGATTCATGATGGAAAAACACTGTCCTTAGAGCCTGTGACCTCTGGATGGTTGATTATAATCATATCATATTACCCTCTGTGTGGTATAAGTAATCACTGGTAATTTACATCAAATATAACAGATAGTTCAAGTGGTGGGTAACATGTCAAACCAAAAGATATGGGAAACATAACTTCACTTATTAACAGTTTGGGTCAGTTAGTGAATATTGTATTAGTCCAGTCTCATATTGCCATTTATCTACATCTGGAAATGGTGGTTAAAGTATCAAAACGAAAATATGGAAACCATAACTTCACATGTTGACAGTTTAAATCATTTAGTGATTATTGCATCACTTCCCCAAAAATACTGTAACTCATGGTCAATATTCAATCCTCTTTCCACGGACTGCAAACTTAGAATCCACATGGCCTCTCTGCATCTGAGGCTGAGTTCTCCGTTCCCAACTTATATCTTCTAAGGGTTAAGTATATGTTTCATACAGAGGCATGCGTCAGGGATGTCCACTCTCACCCATACTCTTTGCGCTAGCGCTCGAGCTGCTTGCGTCATGGATTAAAGGTGATCCCATTTTCAGGGACATAAATATTGGGGGGAATGGGAGGAGCGCATCTCGTTATACACAGACGATGTGCTGCTCTACGTGAGCAGACCTCGGCAGATATTCCATAGGCTCATCAATATACACCGGCTATTCGGCACATACTCAGATACCAGATAAACTGGGACAAATCCTTAATTTTTAACCTATCCGGAGTGTTGCCCCAACTTACAACTGACTGTGCGGCACTAACCCAGCTAGATAAATTCAAATACCTAGGCATATGGATTACTAAATCGGCCGAGGAATTCATCAACTTGAACGTATATTCACAACTTTCAAGGCTGCGATAAGATGCACTGCACTGGTGCCAATTGCCCATCTCTCTCATGGGTAGGGCAGTGCTGTTCAAAATGATGGCCCTCCCACGCTTACCCTACTCATTGCAAAATACCCCGCATAAGATCCCAGATACTTTCTTTCGGGCTATTGAAGGGGAACAGCGCAACCTACTATGGGAGGCAGACCACGCATAGCGCTCTACAAACTACAACGGGGGGTGCACGAGGGTGAATTAGCCATTCCAGACATCCGTAATTACTACCTAGCGGCCCAACTCATTAATAACAATGGCTGGGTCTTTGCACCCCGCTCTGAACCGGCGTATCAAGTAGACCACCAGTCAGTGAGAACGGGTGGTGATCTGGCGGCGCTGTATCGCAGAGACAGGGGGAGGTCGCTCACTGCACACACACACGTGGTGGTACAAGCATGGCGCGCTGTCACAAAATCCCTGGGCTGGAAAGACAGACTGACTTAGCAGACCCCACTGTGGGATAGCAATGCACTGGGGGAGGTGGGTCGTCTGCAGGGCTCTCGCAAGTGGAGCCTTATAGGCATTGA
This sequence comes from Triturus cristatus, assembly GCF_964204655.1. Classification (NCBI taxonomy): domain Eukaryota; kingdom Metazoa; phylum Chordata; class Amphibia; order Caudata; family Salamandridae; genus Triturus; species Triturus cristatus. Next base: position 560,708,488 of record NC_140590.1, read on the forward strand.
CACTCTTGGAGATATATGGTGAAATGGCAACATACTTAACTGTAAGGAACTTCAAACATAATTTAACTTTAAGGAACTTCAAACATAATTTCAACTGACAGACAGAGCAGTTTTGATACCTACAGCTCAAATATGCCCTAAGGTGCCATATCAAAGATGAGGAGCTACTACCCGAGTACTCCCCGCTGGAAGATCGACTACTGTTGGACAATAATAAACAATCTCCCTCACCCCATGGGCCCAGTGAGAACAGCGTGGGAGACCGACCTGGGATTGCTGGAAGACGATTGGCAGGAAGCAATCCAAAGTCCCAGAGAGATAACCATACGGACAAGATTCCAACACTGGCACCTGTTGGGGGTCACAGGAGAAGACAGGTGGCCCACGCACACTAAAACTTGGCTCATGCTGGCCTCAGGGGTAGCAAAACGAAATGTTGCGCAGTTGTGGGGGGCACGGGACCCACCAAAACTCTCTGATTAGAAGGTGGACATGGATTGTTGCCGATTGGCAGAAAAAATGGTATACGAGAGCAGGGGATGCCCAAAAAAGTGGGTAAAAATCAGGAGCCCGTGGGAGACATACAGGTCTCAATAGGGGGAGGGGAAAGGACACCAACATACATGATCAGGAGAGCTGGAGGCCCAATTGAAAAGATGTATCATGTCTAATACTGTTGAACCCTTTTTCATATATGTATTTCAAATCCACTCCATATATCGAAAGCTGGACAGAACATCTCTGGTTAAACATTTTTGCTTGTATGATTGTATCGAAGTTGCTCAATAAAAATATATATTTTTAAAAAAAGTATTTTTCATGTCCTGCACATAAGAGGGTAGGTTCTTCACAAGTTGCTGTAAAAACACATCTACATATTTCGAGAGCCGTTCAGTAGGTCCACCAATGCCTGAAATTATAGGTCTTCCAGGAAGGAATGGTAAATTCTTATGTACCTTAGGGAGAGAATATATGCAAGGGTACCTAGGGCGATCAGTTTGCAAGAACATGTATTCATCATCATTAAGTAGACCGCTGTCGTGCCATTTCTTTAGATTTTGGTTCATCTTAGTTGTTAAATGAAAAAGTTGGGTTACCCACCACCTTTTCATAACAAATACCGTCATTTCGTTGTGATAATATTTCAGACTCTTAATCACACCTGTTCATTACTCCAATATTGCCCCCTTTGTCCGCTTCTTCAGGAATGACCTCTTCATTATCCTGGAGGGTTCTAAGAGGGATCCTCTAACCAGGGCTTAGATTCTCGTTTCCCCTAAAATGTCTAGTTCCATGTTGTTTCTGATTTAATTTATCCAAATCCTCACAGACTTGACCGAAAAATGTGTCAATATTATTAGCACCCATTGCCTGTGTTGTACATTTTGATTTATCCTTTAAACCACTATCCACACTTAAATCAGTCTGTTCATTTAGATCATCCAGAACCTTTGATACAGTAATAAGATCTTCCTCCAAGTTTGAGATTGACAACAACCTCACAGTATCATATACATCCTGGATGGATAATTCACTACAGCCAGACGCTTAGTAAATCTGTTAGTATACCTTTATCAGTAGTAGGATTCAATTCAAAATGTGTCAGCAATTTTAAGCATCTAATGTATCTGAACAAATCAATTTTCATTTTGCAAATGCCGCCCCTTATCTCGGGGCAGACCCCATCTTTTTATGAGCAAAGATTCCATATCATGGGTAAAGGGAGTATCAGACAGGTTTGATATTGGTACATCCTGAATCAAGTTCTCATTCATTTCTTTTTGTCCTACGATCTTGTGTGCATCCCTCTTTGTTCTCCTGTCTGCACCAACCCTTCTCTTTCCCCTTCTGCATTTTTTGTATTTTCCATTCATTTTGGCTTTTCCCTGTTTCCTGTTTTTATCCTCAAAACTTCCCTTAAAAATAAATTCTCCCCAAAGTCTGAAGTGAAGTGCCCTCACCAGCATTTTGTTCACCGTCACTACTGGAGGGAATGCTGACTGAGGTGCTACGGCTAATGGAGGAGTCATCCTGTTGTTGATTATCTGGATCCCTTCTAACAAGATGGTAATATTTTTGGGTGAATGTGAAAACCCCCCCATCATGTAATCCACTTCATCCCTCTTGAGTTTTCTTGCCTTTCTCTGTTTCACATCCTCGAATAGTGAAAAATTAGGTAAGGTTCATGTCTCGTATGCTATATGAGGTATACATATTGGGATATAACCTATATAGAGAAGAATATACCCTTTCCTAACTGAAAGAGGTTATTACAGTCTGATCTATAGGGCCTTCTTGGACCCGAAGGACTACCTGATTTAAATAATTACGTTGCGTAACTGCCACAGGATAACGGTTGAATTTACTGGTGAGTCGCACTCTGTTGTGGGGTCCTTGTAGCAATTTATATTGGATAGAGGTCGTAAATATTAATTACTGTTTTTTCCCATAGATTTCAACAGTGGATTGTGGACACACTGAATGACTAGACAGTTCATTTCGAAGTGTTTCTCTGAACAAGATAGGGTGAGTAAATATTTTGGCGTATAAGAGAATATTATTTGGCAATGTATGTTTCTGGTTAGATAAGGTTCATGACAGGACTATTTCTCTTATACGTAGGTGAACCAGTGGGGACTATGCTTCTAATATGAATCTACTCAGAATATAAGGTACTTATGCTTTTCACCTGCATGTGGTTTCTGATATAGGATCACCTTGACCTCGTGATTACCATTTAATGTAGCTCCGTATAGGATAACACAAATTACTTACAAACACCTAACTTTAGACATTACTATCTGGTTTATCACTTTGCACGCCTACCCATATCATACGCATGCAACTGTTCACGATGTACGCATGTGATATGAGTTCACCTTTAGTCATTGGTGGTGGCAAGAAAAGTTGCCTATGACTGTTAATTTTTCTTTATGACCTGGAATGCCTACATTGTTATTTGCTTTGATATTTGTAGCCCTGACGAAGTCAAAACACGTGTTGGCTACTGTAAAGAATCAACCTGTGTGAACAAGCAAAATTAATGACTTGTGAAGTCCATGACATGGAATACTATACTGATGTGTGGAGTCCAATTTCAGAAGAAACACAGCAACTGAAGAGTTGAATATTGTGACTGCAAAATTATGCATATATACTGATTAGTGTGTGCAAATTGGGTTTATAGAAGACCTCATGTTACCTCCAGTAATTCCCACACAGCAGGATTGCTGAGAGGTCTTCGGAGGCCATGCCCCCTCTCTCCACCACTCAGCAAAGACACCTGGCACAGTACTGGTTAGGGAATGAAGTCTCCTTGCCTCCTGAGGGTCATCCCCCAACCAGCAGTTCATCAGACAGCGTGTTTGCAGAGTAATGGAAAAAGGGGGTGGGGCCTCCTGGGACTTGCCAGTCCCGCATTTCGTTTGGTATTTTTTACAGGAGGGGGGTCGCGTGGCCCTTCCCCCTTTTCTGGGCTGATTTGGGACCCAGGGACCGCATCCCTGGGGTCCAGACCTATTTTTAATTGGGGTGGGGTGGTCGCGCGGCCACCGTCCCCAGGCCGATTTTGACCCCAGGAACACCATCCCCGAGGCCTGGCATTTTTTTATTTTTAAAAATATTGGGGGCGGGGGAGTTGGGCACACAGCCCCACTCCCTGGCCTCAATTGTGGGTGCTCTGGTCCCGCCTAGGGCACCCACTTAGCAATGTTGGGGACCGCTGTGGGAGCCTGAAGGCCCTGTGGTACCTGCAAGCTCCCTGCCTCCTGCAGGGGCTGGCATTACTGCCAGCCAACATGCAGCACCCTCTCTGTCAAAGCAATTGTGCTCCGCTTCTCGCAAGCAAAAGCAAAATGATCTTGTTTACTCAAAGTGGAGCACAGTTTACAATGGCTTTGCAGGAGCAGTAAAGCTCCTGCCATGCCATAGCAAACAGCTACCACCAGGCACCCCAGGAAATAGCGAGAGCCAGCCTTGGGGGGTGGCAGTGCCCAGGGCCATCTTTGGCTCCAGAAGTGGGGCTGCGTGGCCCCCTCCAATCTTCACTTAAGCCCCAGGGAGGGGGTGGTCCCCGGGAGTGGTCCGAGCGGACCCCGCATTATTTACATTTAAAGCCCAGGGGAGGTGGCTGTCCTACGGGCTGCGGGGGAGGCCATACAGGCCTCCCTGCACTAATTTAATAAATAACCCATGGGAGATGGCTGTCCCCGGGGCTGCGAGGGACCCCGCATCAGTTTATTAATGTTTGCCCTGGGAAGGTGGCGGTCTCCGGGGGGCGGGAGATGCCGCATGGCCACCCCGCATAATTTTTAAAACCCTGCCCCCGGGATTTGGCCGACCCAAGGGCTTTATGAAAAGACGCACTGGAGCCTGCACGTCTTTTTTCTCAATTTTGCCGTGAATCCACATGTCCACCCGCGAATTCGCAGCAAAGTTAAATAAAAAAAAAATACATTTAAGCCCCGGTAGTGTCCCTGTGGGACCCCCCCCACCATATCTGGGCGGGAAGGGGGGCGGGGGCAGGGTATTCCTACCCTGCCTCCTTTTCCTTAACTTGTAAATGTTTTGTGGGATTCGGCTTCAAGCCACCTCCCAAGATGGCTGCCAACACTACCTGGATGAAGTTTTGGCAGCCAATCAAATTTTAATAGGATCCGCGAGTCCACTGCAAGGACTCTCATCCCCAGATATCTACATGTTTTCAAGTGAAATCTCTCTAAAACTACTGAACGGATTTACACCAAATCACAAAAAGCATGCTTTCTGGACCGACATCTAGCTTTCTGCCAAATTTGGTGTAATTCCGTTCAGCGGTTAAGGCTGAAGTTGTGTTCAAAATGCATGAGGAAAACGTGTTTTAGGACCCACCCTTTTGTCTTGGCTCCCGCTTGACGGATCACCCCAAAACTTTGAACACAACAGCTGAACCAAAAAGGGAATGTTTTTTAAAAAAATTGCGAAGATTTGTCAAGCCGCGCCAAAGTTATTGGCAAAACAAAGAACACTTTTTCTATGGAAACTTGGTCCTAACTATAACTACCTACTGGGGACATATAGATGGCTCAGTTTCCATAAAGATTCTAGCAATAATGATTAAGTGCATGTATTTTGCTTTTGCCCTAAGGTTTGTCTAGTGCAGTAATAAACACCAAAATCATTGCTGCAAAGGTAATATGTGAAATTTCATGTTACTAAATACGTCTGTAGGCCTTACTCTGGCAAAATAACAATCCACCTGTAAATTCCTATTCTCATTAACACATGCATTTTGTAATTATTAAATGAGGCCTACTGTGCCTCTGTTGTAACTTTTCATAATAAACTGATCAAACATATGTCACCTTGCATAACTTTTCTCTATGAACCGATTAGGCCTATACGCTTTATCATTTATTTGTCACTATAACCATCCTAGACCTACTGTGCAGAGCATAAACTTTTCCACAAGACAACCATCAGGTAAAAAGTAAGGGCCTAATAAGGATTATCATAGTGGAAAACTGTCCCCATGGTTAGATTCTTTGTATCATAATATCTGCCTATGGGCATTAGCACAGTGTCATCAAAATCAACCCTTAAAAGCCTTTGCCTTTAATACATGCTTTTCATAATAAGTAAGTGGAGCCCATTGGCTTTGTCATAATGTTTCATAATATACAGATCAAACCTGTGGAATTTGAAATAAATGTTCCCAATGAGCCAATAAGATGTGAAGTCTTTAACATTGACTTCCCGCCACAACCAACACAGACATACTTCAGGCATATAGCCCTAAAATTCCAAATGTATAAAAAATTGCAGTTGCCAAGGTAAAATATGACAGCTTCTAAAATGGCCTAACGAGGATTATCACAGTGCTAATATTCTGTCCCTGCAATTTGTCAGAGGAGATGGCCCAAAACTTGTATCTACTACAGTAATCTGTGAGATTTCATGAAGTAAAATAGCTCTCTACAGGCTCTTCAGTACCTTTTGACTTTATCATATGTTTTTCACACTAAATATGTCAGGATTAGTCTGTAAAATGAATTTATTAAAGATGAGCCTATTGCCTTGATCATTGACTTGACACCATAGCTTTCACAGCCCTGCTTTATTGAGAAAAAACTTTCCCAGAAGGAAAGCAGTGCAATACCAGCACCCTTATTCAGTGAAAACACACACTTTTGCCCAAAAAAATGCAGCACGCAGGGAATCTAGCATGTTGGCAGAACCTAAGCCACTCACTGAATAGTACTTCTGAAAATTCTTCTTGCATTGATAACATAAGGTCTAGACAGATTTGATGTTAAGCCAGCCCTAAAAAGTATGGGAACTGTGGTCCTGAGTACAATGGAGGAGGATTCAGTGAGTTGGGGCAGGTAAATAGAGCATAATATTATATAACTATTTTGTTGTCCTTTCACATATATGTAACCACACATAAAATGTAATGCACACATCTTCAATTAAAAATAAAGGCACGTTAAATTCCTCTGTGGGAAGTGCACAGAGCTGATAGGAAAGGTCAGCTGGTAATGTAATAATTGTAGGTGTCTGTGTGTATAAATGGTGTGTCAGCTGATTTAAAAACTGACTGGCGCACTGGGGAATAATGGCGTGTGCATTAATAGTACTGTAAGGTCCCAGTCCCAGACTGTGACAGAAAGTACAGTGTAAAACAAATGTAGTACATACAGCCCAAGACATGCCACCACATATTAATACATTTATTATAGTATAAGATAGTCTGCTTAGTATACCACACACTGCTGGAAAATGTGCAAAAAGATTCAGTGCTTAACTGATTACAGTGTTTTCAAAAGGTATATTTTTAGTAGCACAAACTCGCACTGTACCTAGTGCAAACCTCTTTTATGGGTTTCCATTAAAAGGAAGCAGTCCAGAAATGGAACAGCAGCGTGTAACGCATCCACACTGTATATCATTGAGAATTATACATAATAGACAGCAGTTGGCTTTTTCCCCTATAAGTACAATCCCTCCCCCCACCCTAAGCCCGACACCAAACAACAGGCAGACCAGGTAAAGCATAATAAAACACTTAAGGTACAGAATTTGAGCAGTGTAACTTCTGATACTTCCAAATTTTATATGGCCTATAGGTCCAATTGTTTCATATTCACTTTTGTCATGACCGGGTTCTCCAGCAGGTACGCATTGAGTGCCGCCCAAAAGTCCTTCCGTCGAGACACTACTGGAATCTCTTCGGCATATGCCTCCATCTGTTCTTTACAATCTACAAGATAACAAACCCACTTCCCCCAAGTAGGCACCGCCTTAGTACACCAGTGCATTGCGACAGCACGTTTAGCAATCAAGGTAGATATGGCGACAATTCATCGATTACATGGTTTTATCGTTTTCAATAGCCCCAACAAGCATAATTCCGGTTGGCATTCAATCCTATCCAGTGTCATGTCTGTAAGTACTTTCACAACCCCCTGCCAGAAGTTGAATATAGCGGCTCATCCCCATGCCAAATGGATAAAATCAGCACCATCCTGCCCACACCTGGGGCATATCGCAACCCCGCAAACCAAATGTTAACAATTGAGCAAGCGTGTAGTACAATTGATGCAAGAACTTGAAATATATAATGTGGAGGTTGCCGTTGGCAGTCAAACACCCAGTCAAGTTACAACAGGACTCCCAGTTTTCGTGGGACAAAGGCACCACAAGCGCGTTGTTCCAGTTCTCAAATGGAGGGGAATCTGACCAATCATTTTCCTGTTGGGAGGTCCTGTACAACCTGGTGATCAGCCTTCGGCTTTCTCCCCCTACTAGAACTACCTGTAGCGCCATCAACACCCGCGGCTCCTAGGAAAAGTCAGGGTATAGGGAATGCAGTGCTAAACGAAGTCTAGTGTAGGGAAAGCCATGCATTACTTTGTATGTTTGTCCCGCCTGGAAAATCATCCATGGATAGGAATCCCTCATTCTTATACATGTCTCCAAGTTGAGTAACCCGAGCATTCTGCAGAACATTCAAGGCCCCACGGTCCTGTGCCGCCGAAATGCAATGATTTTCGCTAGGATTTTTGTGTTGATGTTTATAAGGAACATTGGTCTTTAGGACTCACACTTGTCTGCAGTTTAACAGGCTTTAGAAGTGTAATAATTAGGGCCTCCCTGAGCGTGAGGGTAATGCAGCAGCTTCGTAGGCCTTGGCAACAACCTTTAGCAATTGCAGGACCAGAGCCTCACTGTATGTCTTATAAAACGCACTAGGTAAGCCGTCAAGCCCCGACGCCTTACAAGTCGGTAGAGCCCTTATTGCCTCTTTGACATCCTCCACATCAAAGGGTTGGGTCAGATAATCACGCTGACCCTGCGAGAGCCATCCAAGGGCAATATCATCTAGATAGCCATTAACATCTTCATCACTGGCCATCGGTCTAGCTCCATATAGATTCGTGAAAAAATTAATAAACACCCTACTCATTTCTGGAGTGGAGTGTCGAGCAATTATTATTATTATTATTAGTAGTAAATATTTATAGAGCGCCTGGCTACCCTCAGGCATCCCCACGCTATCAGAGACAAGCAGAGCAGAAGAGAGAGACCTTGACTAAGGCAAGCTCTGAAAGAGCCAAGTCTTTAACTGTCTCCGCAAGGAAAGATGATGGATGGTTGATCGCAGCTGGACGGGGAGAGTGTTCCATAGCTTGGCCGCATTGAGGGAGAACATGCGACCGCCTGAACTTACTCTCTTAATTTTTGGTATCACTGCCAAAAATTAGCTGGCTGAGCGAAGTTATCTTGTTGGGTGGTAAAAGTCTATGAGAGTGATTTATCTTGGGACCTGTCACCCAAAGTGTTTTATGGGCTATGCATAAGGCTTTGAACTTGATCCGTTCACTTATTGGCAGCCAGTGAAGTTGTTTTAGGACCGGCTTGACTGATTGCCGGCCGGGGGTGTGGGAAAGCAACCTGGCTGCACAGTTCTGTACCACTTGTAGTTTCCTTATGGTAGCGTTTGTGATACCTAAGTAAAGAGAGTATCAATAATCTAATCGTGAAAGCACCAATACCTGTACTATAACTCTTCATGCCGGAACCGGGAGCAGTGGGAGAACTTTCCGCAGCATTCTAATAATTGCCAAAACATAATGCAGCCAACTTAATTGCTTGGTTATTAAAATGAGAGATTTATCTAGCCAAACCCCCAAACGTTTGATCTGGCCTTTTGGGGTTGGGGGTGTACCAAGACGTTTAGGCCAACTTAACCCCACTGATTCCCTTGAAGCGCTGTGGTGGTTGTCTAAGATCATTCCTCAGTCTTGTCTCCATTGAGCTTGAGACAAGATTGGTCCATCCACGAGGCCACAGCTTCCATATAGGATTCAAGATTAATTGGCGTGTTCTGTGGGTGCTTTAGTGCTACCACCAATTGCGTATCGTACGCAGATGTAATAATTTGAATCCCATAAGGTAACACTAGTTTGGCAAGGGGTCTAAGATAAACATTAACAAGGGTGGGACTCAATGATGAGCCTTGGGGAACTCCACACGAAAGAGGCAGACATTTGGAGGAGTAGTTTCCCTCAAACACCTGGAATACTCTGTATTTCAGGAAGGATTTAATCAATGTCAAAACCTTGCCCGAGACTCCCACCATTCTGAGCCTGTCAAATAAGATGTTATAATTGACCGTGTCAAATGCAGAGCTCAGGTCAAGTAGGATGACTGCCACCGTCCCTCCTTTATCAAGGATTTTCCTGGATTCTTCCACTGCTGCTGGCAAGGCTGTCTCTGTCCCATGGTTAGGGCGGAAGCCTGTCTGGGTAGCATGCAGAAGGGAATGTTTCTCTAGGTGTTCTGACTGGATTTTGTTTACATATTTTTCGATTATTATGCTGGTCCTGGGAAGCAAGTAGACCGGGCGGTAATTGCTCCATACCTCTGGATCAAGATTGGGCTTTTTCAAGAGGGCCTTTATTATGGCTTGCTTCCATGCCAGGGGTACCTCCAACAATACTGGAAGAATAGTTCCTTCTACTTTGCAGAGTTTATGAAGGGGGGCAAGGTCCGAGGGGAACCCGATTTGACCTGAGCAAAAAGCTGTGTTAAAGTGGCCAGATCCAAGGTTGGAAAATCTTCCAAGCAGGGGGTAGTGTCACTCAGGCGGTCCGCTTCCTGGTCTGACTTATATCTGCTTATATTTTGCGGGAATGTGTTATAAATATCTAAAATAAATATATTAAAATACTCTACGAGGTCATCGCAATGTGCCTGTGTGGAATCTGAGGGCAGTTCTGGCGCCGGGCACCTAGTCAGATTTTTTGTGATTAGAAATATTTCCCTGGGTGCATTTGCTGCTGCTCTTATTTTCTCCTCAAAATATTGGGCTTGCGTCCTTTTTATTTTGGATTGATAAAACGTAATAGCTTCTCTATATGTCTGTTTTCTTCCTGTGTTAAAGTCTTTCGTCCAACAATTCGACTATATGCTCCTGTCCCTTAGGCAAAGACAGTTTATGTGCCAACGAGCGACTAGGTCTGCCACCCTCCCCATAATAACGCGCTTTGCATCTCCTGGATCTGTGCAGTATCTTCTGATCCACTGTCTGATTATGTTCAGAGACCAATTCCCATATTTGGGCTAAAGTTGCAGATGACGGATTTAGCTCATATTCTTGCTCCAGCGCACTAATCTTATCCGCTAGGCCCCTTATCCTGATATCTCTTAATACACCTACCTGAGCCCCGATACATTCCCCCTTATTGTAACTTTAAAAGCTTCCCACAGTGTGCCTGCACTTTCCACTGAGCCCTTGTTCTCCGTGAAGATGTTTGTGATGGCAGCGCCTATTTTAACCCGAAACACGATCTGTTATGGAGGACTGCTGTAGCCGCCACTGGAAAGGTGGCCTTACGCAAGCAGGCACATTAAGCTCAAGCAGCACAGGAGAATGTTCAGATAGTGTTTTAGCCAGGTGTTTAATAGATACCGCCCAAGAGCCCATCTCCCTGGAAGCCAGTAAATAGTCCAGCCAGGACATAGAGCCGTGCACCCTGGACACAAATGTGCCCTCTCTCTCAGTTGGATTCCTGGACCGCCACGCATCAACAATACCTTCAGAATCCATCATTTCTGTTGACACCTGCACTGCCTGTTTTCCACGTCCCACCGCATCAGAAGAGCGGTCAAGGCGGGGGTCCAGACTGATGTTTAAATCGCCACCCCATATCACAACAGAGGGAGGGAAAGGAAGAAATGCGCCTCCATACATAGTTGAAAAGGCAGGTCGTCAAAATGTGGCCAATACATATTCACAAACAAAATCATCGTTTCACCTAACTTGCCAAGCACCAGTAGCACCCTTCCCTGTTAATCTACTTTGGACTTAGTCAATGTGAATGGAATACCTTTCTTCACCAAAATCATGACCGCTCTAGAGTAAGAGGAGAACGATGCTGCTACACCCACCCCCGCCCATGGAGCCCCCACATTTACTTCCGTTTGTTTGGTAAGATGCATCTCTTACAGAAACGCAACTTGCACATCCTGTCTATCTAGGAAGGCTAGTACATTGCAGATTTTCCTGGGGTTGTTTAGCCCTCTCACATTAGAGGTGATTCGTTTGACAGTACCACCCGTACCTGCGTTACACAATACATTTGCAAGATTACATTACTCGAGCTACCATAACAAAGTCTTAATGTTAAAGAGTACACTGCATCCATATCATACAATATCTGCCAATGCCCCCTCCCTCCCCCCCAATCTCCCCACCCACTTCAGCACCCCCAATTTGCTAAAGACATTCCGGTCTAACGTATCCCTCCAACCCAAAACCCAAATAACACAAAGAATTAAGTGAGGTACACCCATTAGGGGACACAAGAGTGCAGATCAACCCCCCATCAGTGTGGGGAGGTGACCAAACTTGTTCATAGTTGTGACATAGCATGTCGGACAATGTTCACAGATCCACAGACCTCATCCAACTAGGAGCCACGTGGAACCCCCATGTAGCTACGTATCAGGAAGCCAAAGTGAGGACTTTCCAGAGCAATATATGTTCCATGGCATTCACAATGTTCCCATGAGTGCCCCACCCCATTGCCATCAACAGTACAGATGAACAGCAACAGTTAGACCCCAACTCCGAACTTACAGCTTTCATAGACAAATGGAACCTCATTGTTCATCTTCCTCTGGGTCAGTTGTGGATTCCCGTCAATGCTTTTTCAGGAGTTTCGTGTGATCCATAGCAGCTTTTGGATTGTTGAAGATCTTGGCTGCCCCTTCTGAGCCAATCCTCAGGCGTAGTCCCCTGATATGTGATGGAGCTTTTATCGCGGGCCAGACGGAGGATCGTGTCCTGATCCCTATAATTTAACAGCCTCACAATGATGGGACGCGGAGGGGCACCAGGCGAGCTGAAAGCGAGTGGTGGGCCCGCTCGGCTATCAGCATGGGGACAAATAATCCACGCCATAAATCTCTCTAAGCATCCCTTCTATGTATACCTCCAGTTTCCCAACGTTGATCAATTCCGGCAGCCCAATAATCCTCAGGTTGTTTCTCCTGGATCTCGCTTTCAGGTCCTCGTTCTTCGCCCGGATGACCGCAAGGACTTTCTCCATATTCAAGGTCTTATCAGAGACAGTATGCAGGTTATCTTCAGCCTCGGAGACCTGTTGCTCTACCTCACCCAGCCCGGCACCATGCTTGTCGAGTTTTGCCACCATATTGTCCATGCATATGTTTAATGCATCGATTTTCCCGTCAATCTGCTGCAAACTGTGTTGCATCGCCACAAGCGTTGATTCCAGTGTCGGGCAGTATCTGACGGGGCCTCCGCCTCTGAGTCTAAGCCCTGTTTTTGCTGCGATCTGCCCGTCTTGAGCATGTCAAATGTGAGGCACGATTGCGTCTTAACAGGTTTCCCCATTTTAACAAGCACTCTGGTGTTAATGGTGGTCGCCACTCTCCTCCGAACGATCGAGCGCAACGTGTCCTTGCTGTGTGTCGGACCACGTGTTCCGCTCCAGTCTATGTAGAGTGTAGATATGTGTGGCGCCACAACATTAGGCCGTCGTTATACCACTAGCACAGCCCAAATAGCCATCGCACCCTCCTCTACCCCCAATATCTTGACCTCAATGCTCCACAATCTCAGCACGCCGGTGGGGAAAGGCTCAGTGTTCGGCCCACGCTAAGGCCCAAGGCAGGCCCGTTCACTCCAGCTCAAATAGCCGCCTAAGTGACTGGATCTTCAACATACCATTGATCTTGCACATGTCCTTGCACAGCAGGCCAGATCCTCCCGCCCCACCGGCCACCGTGAGGTCAATATCAGCCAGGATTCAGAGTCCTCTCCACATCAGAGCTCGTTGTTGGGAATCCAGTGGAGGCTAGTGCCGCTGCAGCGCAGGCCGCTAGCGCAATCCCAATCGCACCAGGAGACCTCCCGCCTCCAATCACCCCATCGGTGCGAGCGCGCTCTGCCACAGGTCTCGATCGCCAGCAGCCGCCACCAATACGCCACTCACTGTAATTGTTGTGAGGATCAGGCCAGTCCCAAATACACCAGCTCCAGTCACCGCTGTCCCAAGATTTTAGCAGAGTGGCCGCCCAGAGTCTCAGCGCACCTCCAGGCCCGTCCCCTCTCCAGCAGCGACGGCTCCTCCCATTCATCGGGACAGCAGCCTGCAGTACCCACAACAGCTGGGTCGGCAGAACTCTGAGGTCACACCTCCCCGCCCTGCAGCACAGGAGCTCCGGCAGTCAGTAAAAGTGAGCTTGGCCTTCAGCAGCAGCCCCGCCCGACATATTGCTTTAGCGGCCTCTCCTCTTGATGCCGTAATATAATGTCGCCACTCTTAGAAACGATCCACTTACCATATCGCTTCGCCCCAGGGGTTATTGTCGGCGCCGCGCCTCTTCAGATGTGTGTGTCTGCCATGTCTGCCATGTCTTGATGTTGGATAAAGAAAGGATTATAGAGCGGCCAGCGGAGCTGCACTAAAGCACAGCCATCTTGCCGTGCACCCTCTAGCACCACTCCACCCTGAGGGCAGTTACCTTTAAAGAAGTGCTGGAGATGTTGGGAACAGTCAAGCCAGGACAGGTGAATTTCTCTAGCCCAGATCAATATCAGGGTCTTAAGTGATTTAGCCGCTAAGCTGAATAGCAAGGGCTCCCTCTTATGTAGTGAAGCTGCCGAAGATCAAGATTCCTTCATCAGCGGACATCGACCCTAATGACAACAATGATGCCTCTGCAGTTTATGATGTTGGTGTCCTCTGCCAAGATGGCGAGGGCGCTGTGAAGGAATAGTTATAAAACTAGGACTGCTCTGCCACCTCCCTTGAAGAGACGAAATAAAGAAGGGACTAACGTGGCAGAGACCATTTTGAATTACAAGAGAATGGGAAAAGCTGAAGTGAAAATAACACTTGTAAGGCGGTCACCATCATAAGGATAATACAATAATAAATATAAACGTAAAGAAATAGCAGTGGGGGAGTAAACCCTCGTTTGCAATCTACAGAGAAAAACTAATATTTTTCAATATATACAACGTACAGAAAAAAAAGCTAATTTTCAATGTTCATATAACAGAAAAAGTATTGAAAATCAGACATCACTTCCATGCATCATGTCTCAATTAACAGCAGCAGCTTCTACAAAGGCAAGTGATGTTGTTATATTAAAGAAGTCCAATCTTACATCCTGTTGAGGTCCGAATTCAGACTGTCCACTCGAAGGATTCATTTCAGCTCCTCTTTGTTTAGTAGCGCTGAGATGTTGCCTCCTCTGCTTGGTGGAGTTATGACTGCAATAACTTGCCAGAGAAGATCATCTTTGTTATGGTTATTTTGTGAAAAATGTTCTACTAATGTTGCGGATATGACTTTGCATCCTTTGTTAACAGATCTTCTGGGTTGGTTGGCCGATATCTACAAGACAACTAGTGATATTGCAATTTGAGAAATGTTATAATTTGCAAATCCCTTTGCCATGTTTGGATTCTTTGGACTCAATGGTGAAAGCACAAATGCTACATTGGCCACACTTAAAGTGCCCAGTAAGTATCGGGAGTCCTCACAGGTCATTGATGGTCCATTCAGAATTATGGTGTGATAATGCTGCCTTAACTAGATGGTATCCTTTTCGGAATACAACATCAGCCTCTCAAGTGCAAGGTCATCAGCATTTAACACATTCCAATACTGCATATCACACTGTAGCATAGAGACTGCTACCTTACACATCGTGGACAATGCCATCCTCACCACATATGAAAATGATCCACTTCCTGATATTGCTGGACCTCTCAGCTGCCGTGGATACAGTTTAACATCACACCCTCATACGCACCCTGGAGTCTTGTTTAGGATTCACTGGCAAGAGCTTTCCCTGGTTCTCATACTTTTACTGACACTAGTTTGTTAATTTGATTTCCTTACGGTCCTAAAAGTCTTGATTGGGATTCAGTGGCAAGAGCCTTCGCTGGTTCTCCTACTTTTCCAACCAACTCTAGTTTGTTTATGTGGTTTACCCCCGGTCCCAAAAGACCCCTATCACCGGCAGAGTCCCTCAGGCTTTCGTACTGTCCCCTATCATCTTCAACTTCTACATGGACCCACTTGTCCTCTACTCACAAATTCACCAAGGTTGCCCATTACAAGGATTATACACAACTCTATTTGAAAGTCTCCTCTGCTTCAAACATCCAATGCCTCAAACACTGCCTACACATCATCTAGCCTTGGATGTCTGGCGCCTACATGAAGTTCAACCCAAACAAGGGAGAAGTACTGTTATTTGCCAAGAACAACAAACAAAAAACAGTATAAACCTAGCTCAGTGACATGAACCTGGACGATTTTGAAGCCCAACTTTCACCAAATTACAAGTTACTTGTGAAAGAAAGGGTTTATTTTGGCAGGTCAAATTGCAGCTTTTACACTACTGTAATCAGGCTCCACTGGTAGGCCAGAAGCCATGTTTTACACTACCATTGTAGTGGATGCCACAATAGGTGTTGCAGTCCTCTAGAGACACTTAACTTACAGGCCCTGGGTACACTTTGTACCATATACTAGGGGTATATAGGGAAGTTAAATATGCCAGTTAGGGATATACCAATTTCATCATGTTGAAGGGAAGAGCACAGGCACTTTATCACTGTTTAACAGGGATACAATGCACAGAGTTCTACAGCCTGCAAAAAGATCAGGTAATAAATAGTAATTTCCAATAACTTGGGTTTACCTTGGACACCAGCACCACGCTAAGGAACACATTCCAAAAAAAACCCACCAAAGCCTTTCTGATACCAGCTCTCTCTTCTAAAGAAAGCGGCACTGTTTCTTCCAGAATATGACTTCATTACTGCTGTTCAGGGCCTTGAACTCTTGCATTTGGATCATGGTAACTCCATGGCCCGTGAGACTCTACACTAGCAGCCCCTAAGGACATCAACTCCAGCACTTCTCATCCAGGGCCTGTAAAAATATAATCGCATGACTCCTCATCCTGCTGGCAGTCCATCTGCTCCCCTTGCTGGCCCACACCATATCCAAGACCAGCTGCATCATTTACAAAGGCATCATGGCCAGCACCTCCGCTTATCTTGACGACAATCTCACCAACTCTGGTGGTTCTTGACACACCCACAGTCATGAGACCATCGGACTGCAGACTAAGAAGTGCAAAAAAGAAAAAACAAGGCTGCAGGCCTTTTCTATTTATGCACCCAGGATCTGGAATAACATCCCATTATCCATCAGGGCCTCCCAAATGCTGCTCCTATATGAACGTAAACAATAAAACTCTGCAGCTTAGTAATTCTGTTTTTTATACAGTCTGTCGCTATTTTCTCTGTGATTAGTTTAGGCTATACATGCTTTTAATACTGGCACCGTATGTTTACCTTTTGCACTGAGCACCTTTTGTGACATTTGATCCTCGTTGGCTAGGTTTCCTTGTTGAAATTGACTTAAATATGTTTCAACTTTATCTGTAAACATGGTCGATATTCTTTTGGCTTTATTACCTGGTTGGCAATTTATTGATTCTGTCACTTAATTATATATTTAAGATCGAGACAAGACAGCACTTGCGCAGTCAGGGGATCTGTTGTATGTACTGCGTGGGGTCTGGTTCTTCCCACCACTTTGTATTGGCTTTTGTCTGTCTCTTACAAAAATCGTAGCTTGCAAATGGCTAATGGTTGGTGCATGTCCCACCTTTTCTCACAAGTTAACTCCCATGGAGTATTGCAGTGGGAACGAGCAGCGACGCACACGCATTCCCTACGTATGGAAATCCAACAACTGAAATGTAAGTGCAGTCTGGTGCATTATTACTGCTGTTTATGCCGTATTCTCGCGTGTACATATGCGTGTCATCGTACGCATGTGTACTATGCAGTTTGTCATAGAAACAGGTATTTCTAAGCTCTCCGGCAGCATTCTCTTGTGTGTGCATGCGTGTCATTTTACACATGAGCACTATGCAATCTGTAATTAATTTCAAAGCCTGTGTGAGGAGTGTGTCACCGGAGCTCTCAGAAGTGTGAGAGCTAGTGTCTGCTGTAAATGCAACATGCTGCATGGACCAGCTCTAACAACTGCAAAACGTGTAGAGCTCTTTCACTGCTTACACTTGGTTGGCTTCATCATCACTCTCATTTCCTTGCTTCTCTGTGGTCTGTTCATAACGGCTTCACTTCCTCTTTGTGTGTTTATCCCTCCTCGAAGCATGAGCCAAATGCTGTTTCTTGGCCCTGTGTCCTTCCAATGCTCTCTCTTTCAGAGATACTTTTTGCTTTTAGTTGCAGCACTCCATAAGTGCGTATATGGGTTTGGAGGACATCTCTCCCTGACCTGTTACACCTTGTTGCTTGCCCCCTTCTGTGTTGGTACTTGCACAGACCCCCTCCAGTGTTGTTGCATTCCCTATCCCTCCAACCCCTCCGTGCATAAATGCTGGCCCCTTCCTTCCCTCATTGTTTCTTGCTACTTGGTCCCGCCCCCTGCTGCATTGTTGTTTGCCCTGTTCCTCCCATCCCCTGGGTTGTTGCTTGCCCGGTCATTGTTACCTGTCCTGTCCCTTGGCATCCCTCCTGCGTTGCTGCTTGACCCAGCCTTTTCGTCCACCCCCTCTTGTGTTGTTGTTTTCCCAGTCATTGTTGCTTGCCCTCCAGCTCGCCTCCCTTGTTGTTGCTTGCCCCTTTATTGTTTCTTGACTTGTCCCACTTGCTCCCTTCCATGTCCCTCTCCATTTTTGCTTGCTAAATCCCTCCTACCCCCTTCCACGTTGCTGTTTGCCCCGTTATTGTTGCATGCCCATCCCTCTTGATATCCTCCCATGTTGTTACTTGCCCCATCATTGTTGCTTGCTCCTTCCTGACCGCACCCCTTGTGCACTGCTGCTTGCCACATCCCTTCCACCTCACTCCTGGGTCCCTCCCATGTTGTTGCATGGCCTGCGTTGTTCGTTGTCCAGTTCCTCCCGCCCCTTTCCTGTGTTGTTGTTGGCCCAGTTCCTCGTACCCCCTTCTTGCCCTGTTGCTTTTCCCATCCCTCCTGCCTCCCTCTTGTGTTGTTGCTTGCCCGTCCCTCGCACCTCCCTCCCGCATTTTGCTTGAACCATTTCCCCAGTCCCCTCCAGTGTTGTTGCTTGCCCTATCCCCCCTCCATCTCCCTGATTTTTGGTTGGCCCTTTTCCTCACCCACATTGTTGCTTGCTCAAACTCTCCCATGTTCTTGGTTTCCCCCTTCCGTCCCAACAGAAATTAAAAGCATTATAATGCAGCCAGCACTGACCACATCATAGCATTTTCCCCCCTAACTTTCAGCCACGCTGCCGTACAACATGGCTAAAAGACATTGACAAAAGCACTCGCCAATGCTTGTTTTAATGAAGTCAGCATAAGACGTCATTTACCAAATCCTGCGGTTGACCATACTTGTCCCAATACATAAAAAGAGGAACCACACTTCTCTGAACAATTATAGATCCATCTTCTTGTTGGATGGCACTGGTAAATTTTAAAGCAATTTTAGTAAACCGCATATGTCGGTGGGTTTATTCTCATAATGTACTCACCAATATCCAAGAAGGTTTAAGGAATGGCATTGTAACAATATAGCAGCAAATGAGAATATATGTGATCACCATTAAATATGCTCTGTGCTGAAGCATTTTTACTATTTATTACTTTTATATATCTGGAATTCGCATTATATAAAGTAAACCGTGGCCAACCTTTTTATGCTATTGAAGGCCTAACTAATTTCTGCATGATCAAACGTTAGCTAAGGGCTGATACTGAAAACAAGTTGAGGGTACGGAAGAACCTTAATTAAGGGTACGATAGGACCGTTTTTATTGATATCATTCCTGCATGACGTCATAGAAGATTACCTGGTAGCTCTAACTCTGGACACCCCGAAGTTGTACCGGGCAAAATTGCTATTGTTTGTGAACAATCCAGTACTGCCTACATTATCAGAATTATCTATGCATCATCTCCTAGGGTTTGAAACACACTGCACTCAGAAACAATTGGTAAGTGTTTCGAAAACAAAATTCATGGTGTTGAACTAAGGAGAACATGTTCCCCTAATAACAAATTATTAGAAAATGTAATGCATTTTGAGTATCTGGGTGTATGTTTTGACAGGAGGCTCGCACAGGTACAACAAAAGGAAAAAGCTGTGTGCATTTTTAAACAAACAGCTTTGGCTGTATTGCGATGAAAGACTATGATTGGCGGCAATCGCTGAGTGCAATCTTACAGTAGTGTTAATGAAGGCAGTAGATGCCGCGTTCTATAGAGCAGACTTATGGGGACATATTGATGTTTCAAATATTGAAAAAACTAGAAAATACATTTTTAGGATCATTTCTGTGTTTGGATCCTGGTACACCGCTGGCTGCCATATGAGTAGCACAAGGTATTTATTGTATGTTTTGTCATAATCGCTTTACGGCCAATAGTGTGTTGGGTTTGGCTTTACAGCAGGACTATGCCCTGGCTCCAGTCTTGTTTAACATTTTTATTGGAGATTTTTCTATACGTTTTATTCCCCTTATAACATGACCTCGCATTGTATCCCCATTGGCTAATCCACTTATTCATGTCAATGACGTAGCTCTCATTGATTTGACCCCTAGAGGCCTCAAAGAGCTATTGCATTTACTTTACGGATGCACCAAAAATAATGAGCCGGTACTTATAAAAGCAAGCTGGTGGTATTTGGTGGACGAAGGAGACTGAAGAATTTTCAATGATGTTTACATTTCAAAATTTCTATATTGGGTAGGCGCAATGTGATTTTGGCACAGTGCACTTCTTCTCCTTTGCGATAGATTACCTTCTCCGTTAAACTCTAAATAAGCTCACAAGTCTGATCAGATCCTAAGGGTCAGTCCTTTTGGACAGGAGTGATCCAGACCTTAGAGAAAGCCTTGGGTCGGCAGTAAGTTACTTCAAGGTTGGCGTTGCTAAACATTTGCTCTGATTTAGAAGCCAACAGATGCACACCAGCCCTCCTGAACATAGGCCTCGTCATTGTAAAGTGTGACGTAGAATTGAACTGGCATGAGGTTGACTCACCTGGCTTGGAGGATCCGGCTCTTTGTGTGGTCTTTGAGGCTCCGATATGCGGCCCAGAGGATGTCCACCAAAACATCTCAAGATATTTGGACAGTGGGGCCAGCATTGACATCTTGAGAAGCGAGAAGAAGCAGGCAATGCATTGTACAAGGAATGGGCAATTCTATGATTCGATTATAACTTTACTATGTAGCTATTTGTCACCCCACGGCTGAGCTGGACGTAAACACCTCGTTAACTTGTAAATCCACGTGTGGTGGATAAAAAGTGCCTATATCGATGCTATGTTAAATGATAATACAATTGTTTGGAAAAAAACAAGAAAAAAGCAGCTTCATTTCAAGATGTCCACTTAACACAAACTACTCTCTGAGCTGAGATGGTTGTCAAATGCAATCTCTGGCCCAAAAGGCCCCCATAGGCAAACAGCATTCCATGATGTCCTTCTCCCAGACTGGCTCTTTTTAGCTCATGGTTCCTGTTAAGGACTAGCCCTTTCCTTTCAGGTGGTTCTTGCTCTTGAATCAGCCCTGTGGTTTCCGTCTTACAAGTTTCTGATCAGTAACCCAATAAGCCACAGCTCCTTCGACCTTCTCTTGCTGCCAGACTCTTCGCTCTGTCTCCATTCCTTGCCTGCACGATGTGTGGGGTGGTACATCAAGCTCCAGTAGTGCTTCTGTCCTGCAAGCTCCAGTTCTGCCACAGCCCTGCTCCAGTATTGCAAGTTCCAGTTATGTTCAGTCTTTGCAACCTATAATTCTGCTCTGGTCCTGCAAGGACCATTGCTGCTGTGGTTATATCACCTCTGGTTTTACCGGGCCCCAAACAATCAACTTTATATGAACACTACTGTAATTGGGGCTAGGATTGGGATTTTAAACAGTTTTATGTGTAAGGACTATTTAGCATAATTTATAACATTACAGGAATTGATGACTTAAGACCTTTGATAATAACAAAGAATGACAGTAGGCAAATGATTTTAAAAAAAAAATCTGAATAAATATCAGATGCATAAAATAATATCAAAACCTAACTTCAGTCGTCACAGCTTACGAAAGTAGTGGAGCAACAATTGAAGGTGTCCAAAGCGCCTTCTTCCATCTGGATCCTCAGTCCAGATTTGGTAAAATGTTGTGCGAGGATCCGATTCAGACTGTCCTCCCCACACCAAATTCCAATTTTTCTGAACGGGGGATAATTGCTCGGACTTGAAGACACTGGATCCTATATTGGGCAGTTTTTGCCTAATTCCTGTGAAAAAAATTACTTGCATTTTGTACCTCCTTTGAGCTGGCACTGTGTGTCAACAGGAAGGCCATGGGAGATTTTTGCGGCGATAAGGAGCTAGTAGGCCCTGGGAGCTTTCTGTATGCCCAGAAGGAGCATTGTCTGTTCCCCCTGTTCTGTTCTAAGTGTTGGGCTACTATCTGTGTTCCTGCGTTATGCACCAGTAATGTCCAGTCTACTGTCTCCCTGCCCAGAATTTTTAGATCAGAGTTTGCAAACCTGATAATTACAAGACCATAGAGACAAGAGAAACCAGAAAACTTGTAGCAGCCAGAGGGGTATCCACTCTCCCACTGGTGATACTCTTCCGGGCAACTCGCAAAGGCCCACTTTATTGGGCTTTGGGAATGCTGCATTAGTGGCATGATGGCTCACTGTAGCTTCTACAGTGCCTACTAAAGTACTGCAGAAGTTTCATTTAGGCTCTAGCCCTTCTTACTAGGTGGGACTCTCGATCTTAAGCTTAGGGAATTTCAGCCATGGGAATACTCCCTAACTCACTACGGCCAGCATGCATCGGAAGAGCTCCAAGTACAGAAAAAGGCGCTCCACGTGCCTTGCAGTACAAAAGCCTGAGTATCTAAACGTGCTCCAGGGCCTGCTCTATCTGCTGTGTGAGAACTATGTGGTTCCTGAGCTGTGCTGCATGCACAGCAACTGATGTTCTGTTCCAGGGGATCCTCATCAATAAAGCAAACACAAGGAGATGATGGACGTAGTCCTGAAACATTTCAGACACTCACCCCCATTCACAGATCTGGGTTGAATCCATCATCATTCTTTAGCTCACTTTGCCACCTTAGTTCAGACACATCTATATGCAAATCAGTCTTGATCCTGTTCCTCATGGCAACAGTTCAGTGCGAACTGCCAAGCCAGGTCTTCCCTAAACCAGAAACAAGCATCCTGGGACCGGTTTCTGGGTAACACCTTTCATCAGCCAGGCTAGCTTGAATCCAGTGGCAAAGTGAGCAAGAGACCCACGTCTTGGCATACCCTGCCAACTTAGAGCGAACAAAGCAAACACAAGCAGATGACAGATGGAGCACTGAAACTTTTCAGACACTCACCCCCAGTCACAGATCTGGGTTGAATCCATTATCATTCTTTAGCTCACTTCACCACCTCAGTTCAGACCCAGCTATATGCAAATCAGTCTTGACCCTGTTCCTCATGGGAACAATCCAGCCCGAACTGCCAAACCAGGCCTTCCCTGAACCAGAAACAAGCATCCTGGGAGCGGTTTCTGGTTAACACCCTTCATCAGCCAGGCTAGCTTGAATCCAGTGGCAAAGTGAGCAAGGGACCAACGTCTGGGCATACCCTGCCAACTTAGAGCGAACAAAGCAAACACAAGAGGATGATGGACGGAGCTCTGAAACATTTCAGACATTCACCCCCCGTCACAGATCTGGGTTGAATCCATCATCATTCTTTAGCTCACTTTGCCACCTCAGTTCAGACCCAGCTATATGCAAATCAGTCTTGACCCTGTGCCTCATGGTAAGCCAGGTCTTCCCTGAACCGGAAACAAGCATCTTGGGACCGGTTTCTCTGTAACACCCTTCATCAGCCAGGCTACTTTGAATCCAGTGGCAAAGCGAGCAAGGGACCCACGTCTGGGCATACCCTGCCAACTTTGGGCGAACATAGAAAACCCAAGGAGATGATGGGCGGAGCGCTGAAACTTTGCAGACACTCACCCCCAGTCACAGATCTGGGTTGAATCCATCATCGTTCTTTAGCTCACTTCGCCATCTCAGATCAGACCCATCAATAGTCATAAGCACTGAATAATCCCCGCTCATGTGTGGGACCCTGGAGCATAAATAAAATACATATATATGGGCATGTTTAAGCAAAAAAGTACAAAGCACCTCCAGAAACATACATATATACATATACAAACATGCACCCTAATATACTTCAAATAGGCTAATATGCTAAATTTCCATGGGTTTCTCATTAAGGAAAATAACTTTGCATATAAATACTGTAATAGAGAACATACACTCCAATAATGTTCCAAGATCGCCCTTCATTTTCAGAGAAAACAAAAAGTAATAGCAGGCAATTGGCCCATAGGCTGCATAGATGAAAAAACTTCACAGTACAAAAAAAGTGGCACCTTGTCTTGAAGACTTCCCAGTATCTGGACACCATGCCTTTAAGACCTCCAGGAGCCCCCTGCTCCCATCATGCACCACAGGTGACAGTTAGGTTAGTTCTTTTTTCCCGGCTCTTTCTGTGAGGATCCTGGATCATTGAGCTTGTACAATTTTGATATATTCCAATCAGAAATTGGTTTATTTCATCTCTACTTGACATTTGTGACTGCTGATAACTTTTGCAGGTATTTTCTGACAACTTTGAGAACTATTTTCTGTCAGAAATGCCAGCTTTATTTAACAAATGTTCTTCCTGTGGGAAGAAAATGGCAAAATCAGACCCACACTCCGTTTGCATTGGGTGTTTGCCATCTTCACACAATGCAGACATTTTTTATTACTGCCAGAAATTCACCAGAAGAACTCTGTGTGACAGGGAGAAGAAAAGACTACATGCCCTACTGGAGAGAGGAACAGGACATTCTAAAAGTGGCCTTGAGAGCAATCCTGCCTTCAGAGAGCTCTGCTCTCAGAAAAGACACGGTAACCCGCATCGATCGGCTTCCCTAGCATCCAAAAGGAAGCAAATTCCTGACTGTTCACCATCGACGTTGGAAAAGCAAGCAAGGCATGCAACGACGTCGAGGGACAGTTCGCCGTCAAAGCGACGAGAGCCTCCATCACCGAAAAGACGACTTCGAGGCATACTACTTCAGGCTCGAAGTATTTTGGTCCCAAGAGACCTAGGTTGACGTCCAAATCTGGGTCAACGTCGAGAAAACATCCGTCGACGTCGAGACATCGGTCAAAGTCTGTATATGCGTCGCCGTCACAACAGTCGGTGTCGAGAGGGTCGACGTCGGAGATGCCGCTGCAAGCCTACAGGCGGTCAACGTCGAGGACTCCCCCCGTAGTCCTATAGACAATCGACGTCAAGGAGAACGACGTAGAAGACACCGCCGCAAGCCTACAGGCGGTCAACGTCGGGAACTCCATCACAGTCCCGGAAACAGTTGACGTTGGAGAGACTGATGTCAAGAGCATCTTCGCACAGACATGAGTCCCTCAATGCCTCGCCACAGAAGCGGTCGAAGGCGACAGGGCATCGTTCGACGTTGCGGTATGAAAACCCTTCAGTTCCATCAGGACAAGTGCCAGAAAGGCCGAGGTCGACGTCGAAGTCCTTACGGTCGACGTCAAGGGAAGTGTCCTCTTCGCCTGCAATTCATATTGTTCAGATCACACCGGAGGTGTCTCCGGTTCCGAGAGAGAGGACTACTCTTGTCAATCTTTCTCCAAGATAGCTAGAGAGTGCGACACTGGAAGGTTCCACACAGAAGTCCGGACTCGGAGTTCTCCCAAACGTACTTTCCCTCCAGGGTCTCGGCTGGGCCTCCTCCTACTGCATCTACGAGGGCTTCTCCACGCAGGTCCCTGAGGAGAGCTAGGTCTCCATCGGCTCGACGCTCGCAATCCAGGACACGGGGATGATCTGGATCTCATCCTTCTTCCACCCCAAAAAGAAGGAGATGGAGGTCCCCGTCATGGTCCACGTCCTCAAGATCTTCTATAAGAGACTATTCACTAACATTGTCTGCGACACCTCCAGCCAGAGTGTCACCGATAAGGTCCTATGCTGGGGTGCCAGCAAACTGAACTTTGATATGTCGGCACTACGGTGTCTTCTTCAGTCATATTTGAAACCCTGCACCACAGATCCTCGGCGAGGCCGCTGCTTCTGCTGGTTCCGGTCTACTAGAGCCAGTGATGCAGATTTTCCTGACTCCGGCTACAGTGGGCTAAGCTTTTTTCCAAGAAGTACAAGACCCCACATCAGGACCCACAGTTTCTTCGATCTGATCCTCCTCCAGATTCTGTCATAGTGGCGGCAGCCAGGAAAACCCATACAGCCTCAACATTCTCTGCAGTCCCTCCGGAAAAGGACAGTAAAATCATGGACTCTCTGGGCAAAAGGATGTGTAGCGCATCAGTAATGAAGGTGGCTAGCGCCTTTGCTCTCCTGGGGAGGTATGACAGGTATCTCTTGAACTCTTTTGCCCAATTCATGGAGAAGTTGCCTAAAGAAGATCAGCAACATTTCCAAGAAATCCTGCAGGAAGGTGGCTTGGTGGCAAACCAGGTAATTAGTGCAGCTGCTGACGCATCAGTTCTGGCTGCTCATGGCCACTCCCATGGCATTTGCTCTAGACGCTCAGCCTGATTGCGCCTCACGTGGCTGAAATCGGAGGCACAGCGGAGAATTGTGAACCTCCCCTTGAACAGCACATCTCTCTTTGGATCTCATGCAGATGATGATATTTCCAAAATGAAAACGGAGGTCGACACTCTGAAAGCCGTTGGACTGGAGAAACGGAAGGAGTTTCGTCATAAGTTCCGACCCTAAAACCAGCGCTCTTTCCAGCAGAGGGTTCAAACCCCTCACTGGTCGACGCAGCATCAACATCAACCAAGGTCTCACTACCATCAGCGAAGGCCTGGTCCAGGAAGGGGAGCTGCAAGACAAGCATCTTCTGCAATGAAACAATAGGCAAAACAATGAGCTATGGCTTCCCCCAATCCCGTTAACCACTCCGGTGGGGGGGAAGTATTATATTTCACCTGGACGAGTGGAAGAAAATAACAAAAGACAAGTGGGTACTGAATATTGTGCAGAATGGCTATTTGCTCAGATTCAAATCCCCACCTCCATCAGTGCCTCCTCAAGAAAAAATTCTCCAAAAATACCACTTGTTGCAAGCGGAGATGAACAGTCTTCTGCAAAAGAATGCCACAGAAACATTCCCTGGTCCACACCGAAGGCAAGGAATCTATTCTTGCTATTTTCTGGTACAGAAAAGAGGCCTTACCAGAGAGTACAGACTTGAGGTTGTTAAACAAATTCATCCGCAAAGAAAGATTTCCTCAGCTGCACCAAGGGGGTGCTCCATAGATCTGCAGGATGCCTACTTTCATGTACCGGTTTCCAAGAAACATCGGAAATTTCTGCGGTTTCAAGTAGTGCTCCAGCACTTCCAGTTCAAGGTTCTCCCATTTTGGCTCAAATCAGATCCCTGCACTTTTTCGAAATACATGGCAGTAGTGGCAGCTTTTACTTTGCAAACAAGGGATATTCATATATCCTTACCTGAATGACTGGCTTCTGAGGAGCTCGTCACCCACTCTGCTTCAGAGTCATCTCGCATACTGCCTTCAAGTGCTGAGCAAGTCAACTACAAAACGTTGATCTTCAACCCGACCCAAAAGATCCACTACCTGGGTGCTTCTCTGGATACCTCAGGGGCAAGCATGTGTCCTTTGGAGGAGAGATTATCCTCAATCTGCAAGAAATACTGCAATTTGCTCCTTTCTCAGCATCCCTCAGTCAGACAGGTGTCATCGCTGCTAGGCTTGATGGCATCAAGCAGCTTCATCATGCCAAACGCCAGATTACATATGCATCCTCTGCAGCAATCTCTGGAAGATCAGTGGACGCAGATATCGGGTCGCTGGGACGACCGTGTGTTTCTCCTCCAGTCGGCCAAGGATTCTATCAGATGGTGGATGAAGCAATCCCATCTACTGAAGGGAGTTCCCTTTCACCAGGACCCACCCACTCAGTCAGTCAACCATCACAGATGCTTCCCTCCAAGGTTGGGGGTTCATATGGGCCCTCTCCAGGTGCAAGGGCTTTGGTCAGAGACAGAACAAGGGTATCACATCAACCTCTTTTAACTGAGAGTTGTACACCTAGCACTCAAATTACTGTTCCCTTCCTTCCAGTCGCGTTCCCTGTTGGTTCAAATGGACAATACCAAAACAATGCATTATCTGAACAAACAGGGGGGAACCCGGTCGAGGCCTCTCTCTCGGGAGTCTCAGACCATCTGGAAATAGCTTCTTGCATGAAATCAGACCATTGTGGCGATTCATCTCCTGGGAACTCTCAATGTCCAGGCATACGCCCTAGGTCAAGACATCGTCAAAG
The DNA here is from genome assembly GCF_964204655.1 of Triturus cristatus. Lineage (NCBI taxonomy): Eukaryota > Metazoa > Chordata > Amphibia > Caudata > Salamandridae > Triturus > Triturus cristatus. The sequence continues at coordinate 560,736,458 of NC_140590.1, forward strand.
CTCACGACTGGGCGCTGAACAACGAGGTCGCACAGGACATTTTCCACCATTGGGGAGTGCCAGACAGAGACCTGTTTGCAGACACGGCAAACGCAAAATGCAGCGTCTTTGCATCCAGGTTTCACCAACCAGGGTCACGGGGGAATGCGCCTTTGATAAAATGGCCTCAGACAATACTTTATGCTTTTCCACCAATCCCATTGATACCCACAGTGATCAACAAGTTCTACAGGGCCAAGACCAGAATGATACTGATAGCGCCAGAATGGCCTCGTCACTGGTGGTACCCGGACCTTCTTCAGTTGTCAGAAGTTCCACACAGCAGGTTACTAAGCCGACCAGACTTGATGTCCAAAAACGAGGGGAAGGTGTTCCACCCCAACCTCTCATCCCTACGATTGACGGCATGGCTCCTGAAGTCCTTCAATACGGACACTTAGACTTGTCTCCTGACTGCATGAACATACTTAGAGAAGCTAAGAGACCTTCTACCAGAAAATCGTACGTTTTCAAATGGAAGCGATTTTACTTATGGTGCGTGGATGATGGTCATGATCCCGTTTGGGGTCAAGAGCAGGTGATCTTACCATATTTGCTGTACCTAGCCAAATCTAGCCTTCAGTTTTCCTCTGTAAAAGTCCATCTAGCAGCTATCAAGCATACAGAAAGTCCCCTATACAGGTTTACTTTTTAAAATTCCTTTGGTTAAAGATTTTCTTGAGGGGTTAAAAGAGGTTCTACCCATTGATCAGAACTCCATCTCCACCTTGGGAGCTCAACATAGTTCTTGCTAGATTGATGGTTGCTCCATTCGAACCTATTCACAGAGCCTCTCTACTGCACTTGTCATGGAAGACTGCTTTTTATAGTGGCCATCACCTCTGCTCGTGGAGTGAGTGAGATTCAGGCTTTAGGCTGTAACGAACCATATATCATGTTTCATGCGAACAGAGTAGTTTTTAAAACCAATCCGAGTTTCCTACCTAAAGTGGTCTCAGATTTCCATATTAATCAGGCCATCTCTCTGCCCACGTTCTTTCCTAACCCTGCAAACCCTCCGGAGAGGTCCCTTCATTCACTAGACCTAAAGAGGGTCCTGAAATTCTGCTTAGACAAAACCAGGGCGTTGACAAAATCAAACCGCCTGTTTGTAAACTATGGATCCTTAAATAAATACTGGTTGTGCAGCTTCCAAACGGTCCATCTCTCTTTGTCTTACCAACTAGCCAACAAAGCCCTCCGGGGCAAACCAAAGGCTCATTCTACCAGGGGAAAAGCCTAGACCGCGGATCTCCTTAGGAATGTACCTATCTTCGAGATTTGTAAAGCAGCAACTTGGCGATCAATACACACTTTCACTTGCCATTACTGTTTGGACTCTGACACACAGGCAGATGCTCAGTTTGGGTAAGCCTCACTAAGAATTTTTTGGGGATAATTCATTCTTAAGGTACTATATTTGCTGTATTTATGCTGTTGCTCATCCGCGGGAAAGCGGGTATGGGCTTGCTATTCTATTCAGTGCTTATGACTATTGAGGAGTATCCCCTGCAAGAGAAGGATATGTTACTTACCTTTAATCCTAGTTTTTTTCCAGGGGTATACTCATCAAAGTCATAGGCAACCCTCCCTCCTCCCCAGACGAGTATTGACAGCATATCAGCGTTTTGCACCTTTATGCCCTGGTTCCTACAGGCTAGTACACTGTTAAAAAAGAACTGACCTAACTGTCACCTGTGGTGCATGATGGGAGCAGGGTCTCCTGGAGGTCTTAAAGGCACGGTGTCCAAGTACTGTGAAGTCTTAAAGGCAAGGTGCCAAGTTTTTTGCACTGATGTTTTTTCATCTATGCAGCCTATGGGCTAATTGCCTACTATTACTTTTTGTTTTCTACGAAAATAAAGGGCGATCTTGGAACATTATTGGAGTGTATGTTCTCTATTACAGTATTTATATGCAAAGTTATTTTCCTTAATGAGAAACCCATGTAATTTTGGCACATTAGCCTATTTGAAGTATAATAGGCTGCATGTTTGTATATATATACATGCATATATGTATGTTTTTCGAGGTTCTCCGTATTTGTTTGCTTAAACATACACATATATATGTATTTTATTTATGCTCCGGGGTCCTGCACATGGGCAGGGATTATTCAGTGCTTATGACTTTGATGAGTATATCACTGGAAGAGAACTAGGATTACAGGTAAGTAACTTATCCTTCTGCACAACATAGGGCTCCCACACCAGGTACGACTGGAGCTATGCATGACCCATGGTAAGTGTCTCTCGCCTGTGGACACATGAGATTGAAGTGGCCTATATGGAAAATAAAGAAATATTTACAGGACACATTATAACATATTTTTTTCAGGAATCAGGGGATATTTAGGAGGAACAATTAAACAGGAACAACATTTGGGGAACATAGCAACATTGCTAAATGTCGTCTTTCCACCACCCGTGATGCTGCACCCACATCCTGCTTGTACTTCAGTTGAGCTTCCCAAATGATCCTTAAATACACCCTCCTTCTACATGCAAGAAAATACTCACACACCACAATAGAAGACAAGAAAAAAGAAGCTTTGCTTCACTGTATGGAAGCAGCGGTCTCAGGTTGTTTAACGGATTTAGTAGCTGAAGCAGAGGCAGGCTCCTACCTGCTGTGCTATGCTCAGGATCCTCATTTCGTTAAAGATATGTGCATGTTTGGTATAGGTGTTTTCATGAGAGCATGACTGGGTAAGAGTACGTATTATGGGAGGAAGCAGGATGCTGTTGTAATTTCAGCGTGTAAGGAAAGACGTCTTCACACCTGTGCATAGCGCAGACAATTGATGGATGTTTACTTACAGTTTTAAAGGCGGCTTCCTTGGGAGGAGAATCTGCCACTCTGGTGAAGAGACTGAGTGTACATAAAGGTGTCTTGATGGTGTGAGTGATAATCCAAGGGACTGGAATAAGTCTAAGAGAATAAGATGTAGGAGTTCGTCAGTGCGGAGTGCAGCGGTAGATAAGTCTTGTAACTAGGTCACACAAGTAAGAGCCACTATTAGGAAAATCCATGTACTCTAGATGCTGGCTTTTCTTGGTCCCCATAGTTGGCAGTCTAACAAGGCCTAATGAGCGTATATCAAAGGGAAAGAAGGTTAATTGCATGCTTGGGCAGGGTTTATGTGACATCCATAAAGAAAATGTCCATTAGATGGCTTCACTTAGGTATGAGAGAAACTAGCGAGAAAGGAAGCATCTGTGGATGCCAGTGCCTCGCAAATGATGCACCCAACCTAAGACCCTACATGGGCCCTCCCTACAGGGGTTAGGGCAGCATCAACAGGGTAATCTTATTCTTGCGGGACCTTCTCTAGCGCCATCCTGAGCCAGTTGGTGCTGTCCCCTTGGTATGACGTGGTTTTCCAACTACTCCTAAGCTCAGAGTGACCCTGGCACCATTGGTGGCAGGGTTCTTTGTAGACCAGTGGGAAGGCATGCTGGGTCACCACCACAAATGCCCACCACCCAAGTGTGTTGGCCTGAGCACAAGACCTTCACAATCTAAGTCACCATATAGCAGTGTAGTTCCTGCACTACTAAAGCATCAGGTGGAGGCACTATATTTTGTAACATATTGCAGATCCCAGCGGTTTAGCACTTAGCACAGCACATCTTCACCTTGGTCTGATCAGTTCACATCGTTTCCTTTTTACTGGTCGTTCACCCTCTCTCCGCACAGCAGACAAAAACAGCATCCTGCTCCATGGCCTTTATTCCTGGTAGATGCACTTGGACCAAGGGATAACAAGGTGTCACAATAACCTGACCAAAAAGTAGCCTGCCACGTTCAACTACCCCTTGCAGTATGGAATGTATGAGCAACATCCATGTATATTGACAGCATTTCGGTGATGTAAACACCCTTGTGTATGATAACAGCAATTTTGAATTGTAAACATATTTTATTTTCTGGCAACTAATAAGATTGGATATGGATTGATATTCAAGCTTTAATCAGCAATATGTATCCTGTTGCATAATTTAGGGTTTGTTGACAATCTTTAGGCAAGGTTTTTTTTAGTACACAATGTATCAAGCAAAAGTTTTCAGTGGCACCAATGCTATTTTCAAATGAGCAGATAAGTGTATTTAATGTTGCAAGAAAATAATTTTCTTGTAGTAAATCTTCTTTCCAATTATTTCATATGCGTCCATTCAGACCCATCATCTATTACTTCTCAAGCAATGTATTTGGAAAAATGTGCAATAATATTCACCATTCAGGCCAGTTTCTTGCAAAAATAAAATCTGGAATGCAAAACACCTTCCTTTATTTTATTGTCCTACAGGTAGCTCTTTTGATTCTTGGCCAGTGTCTTAGCGATAAGGGAAGGGTATATCACTTTTTAACAGCTCCTTTGAATTCAAGTTCTGTCTTGATTAAGTAAGTAACGTATTACTGTATATTTTTGAGAAATTGAAATAATGAAAATACAATACAAAAAAAGACATACACCAAGTATATTTGCTGGGTCGTTTTACTATGAAGAGAATAAAGCATCTGTAAATAGAGCTGTCTGATGTGCGTACAAAAACAGCAATGTTGGTCCTCTTTAACACAAGGGAATAATATCTTCCCCACCTTCCACCATGGACAAATAATCTTATGCGAGCATCTGTTGGCATGAAGGTAAATACATTGATACAAAGAATAAACGCACCAACGGACCATGAGTGAAGCTGTACATGGCAGTAATGCAACATATAGCACAGCAGTTAAGTTGGCTGCTGTGCATGTTCATAAGGCATGGAGCCTTCCGCACTATACCCAGGCGGGAGACTCGGCTTCTGCAGCTGTTAGTATGGCTTTAGGCATGCTCAGCAAAGGCGGGTTAATACACAGTGCAGTAAGTGTGGAACGCATAGGGTTAGCCCTGTGATATAGAACCATTAAATGTTCACTACACACATTCCACACGTGAAATCGGGGTGTGGTCCGAGAGGGTAACGTTTCCCAGCATGTAAAAATAAATGTGGCTAGTAAATGTTCAAGCTATAAACAAAAAATAAAAATTGGATAATCCACTTCTTAAAAATGTGATCCTATTATACACAGTTAACATACATAACTTAAAGCATTAACAATACATTAAAAACACTGTCGGTAACATGTACACCATTAGCGAATGCGATGTGTCCTATGGCCATGGAAGATAAAATACTAACATTTGCAGCCAATGGCACATCAAGCAGCGGACACTACCTCCATGGTGGCATCACTAGGTTGGTAAGATGGGGCTGGTCAATCTTCCTTTGCAGAAACATCAACTGCATGAACTGATACCTACCAAAGAGGGACCTCATGAAGAGACGAAGGGCATCAGTCAATGACAAAAAGGAGAACCAGAGAGAAAGTGAAAGGGAGTTTCAAATAAGGATGAAGTGGTCGACCAAGAATGAATGGAAAACCTAGAGGGGAATAGTGTCAGCCATCAAAGGAGAAGGACATTGTCCAGGAAGGAAGGAGTCATCTAGTGAGGAAGAGCACTCAAGGAAAAGAGAGAAGTTCAGAGCGATAATCCAAGAAGGCAGGTCATATGTTGATCGAAATGTAGTCACCTATGGAAAAAAGGCAGCAAAAGGGGCTTAGCAAAGACGCAAATTGCCATAGAGGGAGGGAGGGTTTAACCCAGAAGAAAACGGTAATTCTGGAACTTATGGTCCCAACTACAGAATATAGGGTCATACAGGGACTGAGGAGTAATCCAGCAAGTAAGGGCCATGTACACAGAGAGGAAGCAAACCTGGGAGGAGTTTCATCTAAAAACAAACGGTTCATCTAGAGACAGAGGGTCCCTATCAAGGAGTTACATCTTCCAGAGGTATGGTTATTAACTCAGGGAAGGGTGACCCTGGGAGGAAGGGTTGCTCCATGAAGAAAGAGACTAACCAGAGTGAAAGGCCTCACAAAGAAGGAAATGTGTCTAAGAACGTTACCCCCTAACCCCCTAACCCCCCTCCCCCCTCGAGGATTATAGCATTTTAGGAGGAAGGATACCTCTTAGAGAGGTGTAAGGGTGCCAGCCAGGGAGAAAGAATTAATTCAGGGTGGAAGTGATAATATATTCAGGGTGAGCATCAACCTGGTAAATATGTCCTCCAGGGAGGTAGTGGTTATCCAGAGAGAGAAAGAGAGAGTGCCAATGAGGGAAGGACATTGGGCATTAACCAATGAAGGAGTTAACCACAGACAAGGGAGTGGTCAGCTGAGAAACTAACTGGTGTGGAGGAAAGGTGTCTATCAGGGTGGAGAAGTGCCTGGAATGGTGAAAATGCTTACCAGAGAAAAGGGGTCAAAAGGGGATTAGGGGAACAAACAAAGAAGGGGTTAAGTAGGGAGGTAGAGCACCAGTTGGGAAGGGAACTGTCCTTGGTAGAAGCGGCCATCAAAAGAGGATGGGCACCAGGCAACAGAATGTATGCAGTAGAGAGGACAGATCACACTACTGTGGAGAACAGAAGCTGAGTACAAGTGTGCTGGGGAGACCTCTAAAGGCATAGAATAGACCTTGCAAGCAGTGAAATGGTATTGCAAGTAAAAGGTTAACTTCTGAAAGGCCATCTGTGGGAGTATGTTCCAGAGGGTGGTTAACCAACCCATAGCTCAAGCTTATCTTATGTACATTTATGCAATTGGAAAGGAGTCTGAGATATTGACGATACACCCAGTCTTAAATCAGAGGTTCTTTCACCAATATAAATAAAATATAAGGTCCTCTTCTTGGATTCATTTGTTCTCAACTCTGGTCCATTTTACCTGGTCCGCCATCCTATTTTATACCTACCGGAACACGTTGCTTTAAAAAGGTGCAGCTTCCATTCTTCGCACACCTGAAATTCATCTGGAGGTCTGATATTTAAGGGACTATGCTCTATTTTCAGTGATTGTTACTGCCATAAGCAGCGTTGCCCCTGAGAAACAGCAGGGCTGCGCCATACTGTTCCTAAGTCTGTAACAGGAACAGTACAGCAGAGCACCTTTCTATATGTAGGTTTCTGAAAAAACCATCCAGCTGCACATTGCTGGTCTGTGGTATAAACACCGCTATCTTTCCACTACCTATGTAATTGAACACAGAGCAGCACCATGCTGCAATAAAGCACATGGGGTTTGCTTGAATCCAGATGTGTAATAAAAACAGCAATTCTGAACTATGCTGCTAGGACTGTGCTGCTACAGTGTCCGGTACAGAGGCAACACGCTGCCTATTATGTCTACGAGAGATGCAGCATAATGGCCCACTCTACATCTCCTTCCAAAGCAGCACAGGGTCGTAGTGCTGTACACAAGTCATTGCTAGTACACAGAATCACGGTGCTATTTCCAAATCTGTGAGGTTGCAGGTGCTTAAGCTCTTGTTTTGGCATTTAAACTGCGATATTCCAATTTCAGGGTCATGGCTACTTCTGCCAGGAACCCCTGCTGTCACAGTAGCTTTCTAGGCCGGTGAACTCCACATCGGATACACCGGACCTTGAGGAGCCTGGCAGGAAAGAGACCCACTGCGCCTATTCAGAGCCTGGGTGGGCGCCTGGGCAGTGGGTAAGGAGCTATGAACGCCGTCAAGTCTAAAGAACATATTCTTACCCCTATTCCCTTGTCTCTTTTATGCCATAATAATCACAACTGGGTTGAACTCCTACAGGCTCCAAACAGAAATAAACAATGCTGTCTTAGATACCTGCATAGAAAAAAGGAAACGTTGACTACCCCCCTAATCCCACAAAACACTGTCATTCTGTGTCATCCAATTAAAGAAAACTTTATCAGAATGCTAAACAAGTTGTAGACCATGATGTATAAGGGCGTGTCGAAAAGGCTAAGCAATAGAAAATGTAGGTGTGTAAGGAGCTATTCCTTTCCTGGAGTACTCTGTCTGCCAAAAGGTACATACAGATTACAGAGTTAACAGAAAGTCTTCAAAGATGGAGCAAGATCTTTCCTAGAAATCTACAGGAGGGCCTAAATGTGTTGGTTTTATTTAGAATGAAAAATGTTACAATCCAACAAGAGGCCTATTTGAGACTGCCTCGCCTGCATTTACTGGCCTCATCTGTGAATAGGATCCCCACAGGAGACCACTGGTTCTCTGGAATTTCCAGTTTGATCCGTGTTGTATGGAGTCTGTGGACAGTAAGCCGTGAGTGCCGCTACCATTCCCTATTCTATTTCATCCCCTTGAATGGTCTATCCGTGGACACATCACTGCTCTACTCGAGTCCCTGGCTTCCTGGAAGCTCCACAGAAAGCTAGGCCTCTGGGAGTAACTGAAAATGCAGGGGCAGGTAGACTTGCCATTTGTCTCACGTTAGTTTGTGAAATCGTGAGGTAGTGCTGTCATCAGGAACGTTCCAAGACAAAAAGGAAAGTTCTGAGAAAGGGAAGCTTGATCATAATGTGAACATAACAGTTCTCCATTGGATACAGGTTGCACATAGCCTTGGCTATGAGGTCGACCACTGTCAGTCTCGCCAGAGGGCAGAATCTATGCAAAGCCAAGAAAGAGCCCTTGCTCTGCCTTCTGATATGTCCACTGCACGAATGGAGGACATCTAAGCTGTTGCTGTACTGCTTCGAGCTTGGCGAGGGGCCTCGTGAGCAGTTTCTTGAGTTGTTTATTGCTGCACAGAGGGTGGACCCCTGATGGAGAAGCATTTTAAGGAGGCTCATCTCGCCGTGCCTTGTGCCCTTTCGACAATAGGTCCTGGAAAACGTTGGATTTCCCATTTTCTGTTGCACCCTTCCACACAGTATTTCTATGACCTGATCAGTGGTCTACAGCTGCTGCAATGAAGAAACAAGTACGGTTATTTTTTTACTTCTCTGCTGCCAGAGAGGGCTTGGAGGGGAACCTAGAAAAAGGCTTGCTGGCAGTTTTGCACACATTAGGCATGAAAGCAGCCCATTATTAACTTCTTCCTTTGGTCTTACTCGTTCACCAGTGCTCATCCCCTCCACATTTCATTATTCTGCCACACACTCTTGAGGCAGTAAGACTAACTGCCACTACAAAATTTGCTTCCTCAGCTGCAACTACAGCCAGTCCCTCAGTCTAGGTAATGCCCCTCAGATCACCAATGGGCCCTGGCTTGGCAGTTCGGGCTGGCTTGTTCCAATTGGAGTACGGTCAAGACTGATTTGCATACAGCTGGGTCCAAACTAAGGTGGCATGGTGTGCAAAATAACGATGGACTGAGATGCGGCCCAGAGTAACTACTAGTGGCTAACATTACTTCAAGCATTCCATCCATCACTTTTTTGTATACTTCAGTCTTTCCTATGGCTAACATATTTCTTCCCTTCCCAGGAGGATAAACTCTTGTTTATTAGTTTATGCAAATTTCAGGTTATTTTTTCATTGTCAAGAGTATATTGTGTAAGATGTTGTAATCCGCATCCTAGGATCACCTAAAGCTGCTACATCTCTCAAGGCCCTTGTCTTTTTACGGTACTTCACACCAGGGCGAGAAGCAGTACATAGCCTCGTGTGCCTCCTTTCCAGTTGAGCTCAGGATACTGATCCCAGAGAGGACACTATATTTTACCCCAGAGGAAGACGTGGTGAAAGGTCCTGTGCGCCAAGAGCGTGGTACCGTGCAGCACACCTCTTACTCATTCATTTCAGAGAACAGAGGTCAGAAAAAAGAGGGGATGGCTAAGGCAGAGTTGTTTACATACATGTATGATGTAAGTATAGTAGAAGAGGTCAGCATATTCCATTATGGAAGTAATGTAGAAAAAAATGGGAGGTGACAGTCTTCTCATGTCTTGTTTAGGAGTAACATAAGAGAGGAAAATCTGTGTCAAAGATGGTGCACACAAAGAACAGTCTTTCTGCAGGAATGGAGAGAAAGTAAGAGGCTTGAAACAAGGATGTATTCATGGCAAGAGAAGAAAGACCTAACTAGAGAACGAGCAGACAGCAGAATAAGATGAAGGCTACAAAGAGAGGCATTGAGTGCCTGGCCTCAATATCTAGGTATCTTAGACATAAGGGCATTGTGAATGGAAGTTCTGGGGATCGACATGCCAGTTGCATCACACCTTGCTTTTCGTTCTGGGAAAGTGCTCATAAAGGGTCCATACAGCTCTGCCTGCTTCCATCGTTGCTGCTTTGTGGCTGCAGGCACGTACATTAACAACAAAAGACACTTTAAGATGGTAAGTTGGACTTTCCAAGGGGTGCAGTTAGTAGAGCAAGCAAAATCACTCAGGGAAAAAAAAGACTTTACCGCACTTACCGGTTTTTCTTCTTGGCACGTTTACCTCCCCATTCTGAATTGTGATTGGAGTATAGTTGTAGCTGTAGTTTTTTTTACACTTTAAAAACTCCCTCTACAGACAAGTAAAAGTCGGAATGAGGAAGAAATGCCTCCAGAATTCTGCAGGTTGAAAGGGATCCACATTTAATTTGCGTGAATCTTAGATCTAATATTGGCCAAAATACGCTGTTTGCACCCGATTTTAGATTAACCAAGAAACTCAGGATGAGGGCCTACATTTGTTAAATGGGGTGCAGTCATTTTGGTGACATCAGTACCGCATAATCTGCCATTGAAAGCAGAGTTCCTTGCATAACCAGGCATCTTACTGAAAACTAGAGCTTTGCCATTGTAAATGCATCCGAGGAAAAACTTAGAAATGAATGGTCTGGAATGCTGCACTGACGTCACTGCGTTAGTGACATCACCAAGCTTCCAACCCTCAGTGAGGCATTTTAAAACATTTGATTGCTGCTGCATTAGTCGCATACTCACACAATTCCCACATTACGCAGCAGCAGTGATGGAAATGCTTAGAAAGATATATACTCCATTTAAAACAGCTGTTATTTTAAATGGCTCAGACAGGCATTATTTAATGGGACACCTGAAATTAAATAAAGTATGGGACCAGAAGAAAAAGTGAATACCACACACTTGCGTCTAGGGGTGGAATTACAGGTTCAGCCACTTGGTGCAAATATAACAACACTAAGTTCTCTGTTTGGTCTTCAAGTGTCTCCAGTTTGCAACAAATATTGCATTGAGAATGCTTGACACAACCTGCCGAGTGAAACAATGGCTTTGCTGAGGAGAACTCGCTTCCTTTGAGAGTAGCAGTTTCACGTTTCTCTGTAAAATGCGACTGTGCAATGAAGACTGACTGGGTGTCGAGAAACTATCACGCGAAAGCTTTTAAAATGGCGGTGAAGGGCATTTCATGGTGGCTGGGCCCTGCAGAGCCTGAAGCCAGAGAGTGGAGACAGAATGCGTCAGGATGCTCGGGGGAGGCAGCAGGTCCCGTTTTAGGCGACTGCCCCCAAACACACATGCAGGAAGTACAAGAGACCGCAAAGGTCCCCTGACACCACAATATTGCTTTTCTAAAGGTTGAGCAGCTTTGACAGACTTCTGCTCAGACTATCCTTAAGGGCTCAAAGCAGATTCCTTCCTTTGCCCTACACTGAATACTTGGCAGGTCTCATCTTCACAGGAAGGTGGGAGTTGGCACTGACCTTTCAGAAGGCAGCGCGCAGCCAGGGTCAGTGGGAGTCATGAGGGAATGTGGAGAAAGCACTGTGGTGGAACCTTCAGGGCCTCACTTGCCATTTTTCTTGCTGACTTTAGTAGCATTGATGTCTGCTTTGGTCTTCTGAATGCGTGTGAAAATTTCCTTGAAGAGGGCCTTGTACTCAGGCTGGCTCTGCTCCAACCGCTTGTCCACGGCCTCAACCTGCTTCTTCAGGCTTTTTCCCTTGACCTTTCGCTCATCCAGCTCATGGCCCTCAGCCCGAAAGTCCCGAATCGAGCTGTCCCGGGAGATGGGTCGCGATGTCTGGACGCCAGTATGGCGCACACTCTCCTCATGCCGCCGGCACTTGCTTAGCAGCTCCTCATACTTTTCCAATAGGGCGTGGTACTGCTCATCCACTTCACGCAGGATGGACATTCCTCGTTTGCGTACATTGTTGGCATGCAGAGTGTAGTTCCCTTCATGGCGACTGGCTGCATCCTTGGTAACGATAGCATTGAGTGCGGTGTCGCTGCAGCTTTTGCGAACTGGGTGGCTCATGGGGTCAGACATGGATTGATCTTGGCTGCTTCCCCGTCCTTCCCCCGAGATGTCGATGTAATCGGCCTCCGGGGCATTGTTCAGAGGCTCCAAGAGGACAGCAGAAAAGTTGTCTTCTCTGCTGAGAAGATACTTCTTCACCTGCTTCATCTGCTTCAGCTCAAGCAACTCGGTTTCCAGCTCTGAAATGCGCAGTTTGCAGCTCTCAACCTGGCAGACCTGCTGCTCCAGTTCAGAGTACTCTTGGATGACCGACGTATACTCCCGCTCCACCCTCTCCTTTCGCTGCTTCTCCTGGCTCACCTGTGAGCGCAGTGAGTCCACCATGGCCTGTAGGCGCTCGTTCTCCTTCTCCAGGGGCTTCTGGTTGCCGAAGTCCAGGGAGGAGCTGTGCACTTGGAAGGCATCCTCATACCTGAAAAAGAAAAACGGAAGTAGAGAAGACAAAGAACAGCAAGTGAGAAACAAGGCTAAGGTGGCCTCCTGTCTCTTCATGGATGGGCACTTAGAAGCAGAACAAGGATATAACAGGCTAAGCTGCAAACGATACATGTTTCTGAACGTACCTCTCTTAAAATTCACTGCCTGTTATTACGTCACCCAACCTGGAAGGTGAGACCGGCAATAGCGGGGGAGGGGGTAGGATTCATCACCAGGCTGCCTGCTCCAGCTTGTTGCATTAGGAAGCCAAGTCAGGGCAGGAGGAGCAGTGGAACTGTGCAACAGAAAAGGTTCAAAATGGGTCTCTACAGGGAGAGTGTGGAAAGGACTGCACAGCAGGACATGGTGTTTGTAACCTAAGTGGGGCAGGGGGAAGGATGTTGAAGGGTGTTGCAGGAGAGGGAGTCTCCCTAGAGCAGGGCTAGGCAGCAGAACTGCGCTATGGGACGTGCAAGGGTAAGCCGGTGGGACGGGAAGGAGTGGGTCTCTACAGCGGGACAGGGACAGGGGCAGAGAGCAGGGCATGGTCTCTGCCTTCCATGACTCCCTGTTTCTCTCTTGCTTGAGTTGGTTCTGTAATAAACCTTCTGCTTGACTCCTGAGACCCAGCATTTGAGTTGATTGGATTCCCAGTGTTTTGCATCCCGACAAACACTTGCTTTGAATGTTGTTGCTTTATCTGGACCCTTTTGTCCATTTGTGCTTGTGTCTTAGTAAACTTACAGTTCAGAAACATCCCAGTCATTCTTTGCTGTGAATGATATTGGTTGTATCTGCAACCCCAATAGATAGGATTGCAATTCTTCCATGCATTTTCAGAGTTGCTAATGTAAGACATCTGCAGTCAGGAGGCTTTACTTGTGCATGTTCTGGGGTTTGTCTTTTATGCAGTTTCCCTGTTTGAATGTTCATGGGACAGCATTACTTTGGTTGTGTGTGGAGCAGATGTACTTGTCTGTAGAGAGACACATCATGCTGATATCAGCCAGACAGTCTGCTGCAGTGCTTAATTTGTGAAAAAATAAGTGCCAGGGCCCTCGTCAGGAGGCCACTTTTGCTTGCACCAGCACATAGCTCCTGTCAGCATCACCTATGACAGAACCAACACAACTATTAACCATGAAAACCTACAAGTGTGTCAATTCAGACTATTCCATGTCCCCAAAGCTGTAGGAATGGCTTGGAGGGCAGGTAATAGCTATTTTAAGGTATATTGAATTAATAACCAACTGTTGCTTTGCTCATTTCTATATTGGACAAACAAGTGCGGTGCTGAGCACCGGAAACTACCTGCTCAAATTAAGCACTGGTCTGCTGCCTGTAATGCTAGATTAAAATGTTCAGTGAGGCTGAGTGTTGTCAATGAGGAAGCTGGAGAGGGACTGGGAAACCGGAAGGAGCTGAAGGTCTCCTGTGCACGGTTGTGCATCCCCGAGGCCACAGGCCTCGGGGCACGTGCGGAAAGCCCTTTCTGGGTCTATCTCACTGCTCTTAAAGGAGGGGGTCCCAGGTTCTCATTGTCATGGTCCAACGTAGTCAAGTGACACTATACTCCTAGTATGCGGACTGGCTGAGAGGTACTTTGCGATTATAGTCACGGATGGACAACCAAGCTTCCTTATGGTACAGATGGAAGATGTCCATAGGTAGGGTTAGGTACATTTTTGGTTGTGAATAAGAGGTATGTGTGAGGGAACAGGGTTAGTGAAGTCCTACCCTCATCTTGTATGTTTCACATGGTTAGGAACTAAGGGGGGTCCTGAGTATTGTTGCTCAGATCTGTAGTGGCAAAGAGGGATTTGAGGGATTGTTCTCTGATCCAAATGTGAGTTGCCTCTTTTATAGTTCCAAGAGAGAAAAATTCAATTTTGGAGAATTCATATTGCTGCGTCTCCGCATTGACAAGTGTATTATGATATAATCTGATTAAATCTGAAAGTGATGCACAGGCATAGAGTAGGAGCGAAGGTTCTCCTCCGATGCTCTCTGGTTTGCACTGGCGATGTGTGGATCATCTCCATACGGTCATATTCACAGTTATCAATAACTGAAGTCGCTTACGCTCTTCTCAGGAAGAGAACTAAACACCTTCCTCCTCTACGGTTTACCATACAGCACTATGTTAATACGGATAGCACCTACTAAACATCTATACAGCGCTATGAGAAAGGGTATTGTATTTACAAATTCTTCAGCAGCAGTGAGGGATGTAAGGTGCTTTACTATCAATTCCAGAGTTCCTCAAAGTACATCCATAATATCTGTGTTGAATGATCTTGGTTAGTGACGTTTAATTTTACTGATATACGTTTTAACGCTGGCAGGGTCGGGCCTATAGGACAATCTGTAAGTGGCAGTGCTGGTCTGACTGATCAGTGTTCTGGCCAGTATTGTGGCTATTTATGGGCATGTGTTATGGTCTAGTTTCACCACAAACATTCTCTGCAGGAAGCACAAATGTCTGCAGTCTCCAATGCCTTGAAAAACACCCATACAGACTATCTTTACAAGTTCAGAACTGGCCCGATTTGCAGACTTTTTTAGCTATCTGATTCGTTAATGGGAACCACTTTTATTTTGGTGCCTGGTTCCGACTCTAGCATGTCCCTGAACACAGCTTGCCTTTGGTTGGCAGCTCAGACTGTCAGCCTCTCTTCTCAGTTGTAGTCCTGCTCAGCTTTTTTGTCTTATTTGTATGCTAACTCCTCCTTAGGGTCATCAGGGTTCTTTAATATTTTAGGGGTCAAATAAATATTTATTTCTTCATCAGTTTAACCGACAACTTTGCAGTTTGTCCAGACCTTGGGCAAAACCCAGTTGTGGTTTGATCTGCGGTGCTATACCTGATTTCAGAATATAAGGTATATCTTGATAGGGTCGGTAGATCGACTTAAGCGAGAGTTTGTGAACTAACTGCTGACACTCGACCGATGCATGTGCAGTAGTAGCAGTGTGTGATCAGGGAGCCGAGGAAGGAACCAAATATAGGGAGTCCTCAAGCTGTGAACTCATACCATAGAAGGTCCTATATAGTAATCTGTACAGAGCCGTAAACGTTCCCAGGAGCAAAATCGCATAGCTGGTGAATGATACTATGGGATTTCATGGTCGTTTGCAAGCTCAGCTGGTGCTATCTCAGTATCAAAGGGCTACTGATGGCTCTGAGGGGGCATGAAGAATATCCTTTCAGTGGGTGTTTTTAAATGTAAGGAAAAGGGGGTGGAGGGTGCTCAGATGAGGACAGCTTGTTATGTTATGTTATGTTATGGTATAGTATGGTATGTGTATTTGTAAAGCTCACAATCACTCACAAAAGTTTCTTGGTGCTTAGCACGTATGTGTGCCTATCCCTGCCAATGGTAGGTTGCTTAATTGAAGACCCATCTCTTCAGCTTCTTGATGAATTCAAGAAGAGAGGAGGAGCCTCTGATGTGGAGTGTGAGGGTGCGCCACGCTTTAGAAGCGCTGTCAGAGAACACCTGCTCTCCTGTTCTGGTTCTGTATATACATGGGATGTGTGTGAATAGAACTCCTGCAAATCGGGGGTATATGGGTGGTGCGTGAAAGGAGGTGCGACTGTTCAGGTAGATGGCGCCTGAGTTGTGTAGTGCCTTAAATGTGTGTGGAAGGAGTTTGAATTATGTACGTTTGTGTATCAAACGTGTATCAGGAGTCAGTGGTTTCTTGAGGTGTGGTGTGATGTGAGGTCCGTGTGGGAGGTTGAGAATGAGCCTGGCTGCTGAGTTTTGGATGGTTTGTAGTCTTCTAGCTAGTTGTTTGATGATCCTGGCGTGGAGGGTGTTCCAATAGTTCAACTTGCTGGTGACTAGGGTATGAGTGACAGTTTTTCTAGTGTTGCTTGGGATTCATTTGAAGATCTCCTACAGCATCTTTTGGGAGTGGACGCAGAATGCAGCGATGGCATTGACCCGTGCGCTCATGTCCAATATGCTGTTAATGATTATTCTGAGGCTCCTGACATGGGTTTTGGGTTTGGGTTCGAGTTTGGCGGGCTACCAGTTGGAGTCCTGTGGTGAGGTGTTGTTGTCGAAGATCACTACTTCTTTCTTATCAGTGCAGAGCTTGAGACAGTTGGCTTTCATCCAGGTAGCGACTTTGGTCATGCAGGCGGTGAGCTTGTTTCTTGTGTTGGGGGTCTTGTACGAGAGAGAGAGTATGAGTATCGTCTGCATAGTAGAGAATGTTGCTGTGTGTGTGGATGACGCAGGCCAGATGGACCATGTATGCATTGAAGAGGGTGGGGCTGAGCCGTGAGCCTTGAGACACTCCACAGATGAGTTTGTGGGCTTCCGAGGAGTAAGGTGCCAGGCTGAGAGATTGTGTTTATCCGTTAAGGAGGAGCACACCCAGTGGAGAGCGGGTCCTTGGATGCCTATCTCGTGCAGGCGCCTGATGAGGAAGGGGTGTGAGACTGTGTCAAATGGTGCAGAGAGGTCCAAGACAATGAGGGCTGCAGTGTCTTCTCTGTCAAAGGCCATGGGGATGTCATCTGTGGCGGTAATGAGTGCTGTTTCTGTTCTGTGGTTGGGCCTCACTCCGGACTGCATGATGTTGAGGAGCTGGTGGTTGCTGAGGTGGTCAGTGAGGCATCGGTTGATTATTTCTCTAAAACCTTTCCCGTGTATGGTAGGAGGGAGATGGGCCTGTAGTTGGAAACTGTGGTTGGGGCAGCGAACAGTTATGTTGCTGTTATTGGTGCACCTAACAGCAGGTCCTGCACAGTCCCAGGGAAATTAACAGCACACTCCCCTTCATACACAGCAACAAATTAGAGCCACCAGAGGATCAATACCCTGGAAATCCCCACTACATCACAGAGTGTGGGAAGCAATGTAGCCCCTCTGAAATCCAACCCCGACGACTCCTGAGCTGTCAAATCCAGAGATAGACCCATTTTCTCTAGCCAACAGGGTTTCATCACAGAAATCTCTGACAAATAAGTGTCTCGCAGTAGAAGAAGCACATTAGCAAGGAGGCTTCAGAATAAACTCAGAGTCCCCTCCTCTGTTCCCAGTGATGAGAAGTACAGCATCCAATAGACCTTCAGGGGCCTTGTAGGAAAAGATGCCGCTGACCTAGAGGCTCACTGCACAGGATGCTCTATACAGCACTCAGGAAGAAGAGGAGCTGTAAATGCCAACATTGGTTCGAGATCCAGTAGCCATCCATGTGGACACTGCACTACAATGATAACGCATATTTCCCTTTCAGTGGGGTTTTATGAGTTACTCTAGGTTAAAACCTAAAACAAGGAAGCCTGGTTAGATCAGAGTTGTGCTCTTATTATGTTGGTGTCACTGTGCCTGTAGTGTATAGTGATGCAAAAAGACTGAGAGATAAGGCACTTATACTTCTAAGATGCTGGTGTATAAATGGAGAGGCGCTGCAGTTGAGGTGTGGCAGTAAAGGCATATATGATGATTTTGTTCCTAATGGAGTGTGGCCTATGTGAGAACTGTTTCTTATATTGTGTCGGTGAGAACCGATAGCTACCCTACGCATAGAGTGAAACGAAGGAGAGTGGGATACAGCTGTGCACATCGTTGTGCCTACCATCCTTGGGGTGATCTGGGATGGATCCCATCGGAGCCTACTCACTGCAAATAGATCTGATTTGAGGAATAGACTGAAAGCTCATTAAAATATTCCCAAAGCCACTTTAAGCATGTCTAATACAAAGAACGCTACCTGTAAACATAACACAAGCCACAGAAACCAGAAGATTCTCTATCCAATAGTCAGGATTAGAGCGGGTTGGGATTCTTTATGGCACTCAGAAAAGCGGTTATCTTGATGCAGTCCTAGAAGGCTATGGGGATGGGAGCAAAGATGGCCAGAAGTGTGGCTCTAGAGGCCGACATGTAAATGCAAACACAACCCTAAATATGTCTTCCTTACCAAAGTATATCAGCAGAACTCCAGAATGCATAGAAAACACAAGCAGGTCGAAAAGGGTAAGTTTAGGGAGGGGAGGGAAGTGTCTTATTTCTCAGCTAGCCAGCTAAAGGAGGACTAACTGTGAACAAGGATTTAGATATGGGGCAGCTTTTCACAGGTGCTTACACTTGTACAGCCTGTACAGGTCTTTACACTTCACACTTGATACACCTTTGCACATTACGGCACTCTACGTGTGCACCATTTGTGTTTTACTTGGCTGACCGTTAGTGCTAGCCTTGGTCTGAGATTTCAGTTGTGGGTGTAGAAACAGTCACTTTCTGTGGATACCTCTTTCCCCTCCCTGCCCTTCCCCGGCTCCCTACCTGGGGCTGGAGCACAGCTCCTTCAGACATGGGAAGGTGTGAATGGTGCGCCGCCGCTCCCGCTTCTCACGTCGCAATCGCAGTTCGTTCAGGGTCTGCAGCTCCTCCACCTGCTGCTGAAGCTCCTCTACCTGCTGCTGCAGCCCCTCGATGGTGTCTGTCAGGCTGGGAGAAAAGAGACTGGTGAGGATACCGGGTGGCGAACCGCATCTAGCTTCAGACAGTGAGTTTGTGCTGCGCAGCAGCAGAGCAGGGGCGCAACTGGCCCTAATACTAGCATGGAACATGCCCTATCCCTTTTTTCATGGAGCAAAACCATTTATAATTGATTTGCAGCGGCAACTCACAGCCAGGTGCCACTGTACCTGCTAAACCATTGACAGCAGTGCCCCTGGTGCTATTGGTGTCCACGTGCCTGATACATTGACAGTTTAGGTGTCTTCAACAATTGCACTGATTTTATCACAAAAAAACTATTTACCAATAGCATTAACTGCATTAAAATAACCCGCATTCGTAACAGCACTGGAGGAGGATCCACTGGTTAAAAATAGCCCTGAAATATTGTTGTCTAAAAGAGCATCAGAATTAGCAAAGATCCCACAAACAACATTTAAAAATGCAGCCTGTAAATGTCACTGCCAGTTTGTACATATGTAAGTACCAGATGGAGTGTGGTGAATTAATGGAAAAACAAAAACTGAGAAACCACATTGGAGGAAACCAAATCATGGAAAGATAATTTTAAGGAAATACAAAGTAATCAAAAATTAAAGGAAACATTTTAAAGGAAAGGTAATTTAATGAAAACATATAAAATCACACCCTTGGGTGAAGATTAGGGGGAATGAGAGTTTTTGGGCTCATGGAGGGGTGATGCCTAGGGATGATGTGTTTTTTAGGGTTTTTAGGTTTCAGAGATGGGTGGAGTTTAGGAGTGGTGAGTTGTTTTTTAAAGATCAGGCATGGGTGGAGTTTAGGGTGGTGAGGGGTTTTTAAGGTTCAGGGATGGGTGGCTTATTGGGGTTTTGAGGTTTCTTAGGTTTTACGGATGGGTGGAGTTTAGGACTTGTGAGAATTTTAAAGGTTCAGTGGTGTGTAGAGTTTTGGGGTGGTGAAAGGTTTTTAGTGTTCGGGATTGGGTGGAGTTTAGGGTGGTGTGGGGTTCTAAGGGTTCGGGAATATATATGTAGATAGGGTTGTTAGGTTTCAGAGATGGGGTAGTTTAGGGGTGGTGAGTGATTTTAAGGGTCATGAATGGTTGGTTTTCAGGGATGGTGAGGGTTTTTTTAGGGTTCAGGGATGAGTGGAGTTTAGGGGTGATGTGGGATTTTAAGGGATCAGGGATTGGTGGAGTTTAGGTAAAGAAAGGGGCTTTTAAGGTTCAGAAATGGGTGGAATTTAGGGGTAGTGAGGAGGTTGTGGTTTAAGAGATGGGTACAGTTTGCAGTAGAAAGGGCTTTAAGAGTTCAGGGTTGGGTAGAGTTTAGGGTCAGAGATGGGTGGAGTTTAGGTGTGGTGAGGGGGTTTTAGGGTTCAGGGATGGGTGGAGCGTAGGGTTAGAAAGGGCTATTAGTGTTCAGAGATTGGTGAAGTTCAGGGGTCAGGGATGTGTGTAGTTTATGCATAGGGAGGAATTTTTAGGGGGCAGAGATAGATGGTGTTTAGGGGTGGTGAAGGTTCAGCAAATTAAATGCGCACAAAGTAATTGTTTGACATTGGAAACAATATACATCCAAAATAATGTCCTCTGATGTAAAGGATTTAAATAAATTCATTTAACAATAATGTTTCTGAAATTAAGACCTGCAACTATTTCAATTGCATCTTAAAAAATAAGTATGCAGACGCCAATTTTGAGAAATAGATATTCTATGGATTGGTTTCTATGATATGGTAAATGCCATTCATCCTGAAAATATCCATTAAACTGTTTGGATGGAATGGCTTCTCAATAATTATATTCCATTAAATAGTTTTTCTGTGGAATCACATACAACAGGGTGAAGGCCTGTACATATCATTCTAAATCTTATGAAAAATTTCAAAATGACAAAAGGACCTGTGATGTTGGAAGTAAAGCCCAAATAGTGGTCAGACGGCAAACCAATAGACAAACACATCGGTGTATGAGCACCATTCTGCCTACACACTGGCATCTGACAAGTTCTTTTTAAATAATGGTTTCATGAGTTTGTTTATTTTCTACTTTTTGTTTGTGTTATATTACCACATGAGGAAGGCAGTTGATGATATTTGGCCTTCCTGACACTACAAACAGAAAGTGAAATTTAAACAGTTCAACTGCTGTGTATATATGTCAAATGCACTGTGTGTGGTTCACATCTGGCAGCAAGTCCTAACAACCAACCGTACATGTAGCTGCATAAGGATTTTGAAAGTTATGGCTGCACAATCCGATTTCCGATTGAGGGTCCTCAGATCCAAGCACATACTAATCTGAATACTAAGCTAAAACTTTACTCTTCCAATAGGAACGAGTTTTTTTAAGTAGAAAGCTAAAACTGGCACAGGAGTAGAGCGCGACCTGCACGGCACCGAGAGAGACTGATTTTAGTTGCGGCACACCACTCTTGACGAATGTGTGACTACAGAGGGTCGCCCTCTACTCCTGTGCCAGTTTTAGCTTTCTAGTTAAAAAACTCGTTCCTATTGGAAGAGTAAAGTTACAAACTACTCCAGACTTATAGGTGGAGTATAGCCCATCTAAGTGGGTATTGAAGGTTTTTTGGGAAAAGTAGCATAGGGATCCAACTTGTCCTGATGAATGCCGGGTAATAAGTTTAAAACCGGCAGAAACATGTCGACCTCTACGCAGAACAGAGGGGTGGTGAGTACCTAATTTACTAACACCACCACTATCCGTTAGGTATATCTATTATACCTTTTTAACTCTGGCTAGGGAATCTATGAATAAAAATATTATAGAGATATCCCATAGCCAGTTTTTAAATTCACGATTTATCTGCACCTCTATGGGATCCTGTCTTTTCCTTCTTTCTTTGTCACTGTTGTATTGTTTACCCCTCCCTATTGCTCCGCCTCTAGCGTTGGTCTGCGCAGAGGCGTCAGTAGCAGCCCTATGATGAAGCATGCCATAACTTGTTGTGGGTGAGGGCAGTTTTTACAAAGTTAGTGTGCTCTTCTAATCTACTACATTCTGTAAACAGATATAGGACGACTGTTGTTTGCTCTACCTCTTTTTGTGTTTCCACATTACTTTTGAGAAGGATGAGGTAGGGTTTAATCCTTCTCCCCCTTTTTCTTTCATTGTGTGTACTTTGTACATAACCTGCCATCTACTGGTTTTATAGTTAAACAGCTAAAGAGAGTGGTAGCCCATATTTTAGAAAATCCCTGTCTAGACTTCACAGCCATCAACAACTTAGAGCTTGCAGTAACTTACCATTCTTCAACAGCACTTCAAGCACATTAACCTGCTTAATAATCTCCAACCTGGTTTAAGACCCTCCTCCTCCTTGGTAGCTTTTGACATGTCATGGCCTCTTTAGAACCTGCTATAGCCTGCAAGCTATGAAAAGGTGAACAGGCCATTCAGTGACAATTCTGCCTTGGGTCAAATCTCTCTTGGCAAGCTCAACCCAGAGAATTATACTTGGACTTTTTGACATTCATGGCCCTTGTGTCAACCTTTAGTGTGTCCCAATGATCTATTCTTTTACTGCTTCTTTTAAACATCTACATTGCCCACTGCGATATCATGGCCAATGGTTTATTTGTCGTTCTTCATTTACACTGCCTGCACATACTTAGTCGTAAAGATTCCAGGCTTACAAGACACACACGTGTGAGTCAGCTATATCTAATCCAGCTGACAGTGCAGTCAGCTGGGATTGCTTGGATGACACTGAAACAGAATGTATCCTAATATGTCTAGACAAACCATCTTCCAACAACCAAAGTATTTCTTCCCAATCTACTCATTGTCTAATATCAGTCTCAGGCTAGGTCCCTAGAAATCCTGTTTGGCCTCCCATCTCTCATTTACTACCCGTCAAGTAAACAGTGACCCCAGCTATGGCACCCTCAACCTGCTCAGTACACTGAAGCTCCTCCTCCATCCCAGCAACTTAAAAGCACCCTCAACCTGTGCTCCTCTCCTTTCTTTAATATTGCAACTTGCTGCTTCCACATCGATCCCAATCTGGTCTCTACTCTCTCCAATGGGTCCAAAATGTGACAGCCACAGTTTTTTTGTTTTGCTCTAAAATACTGGACGTATTTTGTAACACTATAATGCTGGTTTTTCCAACAGAAGATGCTCGGACTACATTGCTATGACACCTACTATTCCAAACATCAAATGATTGGTTCCTATAGTTTATCTTAAACGTTGTGTCCATTTCTTCTGGAGTTCACTCCTGTTAAACATCATGACCACAACTAACTTCCTAGGATTCCCAAAATTACTGCACTGGAACCATTTAAACAAAGCTCCACCTCATAGTCAATCACCTGATGATCTGATCTAACAACCATTGTGCCGCCACTCTCATCAGCCACATTTTATGACCCGCCTACCCTCCTAACGCAGGCAAAAATGTTCACTCCCCAATCCCCAACTCTTCCTTTGTGAAGTGCAGCGAACTACCAATGTGTTCGGTTGGCATATATAAAATAAAAACAATATACAATCATATACTACACTGTCTGAGGAGGAAGGAATTTTAGCATCAACTTAGAGTAAGCTCATTAAAGCGAGGCTTTATCACTAACCTGGAAGGAAATGGTCCTCCTTTAGAGGGTTCTGTATTCTCACACCAGGTGTTTCCTAAATGAACCTGAGTGATGTGACAGACCGGAGAGGTGTTGATCTGGATGCTTACAAAGTCCTGATCAGGGACTTATCAAAAGTAGCCGAGATTTCAGGCCCCTCAAAATTCCATATTGTGCCTCTTTGTGAAATGTTCTTTTCTGGTATGACAGGCCCTGTAATCTCCTGAGCTGGTGTTCCTTAGGGAATTTTCTGATCTCAGGCCACCATAAAACCTGATGAGGGGGTTCCATAACGCCCTGAACTGATAAATCCTGATCATAGACTCTCTTTTTGTCCTGATAAGGAAATACCTTAATGCCCTGACATGAGGTACTTGATCCAGATCTAAGATCCCTCAATGCCCTGATATTGAACTCTCTTAACAGTCTCATCTGGGGCTCCCCTGATTCATGGGGTTGGACTGACCTAATGTCTGAATCTGAGGCTTCGTAAGAGGTGTTCTGATCTTGGATCCCATAATGTCCTGATCTGGGTCTCTTAGAACCCCTGTGGTATGTGCTGATGTGGGCTCAACAGAGCATGATCTGATTTGAGGTCCTTATTGCCCTTATGTCTTGGTTGTTTGGGGAAACTGATCTGATTATTCAGATGGTAAACTATGAAGTTGTTCTACTGGCAGCACTTTAGTCCCTGAACTCTAACATTCTACTGCCGTTTATAGCATGTTTTAATCTCATCCGTATCGCCTTCACACCCACAGTCCTCCACGCATCCTTTAGGTCTGAGACTTGAAGAACGCAGCTGGCACTTACCTTTGGCTCTTCTGTTGGGCAGCCTTGCTCTCTGCCACAAGCTTCCGATTGGCCATCTCCTGGTCCCGCATGGTGAGGTCCAGCTGCTCGTACACCTTTGCTTGCTGCTCGTTCATTTGCCGCAGCATCTCCAACTGCTTTGTGAGGTACTGAAATAGAGTGGGATGGATCATGTGAGTGTGAGATGCAGGTGATGAGAGGACAAGTGTTCTTAATAACACAAAATCATCAAACGAAATGCAGTCGGGGCAGTTTGCTGATTTTATTTTACAATCAACCAGGCAATGGCCGCACAGTAAATCAGTCTTGCTTAGGCAATGTTGACCAAGCAATGCAATCGACTGCCAATGTCCGACTAGCCATGTTAAAAATATAAAAGCATTGAAACCATTGGTTTCTATACTTTTGAGATGCGCAGCAAAATATATTGTTGCATTGTCATGAGCGTTGCTGCGATGTGGTGACGCCGTGCATGTTGCATCACACACTGTTGCAACCATCTTGAAAGTATGGAAAACATTTTTTTATTGTTTTCTGTATCTTTAATATAGACGGTCAATTATATTGGCTTTGCCAGTGCTAGGGAAATTTAAAAGCTTCAAGCACTTGCAAAGTATAGTGTCTACCACCACAGAGAGGAGCAGCAATGGACAGTGTAATGCAACAACATCCAGGGTATGACCAAGGCTGCCAACCATGCCTGGCTCATCACAGAGGAGAATCAGAGTAAGAATGGTAGGGAAGTGTTAAACTTGGCATCTTTTGGCGTGTTTCCCCCGAGGTTTTGCTTTCTGCCCTCCCGGTTTTGACTCTGTTTTTGCTGGTATAACGTTTCTGCGCGCTTTTGGCACTGCTGATCAGTGGTAAAGCGCTGGTGCTCCAGTGGTAAATTGTGTTATGATTGGATGTTTGACGTACTTTTCGGTCCCCAGTAAAGGGTACTGTGGGTGCCAGGGCTTGTGAGTCAACTGCTACTCATTGGCCTGCAGTACGGATTGTGCCACCCACGTACGTAGCCCGGAAAAGGTATAAGTGAATGAAGTTTGCCTGAACTCAGCACCTAAAGAAGCAGCCGTTAGCGAAGGTGGCCTTTAAATTCTGAGTTCATAGAGGCCACTTTTAGAAAGTGGGTATTATTTTGCTCGGTCATCTTGTGTGCCTCTGCTGGAATGTGGATTGCCTGTCTGGTTTTTGGACGACAGAAGGCGAGGAAGCAGGGTGGCTCCCGATAGTCTAGGTAGGTCAGGAAAGGGCCAAATAGACCTGGGTTACGATGGGGAAAGAGGGAGGAGATTTCCTTGCACCTCAAAGGACCTGGTCTGCCTCTGACTAAGCCGTCTCCACCTCCTGCCAGGAATTCATGCCAGAGAAGGCCCAACTGGTTCTGGCTGGACACCGACACCCTCTGCCTGGCAGATCAAAGGATTTTTGTGTACAAATGCTGGGTCCCAGACCCCTGAACTATAGAACTCATCTGGATCAAGAAGACTGCACAGAAGACGAGCCGGAGAAGCTGCTAAAAGGAACGACCGCGTGCTTTGCTGGGCTGACCTGCAGTGGCTGCTTCTGTCTTGGGCAGTGTAAGGCATGGACTGGACTTTCTGCAACCAAACTGGTGAGACTCTCTAAGGGCTTGAGGTAGAGCTTGCCCCTATTCACGAAGTCTCAGGAACAGCAAAGACTTCAGGTTCTTTGACCCGCAGCACTGGGGACTGTGTGCTTTGTGCTGCAACCCGAAGAACGACACTCGACGACGTCTACGACGACCCTGTCGAACCCGTGTCCTGAAGGCACCGCAGAGGGCACCACCGCAATGCCGCACTGCGACCCTGGTCTCACCGACGACGACGGCTGGCGCCATCACTGAGCCGCTGCAAGCATCACGACCTGGGGGCACCGCACTCTGCACCCTCTTGCTTCACGCCGAGGCTTTGGCACCGCAGAGGGCACCGCCGCCACGCCACACCGTGACCCTCGTCTCACCGACGACGCCTGCTGAGACCCTCACCGAGCCGCTGCTCGCACCGCGACCTGTGAGCCCGCACTCTGCAGCACCTTGCTAGATGACAACTCAGTGGCCTTCCTGACGCCACCACTTCCCGCCGAAATCGACACCGCTGCTTGCATTGTGGTTCGGGGGCACTGCTCGTAAGTCACACGACGCACCGCCCTCATCCCACACCGCAGCCTTGGCCTACCGACGTCGGCGCCATCGACTCCAGTTCGTCAGCCGACAACAGTGCTTCAGCAACGACGCCACCGCTGCTTGCACCGTGACCTGCTAGCACTGCGACGAGCACCGCCTCCATCTTGCACCGCAACCCTGGTCTCACCGACGACGCCATCTGACGCGCCACCGAGCCGCAGCTCGCCCCACGACCTGGGGACACCGCACGCCGCTGCGCTTCACACCGCAACACCCGATGCCAGCCGACGCCAGCTCTCTGGATCCCCTCAGAAAGGAGCCGACCTGCAATGCGAAGTGACTTTGAGGGCGCCATCGCCCTGCATCTCTCACAGGTACTTTTTGCAGGTCTCTCCGACACCGTAGCTGGTCCGCGACCAGCCAGAACTGTTGGATTTGTTGTTCACGATGCTGTGATAGCCCCGGACGGAGCTATCAACATCAAGGAACTATTTTTAAAGTATATTTTGATAAGTGAAGATTTTGAAGTATAGTATTGTGGATTTTTGTCGTATTTTGTCTTGCCTTAAGTATATAAAAATTTGATATTTTTCTAAACTGGTGTGTTGTCCTTTTGTAGTGCGTACCCTGTTTTACTGTTGGTTATGTGCAAATGCTTTACACACTGCCTCTAAGATAAGCCTGGCTGCTCGTGCCAAGCTACCAAGGGGGGTGAGCAGGGGTTATTTTAGAAGTTTAACTCCCTTATCCTGACTAGAGTAATGGTTTCTGCCTCGCTTTGGCGCAAGTCTCAGCTAGCCAGAAATCCCATTTCTAACATTGGTTGTCAGCGGTGAGGATCGGACTTGCGTTTGCACTTGACTTACAGTGATTGGTGTGCACTACGGCCATATCGCAGACCATTACGTACCACATACTAACCAGTTTTCTTTTTGGCCGATTTTTGTGATCTTGCCAGGTGAACTTTCTGCTTCATCATGCTGGAATCAATAGCATCATCCGTTGCATCCATGGACATTGCCTTTGAGGAGGATAGGTTGGATCTCTACACGGTGAGAGAATTGAAGTCTGTGTGCAAAAACCTAAAAGTCCAAGTCAGAGGCCTCACTAAGAAGGACGAGCTACAAAAGGCGCTGAGGGCCTGGGTAGCAGCCAGAGACGCAAGTGGGCAATCTGGTGACCTTAGTGGAGAAGCCGTGGAGCCTAGTGTTAGGGTGGATGTGCTGTTGGGAGGGGCGGAAACCTCCCTGCCAGGCAACAGTGGCCTGTCCCCAGAGGAACTGGAGGACAGGCGGGAAGCAAGAAAGTTTGTGTTGGAAAAACTCAGGATGGAAAGGGAGAGGGAAAACAAAAGAATAGCCATGGAAGAAAGGAAGATGATGTTAGACCACGAGTGAGGTCTTAAGGAGCTGGAGCTAAGGAGTAGGCCCGGCTCAGATGGTGGCAGCAACTCGTCAAGACAGGCAGACAGAATCGTGCACATCCCTAAGAATGTGGGCAAGGAATTCAAGAAGGGGACGACATACAAAGGTGGTTTCAGGGGTACGAGGCAGCAATCCACATGAATGGGGTCCCTGAGGAGAATTGGGAGCAGGATTGTGGCCTCTCTTCCCTGAAGAGGCGAGGGACACTTTAATAGCTTTGGGTAAGGGGTATCACCTCACCTATCCAGACATGAAGGACGCCCTCCTCACTAAGTTTGATCTTACTCCTGCGAAGTACAGGGACCAGTTTAGGTCCAGTAAGAAGTCCGATGCCAACACATGGTTGGAGCGTGTGGATGTGTTCTGCCGATCGTTGGATGGCTGGATAAAAGGCAGTAATGTGACAGATTATCAGGGGCTCTACAATTTGATTGCATGGGAGCACCTGTCCAGTCTATGTTTTGCAGGTCTGCGCCAGCACCTAGTTGATAGTAAGCTGACTGACCCCAGGAAGCTTGGTATGGAGACGGACCGTTGGGTGAGTACCCGGGTCCACAAGAAAGCGTTTGGGGGAGACTCAGCAAAAGGTGGGCAGGGTCCCCAGCAGTAAAGTGGGAGATAAGAAGCAAGGGGCCTCGACAGGAAAGCCTGCCATGAACAGCCCCCGCAAGTGTTTTGCATGTGACCAGGTGGGGCACATGAAGGGAGACCTCAGCTGCCAAAGGGGGACACCGCCACCCACCGGTGGGCAGTCCAAAGTGTTGGCCAGCGTAGCGCTTTGGGAGGAGGAGGAGTCCCAACAGGAAGGTGGGAACCCCGCAGAAATGACCCTCGTCTCACTAGGGGACAGTGATATGGTCCCAGGAGCCCCCTAACAGAAAGAAATATAGTACCTGGGTGACCATCAACGGGAAAAGTGTAGAGGCTCTCAGGGATACTGGAGTCAGTGTAACCTCAGTTCGGTGTCACCTAGTCCCTCAGACGCAAGTAGACCCTGGGGCATTCTACCAGGTGATCGCAGTCGACAATTCAGAGTGCCACTGTCTAGTGGCGCAAGTTCCCTTCGAGTGGGGGGGGGGGGGTCTCAGGTCCCTTGAGGGTAGTTGTGAGCCCTTCCATGCCTGTCGATTGTCTGCTCGGTAGCGACCTGGAGCAGTCCTTATGGAAGGATGTTGAGCTTAGGTCCCACTTGGAGATGTTGGGGTTGCCAGAGTGGGCATGCGTGTCCACTCGGTCGTTGGTGGCCAGAGAGGGTGATCAGAGGGACCCGGAGCCTGAGACAGTGGCCCAGGTCCCTGCCAAGAGAAAGGGCAAGGGGCGCGGGAAACTTGCACCTGAGGATCCCACGGCCCGGGAGGAGGCGGACCTCGAGGGGGTCACCCCAGTGCCTACAGGAGAGCAGGTAGCCGAACTGGGGGACATCTCTGAGCTGACCCATTGGCAGCAAGAAGGGGGTCCCACCAGGGAGGAGTTCTGCCGGGAGCAGAAAGAGTGCCCTTCTCTAGAGGGTCTGCTGCGGCAGGCCGCAGCCCAGGCGACTGGTGATCAGTCCGGATCACATTGGATCTATTGGGAGAATGATCTCCTGTACAGCGAGCCTAAGGTCGTGGAACCTGGATCAGCCCGTGTGCTGGTGGTACCCCAGCGCTTCCGGACCTTCCTACTGGGTTTGGCTCACGACGTGCCTTTGGCTGGAAATTTGGGGCAGGACAAGATCTTTGACCAGCTTGTCACCCACTTTTTCTGGCCTCAAATGCGAAGGCAGTCGGATGTGCATTGTCGGTCTTGCCAAACTTGCCAGGCGAGTAGCAAGAGTGGGAGGAAGGTCAAAGCACCTCGCCAACCGTTCCCTATGGTGGGGACACCCTTTGAAAGGGTAGGGATGGACATCGTGGCGCCGCTGGATCCCAAGACAGCCATGGGCAACAGGTACATCCTGGTCCTGGTGGACCATGCCTCCAGGTACCCAGAGGCAATCCCTCTCAGGACAACGACGGCGCCAGTGGTGGGCCGGGCGTTAATGGGGATCTTTTCCCGCGTGGGGTTCCCCAGAGAGGTGGTTTCCGACAGGGGGACCAATTTCAGATCGAAGTATATGACATCCCTGTGGAAGGAGTGTTGTGCTACGTACAAGTTCACCACTCCTTACCACCCCCAAGGTAACGGTCTGGTGGAAAGGTTCAACCAGACCTTAAAGGGCATGATCAAGGGTCTCACTGAACTCATGAGGCGTAAGTGGGATGTCCTCTTACCTTGCCTGCTCTTTGCATACGGGGAGGTACACCAGAAGTCTCTCGGGTTCTGCCCCTTTGAGCTTTTGTTCGGTCACCCCGTGCGAGGACCTCTCAGCTTGGTGAAGGAGGGCTGGGAGGCCGCTCCCAAAAAGACATCCCAGGATGTGTTCTGCTACATGCTGGCCTTCCGCAACCAAATGGCCCGCTTCAGGAAACTCGCTCAGGCGAACCTCAAGACCAGCCAGGAAGAAATTAGGAAGTGGTATGACCAGAATGCCACTCTGGTAGAGTTTCAACCTGGACAGAAAGTGTGGGTTATGGCCCCTGTGGAACCTTGTGCCGAACAGGACAAGTGGACGGGGCCCTTTGAGGTGGTGGAGCGCAAAAGTGAGGTCACCGACCTGGTGGATTTGCACGCTCCTCGGAACCCGTTGCGGGTCCTCCACGTGAACCGCCTTAAACCCCACATCGAGAGGTCCGAACTGAGCATGCTCTTGGCGACAGACGACAGGGAGGAAGCGGAGAGTGAGGCCTTCCCGGACCTCCTGTCTGCCCAAGAGGGGGATGGATCGGTGGATGGTGTGACCCTCTGCCTGGCCCTGATCGCGGAACAACTGAGCTAGTGTCGCCAGTTGTTGGAGCAGTTTGCCCCACTGGTCTCCTTGACCCCAGGTGTTACTCACTGGTGTACCCACGATGTGGATACTGGTGACAGCCCCCCGGTGAAACATAAGATTTACCGGTTGGCTGACCGGGTCAAGGCCAGCATCAAAGATGAGGTCTCAAAGATGTTGGCGTTAGGGGTGGTTGAGCCGTCCAGCTGCACCTGGGCCAGCCCCGTGGTCTTGGTCCCGAAGGCAACAGCGCCCGGTGCCACCCCGGAACTGTGGTTCTGTGTGGACTATCGGGGGCTCAATGCCATCACGCGGACTGACGCACACCCCATCCCCTGAGCCGATGAGCTCATCGACCGGTTGGGAGCGGCCAGATTCCTGAGTACGTTCGATTTACCGTCAGGGTACTGGAAGATCGCCCTAACCGAGGGGGGCACAGAAAAATTCTGCATTTTCGACCCTGGACGGGCATTACCAGTTTCGTGTGATGCCCTTCGGCTTGAAGAATGCCCCTGCCACGTTTCAGAGGTTGGTTAACTAGGTGTTGGCCGGGCAGGAGGAATTGAGCGCCGCCTACCTGGATGACATCGCAGTGTTCAGTTCCAGTTGGAACGGACATCTACAAGACGTTAGGGAAGTGTTGAGGGCGCTGCAGATAGCAGGCCTCACGATTAAGGCCAGTTAGTGCCAGATCGGGCAGGGGTCGGTGGTGTACTTGGGACACCAGGTAGGGAGCAGCCAGGTGGCACCCTTACAACCCAAGATTGACACCATTCTGGCTTGGGAGCCCCCCAAGACCCAGACAGAGGTGAGGGCCTTCTTAGGACTCACCGGATACTACCGGAGGTTTGTTAAGGGATATGGCACCATCGTGGCCCCCTTAACTGAGCTGACTTCCAAGAAGCAGCCGAAAAAGGTGATCTGGACTGAGTCCTGCCAGAGGGCATTTGATACCCTGAAGGCCGCCATGTGCACGGCCCCCGTGCTCAGGGCCCCCGACTTCTCCAAAGAATTTGTCGTGTAGACCGACGCGTCAGAGCATGGAGTGGGAGCGGTGCTCTCACAACTGAACGAAGAGAGCCTGGACCAGCCGGTAGTCTTCCTTAGCAGGAGATTACACCCCAGGGAGCAAAGGTGGAGTGCCATAGAAAGGGAAGCTTCCACTGTGGTCTGGGCACTAAAGAAGCTGAGGCCCTACCTGTTTGGGACTCACTTCCGGGTTCAGACCCACCACGGGCCCCTCAGGTGGTTAATGCAGATGAGGGGGAGAATCCAAAACTGCTGAGGTGGTCCATCTCCCTACAGGGAATGGACTTCACAGTGGAACACCGCCCGGGGACAGAAAACACCAACGCAGATGGCCTGTCCCAGTTCTTCTGCCTTAGTGAGGAGAACTCCCAGGAGTGTGGGTAGTTCCCCCTACTTTTAGCTGGAGGGGACGTGTGTTAGACTTGGCATCTTTTGGCGTATTTCCCCCGAGTTTTTGCTTTCTGCCCTCCCAGTTTTGACTCTGTTTTTGCTGGTATAACGTTTCTGCGTGCTTTTCGCACTGCTGAGAAGTGGTAACGCGCTGGTGCGCCTGTGGTAAATTGTGTTATGATTGGATGTGTGACTTACTTGTCAGTCCCCAGTAAAGGGTACTGCGGGTGCCGGGGCTTGTGAGTCAACCGCTACTTGTGGGCCTGCAGCATGGATAGTGCCACCCACGTACGTAGCCCGGAAAAGGTATAAGTGAATGAAGTTTGGTATGCCTGAAGTCAGCGCCTAAAGACGCAGCCTTTAGCGAGGGTGCCCTTTTTATTCTGAGTTCCTAGAGGCCACTTTTAGAAAGTGGGTATTATTTTGCTCGGCCATCTCGTGTGCTTCTGCTGGAATGTGGATTGCCTGTCTGGTTTTTGGACGACAGATGGCGAGGAAGCAGGGTGGCTCACGATAGTCTAGGTAGGTCAGGAAAGGGCCAAATAGACCTGGGTTATGATGGGGGAAGAGGGAGGAGATTTCCTTGCACCTCAAAGGACCTGCTCTGCCTCTGACAAAGCCTTCTCCACCTCCTGCCAGGAATTCATGCTAGAGAAGGCCCAACTGGTTTTGGCCGGACACGACACCCTCTGCCTGGCAGATCAAAGGATTTTTGTGTACAAATGCTGGGTCCCAGACCCCTGAACTATAGAACTTATCTGGATCAAGAAGACTGCACAGAAGAAGAGCCGGAGAAGCTGCTAAAAGGAACGACCGCTTTGCTGCTTGCTTTGCTGGGCTGACCTGCAGTGGCTGCTTCTGTCTTGGGCAGTGAAAGGACTAGACTTTCTGCAACCAAATTGGTGAGACTCTCCATGGGCTTGAGGTAGAGCTTGCCCCCTGTTCACAAAGTCTCAGGAACAGCAAAGACTTCAGGTTCTTCGACCCGCAGCACTGGGTACTGTGTGCTTTGTGCTGCAACCCAAAGAACGCCACTCGACGACATCTACGACGACCCTATCGAACCCATGTCCTGAAGGCACCACTGAGGGCACCACCACAACGCCACACCGCGACCCTGGTCTCACCGACGATGCTGGCTGGCGCCATTACCGAGCCGCTGCTCACACCGCGACCTGGGGGCACCGCACTCCGCACCGCCTTGCTTCATGCCGAGGCTTTGGCACTGCAGAGGCCACCACCGCCACACCGCACCGGTGCCCTGGTATCACCGACGACGCCTGCTGATGCCCTCACCGAGTCACTGCTCGCACCACGGCCTGTGGGCCCGCAATCTGCACCGCCTCGCTACACGACGACGCCGTGGCCTTCCTGACGCCGCCACTTCCCGACGAAATTGACGCCGCTGCTTGCACCGTGGTTCGGGGGTACCGCTCATAACTCACACAACGCACCGCCCACATCCCACACCTCAGGCTTGGCCTACCGGCGCCATCGACTCCAGTTCGTTAGCCGACGACAGCACTTCAGCAACAATGACGCCGCTGCTTGCACCGTGACCTGCTAGCACTGCGACGAGCACCGCCTCCATCTCGCACCGCGACCCTGGTCTCTCCGACAACACCATCTGACGCCGCCACCGAGCCGCTGCTCACACCGCGACCTGGGGACACCGCACGCTGCACCGTTGCACTTCACACCACAACACCCGACGCCAGCACTCCAGATCCTATCAGAAAGGAGCCGACCTGCAACGCGAAGTGACTTCGAGGACCTCATTGCCCTGCATCTCTCACAGGTACTGTTTGCGGGTCTTCCCGACACTGTAGCTGGCCCGCAACCCCGCGACCAGCCAGAACTGTTGGATTTGTTGTTCACGATGCCGTGATAGCCCCGGACGGAGCTATCGACATCAAGGAACTATTTTTAAAGCATATTTTGATAAGTGAAGATTTTGAAGTATAGTATTGTGGATTTTTGTCGCATTTGGTCTTGTCATAAGTATATAAAAATGTGATATTTTTCTAAACTGGTGTGATGTCCTTTTGTAGTGCGTACCCTGTTTTACTGTTGGTTATGTGCAAATGCTTTACACACTGCCTCTAAGATAAGCCTGGCTGCTCGTGCCAAGCTATCAATTTGGGACATTAATATTTTCTGGGAAAAGGTTTCACTCAATTGTAGTAATCAGCAACTAAAAAGTGACCAGTTAACCTTTGCAAATTGTCTGCCATTGTGCTACACCATGTGTGGCACATAATAATAATAATAATAATAAACTTTATTGCGTGATTTAAAAGTAAACCATTGCAAATACAAACATTTAAAATTCGAGGTTAATTTAAGACGATGATTTCATTAAAAAGTTGATGTGTATGGATAATAACAATAAAACTTCAGTTTAAAAGTCATATTCAAGGGAGCCGGAAGCAGCAAGTAAGGATTTGGCAGCATTATTCCAATTACACCATGTGTGGCACATTATTTTGCAACTTTTGAACCTTTCGAGCTAGAATAATGTTTTTTTGAAATCTGTAAAATATACAGCAGACGGTGGAATATATGACATGTATTGCAAATCCATAATTGTGTGGCAAATGCCCTGGCAGCAGTTGCGTTCTTACCAGTGGACTTGATTATAATAAACAATATGTCAAAGCAACTTCTTTGGCTGTTCGAATAGGGATATTGTTTAATGTAATGTGTCGTAAAATTGTTAACATTAAATTTGCAGAAACACTGTAGACGACCTGCTCATGACCTGTTAAGAATATGGAAAATACATTGTGTGAACTCTTTAGATAAAACGCATTAAAGCAATATTTGGTATCAATAAGGAGTATGTGCAACTTTACGCACAAGCAAATAACTAAGCATGTGGATTTTCATAACGATCACCAGGTGCCCAGCACCATGCTGATCGTAAATCCGGATTGTTGTGAGTCAAATATGGCACACAGTTTTCTGCTAGAATGTAATCAGTTACGCTATGCATTGTGGTCCAGGGTCTGCACCTCGACTCTTCGCGTGCAGAGGCTGCAGGAAGCCAGAGCACATTTTTTAGCACTATTACTCAACTCTTCCCATGCACTTTCAACTACTTGCATGGGTTAACCTGATTTATTGAAAATTCTTTCAAAACTGTCTCAGCAGAAGTAGGGCTTCGTCTTTGGTTTAATGGTGTTTAAAAATGATGTGCTGATTGGACCAGTGCGTCTGCTCTGCTCAGGCCCCCACTCTCCCACACCGCCCCCCAGCTTGGATAGAGCATCTGACTCAAGGCACGATGTCCCGGTAGGTACAGATTTAGCTCTCCAAAGTAAGCTAGGGAGCAGAATGTACAAATGTAGTGCCGCAGACACTATTTAGTGTGGAGTAGCTACACCCCAGGAGCAGCACAAAAGGATTAGGTGCTCTTCTGCAGTGGGGCCAGCTGCTTGTCCACGTAATGATATGTAAACAATGTATTTCTCTGTCCAAACTGTCCTGCAGCTCAATTGCTCATGGTGGCTGCTACATTGAGCCAATGGGCACACCATACTGGAGGCTGAACTGGTAATATCAGTCCGCGAGTGCTCACAGCGAGAGGGGCGGATTGCTGGGCACTTCCCTGCTGAGACTCACTGTTTTTAAGGGGATCCCTCATGGCTGAAACACAGGCTCGTGGATGGTCACATACACAACAGAAGGATGGCATTCTGCCTCTGGAGATAAATCTGTGGCAGGTCCACATGGACAGACAGAAGAAGCTGGAGGTGGTCCTACTCAGCTTCAAGAAAGCAGACAGCATATTTTAGGTACATGCCCGCAGAAGGGCAGTATGTTCCCAGTCCGACATATTGGAAAGCTGGCAGTATCCCTGCTCCAACTCGAGGTGACCTTTGGAAACTTTTGTTAGATGCAGCAGTAAACAATGTTCAGGATTGCTAAAAGATTCCCCTTGCTCTCAGCACAATTTATAGAGAATTGAGAGTATTACTTGA
The DNA here is from genome assembly GCF_964204655.1 of Triturus cristatus. Taxonomy (NCBI): domain Eukaryota; kingdom Metazoa; phylum Chordata; class Amphibia; order Caudata; family Salamandridae; genus Triturus; species Triturus cristatus. The sequence goes on from NC_140590.1 coordinate 560,772,688, forward strand.
AGTATAAAAGAAGGAATCAGAAGGATCGCATCTTTTCCAAACAGCACCAAGCAGCACACAACTTGGGTGGGAAGCACGGTCGTCTGGGAGCTGAAGGGGCAGAGGTCAGCTGATCTCTGAGCCAAGTATCATCTTTGTAGTCGTTCTGGCAACAAGGAGAAAAGGCTTCTGCATGATAGCCCTTCTACGCCAGCAAGACATTGCATGGGGTTTTTCTCTAACCCCAACTAGTCCCATGAGGGGCCAGTTTTATAAAGAATTCCGGCATAGACACCTCTCCTCCAGCACCAACACTAGCACAGGTTCAAGGCAAACCATACAAGTTGTATATGGTACCACGTGTTTTTTTTACGGAGGAGACACACACCTTTGGGCAGTCCCCCGAGTTACCCATCCAACTCAGAGTGTTCTTAACCCTCCACAGACGGTGCTTAGTTTGTATATAAATAAGTGGCAGGGCCCTTGTCAGTAGGCCACTGCTGCTTGCCCCACCCATTGCCCTTACCAGCTCTGCCAGTGACAGTAACAGCACAACAGCTAACCATCACACATCTACAAGCGCAACATTTTAGACTATTCCAGGCCCCCAAAGCTATAAGAATGGCTTGGGCGGCATGTATTAGTAGTTTTTAATGTATATTGAACTAATAAACAACTGCTATTATGCTGATCTTTGAATTAGGCAAACAGTGCCATTATGTGGCAGCCTGTCATAAGTGCCGGTGTTGACAATTAAATTCCTGTGCCATGCACCGGAAACCACTGGCTCAAATTAAGCACTGATGATAAGATGTAGGGCCCAGCGTGGAGTTCACCCTGACAAGAACCACAGTCCTTGTCAGGGTGAACCACAAAAAGTCAATAAATTAACCTGTGGTTAACCCTGTGGTAGCTTGGCACAAAAGCAGTTACGCTTAACTTAGAGGCAAACTGTAAAGTATTTATGCAGCACACAAACAGTAATAAAGTGAAAACGCAACACAATAAAAATATTTAACGATTTAGAAAAATAGGATGCCTTTTAATAAATAAATCAGACCAAAACGACAAAAATCCAATGAGTAGAACTGGAAATATTGAATTTCAAAGTTTCAGGTAAGTATAGCATCTAAAAAGCACAATGCACCACTCGTGGTCATGTCATCTGGTTGTGCTCCTAGACCAGGGAAATGCAAAAAGAACTGTTGATGGACAGAATGCAGAACAATGTCATACATTCACCCCAGTACAGACTGGGGTGAATGTATGACATTGTTCTGCATTCTGACACCGTAACTGGCCCGCGATGCCGCGGTCAGCCAGAACTGTTTGGATTTGTTTGCTCACGACGCCGTCATTGCCCCGGACGGACCTATCGACATCAAGGAACTGTTTTTAAAGCTTATTTTGACAACTGTAGATGTTTAAGTACTGTATTGTGGATTTTTATTGTTTTTCGTCTTGACTTAAAATATATAAAAAATATTGGCTATTTTTGGCTATTTTTCCAAACTGGTGTGGTGTCCTTTTGTAGTGCTTACACTGTATTACTGTGGGTTATGGGCAAATGCTTCACACACTGCCTCTAAGATAAGCCTGACTGCTCGTGCCAAGCTACCAAGGGGGTGAGCAGGGGTTATTTTAGGAGTGTAACTCCCTTATCCTGACTAGGAAGAAGGGTCCCTATTTGGACAAAGGTGCAAGCCCTTGCCAACTAGAGACCCCCATTTCTAACAGGAGTGTATTGAAGAGTGGCTCAGGAGGTCCAATATATTGATACCTGAAGCCAGCTTTTGCCGAGGGGGAATTCCCTATACTACCCCTGACTTTGGTTCTGGAAAGTACTTCCTTCCCCTGCCAATACTCCAAAAAGTCTGGGATGACAAAAGACCAGCGTCAGGGCTAACATGTGTTCCTCCTCTCCCCCTGGATAAAAGTCAGAAGAACACCCCATCACCGTTATTTTCAGTAATTCAGATTTTTATGCAGGGACTAGTTCTTAGTATCTGTTATTTCAGGTCTCACTGTATGGATCAATTAGCATCAAAATAATTTAGAAGACTGTGCTACTAAGGCTATTTTCGTTTTAATCTTGAGATTGTGAAACTTTTATACTTTTATCCTATTGGGTGCTTGAAAAGAATTCCTTTCAAAACGGTATTTGTATGCTGTTCCTATATTGTTCCAAATATGGTTTGTGTGATGAATTGTACAGCTGCAAATCTACTTCCTTTGATAGTAATCCTTCCTCCCCTCTGATGCGCGTGACTCCTGGACCAGCCTGAAGATGAAACAGGCTGCAGTGAGCTGAGCCTCTGAGAGGTGAATGGACCTGGACATCAGTGAACGACACTGCAAAGCATGGCCTCTCCTTGAGGTCAAACCCACTGCGAGCACTGGAGGCCACTCAGACGCGGGCCGGGTCCAGCAACCCACTGCTGGAGCCACGGCTATTCTGTTCGTTTTTAGGATACTATAACCGGTTGCAAAGAGGATCCTGGGAACATCACAGCGGTTTTCAAATCATCAGGCCCGATTGTTGCTGCCTTTAGCGCTGTACAAGGGTGGGGAGGTCTTGGGAGCATCAGTCAAGCACTAACACTTGCACCAGTCTTACCAAAAACTCTTCTGCTTTTGACTAAATGTGTTGCGGAATCATTGTCTCAGAAACTCGTTGATGTCTGTGCCTCGCGACACAAGAAGTGTAATTGCAGCATTATGCTCATGAAGAGGCTCTAATTGCTTTTTGTGCTGATATCCGTTTCTGTTCAAATGTTTTCCGCCAGTGTTTTTCAGCAGCGCCAATTTCTTTCTTTGTTCAGAATAATGACATCTGTAAAGTCGGATCACGATGCACAATTCTTGTGTCCCTTCTCTGGGGCGTGTTAAATGGCTGAGTCTCAAGAGGCGCATCGGCTATCAGGAGATCTGTTTGTCTCCCAACAGGCTTCCGTCTCTGCAGGTCAGCTTGGTGGGAGGAAGTCTGTCAATTTCCATGTGCACCTGGTGAGGTCGTAATACAGGACATGAGCCTGACGTGTGACTGATTCTGGCCAACCGCTCCTAGCCATTAAAGGAGTCAAGAATAAAGCTTGTGTGGCCAGGAGAAAGCCCTGGCGATACTGGACTCAAGCCACAAACTTGGAGTAAACATTGTCCGCACGCCCATTGTAGCACGAACAATAAAGCGCTATTATTTATCGGTAACACAAGTGTAAGCAAGGTGCAGCCTCACTGACCTTTGGTCTCTCAATTTTTGTGGGTGCCAGGTGGGGCAGTACCAAAGAAGTTGGAAGGCCGGACAGGGACAGAAAATAGGCACAAGCCCCAAAATAAAAGTGTCCCCAATTAATAAATGAGATAGCTGTCAGATGTTTGCAAATTGGGGCAGTTTTGAACTTGTAAAGACGCACTCTCTTACACCCCCTTACACTCATTCTCACTCATTTGCATTAATTCTTTATACCACTCGTACTCAGTCGTACTTATTGACACTCAGGCCACAGTTTACTAAAGTTTTCTACCATGTTTGCATCACTTTTGTGAGGAAACCCGGAGACAAGTATTAGGGTGGGATTTACCATTCCACGCAAGTCATGATTTGCGTTGAATAGCTTCCCAAAGAATGAAAAAATTGTACTGTGTACTGCTTTGCGTTATTTTGTATCAAGTTTCATTCCATGGGTGGTGCATGGACATTCCCATGGAACTACCCGTAGGTTTTGATGCAAATCCCTATTTACAAACATTGGTAGAGAGGAATTTATGCCAAAATCTAACGACTCCTCAAGGCAGGCATTATAAGGAGAAATATTTAAATTTCTACTCGTTTTTCCAACTTTGCATATGTGCTGCATTGTGCACTACAAATACAAAATGTGAAAAGCCTTAAAGTATAGTTTTTTTTAAACTGGAAGGTACCCCTTCCAGTACAAAATCTATGCTTCAGAGAACGCACACATGCTTGCACTATGGCGCAAGGATGTGTACATTGGCGTGTGGCTGCCAAAAGTGCATCAGCGCACCGAGAGAGAAACAATGCACTATATCCTAGTAGATCAGGTACTTTTTTCTGTCTCTATAAAGCAAGGCAGCACTGCATCATTTGTGCAGCGTTGCCTTGCGTCAAAGTATAGTAAATTTGGTCCTCAATCTCACACACTACCTCTCACTGATTCTCACTAGCTTTCACTCACACACACATGCTTACACATATAGACACATGCTCACACACAGTCTTTTCTCACATAAACACACTCACCTACAAGCAGGCACATAACATATATTTAGAAATATTTTTCCTTACCACAGCTGCCCCCAAAGGTTCCATTCCAACTAAGTGTACTCCATTTTTAGGTCTCGCCTAGCGACGCAGCGCATGCGCCGCTTTCCTTGGCGAGATCTATTGTTGTCGGTTTCTTTGTTGAAGGGGGACAGGAAATGTGCATGCGCGTACAGAGGACAGGCGATGTGCACACGTAAAGCGTGCTTGGTGCGCTTTCACTTTCCCTCGCTCATCGTTCTGTAAGCTCTGGTTGTGCACGCGCTCAGTCTGTCTCCCAGAGGTTCGCCGTGGACTTGGTGGGCGGCATTCTCGTACAGGGCAGGACACATCTTCTGGTCGCGTTGCTCTGTTCCAAATGCAAGCTAACTTGGGTCTTTCCGTTCCACCCATGTTCCTTCCCTCCATGTAACACGAGTCTAACAAACCGCAAACATCTCATACATGATACAATGTGAATTCCTTTCATTTAACTGTGGTAAATTATACTGACCGGCGAATGCACTGCTTGGGAGCTCGAAATGTCACGTTTCTGCGAGGCAGCAAGAAAGCAAACTTCTACATCCGAGTTAATGGTAGGACAGACGAGGACTGCTGTGCGCATTCCATGGCCCGGGGCTTAAAGCGCAGGTCTAGCTGCCTGCAAGCTCTTGAAACCAGTTTCGTGTTCTTGAAACCAATTTCAGGACACAACCCACCCACTTCAGTTTGACAACCTACTCCTTTCAAATACAAGGACCGCCAACCTTAGTCTCACCCAGGAAGCTAAAGCGCCTCTCTCCAAAAACACAGCAGAAATGAAAACAACCAAACGAAAAGGTCTGCCTTTTTCTATGCAGGTTTTTGTAATGAGCCGGACCGCCAGGCACACAGAGCGTAAACAGGGCACTACTTGTATCAAGTAAACTTTGGAGCAGAATATAGCACGCGGCTGTCCAGCCGCGGAGTGTGCACCACCCCGGAAGTCTTGGGGGCCACGAAAGTGGAACAGCAGCCGTATATAGGATCGAGGAAGGGCCCACTTGCAGGGTCCATACAGGACTTGATTATGTGCTTTCCGCACTTCACTTCCCTTAATGCACAGTCTCATTTGAGCCTCCCATTGGTGGGTGTGTCATATGTTAAATGGCGAAGTGGGTTAGCGGTTGTGCACACCGTTTCCGTTAAAGCCTCTGAAGAGAAGCATATGGAGCTTCGAAACGCGTCAGGCAAATCCACTACGGAGCGGCTCCTTACAAGCGGATCCCCGTCCCTACCTACACATAAATCAAGCTGCTGGTCGAGTGCTACTTACAGGTGGACAACTTTGGAGCAGAATATAACACGCGGCCGTCCAGCCGCGGAGTGTGCACCACCCCGGAAGCCTTGGGGGCCACGAAAGTGGAACAGCAGCCATATATAGGATCAAGGACGGGCCCACTTGCAGGGTCCATACAGGACTTGATTATGTGCTTTCCGCACTTCACTTCCCATAATGCACAGTCTCATTTGAGCCTCCCATTGGTGGGTGTGTCATATGTTAAATGGCGAAGTGGGTTAGCGGTTGTGCACACCGTTTCCGTTAAAGCCTCTGAAGAGAAGCATATGGAGCTTCGAAACGCGTCAGGCAAATCCACTACGGAGCGGCTCCTAGAAGCGGATCCCCGTCCCTACCTACACATAAATCAAGCTGCTGGTCGAGTGCTACTTACAGGTGGACAACTTTGGAGCAGAATATAACAAGCGGCCGTCCAGCCGCGGAGTGTGCACCACCCCGGAAGTCTTGGGGGCCACGAAAGTGGAACAGCAGCCGTATATAGGATCGAGGACGGGCCCACTTGCAGGGTCCATACAGGACTTGATTATGTGCTTTCCGCACTTCGCTTCCCATAATGCACAGTCTCATTTGAGCCTCCCATTGGTGGGTGTGTCATATGTTAAATGGCGAAGTGGGTTAGCGGTTGTGCACACCATTTCCGTTAAAGCCTCTGAAGAGAAGCATATGGAGCTTCGAAACGCGTCAGGCAAATGCACTACGGAGCGGCTCCTACAAGCGGATCCCCGTCCCTACCTACACAAAAATCAAGCTGCTGGTCGAGTGCTACTTACAGGTGGACAACTTTGGAGCAGAATATATATATATATCTATATATATATATATATATATATATATTTTCACAGAAAAAAACATAGGTTTCAGGCACGTTATATTAGTTAGACATTTCTCTCGTACAAAACAAAACCACAGTTCAGCTAACTATAACTCGCGCACCCGCAATGCACTGCTGATGATGTGACATATTACATCATTCATGACATGGTCAGTGACATCCCTGATGACATCTAAAATGACATCACTGATGACATCATCCAGTGACTGTGTTTTTCTTTAAAGTTTAAATATGTATTATATATATGCCAAGGTGTATTGAAGAATGAGTAGGTGTATAAGTGTCTGAATGGAGGATTTAGTAGGTGCGTGACTGACTGTTTAAGTGAGTGATTACATGTGTCTTACTGAATGCATGGGTTAGTGACTAAATTCTGTGAATTGGTGTATTAGTCTGTCTGTTGTTGTATAAGCTGCTGCATGGGTTGGTCAGTAGTTACAGCAGTGTCTATATGGGTTATCGATTGGTTGCCTGAGTATTTGTTTGGGTGCCTGAGTGTGTGTCTGGGTGGGTGGGAGGTGTACGACTCTGTGCATAGATGTTTGAGTGGTTGATTCACTGTGTGTATGGGTTCAAGAGTGCATGTGGAAACAGCTGTATGGGTGGGTGAGTGTGTGTATGGGTGTGTTGGTGAGTAAATGGATGTCTCAATGGTACATGTCCAAGTAACTACATATGTAAAAGGCAGTGTATGTGAAAGTTGAAGTATATAAATGACAATACGTGAAAGTCAGTGATTGTGAGAGTGGATGTATGGATGAGTGTGTACTAGTATCAGTGATTGTATAAGAGAGTAAGTATGCATTTGTTTCTGTTTGGATAAGTGATGTGGTGTGTGTATAACTGTACAAGTCAGTAAATGGAAGTGTGATTGATTCTTTGCATGACTGACTAGGTGTGTGAGCAGTGCTTAATTTGTAAAATATGAAGTGCAGGTGCTCAAATGTTTGTCGGAGGCCACACCCATTTTCTCTGCCTCCACCCACTTCCTCCACTGGCTCCACCCACTTACTATATTAGCTCCACCCACATCATCAACTGGCAGTGCTAAAAGTCAGATGTAATATATACCTGATCTAAATTTCTCCAAGGGAGTCTTCCTTATAATAAGGTTTTGATAGGAGGTTCCCCTGCCCTGTGAACATTTTGAAAAAGATTACATCAAAAGTGCTTTTAAAGCACAATTTTGGAATAAATTAGCTAAAATCACTAATGCATTGAAAAGGGATAATTTCAGTGCTGTATGTGCTGATTTGGGGAAAGGACAATACTGGGGTAGGGTATGCCATTTTTTACAGAGTCTATGATTTAAAAGGTACCACTTTGACATAGCTTATGTGGCAAAATAAACCAAAATGTTGTGAAAACACTAAACAGATAAACTGAATAAAATCAGGCAATACAATTGAATGAGTCAGTCACAGTCACTACCAGTGGCCAAAGGGGTATGGGGTTATTCAGTATAGTAGAGTATTAAAACATATTACATCATGCTACTACTACCACGCGGTGACGTGACCTGCTGCGACCGGCATCACGCCACCACCACACTGCACATTATGCAATATTCCTGCCCTTTGCAAAAGGTTACTTCGCTCAGGGCTGGCTTTAACCCCTTCGCTGCGGCGGAAATTCCGCCACAGCGCTGGGGGGTGCGGGGGGGCAGCGCGGTGGCGTGGTGCTCATGATGGAGCCACTCCGTCATGAGCCACGGTTGGGCTGTGCTCATGACGGAGTGGTTCCGTCATGACTCCGCCCACAGCGCTAATCGCCCGCACAGGAATTAGCGCCGCTTGGGCGGCGCGGCCGCCAACGGCCGCAGCATGACGGAACCACTCCGTCATGAGCACACGGCAACCGTGGCTCATGACGGCGTGGTTCCGTCATGAGCACAGAACGAGTTAACACTGGTGGCGGCGTGGCGCCGTGTGTGACATTGTTGGTGCTCCCCAATGACCACCCCTCACATGCATTCCCTCAGTACAACCCTTTTACACTGCCCTTCAAGTCTCCATAACATAACCACTGTCTCTCAGATTAATTTCGTTTTATAGTGCCTCTCACACCAGTGTAAGGCGTCAGAGCACTTTGCATCATACACACACAGTATAGATACAATCCAACGTGTGTAAATCAGTATATAGGAAATGTTACATCAGACAGGACTACAAGGTATAGGAGTCACATGTCATCCATGATTGTCATTGTAGACAATATAGTTTAAGTGTTGTAAGTATGGAAAAGCGCAAATTCAGAATTTAAAAACATAACAGCATTGTTAGGGTTACTCTCCAATAAGAATTGATTTCTACCCAAATGAACGCTTTTTGCAAGATTAGGATAATGAAAGATTGGGCAAAAAAACCATATAGCTGTAATATATAACTTGCAGTTTGCATGCAGCTCTTTGATGACACTCAGACTAGTTAATAGCTTGCTGTTCTATGATAGGATTTTAACTTACCAACTGCAGGTAACAAAATGATCTCTCTGACAGAAGCAGTAACACACTGACCTACTTTACATTATATGCACTTTTTCATCTGCATGGTAAACGTTTAATGCAGCAGGTATATTAACCATCTGCACCACCTTACAAGCAGTCACAACTCCCCCTAGACAAAACTCCTGTCTCCCTCCAGGAAGACAATTCATCACCAGAGGCAGAGTTAACTTGACATTTTAATTTATGCCTGAATATTACTGGAGGCCAGGAAGGAACTCGGCAGCACTTGGTGGGCTGTTCTGAATAGCATCCAAGGGACCCATAATGTATGCTACCTTTAGCCAGTACAAGGCTTTGAAGAACTAGCAGAACACAATGCGTTGTAGGACTTTTAGTTTTACTTTATAACATTGCAAGAATGTGTGCTAATGACAGAAAAAAGGACTACTTGAATGTGCCACTCAAGGCAAAATAAATCTTTTTTTTTTTTTACTGAAAAGCCAGCAGCAGTGGAGGAATAACTACATCCGTGGGCCCACGCTATAAAAAGTAATTTAACATAATGCAGACAAATATAACACTGAACACTAGTACACAGCTGATCGCAAAAAAACAAGAAAATCAAGTCTACGTGAACGTGCCAGTGTTCAGTGTTATATCTGTCTACAAACCATTTATGCTAAATAATGTTTTATAGTGTGTGGGGCTCACAGCTGCAGTTCTTCCGCCACTGCTACCAGCTTTTAACTTGAAAAAAATATGTCTTTCGTCGCAAAAGTTAAAAGCCAGCAGCAGTGGAGGAAGAGCTGCGGCCGTGAGCACCACATACTATAAAATGTTATATAGAATAATCAGCCACTTTGTAGACAAATATAACACTGAACACTGGCACACAGCTGATTAGAGAAAAACAAGATTAACTGAACGTGCCACTCAAGGCAATTTTTTGCCGCCAGTACTCAGGGCTCACGCCAACACTGATGCACACCAAGAAGACAGGACCTATAGCGACGAGAACCGCGCTTCAGAGCAGAGTCAAGAGCACTCGCCCAACATCAAGCACCAGCCTGGAAAAGGTAAGCTGTTCTCTCGGGTGCTGCTCCTGCAACTCGGGGGTAGAGTTATTGGTTAAAATGGGAGTGTCTCCTCCATTGCTTTGTAGAGTGCGTGCTTGGCAGCCTGAGACTTAGTGAGCAGAGCGGCTCCTCTAGATCAGCGACGATGTGCTTGGTGAAGAGCCCAAGGGTTATTGAGAGGCCCTGCCCGGTAGTTGTAGAGTGCTTGGTTAGAAGTCCAGCCCTACCGCATTTTTATTTTCATTTTTTTTTAATGAATAAAATACTTCCTTTCTGTAGGAACTTTGAAAAAGCTGTGGGTGGAGCATCCAGAGCAAGGATCAGGCAGGGGAGACACAGCACAGACATGGCAGGCATATTACAAGCAGAGTGGGCCAGGACAGGCACGACTGGTATAGTACGGCCAAAGCAGGCACAGCAGCAGCATTAACACCCGCAGAGAGCAGGCCGGACAGTTGTAGCGTAAGTGGGGCAAACTGTGAGCAGGCATAGTGCAGGTGTAGGGCAGATCCAGAGGGCAGGCAGGGCACACGGAGGCAACGTGCAAATCTATTGTTGTGAATTGTTTTTTCCTCCGGTAGTGGTTTGAAAAACTGATACATTCAATCAGAACAGTGAAGTAATCAGTCCATTAACAGGGAAAGACAAATCCAACGTCCAGAGTTTGCCCAAAAGGTGATAAAAAATCTCCCCAAATTTTGCCCTGTAATTTAAAGTACTCGTGCTGGTGTTTCTAGGGTATGCAAAGTCACCGCTCTTTGAGGGTGGGCTCGTATTTGCTAAGGTTTTGCACAGGCAGTCACGGTGCGAAAAGCTATGCAAAACGTGTCGATATACTAATCATTAAAAAGCACGCAAGAGCAGCGCAAAATTGTGCAGCGGTCATGAGTACCAGCGCTACCCATAGAAAATATAAGACTTCTGGTCCCGTGTTTGCTCAAAATATGGCCAGTGGTCCGGATTATGTGGCTATAACAAAAACCACAAAATCACTGTGCCCGTGGAACCAAACGAACGCTAATTTAACAAATTAAGCACTGGGCATAGTGCAGGTGTAGGGCAGATCGAGAGGGCAGGCAGGGCACACGGATGCAACGTGCAGCTAGAGAGGAACAGAGCAGACAGGGCATATGCCCAGAGCATGCAGGGTAGACTAGAGGCACAGTCCACACAGAGTAGGCACAGTCCAGACAGAGTAGGCACAACCTTGGCAGGACAAGTACAGTGCAGGCAGAACGATATGACACCACGGACAGAGCTGGCACAGCGCCTACACAGAAGGCAGAGGCACAGGCCGCACAGCACAGAAAGAGGAAGCATGGCTTGGGCACCGCTTAATCAGGACAGCACAGGCAGGACAGTGACAGAACGGGCAGGAACAGTGCAGAGCTGCTTTAAGGTGAGAGGCAGTACCGGGGTCACTGTTAACTCCGATTCTCCTCTTGCCCTCAGGCCTGCTGCGTCTCTTCCTCTCTGCAGAAACTGCTGGCATCACACGGGGCCACCGGACGGACTGCCTGCCCACGCCTATCTGTCTACAAAGCATTCACATTGCTTATTTTGCAAAATAACATTTTATTGTGTGGGGCCCACAGCTGCTGTTCTTCCGCCACTGCAGCTGGCTTTAACTTTTAAAAAAAGATTTCGCTGCAAAAGTTAAAAGCCAGCAGCAGTGGAGGAAGAGCTGCAGCCACGGGTCCAACACTATAAAATGTTATTTAGCATAATATTACATTTCAAAGATAACATTGCAGACAAATATAACGCTGCTAAACTTACTGGCACTGCGGGACGGCCTTTTTCATTTTAATTAATCTGCGACGAATGAGGCCTGCTGCAAGACACGCTGATTGCCTCTGACTTCGGATAATGATTAAGGCGGCAGCTGCGCAGTATGCTGGGCGGGCACGGGTGAAAACACTTCTCATTGGTCCAATGCAGGGCACAAACTTGATGATTTGACAAGGAGGGACGGGACCAGGCTACCAATATGTTTTGCAATCGGTTATTGGTAGTGCACTACGCTAGCGTGAGCGGCGCTATCAACCATGAATGACTGCAGAATGGGGTGTGACGGTGTTGGTGACCCACGCTGCTTCAATTTCTGGCGGTAATCGTAATGTGTGTGGCTCATATTTAGGTGGGCGGCAGAGCCGCTGCAACCAATTTGAAATGTTTTAGGCGCCCGCATTAATGTGCGACATCAGCGCTTCATGGGGGGGCGAGGGGAGGAGACTTGAACAGTCAGTGGCACCTACTCTGAGCAGCGCGCAGGCGCGTAGCGAATACAATTATTATTCATACTGCATGTGGACTCAACCAGCCTGTAGACCCGGAGCTGAGAAATAAGTGCCGGTGCTAAGCACCGGAAAGCCCCGGCACAAATTAAGCACTGTGTGTGAGTAACTCTGGATGAGTGGTGGTGTGTGAGTGTCTGTATAGGTGTATGAGTGCTTATGATAGTGTTGTATTGATGAGTGACTGCATGTATGAGTGATTGTATGGGTGAATGAGTGGATGTGTGTGTAGACCTAGGAATCAGTCTGTAGTAACTGGTATTGGTGTGCCGATGGTTTCGAAAATAGTAATTTGTATTTTACAGTGGGTGTATCAAAGGTTATATTAGAGTGTGAGGAGGTGCATCAGATTGTCACGTGGATGATGTCATCAGTGATGTCATTTGAGATGTCATCAGGGATGTCACTGACCATGTCATGAATGATGTAATATGTTACGTCATCAGCAGTGCATTCCGGGTGCGCAAGTTAGTGTTAGCTGAACTAACTATAACGGGGGAATTTCTATGGTTTTGTACAAGAGAAATCTCCAACTAACTATAACGTGCCTGAAACCTATGGTTTTTTGAATTTCAAAGGTTTTTTTAAATGCTAATTTCGAATTATAATTTTCATTAAACCGATGGTATTTTCAGCAATTTTGAAAAACAAATTGTGATATTTTGTAACTTTAATATCCCAAAAATAGTTTTTGTAATTTTTTTTGTCTGTTATTAAAATAATATAATGTCTTTTGTTTTCTTAAATATTAATATATATATATATTTATTTTAGAAACAAGTGGAGTCGCGCACCCATCGTGTACCTATCTCGGTGGGTGTGCGGATTCAAACCGCCATATTGGTAAAGACGTGAACGATGCGAGTTTCAGCCAGCCCACTCCGCTTACGCTTACAGGGAGGGCACTACAAAGCTACATGTCCCAGGTCTTCCCTGTAGTGATCTACTGATCACAGGTCTAGTTGTCAGCATGCCACAGCCACTCCCTCACGGCTGCTTTACACCCACACCACACCCATGCATCACAGGTGTCACAGGACATATGACCATGCCAATAAAAAGGGCCGGGCGCACGTGCTCAACGCCATGTCCACTCTCTATCTGGGTGTATCCATGCGCTTATTATGTTGGTGGCAGCCGAAGCACTTTGCCGGACACTGGCCTCCTGCCACGTGACGATAACTTGAGGTGCACAGAGTAGGTGGCAGCCGAGGCATTTTGGTCAACACGGCCTCCCGCCACGTGGCGATGACTTGAGCTGCACCGAGTTAGTGCCACCAGAGCTGAGCGGGTGTGCAGACTGCGATGATGCGTGACCTCGATACTCTACCCTGGCAATCAAGACCCAATTTGAATTGTGAGCTCGGCTGGACCGCGTGTACGCCAGTGGCAGATGGCTGTACAGATATGACTCCTCGCGCGGTGCAGCAGGATGCGCTGGGGGCCTGTGCTGCGGAATCCAGCGACGGCTGAGGGGGTTGCTCCGGCACGTGGTGGGCCCTCTTGGAGACACGCCGGTGGCGGCAGGTGAGCATTGAGGTCTGGGTGCGCAGGGTCGGGCAGTCATCGCTGGGCGGCGGACTGGTCTGAGGACCAGGGCTGGGATGCTTGCTAAAGATGTAGGAATCATGCACACTGCCTGTGAAGTTTGCGACAACATTAGTGTACAGGCCCCGGTGGTCCAGTTTTGCCTGCACATTGTTGAAATGCGTGTGGTTTCTGTTACGGTGATTGTGTGCAGTGTCGGCAGGGGGCACAAGTAGTACAGTTGCCCCCAACACGTGCAGGAAGGCTGCTATGGCATGGTTCCCTTGCTTGGTCTTCAGCTGTTTCTGCACAGTGTAGGTGAAGTGAACATGCAGGTTTATCAAGCAGAAACGAACCCTGATGCTTACAGGTGTGATAAATCTTGCATAATGAGACCGTAACAGAAGTTCATGTAGTTGTAACATTCCTTTTCTTTCCTACGAAGGTTACGACCACACAAGCTTCTGTTACGGTCATTTTGTGCAGGATTGATCATACCTGTAAGCATTCCGGTTTGTCCAAGTACAATACATTGTACCATATTACGTTTGTGACCATACTTACGCTTGACCATTGTCTTCATTTATCCAACAGGTTTCTGAATACGGAGTTTTGGGATTTCCAGGACAATCTAAAGTTATTTCGATCCACAAGCTGATGTTCCCCGTTGGCAAGGTAACTTGTTGTTTGATGTTTTTGTGTTGTTAATTTATGCTTTTCTAATAAAGTACTGTTTTTCCACTACTGTTGACTAGGTGCACCCACATTTCAGTGACTACAATCTTGGATCTTGTGAGACTCCTCCGACTCTCGCAGTTGTTAGTTGGAAGATACCAGAGGCCAACAGGTGCAGCACAGCCAGCAGCTTTGTCTGCGTAACAATGTTGATAGTCCACTGTGTTGGCACCGTCAGCCTGTGGGCAAAGTGGCAGTGTGCACCAACTTGAGAATGGGGCGGTAATTCTTTCGCCACTTTTGCTGCGCTAAACTGCCGATAACTCGGCGATAAGTCCCAACTGTTGGCTTATAGGATGACTCTAAAATGAGCCCTTGTGTTTATTAGGACTTTGTTGTAGCTACATGCGGATCACAAGAAAAAAGATGAAAAAACAAGAAAAGTGGGCAGGGTACAAACACCCTGACCCCCTAGGCCTGCTCAGGGGATCCCACTAAAAGCCCCAGGGCCAAAAAATGATTACTATTTTGTTTTTTTTTAAAAGCGGCTGGGTGCACCAACCCGGATGAAACAATTAAAAAAACAAACGATGGGGTGTATTCTCAAGAACTTATCGCTGAGTTATCGGCACTTTACCGCAGCAAAATAATTATCATCCCATTCTCAACCTGGTGAAAACTGCCGATATCGCCAGCTGTCCAGTGATAGCCTCCGCAAAAAAACATCACCACCAATGAGAGCGACAACTAACGCTAATGATATGCAGCACAGGCATTCCCGTGAAAAAAAAACACGAAAACACCACTTCCCAATATTTTCAACCACTAGCGAAATCTGCGATGCAATTCAAAAATAGGCGACAAACCACGTTAGCAGTAGGAATTTAACATCTGCCTTTTACTGGTGTAAAGCAGGACGACTACCTACAGTATGAAAGGGAGCCCAGCCCAGAACCACATCTGAAGACCAACACATGTCATAGAGCTACTGATCATGCATCTTCGACACCAAAGAAGGCCACAACACCCACCGCCACCACCCCAGGACCTCCCCCTCGGCCCCCCCCCTACTACCACGAGGCAGCGCAGAACAGAACAGCGGACCTTCCCAAAACGGCATGGCCCCTCAGCCACACAATAGCTGAATGTTGGGAGACGTGGGAACCAAGTATGTGTGAAGGAGGCAAGTCACCCATCAATAACAATGCACACAATGCCAAGTGTAGCGGTAATGTGCTCGACAGACCTCACTATGCAGAGCACAGACCTCTCCATGTGTACATATACTGCTGGTGCTTGTACTGTTGTGGACGGTGGACGCAACCATGTTACCTCAGGCAGTGGGGAAGATCTCAGTCATGTAGCCGTGTCGTCCCCCCCTGTAAGCGGAACGGGAAGCGGAGTGGGCTGGTCCAACATATACGCCACTCCAGCGTAGGAGTGTGAATAAATAGGCCAGGGATCTGGGCGTGGTTAACTTCTGTGAAGGCCAACGCGTCTGCCAGAGTGGCGGTCCTCACCCTGCCACGGGGCTGCCGCCGTGACTGCGGGCCTCCTCGACAAAGGCCCCCTGCGAACCCAGTGGCCCAGCACCGCAGAGTTATGTCTGTACAGACTACTGCCTTCAATGTACACTGCAGCCAGCAGGGCTCAGAATTCACATCGAGTCGCGATTACATATGACGCAGTCCAGTAGGCAACAGACTTTGCTCCCAGTGTGGCCCTTCCGGACCACGCATCATCCCTGGCTGTGCACACGCTGAGTGCTTCAGGTGCCACTAACTCAGTGCACCACAAGTCACCGCCACGTGGCCTTATCGATGCAAAATTAATTAGGCAAAAGACACTGCTCTCAGTGCGGCCTCCCCGGACCACGCATCATTGCTCGCTGCACACACCTGAGTACTTCAGGTGCCATTAACTCTGTGTAGCTCAAGTGAACACCACGTGGCTGTTGGCTCTTGCTGACCGCTGCCTCCGGCCTACACTGCAGTTAGCAGGGCTGACAATTCAGATAGAGTCACGATTGCAGATGACGTAGTCCAGTAGGCAACAGACATTGCTACCAGTGCGGCCCGCCCGGACCAGGCATCATCGCTAGCTGCGCACACGCTGAGTGCTTCAGGTACCACTAACTCTGTGTAGCTCAAGTCAATGCAAAAAAACAATAGAGAGTGAGGGTAATGAGGATCCCGAACCCCCGGTCTGGATATGAGTATAAAACAAAGGAGGGAGAGAGATGCAGTCGAAAAAGATTCAATCGAAAAGAAGGGGGAGAGATAGAGAAAGGAATAATTCAGGGCAAAAGAATTTCCTATTTGGAAAAAGACCCATCACTCACCAACCTGGTTGGTGACATGCTTCATCATCTGGGTCTCACCCTGACCGCCGAATGCCGTCAGGGTATGCTTCGACGCCTGGAATTCTAGCGGAGCGGGTTTTCGTGTGTGTAGGTGAGTGAAAAACGTGAATGATGAAAAATAAAAGTGATATATTAAAAGTGTCAGCGGTGTGCTTCCTAATCATTTAATATGAAGCTACTTGGCACGATTAAAACCTGTGAATAGATATCGTAACTGGTATTAATGGCCAGTGATATCAGTGTTGCTATGTGTGATTGGTCGAGGGACCTTTTCCTCCTCTCAGCCATTTTGCTGCCACGGCTATTAACAACATTGAAGACAAGCATTGGCATAGCCAATAGGTCTCGCCTTTGGGACCTTATAAGTATTTAGTTATGCAGCACAATATCCTTGGTGCACAACATCAACTGTTGCATGGCTAAACACTTATATGGTCCCAAAGGCGAGACCTATTGGCTATGCCAAAGCTTGTTTTTCGTTCTGTTTATTCCGAAACAGGTATTAAAATCTTGATTTTCATGTCAGAATGGTTCCAATTGATGCCTTCCCAAGGTGCAAGTGCAATTTTAACTATGACAGGACCAGTCATTGAGAGTAAGCCCTGAAGGGATGTTGATGAGAGAAGTATGTTCCTAATCACTAGCCTGAGCTAAGCACAATCACCAAGTAGGCATGGTACAAAAGATAACTAACAAATATCAGCCATGCAAAGACACTGTAACATTCTACATCCTGTAAGACAAAAGGTGCATGCTACCAATTCTGACCCTGAGGTGATATGAGGTGGCGGTAAGATCACCAACTTTTCTGAAAACACACAAGCTGCCTTAGTTCTATGGCATGAACATGGAACTGACAGACTGTAAGGCTGCCCGGGGGAGTGTTGCGCAGCAGCCCCCCCCTAAAAGGGCGGCCGCCTTAGTGCCACAGGAAGGCACAGGGGTGAGAGGTCTAGTCCCTGGGTCCACCAGGGGAGACCCCAGCAGATGGCTACTTCCGGCGGGGGAGGGGACAGGGGTATTTATACGGTCTCCGCCCCTTCCTCGCCCTCTTGTCCCTCTTGTTCGCCTTGCCCGCCCCTCCGCTTACCCAGCGTCCGGAGGTACAAAGCGGGGGGTTTAGGTTTTCTAACATCTTACTTTGTGTTGCAGGAGGAGTTACAGGGTGATCCAGGGTCTGCACATACCAAGGGGTACATCATGCAGCAGCACCGCGGGGTGCTAAGCCAGGATACCCAGGGATGTTTTAGCGTTGGCCCCTGGAAGAACGACGGCGCCCCCGTTAGCCGAAAGGCGGTTGTGGGTCTGAGCAACCGGGGGCTGCCATGTATGCTCCGCCCACCCCTCACGGGGGGCGTGTGAAGCAAGTGGACTGGGGGTCCACGGATGGGAGGGGTGGCCCCTCCCAATATTTGGTATACACCATTTGGCGTTGCCATGGTGACTTTAGGCTTATCAGACTGGCCGCCGGCATAGGGGCTGGCCTGCTCTGGGATCACCCGTAAGATAACCCACCATGTTTGCATATTGGTTATGCTAATAAACCTGCAGCAATATTTCTCCACTCACAATACAGTGTTGTGTGGTTTATTTATGTACTTATGTGTTTTGTGACAACTGTTGCCGATATTGGCACAATGGCTGGTATCTGCATTGCCCGTGTCTGTACGGTTCATGACAGACTGGCTGGCCGGCCCTGTACTCGCGCCAGGGAGGGGCACGCGGATATGAGCTGTGCATTTCTAGATTCAGCTGCGTCTGTACCTAGTTCTTTTGTATAACTCTTCCGAGCAAAACAACACAGAAAGGAATGCAGGCGGGGTAGGGGGAAGAGTATATTAAAGTGGGGGAGAGTTGGGAGGTGTAAGAGTACAGTGAGGAAAGGCGGCGAGCGCCTGGAGGGGGAGAGAGCGGTGTGGAGCGCCTGTGGGTGGCGCACACTGTTATTACTGGTTCCAGGAACTGGCGGCTTTCTAGGAAATCGACAACAGCAGATTCTTGCGAGGCACAGGGCTCAACGCAGTGCCAGACTCTGCCCCGGAGGAGGAGAGGCCACTGCTGTTTTTTTCCATCACCTGTCCTTCTACACCCCCGCCACCCCCACCCGTGCAAGGATTGACCTTCCTCTGGTGGGCCGCGCTCCGGGAGAACAGGAATCTGCTGAAATATTCATACATTTATCTGGAGCGTGAGATGTATAGCTCGGCCGCCCCCCTCTTCAGCCCTGGCAATGAACCTCAATCCTGGGCCGTCGTAAGAACACCCCACTATTCACATACTGGGCTCTACAGATCTACAGACACAGGTGTCTGTGCACCTCAATCCAAACTGCGGCTTGTCCTGGGACTTCGGAGTTATGGGTGGGACAGACTGGCCGAGGGGGTGGGTGGAGAGAGTCTTCAGTTTCACTTGCGGCGAGAAACGCGCCATTTAAATAACTAAGATAAATATACACGCACAAACGCACCCAGGTAAGAAAACACGCAGATTACGGTCTCAAACAAGGAAGTAGCCAGACTATTAAACTACCCCCCACTTTAACCATACCTTCAACCATACCTATGCTCACCAGGAGAAGCCCAACTCTCCTTCGGACAGTTCTGCACTGGTGCCGCCGCAGGGCTGATAGCTGCGCCCCTGCTGGTCTGTAGATGCTGAGGGGGGAGGGGTGGGAGGAGTGCAGCCGAGAGAAACACAAAGTGTTTCCCTTGCGAGAGGGAGCAGGGGCACCATCTGTTTGCAAGTTAATTATAAACAGATGGTTTCAAAGCACGCTCCCGCAAGGGAATCCCCAAACGTGCACGTGTTGCCGTTGAAAGCAATGTAAAGCGTGCACATTTTTGGCTGAAAAAGTGAATTGATTCCTAAAAGTCTCCTCCTATGCAGCATGCGTAGGCGTGACCTTAAAATGTTGTGGCTGTCATTACGGGACTGAGGGATGTGGTCCTCTGAATTAAAGAGAAAAATGGTATATAATGGGACAGCTTGAGCACACCCGGATTCCCAAGCCCATGCAGGGGCTGGGGCCCATAGGGACACCCCTCCCCCAAGTAAATAACAAATGTTTAAAAAGCTGAGTTTGTCCCAGTCCTGAGATACTCTTGTGGGACCCAGCGAGGCACCTGTGAGTATTAATAGTACTACGGTAGAATTGCTGTAGCAAAAAAATAAAGAGTGTGACCTTCCCATGAAGGCCATGGCCAGCAGGGATTGGCTGTACTATGGTGGCTTGGGCACAGGGCCTAGCCACAGACCAGGCCCTGTGGCCAACCCCCACTGAGCATGGCCGAAGGATGTACTAAGCGGGGTTGGGTGCAGGGCCAGGCAAAGACCAGGTCTTGCAGCCAACTTCTCTGTGGAACTTTGAGAGTAATAAGGCACTCCATCATTGAATTTATGGGTCCCACTAGAACACCACAATACCCAGGGTATCCACAGGGACCATTACTCAAAAAATAAGCCCCACGCTTCTGAAAAAAAGTAGAAAGCAATTTTCTAAACAGCATTAGCACATTGCTGTTCTACAGATGGCAATTGCTATGCAAACGATCAGAGCCCATCTGGCCTCCAAGAAACTCCAGATCAGCATCTACCTACCACACAATCCACTGATCACTTCACAGGATGACAACATGATTGTGCCGCCATCAACATCTTTCAGAGGCATAACCAACTATGCCTGAAAGGGAATCAGTGTGTGGAAGTTCTTTTTATTTCCAGCTGGGCAAAAAACAACAACAACAATGCCCAAAAAGTTACATGCACCTTGCACAATCAGGAGCTCAATAAGGTATGACCTGACTTGACTCTATGGATGTGGAAGCACCGACGGGCTATGCACCCCAATCACATAGCTTGTTCAAAGATGGAAAGGCACTACAGAGAACAGAAGGAGATGAAATTGCACCACAGGAAATACAGCATCAACAAGAAGAGGAGGAGGGCGACACTATGCAGTATTCTGCTAAATACTGCAAACCCTGCCAGAAAGTCGCAGATTCTGACAAGACAAATAAAATAATTTTCTCAAAAGCAGTGCAGGACCATCTGAGAAAGAACACTCGCACTTGTACAAAAAAACATAAGAAATAAAAACAGTTCATTGCACCAAATAGAATTCAAAATAGTTATAAACTTGAAAAAATCATAGTTCAACAATGTTGGAAAAAAAGGTTTAAAACAAGGTTAAAAATTGAGAAAATTCAATCAAAAAAGGTTAAATAAATACTAAAGAAAACTTTAAGAACAAAACAAAAAAAACGAATTGACTAAAGGAAACGTCTAGCATCCTATCTCCTCTGCACACAGCTGTTGGTTGTGTGCAGAGGTAGTCATGTTGGATGCTTACAGAGGGTTGGGTGCAGGGCCTGCACCGGAAGGCAGGCCATGCACCCAACACCCACTGCACTTGGCTGTGGGACATGCACAGTGGAGTTGGATGTCTGAAAGAAGGTGTTACAAATGCTACATTTAGTATGTGATAAAAAACAGATATTCACTGGAAAAAACAAAGGTTAAAGTGATGTTATAGTTAAGGTGTTGAAATAAAACTAGAGCTTACATTTCAAAGCTGAACATTTGTCAGTTATAGTTTAGTGAGCTAACTATAACTTGCACCCCAGTACTGCACTGCTTATGCCCTCATATATTACACATCACTAGTGACATGTTAAATTGCATAATTGATGATATCACTGATGACATCTCAAATGATATAATTGAAGACATCTCAAATTGCATCATTGATGACATCCAATGAATGTGACAGTGTGCTATAGGCTTTTTGCGAAGGAATTTAATAAGCTACAGCTGTGGCACAATTTCTATCAGCAATCAAGTGACAATGGACATCATCCAAGAAATGTGATAGTGTGCTTTAGGCTTTGTAGACTGGAAGGAATTTATTAAGATACAGCTGTGGCCAGTTATCCATCACCAATCAAGTGACAATGGACATAACCTTTTGCAATATGTAGAATACATTGCATATCTATCCTACATAATCACCAACATATGCTCGATGTAATCCTCTTTTTACTGGCATTCAGCTGCCTACATTAATGTGGTCAATAACGTATTACGCCTGCAATAGCCTCCAAAAACAAAAACAGTTTGTTCTTTTTTTTTAACCTTATTGGTATTAACCTCTTAAATATCTCATCAGACCTACAATTTAAGTCAAGAGCTTCATATCTATGCATTACCCACTGATAAAACACAATCAGCTATGTTCTATGGAGACAACCCTCATTGTTTGTTAAAATATACCACACACATTCCTTAAATGAGCAGAATGGAGTACAACCTTGGAAACATGTTTACAACCAATCACACTGTAAGTTAAACCATCTCTAAGTGGGTCGCTCATATATTGTATAGTCTATAACAATGTCTCATAATATTAAATGATGTTCTGAAAATAAGTATTCGCAACTTGTAAATCCCAAGTATATGAAGAAATTGTCTATAGCACTATATGATATATATTTAACTTGACATCTACAGTGTTATAATATAATGTAAAAGGAAGCTTTAGTTTTTCTCATATATTTTGGCAACGGACTTTAGATTTAAGCTTAATGTGCCTTTACAGCCCACACCAGTTGAACTCATTCTTTACCTTGTTTAACATGGAGTAGTGCTTGCACTGGAAACATAACTCAAAGGGATACTGCACACCATGTACGTTTCTGCACACTGAAGAAGACTTGACTTCAGGTATACGCTATTTGTATTCTATATACGCACCAGTGTAAACACAGTAATTCTATGTTGTATATGATTGTGGGCCTTTTACTTCCAACGTACTTTCTTTTATAATGATCTAAGCGTCTATGGAGTAATGTGAACAACAGTACCACGAATGACATCTTCAGTGTTGCCATCAGTAATGTCATCAATGAAGTTAACATGTCTTGAGTGATGTGATATATGAGGTCATAAGCAGTGCAAGTTATAGTTAGCTCACTAAACCAAAACTGGAGAATCAAGGCCAAAACTCACAAGACCGAAACTTGTTGATACCAACCGTCATAGTTTTGTTATCAACAAACCATCAGTGCTTTATAGCATGAAACCGAGTGCCCGCCTCTTTCTAAGCTTAGACATTGCATATACAAGGATTTCCCCTTCCTTTGGTGGTGGCACTAGCTCCTGGAGGGCTCAGAAGACTTTGTTCTCTGGGAATGAACGTTGAATGATATGTATCTAATATTGTCTTATGTTAGAGACTGGCAGACAACTAAACCTGTCAGACCCTCTGATTCTAAAGATTCTAGCAAGAATTAGTACAATGCAAATCTTCTAGCCCAATGGATTATGGAAAGGGGGCAATTAACAACAAAACCCTTTCCTACTGGATTCATCCGGGACATTCCATGTAACAAAATACGCTTGGAGGCTTTAACACGCTGCAATAACAACCCACAATTAAAAGGCCTATTGTTTTTAACATATGTGTTTCATAATAACTAAATCTGGCCTGTTGCCTTTTCATAAGAACCTATCTTACCTATTACATTTTTTCCAATGAACCAACCAGTTATAGCCTTGATCGCTGGCTTATCACCATAAGCAATTCAGACCCGCTATATTGAGCATGAGGGTTCTAGATGTGAATTTAAATTATTTTTAGATCCAGGGCAAATAGGCTTCAGTGAAGGATACAGTACCAAACTGACTATTGCATCAGGTCTTAACAAGTTAATGCTTTGGCAGACAGTGACACTCCCACAGCTTTGATATTGCTTGATTTACCGCACCTGAGAATATTGGGATTCGAGGTATAGTCCTAAAATGGTATAAAGATTTTTTTTGCATCAGACATGTTTTTTTGAGTAAAGTTAACATGCCTTGAATTTTCTTTGAGGCAGTGTTCATGCGGCGTCCTCCAGGGCTCTATCATGTCGCCTCTGCTTTTTAATTTGTATTTGACACCACTGGCTTGGCTGATTGAGTCATTTGGTTTCAAATTATTTTTATATGCAGATGATGCACAGATAATTGCTAGCGCTAGAGAGGGTGATTACAAAGCTGCAGTAAATCTACAGTAAATCTACACGTTTAGAGTAAGTGCAGGGCTGGATGAATTTGAAGCATCTGAAACTCAACAGTTCCAACTTTGGAATCACCCTCTCTAACGCTAGCGAGTATCTGTGTTTCATCTGCATATAAAAATAATTTTATACCAATTCAGATTCAGGAGGAATTAGGACAACATTAATCTTTCCCCAGGATGAATAACACATAGCAGAAATAAACGGGTTTAAGACTTGTTTTCCGCACCAAGACACCACAGTGGGGTGACAGATATGCTTTATAAAACATATAAGAAAAATAAATAAATAAAGGCAACCATTACATTAACAAACTAATCAAGTTACAAATATGTTCACAATTGGCAATTTGGCCATACAGTTGGCAAAAAACATCACATTCCTCCTAATAGGGTCTTATAAAGGTTATCATGGTGCAAATATAGCCCCACTTTTTTCGAGTGGGTCACTAAAACAACAGAACCCTTTTGCATAGATTCCTATCGTAATCCGTGTAATTCCATATAAGAAAAGACCTGCCTACAGGCATTTACCCAGTGTAATAGCAGTCAACTCTTAAAAACCTTTTGCCTTTAACACGTTTTTCACAATTGGTAAGTCAGGCCTACTGGCTTTGCCATAACTTTCATAATAAACATATCTAACCAATTAAATCTGACATAACTTTTAATTTCCTTTTGAACCAATAAGGCCTATAGCCTTATATAGCTTTTCACAGTACCCTCCACTACAAGTCTGAACTGTGCATAAGCTGGCAACAATCACTCATTACACAATTACAGTTTGCAAAATAATAAACAACCAGTTTCAAAAGGACCGAACAAGGATTATCATAATGATAAACTTCTAAACACGGGATTTGTCACAAGGAATGACCAACACCTAAACTGTTGCTTACTATGGCAATCTGTGAGAATTCATATAACAAAATACTGCCCACAGTCTGTAACACAGAGTGATAATAATCCACCCTAAAGGCCCATTGGCTTCCCACAATAAAAAGGGTGCATTTGTCATAATATTTAATAATAAACAGCTCAGACCTATGACATCAGACACAACCTTCTCCAGTAAACCAATCAGGCTTACTGTCTTTATCATTGGATTGTCCCCATAAGCAACACAGGCCTACTATAATACATGTATGAGATTCTATGTAACAGAGTACCTCTCTGCAGTCTCTAATACAGAGTAATAACAGTCCACCCTTTAATTCCTATTGGCTTTAGCACATACTTTTCACAATACATACATCAGACCTACTGCCTTTCTTGCAATTTTTCATGATAAACAGATCAGGTCTTTAGGCTTGATCATTAGCTGGCCATAATCACAAACACTGCCCTGCTGTAGTGAACACACGCTTTCCAATCAGGCTTAAATACAATACAAGTGTTCTTTGTGGTTTTTTCCAGTGAAAGCACACAACATCTGGCCAATCAAAAGCTGTGTTCCAGTTTATCAACAATAGGCAGAGCCAAAGCCCTCTCTCGGTAGAGCTTCTGAAAGCTCTTATTGTGTTAAACGCATTAGACATAACAGCAGCTGCACTGTCAAGCCAAACCTAAACTAAAAGGAAGCTTACAAAGAATCCCTAAAGAGGACCCTTAACTTAGGAGAAATACTATTTAGTAGCAAGCACTCTTACTGCTCGAGGAATTGGTGGAAAACATTTTTACAACTAAGAAGCAATAGAAAGACTTTGCTGTCAAACAATAGAAATGCCTTTTATGTTCCCCGAAGAGGTCTCTGTAATATTGTACGGTCTTTCACACTCTCCAGGTCTATGAAGGTGTAGGTCTTCAGAATGCTTCCAGATGTGAGTCTTAAGACAATATTCTAGAGTATTCCCCAACAATCATCCAATGTAGCCTATTTACCAAGGGCAGGAGATTGCCCTTTCTCCTAAGGCACTGTTGGACCTGTCAGCCTTAGGGTGGTCTTCCTCTACATTTTTGTCCTAGTGCCTCCCATTTTCACCATACCTTTTTGTTGGACTTAGGACACTGGGCGCCTTGCCACTGCTAAACAGTGCTGAGGCGCAGGTGCTCTCCCCTAAAACATTGTGACATTGGTATACCTGTCACCGGTCCCTGCTACCGCAGTGAGGCCTAACCCTCCATAGGTTAACATTGGAGACCCCCCTTATGGGATAATTTCTGACTGGGACATGTTTGGTCTTGTTGGAATCGGGGTGGGGAACCCTTTCCAATGATATATGGGGTTTGGCCACTACTACTCTGAAAACCCACTTTTAGAAAGTAGACATTTTCCTGCCTACACTTATTCTGGGCACTGCAGACTCCCCCCCTCTCATCTACACACTGATAGCTGCCTGGGTTGGGAGGTGGGAGTGGTGATTCACACCTTCTCCCCTTGAATTGGCTGTGAATGGCTGCCCACTATAGCCTTAACGGCCCTGCCTTTCGTCACTGTGACAGCCAGGTCAGGGAAGGCAGGGAACATCCCAGAACTCCCTGGTCTCTTTCAGAAACCCCTGACCCCAGACCCTTCCAGAGACTTCTACCCCCTTCTAGTAACTAGACTGCAGGGTATATAAGAGAGGGTGTGTGTGGCTATTTCTATCACCCCTAAATGAACTGTAAAGCGCTGTGAGGAAGAAGCACTGCGAGTCTGAAGTCACCGCCCCTGGCCCGTGGGGAAAAGGGCTTCAAAAACTGCTCTGGAATCACCGCCGTGGGCCTGAGTCAAGACGCTGCTGAAATTACCCCCGAAGTCACCGCTGCCGGCCCGGACTGAGTGCGCAAGTTAAATTACCCCCGGGGTGCTGAGAGCGGGTGCCTGCACTCCACTGAGGATCGGACTTAACACGAAACTGCCACTGTGAGGAACGGCCCCCGAGTGAAGGCGCATCCGAGACGCTTTTAATACCCGGGAATCACCACCGCGGGGCCGGGAGCCTCAGGAATCCCGTGCGCAGCTCCTCTGACGTCAGGGAGGAGCCGTGCTGGGATTGGTGCCGGCAGGGATCGTTGCCCGGCAACGAAGGGCTCGTCTCAGAGCGAGGCCGCGCTCAGACTACAGAAGGACTGCCGCTCACAACCGGGTGGCACCAGTAAGGACCTCGGACCCGTGTCAGATTCCCATTCCCAGGTAACGCTTGTGCGCACCGAGAGGCTGTGGGCGGCCTTGCTGTAAGGTGGTCTGCTGGGGATCGCTGCATTCGGCTCCGCTCGAAGCCGTCGCCTTTCCTACCCGAGCGCTGCAATCCTGCGTGCTCTAGCACTACCCTGCTGGGGGACTAAGTTTAAGTGGGTGCAATTGAACTCTCTCTGCCTGGGACTGTGATTGTCTTGCTTGAGGAGGCATTCTCCTTTAAAAGTGCGGGAACTGTGTGACCTGCTAGCGGGACTGTAATTATCGGCATAATCAGTAGCGCATCCGCGGGGAGGGCTTTGGACAGTTAAAACACCGCCCGAAAAGATTAAAAGGGGCACACATTCCTGACCCGGCGATCAAGTCTTAAATCCACCGCACCTGGGGAGCTGTTTGCTTTAGAGGTTTTCCCTCCGAAAGACGTCCATGCCAATATCAGGTTCTTGCCTATTCTACTATAAGTGACTAAGGAATAGTCTTTGCCCTCATGTTTTCCAGCTAAAAGACAGCCTTACGAGAATACCTGTAACAACAGTCCCAAGGACCTTTTCTTTCCACTGACACCCTTTGATTGCATATGTTGGATTCTTGCCAAGTTACCTTTGCGACAATCTTTTCAAGGGCATTATCACTGGAAACCTTTGATTGTCTATAATAGACCCTTGTTATTTTTGGGATCTTGCATAAGTTTTAGATAAAGCTACTTTTATTTTTGTATTAAACTGGTATGGTGTCCCTTTTGTGAGTGCTTTTACTGTGTCATTCGTGATCTGTGTTGCACAAATACTTTACACATTGCCTCTGAAGTTAAGCCTTCCTGCTCTGCGCCAAGCTACCCTGTCAGAAGCGGTGGTCCTTACTTGTACTATGGTGCCTACCCCGGCCAACTAGAGACCCCGGTTCTAACAGGCACCAACATTCCTTGCATTTGCCCTGATTTCAGGTGACCAAATCATTTTAAATAAGGATGTAACTTTCAACATAAAGCGTTGCACACATTTCATAAACATGATGTATTTCAGAGTAAATTTTGTCAAGATTTTTGCACTGAGGTTGTATTGAAGAAGGACAAGTGGAAGTTCATTTACTCAGATGTTGGTGCGTCTGCTGGGGTTGTGTTTGCTGCCTTACCTCTATCTCTTGCACTTGCTCCTCACTTGTTGTGCACATCTGTTGTAACGAGTCCTCCAGCTCCTTGTTCCTCTCTAGAAGGGTTTTTCCAAGTTCGGCAGCCAGATGTAGATCTGCAAAGCCAAGGGAAGGAAACGATGAGGTGGCTGTGGCGTACTTCGGCCAATGGACAGTACAAGCATTGACAAAGCCAATAGGTCTCGCCTTTGAGACCTACTGACTTTACCAATGCCTTTTGGCAATTCTCTACAGACTTTTTACAGACGTTGTGCAGCATTGACAAAATACAAAAGTTGCATTCCACCGGGGCACACGTGTGATGTTGCATGTGCATGCATGTGTCAGAATGCATACCCATCTACAGAATTATATAGGCATCATTCGATTTAATTGATTGCTTACCGATCCATGATGGTGGACGCCATTTGGATGTGTAATGAATATGCTACTTACCAGTATGCATCTGTTCTTGGCATGTAGGGCTGCTGAAATTCATATCTGTGCATAGATCGCCGCCTAGTGTTGGGTCCGGATGTTTGCACGTTGTTGTCCTGGAAGAGTCTTCGAAGTATCCTGGGATAGGTGACTCCTCCCCTGGACTACAGTGCGCATGGGCATCCTCTCCATCCTCAGATTGTTTTTCGCCATTGTGGCAGTGATGGAGTAGATACAGAAAGTGATGACCATGCTTTACAGTAATTCTGAGAGCTGCAGCTGCTACAGGCGCCGGGGAGGAGGGAGGGCGATATGAATGTCAGCAGCCCTACATGCCAAGAACAGATGCATACTGGTAAGTAGCATATTCAGTTCGAGGCATGTGGACTGCTGAATTCATATCTGTGCATAGAATACATAGCAGTGCCCTCTATTAGCGGCGGCTACCAGTGCCAGCTGCAGCGGTCTGAAAAAGAGTTTTGAGAACAGCCTGTCCTACAGCTGCCTGCTGTTTTGATTGTACATCTACACAATAGTGTTTGGTAAATGTATGTGTAGTGGACCAGGTGGCTGCTCTACATATATCATGCAAAGGAATGTTTCCTAGGAAAGCCATGGAGGCCCCTAACTTACGTGTTGAGTGGGCTCGTGGGGGAATCGTTAAAGTGCGTTTAGCCTTTTGATAGCAAATTTGAATACATTTAACGATCCATCTGGCTATACCTGCTTTGGAGATAGCGTTACCTTTGTGGTGTGGGGCAAAGGCAACGAAAAGTTGTTGTATTTTCCTAAAGGGTTTGGTCCTGTCGATATAATACATGAGGGCCTTCTTTACATCTAGGGTATGGAGTGCCCTTTCAGCGACAGTCTGTGGGTTTTGAAAGAAAACCGGCAGTTCAATAGTCTGATTCATGTGGAACTGCGATACCACCTTGGGCATGAACTTGGGGTTGGTACGTAGTACGACCCTGTTGGGGTGAACTTGTATAAATGGCTCTTGGACGGTCAGTGCCTGGAGTTCACTAACTCTTCGTAAAGAAGTTATCGCTACTAGGAAAGCTACTTTCCAGGTAAGGAATTGAATCTCGCATGAGTGTAGAGGTTCAAAGGGTGGACCCATCAGGCGTGTGAGGACCAAGTTGAGGTTCCACATTGGGGCTGGTGGGTGGCTAGGAGGAGTGACTCGTTTGAGTCCTTCCAAGAATGCTTTGATGGCAGGCACTCTGAATAGAGAGAGGTGCTGCCTGGTCTGTAGATAGGCTGATATTGCGGTCAAATGGACACGTATAGAGGTGTACGCCAGATTGCATCGGTAGAGGTGTAATAGGTAACAAATAATGTTTTGGATGGATGCGTCTAGCGGGTTGATGTCATTAGTATTGCAATAAATGATGAACCTCTTCCATTTGGCTGCATAGCAAGCTCTGGTAGTGGGTCTCCTGGCCTCCTTAATGATGTCCATACAGTCAGGTGGCAGGTTGAGGTAGCCAAACTCTAGGACTTCAGGAGCCAGATTGCCAGGTTCAGCTGTTGCGGATCTGGGTGCTGAACCTCTCCATGGTTCTGCGTCAAATGCTCGGGTTTGACCCGCAGCCGTTGATGCGGCACCACGGAAAGTTCGAGAAAGGTGGTGTACCACGGCTGGCGTGCCCACGTTGGAGCAACCAGGATGAGTGTCAGTGAGTGTTGTCTGAGTTTGCGTGCCACCAGCGGTATTAGTGGTGCTGGGGGAAAAGCGTACGCAAATCTGCCGGACCAGTTCATCCATATCGCATTGCCCTGCGACTGCGGATGTGGGAACCTGGCGGCAAAGCTTTGGCATTTTGCGTTTTCGCTTGTGGCGAATAGGTCTATCTCTGGATGACCCCACTGCTGGAAGTACGGTTGGAGTACTGATGGGTGTAACTCCCACTCGTGCATCTGGTGGCTGTGTCTGCTGAGCAGATCTGCCATCTGGTTGTCCTTGCCGGGGAGGTGTTCTGCCATGAGGAACATGTTCCTCTGAATGGCCCACTTCCACATGCTCTGAGCCAGATGAGACAACTGTGGAGAGTGTGTTCCTCCCTGCTTCTGTATGTAGTACATGGCAGTCATGTTGTCCGTCCGGATCAACACGACTTTGTTGCACAAGTGTACTTTGAACGCTTTCATTGCGAGGAAGATCGCCATCAATTCCAGAATGTTGATGTGCATCTTCCTTTGTTGTGTTGTCCATAGTCCCTGCACTGTGTAGTTGAGTACATGAGCTCCCCATCCCTGGAGAGACGCGTCCGCTGTCAGTATTATTTGTGGAACAGGCTCTTGGAACGGTCGGCCCTTGCAAAGGTTTTGTGGATTCCACCAATGCAGAGAGTTGTATGCCCGACCGCTCACCAACACTAGGTCTTTCAACTGTCCTTGAGCCTGATTCCACTGACGTGCTAAGCACTCCTGAAGCGGGCGCATATGTAGTCTCGCGTGTGGGACTATTAAAATGCAGGAGGCCATCATGCCTATCAACTGCATGAACACTCGGGCGGGAAGGGAGTGCTGTGGTTTGAACTTGGAAATAAGCATTTGCATGCTGTTGATTCTCACTAAATTCGGCTGAGCTGTGGCCGCCAGAGTGTCTATGGTCGCGCCTAGGTACTGTTGTACGTGTGCGGGCTGGAGATGGGACTTTGGGTAATTTAGTGAGAACCCCAAACTGTGAAGGAGGTGAATGGTGCGGGACATGTGGCTGGCACATTGTTGGGCCGACTTTGCTTGAATGAGCCAGTCGTCCAGGTAAGGGTAGACGTGTATGTGCTGCCTCCGCAGATGTGCCGCTACAGTAGCTAGGCACTTTGTGAAAACCCTGGGTGCTGTTGTCACGCCGAAGGGAAGGACTTTGAACTGGTAGTGCTGCCCCTGAACAGTGAACCTGAGGTATTTTTTGTGTGAGGGGTGAATGGGTATGTGGAAATACGCATCTTTGAGGTCCAGTGTGGCCAGGAAGTCTCCCTGCTTGAGCAGCGGGAGGACTTGCTGTAAAGTGAGCATGTGAAAATGCTCGGAGAGAATGTACCGGTTCAGGGGTCTCAGGTCTAATATAGGTCTGAGCGACCCGTCCTTTTTTGGTATTAAAAAGTACAGGTAGGACACCCCCGTACCTTGCTCGTGGACGGGTACGACCTCTATTGCACCTTTTAGTAGCATACTTTGCACCTCCTGCTGTAAGAGCGTTAAGTGCTCTGAGGACATAGGACGGTTTTTTGGAGGTATTGTGGGTGGAGTTGAGGTTAATTCTAGGCAGTAACCGTATTTGACAATATCTTTGACCCACCTGTCCGTGGTGATGGAGTTCCACGTGGACAGGAACCTTTGTAGCCTTCCCCCGACAGGTGTTATGTGGTCGGGAGGAAGGGAGAGGGCGTCACTGCTTGTTCTTGGGGGAGGACCTGGTGTTGCCGTAGCCGCGTCCTCTGCCCTTTGTGCTGGAGCCACGATATCCACCCCGGGTGTTTTTGTCGTAGGTGCTCTGTGTGTTGCCCTTGTTGTATGTTTGCTGTGACCCCTGTCCTCTACCTGCTCCTCTATTTCCGGGGCGACGAAAGGAGCCGCTCCGAAAGGACTGCGTTTGTAGAGCCCCCATGGACTTTGCAGTGTCCGTGTCTTTTTTTATTTTCTCTAGGGTGGTGTCAACCTCCGGCCCGAATAAGTAGTCGGGGTTGACAGGTTGGTTGAGGATGTTATTTTGTACCTCAGGTTTGAATCCGGAGATTCGCAACCAGGCATGTCGTCGTAACATGACGCTAGTGTTTATGGCTCTGGCAGCTGTATCCGCGGCATCCAGTGCACACTTAATGGATGCATTTGTGAGGAGCTGTCCCTCCCTGATGAGGATCTCTGCACCTTCTTTGTATTGGTCAGGGAGATGTTGGAGTAGTTGTTCTAATGTGTCGTAGTGTGCTCGATCGTAGCGAGCGAGGAGCGCCTGAGTATTGGCAATACGCCATATGTTAGCTGCCTGTGCGGCAACCCGTTTGCCGGAAGTCTCTAGCACCTTGGACTCTTTGTCCGGGGGAGGAGCATCACCTGTTGTTTGCGAGTGTGCCCTTGAATCCAGAGGTAACTGGCCTCTAATGTAGGTGGGGTCCCCAGGCGCCGATCTGTATTTTTTGTCGATCCTGGGGTTTATTACTCTTGCCCTGGTGGGTTCCTTGAAGATGTCCTTTGCTGGTTTGAGGACACCCTTCAACATGGGTAGAGTTTTTATGTTCCTTTCTGAGGATGCGAAAGTGTCCATGAGAAAGTCGTCCTCTACGGTGTCAGAGTGAAGTTGCACCCCATGATTGGCCGCAGCACGTTCAATTAGGGCGTTGAACGCGGCAGTGTCTTCTGTGGGAGATGTTTTTGCTCCATAGAGTTGCGGGTCCTGTGCATCTATAGGTGCAACGGAGTCGACAGGGTCATCCCAAGCTTGATCAGGGTCCCGTTGGCCTTCAGGGTCCATCTCTCCGGGGTAGGGGACGTGGTCACCCATGTAGTCCTCCAAAACATCTGTGTCGGAGTGTGTGGGAGAGAAGGACTGTGGATCCTGGTAGGGGGAATGGAGAGGTTCGTAAAGAACTGGTTCCGAAGCCACTGGCAGCTTTCTTTTAAGTGGGATCCGGAAGGAGTCCAAAGCTGGCTCTGAAGTTATTCTCCTTTTGTGGAGCAGCATCCTGCCGGTGTCGGCGTCGATGATATGTGATGGAGACGTCTCCGCAGGAGAACGTTCGGCAGGCGTGATCGTGGTGTGGGTGACCCGTGTCCTGATCTGGAACAGTTTCGGGGCCGTGGATGGCGGCAGGCCAAAAGTAATGTTGGCCGGTGCCGAAGAGGCTGTTGGAGCTTTTATTGGCTCGGAGCCCGATGTGTCCTGGAGGACTGTTTTGTGTTTGGTGCGTTGCGCAGCAACGGGCCGCACCTGGAGCGCCATCGATTCCTTTGCGCCGACCGGTTCCGTAGAAGCGGGCGTGGACTTTTTCGGCGCCGGTGAGTCATCGAGTCGAGGGGCGGTAATGGCAGTCGACGTCTTCGATGAGTGTGCCTTTGGTGGTGCTGTCGAAGCGGTGTGAGACGCAGCAGGCAGTTTGACCTTTGGGGTCTGAGTCGATTGCGTCGGTGCCGAGAGCCGAGTAGGTTTGGTGGCACCGAAGGTCTTCTTCCGTATGTCGACGCCGACGTCGGCCATTGCAAGCTCGGCACCGAAGTCTCGTTTGGTGCGCTCAGTGCCGATGGGTTTTGCTGGCGTCGAAGGTATGGTGGGCCTCGATCCGACCAGCGGTACTTTCGGTTTCGGTTTCAGTTGAACCAATACAGCTTTCGTTTTCGGTTTCGAAGAAGGGAAACCAGCCGTTTTGAGTATTAATGGCTGCCGCTGAATGTCCGAGGCCGGGCCAGAGGGCGGGGCCGAAGAACTGCGGGATAGGTCTTGGGTAAGGCCCGAAGGCGATCCCTCGACCGGAGCCATAGACTGGCGCACTGGGATGTCCTCAGTCTGTACGGGTAGGCCTTGCTCGTCACCGGAGCTACTCTCTTCGGCCCCTAAGGCCTCATTGTAGTCTCCTACCTCGGTGTCGTCTTCATCTCTGCGAAAGAGGCTTTCTTCGACGTCTTCCGAGCCGGAGTCGTGTTCGGAAACGGGGCTGGAGGGTAGGTTCTCCACGTCTTCGACATCTTCGGTCTCAGCGCTGAAGATGTCGGCCGGTGCCGCTTGCTGCGCTTCGAGTCTCGCTGCTCGTCGATTCCGGAGAGTCTTCTTGGATCGGAATCGGGCACAGGCCATACATGTAGATTCGTCGTGATCCGGTGAAAGGCATTTGTTGCACACCGGATGGACGTCGATGTGGGGATATTTCGCATTACATACCGGACACCGCTTGAATGGTGTCCTCGATTCCATCGTCGATGATGGGTCGATGGTCGGGTAGGAAGCGAAAAAGTTGGTTCTGGAAGTTAGTAAACTAACAAGATACTATCGATACCGATCGGTGAACAGTACCGACGCGAACTAAAGGCCTTTTGGCCTAGAAAAAGTTTTTCCTAACTTGAGTCAAGATAAGCACATCCGAACCCAATGGCGGAAAAAAACAATCTGAGGATGGAGAGGATGCCCATGCGCACTGTAGTCCAGGGGAGGAGTCACCTATCCCAGGATACTTCGAAGACTCTTCCAGGACAACAACGTGCAAACATCCGGACCCAACACTAGGCGGCGATCTATGCACAGATATGAATTCAGCAGCCCACATGCCTCGAACATAAAAAAAATGTAGTCTCTTTAGGGAGAAATGCACATTTTTGATGCTTAAGGACTGTGGGATGGGGAGGATGACTAAGAAGTGAAGGGGGCGGGATGGGGTGAGACAGGAAAAAACATTGCATGAGGGAGATGACAACACAGGGCATGGGGAGAAGCGGACATTGAAGAAGAACACAGAACGGGGACAGGGGAGCGGGAGAGAGAAAAGTACGCAGCGCAGGGGAAAAGCACACATGACAGCGAGCAGCACATGAAAGTGACAGCAACACGGGAAGCAGAGGAGAGGTACACATGGGCAAGAACACAGCATGAAGGGAGGTGGGTGAGAAGTACACAGAACATGGGGGTGGGCATCCGGGGGAGCACACAGGGAACAGAAGGCGAGAGCTGGAAAACACATACACCCTTATGGCATCCCCCTTGCGGAAGGGAGCAGCGGCTCGCGGGCCATCTGTTTTCAATTAGCACGCGTGCTGCTGCTTGCTTCTGCAAGGTGGATGCCAGCACAAGCATGAGTGCCTGAAAAGAACGGACCGATTCCTAAAGCCCCCTCCTAGAGCACCGCTGCGTGCTACGCTCTAGGCGAGACCTAAGAAACCACCTGCGCCCGGAGGCAAAGACCCCCACCATTAAAAATGGTGCATCACAGAAACAAATCTAGACAGGCTGCTAAAAAATGTAAAGATGGAGAACTTTGCTACACTGGGACACGATTGGGGGAAAGGAAATCAACTCTTTCAAACGTTGCATATGAAGATACTATCAAAGAAATATTGATATACTTAATATTGACTCTTCTGCGTCAATATTTTGGTCTTTATTTTTTGTGATTTGTTTCTTCGTTTTGTCTTCAGTGTTCTCACCTCATTCCTATTTTCATGACGAGAGGGTCACAATGTCCCTCCTTTTCTCCACCTCTTATCCACTTCTAGTCTTAAAACGTATTTTTTTTTTATCATAAAACCTACTTCAAGCCTCCCTTCATTCCTTCACCCCATCCCCCTTCTCCAGTTACGTGCATCTGGCTCATTACCAGAAGCACTGAATGTTGAAACAGTTTGACAGGAATGGCATTGTTTTGCGTTCCTCCTGTCAGTGTAGTTTTACTGCTGTGTAAGTATGGAAGGATAAATGAAACAACAAAAATCAGTACGGCATCGGAAGAGGGCCTGAGGAGACAGAGACGAGAGATCAAGCACACTAGGGAGACAACTAGAAAACACATTTACTCTCCCGGAGTGCTTAAGACAAAAGAAACAAGCATTTGCAATGCAATGGGTCTCGCATTAACGAGAGTTTGAGCTATTGGCATTTTAGATGACAATGCCTTTTATTTAAGTGTTGTTTTTAAAACAGATAAATAAAAGTTATTGTTATTTACAATGCTAATATCTTAAACTCTCGCATATGCAAGACTTATTGCTTTGCAAATGCGTTCTGCGCTATAAAAAACATTCAAAAACGTTAGGAGAGAGCATGTCCTGCCTGCGACAGCAGGCTATTTGAGAAAATAGTGCTCGGAGGCTGTAATTAAAGCCTACCGAGTAACAACACATGTAACAAGGTGTATCGCCAAGGGAGGTTACAAAATGAGACAAGGCGGTACTTGGGAGGGACTACTAAGCCTATTGACCAATGAACAGCCACAGTTTACAGTGGACAATGGCAAAAGCCAATGAAAAATACGGGCAGAGAGATGGCGGAGCTTCAAGTCCCTACCTGAATACAGCATGCTTTGCAGAGCAGCGCATGCACTGCCCAGGCTCCACCTAAAAAGTAGGTGCCTAAAAGTGACCAGTGGAAGGAAGTAATTTGGCAATGCTCAAGGGGTGGGACAGTAACAAGATAGGCAAGCAAACCTTTGATTTAGAAGCAAGCAAATGAGAGTCATAGGAAAGACAACAAATGTTAAGCAATGGGTGGGCTCCAACCCCCTGTATGTTGTCGGGAAGTCCGCAATATGTCTCACAGCCGACACTGCAAGCACTGTCTAGTAGGCTCAACCTAACAAGCATTTGCAGTGCAATAGGTCTCGCATTAGCAAAGTTTTAAGTTGTTGGTATCGGAGATCGAAATGTAAACGAGTTTGAGCTATTGGCATTGTAAATGGTTTTGGTTTTTAAAACATAAATAAAGAGACATTGGCATATACAATGGCAATAGCTTAAACTCGCATAAATGCGAGACCTATTGCATTGCAAATGCTTTTTTTGGGGGGCCAGGACTTCACCATCAGACTTTGACCCAGAAGAAGAGCAAGAAAGGAAGAAAAGGAAGAAACGAGGAAGAGAAAGATAGTGAGACCAAAAGATGGGAAGTGTTGGGTTGTGAAAGAAAGAGGCATGAAGTGTAATTAATAACAGATAGCCTTGGTATTTATCAACCAGCATTCAGCAGCAGGGGTGTGGGTTTCAAAGACAAACTTTGGAAACCTGCACTATTTGTTAACAAATTAAGCATTGCTGCTATTTTGTGCTATCTGCGGTTTCTTCGCACTTCGGGTGCCCTGTACCATGGTCGGGACACTGTGGACAACCTGTGCCCACATATGCGGTGAATAGTGTGGGGAAGGTCCATCACCTGCACTAGGGTCTACGGAAGTCATCTGAGGGCACCAGGGGCAACGCTCCACTCTGCTCTAACACATCAAACTCTCAGGGCATGGATTTGCCCACAGTTGTCCGGTTCTCAATAGGGTCTCTGGAATGACAGGCTATTTTTAGTTCCAAGGCTCTGGACATTCTTTTGGTAACTGTGTGGGGTATACTTGGGATGTTTTAATGTCTGCCCGTTTGCCTCATGACATCACTGTGATCCTGCGAAGGGGGGTTCTTTGTTCAACTGTCAAACTGTGAGTCAGCCTTCGTAAGTGATTTTTTTATTTTTTATTTGCTGACAAATCCCCCTACCCCCGCACCGCACATCAAATCAACGCAGGCGAAAGCTATCCATTGCTGCAGGGGCAGAGCAACAGCCTTTTGCATATGTTTTATGCCTGTAATGTATAGTGAATGGAATGGGCGCTAAAACAGGCAGGTGGCTGAATGCACTACAATTCTACACCATGCGCTGCACCTTCGTCGCCCCAGCAACAGCAGTCTGCGTCCTTAGCAACTGCTAGGTCACAGTTTGTCACCAAAATAACGGGAGAGCGTTATATTGCTGTGGAAGTGCGACCCAAAGACAGTGCATGTCTGCTGGAAGTTGCGCAAGTGCCACGTTTGTACCTTTTGCATCACAGCTGTACTTTTAAAAATATGTTTGCGTCATTCTGAATGCACGCACAGTTAGTAATGTGTGTTCACGCAATACATAGCAAATCTGGGACTGCGTTCTTAAGTGGACCCGCATCTCTGCACTAACTTAAAACACATTTGGGCAGCACATCACTGCCTTTATGTGCCCAAATGCTCACAGCCATTGTAAAGGAGTGCTGGTGGGTAAAAGCTGCAATTACCATTACTATAATGTCACGAACTGCGCATGCGTCAGTGGTTTCAACAGAAGCATTCCAGGCACATAGGACCAGGCAATGGGAGGAAAAAACAAGTCAAGGTTCCCAAAGATACAAAATTATAACAGGGAAGGCTGTAAAGTGCAACCCTCCCACACTCAAAAGTTGTAGGGAAGGCAACGACAGCACCGGCTTCCCTCAGCTGGAGAACAGCTAAAGGGCAGCAGCTGAAACGTGAGTTTTAGTGACACACAGAACGTCTCAGAGGAATGGAGTGGGGTCAGGTCAGGGGAGCCAGATGGAGCCACAACAAAATACTTCAGAGCATCAGATGGAGGGAGGGCCCCAAGCTCTGACCTGCAGAGGAAGAGAGAGGCAGCTTGCCACAGACCGGACAGGGGCTCTACTGGTCTCACCTGAGGCGTCGCACACCGCCGTTCTCCAGGAACTGTCCAGCAGGAGCAGGGCAGCCGCCAGCACTAACTGAGAACGGCAACATGGAGCCCGATCCATGCTTGCAATGGGAAGCTAGCGTTCCAAAGCCAGAGTACGACCACACGTCAGGAGGCAGGCGTGAGCGCACGCGCAGACCCGATGCTCAGCCCAGCTGTTCTCATGACCGTGGTGTCAGCCGAGGCACGATGGGGCTGTCAGGGTAGGGGCGATCTGAGGACTGGGAGAGGAAAACAGACATATCACAGGGCACGTCCGGCCTTTGATCTACCTGTGCCTGCGGGCACCTGAATCCGAGAACTGGGGAAAGCTGTGAAGGCACAGAGGGGTAGAGAAAGAGGCAGAAGGGGGCTAAGAAAGGCTGGTTTCAAGGAGGAGCGAGAGAGGTTGTAAACCTTTACAAATGAGAGCGTGCAGAAGAGAAGCATACACAGACAAGCATACATAGCTGACACAAGTCAAAAGAGAGGATTTTTGTTCTTTGGTTTGTATAATAAATACATTGCAGTACTGAGCAAACATTCATGCTGTTCGACTTATTTAACAAGCGGCAGTGAAAGCGATCACGAAAACGATCGCTATGCTAAAACAAACACGCCCGCGAGTAAAAACGTGGTCACAGCGAAACGTGGTTTCAATTATCGCGCCCGCGTCTGGGCATGATAATTGAAACCACATGACGGCCGGTGCGCGTAATAGACACCAATAGGCCATGGGCGGAGCAATGCGCCCGCCTTTGGCCTATTGCATGCTCTGTTTGTAAAAAAACACGCACGCAAAGGCCAATGGCATGGCCCAAAAGGAAAAGCACACGCACAAGCGTGTGCACTTCCTAGGGTGATTTTAAAATCCCGTACAAGAGGTCTCTCGCTGCGCGAGCAATGCTACACACTGTACCGCTAGGCGCGAGACCTAAAAATGGGCCCCATTTCCCAGTTAGGTATTGAAAGACAGAAATAATTGATGTGCAAAGGGAGCAACACACGCATGGCCCTGGTGCAGGAGAACCTGCTCCACTAATCAGGGTTGTTACACAGGCCCCTGCAGCCCCCACGGTGCGGTGGGACCCCAAACTCCAGGGGGCCCCCTCAGCACAGCACTGGGGCAGCAGAGCTCCTGATTCAGCCCGGAGGGGGCCCCTCCACATGCCCTGCAGGGAGGCCCCCTCGAGTTTCCTTACACCAGTGCCACTAATGGTAGCTACAACCCTGAGACATGGCACTGGAATTTGGGGTGCAGGAGTTGCTGCAGCACCCCCATAAATCTTGAAAGAGGTTAGATGGAGAACGACTAATAAAGGGGCCTTCACATGTTTTTCTTCTGGCAGCATTTGTTGTGTTTTCAAATACAGACTGTCACGTATCCCTGTACCTTTAGTGAAGTGATGTTATTGTCCAGAACCCTCACTCTAAAAATTATTCCAGCATCACTGCCCTTGAGAGCGGTGCTTAATTTGAGCTGGTGGTCGCCAGTGGGGGCTACCTGCGCTTATTTTCCTCATTAGACTTTCACCCAGAGGAAGAGAGAGAGAAAAACAAAAAATGCGAAGTGGAAGAGAAAGTGACAGACAAAAACCAGTGACAACGGTGGAGCGCAGAGATGAGAAAGAACCAGCAAGTGCGAGATGATGATGCCCTAAGGGGATGTTTGTTGGCGAATAAAAGAGGCATGAGGCGGAATCAAGACCACGCTGCCTTGGTATTTAGCACCCCGAACATTCATAGTGCCGGCTGTGGGACTTAGGGCCCCGGACTTATTGTTTTACAAATGAAGCAATGCCTAAGCGAATCCTGAAAGGCGCGAGGGGCCGTTCCCTTGCTCTGCGTTGCGAGCATTAAGACTGCACCTTACGCTGCCTCGTAAAGTCTAATTGTAATCTGTGCCCATCAAACCAGTCTGAAGGCGCAATGCTATAGCTGCCCACGCAAAGAATGGGCTTCTTTAATAACCTGCCCTCGTCATTGTGGGCAGTGAATTAATTCCTCCTATGGAATGGAAGTGTGAACAGCAATCAGTCGCAAACAAAGCGTGACATTCACTCCCTCTTTCCCCGCCCCTCCACCTTCTGCTGCTGTGAAGGGCGCTGCATTTAGGAGATTGCAGTGATGGGGGTTACAGGCAGTGGCACCCAGGCGGGCTGTGCATTCCTCAGAGCCGTGCCAGGCTCCCCGTTACAGGCCTCTGGCCTACGTGTGAATGTGCACCGCGGTAAGACATCAGGCTAGCTACACGGTTTGTGAGAGTTTAAATGTCACCTCTTATGATGCTTAAAGCTCTTTCTCGCGCACCCACAGGGCAGCCCCCAACCCCCCCTCTCATTCCCCTGCCACATCCGCTCTCTAGTCTGATCTCGCCCTTCTCGCCCTGTCCTATCGACCTTCCATCGCCCCCCTCCTCACCCGCCACCACAGTTTTCTAATTATCTGTTCCGCGTGACAGCAGCTGCCGCCTCTGCAGCGAGTTTGATAATCAGCCCCTTGTCCCGGTCTGTCTGTCTCTGAAAGGGTTTGTGGAACCCCTCCAGGCGCCCATGATCAGCCCACAGACCGCATGGTGAGGGTCCACGGGGGTCTCTGCCATTGGGGGCCTCTGAGGATGATGTGCGCAGGCAATATACCCGTGGCAAGCGGCCCCACAGGCATCAAAGCCAGTGCCCTGCAACTCTCCCTGTACTGGTGCCCTATAGAGCTCTGCCCTGTGCCCCCGCCACGCGTCTGTACGCAGCCTAACACCTCATCGGTTCAGGTCAAAGGGCCGACACAGTTAGGGCACCCAGGCCTCTGAAGGTTACTGTGGAGTACTCAGCCGAGCTGGCTTGGGCTATGAGACCAACAGACCTGCCTGGCCCAGACTTTAATCAGGATGTCCAAGGACAGCAGCTGCTACTCTGGCTTGCCAATGATGCCCCTGGCACAGCCCTTCTTACACTCAGTCAGGCTTCTACTGTTTGCTCTTTCCCTAGACTCTCAACAGCAAACAGAAAACTGTTAAAGGGCCAAGAGCAGGTCAGAGGATCATCCCTGCGAGGTAATGGGGTCAAAGGGCATGTAATGTCACTTTCACTCTAGCTGAGGAATGGAATTCCATGCAGCTTAGCCTCTGTCATCCTAGGGACGATACATCCTTAAACCCTGACGGCATCTGCTCTAACGGAAGCCCCAGGTACACAGGCAAGCGAGAGAATTGGCTGAGGATACCCGGTCCAATCACCTCCTCCCTGCCTGCTCTCCCTCACACTAGGCAGGGTTCACGGGTAAACATATCACTCAGCGAGAGAGGCCAAGGAAGGGGCTGTTTGAAGACATTGCGTGAGCGAAAGCACCGCCACCGTATCCTAGGCCGCGGTCTGACCCTGCTCCCATCCACCTGTTTTCTGTCTCATGGACTAGCCATGAATCCTGTAACTGACACTCCCTGATTTCTAAGGGTCAAGAACGTGT
The DNA here is from genome assembly GCF_964204655.1 of Triturus cristatus. Taxonomy (NCBI): domain Eukaryota; kingdom Metazoa; phylum Chordata; class Amphibia; order Caudata; family Salamandridae; genus Triturus; species Triturus cristatus. Next base: position 560,814,835 of record NC_140590.1, read on the forward strand.
TGCTCTTGTAACCGTGTCACCTCCTGACGCCTGCAACTAAATACAATTATGTTTCTACTGTAACATGGAATACTGCCAGCTTTCCAGGTGCTCTGGGTATTGGCAGCTAGAGGAACAAGGGCCTTGAGTCTGTGGTCAACCAGCTCGACATCATGTACTCTCCCATCAAACTGATGAGTCACCACCACAATCGAATGACGTGTGTGCGGTCGGTCGCTCTCCTTCAGACTCCTGATGATAAACTACTGGCAAAGCAGACGATTGTCGAAGCCAATCAACTCAACATCCAAACTTCCATCTCCACAACGCCTGAATCGAGGACAAGCGTTCTGAGAGTGATGTATGCTGTGCGCTACAAAACACCTACCTAAAGAAATCTAAATTAATTTACAGCAGTGGGTGGGCAAGCAGATGGTGCTTCAGGAAGAAGGGGAATTGATGGCCTCTGAAAGACGAAATTCTATGCAGTGTGCACCCCATCTTCTACGTGCTTTGCCAAACAGGCCACGTTCAAGAAAGTGTTAAGGAATGACCATTCGCTCATGGACCTGCACTACTGCACAACACCAATCAAGGGGCTACTGTTCTACTGGCTGAAGAATGCTCTTCTCCCATCAAGATCTCCAGAGAAAGAGAGCTGATGTATTCTCAGCCCACCGGACATTCAGAAGAGGGTGCCCATAACTCACAGGGCTAAGCTCCCAAGATTGCCTCACCACCAGATTTTCTTGATGAGCGGCGAGAAGATTTCAGTAACATGTTCTGGTTCCAGGTTCCTTCCTTTGGAAGCCCCGTCAGTGCTGGCAAGAAGTGGCATGGGTAGACGGGACTAGGGTGCAAGTTAATTGAGCAAAATGGAGGTAATAGATCAAGGTTCCCTTGATTCTGGTCCAGCTCTTTAAGAGGGGTCCATAAAACAGGGCTGGATCTCATCAGGTTATTCTGATACCCCAGCACCAGTGGAACATGTTTTATGCTGGATTTGGTACCCAGAAGCTGTGTCAACATTTTGTATGGCAGGAAGCTGTGTGCTGCTACTGTGTGTTCTGATGGCCTTCCCAGCCGAGCGGCTTTCTCATTGTAGCCTCCTTTTGCTGGGACACCTTGTGAACAGCTTACTGGATGCATCACTGGTGAGTAACATACCAAAGAGCAACATTCATGTACAAATAAATGGGCCCAGAGATGCTCTGAGAACTTGAGAGCATGGGTGAGATGCAGCAGGTAAGAGGTCTCTAGATCTGACTGAGATGGCTACCAATGCTGTGCCAGAGCTAGCCAAGACCTCTGGTGCTGTGTGTGTTGGGGCTTTCGGCAGCACCTTACCTCCAGCTTGTTGTGAGCTAACAGAACTAATCTGCGACCACGGAATAACTATATTTCTATAGATCCCTCTTTTAAAAAGCCACATGAGATGTTCTTATTGGTACCAGTGAGGCCTGGTAAGAGGTCAGTGAACGAGCACATACCTGTACAGTCACAGTGTGCCAGAGCGGATATAGTAGAGAATCCATAACTAATTCATGCCAGATGGTGAGGTCATCGAAGTGGCAGGACTGACTATTGCTAAAGCTGCCTCTAAGATCTTGAAACAGGCGGTTTGTGCTACCTGGGTCATTCATACAACTGTAAACTGAGACCTCCCTACAGGGAGAAACAGTCACCCCCTGAAGCCAAGGAGCTGTCAAGGGCTGCTGTAAAGAGGCCCAGGCAGATTACAAGTGACAGCGGCCTCCTCAGGACCAGGCGGAGGCTGCGGGAGCGACGGAGACTCGCATCTGCAGATGCGTTCGTTATTTGTCGTCAGTGGTCTCCGTGGTGTGGCGTGGGAGGATGGAAATGGGTCCTCAGCCATCCAGTGGCATATTACAAGACAGCCGCAACTGGGAGGAATTTGAACCTCGCCCACTAGGGCCGTGGTGCCGCTGCACCTGCTGCACTAATGATAGTTTAGTTGAATTTAGTTAATTACATCTATTTCCCTAAATAAACTGAAGCAACGCCTAGCCTGGTTGTCAGCATGGTGGACTTCACACCGGAGGTTCCAGGGAAGCCCCTTTACACCCGAGCAGGGGGGTTGCCACCTACCACTGGAATAAGTAAAATGTCTCCTCCGTTGGGGCATAAACCTGGTGAGGGCGCACCAGGAGGAGTCTGCCAATGTTTGGAACAGGGATCTCCAACCTTTCTTTAGTAAGCGCTACTTATAGTCAATAAAAATTATCCCGAGCTACTATTATCATTACGTTAGTGGTCACTGTACGCAAGATCACCAGCAATGATCCAGTCGCGACCCGTGCAGTTAAGAGCGGTGGGCCAGGTGAGGGGGATTTTCAAAGGCGATGATGAGGGAAAATTAAATAAATAATTTAATTGTACCTCGTCATCGGCCGTCAGAAATCCCCCTTACCGGGCCCCGCCGCCCTTACCTGCACGGGCCGCAGCTGCAATGATCACCTCAGTTTATCAGGAACGGGCACACGCACTTATGCAAAGAAGGGTTCGTCAATGTGAAATGCTTCTGTGCTAATCCAAAAACAACCACATCTGCAACGCCCCAGCACAAGGGCAATAATATTAGTAATACGTTTCCCCAACACCTCATTGTTTATCGCTGAAATAGCAGCTTTAAATATACTTTTAAAATTCAGCCTTTTGTCAACAAACATCATCTAATGAGTTCTGAAAATACACACGTTCTTGTCTCACTGTTGATATACATCAATTCATTCAACCAAGCCCAGGCTTCCAAATCACTAGTCTGAGCTGCACACAGAAGAGCTGCTTGCCGGTAGCTGGAGAGCCCGATGTAAAACCTCTGGGCTCATGACCCTGCTATGAATTGGCCTCTCTTCTGCAAGGAGGAGGCGGGAGAGGGCAACACGCCCAAAGGCCACGTGCCAGGCTGCGGAATACTTACGGTGGTGGGCAGCAGAGAACGTCAGCAGGCCTTCGACTCAAAGGGCCTAAGCGGCTCGGAAACATTTGAGAATAATTGGAGAAATCAGAAGGACCGGCGCGGCTGTGGTTTTTTGCCACCTCTTTTTAAGAGTCTGTGCATACTACGTCGCCTGTGAGTCCCCTGTCCCGCGGGTGCGCGTTGTGAGACCAGCTGGCCTCTCTTCACAGTACACTGTGCTGCGGCTTTCTGTCACCTCTGTCTGCATTCAGCTATTGCTGTAGCAGCCGGGTAATGTCTGCGGTGTCTTAAAGTGTTGTGTAGCTTGTACACGGTATTCATGCAGCGTGAAAAAAAGACAACAGAGGCCCATACACGGTCAAAGGCAACGAAATAGTCAACAAGGGGTGCTTTGTGTTCTGTGGGTGCTGTTACCTGTTCCATTAATCCTGCAATCCGAAACGACACAGTGCCTCAGACAAACTCTATAGTCGAAGACATAATCAGGGCGAGCCAGGGCTCTTTCTGGGCTCTAAGAGTGTGTGCACGAGCCCAGCCCTAAACATGTTTGGCATGTATATTCATGCAACAAATATCATGTACAAATGTGACGCTCTCTTCCAAATTCAAACAGCTAAATTTCTTTAAAGTGCAAAAGATTTTCACCCTAGTACAACAGTTATAAATCTTTACAGTGTTTTGGGAATCTCTTTTAAGTGATAGTTTTTTTTTACATGAACGTGAACATTCACGCCTCCAGCCCTGACGACTTTGCCACGAGTGCAGAAAGAGTGGATGTGGGTGAGACAAACAATGCCAGCTCAGCTTTTCACGTCTTTCAAATGACAACAAACCGAGCACTGGTGAATGTGGACAAAGAAAATCAAGTTACTTACTGATTAGCGCTTAGAAAATGCAAACTGCGGCATTTGGCGCTATACTAAAAAGCAAGTTCTAACCAACCGCCAGAAGTAGAGAAGAACAAAAAAGAATCCCCGCCTTCAAAGTCTTTGACGGCAAATTTCTACAACAACCAGAATGAAGCTTTAACCTGGAGACCGTGGTGGTGCAAAGCTCCCGCTGAAGAGGCGCTGAGCTGGTGCTGCAGGGCGATTGCGCAAATACAAATTACAGGGATTAAAAAATAATAATGCTTAAACTTGCTCTTTCCTAGACCCCAGGGCACGCTGTATACAAACATACAGCCTTTAGACGATTTCTCACCTAAGCCCAAGGCGCTAGTTTTAGAGAGGCAGTCTGGAATTACTTATTTTAATTATTTCTTTTTTATTTCAGCGCACTGACGCCTGTTCGGTTTTTCCAGGCGCTGCATACATGATCTTATTGTCCCTTCACTAAATCTTCCATTCTTTTCTTCCTCCCCCTTCCTTGATGTTTTTCCATTTCATCTAAATAGGTGAATCAGTGAAAGCGGAGGGTGTAGGAACGGACATGAGAATTGAAAGCCCTTCCCACTCCCCCACGGTAAGATCGCCCAGCGCGCAATGTCTGCAAAGGCAAATATTTAGAAAATGTATGGGTACCTTTCAGGGGAATTAAAAAACCCTGCGTACCTTTCGAATACTCAGGTTGTTGAGAAAAAAGGGGAAAAATTAACATTGATACCTTATTTGGACAAAAAGTTACAAGGGCCTAAGTGCGAAATAACACAAAAATAAGAAAAAAAAGGATGAGCACAGGGGGGTGGGGAAAGGCCCTATTATTTTTATGTATAAATATATACATATTTTTTGGAAAAATTATGGCATTATTCAAACACGAATAAACTCCTTTTTTAAAAATCTAAAAATACTTTAAATAACAAAAATTTCGGGAAAAGAAAAATGTTCAAATGCCTGATGCATATGCTACATATGAAAATATATTCAAAAATATTGCTTAAAAAACATAAAGGTTTGACTACTTTACCCATGCCATAACAGTTTTCGGTCAGGGAGGTAAAATAGCTGCAGCGCTTTAGGGGAGGCATAGACTTATGGCCAGGCACCAACAAGCATAAAACGTAGGGGGAGCACATACCGATGGGGGAGCACAGCTCGATAGATTGATGCTATATTTGTCAGCTCCCCTATGACGTAGGGGGAGCACATACCGATGGGGGAGCGCAGCTCCTTAGAACACCGGCCCTGCCTGCACTCTCGCTGCACGCCCAGAGCCCGAGGTGGCCTGGTAGGTCAGGAGCCACCTGGAGGCTTCATCCACGGGGGTCACAGAAACGCTGTGACTGGAATCTTTGAAGATAGGCCTTACGGGTCTAGAAGGAGCAGCACATGTTGAAGACATCTTCTTTAACCAATTTTTTGTTTTTACAGTTTTATATGATGCAAACTTGACCCAAAGGTATCGGAGTGCTCTACACGAGCACCAGTCTCAATACACAAGGTCCCATTTCTTATTTTAGGCAGGAGGAGTTCAAGTGATTTGTCCAGAACCACAGGATGTTGAACCCACCCAAGACTCAAACCTGGTTCCACAGTTCCAAAGTCAGCAGCTGGAAGCAACTGAAGATGCGCGCTATTTTTAACTTTCTTTGAAATGTATCTCACATCTGTTGGCCAATAAGATGTGAGATACTTTTCAGACAAAAGGAAAAATAGTGTGCAAACGTGGCCACTGTGCTGCTGGTGTCATGCAGCAACCCAGTGGACTTCGTAGTGCGGAAAGGGAATAGTTGGAGACCCAAGGAGATGAAAGATCAGTTTGAGAGGGACCAGGCTCAGCTCGCTTTGGGCTCGGGGGTCTAAGAGGCCCCCCAAGCTGAGCCAGAGCCAGGGATCCAGCTTGAGCCGGGCTCGAGCTTGCAAGGGCTCGCTCGCCTCCATAGAGACCATAGCAAGCCACAGCCGCGCCCATCCACCCGGCTGCGCCCCTCCATGTGACGCCGGCCCTGCATGCAACTCAGTGGTCTTCAAACTTTTTAACTCTGCACCTCACCGGGGTGGGGGGCGGTAGGGGGGGAATCACCGGACCCCCCTCTAAAATTTTCACAATAATTCTATTAAAATGCCAATGTTAAAATATGTTTAGACTTATTTAAATGTTGCTGTTAAGTTATGTTATCGTTTTAAAAATACAATCAAAAACATGATTGCCAAACATACTATTCTGCTCAGGCAGGCCCTACTAACATGTGAAAGTATCCACAGTGTGATTATTAGGAATGGGGGCGGAGGTTTTCAAGAATGTTTGGAGTCCCTTTCCTTTTGACACCTTCTCCCCATCATGGATACAAATGAAACAAGCATTTGCAATGCAATAGGTCTCGCATTGACGCGAGTTTGAGCTATTGACATTGCAAATAAGAATGCCTTTTATTTTTGATTTCTTTTTAAAAACATAAATAAAAGGCATTGTTAAATATAATGCCAATAGCTCAAACTCGCGTCAATGCGAGATCTATTGTATTGTAAATGCTTGTTAACTGAGGTGGGCGAGCCAACAAATTACCAGGGTGAAGAGAGTTGAGACCTGAAAATGTTTCTCTGTAAATCATGCAACAGACAGCATGTAAAAAATGGTACGGTCTCTTGAAATTTCTAACAAATGTCTTTCTATAACTTGTGGAAGCTTTGACATTATAATCTATACCATTAAACGCAATAAATGTTTGCACAGCTTGTGTTCTTAACTCGCGAATTTGAAGGTGCTTTCATATGCAGTAACGAAGTAAAAGGAGATCGGTAAATAAAATATTTGTCTAAGATCACACAATCTAGTTCAGAGAGGAAGCCGGGATTAAGCCCATGTATTCAGGTTCCACTTAGTACACACCAGCTACTAAAAGGGTGTTTGACTTGTCTTTTTTATACCTCAAATACTAATGATTTGCTTTTAAATCTTTGCAAGAGGATAGAGCGAGGGAGGAAGGCAGAGGCCACATGAAAGCTGGACTCCATTGGGGCTTGAGGTTCCAGGAGGACCTCGAGCTGATCAGAGCCAGGCATTTAGCTCGAGCCTAGCTCGAGTTTCCAGGGGCTCGCCTACCTCTATTTTTTAACCAGATCTCCCACTGTTATTGTTTGAAAGTGCTGTGTTCCAGAGCACAATACTATTATACACATATGTAATTTTGTTGTTGTTAAATAATTAGATAACAGAAACAAAATAATACGAGTGTGCAGTTTGAAGGGATAGACAAATTAAAATATCCCTGCTAATTAGCAATGAAAGAAGCTAGTGAATCTGAAAGTCTTTACAGTAAATCTTTGAATGGTGAATGTTTCTGTGAAGACAGGTCGTACAAATCTCAGTCTCAAACACAGAACTACATTTCACAGCACCATTTATACAGACAAAAAAATATTTTAGGTGTACGAAGCAACACCATAAAGTTGCAAGATAGTTTAAAGTTGCCTTTGGATGGATTAATTATTTGCATTACAACGCCTAACTTTGCAATATGTCAGCAGATAAGAGAGAAACCACGCACATCTGTGTGATGGGGATGCAGTTATATAAGCTAATAGAATGGGAGAACTAAAGTAACTTAAAACAAATCTGTAAGTCTACAATGCGACCACACATAGCACAAGTTGAAGTAAGATACATTATTCTAATGGTAAACGTGCCACTTTTCTTCCTAACAAGAGATTAGTGAGTCAAAGCACTCCAACTCAGAACTTATTATAACCGCTTATGTGTCACACGTAAGTGCAGAGCGCCGTGCAATCACTGTTTTCACAAATGGTGAAATGTAGTTTGACAGGAGAGTGATGGCCAAGTGCTGAGCACAACAGGTAAATTAGAGAACACCACAACCTTCAAAATTTAATATGTATAATTGCATGCTATAAATTAAACCGTAGAGGCTTGAATCCTAGTCATAGGATGCTAATTTATAGACTCACTCGTTTGAAGTCCAATTTACAGTTATCGCTTTGGTGACAGATCAGGCCTCTCAGTATGAATGTAGCAGTAAGTCAAGCTACTGGCTCGGCCGCAACTGGGGCTTATCCGTAACAAAAAATATAAAAAATTATATATATATCTATCTTACAAGGGACGCTGTCTGAGGTACAACATTGTACTAGAACTTTCAGCTTTACAACTAGTGAAGCTCTCCACCACTCTCAAAACCTTCCTTGTTTGGAAGCCTACATTGCTCGCACTGCAAGGAGGCTACCCCAGCACAACTACCCACTTAAGAAAGGTTATCTGAGAAAAGGCAAGTATGTGGGCTTTTTTTGTTAAGCGACTCGGGGACTTTCCGATTAAAGTGCAGGATGAGTATCTTCGGATGGTGGTGAATGGGGAAGGAGGCACGAGAAAGAATAAACACTTAGGGACCTATTTTAAACTCAAACTACTAGGTAACAAGAGAACCCCCGGGCAGCCGCACCTGGTCAAATGCGCAGTCTTTCATAAAAATATTCTGGAGAGGACATGAGCTGGGTGCTGTGCAGACTACGACAACTTGTCACCGGTATTATTGGCAGACCAAGAGCGACAGAAATTCAGAGTAAGTATTTTTGAGATGTACAAGCGTTTATAAACAAGTCACAAAGTAAAGCACCAATCATCTCAACAAAGAAAAGCTTTCGTCGCCTGATCTCCCTCATTGCAAAGGATATGTTCCCAGATTGATATACGAAAAACAAACTCCAAATTATATATATATATATATATATATATATATATATACACACACACACACACACACACACACACACACACACACACACACACCCCCACCCGAAAACTGGAGCTCTTGGATTACTACTAAGTCTCATATAAAAATGAAGAAACTTCCATTGAAATCAAGGGCTTCTTGACAATACTGGATAGCCTATAAATGCAATAACATTTTTGCAAAGGAAACTTAGTCTAATTATTGAAAGGCGCTGGGAATCGTCAGTCAGACCCCTTCCTCTTTAAAGGGTTTGTTTCACATTTACTCCCAGAGAGACAGAATCTGAAATGGCCACTGAAGCAATATGAATGAAACTAGTAAGCCCGCATGCAAGGCGAGACCTTAAGCCTTATTTTTAGCTTTAAAGAATCAGCGTGGCGCCGTGACTCATCAAAATCTTCATCTCGTCCCGTATAAGTCAAAGGAAGTTAAAGTTGCACCAGTCATGGCGCATTCTGACTCAACGAAACACTCACAGGTTGAGAGTCGGAGGGTGAAAAGAGAAGCTTACTTTAGTGCTTATGGCGCACCAGAGGTGGACAGAGGCCTCAGGACGAACGCAGGGACAAACAACAGTCCCAGAGCACACCCCAAGCCAGCAGCGCACTCTTACCGTCACTGGGGTTCTGGTCATTCCCCGGCTCCCGACCGCAGTCTTCTCTTGATATCATCTGCCACTGTCTGGCAGCCTACTACCCAGTGTTCGGCCTCTCCCCCATCACTTCCCAGCGGGACAGTCCTGTACTCCTTCCCAACAGGACAGTCAACTTCCACGAAGCTTGCGGCTGACGTCAGCGCGCAGCCGGGACCCAAGACAGCTGCACGGCCAACGAGTATAAACATAGAAGAAGTACTCAACATGACGCGCTGAATACAGGCATGACTTCGCATTCGGTGAAGTGTTAAAGCGCGTCCATATTGGAGCGGGCGATATAGTTACTGTTAAAAAGTTAAAGTACGGTGTGAACTCAGGTACTCTCCTCCAACTGCAAGAATAAGTACTACTAATAAGTACTACTAATCATTTCATGCTCATCGTTGGTAGTATAAGAGATTTTCACTCTTTCATTCACGAAACGATTTACTGTTTTAAGACTATTTACAAAGGTTCGATATGGGTGTTCTAGGAGAAAGAAATTCATTTCGGAATGGATTGTCGGGAAGTGCGCCGGTAACCTTCAAAACTCCCCATGATACTGACTAAAAGTTCTGGTGAGTAGAAGCGATTTGGAGTGTCTGGGGCGACCTGGAAGATCCCTCAAATTGGTGAAATATTACTTGCTCATTCTTCAGCTTGAGAATGAGCTGTATTGAATCTTTCGAGGGGCCCCATAAGACACACGAGCACACGCCAATAAAAACAAGCGCTCGCCATGACGTTTTCGTTTGGCTTTCTCTGCCATGGCCTCGCCTGCTCAAAGGTTTCTTATCTTTATGGGGCCATGTGTTTGGTCCCATAAAGATAAGAAACCTTTTACTTCAGAAGGAAAGCAGGTGAGGCCGTCCAAGTGGGACGGCTCAAAAAGCCGAGCGAAAACGTTACAACAAGCTCTTTTCCAATGGCTGGCCACCGTTTAGCATAAACGGTGACGCCGGCCAATGGAAAAGTGGGGCGGGGCTTAAAGCCCCTTACAGAAAATACCTGTAAACATTAAATCTCGCCAGCGAGACTGCGCATGTGCGTAGCCTATGCTAACGAGACCTAAAAAGATGTTAGTGGTGGCACATTACATTTCATTCTGCTGAAAACAAAGCACTGTTATCAGCATATTTCTTCCTTTGGCCAGAACCTGCCCCCCCAGGATCACTTAAGGCACCCCTAGGGGGGCCCGCCCCCCAGTTTGAAGACCCCTGATGTAACTAGGGAGCCGCCCTGCCCATTACGTTACTCCCACTTAGCACGCACCCCAAGGGCTGTCCGCAGCCTGGGGGGTTAAATAAAGGGCGCCTGACTGCTCGAGGTCAGTGTGCATAAGACACCATAGTTACTGTGTGGGCGCTGTCTGTGGACCAAGGGAAGGCTATGCCTCAGCAGCGGCCAAGGGAGGTCGACTAACTTTACAGTGACTGCACTGCACCTCTCCTTAGTCGGTATGTACAATGCTTAATACGGGTCTCTTACGACTGACTGTGACAATAATAGTGCATTGTGCAATAAATATATTAAGTGCAGCTCCTCTGTCTGTCCATGGGTAGCAGTCTCCTCCATCCCAAGAATCACTCATACAGCTACATGCATTTGTATGATGGCCGATCCATTCTAGGCAATCGCAGTGTGTCTTTGGAGTTGGCTGTCATTCAGTCCTTCAATGGAGTCTTTAAACTGGTTGCTATCTTTTGGAGCTACATATCTTTCTATGCCCTGCCAACTCTACTGAGCATGCAGATGCATTGCACGCATGCGCACAGGCTGACCTATATTACACTCTCCCTGCTTGCCAAGACGTCAGCAATGTACCTGAAAATACAATTTCCCCCAAGTATTCGAGACCTCGCATTGGAATAAATCACCCTGTCCTTGAATGTTTGGGCATATGTCTATGCCACTCCTTAGCTTTTCAGGGGAAGCTCAGAAATACGGCTACTTCTGGGAGGCATGGACATACAAGGGAGCTTCCACTACTAAACACTCGTTTTCCCCCCCTGTAAGTAAAAAAGGGTAGGGTGACCACCTCCCTCAAGTCCATTACAGACACTGTTTCCAGTCCTGGACTTTTGTGTGACAGTCTAATGCATTCTGAGTTTTGTACTCTTGCTTTGCTTCCATCAAGCTAATTAGACTTATCACCTGAAATCAATGATTTGTTGGTGATACCTTCAAGCCTTGGTTCTGCTCCAATAGGGACAGTCGAGCCAGAACTGCCAAACCAGGTGTCTTCTGAACCGGAGCACAAGCAACCACATACCAGTTTTAGCTTACTCGTGGCTGGTCAGTAGGGTGCAGCAAGGATCCCTGTCTGGACATACCCACTGATTAGAGAATTGCACTGAGGAAAGCAAAAGAGTGATGGGTGGAAAGCTCGAATTAATTTCAACCACTGGTAATAACTGGGGTCATATTGCAGTCTGTTGTGTTTTTTACCCATGTGCTACCTCCAACAGAAACCAGCCATGTGCAAATTGGCTTTGTCCTGCTCCAGTAGGAGCAGTCCAGCCTGAACTGCTAAGAGAGGTCCTTCTGAACTAGAAAACAAGCAACCCGGACTGGTTTCAGCCATCTCCTGCCTCATCAGCACGGTGCTGATTTGTTTCAGTGAGAGTGGGACCCACTTCTTGGCCTACCCGTGACACTTAAGGCATTGCACTGAAGTAATCAAAAATGTGGCGGGCGGAATGCTTGAATTAATGTGAATCACTGGTAATTACTCAGACTACATTCAAGTTCATTGTATTTTTTTGCCCACCATGCCACTTCACACAGGACCCAGCAATATGCAAATCTGTCTTGGTCCGGCTCCAATAGGAACAGACCAGCATGAACTGTAAAGCCAGGTTCCTTCTAAAACAAATGCAGAGTGTACATTATGGATGAGCTCAGCTCAAGTTATGAAAGCGTTGGTAAATGCTTTAATGTCAGGTACACAATGTTACTTGGACTACTTTAGCACAATTAAATGTATATTCCTGGAGGCTGTACGTCAGGACATCATTAATAAAAATATCGTCTGTCAGAATACCGTATCCTAAGTATTGATAAAGCATTCCTTTGGGTTTTCTATTATTAACTCTAAATGGGGTGACAGGGCCGGCTTTAGCGCTGGTGGCGCCCAGTGCGACATTGTTTGTTGGCACCCCCCAATGAACACCTCTGCAATGGATTCCCTTACTACCACTCTTTACCAATGCCCCTCCAGTCTCAATAAACACTCTCTCTCAGATGCGTTTAATTAATTTTATAGCGCCGCCGCCAATCATACCAGTGTAGGCTGTCAGAGCACTTTACATGACACACACTATACAAAGACGATCAATCATAGGTGTGTAAATCAGTGTATAGGAAATGTTACATAAGGTATAGGACTACAAGGTGTAGGAGTCACATGTCATCTAAACAGGTAGACAGTATAGTTAATAGTGCTTGGTCTGGAGAAGCACAACCTCAGAATTTAAAACTTAACTTCAGGGTTGGGGGTACTCTTTAATAATCAGAATTGATTTCTATCCAAATGTTGCAACATTAGGATAATGAAAGACTGGGTAAAAAAATCACAACGCTCTTAACTATACCTTGCAGTTTGCATGCAGCTCTTTGATGACAGTTAATAGCTCACTCTTCTATGTTAGGATTATAATGTATAAACTGCAAGTAACAAAGGGATCTCGCAAATCAGTAATCCACTGACCTATTTACATTATATGCACTTAGTGATCTGAATGGTACATTTTCTTTGCAGCAGGCATATTAACCCTCTGCGCTACCTTTGGATGAGTGAAAACTTTCACTAGACAAAACTCATCTCGCTTTAGGAAGAACATTAATCACGGAAGTTATCTTGGCATTTATATAGTACCTGAAAATGTCTGGAGGCCAGGAACATGGCAGCAGGTGCTTTCAGAAGAATAATATACTTGCAAATAGGGAGCCCCCACCCAAAATTAGCACCCGGTGTGGTGGCACTGGTCATTCCGCCCTAGAGCCGGCACCGTGGGGCAATATTTTAGCACACAATATTTAGGACACAATAGTTCTGCCAGACGATATTTTGGTTATAATATACATCTTCCTAGGAGCAAAAATTTAAACTCATTCTAGCAAATTATGGATGCGAAGAATTAAAAGTTAGTGGAATTAGTAAGGGGGGGGCAGACTGTGATAATCTGTAATGTTTCTTACTGTGATGTTTCTTACGCAGTGTACTGTCGATTGTTTTGTGTTCTTATGGAAAACAATAAAAAAAGATAAATTTATCATTTAAAAAAGGGGGAACATAACTAAGGCTACCAGGTTTTAGTTTTTCCTGATTTTTCCAGATATATATAGACAGAAAACAATGTGTTTACTGTCTGGATTTATTTTTGAAAGCGGAAAAATACTGAAAATGGTGTTTCTTGTGAGAGACTCTCCATGCGGTATGTATTTCATGAATTCCAGGCAACAGCTGAGCCGACAGACAGCATGGCGAGTTAAAAAACACAGGATGAGGTTTCCTTAAATAGAGGCACATATTAATATATATTTGTAGTTTAATGCTAATATGGACCTGTGAGCATAGGGTTTTGCTATATGTTGCTGCTTAATTTGCTAAAACGTGACAGGCAATCATGCATGAGTGCATGTCTAAGAGTTAAATAAAAGTAGAAACATACCATCTTGAAGCTCCATTTAGTCTCAAAACACAAAATAAATATGGATAAATACCAATAAAATGGCCCAAAAATACATATGGATAAATACAGATGGAAATGTTCCAAAAAAAATACTATAAAACCGGGAGCCCTAAACATAACTCAGGAAAGATGGCTAGCCATTCTTCCAATTTTAAGTGGGTCGGGTTGCCAGGGATATGCTAGGGATTTCGTCTACAATGGCCCAAAGTGCCCGCTTCTACAAGCCTCATTGTACAAACTACTCTGTGGTGTGTTCGCCCTTCTTCATAGTTTTTAGGTCGAGCCAGGGCAGCGCATGCGCCGCTCTGCAAGTGTATTCTATATGGACTTGAAGCTCCGCCCACTCTCCGCCCATATTTTTCAATGGTTTGTGTCATTGTCCTTTGTAAATGCCGTCTTCTGATCCACTAATAGGCTTGTTAGTCCCTCCCTAGTACCGCCTTGTGTACATTTATAACCTCCCATGAGAACTGGCCCTTTTACTTCTATTGCTACACTAAATGTCTTGTTTAGTCTGTAAGCACTATTTTCTTTGAAAAGTTTCTCCTACTGCAGGCACGACAAGCTTTCCTTCAACATTCAGCACGCCATGCGCACTTTCACTTTCCAAGCAGCCTGGGACAATGGTGCCCGCTTCTTTGAAATGAAATGGGTCTCGCATTTACAAGAGTTTGAGCTATTGGCATGGTAAAGGACAATGCCTTTTATTTATGTGTTAATTATCAAAACAGTTAAATAAAAGGCATTGTTATATATAATGCCAATAGCTTAAACGCTAGCAAATGCGAGACCTATTGCACTGCAAATGCTTCTTCAGTGGGCTCATAAGTTTTGCCTGGCTTGGCTCAGGACTGGTCCGGGGTACCTTCTGCCACCCTGTATCCAACGCATTGAAGCACTCTCCTTTCACTGTCTGCCACTGCCTAGACCGAGAATACAACCTTCTATGCGATCTCATAAGTGATTCACTTGAAAATGTTTGTAATTACCCTAACACTGATAGGTTATAAAATCTGCTGCCTTTGTTCATACCGCATAATATTCAACCCAGCAGATAATGTCAAGTCCTGTTCCAGGGCAAGACCCTCTTTGCCACTGCAGCATGTCTGTTGTGCCCCAGCTTAAAGCAGGAATGGGACAGTGGTAAGTGGATCTTACTAAGCCCCTGGCTCAGATGTCTGCGAAACAAGGTGAGGTTTACAAATACAGAGTTAAATGTATTGTTAACCACGTTTCACAGAAAATACATTAAGCAGGAGCACACAACTTGACATCAATGTACACCAGAAATATGATAAACTTATTATAGTGCCTCATAAAATTAACACGATGAAAAGCACTACATTTACAAGGTAAGGAAGTAAACCCCTCAGCATTCAATGTCTTACTCAATGTCTACCAGTGTTTACGAGTGAAAACTGCTACTGCTGTGCATCAGCCTGCGAACGGTGTCCTGTTTACATCTTGGTGATTTCAACAACGTGATTAAAGGCCCAAATCGAATCCGCCCACCCAAAGGACGCATGATTTTGCAGAGACATGATAAGACACCAGAATCAGAGAGATGAAGTGTCCATGCGGGGAGAATGTCTGTCAGACTGTAGATGTCACGAAACATCCAGATCCGGCGTGAGAATCATAAATCCGAAACACGAACTAGGAGCGTGAATCCGAGTGCTGCGTGGCATTTATAGGACTACATTTCCCAACTCTGAAATATCAGGTTTATAAATCATACTAACACCTCCTCAAGGGATTAACATTAAATACACGTTTTTACAGAGTGAGAGTTGGTGGATCACTTTTGGACACTGTAAGGTCAAAAGGTGTGAATGAATTTCAAAGCTACACATTTGTGTAACAATGTGATACAAAAAACAAATAAATTCTATATATGGATCAGCAGAAAATAATGAATCACCAGCACAATTTCTGTTTTGAAACACAAGAAGCCATTCAACATATGCTGTGGCGTTGTGTGGGTGGCTCGGATTACCTTTGCAGCTACAATTACTAATCTCCGTAAATTAGTAACCGCTGCAGGCAAAAGTAAGACACTGAACGCTAAACTGTTCCTTTTGTTACATTGTGAATATCATGATTTGTATTTACTTCAGCTCATAAAATAATAACAAAGGTATCCTTCTTTCTTTGCTCGGAGATGGAAAGTTATGTGCACCGGATAGAGAGGTTTTTATGAAACGTAAGGAGTGCATAATTAATTTGAGACTTTGCACAATAAAATGTAATGTCAACAGAAAACACTTTCCATTATTTAGAAAGATTCAGAAATGGACTAACGTCCACACTTTGTGCCTTCTTTAATCGTGACTGCATTTTTATGTATTATATTTTGCCCTCTGGTTGAGTTTAGGGACAACAGGATCACTGAAAAAAAAACAAAAAAAAACACCTATTGTGCAAATATTTTGATTTAAAAAGTAAAGTGAGCATCACACAAGCTGATATCAGAACCCAGATGTGCACATGAAACAGGAAGCGTAAATGGCGACCTAAGACGCAGAACCTACAAGTGCAGCCCGATAGGAAGAACCTGAGGGGAACGAACAAGCTAAGACTCTAGCGGTGCAGCACAGGGGCATAAAGTCCAATGGTGCAGCAGCACCGGGGCCCAGAAAGAAGGGTGGGGGCCTAGCCTGCCCTACACCGGCTGCACGTTACTTATTAGGCCACCTGCAATGGTTTTTTTTTGGTAAGTATTTGCATGAGACTAGGCAGCTCCCTGTTTATTCTTGGCGCGGCAGAGGGGGGCGTGATAGGGAGAGGCCTGGAGGGCACAGTCACAGAGAGCAAGACAGACCCTCCCGCGCAGGCACTGAAGCACAGGGAGGCAGTGAAGCAGGTCAGTTAACATGTGGACTCCCATCTATCTCAACCTCTCTGCACCTATCTATCTACACTATACCTATCTGCCTACTACACCCATCTCAATCTCTCTGTACCTATCTATCTACACTATACCTATCTGCCTACTACACCCATCTCAATCTCTCTGTACCTATCTATCTACACTATACCTATCTGCCTACTACACCCATCTCAATCTCTCTGCACCTATCTATCTACACTATACCTATCTGCCTACAACACCCATCTCAATCTCTCTGTACCTATCTATCTACACTATACCTATCTGCCTACTACACCCATCTCAACCTCTCTGCACCTATCTATCTACACTATACCTATCTGCCTACTACACCCATCTCAATCTCTTTGTACCTATCTATCGACACTATACCTATCTGCCTACTACACCCATCTCAATCTCTTTGTACCTCTCTATCTACACTATACCTATTTGCCTACTACACCCATCTCAATTTCTCTGCACCTATCTATCTACACTATACCTATCTGCCTACTACACCCATCTCAATCTCTTTGCACCTATCTATCTACACTATACCTATCTGCCTACTACACCCATCTCAATCTCTCTGCACCTATCTATCTACACTATACCTATCTGCCTACTACACCCATCTCAATCTCTTTGCACCTATCTATCTACACTATACCTATCTGCCTACTACACCCATCTTAATCTCTTTGCACCTATCTATCTACACTATACCTATCTGCCTACTACACCCATCTCAATCTCTCTGCACCTATCTATCTACACTATACCTATCTGCCTACTACACCCATCTCAATCTCTCTGTACCTATCTATCTACACTATACCTATCTGCCTACTACACCCATCTCAATCTCTCTGCACCTATCTATCTACACTATACCTATCTGCCGACTACACCCATCTCAATCTCTTTGCACCTATCTATCTACACTATACCTATCTGCCTACTACACCCATCTCAATCTCGTGGAGAAGTGTGGCTCAATGATTAGAGCGGCAGACCCTGATGCAGAGGTCTAGCCCGGGACCAGGGTTCAATTCCCGGCCTCGGCGGGTCTTGGGCTAAAAAATTCCACGGACCTGATAATTCTCGCCTCGGTGCCTATTCCAATCATGGAGTCCCACTCTGCAACTCTGGGCAATAGCTTGCTTAATCTCCACAACGGCCCCCACAACGCTAAGGATGCCTGGCGTCCACCTTGGGGGTGCCCAGGAGTGAACGCCTCACAGGGAAAGCCAGGATGGGTTCCACAGCGGTAATCGTAGAAGCGCCTTGAGACCCTTGCGGGTGAGTAGTGCGCTATACAAGTATCAATTTACATTTTACATTTCTGTACCTATCTATCTACACTATACCTATCTGCCTACTACACCCATCTCAATCTCTTTGTACCTATCGACACTATACCTATCTGCCTACTACACCCATCTCAATCTCTTTGCACCTATCTATCTACACTATACCTATCTGCCTACTACACCCATCTCAATCTCTCTGTACCTATCTATCTACACTATACCTATCTGCCTACTACACCCATCTCAATCTCTCTGCACCTATCTATCTACACTATACCTATCTGCCTACTACACCCATCTCAATCTCTTTGTACCTATCTATCGACACTATACCTATCTGCCTACTACACCCATCTCAATCTCTTTGTACCTATCTATCTACACTATACCTATTTGCCTACTACACCCATCTCAATTTCTCTGCACCTATCTATCTACACTATACCTATCTGCCTACTACACCCATCTCAATCTCTTTGCACCTATCTATCTACACTATACCTATCTGCCTACTACACCCATCTCAATCTCTCTGCACCTATCTATCTACACTATACCTATCTGCCTACTACACCCATCTCAATCTCTTTGCACCTATCTATCTACACTATACCTATCTGCCTACTACACCCATCTCAATCTCTCTGCACCTATCTATCTACACTATACCTATCTGCCTACTACACCCATCTCAATCTCTTTGTACCTATCTATCGACACTATACCTATCTGCCTACTACACCCATCTCAATCTCTTTGTACCTATCTATCTACACTATACCTATTTGCCTACTACACCCATCTCAATCTCTCTGCACCTATCTATCTACACTATACCTATCTGCCTACTACACCCATCTCAATCTCTTTGCACCTATCTATCTACACTATACCTATCTGCCTACTACACCCATCTTAATCTCTTTGCACCTATCTATCTACACTATACCTATCTGCCTACTACACCCATCTCAATCTCTCTGCACCTATCTATCTACACTATACCTATCTGCCTACTACACCCATCTCAATCTCTCTGTACCTATCTATCTACACTATACCTATCTGCCTACTACACCCATCTCAATCTCTCTGCACCTATCTATCTACACTATACCTATCTGCCGACTACACCCATCTCAATCTCTTTGCACCTATCTATCTACACTATACCTATCTGCCTACTACACCCATCTCAATCTCGTGGAGAAGTGTGGCTCAATGATTAGAGCGGCAGACCCTGATGCAGAGGTCTAGCCCGGGACCAGGGTTCAATTCCCGGCCTCGGCGGGTCTTGGGCTAAAAAATTCCACGGACCTGATAATTCTCGCCTCGGTGCCTATTCCAATCATGGAGTCCCACTCTGCAACTCTGGGCAATAGCTTGCTTAATCTCCACAACGGCCCCCACAACGCTAAGGATGCCTGGCGTCCACCTTGGGGGTGCCCAGGAGTGGACGCCTCACAGGGAAAGCCAGGATGGGTTCCACAGCGGTAATCGTAGAAGCGCCTTGAGACCCTTGCGGGTGAGTAGTGCGCTATACAAGTATCAATTTACATTTTACATTTCTGTACCTATCTATCTACACTATACCTATCTGCCTACTACACCCATCTCAATCTCTTTGTACCTATCGACACTATACCTATCTGCCTACTACACCCATCTCAATCTCTTTGCACCTATCTATCTACACTATACCTATCTGCCTACTACACCCATCTCAATCTATCTGCACCTATCTATCTACACTATACCCATCTGCCTACTACACCCATCTCAATCTCTCTGCACCTATCTATCTACACTATACCTATCTGCCTACTACACCCATCTCAATCTCTTTGCACCTATCTATCTACACTATACCTATCTGCCTACTACACCCATCTCAATCTCTCCGTACCTATCTATCTACGCTATACCTATCTGCCTACTACACCCATCTCAATCTCTCTGTACCTATCTATCTACACTATACCTATCTGCCTACTACACCCATCTCAATCTCTTTGTACCTATCTATCTACACTATACCTGTCTGCCTACTACACCCATCTCAATCTCTTTGTACCTATCTATCTACACTATACCTATCTGCCTACTACACCTATCTCAATCTCTTTGCACCTATCTATCTACACTATACCTATCTGCCTACTACACCCATCTCAATCTATCTGCACCTATCTATCTACACTATACCCATCTGCCTACTACACCCATCTCAATCTCTCTGCACCTATCTATCTACACTATACCTATCTGCCTACTACACCCATCTCAATCTCTTTGCACCTATCTATCTACACTATACCTATCTGCCTACTACACCCATCTCAATCTCTCCGTACTTATCTATCTACGCTATACCTATCTGCCTACTACACCCATCTCAATCTCTCTGTACCTATCTATCTACACTATACCTATCTGCCTACTACACCCATCTCAATCTCTTTGTACCTATCTATCTACACTATACCTGTCTGCCTACTACACCTATCTTAATCTCTTTGCACCTATCTATCTACACTATACCTATCTGCCTACTACACCCATAGTACACTACAGCCAAGATTCTGGAGAGGGAGCTAAAACGCTCCCTGACGGCATATCTGGTGGCCCACGATCTGCTTGACTCTTCTCAGCACGGTTTCCGCGCTCAGCACTCTACAGAGTCAGCACTTCTGATGGCAGCAGAAAATGTCCATACTATAGTTGACGGGGGAGGTCGGGCAGTCCTTGTGATGTTAGATCTCTCGGCTGCCTTCGATACCGTGAATCATACGGTGCTGATTCGGAGGCTCCAGGAGTTTGGTGTCCAGTGAACTGCTTTGGCCCTACTAGCCTCTTTTTTGGAGGGTAGGGAGCAGAGCTTGTCATGGGATGGTCTGCAGTCCGACCCCTTTCACCTACCGTGTGTAGTGCCACAGGGCTCTGCCTTATCTCCTACGCTTTTCAACATCTATGTAGCCCCCTTGGCAAAGCTCATTAGGACACATGGCTTTACGATAATCTCCTATGCTGATGACTCCCAGCTCATTGTGTCCGCTGGTGAACAAGCCAATGACACGGCTATTAAATTCCATAGTTGCATGTCAGAAATTATGAGCTGGATGCGAGAGAACTTTCTCAAAATCAATACGGGGAAAACAGAGATAATAGAGTTTGGCCTGGGTAATCCCGTGTGGAATGGTTCCTGGTGGCCAGCAGAGGCTGGAGAATGCCCCTGTCCTGTGCTTAAGGTCAGAGACTTGGGAGTGTTGTTCGACAATCAGCTCAATTTTTCTGTACATGTCAGTAATCTTGCCTCTTCCTGCTCCTATCTAATAAGGACGTTGCGGAAGATCTTCCCTTTTATTAAACCTGATCTTCGCAGGAATGTGGAGGTGGCCTTAGTGCTGTCCAGAATGGATTACTGTAATGCATTGCAATTAGGAATAAACAAGACCTTGATGAGGAGATTGCAGGTTCTGCAGGATGCGGCAGCCAGACTCCTGCTAGATGTCCCCAGAGATCAGTCTATCGCTGAGGGAATCAAAGCACTTCACTGGCTCCCAGTCCAGCAGCGCATAGATTTTAAGGCTTTATGCCTAGTACACAAGGCTGTGTTTGGGGGGGGGAGCTAAGGAGGTCCAGAAGCTCTTTATTCCTTACTCCCCGGTTCGGGCACTCAGGTCCTCCACTCAATGCCTTCTTAAGCTAAATCGTGTCAGGAAAGCCAGATGGGGCGGCAGAGCCTTCTCTTTTCTTGCTGCCAGTCTCTGGAACAAGCTTCCTGGTTCTCTGAAACTAACAGACAGTCATCAAGTTTTCAGAAAATTGTTAAAAACACGGCTTATTGATGTGACCCGGTGCTAAGATGGGGTTGTTTCTCTCTACTCACCAGCGCCAAGACGCTTCGGCATTCGTCGCGCTTTATAAGTGGCCATCCTATCCTATCCTATCCTCAATCTCTCTGCACCTATCTATCTACACTATACCTATCTGCCTACTACACCCATCTCAATCTCTTTGTACCTATTTATCTACACTATACCTATCTGCCTACTACACCTATCTTAATCTCTTTGCACCTATCTATCTACACTATACCTATCTGCCTACTACACCCATCTCAATCTCTTTGCACCTATCTACTCTACACTAGTCTACCTACACCTATCTATGTATATCTGCCCAATCCTATCTACATACCATATCTATCTATCTATCTATCTATCTATCTACCTACCTGTCTGTCTATCGCGGAACTTAACTATGTATCTATGTGGAACTATCAATTTCTGTACCTCCTGCACCCTCTCTCTGTAACTCGATCCCTGTCCCTCATTCTGCCATCATTTGCCCCTATCTCTTTTACTCCCCTTTCCTCTTGTCCTCTGCCTCACTGTTTCTGACTCTCTTGGTGCCTCTGTTCTCGTCTCTGTACCCACCCCACTCTCTGCCCTCTGCCTTTCTTGAGACACTGTGGAGAATGGAGAGATAAAGCAGAAAGCAAATGGAAGCAAGGAGAAGTATAGGGAATAAGGAAAAGGTAAGGTGGGGAGATCCCAGGGGAATGGAAAAGTACAGGGGAGACATGGAAAAAGAAAGAGAAGAGTGGTACGGCTATAGTAGAGGGAGCATGAAAGGTGGAAAGTAGCAATACACAGAGAAGCCAGGAGAAAGGAGCATGGAGGTGTACAGGGAAGGGTGTACAGATGCAGGGAGACTCTTAAGAGAAGAACAGAAGCTAAGAGATTTGGAAAGTAACTAGATGTGGACGTGTGTTGAGTTGTGGGAGACAATGCAGGATAGATGGTGAGAGTGAAGAGAAGGGACGTGAAAGGGGAATACCGATGACTTGAGTGATGCAGGAGAAAAGAGAGAGATGAAGGTTAAGTAGAGTGAACACCAGTGAGGAATACAGTGAGGAGGGGGTAAGTGGAGAGGTACAGGTTGGAGTTTAGGGAGAGTGAAAGGTGGAATGTGGCGAGACAGATAGGAAGCAAGTGGAGTGGAGCAATGCAAGGAAGGATGTACACATATCAGAATGAACACGAGTGGGAAGGTGAATATATACGGGTAGAGTATGAAGGAGTGTGAAAGACTAGAGAGGAGAAGTGGGATCTGAGGCTAGGGGAGCAGGGGTGCAGCAGGTGCAGCGGCCCCAGGGCCCTAAAGATCCGAGGGCCCACTGAATCCTGATTACTGCAGCATTTTGCTATACAACCAGTATACCTGGGAGCCCTTCTCACTGCTTGCACTGGGGCCTATAGCCCGCCTGCTTCGTCACTGGGGCAGCCTATGATAAAGAACCTATTATTGGAGCCTCTAAGAGGAATCTAGATGGGAGCCTCCCCCTGAAGCACTGGCTGCGCCTAAGGGTTACAACAGTGTCTCCACTGCTCACCCCATTCCTCCTCCTCGCCCAAGACTGTTCGAGGCATTACTCCCAGCTCTCAATCCAGGAGCCTCCATTTTCTTTTAAATCTCAGCAGTAGCTGACATGAGCTGCTCTACTCCTTTCTTGACTCGGTTAACCCTGTCCTATTTCACCTCAGCCTGTACTTAGTCCTTCCTTTATGTTTCTCTCTGTTCCTTCCTTCCGGGTCTTCCCCTCATGGTTCCCTTCTGCTTGTATGTCAGAATATCGGAAAAAGAAATTTCATCTGACTTTAAAATTGTGTTCTAAATATTGCTTATAAAAATATTGCCCCATTAGGTGTAGATTTTTCATAATGGAGCGATATTTGTGTCAAAGATATTTAACACACGACATTTATGTCAGACGATATTTAGCACGATATGTATGCCTGCCAATGATATTCTGCTTCTACACTTCTCTCCCACCCCCTTCCATCACTTCCACCTCTCTTTCACCCCATTCCATCACTTCCATCTCTCTTCCACCACGGTTCCATCACTTCCACCTCTCTTCCACCACTTCCACATCTCTCCCACCCCATTCCATTACTTCCTCCTCTCTTCCACCACAGTTCCATCACTTCCACATCTCTCCCACCTCATTCCATAATACACCTCTCTCCCACCACAGTTCCATCATTTACACTTCTCTCCCACCCCCATTCCATCACTTACTCCTCTCTCCTATCACCATTCCTTCTCTTTACACCTCTGCCCACAACATTCCTTCAACGAACACCTCTCCCCACCCCATTCCATCACTTACACCAATCTCCTGCCCCCATTCAATCAATCACACTTTTTTATTTTATTTATTTATAAAGTTATATATAGCTGAACATGACCCTTGCGGGTACCAGGGCGCTCTACAGTGTTTAACGAGATAGGGAATATAAAGAACAACATTATCAAAGAGGGGGATAGAAGCCTTCAAGAGAGACCACCGCAGGGTCGAGGCATACAAAAACCCAGAATCCAAAAACAATTTTAAACAAGCATTTGCAATGCAATAGGTCTCGCATTTGCGAGAGTTTAAGCTATTGGCATTGTAAATGATGATGCCTTTTATTAATCTGTTTTGAAAACCAACACATAAATAAAAGGCATTGTCATTTACAATACCAATAGCTCAAACTCTTGCAAGTGCGAGACCTATTGCTTTGCAATTTTTTTTTTTTTTTTATGCGGCTGAGTGATATTTGAACATTGCTACTGCCATTTGTATGGGCAAGCTGACAAAAAAGAATGCTACTATGTGTAATGAAACCAGAGCTTATGTACTGTATTTTATTGTAATTGATTTTATGTAGCGCTTACTACCCCTTTTGAGGTGTTAAAGGGCTTTTTTGGCGAGTAGCATTCTATTCCCGAACCCAAATGGATTAGTGGTGAATTAGTATAGTGAAATATGACATTAATTTGAGCTGTGGATATGTTAGTCAGTTATTTTGCTTGAGGAGGATAGTGGAGGGATAGAAGAGGGAAAGGTTTTAGTTCATATAGTGCCTGCTACCCCTGATGAGGCGTTGAAGTGTATTTCGGCAAGTTGCATGCTACTCCGTAACCAAGGAAGGATAAGTGGTAAATTAGTGAGGGAAATATGAAATTCAAATGAGCAGTGGACAAGTTAGTCTTTTATTTGGATTGAAAAGAATAGAGGAGGTATGAAAGAGGGAAATGTGTGCATTTATATAGTGCTTGCTACCCCAAATGAGGTATCAAAGCGCTTTTTGGCGA
Source organism: Triturus cristatus (assembly GCF_964204655.1). Taxonomy (NCBI): domain Eukaryota; kingdom Metazoa; phylum Chordata; class Amphibia; order Caudata; family Salamandridae; genus Triturus; species Triturus cristatus. Next base: position 560,840,046 of record NC_140590.1, read on the forward strand.
GTAGCACGCTACCCTGGAACCCAAGAAGGATTAGTGATGAATTAGTGCAGGGAAATGAAATTAATTTGATTTGAGCTGTGGGAAGGTTAGTCTGTTATTTGGATTGTAAACGAATCGGGATAGAGGACGGAAGGGTTTGCATTTTTATAGTGCTTGCTACCCCTCATACACACACACATAGGCATAAACATGCATATACATACATACATATAAATATATACACATACACACACACATATATATATACATATATATATACACATATATATAAACACACATACATATACACATATAACATGAATGGTGCAGTGTAAGTAGAAATAGGATTATTTCTCAGATAGTTAGACGAGCATCAGAGTAGCCTTCCAGTATGGCCGATAGTAAGTTGGTCACCAAGTGTGGTCTGCAACAGTCCAGTGCACAGCAAAGTAGGCATTGTAGATTGGCATAGTAAATGTTCGCTATGCAAGGGAGAATAAGATAATGAGCATTTCGTAAGCAAAAAATGTATATTTTTACCAGCAGAAAAGCAATGACAAATGGAGAGAAAAAAAACAGAATGCTTTCCCAATTACGTTTCCAAATGTTATTTATTTGTAATACTGTTATGTTCACCAAAAGATCATTGCACTGGCCTACCTGGGAGACGTGAAAGGGACGGTTTTATGTGGCTAAATGGGTCAGAACATTTGCCCTCCCCACTCAGCGCAGCTTGGCATAGTGTGTAGTCTAGGGCCCTGCAACCCCGAATTTTACAAGTAGCCGTGCAGTCTTTTGTTTCCGGAAGCCTGCGGCAAGCGGGCCTGAAGTCTGTATACGTGTGGGTGGGAGAATTAAATCCAGGTCCGAGGCAGAGAGTGAGGAAGGAGTAGGAAGGGGGAGGCCTTTTCCAACGAGCAGAGAGGGCGAAAGAATGAAATAAAGCAGTGGAATTTGCTTTGACATAGCTGGAACAACTAGCCCTTCTCCAAGGGGCTAGACATTATTGTCATTACTCTGGGACCTCCTGGATTACTGCTGGTGATTTCTGAAGTGCACAGGGAACGATGTGGATCACATTTTTAACTAGCTGGATAGTTCTTTCCAGTCACTTGCAGAGCAAAACAATCTAAAAACTTAATGTTCAGATAAGGACTGTTAGCAGCCTGGCGTGCACAATAAACTGTTTGGGGAACAATTCAGAGGCCACAAAAGAAAGGACAACAGCGATACCTAAAAATGGATGTGCAGAAAACCGGTGGCCAATGGCTCAGCAAAGAGCTAATCCAGTTCAACAGTGGCCCTTACTCTCCTAGCATCACTAGCCGCCCAATCAGAACGGATTGGTTGACCATGTCAAATGCAGCAGATGGTGACGAGTACCAGAACTGTCCATTACCAGAGTCTAGAACCAAGCACAGGCAAGGACAGCAATTAGCACCAACTTCATAACACTAGCCATACTAAAGGCAGCGCAATGTGGTCACGCGGCCAGCTGGATATGACGTTTTAGCCAGTTTGTGGCAGAGATAGGCCAAGGTAACTTAAGAAACCAAACTAAGATTTTTCAAAGGAGTGATTATTATTCTTTTCCATACCTGTGAGGCCATTTCTGAAGATAAGGAGGGATCCGAGTATTTTTGAATAAATGAACGCAAGTGGAAGCGTGCCTCAAGAAGAGAAATGAGGCAGGGACTGAGTGTCGGGAGAACGGGTTTCAAAAAAGGGCAGATGGGCCTCCTCAGGAATGGTGATGCAGAGAAGTACTGTGATGATTGGAAGAGCAGCAGGTTATAAACCACGAGCAGGCCTAAACAAATAAACCAGAACGCTTTCTTAGATTTTAATAATGTTTCCTGTTGCATTTCAGGCAATATTGTCACCGAGCGATTGGAAAGGTTTGATTTTGAAAGTTTCGGACTTTGCCGAGTTCATGTTCCTTGATGATCAAGAATAGCTCCCTTTTACATTTAAAAGCAGAGATACGCTTCATGATGCAGACGGCAGCTTTCTCTTGGGATAAGATACTCACAAAGGAGCTGACATTTGTAGGACTTCATGGGATTTCTTCTTGTAGGTGCCCCTACATCAAACTTCAAACAGACAGCTAAGCGAAAGTGATCGCGATCGCGATCGCGATCAAACATCAAAGCAGCCGTGCGGCCGCGAAAGTGAAAGTAATCCGGGTAAAAGCGGCGCGCGCGCCCGCGCACATGCACTGTAGGTCTAGGCTGACTTGGTTGCACTTTTAAAAGCCCACTACAAAATGTCTCAAAGAGACAGCTTTCGCTGTCTCAGCGAGACCTAAAAAATGGGAGGGATAAGCATGCCTTCGAGACTGAGTGGTTTCATAGTGTTCAGGAGTGGGGATCGTGGATTCTATGGCAGAAATGTGTTCATCAATATCACTTTAACTTATTTCTTGAATGAAGCATTTGAGGGGGTCAGTCTGATTTCAGGGGGTAGGGTGTTCCAGATTCTTGGTGCAATACCTGAGAATGCTCTGTCATACGTTTTCTTTTTCTCCCACCGCCATTCCATCACTTACACCTCTCTCCCAGCACCATATCATCACTTACGCCTCCCTTCCACCACCATTCCATCCCATTACCCGGTTGTGGCCCAGCCCCGTGGTGCCCGCCTTACCCTGCTCCAGGTCATGTTGATGGTACCAGGGCTCCTCTTCTTCACTCTGGAACTCTTCCATTCTCCCTGCGCTCAGCATCAGCGCCACGTCCCTGGCACAGGGGCAGATCGGGAAGGTCGGGCGAGGAGTAAGGTGAGGAGGTAAGTGCTTCAAAGCTTAGCTGGAGCAAGCAGCCTGCGGCTCTCACGCATGGTGTGTACTAAAAATACAACATCAAAGAGCCCAGTGCCAGGATGGAACTTGGCAGGGTCAGAGCATCCAGAGAATGTAATATCCGGCGCAGACCTGCAATTACCAGGCAGCTGGGGATGCTAGTGCCAGGCTGGGGCTGGCATGGAGACAGAGTTCTGGAATAAGCTGGTAGAATCAGACCCTGGGCTTCAAGATAGGCCAGTACAAGGATTACCACAAGTGCAAACGGATTACCAGAAACTGAGAAAAGTTCCCAGCGTGGCAGAGGCGGATTCTGAGCAACCGGAGAGGTTAGTGCCAGGCTGGGTGAGGCAGATCTTGGGTATATGCAGATGTCAGTGCCAGCTCCTGAGTAGTTAAATGTTGTTCTTTTGGGACCACCCGTTCCTGAACAGCGGCATGAATCTTTGGCAGGCCGGCCCGTGGCATCCGGAGAGGCTGGCTCCAGCCCGAGGAAGGCAGGACCTCAGAATCCGAGAGGTTAGTTAGTGCCAGGCTGGGAGAGACTGGTCCAGAGAACCTAGAGAGGTTGGTGCCAGGCTTGGGCGAGCACTTCCGGAGCATCGGGAGGGGTTATTGCCAGGCTGGGCACCGCAGATCCTGAGCATTCAGAGGCGGATGCCAAGCTGAGACATGCAGATCTCCTGACTCCAGAGAGGGCAGTGGCAGGCTGAGACAGGCAGCTCTCCTGACTCCAGAGAGGGCAGTCGCAGGCTGAGACAGGCAGCTCTCCTGACTCCAGAGAGGGCAGTGGCAGGTTGAGACAGGCAGATCAAGGAAACCCGGGGGTGCTGGTACCAGGCAGTAACAGGCAGGTCTCCCACATCCAGAGAGGGTAGTGCCAAGCAGTGACAGGCAGTTCTCCTGCATCCAGGCTGGTGCCAGTCTTGGACGGCCTCCCGAGAGGCTGTGCCAGGCAGGCCCTCCTGGGCAACCAGAGAAGCTGGTGCCTGACTGGTATGAAAGGCTGTTACTGCCTACTCCTCCATGCCCAGGACTTGCCCGGGCTGGGCACTGCAGTACCAGGCGGGACCCCTGCAGCCGTGGTGCCGGCCTGCTCTCAGTCTGCACTCCCCGCTTACATCAGCGGCGCCCACCGGCCTCCCGCAGTCAGCAGGGGACGTGGCAGTTCAGCCCCTTACCCCACCTCCTCTCCCGGTGCAGCACTGACAGGCAGAGACCCCTCGGCTGCCGCCGCTCGTCACCGGTCCCGAGTATGAAAGGAGAGGCGCGGAGGGAGTCTCTGGTGGGGGTTGGGAAGGCGAGAATCCAGGAGAGTTCAGTCTGGGAGGGAGCCTGAAAGAGCCCAGAGCATCCTCTGCAGCCTGGAGGGGAGGGAAGCCGGCCCAGCATCCCCCAGCACTGACAGCGGGGGGAAGGCGGGAGGAGGAGAGAAGGACGAGACCAGTGGGAGGAGCGAAGGAGGAGACGGGGCGGAGAGCACGGAGGGGGAAGGAAAGGGGCCGCCTTCCTGCAGCCAATAAAAAACGCGGTACTGTGCTGGCAGGATACGTCATACAAGTGTTTCCAAAGTAAGTATATGGACCACATTTCTACCACGGCCTCACCACTTGTGGGTTGTTACAGTTTCCAGGCTGTACAGATGTATTTGTCTATTTTTGGGGCAGTTTCTTTGAGCCACGTGAGTGGATCCCATTTTGCTGATTTTGCAGCAGTTTTTGTCTGCTTCTAGCTCACGGCGTCTCTCTCGTGGGCATTTATCTCAGATGTTCTTGTCTGCAGGGCTGAGCCGCTCCTCACAGGACAATCCTCTGGCATTTGCCATCATCCCTGCCAGTCTCATTTTCCAGCCTATGGCCACTCGCTCCATCAGCTCTGACAGCTGTGAGGGGCGTGGAAAGAGAGGAGGGAAAACAAGGAGTGGGGATGGACCATCAGATGACACAACCCCCATCGAACAACTCACCACCAGCTCACAGAACCAGCTTGGAAAAGCCATGTAAGAAAGTGTCAGCTGTGTATCACTGCTTGCAGGCTCGGCCTGGACCATACGGCCAGTGAAGGCTGGTTTTATATGTCATTATGGGCTGGACCATACGGCCAGTGAAGGCTGGTTTTTTATCCCATTATGTTATGGACAGGACCATACATAGGGCCAGTGAAAGCTGGTTTTATATGTCATTATGGGCTGGAACTTACGGCCAGTGAAGGCTGGTTTTATATGTCATTATGTAATGGACAGGACCATACATAGGGCCAGTGAAAGCTGGTTCAATATTTGTCAATATGAGCTGGCTTACAGGGCCAGGCAGGCTGGTTCCTTAATGGTCAGTGCATTACACATCACATTTTCTGAAGGAGCTCAGCAGTACAGCTGCTGGGGCTGTGGTGCCAGGAACATTTGTACGTGGGCATGTTATTGTTATGACTACTTGTAGAGTACACATCTTACCCAGGGGGTAACCAGGCGCTAGATAAGAAGGGATCTGAGCAGACTGAGTCTGAGTTCTAGGTAAAGAGTCATGACTTAGTTTCTTGCGGACTTAAGGACAGAGGAGATGGCTCTGATGTGCAGGCGGAGGTTATTCCAGCCCATCGGTGCGAGGTACGAGAATGTGTAACCTCCGGTTCTGTAGCTGTAGGGGATGTGAGCAAGCAGGAGTTTGGCCTAGCGTAGGTTTCTGATCAGGGTGTGGAAGCTGTTGAGGTAAGCAGGGCCTAGGTTGTGAAAGGCTTTGTATGTGTGGGTGAGGCGCTTGAAGAGTGAGCGTTTGTGGATGGGTAGTCAGTGGAGCTCTTTGAGATGTGGGGTAATGTGTGTGCAGGGTTGGAACCTGAGAGTGAGTTTGATCGATGAGTTCTGTATGACTTGAAATCTCCTGGTCAGTTGGGCGGTGATGCCGACATAGAGTGCAGTTGTTGGGGATAAGTGCTTTGGTGGCGGTCGGCCTGTGTTTATTGGGAGCCATTTGAAGATTTTTCTGAGGATCTTTAGGATGCAGAAGCAGGAAGAGGCAACAGTTTTGACTTGGGTGGTCATCGAGAGTTGGTTGTCCACCACTATGGGGTGACATATGCAAAAAGAACAACTGATGGACAGAATGCTGAAAAATGTTAAACATTCACCTCAGTTCAGAGATCTGCACCTAAATCCATCCTTTTTTTGCTCCCCATGCCATTCCAGTTTAAAAACAGCCATGTGCAAATCAGTCTTGATCCTGCTTCCCATGGAGATAGCCCACCCCAAACTGATAGGCCAGGTCCTCCCTGGCCCAGAAACAAGCATCCTGGGGCCGGTTTCCGGGTAGACTGTTCCCAAGAGGAGCAGGGTCAAGACTGATTTGCATATGGCTGGGTCCAAACTGGGGTGGCATAGTGAGCAAAAGAACGATGGATTAAACCCAGATCTCTTGCCTGGTGCGAGTGGTTAAAAAGTTTCAGTACTCCATCCATCATCTTGTTGTGTTTGCCATGTTCGCCCTAAGTGGCCAACCGTATGCCCAGATGTGGGTCCCTTGCTTGCTGCGCCACTGGATTCAAGCTAGCCTGACTGATGAGGGGTGCTACCCCGAAACATATCCCAGGATGCTTGTTTCTGGTCTTGGGAGAACCTGGCCTGGCAGTTCGGGATGGACTGTTCCAGTGAAGAGCATTTTCAAGACTGGTAGATGAGGGCGCCTCTCGGATGGAGTTGTTGGAGAGGTGCAGTTTGAAGTCCAGTATCCTAGAAGGTCGCTGGTGTTGGCAGACATGATGGAGCAGAGTATGTTTTCTTTGAAGAAAAAACAAGGCAAAAAGCAAAAGAGCAGAGCAAGAGTCAGTGTGCAAACACTGAAAGGAAAGTTAGCAAACAGAGAAAAAGAGCTGAGCGAGAGTGCAGAGAGTGAAAGGAAAATGGCAAAGAGGCAAAAGAGGAAAAGCTAAGAGCAGCAAAAGGAGAATTGCTAGACAGACGCAGGATGCACAAGAGGCAGAGGTGGTTGGCAGGAGTGCGAGCTGTGAGCCTCAGGAAAGTATTGGAGCTGGGTGTGCGCGTGCCAGACCTGGTTAAAGGACTGGGCACAGGTAAGTGGGTAGGCAAGGCCGAGCAGTGCCCTCATAATAATGCATCAGGGAAGATAGACATAAACAGACCCAAACACAAACTATCCAAAAGAGTCACGAAAAGTCTGTAATCACAATTAGTAAATGTGTGCCATATTTTTTACATGGTCCAGATTTGTGTCTATATAGATATATATAGATATAGTTAGTTTCCGCATTTCCATCTGTGGCTGCCGTTCTCGTACATGACGGGTGCTGCAGCTTGCAAGGGCGGTCACTCATACAACACCATTCTGACACACATGATTGATAAATATTTATTTCATTTTTACCACAAGATGCGTTTTGGCCCGCTGCCCTTCGTCAATGTCAACATCCATCTGTCGGTTTGTTGTCGTGGTAAAAATTAAATAAAGATTTATCAGTAATCGCTCCTGAGTGAGTGACGTTCCTGTGTGGAGAGAAACACACACACATATATATATAAATATATCACAACTCCCCACACAAGTAGAAATCAACCAGCACTCTCGTTACTGCAAATCTCTTACAGATTTTTTGGGCGAAACAAAAATAAACACGACAAACGCGTTTCGGCAAAACCTCCTTTGTCAATGTCGGCGCCCTCATTGTCATGGCAACATATAAACACTTAGCTTTCGCAGTGATTAAAAAACGGACAAAGCATATTAGAATACAATAGGCGCCATCTTTGAACGTGTTTTCAGGACAGAGTGAGAAATTCATTGCACTCTCATATTACCATAATTCATACGAAATTTCAAATATTCACAAGCCTTAAATGCAAATGCAGTTAAATCAGAGAGTGAAAATAAAATTAAATTGAATTAAATTTCATTCGAAGTGCAGCCTGTTTCCGGTACTTACATTATATACATTATTACATTGTTTATATGTACATATTTACACTGTATTGCCTGGTGGGGACTGTTCAGTAAATATCTCATTATATTTAACTATAGATCTAAGTATGTCGCCTGTGGAGTGTTAGCCTTACTCTTGCCCTATATGGGCCATGGCTATCAGTTCAAGCAAATTGATTACCCCACTATAGGTCTGACCCACCCCTCTAACCAACAATACCTTGTGTACCAAGGATGTTATTAAGCCCTGTATGGGCCCTATTCACCACAAATAGGTTACACTTGCTATAGTCCTGTCCCTACGTTCTTATCAGGCTCTAGAGGAGTCATGGTGTTCCCAGATGTATAGCGAGCTCTTCTCCACTGTTTAACCCCCGGGGATTTGCTTTGGAGGTCTATAATGAATCTTGATTCAAGTCTCCTCAGTCTTCTCTCCCTGTCTCCTCCTCTAACATCTTTGGGGACATGATCAAGGCAGAAAAACTGTAACAGGGATCTATCTCGCATGTGGTGGCTGGCAAAGTGCCACGCCACCGGGTAACTCGTGTCGTTGCTGGCAATGGTCCTTTGATGCTCGAGGACCCTCATCTTCACCTGGTTTATAGTACTCCCTACATACCTAAGGTTGCAGGGGCAAATCAGGCAGTATATCACAAATGTGGTACTGCATGTCATAAATCTGGTGATGTTTCTTGCTCCTTTTAGCCCAGGTACCTCATATGTCGTCACCCTCTTACTGGTGGCGCAGGCCCTGCATTTACCACAGGGAAAGGAGCCTCGTAGATCACCCAGACCCTGTGTTTTTTCTCTGCCCCCAAATGACTTTCCACAAGATGGTCCCTGATGGATCTTGTTCGTCTGAAGGTGATACCTGGTCTCTCGGGTAGATCCTTGCCTATAATCACATCAGATTTCACAATTCGCCAGTTTCTATACATGATTTTCCTCACCTTACTAGCAACATTCGAGTATCTGGTGATCGTCCTAAAATTGTTGGTCTCTACGTTACTCTTTTTCTTGCTGGACCCCCGTATAAGGTCTGTCCTCTCCACATTGAATCCCTTCAGGTGAGCTGCCTGTAGGTTTTTTTTCGAGTAGCCCTTCACTTTGAAGCGACCCAGACTTTGAGATGCCGCTTCAAGATAATCCTCCGGCCTAGAGCTGTTCCTCTTGATCCTCAAGAGCTCCCCCTAGGGGATGCTCTGGATCAGACTCCGAGGATGGCTACTCGTTCCATGAAGGACTTAGTTGCCTGCTGTCTTTTTTTCTGTATATTGCTGTATGCAGTTTATTCTCATACACAAACACTCTCAGGTCTAAGAAGGTTACTTCTTTGGTACTCATTTCCCCAGTGAATTCCGGATTTAAATCGTTCTCATTGAGGCTGGAGAAATACCTTTTTGCTTGTTCTATCGACCCTCTCCAGATTATGAAGAGGTCATCGATGTAACGTCTCCAGCACACTACATGATCCATCCACTCCTCAGCCGAATCGGCCCAGGCCACCTGCTTCTCCCACCAGCCAACTAAAGGTTTGCATAACTGGGGGCGAAGCAGGTGCCCATCGTTGTACCCTGTATCTGCCTAAAACGCTGGTCCTGAAAAAGGAAAATGTTGTGATTTAAACAAAAGTGAATACATTTTTCCAGCATTTTGTTATGTCCCAAGAACTTTAGGGGCCTCCCCCTCAAGAAGAATGTTATTGCTTCCAATCTGTCCTCGTGCCGTATGCTGGTATATAGACTGGACACGTCTAGGGTGATCATCACAAAATCTTCCTCCTACTCGATCCCCTCTATCTGTCTCAGAAAGTCCTTCGTATCCCGAGTATATGAAGATAACTGCAATACAAAGGGGAACAGGAAGTAGTCCACATATCTGGACAGGTTCTCCGTCAAGCCTCCTATAGTGGAGACTATAGGACGTCCCGGTGGTCTAGTGGCATTTTTGTGGATCTTCGGTAGGTGGTAAAAAGTCGGAATCCTTGGATGTCTATTCTGCAAGAACTGGTATTCCTCTGTGGATAGGATCCCTTGACGAAACCATTTCATTAACATACTTTCAAATTCTTGTATGCTCCGAATGTAGTCCCTTTCAGTGACTCGAATATATTTGTGTTGGACCCGGCCTCGTGGCGTGGCCCATTCAGACCCGTAGCGACACCAGACTAACCTCTACACCCCACCCGACCCTGACTAACGCAGCCTACCCGACCCAGAACCCGGGGTCACCCCCGTCCTCCCCTCCATCTTCCAGACACCGGGCACCCTTCCCCTTCCATCGGCCTCGCGGCCTCCAGTGACCCGGCCCAGTACCCCAGATGGCCGCCCTAGATCCAAGCGCAACCCCGGCCTAGCCGCGCCATACCGGCTGGGGGGAGAGAGAGCTCCTGGTGAGTAGGAGAGGGAGGAGTAGTTTCATTCACACCTGGCCTCTTCCCAAGAGATAGTTTCAATCGCCCCTCCGGCCACCCTGAGGGCTGGCTCCACGCCTGCTGCGTGTCTGGGATCCCTCCCGACCCGCTTTGAAAGGATCAAAGGGCCGCGGGGCAAGGACCCCAACAACCGACCCCCAGGCGCTAAGACCCCTGCCCGTGAGGACTCCGGCCATCAAAGAGGAGTCGACCTATAACAAGGGGCGCCCTGGGACCCTTGGCAGTTGAATCCTGGAACAGAACAAGCCCTGCTGACGTGGTCGCGGCTGACGAACATCCTCCCAAAATCCGACGGAACTCTTGGAACCTCGGTGAGCCCTGCAGACAGCGTCGCGGCTCCCCCTGGCAGAGACGGACTTCTGCCTAAAAACATCCGAGTCCTGCTGACGTGGTCGCGGCACACCTTGCACCCTAGAGAACTCTGAGCCCTGCTGAGTGACTCGCGGCTCCTGAAAGATTGTCCGACCTCCGACACCCGGACTCGAGCCCTGCAGATTTGGGACACACTCAAGAGACATTCCGGTCCGGCTGGGCCCTAAAGATCATCTCGTATCCCCCGGCTCGAGGATTGAGAGCCGTGCGCCGGATACGCTCCCGCATTGACCCAGAGCCTAAGACTGTCCCGCTACCCCTACCCCAACCGAGACTTTGTGAGCCCTTGCTCTACTTGTATATACGCCTCTGCGGATCATAAAGATCCTGATATCTCTAGATAAAGCATACGTACTCCAGAATCTACGGTGTGGTGTCTCTGTGTTGCCTGGTACTAAATCAAGCGTGTACGATCCTAGGTACGAGACCCAGCCCTGAGGGGGTCTCCGGCCGGTGCTCGGCTACTTCTCCCGGAAGGGTAAGGCGCAGGGGGGTCAGGTACTTATTCTGTCCGTCCCTGAGGCTAGCCTTTCTAACACTGGTGGCAAGCGACGGGATCCGAGCCCACAATCTAGAGATCGTACAACAAATGGTTGACGCACTACCGAACAAAGACGACAGAAGAAACCACCATGAGCACCGCTGAAACCGACGCGAGTGCTACATTTTGTGTACAGCGATTAGAAGAATACACACACAAGGAGCTGAAACAATTTTGCAAACAACGAAAGATCGCTACCACTGGTCTGAACACCAAGGAAGACATGCAACAAGCCCTGAAAGCCTGGGTGGAGTCCGGAGCCTCCCTTCCCCGACTGGACGACGTCGGTGAGGAGACAGAGCGGGCGGACGAGCTCAGGAACTTCCCGAGAACAAGCAATAACCCCCAAGCGCAAAGCAACGCAGCGAGTGGGGGCTGGTCCCCGGAAGACGTCACAGACAGGGAAAGGGACCGAAGTCATGAACTAGAAATGGCCAAACTGAAAATAGACGGCGAGATAAGGCTAGCCGAAAAAAAGCTAGCAGTGGAACAACTCCGAGTACAAGGAGAGCTAGAAGAAAAGAAGTTGCAACGGGAGCACGAGGAAAAAAAAACTTCAGCTTGAGCACGAGCGCAGCTTGAAAGAAATAGAGTTCCGAGCAAGGAGCGAGGGAGCTCGACCCTCGGGGGGCCAGGAACCCGCACCCCTGGGGGAACCGAAAGTCCACATCCCTAAGGATGTGGTCAAAGAGTACTGTCGGAATGATGACATCCAGCAGTGGTTCAAATCCTACGAGGTAGCCATGACCTCCCACCGCGTCCCACAGAAGGACTGGAGGGCCGGGTTGTGGGGGCAATTCCTGAGCGAAGGACGAGACACCCTCCTCGACCTACCGGCCTCTATGCAAACATCCTACAGCCACATGAAGGAGGCCCTCCTAGCGAAATACGGCCTCACCCCCGAAATGTATCGGCAGCAGTTCCGGGACTGCCGAAAGATCCCAGGCACCACCTGGGTGGAATACGTGAACTTTTACAGCCGGACGCTGGAAGGGTGGATCAAGGGCAGCAAGGTAACCACCTTCGAAGAATTGACCGACCTCATTGCCTGGGAACACTTGTCCACAAACTGTTTTGTAGAACTAAGCCAGCACCTGCTCGACAGCAAGCTCGCAGACCCGAGGAAGCTGGCCGTCGAAGCAGATCACTGGGTAAACACCCGGGTCCCCCGGAACCCCGTCGGGGACTACCCCCGCAGCCATCAAGGACCTCCCCGTCAGAGAGGGGGGAAAATCAAGGGAAACAGAGGGAGTTTCCATCCGGGCCCCCGCGTAGCCCCCCGAGGAACCCACCCCCGGGGTTCCCAGCTCCTCCGCCAGGCAGTGCCGCCACCCCAGGCAGACAAGGACCCCGGGTGAATATCACATGTTTCCGCTGTCAACGGCTAGGGCATTACGCCAGCGACCCTCAGTGCCCCATGACCCAGAAACCCCCCACGACAGCTCCCCCAGCCCGACACATGGCCACCGCGACCCTAGGGGAGGAGTTTGAGGACCCCGAGGGATGGGGACCTGCAGCCATGGCCCTGGTCTCTCTAGGAGATCAAGATATGATTCCCAGGGCACCCCTACCCGCAAACACCAAGAAGTACCGCCAGCTAGTAAAGGTTAACGGCCACCCGGTGGAGGCCCTTCGCGACACCGGGGCGAGCATCATTGGTGTCCTCAGCCACTTAGTCCAGACGGACCAGATTATCCCAAATGTCTTTTGCCCTGTGATAGCTTCCGACAACACTGAGAGTTTGTGTAAGGTGGCCTTGGTGTCATTCGAATGGGGGGGGAGTAACCGGAACATTACGGGTAGCTGTCCGAACCGCACAACCTGTAGACTGCCTCCTGGGAAACGACCTGGAAAGTTCCCCCGGGAGACAGGTCGAGCGCAAGACCCACCTCGGGATGATGGGACTGCCAGAATGGGTGTGCGCAACCACCCGATCCATGGTGGCCCGACTACCCCCCCGCGGGGGAGTCGAGGACGAAACCCCCAGCACCACCTCCGTTGACCAAACCGGAGACGACCCTGTTGAACCTCACGCCCTATCCCCAGGAGAAGAGCCCCTCACCGACGATGGGCTCGTGCAGCCCGACCACGCGCAGATCACAGAGTTAGGTGATCTGCCCGAGTTGGCCCAGTGGCGCCACGAAGGGGGCCCCTCCCGAGAGAAGTTCTGCAGAGAACAAGCGACCTGTCCTTCCCTGGTCGGACCCCGGCAGCAGGCCGTCGCCCAAGCCGGGGGCGACCAAACAGGAACCCACTTATTGTATTGGGAGAATGACCTCCTGTATAGCGAACAGCGGGCTGCCGAGCTAGGATCAGCCCGGGTGCTGGTGGTCCCCCTACGCTTTCGAGACTTCCTCCTGGGCTTGGCCCATGATGTACCCCTGGCCGACCACTTGGGCCAGGACAAGACCTACCACCGCCTAGTAACGCACTTTTACTGGCCAAAAATGCAAGCCCACGTAGAGGCCCACTGCAAGTCCTGCCCCACGTGCCAGGCCAGTGGTAAAAGTGGAGGGAAGCGCAAGGCTCCCCTCCAACCCTTCCCAGTCGTCAGTACGCCCTTCGAGCGGGACGGAATTGACATCGTGGGGCCCCAGGAACCCAAGACCGCCCAGGGTCACCGCTTTATCCTCGTCCTAGTGGACCATGCCACACGATACCCGGAGGCCATCCCCCTCCGCACCGTCACGGCCCCCGTGGTGGGCCGGGCCTTAATGGGGATCTTCTCCCGGGTAGGGTTCCCCCGAGAGGTCGTGAGCGACCGGGGCACCAATTTTATCTCAAAATATATGAAATCCCTGTGGCAACAATGTGGAGTAGCTTATAAATTCACTACCCTCACCATCCCCAAGGCAATGGCCTAGTGGAGCGGTTTAACCGGACTCTGAAGGGAATGATCATGGGTCTCGAGGAGCCCCTGCGGCGTAAGTGGGACGTCCTTCTCCCCTGCCTCCTGTTCGCCTACCGGGAAGTCCCCCAGAAGTCCTTGGGGTTCAGCCCGTTTGAATTACTAGATGGGCACCCAGTCAGAGGTCCCCTAAATCTAGTCAAAGAGGGATGGGAGACGGCACCCCGTAACCCCCCGCAGGACGTGTTCCGGTACCTGTTGACTCTCAGGAACCAGACTCGGAAGTTCCGAGAGCTGGCCGAAGCCAACCTCGAGGCGAGCCAGGAACCAGGAAGAAATGAAGCGCTGGTACGACCAGAACGCCACGCTGCTCGCAGCAGGTCTGGGTGATGGCCCCAGTGTAGCCGTGCGCCCTCCAAGACAAATGGACCGGGCCCTTCAAAGTGGTCGAACTGAAAAGTCAGGTGACATACGTGGTGGACGTCCAGTCCCCTCGGAACCCGCTTCGGGTCCTCCACGTGAACCGCCTCAATCCTCACTTCGTGCGGACGGAATTGAGCTTGCTTCTGGCCACAGACGACGGGGCGGAAGAGGAAACGGAGCCTCTTCCTGACCTCCTGCGGGCCAAAGAAAAGGACGGCTCCGTGGAGGGGGGATCCTCGCCCCCTCCCTCACACCCCAACAACACGAGGACTGCCACCGGCTCTTGGGCCAGTTCTCCGACCTGTTCTCCCTCGTCCCCATGGTCACCGACTGGTGCGTCCACGACGTGGACACCGGAGACAGCCCACCGGTACGGCACCAAGCCTACCGCGTCCCCGACCGAATCCGGGCCTGCATCCAGGCGGAAGTATCGAAGATGTTATCCCTAGGGGTGATCGAGCCCACAGACAGTCCGTGGGCCAGCCCAGTGGTGCTCGTTCCAAAAGCAGCTGCCCCTGGTGTTGCCCCCGAACTACGATTCTGCGTGGACTACAGGGGGCTCAATGCGGTCACCTGAGCCGACGCTCACCCTCTCCCCCGCGCAGATGAGCTCATTGACCGCCTTGAGTCTGCTCATTTTCTCAGAACCTTCGATTTGACCTGCGGATACTGGCAAATTGCACTCACGGAAGGCGCCAAGGAGCGGTCCGCCTTCTCCACCCCGGCTGGGCACTATCGCTTCAGAGTGATGCCATTCGGGATGAAAAACGCCCCGGCCACCTTTCAGAGACTGGTGAATCGAGTCCTGGCCGGGCTGGAATAGTTTAGCGCCGCCTATCTGGACGATATTGCGGTATTCAGTTCCGGATGGGGTGAGCACCTCCAGCACCTCCGGAGGGTCTTGGGGGCCCTGCGCCAAGCCGGCCTCACAGTAAAAGGCAGCAAATGTCAGATTGGGCAAGGATCGGGGGTCTACCTGGGGCACCAGGTCAGCAGCGGGCAGGTCGCCCCCCTCCAACCTAAGATTGATGCCATCCTGGCCTGGGAACCACCAACTACCCAAACCGAAGTCCGCGCCTTTCTGGGCCTCACTGGTTACTACCGGAGGTTCATCCAAGGTTACGGCAGCCTCGTAGGACCCCTCACGGAGCTCACGTCCAAAAAACAACCTAAAAAGGTGCAGTGGACACCTGCCTGCCAGAAGTCGTTCGACGCCCTGAAACTCGCCATGTGTACGGCCCCTGTGCTCCAAGCCCCCGATTACTCCAAAGAGTTTTTGGTACAAACGGATGCTTCCGAGCATGGCATTGGGGCCGTCCAATCCCAGCTCAATGAGAAGGGCTTAGATAAGCCCGTGGCCTTCATTAGCCGACGGTTACTGCCCCGAGAGCAACGATGGAGCATCATTGAACGCGAGGCGTTCGCCGTAGTCTGGGCTCTAAAGAAACTGCGACCATACCTCTTCGGAACCCACTTCCGAGTCCAGACGGATCATCGACCTTTACGGTGGCTCATGCAGATGGGGGGGAGAAACCCAAATTGCTACGATGGTCCATCTCCCTCCAGGGGATGGACTTCACAGTAGAGCATCGCCCTGGCAACGACCACGCCAACGCTGACGGCCTCTCCAGATTCTTCCGCCTCAGCGAAGAGAACCCCCAAGAGGATGGGTAGTTCTCTCCGGGCCTTCAGCTGGGGGGGACGCATGTTGGACCCGGCCTCGTGGCGTGGCCCATTCAGACCCGTAGCGACACCAGACTAACCTCTACACCCCACCCGACCCTGACTAACGCAGCCTACCCGACCCAGAACCCGGGGTCACCCCCGTCCTCCCCTCCATCTTCCCGACACCGGGCACCCTTCCCCTTCCATCGGCCTCGCGGCCTCCAGTGACCCGGCCCAGTACCCCAGATGGCCGCCCTCGATCCAAGCGCAACCCCGGCCTAGCCGCGCCATACTGGCTGGGGGGAGAGAGAGCTCCTGGTGAGTAGGAGAGGGAGGAGTAGTTTCATTCACACCTGGCCTCTTCCCAAGAGATAGTTTCGATCGCCCCTCCGGCCACCCTGAGGGCTGGCTCCACGCCTGCTGCGTGTCTGGGATCCCTCCCGACCCCGCTTTGTAAGGATCAAAGGGCCGCGGGGCAAGGACTCCCAACAACCGACCCCCAGGCGCTAAGACCCCTGCCCGTGAGGACTCCGGACATCAAAGAGGAGTCAACCTATAACAAGGGGCGCCCCGGGACCCTTGGCAGTTGAATCCTGGAACAGAACAAGCCCTGCTGACGTGGTCGCAGCTGAAGAACATCCTCCCAAAATCCGACGGAACTCTTGGAACCTCGGTGAGCCCTGCAGACAGCGTCGCGGCTCCCCCTGGCAGAGACGGACTTCTGCCTAAAAACATCCGAGCCCTGCTGACGTGGTCGCAGCTCACCTTGCACCCTAGAGAACTCTGAGCCCTGCTGAGTGACTCGCGGCTCCTGAAAGATTGTCCGACCTCCGACACCCGGACTCGAGCCCTGCAGATTTGGGACACACTCAAGAGACATTCCGGTCCGGCTGGGCCCCAAAGATCATCTCGTATCCCCCGGCTTGAGGATTGAGAGCCGTGCTCCGGATACGCTCCCGCATTGACCCAGAGCCTAAGACTGTCCCGCTACCCCTACCCCAACCGAGACTTTGTGAGCCCTTGCTCTTCTTGTATATACACCTCTGCGGATCATAAAGATCCTGATATCTCTAGATAAAGCATACGTACTCCAGAATCTACGGTGTGGTGTCTCTGTGTTGCCTGGTACTAAATCAAGCGTGTACCATCCTAGGTACGAGACCCAGCCCTGAGGGGGTCTCCGGCCGGTGCTCGGCTACTTCTCCCGGAAGGGTGAGGCGCAGGGGGGTCAGGTACTTATTCTATCCGTCCCTGAGGCTAGCCTTTCTAACAATTTGGATTCATCGTTCAACTGTCTCAAGGCTTCATTGCAATAGTTTTCTCTTGTTTGCAGAACTATATTTCCTCCTTTGTCGGAAGGTTTCACTACAATTGATTTGTCGCTATTCAGATCTTTTATCGCTCTCCTTTGTACATAGGATAGATTCCACTTACACGGGGGTTGTTCCTATGTCCTGAGTTTTAATAGGTCTCTGTTGACATTGTCAGAGAAAATATCTATGTCATCCACCGGTGTTTGTGGATAGAATCTCGAGACCGGTTTGAATGGGCATGGTGTGCCCACCTGTGCTACTCCCTAGATTTCTAGATCTTCATTTGGACTAACAGATGGATTGGTGCCGAATTCTCCTCCCATTCTCACCTCCTCCATTGTTGCCAGGTTCTCTAGATCATTTGCCATTAGGATGTCAGTTTCATCTGCCACGCTCCTGCTTGTCACACTTCTTTGGCCAGCATTTCGTTGTTTGAAATACTTATATAATATCAACTTACGGATATATTTAAATAAATCTATCCTTGTTTGTGTATATTTGAAGTGTTCGGGAGGGCAAAAGGTAAGACCTAAAGTTAGTACGGATTCCTCCGTCTTGGTCAGATTCCTTGTGGACAGATTGACAATAGTTAAGTTCTTTTCCTCTATTTCACATTTCTGCCCCGCCTGGTTCTTGCAGTCCCAGGGTTTCCTCCGATGATTGCGGCCCCCTCTTCTCGTGACTCTGTGATTTTGTTCTCCGGCGGTCGTCCTTTTCCACCTCTCAGCCATGTCTGCCTGATTAGGCTGAATTCCTCGCGAAAAAGGCTTTGGCGAGTATTCCCTTGTCCGGAGTTTCGTTCTTCCTCCGAATGTTCAGCACTTGTTACATCTGACTCTGAGGTATCCCTATTCTCCACCACTGGCTGTCTTTTTGCTTTCAAATCACGTCTTGGGGTATCATATTTCCTGGCGAAGGTCAGGATTCTCCCCAACTCATAGTCCCTGGCATCTTGCTCGAACTTCTGCTGTTTTCTCTCTTGGTGAGAATATATATCTCAAACACGGTCCAAAGTGGCGCGCACTTATTACAGCTGGTGCGGGCATCAGGAATGGACCATGTCCCCAGGGAAAAGAATCCAATAGCAATAGACAAGCCGCACTCCAGGAGCTTAGTAAAGAAAAATCCTTTTTATTGGATGCACATCTATAACCTCCACCACCACTGACGTGTTTTGACTCTCAGGTCTTGCTCACCGTGAGTAAGACCTGAGAGTCGAAACATGTGCAGCGTGTCTATGGCTGTTGGATATATATATACTAGCGTGAAAATAGGTGACTGTGTGGAAGGGAGTCGGATGGGATGACATCCCGCTTTTGACCGTTCTGAGGAACAATGATTTTTTCACGTAGGCTTACGTTGATTGTGAGCACTTGCAGGAATAAATCTAAAAAAACATATGGCTGCATGAGTTATACTGCCACTGAAACAATGCAGGTACTTTGAAAAAATGATTTTTGCACATGCTAAATAACAGATCTACTGAGAGTCTATGCAAAACATTTTAAATTCAGAACAATGCATTGTGGAACCTGTATTTTTTATGAACTGGTCATGTGACATTACGTATTTAAAATATGCACAACGCACTTTGCTTTTTTAATCATTTCCAACCTGTGACCAAGGCATCTGCCGAAACGCGTAAGGAAAGGGAAATGTGTGCTGCTGCCTTCGGAATAAATGACTTGCTCTCAGAAATGGGCCTCATTTGTTTGCCTTGTCGTGATGA
Source organism: Triturus cristatus (assembly GCF_964204655.1). NCBI lineage: Eukaryota > Metazoa > Chordata > Amphibia > Caudata > Salamandridae > Triturus > Triturus cristatus. The sequence goes on from NC_140590.1 coordinate 560,859,078, forward strand.
CTATTGGTGAGCTGCTCCATGCTCACTGTTTCATGAGGCCACCCTGAAGGGTCGGGGGCTCCTTGTGCTTGGAGACTGTGTTTGTGAATTTGATCGGGAGCATGACCCACTACAGTCAACCCACCTACCAAGGAAATGCCACTTGCGTGAAAAAAGGTGACTGTGTGAAGGGAGTCGGATAGGATGACATCCCGCTTTTGACCGTTCTGAGGAACAATGATTTTTTCACGTAGGCTTACGTTGATTGTGAGCACTTGCAGGAATAAATCTAAAAAAACATATGGCTGCATGAGTTATACTGCCACTGAAACAATGCAGGTACTTTGAAAGAATGATTTTTGCACATGCTAAATAACAGATCTACTGAGAGTCTATGTGGAACATTTTAAATTCAGTACAATGCATTGTGGAACCTGTATTTTTTATGAACTGGTCATGTGAGATTACGTACTTAAAGTATGCACGACGCACTTTGCTTTTTTAATCATTTCCAACCTGTGACCAAGGCATCTGCCGAAACGCGTAAGGAAAGGGAAATGTGTGCTGCTGCCTTCGGAATAAATGACTTGCTCTCAGAAATGGGTCTCATTTGTTTGCCTTGTCGTGATGACTATTGGTGAGCTGCTCCATGCTCACTGTTCCATGAGGCCACCCTAAAGGGTCGGCGGCTCCTTGTGCTTGGAGACTGTGTTTGTGTATATATATATATATATGCTAAGAATAAGGTCCCATCAGGGCGTCCACCAGAGGGCAAAAAAGTATTAAATGGTCATGCGACGGAGCAATGATGAATACAGCAAAGAAATGACACTAAACAAAACGGCATTACCCATTGGAGGGTGTGACTGTGGGGTAAGCGCACTACAAGTTCCAGCATGCTAAGAATAAGGTCCCATCAGGGCGTCCACCAGAGGGCAAAAAAGTATTAAATGAGCATGTTACGAAGGGTGTGTCTTACCTATATGCCGGGGCTTACCTTTGAAAAAGGTCATGAAGACCGAAATGCATCAGGACTGCCCACGCTGTAAATAAATGTATTTGACCTTCATCACTGTGAGTGCGGCTATGTCTTTCCCACCAGGAGAGAGTTTTTGAAATGTTTAGCGGTTTGGTTCCACCGCAAGTGACGCACCACCAGCAAAGAGCGCCGTGACTGTCCCGAATTGAACCGCCTTTTGCAGCTCGGGAAAACGATCAGGGACAGTGGTTGCCGCCGAAGACTGGCTTCGGTTTGGACTCTGTGCAGCCTTAAAATGGTCATGCGACGGAGCAATGATGAATACAGCAAAGAAATGACACTAAACAAAACGGCATTACCCATTGGAGGGTGTGACTGTGGGGTAAGCGTACTACAAGTTCCAGCATGCTAAGAATAAAGTCCCATCAGGGCGTCCACCAGAGGGCAAAAAAGTATTAAATGAGCATGTTACGAAGGGTGTGTCTTACCTATATGCCGGGGCTTACCTTTGAAAAAGGTCATGGAGACCGAAATGCATCAGGACTGCCCACGCTGTAAATAAATGTATTTGACCTTCACCAATGTGAGTGCGGCTATGTCTTTCCCACCAGGAGAGAGTTTTTGAAATGTTTAGCGGTTTGGTTCCACCGCAAGTGATGCACCACCAGCAAAGAGCGCCGTGACTGTCCCGAATTGAACCGCCTTTTGCAGCTCGTGAAAACGATCAGGGACAGTGGTTGCCGCCGAAGACTGGCTTCGGTTTGGACTCTGTGCAGCCTTAAAATGGTCATGCGACGGAGCAATGATGAATACAGCAAAGAAATGACACTAAACAAAACGGCATTACCCATTGGAGGGTGTGACTGTGGGGTAAGCGCACTACAAGTTCCAGCATGCTAAGAATAAGGTCCCATCAGGGCGTCCACCAGAGGGCAAAAGAGTATTAAATGAGCATGTTACGAAGGGTGTGTCTTACCTATATGCCGGGGCTTACCTTTGAAAAAGGTCATGAAGACCGAAATGCATCAGGACTGCCCACGCTGTAAATAAATGTATTTGACCTTCATCGCTGTGAGTGCGGCTATGTCTTTCCCACCAGGAGAGAGTTTTTGAAATGTTTAGCGGTTTGGTTCCACCGCAAGTGACGCACCACCACCAAAGAGCGCCGTGACTGTCCCGAATTGAACCGCCTTTTGCAGCTCGTGAAATCGATCAGGGACAGTGGTTGCCGCCGAAGACTGGCTTCGGTTTGGACTCTGTGCAGCCTTAAAATGGTCATGCGATGGAGCAATGATGAATACAGCAAAGAAATGACACTAAACAAAACGGCATTACCCATTGGAGGGTGTGACTGTGGGGTAAGCGCACTACAAGTTCCAGCATGCTAAGAATAAGGTCCCATCAGGGCGTCCACCAGAGGGCAAAAAAGTATTAAATGAGCATGTTACGAAGGGTGTGTCTTACCTATATGCCGGGGCTTACCTTTGAAAAAGGTCATGAAGACCGAAATGCATCAGGACTGCCCACGCTGTAAATAAATGTATTTGACCTTCATCACTGTGAGTGCGGCTATGTCTTTCCCACCAGGAGAGAGTTTTTGAAATGTTTAGCGGTTTGGTTCCACCGCAAGTGACGCACCACCAGCAAAGAGCGCCGTGACTGTCCCGAATTGAACCGCCTTTTGCAGCTGGTAAAAACGATCAGGGACAGTGGTTGCCGCCGAAGACTGGCTTCGGTTTGGACTCTGTGCAGCCTTAAAATGGTCATGCGACGGAGCAATGATGAATACAGCAAAGAAATGACACTAAACAAAACGGCATTACCCATTGGACGGTGTGACTGTGGGGTAAGCGCACTACAAGTTCCAGCATGCTAAGAATAAGGTCCCATCAGGGCGTCCACCAGAGGGCAAAAAAGTATTAAATGAGCATGTTACGAAGGGTGTGTCTTACCTATATGCCGGGGCTTACCTTTGAAAAAGGTCATGAAGACCGAAATGCATCAGGACTGCCCACGCTGTAAATAAATGTATTTGACCTTCATCACTGTAAGTGCGGCTATGTCTTTCCCACCAGGAGAGAGTTTTTGAAATGTTTAGCGGTTTGGTTCCACCGCAAGTGACGCACCACCAGCAAAGAGCGCCGTGACTGTCCCGAATTGAACCGCCTTTTGCAGCTCGTGAAAACGATCAGGGACAGTGGTTGCCGCCGAAGACTGGCTTCGGTTTGGACTCTGTGCAGCCTTAAAATGGTCATGCGACGGAGCAATGATGAATACAGCAAAGAAATGACACTAAACAAAACGGCATTACCCATTGGAGGGTGTGACTGTGGGGTAAGCGCACTACAAGCTCCAGCATGCTAAGAATAAGGTCCCATCAGGGCGTCCACCAGAGGGCAAAAAAGTATTAAATGAGCATGTTACGAAGGGTGTGTCTTACCTATATGCTGGGGCTTACATTTGAAAAAGGTCATGAAGACCGAAATGCATCAGGACTGCCCACGCTGTAAATAAATGTATTTGACCTTCATCACTGTGAGTGCGGCTATGTCTTTCCCACCAGGAGAGAGTTTTTGAAATGTTTAGCGGTTTGGTTCCACCGCAAGTGACGCACCACCAGCAAAGAGCGCCGTGACTGTCCCGAATTGAACCGCCTTTTGCAGCTCGTGAAAACAATCAGGGACAGTGGTTGCCGCCGAAGACTGGCTTCGGTTTGGACTCTGTGCAGCCTTAAAATGGTCATGCGACGGAGCAATGATGAATACAGCAAAGAAATGACACTAAACAAAACGGCATTACCCATTGGAGGGTGTGACTGTGGGGTAAGCGCACTACAAGTTCCAGCATGCTAAGAATAAGGTCCCATCAGGGCGTCCACCAGAGGGAAAAAAGTATTAAATGAGCATGTTACGAAGGGTGTGTCTTACCTATATGCCGGGGCTTACCTTTGAAAAAGGTCATGAAGACCGAAATGCATCAGGACTGCCCACGCTGTAAATAAATGTATTTGACCTTCATCACTGTGAGTGCGGCTATGTCTTTCCCACCAGGAGAGAGTTTTTGAAATATATATATATATATATATATATGCTGCTCCAATGCACCGAAATGCGAGTCACTCAGGGGGGCGGGTGCCAGAATGAGGCGGTGCACCGCACAATATAAAAGCTCCACAATTCCCTCGTTTTGTAGAAGGAAAAACGGCACTCACGGGACTTCGTTACAGCAATGGTTTATTTGTTAAACCGAAAACAGACGCGTTTCAGAATAGATCCTTCATCAGTGTTTACAGTACGCACTGTGAGGCGCCATTTTAAAGCATCAAGTCAATTATCATCGAAACAGACAAGGGCTGGCGACGCACCATATTGCGAGCGTCATCTTGGAGAGGTTGTTATTACATTGCCTACTATGTCACAAACAGTAAATATATCTTATAAAACAGAGAATATTCATTGAAAATTCATCACAAGTTCCTTTGGTCATATGTTGTTGCTGTTATAGTGATCATAAATCCAATTATAATCTCGCCGTGTATTGGCCACTTGCAACCTGTTATCCCAGGTTGCAAATCTCCCATGTCAGTTATTATTATTGCCGTGTATCGGCTAATGCTGCGAATGTCAATTTCATGATTTGACCTAGTTTTTATTAAGATGTCTGATGTATTCATCAGCTTGATTAACGGAACCATTCCATACTAGGAAGAGGTCATCGATGCATCTGTACCATGATACTACATTATTAGTCCAGTCTACATTTTAACAAAAGTGCAGAAACTTGCAATAAAAGATCTTGAACAAGATAAGTCGATTATCTGCAAACCCTCGGATAAGGGAGGTAATATTGTTTTGATCCCACGAGAAATGTATGTAGCAGAAGCTCTACGTCAATTGGGAAATAAGAACTGTCATGAATTGACAACGTCTGCAAAATATCAAGAAAGCATACAGCAATTACACACCTTAATAAAAAAATGGTATGAGCAATCAATGTTGGACTTTGATGAATACTTATTTCTGAGAACTAACAACCCCATTTTACCCACATTCTATCACTTACCTAAAGTGCATAAGGATAAAAATCAACCACCTGGGAGACCAATTGTTTCTTCCATGGGGAGTCTAACAGAAAATCTTTCTAGGTTCCTAGACCATTTTTTATTTGAGGCTGTACTCGAGTTGAAGTCATATATTAAAGACACTACAGACTTTATCAGACATATTGAGAATCTCACTTGGCAACCATCTTACTGTCTGATTGTCCTTGACATTACGAGTCTATACACCTGCATCAACCATAGACAGGGTCTAAATGCAGTGAGATATTTCCTTCAAAAACGGGCATTGAAATTCAGTACCCATAATGAGATGCTATTGGAGTTAATTGAATTTTGTTTGTTTAATAACATCCTTATTTTCCAGGGAGATCTCTTCAGACAAATCTCAGGTACCGCGATGGGCACCTGCTTCACCCCCAGCTACGCAAACTTGTTTGTGGGCTGGTGGGAGGAGCAGGTGGCATGGTCTGCGGCCAATGTAGAGTGGACTAATAATGTAGTATCATGGTACAGATACATCGATGACCTCTTCCTAGTATGGAATGGTTCCGTTAATCAAGCTGAGGAATACATCAGACATCTTAATAAAAACTAGGTCAACCTACAATTTTCGGGGGAGATAAGTTTAGTGGCAGTAAACTATCTGGACCTAAAAGTTGAGATACAGGAAGGCAGAATCACAACAGCTCTATACAGGAAACCTACCACCGGAAATAGTGCTTTACATGCTGCTAGTAGTCATCCCCAAAAATTAAAAAATAGCATTCCGTATGGGGAATTCCTCAGATTGAAACGTAACTGCTCAAAAGAAAGTGACTTTGATTTGGCAGCTAAAGCAAGTCTAAATAGATTCATAGTGAGAGGTTACAATCCAGGTCTCCTAGAGAACACTCTCAGAAGGGTAGAACAGTTACCCAGAAAAGATTTACTTAAACAAAAAGATCGTAAGGAGGAAACCGGTAAATTCCGAATGATAACTACTTTTTCGGAGGACGCGGACAGTCTGAGAAGGATAATGAGAAAAAACTGGCATGTATTGAAAACTGACGCCATTATTGGCGCTGATATTCCAGCGGCACCTTTAATTACCTTCAAAAAGGCACGGTCACTCAGAGATAGCCTCGTACATAGTCATCTAGATGCTATAACATAAAGACAGGGAACTCTAAAGGAAATGAGAGGATTCTACCCCTGTGGAAAATGTAAGGCATGTGCCCTTAGCAAAAGGGTGTTAACTTATGAAATAAAGGGCTTAAGAGCAGCAAAAAGGATAAATAAATTCATGACATGCCATACCACACATGCAGTTTATTGTCTACAATGTCCCTGTGGACTTAGGTATATAGGGAGTACCATACATTGTGTGAAACTAAGAGTGCTGGAACATATGCGTGTGATCACAAAAAAAGATTTTAACTATCCTGTAGCACGCCACTTTGCCCTTAAACATAAAAGCGACAGGGATCTGTTGCAATACTTTAGCATCGATTGTGTACCATTTGACATCAGGGGAGGAGATAGAGTATTGAAATTGAGAAGATTGGAATCTCGATATATTATAGATTTCCAATTAAAATCCCCTAATGGATTAAATGGTGGAGAGGAGTTAACGGTTCATCTGGGCAATTAATGCTACTTACTGACTAATGAAATTAAACTTTTGTTAATAGAATAATCTTTGTTTAAACAAATATTTTTCTTTTGGGATTTGAAACACTGTCATTGACTGAAATCATGAAATTGACATTCGCAGCATTAGCCGATACACGGCAATAATAATAACTGACATGGGAGATTTGCAACCTGGGATAACAGGTTGCAAGTGGCCGATACACGGCGAGATTATAATTGGATTTATGATCACTATAACAGCAACAACATATGACCAAATGAACTTGTGATGAGTTTTCAATGAATATTCTCTGTTTTATAAGATATATTGACTGTTTGTGACATAGTAGGCAATGTAATAACAACCTCTCCAAGATGGCGCTCGCAATATGGCGCGTTGCCAGCCCTTGTCCGTTTCGATGATAATTGACTTGATGCTTTAAAATGGCGCCTCACAGCGCGTACTGTAAACACTGATGAAGGATCTATTCTGAAACGCGTCGGTTTTCGGTTTAACAAATAAACCATTGCTGTAACGAAGTCCCGTGAGTGCCGTTTCTCCTTCTACAAAACGAGGGAATTGTGGAGCTTTTATATATATATATATATATATGTATATATATATATATATATATATATACATATATATATATATATACACACATATATATATATATATTACCTACTGGCGGTCGCCAGTAGGTAGTTATAGTTAGGACCCCTTTTCCATAGGAAATCCGCAACATTCTATTTTGAATAACTTTGGCGCCGGTCGACGAATCCTCGCGAATTTCTCAAAATAGGTGGGGCGCTACGCTCCGCTCCTACCCTGAAAGTCTCGGGGGGATTCGTCAAGCGGGGGCTGAGATAAAAGGGGGGTCCCAAAACGCGTTTTTCCAATGCATTTTTCCATAGGACCTTTAGACAAGGCTACAGCCCGAACGGCTGAACAGAATTACTAGAAATTTGGCAGAGAGGTAGTCCTCAGGTCAAGGAAGTGCCTTTTGTAGGTTTGGTGTAAATCTGTTCAGTAGATTCTGAGAAAATAGCCTTTAAATCAATATATATATCTGAGCCAGCTTACGGTACGCTTACCGTAAGCTTACCGTACGCGTACGGTGGCGTGCGCGAGCGCGATTCTGATTGGCTGTTACATCTAAGTAAACATTCGAATCGGTCGAAACCAGGAAGCGGCGGCCGCCATTTTCTCTCTCGCACTCTGAGGGGGGGGCTGTAAATAAAGGCAAAAAACATATAAAGGGGCTGTTTAGTCAGCGCCCATGCACATAGCCATGTTAGTTGAGTCCTCAAAGGCCAAAAACGGTAAATTTTTATTTTTTGAAAATTTCGCCGATTACGCTTACCGTACGCGTACGGTGCGCTTACGCTAAAAATTTTAATAAAAAAAAAACACTCTCTGTGCATGGCATATTATTGTCATCACTTACAAATTAAATTTAACAGATTACTTATCACAAGGAAGCGCATAATATGTCCTCCATGTGCGCACGGTGCGTAACGTGGGCACGCGGTGCGCGTAGCGCACTGCGTGCCCACCTTGCGTGTATGGCACTAACTGCGTAAAGTGGGCGCGCGGTGCGCAAAGCGCACCGCGTGCTCACCGTGCGCGCACGGAACGAACTGCGTTAAGTGGGCGTGCACGCCACGAATGGCGTAAAGTAACTTAGCATTTAAAAAACCGTACAAATTCACTGAAAAAACCATAGGTTTCACACACGTTATAGTTAGGAATTAGCATTTAAAAAACCTTGCAAATTCACTGAAAAAACCATAGGTTTCAGACATGTTATAGTTAGCGGAAATTTTACTGATAAAAAACCAATGAAATTCCCCCGTTATAGTTAGTGCAGGCAACTATAACTCACGCGACCGCAATCTTCTGCTGATGACATATGTGTCTTTATGAAAAAAAAATATTTCTAATATATGTATAGCTAAAAATTTATGGAAGAAGACATGGGCAAATAAGTGTCTAAATACAGTATTAGCATCAGCAGAGGATTGCGGTCGCGTGAGTTATAGTTGCCTGCACTAACTATAACGGGGGAATTTCATTGGTTTTTTATCAGTAAAATTTCCGCTAACTATAACATGTCTGAAACCTATGGTTTTTTCAGTGAATTTGCAAGGTTTTTTAAATGCTAATTCCTAACTATAACGTGTGTGAAACCTATGGTTTTTTCAGTGAATATATATATATATATATATATATTCACTGAAAAAACCATAGGTTTCAGGGGTGTTATAGTTAGCTGGACTTTTCACTTGTACAAAACCATTGAAATTCCCCCGTTATAGTTAGTTCAGCTAACTATAACTCGCGCGCCCGCAATGCACTGCTGATGACGTCACATATTACATCACTCATGACATGGTCAGTGACATCACTCATGACATCACTGATGACATCTCAAATGACATCACTGATGACATCATCCAGTGAATGTGTGTTTTTCTGAAAATTAAATATGTTTTATATATGTATATCTCAAGGTCGATGGAAGAATAAATGGGTATATAAGTGTCTAAATGGATGATTTGTTTTTAAAAAATTGATTGTGTAACTGACTGATTAAGTGTATCATAGTGAATACATGGCTTAGTGAGTAATGTTTAAATATGTAAATATCTGTATCAGTCTCTCACTTTGTGTATAAGTGGCTGCATGGGTTGGTGAGTAGCTACATGGGTGTCTATATAGGTTATTAGTTGCTTTTTTGAGTATCAGTCTGAGTGTCTGCATGGTTCGGTGGGGGGTATTACGTAGTGCATAGGTGCATGAATGAGTGACTCACTGTTTGTATGTGTTGAAGACAGCATGTGTGCAGGACTGTATGGGTGGATGAGTGTGTGTATGGGTGTGTTAGTGAGTAAATGACTGTCTCAATAGTGTCTTTATGAGTAACTACATATGTTTTAAACTAGTATATGTGACTATTGGTGTATATAAGTGAGTATATGTGAGAGTGAGAGATTGAAAGAGTTCCTGTATGAATAAGTATGTGTTTCTATAAGTGATTGTTTAAAAGACTAAGTATGTGTAAGTTTCCGTAGAAGTAAGTGTGGTTGTGTGTGTATAACTGTATATGCAAGTAAATGTATGTTTGATTCTTTATGAGCATGAGTGACTATGTGTGTGAGTAACTCTATGGATGAGTGGCCTAACAGGATGTATAGGTGTATGAGTACATATGATGAGTGAGTACATGTATGAGTGACTGTATAGGACTGTTGGTGAATGAGTGGATGTGTATGTGGATCTTAGAATTACTGAAGAGGTTGTTGTAACTGGTATTGGTATGTCCATTGTTTTGAAAAGTTTAGTCTCTATTTTTGAATGTGTGTATCAAAGGTTATATTAGGGTGAGAGGAGGTCTGCCACTCTATCACAAGGATGATGTCATCAGTGATGTCATCAGTGATGTCATTTGAGATGTCATCAGTGATGTCATGAGAGATGTCACTGACCATGTCATGAGTGATGTAATATGTGACGTCATCAGCAGTGCATTGCGGGCGCGCGAGTTATCAGGGCCGGCTTTAGTGTTGGTGGCGCCCTGTGCGACAATGTTTGTTTGCGCCCCTCCAATGACCACCTCCACCACGGATTCTCTCACTAGCAGCCTTTAACAGTGACCAAATCTCCATAACCACACTCTCTCAGATGCATTGAATTAGTTATATAGCGCCACTCATACCAGTGTAGGGTGTCTGAGCACTTTGCATCACACACACATTACACAGAGACAATCAATCATACGTGTGTAAATCAGTGTATAGGAAATGTTACATAAGCCAAAGGACTAAAAGTGTAGGAGTCACATGTCATCCATACTGGTAGGCAGTATAGTTTAAGAGTGCTTGGTGTGGAGAAGCACAAAGTCGAAAAAGAAACAGCCTAGTTGAGAGTTTTCTTTAATAATAAGAATCGATTTCTAGCCAAATTAACCCTTTTTGCAACATTAATCAATGCTCCAATAATGTATACTTTGCAGTGTGTATGCAGTTCTAGGATGAAAGTTAATAGCTCACTATTCTATATTAGGACTTTGTTATAAATTGCAAGTAACAAAAGGATGTCTCTTTTGAAAGCAGTAACCTGCTGATCTGTTTACATCATACGCACTCTGTAATCTACTTGGTACATGTTCTTTGCACTAACTTCACCGAAGTCAAAACCTCAACTATACAAAATGCTGAACTCTCTCCAGGAAGATAATTAATCACACGAGTTATCTTGACATTTATGTGAGGCCTGGTAATTGCCGGCGGAAAGAAACGCTGCAGCAGGTGCTTCTAAAGCATAAAAAACTTTCAAGCACGGCGCCCCCAGGAAGCCAGCACCCGGTGCGGTGGCACCGGTCGCACCGCCCTAAAGCCGGCCATGTGAGTTATAGTTAGCTGAACTAACTATAACGGGGGAATTTCAATGGTTTTGTACAAGTGAAAAGCCCAGCTAACTATAACACCCCTGAAACCTGTGGTTTTTTCAGTGAATTTCTGAGGTTTTTTAAATGCTAATTCCTAACTATAACGTGCCTGAAACCTATGCTTTTTTCTGTGAATTTCAAAGGTTTTTTAAATGCTAATTTCTAACTATGCCTACAGAGATAGGACATGTGAAGAAAGAAGAAAAAATGAACAGAAAGAAAAAAAAGAAGTGCAGAAAGAAGCAACAGAAGTCCTCAAAGACGAAGAAAAGTGCAGGAAGAAGGATAACGTGCAGAAAGAACAAAAAGAAGAGCAGAAAGAAGCCTTGTTGCAAAATCATCCTGTACCCTCAACTTTTTCAGACGGATACTGGTGGTAACTGAGTCTGACTAACCAGTCCTAGAGCCAGTGCTATGTTAAAAGACACTTAGAATACAGTGAAAACACCTACATACACTAGGGAACATTATGCGTTGGGGTCCCCCTGTGATTAGCATGACCTCCTCTGTAAGCCCCTAGTATATAATAGGGCAGGGGGATTAAAACTACCTCTTAAAACAGGCCACAGGGCGTTTTTGCACACGTTAACTCAGGCCCTGTCCCCTCCCTTCACCACTGTGTAAACACGCCCTGTGTCCGTTTTTAGTTGGGAGATTAAGTTCATTTGAATCCTGAGGGTCCCTAGGGTCCAGCTAGCCCACTAGGTACCTCCAGTAAGTGCCACAGAGCTGCGTTGCAGAGAGGTGTAAAAAGTGGCACGGCCTGGACCGCCTCTCTGCAATGCAGCTCATTGGCGCTTACTGGAAGCACTTGGTGGGCTAGTTAGCCCCCAGGGGCCCTCAGTATTGAAGGAAAATTATATCCCCAATTTAAAACGTGCCATAGTGCGTGTTTGCACACGTCACCTCAGGCCCCGTCCCCTCCCTTCACCACTGTGTAAACGCGCCCTGTGGCTGTTCTAAGTTGAGAGATTAAGTCCCCTTGAATCCTAAGGGTCCCTAGGGTCAAACTAGACTACTAGGTACCTCCAGTAAGCGCCACAGAGCTGCATTGCAGAGAGGTGTAAAAAGGGGCTTGGCCTCAGAACACCTGTCTGCAGCTCAGCTCCTTGGCGCATACTGGAGATGCCTGTTGGGCTAGTTGGCCCTCAGGGACCCTCAGTATTGAAGAGGAATTAATTCCCCAACTTACAACTCGCCAGGGGGCGCGTTTGCAGAGTGCTGCAAGGAGGGGGCGTGGCCTCCAGCACGATGCCAGTATTTTATTTCTTTTAATTTTTTAAGCAGGGGGGGCTGTGTGGTTCCCCTTCTTATTCTAATTTATTGGCCCTGATGACCCCATCCCCCAGGGCCTGTCTCCTAATTATATTTTTTTGACCCCAATCCCCAGGGCCGGCCACTGTTTTTTATTATTTTTAAAAAATATATATTTATAGACACACCTAGGACATGCTGGACAAACCGTACGTACCTATCACCATGACGATTTGCGTGATATTCATTAAAAGGCGACTATGCATACAATGAATCCACGTGGAATGTATTTACACCACTAGTGAAGCTCTGACATGTCTGATGCCCTACCGTGCCTAATCCCGGTAGACACCCTTGTCGTTTATTTATACAAACATGGGTAGCTATTGACGGGCACATTTAATACACATGCACACCAAGCCATTCAAAGGGAATTCGACAAAAATTCGACCAAAACTATGCAAGAAACCCCCCTCACGGTTAATAAAACACACATCCACTGCCGGATGTGTAATACTTTTTATTTTACTCTCTGGAAAGGGGACGAACATCACTTGAGAGTCACAGCGCGCTCCTGGCAGAGCCCAATGCTGTGTTACACCCACCATTGCCTGCTGAGTGCCACACACCTCTGTGTTGTTTTCCACTAGCTAGTGCATATGCTATGACACTCTCTAGCCCATGTCCACTGTAACACCACCCCGCAAATATGTCATACCACACTTGTCTTCGCACGGGTTACATTGCCCCATCTAACGTGCCTTCCTCGATTCCTATGTTATTAACGCACAGTGCTATGCCATACATATTACAATCTGGGATCCATATCTTTGTCACAGTGCATATGCAACGTTACACTCCCCAGCACAAATTTTATATTACAACTTTAGAGACAAGTTAGGTTACACAACACTGCCCTGTGCATATTACACTCCAAGGCGCATATCGCATAGCACGCGCTAGTGCCTGTGCTATCTCGCGCTCTCCAATGAATCTGTCATTGCGCACAATGTATTGCATATTATATTTCACGCCCGGTTCATCTTATATCACCCTTTTTGGTGCATAGTTTATACAATACACTATACCTAGTTTTCATTTTCAATCGTGCTCTCAGGACTATGTTCTATATAACACTGTGTTCACCTACCCTTTTCACGGGCATTACATTTTGCGATAGGGGGTGGAGGGTCAGGGGGTGTTTCTGCCAAGTGAGCCCGGAGTCACAGTCACCAACGTCCTCTTCTTCCTGAATAAAAGTGAGATTATGCTGCATACTTGTTCATATTTTAAGTAGTTCGCACAGACACACGTTTTAAAAACAATAAAGTTCCTAATTCCCGCCTTCTCTGAACAGTTAGCTTGCTGCCCCATCCCCCTTCTCCCTATCCTCTGTTGTGTGAATCCATGGACTAGCCTCCTCCCTCCTGCCATGCAAGGTCTGATGTGCTGCCACTGCCCTCAATTAAGTATGATGTACCAGTCCACTCCTCCTGCCCTCCATTGCCCAATTCTATGCCCCATCATTGACCTCCTGCTTAAACTCTGTGCTTAGCTTGCTGCCCCTATTCTCCTTCCCCCTGCCCTCCGATGTCTTTGTGCATGCCCCTGCTCCATCCTTTTTGCCCACCATGTTCCATGGACCTGCCACTCCTATCTACTCTGAGTGTTCTGTTGAGCTGCCACTCCCCTCCCACCTGCCTAGCATTGTCAGATGACTGTAACCTGTCCCTGCCACCTCCACCCTGCCTGTCCACATGCCATGCCCCTATCCTCTTCCTCCTGTCCTACATGGTCCATTGTACTGCCACACCCTTCTGCCCTCCCTGGTCTGTTGTGCTGCAACTGCTCCTCCTGCCTGCCCCGTGCGGTCTGTTGTGAGGCCCCTTCCCCTGAACTTTCTTGTCTGTGCACAGGTCCTGACCCTCCCTTCTATCCTCCATCGTCCTTTGTGCATGTCCCTGCACCCTCCTTCTTGCCCATCATAGCCATTGTGCTGCCACTAACCCTCCCACTTGCCATGCATGGTCTTCTGTGCTGCCATGGCCCCTCCCACCTTCCCTGTGTGGTCAGTTAGCTGCCCCTGAACCCCTCTCACCTTCCCTCCATGGTCTGTGTGTATGCCATCACAGTCTCACTGTTGCTCTTCATGGTGTGTCTTGCTTCTAGTGCCCATCCTGCCTGACCTCCATGGCTATCTTGCTGCTCCTGCTCTGCCCCCTTGCCCCCAGCCCTCTGTTTACATGTGCAGACCCCTACTCCCTCCCTCCTGGCTTGTCTGTTCCATTGTAATGCCCCTGATCCGTCCCTCCTGCCCTTTATGGTCTGTTATGCTGCAGCTTTCTCTCCTGTCTGTCCATTATGGTCAGCTAGCTACCATTGCCTCTTGCCCCTCTGTTCTCTGTTGTCCATGTGCATGGTCCTGTGCCCTCCCTCTAGCTTTCTATGGATTGTTGTGCTGCACTCCCTTCCCGCATGCCCTGTGTGGTATATTGTGCTGCTGCAAACCCTGATGCCTGCCCTGCAGGGTCAGTTTGGTGCACCTCTCCATGTCCCTCCTGTCCTCTGTTATCCAAGTCCATGTCCCTACTCCATTTCCTTCCATGATCCAATGTACCATACTTGCGAACATTTTGAACTTGGTAAGAGGGAGATTTTGAAAAAAAACTGGGGTATTGATTTTCCCCTTTGAGTTACATTGAAAAAGAGGAGATTGTAGACAGGAGACAGATCAAATAAAGCCCATTTGAGCTTAAAAACATTGGACGTTTCCTGGCCTAATCGGG
Organism: Triturus cristatus; assembly: GCF_964204655.1. Lineage (NCBI taxonomy): Eukaryota > Metazoa > Chordata > Amphibia > Caudata > Salamandridae > Triturus > Triturus cristatus. Next base: position 560,874,198 of record NC_140590.1, read on the forward strand.
TCTGTTGGCATGTATGGTTGTACTACCATTGCTTCTTCCTTCTGCCCACAATGGTCTATTACATTGCCACAGCCTCTCTTGCAAGTCCTGTATTGTTGGTTTGTTGCCCCTGCCCCCCTTTCCACTGCCCTCCATAGTCTGTTGTGCTGCCACGGCCCTTTCTGCCTGCTCAGTGTGGTTAAATTGTTGCCTTTGCACCCTCCTACCTGCCTTCAATTTTCAGAGTCCGTGCCCCTGGCCTCTGCCTCTCAACAGTATCCTAATGAACAACTAGATTGCTAACATTCTATATTTATTACAAAAGTGTGGAACGCCTGACGTCATCTTGATGTAATCAAAACTGTAATACCTAGAGCATTTCCTTTAGAAATTACATATATGAGAGGGTCTTATTGGCATCAAAATTATGGTTAGTGCTCTAAAAGACTAAAATAAGGACATATTTTCTGAGTTTTCAAATAGCGAGAAAGCACTTTTAAATTATTTGTTACCTTTATGTTTTTTTATCCAGTTGACCACTTGATTAAATGTTGCACTTAGGGGAGAGGATGTGGTGTTACTTCCAGAACTGCAGACTTTGCAACTGGGGAACCAGGTTGGAGTTTCTGCTTCATCTCGACATTCTGTGATTCTGGTCCAATCACTTAGTCTCCCCATGTCTACAACCAAAATGAATTTGTTCTTGTGTGATGTAACCAATACTCATGTAAAGCACTCCAATACCTGACAAGTCTGCACTATATAACACTGCGAAAACACAAAATAATAAGTGTTTTGCACACTTCTGTCATTGGGCTATATTTGGGCTACATCTGGGTGATTTTGGGCTACATTTGGGCTCTTTTGTCTCCGGTGGCCATCTTGGGAGATTTATTTGTTATGAAGTTTCCTAATTTCCTCATGTACTGCAGTCTCCTCAGTAGGAAATGCTTTCAGTTTTTTACTTTGATTCCATCATGAAGGTATTCAGATATGTCACACATTTGCCATAAATTCTGAATGTTAGCACTCTAGTTGCTCATTAGATCACTGTAGTAAAACTACTATTCACCATGGAAGTCTGCTCCTGGTATTAAAAGTGCATGTTTCAGTCTGCATGTCAGAATTTTTTAATGAAATAGAAGAGGATTTGAGAAGTCACTCAAAATGTGCCCTCATTTTCTTTCTTCAGCATTAATCATAATTTCTATGGCAAAATGAACCCCCTCATTGTGTTCCTTTTTAAATTAAATGTTTTAAGTGTTACCAGTTTATTCCAATCAAGATGGCTTCAGGTGTGCCATACTTTTGTCATAATGAAGACAGTAAGCGCTCTAGTTGTTTTTAAGAACACTCTGGGACATTCTGTCATTGGGCTATACTTGGGCTACATCTGGGTGATATTTGGGCTACATTTGGGCTCTTTTGTCTCTGGTGGCCATCTTGGGAGACTTATTTGTTATGAAGTTTCCTAATTTCCTCATTTACTGCAGTCTCCTCAGTAGGAAATACTTTCAGTTTTTTACTTTGATTCCATCAAGAAGGCATTCAGATGTGTCACACATTTGCCATAAATTCAGAATGTTAGCACTCTTTTTGCTCATTAGATCACTGTAGTAAAGCTACTGCTCACCAGGGAAAACTGCTGCTGGTATTGAAAGTGCATGTTGCAGTCTGCATGTCAGAATTTTTTAATGAAATAGAAGAGGATTTGAGAAGTCACTCAAAATGTGCCCTAATTTTTCTTTCTGCAGCACTAATCATACTTTTTATGGAAAAATGAACCCCCTCATTTTGTTCCTTTTTAAATTAAATGTTTTAAGAGTTACCACTTTAATCCAAGCAAGATGGCTTCAGGTGTGCCATACGTTTATCATAAGTAGGACTGTTAGCGCTCTAGTTGTTCTTTGGAACACTCTGGGAAGCTGCAGTAGAACACAAAGGAATCAACTGACAGTCTCTGCCCTTGTTGGATGTACATGTTTTACTGAGAATGTCAGACTTCATTCTCACATGACTGAGAAAGATAATGTGAATTTACAGAAAATAAGCTCTCAGTTTAGCTTATAGATCACCTTCCAAACCTCTGTGGGAAAAGCATGAGAAAATATTTTTCTCTCAATCATGATATCCCAGCAGAAGGCTTTTTCACATGGTGAAATCACCTTAGAACATACCACAATTCCTAAAATGAGTATGGTACCATCAACAAATGATTTATAATGTAACTAAAGTCTTAAAACCTTCTATTAACTGCAATGCTTTTTAATGAGGTGCTATCATGTATATTGGTCCCAAGATGGCTGCCAACACTTCTTGGATGAAGTGCTGACAGCCAATCAGATCTCAGGATGAGATGTGTGGTTAGGCTCCGCCCACATATATATATGATTTTACTTTTGATTTTCTCAGGAACTACTGAACAGATTGACTCCATATATACAAAAGGCACATCCCTGAGCTGACGACTACCTCTCTGCCAAATTTCAAGTAATTCTGTTCAGCCATTCGGGCTGTACCTTGGACTAAAGGTCCCTATGGAAAATTGCATGGGGAAAACACGTTTTGGGACCCCCCTTTTTTCTCAGCCCCCGCTTGATGAATCCCCCCGAGACTTTCAGGGTAGGAGTGGAGCGGAGCGCCCCACCTATTTTGAAAATTTCGCGAGGATTCGTCAACCGGCGCCAAAGTTATTCCAAATAGAATGTTGCGGATTTCCTATGGAAACACGGTCCTAACTATAACTATCTACTGGCGACAGCCAGTAGATAATATATATATATATATATATATATATATATATATATATATATATATATATCATCCAAAGCAGCGCTCCTTCCGATTGCTGGGACCCGAGAGAGCTGGCGCACACGCCGGCGGAGCACGCCGGAAATTAAATGTTCCAAATATGCAGATGTCGTGCGCTCTCAGGAACAGAGTGATCCAACACAGATGGCAGAACAAACGGGTGTTTATTCACAACGCGTTTCGACTTACAAAAGCCTTGCTCACGTGAATAACAGTGCTACAGTGAAAACAAACTAAGTAAAGTTTGGAGAGCTGTGAAAACAAACAATGGACCAAAAAATCAAGGTGGCCGAAACCCAGCCCAATGCAGCAGCCATCTTGGAGTGGTTGAATAACCATCTCAAACATGAATGTAATCATATATACGTTGTCCAGATAAGCTATAGGCAATCAAATTGACTACAAAATCTTTTGAGAAGTAGGTACTGATGAGGCATGATGTTAAAATACCTGGCAAGTGCCTGTGACGAGTTTATATAAACCACCCCATGTAACTACATTTCAATGGTGGTCAGAGGCAGAGACCTAACCCATATGTGCGGGATATCCTCTATCAACAGGTAAATTGATGGACAACAATCAGCAAAACAGGGGGGGTATATAGTATGTGTTCCCCAAGTGGGGCTAACCGTATTGACCAGAAGAAGGACCAAGTCTTTCACACGCCCAAATATCCAGAACTGGTGATGACCTCGGTGAAGTGAAGGGGGAGAGAGGGAGAAACTGCCCGTGCAGAGTGAGTGTCAGTGTTGGGGCCCCTGCCTCTCCTCCTAGAAAGAAATAAACAAAATCAAATGAAAAACATGGTTAAAAACAGATGCAAAAGAATCTGCATCTTTACAGTTCTAGTACATGTTCTAAAATTGGAAGAAGGGAGGAAGGGAAAAATGTATACTGGTTACACAGACATGACATGATGTAACTTGTAATACATCACACAAATCAGATGCAGATAGGCTGGCGACAGAATACCAATTTTACTCTCTGAGGTGTACGGCTAATTCTTCGTCCTGGTTGAGACCGCCAGGGTCCTTACTTTGAAAGTCAACAATGTATTTGGATTCCCTTTGTCTCAGCCTTAGTACCCTATCTCCTCCCCTTGGATTACTGAGGACTTGTTCCAAGATGAAGTACCTAAGTAGAGTGGAATCAGAGAAATGGTGGTCCCTGTAGTGACGTGCGACAGGATATTTTTCGTCTCTGTGTGTTATGGCTCTACTGTGCTCAAGTACCCGTTTTTTTGCTTGGAGGGTAGTGCTTCCTATGTACCACTTGTTGCAAGGACACACAATCACATAGATGGCAAATGTGGTGCTGCATGTTAGAAATTTCTCTATCTCCTTGTCAACTCCATTGTATGTGGTCGTTTTGAGGAATGTACTCTGTTTGCATGCTTTACAATGGCCACAGGGAAAAAATCCCTGAAGCCCATGTGTGTATTTGTCAGGGTACTCTGTCACATCACTGCGTACCAGCATGTCCCTAATGTTCTTACCCTTCCTATAGGTGATACTTGGACGCTTGGGAATACTATTGCCAATAACATTGTCAGCAGTAAGAACATTCCAATGTTTGGTCAGTATGTGTTTGATATTGTCAGAATTAGTGTTGTAGGTCATGATGATACGTGTGACATCGTCACTCTCCTTAGATGTCTGAGTGGGTTCACTTTCCAACGTAGAAGTTCTAGAGATCCCGTTGGCCCTCTCTCTGGCTCTATTGAGTACCCAATTGGGATAGCCTCTATTCCTAAAGCGTTCAAACATCTCCTCACTCGCTTGTAGATAGGCTTCTTCTGAATTGCAATTTCTTTTTGCCCTCATAAGCTCACCAAAGGGGATGCTCCATTTAAGGGTCTCTGGGTGACTGCTCAGAAATTTGCAATTCAGAAGAAGCCTATCTACAAGCGAGTGAGGAGATGTTTGAACGCTTTAGGAATAGAGGCTATCCCAATTGGGTACTCAATAGAGCCAGAGAGAGGGCCAACGGGATCTCTAGAACTTCTACGTTGGAAAGTGAACCCACTCAGACATCTAAGGAGAGTGACGATGTCACACGTATCATCATGACCTACAACACTAATTCTGACAATATCAAACACATACTGACCAAACATTGGAATGTTCTTACTGCTGACAATGTTATTGACAATAGTATTCCCAAGCGTCCAAGTATCACCTATAGGAAGGGTAAGAACATTAGGGACATGCTGGTACGCAGTGATGTGACAGAGTACCCTGACAAATACACACATGGGCTTCAGGGATTTTTTCCCTGTGGCCATTGTAAAGCATGCAAACAGAGTACATTCCTCAAAACGACCACATACAATGGAGTTGACAAGGAGATAGAGCAATTTCTAACATGCAGCACCACATTTGCCATCTATGTGATTGTGTGTCCTTGCAACAAGTGGTACATAGGAAGCACTACCCTCCAAGCAAAAAAACGGGTACTTGAGCACAGTAGAGCCATAACACACAGAGACGAAAAATATCCTGTCGCACGTCACTACAGGGACCACCATTTCTCTGATTCCACTCTACTTAGGTACTACATCTTGGAACAAGTCCTCAGTAATCCAAGGGGAGGAGATAGGGTACTAAGGCTGAGACAAAGGGAATCCAAATACATTGTTGACTTTCAAAGTAAGGACCCTGGCGGTCTCAACCAGGACGAAGAATTAGCCGTACACCTCAGAGAGTAAAATTGGTATTCTGTCGCCAGCCTATCTGCATCTGATTTGTGTGATGTATTACAAGTTACATCATGTCATGTCTGTGTAACCAGTATACATTTTTCCCTTCCTCCCTTCTTCCAATTTTAGAACATGTACTAGAACTGTAAAGATGCAGATTCTTTTGCATCTGTTTTTAACCATGTTTTTCATTTGATTTTGTTTATTTCTTTCTAGGAGGAGAGGCAGGGGCCCCAACACTGACACTCACTCTGCACGGGCAGTTTCTCCCTCTCTCCCCCTTCACTTCACCGAGGTCATCACCAGTTCTGGATATTTGGGCGTGTGAAAGACTTGGTCCTTCTTCTGGTCAATACGGTTAGCCCCACTTGGGGAACACATACTATATACCCCCCCTGTTTTGCTGATTGTTGTCCATCAATTTACCTGTTGATAGAGGATATCCCGCACATATGGGTTAGGTCTCTGCCTCTGACCACCATTGAAATGTAGTTACATGGGGTGGTTTATATAAACTCGTCACAGGCACTTGCCAGGTATTTTAACATCATGCCTCATCAGTACCTACTTCTCAAAAGATTTTGTAGTCAATTTGATTGCCTATAGCTTATCTGGACAACGTATATATGATTACATTCATGTTTGAGATGGTTATTCAACCACTCCAAGATGGCTGCTGCATTGGGCTGGGTTTCGGCCACCTTGATTTTTTGGTCCATTGTTTGTTTTCACAGCTCTCCAAACTTTACTTAGTTTGTTTTCACTGTAGCACTGTTATTCACGTGAGCAAGGCTTTTGTAAGTCGAAACGCGTTGTGAATAAACACCCGTTTGTTCTGCCATCTGTGTTGGATCACTCTGTTCCTGAGAGCGCACGATATCTGCATATTTGGAACATATATATATATATATATATATTACCTACTGGCGGTCGCCAGTAGGTAGTTATAGTTAGGACCACGTTTCCATAGGAAATCCGCAACATTCTATTTTGAATAACTTTTGCGCCGGTCGACGAATCCTCGTGAATTTTTCAAAATAGGTGGGGCGCTACGCTCCACTCCTACCCTGAAAGTCTCGGGGGGATTCGTCAAGCGGGGGCTGAGATAAAAGGGGGGTCCCAAAACGCGTTTTTCCCATGCATTTTTCCATAGGACCTTTAGACACAGCTACAGCCCGAACGGCTGAACAGAATTACTTGAAATTTGGCAGAGAGGTAGTCCTCAGGTCAAGGAAGTGCCTTTTGTAGGTTTGGTGTAAATCTGTTCAGTAGATTCTGAGAAAATAGCCTTTAAATCAATATATATATCTGAGCCAGCTTACGGTGCGCTTACGGTGCGCTTACCGTACGCGTACGGTGGCGTGCGCGAGTGCGATTCTGATTGGCTCTTAGATCTTAGTAAACATTCGAATCGGCCGAAACCAGGAAGCGGCGGCCGCCATTTTCTCTCTCGCACTCAGAGTGGGGCAGCATAAATGAAGCCCAAAAATGTGTAAAGGGGCAGTATATTGAGATACTAATCACCCAGCAGTGATATACGGGCCCCCAAACAACCCCCAAAGGCAAAAAAAAATATTTTTTTTTTCGAAAAATCGCCGATTACGCTTACCGTACGCGTACGGTAAAAAAATTAAAAAAAAAAAAAAAAATTATCCACACTTTCCACACCCCATGTGCAAATGGTGCCCTAAGGGCTCCATTTGTGCATGGCATATCAAATAAATGAAAATAATAAACAAAACATTTCACAACGATGCGCATAATATGTCCCCCATGTGCGCACGGTGCGCGAAGCGCATCGTGCGTACATGGCCCATCCCGCATAATGTGGGTACGCGGTGCGCGCAGCGCACCGCGTGACCACTGTGCGTGCATGGCACTAACTGCGTAAAGTGGGCGCGCGGTGCGCGAAGCGCACCGCGTGCTCACTGTGCGCGCACGGTGCGTGAAGCGCACCGTGCGCGCACGGAACGAACTGCGTTAACTGGGCGCGCACGCCACGAATGGCGTAAAGTAAGTTAGCATTTAAAAAAACGTACAAATTCACTGAAAAAACCATAGGTTTCACACACGTTATAGTTAGGAATTAGCATTTAAAAAACCTTGCAAATTCACTGAAAAAACCATAGGTTTCACACATGTTATAGTTAGCTGTACATTTTACTGATAAAAAACCAATGAAATTCCCCCGTTATAGTTACTGTAGGCAACTATAACTCACGCGACCGTAATCCTCTGCTGATGACATATGTGTCTTTATGAAAAAAAAATATTTGTAATATATGTATAGCTTAAATTTAATGGAAGAAGACATGGGCAAATAAGTGTCTAAATACAGTATTAGCATCAGCTGAGGATTACGGTCGCGTGAGTTATAGTTGCCTACAGTAACTATAACGGGGGAATTTCATTGGTTTTTTATCAGTAAAATGTACAGCTAACTATAACATGTGTGAAACCTATGGTTTTTCAGTGAATATATATATATATATACACACACACATATGTGTGTATTTATATTTATATACTTTTAAAATTTTGGCCATGCTGCATTGCTTTTTATCCCGTTGGCTCACCTAATGGCTTTGCCAATCCTTAAGCTGTTCACATCGGAGGGTTGGCAGCAAGGTCTGGCTGGAGCAAACTTTATTTAAAGGGGAGGGGCCATGTGTCCCCCCTCCCTTAGCCAAATCTGCACCCAGGGCCACCATCCTCCAAGGCTGAACTTTATTTAAAGGGGAGAGGGGCATGCAGCCCCCCTCCCTGAGCAAACACTGCCCAAACCCGCTCGCAACCAACCCCCCACCACGCCACACATGGCCTTCAGCCGTGCGCAGTGTGGTGTTGGCCTGAGTGCTCCAAACCCCCTGTATGCATGCAGCCAACCCTCCGCAATGCATGGCCTGAAGCCAGCCCTTTATCCAGACCCTTGGGCAGCCAACCCCTTGCTTCACACAACCTTCACCAGTTCATAGCAATTCACATCAGACACTCAGTCCCAAGCCCAATTTAAAAAGAAAAAATTCTGATCCCACAAAACTCTTGCGAGAGGTAGTGTGTCCCCCTGAGCTCCCTTGGGGGGCTGCTCTGGCTTCCGCAGGACACCGATCACAGGACCCCCAACCCCATTTTATTTTAATTTGGCCCGTGGTGGGGGGGGGGGGTTGTTCCTTTGAAAGCTCCCCCTCCCCCCAAGGTGCAAGGGGTTAGGATACCCCTACAGTGCCACCTTATTATTTTTTTTAATTTTCAGGACACGGGGACCGAAATGGCAGCTGCAACATTTCTCTTTATGTAGCAACTAGCCAATCAGAGCCCAGACGATCCTTGTTTCAGCCATGTGATGGGATGACTGGCGGTGAATTGAGAGAGGAACACAACGTACAGATGAAAGTGAAGCGCTCTATTTGTGGTTGAAAACGTTCAACACAAATATAAGGCATCACCCTTTTAATACCTCCTGGCCTCAGTAACCAATGACATGCTGTAATGGAACCACATGCAGGAGCATTGCCTTCACAGGAACCGATGCTCTGGTGTATTGGGGGAAAGAAACCTTCAGGACGTCTGGCTGCAGTCTTGCTAAATACATTAGGGGCAGTCGTAGTAGTAATGAATCTAAATCCATGGTGGTGGTGTTTACTGATCGTTTGCAGAGGGACGGCATCATATATGCTATTAGCAGCCCAGAATTCCTGTGTGTGTTCTGCACATTTCTGCTGTAAAAGGGACAGATGGCTGGTGGTCAGTTAATGCCAGCCCATCACAGTGTGGAAACTCTTTGCAGTTTATGGTGCACTTGGGTTTAAAGGCAGAGCTTTCCTGCTCAGGTTGCTTCTTGTCCGTGAGCAGCTGGCTGATCCTGGCATGCGATGTGACCATCGATAGCCTGAAAGAAGTGCTCCACGACGCCCACTCCGCAGAGGAGCGGTAGACCCCCGGGAGGGACCAGAGAGATGAGAGCTCCCGTGGAGTCAGGAAGCAGGGATCACTTGCTATGGGTGTGACTGAGCAGATCGATGTACTCTTCCATTTAGGACTGATTCTTCCCAGGCGAGAGGATTGGCCCCTTCCACAGAACTCTGGACAGGGAATGTGGCATGGCTACGACTGGTCCTGCACCTAGCACTGCAAATATTACATAAACAGCAAGGAAGAGCAACAAAAGGCTACACCTCCTTTTTTTTTTTAAAACAAACTTTATCGGGATTTTCATGTGCAGGTATATCGTAGTACACATCACAGTAAATATTTAATTATTCCGGGAATACAGGATACAATTCAGACATTGTGCGTTATCCGTTCAAATTGTATAGGTGTCCACGACATATTACTATAATATCCTAAGACCGCTAGAAAGTTCACCATTCTATCCCAGAGTTATGCTTTACATACCTAGCCTACGAGCAGTTGTATTCAAGGGGAGCGGTGTCCGCCCAACTGTCCCACAACCCCCAATCCCACCCGGAACCCACCCACCATACCCAACCATGCTACACAGAAAGCAGTCTCGGTCTGGGGGACTCAGAGCAGACCCCTGGGGGGGGGGGAGGACAAGGGATGGCGAACCGGAGCGGAGGACAGACCCACCCCAAGCCCATGGAAGGGGAAGGATGGAGGCCAGTTCATGCAGCACTAGAGGGGGAACCCAACCATACAAATCACCACACCTCCCAGAATCCGGAGTCAGGCACACACTCACAATCCCAACGACCCATCTCCGTCAACAAGCACCGCCGCTAATGCGGTGGGGACTCCGGGGGGGTAACCACCACTACCCCCTCCTCCTCTTCCTCCATCTCGCTCTTGAATGATTCAGTCAGGTGTGCCCACTCCAGGGAGATAGGCCGCTTGCGCAACCCCCGACTCTCCTCACGGTACAGCGCCTCTCGCTCTGCTACCGCCCATCATAACCCCTCGTCTCCCCAAGCCTCAACACGCGGCGGTGTGCGGGACTTCCACCGCTGTGTTATCAGGCGCTTCACCAGCATTAATGCCAGGCTGGCGAAGCAGCGCAGCAGTTTCGCCTTCAAGGGGAGCGGTAAAAGCCCCAATAAACAGGCCCCTGCCGTGTCCCAGGAGGGATGTTCAGCAATCGTGCTCAAGACGTGCGTTATCCTACCCCAGTATCCCCGCAACTTCGGGCAAAACCACAGCATATGTACCAGGTTGGCGTCTGGCGCCGGCAGCGGGGGCAGGTTGCAGCCGCCGTGTTGTACATCCTACTCAGTGCATGGGGAGTAAGGTACGCCCTGTGGAGGACCAATAGTTGAATAGTTTTCAATCTGCAGTTGCGGGACACTTTTTTAGGGTACACCAAGATATCGCTAAATGTCCGTGACAGATCTGTCTCCCACTGTGTCCGGAGAGCGACCACAGAGACCTGAGTATGCTCCCGGAGGCCCCGGTAAAGCCATTTGACCAGGAACTGTCCATGGCCCATTATCTGGAGGGGTTGCAGAAGGTGGAATGTGGAGGGTTCAGCCGGCGTCGCCCGCCAGTGTGTCCGAATATACCGAGAGATCGCAGCGTGGAGCAGAAACTGGGTGTCGGGTACCCTGTTAACCCTCACAAACTCTTCGTGAGACATCAAGTTGCCCTCTTGGAAAAAGGCCCCTATTGTTTCCACCCCCTGTTGTGCCCATGCCCGTATTTGCCCGGCATGCAAAACTCCCCATCTCGTGGGGAGGCCGCACAGCGGCATGTTTGGGGAGTATGGATTCGGGATTTTGGCATATTTACATGCCTGTGTCTAGTAATGGACCGCTCTCATTAGCAGGGCCGGTGGGTCCGACGGTTTAGGAGCGCCGGGGCACAACATCGACTGCAAGGCCCCACGTGCCAGTTGGTTCGGGGTATAGCCAATTTCAAACAGGTTTTTCCCAGCCAGCCAGTAGGCCAACCACTGCAGCTGGCCAGTGATGCAGTATGCCCTAAAATCGGGTGCACCCATCCCGCCAGCTCCAAAAAGGCTACACCTCCTGATAAATAAAAGTTTCATGGGTGGGAGATGCAAACAATTATTTTTTCTATTCCTACCAGGGTGAATAAACACAAGGTTATGCACATAAATGCATTTAGCCTTGTGGGTTAAAAGAACACTGTGTAGAATCCTCCAGAGCCCAGTGTCATCAACCCCTGGAAAGTAACTCAAGTCCTGCCCACACAGCACACTGTAAAAAGGTCTACATCTTAATGCCTGCCGGAGCATTTGTGATATTGTCATTTGCTGTTATGAAGCAGCTGGAGGGATCCCCGCAGCACCAGATTCCGTCTTACACATGAATATATTGTGCACAGGGCATATCTCACTCCAGCAAAAATAAATCGCTATTTCCAGTGAACAGACCCTCCCTGCCCCCGTTGTTATCTGGTAGACGCTGACCTCCTGCACATGGTTTGGGGGTGCCCATGCCTGCAGCGTTACTGGCGGGGTGTCACCACCCAGCTGTCCACCTGCATGGGGTGCTTGGAGCTACACACCTAAGAGGTGTGCATCCTAGGTCTCTATCGCAGGACCAAGAAAAATAAGGTCAAATCCCGTTTCCTTGATCTAGGGCTAATAATGACCAAGCGCCTCATCACTCGGCCATGGAAGGCACGAGAACCCCCAGTGCTTGCAGTTTGGACGTAATCTCTTATCATTTGTGCTCAGACAGAAAGCGTCGCCTTGCACAGGGAAGACATTTTAGGGCTACGCCAATACTTCATATCAACCAACTGATTGACCTGCAAGCAGCCACTCAATTAGCTTCAGGCGGTGGCGCTGACTCACCGCCACAACAGACAGAAGACATAGGGCCATATGTATCATTCCAAATTGCGAACAGCGTTTGCGATCGCAATTTGGCTCAGTGGTAAGTATTAAAGAAAAACTGCCTCGCAAAATAAGGAATTGCAAAATTTGTGATTCCTTATTTTGCGATTGCATTTAAGGAATCGCAAATTGCTATTCCTTAAATGCAATGTAAGAAGCACAGAAAAAGTGCAATTTGGCCTTAAGGAATCGCAAATTACCACCAATTTCAAGTTGCTGGTAATTTGCGATTTCTCTGAAAAATTCACTTTTTTGCATTTTCCAAAGTGCCATGTGGCGCACATACATGCCCTTAAGGCATGTATGTGTGCCACATCTGCACACATGCACATTTCAGGGATGCAACAGGGTGTCCTTTTGACACCCTGGCACCCTTGACATTGCATTCTCGATTTGCGATTCTCTAAATTGAGGATCGCAAATTGAGAATGTCTTCCCATTCATTTCTATGGGCCTCTAGGCCCATAGGAATGAATGGAGAGGTATTCCTTAATTGCGATTCGCAATTTGCAATTTGCAATTAAGGAATATGTAGGATTCGCAAAATTATTTGAAATCCTACATACATAACATTTTGCGATTCTCAAATAGCGATTCGCAAAAAATCGCTATTTGAGAATCACAAAAACAAACTTTCATACATATGGCCCATAGTTCACTAATTGGTTCAATGGCTGCTAGAGCTTTTTGGGTATGCACTACCTGCCATACATAGAGCTCCAGGTTAACATTTGGTTACAGGGCCTCGTTCATTAATTGCCCAGCATGTGTCGAACAGCTTTATTGAGGGGGGGGGGGGGGCAAGACGGGTGGAGGGACTGTTGATGTTTTGTTATAGTTTCTCTTTCTTGTTGCTCAGTTTACCTGTTTATTGCTGGGTACACAAATGGCCTCATCGCTGAAAAATATTGGTTGTAGCACACCGATTATCCAGAATAATACACCGTAACTTGATGCCTTCATTAGGGCTTTTACCTGTACATCTCCGTGGATGCAGCTAATACTGGTTAGCGTAACACACTGTACGTCATGTGCCTAACTCTTGTAATGCTGTACTAATGTATATTATGCAAATTGTTAGGCCAGATGTGCAAACCTCATATAATGATTGTAAAATATAACATTCAATAAACAGATTAAAAAATAAAATAATAAATGAAGAAGCTAGAGTGATGAAAAAGAGTTTGAGGTCGTAGGTGGGCCAAGACAGAGGACAGTCTTTTTTAATGACCTACATCCAACCCAAAAAGTCCTTTAACATCCTTTCATGGGCTAGGGACCAGGCCCATCGAAATCCCTCCAGGACGTGACTTCATAGACTGACCTCACTGGTTAGGTTCTGCTGTGCTTGGGCAGCTCCGTGACCTGATGAGGCAACTTTTGCAGAATGAGAGGTCTGGACAACCATTTCATCCCCACCGCACAGCTCAGGTGAGTTCCTAGACCTGGTGGCGTGAACCTGACAAATTCGTCCCAGGCCAGCACCTCAGCTGGAACATGCCAGGAAGAAACTGCAAATTTGACACACACACTCCACTGAATTGATCCTGCAAGCCATACAGTTCTCTAGGGTATCGTTAGAGACCAAGATCGGAGAGGTAAGATCTGATGTCTCCTTACTGCGTCAAGATCTGCGACTGGCTGCAGTAACAATAACCGAAACTAAACTGGCAGAGACAGAAGACTCCCTCAAGTACATGAAACAAACAGCAGTTAATAGACTGATTGAAGTGACAAAATCCCTGGAATTGAACAGAAGCCGCTGAGGCTGAGGGCCATGCACTGTGACAACCTTCGCTTCCACTCCTTGCCTGAAAGCATCGATGTGGGGAGCCTCGTCTGCTTCCTGGAGCAATGGATAGGGAAGTGGGCTCCAGAAGGCCTATCCAATTTTTTAATTATCATACTGGCCTATCATGTGCTAACCCAGAGACTACTGCTGGGGGCTACACCTTGACCGATAATCGCACATGTCCTCAATTGTCAGGTAAGCCGGAACTGTAACATGTGAATCTTACAATATTTCTGGACTTTACTAAAAATGACCAAAAACTATGAAGGTCCTTTGAAGATGTCAAGAAGAATCTGAGAGCTATGGATCTTCGATATATGCTGATTTCTCCCACTGAGCTGAAGGTAATAGTTCAAAGTTGTGCCGCCTTATTCTAGTCCCCTGAGGAGGCATGGAAATGGGTCAAGGAGAGACTGAGAACTGGGGCTCCCAGGCCCCCTACGGGAAACCGTGACAATTGTAGAACATGATCACTTTTCTCCCAAGGGAGCGATGACAACCACATCATGGCAGAACCCTCTCACGCCAAGCCAATTAATTATAAGAAATGTTAATCCTGGGTCCTACAGCTGGCATGGTCCATGAGAGCAATGGTTCCCGCGAATGATCAGACTCCCTCCTGGAGAGTCAGTATGCTGGTACTCAGTCAATTTGAGCTAATGGCAAAAGAGACCGCCATGCCCCTTGCTTGTATACTCTTTCCCGAACTTCTGGTTTACCCTGGTGGATCACTAAGTTGGGTTAATCTTCTTATTTTTTGGGGGTGAGGGAAATCGAGTGAGGAGGTCGCTATCCTTTTGCTTTTTCTGCTAATCTTTATCAGTTCTAGACCAACGTTTCACAACAGAGGCTTCATGTTTCGAGGTTTAAAATGAGGACAAGGGTTTCTTATGCATTACTAAGTTGCCAAAGTTCATGTATCCGGACCATAACGTGCAAACTCTGGTGCACACTTGCGTAACGTAGCATTCGATGGCGGATGACTTTATGCATTTGCGACCACAAACCCCAGCGAGGTGTGTCTCTCGGAATGTAAGTGGTCTCCTTATCCTCAGCACTGCCAAACAATAGAGGGCTGATATCCTCTTACAGGAAACAGACTTTACTTGTGACCTCTGCAGTTGCTTCAATAGATATGGTTTCCTCACACTAGCTCACTCTGACTGTGGGTGAGGGCATTAAACGGTGGCGATATTGATAAACAAACACCTTCCATTGGTGGTGACAAACACATGGAAGTTTGCCGGGAGGAGATATGCTATGGTGGCCGGTGCATTATTCGATCAACGCCTTACATTCTGCCACCATTGTCCAAAGGTTTCCTGTTGAAACTCGGCTGCATTGTATTGGAGATGCCGTGTAGTCTAAAGCTAGTGGGTAGGGACTTCATTGGTTTGGTGGACTACAGGAGTGATAGATCAGGTCTTCTCCTCACAATGATATCCTGGTTGTCCTTACTGGCTGACTTCCTTAGGTGCATGTGAATAAGTGGCACGTGACGCCACTGTTACTATCAGGATGGGGGGTCTCACTTTCTTTTCCGGGGCACACAGATCTTATTGTTGTGTTGATTATTTCTTGACACCCACCTCACACTTGAACCGAATTAAGAGTACAGACCTCCACACCAAATGACTTTCTGACCATGCAGTTATCAGACTTCTGTTATATTGTAAACCTCTGATTATCCCACATAGATATCAGTTGAGCCTGTGTGACTTAAACATAGGGAGCTAAGAGACCCCTTAGCAGAGAAGAAAATGCAGTACTTCAAAACCAACCGGGTGAAATGTGATTCCCTGCTGTGTTAAGGGAGGCAAATAAAGCAGTCATTCGGGGCAGGCTGATAAGTGCAGTCTGGTACCAAATGAAATAACAACAACGTACACACAATTGAAGCAGGAGGTCTTTACAGCTGAAGGGAAACATGGATTAAAGTCAACTAAAAATAACTTACACAAACTCACTGAATCGAAACTACACCATTGAACAATTTGAAAAGAATTGAGACCTTAGACATGGTTGAAGGACCAGAGCACCCTTATGAGCAAGGAGATAGAATGGGTAAACTGACACATTGTCTGGCACGTAGGCAGGAGACGTCTAGATACATTCGCCAGATATTGGGGGGATGGAAATCTCCAACGCCAAACAGGTAAAATTGCAAACAAATTTGCATACTACTACAGCTTCCTACATATGGGTAATGTCCCTGGACTTCTAGACCACCAACAGGTCTACCCGACCTCTACATCCATGTCAAAATTATCCATATTAGACATGGCACAGTTTGACTGACTTAATACTACATCAGATATCAATGAAGGTGTGAAATAGATATCCATAGTTAAATCTACGGGACCAAACTGATTCCTGATGGAATTGTATAAATGTCTTGTTATCCCACTGGACAACCATTTTGAACTTGTTTGAGAGCGCCAGAGATAAGGGGAGCCTCCCACCCGAACTAAAAGAGGCACACATTGTAAATATCTTGATGCCGCATGCCCTGGACTGGACATCTTTCTAGGGAGACAGACTTATATTGACCAATTTCCCTGATTGAAACTGAGGCTTGCAAATATACGGGCACACCAGTTATAACTGACCTGATCCACCCGGATTAAAATGGCTTTATGCCACACCATGCGACCACGCACAACCTACATCTTGCCTTTAATGTATTCTCTCTCAATGAATGAACTCCTTGCATTACTTTTTATCAATGTCGCAAAAGCCTTTGTTAGTATCTCATGGGGTTATCTTTTCACGCTCAGGTGAAAATATGGGTTGTGGATCCAGATTCATTGATTACACCTGCAAACTTCACATGTGATGAAGTGCCGGTGTTTGGGTGGGAAGGACAGTATCATCCTCGTTTCCACTGGAAAGGGGGTGAGGCAGGGATGACCCTCCCTCCCCAATATTATTTGCAATAGCGATAGTGCCCCCTTGCTCGCAAGGTTAGACAATCCGGGCAGGTCACTTGTTTCCATTGGTCAGTGGACCTGGAGGATAAAACATTGCTCTATGCTATCTGAGTAATCCATTGACCTCTTGTCCTGCTGTTATGCAGATGCTAGAGGCTTTTAGTGAGTATTCAGGTTAAAAACTGTGCCCTGGGGAGGAATATGGTGCCTGGGTCTATGAAGTTGGGTTCCTAATTAATACACATAAAATAACTTGGAGTACACTTAGCTCATGTAGAAAGGTTGATGTTGGCTGCTAAGATCATATCGCTGCTTTAAGGCGTCCGTAGAGATACGTGATCCTGAATATCTCTCTCCCTATCTAGATCGTAAGAATCACTCTGACGCGTCAACTAAAAACATTTTTGGGAAATAAAGATCACCCCTCGGCCTCATTTGTTAAATGGTGAAAATTAACTTATAATAGAGACTTAGCAATGATTGACCCTATGTCTTATTACAGGGTGCCGCCTTGATTGATGTGACAGAATGGATCCACCCTTCCACAGATTAGTTCACTTTTAATATATTAATACGCCACCCCTATGTAGGACTTGTCACCACAAGGCACATCTATGAATACGTTTGATGTCATTGTAATGATAATTGTGTCAACTGTTGTTTTTTCACAATTGATGTTATTGAAGGCTTCAGTTAGTCATCTGTGTCCCTCTGAACTCAGTAATCTAGGCTCTGTGGGGAGACTCTTGATTTTAGTTGTAACTTCCTCAAATCTATCTTAATGTGCAAACTCATAGCTGGTTGAATGGCAAAGGATGTTTCCAGTCCGGTCCTGGCCAAGAGACGCCTGGTATATTTCTGGGCAATGGTTTTCACCTGGAATTGTGCACCAAACCTGGAGCTGGGCGTAAGGAGGGTATACTCCTAACACCAAGCAGGCTGTGGCACTGAGTGTTCTGCGTGACTGAAAGCACCCACTCCGCAGCGCCGAAATAAATTGTCCCAAGGTTCAGAGGAGTGGCCACAAAGGAGACTGAGGGGGAAGGAGGGTGTGGTTTGTAACCCTGCATTCCAGTACCCCAGAGATATGCTGGGGCTTGGTGGTGATTTGGACTATCGGCACAGATTTTGAAGCATACATGTTCAACTTTTCAACTGCACTAAAGTTGGAGCGTGGTCCGGGTTGTCGATGGTCTAGTCCGACTTACCTGGTTCGAAACAGAGTGACTCAATATAGTGAAATGCACCGCAGTTATCAGCGAGGAGATTAGTACGCCCTACAGTAAAACATACAGTGGCTGTTACATTGTTCAATGGGCCATTATCAGTGATAGGCCCCCTGCACACCACCTAGTGGACCAGGGAGGAAACGAAAGGAACCAGGCTGCAGTACTTATAATTAGGAAAGAAAGAAAAGTGTGTGCATTAACGTGACGTAACAGCAGCAGGCATCAGCTGTCAGACTGGATCACCACTATCTTATGCAAATACTGTGTGATGCTTCCCAAGCACATAAATGCCTCACGGTGTTCTGAGAGTATGCTCGTTTATGAATCTAATGCAAATATGTAAACATCTATTTTAGGCCTCCAATAAAAGCATAAATGATCAGTGGTTGGGCCGGGGGAGGAAGTCCTAGATGGGGGGAACCATGTCCATGGAGCAGAGGGTCAACACGCAGGGGAACGGGAGCTCCAAACATATTGGCTTACCCAATATATAGTGTAGGAAATACTCCCAGGGCCCAGATGTTAAATAGTACCTGAGGACTGAAGCCCCCATTGTGCCATCCACAGACTTGGCCAATAAAACATGACTTCAATCCTACCCTGTTTAGCTTGACTGCAACAGACTAAAACCTGATGTCAAACCTATCAAAAGAACCCTTTTTGACAGGCAGGAAACCCTGCTTTTAAATATTAATAAGTCATTCTAAGTACACCTTGTTAGCCACAGGGTAGAATACCCAGTATTTAAAAGTGAAATATTTGTGAAATTAGTACCTCCAGTGACTGGCCCCTAAAAGCTATTTACACTGCCACGGCTGTGGCTGGATCCTAGAAAATTTCAAAGTTCAGATTTTAAACTTTAATATGACATGTTTGGCTGGAAATGGCTAAAATATTTATTCAAGGACTATTTTTCGCATTTATTAAACGTTCAATTCATTAGTTAAGAATGTTAATAAATATTTAGGAACTTCATCAATGTGAAAGGGACAGAGGTGAGGCCTGATACGAGATCTTCAAAATGGAGAACGTTTTCCTCATCTTGGATTTTAGGAGTAAGGAGCACTATGGGACTATCTGCAGTAGGGCAAGCAGGAACTGATAAAAAAGTGGGTAGGGTTGACCCCAGGAACCTTTACTCCACTGGTTAGGGAGACCCAGTAGTTACTTTCGCTCACTAGCTACTATCAACCATAAATATGGCAGCCAAAGGCGCATCATCTAAACACTCTCTGGACCTGATGTCTGTGAACTGAAAGGAACCCTGAAGGACTTGACTCGCTCCATCTTGAACCCAGGACAAAGAGGTGGCTTCAAGGGATAGTTGGCTGACGTCCTGTGTGACTACAAGGACTCAAGCTGCAAGATGCCTTTTTCCTGAAGTGATTGGTTGACTAGTACCAACTGGACCTGGACTATACCTTGCTAGTGGCCTCTGCTGGAGAGAGTCCTGGCCCGTAAGTACTGTCCGTGAGGTCCCGGAAGCCTTCGAAGTCATGCTCCAGAAATCCTGAAATGTTGGAACATGAAACATTTTTGGCTTCCAAGACCTCAGGAGCCTTCTGTGGAAGCTTAACTCAAAAGTGTCCAATTTCAATGCAACTTCTTTGAAAACAGCTTGAGGCTTACCCTGCTGGAGATTTTTGAGTTCAGTAAAAAAGGTTCATTCCTTATTACGAGTTTGGGGGTCCGTGAACCGCCATACCCGCGGTCCGACTGCCTTCAGCTCAGCGATCCACCGTCCGTATTGCGAAATGGGCGGATTGCTTTTGGAAAGACTGCAGGTGAACCACCGACCACCAGGGTCACAGTCAGGGAAAAGCAGCAGCCAGATGGCAGTACAGAGGAGTTTCACAGCTGTCCTCATTACAAGTTGACTTTCTGACGAGCCGACCGTGGCAGCCAGCTTCGAGTTGGTGGAAATGAAGGATTTGGGGTGCAAACTGATCTCTTTCCTATTCTTTCCATCAGATTTCAACATGGATCCCTTTCTTCAGGTCCCTCCTTCACAAGAGCATTTTCACCCAGAGGATTACGACCCTGTTTGCGGCGATATATAGGTGAGACAGTTTTGTACCATATACCCATTGCCTGGTCTGCTCACATATGGGCCAGACTCTGGCAATGGGTGGGTGGTATTTTTCTCATGTATATGCATTTGACACATATGCAGTCGAAATGTTCACACAGTCATCGATACATATGGAAAACTAATCACCACAGCCGTAGGATCTCTGTAGCCACTTCGCTGGCACTGTGGTAAATTAGTAATATGGGGGCATATGCATCAACATTAGCATTTGCGATTCCTTATTAGCGAAAAATAAGGAATCGCTAATAAGGAATAGCAAAAGGCTATGCATGTAGGAATCGCTATTCAAATAGCGATTCCTTAACATTCCTTATTACCGAATCGGTAATACCGAATCGGTAATAAGGAATACCTACCCATTCATTCCTATGGGCTTGGAGGCCCATAGGAATGAATGTAAAGCCATTCTGTATTAGCGATTCGGTATTACCGAATCGCTAATAGCTGGAGCACTTTCAAGGGTGCCAGGGTGTCAAAAGGACACCCTGTTGCACCCCTGAAAATGATATGTGCACATATGTTGCACACACACATGCTCTAAGGGCATGTGTGTGCGCAACATGACACTTTGAAAAATGCACCAAAGTGCATTTTTCAAAGTTTTTGCAAATTACCATGCAGTTTATCTTCATGGTAATTTGCTCCCCTTATTAGCGAATTCGCTAATTTTTTAACTTTGATGCATTGCATTTAAGGAATCTCACTTTGGGATTCCTTAAATGCAAGAGCTATTTAAGGAATCGGTATTTAAGGAATCCCTATTTAAAGAATCGCTATTTAAGGATTCCTTAAATACCGATTTCTGCTTTTGGGTTGATGCATTGGGATTGGGTATTTTTTACTTAATACCGGGAGCTAATAAGGATTCGGTATTTTACCGACTGGATTTGGGCTTGATGCATAAGGGTGATGGTGAACTAAAGATTGCCAGCTTTGTGGTCTTCGGGTGACTGCGGACACGGCGTTCGGGCAGTCGGACCGCCAAACTCGTAATCAGAACTTAAGTCACAAAGCGCATCCGCATTCGTGGCGGAGGTCCCACAGCCATTGGGTAGTCTCTGCACTCATGGCGGAATATCCTTATCTCAATATCTCTTTGCGGAGACTCCCCCTACTGCTTTCATGGTCCATAAATTGTGCTTAGGGCTTTTTGGTGCTATTTGTACAGAAAATTGTAAAAAATCAAATCTCTAGTTCTGATAATTACATATTTGTCGTTTTAGTGTAATTTTGTTTATTACATTTTACTGATTTGGTTTGCTATTTTTATTATTTGATGTTTTGACTTTATTACAGTTTTGATAATACAAAAATATTTCACATATCGCCCTACATTAAACCTGCCTGCTCTGTGCCATTGCTAACAGGGAGCTGAGCGCAGTTTAATATAGTGACTTTAGGATTCCCCCTGATAAGTTATTCTTCCTTGAGGTGGACATTTATTCACTTTCTTACAGAAACTCACTTTCTTACAGAAACCTAATGAGAAATGTCGAACAATACTCACCTTTTAACTTCTATTGGCTTCCAGGACCAGCCATTACTGTGCAACTAATGGATAAAACTCGTGTTTATGTGCGCTCAGTTTATGTTTTATAATAAAGAACTTTATTTAAAACGGTGGTACAATAGTATGCAGAGTCTGGGCTGCTGATCTTCTCTAGCAGGAGTAAACAAAGTAAATGGCACAATGGCAGTTCTTTGTCTTTCGGAAAACGCACCAATAATAGATCAAAGTGATAAAAAATTGTTATCTTATTCCAGGTTCCTGAGGGAGAATGGCTGGTCCCCTGGCGATGTGCCCTAGCACACGAGTGCATACTCCGCACTGGGTGTAGCGCATGGAAGGCAAGGACGTAAACACCCTTACAGTTCCTGGCTCAACAGCATCCCTGAGCAGGCTGAAGACATCTGGGTCAACAGGAGCCGCTGATGCCGAGCGCATGGGGAGGCAGACGCCGGTCTTACCTTCCATTTTAAGGGGTGCCAAAGCAATGCAATGTGCCTTCATTGGACATGGAACTTGCTGCTGCTCCCTATGGCTGTGAAACATAGTCAAATGTCCTGAGGTCAGACACCAAGCACACAGCAACGTTGTGTACATGTTGCTGTTTCCTCAATCAAGCAGCGGGCCTACTCAAGGAACAGAAAAGTTCGCAAAGAGGCCCCTTACTGCCTTCTGCAACCTCCTCACCTGCACTGGTAGTCCATGGGAGAGCCATGAAGAATATATATTGCCTGGTCCCTCAGGTCATAGCTGCATGATCAGAGAGCTTCACACTCGATTTCTGCCATGCCTAGACTCTGCCAAGGGACGGTGACATCTCAGACACATCGGATCCAAGTACATGCTAAGAAAGGGATACAGTGGGGTTCACCATACTTCCAATGACAGCGCTTTTGTTGGGACAAAAGCACTTATGTGGCTTCAAAGGCAGTTATCCTGCCGCAAATTGCCACCAGCTGACCTGCAATTTTTCCCAATTGACTAGACAGTATGTGAACACACTGAGGGCGCTCCATGTTTTTGCCGACGGTCACCAGCAGAGCACAAGGCTTTTTACTTGTATTTTTGGAGGGGAGGCAGCCCACAGGCCCTACCTGTAATATCCTGGCACCCCCATACCAGGGGTCCTTCCTTAACCCCTCAGAGTGTGGGTACTGTTTGTGGTGTGCATAGCATGTTGCTTGCGTGTTGTGTAGCAGGGAGTCTCACTGTATGTAGGATAAATGCTGTGCTATAGAGGGTGCAGTCAGTGCTGACCACAAAATGTTGGTTCACCCTCATGGCAGGGACTAGGGCCAGTAATCTGGAAGAAGCCCTCTGTTCAGACCTGCCTGGAAGAAGTTGAGGGTGTAGTGCATGGAAAAACACACGTGCTGGGGCCTAAACTGTTTGTGAGATGGGTGCCGTCCACTGCCACTTCTGGGACAGCTCACTTCCACTACTGGTCCTGCCCATTGTACATATGGTGCCACCCACTATTTTTGGTGCTTATACTAGACCTGCCTGAAAGAAATGTATGACGTTACAACGCAAACATTTACAACGCATGCATTTACAACGCAGTTTTTACATCGCAACATCCTTTACAATGCATGTTTTTACAACGCATGCCATCACAACGCATTTTTAGAAACTACATTTACAACGCATACCATTACAATGCATACCATTACAATGCATACCATTATAACACATATTATTTTTAGGGCCACAGTAGGGTAAGTGTTGGATAGTGTAGGGGTAAAAATTACTATTCCCACTCCAGTGAGTGCAACAGTAGGGTAAGTGTTGGATAGTGTAGGGGTAAAAATTACTATTCCCTCTCCAGTGAGTGCAACAGTAGGGTAAGTGTTGGATAGTGTAGGGGTATACATTACTATTCCCACTCCAGTGAGTGCAACAGTAGGGGAAGTGTTGGATAGTGTAGGGGTAAAAATTACTATTCCCCAATACTTACCTTATAATGAGTTGTAATGGCATGCGTTATGTTATGTTAAAATATTTTTATAGCGCGCAATAGTTACTCCGAAGAGTGTCCCAGCGCGAGCCCAAGAGGAGGAAGAGCCTAGGCAGGAGCAAAAACAGATGAGTTTATGGAAACAAATAAGTTTTAAGGAGGCGCTTAAAACCGTCAGGGTCCTGGGTATTGCGCAAGAAAAAAGGGAGAGAGTTCCAAGCAGCGGCAGCTTTGACAGCAAGAGAGCTGCCCCCAATCCTGGACCGGGAAAAGCGTGGAACCCTCGCAAGTAAAAGAGCTGATGAGCGGAGGGTTCTGGCCGGCACATAAAAGGCGAACCGCCTCTGAAGATAGATGGGCCCCAAGTTATGAAGGGCTTTGTGGGCAATGACCAGAGCCTTGAACTTAACCCTCTCAATCAGGGGCAGCCAGTGCAAGGCCTGAAGATGAGAGCGGACACTGCACCTTCGAGTAATACCAAGAATGAGCCTAGCGGCCGCATTCTGGATCACTTGAAGTTTGTTCAAGGAATAGCCAGGCAGGCCAACATAGAGGGCATTGGCGTAGTCCAAGCGGGACAGAACCAAAGCCCGAACAACCGTTTCCTTCGCCGGTCTAGGGAGAAGTGGGAGAAAACTCCTGAGGACCTTAAGAAGGCCAAAACATCCACCCGAGACCTTCTTCACCTGGGTCGCAAAAGACAGATTGTCCTCGAACCACACTCCAAGATTTTTTACGGAGCTCCCCTTAGAGGAGGGGGGGGAAAGGTCAGGGGGCCAGATCCTATCTCTGAAATCCGCGGGAAAGTTGCCAAAGAGAAGAATCTCCGATTTGTCCTCATTGCATTTGAGTTGAGCCCTGGCAAGCCAACCAAATACCGAGGACAAGCACTTCTGAACAGGCAGCACGGAGTCATCCCCCTTATTCCATGTGAAAAGAAGCTGGGTGTCGTCGGCATAGGCTATCACCTTAGCCCCCAGCTTCTCAGCCAAAAAGACCAGCGGTGTAACATAAATGTTAAAAAGAAGGGGGCTAAGTGAAGAGCCCTGGGGGACGCCGGTAGAGACCTCCTGTAGAAGAGAGGCAGTGGGAGGCAGCCAAACCTGTTGGAAACGGCCCTCCAGAAAGGACCTCAGCCAGGCTAAAGCCAGGCCAGAGACACCAATCTCGGAGAGGCGGGAAAGCAATCTGGCATGAGGCACCGTATCAAATGCGGCGGATAGATCAAGCATCACCAGAGCTGCTCTGCCGCCCGCATCTAAACAGTCCCGAATAGCCTCTGAGATCTCCACCAGTGCCGACTCCGTGCTATAAGAAGCGCGAAAGCCAGACTGGGCTGGGTGCAAGGCCTCAGAGCTTTCCACAAACTCGGAAAGTTGCCTAGTCACTGCCTTCTCACATACCTTAGCAAGGCTAGGGAGAAGGGAGATAGGACGGTAGTTGCAAGGCAGAGAGGGGTCAAGGGTCGGCTTCTTCAATAAAGGAAGAATTTTGGCCTGCTTCCATTCCGGTGGAACCCAAGCGCCCTCAAGAGAGAGGTTGATAATGACATTAACCTCAGGATTAATGGTCTCTGCGACCGCTGCCAACAGCCTAGCTGGACAGCAATCAGTGGGGGAGCCGGACTTGAGGCCCTTAAGCAGTTTGAGAGTGCTGGCGGCATCAACCGGCGAGAAGACCGACAGGACATGCTTGGAGGCGCCTTGTAGAGGCACCGTCTGTCCGTCATCCAGCCATGGAGCCGCACAAGCCGTTAGGGACTGCTGTATCAACCGGATTTTATCCGCGAAGAAACCCGAAAGGGTGTTGCACCAATCCACAGAGACCGGGCCCGAACACTTGAGAGCGACAGGGGCAGTGAAGCTCTGGACTATATGGAAAATCTCCTTGGAGTTATTACCAGCCTGCTCGATGCGGTCGGTAAAGTATTGTTTTTTAGCCAGGAAGATGGCAGAGTAATAGGTCTTTTGCCTGGCCCTCAGAGTGGCCTTGGCAAAAGGACAGTACTTTGAACGACGCCACGTCCGCTCAAGCTTCTTGCACTCTTGTTTGAGTAGACGTAAATCCTGCGAAAACCAGGGTTTAGATGGGGATACTCTCGAAGACCGGTAGGAAGTGGGAGTAGCGAGTGAAGACATAGATTTGTCGATCCAATTAGTAAAGGTCGCCAAACTCTCTGCAAGATCACCCGTAAGGGACGGCCCAGAAGCCTCCAAGGCCCTGGCCAGAGAGGCGGGAACTACCCTTTTAAGGGTTGGTTTCCGCGAGATGGATTCTGCCGCAAGGGGAGGGCCAGCCTTCCAGGAGAAAAAAGTAATAAGATGGTCCGACCACACTAGGGGAAGGGGATTCTCTGCCAGAATGTTAAAGTTAGAGCAGATCGGATCAAGGATGTGTCCAGCCTGGTGGGTAGGGAGAAGAACCCATTGGGATAGCTGGGCTAGCTGCAGCATGTCTTTAAGAAGCATAGCATCAGTGTCCGACCCCTGATCCAAATGAATATTCAAATCGCCGAGGAATAGAAAATGAGGAAAACGTAACGCCCTAGAGATTAGCTTATCTCCCCACTTCTGAATGGTGGCATTGGCCGGGCCAGGGGGGCGATAGACCAACGACCCCCCTAAAAGAAAGTGAGGGGACAGCCTGATGCTAAAGTCTAACGCTTCACCCGGCCCCCAATCATGAGACTCACCCCTAATAAGGTCCCATTCTTCTCTGAAAATAACAGCAACACCCCCCCCCCCTTCCCACTAGACGGTCGGCCCTAGCAACTTTGTACCCCGAAGGGATAGCCAGGGTAATAAAGGGATCAGCGTTGGAATCAAGCCAAGTTTCTGTAATAAACAGAAGATCAACAGAGTGATCAGAGAGGAGCTCAGAGATATCGGCATGATGTTTTTTCATAGAACGCACATTTATTAAGGCGGCAGAAATGTGAGGAGCCGTATCTTGCTTAGGGCGGCTACCTGGGGCAGATAAGACAGTCGAGGCGGAGCCCGGGAGACGAAAGCCACATCTAGAGCAGACATGCTCCTGAACATCCGCCAAATCGAACTGAGAATGAGAGGAGCAAGCAGATGGTAGCAGATTACATAATTCCTCCCTACCATACATCAGGGCAGCGCGCATACAACCTGGCCGAGAAGCAGAATGGGGGGCCACAGACACAGCCGGGACGCGGACGGGCGCAGACGGGCTTGCCTTAGGCGCGCCTTCGGCGCGATCGCGCAGCGCGCATGCTAAATAGTGTGCTGCCAACAGACCACAGGTGTGACTGCTCACGCGTGCCTGACCCAAGATGGCGGCCGGCGTTGTAATGACATGCAATGTAATGGCATGCAATGTAAAGGATGTTGCGATGTAATGACTGCGTTGTAAAGGTAGTGCATTGTAATGACTATGTTGGAAAGGTTGTTTCCCGTCTGAAAGCAGTAATGTCTGGTGAACTTTTATGTTTGGGGGGAGGGGCCATAAATTTCTGTGTCAAATACGACCATATGAGTGAACTCAGTCTCAGGTATTTTAGGGGTTCTTGTAAAGGGTTCACAAAGAAAAATATTAAAAACATGCCACATTTTGAATTTATCAGTACAATTTTCATGTAAGTGGAAACAAATCAGAGGTTCATAAAGGGCACTAATGAAAAATTCTAATATTATTGTGTTGTGTGAGGCAAACTTTAATCTTCTCAGGGATCTTCCCAAAGAGGTCTTAGAATAATGATGGCAAACCAGTGTCATGTTTTAGCACAATTTCCTCAAAAATGTTTAAATTGCTATATCTCTTAGAGGCTGTAAAACGGAATATGCAGTTTGGCATGGCCTAATAATATAGAAATGTTTGTAGCATCAATTTATTTCTGAGAATTAACTTGTACGTTGAAGAATTCAAAAGTCCTACAAGCCGTACTACCACATGCCAAAGACAGCGGTGCTGGCCAGATCCTACAGGCTCACAGAGCAATGCTACTGCTCAGTGACAAAGAGCAGGATCAGAGAGCAGGTGTCACCAATGTCCCCTATAGCAGCAGAAGTTGAACGATGCTGCTGCCCAGGAGTAGCAGCTCAGTAACCACATGGGACAAGGAACTCAGCGAGGACATACATGGGAGGAAGCTGCCCACATTTGGGAAACAGGAGATAACATAAGGTACAAAACTTAGTCAAATTTGACATTTACCGCAACAGGCTAAAGTATTTTGCAGACTTAGACTTCTAGCCACATATTTAGGGCCTGAGTCTCAAAGGTAAACTTACACTTTCTAGTAAGTTTACCAATTTTCGGTATTGACAAGCTACTTGTGAAGTTTTACAGCTCCACACTCTCTATACTTATGTGTGTGGAGTTCTCTGTACAGGGAGACTCTGCATTTATGGCTGAGAACTCCGCACACATATGTATAGGAAGACTCTATAACGCCACACGTAGTTTGTGATCTACATTTTGTAGAAAAGTTTGTACTACTACAAAACATACTGCAAAGTGTAGTTTGAGCAACAGGTTCTTAGTATATACTGAGCAAATGTATAGCTGCAAGACCCAGAACACACACACCTGTTGCCTATAAGGCCTTGCAATGGGTCCAGTAGACAGGTGGCATACTTCAGGTGTGCAGCAGTCTTCACCACTCAGAGGTGGCCCCCCTGCCTGCTTACCATTTTATTTTTCGTCCGTCTGAGTCTTGTGGGCGGGGCCACAGCACTGCAGCAGGGGGAGGGGGAGTATTGGACACTGCTGTCAGTGCGCATGAAGGTTTGGCCGGCCGTCTTAGGACGGCCAAACCATCTTGCACACTGACTTCTCTCCAACCCAGCTGCCTTGCTTAGAGGAGAGACCAGCAGGCACAGGCTCCCAGCTCCCGATTGAGCGCAAAATCAGTGAACTCTGCCCAATCCCGGTGCTGCTCTCATGGTGAGAGCAGCATCTGGATTGGTTGCAGGGGAGTATGAGAGCCTGCGCCCAGAGGAGCACAAGAGCGCCGAGGGGAAGAGCACCGAGTTTGTTACTGCCCCTCACACTGTGTTACAGAGGTGCTTATTACAAGTCACTGGCCTAAATGTCGAGGGAAAGTCTTTCAAAAAGGAACACAAAAACCAAATGCACCACTTAAACACTGTAAATTGAATCATATACAAATTCTTGAGTAGTTTGTGTCTTTTACAAAAGATCCACTTTTATTTTGCAATAATTTTTACACTTTAAAAGTTAAAGTTTTCACAGAACAGCCGGAACAGCCGACGCGTTTCGTCCATCAAAGGACTTCTTCAGGGCGAGATAAATAAATCAGTGTGACGAAAAAGGTGTTTCAATCGTTAGTTCTTGATCATATGTTTGTATCACTGGTGCCGATATCCCCGATGATGAGTTATAACGTCATGAATTTCATATCTGGGAAATCAAAAAAATGGTGATAAATCCAGTAAATCTGATGGTCGATCGAATTCAAGTAACATCCAATCAGTTAGGCTTATATAGATAAAGGAAGATACCAGAATCCGTATCTTAAGAGGCGGGTCCAGCATCCACCCAACCAGTCAGGTAGCAACGGATTCTGGTATCTTCCTTTATCTACATAAGCCTAACTGATTGGATGTTACTTGAATTCGATCGACCATCAATTGCTGGTCCAAATTTGGATATGTGCTTTTCCATAGATTTACTGGATTTATCACCATTTTTTTGATTTCCCAGATATGAAATTCATGACGTTATAACTCATCATCGGGGATATCGGCACCAGTGATACAAACATATGATCAAGAACTAACGATTGAAACACCTTTTTCGTCACACTGATTTATTTATCTCGCCCTGAAGAAGTCCTTTGATGGACGAAACGCGTCGGCTGTTCCGGCTGTTCTGTGAAAACTTTAACTTTTAAAGTGTAAAAATTATTGCAAAATAAAAGTGGATCTTTTGTAAAAGACACAAACTACTCAAGAATTTGTATATGATTCAATTTACAGTGTTTAAGTGGTGCATTTGGTTTTTGTGTTCGTACATGTATTTTCCAGTTTTTTGGAACGACATTGTGCTGGCGGGTGTCGACCGAGTTTGCACACTTGCGGTGATTTCATTATATCACCATAACTGATATGGGGTAATTTTCAAAACCGGTGCTGTTCTAGAGGGCCACCGCTAGCTTCGTGTTTGGTTCTATATCTTTCAAAAAGGACTTTACCTATCCCTATTTCCTCCCTACAGCTAAAAGAAACTCCATGAAGTCTTTTAAGTTCCGCATTTGCCTGGCCAGCAGCAATGGAGTAGGACAGTATGCCACGAACCCACTCTGAATGTGGTCAGTCACTGCTGAAAGCTGGTACCTCAGTAATTCACCAACCAAATATACAGTTGTTTCGTAAATAAAATTCACAAGGTAACAAATGTGAGATACTCCCCTTCATACCCCATACTTACTAAATATGTGCCAGAGACACTAATATATTTCATTGCTTGAGGGACCATCTGAAAAGTAATGCTCCAGGTATTTTCCCATTTCACTCTTTCTCTGAATGAATGAACTTGAAGAGACTTGGATATCAAGATGTCTCCATCTCTGTTTCTTAGCATGTGGTGTGTTTTTCATCATGGACACTTTTTAGTCTCTCCCTCTAACATATCCTCTTTGTCTTACCACCCAGCATTCCCCTCGGTCTCCAGAATCAAATGATACCGCACTTGTGTGGGTGGACCAAGTGCATGTGACAGGGAAGGGACAAACATGTGTAGAGATTGAGGGGATATCACAGCGAGTTGATAAGCATAATATTTTATAAATTTTTAGGCTGATTCTGCTTTGGACACCCACACATGTGAAGTATCATTTTACTAATGAGACAGAGGGGAATGCTGGGTGGTAGGAACTTTGTGCTAACGTGATGATCCCACACAGAAATGTGAGGAAAATGTTATTTTTGTAAGCTAAATTTGAGGTTTACAAGGGATTCTGTGTGTGAAAATGTTGGCGGATACACGCAAGCCACACAACACCGGGCCCCTCGGTTGTCTAGCTTTCAGAAATGTTTGGGTTTGGTAGCTTGCTCTAGATGGCTGTCGAGCCCAGGACCAAAAACGCAGGTGACCCTCTTGCAAAACCAGTTTGTTTCGTGATCGATAATGTTGATGCCTCTACAATATGGTTTGGGCCCTTCCCTCTCGCGGGCACTTGGCCCACCCACACAAGTGAGATAGCGTTATTATCGGGAGACATGGGGGAATGCAGGGTGGTAGTAAATGTGTGCCAACCCGGTGATCTCACAACTGTTCCACACAGAAATGTGAGAAAAATATAATTTTTTGAAAGCTAAATTTGAGGTTTTAGGGGATTCAGGGTAAGACAACTTTGGGAATCCACGCAAGCCACACCTCCCTGTACTCCCCGTGTGTCTAGTTTTCAGAAATTTCAGGGTTTGGCAGGTTCTCCTAAATGGACGCCGAGTCCAGGACCAAAGATGCAGGTGAACACTTGCAAAAATGAGTCATTTTGTGATCGATAATTTGATGCGTCTACAATACATTTTGGGCCCTTTCAAGTCGTGGGCACTAGGTCTGCCCCCACATATGAGGTATCTTTTTTATCAGGAAACTTGGGGGAATGCTGCGTGGGTAGAAGTTTATGGCTCCCCGCAGATTTCAGATCTTCATAGAAACATGAGGGAAATGTGTGTTTTTTTTACAAAGTTTGAGGTTTGTAAGGGATTCTGGGTAACAAAACCTGGTGAGAGCCACAAAGTCACCCCATTCTGGGTTCCTCTGGGTCTCTAGTTTCTGCAAATGTACATGTTTGCTAGGTTTCCATAGGTGCCGGCTGAGCTAGGGCCCAAAATTCACAGCTAGACACATTGCAAAAAAAAGGGTTAGATTTCAGTGGAAAAACGTGATGTATTCATGCGTTTTGGGCCATTTACTGTGCATGCACTAGGCCTACCCACACAAGTGAAGTAACATTTTTATCAGGAGACTTTGGAAATGCTGGGTGGGTGGAAGGTTTTAGCTCCGTACAGCCAGAACTTTGCATCACAGAAATGTAAGGAAAATGTGTTTTTTTGACAAAGTCTGAGGTTTACAAGGGATTCTGGGTAACAGAACCTGGTGAGAGCCACACAAGTATCCTCATTCTGGATTCCCCTCAGAGTCTATTTTTTAAACATGTATACGTTTGCTAGGTTTCCCTAGGTGCCGGCTGAGCTAGGGCCCAAAATACACAGTTAAGTGTGTTGCAAAAAAAAGGTCAGTTTTCAAAATATGATGTGTCAATGTTGCCTTTTGGGCCGTTTCCTGTCGCGGTCACTTGGCCTACCCACTCAAGTGAGGTACCATTTTTATCAGGATACTTAGTGGAACACAGATTACTAGAACACGTGGTATTACCAATTGACTTACTATGCATTTTGCCTTCCAAATGTAAGACAGTATGTACAAAAGAAGTCATTTTGAAAAATTCCCTCTAATTCACATGCTAGTATGGGTACCCCCAAATTTGGAGATGTGCAAATAAACACTGCTTCTAAACTCTATATGTTGTTCCGATTTCGGAAATACATAAGTTTCCTAGATACCTATTGTTGGAGGGAGGACCACCGGGGAGTCGGGGGGACTACTCCGGGGCACCTTCCTACCGCAAAGTTATAGCCGAGCGCCGCTGAGAAGCCTCCTAGGAGAGGTCCTTCTCCTATGATCGTACTAGGCCCAGTAACACCACCACACAGGACTCCGTATCAGTTGCTTATCTTGGTTCTTTATATAAAAAGGAGCACGCTCAATATTTACAGTGGGATCGAGTGATCCAGTAAGAGTCTCAATGTCCTTGGAGGGATAGGGTAGCGTACCAGCCAGGTACGGGAAGGCTCTGCGCCAGACCTTGGGTGCTGGTCTCAGAGCGGCTCGGACGTGGAGAGCCGCGATGGCGTCAGCAGGGCTCGGGTGGTAGTTCCGCTTGGGTCGAGCCGCGACACAGTCAGCAGGGCTCCGGTGGTAGGTCCGCTTCGGTCGAGCCGCGACGAGGTCAGCTGGGCTCTGATGGTACGTTTCAACAAGGTCGGGCCGCGACAGCGTCTGCAGGGCCCCAAAGGTTCGTGAAGGTCTTGTAAGCACGATGGAGCCGCGACGTCGTCAGCAGGGCTTAGAGTGTGGTTTCAGGAAGAGTCTTTCTCCGTAGGGTCAGCCGCGATCCGATCAGCAGGGCTCTTGACTCCGGGATACAACTGTCGTCTTGTTGCCGGGTCGCCCCAGATATAGGTCTGGAGCCCTTTGATGTCCGGATCCTTGCGCCCAGGAGGGCGGAGAGGCCGGGTAGGGCGCGGCCAGACGCCCAGCAGGAGAGGCGCCAGGCCCCAGAGAGCTGTGGGGCGATCGCACCTAGGTGTGGAAGGACGGTTGGGGGTCCCATCGATACTGCCCTCCACCGGGAGTGGGAAGGGCTCACGTGGTATCCCCCGGGCCAGGGGTTGGCGCCTCGATGTCGGGCCTCGTTGGGACCGAGGCCGGGTAGAGCAGGGTCACGTAGGTGGTCACGTGGAGTGACGTATAATCCAAAATGGAGGAGCCCCGAGGTGCATGGGACCTCGTGCGGCTTAGCGAGGGGGAACAGGACCACGCCACGAGGCCGGCTCCAACACCTATTTTTCACTCTTTATATTTTACCAAATTAATTGCTGTATACCCCTTACACTATGAAAAACCATTGCAAGGCACAGCTCAGTTATTGACTTTGGGTACCTCGGGTTCTTGGTGAACCAACCTACAAGTTCCATATATCCCCACAACCAGAAGGGTCCAGCGGACGTAACAATATATTGCTTTAAAAAATCTACTATTCTTGGAAGAAGTTACAGGTGAGAATGCAGGCACAAATGGTTGTTTTTTACAACTCAATTTCAATACTTTTTTATTTCAACTGTTACTTTCTATAGGAAAACCTTGAAGGATCTATGCAGATGACTTATTGCTGAATTCAGAATTTTGTCTACTTTTCAGAAACACATGGTTTTCTGGGATCTATTATTGGTTTCATACTCATTTCTACCACTAGCTGGAAGAAGGTGGTTGAAATCACAAAAAGAGGAAAAATAGGCTATGTCTAAGTAAAATTCCAAAACTGTGCAGAAAATGTTGGTTTTCTTACAAATGTCTGCCTGTTTCTGAAAGCTGGGAAGATGGGGATTTTAGCACCACAAAGTCTTTGTTGATATCATTTGCAGGGCAAAAGCACAGATGCTTTCCTGTGCAGCACTTTTTTCCCATTTTTCACCCAAAAAACAAAATTTTGCTGTATTTTGGTTAATTTCTTGGGCCCCTCCAGGAAAATCCTCAAACCTTGGGTACCATTAGAATCCTCAGGATGTTGGAAGAAAAAGACGCAAATTTGGTGTGTATACTTTATGTTGACAAAATGATACAGGTGCCTAAGCACAAACTACCCCAAATAGCCCCAAAAAAAGCTTAGCACAAGGGGGGAAAAGGCCTAGCAGCGAAGAGGTTAAGGGAACTGGGGCCGCGTGGCCCTACTTCCTGAGACTCAAAAAGGCACTAGGGACCCCATACCCCAGGACTGTGCTTTTTTAAAGGAGGGGGGGCTATTTTGGTCCTGGGGAACCCATCCCCTGGGTCCTGATTTTAATATAGGTGAGTGCCCTTTTGCCCTCCCAGGACATGCACTATACACAATGTTGGGGGTTGCGGGGGAGCCCCAGGGTCCCACGGCTCCAGCCGGCTCCTTGCATGCTGCCGGAGCCGGCACTGCTGCCACCCACAAGGACCATCTATTTATGCTGCTCCCTCTGGACGGGAGCAATATCATGATGTGTTTCTCTGCTCACATCAGTGCCGGCAGGGAAATAGATTTCAAGTCTGCTGTGGGAGCATTAGAGCATTATTAAAGCTTCTGCCGGCTGGGAGCAGACTTTCTGCTTCCATTTGGCCGGAGTTTTACATTGCTCCCACCAGGCAGGAGAAAGCACAAGTTTCTCTGTCTGTGCCAGTGCTGGCAGGGAAACCGCTGTGTCTCGGAAGTGGGCTCTGCAAGAAACAGCAAGTGGCCTTGGGGGTGGCGTCCCCGGGGCCATTAATCGCTCAGGGAGGGGAGACCCTTGCCCCACATACCTTTTAAAAAGTTTATCGCCTCGGAGGATGGGGTCCCTGGGACCTTCTAAAGGCTGCATGGCCCCCTAACCTTTTTTGGAAGCTTCGGCTCTGGAGTTGAGATTTGTGGGGCCTATGATGGCTTAGGGAGGGAAGCCCAATGGCTTCCCTCCCCTTTTATACACATTTCAGCCTTGAGGGTGGGTTGCCTAGGGTCTGGAATGGCTTGCCGAGGAGGGGGCACCCACTCCCTGTCCCTTAATTAAACAATGTGTCCCTGGGGCGACATTTATTTTTGTTTCCAATTCCGCAGGAGTTCCATGGGATCATGCCAACAAGTCATCTTCGGTAACAACAACTGGGTGTTGCTCTAATCAGTAAGGCTGAGCCAAATATAAAAGTGAACGAGAAAATGCCAATACTGATGGGAACTAAAAATCATTAAATGAGACGTGGAAGAAACCTCAAGCGACCACGCTGGTACTACTAAATAGTATTTATTTGAATTATTTTACATATATTAATAGATGCAGATACATCTTGTATACAATTCTTTGTGTGTACAAAAATCTGAAGCCGTCTACAAATAAAGGACCTATCACAGTAAACACAAACAATAGGAGAGAATTTAGAACCCAAGAAGGTAGGCTACGCTAGATTTGTCTACCAAAGGGGTAGACTAGGGATTTTAGAACAACAATCAAACACCACTCCTCATCCAAATACAACACAATCACACACAATTTCCTTCGGAGACCTTTTAGAGCTTGAAAAGACCAAAGGAATACTCAACCTGGTAAGTTATAAGAAAAATTAAAAAAGGGTGCATGACAACGAATGTTGTTTAAAATTTTAAACTTTTCAAATTGAATAATGACAGATGCACCACTTTGTTGTATTCAAACCAGTGTTGAGAGATACAAAAACATGTAGCAAAACAAAAGCGAAGGTCGACGCGTTTCGAACCCCTAGTATTTAAATAGGGGGTTCTCCTCAGGACCATACACGCTAGAAGGAAAAAGAGAGAAGAGGGTGAAACTACTCCTTTCAATCAATGACAAAGCCTCAGTAATCAGAAAGCTGGAAACACAGCTAATTCTTACCAGGATGGAAATGAGAATCAAGCTCTGAAGTCAATGAGCCCACTGGAAAAAGCAAAACAAGGGACTATTTTACCACATAGAGTGAAAAGACATAAGACATAGATCACAACAATGTCCGAGTAATAGAAGTCAATGCATCGAGGGAAAGTTACTCACGTCCAATTTGATGGGTTCGTCTCTGAACTGGAGGAAATTTGAATTTTATGGGTCTGGGGTGCGAGTCACCCGTGGTAGAGAGGAAGCACGATGGCTCTGTTAGGAGGAGGAACGTGGTGTTACCTCAAATTCCGAATACAAGAAAACACAGAATGGAAGGGGAAAGTGGGAGTGGAATAATACCTCAGTCTTTGCTTCGTTTGAAGAACGGAGTTGACACCTAAAGACGGCGGCGGCGACCTGCAGAAAATAAGGGAACGTTACGGATTGACCTCGTCTCCTGTGCGTGCAAGTTGGTAGAAAGGCGTCCGGCGGGCCGGGGGCAGTTACCTGAGTCTCGGCGCGAATCTCTATTGCTTGGCAACCAATGCAGGAAGGTGAACTGAGGGTACTTCCGTGTGTGACTTAATGAAGGATTGTGAGAAACCCAGAGCTCTGGGTAATGTAGTTTGAAGATCGCCAGGGAAGACGCGATGCTAGTGCGTCTCGTGCATGTCCGAGGCATGGCAATATGACGTGCTGAATAGATTACAGGAGGGAGTCTGGATAATGAAAATTGTAGTATGTAACACTCCGAGGTACTACTGAAACTCACGCATGGTTCAAAAGATGAAAAAGCGGCTAGGTTTTTTATACTCAAGAGTTGAAGCAGGCTGGAAGATGCGTCAAAGGCTGGAGAATGGACTATTATAGTCTATAAATCTCTGATAATTCATTTAAGCCATTGATATAAGTGTCAAATTTCAGGATGAGCATGGCTTCACGTTGTGATAATTTCGCCTCGAGGTCGCCTCCTCTATGGCCACATTCAACTTTAGAGATCACCGTCCATTTGAGATCTTGTACAGTATGAGTCATTTTCTGCCAATGGTTGACGAGAGGTGCTGTTTCCACATTTTTCTTTATTCGTGATTTGCTGCGTTATCCGATGTCGGACCTCCTGATTGGTTTTGCCAATGTACAGTTTTTTGCACAGACATAAAATGCCATAGATAACATATTTCGTCCGACAGTTGGAAAAAGTTTTGTGTTTCCAGTGGATCCCTCCATGGGAGAATAAATCTCCTCCAAATGTTTGGTCGCAACAGGAGCAATTTCCACATTTGTGGTGGCCTTGTATAGGCGTGAGGCCTAGCATTTGTCTTAATGTGGATTGAGGGGCTTTATCCAATGATGCCCTGACAATGTGGTTGGCTACATTTTTTTCTCTTTTAAAAGCAAAAAGAGGAACATCCCTGAGAGAGGGATCCAAATCGTGTATTAAGTGCCAATTTTGGTGAATGACTTTCTTCAATTGATTCGAATTGGGGCAAAAAGTTGTGACAAATACCTGACGATCAATAGTAGTTTTTTTGTTTTTAGACAACAGGGTTTCTCTCGGAGTACACAGTGCTCTCTTTTTGGCCGATTTTACCAATTTCTTCGGGTAGCCTCTGTCTTGAAGTTTTCCAAGGAGATGATTAGCATGGGTGTTATAATCTTCCTTATAAAAACAATTCCGTCTTATTCGCAGGAATTGGCCATAAGGCAAATTTTCTTTTAGACTCCTAG
This sequence comes from Triturus cristatus, assembly GCF_964204655.1. NCBI lineage: Eukaryota > Metazoa > Chordata > Amphibia > Caudata > Salamandridae > Triturus > Triturus cristatus. The sequence goes on from NC_140590.1 coordinate 560,911,899, forward strand.
GGTGGTTGCTTGAAAACAGGAGAGCCTTGTTCCTGTTAGATGGCTTGGTGTATAGTGTGGTTGCTAAACACCCTTCAATTGAAGAAAGTCATTCACCAAAGGCCACCACAAATGTGGAAATTGCTCCTGTTGCGACCAAACATTTGGAGGAGATTTATTCTCCCATGGAGGGATCCACTGGAAACACGAAACTTTTTCCAACTGTCGGACGAAATATGTTATCTATGGCATTTTATGTCCGTGCAAAAAACTGTACATTGGCAAAACCAATCAGGAGGTCCGACATCGGATAACGCAGCACAAATCACGAATAAAGAAAAATGTGGAAACAGCACCTCTCGTCAACCATTGGCAGAAAATGACTCATACTGTACAAGATCTCAAATGGACGGTGAGCTCTAAAGTTGAATGTGGCCATAGAGGAGGCGACCTCGAGGCGAAATTATCACAACGTGAAGCCATGCTCATCCTGAAATTTGACACTTATATCAATGGCTTAAATGAATTATCAGAGATTTATAGACTATAATAGTCCATTCTCCAGCCTTTGACGCATCTTCCAGCCTGCTTCAACTCTTGAGTATAAAAAACCTAGCCGCTTTTTCATCTTTTGAACCATGCGTGAGTTTCAGTAGTACCTCAGAGTGTTACATACTACAATTTTCATTATCCCGACTCCCTCCTGTAATCTATTCAGCACGTCATATTGCCATGCCTCGGACATGCACGAGATGCACTAGCATCGCGTCTTCCCTGGCGATCTTCAAACTACATTACCCAGAGCTCTGGGTTTCTCACAATCCTTCATTAAGTCACACACGGAAGTACCCTCAGTTCACCTTCCTGCATTGGTTGCCAAGCAATAGAGATTTGCGCCGAGACTCAGGTAACTGCCCCCGGCCCGCCGGACGCCTTTCTACCAACTTGCACGCACAGGAGACGAGGTCAATCCGTAACGTTCCCTTATTTTCTGCAGGTCGCCGCCGCCGTCTTTAGGTGTCAACTCCGTTCTTCAAACTAAGCGAAGACTGAGGTATTATTCCACTCCCACTTTCCCCTTCCATACTGTGTTTTCTTGTATTCGGAATTTGAGGTAACACCACGTTCCTCCTCCTAACAGAGCCATCGTGCTTCCTCTCTACCACGGGTGACTCGCACCCCAGACCCATAAAATTCAAATTTCCTCCAGTTCAGAGACGAACCCATCAAATTGGACGTGAGTAACTTTCCCTCGATGCATTGACTTCTATTACTCGGACATTGTTGTGATCTATGTCTTATGTCTTTTCACTCTATGTGGTAAAATAGTCCCTTGTTTTGCTTTTTCCAGTGGGCTCATTGACTTCAGAGCTTGATTCTCATTTCCATCCTGGTAAGAATTAGCTGTATTTCCAGCTTTCTGATTACTGAGGCTTTGTCATTGATTGAAAGGAGTAGTTTCACCCTCTTCTCTCTTTTTCCTTCTAGCGTGTATGGTCCTGAGGAGAACCCCCTATTTAAATACAAGGGGTTCGAAACGCGTCGACCTTCGCTTTTGTTTTGCTACATGTTTTTGTATCTCTCAACACTGGTTTGAATACAACAAAGTGGTGCATCTGTCATCATTCAATTTGAAAAGTTTAAAATTTTAAACAACATTCGTTGTCATGCACCCTTTTTAAATTGTTCTTATAACTTACCAGGTTGAGTATTCCTTTGGTCTTTTCAAGCTCTAAAAGGTCTCCGAAGGAAATTGTGTGTGATTGTGTTGTATTTGGATGAGGAGTGGTGTTTGATTGTTGTTCTAAAATCCCTAGTCTACCCCTTTGGTAGACAAATCTAGCGTAGCCTACCTTCTTGGGTTCTAAATTCTCTCCTATTGTTTGTGTTTACTGTGATAGGTCCTTTATTTGTAGACGGCTTCAGATTTTTGTACACACAAAGAATTGTATACAAGATGTATCTGCATCTATTAATATATGTAAAATAATTCAAATAAATACTATTTAGTAGTACCAGCGTGGTCGCTTGAGGTTTCTTCCACGTCTCATTTAATGATTTTTAGTTCCCATCAGTATTGGCATTTTCTCGTTCACTTTTAACAAGTCATCTTCAGCGTCTATGTTAAATTTTATATATACTTTGAAATAATTTTTACATTACACTCTATGATATGCCACTCCAATCTACGAAACGCCACTCCACTTTACCGCCCGTCACTCCACTCTACCACAGGCCACTCCACTCTATGATATGCCACTCCACCCTACGCCACTCAACTCTATGACATCCCAGTTAACTCTACGCGACTCCACTCTACTGTACCACATACCACTAAACTCTATGCCGCTCCACTGTACAATATGCCACTCCACTCTCCGACACACCACTCCTCTCTATGATATGCCACTCCAGTCTACCACACGTCACTCAACTCTACAACATGCCACTTCACTCTACGCCACTCTACTCTATGACATCCCACTTCACAGTACGCCACTCAAATCTATGCCCCTCCACTATAAGACACTATATGACACGCCACTCTAATATCCGCCCCAGCACTCTACTTAATGACACGCCACTACACTCTACACCACGCCACAACATTCGACGCCACTCTATGCCCCTCCATTGTATGCCATTCTACACGATGACACCCCACTCCACTCTATGACTCTTCACTCCACTCTACAACACTCCATGCCACACCACATTATGATACACCACTCCATTCTACGACACACCATCCCACTCTACGTCACTCCATTCTAAGCTACTGTATGACACTCTAGTCCTCTCTACAACACTCCATGCTCCTCCACTCTATGACACCCTACTCCATTCTATGCCACTTTGTGACACTCTACTCCACTCTATACCACAATCTTCAACACTCTACAACACTCAAAGCAATTCCCTCTACTCCATACTACAGCACACCACTCCACTCTGTGACACACCACTCCACTCCACTCCACGCTACTACATGCCACTCCACTCTACAAAAAGCCACTCCCCCATACACCACTCCACTCTAAGTAATTGTATGCCACTCTGTGGAAATTTAGTTCGTATCTGAACATTATCTGCGCCATCTTGTCTCTCCCCAAGCGCCACACGCAGAAAACGCGCGACGGCCATTTTAGGCACCATGATCTCATTGCCGATCGCCAGCGCGTCCCTCAGGTGCTGCAAACATCCCCCGCACGCCGGCCACCCCCGCTCTCTGATACATGGGCAATAAAACCCTCCCCTTCTGCGCGACCCTGCCATGGAACCACATCCCGCGCCTGACCAACACCTCCTTTCATCCCATACATGGTCATACATCCTTTTGATAACCCCCTTCCTCTGCGCCCGATTGTCCGAACCGATCCCAGGCCATCACCTAGCCCTGCGGATGCAGTTTATTGCCCCTACTGTAAGGGAAACACCTCACATCAAAGGGATTACAGTAGATCAAGGCCCCCACCCCCTGAGACCCGACCAGTCGCACACACCCCCGGGAATTGGCGGAATGTCCAGCTGTGTGATAGCCATCTCTTACTATGGGTGGGGTGGGGACTTCCATTGTAGTTATGTGTGGGAGCGGATCCGAGCTGGGGATTCCGAGGATGTTATTTCATTTATCAAAGCAATCTCAAGAATGTGCCATGTACAATAAACCGGTAATAAAGTTAAAAATGTGTGTATAAGAGACCAGGTCTCAGAGATGCAGGGAGAGCACCTCGAGACGATACCTTGCTGTCCGATCTGATGTGTTCTGCTCCGACGGAATAAAACTTTGTTTCCTGCCTTCCAGTCTCCGGCGCCTGCCTCTTTTGTTGGTTAATCATCGAATGGTATAAGAGGCGATTACCGCCGGGCAATACTAGAAAGGTTATCGATTGAAACCGCCTTGACCATTTTACAATTGGCGTCCCAAGCGTGGGGCCCATCAGCGACACGTGGATCCAGTGGGAGAGGTCCTGACGACAAAGTGAACGACTGCAGCGATCGGGAGAGCTCCTGTCCGATAGACCCTCGTCTGACAGCCGATCATCCGAACTTCACTGGTTCCGAACCGACCTCTCTCGAGTGATCTACGGTCCTGACTGGGAACCATCAGGAGTGCCGCGGCAATATCGGAGATTGGAGGACGATCGGGCGCTGGAGGCGGAAGACGAGAAAACTGTCCATGCGGTCCGGGTAAGGTCGTGTAACACGACAAATTGCAAAACGATGATGGTTCTTTGAGACATTCGCTGCTTACAAACGAGGAAGAGTACAAATACTCTATCTTCCTTTGTGGACAGTGAAGGGTGGGTAACGCGGACTTTTGTCCCCCTTTGTAATCTGTCATGCCTATCTTTTCTCCCCACTGATTGTTTGATTGATTGATTGTCAGGGTAGCTCCCTTTTTCTTTGATTATCAGAGTAGCTCCTTTTTGAGGCATTCACTGTCTGCAAACGGTGAGGGATAGAAATAGTCTCTCTCCCTTTGCAGATAGTGAAGGATAGGTAACGCGGACCTTTGTCCCCCTTTGTAATCTGTCGTGCCTATCTTCTCCCCACTGATTGTTTACTTGGATCTAGTTCTTTTTGAGATATTCTCTGTTTGCAAATAACGTAGAATAGAAATATTCTGTCTAGTCTTTGCAAGCAGTGAAAAGATAGGTAGTGCAGACTTTTGTCCCCGTTGTAACCCGTCATGCCTATCTTCTCCCCACTGATTGGTAGTACGTTTTGCCCGGACCGCTTATTAGAGATGAACCATCCGGCTCCACTGGAAGGCACCCCTAATAAGGACATGTTTACTAAATATGGACTAGTCGCTGTAGCTTATAGCAAACTATGGCATAAATATACAAAGAAGGACTCCGAAAGTCAGTGGCCACTGATGGGATCCTTTGATGACCATAAAATAGAAACGCTAGAAATAGCTCTACGTAGCAATAAAACGACACCCACCATGCTCGACAGTATCGGCATGTGGCGCAAAGAAATAACGCAGCGGAAAAAGAGAGAAGAAGTAAAGGCAGAAAAAGAACTACGAAAGGCAGCTCACCTTGCCGCTAGAAAGTTAGAGGAAGAAATAAAGGAGAGAAAGGAAGCTAAACAAAAACAAGAATCTGAAACGTCAGGCCAATGCCCTGTTAGGACCCCCTCTACGCTCTACCCTGAGTTGCCTTCCAAGCAACGGGCGAACGATGAATTGCTATTAGGTCCTCCGATCATCTACATGCCCCCTCCATACGCTCCCTCCCAACCTATAGTGCAGCACCCACAACCCCCGAACGCAAGCGAAAGCAGTACCAGGGCCTCGGTCCTCACGGCCTCCGCGCCGGCCGAGCCTCTTGTACTGAACACAACGTTAGCAATAACGTTAGATGACCCCGAGATGAGAAAGAAAGATTCCGCCAGAATGAATCGGCTAACAAAGGATGAACGAGCCGGAATCGATAAGGTAGTGAGAACACTAGTAGAACGGAAGGAAAGGGAGGAATATGTGACAGATATGTATAACTCGTATGCCGACAACCACAGACGATACTTTGTCGTACGACTTTGTTATCACACTCTGAATGCCTATGAGGATAGGTACCAGGATAAAGGTCCCGAAGGCTTAGCAACCCTGTATAGAAAGGTTGATATTGGGGAAGAGGGAGAGGGCGATGTGACGGACCTCTTCACACGTACACTCGAAGTCTTCTGACATCTTAAAGAACACAGGCAGACGACCAAGACAGAAACTCCCATAGCGACTGAACCCCAGGCAGGAAAAGCTGATACCATGATGCCCATCAAGGAAGCCGCTCCCTACTGGGTCCCCCCACGAGGTCAGGGAACACACGATGACATCAACCACCAAGATGCGAAGGGAAGGGTTGTATATAACTAGGGCTCCCGGTTTTATGGTATTTATTTTTTTGCCATTTCCGTCTGTATTTATCCATATTTATTTTTTGGGCTTTTTTTCTGTATTTATCCATATTTATTTTTGGCACAAGCAAAAGGCGACGCTACAGCTAGTATTTTTCCACATTTATTTACATTGACAAGGTACACCTGCGCCCTGTTGTTATTGGTCAACACAATACATTCAGCTGAAAACTTTGCCATTGTAGTACAAGCACATGTGCATTTCAAGAGACTTTGAGGACATTGAGGCTCTCTCGGGTTTGTTAATGAAGTGAAGACCACTGAAAACCCGTTCAATATTTGCTGATGATACCGGAATGGCCAAAAGATTCAAAGAAAGATTACACAGTGTTGGCCATTCTTGCTTCTGAGAACGCCAGTATGTCATTGCACTGATGTCTTTTTGTGGGATAGGCTGTATTACATATTTCTGGAACTCTTCTTCTACAACATTCATTACATCATCAGAAGCTCCAACCAACATGAATAAATCTTTGTAATCCTTAAAATCCTGACTAAACTGAACTTTCTTGAATGGGTCCAGGATTGTAACCCGTTTCCAAAAAGAGCTGTAACTCATTTGTCCAGTTATGTTACGAGCTAGTACAGCATCCCACTTGTTTTTCAGAGCATCTTTAAAAGTAATCATCTCTTTTGTTGGGTCTTGTGTATAGTCTTGCTCCAATGCCACAGCCATGTCAACCTCTATGGCTGAATATATTTGGTGGGCATGTGTTTCTTCTGACTCGAGCTTCTTCTGAATGTTGATGATACCAGTGAGAGTTTTAACAATGAAATGCATCTTCACATAGAAAGATTGGTGGTTTGCACTGTTGGGGCCTAGTAGTTTACGTAGGTGATCGATTTTGGATCCAGTGGCTTCTTCATTGTTTACAAAAGCTAGGAAGTAGTGCCATATTTCCAAAAGTCCTACTGCTCCCTCATACCAGCTGAACCATCGGATCACAACAACCGCCCTTGGATATCTCATTCTCCCGTCTACATTTCCTTGACAATAAATGCGTTTTAAGTTTCGCGCATACTTAAATACTGCTCCAGCCTTTATAACAAAATCATACATGTCCCGGTTCTCAGGCTGAGACAGAGCATAGGAAACAGCAGCATGTATAAGGTGACATGGATCTTTTACATGGATGGTATTAATCCTCTGAGCAGCGCGCAAATCAGTTACTGCCTTTGTCATATAGGATGCAGAATCAGAACATATTGCAACAAGATCATGCCATGATTTACCCAACTTGTGAAGCACACTGCATACAATTAAGGCAATTTTAGCAGAATTGCACTCATCAGATACAGTGATGTCAACTAAGGCTGAGCGGCGACCCTTTTCTTCATCATCACAGTAATATGTGACCAATGTTCCAATGTCTGGGTCACCATGCACCTCTGTGGTTTCATCAATTGTTAAAGAGATAGGGACATTTGCTACAGCTTGACGTATGTTTCCAAGCTGTGCTTCAAACACTTCGGGGAGATATTTTTCGTACATTTGGCTGGATTTGCACATTGTCCTTGCTGCAGGGCACAGCTGCCTAATCAGATCTCCAATTGGACCATCAGTCTGGTGAAGTGGAACACCACCTTCACACAGCGCTTTCACAAACTTGTGCGGGATATCCGCAGCCTCTTCCATATTTTGGCGTGCACGAGTTGTGCATTGCTCCATGGTCATTTGCTCCATGTGGGCCTTCTTTACGACCGGAGAAGAAAGTCTCTCGTGGGTTTTGCTGCTCAGGTGTGCTTTGATATTATCCGCTGCCCTGTTTTCAATGTCAACAGTTGTTCGGCATGACTTGCAGGTGAACATTTTCATGCCTTTAAGGGATACGGCTTCAAATTCAGCATACTCCTGTACGTAATCGTCAATGTCCTTGCGTTTGCGGCCCATCTCTATAAATGTAAGGATTCAACAATTAAGCAGCCATTGGTTTGATGTTTAAAATACTGTATGTGACTAGGGCAAAACACTCAGCCATTATCTGCGCTGCGGAATTAGGTATGTAGGAATTTTACCCGGAAGACATTCAAATCCATCAATGTTTCTCGTTGATCTTAGCTTGTACATTTTGGGTTGCAAATGATTTCTTCTTTATCAAAATACGTCCAAGCCTTTCACAATAACAAATTAGTTTTCGAGGAGCAGAGAGAAGCCAGCTCAATACAATTGCAGATGCCACTAATATGTTCATATATACCAATGGTTTCTTCACACACTCACTCAATAAGTTGATTTTTAGAGCTCAGCTAATCACCTGAGATGGTGCCTAGGCACTTGCAGGGTCCAAGAGACTCATGTAAATAGCCACGTCTTTAAGAACATTTTGAAATTCCAGAATAGATGGGGCGGTCTGGAGCTGGAGTTGGAGGTTGTTCCAGGTCTTCGCTGTGAGATGGGAGTAGGAGTATCCTCCGCTCGTGCTTCTGCTGATGCGGGGAGTATGGGCGAGCGAGATGGAGGCGATGGTGACGTGCTACGTAATCTGCCCTTTGCAATCTTTTTTTATATTGGTAATCAATCTGGCATATCACAAAAATAAATGATGCAAAAGGACATCATGGCCAAACTATGAAAAAGAATAACTTTTGAAATTCGCCCCTTAGGGCAGATATACTCACAGTAGTGGTTGCCTTATTGTGCCGGAATTCCTCGGAGTTCAAAAAGCTTTATTTAAGGTTTCATATTCTAGTTTTTCCAGTGGGGAGTCAGAGTTGGACCGATGGTGTTTCTTTAACTTGTTTTATATGATATGCTTTTGCTCTGAAGAGTTACCCTCACCGTAGGTGTACACCATACTGACTTAAAACTAGGCGTTTTATCGGCCTGATAAGGATGGAAGGCCAGGTGGGCCCACCGGATTCTAAACTGACAACCTCTTTTTTAAACAGTGTGCTAATACATGGAAGTGCAAAGGTAAACTGGGCACCTCAAGGAAGTTTTGAACCCTAAACTTAACAGGCTTACCTTAAGTGGTAGACAGGAAGTGATGGCAGGACCTTGCAGCAGCAGGTGAGTCAGGAGAGTGCAACACACTGAAAGCAAGACACACAAAGGCATTACATGGCGGCATTAGCTATTGTTGTTCGCCTGCATTCTGAGTTCAGTGAAAGTTTAAACCTTGGGCTACAAGCAGAACAGAAAGTGTTTCTTACTCTTTCTGTGTTTTTCAAGGCACCCTAGACCAGAAGTAATGATGCAAATTATATGAACTGACAAATGAAAATGGCAAGTTTGTTGGCGCCCCCCAATGACCACCTCCACCACGGATTCTCTCACTAGCACCCTTTAGCAGTGACCAAGTCACCAAAACCACACTCTCTCAGATGCATTGAATTAGTTTGCGCCACTCATACCAGTGTAGGGTGTCCGAGCACTTTGCATCACACACACATTACACAGAGACGTGTGTAAATCAGTGTATAGGAAATGTTACATAAGCCAAAGGACTGAAAGTGTAGGAGTCACATGTCAACCATACTGGTAGGCAGTATAGTTTAAGAGTGCTTGGTGTGGAGAAGCACAAATGCACAGTCGAAAAAGAAACAGCATAGTTGGGAGTTCTCTTTAATAATAAGAATCAATTTCTAGCCAAATTAACCCTTTTTGCAACATTAATCAATGTTCTAATAATGTATACTTTGCAGTGTGTATGCAGTTCTGGGATGAAAGTTAATAACCTGCTGATCTGTTTACATCATACCCACTCTGTAATCTACTTGGTACACGTTCTCTGCAGCAGGCATATTAACCCTCTGCACTAACTTCGCCTAAGTCAAAACCTCAACTATACAAAATGCTGATCTCTCTCCAGGAAGATAATTAATCACACGAGTTTTCTTGACAGTTATGTGAGGCCTGGTAATTGGGGGGGAAAGAAACGCAGCAGCAGGTGCTTCAAGGGCTGTACTTGAACCACCAAACCCTCACAGCCAAGCCTAACCAATGCCTGCAAAAACTGAGATTTCCATTTTAGTACCCTAATTTACACCTTAACTTTTTCGAGTGCCAAGACCCATCCACAAGATGCAGTACTAACTTTACTCTACAGTTATTATTCCCATCAAAAATAGTGAAAAGTCCAGTATTTGCTCAAATGCAACTGCAAACATCTCTTTAAGATTTAATTTACCATCCCCATGAGCATCAAACTCAAGCATACTCAAGGTGTGTGAACCCAGGTACTAATCACTGAGCAGCTGGATTAGAGACCTTTCTACCACAGCACCCCATGCTGCAGCTCGCAACAAGATGAATCTTTTCTTGCAAGGATGAAGGATCTCACTCTCGCAAACCCCAGACTGCAGCTCTCACAAACACGTCGCTTCTTTCTCTCACGGACCGGAGGCTGTAGCATTCACAATGATGGGGGATATTCCTCTCACTGAACTCTCAATGATCCAAGCTCTTTCCATCACAGTCGCAGCCGTCACCAAGAGCCAGGCTCTTACACACTGGAAATCAAGGTAGCATTTCTCACCAAGATTTGGGCTTTTATTTGTGCAAAAATCATGCTGCAGCGGTCTCTTAGATCTATGCTCTTGTTCCCTCTGACCCCAGTCTGCAGGTCTCAGCCATACCGAAGCTCTTCCTCTTCCGGACACCATACTGCGGCTCTCACCTATCTATATTCAGGCCTTTCCCCATGGGATCCCAGTATTCAGCTCTCGCATTCAGATCCGTGTTCTTGCTCTCTGGCACCACAGACTGCAGGTCTTACAAATATCGAAGCGCTTCTTCTTCTGGGCCTTATGCTGCAGCCCTCCCCTAGATCCAGACTCTTGATCCCCTGGAACGGACGATACTGCACTCACCAGGATCACAGGCTGAGACTCTCGCTAAGACCTGGGCCATTCCACTGGAGAACTCGGCCAGCTGCTTTTAACAGTAATATTAAGGCCTCTTGCACGATTTTCTAGCATCAGTTTCAACAACAGAGATTGAAACAATACATATAGGCTTCAGCCCAGCTCTCGGCAGGAACACTCCACGGGAGAGTCGATGTATTCATTAATCACACGAGTTTTCTTGGCATTTATGTGAGGCCTGGTAATTGCGGGGGAAAGAAACGCAGCAGCAGGTGCTTCAAAGGCTTAATAAACTTTCAAACACGGCGCTGCCTTCAACCTCTACAGAGCGTCGTCACTGAACGGCCCTTTGCTACCCCTCCCCCCTCCCTAAGCTGGTTCTAAATTTCCAGCGTTACATATTCATACATCGACTCTCCTGTGTACTAAGATTGCCTGGCGTGGGGGGCAGTGGAAATTCTCTTACCTTACGGTGGCAGGCTGGCACAGAGCAGGGCACGAGCGGCGGAGCCCTGGAGAACGCGACCTTCGGAGCCCTGGAGAACGCGACCGGCGGAGCCCTGGAGAACTCGAGAAGGGCCGATGCGTGAACAACAGCTGATGGTGGCAAACAGGAAGCCTGGTGGTCCGTAGTGCAGGGAAAGAAGGAATACAGTCAGGTAGGCGCCCAAAATAAAGGGCAAAAGTTATGAGGGCGAGGCCCGAGATGTAGGCACGCCCACACACTGACGCTACTATCCCACAATGATTGGCTCAGGGGAACGGGCGTCACTGAAAGACCCTGAGCCAATAGGCCCACATGAGGGCGCTAAAAGACCCTGATTGGAAGGGTCTTCAATTGATTTTCAGGGGCGTGGAAAGAAAGGAAACTGATGCACCGGCAGCGCGGCAACATTTACTAGTGTTTTGCCGTTTCTACATATAAATACAGACAAAGGAAATATCGATTTCCGTCTGTATTTATATGTAAAAATCCGTAAAAACGGAAAACCGGGAGCCCTATATATAACTGGGTCTATCAGCCATGGGACCGACAAGACATCCTGACCTTTAGAAAAACCCTACACGACTTAAGAAAGAACCCGACTGCCTTTTACACAGAACTAGGTACGGCCTTAGGTTCAACTATAATGACCTTGGCGGATATCGATTTGTTCTTCGGGTTATGTCTGCCGGCTGATGTGTGGAAGCAAATCCGGAAAGTTGACCACGCTGAACCATTCGGATATACCTGGGTACAACTCGATACCATAGACAAGCAGCGAGAACCTGGACAGAAACCTCGAAAGGCCATATTGGAACTCCCAGACAAGATTGTTCAGAAATTAAAGACCCTAATCCCAGAAAGGAAGGTAGACTGGTCGATAGTGACGGCTTGCCGCCAGAAACCCCAGGAGGATGTATCCGAATACTTCTCTCGATTCGAGACAGTGTTTTCCGATTATAGTGGCCAGGACATGACCACTGCAACCGGACATCACCTCTTTGTCCAGAATTATGTGAAGGGTCTGTCGCAGGAAGTCTCCCAGAAGTAGCAGACCAGCGAGAGTAGTTGGGCAGCCTCCAAAACCGCGGCTATCCTCCAGATGGCCCAGTACTACGAACACCAAAAGAATGAGAACGATAGGGCGTCCGAGAGAAAGAAAAAGGAGCTGAAGGAAAGGGTAATGATCGCACAGTTGCAAGGGGTGACCATAGGAAGAGAACCTCCCAAGGGAAACTACCAACCGACTGCTCCTAGAAAGCTACCCCCTAGAGACCATGCACCCACACCCTACGCTGGACGCAGGGACTTAGACGAAAATCAGTGTGCATTCTGCAAAGGGTTCGGACACTGGAAATCCCAGTGCCCGGTCCTTCTGGATATGAACAAGAATAGGTACACAAGAGACATAGCAAACAGCCCCAGAAATAGAGGACAGGGACGAGGGTACACGAACGACACCACCAACGACCGGCCAGACAGACCAAACACCTTCGACCGCCCCCGACAGAACCAGCGCCAGCAGTCCGACTACGAAAACACCCATGACTTTGCATAGGACCGCCAGGGGCAAGGGAGGGATCCAGTCGAACTCCGTGTTGACCAGCAAGGTCCTTACGTCACTGCTAAGGTCCTGGGCACAAAGTCTCCATTTTTGGTAGATACTGGGGCGACACGTAGTGCGCTATCTAAACGGCTGATCCCAAGGGCACCCTTGTCTGGCTCACATGTAACCTCAATAGGCTTTGATGGAATGCCCTCCACTAATCCCTTGTCCGCACCAATCTCCTTTGACTTGGAAAATAACACCACTGACACGACATTTCTACTCTCCTCCAACACCCCCGACGCCATTATGGGTCTTGATTTACTAAAACATTTCCGGGCTACCATCAGATGCTCCCCAGACGGAGTTCGAGTCATACTGCACGATAACCCAGATCTGTTCAGGCCTTGTCTCGCACGACGTATGTTCTCCATAACCGATGCTGACCTGTCCCTACTTGACACGTTACCCACACATCTATGGGCTAAAACTGACTCAGACGTAGGACGCATGGTGATCGACCCTGTACACATAACTGTCCGACCGGACGCAGTGCTCCCAAAGCTTCCACAGTATCGGATATCGCCCGAAGGCGAGAAGGCGTTGGTGGAAATCATCCAGTCCCTAGTCGATGCAGGAGTGGTAGAAGAAGTAGTTAGTAATGTTTGCAACAGCCCTATTCTACCCATTGTTAAGAAGCAAGGCGAGGGAGATGAGAAAGCATACCGCTTCATTGTCGACTTACGAGAGGTTAACAAAGTAGTCGTACCTCAATACCCCGTAGTCTCCGATATCACCACCATCCTCACCCTGATTCCGTCCACTGCCACTACCTTTACCGTTATTGATCTCAAGAACGCATTCTTTTCCATCCCCATCCACCCAGACAGCCGCTACCTTTTCGGCTTCACCTTAAAAGCCCGTTCGTACAGATTTTGTAGGGCACCACAAGGCTACACTGAGAGTCCCAGCATATAAAGCCAAGCCCTCAAGAGACAACTGGATGCAGTTCAACTACCGGACGGAGTGGTGTTAATACAGTACGTCGACGATATTCTTTTGGCGGCCGACACCACTCCGCTTGCAGTCACGGCCACCATCCGCCTCCTCCACTTCCTCGCGGAGAACGGTCACAAGGTCTCCAGGAAGAAGTTGCAATTCTGCCAACCCCAAGTGACATACCTAGGCCACCTCCTATCCAAAGATGGGAGGAAGCTTACACCTGACCGAATTCAGACCATCCTAGAAACCCCTGTTCCCAAAACTCAGAAGCAAGTGCAGTCTCTGGTAGGTCTCACCTCCTTCTGTCGACAGTGGTTACCGAACTTCAGTCTTATTGTAAAACCTCTGCTTTCCCTGTTGGCTAAAGATGTCCCCTTACCCCTCCCCTGGACACCCGAATGTCAATCCTCCTTCAAAGAATTACGAGATGCCCTTTGCTCAGCACCAGTCCTAGGAACCCCAGACTACACTAAACCTTTCTCCCTCTTCACCCACGAAAGGGAGGGATGCGCATTGTCTGTTCTAACCCAGTCTATGGGTCCCAAGCAACGCCCTTGTGCCTACTTCTCTGCCACTCTTGACCCTGTAGCCAGAGCTTTGCCCGCCTGCCTTCGAGCAGTAGCCACCGCTGCTGTCTCTATCCGACAAAGTGAGGGGATCGTGCTTTCAAACCCCCTCACCGTGCTAGTACCCCATGCAGTTGACACCCTCCTGAACCAGACTAAGACTCAACACCTGACTAGCGCACGACTGACTGGTTATGAACTGACTCTGCTTGCACCCCACATCACGCTGAAACGATGCACCACTCTGAACCCAGCCACTCTGCTACCTCTCCCTGACAATGACCCCAAAGCGTCCCCTATACATGACTGTGTGACCCTCACCGACGAACAGACCAAGAGTAGGGTTGGCCTCCGAGATACTGCCTTCCCAGATCCTGACGGGGAGATGTGGGTAGATGGCTCATGCATCAAGCTCCCCGACGGCACCCCCTCAGCCGCCTATGCAGTCACCACGGCCCGAACAGTTGCTGAGACAGCCCGCATCACACAGCGATCCGCACAGGCGGCTGAACTGATTGCTCTCACACGAGCATGCATCCTAGCAGCAGGGACAACCGCAAACATTTACACCGACAGCCAGTACGCCTTCGGGGTGGTTCACCACTTTGGGCTCCTATGGAAGGAGAGGGGATTCCTGACTTCCCATGGCACACCCATCCTACATGGAGATCTAGTCTCCGCTCTGACCGAAGCAGTCCTCCTCCCCACACGGCTAGCTGTAATCAAATGCCAGGCACACAAAAAGGTGACGGACATTATAGGACAGGGAAATGCGCTGGCTGACACCACTGCCCGAACCACAGCCGAGAATAGGTCAACAACACGCATGTACGTGACCAGGTCACAAACTGAAAAATGGAGGGATGCTAGGGAAACCATCAGAGACATACAATTGGCCAGCTCACCACACGAATTGACTGAATGGGCACGGGTGGGATTGAAAGACGATGAAGGCTGCTGGCGAACTAGAGACACGAACAAATGGTTGCTACCTGACTCATACCTGATTCCCATGCTGACCATGACACACTCCCCCGCACACATAGGGTCTGCCCCCATGATTGAACTCATCACCAAAGTCTGGCACAACGACAAAATCCCAGACTCAGCTAAACGCCTAGTCCAACAATGTCTGATATGCCTCCAACACAACCCTGGTAAAGGAACTGCCGTACCCCGGGGAGGGTTTGGGGTTCCTAGTCACCCCTTTGAGGTCCTACAGATGGACTACATTCAGTTAGAAAGGTGCCAAACCCTGAAGTACGTGCTTGTCGTTGTGTGCGACCTTCAGCAAATGGGTGGAAGCCTACCCAACCCGCGACAACACTGCTATGACTACCGCAAAAGTACTACTGAAAGAATTCTTCCCCCGTTACGGCCTTTGTCGAATTTTGTGGAGCGACAACGGCCCCCACTTCGTAGCCGAAGTTATCCAACTCATCTGAAAAGGGTTGGGTGTAAAACAGAAGTTTCATGCGGTCTTCCACCCCCAATCTGCAGGCTTGGTTGAGCGACATAATACCACATTGAAACTCAAAATAGCCAAAATAGTTGCCACCACAGGACTGAAATGGCCAGACGCCCTCCCACTAGCATTGCTATCAATGCGTTCCACTCCTCCCAAACACCACTTAACCCCCTACGAGGTCGTCTTCGGGCGACCCATGAACCTTTGGACCGCACCAAAACCAGCCTCCATTCACGACGTCCCAGACGTCCTCATGTCTGACTATTTGTGCAATCTAACTAAAACGTTGTCTGTTATCCATCAGCAGGTGCTGCAGGCCATTCCCGATGCTTCCAGGGGCCCCGGACACGACATCCAACCCAGTGACTTTGTCCTAGTGCGCAACTTCCAGCGCACCAAGAGTCTGGAGCCCCGGTGGACGGGCCCCCTGCAAGTCCTGATCACCACCCGAACAGCCCTTCGAGTGGAGGGGAAACGTAATTGGCTGCATGCACACCACTGCAAGAAGGTATCATCGACCCTGACGACCACCGACAACATCACCGCCCAAGAGGAACTTCTGGACAAAGACCGACCATCCCTGAGCTGCTACCCGAATACAGAGACACTTGAACTGACTGAATATCCCGATCCGACTGTGCCATCCAAAGAAGGGTATAACCTACGACGAAAGGAGGGAACTTCGGCTAAGCAGACCACGAACTAAGTTGAAGTCTCAGAGCGGTAGCCTAGTCACCTCAAAGGCCTCCAGGAGAGAAACTAAACAAAGTCTGTGGTTCTGCCCGCTACCGAGTCCCTTGAAGGTGATGGAAGCGCCCGACATGAAGATGATGGAAGCAACCGGACGTCCGAAGATCCACTACAAAAACCCAAAGACTGACAAAATGCACAGCACAAGGACTATTGCACTTTTTATTACCCTCCTCCTTTGCCTCCTTCTCATGGTCACTTTCTGGATCATGGAAGAAAACGCACCCGCTCATAAGACATTGCTGACCACTGCTCAACCCACCACCATGAAAGAACACCATCTGATTTCACTTTCACCCCAAATCCGAGAAAGACGTAAGGAGTTCTGGAATAACTCTTTTGTGCAAATACTCCACCAACACAATCTTGCCGCCAATGCCACTAACTGCTGGATCTGTGGATTGCTACCACATGCCACTGGACATTCTATCCCTTTCATTCCTTCGCCCTTCTCTCTCCATGGCTCCTGCCTCGCTTGGCTAATCCTCCTGCAAGAAAGTTACAAGGACAATGCCACTCCCGACAAAACTGTGTTGCACTTCTATCATGGGTTCTGGCTGAACCACACGGGAAAAAGCTCTGCCCCCTTTTGTCCTCTGAGATCAAACACCTCTTTTCATATGGACATCCCTGCCAAGGAGCGAGTTGAAATGCAGGTGTTCAACAACCCAGCCAGACCCACCTTCTCTTACCTCCGGAAACGAACGGCCGCCACCCTAACAGTGGCCCTATCCGTCGTCAACATCACAGGTCTGGTGTGCCTCGAAGGCCTGGGAACACAGCCGGTAGGCCACAGTTCCTGTCTCATCACCCGAACATTGGACTCAGTTGACCCACCCTCCTTTGTTACCTCCCCAAATATGTACTTCGTCTGTGGTACTAAGGCCTACACCTGGCTTCCGAAAGGTTGGGGAGGCACCTGCTACATCGCCTTTATCCTTCCTCCCACATATGTGGCTCCAGCCAACCACCACCGGCAGAAACGTGCAAAGGACATGGTACAAGCCGACTCCACTGGAGCACAGTTCATGGATGCAGTAAAGGGACTTGTTCCACTGTGGGGTCCAATGGCAAACAGCCGTGCCATCCGGCACCTAACCCAGGCAGTCGAAACCACAATGAACATTACAGCCGGCATCCTCACCAACAACACCGCTGAGCTTCAGGCCGTCCGCCGGGTAACTCTTCAGAACCGCCTCGTTCTAGACGTGGTTCTGGCTGACCGTGGAGGAGCATGCCGCATCATTGGGTCCAGCTGTTGTACCTACGTACCGGATAACTCACCCTCAGTCTACAAGGCGATCGAATACCTCCACAGACTTTCCGCAGAGGTTCACCAGGAGCAAGAAGGATGGTCGCTTGGGAGTTGGTTTTGGGACACTATTAAAAGTTGGGGGTGGAGGTTGTTTACATTTATCATGATACCAATTGTGATACTGTGTGGGTGCTGTCTGGGGATTCAGTGCTTGCCACCTTTATGTTCACTTTTCACGAACTACATCTGCCCTAAGACTCTGAACTTTGAAGCAGACCGAATGAAAGCCCTATACGACGTAGAAGTACGTGGTATTATGGGGATAGATCCGCACTAAACAAGCTGGCGAGATATGTTAAAAGGGAGGACTGTGGAAATTTAGTTCGTATCTGAACATTATCTGTGCCATCTTGTCTCTCCCCAAGCGCCACACGCAGAAAACGCGGGACGGCCATTTTAGGCACCATGATCTCATGGCCGATCGCCAGCGCGTCCCTCAGGTGCTGCAAACATCCCCCGCACGCCGGCCACCCCCGCTCTCTCATACTTGGGCCATAAAACCCTCCCCTTCTGCGCGACCCTGCCATGGAACCACATCCCGCGCCTGACCAACACCTCCTTTCATCCCATACATGGTCATACATCCTTTTGATAACCCCCTTCCTCTGCGCCCGATTGTCCGAACCGATCCCAGGCCATCACCTAGCCCTGCGGATGCAGTTTATTGCCCCTACTGTAAGGGAAACACCTCACATCAAAGGGATTACAGTAGATCAAGGCCCCCACCCCCTGAGACCCGACCAGTCGCACACACCCCCGGGAATTGGCGGAATGTCCAGCTGTGTGATAGCCATCTCTTACTATGGGTGGGGTGGGGACTTCCATTGTAGTTATGTGTGGGAGCGGATCCGAGCTGGGGATTCCGAGGATGTTCTTTCATGTATCAAAGCAATCTCAAGAATGTGCCATGTACAATAAACCGGTAATAAAGTAAAAAATGTGTGTATAAGAGACCAGGTCTCAGAGATGCAGGGAGAGCACCTCGAGACGATACCTTGCTGTCCGATCTGATGTGTTCTGCTCCGACGGAATAAAACTTTGTTTCCTGCCTTCCAGTCTCCGGCGCCTGCCTCTTTTGTTGGTTAATCATCGAATGGTATAAGAGGCGATTACCGCCGGGCAATACTAGAAAGGTTATCGCCTTGACCATTTTACAACTCATCTGCACTCTATTACGCTCTACTCTACACAACTCTCTATTTACCACTCCACGCCACTTTACTCTACTCTGCTGTATGACACACAACTGCAATATACTCCATTGTACTACAGTACTCCACTATATGCCACACCACTCTACACCACTGTTTGACACTCCACTCTATGCCACTCAACTGTAACACACTGTACAACATGCCACTCCACTCCACCATACAACACTCTACTGCTCTCTATGCCCCTCGACCATACGCCACTGTATGACACTCTATGACATGCCACTCCACAGGACGACACCCTATTTAACTCTATGGCCCGACACTCCACGACATTTCACTTCACTCCGTTCTCCGACACCCCACTTAACTGTACGACAGTCAACTCCTCTCTATGGCACTCCATGTCACTCCACTAACATCCATGCCACTCCACGATATTCCACTCCACTCTATGACATGCCACTCTACCCTACCACACACCACTCCACTGTATGACATGTCACTCCACTCTACGCCACTCCAATGTACAACCTCCAACTTCACTCTACGGAATGCCACTCCACTGTACTACACTCCACTTCACTCTATGCCACTCCACTCTATGCTACTCTACTCCACTTTACGTCAGTCTACTCCACTCTATGTCACTCTGTAACACACCAATATATGCCCCTCCACTCGAAGACACTGTACAACACAGGACTCTGACACCCCAATCTACTCTACTGTACGACACGCCACTACACTGTATGCCACTCCACAACACTCTACTTTACACTATGCCTCTCCACTGTACGTCACTCTACTCCACTGTACAACATGCCACTCCATTCTACAACGTGTCACTCCACTCTATGACATGCCACTCCACTGTATGACATGCCACTCCACTCTATACCACTCTACAACTCTCTACTCCATTCTATGGTCCTCCACACCTGTGACACCGTTCTCCACTATGCCACTGTGCAACACTCTACTCTGTCAATCTGCAACACAATACTCTACCACCGTCAACTCTACACCACTCCACTGTATGCCACTCCATCCTACGCCTCTCCACTGTACGCTATGACACTGTATGCCATGACGCTCTACGACACTCTACACCACTCCACTGTACGCTATCCACTCTACGCCATTCCACTCTATGCCACTCCATTGTATGCCGCTCACCTCTAGGCCACTCCACTCTAAGCCCCTCCACTGCAAGACATTGTACGACACGCAACTCTGTAACATGACACTCTACGAGATGCCACTCCACTGTGCTCAACTCTATGACACTCCCTCCACTAATCCACTCTATGCTACTCCACTGTTCACCACTCCACTCTCCACCACTCCACTCTACACCACTCCACTCTGTGCCACTCTACTCTTCACCACTCCAGTCTTCGTCACTTCACTATACTGTATGACACTCCACTCTATGCTATTCCACTCTATGCCACTCCACTCTACACCACTCTACTGTATGCCAAGACACTGTACGCCACGACACTGTACGCCACAACACTGTACGCCACAACACTCTCCTTAATGACACTCTACGCCATAACACTGTATGTCATTGTACACTATGATACGACACTGTATGAAATTACACTACCACACTGCACTCTATGCCACTCCACTCAACTCTACTTTACGACACTGTACTCCACTGTATTCCTGTCCACTCTACCACACTATACTCCACTCTATGGCACTCCATTGTACAACACTCTACTCCAGTGTATGCCGCTGTACAATACTCTACTCCACTCTATACCACTATATATAACTCCATCTGTGCCATTCAACCCCAATTTACCCCACTCTACTGTATGGCACTACTCCCCTCTGCTCAAGTACTCTACTCTATGCTACTCCACTCTACGTCCCTCTCTGCTACTCGACTGTACGACACTCTATTCTACCACACTCTACTCTACTCTACACCACTCTACTGCACTCCATGCCCTTGCACTCTACAACACGTTCCGACACTCTATGACACACCACGCCACTCCACTATACGACACACCACTCCACTCCATTACACTTTACTCCACACCATGCTACGTCACATGATTCTACTATACTCCACGCCACTCTACTATACGGCACGCCACTCCACTTCATAAAACCTTTGCTTCACTCATTGCTGCGCCACAACACTCCACTCACCTCCACTGCACTCTACTCCACTGTATGACACTTTACTCCACCCTACACTACTGTATGAGAGTCCACTCTATGCTGCTCCACTCTATGACAATCTTCTCCACTCTATGCAACTCCACTCTACAACACTTTACTACACAGTATTCCACTATACAACACTATACTTCACTCTATGCTGCTCTACTCTAAAACACGCTGCTCCACTCTACACCACTGTACAACACTCTATGCCACTCCGCACTACTCTGTGCCACTATAAAATACTCTACTCCACTCTACAACACTCTACAGAACTTCCTCTATGCCACTCCACCTCACTTTACTCCACTCTACTCTATGACACACTACTCTACAACACCACTATGTGCCACTGAATGCCACTCTGTGCCACTCAACTCTACGACATTCTAAACCACTCCACTCTACGGCACTTTGATCTACACCACTCCACTCTACAACACTGTTCTCCACTCTATGCCACTCCGCTCTACTCCCCTCTACAACACTTTCAAACACTCTATGACACACCAGCGCACTCCACTGTACACCACGCCATTCCAATTTATGACACTTCACTTAGCTCTATGCTATGGCACTCCAATCTACTCAACTCCACGTTACTGTAGTCTACAACATGCCACTCCACTCTATGACACATTACTCCACTCTACGACTCTCCACTCAACGACACTCTACTACACTCTGAGCCACTCTACAAGACTGTACTCGATGACAACCCACTCCACGACACTCCACTCCACGATACTCCAGTCGACAAGGCTCCACTGTACTTTCACCAACTCCACTCCACTCCACTCTATGCCACTCAGTTCTACTCTATGGCACTCCACTCTAAAACACCCTATTCCACTGTATGCTCCTCCACTCTACACATCTCAACTCCACAACACTCCACTGTACGAGAAGTGATTCTACGACACTCAAAACTTTATTATTTCCATACAAAAAACAAATTAAACTACACAAACCTTAGAAATTAAAAATGTTATAGTTATAACTTAAAGTTATAATTTCCACCAAACCAAAACTTTCTATAACATGTGCACCGCTGTACACAACACTACTCCAATTTATGACATTTTACTCAACTTTATGATATGCCACCCATCTCTACTCCAAACCACGATACTGTACTTTACAACATGCGACTCCACTCTATGACACTTTACTCCACTCTACGCCACTCAACTCGACGGCACTCTACTCCACTCTTTGCCACTCTACAAGACTGTACTCGATGACACCCCACTCCATGACACTCCAGTTAACGATACTCAATTTACGACACTCCATTCTAAACCACTCCACTCTACGGCTCTCCACTCTAAAACGCTCTACTCCACTGTATGCCCCTCTACTCTACCCGACTCTACTTCACTGTACTCCTACATTCTAAAACACTCCACTTTACGACACATGACTCTACAACGCTCAAAACTTTATTTATTATTTCTATAGTAAAACATATAGAACTACACAAAACCTAGAAATAAGTTATAATTTCCACCTGACCAAAACGTCCTATAACTCGTGCACTCGTACAAAGTATTGTAAACTTGATAAACAAACTAAATCAAATATAACTCGTCCCTTCACCATGCATTGCTTATATCCTTTCATATTACATGACTTATAGCAAGTTCAATGATAGCATTCATAACAACACTCATGCTATCCCAAATGACATAATTTATGAGAACACTGGTACAGGTTATTGGTACATGGTACAGGGCAGAGTTGCAGTTGATTCGGTTTTTTATAGAGTTTACAACACTCTGTCCGAAGGTGCACGAGTTATAGATAGTTTTGGTCGGGGTGGATATTATAACTTTAAGTTATAAAGTTATAACTATAACTTTAGCTTTTAAGGTTTGTATTGTTTGATTTGTTTTCATTTAAAAATAATGAATAAAGTTTTCCTACCTATAACTCATCTTCATCCTTTGTTTTTTTCATTGAATTATGTTGTTCACATTTTTCTTCCACCCGCTACAGCATACAGCCTGGGGCAATGGGTTAAACCATTTCAGTTACTGGCTAACTTCACCGTGATCGGCGGCATTCTTCTCTTTTCAAAAAGAGCCCAAAAATCACACCACGTATTTCCCTTTAGTTCCATGGACTACAACTGAAAAGTGCTTTGTGAGGCTATAATATACTTTTGCTTTCAGCCATTGCTTATTTTTAGGTCTCGCCTAGGCAGCGCGTATGCGTTGCCCTAGGAGGGCCTTTAGCCATCGGTCTGCTCCTTTTCAAGCTCACTTGTGCTTGTGGTGGCATCCATCTTGCGAGAGCGAGCCGCGGCGCGCGTGCTAATTGGCCGCTCCCGCAAGGCAGATGTCACCCCAAGCACGAGTGTGCTTGAAAACAGCTGCTGCTTGTTTGAGTTTCAGCATTAGTCATTCACAGTCATTAAACACAGCGCGGACCGCGTTTTTTTCATTCCCCCCCTCACTCACTCTCTCTTTCGCTCGCACTCTGTCTCTCGTTCTCTCTCTCTTTCTTGTCACAGGACAGCAATTCGTCTTACAATTTTCTTTGTAACGACAATTAACAATAGCCTCAATATATGGCAAACACTACTGAGCCCTAAAATATCACATTATATGTTTTGCCTCATACACGGCCCTCTCTCCAAAGTGTCCCATCACATTCATTGTATTATGTTTGCATGTTACTTTCCTACTACCAGCTGTGGGGCATAAAGTGCATTGAATAACTCAAGCAGTGTCACTACTTTATCTGGCGTGGGCCACGCTTTGTTTTTCATTCCCCCCTCACTCACTCTCTCTTTCGCTCGCACTCGCACCACCACCACCACCACCACCATGTCCACCACCACCACGTCCGCCACCACATCCACCACCACCAGCACCACCACGTCCACCACGTCCACCACCACGTCTACCACCATGTCCACCACCACCACCACGTCCTCCACCACGTCCACCACCACCATGTCCACCACCACCATGTCCACCACGTCCACCACCACCACGTACAGCACCATGTCCACCACCACCACGTCCACCACCACTCTGTCCGCCACCACCACCACATCCACCACCACCACCACGTCCACCACCACCACCTCGTCCACCACCACCACGTCCACCAAGTCCACCACCACCACCACTTCCACCACCACCATGTCCACCACCACCACGTCCACCACCACATCCACAACCACCAGGTCCACCACCACGTCCACCACCACCACATCCACCACCACCACGTCCACCACCACGTCCACCACCACGTCCACCACCACCACATCCACCACCACGTCCACCACCACATCCACCACCACGTTCACCACACGACATCCACCACCACGTCCACCACCACCACCACGTCCACCACCACGTCCACCACCACCACATCCACCCCCACATACAACACCACCACGCCCACCACCACCATGTCCACCACCACCATGTCCAAAACCAAGTCCACCACCACATCCACCACCACCACATCCACCACCACCACGTCCACCACCAACACCAACACCACGTCCACCACCAAGTCCATCACCACAACGTCCACCACCAGCACCACCACCACGTCCACCACCACCACCAACACGTCCACCATGTCCACCACGTCCACCATGTCCACCACCACCACATCCACCACCACGTCCACCACCACCACCACGTCCACCACCACCACATCCACCACCACGTCCACCACCACCACGTCCACCACCACCACGTCCTCCACCACCACCACCACCATCGCGTCCAACACACCACCACGTCCACCACCACCACCACGTCAACAACCACCACCACCACCCGTGACAGGTAAAGTGTCACTGGAGGGCAGGGGTAATAGGAGTGTCAACCCCAGCTGTACATGGCACATTTAAGGATGCATTGGGTGCGAGAAGACAGGAATAGGGGCTAGAAGTATTTCACCAGACCCAAGATACATTTTGAAGAGGCGCAATGTCACAGGGACTCCTGTAAAAGCACTCGCAGCATCTCTACCTCACAGTGGCATACCTGCACGAGCCACTCACTCAAAACAAGCATTGTCATAGCCAATAGGTCTCGCCTTTGGGACCTTATAAATGTTTAGCCATGCAACACATATTTTTGTTGCACCAAGGATATAGTGCTGGATATCTAAACATTTATAAGGTCCCAAAGGCGAGACCTATTGGCTATGCCAATGCTTGTTTATATTGGCCAGGGTCAAACAGCTCTTCAAAAATAAAGTTTTACGAAAACCATGAAAAAATCAAACGTGCATTGACAAAACCAAAAGGTTGTCTGGCTTTGTCAATGTGTGTCTAGCACTGTGGCCCAGCACTTCTTTGGTTTAAGGTCCTAGACTTGCCAGGAGGGAGAGTAGGAGGCTTGTTATATCCTAGCTCAGACGCTTTTCGGTGGCCCCGAGGTAGTGCTGCAATAGATTTTAAAGCACAAATACGACGAGGCACCTGCTAATACAACCAATACCGTTAGATGGCGCCAGGTGTTCGATTCGCCGTGTTTTTTGTGTTCCTATAGTACTTACGTTTAAACACCGAAACAGTCCCTTTCCTGTGAGGGGTCCGCTTCAGGTCTGACGATCTGGGACCGCTAAAACGTTTTAAACGCCCGAAAGTCCCTTTCAAGACCTTCAGGAGTTCAGTACACCCTCTAAGTGCCCCTGGAGTCAGGTCAAATTCTGCCTCTGTCTGTCCACAGTATCTGAAATGTGGCCCTGGTTATCGGGGCTGCAATCTGTGACTGTATATTGTTGGGGGAGTATTACCCGAGCTATATGTGAAGTCGACCGTGGCCATGGTTCTGGCGTCTATGCGAGGCAATGTCAGGAACGGATATATTACGTCTTCACTAAAAAGATTTTTTTTTCTTCATTGCAGGACTGAAATAGAATGAAAATATGATGCCTGAGTCCAGGAGACAGGCCAGGTGATTGTCGGAGGGACGACAAGCACCTGCTGATGCTGCGTATATAATCCTGCGTGCCAGAACCGGGGCGGGGGACAGACGCCCCTTGCTCCAGACCAGGCCCCCACACGTTTGATGAACTCTGGCATCTGCTTCCCTTCCCACAGCACAGATGATGTCAAGCAGGAAACTGTGAAGTCAAGCATGAGTCATGCCACAGACGTTTCCTTGGAAGCTTTCCTGAAAACTGGAGCACAGCTAACTTCCAGAGGAGGACAAGCAGCCCTTTGAAGTACACTGCAGAGAGGAAGCCCTTGTCAGTATGAGCACTCAGAAAGGAACAGAGAGAGAAATCTCCCGAACAGACCCAAATATTACTGGATGTATGTCTATCATTTAATCAGTGAGAAGAGATCTGTCTCTGGGGTTTCATGTGCTAAACTTGTTGTCAAGTCACAAATTGGTTTTGTGTGACGTAAATCAATCCAGGGACTAGAACAAGGAGTTATCATTCGCTGACAATGGGTACTGCTCTGCTAGAAGGCCCTGTGTCCATTTCAGTG
Organism: Triturus cristatus; assembly: GCF_964204655.1. NCBI lineage: Eukaryota > Metazoa > Chordata > Amphibia > Caudata > Salamandridae > Triturus > Triturus cristatus. The sequence continues at coordinate 560,938,557 of NC_140590.1, forward strand.
GTCAGGAAATGGCTGCTGCTGTTCCACTGTTGACATGAACTGACCAGATGTCTGGTTAAGTCTTGCTGTAGAGGGAGCTATGGTGGTATTTTAAGGATTGCAGGGGCTTAGTCTGTACCATTTAAACAGTTCAGGAAAGTTTGGTATGGCAGCTGGGTGAGATGGGGCAGTAGTTCAGGAGATCAGAAAGGTGTCGGCAGTAACAGAAATAAAATCAAGAGGTAGAAATGGAGATTGCCTGTGGGAAAACCATAATCCAATGGAAGACACTTCACATCAGAGATTTAGAGATTGCTGTAAGTGATTGCCACATGAGAGATTAAGCACAAGTGAGAAAAAGCTGCTAGATAAAAGAAGCATTAGCAAAGCCAATAGGTCTTGTCTATGGTTGCGATTGAGGTTAGAGTTGAAATTAATGTTGATGTTTGGGCTAAGGGTAGGATAAGGGCTAGGGTCTTATTTATATTTAGGCTTATGGTTGTGCTAAGAAATATGTTTAAGAGTAGGGGTAGGTTTATAATTAAGGTTAGGAATCTGGTTTGTGTCAGGTTTAGAGTTTTGTATAGGTTTATAGCTTGGCATAGGTTAAGCATAAAAGTAAGTGTTTGCGTGGCAACTTTTTTAGGAGTACATAGTCAGAAACGGGATTCTGGGCTCAGACTGAATCAATCAGAGCTGTTTACTATTGGCGCCTAGGGGCCTAACGTTCCTCTTGAGTTCGAAACTGAGCACCAAACACAACCATGGGGATCTTCTCCACAGGGTGTAGGATGCAGAAGGCTACTCGAGCAGCCAGCTTTTCGGGAGTCCGTGCAGGCTGTTATCACTTTTTTGCAGGAGTTATATTCGCTTCCCTCTAAGTACCTCCAGTGTCCTTCTTCAACAGTTGGCCAGCTCTCCCCCCCGAAAGTAGAGTCCAGACAGCATGTCCTGACAGGTCAAAGCGAAGTTCTCAAGTTTCTGGTCAAGGGAAGTGCACAGTGACACCCCAAACCTGGAGCTTGAACAGTTTCTTGATCCCAGTTACAGATGCTGTAGGAAGCTGGCTCTGTATATACTATACCAAAGTAAGGTATGGTGTGCACCCAGTCAAGTGGATCCCCGGAGGTATAGCAGAGGCTAAAGTAGATAATACCTTACTCTTTTTTGTGTCAGTGTGGTTGAGCAGTCCGGCTTATCAGGATATCAGGAGGGTGGTGTTAAGCATTTATTGTACACACTTAGGCAAGAAATGATAGCACACACTCAAAGACTGAATCCAGACCAATTGTTTGTATAAAAAGTTGTTTTGTTGCTTTATTTCAAGAACCAACCTTTACTTAGTAGCAGGTAAATGATACTTTCCATACAATGTTACTTTTCAACAGACAGTGAACTTTGTGGGAATATTCAGATTACTTTTACAGTCGAGAAAATGCTTTGTAAACTGTTCAAAAACGCTTTAAATAACTTCTAGATTACTTTGCAATTACTTTTCTAGTTTGGCATGAAAGAAACTCATTACACAATCTAAGCAACACAGGATATTGGGAAACAGGTTAACTCTTTTCAAGCCACTAAATTACTTTTGTTTGCAGTACAAGACAGCTCAACACCATTTTTCAGAGATGGATGAAAACAAAGTTAGCACTTGCAGGCAAATAAAACAGTTTATGTTAAATAGCTTTTGGGTGCTGAACCAGGGTTCAGCAATGTTAGGTTCTGCACTGGGACTGCAGCGGCCCTAAGGCAGCCGAGTGCAGAGTGCAAAATTCAGTACCGGGGCCAATGGGCTACTCATGGGCAGGCCAATTGGGCTAGGAAGCAGATCTCTTGGGGTTTAAGTGAGAGCAAAGGGGGACCCAAGGCAGCACCAAAACTGCACCACCAGCGGCACGGTGGGTGGTCGGGTGCAGAGTGTTTACATGGTGTCGGATGCCAAATGCTTATCTACAGAGATCCTCAAAATCATCAGTTTCGGGCTGCATGCATCTGTCAGGAAGCCAAACGAGGGAAACCAACAGCTAGGTATGTAACTTCGGATGCAGAGGGACGTCAGGACACTTTTGGAACTGGTCGGTGGGTCCCAGGGCCAGAGACTGGCATGTCTTTAGACGTCAGATTTCTCTTTATCTGGCAGGTCGCAGTGGAGGGGCTCTTTGTGTTGAGGCTGCAGGCGTCAACGCAAGGCTTGGAGGCAACACCCCTCACTGAATTCGGACTCAGGACAGCTGGGTAACCTCTTCTGGACTGGCGGGCCTCCTGGCCATGGGCGTCGGGTGCAGAGGTAGGACTGGAAGGTGAGACTTCATTGATCGACAGGGCCTGGAGGTCTTTGTCTGGGTTTCTTTTGTTGACAGAGGTGCTATCCTCAGAGTCTTGGAGTCTTTGTAGAAGTGGGTCAGTCTTCTCAGGGTTTGTGGAGGTTTCTGATCCCTGGCTTGACGTCTTCTTGGCTGCAGGGGTTTCTGAAGCTGCAGGCAGGCTGTTAGGGCTGGGGCAAATTCAGTTGTTGCCTGTGTTTTCTCTGCTGCGTTATCTTCTCGGGCCAGTCTTCATAGGTCATCAGGAACTTCTTTCTGGGGTCAGGGCTGCCCCCTAAATATTGTTTTTAGGGGGCATTTTAGGGGCCTCGAAATCAGTAGCCAATAGTCCTGTGACCAGTTCTGGGGAGTTCTGCACTTTTGCTATTTCCACTTAGACTGGTAAAGCTATTTTCTTCATCACAGGTGTGAGCAGGAAGGCAAGCTGGAGCTGTCAGTCTCCTCTAAGGAGTAACCCAAAACAGGAGCAAAGACACTGGCAGTCTGACCCAGATGAACTGTGGGGCCTCTCCAACAGAACAATTGGCCAGGAAAGGGCAGGGGCAAAAGAATCCTTGGAATGTTTTGTGGTAAGCCCTGGATTAACATATGCTGTCTGGGCTCTCTAAGCAATCATCCCTCTTAGTGACCCCTACAGTATAGCCAAATACTAAACGGAACCCAGTGTGGCCACAATAGCTTGTGTAATACATACTCCTAATGCATCCACTACAAATGCAACTAAGATGCACGCTCATGATATAAATGGTAAACTGATACCTTTTCTTGGGGTTCTCTCCCTCCCCCCGAGAGTTGTGGGGTTTAGATTTCTTATCCCCTGCGGCAAGGACATAGACTGATTCTGTTCAATATTTATATTACCCCTTTGATCACACATATTAAATCTCATAAGGTGGCTGTAGTCAATTATTCTAATGATACTCAACTCATTCTTTCACTGGCAAGCAATCAGCAGCTCTCCTCCTTCCATGATTGCATGAAGCACATTATCCAGTGGCTTAGTCTTAACTCCCTGAAGTTTAATGGGGCTAAGACTGAGTTTCTATGTTGGTCAGCTAATAAAGTCCTGGTTGTACTCCATGGTAACTTCTCGCCGGTACCGTACAAGGGTTCCTCTGTTCCCACCGAGTCCGTCCAGAATTTGGGAGTCATCTTTGCTGACATACTCAATATGGAAAGACGTAAATAAAACCATCGGCACCTACTTTGTGCTCTTGAGAGCTTTGTGGAAGATATTTCCAGTGCAGCCCCTTTATGCTTGAGCATTGGTAGTTCATTGTATTATCCTTAGTCGTAACTCTTGTAATGCTCTCTTGTTGGGTGCACCGGAATATCTGTTGCATCGTCTGTCAAGAGTCCAGATGACGGTAGCCAAACTTGCCTTGGATTGACCCAGGAGAGCCTCCGTCTCCTCGGCACTAAAGGATCTCGATTGGCTACTGCTTTTTTTTTGTGAATAATTTTTATTCGTTTTATACTCAGCATATCCTACAGCTGTGATTACAACATAGTAAAGTGCAAATTATAGTACATCCCCTTTAGCATTATTGTGCCCACTAGGTGGTGGGGGGGGGGGCAAATCGCCATGAACGACATTACTATCCAGCAATGACAACATTAATTCATTTCAGAGATTAACAGCTGATGATACTGTACAAAGCAATGTCCAAAAATAACATAAAGGAAATAAACTATAAACTATTAAACTTAATACCACCTCTTGATTGGCTGCTGCTTAAGCAAAGAATTCTGTTCAAATCACTTTGTCTTATGTTCAAAGCTCTTCAGCTACTAGGCCCTGCTCCTATGCGAAAGAAGCTGAGAAGATACACTCCCAGGAGAGCTTTTTATTCTTCGTCAGCCAACCTGGTGTGCGCGACTAAGTTTAGGAAATCCAGGCAAGGTGGCCGGACCTTTACAGTTAGTGCGGCCGAGCTATGGAATCTACTTCCTGTCTCACTAAGGTCTTTAACCAATCTGCTGCAGTTTAGGAAAGCCCTTAAGAGTTGGCTCGTCCTTAGTTATCCAAGTCTTGGCTGTACTTTTGATCATCTGACTCATTAATTTTGACTATTTTTCTTTCCGCCTCTCTCTGTCTGTGGTCTCTACAACTTTGAGCTCTCCTGTTTCTACAGCTTTAGTGGCTAGCGCCAGGATACCAGTTGGTGACAGAGTGCTCTATAAATAAATAACATAAATAAATTAATGCACCAGTTCAAATTGGAAATCCAGTTGGACTGCAACCCATATGCAACCCACTGAGCAATAGTGTGTCGGAAGTTTTTGTCGTAATGATCAGTCCCACATGATAAGCACAGGGACGCAGTGGAACTCCAAATCCTCTTTTATCAATAAACAACACACCCAAAAGCAGCACTAGGAAACATGACATGTATTTTAAAATGCTTATTTTAAAATCCTAATCCTAATAATAAATCCTCATATAGTGCATAAAATGTGAATGGTAAGCACATAGAATATAAAAAGTGAGGCAGCAAAGCATGATATGGACAATGAAAACAACAATAAAAACTAAAATATTGTTATTGAGTTCTATAATTCTAACACCCTCGTTCTATTTTTAAGTGTTATGTTACTATAGCTAAGGCAGTAAATAGCAAACATATTCTTGAGTTTCAGAGATGGTTTGCACAGCATACCTGTGTTTTCATCATGAAATAGCAAGTTCTCCCTTTCCTATGATGGCTTGTACAGTGTTGGAACATAAACAGGGACCAATTGAAGGTCACTTCTCTCCACTGTCGATCATGCTAAAGTTGATGCTGCAGTCTGGCATTAGCTCTGCTTTGAAAGCCGTGACGCTAAGGACCTCTCTAACTTAAAGTTTTATGCCTGGGTTTTATAGGATCTGATAATTGATCTTATGTAAGATCGAACATATTGTAATTATTATATATATTCTATTTTGAAAAAAATTATAGGACTCAGAGATACTAAATCAGCAAAAAGATAAACAATTATGGTGACATTTGCATCAGCTTATCATATCGATAAGATCTACTTAGAACTTTTAAACAAGCAGGCAGGGCCGGCTTTAGACCTGGTGGCGCCCGGTGCGAAAATGTTTGTTGGCACCCCCCAATGACCACCTCCACCACGGATTCCCACACCACTGCCTTTTAACGGAGCCCAACTCTCCTTAACTCTCTTTCAGATGCAAATATAGCACTCTCTCTCTCACATGCATAAATAGCGCCACTTATAACAGTGTAGGGTGTCAGAGCACTTTACATCACACACACACACACACACATTACACTTAGACAATCAATCATAAGTGTATAACTCAACGTAAAGGAAATGTTACATAAGACAGAGGACTACAAGGTGTAGGAGCCACATGTCATCAATACTGGTAGGCAGTATAGTTTAATATTGCTTGGTCTAGAGAAGCACAAACTCAGAATTTAAAAAGGAACACCATAGTTGGGTGTTCGCTTTAACATTGAGAATGGATTTCTGCCCAAATTAATCGTTTTTGCAACATTACTCTTTGTTCAAATCCATACTTTGCAGCGTTCTTTGATAAAACTTAATAATTCAGTACAATTACAAAGTGCATAGAATGTAAATAGGTCAATGAGTTACTGCCGTTAAAAGACCTAATTTTTTTACTTGCAATTTATAAATTCAAATCCTGTATTAGGATTTTAATTTATAGCATGCGAGTAACAAAATGATGTCTCTTTTAAAAGCAGTAACTCATTGACCTATTTACATTCTATGCACTTTGTAATCTGTTGGGTACTTATTTTCTGCAACAGAAGCATTAATCCTCTGCACTACTTTATAGGAAGTCAAAACCCCAATTAAACACAAACAAAACTCCGACCTCTCTTCAGAAAGAACACAGGATTTATCCTGACATTTGTCTGTCACCCGGAAATTGCTGGAGGAAAGGAACGCGGCAGAATGGTGTATTAAATAATAATAACTGGCACCGGTCGCTCCGCCCTAAAGCCGGCCCTGCAAGCAGGTGCATAGATGCAGACATTTTTAGCATTTCTACGCATGTCTAAAACTTCCCACTTTCTATGAAAGAAATAGAAGAGTCTGAAAAAACAAAGATTGGAAATAGAAATCCTGAAAGGACAAAATGATAGAAATAGAAAAGTCCGAACAGTTACAGTGTTCACGACAGAACCAAACAACATGGCAAAGGATCCAGTTGCAGTGGTTTGGCAAAACAATTTAATACAAGGGAGAGACTAATAGGCGGCTCTCCCAAGCAGGTGACTGGTAATAAAGTCTGTCCTGCTATGATAATAATTTCCCCTTCACCAATGTCAGTCATCAACGGGAAGAATGCAAACAGGGTGTGCCCTTCTGACCACAGAGCCTCACTCCCTGCCGTGAAAAAGCCTGAGCACATGAATGATCACCATGCATGCTTAGGTGGGGTCAAAACGATTATAGTTTCCTATGGGCACACACTATCTAGAGCCTCGCAAGGGACCTTTCTCCGTTCCAACAATTAGGGTCAAGAACGTTCTTCATGATGGCATCCATCGCAGTGGTTTCTTTATAATTTTCAATAGGTTTTAGAATGGTTTCCCCTTCCAATGAGTATCTCATTAATACTTCTTTTAAATGTGTTTGTTAATTTTTGCCTTCCTCGTTTAGCAACAGCTACCTACCCTCTCTTTTTCTTAGGAGAAGCAGCACTCTATGATGCCAACGGCCGTATCATACACATGTGTGAAGGTGCAGAATGGAGCAAGAATAAACTACCCCCGCTGCTGGCAGATTGCCTCCAGTGATATGATTTCACAGCAGGCTCCAAGTTTGGTGACAGCAGCAGGTCTAGTGCAACAACAGCACCACCAAAGAGAAGTGCAAAACCTAGAGTAATATCCCTGTGGTGCTGAGAAGTTGGTGATGGGATTCCCGCCCCCTAAGATGGTCACTGCATCCATTCCTAATCACATGGCAGCCTCTCCATGTTGCTTCACTAGAATCTTATTGGCTTGTGAGGGAATTCTCTTTCCATGAGATGGCTATTGAACAAGCCTCTGCTTCATCATGCTAAAGTCTGCTCTCAAGTCCGAGCTCAGCTGCATGCAGGAATACATGTTGACACAGGGCCATTATCATTCCTCAGTACCTCAGATAGGGTGACCACAAAGGGCCTCCACACTCGTGGCAGATGCCCCGCAGTTGTGGGGGAGTTTCTGTACTTGGGGCGATATCTCTGCATTGCGGAGATATCACCCTGAGTGTGGAGACTCCCCCATGACTGCGGGGCCTCCGCCTCGAGTGAGGAAGCCCTTTGTGAATCAGGCTCTGACTCTTTTGTGTCTCTTGGATACCAGGATTTCTTGAGATTCAGTCTTGTTGGCCATATTCGACTTGAGTGTGAATCCACCGGAGTTGACCTATTCTATCATTTGGGGGTGGCAAGCCCGTTAGGTTTACGATGGGGAGCCATTTTTGCATCTGAGAATGTTTGCCACACAGTAGGAATTCAGACTTTATGGGGCTTGGCATCAAGCAGTTTCTTAACATCTAGTTTTGGATTCACTCGAAGCTTTGAGCCTTTTTTATGTCAGTGGCTGAAGACATGTTGAAATACAGTCGGGTGTTGTCAGCATATTGGTGGATCTTGATGTTCTCTGCAACGATGGCTCCCGCGGGTATCATAGAAAGGTTGAAAATCATGGGTGCCATGATGGAGCCTGAGTGGCTTCACAGAAGAAGGGGAGAGTCCAGAATCTGGTAATTACTATTTCGAGTTGCTGAGGTAGGGTGTGACACATTGTAGGATTGTTCCAGTGAAGTCTATGTGAGTATTCAGGGTGTGATACGAAGGTTGACAGATGTAGAGATATCAAGCATGACAAGGAGGCAAGGGTTGTGTTTGTTGCTGAGGATGAGAGCATTGTTGACTTCTTGAAGCATGGCTTTTTCGATACTGCAGCATTGTCTAAACTCCGATTAATAGCTCTGGAGTCATTTTTTAAACTCATTTTTATTGTTTTCTTCTATAACAGAACAGTTATTGTGCACTGTTAGAAATGGGAATCTCTAGTTGGCAGTGGCTTGCACCCTGTCCAAGCATGGACCCGTATTCTAGTCAGGGCAAGGGAGTTACACACCCATGATAACCCCTGCTCATCCCCTTGTTAGTTTGACACGAGCAGTCAGGCTCATCTCAGAGACAAAGTGTAAAGCATTTGTACATAAACACACAGTAACATAGTGAAAACACTACCAAATGACTCCACACCAGCTTAGACGAATAACCAATCTTTTTCTAAGTAAAACAAGACCAAAACGACAAAAATCCAACATACACAGGCAGAGATATCACTTTAAAAAGGTTCACAATAGTTCAGTCTATAGGAATCATAGAAACGTCACTTTTATTTCAAAGTACCTGAGATGTATCAAAATCAAAGATGAAAACAGGTGCAGGGGAGATGAGGTGCCGGACAAGAAAAGCAATGCATCGGTTCCTTACTCCCAAGGGAGGTGATGCATCGGTTCCTAACTGCCAGGGGAGGTGATGCGTTGGTTCTTTTCTGCATCGCAGGGGAGGTGATGCGTCGGTTCCGTACTGTGAGGGGAGATGATGCATCGAAATCCAACACGCGGACTCAGTTCTTACTGCTGGGCAACGACAATGCAGAAGTTGGTGCACAGGTACGATGCATCAAAAATCCAGACGCGTTTGGTCGATGCAGTGGCAGCAAACCAGGTGCTGCACCGATTTTCCGTCCGCAAACCAGGTGATGCATCGATTTCTTCAGCTGCACAGCAAGGCCTGCGTCGAGTCTGAGTGGGTATCTCAGACTTCAGAGACACAGTGCTCAGGACTTAAAGCTGTGGCAATCTTTCAGGCACATGGCATGCACTGCGTTGATTCTTCAGCTGCTCCGCGGCGATGCATTGGTTTTTCAACAGCATGGTATTTCCTCTGCAGGAATAACAGGCACTGAAGGTCGATGCGTGATTTCTTCTGTCCTTTGCAGCAAAGCCACCTCCTAGGGCCCATAACTGGAAGTTGCATCACTTGGCAGGTCAGATATCCCAGCAGAGGAGTTCAGGGGCTGCAGGTGAAGTCCTTGATGGCCCTGGGGCACATTAACAGGAGGCAAGCACACACAAGCCCCTGAAGAACCTTGGAGATCAAAAGTCCAGTCCTTTCACTGTCCAAGACAGAAGCAGCAAGCAGTAGGCCAGCACAACACAGCAACAAGCAGAGTGGCAGTTCCCTTCCTACAGCATCCAGCTCTTCTGGGCAGAATCTCCTCTTGGTCCAGACGTGTTCTCAAGTTATGGTGTCATAGCTCCAGTACTTATACCAGTTTCTGTCTTTGAAGCAGGCCAACTTCAAAGAAAAGTCTTTGTAGTGCACTACAAGGACTTTTCTTTGAAGTTGGCCTGCTTCAGGAAGTGTGCCTGGAGCCAGGTCAGGGAAAGGCACACTTGAGGGGGGTGGAGACAGCTTTGTGTGAGGACAGGCACAGCCCTATTCAGGTGTCAGTGACAACTTCTCCCAACACTCTAGCTCGGGAAGACCCATCAGCCTGGTGATGAGCTATCAGGATATGCAGGGCACACTTCAGCTCCCTGTGTGTGACTGTCTAGAGTGAATGCAGAAACAGCCCATCTGTCCCCCTCCCTCAGATGTGGATTTCACAGCCAGGCAGAGGCACAGAATGGTAAAGCAAGTAAATGGCCACTTTCTAAAAGTGGCATTTTCAAATACGCAGTTTAAAAACTAACTTCACTAAAAGATGTATTTTTTAATTGTGAGTACAACGACCACAAACTTCAAATCTCTATCTCTTCCCAATTGGAAGTTACACTTGTAAGATGTTACAAGGGGATGTATGACACAATCACGAATGCTTTTACAATGCATGCCATTACAATGCTGGCAATACAAAGAACGCGTTGTTACCACGCATTCCATTACCACGCATGCCGTTACAACGACTTGCCTTAGGAAGAGCTGGACATTGGAATAGTTTATAATAATGAAAAAAACGAATTTAGCAGTATTTCACTATAAGGACATGTAAAACACATCAGTACATGTCCTACCTTTCACATACACTGCACCCTGCATTTGGGGCTACCTTGGGCCTACCTTAGGGGTGCCCTACATATAGTAATGGATAAGGTTTGGGCCTGGCAAGTGGGTACACTTACCAGGTCAACCTGGCATTTTAAACCTGCCCACACAGACACTACAATGACAGGTCTGAGACATAGTTGCAGTGCTACTCATGTGGGTGGCACTATCAGGGCTGCAGGCCCACTAGTAGCATTCGAGTTACAGGCCCTGGCACACACAGTGCACTTTACTAGGGACTTGCCAGTAAATCAAATATGCAAATCATGGATAACCAATCACAATTATAATTTACACAGGGAGCACTTGCACTTTAGCACTGATCAGCAGTGGTAAAGTGCCCAGAGTTCTACAACCAACAAAAACGAAATGCAGCACAAATTCTAAATCAGCAGGTCAGAAGCAATAAAAGACTGGGGAAAAACACACCAGAAATTCCAGGTCTAACATGCACATTACCATACAAAGCCTGGAAAAAGACAAGTACATTTCATTAAGTTCCTTTCTCCTCCCACCTCCTACTCGCTTGAGTCTTTTGATGAACATCTGGTTTACTTCATTCTTACCCATTAAGGCCCACCCCCTGTCGCCATGGACCCCAGATGATAAAATATTACCCCATGCTTCCACACATTGTGTTACTAGTCTATTCTGCAGAAATAACAATTTTTTTCTCTCATGTCTGCATTGTCACAACTGTACTCACCAATTGGGAATTCATGATTCAACTTTACTTTTTCACAAATGTTACCAAACCTTGGACAATGTGCCTTTTCAGCCTCGAAAACACCCCATGCCCGAGTGCCACGCATGGGGCGAAGCATGTGTAGGCTGAGTCCTGACTAGCTCACCATGGTGTCAAATGGTGGAGGTGGTTTTCTGTTAGAAAAATAATTTAAACACAGTGTATAGTAATATTTGTTTAACCAATGCATCAAAACTGTGATGTCCCTAATATATTGTCCTCACATTATATTTTGGATAAATATACCTTCACATTTAAAAAACAACAGCTGTTCAAGTTGTCATTTTCTTTGATCAATCAACATTCTGTACCGATGTATAATTTATTATTCTGTTCCTAATGTCAGCACCTCAAATCTCCTTCTTTTCTGTAGTGTATATTTGTAGGGTTGTGTCCATGCACCAATTTTATTTATTCTTCATATAAATAACTTAAATTCGTTTTTTTGGTAAGCAGTGGCCAAGATTTTCCCTAATCAATTATAAACGAGTTCCAGCACTTTTAAATGCGGACAATGCTGTCGTTTTGACATGCACATCCAAGGCCTTAACAAACTTGGTAGAGACTTTTACTTGCTTTAGAACGGATCTAGATTTAGAGACCAATTTTGTTAAGTTGCAAGTCATGTCTCATGGCCCCAATAGCATGAGAATGTGATTATCCTCTATAAAGGGTAAGACTCTTGAGAAGGTGCGTCAATTTCCTTATCTTGGAATTCTGCTAGCTCGTGGCCATCAAACATTGCAGTTAGGCAACACATTTTAATCAGTCGGTGGGTGTGGTCTTTAATCTACCCTTTAAATTAAGAAGCAAGCTTATTATCCCTGTGCTTCAAATTTACAAAAAACAATGTGCCCTGATGTCCCCAAACACCAACTGCTTGCAACTTGCAGAGAATCGATTTTGCCGCTGCCTTCTTTTTCTTTCTTCAAGTTATCTGCACTTCTTTTGCCATGGAAAAATTGGGGTATGCTATAATGATGGCTATATTAAGCTGGCCTCATTGCTGTTATAAATTTCAGTGTGGTCTAATCCTCATGCTGCTGGAGGAGAGTAGTTTGGGCTCCCCTTTGAGTTGACATTAGGAGTGCGTTATAATCACAGCTTTTGTGTAACTAATGTATGAAAAAGAAGAAAGAGGGGTACAAGATTTTAAAGTATCCCCACGATTAACGCTAATCACATGTGTACTTTAGAAATGTAACTGACAAGATTATGCATTAATACTTAGTTAAGGGATAACAAACTAAACGTGTTTTTGAATTTGGTTAAATATTTTACTCACGATGATAATATTTTAAGGTTCGCCATTCATTCCTGTTAGAGTTTATGTCAAAACTATGGTTTGTTTGCTTGTAAAAAGGTGTACATAATGTGAAATGTGCGTAATTAATTTAGCTTAACTGCAGGCCTGAAATGCATTGCCAATCTACTTTCCAGCTAGCATTTGAATTTGCATTTTGCTTGCTCCGTGGAATGTTGCATGTATTTTGTATTCCCACTGCAGGTGGACAAGGCTTCATTAGTTGAGAGAAAGAGCTATTGTTCTTAGTAGAAAGAGATGCCTGAGAAGAAGAAATGTGACAACGGATGGGAGACGAGTCCAAGGACATGCAAAATATCTCAACATGGGAACAGGGAGACAGAGGAAGGAAGCTGGAGGATGCGGGAATAATGGAAAAATATTAGTAGGACCCTGGGAGGCGCCATTATTCAGTGATTGCTTATGTTGTGACGTATTTAGGGATAGCTGACACTTTTGCTTGTGGATGCCGTGGGGTACAGACCTCATCTTTGGCTGTTGTGGCCTTATGCTACATCACCCAAGTTGGAGTTACTTCTTTGGAAAGCTCTGACTGCTGACATCTTTTCCCCATCATTCTACACTTGCCTTAGACTAGGACTCCCCCTTTAGTGTAGTGTAGTGACAGTTAGGAATTTTTAGAGCTCTTCTGAATGGAGCTTTGATGCAATCCAACGTACATTTTTGTCTTCTTATTACCCATGTGGCTGAATTGTTTTTTTCTTTTTGTTATTTAGGGTGAATTGGTCCTGGAGATCTGACTTCATCCTATTTACTTTGTGTTTCTATACTATTATGCTAAGATTGGTGTATATTAATCTTTAAAATAAACAAACTAACTCGAGTTTAGTTGTTAACCTGAGTGAGTTCTTTTTATAGTAGTCTGGTTTCTCTGGGATTTGGACATTCTGAAAAGGAGTTTTCTCTTTGCCTCTAATTCTGCAAAACAATAACCATTGACCAAGCTGTTGAGACGATGGGTCCCAGCTTTCTGAGACAGTAGCAGAGGATGGTTGTGCACTTGAAGTAAGGGAGAACTTAGAACCTGATCTATAATAGCCCTAGAGCCGACCCCAGCATCCCTAGTCTAGTGTCTAAATCGAGAATTGGAGGACAAGCAGCGTTCCGGTGATGTGCGGTGAATTCAGTGGAGGTGGAGATGTGAGTATTAGTAGGGTTGTGTGTGTGTGACGGTTATGTTAGATTGCGGTGAAGAATTGGTTGTGTGATGTCTGGCGAAGATGTTGTGAGAATCGTGTGAATGTGGTGATAAGTTGTTATCTAAGTGTTATTGGGCCCGTCATGGCCTATTATCCTAGGATATATAGTAAGGTGCAGAAGAAACTGTGCTGCATTTGTCTGCTGTGTTTTCTGAGGTTGTCATGAGACGTCGTCGACAGACCAAATTGAGATTGGGAACTTTGTGTGAATGGGACAGTTGTAAACAGTGTGATGGACCTTTTTACGTAGAACGGAAACTAAACTGATTAAGGTGATTCCCCGCTGGTCGAGGTTTCATTTGCGAGTGTGCGTTCTTTTCGTGGTTAAATTCTATTGATTCTTTTAGTGAAGCATACAATTGTTGTTTTAAGAGGAACGTGTGTGTGTGTGCAAAGAAATTGTGAAGGAGGGTGAGCTGATTGTCTCAATTGTGATTATGTTATTAAGATCTCCTGGTTGTCTTACAATCTGCACTGGAGAATATGGGCAGCCCTTCTCCGTTTTTGAGTCCTTCTGCCATTTGTAAGCTGGACATGGATTGCTTTAATGAGTCTTTTTGGTAAAATGATTGGACGCTATATCATTTTACAGACTACTCCTGACATTGAACCTTATTTATTGTATGTATCTGGTAACTAGGAAAGCGCTCTACTAAACAGATTCAGAGTTAGTTCAAATAGTAATTTGTTATCCTTTCCCTTTGAACAATACAATAGGACTCCTGTTTACACTTTAGTCCTCTTTGTTAAATGCTACACATTTAAGAACTGTAGACCAGCACCGTGTTATCTGCAGATGCTATAATTTGTTGGGGCGGGACTTGTGGTATGTGTAACTTCATATTGTGGCCCAACCTTGCACAAGGATTTAAGGGCCCATCTCTCTATGAAACTAACTGTTAAACTCCACAGCAGCAGCTGCACTGGAATGGTTGATGGTCTCTTCATGAATCCACATCTCTGGGCACCTGAAAGGATCACAGCAGCACTGTGGTCTGGGACTATGGGGGAGCAGCAGTGATACAAAGAGCTGATTGTCACAGTGACTCAGTGGAATCATTTTGGAATAGAGTGGTATGTGTGATGATGTGGTAATGTGGTTGGCCATGTGTGGTGTGTAACAGCAGCACTACAGGTGAAATTCTATGAAGTAGACCCAACATTTCACATGAGACCATGAGACCTGGGCACAGCACTCCTGGTGCGGTTTTCTCTAGGTGCTGTCATTCCCTCGACAGCTCACTTGTCTTTTTTGCTCTCCACATGGTCTTGTCATGTGGTTTACACACTCTTATGTCCTCAAATATGAGAACTCAAAGCGTTCCAGTGAGCAGGAGATATTTTCACTGCTGAGGCCTCAGCTGTGAATGGTCTTTATGTGTAGAGGAAGCTTGCACCGCTGCACACAGGATGTGCGCACTGTGTTTTCAATGATACAGTGGTGTACCCCTCTTTTGTGTGTTCCGCCGCCTCATGTGCTGTGTGTTTTGTGTACATGTGTGTTTATGTTTGTCATGCTTGTACCTGTAGCCGTTAGTTGTGCACGGTTAAAACATTTTAATATACAAAAGCCAAAACAATTAGCCTTGTCAGCTGTAAAACTCCTAAAATGTTTCATGTATTATAGAAAAGGATTCAGGTTCCAGCACGACATTGAGATAGGAAAGCAAATGTATTCCTAGACAAACACAAGGATAGAGGCCAAGAGGTTACAGGTGCCACCATGCAGCTGCCATGAGTTACTGCAAGGGGGGACTCTGGTGCCACGACCGTAGGAGCGCATCAGGGCATTCCATGACCTTTGGCATCAATGGACTGCATCTCCAGCAGAGGACTAACCTGTCGTCCAACCCTGTGCTTCGGGTATGCCAGTGGAAATGTTGAGTGCGCCTCCTATCAAGGGTTCTGGATTCTTACCTGCAATGAAAGCAGGGGTGACAGAAGGTGGGGATGTGGCTGGTATGCTGGCATGCACTCCAGTACTGTTCCGGTCATGATCAATGGAGATCGGAGATAGGAAAGGAGGACTGACCGCCTGCTCTGGATTGAACTTTGAAGTCAGGTGGTCTGATGACGTCATTCCCCCAGAGACCTTCAGATTCAGCTTCAGACGCTTTTCAAGTTGTTCCAAAGTTCCTAGGTCTGTGACTGCATGAGACCCGGTGGCCATTATGGCTACAGGCTTTGCTCTCACACACAGAATGTTTATGCCCCTGTTCGATCTCTGACCCCAGATGGAAGGGTTCTCTTTCATACACCTCCCCTCCTGCATTTCTGGCCCCTGCCAGCTGCTGTGGCCTGCAGCTTAAACTAGTCTTTACTACTTCTATTGGATTTGTCAGGTTAACCATCTGCAATATCTCTGCCCCATCCCCCCACCAGAATCACTCTAGCTGTGTTTCTTTGCTTGGATGGGGGACAAGCCTACTCCTCACCGTCAGCCGTCCATGAGCTCAGAAAATGCTGCCGGTGGCTCCAAACAGTTACAAACCAGGCACACTTATTTTCCACAAATGCTCTAATTATTATCACCGAAACTCCTAAACTCTATGAAAGGGACAGTGCCCAGTGGTAGTGCCCTGAAAGATGATGGACTAGGTTGAATTGCAATAAACAGCCTTGAGGATCCCCGATTCCATCTGAAACACGAATTTCCCATTACAGTGCCAAATTTGGCAAAGATTCTGTACAAAAATTAGCCGCTATTTTCTCACCTGTAATGCCCCAGGGAGGAGACTCAGTGAAGCCTGTTAACCTAACCCAACCCAGGCTTCCCGACAACCAGCCTGTATAAATGCAGTCATACCTTTTTTTAATTAAAAAAAGAGGAAAGTGAATAGCTACTGTCCTACCTCCCTATAAGCCACATTGATGCTGAAACAAAAATCTACACAAAGATAATATTGAGTGACGTCAAAGTTTGGCGAGAAGAAAACAAAATTGTCACACTATACCACAAAGACTACTGCCAAGCTTGTCTACAATAGATCCGCCATATATCTTAAACTGCCTGATAGATCATCTTCCTGTAATCTTGGGTTGTGGAATGGCATGCTACTCGCCGCAAAGCGCTTTAATGCCTTGTCAGGGGTAGTAAGCGCTAAATAAATGCAATTTACAATTAGAATTACAATAATCCCTCAGCAACTAACTTTATATTTAGAGAAAGACTATCCACAAAACAAAAGGGAACACCTCTTAATCATCACTTCGCATATCTAATCCAAAAGTTTTATGCCACTACTACTTCGCAAGTCCAATATGGTGCTCAAGGTCAGCTTTCGAAAAATATCGGAATCACAAATGGAGTCAAGCAGGGATATCGTTCAGCATTCACATAAATTATCTTTCAGAAAAACTGCATATGGCTTCAAAAGATGTGTAAGCAATCTGAGGAAAAAGAACTGGCATTCTAATGTATGATGAAGATTTAATGGTGGTAGCCTGTCTGCCAAAGCAAAGGTCTGCTCGCCTCCTTTAGAGTCCTTTAGAGTCAGGCAGAACTTCAGTATGTAGATGGCAGACACTACTCCATCTCCGCCACCTACATACACCTCCGAAGACCTGATGGAGTAAAGGCCGTTGGAGGTTTAGCCAGGTGTTACCTCACCCTATTTAGAGTAGGCGATCCCCTGGGTGGTTTTCACAGTCTGTCACCACCAGTTAAAACCTGGCAATAAGGGGCAGTGAAAACTGCATTTTGACCACCACGGCATGGGAGAAATCTCTCCAATGCAAAGGGGGTCATTATTTTTATTTTATTTTTAAAAACAAAATCCTGCTTTTGGGTTTTATTTTTTTTTAAATAAAAAGAAAGTTAAAAGTTTGACGTAAGTCTCCGTTATGTAGACAGAGCTGCAGGTCAAACTTTCAATTCATTACAGGATTCCATGTGACAGCAGTTCCATTAAATGCTGGTGAACTTCTCTAAATTTGGTAGGTAGGTACTTCTTCAGGGGAACGGAGTACCTTACTCCAAACTCTCAACAATCAGGCCCTCAGTTCTGTTACCTGGCGTCTTGTTTGCGTCACAAAATACTGATACTAAATTTCAGAAAAGGTGGACACCACCCCTCGGGCCTTGCAAGTTCCACAAATTTGTTTGAAACCTCTGTCGCTCTTGTATGACTGGTATTTCACAGGCGAACATTGATTCCATTATGTTCTATGTTGCAGGATTCAGGACTCCTTAAGGGATTTCTAAATATATATAAGTTGCACGGAGAAATACATGGTAGAAACTGTTGACTTTTGATATAGCCTAAAATTAGACTGCACTTTGAGTTCATTAGATACGGAGTTAAAAATGGCAATGCTGAAGTATGCCAAAAGGCCGGATGATGCCTACTTGCTGGAAGAGTTATCTGTCAAGCATCTGTTAAAGTAAAATACTTTTATTGAATAAAAATCGAGAATCCCAGCCCTGTCGAAGGAACTCTTTTTGGTTATGGCAGAGAGACTTCACTGCGACATACATGGGAGCTCCTGAGAATAATATACGAAGTCATAACATTTGGGAATGGCAGGAGAAGATTGCTGATAAAGCAATATAGAGTGGCAGGGAATTGTCGAATTACCACTATAT
The DNA here is from genome assembly GCF_964204655.1 of Triturus cristatus. Lineage (NCBI taxonomy): Eukaryota > Metazoa > Chordata > Amphibia > Caudata > Salamandridae > Triturus > Triturus cristatus. The sequence goes on from NC_140590.1 coordinate 560,956,814, forward strand.
TTTATACTGAAATCTCAAACAGCGTTGAGGGGCAGGGTAGACTTATTACTGAATAGCCCTTGTGAAAAGGGAATGGGAATGCTCGGGTAGCGTTCCAGGTGATCCTGAAGACCTCTCCATGCCCACTACCATCAGAATTATGGGGAAGAAAGAGACAGTCGATTCAATTCTGGGGAGAGAAATAAGGCCTCTTCTATTTGAAACCTCAAAGACATCGCATCGTACCTCGATCAATTTCCTGGAGAGATCAAGCAAGTAGTTTCCTTCATTTTGCGGGAACACAGAATTGTGAAGATGAAAGTTATAAATTCGACCACAAGCATTTGTTAACATATGCTTGTACCCTTAATGTGATGGCGGAGGCATGAGGCGCTAGGCATGAGACCTGACCTTTGTGAGCAGCTATAGAACGAAGATGCATGGTCAAGGCATGACTTTAAACCGCGAAGAGCAGACAACAAACAGTTAATTGTGTATATGGTTGATATGTCCAGGGGCAGGGGACCTAGTAAGAGCATGTGTTACTAGTCTCGGATCTCCTAGATACCCGCCTCCTTCCTCACCTCTGCCCTTACATTGCTACTCTTCCATATGTGACTCTGATTAGCTGTAAGCCATGATGTTTAGAGGAAGCCACTGTTTTGTGTAAGCACTGTTTTTAGTGACTCTACCCAGAGAATATAACTTGGCTGAATGCTAATACAATTAGATGCACTGAAATGGAGCAGGATAGAAGGATTTGATTAACACAACAGATCTCTTGGGGAGACAAGAAGAACAGCTTCTACAGGCCGAGTCGTTGCATCAAAGAGAAGAACAGCGATTTGCATATGAATGGTGTTGTGTTGGAACACTGTCACCTTACAATAGAATGAAAAAACACACAAGTCAGACAATTTAGCCAAAGAACCAAAAGCATAACACAGACCAACCCATCAAGCTCTACCAACAAGCACTAGCACAAACAGTGTGACCTTGTCACATGCTCTTTCTGGAAGAACCACATCGCATCTCTCACATCATCATCAAAATAACTGACCATGACCGACCATGCTTCCATCCACAGCATTTTATCTCCTGTCTGTTGGAGTCCTCACAGGCGAAAGCTACCTCATTTAGTGTGAGCTGCTGGAAATGCTTCTCGAGTCTTTGTGAAAAAAGGGGGACCCACTTCAGACACTGCCTGCCAGTCTCTCTTGTCAAGGCGTTCTCCTATGTGCTAAGGTAACTTTTGCCAACATGACCAACACTCATTATCAGCAGTGGTGGCTGGTAGAAGATAAAAGTGGTGAGGCAGAAAGCAACACCTTTCTACATTACTAGAATCTTTATTTTATTGCATGAGAACTCTAGAAGTGGGTGGAGCCGGCCTTTAGCCTCAAACACCGTGACCCAAAACCAGTGGTAGCTGGTAGATGGTAAAACTGGTGGGATAGAAAGCAGCACCTTTCTGCATTATTAGAATCTTTATTTTTTTGCTTGAAAATACCAGAAGTGGGCGGAGCCGGCCTTTACCCTCAAACACTGTAACCCGAAACCCACAGCTGAAGAATGAACAAGATGCCCTACCAGGGACATGACCAGAACACAGCATTACAAGCTGAACCCAACCTTTAACTATCAAAGGTTTTGTGACAGCCACTGCCCTGCGGCTGCCGCTAATAGATGCAGTCGATGCCCAGCCCACTCCTGCCCACAGACACGCAGCCCACTCCAGACAGAGATGCACTGTCTGGATGCGCCAAGCCATAAATGCTCAACACAGGCACAGGAGGGCCGTAACGCTGCCTGGTTACCAAGGTACTCACATAGAGTAAAGTAACTACAGTTAATTTCAAATGCACCAATGTATATAGTCAGTGGTTGTCATTCGTGGATCAAGCACTCCTGCGCCTACGCTGGACAGCCCTGTACCACTAGCACACTACCACCCCCCCCAATAACAGACATATTGGCTAACCCTTGTACCAGGCACACTTCTTTCCCCTGGCAGCAGGCACAGTGCTCCTCTTCGCCATATAACCCACACACTGTAGAACTCCTCCCCCCATTACAGACACAATGCCCAGACCCTCCTTGTGACTTACAAACACCCTCCCTCCACACCAGGCACACCATCCCTCCTTCCCAGCAACTGTCCTGGCCCCGCCATGTAGCTGGCAAACTGCGCTTTCCTCCCAGGTAACAGACACATCGGACAGCCCCCTCCTTGTGACAGACAAACTGCCCTCGCCAAGCAACAGGCACACAGTCCCTCCCTCCCGTAATACAACACAAACACTGTCCAGCTCCCTTATCCCCTCCCAGCTAACAGGCCCACCCCGCCGACTGCCCATAGCACACACCACCTCCCACTATCAAGCTCAGGCACACTGTCCCTGAATCCCAGGTCACTCACACACCTCCTGGTAACTGACACACTGTACCTACCCGGTAGCTGACACACTGTCCCTTTCACCCGGTAACTGACACTGTACCTCCCTCCCAGTAACTGACACACTGTCCCTTCTACCCGGTAACTGACACTGTCCCTCCCTCCCGGTACTTGACACACTGTCTCTCCCTCCTGGTAACTTACACTGCCCCTCCCTCCCGGTAACTAACACGCTGTCCCTCCCTTCCGGTAACTGACACACTGTCCATTCTACCCTGGAACTGACAAAGTTCCTCCCTCCCGGTACTTGACATACTGTCTCTCCCTCCTGGTAACTGACACACTGTCCCTTCTACCCGGTAACTGACACTGTCCCTCCCTCCCGCTACCTGACACACTGTCACTCCCTCCCATGCAGGGCACAAGTCCTAAACAAGCATTTGAAATGCAATAGGTCTCGCATTTACGCGAGTTTGAGCTATTCACATTGCAAATAACAATGCCATTTATATTTGTTTTCGTTTTAAAAACATAAATAAAAGGCATTGTCATTTACAATGCCAATAGCTTTAACTCGTGTAACTGCGAGACCTATTGCATTGCAAATGTTTGTTAAAAGTTTCTCTCGGCAGGTGGGAATGTTGCCCTTGGGCTGAGGCCAAAGGGGACAGTGCTCTATAGCAAAGTTTTTTCCTAATGTGAAGCGCCTCCTTCATTTTGTTCTGTGCCGAGTTTGGGACATTAGGCAAAGTGATTTCTTGGGTGAGTGCTGGGGCATCTATCAAAGTGGTGTGGAGTTTTTGCTGCCAGTGTATTTCATTGCATGTGAAACTCAGGGTCTTCTTTGGGTATTCAGGCAGTACGATTTACAAGTTATGTGGTTTTTAGGTCTCGCTGAGCCAGCGCATGCGCTGCTCTGCGAGACATTTAGTTAGTCGGTTTTCAAAGTGCTACCCACAGGCTTTTGCTGGTCTCAAGCGTGCGTGTCCGCACGCATGAACGTGCACAGCTGCCATCTGGGTTTCTGTAATGGCTCATTAAGCCTTACAGCGCGTGAATCCCCTCCCCTACCCCCTCCCTTCTCCCACTCCCTCCTCATCAGCTTCTCTTATTACAAGCTTCCCGCGTCGGGCGGCTAATGCTTGTTTTTGGGTTTCTTTCTTAGTTCACGCCAGTCTGCTCAAGTGATGTCTCGTTAACTCCAGTATCACCACCGGATGTACTCTTGCCATGCTGCGTAACTATAAAACATTGACACTTTAGTTCCGTGTACAGCTTGAAATCTGCATTAAATCTTATTTGTGTAGAAAGAAGTTTTTGAACTAGCACTTTTGTTTTCAGTCGATCCTCGTTCACTTTGAACACGCTTGTGTTTTCAGCTGATTCTCGTTAGTTGCTTACAAACGAGATCAGCTGAAAACACAAGGGCTTGCAAACTGAACAAAGATCGGCTGTAAACACAAGCGCTTGTTTAAAAACTGCTTTGTACACAAATCTGGTTTAAAATGCCCACTAAATTGTATGCCTAGCAGATAGAATGCAAATTATTCGGCATATTAAAACATGTTTGTGAAGAAAGCAGATTTTAAACAACCGCTTGTGTTTTTAGTCGATCCTAATTTACTTTCGCAGTTTTATAGCCCAAACTTAACCCGAAGGTGTCCGAGCGCTTTACATACACCCACGGGGAGATTAAGGGCCCGATTCACAGAACTAACTTAAGACAAAATCCTAAACTTACTACCATGTTCGTATTCACAGAAGGCACTTACTCATTTTGGTATTCACAGAAGACACTTACTCACTTCGGTATTCACAGAAGTTAGCAGTCCTAACTTTAGGACTCCTAAATGCCTTCTGTGAATACCGAAAGTCTTAAAATTAGGATTTTTCTCAGTTTAGGAGTCCTAAAGTTAGGACTCCTAACTTTACTACTACTAAACTTAGAAAAATCCTAATTTTAAGGCTATTCGGTATTCACAGAAGGCATTTAGGAGTCCTAAGTTTACTACTACTAAATTGAGAAAAATCCTAATTTTAAGACTTTCGGTATTCAGAGAAGGCATTTAGGAGTCCTAAAGTTAGGAGTCCTAACTATACTACTACTAAACTGAGAAAAATCCTAATTTTAAGGCTTTCGGTATTCACAGAAGGCATTTAGGAGTCCTAAAGTTAGGAGTCCTAACTTTACTACTACTAAATTGAGAAAAATACTAATTTTAAGACTTTCGGTATTCACAGAAGGCATTTAGGAGTCCTAAAGTTAGGAGTCCTAACTATACTACTACTAAACTGCGAAAAATACTAATTTTAAGACTTTCGGTATTCACAGAAGGCATTTAGGAGTCCTAAAGTTAGGACTCCTAACTTCTGTGAATACCGAAATGAGTAAGTGCCTTCTGTGAATACCAAAATGGTAGTAAGTTTAGGATTTTGTCTTAAGTTAGTTCTGTGAAGAGAAACAGAGACCAAGGGAGAAAAGGCAGATATAAACAGATGGAGAAGACGGAAAAGGGAAGTAAGAGAAAGGCGGGGCAGATAGCAAGATGGAGGGAGAGTGTGGGTGGGCTCCTCAAACTTGCACATGCTGTGGCCGGTGGTCCCTGCAGTCGATAAACGCCAACGGTTCTCGCTACAGAGCGACTGAAGGGCAGCCCTGTGCGCCATTGCGTCTGCGTGGACGTAGCAAGGAAAAGCAATTGTTGAGAAACTGGGAGAGAAAGGGCGAAAACAGCGAGCAAGGAGAAGCTTTGAAACGTGGGAACACGGAAAGAATGGGGGATAAATCGGTATACAAAGGGAAGAAACTGAGACAAGATGGAGCGTGAAACTGAAGAGGGAGGACGGCCTTGTGGATGGGGGATAGACGAGAGACCTGGTAAAGCAGAGTGGTGAGTGCGTGCGTGCGCAGTCTGCTCTTTGTGGAAGCACATACTCGTGCTTGTGGCGCGCCCCTGCGCCCTCCCGCAAGGTGGATGCCGCCACAAGCACGAGTATGTGCTTCCAAAAAGAGATGAGCGACGGCTAAAGGTCCTCCTAAGCAGCGCATGCGTGCTGCATAGGCGAGACCTAAAAATAAGTGGATGGACTAACCTAGTTAATGAGTATGCAAGTGACATCACAGCGAGTGACATCACGGCGCGTGACATCGCGGCGTGTGAGGCGCGTGAAATCACAGCACGTGACATCACAGGAAGTGGCATCACAGGAAGTGACATCAGATCTTAAGCCCTCACATATATGTTTTGCAAGTGTATCATGAGTACATTTGACACATTTCGAGTATACTTGAAAACCCTCCTGATTTAGGCAGAAGATTCACACTTTTGTACCCTACACATAAAACAATGTTGCCTTTTGTCCGCGTAAAGCTTGCTCTAGCCTTAGTGCTTTAAAAGAAAAAATGGTGATATTTTAAATTATTTCAACGCCTCCTCAGGGGTAGTAAGCGCTATATAAATATTATTTATTTTGTGCAAATACTGGGAAAGATCAACACATCTGACATTCTTACAGTGCATGCATATCTCCTAAACAGGGATTGAACAAAGTGAATAGCTGCTTCTCTTAAGTACGTGTGAAGTGCTAACAAGGTGGGAGCCTTTGTTTCCCCTTTGCTGCATTTGCTTCTAGATGTGAGGCTCCTGACTGTTGCCAGCCAGGAGACTCGAACAATAGGAGGCCTGATGACCCCTCAGATTCGGCCTTTGTTATGGGCCAAGCAGGAGTCAGAAATAAGAGAGCCCCATCCCGTCCCAGCCTAAATGTCGTTGCTGATCGCAAGTAGATAACAATGTGCAGGCGCTGCTGAAAGTGTCCCGGTGTTTGGAAATTACACCGGGACAAATTTAGCATTATTTCAGTGGGACCCAACTTCTTGGCAGGGTGGCCACCCGGTGAAAAAAGTGGATGAACGCCGTCCACCCGGGTGTACCCCCGTCTCATGCCCTGCTTCCATGTAACTGACACACTGCCCCTCCGTCCTAAGTATCTGACACACTGTCCACCCTGCCGGGTAACTATCACACTTTCCTTTTCAATATATCAGACACTTGGCCATCGCCGGCATGCAAGAAAAACAGACCCTGTCCCCCCTCACACGCACACCATGTGAGAAGCCCACCACCTAACATGTATTGCAGACCCTGCTTAGCCCCCCCCCCACGCCCACCGTACAGAGACGAGTGCTCCCCTAGCTCTTTAGAGATCTGCTGACTGGGTGAAAATCGCAGTGGTGGTGGTGGTGGGGGGGGGGGGGGTACTCCTACCACCACTATGAAGATATAATGTACCACTCACAATCACACGCACACAACCAAAAACAAATCACAGTCCAACTACCTACACCCCTTTTGATGGATGAGGGTGTAATTCCCAGTGCCGGTGTGTGTTGGGGCCGGGGGAGGTCTCTTCTCATCTAGGGTGAAGGAGAAGAGTCACCGGCATCACTAGTGGGGGGAGGGGGTGGGGGTTGGAACGGGGAGGTTTAATATCTAATGAAAATAAAAAAGCATTCATTTACCTGACCCGGCCCGGTCCCATGTCGTGTCTGCTCCTCTCCTGGAAGCAGGCAGCCTCCTTCCCCTAAGCCAATCACATTGCTGCAATAGCAGCTTTGTGATTGGTCGCAACGCCAACCAGCCAGGCGTCTATGGGGAGGCCATTTTCTCCATGTAGGCTGCATGCAGCGTACATGGAGAAAAGGCAGAGTGCGCATGACTGGTTTGGTCGGCGCAGAGGGCCGACCAAGCAGTCTGCGGCCTCAGAAGTGGCCAAGCCACTCCTCCCCTACCCTAGAGCAGGACCGCCCACCCACCCGCCCCCAACCAAACACTTCTGCTTTCTTGCGGTGCAAGAACCAGAAACATAAAATGGTATTTATAATATAGCCTTATAGCCCGCCGTAGCGGGCTATACCGGCTGTTAAAGGCCCGCTGCAGCGTTAAAGGCCCGAGCCGAAGGCGAGGGACTTTAACAAAGCAGAGGGACTTTAAAAGCCAGTATAGCCCTGCTACGAAGGGCTATAAGGCTATTAGAACATTCTGCCACTAGAGGGCAGAATGTTCTAACAAAACAAAGCCTTCAGAGAGCGCAAGGGGATTGAAATCCCCTCAGGCTGTCTGAACTCTTTGTTCACAGCCAGAGCTGTGAACAAAGACACATTGGAATGTTGGTGCTCCGGGCTTATACCAGCCATTATAAGCCCGGAGCACTCCATTGTTTTCAATGGAGCTACCAACATTCCAATGTTCTAATACAATTATATGTTTCTGCTTCTCGCACTACGAGAAAGCAGTGGGGCGACACTTCTCCGCCCACATGGAGAAGCCTGCCCTGGTGTCCACTCTTCCTAAGGGATTAAGGGTGTAGGGGCAGTGTGTTAAGACCAAGTTGTATGTTGTAGGTGGGTACGTGTCTTACACCCTGGTTTATGTGTCTGAGGGGTAGGTGAGTTACACCCTGGTTTGTGTTTTGTTTGAAGAAATTAATGCACTATTCTATGTTATTCGAGATTCATATTTTAGCGCAATTTCATCGTGCATCAGCTGTATTTCATGAAGGCCTCAAACTTCGCTTCCTTTCCTTGTATGAACTTATGAACTGAACAGTCTGAAGCATATGGGAACCTTTTGTAAAGGTACCGCTTGTCTTCTAGCACTCAATCGCCTTCTTTTGACGTTTGTAGCCTGCTTGACTAGCTTTGCAACAAAAGTTTCACTTCCTAGAGCTAACGCCAGGGAATAAACAGACAAGGGATGAGAGTATGAGATTGCCTACTTTCTAATTGTAACAAATAATCGAATAACCAAACTACAGTGGCTCTAAGGAAATGGCGAGTAATGGATTACTTAATTCTTCTGACTCTCTATACTTTTAACTGCTACATCATCTCATACTATTGTGAGCAACCAATGGGACAGAGCGATCCAACAAATATGATGTTAAGGGGTGTGAACCTGATATTGATGGAGTATATGCCTATATTTTGATCTAAGGGGCGTCTCGCCCTCCACCCATCTTGCTGTACAAAGACTGATGATCGGGATTTCCAGAAATAACGCGAACTGTGACGAAATACTGTGATTTGCTGCCGGCTGGTATGCTAAGGTAGTGGAACCTTTTCGGCTGACAGGGTTTGTGTCAGAGGAGCTGTGGCATTGACGCTGCAGTGCGGACAGAGGCAGATGATTCTGTCCTGGAACTGGTTATTTGGAACTTACTAAACTTTCCTAATAGGGTTGGTATGGGAGACAACTGATTTCCCTACTAATTCATTTCCCTATGATAAATCTCCCTTGGCTGAGGAAGATTAGTTCCTTCATTTATGGATCTTGCAGAGCTTGTAAATTCTTATTAAATCAGATCTATTTCAAATCTAGGTCGTATGCAAATTATTTGAATCTAAATAGAAAATACAATAAGATCAATTACTCTGCTGATTCTGTCTCATTATTCTGTTTGAGGCTAAGTTCAATTTGATTTGGTGGTTAATTGAACTAGAGGTGGGTTTACTTGGGAGTTCACTCTTAATGTTGAATGATAACAATTATCTTATTCCAGGTCGTCATATGATAATTATTATTCATCCCCTAAGTATTCCGGTCCCTTTCAGCACAGAACAAGATCCAATTGAGGACCTAAGAGATTTGGTATGGTAGCTGAGGTTAATTAGGGATAGAAGAAAAATAAATTAAATTAAATAGTTCATGAGGCTTAACATGTTAAATGCTACAACAGTTTTTATGGTTTACTGTCTGACAAAACTGGGCTATAAGGGGGATTTATATTAAGGTCGCTATGGGTTTCCCAAGCCCAAAGTTCAATGACATTTGACCCAGTGCCAGTTCTGAAGATGACGAGACAAGGGGTGTTCGTATCAATAGGGCTGTGTGATATTGTTGTTGAAATGTGTTACAAATTAGAATTGGTAGAGAAATGTTTTAGTGTTTTGTGTAGAATAGGGTATTGTTGTATTGAAGTTGTTATCAGGTCTGAAGTGGCCTAAGATCTCATGATATACACTTATGGGTTTTCTCAGTGTGGTATATGCTGAGTAAGTTTGTCTGCTGTTTTGAAGGTGCTGTAGTGAGTCGTCATCGGCAGTACCACCAGAGAAGAGAACTTTTTGAGAGAATGAAAGAATTTAAATTGATGGTATTTTTCTCAAGTGAATGGGGATTAATTATAAGGATTTTTAGGTAAAAAGTCGTCAAGCTTTTGCTTAGGTTGAATAAATACATTCTGGTTGTATGGAGATCAAGAACTCTGCTGTTTCTATCTTATAATTCTGTTTGAGGCTAAGTTCAATTTGATTTGGTGGTTAATTGAACTAGAGGTGGGTTTACTTGGGAGTTCACTCTTAATGTTGAATGATAACAATTATCTTATTCCAGGTCGTTATTTGATAATTATTATTCATCCCCTAAGTATTCCGGTCCCTTTCAGCACAGAACAAGATCCATCTGAGGTCCTAAGAGATTTGGTATGGTAGCTGAGGTTAATTAGGGATAGAAGAAAAATAAATTAAATTAAATAGTTCATGAGGCCTAACATGTTAAATGCTACAACAGTTTTTATGGTAGCGTGTCGTATGATTTACAGTCTGACAAAACTGGGCTATAAGGGGGATTTATATTAAGGTTGCTATCGGTTTCCCAAGCCCAAAGTTGAATGACATTTGACCCAGTGCCAGTTCTGAAGATGATGAGACAAGGGGTGTTCTTATCAATAGGGCTGTGTGATATTGTTGTTTAAATGTGTTGCAAATTAGAATTGGTAGAGAAATGTTTTAGTGTTTTGTGTAGAATAGGGTATTGTTGTATTGAAGTTGTTATCAGGTCTGAAGTGGCCTAAAATCCCAGGATATACACTTATGGGTTTTCTCAGTGTGGTATATGCTGAGTAAGTTTGTCTGCTGTTTTGAAGGTGCTGTACGTGAGACGTCATCGGCAGTACCACCAGAGAAGAGAACTTTTTGAGAGAATGAAAGAATTTAAATTGTTGGTATTTTTCTCAAGTGAATGGAGATTAATTATAAGGATTTTTAGGTAAAGTCGTCAAGCTTTTGCTTAGGTTGAATAAATACATTCTGGTTGTATGGAGATCAATAACTCTGCTGTTTCTATCTTATAATTCTGTTTGAGGCTAAGTTCAATTTGATTTGGTGGTTAATTGAACTAGAGGTGGGTTTACTTGGGAGTTCACTCTTAATGTTGAATGATAACAATTATCTTATTCCAGGTCGTCATATGATAATTATTATTCATCCCCTAAGTATTCCGGTCCCTTTCAGCACAGAACAAGATCCATCTGAGGTCCTAAGAGATTTGGTATGGTAGCTGAGGTTAATTAGGGATAGAAGAAAAATAAATTAAATTAAATAATTCATGAGGCCTAACATGTTAAATGCTACAACAGTTTTTATGGTAGCGTGTCGTATGGTTTACAGTCTGACAAAACTGGGCTATAAGGGGGATTTATATTAAGGTTGCTATCGGTTTCCCAAGCCCAAAGTTGAATGACATTTGACCCAGTGCCAGTTCTGAAGATGACGAGACAAGGGGTGTTCGTATCAATAGGGCTGTGTGATATTGTTGTTTAAATGTGTTACAAATTAGAATTGATAGAGAAATGTTTTAGTGTTTTGTGTAGAATAGGGTATTGTTGTATTGAAGTTGTTATCAGGTCTGAAGTGGCCTAAAATCCCAGGATATACACTTATGGGTTTTCTCAGTGTGGTATATGCTGAGTAAGTTTGTCTGCTGTTTTGAAGGTGCTGTACGTGAGACGTCATCGGCAGTACCACCAGAGAAGAGAACTTTTTGAGAGAATGAAAGAATTTAAATTGTTGGTATTTTTCTCAAGTGAATGGAGATTAATTATAAGGATTTTTAGGTAAAGTCGTCAAGCTTTTGCTTAGGTTGAATAAATACATTCTGGTTGTATGGAGATCAATAACTCTGCTGTTTCTATCTTATAATTCTGTTTGAGGCTAAGTTCAATTTGATTTGGTGGTTAATTGAACTAGAGGTGGGTTTACTTGGGAGTTCACTCTTAATGTTGAATGATAACAATTATCTTATTCCAGGTCGTCATATGATAATTATTCATCCCCTAAGTATTCCGGTCCCTTTCAGCACAGAACAAGATCCATCTGAGGTCCCAAGAGATTTGGTATGGTAGCTGAGGTTAATTAGGGATAGAAGAAAAATAAATTAAATTAAATAGTGCATGAGGCCTAACATGTTAAATGCTACAACAGTTTTTATGGTAGCGTGTCGTATGGTTTACAGTCTGACAAAACTGGGCTATAAGGGGGATTTATATTAAGGTTGCTATCGGTTTCCCAAGCCCAAAGTTGAATGACATTTGACCCAGTGCCAGTTCTGAAGATGACGAGACAAGGGGTGTTCGTATCAATAGGGCTGTGTGATATTGTTGTTTAAATGTGTTACAAATTAGAATTGGTAGAGAAATGTTTTAGTGTTTTGTGTAGAATAGGGTATTGTTGTATTGAAGTTGTTATCAGGTCTGAAGTGGCCTAAAATCCCAGGATATACACTTATGGGTTTTCTCAGTGTGGTATATGCTGAGTAAGTTTGTCTGCTGTTTTGAAGGTGCTGTACGTGAGACGTCATCGGCAGTACCACCAGAGAAGAGAACTTTTTGAGAGAATGAAAGAATTTAAATTGTTGGTATTTTTCTCAAGTGAATGGAGATTAATTATAAGGATTTTTAGGTAAAGTCGTCAAGCTTTTGCTTAGGTTGAATGAATACATTCTGGTTGTATGGAGATCAATAACTCTGCTGTTTCTATCTTATAATTCTGTTTGAGGCTAAGTTCAATTTGATTTGGTGGTTAATTGAACTAGAGGTGGGTTTACTTGGGAGTTCACTCTTAATGTTGAATGATAACAATTATCTTATTCCAGGTCGTCATATGATAATTATTCATCCCCTAAGTATTCCGGTCCCTTTCAGCACAGAACAAGATCCATCTGAGGTCCTAAGAGTTTTGGTATGGTAGCTGAGGTTAATTAGGGATAGAAGAAAAATAAATTAAATTAAATAGTTCATGAGGCCTAACATGTTAAATGCTACAACAGTTTTTATGGTAGCGTGTCGTATGGTTTACAGTCTGACAAAACTGGGCTATAAGGGGGATTTATATTAAGGTTGCTATCGGTTTCCCAAGCCCAAAGTTGAATGACATTTGACCCAGTGCCAGTTCTGAAGATGACGAGACAAGGGGTGTTCGTATCAATAGGGCTGTGTGATATTGTTGTTTAAATGTGTTACAAATTAGAATTGGTGGAGAAATGTTTTAGTGTTTTGTGTAGAATAGGGTATTGTTGTATTGAAGTTGTTATCAGGTCTGAAGTGGCCTAAAATCCCAGGATATACACTTATGGGTTTTCTCAGTGTGGTATATGCTGAGTAAGTTTGTCTGCTGTTTTGAAGGTGCTGTACGTGAGACGTCATCGGCAGTACCACCAGAGAAGAGAACTTTTTGAGAGAATGAAAGAATTTAAATTGTTGGTATTTTTCTCAAGTGAATGGAGATTAATTATAAGGATTTTCAGGTAAAGTCGTCAAGCTTTTGCTTAGGTTGAATAAATACATTCTGGTTGTATGGAGATCAATAACTCTGCTGTTTCTATCTTATAATTCTGTTTGAGGCTAAGTTCAATTTGATTTGGTGGTTAATTGAACTAGAGGTGGGTTTACTTGGGAGTTCACTCTTAATGTTGAATGATAACAATTATCTTATTCCAGGTCGTCATATGATAATTATTCATCCCCTAAGTATTCCGGTCCCTTTCAGCACAGAACAAGATCCATCTGAGGTCCTAAGAGATTTGGTATGGTAGCTGAGGTTAATTAGGGATAGAAGAAAAATAAATTAAATTAAATAGTTCATGAGGCCTAACATGTTAAATGCTACAACAGTTTTTATGGTAGCATGTCGTATGGTTTACAGTCTGACAAAACTGGGCTATAAGGGGGATTTATATTAAGGTTGCTATCGGTTTCCCAAGCCCAAAGTTGAATGACATTTGACCCAGTGCCAGTTCTGAAGATGACGAGACAAGGGGTGTTCGTATCAATAGGGCTGTGTGATATTGTTGTTTAAATGTGTTACAAATTAGAATTGGTAGAGAAATGTTTTAGTGTTTTGTGTAGAATAGGGTATTGTTGTATTGAAGTTGTTATCAGGTCTGAAGTGGCCTAAAATCCCAGGATATACACTTATGGGTTTTCTCAGTGTGGTATATGCTGAGTAAGTTTGTCTGCTGTTTTGAAGGTGCTGTACGTGAGACGTCATCGGCAGTACCACCAGAGAAGAGAACTTTTTGAGAGAATGAAAGAATTTAAATTGTTGGTATTTTTCTCAAGTGAATGGAGATTAATTATAAGGATTTTTAGGTAAAGTCGTCAAGCTTTTGCTTAGGTTGAATAAATACATTCTGGTTGTATGGAGATCAATAACTCTGCTGTTTCTATCTTATAATTCTGTTTGAGGCTAAGTTCAATTTGATTTGGTGGTTAATTGAACTAGAGGTGGGTTTACTTGGGAGTTCACTTTTAATGTTGAATGATAACAATTATCTTATTCCAGGTCGTCATATGATAATTATTCATCCCCTAAGTATTCCGGTCCCTTTCAGCACAGAACAAGATCCATCTGAGGTCCCAAGAGATTTGGTATGGTAGCTGAGGTTAATTAGGGATAGAAGAAAAATAAATTAAATTAAATAGTTCATGAGGCCTAACATGTTAAATGCTACAACAGTTTTTATGGTAGCGTGTCGTATGGTTTACAGTCTGACAAAACTGGGCTATAAGGGGGATTTATATTAAGGTTGCTATCGGTTTCCCAAGACCAAAGTTGAATGACATTTGACCCAGTGCCAGTTCTGAAGATGACGAGACAAGGGGTGTTCGTATCAATAGGGCTGTGTGATATTGTTGTTTAAATGTGTTACAAATTAGAATTGGTAGAGAAATGTTTTAGTGTTTTGTGTAGAATAGGGTATTGTTGTATTGAAGTTGTTATCAGGTCTGAAGTGGCCTAAAATCCCAGGATATACACTTATGGGTTTTCTCAGTGTGGTATATGCTGAGTAAGTTTGTCTGCTGTTTTGAAGGTGTTGTACGTGAGACGTTATCGGCAGTACCACCAGAGAAGAGAACTTTTTGAGAGAATGAAAGAATTTAAATTGTTGGTATTTTTCTCAAGTGAATGGAGATTAATTATAAGGATTTTTAGGTAAAGTCGTCAAGCTTTTGCTTAGGTTGAATAAATACATTCTGGTTGTATGGAGATAAATAACTCTGCTGTTTCTATCTTATTATTCTGTTTGAGGCTAAGTTCAATTTGATTTGGTGGTTAATTGAACTAGAGGTGGGTTTACTTGGGAGTTCACTCTTAATGTTGAATGATAACAAATATCTTATTCCAGGTCCTCATGTGATAATTGCTCATCCCCTAAGCATTTCGGTCCCTTTCAGTACAGAACAAGATCCATCGGGGACCTAAGAGATTCGGTATGGTACCTGAGGTTAATTAGGGATAGAAGAAAAATAAATGAAATAAAATAGCTCATGAGGCCTAACACATTAAATGCTACAACAGGTGCCACTTGTTATGAGCTACTGTTCCAGGAATACCTCAATGCTATGTCCTTTATGTTTTCCAGGAAGCCCCTTGTGAAGGAATACTACGAGAGCGGGAACCAAACCTACCTTTTTCCACCGATCTCACCAGTCGAGAGAAAGTTGATGCCGCCAATCCCGCCAGTCGAGAGAAAGTTGACGCCAAAGAGTTAATTACCCCACCTCCCTCTGTCCCACCTCCCTCTGTCCTACAGGAAACAACAAAGAACGAAGGAAAGCCGGACGAATGGGAACAGAGGGGAATGCCGGAAGAGGCGGGACAGCCAGCATTTAGGGGTCTGACGCAGGAGGAAGGGGCGGACTGGAGCAGGGACCCGGAAGACTCCGAGACCCATGCGGACAGGACGGAGCATCGGAAGGAATCCCTAGGAAGCAAGAGGAATGAGGACGCCGCGCAGCAAGGCGAAGAAGATGGGGAGGTCATGGACCGCAGGTAGGAAGACTGGTGGATGCCCCCGGAGGACGCTGGAAGGCCGCCGCAACTCTGGAGTGCTGCGGCAGACGTGGTGAGTGGGACAACAGGGGAGGGGGTTGTAAAGGGAGGGCACGAGAAACCTTAATCGAGCACAACCCGAGCACCATCCATAGTCCCCTTCACCCTCTTTTTTCTCACTAGAAACCTTACTATTTAATTGTCTGTATTTGACCGCTCCATCAACCAAGAGCACGAATGTGTTAAGGCAATAGTGTTGGGGCGTGTGAAAACGAACCTGTTCAATCCTTGCTATTTCAACCCGGTATTCCTTATCTGTTGAACTCGAGTGTTACCTGACTGAAAGGAAAGGGAGCAGAGATCCCTACCACAAAGTATACCTAAAAGAGAGCCTATTTTCTTTCTTTGAATTTCCTAAAAGAGGGAAGTGTATCCCTTCCATCCCGACCTTCTATTTTTTTTCCCACTTTGGGTGTGGTGACGGTAATCTTGTTCAGGACAGGACAGACCACCGACCGCTCTTTTCTTCTCTTGGAGACACTCCGGGAAGGCAATCCCCAGACCCAGAAGACCAGAAGATGACGGGCAGTAGACAGGAGACATCCTAAAGCACAAACCACTTGACCATCTCAACTATAAACTCGCCTAATATCATCTTTACCATTTGTCCTACTTCAATAAAAGTCAACCATTCAACCACCACTCAGGCCTCCGAGTTTCTATTTCCGCTCATTCCTCCGACACCCCTCTTTCCTGGCGTTGTTCCTCCTTGTGCAGTCCTAGGAATCCATTGCCCTAAGATCTGGTAACTTCATTCTGGTCCAATACTTGTTTTTTGCAGTTCCAGCACAGCGGGTTGGGTGCCTGCATGAGTTGATATCACCTCCTTGACTGTGTCTGATATCTTTCTTTGGTCTGCGCTGGGTAGACTTGGATTAATGGCCATTGTATCTATTTTTGCTTCTAGAGCCTCAAGAGTCTATGTTATTGCTGCAAGTATGGCATTAATTTGTTCAGTAGATACTGAGTCCTTTCTTGAAGATTCTTCTGCAGGCTGTCCATTAGAAATGTTTGGGCACATTCTGCACTGTGGCAGGTTCACCCATTCCAGGTGTGAAATCAGTTGGTAGCGCCCTTAGATTTGCCCACATTCTTCTTTGGCGTGTGGGGAGTAGCAGCAGGCATACTGACCACCCACCTGGAATGCAAGTGTCAGTGTTTAGATTGTTCTTTCCCCGTGTTATACTGGGTGTTGTGTACACTGTGGTTCCAAAAGACTCTTTTCTTGTGTCTAGGGAGGCTTGCATTCATTCTGCACTGATCACTGTCATGGAGACAGGGCTGAGTGAACATCAGTTTTTGAACATTCATTCTTATATCCCCAAAATTCTCAGGATCAGAACATAATCCACCTACCCCTTATAGGACAATTACAGGCCCGGTTCACCCAGTTAATCCTCCCCCCCCCCAAACAGTCAGGTGAGGACTCAACAACTCATGGTTCCCTTGCTGTTTTCCACGGTCCAATTCTGGGCCAACAGCCACTTGTCTTCACTGCACCTACCTCTTTCTTCAACAAGCGCCCCTAAGTGTTTATATATGGTGGGATCCCCTTCTATAGTCTTCTGGGCCAGTGAATAGCATGCAAGAGTGCTGGCTCAGCCTCTAAGGGTGCCAGTGTACACTATGTCATCCTCCTGCCACCGATATTGTGCCCTGATCCTCTGTATCTCCCCCAGGGCCACCACTGCCTAACTCCAGGCTTTTTTCCTTGTTGCAGCCTCAAAATGTCACCTGTGCGCTGGAGAGCAGGCAGAGGGTTCAGCAGTCTTTATCCAGGCTGTGGGCCTGTGTTTCTCCCCAGCTCTTCTATTGGGATCATCCCCGATTGCTTGAGAATTTAATGGAGGGAGATAACAAGAGATTGTAACTGGTCTAACAACACTGAAAGGGATGCTTCAAGGTCATCCCTATAACACTTGTTGAGAGGATGCTCGTTTTCTTCCATATGGAGCTTCTTATTGGGATTAGTCTTGTGCTCCGAACGAACTATTCCATTTATTTCCCCCCAGTTTCTCTGTACTAAATTAAATTTAAAAAGCTAGGAGTGATCGTTAGTGTGAGTTCATGCAAACGGTTGATGGGGTGAATAGCTATTGTCACATCACAGGGATATTGTATCAGAGAAGGAGAGAGAGGTTGTGATGTGAAGCGGCGTAATTTTCTGAAAAATATCAATATAGAGTAAGGCAGACAGATGTGTGACACAGAGTAGAGTAGATTCAGAAAGAGTAAGACGTGTAGAGAAAGGAAGAGAAGGTGACTTGGATGAAAGGAAGGAGAGGAAATGATTGAAAGTTGCAGGTCAAGTTAATTTCATTTTTTCATGCAGGGTTTTAGGAAAATAGGGGGAGGAGGCTTTTTTAAATAGATTACGATCTGTAGATGTAAAACTGTAGAAAGAGACAACATTATTTGCATGCGAGATGGCAAATTGTACTGTAGCTTTTATACTATAGCACCCCTCTGTGAGGCACCAGATCACGTATCCACCCGGACAGCATGCTATGGTGAGATATATAAAATTATGTAGACAAATGTCTGCCACCAGATGAGCACAAACTTGTACAAAGCACTTACTTAGACATGTAAGGGAAACAATGAACACAATATATTACTGAATAAATAAAATATGGAGTTGGAGTTTCTCAGCTGAATGTTGTTAAAAAAACACACACACAAAGAAGGTAAATAGTATGAATTTAAATATCTCCATCTTCAAGTAAGGGGAAATATGTTATCATACGCATCGCAAAGATAAGGACTCAAACGGTTAATCCATATGTGCCCTCTGCCTTGTAAACTGTAGTCATCTAAATAAATCACAGAACCCTGTGCAATACAGACAATGGAAATTGTAATAATCATTTACGTACTGTAAAACATTATTAAGGCAATGATTACATGGCTTATTGTATGAAAATAAAAATTAAGATGGTCTAGGGCAGTGATTATTAAACTGTGGTCTGGGGGACCCTCGAGGGTCTGCAACCCCTACTCGGTGGGGGGGGGGGGGTCCATGACTCTTTAAAAATTAAAAAATATTGGAAAATGTATAAAGTACTTACACATAAAAAAGCAAAATTGAAAACTAAAAGTTTTACAATCCTTTATAATTGCAAATAAATTCAATACTAATTTGGTATTCTTATCTTTGCTTATGGAATTACCGCAAACTGAATTTAGTATGGACGATTGGTGGCTTCCATTGAAGCAGCACCAGTATCATCCACATTGAATGTATGACGTTAATACACATACATTTACAATGCATGCCTTTATAACGCAGTTTTTACATCGCAACATCCTTTACAACGCATTGTTTTACATCGCATACCATTACATCGCATTTTCAGAAACTACCTTTACAACAAATTCCATTACATCGCATTATACCTTTACAACACATACCATTACAATGCATACCATTACATCCCATTTAAGGTAAGTGTTGGATAGTATAGAGGTGATAATTACTATTCTAACTCCAGTGAGTGCAACAGTAGGGTAAGTGTTGGATAGTGTAAAGGTAAAAATTGCTATTCTAACTCCAGTGAGTGCAACAGAAGGGTAAGTGTTGGATAGTGTAAGGGTACTATGCGTTGCAATGGTATGCGTTGTAATGACTTGGGATGTAATGCCTGCATTGTAGTGACATGCGTTTTAATGACATGCGATGTAATGGCTGCGTTGTAATGACATGCGATGTAAAGGATGTTGCTATGTAATGACTGCTATGTAAAGGTAGTGTGATGTAATGACTGCGTTGTAAAGGTAGTGCGATGTAATGACTGCATTGTAAAGGTTGTTACCCGTATCATCACAAAAACAGAGCATGCACTATGAGGAAAAAAGACAAAATGGTATACTAGCGTCAAGCATATCACTTCGTCTTTTAGAAATAAGCCAACATTTTGAAAGCATCATAACCTTCCATTAAATTTAACGTTTTGATTTTTGTATATTTTTTGTTAGTGAATGAAATATATTTAATAATTTATGTATTTGTTTGAAATATACTTTTTTCTGTATGTTTATATATTATTTTGAGGTTCAAATTGTAGAAACTGCTTAGGAGGGGGTTATCGGCTTCCAGTAGTCATTGAGTAGCGGTCCACAGTAAAAGAAAGCATAGGCACTGGAAGTAGGGGTGCTGGGGCTGCTACAGCACCCCAAGAAATCACTATGGTGGAGTTCTGAAGGTGAAAAAGCTCTAAATGTTGTCTTTATCTTGCCACATTTGCTGTGCATTCAAAAACAGAGAAATTGCTGCTTGTTCGTTTAACATGGAGAATGGTGTTTACTTTTCATTCTCTGAATATAAAGTGAGAGTAACATTTAAATACTTTCAAATGAGCTGTATAAATAAAAGCAAAATATCTCAGCATAAGAAAGCATAAATTAAGCATTTTTTCCTTCTAAAGCGTGATAGAAACCCACATTTTTATTTGGATCAAAACAAATCAGGACACTTTACTTAGTGATGTGCAAATAATTATTTTCTTAAACCCGATTTCCATATATTATTATTATTATTATTATTAAATTGAATTTGTAGGGCGAGCAGATACTCCAAACGGTTTCCCGGCGCCAAGCTGGTCGGAAGGGAAAAGAAGTAAGTGAAAGGGATTAGTATTAGAATTTAGAATAGCCACGTCTTTAAACCCTTACGGAAGGCACCAAGCTTGGTTTCCTCTCGCAGGTATGCAGGTAAAGAATTCCACAGGGTCGGTCCTAAGTAGGAGAAAGACCTGCCTCGCATACTAATACATCTGGCTTTTGGGACAACAATCCTGGTCTGCTGGGAGGAGCGCAGGGGACAGGAGGGCTGATAACGCTGGACCAGATCTTGAAGATATTGCGGGCCACACCTGTTTTCATTTTAAACATATAGCACAGAGCTTTAAATTTCACCAATTCCTCCACCGTCTGCCAGTGTAGGTCCTGAAGAGTCCCTGAGACAGAGGAGAACTTAGGCACACGAAAAAGCAGTCTAGCTGCTGCATTTTACACTAGTTGAAGCCTTTGGATCGTCGCTTTGTTGGTTCCCACGTAAAGAACATTGCCATAGTCCAGTCTAGAAGTGACCAGGGCATGGACTACTGTTCTCTGTCCTGAGAGGGGAATTAGGCATAAGATCTTCTTTAGCCATTTCAAACCAGTAAAACAGGTGGATGACACCTTGGCTACTTGTTGTTTCATCGACAGATGTTTATGTACGATGAAACACAAATTCCAAACATGCTTCACAGGTGTGGGCAGAGCTCCAAGTTCTGAAGGCCAATATTGCGGTCCCCAAATTTCATGTCTTTTGCCTAAGATCATGACTTCAGTTTTGTCCCTTTTTAATTTGAGCCGGTTGCTTTGCAACCAGGACACAACTTTACTCAATCCTAACTGAAGGACTGAGAGTTCAGATCCCTCAGAAGAAGAAAGGGAAAAAATGATCTGGGTGTCGTCAGCATAAGAAACAAGCATTTGCAATGCAATAGGTCTCGCATTTGTGAGAGTTTGAGCTATTGGCATTGTAAATGACAATACCTTTCATTTATGGGTTTTGAAAAGCTACAAGTGGTTCGTAAACACGCACTTTGTACTTCCAGTCCTTGCTTATGAGAAGTAAGGCTGGCAGTAAAAGAGGCGCAGTTATTGCCAGCCTTGCACCTTGTAAGCAAGGACTATATGTGCAAAGTGCGCCCTCGCAGGTTTTCAAAACACACAAATAAAATGCATTGTCATTTGCAAAGCCAATAGCTCAAACTCTCGCAAATGCGAGACCTATTGCATTTTATCCTTTACTAATCTTTCTTCCTTACTCTCTGTTATCTTTAAAGCTGCACTTGGCACCCAAGGGTGCAGCTGTGGCTTAATGGCTATGGAGGACGACTTTGAAGCAGGGGGACCATGTTCAAGAAAAATGAATGTGTCCGTCTCTAATGCAACTGGTGCTCATGTAAAGCGCTCTGATACATTTGGGTCGAGTTCGCGCTACATAAACCTGCACACACAAAAAATAGGATGCAACAGGCGACAAACCCCAAAGACTAAATGTAATTTGGAACGTACGGGCAAGTGCTGGTGCCTATCACATGCATCCACCGACATAAATTAAGCACTGCGACCCATCCATCCATCCTTAACCGCCTCTTTTCCTTTCACCTCCCCCCTCACGTCTACCCAATTATCCATCCAGCCACATTTTGCGCATGAAGAACCACTCCCGTGCTACACACAGAGAGCCTAAAGAACGGACTACACTGAAGCTAAAAGTCTGCACACACAATTCCACACATGCTGCAAAAAGGAAACACGAACTTCAAATATTACACACATACTAAACCTGAAAAATTCTCATACACAGGCACCCTGAATTTTATGTACACAGAGCCCTGAACGTTTTACAAAGAAACCCCAAGACATAAAACCCTTGGTATTTCCAGAGGCCTTAATATTCCCCATACAGAGTAATAAGTGTACACACTAACCCCAAAGCTCGCACGCAGACTTAAAAATACTGTGAATATGTGACCCTAGAAAATACACACAAACCCCTACAAACGGAACCACAAGTTGATGCACACACCAGAAGCCTGAATACGGTGCGCACAGAACTTAAAGGCTGCACATGCGAAACATGACATCACTTTAACACATGGGGTGGCGGATGTTCCACAATGTGTGCAAGTGCACAGCATGTAAGCAATCAGGACTGTAAATACATGTGTGCAAAAGTCAAAAATTGCTGAAAACAGGCGCAGCTGTTTGTGAAACGTTTCTCCCCATTGCTAATAGAGGGTGTTCAGTTCTCCGTAGTCCCGCGAAGTTGAAGCCGAGACCTTTGGTGAAGATTAACTGATCACCTTTTGCTCTCGCTTTAACTTTCAGTGTATTCGGGTGCCAAACGGCTACTAAATGTGTGTGTGGGGGAGGGTGGAGAAACGTATACAGCATTATTAGTTGTTAGAATATCAAAAAAATACTAATGTTTACAGATTGCATTTTCTTGCAGCACACGTTTGCCAACCCTGATAAATAATTTGATCCACTGGTGCGGCATAATTTCAGTTTGCCTTGGAGATGTAAAGCCAAAACAGTAAACATTTAATTTATCTAGCATGAGTAGTACACACTTTGTTACTGATTGTTTACCGACTAAAAAGCGTTATTGTCCCTAAAAACAACAATCGTGCATTTTTGTTTTCTACTGCTGGGTCATGGGAAACAGAGAAACACAAGTGAATCTAAACTGTATTTCTAGCCGTCGTCGCCACTCCCGGAAACACAGACCGGAAAAGGAGCGTGACAGTAAAGCTGGGGGAACCAACTGCACCTTCACGCTCCCGCCTTTGAATGTGTCTGCCACCCAGCCCAGGAGACCTCAACTCTGAGGACAATCCGTTTCCAGTACTCAGTTCTCTTACCACCACTCACCGCACTATTCAAAACAGTTGCCCTCTCCTCTGCCATTATGTGCAGAAGCCTTTGACTGCATCGCCATTCCAAACAGGTCCCCCAGCAGCATCTACGGCAGAACCAGACACGTACAGACAGTGCACCGAAACAGCAACATGGCGCTGCACGGAGAGTGGCAGAAGTGCGGAAATAAAGGAAAGACTAACAAGCTGTCGCCGTTGTGCGAGTGAGGAATAAAGTGCTCACAGAGTAATTGAAGGAGACGGCATCACGCCGCAAGCAAAAGATCCAGTCCGGGTGGGCGGGGCCTAAAAAAGACAAGGCTGTTACCAAAAAGTCTCACTTAGAATCGGAAGCCAGCATTTACCATAAAGGAGGGCGCCGGCCACTAGAAAGGATGGGCGGAGCTTCCAGTCCACTTCCGAAATCAACTCGACGACAAAAGATCTCGCAGAGCGAGCAGCGCATGCGCTGCAACGCTAGGCAAGACCTAAAAAGATACAAGCCGGCCTCTTCAGCAACCTCTGCTTATGGCCGGACGTATACATTAAATAGCAGTGGTCTCAGCACCGAGCCCTGTGGAACTCTATATGGGGTAGGATAAGAGTTAGAGCTTGCATATACGCAGAGAAGACCTGGAAGGCACGGTTCTTAAGAAAACAGCAGAGCCACTCCAAGACCATTCCCCCCAAGCCCAACGACTGTAAGGTTCTTACCAAAACGCAGTGTGACACCATGTCGAAAGCAGCGCTGAGATCCAGCAGAATGAGTGCTCCGTTTCACCCTCATCTAACCGGTGCCTTAACATTTCTGTCACCCCTAGGAGAGTGGATTCAGTGGAGAAACCGGCTCTTAAACCGGATCAAGTAGTGCCATTAATGTACTTTTCTAAAATTTTGGGAAAGATAGGGAGCAGCGAGATGGGGTGGTAGGGTCGGAATTGGCTTTCTCTAGGAGAGGGCGTACCATGGCATGTTTCCATTCATGCAGAACTATGCCCTCCTGTAGAGATGCATTTAAGAGTTCCATTATTGTCAAGAGTATGACAGTGTCAAGCTGTTTCAGCACATGAGGAGGAAGCAGATCGTAAGGGGTACTGGATTTAATGTTTGCCAAATGGTGATTATAGGAGCTAGGGTCTAGGGGGGTCCAGGATTCCAGTTTGCAGGAAGATCTAATGTGGTCTATAAGATCTGTCATCGTAGGGTCCAGACTGGCATTGGGCGTGTTCTCAGCTTCTAATAGAGTATCTAGTGGGTTTTTGCTTAGCAGCACAGAATGTATATTTTCAACTTTGTCAGTAAAGTAAAGAGCAAGTTCTTCAAATTGACTATGACCATCTGTACAACCTCTTTAATGACAAAGATCGAGAGGGTAATTCAGCTGGAGAAAAACTGCAGGTCACTGAGAGGAATATGAGTGATAACAACACAGATAGTACTAGACAAAGGACTAGCAAGGGCACTGAACACGACGAGATCCCGTGTAAACAAAAGGACCTCGGGGTGGGAGGAACAACGGGCTCTAGACCATCATCAAACAATAAAGAATTTAGTAATGAAATAACAGCAGCCGGATCAAGTCACAAATATCTAAAGGGAAGCTGGAAGGAGCACCAGGTCCAAATGGAATACCCCCAATATTGTATAAGCATGATGCAGAATTCAGGAGCAAAACACCGGTACCGGTCTTCATGGGCATTCAGGAAACAGGAACAAGCCCGGCATCCTTGAAAGGATTGATAATTAGCCCAATTTACAAGCAGGGCGACAGGTGTATGCCTAACAATTATCAACTCCTCACCCCAATCGATATAGAGGCAAAGTAATACGCTAGGCTAGTCCTAGAGGAATTAATATCCTGGGCATCCTCAAAACGCATCATCCCCGCAAATCAAACCGGGTTCTGCAGAGGAAAGGGTACCACGACTAACATCATGGCGTTAAACGTGCTGATAGACGTGGCCAAAGCAGCAAAGAGCTCGCTATTTTTATGTTTCATAGATTATAGTGCAGCATTTGACAAACTATGGAAGAAGCTGGAAAAGCGGGGGATACCTAAGCCTCTCCTAAATCCGTACACACTGACACCTGGGTCAAGATCAAGCTGGGAGCCAGGATGCACCTCTCAAGGCTAATCAACACCTCCAAAGGCCTAAAACAAGCGTGTGTTCTGTTCTATCCCCCATGCTGTTCAACCTCTTTTTAGCAGACCTTCCAGGGGAATTGGACAACAGTACATCGCACGCCCCACGTTTGGGAAAAATCTCGCTGTCCAATCTCCTATATGCGGATGATTTGGTTTTAATAAGTCGGACCCCAATCAGCCTCCAACACCTGCTGGACACCACTAATAAATTCTCGCAATGCAATGCATTACACATTAACTTAAAGAAAACAAAAATCATGAAAGTGAATTACCATAAGACCAAGAAAATCACTTGGTTCCTGGATGGGTGCAGCTTAGACCGGGTAAACCACTACAAGTATCTTGGAGTTCTACTTGATAGCAGAGGCTTGTATAATCCCCAATTGGAGGCCCTGCGTTGGAAGGGCACCACGAGCTAACTCGCAATGAGGCCCCTGAAGAAAGTTCTACCAGACCGAACATCAGATCCCCTATTACAGGTGATTTGAGCATGATTGCAGCCAATGCTCACGTATGGGAGCAAATCAACGCAAGGGAAAGATGAGATAGTCTTAGATAAAATAATTGGTAGCACGTATAGAGCAATCTTTCAGCTACCAAACTATGTGTCGCCCGAACAAATACGCATGGAATTCGGTCTCAATCAGTGGAAAGAAGGGGTGTCTATATAAAAAGCTGGCACCAGATCAGAGGCGCAGAGCAAGGATCTATTAATGCATAACTTTGGACTGAGCTGTCAAATCGAGAGAACTCACCAGCCAGAGAGTACCTGGTCGAATCACTGGAAAGGCTTGAATTGACCAACCTCTGGGAATCCCCCGTTGATCATAAGAGCTTTAAAAAGGTTGTAACCAAAGTAACAAAAATGATATCCATAACAGAAGATAAGGAAACTTTGGCCAAGAGGGCTCATGGATGGATAGTACTTAATGATTATAAAGCTCTTACGTCACAAGCTTATTTGAAAACAGGAGTCAAACAGAAGATAAAAGAAAAATGTTTAAAGTTGCGCTTTGGCATTTTACTAATTCTCCCTCACCTACCACCTTGGAAAAGGAGACCTGAAGAACAGTCCTGTCGTCTTTGTGGAACAGGAAATGAGGACCTATTACATATTATTTGCATCTGCCCAAGCCTGATGGACATATGACGTGCCTTATTTCGACCAACTTTGAATCAGAAGGGCATCAGGACCTGTAGGCAGGCTGTAAAATTGTGTTTTAACTCAGAAGAGATCCTGCTAAACTGCCGACTTACAAAGTACTTTGACATAGTGGCTGAAAGACTCAAGCTCCAGCCACAGGCAACAGCAGAATAACATGCAGCTAGACTACTTATATTGAGCACTCTAACAGCCAATCTACATGTGGGCCTGTCTCGTCCAACCCATGTTTGCACCTTGAAGCATAAGCACTTTATCCATGCTTTTACCCACTTCAAAATGTTGGACTAGGCACTCTGACGTACAAGTATTTTGTCCCTGCTTTTACCCACCTCAAAAGGACTGAATAGACGATAAAACCGAGACCAGATATGACCTCTACCTATAGCATAACATCAACAAACTCAGTTTGGAAGGCTGTATTTTAAATGTTAAAGTATAAATTGAGACAAGGATTGTTTTATGTACTTTTAACGCTCCGATGTTTTTAAATTGTGAGTTTTAATTAACTGTATAATAAACTACATACTTACATTGACTATGGGTGAGAGCAGAGGAAATTGTCCAGGTCTCAGAGCTCGATAGCTCTTTTACCACTTTAAATAGAGTTTTTGAGCAATTTTTAGCCTGGAGGATTTTATGTGAAAAAACTCTGCGCAGGCCGCTTTACAAAGAGTATAATATTCACTTAAGGCCTTTTTGTATATTATTTTAGAATCTTCATTATAATATTTCCTCCAGCATCTTTCTAACGTTTTACACTTAGACTTTTCGCTTCTAAGCCTATCAGTGAACCAAGGGTCGAGTGGCAGGTGTCTACTTGAACATTTGGTAGACAAAGGAAGGCATGTTTCTACCGCTTGTAGCATACAATTATGGATACGATTGCGATCTTTGAAAGAACTGTGTTTAAGATCCGGTCTAATGTCAGCTAGAAGCTTATTGAAGGTCAGAACATTGAGCTTAGCCCATCTATCTTCTGGTCTTCTGTTCCGGCGCCAAACAAATCAACTGACGGGGGGGCATTACTTTCAGTATAAATTGTACTGCAAAGTGATCGGACCAAGACAAATAAAGGGCATACTATGGTCAGGTTGATTTGAAAAAATAGGGTCTAGCAGGTGACCGGCTACGTGAGTGGGACCAGAATTACATATTTATTTCTATTTATTTGAAAAGTTTTATAAAGCACAAACATGACCCATACAGGTATAATGAGCACTGTACAAAGTGCGGTAAGTATGAGTAAAACAACAAAATGGATCAAAAGAGATAACTTAAAAATCAAAATGTCAAGGGGGGAAACACACAAGGTCAAAGGGGGGGCATGGGGAGTCAGCCAGACTAGTGGGACCAGTAAGGTTTCAGCAGAGAAGAAACATAAACTCGATTGAAACAGCACGTTACAAAAGAGTATCAAGTTGCAAGTTTATCACTTCTAGGCCAGCCATAAGTGATGAACTTTTGGTGCATTTAGGGTCATCTAAGTGAAGATTCAGGTCTCCCAGCATTGTAAAATGTGCAGCCTTCAAGATGTGAGGGGCTGCTAGATTTGGGAAAGAGAGCACCCATGGCCCGGATGGGCCAGTGGGCGGTGCAGCAGTATACCAGAGAATGTGAATTTGTCCTTTGTCCGCTATATAGATTTCTCAGCAAATTTAGTGGCCATTTCAATGAAAATGTGCAGTTTGTAAATGAAAGTGCACTACCACGCCACGCTTTAGTAATATATTTGTGACTGTGTGCTCCAAAATGCACAACAGCTGGCTACATACCACACCTTTACCATTTTCTTGTGTATGTGATTTGGGTGATTTAACATTTCTGGCAGCACCCCCTCTTTGAAAATTGTTGCATCACCACTTGTAAATTTCAATTCAATTCAATGTTATTTATTATTATGTTTTGGAACTCGACTGAGGTCTACAGAAATAATACAAAAATATATCCTTTAAACAGGCATTATTGTAACATTATAAAAACATTCTAGAAAAGATCACAATGTATAAAATGAGTGATTAACTGTAAAATTAGGGATTATAATTCCTTACAATACAACAGCCCAG
Source organism: Triturus cristatus (assembly GCF_964204655.1). NCBI lineage: Eukaryota > Metazoa > Chordata > Amphibia > Caudata > Salamandridae > Triturus > Triturus cristatus. The sequence continues at coordinate 560,985,148 of NC_140590.1, forward strand.
GGGAGAAATGATATGCACAACGGACAAGCTAAAAATGTCACAGCGTATATTGTACAAATTAAGATATGACTGCATAAATAAAATATACAATTCAGTGTACTAAGTGATACAGTGACCAGATGCAAATATGTGGATATGCATACACATAAAATAACACAATTCGTAAGGAGCGAAGAAAAAACGTATAACTGCACAAGACCTTCAAACAAGACCTACGAATTTTTTGCCAACAACACTGTGAATGCTGTCTGCGTGTTTTTAAATCCATACTTATTATATTAAAAGCTGGCGAGCAAATCTAAGAATGCAAAGTGATATCTGGTAAAAATGCCAGGAATGCCACAGACGACATACAGCGGCTGCGCGCGAGGCCTGCTCTGGTCGCGAAGCCAGTCTCCAGGTGTTGTGTCGCTGATGCCCGGCACGGGGAGTCACCCAGGAAGAGGAAGGCGGGACCTGCAATGGAGGAGGCAGGCTGGGGGCGGAGGGTGGAACCGGCTGCTGTTCCTGCTTCCAGAGCCTCTGCCGCTGACGGCGGAAAACAAGGAACTGGGGAGCTGCATCCGGGAGGAGGAGGCGCCGTGGATAGAGAGGGCCCCACAACCGGCAACGGCTAGGGGCAGCGACGGGAGGAGCCCGAGGCCGGAGCCTGCAACACCGGTGAGGCTGCGGGTATAGGAAGGGGATCGGAGCTCGCAGCACCTGCCGCGGCCCACAGATCGGGGCCGGAGCCGCGGCACCTGCCATGGGGAACGCGGACTCCAAGCTCAACTTCAGGAAAGCTGTGATACAGCTCACCACCAAAACGCAGGTACAGTTTGAGTCGCTATGCTGGTTGGTGCAGTGGGAGTCCACGGTAAATGTGGGAGTGGGCATGGTTTAACTGGGGGGCATAGCGGTGGCCGTTAGGGTACAGGAGGGGAGCATGGTATGGTACAGAATGTAATCAGAGGAGAGGTGGAGCGGAGGTACAGGTGGCCATGTTATAGATGGTATCACGTTACAGAAAGGGTAGTTGACGTGTGCATGTGGGAGCCATGATGCAAGTGGTGTCACTCTGGATGGCCTTATTTTATGCAGTTTGTGTATAAGATATTGATAGTTGCCACGGTTCAGATGGAGCCTTGTGAGTAAGAGCCATGCTGCAGATGGGGTAATTTTGCATCACTGGCACATGTGGGGTGAAGGTTATGGTGTTCAGCTTGGTTGGAGTCTGTGTACTGCAGATGGTGTTCAGCTTGGTTATTCAGCTTGGTTGGGGTCTGTGTATTGCAGATGGTGTTAAACTTGGTTGGGGTCTGTGTATTGCAGATGGTGTTAAGCTTGGTTGGGGTCTGTGTGCTGCAGATGGTGTTCAGCTTGGTGGGGGTCTGTGTGCTGCAGATGGTGTTCAGCTTGGTGGGGGTCTGTGTGCTGCAGATGGTGTTCAGCTTGGTGGGGGTATGTGTGCTGCAGATGGTGTTCAGCTTGGTGGGGGTCTGTGTGCTGCATATGGTGTGTGCTGCAGATGGTGTTCAGCTTGGTGGGGGTCTGTGTGCTGCAGATGGTGTTAAGCTTGGTGGGGGTCTGTGTGCTGCAGATGGTGTTAAGCTTGGTGGGGGTCTGCTGCAGATGGTGTTCAGCTTGGTGGGGGTCTGTGTGCTGCAGATGGTGTTCAGCTTGGTGGGGGGTCTGTGTACTGCATATGGTGTTCAGCTTGGTGGGGGGTCTGTGTACTGCATATGGTGTTCAGCTTGGTGGGAGTCTGTGTGCTGCAGATGGTGTTCAGCTTGTTGTGGGTCTGTGTACTGCAGATGGTGTTCAGCTTGGTGGGGGGTCTGTGTACTGCATATGGTGTTCAGCTTGGTGGGAGTCTGTGTGCTGCAGATGGTGTTCAGCTTGTTGTGGGTCTGTGTACTGCAGATGGTGTTCAGCTTGGTGGGAGTCTGTGTACTGCAGATGGTGTTCAGCTTGGTGGGAGTCTGTGTGCTGCAGATGGTGTTCAGCTTGTTGTGGGTCTGTGTACTGCAGATGGTGTTCAGCTTGGTGGGAGTCTGTGTGCTGCAGATGCTGCCCATGGTTCAGGTACAGAAGCCTGATGCAAGTATCTATTTTTCACAATGATATAGGTGCAGTGATTGTGTCTGGGGCACAAACCCGATGGGGAAGATTGCCTCTAAGACATGGACTGTGGCTGCGCGGGCCTGGCTCAGGTGTGGGCCGCGGTACATGTGTTGAGCACGATATTGATAAGCTGTGTTCTTGACACTGATGGGGCACTCTGTATCTGATGCAAAGTATACAGGAGTCTGGGCATGTTGCAGGTGTTGAGTTTGTTACTTCCAGGAGCCATTACAGTATCGATATTATGACTGGGTTACATTGTATTTAATCACTATTCTTTTTCTACACATTTAGATACGTGATTAATAAAAATGTTACACTGCCACTCATTTCTTGAGGGCTCCCCATACTGAGATTGGTGAATTCCACATATTAGAAGTTGGTGCTTCGTATTGTTTTTTTTTTTTTACTGTGTCCTAATTCGCCACCCATCTATAATGCAAAGTCGGCTGCATCCAAACTATGGGGCTGATTATGACTTCGGCGGGCTTGGGACCGATGTACCTTCGTTGGCAGTCAAACCACTGCTTCCTTGGTGGTCAGACTGCCTGATTCTGCCTCTGAACTATATGGTTGGACCGCCAACAGGCCACCGCCGATATATGAAATACTGTGGCGGCGGTGGTAAGGACAGCGTCGGTTAATGGTGTTGGTGCCAGCATGGGCGCCGCCATGTGTATAATGACCTGCCTTTCCGCCGACCTTTTCGTGGTGGGGACACCGCCATGAAAAGGTTGTTGGAAAATCAGGTAAATGGCCACAAAAAGGGCCCCAGGGTGATTTAGCCTTTTTGTGTTGTGGCTTGGGCCCATGTTGTGCCCATTATTCCAGTAATGTTGGGAGGCCGCTAGCTTGGCAGTGTTCTCCCAACCACCGCCACGACTCTGAAGTCGTAATTGGCCCCTATGTTAGTCATAATCATCTATGGCAGTGCTGCCTATTTTCTGACTTTGATTTCCAAAGCCGTTTTCAGGACATTGCTGCCGCATTTTGTTGCAGTTATATACTCCTGAATGGTTATTTATTACCCACAGTAGTATGTTTGAACTATACCCCTCATGCACCTTGTGCTTAATAGTTAGCTTTCCTGCACTTGTTTAACTTAATTAAGTTAATGTTATTAATAGTGGTCTATGCATAGTGCCAGACACTGTTGATCTGAGTAATCTTTCTCTGTTGGTAACACTGACCCGATGGGCGTTTTCCTTCCTCGCGTACATTTAATCACATGCTAGGAAGCGTTTCTTTAATTTATCCTATTTGTTTTTCATTAGCAATAGAGTTCAGCGCTGGACCCCACGGCCCACTCATTCATTAAGAGGATCCACGGGCTTCTTATGGTTTGCAGTAATCTTGCAATGGCCATGTTGTCATTAGGTCTGTGACAACCATTGACATTATTGGTCTGTCTCTTCCAGAGACCTTATTTAATTAACAAGTGCACTGAGAATCGTAATTAATTGGTTTACCCCACCTCCGGTTCTGTCCTGGTCACTCTTGTTCCATCCACCTCCAAGAGACTTACCACTACTTACCAATTCCGGTAAGTTTGCACCACTATTACATTTAAGACATTTTATGTCACTACACATGAGAGTAATATCCACTATCTCTCCTCACAGCTTTCCCAATCCTGACGCTAGCCTGATGATCTACCCCCAGATCCAGTGACATACACATCTAGGATTGTAGGACTGTGGCCACAATCCCTCTAGTAGGTCTCAAGACCTCAGTTAAATAATTTTTTAATCATCTACTCAACATACATTAAAAAGAAATTGACTCACAATTCTTTCATTTCTAGGTGCATCCTACAGTATTCGATTCTGATGATGGCCCTTTTCTATTTAAATTTGCATTGTGGGTCAAAACGTCTACAACTTCTACTGTGGACTCCTTTTTAATTTAAGTTGATTATGGATTGCGACACTCGTAAACCGAGTGTTGCATGTAACATCACAATGCCCCTATCAGTCAGGTGTATATATATTATTGTGTATAGCACTTACACACTGTTTGTTCACTTTATCACTTTCACTGTGCCATCACTAAATAGGAGCACCGTGTCATAATATTGATACTGTAAATTGCAAAACATAGTCCTTACTTTCGAACAGGATTTTTGTTAAAATGAGAATAAATGCACAAGTCGCATAATAAACCTTACTTGTAGGAAGGATTTTGTATAACTATTGCCGTGGTAGTCAAGGGCCGCACTTCCCCCATAGGGACCACTTGCGTTGATAATAAAATACATAATAGCGAAGGCATGGCTGGACTGGCCAGTCTGCCACTTTGGCATTTCCCCAGTGGGTTGCAGACTAGTGGATGGCTTTCAGAGCAGGGTGACCAACCATGTCTCCATGGGCCCATTCTACTCCTGGTCATGTGCACCGCAGAGTTGGCTTAAGTATTTTTCCTAGGTCTTACTTTGGTTTCCAGTCCAACCCTTCTGATGGGTTTCTTTGTGACTGACACATGGGAGAGAGGGCATAAAACCTGTAACTGATTACTATATGTTGCAGAAAAAGATTAATGTCCAGCGCTCAGCATGGTAAAGGGGAGGCGATGTTGTACAGAAACCTGGGCATATGCATGGTCTCTCGTTGAGTGAAATTGACTGTATGTCATAGAGGGAGGGATGAACGCGAGTCTGGGTACTTTTAACCTGGCTTTAGCATCCACTAGATCTATGAAGGGTGGCACTGAGCTGGAGAAACCAGGTTCAAAGATCTTTTAGAAGTGCGCAAGCCTGAGGACATCAGCATATATGATTTCAAGTTGTACAATTAAGAGTGGCATGAACTATTCTGTGCAGATGATTTGCAAGGATGAGTAAAACCAGATTGTAGAGAAATTGAGTGAATTCTGCATTACATAGGTGTGACAAAACATCCAAGTAGAATTAAATATCCTCTGGAGAAGAAATACACTTTATTATAGAAACATGAATCAAATGGCACTACGAGACGAGATCGAGTGGAGCTTTAGGTGGACTTGCTCCTTTCACGGCACAGTTCCGTGTGGTAGCTGCTGCTGTTCCTGTGTCTGCTGCTGACCCCTGGTCAGGAGTTTTTAGGCCCGCCTCCATCCGCAGCAGACTCCTGCCCGCGTGTTATCCCTGGTGGTCTAGTGGTAGAGCATCACTGCTGTGCTGCTTGACTGGCCTTTTGTCTCTCTTTATTTTCCTGCCTCTACCTTTTGTGCTTTTCTTTCATTTTTTCCTGTTTTTCCTCATTTGTTGCCCTTGCAAACCCCCGCGGCCCCACCCCCCCTTCAGTGACACTTCCCACTCCTGTGTTTTCCCACCTCCGAGCTGTCCAGCCCCCTCCGCAGCACTACTTAATGGCGGCCGCTGCGCAGTGAGAGTGTAGTCCACTAACCTTTTGGTGGACTTGCTCCTTTCATGGCGCAGCTCAGTCTGGTTGCTGCTGCTGTTCCCATTACTGCTGCTGACCCCTGGTCAGGAGTTTGAGGTCCTTCTCCACCTGCAGGCTCCTGCCAGTGCCTCATCTCTGGTAGTCTAGTGGTAGAGCGTCACTGCTCTTCTGCTTGACTGCTCTTCTGTCTCTCTTTCTACTTTTCTCTCTCTTATTTTTTCCTGCCTCCCCCTTTTGTGCTTTTGCTTTTCTTTCCTTTTTTTCTTGCACCGCACTGACGCACACAGCCGTCAAGAAGACACCAGGCAAGCAACACTCCAAGAAAGCCAGCTAGTTCACTCCCGCCCTCCACGAGTCCAGACGCACCTGCTGACAACTCGAGAAGAGATTGAGGAACAATAAAACCCCTGAAACCCACACAACATTCAAATCTGCAGTCAACGCACACCACCTTCTCCTCAAAACCACAAAGAAAACGGCTTTCCAAGATGGAATAAATGCCAACGAACCCAACAGCAAAGAACTCTTCGCCATCGTCAAGGAGTTTGCCAGGCCCAATAGTGAGACCGCAGACATCCCACCCTCCCAAGACCTCTGCAACACACTATGTACCTTCTTCCACCAGAATATCAGGCATATCTACGACAGCTTCGACACCCAAAACCCCGTCACTACGCCCACCGCCACCGCACGCAACCACGCCACACCCCAACAGATCGTGCTCAACTGGACTCCGCTCAAGACCATGAAGAGCATCCACTCAGGAGCCCCATTCTATCCTTGCCCATACCACATCTTCCATAGAGCAGCCGCCTCCATCGCACCCCAGCTTTGCCGCACCATCAACTGCTCCATCCAAACCGCCACCTTCCCCGACAACTAGAAACACGCCAAGATCAACCCCCTGATTAAGAAACTGTCCGCTGACCCGGCAGACCTCAAGAACTTCCGACCCATCTCCCTCCCCCCCCCCCACCTTCCCAGCTAAGGCCCTCGAGGGCCATCAATGCCCAACTCTCAGAGTTCATTGACGAGAACCACGTCCTGGACACCTCCAATTTGGTTTCCAAAGCAACCACAGCACAGAGACCGCACTCTTTGCCGCCACTGATGGCATCCGCTCCCTCCTCGACCGGGGCGAAACCACAGCCCTCATCCTACTGGACTCGGCTGTCTTCGACACCATCTTTCACGGGACCCTAATCACGAGACTCCACGACGCCGGCATCCGCAGCAAGGCACTGGACTGGTTCCACTCTTTCCTGACTTGCCGAATACAGCGAATCAGACTCCCCTTGTTCTTCTCAGAACCTACAGATATCAGCTGCAGAGGCCCCAGGGCTCCTCCCTGAGTCCCACCCTCTTCAATATCCACATGGCTCCCCTCGCAGCAATTGTCAGAAGCCACGGACTCAACCTCGTCTCCTACGCCGACGACACCCAGCTGATCATCTCCCTCACCAACGAACCCACAGCCGCCAGAATCAACTTTCACAATGGAATGAAGGCAGTTGGTACCTGGATGCAAGACAGCAGCATCAAGCTCAACTCAGACAAAACTAAAGTACTCATCCTGGGACCCATCCCCTCAGTATGGGACGGCTCCTGGTTTTCCCCACACTAGATACCCCTTCCACTGCTACGGACCACACACAACCGTGGCATCATACTGGATGCCTCGCTCTCAATGAACCGCCAAATCAACGCGGTATCCTCATCCTGCTTCCACACACTCTGCCTGCTTCAAAAGACATTCAGATGATGCCCCACAGAATCCAGCAAGAGGGTCATCCACACGCTCATCACCAGTAGGCTAGACTACGGCAACGCACTCCATGCCGGCATCCCCCAGAAACAGCTCAGGAAACTACAGAACGTACAAAACGCCGCAGCCAGACTGGTCCTCGACATCCCCTGCCACAGCCACATGACACAACACCTCCTTCAACTCCACAGGCTCCCTATCAACAAGAAAATCACCTTCAAGCTCCTCACACATGCCTACAAGGCTCTCCAAGGCGCTGCACCAGAATATCTGAACCACCACTTCGCTTATCACACACCTGCCAGACATTTCTGTTCTGCCCAACTGGCCCTGGCCTCCGTCCCACGGATCCACAAGGCCAGAACCAGAGGAAGATCCTTCTCCTACCTCACCGCCATGACCTGGAACACCCTGCCAATCCACCTCAGGCAATCTGTGTTGTTGACCCAGTTCAGGAAGGACCTCAAGACCTGGCTCTTCGACTGAACCTCCACACCCAGATAGATCAGCAGCCCCTTCCCATTGCCCCCCCCCCGCACCTTGAAACCCTCACGGGTGAGTAGCCGCGCTGTACAACCCCCCTGATTGATTGATTGAGTAGAGTTCAATGATGGCTCATGAATTGAGAGGAGCTGGAACCAAGCTTGATTCGTTGGGGAGCTGAAGTAAGGTTGACTGAGTAAACTCTGGTAAAAATAGAGCCTAACGTGGGATACGAGCTGAGCCATGAAAATATTTGGAATGTAAATCATGTAATGTAGAAGCCCCATTTTTTCATAGTATTAGGTCTCGCTGAGTCAGTGCACAAGAGCTGCTCGGAGAGACATTTTGTAGGTGAGTTTTCAAAGTGCTGCTGGCTGGCCTAGCGCTTGCATTCACGCGAGCATCCGCCAGCTTTCAGCCCCATGGCTTTCATTTGCCGCGCGCACTGCATCACATACCACTCGCCAGCCTACTTTTGCTGTCGCACGAGCACCCGCACCTCTTGTGCGGCACGCGCGCTTGTTAAAATTCCTTTCCTGCCCACTCGCCAGCCTACTTTTGCCGTCGCGCGCTTGCGCACCACTCGCGCAGCGCGCGCTTGTTTTCCTTGCCCCCTCCTCCCTTCCCTGTGCCGTGCCAACCTCCATGCCTTCCTTTCTTCCTCCCTCCACCTCCACCTCGCCTCCCGCAGATATTCTGGTGCCCTGGTTGCAGCCTCACCTGGTGAGTATGAGTAACTCTGATCCCGAGGATGACAAGCAGTTCAGTAAGTTCACGAGTGCAGTGTGCAGTGCGCATGCTCCCCTGGGCGTGCCCTTGACTCTGGCAGTCTCTACCTGTTTTTTTTTTTTTACTTTGAGCGCGAGGCGCGCACACAGTCAATGCTTGTTTTAAAATATAGATTGAAGAGTCTGCTTTTTAACTTTAGCAATGCTCGACCTTATGGCGCCCTCTTAAGTTGCTAACAAGTGGTAAACGGGAACATCGCTATTGCACTATGAGCAAAGTATGACGGACCTCGTGCTGCTCTGGCGGCCACAGTGTGCAACCACACTGCAGCGAACTACTGTTGAATTTGTACTTATAAAGTTTTCATGAAATCGCATGCATGGGTCCACTCGCGCCGGCCAGGCTGCGCTCAGCTGCGCTCACTGACTGCAGCGGCATTCATGTCACGTGACAAACATTGTCCATTCATTTGCAGAGTCAAGACATGAGTCAGTAGTGGGCGGCAGTTCGGTTTCTAAGTTGTTCAGCAGCCCGCCACTGTGCCTCTCTCATGATGCCCTGCCACTGGATAGGGCTGCTGGAGACTTGCCATCATGGCCGACAGCTCAGTCATTCAGGTCTGTAATGCGACCGATTTCGTGAAAATATTTTGTTTTACGACATTAGCCTGCAGCTCACTGCTCTTCTCTGGCTGCACTGGTGTGGTGCCGCTGTGGACTGGGCGGCTCAAGCAGTCAGTGACAATAATAAGGACTCCTAGCAGCTGAGACCACGGCTGCTATCTCGCAGCCTCGACCGACCGTCAGTTTGTGGGATGCACTAGCAGTAAGCAAGCATTTATAAACATGGTGGCCCAAGTACTTCTTCTAACCAAACTAATTGAAACCAGGGCTTGAGTACACCATACAGAGGCCATGTACCTGCTTTTTCTGCCTCTCAGCCAGGACAGCAAGGTACAGACTGCTTGAGACATGTCGGCACTACCTCGGTGCAAGTGCATTTAAGCAAACATTAGCACTAAGCTTCATATAGCACCAATGGGGTAATTTCAAATCTTTGTTTTTCTTGTCTTCATCGCTTCATTTAGCTCGCGAGTGTCACTCAGTCATTGGATGTCACTCAATTACACTGAAATTATGAAAATGCCACACATCTGAAACCTTGGCCGCTATGTGGGTGCCAAAGGTCTAAGCAATAAATAAAGAAGTTTTTTAATTCGGTCTTTATCTTGTCACATTACCTGCGCTTCAGAGACAGATCGAATGTAAGGTTGGGTCTTCTGACAAATTGCTGCTTATGTTTTTTAACATGAGGGTTGGTGTTTACAAATTCCTCACTTTGCAGTCAGATAAGTAGGTAATTATGTGACAATCTTGCTGTGGTAGAGAAAGAGTGAAAGGAAAGATGTCTTTTGTAACAACAAAATGTAAACACCTGTAAAAAGTGAAGTGCACACGTCCAGCAGTTAGAAAAGCAAAATAAGCTAATTTTTGGGTAATTCTGAGGTGTGTTACGGAAACAAAGATTTTGATAGCATCAAAACGAATTTAGACGATTTATTTGGTGATGCACAAATGATAGATATCCACTGAAACTAGTTCTCCAGGTTTGTGTGCGATAGTTTTATCAGCAAAACTATGTCTTCACACATTTAGTGGTGATTTCACTGGATAACGTGCTGCCTGTAAATAGTGTGCTATCAAAACAACACTGTAGTTACATTAACAAGTCTCCCACCTCAAGCTCACTGAAGCGAGGTGAGTCGTGAAGGTTTGCGGTTCTAAAAAGAATGGGAAGCACTGCTCTAGAGGTGATATCTCCTGGCTTATACAGAAACCTAAAAGAACTTCTGGCACGACAGATGATTGTGTTAGCATAACCATCTAATTATTGTGAAAGACTGAGTGAGGACCGGAGGAAGAGCACATGAAGCACAGCTGTGACCAAGGAAACAAGCATTGGCATAGCCAATAGGTCTCGCTTTTGGGACCTTATAAGTGTTTAGCCATGCAACAGTTGATGTTGTTGCACAAAGGATATTGTGCTGCTTAGCTAAATACTTATAAGGTCCCAAAAGCGAGACCTATTGGCTATGCCAATGCTTGTTTCATAGAGCAAACCTGGCCCGAGTGTTTTAGAGCATTTCACAACGGACCCAGATACGTTTTTTGGCGCAGCTAGAGTCAGTCATGGGATGTTGAGGCGCGGCCTGAATTAAAGTCTGGTTCCCGGTGTTTCAGGATCGGTGGCTCTTACCTCTAGGCCAATTCACCTGCCCTGAAAGCTCGGCTCGTTTAGTCTCGAGATTCTAAAAGGACTTCAATTCGAGCCACAGCCAGGCCTCTGGTTCGAGCTTTATGTTGCTCTCGCACCTCTGAAAGCTGACGATGATACATTGGAGACCAGGGGGTACTACGTGAGAGAATGCAGAACAGCACACACCTGCCGTGGCATACGCACTGGAGACCATCTCCTGCGTCAGCCCTGCTCAAACCCCCAGAGCTGGATGCACAGTATTTTACCAGGGGGTGTCCTCTGTGACAAGATTGACAGAGTAGAATAGTTCACGTGGAAAGGGCTTGCGTCCGTTTCTCGTTGAGAATGTTTTTTTAAAACCTTTTTTTTGGTTAGTTCTGCACCGCACTTGGGAGGCGTGAATAATGCAGCAGGTGAGGTTTGATGATTGCCCTCTCTGTGGTTCCTTTTATGTTTGCCCTCCTCATCCCACAGATGTGCCTCCACCCCTTCACATTCTCACTAGCTCGTGCGTCATATTCATAACCGGATTATCCCTTTCCCAGAAAGCTCTGCAGTGCCAGCTTCTGGCTGCGCGTAGCACCTCCGCCGTGCCCCAGCCCCCTGGCTGTAGGTAAACAATCAGTTAATGTGTGAACCACGACATCTGGCGACACCGAAGAACAGCAGCTCGGCGCCACTGCCGGGTGTAAGCCGCACTCACGTCCAAAAGAGACCTGGGGCAGTGTACTTGAACTGGAGAAAGCCTGTAGCGGATCCATACGGCATGCACCCACATCAGGCGCGCAACGCCCATTGGGCTCAAAGGGTTTCACCCCCTACCCCCCCCCCCCCCCCCTCGTGTGTGGCAGCCCGGGATGAGACAGCTTCCTGGGCACACACACAGCCGCTCCCGAGTACTTCACAGGTCTTTAAAAGACCATTTACTTTCTTACGAGGCTGTGTTGTGTTTTCACCTCTTCTTAGAGCCCCTGCATCTCCACTCTGCATATTGCTGGAAGAATCAGCCCCCCACGAAATTTATAGTAGTCCCCCCTCCTCCCCCCCCCCTCCCGAAATTGTACTCTAGTTGCGCTTCTGACCCACATGCACTGATGAAATACATGCCAGGGCCCCGTGTATACTGACTGACACGCTAGAGACCGTGTATTCTTTTTATATGCACGGCCAGATCAGCAGAGACCGGGGACTGTCCATGGACAGGGGCAGCAGGATGCAGACCTCGGTGCTGAATAGACGACACACTAATAGAATGGAGATCGCAGCGGTGCTCGGGCCCAGAGACACTTTAGACCAGTGCTTTAAGTGGGATAAACAGATGGATGGGTACTTAATCGGATGTGGCTCGAGCAGCCTTTACATGAGGTGTGGCACAGTTAATTAATGCATGTGAAATAGCACCCTGTGTTGGGCAAATTCATAAATTAGTCTCACTTGACAAAACATAATTGAAATCAACAGGACATTTTATTTAACTGTTCGTGTAGCACCTGTATCCAGGTCCAAAAGCATTACCGAGGTAAGTCTACAAATGAGTGGCACTGCATTTGTTATTCAGTTGAAATGAAAGAATGCCATGTGCCTAGAACACCAATGGTAAACAACAGTGGCCACTTAGTCGCTGTGTCACAAAAGGGACTTCTGCTGACATTGCGCTGCAGCACTAGCATGTGACAGGCAGGAATGTAGGGTTTTTGTTCCCCCCTTCAGCTGGTAAATGGCTGAACTGGTGGGCCCCATAGGACCTGGCTCACTGCACTGCAAGGCTGTGGCCTGCTCAGAGCGCTGCTGTAGACGCAATACCCTTATTTATACTCACCAACAGAAATATACAATTGTGAACACTCTTGTGCTACATGACAATTCACTGGAGACAAAGTACGTATTCTACCTGTTTTATGAGGAGAGATTCGGGGCCTGGTTATGCCACTGATACTATTTAGGCGAACTGACAGGAGAACAGACACTGTCAATATCCAGTGATGACGTACTGGAGAACGGGACACTGGGTTATACCTGTGAACCAAGCAGGGACCTTGCCACCTACTCCTAATTTCGACATTTCTATTAGACCTGGTATTTTCTTTACAGTTCTGGAGTCCAGAGTTATGAGGTCTCTAAGCTATTCTCAACAATGGTTTTGCGGTTTCCTCCCTGCAGAGTGTTCAGCTCAGCAAGAAATGTCAAGGCTGGTTTTTAGGGGCAGGTGACTTTAGTGCGTGGGATACAGGCCTTTGTCCTGCACCCTTCAATACTAATAACGGCCTACTTTCTCTCACTGGTATACCCAGTGCAGATGGCTGAAAGTGGAACCCCTTGTTTGACCCAGAGCGTGCATTGTATGTGGACAGCATGTTTGGGTACATGAGGGGAAGGGGTATTCCTGTTTGTGGGAGGTGGGTGCACAGAAGTCAGTTAAAAAATGTTCTATCTCCCCATTTGGCCCCATGCATGTTGCTACTAGCTGCCCTCCTTTGAACGCGCCAGCTGATGTCACTCCAATTGTTGGATAAAACCATTACAAATTCACCCGTGCACAGTTTCACCTGTGCACAGTTGCAGCTTGTCCTTTTGTGGCTGTGTCAAATGAAGAGTAGCACAGTGCACTGAAGTATTATGGTACAGTAATGAAACTTCTGTGCCACTGTGCGGTCACATTCCAAGTACTGCACAGGTGAAACTATACCACCAGAATACGTGTCAGGAGAATTGGTATGTACCATGTAGAATAATGTTCCTCAGAGCATGCCGAAGAATGATGCCCAATAAATGTACTTGCCCCTCAGAATATATTCCAGACAATGATTCTCAATTAGAATCATTCCCAGCATGATAGATACAACTATCACAATATATTCTAGAGAATAATACCTATGAAAATATGTGCCCAAAATAATTCCATTCTGATTATGTGCCAAACAGTAATGACATTCAGACTGTGTTCAATGGGATAATCTGTATCCCATTATCTGCCAGGGATCAATGTCTAACATAATATGTGCCATTGAATAATGTGTCAAAGTATGCGGCGTATTCTGATGCCACCTGTAAGTCTCGAGACATCTCAGCTTGAGGTGTTCTAAAGTTCTTTAAACAGAGTGCCCCTAGGCTCCTTTAGGGAGTGTTCTCTCTCCCCAGTCAGTATGAACAGTGGGTATGAATTGTGCAGATCCTGGTACTTCCCCGTGGATTCCAACCAAATTGCAACCTATCTGTTTCCTTCATGAATTGCTTTAATTGTTGCTTTTTATTGTTGCAAATGGTGACAGTTCTGCCGACACGTGTTTCGCCCAATAACTTGAGGCTTTTATCAAGACTGTAAATAACATCCTCTTCGTCTGATTGTGTGTGATTACTGCAAGAAAATGGGGAGACCCAAAAGCATTTCCAGAATGCTATGCTTACACAAGTGTAACTGCTTCATTTTGTCAAACACATTGGACTCTTGGTTGTTTTATTTGTTATTGAGTTCGTTCTTGGCTTTTTGGTTAATGGAAAGCAAAAAAAGCAACTAAAGAGGGAAACTGATAGTTTAAATTTTGGTTCAGATCCACTCAATGAACAAGGTGGAGTGCCATGATCTGCACAGCTATTGTAACTCACCAGTAAATCTATGCCCACTGGCCATTATTCTACAGCACATGTATAGTTGTATAGAGTAAGCATCCTAGCATAATACTGGTTGGAATATTTGCCGAATATTCATGTCATCTGAAAGTGTGACAAATAATAATGCCCACATGAATATGTGACAAAAAAAACTGCCCTTCAGAAAATGTGCCGAGAACAATATACAACTATTATGACAAGGATGCAGCTGCCTGTCACGTGCCTCTGCTGTGATCAGTATTACACTGTGTTGGAGAGCTCCCTCATTCGTCTTCCCTGAGTATGCAACAATTTGCATTTGTGTCAATGGCGGTATCTGGCATATCAAACAATTCAGGAGCTCACATTCACAAAGACCTTAAAAGTAAAGATAATGTAAACGTTTGCAGTATCAAATAAGTTGCGAGATCCTAATTTTGTCCTTGCTCACTATTCTACTAGAATTATAAACTGGTTCTCAAACAATAGCAATTCCACATCTCTGCTAAAGCTGAAAATAATTGCTTTTAGCTTCCAGAAAGGGACTTAAAAATTGATCTTTAAAAGGGAATTAATTCTACATTATTTTATTTTGGTTGTAGGGGTCACCTTTCTTTGACAAGTTTGGGCCAATAGTTTTTTCTTTTCCCAGGAACAACATATTTACAATTGGAAAAAATTGCTCTATTTTGCTATGTTGATCGAAAGGATTTCCTGCAGTAAGGTTGCAAACAGATCGGCTCAGACTGAGCAAAATCAGCCAACCAGGAACATAGCCAGTCTTCTCCCTTCTCCTAGTCCCAGTAAAAAGTTTGTTTAATAAGTCAGACTGGTAGCTTAAGTTTAGTTCTATGTTAGGCCACCCGCTGTGTGACTGTTGTCAATAAAAACAAATAAGAAGAAATTACCTCTACTAGCTCATAACTAACAATTCCTCTGTGGGACCCATAATTGTTTTCCTGAGTACCAAAGATAACTACCATGTTTGGTCCTGGTAAGTCCTAGAAGGACTTTTGGCCAGAACCCCTGCAGCGTAGCTGCTTATGCCTTACATCTCCCTTATGTGATCCTTTCGCCGTTCCTATCTTAACTTCAGCCCTCCTTAGAATTAACCACCATGTCCTTCTCACCTCTGCCCTTGCACTTCCCACTAGTGTGGGTAACACCAACCCAGTCCCGGTTGAGCCCAAACATCCATTCTATAACCTTTAGCCATTCTCCTCTTCTAACACCCTTCCACTTAATCCTCATCCAACCAACATTAACTATTTCCTACAGCAGCTTTTTCCATGTCCGCCTCATAGGACTCATGTAAAGCTGCAAGGAACCTCCTATGGGATGCTTCTGTGTTGTGATGAGTAGACACTTGAAACCACTTTGAGCGTCTGTCTGTGTAATGCCTACTCCAGTGGTTGCTCCCTGCCACTCCTGGGTAGGCTCCTCCAGCCATGAACCATAACTGGGTGTACAAAGCCCATTCTTGAGGATTACTCCCCTCTGCTATGACCAACTTCGATTGCTGATTTTCTAAAATCCGTTCCTATGAGTTGCTTCTCTGCCATAGCTAACAGACTCTACAGAGCAAATAGTGTGGTAGAATGTCTAAAGCGCACTGTATTGTAATATAATTGCATTTTTATAGCTTTTCCTACACCTGACAAGGCTTTGAAGAACTTTATGGTGAGTAGCGCCGTACTTGGGAACCCAATGTTAGCTGGAATTTCAGTGGTTATTTGTTATTGTTGGATATTGGAAGTAGTGTTGTACTCTAGGGAAACTGTTCCATGCTTTTCTCCAGTTTCTATGTTCGATAAATAAGTTAATAGGAATTAAATGAGAGCTCATGCAAATGGAAGTTTGAATGAGTAGATAAGCTAGAGGGTGTTGGATTGCAAAGAATGGTTAAACATAAGGAGAATTTTTAATTTGTGCGGAGAGTTCAGTTTGCTGAAATATAGTAGAGAGTGAATCAGACCGGCTGTTACAGAGTAGGGAATACTCGGAGACAATAGACATGTAGAGGGTAAGGAGCGGATCATTTAAGCTAAAGGAACGAGAGAGCAATCTGTACAGTTCAGGATCAGTTTACATGCAGGGCTTTAGGAATACAGTGGGTTGAGGATCTTTGAGATAACATCCAAACTAAGGATGTTGAAAGCCTAGAGATCGACCCCTAACCCTCGTGGTAGGTTGCTCCCCATCCACGCAGCGCCGACTGTGTGCCCCTGCTGCCGCTGCCGACTCGCTGATAAGTGTGCCCCTGCTGCCGCCGCCGACCCGCTGGTTAGTGTCCTTGGCTCTGTGCCACTGCTCCCCCTCTCTGTAACCCACTTGTGCTCTGTGCCACTCGTTTTGTTCACCCCCCCTTCTGTGTCCCTCTGCCGGTGTGCATTGTTTTTTGTGCTCGGTGCCACTTGCTTTCTCCCCCCCCGTGCGCCCCTTTGCCTTCTGTACCACTTTTTCCCCTCTTGTGCCCCCGTTTTGCTTCTGTTTGCACTGCTCCCCGCCGCTGTGCCCCCTGCGGCCCCGCCCACTCGCTGCTCCCGCCTCCCAGCTGCTCCTCCGTCCCACTTCCCCATATATGCCGGACTTCGTGGTGAGGTGAGCGACCCCTGACCCTCGTGGTAGGTCGCTCCCCGTCCACGCAGCGCCGACTGTGTGCCCCTGCTGCCGACTTGCTGATAAGTGTGCCCCTGCTGCCGCCGCCGACCCGCTGGTTAGTGTCCTTGGCTCTGTGCCACTGCTTCCCCTCTCTGTAACCCACTTGTGCTCTGTGCCACTCGTTTTGTTCCCCCCCCCTCTGTGCCCCTCTGCCTGTGTGCCCCGTTTTTTGTGCTCGGTGCCACTCGCTTTCTCCCCCCTTGCGCCCCTTTGCCTTCTGTACCACTTCTTCCCCTCTTGCGCCCCCATTTTGCTTCTGTTTACACTGCTCACCGCCGCTGTGCCCCCTGTGGCCCCGCCCCCGGCCCACTCGCTGCTCCCGCCTCCCAGCTGCTCCTCCCTCCCACCTCCCCATATATGCCGGACGCTGCGCGGTGAGGTGAGCGACCCCTGACCCTCGTGGTAGGTTGCTCCCCCTCCACGCAGCGCCGACTGGGTGCCCCTGCTGCCGCTGCCGACTCGCTGATAAGTGTGCCCCTGCTGCCGCCACCGACCCGCTGGTTAGTGTCCTTGGCTCTGTGCCACTGCTCCCCCTCTCTGTAACCCACTTGTGCTCTGTGCCACTCGTTTTGTCCCCCCCCCTCTGTGCCCCTCTGCCTGTGTGCCCCGTTTTTTGTGCTCGGTGCCACTCGCTTCCTCCCCCCGTGCGCCTCTTTGGCCTTCTGTACCACTTTTTCCCCTCTTGTGCCCCCATTTTGCTTCTGTTTACACTGCTCCCCGCCGCTGTGCCCCCTGCGGCTCCGCCCCCTGCCCACTCGCTGCTCCCGCCTCCCAGCTGCTCCTCCTTCCCACCTCCCCATATATGCTGGACGCTGCGCGCCCGCTGGCGCGCCTAAGGCAAGCCCGTCTGCGCCCGTCCGCGCCTGGACTGCGCCCAGCGCCAGAACCCCTGGACCCCGCGTACGCCAGGACACCAGACTCCGCTACGACGCCAGCACCCTCCACGCACTCAACGCCGGCCGAAACCACACCTGCTTCCAGGCCGCCCCGAAACGGACCTTTCTCCTGCCGCACCTGCAGCTTCACCTGCAACAGACCCACCAAACCTCCAAGGACAGGACCCAACCACCTACGCTGCATACTCCTCAACACCCGCTCCGCACGCAAACATGCGGTCGAGCTCTGGGATCTGCTCAACACCTCCGCCCCAGACTTAGCCTTCCTGACCAAGACCTGGTGGAACGACTCCTCGGCGCCCGATATCGCCATAGCCATCCCGGACGGCTACAAGATCACCCCCAGGGATCGCGCCAACGGAATCGGAGGAGGAATAGCCATCATCCACAAGTCCACCCTCAAGGTCGCCACCCACGCAGACGACACCCTCAACACCGCCGAACACCTGCACTTCCGGGTCCACACCGACCCCAACACCACCCTCAGAGGAACACTCGTCTACAGACACCCCGGGCTCAGTTCAGCGACTCCATCGCCGACCTCGCCAGCACCCACGCCTCTACGGACTACATCCTCCTCGGGGACCTGAACTTCCACCTCGAGAACAACAACGACGCCAACTCCGTCACCCTGATAGACAACCTCGCCAACCTCGGCCTCAGACAACTCGTCCCTGCACCCACACACGCCGCCGGCCACACGCTGGACCCCGTCTTCTCCATAAGAACCCACGTCGCCTTCGACCACACCACCAAACTCCACTGGTCCGACCACCTCTGCATCCATTTCAACTTCAAGAAACCAACCACGCACCACTGCACCCAATAGCTGCATCGCCGCTGCTGGAGCAAAGTCACCGAAGACCGGCTGATCACCACCGTCGCCCAGAACCCACCCACCGACCCCCACCAACTCAGATGCCACAGTCCGCAACCTCAAACAGTGGATCGACGACTGCACCAACACCCTCGCCCCGCTCAAGAAACCCTCCAACAACCACGCCAGCAAGAGAGCCACCTGGTTCACCAACAAGCTCCAGACCTCCAAACGCGCATGCCGGAAACTGGAAAAGAAATGGCTCCACGAACGCACACCGGACAACCACGCAGCCCACAAGGACGCCACCTGCAGACATCACCACCTCATCAGATTAGCCAAGAGGTCCTCCTTCAAAGACCGCCTGGATAACAACGCACACGACAGCAAAGAACTCTTCAGCATCGTAAAGGAACTCGCCAACGACATCCCGCCCTCACAAGAACTGTGCGACTCACTAGCCACCTTCTTCCACTGCAAGATCGCTGACATGCACGACAGCTTCAACACCACGACCGCCCCGACCACACCAGACTCCACCTCCCCTGCGAACACCACCAGCACCAACCACCTGACCTCCTGGTCCAACGTCAACGACGACGAGACACGCAAGATCATGAACTCCATCCACTCAGGATCCCCGTCAGACCCGTGCCGACACCACATATTCAACAAAGTAGACGCAGTCATCGCACCCCAACTACGGAAGATCATCAACATCTCCTTCAAAACAGCGACATTCCTGGAAAGCTGGAAGCACGCCGAAATCAACTCCCTCCTCAAGAAGCCCAAAGCGGACCCCAAGGACCTCAAGAACTTCCGGCCCATCTCCCTGCTCCCGTTCACGGCGAAGGTCATCGAGAAAATCGTCAACATACAATTGACCTGCCACCTCGAAGACAACAACATCTTGGACCCGTCCCAGTCCGGATTCAGATGAAACCACAGCACCGAGACAGCCCTCATCGCCGCCACAGACGACATTAGGCGCCAACTAGACAACGGCGAAACAACAGCCCTCGTCCTCTTGGA
Organism: Triturus cristatus; assembly: GCF_964204655.1. Classification (NCBI taxonomy): domain Eukaryota; kingdom Metazoa; phylum Chordata; class Amphibia; order Caudata; family Salamandridae; genus Triturus; species Triturus cristatus. Next base: position 561,004,858 of record NC_140590.1, read on the forward strand.
CCTATCAGCCGCCTTCGACACGGTCTGCCATCGCACCCTAAAGACACGCCTCCAAGAAGCCAGAATCCAAGAGAAGGCCCTCGATTGGACCACTTCCTTCCTCTCCGATAGAAACCGGAGCGTCCGCCTCCCACCCTTCCAATCCGAAGCCACCGACATCATCTGTGGCATCCCCCAGGGCTCATCCCGACGCTGTTTAACATCTACATGGCCCCCCTCGCACAAGTGGCCCGCCATCACGACCTCAACGTCATCTCCTACGCCGACGACACCCAGCTCATCCTCTCCCTCACAAAGGATCCACACACCGCCAAAACCAACCGTCGCCGACTGGATGAGGAGCAGCCGTCTGAAGCTGAACTCGGACAAGACATAGGTCCTCATCCTCGGACCCACCCCCTCAGCCTGGAATGACTCCTGGTGGCCGACCACACTGGGAACAGCACCGACACCCACGGACCATGCACGCAACCTAGGATTCAGCCTCAACTCCTCCCTCTCCATGTCTAAACAGGTCAACGCCGTCTCCTCCTCCTGCTACAACACCCTCCGCATGCTACGCAGGATCTACAAGTGGATCCCGACCGAAACAAGAAGAACGGTGACACAGGCCCTCGTAAGCAGCAGACTGGACTACGGCAACGCACTTTACGCAGGAATCCCAGCCAAACACCTACGACGACAACAACGCCTCCAAAACGCATCCGCCCGACTGATCCTCAACGTCTCCTGCCGCAGCCACATCACTCCCTACTTGAGAGACATACACTGGCACCCCGTCAATAAGAGGATCACCTTCAAGCTCCTCACCCACGCACACAAAGCACTCCACAACGCCGGACCAGCCTACCTTAACAGCAGACTCAGCTTCTACACCCCCACCCGCCAGCTCCGCTCTGCCAGCCTCGCCGCTGTCCCCCGCATCCAACGAACAACCTCCGGCGGCAGATCCTTCTCCTACCTCGCTGCCAAAGACCTTGAACACCCTCCCTGCCCACCTACGGCAGACCCAGGACCTACTCGCCTTCAGAAGACTCCTCAAGACCTGGCTCTTCGAGCAGTAGCGGCACCCCCCCTCAGCGCCTTGAGACCCTCACGGGTAAGTAGCGCGCTTTACAAATTGATTGATTGATTGATTGATTGATTGAAAAGGTAGATGGTTGTCACCCGTGGTCAGGTGATAATTGTTGTTGCATCTTTGGTTGTTCCTTTTGGCTGTTGAAGGTGTTGAAAAGTTTGTCCTTTGATGGGTTACATTTTGCGCAATGATTATTTCAATTCTTTTCAACTTTGTACCTGGCCTCTTCTAATATGAGGCACTGTGTGGTATGTCCGACAGCTGGTTCTTTAGGTTTGTTAGGTGAGATTTGATGGAGTGAACCATCTGTGTGATTTGCATCTTTTGTAAAGGGATTGAACTAATTTGCTTCTTCCCTGATCTTGGAGGGTCTTATTTGGGCATCTGTCTATAGGCACAGAGGAATTTTGTGAATGAGATCATATAGATTCTTTGATGTATTGTGCCGAAAAAAACAAGGTCTTAACCATTTTTCGACGCTGTAAGTGTCTCTAAGGTTTGCAGTTAGGGTCTGGCAGCTTGAATTGAAAAAGAAGTGCCTCCAATTGTTTTCTTCATGTAAACAGAAATTATTAAATCAGTTGCCGGACTGGAGCGCAAGTTTGTTGGTTGGGAGTATTTGTGATTTTCAATTGTAGAATTTTTCTCCCTTTGCTGTTTATCGCTCTATGGGTGATGCATACTAGCTTGAAAAAAGGCTCTTGCAATGGGAAGCTGACATAGTGCCTACATGACTGGAGAGATTCAGGTTAAATATTTACTTTTAGAAGTAGTGTTACTGCTGATTTCAGGATCTTTTGCAGCTTCCTCATGGTTGAGAGTAGAATGCAGTGGCATGAGGCCTGATTTAGAATTCGGTGGAAGGGTAACTCTTCGCTCTCTTTTTTTAGATCATCCGAAATGTCGATTAGGGCAGGTTTGGTCCCTCTTCCTGACTGAAATCATGCTTGCTTGTCTGATAGTAGTTAGATTTCTTTTATGAATTTTCAGATTAGGCTCTTTCCATAAGTTTTCTAAGGCAATGTCCATTGGAGATATTGGTTTGTGGCTGTTAGGGTCTTGTGGCGCCATATTGTTCTTCAGATACAGGTTTACGTATACCTTCTTCAGTGCCTCTTAATGAAAAAATTCCCATGCTTAAAAATAATTATTCATAATATTTTTGATTTGGATAGCTGCAGATGTTGATAGAAAAATATTTTTGAAAATTTGAGGAGGGCAGGAGTTTGATGGGCAGCGACGTGGGCTGCTGACTACAGTGTCTCTAAATTCTGAGTTAGCAATTTCTTAAAAGGATGATAGAGAGGGAGATTGTTTTTCTGCTGTGATTACTTTTGATTGTATATTAGGGGAACAATTGTTTTCTTTTGATTGTTTGGTAAGGTTCCACTATGTCTACTTGGTTTAAATTATCTGTCACAAGTTCATTTCAGAAGTCTTGTCAAGGTAGGGAGGAGATCAGACCGTTTTCTGCATTGCAAAATTGTAATAGAATTTTATGGTGTTCATGGCTGAACATTTGGCACTGTCAGTCCTCCTTGAGTAGTAGTTTGTTTGGCCATCTTTATGTATAATTTGTAAATTCAATTGTGTTTGTAGACACATTTTGTCGTGAGGGTTCTTGGTTTTGAGGCATCTGTGTTAAAGTTTTGAGATTTGCCTTTTCTTTAATAACATTTGTTACATTTTATTTAGAAGCCGGTTCACCAGGAGCTAAGAAGAAAGGTGTTTGATTTCACCATTTGCAAATGTATTCATTTGTTGTATTAATCCTATAACAGATCAGAGTATTACCTATTGCCCAACTGATGATCACCTTTTATGTTTTTTTGATCACTGTACTCACTTGCAGTGTGTGACCACTTTACTTCACAGAGCACCATTGTTGTTCAATGTAGATTCTTTGGAAATTTTGATTTTGTCCCCCCCCCCCCCCCCCCTTCCCACAATCCCTATATATAAAGGACTCTTGTCACGATACAGGTCTTTGGTGATATTTATTTATCTGTGATTCTTCTAACTGACAATCAAATACCAAAGATATTCATGTTGCTAAGCAAAAGCTAGAGGGGTATCTGTTGCTCCATGACCTTCCCCAAGAGCTAAGCAGCACGAGTACGGTGGTGGCATCATACCGTGTAGTGATCAGTAGGAGTGAACCGGTCCTTTTTATCCTGTGTCACTACAGTCCGGCCTACAGGCTCACTCACCTTTTTTAAAGTTCCACTGCTGTGTGCTTAACTTATCCTTGCTCCACATCAGTTGGATGTAGAGTGCTCCGCAGTGTTGAAGTGGGGAGTCTGCAATGGATGTATGTGTGCCTGGGAAGGGGTACATAGAGCAGTGCTGTGCAGTACAAGCATGATTAGTGCATGTACTGAATGTATGTATGCCTGCTAGGAATACATTACATGAGAGATTTAATGTTGTGCAGTGCGTGTGCAATGAAAGCAAGTGCTGGGTGTATGTGTGCTTGCGATAAGTACATTACATGAAGGGTGAAGTGTTGTGCAACACACATGGTGCGTGTGTGTGCTGGCCATGTGTGTGTTTGCAAGTAGAACACAATGGCACAATACAGAAAGGATACATTTGGAACAGTGCGCAGAGTGATTGAGTGTGACGGAAGTATGTGCTCCTACTGTGGCACAATCCATGGCGGTGAAAGTTCTGGACAGTACATGTGCTGTGTATGTATACTTAGTGCAAGTGTGCCTGTAGTGATGCATTACATGGAGGACCATTGGTTCCATTTTGGGAAGCCCATGCCTGCCTGGTGAAGACATGAGGAGTAGAGTAATCCCCCCCCAGACAGATTCATGTATTGCTGCATTCCGTGAGCTGTGTGGGACACAGTGAAGGAAGGGACTTCACAAGGGTGCTCTTTGATTTAGTGATAGATCATGGGGAAGGGGCCTGGACACATCTTAGAAAGGAGGTGGGGCTGATAATTAATTATAAAGATTAGGGCTGGGAGCTCGGAATTAACCTTTTGAAGCACATATCAATGTGGCTGACATCCGGTGTGAACGCTTAGTCACTCCTATGGCCTGTGTAATGGGACTGTAAGCTTTGGAGTCTCTTCTGCTGTGGCAGACAGCTTTTCAACAGGAAGAAGAGCGAAAAAAGTGTAGACTTCAAAAGAAGCAGACCCCCAACATAACATTTCAAAGGCCCTGACCCTAAATTACATTTGGTGACTGGAAATGGACTATAAGAAGGGGAGGTTGAGACCCCAGACTGTCATCTGCTAAGTAGCCAGAGGGGCTGTGTGATAAGTGAAACTGTGCAAGACTTCTGCCTGTGTCACAGGACTGGTGGCCAAGGCCTGCTGGCCTCCTTTCTGTGTGAGAAGTCATCACCCAAGGAAATCAAGACCACCTGCCTGGGAGACTAGAGCACCAGTGCCTGCCTGCTTTCCAAGACCAGTGTGCCCTGTGAGGAAGAGGAGAACATTGGAGAGAGCGAAGTCCAGTGGGGAGCCTTACCGAGAGGACGGCTGGTGCGAGGTGTGAAGAGACAGCTGTGCACTGATCGGGTCACTGCCCATGTGCAGTAGTGATTCAGCAACCCATGTATGCTAGGAGAGGGCCACCATGGACTGAGCTATGCATTGACTTCTGTGCGGTGAGCCTCAAGCCCATACCGCTTCGCAGCAGTCAACCTGTTTGCTAGAGGGAGCCACTGTAGAAATGACTGTGCCGACAGAATGCCAAGACTTGTGTGAGCTTTAGCCGTGACCCTGTATACCAGAAGGGTCCGCCGTGATATTTGTCCGCCCAGGAGAAGTCTACGCCTTGCCAGCAAGTATTGTGGCAACCCCGTATGCCAGGAGGAGCTTCTTGTACTGAGTTTTGCTAAGTTCGGGCTGTCACCGCGGAACATTTAAACTACAACCTGCGTGTCGAAATTGTGCACCAAGATCTACATCTGCCACCTGACAGATCACGTGGACTCTCGAGGACACCGAGAGGACGTGCTGTCACTGGGCACCGGTTAGCAGCATGAAGATCAACACCCCCTATACCCATCACCCCCAGCCTGCCAACCCTTTGAGGGGAAAACTGAACTTACCGCATTGACTGAAGCTGGGAACACCTCTGATTTGCTGTTGAGGCTGGCAGCACTGCTCAAGAGAGAGCCTGCTCCTTCCTGGTGTTGCTGTGTGTAGTACGAGCAGCCTGACTCCTCCGAACAGGATCGGAGATTGCAAATTCCCACAATCGGGGCACCCGCTGAAATGCCGAACATCTCTGTGCTGCTGCAGCAGGTAAGACTTGAAACTGGCCTGTTGGGCCCCGGCAGACTCTCTGCTGAAGGTGACACTTTTGACTGTTTCATAAAGAGTCAAAGGGGACTCTTAAGTAAGGCCTACTAGTGAGCATTCCGTGGATGTGACCACCAGAGAATGGGGAATAACCCCAACCACATCGCAAGGAAGAGTGTGGGACAAGGAGTTGCCAGGTAAATTAGATCCCCCGACCTCAAGGAGATTGTGTTGTTGCTTATGAATGCCGTTATTTCTTTAAATGTGTAGAGTCCACACCTACCACTGAGAGTTGAGTGCAGAAGGGGTACATGGCCCAGTTTCTCAGTCTATAGTAGGCCAGGCCCCAGGAAATCAGGAGTAAAAGGACTGAACCAACATGGTTGGACCCAGTAGCCCTGGTGTGTCCCGTGGCCCTCTGAAAGGGGTTCTGACACAATTCCTTTGGTTTACTCCCTGTTGCTCCCAAGTGGACTATCAAACAATAAACTCTGTCTGGAAGTATGCAGTTTTTCCTCGCAAAGCTGAACCCTTCATACCCCATACCATGGCTATTTGTAGAATGGCCTTTTCTTTGGGCTGTCCTGCGCTGCACCAGGGCGGACCCCTCAGACATGGACTATGACTGTGTCCTTTGCCATCCCTTTGGATTTCTCCGTGGACTCTTCCAGCGTGTACTATGGCTGATGGCACAAGGGCTGCTCCCGTGCAGCTCCCAAGTGAACTCCTCACAGCATATACTATGGCTCGCTATGTAATACCCATTCCTATGGGTAGATCTCCACCCCGCTTGTATGAACTCCTCAGCGCTCATGCTCTCTGTTGTATAATGCCAGCTTCTGTGGATTTCTCCTTTCCAATCCTGAGTGCACTCCTCAAAGCACATACCATAGCTGGCATTTAATATGGGTTCCCATAGGTCACAAGCACGCGCTGTAGTGCACATCTCTTGGGATGTGTCGTGGCTGGCTCTGTAACGCTCATTCCTGTGTGTTCCTCCTCTGTCACTCTCAAAGGGAGTCCACAGAGTGTGTTCTGGATTTGCCGGTAGATTACACCTCTGAAGACTAGAGCTCTTGACCTCTGGGCAGTTCTTCTCTGTTCCATGATTATTGTTTACATTTTAATATTTTTTTTTTTTTGTTTTTTTTAAAAACCTTTATTTCTTCAAGAGTCTGGACACAGCTATTCAGCCGACAACCCGGAGGTTCGGCAGCTTCGATAGAGAAGGACAAAGAAGCGTCCACATTGCATTAAAGGAGCAGTGAAAAGATTCCATTTTTAAGTAAACACAAACACACAACAAACCCCAGCAAGGCAAAAACACTGAATGCCCATGGTGAAAGCCCCCCAGGGGAGGCCGGACCCCAATCATCTAACAGTCACAGTACTGTGATAAGAGGAAGAAGGGGGACAGCAGAGGCCCAAGAAGTCAATTAATCATATATACGGAGCTGGAAAGAATGTCAAGAAGAAAGCTGTTCCTCGGGGGATCCAAATCAGGGGCAAGACATATTCCCCCCCTGTATTGATTCCACCGCCCCCAGATGGCGTGCCACTTCCGAGGGCGGCCTCTAGCGCAATATACTGTCTTCTCCCTGAGCATACTCCAATCCATATTTTCTTTCCACGCGGTCAATGTGGGGGGCCCCGCGGAGCCCCACAATCGCGCGATATCTCTCTTAGCGACCATATTACCCAGAGTCACCCATTGGGTCTGTGCCGCATCGTGATCAGTGGGCCCCCAGACATTCAGGAGACAACACCGCGCTTCCGGCTGCATAGCAATGCCCGTCACCTCCCCCATCACTGCATGGACTCTCCTCCAGAATTCCGCGATGACACCACATTCCCAGATGATATGCAGGAAAGTACCCACCATACCACATCCCCTCCTACATAGGCCTTCCTCAGAGAATCCCATATGAACCAGCCTTGGCCCCGTCACATACACTCGATGCAGTATTTTGAGCTGCACCAGCCTCAGACGCGACGGGATCGCAACCTCCTTGGGAGAGGAAACAGCAGACTGCCAATCCTCGTCATCCAACTCGAGTCCATCCCTAGTCCACTGGTCCCGCAGCCCCAGAAGCGTATCCGCCCGGACGTTTATCAATTTCTTGTAGATGAGCGAGATCGTGCTCTCAGGCATATGGCCATCAAGGATCCGGTCCTCCAAAGGAGAAGACTCAGGCACCTTCTCACCCTCCACGAGGACTGACCGGAGGGCATGACGCACCTGAACATAGCGGAAAAACTCGGAAGTCCCCAGTTCATACTCCTTCTGCAACTCTTCAAAGGACTTCACCCTCCCCTTAATCAGCACATCTCCGACCCTGGAGATGCCGATCAGGTCCCATTTATCAAAACCTTTTGTATGCCAAAGCCTACCCAATCTTTCAGATTCAAACAGCGGGGTAGCGAGGGTGAGCCTATCCTTCCAGCCCAGCGAGTCAGTTGCCATCTTCCACACACGCACCGCCACCCCAGTGGGCCCCGTGAGGGACGAGTCCAGGGACCGCGAGTACAACGCCCTGTGATAGTTACCACCACGCAGCAACCACCTATCCATGGCATAACCAGGGCTGAGGGCAGGGCCATAGAGACCATGATTAATCGCGCTCAGCTGGGTGGCCCAATAGTAGCGTCGGATGTCTGGAAGCGCAATACCCCCATCATACCATGGAAGCGTCAACTTAGCAATTGCTATTCGCGGCCGCCCGTCCCACAACAACGTTCGTTGGAGGCTTTCAATCTCCCAAAAGTATTTGGCCGGTACCCAATCTAGAGTATTCTGCAATGCGTAGAGGAACCGGGGAAGAGACATCATTTTGAACAAGGCAGCGCGCCCAACGAGGGAGAGCGGCAGCCTCCGCCAGCCCTCTACATCCCGCCGCAGGCGCGCCAGGGGGGGGAGCAGGTTCCTCTCATACCGCAAAGCAGAGTCCGTGGAGATAAAGATCCCCAGATACACGAAGCCCTGCTGAGCGATCTGGATCGAACAAGTTCGCGGGATCGGTGGAACCTCGCCACTCAGAACATATAAATACGATTTACTCCAGTTGATGACGAGACCCGAATTCCTACCGAAAGATGTAAGAACGTCACAGACCACTATCAGTGATTTCTTGGGCGAGGCAAGATACAACAGGATGTCATCAGCATATAGCGAAATGCGGTCCTCGTGTTCGGGCGACCATCTAAGTCCCCGTATATCCGGGTTCCAGCGTATCCACGCCGCCAGTGGCTCAAGGGCGAGGGCGAACAACAATGGCGACAGGGGGCAACCTTGCCGAGTGCCCCTCCCAAGCTGAAACGGAGTCGACGCCCGGCCATTTACCACCACACTCGCAAGGGGTCCCTCATACAGCAACCTCACCCAGCTCACAAAGCCATGGCCAAAGCCGAACTTGGCCAGCACAGCCCACAAATGTGCCCATTCCACCGTATCAAAGGCCATCGTGGCATTGAGAGAGGCCACAACGGCTGGTTCACGCAGCGTGCCCGCCCTGGCGATTACGCCATGAAGGCGCCGAAGGTTTAACGCGGTGTTACGATGCGGAATAAAACCGGATTGATCCGGGTGGATCAGGTCTCCAAGTACCCTGATCAATCGGACCGCAAGGACTTTAGCCAGAATCTTCGGCTCGGCGTTAAGAAGTGAGATAGGCCTATATGAGGCACACTTATCTCGGGGTTTACCATCTTTGTGTATAACAACAATTGTCGCCAGTCGCTGATCCAACGGGAGGGTCCCACTCCCCCGCGCCTCCACGAACATGGCGCGCAGGTGAGGGGCAACCCTATCCGGAAACAGCTTATACAGGTCAATTGGCAAGCCATTCGGGCCCGAGGCCTTGCCCGAGTTCAGCGCGCGGATAGCTCCCGCCACCTCATCGACCGTTATGTCTCCATCCAAATCGTCCCTATCTACGTCGGAAAGACAGGGCAAAGCGATATCACGCAAAAGTTCACGCGAGTCCTCGGGTGGCCTATTCGACACTGAGGCATAAACCATACGGAAATAGTCCGTGAAGCACTGTACAATCCTCTCAGGTTCCACAATCACCTCTCCCCCCTCTCCCGTCAACTCCGGCACTACTCTATTAACCCGTTCTTTTTTGTCCAGCCAAGCTAGGAGTTTCCCGGCCTTGTCACCAACATCATACAAGCGGCCCTGCTGTTCCCTACTGAGGGTCTTAGCAGCATTCGTCACCAGGTCCTTATACTCGGCTTGCTTCAAGCTCAGCTCATGCAGTGAGGCCTCTGTAACCTCCTCCTCTAGCGCTCCCTCCAAAGCCACGATCTCCTCCTCAACCTGCATAACCTCGCCATCTCTCCGCCGCTTGGCCGCCACTACAAGGGAGAGGGCCTCCCCTCGCAGCACGGTCTTAAATGCTTCCCACAGCGACACTGCCGAGTCCACGGATCCCTGATTATCCTTGAAAAAGTTATCAACTGTCTTCACCAGTGCGCTGCGCATCTTGGGGTCTCGGAAGTACCAAGGGTTAATAGGAGCCACTCTTCCCCCTCCCTCACGGCCAACATCCAGCCTGACCCACACTGGCGAATGGTCCGATATACCACGCGCCATGTGCCTGGCCTCGGACACCATTGAGGCATGCGCAGCCAGAGTGAGCAGGTAATCAATCCTAGAGAGGCTACCATGCGCTCCGGAGTGGAAGGTGTATTGGCTCTGTGTGGGGTGCCGGAGCCTCCAGCAGTCTATCAGGCCAAGAGTGTCAAGAAAGTCTGGAAGCCACTTCTGAGCCCCCCCTGTGTCTCTGGGCGGGTATCTATCCAGCAGCCCAGAGCCGACAGCATTGAAGTCACCCCCCACCACAAGCATACCCCCCGGGAGATCCAGCAAGGCCCTACCCAGATCTGTAAACGTGGAGGCCTGCAGGGCCGGCGGGACATAAACCGAAACTAAAACCAAAGTTCTTCCTTCCCACCGCCCCGCCACCGCCACAAACCTCCCCCTATCGTCAACCATGGTGGAATCCACCTCAAATGGTAGCGAGGCTCTGACTAGGATGCCCACACCCCTGGACCCAGAGGAAAATCCCGAATATGCTATGAATTTATAACCCTTCCTATTAAGAGCATAGCACGTGTTACCTATAAGGTGCGTCTCCTGCAGTAGGGCGACATCCGGCAATGACCGTTTCAGGAATTGCAAAACAATCCCGCGCTTAATGCGATCCCCCAAACCATTAACATTCCTGCTAATAACACTTAAACCCCTACCCCCCATCCCCAAACGTAAGGAGGCCCACCCCACACCCGAAGAGCCACCATGGAACAGTCCTGAAAATAATCAATACGCCTTGCAGAAACAAACCCCCCAACAACAAACCCAAAATCCCAACTATCCCCCCCACCCTGCACCCCTGCTGCAGCTTACAAAGCCCCCCAACTTGCAGTGTGCCTGTCGCCCTACCAACCCCAAAATCTACAAAAAGTACCCTAAGGGAGGAAAGAGCTCCCCTCGTCCTCCCACAACCCTCCGTATTTACTGCATTCTGTTCAAGTCATTAACTAGAGTCAAATCGAGTCAGTCCGGTTCCGAAGACATCAACCTTGTTCATCCCGGCCACTGTCCCCGTCTGCGGCAGTGTCCTCTCCCGTCCGTCGTCGGGACAGACCGTCCAGCCATTCATCGGCCATGACAGGCGACTCAAAAAAGAATGTTCGGTCTTCGTACACCACACGTAGTCTGGCAGGGAAGAGCATGGCATATTTCAGTTCCCTCTCCCGAAGCCGCCTCTTCACCCCCAGGAAGCCCTGCCTCTGCCTCTGCACCTGCTGGGTGAAGTCAGGATAGAAATTCACCGAAGCGTTCTGGAAGGGGACCGGGCCCGTCACCCTCGATGCTTGCAGGATAGCGTCCCGATCTCGAAAATGAAAGAGCCGGGCGACAATCGGTCTCGGTGGGGCTCCCACCTTGGGCCTACCACCCGGCACTCTATGGGCCCTCTCAACTGCGAAAAACTTTCCAAGACCCTTAGGCTGCAGATGGTTAAGCACCAAGTCCTCCACTAGCAGATCTACAGAAGTCTCGTCCGAGGACTCCGGGACCCCGATAACGCGCACGTTGTTGCGCCTGGCCCGGCTCTCAAAGTCCTCCAGCCGACGGGCGGCGAGATCACTCTCGGTCCGCAACTTACGGACCTCGGTCTGTAGTTCCGAGACATCATCAGCGAGGCCCGTGGTCTTGAGGTCCAGGGTTTTAACTCGTTTGTTCGTTTTGCCCAAATCCGCGCGGATCAGATTAACGTCCACCAAGATGGCATCCACTTTGTGCGCCAGGGCATCAAACTGTCTCCCAATCGAAGTCTGCAGCCCTTCGAGCGCGCCCATGACATCCTGGAGCGAGAGCTCCGGGGCCAAGGGTGAGGCAGTCTTCTATGCATCCGGCGACTGGCTCGGTCCACCCGGTGACCCCTTCTGCTGGGCGTAGCGGTCCATATTATTGGCCTGAGTATAGGCTCCCCGCCTGGTGGCCTTAGGCTTCAGCCGATCCACCTCTGCTTTGCCCGACATGGTTGGCTCAAGCAGGTCGGTTCAAACAGGACGACCCTCTTCCAGCAAAAGGAGGCAGGAGTGCGCAGTCCTGCGATGGGCCGCCAGAGTAGCGTGCAGAGCGTCCAAATGATAATAAAGCAGCCGAGAGCATTCCCTGGGCAGGGCCAACAATGGGCGAGAAAGTGAAAGTGAAAGGATGGGGACCTCCGTCCGGTAGTTCACACCTCGCCTGGCCGCTGTTGTTCAATTAGAGGTCGGGCATCCTGCCAACTCCAGCCCCTGGCATCCCTCGGAGATAGGCCTCAATCTTCCGCCATGCATAACTCCGGTTCCCGGTGGGCGATCCGACCGTGGGTAGCATCAATCGCCTCCCTGACAAGTCATCTGCACGATGCCATGCATGCAAACAGGATTAGAGACAGGATAATCGACGGAGGGCACGAGGGTCTCGGGAGCTCAAAGCTCACGCGGCCATCTTGGTCAAGCGCTAGGCTCCTCCCTCCTACATTTTAATATTTACGTTTTATAATACAGACAACGATGTTATGTTACCCACTTGTGCCATTGTGTCTACTCTGTCACTTTTCTTCTACATTTGTGTTTATGTGAAGCTATACCTTCACTGTGATGTAACAGGACTTTTGTGTGGTGCTTGTCAAGAACAATACGAAAACACTCCCCACTTAGTACACTGACTCGCACGCTTTTTATCCATCCATGAGCTAGTGTGTAATATTTAATCCTCCTATCTCTCAGCAACAAAAAGCACAAGAGCACAACTGTGGTTCGCACACACATCATTGAAACACCAGCCATGCAGCCCACACAACGGGCACACACTCTTGCATGCAAAGCACTCCCACGGAGTACCGTGCGGTCCCTCTGGAAACCTGCTTCATTCAGCTACTTGCCAGAGGCGCGAAGTGCTGTGTTAAATGCAACTAAAAATAATACATTGCAATACAAATATGGTACAGCCAATCTGTCCCTCTCCTTCAGCAACTTGCAAGAAAATCTGCCACTTCAACTGTGTTATCTACTTCAGTTTGATATAGATTTTGTCAGGAACATGCCCAAGGGATGCCTTTATATAGTAAGGGGGACTGTCTGTTCCCAACATAAACTGATCAGTCTATAGCAAAGTCTTAGAACCGCTGCTAAAGTCTAATCTCAACCTTGCAGAATCATTCATGCTCAGGCCTGCCTAGCTCTAGAGCAGGGAGCAGGGGTCTTCAAACTGGGGGAGGGAGGGGGGGGGGTCCTTGGGGGAGGGCTCAAGTGATCCCAGGGGGTGCGCCTGGCTCTAGCCAAAGAAATAATTCTGCTGATAACAGTGCTTCCTTTTCAGCAGAATAAAATGTAATGGGCCATCACCAACGACTTTTGTCATTTGCATCCTAGCTGGGAGAAGGTGTCAAAAGGAAAGGGACTCTAAACCTCCACCCCCATTCCTAATAATCACACTGTGGATACTTTCACATGTTAGTAAGGCCTGCCTGAGCAGAATAGTATGTTTGGCAATCATGTTTTTGATTGTATTTTTAAAACGATAACATAACCTAACAGCAATCTTTAAATAAGTCTGGACATATTTAAACATTGCCAGTTTAATAGAATTATTGTGAAAAGTTTTGAGGGGGGCCACGGTGATTTTTTAAAAATTTCCACTGGGGGGGGGGGGCACAGAATAAAAAAGGTTGAAGACCACTGACAGAGTATCACAACCATGACTGGTGGACAGTAACTGTATGGCAAGACACCTCATGGGACAGCGGTGATATGGGCTGACCGACCCAGCAGAAGGAGCAAATATGAAAACCCACGTGTCTGGGGCCAGATGCAAAGCTTGAGATTCTATGGTTGATCAGTAACCCTTAGATCTCTGTCCTATAGTCAAGTCACTTGTGTCTTGTACCCTCTTGGGATTGCGCTGCCGTTGCAGGAAATGTTGTGGTACTATGCTCTAATGATGCAGTTATGAAGAGTGCCCTCTGTGGTGCATTATTTGCAATTGTATATAACTAGACATTAAAATAATGTTATTTGTTACGTCTGTGGGAGAGGGTGTTGTACATAATGTTGAGTAGGTCGCCGGCACCTGACTTTCTGCTGGCAGGGAATAATTCCTTGGACATTTGACGCTCCTATTCTTTGATCTCAGCTAATTAAAACAAAAAAAGGTGCTGAGGTAAAGATACCCATAGAGTGCCCTGCATCGCTTGGAGTAGCTAGTGGGATGTCACTCTGAGTGGTGGAGTGTAGGTGAGGATTTAAAGTGAGCGAGGCTATGTGGAGGGACGTGTGTGTGTGTTCTTTCCACATTATATTGAATATGCCCCTACTTGCGTCAGATATTTTCCAACTAAAATGCAAGGTCAAATTGCCACAAACCTGTGGTGACAAAAACACTGTGAAACTTTCCTGCATGAATGGAAAACTATGTAATCTTGGCATTGTTTGAATCATTCACAGATTGCAAATTCAGCATTCAGAGTTAAGCTCCAGAAACAGATGGATGGAAGGATGTGACCTGGAGTCACAAAGGGAGATGGACTGTAAGTCATAGGCTGAGTGCACAACAGATGAACAAAAGTAGTTATGGGGGCTGCACGTCTGTGTTTAGAAGTATTTGTCGGCCAGCAGTTTTATTTCGGGCACCTTCTGTGCTTAGCTTTTTATACTCTTTGGTAAATGGATGATTTGGGAATGTAGTGAATGCTATCAGTTTCTCCAGTATTTGAGAGGTTAAACAGGGTGAATGAAGTCCCTAGAGGCCTTTCAAGAGCCTTTCAAGAGGCCAAGAAAGCATTACTATCTATACTTTAATTCTGAGCTCCAGATTCCAACCCTTGTAAGCCATTTCTTGATATGCAATTGTTATTCCAAGAGCATTTGTATAGTACTTCATGCCCCTTTCAATGCACTGAAGTGCAGTATCAGCTGGCTACCACGCTTCACCCAAGAGAGTGCTTGATTGGAAAGTTGTGGTATTTGCAGTGTGGCGATAAGGGGAGTGTTTTAGTGATGGGCACGAGTGGCCAGAATAGCACTTTCATCCTGTCTTAGGTTGTGGTGCTTAAAGTGTGGTGGCAGGAAAAGAGTGAGAGAGAGAGGGCAGTAGCAGTTTACATTAGTCTGTTGCTATGAGTTACTCTTCATGCCCCAAACTAGTGTTTTTGCATGTGCCTGCTGAACCATCAACCCACATACTGGACTTGTTATTGCAGTAAGGGGTTGCCATTCTGTATTATCAAAGAGGGCCCTGGAGAGAGAAAGGGAATGGTGCTCCACCGGGACAGTCTGCATTAGAGGCCATACCCGGTGCAAGCTGTTGTTGCTCTGCTAGAATTTCCATGCTTTAGAGTGCCCAGACTTGAAGCTGATGAGGGGAGATGCAGATTGGGATATGCAGGAATGGGCAATATTAAAATCACACAAGATGCCTGCCATTTCTATTCTAGTTGGTATGCATAATGTTTTGCCATACAAATTGGGTGACAGGTTTCTTTATCTATTCGCAGAATTATCTCTCAGTATTGTATAGATTGTTTTAGAGGGTTGATTAACGTTGACTGGGTCCAGTCTGGGGACAGGACCTAGGTTTATGTGCGCCAGCACTATCAGTATTACAGAAGGGGCCGCACAAGCATCTGCAGCACCTTCTATAATTGAAAAGTACCCTGGGTATGCACAAAGTGGGCGCAAATGCCCATTGCACCCCTGGGGCACTTGTATAATATGGCCCCAGGATTCTGAGCAATATGCGGAGGTCATCTCAGCACCAACAGCAACACCAAGATGAGGCTTTACCAGAGCTGCGTTCTGTCCACACTCATGTATGGATCAGAATGCTGGTCGATGACAAAAAGCAAAATTGCCAAATTGTCAGCCTGCTTTACCAGTACCCTGAGAAGAATCTTGCACATTTTCTGCCCACGAATCATCTCCAACCAGAACTGCTCACCACATACAAGCAAGAGAGCATGGACACCATCATTATGAAAAAAGATGGCGATGAATAGAATACACCATCAGAAGAGTACAAGACTCCATCACAAAAACAGTTCTTCACTGGAACTCAGAAGGCAGATAGAAGAGAGGCTGGCCAAGGAACACCTGAAGGTGAACTGTGAAACAGAAAGAGAAACTGTGAACCACAGCTGAGGCACCTTACAGAAACTTGCCCAAGGCAGACAGAAGTGGAGATCCTTCATGGCTGCCCTACATGCCATTCGGCATAACGTACGGTAATAAGTAAGTAAGTAATCTGAGGCAGGGGTATGATTTAGTTTGCTCTGCTTACAGGCTGCTGAAATAGCTGTTATTGGGGAGAGGATATGTCTTATCTGCTGGTTGAAGCCTCCCTCCCGTCAATAGTGAGGGCCCGGAGTCTGGAAATTTGGTCCCGGCGGCACCTCCTGGCACATGGGTTAGCTGCAGTATATTCCGGACGCAACGTAGACTTCTCAAGTATTGTTGCCCACACCACGGAGGCCCCTCCTGGCATATGGAGTCACCGCTCAGGCATGCATGAATCCTGGCCCACTGGTGTCTCAACCTCTTCACCGATGGTCTCTTCTGGCATATGGGGTTTCCGCAACGAGGCCATGTGGGCTCTGCACCCTCCGCACAGTGCTCGGTGGCATTCGGGGGTCGCAGAAAACAGTCCTGCACACAGGCTATAGCCCGATTGATGCTCAGCGGAATCCTCACACCTTGCACAGGAAATCCTCATGGTAGGGATCCCCACTGGACATGGCTCCATCTAGTGCCTTCCTCTTCCTCTCAGGGCACACTGGTCTTGGCAAGCAGTCAGGCACTGGTGCTCCAGGGCAGGTAGTCTTGTTTCCCAGGGTGATGTCCGCTCACCCAGCAGGGAGACTAGAAGGCCTTGGCCCCCATTCCTTGTCACAGGCAGACGTCTTGCATAACTTCCCCTTCTCACACAGCTCCTATGGCTGCTTGGCAGATGACAAATGTTTAGTGACTTAACCTCTCCTCCTTCTAGTCCTTTTCCAGTTACCAAATGTCATTTAGTGTCTGAGTATTTGAAGTGTTATGTTGGGGTTCTGCTTCTTTTTAAGTGGAAACTTTTCTGTTTCTTCTCTCCTCATGAAAGATGTCTGTCACAGCAGGCATGACTCCTAATCTGTTTGAGCCACCACGCAATTCATGGGAGTGACCAGAGTTCACACCTGGAAATCAGCCCCAGTGATATATGCATCAAAAGGTTAAGCCCAGGCTTCCAGCCATACTCTTTATGATTCCCTTATCAGCCCCATCTCCTTTCCTGAGATGTGTCCATGCCCCTTCCTTGTGATCTATCACTGAATTCAAAAGCAACCTCTTCAGAGTGTCTCCCTTCCCTCCGGTGTGTATTCTTCCCAGCTCACATGAATGCAGCATTCTAAAAATCTGTCTGGTGAAGTTATGATGAGGAGAGGAATTTTCCTCTCCTCATCATAACTTCACCAGGCAGGCCTGGGCTTCCCAAAATGGAACTCGAAGTCATCCATATAATGCACCCTTGCAGGCACATTTACTCAGTGTACACTCGGTACACTTATGTCCAGCACTACTATTGGTATACTTTGTACCCTTGCATGAACACATGGAGTCAGCACGCACAATTTCTGCGCACACTGTTAAGTACTAAAACGTTCCTACTTTCAACCAGGGTGTTCTCCACTGCAGAGTGCATGTGATAGAGGTTGTATGATAAGAGGCACGACAGGATAAACCACACGTGCCTCTAGCACGCAGCCTAAACCTCGAATGCGTCTTAACCAAGCATTCCTTTACCACGCATGCCTTACCATGTAATTTCATGGTAAAGGCATGAATGGTAAAGGGGTTATGCATGGCTAAGGTCGTGATCACCCCTCCCCCGCCCTAAGCTACAAACCAATCAATGAAGACATTTGTAGAATGTGCTTCTCAACCATGAGTGTCTCAAGGCGCTAAGGGGGTGGAGAAAGCAGCTACTGGTCAAACAGCCAGGTCTTGAGAAGTCTCCTGAAGGTCAGCAGGTCCTGGGTCTGCCGCAGGTGGGCGGGGAGGGCGTTCCACGTCTTGGCGGCAAGGTGGGAGAATGATCTACTGCCAGTGGTCGTTCGACAGATGCGTGGGGCGGTGGCGGGGTCGGTGGAGCAAAGCTGGCGGTTTGGGGCGTAGAAGGAGGTGTTAGTTGAGGTATGCTGGTCTGGCGTTGTGGAGTGCTTTGTGGGCGTGGGTGAGGAGCTTGAAGGTGATTCTCTTGTT
The DNA here is from genome assembly GCF_964204655.1 of Triturus cristatus. Classification (NCBI taxonomy): domain Eukaryota; kingdom Metazoa; phylum Chordata; class Amphibia; order Caudata; family Salamandridae; genus Triturus; species Triturus cristatus. The sequence continues at coordinate 561,022,992 of NC_140590.1, forward strand.
GACCCAGTGCAGGTGTCTCAGGTGGGTGGTGTTGTGGCTGTGGCAAGGGAGTCCGAGGATGAGGCATGCGGAGGCGTTTTGTATGCGTTGGAGACTCTTCTGGAGTGAGGCCATGGTTCCTGCATAGAGGCCGTTGCCATAGTCCAGCTTGATGCTGACGAGTGCTTGAGTGACCGTTCTTCTGGTTTTGGTGGGGATCCATCTGTAGATCTTTCAGAGCATGCGTAGGGTGTTGAAGCAGGAGGACGAAACAGCATCAACTTGCCGGGTCATAGAGAGCGTGGTTTCCAGAATGAATCCCAGGTTGCGTGCATGGTTGGTGGGTGTCGGGGCAGCTCCCAGCGTGGCCGACCACCAGGAGCCGTTCCATGCGGAGGGGATGGATTTGAGGATGAGGACCTCTGTCTTGTTCAAGTTCAATTTCAGCCGGCTAGTCTTCATCCAGTCTGCGACAGCCTTCATTCCCTCGTGGAGGTTGGATTTGGCGGTGGCCGGGTCTTTGGTGAGGGAGAGGATCAGCTGGGTGTCGTCGGCGTACGAGATGATGTTGAGGTGGTGTGCTCTGACGATGTTGGCGAGTGGTGCCATGTAGATGTTGATAAGGGTTGGGCTGAGGGATAATCCTTGGGGTACGCCGCAGGTGATCGTGGTGGCTTCGAATCGGAAAGTGGGGAGGCAGACTCTCTGGGTACTGCCGGTGAGGAAGGAGGTGATCCATTCCTGGGTTTTGTCTCGGATTCCTACGTCGCGGAGGCGTGTGTGCAGGGTGTGGTGGCAGACGGTGTCGAAGGCGGCTGAGAGGTCCAGGAGGATGAGGGCCGCGGTTTCACCTTTGTACAGTAGTGTCCTGATTACGTCAGTTGTGGCAATGAGGACGGTTTCATTGCTGTGGAATCCGGATTGGGAGTTGTCCAGGATGTTTCTCCTCCAGGAAGAGGGTCAGTTGTCTGTTGGCAGTCTTCTCAATGACTTTCTCTGGGAACGGGAGCAGGGAGATGGGTCGGAAGTTCTTGAGGTCCTTTGGGTTTCTTGAGTAGGGCGTTGATCTCGGCGTGTTTCCAGCTTTCCGGGAAGGTGGCGGTCTCAAAGGAGCTGTTGATGATCTTTCGGAGTTGGGGTGCGATGATGGAGCTTGCCTTGTTGAAGATGTGGTGGGGGCAGGGGTCGGAAGGTGAGCCGGAGTGGATGGTGTTCATGATTTTGGTGGTGTCTTCGTTGTTGACGTGGTTCCAGGAGAGCAGGAGGTCGGTGTGTTTGGTGGGTGTTTAGTCGGGGGTGTCGGTGTCTGTTGTTGGCGTCTGGGTGTCGAAGCTGTTGTGGATGTCTGCGATCTTACGGTGGAAGAAGGTAGCCAGGGAGTCGCAGAGTTCTTGTGAAGGCGGGACGTCATTGGAGCTGGAGGAGGCGAGTTCTTTCACAATGTTGAAGAGCTCTTTGCTGTTGCGTCCGTTGATATCAATGCGTTCCTTGATGGAGGTGCTTTTGGCGGATCGGATGAGTTGGTGGTGTTTGCGTCTGGCGTTCCTGAGGGCTGCGTGGTTGTCTGGTGTCTGGTTGTTGCGCCACTGCTTCTCGAGTCTTCGGCAGGTCTGCTTGGAGTTCTGGAGGTCGGCATTGAACCAGATGGCTCTCGTGTCGGTGTGCCTGTTGGAGGGTTTCATGATCGAGGCGAGGGTGTTGGCGCAGTCGTCGATCCATTGTCTGAAGTTGTGGGCTGCTGCGTCGATTTCGGAGGGCTCAGGTGGAGAGTTTCGGTCGCGTGTGGTGATGAGCTGATCTTCGGTGACTTTTTTCCAGCTGCAGTGTGGGATCCGTTGCAGTTGGTTGTGCGCGGTGTGTTTCTCGAAGGAAAAGTGGATGCAGTGGTGGTCGGTCCAGTGGAGTTCGGTGGTGTGGCTATAGGTGACATGCTCGCTGGCGGAGAAGATGGGGTCGAGCATGTGTCCGGCAGAGTGGGTGGGTGTTGTGACAAGCTGTTTGAGTCCGAGGTTGTCGATCAGGGTTGTGGTGTTATTGTCGTTGGCGTTCTTGGGGTGGAAGTTCAGGTCTCCGAGGAGGATGTAGTCTGTGGAGGCGAGGGCGTGCGTGCTGATGAGATCGGCAATGGATTCGCTGACCTGTGAACAGGGACCCGGTAGACGAGGGTTCCTCTGAGGGTGGTGGTGTGATTGACGTGGATCTGGAAGTGTAGGTGTTCGGCCATGCCGAGGGAGTCTTCGGTGTTGGTTGAGACTCTGATGGTGTTCCTATGGATGATGGCGATTCCTCCTCCTGGTTTGCTGTTGTTTCGGTCCCTGCGGGTAATCTTGTAGCCGTCTGGGATGGCTCTGGCTATGTCAGGCGCCGATGAGGTGTTCATCCAGGTCTCCGTCAGGAAGGCAACGTCCGGGCCGGAGGAGTCGAGCGGATCCCAGAGTTCGACGACGTGCTTGGGGACCCAGCGGGTGTTGAGTAGTATGCAGATGACCCCCCCCGCTCACCCTCCACGCACTGAGGTCCAAATGCCCTGATCCCCTCCCAACCTCCATGCTGTCCCTAACCCTTAAACACTACCTAGAACCTCCCACCCACTTGCACTGTCCCTACAAATACCCCTTTCATTGCCCTTAGGCCTAAAACCCAAACCCCTATTTTAAAAAACTACCTGACCCCCTCGCCCCAGAGCCCCAAAAACTACCCCGCCCGCAGCCCTAGACCCCCGCACGACTTGCGAAGCGTCAAAATACTATAAGCAATCCTGGGTTGCCGGCCGGCCCAGATCAGAGAGATCACCAAAGAGCGAAGTTTAAAATTAGCGGTGAGGGGGATAGGGATATTGACGAATAAATATAGAAACTTCGGAAGCACCACCATCTTAGCAACGGCTATGCGACCGGCCAGAGAGAGTGGCCAACGATTCCAGAGGGGAATTTTGGACTCCAATCAGTCCACCGCGCAGCCAAAGTTGGCCCTCCAGAGTTCATCGACGTCCCTACTCAGCCATATCCCTAGATACCTGGTGGGCTCAGTCGCCCACACAAAGGGATAATCCGGATCGAAGGGCAACGTGGCATCAGTGAGAGGAAACAGTACAGACTTGTTCCAGTTCACCTGGTTGCCGGAGTAGCCGCCAAAGCGTATCACCTCGCGAACCAGAGGGCTGAGGTTCTCCTGAGGGTTGCGGATGTAGAGGGTGACATCGTCCACATACATAGAAACAAGTAGGGCACGAGTCGCAAAGCCGAAGCCCCTCTGGGTGTGGTGCTGGCGCAGTCGGGCCGCCAGAGGCTCCATTTCGATGGCGAATAGCATTTGTGACAATGGGCACCCTTGCCGTGTGCCGCGCTCGATGGAAATGGGATCGGAGATTTGGCCGTTGATCCGAAGACTGGCGGTGGGAGGGGTATAAAGGAGCGACACTTTGCGTATGAAGATGGGACTGAAGCCCAAGCGGGGGAGAAGATAGAACAGGAAAGGCCACTCTAAAGTGTGGAAGGCTTTAGTAGCGTCTAGCAAGGCCGCCACTGCCGGTAGCGCTGGGTTAATTTGATGGAGAACGGACAAAATGGTCTGAAGATTATGTAAGGTGGCACGGTCGGGGATAAAACCGGACTGATCCGGGCGGGCAATGAGCGGCATGAGGGGAAGAAGGCGTGCAGCTAGCAGTTTAGCAAACATTTTATTGTCCGTGTTTATAAGTGACAGAGGGTGATAAGAGTCCCGCAGTTCGGCTTTAGGAGTAGAGTGAGTAAGGCCTTGCGAAGCGATGGGGGGAACTGGCCCGTCTCAAAGGACTCATTATACATGGCGGCTAGATGGGGAACCAAAATGGGGGCAAAGGCCTTGTAAAAGGAGGGCGGCAGGTCGTCCAGGCCAGGAGCCTTGTCACCGGGCATACCATTAATCACAGCTAGTAAGAAAGGCTCGTCCAGGAACTCCCAGTGGGGATTACCGAGCCATAACAGTTGAAGGGTGTCGAAATATTGATCAAGAACTGTGTAAAGTTGTGTATAAAGCAAAATGAAACGCTCTCTGATGTCTTCGGGTGAAGTTGTTCAATCAGGACCGCGTCACGGAGGGCATTAATGCAGGACACAGCCCGAGGAGGGCGAAGAAGGTTAGCCAGGGTTTTTCCAGGGCGATCACCCTCGCCGAAACGGCACGCTGCTGAGAAAAGTAAGGTTTTTTTTTGTTGCAGAGTTTTATATAGCGCGAACTTGACCAGAATCCAATCAGGTATCGGAGCGCTTTACATAGCACCAGTTACGTTACATTAGGACACACATTAATTCTTTGTTAGGCACAGGGAGATTAAGTGATTTGCCCAGAATCACAGGATGCTCAACGTCATTACCGAGACTCGAACCCAGTTCCCCAGGTCCGAGGTCGAGCGCCCTAGCCGTTAGGCCAACTCCTCTCCCCAGGTTCTCTGTTAGCCTCCTCGGTGAAATGAGTCAGTTTCCCCCGGATCTGGGCAAGCTTATCAGGGTCGGGGTCCCGAGCACGAGAGGTATCGAGATCCTTGATCTCCCTTTCTAATTTGTCAAGAGAGCCGCGTTTGTACGCTAGACTGTTTAGAGATGCACTCACCACAGATAACGACTTTAAAACTCTCCCATAGCATAGACGGGGAATCTACAGAACCCATGTTTAGCTCGAAGAAATGTGTGATTGCGGTCTGTATTTCATCGCAGAATACCGAGTCCCGAAGAGCGTTAGAGGGGAGCTGCCAAGAGAAAGCACGGCAGGGGGAGTGAGGAAGGCGCGCGCCCCTGTCAAACAACATTACAAAGAACAAACTGTGGAAATCAAGTGACTCAGTGCTTCTAAACGATGGAGACTGCTTGTCTTGGGAATTGTTGCATCTTGTCCTCTTCTGTGTTCTTGTTGCTCAGTCCAGTCCAGAGGAGCTATGAAACATACTTGACTGCTGTATGTCAGTGTTGTGACTGGTAGTGTGGACTCTGATGTTTGTAGACTGAATAGTAGCATAATATATCTGCTCGTGGTGGATTGTTTTTCCAGTGTTGCTTGGGTCTACATTAAAGGAGAACCAATTTACGTCTGCCGGAGCCTTGCCTGGTTCTTTTGTCTTACAGTGGTGATGAGTAGAAAAAACTACTAGTGCTGTGGACTTAAAAAACAAGCATTGGCATAGCCAATAGGTCTCGCTTTTGGGACCTTATAAGTATTTAGTTATGCAGCACAATATCCTTGGTGCAACAACATCAAGTGTTGCATGGCTAAACACTTATAAGGTCCCAAAGGCGAGATGTAAAAGATGACATGATCTTCTATTCTATTCTATTTTATTCTATCCTTATAGCCCAAAGCTATTAGAACATCCCACCCATGAGGGCAAATGTCCTAATAAATGAGAACCAACACTCTGGAGCAATAGGGGTTTTGAAACCACCCTGTGCCTCCAAAGCATCAGTTCCTTTCATAGCTTCTACAGTGTGTGCCTGACAGTTGCTACCGCATGAACACAGCAAGAACTGTGAATGGAGGCTAAAGTTAGGCACTGGTTCTCCCTTGGTTCCAACCTAAGCACCTACTGGAGTTGATGCTGGTATCCACTTTACCTGTAAATTCCACTACCACATAACTCAATTGTACTATATTGACCAACATCCACAGATGTATTGCTTAGACTTTTAGATTTATACTGAAAAAGTAAAAATAAATGTTAAAAAGTGTGCTACAATCGCCATCGTCAGTAATTTGAAGTCAAGGAAAGTTTTCTCTTTTGAAAAAAAAAATCACTAGCGTTTAGCACATGATCTATAAATGCTGCAAAGTTATGATTATCCATACAGAATACACTTAGCTAAAAAGAAGAAATGCCTAACACCGTGATGTAGCACGTTTCTCTCAGCGTAAAACAATCTTCCTAAATATGAACTGTATTGGAAATGTAGGAATTAAAAAGGAGGCCGGGGAGGTAAAGTGAATGTGTATTTATCTATGACCATACTAACAATAACAATATTATTCAGAGTAAAAATATTTATGCAGAGAAACACAGAAGAAACCTAATGCATGTATTTGTAAAGAGCATGTTCATCAGGTGTTTCTTCGCGCTGAATAACATGTTCACTGTTAACCGTCTCGAGGGCTCTCATTTTATCGTTTTCGAGAGGAGTTTAATAAACCCACAGGAATTCGAACTGGAGACCAGAAAGCAAAAGAGAGTCCCATGATGTGGACGTGGTAGCCACTTGAGTCATCACACCTGGTAGATGAAAATGTGAATTTCGCACATATACATTTAAGGGCGGTACTTCTTATCAACAACATACACATTTGCGATATATTTAGTACTGTTAAGTGTTAGAGTTCTGTGTAGATTACTCTTAAATAGAATTTCCATTTTGAGCTTATGAGGGGTAACGTGCACGTTGCCTGAAGTGCATCTTTGCACATTTTAACACATAACACACACTTAAAAAATTTGTCACTTTAGAATTCCCTGAAGTGTGCTCATTTCGGTACCACTCAAAGAAAGTAAAATGAATTCATAATAACAGCAACTTTCTCAATAACATTTTGATTTAAATCAGTACTCTTTACAGGAAAGCGCAGCGCCTCAAATCATCTCAGGATGAAAACTAGAACTTTTCAAATTAACTCCGATGTTGCTTTCAATGAACTCGTGTGATTTTCGATGCAGGATTCGCGTAAAAGAAAAACTGACACTTGTACAAAGCATCATCGCTGAAAAGAAACCTAACTTGCTTGAGAGAACCTGTCTGCTGGATGTCAGAACGTGCTGTACCACAGAATTTGTGCCCGGGAGCCCAGAGTATGTCTCGCTCGTCACTGCTTACCAGTTTGGGCGCTCCCATCCCACTGCCCGCAAAGAAGCTCAGAGTGATGCATGTTACGCAAGGGCATTCAATATATCGGTTGTGTTTTCATAACAAGGGGCAATAGTGGAAACAGATCTTATTCATAGAACAGGTACACCTTGGGCAGAAACAGTGCAAGCTTCCCTCCTTTGGAGGATAGGGAGAACTTGGGCAGTAGCAGCAAAAGTCATCAGAGAACACGTTTACCTCAAGCAGTAGGAGTCAGGGCCAGACTGGCTGTAGCATGCGCCAGGCGTTTTCCCAGTGGGCCAAGAGGGTGGGGACCATTTTTCCCACCAGCACCCCCACCCCCTGGGGCCGGTTGTGCGTAAATTGGCAGGTCTGGTTTGCGGTCCCAGTTCGGCCCTGGTAGCAGTGCAAACTTTGCTTCCTTACAAACAGGTACAGCAAGGTGGTAGCAAAGCAAGCTTGCCTCTCTACTAGAAGACGTAAGTATAATCTTCCATTACCCACACAACAGATTTTGCCGGGCAGACTAGAACAAACTTTCATCATTCACAGAACATGTACAATTAATACATGAGTTAGATGTAGGTTAAAGACAGATCTCTGGAGTGGATGCTGCTTAACTCATTGGGAGGAATGTATGGGTGGATGAGCAGCTGTGGCTCCTCCGTAATGGGGTAGGAGCATCTTCTCCACCTGCTGCGAGTTCAGCATGCACACACATTAATAAAATGGTAATAAATACCATTTTATTAATGTGTTACAGGCTCACTCTGTTACAGCACGAGGGCAGGGTACGGGGCTGATTAGTGCAATTGCACTGTTAATGCAGCCCTCTGCCAGTACACATGTCAGATTGGCTGGCTGCCTACATGCCCCATCATGCTGAGGCCTAGTTTCATTAGTTGCAAATGTAGACCACTGTAGACATATCAATTCCTTAGTGCTGGGCTTCCTTCATGTACACGTGGCATGTGGACACCAAACAGCTGTGGGTATTCAGGCAACAACTCTACCCACCTGTGTGAACAGCAATTCGAAGATTCAGTTCCCAGCATGACTAGTTTGTAAGTAATTATTTATTTAATTTTCCATCGTCCGTCAAAATCCCCCCACCCGGCCCCACCGCTCTTACCTGCACAGGTCGTGGCTGGGTGGTGGGTAATAAAGCACGTTGAAAACCATACAATGATAAAGGTTGTGTTGGCTGCGACTTTACAACACTGGTAAGTTTGCAAATGTTGCACCACTGATGCTCCTAGATCTAGCATAGAGTTTGTACTAGAAGAGAACACTTCCAGTACACAATACTATTCTTCAACATAGTATAAAGCTTTCCATGATTGTAAATGTGCTGTAGAGCATTCTAACACAAATGCACAGTTGAAAAAGCGAAAGGAGAAAGCTTTTTCTCAATGTTATGCCTGCCTCAAGGAGGTGTAATTATTTTACGCAAATCCCCACCCCATCTAACCAATAAGGATTCTCTTTAAAATCCGATGTGATTGCATGCGATGATCCGCCCCCCCCCGACTCAAAGTAGCACAAAAAAGCACAAAGCAGCATTGCTTTGGGGGCGTGCTTTCCACCTTTGGATGGGAAGCATACACCAATAACACGCTTTGTGCCGGATTGCATCGCTTTTGTAACGGAAACCCTAAGCAAAATGCTATCCTATTTAATATTTCTAGAGCCAATGCATTCATTCCAAAAACCATCTGGGCACTGGGTTTTTCCCACGTTAAACCGTTTACACAGAGGGGAGGGAAACTGAAATGTAAAAGATAGTAGAAATTATAGATTTTGGGGGGTTTCCCGAATAAAGACAGGTTTCCAACGTTACACGGTTGTATGGACCGGTTGTTGCAAAGTTTAGGGCCTAGATGGTGCTTAATTTGAGCTGGTGGTTGTGGGTGGTGCCCACCTGCACTCATTTGAGCAGACTGGCACTTGTTTATCTTCATTGGACTTTCACGCAGAGATATGGAGAAACAACACAAAAGGGTGAAAGAAACAGGAAGAGAAAGACAGAAAAACAGGGACAAAGAGAAAGAAGGCCGAAAAAAAAACTTGAAAGAGTGAGCTAAATAGGCAGTCTCATGGCGGATGAAAGAGGCATGAGGTGGATTCAATACTTAATACACCCCACTCCCGATATTCACAGCGCAGGCACCGCCGCTTATTGTTTTAGAAACGAAGCACTTGGCCTTGATACAGTAGGGACCGTCCTACAATTCGTATAGTTTAATGCAGGTGTGAAAGAGCAGGAAATGGGAGTCGGAGCCAATGGTTCTTCTAGAGGGGAGTTTGTCAAACATTTCTATGAGGGAAATTTTCCATGTTGTAAAAGGCTTTGTCCCTCTAGCACACAGTCTTAAAGAAAATTCGCTTCTTTACAAAGACTCAAAGAAGTTGGGTCAGGCGAGACCTAAAAATGAGGATTCATAACGGGGAACCTGGATGCCCCAACACGGTCTTTTCGAAGGTCTCACCATCCTCCCAGATGCATTGGGAGCCTACCCCAAGGAGAAGCTTCTAGTGGGTGGAGGGTGGGAGAAAGGAGATTGCAATTCTGTTCAGAGTCGAAGGAGCCCATGAGTGTTTGATGTGCTCTCAGGAGAAGGTCGTCAGTGGGAGAGCAGAAAGCTGTTTGCTGCAGGTGAGAGTTTGATCTAACATCTGCATTGGTGTATTGTTAAATGAAATTTCCAGAAGAAGCGAACAAGCCAGTGATGTGGAAGAAACAGATCACCTGAAACTTGTTGCTGCATGAATTTTTCTTGGAGGACAGTTGAAAGTTACTCAAATAGTTTACTGCAATGAATGCTTTTGTCTGGAGACAGTTATTGCTGCAGTCGTCACAGATTGTGTGCCACATCTCTGTCACAGCTATTTTTGCATCCCTGCTGCGAGTGCTCCATTATTCAAGTTCTGCAACAACTTTCCATGTGCACATCTGCGACTGTTGGTACTGTGTGTTTGGATGCAGATCTATCTGTGCCTTCCCCAGAGCTTTCTCTGGATTCCGGCTGGGTCCAATGTGAGTATACTCCCACTTTCTTCTCACTTGACTGGTGTTCTTCACTTCCCACACGTGGTGCGTGCATTGTTATCTTTTCAGATGTCCCTATATTATTAGGTCCTGAAGAGACCCTGCATCCTTGGAAGGGTTGAAACGCCGTCGACATATATAAAAAACGAATCATTGTATCAGCACTGATTACTGAGTACAGTGTCTGAAAATATGTGAGAACTTTAAACGGTCGTTTTCTGAATGATGCAAACCAAGCTGTAAATGTCACAAATGTCACTAGTCCGTTTTTTGGTTCCATTGCACACTGGGGACACTAAGCACTACTTGTTGTATATATCTGCAAAATCTTTTGAAAATTTGATTTAAACTGTAAATACTTAATCACACTGTACTCGGCCTCCTTTCTGTCTGAAATCCACATGACCCATTGTTATGGCCATTGCGCATTGTAGTACCAATATAGTACACTATTGTTCCCACAAGAACCTATGTTTCTTGACATACAACACTTCATGACAGAACTTTCAAAACCAATCAGATTCCCACGACTGCGATGGAGTCTTGTACAGACTCCACTAGCGCTACTAGGCCTTACCAATAGCAGAAGGTCTGCTACACGAAACTTAAGGGCAACAAGGGTAAACCAGAGATAGAAGGCAGGAAGGCGAGACGCGGTCGGTGCTCAAAGTTGTTCTGCACAAGCATTCAAATGAATGGATGTGAGCAAAAGAATAAATCACATGACCCCATACACACAAATATCTTATTTTGTGCTACAGTGTTGTCTTTGTTACTAATAGAAAACAACCAAGTCAAACTACTGGTGTACATCAACTTCGTTTCAACCCAGGATAATAAACTGGAAGGCTTGAACTTATGTTTGCAGCGCATGAGGTCCCCTAGTGCTGCCTTGGCCAGGATGAGCAGTGCCTTCTTGGACACCATGACGGTGACAGCCCCGGAGACCTTTGAGGAAGGAGCGCATCCGCACCCGCTGCTGACCGCAACACAGCCCAGGAAGCAAGCCAGGTGCTGCTATACGACTCACGCTGCCCCACCATCTTGATAGCTGGCCAGAGAGCGGCCCGAGCATCTAAAAAACGTAATATTGAAAAAATAAAGTTTGGCCAGCCTTGCCAGAGAAAAGAAAGGCTGGGCTCGCAAAATTCTGTTGTTTCAATATTGTAACTTTTTCGTAAGCAGCGCAGTACGCCGCTTGTGCCGTGCTGCTTACGAAAAGTGCATACAAATGAAAAAATAGTTTGGCCAGCTGAGCCACAGAAAAGCGCGACTGCAATGAGGAGCAAGCTGCTGTGCTGCTAAAAAAAAAAACTGAACGGAAAGGGTGCGGCTGCTAAAGTTAAAGCGTGCCCTGCTGGTAAAAAAAGACAAAAATAATACAGATTAAAAGGATTAAGTTGCAAGAAAAATAAAACCACACAGCCACTACAGTTATAGCGTGCCGTGCTGCCACAACATTTAGATGAAAAGGAGCAAGCAAAGTGGAGCCGTTGCAGGAAAGCATGTGGTGCCTGCAGTAGGAGAAACCATTAAAGAAAATAGTGCTTACAGACTATATAAAACATACCATGTAACAACCGAAGTAAAAGGGCCAATCGCCATGGGAGGTTACAAATGCAGACAAGGCGGTACTAAGGAGGAACCAAGCCTATTACCGAAGCAGAAGCCAGCATTTACGAAGAAAAATGACAAAAACCAACGATAAATATGGGTGGAGAGTGTGTGGGGCTTCCATTCCATACTCCTGTACAGCATTGCTCGCAGAGCAGCGCATGCGCTGCCCAGGCTCGACCTAAAAATGATGATGCAACCAGAGCTTCAAATACTAGACCTGGGCAGAAAGTTGGCACAGCAAACCTTTTTCGCCCTCAGGGCGAGTCTATTTCAAGTAAACACAATTAGCACAGTTTCAATGAAGATGGCAATATCCAGTCAGATTTCTGTGATGATAGAATAATTTATTAAAATCTCAACATACATGGAGATATTTACTTTATAAACAATAGGTATCATATGTATAATTTACAGAAAGTCCTGTACATAACACAATACTTATTTAATGGAGGGTTAAAACAACATCAGACCTGGGCCCCTGGCTGCACACCTATATAATGCTTGCTAAGCCCTAATGTGTTTGCTAAGTTTTAATGTTCTCATAGCTGGGGACACACCGGTGATGGAAAGACACAGGAGCAATGCAATGCGATGCGTAAATGATGATAACTAAAAACTAGTCTTTGCAAATGCTAATTTTGAAAAACCGTGGCTGAAACGTACAATATATCTTAACACAAAGGAGAACACAAACTGCCTGTCAAGAAAGGTCACTTTGTTGCAAATCAGGAATATTGAGTGTTTGTGATGTGACCATAGAGGTTCCTGAATGTCCACAACAGCTTGGAAACAACAATGCAGGCACGATGGCAGCTCTTCAACAATGTCAAGCACAGGAAGTGGATAGTGTATTGGAGCTTGTGTGTGTGCGTTCATACAAACCAGTTGGCAAGACAACATCCTGATTTAGTTTTATGGTAACAAAATGGGGTATATGCATTCAAGCACAGAGGTCTCTTAACAGACCCAGCGGGGCGGGGGGGGGGGGTCTCACTTGGTCTGGTCTGGTCTGGGCTGGACGGCCAACCAGCCGGGTGTTGAATTAAAGCAAACGCAAGGGGATGCAGCCGGTTCAGATGGTACTTGAAGCAGTTTTCTTCCAGGCAGTCATCACGCACTTATGCCTGCACTTGTAGTTGATTTGTTAGCAGCCCTTGCTCTCTCTGTGATGATTGGTTCAAGGGTTCCAGTAGGATGGTCATGGACGTCTGTAGGAGTCAAGGTTGCTTCTTGGTTCGCCTCTGGTCTCTAGGCAGAGTATAGTGCACTTGTAGGTGCTCGGCCGGCATCTCTGGTCACCTCGTGCTGGAAATGTCCTTCCACTTAGACAAGAACAGCCGTAAGGCAGGCCAGCACTTTGTAAACCTTAGGATATGAATACAGGCCCAGCAGGCAGCCCTCTGCCATGGTCCATGAGTGTCCCCCCATCACCTCCCGCAGTGTGACCGCTATCTGTGTCCAGTAGGTGGAGAGGGCAGGACATGACCATATGGTCAGCGTCTTGTTCAGTACATCTCGCAGTTCGCTGCCATGGCCAGAAACATCATGTGTAGTCGATGTGGTGTGAGGTACGCTCTTTGAGTTGTCATATACTGAATACATTTGAAGTGGGAGTTGCGGGAGACTACCCTCAGATAATTGAGAAGGGAGGCCCGTTCTTTGTTGGTCAGAACCCTGCCCATCTCCGTGTCCCACTAAACCCCTAAAGTAGTTAGGGGTGAGGGTATGTGTCCCTGTATACCTTGGTACATCCACCGTGTCAGGTACCTACCAGTGCCCATCAGGTGTACCAAGTGCACCAGTTTGTGTGCTGATGGTTCGGCCCTGTCAGGAGCCCAGCCCAGCATATTATATCCAAGTGGACTAGCGTGCACTATAAATAGCGTGTTAGGGAGCCCATGCTCGTGCACAACATCGGTATGGTTGAGTGGAGTGCCATCTCCGAATAGTGCACATACTGTGGATACCTCAGCCAGCTCTATCCCGGTAGAAGTGGGGAGTCCCAGGTTCGGAATGTTGGGTGCATATGGTAAACATCACAATAAATGAGGGAATTGTACATCCCGCTGTGAAATGTTGAGGGTCTGTGTTCCAATATCCGAAGTAAAAATACTAAGAAAAAAGAAAATGAATGCATCTTAATGTTGTTTAATTACCTGTTTTTTAGGTCGAGGACTACCGGTCTGCCGAAGGCAGAACCGGAAGTCGGAGATTTAATGTTTCCTAGAGTGGCTATTTAGCCCGCCTCTCTTTTTGCTTCTCCTCCATTGGCTGGCTTCCTAAACGGAGGCCAGCCATTGGAGGTGAGAGCCGTCCCTCCAAATAGGCTCCGTCTTTTTCAGATTCGGGGGCGTGTTCCGTGCTGTTCTTTCTACTTTTTAGCCACGCCCCCGAATCTGAAACCACCGCTGCGTTCCTCCGAGGCATTTCTGCTTCGCCTCGGAGAAAGGCAGTGGTGTGCTTGTTTAACAAGACGTTCCTCATGCTGCTCTTGAAAAGAAAGATGTTCGACCGGGTCATTCGCTGCATTTTGCTCTCCAACTACAAACACGAGAACCCTCTGACTGAAGCCATCCCTGCACGTGAGGATACGCATGTAAAAAGATCAGAGAGCGCGTGCACAAAAGGCTCTTATCTACAATTCGGTGATCGATTGGCGAAATTACAGCAATCTGTGCTCCATCTAATGAGGAAGCCGCTTGCACGTCCCCTTAATGCGCCTGTCAGCGGCGGCATGGTCGCTGCATCCGAAACCACTACGTTGTTAAATGTATTTTCTTCCGAAATGGCACCTAAAAGATTTCAGAAACAGAAGTTCCGAATAAAAACGAGCGCGCACGGAGGGGGCCTTCTCCAGAAGAGAAAAACTGCACAAAAAGAATACATTTTCAGCTCCCGGGAAGAGGCTGAGTATAATCGACGGATGGCCCCTCCTCTCATCCCACTGAGATCTCGTCTGCTCTAGCTGCAAACAAGGAATGGCGCGTGCCTGGCACCCAGGCATGAGATGCCGCGGCGTACTGGGCATTAAAAGGTCTTCAAAAACAATTGGTTGGAAATTTGGAATTTTGTGCACTGTTCCGAGAGCGGCGATGTTATTATGCTGCCTAGCTCTCACACAGACCCACACAAACAACAAAACCGTCCACTGCTTGGAGAGCTCGTCTCGGGGGCTGCCTCTCGCCCATGCAGTACCGCACAATATCCAGCAGGGGGAAGCAGTGTAGTAGTAGTTCTCATCCTAGCCCTCAGGCCAATCCCATGGCACGTTACACACTCTTACTTTAAGGCAAGTTTGTAACTCTTCATTTTGATATTAAGTTGCTTAAAAACCAACAGTAGGGTAGCTAATAATTTTGAGCTAATGGGTGTGCGCCAATTTATAGGAAATCGTTCGTCAGAATCCAGAAACAGTTGCTTACAGACGTTGGTATTTATGAACTGGGTTTAGGCATGAGTGTTTACATAGCGCCGGACTATGATTCGAATGGCTTCTAAGCGCTGCCGTCAGGTTCAGACGCTCCGGGGGGCCTTGCGCAATTGTGGGAAGAAAGGTGCAGGAAATGAAATTGCCCAACACGTCAGTCGCTTTTTTTCACACACTCAGGGGTGAGAGATGGATTGCAGCTGGGTTTGATACACCCCCTCCCCCCTCCCCACCAGACACATGCGCACGCACATCCAGACCCGGGCATTTCTTTCACTGGATCCAGGGACCTTACTTCAATTGATCCAACCGAACGCAGCAGAACCACAACTCCCAGAATGCACAGTGCTGGTAAACAAACATCACTTAGCACTGCGTCCTGGTGACCCGGGGCCGTCCGGTCCTTATCAGCAGCAGGGGGCTGTAATGTTTCAATCCACTGGGCTGTCAATACCACCTTTTGGGAAAAGCAGATGTCTTTTGTGGCCATGTATTTCCGGTCGTAGACTGTGTAATTACACAGAGAGCGTCTGGTATAGCACCTCTGCTGTTTCTAGGTGCTACGAACAGCTGGTGTCACTATGACCCAGAGCGATGGTGCTCAATATACTGACCCCGGCAGGAGGAGGGCTGGGAGTTGATCCTGAAGTGTGACCTGCAGTGACCGCAGATGTCAGCAGCGAGCGCCGAACCGCCGCACCCTCACCTCACGATGGGCAGGTACAAGCAGCCAGGGAGCCTCGGGATTGGCTCCTTCCCAGGCCTGGCTCAGGGCCACTCCCTCCCCACAGGAGGCATAAAGACCGGGCCGAGGCTCCCCACCAGACACATGCGCACGCACATCCAGACCAGGGCATTTCTTTATTAACTCACTTTAATATCGAAACCAAAACTCGAGCTTCCAGCAACTGGAGGTCTCCCATCCAAGTACTAGCCAGGCCCAGGCCTGCTTAGCTCCGAGATCAGGCGAATGCAGGGTGGTAAGGCCCTGGCCTGTAAAGCTGATCAATTACTTGCTTCAGCATCTGCAGGCGCAGTGCCGACATGCCAGAGGTGCCTTTTCACAGGTCTGGCGGCATTGCCCATCGCCGGGATTCCATCACATCCTCTCCCAACGGCGCACCACAGCCGAACCCGCTAGGCCGTGGTACACTTTGCTGTTAACGGTTGCCTGTAAATGATCTGGTTTAATTTGAAGCTGTATGCAGCTCCGCATATGCCTCATAATATATGTTGGGTGGCTCTGTATTTGTATGTGGGTGACTGTGTATGTGTGTGGCTTTGTATCTGTATGGCTCTGTATATGTGTGTGAGTAGCTCTGTATGTGTGTATGGGTGGCTCTGTATGTGTAGATCAATGACATAGTGTATGTCTACATCTATGTGACTAGGTCTATATGTCTATGTAGTTGATTCTCTCTCTAAAACTACCTCACTATCCTCTACCTCTCTCTCTCACTACCCTACTCTCTCACTACCCCACTCTCTCACTACCCCACTCTCTCACTACCTCTCTCTCTCTCACTATCTCAATCACTCCCTCTCACTAACTCACTCTCTCTCTACCTAACTATCTACATCACTCTCTCACTCACTACCTCAATCACTCTCTATCTCACTACCTCACTCTTTCTATCTCACTAACTCACTTTCACTCTCTCTTTCACTACCTCTCTCTCTATCTCACAACATCACTCTATGCTTATATATCACTACCTCACAACATCCCTCTCCCTCTCCCTCGCTACCTCACTCTTTCACTACCTCACTCTCTCTATCTCACTACCTCACTCTCTCTCTCACTACCTCACTCTCTATTTCAATACCTCACTCTCTCTATCTCACTACCTCACTCTCTCTCTGCTAATGCAATAGGTATCACACATGCAAAAAAAAGCTAATGCCAATAGAAATGACAATGCCATTTATTTAGGGATACAAAAATGATACAAAAATAATGAGCAATACCAATAGCTCTACCTATAATATTGCCGAGACCATTGCATTGTAAATGCTTGTCTTACAGTAGTTGGAGAGGTTTGTTTGTAATTCATTCTTTTCTCTTGAGAAGACTCCCACACCTCCAGACACACCCTTACCTTCCTCACATCTAAAAATCCAAAGTCCTCAGTTCAATATTATACATCGGATTATTTTTGCGTGGGTTATTTTTTCCTCTGATTTCTTGTCTGATTTACTGTTAGATGCATTTTGCATAGTTCCATTGTTCTCTACACACAGCCTCGTAAAGCTCATCACATGGCTGGTGCCCTCAGACTGCGCACACTCTGCCCCTTGAGTTGCTTTGGTTGGATGTGCACATTGTTTTGCTGCTGAGACATGTGGGGGGGCCTGAGTGGAAGTCTGTGTTTAGCTTGAAGGTGATCCGGTCAATAAGTGGAAGCCTGTGTAGTAGTTTCAGCGTAAGAGGAATGATGTCCAAAGCTTTCTTTACATCTATCCGTATGGATGCCTTGAGCTAGCCCACCTGCTTGGAGCCTAGAGTCTGAAGCTTGAGTCATCCGCACCTTTCTACGGATTAGTCTTTCTTCTGCATGAAAACGTTTTTAAAATCCCATGTATGTCACTTTGTAGCGATTTTTCCTGTGAGGAATTCCCCCAAAGTGGGCATGTATGCTTGCAAATAATGTGTGTTCCTGGACAGAAGTTTGACGCTGAAACCTTCTTCTTCAGCGAAGGATCCTTCTCTCTGTAACTCCTATTAATGACCGATTTTCTGCTTGGAATCCATGTATAGGTTGTTGGAATATTATGTTTGAGTATGAGGGTATGCACTACCACTACCACTTTCACTCACCTGATGCAGCTGGAACCTCTCATTTGTTGTTTTGTTCTGTCTATTTGCAGCCGGTGGAGGCCACTGACGATGCCTTTTGGGACCAGTTCTGGGCAGACACGGCTACCTCGGTTCAGGATGTCTTTGCCTTGGTTCCAGCAGCAGAAATACGGGCGGTGAGGGAAGAATCCCCGTCTAACCTGGCCACACTCTGCTACAAGGTACGTAGGGTTCACTCTGTGTCCTTTTTACTACTTTGAGGTTTAAGTCATGCCCCCTTTTTTGCTCCCCACTGACTAGGCTTTGCTCGAAGATCACACTGTGTTCTCCTACACACCAGGGTGCACCTTGTACCGCCACTCTGCTTCAGCATAGCTCTCAACTCATCACTGAATACAGTGCAATACAATGCATCGAAGTGCTGCTTCATTAGCATGTGTAGATGCACACGTTAATATGTACTGTACAGTTTGACCGATTTAGGGTTTGCCTGGTCCCCAGTCCTTAATTTGTAAAATAAATAGTGCTAGTGCGCTAAGCTCTGCTTAGAATCTGCGGCAGATTCAATCTTTAATCCACCTCCAGACACTCTCTGCCCCCTTTATCTTACTCTTAGACGTTTCTGCATTTCCTCTTTGGAAATTTTGTTCCGTTTTTCTCTTCCTCCGTCCAATCAGTTTCTTCGATATAGACTAAAAGATGACTGGCCCTTATACTTGGGCCGTAGCACGCACCACTGCTATAGAATGCAACAAGGCGTCTACAGGCCTATGACTACGAGGCTGTCCCCAAGGAGTATCCAGATGCTGCATAGGATAGGTTTGTGGTAACTGGCTGCCTGTGGTTGACATGGTGTTTACGTGCAGGAAATTCTGGACTCCTGCATACCACATAAATGCCCCAGGTCTACATTCCTGCACTTGTCTTCTGAAAAGGCTGAGCGACTAGCAGTGCTCCTTGGCTCTCTGGATGGTTTGTCTTGTTCTCATCCAATGGCCTCACCCCACTGTTTTGGAGACCGTTTGTCTACAAACACAGGAAGCAGTTTAGAACATGCAGATTTCTCATTTCTTTGATTTTGGTCTCTGCCTTTGCCTTGGGAAAATGTTTGGTCGCCCCAGCAGTATCAGTAGTAGGCCATCGCCCTCTAGACAGCCATGAAGTGGCCCAAGTTTCTTGGAAAGCATGCCCTTGGCTTCCTGTACGCTGCCTGCAAAGTCATCATAATGCCAGGCACCTCTTGGGGGTTCTCTTTCATCTGCATGTTTATAAAGAATTTACTCTCAAACAGTAAACAAGTCATACGCAGTCATACTACTTACTTAGATTTAGTAACACCAGAACAACACTGATTTAACTGCACCGATTTCATCCCTGTCAGTTGTTATCATGTGCAGACCTGTAGGCCATAAATCTTCTGAGCATTACAATAAAAATAACCTCTCATCCCAGCTCTTCATCGTTTTCTCTTTTCACCAAAGTTTCTGGCTTTCTTTGATCTGTTATGTCCTGCACCAGGATATCCCTCCGGGGTCCAGCGTGCACTTCAGAAATCCCCATTAACATAACATCGTGCCCAGTTGTTTCTGTACCCTAGATGAACACACACTGTAACCATAGCTGCCAGGATCCTTTGTTGTCAAACTGCTGGCAACGCCACCATATTTTACTACTACTGTCCATTTATTCCACTGCCACTAATTCAGGAGAGTGAACCTTTTTTACTTTTTATTAACGATTTTTTATTAGTACTTGACCAACAGAATCAAAACAACTAACAGCAGTTGAAGCCCCCCTCAGTAATCAAATCACATACAATTCTCTTATTCCATTGTACCTCCACACCACACTGACAAGGGGTTCCAAAGAGCAGCCTTCTCCATTTAGCACACTTATCAAGAATAGTAACATCATGAGCAATTTCCAGTTATGAAACCACCGTTCTAGAAATTGTTAAGGATTTTCGATAGAAATAATGGCTCTTGGTCAGTCATATGCTTCAATATCATCTCGCACATTTGGACTAGAGCGATGAGAGTCTGGTTACGCATCTATCATATTTCCCTGGAAACACATCATTGCACAGCAATCTAGTTTATCTCCCGCTTCAAAGATATGTATATATAAGCTAAAAAGGCCTCAAATATCTTTGGGTCTAGACTTTGCCAGGATCAGAATCCCTCTAACTGTTCTTGACGGTATGAAACGTCTTTTCTGTAGGGGCCAACCTCCTTTCGCAGTACATTGCCCCTCGTCGTTCAACCAGTAATATCATTTTAAATTTTTTTTTTTTTTAATATCATTAGTAAATACAACAAATCGAGCAATACATCATCATGATTAACACAGCCATTTGCCAACATCACATACCAAGCGTTTTCACTGTACATTCCGAGTTATAAATTGAAATATGGTCACCCCAGATATCTTGTAATACAATTCGCAAAATTAGCCTTCCCCCCCCAAATGGACCCCCAGTGGGGACCACACCTCTGACATATTAGTCGCTCAAGTCCAGGTCTGAGTCCTCAGGTGGAGGGGCACATATGTTTCCCCGAAAAGTGTTCCAGTTTCCCCACACAAGTGTCCATTTTCGGGGGCATCCTCTATTAATAAAAACTGCCTTTTCTGCCACCATGGTGCTATCAAGGTCTCGGCACCATTGCTGATGGGAGGAGACCGTCGGGGCTCCCCAGTGTTGTGCGATGTTTCGTTTGGCTAATACGATGGTCAGCGTTACCCATTCCTGCGCTGCATGGTTGAGATCTGTTGGCTCCCACACATTAAGTAGGCATCTCCGTGGTTCAGGGGGGACATCGACCCCGCAAACCTGGGTTATTGTGGCCATCACCGCCCTCCAATATTGTTGAATGTTGGGACATTCCCAGATAGTGTGGTAGAATGTACCTGTAAACCCACAGCCCCTAAGGCAAAGCGGCGTGTCTGCCTTCCCTATTTTGTGAAGTGTCGATCTTGTGAAGTATGTTCTATGCAGTATTTTAAGCTGCACAAGCTTTAGTCTGGAGGGGGTCGCCACCACTCGTGGGGACGCCAGCGCCTCCTGCCAATCTTGCTCGTCCATCTCACCCATCTCCGCCTGCCATCTCTCCCTAAGGGTCTGTGTGGGGACTTTCTGATTGTTAACCAACTTCCGGTATGTTAATGAGATTGCTTTTTTAGTTAGAGAGTCGGTTAGCAAACGATCCTCCAGAGGTGAGGACTCGGATAGATCGCTTCCCGGAGGTATGGCCCTCGTAAGGGCGTGTTTTATTTGCATGTATCTGTATTGCTCTGTTCCTGCCATTTGATACGTTGCTTGGAGTTGCGCAAAAGGGACCACCTCCCCCTTTTTCCAAAGGTCGCCCACCCTGGAAATGCCCATGAGGTCCCACTGTGTAAAACCTTCGCTCTTACGCAGCTTACCAAACCGGGAAGAGTCCCACAATGGTGTGTGTTGAGTTATCACACCCTTCCAGCCCAGTGCCCGCTGAGCCTTAAACCAAACCTGCACCGTGTGGGCCGTAGGGCCGATCAACTTGTTTATCTTGGATTTATCATACAGGGCGCCCATGATTCCATTCGTACCCATCAAGTTCCTGTCCATACACCGAGCCGGTTCGTCCTGGGGGGCATGCCGCCATTGATTGATCACTATAAGCTGGGAGGCCCAATAATATATGTTAATGTTTGGTAGCGCAATGCCACCGTCGTACCAGATCCGTATTAGTTTACGCGTAGCTATACGGTGAGGCTTCCCCTCCCAGAGTAGGTGATCCGCCTCAATGGCTTTAAAATATGAGTCGGGTATTGGCATGGGTGTATTTTGTAGTGCGTAAAGAAACCGGGGGAGAGCCATCATTTTAAACAACGCAGCCCTCCCCAACAGTGTCAGCGGGAGGGAGTGCCAACTCCTAACGTCACTCTTTAGCCTCTTCAGAGGTGGAAGCAAGTTACGTTCCGTGAATTGCGCATGATTTGGCGTGATGTGGATACCGAGATACCCAAAACCGTCAGATGCTATCTGTATTTCAGCCCCTCTGGGCAAGCGTGGGGGTGGGCCTTTGAATATGTATAGCACAGATTTGTTCCAGTTGATGGAATTGCCAGAGACTGCCATATGAAGCGCAAATGTCTAACCGGCAATTAAGGCATCGCTCTGGGTGTGTCAAATATAATAAAATATCATCTTCGTACAGGGAGATACGGTCCTCCCAGTCCTCTGTCCATTTCAATCCTTTTATTACTGGGTCTGTCCGAATCCATGCCGCGAGCGGCTCCAGTACTAACACGAAAAGTAATGGGGAGAGGGGGCAGCCTTGTCTAGTCCCTCGCCCCAGCGGAAAGTCTTCCGACAATCGGCCATTGACCACTGCCTGCGCCAGTGGCTGTGAGTATAGTAACTTTATCCATGCACAGATTTTGGGTCCAAACCCAAAGTGCTGCAGTACCGCAAAGAGAAATGGCCACTCCACCCGATCGAAGGCCATACTAGCATCCAGCGAAAGGATGACCGCCTCCTCTTGTATATCGGGTTCACTAGCTAGTATACCGTGTAGGCGTCTAAGGTTCATCGCTGTGTTTCTGCCTGTTATGAATCTGGATTGGTCTGGATGTATGAGCGTCGCCTAATGGGGTTGCAGTCTGGCCGCTAGCGCCTTTGCCAGTATTTTCGCTTCCGATTTGAGGAGCGAGATCGGTCGGTAGGAGGAACACTCCTGAGGAGGTTTACCGGGTTTGAGTATCGCTATGAGTATAGCCACCCTCTGATCTTGTGGGAGCATCCCCTGCCAAACTGGCTTGGTACATTCTCAACAAGTGTGGTACCAGTGTGTCCGTCTCTCTTTTGAACCATTCCACCGGTATCCCGTTGGGTCCCAGCGCCTTTCTGGGCTGGAGTCCCTTAATGGCTGCAGTGATTTCCTCATTAGTGAGGTCCGCTTCTAGTAGTTGTGCGTCTTGTGGTGTCAGTCTTGGGAGCTGTATGTCTCGTAAGAATTCTAAGTTCTCCTCGATTGTTGCCGTTGCCATGGGAGTGTATACTGTTTCGTAATGATGCGCAAATGCCATTGCGATATCATTTGGGTCTGCTATCATCTCTCCGGCAGGTAACCTAAGTTGTGCCACTCAACGGCTGGCCCTTTCCTTTTTGTCTAGCCATGCCAGTAACTTGCCCGCCTTGTCCCCCACTTCGTAGATCGTGTGTTGTGTTTTCGTGATCCGTGCCCTGGCCACCTCCCATACATGGTCCCTGTAGGCCTGCCAAGCTAAGTTTAGAGCATGGGTGTTGGTGTCAATGGGATCTGTTGCGTGATCGCCTTACGCGCGGTCTACCGCTCGTTCCGAACTTTGAGGTATCCTGGGTGGATGGGGAAAATACGTCGCCGACCCAGAAGGCGTGATGTATGTTAATAGTAGGGGTGAATGATTGGAGATGCCTCTCGGGAGGTGTTTGATCTCCTGTATTTTGTCTAAACCCGTTTGGGCGGTGAAAAAATAGTCTATCCGGGAAAGACTGTTATGCGCGCCTGAGTGATGCGTATATTGGTGTTCTGAAGGGTGACGCATGCGCCAAATATCCACTAAACCAAGTGCGTCGGTGAAGTCTTGCAGGGGTGATGAACCTGTTCCCTGACGACTAGGCGGATGCCTGTCCCATGTGGCATCCATTATGGTGTGGAAATCGCCCCCTATCATGAGTTCCCCGGGGGGCAGATCGAGCAGGAACTTACCTAGGGCCTGGAACGCTATTGTGTGTAGTGCCGGAGGAATGTACACCGAGACAAAGTTAAAAATTCGCCCCTCCCACTGACAGGAGGCCGCTGCAAATCGACCCTGATCATCAGTCCAGGTTGCGGTCAGTACCAAAGGGCAGCTCTTACGGAGCAGGATCCCGACCCCCTTGGAGCCCGATGTGAATTCAGAGTGGGTCACCATTTTAAAGCCCCATCTGTCCAACTCTTTGACTGCTGTACCAACCAGGTACGTTTCTTGTATCGTAGTGACTGATGGGGCATGTCTTTTGAGGTATTGCAACACTAGGCCTCTCTTTATCTTATTACCAAGGCCATTTACATTCCAGGAGACTACGGTCAAGGGCGACCCTAGTGTATGCGCGTTATTTACCTGTTATTTACCTGTGAGCTAAGGGTCGTGTCTGCCATAACCTTGTGGGTCTGGTGACAAAGGCATGAAGGCGTGTCTCAGCCAGCGGTGTATCCGGCATGTGTAGTGACATTTGTATGACTGAGTCCACTAGATGTGCATTTGCTCGTATGTATAATACAAAATAAACAACTAAGAACAAGAAACAAAATCCCCCTGCAGTAAAAAAAAACAACCCCCCCGTCTCCCTCCTCCCTGCTCCCCTGCCAGACGGATTCCCAACTACCCGCCTCCCCAACAATGCAGAGTGCTTCGATCCCATTAAACAGTACTTGCGTGTGGGGGGAGGAAGTCAGAGAAGCGCCTCAGGCGTCCCCTTGCTCAAAGATGATAATCCGGTTGTCAGTCTTGTCATGCAAGTGCATCGCTAGAGTTCCGATGTGATGTGCCATTCGTATTCTGGTTGTGACGGGCCGGTCTCGCCAACGCGGGTCCAGCTCCACAGTCACTTTTTTGGCTTTGCTGCTGATTTCAGGCCGGTCCATGTGGCAGGATATTGCTCAACAGTTTTAAGGACATTGTTCATCACTGCCTGGCCTTTGATGTGGGGGGTCCTCCTTGTTGTTCTCGGTTGTGCGATCCCCTGATTCGTTCCCCTCTTGGAGTCGTTGTGGGTGTCTTTCTGCCCGCCGGGATCCTCCTACCCGTCGCCAGCCCTCTAGCCAGTCCTGGGCCTCCTCAGGTATTTCGAAAAACCACGTTTTTCTATCTGCCACCACTCGCAGCTTGGCCGGGAACAGCATGGAGTATGCTAGCTCTCCGCTTCTGAGTTCTTTTTTGACCTCCTGGAAGTTTCTCCTTCGCCTTGTGACTGTCGCGGGAAGAATGAGACCACTGAGTTCTGGATACGTAGCGGAGGAGCCACCCGTGCAGTCTGTAGTATGATGTCCTGATCTCGAAAATTGAAAATACGGTACAGGATGGGTCTGGGGGTGGGGGCCCGGTTTAGGCTTGCCTCCCGGGACTCTGTGCGCCCTTTCCACTGAAAAGAAGGTGAAGAGCCCCCTGGGCTGGAGCCGGGTTTTAATAAGGTCTTCGACGTAGAGATCCATTGCTTGGCCTCCTTCTCTTTCCGGAACTCCCGTAATGCTAACATTGTTGCATCGAGAGCGCCCTTCCTGGTCGTCCAGCTTGGCCGCCATGATCTTGTTGTCAGCTTCTGACTGACCTTCCGTTGTAAGGCGCTGGTGTCTGTCGCGAGGGTGGTCGCCACCTTTTCCACCTCAGAGACTCTGGTGGCCATTTTCTGAAAGTCTGCTCTCAGAAAGGAGACATCTGAGGAGATCGATCCCACTGTAGTTTCCACGTTATTGAGGGCAGACATTATAATCCTCAAGCTTGACCTTGGGAGACCCTTCGGGTGTGAGGGCCGCCTCCGTTGGGGCCCGTCGTTCAGGCAATGCTGAAGAGTCCTTGTAATACACATATTTATCCAGCTTGAGCTGCGGAGTCGTGCGAGGCCCTCTGCCTACCTTCAACGGCTGGTTACTGAGGTCTCTATGTGCCTATATCCAATCACTGGATGGTAGTCTCCGCCGCCTGCCGTGTGTCTACGTGTCACACGCGGCCTGTCGGTTTTCCCGGGCACTCAGTAAGATAGGGGGTTGGCAAGTCAGCAGCCACCCCAGCCGATGTAGGCCGGGACTCCTCTGTGTGCGTCTCAGCAGAATGGGCCTGTTGCAGGGCGAGATTGGAGATGGCACTGCCCACACCCGCCTCTGGGACTTTGTGTCCCCTGAAACCTATGCCTCCCAGCCTGTGGGTCTCCGCACCGTATAGCATGCAACAGTAATATCATCATTGTTGTTATTTATTTATTTATTGTTAACTTGCATACACTGGCCGGGATGTTTTTGACCAATCCCAAAAGAGCTTCCAGTGGCTGTCAGGGCACAGCAGTCCCACAGATCTCCCTGATGCACTCTTATACAAGTGTCCAGAACTTGGCCTCTTTCGGGCACAGCCATGCCTGAGGTAGGAAGTCCGCAGATGGGGCGTGAACCTTAAGGTCCATTTGTTTTAACACTTTTGGGTTCTTTCCTGGCTTCTCTTTTTTAACTTAACGTAAGAATGTGCATCAGAGCATCAAAACAAAATGTATTTGTATCTGGAGTATAGATGTTAATATTGTGTTTTCAATTGTTGTAACTTTTATCCAATACAATTTATGAATGTTAAAGAGGGAACCCTTGGATTTTCTTTGTTAACTTTAGCCTTTTGCAAAGTAACACCTTCAACAATCAGAAGCCTAAAATTCATTTGATTTGTTTTGTGCAGTCTACAAAGACTCTCGGGCACTAAATACTGCTGATTCTTCTGCAATACTTTGACCAATCTTGTAGTTCATCATTTACAGTATACACAAATATTTATAATATTTGTATTGCATTACTTTATTTTGCGGATGAGGTGAGGGGCAAACAGTGAAATTTGTACTGGGTGTTGGCACAATTTAGGCAAAGGGAGCAGGTAGAAATGTAACAGTACTGTGCTCATTGGGGGTAGACTGCTGAGATGGTTGCACATGGAACTAAGTAATCACCTGCTCTTGTCTTCTCTTCCGTCTCTCACGCAGGCTGTGGAGAAACTGGTGCAGGGGGCCGAGAGTGGCTGCCACTCTGAGAAGGAGCAGCAGATCGTTCTGAACTGCACACGGCTGCTCACCCGCATCCTACCCTACATCTTTGAAGATCCTGATTGGAGGGGCTTCTTTTGGTCAACTGTCCCAGGGGCCGGGCGTGGAGCAGTATGTGTTGACTTTATTTATCAGCACTGCTTTTTGTGTGAAGCAGTGGAACTGGGTGTGAAGCCATGCGTGTTAAGTCACATATTTTGAAAGCTTCTAGTTATTTTGAGTGCTGGTGAATTAGTGGTGGAACGAGGAGGTGTGTTGTTTACTTATAAAGCTCTAGGAGAATGCGGAGAAGGTCGGTGTTGGCTGTTCTGCTTAGTGCCTGGCATAGGGACAAGGAGGCAATTTGTTGTTGAGGTGTTGGCTGCATGTGGTAATAGTAATGTGCTGGATGGGTTCTGGAAGAATGCAGTGTAAATGATTTCTTCGGATGGTGTTTTTGCTACAGCCTAGTTTCTGTATATTCTTATCTTCTGGTTTTACTTTACAGAGTGATGAGGATGAGGACAATTCTCGGCCGCTGGCAGAGTCCTTGCTGCTGGCTGTAGCTGACTTGCTTTTCTGCCCTGACTTCACAGTCCAGAGCCACAGGAAAAGCAGTGTGGTAAGTTCCCAAAGAAGGTCTGCTGTCTTGCTTTTTTATTTCCGTACTTCACCTCTAGTCTGGTGGTGTCCTTACTGCAGGTGTGTTGTAGGCCACCATAGGTGAGCTTGTATGCCAGGTAGCCAAGGTTAAGGCATCACAGATAAGGATCTATTTGTACTTGTTGGCCTCAGTAGACACCTGGATCCCATACATGGCATGCTCAGTTGTTTGGGCTGTGAATTTGCTTTGGGCATTTTTTTAAAAGTAGGCTCTGCTTTACAGAAGCCACTTCAAAAACGCACAATTCAATGAACCAAGCACACATCATCCTCATTTGCTTACATACTAGTATGCTATGTCAATGTGGCATTGCCTTTTGCCACTTTGTAAAAGTGGCACTGTGTCATTTGCCAGGCCTATAGTATTTCCTAGCATTTATTTATTATTCAACTAGTCTTTGTGACATGTTTTGGTTAGGGGTGTGTGAAGTGTTTTCGCTAGCTCATGACTTTGTGTATTCATTAATCCTACCAAGAAGGACTCTTATTTTTCCAAACTCCAAACAAATTTATCTAACTGCACCACCCCTTGTACATTTTAGTTGGATACCTTGTGTCACTTGAGGGACAACCTCAGACTTACATTCCCGAATATTATTGACCAAGCTATACGCCTGGGTCTCTGGCCTAAAGCATCAGAAGGCATGGAGAGCAAAAGTTAACTCTGTGTGGCGTGAGTTATATGATGGCTACATCACCTCCATTTGGCAGCCTACCTGACGTAGCAGCTAGTATGTTGATGTGCACACTGAAGAGAGTGAAGGTCTGGCTACCAACTACACCAACCTGAATGACCTCTTTGGGCGGTTAGTGGTGGCAGCCTGATGACACAACATCCATAGACTGACTCGTTTAGAAAGGAAAGACTTTCATTGATATAAGGGTGAGGCAGCATACAATTGCTGAATTGAAGTGCTTGAACTGACCATTGTCAATACTCTGGGCATATTCAGTACCATTCCCTTTGATCTTGTGTATTGATCTTGAGCCTAGGACAGAAGTCAGGTTAGAAGCAGATTCCCAGAAAAGAGCTAGAAACAGAGCAGCGGGGAGCTGGTTCAGAACAGAATGTGGGGTAGATAACTTGACAGTCCCATTCCTGAAGATACATATTGGATGTAGGAGCTGGGCATCTTCTCAACTGGACCGCTACTACCAGAAGGGCAGAGCAAACGGTTTGCCTGAGACATGATCTGGTGCAAAAAAAGGTAAATTCCACAAATTGTTTCTACATTGACCCTCCCCAGTAAATCCAAGAACATTTTAGAGATAGCAGAATACAGAAGCAGCTCAACAGTAACAGAAACCCTTTGAAGAAATTCTGTCACTCCAGACTTTTACAGTCTCTGGGTGACTGCCTGTAGAGAAGAAGCTTTAATTCTCAATTGTCCTGGCTGTAGACAAGGCTTGCTATCAGACTTGACTCGAGTTCTTAGCAGAGTCCCTGATTCAATAGTATCTGTTCGCAGTCTTCAGTCACTGAGAATCTTAACCTACTGGTACCCACATACAGAGGAGTCCGAATGTGAGGAAGAACAGCAATGCTTCTGGTGGAACAAAAGTAAACTGAAGACCGCAACTGGTTAAGGATAAGTTCAGACACTGTAATTCAGCCTGCCAGATCAATCTATACCAATATGTTACTGAATACAGATCACAAATGGCACCTAAAGCCACCTATGGGCCAGTACTACTGTAAAAAACATCCACTGAAACAAAAAACTAAAGTAGTTACACCCTGGTGGCCTTGTTGTTCTATTGAATTTCTGTATTGATGGCAGGCTATCCTAGTTAGCTGATTTAAACACCAATCAGACTGTCAAAAGTTGTACCAGAGAATGTCAGACAGCAGTAAATTAACTCCTGACAACAAGAACGTGTAATATCACAGACTATACTATGGAGGACCCATGGTTGTATGAATACATTAACCTGGATGCTCAAACACAGATGTAGTGAGTGTGAGTTGATTAAAAAAAATCATGCAAGTCAGTGAGCAAGTACATGCAGTACTACGACTATGATGAAAGTACTCAAAAGTGCTCATTGAATTGGACTCCCCTGCCACCTGTGGAGATCCTAGTGTCATGAGTGTGAATCCCAGAAAAGCCAGCTCCACCTTCATTTTTCTTAATACCATAAAATCGGGTGATAACATTACAGCATAATAAAGCCACAGAAATGAGATATTTAAAGCTTTATTAAAACCCCCTACATACCGTTTCCTGGATCCGGATGTCTGCCTATACTGCGTCTAGGCAGAGAGCTAGCCCTAGTTCTTCTGTCTGAAGTAGCCATAGTTAGCCTGTTCTCCACAAAGGTATCCTCTCCACAATCTTCCACTTGAGAATTCTTTCCTGCAGACAGAGTTTTTGCAACACTTCCTTTTAGGTCTGGCCTAGAGGCAGCTTTGGTGTCGTGGTCAACCTCATACATACATACGTAGACTTCTGGTCAGTCGTCTTCATCCACTGGTCTGTTCAGCTGTCATTCACATTGTGTCCCCGCACATATATCCTGTGGCAGTGGGTCAGCCTGCTAGCTCTCTTGCACTTTGAGAGACCACATTTTCATTTATTACATCCACAGCTGCCTGGAAAGGAGTGCAGTTCAGTGTCAGCAGTGGTTTGCCTGGGCTGTGGGGTTACTCACTTATTTTTTATATTGTAAACTTTGAAACAAAAAGATACATGTTAAATTGCACATGTGCCAAAGCTAGACATGTTGCTTTGCCAATACTTTTATTTTCCACCAGCTAATGGCATTTACACATATAACAAATTGCTATGTGCGTAATGGGTCCTGACCGCGATGTGATTACTATCCATTGGGAACAGGAGGCTCCACAATTCAATGCATTTGCATTACTAGATTTTACCCAGTTTGACAATTCTGAATTCTGTGTAGTAGGTTTCTCTGAAAAGTACACTTGCTGATGGTATTTAAATGGTTTACTTGTCCCTGTATTTGTTGATATCATCTTGCTTTGTTGTTTCTCCTGGTGATTTCAACCCAGGAAGACCACAGGAAGTTACCTCTGTCACATTTTTGTTCGTGTGTAAGAAATCTGTGACAGGACATTTGTTTTCAGGTCAAAATCTATTGTAATGTTGTGTTTTATGGGTCAGTGCAAGTCATCCGCTATTAAACATCTGTTGCCAAGGAAAATCACGCACTTTTGCTCTGTGCTTGGTGATTTTACCTCCCTGAATCTGCTGTAACATTGCAGAGTGCAGTATGAGCATTTGCCTGTTGGAGACACTTGTCCTCTGAATCCCGTCTCCCCAACATTTTTCACTGTGTGTATGAAGCACAGATGCCACCCCAAAACTACAACCTTGTAACTTCAACACCACACTACAAATTATAGTACAACAACAACCTAAACAGTATGGATAAATTAAAATACTACAGTTACTGTTGTACTGTACTCCTAAAGTGTGGAACAACCTGCTGCTACACATAAGAGCCTCCTCCTCACTTCTTGAGTCCTGCAAAAAGCCTTTTCGAGTATTCCCACTAGGCTCTAGGTTTGACTAGACTCACACCTGCTCAATACTCGTATACCCTCCAGGGTGATAGTGCACTCTTCAAATCTGCATAATATAACATAACATACAGTGCTACCATGTCACAACTTTAGCACTACAACACTACACCTAAAATACAACACTACCCGAATGACACTTCTTCACCTCGTCAATACGATTACATGACTACAGGGCCTCAACGCTATGATCTATAAGTACAGTACTAAATCACAATTGGAGTACCTCAACTACAGCAATACATGAAAATAACTATAACCACAACTAATTATCACAGCTACAGCAATACTACTACCAAACTATGACTAGACTGCTACTGTGATAGATAACATTCTGCAGCATTGGAACCTGAACCTCCATGTTACCTCAGTGATAGCGTTACCGGTGTCCAGTCATTTTCCTGAATCAGCTGCAAGTACACTACAATAAAGCATTACTGCATTACAAAGTCATACCTACTAATTTTCTGATGCTTTCAGAATTAGGTTTGCCTGTCCTTGCGTTATTCAACTCTACCAGGCTCTTTGAGTATGACACTGATGGCTCTGAGAGAAGAGATGGAAGGGAGAGGACAGTGCATTTATTTACCACTTTTTCATAGTGGCATGCAGCTCATGTTTCCTCCCTCAAATCCCCCCCCCCCCTTGCTTCCTTTTGCTCTGTGGCTCAAGCAAAACTCTATGGCTGTTATTTTGAAGGGTACTAGCCTTCGTGCTTAGCAGGACTCGTCTGTCCACTCTCAAAAATAATTGTGGTCATTCTGACATTAAAGCCTTGTCCCCAGCTAAAATTCTGACTCCTTAAATTGTAGTCTCAACTGGTTCTCCTCAGGGATGCGTAACTTCATGCGACTATTTATACTCCATTAGATCTCCTCCTTTTGGACTCCATCATCTTTAATATCTAGTTCTGCTTCCCAGTGTCCATTCTGCTTCCTCAGTCTGGAGGCCTCTTGATGTTGACCTAAGGGTCAAAGTCAAGACCATTCTCAGCACTGATCTTAGGAGTAGAAGGTCTGAAGCGAACTCCATTCCTCAATTACTATACTTCCTTCTCCAGCCACATAGAAAACATGGCATCTGGAAAACTAAGTCCTATTGAAGGAAGATATGTTGTCAATAAAAAGCTAGAGGAAGGTCGTGATGTGGATTTAAATGAGGGAGTGATTTTGATTAGGAATGTGCATGAGGCTATTTTCCAGCTTATCAACCAGGAGGAGAGAAAAAATACTAGCCTTCATAAATGTACCCTTGTTTTAGATAGACTTTGTATTCCTTTGGCTATGAAGAAGCTTTAGTGGCGGATGCTTCTGGTCACCAAAATAAAGGATTCAACATACTTGATGAACCTGGCAAAGGCAGTGTGCTCTTCTACTGACATTTCATTTGTATTTTGTTTAAGCTGCACCAAATGTTAACTTGTTATTGAATTAAGATTGTGGCCAGTTATTTAAGTATCTGATCATTACTTTGGTGAATATTGACAGCTGAGCATCCAGGGAGGTTGATTCTGGGGTTGTTTTAAAGAGAATGACTTGGTTCAACCTCTAGGGTTTCAGGTTCAAAGCTCAACAATAATTAGTGCTATTTTCATATAAGCAAGCATTTTTTGGATTCAATGCAAATAAAGGAATGCATAAAATAAATGCTAGAAGTAAAATAGCCAATGCAGTATACCTAAAGGAGAAAGATCGCTTTGCATCAGGTTCTACCATGTCAGAACCAACCATATTCAGAGGATGGAGGAAATCAAACAGTTTTCAGTGCTGCAGTAGGTTAGTCAGCAGAAACAGAAATGTTTTAATTTCACGCCTCTTGTTAAAAACACTCTATTGAGTGTCAGTGTTGCAGTTCTTTAACATCCGTCAAGTGGGGCCTGGTACCCATCAGAACTGTTTAGTTAATTCAGTGGTGCAGGATGCCTACAAGGTCCTACAGGAAATCTAGGTAGCTGATATAAGTTTAATTGTTTAAAAAACTCCTGAAGGGTATTGTGAAACAGTAATTCTATAGATTACTTATATACACTGCTGCAAATTTACACAATTACAAAAGGAGTATTTCAGCCACTATTTGTAGTTGATAAAGGCAAAACACCATCAGAGCCATTTGCAGGGTATTATGAGTTGGACTCACACTAAAAATATCAGTATAGGGGGCGTGGCTTGCTGCCAGGCAAGATGGCCGCAGCCTAAAGGAGCTCAAAGGGTGAGGCTGTCTCCCCTGAAATCCGCTCAGTAATCCGCGACATATATTGTGCCCAAAGGACATCAACGCGGGCCAACGAGGAGCGGCGGTGACTGGTTTGACCCCGGAGTCTCCCCGTGGCCCAGAACGCCGTGAGGACCGGGCCGTCTGATGAGGCCTACACTGGCGGCCGAGACCGGGGACTACATTTTGTGGAGCGGCCCGGGCTCTGTGCGGGAGGCCCGGGGCCGCCCAGGAGGAGCGCCGGAGATTGTGAGATACGGCGGTGAGCGCCCGACGGACAAAGCGGCATCCGCATCCCGGCTGCGGCCCTGAGCCGGCACCAATGAAGTGAAGCGGGCGGCTGGTGGCGGGACCTGCGGGGCGCCGGTGAGGAGCGGTGAGGGGCTGCTCCGCAATTGCTGTGCCGGTCCTGTCGGGGCCTCTAAAGTTTGAAGTTTGTGCCATGAATTGCGTGAGGCGCCCCTGGTGAGGCGCCTGGGGAGCCTACTACAGGAGTGAACCGGCTACCCGCCCCTCCTTTGTGCCATATGTGAAGGGGGAACCGGCGGGACACAGCTGGCGGCGTCGCCAGGCGGCAGTGCACTGAACCTCTGGCACCAACCCCGAGGTGCTCCACAGAAGCTGCAGTGCCCGACTGGGGAGGTTCGAGCGGGCAAGAGGTGGGGAGAGCGAATCTGTGGAGCTGTGGCTGACCCTTGTGCGAGCCTGGAGATGTGATTCCTGCTAGGAACAGGTGATAACCAACAGGGACTGGGTCGGTGTTGCCCCCCCCCCACCTGAGAGAGCGCTGACCAGGGGGGGCTGGACGGCAGACGGGGACTTCTCCCCAGTGTTCCCTGATGCACCATTTGCCCCACGGTGCGCAGGGGTAACAAAGGAGAGCATTTATCTGCCCGAAGATGAGTGGGAAAGGGAACCGCACGCACCAGCAGGGAAAGCTAGATAAATTTGCTTATAATTAAGACTCTCCCCCACTTCCGGAACGGACTGGGCACACAAATAAGGTCTCGGATGAAACTGGAGCGCCCAAAGTGACACTGGAAGATATCATGGCCACCCTTAATAATGTTCAAACAACAGTGGGGTCTATTTCCGCAGATGTAACCTTCCTCCGAGCGGACTTCCAGAAAATGTCCGCTAGAGTCACGGAAGTGGAACAAGCGACGGCCACCTTAACAAAGAACACTAACTTCCTACTCCAAAAAGTGACGCAACTGGAGGTTGAAAACAAGCACATAGCGACGAAACTGGATGACCAGGAAGGGCGTTGCCGTCGCAATAACGTGAGAATTACGGGAATTCCCGAGAGTGAAGGGGGCCCCGCCATGGACCTCTACGTAGAGGAACTGATAAAAGCCAGACTGCAGCCTAGGGTGCTTTCCACTTTCTTCTCTGTGGAACGCGCACACAGGGTGCCTGGGGGCAGGCCTAAAGTTGGGGCACCCCCCCCCCCCCCGGCCGGTCCTGGCTCGCATCTACAATTTTCGCGACAGGGATGCCATTCTTCAAGCAGCCCGAGTGGCGCCGCCCCTACGTGTGCAGAATTCAGTGGTGTCCTTTTTCCCGGACTATACGGCGGCGGTCTCGGCGTGTCGGAGGAGTTTCCTAGAGGTCAAGAAGAAATTAAGAGCCCGAGAACTACCTTACACCATGCTTTTTCCAGCGCGGCTATGGGTTGTGGCGGATGGGAAGACATGGTTCTTCGAGATGCCAGAGGAGGCTCACGATTGGCTCGAGGGGTGGCAAAAGGTGAAAAGCTCCGGGCGCTCCGACAGGCGGAGACAACATCCTGGAATGGCGGAGGACCTCGTTGACCATGACCGAAGGGTGGAGGAGCAGGACAGTCACAGGGGGAAGCCGGATAGCGAGACACTACATGTCTATCCTGTACTAAAGGTGCACAGTATGTCTGGATGCCCGTTAGGGCTAGCGGTGGCTGCTCGGTTACGCTACAACTTATGAACATCTGGACTTTGGGACAGGGGATGTAAATGGTCTTCCTCGGACTTCCTGCTCCCTTGCAAGCAAGTAATGTTTTAGGGTTTGGGTTCTGAGCACTCTGCTGCGTTGGGGTTGTGAGAAGTTGGCCTGATGTATGATGTCACTAGTTATAGTGTACACCTTATATCAGTCCAAATACCCTTATGGTGATTGGTTGTAAAGTCAACCTTATAGACCAGCTATCCTAGTGGTAGCATGGACAAGAGCAGTCTTAGGCTAAACTCTGAATGGCATGTGAAGCCAGCTGTGATACCACATATAATCCCTTGAATACCAAATGAAAGGACACCACAACAGATATATATATAAAATAAAGTGTATTTATTCTAAGCAAACCCTCAGCACTCTTTATGAGTTTAGAGGTAAGTACAACACAGTCTTATTAATGCATACAGTAAGTCACACAGGTAAGTAATACAGTTAGGCCCTAGGGGCCACGCAAACCATATACTAAATAAGTGGTATAAGAACCACTGTCACGGAAATAGAATAGGCCTAGGCCTAGGGAATCGCTGGGGCTACACTACACTAGCGTTAGTTAGGAAGTGGGAGGCCCACGGGATTCGTGTGCAGAGTGGAAACACTCACGCGTAATGCGTAAAAGTCAATAGCAATGTTACAGTTTAGAAGTAGATAGATTTAGGACACTTCCGGAGTAGCTAGGAAGTTGAGACTTGAAAACTAGACACTAGGATAGTCACTATCCTGATGAGCACCGGAGTACCCAAGTTACCTAGCCCACAGGCTGCGGGTGCATAGGGGTGAAGATGCGTCGTTTTCGTCGTCGACTCCTATGGATGCCTGAAGAAAGATGCTGACAGGCAGTCAGGGGAGAGTGTCCGGTGGATCCCAAGGCTGGGATCAAGAAGAGAAGAAACCTGCAAGCAGAGGGGACAGAGTCAAGGTCACTAGCCAGTGACCACGTGGAACCAGGGAGGAACCAGGCGATGTCGTGAAGAGTTGCAGGTGAAGGTGAAGCTTGTCGCTGCAGCCAGGAGGACCAGGAAGCGTCGAGGACGACCAGGACCAGGAGGCGAGCTGTCCCACGAAGGCTCTTGCTGTTGGCGGCGTCGAAGTTGGACTAGGACTCACCAAGCCTTGGCAAGCGGAACCCACGAAGAACAAGGGACTTGCTTCTGGTGCAGACCAGGAAGGTCTGGGGTGCTTCTTCTTTGCAGAGAAGCGGGAGCCAGTCTGGAGGAGCCAAACCAGCGCAGAAGATTTCAGGGAGCGTCGTCACCAAGGCCACTAGCCAGCGGGCAAGCAACCGGACAGACGCGGCAAGCAGGAAAATGCTGAAGGGCCCCACGCAGGACTCGTGGAGTGTGGGGGGCTGGTCTTCGGTGCAGATGGTGCTTGGGGTTGGGGCTTCTCAATCCCCGGTGCACAACTTCGAGGGTACCTCAGAAGCTGCGCTGTAAGTTACTAGCCACTTTTCCCAGGTAGCCGGTCCCACGTCGCTCGTCGCCTCCACGGATCTCAGCTCAGCTGCAGATGTGGATGAGGGTCGGAGAAGTCTGGAAATCAAGGCTCTGGTCGGGCTCTGCAGTCGGTTCCTCGTCGAACGTTTCACAAAGCAAAGGGTAGTCTCTTGATGGTGCCTGTTTGCACAGGGTAGCCACTCCTTGGCTACAAGGGAGATTCTTCAGTCTTCTTCTTTCGTCGAATATCGAAGGTCCAGAGTTTCTGTTCAGTTTTGCAGGTTCAGGATAATCTAAAGTCTTGAGGCCCAACTCCCACTCTTATACTAATCTGGGGGGCTGGGATACCTGCTAGGTCACGCCTTATGGGTGGGACCTGGGAGGGGGTGGTTACACCCACTTCCCTTTGTCCAGTTTCGCGCCAGAGCTGGGGCTGGAGTGCCCCAGCGCCGGTTTGAACTGGACTATGCAAGGAACACCTTGTGTGCCCCAGGCATGTCTCATTCCTTTCAGCCCACCCTGCCCCAATACACTAAAGGCTGTCTGGGGAGGTGCTAGCACCTCCCCAAGCAGGAAACCTATTGTCCAGGCCTCCCTGGCTGGGATCACTCCCAGCTGCAGGAGGTCAGACTTGTGTCTGTGGCAGCAGCATCCATTTTGTGATGCTGAGGCTTTGGTTAGAGTTAAACAGCAAAGTAGGATTTTAACATGTCTCTCCCTCTAGAAGGGAGGAATAATATCCTCATCACCAGAAATGGTATGGGGGTATTATTCCAAAGTGTTAGACACCTTACACGACATGTTTTGATAAAGCCAAACCATAGTTACCATAACCGTTTAAGATTATAAGGCACTTTAAGAGTATATGGTAGGCTATATCATAGAACAGCTATAAGGACATGGTTCCGAAAGCTGCAGACAGGCTCAGCTCATGCTAGAGCACCATCTCACATGTTACCAAGCACTCTGCCTCCAGGATTGTTAAGGCCTGCCATAGGAGTGACTGATAGGTACACATGTGTCTATATATAAGGGTAGATATAGGCATACTATATCTAAGCAAGGGGTGATTACACGACCTTGCCCCAGCTGAGTGATCAGCCAGTTGTGTCTGATTGGAAGGCCAGACCAGGGGTGGCATAATACATGCTGCAGCCCCTGGGAGGCCTAGGGTACACCTATGCCCTGGGTACCTAGGGTACACTGTACAGGGTCCAATAAGGTGATCCTTACCAATTGGTTATGTACCTAGGGTACATGGAGTCCATTTTAAAGAGAGAGCAGACAGCCTGAGACCCTGAATGGCAGGATCTCAGGCCAACTAAGTCGAAAAACCAGCTAGACACTAGGCAAAAAGTTGGGGGTAACCATAGTCAGATATCCACCTTCCTACACAACCCCCCCCCAAACGAAAGGAGATAAGGCTGGCCTTGACAAGGTAAGCCTCTATTGCCTAAGTGGCCATATAAGGAAGAACCAGCACTGGCATGGTTACCCCCTGTCTCATGGTCCACTAAGCAATCCCTCATCCTAAAGATATCATAGGGTCTCCACCATAGGGAATCTCTACCTTTGGTGTGTCTTTGCAAAGTAAAAGGCTGGTGTTGAGATGGAGTACTGAAGTGAGTGCCCTCAAAGTGAGGCCTCAGCTCCCTCCAATCATCCTCCACCATGGATGCCTTCCTTTCTTTAACTGAGTTGCACTGTGCTCTCAGGGTCAGCCTCTGGCTACCTAAAGCTGGAGGCTGGGTCCCTTTTGTGGGCTTACTGGAGGGACAGGTCAGGTTTGGGGCCCTAAGGTCCCAGGTTTGCCTGTGCCCAACAGAATCCCTCTGGGGAAGGTCCCTAACTACCTGTAAAGGGGATCCCTCAGGAATGTTTTTACCCATCACCTGGCTAGGGCTACTAGTCAGGCAATCCTCATTCTTTTGATTGGGGGGTTCTTGTGGACAGGGGCCCTCTTGGGGTCCACTGGCCTCCCTGACCTCTGCAGCCCTGGGCTGACTGAGGCAG
Organism: Triturus cristatus; assembly: GCF_964204655.1. Classification (NCBI taxonomy): domain Eukaryota; kingdom Metazoa; phylum Chordata; class Amphibia; order Caudata; family Salamandridae; genus Triturus; species Triturus cristatus. The sequence goes on from NC_140590.1 coordinate 561,061,314, forward strand.
GGTAGAGAGAGGCAGGCTACCTGCACCAGACTGGGTCCCACCTTGGAAGGGGCCACTGACATCAGAGGCTCTGCCAGGCCAGGCCTGGCTACCTCTGGGGCAGTTCCTTCACAAGGGGTGAGGTCAGATCCCTGAGGAGGCTGACCTTTTCCTAATGTCTGGGGAGAGGGAGACTTTTCTTCCTCCCCACTACTCTCTGTTTGTGTGGAGTGATCCATAGTTTCAGGCTTCACTACACCTATATCAGTCTGAGTGTGGGCTGAGACCATTACAGCCTTGCCAACCTTTTCAGGAAGGCACTCAGTTTGTGTTTGAGCTGTGACTGTCACAGCTCTGCCAATTTCTACAGGGAAGTCTGTCTGTGCCTGGGCTGTGGCTACCACTGCCCTTCCAACCTTTTCAGGGAGGAAAGCTACTTGGACAGGGGTTGTGACTGGCACAACCCCACTACCCTTTTTGGAAAGGCCTACCATTTTAGAATGGGTGTCTTGTTGAACTCCAGCCCAAGCTGAGAGTTCTAAGTCATTCCCCAGCAAGCAGTCCACAGGCAAGGTTGGAGACACTGCCACCCTTTTAGGGCCAGTGACACCTCCCCAGCTGAGACATACCTCTGCCATGGGATGACTGTTCTGTTTGCCATCAATGTTAGTTACCTGGTATGAGAAACCAGGCAAAAGCTGCTCAGAGGGAACTAGCCTATGGGCCACCATAGTGATGCTAGCTCCAGTGTCTCTGTAGGCCTCAGCTTTTCTACCATTGATGTAGGGTTCCTGTCTGTACCTACCCAAAGTGTTGGGACAGGCAGTGAAGTTGGCAAACCCCATGCCACCATCACAGACAAGAGTAGCTGCTGTAGGGGAATTGGCTAAGCCAGGATCCCCCTGTGTTCCCCAAGAAAACCCAACCAAATTTTTGGGGGCACTCCCACCACCTGGGGGATTACTGCTGACAGTAATAGGTGGTGTGACAGGAGTAGTTGGAGGAACAGTTTTGTTTTTAGCCTGTGGACAACTGCTGTCAGTTTTCCAATGCCCAGGTGTTTTACACACATGGCAGTAAGGCTTTTTAACTGTGGTAGAGGAGGGAGCTTGGGACCCACCACCCTGTGTGGAGTTTTGGGGCCCTGAGGAAGATTTCTCTTTTGCTTTATCCCCACCCTTCTCTTGAGGCTTGGTGGTATCTTGCTTTTGGTCACCACCCTGATTTTTAGGCCTAATCCTGGTCCTGACCCATTTATCTGCCCTCTTTCCCAATTCTTGGGGAGAGGTCAAATCTGAGTCTACCAGGTGTTGATGGAGAAGCTGGTTCTGACAATTACTAAGGATCTGCTCCCTCATAATCAAGTTGTACAATCCTCTATAGTCCTGCACCTTGCTGCCAGTTAACCAACCTTCCAAAGCCTTAGTGGCACAATCCACAAAATCAGACCAGTCCTGTGTCTGTGTCTTCTGGGTGTCTCTGAACAACAACCTATATTGCTCAGTGGTTAAGCCAAACCCATCTGTCAGAGCACTCTTCAGGACTTTGTAATTGTTTGCATCCTCATCACTGACTGTGAGGAGCTTGTCTCTACCTTTGTCAGAAAAGGAGAGCCACAAGATAGCTGCCCACTGACTTTGGGGTACCTGCTGTACTTTGCAGGCCCTCTCCAAAGCAGTCATCCATTTGTGGATGTCATCCCCATTCTGATATGGGGGGACTATCTTGCTTAGGTTTCTATGGTCATAAGACCTATCCCTATCTCTAGGAATGTTGCTGCCACCAGTGGGTTCTGACCCACACAATTTTTGTTCTCTAGCCAGAGCAAGCTTCTCTTTGGCAAGGGCAATTTCTTCCCTCTGAATCCTCAGATTAGCCTCCCTCATTCTGGCTGCATGCTCCTTTCTCTCAGGTGAAGTCATTCCCCTGTGAGAGGAAGCATTAGAGATGTTAGAGACATGGGAGTGGATGGATTCCCTTGAAGGGGATCTGTCCCTCCTGCTTCTCTGTGAATGTCTACTTGTGGGTCTGTATGGGGGGATCCCATGCAAACTCCCATGTAAACTTAAGTTAGCCTGGCTAAGTCTCCTTACTTGGCTCTGGCTGTCTACCTCCCCATCTGAAGCCCCATCTGACTCCTCTGTGGTGGGTAGACCCTCCTCTGTGCCTAGGGCACCTTCCTGAGATGCCCTCTGAGCATCATACTCCTCTAGGAGTTGTCTTAACTGAAGGAGGGTAGGGTTTGCACCCTGTTTTATTCCTCTGGAGGTACACAATTGTCTCATCTCCTGGAATGTTAAGGTATCATACCTAGAGGGGGTCTTCTGCAGACCTGCCCCTCCTGAGAGAGCATCTACTTGATCTCCTCCCAGAGGCATGATCTAGTGAGGGTGTGGTGTGTGCACCTACCTACACTAGTTGTTTCTACTAAACCTCTCTAGTAGTTGTAGTCAGGGTGTGTTACTCCCTTCAACCTACAACCACTAAGTCCAGTAGGACTTAAGTATTATAAACTATGTTATATGTACCTAGACAATATCTGTGTGATCTTTCAATTTAGTATCTCAAGATTACAATGGTATTACAACAGCAAGCTCAGATCCCAACCGCTGCTCACCAATGTGAGAAGTTGGCCTGATGTATGATGTCACTAGTTATAGTGTACACCTTATATCAGTCCAAATACCCTTATGGTGATTGGTTGTAAAGTCAACCTTATAGACCAGCTATCCTAGTGGTAGCATGGACAAGAGCAGTCTTAGGCTAAACTCTGAATGGCATGTGAAGCCAGCTGTGATACCACATATAATCCCTTGAATACCAAATGAAAGGACACCACAACAGATATATATATAAAATAAAGTGTATTTATTCTAAGCAAACCCTCAGCACTCTTTATGAGTTTAGAGGTAAGTACAACACAGTCTTATTAATGCATACAGTAAGTCACACAGGTAAGTAATACAGTTAGGCCCTAGGGGCCACGCAAACCATATACTAAATAAGTGGTATAAGAACCACTGTCACGGAAATAGAATAGGCCTAGGCCTAGGGAATCGCTGGGGCTACACTACACTAGCGTTAGTTAGGAAGTGGGAGGCCCACGGGATTCGTGTGCAGAGTGGAAACACTCACGCGTAATGCGTAAAAGTCAATAGCAATGTTACAGTTTAGAAGTAGATAGATTTAGGACACTTCCGGAGTAGCTAGGAAGTTGAGACTTGAAAACTAGACACTAGGATAGTCACTATCCTGATGAGCACCGGAGTACCCAAGTTACCTAGCCCACAGGCTGCGGGTGCATAGGGGTGAAGATGCGTCGTTTTCGTCGTCGACTCCTATGGATGCCTGAAGAAAGATGCTGACAGGCAGTCAGGGGAGAGTGTCCGGTGGATCCCAAGGCTGGGATCAAGAAGAGAAGAAACCTGCAAGCAGAGGGGACAGAGTCAAGGTCACTAGCCAGTGACCACGTGGAACCAGGGAGGAACCAGGCGATGTCGTGAAGAGTTGCAGGTGAAGGTGAAGCTTGTCGCTGCAGCCAGGAGGACCAGGAAGCGTCGAGGACGACCAGGACCAGGAGGCGAGCTGTCCCACGAAGGCTCTTGCTGTCGGCGGCGTCGAAGTTGGACTAGGACTCACCAAGCCTTGGCAAGCGGAACCCACGAAGAACAAGGGACTTGCTTCTGGTGCAGACCAGGAAGGTCTGGGGTGCTTCTTCTTTGCAGAGAAGCGGGAGCCAGTCTGGAGGAGCCAAACCAGCGCAGAAGATTTCAGGGAGCGTCGTCACCAAGGCCACTAGCCAGCGGGCAAGCAACCGGACAGACGCGGCAAGCAGGAAAATGCTGAAGGGCCCCACGCAGGACTCGTGGAGTGTGGGGGGCTGGTCTTCGGTGCAGATGGTGCTTGGGGTTGGGGCTTCTCAATCCCCGGTGCACAACTTCGAGGGTACCTCAGAAGCTGCGCTGTAAGTTACTAGCCACTTTTCCCAGGTAGCCGGTCCCACGTCGCTCGTCGCCTCCACGGATCTCAGCTCAGCTGCAGATGTGGATGAGGGTCGGAGAAGTCTGGAAATCAAGGCTCTGGTCGGGCTCTGCAGTCGGTTCCTCGTCGAACGTTTCACAAAGCAAAGGGTAGTCTCTTGATGGTGCCTGTTTGCACAGGGTAGCCACTCCTTGGCTACAAGGGAGATTCTTCAGTCTTCTTCTTTCGTCGAATATCGAAGGTCCAGAGTTTCTGTTCAGTTTTGCAGGTTCAGGATAATCTAAAGTCTTGAGGCCCAACTCCCACTCTTATACTAATCTGGGGGGCTGGGATACCTGCTAGGTCACGCCTTATGGGTGGGACCTGGGAGGGGGTGGTTACACCCACTTCCCTTTGTCCAGTTTCGCGCCAGAGCTGGGGCTGGAGTGCCCCAGCGCCGGTTTGAACTGGACTATGCAAGGAACACCTTGTGTGCCCCAGGCATGTCTCATTCCTTTCAGCCCACCCTGCCCCAATACACTAAAGGCTGTCTGGGGAGGTGCTAGCACCTCCCCAAGCAGGAAACCTATTGTCCAGGCCTCCCTGGCTGGGATCACTCCCAGCTGCAGGAGGTCAGACTTGTGTCTGTGGCAGCAGCATCCATTTTGTGATGCTGAGGCTTTGGTTAGAGTTAAACAGCAAAGTAGGATTTTAACATGTCTCTCCCTCTAGAAGGGAGGAATAATATCCTCATCACCAGAAATGGTATGGGGGTATTATTCCAAAGTGTTAGACACCTTACACGACATGTTTTGATAAAGCCAAACCATAGTTACCATAACCGTTTAAGATTATAAGGCACTTTAAGAGTATATGGTAGGCTATATCATAGAACAGCTATAAGGACATGGTTCCGAAAGCTGCAGACAGGCTCAGCTCATGCTAGAGCACCATCTCACATGTTACCAAGCACTCTGCCTCCAGGATTGTTAAGGCCTGCCATAGGAGTGACTGATAGGTACACATGTGTCTATATATAAGGGTAGATATAGGCATACTATATCTAAGCAAGGGGTGATTACACGACCTTGCCCCAGCTGAGTGATCAGCCAGTTGTGTCTGATTGGAAGGCCAGACCAGGGGTGGCATAATACATGCTGCAGCCCCTGGGAGGCCTAGGGTACACCTATGCCCTGGGTACCTAGGGTACACTGTACAGGGTCCAATAAGGTGATCCTTACCAATTGGTTATGTACCTAGGGTACATGGAGTCCATTTTAAAGAGAGAGCAGACAGCCTGAGACCCTGAATGGCAGGATCTCAGGCCAACTAAGTCGAAAAACCAGCTAGACACTAGGCAAAAAGTTGGGGGTAACCATAGTCAGATATCCACCTTCCTACACAACCCCCCCCCAAACGAAAGGAGATAAGGCTGGCCTTGACAAGGTAAGCCTCTATTGCCTAAGTGGCCATATAAGGAAGAACCAGCACTGGCATGGTTACCCCCTGTCTCATGGTCCACTAAGCAATCCCTCATCCTAAAGATATCATAGGGTCTCCACCATAGGGAATCTCTACCTTTGGTGTGTCTTTGCAAAGTAAAAGGCTGGTGTTGAGATGGAGTACTGAAGTGAGTGCCCTCAAAGTGAGGCCTCAGCTCCCTCCAATCATCCTCCACCATGGATGCCTTCCTTTCTTTAACTGAGTTGCACTGTGCTCTCAGGGTCAGCCTCTGGCTACCTAAAGCTGGAGGCTGGGTCCCTTTTGTGGGCTTACTGGAGGGACAGGTCAGGTTTGGGGCCCTAAGGTCCCAGGTTTGCCTGTGCCCAACAGAATCCCTCTGGGGAAGGTCCCTAACTACCTGTAAAGGGGATCCCTCAGGAATGTTTTTACCCATCACCTGGCTAGGGCTACTAGTCAGGCAATCCTCATTCTTTTGATTGGGGGGTTCTTGTGGACAGGGGCCCTCTTGGGGTCCACTGGCCTCCCTGACCTCTGCAGCCCTGGGCTGACTGAGGCAGGGTAGAGAGAGGCAGGCTACCTGCACCAGACTGGGTCCCACCTTGGAAGGGGCCACTGACATCAGAGGCTCTGCCAGGCCAGGCCTGGCTACCTCTGGGGCAGTTCCTTCACAAGGGGTGAGGTCAGATCCCTGAGGAGGCTGACCTTTTCCTAATGTCTGGGGAGAGGGAGACTTTTCTTCCTCCCCACTACTCTCTGTTTGTGTGGAGTGATCCATAGTTTCAGGCTTCACTACACCTATATCAGTCTGAGTGTGGGCTGAGACCATTACAGCCTTGCCAACCTTTTCAGGAAGGCACTCAGTTTGTGTTTGAGCTGTGACTGTCACAGCTCTGCCAATTTCTACAGGGAAGTCTGTCTGTGCCTGGGCTGTGGCTACCACTGCCCTTCCAACCTTTTCAGGGAGGAAAGCTACTTGGACAGGGGTTGTGACTGGCACAACCCCACTACCCTTTTTGGAAAGGCCTACCATTTTAGAATGGGTGTCTTGTTCAACTCCAGCCCAAGCTGAGAGTTCTAAGTCATTCCCCAGCAAGCAGTCCACAGGCAAGGTTGGAGACACTGCCACCCTTTTAGGGCCAGTGACACCTCCCCAGCTGAGACATACCTCTGCCATGGGATGACTGTTCTGTTTGCCATCAATGTTAGTTACCTGGTATGAGAAACCAGGCAAAAGCTGCTCAGAGGGAACTAGCCTATGGGCCACCATAGTGATGCTAGCTCCAGTGTCTCTGTAGGCCTCAGCTTTTCTACCATTGATGTAGGGTTCCTGTCTGTACCTACCCAAAGTGTTGGGACAGGCAGTGAAGTTGGCAAACCCCATGCCACCATCACAGACAAGAGTAGCTGCTGTAGGGGAATTGGCTAAGCCAGGATCCCCCTGTGTTCCCCAAGAAAACCCAACCAAATTTTTGGGGGCACTCCCACCACCTGGGGGATTACTGCTGACAGTAATAGGTGGTGTGACAGGAGTAGTTGGAGGAACAGTTTTGTTTTTAGCCTGTGGACAACTGCTGTCAGTTTTCCAATGCCCAGGTGTTTTACACACATGGCAGTAAGGCTTTTTAACTGTGGTAGAGGAGGGAGCTTGGGACCCACCACCCTGTGTGGAGTTTTGGGGCCCTGAGGAAGATTTCTCTTTTGCTTTATCCCCACCCTTCTCTTGAGGCTTGGTGGTATCTTGCTTTTGGTCACCACCCTGATTTTTAGGCCTAATCCTGGTCCTGACCCATTTATCTGCCCTCTTTCCCAATTCTTGGGGAGAGGTCAAATCTGAGTCTACCAGGTGTTGATGGAGAAGCTGGTTCTGACAATTACTAAGGATCTGCTCCCTCATAATCAAGTTGTACAATCCTCTATAGTCCTGCACCTTGCTGCCAGTTAACCAACCTTCCAAAGCCTTAGTGGCACAATCCACAAAATCAGACCAGTCCTGTGTCTGTGTCTTCTGGGTGTCTCTGAACAACAACCTATATTGCTCAGTGGTTAAGCCAAACCCATCTGTCAGAGCACTCTTCAGGACTTTGTAATTGTTTGCATCCTCATCACTGACTGTGAGGAGCTTGTCTCTACCTTTGTCAGAAAAGGAGAGCCACAAGATAGCTGCCCACTGACTTTGGGGTACCTGCTGTACTTTGCAGGCCCTCTCCAAAGCAGTCATCCATTTGTGGATGTCATCCCCATTCTGATATGGGGGGACTATCTTGCTTAGGTTTCTATGGTCATAAGACCTATCCCTATCTCTAGGAATGTTGCTGCCACCAGTGGGTTCTGACCCACACAATTTTTGTTCTCTAGCCAGAGCAAGCTTCTCTTTGGCAAGGGCAATTTCTTCCCTCTGAATCCTCAGATTAGCCTCCCTCATTCTGGCTGCATGCTCCTTTCCCTCAGGTGAAGTCATTCCCCTGTGAGAGGAAGCATTAGAGATGTTAGAGACATGGGAGTGGATGGATTCCCTTGAAGGGGATCTGTCCCTCCTGCTTCTCTGTGAATGTCTACTTGTGGGTCTGTATGGGGGGATCCCATGCAAACTCCCATGTAAACTTAAGTTAGCCTGGCTAAGTCTCCTTACTTGGCTCTGGCTGTCTACCTCCCCATCTGAAGCCCCATCTGACTCCTCTGTGGTGGGTAGACCCTCCTCTGTGCCTAGGGCACCTTCCTGAGATGCCCTCTGAGCATCATACTCCTCTAGGAGTTGTCTTAACTGAAGGAGGGTAGGGTTTGCACCCTGTTTTATTCCTCTGGAGGTACACAATTGTCTCATCTCCTGGAATGTTAAGGTATCATACCTAGAGGGGGTCTTCTGCAGACCTGCCCCTCCTGAGAGAGCATCTACTTGATCTCCTCCCAGAGGCATGATCTAGTGAGGGTGTGGTGTGTGCACCTACCTACACTAGTTGTTTCTACTAAACCTCTCTAGTAGTTGTAGTCAGGGTGTGTTACTCCCTTCAACCTACAACCACTAAGTCCAGTAGGACTTAAGTATTATAAACTATGTTATATGTACCTAGACAATATCTGTGTGATCTTTCAATTTAGTATCTCAAGATTACAATGGTATTACAACAGCAAGCTCAGATCCCAACCGCTGCTCACCAATGTGAGAAGTTGGCCTGATGTATGATGTCACTAGTTATAGTGTACACCTTATATCAGTCCAAATACCCTTATGGTGATTGGTTGTAAAGTCAACCTTATAGACCAGCTATCCTAGTGGTAGCATGGACAAGAGCAGTCTTAGGCTAAACTCTGAATGGCATGTGAAGCCAGCTGTGATACCACATATAATCCCTTGAATACCAAATGAAAGGACACCACAACAGATATATATATAAAATAAAGTGTATTTATTCTAAGCAAACCCTCAGCACTCTTTATGAGTTTAGAGGTAAGTACAACACAGTCTTATTAATGCATACAGTAAGTCACACAGGTAAGTAATACAGTTAGGCCCTAGGGGCCACGCAAACCATATACTAAATAAGTGGTATAAGAACCACTGTCACGGAAATAGAATAGGCCTAGGCCTAGGGAATCGCTGGGGCTACACTACACTAGCGTTAGTTAGGAAGTGGGAGGCCCACGGGATTCGTGTGCAGAGTGGAAACACTCACGCGTAATGCGTAAAAGTCAATAGCAATGTTACAGTTTAGAAGTAGATAGATTTAGGACACTTCCGGAGTAGCTAGGAAGTTGAGACTTGGAAACTAGACACTAGGATAGTCACTATCCTGATGAGCACCGGAGTACCCAAGTTACCTAGCCCACAGGCTGCGGGTGCATAGGGGTGAAGATGCGTCGTTTTCGTCGTCGACTCCTATGGATGCCTGAAGAAAGATGCTGACAGGCAGTCAGGGGAGAGTGTCCGGTGGATCCCAAGGCTGGGATCAAGAAGAGAAGAAACCTGCAAGCAGAGGGGACAGAGTCAAGGTCACTAGCCAGTGACCACGTGGAACCAGGGAGGAACCAGGCGATGTCGTGAAGAGTTGCAGGTGAAGGTGAAGCTTGTCGCTGCAGCCAGGAGGACCAGGAAGCGTCGAGGACGACCAGGACCAGGAGGCGAGCTGTCCCACGAAGGCTCTTGCTGTCGGCGGCGTCGAAGTTGGACTAGGACTCACCAAGCCTTGGCAAGCGGAACCCACGAAGAACAAGGGACTTGCTTCTGGTGCAGACCAGGAAGGTCTGGGGTGCTTCTTCTTTGCAGAGAAGCGGGAGCCAGTCTGGAGGAGCCAAACCAGCGCAGAAGATTTCAGGGAGCGTCGTCACCAAGGCCACTAGCCAGCGGGCAAGCAACCGGACAGACGCGGCAAGCAGGAAAATGCTGAAGGGCCCCACGCAGGACTCGTGGAGTGTGGGGGGCTGGTCTTCGGTGCAGATGGTGCTTGGGGTTGGGGCTTCTCAATCCCCGGTGCACAACTTCGAGGGTACCTCAGAAGCTGCGCTGTAAGTTACTAGCCACTTTTCCCAGGTAGCCGGTCCCACGTCGCTCGTCGCCTCCACGGATCTCAGCTCAGCTGCAGATGTGGATGAGGGTCGGAGAAGTCTGGAAATCAAGGCTCTGGTCGGGCTCTGCAGTCGGTTCCTCGTCGAACGTTTCACAAAGCAAAGGGTAGTCTCTTGATGGTGCCTGTTTGCACAGGGTAGCCACTCCTTGGCTACAAGGGAGATTCTTCAGTCTTCTTCTTTCGTCGAATATCGAAGGTCCAGAGTTTCTGTTCAGTTTTGCAGGTTCAGGATAATCTAAAGTCTTGAGGCCCAACTCCCACTCTTATACTAATCTGGGGGGCTGGGATACCTGCTAGGTCACGCCTTATGGGTGGGACCTGGGAGGGGGTGGTTACACCCACTTCCCTTTGTCCAGTTTCGCGCCAGAGCTGGGGCTGGAGTGCCCCAGCGCCGGTTTGAACTGGACTATGCAAGGAACACCTTGTGTGCCCCAGGCATGTCTCATTCCTTTCAGCCCACCCTGCCCCAATACACTAAAGGCTGTCTGGGGAGGTGCTAGCACCTCCCCAAGCAGGAAACCTATTGTCCAGGCCTCCCTGGCTGGGATCACTCCCAGCTGCAGGAGGTCAGACTTGTGTCTGTGGCAGCAGCATCCATTTTGTGATGCTGAGGCTTTGGTTAGAGTTAAACAGCAAAGTAGGATTTTAACATGTCTCTCCCTCTAGAAGGGAGGAATAATATCCTCATCACCAGAAATGGTATGGGGGTATTATTCCAAAGTGTTAGACACCTTACACGACATGTTTTGATAAAGCCAAACCATAGTTACCATAACCGTTTAAGATTATAAGGCACTTTAAGAGTATATGGTAGGCTATATCATAGAACAGCTATAAGGACATGGTTCCGAAAGCTGCAGACAGGCTCAGCTCATGCTAGAGCACCATCTCACATGTTACCAAGCACTCTGCCTCCAGGATTGTTAAGGCCTGCCATAGGAGTGACTGATAGGTACACATGTGTCTATATATAAGGGTAGATATAGGCATACTATATCTAAGTAAGGGGTGATTACACGACCTTGCCCCAGCTGAGTGATCAGCCAGTTGTGTCTGATTGGAAGGCCAGACCAGGGGTGGCATAATACATGCTGCAGCCCCTGGGAGGCCTAGGGTACACCTATGCCCTGGGTACCTAGGGTACACTGTACAGGGTCCAATAAGGTGATCCTTACCAATTGGTTATGTACCTAGGGTACATGGAGTCCATTTTAAAGAGAGAGCAGACAGCCTGAGACCCTGAATGGCAGGATCTCAGGCCAACTAAGTCGAAAAACCAGCTAGACACTAGGCAAAAAGTTGGGGGTAACCATAGTCAGATATCCACCTTCCTACAGGGGTGGCGGGCAGTTTTGAGTCCGTATGGCAGGGAGGCAGGGAGGGGGGTGGGGCTGTTTGAATGCTTTTCTCGAAAGTTCAAGTTAATGATGGAAGTAGTATCTAGATACACAGTACAAGCAAACAATATAGAACACACGACTTGCGCCGGTGAATCCGCAACGCCAATTACAAGCTACACCAGCCACTGTAATGACTGACACAGCACAAGGGATATCCACTGTGGGCCCTTTAACTCCAGTACAGCCTCTCTCCCTGCTCACGTAGAACGTAGAGCGACCCCTGACCTTCTGGTAGGTCGCTCGTCCCCACCCCCCGGTTGCAGCACCGCCTGCACCCCCGCTGTCGCTGCTGTCACTGCGGCCGCCGGAGTAGTCGAGGCCCTCCACCACCCGCAGGCTCCACCTGCGCCTCATCCCTGGTGGCCAGTGGTGGCCTTAGGTACGTTCTCGCTGCCGCCTGTTGTTTTGCCTGTTTCTGTCTGTGCCCCCTGCCCCCCGCTCGCCGCTTTGCTCTGTGCCCCTTTTATTCTGTACCCCTCGCCGTCCTCTTTACCCTTGCACTGATTCTGTGCCCCCGTGAACTTTGTGCCTGTATCTGTTCTGTGCCCCCTGCCCCCCGCTTTGCTTTGTGCCCTTTTTTATTCTGTAGCCCTCGCCGTCCTTCGCGCTGACTTTTGTGCCTCTGTGACCCGAATTTGTACACTTTCTTTTCTGTGCCCCGGTCTCCGGTCCCCCGTCCCTGCCTCCCCTGGGGCCCCGCCTCCTCCGCGCCCATTTGTCAACCCGTCCCTCGCCTCCCGCGTCCCAGCAGCTCCTCCCTCCCCACCTTCCCATATATAGCGGCCGCTTTGCGGCCGCGCCGCTGGCGCGCCGAAGGCGTGCTTAAGGCAAGCCCGTCTGCGCCTTGACCGCGCCCAGCGCCAGAATCCCTGTCCCTCGCAGCAGTCACGATGTCCGCCACTGCTACGACGCCAACACCCTCATCGCTCTCAACCCAGGAAGGACCCACACCTGCTGCAAGGCCGCCCGAGGCGCACCCACGGCCCCTTCACCTGCCGGAACTGCAGCTTCTCCTGCCACGAAAGCGCCAAGACACCCACCACAACGGAAGCCAACCAGCTTAGATGCATCCTGATCAACACCCGTTCCGCACACAAACACGCCGTAGAACTCTGGGACCTACTCGACTCCACATCACCGGACGTCGCCTTCCTGACCGAGACCTGGATGAACGAAGCCTCCTCGCCTGACATCGCCATAGCCATCCCAGATGGGTACAAGATCACCCGCAGAGACCGCATCAACAAGGCCGGAGGAAGAATCGCCATCGTCCACAAAAACACCATCAAGATCTCAACAAACACCAACGACACCCTCAGCACCGCCGAACACATGCACTTCCAGATCCACACGAACCCAAAGACAACCTTAAGAGGCACCCTCGTCTACAGACCTCCAGGACCCCGGCCTCAATTCTGCAACTCCATCCCCGACCTCATCAGCACACACGCACTAAGCTCCACCGACTACATCCTCCTCGGAGACCTGAACTTTCACCTGGAAAACAACGACAACAACTCCTCCACCCTGATCGACAATCTCGCCAACCTCGGACTGAAACAGCTCGTCACGACGCCGACCCACATTGCCGGCCACACGCTAGATGTCATCTTCTCCTCAAGCCCCCACGTCACCTTCAGCCACGCCTCCGAACTCACCTGGACAGACCACCACTGCATCCACTTCTCCTTCCGAAAACCACCCACACACCACCGCACCCTACAGACCCCCAGCCGCCGCTGGGGCAAAATCACTGAAGAACAACTACAGATAAACCTCGCACTCAATCCCCCGACGACCCCAACCAACCCGGATGAAGGTGCACTCGCCCTCGAACGCTGGATGAAAGACTGCGCCCAAACCGTCGCTCCACTGAAAAACCCACCAACACAGACACCAGCAGAAGAGTCAGCTGGTTCACCCTGGAATTCCTCAACTCCAAACGCTTCTGCCGAAAACTGGAAAACATATGGCACAATGAAAAGACGCCAGACAGCCGCACTGCCCACAAAGACGCCATCCGCAACCACCACCACCTCATCAGGACTGCCAAAAGAACCTCCTTCACGGACCGGCTTGACAACAACGCACACAACAGCAAGGAGTTCTTCACCATCGTGAAGGAACTCTCCACCCCAAGCTCCAACGCCAACGACATCCCACCATCGCTAGCCCTGTGCGACTCCCTCGCCACCTTCTTTCACTGGAAAATCACCGACATCCATGACAGCTTCAGACCCCGGATGACCCCTACTGACCACACCGCACCGAACCCACCGCACCCCACCGCCCACGACACCCTGACAACCTGGGCCAACGTGAGCATCGAGGACACAATCAAGACCATGGGAACAGTCCACTCTGGATCCCCATCGGACCCTCTCCCGCACCACATCTTCAATAAATCCAGCAAGTCCATCGCTCCCCACCTGCACAAAATCATCAACCTCTCCTTCGAGACCGCCACCTTCCCTGAGGTCTGGAAGCACGCATAGATCAACGCCCTACTGAAGAAGCCCAAGGCAGACCCGAGCGACCTCAAGAACTTCCGGCCCATCTCCCTGCTTCCATTCCCAGCTAAGGTCATCGAGAAGATAGTAAACACCCAGCTCACCCAGCACCTCGAAGACAACAACATCCTAGACCCGTCCCAATCAGGATTCCGCAGCAACCACAGCACCGAGACTGCCCTCATCGCCACCACAGACGACATCAGGATCCTGCTGGACAATGGCGAGACGGTGGCCCTCATCCTCCTGGACCTCTCTGCCGCCTTCGACACCGTCTGCCACCACACACTACGCTTACGCCTCCACGAAGCAGGGATCCGTAACAAGGCCCTGGACTGGACCACCTCCTTCCTCTCCGGCAGAACGCAGAGAGTCTGACTCACCCCGTTTCGATCCGAGGCCTCCGAGGTCATCTGTGGCGTCCCTCAAGGATCCTCCATCAGCCCGACACTGTTCAACGTCTACATGGCACCACTAGCACGCATCGCCCGACAGCACGACCTCAACATAATCTCCTACGCCGACGACACTCAGCTGATCCTCTCCCTCACAAAGGACCCCCTCACCGCCAAATCCAACCTCCACCAGGGAATGAAGGCCGTCGCCGACTGGATGGAGGACAGCCGCCTCAAACTGAACACAGACAAGACGGAAATCCTCATCCTCGGACCCAACCCCTCCGCATGGGACGACTCCTGGTGGCCGACGTCACTGAGGCCCCCACCGACCACGCACGCAACCTGGGAATCATCCTCGACTCAAAACTCTCCATGACCAAACAAGTCAACGCAGTCTCCTCCACCTGTTTCAACACCCTCCGCATGCTCCGCAAGATCTACAGATGGATTCCGACCAACAAAAGGAAAACAGTCACCCAGGCCCTAGTGAGCAGCAGACTCGACTACGGAAACGTCCTCTACGCCGGAGCCCCGTCCAAGCTCATCAGCATACTACAGAGAATACAGAATGCCTCCGCACGCCTGATCCTCGACGTCCCGCGCCGCGACCACATCACCCCCCACCTGAGGAACCTGCACTGGCTCCCCGTCGACAAAAGAATCTCCTTCAAGCTCCTGATCCACGCACACAAAGCACTCCACAAAACCGGCCCAGCCTATCTCAACAGTCGACTCTCCTTCTACGTACGCAACAGGAATCTCCGCTCCGCTGACCACGCCCTGGCCACGGTCCCACGCATCCGGAGAACCACTTCCGGAGGCAGGTCCTTCTCCCATCGCACCGCCAAGATCTGGAACACCCTCCCCCTCGACCTGCGACAAACCGAAGACCTGCTGACCTTCAGGAGACAACTCAAGACCTGGCTCTTCGACCAGTAACAGCACCCCCTACCCCCTCCATCAACCCAGTGCCTTGAAACCCTACCGGGTATGTAGTGCGCTTTACAAATTATGTGATTGATTGATTGATTGAATGTGCGTGGCCTGGGAGACAAGATTTAACGGGGGTCTGGTCCTGCAGTGTCGCAAGAGGTGCGCCCCAGCGGTGGTCTTACTGCAAGAGACCCACCTTACCAGTACCACTAGCAAGGCAATGGCTAGATGGGGGTACAGGATGGTGGCGCACTCTCATTTTTCTTCAGGGTCCAGGGGGGTTGGTATAATGGTGCGGAGACAGTCCCCTTTAATAATACATAAAGTTAAAACTGATGGATCAGGGCGGTTCGCAGCGATAGTCACTCAATGGGAAGGGTGGCCTCTAAATATAGTCTCCGTTTACATTCCTCCTGCACTACACGCCACGGCGCTCCCAGCGCTTAGTGGGTTTTTGCTTGACCTACCGGATGGGGAGCTGATCCTTGGCGGAGATTTCAACGCCATTATAGACTAAACTGTTGATAGATACCCTGCGCGAGCAGGTGGCACGAGAGTGTCCCGCCTTGGGAGCTTTCTCAAAGCACTTGGGCTTGAGGATCTGTGGAGGCAACATCACCCAACAACGTAACAGTTCACATACCACTCTGGGGTGCACAATAGCTTAACCAGAATATATTACTTCCTGGGGTTGGCAGGTAGTCTTAAGAATATAGACAGCATAGAAATCAGACCCAGGGGCATAGCTGATCATTCTCTGATACTCCTCCAATAAACAAACTACCACAAGACGCTGCATCTATCCAATATACCCCGGCTATCTCCAAGTCCCCGCAATCCGAAAGACAATCACGAAAGCTACGAGCCTTTACTTTGAGGAAAATGTTTCCTCAGTTGGCTCCCTGACTGTCCTATGGGAGGCATATAAAACAGTCCTTAGAGGGCAGGCCATCGCCTCAATTGCAGCGCATAAGCGTGAAAAGCAATTAGAACTGCACTCGTTAGAACAGGAGCTGCACACGGCAGAGGCCCAGCAGGCCCAGGACCCAACTCCTGAGACATCTCACAACCTACGAGTCTCGCAGACACGGTATAGGGAGCACATCACAGAGCGCACCAAGCAGCAGTTGGAAGCCACAAGGCGCAAGATAAATGACATCGGTGATAAAACTGGGAAATTGCTGGCATGGCTAGAGAGAAGGGATAGAGGTGCCAGATGGATAGCGCAGCTTAGCTCCGGGGAGGGACAGGTAACAACTGATCCACGCGCGATAGTGCATATCCTTGCGCGACACTTTCAAGCAGTCTACTCTTCAGCCTCCTCCATGACAGTGGAAGAAGCGCTGGCATATGTGAAAGATCTTGATATGCCCAAACTTACCCCTGAGGCAGTGAGCACACTTGAGGCAGATCTCACAGTAGAAGAGATACAGGCGGTAATTGAAACACTACAATCAGGTAAAGCGGTAGGACCGAATGGCATACCGGTCGAACTCTATAAGAGGACGGTCGGGACTATTGCCCCTCACCTGCTCAACATGTTTACTGACAGTCTCCAGGTGGGCGAACTCCCGCTGGATCAACGTACGGCCACCATAGTGGCTATACAGAAGCCGGGCAAACCCGCTGATAGATGTACCTCCTACCGTCCCATATCACTGCTTAATGCGGAGGCTAAGATCCTCGCAAAACTATTGCCCACTAGGCTAACACCACACTTGCCGGAAATCGTACACCCAGATCAGTCTGGTTTTATGCTGGGCAGAAACACGGCCCTCAATTTGAGGCGCTTGCATGGCGTACTGGCTCGGACGCAGTGTCTACAGGAACCGGCGGTGCTGCTCTCATTGGATGCGCAAATGGCATTCGACATGGTCGAATGGCCCTTCTTATTTGCAGTGCTACTGCATCTGGGTTTTGGGCCAAAATTCTGTGCCTGGGTCTGGCTCCTCAATACCAGACCAATGGCTCACATTACTGCTAATGGTCATATGTCAGAAGATTTCCCCCTGACGCGTGGCACGCGCCAGGGTTGCCCCCTGTCGCCGCTGCTCTTTGCCATGGCGCTGGAGCCTCTAGCGGCGTGGATACGTTGGGAACCAATGATACGGGGACTCAAATGGTCGGATAGCTGGGAGGATCGTGTCTCCCTTTATGCAGATGATGTTTTGTTGTACCTGTCCTCCCCGAGGCGTTCCATACTGACCCTGCTCAATATTTATAAGATTTTCGGAAGGGCATCAGGATACACCATAAATTTGTCCAAATCAGTAATGTATGTGCTGCGCGGCTCCCCCCCCCCCCCCCCCCACGACTTCCCGTGGACTGCCCGCTCCGGATAGCGGAGGGGTCATTTAAATATCTGGATATATATATCACTGCGGATTCAGTGGACTTCTTCAAACGGAATCTGCAACCTCCAGTGGACCGCCTCAAACGAGATGTACGTCACTGGGGTGCGCTGCCGCTGACTCTGTTGGGGAAAGCAGCGCTATTTAAAATGCTGGCCCTACCCCGCTTTGTATACATACTGGAAAATACGCCGTATCAGGTACCACCCGCGTACTTCCGCACAATTGCGGCATATTTAGCTGGCCTTCTATGGGGTAACGGCCAGCACGCATCGCACAATCCAAACTGGTACGCAGCTGGTACGACGGAGGGATAGCGCTTCCAAATATCCAACTCTATTACTGGGCGGCACAGCTGAAGGTAATCAACCAATGGCTCCATGCTCCACAGTCAGACCCCGCGTTTAAGGTGGATAGGGACATACTGGGCACGAGCGATGTGCTATCACCCCTGTACGACGGAAGACTGGCCCCAGCGCTCATCGGTCCTCTGAGGCAGACCGTCGCCATTTGGCATGCGTCTCAGGCCAGGCTGGGGTGGCGCGGGGATATGACCGAGCTCACGCCTCTGTGGGATATAAAGCGTTTAGGAAGACTTAGGAACAGCAAGGGCTTTGACAACTGGGACAACATCGGTATCTCTACGGTGGGCGACATGTGGCATAAGGGTGTAATAGTCCCATTTGAACGCCTTCAACAGCAATAGGAACTAGTGCCCTCGGAATGGTTCCGCTATACACAGATTAGGCATGCCTTAATGTCAATACTACCACCCGGCACTGAAGTTCCGGAGGCGTCGCCCATGTAGGACAGGTTGTTGACAGATAATATGCATAAGAAGGCCACGTCACTCACATACCGCAAACTAGTAAACAACCTGCAGGACCCAACGAGACCCCTGCGAGAGAAATGGTCCCGCGATGTAGGCGAGTTTGACGATTCGAAATGGCGGGAGGCGCTGGCTTCGCCGTGGGAGGCGGGCATACCCTCGAGACTCAGGTTGGTGCAGCTCCGGATTCTACACCGATCATACTACACCAGACACACACTACATAGGATAGGCAGAGCAGCACATCCGTTTTGTCTACCCGGCTGCGGGGAGGAGGGTACCTTTTTTCACACAATATGGGAATGCCCCACAATCAGAGAATACTGGAAGCGGGTGATGACGACAATGTCACAGTCTGAGGGAGTGTCATTAGTGCTGGAACCTAGACGCTGTCTGCTGAATGTATGGGAACCCAATGACCTCACTCGTCAGGCTCAGAGTTGGACTACGCTGGGGATCATGGTAGCTAAACGAAACATAGCCCAAAAATGGGGGGCGGGGGAGGCACCATCGCTGGTCGCATGGGGAAGGGACATGGACGCTGCCATGCTAGCTGAACGATCGATGTTCATTAGGCGAGGGTGCCCTCGTAAATGGAGTAAAATATGGGGGGCATGGAATAAATTCAGGGGAGGCATATGCTATCCACCACTAGAGCAGGAAGATGAAACCTCAGACACAGACTGATAGGAGAGACCACGGGGAGGACACATGGGGCGGTGATATCGGAGATGTAAAGTTACAGAGAGGCGATTTCAAGGTGCTGATTGTGATATCGTGTGTTGTACTGTTCTATGCTGAGGGAAAATGTTTGTACTTCTGCAAAGAAAATAAAAATCTTTCAAAAAAAAAAAATATATCAGTATAACATTATACATTTTTGCTAAAACATTATTCTTGTAACACTGTATTTTATGTCAACACAAACATTGTGTTGTATACCTGGTCCTAGTAGATTGCAGTACAATCATTTGAAAAACAAAAAAGTCACAGCACACAGGAAATAATCTGAAATGAATCATAGAATCTGTTCTGCTCGTTTTTCTGCACTCTTCAGGTCTGTTTTGCCTTTCTGCTTGTTTTTGTGCCCTCTATTTTGCCTTTTCGGCTCGCTCGTTTTTCTGCCCTCTGTTTTGACTTTTTCTGCTTGTTTCTTCCCTCTTCCTACCGTTTCCTCTAGACCTGGCTTTGCAAAGGAGATCTCGCACCCCAGCCCCCCCCCCCCCAGGGGTGACAGTGCCACGCTCTAAAAATGCGAGTTGATTGATTGATTGATTGATTGATTGAACACAGTGAGAGACGTATCTATGGGAAGTTTGAGAGTTGTGCTGTAAGAGTCAAGCTGATTGTGGCTCATTTGTGACACTGCATTAAAACGAATTACTGCAAGGCAGCGCGTGCAGAAATAGTTGATTCAGAGGTAAATGTGCTCAGGAAAATGTTGTACCAGGAGTTACGAGACATAACGCCATTGAATGCTTAACAATTCTGATATTCCATTTACATGTTACCGTTGCATGAACATTTGATAGAATACATGTCATCACAGGTATTACATGTTAAAAAAATTACAGATTGACTCGAATTCATGGTGAACTTTTGGTTTTGGGAAAAAGCTAAACTCTGAAGGTTTTCTAGACATTGTTACTGTCTTTTCCAAAGCATAAGAATAACATTACTGTAGGAGAGCCAAGGAATAATGTTATTATTCTAAGGGTGAATCTTTACATGTCAATATGAAAAACCTTAACATATCCTTTACTGGAGTAACATCTTTCTGAAGCAGAGTTGCATTACATTGATGATGCTCTTGTGCCCTTCTTATGCTCCTTCAGTGGTATAGTTCACAGTGCCAGCTCATTATATGCACAAAATACAAAAGGCAGCGGTGCTGTAATGCTTTCTCCAAGCTTTAGGGACCTGTAATGTCTGCTCCTTCTGTCAGGGACTGTCTGCAGCGTTATGAAACTGTGTTTCCTTCAGCATTCACTTTCTCCTGCCATGTCTCACCATAGATGTTGACTGCTCTGGCAACATCTAGGGTAACCCACCTGCGCGGTAGCCTCTTCGGCACCACTCTCCTGTGCTGTGCCTATGCCTTGGAATGATGCACACTCACCGCCATACCGCCCTCCTTATCATTTCTATTGGCTTCCAGATACGGTCATCAAAGAAAAGCACAACATAGTGTTTGCTGTGAGCCCCACTTGTAAAGCTCTAGCTGAAACTGCCGGGGAAGCTCTTCCAGAGCAACTAGATGCACGAGTAAACGAGCCCTCAGTCCCCTTCTGCCCCCTAGATATCTTTCAGGTTCTCAAAGGCGATACTGTCTGAGACCAAAGTGTTCCACATGTCTTTCACTCTATAGTGTTTCGACCTCCCTGAAAGTGTCTGGTTAAAAATGTAGAGTCATTTCCAATGTGTTTGTTATTTTATGTTAAAGAGCATTTGTTAAGCACATGTACACCAAAAAGGTCTCTTGGCGCTGGGGTAGATGGAGGCTGTTTCTGTCTGTGTTATTCATAAGCTTGTCCAAACAGCCAAGTCTTCATGTTTTTTCATACTGATGAGGAGCCCGCAGGAAAAGTGGTGATATTGTTTGCTCTATCGTCTGCTCTTCCAAAAAAGAAGCATGTTTTTGACAGCCTCTCTTGTAAGATCATGTGCATTCAGCATGTAGTGATGCTTATAGGACGGGTTCGCACCAGCTGGGGAACTCTTGACCAGAAGTCTGCAGTCCAAGACATAATCCGATCCTTAAATAAATGTGTTGGAGATGAGGCTAGTCAGATAGGTGAGTGTGTATTTTCTACTTCTATTAATTAAACACCACAGCCATGTTTCTTATGCAGAAAAAAGGAAGATCTCTTGTACTCTTTTATAGGGAATTTAAGGAGTGTGGACATGATCTATGCAGGAAGTCATTCCTCATTGGACAGGTTATATTGAAGTGTTCATAACTATAAAGTACACTAAAAAAAATACAAATAAAAAACCTGCAAGTGAGAGGTTTGTTGTGATAATGAGTAGCCTGTTCGATTTGTGTGTCACACCCGACATAGAACTTTTTGCAGTGTCTGGACTGTTAGGGTGTCCAGAACTCCACTTTTAAGGTCCTGTAATGCGGACCTTTAAACTTTGCTTAGGTCGCAAGAGACATTTTGAAGGCAGCTAGAAGGCATGCCAACTATACGGTTATACTTAAGCAAAAATAAAAGATTCTCCTTTTGGTAACAAGAAAGGATTGGGCCTTTAGCTGTGTTGTGAAGAGGGTACATTCCATTTTCTTGAATACTGAAACTGTTGCCTGTCATATACCTCCTTAGGATTTAATCTAGCAGCAGTGGTATCATATTGAGAAATAATTCTAGATATTATTTTTTCAATGTTCCCATAATATTTGATTACCTAGAAGGTTTGAAAAGAAAACTAGTTCCTGTTGGAAGTCATCCAATCTAGGAGCTTAAGGTTGTCCTGTTTAGACTGATATAATAACTCTTTCAGCTGATCAGCTGAAGCATTCTTTTGACATGTAGTATCTGTTCAGAAAAGACTATCTTAATGTGGAGAGTGCGTATCTTTATCGAGTTAGCAAAACTGAAGTTCTCTATCAGTGGAGCATCTTACAAACCATGCCCAGTTTTATATTTCAAAGGTTAATTTTGAGTCCCCCATTTATTAATTTGTTCCTCTAACTTTTTTAAACCTTTTCACTTTTCTGTTCAGTGCGAAGCCTACAACTCATTCAGCAAGAGGAAAGATTACCACAATAGCCATAGCAAGAAACATAAAACTGACAGAGAAGTGCAGGACAGACAGTGGAAGTCTTTACAGACGTTGTGCAAGCATTGGTTCCAAGATACAGAAATTAGGGCCGATGCTTGGATAAAACAAGTAACCTATGTGTAATCTTTTCAGATTAAAGGGATTGTTAAATCTCTTCTAGAAATTGGCCTGATAGATTTTGTCAACACTGACACCATGTACAGGTAGACTGTTCCCACTTTTCAGTGGTGCACAGATTCTGTGCTTGCATATACAACATACTCTCCAGCAAATGTCACAAGTAGAAGTAGAAGACCAGGAGCCCCTAACACTGAGATCATGGGCCAATCGTGCTCCCTAGACTAGGGAAAGGGGTTGGGTGTTGAGAAGAGGGACACATAGAAACTCAAAAAAACTCAAGAATCAGAGACCTAGTGGAATGGCAAGGTTCAACAAATGCATCTAGTTGAATGATAACATGGAAGTAAGCAAAGCGATAATATGAGAAGCAAAACCTTCCTCAAAGGCCAATTTATCACTGTGGCAGCCCTGCTCGAGCAGATGAGGGAGGCTCTAACCAAGAAGCTTAGAACTAACCTTGAGGAGAAAGAAAAGAAACATAAAGTGATGCAGTCACAAAAGATCTGAAAGAAAGTAATTGTAATGAGATGACTCATCAAATCCCTGAAAATATAACTCAACAAATACTGGCAGAGGTAGGTATGAAATATTGTGTGGGGGCAACAAGCCATGCAAGTTGATAGCAACAAGGATCCCACTAAGCTGGAGATTCTAAGAAAACTGAAAAGGTCAAAGAAATGTATTCTGAACTGTATGAGAGTGAAGCTTCAGTCTGGGAAAGGAGAGCAGCCTGCCTAGACTTGACAATAATCTCAACTCTTACTTAGGACGCGAAAGAAGAAATTGAGCACCCATAATGAAAGAAGAGGTGCTACTCACAATTCTAAACCTGAAAAGTTTGAAAGAGCTAGGGCAGGATAGTCTCATGGCTGGATTTCACAAAACCTTTGCGCCATCAGTGTTGGGGATCCTTACAGAAGCCCTGCATGAGGTGACATACACAGGGGCCCAGATGACAAACATGACAGAAGCCCTCTTCGCGTTAATACTCAAGCTCAATATATCTCCCCTTGGCTGTGCTTTCTATAGGCCTGTTTCACTTCTCAATGTATTTGCAAAGCTTCTGACCAAAGTTATAGTGGCCAGATTACCTTCCGACATAACAGCACTTTTACTCCGAGACCAGGAAGGATTTATCTAGGGGTAAAATGCATGAGAGACTGTGGAGAAAGCCCTGTATCTGATTGACATCACCTTTAAAGGGAGAAGGAAGAGTGATCCTCCTGTCATTTGCACACATAGAGAAACTTGACCTTTTTGAGATGATCCACCGTGAAAAATAGGCCTAGGCAATGGTCTCCTCTTGTGGACACTGGCAAGATATCAAACTTCCACTGCTTGAATACTAATCAGCAGGAGAATTTCTGACAAGGTCTACAGCCAGAGAAGGATGAGAAAAGGTTTCCCCCTTTCTCCACTATTCTTCATGCCATGCATGGAGCTATTTGCACACAAGAGTGCTTGTCTATACACACATCAAATATATTAACACTATAAGTGTTACTCTGGCTGCTGGGGAGGAGTAGCAAGATTAACCCAAACAGTCAATCAGAACTCAAACCCTAGGCCATCAGTCCCATAGAAGTACTAGTCCTAGCAACCAATCACAGCAACAGATGCAACAACCCATACAAAAAGTCTATATGAGCCAAGTGACCTTAAACCCAGACTGCTTTGGCAGGAAGGTGCTTCTCTATTCGCAGTCTCCCTGGATACAGACAGGCACAATCCACACTTCCTAACTTCCAGATTCTACTTTTCAGATAAGGGACATTTTTTGAAGTCACTGAAATACTGCTTCTAACACATTTAAACTAATCACTTTACAAGCCAAAAAACGAGCGATGCATGCACTTTCCGAGCACAATTTAAAACCACAGATCAGATGAAGCAGCTCCTAAGCTAGGAGGGAAATGCATACAGTCACCGGTTGAACAAAACAGCAGTTTCAAAATGCCAAGTTTGCAGAAAAACAAATATAGTGGTGGGGGCTACCCAGAATAGGCATATCCATGCCCCCACCCCAAGTAAATGGGGCAACTGTCTTTCTGCACCCCTGAAGGGGAGAGGGTAATTTGTGGGTAGGAATTTTGTGAATTCCTGCAGATTCTGGAAGTTTTCATCTCAGAAATGTAAGCAAAATGTGTGATTTCTGGCAAAGTTTGAGGTTTGACGGGCTTGATGGGTAAGAAAACCTCATGGGATCCATGCAAGGCACACCACCCTGGACTCCTCTAGTTGTCTAGTTTTAAAAAATGTGCAGGGTTGCTGGGTTTCCCTATGTGCCACCTGAACTAGGGCCCAAAATCCACAGCCACCTTTATTGAAAGAAAAGGGTCAGTTTTCAGTGGAAAAATGTGATGTATCCATGTTGTGTTTTGGGCCATTTCCTGTCGTGGGCACTATGCCTACCCACAGAAATGAGGTACCATCTTTATCTGGAGACTTAGGGTGGAAGAAAGTGTGTGGCTTCCCGCAGATTTCAGAACTTTCCATCACTAAAATGTGACCAAAATATGTGTTTTTTAAGTCAAAGTTTGAAGTTTGCAAGGGATTCTGGGCAAAATAACCTGATGAGAGCCACACAAGTCACCCCTTCCTGGATTTCCCCATATGTCTAGTTTTCAAAAATGTGCCGGTTTTGCTAGGTTTCCCTAGGTACCAGCTGAGCTAGGGACCACAATTCACAGCTACCCTCTTTGCAAAAAAGAGTTAGTTTTGAGTGAAAAATGTTATGGATCCATGTTGCATTTTGGTCTGTTTCCTGTTGCATGCACTAGGACTACAAGTGAGATACTATTTGTATTTGGAGACTTGGTGGGTGGAAGGAAGTTTGTGGCTCCCCGCAGATTCCAGAACATACCATCACAGAAATTTTAGGAAAATGTTTTTTTCTATTCAAAGGTGAGGGTTGCAAGGGATTCTGGGTGAAAAAAACCTAGCGTGAGTCATGCACGTTACCCACCCTGGGTTCCGCTAGGTGTCTAGTTTTAAAAGATTTGCAAGTTTGCTATGTTTCTCTGGTTGCCAGCTGAGCTAGGGCCCAAAATTCACAGCTACTCGCTTTTCAAAAAAATGGTCAGTTTTGAGTGGTAAATGGGATATTGCTTTTGTAAATCGGCGAACATGACTAAAGGTTACAGGTGAAAACGTTGTCACAAATGCCAGTTTTTCCTACAAATTTTCAATATTTCCTTATTTCAACAGTTAGTACTTTGGGAAAACATTGAGGGATCTACACATATGACCCCTTGCTGAATTCAGAATTGTGTACTTTTCAGAAATCTATAGCTTTCCTGGGTCACCCTTGGGTTTCACACTGGTTTCCATCACAAACTGGAAGTAGGTTGAGAGAACACAAAATAGGATTAATGGGCTGTTTTTCTTTAAAATGCCAAAACAGTGGTAACAAAACAAAGTTTTTTTTTATTCAGCTGTGCATGTTCCTGAAAGCTGGGAAGATGGTGACTTTAGCACAGTATACCGTTCGTTGGTGCAAATTTTACGAAAAAACAGACACTTTTATCCCGAGCACCTTTTTCCTAGTTTTCCCCAAAAACTCAACATTTACTAAATGTTTGCCTATTTTCTTGGTCCTCTTCTGGGGAACCCACAAACCCTCGGTACCTTTAGAATCCACAGAATTTTGGAAAAAAAGTGCGAATGTGACATGTATGTGTGAAAAAAGTTATGGAGTCCTAAGCGCCAACTACCCCAAATAGCCAAAAAAGGTCTCGGCACTAGAGGAAAAAGTCCCAGCAATTAAGGGGTTAAATTAGAGCCAGAAATAATGCCAGTCCTGATAGAGGAGCTGGAAGAATATGAGAACATGAGCCTTCAAAGACAATATATGAAAATCTGAGGGGCTAAACCTTCCTATAAACACAGCAGAGACGCAGTTATTGATAAACATGACTCCTTTCAAATGACCCAACATGACAATTAACCATCTGGGTATTAATGGCGAACACTATCATGGACTCTAGACACAGAAATATGGCAGAGTTTTAAAAGGTGATTATAAAAGATGCAGGTAATTGAAAGCTTTTTAAGCTGTCCTGGATGAGAAGCATCAAAGCAATCAAAATGTCGATTCTCTCCAAAATACTATGGGCCTCAATAAGAGTTTGGCAAATGGATCCTCAGTCACAAACTTGACGGATATCCTGTCTGCTTTATTAAAAATGCATTCTATCCAGAAGCAGAAGTATTATATCCTGATGAAATTATAATGAGGCAGAAGTGATATCCGCCACGTTTGTGACTAAACACTCATCCGCCAAACTCTAAATCAGATGCTCTATTTCTTTCAAAACATTGCCTTGGGCAATAGAAAAGACGACACAGAAATACCAGCCTCAGTGCCAGAAATAAATATGGCAGAGGAAGAAAGCAAAAATAGGAGGCAGACAATGCTGTATCAGGCCCAGAGATGGAGGGCTGGGAGTCATGGACATTTGATGATATCGCTAAGCGGCACAAGTAAGGATTTCATCGGAAAGGGCATGAAAGGAAACCAGCAAAGCCTGGTGCTTGATAAACCACACCATACCTCATACACCACTATCAGAGATGCACTATGTGTCAAGAAAATATCAGGATACTAAGCTCTACATTTCCCCATTCAATAAGCAGTGATGTAGGCTAGGGACCAAGCCGGAGTCAGAAAGAAAGAGGCCAAGCTAATTTCCATTTCCCCTTACAGCACTCAGGGCTAATCCGAAATTCTCCTCTGATATGGAAAATGCAAACCTTAGGGCATGGAGAAACGAAGGATGTTCCTTGAACTGGGGCTTGTGCCACAAAGGCATAGTTAAAGCATTCCTAAAGCTAAAGAAGACTTTAAGCTTGATGAGAGAGACTGTTTTACATTTCAAGAAGCAAGGCACTGGGTAACAAATCCACGGTTTAAGACTGTGTCAACAATGTGGCTGACCCCCTTTTAGAGATGTCTTCTACTGGGGAAACACTCAAAATATAGTATTGCCACTATCTACAGACTCCTTACAAGGCTGGAAGCGGGAAGGAAATTGCTATTTCTGGAATCCTGGGAAAAGGAATTGGGTAGTCAGATGAGAAGGGAGAGGAGTTGGCCTAACGGCTAGGGCGGTCGACCTCGAATCTGGGAAGCTGGGTTCGAGTCTCTGCAATAACGCTGAACATCCTGTGATTCTGGGCAAATCACTTAATCTCCCCGTGCCTAACAAAAATGAATGTGTGTCCTAATGTAACGTAACTGGTGCTATGTAAAGCGCTCTGATACCCGTTTCGGGTCAAGTTTGCGCTATATAAAACTCTGCAATAAAAAATAAAAATATAAAAAGATGGATGTAGACCAGTAGGCAGATACCATGATGAGGGCTAACAACTTTGCACACACATAACTGGCCTTGCAACAGTTTTCAGAATATTGTATAGATGATGCAATGAATAAATCATAAACGACAGGCCAGGCAGTTGTTGGAGGGAGTGTGGTAACCTGGGCACTTTATTACTTTTATGATCCTGCCCGAAGATTAAGCATTTCTGGGAGAAAGTCTGGAGAGCTATAGAGGAACCCATAGGAACAGCAATAGAAAAGTGTGCGGAGGTGATGCTGTTATGAATGTCTCCAGTCATTTTATCCACTATATAATAGGATGGAAAAGATCATATCAGTTCTTTAGGCAACAAACCAAACTACTAGCAGACTGGGTCACACAGTTTATAGCCTCAGGAGATATGTGGCCTTAAAAGGTATGATGGGTACTGGCTACGGGAAACTCTTGCACAGGACGGGATGAAAGAAAAGATGCTCTGGAAACAGTGGCAGTCAATGATCTCTTGTATGACAAGACACACCCGAGAAATGAGATGCCCAACGTCTCCAAGTACTGAACATATTAGAAGAAGCCTATGCAAAATGAGAGTTTGACATACTGGAGAATGGAAATAATAGGATAGGCACGATAACTGATCGCAGAGGTGAAGGAAGAAGTGATGTGCAACCCAAGAACTTAACTATATGGGAAAGGAAAGCATCGTTTTTGGCTCACTCGGGGAGCTGGAATGGGCTGGAAATAGGAAGAGTACAAATGTCTGGGTGGGGGGGGAAGCAACTAGGTTATACATGTTCTCAATGGAAACCTAGATGTGACCGACTCAGCCTCCAGTGCTAAGGAGGTGTAATGCATCAAAAGAGAAAAATAAATCTAAACTAAAATATAAATTGATGTACTGCTTTCTAGTGATCCTTCTTTGAAGCAATACTAAGCTGTACCATTGAAAAGAGGATGCACAGTTAATCAATGAATGGCGGAGAAAAAGAATGCACAAAATCTTTGTTATTTTTTAAAGAGCAGGCAGGTGGGGCAACAACATGGGGGGGCAGAAGCAACACAGGAGGCTGGAAAGGACACTGAGGGAGTGGGTGGTGGAGAGCAGCAAAGAGGATGTGGGCAGAAGAAAAGGAAATGGGGGACAGAGAGCAATATGTAGTGAGGAGGAAAGCAAACTGGCGAGAGTGAGCAACATGGATGGGGGCATGGGGAGTAGCACATGGGTGACAAATCAACATGGGGATGAGCACATGAGGGAAAGTGAACCACAGAGTGGGCCGGGAGAGGAGAACATGGATGAGAGAGAGCAGTGTAGAGAGAGGAGTGAAGCACATGAGGGAGACAACTGGAAAACACATGCACTCATGTGGAGTGCTTTAGACAAAAGAAAAAGGTAGGTCAATAAAGGCGAGCAGAAGAACCATAGAAGCCAGCCAGTCAAAGAGATGGTAAAGAGCTGGTGTGCTTGGGAAGAAAAGACTGAAGATGGACAGTGCAAGCGACTGAATAAGAAGCAGGCAAATGAGAGTGACAGTAAAGCCAACCAATGGTAAACAATGGGCGGGCTGCAAAACACTATGGTCATAGTAAGCCCACAATATATCTTTCGCAACCTGGCACCTTGTGCTATTTGGTAGACTTGACCATAAATGTGTGCCCCGAATTCTCCCTGTTGTCTTGGAAGAAATCGAATGCATGTAATTCTAGAGAGGACACGCATACTTGAAAACCGGTGTTCCAGAGTAGTTATTTTTCCTTTTTGCATAACTAAGGTGAGGGCTTCTGCCCTTTGTTTTAAGGAACCTAGACCCAGCAATGTTCTTTCCGACTGGCTCACCCCAAGCATTGCCATGCCTTTTCTCAGTAAAATTCCTTTTGTATTTATAATATATCTAACTGTAACACTCCAGAAGATTCTCCAGATTTCCCCCCCAAAATTCTGGGTAGGCTACTGATTACACTCTTCTGTCTGCCATATATGAAGCCCCTAGACTGTCTTTCAGTTTCGCCAATAGTACCGGATGCTGATTTAATATGGAAGTCTTTTTGGAAGTTACAGCTGTACTGGGCTCTACTCTTAGATCCACGCTCCACAGTGATGGATCTAAGGCTGAAGCAAGCAATCTGACAACCTGACACACAATGTTTATGAGTAACTTGAACACCATTAGCTATTTATTGTAAAAGGCCTTGTGAGTGTCATGAAAGCTTTCCTGCTTTTTATGCTATGTCTAAACATCTCGCCCTGCACACAGGACACTGCAGAGGATATTCACTCCATTGATAGCTGCGAATACATCTGGCAGGCCGGCGTTGGATTTGCACATTCCCCTCAGCCCAACTATGCCCATGACCTCAATAGGTAAGAACGAGGTCCATACTTGTACTGCATGTTCGATGCTTCAGTATCTGCTTTGAGGGATAGTTAGGTGTTTGTGTTTTAGAGGATAGCAATGTTTCCCTCTGTATTTCTAAGAGCGTGTAATTCCCGTACTTATGCGGTGTGGTCATAGGTATTTGTGTGTGACAGAAGGATCTTGTATGCGTATGTGACACGAGGTCAAGGGTTCGAGTGTGAGACTTGGGGTGAGGCATGAGTGAGTGTAAGAGGAGAAAGAGGGGATCAGGTTGTACGTGTGATGGGGGTCTGGTAGATATAAGTTGCAAAGGTGATTGTTTAAGATTTATATGTCCAAGGGGGTCATGTGTCTGTGAATGTAGTCATTGCCAGGTGAATGCATGTGACAAGTTCAGATGTGTACGTTTGTGTGTATCAATCATTTTATTACAAGAAGGTTCCTTTTTGAACATGCAAATAAATGTGTCCGCATTTGATATAGTTTCTTCTGTGCTGCATTTCAAATGTTTAGATTGAAAATATTGGTTAATTTTGTTACTGTTGAATACGATATGCAAATATACAACGGTGTCATTCTATCATTTATACAGTCCTAAGAAGAATCATCTTTAATCATTCTAAAATTAGTGTTGAAACTTTTAATTGATATCCGAATATATCACTTTAAAATGTTACTTTTATAGAAACATTAAGAGTTGGAGAAATGTTAACATTTCTTTTATAAACCCGGGGAGGAGCCAAGATGGCGACCGGAGCAGTCGCTTGAGCGCCCGGCTCCGTCGGCCCTTGGCCTCGGACTATCATCCTGATTCCTATCCTTGCCGATTTTCGAGGTGCAACGCGTGCGACGACGCGCTGACTGCGCCGCCGCTTTCCCGAAGTCTTAGCCCGCCCGGATGCCGGAGTTTTTGGTGCCTTTGTTCCCCGCCCTGGACCCTTGCTCTACTGTGGCCTCGGCCGACCCCCTGGAATCGTTGCAGTCACCGGACCCGCTGGTGCAAATCTGAGCCCGAGGTCCCGATCCCGCCTCACGCCACGCACGGTCGCCAGAAGAGCCGGGAGAGAGACGCCCGGACACCTCCTGTACCCTGCATCTGATGGGCTGGAGCCAGAGGGTAAGCCCCGGTGTGGCGGGTCTCCTACCCCGCTCTGTGGACCACGCTGTAGAAGGCTGCAGACCCCCTTCTTCTATGGTCTAGTCGGCTGCAAAGAGAGCCTGAGGGAGGGGAAGAGACTGCTGGCTTTCACCTGTTGCGGCGCAGACCTGTTGGGAATTGCCTCCTTGTCACGATCCCCCCCCTGGCCACGGTACCGTTCAACGGTAAAACATGGCGCTGATTGCCTGCTCGCTGCGGGGGGGTGATGCTCCGGTCTCGCCCGCTGCCCGCTTCGCCCTCCCTCTACCAGACTCCAGCTCCCCAGTGCCGTCCCGGATTGTTGCCGTTGGGGGGACGCAGCTTCCGCTGACATACGGCTCCGTTCTGGCTGCCCTGCGGGACTTTCGTCTGCAATTGTGTGTCGGCTTGCAAACGCTGAGTGAGCGGTTCGACTCTACACTGTCTGCTGCGGGCCGTGAGCGCCCCGTTTGTGATCAACAAGACGTGAGTCTGCCAGTGCTGTGGTCCTCCTGCGGGGAAGCAACGACTGGGTATAACGGTGCTACACTGGTGTCTGCATTTGGCTTTCCCGGCGCTCGGGATCAATCGCTCTCCTGCTCAATGGCAGATACTTTGTTTCCCCGGTCATTGCCGCCTGCTTTGTTGTTGCCTGCCTCACCGTGCCCGCAGGAGTTTCCAGCTGAACTACACCTGGCGACCTCGAGGAACTGTTCACGGTGGCCTACGACTCCTTTTATGTGGAACTCATGTACTTTACAAGCCAGGTCTGGATTTTATATGGTGTGCAAGGGGACCTCAATAGATGATCGGCGGCCATTTTGTGACTCTACTTCTCCATCTTCTCCCAAGTGGCCATATTGTCTTTGTCTGTTCGGGATGCGGGGCATTCACGAGGGGGCGGGTCTAATCGTACGCCCGCGATCGGGCCAGGGCTAGATTACTTTCTATCATCATGGCTTCACGGCCGGGCTGGACTGGGACTGGAATTGTCTACTTATGTTGTGCGCACTCGTCGCGATCTGTCTGCCTTCATTTCCGTGGTGTTACATGCTATCTTCCCACGACCGCCTTTGGGTGTAGTGGGGTTTCAGTGTGTGGAGGCTTGGTTGGCCGGTGGTGTCGGGCGCTCCTGAGGATACGTGGGCTCCTCCCCGCCTCCTTTCTTCTTTCTTCTCTTAGTTTCTTTACTCTATTCCTACTTTCTCTCTCGGCTATATTTCGGGTTCATTGGGCGACAGGCACTATGCTGGGGGGGGGGGTAGGCCATAGCCTCCGCATTGGTGTAGGGTGGGGGGGGTAATTTACTGTTTCTTTTTTAGTTCTATGGGCCTCTTTCTTTCATGTCTCTGCGCTATACTTGTTTCAATTCGGGGTCCGGGTGTGGGGTGGATTGAGTGGGGGCGGCTTTTAGGGGGTGCGTATTTACTACTGTGATGATCCTGTTCTCTAATTGCATCGCCTTACTGTATGAGATTTTCTATGGCTGTTTTAATGATGCTGCTGCTCTCCAGTGTATGAAGCCGACTTGCGGACTCGAATCTCCTTGTTTCTATCCTTTACTGACTTTTTTCCCGGAAAAAAATTTTTTTTTTTTTTTGAAAACCTTAAAATTAACCTTCACTTCTCCTTCCCCCGGTGTCAAGGCTCCCTCCAGTGTATGAATCCTGAATCGTTGCTAATCTTGACCTTGACGCACAGGGGATGTATTGTTTGTCTCTGTGCTCAACCGTATTGTGGCCGGCCTGATGGTTGTAGGCCCGTATTTGTTCTTTTACTATGCACAAATAAAGGTTTTTAAAAAAAAAAAAAAAAAAAAAAAAAAAAAAAAAAACATTTCTTTTATAAGCTTCTCCGTGGATAGTAGTCTTGCATGTTGCATGCTTTTGCAGACATACAAGTGAGGCTCATAATAGATGTACAGGCAGCTCAAAGGGAAAGAGCAAACTTTCCTCTAAGCATGGGTTCGAAGTGGTCTCAGAGTAGAAAAGATGCAATTAAACTGTTTCTGCTATTGCAGTTCTAATTATTGATCATTTTGTGACGCGTGCTCGTAGATGGTTGGATTTCCTACCATCCTATTGTGTCAATTTTTTGAAACCTAGAAACCCGCTTTTTCTTGTCAGAAGGCAAATATGCTGCATTTTCTAAACATAACCCTGTCTTGTCCCCATCACAGATGTAATGATCTCTAGGTTCTCCATCTTGTAGGTTAAATCTGCTAGTGCGTACATTAGATGTTACTGCACATTTTTATTGAACTTCTTTGAATTCTTTTTTCAGTTTGAAAAGCTTTATTGTACAAACAAAGAAATAGACAAAAATACCAGCAATAAAATCAAATGTTGAGGCAGAATTACAACAAAAAAGGTGGCTAGTATAATAAAGAAGAATAAAAGCTGTTTTTAAGGTTTTATATGGAATGGGAATGGGGAAGGAAAATACTAATATATTAACATAACAAAAGATTGCAAATTACATTGCATAATACAACGGAATGTAAACAAGCATTGATCAATTAATGCTATATATCAGATCATCGAGAATGATAAAGAAAGAGAGCAGAGAGAGAGTATTCAAGAGGGTTTAAAATTTTCAGAATTGAGGGAGGAATTACGTTGTAAAACAATCTGATCTAAATAAGAAGTAAGGGGTAACCAAAAAAGCTCTCTAAGTGTTGGTTTACAGGAGGAGGCGAAGGCAACATCAAGTCTATGAAAGTGGCAGAGGCTATTCCACCAGTGTTGTATAGAAAGTTTAGAAAGATTTTTCCAATTGAGGGTAATGTGTTGAAAGGCTAGAGCAAGCATGAGATCAAAGAGACCATGATCACATGAGGGTATAGGCAAAGAGTCGGAGAGACTTCCAGCAAACAGTAAGGGTGTAGAATAGGAGATAGAAAGTCTAAAATTATGAGAAATATAGGACCCCCAAAAATTTGAGACCGAAGGACAGATGAAAAGAAGATGCATAAAGTTAGCGTCAGAAGAACCACAAGTCCAACAGTTATTCAGAATTAGAAGAAAAACGAGCGATGGAAACAGGGTTAAAGTAAAGTCTATGATAGAGAAAAAACATAGTTTGAGTGAGGGAGGCAGAGCAAGAGATTTTTAAGGATCTAGACCAAAGTTTGTCCCATAAGAAGATAGTCCATTCTTATCCCAGATCAGATTCCCAGGAGAGTTCTAATTTAGATTTAGCTTGATATGGATTGGGGGCTTAGAAATATTTATATATAAGGGAAGCCTTGGGCAAGGAAAGGAGAAGTTTAAGAAGAGAGTTTTGGGATTCAGTAAGAGAAGGGCGGGGAAGAGAATAGTATACATCAAGGATAATAGCCATTAGAGTGGTAAATTTCTGTAGAAAGGAACGCGGACAATGGAATAAGGCTTGAAATTGGGGAAAAGAACATGGCGAGAGACCATTAAAAAGGTGTTTAATCCAAATAATGCCTTTTGATCTCCAAGAATTCCAGAAGATGGGTCTGTTGTTAAGAAGAATCAGAGAATTGTGCCGAATGGGAGAATCCAGGAAGGGATCGCGAGAGAGAGGGTTAGGCAAAACTAAAGGTTTCAGAAGGGGACAAGTGTGTCTAAATAGGGGAAAGGATATGTGAGGAGTTTTGACTGAAAAGGCCATTACTTGAGGGAGAATGTTAATAATAAAGTTTGCTCAATGGATAACCAAAGGGGAGTAAAGGGAGAATTTTCGGATAAGAGCCATTTCAAGGCTTGACGAAGAGAAAGATTTATGATAAAGACGAAAGTCAGGGAAGTTCACTCCACCATTAGACTTTGTCTTATGAAGAAAAGAGGGCAATTCTAGCTTTCTTATTCTTCCAAAGGAATTTAGAAAGGCAGGAATCAATACGCTTCATGTATATGGCAGGAATGTGAACGGGAAGCATAGAAAGCGTATAAATTAAAATAGGGGCAATCATCATTTTAATTGAATCTAATTGACCCCACCAAGAGAGGAAAAGAGGATTCCAGGAGGAGAGTAATTTATCAATAGGAGATAAAGCAATGGTCATAATTAATTTAACCGAAGAGGCAATTGAGTTGGAAAACCATACGCCTAGATATTTAATTTTTAAATCATTCCAGGCAAATCCAGTGGACGAAAAAGAATGGGGAAGACAAAATTTAGTGAGGGGAAGAATTTCTGTTTTGTCTGAATTGATCTTGTAACCAGAGACCTGGGAGAAGGAGTCAAACTCATGAAGCAAAGGAGAGATAGAGGTGTCAGGTTCAGAAATAAATAAAAGGATACCGTCCGCATATGCGGAAAGTTTTAGTTGGTGGTCCCCAAAAGGAAAACCAGAAATAGAGTTATTGTTACGGATAGAAGACTGAAAGGGTTCAAGAGCTAGGACAAAAAGAAGAGGGGATAAAGGGCATCCTTGACGGACTCCACGTTGAAGAGGGAAATAGGATGATATACAACCATTAACTAATACGGAGGCTTTGGGAGCATAATATAATAGAGAGATAAGTGAAATCACGTTGGGGCCGAAACCATGCCATTGTAACGAGGCAAATAAGAAAGACCAGTCTACTCTATCAAAAGCCTTTTCTGCATCAACTGATATGGCTGCTAGGGAAGTGGAGATGGACGGGATTTTGTTTAAAACATTAAGAAAAAGCCGTGAGTTATCAGAGGTACGTCTTCCTTTGACAAACCCACACTGTTCTTTCCCAATAAGGTGAGGCATGAGAGGATCTAAACGTAGAGCAAGGATTTTAGCAAATAATTTATAGTCAACATTAACCAAAGATATCGGGCGATAGTTCTTGCAATATTTAGGGTCTCGTCCTTCTTTATGAATTAAACAAATTGTAGCCTCTTGAAAGGTACCTTCTGTTTTACCAGCTAAAGCAAATGACTGAAGGAGTGATAAAAGTTTTGGTAGTAATAAATCTGAAAAGTGCAAATAAAATTCAACAGAAAAACCATCTGGGCCAGGAGTCTTCCCTTTGGTGAGAGAATTTAAGGCGTTGGACAGCTCTGTAAGGGATAAGTCTGATTCAAGATCAAGAAGATTAAGATGGGATGAAGGGGAGGAGGAATTTTATCAAGGTACTCTTGAATGGTAGAGGAAGATGGAGGAGATTCTGGGGTGTAAAGATTTTGATAGAAGAGCTTAAATTCATTAAGTATTTCTTGGTCTTTGTGCAAAAGGGTGTCATTGGAGGAATATATAGCATTTATGAGGGTGCAGTCCTTGCGCGTTTTGAGATAATTAGCCAGAAGTTTCCCTGCCTTATTGCGGCCAACATAGTTACGAGCACTACTATGCAGAAGCATGGAGGATGCATTATCAGAAGTGGTTTTATTAAAAGCATGTTTAGCTCGGATCAGTTCTGATAAGACCGAATCTTTTGAAGAAGTGTAAAATTTGTGTTCCAAAAGCTTGATATGTGCTAAAGTGGCTTTACGTTGGTGAATAAAGCGTTTCTTTTTTTTTGACGAAGTCAATGATAAAGCCCCTTGCTGTAGCTTTAAAAGAGTCCCAAATGATATGAGGAGAGGAGTTGGGGGCACAATTAAGATCAAATAATTCAGTTGCAAATGAGCGAAAAGAAGAAGAAAAGAGAGGATCTGAAAGGAGAGAATTGTTAAAACGCCAACAAGAGGATTTGGGATGTGGAGGGAGCAAATCAAGATCTGTAACTATTGGGGCATGGTCTGAAATAACAATAGGTTCAATAGAGGAGGAGAGAAGATTTTGGGATAAAGGTTGAGAAAGAAAGATATAGTCCAAGCGGGAAAGAGAGGTGTGAGGAGGAGAGAAAAAAGAGAAGTCCAAAGAGTTGGGGTGGGAGAGTCTCCAGGAATCAATGAGATGTGCTTGGGAAATAGTGCTGTGAAAATGTTTATGGGTCTTGTTGGGAACAAAACGAACTTGAGATTGGCGATCGAGAAATGGGTCTACAACTTGGTTACAATCGCCTCCTAGTATAAAAAGATCATCTTGGAAATGAACACATTTTTGCGTAATTTGAGGCCAGAAGGAGCAATCCGGATGGGTAGGACCATAAACATTAAAAACAGTTAAGGAAACATTATTAATTAACAACTTAACTAGTAGCCATCTACCTTCTGTATCAGTTTCTTGGGATAAAACTTTGCATTTTAACTTTTTATGACATAAAATTATGACACCATTTTTTTTATTGGTAGAAGGAGAGAATAAAACTGTACCTACCCAGCCTCTTTTTAATTTCAACGCCTCAGATTCAGTGAGGTGGTCTCTTGCAGAAGTGCTAGATCGGGGTTATAAGAGGCGAGGTGGGAGAGGATTCTCTGTCTCTTAATTGGGCTACTAAAACCTTTTACATTCCAGGAAATAACTCTGAATGCAAAAACATTAAAGCTTTATACAGAACTAAATATGCATTAATGGAACAATAAAAGGAGAAGCAAATATAGGAAAAGGAAAGAAAGTTAGGGAAGAAAAAAGAAAAATAGTAGGCAAAGGAGAAACACATAAAGGACGACTGAGAAAAACATACCTGGGCGAACGATAACAAGAGAAGACTGGGACAGTGGCGACAAACGGAAGATGAGACGCCCAAACCAGGGAGTCCAAACCACACTAGAACACAGAAGAGAATGCAAACGGACGAAACAACTATAAACATGACAGACGGAACCTGTATGGAGATAAAAGAGAATTAAAAGGCATAAAGTTAATAAAGAATTAATGGAAGAAAACATGTCAAACAAAACTAAGAAACGCAAACAATAACTAATAAATGTGAACTATAGGAATGGCAATTGGAATAACAGTGGAAGAGAAAATAAAGGAAATAGTAAGTTATAAGGATAAATAAGAAAAGGAGCACAGCTAATATAAACAAGAGAAAAGGAGAAGGGAAACTGTAGCGATAATGAAAAGCTGAATCAAGGAATTTACTATAATAAAGACTTGACGATAAACAAGGAAGACAAAAAGAGGGATAAATACAGACATAATTAAATGCTATAATAATAGTATGACAAACCATGAAAATAATAGAAAAATGAATATAAACATGTCAACCCGTAGAACAAACAGAGTAGACCAAACAAGGAACAAATGTAAGCATAGCCATAAGCAACTCAATTATTAACATTATGATGACAATGAGAGTCTTGATAACATGAGTAGAGCATGTCATCCCGTAGGAGGATTAGTGGTATCCATGTTGGACGAAGAATGGGAGTGGATAAACTTCTTGAGTTCTGCAGGATCTTCAAAGGACAGGGTTCGGTTTTGATAAGTCACTTTTTAAAGATACAAGGGTGAAAAAGGCCATAGCGAGCACCCATCAAAAGAAGAGTAAGAAACTCTTATCGCCTGGCTGCTGTTACATTGGAGCCCTCTTGAGAGAGAAAGACTCTCTGTCCTAGCCAAGAAATTTGTCGTTTGGCTCTAGCTGCAGAAAGAACAGAGAGCAAGTCAGTGAATTTCAAGAAGAGAATAATAACACCCCGGGGGCTGACCGAGGATGAGGAGAGTGAAGGACGTGGACCAAGTCTATGAGCCCTTTGAATGTTCAGTGATGAAGGAGGCATATCAAGTAGTTTAGGTAGAAAGGAAGAGAAAAAAGTGACAGGATTTTCTCCTTCCAAAGCTTCCGGCTATCCATAGATGCATAGGTTATTCCTCCTGTTGCAATTTTCCAAATCTTCATTGTGCTGTTGAAGTTTACGAACTTCCTGTTTTAGAGAGGAGAGTCTTTGAGAGTCGTCTTGAACCAACGAGAGTTGTAGTTCCATTACAGAGACTCTGTTCTCCATAGAAGACCATTTTTCCTCCAGAAATTGCATCTTCCTGTTTGTTTCTTCCACAAACGGGCGCAAAGCGCGAATTTCCTCCAATAACAATTCCAAAGAGATAGTAGAAGATGAATTATCAGGAGATGGAACCAACCACATCTTTAGAAACAAGAAAGTAATGCTTCCTGTAAAAAGTGTTATGTACCATAGTAAGTGTATTGCTTTGCGCAGTGATGAAGTATACATCAGGAGTCTAAAAGCTCATAGAACCCCATATAATCTATAATAGCTGAAGTGTCTAAAACTACGGTCAGTCATGATACTCCTCAAATTTCCACTTCTTTCTTAAAGACATTCTTTCCAGGCTTTCGCAAAGCTGAACACCTCCGCCAAATATCTTCGCATTTGACAAAAAGACACTTCCACTCAGTCCCATATCTAGCCTCTAAACAGCTGTGTGAAAGCTTCTTGAACACATCGCAAGACCACCTTCACATGACTAACTCATTGTTCAGGTGTAATAGCCATAGTTTGCCATCACAGCACTCCACTCATTGATATACCAGACCATTGCATAAATATACCTCTTCCTTTTTGTAGCAAAATCATTCGTGGTGTTAATATGATATTATCCAGCCTCCTATGTTCATTTTAGAAGTAACAATACCTGTGAGTAAATTTGCTAATCTGAAGGGTAGCCTATAGATGTGTTCTAGATTTACATAAAAGCACCTCAGTCTATGAATGTCTCAGCTGCCACCACAATTCAGGTAAGGAAAAGGCGTATTTCAAGGATCCCTTCTGTTTCCATAATGCAGAATCCTGAAGCAACATGCTTTGCAAAATGTTCAGTTGCAGGAATTCCCATGGGAACCAATTTTCTTCTTCCACAGACAGAAAATAATTAAAATGTGACATGTAAAACATCATCACATGTCTCCACGCTTCAGCAATCTCAATTACACCAGTAGTTGACTTCTGTATTGGGATCCTTCTGTCCCCTGCAAAAAGAAATTGTCTCTATAATGGTTTCCAGCACACACTGTTATTCATGAGTAAAGTCTACGTGTTGCTGCACAGACGACATGGAAACTTTGTTGGGCTTTAATTTGTTAATTTAAATTAGGGAAACATAATGCAGAAACTTACACTCAGGCATGTATGTATGCCAGTGTAGCTCCATGAGGATGGGGACAATGTTGTCATATTTCTTCAGGCCATGGATTAGACATGCTGCTGCTTGTAGGATGCCCTTAAAGGGTGCCAGTGTAGAGTCTGTGAGGCCATGGAGTGGGGCATTACCGCCATTCAGATGCAAGAGTACGAGGTCTTAAACATCAGCCATGAAGTTACTTTATGAAAGAAACAGTTTCACTTTCTTTAGAAGAGAGAGCTGGCACCAGGCTGTCGTCGTTTTTTGGCAATGTGTTCATTAAGGGCGGGTTTGGTGTTATGGATGAATCAAAGTATAAGTTGGTGTTTAAATCCATCATTGTTCATGTCATTGATCCAGGTTTGTACTGTTTCTTGTTTGCAGTTCTTGGCATTAACAGAAATTCTGACTTGGTTGGATTGAGATTCAGATAGGCACTGAATATCCAGGTCTGGGTGATAAGGAAGCAGTGTTTCAGTTACTAAATGTCTGAAGGAAAGTAGACTCTCAGGTAGAGTTGTGTATCGTCAGCTTATAGTTGAATCTTGATGCTGTTGTCTGTGAGAAAAGCACCAAGCAGTTCCATGTAGAGGTTGAAGATTACATGGGACAGCATGAAACCCTGTGGAATTCTGCAGGTGATGGGTATCTGTTGGGACCTTGAGGTTCCCATGTGAAGACACTTAAGCTGGTTGGAAAGGTAGGAGGAGAACTAGTGAAGGACATTACCGGTGAATCCCATTCCAGACTCCAGTGTATGTATGTAGGTGGGATGATCAACTGTATCGAAGGCAGCTGAAAGGTCTGGCAATATCAGGAGGCAGGGGTTCATTTTCACCTGTTCTCATACTCGATTACTCAACTTCCAAATCCATTATTATTATTTTTTTTAAAGATGTTTTTTTATTTTGAAGAACATATCAGTCAAAAATACATCAGCGTTTAGTACATCACATCAGAGAGAGTAAAATACAGTACAAGTTCAACAAATATTTCACTCCTATTCGGCCACCTATAGCCGTCGCTCTTTCAGCTCTAACTCACCAGTTTACAAGATACACAACTCACCCCCGGTATGTATTCCATTTGCCCCATTTTTTATCCCACTTCTTTGGACACCCTCTGGATTTGAATACTTCTTTTTCCGCAATCATGCATTTATCTAGTTCCTTTGCCAACCCCCCAAGGACGGCACCTCAGCTGCTCCCCAGTGCATCGCTATTGTGCGTTTCACCAGTGTGTAGCCCAAAGTGACCCATTGCTGTTCCACCCCCGTAAGGTCTGCTGCCTCCCATATGTTGAGGAGCCCCAGTTGTGGTGTCACTTTAATCTCTTTGCCTATGGCACTATGCATGTGTTGTTTGGCCCTTTCCCATAAGGCCCATATCCAGGGGCATTCCCATATAATATGATAAAAGGTAGCCTCTTCACGACACTGACGGAGACACAGTGCATCTTCTCTGTGCCCTATCTTTGTAAGAGTAACCCCAGTGAGATAGGTTCTATGCAGTGTTTTAGTTGCATAAGACGAAGTTTGAGAGGGATAGCCGCCTCCCTCGGGGACATTAGTGCAGTTTGCCAGTCGTCGTCCTCGATTTGTCCGACATCGTCTTGCCACTTTTCTCGGAGGGTCTGGAGTGGATCGGGTAAGTTATTACACAACTTCCGGTATGTTAATGATATAGCTTTTTTCATCAGGGGTTCAGAAAGTAGCCTGTCCTCTAGGGTGCATGACTGGTATATCCCCGTTGACCTGGAGTGCAGCTTTAAGGGTGTGGCGGATTTGTAGAGATCGGAAGACCTCCCCCTGAGCCAGATCATACTCTTTTCTCAGTTCTGCAAATTGTGTTTTCCCTCTTTTCCATAAGTGGCCTATGGTAGAGATACATATGGTGTCCCATCTATCAAACCTGGGTTGATTACACAGTGTTCCCAGTTTTTAAGCTGACCACAATTGGGTGGCCCGAGTCAGGGCATCCAACCATCCGAGTCTTCTATTGGCCTGACGCCAGATGTCAACAGTATGGGCCGTGGGGCCAAAGTAACGACCTCTTCTGACCTTAGAATAAAGGGCCCCTAGGTAACCCTCCCTTCCCATCTGATATTTGTCTAGAAGATGGGCTGGGTCTGACAGGGAGTGATATATCCAGTGGTTTACCACCACCAGCTGCGAAGCCCAGTAAAATAGGCCTAAATATGGAAGTGCAATACCCCCGTCGTACAACCCTCTGGTAAATTTATGTTAAGTGATGCGAGTCGCCTTTCCATCCCACAACAGAGTCCTGAACTCACTCTCAATGTTCCTAAAGTATGATTCCGGGACCTTGTTCGGACAATTTTGAAGGATATATAAGAATCGGGGGAGTGCCTGCATCTTAAAAAGGGCAGCTCGTCCCAATAGGGAGAGGGGCAAAGTCCTCCAATGTTTGACATAATTTCGCAATCTGCCCAGAGGTACTGCCCAATTTATTTATTTTTTTTAATATGAAAAACATTGAGGTCAGGGATTATGTAGATTCCGAGATATCAGAATTCAACCTCCGCCACTTCCACCTCGCATCCTGGTGGGAGTCTTGAGATCGGTCCTTGGATAGCGAAGATCACTGACTTGGACCTGTTGATCGAGTATACAAAATATTTACCAAAGTTAGTGAAAATGTTTAGAATTCTATGCACTGATTTTGTCGGCGATGCAAGAAAAAGCAGAATATCATTGGCACATATGGATATCCTATCTTCCTGACCATCAGCCCATTTCAACCCTCTCAATAGTTGATCCTCTCTGAACCATGTTACCAATGGCACGAGTATCAGCGAGAAAATCAATGGGGACAGGGGGCACCCCTGTCTAGAGCCCCTTTTTAATGGAAACATTCTGGACGTGCGGTTGTTGACCTTGACCTAGCCTTTGAGATCTGTGTATAGGAGCCTGATCCATCCCAATAGGCCAAACCCTAGGCTCCGAAGCACCTCAAATAGGTAGGGACACTCAATTGAATCAAACACCATTTTGGTGTGCAGGGATAGCACTACCGCATCTTTTTCTATGACACCCTGGTCAGCAGCCCTCAAATACAGTACCCCACTTATATGGGCGGAGGAAGGGAAAGCGTTCTTGATTTTATGTTAACATCTAGAAAATGTGCTTTCTTCGTTTATAGCTTTGGGGTGGAGCCCAATAACGCGAGCGACCATAATCCCCTCACTGCTTCCTTACGTGTAACAGTTCAGGAGGAGAAAAGGGTGAGATTGAAATGGAGCAAAAGAAATCCCCCCCCCCCAAATTCGAGGAGAATATTGTTAAAGCTAACTTAAGTTCCATTTTGAAATGTTTACATCAAGACTCCTCCCCCCAGAAACGGTTATACAGAGTTTTCAATTAATCACTAGGGATATATCTAAAGGCCTGACAAAGTCAATAGGCAGACGGGTAGCCCATGAGACAAAATGGTTCAACACAGAGTGTTCAGAGGCACAAAAAGATCTGAAGATGGCACTGCATGTAACCCCACCTGACAGAACCTTGATTAAAGAGGCCAGACAGGCTTCTAAAAGTACAATCACCCGGAGGAAAGAAGAGGTGAGAAGATTAGCCTGGGATGATCTAGAGAGAGCTAGCGCACTTAAAAGACACCAGGGGTTTTTGGGAGGTCATAAATCGTCCCCTATTTTCGAAGTGCGTGAGGGGTATGGACTCCATGATATCGGGGAAAGTTTGGGAATCTCATTTCTCAAACATATTTAACCCGAATGGTATTACATCGCAGTAGCCATGCTTAGATGTCCCCATAGACCCAATCCCTGCATACCAACTTAGCTCCTCTTTGACAGTGAGTGAGGTCGAGGTGGCCCTTGCGAAGGGGATTTGCTTAAAAGCCCCAGGCCCTGATGGGGTACCTCTAGATCTGTTTAAAAGCAATTCTCAACTCTGGGCACCTCTG
This sequence comes from Triturus cristatus, assembly GCF_964204655.1. Lineage (NCBI taxonomy): Eukaryota > Metazoa > Chordata > Amphibia > Caudata > Salamandridae > Triturus > Triturus cristatus. Next base: position 561,105,256 of record NC_140590.1, read on the forward strand.
CTGACAAGTGTCTTTAGAGCAGCAATAATTGCCCCATTCCATCTTCTTGGACGGAGGCCATAGTGGTACCAGTGTACAAAAAGGGAAGTAAGGACGACCCGGTCTGTTCCAGGCCCATTTCCCTAATTGACGCTACCGTCAAGGTTCTGGGGAGGGTTATTTTAGCGCGCCTCGAGACCTGGGCAGACACCTCCAGGTTTATGTCCCAAACACATTATGGCTTTAGGAGGGGCATGGGGATGAATTAACAGTGCCTCAATTTATCTCTGATTATGGGCAAGTACATAAGGGCAAGGAAGGGGTCATTCCACCTTGGCTTCATGGACTTGTCCAGTGCCTTTGATACGGTTAATCGGGAGAAGCTATGGGCCCAGATGGGGAAAATTAAATTTGAGGAACCTCTCATTACCCTCTTGCGTAGGCTGCATGCGTCCACTACTGTTGCTCTACGATTTGGCTCTGGGGGAGAGAGGACTGGGCCTATTGTTTCTACAGAGGGAGTTAGCCAGGGGTGTATCCTGGCTCCTTTTCTCTTCCTTCTGTACACAAATAGCCTAGAGTCCTCTCTTTTAGAGCAGGCACTAGCATTCCCTAGAATTGGAGGTTACCCGTTCCCTCTGTTATCGTATGCGGACAACATGGTCCTCATGGCCTTAACTGCCAATAGCCTCCAAAAATCTTTGAATGTTTTTACTGATTTTATGCTAGCTTTTGAACTAAAAGTACATTTTAGTAAATCTTATATTATGGTGTGTGGCCCCAGTCAAACTAAAGCAAGAACATTTATTGTAAAGGGCAAGACTATTGAGAAGGTGTCCAATTTTACATATTTGGGGAATGTCTTTAACAATAAATTGAACTGGGACCATCTTGTTACAGTAAGGGTACAGCATACTACTCGCGTAGTAGAGGGACTGTTCCACTTCGCCTGCAAGTTGGGCCACAAGCCGGTAGCAGAATTAATCACTTTATATAAACCAAAATGCCTGTCTGTTGCAACCTACGGGGCAGGAGTGTGGGGACACCAGAAAAGCACCCAATTACAAACCTTAGAAAATAAGTTCATAAAAAGATTACTGATTACCCCAAAAAGTGCTTCCACGGCCTTTTGTCATTCTGAGGTAGGGCTGAATTTTATTGAGGATCAAATTAATATTGCCCCATTAGTTCTATGGGCTAAAATTTGGATGTCAGAGGATTTAATGTTCTCATGGGAAATTATCGGGGATTGTATGACCCTTGATAATGTCCTGGCAATTCCATGTCTCCGTTTTGTCAAAGAGGAATTTTGCAAGAGGTTTGGGGCATTATTACGATAACCTTGCTAGCATCCACGCATACATGAAAACGATTATAAAAGAAGCTCATTTTGCTGAGTCGAACACCCGTCGACGGAAATCAGGTTCGCAACCCCATTTAGATCGGTCCCCTTTACAACAGCAATTTTATTCGTCTTTTACTACTAATTCACAGTTTCGTTTTCTCATGACTAGATTTCGTCTTTGCACATTGCACTTTCTTGTGGCCTTTCCAAAACAGGCGGGATGGTGCGAGAATCTCCTTCCCTGTCCTCGCAATAATCTTGCACAACAAAGCACCTTGCACTTTATGCTGTTTTGCACACTTTACAAAGAGCTTAGGGCACGGTTTCTTACTCCAATCTTAAGAGAAATCCGCCCTTGTACCTATCAGGAGGGTTTTAGTTTTTTACGCTCTTTGTCTACTGTTGCTATTTGCCGTGCTGTACTAATTACATCAGAATTGCATTTACAATAAGGAAACGGTATGAACTTTAAAAGAAAAGGATGTTTTTAAATGTTTAAAAAATACAGTTTCAGAGTCACGAGTCACATCATTGTATAAACTGGATATGATAATTTTAAGTACTTTGTATGTATGCTACACTTTAATGGTCCATTTGAACCGAATAAAGTTATTTTGACTTTACTTGACTAGTTTACGGCAAAACACATTATGGAGGCGGCGGATATTTAGGGCCGCCAAATCAATTTCTAATGACCTCCCTATTTGCAGTGTATCTCTAAAGCTTCATGTAGTTTGTTTTGTCATCACGGTTGGCCTCCATCCACCACCCTCCATCTCCACTCTTTCTGGTAAGGGAGATGAGCATGACTAAAGCGACAGGCCCCACACAGGTACGTCAGTATTAAAGTTTCCAGAAGAAGAGAAGATGGAAAAGAAAACATATCACTCTTGGATTGCAATTTCTGCTCTAGTTTGTGAGAAGCAGAAATGAAAAGATTTGCCATGTGTGGCAAATTAAAAGCCCACCAAAATACAGTACAAGCAACTCACCACCGTAGTTGTGCAGAGATTGTGCACAGGATCTGCACATATTTCTCTCCTGCATACTACGTGCATTGCGTTGACTAAAGCAGGAGCAGGACTCATAGATTGACATAGAGCAGAACCACCACCGTGGTTGAGCTGCTGAGCCATAGTTGTAAATTCCTGTTGCAGTGCATTGATTTTAAGTCCAGTCTCATCCCAGAACTTCCTCAAGGCATTTAACTGCATTATCCCCTTAAGAAGTCTGAGCACTTGGGGATGTGTCCACTCAATGTATTATCCAAATGTTAATTTGTTCAGAGGTAAGTACCACTGCATAAATCTAAAATGTACATCTTGGCTTATAAAAAACAATTATTTTAATGCCATTGCATTTTTTTATATGTTGGATAAACTACCTGCTACTGTATGTTGTAAGGATATTGCAATTCATCAAGGAAGCCCCTTAATTGTTATCGTATATAACGTCACAGAACAATTAGGTTAATGAGAAAGCTTGTCTTTAGGCTTATATCAGATGTAAGACTTTGTATTGCACATTCAGGGAAATGCTTAATTTCACTTTGTACTGTTAGAAAAATTCTATTTTTGCCTAACTGAATATAACTTTATTTGTCTGGAATCTTCTCTGCAAATGTGTAGGTGTCATTTAAGAAGCAGATGTGTGTGAGCCTGATGTCTATCTCTTGTGACTGTATGTTTGTGAGTACATCTATGTGATTGGACATTGGCTAGGAGATTATGGTGAAACATAAACTGGTCCGTTTGCTGGAGTGTGAAAGAGAGAGAGAGAGGGAGAGAAAAGGCAGCATGGTAATTTCTTGTTGAAGAGGTATTGCTTGCTTATTTGCATTCTGTCATTAATTGGCATTCTGAAACATAACTCCTACCGGAATTATTCCAACCTCTTTTTTATGGGGATAAAGAAACACTTCTTCCTTTGATATTTGTGAAGCCACTAGCCCAGGGTATTTTTTGTTTTAGCCATGTTTACCTTGTAGAGCCTTTTAATCCAACTACCTACTATGTGTGTATTACTTGACCCCCTTCTGTGAATACCCCTTGGACTCCTTGGACTGTGAGTAATTTGTGTTCCCTTTCCAACTGAGGTGCCACTTGAACTCACATCCTTGCACTGTCTTACAGCGTATTCTTCTTCTTTTCCCAGGACGGAGTTGCTGAAGCTTTTGCTGACCTGTTTTTCAGAGGCCATGTACCTGGCGCCGTCCCCAGAGAGTGGCAGTGGATCCAATCCCTGGGTGCAGTTTTTCTGCTCCACAGAAAACAGGTGAGCAGCAAGATGAACAGTGAATATTCACACTTTGTCTTGGGTTAAAAGACACTGGGGACAGTTCTGCCGTTCAGGGTTCTTCAGGGGAATTTACTTTTTCCAGGGTGTTTTGGTTCAAGTAGCTTTCGGAGTCTCCTCTCAGTGGTGAAAGAAGAGAAAGCAGCAAATCACGTTGAACCCTGGGTGCTGCTGTTTTAGCAAAAGGGGGAGGTTTTGCTGTTTAGCACCCATGGAGGTCAGGCTTGTTAGACCGTGTTTGTGTGTTATGCAGAGTCTACACCCTGAGTTTTACATACATATATATTCCCCATGACTAAGGTCAGTTGGGTTACCCTAGAATGCCCTAAGGATACACTTTCTCACACTACCCTCCTGGCTCTCGGCTATCCCAAACACTGCCCAGCAACACTGTTGAGCATCCGCAATCTTGTACTAGTTGAAAAATATCTCCATTCACAGTCTCTGAGACTGGACAGAGCGCAAAACATAGTTCCTTCTAGGTCGATTAGGGGTGGTGGATCCATGGTATTAGTATATGAAGGGCAGCTTTAATTAATTTTTATCTTACAATTTAGAAAGTTGTGCTGCTAGTTCAAGGAACAAATTAATCAATTACATATCTGACCAACATGAACATAAAGGGTGCAAATATACACTGGAAGAGTAAACTATGTACAATTCAGCATGTGGATTAGTGGCATCTGGTTAAAATGGTGTGTTGTTGTATCTGACCTGAATTTCAGCGAGTGAACCTTACTTCCTCACAGAGGGCTTGGGGAAGGGGGGTTCTATCCCCTGATAAATTTTTGAAATAATGTGCTCAACAATTTGCTGCACAATTTTCACTTAGACTAGATAAGAAAGTAATAGATTCTTCTAGGACGCTCATGAATATGTCCTTATGTTCTTCGTGCAATTTGGGGCGAGAGCAAGAGCCGGAGAGTGTGAAGTGGTCATATGTGTTATACTTTTTAATATACAGTCTCTAATGGTGTGTTACTATTTAAAAAAAAATTTTTTACATATCCCGTGTGACAAAATAAAGGGCAGCATTATGCAACAAACTAGACAGACTAGATACAAACCTGAGACCTGCACATTGCACAAAATTCCATGAAACAATTTGTTGAAGCTCCTGAACTATATTATGGGCTTTCTTGCTCTGACATTTCCCAGTTTTCATTTTTGTGTTGTTATCCCTGGCTGTAAGCATGGTGCTACATTTACAGTTACCTGATGTTTTACCATTTTTTGGTTACGTGCAAATATAGCTAGCTGCTTTGTGTGGTTAAGGCTTTTCTCCATATGTTGCAGGGATTCTGCACAGACACAGAACTTTGCGCAAGAAAATGGGACCCCGGTGTATAGGGGCTAAACCTTTCCACCACCTAAGTGCTCACGAACCCAAGACCGACTAGCTATAGTGTCTCACTCGTTCTCCTACTCACAAACGGAGAAACAAATGATTAGACACCCCAGGACACACCACTCCTGGATCTCTCAGGAATCATGGTAATAAGACACACCTTTTCGCTCACTCTCTCATACTTGTCCACAATAAGATCTGACAGAAACACAAAGCTAGTTTAAAACATTTATTTTAACTAACGTGTTCTAAAATGCAGTATACGTGCCACTACAAGCATATGGATGCATAACACCAATATTGTTAGCACTGCAGTAAGGCCATATATCATGAAGGGAGACGTCATTATACAAAGACTAAGCAGAAAGGACTATAGTGCCTATGCTCCATCCGCTTGGCAAGAAGAAGTATTATTATATAATAGAAGATCTCTGGGCTTTGTCAGTAGACCCCATACCTTAGGACATAGATTGTATTTCTACATCACAGGTGCATGTTGCTCTTCTCCCTGGAAAGGTCCCTCTCCAAGTGTGTGTTACCTAAGCATGCATCCCCATAATATCAAAGTACGATTCTCCAGCAAAACCAGCTGCATTGGTATGTTTTGTTTAGGTGTTAGGGCCTGACCAGAACAGAATAACATGGGGCAGTGTTTATCGACCTTGCTCACATTGTTAGGACTAAACTGAAAGAACGGGCAGAGAACAAGCACAGCAGAGAGTTCTCATGTGAAAGGCATAAACAGAGTCTTGCAAAAGTAAAGACAAGAAGTATCGTGTGCAAAAGCAGCATCATGACTACCAGGCTCATGCTAACTTAAAGATGTCGACAATGCCCTCAGTGACCATGTGACACATATTTACAGAGTACATACAACACTGAGTGTACAGCTCATTGGTGACTATGCGTCTTTACCTCTTGTTGCCGGGCTCTGCCTATTGTAATGTAATCACTAACCTTGTGATATTTTGAGGGAATTAAACACACTTTTTTGTGCTCTATCAATTTTATTTGCAAAGACATACTGTCGAATTTTAGGGGGCAATGCGGGCAGAGGCCAGCAAGCAGTCTAGCCTAGCTAGGGTGGGTTTTGATCCAGCAGGTTTTCTTTCCTGATGGAGCTAACTGTGAGGCGAGTCAAAGATACCCAGCACTCTTTTTGGGTTTATTAGACAGTCAAAACAGTGAACGATGTATCAGTGTAAGATCAGTAAGATCCTGGTTACAAGGGGAAAAAGGAATGACGAGGTGGAACTAGATCAAGTGGATGCATGCATGCCTTTGAAATAAGCTAGATGAGCCCTAAGCTGGAAGCTCTGCCAACCCTAAAATAGACTTTGATGGATGTGAAATTAGACATAATTTTCCAACTAAATCCGCATCAGTCTCACTTAAAGGGCATGAAAGGATTCCAGATTGAGAGCTCTCTACCCTGTGGCATCATGTCTCATCTCCTCTTCAGAATAGACTCGTCTTACCAAGATGGCATCCATCAATCAGCTAGCACTCCTTAAACAAGTTTACCGGAATCCAGGATCAATTATGAAAGTGAAAAGTTGCAGAAGTGCATTCCAATTTCGCTTCCTCTGACATTCGCATGAGAAGCAGGTAGCGAAGAAAGAAATTTGTTAGTCAGTCTTTGATGCTCTCATTTGAGAACTGCACTTCCCTTTGTGTGCCAATTGAAGTCAATTGCCAAGATAATCTATTAACATGTTGGTAGTCATATGAGCCTATAAGTGGAGGATGATGGGTGGGTGATTTATATATTATGTATCTTTGTCAATGCATCTCCTCTACATTGTGTATTCTTCTTACATGTACTTCCGGTACATCTCGTGTATATTTTCTCTGAGTTTTCTTCCATTTTTCTTGTGCTTACTTTTTATATCTCCTATCTCCTCTGTATTTTCCTTCTTAATCACAGTGGTTTTTCTGGGTTTCTTCGCTTCACATTTTGGGTTACTTTCCTCTTGCCTTTTCTCCACTCATGTTCATTTCCATTGCTTGGGTTCACTTTGTTTGAACCTTTTCTTACTTCTGGTTTCTATTTTTGTGTTGTAGAAGAAAGGAGGATATGTAGTAATCTGTATTATATTTACTTGGTTATGTTCTCCCTAGCTGCTCAGCCAGTGTGAATGTGATGCATGGAATGTTGTTGTGAGAGTCTCGACTGGAATGTTTGGGTGCCTGGATGCTTGAGTGTGGCAGTTGGAGTATGGGCTGAGCAGCAGGCAGACTGCTCCTAGTGGGGCTGTATCTCTACTACTTGACTACTTGTAACTGTAACTAATAACTCTACATGAATCTACATCCTGGTCACGGACTTCATCACTACACATGGTTAATAGGAACATTGATAAATGTGACTTTAATATACAGTCACCTCAAAGGCTTGCTAAATCTGCCTAGGGAGCCTTGACTACAAATGTGGAGGTTGCCTTCATCCTCCACCCAGGTTGTATTGTCCTTATTTAAAGCAGAATAGGAAGTAAAATACATCTAATGACATTTACAAGGATACATGGATTTCTCAGATTTGCAACATGCTTACTTAATTGCATACATTCATACCCATATACAGACACCATAGCATCCTGGCTGTACCTTACATGGCTAGCCCTCTGACAAATGTTCTTTTTGTTTCAGACATGCCTTGCCACTGTTCACGTCTCTTCTTAACATAGTCTGTGCCTACGATCCGGTGGGCTACGGGATCCCCTACAACCACCTACTCTTTTCTGATTACCGGGAGCCACTTGTGGAGGTGGCGGCCCAGGTGCTGATCACCACCCTGGACCACGATTCAGCAGCCAGCAATAGCCCCACCGTGGACGGCACCACCACCAGCACAGCCATGGATGATGCAGATGTAAGTGCCACCCACTCATACCAGTTGTGATGCTAATAATGTATTCCTTATAGAGCACTCCAGACCACACATCTGCTGTTCTTACATACTGTCAACATCTGCTGTTCCTACACACTGTCAATAACCGATGTCACTGGTACCCAACTTAACGGTACTCAGTTTACTTGCTGTGGAAGGCTGACGCATCCTTTTCAGGGCCCAAACGTGTGACCTTCAGATAGCCACATGTGTCAGCGGCGACTGCTAACCTGACTGAGCCATCCATCTAGCTGGCGGATTGATCACTGAGTTCATAAACATTGACTGGCAGAGACCTGGAGTGAAGCACTTCTGCTGCTACACAGTGTAAATTACACTTTAGCATAAAAGGCCATAAACGTTGATTTGAAAAACAGAATGTCTTAAATCCTAAACAATATTTTAATAAAAACATGATTTGGCAGTTGATAATAATAAGTACTTCATAACATGCATTGCTCTCCCTCTTTCAGTTTGTATGGTCAAAAAAATATAATGTTGTATTTACCATAAAGTAGTTTTCTGTCACTAACATCCACACTTTCAACTTTATTGCTCAGTATTTTAAACATTCACTGCAACAGGAGAGACTGGCTAAACCTCACTGCACTTGTCAATGTCTTTCATCCCCGGCCCACTTCTATGTAGAGGTGCTAGGAGTGCACCAGATAGTTTTTTTCCATACGTGCTCTGATGCCAGGGAACCAGTGAGGTCCTGGGTCATGTTCCCCGTCAGCACCCGGTGAACATTCATGTCTTCCAACACTCACTGCTTGAGGGAGAAGCCCACTTTTCACTCAAGCCACTTAGGTAGGACTTTACCATTTGTGGCCAGAGGGGAGAACACAAACTAGAGGGAATAATCCATGTGTTTGAGGCATATGAGCTGCAGACCACACACTAAGGATAAGATTGCCATCTGGTGTTGGGCTCGGATGATTGCAGGTTGTTGTTGTCTTCGGAAGAAGTCTTTGGTCACGAGATTGGTGACTCCTCCTCTGGACAACAGTGCGCATGGGCATCCACTCCATCCTCAGATTGTTTTTTTCCGCCATTGGGTTCGGATGAACTTTTTTCCGCTCCTGCAGAAAACCTATTACAATCACTACAACTCTCAAAACTTGAATACTCGAAGTCGAACTCGATATCGGCGCGACTCCGGACGCGGCTGATGGAAAGGACACCTTTTAAAAAATGCCCCCAATGTGGAGCAAAGTTCCCTCATAACGATCATCATGAGGTCTGTAATTTGTGCCTTTCACCAGACCACAACGAATCCAGCTGTCCAGCCTGCGCCGCATTCCGTTCGAAGAAAACCATCCGGGACCGGAGAGCTCGACGCCATATCATGGCCAAGCCGGTTCCGGAACCAGAAGACTTCTTTGCACAGGACGTCCCTGACGATGACTCCGAAGATCTCCAAATCGTGTCCGAGGCAGACGATTCAGATGCGGGGCAGCCTGTGAGTACCAGCCCCCCTACCCCAATACCACCCAAAAAGACATTGGTCAAGACTCTGCCAACTGGGCACAGTCGCGACCCGAAAACATCTTCTGAAGCCCCGTCCTCGGGTCCGGCTCCGAAGAAAAGCAAGCCTGCGGGTGGCTCGAGCAAACCCCACGTCATTGTGCCTTCGGCACCAAAGCAGGCTTCGGGAACGAAAAATACATCGGACCCGAAACGTCACTCGGTCCCGACCTCTCCACCGGCACCGAAACGTTCGTCGGCGCCGAAATCTCCACCGACTCCAAAAGGCTCGTCGGCACCGAAAGGCTCGTCGGCACCGAAAGGCTCGTCGGCACCGAAAGGATCGTCGGCACCGAAAGGCTCGTCGGCACCGAAAACATCTTCGGTGCCCAAGCACGTCCAGAAAGACGCAAAAAAGTCGGCGCCACAGCCGCATTCGGACAGTGAGGAACTCTTTCGACCTGATCCTAAGCAACAACGGATTTACATAAATCCAAAAACTGGACATGTCACAGCGGTGCCCTACAAGAAAAGGAAGCTGGACTCACCTCCTCCAGCACCTCCAAAGAAGAAGGACTGTGCAACTTCACCCTTACGTCCTTCCTGTCCTACATTACCCCCTATTCCATCCCCCCCAACACCACCGCCTGCACCTCTACCATCTCCTTCTCATACACCACCTCCAAAGGATGATGATGATTTTGGGGGAGGGGGAGACCCAGATTTCTTCACTTATCCCACTGATCCTACTGATCCCTTTACACTCCCGGACACAGCACCAGTAGATGACTGGACTTACCCTATACCTGACGTGCCTGACCCCGCTCCATACCCCTCAAAACCCTCCCCTCCTGATGACCATTTAGGGTTCGGTCAGCTTATTAATAGGGCAGCGTCATTTCATGGTGTCACCATGCACACCGACGCTCCTGAGGAGGATTTTCTACTCGACACCTTTGAGCAGTCCCAGAAAACAGTCCACATTCTACCCATGATCAAGGGAGTGATAAAGCATGCCACTGAGGTCTTTAAAGACCCTGTCAGGGCCAGGGTTCTCAATCCCCGAATAGAGAAGAAATACAGACCAGCACCACAAGATCCTGCGTACATTAAGGCGCAACTCCCCCTAGACTCACTAGTCGTCTCTAATGCCAGAAAAAGGGCCAACTCCCAAACAACCGGAGATACGCCACCCCCAGACAAGGAGTCTAAACTCCTGGAGGCTTCCGGCAAACGGGTTGCCACTCAAGCGGCTAACCACTGGCGTATCGCGAATACACAAGCCCTATTGGCTCGTTATGATAGAGCCCATTATGATCAACTGGAGGATCTCTTGCAACACCTGCCTGAACCTTTTAAAACACAGGCCACTGACCTCATACAAGAAGGCAAACTAATATCTAATGCCTCCATTAAATGTGCATTAGACGCAGCGGACACCGCCTCTAGGGCAGTTAACACAAGCGTTTTGCTTAGACACCACGCATGGCTCCGCATCTCCGGCTTCAAGCCGGAAGTACAAACCTCCATTCTTGCTCAACCCTTTAATCAGGAGCAACTATTCGGACCGGCAGTGGACACTGCCCTAGAAAAGATGAAAAAAGATAATGAAACTGCAAAATCTATGGGAGCATTGCAGTCCACTCAAACCCGAGGCTCCTTTCGGCGCTCCTTTTATAGAGGAGCTTCCAAAAATGTGGGAGCGGACAACTCTTCCACAGTCAAATCTACAGGTCAAACATCCCCTAACAAAGGATATTTTAGAGGAGGGTATCGGGGAAACAATAATAAAGGCCGAGGACGGGGCAACAACAACAACACCCGTTCCTCTACAGCCACCAAACAGTGACTTGCCACAACTCCCCCCAGACCATTCCACTCCAGTCGGGGGCAGACTTCAACAGTTCCTACCTGTCTGGAATACCATCACTACAGACAGGTGGGTAAGACAAATTACCCAATCTGGCTACTGCCTCGAACTCATAAACCCGCCCCCAAACATACCACCCAGACACCATCCCATGACGCCTCACCACCTCACGCTCCTCAAACAGGAAATACAGTCTTTGCTTCAGAAAAACGCAATAGAACCTGTTCCACCACAACATCAGGGCACAGGAGTATATTCTCTATACTTCCTCATTCCCAAAAAGGACAAAACCTTGAGACCCATACTGGACCTCAGACTTCTGAACCAGTACATACAATCAGATCATTTCCACATTATCACTCTCCAACAGGTCCTTCCATTACTCCAACAAGGAGACTTCCTTGCCACATTAGACCTCAAGGACGCATACTTTCACATCCCTATGCATCCCGCTCACAGGAAGTATCTACGATTCGTGGTAGACGGTCAACACTATCAGTTTACAGTTCTCCCATTCGGAGTAACAACTGCACCCAGGGTGTTCACCAAATGCTTAGCAGTTGTGGCAGCATACTTCAGGAGACAAGAAATCCATGTCTTCCCCTATCTGGACGATTGGCTCATAAAAGCCAACTCTCTAGACAAATGCGTTCTCCACACTCACCGCACTATTCACACCCTGCACGACCTGGGATTTACCATCAACTATCCCAAGTCTCACCTACAACCCTCCCAAGTACAACAATACCTGGGAGCCACCATAGACACAGCCAAAGCCGTAGCTTATCCCAGCATAGCCAGGATAGCCAACATACAAAGTCTGATAGAAACATTTCAAACACAACACTCTCTTCCCGCAAGAGTGTTCATGCAACTCTTAGGCATGATGGCGTCATGTATCTCCATAGTACCCTACGCACGCCTTCAAATGCGTCCCTTACAGGAATGTCTAGCACAACAGTGGAATTTGGCCCACGGACAACTTACCGATCTGGTGTTGGTGGACAGCCGCTCACTTTGTTCACTGAAGTGGTGGAACACCATCAACCTTTCCAAAGGGCGGCCGTTCTTGGAGCCCCTTCCACAAGTTGTGCTGACCACCGATGCATCTCTCACAGGGTGGGGAGCCCACCTCCTTCAATACACCACTCAGGGACGGTGGACCATTCAACAAAAACAGTTCCACATCAATCACCTAGAACTTCTAGCGGTGTTCCTAGCACTGAAATCCTTCCAAGTGCATCTCCACAACAAAACTGTCCTCATCCGCACAGACAACATGACCATAATGTATTACATACAGAAACCAGGAGGGACAAATTCTCTACAACTGTCCCAACTGGCGCAACAAATTTGGAGATGGGTAATTCCCTGGAACATCTACCTGCTAGCAGAACACCTCCCAGGGGTTCAGAACCAGGTGGCAGACCTCTTAAGTCGCCACACACAGCAGATACACGAATGGGAACTACACCCCAAAGTCTTACTCCCATTCTTCCAAAAGTGGGGACAACCAGACATAGACCTGTTCGCCACACCAGAAAACGCAAAATGCCCAACCTTCGCCGCCAGGTTCCCACACCCACGGTCACAGGGCAATGCAATATGGATGAACTGGTCAGGCAGATTTGCGTACGCTTTTCCGCCTCTCCCACTCATTCCATTTGTGGTACGCAAACTGAAACAACAGTCGCTGACACTCATCCTAGTGGCTCCCACTTGGGCACGTCAACCCTGGTTCACCACACTTTTGGAACTATCAGTAGTTCCACATCAAAAACTGCATCTCTCCCCGGCTCTCTTAACCCAGAACCATGGAGAAATCAGACACCCAGATCCTCAAACACTAAACTTGGCAATCTGGCTCCTGAAGTCTTAGAGTTCGAGTACCTCAACCTTCCTCCAGACTGCATGAATATCATTAAAGAAGCCAGGAGACCTACTACAAGGGCATGCTATGCTGCAAAATGGAAACGATTTGCCATTTACTGCGCTAACAATGACATACAACCACTGGATGCTTCCATCCACAACATCATTTGCTATTTATTACACCTACAAAGATGCAATTTAGCGTATTCCTCTATACGTCTACATCTAGCGGCATTAGCTGCCTATTTGCAAAATAGACAACACCTATCCCTCTTCAAGGTACCAGCCATTAAAGCATTTATGGAGGGTCTTAAAAGAATCATTCCTCCAAGGTTACCACCTTCCCCAGTGTGGAACCTTAACATTGTTCTTACAAGGCTCATGGGTCCCCCATTTGAACCAATGCACAAATGCGAACTGCAGTTCCTAACATGGAAAGTGGCTTTCCTCATCGCAATCACCTCCCTGCGAAGAGTTAGTGAGATACAAGCCTTAACTCTCGAAGAACCCTTCCTACAACTACATCGGAACAAAGTGGTTCTTAGGACGAATCCAAAATTCCTCCCTAAAGTCATTTCCCCTTTCCATCTAAACCAGTCAGTGGAACTGCCAGTCTTCTTCCCTAATCCAGACTCAGTAGCCGAAAGGGCACTTCATACCTTAGATGTTAAAAGAGCCTTGCTCTATTACATCGACAGAACAAAACCTTTTCGGAAAACCAAGCAGCTATTTGTTGCTTTCGCTCCACCACACAAAGGCAACCCTATTTCCAAATCGGGTATCGCCAGATGGATAGTCAAATGTATCCAAATATGTTACCAAAAAGCTAAACGGACTCTTACCGTTCCCCCTAGGGCGCACTCTACGCGTAAAATAGGGGCCTCTATGGCATTCTTAGGGAACATTCCCTTAGAAGACATTTGCAAAGCAGCAACATGGTCTACTACACACACCTTCACTAAGCATTACTGTGTTAATGTACAATCCAAACAACAAGCTTCAGTAGGCCAAGCTGTCCTAAAAACTCTATTCCAAACTGCTGCAACTGATACAGGTGACCACCGCTAGGGGAGACACTGCTATATAGTCTATCCTTAGTGTGTGATCTGCAGCTCATATGCCTCGAACGGAATATGTTACTTACCAGTATGCATCTGTTCTTGGCATGTAGAGCTGCAGAGCCACACACGCCCACCCGCCTCCCCGGGACCTGTATCTGTTCCAGCATTGTCTTACTTAGACACTACACATGGACATCCTTTCTCTTTACTTCTTACACACTCCATCATTTCCCATCATGGCGAAAAACAATCTGAGGATGCAGTGGATGCCCATGCGCACTGTTGTCCAGAGGAGGAGTCACCAATCTCGTGACCAAAGACTTCTTCCGAAGACAACAACAACCTGCAATCATCCGAGCCCAACACCAGATGGCGATCTTATCCTTAGTGTGTGGCTCTGCAGCTCTACATACCAAGAACAGATGCATACTGGCAAGTAGCATATTCCTTACTGCTCTGCCACTCAGATAGTTTATTTGTTTGAGATACGGTTGCAGATATCTGTGTAAGACCCTGCGCTCACAAGTTCAGCCAACTCAGCCCATCACTCTTTTGCAGTATATACATGGAAGGAATCTGCCCCTCCACTCCTCTTTCTGAGTACTTCCTTTTCTCCTTTTCCAATTAGTGCTTGGAAGTGGCCTAGCAACAGCGCTAAGTGCTACATCCGTAACCTACATGACCAAATGTCATATCCACTTCAGCCTCCCTTCGTATTCAACCAATCCCCATTAACTTTCACCCTGCTAGGCGACCAAGGTACACTACCCACAGTATACGGTTTCCCCTTCTATAAAAGATCAGTGCTGGGGGGAATAACCATGCACTAAGCACGTCTCTCCATCATTCCCCTCGTACTCCCCTCCTTTCTTTTGTCTTTGTCCCTCACTTATGTCCATCTCAATGAGTTGAGGCGTCTGTAGAGTGCTTAAAGTTCTGTACAAGCAGTCTTCACTGACTACTTTTCCTGACTCCATATTAAGAACTGATACCTCCCACTATGTGCTTGTCACACAGATTTGGTCTATCATTTCGTGCCCTGTAGATTTCTGAATTGCTGTTGATTTGGTGGATCAGGAAAAAGTCTGGGAAGAGCAGTGCCAATTGTAGAGCTCCCATAACTTACTACAACAGTTTATTGTAGATACAGAAAAGACAATGAAAACATTATTTTCAGTGTTAAGTCTGTATATTAAACTTGGGCGCATTCTATTTTTGGGGTACTTCTGTTCCTGCATTACTCTCAAACAGAAAAAAAACAATGTTTTATGTTTTGCTTTTGGAAGGGTGAGTGTGGAAGTTAAGTCTTTGATACCTGTAAATGATGAGCAATGTAGAACATATTATTTGCACATATTGTTTATAGCAGAATGGTTTTCTTTTTTAAATATATTTTATTGCCATTCGCACTAAAGACAACTGTACTTGACAAATAGTTACCAAGCATTCGAACCAATATTGCATGTTTTTGTATTTTTTACCTCCTTTTCCATCCCTGCCCCCAACTGTCATCCTTAACCCACGGCACCCACCTCCTCTATTTACCGGTCACTTCGTACAATTAATGACATTTTAGGCAAGGCACATAACGGAATATCGCAAACACAAGGAGATAATGGACGGAGTGCTGAAACTTTTCAAGCGCTGAAACTTTTCAAACACTAATCCCAGTCACAGATCTGGGTTGAATCCATCATTGTTCTTTAGCTCACTTTGCCACCCCAGTTCAGACTTAGCCATATGCAAATCAGTCTTGACACTGTTCCTTATGGGAACAGTCCAACCCGAACTGCCAAGTCAGGTCTTCCCTTGACCGGAAACAAGCATCCTGGGACCGGTTTCGGGGTGACACCCCTCATCAGCCAGGCTAGCTTGATTCTAGTGAGCAAGGGACCCACGTCTGGGCATACCCTGCCAACTTAGGGCAAACAAAGCAGACACAAGGAGATGATGGACGAAGCGCTGAAACCTTTCAGACACCCCCTCCCCCCCTCGTCGCAGATCTGGGTTGAATCCATCATCGTTCTTTAGTTTACTTCGCCACCCCAGTTCAGACCCAGCCATGTACAAATTGGCCAGGGAGGATACTATAGCATTTGTATCCCGTTCTCTGACCCCTACGAAGGAAAAGTATTCCGTCATTGAGCGGGAAGCACTCATGTGCGTGTGGGAGTTAGAACACTTTAGGTAGTGCATCAGAGGGAATAAAATTATTCTGCACAGTGACCACAAACCTCTTACCAAAGTCTTAACTTCGAAAAGACTTTATGTGGCTTCTGCAACATTAGCCCACATGTCAGTCCGTTTTGATTACAGTTGCAATGTACAGTATGTTCTGGGTGCAAAGAATGTGGTGGTAGATTTCAGAGGAATATCATGGCATTTCCAGAGAAGAATGGAAGATTAAACAAGAACATGATGTGTTACATGCAAATGTGTGTAGTATGATTTCAAGGGGCTGGCCTGAAAAAAAGTTGATTCAGAAAGAATTGTTGCCTTTTTGGGAAGCGAGAGATTAACTAAATTTTAAAGGAGGCTAGATCTTAAGAAATAGTAAAGGTGGTGCTCCTGAGAAATTAACGGAATATCACCTCGCATACTTCAGCACCCAGACAGGTAAGGCTGCAAAAAACCTTCATGCAACTCAACTGAATTCTGTTACCAGTGCAAGTATTTTAACTCGCCTGGGGGGGTGGGGGTCGGGGGGGGGGGGGGGTTGGGGACTCTGACAAGGACAAGCATCATCTTTGACAAGAGTCTTAAATTCTTTCACAAATGAATCCAAACCTTGTGCTTCCTCAAACCATCTTGTTCCTCTCTGTGTAAGTGTGTACTTTTGGGTAACAAGCAGGGGAGTGAAATATTACTTCATGCCTCCATCATTGGGGAGGCTGAGCTCTTTCAATTTATTGCAATATTCATTTTTGCCAACAACAATGCAAAATCTATGAATTTAGTTGAGGCTCTGCCCATTTCAGGTCGGGCGGAGAGACCCAACACCAGTAGATCTAAGGAATGATCTAGTGTCCTGCCCATTGCATGGAAAAAAATATCTGTGACATCAGTGCAGTAAAGGGAAAGAATGCCACAAGACCAGAGCATATGCGATAGGTCCACATCTGGAGTATGATATTGGGGACAGGCTGAATTTGCTCCAGGATATATCCTAGCAATGCAATGTGGGGTCAAGTAGGCTCTATTCAAGGTGTGAAAATGAATATATTTAAAACACTAGTTGTGAGAGATTTTGTGTGGGTATCATAATATTTTTTGCCATTCAGCCTCATGTCATGTTCCTGCCAGATCTCCTTCTCATTTCATACGCAGGGAACTCCTGTGTTGGTTCCAGTGTTGGAGCTGTACCTGATAAAGCCATTCGATCGCCAATAGTGCAAAATATATCTGGATTACTTCATGCATAGAGGGCCTCAAATGATGGGCCTGGAATAAATTGCGAAGAGCCTCCTCCTTACTGCTTGAATTCCGCAAGAAGCTGAAGTCCTGGCTTTTTGAGTAATACCACTCGGTCCTAGGTGTCGCTAGATTCACACCAGCTCAGCGCCAGGATACCCTCCTGGCTGATAGTGCACTCTAAATCAACATAACCTACCATATCGACATGCCATAAACATAACATAAACACAGCACAACACAGCACAAACATAACATTGTTATTTGTACAAAAGTAAGAAAATTACCAGGTTAAATATCAAACTCTGTCATAAATGCCATAGTTTCCTCTTTGGTAAGTAAATCAGCTAGGGTTAATATACCCTACTCGGACCATAACCCCATGTGAGTAGATCGGATTTGGTTGGTTAGAGTCAACAGTCCAAGGAGGAGGATAGGGGCATAAGGAGCCACATGTGGTAAAACTGCTCTTGAGTGCTAAAGGCACTCCAGAGCTGTGTATAGCTGCGGACCGAAACAGGATAGTAGGCATTTTGCCGACAGTATTGATGAATAAATAAGGCAGTTGTTATTATCTGACAAAGAGAAGTCTATTATTGAAGGGGATGACCTGCCAGCCACCTAGCAACCCACTGAATTGGACCCCCAGGTAATATTGTTTAAAGTCGTAGAGTCCAGGTCCTTCCGCTTCAACCAGAAGTTTAAAAGTAGAGTTAGCAACTCGACGTCCGCCTTTATTCCAAATAAATTCTTCCAGTGTTTTGTCAACGTTTTTAAAAAAGAAGCGAGGGAGTATTTAATGAAGATTGGCTAAATAATATAACTGGTGTGGGAGGACCTCCGTTTGAATCAGTGCTACTCGGCCTATAACATACAGTGCTAATCTGGACCAAAACTTGAATTGCACTCTAAGCACCTGGATTGCCCTCCCTATTTGACCATCTTGGAGATCGTCAGCAAAATGATAAACATTAATCCCTATATATTTGTGTGTTATGAGTTCCCATTTTAACTTGGGATCCAACTGTACTTGCTGAGGTAAAAACCATACCTCAAAATGGAAAAATGCAGGATTTGGCCAATTAACACGTAATCTTGAGATGCTAGCAAAATCATTCTGAAGATCTATAGTAGTAAGATCCAGTTGCGCATCTCTAACGTATAAAAGAATATAATCTGTTCAAAAAGATGTCCCAGATTGAAATCCCCCCCCGTTTTGCTCCCATTAGCCACAACCTAATTATAAGGGGGTTGTCTTGGTCAAGAGGTCGCCATGTAATGACAAACCTTGTCTTCCCAGAAAGATGTAATGTTTTCTTACACTGGCAAGTGGAAGTACAATGAAATTGAACTACCATATATACCTTTGGCACATGTTTGTTCACTGCGTCACCTGAATCAACCTTTGAGATTGTGATCAAGACTTCTCATTGAATACATTAGATAAGTGTTAAGACTGTTGAATTGTTAGCTGAAAGCAATTTCCCTTTTAAAATGCACATCAATATTATCTCCTTTTCTAGTTACTTTTCTAGCTGCTTTCTTACACTTCATTTCGTGTTGTCTCAATGTGAGCACTTATAGGAGCTTTACTGATCTTTAGTGCTAGAACAATGCCATGAATTTGAATCTAGGTTCCTTTTTGCTCCTTAGACATGTTCAGGAGCAGGACCAGCTATGATCAGGCTTGGCAAGGCAGCAGCTGAGCAAAAGCTGATGTTATCCAGAAACCTCAGAAATGCTTTTGTACCAGTCTTGAAATTGGTCTCTCCATGTGATTCAAACATGGTTTAATTCTTTGGACGTAAGACAGCAGGTCAGGGCAAGGCTATTCAATTGCCATTCGAAACAAATTCTCTTCAACACAATACTGTGATAAATGAAATAATTAAACTGTACAAAAGAGGGACAGTCTTGGGTAGATTGCTGTGTTCCATCCAGGTGATAATGCATCAAACCCAGTCCACCTTCCACTTGACCAATGATTTCCAGTGTTGTAAAGCAAAGGCTTCAAGGTGTGTCTTCCTGTTCTTCGCCTTTAAACTCGCAGCACAGGAAGAGACATTTAGGAGCAGCTGTCCAACCATTCCCCACCGGACATTACATTGACAATGAATTCTCAGTCACTGCCGAGGGCCACCGCCACTGTAATGCAGGGTACGCACACCACTGTAGGGTGGTGCTAGTGTTCTCAGGGAAGCTTTCCACCCACTACCATCACTGGACCCAGAGAGACAACTAATGCTGGGTACTGTGGGTAGTCTGACATGGCTACTTTTGACATCTACCACAGCTGACATCACCAAAGACCTTTCTGCCTCAGTCGTTGTCTGAGGAACTTCAAATGGAGGTGGAGAGACTACTTCTTTTAAAAGCCATAGAGCAAGCCTCCCACAATGGGGATGGCTGTGTCTGATACGGAGTTTATACTAAATCCTCTCACTCTGAAAATTCAAGACGCTGACCCTGTCCCAGGTCTTGGCAGCAGATCAGCATAACTGATTATATTTTTGGATGTGTAGGACACATGTTTACATGCGCCAGTTTACAAGGACCACGAAAATCCCTTTGGTTCACAATACATGGTAACAGCATTCACAGAATAAGATGCTGTCCTTTGGCATTAAAGCAGCACTGCAACTCTTTGGAAAACTACTAGCTCAATTCTTGGCTTTGTTGTACAAAGAGAACGTCAATTGCTATCTTCCGCTAGATAATATCCTGGTATCATCCGCTAGGGAGTTTGTGTTATCCAATTTAACCCTAGTGTTTTGCACTCTTTGCTGTTTGGTTCATTGATCTTCCCTAAAGACTTTCAGGTACTGTGTATAAGCATGTGGTTCTTAGAGGCCATTTTGCAAATTGGTCTGGTGAGAGCCTCCTCAGCAATGTAGAGTACGTTCTGGGTGCAAAGAATGTGGTGGCAGATTTTTTGAGTGAAGTGAGTGAGGATGCGGTGGAAGAATTTTGCGCGGTGAACATTTCAGAGAAATTTCATGGCATTTCCAGTGAAGAATGAAAGATTGAACAAATATAGGATGTGTTACTTGCAAATGTGTGTAGTATGATTTCAAGGGGTTGGCCTGAAAAAAAGTTGATTCAGAACAATTTGTCACCTTTTTGGGAAGTGAGAAATGAACTATCCTTTAAAGGAGGCTTGATCTTAAGAAATGGTAAAGTTGTTCTTCCTGAGAAATTAAAAAGCAGGGTTCTGGAAATATGTCATGAAGGGCATTTAGTAATAGGCAAAACCAAGAGCAGGGTGAAGTGCTGGTGTGGGTGGCCGGGAGTGGACAGAGAAAAAAAAGGAAGGTCAGAGATTATATACAACGTAAAAATTCAGACAAATCCCAAGTTGCGTTC
This sequence comes from Triturus cristatus, assembly GCF_964204655.1. Classification (NCBI taxonomy): domain Eukaryota; kingdom Metazoa; phylum Chordata; class Amphibia; order Caudata; family Salamandridae; genus Triturus; species Triturus cristatus. Next base: position 561,126,157 of record NC_140590.1, read on the forward strand.
AGACCACCCCTACGTCCCATTTCTATTCCCAGTTTGCCTTGGGAAAATGTAGGGCTTTATCAAGTGGGCAGAAGTAGGTAGATGGGGTGCAAAAAGCAGACACCAATAGGATTATAATTTTTTTGGCAGAATTTTCATGAGAGAAGGGTTACCCAAGAGTATTTTGAGTGACGATGGTGCTCAATTTACTTCTGAATGAATGTTTTAAGGATTACTTCAAAAGAAATAGTATTGTGTACAAGGCTACTTCTGTCCATCACCCAGCTGAAATGGAGCAGTTGAACAGTTTAACCATGTGATCAAAGGATTTGTCCAATTGGCTAGTAACAATAGCTTGGTGTGGAGGAGAGAATCACTTAAAACAGTGTGGGCGTACAGGATCACTCTGTGCAAGAGCCCAGGTTCAAGTACTTTTGAACTTATGAGGGGGAGAACTCCAATGTCCAAGGATAATGTTGGTTGGCTAAAAACAGCAAGGAGGGTTGACTGGACATCTGAAGTGGTTAAAGTTAAATTGTAAATGGCACAAACTGTATGAAAAACACATCATGACTTAAAGTATAACAGCAAAACAGTGCAAATAAACATTGGTGATATTGTACAAGTAAAAATAAGTAGGCACATTGGGAAGAACTAAAGTAGGTTTTCAGAACCTCTAACAGTAGAGAATTGTTTTTTCAATTCAATACTATTAGGTGATGGGAAGGTATGGCATTTATCTTCCATTTCTGTGTGTAAACAAAAGGGATGATGGTCAATTCTTCTATAAAGAGGAAGAATGGTGGTGGGAGACAGATTGTGAGTGGTGGTTAGAGAATGATATTGATCTGCCTAACAACCTAGGTCATCAGAATCAGCAAGATCAGTGGGAGGTTGGTGGTATATCTATACCAGACAATGAAGGTGCCACTACAAGCAATAAAATGAGCAGTGTGGGTCATCCTGTATTCAAACTAAGAAGGTTACAGGATTATATTTGTGAGTAGTACCCTTGTTTGAAAGTATATCATAATGTGACTGTTAGAAACCAGGTCTCCAGTTGGCAGAGGTATGCACCCTGTCCAAGTAGGGACCACGATACTAGTCAGGGTAAGTCAAAACACAATGCTAAATTATCCTGTGCTCACCTCCGGTAGCTTAGCACAGATCATGCAGGCTTAAATTAGAAGGCAATGTGTAAAGAATTTGTGCAATATCTCATACAACAACACGGTAAATACACCACAAAACGAGACTCCACACCAGGTTAGAAAAAGAAAGAATCTTTGTCTGTGCAGGATAACACTAAGACTACAGAAATCCAATCGGGACATCACAAGTTAATGCTGTAATGGCAAGGGTCTAAAGTCAGCACTTGGCACCAATGAGACACTCTTAGAGCTCTTATGGTATCCTTTAAACTTGTAGAACAAATAGAACAAATGTGGTTCGGGACTCAGCACGTCGCTTGTTTTCAGTTCCTTCGGGGCAGTCGGAAAGGCGGGCAGGCACGCTCAAGACAATGCGGGGAGGAGACTAGCACCACTCTCACTTCTCTGACTTGCCAGTGGCAACAGGCACACTCAGAATGGTGCAGGGAGGAGATGAAGCACCACGCTCACTTCTCCAACTTGCCAGTGCAAAATGGTGTGAGTTCGGATGGTGTGGGGATGAGGGGGGAGCACCCAACTCCTTTCTTGGACTTGCCCGTGGCAACAGGCACGCACAGACCGGTGCGGGTGGAGATGAGGCACCTTGCTCACTCCTCTGGTTTGCCAGTGGCACAGACCCGCTCGGAGTGATGTAGGGGCTGATGTGAAGCATGAGGTCTTTGATGTTCCTGAGACCTCGGATAGAACAGGGGGCAAGCCAACAAGCCCTTGGAGATCACTTTTGGGGAGAAGGCAGAGTTCAGCTCTCCTTCAACAGAGTCGCTGAGCTGCAGGCAGCAGGGCAACAACCAGAAAAGCAGTCCAGATGAGTCCTTTGGGCAGCACTGCAGCCCTTCTGACAGGGTTTCAGTCCAAGATCCAAGAGTCTGATTTTGGGGGGTCATAGACTCAGTACTTATACCCAAATCTGCCTTTGATGTGGGGTAACTTCAAATAGTGGTTTCGAAGTGCACCAGCACCCCTTTCAAACCAGTCCTGTCTGCTAGGCTATCTGTGGGGATTCATCAGTCCTTTGTGCGGGTTCAGGACATTACCCATTGATGTGCCAGTGTGAGCCCCTTCCTCCCGTCTGCCCAGGCAGGGTAATCAGAATGCAAACGTATGCAGATGGGTGCTCAGTCACAACTGGCCTTCTTGTGTTTGTGGTTGTCTGGGGGAACAGGCTGCAGGCCTTCAGAGCTAAGTTAAGAGCAGAGAAATGTCCATTTTCTAAAAGGGGCATTTCTATCATAGTAGTGTTAAATCCAATTTGAACAGCAAGGAGGATTTATCATTACTGTACCAACCATACTAAACATGATAAAGATACTCCTCTGGGATAAGGAATTACCACTTAAAAGGATATAAGGGAATTTCCAATGCTATTCTATAAGAGGAGCAGACGACAAAGTAGTGAAAAATGAAATAGTTTGATTGTCACTACTAGGACATGTAAAACATACAAGTAGAGCCAGAGCCACCGGTAAATGGCTCTCATGATTGTTGGCGACTTTGACTTTGTGGAATGTGTTCGGAAGGATCTGTTCTGCTGACACCAACTGACAGTCATGATGCTGGCTCCTGTGTCACGCAGAGCCTCCACCTGTTGCCCATTAATGGTGACCCACTGCCTATACTTTTAAGTTTTGGAAGGCATGTGGCCACTAGGCACCATTTCTCTATCCTCTAGGGAAACTAGTGTCATTTCTGTCTGTCCCCCAAAACTGACTGGCTCTATCTCCTCCCCAAGTGCTACTTTCACCAACCCTGGTGTCTGCCCACCAGTTGGGGGCTGTGCTACTTTAGACTCCGTTTATGAGCCAATAAAAGTTTCTTCTCAGCTAGGGCCCTTTCAGTCTCAGCTTGTCTGACATCCCTCTCAGCCCTTTTCTCCTCAGCCTCCATCTTTAGCTGCCATCTGCAGCTTGAATTCCCTCTCCTCCTTCCTCTCCCTCAACTCCTCTGGGGACAGGCCCTGGGGGGATACACTGCTTTCTGCTCTCACAGGAGATTGAAATCCAGAGTTTTCTCCTCATCCACTGCAGGTAGCACCTCGGAAGGGCACTCCTCCACCTCATCATTCTCTTTCTTGGGAGTGGGACTCTTCCCAGGCCCTCAGAACCGTTTGGAGCTCCATCTTCATGGTGGCTCCTGGGGCAGGTACCCCCATCTCCTTGCAGAAGCTTTTCAACTGCGCCATTATATAACTTTCCAGCTTGGTCAGCTCAGACTCCATGGCTCCGCTTGCACTCCATTTTATAGGTATAACTGGATCTTACTTGTTAATTGTTAGTAGGACTGTTTTATATTATATTTATTTATTACTTGGTTTTATGATATTTTTTGGGTAAAGGTTTACATACTTAATTCTTTGTGTGTATTGCACCCCCTTTGTCAATAAAGGGGGAAGATGTGTTATGTATGGGCATGTACTTATGTTCCAGATGGAACACCGCACTTGGTGTTATAACCTGCATGTCACTGTCAGCAGCTGGACGTTCTGGAATGTTGCGAGAACAGACACTGGAGACTGATCAGACAGGATGTGTAGGCAAGGTCCTCCAGACTACTCTCACATGTGTTGGCGATTTAATAAATACGTGTTACTTATTCCATTGTGCGGGGTCATCCTTACATCACTCTTTACCATTGTCACACAACCTCCCTTTTCAGCTGTAATTTGTTGTTTCTGTCTTCACCCAATATTCCTCTTGCTTTCCCTCCATCCTTGTCTTAATGTTTATCTAATATATGAACTCCCAAGCTCCTGAGGGTTAAGAGATGTTTGGACTACTGCTGCTGCTACTGTAGTACCTGCTCTGTGTGCCTCATTGAGGTTCAAAACCTATGACGAGGACAAAAGCCAAAAGAATTGACTTAGCCGAGTGGATGACGACCAGCCGCCTGAAGCTGAACTCGGACAAGACGGAGGTCCTCATCCTGGGCTCCTCACCCTCCGCCTGGGACGACTCCTGGTGGCCTCCCGCCCTGGGCACCGCACTCAAACCGACAGACCATGCACGCAACCTGGGCTTCATCCTGGACTCCTCCCTCTCCATGACCAGGCAAGTCAACGCCGTCTCCTCGGCGCGCTTCAACATCCTACGCATGCTACGGAAGATCTTCTGGTGGATCCCCACCGAGACCAGGAGGACCGTCACCCAGGCCCTCGTCACCAGCCGACTGGACTACGGCAACGCCCTCTACGCCGGTACCACCGCCAAGCTCCAGAAGAGACTCCAGCGGATCCAGAACGCCTCAGCCAGACTCATCCTCGACATCCCACGAACCAGCCACATCTCCGGACATCTGAGAGACCTTCACTGGCTCCCCGTCAACAAAAGAATCACGTTCCGCCTCCTCACCCACGCACACAAAGCGCTACACGACCAAGGCCCGAGCTACCTCAACAGCCGAGTCAACTTCTACGCTCCCAAACGCCACCTCCGATCAGCCAACCTCGCCCTCGCCGCCGTCCCCCGCATCCGAAGAGCGACCACAGGAGGAAGGTCCTTCTCCTACCTGGCCGCCAAGACCTGGAACTCCCTCCCGACCGACCTGCGCCTGACCCAAGACCACCTCTCCTTCAGGAAGAAGCTGAAGACATGGCTGTTCGAGCAGTAGCGGCACCCCCCCACCCCCAGCGCCTTGAGACCCTACGGGTATGTAGTGCGCTCTATAAATGTCACTGATTGATTGATTGGTTTACAGAACGATTCTGGCGAGGGTTCATAGGTAAGCGTTGTTTTATAGAAAGGGGTTGCCTTCTATACTAGCACATGTAGTCAGTCACCCTACCAGGCATGCAGTGTTCTCTTACAGCTTTCAGATGCAGTGTTCGATCGTGCCACTAGGTGTCAGGGTACCCACAAATTTGGTAGCAGGAGAGAGCCTCCAGGTTAAGAGCCTCAGAAGTACTATCATTTAAACGTATTTTTCTTTGCTCTTCAGCCTCCAGGACCAGACAACCTGTTTGTGAATTACCTATCCCGGATCCATCGCGAAGAGGTAAGAGACAACCCCTTCCTTAAGTTTAATGTGCATGTAATTACTATCAGTCTTTGTGCAACTAGTCTCTTTAATTAGTTTTATCCAGTCAGTTTGTTAGTCCTCCCTCTCTAATATTTAGCGGCAATAGTACCCTTCTGCCTCTGCACACCCGGCTTCAGAAGCTTTCTGAGAAGTGAGGTAAATTCTGATTTGCATGAGTTGTGGGATAATTGCTTCAGGTTGCACATAGCACACATGGTAATTACCCCACACCCAGATTACTCCCCAGACATATTTTGCCACTGAAAAACTTGGTGAAGTTGTATGCGTGTAAATGATTGGAAAATATGCAAAAATGCAGTAATTGGTGCAGAAAACACTGATACTATCATGAACTCCAGGCAGAATACCCATCAAGGTCAAGGAATATCTGCTCACAGAAGTAGTTTACTGATGCAAAGAAGCAGGCAAAGGTACAAACCAGGCAAGAACAGACACAAACAGGGTAAAGCACAGGAACAGGATAGAGAAGGCAAAGCAACCCTAAACAAAAAGGGAACAAAACCAATAATGGACAAACCACTGGGGTTGTACATAGGTGAGACTCAGAACTTCACAGCAACAGGGAATGTCAGGGGCTTTGTGCAGATTACTCTTACAGAGAGTCACCCTGCAAACCCTGTAGAAAGGAGGCTGCAAAAGTGATTCTCTATCTGGAACCTAGGTCACAAACATGGATTGTACTTACATACATGAGACAAGCCTTTATGAGTCCAGCAGGAGACAGTGGCGATACCTAAGAAAATACAAATGTCTCACTGTAACAATTAAGGCATTTAAGATTACATGTAGCACAAGACAAAGGATTGGTCTGGAATTGCCTCCTGGAAACCAGAAGCCAACCTATATACGAAATCAGTACACTTCTACACGGGTGAGGACAAAATAGAACACATAGGAGACATGAGCTCAAGAGAAGTGCTCATAGCAAACACTAGAAAGGAAACTAAGAGCTATAGGAAATAGGAGCAAGGCATTCTAGGAGTAACTTGAGAACAAACTGGCACAAGGACTCTAGGAACTGTACGAAGCAAGAGACAGGAGCTTCAAGGGAACTAGAGACTGCAAGAGTAACACCGGGAATGGGAACATAAAAAGGAGGCAGAATCAATGAGAAGGGGCGAAAATGCAAGAGCTATGACAGACGTAAAGGAATAAGAAAAGTGGAAATAATAGTAGTAACATAGGGAACAAACTAGGAACAATTAGGGACTGTAGGAAAAAGTCAGATAAGGGAGTAAAGCAATGCAGGGCTGAGCGAAATCATCTGCAAGCCGCACAGTAATAGGATGCAGGCTTTCCTTGAAACAAGGCAAGAACTGGACAGGAAAACCAGCAACATGAGGTCCGGTACACAGAGTTTCAAACTTCAGGGCACGAACAAGGAGCCTCAGTCAATGGCAGGTTATAAGTAGTTCCAAGCAGCAGCAGGCCCAGGGTGGAGTCTGGATTTTTTCCTCCAGAACTTGTGAGAGATTGGAATGGCACACAACAGTAAATAGTCTTGTGCAGGCCAGTTTTGCAACTCCACCCTGGGCTGAGGAACTGCAGCACTACTACCACCATTGACAGCAATTCATAGTGCATGCTTGACAGAACATTCTGGGATCAGTAATCCATGGAAGCAAGCATAGGGTTTCTAGTATGTCAAAGACTAAAGTGGTAAGCAGGCAGAAGTCATACAGGGACTGCAGTTGGTCCATGCACAGCGTCCCTCAAAGGCAGAACGTATTCCTCAGCCCAACCTGCAGAACTCACATTATACCCCATGCCAGGGAAACAGTATTTACCGGATGCAGCAGTTGTCATCCATTTAATGCAGAACTCGTGCGTAAGGCCCTAAGTCGGTTATCTAATGTTTCTGTAACATGTATGCTCATACTTACTGTAAATCTACTCGCCTCTACATGTCGGGCGTCAGCAGCATCTGTGCTTGAATTCCTTCATGTAGGGAGTAGCGTGAAGTTACTTTCATGGTGACTCCATTGCACTAAATCCAGGGTCCTTGTCGATTCCGAATATCCTACTACCTGCCCGCCGGGCACTATTTTACACCCATAGGCTCTTTTCATTACAGAAAGGGACATAGCCGTGTGCTATGTATGTATGTTTACTGCCATTGCAAGTGTTCCAATGTATTTGATCCTCTACTCTTGAATCTTGTGCCCTGACAAGGCAATGGACTATCCCCTCAGTAGCGGTGTCGCTGGAGCTTGCTAGGGCCATGTTGACAAACTGGGGCAATCTGAGAAACGTAATCTACACTCGCACTCATGGAATTCAAGTTTCAATATTTGTAGCATAAGGACAGAAACACCAGAACCAATTAGATAAGAGCGTTTTTCAACTTAAAAGGAAAACTGCCTAATAATAACTTGATTGCTTACCAAATCACTCGAGTCGGATAGAGATTTATATTGTTGTTGCAAGAGTTTTGCATTTGCAATCATTGTGAGGACTTTGATGGCCTGTTGTGCATGGAAATACATTAAGCCCGGCCTACAGAGAGAGGACTGGCTGAAGGCAACAATAAAGGTATGAATATAAGCTAGATTGCATTTAAAACCATTTTGGAGATGGGCCCGATTTTGCAGGATGGTGTAGAGTGAACCATTGTCGTAGATGATGCATATTTTTCTTGTACTTACGTTGCCTCCCCAGCCCTGTGCACCAGGCCTTGTACTTACTTCTTGTTTGACATTGCACCCTCAGGATTTCCAGTTCATCCTAAAGGGAGTTGCTCGCTTGTTGTCGAACCCCTTAACCCAGACTTACCTGCCAAACTCTGCAAAAAAGATACAGTTTCACCAGGAACTGCTGGTCCTTTTCTGGAAGCTCTGTGACTTCAACAAGGTACATGGGACGATAAAGAAAAATGGGTATAAAAAAGTGCCTGTGAATATTGAGCTATTGGACATTCAGGGGTGGATCTGAAGTCTAACTCTGGTCTGTCCTAGTATGACACAATAAAGTATATGAGCTGTGCCATTGCAAAACGGCTCCTAGTGTTCTTTGTATTGTCCTTGTGATGGTTGACCTTTGGCTGTGTGGTTCTAAACTGTGAAGGGGATAAATCTTGCCTGCAGATTGTGCAGAGGAGATTCTGGTGGGAGATTGAGGAACCCCCTTGCAGTGTCATTCTTTGCTAAGCTCCGCCTCTGTCTTACTGTTGTCTCTCTTGTTCTCTTGCAGAAGTTCCTGTTCTTTGTGCTGAAGAGCAGTGATGTTCTGGATGTCCTTGTTCCAATTCTCTTCTTTCTAAATGATGCCCGTGCGGATCAGTGTAAGTTCCACATACTATAGGCCCATCTGGGGTTTACACCTGCATGAGTGCATCCATGGGTATAGAGATTATGTATAGCAAAACACTCCTGAAGGAATTATGTTTAATTAATTCAATTTTCGTTTTTTGAGGTTGGTCAGTAAGGTCCAAACCACAGTAATATCAATAAATGAAGAAAACTCAGTGTAAGACGAGCTTAAATAAATAGGCGTACTCTTCTGCCTAATGTTGGATACGTATACTGGTATATTTAGTGAAGTATACAAAATATTTTGCAACACTAACAGCAGCCGACTATATAGTCAGCCGACTATGGAGTTATTTCAATGTCACTTTAATACAAAATGTACTTTCACAGTCAGATACAGTTTATGTAGAGGGTCACATCAATAAAAATATATCAACTGGAGCACAACACTTACTGAATGTTTTTAAACAAAGGTCTCGCTTGGTGTAAAACACCTCCCAACCTAATTGCAGACTCACAATTCAGAGTACAAAATGTATACATGATTTCAAGAGACGTAAATTTAGTGTATCATCTCTAGACTTCCTTGAAACACTTTTCGGAGTAGGTGATTCTTGTTTATGTAAAGTTTATCATTCAGTGTAATTGTTACCTATTGTTTTGCAGCCCGCGTTGGTTTAATGCACATTGGGGTTTTCATCCTGCTGCTGCTGAGTGGGGAGCGGAACTTTGGGGTTCGGCTGAACAAGCCGTACTCCGTGCGTGTGCCCATGGACATCCCCGTCTTCACCGGCACTCATGCGGACCTGCTGATTGTGGTGAGTATGAGGCCTGCAATATAGGATCTTTGGCCAGACCCTGTCTCTAGGGCTACTGCTGTATCATCTGAAGAGGGTTAATGTACAGAGTTGGTAGTGGAGAGCTGGTCTTTGCTACGTGTATGAAGGATGAGGATCAAATATACTACTTGGAATCAAATGTGCAATTGTGTGTTTGAGAGCAATAAATATCCCTATTCTGTTTTGTACTGGGTCTTTCTGATTAGAATCAGAACATGCTGCAATTGGGTGCATGGCGTTAAGGGGGTCCATGTGACTTGAGTGTAGCTATGCACTGTTTTGAGATTCATGAAATTGTGGGATGTCTGCAACTACTTTAGGACTATGTGTACTGGATGAATGGCATTTAAGAGGTCCTTTTCCTTTATTCCAGCTGTGCTTTTTATCTGGATGCTTGCCATGTAAGTTGTGGGGGGGTTAGCTTCCTCTCCCACTTTTGCTTCCTGGATTACTCTAGTTTAGATATCTTTGTCTGAGCTCAGATCCCCCAGTAATTACACAAATGTAGCTTAAATTGTGCATTTATGAAAAATGTATCCTTTCTGTGCATTGCCAAATAGGAAAATACTAGTTTCATAGCTGCACTCGGTGAAGTTATAAGCAAGGAAACGAGCAGAAGCAGTAATAAGGAACTTGCAGGTATGAAGTGATGCGTGACACCGGTTTCAGGTCTTTGCAGAGCCATGCAGCTGCAATCACCAAGGAGGGCAGGCGCCTCTTCTCTTGCTGGGATGCACTGGACTGGGCTGTTCTGGCTTGGTCCATGCTCGTAAATGAGAGCGTGAATGAGCACTTGAAAGAGGCAGAGATAATGCTGGCGCACACCGTAGCGTGTTCAGATAGCGTGCATTAAATATTATAGTATGTAAGGCACTGTGGTGCAGTGGGTGCCAGACAAGGGTGGGAATAACCCACTCCATAGAATCTCCAGTAAGGAACACTGGGGTCCCGAATAACGTCAAGAGTTATGTTTCGTGCTCCACTTACGTGGATGTGGCATAAGGGTCCGCATGCATCAAGCCAAAACAATTAATTTTGAATTTCCAGTTATTTAAATTGTAATAATCGTCTTAAAAGACACTCTAAGGCAACACATTTCGCCATTGGATTTGGTAATCAGTCAGTCAATCTTTATTTCGATCAATTAAGATCATAAAAGACAATGTACAGTAAAAAAAAAGCAATTAACCTTCCATAGAATGCTACAATCTAAATACAATGTGCGCTTAAAAAAAAGATGTCAATCATGTTAAAAAAAATACATACATTAAAATCCATACATTAAAAATTATGATTAATAAAACGAATTGATCTGAAGTTCATAATTATGATAAAAGGACATAAATTAGTCTATAATACAATTGGCGTTTTGAAGCAAGGTAAGTACTTTTGTTTGGGGGGGGGCTCGTAACTTTATGAAGTTCTAGTGGTAGATACACTAAAGAAAGGCTATAATGTTTATCACAACAAGGAAGATGTTGCTGCAGTATAACTGGGAATGCCATCTAGTATCATGGTAACAACTACTTTTCTGGTGCAATACCCACGTAACCATTGTTACCTCATTTTTTTTCCTTTTGGTTTCTTTTTTTTTTCTTTACAAACTCTGATTTAGGTAAATTGGGGTGTTCAAACCGGTTTCTGCCATTTTTCTTTCCCGTACTGACCATGCCCAACTTAAAATGTTTTGCAACAGCTACTACACACTGGGCACCAGTGTCAGTCTGCAGTATTCTCATCGTAATGGCACGCCCAAGTTTTTGCATAGTGGACGCAACCATTTATTGCGGGGAGCCTGATATGCCGGACAGACAAATAGAATGTGATAATAATGTTCATCATGTTCCAAGCACATCTTACAAAGACTATCATTATCACTGTGCCACTTACATGTGAATACATTTAGGGGTAGTGTGCCTACCCGGAATTGAAAATATAAACGTCTATCCCTGGGTTTGATGATGACAACCCAATACTGCTCATATTGTTGGTGGGGTTTACACTCTAAATATTTGCCCGTCAATGATGTGGACTCTGAGGTAGTGATATTATGATTTATCACCATAGACCAGTATAGTCTTTTCATCTTTCTTTTGGGGGGAAATTGATGAGTCTCTGGCTCATCCCACAGGTGTCGCATACCCATACTGACCAGTGTAGTTTTCAAGGTTTGCAGCCACTTGATCTTGCATGAGGTATCTAGAGCCCCTATATCTTTGAAAGCAGTTGCATATTGAGACAGCTCAGGGGTTATCCATAGTCTCCGCCAGTACGCTATTGGATTTGATAATCCTCTGACTGGAACAAATGTTAGCAAACGCTCTCTTAAATTCAAATATATACACCTGTGAATATAAATGTCATCAGGTTAGAGCAAAAAAACATAATTTAGTACCTTAAATAGAACCAGATGTAGAAATGATTTACTGACACATTATGGAAAACATTCTGTAGTGAAATGATCAAACTATCTCTATGTGGCCAAGTTATAAATAATATAAAATGTCCCTAGATAGAACTTTTGTGTTATAGAACGTGTTTGCCTGTGTACACAACATTAATGTCTTTTCTTTATCAAGGTCGACATGAACATTGCATCTATGTACGAACAGGAGTTAAAAATGTATTTGACATAGGTATTCATGATGTCAGTATGTCAGACTTAATCCTAGCATAGTAAATGCTAGATATTTTCCATTATAGAATGAAGAAAAAGTGTAAAAGAATGCAGAGGTGGAATTAAAGAATATAAAAAATGTAGCTCAATGACAAGAAATGTGTAAAGCTCTTTAACGCTTCCCATGACACACTTAACAATTACCAGCTAAAAATCCTTAAACTTATCGCGTGTAAAAAAAACAAAAATCAAACCCTGGTAATCATGAAAACACATAGTGCATCAAAAACTGTATTGTGAGAGGTTAGTGTGCCAACGAGAATATGGGTAATTGGCAGCACCTGCCGTTGTGGGGCACTGTAGTAGGCACAGGCCAGCCAGGTAGTAGCTGGACTCCATACTCGAACTCACAGGGTTGTATCTTCAGGGGCTTTTTGATATGTGTTCCCCAATCCCCCCCCCCCCCCCTCCCATATAAATACATTCTTGGCATGGAAGTTGGTGTCATGGGGCTCTAACTTGGATCTGTTATCTCTTTGTTGGTTTTTCCGATTGTGAGGTAAGAATGGAAGACAAACATTTTAAATGGGATAGAGAGAGAGCGACTAACATGGATATCCACCTGGTGGCTCAGTTTCATAACCTGCAATCCGTGCCAGCTTTCCATCATGTCCAAGGCACATATTTCATTTGAAGGAACCTCCTTTTCTTATCACATATGAGCATACTTTTAAATATTTGAGTTCAGGATGTGTGCTGTAAAAGCGCCTTTTATATTTGATTTAATAGACTGTAATGTTCCTCCATCTTATTATATATTTAGGCCATGTTTAGGGTTTAAATGGCTCCTGAATTGCCTCTTAGCTTAATAATAGCATTGTCGCTTGTGGACGAGCCATGAATATTTCTTAAAAACTTTCACTTTTAATAAATGTCTGTCTATGCGGTGATACATTCTGATGTACCAAGGTGAAAGACTTTCAAATGTTACAGAAATACACTTTTTTGAATTTTGAAGAGGTTGTATTATATTTTTACATTATGTTTGTTGCACGATATACATTCTTGCACAGACGCTTTGAAGCAAGCCAGACTCGTGACTCTGCTCTGGCTTGCCCTAATAATTTTTCTGCGTGCTCTCCTTTGTTTGGCACTTGAGCTTAGTAAATGGGATTTCAGTCACTTGATAAAATGATTTGTAAAAGATAAGGACTAGAAACATGGAGCCTGATTGGACATCTCTACCATCAAGACTTCTTGTGGCAGAGACAAACAAGAGTTTATGCTGTAAAAATATATATCTAAAATAAATGATCCTAGGGGCTCCTGGTCTTTGTGTCGTATGTGACCCTAGTCATAAGATCCCAGGGAGAACTACCAAGTGTGATGGGCAGGGTTGTAGGTTCAGTGGGGGTGTTTGCAGTGTGATACCCCTAAAATGCGTTCTTGGTTTTGTAATTGGATCTGGGAGCCCTAAATTGGGTCTACTGTGTCTGTGTCAGTTTTTAACATCATTTTCATCTCTCTGATAGGTTTAAACATGTTCATTTTTTGGATCAGGATCTTAAATATACATAGTGACCACTTTACCAGAAAGATAATAATTTGCACCCATAGAGGTTCTCCTTGAAGGGGTGCAAATGAACAACTTTTTGGAATTCACTAACAATGACAGTAATAGGTTTGAAGAGGTGGACCAGTTTCAAGTTTTCAGCCATACTATTGGCAATCAAACACCCAAAAGGTGATGGGATGAATGCTTACAAATAGTCTAACCAGTGGGTACTTGCAAACGTTTTCTCAGGGGGTCAACAAGTTTGGTCTGTGATGTGGCCGAGGGCGGCAATGATGCCAGGAGGGTGGCAGTCGGTGGCTTGAGGGGGTAGGGGTTGATGGTAAGGTGGGTGAAGATGAATCAAAGTGAAGCCTATACACCTAGTGGCTCTATTGCACAATGTGAAACCAAAAAACATGGGATTCATTTTTGGCTTCCCCACTTAACCAAATTGTGTGATCCTAGGCAATTCATTTATTTCACTTTCCCTCCTTTTTCTCCATTATCACATATGAGGACTTCGAAATGCATGACTTCAAGATGTGCGCTGTACATAACCTTTTTCTGTGTTTGATTTAATAAACTATAATAGGAACCTAGACCACCCAGAGTGCACATTACAACTGAGTTAACTCTTCGTTTTCTATTGCCATTGTTTTCAGGGTGGAATGAATGTTTCTAAATTCATGTGTGAAAACTATCGCTTTAGAAAGAAATACTTCTCAGTGCACTGATAATATAGGTACTAAGATGAAACCGTTCTGCATGTTAATCAAATGCATTGTTTGAATTTTGAACCGACTGTCATATTTTTACACTTGCTGCAAGATGTCTTGGAAAATGAAATAGTTCATAAAGTTAAACGGTGCAGTGCACCCTGTTATAGTGGTAAAAGAAGGTGACGAGTGGTAGAGGGTGGAATGTGGAAGAGGTCAAATGTATAATAAACGTATTGTCCCTACCCAGCTCCTCTATGATTCAGGCAGTAAGAACGGAAACGGGCATGGTATCTTGGGAGGTAATGGCACGTATGGCATTAATTCAATTCTGGCAACATCTGGGGTATGGGGAGGAGCATAAAATAGCAGAATGGTGTCATTGTGAAATTTTGCAGAGCTAACTGAAATGGGCAGAGAGGGTAGGGGAATCTTTAGATACGGTATGTAGGGAAGTGAAAGTAAAATTGTGCCCCCATGACCTACAAATTAATGTCGCAAAGCGAGAACTTAAGATACTAGTGAAATAAATTTCTCGAGCTCAGGCTCGCAAGTACCTAGATGGGAAAAAGTCTGTGAAAATCATGATTAAGTCATGGCAATCTGACCAACCGTTCCCGTATTTAGATATACTACCCAATCGCTGCCTTAGAAAGGAAGTATTAAGATTACGAATAGGAATTAATCCTTCTTATTTGAACGACATAATTAAAGGGGCTATGATGGACTCTGGAGGGAAGTGCACCTGCAACCTGGGCACAAAATGCGATATTTTGCACATATTATTAGATTGCTTTAAGCTCCTTGCTGCACGGAAATTGTTTTTGCGACCTTTGTTTTAAAAATATGGTATTACAAATCGTGTAGAGGCTGCAGACCTCTTAACGGAGATGCACTTCTTGGACCTCGCATGTGCAAATGGGAGGTTTATGCTTGAAGTTAAAAAGGTTTTTAAGTGCATAGAGTCGTGATTTTTAAGTACCATAATTTAGGATGAAATCTACTATGTAAGAAAATGGAATTACTATGAAATCTATAACTGCTGTGGTTTTTTATATTTAATGATTTGTTATTTATAAACAAATATTGCTTTGCTCTTTTATGTTTGAGGACCAAGGGTCTAAATCACGGGTACTCATAGTACGGCCCGCGGGCCGGCGGCGGCCCGGCAAGCCTTCCGTGGCGGCCCGCGGACTTTACAGACAGCATACCTGTGTGTTTTTTTACATCGCCGGTTGCAGCAGCGTGGAGCTTCTGGGGCCCGGGCGATTTCTTTTAAAGACCATTAACTTGTAAATGAGGCTTTGTTGAATGTCACCTCTTCTTAGCGCCCCTGATGCAGGGGCTCTAAGAAGAGGTGAAATACAATAAAGCCTCATTAACAAGTGAATGGTTTTTAAAACACCTGTTAAGTACTTGGGTGCGGCGGCGGCTGTGTGTGTTCTCGGAAGCTGTCTCAGCGCGGGTGAGGTGTCAAAGGGTGAGGAGGACAGCAGGGTGAGGTGACGGAGGGCAGCAGGGAGTGAGAGCAGCAGGTGAGGTGACAGGGGGAGGAAGACAGAGTGCGCAGAGGGAGGAAGACAGAGGGAGAGGGAGAGGGGGAAGACAGAGGGAGACAGATAGGGAGACAGACAGGGAGACAGAGGGAGAGGGAGCGAATGGGAGACAAACAGTGATTCAGAGAGAGAGAGAGAGGGAGAGACGGAGAGGGAGACAGAGGGAGGGAGACAGAGGGAGGGAGACAGAGGGAGGGAGACAGAGAGAGGGAGACAGAGAGAGGGAGGGAGAGACAGAGGGAGAGAGAGACAGAGGGAGAGAGAGACAGAGGGAGAGAGAGACAGAGGGAGGGAGAACAGAGGGAGAAGGAGACAGAGGGAGAGAGAGACAGAGGGAGAGAGAGACAGAGGGAGAGATAGACAGAGGGAGAGATAGACAGAGGGAGAGACAGAGGGAGAGACAGACAGAGGGAGAGATAGACAGAGGGAGAGATAGACAGAGGGAGAGACAGAGGGAGAGACAGACAGAGGGAGAGATAGACAGAGGGAGAGATAGACAGAGGGAGAGACAGAGGGAGAGACAGACAGAGGGAGAGATAGACAGAGGGAGAGATAGACAGAGGGAGAGATAGACAGAGGGAGAGATAGACAGAGGGAGAGATAGACAGAGGGAGAGATCGACAGAGGGAGAGATAGACAGAGGGAGAGACAGAGGGAGAGATAGACAGAGGGAGAGAGACAGACAGACAGACAGACAGACAGACAGACAGACAGACAAAGATGTGTGAATGCCGGGTCTGGTGGCTCAGTGGACGAAGGCGTCCGCTGCAGGGGCCTGTGTTCAACCTCATGATTATAGGTTTTTTTTTGCTCTAGCCCCGCCTCCTGCCCCCGCCCCCACCCCCACCGGTGCGGCCCTCAGCCACAAACCACACTGTAAATTTGGCCCCCGAGAGAAAGTTTGTGAGTACCCATGGTCTAAATAAACATTTCTTTTGACCTTGACCTTTGACCTAGTTATTTCCTTTCTTTAACTTGAATTAGGCTTTAACCCCTTCGACGCGCTTGACGGAACGGTTCCGTCATGCACGTCGGTTGGGCTGTGCTTATGACGGAACCGTTCCGTCATGGCCCCGCCCGCGCACGGAATCTTCAGCGTGGCGCGGAAATCCGCGCCGCGCTGAAGGGGTTAAAGGTATGCTTGCCTGTTTATTTAACATATTTTTGACCTTAGTGCTGAGTTGATTAAACAGCAGCCCAGTGCTGCTGTTGACAAGGGGGCTGAATGTAAATGTCAGGAGGGCCGCATGCAGCCCCCCATCATACCTTGAATATCACTGGTCTAACCAGTGGCAATTGTTTGAGGTAGCATTTCAACTCCTTGTTTTTCATCCACTGTGCCACTCTAATCAGTATTGACCCCGTTCTAATAGAAACAGTCCATCCTGAACCATGGTCATCTCACCCCTCCACCCTTAAGCCCACTACTTTTTTAGCTGGGAAATTTGAGCTCCACACCCCCAAGTTCACTGATTAAGCGACGCCCTGCAAACTCCGTGTGATTGATAGCACTGGTCTGTAACACACAGTCAATAACCAATCAGCGGGCTCAGCAGAGTACTTGGCTGCATTTCAGACACGGTATTGTCAGTGTGGTTCCGTCTGTCCGTCTCCCCGTGGTAAGATGCCTGCACTGAGGTGTGTAGAGCTGGTTAAGGCCAGGTGTAGGCGCAGAGAAGTGAGATGGCCTCGGAGTGCTGCATTGTTTGCTTCTGGCGCTGAGGTCATCATTAAGATGATGAAATCCGTATTCCACAGGGAACCGTGAAATATTTTCTGTATTTCACAGTTCTCTATGAATATTTTCCATATGTGAGTTACATGTGAAATATGGGTGTTTGTCATTGCCTTTTGTGCAGTAATAGCAGAGAAACGTACTAAATACACATAGACATATATATATATTCGATACTGTGACAGTATTTGTTTTCACATTTTAACTTTGGAATTGTACCCTTCCAGGGATCGGGCGGGTCTTTGCCTTTTCTTGGGTCCCAGATTGCACCGAGTGCTGCAGTAACCGCTTTGTTCCTGTTTCCTCAGGTGTTTCACAAGATCATCACGAGCGGCCATCAGCGGCTGCAGCCTCTCTTCGACTGCCTCCTGACCATCGTGGTGAACGGTAGGTGCCTGCTCCGCTCCCCCGTCTTGGGTAAAGGGTCTGGAATGGGGAGTGCTGTGTGGATGGAAAGCCACGAGCGATGTCTGTCTCTAGAAGCGTGTACTGTCGGGAAGGGACCACCGCATGCAGAGGGCGGGGGCGGCGTTTCCTGGCGAGCCTATGAAGCTTCCAGAGACAGTTACTGTGCTCGGCCTGGGTGTAATTCACTTCTGCATATACTACACTTTGTAATAAAAAAATTATTGTGAGTCTCTTCCTCCCGCCGGTTGACCGGCCTCTCCCTGTCAACCATATGTTGGCTCATTACTTCTTCCGATCCAGTCACCCACTCCCGGGTTCTTCTCGTCCTTTCCCATCTATGTACTTCCTTCCCCTTTTCTCCATAATCTTCTCTTTAGCACCACCTTCTCTCACGATGCACCAGGGCTAACATCGAGCAGCCCTAATTCCCGGGGAGGCCTGGCACAAGGCAGCATACATTGGCTGCTTGTTGGGAGAATAGCGGAGAGCAGGGCTGATGAAGACTACGGGTCCAAATCTGTTGGAGCCCACAGCCAGAGATAACAGCATATGAGAGCTGGAGAGCCCTACTTAATTTTAAACTAAGAATCTTGCAAATGGCATGGTTTCTACAGAGGGTAGTTGATACCACGGAATGTCCAGCAGGTGGCGCTGTCTGCTAACTGCTGGCCAATCTCTGGGATTTCAGCACAATATAGTGATTTACAGGGCTACTCAACTGCTACCGTTGCTCATACGCACAGGTAGTGTGAGGTGGGAATTTTAATTGCTCATGCAACAAATGGTGCGGTCCGTACTCGTGATAGTGAACCCCAAGTCACGCACATCAAGTTTCTGTCTGAAAGACACAATTGTTAATCCCGGACTCCTCCAGAAGGTGGTGGATCACACAGAATTGATTATCTAAAGGTAACCGTTGATAATAAAACAGCGTAAATCGCATGGCCTCTACCGAAATTTGCGGTCTGGGTGTAGGGTAACACGATAAAGCAAATCCCAAAGCTTTTCCCCAAAATAGTGCCTGCCCAAACACACATGAAAGTGAATCCCAAAACGTTCAGCAGTTTGGACGGTCTGCATAAAACACTAGCCTCCAACCTCCACCATCAACCACACTTTGTGCAGAAAGCTCGTGGTGAGTTCCCAGGCAGTCCCACCAGGTGGCACTACCTATATACACGATAGTAAACCTAAGACTTCTGCAGTAAAAGGGCAGTGTGTATATAGGGTAGGGAATTCCAGGCGCAATGCCTATTCACAAAGGATATGTGCTCTGAGCCAACATGTGTGTATTTGTATGGCCTAACATCAGACTTTATCTAAACAGATGCATTTTGCTTCTTTTCTTCCTTCCTCTGGGTCTCCCGTTTTCTTTGTTCCTTATGGCTTACATCTTATCTTTCCTGTTTTTTTCTTTCCCTTCACCTTTCACTTTCGTCTCTCATTACATTGTTCTTCCCACCACATTCCCTACACTACCTCTATCCCACCTTCTCCCTGCACTCTCCTCCTATCTTTCTTTGGTGTTTACCGGACAACCTCTCTCTATAACTTCCTTCCGTGACCTCGTCATTTCCTCTCTTCCGTTTCCCCCGTCCCCCCCTCTTCCTCGCGCGGCAGTGTCCCCGTACCTGAAGTCCCTCTCCATGGTGGCTGCCAACAAGCTGCTGCACCTCCTCGAGGCCTTCTCCACCAGCTGGTTCCTCTTCTCCGCCGTGCAGAACCACCACCTGGTCTTTTTCCTGCTGGAGGTCTTCAACAACATCATCCAGTATCAGTTTGATGGTAGGTGGGCCCTGGCTGCCTGTTGTTTTATCTTGTTCTGCTCCTGCTCATTACTCAGGCTTGGCTTTTGGTTCTAACACGTGCTGTCCATGTTTGCTTTCCTGCCCCGCTTGTGCCTTTGGCCCGGAAGGCAATTCCAGCCTGGTTTACGCCATCATCCGGAAGAGAAACGTCTTCCATCAGCTGGCGAACCTGCCGACGGACCCGCCCTCCATACAGAAGGCCCTCCAGCGGAAGAAGAAGACCCCGGAGCCCATCTCCCGCACCAACTCCCAGGAAGCGGCCTCCATGGAGGGGTCCAGGCCAGCGGCTCCCGCAGAGCCAGGCACGCTGAAGACCAGTCTGATCGCCACCCCGGGTAAGGCCGCCGCAGCCCCTGTCACTCTCGGTTGCTAAGTGCATCATTTTTAAAATAAAACGCTACTAGCACCACCCGTGTTGGGGCTCGGGGTTCTGAGCAGCAATAACGCGTAGAGAAGATTTTGTATTGTGATTTTTTAGGTCTCGCCTGACCCAGCGCATGCGCTGGTCTGGCGAGACTTATTGAGAGGGCTCCAAAAAGTGCTACCAGGCCAGCCTAGAGCTACAGTGCATGTGCGCGGGCTCGCGCGCCGCGCTTTACCGCGATTACTTTCACTTTCGCGGCCGCAGGGCCGCTTTGATGTTTGATCGCGATTGCGATCACTTTCACTTTCGCAGCCGCAGGGCAACTTGGCATAGCCAATAGGTCTCGCTTTTGGGACCTTATAAGTATTAAGTTATGCAACTGTTGCATGGCTAAACACTTATTTTTTGTGCAGCTGAGCTGGCTAGTAATCAAAAACTGCAAATATAACGGGGGCTGCTGTTGAGTCTGGGCAGTAATCACTCTTTTAATGGCCTGCCTGCAAAGGAAAGAAAATGTACTTACTTGTCAGACTGCCTTTGCACCTTGGGGTCTTCAAATATTGATGTTGCGATCTTTGAGCCGGATAGTAAGGTGATCATGGCCATTGCGAGGGCGGATCTCATGCAAAAGCTCGTAGGTGAAATTTCCTTCTCTAAAGATGGTCCAGCTGTAACGTCTAGATGACGAAAGTTTGACAAACACATGTTCAAGCAGCCAAAGCATTAGAAGTAAGTTAGTTTTGTCCCACCTACCAGACATTGTTCAGTATGGTAAGTGTTAGAAATGGGGGTCTCTAGTTGGCAATGGCTGGCCACTGTCCAAGTAGGGACCCTTCTTCCTAAGTCAGAGTAAGCAGCCTACACCCTTTGACAACCCCTGCTCAACCCTGTGGTAACGTAGCACGAGCAGCTAGGCTTATCTCAGAGGCAGTGTGTGAAGCATTTATGACCATACACAGTAATATAATGAGGAACACTACAAATGGACACCACTCAAGTAGTTATGAAAAATAGGTATTTTTTATATAGACTTAATCACAAGACCAATAACAGTAAAAATCCACAATACTATAAAAATATAATTACTTTAGAAATGCAGCAAGGAAAAATAGTTCAGGATGCACAAAATGATGTTTAGTTAAAGGCAGTGGTCTCTGCGACCCTTTTACTCACAAAGTATCTGGTTCCTGGAGCAAAGCAACAAAAATGTCGCTAAGGAGTTGTAGCGAGAAATTTCCTCACGCTAACCAGCGATGCGTTGGATCCTTACCGCAAGGGAGGATGATGCGCTGGGTTGCGGGCAGGACAAAACGACAACTTCTTCACGCTGAGCCGGTGATGCGATAAAATCCTTGCCGCGAGGGGAGGATGATGCACCGAGCCTGTTGCGTGTGCGATCTTGCTGCGATGACAAAGATGGCGCTCCGCGAGGAAGCGACGATCCGGATGCGATGTGGGGAAAATGGCGAACGCTCTGCGTCCGCGCTGCGATGATCCTGTTGCGATGATTTGGGGTTAGCGAGCGCTTCGTGGCCCACTAACAAGCGATGCGACGATCTTCGGATAGTGGGCGTTTTCAGGCCCGCAG
Organism: Triturus cristatus; assembly: GCF_964204655.1. NCBI lineage: Eukaryota > Metazoa > Chordata > Amphibia > Caudata > Salamandridae > Triturus > Triturus cristatus. Next base: position 561,147,774 of record NC_140590.1, read on the forward strand.
ACAGGTGCTGCGATGATCTTCGGATAACGGGCGTTTCCAGGCCCGCTGACAGGAGCTGCGACGATTTTCAAATAGCGTGCGTTTTCAGGCCCGCTGACAGGAGCTGCGATGATTTTCGGATAGCGCGCATTTTCAGGCCCGGTGACAAATGATGCGATCTTCTTCGGGGTTAGCGAGCGCTCGGCGACAGCTGAGCGACGATTTTTCTCACGCTCACCAGCTGCAGCGGCTCGCTAACGGAGGTTAGCGACGATTTTCAGCGCTCTCTTCTCAGCAGTAGAACTAGAGGCCCTGGAACACACAGGCGCCTCACCTGCAGATAGTAATCCTCGCTGGGAGGAAACAGGAGGCTGATGGTGGAGTCTGATGTGCCTGAGACTCCAGCAGGAGGCTAGCTCTCTTCTAGCCCTTGGGTAATTGCTGTAGCAAAAAAAATAAAAGTCCAGTCAAAGTTCTTTTCCTCTTCTTGAAGTCCAGTAGTAACAGCTGCAGGCCAGTCCCAGAAACAGCACACAAGCACAAGGACAGTCCTTCTCCTGCAGATTCTTGTAGTCACACGGACAGAGGTTTTTCTTGTTATCCAGGAGCAATATAAATTGTAGGGGTTTGTGCACAAATATTTATACCCCCAAAGTCTTTGTTCTTAGGGGTCCCAAGTCTCTGAACCCAGCCAGAACCAGTTCTGCCCAGCCCTGGAGCACTTTGTTTACCAGGCTGCATCCTTCCTTTCAGAAAGAGGGGGTCTGCCTCAGACGCACAGTGGGAGGTGGAGCCAGCATTCACCTTGCCAGGCACAGCCCTATTCAAGTGCAGGAGCTACCCCTCCCCTCACACCAAGGCAGGTCGCTCTATTCAACCCAGGTCTGACTCAGCCTGCCCTGTCCCTCTAAAACCAGACAGCCAATACACATAATAGCAGAGCAAACTGGAAGGCTTAGGCAAGAAAGTACCTATTCTCTAAAAGTGGTAGTTTCAAACACAGAATATAAAAATAACCTTCACTAAAAGATGTATTTTAATATTCTGAGCTCAGGCATACTAGATTCGTTTTTCTACCATGTTCTGTGGGTCAATTAGGACTATAGAATGTAATAGCCCAGACCTCCCATTCTGGCCTATGGAGAACAGGTAGCCTTACAGTAGTGAAAAACGAAATTGGGTGTAATTCACTACTAGGACATGCTACATACAACAGGGCATGTCCTACCTTACACATACAATGCACCCTATCATAAGGGGGGCTTACAGGATGCCAAGGGAAGGTTTAGGGGCTGGGAAGTGGGTGCACTTCACAGCCAAGATGGCAGTTCTGGACTGCACGCAGACACTGCAGTGGCAGGTCTGAGACACACTTTACAAGCTGCTTCCGTGGGTGGCACAAACCAGTGCTGCAGGCCCACCAGCAGCATTCGGTTTACCAGCCCTGGGCACACACAGGCCACGCTACTAGGGACTAACAGGTAAACCAAATAAGCCAAACATGGGTGTACCAATTCATATGTCATCTTTACAAAGGGAGCATTCACGCTGTGGCACTGAATGGCAGGGGCACAGCGCCCAGAGCATCTATAACCAGCAAAAACAGAGGAGACACAGCGAAAAAATGGAAGGGAGACTCGCGTCAATGGTGCCAGGTGTAACAGTAAGGCTTATCCATCAGCACTGTCTTCAACCGGGTTTGTGCTGTGCCACCTACCTGACATGATTCCCTATACATGAGAGCCAGTTCCCCGGCACCACGCCTGTAATGGCAAAGAGCACTGTTTTCAAGACCGAGAAACACCTCTCTGCACCACCGCTTAGTATAGCAGGACTCTCACCCCACCCTCTCAACTTGCTTTCAACTCCCCTTTCAAGGCAGGTCTCGGCTCCCTACAGTCGGCACTTGTAAGGCACACCAAGGCACCCCTGATAGGACAATTCTCCCTTCCTGGTATAACTAGTTCTGCAGTTACAGCGGTGGTGAGACAGAGCCATATCCCTGGTAGGGCAGAGCCCGCACCTTACCCCATAGGGGCCATTTCAGAACCTACCGAGTGGCTCCTCGTCTTAACGTCGCGCGACCACCATGGCATCACCAGGGTCGAACTGGCCTGTATGGGAATCAAATAGGTAAAGTGCCAACAAGGGATTTTGTTTGAAAAAATTTATATATTTTTTTATATTAAAAAATTGATTTGGAGATGAGTTCAAGACAGATACTCAACAGTATGTCAATTGGCTGAATTAATCAAAATATGAAAAACACACACGGGATAACTATTTTGTGAAATTATCACAGATCTTTTTATATATTCAATCAATAAAAAGGAGTTCATATAAACAAATAAATGTGCAATGTAGCATGAAAAGAGACAAAAGTGAATGTTATCCACAATTCATGACATAAAACATCCAATCCAAAAGAAAACACAGAGATCTATCTCATGTCAAGAGAATAATCAACTGCACATAAATGTCATGGATATAGATGATGCAGTCGACGTTTCGGTCTGTGGTGGTGTCAATCCGTCAGACCATCTTCAGGACAATAAAGATTTCTAAAAAGACTCCTGTATAAATATAGTATCAATTAGTTACAACAAAGTAAATGTAATTGTTCTCTTCTTGCTAATAGAGAGAGAGAGAGAGGATAGCCCGTGTGTGAAGAGCAATCTTTATAAATTATTATCGTGAGGTAATGTCCCAAAAACCAACAATATCTACAACATTCCAATGTCTGCATAATTGAGGTAAAGGAGTGAGAGCATGCTAGTGTGAGTAGCTGGCTGCAGTCTTACGTTCTAATACGTAGCTTACTTATGGCTTATTGGACTCAATCACAGAGGAAGCAATTTCTTATCCTCGTCAAATGGTTTATGCTGGTTCTATGAAATCAATACAAAATTACAGCATATAATGATCCAACTAGTGAACAGTCATAATGTGGTGACTTTAAAATACATCTCTTATCGAAACATACCCGGTCCTAGTTCGAAGAGGACGATCCTTCCTAATGTTTATGGAGGAATATAGCAACACTGCAAGGCAGCACACTGAATGGAGTACTCTTGTGTGTCAAAAGGAGGAGACTGTCCGTCCTGATTTAAGGTTCTTTATTTAGAACTCTGTAGTGACAATAAGAGACAACATCATATCAATTTATGTTGTCAAAGATAAGGATCATTGTCGTAGTGACAAGAGTGGCTAATTACATATAGGTTAACAAAACATGATATAGTTGGACACTATCATGGATAGAGGCAAGTCATTGATTTTAATCGTGACTCATTGTATCCTGTTTGTTGTTTGAGCATATAATCAAAAGGGGTGATTACTTGACACAATGTCTGTGTTTCAGCTCAGTCACTTTTAAAGCTAAAATTAAAACACATAAAGAACTGACAAAATTGTAAAACAAACTTAATCCAGCATAACGAATTGATTCGAGGAAGAGAGAAAGGGGGAATTGAATTAATCCCAGCATACACTTAAACAACCAACTCAATGATGTAGTGTTGGAGTTAGGAAGGGGGGGAGGGAGGGGAGGGAGGGGAGGGGATGATGACAACCCCAGGGACAAATTACGTGAGATGAAACACGAGGAGTCTGAATTCTACTTACATTTCTGTCCAAGAGTAAAGGAATTCGAAAAAATTCGAAAAAGCCGTCCGCACGCAGGAACCCGACCGTGAGTTAGCGGTCCGCGGCGTTTATTTGAAGGACAGTGTCGAAATGCGTGTCAAGTGTTGGCAATTAGCAAATAGAGTTAAAGCACAGCAATAGTGAAACGTAGCGGCCATCTTGGAAAGTCTACGTTTAATGGTCGATTTACATGATCAAAGCGTCGCGTAATGTACAGCTGACGGACATCTTAGGAATTGTTCCCATAGTACATTAAAAATGTTTCACCACTGCATTCTGTGCTAATCGGTGTAGAAATGTTAGGTGCAAAGGTGTTATATGCAGCATAGCGGCCATATTGGAATGGTCCAGTGTAGGACAAACTTATTCCATGCGATAATGGCAAAGTTAAGGGAACAAGCAACTTCTGTCTGAATTTCACAGTTGGATAAACTCGAGAAATCCGAATCTGCAATTCACCCTAGATTCAGACAGTCAATGTATGAACTTTCTTGACATCTCGATCAAGGTAGGTGTAGATAACACACTCTACACTACCTTGTTCACTAAACCAACAGCACGTAATACTCTTCTAAAATATGAAAGCCATCACCCACAGTCGTTAAAGGATGGTCTTCCCTTTGGACAGTTCCTCCGCTTGCGGAGGAACTGTTCTAAGAGAGAGGACTATTTCTTTGAAGCAAAAAAACTCAAAGAAAAACTTCACTCACGAGGATACCCAAAAAAGCTACTCAAAAAATCATTAAAGAGAGCGTGGTATAATGATCGGAATGCTCTATTAGAAGTCAGACACAAGACAACAGAACCCATGTTGGCATGTGTCACCACTTTTGGGACTGCCACAAACAGAATCAAAAAAATCGTGAAAAAACATTGGACCCTTCTAGCATCCCTCCCTGAACTGACAGAAGAACCATTATTTTCGTTTAAGAGAGGTACAAACTTGAAAGATCGATTAGTCCATGCGTATAAAATGCCACAGCAACATGTAATTGACAACATGAGACAAATTGTACCTCTGATTGGTCACTATAAGTGCAGCAATTGTGCAGCATGCTCAAGCACCATTAACCTTAAATCATTTGACCTAAATGGAAAAAAGGTGTGGTCAAAATCTTTTTCTAATTGCAACACCAAAAATGTTGTCTATTGTATTCAATGCCCCTGTGGTTTGAATTACATAGGCAAAACAACACAAATGACGAAGAGTCGCATTCTACAACACCAGTCTAGAATCAGATGCAGGGTCGAGAATGCCCCACTTGTTGAGCATTACACACGTTTGGGACATACTGAAAAAGAGATGCTATGGTGGGTTATAGAAGTGGTTAGACCCACGATCAGACAATCCAACGTCGATCGCATACTCACGATCAAAGAAAATCAATGGATCTGTAAAACTGATAACATAAAACAAGGCTTAAACACAGCGACTGAATGGCATACCCTGGCATGTCTAACATGATATCAAAATGTTTAATTTATGAAGAATCTCATATCTTTCATTGTACTCACTGGGTGTGCATTCTTATGTACTAACAAGATCTTGATTATGCTAAATTATACTATCAAATGTGGTATCATGAGATTATGTTTCATTCCATCATTTGTTACGTATTGATGTTTAGAAAATGTGTTTTGAACTGGCTATAAGTTGACTCAAATTATTAGAAGGCAATTGAAAAATGTTTAGGAGCTTTTTGTGAAACTATATTGTATAACAAAAACATTTTAAGCTGTTAGCGTTGTATATACCAGTCAGTGTAGCCAAAACGATTAGATGATTGTTCAATTTTGTTTTCTGTCCATTTATATCATGTAACTGTCTTTCGTAATGACATGAACCAATGACACTACTCTAGGGATCTACAGGTATATAATGAAAGAAAACTAGTCTTTGAGCCAAACATAGGAAATAATATTCAATCGACCCCTCTAATGTCACCAACATTTTTTTTTAATCTATCTTTGTTGGCAACACAATTAACTTTGCCATTATCGCATGGAATACGTTTGTCCTACACTGGACCATTCCAATATGGCCGCTATGCTGCATATAACACCTTTGCACCTAACATTTCTACACCGATTAGCACAGAATGCAGTGGTGAAACATTTTTAATGTACTATGGGAACAATTCCTAAGATGTCCGTCAGCTGTACATTACGCGACGCTTTGATCATGTAAATCGACCATTAAACGTAGACTTTCCAAGATGGCCGCTACGTTTCACTATTGCTGTGCTTTAACTCTATTTGCTAATTGCCAACACCTGACACGCATTTTGACACTGTCCTTCAAATAAACGCCGCGGACCGCTAACTCACGGTCGGGTTCCTGCGTGCGGACGTTTTTTTCGAATTTTTTCGAATTCCTTTACTCTTGGACAGAAATGTAAGTAGAATTCAGACTCCTCGTGTTTCATCTCACGTAATTTGTCCCTGGGGTTGTCATCATCCCCTCCCCTCCCTCCCCCCCTTCCTAACTCCTACACTACATCATTGAGTTGGTTGTTTAAGTGTATGCTGGGATTAATTCAATTCCCCCTTTCTCTCTTCCTCGAATCAATTCGTTATGCTTGATTAAGTTTGTTTTACAATTTTGATCGTTCTATATGGGTTTTAATTTTAGCTTTAAAAGTGACTGAGCTGAAACACAGACATTGTGTCAAGTAATCACCCCTTTTGATTATATGCTCAAACAACAAACAGGATACAATGAGTCACGATTAAAATCAATGACTTGCCTCTATCCATGATAGTGTCCAACTATATCATGTTTTGTTAACCTATATGTAATTAGCCACTCTTGTCACTACGACAATGATCCTTATCTTTGACAACATAAATTGATATGATGTTGTCTCTTATTGTCACTACAGAGTTCTAAATAAAGAACCTTAAATCAGGAAGGACAGTCTCCTCCTTTTGACACACAAGAGTACTCCATTCAGTGTGCTGCCTTGCAGTGTTGCTATATTCCTCCATAAACATTAGGAAGGATCGTCCTCTTCGAACTAGGACCGGGTATGTTTCGATAAGAGATGTATTTTAAAGCCACCACATTATAACTGTTCACTAGTTGGATCATTATATGCTGTAATTTTGTATTGATTTCATAGAACCAGCATAAACCATTTGACGAGGATAAGAAATTGCTTCCTCTGTGATTGAGTCCAATAAGCCATAAGTAAGCTACGTATTAGAACGTAAGACTGCAGCCAGCTACTCACACTAGCATGCTCTCCCTCCTTTACCTCAATTATGCAGACATTGGAATGTTGTAGATATTGTTGGTTTTTGGGACATTACCTCACGATAATAATTTATAAAGATTGCTCTTCACACACGGGCTATCCTCTCTCTCTCTCTCTCTATTAGCAAGAAGAGAACAATTATATTTACTTTGTTGTAACTAATTGATACTATATTTATACAGGAGTCTTTTTAGAAATCTTTATTGTCCTGAAGATGGTCTGACGGATTGACACCACCACAGACCGAAACGTCGACTGCATCATCTATATCCATGACATTTATGTACAGTTGATTATTCTCTTGACATGAGATAGATCTCTGTGTTTTCTTTTGGATTAGATGTTTTATGTCATGAATTGTGGATAACATTCACTTTTGTCTCTTTTCATGCTACATTGCACATTTATTTGTTTATATGTACTCCTTTTTATTGATTGAATATATAAAAAGATCTGTGATAATTTCACAAAATAGTTATCCCGTGTGTGTTTTTCATATTTTGATTAATTCAGCCAATTGACATACTGTTGAGTATCTGTCTTGAACTCATCTCCAAATCTATTTTTTAATATCAAAAAAAGATATACATTTTTTCAAACAAAATCCCTTGTTGGCACTTTACCTATTTGTTTCAACCTGCCCAAGCCCTCAAGGGTATATTGGGTCTGTTTCCCTACGGTCACACTGTATGGGAATCAGGCAGTGCCCGATGGGCTGGTCTCACAAGTTGTGTGTATACCAGTTTTTTGGCTGTCTGTGGGCCTGTTTTTTTGTCCGCTGTGCCAGTTTTTACTGTTGATTTCCCTGATATTAAAACAAGCATTGCCTGCAGCAAGCTCAAATCCATGCAGTGCTCCATACCTTGCAAAACTCTTATACAGCGAATCTTAACAAGTTGAAAACTGACCCAGTTTGCAAATATTGGGCACTTTTTTTTAGCTTTCTAATTCACTAACAGGGGCCTCTTTAATTTTGGTGCTCGAGCCTTCTTTCTGTCCCAGTGCGACTCTATGCAACACTTATTATCTTGCCATTTATTGAATCTAGTGAAGCAAAGAAGCAAGCCCTCCTTCATAAATGGTGCACAGATATGACAGCAGAACATCCTCAATTTCACAGACAAGTCTTGGCCGAGTTATCCTCAGCCCGGGATAGTGAAAAATCAACCAGACCTTCTTGCCTCACTCCGTCCACAGCCACAAGTCCACACAGTCAGTAGCCTACATCCTCCGCCACACCTGCCTGCCTCACATCTCAGCTGATAGGCAGCAATAGTGCTTCCTTCTTCTCCAATATCACTTCATTAGATGGTTAGATAACCTATCACAGCGCTAAAAACCAAGCCACCACCATCCTACAGCACAGCGACACCTCAGCCACACTCTTCACTTCCCTCGCTGTTTAACGCTGCATCACCTACAGAGTCAATCCAGTAAATACATCTGCACATCCCTCATCCATCCATCCTAGACCATTGGAGCACTTGCTCTCATCGCCCTCTTCCCACATTCCTTCCTTCTCCAAAATTTGGATTTGCGTGCCTGGCCCCATAGTTTTCAGCTGGCCCCTGCCATCAGAATACCATGTATGGTGCCCGTCAGAAGCTGCCTCCCTCACACCAGGTTCATCACATTAGAAATAAATAGATGCTCTGTATGGTGTTCATGGGAGCAGGCACACTAGTTCGATAGCGACAGTGAGTCACTCTACCCAGCTCATCCCAGTCCCATCTTGTGTGGCCTTGTATTCCTTTAACCATCTGCCACGCTTGGTACAGACCCCTCGTAGAAGCGGCCATGACCAGGCAGAGCCCACCAGAGCCATCCACCTGGTGCCTCCTCTTTATTTTTTTTTAATACATCTTTTTATTTTTTTATTTATAGGTTATGTTATGTTAGTTAGTTTATAGAGTGCTCAACTGACCCTGGGGCATCTCGGCGCTGACTAGAAGGTTAGAGTCCTACAAGGGGAGCATTGAAGAAGCTGGAGAGAAGATTCAGAACAAGAAGGCTTTCAGCTGTTTTCTGAAAAGGCCGTAGCTAGGGGTTGATCGCAAAGCCTGGGGGAGCTGGTTCCAATATTTTGGAGCAAGATATGAAAAGGCTCTGCCGCCAGTCTGAGTAAGACGAAAACGGGGAACCTGAAGGAGGCCCAGCGAACTGGATCTGAGTCTTCTAGAGGGACAGTATTTGAGAAGTTTTCTTTGTAAGTAAAGAGGACCACTGTTGTTCAAGGTGTTATAGGTAAGGCAACAGATCTTGAAAAAGGATCTCTTTTTCACAGATAGCGAGTGTAGTTCTCTGAGCAGCGGAATCGAAGGGGAGCCTGCCGGTTGGTTGAGAATCATTCTCGCTGCTGTATTCTGAGCCACTTGCAGTTTGGCCAGGTGAGTCTCCCCTACTTCTGCCAGCAACGCGTTGCCGTAATCCAAGCAGCTAGTTACCGTAGCCTGCACTAATGTCCTACGATGACAGGTAGGCATATATGGGAGTATTTTCCGCAGAAGTCGGAGGCTATAGTAGCATGAACTGGAAGTGGGCGCAATATGGTCCTCCATGGACAGCGTCCGGTCTACTTTTATACCCAAGTTTTTTACTGAAAGTTTGGGAGTGGGAGCAGGGCCCAGTTGGACGGGCCACCAATCATCTGACCAGATGTCTGATGCTTTCCCCATCAACATGATCTCTGTTTTTCCTGGATTTATGAAAACATAACATCAGCAATGGCTTTACAAACAGGCAGGTGGGTTGTCAGAATAATTGAATAATGTCAGTTGACGTTCCACAATATTCAGCAGGCCCATCAATCAATCAATCTATCAATTCACCTTTATTCAACAGGCACATAATAATTATAGCCATTTAACCAAAGTGTACTTCACAATGCTCAAAGCTTTTTTTATACTATGAGTCTCAAGGACGCAAATCGGGTGGATGTATCTGATGTCTTATAAACACATTCCATTTCAATAGACCATCTAGTAGTATCACATCAGTACTATACATGATCTTGCGTATGTCTTCGGCTGCTGACATTCTGCAACATCTTTAATACAGTACTTTAGTGTGGGTGCTCTGTCAGACAGCCCATAAATGGCAAGTCAGTGTTTCGGCAGCACTGAAGTGAATCTTGTGGCCTTCTTCTTGATCATACCGTTAGGTGGCACCAATTCCAGCAGACAAACCCTGGGTTCGGATTGCCTTGTCGTGTTGACACATCCCTGGAATCTGACTGATGCCATGCTGCAGGAGTGTAGCCCCTGCGCGTGACGCTCAAGTCAAATGAAAAAGTGTTACACCATCTGAAGCACATGTAAGGTGTGTAGAATCTCTGTAGTGTAGGGTTCAGTGTAGTAGCACTGCAGAGGCAAGATAGCCTTTGTGGTTATGTTAAAATGGATCAGTCTATCACTACATCTCTCCTCTGAGGGAGCAACACCTCCCAGGTAACAAGCATTGTAAGGCATAGGAGAGACCACTGGAGTCTCCTCCAAACACCATCTCTGGAAAAGCAGAAACACCTCCCTAGCAGCACTGCTGGCATGGCAAAGCCGCTCTCTTTACATCACTTTTGGTAGTTCCACCTCTGAACCTATCCATCGTGAAGTCGAGAAGCCTCCATCAACCTTCTCTATTATGTCAGGGCCGCCTTACCAGAATGTGCCAAGAGTCATCATGGCTGATGAAGCAGAGATGCCTCCGCAGCACCCCCACTGATCAGGCCGAGGCTGCTCCCCAGAACCACTCCAGCTTCTGGGAGAGCCATTTCCCTGCACAACACTTGGTGAATGGGAAGCCAGTGACCAGCACCGCTGATGAAACAGCAGACCCCTCCTTTTAGCACCAGTTTCGTGAAGGCAGATTTCCCCTGTCGCCATCCCAGCTCTAGCAAAGGTCCCTCCCTGGCTCCGCTCTTACCTATGAGAAAGCTCAAAGTGCTGGTACCTCTCTCTTTACGGAGGAGCCTTCCTTCCCGCAGCTGCTGTGGTCAGGCAGCGACCCTCATTGCCACTACTGCAGACACAGCCGAGCCTCATCCCTCGCGCCATTGCTGGCAATCAGACTTTTACTTCGTCCCAAAACTGGTTCATCAGAGAGACCCTCTCGACTCACGTCTCGAAAGGGATAGCTAACACCCTTACACAGCCGCTTATATGGCCGAGCCAGCCCCTTGAACTGCCGTCGGTGAGGCGGAGTCGCCCCCTTGCAACCACCTGGACCAGCAATCTCATCTCCCTGGCATTACCTCTAGTATGTTCTCCACTCCCTACCCCCCGCCGTGCCAGCACCGCCTGCTCCTGGGTACCACTTCTGAAGAGACAGGGGCCCGGCCCTGGAAGGACACTGCTAATGTAGAGACTCATAGCAGGTCTGACTGCTAGTAAGGCAGTGGATGCCTGGCATCAGCGGGTAAGGCATGCCGTCTCCCCGGCAGCGACTCTGGTCAGCATCCATGGTTCCTGGCGCCATCAGTGGAAAGGCGCAGCCCATCTCCCTGTAAGAAGAAAGTGTCGAAATACATTATTGACTCTTCAGAATTAACACACAAAGCAGGACATATTGTGTGCTTTGTGTATATTCTTCCACGTCAGACATGATGCACGAGTCTCAAGGAAGCAAAGGTTACCATCGCATTTCCTCCTTGGCCAGCGGCTGTATATATTTCTAACAGTATCACACACCTGTAACAGATACTTCATAACAAGCCCTCTAATCTGCGCTCAGTCTCTTTTCTTGTCGCAGTAAATCACTGTGAGTCCTGGGGATTGTGCTGCTGCCGAAATAAAGTGCCTTATTCATCAAGTTGCCAAATAAAATTCTCGCTCACCCGCTCCTATCCCATGAGATTAGTTGCGTCATGCGTTCTCCCCCCACAGCCACACGCTTTGCTATTTGCAGCTGGTCGCTTTTACACCCCTAAAGTGCAGGCTTTGCCAGATTATTCTCCTACGAGGTTGAAAGTCTGCACCCCTTCAGGAGCATACCTCTTGGAAGCTTGTGCCAAGCGCTGGCCCTTAGGTTGTGTTTGGGCTCCTAATGGCAGAGGTGGCCTGGCTTTAAGGGTGGTACCCAGGCGCGTGGCCGCAGGATAGCCCCACAGTCGGATGCATGCTTCACTCCGCCTGACATGCGACTGATCACACCCCCTCCCCCCCCCCTCTCAGCCCTGCAGGCTCTTTCAGAGGTCACTTGTGATAATGTAGTGTCCAGATTTCCTACAGGCCGGCGTGCCTCTACTCAGATGGTCATGTCTCCTTTTATGCTAATTTTTGGAGGGTGGTTGATCATATCTGCCCTCTCCTCACTCTGAAGCATTAGTTTTTAAAGGCTGCTCTTCACTTTTTTTTTCATCTTGAGCTTTCCTCCTTAAAATGAAATCAATGAATCAATTTAGAAGCATTTATAAAGTGCGCTCCTTGCCGGAGTTGCTGTAGGCGCGGCAGCAGTCCGTAAACCCGAGGCGGGGCATGGGAGAATTTAAGAGCAGAGTGAAGGCTCGGTGGCAGTTCTGAATCTGTTGGGCGGTGACAGTCTGGGCCTCTGTAGACAGAACAATTCACATCTTAAACGCTTCTGCCGCTTCCACAACTTTCAGGCTGTTTCAACACATGGTGAAACCCTTGGCAGTGCTTACCCTACAAATCTAGCTCCTGCATTGGGGCCGGATGCGGCCTCGCTTTTAGCTCATGTTCTCACTGTCACATGGAGTCCGTTCAAGTGGCCAGCAATGTTTACATCATTCTTGGACGGGCAGCCCTGCCCTGGCACGGAAAGCAGCCATTAAATATCCTGTTGGTTCTCAACATGAATGTTTAATGGTAGAAAATTGCTCTTTAAGAACTCGGAATTATTAATAAACCTTTCCATGGTTGCTAGAGGAGAAATTCTGTAGGAAGAAAAAACATTTTGGACCAGAGTCTGGAGCTGTGACGTCTCACCTCTGTAGTTAAGATGCATAAGTTGACAATGGCAGTAAATAATTGCAAAGGTGTAGTGTGTGACCCCTATGTAGTGTGTAGTCCTCTGCTTTCCTTGTGTGCTACTGTCTGTGGCACTCTTTGCTCCCCTTCCATCTCCTGCCCTCTAGGATGGGTGATTTAACCCTGACTTCGCTCTGTGATGGTGTAAACTCTTTCCATGGTGTGGAATATAAATCCCCAATTACATTTCTTTAGACAGCTGTACACTCTGTTCTGTCTCTCGCCACCATTTGTGGTGTTACCTTCCCACCCCGTTGTGTAACCTCTATTTCCTGTTTTGCCCCAGGTATCGACAAGCTGACTGAGAAAGCGCAGGTCTCAGAGGATGGCACACTGCGGACGGTCGAGCCCACCTCTTCCGCGCAGTCCCCGGTGGAAGGCAGCCCCTCAGCACGCCTCAGTGACACAGAGTCCTTCAACGGGGTATGACTAGAAGAGACCTGGCTTGGGCGAGAGTGCCTGGGTGATGGGTAGTGTGTGAGTGAAAGAACTAATGGAGAAGTGAGGACATATGAGTGAGAGCTAGGAGAACTGGGAGATAGCAGACCTGAAAAAAGATGGTGGGTGAGAGCAAATGTGGGGGAAGAGCGAGTGACTGGGGAGGACTGACGTGGGTGAGTGAGGTCGAAGGGTTGGAACTGAGATCAGGAAGAGAGGGCGCCTGAGTGAGAGCTGACTGCGTGGGAATGAGGCACAAGTTACTTATGTTACTAATTCTCCATCATGGGTATCCTCTTTGAAAGCATAAGCAGCCTTTAACATTTGTGCGATGTAATTTCACGAGAAAACATGTCCTTCTATAGACTACATTTTCTTTTTTTATTTAATGAAATCCAATTGAAATTGACATGTGATGCCAGCAAACCCCCTGGCTCCAGAGCCCCTTTCAGTTTTCTTTCAAAAAGGAAAGAAACAAAGCAGGAAATGGCTAAAATAGGAGTCATCTTCACCAGAACGGAATTTCATCATAGCCACCTTGAGGATGCATGGTAGTCACTTGTCCTAGAATGCAATGCCGTGTCCCTTATGCGAGTCCATTTTGTCAGGAAGTTCAGAATAAGGATATGTTTTATTCATCTGCAGCTCAGCTCCAGGGTTAGCGGGACAGCAAGAGGTGTATTTGTGCATTCAGAGGGGACACCTGTGATGGAGAACTAGGACTACGAATGGGCGACTTTTATATCCCCATTATGGGATCGTCTTAAATATCCCTAAGTATTAGAAGTGAATGACTAATCCATCTCCAACCCTGAGCAGGGTAAACCAGGAAGGTAGAGAAGAAGGACTTGTGAGAATTAAATAAAGCAAACCAATAGAAGCTGGTGCAATCACAGTGTTTGTCTCGGAGTTGAAACCTGAACAGTTATAAAGGAGTAATGGTTGATGTTCCACTTGTGGAATCCACTTCCACTTATGCTGACCCTGAAATGATCCGCTAGGGTATTTATTGTAGTTATGGTGCAGGTCACTGTTCAGAGATCCCAGCTTCGCTGAAGAAGGTAAAGCGGTGGAGATAGCTCCATTGCTAACAAATAACTACTTGGCTTGCTTTGATCCTTCCCGATTTATATCAAAGAAGCGCACAAGTGTCCTGCCTGCGTCCTGCGTATAGAGTGCCCTCAGCTGGAGAGCATGACATTGGAAAGACTACAAACGGCAAAAAAGTTTATTTTATTTGGAAATCTGAAATTACATTACTAAGGAAAGGAGGGTGAATTCTCAAAGGAAACTTAATATAAATGGAATACAGTGTATGGTTCAAGTAAGCACCTGTCTTGGATAACCCTCTTATCTGATGAGATCTCTAGAAGGAAAGCCACTTTCCAGCAAAGGTGCTTAAGGCTGGATTAATGTGTAGTTTTTCCGAAACAAAGGTGGCCGTCATTTGAGGCTCTGTTCAGTCCATTAGCTAGGAGGTGTCATTGTGGCAGTATAATCATGGGTCCCTGGAGAAAGCCTGTTAAGACCATCTAAAAGGATCCTTAATCGCTGATGTAGTGAAAAAGGGTATGCGATAAAAGACATTTTCGTAAGTGTTAATGACTGACAAATGTTTGTTTATAAAGGAAAACGATAAGCCTGATTATTTTTGGGCTTAAATTTACCGCTGCAAAGCTGGCTCAGTGAGCTAAAGGCTCACCGCTGGAAGCAAATGCAATAGTCAAGTCACACGCTTCAATCCCAGAAAGGCTAACGCAGCCCTCCATCTTCCCATAGGTTAGTAAATTACAGTTACATTGGGTGATAGCAATACCTGTTACTTACAGCAGTAAGAAGTGGCAGGTGTGTGGTTTGAAGCACTGTATAAAAATGAAGTTGTAATTATTAAATAAAGATGTTTTAGAACTGTCTCTTCCTGGCAGTTACTCAGGCCCCACTGCATCTCCAGGCATTCAAAATAGAAAGCTCTTTCACTTGAAGACATTACGAGTTCTTAACACTGAGCATTTGACCTTATTCAGATTGTCCGTGTGTTCTGGCACTACCAGTAGTTGGATTTACATGGTAAAGTTCACCAAGGGAAGGCTGCCTTGCGGTCCTTTTCCCAACATCCAGGTCAGGAGATGTGGCCTGCACAGAGGCCTCCTCAGTGGTGCTTTGGACAGTATATGGATGTCTGGGTAGCCCCACTGGTGTGGCTAATGTGAGATGGCAGCATCGTTGTCCTATGTTACTTTAGCATGGTGAGCACCTTTTGCAGAAGGGGTATTGGTCGAAAAACATATAAAAAACCCACCTGAGCAGTCAGTCATTCAAGTGTCCCGCCTGAGGTTGAGCTCTTAATGTACGAATATGAAGACTCACAAGTTTGCAGTTGCTATAGAGATGAACTGGTCTGGGCCTCGTTCCGGAGGATGCAGGGGCTTGTTCAGGTAGTTCATATTGTGGAGTTGGCCAGCTTGCTCCTGATGGATTTTCAACATGAGCAATAGAAGAAAAAGTAGTTTGTCCTCCCACTTTCCTAACTTCTGCCACCAGTAATATTCATTGCACTCCCGTCGGGGTCTGTTATTTATGAGGATGCTTGATGCCATTGAACCCAGGAAGAAATACATTTAACATAATGAGAATGCATCCGAGGAGAAAGGAAAGGGCTTTCAGGTACATAGGAGACTGCCTGTTCTCTAAAGAATACTTGTTCAAGGCTCTTGTGTACATCTCTACTCCCTGGTGTGGAAGGAGCTGAGCTTATGAGGACCTCTTATTTATGTATCTCATCTGGCTCATCATATTTTTCAGATTATTAGTTGTCTTTTGCAAGTTTTAAAACACTTTCTGATGGCAGTTAGACTTGAGCTACCAGTCATCTAGCAAATCTCTTCTGTCACCTGAGGTGCACTCCCACCACTGCAAAAACACTTGGAAATGCATGTTAAACAAATGTAACATCAAATGAAAATACCCTGTACTGGCAGTGTTGATTGTGTGCCTTGTACTGTAGAAAATTCCAGAGTTTCTGCACAGTGGCTACATCGAAGCTCACACCTTGTAAGTCTATAATGCACAATGTTTGGGGCATGTGTAGCCGTAGATATACATTCTGTGTATAGTACTGCCATCTACTGTTGGGCTTGGATGTGTACAACTTGTTTTTGTTCAAAGAAGTTTTTTCATGTCACGAGGTAGAGTGACTCCACCTATCTCCGGCAATGCGTATGGGCATCAGCTGCATTGTGAAATTGTTTTTCTCTGCTGTCTGGTTCAGATGTTTCTTTGTGAGCTCCGGTTCAACACTGGGTGGTGTGCTCGTTGAGCCCTCAGATCCGTCACTTGTTGACTCTTCAATCACATGTACTCATCGAGCTCCACCGTTGTGTATTTTTTCAACTTCGTCCTGCAGTCGAAAGTCTTTACCATTCAGGGCCCAGCAGCTCTGGCCTACCAGCACTTCGACATCCAAGAATATTCACGTGATGGAAAGGACGCCTTTCCGGTTCTCCCCGACTTGCCACGCGAAGTACCCGAGGATAGATCTACATGAGGTTTGTAACGTCTGCTTGTAATCTAAGCATCGCGAGGACTCCTGTGCGACATGCCCTGTGCAGGCTGGAGAGGACGTGTCTTGGAGTGCACACTGAAGGACTTAGCCTGTTGAGGGTCGCACAACAATTTTGGTGTTACCCACCCCAGCCCCCATCTCAACACAACTCTTCCACTCCTTTTGATTTTACATGTTCATTTAAGGGAAGTTGAGTGGAATTTTAAGTTCTCCCTCCCTCTTTTGATTTTTGAGAAGTGCCTTGTGTTCCTTAACAAGAAGACTCTTCAGAATCGAAGAGCGGGATGCATCACTTCGGCTTCCATGCTGTATTGACGGGAGGAAGAGGATACTCTGGACTTCTTCTGGGATCTAGCGGAGGAGGACTTCCCGCCGTCTGTTTCCGGTATCGAAGAGACGTTCTCACCGTAGGCGTTGGCTCCAGGCGATTCCCCACAGGTCCAGCGTCTACCAACAAAGGCTGCAGTGAGAACCACAATCCCACAAGCCACTCACCCTAAGGAAGCGCCAGATTTGAGCTTCTGTGTCTGGTTGGCTCCAAACTACCGAGCCGGACCCGGCGCACTCATCACAACTGTGCCAAAGTCCTCTTCGAAGCCCTGAGCGTCAACATTAATGGCAGCCTCGGTGCCGGATCCAAAGACTGCATCTCTGACATCGTCGTAAACAAGACACTCCGCACCGAAGACATTCGTGCAGAGGCACCCTGAGCCGAAACAAAAAGAGCTGAGATTGACCGACCTGAAGCCCATTTTGGTGCGCTCTGGACGTTAAACCTCCTCTGCTTCTTCCAGGCTGCCACCCGCTGCCATGCGCACTGCTGCCTCTGAGGCTCTCGACCAGCCATTACTCCAATGGCTTCAAAAACAGCTCAGCGCCAAGAAGCAATGTATCCACATTTAGCATGGCACTGGTCGCATCGTGGTCAAGCCTCCACAGCCACCTAAAGACTCGGTTTCTCATAAGAGGAAATTGACTTTCGAGGAGGCCCTCAAACCCCTTGTTGAGATAACACACAAGAACCCACAATAGGTGCACCTCTCCACTGCTTTATTACTTACCATCCTCCTCCTTCTGCCCCTACTTCTCCTCTGCTGCATTTGGGCCCTCAGTCACATTCAACACAGGGTTCTTAACATTTAAGGGGGAGTGGACAACCGAGCTATCCTTTTGATCCCTATGATCCTCTGAGCGCAGGCCTCTGACCCCTGGGACGATTAGGACGTGGAAGTCTCAGCAGACACAGATCTCGACCTATTCCATGCGAAGCCCTCGCACAGGACCACTTTGTAGCATGAGGTGTTACTTAGGGCGGCCACTTTTCACAAGGTGGAACTTCGTGTCCAGTACGATGAAGAATACTTCGTCATGGAAACTCCTCTTCCTCACAGCGGTTCCTCCAGTAGCTTCCGTTGCTAAAGGGCATGCTTAAGCCTGCTGGGGACATCTTTAAAGAACCCTTGAAGACACGAGTAGCCACACATTAGGTGGACAAAAAGTTCAAGGCTTCTCCCTCCGACCCGCCCTTCATCAGGGGAAGTTATTCCCCAATTCCTTAGTTGTCCACATGCTAGGAAGAGTGCAAACTCCCAGGGAATAGAGAATGCCCCCCTCCCACACCTGGGACCGGAAGAATAAGAAGATTAGTGGCAATCACGTTGCGGCACGGTCTGCCACCCATTGGTGCATTGCCAGTTCCATGGGGCTTCTCTCCCAGTATGATCAGGCTCACTGGGATCAGATACAGGACCTTATCCAACATCTCCCACAACAATATTAACAAGCATTGGCATAGCCAAAAGGTCTCGCCTTTGGGACCTTATAAGTATTTAGCCATGCAACAGTTGCATAACTAAATACTTATAAGGTCCCAAAAGCGAGACCTATTGGCTATGTCAAGCGGCCGGTGGGGCCGCGAAAGTGATCGCGATCAAACATAAAAGCGGCCGTGAGGCCGCGAAAGTGAAAGTTATCGCGGTAAAGCGCGGCGCGCGCGCCCGCGCACATGCACTGTAGCTCTAGGCTGGCCTGGTAGCACTTTTTAGAGACCTCTCAATAAGTCTCGCCAGACCAGCGCATGCGCTGGGTCAGGCGAGACCTAAAAACGGGGGCAGGAGTTGGTGGCGGAATGGAAAATCATTTACGAAACTAACCTCCGGTGCACTTTAGATGGTGCTAACACAGCTGCTCGCAGTATAAATACTTGTGTCCTTCGCCTCCGTCATGTATGGCTGCGAATTTCAGGCTTTGAGCCAGAAGTCCAGCAACACCTCCTGAACGTGCCCTTTAGTAGGGAGCATCTCTTCAGACCGCCAGTCAGTGAGATGCTAGAAAAGATCAAGTAAGGCACAGATAGAGACAAAGCTATGGTGGTCCTCCAGACACCAGCTTCCCGCAGCTTCTTTCACCACTCCCAGTATCGCAGTGCAACAAAATCTCCCACCCTGGAGACTTCTACCACCTTCGACAGACAACAGCAAAAGACTCCCTCAAGGGGTTACTACAGGGAAGGCCCCGAGGGGAATAATAACAGGGCAAAGGACACAGCTCCCAAAGGGACTGCACTGCCAAAACAGTGACGCACTTGTCCTCCCCGATCAATAAACACTTGGGGAAGACTGCAGGGGTTACTGTACCGATGGGTGGAAATCACCTCCGACCAGTGGGTTCTCGACATCATAGATGAGGGGTACTGTTTAGAACTCACGCACTCACCACCAAACATTCTTCCCTGCAAACACAAACTGCCCACGGAATATCAGCATCTGCTCCATGAGAAGATGCATGCGTTACTCGCCAAGGGAGCCATAGAACAAGTACCATTGCAATATTGTGGCAAGGGCTTGTGCTCACTATAATGAATGATTCCCTCAGGCTCGTAACAAGTACATCCTATCGGAGCACTTTCACATGGTAAAACTCCAGGATGTCATCCCCTTGCTACAGCAAGATGACTCCATGACCGCCCTCGATATGGAGGATGCCTACTTTCACAAAGCTCTCCACCCGGCGCATCGAATATACCTGCGATTCGTGGCGAGTGGCCAGCATTATTAGATCAAGGTACTGCCCTATGGGGCCACCGCAGCCCTACTGTGTTTTCCAAGTGTCTAGCCGTGGTAGTCGCTCACCTCAGACGGATCTCATCCACGTGTTTCGTTACCTGGATGTTAGAACTGACATCTTTTGGTGTGTTTCACCTGTCTTTTTGCCCTCCTGTTTTCAGGTGTATGTTGGACTTCATTTTGCTGGTTTAGTGCCTCTGTGCACTTTGTCACTTCTGTTCAGTGTTAAGGTGCAAGCGCTCCTACTGTAAATTGTGTTTATGGATTGGTGTTTCCATGTTTGGCTTATTTAATTTACTACTGAGTTCTTAGTACAGTGTACTGTGTGTGACCAGGGCCTGTAAATCAAATGTTGCTAGTGGGCCTGCAGCACTGATTGTGCCCCCCGCACAAGCAGCCTTTCAAAGGTGTCTCAGACCTGCCAATGCTGTGTGTGCGCTCAGTGTTTACTGCTATGTCGACCTGGCAAGTGCCCCCACTTTCCAGGCCCTAACCTTCCCTTTTCCTACATGTAAGGCACCCATCAGGTAGGCCCAAGGTACCCCCATGTGCAGGGTATGTTGAAAGGTAGGACATGTCCTGGTGTGTGTGATAGTGAAATACTGCCAATTTCGATTTTCACTATTGACAGGCTATCTGTGCCAGAGGCTTACATGGCAGTTGCTTTGTAACATCGTTCAAGCCTAACGTTCCATTGGGACAAGATGGAGAAATAGAGTTTAGTATGCCTGAACACAGGATTTAAAAATACATCTTTTAGTGAAGATGATTTTTAGATTATGTGTTTGAATATACCACTTTATAAAGTAGGTTTTTTCTTGCCTAACCATCCTGTGGGCCTCTGCTGGTTTGTGTATTGACTGTGTGGTTTTCGAGTAACAGGGGCTGGGGATGTGCATTCACTGTAGACAGCCACAAGGGGGGTTGAGGTGTGTCCTGCCTTTACTGCATGACTCATAGTTGGGCTGAATAGGCCTTTTCTGCATTTAGAGTGGTGGGAGGAGTTTTCACTAGCACCTGAATAGGCAGTGTCTCCTCTGTACAATGCTGTGTCCACCTCCTGTAGTGAAGCTGGGCCAGAGAGGGCAGAACTGATTTGGACTGGGCTCAGAGACCCTTGCCACAAAAAGCACAAAGATTAAATGTGGTATAAATATTGGGTGCCTGACCCCAGATCTTTAGAACTCTTTTGGATCAAGGAACCTGCCAAGAAGAATAGCTGGAGAAGCTGTGAGGAGGAACTACCACTTTTCTGTGTGCTTTGCTGTGTTGGCCTTCAGTAGCTGCCTCTGTCTTGGGCGGATAAAGGACTGGACTGAACTTTCTGCACCTTCTTTGTTTGAGCTTCTGCAAGGGCTTGAGGTAGAACTTGCCCCCTGTTCAGCTTCTGAAGGGCTTGAGGTAGAACTTGCTCCCAGTTCAAGAAGTCCCAGGAACAGCAAAGACTTCAAGATCATCTGCTACCAGCACTGGGAACTGTGTTTTGTGCTGCAACAGAAAAAAAGCAACCCAACGCCATCAACGACGCCATTGCCGGCTCTGTGTCCTGAAGGCACCACAGATTACTCCGCTGCACTTCGCACAACAACGCTGGTCTCACCCCTGTCGCCTCCAAACCGCTGCTTGCACCGTGATCTGTGGGCACGGCACTTTGCACCGCCTCACTCCACACCGCCGCCCTGGTATCCCCAACGACGCCAACATCGATGCCGCTGCTTGCAATGTGGTTTGATGGCACTGCTCATAAGTTACACGTTGCATTGCACCGTCCCACACCGCAGCCTTGGCCTACTGACACTGACATTAACGATTCCAGTTGGTCCGCCGACATCGCTTCAGTAATGACTCTGCCACTGGTTGCACCATATTCTTGCGCACCGCAACGAGCACAGCCCCACTTCGCACCGCAGCCCTGGTCTCACCGACGCCGCTGGGCGACTGCCAGCGAGCCGCTGCCTGCACTGCTACCTGAGGGCACCACACGCCGCACTGCTGCACTTCGCACCACAGCCCGAAGCCAGTGCTCCTGACTTTAACCTTACGGAGTTCCATCTGCAACTCGTGTGACTTAAAGGGTCCGAAGACTCCTTCACCGACTGCCTTCACCGGCGCCAGCTCTTCGAGGCTCATCGCGATGGCACAGATGCCCTGCAGTTCTAAAGGTACTGTTTGCAGGTCTTCCTGACACTGTAGCTGGCCTGCGAAGCCGCAGTCAGCCAGAACTGTTTGGATTTGTTGTTCAAGATGCTGTAATAGCCCCAGACAGAGCTATCAACTGCAAGGAACTTTATTTTAAGTCTATTTTTGCTTTTTGCTATTTCTAAGAACTGTATGGTTGATTTTTATCATTTTTGGTCTTGTTTTGCACAGATAAAATATTGGATATTTTTTCTAAAACTGATGTGGTGTCCTTTTGTAATGCTTTCATTGTATTACTGTTGGTTATCTGCAAATGCTTTTCATACTCCCTCTGAGATAAGCCTGACTGCTCATGCCAAGTTACCAAGGGGGTGAGCAGATGTTATTTTAGAAATGTATCCCCCTTAACCTGGCTAGGAAGAAGAGTCCCTACTTGGACAGGGTAACAACCTGCCAACTACAGACCCTCATTTCTAACACTGAATGATTGGCTGATAAAGTGTGTCACGCAGCACCAATGCCTAGCGCACACTCAGACCACCATACAAGTCCTTCACAGCCTAGGCTTCATCATCAATGTGACCAAATCTCACAACCAGTCCCTCCAAGTGCATCTTTTCCTCGGTGCTATTCTCGACTCCCGCTAAGGTAGGCTTATCCCAGCCCTGCAAGGGTGCAAGCATTTCAACCACTACTGCCGCTTTTTTTAGTTGGATCATCAGGTAACAGTCAACAATGGTTAGCTGCGCATTGCTCTCCGGCGGAGGGTCATTTGGAGGATCCAGTGTTGATATGGGGCCGTACCCATCGCTTACTGCAGTGTTGGAATGCAGACAACCTGTTGCAGGACGGTCATTTCTCGCCCCAGTTCAACAGGAGGCCATCACCATGTACACCTCTCTCACTGGGTGAGAACACAGCTCTAGGACCTCACCATCCAAGGCGCATGGGCCCCTACACACCAGAGGTTGCACGTCAATCACCTAAACTGTTAGCTATACAGCTGGCCCTCGGGGCATTCCTTCCCCTCATCCAGCAGAAAGTAGTCGTGATCTAAAGCAGACAATACTACTGCCATGTTCTACCTACAAAAACAGGGAGGAATGCACTCACTCCAGTTGTCTGCATTAGCCCAGAGCATTTGGTATTGGACAGTACATCACAGGGTACATTCCTAGGATAGATAGCGACTTGGCAGACCTGCTTAGCATCAACAAATCCACGAATAGGAACTCCAACCCCAAGTCCTACTCCGGTACTTTAATTGTTGAGGGTCCCCACAGATAGACCTGCTTGCCACTGCATGATAGTGCTAGATTTTCTATCAAAGATCATTTTATAATGTAAAAGTATGGATGATAGCTAACAGTACAGGACAGGGCTTGTGTGGGAGAGCTTACCTGGCAAGTGTTGACTAGAGCATTGAGGGTAGAAACGAGGATGACTGGGAGAGGTCACCTCTAAGTGAGAGAAAAATAAAATCATTTTTCTAACTTGCTCACAGTGAATATATGCACAACAGAATATTTTATAGTTGCACACATTTCAGTTCTTAAATATATTGAGCATAACAAGATATGTTTTCACATTGCCTTAGATGCTTGTCTGTGTATCTTTGCCCCCAGCGTCCATTGCTAAGTCACAAGGTGGCTCTGCCATGTCTTGGGTTTAGATGATGTATGGGAAAGTTGACCTGGGTGAGGGAGATGAATAAGATCTGAGCTAGAGAGAAAGTACAACAGTTGGGGAGAAGGTGAGTGATGGAGTATGATTGAGTGAGTACTTTCCTTAGAGGAGAGTAGAACTCTGATTGATACAGTTTTAAGGTATAAAGGGAATCCTTTGTGAGAGCCGAGAGTAGAGAGGATGGCAAGTGGCCAAAACATACTTGGGTGAGAGTTGACCTTGAAAGAAAATGAGAGGTCAAATGAGATAGGAGCAGATGCCTGGATAACACCGGAGTTAGAGGATAGAGTGTTGGGGAGAGAGCGGAAAGTAAGATTAAGAACAGACTTGGGTGAGAGTTGACCTAAAACAGGAAAAAAAAATTGGGATGATCTTTTTCCCTGGAGGGAGGGTTGAAATTTAAAGAAGTAGACATAGGGATAAGAGTTTACATTAAGTGAGGATGTTGTGGTGGGAACTGACTGGTAGGGCAGAAACCTACTTGCAGAGAAAGGACACTTGATTTAGGGGTGAAGAGAAAGAATTTTTTTTGAACTACTTGAAGAGAGAGCAGGCTCTGGAGTGAGAGTTGGTTGCAGTCCTGCTGACAAGGGTATAGAAAACAAATGAACAGTTGGGTAGGAGATGACCTGGGAGACGAACTCAAAAAGGTGCCTGCTACTGACCATTCTTTCTGAAGTATATTCACTTGTCTTACACCCTTTTTCACCCACTCCAAAGCACACCTCTGTACCCCATAATCTCCCACTTCTCTTTCTGCAAAACTGTTTTCCTGTTAAGACCATCTGTACTTCCACAGTCTCTCCATATGGAATTTCTCCACCACCTCCCCCTGCAAGCTCCCCACTCATCTCTTAGTGAAGGCTGGAATGTTACAGTATTCATAAATCCTCTTTATCACTGCAGCCTTGAGCAGCACTTCTGCTTTTCATTCTCTGAAACATTCATGTCTGTCCATAATAACCTCTCCAGACTTTAAACCCGTTGGCACTGAGTAGCCCCGTAAGACCCAGGCCCACAGGGTCATCCTGAATCATGGGCACTCATGATGTGATTTCAGCTATGTTTAGAACACAAGGGCCCCATACATGCACTTTGAGATATGGTGTGGAGAAGTTGCTCTTCACTGCCTCAGGCCTTGAGCTAATGTCATCCATGGTCGCTCTTTTTGCACAGGGGGCAGAGAGGGCACATTACTTTGCCATCATAGCAGGATTGCAGTGGTCTTCTGAAAATGGTTTGGTTGTAAGAAGAACCTTAGAAAGTGATTCAAAATCTGGAAGATCCAGGCTATCACTGGATAGGGGCAAGGCACTGTGTAGAGTAAATGCCAGAGAGGCTTGAGCTATAAAAATTTGAAAGTAATTTGGGCCATTGGACTGTGATAAGAAAAGGAATCCAAGCTTGGGTCTGAGATGTAGGGGAGGTAAAGAGCAAGGGATAGTGAGACGTGACATATGAATAGGTTCAGTGCTTGGAATGATGAGATGAGAATAAGATTGAGGATGTGTTAGAGGCGTGGAAGAGGTATATATTTTGAGACCATAAGATGAAAAACGGTTTTGGGCTTGAGATGTGGGAGAGGATTAAAATGTGAGATGAAGTGGAGACATTGTCTTTAGGTTGATGTCATGTGGAAGGGGGAACATATGAATGTATGTAGTGGGTTGAGTTTTGCATTCTACATGCAATTAGAGATACATTTCTAGAGAGTATACTACATCCAAGATGGTGGAAAGGTGGAAAATGGAAGGGGGCACCTGGGTAAAAAAATAACAAAGAATCAGTATGTGAGGGTGACAAATAGGGAGGCATTTGCGTTCTGATTTTAAAACCGGATGTTTTTTAACTGTTTTCTGAAGGTGGGCTGATCGTTTGTGTCTGTTTTGATGTAGGTAAGTTAGACTGTTTCAGAGAAGTGGAGCACCCAAAGACTCTTTTCTTCTACCAGTCTGGATTTCTTGGTGGTGGGGATGACAAGGAGATTGGCCTGACTATATGTGAGGGTTGGGCATTATTAAACCATCTGTAGCAAGAGATATGATGCCTTTTCCTAAATCATATTGTGGGTGTTGCAGAGTATCTCACATTGGATGAGTATAGATATAGGAAATTGTTGTAGATACTTTAGGGCAGATGCTTGTAGTCTTTTATCGAAGATTTGTCCTGCCTGTATATTTTTGGGCATTCAATACTTTTTTTGAAGGAGCCCAGGATCAACCTACCAGAAAGGGTATTGCCATCGTCCCAGTAGTATAGAATAATTATATTGAGAAAGGAAGGTCAGTGTTTGTGTGGGAAATAATTGGTGACCTGAGTCTTGCGAGCCAGAGCTACTCTAGCTGATTTTCTGATGGCACCTAGATCTGGCGCCAGAACATGTAAAAGGAAGAGTAGGATGTGTGCTTGACGCTACGGCTAATTGTATGTTGCAGAATTTCTCCATGTTCAGCCCTTTTTTCTTTTCTTTTACAGGAAGGTTCTCAGTCCAGGCGGGATCGTCGACGGCTCTCCAGTGTGTCCTCCAGTACACAGTGGAATCCCACACCTGACTGGGTGAGTGTTGGATGGAGTAAGGGGTCAAAGGGACTGACAGCACTGGGGAGAGAGCACACGTGTGAGTGTGTGTGTGTGTGTTAGTGTGTTCTTGTGTTCGCTGACTTTTAGGATTCCAGGCTAGAGGCATTTCAAGTGTGACTTGGTGAAGCCTGAGGCCACTAGGATTCCATGAATCTTACTAAACTATAAATTAATGCATGGGATTCTTGATCTTGTTAGCTTTGTTTGGAATTCATGTGCCTTAGTCTTAACTATGATTCTTCCCTCTTATGCTAAGCTTTGGCTTTTCCAAGTTGTGATTCTCTCTTCGTCTGTTGAGCTGTGCCTCCTCTGCCTTGTGGTGACCTGTGATGCCCCAGCCTCGCGTTGAGTTGTGATGCGTCTCCCAGGGGTCTAATCTGCATCTTCCTGGAACAGAGATCTCGTGTGTGGGGATGATATTTTCTCTAACTCTCTCGACTAGAAAAGAAGGAATTGATTTGGTGACCTTTGTCCTGCAGGTGTTGTCTTGGAAGGCGAAGCTTCCCCTGCAAACAATCATGAGGCTGTTACAGGTGCTCGTGCCACAAGTTGAAAAGATCTGCATAGACAAGTAAGTGTGTGTTTTCATGTGTGTCTTCATAGGTGGTAAAAGGTACGGGAAGAAGTTTTGATACAACTTTGGAAGTCAAGATTCACCTCACCTGCTTTGAAATGCTAAGACATTGGGGAACAAAGAGGGATGCAATTCTTGACATCTAGCAATCACCAGTTGGACCCTTTCCCCTTGTGTTGCCTTGTAAGGGTACAGATCTGCTTCGGTCTGATATTTAATTTTTTTTTTTTTTGAGAAAACCTTTATTATACATAAAAATCAATACAAACATGGGTCTACAACCACCAGGGCCGGCCGCTAATATATACATGGTAAACAACATCACGGCAGCAACAGGCCCCCTGGGGCCCAGCCGAATTAACAAATTACAGAGTGCACCTCAGAGGTTATCAGGATACACAGATTTTAGAAATACAAACAAAAAAGAAAATAAAATAACACCAAAAAGCAAGGCGGAAACCATCAAAAAAGGGGCGTCTAACCACATCCGGGGAACTACACAATACATACTCCACCCTCAGGTGGACAATGAGGATGAGCAAGGGGGAGGTGGGGGCGACGGGAGAGCCACAACCGTCTACAGATAAAATGTAACAGTCCGGGAACCTCAGGATCAGGGGGACAAGGCAGCATCAGATGTGTCCACGAGGGGGGGCGTGCAGATGTTTCCTCGGTATGCGTTCCACTGACCCCAAATTCTACCCCACGCCCCCGGCTTACCCCGAGACACATACACAGTCTTCTCTCTGCACATGCACCAATCCATGCTCTCCTTCCATACTGACACGGTGGGAGGCCATCGGGAACCCCAACGCTGTGCGATGTCCCTCTTAGCAATCATGTTCCCAAGGGCCGCCCACCGAGTCTGAGCCGCATTATAGTCATTAGGCTCCCACACGTTCAACAAACATCGGCGAGCCTCGGGCAACAAAGCGACCCCAGTGACGCATTCCATGACAGCATGCACCCGGCGCCAATACTCCGCCACCTCACAGCACTCCCAGAGAACATGGAGAAAAGTGGCGCCGAGCCCACAGCCGCGCCTACAGAGCCTGTCTTCAGAAAAACCCATCAAAACTAAACGAGGGCCCGTCACGTAGACACGGTGGAGAATTTTAAGCTGGACAAGACGGAGACGCGCGGGTATGGCCATTTCCTTAGGGGAGGACAGCGCAGACTGCCAATCCTCATCGTCCAGTTCCACACCATCCCCGGTCCACGCCTCCCGAAGGCGCACGAGGAGATCCGCCCGAACGTTTATTAGTTTTTTATAGATAAGGGAAATAGTACTGTCGGGCAAGTGACCGTCGAGTATGCGGTCCTCGAGTGGCGAAGACACAGGGACTGCAGTCCCAGCCCCGAAGGCCGAGAGCAAGGCGTGCCGAACCTGGACGTACCGAAAGAACTCCCTCTCACTCAATTCGTACTCACTCTGCAGCGCAGCAAAGGATTTAACCGCACCCTTCACCCAGAGGTCACCCACTCTACTGATGCCAATCGTGTCCCAACGCTCAAAGCCCTTCGTCGTCCAGAGGCTTCCCAATCTCTCAGACGCAAACAAAGGGGTCGCACCCGTCAGACGCTCATTCCAGCCCATGGCCACATTCGCAGCCCTCCACACTCGCACAGCAATCTTAGTGGGACCGGTTAAGTTCCTCCCAGCCGATCGAGAGTAAAGCGCTCTGTTAAAGTTGCCGCCAGGCAACAAAAATCTATCCATTTCGAAAGCCGGATTCGGACCAGGTGCGTACGTTGCATGGTTAATAGCAGATGGCTGGGAGGCCCAATAGTACCTCCTGATGTCCGGGAGCGCAATGCCCACCGTGATACCAGGGGAGAGTCAGTTTTGCAAGAGCAATACGTGCACGACCATCCCAAACAAGCCTCCTCTGTAAGCTCTCCACTTCCCGGAAGTAGGCCGCCGGAATAATATCAAAGGAGTTCTGAAGTGCGTAAAGGAATCGGGGAAGAGACATCATTTTAAAAAGCGCCGCACGACCGAGGGGAGACAAGGGAAGCTTACGCCAACGGGCCACGTCTAACCTCAATCTCCGAAGTGGAGAGAGGAGATTATGCTCGTAGCGGACCGCCGGGTCCAATGAGACGTACACCCCCAGGTACGTAAAGCCGGAGTGGGACGCCTTAATGGGAAAACGAGAAGGCAAGAGAGGAAAGCCACCGGATATAGCATAGACACAAGATTTGGACCAGTTAATAATCAAACCAGAGTTCTTGCCGAAGGAAGTAAGGATGTCAAAGAGCACATTGAGTGACTGACGTGGTGAGGTGAAGTACAAGAGAATGTCATCCGCGTACAACGAAACTCGATCCTCGAAGCCAGGGGCCCACTGGATCCCTCTTATCAACGGTTCCCAACGAAGCCAAGCAGCGAGCGGTTCCAAAGCCAGAGCGAAGAGCAGGGGAGACAACGGACACCCCTGCCTAGTGCCCCTCCCAAGAACGAAGGACCGGGAAACCCTCCCATTAACGACCAACTGAGCCAACGGAGCAGCGTATAAGAGTTTAACCCAACTAATAAATCCAGCCCCAAATCCAAACTTTGCAAGGGAGGCCCAAAGATACGGCCATTCTATCGTATCAAAGGCCATCGTGGCATCCAAGGAAACCAATTGCTGGCTCTGAAAGATATTCTGCCCTTGCAAGTACGCCATGTAGGCGCCGCAAGTTAAGGGCTGTATTCTGGTGCGGGATAAAACCGGATTGGTCCGGATGCACCAGGTCACAGATAACAGTAAGCAGGCGATTAGCAAGAACCTTGGCAAGGATTTTCGGCTCGGCGTTCAACAGAGAAATAGGCCTGTACGAGGTGCAACAGTCCCGAGGCTTACCGTCCTTGGGAATCACGACTATAGTGGCCAGACGTTGGTCAGCAGGGAGAGAACCAAGTTCAAGCGACTCCGAAAACATACGACGGAGAAAGGGCGCAATTTTATCCGGTTGCAGTTTGTAAAGTTCAATAGGGAGTCCGTTGGGGCCCATAGCCTTGCCTGAGTGAAGGGAACGAATCGCGGTAGCAATCTCGTCGACCGATAACGGGGCATCTAACTGCTCACGCTCATCCACCGACAGGCAGGGCAAAGCAATATCCTTCAACAAGTGACCGGAGTCAGCCTCATCCCTATCAGACACCGGGGAGTACACAGCGCGGAAGAAATCAGCAAAACACTCCACAATCTCACCAGGGTCAGTCACACTCACTCCCTCCGACGTCTGAAGCACGGGGACCACTCGATTCACTCTCTCCTTCTTATCAAGCCAAGCAATCAATTTACCCGCCTTATCCCCAGCATCATACAGCCTACCCTGCTGTTCCCTATACAGTGTCCGAGCAGCATCCGTAACAAGGGACTTATATTCGAATTGCTTCAGGCTGAGAGCGTGGAGCCCGTCCTGAGTGACGGCCGTCTCCAAGGCAGCCTCCAACTCCGATATCTCAGCCTCCAACGCAACCACCTCCCCATTCTTAGCTTTCTTGGCCTCCACGATCAGGGATAGGGCGTGTCCTCGGAGAACCGTTTTGAAAGCCTCCCACAAGGACACTGAGGACAAGACGGACCCCTCGTTCTCAAGAAAATACTGGTCAAGCGACTTAATGAGACCCTTGCGGATCTTGGGGTCACGCAGGTACCAGGGGTTAATGGGGGCGACCCGCCCGGCGGATCGCATCCCGGTATCGAAGAGGAGCCACAATGGGGAGTGATCGGAAATGCCCCGGGCCAGGTGCTTAACCTCCCGGACCCGGTTGGTCTGGGCCGCTGGCATAAGAAAATAATCTAGTCTGGAGAGACTCCCGTGAGCCCCGGAGTGGAATGTGTACTGACTCTGTGTCGGATGTATCAACCTCCAGCAGTCCACTAGGCCAAAAGTGTCCAAGAACCCGCCGAGCCACGCCTGGGCGGCAGAGAGGGCTCTGGGAGGGTAACGATCCAACTCGCCAGAAATCACGGAATTAAAATCCCCACCCACAAGCAAGAGACTATCAGGAAGTTCAAGTAACATACGACCCACATCAGAGAAAGTGGAGGTTTGGAGGCCCGGGGGAACATAGACCGAGACCAATGAAAGGGTCTGACCCTCCTACCGTCCAGTCAAGGACGCATAGCGCCCTCTATCATCAAGAGTAACTTTGTCAATCTCAAGCGGGAGGGAAGATCGCAGCAAGATGCCCACCCCTCTGGATCCAGTGGTGAAGCCAGAATGTGCAACCAGTCGGTAACCCCCCCTGTTCATGGCATGACATACATTGCCCACCAAGTGCGTCTCTTGAAGAAATACCACATCAGGGGCCAATCGGCGCAAATATTGCAACACAACCCCACGTTTGATACGGTCCCCCAATCCGTTGACGTTCCAAGACATAAGTTTCAACCCGTCCCCCCCCATCCCAACACAAGAAGCTGGTGTCCCCGGGCACGCAGCCAGACACCTAAAACTGAAAGGAAACAAGCACACCGCCTTGAAAAGAAAAAACACACAACCCAATAACCACTGACCCCCTCCCACCCCCACGCCATTGCAACTCCCCCCACCCTGCACCCCTGCGGACTATACAGCCCCCCCAACTTGCAGTGTGCCTGTCGCCCTAACAATCCCATGCTACAAAAAGACCCTAGAGGAGGGAAGGGACCCGTCCCCGCCCGCATCCAAACAGAACATTAATAGACAAAATATACAATTGAAGTAGAACCTGGCTGGGCGCAGAAGGAAATGTCAAGTAGAGGACCAAGAATCATTCCTGCGGAGGCCCTCCGCCTTCAGCACCGCCAGTACGCCCAGATCGTTCGCCCCGGTCCGGCAGGGAGTCTAACCAGTCACTCACAGTGTCGGGGCGTTCAAAAAAGAGAGTCCGATCTTCATATTCCACACGAAGCCTGGCAGGGAAAAGCATAGAGTATTTAAGTTCCAGATCTCGAAGACGGCGCTTCACCCCCTGAAAGCCCATTCTCTGTTTCTGAACGAGTTGGGTGAAGTCCGGAAAGAAGTTAACGGAGGCATTCTCATAGTTAACTGGGCCGTGCACCCTCGAGGCCTGCAGGATCGCATCCCGGTCTCTGTAATGAAAAAGTTTTGCAATAATAGGCCTCGGGGGAGCTCCTGGTCGAGGCCTACCGCCCGGGACACGATGGGCACGCTCCACGGCGAAGAACTTGCTCAGGCCAGAAGGAGCAAGATGGTTGAGGACGAGATCTTCGACCATGAGGTCCACCGGACGATTGTCGAGAGTCTCCGGTACACCTATGACGCGGATATTATTGTGTCGTGCCCGACCTTCGAAATCCTCCAGCCGCCGGGACATCGTGTCGTTTGCCGACTTTAGATCGCCAAGAGTTGCCTGGAGGTCTGATACATCCGTAACAAGAGTGGATGTCCTCAAGTCCAGCGATTGAACCCTCTCGTTAGTCTTAGAGAGATCCGCCCGAATTCACGTAACATCAATGGCAACCGTGTCAATTTTACGGGCCAGAGCCTCGTACTGCCGGGCGATGGTCTCCCTTATGCCGTTGATGGCGCCCATAACGTCTTGCAGCGACAATTCCGTGGGCACGGACGGGCCACCACCAGAGTCCTCCACGGGGGATCCTTTGACCTGGGTATAACGATCCATGATGTTACTCTGGGCTGGTCCCCCACGGTGGGATGTCTTGGTCCTCCATTTCTCGGGATCCCCCTTGCCCGCCATGTTGAGCGATGCTCACCGGAGGGGTCCGCCAGGACCGATAGCAAAAGGGTGCCAGCAGAGCAGACACAGACTGTCCAAGAGCCCGCTCGGAAGAGTGGAGAAAAAGGCACAAATCAGTCCAGTACAAAGGCCGGAGGACACCCCAGCCGCGCGAAGTAGCTCCTCGATCAGGCCATGCAGAAGTGCAAAAGCGAAACTGAAAGTGGGGGCGCGGTCATTGGCAAGGCTCCGATGCCGTTGTTGTTCAACTACTCCCCGGCCCCACAGGTCACCAAAGCACCGGGCACAGCTTCCAGGTGGGCCTCCAAAATGCAAGACGCTATATTTCAGGTCTCCCAGGTCCGATTTACGTTCTGAAAAGAGTTATGGATTCAGCCAAGGTTCATCTTCCAGAATCCGTCCACAAATCCAGGATAATGTCAGGATAAGTTGCGAGGAGCGGCAAGGGTCCGGGGAGCCCTGTGCCTACGCGTCCATCTTGGTTGCGCGCTAGGCTCCTCCCTTCGGTCTGTTATTTAGTAATTATCCCAATTCAGCACCTATCCTAGACAGCTATGACACAGCTTTCCAGCAGAGTATGTTTCAATGGCCAAATATGTTATTTTAAGCACTGCCACTGGTAAAGCATGTAGGGCAACCAAATGAAAATTGCCTCCACTCAGCCTGGAAATTTCCAGAGTTTCAATAAAGAAACACAAGCCAGGTGGAGAAATTATTATTTTTAATTTGCTAGAGCAAATGCAGCGTTGAACCTGCTTAGCAACATTAGTTTTCATCTCATGCTCGGAATCTAGAGTAAACCTCAGTGAGCGGACAGTAGCATCTAACATTGGGAAAGGAGGAGTAGTGAGCCAATAGTGGATAGGCAATCCCATTGGGAAGGATGTCGGCCAAGGAATTTCCATTTTGTGCGGATTTACCTTCATATAGGGAAGAGGCAGTCTGTCGGGTTCATGAATGACACCTTAGGTGTCGTTGTCATTCTGTTGGATCATCAAGTCCCTGCTCCATGCTCAAGTTAATGTTGGAGGTAGGATGGATCCCTGGCAGACTCCAAAGAGCACAACATACTAGTCCGACCAAGGGGCCTCCGCCTGAACTACCTTGATTCCAGGGCTTTAAGTGGGATGAAAAAACTGGGGGGTCTCATAACGGGGCGTGGCCAATGTAATTAAGGGCGTGGCTTAAAACACGTAAACTTAAAATTTATGTTTAGCTTAGGGTGCCGCCCGACTTGTATTTTGTTGTTTCTGTCATTGCATCCAGATATGATACAAAAAGTAACATCATACCTACAACCAGTCAGGACTGTTGGCTTTGTCAATGGTTGTTAGTTTCATATGATAAATAATAGTTGCATAAGATAAATAAGCAGCAACTGTGGCTTGTATATAATATTGAAAACGCTTCCCCTTACAGCCCTGGTGACACCGTGACAATGCTGCTGCTCCTGAGTTTTAAAAAGAGAAGGGAAATCGAGAGAGATAATGACTCTCTTTAAAGGATTTCCCTTCCCCTGCAACGCTCACCTGGCATGATGTTATGTTGTGACTTCTCCACTACATTCGGGGGAAAAAACAGACCGCCTGTGCCAGGGCACAAAACAGAGTCCGATAGAGACCCATTTGGAGCCCCCCTTTAAAAAACTGCCGGTGCTCAGACCCGGTGAGACCCGGCCCACTTAAAGCCTTGCTTGATTCTACAAAATAGAACAAGCAATTACAATGCAATGGTCTCGGTATTGTTAAAGTTAGAGCTATTGGCATTGCTCATGACATTATTTTTGTTTGTTTTTGTTTTTAAAACATTTAAAGAAACTGCATTGTTA
This sequence comes from Triturus cristatus, assembly GCF_964204655.1. Taxonomy (NCBI): domain Eukaryota; kingdom Metazoa; phylum Chordata; class Amphibia; order Caudata; family Salamandridae; genus Triturus; species Triturus cristatus. Next base: position 561,182,209 of record NC_140590.1, read on the forward strand.
TTTACAATGTCAATAGATTAATCACTCTCAACTGCGAGACCTATTGCATTTGTGCCCACACACAGAGCTACACACACAAAGCCACCCACACACACAGAGCCACTCACATAGAGCAACCCACACACAAATAGAGCCACCCACAGAGCCACCTACACACACACAGTTACCCACACACAGACAGAGCCACCACACATAGAGCCACCTACAAAAAAAAGCCACACACACAGAGCCACACACACAGAAAATTAATAATCTGTAATAGGTGCATTTTTCACCGGTGCTTAATTTGCACAGGAATGCGAATAGTGCCCAAAGGTTTTCACAGAAGTGCAGCAGCGCCGTTGTGGAATGACACGGGTGCCGTATCTCAAGGGTGTCTAATAAACCATTGACCCCCCCCCCCCCCAAAAAAAAATTTGGTGGGCCCCAAATGTAACCACCGGCTCAAATTAAACCCTCCTCACCCAGCTCATGGTTGGTACGTTTTAGGAGTTTGTTTCTCGTTCTAAACTGCGTTCATTATAATTGCTTTTCCTTGCTCGGAGGCCTGTGACACACTGGCTTCGCTACTGGGCGTACCAGTCGTTGAGGGAATCGCCTTGAACACCACCGCCTTTCTCCGAGGTCAAGCAGAAATGCCTCGGAGAAACGCAGCGGCATTTTCAGATTTGGGGGCGTGTTTTTCTTTCTCTCCTCTTGCCATTGGCTGGAATGTTTACATTCCAGAGGAGAGAAAGAAAGTAAAAAACACGCCCCCGAATCCGAAAAAGACGGGGCTTCTTTGGAGAGGCAAAGCTCTTCTCCAATGGCTGACCAGCATTTAAGAGGCCAGCCAATGGAGAAGAGGGGAGAAGAGGGGTGGGTTCAAGCCCCTCTTCTGAAAACATTAAATCTCGGAGCGAGACTGCGCAAGCGCAGCCGAGACCTAAAAACGAGAACCATTTAAGAGCAGTCCTGCAAAAAGAGTTCGAAAGCAATGCATCACTTTGACCATTAACAATACCTGTGGATGAATTAAAGGTTTTTCATCCAAAACAGTGGTTCAATCTAGTCATATCAAAAGGAGATCGAACAAAATGCTTGGGTTGAAGGAGGGGATTCCATCACCAGTTCCTGAGGATGGGTTCAAGCCTCTCAGGTCTTGAATGATATTTCGACGTCTGTGCTGCTTGACGTGCTTACGTCACTTGCTTAGAATGTCCGCATGGTCACTGGGCTCTGCTGACCTCTCCAGGTTTACAGATGAAGCCTCTGAGGTCCTATGTGCTGAAGGAACAAAACGGAGAGGAAGCCTTGCCGTGGGCTTAATAACTTATCAGACACAGAGATGAACGAAGAAACATAAACAGCCATGGATACTCTTGTAATATTAGCCCCATGTTGCACTGAGTCAGCGAGCATAACCAGTGAGCCCGCCCTCTTGAAGGGGCTTTGGAGGGTTCTCTCCGAGAGAGTATTAAAAACAATGACATCATACTGGGCACCTTACAGCAGAATGCAATAAATATATTGGCTGCAAAGTTATAGTTCTTACAAGCAGTTTTGAAGACAAATCTATAACATATTCCAATTCCCCATTAGGTAAACTACTACAGACACGCCAGTTTCCACAAAGTTAAAGCATATAGAGGACGATAGACTCGTTTTCAAAATGTAGTAGTATGTAAAGCAACGGATACAAGTCAGTATAATCTTAGCATGTAAAGCAACGGATACAAGTCAGTATAATCTTAGCATGTAAACCAACGGATACATTAGCATGTAAAGCAACGGATACAAGTCAGTATAATCTTAGCATGTAAATCAACGGATACAAGTCAGTATAATCTTAGCATGTAAAGCAACGGATACATTAGCATGTAAAGAAACGGATACAAGTCTGTATAATCTTAGCATGTAAAGAAATGGATACAAGTCAGTATAATCTTAGCATGTAAAGCAACGGATACATTAGCATGTAAAGCAACGGATACAAGTCAGTATAATCTTAGCATGTAAAGCATCGGATACAAGTCAGTATAATTTTAGCATGTAAAGCAACGGATACAAGTCAGTATAATCTTAGCATGTAAAGCAACGGATACATTAGCATGTAAAGCAACGGATACAAGTCAGTATAATCTTAGCATGTAAAGCAACGGATACAAGTCAGTATAATCTTAGCATGTAAAGCAACGGATACATTAGCATGTAAAGCAACGGATACAAGTCAGTATAATCTTAGCATGTAAAGCAACGGATACAAGTCAGTATAATCTTAGCATTTAAAGCAACGGATACATTAGCTTGTAAAGCAACGGATACAAGTCAGTATAATCTTAGCATGTAAAGCAACGGATACAAGTCAGTATAATCTTAGCATGTAAAGCAACGGATACAAGTCAGTATAATCTTTGCATGTAAAGCACTGTATATGCTCAGGTTTGATAATGTCTCTGTATGAAAACCACCACAGTGTGTCCTTTTTCACAGCCCTAGTATGTACCTCAGCACTGCCAGGCACTGTATTTCCACAGTGTGGCCAGCACTATATCTAGCTAGTAATCATTTTTGCTATGAAATCCAAAGTTGACCAGTATGTAAAGCACCTTCCACATGGCATTATGCGCAGAGCCCGAGTATGTAAACAAATATCCCTGTCTGTGGTGCTACATTATATTATGCGATGTACTCAGAACAGTGTCTGGAGCATCACAATACAATAACTATCCTCAGAAAGGTGTCTGCAGTGCCACAGTATGTTGAGCACTATTCCCAGACCAGTATCCGCAGTGCTACAGTATGTTGAGCACTGTCCGCACACCTGGGTCTGCCACAATATGCTGATCGCTATCTCCATATTGGCGTCTGTAATTCCACAGTATGTTCAGCACTATCACCAGGGCTGGCTTTAGCGCTGGTGGCACCCGGTGCGATAATGTTTGGTGGCGCCCCCCATCCATGGTGGAGGTGCTGACCATCTCCACCATGGATTCCCTCACCACCACCTGTTAACAGTGCCCCTCAAGTCTCCATAACCACTCTCTTTCAGATGTATTTAATTAGTTCTATAGTGCCGCTTATACCAGTTTAGGGTGTCAGTGAACTTTGCATCACACACATATTACACAGAGACAATCAATCATACGTGCGCAAATCAGCTTACAGGAAATGTTACATAAGCTAGAGGACTACAAGGTGTAGGAGTGACATGTCATCCATACTGGTAGGCAGCATGCTTGGTCTGGAGAATCACAAATTCATAATTGAAAACGGAACACTATAGTTGCGGGTTCTCTTCAATAATTTGAATCGATTTCTACCCAAATTAATCCTTTGTGCAACATTAGACTATGCTCTAATCTATACTTTGCAGTGTGCATGCAGTTGATTGATGACCTTTAACAATTCACTGTTCTATATTAGGATTTTACCTTACAAACTGCAAGTAACAAAAGGATGTCTTTTAGAAAAGCAGTAACCCACTGACCTAGTTATTTACATTATACGAACTTTGTGATCTGCATGGTACACTTTCTTTGCAGCAGGCATATTAAACCTTTGTGTTATTTTATGATCAGTCAAACCCTCAACTAGACAAAACTCTGATCTCTTTCCTGGAAGAACATTAATCACCGGAGTTATCTTGACATTTTTATTGTTACCTGGAAATTGCTGTAGGCAAGGAACGCGGCAGCAGGTGCTTTTAAAACCAAAATAAACTTGCAAACACAGCGCTGCCTGAAGTAAGCACCAGGTGCGGTGGCACTGGTCGCACCACCATAGAGCCGTCCCTGACTATCACATACTATCTGCAGTGCCAGAGTATGTTGGGCACTTTTGCCAGTATCTGTAGAGCCACAGTATAAGGATTATCCCCAGTCAATATCTACAGTGCCTCAGAATGTCAAGCAGTATCACAGACTAGTATCATTAGAGCTTCAGTATGTTAAACACTGTCTTTGTGCAATACCCACAAACACCTCTGCGCCCACTGACCTCTGGTCCCGCCACTGACTCTTTTGAAAGGACTTCATCTGCTTCTTCTGCACAGTGTAAGTGTGCATTCTGTCCTGTTGTAAGAGTGTTTGTTATGCATGCTACATCTCACTTTCTGTTTTCCCCTTATCTTCTATCCCTCTTCTTCCTTTCCCTCACTCTCATCTTCTGTACGAATTATACCTGATTCCTATTCCATCTATTCCTGACTGTTTTTTCTTGCGCTTTGCCTTTTTTCTTTGCATTTCCCTTTTCTCTTCTAATCATCTCTGATTTAGTCTCTCTTCTCCTCTGTTACTCTTTGTTTGCTGACTCGCTCCCCTCTCCCCCTTTTCTTCATCTCTCTCTTGAGACTTTTTTTCTGTAATTCATTTTTTTCTTCAGTATCTGTCCATACCTCTTGCATAAGTACTTCATCTCCCCTTTTTTCTCTCTATCTGGGTTTTCCTTTCACCTCTGCATCTCTCCTTACATTTTCACAGGAAGATAAAATAGTTTAATTTTGGGGTTGGAAAATTTGGGAATTTCCTGCCTAAACTCAGTGTTAGTATAAATGAGACCACAACCTGAAATCCCATGAGAGAAGGTGCTGCAGAAGGCTGAGAAAAGGGAAGTGTGTAACCAGTGGAACGCATTCCGTGCCCGATGCAACAATCTTTTCTGCCCTCAACACCCCCAATGACGTACTTCTCCTCGGATTTCCTCACTACCACTCTCCAACAATGCCCCTCATCTTTCCATAGCCCTTCTCTCACATGCATTTCATTTGTTTTATAGCACTACTCATACCACTGTAGTTTCAGAACACTTTCTATACACACATATGATACAGAGACAATGAAACATACGTGTGGAAATCAGTCTATAGCAAATGTGACATCAGAAAGTGAGGATTACTAGGTGTAGGAGTCACAGGTCATCCATACCAGTAGGCAGTGTATTTCAAGAGTGTTTGGTCTGGAGAAGCACAAACTCAAAATGTACAATTTACCACAGTGGTAAGGGTTAGCATTACTAATAAGAATATATTTCTACCCAAAGAAACCGTTTTTAGCAGCAATGAAAGACTGGGGAAAAAGCAAAACGATCTAACCTATACCATGCAGTTTGCATGCTGGTCTTTGAGAGTTCATAGGTCACGGTAACTTATGAACTGCAAGTAACAAGTGGATCTCTTTGACAAAAGCAGTAGTACCCCACTGAGCTATCCACATAAAATACAGTTCTGTGATCTGCATGGGACATATTCTTCACAGCAGGCATATTAACCCTCTGCGCCACATTATGGTGAGTCAAAACTGCCACGAGACAAAACTCCTGTCTCTCTCCTGCAGGAACATTAATCACCAGAGTTATCTTTCCATTTTTATTGTTGCCTCAAAACTGCTGGACACACAAGAAACTCTGCAGCAGGTGCTTTTGAACCCATAAGTTATTTCTGAATGCAGCGGCCTCCGAGCTCAGCGCCAGGTGCGGTTGTACCAGTCGCCCTGCCCTGATACCGACCCTCTATGAAACTGACAAAGTCTTAGCATCTACTATGTGAGTTGCGGGTGTGTCACTGGCTAAAGAAGAATCTGCAGTATTTTCTTAAGAGTTGGATAGGCCGTAGCTCCAGCCCTGAAATAGTGTCACATCCCGCAGCCTACTGGTAATATCCCCCAATATGCCAGTGGCTCACCGCAGATTACAGGATCAAATGCGTTGGCAATCTATGGAACAGGCTATCCAGGGTTCGGAGAGCAGGTAGTAGCACAGAACATTTCCGCATCAGAGTTTGAGAACAGCTGTCCTGTTTTACTGAAGCCCACACCCCCCCATGATGGACTTGTTGGTACCCACAGGTGGGGGTATCCTAACTCTTGGCTGTTACTTTCAGATCTGATATGCTGTTTTTGCATTTTTTCCTCGCCAGTGGGTGGGACCATTACTGTGACTACATGCTTTTAATTATCTAAAAATAGTATACCCCTTTGCTTCCTATCCTATTTTACACATCTGCGAATTTTTCCATGGTCCCTGGCTATATTGTATTATGCTAATCAAGATTTACATAATGGTATATTGCCATCACTATGGTTTGTCTACCAAGCTCTGAACTCTTTAAATACCTATACATACACTTTTTTCCCATCCATGAATATAGCTGATAGCTTTCTATTTTGTGAAAATGCTTCCCTCAGTGTACTCATTTCACTAGGCATGGACAGTAAATCCCTTGGAGTCTAGGACAGTGGCTACTACTATGTGAGGTAAGTTCATCAGGCTCGCGCCGTGAGTGTGTCACAGCTTGAACCAACAGCTTCATTGTGTGCCTGTTTCATCAGGCTCACTTTGAGAGTGAGTCCCTTAGGGCTAGAGCCAGCGGCTTCCAAGCTCTCTCATGTCTGCAGGCTCGTCCTGTGAATTCTTTACAAGCGTGAGACTGCACTTTCATGTATCCGCTCGCTTCACCACGCTTGTGTGGTGAATCCTTTAGTTTGTGTGGTGAATCCTTTAGACTTCGGCTCACTTGGTCGGTTCCTCAGGGTTTGTAATGCTTGCACCCCTGCAAGTTAACAGCATCAGGCTTGCACAGCGAGAATGTTCATTCCTGTCTGCTTTATCAGGTTTGCGTGGTGTGTCCCTAAAGACCTGTTGAAATGTACATTTGTACATGTGCCCTGGCTAAGGACGTGAATCCGTCCCCCACACAGCATATTAAATATGGCCGCGACCAAATTATGTGGCAAAGTGGGCTGAATTATGCTGCTTGGAAAAGGCGGACTATGCTGCTTATTTTACAAGTAAATTCAGTTTGTTGAATGTTCTATCACTATTTTCCCAGCTTTTTCGACATTTTTATATACATAAGTAACATAAAACCGATCCGAGTGCTTTTTATTGATACGTTTCATGAAGGAAAAAACAAGCAGCTGGCATAGGAACCTTTCATTCACCAGCAGTCGCAGGCCCCGTACATTACAATATTCACATTTACTGCGCTTTAAAAAGGTCCCTTTACACCACTGGTTGGGAACGTTTGGTCTCTTCAAAGTCCAGATTGAGCAGTCAATGACGGAGGGGTGGGAGGGGACAACCCACCCAATGTTAGAAGCGGCACTGTATGCCACGTGGCATTTCTTTGTAACATTTTGTTAGTCTTTCCTTCAAGTAATTTTGCCTTTCTGAAATCAACTGCAGTTACAGCAGATTGGGAATTTTGTAGTCCATGTATTAAAAACCCTAGTTGTAAAGGTTCGGAGATGCTGCAAAATGTAAGCGATGCTCACAATGACGTCTGCGCTGCTTGCTGTCTCTGCAGGGGCCTGACGGATGAGTCTGAGATACTCAAGTTCCTCCAGCATGGCACGCTAGTGGGGTTACTGCCAGTGCCTCACCCCATCCTGATTCGCAAGTACCAGGCGAACTCGGGCACCGCCATGTGGTTCCGCACCTACATGTGGGGCGTCATCTATCTAAGGTAAGTTTCTGTTTGGACCGATCCTGCGTGCCCTGCTCTGACAGTGGGGGTTCTGTTTGGGCACAGACTTTGAATGTGAGCTCTGGAGCAGTGGGCCAGGCTGCACTGAGCAATTTTGAGTTTACAAACCTTCACAGTCACAACATCACAGTGTTTGCGAATGCAGAACGGCTATTTCAAATGTACCAAATCCTTTTTGCACGGGGAATCGTTTTCGAAGTGGTAAAATGGTTTTTGCAACCCTTATCAAATCACAGTTTGAAAGGGGTGTAAAAGCTGCGTTCTTTCCAAATTGCAATTCGGTGCGAAATGTATCAATGGTCTGTGACCACAGTTGCTGTCACAAACCATTTTACAGCTGTGACGCATCAAAGCAGGTGGTAACTGATTCGCAGAGGGCAATCATTCTGGCAGCATCGGGGAACCACTGCCTGTTCTCCCTGATTTTGTTTTTCCAAACAGAAAGCTTTTTTTTTATTAAAGCAGTACTGCTTCCTTTAAGGAACATGGGCTGCATTAAAAAAAAAAAAAAAAAAAAATTTAGAAAATGTTAACATATGGATGTCTGCTGTTCCTTGCATGCCACCATTTCTGTGTTTGTAGCCAATCAAAGGGGGCACCAAATTGCGACCTGCCTAGTTAGTATTAAATAAGCAAGTTGTTCTGTGATCCCTGCGAACTGTAATTTTGCAAATCGACCTGATTGTACAAAAATTGCCCCGCAAAGCCACATAGAAGACACAAAAATTTGATGTGCATTTTGCGACCAGTTTTTGCAACCTGATCCTTATCTTAGTACATCTGACTGAAAGTGTTTTTGGTTGGTGGCACAGGGTGTGTTGTAGGACTGTATCCCAGTTAAGGGGATGTATGGGTGGTGTAACCCCTTAAAGTATCTGCCTTTCAGCCTGTAGAATTTATATTGCATCTAGCTCCTGGTCAGCCTTTTTCTGAATGCATGGTTGATAGGGTGGTGGTTGTAGTTTGTCTTATGTGGGAGGTGTGCCGGTTGAGGTTTGAAGACGTCGTAAACGAGGGGTACCAAACTGGTAGATGTGCATAGATATTAGGTGATGCAGGAAACATGTGTGAGTAGACATGGGATACCTACTGCAGTTTTTAGTAGGGTTTTATACTAGACGGTTATTTTTGTGGAAAGAGACAGTTTTTTAGGTTCTCCGGTATCCAAGGAAGCTGTCAATTATTTTTACTCTTGCAGCAATAGAGTTCCATATTGCGTTCACTTGTACTGAGAAAGTGCTTTAACTGGTGTGAAACTGAAGGAAGGGATGGTCAAGAGTGGGTCCATTCTGAGCTTAGTGATCTAGATTGGCAGTGTGCTCAGAGTTTTTGCTGTAGGCAGAGTTGCCCAGTGCTGTGGTGTGCTTGGTGTGTGTTGCTCATTGTGTTTTTAAAGATTTTAATCTAGCCATAGGCAGCCATTGTATTGATTCAAGGGCTGGTGAAATGTGAATTAGGCTACACAGAGGAGTTGCTGGCTTGCATCCACATTCTGGATTGTTTGACATTTGTGAATCCGGTAGAGATGGACTGTGACCTTTAATGCCTTTTGCTTTTTTTATTCAGGAGAGGGCTAAATGTGGTGATGTTTTACCCTTTGAGGGACACCGATATGTGGGGAAATTATAACATAGGGAAAACTTAAGCCAAAAGAGTTTTTGGTTTCTTTATTAACATGTACCACAAAGGGAGAGATTAGAGTCAATTAAGACCCACCCCCTACCCTTCTGGATCCTTACTTGGGTGAAGAGTTTGATGTTGGACCAATTTCTTTTGCCAGATGGCCATGGGGTGATAGTTGGTCAATTTCCTGTATGTTAGTAACTCTGATTCTGATGTATTAGGTTTAAGGCGGTTAGTTGACTTACAGCGATCAACTCCCTCAAGGCCTGTGGCACAGGTGTCAAGATCTGATGTTTTCTGTGCTTCAGCATGACTTGTGCGTCATCTGTATAATTTTAGCTGTTGAGGAGGGGATGAGCTCTGGTTGCGGTATACATTACCTAGTAAAGCAGAGAGGAGTGATGGTGGAGCCATTAACTACTGCAACCGAATGTGGAGGAGAATTGTGCTGAGAAGAAAAAGGCAAGTGGCATGAAGAATCATCTTTTAGAGAGGAAGAAGGGAAGCGGATGTTGGACAGTGCCCACTATTTTGTTTTCAAGTGTCCGAAGGAATGTAAGTTGGTGAACAGTATCAATGACAGGAGAGCGGGCTAGTTACAGAAGAACAGTGACCCCATTTGTGTCAGTGCTTATGCTATCCCATTTGACGATCAATGTGAGTTCATTGTGGTGACCAGGAAGGAATCCAATTTGAAAGTGAGAGAGAATAACATTTTCTTACAGGAATACTGATAAATGACTGAAGGCAGGTCTTGTAACAGGCCGTTGCATGCTGGCCAGTAGTTGGAAGCATCAGTTGGGTCGCTGCCTGGCATCTTTAGAATAGATTTGATGAAGGCGGTCTTGAGTTTGTTAGGGAATAATCCTGATTCAGAGGAGCTGTCGTTGATAGCCTTCAGCATACCGTCCTGCCCTGCAAAGACAGCTAATACAATGGATTCTCTGTAGCAAAGAAAACGTGCACACCCTGAATGGCCACACGAGGGTCTATGGAATTAATATACCCCTTCACAGCAGTAGCAGGCTCCCATTTCACTGAACAATGATAACTAATCATGTTCATAGTTGTCTGTGAGGTGTTGGTCTTGAGTTTGTGATGTACATGTTTTGTGTTCTTGCTATGAACTGCCTCACGGTTTGTCCTTGTCATCCTCTGATGCAAGTCATTGCTTGGAGAGTAACTTACTCAAGTAGAGAGCAAAATCCTTGGATAATACTAGTTCCTTTGAACCTATAGGTGTTCACTTCTGAAGGGTGAGAGGTCATTTAATTCTTGCTTCTCATTGCTCCTGCACTATGCAGCACGTTATATCCTCTCTTGCAATCCATATTTCCTATCGGTGAAATTTCAAAAAGGGACTTTAGGCTCTGTATGAGCGCAGACCATAGCGGGGAAAGGGAGTGCATGATAAGGACGTGGGTGTGATGAGGTACTGGTAAAAATATGATGAAATTCACCTCCCCAATGGCTTGCACTCATAAACTACGTCTGTACTAGTTTATGTAGTGGGTGAAAGTGTGTAGGGATGAGTGTCCTTGAACAGTGAGGCCTCCTGTACCATCCTGGTATTTGTACACTTTTCTGGGTGACCCCCTTGTGATCCCAACACTTTTGAGGCCACAGAAGGTCCGCATTGTTTTTGTTACTGTAGCATCAGAGCACCAGGCTCTGCTCCTCTGGAGAGTGCACGAAAACTGTACTACTACCCATAGTGAATGGTGTCCCCTGCCCCAGGCTTTTGTGACATTCAATATTGTGGCATCTGATTGGAATGCAGGCGCATAAGTATTTTTACCCACACACCGGAGCCTCTAGTTAAAATGTGTTTATTCCATTATAACTGTGATTCGATAGCATTATGTGCTGCATGTATGTACCGCATGAATTGCCTTCTTAGAGAAAGTAACACAGGTAGCTTAAGAGAACATTAGGGTTAGAACTGTTCCAGCTTCCATGTTCTTGTAGCAACTTTAGAGCTCCCACTGTGGTTTGATGGATTAGATTGGTCGTCTGAGCAGAGCAAGGCTTTGTTCCTCGCTGCAACATTTTGGTGCAACGTGGGGTGTTTGGCCGATGAATTCCCACGTCACATCCAGTGTTCATTTGCGGCTTCCCCATGATGGAAAATATCGTACTTGTTGTGGCTGGCTGTGGAGCTTGAATTAAAATGTGATTTGGGCCCAGGCTTTCTGCTGCAGCGTCCCTGTTTCCTATCAGGTGTAGAAGTCTGTAGCATGTATTAGGTACTCATGTTGATGTAGGAAGGGAGATTTGAAGCAGCGGGTTAAAGAGACAGCATGAAAGTAGGAAGACCTCCCTTTGTTGCTTCAGTAGAGTCTGGGCCTAAAACTGATACCAGAGAAAAAGATTAGAGCTGCTGCCATTTCTCTTATGATGAGCGCCTTCACTAGAGCAGAGGAGCTGCCCTGACTGGGAGAGATCAATCCAAGGCCCTGCTTAATGAGACCCTTGTCGAGTATAGCTCAAGGAGAGACCTTTCCCAGGAGCCATAAGGATCCTTAACTGGAACGAATCTGAGGCATTTCTGCATCATGTGCAAAATGGTTGAGGAAATGCCAGATAAGTTACTGATGATCCTGCTCCGAACACACTACACGTCCTAGGTCAGTCAGCACCTAGTTTGGTAGTGTAAGCCGGGGACCTGCAGTCTGGTGATCTGTGACTGGTTCCATGACTTACTGTCAGGGAAGAATTGAGGCTCCATTTCTGGCAGGTATTATAACCCCTTTTAACTTTATGGGGTACCCATACCTCCCAAAGCAACACAGCTTTCCCTCCTTTCCCTTAGGGATCCCTGAGGGTCTCCTGTTAAGCTGGCTTGGTTGTTGTAACCTCTGAAGACTCATGTTTACAGAGCTGTTGTGATTACAAATTTGGTATTGCACTAACTAAGATGCTTCGGCTCCCAGTACATTCCCACCAACCCAGTGAACGTCCTTGTCTGGCGGATGTTCTTTGACACCAAAAGTCTCACAATTTCAAACATTTCTAAAGTTTCAGAATTTCCTTGAATGCCAAAACCAAAGTGTCCTCTCAGAACGGCACTGGGCCCTATTTTGAGTCTGAACGGTTCTATTGAACTGTGCCCAGTACCACTGTTACAAACAGCAGAATACTGTAGTGTGTTGACTTTAGATGCTTTCTGCTTATTCCAAGACCAACCAGTTGCCACCCTTTTCAGTCGTTAGGATTGCGTTGACCTTTTGGATGGTGGTATTGTTTGATTTGGCCAAAGTATTGCCATGTTGGCTTAGACTGACAGACCTTGTACGTTAATTAGAGGTAGCTGCTGCCCTTTGGTTCCCCTGGCACTGCTCTTGCATCCTCTGGTCTTGGGGATCATAAAGACAGGAGCAGAAAATACACAGGACTTTTAGAGAAGTGTTTACTTTTATACCTTTCACTCTTTGTCCCTTCGTCACTCATCCTACAGATAGGAAGCTGATGCAGGAAGAAAGGTCAGCGCAGTGATGCCATCAGGGCTAAAAGGTTTGTGGTGTCCCTTAGCTAACCCTGGCATTTTGGTAAGTGGATCTCCATGCCACTGAGCTACCATGAGCCCGGGGCAGCGGGGTGCTAGAACAAAGCACCAGTGTACCGACCATAGAAATACATTGCAATCACCTTGTCTGACACCCGACCTGCCAGTTTTCTAACAAGTGTTTAACGAGTGTCTAATTTTAACTTCTCTACATTTTACCTTGTACTATGCATTAAGACGAATTCCTTTCTAAAGCTGTAACTGACATGAAAATAAGTATATTCTCTGTAAACAATTTGTTCGAGGCATATGAGCTGCAGATCACACACTTAGGATAGTAGATCACGATCTGGTGTTGGGCTCAGATGCTTGCAGGTTGTTGTTGTCTTCGGAAGAAGTCTTTGGTCACGAGTTAGGTGACTCCTCCCTTGGACTATAGTGCGCATGGGCATCCACTCCATCCTCAGATTGTTTTTTTCCGCCATTGGGTTCGGATGTAACTTTTCCACTCCGGTTGAAAATCTCAAATACTAGCTTTTCGAAGCGAAAAAACTTCTAACAACTACATCGAAGCACCTTCACTCGACATTGAATTCATCGGCTCGATTCCGGACGTCGACGCGGGCGGTTGGGCCTATCCACGCCGTGAGGCCTACGGCTCATGGAAAGGACGCCGTTTAAAAAATGCCCCCAGTGTGGAGCAAAATTTCCGCTCAGTGATCATCACAAAGTCTGCAACCTGTGCCTATCACCAGAACACGGCGAAGCCAGCAGTCCAGCCTGCGCAGCATTTTGATCCAAAAAGACCATTCGGGATCGAAGAGCTCGACGCCATATCATGGCACACAAACCAGCCCCGGAACCAGAAAACATCTTTGATGAGGGTCCCGATGTCCCGGAGGAAGATTCCGAGGAACTTCAAATCATCTCAGAAGCAGACGACTCAGACGACCCCATTACTCCTGGGTAACGCGTGAGTACCACTGCCCCTGCCCCAACCCCTCCAAAACCAAAGGCATTGGTCAAGACTTCGCCAGCTGGCCTCAGTCGAGACCGAAAACACCCTTCAGAAGCCCCGCCTCCGGGCTCGGTTCCGAAGAAGCATAAGCCTTCCGGTGGCTCGGGCCCAAGCAAGCCGCAAGTAATTGTACCCCCGGCACCTTCGGCACCGAAGATAAAAGACCCCTCGGCACCGAAATCGGATCCGACACCCTCTGCACCGAAAACATTGAGGCCCATAGATAAACCGGCACCGAAACTTCCCAAGCCGAAAGACTTAACTTCGGCACCAAAACCTTCATCAGCAACGAAACCTTCATCGGCACCAAAACCACCGGCTTAGGACTATAATACACCTCCTAAAGCCAAAGACTCAACCGATACACCAAAACCTTGATCGGAACTGAATAAATTGGCGCCAAAATCTGTTCCTGAAGAACAAGAACTTTTCCATCCAGATGCAACACAAAAATGATCTATATTAATCCAAAGACTGGACATGTCACTGCAGTGCCATGTAAGAAACTGAAACTAGACACACCACCTGCCCCAGTTCCTATAACAAAGAAGGCTTCGGCAACATCACCTATTCCTCCTTCCTCTCCCATACGACCTTCTACCCCACCCCCTCTGCCTACACCACCCTTACCTCTACCATCTCCATCACATACACCACCTCCACAAGATGATGATGATGACCTAGGGGGAGGGGGTGATCCTGGTGATCCTAATGAGCTGTTCACGGATCCAGATACCGCACCATTGGACGATGGACCAGATATGCCTGACCCTACACCATATCCCTCCAAACCATCACCTCCAGATGACCACCTGGGGTTTGGACAACTAGTAAACAGGGCAGCAATTTACCATGGCGTCACCATGCACTCAGATGCACCCGAGGAAGATTTCCTCTTAGAAACGTTTGAACAGTCTCAGAAAACAGTACAAATTCTACCTATGATTAAAGGTGTCACAAAACACGCCACAGAAGTATTTAAAGACCCCGTCCGTGCCAGGGTGCTTAACCCAAGAATTGAGAAAAAATATAGACCTGCCCCAGAAGATCCTTGTTACATCAAAGGACAGCTCCCTCTGGATTCTTTTGTCGTTTCCAACGCAAGGAAATGCGCCAACTCCCAAACCACGGGAGATACACCACCCCCTGACAAAGAATCTAAACTATTAGAAGCCTCGGGCACACGTGTAGCAGCACAAGCTGCTAATCATTGGCGTATTGCCAACACCCAAGCCCTACTAGCACGCTATGATACGGCTCACTACGATCAGTTGGAGAATCTGCTACAACACCTGCCAGACCAAGACAAGACCCAGGCAAATGACCTTATACAAGAGGGAAAACTCATCTCAAATGTGTCAATTAAATGCGCACTTGACGCCGCAGACACCGCCTCTAGAGCAATAAACACAAGTGTACTCCTCAGACGCCATGCCTGGCTACGCATTTCAGGCTTTAAGCCAGAAGTACAAAGTTCCATACTCAGCCAACCATTTAACCAAGAACAGCTATTTGGGCCAGCAGTAGACACTGCACTCGAAAAAATGAAAAAAGACACCGAGACTGCTTAGTCCATGGGAGCATTGCAGTCTCCACAACCACGCGGCTCCTTTCGGCGCTCCTTCTACAGAGGAGCCTCCAAAAATATGGGAGCAGACACCTCCTCTACCTTCAAAACCTCTCAACAGACATCCCCCAGTAGAGGATATTTTAGAGGAGGATATAGAGGAAACAACACCAAGGGACGATGTCGAGGCAATACCAACACTCGTACTTCCCCCGCCACAAAACAGTGACTTTCCTCCACTCCCCCAGACCATTCCACTCCAGTAGGGGGAAGACTCAAACCGTTCCTACCTGTCTGGAACTCCATCACAACAGACAAGTGGGTAAGACAAATTATCCAGTATGGTTACTGCCTGGAACTCACCACTACCCCCCCCCCCCCCCACACATACCTCCCAAGCAGCGTTCCATGTCACCAGACCATCTTACGCTCCTCAAACAAGAGGTTCTCGCATTGCTTCAAAAACACGCAATAGAACCAGTTCCCTTACAACATCAGGGTACAGGGGTATACTCACTGTACTTCCTAATCCCCAAAAAGGACGGGACTCTAAGACCAATACTCGACCTCAGACCCCTAAATCTGTATATAAACTCAGATCATTTCCATATGATCACTCTTCAACAAGTGCTCCCACTACTACAAGGCGATTTCCTTGCCACACTAGATCTCAAGGACGCTTATTTTCACATTCCCATACATCCTGCTCACAGGAAGTACCTAAGGTTTGTGGTGGACGGACAACACTATCAGTTTACAGTCCTTCCATTTGGGGTGACAACTGCGCCCAGAGTATTCACCAAATGTCTAGCAGTGGCAGCAGCGCATCTCAGAAGACAACAAATTCATGTCTTCCCGTATCTAGTCGACTGGCTAATAAAAGCCAAGTCATTCAACAAATGTGTTCTACACACTCACCAAACTATTCAACTCTTACACAGCTTGGGATTCACAATAAACT
Organism: Triturus cristatus; assembly: GCF_964204655.1. Lineage (NCBI taxonomy): Eukaryota > Metazoa > Chordata > Amphibia > Caudata > Salamandridae > Triturus > Triturus cristatus. The sequence goes on from NC_140590.1 coordinate 561,198,345, forward strand.
ATCCCAAATCTCATCTCCAACCCTCCCACATACATCAATATCTGGGAGCCACCATAAATACCTCCAAAGCCCTAGCATATCCCAGCCCAGCCAGGATAGCCAATATACAAGCTCTGATCGCAAAATTTCAAACCCAACACTCCCTTCCAGCAAGAGTGTTCATGCAACTCATAGGCATGATGGCGTCATGCATCTTCATTGTGCCTTATGCAAGACTACAAATGCGTCTCTTGCAAGAGTGTCTAGCACGTCAGTGGAATCAGGCTCACGGACGACTAACAGATCTGGTGTTGGTGGACAGCCGCTCACATCGCTCTCTAAAATGGTGGAACACAATAAACCTGTCCAAAGGGCGGCCGTTCCTCGAGCCTCTTCCACAAATAGTGCTAACAACGGACCCATCACTCACGGGATGGGGAGCCCATCTCCTAGGACACACCACTCAGGGCAAATGGGCCACTCAACAGAAAGTGCTCCATATCAATTACCTGGAACTACTGGCAATATTCCTAGCACTAAAATCATTCCAAATACATCTCCAGAGCAAAACTGTCCTCATCCGTACGGACAACATGACAGCCATGTATTATATACAAAAACAAGGAGGCACACATTCTCTCCAGCTGTCCCAGCTCGCACAGAACATTTGGAGATGGGCCGTTCCCCAGAACATATACCTACTTGCAGAACACCTTCCAGCGGTTCACAATCAGATTGCCGACCTGTTAAGTCGACAGACTCAACAGATCCACGAATGGGAATTACATCCACAAGTCCTACTCCCCTTTTTCCAACAATGGGGCCAACCAGACATAGATCTGTTCGCCACACACGAAAACGCAAAATGCCCAACCTTCGCCGCCAGGTTTCCCCACCCACAGTCGAAGGGCAATGCGATATGGATGAACTGGTCAGGCAGATTTGCGTACGCTTTTCCGCCTCTCCCACTCATTCCACTCATGGTACGCAAGCTACGGCAACAGTCTCTCAAACTGATCTTAGTAGCTCCCACATGGGCATGCCAGCCCTGGTTCACAACGCTGCTGGAACTCTCTCTAGTTCCACACCAAAAACTGCGCCTCTCCCCGTCCTTTTTAACCCAGAGCCATGGAGAAATCAGACACCCAGATCCAGGTCAACTGAATCTAGCGATCTGGCTCCTGAAGTCCTAGAGTTCGGTTACTTCAACCTACCACCAGACTGCATGAATATTATAAAAGAGGCCAGACGACCTATCACTGGAGCCTGCTACGCTGCAAAATGGAAAAGATTTGCCATTTACTGCACTAACAATGATATACGCCCACTGGATGCATCCATCCAGAACATCATTTGCTACTTATTACACTTGCAAAGATGTAATTTAGCGTACTCATCCATACGTCTCCACCTAGCAGCATTAGCATCCTACTTACAAAATCGACTACACCTGTCACTATTTAGAGTACCTGCGATTAAAGCCTTCATGGAAGGCCTTAAAAGAATTATTCCCCCCAGATTACCACCCTCCCCAGTGTGGAATCTAAACATTGTTCTTACAAGGCTCATGGGACCCCCATTTGAACCTTTGCATAAATGCGAACTACAGTTCCTCACATGGAAAGTGGCTTTCCTTATTGCTATCACATCCCTTAGAAGGGTAAGTGAAATCCAGGTTTTAACCATACAAGAACCATTCCTACAATTACACTGCAGTAAAGTGGTTCTTAAACAAATCCGAAATTCCTGCCAAAGGTCCCATCTTAAACAATCAGTTGAGCTACCAGTGTTCTTCCCAAATCCGGACTCGGTAGCTGAAAGAGCTCTTCATACCTTAGACGTTAAAAGAGCCCTGCTTTACTACATTGACAGAACCAAATCATTCCACAAAACCAAACAATTATTTGTTGCTTTATCTCCACCACATAAAGGCAACCCCATTTCCAAATCCGGGATAGCCAGGTGGATATTTAAATGTATCCAAATATGCTACCACAAGGCTAAACGCACACTATCAGTTCCCCCTAGAGCGCATTCCACACCCAAAATAGGGGCTTCCATGGCATTCTTAGGAAACATTCCCTTAGAAGATATTTGTAAGGCAGCCACATGGTCTACAACACACACCTTCACTAAACACTACTGTGTTGACGTGCAAGCAAAACAACAAGCTTCTGTAGGTCAGGCTGTCCTTAAATGGTGCAACCGATACAGGTGACCACCGCTAGGGGAGACACTGCTATATAGTCTATCCTAAGTGTGTGATCTGCAGCTCATATGCCTCAAACGGACCAGTATGCATCTGTTCTTGGCATGTAGAGCTGCAGGGCCACACACGCCCACCCACCTCCCCGGGACCTGTATTTGTTCCAGCATCGTCTTACTTAGACATTACACATGGACATCTCTCTCTTTTTACAAACTCCATAATTTCCCATCATGGCGAAAAACAATCTGAGCATGGAGTGGATGCCCATGCGCACTGTAGTCCAAGGGAGGAGTCACCTAACTCGTGACCAAAGACTTCTTCCGAAGACAACAACAACCTGCAAGCATCCGAGCCCAACACCAGATGGCGATCTACTATCCTAAGTGTGTGGCTCTGCAGCTCTACATGCCAAGAACAGATGCATACTGGTAAGTAGCATATTCCTTCCTAATATGTGTGGGTTTAAATCTCCCTAACTCCTCGTGAAATAGGACTTCAATATTCACCCAAGTGCAGTAGGAGAGCCGGGAGTAGTAGAGGAGTATATGGACAAAGTAATTGGACTTTAGCGACACCCATGGCCACGATTCTACAGTAGAAAACAACAGTTCTCACCACAGATACTGTCAAGTAACCACTCATAGCCCGAATAGCCCACCGAAAGGTTAAAGTGTGCCACATGTGGATGTTATGGGTGTAGGAGGACAGAATTATGTATGTGTGTGTCTGCCCATGACAAGCGTGCTTCTATTTTATGAGGCCATGCCATGGTGGAGGGAAAAGACATGTGGGGGTACAAGCGGAGGCTGTGGGTTTGTTTTATAAGAGTGGAACTGAAACCCTCACACACCCAGCAAGCTAGGTGTCATGCTTCATCATCTGGGTTTTGCTCCTTGTCGGGTCGGCGGTGCAATACCCGACGGGCACCCAAACAGGGGCTCTTTTTCGGAGATCTTTTGTTCCCTGCCGTATGGTGCATGCGTGTGAGGGCCCGGGAGTGTAGATGTAAGTGAATTAAAAAGGTTGGTTAATCTGAAAAGTAATTATATTGGCTCAGTCAACCACCTAGTTAAAAGGGGGTGAGTGGCGTCAAAGCTATATTTGCTCACAAAGGAGGAGTGGCTAGCTACGCTCTACTCTTCTGGTCAACATGTTTCGCGCCCAGTCAGTCAGAGGGATCTCATGGCGCTTCGTCAGGACCTATAATACTAAAGTGAAGTGTGCTCAAAAACTATCTACAGTGTGGTGTGAAAACAAGGGTGAAAAATAGTATGTTAGTCAACCCTTAATGGGTGCCCCTACCTTATGTATTGTTTATAAAAGGGGTCACCTAAAGAAAAGGAAAAATTGGAAAAAAATATATAAACCAACAGCCACCCTTGGCATCTGTAAAACATTTAAAAGAATTAGTCAATCACCACTAGTTCAGTAAAGCAGTGATCCATTTGATATAATCTAGACTGAAATTATACTGGACTACTAACTGGTTATTGACCAATCGACCAATATATGATTTATCAGGACAAGGTAAAAACGGTTAAAACAGGAAGCATAGCAAGGCTCTGGTTAGAAACACAACCATTATTTCAATTGTAGAGAACAAATCATGGTTACGTGTAGACTCACCATTTCTTTTTATAAAAAGCTCATCATCAGGTGCATGGCGCGTCAACAGGGGGAGAAACACATTCGTTCCCTATGGTATAATGATATTGTAGAGAGAAGAAGTAGAGGCATAGGCAAATATGAAGTTAGCAAGATCACATGGGAGAGATCTCCATCTCTGGTGTCTCATAAACATATTGCTTAAGCGTGTGACACCTCTCGTGTGCTATAATACTATGATCTATAACGTGGTTAACCAGGTGCAGCTAACCGAAGACGAGACAAAGGTGTGCATGTCCCGATTGGATCATAAAAAAGCCTATGATCAATTATAGAACACAAAAATGAATGTGAGTACAAGCAGCAGTTTCTGACTCAGTGTGTGCCCGAATTAGTCCTTGCAATCCTTAGCGTGATGTCACAGTGCAAATGTGCGTGTTGAAGGAATCGCGCCCAAGATGTGGAGAAGTCACATTCATGGACCCGTAATGATCCTGATAATGACCAGTACAGAGTCCTATGAGATAGAGCAGCTCAAAGGCATTGCATTGCAGCAATCCGAATGTGTCCCGGGGATGGACAGAGACCCCATAAAAAGTGCGGTTATCCTAAAGGTGTCTAGAGTGCCCCAACGGGTATCTAATGTTTGGAAACACACGTCCGAATTAATCCTCAAGAAACCCAGGGTGTACTTACTTGGCAAAATTCCCCTGGAGGTGAGTAAACCTGCCCGCGTCGCCGAACCCGGAAGCTGGGAAATGGGTCGGTGACGCTGTATTTTATTCAAACAAGGATTGGTTAGGAGCAGGTCACGTGTCCAATTCCTTCGACTCAGGAGAAATTGTAGCTCTGTCACAGACTACAAAATTGAGGCCAACATCCTCTCAGGGAATTTGATACAAAGAGGCTATCCTCCCCGAGTAATTCACAACTCAATGAAGAGGGCCAGAAATAACAATCGCGCGGCCCTTTTGGAAGTGAGAACAAAAGACACCAGAGAAATCATTACTTGTGTAACATCCTTTACACCAGAGTCCAACAATCTTAAAAAAGTGATAAAGAAACATTGGGGAATACTATCCGCAGGTACACTTATGATTCCCCCACCACGTTTCGCTTTTAAAAGGACTAACAATCTGAAAGACACCTTGATACACACGAGACCAAAGAAACAAACAACTTCAGCACATAACACCCTCTGGAATCTTCCCCCTGTACAGGGTCACTATACCTGCGGAGGGTGCTCTTGCTGTGGACAAACTATTGTGGCAAAATCTATTCGCCTCACTGCCACTTTCGAATGGGTCCTGAAAAGACATACAAATTGTAATTCCACTAACTGTATTTATCTACTAATTTGCCCATGCGATCTCTATTATATAGGGATGACGACACGAGCAGTGAAAACACGTATCACCGAACATAAAAGCAACATTAGATGTGGCAAATCTAACACGAAACTTTACAGTCATTACCTTGCATGTAAACATAGCCCGACAGATCTACATTGGATTGTCCTTGAAAGCCAGCCCGGAATGTCTCAACATTCCTTGTTCAGGCTAGAACAACGCTGGGTACATCGCCTTTCATTGGATAGACTTGGCCTCAACGATGACATACCTTGGTCAACGATATCTAATCGATAGGACTCCGTACCAGCAATAGTGTTGAGGAGGCAGGATAGTACTAGTACCACCTTATGATCTTACTGATACTTGGTCCTTAATGTTGACCTACATTTGCACCACCGCACCATGAGCCTGTGATTCAGCTACCATAGCATAGACGGATGTTTGTATCACTGACTTTGGCATTGCTCCTTACACTAATAGAGCCAAAATCCCGTCTATCAGCCTTCCTTGCCTCATTGACACACACCACTCCATCATGGCCCCCGGTTTGGGTTACCTAACTAACCAGATCGGGCAAGAACCACCGACAATAGACATTACATATGGGGTGCTTATCTGGGTGAAATTTATTACTATAGCATACTTCCGTGGCTGGCCTCTCTCGATACTATTACGCTCCATGGGGTAATTACTTATTCCCTTCTGCGTAGTATGTAAAACACCTTTTGACGACTACAACATGGCGCCCATAATAAACGCCTTTTCAAACCCGGCATGACATACACTCCTTTAGTGTTTGTTGCTAGAGACGTGTCATCGTCACACATTACCAACCGCTGGCCAATCAGAATATACACCTAGCTAGTGATTGGTGCGATGGACGTGACATCATCACACGTGACCTGCTCCTAACCAATCCTTGTTTGAATAAAATACAGCGTCACCGACCCATTTCCCAGCTTCCGGGTTCGGCGACGCGGGCAGGTTTACTCACCTCCAGGGGAATTTTGCCAAGTAAGTACACCCTGGGTTTCTTGAGGATTAATTCGGACGTGTGTTTCCAAACATTAGATACCCGTTGGGGCACTCTAGACACCTTTAGGATAACCGCACTTTTTATGGGGTCTCTGTCCATCCCCGGGACACATTCGGATTGCTGCAATGCAATGCCTTTGAGCTGCTCTATCTCATAGGACTCTGTACTGGTCATTATCAGGATCATTACGGGTCCATGAATGTGACTTCTCCACATCTTGGGCGCGATTCCTTCAACACGCACATTTGCACTGTGACATCACGCTAAGGATTGCAAGGACTAATTCGGGCACACACTGAGTCAGAAACTGCTGCTTGTACTCACATTCATTTTTGTGTTCTATAATTGATCATAGGCTTTTTTATGATCCAATCGGGACATGCACACCTTTGTCTCGTCTTCGGTTAGCTGCACCTGGTTAACCACGTTATAGATCATAGTATTATAGCACACGAGAGGTGTCACACGCTTAAGCAATATGTTTATGAGACACCAGAGATGGAGATCTCTCCCATGTGATCTTGCTAACTTCATATTTGCCTATGCCTCTACTTCTTCTCTCTACAATATCATTATACCATAGGGAACGAATGTGTTTCTCCCCCTGTTGACGCGCCATGCACCTGATGATGAGCTTTTTATAAAAAGAAATGGTGAGTCTACACGTAACCATGATTTGTTCTCTACAATTGAAATAATGGTTGTGTTTCTAACCAGAGCCTTGCTATGCTTCCTGTTTTAACCGTTTTTACCTTGTCCTGATAAATCATATATTGGTCGATTGGTCAATAACCAGTTAGTAGTCCAGTATAATTTCAGTCTAGATTATATCAAATGGATCACTGCTTTACTGAACTAGTGGTGATTGACTAATTCTTTTAAATGTTTTACAGATGCCAAGGGTGGCTGTTGGTTTATATATTTTTTTCCAATTTTTCCTTTTCTTTAGGTGACCCCTTTTATAAACAATACATAAGGTAGGGGCACCCATTAAGGGTTGACTAACATACTATTTTTCACCCTTGTTTTCACACCACACTGTAGATAGTTTTTGAGCACACTTCACTTTAGTATTATAGGTCCTGACGAAGCGCCATGAGATCCCTCTGACTGACTGGGCGCGAAACATGTTGACCAGAAGAGTAGAGCGTAGCTAGCCACTCCTCCTTTGTGAGCAAATATAGCTTTGACGCCACTCACCCCCTTTTAACTAGGTGGTTGACTGAGCCAATAAAATTACTTTTCAGATTAACCAACCTTTTTAATTCACTTACATCTACACTCCCGGGCCCTCACACGCATGCACCATACGGCAGGGAACAAAAGATCTCCGAAAAAGAGCCCCTGTTTGGGTGCCCGTCGGGTATTGCACCGCCGACCCGATGAGGAGCAAAACCCAGATGATGAAGCATGACACCTAGCTTGCTGGGTGTGTGAGGGTTTCAGTTCCACCCTTAAGGGATTCCCTTCCCTTGTGCACTTACATTCACTAGGTGAAAGTCCGGGTTCGGAAAACTTTATTCCCCTTCGACTTTCCACCCTGTAGGAACTACACATCTCTCGTTGATATCGCTACTTAGGGCCTATGTGTAGGACCTCTATAAAAATAGCCCACCTTTTACTCTCCTTCTCTTTGTCGAACACTTTGTTTTATAAGAGCCAGCCATTAATAGGTGGTGTATGAAGCCAGGCTATATGCGTGCCACTTATGTAGGTGGCGTTTGAAGGTAGGCTAAGGGTGTAGATGTGTCATGTGAGTGGTGTATGAGTGAAGACCGTTGGGCAGTGCATGTTTGTTACATATGCAGATAGGGTCTGAGATACTGGTGTTCATATGTCTCCAAGATGTGTGAAGGCTGGAGACCCTGCCTGCAGAGTTCCTTATTGATGGATATATCACCCTCTCATTTTGTATCTTTTAGGAATATGGATCCCCCTATCTGGTACGACACGGATGTGAAGCTCTTTGAGATCCAGCGAGTTTGAGGATGGGCTGAAGCTCTGGAAGGGGGGATGGACTGGAATGAGCTGTGTGCGGCTGCTGACACTACTGTCTGTTTCCCCCATCCAGCTCTGGGATCGGCGAAGCCCCGGCCATCCCTCATGGTAGCTCAAGAGGGCTTGATGTGGTGGTCACTACTTTGCACATACCCACAGCTGCTACTTACTACTGACCGTCACCAGTCTCGCTGCTTCCTCGGCCTGAACACTTCCATTGCTCTGCTTCTTCTCCCCAACCCCGGCATCTTCTGCGTCTCCCAGACTACATTCACTGCCCCCTCCTGGCTGCTCATATTAACTGTGGTTGGGTTGGCTTGTTTATTGGTGTTGATTTTAAGACTGGATTTATTCTCGCCCTTCGTGCCAAGCTACGTTTGTGGTCCTCTGGCTTGGCAGAAGGGTATTTTATCACAATGGATTTAAATGATGGGAGTAGGATTATTCAATGTTTAGCTTCTTCATGGACGGCCTGAAAGACGTCATCTGCCTCTTCGGATACCTGCAAAGATGCACCTTCCGGGTTGGGTCCATGATGCAATGTGGGGTAGTCGGGCTATCGGCAAAAACGGGGTCTAAGGGGAGTCATTGTTCCTCTCTGCACTTGTGAGGGATGCCCATAGAAAACTCTCTTGAGTTAAACCCTTGTTCATTTGTGCTGAGTGAAGGTCACACACATTGTAACACTATGTATGAGTGGACCCTGAGGGCCAAGGCGTAGGCGCCACTTCCATAACTGCTGTTTTTCCGGAGGACTCCTGGGAACTAAACTGTGAGTCTGTGGGGTGGTCGCATTCCTGTGCTAGCAGTGCTCTGTGGTCCATCCATGTTTTGGGTCAGTGGCACCAGAAAGCTTTGCTCGAGGGCTCCCACTGGCTGCTGTCTCTAGTTTTATGTAGGTGTTTCCTGAAGAATCTTTGTCCTGTGGTAATCAAATGTAAACTATTTAATTCCATAAAGATTTATGAAGCTTTTATTGTGTGTCGTGCCTTTTCTTGGGAAGCATGTTGTGTTTACGAGCTTGTTGAGTTCGTTCCCAGACCGAGTGATTGATGGGTTTATGAGCTTGTTGGTTTCGTCCCTATGCAGGGTGATGTGTTTACTGCTTGGGCATCCTGTACAAGATAGGCTGTGATGGGTTTATGAAACCCCATGATGGTAGCCCCTTATCTGCTCTTGTTTGTCTGACAAGGGGAGGCCGGCTCCAACCCACTGTCACCTACCAGAATCCATACATGGCACAGAGTGCACCGTGTTCTACTCCACCACAGACCCAAAGGTCTCCTCATCACCCATATATACCTATTTATAACTCGCATTCTCCTGTGGTATCATCAAGGTCAACAAGCATTGACAATGTGACTGCAGAAGGAATCCTTGTAGTGAAAATCATGTGTGTTGAGCATGAAGCTTGAGTGTGGGTGAAAGGATCGTGCACTTGTATTTATTCGGTGATAACGTGTAGTGTTCGTGCAGGGAGTGTGCTGTTTGTTAAAGGGTGTGTGCGGTGAGAATCGAAGATTAAGAGTCTGTCCAGACTATTGGCTGGTGTTTTCTTTAATGGGGGTGCCTAATAAAGTGTCATTTCTTGCACTTTTCTTTCAAGGACCATATGGTGAAGTGTTGTTTGTGGTGCTGGTTTTATGGAAATTGTCGTGCTTAGAAAATTTCTTGTAAGTGTTTTGCGGCATGAATCTTTTTAGTGTTCCTTTATAAACTGTTTATAAATATACATACTCTTACACAATGATTAAGAAAACGTTTATGTTTATGTTAGTATACAAAGAATCATGTTAACAGACTTTTGGTGTAAAGCAGGAAAATCACGACTAATGAGCCCCAGGGTGTGTAGTACAGAATATTGTCTTTGTAAAAAGCTAACAAAGTGTAAACATGTGCCACATGCAGGGGTTGGCAAGCACCTCTTCCAGTCGTCGTGCCAGTGGAAATGTTCCCAACCAAGCAGGCTGCAGCTCCGAGGGTGGGGTTTGCTCCTCTCAGCTGCTGATAGCTCAGGAGGCAGGGCGCATGCCAGGCAGCTTGAAGGCATCAGCACAATGTGTGGCATTGAAGCGCCGCGGCCACCGACCTATGAATGGCACAGGTTGCCAGTCTCTCTCTCTCTCTCTCTCTCTCTCTCTCTCTCTCTCTCTCTCTCTCTCTCTCTCTCTCTCTCTCTCTCTCTCTCTCTCTCTCCCCTCTCTCTCTCTCTCTTTTTCTCTCTCTCTCTCCCCCCCCTCTCTGTCTCCACCTCTCTCTCCCCCTCTCTCTCTCTCCCCCCTCTCTCTCACCCTCCCTCTCTCTCTCTCTCGCTCCCTCTCTCTCTCCCCCTCTCTCTCTCCCCCTCCCTCTCTCTCTCCCTCTCTCTCTCTCTGTCCACCCTTCTCTCCCCCTCTCTCTCTCCCCCCTCTCTCTCTCCCCCTCCCCCCCCCCCTCTCTCTCTTTCTCTCCCCCACTCTCTCTCTCTCTCTCTCTGTCCCCCCCTCTCTCTCTCTCTCTCTCTCTTTCTCTCTCTTCCAAGAGGTCATGCCTGTCCAACTGAAATTTAGATATTTTGATTACAATGACTACAGCAATACTGTCGGAATGAAGAGGCAAATCATTTAACAGCCAACTCTGTCACTGCAGCTGCACCCACCGGCGTAGAGCACACATCTGTCTGCTCCAGTGAAGGCTGCTCAGTGCCATTAAAACTGCTCATCCATAGACCAGGGTCAGAGGCGGGCGCATGCGCCAAGCACCAGGCCTCGAGTGTGCACATTTGTACCTAAAGAAGCAAAACAGATAAAACACGTTTCCACATGAGCCCCAGCGCTTCATGGAAGCCGACGGAATGCCGTGGATTCCCTTTCAACTAAATGTTATGTCAAAAGATTTTAGCGCGCCCGAATCCCGGTTCAGGTCCCCTAGCACTGAAGGGAGAATACACCTACATAAAAAGGCGACGAGCCAGCAACTAATGCGAATAAAGCCGGGTTTTAGGGTTTTATGAGAGCATAAAAGATCCCGAGTTTTACACAAAGTAACTGGAAGTGAATTCCACAGCTTTGGGCTGTGATAGATGAAGACTTACCTTCAAGGCATTCTTTCTTAAACTTTTGAACCAGTAGTAGGGAGGCTCCTGTGAATCTTAAATTAAGACTTGGAGAAAACTTCTTCCTGAGGCAGGTGGGCCCGTACCATAGATAGCCCTGTGCACACACAGCACAAAGATTTCAAACTAGCCCTACTCCCTTACACAGACTTTTAAGAGATCGTTATGGTGCGCAGGAGTTTTGAAATATTCAGTGCATTAATTCAGGGTTCTCCAAAGTCGGACCTGAAGGGCCGGATTCATGCCAGATTTTTGGCATATCCTCATTTAGATAAATGTAGTTGTCTTAAAAATCTGGCATTGATCCGGCTCCAGGTCCGACTTTGGAGAACCCTGCTTTAAATTGAAGTGTAAACGTACAGGAAATTACTATTTAGAGTACCTTTTTGCTCCTGAGAAGTGCCAGTACTCTTCCATTAAATATATTCAGCAGTGCTGAGAACTAACTGCAGGTGCTCTCCCTCTCAAAGAAGTGCAGGTACTCAGTACCGGACAGCACCTGCCCATTTAAAGCCCTAGAGATACTATATTCAATGTGATGATCTCGCTGAAGGTGAGGGAAAGGACTAGGAGGAGGTGAAGCAATGGGCACAGTTCAGAAGTGCATTAATGCAATGACAGTGCCTAATTGGTAGAAGAAAAAGTTCTGAGGCCGCAAGCTTTACTCAGAAGCTGCCAAATGTAGGCAAATGCCAAGGCTACGTAGTCTTGATTCCACCGCGTGCCTCTTTCATTCACCACAACACACACTCATCCATCTCACTATTTCAAGGTCTTTGTAACCCCTACTTCTCTCAATGTCACTCTGCCTCCTTTCCCTTTTTCCTACCTTTTCCGCTCTTGTTTTGTGTCAGAGTCTAATGATGAAAAATAAGTCTTGAGTCCCCAAAAATGAGTGCTGGTGGGCCCTACATGCAACCATTGGCAAGGTAAGTACTGTCTTGGCATCTTGGAATTACGGGCAGAAGTAAAATACTTTTGGACTAGTGGGTTTGTAGTTCTTATTGGACCTGTAGGAGTATAGCTCCTTCTGTGGTCTGGGTTCCCAAGCAGAAGTCCATCTCTGTGCTATAGTAATGCTAATTTTTCCTCCAGAAAGGCTCCTCATGGTCTACGAGGTCACGTCCTGCTTGCACATTTACGCTTCTGACTGGTAGCGCTAGAGTCTGTTGGTGTATGAGAGATCCCACATTATGCACCAGACTAAGTCGATTTGGAGGAAAGTACAAATCACTGCTCCTTTCTAAAAGAATTCTAGCACCACAAACTATGATCCTTTGCTCTATTTAACATGAAAATAGATTTTCTCACTCTGAAACCTTAGATCGCTATCGTGTTGCACTTCCTGACCTTGGGTGACTGGTTGCTGTTGGTAATTAAGACCTGTGTTAAAGGAGTAGATGCAGTTACATAGGTGAACTGTCGCTGTTGAAGACATGAGCTGTAGTCCCAGGCTCCCTTTACACCACACTGTGGGATCTTTAATAAATCACCTCATCTCACTGTGCCTCACCAATCGTATCAACACTTGGAGCACCTATAAGGAGCTTGCGCACTAGTACTAGGAACTATATTAAAAAGTATACTTCTATATTGGACAGATAAGGGCAAGTATGTGCATTAGTGGGAAACAAAGGCCTTCTTGCCAACCTGGCATAGTTCCTTCTGTTGCTTCATGGAAAGGTGAATGCAATGCTTATGCCAAGCTATAACTGAACAACCAGGCGTCACCGACTCCACCACCTTCTCTATGTGCAGTGCCTACTTTTCTAGAGGTGGTCATGTCCCTCCCTCCTGGTCTGAAATAGCCATTATTCCCATGGTGGTTGCCCTCCAGTCACATAGGCGATGTCTTTTTTCCCAGTACAGCACATTTCGTCACAACTGCTGTACCCATCAAGAAGTGGTCCTCATTCTCCATTCACAACTGCCTCAGCCACTGTTCCTGGGTTGGCCACTGCACTATAGTCACACATCAGTGCCCACTATTTAGAATTGTGCCCATCTCACTTCACAGGGCCGTGTCTGGGTCCAGAGCCACACACTTCTTCCTACCTGCTGTACCTACTCTCAGAAAGTGGTACCCATCTTCTATCCACAACTGCAGTAACCACTGTTCATTGGGTGGTCACTTCCCTCCCTCTTACCACTATTGCACAGCACATCTCGTCACAACTGTGAAAAACACCTTCCCTCCACAACTCCAGTGCCCACTTTAAGTGGTGTTGCTCGCTGGCTACATCTACACCTGCAGTGCCTAATAATCTTATCCTGCCTTATCTTCTCACTACCATTGTTCAGTAGTTGTGTGTGGTTCTGTGCTGTATCCATTGTAATGCCATGAAGTGTGGGAGGGCACCAGCACACAAGAAACGCCGTCATGTGCCGCTGGCTCACCCTCTCCTGATTCTATATTCTGACTTTGTGACTTTGGGGGGTAATTTGTGCGTCTCTAATTTCTCTCCACACTTCTGTTGATAGCTATGTAATATAGCTGATTAGTGACCGAGGTCTTCAGTGTGCAGCCATAGCTATGCCATCAGACCACAGGTGGAGATGTGTCATCTCTGTGGTTCGAGTCTTGAAGTCACCGGCCATAGAAGGAGCAGCCGTCTGAACAATGGATCCCTCTTACAGAGATCTCCTCATTTTTGAGGGCTCAGGGCGCACTAGGGAGAAGGATTTCCCTTGACTCATACCTGGAACCTCTCACCAGAGGTGTAGAATCCAAGCTGTGGCAGTTTTTGACTATGGTGCATTTTCTCTGATTTGTCTTTCTTGTATGTAAAGTTGAAAGTGTGTGTGTGTGGCCTGCTAGAGGGGCCTACTCTGCATCACAACCATGAGTTAAAGCATTAGCAGCTTCCATTAGCAAAATTCATGACATATTCACACTAGCATCAAATGTAACACTTCTAGTAGACTTTTTAGACTCCTCTGGCAGTCGCCCAGTCGGAGCTCTGTGCTGGCAGTTCACTATTCTCCAGTTCTACAGACAGTTTCAGCCGCTCCAGACTTGCACGCTCCTTAAGGGAGGCCATAGAGTAGTATGAAAGGGGCATTGGGAGGCCACAGATTGTATGTGATGGGCCAAGCTAACCTGCCAGAGACCTGCATGGAATTCTTTTGATCCCTTTCGCTGTCTTCTCCCACTCCTCTCTTTTTTGAGGTGCGGGGGGGGCACTGAGGAGGGAAGCCAACATTTGAGAGGGTGACATACAACATTAATTGTGCAAGCACTATTAAAACAAGAACTGCAATGAAAATAAAAACAATAAAAGTACTTATGAGCACTCCATATTACCACAAGTTTGTTAAACTGACTATAACCGAACACTGCTGTCGCTCTAATAAAGCGTTTGGCTAGCGGAGCAATGTCAGTGGACATTGGCCATAAGTGCATAGCGCCATTATAACGAAAAGCAGCATTGCATCCACAAACAGGCATGGCTTCTGACGATATATGTACATCCACATCGATAGGCAGACCAACCAACTTGTCTATAAATAGTTCTTGTGGTAACTTTCCTCTGAGGATGATCCCAACTTTACATCATCCATTCCTAATAGAAAAGAAGCATTCGCAAACCGAGCCGCGCTCTCGAGTATTGGTATATATGACAGTACAATGGTAGGTGTTAAGGGGACCAGTTTTAGTCTCTTAAACAAATCCATCAACTAATCTACAATGCAATTTGTGGCTGAGCTGTAACTACAGTGTCAGCTGTCCTTCCTTCTCGTCTTCGCTACCTTGCTACTCTTTGCTGCACCATTATTTCCTCATTAAATATCGGCTCTAAAAATGAGTAGTCAGTGATATTTGTGCACTTTAGAAGAACTTCATAAATAAATATTACATTCGGAAAAGTGCCATAACATTCGTCTGCGAACCCTGTTGTGTCGACTTGTAATCTGGGGAGAGGAGGAGGACCTTCTTGCCTGCTAAGGAGTTTTACTGTCTGCTAGGAGGGACCTAATCTCTGGGAAAATGCGCAAAATCCGCTGCTGACTGGACGACCTTTGCGAGGATAGCTTGATGGACAAATCCTTCCCAAGAGCAACAAGGCCACCCACACCACTAGGAGGAAAGAAGACGACCATCCAGGTCATGGAACTGTCGCAGTGCTGTCATTGGTGTCAGGCTGAGCATGCACTTTCCGTCAATCCATTATGTGCATTGAGGGTACCTGTATTGACCCTTCTTTTGCCTCAGAAGGAACAGGATGGAGTCGGACGTCATACCCCTAATGTTGTTAGTGGGTTTGCTAGCTGGGGGTGATGAATCTCAGCCATGTTTCTATCCCTTAGGGTTCTGGAAATACCACTCGCAGAAGTCACAGTCAAACCTGATCATAAACCAGACCAGTTCTTGGTTGGAACTGCTGTCACCAGACACTGTTGTGAGTGGTTCCAGTCACATGAGCACTCTTTCACGAGATGATCTAGAAAAGGCTTTGGCACATCTCAAGATACAAGCCTCCCCCCACCCCCGCCCCGCGAAGATCAACTTTTGGATCAATAGTGTCGGCCCACTATTTCCAACAATGCCCTGAAAAACATCAATTGGTTCCTTAAATTGTCTCCGTACTCCAGTTGACTGTGGTCTGTTTCTTATAAGATACTGGTGAGAGGACCTCGGGTGACCACAGTATCACTGGCAGCAGTCAGAGCACGAGATAGATGGGGTCTTCCTTTCTCCTGGCTTTAGAGAGGCCACATTTTATTTCACCCTGTGGTATCTCAGAGGTATCTATGGACCAGAGTCTGGTCTAGCGTTGCCAAAATTTAGACCTACTTTTGCAACAGTTTTGCTCCTGCTAAGAAGTAGGGAACCAAGTGTTAATGAAACGCCCTGAGTTAGTCCAGGACAACCCCCCCCCCCCCCCCCCCCATATGCCAACTTTCACTATAAACCGAATGTTAACTGCAATCTAGAGCCTAGCGCTAAGAAGTTATAATAATGTTAAAGGTCATAGCTCAGCTTCAAAAAGTTTTGGATTTGTTTGTGTGCCTCATTTTAGTTGAACTATGTAAATACCTTTTACATGTAGTTATTTTTTCTTCTAAAGTTCTGTCTAGACATTGATTTTTTTGAGTTTTATTTACTGGGCCATACTGAACCGGAATTTCTAACTCCCACCACCTACTGGAGTAAGTCACCACTGTTCACCCTTGCTGCTTCAAGAGTGTCAAGTACCTAAAGTAAGTAACTTTGATTTTCCTTTGGATTTCACCAGTATTGTGGCCATGGGGCACCACAAATAAACAGTGCCCACAAGGATACTGTCCAGAAACCAGAGACTGTGTGATAGTGCATTGCCTTTTCCAAGTGGCTATGTAAGATGAAAAACAAGACACTTGTTGTGACCAATTGAAGTGTACATGGGGACACATAAATGTGCTGGGAATACCTTATTCAGATCGTGACTCTTGTCTGCTCAGTTTGCCATCCTCACCCTTAAAGCCTGCTACTTCATACATACAGTACCCTGCTCCTTCTATGAACGTCTTCACCTCATTTCCTCAGCAGGATAGCTGAGTGAGTTGAACGCTTGCTGCTGCAAGATGTGGCCCAAAGACAGGACCATCTGGAGATCACTAGTAAGAATCCTGGCAACGCTGCCTTCCATCCTGCTGAGTTTGGTAAACTGTACCATTGCAGCAGAGATTACACTACCTGTTAACAATGCTTCGAAATGGTAGTAGTGAAGCACTAAACAAAAAGCAGCCCATTGCCATTAGCATTATTATCACAGGCAGTGTCTCCGCCATGATTGCTTTTTCTTTTTCTTTGTGTGCTGCATTAGGGAGCTTTCCTCTATGCTGGATCAGCGCGTCGTCCAGTGTGCACAAGCATAGATGATTTATCATGCGTCTTGGAGCTGGGTACATTCTGTGTGTGCCTTGGCACAGTTTTAGTTTCAGCTACTTCACATATTTCTGTGTGCAATCAGTTGAAATATGCATTTGCAAAAGAACTTCTGACGTGTCAATGCTAAGCATCTGTATACTTAGCTCAAACTTCATGCCCAGGCAGCAGCACCCTGTGTACACAAGCAGCTCCATGTATAATGACTTGTTTTCATCTAGCATGTTGTACCACACTTCTAAGAACCAATATCCAATATAATGGTATTGAATTCACTGATAGACGATGAAAGATTGGGGTGGCTTTTATTATGATGTGAACATGTGACTAGAAATCATGGACATTATCAGCTGCAAGCACTTGATGAAGATGGGGCACTGAGTTATGCTGGTTGCTAATACAAGCTGCACTCTGAAGGCCATGAGTTTGATCACAAAAGTGACATAAACCCGGTGCAAAACGGTGCAAATCGTGATTTTAATTGGAAAGTTGTGTAAAGTAATGCTAAGTAGAGCTACTCGAAGGCTTCCACGCCAGGGCAAAAGCTATGCTTGATAGATTGCACGCACCCTTGCAGGATGGTGCAAGGGTGTGTGCATTGGCGCATGGCGGGCAGAAGTGTGCCAGTTCGGGGGAGAGGAAAACAGTGCCATATCTTAGTAGACATTGTGTTGTATTTCTCTCTTTCTTTGACGCAACGCAGTGCAACAATGTTTGTTGCAACGCTGCCTGAAAACAGAGCAATTCTGCTCCAGAGTATTAGAAAAGAGCCCGGACTACCATAAGCAGAGAGCCTGTCTTCTAACTGGGAGAACTATCATAACTCGGAGAGGGAAGAAGAGAAGGAAAGAGAGAAGGAAAGAAAGCAGGACAATGAGAGAGGAAGGCCTCGGGCAGAAAGGGGAAAAAGTAGCAGAAAAGCTGAGATAGGTGATGTTAAAAACAGAGTGGATCAGGAGTTGCGCAGGTAAAAAAGAACTGAAAAGTAGGAAGAGGTGTACAAATTCAGCACCACCATTTCAAATTTGTTGCCTAACATGTACACCGGCACACACTCATTGCGTGGGCTGGGCACAGGAATTACTCTTGGAGCAGATTTGCGAACACATTGCACCGGGTTTGCATTACAAAAGTGACACAAACCAACCTTCTCAATGAGGCCTTGATCTGAGTGAGCTTCACTGTCTCACACGCGACATCTTAAAGACTTTGCTGCTAAGTTGGAAGGTGCAGCGTAAGCTGAGCTTGATATCCATTCGATTAAACAGCGCTCCGTCCCCCGGGCGCAGTTGGTAAACCAGAACACCATGTGGGCAAATGATTTTATTTAGAGCTCTCTAACCAGGGGTTCATGTGCTTTTTCAGACATCTACTGGACAGAGAACTTGTGATCTAACTTTCTTCTTTTCTAGGCCAGGGGTCTTTCCTTATGTTGCTGTCAAGAAGCGATTTTGGTGCAATAGGGTCTTGCTGCACTTGTGGGTTATCGCCAGTGATTGCTCCCCTCCGGCCTGTGAGTCCAGGGGCTTGTGTGGCCACTTAAACAGTAGGTGCGTTAAGCCCTGTAAATCTAGCTAGTTGGCTACTGTAGGTCTGCAGGAGACTCCAACACGTTAGTGTTCAGAGGAAATAAGAGAGGGGCAGGGGTGAAGGTTCCCTGTCCTGAGTGAAACCCCAACTTCAAAATACTGTGTTGAATGGCCGCCATTCGAACTTCACTGCTTTCCGTCGCCTTTGGCCAACTTCCAGCTGTAATTGTTAATCCAGGTAGCCCTCTCTTAGCCAAAACACTGTGTTGTTGCCTTTTTGCTTAAACTATTAACCTTTCGCCCTCCATTCTTCATTGTACATATTCACTCCAGCTTGGGAGTCCTGCCGCTGTACCGTTGGCTCGTGTTCGTCAATGTCAAGTGGGCGACAGCAAAAAATCAACCTCCCAGCGAGATTTTTCCTCATTTGCGATCGCCAACATCAAGTTGGCGAGCGCAAGTGTGGAAAATCAACCTCCTGGCGAGATTTCTCAACGGGGAGGGGTCAGGTTTCTCAATGCGAGTGGTTGCATATGCTCGCGACCGCTCGCTTTGAGAAACAGCCCGTTCATGTTGAGATAGGTGCCGCTTGAGTAAAAATCTACTCGAGCAGCAGAAAAGGAAAGCAGGGACCGCTTGCACTGTGCGTGGTGCCGTTCGCGATGATTGCACAGTGCGGACAAGCATCTGGCACTGTGCAATGACCGCAAACAGCATTTTTCTATCATACTCCGCCGCTTACGGAGCTCCGCGTAGTGCGGCGGAGTTTTTTTTGCACTTCGCGAGTTCCACGTACTGCAACTCCGCGAACTCCGCACAGGGTTAGTTATATATTGCTTAGACACATCACCTTGCCTTGGCTGTGCTGTTTAAGCAGCACCACGCTACCTAAAGACAATGAGCCGCTGCAACCCTCGCACTAAGTCTGAGGAGGAATTATTTGGCACTGTGGAGTACACTGACAAAGCATGTGTCTAGACTTAACGCACAAAAAGATGAGTGGCAGAATGTTGCACAGAGAAGGCAAAAGACGAGGCGCATATAATGTGCTATGGCGAATATGTTCAGTATGGGCTCTGATCATCATTTGGCTTTATGCTGTATGCAGGATTGTGTGTGAGCGTGTGAATGACATGCCTAGAGAAGCTTCAGGAGTCTGATAGCGCTGGTTTCTTGTGGGTTTCTCTTTGCATTTTAGTCTTTAAATTGTCTTTTTTAGATTTTCAGATGGCAACAAACAATTGCATGCTGTTGAAATCACATGGCCGAAGCACAGTGTAGATACACAATTGCAAGAATGATTTATCGTCA
Source organism: Triturus cristatus (assembly GCF_964204655.1). Classification (NCBI taxonomy): domain Eukaryota; kingdom Metazoa; phylum Chordata; class Amphibia; order Caudata; family Salamandridae; genus Triturus; species Triturus cristatus. Next base: position 561,218,327 of record NC_140590.1, read on the forward strand.
CATGAAGATGGTTCAACAACATGCCACATCAATTAGGAATCATAGGTAATGGGAATCTTGATTTGGGGCACCAAAGAGTAAACGTAATGCAGAGAGACATCAATTAGTAGTATCTTGTTCAATTGTGCGGAGATATGTACGGAGAGATTACCAAATATTCCTGGGGCGGGAGGTGAGAGGGTGAAGATGGGCATAGTCTTCACTGACACTCTCACAGCGGCTCATAGTCTTGAGCCACTCTTAGGGAGACAGGTGATCTGGTGCTGCCCCACTGCAGGCCGATTTCTGGCTTAGCTAACAGGAGCACATAGAGGTGAGACGCACGTAGAGCGGGGTGTATTTTGAGTGTAACCCAAGAGTGCGACAAGTGGGTTTGGTGTCAATTCTGTTTCTATAATGGCATATATGTGCGAAAAGACAAAGGTCCAGTATGTGGCAACCGCTGGGCATGTCTAGGTGAAGTGTGCAAAGTCTGGCCCTAGATCGTGTCTCTTCATACATTGATCCGATCGAGTGTGGTTGAATTTAACAATGTACAGGGGGGATAGAAAGCAGGGATAAAGAAACTTAAAATGCAGTATGTGCCTATGGCTAATAGAGATGCGTTGAATTTGCATGCAGTAGTACGTCCATATCTTATCAGTGAGGGGAATCCCCAGTTCTGTCGCCCAGACCTCTCGTACCCTTGTAGTGGTATTAGGTTTCATAGTAATACACAGACGATATATTCTAGATGCCATATGGTCTCTGTCCATATCAGTCACCCCTAGCGTCAAAGTTGGAAAATCTTTAGGGGGTAGCGGAGAGGAAGGTATAAGCAATCGAAGAGTATTATGAAGGCACCGGAAAATAAGGAGGTCCATGTAGTTTCCCTGTACTTGTGGGTCAACAGCTAGGTGTAAGATGTGGCTATTTGGGAATAGGTCTCCCATGGTGGATAGGTTATGTCGGCGGAGTTTGCATTGGACTAATTTATCCAGTGTGAGTGGAAGCCACCCATTATCATGAAGAGGGAGGGCGTTAGAGTATAGGAGTCCTCTGCCCAGCAGGTGTTGCAGCCAATGCCATGCCCATCAGGTTGTGGATACAGTCTGAATAGCGGTGGTGTCCAGCGGGACACCCATAGGCAGTTCCTGTGAATGTAGGAGTCCATCCAGCTGGTCACCTTCACTGCAAAGATATGGAACTTGGGCATCCGGATGATACCACCGATGGGTATAGTGGCTTTGAGCGGCTAGATAATAGAAGTAGAAATCAGGAACCCCAAGACCACCCCGTCATAGGAGAGGGTGAGGATATCCCAGCGGGGGCGCACCCTGGCCCAGATCAGGTGTATATGGAGATTACGTAGTGAGTGAAAAAAGGTTTGAGGCAAGAGAATGGGAATATTAGAGAAGAAGTATAAAAAATGAGGGAGTACGACCATCTTTATAATGGCCAAATGTCTAGCCATGGAGAGAGGCAACTTGACCCAGCTGTCTCTATGAAGTTGGATGCCCAGGTATTTGATGCCATCCACATCCCACTTAAGAGGACATTCTGCAGGCGCTGGTTGAGCATCATCAGTCTACGGGATTTCGCCCAGTTAATCCAGAGCCGGAGAGGTCACCATGGCACGCAGTCTCCTGTATGAGGGGAGATAGATTGACTTGTGGATGGCGAATGAATAACAGAATGTCATCCGCATAGAGAGAGCAGTAGGGGACCATGGGTGAGCTGCAGCTCCCGGTGCTCATGATGATCTTGCAAAACGTGGATAAGGGGGTCCATTGCAATAATAAAGAAGAGGGGGATAACAGGCAGCCCTGCCGAGTACCCCGCGTTATAGGAAATGAGTCAGTAAGTGAGACGTTGATCTGTAGTCGAGCAGTAGGGTTGGTATATAAAAGCATGATCAGAGAGGCGAAAGAGGGGGATACCAAGTTTATAAAAGAGGGCTTTGAAAATGGGCCATTCGAGAGAGTTGAATGCTGTTTTGGCATCCAACAGGGCCACAACTGCAGGAGTGGATTGGGAGATTTTGGTAAGGCCTTCAAATATGGTTCGTAGGTTATGGGAGGTCGACCGGTGAGGTACAAAGCCAGATTGGGTTGGGGCAATGATTTGATCCATCAACAGAGCTAACCTGGTGACACGTATCTTTGCTAGAATTTTATTGTCTAAGTTCAGCAATGAGAGAGGTCAGTAGGAGGCGCAGCGACAGGGGTCTTTACTTGGTTTTAACAACAGCGTTAGTACCACTTTGCAGAGTGTGGGGGTAATGTGCCAAGTTCCAAGGATTTGTATTACAATGCTAGGAGATGAGGAACTAGTTGTTGCTTAAAGGCTTTATAGAAGGCTCTAGTCAGCCCGTCAAATCCCAGAGCTTTGGAACCCTCAAGGGCATCAATGACCAGTGTCACCTCCTCTAAGGTCAGTGGTTCACTAAGGAACTGTTGTTGGTTTTCAATGAGCCAGACCATTGCGATCTCCTCAAGATAGGTGGAAATCTCAGAAGAGATTCCTGATACACAGGAAACATAAAGATCCTGATAGTAATGCTGAAATTCAGCGGAGACATGCCTGTAATACGAACTGCAGAATCCGTTTGAAGTTCAGTCGCATAATTATGCAGCCGATTCGGGCACAGTAAACGTGCAAGGGTGCGGCCGGGTGGCTCCCCCTCTCCGTGGTGGCTTGCCGGCCCAAATATGCAATTTCCCTATCTGCGACTTCCCAGGACTCTGCCAACAAAACAGAGCTCTGGTGTAGGCGGGCATCTCTACCAACCGCGGCGGCATCGTCTATATCCTGTAAGGCATTCTCAATGTACAGATTTCACAAAGGATTCCTGTGTGTTTTGAAATACACACTCCACGGACATAGACTTCGAAGGCCTCCCACAAAGTGGACTGGGTCAAGACTGTTCCCGTATTCAATGCTAAATATTCAATAATGGATTCAAGAAGTTTGCCACAAAATACTTGATTATGGAGGGCCTCACTATGGAATCCCCAGATTCATTCTGAGCTGCATTCATATGGTATTTGTAACTTGAAAAGAAGAACTGGACTATAGTCCGAGAGCGTCCGGGGGAGGACAGCGACATCGGAAACCCACAAGTATACATTAGCGGAGAGGAACCAATAATCCAGTCGTGTCCAGACAAAGTGGGGTGAAGAGTAGAATGTGAATCCTGGAGTGGACAGGTAACGAGTGCGTCAGGCATCCAATAACGACTATGTGTCAGTGATATGACAGAATATTTCTCCAGCTCGGGGTTTGTCACTGGGTTGTATGCTAGTGGAGTCTGTATGCAAACATTGTGGCATACTAAGGTCGCCAATCCAATCTGTCTAAGTGAGAGTATAACTCCTGAAAAAAATCAGGGTCGTCCACATTTGGCCCATATATATTTATTAAAAGAATATTTTCATCTGCAAGGGTACCCTGAAGGAATATGTATCGACCATTCGGGTCGGAGTGACAAGCGTGAAAGAGGAAATCAATACTTTTATGAACCAAGGTACAGGTGCCGCACGAGTATGAGCTATAATATGAAAAATACCAATTTTGGCCCCAGCTTTTGGCAAAGATATGGTCAGTGCTAGGGGAGAAGTGAGTCTCTTGTAGAAAAGCAATTTTAATATCATGTCTATTCATAAATGCCAGCAGCTGCTTCTCTTTTTGCGGGTTATTAGTACTACATATATTCCACAATATGGTGGAGAGGTCAACCACTCTGCTCATAGTGAAGAAGAGTAATAAGATGAAAATGTGCGTTTACGAGGGATGTGTGACATGTGATGACGTGCACATGGTAGAATATTGTGCAGCAAGCAGGCATCAAAAGACAATCTAACATTAACAAAGACAAAACCAAAATACCCACTCCCCCCGCCCACACTAGATTAGAAGACATCTAGGGAAATCCAAAAAGAGGAACAAAAAAAGGAGACCCCAATATATAGGAATTGGGTCAACATGGGAGCGTAATGAAAACTCGGCCACCAATGACCGGAAAAAAGCGAGGCCATACAATACAGATATTAATCAACCGCTAGTAAATAACTGTGATAGGAAAAAAATGTGATACTGTGATTGGTGGTATCTTATAACAGAGGACATGACAGCAGTGACATATAGACCATCAGATATATAAACAAATGATTATCATGTTGATTCAGCACGGTGAGGTAATGGCAACTGCTGGGTATGCTCTGGTCCAGCATGTTCAGGCGATGGTCACCGAGAAGTGGGAGTCCTTTCCTGTAGGTTTTTACAAAAAGTGGCCACATCAGCAGGGGTGTCAAAGAAGCTGGTTTTTCCAATATGTTCCATCCGTAGGCGGGATGGGTGTAGCATTGCATACCAAATGCCCAGTTTACGAAAAGATTTTTCACATCGTTACATTTCCCGCAGGCCTCTTGCACCTTGGGGGTGAAGTCCGGATAGAGTGAAAAGGTAGTGCCTTGGTGCCTAAGTGGGCTCCTCTCACATGCCAATGCGGAGGGCGACATCCCTGTCCTTATAGTTGAGGAGGCGTAATGTAGTAAGGTAGGACGCCCTCAAGAGGTTGAGGGCCCAGAGAGCGATGTGTGTCCTCCACAGTAAAGGTAGAGGAAAAGCTGGAACGGTCAAAAAGATCGGACAGGAGTTGTTCCACATGCACCTTGGGGCACCCCATGTTGGTAGTTTCCACTATACCGGATATGCGTATATTATTCCTGTGAGACCGAGCTTTCAGGTCCTCGCTTTTCATGGATAATTGTTGTAGGGTCCGTACTAGTTTGTACAACCGCTTCTATATTGTTGTGGCGGTGTCCTCCAGGCCTGAAATAATTTCCTCTTCACCATCTGTCCTGGTCCTCTGGTGATCCAGTCTTTCACCCAGTCTATCTATCCAGCCTGCAAGGGTATCAAAGCGTGCATCCATTGCACGGAAACCTGCCCTGAGTTCGGCCATGATGGCTGACACATCGCTAGTAGTAGCCGAAACTAGGTCTCTGTCCACATGCTCATCAGTGTCCGAGTGAGAGCTGTGGCCTCTGATAGGTTTGGTGCGAACGAAAGTGAGCTGACGTTGTTTGGGGTCTGTATGGCCCATAGTGCGACAGTTTTAAGAAGTGATAACAGCAATAGAAACAGTAGCCCACCGTGCAGTGATGGCGCTAGAGCAAGCCGCCGGCCCATGTAGAGGGCGCAAGTCTGAACGACTTTCAGGAGGTCAGGAGTGTGGCTGCAATATTGAGTGGGACAGGCTAGGTGTTTGATGCACAACATAGCTCTCAAAGAAGAGTTAGGAGGCCATATAATCTCAAGATAGAGCGAGATGAGACGATTCGTAGATAGAGCAGGCGTGCAACAAAGCAGTCCCGCCAGCGACCATGCGATGCGACGACGACCCACCAGGCCAGCCGCAGGTCTGTAGCTTACAATGGCAGGTATCAAAGGATCCAGAAGGCACGCCTCAGGTAGTGGCAAATATAGCTCTTCAATGTGTGATGTTGCATGCGCTGGCACGGCACACGTTCCGGTGGGCGGGTGAGCACCCCCACAGGTACAGAGTTTAATGATGTGGCACATGGAGGGCAAAACTCACCACTTCCGTTAAGGCCCGCCGCATGGTCCAAAACTACCCCAGCCATGCCTGTAGGCCCTCCTGCCAGTCGCCACAGCCCCGGGCAACCCCTGGGAGGGCCACGACCCAGCAGCCACACAGTCAGGGGGCAGACGACACCCAACCAGCAGGTACCGGGCGAGCCCTCGCATCATCCGCTGCCTAAGCTTCACAGGGCGCCGTAACCCGGCCTCCGTCAACAGCAGGGTAGTATCCAGGGAGTTGGCCCCTCCAATGTTTGGGCCTAGCGCGGGACGTACACCCAGCAGCCACTCCGATGGTATGTATGGGGGTAGGAGGTGGAGTTCACAAGCGCACCAGCGGGATAGAGTGATCCTGGCCTCAGGCTCACCCGCGGCCCCTGTTGCCGAGGGGCCTCAGAGGCAGCGCTGGCCGCGTTGATCTTCCACTGCCGAAGCAGTGTGCTGCCAGCTCCGATCCTGCAATAAAGCGCCTCCACAGCAGGGCACACATTTAGTTCTGTAGATGGTGATGGCAGTGATTACGGCCAATTGTAGGGCCCGGGTCTCACAAGAGAGCGGCCATCTTGGCGGCGGTTGTGGCCACACCCCCGTAAGTTTCTCTTTGTAGATGATGAATCTTTTTAGGTCGAACCCTAAGAGACACGGCAACTGGTTGCAAAGATATATTGGGAGATGCTGAAAGCTAACCTAGTAATCATTCTGCTTACCATTGGCTTTGTGTTTTGCCATTCTCGTTTGCTTGCTTTCTGTTAACTAGCTTTATTTGTTTTAGCTCGTCCAGCTTGTCTTTGACCCTCCTGTGGAGCATAGCCTGCATTCCACCTCTGTGATTTGCTCCTATTCTTCCACGGGTGCTGTCTATTCAGGAACTCTTTTTTTTATTTTTTCGTGATGCACTCCATAAGCCTATGTGTTTTTTAGATGTCTTCCTTGTATGTCCCACTCCCTGCAGGCACTCTTCAAGTTGCTCTCAAGCACTGTGTGGTTCTGTGGCCCTACTTTGATTCCTGCAATGTAACATCTGATCTTATCAGGACCAGAATGCAGGGATGGTAGCAGATGTTGCCCATTATGGTGCCTGCTTATGAACCATGTGAAGACACAGTTTTAACGCCCTCACCCTGCTCTAATTGTGACAATGTTCAGTCTGCTCTGACTGTAATGTTCTGGCATGCCGACCTTCCAAATTTATAGTTCTGACATCCTTTGTTTCTTTTCTATTTAATTAGCCTTGTGTGCAATACATTTCGTTCTGGATGCTACAGCAGCCTCTGAATTTACAAATGCTATTCTCTCATGTTTATTAGTCAGTCCATACAGAGACATACTTTGGATATGATTGAAGTTCTCACTCCCTTTCATTTTTAATCTGCCACCTGGTGACCGTCAATAAAGTCATATTCGAGGCATATGAGCTGCAGATTACACACTTGTGCATAGATCGCCATCTGGTGTTGGGCCCGGATGTTTGCAGTTTGTTTTTCCTCTTGGAAAGTCTTTGGAAGTCACGAGGTCAGTGACTCCTCCTTTGGATCGTATTGCGCATGGGCTTCGGCTCCATCCTCAGATTGTTTTTTTCCGCCATCGGGCTCGGATGTGATCTTCGTGCTCTGGTTCCGAACAGCTTCCAGTTTGACGGTCGACGCGCAATCCTCACCCCAAACCGCGGTATTGTTTCGATCGCGATCTCCCCCACTCGACGCGCCTTCTCATCGGCACAGACCTTCAGTTCCAGTCGTCGACGGCGGCCTTCGGGCCTCTCCAAGCTTCGGTCCTGGCTAATGGAACGGACTCCATTTTAAAAAGTGCCCTCGATGTGGGTCCAAACTCCCCCACACCGATCTCCACGAGGTATGCAATCTCTGCCTCTCCCCTGAACACGAGGCTCGAGACTGTCCGGCGTGTAAGTCCTTCCGGTCCAAAAAGACGATTAGGGACCGAAGAGCCAAAAGAACTATGGCGCACTCCTCGAAGACGATTCCGGACGACCTCTTCGGAGAAGGCATCGATGCTCCAGAGCGGTACACTGAAGAGGGCCTCGTCAGCGCTTTCCAGGCCGACCACTCAGATGTGGAGGACATCACCCCGGCGCAGAGAGTCGTGAGTACTAATCCCCTCCCACACCCCTGCCGGCACCGAAAAAGGCTCCGGTCACACCTTCTCCTCCGGGCCTAGGCAAGACCAAGGACACTACTTCCAACACCCCACCTTCGGGCCCGGTGATGAAGCCAAGCAAGCCTTCCGGAGGCTCGGGCTCGAGCCAGCCTATCCCCGGTGCCGATAAACACGCTTCGGCCCCGAAAAAGAAGCCGACCCCCATATGGACACCGAGCTCCGCACCAAAGCACTCGGGGTCGAAACCCAGCTCTTCGGCACCGACACCACCTTCGGTGCCGACCAAAGCACACAAGGCCACCGGCACCGACACTTCGAGGCCGAAATCCATCTCAGCGCCGACCAAGCGTCCGGAGGTTCCCAAACCAGGTTCCCAAACCAGGTTCCAAACAACGAACCGGCACGGAAAAGCCTATAAAGCCAACGGCTCTGACGCCTTCAGCGCCGACGGACAGACCAGCCTCACCGGACTTATTTACACCGGATCCCTTGCAGAAAACACTCACCAAGGATCCAAAAACTGGACATTTGACACTTTTTTCCAAAAAGAGACATTTGGAGAAGCCTGCTCCACCTCCGCCTCCAAAGAGGAAGGACTCTGCTACCTCTCCGTTCAGAATACCTCCCTACCTCCTCCACCTTCTCCACCTCCACCCCCTCCACCTTCTCCACCCCAAACTCATCCTTCTCCCACCCCTTCTCCACACGATGATGATCACGGGGACCCATATGATGACATAGGGGATGTCCCCCAGGACCTACCCACAGGGGACCCCACTCCTACAGGAACCCCAGACCCATGGGACGACTACAATATCCCTGATATCCCCAACGTCCCACAAGAGGACCTTTACCCCTCCATGCCATCTCCACCAGAAGACTCATTGGGGTTCCACCATCTACTTCAAAGGGCGGCACACTATCACGGGGTAGACTTGCATACCGACCCCGTGGAGGAAGATTTCCTCCTCGACACATTCGACACCACGCATAGGTCTACCTCCATATTACCTATGCTTAAAGGAGTGGTAAAGCATGCGCCAGAAGTTTTTAAGGACCCAGTTAGGGCCAGGGTCATTAACCCGCGCATAGAAAAGAAATACAAAGCTGCCCCCACAGATCCCTCCTACATCAGAGGACCAGCACAACTAGATTCCCTAGTGGTGTCCACTGCACGCAAAAGGGCATATTCCCAGGCGTCAGGCGAAGCACCACCACCTGACAAAGAGTCGAAGCTGCTGGATGCATCAGGAAAGCGCACTGCGTCACAAGCAGCCAATATGTGGCGTATAGGCAATACTCAAGCGCTATTGGCCTGATATGACAGGGCACATTATGACGAGTTAAAAAGCATAATGCACCACCTCCCTGAAAAATATAAAGCGAGGGCCAACGAACTAATTCAAGAGGGTAAGACGATCACTAACACCTCTATACGCTGTGCCTTAGATGCAGCAGACACAGCTTCCAGGGCCATCAATACCAGCGTCATCCTCCGTCGCCATGCTTGGCTAAGAATATCAGGGTTTAAACCGGAGGTACAAGCCTCCATCCTTAACCATCCCTTTGACCAGGAACATCTGTTTGGCCCAAAGGTGAATGAGGCCCTAGAAAAAATGAAGAAGGATACGGATATGGCGAAGTCCATGGGAGCCTTACAGTCACACCCTCCTAGACACTCCTGTCGCCGCTTTTCCTTTCGCAGTACATCTAGAGGCTACTCCTCAGACACCGCGTCCACTTCGTGCAAATCCCCCACTCAGTCCACCTTCACGAGGGGTTATCAAAGAGGCGGCTATAGGGGTAACAATAATAAAGGCAGAGGCAAAACAAACAACGCCCGCTCTGCCACAATGCCTACCCAAGGACTTCCCCCCACTCCCCCCAGACCATTCCACTCCGGTCGGGGGCAGACTCCAACATTTCCTTCCTTTCTGGGCTACCTTCACCTCAGACAAATGGGTGACACAAATAATTCAATCAGGCTACTGCCTAGAACTAATATCTACCCCCCAAACATCCCACCCAGGCAGCGCCCAATGTCACAAGAACATTTAATACTCCTAAAGCAGGAGGTAATCTCCCTCCTAAAAAAACAGGCAATAGAACCCATTCCTACCAACCAACAAAACATGGGAGTCTACTCCCTATATTTTCTCATACCAAAAAGGGACGAGACTCTGCGGCCCATCCTAGATCTCCGGCCCCTAAACACGTACATACACTCCGACCATTTTCATATGGTAATGCTTCAGCAGGTACTTCCACTCCTCTCCCAAAACGACTTTTTGACCACCTTAGATCTAAAAGACGCATATTTTCACATTCCGGTGCACAAAGCTCACCGCAAGTACCTCAGATTTGTAGTGGACGGACAACACTTCCAATTCAACGTGCTCCCGTTCGGAGTCACAACAGCACCAAGGGTATTCACCAAGTGCCTAGCAGTGGTAGCAGCACATTTGCGAAGACAACACATCCACGTCTTCCCATACTTGGACGACTGGCTGATAAAAGCTGGGTCATACAATCAGTGTGTTCAACACACATCTACCACCATTCAATTACTCCACCAGCTGGGCTTCACAGTAAACCACCAGAAGTCCCATCTCCAACCATCCCACATAAAACAATACCTCGGTGCCACCATAGACACCTCAAGAGCACTAGCCTACCCCAATTCTGCCAGGATTGCAAGCATTCAAGCTCTACGCGTAAAATTCAACACTCCCTTCCAGCTCGAGTGTTTATGCAACTAATAGGGATGATGGCCTCTTGCATTTTCATAGTGCCTCTCGCAAGACTCCAGATGCGTCCTCTCCAAGAGTGCTTAGCGCACCAATGGAACCAGGCCCAGGGTCAATTAACAGATCTGGTGTTGGTAGACAGTCGCACCCATCGCTCTCTGCAGTGGTGGAATACCATAAACCTTTCCAAAGGTCGACCGTTACTGGACCCGGTTCCTCAAATAGTACTGACAACGGACGCATTGGTCTCCGGCCGGGGAGCTCATCTACTACACCTCACCACACAGGGCAAGTGGGCACCTCAACAAAAGTTACTCCATATCAACCATCTGGAGTTACTAGCAATCTTCTTAGCCCTAAAATCCTTTCAAACTCAAATTTCAGGCAAGGCAGTCCTGATCCGAACAGACAACATGACAGCCATGTATTATATTCAAAAACAAGGCGGCACACACTCTCCACAGCTCTCTCACCTAGCACAGAGTATATGGAGATGGGCAATACCCCAGAAAATCTTTCTCCTAACCCAGCATGTCTCAGGAGTCCAAAACACAGTGGCAGATCTGCTCAGCAGGCAGACACAACAGATCCACGAGTGGGAGCTTCACCCGCAAGTTCTTCACCCGTACTTTCAAATGTGGGGGCATCCACAGATAGACCTCTTCGCCACCCACGAAAACGCGAAATGCCGAAGCTTCGACGCCAGATACCCACACCCATTGTCCAAAGGAAATGCGATATGGATGAACTGGTCAGGCAGATTTGCGTACGCTTTTCCGCCTCTCCCACTCATTCCACTAGTGGTGCGCAAACTACAACTACACTCCCTCACACTAATCCTAGAAGCTCCAACGTGGGCCAGACAACTGTGGTATACCACACTGCTGGAACCTTCTGAAGTGCCGCACCAAAAACTACACCTCTTTCCACACCTCTTAACCCAGAACCATGGAGAGATCCAACACCCGGACCCAGCGCAGCTCAACCTTGCGATCTGGCTCCTGAAATCCTAGAATTCGGGTACCTAAATCTTCCCCCTGACTGTATGAACGTCATCAGCGAAGCTAGAAGACCTACCACTAGAGCGTGCTACGCCGCCAAGTGGAAACGTTTTGTTGTTTATTGCCATAACAACACCATGAATCCACTGGACGTGTCCATTCAACACATAATAGGCTACTTACTCCACCTACAAAGGTGCAATCTAGCCTATACGTCCATTCGACTACACCTCGCAGCTATTGCAGCTTACCTACAAAACAGGCAACATCTCTCACTCTTTAGAGTACCTGCCATTAAAGCCTTCATGGAAGGCCTTAAAAGAATAATTCCCCCCAGAGTGCCACCCTCACCTGTGTGGAACTTAAATATCGTTCTCGCAAGGCTAATGGGGCCTCCCTTCGAACCTCTGCATAAATGCGAACTACAATTCCTAACATGGAAAACCGCTTTTCTTGTAGCCATCACTTCCCTTAGAAGGGTCAGTGAGATACAAGCACTTACCATTCAAGAACCTTTTCTCCAAATGCACCATAATAAGGTTGTTCTCCGTACCAACCCAAAATTCCTCCCTAAAGTCAGAGTCAGAGTCATAAACTTTATTCGACAGTTTAAAAAACGTCATAAAAGTACACAGATAAAATCATACATGTGACATTACACAGGGAAAGTACATATCATCATGGGTTGTTTTCAGGGCATACAGAAGTCAGCAGTACAAAAAAAAAAAAAAAAATAGCTAAAAAACCATACTTTTTCTTGCAGCAACAGATTTCAGGATAAAAGTTGCTATAAAAAAACACAAATCCGGGCTAGCAAGTGAAAATAACAATTTCATGGCATTTGAAGTAGAAGACACGGAATATTTTTTAAATAACGGTTTCAAATAAACAATACGTAGGGCTTTATAAAGGGGGCAGATTAACATAAAATGAAGGGTACTTTGCTTGGTTAGTTCATCACATGGACAGGCAGATGTTGTATAATATTTCATTTTTGGAAAGGCCACAAGGTTGTGGACAATACCAAGTCTAAGTCTGGATAGGACGAATTGGTGAGATTGCCTGTAGATTATTTTGAGATAGATAGGCAAACCAGGACCCACGTTTGCATTGGAGGAATAGAAAGCATGGGTTGAGTAGTTACTTGTGTCTGCTTTCCGTTTAACGAATTTTACCCTCATAAATTCCTCTTTCACCTCCTTTTTGGATAAAGTGGTTACAATCTCGGGATCTTTGCGTACATCCAAATCAAAGAGTTCTCTAAAAGTAGTGGTCACATACTTTATCCATGGTATATTCTTGAAATTATCCAAAGACAGACAATCTTTGATAATGCTCTTTGTAAAACTTGTTTCGTCCTTCAGCCAAATAGACCTCCATACCAGGAGGGGTCTCAATTCGATTAAATCGGCTATATGGTCCAACCTTAGTTCCTCGTGGACCAGGTAGTTAGATGCCGATGAGGGTAAACAAAGTAGCCGTTTCAAAAACAAATTTTCCAGAATTTGTAAGTCTTCGTTACATCCGTACCCCCATACCCCTGAACCATAAAGTGCTATTGATGAACATCTGTGTCTATAAATATTTAGCATTGCTGGAATCCGTCGGCTGCCCAGTTTGTTGGCAAATCGGAAGACACCTAGTGTAGCCTTCCCCAACCTAGCTTTTATGTTAATGTGTTCAGGTGTCCATGAGCCCTGACTGTTAAAAGTAATGCCCAGATAACAGAAGTTATCTACAACCTCAATTCTGTTATCTTTAAAATAGAAAGACTTGGGGTGATTCACCTTTTTGCCACAGACCATAATGAATGTTTTAGAATTGTTAATTTTGAGTTTCTTGCCCTGGATAAAATCATAAAAACAGTTCATTAGCCGCTGTAGGCCGATTGGGGTTCTAGATAATAAGACGGTGTCGTCCGCATATAACAACACTGGAATTGGTAGGCCACCTGCTTGTGGTGCATCTGCTTGGACCTGTTTTAATTCTTGTTCCATAGAATTAATAAAAAGGGAAAAAAGCAAGGGGGCCAATACGCACCCCTGCCTAATGCCTGATTTTACCATAATCTTTCTCGTACACTCTCCTGCTGGTCCATATCGTATCTGAGTGGTAAGGTTGGAATATAACCTAGCTAAGAAATGGATAATGGCTGAGGGAGCTCCCATATCGAGAAGGGTTGTCCACAACAGGGAATGGTTCACCAGGTCGAAGGCACTAGAGAGGTCCGCAAAGCAAAGAAATAAGGAGCCCGATTTGACCTTGGTATATTTACCTATTAAAAGGTTGAGGTTAATGCACTGGTCAATGGTCCCCAAACCCTTTCTAAAGCCATATTGGGATTGTGCCAGGATATTGTTATTGGTCGCCCACTCCTCCAGGCGTAGTAGTAGTACCCGGCTCATGATTTTAAGGGAGGAGTCTAAAAGGGAGATGGGACGGTAGTTTTTGGCCTCCCCTCTATCTCCCTTCTTATAAATCGGGATAATAACAGATTCACTCCAGGTTGCCGGGGTGGAGAGATCAGTGGCAGCATTAAAGACCTGGGTCAATAGGGGGCTCCAAAGGGCCAGATCATGTTTGTAAAGATCTATCGGGACCCCGTCAGGTCCCGGGGCTTTACCTCCTTTACTAGAATTAATTGCCGTGACTACTTCTCGGATGGTGATTCCCAAAGTCTGCGGGGTCAGCTGGGGATTCATACAGATTTTATCATAAGACTCCTCAGGGGGGTCAAATATTCCTGAAAAATATCGGACCCAGCTATCTTCGCTTACTAATGCGGTAAGTACTGGGAAATCTTCTTTCTGGAGGAATGGGGCATTAATCGTACTCCAAAACAATTTACAATCCCGGAGGGCTGCGGCACAATCCAGATTGTCCCAGGCTTGTTCCCGGAGTTCGTTTTTCCTGCGTTTAAGTTCAATGTTATAATTGGACCGCAAGGTTTTAATCACTTCCCTGTCTCTTGGAAGATTGGATAGTGCTTGCTTAAGGGTTTTTAGCGCTGTTGTACAGGCTTGGTCGAACCAGCCAACCTTATCCCGTCTAGAATTCATCTTATTGTTAGTAAAAATTCTATTAATAATAGTGCCTAGATCCTCAAAATCCGCTATAATACCCTTAGGGAGGGCATTGACTTCCAGACAGCGAAATATCTGCCTGGAACCACCTACCACAACTGCACTATGTAGTTTTTCTGATTTTTCTGTGCACCACTTTATCCGGGTTCCATTAGGCCTACTTGGGACAATATTGTCAACAACCCTGCCTGTAGGCGTAATTCTGGGGCCCCAGATAAGAATAGACATAGTTAGGGCATTATGATCGCTCAGACAATAGTCCTTAATTATTGGCACTGTGCAGAATGGCATCAAATGGGTTGAAATCAACAAATGGTCAATAACCGACTCAGTATCCCTCCCTTTGAACGTTGGAACAATGTTGCCCTTTTTATCAAGAGCTGGTTGGTGAATAACTAAATCAAATTTTAACAGAAGACCATTAAGGGAAGTCCCATATGGGGTGTGTTGAAAATGTGCTAAATACTCCCCCGAATCCCCATCAAACCCACAAACTGGGGTTTGAGAGTTCAGGCACGTTCTGATATTGAAATCCCCTCCCCATATGATGTCATAAGATGTGTGGGATTTATTACAGATTTTATTTAGGAAGGCTTCCAGTTCGTCCACAACCAGGGTGCTGGTCGGATCAAATGTGTTATTGTAATGATTGATCAGTAAAGTGTTCCTACCCTTTTTGGATTGTAATTCCAGGATTTGTGAATGTGTGGCAACAGTAGAATACGAACCTACAGTTATCGGGAGATCAACTGATATAAGGACAAGCAGACCCCCTTTAGCCCTCCCCATAGCAGATTCCTGGGCAACACAGTTATAAGAAACAAAACCATCAAAATGAATGTCTAAAGTGGACCATGTTTCCTGTAAACATAGAATATCAAACCCAAGGATAAGTTCCCTCCACCCTAGAGCGGAAGCTCTCTGACGCCAGCCAGCTATATTCCAGCTCACCATGGAATACCCTTGATCACTTGGGGTAGATATCTCTTCCAAGGGAGAAATCATTGTACATCCCCTATCAGCAATAGCCTCATCGAGTGGTGAAAGGTGGACTTCAGTTGGTTTATCGAGAGTTAAGGGGGTCAGATCGAGTAGATCAGAAGTTATTTTGCCAACCGTTACTGGTAAGGTATAATACTCCACAGTAGCCCCGCTATCGGCAGGATTAGTCTCGATGGGTAGAGGGGGAACAGTGGTGGAAGCACTGGGTAGTCAGTCGACTCCCTCTAGCCCATCGAGACAACTATATCGATTATAATCCCAGAAGGTGATCTGCGGGGGCTGAAATGGGGGCAATCTGGGGTAACTTGGGCGAAAAGGCCTTCCCCTACGTTCAACCCTAGACCATTCATTGCTTTCATCATAGTACATGGGGTTAATGGGTGGGGGGAAGAAAAAGGAGACAGGGAGAGTCTGGATAGTGGAATCTAATGACCTATTAACACCCGCACATATGTAAGACACAGTACGTGGGTCTCTAAAACTGACAGTGATACAGTCTCCCTTAATGGATTTAGGGGTTTTACCAATCCATGGTACCCTCCTCACCATGATGACTTCATTGTGCAGATGTGCCGGTAAGGGTCGGTTCCAATTAAGCCATTTTATGACTTGGTTTTTAAGGGAGTTAAAAGTTTCGGTTTCACCCCTATCTAATGGAGGTGCTCCTGCCAGAATTACCATGAACCGGTTGGCCTCCGGTGGTAGGTCAGGCCGTCTAGTTCTTGGAGTTTTGAGGTCTTCGGGTGGGGGCCCTTGGGTATCGATAGACAAAAGTGCGGGTGGGATATGCGAACCTGGGGGGGGGGCTTGGATATTCTGAGAGGCAACTAGGCTAACAGAGCTAGGAACTTGGGGATCATGTTGGATGCTTGTGGACGTTGAAACAGGAATTTGGGGCACAGTAATAGGAGGGATAATTTGGGGGGCAGGCATGCTAGGAGGGAGACCAGAACTATTAGGCTTGGAGGAGTTAGCTAAAAGTATAGCGGTTGATTTCTCTATATTAGACATTCTAAAATCAAGCCTATCTAGTTTGGCCTCTAAAGGAAAAATAATCGATTTTAGTAGGGTTGCTATTTTATCCATGGAGATATCGTTACTAGGTAAACTCCCTCCACCTTCGGAATTCAACAATGCAGATACTCCATCTATTCTAGCTGTTTTAGATGCCCTCCCGTTATTTTTACCTTTATTGTAATACTGACTCTTCCGTTTCTTAATAGCCCCTTCTATTCCCCCCTGAGTTGTAAGAAGGGTAGAATTTCCATCATTTACAGAGGTAAGAGAAACATTTGCACAATCGGAGACATGGCTAGAATCAGCAATGACGATGGAGGGATTAGATAAAACAACAGAGTCTACACTTAGCTGGGGGGCAGAATCGGAAAGTAAAAGTTGGGCATCCACCACAGGCAAGCAGTCAGTAGGTCTTTCAGGGGTTTTAGCATTAGCAAAAGGGCCCATACTGGAACGTTTGAAAGACATTAGTTCCTTGGACAATCGTTTCTCCAATGTGACAATTTCTTTGTCAATAATATTGTTAGCCCTAGTAAGAAACTTCTCCATACCTCCTGCGGCAGATTGTGATCCTCCAGCCAACAGGGATTTGCTCCTGGTTTCGCGTCCGACCATGATCCACAGGAAATCAGGCAGCAGGAGGATTCAGGGGGGTACAGGGGGGTAGCCCGGTCCGGTCACTACCGGTCACGAACGGGCCCGCTCTTGGCCCGGTCTTCGCCCGCTTCTTCGTCCGCGCGCGTCCCGCGTACGCGTTCCAGGCGTGGTTAAAATAGAGGAGGAGAGAAGGGGGCGGGAAGAGGAACCAGGTGCGCGCGGTGGACGGCGCTAGCACTTCTGGACCTCGCAGTCCCGCTCCGACGGCAGATTGTAGTCCAGGCTCTCCCCCTGCCGAGGTGACCGAGCCGATGTGCTCCCAGGTCTCAGGATATGCTAATGAAGATGCTCCGCAGCAGTACTAGCCCCCAATGCGTCCACGAGTGAGCAGAGCAGCAATTCACACACAGCGCGAGCGGCTCCCTAAAGTCATTTCTCCCTTTCACCTAAACCAAATAGTAGAAATACCAGTATTTTTCTCGCAACCACAGACCGTTGCAGAAAGGGCTCTTCACACACTGGATGTCAAACGAGCCTTACTCTACTACATTCAGAGAACACAACCTTTCCGTAAGACCAAACAACTGTTTGTTTCTTTCTCTCCACCACACAAAGGTAACCCCATCTCAAAATCGTGGATAGCTAGGTGGATTGTAAAATGCATTCAAATCTGCTACCATAAAGCAAAGCGAACGCTATCCATTCCCCCGAAAGCCCATTCTACACGAAAAATAGGGGCTTCCATGGCATTCTTAGGGAACATCCCATTAGATGATATCTGCAAAGCAGCTACATGGTCAACACCGCACACTTTCACCAAACAATATTGTGTAGATGTGCAAACTAAGCAACAAGTTAGTGTGGGCCAGGCTGTACTCAAAACGTTATTTCAAACCACTGCAACAGATACGGGTGGTCGCCGCTAACGGTGGGTACTGCTATATAATCTATGCACAAGTGTGTAATCTGCAGCTCATATGCCTCGAACGGAATATGCTACTTAGCAGTATGCATCTGTTCTTGGCATGTAGAGCTGCAGATCTACACACGCCCACCCGCCTCCCCGGCTACCTTTATCTGTTCCAGTTTATCTTATTTAGATAGCACACTACTACTACTACTGTTACTACTACGCTCCATCTTTCCCTGCTGGCGAAAAACAATCTGAGGATGGAGCCGAAGCCCATGTGCAATACAATCCAAAGGAGTAGTCACCGACCTCGTGACTTCCAAAGGCTTTCCAAGAGGAAAAACAAACTGCAAACATCCGGACCCAATACCAGATAGCGATCTATGCACAAGTGTGTAGATCTGCAGCTCTACATGCCAAGAACAGATGCATACTGGTAAGTAGCATATTCCTTATTGGTCCACCAGAAGGCAGTTTTAAGTTAGTTTTGTTTCACATTTACTTTGCACACTGGACTTACATTTGACCACCCGACCCATACCTAGCTGTCAAGCGGATACCACGCACTACATAAAAATAAAAAAATAAAGAAACCCTTCTGTCGCCTCCCTTAGGTGTGAGCCGGAGTTGTAGCCCTTATCAGTGAATTTCCATTCTTGGTGTGAGGAGGGGCCCAATGACGAAGCATGCCACCTTAGGATGGGTGAGGCTTTCGTCATAAAAAGAAATAAATGTCTTGAGTTATAGGATTTTTGCTTGAGTCATTAGATTTTGATCTGAAGTGTCACATCTCTTTTTGTGTTGTATTATTCCAGTGAGCAAGCCACATTTTGCTTTCACACCCTCTCCTATCTTGGGTACATTTCCACTCATTCAGAATTTTCCATGTTTTGAATTGCTCACTCATGCAAATACAAAGCTTGTCAACTTCTAGCCATGGGTCGTAAGCGCTATATAAACACAGTTACATTACAAGACAATGTCCATGCTGGTATTCCTCAGCGCTTCTATTGTGGCTGAAGAAGTAATCTTCGGGCTACAGTTTGCTCAGGGCCCCCTTGGTCCATAATCGTGTGCCCTGGCATGCCAGCACCACCTAAGGCAGCATTGCATACCTTCTTCTGCCAGCATTTTGGTAGCACTACAGACTGTTTCACTTCAGTAGTCTTGCAGCAAAGGGCAATTTACGAGTAATTTCCATTGGCTTGTCAGGTCTGTAAATGCTGCGTCTTCAGCCTTCCTTTGAAAAATATTTCGGTCTTTAGTTTCAATTTTGTGACCGTGCTCTCTTTTCTTCCTTTCATAGTCCGGTTGTCCCCTTCTAAAATGTATATTTGTTTGGGTGTCAATGGTGTGAGCGATTACGTGTCTACCAGTGACAAATTGTCCAGAGCACCCCCCTCCCGAGTCCAGCCAACATTTTGGACGCAGGCTGTCGCCCATGCAGAGGTGGCATTTTAGAAACATGGGTGCCCCCTTCTTGCATTCCATGATTTTAGGTCGAGCATTCAAGACCTTGTATATACTTAGGATATACTTCTCTTGGGCTTAAAGCCGTTCCCCCTGCTTTTCATTTGTTTGTTTCAGTGTCCTTTAAAAATCTGTGCTTGCTAGTGGGAAGTCCTACCTCTTTGTCCCTCCTTTTTCTCTTTATTCCTCCCACTGAGCAGGGTCCAGTTACTGTACGTCTATGCTTTGGTTCTTTGTCTGTTCTTTGGGGGACTATTTTCTTATTTGTTTCCAGTTCCTGTTACACCGTGGATGCATGTTCAGCTTCAGAGCCATAGCTGCTTGCATTTTATTACAGCATTTGTCCCTCCCACCTCCTCCCATGTCACTGACATTCTTTCGCATTCATCGTGGTGTTGTCCTCGTCTCCCTGTAGCTCCTCAAACAGCTGCTCCACCATTGAACCTTAACAAAAGGTAACTCCCAGGCTCAGCTTGTATTCTTTTCTTTCAGGCCAGCCCAGCACTTGTTTTTTAGAGCTAGCAGTTTGTGTTTTTCACTTTTGTGTAAAATGGACTGTAAATGTTATCTGGTAGCTCACTGAAACTAGCAGAGGAGCCTGACTACCTCTGTCTGTTGCGAGCTAATAAATTAATGCACATAGATACAACTATTGAAATAAAAACTACTTGTAGGAATACTACTGGCAGGTAAATAAATTAGGAATGGGACCTTATCGGTGGCGGGTGTGCTTGGGGGAATCCCCTCCAGCTTCAGCAGCCGCTTCCTCTCTCCTTCTCACACTGCCTTAGCTGATCTCCCCACTCCACCATGGCCCCAAGAAGTTGGGCTTCCGGCTGGAAACTGAGATTGTGCGCTGCTGCTCTGTTGTGGGGTAAGCCAGGTAAAGCTTGAGCTGCTTCTCCTTCACCTGACATATCAAGTCCTTGGCGCTAACAATGTGTGAAAAATGCTCTGCATTCTTATGACCGTAGCAGTCCAGCTGCCAAAGCTGACAGAATTCACTACATAGTGATTATGGGAACCAGTTTAAAGAGCTTATGCGCGATTGTAACGCAATCAGACATCCTCATTGTGAAAGGTTATCTAATAATTTCCCAGATCTGCAAAGATCTGCTGTTCTGGCTGGTGTTGCTGGGAAACCCAGCAAGACAATGAAGGGTGTATGTAGAGTTGCATAAGCGTGGTTTCCTGAAAGACGCGTTGCAAACCCAGAACTTCAGAGATGTAAAAGAAGCCTGTATGAATGGTCCAGTGTACTGGCAGGTCCTGTGGGGGACAGTGCAATTCAATTTGACAATTAGTGAGGCCGTTTGGTTCAGAGTTCCTCATTATGCGACTGTTTGTGTTTTAAGCAGAGACTCATTAAGAGGTTTTTAGGTTTCAATCTCACATTTCAACTCTGATTCAGCAGACTGAACTAGTAACTTGTTTTTGATTTTGGTGAGGGCAATAAAACTCCAGTTGAGAGCTCCGAGAACAATGGAAACATTTGTATCATCAATTCGCCTCGAAATGATAGTCTTGACAACTATGAAGCCTTGCCTGAATGACTGTAATCTCCTGTAGCTGGCCCGGCATCAGCGCAGCCCAGCCGCCTCCATGCATTCAGCACCATTGATGTAGTCTGCAGAGGGGGCGTCGGTCACATGCTAAGCTTTGTTAAAACTTTAGTATCTGTCCACTAAATAAATAATATCATTTGTTGCCATAGTAACAATCTGCAGTGGCCTGCCGGGTCAAGCACAAACCCTGCTACAAAAATGGTCCTAGTATTAGTCTAAAAGGTGGCTAAAATGTAAAATTTGATGTGTTTGAGCAACCTCTCGAATTTGAATAGCCATATTAAGAGGTAAAACTTTGTTTGTCAGTAGCTACCCATCTGTGGACACTGCCGACACTGTAATATTAAGAAACAGAATAGTAAATGAAGAATTGTTCAGGACCTCCAAAATTCTAACAAAATTGTGGTTCCTTGCTGGGTTGAATGGAACAAAGTCATCGACTTGTGCCGAGCGTTCCTTTCCAATATCATTGCATGAAGATTTGCAGTTCAACTTTGTATTTAAATTTTTAAATAATGTTCTTGTGTGGTGTAGAATTTCACAAGGATAGCCCTTTGATTTTCTCTCAAATTCTTAAAAAGGATTCAGAAAGCTTGAAATTGCCATTTAATTTAGTCCTAATTAAGTACATATACGACTTTTGATAGTGCCCAAAACGAAAGAGGATTGCATGGTTGATACCATTGCATTGTTGAATCATTAGGCGGAAAAGGGCATAAAGACTCCCCAGCAAAAATGCAGTTCTATGAGAAGGAAGTTATTTATCTCAGACAACATATTGAAAAGGGTGTGCGAAAAGTCTCAAAAGAACGTGTTTCTTCAATTCTGGAATTGATTCCCTCGACCACCCAGAGGGAGGTTTGAATGTTTCTGACAATTGTTGGTTACTGTTGGCAATGGATTCCAAACTTTTCTGAGACTCCAAAGCCTTTAGTAAAGCTGACACGTAATGATGTTGAAGACATGATACCATTTGATGACGTAGTGCCTTGTATCATTTACGAAACTGAAAGTGAGTTTGTGTCACGCAACCACACTCGAGATGCCTGACTACAATATAATTTCCTATTTGTTTTGCCATGAAAAAGATGGGTGTGCACTTTCAATACTTGCTCAGAAACATGGAGGGCTCGTGTGTACAACTGCCTATCTTTCAGGAGTGTTGGATTCAGTTGTTCTAAGTCTTCCAGGATGTCTAAAATTGGTTGCTACAGTTTGTCTGGCAATAGAGCAAACTGAAGGAATTGTTATGGGCCATACTTTAATTGTCTATTCCCTACACTCTGTTGAAATTCCTTTAACAAGAAAGAAAAACAGCACATTACTAACAGCGGGTTGACACGTTATGATGAACAAGTTATATATGGAGCAGAGAGCATTTCAATTTGAAGGTGTCATATTCTGAACCTTCCAATTTCAGACAAATGTGATGGCAGGAAAAATATTGTTGATGACGAGTTAGAGCATGATTGCGTTGAGGTGACTGAGTTATGTACAAAACCAAGACCAGATATTTTAGAAGTCACACTTGAGGAACTAGATTTGACACTGTTTGTTGATGGCTCCTGTACGAGGGATCCATATGAAGGATTGAGAGCTGCTTATGCAGTATGTTCTGTTTCAGAAACGTTGGAGGCATCCTCCTTACCAAATGTGACATTAGCATAAGTAGCAGAATTCATTGCTCTAACGTGACCTTGCTGCTTGACATTGAATCTAAATACGACAGTCTATACAGATAGCCAGTATGGTTTTGGTGTTGTGCATGATTATGAACGGTTTATGACATCTTTAGTGCTCCAATTAAAAACAGCATGTAAATATTGGATTTGTTGGGTGCAATTCAGAAGCTAAAATATGTGGTAATTGTAAAGTGGCAAGCCCATAAGGCGGGAAAGGATTTGGTCACATTATGAAACAAGTATGCTGTCCAGCTGGCAAGGTATTGGGCCTTGTAGGAAGGGACAATGATATAGGAAAATGGAGATGAACATTTTGCAAATGATAATGTTACACACAGTTTAATCAATGTAAACTGTTTTTTATGGACTCATTGTAGACTTCTTTAAGTCAGTTGAGAGATCTACAGGAAGATGCTCCTGATGATGAAAAAATGAAATAGATGAAATTGGGTTACAAAATGAATTATCAAGATTTCTATGCAAACAAATAACAAACGTATATTCTACCTGACTTGATGTTGCAGCCCATCTAAAAATATCGCCATAATCAAGGTCATGTAGGGAGATATATCCTAACTAGGATATTCAAACTGTATTGGGAAAATATAGGATAGTGACTTGTTTCCGAAGATGTATGGAACCACTTTCTAGTTTGCCATGTATACAGTCAAGCAAAAAAGACTGTTACTGTTGTGAATCACATTGGCATATCAGAGGGCCAATTTATGTAATTACAGCAGACTTTGAGCTGCGATTTTAGACCGGCCTTAAGTATGGCTTGGTAGTATTCTATTTGTTCTCTAAATGAGTCAAGGCATTTCCCATTAAGAGCGCAGATAGCCTTACAGTTGGGGGAGTTGATACCCCGATTTGGCGTCTGATCGTGGCATTCACTTCAAGAATTAAGTGCTACAGATAATATGTACTGCTTTTGAGATCAAGCATATTCCACTGCAGTTATTGACCACAATCCTCTGGTGTGGTGGCGAGGACTAATGATACCCTCATGAACAATCTTGCAAAAGTCTGTGCCTCAACAGGTCTGAAATGGACTGATGCACTTCCCCTTCTGTTGATGAATATAAGAAATACTTCAAACAGAAAGACGGGTTTATCACCCCATGAAATCATCATGGGAAGAGCAATGAGACGTGCACATGTACCTTCTGCTGCATTTGTTTCAATACCTGATTGAATCGCTCTGGATTATTCCAAAGGCCTGGATGATGTGGTAAAAACTGTCTTCAACCAGGTGGGTGGGTTCAGTCACTGAAGACTGCAGGAATATGCCTTGCCACAGTCTGAATGCAGGGGACTGGAGTTTCATCTGTAGACATGTCCACAAGGGATGTTTAAATGAATGGTTGAGTGGCCCTTATTAAGTTATCCTGACTACCAGTTGTGCAGGCAAATGTGCTGGAGTGCCTCAATAGATCCACGCTGCTCACACGACGAGAGTGAGGGCAGTTAAAACAGTTGAAGAGGGAGAAGTTGATGATCCTGATGATCAAGGTGCAGAGACTGATGAACAAAGTGACAGTTTGAGTTACAGTCCACGGCAAGTTTGCAGCGTGTATCTAGAGGGGGTGAAAATTCCTCTAACTGGCGAAGATCAAGTTGCAAGTTCAAAGAAAAATTTAAAGAGACAGTTTCAAGTGAGTGAGAGCTCCCATGAAGAGTTTGAAACTCCAGAAGTCCAGTTACCAAGTGATTAGAGTGAAGGACTGTTGTCATGCAAAAGAGCACAGCATGGGTGGCAACAAGAACAATTAGACTCTGATTAAAATGATAAGCTTGACAAGATACAATGTAAAATCAGAGTTGAAAAGACCACCTTTGGAAGAAAAAAAATCACTGTAGCAAGAGCAGACAGAAGAGAGTCTAAACAGAATGCAAGATCAAGTGAGAGCCGTAGTTCTGAGAGAAACCGAGAACAAAAGACTATCACTGAAGAAGTAAGGGCTTAAGAAATTCCCAGAGAACTTGCAAACAAAAACACTGTGAGTCAGTGACAAGAAAGCAGTCAGGCTGGGAGACTGATAGAGTGAAACATCGACTGGCAAAAGATCGATGAGGGAGAGTTCCGAATCAAAAGTATGCATCACCAGAGTACATCAGAAAATGACACAGATGTAGATGATTGCTTCCCTATGAACTGGTGTCGTGGCTATTATGAGAATGATTCAGACCTAGCATTTGATACAGAGGAAAAACTGCCTTGAGGGTGAAATAGAAATTTTGAAATATTGTGTTTTGATGAAAATTGAGATAAGACACAGGGAGGCTGTTTAAGGTCTGACACAACTGAAAAGAGTCTTATGCACAGACAATTTTACTAGCAGATTTGTTGGAGCTGATTTGATATTTTCATACTACTATGAGCTGAGATTTTAATTTTTTTGGGGGGAGAACTGAACTAATTATTTTAGTTTTTCCTGCCTAGGCTATAAAATAAGAAGATAAAGAAGAGTTAGATTTTTGCTACCAGGAATTTTTGTTTTTGCTTCTGTTTTTACTTTTTGTTTGTGGTCTCTAACATGAAGATGGGATACAGCACTTGCTGTAAAATTTTAGGGATGGCATTATTAACTGTAATATTAGTGATATTAGTTGGCCTGTTGGTGTGCTTACTGACTTCGGTGGGAAATGTTTCTGAAGATATATCTAGTGATGCTGCATTAGAATTAACCATATGGATTGAGGACAAGGCATGCTAGTACATGAAAAGTATTTATTTAGTGGTTTTAGAGATGAAGTGTATACAGGAATGATCAAAGAATATATTGAATTTATGAAGGTTAAAATTGTTTCGTGTGCACTTTTCTTCCTAAATTGGATACGGACAGGACAACTTACAAGCAACTGGAGATTTTGTACTCACTTTCCTGCAATGTGTTTGTTTCTACCTTTAATTATGAGGAGTTTTTGCCCCATACCTGACCGATTTTAATGTGACACTGGAGAATTTGTTCATTAGTGAAAGTGATAGATTAAATATGGTAAATATTTGAAAGAGATTATACAAATCAGAGCTGAAAATAAAATAGATATTGCTTATTCCTCTTTATTAAGTAAGGAAGACGGTGATTATACTATGGAACAGTGGTGGCTCCTCCTTTCAGGTGGGGGATAGTCACCCCACTCCTTTGCAGCGTGAATAAAGTAAAGATAAAATGATAATAACTCATTGTTATTATCATTTTATTTTTTCCTGCTGCTGCAGCTTTGCGGGGCGGGCTGCTCTGCTCACAGAGCAGGAGGAGTAGTGTTGGGCACTCTGTAAGTGTGCCTGAATGTTTGTCCGGCTGTCTTGGGCATGGATGGAGAACATGCCCAGGCTCCCTGTCTCTGCCTGAGCACTGAACCATGGAGCTGAGACCAATCACAAGCCTTGCAGCACTGTGATTGGCTTAGGGGAGCCTAAGTACTTGCTGGGTGATCTGTTTCTGTGCCGGGAGAGACATGGAGAGATAACGGCGGAGAGACTTGGCAAGACACAGCGAGGAGAAAAGTTTTTCTTTTTTTTTTCTTTACCCCATCTTCATCCCCCACCCTCTGCCCTGCCATCCCCGATCTGTGTCTGCTGCCACTTTTGTGGAATATAATGAGAGAGGCATAAAAGTGGTAAGGACTTTAGAAGCGCATGAGACTGCTTTGGAAGAGATCAAAGAAGAAGAAGAATTTATGGTTTTCAAGTTTACCTCCAAGATTGACGATAAAGCAAGAAAGGAAAGGTGAAATGTGTTTGTTAAGCCATAGTCCAATGGAAGAAGGTAAGGTAGAATTTGTTGGTGAAAGCATGTGACAAAACCTATTAAATTCGTGGGGAGTTGCTAATAGGGTAAGAACCTATTTATTATATTTGTGGGAAGACTGTTTATTTCAATGTGCCAAAGAATTGGGTAGGTTAGAGATATTTAGCTTTCGTTCTTCCTAGAATCTATCAGGTGGAAGAATTGAAAGAGGCTCAAAATCTGGGAAGAATGAAGAGAAGTTTTGGGCTAGTGGTTTTAGAAATATTCATGGCTTTTATTCCTCCTATGGGAGTAGCCAAGAATGATGTAAAGATTTAGGGGCTCATTATGATTGTGGGCAGACATGAGTGTGCCCGCCATCGTTGCGGTGTTAGGGACCGCCCGCCAGTCATGTGGCGATCCCACCACTGCAATTACAATGCGCCTGCCAGTTTGGCAGGCGCATTCCGGGAATTTAACATTGCGGACAGTGCTGCTTGCTGCAGCACCGTACACAATGCTAAAATGTGATGCTGTGAATTTCCCTGCACTACGTGGCAGGCACCACGTGGTGCCTGCCACGCAGTGCAGGGAAATGCAGGGGGGTACTATGGTTACCGCCCCCAGTGCAGCAACGCCTCCCCCAACCCCCGCCAGCCTTTCCATGGCGGCATCACCGTCATGGAAAGGCCGTTTTTCACCAACATCCTAGTTTGGTGGACGATGCCTGCTAGGCCCCGCCACCATTTTAGGCACCCTGCACCATCTGCCAGGCAATCAGAACGATTGCATTTGGTGGTGAAATGGTGGACAGACTTTGCTTATGCCGCGGTAACCACCGCCATCCTAATTGGGCAGTGGGTAAATTGCTGTGTGATGGTGGAAGGACCAACACCGCCGGGCCGGCGGTGGTGGTCCTTCCGCCATCCTAATCGGCCCCTAAATGTTTATCTAGAGTTATGGATAGACTTGCCATGGATAAAGCAGGGTCTTTTAAGTTGGTGAATGAGGAGATGTTGGCAATTAGAGCAATGGTAATGCAGAAAATCTCGCCTTGGAGATTATTTTGGTGAAAGAGGGTGGAGCCTGTTGGGTAATTGTGGCAAAGAAGTGCTGTTCTTATGTCCCTGATTATAGTGAAGTGGTTGACTCATGCATTACTAACATAACTAAACTGACATATGAAATTAGGTCATTAGAAGAGCCAGGTGTCTCGGAAACTGTAGTGTCTTGGATATAGAAGATAGGAAGTAGTTTTGGGAGAGTAGGTGAGTGGCTAAGTATTGTTGGTGATAGAGTTCTGCAAGCTGTTTTAACACCATTACCAACAATTTTGATTTGTGCAATTTCTTTGTTGTTCTTATTAAAACGAATAAAGTGTATAATGAAAGGATATGGTAATAAGACAGGAGAGAAACAAAGTGATACAAAATCATGGAAAGGAGCAAATCTATTTTTAGCTGAATGAATATCGAGATCAAGAGATCCAATAGATGAGATGAATGGAGGAAGACTTCAACAATTAAATACTTGATTAATAAAGTAATTAATTGATTTTTTTAGTGATTATTAATATAACCAGAGGGGGAACTGTTGTAGCGCTTTCAAAAATATGCAAACTGCACCAATATCATGTGAAAAGTATTCTTTATAATTAGAGTTTTTAATGATGCATAGAGTCGTAACCTTTGAACTAATGATGTAGTAGGAACGAGTTACCTAGGTCACTTAGAACTGTAAACTAATGTTACTGGTGTTCTATTTAAATTGCTCCTGCTCATTCCCTCCCGAATAAGTACCCCGCTGCAAAACTATCTCTTCCCTTGTTTCCGAGGAGCATCAAGTGAATGATGTCAATATTGTAGCAATATACAACATTTTTAGATAACATGCATTGTGAATGAAGCATCTATTGTGTGCTCAAAGTATCATTTTCAAGGACATCAGCTAGAAGAGTCTGTGTATATGTTTTAATTCTATGAGCCATTGTTTACGAAATGTTTCATTTGTGTTGTGCAATGCTCCAAAAGGCAGTTGAAGAGGGAGCAAGCAGAAGATTTCTCTTACCTTAAGAAATGGTTTTCTAAAGATTTAGAAAATTACGTTTTTGTTTCTGATTTGCCAGTGTGACCTTAACCATGATCATACCATGCTGAATTTTGTGAATCTATTCAAAGAAGGTGTAATTTGTGTATAAAAATACTTGGGCTTTAGAACCATGGGCTTCTTCTTTTTGGATTTACTTTACAGCTGTCAATAGGACTGATTTTGTGTGGGGATTTACTATTTTCTCAATTTTACTTAGATTATTTTATGGGGATGCGGTCAGAACTCTTTATGAGTCAGACTTAGGTTTTGCTTTAAAAATGTTTAATTAGGACTACGTTTTGATTCTGTATTTATGCAATTGGGCCCTTATTGCATTTTTCTCTGTACCTCGTTTTGACTATTCTGTAATGAATGCACTTTTTGCCCTATTTTTGATCTAGAAATCAGTCTGTTATGCTTCCAATATTTTATTTTGTTTAACTCTGCTGAATTATGTTTTTCTGATAAGGAGGCTAGTCGCTAACCGTTAGATCAAGTGAAGACATCATTTTCAAATTATCTGGGTAAAATATTGGGGTGATTAAATATCTGGATTTAGATGATTATTAGGATTTGGCTCCCACCATTGCAAGGACAGAGAATGTTATAGAATGTTGCATCAACGTCTATTTGCTTGTGGTAGGTCTCCAGGTCAGGATCTTCAATGGTATAATTTGGTTGTTAGTTGGTAGAGAGATCAGATTAGTAGCGAATGACCTTCCACTCCAATTTCACCAAGACAGTGTTCCTCCAAGATGGTGGGGTGGGGGGTGGAGCATGAACAACAATTGGTTATACATGGTAAGATTTTGATAAGACGGAGAACTAGGACACTGATCTCCTGTCTGTTGTCAATTTAGAGGGAATCAGTCATGGCTTCATATTTACCCAAATAAAGTCCTAATTTTTTTGTCTGTGGATATCAGCATGCGTGTTGTAATTGCCAGTTGCAAGATTCTCATTAGGAAATTGAAACATGATACTACCACCATTTAGATCATGTGTACCCTCCCCCACGTTGACATACTTAGTTTTTTCCAATGGGCAAAGTTAGAAGATTTGTAATCAGAGGTGTCAAGTTGTCATTTACCATGACGTCTAGGCCTCTATTAAGTATTACCCCTAAATACTTAAGTTTACTCTGTTGTCACAGAAAGCAGTAGCCTACAATGGAGGCAGAATTAGTGAGTCTGGACATAGGCAGTGATTGGCTTTTACACCAATTGTCATGATACCCTGCACTGAGAGACAACTCATTGATGGTCAGTAATAGGTTCATGATGGAGGAACCAAGGTCTTCGAGGGTGAGTAAAATATCATCTTTGAATCCACCGCAGGCATAAGAATCCCCACAATCTGTGGGTGTTAATTGATGGCAGCCACAAAAGGTTCTAATAGCGAGAAGAACATAAGAGAACATAATGGGCAGCACTGTCTGGATCCACAATTAATCCAAAATGTGTCAGACACAAAGCCTCCCCAGTACACCTATGTCATGGGGGCATCATATAGCCATCTTAGCTTAATGGTAATGTCAGACCTCCAAGCCAGCCCTCTCTAAGATTTGAAACAAATAGCTCCACTGTAGCCAGCAGAATGCCTTCTCTGGGGTGAGGGATAGGACCAATGCTTCCTCATGCAAGTCTCTAGTGGGCCACTGTAGGTGTGAGACATTCCAGAGGTGCTGTCTGATGTCCTGCAATGGACCACCCCCTTCTGCCTTTAATGAATGAGTGAAGAAATCACTCGCTGGAGTCCATTGGCTGCATGCATTTTGTACCACCTGCTGCCTACTGGCTAGGTGCAGGGGAAGGCTGAGATATAGTACATTTGTAAAGGAGGGGTAGACGAGTGACAAGAGACAGGAGACAGAAGCGACTGCAGCGACTGCTGACGTCAAACAGACCGCGCTCTGATTGGATATTAGATCAGAATAGTGCTCGCGCTGAGATTGGTGCGTTGGTGTGAGCCGCGCAAGGATTGGAAGAGCTATTCTAGTGACGTAAACGCTTTAGGATTGGTGCGTTAGTGTGAGTCGCGCTGTTATTGGTTAAAAAATCATATTGTGCAGTTGTATTAAGGAAGGGATTAGAGAGTTTGGTAAACGTTAAAATGTATTACCAAGAAGAGAAAAAGAAAAAATCTTTGTTCAGAAAGATTAAAAATTGGTTCGACAAGGATAAAGATGTTAAAACGAGAGAGGGTGAATTGTTACCTCCATCGAAAACGCCTGCATCCTTCATGGCTGCGAGATATGGGTATCATACCTGTATATGGTTGGAAAATTGGGTTAGACACAGTTCGAGGCTTTAGTGGAATGGGAAGAGGAAGTGCATGAGCGAGAGAAACAGAGGTCTGGAGGCAACTATAGGTATATGTTCGGGAGGAGACATGGTCGTGAAACTCATCATGATCGAATGACGAGATGGCGAGATGCTAGTATGTCAGAGGGATTATATCCTATGAGAACAGTTGAAGAGGGAACAGAAAGGGTTCCTGAGGCAGAAGTGAGAAGATATGGAGTTAATGAATATGAGGATGAGGTCTTGAATGACATGATTTACAAAAGACCACCTCCATATAGACCGGAACCAGAAGAGAGTACACCAGTTGTTTCTCCGATAAGAGATACAGTGCGTATCATTGAGACAGAAAATGTGACACCTGAGTTAAGAAGTGGTAATCCTTTCAGGGAAAGAGAGAATAGAAGCAGTGGCGAAAATACGAGAGAATTAGCCAGAACTACATCGGAGTTGACTGAAAAGATCAAAGAACTGACAAAGAATCTAGATGCTGTTACGGTACCCGTAACCATAGGTCCGGTTATGCCTGTTTTTGATAAGCAGAGGACGGGTGAGAATGGTTTGGTTATTCCATATGTTGGGAATAGATTGACAAGTTTGGCTGGTCCTTCAGGAGATTCAGGAAAAAGGGCAGGAAAATTCAGACATGACACATGTAGTGAAGGATTAGAGGTACAGTCTAATTCAGGACTGGATGCTGGTGAAGCTAGTTGTTCAGGGATGCCAATTTTAGAACCGCAGAAGAAAGTGGTTCCAGTGAGAAAATCTACTGAAATAACAGCTGAAGATTTGAATGAATGGATGAAAGTTCTTCAAAAGAGGGATAAAGATTCACAAGCAATTGATGTTGCTAGGTTACGTGTAGAATTAGAAGAGCTTGTTGCAGGGACAGTTCCAACAGAAATTCTAAAAAATCATCATGATGGTGAATTGTTGTTTATGTGTAAAAATATCACCTGGAGAGCGAGAAATACACATGACAGATTAAGAGCAATAGCAAATGACTATGGAGTTGACATTGATAAAGTGAAAGTGTTGCAGAAGTCTTACAGGATGGATTTCACAGATAAAGATATTGAAAATTTGAATGGTACTGGTAGAACAGGACAGATTAAAGAGATGATCGCTTTATTGCGAAAATGGGGCGATGTTGAGAAGTGGAAGGATAGGTGGTACAAAAAGAGAGAAGAATCAGGGGATAGGACTTATTCAGCATTTCCTGTGAGAGAAAAAGAGAAACCAGTGGATACTTATCCTATGAGAGAAATACCTGGAGGAGGATATGTACATGTTCCATGGACCAGACAGGATATTTTATCATTTACGAATGATTTCCCTCGATTGAGAGAAAAGCCCGTCGAGTGGTATAGGCAGGTAGACAGGTTTGTGAAATTGTCAAAAGTGCTGTGGATTGACCTGAATAGTCTGTTTGATATAATTGTTCCAGCAGACTTGTGGGCTGAGTGTAAAATAGTTGTGAGTTGGCCTACTGAGGAATATCCAAGAGATCAGAGAACAGGAGCACCAGATCCAGAAGTAATGAGAAAGTATGAGCAGGTGATCGTATACCTGAAAAATAAAGTACCTCCAAAAGAGACAGACTGGGTTAAAATAGATCGAACACATCAGGAAGCAAAAGAATCAGTTCATGCTTTTTACGAGAGGCTGATACTGGCATTTAAACAATTCAGTGGAGATGAACACCTGGGTGACAAGGATTTGAGTCATTTTGTATACAGATTTGTATATGGCCTGAGACCTGAGATTAGTGAAAGAATTCGTGAGCATACTGTGGATTGGCAGAGTAAGAAAATAGATGAGATTCTGAGACATGCAAAATACTTCAGTGATGAAATTGAAGCAAAACAGAGAAAGCTGAAAGAGAAAGCAACGTGGGCACAAGTGAAAGTTGCGGAAAGACAGGAAGCACAGTTGGTGGAACAGGCGAATAATGCAGGAAATAATGCAGGGAATAGACCTAGGTATGCAGGAAAAGGAAAGGGGACTCTTGAGGAAGCTAAAAAAAAGTTCCCATGTCACAACTGTGGCCAACTGGGACATTGGAGATCTGAGTGTACCAATCCACCATTAGTGAATAATGAGGGAAAATCCTTAAATCAACAGGTGCAGAACGAGGGGAATAATCAACAGCAGCAACAACAGAAAGTTGTGAGACAGCAGAGTCAAGAGCCAAAACCGCCCTTGCCGCAGAATAGAGGATCACAAAAGTATAATCCGGATTCGGGATTCTACAATGATGAGCAGGTAAACAAACCAAGGCGTTCTAACCAGGTACAACAGTACTTGTTAAAGAATGAAGGGAGTGAGTCTGAGGGTGATTATTGACGGTGCCGAAGAGAGGAGGAAGAGTGCATACTTGGTGCAACTCTAGAAATAGACCAGGCAGGACCATTTGTGGATGGAAAAATAAATGAAGAAGGTGTTACTTTTTTAGTAGACACAGGTGCGACAAGATCAACTGTCAGGTCAACAGATATTAGAAATCTTCCTCTCTCGGATGAAGCAATCCAAGTAGTTGGTGTAGCCAATACACAAATAAGGACACGTCTTACTGAACCAGTAAGAGTACAAATAGGGAAATTTTCAGACATGCACAGATTTATCGTCTGTGACACTAGTCCAGTGAACCTGTTAGGTAGGGATCTACTTTGTAAAATGAATTGTACAATTTTTTGTACACCGGATGGAATAGCTTTTGAAACACCAGATGAGGATGTTTTGTACCGAATGACTCTAGAAAATAGAGAGAGTGAGTTAATTGGTGCATATGCTGTGTTTGATCCAGAGGATTTGCCTCAAGAACTGAGAAACACAGTGAAAAGGACAGTTTGGGATTTTACTGGAGAGGATGTGGGATTGATGAATAATGTAGATCCTGTGAAAATTTCAGTGAAAGAGGGAATTACTTATCCTAACATTCCTCAGTACAAAATGACACCAGAAATAATTGAGGGAATAACTCCTATAATTGAGAAAATGATTCAGCAGGGAGTTCTGAGAGAACTACTGAGTAGTCCGTGTAATTCACCGATAATGGGGCTAAAGAAGCCTAATGGGAAGTTCAGGATTGTACAAGATTTGAGAAAAGTTAACCAAATTGTGGTGGCATGTTGTCCTATTGTGCCAAATCCATCAGTGATTTTGTATCAGATTCCACATGATGCTGAGTGGTATACAGTGATTGATTTGTGTCATGCTTTCTTTTCAATTCCATTGCATCATGACAGCCAGCCGATTTTTGCATTTAGATTTGGCCAGCGTATTTTAGCACGGTGTCGTATCCCACAGGGGTATACAGAGAGTCCTTCGATATTCAATCAGTTATTGAAAAAGTCATTGGAGAGTTTGATCATGCCTGAAAACTCAGTACTAGTGCAGTATATTGATGACCTACTTGTGGCATCAAAGACACGTGAAGCTTGTGAAGTAGATACTATAGCTTTACTGAATCATCTGGCAGATGGAGGGTTAAAAGTATCTCCAGCCAAATTGCAATTTTGCAAGAAAGAGGTGCATTATCTTGGACACAATATTGAGAAAGGTCTGAGAAAAGTGACTGATGACAGGATCAAAATTATCAGGGAAATGAAGGCCCCAAAGACCCAGAGAGAGGTGAGAATGTTCCTGGGAATGGTGAGTTATTGTCGTCAGTGGATAATTAATTTTTCGCTGATAGCAAAGCCACTGATTAAGCTGACAAAAAGTGAGATGACAGACCCATTGGAATTAGATGGAGAACAAATGGCAGCATTTGAAGAGTTGAAAAGCAGAATGTGTAAAGCCCCTGCTTTGGGTATGCCAGATTATGAAAAGGAATTTGAATTGTACTGCAGTGAGAGAAATGGATGTGCACTTTCAGTGTTAATTCAGAAGCATGGATTACTGAGAAGGCCTATTGCGTACTTCTCATCGACACTTGACCCTGTAGCTGTAGGTTTACCAGGTTGTCTGAAATCTGTGGCTGCAACATGCAGAAGCCTAGAACAGAGTGAGGGAATCATAATGGGATATCCTGTAAGGGTATTCGTACCTCATAATGTGGCAATTCTTTTGACAAGAAGCAGAACTCAGTACATGTCACATAGTCGGTTGACTAAATATGAGAAAGTCATTCTGGGAGCATCAAATGTGACTCTTGAGAGATGTGTGAATGTGAATCCAGCGACATTGTTGCCGGATATTGAAAATGTGGGTGTGAAAACAGAAGATGATCACAATTGTTTGGATGTGCTTGATTACTGTACAAAACCGAGACCAGACATAAGGGATCTTCCCTTGCATGAGAGTGATCATGTGTTGTTTGTGGATGGATCATGCCTGAGGAATGATGAGGGTGTGCTATGTGCAGCATATGCAGTGTGTAAGGTTTCAAAAGTAATGGAAGCATCATCATTGAAAGGAGTGAAATCTGGGCAGGTTGCTGAATTAGTGGCTTTGACAAAAGCTTGTGAAATTGGGAAAGATTTGAGAACGACTGTGATGACTGATAGTCAGTATGGATTTGGAGTTGTGCATGACTTTGGCCAACTTTGGCTACAAAGAGGTTTCTTGACGTCGTGTGGGACTCCAATAAAGAATGCTGAAGTGATTGGGAAATTACTTGAGGCGATACAGCTGCCTAAAGAATTAGCAGTTGTGAAATGTGCTGCTCATGGACAAGGAGATGATTTTGTGACAGTGGGCAACCGTTATGCAAATGACATTGCTCAATATTGCGCCAAGAATAACCAGTCCATTAATCGGGAACGAGAAGGTGAAATGTCTTTTTGTTCTGTGATGTTTACTAATGTCTTAGAGACGTGGGATGAAGTGAAACAGTTGCAGGATGAGGCAGAGGAGGAAGAAAAGAAAGATTGGATTAAGGCAGGTTGTGCCCCAAGAGAGACAGACCATGTTTGGGTCTATAGAGATGGTAGACCAGTAATGCCGAACTCCATGCTGTCAGCAATGGCAAGGATGCATCATGGCCAGGGACATTTGGGAAGGGATTCGATGATTAGGTCTTTCAAGCAAACCTGGTACAATGCAAAGTTCAGGACAATTGCAGAAAGTATCTGTCAAAGATGTTTGATTTGCCAGCAATTTAACACAGGGAAAAAGACAGTGGTGAGTCTGGGAACAATAGGTAGAGAAGGAGGTCCTTTTACAAGAATGCAGATTGATTTCATTGAAATGCCCCAAGTGAACAGACTGAGGTATGTACTAGTGGTAGTCTGTTTGTTTTCAAGATGGGTTGAGGCCTATCCGACTAGGAGAAATGATGGAGTAACAGTGGCAAAGTTACTGTTAAGAGAGTTGATTCCTAGGTATGGATTTCCGGTAACGATTGAGTCTGATAGAGGTGGACACTTCTATAATGAACTCATGAGTTTGATTTGTGAAGCATTAAGCATACAGCAGAAGCTACATTGTGCATACAGACCAGAGGCTTCTGGTGTTGTTGAGCAGATAAATGGCACAATCAAGAACAGGATTGGTAAGATGTGTTTAGCCACTGGTATGAAATGGCCGGATGTCTTGCCTCTAGTGCTAATGACTATTAGATCTACTCCAGATAGAACTACTGGTTTAAGTCCGCACGAAATCATAATGGGACGTGCAATGCGACATGCATATGTACCTGTCAATAAGTTGATGACAATAACTGATGACATGATTTTGGATTACTGTAAAGGCCTGGCTGACGCAGTTCATTCTGTGTTTCACCAGATTGGAGAAGAAGCTACCACACTTAAGAAGAAGCAAGCTCATGACCTGAGTCCAGGAGACTGGGTGAGGATTAAAGTTCACAGAAGAAGAAATTGCTTGGTTCCAAGGTGGGGAAGACCAAGACAAGTCATTCTAACTACGACAACTGCAGTGAAGTGTGCTGGTGTGAAAAACTGGGTGCATGCGAGTCATACTCTGAGAGTTCCAAACCCAAAGGATGGGACTGGTAGAGAGTATTTTGAAGAGTCAGATTCCAGTGATGATGAAGACCCAGAACCAGTGAGAAAAAATCAAAGTTCAGGAAAAGAAGCAGAAAAGGCTTCAAGAGAACCATTGAGAATCTCAGAAAGGAGATCAGATTCTGAAAGAGAGCCTGAAGTTCCAAAAAGCAGTGGAGGAAAAAGAAAAGAAAAGAGCAGTTCCACAGAAATTACTCCTGAATCAGAAGAGGAGGAGATTGAAGAACCACTTGAGATTATATCTGAAGAAGTAGGGTCAGAAGAAGATAGAGAGGGACAGATTGCGGAAGACCCCCGAGGAGGTGTAGGGAACATTCTTGACAAGCTAGGTGAAGGGACAAGTAGACAGCAAGAAGATTGCGTGTCGGAGACCCGAGGAGGGACAGAAGTAGGGAAGTCTCAAATAGTGGTGAAAAAGACTGTGGAGCGAAAGAAAACTGCTGAAGAACAAGAGGCATTTGAAACCGAATCGGATGAAAGTGAGAATGGAAAATTGGAGGGTCGAGTTCTGAGAAAGAGAACTTGGATTGGAGAATGAAATAATACAGAAACAAGACCGAAAAAGGTCGTAAGAGGAGATTTTTGGCCTAACAACAGAGTAAAGAGGCTGAGATACAGACTGATAAGAGGGAATACATCGAAAGCTGAACAAGTGAATGAAGTGTCGAGTCAAAACGAAGTAAAGAGAAAGGAGCAAAAGGAGTCAAGAGAACCTGAGGAGATAAAGAGAATTAGAAGACCCAACCAAAAGTACAGATCACCGGAATGGTCTTATGTGGCACTGTCTGAAGAAGGAGAAGAAGAAACAGTGAATCGAGACAATCCGGAGGGGATCTTGAGAAAAGTGGTTGAGGAAAAGGAAGAATCTGTTGCAATCTTAAAAGTTATCCTGACTGACATTGGAGAAGAGTTGGATGCACAGGATGTTGTTGATGATCTGATACAATTTGATGTTGCTAAAGAAGAAGGAGTGAAAAGTGATGAATATCCAAATTGAGTAAACTGAAGAAATCACTTGGAGAAAAGTGAAAAGGAGAAAGTCTGAAATTCAGCTGTCTGAAGTAATCCAAAGTTCGAGAAATTTCAGTAGTGGAGTAGTAGAGGCTAAGTCAAAAGACAAGGTCAAAATAGTAAAATGGCTAACATAGAGAATAATCAAAGTAGATGTGCCTTCTTAAGAAGATGGTGTAAAATGTGCTGCTGCTGTACTGGATTATTAATGCTACTATGGGGTGTTTTAGCTTTATTAGTTACATTTAGAGTTTCAATAGGTACATTTGAAATACATACTGAGAATGAGACAGATGCAGAGAAGAGTTCGCAAAAAGTAGTTCCAACTAGAATTAGTAATACTTACATGCATAAAGATAGGTCAATTAATGATTTTTCTAGTAATGTTTTTTCAAAGTTGCTATACGAATATGTGAAAACAATGGAAGTTAGGGATTGCTATGTTTGTATGCAATTACCTGCATCCGTTTCAGAGGGTGTTACTTATCACCATTTACCAGCTACGTATGGAATTTCTTGTAGTGTATTAAGTAGTGTTTTTTATTTGCTGGGGAAAATAGATTATAAGATGTCTAACAAAGATAGTATTTTTGGGCACTTGCCAATGAACAAAGAGCTGAATCCAGCTAAAGAAGCTAACATTTTTGGTGAGATTTTTATTGAGAAAGAAGAATTAACATTAGATTACATTTTTAAGAATAATTTAACTTGTAGTTTGGAAGAAGAGGAGAAAGCTTTCCTAAACATGGTGGAGGAAAGGAGATTGAGTATGCATGAAAAGGCAGGGAAATATAAAGTGAGTGAGACAATTTGGGACATTGAGATGGGAAAAGAATTGAGAAATGGGGTTAGTCCAACTTTAGCTTTAGATGCACCACAGAAGGGTAAGCTGTGCATTACAAGAGGGAAATCCCAATATGATACATATTTTGTTGGGACTAGTGAATGTCATGATACATACTTCATTGCAACAGGATGGGGTTTCAGAGGTGGAGAAGATACAATTTTTCCAGGAGTGTATTATGTTTGTGGGAACAAGGCTTATTACAAGTTGCCTGACCATTGGTATGGCACGTGTTATGTGGGCCTGGTTTTTCCAAAGATCTTTCATATAGATAGAATAGAAGATGTAGAACATATTAATTTACTAATGCGCTTCAAGAGGGAAACTTGGTTTGAAATAGTGGGTGACATTTTTGGAGCTTTAATTCCAGCAGTGGGAATTTCTTTAAATGCTTATGGGATTCGGAAACTGTCAACAGTGGTGGATCGCTTATCGACAAATACCGCTGGAGGGTTTCTTTTGGTGAATACGGAACTAATTGCCGTATGTGCCATGTCTATGCAAAATAGACTTGCTCTTGATATTCTATTAGCTAAGGAGGGTGGAGTTTGTGGAATGCTGAAAGTTCAACATTGTTGCACTTACATTCCAGACGAAAGCAAAGACCTGAAGGTCTATATCAAAAATATTACTGATTTGCATGAAGAATTAGTACCACTTGAAGCTGAAAGTATTTGGACTAAAATAGCTAATAAAATAGTTGCTGTTAAGAGTTTTATTGCAAAAATAGGTAGTACTATTATAGGTAAGATATTGTTTCCTTTAACTTGTATAATTGTTGCTTTATTGATATTGAGATTGGTGTGTTTGTGTTGTAAAAACAGGGGAGGGAAAAAGAAATTAATTAAAAGAAATAATGAAAAGAGAAATAAAAGGTTGAAAAGAGAACCACAAGAAATTGAATTAGAAGAATTAAGGGAGAGTGTCTACTTAGAAACAAAGAGGGATGATGAAAGAGTGTCTGGTGTGTAGTGTTGTGTAAGGAGGAAAAGACATTTCCAATTTCTCCTAAAATGGGACTAAATTTCCCTACATTTTTTTTTTTGGGTTATTTGGTGATAAAATCACCAAAGGGCGGATTGCTGGAGCAGGATTTTCTGATGAAAATCTATTGGGTTTTTAAGCTCTGGTTTGTCTATTTGTCATAATTAAAATTACTAATTATTAAATTATTAATTATTTGTTTTGTGTATATGTTTAAACTTATCAACGTGAACTAATGAGAAGAAAACTGACACGAGGGAATGCTTTCGTATTGCTATTTAATAAATGTGCATGTTTTATTAAATAAACGTTGCTGAGTGCTGTTTATTTTAAAGCACGAAACGCTTTTGAATTAATGCTTTTCTGTGTTGCAAAAGCTAGATAATTACATACACATAAGGGTATTAGTGGGGTTAACACTGTTTAATCACTATGCTGTGGTAACGTTGTTTTTGTCTCTTTTAATTAAGATGGTCCATTTTGGCCTAGCATAAAATGTCCGCCGTTTGCAGCCTGGCCTCGAGTGAAAGATTTGTGATGAGAGGGCCTTGCTGAATATGGTTGAATCATCTGACCACAGTCTTCGCCTGGTTAAAACTTTCCGTGAGGACAGTAGCAGTGCTGGGCAAGTCTCCAAGAACCAAGAAATGTTTGAATAGCCTTGGAGGACAAAGGAGCCATAAAGAATGAACTGAATGGACTCTGAAGTCATCGTGTTAGCACTGAGCAAATGTGGATGTTGAAGGATAAATTTTTTAGTTCCTGTTCTGTTTTTTATTTTTGTGATTTTTCCTGAGCGGAGATTTTCCAAATGTAGCGATGCTACATCCTTTCCTGCTCGCTCTGCTCAGCGGTTCGGCGGACGTGTAGAACATTTAATGTTTCTTTAATATTGCAAGTTTCATTATAAATATTGTTAGCCTAGAGAGGGTGGGAGGCCACTTTGCCATTTCTTCCCAAACCTGCGTTGGTGAGGATCGATGCTGTGAGGATGGTGACTCGGGAGACTTCTACTGAGAGACTTGTCCTGATGACCCATTCTGACATTTAGCTAGAATAGGTAATTATGAGAAAATGATTTATTCTGATTAATTTCTTTGACTAATTTTAGATAAAGAATCATAATTTTAAATACGGTGTTGGTGATTATTTCTTGTCAATTATTGAGTACTCTATTTGATTATTGTTGTATAGATTGTTTAGATTAT
Organism: Triturus cristatus; assembly: GCF_964204655.1. Classification (NCBI taxonomy): domain Eukaryota; kingdom Metazoa; phylum Chordata; class Amphibia; order Caudata; family Salamandridae; genus Triturus; species Triturus cristatus. Next base: position 561,259,240 of record NC_140590.1, read on the forward strand.
GACTCAGGACAATTACAATAACTAGGTCTTTTCGACCTCAATGTAGATGTGGGGTGTTTAGGAGGTTTCCTTCCACAGGTTCAGTGCTGGTGGAGTATTTGAGTGTATGTTAGTGAAATGGGCCCTAGTGTTTGGTGAGTGTATGTGCGTGTAACTGTGAAATTACTCTATCCGTGGAAGTAGGGAGATTTTGTTCACCCCAATCTGCATCACAATTACATAGCCCAGCCTGGGCGTGATGAGAGCGTGAATGACTGTTTTCCCGGCAGGAAGGAAAGGTAGTGCAGAAACATTTTTGCAATGTGTAGCAGGACAAAGCAGGCCCCAACCACGGAATTTACTTGGCGTTGAAAGGACAACCGGTTATCAATCTTTGCTTTTTTAACGGAGGCTAGGAGCTGCATGTCATCAGCATTTAAAATTATTTTGGCCTAAAGGAATCCACCAGAAATGCCAGCGGAGTAAGATAAATATTAAACAGTGTGGGACTGAGGGATTAGCTCTTAGGGACCCCGACTGTTAGTCCTTTGTCGCCAGAAGAGAAAGGGGGAGTCCATACCTCCTTTCCTCTATTCTCTAAGAAAGACTTCATCCATTTCAGTGCAAGGCCGTCAGTTCATGGTGGGAGAGGAGCCTAATGTGGGATACCATTTCAGAGCCTGCTGATAGATCTAATATCAGCACCGCCTTACACCCTGCCTCTAGGGTCCTTGCCTGACAGAAATTATTGTCTTATTTGTGATCAAGGATAAAGAGACCACGCGTTCTGCCTGTTTGAATGAATTGTAAAGGGTATCGGTCAGTTCAGCCTTGCTCCATTTGTAAAATTCCCCAGGGAAGCCATCCCCCCGGGTGCTTCGTTGTATGGGAGATCAGCAATTGCATCGGAATCCCATCTTTCGAGATTCCACCTCCAGGAGAATTATCACAGAAGAATTCTACTTCACTGTCCAAGGCGTCTTGTGCCTCAGAACTGTAGAGATTGTTCTGACAACTGTCTCATGTGTATGAGATTTCCAGGGGAAGCTCAACAATGTCCCCCACTCATTACACACTGCAGAGATTGCCATGGACGCTTCTCACTGTCAAACCTGGGCTAGCAGGAGCATGCCGGCATTCCACCCATGTTCATAATTGCCACATTTGAGATGGTGGAGAAGATATTTTGCTTTTGAATGAAATAAGGAGTTGACATCATTTTAGCCTTCTCTAGTTTCTTTCTCTTTTCGTCTCTAGCCATCTCAGTGTAGATATTTGTGAGGGCCCTTATAGAGATTTGAAGTAACACTTGCTCCTCTTTTTTCTTTTATTGTACACAGCAGCATCTCTCATCATTTGCCCCATGTAGTAGCCTCACCAGCTGCCCATTGGCTTGTGATGAATCGACTGAATGTTTGTTTCCTTCCAGGTGAGTGCGAATATGCCCCCTCAGCAGTGCTTTCTTAGGAGGCATTTTATCTCAGGAGATGGTCATATGCCATGGTTTTCTAGGAGTGCTTTACTGGCCCATTCAATTTCCAGTAGCAACAGGGCGATGTCCCAGATAAAAACCTCCAGTGGTGCTTCAGGTAATAGCCTAATCTGGACTGAGTTCCATGGGCATAAGAAAGGAATTATATACTTTATACAGTTGGTGCATAAGTCTCCATACATCGAGTAAGTTGTGATCTACCAGGACATCCCTCAGCGCTGCTTTGGCATTTTGTGCATGGATCAATTTGATCCTGTCAAGAACCGATTCTGGTGCCCTGTTCCAGCCTCCTCCAAGGATTATCGGAGTAGTGCCAAACTCTGTAAGGACTCTGGATACTTGAGGCAGGAAGGGCAGCGGAGTAAAATTAGGTACGTAGACCGATCCCACCACAAAGGATCTAGCACAAAGTGCACTTTTGTGAACTCAATTCACATTGTGTCTGTCCCTGTCATCTGTAATATGAAAGACAGCGATACCCTGACCAAGCATGCCGCTCCACATCTCTTGGATCTGGCTGGCAGGGTTCTCTGTCTAGGCAGCACCTGAGGGTGCAATCTACTGCTAGAGGGAACTTTCACCGCACACTCTCCTTAGCTTCTCAGAGTCATTCTGCAATAAATGTAAAATGTTTTTTGTCAACACTTTGAACCCGGTGAGTGGTCATTTGGCCAGGATCTTCATCAGGACAGGTAATTACGTACCTCTGTTAGAATTGGTCTGGGACCATGAGGGGGCTAAGAATGTAAAAAATGCATTGTAATTGCTAGAAATAATTGTTAAGCGCTGTACAAAGCATCACAAATAACCTGCTCTAACGTGATCAGGCTCTGCACAGGTTTCAGCGAGAGTCTAACCACTGCAGGCAGCCAGGGGTGCTATGCCATCACCTGTCCTGATGACGTGCCTCCCCAAATGAGCACTGTCGGGAGTCAAAACATCTAGAAAAAATGTTTTTTTTTTTACTGTTCAGAGTATTTAATATAATTTAATTTGGAAAAACGGCCACAAATCCATACACGTCAGTGTGGTTTTTGTGAGCTTTTGCCACTTGTTCACTGATCACGTGCTCTGTGCCGTCATATATGACATGTATCACATTGTTTAGAACAATATTCTATATTTATATGTAATACATTGATTTGTCTAAATCATTGAAATTTCATTGTTATATCACATTGTCTTTGTGAGCTTTGGTTTACATAATGTTATAGAATGACAAACAATATAACATGTTTTTGCCTTGGTGCTCTAATTTTAATGTAATGTTATTTACTAGCAAGTGATTTTAAGGGAACTACTGATGTTGTTGTATAGGTAGATTACCTAGCTTCCTTTAAAGCAGTGGGTTTCCCCTTTATTATTTGAACAATCTTATTGAACAGGCAGTGCTGGTGGCTCCAGTATTGTCGTGTGAGTTTGTGATGATGGAACCATTGTGGCTTCTGTAGAAGCGGTCGGCATCATTAAAATATGGTGGGTAGCAATGCCCAAAAAACACTCAACATACATATGTTGTGATTGCTGGCCACAGGGGCTGGCCGCCATATCTCTCTTCTGGCACTCTCCTTGGCGTCTAGGGGTGGAAAGGGAGGGACTTCCTCACTTGTGCCACGCAAATCCAACCAATCCTGGAGCTTCAGTGCAGCTCCAGGATTGGTTGGAGCAGTCTAAACCAGTGCTCGTTTTGAGGCTAGGGGCATGCAGCTGCAATTCCTCAGCTGTTTCTCAGCCCTGAGATTGCAGACTCTGAAGTGCGCATGTCAGATTGCCCGGCTGTAGGCAGCCGACCAATATGCTAAGTGCACTGGCAGGAGACTGAAGTAATAGTGCAATTGCACTAATCAGCCCCGCCCCCTGCCACACATAATAAAATGTCATTTGTTACCATTTTATGAATGTGTGTGCCTGCTGCGCTGGAAGCAGGTGGGGCGGCGCTCCTCTGCCATAACGGAGGAGCTGCCGCTAGGCTCCTGATGGACTCTATAAAACTGTGATGTAAGCGTTGGAGCAGAGTTAAAGTAATGCAGGTTTAGAATGCTGAGTTTGCGGTTACACGCAGAAGAATAAAGACGCGTTATACTAAGCTCTGTGTGTGGTGGGCTGGGGAGTACCTGGCCTGGAGATGATGCTACGGCCCCGTCCATGATAATGGAAGAGGCAGGACCACTTAGGGAAGTGTTAAATTGTTATATCAAGTACCTCATGTGGTTTATCTCTTTCAGCTGCACTGGTCAACCATCTGGTACTGTTATCGCTGATCCTCCCAGGCAAACTTATGGGCATTGATTATACGCTGCAAAAGAATGGAAAAAAGACTGTGTAGACCAGATAGCAAAAGAATGGATGGGAATTATACTTGTTTAAAGAAGAGAAAGTAAAGTCAGTAGGGAAGGTATGTAAAGAGAGATAAGGCATCCCTCTTGCAGTTAACGAAAGGAGACTATAACATTTTGGTTGTGTACAGAATTAGAGGGTACAGCAAGGCACACAATAGAATGAGAAGATAGACTTTGTCTAGAGGCAACATGAAATCATAGCAGAATTAACAGCATACCATGGAGCTTGTCACTTTGTCTCACTCTTAGATTTGTCGGCAACTATGAATTTTATGGAACTAAATGGGTTCAAGCAATCGGATGATCAAGGATTGGCACTTTGTAGCCCCCAAAATGGTACAATTAATTAAAACATAAAACTTTATTAAAAAGTATATAAAATCTCTATCTGGTTGTCAAACCTTCAAAGATGAACTTAAGGCAGAAGTGTACTAATTTCTTGGCGCATTTAAAACGGTTTGAGAAAATATGGATGGTCCTAGGAAAACTTTCTTTGTGTCTTAGGGGCACTTTAATTGTTGCCAAATCTCTCATATTCATTGCCAAAACCTGAGGATTCTTTGATATGCACATGTGAAATCTGGTGTCTTATCAACATGCTGAAAAGGGGTTATGTGTGTCTCCTCAGCAGAGCCAGGGTGGATGTAGCAGGCTTGTTCAGCAGGTGCAGGATGGGTTGGTACCTGATGATCCAGCACAGGTGGAGCTGGTGACTATTGAGGAGTCCCAGAAGGATCAGCCCCAGGACCAGAAGGTGTTTTACGTAGTAGACTTGGTATAAGCGCTCCAGATCTACTTTACCTACTAAATGCACCAAAGCAGCGTATTTGATTTCCTTTTAGTCTTGCGGCATCCTTGTATTTGATTATGGACTGTATTAAATGTTTTCTTTTTATTGTCAGGGTCTGGTTCATTCTTTGATGGATGTCTTAATGTTTCTTGCGCCTGGGAGCTGAGCCCAAGGCATTTGTTGGCACATTACAAATAATAAACAATTATCCACAATAATGCAGATGGGTGTTTGCACAACAGTCTCAGGGAGGATCTTAAATGTTTGTGCAGGAGGCATGGACTTGACGAGACGCTTGATCGGCAGGCACAGGGGGCATAAGGCCTGCTTCTTGGTCCTCAAGCACTGGAAGCACATGGGCCTGTTCAGAAAGCACAAGAGTATTGGTGTATTTTGCAGCCACAAAGGAGCAACGGACTGTGGGGTGCTGAGGCCTTTGAGAAGCAGGAGTGGATCAGGCTGTTAGGTAGACCTCCAGGAGTCCTCCGACTGAGTGCATGCGGTAGAAGACAGCCAGCGGTAAACCAAAGTTTAAGATTGCAAACCAAGTGCGTTCTCCATAAAACTTCTTCTCAAGTCCATTTTCAAACTGAGGGTGCAGACCAAAGGCTGGCATGATCCAGAGCTGGTGAAAAGAAAAGCACAGTAGTCACTCGTCAAAAAGTCATGGATAAACACACAGGGTCAGAAGAAAATGAGTGAAGTAACCAAAGAGCCAGCATAGGCTATGCAACCACAGTTAAGCGGATGTGGATAGTACAACAAAACACACACAGTCTCGAACCTAGGGGCGCTTTGTAAACACTATAGCTGCCATCTTTGATTCTGATGAGTTAGTTGTATTGCCTTATTTGACAAAAGCTTAGAATATTGCCTTCCTTCTCTTCCCCTGGACAAATGCCTGCCTATAGGAGACTTTTGGCGCCTAGAGACAGACAGCATTGGCAAAGCCCGTAGATATAGCTTTGGAAAGCTGTTGCAGTGGTTATGTATTTTTAATTTTTTTACTGCAAGCATATGATACAAAAACAGAAAAGAATGAAAACATAGGAAAGCCTGCTGCCTAAACATGGGGGCCTTATGCTTGCAATAAATTGTTTGATTAAAAACAAAATTACCTATACATATAATTTTGAAAGAACGGCACTGGTGGTCCCAAGCAGGCAGTTGAACTTAGAACAGCTATAGAAATCTTTTTAGTGTTAATGCACATCACAGGAAAATCTGATTCTTGTTGGGGCAAAGAAAGTGTAACCTGTCTCACCTCTTCTGGCACAAGGTCTGTGGTCACTCCTCAGGCAGTTTTGAGAGTTGTCTATGTTGACTGTCAAGATTAGTGGTCCTTACTTTTGCCCATGAGTATGCATCTCTCCTACATCTAGGGTTGTCAGATCACTCTTTGGAGGTTCCTTCCCTAAGGACTGGGTGGTCTGCTGAACACCACGACTAGGTAATTGGAAGGATGTTGTTATTATTAGAAGAGTGAATGACCCATATTCATGCTTCTGTTGGTGCCAGTAGATGACGGCATCAAACGCTTACGGGACTCAGGCTGCCCATCATCAAGAAGTGAGTATTCCAACAAAACTGGAATTCAGGAGAGCACGACCGCACGCCCGCAGTGGTGATGGGACTATTTTCAGAGTCAGGGTTCTGAAATTTAATTTTACATTTCAAAGTGTAAAGAAGCATTGGCAGCACACCAGCACCATTCCATGGACCTGTTGCAGCTGACCAGCACTCCTGGTTGTAGCTCCACTGCACCCTATTGACAACCACTCGCATGAAGATACAGCAAGACTGATCCCTCATAAGCAGCTCATTTCATTGCTTTTCTCATACTATGTCTACCCCTTTTATACCCATCGGAAGCCTTTTTCTCAATGTTGTGAACTGCTCGAAACTGGTAGAAATCTTCTTGCTTTAGTACCACGTTCCCTACTACATGGCAGGCCATGAGCATCGGGCACTGGTAGTGGCTGATTGATGTTCATCTCCCTCTACCTTCTCCCTACAACTCTAATTGCATCCCATCCCATTGCTTACTTCACCCTGCCCTACCTCTGTGTCTTCAGAGGATGGAGTTAGGCCTCTGCTGTAATAGTAGGGATCTTCCTTTCTGTTACTTGGTCTGGCGAGGGAGTGAAGTAGGAGGGTGTGTGCAAACCCTCGTGCTGGTGACCTCTTTGAGCCATGGTGATGGAGTTGGGGCATGGAACGGGAGATTGAGATTGAGAGGATGACTTTGAGGAACTTGCGTTGGCTGGTAGTTGCAATGGCAGCAAAGTTGGTGGTGGGTGGGCAGAAATGGATGATCTTTTCTTTTCAAGGGGGGTGGTTGTGAGGTGCTTGGCTTGTTGTATTGTAGAGGATGCAGTGGTTGGGGAGGGGGAGTGACAGGGCTCTACTGGCTTCTATTCATGCTCCATTGGATGTGCCTTGTGGTAGTACTGGGGCTTATATCAGTTGGGAGGCTAGTGTTGGGGGTGCAGTGGTGTCTTCTCGGGTACGCAAAGCTAGTTGCTCTAGGTGAGGATGGGAGGGGCTTGTGAGGGGGGCTTTTGATGTGGCTTCTGTGACGAGGGAGCGAAAGCACTGGGGGCATCTTGCATCAGAGGGGCCTAGTGTATTTTGTGGGTTCTGGGAGAGTGGTCAGTTTCAGCAGTGGTCTGTGCCTTTTTAGTTCTTCTGAAGCATGTGGTAGAAGGTGTACTGCTGCGGTTAGCAAATGACCTTTGCCTATCCTCTGTGTCTGTGTTTTTGGGTCGCTCTCGCTTTTTTTTCTTCTGGATGAAGTCCACATATCAAGTTGCTAACCTCTGGTTTCGGTATATGATACCTTTCAAAGTGGACCCTGTCGATATTTTGTGCTGCTTCCCTTCTCTTCATGCTGGGTCCATAGAATGATGACAGCCTCTGCGCCTACGGCATCCCCACTGGGAAATTGTCCTTGTTTTGGCCTCGCAAGCTGCTGTAACTGTGCTGTTGTGGTTGGGGTGCTTGAGGACTCAATGCTTCCCTTTTCCTCGTTTGTGCCCTGGTGCATGACTTCTCCAAAATTACTGCTAGACTTTACTTCTCCACCACTACTATCCTACAACCGTAGCAAACACCATTTACTCATTAGACGAGATCCTTAACTTCGCAACCCGAATACTGTATGACCAACCTAGACACCCCTACTTCAAAACGCCACCACCAAGCAGGACAGTGCACTCCAAAAACAGGGCCATACGCAAGCTATTGAGACTTGTTTACAAAGCAATACATGGTCTGGCCCCTAAGCACATACACACAAATTTAGAACCTAATATCCACCTACAATGTTCTAGTAACACCCAAACAGCCTTACACTGCCTTCAAATTCCAATTGTTCCACAAATATTCCTTATTCTACTCAAAACAAGAACATGGCAGCATGTGGAGCAATGGGCAAGCCAATCCATACAGCACATAAATGCATTTAACTTCATAATACAATCAAAACATTACCATATGAATTTGTAAAGCACATCTATTGAGAACAAAAATTGCCACTACACTGTTGATATTACAGCTCATAAACTAAACCCAATTTCTGATTTTTGATGTAACGCTAAAAACCAGAGTGAGAAGGTCCCAGACACCATAAGCTTTGTACCACTATACAAATGGCTGACCATGCAGAATATAGGTTTTCGTAGCACAACAATAAAACATAAGTACTCATCCATGTGTTCCTGCACAGAAAAGTGGGGTGACTTGAGTAGGAAGTTCCTGAGGAGGTCACTCTGAATTTTTGTGCCATCGGCACATACCCAGAGGCCGACACCATGATCTGGACATGTGCAGATGCCTTGATGAAGAGAGTGGTGGCTCTGCTCCCATACAATTCTCCAGGGCAGTTAGTGTTGGCAGCATTGATCAATAAACGTTGAACACAGTGTTGCCAGCCCTGCATTTTCATTTAACAAATCACATCATCCTAGGAGTTGTAGCCCTTCATCAGTTAAAGCGAGTAGGCGGGAAGACCAGGTGATAATGATGCGCAAACGGGAAAACTAGTACAGGATACATAGTGTTCGCAAACATGGAGCAATTTGGAAACCCAGAGCTCTCAAGTTTCCGAAATCCATGGGTAAGGGGGTCACTCATTCCAAGTTTTCTCCTTGCATTCTGAAGCCTATAGTTCTGAATTCATGATGTTTTGATTGGGAATATGCCATAATTAGCACAGTATGATATTCAACAAAGAACACATGCCGTTCACATGCAGCTGAGTCTCTAAACTTCTTATCACATTCTATAGTAGGCTCAGCGTTCCTACAGGTGATATTCTTTTCTGAATAACACTTAAAATTGACCGGTTTTCATATCGGGCTGAGAATTACAGCCTTATTCCTGGTCGGGGATCGTACGCGATTGCTACTTGTTAGTGATAGCCCGCACTACAAGACACAATGACAGTAGCTTGATGGATGATGAATGAATTGTTTCTCCCTAAGGGATCTAAGTCAGAGCAGTATTAGGGGTCTCAGGATTCCCACATATCCTTCGGTCTGGACCTTTGTGGGAGTGCAGCCTTTTATAGTTCTAGTTTTTTTTTATTTCAGTATACCATTCTCCTACTATTCTTTCGTGGTTGAAGACGTACTCCATCACCAGTGCACGGCAATCTGTCTCTTTTCTGGGAGTAATGTCAGTGCTGTGATGTCCCTCATGTATCCCAGGAGAACTAGCACAGGTGAGAGTTGAGTACTCTGGCCCATTATGGTAAAGACATAGTGTTAGACCCGGCCCTCGTAACATAGCTAGACCTGACCCCTGCACCTCACACCAGCCCCCAAACCCACGGCCTAGCCGATCCTTCCCACCAGAACTCGCACGCACCCAACCCGGACTTCCCCGTCCGTGGCCTTCTGCCCTTCGGCCACACCGGGCCCGCGTGCCCACTTCATGCAACAAGATGGCCGCCCGGCCCCAGCGCGACCCTGGCCTAGAGGCGCCACTCCGGCTGGAGGACAGCACGCTCCCCTTGGGGTGAGAGAGGGAGGAGCAGTTTCTATCACACCTCTGCGCTTCCCTGGGACGGTGGGTTTCGATCGACCTGCCGGCCTCCCCGAGGGCTGGCTCCACGCCTGCTGGGTGTCTGGGACTCCTCCCGACCCGGCCCTGAACGGATCAAAAGACAATGGCAGGAAACCCCCAACAAGCGACCCCCAGGTGACAAGACCCCTGCCTGCACAGGCTCCGGACATCAAAGAGGGGTCGCCCTATAACAAGGAGTGCTCTGGGACTGTCCGGCAGATTCGCCTTGGAACACCTGAGCCCTGCTGAGTGACTCGCGGCTCCCTGAAGATCGTAAGACCTCCGAACTTGTGCTTGAGCCCTGCTGAGTGACTCGCGGCTCCCTGAAGATCGTAAGACCTCCGAACTTGTGCTTGAGCCCTGCTGAGTGACTCGCGGCTCCCTGAAGATCGTAAGACCTCCGAACTTGTGCTTGAGCCTTGCTGAGTGACTCGCGGCTCCTCGAAGATCGTAAGACCGCCGAACTTGTAACCGAGCCCCGCTGAGTGACTCGCGGCTCCCACAGACTCTCTTGGTCCCGCCGGACCCCACGACAACAACCGTATCCCCCAGCTCGAGGATTGTGAGCTGTGCGAAGGGTACGCTCCTGCATTTGATCCACATCCCCAAAGACTGTCCCGCTACCTCCTACTCCCCTCCAAGACTTTGAGAGCCCACGCTCTGCTTGTATATATTTGCTGTGCTGATCATAAAGATCCTACTACTCCAATCTGATAAAGATTTGCTCGTAAGAACTCCTCGTGTGGTGTCTATCTGTCGTGTGGTGCCGAGTGTGCGATCCTAGATACGAGGTTCCTCCCCTGAGGAGTCTCCCGCCAGTGCCCGGCTACGATACCTCGAGGGTGGGTCTCAGGGCAGTCAGGGCCCCTCCGGGCCCCTCTGAGGTCGCCTTCTAACACATAGGCAAAGACCGCTTGCCCATATGTGCTCATTGATGGCCATGTCCAGGCTGTAGGAAGGAACCCTTTGTCACATGTCTGGTATTTCCTGGATGGACAATCTTCTCTTAATCTGCATTCCACTCAATTTATAATCTAGAAACAGGACTACAAGTACCAGACTGCAACTCGCACATGGAATAAAGGAACCCAAGAAATCTGGCAAGCTGACCTTTTGAAGTCCTTAGTAAAGATCCTTCTTGTAGTGTTCAGAGAAAGGGGTCTGGCACACAAAATGTATCTGAACTTGTGCATCATTACAGGCAAAGCATGAATGACACCGACAGGCCTGACTATCGGATTGATAAAAGATGTGGGCTATGATTGGAGGACACTGGTCAGCATCCATCATACAGGTGAGGTCTGAAATGGTGATGGGAACAAAGCGATGAGCTCTTACAGCATGAATTCGTCAGATGAATTCTTCACACTCCTGTCTCTGCCCTTCACTATTGCACACACAGATCCCATGCAAGCAGAAGCCGCATTATACACAACATGTACTCAGGAAGCCAACAAGGAGTGGGCTAAGAGGCAGGGGCGGAATCCGCAGCACATAGGGATTTATTACAAGTTCTCCCCCAACATAATGACAGCAATAGGAGTGGTGTAGAATTGCTGTTCTGACTTACTTTATTGGTCACAAACTTATCACACTTTACAAACTCAGCTGTGCGTTGTCAGCTCACTTTACGCAACTTTCCAAATCTGGAGAAAACACATTCAATAATAATACTGCCTTTAAGGCATAAGAGTTAGTTGGCAGAACAATCCAGACCGTTTCTGATCAGACTCATATCTATGCACATGTCGAGCAGTTTTGGTCGAGCTGAATCCGGAATAAGAACCCAGGGCTGCTGGTTTGATGGTCAAAATGAGCTCAGTTGAGTATGCCAATATTAAAGGCTGTACTTAATTCCAGTTATTTCCCTACACCTCTGCTCAATCATCAATAAAAACCTCATCCACCCTAAGGCAAAATGGAGTTTGAAGAAGACAAAAGGCCTAAGAGGCTTTAATTATATACACGCCCTAAACTAAAGGTCTTAAACACCATTGCAGTTATGGTACATACCGAACCACTGGCATCTCTCCTGCTGAGATGCTCTCGATGACAACAATAACATTATAAAGGTGCGTTTCTGTGAGCCTCCAGATAGCTAGCCAAAAATAACCAAAACTTCTGCTCTGAGGGAGGAAGGGGATCACAGTTTGAAAGTATAAAAGGCTCCGGTGTGGGAGCACCTTACGAGCTTCAGCAAGCTTTTGATGCGTGTCAGTCACCCCTTTGTCTTCCCATGCCATGTTGAATCTACAGGGGTTGGAGAATCTTTGTTTTCATCACACTTCTGAATTGCAAAAAATGTGCGTCATGTGTGATTTCCTCTCTGCTGAGCTGATCTATTTTACAAAATATGTACAGTTCATTTATATGTTTGAGAAAAATTGACATCTGTAAACCTTTCCTGTCAAACTCCCAGTACCCCAGGAAGATGGTCGCATAGTTTACTCTACGCATCTCTCACTATGCAGTCCGAGAAAGGAAAGTAAACACCAACCTCCATGCCAGAAGTCTAAGTAGTGATTTATTTGAAGATCTAGCCTGACATTTGACCTCTTTTCAAATATTTTACAATATCTCAGCAGGTAAGAAAGCAGAAATGACGCACATTGTTTGTAATTCAGGAGTGTGATGGACACAGAGAGTTCGATGGGATTCAAACAAATCAAGAGACCTCACTTGGTGAAGTACAAGTGACATATCTGATGAAACTTGATTTCCATAAACATCGTTTGCGTGCTTTATATATTTTAAATCAATAAACGTGGATGTTTGTGCATATTTAAGGGCCATTTCGATGGAAAGTGCGCTGTACGTAAATGACAGTGAGTTGCTACACAATCAATTTGCTCCAAAATTTTCCACCGACTACATACCAGACTCTTTTCACTCTCCTGCTGAATGGGCGTGGCTCGCTTGATGCACTTGTACTTTGTGCAATGCTTGGATTTTTCACAATCCCTATGACTTCAGAAACATAACATTAATGGCACAGCCCCCACTCTGAAAACTGTCCCACCACCCCTGTCTCACACACTCCTCAGCAGTCAGTTTGCAAAAGCATGGGAGGAAATGATTATGCACAGCTCAGGTCACAGCCACTAGCTAGGTTCAGCCAGGCACCATTTAAATATCTACACGTCACAGGAATCTGCCATTTTGAGGGTGTTGAGACAGATAGGGGAGGATAGTTGTGACCCCCCCCCCAAAGAGCCAGACAGGGAGGGCTTATTACTTACTATGATGTTAGACAGGATGAGGAAGAGAGCTATTTCTTTCACAGCCCTGCGCTTCCAGTTCAGGTTGCTGTAGGTCTGCAGGTATATTTGGGAGGCCCTTCTGAGTGACGAGATGGAGGTCCTCCTTGGCTTGACCCCTCCTGGCGCAACCTCTTCACCGATATTTGCTTCCTCCTTCACTTTCTCCTCTGCAAACACTTGACCATTGATTGATGGGATGGCTTCCTGGTTGATCAAGGCTGGCCCAGGGGCGGAGTTCCTTCTGTGGAGCTGATGGTGGATGGTCCCTGCTCCTGGAGGTTGCTTGCGCAGCCCCTCGATGATGAAGATGTTCTGGCCAATGTGCTGGACAATGAGAATGACTGAATTGGTCAGATTTAAGCTGCTTTTCAGATCCCGAGTGTTAGTGGCCACTGTGGCCACAATGGAGTAATATGAGATTGCAAACTGTCCCAGGGCCGACCCCAGGAGCAAGATAGTGTCCAAGCTCCGTGTAGGGTTCTTGTGGGGGTCCAGCTGCCTCTCTTCCAGGCTGTGAATGATTGTCCCAGCCAATGAGCACATGGTCATCACAGGAAGCAACACAATGTGGTAGCCATAGTATAAGACAAACTCACGCTGTGTAAGGGTGGAGGATGTGGCATGGATCTGGTACATGATGAAGACACATGCACCAACCATCAGAACTATGATGCCCAAGAGGGGCCCAAAGAGAACACCATGAAGCCTGAATGGGGGCAAAATATGAGTGGAGTGGTGGGTCACCCTCCTTCCAACATTCTTCCACATGATGTAGAGCATTGAGCAGCCAATCAGATTGTATTCCAGGTTAAATGGGTAGAGATTGAGGTAGCCCTGGTAGAAGACATGACAGTAATACCTCCCTGTACAGTTGCAGCTGCTGCTGTTTCCAGCTGTTGAATGAAAGGAGAAAGGTTAGTTAAGCGGCTCTTTGAATGTATGGTAACATGTTGATATTAGTCCTGGTAGATCCCACAACACTACTAACATAAGGGCACCTCTCCTGTCTGGAACAGAGGACAGGCATGTTGTGTCATTAGAACCCTTCTCAAAGGTGGTGCCTTTTAATGGCCTATACAATTAGCCTGATGTGAGACTGACCTGGTCAGAGTCATATCACCTTTTGACTTGTCTAAGATATTTCCTGTTTATCCTATCGACAGGCCACCTCTACTCCGTCAGTGTTTCCTGCGTGTATTTCTCAGCACGTGCCCTGGTCTATCCATCGAGGTAGGTATGGTCTGCTGATACTGTGTCACCTATGCTGTGGGCCCCTGGCAGTTTTTATATGGCTGTCTTTCCCCTTTTAGACAGCACTTCACCTGATAATAATTCTTCAGATTGATTTGTGCCCTACTGACCTCCCTACATATATCCTCCATGTCTAGCAAAGCCTGCTCCATCACTCAAAGGGCACACCTTAGCACTGCGTTCTGTCAGCTCTGAAGGAGGCATGATCTCCACTTGTAGTTTTTGTCCCAGCTTGACTTTGATTGGTTGCTTGGGGTCGGTCATGTGTTCAATCATGTGATATTAACATCTTGAAAGAACTCAGATTACCGATGGCTTGCAGACAGTGTGTTATGTACTCTTGGGGAAGAGTGGTTTGGTCTGTGGCCATTGGTCTCCTCTACCCAGAGGTCTTTCCGCTGCTACAGCTTTGTTGTATGAAGATGAACCATTTTCCTTCTGAGAACATTTTGGATCTGTCAAAAGACTCTTGTGTGTCTTGTGAAAAATCATGGAAGAAAAGCGAGGGCTCCAGAAAACAGGGCATTGCCTCCGAGCTGGTTAACAGCTGGAACTTGTTCTTCAGGTGACTATTCTAGCTACTGCACGTGGTGATGTAATATTCTGATGTGTTGATCACTGTTTAAAACTTTCCAAAATATGCATATGGGACTGTCATTTATTGTAGGGTGTTATGTGAACAGGGAGGTTTGGGGGTGTTCTGGATCACTTTCAATTCTCGCTAGAAGGTGCCATAATACATTTTTACCGGGATCTTCAATGGGGCGGTGCATGTTCCATAGTGTGAAGGGGCTGTGCTGATCATGTTCTGTGGCATGTGGACAGTTGAGTAGGAAAGCACTGTGTCTGGCTGTGTGTCTGTGCTGAGAGAGGATGGAATGTTATGCTAAGAAATGCCTGGGAATACTCAGTTGAAGGTTGTAGTGTAAGCAAAGAGAGTTGGAGTGGAAAGTTCAGGGGAGCAGAGGTCAGGGCTTTTTAGGATAGAATAAACCTGAGGTTTAGTCCCTGCCACTTGGGGAGGGGAACTGGAGGTGCCAAGCCTAGCGCCTGAGGCAGGCGCCGCTCTGTGTTATCTCAGAGAGGGATGAGAGCTAGATCCTGGGCAAGCAGCACGCAAGGTGAGCCTTGGACTCTAAAACTATCCAGATGCATGGCGGAGACAGAGTCATGACTGTAAATCTCCACCTTTCCTATTTTTTCTGTGGCGAGATCCTCATGTAAGTTCACTTAGTAGTAAATGTGGGAGGGACCGGGGCAGCGGCTGGAAAAAGGGGCATACTTAGGGTGGAGTAAGGAGGGGTTAAGGAGTGTTGGGGAGGAATTTAAAGAGGGACATGCAGCCACCCACAAAGAGTAAGCCAATTCCTATACATAAACTGCACTTCTAAATTTACTACAGCTAAAAAAGGATCTAAAACAGCAGTAAATGTACTCCAACTCAGAGCTGGAGTATGTTCAGCGCCAAACATGGACAACCACTGGTACTACAAAACCCTTCCATAGAAAATAATGGAGGTAGAGTCTTAAAATACAACCCCACAGGAAACAATGTTAAATTAAATAACATTATTTAAACCAGTTAAAAATATATGGGCATTTAATGTTACAAATCTCTAGAAATAAAACGTGTTCGTTTATTATTTTATTTTAAAATATGTTAATCTTTTTTTAATTAGAAAATTAATTTAAAATTAATCTTATTACAAACATAATGAAATTACTTGTAATTATTTCTGCATATCACTTTAATGATTTTAAAACGTAATATAAAATATTTGTTTACATCAGGTGGGATTTTTTTTCTTGTAATTGAATCTCCAGAAAAATAATTTTATTTTAATATGTTAAAAATTATTACATTTTAAATTTTAATTAATAGTGATGCAACATTTTTATTGTTTTGCTCTACATTTAAAACTAATTTGTTACATTAATTTAGATTAACATTTAACATAGAAATATTAACATTTTATTCTTAGTAAATTAACTTTTGTCACTTTTCCCTATACTTTACCATTGGGAGGTCTCTGTCATCGGGGTGTATCTTTTTCATAATTGTGAACAGAACAACCGGTCAGCTGCCTAAGTCTTCATTACTCTGTAAAGCAGTAATGCTAAGTATACTAAATTTAAACAAGTAGATACCGTCTATCCTCACCCACGACGTAAGCATTTATAGTACGCATCCCTCTAATCCCAGGAGCTGTTTCTGGGGACTGTGGCCCTCAGAGGTGATATCTTCATTATCAAGGTTCACCTCCTCTAGGAGAAGCAGAAGCGAAAAAGAGAGTGCATAGCAGCACCTGCCTTCAGGGGGCGCTTGATTATTGGAGGATTTGGAAAAATATGCCATTTCCTCGTGTATGGAGTCATTCACCACGGCCAGGGTCCACAGGAGCAGGTCGGTAGCGAGAGTGAGCATCAGCCCATATCTGAAAAACAACCATTGCAAGGGTTTACTAGGCTTGGAGGGTTTCTACTCCCATCTATGATGCAAGGGTGGTAACAGTAATATTCACAATTATATTACCATTATTAAGTAAAATATTACTATTAAAACAACAGCATTACTATCTATACAGATAGAATTAAAAAGTGCACTAGTGTTCTTATTAGTAATAATAATCACAGTAACGATACTAAAAATAATATGCTGATGATACAATCATAATAATGATTGTAAAATAGCTGATATTCAAATCCATCAACACAGCCAAGTCCAACAAACCAGTGGCACTCACCCAGCTACACACAGCTGCTTAGCTGGACCTATTAACTCATGGGTGTACCCACTGTGCAGTACTGCCAGTACTGGACTGTGAAATTAGGACTCTTGATAGGAACCCTATTGGTGCCAGGCTGTGATCAGGCTGCAAAGGGAGGAAACCAAGATGAGGTGGCATTTAAAGCCAACCATAGAGATGTTGGCTGTAACACTGGGTGTCTGAAAGTATCAGGGTCTTAAGGGAACCCCTAAAAGCAGAGGATGGGGTAGGAGGAGTCATGAGGGTGCATTACCACAAATAGCACCAAAGGCTGTGAACCATAACAATGCCAGGCCCTGAGGAGAGACCTACAGGGTGGTAAGGATGTTAAGAGGGCTCTCTATGGGCCCCATGAGCTAAGTGGGGTATCCTGTGGTTACTGAGACGTGAGATGGGAGACCAGGAGAGTGGACTAGTGATAGGAGAACTCCAAGTATACTGAAGTATGAGTGCACACTACTGAGTACTGTAGAAATACTGCCCACTAGTGCACGCATTTAACATCCAATCCAGATCCCCCCTTGGCACCGTGTCACATCGTGACCCCTTCTCGTGCTGATTGGAGCCCCCCTCTTACCTGGTGAGAGAATGCTGTACCTGGACGCAGTCCTTGCAATAGAGCCAGAGCAAAGCTGTCTGAGGAGGAGAAAGAGACGCTGATTAAGTCAGAATATTTAAGAGTTTAGCCTGTGCCAGCACCCAGTAGAGCCATTACTGGTTCCATTGTAGTCAGATACACCCTCGGTATTTACTGTTTGCATTGTAAACATTTAACTCACTCACAAACCTGTCCACGTACTTGCTTACCCTAGGCTACATACCTTAATCTCTGCAATCACAGTCCTTCTCACACCAACATATGCACTGATTGCTTGTGACCTATTCAAACCCTATATCCTCCAACCCACATGTCTAAACTGTTTTACCACCGACACAGTAGCTAATAAATCCTATTTAATAACAGAATTCTTACGTCACTGTCCTAACCCCGAACACAATAGCATCCCCTGACTATTCAGATTTTTTAACATCAAATAGTTTGAATGTGGGCTCAGCCACATTGGAATCTTTTATCATAAACCTAACATAGTCTGCATCTATTTGTAATACCTTTTGTAATAGTTGTAAATTTTAAACGATGTGATCAATTAATTTAGCGACATCTTTAGCAAACCTGCAAAGATCGGTAAGTGGCCGGTATTTAGTTGAGGGGCTGCTCTAATGGTTTCCACGAGAGAACATCTTGGCCTTATCCATATTCCATAACACAAATTCTGTGACGTAAATAGTCCACAGTTCCTTTCAATAGATTGCACTTCTCACCCTTAAGAGTTCATCCTCATTCTTCCAATCTAAACTTGCCCTCCTGAGTGCCTCAGTATTTTCACCCATCAGACTTAGACAAACACTCTATTGTCATCTCACAGAAGCCCCCATATCCTTAAATATGTGGAAAATGGCATGTCGAAAGACAGACATGGCAAATATCATCCCCATGACTTGAAACCTCAATCTGTGGCGGCAGGCCTTGAGAGATGGCTCGATGATGGGCAAAGCAGAGAGAGGCAGACAGAGGGCTATAGAGTGAGAAGCCACGTCTTCAAAAGCTTTCTAAAAACACGTAGGGGCATGTTATCAAGGGAAACATCGCCGCTTTTTCGGCACATAGCGCCGAAAAAGCTGCGATTTTATTATCACCCTATTCACAAGGACACGCTAACAAGTATTAGCATGTGTTTCCTTGTGACTTTGCATGTCAGCGATCAATATCGCTAATGACATGCAAAGTAGGCGTTCCTGAGCACAACAACATGGGGATCCTCGCTAACATGACTTCGCGATATTTACAAGCCATGCAGCTGACACACGAAGTGATAAAAATAACCGCGCTAACCGCAGTTATCGCAGGAATGTAACGCCTGCTTTTAAATTGACTTAGACATACTGATAATGGGAAGTGGATTGCCAGGTTAGGTCCACACTCCACTATCAGCAAGCTTCTCCTTAGCGCTGTGAAATCATCGCTGGATTTCACGCGCTATTCCTGATAATCGGCCTCTATCGCTGGAATTACATCACCTGTTAGCAAAACGTTGATAATTCGTCGCTAACATGGCGATGTAATCCAGCGATAAAGTAAATTGCGCTAAGCGCGATTTGCGATAATTATCGCATGTCCTTGATAATATGCCCGGTAGAGAGGGTGCTAATCTTATATGTGATGACAGAAGATTCCATTCCCTGGTTGCTTCTGCCAAAAAGCTACTTTCACCCCATTTGGTTTTCTTGAATTTGAAGGTGGTAACTTTGTGGGATCCACTTGATCTCTGATTTCTGTTGGGAGCGTACCACAAACTGGCTTTCCTCAAGATGTCTGGACCGGTGGCATGAAGAGCTTTAAGGGTAAGGCAGAGTGCCTTAGATTTTAAGCAATTCTTAATAGCTAGCCAATGTAGTTCTTTGATTGCTTCAGAAACAGAGTGATGTTTGGGAAGACTGAGAAGTAATCTAGCGACAGCATTTTGTAATACCTGAAGTTTCTTAAGATATTGTGCCTGAAGATTAATATAAAGTCCATTACAATAATCTATTTTAGATAAGATTAAAGAAGATATGACAGTCTTTTTTAGAATTTTTAGGGAGAAAGTGAATAAGTTTTCTTATGATTCTAAGAGTATTATAGGAGGAAGATAGACCCAAGTTGACTTGCTTACCAAAGTTAAACTTATCGTCAATCATTACCCGGAGGCTTTTTGCCTTTGTGGTGGGTTGGGGTAAGGCGCCCAGTTCCACTGGCCAACATGCAGCAGACCAGAAATGAGGATTGTTTCGCAGAAGAATCACTTCAGTTTTATCTGAATTAAGCTTTAGATACTGCTTATTCATCCATCTGTCAATCTCTCCCATGCAATTATGAATCTGATGACTAGTGTAACTGGCATCATTAGCTGCAGATAGAATGATCTGTGTGTCGTCTGTGTATGAAGTAAGAGTGAAACCAAAGGACTGAACCAAGGGGGCAAGGCCTCTTACATAGAGATTAAACAGGGTGAGATTAAGGGAAGATCCCCGTGACACCCCGCAAGTTAGGAAGAAAGTGCTGGAATTAAAATTGTCCAGTTTCACTGTGTTTTCCCTATTTTTTGAGAGAATTATTTAAGTAATTCTAAGGCTATATATTTTATGCCTAGGTCTTCCAAGCGGGAAAGCAGGGTAGAATGATCCACAGTATCAAATGCCTCATCTAGGATGAGTTTAAATTCATCCTTTGCTTTAATAAGGGCCGTCTCAGTGCTATGTTCTGATCTAAATCCAAATTGTGTGGAATCTAATAGATCGTTCTCTAAAAATCAATTGATTTAGTTTTTTGTTCATGATTTGTTTCAATTATTTTGGCTTGAAATGGAAGTCTGAAAACAGGTCTGTAGTTTGACGGATCTTCTGGATCAAGAGTGTTTTTTTTAAGAAGAGGAAGGTTGGAAGCCCTTTTCCAGGGAGCAGGAAAGATCCCTGTACTGAACATAGAGTTGAAGATATTCTTAAGTATACTGGTTACACTCTCTGGAATAAATTTTAGCACGGATGGAGGGAAGGGATCTTCAAGAGATCCTGATTTAGTAGTCTGGATAAAATTCAAGGTGTGTGTCACTGTGGTAGGGGTGAAGTTAGTCAAAGGAGGCCAAAGATGATTGTTAGTCGTCGGCCTCTCATGGGTCCCTATACCCGTTTGTGCTGTTATATTCTTTGTATGATGAAATAGGTGATAAATGTGATCCACTTTATTTCTAAAATGTTGGGCAATGGTGTCACAGAAGGTTTGGCTGCTGCAGAATCCCCTCATTTCTGGTTGCTTTGTGAGACTATTTATTACTTGAAATATTGCTCTAGACGGGTTTTTATCTGAATCAACCCGTAAAATATATTTTTTTGTCTTCAGTCAGAAGAGTTTTATAATTGGCTAGAGCTAGTTTATGTGCTTCCTTTTCGTGGACCTCATAATTGAGTCTCCATTTCCTCTTTTGGTGCCTACAGTTTTGTCTATCTAGTCTGAGGGCTTCGTAAAACCAAGGTACTGAGGGTTTTTTCCTACCTTGTTTGGTCCTTTTTATGGGAGATACTTGGCTGAGGGCCATTTCTAACCAATTATTATAGTTCTGAGTAGCTAACTCAGGGTCTTCCACGTGTGAATGTATGGTTTCTGCAAGTTGAAGCTGTAGTTGATTCCTATCTATTTTGGACCATGCTCTATTGGTAGCCAATATCTGCTTTATTATTAGGACCTATGGCTAAGCTTACACATTTTAGCTAAAAAAAAGATGGTCACATGATGTGACCAAGAAAGCGGTAGAAATTTAAGATCAGTGATAGAGCTGTTGTTTGAGAAAATGGCATCTAATGTGCGGCAGGTCATGTGCGTGGCGTTTTGCACATGCTGCTAGAGACCAAAGGCATTCATGAGTTCTACCAGAGCTATGGTGTCCTTGTCTTTTTGGGATTCTAAACGAAAGTTTAGATCCTCAAAAACTGTAAAGTTTGTATGGCAAATTTCATCCTCTAGCAAAGAGTTAATGTTGTTAAGGAAATTGCTTCTGGGACTCGGTGGACGATAAACAAGAGTTACTCTAAAGGATTGTTTTTTAGACAATTCAAACCAAAAACCTATTGCTTCACAGTCATCATTAGACATAGCTGTAAATCTGGCCCTGATTTTCTCTCTCTAAATAATTCCAAGCCCCCCACCCCTTTTAAGTGGACGATCCAGTCTGTGCATGGTGTAGCCCGGCGGGATTGCTTCTAAGAGTTTTGGGGTCGCGGCAGTGTTTGCCCAGGTTTCTGTAATAAAAATGATATCTGGTTGTTTTACATCAATTACCTCAGTCATTTCAAAGGCATGCTTAACCAGTGATCGCACATTAAGTAGTGCACATCGATATTGAGGTGGCTGCTTCCGCGAATAGACGTTACAGCGTTGTGTAGAAAGGTCTGTAGGAAGGCTTTGCGGTAAAGAAGGAGCTGGAAGATTAAAGCCGCAGTACTTACAGCATAAGTTGTTACCGGACCAGAGAGAAATCGTGTTAAAATGAGTGTAGTTGTGTTTTCTTCCCTTAAGAGCTAAAAGATCTTTACCTGAAAAATAGATTATACCTCTACGATCTGAGGTAAAGCCACCAGGGGTTCCGGACCTCGGCGCGATCCAGGTGCAGACAGGCTTACCTTTGGCGCATCGGCACCATCCTCTGATTTTATAGTGCAACTGTAGGACAGGCCAAGGTAGGGCAGGCAAACAACTAGACCGCAGCCCACCAAAATGGCTGCTGCTGTCGAGAAGGGACGAAGCAGTACCACTCCCTTCACTCAATCAGCACAAACGTGGTGTCAGGGACATCAGACTGCATGTGTAAAATTAAATAATGGGGCTTTATGATTTGCCAAGAGAGCCTTTTATCCCCTTGGTCCTATTGGTACCGCAGAACTGTCTTGTGGTACAGCGTGATATGATTGGCCAGCTGCAACTTGGAAAAAAATGTTGCTGAGACCATTACCGGGCTCTGTGCCCATGTCCTGAAAAAGGTTTTAGAAAATGGCATAAGGGGGAAGGTTATGGATTTCCTGACCCCGAGACATTCGTGGGGGACCCAGAGGGCCTCTTCCAGGGGCCAGAAGTTTAAAAAAAGTTTTTTGCGTCACGGATACCACGGTAGTCCCAGGGTAGCTGCTGCCCAAGCTTCCACATCACTGTACCATTCAAGCTTCACTTGGGAAAATAAATTAATTAATTAAATGTTGCTTGGGGTCTATGGGGGGGGGGGGTGGATGCCCACAGCAGGGTTGAGTGCAGGCCCTCCAGCCAACCCCCCACTGCATGCGGCTGTGGGGTGTGCACAGGAGTGGTTTGGCCACTCGCAGGGGACTGCAGCCAACCACCAACCACACATTGAAAAAGGCTTTCACCCATCCGGCAGCCTTAGGAGAACTCGTATAAACAAAAACATATCTCTGGAAAAACTGACTTGCCGTAAGGACTGGTACCTGACATTTTTGGATGCTTCTGTGGCATTTCACTGATGGTGCTCTCTGGTACTACGATCCAGGGGGGCATCCTTCTGTAACCCACATGACTATTGGGAAAATGTGGCTTCTGAAAGTGGCTGCCCATATTTCAAGTAGACCAAAGATTGATCCTAACATCCAGTGTTTAATCTTTACATCATGGCAGGTGATATGTTCAGGAACTATATATATCTGTCAACTGTACTTATAAAACATCTCAGACATATTTGTTTCTTGTTAGTCTACTGAGACAATGAAATAGCATTTTGACATGCTATGTCCGGTGCTTAGTTTGATGCTGTGGTTGCCAGTGGAGCCCACGGGTACTCCTATTTGTGGACTGGCAATTTTTACATAAAACCATGGATTTAGGCCCAGATCTCTGTACTGTGGATGAATGTTTGACAATGTTCATCATTCTGTGCATCATCTTCCTGTGTTGCTATAGTCGCCCTAAGTGGGAAGGGTATGCCTAGGCGTGGGTCCGGTGCTCATTATGCCATTGGATTCCATCTAGTCTGGCTGTTGAGGGGTGATACCCCAAAACAGGTCCCAGGATGCTTGTTTACGGTCCAGGGAGGACCTGGCCTGGCAGTTCCGGCTGGACTGTTCCCTTGGGAAGCTGGGCCAAGACTGATTTGCATATGGCTGGGTCCAAACTGTAATGGCATGGTGAGCAAAAAAAAAACAATGGTTTTAGGCCCAAATCTCTGTACTGGGGGTGAATGTTTGACAATGTTCAGCATTCCATCAATCATCTTTTTGTGTTGCTACATTTCTTTTTTCCTCATCAGACCTCATATGACCTGGTTCTTTATTCCTCTCTGTGATACCAAAATGGTAGCTACTCATTTTAACAATTTTCGTGATGACAAACTCGTCCAATCCCTGATACATAAGGTTGAAACATCGTACACTTTGTTAACCTGACTTACTTTTTGGGAAAATGTAAAGGAACATTAAACTGTGGAACATATTTAGAGTGGTTGGTCTTTTTGGATATATATATATAAAATGTTATCAAGCTGTTATTTTTAATTGTTTATGTATTCAACACTAACTCACTTTTCACTGAACCGTAGGCACTTTGGGGTGTTTCTAGCTTGCCATCATTCATGTTTTGAATTTATTGTTACATA
This sequence comes from Triturus cristatus, assembly GCF_964204655.1. NCBI lineage: Eukaryota > Metazoa > Chordata > Amphibia > Caudata > Salamandridae > Triturus > Triturus cristatus. Next base: position 561,283,376 of record NC_140590.1, read on the forward strand.
CATTATTGTTGAAGGTGTGAATAACTTAGTAATAACCCTGGCTACACTTACCATTTGTTATTTTACAGAATAGAAGATCTTTAATGGTCAGTTAAAAAAAAAAAAGCATTCCCATGTGGAACACTGCTACCATTCTTTGAGGTGAATCCATTCCTAGGCCCAGTAACTGTACTGCATGACTGCAGAAAAGTACATTAGTGACTTTTACAATCATGCCCCCCCCTTTTGAGAAATGCCAGTGCATGTTCTTTTAATTGATTATAGGGCTGTTGTGAGGTTACCTTTTTCAGTGTCCTATTACAAATTAGGGAGCCTTTCAAAAGGTGATAAGACAACCAATAGGATAGTACATTTAGAAAACATGAACAGCCACATATTATATTCAATATCATTATGTATGTTATGTTAGTGGCATCTCTACAGTGCCCTATTGTGACTTGGCATGTTCCATTGTTTTTCCAGAAATATTTCTATTGTCAGAATCATACAATAGAACCGCAATGGAGTCCACAATCACATATAATCAACAGCAGAGGGCGAACCATTACAGGCAAAGGATTCAACCCAGACATCCAACAATAGTGAGGAAAGCAAAATCAATGCATAAAAGAACATGTCATGGGATCGCCCATCACAATTGCTCTTGTCGCAGCTAGTCTGTACCTATGCCCTCCCTGCCTGTCCTGTGCTAGGTGATCTCCCCCGCTGGCCGTCACCAGCCGAGTGGGTAGTGAAAAGAACCCCGGCAGCTAGGTGTTGTCATCTTGGGGTCCCCATGAGAGGTCCACCCCCAGAGAGGCAAGACAGCCTGCCAGTGGACCTCCTAGTCAGAGGCAGCCTCTGCACACTCATTCTCACCCCCCTGCAGGTCTGCCGGTATGGTGTCCCATGCCTGAGCGTCTCTCTGAGCAATGCAGCCCCTTCTCATGTCGCCCAGTGTAGTACATCTGCTCTCCAGCCCTTGAACCAGGGTCCCTCAGCATATTTCCAGTGCGTCGTGATTCTGCCCTTGCCAATCACCAGGGCTAAGTCTATGAACTGCGTAGTAACGTTTTGCTTAGGTGGTCAGGGGTTAAAGCCCAGTAGAAAGAACTGGGGCGTGGGGGTCAAGGAATGGTCCGTAATTTCCACCAGGAGGCCCACAATCTCAGATCAGTAAAGGGTCAAGCGAGGACAACCCCAGGGCAGGTGGAGAAGATCTCCAGTAGCATTATGGCAGTGAGGGGAATCAGATGGGGTTGATGGAAAATACATGCTAAGTTTCAGGCGCGTGGGGTATGTCTGATGTAGGATGTAAAAATTTATGAGTCAAGTGGGCATTAAGAGAAACTTTGGGTGGAACCTTCCACATCTTAGCCCAATCCCCATCAGTCATAGTGTCATTCCAGGCTCGTTTCCCAGCGGTCGCATAGTGTCATGAGGGGGGAGCACAGTGGCGGTTGGTGACATTTGAAAGTGGTGAGGCGTAAAACAATTGCTGTAAAACAATAGCCGTACTGCAATGTTGCGAGCGAGCCCGAAACCACCTACGGGGGCAAATGGTGCATTTTCAAGCAAATTTGAGATAGCGGGTAGGTTAATAAAGCAATTATGAATCAGATGCTCTTTAATTAACATTCTACACAAAACATAAAGAACACATTTATTGATTGTGCCCTGGGCCTGAACGCACTTCAGCCCAGTAGATACAGGTCAGTCAGGCTGAGCCTAGAAAACACCAGTCCCAGCAAAAGAGTGTGAGCCAAACTCGGTGCTTATACTGTCACTGCCCTGACTTTGAATATATAATTGAGAGTATCAACTGGGTACTAAATGATGCCTTGTGTACGTGTGAATTTAAAAGATACAGACCAGTTTCACCAGCACTGCATCTGTAGACATGCCAACCGGGCAGACTGTGTTGCTCTGTATTGTTTAGCAGGCCTCTCCTTTCCAAACATCAGTGTTTCACTTTCTCTGACTTACTGTGGCTGGTACCTGCTTCTTCCAGTTCTTCCTTGCATCTATCAAGTTCCCACTCTCTGCCCAGTAGCGTAACAAGGGTTCAAGGAAGGAAATTGGGCTCACGATCCAGTGGTTTTGCATAATAGAAAAACAGCCAATAATTGAGGTAAAGTGTCCCCCTCACACCGCTGGGCCCCGGTGCCACTGACCCTGCTGCATTATGGATGGCTGCTCCCCTGTCTCCGCTGCTCTGGTCTATCCCTCCCGTCTCTCTTTCTCTCTGTCTTTTCTTCACACTCTCAGCATCCATCTCTAATGCTTCTCCGTTGTCTCTACTGCACCCACGCCAGTGTCCCTTTCTATTCTACGCTCTGCTGTTTGCACTCATTGCCTCTCGGTGTTCATCCTATTTTTAGGTCTCGGCTGCAAAGGCTGCGCTTGCGCAGTCTAGCTCCGAGATTTAATGACTTGGAGAAGAGGGGCTTGAACCCGCCCCTCTTCTCCCCTGTTCTCCATTGGCTGGCCTCTTGAATGCTGGCCAGCCATTGGAGAAGAGGTCAGTCATTCAGATTAGGCCCCGTCCTTTTCGGATCGGGGGGCGTGTTTTTTGCAAGAAGTCTCATTCTCTCCTCCAGCCAATGGCTGGAGGAGAGAAAAGACAAACACGCCCCCGAATCCGAAAATGCCGCTGCGTTTCTCCGAGGCATTTCTGCTCTGCCTCGGTGAAAGGCGCTGGTGTCTTCCGGTGCCCTCGGCTTGTTTAAGGTCGGTTTAGCAGGCAAACATCAGAAACCTGAAAGAGTTGATCTCCCAATATGTGACGAAGTGCAAGTCTTTTTAGCATTCCAAGCATTTATAGCTGTAGCCGCGACCTCTGTCCCCGTTTCCCACCTTCGGTTCTAACTTAATAATTGCACGAAGTCCACCCACTACTTGTTCCTTCTCCACCCCAATAAATCTTACCGTGCGTCTACGCTTACTTCGTTTTTCACCCCTACCGTTTCTTTCAGTCTTAAGTCTTTTTTTTTTTTTACTCTAGATTGTCGCGGTTCAAGCAGCCTCACCAACAATGTTTTGCAAATACCATGGTATTTATGCTGTTTTCTATAGCACAAACCAGACCCTTGGTACGTCACAACAATCTATGTGCTTGGGCGGACGCCTATGTGATAATGTCAGCCCGAGAGAGAGAGGCCCAGTAATAGACATGATGAGAGGATAGCGCCGCTCATTTCACCGATTACATTTCCTGGGGGCGTTGGAATAGTTTCGGTCACAACCAGCTGCACTTCATACACAGGACAGACTTTGAGTCGCTTAGAGGGTTTCTGAGTATATAGAATCGGAAGCAGACCATACCCCTGGGTGTAATCACAATTTTACATCAAAAGTCTTTGAGGCAAGGAAACATTTTGGGCTTCTTATCAAACCGTGTTAGTTTCTTGGAGCAACTGTAGCAGGCAGTCTGGAGCCAGGAGTTTGTAGGAGTATGAAGGGGTAAAGGAAGTTAAATTCTGTCACCGTGACTACATTTCAGTTTACGTCCTCTGCTAGAATAGAGGGGTATGGCGGCCGGTAAGTGTGTTACTGGGTCAGCACCGTGAGCCATCATGATCTGGCGGCAACACTGTCTGGCGCACACGTCAAAGGTCTGGCGCACGCGCAGGAGAATCTGTGCCGCAAAGCAGTCATGAGCACAGCCACTCCAGAATGCAAGCACTGGCGCAGGCGCAGCAGGCAGGGTAAGAGCAGTGCGGCAGCATTCAAACTTCGTAAACAACAGCACAGGGCTCTGTGGGTCCTGGCAAGGCTCAGACCCGTCAGTAATTAAAAACTAATATTATTAAAATGGGTCTCAACGGGCCTCATCGATGTGCCTGCTGTCACTGCAGTCCGGAAAAAAAAAGGACCGCCTATGCCAGGGCACAAAACAGAGCCCAATAGAGACCCGTTCGAGGCCCCCTTAAAACAAGCATTTACAATGCAACGGTCTCGGCATTGTTTAAGTTAGAGCTATTGGCATTGCTCATGACATTATTTTTGTTTATGTTTTTGTTTTTAAAACATGTAAAGAAACGGCATTGTTATTTACAATGTCAATAGCTTAACCCCTTGTGTGCCACGCCCTTTCCCCGCCCTGTGCCGGCCGTTGCATTAGCGGGCGGGGTTTATGACGAGCTGGACTCGTCATGGGCACAGCGCAACCGCGGCCCATGACGAGTCCAGCTCGTCATGGGCACAGAAGGGGTTAATCAGTGTGTGTGTAGGTGGCTCTGTGTGTGGGTGCAAATGCAATAGGTCTCGCATTTGAGAGTGATTAAGCTATTGACATTGTAAATAACAATGCCGTTTCTTTAAATGTTTTTAAAAAACAAAAACATAAACAAAAATGTCATGAGCAATGCCAATAGCTCTAACTTTACCAATGCCGAGACCATTGCATTGTAAATGCTTGTTTTCTTTTCTCTTGCTCTTACTTTGCTTTCCCACTCGCATTTTTTTTTTGTTTTTTACCTTCTTCTTCTCTCTTCTCCCTCTCTGTGAGTCCCTCTGTCTTTCTCCTCCCACTCTCACGGCTTTTCGTAGCCGTTCACTTTCCATTCTATCATCCTGTTTTTGATCTCACTGCCTATCTCTGTCCCTCCCTCCCCTTCTCTCACCCCCGGTTCCACTCTCGGTACAACTCTCCCCCTCCCCCTTTCTGTTTTATTTCCCACTGCTCGCTCCTTTCCTTCACTTCTCTACATCAAATGCTGAATTTATTCATACTCCATATCTTCAGTTTTCCGGGCCTTGCTATTTACAATCGCGATTATTTTATGACTGCCGTCGTGTAGCCCAGTACTGATCCGCCCACAGAAATCTGCGCTGAGTGACAGCCAGTGCCATGCAGGCCTTCATGGGCGCGAGAAGGGTCGCGAGGAAATAGCGCACAAATGCGATTCAAGTAGCTAAAGCAAATGAGGTCAACCTGGCCCTTCCACGTCGGATGGGACCGGCGCGGGCAGAGTCCAACAGCGGAGATAGGGTCACATTGCAAGCACACGCAGCACCAGGCAAGAGCGAGTGCCAAAAGCTTTTAGTAAAAGCTTCTTGGCACTCGATCTTCTTGCCTGGTGCTGCGTGTGCTTGCAATGTGTTCTATTCAATAGAACTGCGACATGGTTTTCAAAGAATGTTTTCAGGCGCCCCCACTCCCCACCCAGCCCCTGTCTGCTTTCCCAGTAATTGGTGCTGAAGCGGTATTTCAGAGGCTGATTTCCTGCCTTTTTACAGGACTTAACAAGCGCCAGGCTTCTAATAGCGCTTTGAGGACCGGCTCTTTAGGAGTACGGCCCTTTTAAAGCTTTAAGTTTAACTATGCTCTTTTCTGCTGCTAATGCCTGAAAAACTGGGGGCTTTAATCATTGCTGGACCAGCGGCAAACAAGTGCCCCCTTCTCCCCTCCGTGCGCCCCTCTCCTATACCTGGCAGCATTTTACACCGCACAGCAATTGTGTGTGAATGAACAATTCCGAGCTGTGCTGTCTCTGACGCCCGAGTCCTGGAGCTGGTCCAGGCTGCATGGTTCTCGGCAGGGCTCTACTCTGTCTTATGCCCAGCCTTCTTTCTGAAGTTTCTGTTTTATCTTTGTGACCTATTCAGTGCCTAGAGGCATTAAGCCGGTGTCAGTGCGCTGCTTAGTGCACATAGTCCCAGCGGCGGCCTGCATGCTCGAGGGAGTAAGGGAGGGAGTGCTCTGGTTCACAAGGTTAACTAACAGATTGGAGTAATTATTTAAAGCGGGTGGGGAATAAAAATCAAATAAAATGTTAACGTACCCCCCCACGTTGGTGAATCAGAGGTAAGACAGCCGCAGCAGCCTCCACCGCTTGTGAAGCGAGTATGAGGTTCTGGTTCGGTTAACTAACACATTGGAGTAATTTACAGCGGGTGGGGAATAAAACATTAAAAATAAAAAGTGCCTGGTACCGCACCGTCTCCGCTCCTGACCGGTCACGCTGTACTGGTCAGCGGCAGCTGGGTCCACGTGTTCCTGCTGCATGAACCGGAAGCAGCCAGCAGGCAGCTTCCCTCTCCTACACAACCCAATCACAATGCTGCAATGGCAGCATTGTGCTTGGTAGGCGCAGCAGGATAGCGCCCCAGCCGGGACATTTTCTCTGCATAGAGAACAAGCATTTACAATGCAATGGTCTCGGCATTGGTAAAGTTAGAGCTATTGGCATTGCTCATGACATTATTTTTGTTTATGTTTTTGTTTTTAAAACATTTAAAGAAACGGCATTGTCATGAGCAATGCCAATAGCTCTAACTTTAACAATGCCGAGACCGTTGCATTGTAAATGCTTGTTTTTGTTAAGCAGGGGGTTGGGGGGTTTAAGTGATTTGCCCAGAATCACAGGATGTTGGGCGTCATTGCCGAGACTCGAACCTGGTTCCCCAGATTACAGATCGGCCGCCCTAGCTGTTAGGCTACATCCTCCCCAGCTGATCGTTTATTGCAGTTTTGTGATGGCATATCGTTGAAGCATCTTAGATATCATTAATAACGATACTAATACGTGTAACAAGAGGGCCCTTGAATTAGGTAACGGGTGCAAGGGCACTGACACAGTGGCATGTTCTAGGGCAAAAATGTAATGCTATTATTTATTTTTATATTCTTGATATTGTCATCAAATGTATTGCAGAGACACTGAAATGAAAAGGGCAGTGAAAGGTCAAAAGGAGAAGAATACAATTAAACCACTGTGCCGCTTACACCTGAGCTAGGTGCCACGTGCCGCCGGTCCCCGACTGTGAATGTTGAATTACTCCGAGATATGTACCGGTTTATAGCAAAATGTATATTTGTGGTACAGAGCAGGTCGGTCGCAGGAGCCGTGCTCCATTAGGGGAAGCAGCATGAGCCCGGTGCACTATCTGACCACATCCTGCTGCATAACACTGGGAAGCACTGCAAACGAATGGATCAGATGTTAAGAGTTGCCACTCAACTCACGCGCTGCAGTCTATGGGCTGGCGGCATTCAATACACAGTCTCACTCTCAACACGCCTGCTGGGGGCGCAGCCAATCAGTGAGAGAATCACGTGCAGCAGGTCTGCACTGAATGTATTGGGAGGTGGCGCGGTGCGGGGGGGGCCCTGCGCACGACCATCAGTGCTGTGAGTATAGCCAATGAATGAGTGGCGAGCAAATGAAACTTTCATTTATGTTTTCTTATGCCGCTGCAGAGTGAGAGAGTGTGGGGCTTTCATTCTTAGGTGCACGTGACACGTAATTATTGGAAATGCACGCAATGTGTGTGCTAATGTAAAGAAGCCTTTCCAGGTCGTTGGCGCGCGTGACTAGCATCCCTTGTTTTGCTATCAAGCCAGGAAGGCATCACTGCTGGTTAAGGCGGGCCCACGGCCGGAAAACAACACCCACTCTCGGTGAGTGCCACTGACATCTTTTGGTTGTCACTTTCCGCCTGCCGCATAATGTGCACAGCTGTTCTGTGTATTGATAAGCAGTTGCAGGAATGGCTGGGACCGCTTACTTTTGATTTGCCGGTTCCGCCTGCGAGTGCGAATGACATGGCCCTTTTAACTACAACGATGTAGGGCCGGCTCTCTCCTCAAGTGCTGTGTTTTCACAAATAAAAAACACCTTCTGCCGATTCTTGTGTCCCCAGGAGTTTTCCGGCAACAATTAAACAAATGCCAACATAACTTTGATGCCCCCATTGTTTCCGACACACGCTTAGGTTACCCCCTGCACAAAGGGGTCGGGTCATTTGTATTAATTAATTCAGGGCACAGTGAAAACGAGGCACGTTCGCCATCTGTGTACTCCGAGCCATAATCTCCCTTACCACCGCCCCAATCTTTCAGGACTTTAACAAGCACACCACCGCCTTTCTCCGAGGCGAAGCAGAAATGCCTCGGAGAAAGGCAGCGTCGATTTCGGATTCGGGGGCGTGTTCTCCTCTTGCCATTGGCTGGAGGAGATAATTAGATTTGTTGAAAAAAACACGCCCCCGAATCCGAAAAGGACGGGGCCTGATCGGAGTGGCGGACCTCTTCTCCAATCGCTGGCCAGCATTCAAGAGGCCAGCCAATGGAGAACAGGGGAGAAGAGGGGCGGGTTCAAGCCCCTCTTCTCCAAGTCATTAAATCTCGGATCGAGACTGCGCAAGCGCAGCCTTCGATCCGAGACCTAAAAAGGGAGAGTGGGCGGTCCTGCTCGAGGGCAGGGGGAAGTGGCTTGCCCACTGTTGTGGGTACTGACTGTTTGGTCGGCCCTGGAGCCGACCAAACAGTCAGTACCCACAACAGTGGGCAAGCCACTTCCCCCTGCCCTTGAGCAGGACCGCCCACCCGCCCGCCCGCCCCCAACCAGGCACAGAGTCACTTCTGCTTTCTCGCAATGCGAGAAGGCAGAAACATAAACGGTAGTTTTTACTGTTTATGTTTCTGCCTTCTCGCACCGGGAGAAAGCAGTGGGGCGACACCCCCACGCCCCAATGGGGGAGCCGCTACTGAGCATACATCCTCTCTCAGTGCACCGTACAGTCCAGAGACCAGTCGGCGGCTATTAGTTGCATCACAGAGGAAGTGGAAACTACGGAGCAGCCAGGGTTCTGCTCCTCTTCACCCCCAGATTGTGTGTACCACCGCGATTAGGGTACCATATAGCAGAAACTGCCCTGCGGGGAGATCAAAGTCTACACGTAAATCCGCAAACGGCCACAGCACACCATCCACATATAACGCACCCACCTGTATCTAGGTCCACAGTCTCCCAATCCTGTAGGCACCCCTCCTCGACTCCAGCCAGCTTCATTGCGATGCCTGCATGAAAAGATCTGGGCCCCTAGCCGCGCTCACCCAAGCACCCTCATACAACAGGTTCTGAGTACTGCAAGGTCATGTCGCCCTGCATGGCGGGGCCTGCCTTCGGTTAAGCACATGGGTCCATAGCTAGGGCAAGCCAGGGGTATCTGGCAATCTCAGCATCCCTGGTGCATCCTTTCCTGTAAAACAGCCAATACACCACCGCAGTTGCATCACCAGATAGTAAGAATCCCATCGTCTGCAGTCGCCCGCTGCAGCCTAGCCAGAGTGACCCACAACCATCCCTTATTCCATATGAGGCCAATTAGGATTGATTCTAGCTCATAAAATGTAGCATGTGGTATCACCAGCAGGAGTACCACAAACTAATATAAGAGGCGAGACAGCACCACCATTTAAGCCACGGCTATGCGGTATGCCACTGAGAAAGGCAAAGTTTTCCAAAACCCCACACTCATCCGCAAAGCCACCCCTATGTTACCCTCTAAGAGGTCAGGCAGTGCTTGGTATATTCGGACCCCAAGATTCCCACTGCATGCCTCCCAGATCTGGGGGCTCCTCTCTGACCTGGTTTTGAGCCAGTTCATACGGATGACAGAGGCTTCCCAAAGTCTGTGAGGGAACACACCGCCTTCTCAGTCCCCATGCACAGGTCTTGCAGGTAAAGTACCATGTCATCAACATAGAAGTGAGATAAAAGGGGAAACCCTGCAGCTCTGAATGCCGGAATAGGGAATGCCTCCGTGGGCCATGCGCACCAATGGTTCGACTGCAAGGGTAAACATTTGAGGGGATAACGGGCATCCCTGACTGATGCCTCACACCACATTACATTGTCCCGATATTGTACGTCCTGTGTGGATCCTTGCCGCAGGGCCCGCATAAAGCAAAAAGTCAAGTCCACAAAGTAGCGGCATAGGCCCATCCAAAGCATGACAACACATAGAAAGCCCCAGTTCAGGCTTTCTAATGCTTTTTAAATATCTACAAACATGCATTCAACCCATTCTAGCAGTAGCAGACCATCCCTCAAGATCACTAGCAGGCGCTGGATATTGAGAGCCATACAGCGGCCTAGGATAAAACCCTGGCTGGTCAGTATGAATCAGACTAGTATTGTTGGGAAGTAAGCATTATGCGAACACCCCGCTAAGGATTTTATAGTCAACATTTAACATTGACAGACGCCTGTACGCAGCCACATCAGTAAGAGATTTCCCCAGTTTGAGCAGGGGGACAATAAGTGCCTCCCGCAAAGTGTGGGGTAACACCTTAGTTGTGAGTGCATGCTGGTAAAATGCTGCCAAGCGGGGGTTGAGAAAGTCAAGATAAGTGGCATAAAACACCACCTGGAGGCTGTCCTTCCCCGGAACCTTCCCATGGGCCATTCGTCATTCCTTAGACCGTATTTCCTCTTCTGAAATATCCTTCCCTAGCACCCTCACCACCTCCGGGGTCAGCCTGCCAGGCGGGAGATCAGTTAACCATTCATGGATGGTTTGGTCCAGAATCGCATCACTATCTGTGTTCAGTCTGGGGTAAAAGTTAGCAAAGGATTGGTTTATCTCGCCCTGCATATACAGGGGGCACCTTCCGGGGTCACCAACAGTCAGCAAACCGTGTTGAGCGGGGTTGGTCAACCATGCCAGCAAGGGAACTGATCTGTCCCCTTAAGTGTATGTCCTAACTATGTAGCCTTTATAGTTGAAGCAGCAGATGAGCTCCACATGCTCACCCACCCTCTCCTTTGCCTCCAGTAGTGCCTGTTGTTAATCAGGTCCCTCTGTTCATAGGCTCTCGATATCCCTAAGGGTCTGCTCATGAGTGACAAAGTTCCTCAGTAGGGTCCTCCACACCCCTGAAGATTCTGACAAACATTGCCCCTGAATAATAACTTTGAAGGCTTCCCATTCCACGAGCAGAGTAGAAGCAGAACTGGCATTCTCATTAAATTAATGCTGAATCCCCTCCCTGATTGTCTCACAGAACGCAGGATCCTCAAGATTTGCTACTTTCAGGCACCAACTTTGAATACAGGTGCTTGTCCCACTCCATTGTAATGTCAACAACAGGAGGTTCTGGTTGGATATAGTCTTGGTCAAGTATTCAATAGATGTGATAGCCCCAAGTATGTCAACTGAGCATAAAAAGGTGTCGAGGTGCGCGTGGAGTGCATCCATTATGAAGTGGAAGGAGTAGTTCTAGTCTTTCAGGTGGCGATGTCACCAGTCATCCACCAGAACCCAGTAGTGTTGCGCAGAGGTGAATTTTTCAGGCCAAGCAGACGGTTGGGGAGTTCCGAAGGGGGGAGTCATCTAAGTCAGTATTGGCCACACTGTTAAAATTGCCACCAATAGTAAACGCCTGTGACAATAGAGGAGCTAGAACCTGGAACAACTTGTCAAAAAATATAGATTGGTCAACATTAGGGAGATAGACATTAACAAAGGAGATATCCTGCCCATTTAACCTCTTCAGTGCCCCGCCCTTTCCACGCCCTGTGCCGGGCGTTTCATTAGCGGGCGGGGTTCATGACGAGATAGTCTCGTCATGGGCACAGCGCAACCGCGCTCCATGACGAGACTATCTCGTCATGGGCACTGAAGGGGTTAAGCAGCCCGTCAGGATAGAGTAGCTCCCTTCTGTGGCAATCTTTTGCTAGTAATTTGAAATGGGATGCCCGGTTTTATCCCCATTAAGGTCCCTCTGGCAAAGGCGGAGTAATTGGTGGACACCCTCTGACCCTGCTAATGCCTGTAGAGAGCAGCTCCCTCTTCAGCATTCAAGTGGGTTTCCTGCAACAGCACCACATGGGTCCCCTACTCTTCAGATATGCCAGCACCTTGATCACCTCACAATGCTATTCAGGCCCGCACATTCAAGGAGATAAGGGTGAATGCATGTGCATCATCCCCCATCAAGCATTGCCACAACCCAAGCACAGCCCCCTAGGCATAGGGGCACTAAGAGAAAACCTTGTTTCCATGGCCAGGTGAGAGAGAATTATGAGCAGACAACCGCAAGACCCCAATGAAAAGAACAACCCTAAAAACAGTCCTGCACCTCGTCCCCAGGACAGCAAGGCAAGATCCCCCAAGCCAAACTGAAATTCTGAACCAAATGAGTTTGCAGGTCAGAAGCACACCCACAGTTCATTCCTGAGGGGTGGTGGAATGAGACGCAGTCCCTACAAAAAGGGATAGAGCCCCAGCAATGCAACCCCACCCTCGGCCATGGAAGAAAAAAAATATACCATCACCCATCATGGAGGACCTCCAGGCAGTCAAGAGGAAGCAGATGTTTGCCCTCCTCTCTCAGCGCATAAGGAGGGAAGAAAGCAATTCTCACATCCCAAATCCAAGTGAACCCAGGAGGTCAATTTGTCTGTGGATTAGTTCAGCTGGATGTATGGTGACCACAGACAGGTCTTCACTCCAGTCAGTGTGTAGCATAGAGTCAGACTCTGGCCCATGTCTGGACCATTTGAAGCATTCTTGGACGGCCATCACTCAGGGCTGGAGATCATGAGCTTAGCCGGCCCTTCTACAGAGTTCAGGCGGTCGCGTGACACTTGCTCCAATGTGGGTGTGCCCAATTGGCCCGTCTGTTCCGGGGCCGAGCCCGTGGCCACCTGCTGTGTCCCCAATCATCCGGGCTCAGGTTTAGCCAGTCCCATACCTCACTGGGTTCTGAGAATAACTTTTGGTCCCTGGGCAGTAACAACTCACAAACGTGTGGGTTAGAGCATGGCGTACTTGATGTCAAGGTCTCTGAGATTTCAGTTGGCCTTTAGGAAACAGGCCCTCTACCTCTGAACGCTCAGAGTTAATTGGGTAAAATCATCACCCTGCTGTTGTCACCTAGCAATTCCCCCATGTCTCTGGTGTACTTAAGGATGTAGTTTCTGTCCCTAAAATGCAGAAAGCATGCCACAATGGGTTGGGTGTGCCCCCAGGGGTGGCGGGCAGGCTGGTACTCCTTGGGCCCTCTTCAATGCAAAGGAGGACAAACTTTCTGGAGCTACTTTCTCTCACAACCATGTCTCTAGGAAGGTCACCATGTCCATATCCTCTGACTTCCCAAGAATGCCCACCACCCGGATGTTATTCCTGTGGGTACAACCCTCAGATTCCTCTGCTCTGGCCTTGAGAACATGGACACATCCTGTGACCTAGGCCATCTGGGTTTTCAAGTCCTCAGTCGGATGTTCATCTAATGTAGGGTAAGTTCAGTGGCGCTAATGTGCTCTCCCAATTTGCAATGGTCAGCCCTCAGTACGCCGAGATCCACCACTTCCTTATCAATTTTGTGCCCTGGGGTTTCTTCCAAGTCCCAGATTGCCAGCAGGATTGAGTCCAACTTGTCTTGTGGGACCAGAACTGATTCCATGAGCTGGCCGGCCTCACCACTGAGTGTGGGGCTTTTTCTGGTTCCTGTCCCTTGGGCCTCTTTTCTGCAACTGGGGCAAAGCATAATGGCAAGCGTGGGATAATGTAGGTGCAACCGGGGTCGTTTGGCAGCCACAGAGATTAGCTAGACCAGTCTCGTAACACCAACATACCCGCTCCGCCGATCACGGCACAGTGAAGAGCGGTCTGCCAGCATAAGCCGGGAGGCTTATTCTGGGCGGTAGGGCATGCCAGAATGGCCCAGCAAGCAGTCACATGTAACACCTGCAGCAGACAGTACCAGGCAGTGCCCACTGCACCTTGAGATTGTGCAGGCTTCAGCATCTGTTGCATCCCAAGCACGCCTGCTCAGTAACTGGTCGTGGCCAAGGCCAGCTCCCTTAATGTCCCCAGGGAATCAGCCCCTGGAGCCACGGTGGCCCGCGTGGACCCTGACAGGTAGGGAGATCAAAATGAGGCCATGAGTCCACCCTAAAAGTCACAAAGGCGGCGGAGTCAATAGGCACAAAAGTTAGGCACAAAGTTGGCCAAGCAGACCCTCCAGGGCCTCTGTCCCCCAGGATATCGTCTTGTGGTCATACAGACACCCGTTCCCGGGAATTCCCTTGCCATGGTTGAGCCGCGGTCTCCCAGGCAAGCCTTTTTGGGCTGACACAGCCGCCAGCAGCGTCACTGCGCTCAAGGTGTCCCTCAGATCGAGGGAGCCCAGGCTGTTAGGCAGAGAGTAGCAGTTTTCCCCCTGGGCCTGTTTGGCTCACCTCACAGCTGTTCTCGATGTTGCGGGGCTGCAATCTCTACGTGGGACATGCAGGACCCTTTCCTGGGCCACACGGTTGCAAGCGGCCACTGTGGTCTCCTGGCAGCGTGCACCGGCCTCCGGTGCCTGACCAGAAAGCCATCAGAGTGAGGAGCGCATGCCATCAGGCAGTAAATAGCAGTTGTCCTCTCGGGTCCATGCAGCTCACCTCCCGGCTGCTCTCAATGTCTTGGGCCTCGATCGTCCTGCGGGCCCCACACAATCCTCCTCTGGACCACATAACTGCAGGTGGCCAGTGGGGTCTCTGGGCTGGGTGCACTGGTCTCTGATGCCTCCCCCTGCGATCGAGCCTCAAGATGCTCAGACCGTCAGGCGCAGGCATGCCGGGATGGGAGACGCCATTTTAGCAGAGTCTCAGTAGTGTGGCCCAGCCGACAAATGCTCCGCAGTCCAGGGTGGTTCTCGCTCAGATTCCCCAATGTCTGGATGGGGTCTCTGAGCACTTCAGCAAGCAGCACCAGGAGTCTCTGGTTCCTGGTGGTGGAAATTTGCGACAGCATTTGACCGGATGCTGGGGCCTCGCCAGGAGCTCTTGCACGACGTGCCTCACTCCGTTTGCGGTAGGCCACGGCACCTCCTGACTCTGCATGTTCCATATAGTGATTCTTGCAGTTCAGGTGACTTTACATCATGGTTCCTAGGGCTGCTGAGGTTTCTAACTCAGCTTCTGATCAAATGTAATAGTTATTGTGTTCTAGTCAATTTCTCAATTAGGACACGTGGATTTGCTACATTTTTGTTATGAAAGTATAGGTTTGACTAACAATTGGTTTTCATGTAGCTTATAGAGTTCCCTTCTTTACCTTCCTTTACATTTAGTGATAGTTCCCCTCACCCCTAAACACATATATGTAGAATTATTAAATTGGAGCTCAAAGATCAGCATTTTCTATGTGAGTACATTTCTTTAATGGCTTTTCCCTGCTGATGACTGAAGATTTGACAAAGAAAGGTATCACAAATTACTCTCAAAAGCATTGCAAAGCACCATATTTTTACCCACAAACGTAATCACGATGACCTTTGCATATTTTTCAGTTACAATTTAGTTTTTGCGAGAAATATGCAAGGATCACAAGAACAAACTTTGCCTCTCTACACAGACTTAAATATGAGTCTGTGCATTATCGCTTAAGCTTTAGGGGTATGACATTGGTGCCTGAGGCAGGAGGGATATCTGTGTAATATCACATTCCCATGGACAGCACAGGAAACTTCCACACGCTTTTCATAGAAGAAGAGACTAGGGCTCTGTTTTTATCATGTTAATATATCTGCACACGGAGGGTAAATCATTTGTGGAACAAGAAGTATTCCAGTAGTTTGCTGGATATGTCAAGTTCAAGTTTAATTTTATTTATGTTTAGACACTTATCTTTAAAACATACATTTTAAAACAGAATAAAAACTTTTAATTTAAACGCACACGTCTACCTCCCATGCTTCTGATAGAGGTTCTAACCCAAGTACACCGACATTTAAGTAGTGCTTAATTTGTAAAATATGAAGTCCAGGTGCTCAAATGTTTGTCGGAGGCCACACCCACTTTCCCAGGATCCAACCACTTCCTCCACGGGCTACACCCACGCACTCTTTTGGCTCCACCCACATCCTCAACTGGCACTTCTGCAAGTCAGATGCAAAACCCGATCTGAATTTCTGCAAGGAAGTCTTCCGCCTCTGAAGCAAATAAGTGGTTAACATCTGGTTAGTGTCTAGGTAATTTTGGTCTTTTGTTATCCCTTTTAATTTGCTTTCCCACCACGGTTCCGTTTTTTTCTGCCTGCCTCCGCTCCGCCGCTGCTACCCCTGCAGCCCCTCCCCCCGGACATCCCCCGCCTCCCAGCCTCTTGTCTTTCCCCCTCTCCTACTTAATGGTGGTCGCTGCACGCTCGCACCGCTGGCGCCCCAAAAGGCAAGCTTGTCTGTGCCCGTCCGCGACACGTCCGCGATCAGCGCCAGGGACCCTGCATCTCGTCCCACCCACCGATACAACACAGCCGCCCCTATGCACTCAACCCCAGAAGACTCAGCAACTGCCAACAGGCCACACCTAACATGACCCACGGACAGTTCCCCTGTCTCCGATGCTGCCAGACCTTCACCACCACCCTGACCTCCAACACCGCAGAAACCAACACCGGCGACACTCTAAGATGCATCCTCCTCAACGTGCGCTCCATACATAAACATGCCGTGGAGATCTGGAATCTGCTTGACTCCCTCTCGCTCGAAATCACCTTCTTCACAGAGACCTGGACCAACGCCTCCTCCGCACCCGACATCAACACCGCCATCCCGGACGGATACAAGATTCAGAGAAAGGACCGCACCAACCAGCAGGGAGGGAGCCTTGCCATCGCCCACAAGAACACCACAAGAACACCCTCCGGCTCACTACCTCCAGGTGAAACCTTCCCCTCTGCCGAACACCTGTACTTCCAGATCCAGACCAGCCCCAACTCCATGCTCCGGGGAACCCTCGTCTACTGACCCCCCGGCCTCCGGGCGCCCTTCGCCTCCACCATCACCGACTTCATCGCACCCCACGCCATTGCCACAATGAACCACATACTCATCGGAAACCTGAACTCTCACCTCGACAACGCCAGCCACCCCAACTCCACCACCCTTCGCCACAACCTCGCCAACATCGGACTCAAACAACTCGTCTCCACACCAACCCACAGGGCAGGACACACCCTCGACCCCATCTTCACAGCAGGTAACAACGTTCACTTCAGCCACACAACTCAACCCCCATGGACCGACCACTACTGCGTATATTTCACTGTTGACAAACCCAGGGCACCCAAACCAGCCCCATGCCCTCCACGAAGGAACTGGAGCAACGTCACCGACGACCAACTCAACTCCGCCGTCACCCGAAACAACCACACTTTGGCATCCGACGCCAACGTCGCAGCCAGAAAGCTTCACACATGGATGTCCAAATGCGCAGATGAGCTCGCCCTGCTACGCAACCCTGACAAACAGCATCCCAGTAAAGCCGCCTGGTTCACCACCGACCTCCAAGAAGCCAGACGCACCTGCAGACGCCTGGAGAAGAACTGGAGAAACACCAAGACACCTGAAAACTACGTCACTTACAAGGATGCCATGATGGACTACCACAACCAAATCAGAACCACTAAGAGGACCTTCATCCACACCAAAATCCTCGCCAACTCCACCAACTCCAAGTCACTGTCATCCAGGAATTCAACAGCCCTCGCAGCGAAGCCACAGACATCACCCCGTCCCAAGACCTCTGCGACAAGCTTGGAACATACTTTCAACGCAAGATCAAAAACCTCTATGACAACATCATCGACCTCCCACAGCTGGCCCGCCCCACAGACACACCGGCCAGCCCACCATCTCTACCTGGATGCCGATTATAGTCGAAGACACCACCTCAACCATGAAAAGCATCCACTCAGGGGCCCCCGCCGACCCCGGCTCCCCACACATCTACTACAGAGCCGCCACCACACCCAAACTGCAACGCACCATCAACACCACCCTCGAAACAGGCACCTTCCCAGATGACTGGAAATGCGCAGACATCAGGCCCCTGCTCAAGAAGCCGACAGCTGACCCCACCGACCTCAAGAACTACCAGCCCATCTCGCTCCTCCCCTTCGCGGCCAAAGTTGAAGAGAAAACAGTCAACAAGGAACTGACACGATTCATCGAAGACAACGCCATCCTCGACCCATCCCAATCTGGATTCCGAAGCAACCACAGCACAGAGACCGCCCTACTCACTGCCAGAGATGACATCCGCACCCTCCGGGACTAAGGCCACTCCGCAGCCCTCATCCTACTCGACCTATCAGCAGCCTTCAACACCTTCTCACACCGCACACTTGTCGCCAGACTACACGACGCAGCCATACAAGGAACAGCCGTAGACTGGATCCAATCATTCCTCACCAGAAGAAGCCAAAGAATTAGACTGCCACCATCGTCAGACAACATGGCCTCAACATCGTCTCCTACGCTGACGACACCCAGCTCATCCTCTCCCTCACCAAAGACCTCGCCACCACCAGACTCAACTTCCAGAAAGGAATGCAGGAAGTCGCCGCCTGGTTGACCAACAGCTGCCTCAAGCTCAACCCCAAGAAGATAGAAGTCCTCGTGCTCGGAACCACCCCTTCAGCATGGGACAACACCTGGTGGCCAACAGCCCTCGGAAGCCCACAGACCCCCTCTGACCAAGCCAAAAACTTAGGCATCGTACTTGACTCATCCCTCACCATGAACCGACAGATCAACGCCGTCACCTCCTGCTGCTTCACCACCCTCCGCATCCTCCGCAAGACCTTCAAATGGATCCCCCTAGAGTCAAGAAAGACAGTCACCCAGGCACTCATCACCAGCAGACTGGACTATGGAAATGCACTATACGCCGGCATGAACAAGTCCCTACTCCGAAAACTCCAGACGATACAGAATACCGCTGACAGACTCGTCCTCTGCCTCCCCCGACACGAACACATCAGCCAACACCTTCAAACTCTCCACTGAATCACCTTCAAAATCCTCACCCACGCCTACAAATGCCTGCACAACACCAGACCCAAATACCTCAATGAGAGAATCAACTTCCACGTACCCAAAAGGAACCTCCGATCTTCCAACCTCGCACTGGCCAAAACCCCACTCATCCGCAGAGCCAGAACAGGTGGAAGATCATTCTCCCACATTGCGGTCAAAACCTGGAAGAGCTCCCGGCAGACATCAGACTCGCCCCCTCCCTGAACACCTTCAGGAAGGCCCTAAAGACCTGGCTCTTACGGAGCTGCGAATCCCCCCCCGCCCTCAGCGCCCTGAGACCCTCACAGATGAGTAGCGCGATTAATAAGCCCCTGATTGATTGATTGATTTCTTAGATAACTGATCTCCTGATAACAATGGACATTGAGGCATTATGTACCAGCATTCCCCAAGAACAGACCCTTTGAGTCATTAGGGATCTTCTCAATAAATCAGATATAGATACCATCACTCCCATTCAGTTCGTAATGGACTGTGCTAGAATTGCTCTTACTGAGAACTTTGTTGAATATGACATCATACTGTACCACCAGATAAAGGGTACTTAGATGGGCAGTACTTTTGCCCCAAGTCTGGCCTGCCTTTATGTCTACCAATTTGAGCATGATTACATCTACACCAATAATCCATACAATGCCAACATGGTCTTATGGCGCGCTATATTGACGATGTATTAATTATCTGGCGGGGCGACCTTGAAACAGCAAAAGAATTCCTGATATGGATCAACACAAGAGATCCTTTTTTGAAATTCACTCATACAATTGATAAGGATGCAGCTACCTTTTTTGATTTTTTTTTTTGTCAAAATTGTTTTTATTAGCATCAAAGAGAATGACAAACAGGACATACCATGACATTTGCATTATAACTGAGTAGACCAGCAAGCGAGGATGTAGAAAAGAAGAGAGTACCGACCCTAGACAATACACAGAAGAGGCAAACTTCCCCAATAGTAACATACGCTAATGGAGGGGTACAGTAGAGCTGAAATAGGGAGGGGAAGCAAGCCCCGAAACTACGCCCTGGGGAACTCCAGTGGGCTTCAACCGGGCTCTAACAGTCCGGTGCCGGTCGGGTACTCAAAAGGTGAAGTCCAAACATCCTGGTGACACTGTGCCATGAAACTGCAAATCCGTTTTATAAACACCCCCAACTCCCCATAATCCCTCCCGCCCCACCCCACACACCCCATAAATCATAAGAGGGAAAAAGAGAAAAAGGAGAGAGAAGGAAAAGCAAGAGAGAGAGAGACAGAGGAGGGACTCAGGGAGGGAGCCCAGAGGCCCGGGGCCGGAGAGAGGCCCATCCAAAGCGGAGACAGGACAGAGTCTCACCCAGGTGACCCTGCAACTGTGAAATATATGATCAGGAGATGCCACCCGTAGCCGCCTCGGCCGACTACAGTTGAAACAGCCGTAATCCCCTGACCTGGGCGGACAAACGGCCGCCGGCAAACCTTTAGAGAGGAAAGTCACCAGTGGACCCCACTTGAGCTCAAATGCGGCATAGCCCTCCCTGAAGATGTCCGCCATTCTTTCTAAACTGAGGAGTCTCCAAAGGCGGGCATGCCACATCGAGGCCGTAGGTGCCGCCTGCTTCTTCCAATTGGCGGCGATAGCTACCTTCGCCGCCCCCAAGCACAGCCACATTACGGCCTTATCTGCTCTGGTTTGGTAGCGCAGGGAGGGATCTCGAAGGCCCAACAGCGCTGTCGCCATGGAGGTGGGGATCGGATAGCCCAGCATAGATTTAATTTGCACCAGGATCTCTTCCCAGAAGGGGCGGATCGTAGGACAAGTCCACCAGATGTGCTGAAAGTCCCCCAGCATCCCACAGCCCCTCCAGCAGCGGTCAGAGGTGCCTGGGAAAATACGCCGCAGTTTAGCTGGGTATAGGTACCAATCCACCATTACTTTCATGTGAGGTTTTCGCAATTCTATCGAGTGGTTGTGCTTGGAGATGTCTGACCACAGGGCCTCCCACTCCCGCTCCTCAATCGGTCTAAGCACCACCTCTTCCCATTTAGCCTTAAATCGCAGGGACGGTGATACCACAGTGGCCAGAAGGTGGCCATAAAGAAAGGAAATTGCCCCCTTCATGGTGGTGGTAGTGCGAATGAATTTTTCAAACGGGGTCTGGGGCCTGTGGATCGCTGCCTGAATCTCCGGTGATTGAAGCCAGTGCCGGAGCTGGAGAAATCTTTAGTGTTCAGTTTGCGGAGGCTAAAGTCATTCCTACATTCGGAGAAAGTCATCAACCTAGACCCTCTAAATAGATGTCCGATCATTAAACAGCCCCCCTCCTCCCAAGCTGCGAATGGCCCTCTATTGAACGCTGGCGGAAAGGCCGCCAGCCCATGAATGGGGGTGTGAGGGGAGGGGAAAGTGGTCCACCGGTCGTCCGGAGACAGGGAGTCCCAGACCCTTAGTGTTGTTCTGGTGGGCGTGCTAATGTACGCGTTATCCGGCCTATCTAGTTTCGGGCGCCACGCTAAATCCCAAATAGTCCGTCCCGCCATCGATCTGTCCATATGCAACCAGTGTTTGTTCGACTCTCTTTTCGACCATTCTATCAGCACGCGCAGTTGCGCCGCCTTATAGTAGAGGTCTAAGTCGGGGAGGCCCGCCCCGCCCGCAGAGCGAGGCCTCCGCAACATGGAATACGACAGGCAGACTCTTCCCCCCCTGCCAGATATAACAGGAGCAGAGGGAGCGCATAGTCGAGAAAAAGGAGAGGGGGACGTCAATGGGAAGGGCTTGAAACAAATGGAGCAGTTTCGGCAAAATTGTCATTTTAAGCGAATGAAAACGCCCCAGCCAGGAGATGAACAACAGCTTCCAGTGCGCTAAGTCTGCCTTAATTTGCGCAAGAAGGGGGGGGGGGAAGTTAGCCTTATACAGATCTTCCACGGACGGAGTAAGCTGAACTCCCAGATATTGGAGCGATGTAGTCGCCCATCGGAAAGCCGTGTTCTGTTGGAGGCGCGAGTGCTCCTCCGCCGGTATCGTAAGATTGAGGATGTACGACTTATCCAGGTTAATCTTGAACCCTGCCACCTGTTCAAAGCGCCGTAACTCTGCATGGAGAGTCGGGAGCGACGTGGAAGGGTGAGTGAAGGAGAGGAGAATGTCATCAGCGAACAGGGAGATCTTGTGGTCCTCTCCCGCAAATGGAATACCCGTTATCTGTGGGTTGTGCCGAATGGCCATCGCCAGCTGCTCAATGCTCAGGGCAAATAATAGGGGTGATAAAGGGCAACCCTGTCTTGTGCCCCTAGAAAGGGTAAACGGAGCTGAACAGGTCCCATTGACCTGAACACGCGACGTGGGAATCCGATAGTTGGCCTGAATCATTGCGATAAAGGCATCCGCAAAGCCCATCCGTCGCATTGTGGAGAAGAGGAAACCCCAGTCCACCCGGTCGAACGCCTTTTCGGCATCAAGACCAACCAGGAGGGCCGGCAAGCGTCTTCTAGAGGCTTTTTCTATGAGATGTACAATACGTCGCGTGTTGTCATGCGTTTGCCTCCCTGGAATAAAACCCGATTGGTCGGGATTTATCAGCGCTGCCATAAGAGGATTGAGCCTAGCGGCCAGGATAGAGGAGTACAATTTAGCGTCCAAGTTCAACAACGCGATTGGGCGATAAGAGGAACATTGATCCTTGCGTTTCCCCGGTTTTGGGAGGACCGTGATAACCGCCTCCGCCATGGACGGGGAAACCACCGCTTGAGTGATGACGGCGTTAAAAAGAGACTGCAAACGTGGAGCCAGGTCTGACGCGAAAGTGCGGTAGAATAGGGCTGTGAGGCCATCGGGCCCGGGAGCTTTATTTAGTTTAAGCGCCATTATGGCTTTGGTGACTTCCTCCAACGAGATGGGGGCGCAGAGGTCCGCGTTGGTAGAAGCGGCGACCTGGGGGAGCGGTAACCCCTGCAGATAATCTTCCTGCACTGGGGCCTCTAGAGAGTCCGATGTATACAGCGCGCTGTAGAAGGAGCGGAAACAGTCCGCCTTCCCCTCATCGGAGTGAGTGACCACATCCGCAGCATCTCTAATCCCCTCAATATATTCCTTGTCCCTTTTAACTCGGAGCTGTCGGGCCAGGTGTCTCCCGATCTTGTTCCCTTGGATATACGAGGTGTGGCGTAGGCGCAAGAGAGTAAGCTCGGCCCTGTTGGCATATATAGACTTCAATTTGCCCCGCAAAGCCGTAAGGGGCCGCAAGGTGATGCGAGAAGGCTTGGCCTTATGGGCCTGCTCTGCCGCCACCAGCTCCTCCTCCAGTCGTTCCCGTTCCGCTGCTCTCTGCTGGTTGAGCGCGGAGTTAAGTGCGATGCACTTGCCCCTAAGCACCGCCTTAAAGGCGTCCCACCGTATCGGCTCCGAGGTCTCCTCCACGCCATTGAGGGCAAAGTATTCGTCTATAGCCTCCCGTAGAGATGCGCGCAGTACTATGTCCCTAGTGAGGGAGGCGGGGAAGTACCATTTGCGCTGGCGGTCCCGGGGGCCAGACCAATGAAGCGTGATCATGACCATACTATGGTCAGAAACGGAGAGGGGAAGGATCTGAGCATCTCGTAGGGCCCCTGACAAAAAGCGATTAATAAAAATATAGTCTAAACGGGAATACGACTGATGAACATGTGAAAAATGGGTGTAATCCTTCGTGGAAGGATGAAGTGTGCGCCACGCATCGCAAAGGCCCAGATCCGATAAGCGTTGCTTGGAAGCCGTGGAAAAGGATCCTGAATCCGCCCTCTGCGAATGAGAACTATCCAGCTCCCTCTGTCATACCAGATTGAAGTCCCCCATCAAAACAACCGAGCCTTCCGCAAACTGTTCCAATTTCGTGCAAAAAGTGGACAGGAACCCCGCCTGACCTGTGTTAGGCGCATAGATGGAAATGAAAGTGCAGGTCTGACCCCTTAAAACCCCCTTTACCATCACCCATCTCCCCGTCTTATCCGAGCAAACCTCTAAGGGCTAAAACTTTACCCCGCTATGAAACATCAACACTACCCCCCTGTGCTTGGTGGCGGCTGAAGAACTGTACATGAGTGGGTATGACCTATGTCGCAACCTGTGTTCTTCCCCCTTACGCAGATGTGTTTCTTGTAGTGCAACTATGTCCAGGTGACGATCCGATATGTGCTTCAGCACCCTCTGTCGTTTCTGGGGGGAATTAAGCCCTTGCACATTCCAGGAGCCTACGGATAAAGCCATCGTGGGTTTGGATGTAAGCTACCATTATTAGCAAGGCTCAAGGTCTGCCCCCCCACCCCTGCGCCTCCCCCCCCCCCGGAAGATCCCCCCGCTCTCTGTGTCAAGAAAAGAGAAAGATAGAGAGAAGAAATGAAAAAAAGAAAAAGAAATAACCAAAATAACCCAAATCCACACAACATCCAAGTGTAGAAGACTCGGAGGGTCATGGCAACCCGCCCACCCCTACCCCGGCTGCAAAAGAATCTCTATGCGAACAAAAGAGATGAAGAAACATCTTCAACTGTTGAACCCAGGCCCCAGACAGGCCAGATCCTGCAGTCCATTGCCCAGCGCTACCCCTGCTCCTGTACTGGCGGCAAGACCCGGTGGGGCAGTGTTCAAGCGGGGCCTCGCGGGCCTGCAGCAGGTGCACAAGGTCCCCTTCTGTGGCCAAAGCAATCTCCAGATGGCGTCTCCCGTGGAGTCATCTGGGAGGAGCACGACCCACCGTGGCCCACTCTCCGGTCTTTGCCCCGGTTCCGCCAGCCGCCGAGGCCCCCCCTCCTCCTGCTCGTCTCCCGATGAGGAAAGTCCCAAAATGGCCCTGCCGGCCGCCAAGTCCACAACAGTCCGTTGCTTATTTTGGTATTCAAATGATAGGCCAAAGGGGAAGGTCCATCGGTATCTAATGTGCTCCGCTCTTAGTTTAGTAGTCAGTGGCCGAAAGGACTGGCGCCTCGCCAGCGTCGCCGGGGACAGATCTTGGAAAAGCGCACATGTAAATCCCTGGAACGACACCTACGAAGACGCCCGGGCTGCAGCCAGGACAGCCTCCTTGATTTTGTAGGAGTGAAATTTAGCCAGTATGTCTCTCGGCCGCCGTCTGTCTCCTGGCGCCACGGAAGCCACCCTATGTGCCCGGTCAAGCTTGATTTTGAGGGTTTGCGGCTTCACCACTTCCGCGAAGAGGCCCTCCAAGAATGCTTCTAGGTCAGGGCCCTCCGCCCGCTCCTCCAAGTGGCGCACGCGGATGTTGTCACGTCGAGCGCGGTTCTCCAGGTCCTCCGCCTTGAGCTGCGTCTGTGTCAGTTGATCCTGGAGGGCCTGAATCCGTCGCGAGTGGTCTGCAGACCTGCTGTCTAAGTCCTGATGTTGCGCCTCCAACTCCACCACCCGCGTGCCCACCGCGTCGACATCTTGCCTGAGGCCGGACAGCTGGTCGAGCAAGTCCGAGCGCAACTGGTCGATCGAGCGTTGGACAACCCCGGCCTATCTCCTCCCTCAGCTCAGTTTTGAAGTCCCGTAACGAGGCCAGGAGGTCCTCCTTGGTTAACGCCATCGACCCCGATGGGTCGGCCGGGGCCCCAGACGTCCCCCTATCCGCTGGGCTGAAGAAGGCAGTCACTGAGGTGGTGCGTTTTGCCGGACCCTTCTTAGCAGGCATATGGCCGCCCCCGATCGGCCCAGCATGCGATCAATGAGAGCAGGGGCCCACCGGCGGGAGCGCCGTGATCACGCAGCGCCACACCGAACAGCGTCGGCGGGCGCAGAGGTCAGCAGGGATTCGCCCCCGTGCGTGGGAAGGCCATCGCCGGAACTCCGGCAGCACCCGGGTTCTCAGACCACTCCGGTGTCACACCTCAGCTGGTCTAGGCCCCCCTCGCCAAAGCCTCCGCTGGATCCCCGAAGACTCGCCAGGCTGTGCTCATGTAGTGGCAGACCTCCTCTGTCACCCCCGGCTGGTACCTGTGCGACCTCTGCCAAAGTACCTCACCTGCCCCCCGGGGGGGAGGCATGTTGCTGATGGTGTGTAGCTGAAGGCCCTCGGCGTGTCCACGAGGGGACGGTCCACCCACCAGTGCCCCAGGATCGCAGGTACTCGCACGGCGGCTCACCGGTAGCTCCACCTCCCGATCTCTCCAGGCTCGCTAGCTCCCCCGGGGCCCATCTGTCAGCTCTCACCCCCGCTCCGCACCGTGCATCCTCCGCTCGTGCTCCGGTCTCTCCTCAATGGGGCCGCCACATCCGGGGCTGTGGGATCGCGGGTCCCGGTCGTCTCTCAGCCTGCAGCCTCAGGGGGATTCTCAGCGAGTCGGCGCCTGGCCCGCGTCCCGCCCCAGCGGGCCCGGACCGCCACGAAAGCACCCAGGGAGAGTCAGCCGCACCCGCCTCTGGCCAGGGTGCGCCGGACCGTCAGCTTCGCCTGGGAGCCGCCATCTTGTGCCCCTTTTTGGATTTTAACATCAAGGTTATAGACAATCAGTTGGTCACCGAGGTGCATGAAAAACGACTGACAAACACAGCCTGCTCCAATTTGACAGCCATCACCCGAGATCCCTTTGGGAAAATTTGCCATTCAGCCAGTTTCTGCAGATCAGACTCAATTGTTCTGACATCAGGACATTTGATGAACAAGCTGACAGACTCTCCAAAAAGTTGGAAGTCTGTAAATATCCAACCAGAATTCTTAAGCCTGCCAAGAAACTAACCCAGAACAATAATGGAGTGGCACTGCTTGAGTCATAACCCAAAGAGGCAAATAAAAGCATAGAATGCACCACTACATTCACACCTATTTCAAACACTGTGAAGAAGATCGTTTCCAAATATTGGAACATCCTACCAAAAACAGGAAACGACTGGCAATCACTAATGTTCTCATTTAAACTAACCCAGAACAATAATGAAGTGGCACTGCTTGAGTCATAAACCAAAGAGGCAAATGAAAGTATAGAATGCACCACTACATTCACACCTATTTCAAACACTGTGAAGAAGATTGTTTCCAAATATTGGAACATCCTACCAAAAACAGGAAACGACTGGCAATCACTACTGTTCTCATTTAAACGCAGCACCAACCTGAGAGGCAAATGAGTACATACACGTACAACACACCATGAAACTCCGGGGAAACCACTACAAACCTTATGGGGGCTTCCACCAGTGAGTGGCCATTTCCCTTGCGGCACATGCACAGCATGTCCCTACACCGGACACTATAAGGAAGCTGACATTGGCACCGTCCGTCCTTGGCAGATTAAACATCACGCAAATTGTAACTCAGAAAACGTAGTCTACATAATCACATGCCCCTGCCAGGGACTTTATGTAGGCATGACTACACGAAAAATCCGGGTACGGATCAGTGAACATTAAAGCACTATCCAATGTAAGAAGAGCGCCACCTGCCTGACAAACCATTACTTGTAAAAAAAACCTACAGATAAAGATATCACTGGGGTAATTCTAGAGATGATCTCCCCACGTCCATTCACCAATATAACTAAGGCATTACTCGAAAGGAAACACCGGTGGGTATACCATCTGAGGACCCATACACAGGAACTGAATGATGACATCCCCTAGCTACAACTAAAACGATGAGTCCTCAAAAGAAAGTCCCAAGTGATAAAAGAAACATTTGTGGATATGCAGATCTATCCACCCCATGTCATCAGACCCATAACAGGGTGTCACACATTGCATCTTGCACTCCATTTAGATGGGTTTGACTTAGATGGTTTTTCTAAGATCTCTCTAAGAATACCTTCATAACATTTATGAGTAAGATATTTGACCTGTTCCTTCCTAATTTATGCACGCATATATCCAATGCAGATATAAGCTATGTGCCATCCTTTGTGCTATAACAGAAAGTAAATATTCTACTTTGTCATTCTTGTGGTTTTAGAATTAAGACCACAGATCCTAACATGCTCTAGGACACACCCGCATCACTTGGAACCGCTGTATTGCACTCACTAGGATAAAACATTTGCTAGCATTCGCACAAAGAATTTTCAATTCTATTAAGGACACGGAGGCGAGGATTATGCTTCTCTTTCTTTACTGTCAATCACAGCAGCCAATGAAAAAACTTTTTCATTATACATATAAATATATAAACTACATTTCCCATGGTGCTCTTCCACCAATCATATCCCATCAGACCCTATAAGAGTCACCATCGCTGTCCCATGAGGCTCTCACTTTGCTCGAGTCCATAGTCCATGTGTGAACATAATTCGAATCCACAAAATATCCTCCAACGTGGAAGAATAAACCATTAACTGGAACTTCGTCAACTTCTTCATCCAGAAGAGCAATTATTCAGCCTACTTATCTGAACCTGGAATAAAGTAAATAGATAACCCGTAATTTTGCTCGAGATAGCAGTACAACTACATACGGGTGGGTACTTACTGTAAGCAAACATTGAATACAACCAGGTGGGATAATCCTCGCCTCCGTGTCCTTAATGGAATTTAAAATTCTTGGTGCGAATGCTTGCAATTTATTTATTTTATTACAGGACCGGAAGCTTCAGCTTATGCTTGTTTAACGCTTATCAAACACCACGGTAGTTATATCACCCACCGGTTTACAATAAAATTGCTTAATCACAGATTCAGATAACCAATCCGCAGATTTCATAATGTCCTGAATAGTTGAACCTAACATAAAAGTCTTGGATGTCATTGCGCCACGTACAGAACATACCCCGAACACCTGGGTGTCTGCCTCAGCTTCTTTTGTAACTGACTTTACCCACTTAGCTATTGTCACCGCAGATACTGTCTTGAATGGCTTCTGCAATGCTATCAATAACTGTTTGGAACCCTCTGGTTTCAAATACCATGTATTCTCTTCATATGCTTTAAGGCAATGTACCACACACAATTTATGATTGTTAGGAAAAGCATTATACTCAATATTACTTGACATCATTTTTGTTCTGCCAGTGATAGTAAAAGAAACTTATTCTGGAGTAAATACTCTACCTGTAATGTCTAGAGCTTTCACGTCAGAGGGCCGTCTACAGGCTGAGAGACACAACAGCATAGCCAATTTAGCTGACAATTGTTTCTGGATAATTGGTTGTTGTTTGGCCATCTATCAAAAAGACTAAGGACCAGCGATACCTCACACAAACATGAATATTTTGGTTTTGGGGGGTTAGCTACTCTAATGCCCTTAAGCAACTTACACACCACTGGATGCATACCTATCTGCTTGCCGTCTACCTGCGTATGCCTGGCGGATATGGCTGAACTGAAATTTTTGACCAAACGATATGCTAAGCCTTCTGAGGCTTTTTCGGACAGGAAATTGACAACCTGGGATAACTCTGCCCCCACGGGATCCCCGTGTCGTTCCACGCACCAACATACCCAGCATTTCCAAGCTGAAGAATATCTCTTTTGTTTGGAAGGGGCCCAGGCTTGTCTGATAAAGTTGGAAGCTGTGTTAGAAATTCCTGGCATTTCCCACTGTTGCGGAAAGCCTCCGTGCCATCAGGGACAGCTGTCCCGACGTTACCATCGGGTGTAGTTCCCCGTGAGGGCCCTGGAGCAACAACTGGGACCAAGGCAACATCCTGGGGAGGGTGCAACTTATCTCCAACAATATTGGGAACCAGGGCTGCACCCTCCACAGTGTCATCACCAGAATCACCTCCGCTTGTTGACGCGCTATCTGGGTTGTCACTCTGGGAATTAGAATGAATGGGGGAAAGGCATAATTCAAGTTCTGTGCCCAGTTCTGGGAGAAGGCATCCGTCGCTCTCGCCAAAGGATCCGGTCACCAGCTGAAGAACGTCTGCAGCTGACCATTCAGTCTGGATGCAAAAAGATCTATCTTGCAAGGGCCCCACAATGTCTGTAACCAGTGGAACAGTTGCGGCTGGAGTTGCCAGTTGCTGGAGTCTTTCAGATATCTGGAATTCCAATCCGCGACAGTGTTCGACTGTCCCGGAATGTATTCCGCAATTACTGATATCTGATGTTTCAGGCACTAATGCCAGAACTCCTTAGCTATTTCCACAAGTAGTGACGATCTCGTACCTCCCAACCTGTTGATATATCTCAGTGCCAAGATATTGTCCATCATGCAACAAGACACCTGTTTGGGGGAGAGAGTTCGTATCACGAACGATCCTGCTAACAGCTCTAGGCAGTTGATGTGGAGTGATAGTTCTTGAAGTGACCATCGACCTCCGGTGGAGATATCTCCACAACGCGCCCTCCAGCCCCAACAGCTGGCATCGGACTCTATAACTATTTCGGATTGAGATCCAATATGGCTCTGCCATTCCAGGCCTCTACATTACCTAACCACCATTGCATCTTTTCCCTCGCTTCTTGTGTTAGGGGAACCAGATCAGAATATGAGAGTCCTTTGCACAGATGTTGAATCTTTAATCTCTGAAGGGCCCGGTAAGGCAGCGGGCCCATAAATATCGCCTGTATTGAGGACGCTAATAGCACTACCGGCAAGTGTCCGAAGAGATACTTCCTGTCTGGCTAGTACCGAAGTGATCGCCTTCTTGAGATCCCGTAGCTTTGACTTGGGAAGACTCAGTTGCGCCATCTGTGAATCTATGACAAATCCCAGAGTCTATTGTCTGGGAGAGGGACAAGACTGATTTGGGCTTGTTGATCACAAAGCCCAGGTTTTGCAGAAGGGACATTGCCATCTGCAAATAAAGGTTGGCCAATGATTGAGTCTGAGCCATGATAAGTATATTGTCTAAATACACTATCATGTGAATTCCCTGCGCTCTGAGATGGGCTATGACCAGCTTCATAACCTTGGTGAAGCACCAAGGTGCCGAGGAAAGCCCGAAAGGTAGGGCCAAATATTCCAACCATGGGTTCCTCCATTGAAACTAGAGGAATCGCCAATGAGGTGGATAGATAGGCGTCTTTTAGGTCCAGACGGACCATCCAATCTCCTTTCTTTAATAGATCTGCCAACAGATGGATACCCTCCATCTTGAAGTGTTTGTAAACCATGAACTGATTGAAGTCCCTCAAGTTTAGTACCAACCTGTGACCACCACCCCTCTTCTGAAGCAAGAAGACGTTGCTGCAGAAGCCGCAAACCTCCCTGTCGCAATAAGCAATTGCACGTTTCTGCAGAAACTCTTCTATTTCTGCATCCATAAAAACACATTCTTGTTGGGAAAAATTGAGTTGTCTGGGGTATCTGTCCTGAAAAGGTGTCTGATAAAACTCTAGCTGGAAACCTTGAAAAGTCTGCAAGACCCATGCATCTTGTGTAAACCCCCTCCAATTGTGTATGAAAAATTGTGTTCGCCCCCCCAAGGGTAGATTCGATAACTCTATTACACTTACATGTAGAGTTTTGAGCTTGAAATCCTGCTCCTTGGCCACCTCTATTGAACTGCCGTCTATTGAACCTTTGTCTGGCCGGATAGAAGGTTCCACCTCTGGTAGAGTCCAAGTCGCCTCTACCTCTTCCATAGTCTCCTCTGGTAATACTGACGGCCTGGCGAGCGTTCTCTGCCTCGCCATGCCCTATTGAAAAGGCCAGTATGAAAGACACACTTAATTCCTAACTGCGCCTTGTCTAGGGAAGTAAAAGTACCAACGTAGTTAGACACATCTTTGACAAATCTGTCACCAAAAAGGTTACCCTCCGCCAGAAGTCCTGGTTCTGCTGAGGCCAATTCCATCAAATTGGAGTCCATCCTCATAAGTAGAGATTTGCGTCTCTCCGTGTTGATGGCGCAATTAGCATTTCCTAGGAGGCAAATTGCTCTCTGTGTCCAACCTGCCAGAATATCTGGATCTATGGGAGTAGCTGGATCCTTACCCATGACGGCCTTCTCTAATATCTTGGCCAGTGGTCCTGCTACATCGAGGAGCTTGTCCTGG
Organism: Triturus cristatus; assembly: GCF_964204655.1. NCBI lineage: Eukaryota > Metazoa > Chordata > Amphibia > Caudata > Salamandridae > Triturus > Triturus cristatus. The sequence continues at coordinate 561,314,845 of NC_140590.1, forward strand.
CAGCCTCGCCAGGCTCGGTCAATGCCCTTTTTTGGATCTTTTGCAAATTTTTTGAGGAATGTCAGGAGACTGGCATCGATATCTGGAGTTTCTGCAACCCTGTCTGAAATATCCGGACGAGGGCACTCCGAGCGCAGTCTATTGCGCACCTCTTTGTCAAAACCCTTCCTTCGGTTGTCGTGCAAGTAGTCCGCCACTTCAGGGGCTGGAACCCAATCGGATGACCTGGGGTGAACTATGCTTGTCGTGTCAAAAGTAAAAGGAGTTTTGGGATTCTTATCCGGTAGTAACCTAACTGCCTTCCTAGACTTCTTTTTAGGGGGTGCTTCCTCGTCTGTAGTATCAGTATTGGTAGTATCGACGTCTATATAAACCTTCTGATTGCGTTTGGCCTTACCACCCTCAGTGGTGGAGGGTGTGGAGTAAACATGATCCACTACATTTGCTGGTGGCAGGTGAGCCAATGCATCAGCATGAGGCCATGCCTCCGAGTTTGCCAGAGTATTATGTACGGGTGTCTCTTTTGGTGTTTCCAGGGGTTTTGTGAACCCGTGTTGTTTCGCAAAACTTTCCAGCTGTTTGGGAATAAGCTTTAATGCAGCTGCCAAGGCGTTTTGCACTGTGCCAGGGACCGTGCTCTCAATAGCCCTGTTGACCGACTGCTGGACCAATGCGTCCAGAGCGTCAACAATAGTATCTTCCAGCACATTCTCCTGCTGACCATCATCATATAGGACACAGCCCTGACTTAATCCATTTCCTAAAGGTATTCTCCCTGAAAAAGCCCTTTTCAAATCTAGCTCCACGTGGGCCCCATTTACCGAGTGCAATTCCCACGGGAATGCCAGTAAACATTGGGTTATACCCTAATGTCTAAATTTAGCCCGGAGTATACTACTGTCTACGAAATCAAAAGCCGAGCTAAAATCGGCAAAACAGCAGAATAAACTCCTAGTTGTTTCCTTCGCCTTCTGTCCCAAAGCCCACAAGCTGAAGCAATGATCTATAGTTGGTAGTGTCTGGGTTTTAAACCGCTCTGTTCAATCGGAACAAATCCGTTACCCTCAATCCAATTCTTCAATGAACTTAGAATAACCTTGGAGTATAATTTTGCACCTACATCCAGCCGGCTCAACAAGTGATAGTTGCCTGGTACATTCATCTCGCCTTTTTTATGTATTGGTTTAATTATTGCTCCCTTCCATCTGGATGGGAATGTACCAATCTTGGTTATGGCTATAAAAACATCTGAAATAAACGTTGACCACCACATTGGATTAGACTGGATAAGTCAGAATTTTTGCTTATCGTGACATTCAAATTTGGCAACATGCCATTTGTTATTTAACTGCTACCAACGAACTTTAGCATTCACATTTTCACAGCAGTTTGGTTGTAATTTCCCACTTTTAGGTGAATTACTATTAATTTTAAGTATTTGAAAATCAATGAGTCTAGGCACTTAGGGGCAAATTTACAAGCCCCTTCCGCTGCCAGTGCGTCCCTTTTTGTGATGCACTGGCAGCGCATTTTTCTGCCCCATATTTACAAGGACAGGAAAAGCCACCCTGCTTTTCCTGTCCTTGTTAAATACGGCCCCCTTTACACACAGCACTTTGCGTGAAAGGGGCATTCCATGGGTGTTGCTGTGGGTGTTCCCACTCAACACCCATGGAATCTGACACATTTCCAGATTTACAAGAAATCGTGAATCTGGAAATGCGTCTGAATGCTACGATTCCCATTCTTCAGTATACATAGAACGCGGGAATAACCTCTAATGATTGTTTATGTACAGGAAGGTGTCCCTTCCTGCACATAAACAATCATCCCCATGACGCAGGCATCCTTGCCCCCATGGTGCAAGGGTGCCTGAGTCGGTGCATGGCAGCAGTTGTGCGCCAGTGCTGGGGGTAGCACAGAGATGCGACATATTGTTGTAAATATGTTGCATCCCTGTGCTTCCAAATGAACGCAGAGCGGCACAGCAAAATAACTTGCTGCACTGTGCTGCATTAGTTTATTGTAAATCTGCCCCTTAGTGTGCTACTTACTAGAGGGTGCACTCACCGTCTGTGATGTCACAGAGATGGCACTTATACAGCTATATCTGCTAAAGGCAGCGAGAAGCAGGAAAGGCCAGGGGAGTAAAGATGTAAAGTTCAAGGGGTGCCTTCTTTCTTATTTATTTGGAATACAGAGCACAAGGATGTTTTTTAAAGGGAGACATTAAAAGAGTGAGAGGTTGGGTGACTGCGACTGTTCTACTTGCATAAGGTTGGATTCTCTTCACCTATGGAAAGTTGTTCTTAAGACAGGAAATACTTTCACAGGGAGGTGCAGTCAGCCAGGGTTCAAGGCTGTTCCTATTATGTTCTTACATCAGAAGCCGGTTGTACTGAGAGAAGAACATTGAGGTTGTGCAGAGGTGCTGTCAATCACAGGAATGTTCTGGCTTACAACATGATGATGACTTTAGTATATTTACCCTTTCACGTTTGTACATTATGGTCCTGGATTTGCGTTACTGTGCACTCCTGTGTGCTGACTGCTCTGCACGTTTACCCTCCTTTCACCCCAGTTGATGAAATACACGGAGACCCCCATAAGCTAGTCACCTGGAGGCTGATGAAGACGATTTCCAGACACGGGAAGATGATGTCTATCGGGGACTCACAATCAGGGCGATTGACTTCAAAACCAATATTGAACATGGCCAGCATTAGACTGCAAGTTCCAAACAGAACCAAGGAACCTAGAGATAAATAAGGAGAGACCAGATATCAGAACAATGACCTGCAGAGATTCCAAACACCAACGTGACACGAAAACAAGGGAAGCTGGGGCAAAGCAGCAGAAACTGGACAGGAGCAGGACAGAAGCTGTTGGTCCTATATAGGCGGGAGATCTAGGAGGAAACAGGGAGACACAACAACGAACCATATCCCAACCAGAGATTGCAAGCCCCAAGGTACCTAGTGACAAGTAGGAAGACACTGGAACAAGAACAGTGAAAGACAGGAGGCGACAGAGGGAACCAGACCTAGGGGTAAGGCAAGAGTGTCAGGAGGCTAACAGAGCAATGATATCAAGAGGCTCCCATCACAATGGGAAACAAGGATCCAAAGAGCACTTCTGCAACTAAAGTGAAACATTTTTTTAGGCGCTAAGGAGCAACTTAAAAACCTTTTACTTTCTTAAGTAAACAGGTGTGAAGAAGGGAGCTTGATCTTCCCCTTGAGTGCATCCTTACTCTTGGATGCAAGAGTACATTGTTCAATGTACAAATTGTTTAATCCCCTATACTCCCACTAAACAGAGCAAGAGATGGCATTTGTCCTGTTGTTAAGCCTCTGTTAGGAGCCAGCTTTTACATAAAGGTAGGCAGGGCTCAGTGAGTGAATCACCAAACCCACAGGCTCTCCCTATACTGATTGCAAGACTGTGAGATCTCATCCCCGGATTTGACCACTCTGCCCTATTTCACAGGAAGATGGTTGTAGGTTACTACCTCAGTCTCCACAACTTTAAGGTGCAACCACATGTTGACTACTATACTGGCAGCAACTACTTCATTGAGGAAAGTTAGTAATGTATTTTATTGATACTATTAATTTATTTCACTGCAAACTCATTTCTACAACAGCTACTTCAACATTTTTAAATTAAAATAAAATTAATTTCATTACTTTAATTTATTTTCATTTAACTATAATACTACCCTAGCTCTCATCTCTGATTATTAAAATGAAGGGGCATATTATCAAGCCAGGCGATAAAATTATCGCCGCTTTAGCGGCAGAAAACTGCCGCTAAAACGGTGATAATGGGCTTGATAATATGCTCTATGGAATTCCAATTGAAGCCCATGTTAGATGTCCTTCACATCTAACATGGGCTTCAATTGGAATTCCATAGAGCATATTATCAAGCCCATTATCGCCATTTTAACGGCAGTTTTATGCCGCTAAAGCGGCGATAATTTTATCGCCTGGCTTGATAATATGCCCAATAATTCTTTTTTGAATAATGAACTTTAACACTTACTTAATTTAAAAACATGAAATAAAATAACATAAGATTAGTTATCGCTATTATCTATTTAGTAAATGAAATTAAATTAAACCTATAATCAATAATTACGATATTTAATGTATCCCTTTTACTTTCACTCCCACTAACTCTAGCCAGACTCTGCAACTTTTAATTAACTTATAGTAAAGTGAATTAAGGTAAAACTTTAATCTAACCCTTAAATATTTTAGATGGGAATTATTTAAAATCAATAAGAAATCATAATTTCATTAAATTCATTTCATATCTTTGACCTCAATCTACAATGTACTTCACATATATTAAATCTAATTAACTAAAAGAAAACAATAGTAAACTAACTCTGTCAAATCTATCCCTTAATTAGAATTAATTGACATATTTTCTAAATAAGTAACAAGAACCCTAACTTAATTTAAGTTAATATATAACATCAATTCAGATAAATATCCTTCACCCGAATTAAGTTACAATAAATAAAGATACATCATTTACCATAGCTCTTAAGTAATGGTAGTTAAAGTTGATTGAATTAAATAAGTAATCATAGTCATTATTTTACTTTAAATTGAATTAAAGTAAATTAAATTACATTACATTGAAGTTTAAAGAAAAGGGATTATACTTACCTAAACATTTTGTGGCATTCTCTGTAGTGGTAACATTGATGAAAATCAGTAACACAACCAAGAGAGAGGAGAAGGGTAAGCTGTGTCATGTCCATCCAGAAAGTCAGCTCAATCACAGAAATGGGTAATGACAAATGAAGAAGAATTCAAATAATGTACTGTTTCCTAATATTCTTGGAACAGTTCAGGAATCCAAAATGCGGATGTCACTTGACTTCTACCACATGTCTGGGGAAAGTCATCATTTATGGAAGAGGAAACCTCAAACACATAATAGTGTCATCCTTCATCATCGGCATCCTCTTCCCACCCTGGTAGGTCAATGCCACCAGGGCAGACTCAACTTCCTCAAAGACTGTAATGGAAGGAGGGGGTTCTTAGATAAAAAACTACTGGATAAAAAGAGAAGGATCCAGTTTAACTAAAAATACCTCAGTGTTCCAAGGTTATTACCTTTATTCAAGAGGACACCGGGTATATCTAAAAACAATCATGGATGGGTATGTTGATAACAATGGCTCAGACCCGTCTACATTCTGCCAATATGCTTCTGCGCATTGCTGGTAGCCTAGACGGTCTCGGGCATTCTTCATGGCTAGTGGATCTCTAAAACTAGTTGCTGTGGCTCTACTAATCACTGGCACACAATGCTAATAAAGATGGGAGCAACCTTTTAACCCAGGTGAGTCCTACCTGGAGCTAGACTAGGATTTTTTTCACTCCAACTTGAGAGAAATTAGCAAACCCATGCATATTGAAATATAACAAATAGAGAAAGAAGCCAATTTTAGAGGTAACATGTCAAGAACAAGCTTATAAGTATTTAGTATTTAGTTCTGTTAGTATTTAGTTATGTAGCACAATATCCTTGGTGCAACAACATCAACTGTTGCATGGGTAAACACTTATAAGGTCCCAAAGGCGAGACCTATTGGCTATGCCAATGCTTGTTTAAAGTTTTAGTCACTACTCAAAATGAAATCCATTTTATCAGCGTTGCCAGTGCTCCTTTATGTTTAATGCCACAAATGAAACACAATGTTCTAAGCAGATTGCTAAATAGCATCTCCAGCCCCGATCACAATGTCTCACTTCATGCTGGACAGTGGGCACCCTGTTTTCATGCAGCGCCAAGACAGAGTGAACTAATGCACAGACTGAGGTCTGTCAGCCTCCGAGGCTCAAAGCATTCCTTGCAACAGTCCGCTGTGTCAAGGTATTGCCATGTATACAGCAACAGCAAGTGGTTTCAAAGTTGGGGGTGACTTACCAAACTTTCCCGAGGTGTTCATAGTGTTTGGTGACAGCGTATTTATGCCGATAGCCCAAAAAACTGTTTGTGGTTGTGTGTGTGTGTGGTTGTGTGTGGTTGTGTGTGTGTGTGGTTGTGTGTGTGTGGTTGTGTGTGTGGTTGTGTGTGGTTGTGTGTGTGATTGGTTGTGGTTGTGTTTGTTTGTGGTTTTGTGTGTGGTTGTGTGTGCAGTTGTGTGTGTGGTTCTGTGTGTGTGTGTGTGGTTGCGGTTGTGTGTTGTGGCTGTGGTTGTGTGGTGTTGTGGTTGTGTGTGTAGTTGTGGTTGTGTGTGGTTGTGTGTGTAGATGTGTGTTTGTGTTATTGTGTGTGTGTGGTTGTGTGTGGTTCTGTATGGTTGTGGTTGTGTGTTGTGGATGTGTGTGGTTGTGGTTGTGTGTTGTGGTTGTGTGTGTAGTTGTGGTTGTGTGTGGTTGTGTGTTTGTGTTATTGTGTGTGTGGTTGTGTGTGTGCTTGTGTGTGCTTGTGTGTGTGTGTGGTTGTGGGTGTGTGTGGTTTTGTGTGTGGTTGTGTGTGTGTGTGGTTGTGTGCATGTGTGGTTGTGGTTGTGTGTGTGTGGGTGTGTGTGCTTGTGTGTGTGGTTGCGTATGCTTGTGGCTTTGTGTGTGGTTGTGGGTTTGGTTGTGTGTTGTGGTTGTGTGTGGTTGTGTGGTTGTGTGTTTGTGTTATTATGTGTGTGGTTGTGTGTGGTTGTGGTTGTGTGTGTGTGTGATTGTGTGTGGTTGTGTGTTGTTGTGGTATGGTGTGTAGTTGTGGTTGTGTGTGGTTGTGTGTTTGTGTTATTGTGTGTGGTTGTGTGTGTGTGGTTGTGTGTGTGGTTGTGTGTGTGGTTGTGTGTGGTTGTGGTTGTGTGTGTGTTGTGGTTGTGGGTGTGGATGTGTGTTTGTGTTATTGTGTGTGTGTGTGGTTGTGTGTGTGGTTGTGTGTGTGTGTGGTTGTGTGTGTGTGTGGTTGTGTGGGCTTGTGGTTGTGTGTGTGTGTGTGTGGTTGTGTGTGTGGGTGTGGTTGTGTGTTGTGGATGTGTGTGTTTGTGTGTTGTTGTGGTTGTGTGTGTAGTTGTGGTTCTGTGTGTGGATGTGTGTTTGTGTTATTGTGTGTGTGTGGTTGTGATTGTGTGTGGTTGTGTGTGGTTGTGTGTGTGATTGTGTGTGTGGTTGTGTGTGTGTAGTTATGTGTTTAGTTGTGGTTGTGTGTGGTTGTGTGTTTGTGTTATTGTGTGTGTGTGGTTGTGTGTGTGGTTGTGTGGGTGGTTGTGTGGGTGTGTGTGGTTGTGTGTGTGTTTGTGGGTTGTGGTTGTGTGTGTAGTTGTGGTTGTGTGTGGTTGGGTGTGTGGATGTGCGTTTGTGTTATTGTGTGTGTGTGGTTGTGGGTTTGTGTTACTATCCTTGTGGGGACTTGGGCATGATAACACACTCACGCTGTGGGGACTTGATTGCACTGTGGGTACCTGAACCCAGGTCCCCACAAGGTAATGTCTTCTAAATGATTAAAAATGACTTCAGGAACATCTGTGTAAATTTTTAGAACTTTTGAAAAAATTGCCTTGTGGGGACCTGTGTTTCATCAAGTGTGTTTATATTTTTGCTCAGCTCTGCCCCCGTAGGCAGGAGGTGGTACTGCGGTTCTAAACACACTTTGCATTTAAACACACATTGCTCACCAGAAACAAATACTAGCAGAAAGAAAAGGGATTATACTTACCTAAACATTTTGTGGCATTCTCTGTAGTGGTAACATTGATGAAAATCAGTAACACAACCAAGAGAGAGGAGAAGGGTAAGCTGTGTCATGTCCATCCAGAAAGTCAGCTCAATCACAGAAATGGGTAATGACAAATGAAGAAGAATTCAAATAATGTACTGTTTCCTAATATTCTTGGAACAGTTCAGGAATCCAAAATGCGGATGTCACTTGACTTCTACCACATGTCTGGGGAAAGTCATCATTTATGGAAGAGGAAACCTCAAACACATAATAGTGTCATCCTTCATCATCGGCATCCTCTTCCCACCCTGGTAGGTCAATGCCACCAGGGCAGACTCAACTTCCTCAAAGACTGTAATGGAAGGAGGGGGTTCTTAGATAAAAAACTACTGGATAAAAAGAGAAGGATCCAGTTTAACTAAAAACACCTCAGTGTTCCAAGGTTATTACCTTTATTCAAGAGGACACCGGGTATATCTAAAAACAATCATGGATGGGTATGTTGATAACAATGGCTCAGACCCGTCTACATTCTGCCAATATGTTTCTGCGCATTGCTGGTAGCCTAGACGGTCTCGGGCATTCTTCATGGCTAGTGGATCTCTAAAACTAGTTGCTGTGGCTCTACTAATCACTGGCACACAATGCTAATAAAGATGGGAGCAACCTTTTAACCCAGGTGAGTCCTACCTGGAGCTAGACTAGGATTTTTTTCACTCCAACTTGAGAGAAATTAGCAAACCCATGCATATTGAAATATAACAAATAGAGAAAGAAGCCAATTTTAGAGGTAACATGTCAAGAACAAGCTTATAAGTATTTAGTATTTAGTTATGTTAGTATTTAGTTATGTAGCACAATATCCTTGGTGCAACAACATCAACTGTTGCATGGGTAAACACTTATAAGGTCCCAAAGGCGAGATCTATTGGCTATGCCAATGCTTGTTTAAAGTTTTAGTCACTACTCAAAATGAAATCCATTTTATCAGCGTTGCCAGTGCTCCTTTATGTTTAATGCCACAAATGAAACACAATGTTCTAAGCAGATTGCTAAATAGCATCTCCAGCCCCGATCACAATGTCTCACTTCATGCTGGACAGTGGGCACCCTGTTTTCATGCAGCGCCAAGACAGAGTGAACTAATGCACAGACTGAGGTCTGTCAGCCTCCGAGGCTCAAAGCATTCCTTGCAACAGTCCGCTGTGTCAAGGTATTGCCATGTATACAGCAACAGCAAGTGGTTTCAAAGTTGGGGGTGACTTACCAAACTTTCCCGAGGTGTTCATAGTGTTTGGTGACAGCGTATTTATGCCGATAGCCCAAAAAACTGTTTGTGGTTGTGTGTGTGTGTGGTTGTGTGTGGTTGTGTGTGTGTGTGGTTGTGTGTGTGTGGTTGTGTGTGTGGTTGTGTGTGGTTGTGTGTGTGATTGGTTGTGGTTGTGTTTGTTTGTGGTTTTGTGTGTGGTTGTGTGTGTGGTTCTGTGTGTGTGTGTGTGGTTGCGGTTGTGTGTTGTGGCTGTGGTTGTGTGGTGTTGTGGTTGTGTGTGTAGTTGTGGTTGTGTGTGGTTGTGTGTGTAGATGTGTGTTTGTGTTATTGTGTGTGTGTGGTTGTGTGTGGTTCTGTATGGTTGTGGTTGTGTGTTGTGGATGTGTGTGGTTGTGGTTGTGTGTTGTGGTTGTGTGTGTAGTTGTGGTTGTGTGTGGTTGTGTGTTTGTGTTATTGTGTGTGTGGTTGTGTGTGTGCTTGTGTGTGCTTGTGTGTGTGTGTGGTTGTGGGTGTGTGTGGTTTTGTGTGTGGTTGTGTGTGTGTGTGGTTGTGTGCATGTGTGGTTGTGGTTGTGTGTGTGTGGGTGTGTGTGCTTGTGTGTGTGGTTGTGTATGCTTGTGGCTTTGTGTGTGGTTGTGGGTTTGGTTGTGTGCTGTGGTTGTGTGTGTAGTTGTGGTTGTGTGTGGTTGTGTGGTTGTGTGTTTGTGTTATTATGTGTGTGGTTGTGTGTGGTTGTGGTTGTGTGTGTGTGTGTGTGATTGTGTGTGGTTGTGTGTTGTTGTGGTATGGTGTGTAGTTGTGGTTGTGTGTGGTTGTGTGTTTGTGTTATTATGTGTGTGTGGTTGTGTGTGTGGTTGTGTGTGTGGTTGTGTGTGTGGTTGTGTGTGGTTGTGGTTGTGTGTGTGTTGTGGTTGTGGGTGTGGATGTGTGTTTGTGTTATTGTGTGTGTGTGTGGTTGTGTGTGTGGTTGTGTGTGTGTGTGGTTGTGTGTGTGTGTGTGTGGTTGTGTGGGCTTGTGGTTGTGTGTGTGTGTGTGTGGTTGTGTGTGTGGGTGTGGTTGTGTGTTGTGGATGTGTGTGTTTGTGTGTTGTTGTGGTTGTGTGTGTAGTTGTGGTTCTGTGTGTGGATGTGTGTTTGTGTTATTGTGTGTGTGTGGTTGTGATTGTGTGTGGTTATGTGTGGTTGTGTGTGTGATTGTGTGTGTGGTTGTGTGTGTGTAGTTATGTGTTTAGTTGTGGTTGTGTGTGGTTGTGTGTTTGTGTTATTGTGTGTGTGTGGTTGTGTGTGTGGTTGTGTGGGTGGTTGTGTGGGTGTGTGTGGTTGTGTGTGTGTTTGTGGGTTGTGGTTGTGTGTGTAGTTGTGGTTGTGTGTGGTTGGGTGTGTGGATGTGCGTTTGTGTTATTGTGTGTGTGTGGTTGTGTGTGTGGTTGTGTGTGTGGTTGTGTGTGTGTGGGGGTGTGTGGGTGTTGTTGTTTGTGTGGGTGTGTGTGTATGTGGTTGAGTGTGTTGGTGTGGTTGTGTGTGTTTGTGTGTTGTGGTTGTGTGTGTAGTTGTGGTTGTGTGTGGTTGTGTCTGTGGATGTGTGTTTGTGTTATTGTGTGTGTGGTTGTGTGTGTGTGTATGTGGGTGTGTGGGTATGTGTGTGTGTGTGTGTGGTTCTGTGTGGTTCTGTGTGTGTGTAGTTGTGGTTGTGTGTGGTTGTGTGTGTGGTTGTGTGTTTGTGTTATTGTGTGTGTGTGTTTGTGTGGTTGTGTGTGTGTGTGGTTGTGTGTGTGTGGTTGTGTGTGTGTGGCTGTGTGTGCTTGGGGTTGTGTGGTTGTGGGTGTGTGTGGTTGTGTGTGTGTGGTTGTGTTGGTGTGGTTGTGGGAGTGTGTGTGTGTGGTTGTGTGTGTGGTTGTGTGTGTGGTTGTGTGTTGTACGTGGTCATGTGTGTGATTGGTTGTGGTTGTGTTTGTGGTTTTGTGTTTGTGTTTGTGTGTGTGGTTGTTTGTGTGGTTCTGTGTGTGTGTTTGGTTGTGGTTGTGTGGTTGTGCGTGTGGTTGTGGTTGTGGGTGTGTGTGGTTGTGTGTGTGGTTGTGTATGGTTGTGGTTTTGTGTGATTGTGTATGTGTTGTGGTTGTGTGTGTGGTTGTGTGTTTGTGTTATTGTGTGTGTGGTTGTGTGTGTGTGGTTGTGTGTGTGTGGTTGCGTGTGTGTGGTTAATGTATTTGTGTGTTGTTGTGGTTGTGTGTGTAGTTGTGTTTGTGTGTGGTTGTGTGTGTGGATGTGTGTTTGTTATATTGTGTGTTTGTATGTGTGGTTGTGGTTGTGTGTGGTTGTGTGTGTGTGTTTGGTTGTGTGTGTAGTTGTGTGTGTGGTTGTGTGCGCGGGTGTGGTTGTGTGTGTTGTTGTGGTTGTGTGTTTGTGTGTTGTGGTTGTGTGTGTAGTTGTGGTTGTGCGTGTGGATGTGCATTTGTGTTATTGTGTATGTGTGTGGGTGTGGGTGTGTGTGTGTGGTTCTGTGTGGGTGGTTGTGTGTGTGTGGTTGTGTGTGTGGTTCTGTGTGTGTGTGGTTGTGGTTGTGTGTTGTGGTTGTGGTTGTGTGTTGTTGTGGTTGTGTGTGTTGTGGTTGTGTGTGGGTGTGTGTGTGGTTGTGTGCTTGTGTTATTGTGTGTGTGTGGTTGTGTGTTTGTGTGTGTGTGGTTGTGTGTGTGTGGTTGTGGTTGTGTGTGTGGCTGTGTATGTGTGTGGTTGTGTGTATGGCTGTGTGTGGTTGTGGTTGTGTGTGTGTGGTTGTGTGTGTGTGGTTGTGTGTGTGTGGGAGTGTGTGTGTGGGGGTGTGTGTGGGGGGGTGTGTGGTTGTGTGTGTGATTGTGTGTGCGGTTGTGTGTGTGGTTGTGTGTGGTTGTGGTTTTGTGTGTGTGGGAGTGGGTGTGTGGGGGTGTGTGTGGTAGTGTGTGTAGTTGTGTGTGTGATTGTGTGTGCGGTTGTGTTTGTGGTTGTGTGTTGTGGGTGTGTGTGTGTGGTTGTGGTTGTGTGTGTAGTTGTGGTTGTGTGTGGTTGTGTGTTTGTGTTATTGTGTGTGTGGTTGTGTGTGTGTGGTTGTGTGTGTGGTTGTGTGTGTGTGGCTGTGTGTGTGTGGTTGTGTGTGTCTGTGTGTGGTTGTATGTGTGGCTGTGTGTGCTTGTGTGTGCTTGTGTGGGTGTGGGAGTGTGTGTGGGTGTGTGTGGGGGTGTGTGTGGGGGTATGTGTGGTTGTGTGTGTGTGTGTGTGGTTGTGTGTTTGGTTGTGGTTGTGTGTGGGTGTGTGTGTGGTTGTGTGTGTGTGAGTGTGTGTATGTGTGTGTGATTGTGTGTGTGGTTGTGTGTGCTTGTGGTTGTGTGTGGGTGTGGTTGTTGTGTTGTTGTGGTTGTGTGTGTGCGGTTGTGTGATGTTGTGGTTGTGTGTGTAGTTGTGGTTGTGTGTGTGGTTGTGTGTGTGTGGTTGTGTGTGTGTGGTTTTGTGGGGCTGTGTGTGCTTGTGGTTGTGTGTGTGTGGTTGTGGTTGTGTGCGGTTGTGGTTGTGTGTGATTGTGGTTACATTCGATTTGATGAGAGTTAAGCAGAGATGTCTCCATTCAAACCCAAACCACTAGTGAGTAATTGTAACTCTGCAGCTACACATATCCCTTGTAATAAATACAAGAGGAACATTTCCGATGCTGGTAAATAAGATATACTTCGACAGTAAGGTACTGTCATTTCTTTTCCTGTTAAATGAAAGGTGAGTGCAAATATGTGCATGTTATAAGGCAAAAGTTAAAGGCCAGAGACAATTGGGAAGCAATCTGGTATATTTTGGGAACCAATGGAATTGTCAGAGTATTCCCCGTTTCCTTGAATGGACAAAATAGATGCACCATTTTTCTCACGATTGGATTTGAAAACCATTATGCTTGCGACTTTGAATCTAGATGACCGTTGTTTTTTTTCTTAACTGCAACAAATTGTAAGATGTCATTAAGGAAGGTTTTACGGAGAGGTCAGGGGTTTGAGAATAAATCCACATGCAAACAAGCATTGGCCGCGTGGCTCACTAAGAACATCAAAGCGGCCGAAAGGGGAGAAAGGAGGGGTGAGTGCAAGCCGAGGTGACAAGAGGGGCTGGGCGAGAAGGGAGGGGGGAATGCCAGCAGCAGAGAAGCCTGATTAAAGCTGACGAAAAGGGAGGGGGAGAATGGAGGAGGGAGTGCGAGCAGCAGCTGTGCATGTGCATGCCATCGTGCACTCAAGCTTTAGGCCTGGGTAGCACTTTGAAAACCTGTATACTAAATGCTCTCCGAGCAGCGCATGCGCGCTGGCTCAGCGAGACCTAAAAAGGAGAGACTTACCTACATCAGTTTAAAATAATTAAAAAGGTGGTCATGCACGTGCAATGTCACGGCACACCTCTGTAAAAAGACAGATGTGAAAAACTGTGAAAGGGCTAAATAGCCCTCACAAGCATACAAGTGAGCCATAACTAGGCTGTCCGGTTTTAGGTTTAAACCTATAATAACTGATAAAACTCCACTGAAAGAGAAATAGCCCTCATCAGTGAAAACATATAAACACTGAAAAAACACCTGCATAACCACAAACTAAATGCCATTCAAAGAAAGGAAAAAGAGGGTGAAAGAGTCATTTGTTTTCTTCCTGAAGGGGCCGATACAATGTAACTTTGTTATACAAGCTAGCAGTAAGAAAGTCTGGGCTAACATTATTCTGCTTGAGTTTTGTTGTTTAGGGATGCCTCTAAAATAGTTTCTTCTTTTGTTGTTTTCAGTTTTGTGGTCTTTGGTTTAAAGATGCAGGCTTTAGAAGCATGTTTTAGGTCTTGTTTAATTATTTTATAAACTGTAGAGAATCAGGAAATATCAAAATCATATTTGATATTTTGGCTGTGTTTAATTTTTTCACTGATCGGTAAAATGGCTGGTTTCATAAGAATCTTTCCTAATGTGTCATCACATTTACCCACACAGAATAGGTAAAAACCCTTAATACATCAGCCCCCATTTTTTAATGAGTCAGTATTGATAGGAGGCAAATTGCCAACACCTCAGGCTTTAAAAAATTAAATGCAAATTATAGTGACAAGTACATGTGAAAAGATGGCAATCACCAAGCATCTGGGATAGTGGTTAAAACATGGCACCAGACCTTTGGAAAACATGGAACGCAGTGTCACTTGGAATGCTCTGCAAAAAAGGTTCTTTCCAAGTTCAACAAAGATTGGAGTGATACGGTTTGTATTTGCAGTGATTCAGCGACGTATATGAAAAAGTTGTGTGAAGACCTGTCAAAATTAATACCTGAGCTGAAGTGCATCCCTGTAAGAGATCCTTGCCACTTGTTAGATGGTATGCTGAAAGCATCTTTACACTCTTCAGAGTTAATGAGGAATCCTATTGACCTTTTAGCCCATTCTGGTGCACTGTTTTCTTATGCACAGGAACTAAAACGCAAATATTTATTTTGTGCTTTGTGTGGCATCAAAGAAAGAGTCATCCTAACTGTGTCCCTTAGCTGATGGTTTTTAGTCCAAGGGGCTATGAAGGCTATATTATCCAGGAGGCAACGGTTTACCGAATATTTGCTGAGTGATGATGCCAAAGACAAGAAATATGAGGATCTTTGGTCACATATTGATAGTGATTTGAAAAAAAGTACACTCTACTGCATTCTTAGATTTTTACAGGAAAACACAACTGCTGTAGATGACATAATATTAAAACTAGAGTCTGAAAACACCCTTGTCTGCCAAGTATTCAGCATAATTAGTGTAGATGTGAAACATCTCTTTGAGAGTAGGCTGGGCGACACCTTTAGTGACTTTGGCACTTCAACAAGTTCCGTGTTAGAGCGCTTGCCACTTGGTAAGCAAAGCAATGATAAAGAGCAATTCAGGAACTTTTATTTTACAATATATGAGAAATGGCTTGCAATGATGCATAGAAATGTCCCTTCGTCACCAATGGCATTTGAAGTCAATGAAACCTCACTGTGGTACTCTGTTCTAGATCCCTTCCATAAAGGGGAATTTCCTCCATAGTTTCAAAAGTGCTGCTTCATTTTTGAGCGCTTCAATAACTCTGAGGGCATAGGCGCCCAGATCAGCGCAAATGTTGCACAACCTGCCCTGAGAATCGCAATCTTCAAGTGAACCAGTATTGGGATGGAAAGCTATGTCAGTGGCCGGAGTTAACAAATTGAGTACTGGCTATTTTGGCGTTGCCCATGTTGAAAGGGCCTTTTCACAGAAGTTGACATGGGAAGGAAAGAGTGAGCGCACATGACCAAAGACTCATTGAAGAAGTATTGTATGGTGTACTACAATAAGTTTAATTTGCAAAAATCTATTTGGACCTCGTTTAAACTATACTTTTTTTTTTTGTTGAAACATTTTTTATTGTTTTCCAACACAACAAGACAACAATCAACTCACAATCCCCACCCGTCCAGGAAATACCACACACGTAACAGCATCCCCGACTCTCCTGAAGACTGCTCAACCTTCCCACCCGGTCCCCTACCCCCCTCTCCCACCCTCTGTCAGTGTGCTCCCATCTCCTACCCCGGTCCCACTTTCGATGTGTCCCCCCTCCCTGGTCAATAAAATACAGGAGCCCAGCCTCTCCCTAAACCAACAGGACCTCCCAGCTCTCGTTTAAACTATACTTACACTGTCTGGATACCACGCGCTATCAGTGCAGAAAGCAAGCAGTATTAAAAGCAAAACGTTCTATAAACACTGGAAAAACACTATTTCTGTAGTTTTTAATAGCGCAAAAATGTGTAACCACTGAAATCCACTGTTTTTTAAGGTATTGAAATCACTGAAAAAACACCACCAGAATTTACCAAAAATAGAAACTGAAAACAGGAAAGCCTAGCCATAACTTTAGCAATGTGATAAACACTAATTATCCTTAAAATGGAGAAACCTATTTCTTACTCTAGACTTTAGGGGATACCGGCATCCTGGTCATGGAGGAGGTGATGTCCTTTCAATCACAAATGTGGATTGGACCTCCAATTCCAGGTTCGAAAGTGATTAAGTCCATCCAATACTTGTTATCACAGTATTTGTTTATTCTTCTCTTCGAAATTTTTGTTCAAACATTCATCCAGTCCACCCTGGTGGCATTGGCCTACCAGGGTGGGGGAGAGGATGCCGATGATGAAGGATGACACTATTATGTGTCTGAGGTATCCTCTTCTATAAATGATGACTTTCCCCAGACACATTTCAGAAGTCCTGGGACATTGATGGAAATACATCAATGTCATTCCATTTGAAGAGGAGGTATACCTCACAGACTCAAATAGATGCTAACTTTAAAGTAAGAACTATCCTTATCATTCAAATGTTATTTTGATCAAGGAAAAAGCAATGGGAACAAGCAGTGGCAAAACAAACAAGCATTGGCATAGCCAATAGGTCTCACTTTTGGGACCTTATAAGTATTTAGTTATGCAGCACAATATCCTTGGTGCAACAACATCAACTGTTGCATGGCTAAACACTTATAAGGTCCCAAAGGCGAGACCTATTGGCTGTGCCAATGCTTGTTTTTTTGCTCTTCTGCTAAACATGCTTCACTCTCTAAAAAAGTCCCTTTTTACAACTCTTACCAAACAACATCTCCTATTCTTTTGGTGTTAATCGCACAGCCTCTTTTACAAAACTGTTCTGTGCACACAGCTACCATACACAATGGAATCTGCGTACAACACACACAAGCTTTTCACAATAAAAAAAGGCAGGCCTCTTGCTTTTGTCAATGCGTCCTTCTTTGTAGTAATGAGTGTCTTTGGCAAAGAAGCAACTGCACATGAGTAGGCACCTACCTGTTTGTGATGTAGCCATGCCACCTAATGTAACATGTGTCATTATAATTTATTACTCAGTAAACATCTGTGTAACCAGGACATTGCACACGGGTCAACATGTCAAGGTCGTAATGACGTGCTAAGGATGTGATGAACGAGGCCCTGAAGTCGAGAACCACAGAAAGCACATCCTTGCTCGCTGTGTGGACTTCTATTCTACGCTAGAGGCATGGGCTGAGTTTCTGTGCCCGTCTGCGGCACAAATGATAAATGGCTCAAAATTCACTATTACGGCGGGATACTACATAAACTACAGTGACCTTGCATGTAGAGAGGATGTGGCATAATGGCCAGAGCTGCCAGCTTTTACCCTGGGGAACGCGTTGGTGCAGCATCTTGTGGTTCTGGGTAAATCACTTGATCTCACCATGCCTACTACAAGCTTTTCACAATAAAAAAAGGCAGGCCTCTTGCTTTTGTCGATGCGTCCTTGCGCCCTTGTTTATTAGTGTAACACCGTCATGGTGAGTGATTTCAGACTGCCTGGTTCACCCTAGGCTTTGGACCCCTCATGCTGTAAGAGCTTTCACTACTTCTGCTCCCGCGATCCTACGTTGTCTTGATAACTTGCAGCGCCATGTAAAATCTTAAATACATATATTCGCACGCAAAGCGAGAAACGTTCGGAGACAACCTGAGCCTGGTTTAGAATCAGTGCACTCTACAGACAGCTAAGCGCCTGTTCTTAAGTGGACGTATCACGTTCGGTTTCCAATAAACGTATTCACCACTGGTCAACACGTTTAGTGATTTGCAGTAATTTCATTTATTTGCAAACGCCAAAATCTGTCGACTGCAGAGGAGCGTGTATGCAGTAGGTAATTGTACGGTATAATGTGAAGTCCAAATGCACCCAGCAGAATTCACTGCTGTCGAAGACCTACACAAAACTCCATATTCATGCCACATGATAAACAAATATTCATTTGCGAGCGCTGGATCGCCCGAGAGTGCATGAATGTGACAGTGCCAAGCATGTGTGTATGGGCGAGAGAGATAAAAATCTAGTATCCAATTTCATTGCTTTACTCCACAATGAGCTGCCCGCAAGTGATGTGCGTGTGCCCGCACTGCAAAGAATTTAAGGAATTCAGCAGGCACAGTGTGGGGCCGCTGCTCGCTCCCGAGCTCCCTAGGCCAGGGGAGAGAGAAGGCGGGACATGCACCCGCCTTTGGCCAATTGCGTGCTGTCTTTCTTAGAAAGGCCAATAGTGTGTGAGCAAAAAGTTGAGTTGGAAGTCCTTATTAGAAGCCTCGCAGGGCAGCACATGCGCGTTGGCTCAGGCGAGACCTAAAATTGGCTTTATCAATGGTTTTACCATTTGGCTAAAACCATGCAGGTGTACTACATGGCTAAAAAATAAAAACAAAGGGCCTCATTTATGAGTTTTTGCAATAGGGCAGTACGGCAGGCCTTCCTGCTGCGCTGCCCTTCGGCAAAAGAAAAGGGCAGGAATGCACCATATCGTTTAGTTACAGTGCATTGCTGTCCTTTTCCCCTGCACAGGCACACAATGGGCAGCCGTGCACCAACAGAGTTTGAGTTTAAAATTACTTGTAGAGCGCACGTCTACCAGCGGTTTCTTGGCGCTATAGTTAACAAGGTCCTGGGCTAGAAGACTGGGGAAGCTGCTGGCGTGTTATTCAAAGGACTTCATGAACAGGAAGGTCTTGAGGTGTTTACGGAATTGCGGGTACAGGGTGATAGAGCGAAGTTCAAGGGGAAAGGAGTTCCAGAGGGTCGGGGCAAGGGTGGCAAATTTTGAACCTCCCCACTTCTTTCTCCGGTAGCGTGGGATGGAGAGGAGGGACTGGGAGGACGAGCGTAGTTCCCTGGTGGGAACGTATGGAATGATCTCGGAAGAGATGAACGCCGGTGTCAGGCCAAGTCGGGCCAAGAAGGTGATGGAAGCAAGCTTGAATTGGACCCTAGCTCGCACCGGGAGCCAATGTAAAGATTTCAGAAGAGGGGTAGAGTGGTGAAATTTAGGGAGTTTGAAGGCCAGGCGGGCCGCCTGGTTTTGTATCTGCTGTAGGCGTCGCAGGCTATATGCGGGGATGCCGGCATATAGGGCGTTGCCGTAATCCAGGCGGGACACCACCATGGCCAGGATGATGAGCTTAAGGGCGGGGAAAGTGAAGAAACGGGACACCCTGCGTATAGTGCGCAGTGAAAGGAAAGAAGAAGATACCACAGAGCTAACCTGGGAGTGAAGGGTGAGTTGAGAATTGATTTTTATGCCTAGTGTTTTGACAAAGGAAGAGGGTACAGGAGAGGGGCCAAGGGAGGGGGGCCAGAAAAGAGGAGACCAGGGGCTGGATGAACCACCCGTCAATACCAGCTCGGTCTTGTCGGGATTGAGTTTGAGGTGATTGTGGTTCATCTAGTCCCTGATATGGAGCATGACAGATTGAAAGTTTAGAACAGAAGAGGGGGAAGAGGATAGATTGAAAACAAGCTGGAGGTCATCCGCATAATTGAATACGGCGACCTCCATCTGTTGGAGGGAAAAGATAAGAGGGGCGACATACAGATTGAACAAAAGGGGGGAAAGGGAAGAGCCTTGGGGAACCCCGCACTGAACTTTCCGGACGTCCGCTGTGAAGTCACCCAGGCGGACAGCCTGGGTGCGGTCCCTCAGGAAGGAGGAGAGCCAGACCAGAGCGGTCCCCCCGATCCCCGCCGCCTTGACACGGGATAGCAAGATGGTGTGATCCACCGTATCGAAGGCGGCTGAGAGATCGAGGAGCACTAGGGCCTGGCGCTGATTGGTATCCATACCCTCCCTGAGGTTGTCCAGGACCGAGATGACAACGGACTCCGTGGAGTGTGCGGGGCGGAAGCCAGCCTGGCGAGGGGCAAGAGCTCCATGCATCTCCACAAAGGAGCTCAGAGCGCAGGTGACATGGCGCTCGAGCACCTTAGCCAAAAATGGCAAGAGGGAGATGGGGCGGAAATTGGCAGGGACAGAAGGGTCTGCCCCAGGTTTTTTCAGAATAGGCACAATAACCGCGGACTTCAAGGGGTTTGGAACTACACCTTGAGCAAGAGAGCTGTTGAGGAGATGAAGGGGGGGGTCTGGGCAGGTAACAAAGATATGGTGGAGAATGTGGGCAGGACAGGGGTCAAGCGGAGAACCAGATTTGACCAGGGGAACTAGGGAGGTCAGAGATTCCCTAGTGATGGGGGGAAGGGTGGTGAGTTCACCCTTGGGAGGGGGACATTGGGGGTCAACAAAGGAGGGAGAAGGGGGAGGGATGTTGGCCTTAATGGTAGCGATTTTATGAATAAAGTAGTTATTGAGGGAGTGGCAGAGTTCTTCGGACGGGGCAGGCTTAAGAGTGGTTCTGTCCGAGAACGCCAGGTTGTGGACGATCGTGAATATCTCCTTAGACTGGTTTTCCGCGGCTAGGATTTTGGAGGAAAAATATGATGTTTTGGCCTCCAGGATGTCTTTTTTATACTGTGTAAGGATGGTGGTATACTCCAGTTTTAGAGCGGGGCAATAGTTTCTCCTCCATGCCCGCTCCGCGCGGCGTACTTTTAGTTTGGTGGCCTTAAGCTCTTCATTGAACCACCGATTGGCGTCCTTCTCACGCTTGGAGGAGATGCGCTTGAGCGGGGCGACGGAATCGCGGCCAAAGGAGAGCCACTGGTCTATGGCCTTAACCTGGGAGAGAGTAGAAAGGCTCTGCAGGGAAGGGAGGGAGGAGGTAAGAAGGGAGGAGAGATTTTCCGGATTGACTCGGCCCCATGATCGGACCCAGGTGTTTTTAGGGCGGGGGGGCTTAGCTGGGGGGTGAATAGGAAGGGAGAATGAAATCAGGTGGTGGTCAGACCAGGAGCAGGGCGAGATGGAGAGAGATTCCACAGGGCAGTTCAGGGACCAGATCTGGTCAAGCGTATGACCTTTGATGTGGGTGGGGGAGTGAACATAGGATGTGAAGTTGAGGGATTGGAGGGTATCGGAAAATTCCTTAGAGGACGGACATTCAGCAGGGTCAGAGGGCCAGAAATTGAAGTCGCCAAGAAGCAGAATGGAGGAATTGTTGACTGTAATAGTGGCCAAAACATCCAAGAAGTCAGGGAGAAACTGTAGAGGGGTTTGAGGAGGACGGTAAGTGAGAAAACAGGTCAGAGGGGGAGAGGTGAAAGTGGTGCGAATCACCAGATATTCGGTGGTCGCGATATCAGGCAGGGATAGAATTTGAAAGGGAAGATCGGCACGTGCGATGACCGCTACACCACCCCCTGCTCTGCCAGTAGGGCGGTCAGCCCTAAGGGCATAGTAAGTGGCCGGTAAGGTGGATAATAGGGCAGGGAGGGAGTCATCGCAGAACCAGGTCTCCGTTAGGAAAA
This sequence comes from Triturus cristatus, assembly GCF_964204655.1. Lineage (NCBI taxonomy): Eukaryota > Metazoa > Chordata > Amphibia > Caudata > Salamandridae > Triturus > Triturus cristatus. The sequence goes on from NC_140590.1 coordinate 561,336,062, forward strand.
GAAGATCCGGGGCATGAAGATCCAGCAGGACCGAAAGTTCATGCGCATGGGCGACTGCAGACCGGGTGTTGAGATAACACACCGTGAGGGCTTTAGGGGTTGCAGGAGGAACAATGCTACAAGGCGAGAGAGAGGGGCCGACTGTAGGAAGGGGGATGTGAGGGGAAGCGGCGGGGGAGAGACCAAGGGAGGAAATGCGAGAACAAGTAGAGACTGTGATAGGCCAGGGTCCCTGGAGACTGCGTAGTTGGTCCGGGGTATAGGTGGTAAGCGGGGCAGAGTGGCGTGCCCCTCGCCCCGGACAGTCGCGGACGGGCGCAGACGGGCTTGCCCTAGGCACGCCTTCGGCGCGCAAACGGCGCGCCCGCTGCGCACGTCCGCTGCGCGTTCTGGGGATGCACATTTAAATAGTAGACCGTTGGGGTGGGAAGGGGGCGTGGCCAAGAAGTGGGCGTGGCCAGCGGCGATGGGAGCCGGTAGAGGGTGTCACGTGACAGCGCTAGGTCCGCTGCACGTCGCCCTAAAGTGCTAGAGTGCAAAAGTTTGAAATACACAGTTTTAAAACACAAGTTTAAAAGCAAATGCAACAACTCCCGGCTTTTCGCCTCAGGAGACAGGAACCAGGTGAGCGCTCGTGGTTCAGTGCTATAAGTAGGGCGGGAAGGGGGCGTGGCCAAGAAGTGGGCGTGGCCAGCGGCGATGGGAGCCGGTAGAGGGTGTCACGTGACAGCGCTAGGTCCGCTGCACGTCGCCCTAAAGTGCTAGAGTGCAAAAGTTTGAAATACACAGTTTTAAAACACAAGTTTAAAAGCAAATGCAGCAACTCCCGGCTTTTCGCCTCAGGAGACAGGAACCAGGTGAGCGCTCGTGGTTCAGCGCTATAAGTAGGGCGGGAAGGGGGCGTGGCCAAGAAGTGGGCGTGGCCAGCGGCGATGGGAGCCGGTAGAGGGTGTCACGTGACAGCGCTAGGTCCGCTGCACGTCGCCCTAAAGTGCTAGAGTGCAAAAGTTTGAAATACACAGTTTTAAAACACAAGTTTAAAAGCAAATGCAGCAACTCCCGGCTTTTCGCCTCAGGAGACAGGAACCAGGTGAGCGCTCGTGGTTCAGTGCTATAAGTAGGGCGGGAAGGGGGCGTGGCCAAGAAGTGGGCGTGGCCAGCGGCGATGGGAGCCGGTAGAGGGTGTCACGTGACAGCGCTAGGTCCGCTGCACGTCGCCCTAAAGTGCTAGAGTGCAAAAGTTTGAAATACACAGTTTTAAAACACAAGTTTAAAAGCAAATGCAGCAACTCCCGGCTTTTCGCCTCAGGAGACAGGAACCAGAGGCACCTTTGCACCATGGTGCAAGGGTGTCTGCATTGTGGGATGACTATTTTGTGCAGGAAGGTAAACCTTACTGCACAAAAACAATCACAAGAGGCTTTTTTCCTCTTTCTATGTATGCTGCATCCTGCATTGGGGAGGTGTACGTTTTTGGCGCTGCCTCAGAGTTACGATTGCAGAAACCTGCGTTAAAGTGAATGATATTTACAAGGCAGAATTATGCCAAAAGAGGTGGCCTAGTGTTGCCTGGTAAATAAATCTGGAGCAGGCTCCTGCAACATCAGAGCGTCGCAAAAAGTGCTGCACCAGTGGCGCAAGGAACTTATTATTAAACCCCATGGGGGAGATTTACTAAGCTTTTACACCGTGTTTGGGTCACAAAAGCGACGCAAAACGTTGCAAAATCTTTTTTTATTTTTTTATTTACCTTCCAGCACTAAACTTGTTTAGCACTGGAAATAATGTAAAAGTAATGCGAAGCAGCGCATAGGGCTGCTTCGCATTACTTTGCGTCATAGGGGCGTGCCAATGGCAGTGCATGGGCGTTCCCATGCACCCACCCAAAGTTTCCCACGCTAAACCCAATTTACTAAACACAGTAGATTGGGTTTAGCGTGAGAAAACTGTGCACTTTTAAACTATGCGCGAGGAGGGAGAAATGCTTTAATTTTTCCTTCCTTTTCCGACTTTGCATGTGTGCTGCACTGTGCAGCACGAATACAAAGTTAGAAAAGCTTTCCCTCATGTCTAGGCATAGAATTTTGTACAGGAAGGTTACCCTTCCTGTACAAAACCTATGCTGGGCTCGCACACACACAGCTTAGCGCTATGGCGTTAAGGTGTGTGGGTGGCGCACAGCAGCTGTAATCAGCGTCGGTGCAAGGGAAAGGGGAGGACAGAGGCATATCTTTGAAAATGTGGTGCTCTCCTGCTCCCGCCCTGTCACGCAGCACAGACTTGTAGGAGGCGGCACTGCGTGAATGTTTTATAAATCTCCCCCTAAGAGTCTGACACAGCTGGCTATGTCACTTTGTAGGCATGTTGTTGGAGCCGGCCTCGTGGCGTGGTCCTGTTCCCCCTCGCTCAGCCGCACGAGGTCCCATGCACCTCGGGGCTCCTCCATCTTGGATTACACGTCACTCCACGTGACCACCTCCGTGACCCTGCTCTACCCGGCCTCGGTCCCAGCGAGGCCCGACATCGAGGCGCCAACCCCTGGCCCGGGGGATACCACGTGAGCCCTTCCCACCCCCGGCGGAGGGCAGTATCGATGGGACCCCCAACCGTCCTTCCACACCTAGGTGCGATCGCCCCACAGCTCTCTGGGGCCTGGCGCCTCTCCTGCTGGGCGTCTGGCCGCGCCCTACCCGGCCTCTGCGCCCTCCTGGGCGCAAGGGTCCGGACATCAAAGGGCTCAAGACCTATATCTGGGGCGACCCGACAACAAGATGACAGTTGTATCCCGGAGTCAAGAGCCCTGCTGATCGGATCGCGGCTGACCCTACGGAGAAAGACTCTTCCTGAACCTACCTACTGAGCCCTGCTGACGACGTCGCGGCTCCATCGTGCTTACAAGACCTTCACGAACCGTTGGGGCCCTGCTGACGCCGTCGCGGCCCGACCTTGTTGAACGTACCATCAGAGCCCAGCTGACCTCGTCGCGGCTCGACCGAAGCGGACCTACCACCGGAGCCCTGCTGACTGTGTCGCGGCTCGACCCAAGCGGAACTACCACCCGAGCCCTTCTGACGCCGTCGCGGCTCTCCACGTCCGAACCGCTCCGAGACCGGCATCCAAGGTCTGGCGCAGAGCCTTCCGTACCTGGCTGGTACTAAGACTGTCCCGCTACCTTATTCCCTCAAAGACATTGAGACTCTTACTGGATCCCTCGATCCCTCTGTACATATTGAACGTGCTCCTTTTTTTATATAAAGAACCAAGATAAGCAACTGATACGGAGTCCTGTGTGGTGGTGTTACTGGGCCTAGTACGATTATAGGAGAAGGACCTCTCCTAGGAGGCTTCTCAGCGGCGCTCGGCTATAACTTGGCGGCAGGAAGGTGCCCAGAGTAGTCCCTCCGACTCCCCGGTGGTCCTCCCTCCAACACATGTGCACCACTCATGTGCACCGACAAAATGACGAGGTCACTTTTTTATTTTTTTTGTTGCTTATCTGAGTAAGATGGATAACTAAAATAAAAAAAAGTGCTAAGCGCCATTTTTTGTTTAAAGCGGGTGGGGAAAGAAATATAGGGGCACAAGTGGGGGGCCAAAACAAAATAGGGGTGCGGGTGGAAGGTTTTTAAAGCAGGTGGGGTCAGAAACAACTTGGGAGCACAGGTTGGAGGAAGCAATACAGGGGTCATGGCTGGGGTGATCAAATCGGCAGAACAGTAGTCCTTTGTATATTGGCCCCAAAGAATCTGAAATAAGTATATTCATGGAATATTTGTATATATATATATATATTTATTACAAAGAGGAAGGACTCTGCTCTCTTTGCACTTTTACTTATCCAGAGTTTTACATCATGCGGGCCATTCACAAAGGCATGTAAGAGTACATACAAGAGTACTCCTACATAACTACTTCCTGTACTCATAAATGCTTATGTCAATTGGCCCTGTTAGTGCACCGACAACCGTGAGTCTGTCTAGAGCATGGAATAAACCTGCTTACTTCAATGTTCAGTATTTGTCTTTTGGTGCCTCACAACACAGCCCAAGATACATTGCAACCAAAGGCTGAAGGTCCCAGCAGAACCAGATAACCTACAGGCAAACAAAGGGAATGTGGGATGTTGTGTACTACAGCATGGACCCACCAAGACTTTAAGTGAACGCACTAGGCAAAAGCTCACTTAAGGCGGCTGGGTTTGGCTGCTTGAACTCCATAAAAAGAAATGTTGTGCATACAGGCAGTCCACACTGAAGACTACTGTGTGTGCATGTGTTATTTAGCCATCAAGTGCAATCCTCGTGGCTATCGTACTGATCTAGCATGTAGCACTGCCCTAACCTACACAGGCAAAGCCAACGGTGATGAGGACCTTGGCCCTGGTCCAGCACTTCTGCACATGTTCTGCTGCCATGAGTTGGATAGCTTTGGGGAGAGATGGAAAATATGGATAGGAAGCTGGACAACTTCTTCCAAGCTGGAACAGAAACAGATGGTAGTGGAAGATGCTTCTTCTGAACTATGCAAGAAATGAGATTTATAAACTATTCCAGAGCCTCCTAGGTCCTGAGGAGGTTGAAGGCTACAAGGAGGTTCCATCATTAGAAGTTCACTTTGACCCAGAAATCAACCCTTGGGATTAGTCATTATGCCTCTGCGAAATTCAGCTGGAGGAAGGGAATCGATGGGCAACTCTGATGGAGGATCGAGGGAGCTCGTGTGGGCTTTCTCTGAGGCGAACATGAGGAGGAGTTAGTGCAAATAATCTAAGGGTACAAGTAAAAAGAGTTGAGCTGATCAATACTATGAGAGCCCACACGAGCCTTCATACAACGAGATGCAGGACAACTCTCACAGACCGGGCTGGAACTGAACCAGACCCATATTGCCATACAAAAGGAGCCCAAACACTTTTCATTTGTGACCATAGACAGCAGTGACTAAATAAAGCCAGGGCCCCTGCCAAATAACACTGTTCCTAAATGTGTGGCCCTAGTAGTTCACAGAGACTTCACAGACACTGTGGCTGTGACATGCATGGGATGGAGGTGCACCCCATTCAAGGAAAAACGTGCGGAGCATGTGGACCCGAGAACCCCCTTGCAAGTTTTTGTCATGCTTTGCGCTCATAGCACCCGAATGGGAAGTATGGTTTGCAACCTACAATAATTTCCATAATCACTGAAGAACATAGCAAGTTGCCATACAGACATTTCGTCTGTCTCTCCAAGATCCTGTGTAGAAGGAATAAATATATTTTCTTTTCCTAGTACACAAATTTGGTGTAGTAGCTCTCATCCATATTGAGGCACAGGTAAACTTCATGAACAAAGTGCTATACTTGCATCTAGAGTCTGATCCAAAACAACATCTCCACATTTGCCAATGTGGACATGGAAGCCGTGCAGTAGCAGAAACATGGCAGAGATCAGGTCATAGTCAACTACCACATGAATTAATATGTACTGGCACCATGATCAGCTGCTGCAATTCAGAGACACTAAAGCTCATTCACTTTGCACTGAAAATGAAGATCTGGAAAGTCGCCAGCCTTCTGCAAGTATAAGAAAACGTTTTCCGACCATGCACAGCTCATGAATACGCTGATTCACCTGCACCGTGACCCAACCATCAGACCGGTCACCCTTCGATACCTTTACATATGAACTCAGGTGTAAGCAGTTCTAATGGAGCTTGAAGAGAATGGAGGGAGTAAAAAGTAGCTAGTCTATACATGCCGGTAACTCCATTTCAGGCCGGATATTCCGGATTTTTGAAGCGACATGTGGCTTTATTTTTAGCTGTCTCCTGCCTAAAATTGCCTCTGCTTCAATATAAATCTCCCACTTTTCCTGTCTAAAATGTTGCCATGTATGCTAGTCCCATGCCGCGGATTTTCAACGCCTCCAAGTTGGAGTGATCAGTAGCTATCTAAATCTGCATCAATATGTAGCTCCCGAGCAACATGATTTAAAGAGAAAACCATGTGACACCCATCATTGATGACCTGTTGACAGATCGGAATGGAATACAGCAATTTTTAAAACTGTCAGCTGCCAATTAACATTTTATGAGTTCAGCAGAAAACTAACAACTTTCTCCATATATTGATCTACAGCAGTAGTAGGGACTGAACTTAGGAATGTTGTTAGTGGCTGAAGTATTTCAAAATTACTTTGTGACCAAAAGAATGTCAGTGATGATTCACCACCACAATATCCTAGCTGCATGATTGTCTGGAATCAATATTACAGCATTATCATAGAATTCATCCTGAACCTGGCCATCGGTACCGAGACAATTACGGCAACTGACAAATAGCAAGGCTATGTGCGCCTGGACGGAGGAACACAACAGAAGAAAAGCACTGAGCTTACAGTTGAGTGAGGCCTCAACTACCTAGGAAACACACTCCTCTAGGAGCAATAACCTGACAAGCGGGCACCTGGTGCCTTCACCAGCAGAGCTCTGAGGGGCACAGAATCAAGACACTCCTAGTTTTTGAAGAAATGGGGGTATCAACACTTTCATGTGTACCACGATGGCCACAGGTTCATTGTGGTTACAGACCAGAGGCCACTCATATCCCTTTTCCAAAGAACGCGTTTTCCCCGGCAATGCATAACAGAGAAATGAGACCCACAACTTCAAGAATTCAACTTCATTCATAATATAGACCTCCTTTCACAGCAGCCACCATGCTGACCTCTCAGGTAGACAGGAAAGAAGAATGTCTGATCACAGAGAGTAAAACCACTTCAATCACTGGGGCGTATTGACGTGCCAGTCCGGACGCACAGCATTGGTTTGTGCATAACAATAATGCCAAAGTAATTTCATTTCATCAAATTTTATTCCAAATTAATCCATTCTTTGCGAAAACCGTTTAATTGATCTCATACAAATATTTTCCCATCTGTTGTTCAAACTACGTGTTTCACATTCCTAAGACTAAGACTAAGACTAATTTATATACTGTGCTACCAACTTTTTATATGACATTTACGGGTGGGCAGGAGATTCAATGTTTAATTGTTTAAATGACTGAGAGGGGGTTATGACTTGGAGGAATGTGAAACACGTAGTTTGAACAACGGATGGGAAAATATTTGTATGAGATCAGTTAAACGGTTTTCGCAAAGCATTCTGGGACCTGTAGTTTGGTGCATTGGTGGGAAGTAATTGGAAGTTTTAAAAATAAGGGGTGGGACTACCACGCAGGTGTTTAAGATGGAGTGAGGCAGTGATGAACAAAGTATGGTTTTAGAGAGGATGGAGAGCAGGAACTAGAACGTTTTACTTAAGGTACGAGCTTGTGTTTGAGGCTAGAAGAGGTGGTTTATTCACATTCATCGTTTTTGATGATGTATTACTACACTGCCTACCTGACGAGTAGCACCCACGAATAACGGATAATGAAAGTATACATATTATATTGTCACATGGCAGACCTTTGAAATATAATTTCTCAAAAGTTGATCTGACGAACTATGTCTTCAAAGCAAAATGGATCATCATTAGTTGGACATATTTTCAATTACATGTTGTGTCAGGATGCGCAATACACATCAGCAAAGAAAGCGATGTCGATCAAAGACTAATTTATATACTGTGCTACCAACTTTTTATATGACATTTACGAGTGGGCGGGGGATTCAATGTTTAATTGTTTAAATGACTGAGAGGGGGTTATGACTTGGAGGAATGTGATCAAAAACGAATGACATAGTGCACTCCTTCTTTCTCCAATTTGTCCTTTTCACTTTTATTTCAACCTGTTTGCGTGCAAAGCCCGGTATCGTGAACTGCCCAATCACGTGCTAGTACAATCACTTCAATCACTGGGGAGTATTAACGTCCCAGTCCGGACGCACAGCATTGATTTGTGCATAACAATAATGTCAAAGTAATTTCATTTCATCAAATTTTATTCCAAATTAATCCACTTTTTACGCGTTTAATTCTTGTTGATCCGTCACATGTAGACACTTATGAATACATTATTTCCTTTAAACGCTGTAGGTATGCATGTAGCCTTGTCCTAAAGCACGGAATGTAGCATAAGTATTCCTCTTAAGATAATCTTTATCACCCAATGCATTTCGAGCCCCTCTCTGCTCTTCGTCAGGGGTTTATCTACAAATTTAAAACATATCTGTTAGACTATGCATTAACAAATTGTTGTCAGTTGACTATTAGCCAAAGATAAAACAACTGCGATTAATATATACATACAACTTTCGTTCTTCCCGCCTTCAACTTTTTGCCCACTGAATTCAATTGAACACTGAATAAATGCTGATTCCATCTATTTCCTACTCTCTCATTTAGATTTATTTTAACTTTCTCAACTTAAACGCCCACTACTCTGTTTCCATGAATGTGAATAAACCACCTCTTCTAGCCTCAAACACAAGCTCGTACCTTAAGTAAAACGTTCTAGTTCCTGCTCTCCGTTCTCTCGAAAACCATACTTTGTTCATCACTGCCTCACTCCATCTTCAACACCTGTGTGGTAGTCCCACAGATAGTACCTGTCTAGTTCCCTGACCAGAACTATAGAAGCCACTGTGAAACATGAATACCTATAAGTGTGGTCGCGGCACCACAATTTTGACACACCAAAATATACCTCAAACAAAATGCCCACAATTTGATAAATTCGAGACTGTGTTAAACCTCAATTTCATAATCCAATGTGTCCTCAAGTTAAGGCGCCTGTCCAAACATCAAATATATTAGAAATGCATTCATTAAAGTAGAAAGACCCACTCAATAACTGAGTTGTAGATCAGCAGACTAATTAAATGTTTTATTACAACATTCAAAAGTAGGGCAATACAGGGTCAATGCCATGAAGGCTCTCAGTGAATAGGGCAAATACAAAGGAATGTACAATCATAAATTAGTCTAAATCCCAAGTGGGCAGCAAAATTGGGAAAGAAATGGGTAGCATCTCTAGTAGAAAAGGAAATCTAGAAGAAAGACCTTGAAGAAATAGTTGCAGTTTTGTGACTGAGCGGGTGAAGTTAATCGAAAATAGCATCAACAATGACTATGGAAATAAACAAATAATATTCTACTTGATTCTGCTGCAGAAATGATAAGTGAGATGTGCATTAGCAAGTCAAAGGTGACATCCATTTTGAAAATCATGGTGACAGGGCTTAAAATTAGGCCTACTTAATTAACAAGGGTCAGGAAAACACACTTTAACAAATCATAGAAAATTTCTTTAAAAATTCACATTACTATATTAATGTGTACATGTGTAACAGAGTGTGAAAATTCATCCTGCACGTTGTTAATGAGGCACCAAAATATGGATGTAAAATGCGCAAAAAAGTTTAACACAGGCAGTGATACAAGCCATGTAGAACAATGAATAAAAGCCGTTCCATGGTCTATGACATTGAAATGCCCATGCCCAAAGCGCATTCAAGGCACTGTGAAAGACGTGGCCCAAACCACATCTGATAGCCGAAGTAGTGGTTCTAGAGAAAACTGCATAGTAATCCTGACTTTGTATATTTCTTGCGAAATCCAGCTTGCACAGTAAGGCATTAAGGGCATAGTTAAAATGAAAGCCAAATTTCGAGAAAATGATTGGTTCAGATGACCTAAATAACTTATGTTCTTTCTACAGGGCATCAGGGAATGTCAATCCCCCATCATCAGTTATCAGTAAAGAAGATTTCAGTGAACAGTGGGTCAAATTAAGAAAGAACTTCTGCAGCACTCCTGTTCTTCTATAATTGTTAGTTGCTGTTGAGTCCTGCATCAAATATCTTGTGGTGAAGATGGCAAATTCTACATGGTTCCAAAGCTTGGCTCCCAAACTTGAAATAATACTATTCACATGCTGGGTCTCCAATGACATCTCCAAATGTAGCAAAACCAACAATTGGCCTTCCTTGCAAGGTGGTGAGTTTTAGGGCTATAAAAAGTACCCGGAGATGGCTCCAGACCAATGGGGGAGTTGAAAATGTCATGCGCACCTTGAAATCCATGCACATAGGGATACAACAAAACAACAAACAGCTCCAGAATACACAATCTAACATTTTGATCATACATCCGTCAACGCCACCCATTGTGCAACCCTATATTCATACTGGTTGGTGAAGAAATTAAGAAAAACTCCTGCAACTGAAGGGTGTTCACACATTGCCATTGCTCCTGAGGAAAGAGAGCAAGGACATACTCATCACAGTGTCAGCCCTCTGTGTTTGGAAAAAATGACCAAGTAGTAGAACAAGCCAGACACCAGGGGAGCAAATTCTGGAAGACATACAAGTGCTCTATATGGCCTCTGGTCACAAGACAAGGCGCCATGGTCACCAAAGAATAAAGAGGAGGATATGTTATACAGCCTATTTCTTCTAGCAGAATTCACATAGTCCTCCTCATAACAGACTCGAAGAACAACAGGATTGGCACAGATCTATTGGATAACATAATACAAGTTAAAAAAACTTGCCCTCTGAACACCATAACCTAATAGCTATTGCTAGATTCATATATCATGAGATTCTCATACCAATTCATCTAAATCAACCACATATGTGATAACAAAAACAAGTCTGAAAAAAAGTTTTTCAAAATTTCGCAATACATGTGAAACATTTATTCTGTTGAAGTCACAGAAAATAACTTGATTGTAGTCAGAACCATTGTAATGATAAAGACTCAGTTCATGAATTCATTCATTTTGATGCCCGCCCAATGCATTTCGGGCCTCTATGGCCCTTCTTCAGGGAAAATTTCTGCACACAATCCAAACAATATTTACATTTTAGTGTACAGGGTAACACATTTTCAAAACATAAAAAACATAAAATATCCTAGCATTGTCCAAAGACTAATTTATGTCACCATAACATTAATATAATGATAATATTACTGCCAGTATATTTTAAAACAATCCTCTCAGCAAAAACAAAATAATGCCCTTTCACCCAAAGTGATAGTGAAAAAATAATAATTAAAGTGATAAGCCTCAAAAGTGATCCTACATCACCATCTACTGATGTTCGTACCTGGTATCAATCCGTTCTCATGAACTTCCTATAAAAAAACAACCAACTAAAATCAAATAATGATATACTCTGCTAGTGGTACAATTTGTAAACGCCATGAACCCAAATGAAACCAACCTCCGAAAATTTCCTCGGTCCGTGTAACGTGAGGGTTTCAGGTATGTACTACGAGCCGTTACAATTATGAGTCTGCGGAAGTCAATAGAAACAATATGTAATCCCGACTCGAGTACTCCATGTCTACACTATTGCCGCCTTAAACAACACCGTGCTCACCTTAACGAGAGCAAAAAGCTTCCGTGCTATCAGCAGTAACGAAGAACCGGTCTCAATGGCTAACGCACTGCGAGTCGTTTCGCATGGTATCCGCGTCTGACGTATAAGTCCTACCGGGGAAAAAAATAGAAAGCGGACTACGCTTCACTACTCACTAGAGAAATTCCCGCCATCTTAGAATGGAGTAAAACCCATTCAAGGAGTGTATCTGAATTCAAAAACCTAAACTGAAACGTGAGTGCTAATCTCTATGACGCATTCCCTACTCGTTGTACAAGTAACCACTCGCTAAAGTGGATAAAACCTCAGACTCCATACCAACTAGCACAACTTAAATTTCAAGTAATTGAGATAGTGGTCCCAGCCCCTGGTAGAAACATAACAAAAACATTGCTACAAAGAGAGATTTTTTGGATAAGGAAGCTAGATACCCAGGATCCCAAGGGGATTAATGATAAAGTGGATTTAGGATGTTTTTTTATGATAAGGCTGCTTCATTTTCATTCATTTTTGTCTTCTTGTGAAAAATAATAGCTAGAACTTTCAATTTATAAACAGTATGTATATTTCACCATACGAGTAGATTGACAGATTGACCAATTAATGTTTGTGCATGTTTTTTCATTTAAAATCTTTCGTTTTTTTCATTCATTCATTCAAAATCACTTTATTTCACTTTCCGTCCATTAAGATGTTTGAAGAAGTTGGGAGGTTCGGCCTCCTCCCTCAATATTTACCTTGTCAAGATGGCCAGCAGAATATAAAAAGAGCCTGTCTCAATTCTTTCTTTCCTTTCAAAAGGTATTGGGAGCTGTGTTGCACTGCAATTAATGCATCATATATCTGAAAATGATCTCTTTGGTGAGTTTCAGTCGGGATTTAGACTGTGGGTGTTGTAGAGAATCTGCCAAGCTTCAATTAGTTTTTTTTTGTGTGGAACTTTTCTTCATTTGAACTTTACAATGTACAACAATGCATGTAAACATTTATTAGATACATATTCTCAACTCCGTGGGAGCTGCTCATGGATAGCAAATGACATCACTCAACAATAAACAAGGTACAGAATGTTTCTCATCACTTCAATGACGTTTTCTTCTATCAGATAACTTATCCAACATGATCAATGTCTCAGATCCTTTTATATTTGGACTATGCATTTAACCTAATATTTATTAATAAAGAGCCGTGCCCAGTTATAGTTCGCCCGCACGCCCCCCCATCCAGCACACAAGTCAGAGCGTGTTCGCTACAATCCCCACAGGACTAACCGTCCCCCCCTCCAGGGGGTATGCCTGCAAATAACTTTTCAATGGTTGCCAAATATCTAGTGGACGCGACGATGGCGGCTGTAACCTGGCATATATATATATATCACTCATTGTGTCGAAATGGACCAGGTCCCGAAGCCAGGCCTTCACTGTAAGTGTTTGTGCTCTGCCCCAGTGTAGAGAAACCTGACGTTTCGCAATCAAGAGGGCAATTGCTGTGAATCGTCTAATACTTTTCTTCAAAGTCTGGACATATCCCAGCAGTGCCATCAATGGTGCAGGGTATGTTCGATCATCAGGGACAAGTGTTGAAATACCTCCCCCAATATGCTAAAATGGGCCCGCAGTTCCAGGCAAGATGCGAGAAATCAGCGTTAGGAGCGGTGCATCTAGCACACACATGTGGGGTGTTAGGATCCATCTTGGCTAATAAACCTGGGGTTATGTATGATCGGTGCAGGTACTTAAAATGTAAAAGTTTATGGTGGTGATTATTAGACATATATTGTGTCTGTGCGCAGCAATAGTACCATATTTTGTCAGTCAATGGTATATTTAAGTCCCAATCCCAGGCCGTGCGTGCCCTGACTCCAACCGCCAGGCGGAGAGTCAGAGACAGATGATATAGCCGGGAAACCAAGTGTGTTCCGTTTGGTGACGTTATGACCATCGTGAGTGGGGGAAAGTCAGCCGGCTCCGTTGTTGCATCCGGGAGCGCCCCAATCAGGGAGCAACTGATTCGGTCTATAAGGAATTTGTCCATATATGAGGCATCACCACGAGTGGCGAACTCCTCTGTATTGCGCAGTCGTGAGTCTTTAACAAAATCAAACCCCTCCCGCAGCCCGAGTTTGGACAGTGTATGCTTCTTTTCGTGAGAGTTTCTGTTGTAGGAGGCAGCCAGGAGTTATTGACCAGTGGTATGTTAGCTGAATATAGAAATTCAGCCTACAAGTAGCGTCACAACTTGGACCACACCCAGCACACTGTTGGTAATGTCTGAATTTCGGTGGGGCATTGAGGAAGATTTGAGTATATCTGGGATCGCTCTGGCTTTAAATACTGAAGCCAAGCGTCTGGGTGATACAAATAATATGTGAAGTGATTTTGGGTGACTAAGTAGTATAGATAGAAGTCAGGGACCCCGAACCCTCCTCGCTCAAATGGCATGACAAGGGTGTTCCAGCTGATTCGCGGTTGCTTACCAGTCCAAAATTAGGCGGGTAAGGAGAGACCGCACGTATCAAAAAACCTCGTGGTGAGTGCGATGGGAATATTTAAAAAGAGGTATAAAAACGTGGGAGTACAACCATTTTTATTATGGTGATTCTGCCTGCCACAGAAAGGAGCAACTTGATCCATCATTCAACCTCCATAGTTAGATGGTCAATTGCTGGCCCATAAATAACACCAATTACTTCTGGCGCGCTACAATGCAGAACAATCCTAAGGTATTTCGGAGGTTCTGTGCACCATTTAAGTGGGAATTCAATTTCCACCTGGATGGTGGCCGGAGTCAAAGAGAAAACCTCAGATTTGGCCCAATTAATAACTGATCCCGAGTACACTTCAAATCGGACCACTTCATGAAGTAGGGGGGACAAATTGACGTCTGGTTTCCTCACGAATAGCATCACATCATCTGCATAGAATGAGGCCACAAGTGGGTCTGTATGAAATTGTATTCCGCGATGGAGATGTCTCTCCTAAATGTGCCTCGCCAATGGATCCATAGCGATAATGAACATAAGGGTGAGCGGGGACACCCCTGCCTAGTACTTTGTTTCAAAGGGAACAGAAAGGTGATCACTCCGTTCAGTTTCAAGCGGGCAACTGGGGTGGCGTATAAGAGTCAGACTAGGTTGATGAACCCATCGGAATTCCCAGCTTCTGTAATACTGTTTACAAAAAATGCCATTCCAAAGAATCAAATGCATTTTCAGCATCGAGTAGAACTGCTGTAGCTGGTAGGGTTGGTTTCAATTGATTTATGACAGGAAAAATAGCCCGCAGGTTCAATGCAGTAGACCGGCCTGGTACAAAGCCCGCCTGAAATGGGCACAATATTTTATTAACTAACAGTGACAAGCAGGTACCAGGATCTTGGCCAATATTTTATAGTCATGATTAAGTAGGGACAACGGTCTATAGGATGTGCAGCTCTGGGGTGTTTTACCTGGTTTGAATAAGAGCGTAATTATAGCCTCCCGCATAGTAGGGGAGAGGGATCCTCTCTGTAGGGCCTCGTCATATACCTCTAGTAGCCGCAAGGCCAGTACGCCCTGGTAGGCTTTATAGAATTCTCCCGTTAGGCCGTCAGAGCCAGGGGCTCGATTGCTGGCCAGGTCCCATATCGCCTGTTTTATTTTGTCTTCATCTATCGGGGAAGCTAAAAAAAGTCACATTGTCCCTCTTCCAACCAGACTATGGCTAATTCCTGCAAATAATCCGAGATGACCTGTCCCACTGAGGGGTCACGCGTTGTATATAGGTGGGTATAGTAGGCTAGGAAAGCATCAGTAATATCGGTCCCCTGTGTTAGCGTGTCGCGGTTGTCCATGTCTAGGTGTGTGACTTATGCTGACTGGTGCTGAGGGCGAAGCATTCTAGCGAGTGTTCTGCCGGGTCTTTTCCCCCCGCCATATGTTCGGGCTCTTGCATATTTTTCTAAGTATTTAACTTCACGGGCCGCCAGGTCAGTGAATTCGGTCAACAGTGTTGCCCGGTCACGTAGTGTTCGAGTGGGGGCTGCCATGTGTGCAGCAGTGTCTATTTCTCTGAGTTTCCCCTCCACCACCTGCAGGTCCCTTCGTATGGAGCACAGCACCCCAGCTTTTTTTGATATACATATCCCCCCTTATATAGGCCTTAAAGGCGTACCACAATGTGGACTGTAGAGTCACCGTCCCGTCATTTAATTGGAAGTATTCGTCAATGGCGCCCCCCACTTCGGCATGAAAGGCTAAGTCAAGTAAGGCCTCTGCGGGGAACCTCCACAGGGTATATGGCTTTGGTATCTGGGAGAACTTCATCGTGAGAAGGACGGGAGAGTGGTCGGACAGTGTGTGGGGTAAATAATCAACTGCCTGGGCAGCCAGTAACGGGGCAGAATAGAATGAGTAGTTCTGGTCGGTGGGGTGTTGGGTGCGCCAGGGACATGTCAGCAGCGCAGAGCCCTTTGTTGCATGTGGCTTCGTGGTGTGGCCCAGTCCCATTGTGTCTGTTGTGGGGTCCAAAGTAAGATTGAAGTCTCCCCCCATAACTATGTTGTCTGTGTTAAGTAGTGCATTATGCAGAGCGATTTTGGAGAAGAAGTCAGTTGAGTTTATGTTTGGCACTTATATATTAATTAAAAGAAGCAGTTTGCCCACTCTGGAGCCTGACACTAAAATGTACCTGCCATCTTTATCTGCCACCACCTCCGAGACTATAAAAGGGAGTGAGCGATGGATTAGAATGCACACTCTGTGGGAATATGTACTGTAACTGGCAAAAAAGCAATGATTACCCCATTAGGATGTAAACCCATGTACTGGTGCTGTTGCGTAGTGTGTTTCCTGGAGGAAAGCCAGCTGGACCACGTGTCTAGACAAAAGGCTAAAACCTGATGCCCCTTCCTGGGATTTGAAAGCCCTCTCACATTCCATGATATGCATTTAAAGCGCAAACCAGCATTGCGTGCATCTGGTGAGGTCATGTATGTAGGGCACTGCCACTCATGATATACAGCAAATACATAAACTCCACATAATCATTATTACAGAGAAACATTACTCTGTACCAAACGTGAACGAGGGTATTAACATCAAAAAGCATTTCACCCAACACCCCCCACCCACATTGGATACATACAGAACAGCTCCTGGTAAATCCCATTCGAAATCTAGAAGAAGAGGGGAAAAAAAGAGAAGGTAAGATGTAGGAAGAAAAGGAATAAGATGGGCAAACTTCCTATGGGAGCCTGGCAACACTCCATAGGAGCCCTCTATGCAAATTTAAATCAGATAGATGATTTCAATTCCACGTCATAAAAGAGCAATTTTATGACTGAGAATGCTCGAGCCGGTGTGCGCAGTCCCTGCTTGTCCAAAGTTCACAAATTGTGCACAGTGGTCCATCGGTATGATCATGGCTGCACTTGGGCCGTACCCGCACTTCCTAAAGAAAGAGGCATTTAATTGCACAGCAAAAAAAAGAGGTCACAAACCGGTTGCAGTCTGTTGGGCATTGACGTCCTTACTCCCTCCTTGCCTAGGAGGTCTATTTGCATTTTGTTGCTGCTTCCAGAATTTCATTGCATCATCGGGGGTATCAAAGATGTGAGCTTTGCTGCCGATTTGGATGCGAAGTCGGGCAGGGTACGACATTTCATACTTAATATACGCCTTCTGCAAGGTGCACTTGATATCCATGTATTTGCATCACGCCTCTTGTACCATCGGTGTAAAGTCTGGAAAGATCGTTATGGTTGATCCCTGGTATGTGAGCGAGCCACGCTCCAGGGCCAGTCTCAACACTGCATCACGGTCCTGGTAATTGAGGATTCTGGCAAATATTAATCTTGGAGTCGCACCGGGCGCCAGTCGGGCCCCTAATGTTCGATGTGCCCTTTCCACCACAAAGGTACCTGAAAAGGCATCCCTGCCAAAGGTATCCACAAGGACGGTTTCAACGAATTTAGTCATCTGCCCGTATTCGCAGATTCGGCTACACCTGCTATGCGAATATTATTATGGCGCGAACATGCCTCCAAGTCTTCCACCATGGCTGCCAATGTTTTAAGCAAATTTTTGGTTCTTTCAACTCTCTTATGAACGCTGGGTTGCGCGTCCTCCAAGGCGGAGATTCGTTGTTCGGCCTCACCAATGCGGGTGTCCTGAGTCTCCAGGTGTCCATTAATGTCATCTAGTCGGGTATTGAGGGTATCCAAGCATGCGTCAATGACTTTCAAACCGGCTTTCAGTTTAGCTATTATTGCGGCAGTGCCCTCCAGTTGCTGCGGCTTGCTTTCTGTGGTATTCTCCGCTTCCTCATGTCTGGGTGTCCTCTCTGCGTCAAAATTCAGCTGGCACTGCCTGGGGTCTGTGCATCCTATCGTGTCTGACCGCACTCTATCAGATGCGCTAAATATCAAATCCGTGGGTTATTACTGTGACAGTGCTTTGGTCAGCCATGCCAGAACTATATGCGGGCGCTTAGTTATGGCTAGCACCCTTTGGGCCTGCGCCGCAATTCAGGGATTCAGAGAGGGGGCCCACTCCATGATCAAGAATAGAGAATCACCACCACAGCACCAGATATATTAGTGGGAGGGGGCGCTTGGTGGTCTGCCTCATGCGCTAGATTTATAATTTATTTATGTATCATTCGTAATTCCTATTTTGCCCCCTCCTTCTTCTTGGCTGTTTTGTGCACCAGCTTCTGCAGTATGCTCTCTCTCTGGCGTGTAGCAATCATGTGTGGCACCCCCCGCCGTGTCAGTAGCGGCTGCCGCTTCAGAGAGGTCAGAGCACTCTCATATGGCTGATAGCGCTGAGCGGTCGGGAACTAGGCTGCCCAGATTGCTGGGAGTCGTCCACCCTAGGGTCCTTTCCCAGCATGCGCACTTACTTATGTGTTTACTTGGGCCACCGCTAAAGGTCCCATTTCATCACTGGCTGCCGGCAGGTACTGCTCCGTTCTGTCGGGCACATCCGCTGACGAAGCCACGCAGCAAGCCGAGCCGCACACTCCTGGCCCCATCCTCATGCTCACCCAAGACCACCGTCCTCTCGGGGCTTCCGAAAGCCGCGTCAGGCCTGGGGAGTGCGCCGGCCAGATCTCGTCATTGCGAGCACCAATTAAGTCCATGGGCAGTTTATTTCACAGCCACTTGCCTACGCCATCATTTCCTGCTCGAGTAGGCTCCTCAGCCACCGTTTATGGGGGCATCTGGTGGGATGACGCGGGCGATGGCTCCGGAGTTTCCGAATCAGGCGGCCATCTTGGTCGCTGGCTCGGCCGCGCCCCCATGCTTCAATTAGTTGAGGAATGCACTCCAACTTTTTGACTATGGCAATTCCTGTCTTCCTGTCCAGCTGTCCTCAATTTATCCATCTCATTTGACATGGAAACCCATTCTATGCTCATTAAGACCCTCTACAAATTTATGGGCATTGATGGCGCTGTTCTCAATTGGTTTGCCTCCTATCTGTCAACCAGATCGCAGCAGATCAAAATTGACACCTGCCTCTCAAGCTCAGTTGCCTTACCTCAGTGGGTATTTGCAAGGCTCTGTTCTGACCCCTACTCTCTTCAATTTGTAAATCAAACCATTTGAACTCTTACTTAAAAACACCATGTGGCTAGTACACAGATTTATCTCAGGATTTCCTCTCTTGAAGATGTCTTGCATCTTTTTCACACTCTAAGGGGCATATTTACAAGGTTTTAACTCCATAGTGTCATTTTTTTGACGCTATGGTGACTTTTTTTTATCACCATATTTACAAATTATCCCAAATCCCCTTTAGCGACATTTTCACACAGCGCCAATTCGGTTAGCGTGACTTACTGAAAATGAGATGCAAGGAAGGCGTTCCCCCGATAAAACTCACAACATGATATTTAGAAGGATTTCCTTCTATGTCACTAAAATAGAAAAACTGCCGCTAGCAGCGGTTTCTTAAGACTAGGACTTACCTGGTCTTAAAAATGACACTAACACACCTTGATAACATTTGAACTCCCCCAATTCATCCTTGGCAAGCTCAACTACGCCATGGATCTTCTGCTATTGCAGCTAGGAGCACCAAGAAGACCACCACCACCGAGGCAGCGCCAGAGAAGGGAGCGGATCTACCACCAGGGATTCACCCTCATTCACCTCTGGCAAGAGAAGGTGATAGCCCTTTACAGGCTTAAGAGGGGGTCCATTTTCCGCCTCTTGAACCAGATAGCGCCAAGGCTGCAGCCAACATCCCAGCGCTACACCAACATCCCTCCACAGACCAAGCTACTCGCTGTCCTGCGCATGCTGTCGTCAGGAACCTTTCAACCTACCACCGCCAGAGTGGCAGGAGTATCACGGGCATCCTTTTCCAAGTTCCTCCAAACTTTCCTGGATGCGATTATAAGCCTCACACCACAGTTCCTCCACTTCAACAACACTGTGCAAGAACAGCACGACAACAAGAAAGCCTTTTATGCCATTGCTGGCTTCCCGCATGTTTAGGGGCCAATGGACTGCACCCATGTGCAATTTGTGCCTCCTGCAGAAACTTCACACATTTACAGAAACAAGAAGCACACCTACTCCATGAATGTGCAGTCTATCGTGGACCATCTTGGTGTTTTTATCAAGGGAGTTGCAAAGTACCCTGGTAGTGTGCATGACTCCGACATCTTCTGCCAATCTGCCATCAACCAGCGTTTCCAGAATGGCACCTATGGGAATGGACGGCTTGTTGGTAAGTACATTTTTAATAAAGGACCCAAAATAGAGGAAATCTGCACTGCTATTCCCAGGGCTGACACACAATGAATGGATGCAAAATACTGTCAAAGCTATGGCCTACACTGGCCCCAAGGTCTCTTGCATTGCAGTGTACACAGTCGACATGTTCAATGGTTCCTTGCAACCTCACAGCACATCTACTAACTTCTGTATAGTGTCCCTGCAGTGGACACTGACACCAACATGTGTCGATAAACATCTCACAGGGTCACATACATCCACTTTTATGTCCATGCCTGACACATTGAAACATGTAGATCCCGAAAAAAAGTGCATGCAAATTTTGTGTCAGAAGGAAGTAACTCCTACAGCTGCTGTCATGTAATTTTAAGGATGAGTATTCACTATTTTGAATTGAAGCATCTTAGACAATTGCCTCAGAAATATTTAAGTACACATTGAAATTCGTTACCAATCACATCCTACAAGGCATTGGCACTTTGCTGATTCTCAAAACATTGAGGTATCCCAGGGGACAACACAAATGGCTGTGTAGTAATGTGTAAGCTATTACCAATTGACACGTATGTCTTAGATGCTGTTTAATGGCATGTACTAGAACGTGTGCCAGGTGAATGTAGAAAGCTGGACGCTGGGTACGATTCTGACTAATGTAAATCTCACCCACATCATGACTGTAAACTAATGTAACTATTTTTTTTCAGCTGAACAAGGCTATGCACTCATGCCATGGGTGAGGACACCAGTAAAACATCCTCAGACCCAGGCACAGATGTACTACAATGTTGCACTTGGCCGCACCAGATCCATAGTTGAAAGGACTTTTAATGTCCTCAAATCCTGTTTTAAGTGCCTGGACATATCTGGCGGGAGACTGTTATAGTCACCACCCCAGGTATGCAAATTTATTCTTGTTTGTTGTGTACTGCACAACATATGTGTCTGGACTAATGCACTTCTGCCCGACGACAATGTGGATCAGGAAAATCCTGAGGATGGAAGGGAAGTAGAAGAGGACCAGAAGCAACCTGCCAGTACAGCAGCAGCAACCCGGAGGAGAGATGGAATCATCAATAATTCCTTTACAGAATGACACATTAATTTAATGTTCACCTATAATTATGGAGTAATTAATTTTGTGGTTACGTATATAAATAAATAATGATTTAACCAACATCTTGTTAGCTTTGTTCATCATATTTTAACATTACACTTATGACATACTGTAGTTGATCAACTTAAGTCTGTCACACAGAGCAATCATCTAGCAGAATACATGACACTACCTATGACATTACCTGGTATCATTAAATATGTAGTGCATGCCAACTACAAAATGCAGATGGAACACCATTGGGAAACACTATGGGGGTTATTATGATGGCGGTGAAACCGCCACCGGCAGCCTACTGGTGGCGGTTTCACCGCCATCGTAAGGCACTTCTCTGCCCGCCAAATCACAATGGTGGGTGGGGTGCTGGCAGACGCAAAGTCCGTCCACCACAGGTCCACCACAAGCAATTGTTACGATTGCCTGGCGGACCCACCCTGCATCAACAATATGGTGGCGGTGCCTAGCAGGCACCGTCCACCATATTATGATGCTGCCTCCCCACCAGCCGGTATATGGCGGTGGGGACCGCCATTCACAGGCTGGCGGTGAAACCGCCATTCATAGGCTGGCGGGGACTGCTACGAAGAAGGTGGGTGTGCACTGGGGGGTACCTATGGTACCCCCCTACATTTCCCTGTACCAGGTGGCAGGCACTGTGTGAATAGCTGCCACGTTGTGCAGGGAAATGCAAACAGTGCATTTCGGACTTTGTGGCGGGTGCTGCAGCCAACAGCACCCTCTGCAATGTCAGAGATACACGGTGCGACCCCTTATGTGCTTGGTGTGTTGTGCCCTGTGCAGCACCAGGTCCATCATTCATTTAAGTTTAGGAGTCATATGGTGCTGAGACAGAATATTGAGTGGGAAATGTCGACTTACACAAATATCAACTTTGAAATATCGTGATTCAGAAATATCAACAGCAAGCATATCGTGGTCAAGGATATCGAATTTAAGGTAAGAAATATCGTTTTAAAAAATATAGAAGTCATTAATATTGTTTGCAAAAATATAGATGTTTAAAATTAGTGTTATGTATTTTATTGTATATTTTAAATGTATTTTTTTGTATATGTATTGTTTTTTTTAAATATATTTGTTAAATTTTTAGTAGTTATGATTTTTTTTAAAATTTAATTTATCATTTTCCAGTTCCATAGTGGGTTGTGGGTTTATAGGGGAATAGGGTGGGAAGTAATTTAATTATAATTAATTATTAATTGGTTGTTAATTAATATTAATTAATTCATTGATTAATAATTATGGTAATTGTGTAATTTTTGTAGGAGTGGATTGTGGGGTTTATGGGGTAATTAATTAATAATTAGTTCTTAATTACTATTAATTAATTGATAGAAAATTAATTACAGAAATTGTGTGATTAATTTTAGGTGCGGGTTGTGGGGTGTATAGGGGTAAAGGGTGGGAAGTAATTTATGTTTAATTAATTAATAATTAGTTGTTATTTATATTAACTAATCAATTGATTATTAATTATGGTAATTGTGTGATTTTGTTTTAGGTGTGGGTGTGGGGTTTATGGGGGTAAAGTGTGGGAAGTAGTTTTTGTTTCATTAAAAATTAGTTGATCATTAATATTAATTAATTAATTTATATTTATTTAGGGTATTTCTTTATATTTTTTGTGGTGGTTTTATTGTGATAGGGGTACAGTGTGGGTAATAAATTAATGTTACTCACTTTATAATTAATTGTTAAATACTATTAGTTTTTTAATGGAAAATAAGTTTTATTTGTGTAATTAATTAATTTTTATAATTTAATTTTAACTGTGGGTTGTGGGGATTATAGGGGTAAAGTTTGGGAATTACAATAATGTTTATGAGTTTTTTTAAAATTAATGATATTTTTTTAATTGGTAATTGTTATTTGAGGAAGGACATATTTTTTTAATTTAGATGTGTGTTGTGTATTGTGTGGTGTTATAAATGTAGGTAATAATTGATTTTGTTTCTAAATCATTTTTAATTAAAAATATTTATATTTTGGGAAATTGTTTTTTATTTTATTTAATGTAATATTTGTAGGTATTTGTTATATGTATTTAATATTATAATATGTTTTATAATGTTTTAATATTAAATATATTTGTATTTGAAATTTTAACATATTTATATATTTTTAATTTATTTTGTTTTTTAAACATTTTTATTGTTGTTAAATTTAGTTTGTTTTTAATTTTGAACTGACTGCAGTGAGAATATTAATTGTCACTCCCCTGAAATCCAACACTTTCCCTACTGTTCCACTCACTGGAGTGGGAATAGTAATGTTTACCCCTCAACTATCCAACACTTTCCCTAGATGTGAGGAACAGCGGCGAGGGCGAGGCTGGCAGAGCCGAGTTGGTGGGCGGGGGTGTAGAAGCTGAGTCTGCTGTTAAGGTAGGCTGGTCCGGTGTTGTGGAGTGCTTTGTGTGCATGGGTGAGGAGTCTGAAGGTGATCCTTTTGTCGACGGGGAGCCAGTGTAGGTCTCTCAGGTGGGGGGTGATGTGGCTGCGGCGAGGGATGTTGAGGATCAGACGGGCGGAGGCGTTTTGGATGCGTTGCAGTCGTCGTAGGTGTTTGGCTGAGATTCCTGCATAGAGTGCGTTGCCGTAGTCCAGTCTGCTGCTGACGAGGGCCTGTGTCACTGTTCTTCTTGTTTCGGTAGGGATCCACTTGTAGATCCTGCGGAGCATGCGGAGGGTGTTGTAGCAGGAGGAGGAGACGGCGTTGACCTTCTTCGACATGGAGAGGGAGGAGTCGAGGATGATTCCTAGGTTGCGTGCGTGGTCAGTGGGTTTTGGTGCTGCTCCCAGCGTCGTTTGCCACCAGGAGTTGTCCCAGGCTGATGGGGTTGTTCCGAGGATGAGGATCTCCGTCTTGTCTGAGTTCAGCTTCAGTCGGCTGCTCCTCATCCATTCGGCAACGGCCTTCATACCCTTGTGGAGGTTGGTTTTGGCGTTGTGCGGGTCCTTGGTTAGGGAGAGAATGAGCTGGGTGTCGTCGGCGTAGGAGATGATGTTGAGGTCGTGCTGGCGGGCCACTTGTGCGAGGGGGGCCATGTAGACGTTGAACAGTGTCGGGCTGAGGGAAGTGCCCTGGGGTATGCCGCAGATGATGTCGGTGGCTTCAGAACGGAAAGGTGGGAGGCGACACTTTGGGTTCTGCCAGTGATGAAGGACGGGGTCCAGTTGAGGGCCTTCTCTTGGATTCCGGCTTCTTGGAGGCGTGTCTTTAGTGTGTGGTGGCAGACCGTGTCGAAGGCGGCTGACAGGTCCAGGAGGATGAGGGCTGATGTTTCGCTGTTGTCTAGTTGGCGCTTGATGTCGTCTGTGGCGGCGATGATGGCTGTCTCGGTGCTGTGGTTTCTTCTGAATCCGGACTGGGACGGGTCTAAGATGTTGTTGTCCTCGAGGTGGCGGGTCAGTTGTATGTTGACGATTTTCTCGATGACCTTCGCCGGGAACGGGAGCAGGGAGATGGTCCGGAAGTTCTTGAGGTCCTTGGGGTCTGCCTTGGGCTTCTTGAGAAGGGCGTTGATCTCGGCGTGCTTCCAGCTTTCCGGGAATGTGGATGTCTCGAAGGAGATGTTGATGACTTTCCGTAGTTGGGGTGCAATGGCTGCGTCTGCTTTGTTGAATACGTGGTGTGGGTAGGGGTCTAATGGTGATCCTGAGTGGATGGAGTTCATGACCTTGCGTGTCTCGTCGTCGGTAACGTTGGTCCAGGAGGTCAGGCCGTTGATGCGGGTGGTGTTCGTCGGGTGGGTGCGGCCTGTCGTTGTTGGGGCGGTCGGGGTGTTGAAGCTGTCGTGGATGTCCGCGATCTTGCGGTGGAAGAAGGTGGCCAGTGCGTCGCACCGTTCTTGTGAGGGCGGGATGTCGTTGGCGCTGGGGTTGGAGAGTTCCTTCACGATGCTGAAGAGCTCTTTGCTGTTGTGTGCATTGTTGTCTAGGCGGGCTTTGAAGGAAGACCTCTTGGCGAGTCTGATGAGGTAGTGATGTCTGCGGGTGGCGTCCTTGTGGGCTGCGTGGCTGACTGGTGTTTGTTCGTGGAGCCATTTCTTCTCCAGTTTTCGGCATGCTCGTTTGGAGGTCTGGAGCTCTTCGGTAAACCAGGTGGCTTTCTTGCTGGTGTGGCTGTTGGAGGGTTTCTTGAGCAGGGCGAGGGTGTTGGCGTAGTCGTTGATCCACTGTCTGAGATTGCGGGCGGCGACATCTGGGTCAGTGTGGTCGGTGGGTGGGTTCTGGGCAAGGGTGGTGGTCACCTGGTCCTCTGTGACTTTGCTCCAGCAGCGGCGGGGCAGCTGTTGGGTGCAGTGGTGCGTGGTGGCCTTGTTGAAGGTGAAATGGATACAGCGGTGGTCGGTCCAGTGGAGTTCGGTGGTGTGGTCGGAGACGTGGGTGTTGGTGGAGAAGATGGGGTCAAGCGTGAGGCCTGCGGCGTGGGTGTGAGCTGTGACGGGTTGTCTGAGGCCATGGTTGGTGAGGTTGGCGATCAGGCAGGTGGAGTTGGTGTCGTTGTTGTTCTCGAGGTGGAAGTTCAGGTCCCCGAGGAGGATGTAGTCTGTGGAGGCGAGAGCGTGGGTGCTGGCGAGGTCGGCGATGGAGTCGCTGAACTGCACCCGGGGTCCGGGGGGTCTGTAGACGAGTGTTCCTCTGAGAGTGGTGTTGGGGTCGGTGTGGATCCGGATGTGCAGGTGTTCGGCGGTGTCGAGAGTGTCGTCTGAGTGGGTGGAGACCTTGATGGAGGACTTGTGGATGATGGCAATTCCTCCTCCGATTCCGTTGGCGCGGTCCCTGCGGGTGATCTTGTAGCCATCCCCGGGATGGCTATGGCGATGTTGGGTGCCGAGGAGTCGTTCCAGCAGGTCTCGGTCAGGAAGGCAACGTCTGGTGCGGAGGTGTCGAGCAGGTCCCAGAGCTTGACGGCGTGTTTGCGTGCGGAGCGGGTGGTCAGGAGTATGCAGTGGAGGTGGTTGGGTCTGGTCCTTGGAGGTTTGGTGGCTCTGTCGCAGGTGAAGCTGCAGGTGCGGCAGGAGAAAGGTCCATGGGTCCGTTTCGGGGCGGCTTGGAAGCAGGTGTTGTCTCTGCCGCGTTGAGTGCGTGGAGTGTGCTGGCATTATATCGGAGTATGGCGTTGTGGCGTTTGTGGGGTCCAGGGGTCCTGGCGCTGGGCGCGGTCCAGGCGCGCACGGGCGCAGACGGGCTTGCCTTTGGCACGCCAGCGGTGCGGCCGGCATTTAAGGCGGGAAGGGGGGGAGGAGCAGCTGGGAGGCGGGAGCGGGGCGGCGAATGGTCGGCGAGGGGAGCAGCGGCGGGAAACGGGCAGGGGGAACAGAAGAAAAGGGGGGAGGGAGGGATACGAGGCAAAAAACGAGGCGAAAAATTAGGAAGGAACAGAAACAGAACAGTACAGCAATTCACAGAATCACAGGTTACAAGGCACAAAACGGAGACAGTTTACCACTGGGGCAACAGCAGGATCAAACTCACGGCAGAGCAGCAGCACAGGGGGGAGAGGCAGAGGCACACAGGTGGAGCTGTGCGGCAGGTGTGGAGCGACCTGGCCTGCAAGCAGCTCGTCGGTGTCTGACCCACTGACATCTGCCCCTGTGGTTCGCACGCCGCATTACGATGCAGCAGGTGGAGGCATCTGGCAGAGGGAACGCCTGCTGTTTTTCTGACGGGCTCAAGGAGCCCGTTGGGGCATCGGAGGATCAGTAATCCCTACAATGAGGGCAGTGCCAGCTCAGACACCACCATAGGGATTACAGTGTCCCTTTCCGCCTGTCCTTTCATGGTGGTTCACCCACCATGAAAAGGCAGGCAGAAAGTGACTTAGGGGGCCCCCTTCTCCCCTTGCCGTCCGCTATGGGGCTATGGTGCCACTCTAAACACCCCTCCACTGCTTGGCAGGCGCCACATGGTGCCTGCCACATGGTGCAGGAATGTTTTTAATGTGTTTATTTTCTATTGGGACGTGTGCTGCAGCCAACAGCACACGCCCCAATTGAAAAGATACACATTACGACCACCATGAAGGCATCACATCGTAATCAGGGCAGCGGGACTGCCAACTTCTAGCCATGTGGTCCTGTTTCCGCTATGGTGCTGGTCGGACAAAAGTCTGACCAGCATCGTAATCAGGCCCTCAGCTTCTCCTGATCTCACCATCTCATTCGATTCTACCAATTCAATCCTGGAATGATTACTATAGCACCCTCAACTACAAACCTCTTATTGTTGACTGTGCTAAATCCCTGGGTGTCATTCTCAATAAAAGACACAACCTTCAAACACAAATCAATTCAAAGGCCAAAACTTCTCATTTGCAACTACAATTGCTTGGGTGCTTTTGACAGTTTCTCTCTGAACAAGACCTCAAGACTCTTGTCCTGACCCATTTGTTGTCACATAATGACTATGGCAACTCTCTCTTGACTGAACTGCCTAAAGTCAACCTATCCACAATGGAAGTAGTACTACATGTTGCAACAAATGTTGTGTCTAGAACCAAATAATATGACCATATTAGACCAGTGCACTTACCTCTCCAATGGTTTCTTATTAAAACCAGAGCAATCTATAATACTACCTGTATCACTCATAAGGTTTAACACATCTCTACCCCATGACACATTGTCTTGAAGTTGAAAGTATCTGATGTGCTCAAATCGTTATGGAGCACTCGAACATGGCTTCCAGAATGTCCTGCTTTTAAAAAGAACTGAATGTTCCAAACCTTCTTGGGCAATGCCACCAGAATCTGGACATCTGTGCCCCTAGGTTTGTGTATCACATCTTGCTAGCTGCACTCAAGAAGGAGTTGAAAATTTTGCTTATCCAAAGATATTTTAATTAGACCCTCCTTTAGAGTCCATTTCCTTCAAGAACTCCTTCCTTGATAGCGCCTTGCATTCCTGTGTAGCGGCTCCCTCACCCTCAACCTCTAGCTCACCTGCCCCTCCCCTTTCACCTACAGAATTCGCCCCACGGCCGCTCCACACTACTTCTCTACACTTCCCGTCCTCCTGTGTTGCTTTGTTATAACTGTCTTAGATGTGTATCTCATTTGTTTTCAGCAAACTCTGACCATTAGGTATTAATCTTTCACTCATATCTATTGCTGGGGGCTCTCTGGTGTACTCAACATATGTTTTTTGTTGCTCTCTTCAATATTGCTAAAGTTGGCTCATTAGGTCTCAGCTACAGCCAGCTTTGCTGTCTGTAGGCAGTTCTATTCCAACCAATAACGTTTAACTAGAGTGGGATGGGTTTGGGCAGCTCCTTGCTCATAATGTGATGTGTTGTCTATATCAGTTGTCTGCTCTTGATTCCAGGCGTGGCTGCTCCCGGGAAGCAGCATTGGGGCAGGGAGGAGGGAAGAGGGTGAGGTTTTATAAAAATAAATAAAAAAACACTTAACTTCCAGCCAGCCTGCTGGCCGACTGCAACCGCTCTACTGCGCCCTCTTCCTGGCTTGTCTGCAAAGGAAGCAGGAAGCCCCTGGTTCCCAGCCTCCCGATAACCAATCACAATGCTGCAATGCTGTCTGAGCACCGTGGTTCGGTGCTCAGCCAGGGAATGGGAGGCTGTGCATGTTCTCCATGCAGGCTGTAACGCAGCCTGCATGGAGAACATGCAAAGTGAGCATGAATGTTTGGCCAGCCCCAGAGGGCCAGTCAAACATCTCATGCACACTTTCATAGTGCCCAACCCTCCTCCCCCTGCTCTGAGAGCAGAGAAGATCTGCCCTGCCCTGCCCACCAAGACGCCACAGCAGAAAAAATAAAATGATAATAACTAAGAGCTATTATCATTTTATTTTTCCTTTTCTTCCACTGCAAAAGCAGTGGGTCGATGCTCCTCTACCACTGATTGATTCCTTGACTTTTCTTCCTATTCGTTCGCTTGTCTTGCACAGGAGCAATTCGATCTGACAGTGTTCTGAGTGGATGAGTTGCAGCCTTGCACTGCATACTTGAGGAAATTCCCATACACACCATTTTCACTAGCCACTCACCAATGCTTCCTATCCTGCTCTGAATTTCATTGTCTCTGTTATTTCTTTTTTACATTTTATTTTTATGAAGACCCTGTCGGTACTGGCACATGCTCACTTCCTTTTTTATTATTCATGCACTCTTGTTTTTGTATTGTTTTACATTTTCATTTTTATATTCTAACATAGCCATCGCCCATGTTAGAATTAAAAATACCTACTAGGCGTCTTGGAATGGGTTTTTTAAATAGAAAACCCATTGCAAGATTGCCAGTTTATGTGTGTGCATGCCTCTTAATACATCTGCTTTTGTACAATTGTCAAAAAGCACTGGCAAAGCCCACAGCTTTTTAGAGCTGAGACCTATTAGCTGTGCCAATGCGTGTTTTTCTCTTGTAACTTATTGTTCTACAGTGAAGTACTCTAATGGACATGAGAAATATCTGGGCTATATAAAACTGCATAAATAAATAAACATACAAATAAATAAATAAACAATGCTAGAAATAAGCATACTGAAGTTGGCAACACCCGCTTCACGCAGCCATATGGCCTTGCGCATGTTCAATAAAGAGGACTTGTGCACAAACAGGTGCCAGTCCGTGCTCTGTAACTACTTTCCCAGGGAAATATCAATGTGTTGTGTGCACTGCCCAGACCGGGCTGGACTGTTCCCATGAGGCACAGGGTCAAGACTGATTTGCATATGGCTGGGTTCAAACTGGAATGGCATGGTGAGCAAAAAAACGATGGATTTTGGCCCAGATCTCTGTACTGGGGTGAATGTATGACATTGTTCTGCATTCTGTCCATCAATTGTTGTTTTTGCATTTGTCACCCCGAGTGGGACGGGTATGCTCAGACGTGAGTCCCGTGCTCTCCATGCCACTGGAATCAAGCTATCCTGGCTGAAGAGGGGTGAAACCCCGAAACCGGTCCTAGGATGCTTGTTTCCAGTCCAGTGAGGACCTGGCTTAGCAGTTCGGGCTGGACTGTTCCCATGAGGCACAGGGTCAAGACTGATTTGCATATGGCTGGGTTCAAACTGGAATGGCATGGTGAGCAAAAAAACGATGGATTTTGGCCCAGATCTCTGTACTGGGATGAATGTATGACATTGTTCTGCATTCTGTCCATCAATTGTTGTTTTTGCATTTGTCACCCCGAGTGGGACGGGTATGCTCAGACGTGAGTCCCGTGCTCTCCATGCCACTGGAATCAAGCTATCCTGGCTGAAGAGGGATGAAACCCCGAAACCGGTCCTAGGATGCTTGTTTCCAGTCCAGTGAGGACCTGGCTTAGCAGTTCGGGCTGGACTGTTCCCATGAGGCACAGGGTCAAGACTGATTTGCATATGGCTGGGTTCAAACTGGAATGGCATGGTGAGCAAAAAAATGATGGATTTTGGCCCAGATCTCTGTACTGGGGTGAATGTATGACATTGTTCTGCATTCTGTCCATCAATTGTTGTTTTTGCATTTGTCACCCCGAGTGGGACGGGTATGCTCAGACGTTAGTCCCGTGCTCTCCATGCCACTGGAATCAAGCTATCCTGGCTGACGAGGGGTGAAACCCCGGAACCGGTCCTAGGATGCTTGTTTCCAGTCCAGTGAGGACCTGGCTTAGCAGTTCGGGCTGGACTGTTCCCATGAGGCACAGGGTCAAGACTGATTTGCATATGGCTGGGTTCAAACTGGAATGGCATGGTGAGCAAAAAAACGATGGATTTTGGCCCAGATCTCTGTACTGGGGTGAATGTATGACATTGTTCTGCATTCTGTCCATCAATTGTTGTTTTTGCATTTGTCACCCCGAGTGGGACGGGTATGCTCAGACGTGAGTCCCGTGCTCTCCATGCCACTGGAATCAAGCTATCCTGGCTGAAGAGGGGTGAAACCCCGAAACCGGTCCTAGGATGCTTGTTTCCAGTCCAGTGAGGACCTGGCTTAGCAGTTCGGGCTGGACTGTTCCCATGAGGCACAGGGTCAAGACTGATTTGCATATGGCTGGGTTCAAACTGGAATGGCATGGTGAGCAAAAAAACGATGGATTTTGGCCCAGATCTCTGTACTGGGGTGAATGTATGACATTGTTCTGCATTCTGTCCATCAATTGTTGTTTTTGCACAGATATATAAAACAGCATTTATTTCCAGCATATTTGGGTAAAATTATAAAGTGGAGATTAAATTTCATATATTCTAGTTTCATAGCTAACCCACGGGTCCACTTTTAGTTCTGTGTCAGTATTTAATTTGTAAAAAAACATAAGTGAAAAAATGAATACCAGGGCCCTTGTCAGGAGGCCACTGCTGCTTGCACCACCCATTGCCACCTGCAGCACTGCCAATGACAGTAGCAACACAACGACTAACTCTCACCCTTCTACAAGTGTGACAATACAGACTGATCCAGGACGCCAAAGCTATACAAATGGCTTCGGTGGCAGTTATTAGTCATTTTAAATGTATATTGAATTAATAAACAACAGTTGTTGTGCTCATCTCTAGATCTGACAAACTTTACCACCATGTGGCAGACTGTCATAAGTGCCGGTGTTGATAATTAAGTGCTGGTGCCCAGCAGTGGAAACCACCGGCTCAAATTAAGCACTGAGAGCCCAGTCCAGTTTTCTTTCTTCATTTTTTATAATTGCACTCTCTACCATTTCTTTGGGTCATGTGGAAGGAGTAAGTGTGGTGGATTCTGATACTTACCATTGGTATTTCAAAAAACGTAAGACACCCATTTCATTTAGATACCAGAGTTGCTCATATTCTAAATGTAACTCTCAAACATGGCAAGAGTGAGCAGTCAAAGCATTCTCCAGGAAGTGGTTGAAGGGTTAGAACTCAAATACAGTACGAATAATCATATGCGATGCCCTCAATCTACAGTTTTTAAGATGGGATTTATAGGAGGGGGAATTTAGAATGAAACGCCAACTCTGCACTATGCGGCTCATGGTGCACCCCCCCCCCCACAGCCCTGCCAAG
This sequence comes from Triturus cristatus, assembly GCF_964204655.1. NCBI lineage: Eukaryota > Metazoa > Chordata > Amphibia > Caudata > Salamandridae > Triturus > Triturus cristatus. The sequence goes on from NC_140590.1 coordinate 561,368,223, forward strand.
TGCCACGTATTACAGGTCAGATGAATGCAAATCATTAACCAATTTCTGCATTTCTGCACTGAAACATTTTGTCACACAATTAAAGAGCTCCTCTAAGCTTAGCAGCAAGTGTTCTTTAATTATTTGTCAGTGCACTGAGTGACTCTGACACTCAGCACTTAGCTGCTACCAGTGTCTACAGCTCGATTAAAAGATAAGGGGTCGAGTAAAGGTATACAGTTGTCACGGTTAATCTTTTAGATGTGGGTACACTGATTTACGAGCAGCGGCCAAAGTGCATTAAAAAAAAGTAAGAGAACTGTGATGCTGTGCACAATGGGGGCGGGGTCAAAAGCGTGGATTAAAAAAACGAAATATTCTGTAACTTTTTTCAGTCTTTCACTTTCAGGTTTGTACATATAAAATAACACACTATTTAAATGGAAAATAAATGCAAGCTGTGTTAATCAGTGGAAAATCATAGCGTATGAAACCTCTATTAGTGAATGCAGTGTGTCTGTAACAGGAGAGCCACGAAATTGAACCCTGGTTTGAGCAGTGGAGAATAGTTAGAAGTGTTACACAGGCGCCTGCAGCCTCTTTGGTGCAGGGGCCGGTGTTACACCCTTTTAAATGGGACACACTTCTTTCCAAACCCACTCAAAAAGAATAAATCTGTCTCCTCGGGAAGCGTCAAGTGATTCTGTTAATTAAAGCCAAAACGGGTTTTCGAGCTCCCTTTACATTTGCAGATCGACCCGCTCTGCACGTTTACACTTCTTTCAGGCATTATTAGCACCCTGGCAAGAAGGACTGTTTAGCTGTTCCCCTTCGGTTTAACAGCACGGGAGACTTCCTGACTTACACTTCAGCTGAAGCGTTTCACCTCTCGAAATTAACCGTCCCGGGACGGTTATCTTTTCACAGAAAGTACTGCCCGGCCGATCCCGCCCATTTCGACCACTGTTTACGAGCCATATGGTGGGTAGTCACTGATCTCTGCAGACGAAGGCGACATTTAAATTCAAGACATTCTGCAGCCAGAGACCAGAACTGACTCACTGCTAATAAGTACATTTTAACAAACAAGGGGTCGATTCCGATCCTGGATTTTTTTTTCCCGTACGAGTCGTATCCGTATTTTTTTACGTACGAATCGCACAAGTCCCGTACAAACGGCGAAGTACGATTCGTACGTGAAAAATACATACGAATCGCCTCGGGAAAAGTCTACGAGACGTCCCCGGACAGTTTTACATACAAATCGTAAAACTGAAGTCCGAGCGCGCAAGTACGATCCGTCCCACCATCCGGGTACGAGTCGTACAGCCCCCCCAGCCTCCCACCCCTCCCGCGTATGTCTGCACCATACCCCAGGCGTAGCCCCCACCTGCGTATGTCCGCACTGTACCCCAGGCATACCTCAATCCTCGCGTATGTACGGTCCATACGCGAGGATTGAGGTACGCCTGGGGTACGGTGTGGACATTCGCGGGTGGGGGGGTATGCCTGGGGTACTGTGCGGACATATGCGGGTGGGGGGTACGCCTGGGGTACGGTGCGGACATACACGGGTGGGGGTACGCCTGGGGTACAGTGCGGACATACGCGGGTGGGGGGCACGCCTGGGGTACGGTGCGGACATATGCGGGGGGTGGGGGGTACGGTCCGTACATACGGGGGTGGGGGGTAAGGGCCGTACATACGGGGGGTGGGGTGTACGGGCTGTACATATGCAATGTTGGGGTACGCACCGTACATGATGACACGTACAATGTGGGTGATGGCGTGTATGTCGCGTAGAGGGCCCACTTTTCCTCGTGCATCGCAGCGTACTTAGCTTTTCCGGCACTTTTTGACTCCCGTACAAATATAGCCGTGCGGAGTGCTGTAGGTACGAATCGTACTTGCTAGTCCGTAAAACGCTGCCTGACTCTGTGCAGACGTCGCGTACGCGCTGTCCAGGATCGGAATTGTATGTATTTTTTAGCCGTACGGTGTTTTTTACGATTCGTACGGAAATGGTATTTCTGTACGAATCGTACTTGCTGGTTTGTACGGTGGAATTCCCGGGTACGAGTCGTACGGAGAAAACGCTCCGTACGACTATTTGTATCCGGGTTTTACAGGATCGGAATCGCACCCAAGTGTCAATTACTTCTACAGTTTCATGTTGCACCATATAAGGGGGCATATTATCAAGCACGGCGTTAAAATTATCGCCGCTTCAGCGGCAGAAAACAGTCGCTAAGCGGTGACAATGGGCTTGATATTATGCCACAGAGAATTCCAATAGAAGCCCATGTTGACACCAGAACATGGGCTTCTATGGGAATTCTCAAGGGCATATTATCAAGCCCATTATCGCCGCTTTAGCAGCAGTTTTCTTAACGCTGTTTCTTGATAATATGACCCAAGGTGTTTTCTGATATTAGTCTTTGGAGCAACAGAGCCCCTCATTAGGGCAGAGGAGCATTGGCCCCCTGCTGCCAGTGCAGCAGAAGTGAAAAACAAGCATCTGCAATGCAATAGGTATCGCATTTATGCGACTTTGAACTATTGGCATTGTAAATGACAATGCCTTTTATTTATGTTTTGGTTTTTAAAACATGAATAAAAGGCATTGTCATTTACAATGCCAATAGCTTGAACTCTTGCAAATGCGAGACCTATTGCATTCCAAATGCTTGAAGGAATCGCTAAGTTGCCCCCTTCTGTCTCACATGGCCCCTGAAGAGCTCCCAGTTTGCTATGAGTTAAAAAAACACAACCGGTGGTCACAACTGCGCAGGAGAGACCCTCCTGCAGTAAGAGGAACTCATTTAAGAAAATAGTGCTTACAGACTAAAGAAGATGTACCGTGTAACAACCAAAGTAAAAGGGCCAGTCCATATGGGAGATTACAAATGAAGAGAAGGCGGTACTAAGAAGGAACTAACAGGCCTAATAACGAATCAGAAGCCAGCATTTACGAAGGACAGTGACACAAGCCAATGACAAATATGGGCAGAGAGTGGGCGGGCCTTCAAGTACATACTCAAATACAGCATGGCTTGCAGAGCAGCGCATGCGCTGCTCAGGCTCGACCTAATAAAATGGTAACAAAATGAATTACCATTTGGTTTTTCACTGCTCTAAGCTCCAGCAGTGTTTGGGGGTGGGGCCGCTGCTGACTGGCAGCAGGTGAGTGGTGCTCACACCACCAGACTACACTGTGCATGTCTCTTTGTCCGACTGTCTTGCGACAGACAGCCTGACATGCGCAGTGTAAACCTCTCCACCTAGCTGTCTTAGACAGCTGAGTGGAGAGCAGGCACACCCTGTGCCTGCTGGAGCGTCGAGGGAGCCCACTCCAGCAAGTCCTGGCACTGCTCTCATGCTGCTTATCTGCAGCATGAGAGCAGCATTGGGATTTGGAGAGGGTTGGTTGAGGCTCCAGGAGGATTCAACGTGACGTGAAGCACGGAAGAGTAGGTAAATACATTTAAAACATGTATTTTTCGGCCCACTGACAGGCACTGTGAGAAACTCGCATTGCCTTTAGCCTTAATTCTAGAGCTCTCAGTCACAGCCAGTCAAGCCATGATTGAGAGCTTTGGAATGTGTGTCCGATTGTGATTCATCACAGTGCCTGCCAATGGGTTTGGCACTGGCATTGGCTTGATGACCTTCCACTTTTGAGGGTCACCGACTGCCATTGCTTACATTCTGCTTGGTTTTAAACTAAATTAAGTTTCACACATTGTCACACTTAACCCCTTCAGTGCCACACCCTTTCCCCCTCCTGTGCCGGGCGTTGCATTAGTGGGTGGGGTTCATGACGAGATAGTCTCGTCATGGGCACAGCGCAACCGTGCTCCATGACGAGACTATCTCGTCATGGGCACTGAAGAGGTTAAAGCGTGGAATGTCAGACGTAAGCACAGTTAAACAATGGCAATGTCACACATGAGTAATCTGAAAACTTGGCTGCCATGGCTCCCCACTTGTAAATAAATGTCTTCCCATGCATACACAAAGTGTGCTCAGGCATGTAGTATGTCTTCACACTACTTATACAACCGATCCAACAGTTGTGGTATAATTGAGTTATGGGACTTTATTGTGTAAATGACTCCCAGTAGCAGGATTATCATTCGTCAGCCACCAGTGAAAGGTGCGCTGTGACTCCACACATAGGAGCTCACTAGGGGTCTGATTCACAAAGGTAAACGTAAACGTTGTAAGTTTACGATTGTTTGCTATACAGAAAGCGATTTACGAGTAGTATCTTTAGGATTGCGCAATCTCTGCAGGTCTTTTTATGCGCGGAGACTCCGCACTCCTAAAGATACTATTCGCAAATCCCTTTCTGACAAGCAAACAATCGCAAACTTAAACGCAAGTGTAAGTTTTCCTTTGTGAATCACTCCGTGGGACTTTAGAGTCCTGAGAAAGCGGCCGTTTTGAGAACTGCGTTGCAAACAGGCAGTGAGGTAATTAGTTTTACATAGTCATCGATTTCGCACTACTCCTAGTGTAACCTGAGTTGGGCAGGGTGATAGTTAACACTGGTTTTTTTTGTGCATTTTTTTTAGCAGTTTTTAAAAAAGTTTTATATAATGCGAACTCGACCAAGGGCATCATTGGCGCTCTTTACATGAGCACCACATTACATTAAATGTCGGGTATTTTAATTTGTTTTTAAGCAGGAGATATTGTCGGGCTGCCTGGGGTCCACGTAGGGGACCCCGCTAACAGGGCGGCTGCCTTTGTGCCACAGGAAGGCACAGGAGTCAGCGTACTAGTGCCCCCAGTCTAGGGACCATGGGGTCAGTCGGCCACGTCACTTCCGGCCATGGTGGGGGAGGACAAGGGTACAAATACCTTCCCCCGCCCACAGTGCAGCCTCTTGTCTGCTACCCGTCTCGCTGTTTGGTCGTGCTGTGAGCTGCCGAAAATTTTGAAGGTTAGTCGCTGCCCCTGCATCCTCCCCCCCCGCCCACCCCCTCCCTGAAATGGGGTCCCTCCCAGCGCGGGTCATGCCCCGGAGGGACCCTGTCCCAATTTGGGCCTGCCTGCCCCGCGGGGCCTTTCGGCCTGCGTGGTGGGGCTGGGTACTGCGGGGCGGAGATGCAGGGTGAGAGGGGTGGTAGACTCCGAGGCAGCTTCCACGATGCTGAGGCCTCTAGTGCCGGGCCATACCCGCTTGTCGGAACTAGGCATTTAGGAAAGGAGAGTGGCCAAGCAGTTTAAGCCGTAGAGTTAAGACACCAGTCTCTCCCCAGGCATGAGTTCGCGTCCCACTGCTGTCTGTTCCTTCTGGGAGACGAGTCTTGGGCCGGGAGCAGCAGCAACGCTCGGCGTCGCGACTGCCCCTCCCCCATCCTGGGCGGAACATAGCTGGACCAGGCTGATAGCCCGATCGTCCCTGGTTCCCAATGGGGAACATAGCTGGGCCAGGCTGCTTGCCCGATCGTCCCTGGTTCCCGATGGCGAGTGGCTCGGTGCCCGATGGCAGGCGGGCAGTGATCCTTGGAGCCTCACCTGGGGGGGGGGAGGTGTAGCAGCGATGCTCTACAGCAAGTTTGCGCACCCATCCCCCCGTGGCGAAGTCGCCCACGGGCCAGGCAAGATGACGGAGCCCTCCCGGGTCCCTCCTCTGACTAACCTTGTTGCTCCTTTGGAAGGGATTTGGCCCGGCCGCCAAGGTATACCGCCTACCTTTGGGCATTGCCCGCTGTATACCTGTACTTGAGGGATGGTGGGAGGATTGTCCTGGTTTGGGGGGGCTCTGGAGTCGGGGCCTGGTCCCCCACCCATGGGGGGCCCCACGAGATGCGCAGGGGCATCGCATGGCCCCCGCCCCCCCCCCACATGGAGAGACACGGGTAGTTTCTTTTAGGAGGGCTTGGCGCAGTGATCCGCTGCATTCACCGGGCTAGCTGGGCTTGCGGGGAGGGCCTCACCCCTTTTAATTCAGGGAGACTCTGGAGGCCTGGATTCCCCCTCCCCTCCCAGAGGTAATGGGGTGCTGCGAGACCGGGTGGGTTGACCCCCCCCTAATTTTGAAGGATGGTTACTCCGGCATGGTAGGAGAGGATGTGGACCGTCGGCTATTACCGACTTTGGTGCTGGAAACCAGGGTTCGAGCCTTGGGGTCGCGTCCACATACAGTGATTCTGGGCAATTCACTTATTCTCCCGTGCCTGAATGTTCTATGTAAAACGGTGATCATGCTATGCGCCCCAATACCTGCGGGTCGATTTCGCGCCATTTAAATATGCAAACCCCCCCGCCCCCCAAAAAAATAACCAATATGCATATGTGGGACACTTTTGCCGGTACCGGGTAGACTAGAGGACCTGTGCATCCTTAACCACGTGCCTCGCGCAGCGCAGAGGGCTCCGGGCGTGCAGGGACCGGCACGGGGGTACGAGGGTATTCATGAGGCGATCGCTTCAGATGGCCTCTTTGTATTATGACACGTTGTTTCCCCATCTGCTATGTGTCTATCTGTTTATGTTTTGTACAGTTTTGCTCTGGTGCATTTTTCCCTGCCTTTGACGGTTATGTGGGCAGGTGGTCTCACTTTTCTCTACAGCATTACTGCCATTGGTCATGTTTCAAGGCTCCTCTGTTCCCCGGGTACCAGTAGCATTAGGGCTACCGGGTCCGCGTCTGTCTCATTTATGCCTTGTTTTCCAGGGTCGCTATGAAGAGTAAACGCCCGCCGACAAGTCTACAGGCAGCACGCGGTTTGCATTCGCAACAGGGTTGGCCTGGTAAGCAAGGGCACGAGGGCTATTTGCATCAGGCAACAGAAGGTGGCATAAGATTATCGCAGCAGACAGGGCACTGTGACAGGGGATTTAAAATGCATGGGCACAGTGCCTGCCTGGGGATGGCAGGGTTTGACCAGTCTGTGGTCCATTCATCATTCTTGTTTTTCTCCCTAGCAGGTCAGGACCAGACTTGCGACTCGGCTCGTCAAATTACCACCCCCCGGCAGCGAACAATCAACAGGTACTCAGATACGGGGATTTCCCTGTGACTCATGCGCGGTTTAAGCAGGGCCGAACTGGCGGGGAAGGGGAATAGTTCCCTCGCCCATTGTATGTGAGACCATGCGGCTGTACTAGCATTCGTGGGCCGGGGGGCCGCCCGGCCTCCATGCCTCCTGGGATGGGGGGCGAAGGCACGGGGTGCAAGACCAGGGTGTGGGGGGAGAGCTAACTTAACCTCTTCTTCATCTCCGCTACAGATTTCGTCAAGGTACCCACCAAGCGACTTCCATTAAGCACGATAGCTCACATTCAGTATAGTAAGTACAGACGGGGGGTTGAGCGTTGCAGAAGGGACAACATGAGGAACTTGGGTGCTTGAAGGGACGGGATGCAAGACCATGGTGTGGGGGGAAAGCTAACTTAACCTCTGCTTCATCTGTCTTGTGGTTTTTTTATGTATGTTGTTGTATGAGAACTGAGAAGTGTTGCCAATATTGGCACTATGGGTGCCATGCCCAGAATCACTGGATGTTATCCAGCAGTTGACTGGGGCTCGAGGGCTCGCTGCCCTCAGTTATTTGCTTTACTGTCCGTCTGGACACCAAGGCACCCTTTTCTTTGCTGGCATCAGAGCTCAAGGCACCCTTGCAATGCTTCTGGGGTCTACAAATGAGCTGAGTGGTGATATTAAAGTTACCTTTATATACCATTTTAACACACTTTTGTATGTAAGAATAATGTTTTTATCGTTGTGTCTCTATTTTGACTATTATTAAGCAAAGACATGCCAATATGTATTTTTCTGATGTTTCTACTTCAGAGTACTCATGTCATGTACGAAAGAAGCTAGAGTTAATAATCTTCATTAAGTAAGAAAGTGGCTTGGGTTTACCTCGCAAACCATAAACATTTCGAAGAGGGTCATATTATGGTATGAGGTAGTGTAGAAACAGCTCAATAGATTTTAATGAACGGATAATCTAAAAAATACACTCCAAAAAGCCAGTACTGACCTGAATGTAATGGCACTGATGGAGCAGGTAGAACGAAATTTTGTATACCTCCTCTATTTTGCATGAAAAGACTAACTATATAACTTACTGATTATAATTGTACTAACAGTGTGGTGTGTTATTCTAACTCAACCTTTGCATACACAGATTACACGTGGGAAATTGCTATTTGCATGGCAAAATAACTCTAATGATTAAAATACGTACGCATATTAATAGTAGTACATGTAGTAATAGACATTGCATGATTTATGTTGCTTATGTGATGTTTGCATTCCTGATTGGATCCTAAAGGTGAATATTATCGCTTTAAATGTTGCTATATGCTAGGAAAATACTAATACATAAAAGGATTAGTGAGGGTATAACATTAGAATCATCATTTCTTTGTAATAATTATTCTTTTGTGTTTGTTTTGCTTAAGTTAGCATTTGGGCCTACCAAAACATGGCGTCCGAAAATCGAGTTCAGAAGTGGCCACCGTCTCGTGAGCGCGATACCTACTACGCAGACTCGGATGGCTCCGTGAACTTCCTGACAAACCCTGTGCACCATGTCCTCGGTCAAGGATGAGATCTTGGTGGACTGCCAAAATACGGACAGTAAAAACTGCTTTAAAATGAACAATTGGATGATACAAGTAATCCCAAAACATTGTAACATAAGGACTATGTCATCTATGGAAGTGAAACAGAAAAATCCATGAGAAACCATAATGAACAAAAATCGGATGTTTTCGATCAGCCAATCACAGACTTTCTCCGCCTAAAATTTTTTCATGTTATCCTGAAATTTATTATAAAAAGAGTAGTAGAATAGGGAGGAGTCTGGCTTGTCCTGGGTTCCTGTTGTTGTTCCGGATTGTTCCAATTTCCTGACGTCTATGCTGGCGATGACAGATGCTTGCACGATTTCTGGTCCTATGGAGATCTTTGGGACTGTAACGTGCTGAGCAAAGAACTTTCGGACTTTGAGCTTTGGCCTGCTTTATTTGGACAAATTAACGGCTAATTCGATTATGCAGAGCCAATGAATTAGAGAAAATCCAGATAGGAAGAATAGGTAAATATATTGTCCGGTGATTTGAATTAATTGATCTAGAAATTCTAAAACCTTCGATGAAACAAATGCTAATATTAATTGCAACAACATTTTAGATAAACAAATATTGATTAACAGAAATTATGAGTTTGTGGTTTTTCGTTAAGGGGAATAAAGGATTCTGAGTCTTAAAATGTGTTTTAGCTGGTTCTAAATCACCATCAACCAATCGAACTAATTGGTCCGTCGACCAAGTGGGTGGAGTGCCTTGATGTTTGGGATTAGGAATCTATAGGTGGAAAATGTTAATGTATATTCTGTAAAATAACTTTTTCTTCTCTATAGGTTTTAAGGTACCCCCCCACATGTTCAGCACGATATCATCATCCCTCCTGTGTGCAGACTCGTGAGTCAGAGACGTGTGAGTGTTGAATCACCGCAGAATATAAAATTTGAAACAGTACCACATGAGGTAGGAAGAAATAATCCTTTCAGAGAAACAGACAATACTCAACCTAGTAAAATGGCAAATGAAAATTCAGCTGAATTAGCAAGAACTACTTTAGAGTTAACTGAGAAGATTAGGGAATTAACTAAAAATATGGAAGCTGTAACTGTTCCTGCAACAATAGGACCTGTAATGCCGATTTTTGATAAACAAAAGGATAGTGAGCATTGTCTGACAATTCCTTATAACGGTAACAGAGAAAATGAAATACAAAGAAGAGATACAAGAGAAAATTCATGGGGACAAACGGTAGGAATTTCCGAACAAAGTACTCCTAAAAATTTGACAGTAAATCAGAGACTAGCAAATAGAGCAATAATGATGACAGAGTCAGTACCAGGATCACCAAAAGGTTAGGAACAGACATGAAGTGAAATGATTCATGTAGGTCCTACTTCTGATGAATTAAGTGAATGGCTAAGAAGTTTACAGCAAAAAGATGCTCAACCTAGACCTTTAGATGTGTCCAAATTAAAAATAGTGTTAGAAGAATTAATAGTAGGGACTATTCCTACAGAAAAGTTAAAAACCTGTCAGGATGAAGTATTAATGTTTCTATGCAAAAGTATAACGTGGAGAGCGAGAAATTTACATGAAAGATTAGAAGAAGTAGCAAATGAAATGGGTATTGACTTCGAAAAGGTATAGTCATTACAAAAGCCATACAGAGTAGATTTTTCTGAAAAGGACATTGAAAATTTGAATACTACAGGACAAACAACTCAGATTAAAGACTTAATTATTTTACTAAGAAAATGGGGCGATGTAGACAAATGGAAAAGTAGATGGTTTCGAAAACGAGATGATACAACAGATAAAACATTGCGGCTTACCCAGTAAGAGAAAAAGAAAAGGTAGTAACTAAATGTCCCATGAGAGAGATTCCAGGTGGAGGCTATGTACATGTCCCCTGGACCAGACAAGATATTTTGTCATTTACAAATGATTTTCCACAACTGTGCGAGAAGCCAGTGGAGTGGTATAAGCAGGTAGACAGGTTTGTAAAATTATCTAAAGTTCTATGGATTGATTTGAAAAGTCTATTTGACATAATTGTACCAGCAGATCTATGGACAGAATGTAAAATTACAATAAGTTGGCCTACACAAGAATACCCTAGAGGTCCCAAAACAGGTGCCCCTGATCCAGAAGTAATGAGAAAATATGAACAAGTAATTACCTTTTTGAAAAATAAAGTACCTCCTAAAGAAACTGATTGGGTAAAGATTGATAGAATTCTTCAAGAAGCAAAGGAATCTGTACATACTTATTATGAAAGGCTGATTCTTGCGTTTAAACAGTATAGTGGTGATGAAAATTTGAGTGAGAAAGATTTGAGTCATTTTGTATATCGATTTGTGCATGGGTTGCGACCTGAAGTAAGTGAAATGAGTAAACAGCATACAGTAGATTGGCAAAATAAAAAGATAGATGAAGTACTGAGACATGCAAAATATTTTAGTAATGAAATTGAAGCAAAGCAGCGTAAATTAAAAGAAAAAGCCATGTGGGCTCAAGTAAAAGTGGCAGAGAGAAAGGAAGCTCAATTGATTGAACAAGCAAATGGTACAGGCATGAGCCAAAAACTTAATATTGGAAAAGGGAAAGGACAAATTAATATAGATGAAGTCAAAAAGAAATGGCCATGTCATAATTGCAGAAGAATAGGGCATTGGAAAACCGAGTGTAAATTTCCCCCAAGTGCTAATGGTGATAATGCATCATTGAATTCACAGGTGCAGAATGAGGTGAGTTGTCAACCGCAGCGACAGCAGCAGGTTGTTGCCCAACAGAAGCAGGCGCCAAAATCGCCTTTTCCACAGTGCGTAAATCCTCAGAAATACAGTAATGAGACAGGATTCTTCAATGAAGAGCAGGTAACTAAACTGCTGCGCGCTAGTGCTGTTTCGCATTATTGGCTACAACGCGATGAGAGTGAGTCAGAAGAAAGGTATTGACGGTGCCGAGGGAAGGAAGAGGAGTGCGTACTTGGCACAACTCTAGAAGTAGACCAGACAGACCCTTTTGTGGATGGAAAGGTAAATGACGAAAACAATACTTTCCTAGTAGGTACTGGTGCTACACGTTCAACTGTTAGGTCAGCTGATGTTAAAAATCTTCCTCTCTCGGACGAAACAATCCAAGTAGTTGGAGTATCGAACAGACAGATACAAATGTATCTCACTGAACCAGTTAAAGTTAACATAGGGAAATTGTCTGAAATGCACTGTTTTGTCGTTTGCGATTCAAGCCCTGTAAATTTGTTAGGGAGAGATTTGCTGTCCAAAATGAATTGCACAATATTTTCTACTCCAGATGGTTTAGCATTTGAGACCCCAGATAAGGATGTACTGTATAAAATGACTATGGCTAATATGGAACCTGAAACTACCGAGGCATTTGCTGTATTTGATCCCGAGGAGCTATCCTCAAGAATTGAAAAAGACAGTAAAGACAGAGGTATGGGATTTCACAGGAGAAGATGTGGGATTGATGAAAAACGTAGGTCCTGTAAAAGTTGCTGTAAAGAAAGGAGTAAGTTACTCAAATATTCCGCAGTACAAATTGACACCCGAGATAATTGCAGGAGTCACTCCTATAATAGACAGAATGATTGAACAAGGTATTTTGAAGGAAATAATGAGCAGTCCATGTAATTCGCCAGTTATGGGTCTGAAAAAGCCTAATGGAACTTTTAGAATAGTGCAAGACCTGAGAAAGATAAATAAAATCGTTGTATCATGTTGTCCCATTGTACCAAATCCATCTGTGATTTTGTATCAGATTCCTCACGATGCGGAATGGTATACAGTGATTGATTTGTGTCACGCTTTTTTTTCCATTCCATTGCACCCTAACAGCCAACAGATTTTTGCGTTCCGGTCTGGCGAACGTATTTTTGCATGGTGCCGAATTCCACAGGGGTATACAGAGAGGCCCTCAATATTCAATCAGATATTAAAAAAGTCCTTAGAAGATTTAAAAATGCCTGAAAGTTCGGTTTTGGTCCAATATATCGATGACCTGCTTGTGGCATCGAGAACTCGAGAAGCTTGTGTAGTGGATACCATTGCATTGCTGAATCATTTGGCAGATGGAGGACTTAAAGTATCCCCATCGAAATTGCAATTCTGTCAGAAAGAAGTACAATATTTAGGCCACAAAATTGAAAAAGGACTGAGAAAAGTAACTGCAGATAGAATCAAGATAATAAAAGGATTGAGAGCCCCAATGACGCAAAGAGAAGTGAGAATGTTTCTTGGAATGGTTGGATATTGTCGTCATTGGATAAGTAACTTTTTCCTGATTGCAAAACCTTTAGTACGCACAAGAAGTGATGTAAAAGATCCTATTGAATTAAATAAAGAAGAGTTGACGGCTTTTAAACAATTGAGAGATGGTTTGTGTGAAGCACCAGCACTTGGCATGCCTGACTATGAGAAAGAATTTGAACTCTATTGCAGCAAAAGAAATGCATGTGTACTTTCTGTGTTAATACAAAAACATGGGAAACTGAGGAGACCAATTGCATATTTTTCAGCTATATTAGACCCTGTAGTTGTAGCATTGCCTGGTTGTTTGAAAGCTGTAGCAGCCACTTGTAAGAGTTTGGAACAGAGTGAAGGAATTGTGATGGGATATCCTGTACGAGTGTTTGTACCTCATGATGTGGCAATCCTTTTAACAAGGAGCCGCACTCAGTTCATGATGCATAGTCGTCTGACTAAATATGAGAAAGTCATCCTAGGTGCAACGAATGTGAGCCTTGTGAGATGTCTGAATGTGAATCCTTCAACGTTACTGCCTGGTACTGAGAATGTGGAAGTCAGAGACGATGTGGATCATGACTGTTTGGAAGTGCTTGATTTCTGTACCAAACCACGTCCTGATATAAAAGATGTACCTTTGACAGAAAGTGACTATGTAATGTTCGTGGATGGATCATGCTTGAGAACGGATGAGGGAATTCTGAGTGCAGCGTATGCAGTATGTACGGTAGCAGCTGTATTGGAAGCATCTTGCCTAAAAGGAGAAAAATTAGCCCAGGTTGCTGAACTTTTTGCATTAACAAGAGCATGCAAGTTGGGAAAGAATGTGAAAGTGACTGTGATAACCGATAGTCAATATGGCTTCGGTTTAGTGCATGACTTTGGGCAAATCTGGTCCCAAAGAGGGTTTTTGACATCGAGTGGAACTCCTATAAGGAATGCTGAAGTGGTTGGAAAATTGCTTGAGGCGATACAGCTGCCTAAGCAATTAGCTGTTGCGAAATGTACGGCCCACTCAAAGTCAAATGACTATATTTCTGCTGGCAACCAATTTGCCAACGATATGGCTCAATATTGCGCACATAATCAGAAGTCTGTGAATCGGGGAAGAGAAAGAGACATTAATTCATGTCCCTTGTTGTTTACTAACACTGTGAATACATGGGAAGAAGTGAGGCAGTTGCAGGAAGAAGCAGGAGATGAGGAGATGAGACAGTGGGTAAAAGCAGGATGTGCACCACGGGAAACAGATCATGTGTGGGTTTATCGGGATGGAAGACCAGTTATGCCTGATAGCATGGTTTCTGCCATGGCACGGATGTATCATGGACAAGCACATGTAGAAAGAGATGCTATGATCAGACTTTTCAAACAGTCATGGTATAATGCAAAATGTAGACTTGTAGCTGAAAGCCTTTGTCAAAGATGTCTTATACGTCAGCAATTCAATCCTGGAAGACAAACAGTGGTAAGTCTGGGAACGATAGGACGAGAAGGAGGGCCTTTCACCAGAATGCAGATTGACTTCATTGAAATGCCCCCCGGTAACAGGTTGAGGTATGTTCTAGTGATGGTTTGTCTGTTCTCCGGATGGGTGGAAGCATACCCAACAAGAAGCAGTGATGGAATTACAGTAGCCAAGCTATTATTGAGAGAGTTTATTCCTACGTTTGGTTTTACAGTTACAATTGAGTCAGATAGAGGAAAACATTTCCATAATGAAATCATGAAATTAATTTGCGAAGCATTGAATGTACAACAGAAACTACATTGTGCCTATCGCCCAGAGGCTTCTGGTGTGGTGGAACAAGTAAATGGTACCATTAAAAACAGACTGGGAAAAATGAGTTTAGCCACAGGTTTGAAATGGCCTGATGTTTTGCCTCTGGTACTCATGACTATTAGATCTATTCCAGATAGGAATACAGGTCTGAGTCCCCATGAAATTGTCATGGGAAGAGCAATGCGACATGTTTTCATACCAGTCAACAAGCTATTGCCTATATCTGATGACTTGGTGTTGGATTATTGCAAGGGGTTGGCTGATTCAGTTCATTCTGTGTTCAATCAGGTTGGATCGGATGCCACGACTCTTGAAAAGAAGCCAGCTCATGATTTGAGCCCAGGAGACTGGGTGAGAATAAAGGTGCACAGAAGACGAAACTGTTTGGTCCCACGTTGGGGAAAACCATGTCAGGTGATTCTGATCACGACAACAGCTGTAAAATGTGCAGGAGTAAAGAACTGGATTCATGCTAGTCACACCTTGTGAATTCCAAATCCAGTGGATAACAAGGAAGGAGAATACTTTGAAGAATCAGATACAAGTTCTGAATCAGATACTGAAGAAATAAGAACAAGACAAACTCCTGAAAGGGGGGGAGTTAGAACCAAGTCCAGTTATTGCACCAGAGAATCTTCCTTTAAGAAGAAAATTACAGATTTCTGACACCAGCTCAGAATCAGACACTGAACCAGTAAAAGCACACAAGAGTGAACATAAAACCAGTGAAAAGACTGTCAAATAAATTCTTGATAAAGAAGTCCCGAATGAAAATTCGAGAGAAATTCCACCTGAAATAACAAAATTAGATGGTAAGGTACCAGATACAGAGAGTGAGGGAAAGAGTTTTGCGGAAGACCCCCGAGGAGTTGTAGGGAAACCACATCCAGGTAGAAGAAGGGATAGTTAGTCAGCAGGAAGATTGAGTGGAAGAACCACGAGGAGGGACAGAAGTAGGTAAGAAAAAGGAAGTGGTGGTAAGAAAGACTACTGAAAGTAAAAGTCAAGTTGGAACCGAATCGGAGGACAGTGATGAAGAAGTGCCAGAAGGTCGAGTCCTGAGAAAAAGAGCATGGAGAACTGAGAGAAATGAAAAAGGAAGTAAGTTGAAAAGACCAGCAAGGAATGTAATTTGGCCAAACAAGATAAAGAGATCAAGATACAGATTGACACGAGTAAATTCATCTAGAGCTGAACAGGTGAATGAAGTGTCTAGCCAAGAGAAATCAAAAGACGTGGAACAAACAACAGCAGAAGAAAGTAAGAGAACGAGAAAACCTAACCAGAAGTATAAGTCACCGGAATGATCTTATGTGGCACTGCCTGAAGTAAAAGAAGAGGCAGACAGCTAAGGGGATCTAGAGGTGACTGTACCAGGAGTGGTTGAGGAAGACGGAGAATCGGAAATCCTGAGAGTTATCTTGTCTGACATCGGAGAAGAGACGGATGTTCAGGAAATTCTGCATCAAGATTGTGAAAGAAAAGTAAAAGACGATCAAATGCCAAACCGAAGAGACCAAAAGTGCTCTAAAGGAAGAAACAATAATTTACCGAAAAAGACACAATCTGAAAGAACCAAGTAGGTGCTTAGAGCCTTGGATTAGAAAAAACTAGTTGTGAAGTAGAAGAGGCTAAGTCAAAAGACACTGATCATTTTTTCAAAATGGCAAACACAAAAAGTAGAAAATCTAAATGTGTGTTCCTTAGAAGATGGTTCAAAATGTGTTGTTGTTGTACAGGATTACTAAAGCTTCTGTGGAGTGCGTTAGCTTTAATGGTTTCATTTAAGGCTCCATTAGAAACAATAGAAGGACACAGCGAAAATAAGACTAATGTAGAAAAGATTCAAAAGATTTATTCGACTAAAATAGATAGAAATTATTTACATAAAGATAGGTCCATAACTGATTTTTCTAACAATGTTTTTTCAAAATTATTATACGAATATGTGAATACGATGGATGTGAGGAATTGTTATGTCTGCATGCAGTTGCCTGCATCAGTATCTGAGGGAGTGACATATCATCACATCCCTGTGATATATGGAATAACCTGTAGTGTATTAGCAAGTTTGTTTTACAAAATAGGGAGACTAGAATATTACTTTTCAGATGTAGATAACATATTTTCACAAATACTTGTAGTTAACAAGCTGAATAAAGTAAAACCTGCTATAGTGTTAGGTGAATTTTTCTTAGAAACTAAAGAATTAACATTAGAGTCAATATTTAGAAACAATCTAACTTGTAGTTTAAAGAAGGAGGAGAAAACATTCTTAGATATGGTAGAAGAAAGGAGATTGAAAATGCAAAAGAAGGTACATGAGGGAAAAGAAGAAAAGACAGTCTGGGATGTTGAAAGAGAGAAACATTTGAAAGGAGAAGCTAGTCCAAAAATGGCTTTAGATTGGCCTTAGAAAGGGAAGTTGTGTATCAGAAGGAATCAAACTGCATATGATAATTACTTTGTAGGCACAAGTGATTGCCATGATACTTATAGAATCATGGGTGGATGGGGATTTAAAGGAGGAAATGATCTGTTTTTTCCTGGATTATATTTTTTCTGCGGGAATTAAGCAGATTATCGATGGCCAGATCACTGGTATGGCAAATGTTATCTAGGCCTGGTTTTCCCAAAGATATTTCATGTGGGAAGAGGAAAAGATGGTGCACATGAGATAGGTAGACAACTAACACGTAGAAGAAGAGAATCTTGGTCAGAAATTGTAGGAGACATTTTTGGAGCATTGATACCAGAAGTGGGAATATCTCTGAATGCGCATACAATTAGAAATTTATCAACAGTAGTGGATCGCTTGTCAACAAGCACTGCTGGAGGATTTTTATTGGTAAACACTGAAATGGTTGCCATGCGAGCCATGGTAATGCAAATTCGACTTGCCCTTGATATAATTTTGGCAAAAGAGGGTGGAGTCTGTGGAATGCTGAAAGTTCAACATTGTTGTACTTACATTCCTGACAAAAGTCAAGATTTGAAGACGTATATTAAGAATATAACTGATTTGCATGAGGAGATTGTTCCAATGGAGGCTGAAGGTATTTTGGAAAAGATTGGGAAAAGGTTTTCTATTATTAAGGACTTTTTACTAAAACTAGGTAGTACCTTTATTGGTAAGATATTATTTCCAGTAACATGTGTGATTATTTTAGTATTAATTCTAAGATTAGGATGTCTATGTAGCAAAAGAAGAAAATTACGAAATAACATAAAAAGAGAAACTGTAAAGAAAAGAGAGAAAGAAAGTAAAGAAAGAGAGTTTGAAGAAGTAGAATTAGAAGAGTGGAAAGAGAACATGTATAGAAAAACAAGAGAAGAGGAGACAGGTGAAACAATATTATGAACTAACAAAATGTTAAGAGAACTGAATTCATTTCCATTTACTAAATTTTTCCAAATTTAAAGTTAATGTGGTGATGTTAAAAATCACCAAACGGGGGATTGATGGAGCAGGTAGAACAAAATTTTGTATACCTCCTCTATTTTGCATGAAAAGACTAACTATATAACTTACTGATCATAATTTTACTAACAGTGTGGTGTGTTATTCTAACTCAACCTTTGCATACACAAATTACAAGTGGAAAATTGCTATTTGCATGGCAAAATAACTAATGATTACAATACGTACACATATTAATAGTAGTACATGTGGTAATAGATATCTCATGATTTATGTTGCTTATGTGATGTTTGCATTCCTGATTGGATCCTAAAGGTGAATATTATCGCTTTAAATGTTGCTATATGCTAGGAAAATACTAATACATAAAGGGATTAGTGAGGGTATAACATTAGAATCATCATTTATTTGTATTAATTATTCTTTTGTGTTTGTTTCGCTTAAGTTAGCATTTGGGCCTACCAAAACATGGCGTTCGAAAATCGAGTTCAGAAGTGGCCACCGTCTCGTGAGCGCGATACCTACTGCGCAGACTCGGATGGCTCCGTGAACTTCCTGACAAACCCTGTGCACCATATCCTCGGTCAAGGATAGGATCTTGGTGGACTGCCAAAATACGGACAGTAAAAACTGGTTTATAATGAACAATTGGATCATACAAGTAATCCCAAAACATTGTAACATAAGGACTATTTCATCTACGGAAGTGAAACAGCAAAATCCATGAGAAACCATAATGAACAAAAATCGGACGTTTTTGATCAGCCAATCACAGACTTTCTCCGCCTAAAAATGTTTCATGTTATCCCGAAATTTATTATAAAAAGAGTAGTAGATTAGGGAGGAGTCTGGGTTGTCTTGGGTTCCTGTTGTTGTTCCGGATTGTTCAAATTTCCTGACGTCTTGCACGATTTCTGGTCCTATGGAGATCTTTGGGACTGTAATGAGCAAAGAACTTTCGGACTTTGAGCTTTGGCCTGCTTTATTTGGACAATTTAATGGCTAATTTGATTATGCAGAGCCAATGAATTAGAGAAAATCCAGATAGCAAGAATAGGTAAATATAATGTCCGGTGATTTGAATTAATTGATCTAGAAATTCTAAAACTTTCGATGAATCAAATGCTAATATTAACTGCAACAAAATTTTAGATAAACAAATATTGATTAACAGAAATTATGAGTTTGTGGTTTTTCGTTAACGGGAATAAAGGATTCTGAGTCTTAAAATGTGTTTTAGCTGGTTCTAAATCACCATCAACCAATCCAACTAATTGGTCCGTCGACCAAGTGGGTGGAGTGCCTTGATGTTTGGGATTAGGAATCTATATGTGGCAAATGTTAATGTATATTCTGTAAAATAACTTTTTCTTCTCTATAGGTTCTAAGGTACCCCCCGCATGTCCAGCGCGATATCATCATCCCTCCTGTGTGCAGACTCGTGAGTCAGAGACGTGTGAGTGTTGGTGTTATGGGCCCCACCAATGACTGCATGTGTGAATGAGCTAGTGTGAAGTTGGGTCTGCAACGCAGGGAGGATAATTGTGTATATATATGATTTCCTCCTTTTTCTCCGGTCCCGCGCTGGATCAGCCCAATAATCATACTGAGGTTGGACAAAGTAGCCAATGCTGATGCAAGCCGCTGCGCGTGTGTTTTTTTAAAATTAGCTATACTTGAAATTTGAGACAAGCAGAGATTCTGAGAAACAGCAGCACGGCAAGCAGAAGGCTGTAGGCTTAGTTTAGAGTTAGACAGTAATGGGACATTTGACACAAAATGGCGGGCGTCCCCTCAACTCAACCGCAGCTCTCCCACTTCGGGGAAGCGCCGTGTTTCACATGGCAGAGAACCAGTGGTGGTCCTGCCTTCGCAAACCACGTCCCAGGAATGGAATCAGAAAACATCATTTAGGGAACGAACACCGATGCCAGATCCACAGTGTTTGATCCTGCCTGGGGCCAGTCGACCATTTCCACTAGGAATGAAAAAGCACGTGTGCAAACCCCCATCCCCATCTAACCACCACTCCCACTCCCCTAGCCACTGTATTTTATTTTTCAAAACCAACCCCATGCTTTGGGGGGCTGGCTTTGGAATATATAAAAAGAAAAAGCTGGTCCAGCAGGGGGATCGGAAAAGTGCAATTTCACAAAAAAGGTGCTTCTACTGTGTCAGTTGAGGTACCTTTGGTGCAAAATCCTCTGAAACCAGGCAAAGTGGCTTAAATACGGCAGCCAAACTGCAGCTGGGGTTGTGGAGGTAGTGCCGCTTGTTGGGTCGCCGGGACTAAATGAGACCTAGCTTCAGTTGTGAACGAGCCTGCTTCCCCTCTGTGGGTCACACATTGAGGTGCTACTAGTCAACAACATTGACTTACAAAAATATTGCGTCTACTACTTCATCTACCACAAAATCTTCAAACAAAATGCATATGTACAATTTTTAACTCTACATCTGTTTACCTAGAGCTACCTTGCGATGTAGTGGTCGGGTAAGAGAATGTGGGTAAGCCTTTTATACATTGTTCTACAAAATGCGCAATAAGCAGAAGATATGATTGCTGGGAATGGACCCATCCCCAGGACTCACCACGGAGCCAGAGCGCACCAGCATGGGCATCCCTGTAGAGAACAGCGTGGGGCTTGCGGGATGTGCCAAACATGTAGTAAAGCAGCCAGCAGCTGGACAGCACCATGAGGAGGCTGAGGAAGATCTTGACGTCGAACTTCGTGATGGCCACTTTGTTGAAGATCATGCTGCTGATGAGGGCGCTGCCCAGGAACACCACATTCATCCCCAGCAGCCCTGAGAAGAGTTGCCCAGACTTCTTCGCTTGCTTGTCTCTCATGGCCACAGACGAGCAGTGCCGGTGCAGCCAGGATTTCTCATATCGAATCTTCTCTATCAGGGTGGTTCTATCACTGCTCAGGCTTGGGCGCTTCCTCTGCTCAGGCAGCTGATCAGCCATGCTCTGGCTATCCCTTTATCCCAGGGGTTGCAGACCTGCAGTACAAACAACAGGCATTTGTCTAATTTCAGATTAAAAATAATGTAATAGAGCACCACCTTAGAAGTGTGGATTATATTGATCAGTAGAGACCTATCATGATGCATCGATTATTGCATACCCAGTGTATACATTATAGACAGCAGTTTTCATTCTTTTCTTCTTAGAATGAACATACAACAGAACAACCTAATATATAAAAGCATTTGCTTGTATTGTAATTGTGTTGTAATTGCATTTATATAGCGCTTACTACCTCTGACGAGGCGTTAAAGTGCTTTTTTGGCGAGTAGCACACTACTCCCGAACCCATAAAGGATTAGTGGTGAATTAGTATAGTGAAAAAAGAACGTAATTTGAGTGTTCGATATGTTAGTCAGTTATTTGGATTCAGAAGGATAGTGGAGGGATAGAAGAAGGGAAAAGGTTTGAAGTTTTATAGCGCTTGCTACCCCTGCTAGGGTGTTGAAGCGTTTTTTGCCGTAGGGGTGCAAACTGAAAACAGTTATTGCTTAAATAGTTAATAATTAAAATGTATACCTTTTTTAATTAAGTCTAAGAAGATTTTCACTATGAAACAAAGCATTTAAGCCTTTTTAATATAAACAAAATAACCCACAAAAAAAAAATCATTTTTTTATATGCTTATTGTTACTTATCGAATCTAAAATGAGAAATAAGGAAAAAGGTCTTGAAAATATGCTTCATTCATATGTAGAAAAAGTATGTGCAAATTAACATCTAAAAAATATGAAAGTGTAAAATAAAACCTTACATCCAATTTTGCATTCTATTTCCTTTTCCCCCATGACTCAGAGGGTCTGAAGCTGTACAGCGCTACCTCTACCGCACACCGGCAGACCCGTGGAGCGACCTTGCATAGGGATGGGAATGTTCCCTGCATTGTGTAAACAGATGTACCCGTGCCCAGTGTGACCGGGCTGTATGTGAAACTGGTATTCTGATTTTTGTTGGTCCAGCCGACACGCTAATTTAGGGTGTGCGCTGATGCTAGGGCCATCCATGATGATTCTAAAGTCTAGAAACTGTTCTGTGACGTGGAAGGCTGCATCAAGCATGTGGATAATACTGTTCATGTCCTGGGTTGTTGACGTGAAGAGGTTGTGGAAGCACATCAATATTTTTGCCGATTGGTAGTACTGAACAGACCTTTTTTATGTTTTAGTGGGAGTATGGACCAGTCCCATGTAAATAAATTTACACTTAGATGTAACACCCAGACTCTTACGCTGACATGTCTATACGTTGAGTGCGTATATGTATGGTGTAGATCAGCAGTTCTTAACCTGTGATCTGGGGACCTCTGAGGGGTTGTCGACACCAGCTCACAGGATCTGTGACTGCTTAGAAAATGTAATAATATTAACAGATTAATAAAGTATATATAAATAAAGAAGAAAAATGCAACACTGACAGTTTTTAAACGTTCTGTAAATTTGAAGGATTTTGAAATTGGAGGCTGAAAATTAAGTTGGTATCCTCAGATCAGTGGTGGCTCCTCCGCTAAGGCAGAGAAACGTCCCCCCAACAAAACTAAGATGATAATAACAGACGGTATTTCTGTTATTATAATTTTATTTTTAGTATCAACTAGGTTGGGCAGGGCGGGGCTGGGCTCCAGTGATGTCCGCCAGGAGGAGGAGTGGTGCTGCACTCCAAAATGGGCATGACTGCTTGGCCGGTGCACTCGGGCCAGCCAACCGGCTGCATTACACAGCCTTGTTGGGAACATGCCTAGCCTCTTATTCTCTGAGCGCTGAGCCACTGCACTCTAACCAATCACAATGCAGCATTGTGAGTAGCTTTGGGGAGGGAGCGTGTGTGCTTCCTGGTTCCGGCCACAGAGAGACGACAAGGGACGACGGAGAAGAGATGACTGAGGACTCGAGACGCGGCAAGGAGGTGTTTTTATTTTATTTTGTGCACCCACCTGCCACCTCCCTCCCGCCCTTCTATTCTCATTCTCTGCCAGCCGCTACTGTCTCTGATTGATTCACGGGAGATTTGCAATTGCATCAAACAGAATATAATATGGACGATGGGTGGCCTCAATTGAATTTAGAAAAGCTCCAACCTTCCAATTAAAATTAACATTTTAATATTTTATATTTGTATGTGAATTAAATAACATACTTGTTTATGTATTTGTTTGATGAATGCTTGGGTCTGTATTTTTGTGTATTGTTTTGTTGATCAAATCATCAAAATTGCTTCAGCTGGTCTCACCAGCTTCCAGTAGTGACTCAGTTGGGGTCCCCGGATTCCAATACTGATTCAGTGGGGTTTCCTGGATTCCAGTAATGCTTAAGCGGTGGTCCAGAACGTCAAAAGGTTAAGAGCACTGGTGTAGATGATAGCATGACTCTGTGTTGTGAGAGACTGATTAGTGGGACCCAATTTTGGTAGACCCTGGTTTGAGATGGGATATACCTTCTCTCCAGCAGATGTCATTTTTTGCCTGCATTCCTGAAGTTGTATGGCAGAGACTCAGGCACTTAAGTGAGGGAGACTGGATGCAAGGATACCCTTAGAAAATGTATGAAGAAGTTTTAACATGCGATTGAGGATTAGTCCTTCCTGAGCACTGTCATTTGTTGGACGGCAGGCAATAGTAGGCGAGTCGCAGATTTTGTTGTTAAGAGTGATTAAGTTTTTAGGCAGGGCCTGATGTTTTTACTTTTCCTAATTGCTAATTCAGGGAGGTAAATGACAGCCAGGGGCATAGTCCTCAAACTTCATTGTGCAGGAGTTTTGGCACATTCCTGCTTAGAACCTGCATCATCACTACCTGCAGTGATATTCATCACCTTGCACAAAGGCTGTCACTGCACTAAGTCAGAAATAGGACATTTATAAGGGAACCACTCCAAACTGGTTCCAGGGCTTTAGACAGTGGATCAAAATATGCACATGTTTGATGAGCCAACAGTTCCCTCTTTGCCTTCCTATTATGCACAGTCTGTGTAGTTCATAGCACTGGTAGAGAATGCTCTGTTAGAGAAAGGAAAAGAACAAACCAAGGCTCTCCACCAGAGTGCTGTATATCAAAAGTTTTAAACCATTAGAAGTCCCTGGATTACACTAGCAGTAAAGTTAACAGCACATTGCCTGCAGTCAGGCCTTGAGCTGTTCCGATGGTGATTTGACTGTTCGGCTGGACCAGTGATGAACGGACAAGGAGATCAGCCTTTCAGGTGCAATTTGAGACAAATGTCACAGCCAGGTGGCCCTTTGTATGCCAAATATTGGTCAGAAGGACAGTGTTTTGGGATACACCAACAGGTTTCTTCTTCTCTCACACAACCTGTGAACTGACTGACCAGTAGCGGCTACCATTTACGGTGGGTGGGGTGGCGGGTGTCAAGGTAAAAAACTAAAATAAAAAAGACTTACCTTCCTCCACAATGCAATGCGATATCCTCCTTCGGTCTGCTGGCAGGCTCCAATGCTGGACCCAGAAAACTCTCCTAACCAATCCTGGTGCTGCTCTCACCAGCATGAGAGCAGCGCCATGATTGGAGGGAGTGGCCTCACTCAACGCTCCTAAGAGCACTGGAGACCTGCGCTTTCTCTAACTCAGCTGTCTAAGACAGCTGGGTTGGAGAACTTTAAAATGCGCATGTCTGGCTGATCATTGCAAGATGGCCGACTAAAGGGACATGCACATTTTAAAGCGCATAGCTCCCTGCTGCTGCCACTCTGTAGCACTGGCCCTGCCCTGACATTTAGTTTGGGACGGGTTGCTAAAAAATGAAATGCTAATAAATAAACTTTATTACCATTTTGTTTTTCAGCTTTTTTTCCTTGGGCTTTTCTTAGTGAGGCGACGCTCCTCCGCTCAAACTGAGGACACGCCCCTGTAACTAACTGAATAATAGGGAAGTGACAGGTATTATGAGAGGAGCACTTTCTTTTTCTGACAAATACCCCAGAGTCCTATTACCCTTTATTGAGAGGGCAGAAACATGCTGACAACACAGTCCATCTAGCAAAGCGTTTTAGCCATATGACAGAGAAGGAGTAATAAAAAAAAATACTAATACTTTGGCATTTTCCACTTCCATACACATTTTTAAGTTGGTCTTTCTTCTCGACATTGGGCATAAAAAAGAAAAAAACTCCTGGCCTCAAAGAGCTCCACAGGGGCGGGTGGGGAGGGAGGTTCACCATGTGTACCTGGATGTCAACATTGTGAGGAAGGAGCCAGTGATGAACCATGTCACTTTGGTGAGTAAGAGCTCCTGTCCTTTTTAGGGAAGACTCATTTTTCGGTTTCCCTTATCCCTTATTCTGGTGCAGCTTCATGAACACAATAGGAACCCCAGTGTATCATCTATGTTCTGCCAGGGACTGCTTAGATCACCCTGTGACTACAGATCTGCCAAGCGACAGGGATGAGACCCAGGATGAAGAGAGCTAAGGAAAATGACGATGAGATAAGGAAAGTATTAAAAAAAAATTCAGGTGATACTGCTTTGTGTCTACGAGTGAGTGCCTCTGTTTCTATGATGTTACTGTTTTTCTATATGTTAGTGTGTGTGAATGTGCATGTTAGGACAAATATGTTTTGCAAATGCAACAGGTATAATGCTGGTCCTGGCATAATGGTTGTAATTCTTAGCATATTGTGGCATCCATGACATCATGGTATCAATGCATGGTATAACACTGGTCCTGGTATTAAAGTGCCAATTCTTAGCATTTGGTGGGTATCTTTTTATCTACCCATTGTACATTGATCATGACACACAAGTGGTAATTCTTGGCATAATCATGATGATACATGGCATATTGTGACCATCCATGCCATGATAGTGTTCATTGCTCACCTTTAGAATAATACTGGCCCTGGTATTAGCTTAAGTTTGGACCAACTCTGCCATATATTCCTCGGAGACTTTACCCTCCACTGGAATGACCCAAATTAACCTTTAACTTCTCTCAACTCTGTAAGGGACCTACTCATAACAAGGGCGTCACTCCCGAACTTATCATTACCAAAGGCAATAGCATACAACTGGGTGACATCCTACCCAGTGACTGGTCAGATCATCATCAAATTTCCTTCCACATCCTGGAAAAGGTCATGTTCAGACAGGGCCAACCTCTTAAAGCTAAACAACTGACTCGCAATTTGAGAGACATCAACATCAATGTTCTAACATCTATCACCAAAGATAGGCTTCAGCCCCCTCCTAACATGACCAACCTTGACGATCTTTCTGATCACTACATTAACACTATGGTTAACATTTTTGATACTATGGCACTGAGCCAACTCAAAAGGATTCAAGTCAAACAATCCAAACCTTGGTTTAATGGTGCCTTAAATGATGAGAGACGCAATCTCAGACTCCCAGAGAGACTTTAGAGAAACACACCTTCCACCACAAGCCTCATTCAGCTAAGGAAGGCGAGAAGTATTTACAACAAACACACCCGCATTGCTAAAACAGACCACTTCAGGGCTCAGCTGGATGGCGCTTTGAGTAGACCCAAGCAGTTCTTTGAAATCATCAAGCAAGTGGACTTCTCAGAGCACTTCTCTGAAAAATCAAGGAAAATCGAACTGGAGCTGATATCTGACACTCCCATTTTGCGGCCTCTGAACCTCACTGCATCATCAGTTTAGTTGACAGGACCTTCTGCGTTGTCCTTACCCATTGGTTGTTCTCTCAAAAACGACACCTCTTGGAATTCCTTTCTCCTTCCAGATGTCACGCAGCTGCTCCATAACATGGCGTCCCTTAAACCATCCAACCTTCCAACTACTTCAGCGATCCACTTCCTGCTAAGTATTTTAAGGATCTCAATTCCGCCATTCTCCCCCTGTGGTCCTGGATCATTCATGAATCTCTCTTACAGGGAAGGGTACCTGAATGCCTCAAGACGGGGCAAGTTACTCCCATCCCTAAGAAGCCCAACTCTGACTTATCTGATTCTAACAACTTCCGTCCTATCACCAGCATCATGACTAAATTGCTCGAGAAATGTGTCCACTCACAGTTATGCAAGCACATAGAGAAATTTCAACTCTTTGACCCCTACCATTCGGGTTTCAGAGCAGGGCACAGTACTGAAACAGCACTAACGCACATTGTTGATGACCCCTTGAGATTCCTTGATTAAAATGTCCCTTGTCTCCTGATCCTTTTTGACCTGTCCTTAGCATTTGATACCATCAAACATGAAAACTTGATTGCTCTTCTTCAACATAGGATGGGTCTCACGGGCCCAGTCCTAAATTGGTTTGCCTCTTTCTTACATAACTGCACACAAAGAATCAGAGTTAACCACTCCCTTGCAGCCAGTAGCTCTGTTACGATTGAAGTTCCTCAAGGATCTGCACTCTCACTCACTCTTTTCAACCTTTTTAGGGAACCACTTACCATCATTCTGAACCATTGTAACATTCAGTACCACATGTATGCGGATGACACGCAACTGTACTTGAAGATCTCCTCTCAAGAGGACATACAAATGCTAAATGATGCTCTCTCAAATCTTTTGTTAAATACTCTCAAAACTGAATTCCTTCTGATTACTCCCCCCAACCACTCTGCACCTATCCTGGACTGGGTTAAACAACTCACTGCTCTTAATTGCACCCCTCATGTGGTTGACACTGCTAAATCGTTCGGCATTACTGTGGACAAATACCTAAACATGCAAGCGCACATCAGTGCAACTACTGGGGGAGCCAACTTTCAACTCAACACCCTTAAGAACATCAAGCCTTTCCTTCCCCATGAAGACATCAGTCCTGCTGTACAATCCCTGGTTATCTCTCAACTGGAATATGTCTTGGTGACCCTTGCTGTGCTTCCCAAAGCTAGCTTGGCCCCACTCAGAGCTACTCTAAACGCATCGGCCAGGCTCATCACTGGCTCCAGAAAGCATGGACACATCTCCCCCGACCTTTTGCAACTAAGTTGGCTATCTATCGAAGCTAGGATATGCTTCAAGATAGTTTGCTTGACACAAAAAGCTTTACACTACAACACCCCAGCTTACTTGGCAACTAAGCTTGAACTATCAGGCTCATGTCGGAACTTAAGAAGTACGTCCACCCTACTTTTGGAACCTCCCAAATTCAAAAAGAAAAGATCTTACAGTTGTACTTTCACAGGTCTTGCTCCAAGAATTTGGAACACTCTGCCTTCCGAAATCAGATCCAGTTCTTCCACTGCATCTTTCAAGAAACATGTCAAACGGCTATTCTTGAGTGAACACTAACAGCATCAACTTGTTCTCTTGCCAGGTCTACAAATTTGATTCCTATTTTACACTGTTGTTTCGATTTATTGTATTCTGGTCTTGTCTGTTAATTGGTATCTTGATCTTGGGCAACTGATTCTTATTTTACAACGTTGTTTCGACTTATTGTATTCTTGTCTGATTAGGTACGGATCGGGCCAACTCCCCAACTCCTAACCTTGATTGTTTTTCCCCCTCTGTTTGACAGTATGGGGGTTTAACTACACTGTTTGTTCAATTGTGTTTTATTTGTGCTTTTGCGCCAGCTGTACAGCGCTCTGATATCCATAAGGGTCTTGTTCTCGCTTTATAAAACTTTTCAAATAAAATAAAATTAAAATAAATAACACCCGCAATTATTGACAAATGATGAGCATCCATGGCATGGTGGTTGCCCTTCACTGGTTTAATGCTGGGCCCTGGCACAAAGGTGGTAATTCCGGGCATTTTTTGAACATCCATGACATGAGATGGTGATACATGGGAATGCAAGACAGAATTGATTCATGTGCGGAAATGTACATGTGAGCATCTGAAGACAATTATACATGGGTGTATGGCACCAAACTCAAATTTGCTGCATAGTAAAAAATATGTGAAAAGTGTGCTCTAAATTGCCCTACTGCCACAACTAGAAAACATCCCCCTAAAGTCCATTGTCACAACATGAAGGTACAGGAATATTTCCATTGCGCTTTGACAACTTATGTTATTTTAACAAATGTAAGTACAAATTGTGCTTTAAATGCTCGTTTCACAACCGATTTTTAAACAAATTTGCAGTGTAGAGTACGACCTCTCCAAATAACCTCTTGGAGGAAGTCAGGTGTACTCCTTCTCTCTCCAATCCGCAGTGAGTATTTACACTTCAGCACTCTCAAAGAACATCAGCCTCATGGCTGCCACGAGGCACTTTGTAGAATCCCGAGCAGAAAGAACAGCAACTGGCAGATGTCCTTCCAGGATACTTACCGAGGACTTTAGTGATGTGGAAACAGGCTTTAGCGCTGGTGGCGCCTTGTGCTGCAATCTTTTTTGCCACCCCACCATGATCTCCTCCCCGGATTCCCTCACTATCACCGGTGAAAAGTGCCCCTCGTCTCTCCATAGCCCCTCTCTCACATACATTTCATTTGTTTTAAAGCACTGGTAAAAGCTGGCGTTACTAATCCACTCAGATATCCACATAAAACACCATCTGTTCTTTGCAGCAGGCGTATTAAACCCCTGTGCTACTTTATGATGAGTCAAAACTGCCACTAGACAAAACTCTGATGTCTCTCTCTAGCAGGAACATTCATCTCAAGAGTTATCTTGACATTTGTATTGCTGCCTGAAAGCCGGATGATTAAGGAACTCTGCAGCAGGCGCTTTTAAATCTTAAGTTATTGCTAAACACAGGGCCCACCCCTGAGGTCAGTGGCCCCCTCCAGGTCAGGGCCTAGTGCAGCTGCACCAGTCGCACAGCCCTAAAGCCGGCTCTGTGGGGAAAGGATGTTGGGCCAGTAGAAGAGCTCTTCCTCTAATGGAGGATCGTTGTACAATGAGGTGGTTTACGTTATGGTGATGAAATAGCAGTGTTTTTGCTTCTGGATAATCAGCTTTTGAGGAGGGCGCCAGGTAAACGTTCAGGCAAACGATATGTTGACATTCCTGATGCAATAGAGTGGTGTGGACGCAGAGGGTGCATGGCTAGCCCTGAAGTTGTGGACGGTGGTATAAGTATATGGTTGATGTTCAGGCCACTTGGCAATCTGCAACCTCGAGATGAGAGGAGGCGGAGACTGGATGGCAGTGTTCTGGGTGTCTGGCAGGTTCAGGATGGCTACCCAAGATGATCTCTCGAGCAATACTTTCCTCACTCACATAAGAAGAATTTGAGAGGGAGCACTCTGAAAAAGACAAACTATTAGGAAGGCGAGAAAGAAGTGAGCAACCAGACGTCTTGCAGACTGGGGTAGTTGCAGCTCCCACACGTCTCCCCAGAGAAGTAGATCAAAGAATGGTTGAGATCATCAGAGGGAGCTCATTGTCCCCTCTAGCTCCCACTGTTAATGAGAGACAGAAGTCACCCTGGTTGATCTTAGGGTTGAAGTACCTGCTTTGAGGCTCAGTCGACGCGCCCTCAGATCTTCGGGTGGTTTAGCAGCATTCATCAGATGATCAGAAATTTATTGGGTTACCTACACATTCCTGTTGTGGGTGTAATTCTCAGAGGAGGGGTCAGAATGAATTGCTACATTTGATGTAAATGTGTGCAGGAGTAATGAAGGTAAGGAAGAGGCATTTAAAAGCAGCTACTGAAGAAGGCAGGTTTGCGAATCTTTGGGTCAGATGTACGACCTGCCAAATAGCGCCTCGCAAATTGCGATTCCCAGTGGGGTCACAAATTGCGAGCCCATTGGGAATTACAGGCCCTCCCAGGGATGGTGGCCTGCTGGGCTCAGCAGACCACCATGTCTAAAACGGCTTTTAAATAAAGCAACTTTTTTTTTTTAAATGCAGCCCGTTTTCCTTAAAGGAAAACGGAATGCATTAAAACAAAAAAAACAGAAACATTCTTTTTTTTAAGGGCAGGTAGTGGTCCCTGGGACTACTGCCTGCACTTAAAAAATAATATTGCATGCATTTGTAAAGGGGAAGAAGTCTCTGTGGACCCCTTCCCATTTGCGAATGCGTTACCACCTACTTAAAGTAGGTGGCAAATTGTGAGTGTTTTGCGTTCGTAAAACATTGGTACATGGCTTTGCGGTCGCTATTAGGAAGGGAATGCCCCTTCCTAATAGCGAATCACAAAACAATATTTTGCGAGTCGCAATTTATTTGCGAGTCGCAAAACACTGTTTGTACAGGGGCCCATACTTTTAAGTGTGCGCAAACGGGTCTAATAATCGTTTGCGCACGCTAAAAAGCATCGTACATCTGGCCCATAATCTCTGCTTCCAATTACTTATTTCGACTAGAATCTGAAAGTGTTCGCCTAGAAGTTGAACTTTAAAATGTTTGTAAGAAGGCACAAGGCTTATAACATTATGTATTTTTCATTCCTTTATTGGTCTAAATATTGTATTGATTTTAAGTGTTTTAGATATTTCAAAAATGTAATAGTGTTATATGGACGAAGATGTCTCAATAAAGGTTTTATTATTATTAATAGTTTGCATCATTCGGGACACCAGGTCAAGCTCGACACCTCGTTTCGAACACAGCCTCTAACAGCCGTAGGCATCACAGGGGCTAGTCAGCTTCACAGCCTCTTAAGGTATGCATGGCCCCGGAGTCCCGGTCATTTAGTCTTACAACATTGGATGCCATAGTCAGACTGACCTAAGACACTTCGATTCAAAACAAGCTCTGTCCAACTGTAGTGTAGTTCCTATATTCCTGATAGGCCCTGCTCATTGGAATAATATACACTATAGCTTTGACATAGGACTGAGGTCAGTATGTCTCTATCGAGTACATTAAACCTAATTACTTGTGTGTGCCAGCTAACTCAGAGGTCACTAGAAACTTCTCGAATAAACAAGAAGGAATTAGTTTCTGACAACCGCATAAACATGACAACTTTGTTTCCCTTAGAATCGGAAAAATCTCAGAATCGTGGAAACAATAGATAACAGTTTAACTCAGTCAATCGTGCATGCTTCGTTTCTACAGAGTTACACAGAAATTGATAGATGGGTGTTTCAATAAAAAGGGTTTATTGAACAGTCCTATTTCTCGTGCAAGAGATATGAACTGCTACAATCGTAATACAGAATGCGAAGTAAAATGTGTACAGCGTTAGCAGTAAGATAAAATAATACTGCAATAGCATGGTGTATAGCTATGACAGATATTCATAAAATACATACATAAATAACACAGGCTAAAATGTTAATACTCATCTGATGCTTCTAGCTAGTTCTACCCCAGTGTACCTAACCTAAGTGTAGTACGAGGTAAAGAAGTAGGTGCTGTTTGTCTATAGTCTAGTTTAGCTATAGTTGCCAAGATTTGCCAAAAGTTCCTCTAGGTTCTAGTCCGCTCCATACCTTAGAATGAGTGAGTTTGGAATCTCTTTCCGAGTCTTGATCTCTAACACCCCGCAAGGGGAGTCAGAAACACTGGAGCTGGATTCTCTGCGAGGAAGATGACAGCGTCTGGTCAGTGCGTCAGGCGGGGACTTGACTTCCTTCCGAACTTGCCGTGGCTAGCCGCGTCGTGCAAGTAGGCAGCCGATCCGTGGTTTGCCATGGTAAGTGAAGGTATATTTATACCTTGAAGGTGTTTAGGAATGCCAGTATTGACGTAAAAGTCGGGCAGAAGAACGTCATGAATGAACACCTCAGGAATAGATGTTTATGCATAATAAATGAGTTCTTGGAGAAATCAATATCCAAGCAAGGGGAAGTCCTAAAGGCTTAAGAGTCTGGTTTTCCAAGAATTCGTTGTGACGTGGATGAACGGATGTAGGTGGCCATGCCTGTATTTGGGTAGCATGGATAATGCCTAAATAAGGGTAGGATTTCTATGTCTAAATATGGGCAATGCGAATTGTGCCTATATAAGGACATAAATCGGGAAACCTATATACGGTATCTAAATCGACACACAACACAACACTTTAGAGCGGCTTTGGTTCTGGGTTGAAATGACACACGTGACCTCCAGTTTGATGAGGGGACCTCCTTTTGCCCCTTCCCTTCAGCCCTTTGAAAATGTGTACAACCAAGGGCTCATTGATTCCACACTCCCCATTATTTCGAGGTTCAACAGTGGGATCAAACTGCCTTCCACCATCTATGCTTGTTAGAGGGATTTCTACTCACCTACACTAGATTGTACATACCCCTACGGTGCCAAAGTCCAGCCTGGACTTCTACTATGCCATCTACACTGGACTCTGAGCCATGACACACATTGCGTCTAAGCCTCTCGTATGTTTTTATGGGCCCTGCGCTAGATGATAAAGCCGCAAACACAGTTCAGAATCCTGTGCATTGCCCACAAAACCTGGATTTTTACTGATCAAAGTTTCCGGAAGTCCCATCCTTCTATATGCCTGAGGCTGGGATCCCTCAATCTGCTTCCTGCAGAACTTGCCACACACAAAGGCTTTGGCGATAGATCCCTCCACTCTCATGGGTCTAACCTCTCAAACGCCCTGCCCCCGTCACTACATCAGGGATGGCCCACTGGGACCCCAGAAGATTCCCTGCTAGCTGTTAGGGTGTGGGCGCAGGAGATTGATTTTAGGTTTTCATGGGCTCCATTGCGGTCCCTAAAGTAACTCCCAGGGATCAGAGCCCCACTTCAGCAGACACCCCGCAGCTGGTCAGCCCTGGTCCCAGCAGCAATGCTTCTGCAGATGCCTGCACAGTTGCCTAGGGTTGGTGGCACGCGAGAGCACATGCATGTGTGCATCTCCTGCTTAGAGGCTGCCTGAGTGGATGTACCTGTTTGTGCTGACAGCCTGCAGGAGCTGTGACTGTACATTAGCCAGGACTGAGGATTAGGGGGCAGGGGCTGATGCTGCATCTGTCGTTTTAGCTAACTACCAATCCTGTCTCCACCGGAGCTCACATGAGCCCGTGAGCTCTGTCCCAGCCCAGACATCAGTGCGCACCCTCACATCTGGATCTCTTCCTGGGCTGCATGCAGTGAGGCTGAGGGAGCGCAGTGCCTGTCAACCGCTCCTGAGGTAGCCATTAGAATGGAACTCTCAAGCTCCCTTCATTCTGGCCATAAAAAGGGCCAACAGATCCAGCGATGACGGACCCTCTATCCAGGGAAGAGCCGCCCGGTAGCGCCTTCATGCAGTGCCTGAGGAACAGCTCTACACGCAGGCTGCCTCTAAACACAGTTTTAGAGCGCTGCCTCGCTCCCCTGGGGAAGGGTGAGGTGTTCACCCAAAGTTCAGGGAGATGGAATCTGGATTTGAGTGAGTTGCTCACTCTGAGCTCGCTAGGTTTTCTCACCCAGAGCTGGGCAATGTGTACAACAGTAGGTTGTGGTTCCTCACCCTTCTCTGGTATAGGGGTGTATGGATTTATAATACAACAGGTGAAATTGATCATATTTCATAATTGTACACTCGACAACCACACAATTATGATTTTTTTAAATGACTGGCGAAGTTTTCGCATTTTCTCACAAAATTCTCATGTGGGATTTTCGGGAAAACAACTGAGTAAGCTTATGATGTGTAACTTGTTTTGTTAGACAGACAAGACATAAACGTTATTTCGCATTTTTTCTCTTTAGCAAAACTTAGTTTAGTAGACTCTTCCTCGATTGTTTTAAAGAACTCATGAAAATCTAATGAAAGTTGCCCATTTTCCTGGCACTCCAGGGCATGTATGAAAGTGAAGTTCTGCAATCCCACAACACCCGCACTGCAATGGATAGGTTGTCTCACCTGGAGCTGTATCCTCCGCCAGAACGATGCAAAGTTCTTCGCCTTTAGCTGGTAAAGAGGAGGATCCTTGGTCTGAGCTGACACTTAGAAAACACCCCATCCAGAGCTTGTAAAACCAATCTTGGAGTCAGTATTCAGAAGATCCCTCACAGCAACTGATCTTCACCTGGAGAAGATCCAGTGAAGGCTCCTCACTCGGGTCAATTTTACGAAGACTCCTCTTTGGAAACTAGTTTTTTGAAAAGCACTTGTTCAGGAGGTCCCTCAGTTGTAGCTGATGAAAACAGGGATGCTCCCCCTACACAGACACATGAAGGGTCCTCACTGGAAGCTGGCTTTGAGATGGATCCTGACCTGAAGCTCGTACAAAGGTCCACTCCCAGACCTGGTACCAAAGACGACTCCTCGCCTGAAGCGACCGGGCACATATTCTTCTTATCCCACGCCTTAAGGTAGATGGGTGCGGAGGGAAGGACTGACCTTGCTGGAACAAATCGATTTTCTTGTTTGCTTTCATAGTAATTATGAAAGTCTTAATGACTTAACAAGGCTCATGCGTAGAGGAATTGAACGGTAAGTCAATAGCACCCTTTGGCACGGGTTCCTTTGATCTTGTTCACAGCTTCACAACAAAAAGTAATGAATGAAAGTGCTTGGGCCAACACTTTTTAATCACTGGGAATTTGATAGGCTGCTTTAGTGGGGGCGTGCATGTTACTGTGTGGTCAAAGGCAAGCAGCAGTCGACATCATTCTTTGTGGAGGCAAAAGTTAGTGAAACTTTCAGAAACTAACATTCAACTCAACCGTGAAGCCCTACGTGCACTTCACATCTTTTCACTCTTTTTCCCTTTCTTAGGACACAGCAGTGAGAGTGGAAACATTGTTGTAGAATATAGTGTCTCTGAAGTAAATGGTGAATCCGAGTCACGTTTTACAGAAGTGGCTAAGGGGTTGATTTAGGGTTTAGTGGTCAGAGGGTACTCTGTCGGGATGGAAGAGGACATTTCCCCTGTCATCCCAAAGGATCCCCTTCTGCCAAATCTTGCATTGCCGGACACGCCTCATGGATGACTCTTATCATTGACAGGAATCGCTGTCATTACGGTTCCTGTCAATGTTGTAAAGGTTTGACTGATGGCTCCATCAAACAGAATGGACATTTGTCATACTTTTGCACAGTGTTTAATTATTCAAAAGCAAACTCACAAAGATGGACTTTGCTTTTGAAAACTGAATGGTCGTCATTGTCCCTCACCTGCAGGTTGTACCTGGCAGTGACGGAAAGCAAAAAAACAAAACACAAAGCCATCTGTTCAGCCAGTTTAAATGAAGCAGGTGGTCGCATGGCTACCCTCCGATGGCCTGCATTCCATTGGGCCGTCAAAGAAGTATGTTGGTGATAGAGCCGGAGTACGTGTCGCAGTCAGCATCATTTCAGTCTGCCCTAAAACTGGGTGGAAGGAGTATGAGTTTGGTGGAGGGGGAACTCCATCACGATTGCAATGGAGTGCCGTCTTCGCCAAACTCAAAGTCAATCCCTATGTTTTTGGAAGTCTGAAAGGGGTATAAGAGCACCCTAGTACCCAGTCCAGTGAAAAAGGTGCATTCAACTTGAGGGCACAGGGATTCTATAGATAGCAGGAGAGGCAAAACCCAAAGAAGTAATGTTGAGCGGTTCAATGTGTGGGAACCAGCTGCTGGTTAGTTGCTCAGAAGGTGAGAAATGCAGCAAAATTATGGGGGTCCTTTTCAGGTTGCAGGGAAAAAATGGGACAGTCTCTCCTCCCTCTCTCCTCCCTCTCTGATCCCTCTCTGATCCCTTCCTCTCTTTCTCCTTTGAAACCTCCCCATGCCTGCTGCAGTTGTGGAAGCTGGGGAAAGGGACAAAGGCACCAGAAGCGGCCCTGGGCTTTCAAAACTGGCCTCCAAGGGCACGAGCCACGAGAGAAATGCCCAGTGGAATAAAAGGCCTGTCCGGCTCCCTACACAATGCAGCAGGAAAGTGGGTTCTCGACACCTAGATGTCCTGTCTTCACGAGGCCACACCTGTGGTGATCTAGGATGCTGCGGGTGGAGGACCTAGCCAGACCTTTCAGATACAGCAGCAGCTGTCTTGTGGTATTCACTACAGGGGCATCGGAACCTCTGGAACAGCATTCCCATATTACCCCCTCTAACAAAGGATGATGGAAAGCAGGAACAGCCAATCCCAGGGAATGGTATGCTTTTCTAACCAATGGGTTTTCTGAGCACACATTCATTCACAGTTTTGATGATTCTACGAAGCACAACAGACCACCTGGGTGCATGGTGTTTACTGTTCTGGAATAATTCCATAAGATCACTAGAGCACTTGAATTCAGGGGCCCATCCAAGGCAATCAGCCAGTCTTCTTCCTTTGTCCATGCACAGCCCAGGTGAGGCACAGCAGTCTTTTGGTCCTTCTTGAAGCCAAGCTCTCTCCTATGGCTGTAGCCCATCGAGTGAGCCCTCGTGCTCTTGGGTGACATCTGGTCTCTGTGGTATAGGCACAGAGTAGTACTGCAGAGACTGGGTCATTAACTAGTACATTGAGCTGACTCCAAGGCCTCTCATCCTTGTTTATTCTGGTGGAAAGTAATACTGTGTTGCAATATTACATGTATCATTTTGTCTTACTGCTATTAAAAATGTACACCGAAAAAAATTATTTCCAGCAGTACCTGCGCCCAGCACATCCCTCCTGTGCAGATATAGGTGTCTATCTGCATTCCAAGTGATAACTCTGCATGTGCAAAGCATCACTTGCTGAATACCAGCTGTGGCAGAACCAGTGTCAGCGCAGGAATCCTCCCAGCAATCTCTTCTGTCTCGCTGAAACGTGAATTCCCGTGCAAGAAGAATGAAACATGTCTCTGTGGTAGATATGATGGGGCACATTTATGAGTCCTTGTGTCACTTTTGCGCCGCCGGTGCGTCACTTTTTGTGACGCATCAGCGGCGTAAAAACTGGACCTTGTTGCACCATATTTACAAAGTGACGCATCTACGTAGATGCGTCACTTTGTAAATCCCTGCGCCACATTATACCTGCGCCAGGTATAATGTATGCAGGGTGGGCGTTCTGACGTAAGTAAGCCTCGTAGAAGTGACGCAGTGAAATCTATGAGATTTCACTGCGCCACTTCTAGGATGCAAATGCATCAATATCTTACTCCTGCCTCACAGCAGGCATAAGACTGACGCAGGCACATTGAAATGGGACTTGCCCATGTTAAATGACTCATTGCTGAAGTTGCGTCACTTTTGTGACACACTCCAGCAATGCGCCATTTTTGCGCCTACTGATACGTCAGAAATACTGACGTATCTGTAACTCCTTGCGACATGATGTGTCATATTATGAATATGACGCATCCAGCATGTCGCAAGGAGGGCGCAATGAAAAGTGACGCATCGCTGTTTTCACGCAGCAATGCGTCACTTTTCATAAATGAGGCCCGATGTCTCTTAGAGAGCTAAGTGAGGCGTCTCCATATCAGCCGGGTCTGCTGTCCCACCTGATGTGGGTGAAGTGCCTCTACTAAGTCCTGACACTGTGTCTCGTCCTTAATAGTTTAGAGTGATTTATCTCTAGCTCACTATCGAGTGAGACACCAGACCTGGAGCTCCATCAAATGTCTCTCCTAGAGCTGAGGGAGGTGACTCCACCTGAATGGAGGGTGATGACTCATTACTGGGTGAGGCGTCTCACAGATAAATAACCAGGGTATCTGGCCTGAGCCAGGCATGGCTTCTCACCAAGGGCTGTAGTGGGCGGGATCATGTGGCGTTGCACAAGGAATCTCATTTGGACCCGAGTGAGGAGTCTCATGTTGTGCTCTGTGAAGTGTTTCATGAGGCCCAGATCTAGGTGTCCCACTTGGTCTTTCTAGAGTTGGACAAGAGGGTTCATATACAACTGGACAAGGTGTTTCATGTGGAGCTTGGCATGGTTTCTCATGTAGCACTAAGTGAGATGCCTCCCTTGCAACTGTGTCAGATGTCTCATTAGAACTGGGTGGGGTGTTTATGCTCAGTCCTGCGTAAGTGTCACAGAGGCTAGATGGGCACCCAGAGACACGCAAGGTGTTTCACGTGGAGCTGAATAATCTAAGTTGTGCATGATTTTGGGTGAATTGCCTCACCTGGAGATTGATCAGTTTTCTCACATGGAGCCTGGTGAGGTGTTTCACTTGAAGCTGCATGGGGTGTTTCACATGGGGCGGGGTGAGGTGTTTCACTTGGAGCTGCATGGGGTGTTTCACATGGGGCGGGGTGAGGTGTTTCGCCTGGAGCTGCATGAGGTGTTTCACATGGGGCGGGGTGAGGTGTTTCACTTGGAGCTGCATGGGGTGTTTCACATGGAGCCGCGTGAGGTGTTTCGCTTGGAGCTGCATGGGGTGTTTCACATTGAGCCGGGTGAGGTGTTTCACCTGGAGCGGCATGGGGTGTTTCACATGGAGCCAGGTGAGGTGTTTCACTTGATGCGGCATGGGGTGTTTCACATCGGGCCAGCTGAGGTGTTTCACTTGGAGCACATGGGGTGTTTCACATGGGGCCGGGTGAGGTGTTTCACCTGGAGCTGCATGGGGTGTTTCACATGGGGCCGGGTGAGGTGTTTCACCTGGAGCTGCATGGGGTGTTTCACATGGAGTCAGGTGAGGTTTTTCACCTCGAGCGGCATGGCGTGTTTCACATGGGGCCGGGTGAGGTGTTTCACGTGGAGCTGCATAGGGTGTTTCACATGGGGCCGTGTGAGGTGTTTCACTTGGAGCTTCATGGGGTGTTTCACATGGGACCGGGTGAGGAGTTTCGCCTGGAGCTGCATGGGGTATTTCACATGGAGCCGGGTGAGGTGTTTCACTTGGAGCTGCATGGGGTGTTTCACATGGAGCCGGGTGAGGTGTTTCACTTGGAACTGCATTGACTGTTTCACATGGAGCCGGATGAGGTGTTTCACATTGAGCTGCATGGGGTGTTTCACATGGGGCCGGTTGAGGTGTTTCACTTGGAGCGGTATGAGGTGTTTCACATGGAGCCGGGTGAGGTGTTTCACTTGGAGCGGCATGGGGTGTCTCACATGACGCCGGGTGAGGTGTTTCACTTGGAGCAGCATGGGGTGTTTCACATGGAGACGGGTGAGGTGTTTCACTTGGAGCGTCATGGGGTGTTTCACATGGGGCCGGGTGAAGTGCTTCTCTTGGAGCTGCATGGGGTGTTTCACATGAGGCCGGGTGAGTTGTTTCACTTGGAGCTGCATGGGATGTTTCACATGGGGCCTGGTGAAGTGTTTCTCTTGGAGCTGCATGGGCTGTTTCACATCGAGCCGGTTGAGGTGTTTCACATTGAGCTGCATGGGGTGTTTCACATGAGGCCGGTTGAGGTGTTTCACTTGGAGCTGCATGGGGTGTTTCACATGGGGCTGGGTGAGGTGTTTCACTTGGAGCTGCATGGGGTGTTTCACATATGGCCGGTTGAGGTGTTTCACTTGAAGCTGCATGGGGTGTTTCACATGAGGCCGGGTGAGGTGTTTCTCTTGGAGCTGCATGGGGTGTTTCACATGGGGCTGGGTGAGGTGTTTCACCTGGAGCTGCATGGGGTGTTTCACATGGGGCCGGGTGAGGTGTTTCGCTTGGAGTTGCATGGGGTGTTTCGCATGGGGCCGGGTGAGGTGTTTCCCTTGGAGCACCATGGGGTGTTTCACATGTGGCCGGGTGAGGTGTTTCACTTGGAGCTGCATGGGGTGTTTCACATGGGGCTGGGTGAGGTGTTTCACCTGGAGCTGCATGGGGTGTTTCACATGGGGCCGGGTGAGGTGTTTCGCTTGGAGCTGCATGGGGTGTTTCGCATGGGGCCGGGTGAGGTGTTTCCCTTGGAGCACCATGGGGTGTTTCACATGTGGCCGGGTGAGGTGTTTCACTTGGAGCTGCATGGGGTGTGTCACATGGAGCTGGGTGAGGTGCCTTTGTGGATCTAGGTGTAGCGCCTCATCCGATGCTGGGTGTCTGAAGTGGAGCTAGATGGAAACTGAGCAAGGCCTATCAAATGTGGCTGGCTGAGGTGTTTTAACTGGGACTTTGCAAATCTCAGGGTTTGCGACCGCAAAATAGCTTTGTACATCAGTCCCTGGATGCTTTAAAAAAAAGAAGAAATTTGCGCATTTTGAAAGTACATGAATATGAATATGACTCTAAAATTCATTTATAAATGTTATCATAAACAAGCTACTAGTAATAATTTAAGCAACATTGGAAGAATTCAATTCCTGAGTGATTTAGCAGTGATTTAAACCAGTTTTCTTGCCCGTTAAATGCCAATCCCTGTAGTGGGTGCACAAACCACTGAGCTATCCTGTTGGAAAGAAACATTTACTGTTTCTGTAATCAAGATGGAATTTCCATGCTAATCAGCGCAGTCACGTTAGAATTCTTTCTCGTTTGTGCTACTAACTAAAGTCCAAAGAACCACAGTCTATTGATTAGCCTTATCTTAGTGTAGTAAACATCAACTGCTTGATGTTATCGGTAGCTCAATATCAACATGGCTGAATAAAAGCAGTGGCTTAGTTTTATCAGTGGATCAATATTAGCAGTGTCACTGTCACAGTATTACCAATAGAGCTGTATAATCAATTACTCAGTATTATGAATGTTTGAATATCTGCGTATTAAGATTATGCAAGTTTCACCACCAGCAGGGGCTTACAATGTGCAGTCACTGATAGTGTATGATCCATGGCTCCTGGGCATCAGAGACTCTGCATGAGTGGCTCTATCGTTAATAGCTCTATCGTCGGTGGCTCTCCCATCAATGGCTCACTTAGTGCAAGCAGTGGCTCAGTACTTTCAGCGGCTCAGTATCTGCAGTGGCTCACTGTCATCAATGGCTGAGTATCAGGGGTGTCTCATTAATTGTATGGTATTTCTATAGTGTAATCCTAGTCCAAGGACAGTGCAGTGTTGTAAATATTCAAACCCCTCCTTGAAGTCAATGAGTAATAGAAGAAGCCGGGTTGTGGATAGTTAATGAATTCTGATGCAGTGTTCTTTAGAAAGGTGAGTCTTCAAGTCTTTCCTAAATTGGCGCAGCAATGGGGTGGTCCTGATGTATATAGGAATGTTCTTCCAGATCGTGGGTGAATAGATGGAAAAGGCCTGTTGTCTTGTTTTTTTCTTTTTTTACACTTCTTAGTGTACGGTCTGATGATGTCCTGGCTGCGGCTGTGCTAAGAACCACCAGAGAGGGTGAGCTTGCTGCAAGATAAGTGGGGGATGCTGGCCGTGATGGCTTTGTAAAGATGCTGCTGATTTTGAGGATGGTGTGGGCTTGCTTGGGGGGCAATGGAGTTCCATCAGGATGGGTTGATGTGGACATATTTATTCAGTCCCCTGGATAAGATATGCTGCAGCGTATAGAATTCCCTGATGGAGTGCCAGTGTGGAGTTTGGGAGGCCTTGGACAAGGACATTACCACCACCCAGATGCAACAGTCTGGGTGCTTGAACGACAGTTCTGAAGTCTTTTTCTCAAAGAAACTTTCTGACTTTCTTTAGAAGAGAGAGCTGGTACCAGGCCATCTTTGTTTTTTGGCAATGTGTTCCTTGAGGGTGAGGTTAGTGTCCAAGATGAATCTAAGTGACTTTCATTTGTTGAAAGTTGGAGTTTAAA
Organism: Triturus cristatus; assembly: GCF_964204655.1. Taxonomy (NCBI): domain Eukaryota; kingdom Metazoa; phylum Chordata; class Amphibia; order Caudata; family Salamandridae; genus Triturus; species Triturus cristatus. The sequence continues at coordinate 561,410,605 of NC_140590.1, forward strand.
GCAATCGAGGGTCATGTTATCCTGCGTGGGCTGATAGCCATTAAAGCTAGGAATGAAGATCAGGAAAGCAGGTCATGGAGGAATAATGTCCATATATTGGAGGTCCCTGAATCGGTCACTGCAAACAACATGGAGAGCTTTGTGGAGGATCTATTGAGAACCCTCTTTCGGCATAGTAAATTCTCCAGTATCTTCATCATCAAGAGGGCACACCGCACACTGGTTCCCAAACCTAAACCTGGGAAAATTTTCTGCAACCCATCATAGCGCACCTGTTAAACTACAGTGATAGGGATCTCATACTGCGGCTACACAGAGACACACCCGAGCTGCTATACTACGGCTCTCGACATACCTTCTTTCCTGATTTTACACCAGTGGTACAACAGACCAGAGGCTCCCTCATGGAAATTCCTGCAATCTAAGTCCTAACTTTACTACTCCTAAACTGAGAAAAATCCTAACTTTAAGACTTTTGGTATTCACAGAAGGTATTTAGGAGTCCTAAAGTTAGGACTCCTAACTTCTGTGAATACCGAAATGAGTAAGTGCCTTCTGTGAATACCAAAATGAGTAAGTGCCTTCTGTGAATACCAAAATGGTAGTAAGTTTAGGATTTTATCTTAAGTTATTTCTGTGAATCGGGCCCTCACTTTTTTGTACAGCCAAGCACTGCTCAGGAATTCATTGAACAATATATTCCCCCCTGGAGTGAAGCCACGTCTGCATTGTCCAGCTCAAACTTCTGTCGGGGTGGGCGGACGATCAACGCTGCCGCCTTCAGTGATAATGATTGATTCCGGGCTACTGTACACTGGTAATTGTGCTGCTTCTTACTTTACCTTGCTCTGCTATGCTCTCTAGGTGTTTTCCTTTGATTTGCTAAGCAAACAGATGGTTCCCTGCAAAAACACCCTATCATATACATGTTTGTTGCTGTAGTTATCCAATGTTGACCGAGGCAGATGTCACACCTGGCACAGCCTTTGCTTTTCTTTCCTTCTAGGTGTATGGTACATTTATATACTACTGTCAAGTACATTAAAGCTACCACTCAGGGCTATGGCGTGCTCCCTTGGCACCCCCGAAAGCGTTGAGCACACTGCAAGTCCCTTCGGTAATTGAATTTGCTGTTTCGTTTGTTACTGTTTTTGTTGGTCTTCATGGAGATTGGGATGTTCGCTGGCATTTGGGGTTGGTGGGGGTGATGGGTGTTTCAATGTTATTAAATACTTTTCTTTACACTTATGGTTTCACCTAGCCACACACAAGTACATGGATACAATATCACTTCTCACCAGTATACGCAAACATGCATGAGACACAGTTCAACTGGTTGGCTGAGACCACCAGCCACGATACGCCATCCAATGGTTAGCTTCGTAACCTAGAACGTTAGAGGAGTGAACAGTTCCAGCAAGGCTAGACAGGTGCTAGTGTACCTGGATCATCACAAAATTGAAATTGCTCTACTCCAAGAGACCCATTGCTCCACACTGGTCCGTCTTGCTTTTGCCTCCTCCTGGGGCAAACATCAGTATTTTTCTTCTTACTCCACTTATTCTCGAGGGGTGGTCAACCTTATATATTAAGACAATCAATTTCTCCCTTACAGAATTCCTAATGGACTCTGCCAGCAGGATGGTGGCATTGGCCAGAGTGCTTGATGGGTGCCAGCTTCTGCTCATCAATGTATCTTGCCCAAACATAGATGACCCCATATTTTCTCACAATGTCCTGCAGCTATGTATCAAACATAAAGAGTGGCCAATTATCAGGGGCGGAGACTTCAATCTCACTCTTCCTTCCTCAATTGATAGATCATCGGGGGTTGTGAGGTCGGCCTCACATGCTAGCTTAGCTCTTGCACAAATGATGCAACTAGGTTCTAGTTGATGCTTGGTCTAGTTGATACTTTGAGAATACTGCACCCCACACATGCTGAATGCACTTTTCATCCCTAAGTCCATGGTTCCTCTTCCAGGCTGGACATATGGTTACTTTCGACAATGCTCATGCTGCAGACGCGTGAGGTGGTCATACTCCCACATACCTTATCTGACCACTCCACAGTGAAACTAACCCTTTGCCAACCCATCCCCCTTCATCATTCCACTACTGCTGTTTAAGAGGCACTGAATTTTAGGACAAAGTCTTCCACAGTGAAATCAGAGATACTGTTTTGGAATACTTCCAATTAAACAAAAAGTCTGTACCAATCGTGGCCACATTACGAGAGGTCTTTAATTCGTACATCTGTGGCATCTGCATTTCCAAATCCTCCGGAGTACTTAAATCAATATGCAGGCACCTTGCCAGACTAGAGACCCGACTCGGACACTTAGAAAATAGTTACTCTTCCAATAAAGATGGGACCCTATTAGCTTAGGTACAGCAAACATTGCCAGAATACAGGGAAGAGGAGGACCGTGAAATACTATACCCGGCCCACCGTGAACGAGTGAGGGCGTACGGTGAAGGTGATGAGCCGGGCACAACACTAGCTTAAATTTCCAAGCGTGATAGTGGACATGAAGGTATCTCTAGAATCAATACCACTGATCCAACCACTATACTGAATGAGTTTCTGCTATTCTACAAGCGCATATATGCTTGAACATCCCAAACAGACCAAGCTGATCTATCAACGCACCTCAACCAGGTCACACTGGCCTGACTGAATGGCAAAGCCAGGGAGCTACTGAATTTCCCAATCATGTTTGAGGATGTCAAAAATGCTATAACGAGCCTGTCTAGTGGTAGGGCTCCGGGAAGCAATGGTCTTCCTCTTGACTGTTATAAAGCATATATAGATATCCTGGCTCCGAGACTACCTGACATGTATAGCGAAGTGACAGCAAAATTAAGCCTTCCACACTCCACAATAGAAGCAACAATAACTGTGTTGCTTAAAGTCTAACCCAATAAAGATCCAATTGAGTGCTCCTTTTTTAGACCTTTATCATTGCTCAATACAGATAACAACATTTTCGCTAAAATCCTCTTACAGAGGCTCCAACTGTTAATACAATTCTTGGCATTGCCTGACCAGTAAGGTTTTATCCCACAACCCTCTACCTCATTCAACCTTCGCACACTTATGGCCGTCCTCCACAGAGTAGACCATCAGCTTCCATCTGCTGCTATTCTTTTAGATGCTGAGAAAGCGTTTGATTTGCTCGACTAGGCGTACATAAGAGAGGCGCTTTGTAGACTGGATTTAAGTAATTAGTTCCCGTCACTTATAAATCCATTATACGCAACCCCAACAGCGAGAGTGTGTGTTAACGAACTGCACTCTAAATCATTCTCGATTGGCAGAGGCAACCGACAGGGGTGTCCCCTGTCTCCCCCTGATTTTCGCCTTGGCTATAGAGTCTCTGGCCTGCTATGTGCAGGAGCTGCACTCTCATCACGTACTATCCCTCGGTAGTATGTCACTAATAGTCTCTTTATACAATGATGGTCATACTATACGTGCAGTGCACTGAGGTTAATTGTCCATGGATGTCAGTTGGAGGTAGTCAGGGGTCGCAGCTGTGACCCTTAGCTTGCTCCCTGCCACTCCTTACACTTCCTTTGTGACCCTTGGCCTCAGAGGGGGCAAAACTTGTTAGAGATATAATTCGATTTGGGGGATACTAACGGCTACAAATTAGCTGGTCTAAATCAGAGGTGTTCCCTTTAATCGACAATTGCATGGCACCCACATTGGATTCTCCTTTGCAGTGGAGCCCCGTTGGAATCTTGGGATCTGGGATACCCGGGATTTTGATGATCTGATCTGCAGCAATGTTGGTACAAGTTAGAGAGATGGATTAATCTTCCATTATCCAGACTCGGGTGGATCTCCTTAATAAAGATGGTGACATTGCCGACATTTTTGTACCTGTTTGCAAACATCCCTATCTCCCTTCCACTCTACTTCTTTCATCAACTGAGAAAAGTTCTGTCCTGCCTGATATGGCGTGGGGGCCAACCCCAGGGTATGCTGGGAGGTGCTGACACGTCATATGTAGTTTGGAGGTCTTGTGCTGCCTGATTTTCATATTTATTACCTTGTAGCCCAGGCTTATTATCTGAAGTACTCGCCACCAGAGCAGTTTGCGGCCATGCGGTCAGGGTGGCACGAGATATAGCCCAAATGCAGTCCCCACTAGGTCAGAATTGTGCACGCCCTCGCGTGGCTTTATGCAATGTTGATGTCCTTGCCTCGATGAGCTGAGCGTGGTGGGAGATAGCAAGAGCAAACATCATGAACTCCCTTATTCCCCATTATTGCCGGTCACAGACAACCCAATACTGCCGCCCACTAAAGAAAAAGCTGTTAAGGAGATATTGTGAGGGGCAGGTCTAATTACCATGGGGGCCTATTTGAAAATAACACTTTTATCTCACAACGTATTTTTTGCACCCATGCTGGAACAACCCAGCTGGCGTCATACTGCTATCTCAGGCTTGAATCAGTGGCTATGGCTAGTCTCTCTACCTAGCCTGCACTGCCACCTGGCATGCAACTTCTCACAGCATACCTGGATGGGCCAAAGCGGGACATTCAATCTCTTATTTGTACTTCAATTTCCAAGCTAATGCAATGGATATGCTTCCAAACCCTAGACTTAATGGGACACAACCCTGGGCTGTCAGCTATCTGGGTATATTGCTGTGCACCAAGCTGTCCATTGTTATTCAATGCAAAAATACAAACACAAATGAGCTATTCTGTTAGCCAAGTCCTCGTATTTCCCTACAAAAAAACAGTCAGCCTCTAATACTCTTTATAAAGTGATAAAAATCTCTCCACCCCTCCAGGTCAGAAGGCCGCTGAAAGGTCCCAGGGATTCTGTAATAGCGTGGCAGCCCATTTTAAGGACAAGATTCTGAAGATCATTACTTGTTTTAAATCCACCGAGGACTGCACCCCCTCAGAGGAAGCGAAGAAGGCGTTTGACCAACCTTCTTTCTCACCATAGCGGTTATAAATTCATACTGCTGGTGCTCTGGTTATAATCCTGGCAGTTGGTGTCTTAGAATAAATTTAGTATTGACACCTCCTAGCTAGATTTATTTTCACTTTTTTCACTTCTTTTGCCCTGCACCCTCACTCTTTAACAATCTTATTGCTCTTCATATGAGGATTTAGACTATCCTTTTTGTTACAAAACATCCCTGAGCTCCTCTCTCTCAACGAGAGGGTTGTAGCCCTCAAAGGAACTAGGTTTTTCCTTTGAGAGGAGAGTCCCTATGATGAAGCATATCACCTTTTGGTGAGTGAGGGATTTTGTCCTAAAAATGGAAATGCCCAACTTTTTTCGTGGTGGTATCTGTGATTCTGTTTGTCTTTATTTGCCATATAGTTGTGAACACATTTTTTACTAGTATCTAGTTTAGACCCAGGGATTTCGTACTGTTACGTGGGGCGTTTAATATAGCCCGCCCTCCATGTGGGATTATATAAGATCATGTATTACAAAAACAACCTTTCCTGTATATGTAACATGGAGTCGTCCTATAACTGCTGTAATATGCTGCATTTGATTACTGCTGGTATTTTCTTGTTTAAAACACCAATAAAATTGATTATCAAAAAAATATAGCCCGCCCTGCCACTTTATCCGTTTCTCCCCTATTTCATTTAGGAAAGTTAAGCAGATTCTTCTACAATTAAGATCCAGCTCTCTGGACGATCCGTGTCCTCCCAGAATTTTGCAGTTAGTTCTGGATCAGATGGCCTTCTTTCCGGAAAAAGTCTACTATCCAAATCTTTTAACAGGTATCTTTCCTCAGTCCAGGAAAGAGGCTATAGTGGCCCCCCTTAAATAGAAGCCCCACTGTGATTCTGTGATCTTAGGGGCATATCAGCAAGGAACGGCGATGAATAACACAAAGCGCGCTTAGCGCTTTGTTATTCATCGCCGTCTATCTCTGGAATTTATTGCCCAGGTTGTGCGTTATCAACAACGTGTTGCTCCAGGGCGATAAAAATTCCAGAGATAGTGGGGAAAATCGCTGTTTTGCAGGGAACATCGCTGGTTTTCCAGCAATGTTCCCTGCAAAAGGGCGATAACCTTGCTGATACGAACCTGTGGTCGTAGCAGCATAATCCACCCCCTATGTTAGGGATGGGTAAGTCAGGATTTTAGCAGACGTTAGTTTTAGGAGAAAACAGCGGTTTTCTCAAAAAACTAATGTCTGCTAAAATGCTGGGACAGCCTTGTAAATATCGCGATGTGCACAGCAGCGATATTTGCAAGGCTGTACTGCCCAGTGACGCCCACTTTGCATCTCATTAGAGATGCAAAGGGAGGCGTCGGGAAAAAGGGTGCTAACATGCGATTATGCATGTTAGCACCCTCTTGTAAATTGGGCTTTTAAAGCCAAAAAAGCAGAGATAAAGCCCTTGTTAATATGCCCCTTAGTAATCTACGCCTTATCTCTCTTCTACCTGCACCAGCCAAGACATTGGAAAAATATCTCAATCAGGAGCTAGTAGCATTTATGGCATCTCTTAGATCCTTCGCAGTACGGGTTTTGCTGTGGCCACAGCACGGAATCTGCGTGGTTGGCAGCAATGGATCTTATTAATTGCCAAGTTGAACAGGGAGGGGCTGCCACCTTGGTGCTCTGGACCTTTCAGCAGCATTTAACATGGTGCCCCCATCCCGCCTGGTTTACAGACTTCACCAGGCAGGGTTGAGGGACACAGCTCTGACCCTGTTGGAGTCCTTTCTCACTTACAGATCTCACAGCTGTGGTCAGTTTAAGGCAAACCCTTGTTAGCTACCACGTGGGGTGCCGCAAGGATCCTCTCTCAGCCAGACGCTGTTCAACTTGTATGTGGCTCCTTTGGCCAAGTTGATCAAGTGTACTTTTGTATGCGGATGATACACAATTTTTTGTATCCATATCTAACAATATTCCAGAGGTGGCTGAGAGGTTTAAACACTGTATGATCAACAATAATAACTGGATGAAAGAGAATTGGCTTAAATTGAGTGCCGATAAGACAAATCTTGATTTTTGGGGGGCAAATGTCAGTATGGTCTGAATTGTGGTGGCCAGTCATGCAGCCCTTTACCCTTTCCTGTTACGGAGGCAAAAATGTAGGGGTGTTTTTTGACACCTCTCTTTCATTCAACATTCAGGTGAAAAGGACTATGAGCTCTTATTTTTACATCATCCAAACTCTAGGAAAGGTCTTTCCTTTTATTCCAACTGAGCTCAGAGTTGCAGTGGTCATCTCGCTTATTACTTCACTCATTGACTACTGCAATTCTCTGTACTTAAATATTAACATATCCACGTTTAACAAACTTCAGACTATTCAGAATGCGGCTGCTCGGATTGTCCTGTATATTTCCAAACGCTTGTCAGTCAGAGAGGGCACTCGCTCCCTGCACTGGCTGCCGGTGCAGAAGCATGTGATTTTCTAAGCTCCCTATCTAGTTCATACTGTGCTCTACCATCAGGGCCCGATGCATCTGAAAAAGACTTTCCACTGGTACACCCCTAATAGACAGCTAAGGTCTGCCTCTCTCAGGAAGGTGGAGATACAGAGATTTCGTAAAGGCAGGTGGGGGAGGGGCAATCCTTTCAGGTCGCTGCTTCCAAGTTATGGAATACTCTTCCCACCCATATTGCTAGTCTTTCCTCCCACGCTGCCTTCTGCAAGCAGCTGAAAACCTGGCTCTTCTCCTTCCCGTGATGCTAGTTTTGGTCATCTCTCTAGTAGTGGCTCTTCATGACACCCTCGGATATAATGCACTTTACAAATCTCAAAATACAAAAGAAGAATAAATAAATAAGTAGGGGTAAGACAGTGTCCCCAGAGACAGCTTTAATAGACAATGGTAAGACATCATCTTTATAAGAAGTGGCATTATAGGAGTTGAGTATGTCAGTAAGATTTGGGGTGTGATAGGGTTTTGAATGCTCAATCAATCAATCAGGGACTTGTGAAGCTCAGCTACTCACCCGTGAGAGTCTCCAGGCACTGGGGGGGGGGGGGGGGGCTGCTGGTCGGACTGGTTGGAGGGTCAGTCAAAGAGTCAGGCCTAGAGGCCCTTCCTGAATTGGGTCAGCGACGCGGATTGCCTGAGATGCACTGGCAGGGTGGTCAAGGTCTTAGCGGTGAGGTAGGAGAATTACCTTCCTCAGGTTCTGGTCTTGTGGATCCTGGGGAAGGAGGCGAGGGCGAGTTGGGTGGATAGGAGTTGTCTGGCGGGTACGTGTAACATGAGGCGGTGGTTCTGGTATGCTGGTCCTTCATCATGTAGAGCTTTAGAGGCATGAGTGAGGAGCTTGAAAGTGACTTTCTTGTTGACTGGGAGCTAGTGGAGTTGTTGGAGGTGTTGTGTGATGTGGCTGTGGTGGGGGACGACGAGGACCAGTCTGGCTGCGGCGTTTTGGTCGTTCTGTAGTTTCTTGAGCTGTTTTTGGGTGATGCAGGTGTAGAGTGCGTTGCCATAGTGTAGTCTGCTGGTGATGAGTTCGTGGGCGATTATCTTTCTGAATTCTGTGGGGATCCATCTGAAAGTCCTTCGAAGCAGGTGGAGCGTGTGGAAGCAGGCTGAGGAAAATGAGTTGATTTGGCGGTTTCATAGTGAGTGATGAGTCCAGTATGATGCTGAGGTAGCGTGTGTGGTCTGTCTGGGATGGGGGAGATCCTAGAGCGACTGGCCACGAGGAGTCATCCCAGGCTAAAGAGGTGGGTCCCAGGATGAGTACTTCGGTCTTATCTGAGTTGAGCTTGAGGGAGCTGTCTTTCATCCAGGTAGCAACAGACTTCATTCCACTGTAGAAGTTGGTTCTGGTGGTTGTGGGTTCATTGGTGAGGGAGAGGATCAGCTGGGTGTCATCAGCGTAGGAGACAATGTTGAGCCCGGGGCTTCTGACGATGGCTGCAAGGGGGACCATGTAGACGTTGAAGAGGGTGGGTCTCAGTGAGGATCCCTGGGGTACTCCACAGCTGATCTCCGTGGGTTCTAAGAGGAAAGGTGGTAGTCTGACCCGCTGGGTCCAGCCGGTGTGGAAGGAGTGGATCCAGTCCAAAGCCTTGTCGCGGATGATGGAGTCGTGGAGTCTTGTGATTAGGGTGTGGTGCGAGACAGTGTCGAAGGTGGCCGAGAGGTATAGTAGGATGAGGGCTGCAGTCTCGTCCCGGTCGTGGATGGAGCGGATGTCGTCTGTGGTGGCGAGGAGTGCAGTCTCTGGATTGTGGTTGCTTCAGAAGCCAGATTGGGAGGTGTCCAGGATGTGGTTCACTTCGATGAAATCAGAGAATGGGGCATTGATGGCCTTCTCTATGACATTGGCTGGGAAGGGGAGGAGTAAGATCAGTCTGAAGTTCCTGAGGTCTGTCAGGTCTGAGAATGGCTTCTTCAGCAGGGGGTTGATCTTGGCGTGTTTCTAGTCGCCGGGGAAGGTGGCGTTTTTGATGGAGCAGTTGATGGCACATCGAATCTGGGGGGCGATGGCGGCAGCTGCTCTGTGGAAGATGTGGTACTGGCATGGATCCATCAGGGCTCCTGAGTGGGTGCCCTTCCTGGTCTTGAGTGTGTCCTTGAGTGGGGTCCAGCAGAGCACGGTCTGTTGGAGTGCCGCCTGGTTGTGTGTGATGGTGGCGGGCGTGGTGGCCAGGTCTAGGGTGTCAAAGCTGTCGTACAACTTCCTGATCTTGTGGTGGAAGAAGGCATTGAGTTTGTTGCAAGGGTCTTGGGAGGGGGGCACGTCAGTGGTCTCGCTGTTCGGTCTGGCGAACTCCTTGACAATGACGAAGAGTTCTTTGCTGTTGTGTGCGTTGGCCTTGATTCTGTCTTGGAGAGCCATTTTCTTAGTTATTTTCAGGAGGAGGTGGTGTGCGTTGACTGCGGATTTGAAGGTAGGTTGCATGAGTTTCCAGGTTTTTTTGTTCCTTCATCTCTTTTTGAGATGTATGCTGGTACAGCTGGGCTCATGGAGGGCTGGAGTGAATCAGCGGGCCTTCTTGGAGTGTTGTTTGCCTGGACTTTTCTTTATTGCGTTCCAGGGTGTCAGCGCAGTTGGAGATCCATTGGTGGAGGTTGCATGCTGCGGTGTTGGTGTCCGTAGGCGTTGGTGGAGTGGTTGTGCTGAGGGTGTTGATCAAATTCTTCGGTGGCCTTGATCCAGCTGCGACAGGGCTGATCATTGTGTAATTCTATGGGAAGGAGTGGTTGTGAGAGATGAAGCAGCCTTGGCTTCATCGATGTGCTGTTGCATCGTTTGTATTTTTTCACTATAGAAGATGTTGATAGCATTGCACTTTTCTGTGGACTGTGGAATAAGTGGGTCAGGCAGGGGATTGAAGAAGTGATTGAGCGTTTTTAACAGCTTTCTTCTTCTGATGCTGGTTTCACAGTTACTACGTGCAAGGAATGACTCTGAATTTGCAGTGACTCACTGTCATCAATGACTATATCATCAATTTCTGAGTATCAATGTCCGCTCAGTATTTTCAAAATTATCAGTTAGTCGGTGCTAGCAGTGGCTCAGTATTTACAGTGGATCAGTATTTGCAGTGTCTCACTATCATCAGTGCCTCTGTCATCAATGCCTCAGTAGCAATGGTGGTTCAGTATTTGTAGTGAGTCACTATCATCAGTGACTTACTCATCAATGGCTCAGTATCAATAGCGGCTTAGTATCTGCAGTGGCTGAGTATCTGCTGTGATTTGCTATCTTCAATGACTTAGGAGGGTCATTATGAGTAGGGTGGGTGGGCCTCCAAACAACTGTGGTTGCAGAGGCCCCATCTGCCCACCCCATTCAACCTCGCTCTTAGCCTGAGTTTTCCATCACTCTGGGGAGCTTTTTGCACTAAACATTCTCCCACCCATGGAGCAGGAACACATTTGCTAGCCGAGTATGCCTCGGCAGGCCGTCATATCATGGCAGCCCGTTTGGTATTTTCTTCTATTTCAGGCGCAAACCCCAAAGTGGGAATATGCTACTGAAACAGAAAAAAACGAATGTTCCTGATGCGTAGAGAGTTACTTTTGACCATGCCCATTGGTGCATTTCTGCTTATTTCTGCCTGGGACACCATACCATGCATGGTGAACCTGAGTACATTTGCCCCCCCTTGCGACAATCATAAGCCAGTAGCCCTATGGTGGTTGGGCCACTGGTCAAAGGTGGAGCTACCTAAGGCTCCATTGTCAAAAATTGGAGATTCTCTCACCTCACCACCTTGAGTTTGGTGGGGTGGGAAACCGCTGGTTTACAGTGTTTCCCGCTCCACCAAACCCTGCTCCCTTAGCCCCATTAATGGGCAAGTGTTACCATTGACTCAGATTTAGCAGTACTTGAGGTCATCAGTGGCTCCATACTATCTGTATCCCCTTGGTATCATGATTCATCAAAGGCTCAGGATGAAGTCTCATCCAGTTCCACTTTGATATCCCATTGGTTTCCTAGGCTCTTGTCCTAGCCTGACCACTGTAGGCATATAGGGTCAGCTGGAGTGGGGGCGGGTCGAACTGCATGGATTGGCTCAGCAGTGAGGCAGGACGTGAAGCAGGATGAACACACGCTGAACCGTAAGGAGAGAACAGCACACCCTTTCCGCTCCTCTGTTGGAGCAGGACACGCTGTTTTGCTGTACAAGGTGCAGCCAACAGCAACGCGTTCTCAAGAGGCCAGGTCTCGCCACAAGGGCACAATGAATATTGAAAGTTCAATGCCAGTATTTCTGAATTAATAGCAAGTCATCAACTCGAGGCAGCTTCTATATATTGTTTACATCTTTAATACTTTGTAGGTCGATTTCTAAATAAAGCAAGTTAAATCTTTTATGAGTGGGAGAATGAAGGGATGGGACGGGGCGGAGGGGGATTCTGAAGAGAAAATGACGATGGCACACAGGGAAGAGGTTTTACTTATAAGGGCAGTGAAGTAAGCACTCGTGGGCGTGTTGTAGAATATCAGGTATATTTATTGGTAAAGAGAAGACAGCTTAAACAACCACTCCAGTCGGATGTCAGAGTAGATCTGCCAACCGTCAGGAGTGGAACACAGAGTGAGAGAACACAAGTCACATTCCACTTTGACATGTCAAAGTGAACAATATGAACACTATACACCTTCCCCCTTTTGAAAAAAAAAAAAGATTACAAAGTAAGCTTCTTTTAAATAAACAATCAAAATCGAACAAAATCGTTCATTTTAACAGGTAGTTTCTTAATGCGAGAACTCTTCCTTGGTACAAACATTTCTTTGTTCTGAGCAGTTATGCATTCTACAGGAACAATATTTTGGTTCACAATGGGAACAGTAATTGGTTCCACACCAGCATCCGAAGTCAGAGTTGATTCCACAATGGTATCACTAGCACCAGGATCAGAAGTATTAAAATTATTAGAAGATGAAATAGAAGCATCAGGTTCAGAATCAAAACAACCAAGAGTGTCTAGAAAATTCAGAAAATCCTCTTTTTCATTAATAATCTCACTATCTTTTTGTGGAAGGACAATTGGTTTACTTACTAGATCATTAGACCTGTACATAGATACCCGTCTGAAATTCCAAACTTTCCCACCTTGTACTCTGACAGCTTTGCTAAATACGATATGATATGATAGTGAGACACTGCAAATACTGATCCACTGTAAATACTGAGCCACTGCTAGCACCGACTAACTGATAATTTTGATATTAGAGGCGTAATAGTAATAATAATAATACCAGTTATCAATATATACTGTATTGTCAATATATACTATGAGCTTATTGAATACTCAGTACTTTCTTTACTTTGTATAGTTGAAACCTGAGGTGTGTAAATCACCGATGTGAATTACACTTGAGAGGGAACTGAACATACACAAAAAAATATATATATATATATATTTTTTTCTTACTTGAGAAGGTGTGCGAATCACCGATGTAATGTTCGCACGGTATGTTGTATCTTCAAATAAAACGAGGAATAAAAAACAATCCAAAAGGAGATCGCTCGTTAAACGATGTACCGCTGGTGAAACTTCCGATAATGATACACCTAAGATGGCACGCTCCCAGGATGCAGTGTGGCATTCTAATTCCCATCATCCTCTATGTAGAAGGGAAAGGAGGAGTTCAGAACTCTGAAGCGCCGAAGAGTTCTGATGCAGGTGACGGCTTGATATTATTTTTAAAATTTATGTCGTTGTATCGTAACGCTAAACGCTAAACATGTCGAAGTATGCAAAACAGTCCATATAGCTAGGACACCTGCCGCAGGCGCGATCAGAGCGGTACAAAAGGGGGTGGTGATGGACGGAGCATCAGAACCAATCAAACACTCACACCCAGTCAACAGATCTGGGTTTGATCCATCACCATTCTTTAGCCCACTCTGCCACCCCAGTTCAGACATGGCCATATGCAAATCAGTCTGACCCTGTGCCTCATGGGAACAGTCCAGCCCGAACTGCCTAGCCATGCCTTCCCTGGACCGGAAACAAGATTCCTAGGACCGGTTTCTGGCATTTCAGCCGTCTTCAGCCAGGCTTGCTTGAGTCCAGTGGCAAAGTGAGCAAGGGACTCAATGTCTGAGCATATCCTGCCAACTTATGGCAAACAAAGCGGTACAAAAGGGGGTGGTGATGGACGGAGCATCAGAACCAATCAAACACTCACACCCAGTCAACAGATCTGGGTTTGATCCATCACCGTTCTTTAGCCCACTCTGCCACCCCAGTTCAGACATGGCCATATGCAGATCAGTCTGCATCTGTGCCTCATGGGAACAGTCCAGCCCGAACTGCCTAGCAATGCCTTCCCTGGATCAGAAACAAGCTTCCTAGGACCGGTTTCTGGCATTTCAGCTGCCTTCAGCCAGGCTTGCTTGAATCCAGTGGCAAAGTGAGCAAGGGACTCAATGTCTGAGCATACCCTGACAACTTATGGCGAACAAAGCGGTACAAAAGGGGGTGGTGATGGACGGAGCATCAGAACCAATCAAACACTCACACCCAGTCAACAGATCTGGGTTTGATCCATCACCGTTCTTTAGCCCACTCTGCCACCCCAGTTCAGACATGGCCATATGCAAATCAGTCTGACCCTGTGCCTCATGGGAACAGTCCAGCCCGAACTGCCTAGACATGCCTTCCCTGGACCGGAAACAAGCTTCCTAGGACCGGTTTCTGGCATTTCAGCCGTCTTCAGCCAGGCTTGCTTGAATCCAGTGGCAAAGTGAGCAAGGGACTCAACGTCTGAGCATACCCTGACAACTTATGGTGAACAAAGCGGTACAAAAGGGGGTGGTGAAGGGGCAGGCGCAATTAGAGCGCAAAATCTTCAATACGGCTGCTGTACTCAAAGCAGAGTATACTTGCGTCTATGTTACATCAAGCGATGAAGGCCCGCAGTCACATTCCTTTAGCGCTTCTCTAACAGACAGACAGTTTATTTATTTTATTTTAGGAATTTATAAAGCGCAACTGTCACCATAGCAGGCATCCTGGCGCTGACAGAATCAGAGGAAGAGCAAGAAGTGGACCAGAGGGGAATAGGCTAACCAGGGAAAATCCAAGTTTTAACCTTTTTTCTGAACGGCAGGAGTTCATTGATGTGCCTAATCTCGATGGGGAGGGTGTTCCAAAGTCTGGCGGCTGCCACCTCGAAGGATCTACCACCGGCTCTGACCTTCCTAAATTTGGGGATGACTACCAGTTTGGCATCAGAGGAGCGAAGGTGTCTGGTAGGAACATACCACGCAAACTTAGATTGGAGAGGGGCTGGACCGGTACCAAGTAGGGCTTTGAAAAAAATACAGAGGGCCTTAAACTGGATCCTCTGTCTAAGAGGGAGCCAGTGCAATTTTGCCAAGGCAGATGGTCCATGAGATCTTCTCGGCAGCCCCAAGGCCAATTTTGCAGCCGCAGATTGGACCCTTTGGAGCCTATCCAGCAGAAACTCAGGGGACCCGAGCAGGAGGGCATTGCAATAGTCCAGCCTGCTCAGGATGGTACATCTAACCACTTGGGCGCGGGCCAGGGTGGGTAGGAGGGGCAAGACTTTTCTTAGAGAGCGGAGGATGGGAAAGCAGCAGGCCGATGTTTTTTGAACATGGGTCTCCTTGCTAAGCCTGTGGTTGAGCATGACCCCTAGGTTGCGGACAGAGTCCGCAGGCTGTACATTGGAGCCTGTTTCCGGGGGCCAGAAGTTGTTAGGGAACGGTCGGGGGATCCTCGAACCAGCGCTAAAGAGCACCTCAGTTTTCCCTGCATTGAACTGAAGTGAGTTATCCTTCAGCCACCTTGATGTGTCCCGTAGACAATTATGTAGGGCCTCCACAGAGATAGACTCCTCTCCTTCCAAGGAGAGGATCATCTGCGTGTCGTAATTGACGGTTTTACTGCCGAAACTTTTGATAAGTAGAATTAACGGCCTGAGGTATACATTAAAAAGTATTGGGCTGATAGCAGAGCCCTGGGGGACTCCGTGCGTTACCGGGGAAAAGGCTGATTGGAAAGGTGGCAAAGATACTGCCTGCTGCCTGTCCTGCAAAAAAGAGTGAAACCATTGCAGCGCCGTGTCCGTCACTCCTGCCTCCAACAGTCGCCTCAATAAGATCTTGTGATTCACCGTGTCAAAAGCGGCAGACATATCGAGCAGTATCAAGAACGATGCCTGTCTTCTGTCTGCCCGCCTTTGAAGTTATACTCCTCTAGCGCTTTCTCACAATAATTTAAACTGCTGCAGGTGCAATCACAAGCACATCTCCTCCATACAGCCGCTGGTGCATTCACGCACAAAGCGCATAAAATAGAAAAGTACCTTAAAATTACTTTTAGAAAAGTGAGCGTTGTCTTCTCCTCGACTCCCGCTCGTTGCCAAACGTGAAGTAAGCACTCATGGGCGTGTTGTAGAATATCAGGTATATTTATTGGTAAAGAGAAGACAGCTTAAACAACCACTCCAGTCGGATGTCAGAGAAGATCTGCCAACCGTCAGGAGTGGAACACAGAGTGAAAGAACACACATGTCAAAGTGAACAATATGAACACTACAGACAGCAGTCTGATGTCAGGTGTTTTCAGTCACAGAGACTCTGATGGTATGCTCACTCACAGGTGCATCGACCACTAGTTTAACTTAAATTTATATTGTTTCACCTAGTGCGGGGTTTGTGAGTCGACCTTTCCAGAAATGACACAACGCATCGGATAACCACTATTCATCTGCTGCACATCCATTGGTTGTGAAGGGTACGTCATTTTTGTTTGCGACATACATTTCTTTGCAGCTGTAAAGGAATAATGATTATGGATAATGTGGGAGCAGGGCCGGACTGGACACCAGAAGCAAACCCACGCTGGAGGAAACCGAGCATAATGGGAGTATGACAGCCCATCCGGCACTGCCAACAGCTCCCTAGCCTGCAGGTCACTGGGGACATGCCAGAGTGGTGGAATGGCCAATCCAGCGTCCGTGTGGCAGAGACTATAGATTTGGATTATTTGATCTCCCCCTTCAGAACTGTTTGTAAAACATACATACCTTGTTGATATATTTGGAGATTGGCAGGAAACGTTTGAAAACCTTTCTTTGTGCAGTTTCCCTCAGAACTGATGTAAGGAAGGCTCCTCTCCTGGAGGTAGTGTAGGAAAGGCGTCTCCCTCAGTGGTGGCAGAGGGAAGGCTCCTCTCCTGGAGGTAGTGTAGGAAAGTAATCTCCCTCAGTGGTGGCAGAGGGAAGGCTCCTTTCCTTGAGGTAGTGTAGGAAAGTTGTCTCCCTCAGTGGTGGCAGAGGGAAGGCTCCTCTCCTGGAGGGAGTGTAGGAAATTATCTCCCTCAGTGGTGGTAGAGGGAAGTCCTCTCCTTGAGGTAGTGTAGGAAAGGTGTCTTCCTCAGTGATGGCAGAGGGAAGGCTCCTCTCCTGGAGGTAGTGTAGGAAAGTAATCTGCCTCAGCGGTGGTAGAAGGAAGGCTCCTGCCCTGGAGGTAGTGTAGGAAAGTAATCTCCCTCAGTGGTGGTAGAGGGAAGGCTCCTCTCCTGGAGGTAGTGTAGGAAAGTCATCTCCCTCAGTGGTGGCAGAGGGAAGGCTCCTCTCTTGAAGGCAGTGTAAGAAAGGCGTCTACCTCAGTGGTGGCAGAGGGAAGGCTCCTCTCCTGGAGGTAGTGTAGGGAAGTAATCTCCCTCAGTGGTGGTAGAGGGAAGGCTCCTCTCCTTGAGGTTGTGTAGGAAAGGTGTCTCCCTCAGTGGTGGCAGAGGGAAGGCTCCTCTCCTGGAGGTAGTGTAGGAAAGTAATCTCCCTCAGTGGTGATAGAGGGAAGGCTCCTCTCCTTCAGGTAGTGTAGGAAATGTGTCTTCCTCAGTGATGGCAGAGGGAAGGCTCCTCTCCTGGAGGTAGTGTAGGAAAGTAATCTCCCTCAGTGGTGGTAGAGGAAAGGCTCCTCTCCCGGAGGTAGTGTAGGAAAGTCATCTCCCTGAGTGGTGGCAGAGGGAAGGCTCCTCTCTTGAAGGTAGTGTAACAAAGGCGTCTCCCTCAGTGGTGGCCGAGGGAAGGCTCCTCTCCTGGAGGTAGTGTAGGTAAGTCATCTCCCTCAGTGGTGGCAGAGGTAAGGAAGCCTCCTGTTCTGGAGGTAGTGTAGGAAAGGCATCATCCCTCAGTGGTGGCAGAGGGAAGGCTCCTCTCCTGGAGGTAGTGTAAGAAAGGCGTCTCCCTCAGTGGTGGCAGAGGGAAGGCTCCTCTCCTGGAGGTTGTGTAGGAAAGGCATCTCCCTCAGTGGTGGCACAGGGAAGGCTCATCTCCTGGAGGTAGTGTAGGAAAGTCATCTCCCTCAGTGGTGGCAGAGGGAAGGTTCCTCTCTTGAAGGTAGTGTAAAATAGGCGTCTCCCTCAGTGGTGGCAGAGGGAAGGCTCCTCTCCTGGAGGTTGTGTAGGAAAGTCATCTCCCTCAGTGGTGGCAGAGGGAAGGTTCCTCTCTTGAAGGTAGTGTAAGAAAGGCATCTCCCTCATTGGTGCTAGAAGGCAGACTCCTTTCCTGTCACAGGTGGAGGGAAGGCTTCTTCTCTTTTGAAGCTGGTCTGGGAAAGACTTCTCTACTGGAGACTGGAGAGTTAAGGCTTCTCCCTAAGAACTGGCCTAGGGAGGGCTCCTTCATCGGTGCTCGTACAGGGAATGGTACTCCCTTAGAGGGGGTATAGAGAAGGCTCCACACTTAGGGTAGATTTAGGGAAGGCGCCTCTCCTGAACCTTTATATGGAAAACCCCTCACTCAAAGCTGGCATAGGGATAGTTTCTCTTCTCTTCAGTAGGTGCTATAAGAAAGCTCCTCACTCTGGGCTGATGTAGGGTGGCTCCTCACTCAATGCTGTTATAGCAAATGGTCCTCTCCTGAAGCTGTTACGGGGAAAGCCCCCTCCCTCAGATTTCTTATAGAGAGGACTCCTCTCTTCCCCGAAGGTGGTATTAGAAAGCTCCTTATTCAGGGCTGGATTAGAGATGTTCTTCTGCCTGGAGTTGGTTTAGGAAAGGCTGCACCCTCAGCTGGTACAGGGCAGGCTTCTCTCCTTGAGTTGTGATAGTGTAAGAATCCTTTGCTAGAGGTGGTACAGGGAAGACTCAGGTGTGATATAGAAAAGGAACATCTTATCTCTAGAAGGTGGTATAAGAAAGCTCTTCACTCAAGACTTATGTAGAGAAGGTGTCGGAATTCATTACTGGACTGAAATACTGAAGTAACCATAGTGAAGGAATGTTGGTGTCATATAGGGTTTGGAATGTGGTGGGTGGCAGTTGGGAGGAGGCGTTGTAGCAAGAGGTTGACTTCCCATTTCGTCCTGTTGTATATGCCACACTTAATAAAGAAACTTACCTGCAGAAATGCGACCCTGCCACTCTGTATTGGCGATGGGGGTAGCTTCAACAGGACGAGCACTGCCCACATGCCTTGCTGTTGTCTCCACCACAGTCTTCCATGTTTTGAAGGCCGCCGCTGATTGTTCAACGCTGTATCGTTCGAACTACTACAACCCCTGCGATTCGTGCTTAAGTGCTCCATTGGGGCACCTGTTGGAGGTTATCAAGATGAGGTGAACGGTTCCCTGCGCTAGCGGCAAGATCCGTATATGCGTTGTACTGTGCATGCTGTACACAATTCAGGCCCGAGACAAGGGCACACAGCAGGAAGTCTACGCGTGAGACCAGAATCGCAATAGACCAACGTCTCACCAGCATGCACGCATCTTCACACTGTGACGGTCAGCATAGCTGCCATTTTGAATTGGGTTTCCTTTGCACCCTTCATGTACAGTGATAAGCACACCCTATTGCAACATGTGCCTTCACACTCAGTGATAGGCACACCTAACCTACGATTTATACATTTACGTATATTATTGGACCTGCACACGGTGACAGACACACCAGTAATTTAAATAAGGATACTTCTCAGAAAAGAGGAACTTTGAAGTTGATTCACGCGGTGACAGGCACACCATATTTACTTAAAAGCAGATATTATTGTATACATCATACGATGACAGGCACACCACTGTTTAGCCTACACTCACAGACCCTAACACATATTAATTTAAAAATTGATACTATTGGTATTTATTGTTTACTAGCGCAACGTTTCTCCAGTACTGAGTATTAATATGCATCATTCACCTCCAGCCTTTTACCCTAATCCCACAGCTCCTGAGTCAGACTGGGACCTGTGGAAGGAAGGTTTTGAAGCATTTCTTGATGCTTTAGAGGGAGAGACCCTTTCACATAAGAAGAAGTTTTCCATTTTAAGGCATTGTTTAGTATTCAGAGGCACATAAAATAATAAAACATATTCCTAAGGAGGTAGTGGTACTAGACGAAGTAGAAGGTGATGGTGGCTAAAATTTCTAGATGTAAGATTTAAGGCATGCAAAAATGTCATCATGGAAAGGCACACATTTTATAAAAGAGTACAAATTGCTGGAGAATTTGCATCAAGCCTTGTTGGTGCTTTAAGAATTTTGGCAGTATCTTGTGAATATAAAATGTTTGAGGAAGAAGTGATCAGGGATCAACTGGTCGAGAAAGTTTATAACAAAATGGTTCAGGAGGAGGCTCTATTTTCAAGACCTAAATTAACTTAGAAAAGGAGTAGAAATAGCGGACATATTTCCAAGTACCCTTTCATATATGGAACATATGACTGTGTCAGATTTGAAATCGCAACCTCAGATTGTGTTAGCTGTGAAGAGCAAATATAAGAAGAGTAAAAATAAAGAAGATAGTGAGAAACTACCTGATAAATCCCAAAGACTATCTTTGAAGCAGTTGGAGTGTTACAGGTGTGGCAACACATCTCATCTGAGAAATGCCAGTGTGCGCCCTGTCATAGATTGATCGTGTACGAAATGCATGAAAAAATGGCATCTTGCCAGGGTTTGCAGATCATCTGGCAGACTGCAAGCAAGCAAAGTCCACAGAGTGGAACTTAGCAAGTCATGTGAGAATGATGTCTCCTCTAATGATGAAGAAGAGGTGTTCACAGTTAAGGATATATCTATGAACAATGAGCAAAATGATGTTGTGTGGAGTGTATTCTTGAACATGATAAAAAAGCATGTTTGTAAATTGACAATCAATGGACTGGAAGTAAAGGTCATGGCTGACTCAGGATCAACTTTCACACTTTTGAGTGGGAAAATGTGGACGGAGGTTTTTAGAGGGGTTCAACTGAAGAGGTCATTGATATCCCCTGTTGGTTATGGTGGCAAGCGTATAGATATACTGGGGGAATTTGAAGCTGAATTTAATTTCCAGGACAGTATTATGCAAGGTGTTGTATATATTGCTAAAGATGATGCTTTTTTATTGGGTTGATATTATCAGAAGAATTTGGGAATATTATTGGATCCCAATAATCCAGCTCAAGTTGTGTTGAATAAGCAGTGCATACAAGTTGTTTCAGTTGAAATCAATGCATGGGAGAAGCGTTACCCTGAAGTGTTTCAGAAAATCTAGGCATATTCAAGGGTTTCATGCACAAAATAATAGTAGCTGAACAAGCTTGTCCTATTGTTCATAAAGTTTGTAGAGTTCCCTTAGCCTTAGGTTCTGAGTTAAAGAAGGAATTAGACAAATTGTGTAAGCAGGGCGTGTTTGAACCTATTGAATGTTCTGATTGGGGAGCACCTATAGCGAGAACATTTGAACCATTTCGCATATGTGTGGATTTGCATGATCTAAATGATCAGATATGGGTTGATCGCCACCCCCTTCCCAACATCACAGAAATGTTATCAACCTTGAAGGGTGGTAAGGTTTTTAGTTTGCTTGATATGATTTCGGTCCAACTCCAAACTAATTTATATCACAATTCCATGCACTTTACTTCTTTTATAACTCCTGAGGGTTTATTCCAATTCAAGCACATGCTTTGGCTGTGTTCCAAAGGGTGGTGGAAAGTTTGTTTAAAGGCCTAGAAGGTATTGTTGCATTCCAGGATGATGTTCTAGTTTTTGGGACGTAAGTGCAGCACAATGCTAGGTCATACCAAGTTCTAACCATTCTAAAAGAAAGAGAGGTTACGCTCAGTGCAGAGAAGAGTAAAGTTAACACACTGAATATTGATTATTGGGATACAAATTGTCAGCTAATGGAGTTGAACCTAAATCTAGCCTAGATAAAGCAATATAGGATTTTCATCCACCTGACAATAAGGATCAATTACGGTCCTTTATGGGACTAGTTGAGTTCTACACAAGAATTATTCCCAAGTGTGTAGAGGAAACATACAACATGAGTAATTTTTAAAAAAAGGATACTAAAATTGAGTGGATTGTGAAATGAGATCCTGAGTTCAAATTTATTAAAAGGGATGTGATGGATGCAATTCCTTTGAAACCATTTGACACTTGTGATGAAAGCATAATCATGATGGAAGCTAATCAGAGGGGACAGGGTGCTGTTCCTATGCAGTGCAGGCAAGGCAAAGATGAGGTAGTTGCGTTTGCCTCTAGGAGCCTGAGAGTTGCGGAACCTTCATATTCTGTAATAGAAAGAGAGGCTCTGGCATGCTGGTGAGGCATTGTCCATTTTAAACCTTACTTATGGGGCACGCTATTCACAGTGTGTGTCGACCAAAAACACCTTGAACAGATATTTACCACTAAAGGGGTGCCGCTCGTAGGCTTGACTCTCTTCACAAACGGCTGGGCTCTCATTCAGGTCTTATCCAGGTCACGAACCAGGCTGCTGGGGACGCCACGCTGATCTACGGGGGACGACGCCTTTAACCGGACATTTCTACAATCGGGACTGCGAGGTCCAGGGTGCTCTGCGCACAACTCACCTGCTGCACCTGGCTCCTCTTCCCGACCCCGCCTCCCCTTTTACTTTCCAATAATAGCAAGGCCCTGCCCATACGCGCTAGCGGATCGCGCGCGGGTCGCAGCTCGGGGCGAAGACCGGGCAAAGAGCGGGCCGTTTGAGGCCGTTCGAGAACGGTCGAGGAAGGGCCTGGGCCATTATCCCTGGCTCTGGATTGCGCCACGAATTGAGAAATCGCGCTGGTGAAGATGTCTGCCAGAGAAACGAGGAGTAAAACATCATCGGCCTCGGGGGCCCCCAAAGGTACTTTGGATACGTACTTTGCCAAGGCGGGGTCTCTTCTCATAGATGAAATCTCTACACTTGAAAGGCGCATATCGCAAGAAATAGAATGGGTCAGAAGGTCATCCTTGGGCCCACTTCGACATGCCACCACTCCAGACTCTTTGCCTAATCGCACATTGGTAGCAGGGGAGGGACCAAATGTAATACCCAACGTAACTACGGATCTTTCTGTACTTAGCAATTCTGGTGTCTCATTAACTGACTGTGACATCTCTGCTTCTACAGAGTTTAGCACACTACCCCACCCGCTACTCACTTTACCTACACCTGCCACTAACGTTAAACCTAGCACACCAAATAGAGAGCAATCCACATCTAGGGTTTCCCACTCCGACCAAACACCTCAACATGTGCGGGAAGGAGCCATTCCGAAAAGTAAAAGAAGAGCTCAAATAATAGGAGGGCGAAAGCCCAAGCATCCTAAACATAACCCCACCTGCGAGAATAACCGAGAGGGTACGACCAAAACGGGCCAGAGTAAATCCCAAGAACAAGGGTTATTATCTTCTAGGGTCCCGTCCCAGAAAAATCCCAGCCCAAATGTCGCATTGAGGGAGGAGGGCCTTACCCTGCTGAACATTGGTGCTCTCCTGAGGGATATATTTAATCCCCTTGAAAAATGTTTAATAAAGATAGAAGCATGCTTAGCGCACCTCCAGAAGGGCATCACCCAATTAGTAGAGGGACCAAACACAATTATTCAGCCCCAAGGTGGTAGCCCGCCGGACACTGCCGGGATCCCCCCATTTGTGCCCCCAACTGAGGAAGGGTGCAGGACATTAAAGGCCACACATTCGCAACAGCCACTGCCTGTTATCCTAGAGTCTTCAAATTCTAACCTGCCAAAGTATGCACAAGGCACAGGCCAGCAAGTGAAGACAGCTGAACATTTAATGGGCACCTATGATAAAGATGTAAATTATAGATCCATCGATTTGCCACCGGAGGCCACACCTTACACAGTCATCTTAACTGGTATCCCTGAATTAAACCCCTCTACTCGTGAATCTCAGGGGGCCCTGAAGAATAAGGTAATTCATTGGCTCTCCGCCCATAGGCCTCTCCTGGCAGGAATACATAGTGAGGTGCTTATGGTGAGGCGAGTCCCATGGATAGGAAACACCAGAAAGTCAATCCAAGGCGACTGCGTCCTGATTAACTTTAGGGACCCCCTCACTGTCTCTCATATATGTAGCTGGACACATCAGGCTCGACGGACATCAATACACCCACTCCCCCTATCCTTCTTTTATCCACTTGTTAATCGAGTACAGGAAGAAGAGCAATGGGAATTAGTAACCAGGAGGGGAGGCACCCGGGCTCCAATGGTCTCAAGTATTAACCCTCACCTCAGACAAGTAAGACTTGATTGTGTACCAACCTACAATAGATTTAGTAGCCTTGACATGGTGGATTGACATAACATGATAGTGGGTGAGGAGGTTATAGTGCCCAATAAGATCAAGGAAATTCAAGCTCGGAAAGTAGTTTCAGCAGTGAAGGCTAAAGCCAATTGGGATCGTCTAGACATGGAGAAAGTTGTGGGGACCTTTCTACCCTTGCCTAGCTTACAAGAGGAAATTCCACCTCAAGTGGCTAGTTCAGATAATATTCCATCTACAGGGCATGCCCCGGGTGAGGATGCACCCTTAAATTTAGCAATGGAGAAAAGTAACTGCCCCCCCTTAAGATTTTATCTTGGAACGTGGCAGGCTTGGGAAATAAAGTAAATTGCCCGGACTGGTGTGCCTACATCCAGGCCCAAGACATTTGCCTGTTTCAAGAAACTTGGGCAAGAGAACACCTCCCCCATCTAGGCTTTGCAACATTCGATGTGCAAGCAAAATGGGGAGGTATAGGACGCCCCTCGGGAGGTTTGGCCATATGGGTGGCTAATGACCTGGGTTGTAGGGCTGTCGTTCACCGACAAAAATCGGAGGATATTCTTGCTGTTCGGCTCGAGTGGCCAAACGCAAATAGTCTCCTGTTGGTGAATGTATACTCTAGGCCAACTAATATCTCACAGGTTTCACGCACGATAGAGGAGTTGGCACTCGCTCTAGATGAAATTCCCCAGGGTACTTCTACCGTAATCGGAGGAGATTTTAACTGCCATTTTGAGCCCCTTCCGGGCCTATTGGTGGACTTGGCTCAGGAAGAGGACCTGGAGTGGTCTATACCTCCCGTGCAAGCATCGGTACCAAGAGCCTGGACACCTCTAGCCACACAAATTACCTCCTTAGTTCTGAAACATGGTCTTCGGGCCTGTAATGGCAGGACCAACTCAGATACACCAGCTAGACATACCTACAATAGAGTGGGTAAAGAGTCCAGACTAGACTATATTCTTGTTCCACTAGCTTTGTGGTCACGCATTATTGATTTTCGGGTGACATCTAGGGCAGACAGTGACCACAATGCGTTGGAACTGGAATATGACCATCCCGGCCTTGACCCCAAGGTGAGACAGAGGGTGACATCTGAGGTGGGTCTTGGCCTTACACACAATAGACGCAGAGTAAAATGGGAGAGATTAGTTTCCAGCCCAGAGAAGTTACCCATGCTTTACGCGAGGGTTATTCCCATATTTGAAAGGATCAGGCACTCATGGCCCATGGTACAACTCAGAGTGCCCATAAACAATTAGGGCAGTATCACAAAGATCTCTCTAAACCAGTATCTGTAATCCTAACCTGCTTACCAAAAAGGGCCAACGGAAGTGTCAAAGGTCCAGTTTGGTATAACAAGGCTTGCCGAAACGCAAAAACTAACTTATTGACCTCCATCAAGGCGGGGATGGGAAGTGAGGAAATTAGGGCTAAGAGATCTGCCTATAAAATCTTAACTAGCAACGCAAAAAGCGAATGGGAACTGTCCAAATGGGAAACTCTCTCCACTTCTCTTGCTAGGGGGGATTCACGTAGATTCTGGCGCACCATACATACGGGCTCTGCGGATTTGGCCCCAGCAGTGGAGCCAAATATTTCAGCTAGGGTTTGGACAGACCACTTCCAACTGTTATATCACCTACCCGATGTGGAAATGGTGGTTTCTCCCCTATCAATGGTTGATAACACTGTGGAAGTGGTGCATCTTACACTAAAGGAGGTTAGAGCAGCCATCGCCGGGTTGGCATCAGGCAAGGCTCCTGGCCTGGATGGCCTCCCGGGCGATCTTTTTAAACAGGAACCGGATGTATGGGCACCCTATTTAGCTCTACTATTTAATTCTATCCTGGAGGGATGGAGGTTCCGGACACTTGGCTGGGCGCAGAGATCGTCCCCATCTATAAAAAGGGTTCGCCTCTGCTCCCAGCCAACTACAGACCTATCAGTCTCATCGATGTCACACAAAAAATCTTCGGTAGACTGATATTGAATCGCCTTCAGGTCTGGCTTGATGATTCCCAAATTCTGAGCCCTTTTCAAGCAGGGTTTAGGAGAGGTGTGTCAACGGTGGATCAAATTTTCCGCTTGAACCTCCTCTATTGGAAGTCTGTACTAATTGAGGGGGGTAGTCTATACACAGTGTTCGTTGATCTGCGAGCGGCCTTTGATTTAGTCCCCAGGGACAAACTATGGGCCGTTTTGACGGATCTAGGGGTCCCCGCTGATCTTTTGATAATTTTGAGGAAATTACACCAGGGCAACTTCGCAAGGGTAAGATGTGGTAGAGGAGGACATCTCTCAGATGGTTTTCCTGTTGACAGGGGGGTTAGACAGGGCTGTGTGCTTGCACCGAGCCTCTTCTGCCTCTTTGTCAACGGGGTTTTTAGCCACCTAAATGACCTAAGCAATATTGATGCCCCCAAGTTGGTCGGCAGCAGGGTGCCAGCAATTATGTTTGCAGACGATACCCTGCTGCTCTCCAAATCTCCCATGGGCATACAAAAAGTCCTAGATGGATTCGTGGACTTTTGTAAGATACATGGTTTGGAGATCAACACCTCAAAAACGAAATATATGATCTTCAACCCCCCTTCCTCAACACGACTGAGCCCTCGGATAGGGGCATCTAGACTTGAGAGGGTATACACGTTTGAATACCTGGGGGTTACATTCAATCAGTTCATGAAGTGGGATGCACACCACACTAAGGTAAAACTGAAGTTGACCCAGATGACGGGAGCCATTTGTAGGATGATGCAAGGACTGACTTACAAGCCACTAGGCCCACGTCTTCACATCTACAAAACCCAGGCGAGGGCGGCAGGGCTCTATGGGGGTGAAATATGGGGCCACACGGCTAACCAGAAACTACAGGTTATCGAAAACAACCTACTAAGACATATGACAGCCTTACCGCCTAGTACACCATTACTTCCATTAAGATTGGACCTGGGTTTAAGACCTTTCACTGAGGAGCTTGGACTCAAACCCATAAATTTGGTGCACACCAGAGCTCCAGAATTATAGAACGGAGCTCCAAGAGATCTTGCGCCTTGTAAAAGCCGTCCAAGTTCCATGGCTAAAGTATGTGAAACAAACCTGTGACTTACTAGGAAGACCTGATTTGTGGTCAGATCCGGCCAATGCATGCCGTACAACTTCACGCAAAACTATTTCACTGGCCTATTATGAGTATAAGTTACGTGTCTCACTCATGAATGTCCGAGATGGGTCTCTTACCGACCACTTTCTGAGGTGTAAAGACACATCTCACCGGGAGCCTGTCTTCGATGATATAGGACCACCATTAACAAGGAAACTTTACTTCCAATGGCGTTATGGCACCCTTCCCCTCAGGGCACACATGGCTAGCTGGTCAGAATCGCAGTTTACAGCACAATGCCCAGCATGTGGTCATCCATCTGAGTCTGACCTACACATCATATTCTTTTGCCGAGCCTACCAGAGACAAAGGAAATACTGGCTGGTCCCACTATTAAAAAACCTGGGTTTTAGGCAGCACCTTCCAGCTTACAGAATTTTAAAAACAGATTTATCAGTTTCTACAGTGTTCGGAGTTGCGAAATTTTTAACAGCAATGTGGTTCAGTCGCAACCGTTGTATAAAATTGAACACTGTAACTGAACATTCTCTCTGATAACTATTGTTAATTTTATTTGATTCATTTTATTCTCACCCAGAGCGTATGCACTTTTTTGTATGCTATTTGTTTTATTCTTTTATGGTCCTAGTGACCGAAATAAAGTTGACATAATAAAGGGGAAGAACGAGCCACTCCCAGGATTACCAAGTGGCAGTACAGGTTTCAAGAGTATGATTATCGTGTGTGCTATGTGCGTCACGCTAAGAATTTTCTTGCTGATTGCCTTTCTCTTCATCCAGCTCAGGATCAGAAAATAGAGAATGAATTGTGTGAAGATGATGTGGAGTTAGTATGCACTGTTGAAGGTGATACTGAGTGAGCTTTTTCAGAGAAAGAATGGAAAGTTGGTTGTAGTTTCGATGAACAGATCAAATAGGTTAAGCATCCTTCAAGGGTGGTCATGGTGGAAACCAAAGGGAAAATCGAGTGAAGCATACAAACAAGTTTATGAAGAATTGTCTATTTTTAATGGTTTTTTAATTCAATCAAATCTTCTAGCGGTACCTGAGGCTATGAGGAACAAGGTTAAGGACATATAGGAAAGTGAGCAATGAAGACAAGGATTTGTGAAAGGTTTTGGTGGCCAGGACTGGACAGAAGTGTTGAACATTATGTGAGGGAGTGTATGAATTGTGCGATTAGTGATAAATCGCAGGTCACTATTCCTAGTCCTGTGAAGGCTATAAGGACACCTGATAAGGCTTGGGGCAAACTAGCAATAGATATCATTGGTCCCATGGTTCTTTCTGATTGTGTGTCCGAGTATGGTATAGCAGTTATGGATTTTTATACCCGCTGGCCAGAAGTGAAATTTGTAAAGTTTCCAACTGGCTTAAAGGCCATAGAGTTTTTTAAAATCAATTTTCGATAAGGAAGGTATTCCTGACAAAATGTTGACAGATAATGAATGTCAATTCACTTCTACACAATGTAATCAATTTTATAAAGTTTTAGGAATCAAACATACTAAAACTTCTTTGTATCATACTAGAAGCAATGGTGTTGTTTAGAGATTTAATAGAGGTAATAAAGAAAATGCACAGTTAGCCAGAGTCAATAGATTGAACTGTAAATTGGAATTAAGGAAGTTACTTTGGGCTGTTTGCACCACTTCCAGTGTGTACATGGGTGTGTCACCATTCGTGGTATTGAGAGGGAGGGTTCCTGCATCCAAAATGACTAGACAGTGGATTGGGGAATTTCCTATTTGTAAGCGCACAGTGGAAGATGTAAGCAGAAAAGATTGAAAGCCCAAAGTAAATATGTAAAAAGCATAGAACGGTGAGAAGGGTTGAAGAATGAGATTATGCGAGAATCAAAATTTCAAGAATTGTATCCAGAGGGGAGTCCAATTCTTAGTACCTATGAAGGTGTTGGAGGTGAGGAAAAGTGTAGTGAAACTAGAGGATGATAAGTGGTGGAACAAGGACAAATTGACTATAGCTCATGATATGAAGGAAAAAGATTGGAACAAATAGACCAAGAACTGTGAGGTGTGTTGTAAGGAGTGTGAGATGATGAATGGTGGAGGTTCGATACGCAGGTCTTCACAGGAAAGGAAACTGCCTCATACATTTCACAAGTATATTCTTTGTCGATTATGACACCTATTCTTAATGTTTCTTTACATTGTAGGGTGCTAATGGGTTACATTTTCCATAATTCATCTTATGTTATGTTGAAAGTATATGCTTTATTGTTTTTCTTAATGGTGCTTAAGGTTGAATTGTATTGTAATATATCCTTATTTTGTATATAATAGTTGCTATATTTAATGTTTAAATGTTACAAGGGGAAAGATGTGTTGGGACTCAACACTGGACTGGAATACTGAAGTAACCATAGTGAAGGAATGTTGGTGGTATAAAGTGTTTGGAATGTGGTGGGTGGCAGTTGGGAGGAAGCATTGTAGCAGGAGGTTGGTTTCCCATTTCGTACTGTTGTATATGCCGTAATTAATAAAGAAACTTACCTGAAGAATTGCGACCCTGTGACTCTGTCGAAGGCTCCTCTCTTAGTGTTGGTTTAGGGAAGGCTGCGACCTCAGCTGGTACAGGGCAAGCTTCTCTTTTGAGTTGTGATGGGAAAGACTCCTTGCGTTGAGGTGTTACAGGGAAGGCTCAGAGGTGATATAGACAAGGCACATCTTGTCTCCAGGAGGTGGTATAAGAAAGCTCCTCACTCAGGGCTGATGTAGGGAAGGCTCCGCTCTTAGTGTTGGTTTAGGGAAGACTGCGCCCTCAGAGCTGGTACCGGGCACGCTTCTCTACTTGAGTTGTGATAGGAAACACTCCTTGCTGGAGGTGGCGCAGGAAAGACTCCTCTTTGACTTAGAATTCGAATGGCTCTTTACCTGGAGGTTTCCCACTTAGCATCTTAAAGTGCAACAGAAACTGGGCGTGGAGGGATGGACTGACCTCGCTAGAACAGATTAGTATTATTGTTTACTATCCTAACAAATACAGGGTGTAATTACTTCATCATGCTCATTATTCTTCTGAGTGACATTCCTGGATATGTGACGAAAGATAGAAAGAGGGAGAGCAAGAGAGAGTGAGAGAGAAAGAGGGTGAGAAAGAGAGAGAGAGGATGCATAGGTTTGTCTTTGATGGGCCATAGGTGAAGGGAAGAAGATCTGGCAGGAGGCCTGGCCAGATAGCATAAGAACTGAAGATAGCAGACAATCCCCATGACCAGAGCCATGAAAATGTAGATAAGTTATGATGCACAATTCATTTCTGTGGGTTGTTATCTAGACAGTTTCACAGTTTAACTTACATTGTGAAAAACAGATTCCAATGTTATTAGCATGCATAGCTTTCACATGAATTAGAGCCATGCACATTCAGCAGACCCTACTGAAAATATTATCCAGCAACAGGTGAGGATTTTGCCTTACGTGTAAACACAAACACGCCATTTCATCAACACTGACCATGCTACCTGCAGGAGGTAGAATTGAATGTATAAAACAAAAGCACTGTTGCATTAAGCCTATATGTACACACTTATTGTAATGAATGGTGTGCCTTATTTATTCAGCACATCCCAGTTCTGTTGTCTAACACTTGTCTTTAGTTTCGGGTGGAGCCTGTGTGCACGATACGTGTCTGGACACATTCCTTTCCATTACTAAAAGGCTATGCATGACACTGTGGTCATTTTCATACTTATTATTTATGAATCTCACTAAGATGTACTTAGGGATTCAAGACATCAGACCTTATAAAGAGATACAATCCGCAGGGGGTCTTCTAGGGTCTGAGTGCTCCAGTGAAATGTCAGCTACTTTGAGAATGGTGTCTGTAATGTAAATGCAAGTTTGTGTCGACAGTGAAAAAGTACATTTTTATGACACAAATCTGTGTCCACAGCGAAACTGCACTTTCATTCTTTCTACTCTGAATTACAACGAGGTATGTAAGGATTTTTTTTCATGCTGCAGTCAAACATTCTCCATCTTTCAGTCTAGCAACTGGGAAATTCTTGGAAATGTTAAAGTGCCTGAATATTGCAATCAACAGCCGAAAGAGGATGGTGTTGGTGGTCAACCCCCAATGGCCAACACTGTCAGATTGCATGGACTCAACATCATTTCCTACGCTAATGACACCCAGCTCATCCTCTCACTGTCAGAAGACCCCTCCACCACCAGGGCCAACTTCCACAGAACGTCGCCAACTGGATGAGGGACAACTGTCTCAAGCTCAACACGGACAAGACAGAAGTGCTCACCTTTGGGAACAACACCTCTCTATGGAATGACACATGGTGGCCCACTAAACTTGGCCCAGCCCCACTCCCCTGACAGACCACGCCCTCAAACTCGGCATCATCTTGGACAGCAAGCTATCTCAGAAAAAACTGGTCAATGCAGTCTCATCACCTGCTTCCACACCCTATGCATGCTTCACTAGATCTTCAGGTGGTTCCCTGTCAACACCAGAAGGACCATCACTCAGGCCCTCATCACCAGCAGGCTGGGCTACGGAGCACACTCTACGTAGGAATCACTGCATGCCTCCTGGAGAGACTACAGACAATACAGAACTCAGTTACTAGACACATTTTTGGCCTCCCCGGACAAACCCACATCACACCCCACCTCAAGAAGCTACACTGGCTCCCAACCCAGAAGAGATGCCAGTTCAAGATGTTGACCCACGTATACAAAGACCTCCACAACTAAGGATCAGCATACATCAACAAACGTATGACCTTCCACCAACCGACCAGACACCTACATTCTGCCTTCCTCTTCCTTGCAGACACCCCCCGGATTTGCAAAGCAACAGCGGAGTACGCTCCTTCTCACATCTGACAGCCACAGCTTAGAACGACCTTCCCCTACACCTCAGGACCACCTCATCAATCCAGAAATTCAGGAAAGAACTCAAGACCTGGCTGTTCGAGTGTACAGATCACCACGAAGCAGCTAGCAACTCCAGCGTGCTTTACAAATCCCTGATTGACTGATTGATTGAGTTAAAGTTTGCAAACAGTTAGGCATAACATTGTCCCTAGCATGCAACACTTTCACTAACCTTTGCTCCTTTTGGACTAGAAACAATTTTTAGTAGTAATATTCATACTGTGCAGGAAATGATGGATTATGTGGAAAATATCACATTCAAATTTACTTGGAAAAATCACCAATCCGAGAATCTTTTAGTGATTCCTGTGGTTAACCTGTGGATAACAGAGTTCCTAGGGATTTCGAGGCCACTAAATGCAAGTCTAAGGACTACTCTTATGTGGATCCAGAAACTAGAGGTAGGCCCTGAGGAAAAAGTGGCAAGGTCTCCATTAATATCTGGAAACATGAAGGATACCAGATTCTGGCTTGATATCCAACAAGATACGGGAGGCCAGTGGGACAAATAAATGAACAAGGCTATTGGTGCCCCTTTAAAACTTCATAGGGAATAGAGTCAAGTAAGATGGTCCCTTCTTAAGGGGCAAGCTGGGAAAGTTCAGTTATCATAAACATAGTAAGTCCCAGTTTGGTGAAAGGCATGACTTCTGTAAACCGCATACCATAAGGAAATGTAGTTCGTGGGATATTAACTTGGGTTAAGATTAATTAAGGAAATTAGGTCTCAACATTTGGGTGTGGACACTTTACACAATCACTACATACCATGAACATAGTTAAGGGCAGATAGCAAATGGAGATAGCTGGACTGCCTGAGTACGACCAGTTGAAAAGAATTATAGCCAAGATGAAACACAGCCTCTAATACCTGCAGCTTTGACCCAGTTCAAAAGAATATTTGGATCCACTTGTCAAAAGCTGCAGATAATTCTACTTAAACTAAAGCTGAGGCGTGGCCAATTAAGGTCTCCATTCTAGTATTGACGGTGACTGCCAACAGTTCCGATTCGATACTATGACTGGGCGGGAAACCTGCTAGCAGTAGGTGCAAAACATTGGAAACCTGTACATGTAAAGACATGGTATTCGCAACATAGGATTACAAAATGTAGTGCACAGAATGGTAATAAAGAAAGTAGCCAATAATTCTGCATCACAGAAGGTTCGGAGCCCACCTTCTTTAAGAATGGTAAGACTATGGCATTTTTGAAAAATTGAGGGGTCTCTTACTGACTCAATGACGCATTGTACTACAATGTCTCAAAGGGTTTCAGTTAATGGTCAATTTCAACAGTAGCACAATTAATTACTGGGAGCAAAGGAAAAAGACCAAAGAGACAAAACTCAATTCAACAAAAAGTCATATATATTTGTTATAGTTAACTTAATATATTTAGACATGTATAAGAGCAGAACTGTGTTAAATTAATCTGCATGTAACCTGTGGGATACTGTGCACAAGTGCTAGTGAAATGGTGACGGCGCAAGTGACATGTGAAAAAGTATGTACAGCGACAGTGGAAGGCGCAAACAAAAGACAATTGGTGACGAAGTTTCCATGGTAGAGATACCCAGACAATGAATGTTAATATATACAAGTTGAGTCAAAGTGGGTATCCTCGAAGAATAAGCGCCGAAATTTCCCTGTAAGAGTCGACTGCGTTTCAGCCTGTAGAAGAGGTTAGGCCATCATCAGGACCAGGTTACTCTTATTTATTTACAGTGGCATAGAATAACATAGCTGAGAACAAACGTCTATCCTCTGCCTGCCTCTCTTCGAGCATGGCGCCATCTGTTGCCCTGCCATAGATCCCATTGGACGCAGCTGTAGGCCGGGCAGGAAGTGAAGCAGATCACCCCCGCCCACTTTGCTAGCTAGCTGCAGCGTGGAGCCTTGCTGTGTGTTCGGGAACGTTTCGGGATGCTTTGGTGTGGGTTCATCAAGTGTCTCGTCTCAGTGCATGACAGTTCCCCACATAACTGTAATTCATATTTATTTCCAGATGTGTGTAATGCACTTTATGGAGAAGGCATATTTCACATAGTTGGCACTTCTCTGCACAGTTTTCAAACTTGCTCACCTTTATAGGCACCACTGGCCCGCCCCTAAAACCCTCCCTAATGACCACTGCCCTTCACCTTGTCCTTCCGGCCGCGTGAAGATCCGCGGGGGAAGACTGGTCTTCGATCCTGCTTCCCCCCGGAGACCGACATCGCGCAATAACTACACTCCACGCTGACTTGAAGCATGAGAGGCCATTTATTAGGACGAGGTTATCATAACGCCAAACATTTATTAAACATAACATGCAACTATCTAACTTTACTCAACAATAATAACTCGTACCCCTCATCCATCCTTCAACCATCTCACCTGTTACACTCCTCCCGATTCTTGCTGTAAAATCTCCATACATCCCTTCTCACCTTCACAACCCTCTTAAACATCCTCTCTTGACTTTCTTCTGCTGCACCTTGCATTCTGTGCTCTGCCCTCATTCACCTGTGCACCTTCCCCCCCTGAGGGGTGGCTCCGCCCATCCGAGACTCACCACCCTTCCAAAGTTACGCAACCGTAGAGCCTTATAACCTGTCCTAAACTGTCATGCTTAACTCTCACTCCTTTTCTGATGGTAGGGTGGGTAGGTGGACTAAATTCTGACGAAAAAAAACCTCCCTAACCCGGTGGTGAAAGGTGTTGGGAAAGAGGCTGGAGCCTCCCACCCAAACACCTTTATAAGCACCACCGGCCCTCCCCTAAATCCTCCCTAATGTCCCCTGCCCTTCACCTTGTCCTTCCGGTAGCTAGAAGATTCCCGGGGGAAGACTGGTTTGCAACCCTGATTTCCCCACGCTATAACTACTCTCCACCCTGACTTGAAGCGTAAAAGGCCATTTATTAGGACAAGGTTATCATAACTCCAAGCATTTATTAAACATAACATGCAACTATATAACTTTATTCAACAATACTAACTCGTACCCCATATCCATTCTTCAACCATTTCACCCATTACACTCCTCCCCATTCTTGCTGTAAACTTCTCCTAACATCCCTTCTCACCCTCATAGCCCTCTTAAACATCATCTCTTGACTTTCTTCTGCTGCACCTTGCATCCTACGCTCCGCCCTCATTCACCTGTGTACCTTCCTCCCCCACCGAGGGGTGACTCCGCCCATACGAGATTCACTACCCTTCCAAAGTTCCGGCAACCCTAGAGCCTTATAACCTGTCCTAAACTGGCACGCCTAACTCTCACCCCTTCCCCCTTTCTGACTGTAGGGTGGGTGGATGGACTAAATTCTGAAGAAAAACCCGGTGGTGCAAGGTATTGGGAAAGAGAGCGGAACCTCCCACCCAAACACCTTGATAGGCACCACTGGCCCGCCCCTAAAACTTCCCTAATGACCCCTGCCCTTCATCTTGTCCTTCCGGCTGCGCGAACATCCGCGGTGGAAGACTGGTCTGCGACTCTGCTTCCCACGGGGACCGACATCATGCAATAACTACACTCCATGCTGATTTGAAGCGTAAAAGGCCATTTATTAGGATAATGTTATCATAACTCCAAAAATGTATTAAACATAACATGCGACTATATAACT
The DNA here is from genome assembly GCF_964204655.1 of Triturus cristatus. Lineage (NCBI taxonomy): Eukaryota > Metazoa > Chordata > Amphibia > Caudata > Salamandridae > Triturus > Triturus cristatus. The sequence continues at coordinate 561,446,252 of NC_140590.1, forward strand.
TTACTCAGCAATAATAACTCGTACCCCTCATCCATTCTTCAACCATCTCACCTGTTACACTCTACCTCATTCTTGCTGTAAACATCTCCAAACATCCCTTCTCGCCTTCGCAGCCCTCTTAAACATCCCCTTTTGACTTTTCTCTGCTGCACCTTGCATCCTGCGCTCTGCCCTCATTCACCTGGGTACCTTCTCCCACCACCGAGGGGTGGATCCGCCCATCCAAGACTTACCACCCCTACAAAGTTCTGCAACCCTAGAGCCTTATAACCTGTCCTAAAGTGGCACGCTTAACTCTCACCCCTTCCTCCTTTCTGACTGTCGGGTGGGTGGGAGGACTAAATTCTGAAGAAAAAAACCCTCTCTATCTCGGTCGTGTGAGGTGTTGGGAAAGAGGCCGGAACCTCCCACGCAAACACCTTTATAGGCACCACCGGATCGCCAATAAACCCTCCCTGATGACCCCCGCCCTTCACCTTGTCCTTCCGGCCCCGCGAAGATCCCCGGGGAAGACTGGTCTGCGACCCTGCTTCCCCCGCGGACCGACATTCTGGTTTAGACGTTTAGAAAGGGGCCGTTGCCCATCGCATTAGCTCTGTTAAACACCTCTGCAAGGAGAATTTGTTGTAATGAGCTTTGGTCTGGTGTCTAGAGTATGGAGCACTGTGCTTAGTGCGTTCCATGTTCCACTTGTGAGTCTGGAGTTCCAGAGCTGGCAGTTGATTTACAGCTGGCCACGGATGAGCTGTTCAACCTCCGCAGGCTACAACTTTTGAAATAAAGTTTACATACCTTACCACATCACTTCCTGTGTTCCTCTCATGAGTGATGATAACCTTGTCCTCCTTGCTCCACACCTGCCACTTGAGGCACAATTCAAGGACTCTCCAGAAGAGATCGTCATAAAAGACGATGAAAATCAGGATGCCACAGATGCTAACAACGATTTCATAATTCTCAAACATAAACAGATTCTTCTGGAGTAGTGGACGTTTATGGAGAAAAGATTAGAAATTCTTCCTATAGAATCTTTCATAGCTTTTGTGTTTTATTTTACTCCTAGAAAATTAATTGTCCTGCTAGAAGAAAAGAACAAGCATTTGCAATGCAATAGGTCTCACATCTGTGATAGTTTAGGCTATTGGCATTGTAAATCGCAATGCCTTTTATTTATGTTTTAAAAACCAAAACATAAATAAAAGGCATTGTCATTTACAATGCCAATAGCTCAAACTCTCATAAATGCGAGACCTCTTGCATTGCAAATGCTTGTTTTACTGGGGGACGCCCACTTTGGATACACATGCGCAGTAGTTGTAGACTGTTCAAGAGTCACCATTACTGATGATTAAAGTAGTGTGATTACAGGTACCCCCACGCCATATGCCCATGAACGGGGAAAGTTTCCTGTTAATGCAAAACACGTAAATGCCAAGTGTCACAACAACTATTTCTCACCACAGCTTTCACCTTTGTGAGAGCTACTGAACACTTTTATGCTTGTACAAAAATTTGATACCATGTTATATCCATCGAGACTCTCTTCAAATCCTTTTCCTCTCCATACATTCCCATATGTCGGTTTTTGTTTTTTTACTTATTAACTAAATTCTGCAAGGCCAAAGTCTGACATAACTGATGCTCAGAGAGTTAATGGTCGTTAGAATGAAAGGTATCATCAAGTAAAGCGTCTTGCTCATTTTCAACAGTTTGGCTGTCGTCCATATTCTTTCTGGTCAGTCGTGTATATTTTTTTTACCCCTGGGTCTATTTATGTAACACCTAATGGCCCTTTAAGCCCAGACATAGTTATTTTCTGAAATCGCATAATTCTGGTTCCCAGTACTTGTCGTTGTATTGAATTGCACTGATTTAGAACTACTTGCCCTCTGCTGCCCTGGCTTCTAAAAAGGCCTTGATCGAGAGTCATATCAAAGCTTGGCAGCTTGTGAGCTACCCCCAGTGCAGCGCCCGTCGAGCTTCAAACAATACGGAACAATATGAAAAATGTATTTCTCGATGACAAACACTTCCTTCAGGGCACAGCTCGAGTTCGAGCTTGTTCACAAATGTATTAAAGGCTTCACTTTATAGTGAGAAGCTGCAGTAATTCTTTGATAAAAGTATAGGGGTGCTCCTGCAATTTATGTTAAAGTATAGATATCTCTTCAGGGGGATCTATTCTGTTGCCAGCAAGGGTCATAGTAACTCCCAGTTTCAGTGTGTAGGTCTCAGAAAACTCTTCTCACTGCCGCCAACCACACTTCTCAGAAGAAGCCTTGATCTCGACCTGCTGTCAGTGAGGGAGCAGCTTTCTGATTTTGGGAGCCTCTGTTCTGACTACCTTTTTGTGTTTAAGTCCTGGTCGAATGAGACTCTAAATTACTGGCTTGTCCTCACATCCTTCAATGTTAAAGGAGACTCCTGGCACACAGCCTAGGCTCTTTTTGGCTTAAACAGCAGACTCTGTAACTTGTGATCATTACTTTCCCTAATATTGTTGACCTCTGTCATGGATTAAAACGGGCAAAACAACATGGCAAGAAGAGTGACAGATGCGAAGCACCAGCCCACCCATCTGGGACACCCGACCTGCTAATCATGCCATGCCGACTACCGCCAGCAACGCTCTCCCTGCTCCCGGCAATCTTCCTCCACGTGCACGGGACTCTTGGCACAAAACTTGAGAAGGTAAACCTTCAGTGGAACTAATCTGGGGCTGTATCTGTCGTGCGTTCCATCATGGTTGGCTTGAATTTGACACAACCCAGTGCAACCAGATATACCCGGTTGGCGCTTTATGCTTTTAGGTGCTATTTTACAGTTGTTTCTTTAAAAATTCAGAACTTCGGTTTTACTGATTGGATTTTTGCAATTTTGATCTTGTGTAATTTATTAGATTTTGCTCTCTTTTTCTAACCTACTGTGGGATCTGTTTGTGCTGTGTTTTCACTGATTTACTGTTTGAAGTGCTGCACAAATGCTTTACACATTGCCTCCAAGTTAAGCCTGACGGCTCTGTGCCAAGCTACCAGGGGGGTGAGCACAGGTTAACTTGTGGTTTGCTTGTTCTCTATCCTGACTAAGATTGTTGTTGCTCATTGACCAGGGCTCACACCCATTCACCAGTAACCCAATTTCTAACACCATGTATGACACATTTATTGCTGAAGAGACGACTCCTGCATAGAAGGATGGATTTTGTAATGTTATAGAATCTCTAAGGTGGCAGGTTGGATGACAATGTTAACAATTATAGAGAGCACTGTACGTGAACATGACCTTAGGAGCTGTTCACTTTATTTACGACAGGTAAATGAACCCGCTAAGAAAAAAATAAAACAATACACATTCCTCCAGTTGTGTGCTGAAGAACAGATCCCTAAATTGAAAAAGCTTGATACCCATAGTAGATTGGTGGAAGGGTTACATGTAAAATAGGTCCTTGTTACTAAATCTCAAGGCTTAATTGGTTTGTAGAAAAGTAATTTTCTTTGTCATGGTACACATCTAAGTCGTAAACTGAGACATCTATCCTGGATGTGATTTGCAGATAGTGGAATAGTCTTCTACCATCTGAAATGTGAAGAGACCTTCATAGACAAATAGCTGATCTGATTCCAGCATTTGCTGCAACCCAAAGCTTTGCTAGCTGGTTTCTATAACTCCAAAATGTAAAGACAATTGTGTGGTCATGTCCAGTTTGCTATTGATGATTATTGCCAGGTTCATCGTGTGGGTTCTGGGTGAGGGTGTGGGCCTGAGTTTGGCTGGCCACCAGTTGGAGTCCCATGGTGTGGTGTTCTTGCCAATGATCACTACTTTTGCCTTATTGATGTTGAAATTACAAAAGCTGACTTTCATCCAGTTAGTGACTTTGGACATGCAGGCAGTGAACTTGTTTCTTGTGTTGGGGTCTTGTCTGAGACGGAGAGTAAGAGTTGCACTTGATTTGCACAGTATAGTATGTTGATATTGTGTGCGCAGATGACATTGGACAGAGGGATCCTGCCTGAGTTAAAGAGGGTGGGGCTGAGCGATAATCCTTAAGGCACTTCGCAGATGTGTTTGTGGGCTTCCAAGGAATAAGATGCCAGGCTTACAGCTTGTTTTCTATCCGTTAAGAAGGGGCAGATCCAGTGGAGAGTGGGTCCTTGGATGCCAATCTCATGAGGCACCTGATGAGGATAGGGTGAGAGACTGTGTCAAATGCTGACGAGAGGTCCTGGAGAATGAGGGCTGCCGTGTCACCTCTTTCAAGGATTAAGTAGATGTTGACTGTGGCAGCGATGAGTGCTGTTTCCCTTCTGTGGTTAGCCTGAATCCTGACTGCATGGTGTTTAGGAGATGAGGGGGGTGGTTGAGGTAATCTGTGAGGTGTTAGTTGATTTGTTTCTCGAAGACCTTTGCTGTGTATGGTAGGAGGGAGATGGGTCTGTAGTTGGAAAGCGTGGCTGGGTCAGCAGATGGTTTCTTGTGCAGGGGCGTGATGGTAGCATAATTTCAGGTGTCCAGGATTGTGGCTTTGTTGATGGAGGAATTGAGGAGGGGTGTTAGTGCTTTGCTGAACGGTAGAGTTCCTTTGATGATGGCATGGTGGGAATAATGGTCAGATGGAACCCCGAGTGGATGGTCTTCGTGGTAGCAGTGATTTCGATGGTGATGAAAGCAGGCCACGAGGTAAGGGCTTGTTCATTGGCTGTGAAGGGAAGTTGAGCTGTGACAGTGGCGGGGTCCAGTTGAAAGTCAATGCTGATGTATATGGAGGTTATTTTGTTACAGAAGAATTCTGATTGCTTGTTGCAAAGGTCTTGTGAAGGGTTGATGTTACCGGAGGCTACAGGAGGTGCAGTGAACTCTTTGATTATGGCTGTTAGACCTGGCATCTTTGGCGTGGTTTCCCCTGACTTTTTTGCCTCTACCTCCTGTATTTTTGACGCTGTGCTGGATTCCGTTTTTGCTGGTTTAGATGCTTTGGGCACTTTGCCACTGCTGATCAGTGTTAAAGTGCAAGTGCTCCCTAGGTAAATTGTTATTGTAATTGGTTATCCATGATTGGCATATTTGTGTTACCAGGAAGTCCCTAGTAAAGTGCACCAAGTGTGCCAGGGCTGGTGATTCAAATGCTACTAGTGGGCCTGCAGCACTGATTGTGCCACCCACATGAGTTGCCCTAAAAGGGTGTCTCAGGCCTGCCACCGCGATGCCTGGGTGCAGTTGCTAACTGCCATGCTGCCCTGACCAGTGTCCACACTGGCCAGGCCTAACCCTTCCCTTTCTATACACATTGGAAACCCCTATGGAAGGCCCTAGGTACCCCCCTGGACAGGGTGCAGTGTATGTGAAAGGTAGAGCATGTACTAGTGTGGGTGACATGCTCTGGTAGTGAATTACAGCCATTTTCGTTTTTCAATATTGCAAGGCCACCTGTTCTCCATAGGCCAGAATGGGCAGTTTGATTATTACATTTTATAATCCTAAACTGACTCAGGGAACATGGTAGAAATTCGGGCTTAGTATGCTGAACTCAGAATGATAAAATACATCTTTTAGTGAAGTTGGTTTTAACATTCTGTGTTTGAAAATACCACTTTTAGTAAGTAGGTATTTTCTTGTCTAACCATCCAAACATGCCTTTGCTAGGCTGTGTATTCCTTGTCTGTAGTTTGAGTGACAGGGGCTGGGGAATTCCAGGGAGCTGGGGAATTCCCGGAGAAAGGGTGGCCAGCACAGGGCTGAATAGAGAGATCTACATCTAGATGGGAGGGAGGAGTTGCACCTGGGACTGAATAGGACAGTGCCTGCCCCCCACAGTGCTGGCTCCACCCCCTGTGGTGCGTCTGATGTCTCTGGCCTGCACTGTGAAAGAAGAGAAGGAATCATGTCAACAAAGTGCTCCAGGGCTGTGCTTTCCCTCCACAATGCTGGTTTCACCTCATGGGGGGCGTATGATGTTTCTGCCCTGCACTGTGAAAGGAAAGAAGGGGTCATGTAAACAGAGTGCTCCAGAACTGGTTTGGACTGGGCAAAAGCCCCTCTGCCCTCAGAGGACAAAGGATGTTGGGGTATAAATATTGGGACCCTGATCCCAAGAATTTAGATCATCCTGGAATCAAGAAGGAAGCTCTGCCAAGGAGAAAGCTGGAAGACTGAAGAAGAAGGACTGACCTGCTGTAAGGCTGACCTGCAGTTGCTTTGCTGCCAAGGAGAGAGGAAGGACTTTGCTGTGTGCTGTGTCCCCTGGCTTGAAGGAATCTCCAAGGGCCTGAGTAGAGCTGGCCTCCTGTTAAGAAGTCCCAGGAACAAAAGGACTTCACCCCCAGCTTCCCCCTGAACTCTGCTGTGTGAGTTCTGCCCTTCCTAGAGTGCTTGATCCAATTGTGGGGCCTCTGGAAGTTGTGCCTGCTGTTGGGAAGCTGACCAAGAGAAAAGAAGTAAAAGATCTGCAACTTTTTCACACACTGCCGGCTTAGCGAGAAAATTACCGTCGCCGCGAAGATCGTCGCAGCGCCTCTCGCCGCTGCAACGTCAACGCCGCGTTCATCATTGGAGCGCATGGCCCTAGAGCGGGAAGATTCCCGTCGCTGAGAGTATCATCGCAGGGCCTGCCGACGCTGAGTGAGATCATCGCACCGCTCATTAGCGGGCCGCATTTCTTCGCTGCGAACAACGTCGCAGAGCCATCGAAGATCGTCACACCACTCGTTAGCGGGCCGTATTTTGTCGCATCGTGCCTTTGCGAGTACATTTCTACTGGAGAAGCTACACCTTGGAATCCATACAAGTATCGCCTCACTCCCCATACAGACCGGATTCGTCGCACACACCCGTGCAGCAGAGTGGTCGCATCGCCTCCCCAGGGTCTCAGGACTGACGCTGTTGCTTGTTTTTCGACGCCTGAGCGCCGCTAGGAACTTTTATCGCATCACCGGGTACTGTTGGCTAAAATCGACGCTATTGTGGATTATTTTGTCGCTAAGCTAAGAACTCTTTTGAAACCATATTCTTGAACTGTGTATGTTGGATTTTTGTCGTTTTGGTCTTGTGTAGTTTATATTAAAGTACTTTATTTATCTACACTGGTGTGGAGTCCATTTGTGGTGTTTTCACTGTGTTACTGTGAGTGTTGGTACAAATACTTTACACATTGCCTTTGATAAGCCTGTCTGCTCGTGCCAAGCTACCAAGGGGGTGAGCAGGGGTTATCTAAAGAGTGTATCCCCCTTAGCCTGACTAGAAGCAGGGGTCCCTGTTTGGAAAGTGGTACCTACCTCTGCCAACTAGAGACCCCCAGATCTAACAATGGCGTAGGCTTTTTTTCTGCTGTTAGTACTGGCATCAATGCAATCTGTAAGAGCTGTGCGCTTTGTGTTCTGTATCTGCTTCTGGTAGTGTCTTAGGGCTGATTCAAAGATGAGATAAAGTTCACAGTGCTGGTTGTGACGTTGCTTACCTGAGGATAAAGTCACAGTTGTACATTTCAGACTACCTCTGTTTCTTTTGATTTGTGATGGGGACTAATGAATTGGCCAATGAGAGTGTGAATAGTGTCCCACAGACAGACCTGGCAGTGTCCCAGTTGTACCGATATTTGCTTGTCACCAGCTGTGATGCATCTCGTCTGTTGTGCCCTTTAAACACTCCTTAAGGATCTTTGTTTGATTTGGAAAACGACTGCAAATTTGCTAGCATCATGGAATCTCTGGCAGAAGAATCACCATCCCTGGTCGACGTGGAATAGGAGCTGAATGTAGGTACTGAAAAGGCAGGGCCAAAAGGGAAGCCCTGTGGCACACTACAATTTATTCAGGTGGAAGTAAAAGAGGTGGAGCCCATCAAAACCATGCTTTATTGTCCCAGACGGAACCGCCACGGTGTTGTGAACTTCACACCAGCTACTGTCTTTCTGCAGTATGGCTAAGGCATGGCAGGATTGTCACATCAGGGAAGCATCACAAAAAGAAAGTATCAATAATATTTTATTTCAGGAATATCTCATAAAATTATATCACATAAAAACAACACAGAGATGGCATATTATGTACAATTCATACACTAGTCAAATGCATAGTTAATTAAGATTCAGGTTAGGCAACGTTTATCACATAATCCCATCGCGAAGTTTAATAAACAGTGATTTGTGTTTTCCCATGCCAAACCTATTCAGATACAGTTCATATTCCCGATGCTTTTGACATTCAGAGATTAGTCTCCTTTGTACCTTGGTCTGATATCTGATACAGAACCACAACTGATGTTATTTCCTCTTTTATTTCAGGGACTAACTTCATAGTGATCGTTTGGCGCTTGAGCTGAATACTCTTTATTAAATAAAGTAGAATAAACATATATAAATCATGGCAAGCGTATGATTCCTGAATCTTTTGATTCCTGAACAGTTCTGAAAGAATATGCCACGTTACTTCGCATGTGTTTACCATGCATGCCATTACAACGCTGTTGTTACAATGACCGCGTTGTTACCTCGCATACAATAACAATGCAAGTCTGAACAACGACTAGCTATGGGGGGGCGCTGGATTTTGGAATAGCATAATTTACTATTCCAACTCCAGTCTGTGCAACAGTAGGGAAGGTGTTGGATTTTAAATCCAACACCTTCTGCCCCCTACAGCAAGTCGTTGTTCCCACTTGCGTTGTAATGGCATGAGTTGTAACAAAGCAGTAGTTGTAAAAACCATGTTGTAATGACATGCGTGGTTTCGCACTCGTGGTAAACGATGTTTACCATTCTGCAAAGTCTGCTCCATTTGTTTTAAGTGCAGAGTTCAAACCAAAAGGTCAGAAGCTTAGTTCAGACCCTTTTCAGGATACGATCATGACCCCAAGTTTACAGCAAAACATACGTCCTCAAAACTCAGTCCCATCGACGTCTGCTGAAGGAACCTTTAAAGTAGATGAAGTGGCTCTTCATCCAAATCTATCTAGCAAAGCACCTTTATGTTACACCAGTTTACTGGGAGGCTATGGCAGAGATGTTTGTTAGCAAGGGCGGCTGCTGTGGCATTTAAGTGGTGAGACAGAAGGGGGAGGACAGCGCAGGGGGCAGTGCGGTAGGCAGCACGGGGAAAAGATTTAAAAATATAATGCCTACCTGCATTCTGCAGCATTGATGCTCTTCTGGCTTCAGTTCCTCGACCTCGACACCTGGCATGCCACAGGGTTCCCTATGCCAATACAGACGCTGCTCTCATGCTGGTATTTCCCAGTATGAGAGATGCGCTGTGACTGGTGTGAGCACCATAGTTAGGCGCTCACTAAGGCCCTATGACCCCTTGCTTGTTCTTTACCCGGCTGTAAAGCACAGCTCGGGTGGAGAGATATAAGTGCGCAAGACAGTTTGCCTGGCCTTAGACGGCCGGCCAAACCATTATGCACACTTGAAGTAGTGCCACAACTTCTCCTCCTTCCAGTGGCTTTGTCGACATGTGGGAATGGACGGCCCCGCCTTTGGCTCAGGTGCAGGAAGTAAGCGAGGAAAAATGTAATTATAATGACATTTTTTATTATCATTTTATTTTTCACTGCTCAAAAGCAGTGGGAAGACACTCCTCCGCCTTAGCGGAGGAGCCGTCGCTGCTTTTTAGGCAATATGTATCATCACACAGGTGCCGTCCTAAAGTGAGGGAAGCTTTTCAAAAGGAAAGAATCATTGAGTCATATTCAGCCGTAAAGTCAACTCACATCTTTTGCTGGGGAGGAACAATTAAGACTGTATGACTACAGTTACACGTGCCTTGTGTGAAAGGAAGGATGAGTAGTGTGACATCCATGACGGAGTCTTGCCATCAAGACCACATTTGAGGCAAGGCCTAAGGAATATGTCACTCATGGTCAGGTAGACTGCACTTGCTCAGCTAGGACATGATGAAGACTTCCACCAGGCTGGCCACCGCATGCATGCGGTAGAAGATTCCAAATGGCAGGCAGATGTTGACGATGGCTATCCATATAGTTTTCCCGTAGAACTTCACTTCCTTCTCATAGTCGAACTGTGGCCGGCCACCAAATGCTGGTATGATCCAAAACTGTGAAGCAACAAAACATCATTATAATTGTAGTGAGGAGCCAGATGGTAATATTTTGTTGGAGAAAATGACAAAAAAACTTTACTGCCACAGATATTCCTAGAGGCTCTTTTTAGTTTCACTTTCAACCACCTGCTACCCCAACACCCATGCTGCTGTAATTACTCCTCTTAGGAATATTTGAGCCCTTGGGTAATCCCCCCGCAGACAGTCAAACCACCCACAAAACCAAACTAGCCTCCTCGACTGCCGCAGGAAAATTACAAAATTGTATGGCCTTTGTTAAACCTCAGAGAATTTACGGCCTCTAACACTATTTTATAGAAATTGTGTTATTTCCGTTTAGCTATAGTAAAAAGAAATGATATCACAACATATGAGATGTAGAAAAGAGATGACGTGGCGAAGAGCACTTATGCAGTACTCTCTTGACCCATTCCCTGGTAGTCTCAGTTTGTGTCTGGAATGTTGAGAGTGAAGATTTAATAGAATTTGTGTGTGTGAGAGGAGTGGAAACTAGGCGATAGGGACATTTGAAGGGAGCCCTCACAGGACCTACCTGCTGTTTTTATAATCTGTAATTGCCATAGGTGGATACACACATACCCTTTATATTGTCTCATGGGGCTAATATTGCAGTGTGAACCTCCATCATCTAAAACAGGGTGTCTCACAGGCCCTTCCACCTTTCTGTTATGTGGACACTTTGCTATTGGAAGGACAATGACAATGTTGGTACCAAAGGGCTGAGCCCTTCACTGCTTACAAAAAGACGCAATAGTAGATTACCAACAGTGCCTGCCGGGGACACACACCTGTCAACAAATGGAAATGGGTATATGAGGGTACTCCTAGTAAAATAACATAAAAGGGAAATCTATTTAAAAAACAAAACTCAGGAGAAGAGGAGAAGTTCCACGACATAATGGCGGGTCACTTGACCTATCCTTGCTTCAGATGTGTGTCATGGTCTGCTTTGATGAATGTCTGACCTAACTCTCTTTCTTCACTCATAGTCTACCTTTCCAACCACTAATCTGCAAGAGAAGATTGTGGTAAGGGAGGCACAGATAGCAACATATGGTGTGAAGGTCTTTGCAGGGCACCCAAAGTAACTCTCACTTTTATCAGTCAAGGAGCTTTGCAAGACCTCATTCGTGAGACTAAAAGTGGGAAGGCGGTTTCATGAAGCTGTCAGATGGTACAAGTTAGTAGAAGTAATATTTCTCTTTCAACTCTGAACCGGTATCCTCTGCTTTCTGCATCAGTAGACAAATCTGAAATTCACTGATCTCCAGTGGCCTGTGGGTGGCCAACACCGCTCATCATTTTCCTGCTCAGAGCCAATGAGTACTTAATGAAGGTCTGTAGTGTAACTCTGAATTGATTTGGCAATTGCATCAAGGAAGGGTCGATACTCTGGGTACCAGTGAGGGTGGAATGGAGTTCACCTCCACCCCTGTGCTTTCTCTAGAGACCCTATGCTCGCACTTTTGAAAAGTGCCAGACGCCAAGCTGCAGGAACGCAGGAGTGCTCCTGCATCACCAGCCCGGACATGAGCGGCAGGCACTCTGAGGTACAGTAACTCAAGACACAGGGGCGTCAATAAAAGTGAGCAGCAGGGGGTGCCACTGCAGCACAGACGTCAGCTCCGTTCACAGTCTCAGCTGGACAGGACTCGGGCACTTTACAGGGCAGCTCCGTGCATGGTTGACCAGCTGCTTGACACAATGGAGAGTATAGTTCCCAGGCAACATATTATCACACAAATACAAATATAGTACAAGAAATGAGTTCAAAAGGTGACTTATACAAACAATAATGTTTAATCAAGAAAGCAAATACATTGACATTTCGTTAAATAGCCATCAAATTTATAACATTAATAAATCCATATTACAAATAAATATATTGTAATTTAAAAACAATGAGTGGCAGAGATAAATTTTTTGACGCGCGTTTCGGCACTGTGGGTGCCTTCGTCAGAAGTTGCCACCAATAAATCTAAAATTGATTAAAAGGGCATATAGAACTCATTTTTGTGATTATTACATGGGAGGTTTGGTCTATTCTATCATGTCCTTACTTACATATATTGTAACTTACCCTCATCTTTTCTATATGCCTTTTCTTTCATTTAAGAATTCAATGCAAATGTTGTTTATTGTAACTTCTATCTAGATGCTCATTAGTCACTAGCAGATTGTAACACAGCTCTATAATTATGATGTAAATAAATTGAATGTAATAATCACAAAAATGAGTTCTATATGCCCTTTTAATCAATTTTATATTTACTGGTGGCAACTTCTGACGAAGGCACCCACAGTGCCGAAACGCGCGTCGAAAAATTTATCTCTGCCACTCATTGTTTATAAATTACAATATATTTCTTTGTAATATGGATTTATTAATGTTATACATTTGATGCCTTTTTAACAAAATGTCAATGTATTTGCTTTCTCGATTAAACATTATTGTTTGTATAAGTCACCTTTTGAACTCATTTCTTGTACTATATTTGTATTTCTGTGATTATATGTTGCCTGGTAACTATACTCTCCATTGTGTTTTTGCCCTGTCCCAGGAACTACATTATTCTACAGGGGGTCCTTGATATCCACATGTGACCAGCTGCTTGAGGCAGATCTAGGCTAAAATGGAATCACATAAACAGTATACAGGGAAAGGAGGCTGGCAAGCCAACCTGGATGGGTTCCCAAAATCAGGTGACCTCCGGACGTCATCAGAACAATCCTTTGCCGAGGGATGTGAAGTCCCACATTAGTGCCCCAGCTGCTGCCCCATGTCTCGTAGTATATAAGCAGCAATAGGACGACCCATACACTGAGAGGGGAACCCGGGTCAATTTAGTAAAGTATCTAGGGGCATATCAGCACGGGGCCGCAATAGAATTATCGGCGCTTTAGCATCTGTTTTTGGGCGAACAGTGGCGATAATTCTATCGCACTATCAGCAAAGACACGCTAGCGCATGTTCTCATGCCTCAACGCCCTTTTCCTTAACGACCAGCTTTGCATCTCTAATGAGATGCAAAGTGGGCGTTCCTCACCAGAATAGCGTGGGAAATGTCGCTAACTGACATTTCTCCTATTATTAATCTGCACGCTAACCTGCACAGCGATAAGAAAAGTAGCGCTAACCGCGCTTATCGCTACTTTCCTTATGCCTGGCTTCAATCTGACTTAGCCATTATATCCAATGGAAGGTGGATATTATAGCTAAGGCTGCCCTGCCCTATCATCAAGCTATCGCCTTTCGCTGTGCGATTATCGCTGGATTTCCAGCAATAATCGCATGTTTAGCAGCTATCGCTTGGATTTTTATCGCTTTGGAGATAAGCGTCGCTGATAGCGCGCTATCTCAGCGATAAAATCCAGTGAAAGCCGGCTATAATTATCCTCGCGCTAAGCGCGCAAAGCGATAATTATCGCCGGCTGTTGCCGATATGCCCCCTTATTGGTTCACGAATGGGCAATCATGTAGGTGTTGGAATAAGATGAAACACCATTCTGCCACAGCACCCTCTGCCACAGCACCCTGCTTCCTGTCTCTGGTCCAAATCCCTGCTGTATACCCATGCTATCGGACCTGTCCGCTGTCTCTACTGTCTGTCCTTCCCTCCTTCCTCCCCGTGCTTCGGTGCCCTCTGCCTATCTGGCTCTATGCCACAGCACCCTGTCTCTGTCCCTCCCCCTACTGCATTCCCATGGCTAGGGTCCCTGCCCCTACTCCCCACCATAGCTACTATCCTCTATCGCTGCACTCTCCCCCCATCCCTTGCTCTGCCCAACATGTCAGCCTTTCTGCCACTGCTCTGTCCCTACCCCTGTACTCGGTCCTTGCTCCCTGCCCCACTCTGTTACTACACATTGGCCATGCTCCCTGCCCCTTCCCTCTACCACTACACTGCCTTTATCCTGCCCTTGTCCTGTCCTAAGCCCTGTAGCCTGCACTCTGCCATAATCCCTGTTCACCGTCTCTGCCTCTCCCTCACTCTTTACTTCTGTCCTCCCGCCCCCAATTAATATTTTACTATCCACTGTACAATCTTTTGCTCCTGGGTTATTTAGGATTCCCATCCTAATTAGCATAAAGCTTACTGAAACAAGAAACAAGCAGCTGGGTTATAGAGGACTGCACTGCCAAGACAAGTCACTGAAAAGTGGTGAAATATTGCCCGCCTCAGATGGCCAGCTGCCAAATGACCATAAATTATAATAACATTCACAGGGGTATGAGAGGCAATATATTGGAAAATTTCTGCAGTATATAGGAGGCGGTCCACAGTCTCCTCGCATTTCCAGGATCACCTCAGAAAATCCACTGAGAGGTCAGTGGTTTCCTTGCGCTTTCATATTCCTCTACATTGACCAATCAGAATTAATTTCTGTTTCAGCCCCTTGTTTCTCTTACCTTCATAGGTTTCTTTAACTCAGACTTCTCAGTCACGGAACTTAAATCTTTCTCTAAGTCATTCTTGGGACTTTTAAATGCCAACTTTCGGTTCACCCTTCCATTTCACCCTTCCTGTTGCCTTAATGGGTCCCCTGGTTACTTTCGTTTCAGTCCAAACTCGTATTTTCCCCTCACTAACATAAGCCATCACCCCCTCTTTTCTTTTCTAAATGGGTCCCCTTCCTACTCATGACACCTGTCTGCTCGGTTCTCTCCACAAACCACCCAGCACAATAAGATGTCACCTTCTTGTTGCACCTTACTAACACAAGTTATTACAATTGATTTGTAATTAATATAGCTTACATCTATTGTATGATTTTAACAGCCCTTAAGAAGCCCATGTCTGGGCGAAACGCGTTGGCTGTATTGAATTTTGAGCACACCAAGAATAAAAACAACTAAGGAATACAAGCATCGATGTTTTCATACTTCATGTATATACTGCAGAAATGTTCCAATATATTGCCTCTCATACCCCTGTGAATGTAATTAGCATAAGCTTGGTAACCTACCCATCATCATTAGGGGCCCGAGTCTAAGTCACAGTTTAGCAGGGTCTAAGCAGCCTCACCTCATAGCTGAAAGGTAGAGGAGTTGGCCTAACTGCTAAGGGGGTCGACCTCGAATCTGGGTAACTGAGTTCGAGACTCGGCAACGACACTGAACATCCTGTGATTCTGGTCAAATCACTTAATCTCCCCGTGGCTAACAAAAAAAAGCATTGGCATAGCCAATAGGACTCGCCTTTGGGACCTTATAAATGTTTAGCCATGCAACAGTTGATGTTGTTGCACCAAGGATATTCTGCTGCATAACTAAATACTTATGAGGTCCCAAAGGCGAGTCTTATTGGCAATGCCAATGCTTGTTTCACCTACCACCACCTCTCCTATGAAACTACCCACAGTGATAAAGAGTCTGAGCTGCCTTGCTATGCATGCAGACAATCACTCTTCAGAATATACTCACAATTATGTTACTCAGAAGCAAGAACAATGAGATCTCCCTCAGAAGTGACTTCTTACAGCTGTCCTTCCTGGAGTGGAAGATGGTATGATGTCCAGCTCTATGATTCCTGGACGATACCTCGGATACCACAAGCTCTTGCCCATGTGCCTCACCGAGCGAGGAATTATTCCAATTACTGACATTGTGGGAAATGGCAGGGTTGACGTAGATGAGCTCTGGCAGCTTCTCTTGGTGGGAGTGCAGCGATCCGTCATGCCCGGGGTGATCCTCATTCATGGGATAACGATGGAGACCTTCTATAATGAAAGTATTCTGGAAGGTGTGCTGGATGATGATGAGTATGGAGTAGACCAGATTGAGGATGCTCAGAAGTTCTCTTGGAGTTGTAGCCACCATGGCTACAATGGAGTAATATGAAATGCAATATTGTCCCAGTGTTGCACCCAGCAGTAATGCCACGTCCAATGTTCTGGTTGGATTCTTGTGGTTGTCCATGTGTCGGTCATCGAACCTATAGATGATGGACCCTCCCAGGGACACCAATGACATCAGAGCAAGGCTGACAATGTTGAAGATGTAAAACATGGTGAGGGCTTCAACCTTAGTTTCATCTGAAGTCACCTGCACTTCATAAATTATGAAGATTGCCAAACCAGCCACAACAGTACATACTCCCATGATGATGCCAACAAAAAGGGTCTTCCAGCTGAAGTGCATCTTGGGGTGGTGAGGATGGGGGTCAATACGCCGACCAACATTCTTCCACATCACGTAGGTCATGGCGGAGGCAAAGAGACTGTACTCAATATTGAAGGGATACAGGTAGTAATAGCCTGTCTTGAAGGTGTCGCAGATGTTGGTTGTGCATAGGCATTTGTTTGCTGATCCACCGCCAGCTGTGGTACAGAAAGAGGAGACCAGTGTTACAATACCCATACTACAGCTCACGGTTAATGTTCCAGCCACAACTCCCCAGCTCACCTACTCCTCCACCATGTCTCCTATTATATGGGCATCAACAAGTTCAGTCTGGGAGTCAGGTCTTGGATGAGCATGGCAAAATGGTGTCATGTTAGAAGGGAAGGTTAACAATTTCCTCCGAGTGGAGAGAGATCAGGGTGTTTCACTTAATGCCAATGCTATAAAAGACTGGAAGTGTGGAGGAAGAGATAGGTATCTGCTAATCATGTAGCCTTTCAAGACCACTGATGGTGAGGGTGACTGGCTTTATCCCAGTCCCTTAGGCTTTTGGGGAAACTACCAATTTCCCTAAAGCTAAACCGGCCCTTATACACTGCTGTATCTCTCAATCTTAAACCGCCTCCTTCCTCATCCTTCATCCATCATCCTTTAGGTTTTAGGTTCTGTTGCTTGATGGTAAGTATGTCAATCTATTTCATCACCTTAGAAAATTCCCTGACAATAGTTTCTATGCCTTCCCTTGTCTAGCATTTCACGTTTGCCTTTAGATAAAGTCCCCTTGTTCCTGTGGTCAGTGTTGACTGAGAAAAGTGGCAGTGGGAGTGTAGCTTACCTCTCGGCTCTAGGTACTGGCTCTCGTTCCCTGTTTGTGGGTGATTCTTGAATGGAATTGTATCAAAATTGTTGGTTTGGTGGATGGACTCATCTGTCACTGCGGCCATCCACACAGCGAGGTTTGTGGCCAGGGTGAGCATCAGACCGCACCTGGGAGAGAGAAGAGACGCCCATGGGCGCGAAAGCAGATATCCACACATCACCTGCACAGACACTCATGAAGAGCACACACATCACACCCAGAAAGAGTCCGTTTTAGCACTGAATAGGCTGGATATTTATTCAGTTATATTATGGACTCTAAAGTAGGCTTTTAATGAGTTGTGAGTGTTTTTAGTGAGTGAAGCCGCAAGCCTCTACCTAATTTTTTACCTTGTGCCCTTGGTTAGTTTGTTTGCCCATTGTCCTGTGCTGGCATATGTGTGCTAAGTGAGTGATGGTCAGGCTCGCTTTTTATTATGTAATGGGGCGTGCCATAGGTGTCCCTTCCTAATAGTGAGTCGAGGGGGGTGTACAATTGTTTTGCGACTTGAATTTGGTCGCAAAACAATCACACTTTACTGCCTTCTTCAAGTAGGTGGTAAGCCAGCCGCAAACAGGAAGGGGTACTCAGGGGACCCTTTTCCCCTTTGTGATTGGCAGCAAAAACATTTTTAAGGACAGGCAGTGGTCCCAGGGACCACTGTCTACTTTTCATTTTTCTTTTTTAAATGCATCCTGTTTGCCTTAAGGGAAACGAGCTGCATTTGAAAAAAAGAATGCTTTTTAAGAAAATAAATCACAGACATGGTAGTCTGCTGACCCCAGCAGGCCACCATCCTTGTGATTATAGGCTACTCCCAATGAGTCGCAAATTGCGACTTACATCATGAATATTAATGAGGTAGGTCATTTGCGAGCCCATTGGGAATCGCTAAATGTGTCTGAGACACATTAGAACATTTCATTTTGCAACTCGCAAATTGCGAGTTGCTAAAAATCTCAATTTGCAAGTCGCAAAATGAAATAGTCGTACATGTGGCCCTTAAATCAGTGATTGCGGGACTGACAGAAAAGAAAAAAGAAGATAGCGAAAAAAAGAAAATTATCAAAAAAACAGTGTGGTGAATGAGAGAGTGCATTGAAGAGAGAGAGATGGGAAGAGTTAGAGACAGCGATGCAAGATACGTGGGGCACGAACAGTGAGTGATTGTGGAAGGGAGAAACACCCAATTCAGTAACATATTTACTTGGATATCCAGTCATTTGTGAGAAATGTTTGGCAATGAAGAACCAAGAACCTTATTTCATCTGTTAGGACTGTCTTTCCACACACATCAACCAGAATAAACAAGAGATCCCCGGTAAAGCATGCACTGATAAACTGGCTCAGAATCAGACTATGTCTGTTTAGTTTAGTCCTCCTGAATCGCATCTGCGCCTTCTGGTGAGTTCTTATGGCCCATACAGCGGCTGCCCGTACACCCAAACGCACGCTGACTTTCTAAAGAGCAGGTTTACCGTCACACCAATTAGGCACAGCGACTTGGTCCCGCAGGGCCTGTCTGACATGCCGCTCCATACTGGACAGTGGCGGTACGGCGGGCTTTGCGGGATCAGCTTCTCTGTGACCCCGGCTGAGGGGGACCATATACCAGTGATTGTGTTGGTTCGGTCTAGGTGGCACACACTACCCCTGGATCACAGATTCCCATCCGTAGCGGGTTTTCGATTTATGGCTGGGTACCCTTCGTTTGTTGGTGACAGTAACCTCACCACCTCATTAATGCCTTCCCTTAGGACACTGTACCTAGAGGTGTCACAGCCCCGCCGGACACTGTTGAGCCGTGGCTATTAGAGCCTTAGGGTGAGTTCCTCTGACCAATGAACTACTGTTTTCATCAGAGATAAGTGATTTTTTAACATAATGTATGTTTTTATGTATGCTATCGCATGTGTTGCCTATCACATCATGTGTGCTGCCTGCCTCTGCTTCACTAATTGTGACACTACAAGTCACCTATGCACTAACTATGGGTCACCACTGCTGGTTTTAATTGCAGAGAGCTACAGTGTTACTAAGCATACTTGGCCATTCATGCCTATGTTAATGTATGCTTTTTTCTTCTCTTAAATTACCCTCAACCTTGTTTAGGTACTTCACCTAGCAATACGTGGTAGGTAGTTTGGTCAAGAAACTACCACGATGTGTAGATAAGTGTGCACATGGTCCTACTGAATTGCCGCCTGATCATTTAGACGTTTAAGCAAGAAACATGTTGACCCTTTGGGAGTAGAGCGCTAGGATCTTGAACCATTATTTCAGATAAAGTCGCCACTCTTTTTTCATTTTAATCAGGTGGGAGCCATCCCATTAAAATAGTTTATTGGACTACCCAACCTGTTTTAACATTCACCCTACTTACACTACAGCTACACTATCCTAGGCCCCTCACACGCCCCTCACCAAACAGCAAGGTGCAAAAGATCTCCACTAAAGAGCCCCTCATTGGGTGCCTGTCGGTTATTGCAGCGCCGACCCGACGAGGAGCAGACCCAATGATGAAGCATGACACCTAGCTGGCTGGGTGTGTGAGGGTCCTAGTTCCGAAAGGGAGGGATTGTGCCTCTCTCTACTTACCTCCATGGTGATCCACTGAGGAACTGCATACTCGCTTCTTTGTTAGATTGTTTAGTTTTGTGCACATTGGCCTTTTACATTCTGCACGGCACAAACTGAATATTTTTTTGGCGCTCTCTAGCAGGCAGTATTAATCTTTGTTTGTGGGAGGCATGCCAAGCCGCACAGTCTTAGCTTTTGAGGGCACCGCCTTGCTAATTTGCAAGCGACATATTAATTGTTGGCAGAGTATTTAACTGTACAAACCTTAACTAGGCATGGACGTTCAGTGTAGCATGCTTCTTACCATAACTTCTTTGTAAAGCATTTGTCTGCAGAAAGAGCCAGATGTACAAAGCTTTTTCTTTGGTTGCCGTCTACGACCGAAAAGATGCTTTTTCAAATGTACAAACACCAAACTGTAATTCTAGCGAATCGCAGTTTGGTTTTGCAACTAAAAATCTAAATCGCTATTTGTAAGGGGCGTGATCAGGGCATCCCTTCCAAACAGGGAATCATCTGACTGGTTTGTACTAATGTTTTGCGACGGAAGTGAAGTTGCAAAATGTTAATTCCTTACCACCAACTCAAAGTTGGTGGTAACCCATTCACAAATGGGATGGGGTCCCCTTGAGACACATTCCCCTTTGAGAATGTTTAAAAAATATATTTTTTTAGAACAGGCAGTGGTCAAAACTGAATTTAATTTTTTTTTTTAATGCATCCTCTTTTCCTTTACGGATAATGGGCTGCATTAAAAAAAAAGCTATTGCTTTATTTAAAACAATCACAGACATGGTGATCTGCTGATGCCAGCAAGCCAACATCCCTGTCATGGCAGTGAATCCTAGTGGGTCAAAAATTGCGACCTACCTCATTAATATCCATGAGGTACATATAGTTGTCACCCACTATGAAGCACTAATTAGGAAATAAGGGCCCGACATGCCATTAGTAATAGTGAGTATGAAATAGGGTTTCGCATAAATTCACAATTTGTTAATCGCTATTACTAATGTTAGTTCATCCGGCCCAAAGTTTCTAGGTGCTAAGCAAACACACCAGCTGAGGGAGCAAATTGGAAAACATGGGAAAGGAAATGCTCGTGCCTGATATAGGAAGTTCCTAAGAAAAGAAGATGTCCTCCATTCACAAGATTTTACAAACCAGACTGATTTGTGAACAAGTCACCACATTTTCAAGCGATTCCTAAATTTAAGGATGCCTTAGTGCGAATAGTGAAAGGCAGGTTGGTCAAGCTGTTTACTGTGCCCACTGAAAATGATTCCCCGTCAAAACTGATGCTTCTCGTCTTAGGTGCATGCAGGAGTCACTGAGTTGAGCAGCATAGCCCTCCTTCAGGATCTGCTAATTAATTTATTAAATACATCAAAAATTTGATTCAGTGTTTTTAAGGATAGAATTATAACTTATCACCATAGCTTTAGTGAATAATTTTCTCTGAAACAGAGGTCTGTTAGGCCAAGGCAGAATTTCAATTGTGCCTGAGTAATCGGACTAATTTTTGGTAATTCTGCATTACTATTTGACGCAGAATTGCGGATAATTATGTGATTACTCCTGCTTGCATAATTAAAAGCAATTTGGGGGAAGAAATTCTACTGCTGGAGCACATTTAGTAAGCAGCTGTGCACACTCAATTTACGTGTTCTGCTACATTTAGAGCTGTTTCTTAGCACAAAATGCATCTTAGCGTCCATTTTAGACATGAGGGTGCATTTTTCGCTAAGAAAATAGCTCTAAATGCTGGAAGTAAGTTGGGGGAAAACACTACATTAAGCGCACATTTAGCAAGCGGCTACTCGCTTATTTGTGTTCTGCTGCATTTAGAGGTATTCCGTAGTGCAAAATGCATCCTCGCGTCCATTTTGGACACGAGGGGGCATTTTGATCTAAGACAATGAGCTAAATGCAGAATTACTCTTAGCGGGTGATTCAAGCGTATTATAGGTAATTCTGCTTGGTTATGCTACACGGAATTATGTAATTTACATCCACCCCTAATGTAGGTTATATAAGATAGGAGATATGTGATAGGCCTGAAATCACATGTGAGCACAATCAATACAGCTCAGAGTTTATAAAATATCCTGGGGCAGATTTACAAGCCCCTTGTGCCACTTTTGCGTCATTTTTAACATGGGAAAAGTGATGGTAAAGTGGCTCAAGGGGCTTGTAAATCTGCCCCCCTGTGTTTTGTTTTGCAAAATGCATACCTAATAAACACAAAGGTTTTACTGTAGGGGGGATTTTTTTTAGAATTATTTATAACTTGACTGAATATATTTTTATTGATTATTTAATACACATTTAAGTTAGTGTGATGTAACATTTTAATTTATTAGTTCTGGGTTTAGAATAAATATTTAATCATTTTACATTAAAATATTTTTCATAATGTAACAAGTTTTTTAATTTTCTCATTTCTTTCTCAAATGGAGACCTCAGCCACTGTGATGGAGGTCTCCATCTACATGTGAAAAGATATGAGTGGTAACTTTACACCGGTAAATCATGGTGTAGGATGCTCCTCCAGGGTATGGACACATGTAAGTCTGCACACAGGAGTGACTTGCGGTGCGAGCGGTGCCAAGGTCAGGGGGGTGCCATGTGCGCTCTAAAATCAGCGCCAGTGGCATGGCTCAAAAGCCTGCACTGTTGAAAGCTCTTGTCCCTCTTTCTCTTCCAAGATGTTAATCTTCGTAGAAATAGAAGAGAGAAAACAGTGTTAAACAGATCCGGGGGCACGCTTTTACACATACACTGCAGTCAAATATTTGTTTGCTTAGGAGTCAGAATATAAAATAAAAGGTTTTGCACGAGGGTTTGTGCATTTTATTTAATTGATCTAGGCACATAGAGCCGAGCTCCGCTCTCTACTCGCACTGTCAGTATGTCTTCTTACCGCCTTGATTACGAGAGCCATTCTACACCAGCTCAATTTTGAGTAATTCACTTTCAGTTTGTTATTTGAAACTAAGGGGCATATTATCAAGCACAGCGTTAAAATTATTGCCGCATTAGCGGCAGAAAACTGCCGCTAAAGCGGCGATAATGGACTTGATAATACGCCGCAGAGAATTCCAATAGAAGCCCAGGTTGACACCAGAACATGGGCTTCCATGGGAATTCTCAAGGGCATATTATCAAGCCCATTATCGCCGCTTTAGCGGTAGTTTTCGGCCGCTAAAGCGGCGATAATTTTAATGCCGTTTCTTGATAATATGCCCCTGAGTTGTAGGCAGGGACGGCTCTGTTGCGCTGCAACATATATTATGGTTTTCAAAGCACCTGCTGCTGCATTCTTTTCTTCAGGCAATTTTCAGACAACAATAAACATGTCACGATAACTCAGGTGATTAATGTTTTTTCTGGAGAGAGAGATCGGTGCTTTGTTTAGTGGAAGTTTTGATTCATCGTAAGGTAACACAGAGGATTAATAGGCCTGCTGCACAGAAGGTGCACCATGCACATCACAAAGAGCATATAATGTAAACAAGTCAGTAGGTTACTGCTTTTGTCAGAGAGATTCTATTGTTACCTGCAGTTTATAAGTTAAAATCCTAATGTAGAACAGTGAGCAATTAACTGTCATCAAAGAGCTGCATGAAAACTGCATGGTATAGGTTACAGCATTATGATTTTTCCCTAGTCTTTCATTAAGCTAATGTTGCAAAATGGGTTCCTTTGGGCAGAAATCAATTCTTATTATTAAAGAGAAACCCCAACCACGGTGTTAAGTTTTACATTCTAAGTTTGTGCTTCTCCAGACCAAGCACTCTTGAACTATACTGCCTACAAGTATGGATGACATGACTCCTATTGTAATCCTCTGTTTTATGTAATGTTTCCCATAAACTGATTGACACATGTATAACTGATTCAGTGGCGTAGCAAGGGGGGGAGGAGAGGGCGGTCCGCCCCAGGTGGCACGAGTTTTGGTGGTGGTGGCCTTTCCTGCTCTTACCTGCTGTCTCGGGTGGAAATTCCCTCCCCCCCACTCTTCAATCGTCCACCGCAGGGCAGCAAATGCAGGTACCACCATGGGCACCCAAAGGGCTACTACGCCACTGGATTGATTGTCTCTGTGTAATACGTGTGATGTAAAACGGTCTGACACCCTGCACTAGTATGAGTGGTATATAAAACTAATTTGATGCATCTGTGAGAGAGTAGTTATGGAAACGTGAGGGGCACTGTTACAGAGTGGTAGTGCGGGAATCCCTGACGGAGGTGGTCATTGGGGGGGGGGGCACCAACAAACATTGTCGTACAGGTCGCTACCAGCGCTAAAGCCGGCCCTGGACTTTACACTCAGACATGGCGAATAGTTACTAAGTGCAGTAGTAGATTTAGACACGAATAAACTCACACATGTAAATATACCTTTGTGACTAGGCCCCATCAAGTTTTAGTAGCACTTTATGCACATGCTTTTGTTCGAAAGAGGCCCGCAAGATGCAACTTAATGTTTGGTGATGCGAGCAATGCATTATCTTGAGAAAGCTGTGTACATGTAGTTGTTATGAGGGTGTTTCCTGCCCATGGTACTGAAGAAGAGCCTGAAGATGGTCCTCTTGAAGATGGCCTAGGCCCCACAAACCAAATAGTTCATCATACTGGGATTGCCCACCTGCTAGTGTGCACGACCTCAATTGAAAGATGCTCTTTTTAGTAACTGGTTCTGACACTGGATTCCCTACTTTTTTTTTGCATTGATCTGGAGTAATATTAACTACGCAAAGCAGTGTCTCACAGCTGTGTGGATGTATTGACTGAGTGTTTTTAAGTGTGCATGTATACGTACACGCTCTCTCTCCCTATCTCACACACAACACATGCACTCTTTCACTTAGTTAAGGTTCACACTCTCTGTCTGCACACCAGGATGAAAGGTTTCAGTTTAAGGACTGGAGTGGGTAGTAGACTCTCACCTGTTGATATTAAGATTCGCCTGCACACAGTCTTTTGAAGAAATCCACAGAAAATAAGTCTGAAAAATAATAAAATAAACATGAAACCTCCTACTCAAGATCATGATAACTGTGAGGCGAATTGAAAAGAACATAAAGTGCCTGGAAATATCACCTAAGGAGTGCACATGTACTATTCCCCAAACTAAAGCCTATGTTTCACACACACTTCATATCCCACCCTGTTCCTGAGCAGTTCCTGTCCCAATTCACAGGCTCCTTTTTGTTGGGTCTAGATCCAGTGACCTCCTTGTAGACTTGCAGCACTCAGTATCCCACCAGTTTGTGACATCCTCATCCCGCTTAGTTTCCCATCCCACTCTAAGTGTTAAGGCCCCATACCTTCTTAATGCTCATCTAGCTTTGCAGTGATGCCCCGCCCTACACTCTTAAGAGACCCTCACAATTCTGCCCCATCATGCACCCTCTTGCTGTTCCACCTCTCGACTTACTGGTGTTTTGCTCTGCCTCCCCAGCCCAAACCACATTGGAATGAAACACACACAGACACGCACACACAAAGCACACACACACTCACGCACACACAAAGCACACACAGACTCACTCACACACAAAACACACACACACACAGACACACAGCTCCCTCTCTATGCTGAATTGTTACAATGACAGCCATTGCACACATGCATGTGCGCTCGCACACACACATCCTGATTTATCACACATGGTTTTATCTCTGTCTAGAATGATCACACGTGGTCACAGCTCTATCCTTTAAGCAGCTTACAGCCTCACATAGATCCTTCTCTGTCCCCAATTATTTCCCTCGATTAATCCTCATCCTATAACTATCTCATAATATTCCTGCACAGATACCCCAACAGATATGCTGCCCTATTAGTCCACATAAAGACACCTGTAACATCTACCCACCCCTCCTTAAACCAGCACCACTGCCCCAGTTCCACCATGCTTATCAATTAATACTCTGCTACAGACACCTCTTACATTGCACAACAACCCTAGCATCCTTTTAATCATAGAGATATGGCCCCAAACCATCTTATCCCCAGTAGTAGATGAACGTGTTAGGTCAGCTGCCTAGTCCCACATCAACCCCCATCTAGTAAACCTGAGGCCAAGTTCCTTGTCCTGCTCCCCTTTGATCCCTGCACTCTCTCAGACCTTCTCTGAATGATTCCTGAAGCTTGCATGTGGGCAATGTAACCCCGCTGCCATGGACAGCAATACCGTGGATCAGGGTTGGTCTCTGTGACCACGCCTAGTGCAATAACATTCAACTTCTTAAATTATCTGAGTCTGTATCTTGGATTCTTACTCCTATCACACAAGTTCTACTTTACATGAGCAAAAACATACAAACATACTGCTACATACACGGTTCCTTCTTGATCATGACCAAGAACATGCAGATCCTATCTGGGATCATCATACCTGTGTCTATAGCTCTTTTCTGCATACAACAATCATGGGTCCAGTCTTGCCATAAATGAAGACACCTGTGGCTCGTTCTTCATTGTGACTTATTACATATAAGACCGCAATTATAATTCCAATGATGTCATACATACATTTGAAATCTATCTTGTCTTTAAAATGGTGCCTGCCAGCTCCATGCAGAAGGATCACAAACATGTCTTGAGCTCACCTGGAGGATGACAAACACCAGCTGCACTGCAGGGTACACCACCTTGATTGGCGACTCGCATTCGATATATCCGATGTAATCACCAATCTTGAAGACGTCCAGCACCAAGGTGCATAACCCGAACAGTGCCATCCCGCCTGCGGATAGAAAGCACGGGGTAAAGGAGTGGGCCAATCAGAGACACCAGTATGGACTGTTCTGCCAATCACAGGCCCCAGAACAGACTCATTTCTGGTACACAGGTTCACATGACATCAGAGTCACTATAGTCAACAGCTGAGCAGTGACGCATCTGTATTCGATTTGGCACCTCATTCTATAGGAAAACAAGTATATGCACTGTTAATAACGTTATCCTCCCTCGACCAGTTTGCACCGACATTGGAGCAAACAGCGTTCAAAACTCCAAACTTGCGCATGGCAAATTTGGTGCAGATAATTCAAACTGGTCAAATAAGGGTGGGGGGGGGGGGGGGGGGGGGGGTTGCAATTTTTTTTCTCCACATTTTAATGGCTCTGCGACCTTTCAGTCATTAGGTGCATTTTCTTGGTTTTGTTAATTTTTTCAATCTATGCATACGTAATTTATGTGTATATTGTTTTAGGTTTGTGATAGCGGGAAAAAACTGAGAATTATTGGCAAACAAACAGTAAAACAATGAGGTAAATGCACAGGGCATATTCTCTTTTGGGGAGAAAGATCACAAGAATGCGGCAGAATGCGCCCAGTGTGGCAGGACGCGTATATTGGCAGCCCCTGGCCCCTCACATATAGATACCTTTCCCCAGACTGCCTGACAGGCCATGGAGTGGTATAAAGAAACAAACACTTGCAAAGCCAATAGATTTGGAGCTATTGGAATTGTTAATTTTTTTAGACACGTATGTTGCACAGCAGAACGGGCTTAAAGTTAATAAAAACAAAGAGCTATGGTGCAGCCAGCATTGACCACGTCAGGGCACTTTTTTGTTTACTTTAAGCCATGCTGCACAGCAGACTGGGCTGCTGTGTAACATGTGTAAAAACACATTGACAATGCCAATAGGTCTCGCATAGACAAAACCTATTGGCTTTACCAATGTTGTTTGAGCCTGGTGTAGCAAATATGTGTGAAATGATGTTGTGATGGGAACGGGGGCTGGACAAAGAGAGCGGCTTTCCCGTGTAACTATGACAGGGTGGGGCAGTGGATCTGATGTTACCGATAAACAGCTATATTATTATGTTATGTGGAATTGTATAGTGCAACTAATCACCCATGAGTGTATCCAGGTGCTGGAGCATGTGTGTAGACGTAAGGCAGAAGGTGTACGTCCAGCAAAGTTAGTGGAAGAGCCAGGTCTTCAGCTTGTTGCGGATTTCGAAAAGTGAGGAGGAGACCCTGATGTGCTGAGGGAGGCTGTTCCAGGTCTTGGGTGCGGTGTGGGAGAATGGTCAACCTCCCGTTCTGCTTTTGTGGCTGCAGAGGGTGTGTGCGAGTGAGAGTGAGGAGAGTGGAAGTGTCTGGGGGGTTGGCGAAAGTAAAGACAGTTGTTCAGGTATGTTGTTATTGGCCATAGTCTAATCTGCTTGTGACGAGGTCTTGTGTTCAGAAGTAGCCATTGAAGTTCTTGCAAAGCATGCAGAGAATATGGAAGCAGGAGGACCTGACTGCGTTGACTTGTGCTGTTATGTTGAGCATGATTACCACGTTTCTGGCGGGGTCTGTTGCATTTACTTTCCAAACAATAAAAAATACATTGTGATTGTCTCTGTTAAGCAATGAGGATTAGTGAATCAGGGGTACTCGCCATTTTCCCAAAACAGTGAATGCTGCACCTAAAAACGTGGTAAGATGTGGGGCCCCACTGAGAACTGTTGGGTTTTATACGAGAGTCCCCCGCCCCTCAGATTTGCCCCCATTATTGCAATAAAACAGCCGAATCACTGGGTTTTGGGCTCTAGGCGTCAATATGAACAAACAGCGTTTCATATTGAGGTTAAGTGACTATTTTTGGTTTTATGTGCCTCCATGCAAGGTAAGAAATTAATTATTTTCAGCATAATTAAGGGCATGCTCTCTTTATTTGAATCTATCTCTGTGAACATATCTGTGAGTTGGTGTCTGAGCAAAACCTCTGGTATGAGATCTATGTCCGCCTCAAGACCAATGTGCATATTAGTGATTCGTGCAAGGAGCACAAAGTATTTAAAGGGGATTTCAAGTGGCATAGCTCTGAACACTGCACAAAGAGGTGCATAATGCATCCCAATTAAACATAAAGCTTTTTTTAAAGCTTTTTTTTGCTGAAGTAGGTAAATAGTGGTAAATAACAGCACATTTCTGGTTTGGGTCCAAGAAACTGAGAAGGTAGATGGCTGTTGCTGTATTAGCTACATCATGATGTGGTAGAGATCACATTTAGTCTACATTTTTAGCTTTACTTATTAACTTCCCATCTTTTTCTAATTGTGGTTTGCACATGTTTTTCCCTAATACTAAAGTATGCCACACTTGCATTTATTCCTTGTAGGCATTGTCGCCCTATAGTCTTCACATTTAGTTCCAGAGTCACACATGTTAGAATGTGATGCCCTTGTTTTTTTCTGCTCGTAGGAGACAACTATTTCTCACCAGACTTATTAAATACGTTGTTCTGCTCCTTTGGCACAGTATGATAAGCCTGCTATTTTACTGCTTAGACAGCGTCCATGCTGAAGTCGGTGAGAGTTAGTTCAAACTGAAGCTATCATGGAAGCTGCTGGGAGCTGTGACTTTGATGCAGCTTTGAAGTCCCTCACCTTCACGCTGAGAAGGAGGATAGCTGTGCGAGAGAAGTGTGCAGGCCTGCACACTCAGACAGGTGCATTTTTTAATGCACTGAGGCCGGCACATTATACCAAGGTGTTAGAAATGTGGTTTCTGGTTGGTTAGGGTATGCATCTCATCCAGGCAGAACCCACCACTCTAGTCAGGACAAGTAAGTTACACACCAAGGATAACCTGTGCTCACCCATTGGTAGCTTGGTGCAGAGCAGTCAGGCTTATCATCAGAGGCAATGTGCAAAGTGTTTGCCTAATACACTCACACAGAAACATAATGAATACACCACAAACTAAACTCCACACATGATTATATGAAAATATAGTATATATTGTTCATAAAACATAGACCAAAACGACATGAATCATAAATACTGTGCATACTACGCAAAACTGAAATAGTACTTGCTATCCTGACAATGCAATAATCGAAACTATATACATTATACATCAGGGCATGAAATGCATCAATGTATGAAATAAAAACATAGGAATCATAGTATTAGTGCAAGGATTGAAACCTTGTTTGGAGACCAAACACATGGACATCCTATATCACAATAACTCGATGTATCACAGGTATACTTCCTGTTTTGTAAACTTTACAAGTAATGGCCATGAATTACAATATGTCACCATAATTACAGGCATCACCATTTCCTGGTTACGAACGGGGCCTCCGCTGAGGATCCGCCCACAACGTTGTGCCACTGCACAAGTGCCCCAGGTATGTCCCAGTTTGGGAGGGGGGCACACACTGTTAGATTCAGCAGGGTGCCTTCGCTGGGACCCCCCCCGCAGCTGAAAAGTCCAGGGCAGCTGCCCTTACAGAACTGAGCTGCCCACGACGACAACACTGGGTGGATGTGTACCTCTCCTGGGCCCCACCCTTACTCACGGTGCTCCTAGTGGGGGTTCACTGTACATTGGGCACCTTCCTTAACTCGCTTCCGTTTCAGAGTTCATTTTGTGGGACGGCGGTTAATTAGCGGTATGCTTGGGTTGATATTGGCAGCAGAAGGGAATCCTGCTGCTAGGATTCCGCAACCACTGCCAGTTTACACTGTTGACTCCGGTCTAAACAAGCATTGACATAGCCAATAGGTCTCGTTATTGGGACCTTGTGTGTTTAGCCAGAACTTTTGACTATGTTGTAGAGCATTGTGGCTGCCGTGCATTATGTTGAAAAGTTATAATAAAAAGTGTTAAGCATTTTTGTTACCTTTATAAAAACGAAGATAACATTATATACAGCGAAGAAAAACCTGATTAAAAGAAGATTTTAACATACAAAAATGTCTTCTAGTTTTTTTGTACTTGCACTGCTGGCAACTTCTTCCTGCCTATTCTCATGCTTGTTTGTTATAATTTGTTTTGTTATGGGGGAGCGGGACAAAAATATCAGGGGAGTGGAGGTTGGAAAACAGTAATTTAATTAGAACACGAGCAGTGGACGGACACTATGGGAGAATCAACAGATGCCAGATTCCCAGGGCAGACTGACGTGATGCTTAGGTGGTGCGCTGATGCAAATGGTGGTGGTGAATGATGTTTGGTGCTCAGGTAGTGACACTATATGGTGTGGATTGGAGGTACGTTGTGGACTTGAAATATGTTGTTTGGTGTGTAATTATGTGTTGTGTATTGGAAATGTGTGGAGTTGGATTGTGTGGCCTGGAACTGTGGTGTTGAGTGAAATTATGTTTAGTGAAATTGTGTCATGGTGTGGAGTGCATTTATGTTGATTGGTGGTATGTGGTATAGAGTGCATTTATGTGGAGTGTATTTATGTTGCATTGAGTAGAGTGCAATTATGTGGCGTGTAACTATGTCGCACTGAGTGGTATTTTGTGGAGTGTATTTATGTTGCATTGAGTAGAGTGTAATTATGTGGCGTCTAATTATGTGCCACAGTGGTATTATGTGGAGTGTATTTATGTTGCACTGAATACAGTGTAATTATGCGATGTGTAATTATGTGGTACTGAGTGGTATTATGTTGAGTCTATTTATGTTGCATTGAGTAGAGTGTCAATATGTGGAATGTAATCATGTGGCACTCAGAAGTATTATATGGAGTGTATTTATGTTGCATTGAGTAGAGTATAATTATGTGGCTTGTAATTATGTGGTACTGAGTGGTATGTGGGGTGTGTTTATGTTGCATGGAGTAGAGTGTAATTATGTGGCATGTAATTATGTGGCACTGAGTGGTATTATGTGGAGTGCATTTATGTTGCATTGAGTAGAGTGTAATTGTGACGTGTGATTATGTGATACTGAGTGGTATTATGTGCTGTGTATGTTGCATTGAGTGCAGTATAATTATGTAGCATAGAATTATGTGCCACTGAGTGGTATTGTGTGGAGTGTATGTTACATTCAGTAGAGTGTAATTATGTGGCCTGGAATTATGTGGCACTGAGTGGTATTATTTGGAGTGTATGTTGCATTGAATGCAGTGTAATTATGTAGCATATAATTATGTGGCACTGTGTGGTATTATATGGAGTGTATTTATGTTGCATTGAGTAGAGTGTAAGTATGTGGCATGCAATTATATGGCACTGAGTGGCATTATGTGGAGTGTGTTTATGTTGCATTGAATGTAGTGTAATTATGTGATGTGTAATTATGTGGTACTGAGTGGTATTATGTTGAGTGTATTCATGTTGCATTGAGTAGATTGTAAATATGTGGCATGTGATTATATGGCAGAGGGGTATTATATGGAGTGTATGTATGTTGCATTGAGTAGAGTGTAATTATGTGGTGTGTAATTATGTGGCACTGAGTAGTATTATTTGGAGTGTATGTTGCATTAAGTGCAGTGTAATTACGTAGCATATAATTATGTGGCACTGAGCGGTATTGTGTGGAGTGTATGTTGAATTCAGTAGAGTGTAATCTTGTGGCACTGAGTGGTATTATTTGGAGTGTATGTTGCATTGAGTGCAGTGTAATTATGTAGCATATAATTATGTGGCACTGAGTGGTATTGTGTGGAGTGTATGTTGAATTCAGTAGAGTGTGATTATGGGGTGTGTAATTATGTGGCACTGAGTGGTATTTGGAGTGTATGTTGCATTGAGTGCAGTGTAATTATGTAGCATATAATTATGTGGAACTGTGTGGTATTATGTGGAGTGTATTTATGTTGCATTGAGTAGAGTGTAAGTATGTGGCGTGTAATTATATGGCACTGAGTGGTATTATGTGGAGTGTATTTATGTTGCATCGAGTAGAGTGTAAGTATGTGGCGTGTAATTATATGGCACTGAGTGGTATTATGTGGAGTGTATTTATGTTGCATTGAGTAGTGTGTAATAATGTGGTGTGTAATTATGTGGCACTGAGTGGTATTATGGGGAGTGTATGTTGTATTCAGTAGAGTGTAATTATGTGGTGCGTAATTATGTGGCACTGAGTGGTATTATGTGTAGTGCATGTTGCATTGAGTGCAGTGTAATTATGTGGCATATAATTATGTGGCACTGAGCGGTATTGTGTGGAGTGTATGTTGCATTCATAAGAGTGTAATTATGTGGTGTGTAATTATGTGGCACTGAGTGGTATTTGGAGTGTATGTTGCATTGAGTGCAGTGTAATTATGTAGCATATAATTATGTGGCACTGTGTTTTATTATGTGCAGTGTATTTATTTTGCATTGAGTAGAGTGTAAGTATGTGGCGTGTAATTATATGGCACTGAGTGGTATTATGTGGAGTGTATGTATGTAGCATTGAATTGAGTGTAATTATGTGACGTGTCATTATATTGTACTGAGGGTATTTATGTTGCATTGAGTAGAGTGTAATTGTGTGGCATGTAATTATGTAGCACTGAGTGGTATTATGGCGAGTGTATGTTGTATTCAGTAGTGTAATTATGTGGCATGTAAATATGTGGCACTGAGTGTTATTATTTGGAGTGTATGTTGCATTGTGTGCAGTGTAATTATGTAGCAAATAATTATGTGGCACTGAGTGGTATTGTGTGGAGTGTATGTTGCATTCAGTAGAGTATAATTATGTGGTGTGTAATTATATGTGGCATGTAATTATGTGGCACTGAGTGGTGTTTGGAGTGTATGTTGCATTGAGTGCAGTGTAATTATGTAGCATATAGTTATGTGGCACTGTGTGGTATTATGTAGTGTATTTATGTTGCATTGAGTAGAGTGTAAGTATGTGGCATGTAATTATATGGCACTGAGTGGTATTATGTGGAGTGTATTTACGTTGCATTGATTAGAGTGTAATTATGTGGCTTGCAATTATGTGGCACTGAGTGGTATTATGGGGAGTGTATGTTGTATTCAGTAGAGTGTAATTATGTAGCGCGTAATTATGTGGCACTGAGTGGTATTGTGTGGAGTATATGTTGCATTCAGTAGAGTGTAATTATGTGGCAGGTAATTATGTGGCACTGAGTGGTATTTGGAGTGTATGTTGCATTGAGTGCAGTGTAATTATGTAGCATATAATTATGTGGCACTGAGTGGTATTGTTTGCAGTGTATGTTGCATTCAGTAGAGTGTAATTATGTGGTGTGTTATTATGTGGCACTGAGTGGTATTTAGAGTGTATGTTGCATTGAGTCTTATCAACTTCAAAAGGATGAAGGCTGAGTGAACCCACGGGATGGGAATTTTCGATTTGGCAACAGGCCCACAATCTCAGTTGGAAAAAAGAACAACAAAATTTTTTATAAATTGTGCCAAATGGACCACAGAAAGAATAATAATCTGGCCACCACAACACATAATGTCAGAGGAGGTGTTGGAGTTTTGGACTAAGTAACGTCTTACTACAAGTCTTACGGTCTAAGGACTGTATCACAACACCAGTGCAGCAGTCAGCGTACATTATCATATAATAAAGGCATGTCACATACATAATTTTATAAGCGAATTAAACACAAAAATAGCTCCCTAAATAAACAAAACCAAATGGCAAGCAGATAAATGAACAAATAAGGAGCAGAGTTTGGAGCATAAAACTTTCACATAACAAACATAAAGATGGTGCTCCAAAGCCATTTGTGGTGGGTAATGATTAAGAAGGAAAAAGAAAAAAAAGAAATCCTGCACAACTGAACAAGGAACAAAAGGATCAGTGAACACGTCTGCCACACCGGCACACCTAGCAAACAAACACAGTGCTTTTTAGGTCTCGCCTTGGCAGCGCAAGCGCTGCATGCGCTGTCTCCGCGAGACATAAAGTAATCTGTATGTTGGGTTAAATTTAATGTAATTTGTCTTTCCGCTTGCTATTGGCTTAGTTGTGGTAGTGTTGTTGTTATCTCCTTTTATTTTATTTTATTTATTTACTCATTTGTATTGCCCAACGAATCATCCCCAAGGGGATCTCTCGGAGCATGAGAGAAGGGGGCATTAGATCTAATGGGGAGCCAGATTTTGCTCTGGCTAATAGAGAGCTTACTTCTTCCCTCGTGACATTAGGGATAAGTTCTAAAGTTGACTGACTCTGACTCTCCAAAGTTGAGGGTTTATCATACACGCCCTCTTCAGGATCAAAGGAACTATAGATCCTGTCAATTTTATTAATGAAGTGGCTGCCTAGGTCCTCGCATAATTCCTGAGTAGGCGATGGAAGTGGATTATTTGCTCTGGGAATAGTGAATTCCTTTACGATGACAAAGAGTTCCTGAGATTAGTTTTTAGCTTTCATAATGCGGGCACCCAGATACAGTCTCCTAGCGGAGTTACAACTATTCAGATATACTCTGTGTGCGGTTCGATAGGGCAGTTCATCCTGCTCCAACTTAGACCGTCTCCATCTTCTCTTCTTAGCCCTACAGGTGGCTTTCTCTCTTCTGAGGCTATCTGAATACCAGGGGGCGGGGGCAGCCCTAGCCTGGATCTTTACCCTCTTGAAAGGAGCTATGGAATCTAAGGCGTTGGTAATCGCTACTTCGAAACGATCCAAGACTATATCACCATCGTCATCCTCATTGAATATGGGAGAGATGAAAGCCTTACTAAAGGAATCCGGTGTCACCTTTTTCCACCTTTTCTGTTGGCTGTTGGTAATTTTCTAACTTCCGTGTAGTCCTGATACAGCTGCGTCTAACTACAGTGTTATTTCACTCTGCTTGCACTTTTTTTAATTGAAGTGCAGTGTGTCATCTGTTTTGCACGCTGTAGCCTGCCTTTGTAATTGGAGATTTTCATGCACGCTGGCTATTTATTTTCGTTTTAGTAACGAGCGAGGTTGTAGCCTGCGTTTGTAATTGCTGACTTTTGAGCATGCTGGCTAGTTAGTTTTGCCTTAGTAATGAGCGAGGCATTATTGTAGAGTTTTTATTTTGTGCGTGTTATTTTTTTACTATTGAAGCTATTGTTCAGCTTTTAAAGAACTCCTTTAATTTGAGTGGTATGTGTACAATTGCTAAAGTGGCACGACCACCACGACATGCTTCTGTCAGCGGCCACGCCCACTTTCACTTTCGAGGCAGTGGGACAATCGTGGCCGTTTCCTTTCCGACCTCGCCACCACTGGCTTTTCTTCTTAAACATCACGTGAGTAAGAGTGTCATTTGTGGCCTTGTTTTAGTTTCCTTTGTTCCCGGCCCCCTTCCGTTGTCCGAGTCCCCTTTGTTTCCACCCCCGTGGCGTTGTCCGAGTTCCCTTTGTTTCTGCCCCCCTCTCGTACGTTTTGTCAATCCTCCTGCCCCCTTCCGTGCGCTTGAATGCAAGGATACATCCCTGCCCACACTTTTATTAGTATCCTGTTGGGTTATGACAGCAGCAACGCATCTCAGAACAGCGCTGCTTAGGTCTGCTGAAGCCGAGCCTGGCCCTGGACAGGTTCGCCCTCCCCTTCAGTGGATAGTGCATTCATCTGAGCTGTCCATTAAACAGACCTCCGAAGAGTTCCGTAGAGCAGGGGAGACACTATCCCAAGGGGTGTCATATCATTTTCTAAAAGCACAATATTACATTTGCGGCTCATTTTAGATACTTAAAATATTGAAATAGTATACGCACATTTTGCGTCTCAATTTAGAAACAGCGAGTTTTACAAAAAAGTGCAGTCACAAAAAAGGACATCTACAACCATTTAGCTAGTTCCTATGAAGAGCTCTAGTAGCGAGAAATTCAGTGTAATGTTTGCACAGATCATATTTCAACAGCAATCCGCTCGCTTTCACTTTCAAGCTGCCCGCGACAATGGTGGCTGAGGTCTCGCATTTAGAAGAGTTTGAGCTCTTGCCATTGTAAATGACTATAGCTTAAACTCTCGTAAATGTGAGATCTATTGTATTGCAAATGCTTGTTAAGACAGGTAATCACTCCCGGGTGGTATACACCTGCCCATGGTTCATTTCCTCTGCACTGCCAGCTGACAGATCATCAATGCAACCTAGCCTGCTACAGAGTGCCTAAAAGAAAAACACATACAGGAGTAGGGGATTAGGGGACTGTGATTGGCTCTGCATGGTCCGCCCATTTTCTAACAACACATTTTATTGTTTTACATATATTCAAACAATGCATTAAACATAATCATGATTAATATACATCAGCTCTGTGGATCATGGATAACACTAGTTCATCATTGGTACATTTCCATAGGATCACCGCTCTATCGCAGTTAATATAGTGCACTTACTCTAGTGAGTATGTTTGTCTGAGTGTTAATAAGACAGTAGTTGTTATCTGGGTCTCTGATATTTGCCTCACATCGATTATATGAAGCTCTGAATGTACCATTGTCTTCTACTGGGGATTATAGACACAGGTTTAGAGTACCATGGCGTGTTATGACATTATTGCTGGCAATCACCTTTGGCCACTTTAGTCTTCCCTTTTATGTGGTGCGCCCTTCTCTGCAGTTTAGAGGTTGGACTGCGTGTCTGCTTCTTTGTCTTTTGTAAATGCAAACACAGCCATATCCTGTGTTGGTACAGTCAGGTTTTCACATTCCTCTTTTAATTTCCATGCTTTGCCTTCTGTTCGTTTCAGCATTTCACATCTCCATTTGGGTAGATTGGCTGCATTGCCTGCCTTCTAGTTCATTTTAAATTGCCCTTTTGGTCATTTGGGTAGTACTAGCGTTAGATCGATACATCTACTCATAACCTTTATGTTCTTGGTGTGACCTCAGAAGTCTGAATGGAAACACCTGCCGAGAAAGGTGCAGACCAGTGAGTGAATATTTCAAATGCAATGGCTGCTATGTATCACCTTCAGAAGGATGAAAGGTTGAGTTAGCCCTGTAATTTACAGAACCGAGAACACAACGTGCATACACTCATGCTTGCAGGGAGTACACTAGCCGCACCTGGATAAAAGTGAGTGGTGCATTAGTTCTCTTACTAAATCTCTTATTCGTCCACACTTCCTACCCCACTGTTCCACCCACCACTGACAATTTCACTCTTCATGTACAGGTTTATAACGGCTTATTCCCATGCAATGCAATAGGTCTCGCATTTACTCGAGTTTGAGCTATTGACATTGCAAATAACAATTCCTTTTATTTTTGTTTTCGTTTTTAAAACATAAATAAAAGGCATTGTCATTTACAATGCCAATAGCTTAAACCCGGGTAAATGCAAGACCTATTGTGTGTGAGTGGTGTTGCTTTGCTGTTTATTTGTTGCTTTAGCTTTTTACAGCTAAAAAGCAGCATGAAAGCCACGACCTAAGCAAAGCTGGTCCCCACTGTGCCAGCTCTTACGTCCCCATTCTGTAACTCTTTAAATTTGGTTACAGCGATTCCAATTCAAAGAGGTACATGGTACATTCTGTAAAGATGCTCCTTTTAAATTGGTGCAGCAGACAGAATTCTGAGACAACGTTAAAGAAAGTCTGCAGTCTGATAAAACGAGTTCAAAGTTCAGAGGTCACCCACTGTGAGTCACTGCAAAGAATGGGGCGACGAGCAGGAAACAATTTAAAAACAAGTGAAAGCTCATTAGACAAGCCTGGGAGTGCGCACTGTAAGGAATGCTGCTGCCAGAACAGATGGCACCCTGCGCGCTCCCGAGACCCCTAGGCAATGGAAGGGGACATTTAGAGATAAGGCGTGACAAAACCAAACCTTTGGCCATTTGCGTGCTTTCTTTTGTGAAAGCCTTACTCAAATGGCTAATCAAATGCGGGCCGAAAAAAAAAACACGAGGAAAAGATGTGTTTGCTGGAAGTTCCTACTAGAAGCCTAGCCGTGCAGCGCATGCGCTGGCTCAGGAGACACCTAAAAACAGAACAAAACCCCGCCTTGTAACAAAATCTATTCAATGTATCTAATAGTGTATACAAGAGCACAAACATTACAGAACAGTCCACAAAGTCCCCACAGGTCTCATAGTTGAATCTTTCTCATTGAATAAAATATAACGCATTTATTCATTGAGTGCAATCATATATTCATTTTTATACAATTTGTACACAAGTAACACATCAAGAGTACAATAAATACAATAATACATAGGCAAATCTCTAGGACGCCCGAAAAAGTAATAACCCCAAAATCAGCTCACTCAAACTACCATTCAATTAAACCAGACATACCAGATCGATCCCACATTTCGAGCATTCTAACATAGCACACATCACATTTCCTCCGAACCTTCTGGTATATCCGATTGCAGGGGCCATCTTTATTTTTGATTTTTATTACAGGGTTGACTCCGCCCACGGGTGCGGTAGGCGCTGACATGTCAAGGTCCCTATCATCATGGCAACCAGATGGGGCCATGCTCACATCCCTTGAGCTGCCAGCGTTGCTTCAGACAGGAAATGTGTGTCACAGAACGTCCCTGTTCTCAGGCTGGTTATCTGCCGTGGTCCTCTTGCTGGGGGGCCGCACTAGGGAAAATACACGGCAGTCCTCATACCAGGAGAGCACTCTGCACTCCCTGGTTTGTAGACCAAAAGGAAGCACTCAACACTCACTATAAGGAAAACACTGAAGCTCTCAACCTGCGCTTTTTGAAGCCACAAGGGGCAAAGTACAGCGCTCACACTGCACTGACGGTAACACACAAGGGGCAGTCACCACGGCTTCAGCCTTTTATATCCCTGAGACTTAACGGGGGCAATACAAGAAGCCCTTGGAGTACACTGGGTGCACAAAAGCAGGAAGCAGGCAGCAGGCCAGCACAAAGAAGAAGTCTCTCTAGCAGCCTATCAGGCAGGCAGGCAGGCCAGCACAAAAAATCAAATAGTCCCAATGTCGGTCTATCCAGGCAATAAAACAGTGCTCTGGCAATATGTAGATTGTAGAGCCAGCAGCGTCTGGTTACAAATTCCACACAGTGTCTACAATCATGGGGTCAGATCCCCTGTACTTATACTCAAAATTGTCTTTGTTTCAGGGGTGACTTCAAAGGAACCCTTTCAAGTGCACAATAATCTCCTAGAGTAGGACACATCCTATATAAATGTAAAGTGTGAACACCTCTCCTCCTCTTCCTCTCCCAACCCAGGAAGACCATCAGCATGCGGTTGTAATCCCTGTCACACACAACTCTTCCAGTGTTATGGCTGTCTGGAAAGTATGCACAAAGTGTAGGTATCACCCAGGCCTAGACGTGGATTGGAGTCAGGCTGCAAAGCACAAAGAGTCATAAGCACAGAGAAATACGAACTTTCTAAAAGTGGCATTTCTAAAATAGTAATGTAAAATCCAACTACACCAGTAAGCATGATTTATCACCACTATTCCAAACATACCAAATATGGCAACAATACTCCTTTCAGATCAGGAATTATCACATAAAAATATATAAGGGAATTCCCAATGCTAGCCTATGAGAGGAGTAGGCCTCACAGCAGTAAGAAACAAAATAGGCTGTTTGTCACTACCAAGACATGCCACACAATGAAGGCACATGTCCCATCTTTTACTTACACAGCACCCTGCCCATAGGGCTACCTAGGGCCTACCTAAGGAGTGACCTATGTCTAATAAAAGGGGAGTTTAAGGTTTGGCAAGTAGTTTTAAATGCCAAGTCAAAGTGGCAGTAAACTGTGCATGCAGGCCCTGCAGCGGCAGGCCTGAGACAGGTTTGACAGGCTACGTCTGTGGGTGGCACAAGCAGTGCTACAGGCCCACAAGTAGCATTTAATTTACAGGCCCCATACCATGTTTTAGGGGCAAGAGCACATGCCCTTTTGCACTGATTAGCAGAGGTAAGGTGCCCAGTGTCCTAAAGCCAACAAAAAGAATGTCAGAAAAAAAGTTTGGGGATAAGTCTGCAAAAAAAAACCCAGGTCTAACACAAGGTATGGGGTTAGATCATTCCAAAAGGTCTGGCAGAAGGGTACTCCCTAAATGCTTCCACTAGTATAGAGGTATTAGTGATAGATAGGAGTAATATTAGAACAATTAACATGG
The DNA here is from genome assembly GCF_964204655.1 of Triturus cristatus. Lineage (NCBI taxonomy): Eukaryota > Metazoa > Chordata > Amphibia > Caudata > Salamandridae > Triturus > Triturus cristatus. Next base: position 561,486,686 of record NC_140590.1, read on the forward strand.
TTGAATTGTGTTTTTCACCATTCTAATAAGGCTTATTACAAAGATTTGTGTGAATAATTACAGCTCATGTTTTATATATTAGAATCAGATGATTTCAATAAATATTTGAAAATATATTCTAGTATATTTTCTTTGTGACACCTTGGACATGCAAAAGTAACAAACGAAAGGGTTAGATCTGTTTTCACGTTTTCTTTTGGAATAGGAGTGATCATGTTCGAGGTTACAGACAACATCTATAACTCTGTAAGGTTAGAGGTTTAGATGCGGTATGGTGAGCAAGCAAAACCAACATTTACTGATTATATTAGATGACTCAGTCTCTGTATTATGAAGTTTTGTTGACCAAATACATACTCCTACTAAGTTTGTAGGAACCGTAAAGCAGAAACTTTTCAAATGAAGGAATCTGGGTGAGCAGTCAGCTTGGCACTATATGGAACATTGAATGAAAGCGCTATGGAAGGTTAAAGGAAGAGTTTAGAAATGTGCTGGAATATAATCTGTTGATAACATAGGAGAGCAATTTCTGAAGTTATACGAACATGTTTTATGTTGAGGGGTTCAAACAACACCAGGGAGGAGGGTGGGGAACACAACAAAACTTGGGAGGAGGCCAGAAGAGGTGGTTTACAGAACAAAGAGAGGGAGGAGTACAGGGTGGTGTTTAAGACAACAGAAACAAGAGGATGACACAATGTAGAGCGGTAGAAGGGCGGAGGTTGGTGAAACAATGGAGAGCAGGAGGATTAAACACCAGAGAGCATTAGGCACGTGGGGGATGCTTGAAAAACAACAGAGAGAAGGAGGAGGTGTGGGAGGAGTGGGACGAGTACAGGGGTATAGGAGAGAGACAGCAGACATGCACTATCTAAGAGTGAATGTGAAAAAGTAAACCAAAGAGGACCTGCAGGAGCCTGCGGCCACTGGAAGGTCACTGGCCACATACAGGAAGCTATACTTGGTCCATGCTCCATGACAGAGACACACAGAGAAGCCCCAAAAGAAAGCAGAGGAGAGGAGGAGGCTCTGACCAATGAGAAGCAAGGAAAGGAGAGTGACATGGCAGGCCAATTAATGGTAAGTAATTGGCGGGCTCTAAGCCTATTTTAAGATTTTGTTTTTGTTCTCAGGAGATTTTACAAGCACAACGCAAGTGCTATACAGGTGAAACCTGCCAAAGGGCTAGTAGGGATGAAATGCACACTTACACTAGCATACAGCCCAAGCGCAGAAGGACAAGGTTTGCTCCCCGCACCAGGGTAGATGTATGCCACAATATCTACAGACAAAATATTGCCCTGGGATAATATAGGAAAGTATAGATTTACTAGCGCTAGCCATGTCATAACACTTTTTTAAATTCTACCCTCATCCACATCCTTGTCACCTGTGTTGGCTCCCTCATTGTTACCTCCCTCCCTCTGTGTTGTCTTGAAGTATTAAAAAAGTGCTATGATGCGGCCAATAGAGTGAGTGAGTGTAGGAGTAATCAAGAATGAGTGAGTGTACCTGAGAGTAAAGGTATAGTAGGTAAGATACGTTCAAATTCCCCCAAAAACTAAAATTGGAAAGGAGTTAGGGCTGAATAATGCATTGGCAATGCCTAGGCCACAAAAACAGAAAAGGCAAGAAAATGAAAAGTAAAGATATGTCCTTGGTGCACTATCATTCAGCATTACCACTTGCTAGCTGCCTAAAACCCTAAACACACTACTACACCAAAGCACAACAGCATTACAGCGCAGAAATACAGTCTGCCTTTCTATAGCCATGAATAAAACACATTTTCATCTTCTTAAGTGTGACTGTGGACAATTATTTACTGGAATATACTCTTCAAAGGATTGTTGTGAATGGTGAGTATGTCAGGCCCTCTCTTTATAAGAGAGCTGAATATTGATCAATTTATATTTTGCTGGTATGTTTGGATCAGGTTGTATTCCCACATTGCCTAATACCACATTGTATCCAGTAACACAGTGGTCATCTTGAAAGTATGAAAACATTATTTTCTGTACATTGCATCAGGCCACATTGCAACATGCAACTTGGCAGCCATTTTAAAAGTATAAGAAATACACTTTCAAGGTAGCTGGTTGCTGCTTTGGCCTTGCTAGTGTTGGTACATTTTAGAAGCCCCTGGTCATGGAAACATCAATAGTACCACAAACCGTCCAGTGTGGAGGTATAGAGGGGCAGCTGGAGGGGCACATTGGAGAGAGAGAGAGAGAAAGCCAAGGGAAGGAAAGAGAGGCGAAGAAGTGGAGAGAGAGTCAGACAGAGCAGACAAAGACAAGAGCAGTGAGATGCGTCAGTGCTTGATGTCTGACAAAGGATTGGAGGAGAGAGAGAGCGGGAAAGGTTGGGTGCAAGACAGAAACAGTGTGAGCGTACGCTATACTCACACAGAGTCAAAGGAAGGAGCAGAGCATGCACTCCTATTGAGAGTAAAATGAGAAATGAAGCAAGGGAAAAAAAGAAAAATAGTTCCATGATGTCAGCAGTTGAACAATACAACTTAGCCAATCAAAAGTGAGGCCAACAAAGAAACTTTGCAGAAGTGGGACAAATACAAAACTAGGGATAAAAGCCAGCCAATATGGTTACTAAGTTAGAGAAGAAAGCCAACGAATCATGAGCAGAGTGCTGATCCAAAAACCACTCTATGTATTACAAGACTGCAAAAAAGGGGGGACGGAGATTTACAGTAGAATGAGGTACTTTGGCATTCCTAATTATGATATAACCCAGATGTATGCATATCAGTCATTAGAGTTGGATGAATGAATGGGTGCAATAAGAGATCTGGAGAGCCATTTGAATTATACTTATAGTTTATCAGTACTTAATAATGGAATGAGCATAACATCATGCAGTGCAATAGGTGAGATAGTAAAGGGTTGGGGCTGTAGAAGGAGCGCAGCTTAGGAAGCATGGCCTTTGTAACTAAGGGCCCGGTCTACGTGTGAAATGGGACCCTGTGCTTGACAAATGAAGAAACAGAGTCCCATTGCACAAAGACCAACCTAACTTAGCAGACAAAAATATTTATTAAGCGGTCTATATAGTATCATTATCATGGCCAATAAGCAATGCAACACTTGACGAAGTAAATTTAAAAGTAAGAGAGTATATTGTGCTTGATTTGTCATTTGAATCTCAAGGACTGTGCACCTTGTGTTTTAAATTATGTGTATATGTGCTCTTTTTATTTTGTTTTTAATCCTCTTTTATATCATTTATGGCTATTTATTTAACCATATAAAGAGTTTACTACTACTACTACTACTTCTACTACTACTACTGCTACAACTACTAAGTGCTGATAGCATGGTTATTCAATTGGAAAGAAATAGTATCTTAGACTATGAGATTCCAATGGTAGTACGTTGCTTCATGCCCATGTCACAAAGACGACTTTCCGTGATGTGCTAGAGCTCTAGCATCTTACAGGCAGGTACGGATTTTTCCATCAGCCCCTCAAGGACAGAACTAGAGGACCCTACAGAGTTCTGCTTCAATATCTTTTCTTTTCCTTTTCCAGGGCTCCTCCCTGACAGCCACTGACACACTTAGAGCACTGGCACCATGAATCAGAAAGCTGCTATAAAGACATACACAATGTATTGTACATAGTATGGTATTCTATAGAAATATATTGTCACAGACTGCAGTGGTTCACAAAGTTTTCAAACCATAAATTGTTTCCTCTCTCCTTCCCCTGTTAGGAATTGTTGTGTTATGTTCTGCATATTGGGTGGTATTGGCATGCACATTCCAAGGCTACCTTGACATAGGTTTTGAGGGTGTCATCTTTGCTCTGTTCCACAAGCTATGCACCTTACTTCAATTTGATATTATGTACATATCATCTCAAAGTGTCTAGCTTACCCTCAAACATTCCTTGTTATCCTACACAAATTCTTTTACATTGGGGTCTTCCACCACCATGACCTTGGGTTAATAATGTAGAGGTCACATTGAGGTACCCAACGTGATTTCAGAGGTTCTGATTTTGCTCCAAAGACCCTACCCCTGATCTTCTACTCCAGAAAATTAATATTGACCTACATGTAACAAAACGCATCACTCATCACTGGTACTTCCCTAAAAACCAGTAGCCATCCACTTTCTTAATGTCTTTATTTTCCATCGCCTTTGTATAAGCAGTTGAGTCCTTTATGACCTTGGCGATGTCTGTTGCCTCCCTCAACATTGTATACTGTGCTGGCCACAACCTTTCTTACATTTTCTTGTAACACTGCATAATGAGTTTGTCTTTAATCAACTCATCTGCCATTTCACCAAATTGGTACTCAATAACCAACTCCCTAAGTAGTAGTACAAATTCTTCTACTGACTCCTTAGGACTTTGTGGTTGATATAAAATGTATGACTTGTCATTGCCAGCGAATCTTGTTCCCAATCTTCGTTTTGCCTCCTTGTACACATTTTCAAATGGATTATCATGGTGGTCTAGTTCCGATGGCATGTATTCAAAGGTACAGTATAAAGGAAAGTGGTCCCAGCATACAGTTCATTCAAAAACAAAACATTGGCATTATTGGAACATAATTTAGACGGATAACTTAAAAAAGTTCGAATGTTATTTAATCACATTGAACACGTAACATTCTTTCAAAATTGAATCAGAAGAATTTTTAAGCAACAATTTGAAAAACTAAAACACGTGCCCAAGGGAAGGGAGGGGGGTGAGTGAAATAGTGCAGAATTTGGGAGGAAGTGAATACAGTGGTAAAGGTTACTGAATTACACTTAAATTGGACGGCATTTAAGAATCACTGCCGTATTTTGAACATAGATTCAATCATAGTCACAATATTAACAATTCGGAATAGTGCCATATAGAAACAATCACAGTACACCATGTACTGTTGACGATGTTGGCAAAAGATGTTGAGTCGACGTTTCGACCCCTTGAGTGTTGTAGGTATTGAGTGGAACCTTACGGGGTGGGGTCTTCATCAGGACTAGGATAGACACAAAGGAAGGATGGGCACCGTGTCCGAAGGTGGACAAGCCTCTAAGACGTCCGCAGGTCGTCAAAGAGAGAGGGAAAAATCCTCGGCGGTAACGGACTGGCGTGGAGAGTGGTGGACACCATCGACCATCATTCATTGATGCAGCGGACGCTGAGACTCAGGATTCGTTCCTTTGTGTGAACTAGCAGTGATTTTTCTCCAGCAGTTCAACCATCCCCTAAACCCGGATTAATCTCCAGGCTTTGCTTTTCTATGATTCCTAAGACTTAACCCCCACGGTTTGTGGTCGATGGTGTCCACCACTCTCCACGCCAGTCCGTTACCGCCGAGGATTTTTCCCTCTCTCTTTGACGACCTGCGGACGTCTTAGAGGCTTGTCCACCTTCGGACACGGTGCCCATCCTTCCTTTGTGTCTATCCTAGTCCTGATGAAGACCCCACCCCGTAAGGTTCCACTCAATACCTACAACACTCAAGGGGTCGAAACGTCGACTCAACATCTTTTGCCAACATCGTCAACAGTACATGGTGTACTGTGATTGTTTCTATATGGCACTATTCCGAATTGTTAATATTGTGACTATGATTGAATCTATGTTCAAAATACGGCAGTGATTCTTAAATGCCGTCCAATTTAAGTGTAATTCAGTAACCTTTACCACTGTATTCACTTCCTCCCAAATTCTGCACTATTTCACTCACCCCCCTCCCTTCCCTTGGGCACGTGTTTTAGTTTTTCAAATTGTTGCTTAAAAATTCTTCTGATTCAATTTTGAAAGAATGTTACGTGTTCAATGTGATTAAATAACATTCGAACTTTTTTAAGTTATCCGTCTAAATTATGTTCCAATAATGCCAATGTTTTGTTTTTGAATGAACTGTATGCTGGGACCACTTTCCTTTATACTGTTCCATACCCAGGTCCCAGTGACTTCATATGGGTTGACCCTTTATGTTCTCTATGTATTCAAAGGTAGGCTGACCCTCTTTGCCCAGGGCACTTATCAATAAATACTTTTTTCTGTTTTGGCTGTAATTTTGTCTATCCGTCCAAGTAAATAATTGTCAAAAACTTCTAGCCAGTCTTTTATTTTGTTGGAGGTGGACCTAGTTGGGGGAAAAAGATGGGACTTTGAGTTACTGCTTGATTATATTGCATTGGTCCCTAATGTAGCAGATGGTTGCTGAGAAAACTAAAAAGCAAAACAAAATAGTATGTGTTTAAAAATCATAGTTACTGCCTGCAGTACATTAGTTTAGACATAAGCTGGCAGTACATCCCAAGTCAAAAAGGACAAAAGTAATGGCATGAAATCACTTCCTGGCCTGAACTAAGAAATAGACCAGAGGTGGCAGTTACGGTTACTCAATGATTAATATTCATGTCTTCTACCAGGTATGCTTGTGAGGTATTGTGTGTCATTATTACTGCTGAGGTAAATGCTAGTTGGTTGCTTTGATAATGTTGCACGCCATTGTATTGTTTTGCTGAGAGCGGTGAGAGCTCATGCTGGGGAGTGCTGATGTATATATATAATGTATATAGAGAGAGGTACAGGAAGGCTTGTGATATATATATATATATATATATATATATATATATATATATATATATATATATATATATATATATATATATATATATATATATATATATATATATATATATATATATATATATATATATATATATATATATATATATATATATATATATATATATATTGTTTCATCTAATGAGAGCTTCCTGGAAAATACGGCCATATATATCAACTCCTTCCTTTTTCCTTTTGTAAAAACACTCCCCTCGTATTTCAAGGATAGTGGTGATTTTCTCACCAAGATTCATAATCTTGTTTGTGCTGATTCGTACATCTTGATTACATTGGATGTCACTGCCTTAAATACTTCCACCGATCATGAATACTTTCTGAAAAATAGGCCGCCATGTTTCCTTGAACATAATCGTATGTTTATTGATATGATCTGCACATGTTTAAAGGATAACATCTTCATGCATGATGGGACCTTGTATAGGCAAAAGATGGGGACTGCCATGGGGACCTGCTGCAGCCCCAGCTTCACTAATTTGGTGATGGGCTGCTGGTAGAAGCAGGTAGCCTGGGCTGATGAAAAATCTGAGTACGTAGAGAATATTTGATTTGGACCCGTTACATTGACGAGCTATCTTTATTTTGGAATGGGTCCAAGTCAAAGGCAGAAGAGTATATAAGGATTCACAATGATAACACGTTTAATCTGCACTTTATGTCACACATTAATTTCAGTGAGATTACCTTCTTAGACATTTTGTTACAAGTGAGGGACGGTAAAATTAACACAACAGTTTATCGAAAAATGATAGCGGGCAATAGCACCTTGCACTTTCAAAGTCAGCATCCGAAAAATTTGAAAGAAAGCATTCCCTATGGTGAAACACTGATATTAAAAAGGATTTGCAATCAGAAGCAAGAGTTTGATAAACAATTGGTGAAAATGAATGGGAGATTTCAAAGGAGAGGATATTGCTCTAAATCATTAAACACGGGAAAACTGAAATTGAAAAATATTACTAAGAATCAGTTACTTTATCCAAATACCAGATCAAATAAGGAGAATTTGATCACCAGATTCATCACTTCCTTTAACTTTAAGTCCCCTAAAGTATATCAAATATTGAGAAAACACTGGAAGATAGTGAAGGACGATACAGTAATGGGGAAATATTTACGATCAGTACCTCTGATGACATATAGAAAAGGTAGAACTCTGGGAGGACCTTTGACACATGAAAAGTTGCAAACCAGACATTTGGTTATCCGTCCACCAAGGAATTTTTTTAATGTAATCACTGCAAAGCCTTTAGGATGATTAAAAATGTTTTGGTGTTTCAGTCTTCAGATGGACAAAAAAGAAGAGTGAATGGATTTTATAACTGCAATACAGACCATTGTGTCTATGAGTTATCCTGTCAGGTTCAGGTTCAGCAAGCTTTATTCGGTATGTACAACAACCAGAAAAGCAATAATAGATATAAAAAAAATAGATACAGTTGCTAAAAAAAACAGATTTAACCATACAAAAACTATCCAATGAATTACATGTAAAATCCGTTAATAATGACAATACCTTTTCTCACATAAATTGATTTTTGGCTTTATGACAAAACATAAAAACTTTTCCCTGGGTCATTTAGTGTAACAAGTAAATTCCTAGCAGCATGGGTTGTTCTCAAATTGTATTTTTTAAACAATGGTTTTAAATAAAAACGTCTAAGATACAAGTAAAAGTCACAATAGAGCAAAAAGTGCATGGTGCTCTCTTTGGATTGCTCATCACAAGGGTATTGGGATGTAGGCCGCTTTTGTATTTCAGGGAAAGCAGCTATGTGATGTACTATTCCTAATCTCAGTCTTCTTAACACAAAACTGTGTGAAGGCTTAGTGACTATAGACAGATAGTCTTGAAAACTGCTTCTGTCTACAATTGCTGTGTAAAATATATATGAAGTTTGCCTCCCTGTAGGCCTGTCCTTGTCCTCTAATGTACGTAGGCAGCACCATCTTCCCACTGAAGAAGCATATTTTGGAACACCAGCGAGCGATCAGAAATCATGATTTCATGTACTCAGTGGCAAGGCATTTTTATGATCAACTTGAGAGTGATCCAGGATTACTAATTACTTTGCGGTAGATAGAGTTGCCCCAAATGCAAGAGGAGGTAATAGGGTGATGAAACTCAGATGCCTAGAGTCAAGGTATATCCTGGACCTGCATACTAAATTCCCTGCTGGGTTAAATAAGGATGAAGAATTGGAAGTCCGTTTGGGTTGACTGTTTATAATAGGTTGTTTTTCTTCCCATGTGCCATAAATGAAGGGGTTTGTCTATGTAAAAAAGTAGACAGACTATAACATCTGATCCAGAATTGCTATCAAATTATTCCCCGTACATACTTTCCCTCCACATGATGTTGACTTATTTAGTGATAAATGTTATGGATTTATTTGATGAACTGGGGTTTTTAGGTACAATTCAATGTATATAATGAGTATTTATGTCTTTATATCTAAGAAGAAACTTTTTTCTACATGGTATAATATATTGAAGATATTTATTTATACATGAATTGATACCATGGTGCATTGGATGTGCCTGAGGATGATTTATGGGATATAAATTTAAATATACACTTATAATGATTTCTATGTATTCATATTTATCCATTTGTAATATTATACAAGTCTAAATGTTATAATGAAGAGGGAATGATTATATGTAATTAAGCTGAGTTCAAGTGGTTTTTAGAAGATCTTACATTATTAAAGAAATCAATTTGGATAGTATTAAATATGAGCACTGGCCAGAGACACAGCTTTGCCTCATTAAACCTCTGATTTCCCATGTCAAAGTTTCGTACACAACGAATTGCATATTGATAAGAGTATAAGACTCTTCCTTTGTAAATGAGCTTTAGAAAAATATAAAAACAGCAAAAATGTAAAAACTCAAAAACAATATATATTGTAACCTTATGTGAGACAATTAATTTGTTTTGCAAAAAAAACATTGTGAATAGATGAAGAGAGATTGATTGAAAAAGGAGGTATGTCTTCCATATCCATGATTCGATGTGCCTTTAAAACTGACTTGGGCCAGAGGCCAGTGTAACTTTGAAAAAGGCTGGGACCAGCCAGAACGGATACGCTATAATAAAGCATTCAAATAATGACCTTGCCTGGAGTGCCCACTTCTGTTGTGTTAAGAGATCTTCAAAGGATATATATATATATATATATATATATATATATATATATATATATATATATATATATCGGAAAATTCAAATTCCTGCTACTTCCACTCGACGGCGGCGAAGAAGGAAACTCGGACCCCGCTGGACTTCAGGTAGGATGTTTATTGCAGTTCACAACCCACGCACGACGCGTTTCGGGCCTCAAGAGCCCTTGATCACATGCCATATATACATATATTGTCGCTCCAAACTTCATCTCCAAAGTCGAGGCAATCCCCAAAGAAGACAGCACTCACGGGGGCAGGTTCCATTAATTTATTTAATTTCATGGACCACCGGCATATAAACAGACGCGTTTCGGTAACGGCCTTTTTCGAAGTGTGCCGAAACGCCAGAAAGCCCCGTTATTTATTTCCATCATCAAAGAGCATATCCACCAACAACACAAATGAAGGACATTGAAATGCACTTGTTTCTAAGGTAAGGTAAATCAGCGCCATCTTAGACTGTCCGGGTTGCATGAATATAGAAACAAACAAAATATAGCGTTATTTGTTTCTAATACACACAACACCTCAAAATGAAGTGCCACAGTCCTGTCATAATGTCACAGTTCAGTAAATAGACCTTCCAAATTGAGTAGCTGTAGTGCATAGTCACACATAGCGTAGATCACACTTGGGTCTGCACAAACCTTACCCTCGTCAGTAGTCCAGGGGCCAAATTGTTGTAATGTTCTACACCAAATGTAGAAATGAAACATCCTTTATTGACCGCATTAGATGAAGGCACTCCCTGCCAGCCAGCAGGAGCCAACAGAATACAGAGCAGCCCATCCTGTGACAGCACTGGAATGTAGATGACTACAAATTTCATGAAGGAAAAGATTACAACAATATCATAAGCTTTTGATAAAGGAGACCAAATTATTGTTTTTATGGGTATTTATGCCTCCTTCTACATGCATCTGAGAAATAACCAGGTGCATGTATGTACCCAACTATGGTTTCAATTTGAGTGCAATTGGGGATTAGGCTCATACATTTTGAGACTCCTGCCAACTATGCTATTGGCCATGTTCTGCTTTTTGTGACTGTCTTTTTCTGAGGTTTGCTGCTGTTTATAGACTCATCCAACTGCCTTATTTTATTTGGGCTTACTGATCTGAAACCTTCTCTTCCTTCTTACCAGAGAAATCCTGGTTTCTAATTTGAAACTCTCCTTTGTCTGTCAGTTTCTCTTGAGAAAGGTACTCCCTCTCCCTCTTATGGGAGTCTGCATGATCATACTTCAATTTCAGATTATCTAACATTATTTCTGCTATGCCCTTGGTTATACGCATAAACAGAATAATGTTCATCAGAATGCCACTACCTTTTAGGTGGTCTAAGCTTTTTTACAATCTTGTAATTGATAACCTCATTAATATATCCCTCATATTGGGGTTTCGGAGGTGATCTGCTTCAACTCGTGTGCTTTTGGGATTTTGTCTGATCCTTTACATTCTCTCTGGGGTGGCCTTTATTTAATCACCTGCTTTGGTTGAGGTTATTAAGGTATCTGTTGTAACTTTGCCCTTTCTGCATGATCCTCCCATATTTTTCTTATGCCTGTTTGATCAACCCTATTTTTGCTGGCTATAGAACTCTATGCACTTTACCCCTGCTAACGAGTGGTAAACTGCTTGTGCTCCCGCTTTCAACATGATGAAATCGTTATATATCTGATTGACATTTACCTTACTTATAAAAGCCTAGTATATGGTGTAGGAAGCTGGGTTTGTGTTGCAGTAACCCCCCACCTTTTGCCAGACTACTGATGCACTGTGACTTGATGTGCCCTGGGTCCCTGCCAATTAGATTCCCAGAGCATGTGTTCTTTCCCAAAACTGTACCTTATACCCACAACTGGCACCTCTCTGGCTACATGTCAGTCCCGTGTAAAAGGTAGCATGAGTACCAAGGGCACTGTGGCCAGGGAAGGCCTCTAAGGGCTGCAGCACTTATTGTGCTACCCTTAGAGGCCCTGTACCTTTACACACACACACACTGCCATAGCAGGCTGCGTGTTTTGGTACAGAACAAAGTGAAGAGTCGACATGGCACATGTCTCTGTGTGCCATTCCTACAAACCACTGTCCTGGCATAGGTCAGCCACCCCTCTAGCTGGGTGCACTATACCAGTGGTGAGGGTACCGGTGTATGAGCTCTTGTCCCCTACAGTGCCCAGACCAATTCTTACACATTGTAAGTGCAGTAATGCCATTAAGAGTATATGGTGCTGGGAGTTTGTTATTATGACCTCCACAGCACCATAATGGCTTTACTGAAAAATGGGAAGTTTGATATCAAACTTCTCAGCACATCAAACCTACACTGATGCCAGTGTGGGATTTACTGAAAAATGCACTCAGAAGGCATCTTAGAGACGTCCCCTGAAAAACGACCAGCCTCTGGTGGGTTCCCTCACTGGAACACACCAGCCTGCCACCACAAGACATGTTTCTGGACCCCTGGGGTGGGAGCCTTCGCTCCCTGAGCCCGAAACTAAGTCTTTCCTGGGCGGAGGTGGTCACACCTCCCACAGGCAAGGAAGAGCAATCTGTGGCAGGGGAGCTTCAAAGGCCTTGCCACCTTTGTAACGCGACCCCCAGCCTCTCCTGCTATCAGGAACAGGCCCCCTTCCTGTCTCCTCTCCTTTTCGTCGGGAAAAATTAGCACAGCCTAGAAGGTGGGCCCCCCTCTGACAACTAAACGCCTCAGTTGGGGGAGGCAAGGGGAAGCCCACTCTTTAGTGCCTGCCATCTTGAAGAAGGCTGTACAAAAGGGGGTGGTGATGGACGGAGCATCAGAATCAATCAAACACTCACACCCAGTCAACAGATCTGGGTTTGATCCATCACCGTTCTTTAGCCCACTCTGCCACCCCAGTTCAGACATGGCCATATGCAAATCAGTCTGACCCTGTGCCTCATGGGAACAGTCCAGTCCGAACTGCCAAGCCATGCCTTCCCTGGACCGGAAACAAGCTTCCTAGGACATGTCTTGGCAGTTCAGGCTGTCATGGTAGGTGAAGCACTTACACTGCAGGAGCATGCACACGAGTTTGTGTGTGTTGGGGGGGGGGGCTTTTTTTTTTGCCATTGACAGTCAGTGCCGCTTTAATATGCCAGAGTACAAAGTTGACCTTGCCGTGTTTGTGCTGGCATTAATGCCGTTTAGAGCCTGGGCTGTGCGTGTGTTTGTGGGAGGCTGCACGTTCCTCCTGCAAAGGACCTGTCTGCATCAATAGTGTTCTCGAGGGCGGCTAGGCACCTCTGGGGACAGAGATGTAGGCACTGTCATCACACCGGGAGGGCTCTCGGCGCTATTATGGTGATCATGGTGATGTACTATTGTGCATGTCAAGTGAGGGCCAGCACTGCCAGCAGCAGCAGTGAGCTGTAACTCAATGGTGTAGGCGCTTGTCTGTCGTTTCATCATGGCATTCAGGTCATGAGGGTTAAGGCAAACTTAACAATGACGTTGTTTGCCAGTATTTTCAGTTTTGGCTTTTGATTGGATTTCAAGCATAGCCTATGTGGGCGATTTTGGCCCATGGTTTCCACATCAAATATAGATCTTTTCGGCAGACTTAACTGGCATTTCATATCACGCCTGTTGGAAATTGGCTGAGTGACACCCTTCTTCGTGATGTTGTGTTGGGTGTTTATGAGCTAATTGGGGCCTGGTGGAATTAATGGTCTCATGACTCTCTGGCCGGGGTGAGTATGTTTGGGAAGCCGTGTCTTCCTGCTAATATCCTGGTGCTTCAGATCAGGGTCGGGATAAAAAAAAAAGGGTTTACTTTGGAGGGCTTTCTAGTGCCTGGATACCCAGGTCGCAGGATGCCATGGATGTTGGCCGGGGTAGGGAGAGGGGGCAGGCACACAGTGCAAAGTTTAAGCATTTGCGCTATGAGCTGTTGCATTCGGTGTAAGAAATAGCTTTCAACTGCAGTTGGTGTTCTCGGGTGTCACTGTGTGTTTATTTTTTTTCAGGCCTAAGATTAAGAAGTGCCATTTTCTGTCACTCCCTTTCCATCTGAAATGATCTTTAATTCTCGATTCAGGCAAGGCAGGCTGAGGCTCAGCCTCCCAGTCTTTTCGAGCATGGTCATTTGAGCACCATAGATTGAGTACTGGCAACATCTGTTATTTATTTCCCGTGCTTTGAAATGGCAGATTTGCAGTTTTGGTGCTAATGCAGGGAAACAACTTCTTCTGTTTTCTGACGGAAAATGAGCGCACAAAGGCAAGTATCACCAAGGCAAGCCATACTGGTACTAGTTTTGAGGGACAAACGGAAAATTGAGTCAATTCGTTTTTGACTTTGAATGATGCATTGTTATAATTGTATTTCCCTTGGCACATTTAGTGTACATCAGTACATTATGCACAATTTTATTGCACTGTATGGCATTTATATAGCGCTTCCTACATTGATGCTGTTCATGATTTTCTTGCTCTTCAATAGCACGAAATGGATTAATTCACTTTCAAATTGTTGCCTACACGGAGTGTATACAAGACTGTAGTCACTATTTAGATGTTAACAGTTCACAGCCCAGGAACTTCTAACAGTACACAGAATGATCAGAGCACAGGTCACACACAGATGGCATGTACTCAGCAATGCATTGTATCTCGAAGTCTGTTATGAAGCTCTGTGGTTATACTGAATAAGCAGCTACCTATGTTGGTATATTACATTTCTCTATTAATGTAATATCTGAAATTGCTTTATTAACCTGCCTGCTTTCTCAAATTTGCTTGAAAACGCATCATTTGCCCACTCTTTTTTCAAAATGTTCTCGGGGGCGAACATGAGGTTGTTCTGGCTCACTCGCTATGCTCGCTCGCTGCAGTGCAGTACGGCAATAATTTTACGCCACACACCTTTCAAATGTCACCAGCCACCACTGCCCTGTGCCAAAAGTCACCTTGTCCTGCAGTCAGCGACCTACAGAATCTCTGGGAGGACTGACTGCTTTCAACAAAGACCAGATATCCTGTGAACAGCAGCTCTGTTCAAAAGAAACAACCAAGAAACACTGTGAGCCTGCTGAGGGCAAAGAAACCCGACGCCTGGAACCACCACTTCACCCAACTCCTATGGCCGGGTCTGAGTGACCCACAGGTCCCAGCGAGGTCCCCCAGCACTCCAGAGTCCAAGTCCACTGTGGGTTGACCCCTTCAGGACTCCCCAACGTCGCCTGCGGCCTCTGCACGGAGACCCCCCAACCGCGAGTGGCCCGGTAAGGTGAAATCCGACCTCAAAAGACACCCCTGCATCCAGCCACCCTGTGCCCTGAAGAAAAGAAGCTGAGTTGCACCTATTTTCCCAGTGCCCTCCAACTTACCTGCCCAGCTGTTGGTTTCTCCCAGAAGTCATCCAGAACCGAGCCTGCAGCCAAAATCCAAAACCGGCAACTCCCATTGAAAACAACAGGGCAGCCGAAGCCAAAACAGCACCCTGCACCCAGCCGCCCTTGCGCCACTGCGGGTACACTTTGTTTGCTAAACCGGATCCCCCTTTGCCCTGAGCCTAACACCAGGAGCTTTGCTCCCACAACCTTGTGGCCTGCTTGTGAGCAGCCACCAATTGGAGGCCCCCTATTCCCCATTGGATAACATTAGGGCTAAGCGCTCTGCACCCACCCACCCTAGTGCCACTGAGGGTGTTTCAAGAGTGCATCCTTGACCCTGGGGGAACCCTAGTTCTAACCCTGGAATACCAACTCCTACAAATAAGTATTTACCTGCAAACTGTCAACTTCATTTCCTTCCATAGGATTGCATTTACTGCTTTTCCTTGAAAGTTCTTCTAAGTCTGGAGTTGATTTGTATGAAACATTGAAAAACTGCAAACGTACAAAAAGTGAATTACTTACCTTTTGTCTAAGAAATGTCTCAGTGTGATATCTAGCCATATCACACTGATTAGGAAAAGGTAACTTAAAAAGAACTCGAACAAGTAGCGTGCACAGTAATCTGTAAAGTAACTAAAAAGTCATTTCGAACTCTTGACTTGCCTGTAATTGAACCAAATGCATTTGAACTTGCATTCAACTGTAAATCACTGCATACGATTTTGCAAAGTACGATTTCACTTACCTGCTTGACTTGGTTCTAGAAATAAAATAACTCAATAATATTTTTGAAACAAACAAAGTTGTCTGAGTTCAGTCATTGAGTGTGTGACATCATTTCTTGCCTGAGTGTGTACAACAAATGCTTAAAACTCCCCTCTGATAAAGCCTACTGCTCTCCCACACTACCACAAATAGAGAATAATGTGCTATCTACCTTTACCTCTGCCTACCTTTGGGGTTCCACTGGACTCTGTGCACACTACACCTCATTTTGGTATGTTATATACAGAGCCCCCTAACTATATGTGGTACCAAGGTTGACTGCAGCACCCATTGTGTCACCCACTACAGTGACACCGGAAATAAGACTGCAACCCTGCCACCATTTGCCTGGCTCTACAGGTTTTTACTGCACATTTGACTTGTCAACAAAAAAAACTTTTGACAGGCCTAAACTTTCTTTTAATTATTTATAAGTCACCCCTAAATTGTCCCTATTACAAATAAGGCAGGGTGCATGGTATTTAAATGTAGGGCATGTAAACTTTTAGGGCCCTATTACGATGTCGGGTGCTTTCCACCCGACATCGCTGGTTTCCCTCCGACTGCCTGATAAGGATGACCGCGGTCAGAGGAAAACCTGCGTGGGTATTTCAGAGCGTCGGAAGCCACAATAATCCCCTAATGATGGCGGAGCCAGCCTCGGCTCCGCCATCGGAATTATGATGGCACTGTCCGACAGCCTTTCCATGTCAGCATTTCCGACATGGAAGGCTGTCGGAAAGTGACTTCGGGGGCCCCTAGCAGGACCCTCTTTTTCCCTGCCCCTCCACTATGGGGTCAGTGGGGCAACTATGGTGCCCTCCTAAACATCCCTGCACCGTGTGGTCCCTGCCACACGGTACAGGGATGTTTAAAAACATCTATATTACAATGACAGCTTGTGCTGCAGGCCTGTTCTGCCTGCCGACAAGTTGACATTGTAAAATGGATGTTTGGACCACACATAGGGCGGTTGCATCCAAATTGTGCAGTCAGAAGTGCCGACCTATGGTCGGGCGGTTCCAATCCGTAACGGTGTTGGGTGGTTGCAAGTCCGCCAGAAATCATAATTAGACCCTAAATGTTAAACATGTCCATACAGTGACTAGCCTGTCAGAGATATTTTCACTGGCAGGGCGCGTTGTTCCATAGGAGAGCATTGGGATATTACTCTTAAAGAATGTTATCTCCACGTAGGAAACAGCAATAAGTTTATTCTTCTTGACTTTTGAAATATTTATTACATGCCCAATTCACTGGTAAAGTTTGATTTGCAGTAAATATTTAGAAAGATAACATTTAGAAAAGTACCTCCGCCTTCCCTGAAGTCCCTGGAAACTAAGGGCCAGATGTGCGATAATTTTTTGTGCTCACAAATGGGAAATCGGCCCGTTTGCCACCGCAAAATAGGTCTGCCCTATATACAAACCCTATTTTGCGACTCGGTAACCTATTACCGACTCGCAAAATAGGGTTTGCGACTTGCTATTTGGAAGTGGCGTGCCAAGGGCGTCCCTTCCTAATAGCGACTCGCAGTTTAATGTGAGATTGTTTTGCAGCCGCAAAACACTTGCAGTTTACCTCCCATTTCAAATGGGTGGTAACCCACTCGCAAACGGGAAGGGGTCCCCAGGGGACCCCTTCTCCTTTGTGACTGGCATTGAAAATATTTTTTAAGAGCAGGCAGTGGTCCCACTTAAAAAATGAAGAAGTGATGTTTCCTGTTTCTTTTTTAAATGCATCCCGTTTTCCTTTAAGGAAATGGGCTGCATTTAAAAAAAACTGCTTTATTTAAAAAGCAGTCACAGACATGGTGGTCTGCTGACCCCAGCAGGCCACCATCCCTGGTAGTGCTAGCCATTCTTAATGTGGTCGCAAATTGCACCTGCCTTATACATTTTTATTTTTTTATTTTATACGGAGTTTTATATAGTGCGGACTTGACCCGAAGGTATCAGAGCGCTTTACACGAGCACCATTTGCGTTACATGAGGACACATTCATTTTTGTTAGACAGAGGGAGATTAAGTGATTTGCCCAGAATCACAGAACGTTGCGTCTCCTTGCCGAGACTCGAACCAGGTTCCTCAGATTTGAGGTCGCTCGCCCTAGCCGTTATGCCAACTCCTTTCCCCTGATATTAATGAGGGAGGCAATTTGCGACTCCATTAGGAATCGCAAACAGTGTCTGAGACAATGTTGTACATTCCTATTAGTGAGTCACAAATTGCAAGTCGCAGAACAATGCAGTTTGAGACTCGCAAATTGGTAGGGTCGTACATTTGGCCCTCTATCTGCATTTGCTCTTTCCTTTCTGCCAGCCAGTAATTAGCATTTCAAAGGGTGTGAATGTGGTATGAAGTTTGATTGCAGGACAGGAAAAAAATGCCTTGGGTATGGGTATGGAACTATTGTTGTGCTGTTGTCAGGATGATCTGTGGCCGGTAGAACAAACTTGATTAACTTCAAAGAGGCCTACCCTGTCACAGGCAGATGTAGCTATCACCCAGGCCTGCACCTTTATTTTGTCCTCTAAGTCTGACCGGCCTCAATCACAGTGGGCCACTTGTTGACATCAAAATGTCAAATCCTGCTGAGGTTTTTCATATGACATTTGGGGCATATTTCAAAGGAGGGAAACAAGATGTCAAAACAATTTGTGTGCGTCTGGTTGCTAATGATCTTAGTTTTGTTCTACCAGATTCTTTCTCTGAGTTTGTAGGGAGTACAGGGACTGTCTACAACTGGAATTTAGTGTTAGATGTGGGAGACACGAGGATTACCATATTACACTCCCCACACATGCACCCAGCCCTCAGAGCCCAAGTTTAGTGTGGCTGAAGATTTTGGGCACCTTGAAAATGCCCAAAGGGTGGAGAGTTAGCCCTGAGGACTTTTACCCCATTGTTTTCGGCATACTCAGAGTCATTCCCACCCACTAGCTCATGCACGGCATAAATGTGGCCTCTCTGGGCACCCACTTCAAAACACTCCTGGACCTGAAGAAGATCAGAAAAGGACTGAACCTGCTGTCTGTGACCGTAAAAGAGCCCTGAAAGACTGGGCCTGATCTCTCTTGTACCCAGGATAAATAAGTGGACCTTTCCTGCAACAGCCCTGCTAATCAGAGGCACCTGGACCTGAAATGGACCTGGACTGGACTCTGTCTGACAATCTGTGAGTCTTTAAGAGTCTTTCTTGATGTCCTGGGGGCTTTAGAACTATTCTCCTGTGGTGGATTGGGACTCAAAGGACTACGGTCAGATAGTAAAATCTTTGACCAACATGAACCTGGTCAGTGCATCTGACCCACACACCATTGCAGTGTTCTCATACATAATGTAAATTGAGATGGCATGAGTGGTCTTATGAATGCTATGATTTAACATGCTGTAATATGTAAACAGTGTTGTAATATGAAAGTGTATAAGCAGGGCATGGTGAAGGCACGAGTCATAATTGATTTAGTTTACATCACTGTATGAAGGTGCATGAGTTATAGAAAGTTTTGGTCGGTGAGGAAATTACAACTGTAAGTTACATCTATAACTTTTCATTTTTTAAAGTTTGTGCAGTTTAACTTGGTTTTGTATTGACATAATAAATTAAGTTTTCCTAACTATGACTTATCTTTAACCTTTGGTGTTTTCATTGAATTTCTAGAATAGGAAAAATCAGTTTGTAATCAAATATGTTGTTTATTTTTATGTTAATTAGTTCATATACCTTTTTGTTTACATTTGAATATTACCTCTGTACTTTCTCGAGTATTTCTCGCGAAGAAGCGTAAAGTATAGTGGTATGGTGTAGACTGGAGTGGAGTAGATTGGCCTAGAGTGGGGCAGAGTAGAGTGGTTTGTAGTGACGTACAGTAGAGTGCATAAGTACAGTGGCATAGAGTGCAGTGGCGTAGAGTAGAGTGGTGCAGAATAATGTAGAGTGGCGTACAGTAGAGTGGCATACAGTAGAGTGGAGTAGAGTAGAGTGGGGAAGAGTAAAGTGGGGTAGAGTAAAGTAACGTAGAGTGCCGTAGAGTAAAGTGGGGTACAGTGGAGTATGGTAGATTGAAGTGCCGTAGAAGGAAGTGGGGTAGATTAGAGTGATATAGAGTCGAGTGGCATAGAGTCGAGTGAGGGATACTAAAATAGAGTAGAGTGAAGTGGGGAGAGTGAAGTGGGGCATACAGGGCAGTGGCATGGAGTGGAGTAGAGTAGACTGGAGTGAAGTACAATGGCTTGGAGTGGTGTAATGTACAGTGGCGTAGACTAGAGTGGCACAGAGTGAAGTGAGGTAGAGTGAAGTGGGTAGAGTAGACTGGTGTACAGTAAAGTGAGCTGGGGTAGAGAACAGTAGCGTAGAATTTGGTTAAGTGAAGTGGCGTAGAGTAGAGGGGCATAAGGTGAAGTGTGGTGGAGTAGAATGCAGTGGCATAACGTAGAGTGGCGTGAAGTGGGGTACAGTGAATTGGGGTAGAATAGAGTGACATACAGTGGGTAAGAGGGAAGTGGGGTACAGTGAATTGGGGTAGAGTACAATGGCATAGAGTATAGTAGCATAGAGTAGAATGGCGCAGAGTATAGTAGCATAGAGTAGAATGGCGCAGAATGAAGTGGGGTAAAGTCAAGTGGGCTAGAGTGAAGTGGGACAGTGTAGAGTGGTACAGAGTAGGAGTGGCGTAGAGTGTGGTGGCGTAGAGTGCAAGGGCATAGAGTGCAGTGGCACAAAGTAGAATTGTGCAGAGTACAGTGGCGTAGAGGGCACTGGCGTACAGCAGAGTGGTGCTGAGTAGAGCGGCGCAGAGTGAAGTGGCGCAGAGTGAAGTGGCGCAGCATGAGGTGGGGTAGAGTAGGGTATCAAAGAGTGCAGTGGTGAAGAGTGGGATAGATTGGCTTGGAGTGGCGTACAGTAGAGTGGCATAGAGTAGTGTGGCTTAGAGTAAAGCAGGGTAGAGTGAAGTGGTGTAGAGTATAGTGGCATACAGTAGAGTGTGGCATACCGTAGAGTAATGTAGAGTGAAGTGGGGTACAGTGAAGTGGGGTAGAGTACAGTAGCATAGAGTATAGTGACAGAGTAGAATGGTGTACAGTGAACACACTTTGGCTGTGATGGGGGTATCTATCCGAGATATAGCTTAATTGTTTGTTTTTAAGCTATAGACATGAGTCAGTTTAGCATACTTTGTACAGGTAGGTCCAATTATTTATTTTGCATTGTATATCTTTTTAAACATTTTCAAAGTACCGAGGCACTCCCTCCAAAGTACCACAGTACTTAGAAATGTAAACAAACATAAAAAATTAGGGTTGAAAGTAGACAGGTGGGTTATAGAACACATTACACCACTTTACAGTAGATAGACCATAGATCTGAAATATATATATATATAATATATATATATATATATATATATATATATATATATATATATATATATATTCACTGAAAAAACCATGGGTTTCACTCACGTTATAGTTAGGAATTAGCATTTAAAAAACCTTGCAAATTCACTGAAAAAACCATGGGTTTCACACACGTTATAGTTAGGAATTAGCATTTAAAAAACCTTAGAAATTCAATGAAAAAACCAAAGGTTTCACACATGTTATAGTTAGCTGGACATTTCACTCGTAAAAAACCATTGAAATTCCCCCGTTATAGTTAGTTCAGCTAACTATAACTCGCGCGCCCGCAATCCACTGCTGATGACGTCACATATTACATCACTCATGACATGGTCAGTGACATCACTCATGACATCACTGATGACATCTCAAATGACATCACTGATGACATCATCCAGTGAATGTGTGTTTTTCTGAAAATTAAATATGTTTAATATATGTATATCTCAAGGTCGATGGAAGAATAAATGAGTATATAAGTGTCTAAATTGATGATTTGTTTTTGAAAAATTGATTGTATTACTGACTGATTAAGTGTATCTTTTTGAATACATGGCTAAGTGAGTAATGTTTAAATGTGTAAATACCTGTATCAGTCTCTCACTTTGTATATAAGTGGCTGCATGGGTTGGTGAGTAGCTACATGAGTGTCTATATAGGTTATTAGTTGGTTTTTTGAGTATCAATATGAG
This sequence comes from Triturus cristatus, assembly GCF_964204655.1. Lineage (NCBI taxonomy): Eukaryota > Metazoa > Chordata > Amphibia > Caudata > Salamandridae > Triturus > Triturus cristatus. Next base: position 561,508,715 of record NC_140590.1, read on the forward strand.
TGTCTGAGTGTCTTCATGGTGCGGTGGGGGGTATTATGTAGTGCCTAGATGCATGAATGAGTGACTCACTGTTTGTATGTGTTGAAGACAGCATGTGTGCAGGACTGTATGGGTGGATGAGTGTGTGCATGGGTGTGTTAGTGAGTGAATGACTGTCTCAATAGTGTCTTCACAAGTAACTACATATGTTTTAAACTAGTATATGTGACTATTGGTGTATATATGTGAGTATATGTGAGAGTGAGAGATTGGTAGACTTACTGTATGAATAAGTATGTGTTTCTATAAGTGATTGTTTAAAAGACTAAGTATGTGTAAGTTTCTGTAGAAGTAAGTGTGGTGGTGTGTGTATAACTGTATATGCAAGTAAATGGATGTTTGATTCTTTATTAGCATGAGTGACTATGTGTGAGTAACTCTATGGATGAGTGGCATTGTGTTACAGGATGTTTAGGTGTATGAGTACATATGATGTGTGAGTACATGTATGAGTGACTATATAGGATTGTTGGTGAATGAGTGGATGTGTAAGTGGATCTTAGAATTACTGAATAGGTTGTTGTAACTGTTATTGGTATGTCCATTTTTTTGAAAATTTCAGTCTCTATTTTTGTATGTTTGTATCAAAGGTTATATTAGGGTGAGAAGAGGTCTACGACTCTGTCACAAGGATAATGTCATCAGTGATGTCATTTGAGATGTCATCAGTGATGTCATGAGTGATGTCACTGACCATGTCATGAGTGATGTAATATGTGACGTCATCAGCAGTGGATTGCGGGCGCGCGAGTTATAGTTAGCTGAACTAACTATAACGGGGGAATTTCAATGGTTTTTTACGAGTGAAATGTCCAGCTAACTATAACATGTGTGAAACCTTTGTTTTTTTCATTGAATTTCTAAGGTTTTTTAAATGCTAATTCCTAACTATAACGTGTGTGAAACCCATGGTTTTTTCAGTGAATTTGCAAGGTTTTTTAAATGCTAATTCCTAACTATAACGTGAGTGAAACCCATGGTTTTTTCAGTGAATTTGCAAGGTTTTTTAAATGCTAATTTATTTTTTTTTCTTCTTTTTTTTTTACATATTTTTATTTTAATTGTCTATCCTTTTTTAAAGACTATGGTTAAATGTTAAAAATTCTACAATATGTTTTTATTTTACAATTTTTTTAAAATAAACAGGTAAAATTTATTAGCAAACTTTTTTTAATTTTTTTTTTACCGTACGCGTAATTTTTTTTTTTTTTTTTTTAAAACACTAAAAATCAATTATCACATTACAAGGTCCTTGAGAGACTACAATGAAAAACTGAAAATGTGATTGTAGAGAAGTGGAAAAAAGGGACCATGATATTATTGACTTACCATACCCACTCAAAAAAATATTTATTCATTTAATTTTTTTTTAAATTGCTTTAAAAATGGTTCTAGTTGTCGAAAATTTTCTATCTCAATCTGAAAAAAAAGAAAAAAGTATTAATATTTAATAAAACATTTTATAATACAGTACACATATTTACATATTTTTCAAAAAATATTTTTGCCTTTTTTTGCTGTTTTCAGAATATATTGCATTTCACTATAAATTGTGAAAGCAATTGCATTCATCATTTAACAGCGGGCAAAAAAAAAATTAACAATCTCAAAGATTGTTTTAAAAAAGCCCACAATCTCTTTTTGCATAAACATAACTTTATAGAAATGCATAATATTCTTAAAAAATATCATCTAATATCAATACTTATTTCTTTAAAATACCGTCTGATATTTTTGTTTCAGAAGTATAATCACAATAATATATCTCAAAAAACTCCACAATACATCTGGTTCCATTTCCTTTAGGCCAAATAGTAATTTTAAAATTCTATTTTGATTAAATTTCCAATGGTAATCCAATAAAAATCTAAAGTTTAAATTGTACAGATCTCACCGATTCTCTGTAACATTTTGGTTTCCGAAAGATTTATTAATAATTAAATAAGTCCACAATAGAATTGTTTACCTTTCCGCATGGCCAAATAGTAATTTTAAAAATCTTTCTTGAAAAAATTTCCAATGGCAATCCAATAACATTCCAAAATTTAAATTGTGCAGATGTTACCGATTTTTTCTAAATTTTTGGTTTTCCAAAGTTTCATTAAAAAATGGAAAAATTCCACATTACAATTGGTTACCTTTCCATTAGGCCAAATGATAATTTGTTAAATCTTTTTATTTGTAAATTGCAATGGTAATCCAATAAAATGGTAAAATTGTTTTGTCCAGATGTTGCCAAATCTCTCTAAAATTTAGGTTTCAGGAAGATTAGATAGGAATTTGCTAAATCAAAAGGCAAACGTTGCTTAAAAATCAATTGGGAATCATTACACAGTGTCCAGCCTTTTTCACATTTAAGATAAACTGTGTAATGACCAGAAGTTACAGTAGGTCCATCATGGAAAATTATTGCAACTGTTACAAAAGTTTTTCCTGAAATTGATAATTGCTGTCCTGTAAACTTCTTTATTAAAGTTCCAATTTTGAACCATCAGCTCTACATCGTTGCATCATTAAAATTACATACTGTCCGTATTCCTTTAAAATTAACGTTGAAAACATGTCAGATTTACACTCACCGCATTGCATGCTATGATTAGCATCTTTAACTAATTTAGCAAAAGTGACTGTTTTACTCTCTGGCAATGTTAAATAAATAAACCTTTCATTATCAACATTAGAGCCACATATATTATAACAGTTTTCACAACTATGTTCCCATTTATAAGAGAGACCAAATAAATTTTCAATGGGAACCCCTTCTTCTTCCAGTACCTGAAGAAAATACATCAAGAATTCCTGTGCGTCTTGCTGTACATTTTGAGAAAACTGTGTTCGTCCTGAACATACATCTAAAAGTTTTCTAATTTCAGTAGCACTTTCTATTTGAGTTTTATCATTACTCAGCTTTTCAAAAAGGAGACTCAGCACAGAACAGAATCTTTTTCCCTGATTTACTATTATCTGCTCTTGCAAACTTTCCAGATAAAATGCAACATTCAGCACTACATTTGCGTAGCAGTTGACACCAGAGCTATTTTCAAAATGACATCCTACAACCTGTTCTTCATTTTCCTTATTCTTTTTGCTTGCAATTACATCACTCCTCTTTTTTTTCCTCCTCTCTACATCTTCATTACAGATATTCTCATTTCTCCTTTTACAAGAAACTACACGTTTCTCCAACACAGGATACTGACCTAAATGAGGAGCATAGCTTCTTCTTAATCTATTATACTCCTTTACACAATTTGTATCAGCACTAACTTTTGAATCATCAAAGTCTATCATGAATAAACCTGATAATGTTTTCACTTGTGACAAAGCAACATATGCCATACCTTCTTTGAACACAGTTGAACCAATGTTCACAAATGCACAATCTACAGTCAATCCTTGAGACTTGTGAATAGTTACAGCATATGCTAGTGAAAACGGAAACTGCTTCCTACGTACATATAAGTCTTTCACAAGCATGAAACGAACTGAACAACGACAAATGTCTTTAACTTCTTCTATCTGATCAAATTTTATTTTTAAACATTCAATTCCATCTTTTTTCTGATAATTAATAAAACCCACAACTCTTCCCATAGCTCCATTAACTAAACCTTTTTCAACATCCAAATTTCTCCTTAAAAATACTCTACAGTTCATGCAAACATATAGATTTTTTTCTAATCCAGCTGTTTTGGAAATGTTCTTCTCTAGTGAATCCAATTTATTTTTCAGTGTGCCTGTTAATGTGACAGTAATTCTTCCATCCTCAATTTTGTCCACTGCTTCCAATTTCCTGATATCTTCCTTTTCCAATTTCAAAAGCTCCTCATTGAATATTGAGCATTCACGTAGAGTTGGCATTAAGCAGATGACACTTTTCTTTTCTGCAATGTTCTTGTATATCTTCTCTGCAACTATTTCTTCCTTTGGAAATAAATTATGTAGCAGCCGACTCTGTAATGCTTTTTTGCCAGCTTCAGTGAGTAGTCCAATTCTGATATCTTTCAGAATACTTCCATATTCTTCATCGTTTGCTTGCCTCATATTAGTAGTAAGTTCCTTGTACTCAAAGAAGGACCAAATATTTGTATTACCGATGCTTCCCAATGACTTCTTCGTGTCTTCATGTGTCACAGTATTAAACACTGGTTGTCCTTTAACTGGAGTAAGCTGCAGAAGATCCCCAAAAACTATGACATGTTTTCCACCAAATAACACGTCATAGTCTGTCTTCAGAATTTGCTGCATTCTTAAATGCACAAAGGCAAGCATTAAGTTTGATACCATGCTCACCTCATCAATAATGAGAACTTGCATCTTCTTCAATACTCTTGAAACTTCCAAGCATGCTTCTCCAGTTAGCTTGTTGTATTGTATGTTGTTCTCATGCTCCACTGGTAACATTAGCAAACGATGTAAGGTGATTCCTTTTATGTTATATGCTGCTAACCCAGTTGGAGCAGTAACAACACAAGACAAAGTTGAATCCGTTTTTTGCTGTAGGTAGCTTCTGATGACTTTTATAAGGAAACTTTTTCCAGTTCCAGCTTGTCCGCTTACATACAGCCTGATTGGATGAAATGATGTGCATGAGCACTCTTTTTTTTCATGTAGAAATCCGTGATCAATTTTGTTTCTGATCTCTTCATAAATTTGTTGCTGCTCTTCGTTCAGTTGTCTTTCCAAATTTTGTAAGTCTATAAATTCTTCTTGAGCTTGATTCATAGCCGTTTCCACTTCATTCATGGCTATTGATGCTTCATTTTCAACGATTGGTTGTCCTAGGGGATCTTGACTGAGTGTTCCTGAACTTTGGCTGTCCTGAGAACTGTCTCTAGCTATTTCTGCTGCAATTGTAGTTTCCTGTTCAATTTCTTCATTTAACATTTGCAGATAACTTGAGAATGTACTGCATTGTATGCTGTCTTTGCAAGCATTAAAAGAATCTTCATAGCTTTGAAATTCTTCCAGTAGTTCATCCTCTGTACGCCATGGTTTAAACAGCTGTAAAAGAGCCAAGTAGTAAAATTCCTTTTTGTCAGTAGTGTCGCAACTCAGCTTCCTGTGATTTATCAAACTTCCTTTTTTTTGCTTCACCAAACATCCTTCCTCATCAATGACTTTATATTTTCCATTGTTGATGTCTTCTGTGGCTTTCCGTGAATAAATGTAGTTCTGCAGCACTTCATAGAGACACATGTTCTCCAGATGATGACTTCTCTTGGGATAATATGTGTCCAACATGTTTGATTTCAAAATATCTGTACTTTCTGGGTCATTCTCGGCCAAATATTCAATTTCTCCAACAGATTTCAGTACCCGATTTCTCATTGCTGCAAGGCCTAAACTTGCCCAAATTATTCTTCTTGATTTCGAGTAGAGACTTTCAGAAGATAACCTATCTGAACATTCGTAGGATCCAATTTCTCGATGCGATAACATCTTCAAACTGAAACTGTACAGCTTCTTACTGACAGTTTTCTCGTGAGAAATCTCTTCCCACATTTCCTTCAATTCTGTTTTTTCTGATTTCGTAATGTAAGACGTTACATATCGAGCAACAGCAATGGAATTGTCAGCTACATACTGTATATCCATGTTAGCGTTCCACATGGATAAAATCACTGGGTTGTAGTCATTTATATTTTTTGATTCTTCTTTTCTTTTAAGGTTGTAGGTATTCTTGGGTGATTTTCTTGTGATAGTATGTCTCACAGATGACATAAAACTGTTTACTCTTCCATTTGAAAGAACAGGTCTAGGAAATCCAAATCGACATTTAGTGTAGTATTTATCTTTGCTCTTGTATTTCCGTCGACAGTATTTTCCACACCGATGACTTTGGAAATGTAAAACTTGCTCCTTTAACTTTTTCTCTTCTGTGCTTTTTGGTATAGCACATGTTGCATATTCTTCAATGTAAGATAACACTGCTTCATCAGTATCTGTTCCAAACTTTGGGGCATCCTTGATCCACAACAGCATATGAATATGAGGAGCACCTCTTGCCTGGTACTCTTTTCTCCAAAAGAAATCCACTACTTCTCCTAGAGGTGGATTTTTTTTATTGCAGATGAACGACATCATAGCCTCAAATCTATGATTGAAATATCTGCAAACATTAACCGGATCCAATGAGCACAGTTCTCCTGCTGTCTTGTATTCGATGTTTTTAATGTTTGAATTTGCCTCTCGTAGAAAATCCAGTAAATCATCCCAAGCGTACTCCGCACAGCTTAGGGTAACGAACCATGTTGGTGTTCCTAAATTCCGTAACATGCATTTTAATTCACCATGGCGTTGGTACCAATATTCATTTGTCCCACGCTGACAAGCCATCAGATTGATCAGTTGTGTTTCCAAATGATCATCTCGGTGCTGCACTTTCTCCATAAAATCCTTAGCAGACACATTTTGTAAATGTACTCCACTTTTTAAAATGTGATTTACTGCATAAGACAATGCAGACAAGTCGCTTTCAAATAAAAGATGGAACAAATAAGGAATACTTTGTCGAAATCTGGGATCTTCAGCATATAGTCTTGTAGTCCGATACTCAGAAGCTGGAATCTGTTCCGGACGTTCATCGTATCGTCCTCCTTTTCCTTTAGGAAACAGCTGGGGAAAACATCGAGCTTCCAAGCTCTCCTCCCATACACTCACGGGAGTTCCTTTTGCTTTCTTCATCTGAAATAGATCAATATTGTCTCCCATAACTTCTTTTGAATGAAGAGGATGTATGCTAAAATGTTCATAAATTTCTTCTTCCTTTGACTTGTCCACTTTTTCAATTTGTCCAGTTGGTGTTTCTGTGTCTTCTTGTAAATCTTCTTCTTCTTCTTCTTCTATATAAATTGATTCATACCATTTGTTATTCCTTTTCTTTTTTTTTTTTTTAAATTTTTTTATTGACGAGTAACATGACACAGATATCCTTCATACACTCAACCATAATTTTCATCAAATACATTATCTGCACCATGACTCTGATTTTAGCAGAATTGACCACCCCACCCTGAACCCACCCAGCTACCCTTGAGGGCTGAGAGCTAGAGATAAAAGAAAGAAAGAAGAAAGAAAACATCCCATTAAATTCATAACTAATTAGATAATATACATGATACAAACATAATTAATATACATTGCTATCATACTACATTTCAAGAATCAATGGTTTACACAATCCAACCAATTAATCAAAGGAGCCCAAATCAATTCCCCATTTCTGCGGGCTCTTGGGCCTCTCCTTCTAAAAACCAACAGCTCCCACTTCCCTATATTTAGAAATTTGCTAAACCATTCATATTCCTTTTCAAATACAAATTTGCTCTTTGTACTTTCCGTACATCTACCAGCTCCTGCCAAATCTTCTTATTCTTGTAGGTACACCATTAACCAAAATAATTAATGGTTCAGTTTCCAAAGTATCCGCATCAATAGTTTCCATATTTTTTTTCAAATCCAAGGGCAAATACACCACTCTACCTTTTAAACCTCTCAGTAAATCTGAAGGAGATAATTTACCAGTTTTGGGCTCCATACGTACTATGGTCTGGAACGGATGAACACATTGAATGAGTATAGACTCATATGTATTTAATTCAGAAAGTTCAGGAGGAATAGCGTCCAATTCTAAATTATTATGTACAGCTCTGGTCGGCATTCTATTTTCCTCTAACTTGTTGTAACAGTATTTACAAATACGCTGATCTTCACCCAATTCAAAACAATTTTCAAGAAATATATATGTGGCAAAATCCTTCCACTTATAATTATCTTCATTTTCACTCTTTCTGTAGAGATCAACATTCCTAGTTTGTTTTCTATAATGAGTTCTGTGGCAACAAATACAAGTAATATTTGGTCTTTCATTAGAGATTATTGCAAATTTTGTTATGTGATCATTAAATGTCTTACTTACAGAGGGTTCTACATTCTCTTCCACTTCTTCCTCATTTACTGTGTCCTTCTCTGCACTGTTTTGTTCAGGACCAAAGTAACAAAACTGAATTTCATCAACAACCTTCTCATCTGATACCGTTCCACGGAACAGAGCCCTATTCAATTCATCTAACTTTATTGCTGGACTTTTAGCAAAATACAACCGTCTCACAAACTTTCTCATTTCAGTATGATGAACAGCCAGCATCCTAAAATGATGGAAAACACTATTACACACTTTTCTAGATAGACAAGCCAGAGAATGACCCTGCAAACCAGTATTCTCTCTCACTCTGCATGGATCCAGACTTTGAAGCACCTTAATCTTCTGTTTTACACTTTTATTACTATATTCTCTTAGAAACTCACGAAATTTATCAATAGATTCCTGACGCACACTGCAAATACTACTACAATTCCAAGTGTACACTGGGGCTTTAGGACGTCTCCCCATAGCCTCATCCGCCATCACTTGTACCTCATCTCTTGGAACCATTATCTCCTTCTCCATTATGCAACCATTTTTCACTTCATAAGCACGACCTCTGGTGTCAACTGCATGCAGCAAACTATTACTTTGAAAATAACTCTCTTCATTAAAAAAAGGTTCACTACTTGAACTATGCATCCATTTTCCTAAAAACACTTTAGAAAAGTTTGTTCTGTTCACTACTCTTTTCCTTTTGCTTTGTGATTTCAGTACATTAACCATTTTGTCTAATGTACGCATCCTATTCAAAATTAAAATGAATAGTTTCCTTTTTAATTCTAATGCCTTTGCTGCAATGGCTTCAATTTCTTTTTTTCTCTTATAAAACTTAGCCTTTTGCTTATATTTCTTCACATCCTTTATCAAATTGGACATAACTCTTCTCTGAAACATTTTTCTACGTATCTCTTTAAACGCTGTTTTTCTGTTTAAGTTAATCTTTTTAGTTGCAGAAGTTATATTTGCATTAACTAAATTCTCAATTTTTTCCTGTCCTTTTCTATTGAAAACATTCTTTCCAGTACAGACATTTTGTACATTTTTCCTTTTTTTGAATATGTTCTTTAAAAAATGTTTTGTCTGCTTACCAGAAGATTTTTTCTTTTTCCCAACATGAGCATCTCCAACTAACTTAGGTCCTCCAGTTGTCTTCAAATATAGGTTTTTTTGTGGTCTTTCTTTACTCTGGATTTTGTAGGCATCTTAAATTTTGTTCACTGCTCTTCAGCAATACCTGAAAAAAACTAAAAAAAATTCCTTTATTTTATTTAAATATATTACTACATTTGTTTTCACATTAGTCACAAAACGAAATTTCTTTGCCAATTTGAAAGCACACTTACTACTCTTTTTTTTGGCAAGTGATAATCACTTTTACAGACTGACACATTATGAATCCACTTTTCAGATTTTTTAAAAAGCACATGTCCAAACTGCTGTTTCAGACCAGCACCATTTGTAACCTGGGTGACTGCCTACACTCCAGCAAGGGCAACCAGCCTTAGTGATGCTGAATGTATTTGCATTACTGACTGAAACCTCAAACCCCACTCGCTTGTGAATACTGTGCATGATTCCACATGGTAAGCAGCTGGGTGTGTGCTAAGAGTCTGCTTCTGCACCAAAAAATGGCTCCCCCTTTCCATCTAATGCAACTGTGAAATCACCAGAGCAATACGCAATAAATCTCTGCCTGTAATTCCTCTTTGCACACAGAGTCATGTTTTCATATTAGTCACAAAACGAAATTTCTTTGCCAATTTGAAAGCACACTTACTACTCTTTTTTTTGGCAAGTGATAATCACTTTTACAGACTGACACATTATGAATCCACTTTTCAGATTCTTTAAAAAGCACATGTCCAAACTGCTTTTTCAGACCAGCACCATTTGTAACCTGGGTGACTGCCTACACTCCAGCAAGGGCAACCAGCCTTAGTGATGCTGAATGTATTTGCATTACTGACTGAAACCTCAAACCCCACTCGCTTGTGAATACTGTGCATGATTCCACATGGTAAGCAGCTGGGTGTGTGCTAAGAGTCTGCTTCTGCACCAAAAAATGGCTCCCCCTTTCCATCTAATGCAACTGTGAAATCACCAGAGCAATACGCAATAAATCTCTGCCTGTAATTCCTCTTTGCACACAGAGTCATGTTTTCACATTAGTCACAAAACGAAATTTCTTTGCCAATTTGAAAGCACACTTACTACTCTTTTTTTTGGCAAGTGATAATCACTTTTACAGACTGACACATTATGAATCCACTTTTCAGATTTTTTAAATATGCACATGTCCAAACTGCTTTTTCAGACCAGCACCATTTGTAACCTGGGTGACTGCCTACACTCCAGCAAGGGCAACCAGCCTTAGTGATGCTGTATGTATTTGCATTACTGAGTCCAACCTCAAACCCTTAAACTATTCTTTTTTTATACCAGTACACCTTAATTTATCGTGAAAACATAGTCCATATTATTTTACATGTTCCTCACATTTAAATTTCTCCCAAAACAGAAAATAATAAACACAACTTCAACAAAAAGAATTGCATTTCTATTATTCATTTCTTAATTTACCATATACATCCCCTCTCAAACTCTAAACTCACCTTTAAAATTAGTTAGTTGTGAAAGAAATGTGGCACTCAAACAGCAGATTATCAGAGCCAGGATCTCTGTTCTTTACACCTCTATCCTCTCAGCAGAACCAGATAATGGCAAACTTTCCCTCTCTTTTTCCACACATATACATGTTAATTTCAAATCTCAGTGCTTCCCCCTTTTTTTCAAATGTATTCACACATTCCTATTGGTTGAAAACCAACCCTTTTCCAAAAGTACCCTTCCCCCAACTTGACTTCTGCCTAGTACCCTTCCCCCAACTTGACTTCTGCCTGCTACCATAGCAACAGCTCATGGAACACTGCTGTGTGGAGTTAGGTCAGAAGTTCGCCAAACAATGTTTCAATTCCACAGAGCAAGAGTGCTTGACTTTTCAAACCTAACAGCAAATCCATAGTACTGTTCTTTGGTAACACATTTTTCTGTACCAATACAAAACATGCTTCTATAAATTTACACATACAGCCTAGTTTTTTTTGTAGAATGGTATGAAACAGCCAATCAGTTCTTTTTTTAAAAAAAAAATATGTATGCCTCCATTTTCAACTGTCTTTCTTTTCATATTGCCATTCTACTGAAATACACCTCCTGAGTGCATCCAGATCTCTTTGGAAGATGTTCACAGTGTGGATTGTAGGACACAGCTATGTCTTCTGGAGTGAAAAGTGTGCAGAGAAAACAGGTATGGTGAGAGACCTTGCTTTGCCAAATGTAGACATTAAATGGATTGGTCAGAGAGGGTTAAAGTGGCACCAATTGATGCCATTGGTGAAATCCTTCATGCAAAACCAACACCCTGACCTCATAATAGTGCACTGTGGTGGCAATGACCTAGGCACTTTGACTGGGGTAGGTCTGGAAATGCTTATGAAGGACACCTTTGCACAACTGTTTTCACTTTTCCCTAAAACTGCCTTTGTGTTTTCTAACTTATGCCAAAGGCAAAAATGGAACTGGTCCAATCATTTCTGTCCGCAGATTGACAAAGCAAGAAAGCACGTCAACAAATCTGTTTCTGCTTTCCTCCGTGACTATGGTATGGGTTCCATTTACCACAACAACTTGCGTTACGACATGCAAGACATTTATAGAGGAGATGGTGTGCACTTCAATGATGAAGGGAACAGAGTCTTCCTCTTGAACCTTAGACTCTGCATCGGTACTTACTTGTAGGTACCACTAAAAAATCACTTCATAAACACAACGGCTCTTTTTAGAGCCCCCTAATATCTAAACACTTAAATCTGCATTTCATTTTTTTTTTTATTTTTTTTTTACCGTACGCTTACCGTACGCGTACCCCGCGATTTTTTTTAACATCAATAAATGTTTTCTTTGTACTTTTCTGTCCTTCTTTGACCCCCTTACAAATGTTAGGGGGTCTGTAACTCTCCTCCTTGCCCCCTTTTCTTGTTATGACTCTTTTTTTTCAGAGTGAAACACACGAAATGGCGGCCGCCGCTTCCTGGTTTCGACCGATTCAAATGTTTACTAAGATCTAAGAGCCAATCAGAATCGCGCTCGCGCACGCCACCGTACGCGTACGGTAAGCGTACCGTAAGCGCACCGTAAGCTGGCTCAGATATATATATTGATTTAAAGGCTATTTTCTCAGAATCTACTGAACAGATTTACACCAAACCTATAAAAGGCACTTCCTTGACCTGAGGACTACCTCTCTGCCAAATTTCTAGTAATTCTGTTCAGCCGTTCGGGCTGTAGCCCTGTCTAAAGGTCCTAAGGAAAAATGCATGGGAAAAACGCGTTTTGGGACCCCCCTTTTATCTCAGCCCCCGCTTGACGAATCCCCCCGAGACTTTCAGGGAAGGAGCGGAGCGTAGCGCCCCACCTATTTTGAAAAATTCGCGAGGATTCGTCGACCGGCGCCAAAGTTATTCAAAATAGAATGTTGCGGATTTCCTATGGAAACGTGGTCCTAACTATAACTACCTACTGGCGACCGCCAGTAGGTAATATATATATATATATATATATATGTATATATATATATATACATATATATATATATATATATATATATGTTTGCAAAAAGGAGTTACCCAAGAGGCTGGCACACCCAAGGAAAGTTTGACGCTTCTGAAATCCAGCGGCAAAGTCAGGCAAAACCTATCCGTTAATTTCGGTCCGACGCGTTTCTGGCTCATAGCCCTTAATCATGGACCAGAAGAACGGTGACAGCAGGCAAGGTTACTACTAGTGAAATCCCTCTTTTATTTCCAATTTCGGCAGTTGAGATTCAAACAAGTATGCATGCATCTTGGGATTAGTAGTTTTCTTCAATCAGACCCCAGTGGGTGAGCTTGCACGCTGTCACAGTCCTTTACATAATTATAAATCGGGAAACAATTGTCCTTCTTTCCGCGATACAACAATCACCAGAGCACCCCTCGTTCCGCCCTCGTCAATTCACACGAAGGCAGACCCGCATCATAAAAGCAGTGGTGCCGAGCCGTGGCCTGGGTGGGCCACTAATGTGTTTGCAAAAAGGAGTTACCCAAGAGGCTGGCGCACCCAAGGAAAGTGTGACGCTTCTGAAATCCAGCGGCAAAGTCAGGCAAAACCTCTCCGTTAATTTCGGTCCGACGCATTTCTGGCTCATAGCCCTTAATCATGGACCAGAAGAACGGTGACAGCAGGCAAGGTTACTACTAGTGAAATCCCTCTTTTATTTCCAATTTCGGCAGTTGAGATTCAAACAAGTATGCATGCATCTTGGGATTAGTAGTTTTCTTCAATCAGACCCCAGTGGGTGAGCTTGCACGCTGTCACAGTCCTTTACATAATTATAAATTGGGAAACAATTGTCCTTCTTTCCGCGATACAACAATCACCAGAGCACCCCTCGTTCCGCCCTCGTCAATTCACACGAAGGCAGATCCGCATCATAAAAGCCGTGGTGCCGAGCCGTGGCCTGGGTGGGCCACTAATGTGTTTGCAAAAAGGAGTTACCCAAGAGGCTGGCACACCCAAGGAAAGTTTGACGCTTCTGAAATCCAGCGGCAAAGTCAGGCAAAACCTCTCCGTTAATTTCGGTCCGACGCGTTTCTGGCTCATAGCCCTTAATCATGGACCAGAAGAATGGTGACAGCAGGCAAGGTTACTACTAGTGAAGTCCCTCTTTTATTTCCAATTTCGGCAGTTGAGATTCAAACAAGTATGCATGCATCTTGGGATTAGTAGTTTTCTTCAATCAGACCCCAGTGGATGAGCTTGCACGCTGTCACAGTCCTTTACATAATTATAAATCGGGAAACAATTGTCCTTCTTTCCGCGATACAACAATCACCAGAGCACCCCTCGTTCCGCCCTCGTCAATTCACACGAAGGCAGACCCGCATCATAAAAGCAGTGGTGCCGAGCCGTGGCCTGGGTGGGCCACTAATGTGTTTGCAAAAAGGAGTTACCCAAGAGGCTGGCACACCCAAGGAAAGTTTGACGCTTCTGAAATCCAGCGGCAAAGTCAGGCAAAACCTCTCCGTTAATTTTGCATACTTGTTTGAATCTCAACTGCCGAAATTGGAAATAAAAGAGGGATTTCACTAGTAGTAACCTTGCCTGCTGTCACCGTTCTTCTGGTCCATGATTAAGGGCTATGAGCCAGAAACGCGTCGGACCGAAATTAACGGAGAGGTTTTGCCTGACTTTGCCGCTGGATTTCAGAAGCGTCAAACTTTCCTTGGGTGTGCCAGCCTCTTGGGTAACTCCTTTTTGCAAACACATTAGTGGCCCACCCAGGCCACTGCTCGGCACCACTGCTTTTATGATGCGGGTCTGCCTTCGTGTGAATTGACGAGGGCGGAACGAGGGGTGCTCTGGTGATTGTTGTATCGCGGAAAGAAGGACAATTGTTTCCCGATTTATAATTATGTAAAGGACTGTGACAGCGTGCAAGCTCACCCACTGGGGTCTGATTGAAGACAACTTCTAATCCCAAGATGCATGCATACTTGTTTGAATCTCAACTGCCGAAATTGGAAATAAAAGAGGGATTTCACTAGTAGTAACCTTGCCTGCTGTCACCGTTCTTCTGGTCCATGATTAAGGGCTATGAGCCAGAAACGCGTCGGACCGAAATTAACGGAGAGGTTTTGCCTGACTTTGCCGCTGGATTTCAGAAGCGTCAAACTTTCCTTGGGTGTGCCAGCCTATATATATATATATATATATATATATATATATATATATATATATATATATATATATATATATATATATATATATATATAATTTATATATATATATTGAAATGATCACCCTTTGATAAAGCCAATAGGTCCCATATTTTGGTGTTGCAGAAGGTCGTGTGTGGTGTTGGGCTGGATGCTCACAACTTCACGCCACGTTGGCTATCCACAGGGTTGCCTGCAGGGCTTGGCCGTGGGCGAGGCCCAGTGGCCAACGTCCTGCTGCGCACTGCGGGTAGGCAGTGCTTAATTTGTAGAATATTAAGTGTAGGTACTCACATTTATTTAGAAGACCACACCCACTCCCCCTGGCACCACCCACTTCCGTTATTGGCTCCACCCACACCCTTAAGCATCCAACACATCAGAGCCACCGCCTCACTTCTTGAGTTCTGCAAGAAGCTGAAGACCTGGCTCTTCACATAAGGCCCTCAGGGACCTCTCACCTACACACCTGCCCAAGCGCCTGGATACCCTCTCTGATGATGAGTGCGCTATAAAAATCAGCATAACATAATATAATATAACATATGTGAAGCCCATGACAACAATTTATATGTGAACTCAAATTGTAGATTGTTTGTAAATCTCAAAATGCATCTTTAGGAAAGGTCATTTGAAGACTTGAGGCAGCTTTGCAAACTAAAATGAACGTGCTTGTACTGTGCTGTTTAAAAGAAAGGAAGGGATGAAGGAAGAAATACATTAAAGAAGGCTACAAAAAATGCCGGCAGGAAGGGGAGTACTGGAGTGAGGCACTAAGTAATGGATGAACGAAGGAGAAAATAAGAAAAGAAAGTGAAAGGAAGAAATTAAGTGATAGAGGTGGAAAAGAAGTGACTGGTGTGTGATGGATGAATAGAAAGAAGAAAGGAGGAAGAAAAGCAGAAGGAACGGTTGAGGATAAGAAAGGAAGAAATTAAAGAAGCAATGAAGGAAGGAGGTAGAAAAAAGAAAGTAAGGAGTGAGTGGAGGAAAAAATGCACCAAGGCAGAAGGATGGGGGATGAATAAGGATGTATGGCGGCAAGAATGGAAAGAAGAAGGGATGCATGGCTGTAGGTGCGGAGGAAAAGAAAAAGATGGGATGAAGGAAAGAAAGGAGGTCAGGGGAATGGATGCGAGTATGAAAGGTACTAGATCAAGGAGGGACAGAGGGAATAATGACAGTGTAATATTGCAAAGAAATTGAAAAACAAAATATCAAAATACATGTGTGTCCTTAACACAGTATATATGTTTGTAAAGCACATAGTCACCACAGGAAGCCTTGACACCAAATTAAAAATGTTATTATCCAGCTCAACAGCATTAATTTGATCGACCTCAGAAAGATGAAACACTGAGTGGCCACACCAAGATTTAAATTTATGACCCTGAGATCAAGCACAGATTCCTGGAGTGGATATAAAGATAAGCACAAGAAGGAAAAACATAAAAGAGACAGTGAAGAAGGAGGAGAGGTCTGAAGGCAAAGATAGATACAAAAATCTCTGTGAAGAGAAGTGGGGAAAGCAGATTGAGAGTGCAAGATTGGAGTGAAACGTGATAAGAATGAAAAGTGAAAAGAGAAGAAAGACAAGGGAAGAAGAGCAGACAGCGGAAACACGTGAAAGGAGAGTGGAAGGGAAAGATGGAAAGGTGAAAAATAAAAAGCAGTTAATTAGGGAAGGCGGTGATTAAAAGGAAACACGGATGTAGGGTAGAAAGTGAAGGAAGAATTGAGAGAGGAAGGAGTGAGGTGTGACGGGCAGAAATAAAGCAGATACTAAGGGAGAGCCCCTTTTTCCCCTTTCCCCTCCACAGTGCTGGCGCGGCTTTCCTGTGACTCTGCTTCGGCCCCTAGGAGAGGACTAAGTGGATATGGAGTTATGTGATTCTCCCTTTTTACAGTGAACCTTAAAGAAGGAGCGTAGAGAGGGGGTGATCTTTACACGTTCTATTGATTTACTTCCTTTCCTCCAGAAATCTTTAGGGTTATAATTATCGGCAGACCAATTGGTGTGGGGGCAGATTCCAAACCTTGAGAGGTCAGAGCTGGATTCCCTGTAAGCGTTCCCTTCTCGAGTTTGCCCACCCCTGTTCCGCAAATGGTTTGAAAAGGAGGGGGGCCTGGGTTGGTTCTAACCAACTCAAGACCCTAGGCTCGCTTGCCACACACCACCGCCACAAATTAGACACTGGGTAGGACGCAAGTAAATTGGCAGTGCTCTTAGGAGGGGCAGACACAAGATGGATAAAGAAAGCCATCAAATAAGAAGCAGGCAAATGAGAATGTCAGGAAAGCCAACCAATGGTAATCCATGGGAGTGCCCTAAGCTACTGTTGCTCTTAGTAAGCCCATAATATGTCTTGCAACAGCGCATGCGCTCTCTCAGAGGCTCTACCTACAAAGGACTAGGACACAGACCTGGAGGCAGAGAAACATACAATGAAACTGACGCAACGCATGGCCTAATAGATAAGAAGACAGGCTAACAAATACACAGAGAAACCACTGGACGAACGGAGAGCTGATATGGGCCATTAATGATTTATACTTTGGAATTTATTATATAAAGCAAATATTTGAAGAATGACTGCCTACCCAACTTAGTGAAGAGTGTGACGTAATTCAATTACAGATGTCATAACTTCAAAATTATAGACCGTGGTCCTTGTTCTGGCAGCCCCCGCTCTCCTTAATTAATTGAAATGCATTAAGTAGTGTTGCTTGCTGAATCTCTAAAAAGCATATTCTCTTTGGGGTGCCGCGCTGAAAAGTATCACAAAAGGATATCATATGCAATTGCTGAGTGATGCCATTATTTTTTTGTGTTTATTTGTTGTGGCTGATCAGATATGTCAAAAGAAGACTTTCAAAACATATGTACATCACAAAGGAAAATGGCTCATTCGGCTTTTCATGGAATCATTGTCCCCTGATCTCTTCCCCGGAGTAGCATTTAGTTACAACAGCGTCATATCACATATTGTGTTCTGTCTGGGATTGCTGAGTGTGAGACGGGACTGTTAATGGGAGCTGATACCAATCATTAACTCATATGCGCCGAGCATCCATAGATGGCGCCATTTTAAATTGCATTGCTGTAATTGTATGCAACTGCAACATTTTTTCCTAATGTGGACACAAAATATGGTATTTTTGCTCCGTGCTAATCTCGGCCGTTTATATTCCTACCATAAGCCCCAGCAGCAATCAGCACATTTGTTAGCATAGACGTTTCGATGCATCACCTTGGGGTAAACTGAAAATGTATATAATTTTGACATAGACCTCTTTTTACTTAGAAGACTGATCAGATCTTTTTATTTCTCAGTGTGTATCCATTTTTGGTATTAACTGGCTTGTCTTCACTTGAATCTCTCACCTCCAGCTGCACTGACCTTTTACCCAGCGCTCTCTTGCTCACAGGAGGTTTAGGGGACTCATGACGGATTCCTCTGCCACTTGCTCTGCAGGCTCCACATCCTCTTGTTGAAATCAACTGCTGCTTCTCTCTTCCAAAAGTTCGCTCGAGGCTGGGATGGGGACACCCAACCAGCTCTCACGCTGCCAGGAGTGCCCCGGAAGCAGAGTCGCGCTGAGGCCTGCCTGTCCCATTCCCACCGAGGCCTGCCTGTCCCTGCCGAGCCTCGCAGCTGCCTCCGACCACAGCCCCGGTCAAGGCTTCACTCCTTGCCCCGCCATCCACAGCTGACCGGCTCCGGTCGAGTCTCAAGCAACGGCCGAAACCCCAGAGTGAACAAAGTCACCACCTGCATCAGACCTCTCGAGCATCCCCGTGGCTCTCAATTCAGTAGACCTGGCCCAGAAAAATATGTGCCGGGTACCAAGCACCAGAAACCACTGGTACAAATTAAGCACTACTGGCAGGGCATTGGCTTTCTGTATGGTAATAAAATATTACCTGACGCAAAAAGAAAGCCATGGAGACAACGTAATATTTTAAGCTAAAAAAACAAGAAATTCACCAGATATAGTCATCTCTAGTAACTATAACTCGTGCCCTAACGTACCTATAACTTGCGTTCTCGCTGTGCACAGCTAATTACCCCACATAATACATCACTCACGGCATGACTGCAGTATTTGAAATGGCATCATTGATGAGAACACTGTGCATGACAGGGGCACAAGTTATAGTTACTAGAGATAACTAGAGATAACTATAACTGGTGACTTTCAGTTGTTTTCTTTTAGTTTGAAACATTAATTTGTCACTGAAATTTTCAGCTAACTATAATTTCACCTTAACCTTTGGCAGAAGCAGCGAGTGTGTTTTCTTTTGGAATATTTTCACGGCCGACGCCCATGCAAGAGCCCCGACTCGAGAGGCTGGGCTTTGATTATTGTTACCCAACTCAATGGTACTCATTTTATTGACCTCAGATGGATGAAAGGCTGAGTGAGATATATATATAAACACTGTCACTCACTCTGTAGTTATAGCTAGCGTTACCTTAGGTAGGACTCCCAGGGATGTTTGCCCATTAATACCTTTGAGCCCATTTATCGAATCTCCACAAAACTTTGCAGACTATTGCCCCTTCTCTGCTGGTGGAGGATGCAAAGTGTCAAAGTGATTCGTCGAGAGGGTGCAAAGAGGAAGGAAAATCCCAAAACTCCTTTTTTCCCCAATGCATTTTCCATAGACTTTCTACTCATGAGTACTGGCCAAATGCAAAGGTAAAGTTCCATGAAATTAGGCAGGATTGTAGATTATGGTATCAAAAGGACTCTTTTTAGGCTTAGAGGTAAATAGGGTAAGTTTGTTTTTAAGTTATAATGTTTTTTAACTTAGTGATATCTCAGGCCACTGTAGTTCTGCTAAAAAAAATTAAATGAACACAGAACATGGCGATGACAAGTCATTATGTGGTTAGCTAATGACCGCCTTTACAAAAGGTAAAGGCAGCCATGTTGTTTTATCCCTTTATAACAGTGTGCTGGGTTAGGGCCTTAACTCAAGGTAAATATTAGTATTTATATTTTCCCCTACCTATTATCACTTTATTAAGTGATAATAGGAAGAGAAAAGTAATCATACGTTTCTGTATGAATTAAAAAAAAATCACAGAGTACCACGGTACTACCTAGGCAGTACCACGGTACCTTAACAAATAGTTTTTCAAATACTTTGGAAAATTGAAAAAAACACTGCAATGCACTATATTTCAGAAATATAGTGTACTACAGGGTATTTACAATTTGTAGCATACTTCATTATTTAAAAAAATTAGTAAAAATAGAATAAACATTTTGTAAATTAAATATGTACCTACTAGGTACTAGCGCAGTACTACGGAAATCTATTTAAAATATGTAAAGAGATATACAAAATAAGTTCCCGACCCACCCACCATGTTGATAAAGTAATAATAAGTAGGGAACAAGAATAAAACCTTCTAGTATATCAAAGACCCTCACCCAGAACACAGCCAAAGTGTGTTAAATCAATATGACTATCTTGTCATTGCCATGTACCACATTATATCTGGAAGTTACCGTGGCATACTGTGGCACAAGATATAACTAAGGCCTACCAGTACTATTATATTGCTTTACCCTTGTGCCATGCATGGTATCGCATGCTTGAGTCACATTTACAAAGCAATGCAACACCACCATGCCTGACCCTGCATTGCTTGGTAAATCTGGAGAAACACAAGGCAGCGCAATTTGCGGGTTTACGTAATTCTGAACACCATAATCTACATTCCTGGTCAATTCGACCTACATACATATGCACTCGACTCTACGCCCCTATGCTCTATGATTTTCAACTGTATGCGACTGAAGTATACGCCACTCTCCACTGTACGCCACTCCACTGTACGCAGCTGCCAATTCATTGTACGCCACTCCACTCTACGCACTTCACTCAATGCTGTTACACTCTACGCAACTCCCCTCTATGCCACTACATTTTATGGCCTTCCACAATGCCCCACTACAAAGTATGTCACTCCAGTCTACGCCACTATAAGCCATTCCACTTGACACCAGTTCACTGTATGCCACTCCACTATATGCTATTTCACTGTACGCCACTCCACTCTACGCTACTCTACTATATGCTACTCCATTGATAGCTATTCCACTTCACGAATCTCCACTGTACTCCACTCTAAGCCATTCCACTAGGCACAACTCCACTCTACACCACTTCACTGCTTCGTATTCCACTGTACCCCGCTCCACTGTACCCCGCTCCACTGTACCCCACTCCAGTTTATTCCACTCCACTATACACCACTCCACTGTACGGTACTCTACAATATGCTAAACCACTGTATGCCACTCCTATGTACACCACTACACTGAACGTTATTCCATTCTCTGTCACTACACTCTACAACACTCCACTGTATGCTATTCCACTGTATTCCACTGCACTTTACGCGACTACACTTTACACCAGTCCAGTGTACGCAACTCCATTTAACACCACTCCATTCTGCACTATTACATTGCACGCCACTCCACTGTGTGCCACTCTACTGTATGCTATTCCACTATACCCCACTCCATTGTTTACCACTCCACTGTACACCACTCCGCTGCACTGTAATGCACTGTATGCTATTCCACTCTTCACCACTCCACTGTACTCCACTCTATGCTATTTCACTGTACACTTCCCAACTCTACGCCACTCAACTCAACACTGATACACGGCACGCAGCTACACTCTATGCTACTCCACTATATGGTATTCAACTCAACCATACTCCACTCTGTGTAACTTCAGTATATCCCACTACACTATATGCCATTCCACTGTATGTACGCTACTCTACTATACAGTATTCCACTCTACACGACTCCGTTGTCCATCACTACACTGAACGCCATTCGACTATATGCAACTACACTCTGACTCTATTCTGTACGTTATTTCACTGCATTTCACTTGACAATATGTTGCTTTACTCTACTCAACTCCAGTGTGTGCCACTCCACTATACGCCATTCTATTCTATTGGATGCCACTCCACTCTATGGCACTACACTGTATGCTAATCCATTCAACCCCACTCCTCTGTACGCCACTCCTTTGTGAGCCACTTCATTGTATGCCACTAAACTGTACGCTGCTCCACTATACGCAATTCCACTCTACGCCACTCCACTCAGTTATTCCACTGTAGGTTATTCTACTGTATTCCACTCCACTGTACGCTATTCTACTCGATGCCACTCCAGTGTATTCCACTGTAGTCCAAGCCACTCCACTGTGTGCTACTAAACTCAGCACTATTTAATTGTACGCCACTCCATTGCACTCTACTCTATGCTAATCTAGCGTATGCCACTGCACTCTACTCCACTCCACGCTACTCCAATCTACTCCCCTCTACTACACTCAACAACAATCTACACCTTTCCATTGTACCACACAATACTCCACTCTATGCAAGTTTACAGCACTGTAGTTTAACGTATGACACTTTATGACACTCTACTACACTCTACATTACTCTACTCAACTCCCTCTATGCTATTCTACCCCACTTTACAACACTCAACTCTATCCCATACTATTCCACTCTAATCTACTGTCTCCACTCTACACCACTTCACTCTACCTAACTCTGTGACAATCAACTCTACAACACTTGATGCCACTCCCCTTTACCACACTGTACTTCACTTTACACTACTCCACTTCACTCTGCAACACTCTAATTCACTCTGTGCCACTACACTCTACTCCACTGTATGACAGCAGTCCACGCCACTGTACGCAACATCACTGCACTCTGACACTTTTCTACACGTGAGCTGAAAAGAGTGTGTTTGGAGATGCTCTAATTAGAATATTTTGAGGCTGGTGGACACATCGTAATTGAAAGTTATAACTATAACGTTGGAATTTCTACTGTTTTTGTGAATTTTAAGTTTGTATTTTATAGGAAAATACAATTTCCCTAACTATAATTAAGCTTTAACCGTTGTTCATTCCTTTGCAAAAAATAAAAAAATATATATATATTTAATTATACACATAAATACATACACACACATTTACCTTAAATATACTTACCTTTCGTTGTAAAGGCATGTATGGTAAAGGCGCATGCGTGGTAAAGGCATTGCGAGGTAATGCCTGCATTGTAAAGACTGTAAAGCCTCTATCTTATTGTTAATAGAGGCTTTACTTTCGGCAGCAATATCATTATACCGGTATTTGGAAAAAATATCCGAAACACAAATATCATGGGACAGAATAGTGTGTCAAAAATATGGATTACATTTTCTATGGGTAAGTAAAGTTTTACTATATGTAACTCCACATATATGTACCTTGAGAGAGAGAGATATATAAATATATATATATATATATATATATATATATATTACCTACTGGCGGTCGCCAGTAGGTAGTTATAGTTAGGACCACGTTTCCATAGGAAATCCGCAACATTCTATTTTGAATAACTTTTGCGCCGGTTGACGAATCCTTGCGAATTTTTCAAAATAGGTGGGGCGCTACGCTCCGCTCCTACCCTGAAAGTCGCGGGGGGATTCATCAAGCGGGGGCTGAGTTAAAAGGGGGGTCCCAAAACGCGTTTTTCCCATGCATTTTTCCATAGGACCTTTAGACACAGCTGCAGCCCGAACGGCTGAACAGAATTACTTGAAATTTGGCAGAGAGGTAGTCCTCAGGTCAAGGAAGTGCCTTTTGTAGGTTTGGTGTAAATCTGTTCAGTAGATTCTGAGAAAATAGCCTTTAAATCAATATATATATCTGAGCCAGCTTACGGTGCGCTTACGGTGCGCTTACCGTACGCGTACGGTGACGTGCGCGAGCGCGATTCTGATTGGCTGTTAGATCTTAGTAAACATTCGAATCGGTCGAAACCAGGAAGCGGCGGCCGCCATTTTCTCTCTCGCACTCAGAGTGTGGATTAAAAAACAAAGGACAAAAACATGTAAAGGAGCTGTTTAGCCAGCTCCAAAGCACCTAGCCATGTTGAGGGAGTCCCCAAAGATCCCCCAAGGCCAAAAACGGAATTTTAATTTTTTCGCTAATTTCGCCGATTACGCTTACCGTACGCGTACGGTAAAAAATTATAGAAAAAAAAAAATTATCCACACCCTCCCCACCCCGTGTGCAAATGGTGCCCGAAGGGCACCATTTGTGCTTGGCTTATCAACATTTAAAAAAAATAAAATATAGCCTTTCACAACGAAGCGCATCATATGTCCTCCATGTGCGCACGGTGCGCGAAGCGCATCGTGCGTACATGGCCCATCTAGTGTAACGTGGGCACACGGTGCGCGTAGCGCACCGCGTGCCCCCCGTTCGTGCACGGCACTAACTGCGTAAAGTGGGCGCGCGGTGCACGAAGCGCACCGCGTGCTCACTGTGCGCGCACGGTGCGCGAAGCGCACCGTGCGCGCAGGGAACGAACTGCGTTAAGTGGGCGCACACGCCACGAATGGCGTAAAGTAACTTAGCATTTAAAAAACCGTACAAATTCACTGAAAAAACCATAGGTTTCACACACGTTATAGTTAGGAATTAGCATTTAAAAAACCTTGCAAATTCACTGAAAAAACCATAGGTTTCACACATGTTATAGTTAGCGGAAATTTTACTGACAAAAAACCAATGAAATTCCCCCGTTATAGTTAGTGCAGAAAACTATAACTCACGCGACCGCAATCTTCTGCTGATGACATATGTGTCTTTATGAAAAAAAAAAAAAATTGTAATATATGTATAGCTAAAAATTTATGGAAGAAGACATGGGCAAATAAGTGTCTAAATACAGTATTAGCATCAGCAGAAGATTGCGGTCGCGTGAGTTATAGTTTCCTGCACTAACTATAACGGGGGAATTTCATTGGTTTTTTATCAGTAAAATTTCCGCTAACTATAACATGTGTGAAACCTATGGTTTTTTCAGTGAATATATATATATATATATATATATATATATATATATATATATATATATATATATATATATATCTCAAAGTCCAAGTTGCCCTATGCGAGACGCCACCCAAGTAGTAGTTTCTCCTTACATTTATTGAGGGAGCAGGATACAGCGTGTTCATTCCCCCAAACACAAGATGCCATACCGGTTTCGGGCAACACGCCCTTGTTCACTGGCCATGCGCGTAGTTGACAGCTGGTTGAACTTAACCTTCAATATCCCGCCTTTGTAGATTCACAGGTAAGTTGCTTTCTGGGTAAGGTAGTTCGTTATTTCCACAGTGGGTGCTGGAAACTGCGTGCATGTATTTTATTCCCCTTGGTGGGTTGCATGGAGGAACAAAACAACGCCGTCATGCCTTGAAAGTCCCGCAATAGTGGAACTGCCACTTCCACATGGCCCCAGGGGTCCAGAGCCGTGGTCCGCCATTGTTCGCGGCAGAGCGTCTCAGCGGCAAGGCACGCCGCTTGTAAATATCAAAGTCCAAGTTGCCCTATGCAAGACGCCACACAAGTAGTAGTTTCTCCTTACATTTATTGAGGGAGCAGGATACAGCGTGTTCATTCCCCCAAACACAAGATGCCATACCGGTTTCGGGCAACACGCCCTTGTTCACTGGCCATGCGCGTAGTTGACAGCTGGTTGAACTTAACCTTCAATATCCCGCCTTTGTAGATTCACAGGTAAGTTGCTTTCTGGGTAAGGTAGTTCGTTATTTCCACAGTGGGTGCTGGAAACTGCGTGCATGTATTTTATTTCCCTTGGTGGGTTGCATGGAGGAACAAAACAACGCCGTCATGCCTTGAAAGTCCCGCAATAGTGGAACTGCCACTTCCACATGGCCCCAGGGGTCCAGAGCCGTGGTCCGCCATTGTTCGCGGCAGAGCGTCTCAGCGGCAAGGCACGCCGCTTGTAAATATCAAAGTCCAAGTTGCCCTATGCGAGACGCCACACAAGTAGTAGTTTCTCCTTACATTTATTGAGGGAGCAGGATACAGCGTGTTCATTCCCCCAAACACAAGATGCCATACCGGTTTCGGGCAACACGCCCTTGTTCACTGGCCATGCGCGTAGTTGACAGCTGGTTGAACTTAACCTTCAATATCCCGCCTTTGTAGATTCACAGGTAAGTTGCTTTCTGGGTAAGGTAGTTCGTTATTTCCACAGTGGGTGCTGGAAACTGCGTGCATGTATTTTATTCCCCTTGGTGGGTTGCATGGAGGAACAAAACAACGCCGTCATGCCTTGAAAGTCCCGCAATAGTGGAACTGCCACTTCCACATGGCCCCAGGGGTCCAGAGCCGTGGTCCGCCATTGTTCGCGGCAGAGCGTCTCAGCGGCAAGGCACGCCGCTTGTAAATATCAAAGTCCAAGTTGCCCTATGCGAGACGCCACACAAGTAGTAGTTTCTCCTTACATTTATTGAGGGAGCAGGATACAGCGTGTTCATTCCCCCAAACACAAGATGCCATACCGGTTTCGGGCAACACGCCCTTGTTCACTGGCCATGCGCGTAGTTGACAGCTGGTTGAACTTAACCTTCAATATCCCGCCTTTGTAGATTCACAGGTAAGTTGCTTTCTGGGTAAGGTAGTTCGTTATTTCCACAGTGGGTGCTGGAAACTGCGTGCATGTATTTTATTCCCCTTGGTGGGTTGCATGGAGGAACAAAACAACGCCGTCATGCCTTGAAAGTCCCGCTTGCCGCTGAGACGCTCTGCCGCGAACAATGGCGGACCACGGCTCTGGACCCCTGGGGCCATGTGGAAGTGGCAGTTCCACTATTGCGGGACTTTCAAGGCATGACGGCGTTGTTTTGTTCCTCCATGCAACCCACCAAGGGGAATAAAATACATGCACGCAGTTTCCAGCACCCACTGTGGAAATAACGAACTACCTTACCCAGAAAGCAACTTACCTGTGAATCTACAAAGGCGGGATATTGAAGGTTAAGTTCAACCAGCTGTCAACTACGCGCATGGCCAGTGAACAAGGGCGTGTTGCCCGAAACCGGTATGGCATCTTGTGTTTGGGGGAATGAACACGCTGTATCCTGCTCCCTCAATAAATGTAAGGAGAAACTACTACTTGTGTGGCGTCTCGCATAGGGCAACTTGGACTTTGATATTTACAAGCGGCGTGCCTTGCCGCTGAGACGCTCTGCCGCGAACAATGGCGGACCACGGCTCTGGACCCCTGGGGCCATGTGGAAGTGTCAGTTCCACTATTGCGGGACTTTCAAGGCATGACGGCGTTGTTTTGTTCCTCCATGCAACCCACCAAGGGGAATAAAATACATGCACGCAGTTTCCAGCACCCACTGTGGAAATAACGAACTACCTTACCCAGAAAGCAACTTACCTGTGAATCTACAAAGGCGGGATATTGAAGGTTAAGTTCAACCAGCTGTCAACTACGCGCATGGCCAGTGAACAAGGGCGTGTTGCCCGAAACCGGTATGGCATCTTGTGTTTGGGGGAATGAACACGCTGTATCCTGCTCCCTCAATAAATGTAAGGAGAAACTACTACTTGTGTGGCGTCTCGCATAGGGCAACTTGGACTTTGATATTTACAAGCGGCGTGCCTTGCCGCTGAGACGCTCTGCCGCGAACAATGGCGGACCACGGCTCTGGACCCCTGGGGCCATGTGGAAGTGGCAGTTCCACTATTGCGGGACTTTCAAGGCATGACGGCGTTGTTTTGTTCCTCCATGCAACCCACCAAGGGGAATAAAATACATGCACGCAGTTTCCAGCACCCACTGTGGAAATAACGAACTACCTTACCCAGAAAGCAACTTACCTGTGAATCTACAAAGGCGGGATATTGAAGGTTAAGTTCAACCAGCTGTCAACTACGCGCATGGCCAGTGAACAAGGGCGTGTTGCCCGAAACAGGTATGGCGTCTTGTGTTTGGGGGAATGAACACGCTGTATCCTGCTCCCTCAATAAATGTAAGGAGAAACTACTACTTGTGTGGCGTCTCGCATAGGGCAACTTGGACTTTGATATTTACAAGCGGCGTGCCTTGCCGCTGAGACGCTCTGCCGCGAACAATGGCGGACCACGGCTCTGGACCCCTGGGGCCATGTGGAAGTGGCAGTTCCACTATTGCGGGACTTTCAAGGCATGACGGCGTTGTTTTGTTCCTCCATGCAACCCACCAAGGGGAATAAAATACATGCACGCAGTTTCCAGCACCCACTGTGGAAATAACGAACTACCTTACCCAGAAAGCAACTTACCTGTGAATCTACAAAGGCGGGATATTGAAGGTTAAGTTCAACCAGCTGTCAACTACGCGCATGGCCAGTGAACAAGGGCGTGTTGCCCGAAACCGGTATGTCGTCTTGTGTTTGGGGGAATGAACACGCTGTATCCTGCTCCCTCAATAAATGTAAGGAGAAACTACTACTTGTGTGGCGTCTCGCATAGGGCAACTTGGACTTTGATATTTACAAGCGGCGTGCCTTGCCGCTGAGACGCTCTGCCGCGAACAATGGCGGACCACGGCTCTGGACCCCTGGGGCCATGTGGAAGTGGCAGTTCCACTATTGCGGGACTTTCAAGGCATGACGGCGTTGTTTTGTTCCTCCATGCAACCCACCAAGGGGAATAAAATACATGCACGCAGTTTCCAGCACCCACTGTGGAAATAACGAACTACCTTACCCAGAAAGCAACTTACCTGTGAATCTACAAAGGCGGGATATTGAAGGTTAAGTTCAACCAGCTGTCAACTACGCGCATGGCCAGTGAACAAGGGCGTGTTGCCCGAAACCGGTATGGCATCTTGTGTTTGGGGGAATGAACACGCTGTATCCTGCTCCCTCAATAAATGTAAGGAGAAACTACTACTTGTGTGGCGTCTCGCATAGGGCAACTTGGACTTTGATATTTACAAGCGGCGTGCCTTGCCGCTGAGACGCTCTGCCGCGAACAATGGCGGACCACGGCTCTGGACCCCTGGGGCCATGTGGAAGTGGCAGTTCCACTATTGCGGGACTTTCAAGGCATGACGGCGTTGTTTTGTTCCTCCATGCAACCCACCAAGGGGAATAAAATACATGCACGCAGTTTCCAGCACCCACTGTGGAAATAACGAACTACCTTACCCAGAAAGCAACTTACCTGTGAATCTACAAAGGCGGGATATTGAAGGTTAAGTTCAACCAGCTGTCAACTACGCGCATGGCCAGTGAACAAGGGCGTGTTGCCCGAAACCGGTATGGCGTCTTGTGTTTGGGGGAATGAACACGCTGTATCCTGCTCCCTCAATAAATGTAAGGAGAAACTACTACTTGTGTGGCGTCTCGCATAGGGCAACTTGGACTTTGATATTTACAAGCGGCGTGCCTTGCCGCTGAGACGCTCTGCCGCGAACAATGGCGGACCACGGCTCTGGACCCCTGGGGCCATGTGGAAGTGGCAGTTCCACTATTGCGGGACTTTCAAGGCATGACGGCGTTGTTTTGTTCCTCCATGCAACCCACCAAGGGGAATAAAATACATGCACGCAGTTTCCAGCACCCACTGTGGAAATAACGAACTACCTTACCCAGAAAGCAACTTACCTGTGAATCTACAAAGGCGGGATATTGAAGGTTAAGTTCAACCAGCTGTCAACTACGCGCATGGCCAGTGAACAAGGGCGTGTTGCCCGAAACCGGTATGGCATCTTGTGTTTGGGGGAATGAACACGCTGTATCCTGCTCCCTCAATAAATGTAAGGAGAAACTACTACTTGTGTGGCGTCTCGCATAGGGCAACTTGGACTTTGATATTTACAAGCGGCGTGCCTTGCCGCTGAGACGCTCTGCCGCGAACAATGGCGGACCACGGCTCTGGACCCCTGGGGCCATGTGGAAGTGGCAGTTCCACTATTGCGGGACTTTCAAGGCATGACGGCGTTGTTTTGTTCCTCCATGCAACCCACCAAGGGGAATAAAATACATGCACGCAGTTTCCAGCACCCACTGTGGAAATAACGAACTACCTTACCCAGAAAGCAACTTACCTGTGAATCTACAAAGGCGGGATATTGAAGGTTAAGTTCAACCAGCTGTCAACTACGCGCATGGCCAGTGAACAAGGGCGTGTTGCCCGAAACCGGTATGGCATCTTGTGTTTGGGGGAATGAACACGCTGTATCCTGCTCCCTCAATAAATGTAAGGAGAAACTACTACTTGTGTGGCGTCTCGCATAGGGCAACTTGGACTTTGATATTTACAAGCGGCGTGCCTTGCCGCTGAGACGCTCTGCCGCGAACAATGGCGGACCACGGCTCTGGACCCCTGGGGCCATGTGGAAGTGGCAGTTCCACTATTGCGGGACTTTCAAGGCATGACGGCGTTGTTTTGTTCCTCCATGCAACCCACCAAGGGGAATAAAATACATGCACGCAGTTTCCAGCACCCACTGTGGAAATAACGAACTACCTTACCCAGAAAGCAACTTACCTGTGAATCTACAAAGGCGGGATATTGAAGGTTAAGTTCAACCAGCTGTCAACTACGCGCATGGCCAGTGAACAAGGGCGTGTTGCCCGAAACAGGTATGGCGTCTTGTGTTTGGGGGAATGAACACGCTGTATCCTGCTCCCTCAATAAATGTAAGGAGAAACTACTACTTGTGTGGCGTCTCGCATAGGGCAACTTGGACTTTGATATTTACAAGCGGCGTGCCTTGCCGCTGAGACGCTCTGCCGCGAACAATGGCGGACCACGGCTCTGGACCCCTGGGGCCATGTGGAAGTGGCAGTTCCACTATTGCGGGACTTTCAAGGCATGACGGCGTTGTTTTGTTCCTCCATGCAACCCACCAAGGGGAATAAAATACATGCACGCAGTTTCCAGCACCCACTGTGGAAATAACGAACTACCTTACCCAGAAAGCAACTTACCTGTGAATCTACAAAGGCGGGATATTGAAGGTTAAGTTCAACCAGCTGTCAACTACGCGCATGGCCAGTGAACAAGGGCGTGTTGCCCGAAACCGGTATGTCGTCTTGTGTTTGGGGGAATGAACACGCTGTATCCTGCTCCCTCAATAAATGTAAGGAGAAACTACTACTTGTGTGGCGTCTCGCATAGGGCAACTTGGACTTTGATATTTACAAGCGGCGTGCCTTGCCGCTGAGACGCTCTGCCGCGAACAATGGCGGACCACGGCTCTGGACCCCTGGGGCCATGTGGAAGTGGCAGTTCCACTATTGCGGGACTTTCAAGGCATGACGGCGTTGTTTTGTTCCTCCATGCAACCCACCAAGGGGAATAAAATACATGCACGCAGTTTCCAGCACCCACTGTGGAAATAACGAACTACCTTACCCAGAAAGCAACTTACCTGTGAATCTACAAAGGCGGGATATTGAAGGTTAAGTTCAACCAGCTGTCAACTACGCGCATGGCCAGTGAACAAGGGCGTGTTGCCCGAAACCGGTATGGCATCTTGTGTTTGGGGGAATGAACACGCTGTATCCTGCTCCCTCAATAAATGTAAGGAGAAACTACTACTTGTGTGGCGTCTCGCATAGGGCAACTTGGACTTTGATATTTACAAGCGGCGTGCCTTGCCGCTGAGACGCTCTGCCGCGAACAATGGCGGACCACGGCTCTGGACCCCTGGGGCCATGTGGAAGTGGCAGTTCCACTATTGCGGGACTTTCAAGGCATGACGGCGTTGTTTTGTTCCTCCATGCAACCCACCAAGGGGAATAAAATACATGCACGCAGTTTCCAGCACCCACTGTGGAAATAACGAACTACCTTACCCAGAAAGCAACTTACCTGTGAATCTACAAAGGCGGGATATTGAAGGTTAAGTTCAACCAGCTGTCAACTACGCGCATGGCCAGTGAACAAGGGCGTGTTGCCCGAAACCGGTATGGCGTCTTGTGTTTGGGGGAATGAACACGCTGTATCCTGCTCCCTCAATAAATGTAAGGAGAAACTACTACTTGTGTGGCGTCTCGCATAGGGCAACTTGGACTTTGATATTTACAAGCGGCGTGCCTTGCCGCTGAGACGCTCTGCCGCGAACAATGGCGGACCACGGCTCTGGACCCCTGGGGCCATGTGGAAGTGGCAGTTCCACTATTGCGGGACTTTCAAGGCATGACGGCGTTGTTTTGTTCCTCCATGCAACCCACCAAGGGGAATAAAATACATGCACGCAGTTTCCAGCACCCACTGTGGAAATAACGAACTACCTTACCCAGAAAGCAACTTACCTGTGAATCTACAAAGGCGGGATATTGAAGGTTAAGTTCAACCAGCTGTCAACTACGCGCATGGCCAGTGAACAAGGGCGTGTTGCCCGAAACCGGTATGGCATCTTGTGTTTGGGGGAATGAACACGCTGTATCCTGCTCCCTCAATAAATGTAAGGAGAAACTACTACTTGTGTGGCGTCTCGCATAGGGCAACTTGGACTTTGATATTTACAAGCGGCGTGCCTTGCCGCTGAGACGCTCTGCCGCGAACAATGGCGGACCACGGCTCTGGACCCCTGGGGCCATGTGGAAGTGGCAGTTCCACTATTGCGGGACTTTCAAGGCATGACGGCGTTGTTTTGTTCCTCCATGCAACCCACCAAGGGGAATAAAATACATGCACGCAGTTTCCAGCACCCACTGTGGAAATAACGAACTACCTTACCCAGAAAGCAACTTACCTGTGAATCTACAAAGGCGGGATATTGAAGGTTAAGTTCAACCAGCTGTCAACTACGCGCATGGCCAGTGAACAAGGGCGTGTTGCCCGAAACCGGTATGGCATCTTGTGTTTGGGGGAATGAACACGCTGTATCCTGCTCCCTCAATAAATGTAAGGAGAAACTACTACTTGTGTGGCGTCTCGCATAGGGCAACTTGGACTTTGATATATATATATATATATATATATATATATATAGGAGTACATACGCGGCGCCCCCCCCCGAGCGAAGCCATTTGGTGGATATCTTAAGTGAGGGGAGAGAGGAGGCAGCACGGTGCTGCCTGACAAGGGCACAGACAAAGATGAGAGCTGGATTAACAACTTTGGGAGTACTGTGATAAGACACAGTCTAGCGCCAACAAATTGGGGCATCACCACGATGTTTGGAGTCTCTCATTACTTAATGAGGCACCACGACGGACTACGTTAACCATCATGCAATGTACCCACAGTCACATGCGGCAAAAACACACCTGCATCAAGGAGGAGGAGTCGAGAGACTGCTTCATAGGGAGTGGTCTCCGAGTCAAGTCCAGGACAATCTCATTAACCTGTGAGACCGGCACTGATGACGGCCAACCCGGCCAGAAACGCGTCTGCCCAATTGTTTCACGGACTGCAAGGACTGCGCTGTGATTTTCTCTATTAAATTCTTTGTCTATGCCCGGAGCTGTGTCCCGCTTGCTTGATTTCAAGGTGAGCACTTGGTGTGCATATATATATATGAAGAAGGATCTATTCTGAAACGCGTCTGTTTGCATTCGGTTTAAATTATTAAAATCTGCTGTAACGAAGCCCCGTGAGTGCCGTCTTTTCCTTCCAGAAAACGGAGGAATCTTTGGAGCCTATATTGTGTGCGGTACACCACCGCACTCGGCACCCGCCCGTAACGAGTGACTCGTATTTTTGGTGTACTTGGAGCGACATATATATATATATATATATATATATATATATATATATATATTATTCTCCAAGATGCCCAAGCATGCCTGGAAGCACTCAGCTGCTGTTGTAAAAACCGGAGGTTTTATTTTCAGTTCATGGCGGCCAGCAGTTTCATTCCGGCATTGTAGTCTCTGTGCCGACGCGTTTCGAGAATTTGCATCTCTTCTTCATGGGCAAAAGCATTGAAGTTATGACGGAAAGTCCAGCATGCCTTAAATTAGTATCCCGCCCTTGGTGGGTGTGGCTGGTGCCCAGGAGCATGCTGGAACTCGTAGTTCAGACCCTAAGTGGGCTCCGATAACTTCTTAACAATTGTTTGTTTTATACCCTTAGTAGGGCTCCGGATGTGTCCCTGGCCATGTTAAGCCACAACAGTAGTGCCGCAACGGTGAGGAATCGTTCCTACCTCGGCTTCTCATGTGGTTAGAGACGGTGCATTCCAGCGCGGCAGGGCTGCCGCGAAGTAAATTATTCTCCAAGATGCCCAAGCATGCCTGGAAGCACTCAGCTGCTGTTGTAAAAACCGGAGGTTTTATTTTCAGTTCATGGCGGCCAGCAGTTTCATTCCGGCATTGTAGTCTCTGTGCCGACGCGTTTCGAGAATTTGCATCTCTTCTTCATGGGCAAATGCATTGAAGTTATGACGGAAAGTCCAGCGTGCCTTAAATTAGTATCCCGCCCTTGGTGGGTGTGGCTGGTGCCCAGGAGCATGCTGGAACTCGTAGTTCAGACCCTAAGTGGGCTCCGATAACTTCTTAACAATTGTTTGTTTTATACCCTTAGTAGGGCTCCGGATGTGTCCCTGGCCATGTTAAGCCACAACAGTAGTGCCGCAATGGTGAGGAATCGTTCCTACCTCGGCTTCTCATGTGGTTAGAGATGGTGCATTCCAGCGCGGCAGGGCTGCCGCGAAGTAAATTATTCTCCAAGATGCCCAAGCATGCCTGGAAGCACTCAGCTGCTGTTGTAAAAACCGGAGGTTTTATTTTCAGTTCATGGCGGCCAGCAGTTTCATTCCGGCATTGTAGTCTCTGTGCCGACGCGTTTCGAGAATTTGCATCTCTTCTTCATGGGCAAAAGCATTGAAGTTATGACGGAAAGTCCAGCATGCCTTAAATTAGTATCCCGCCCTTGGTGGGTGTGGCTGGTGCCCAGGAGCATGCTGGAACTCGTAGTTCAGACCCTAAGTGGGCTCCGATAACTTCTTAACAATTGTTTGTTTTATACCCTTAGTAGGGCTCCGGATGTGTCCCTGGCCATGTTAAGCCACAACAGTAGTGCCGCAACGGTGAGGAATCGTTCCTACCTCGGCTTCTCATGTGGTTAGAGACGGTGCATTCCAGCGCGGCAGGGCTGCCGCGAAGTAAATTATTCTCCAAGATGCCCAAGCATGCCTGGAAGCACTCAGCTGCTGTTGTAAAAACCGGAGGTTTTATTTTCAGTTCATGGCGGCCAGCAGTTTCATTCCGGCATTGTAGTCTCTGTGCCGACGCGTTTCGAGAATTTGCATCTCTTCTTCATGGGCAAAAGCATTGAAGTTATGACGGAAAGTCCAGCATGCCTTAAATTAGTATCCCGCCCTTGGTGGGTGTGGCTGGTGCCCAGGAGCATGCTGGAACTCGTAGTTCAGACCCTAAGTGGGCTCCGATAACTTCTTAACAATTGTTTGTTTTATACCCTTAGTAGGGCTCCGGATGTGTCCCTGGCCATGTTAAGCCACAACAGTAGTGCCGCAACGGTGAGGAATCGTTCCTACCTCGGCTTCTCATGTGGTTAGAGACGGTGCATTTCAGCGCGGCAGGGCTGCCGCGAAGTAAATTATTCTCCAAGATGCCCAAGCATGCCTGGAAGCACTCAGCTGCTGTTGTAAAAACCGGAGGTTTTATTTTCAGTTCATGGCGGCCAGCAGTTTCATTCCGGCATTGTCAGATATACAGAATCTAGAGGATTTGTTTTTACTAGAGATCAAGAGGAAACATGTATGACAACAGTGGCTTATGAGCATCAGTGTTATTAGCACCTGTGAACTACGAAGCTGATTTATTATGACAGATGTTTTTGAGTATTTCAGAGTGGTTGCCCTGTTCTAGGGATGGTTTTGTTGATTTATAAAGGTCTTCCCTGGTAAACAAGGTTTTGATCTTCACACCCTAGTCTCTGCAAAGAACTTCAGTACTTCTCCCCATTCAATTATTGGGAATCTGCATATTAGGTTGCCTGTACACACCCCAGCCACCCCCGCAACCCTCGCCGTTGCGACCCTCCTTTACCTCTCAGCCAAATAGGTCCAGCGTGGGAGTCTTTGCAGGCGGTGTCTCTGTTCTTTCTGGCAGTGTCCAACATGTAAAAGAGCATCCAGGCGATGGACAGGATCATGAGCGTGGTGATGAAAGCCAGCACTTCCACCTCCTGGACAGCCACTTCCCCGAAAGCCCCGCTACTGACTAGTGCACAGCCCAGCAGCAGGAGGTTTATGGTGAGCAAGGCAGAGAACAGGCGGCCCCCTTTCTTCCAGGCTTCAAATGTGCCATAGAAAGGTGAATCCTGGAGGACCATACTCTCCAAGTGACCTGCAGGGACCCCCAGAGGTGTCTTCTCATGTCTGGGTGGAGCCTCCTCTCCACAGCTGCTTTCTCTCTTCACAGGATCCTCAGACATGGCTCACACAACCACAACACTGCGGAGGGAAACACAAGAGTAAGGAAGAGTCAAAGCAGACAAATATAATGGATGCATGCCTGAGAGACAAGAAATAGGAAAGGGGATAGTGAGCTATGCCACTAATCAAGAGGGGTGTAAGGGAAGGGCACAGTGTGATAGACCACTAATAAAGGGGAAGGTAGAGGGAAGGTACTGTTACTCAGGCCACTAATTATAGGGGATTGAGGTGAATGGTAGAGTGAGAAAGGTCGGTAATAAGGGGGCAGGGAAAAGAGACATAGGGCTCTAATCGGAGATCAAGAGACCTTGAGATAGGTCACACATTAACGGGGTTATGGGGAAAGAGTATAGTAAGAAAGGCCACTAATGAGGGGGTAAGGGAGAGTGTCATAGGGCACTACTAAGGGATCAGGGGACCTTGAGGAAGGTCATTAACTACGTTGGTTATGGGGAAAGGGTATCGTAAGAAAGGCCACTAGTAAGGGGGCAGTAGAGAGAACAACAGGACAATAAAGAGGCAGGGCGACAGGGCACTGATGTGTGGTGTACAACAGGACTCTAGTATGTGAGTTAGAAAATGTAAAGTCAGCGAAGGGACTAACAACTGTGCAAAGAGATGACAGGAAACACTACAGTAACAGTGGCGGGACGGCTGTAAGAGTACGATAGACCACTCAAATATGAGAGGAGTGGAGAGAAATCTACCCTTTCACAGGCTCCTCAGATCTTGTCTTTTTAGGTCGAGCATGCGCTGCTCTGTGAGAATTATTGTATAGGAGTAGGGAATAGAAGCCCTGCCAACTCTCCTACCATATTTGCCATTGGCTTGTGTCACTGTCGTCCTAAATGCTGGCTTCAGATTTGTCAATAGGCATGTTAGTCCCTCCTTAGTACCGCCTCCTCTTCACTTGTCATCTATCATGGCAACTGGCCCCTTTACTTTGGTTGTTACACGGTAAGTGTTGTTTGGACTGTGAGCACTCTTTTTTTTTAATGAGGTTCCCCTACTGCAGGCAGTACATTTGGTGCCTTTTTCCCCCCACCCTGCCCTCACTCCAATTGTCTTTGCCTACTCCCCTCCCCCCGCCCGCTCTCCCGTTGTCCGTGCCTTCTCGCCCCCCCGCCTGTTGTCCGCGCCTTCTTCCCCCCGAATGCCCTCCCTCCTGTTGTCCATGATGCCTCCATTTACAATCCAATAGGCCTTGCGTAAATGCGAGACCTATTGCTTTGCAAATGCTTGTTTGATGGAAAATGCTGGCTTAGTTAGACTTTGACCACTGGGAGGCTGCTTAATACCGGTCAGTGTAAGTGGCACCTACAAAACGTAATTTGTAACCCAGCTGGCTTTTTTTTTACTTGCAGGTAAGTGTGCTGAAATAATGTGATAAACTATAACTGTGGCAAAAAAGTCCAATGTCTCATATGGGCTACAGTGTGGCTTAGTACTGTTCATATGAAATACTTTAAAACACGGCATGTGGCAGCCCTAGCTTGCCTGACTGCGACAAGCTGTTGCAAGCACGTCAGAATCAATGGGCTGAAGATGAGAAAAAGCTCGCCTCTAACATTGTCTTTTATAAAAATGTTCCATGGAGCCCAAGATCAATAGGGGTTATACCGTGCAGAAGTGAGACATACTAAGCAACAAGCTGGTATGGCTTCTCTGTAACACAACTGAAAACTGCTAGTTCCTGCACATGCTAAAGCAACATTTACTTTTACGAAGATTGATGTGTAAACTTCAAATTTCTATAGCATTGCTTAGAAATAAGCATGAGAATTTCTCTCCAATGCATTGTAATTAATTGGTGGGCTCAAATTGCTGTATACATGTAATAAAGATGCCTAGACCCTGGCAGCCCCCAGACTGGCTCAGCCAGACTCTCACCTTCTTCAGTGACTGACCTTAGATTTTCTTTAGCCCAATAAAAGGCTGGAATAGCTACTATGAGGACCTGTGGGAGATCAAAAGGGCATTACAGCGTGGTTGCCCTGCTGGGAGATGCCCATCCAGATGACTAGAGGAAAAGTATTACAGGGCCTCACACGCCCAGGGAACATCTTCTTGCACTTATAGGAGGGATGTGGGGCAGAGGGGAGGAAAGACGAACCCACCTGATGCTCACAAAGAACAGACAGGAACATCTGGGCATGTCATGTTTATGGTGCAGTGGGCGAAAAATGAAGGGTTTGAATGATACCCAGACTTTTGCTTTAGCCTATTTGCAAGCATTCCTCCCATCCTGTTTGTCACGTAGATCCCCTGCTTGCTGTGCCACAAGATCCAAGATACACCTCACCGATGAGACTTACTATGGCTGTTTGCTTGTGTTCCCTGCTGGTGGGGACCTCACCTGGCAGCTCGGGAAGGGCTGTTCCCATGAGGAGCAGGGTTAGTATTGATTTGCATAAGGAAGGCCTCTAACTAGAGTAGCACAGTGAGCGAAAAACTATGGGGCAGATTTATGACGACTGGCGCATCCCTGCATATCAGCAGGGATGCGCCAGTTATTATGCGCCACAGCTGCGCCACCATGGATGCGCCGCATTTATAATGCGGCGCACCATGGGGCAAAAACGGCACAGATGCGTGACGCATCTGTGCCGAAAAGTGGCGCATTGCTGGAGTTGCGTCGCAAGCGCGACGCAGCTCCAGCAATGATCTGGGGGGCCCTATCTCTACAATGCTGCGTCAATCCTTACGCCTGCTTCAAGCAGGCGCAGGGTTTTGACGCAGCATGGGCCTAAAAGTGACTGAGTGAAATCTTGTAGATTTCACTCAGCCACTTTTAGGAGGCGTTCCTGCGCCGGAACGCCCCCACCTGCCCTGGAACGCCTACATGTGGCGCAGGGCTTTACAACGTGACGCATCTGGGAGATGCGTCATGTTTGTAAATACTCCGCACCATGGCGCAGGATTTGCGCCGCTGCTGCGTCACAAAAGTGACGCAACGGCGGCGTAAATGAGGCGCAAGTGAAACATAAATCTGCCCCTATGGGTTGGAATGCTACCCAGAGCAATTGCTAGTGGTTTAGACCAGTGCTTCCTAAAACTTTTAAAACCACGACCCAATTTTTAGAACGTCAAACCTTTACGACCCACCTAGCTTTAATGAAAGGGGCAACACATTTTTTAATATAACTAAAGCTTAGTGTCATTTACAGGAAGCACATTTTTCATTGAAATGGCTCCTGAATTTGCACAGGCATATAGTTTTACCAATAAAACTATTTTACACACAAAGGATAATGTGTGAAAAACACGTTTCAGTAAATATTTATCATTTGTGCATCACCAAGTAAAGTTCCTTGATTAGTTTTGACCCTATTAACATCTTTGTTTCCATCACACTTACAAAGAAAGTGATACATTTTTGTTTTTCCCACTGCTGGGTATGTACGGTTCATTGACACTTATTTACATTTCATTGTGTGTTACAAAAAAATGACACCCTACAGCCTAAACCTTTCACGCCTCCTCTACCTCAGCAAGATTGCCACATAAAGAACTT
The DNA here is from genome assembly GCF_964204655.1 of Triturus cristatus. Lineage (NCBI taxonomy): Eukaryota > Metazoa > Chordata > Amphibia > Caudata > Salamandridae > Triturus > Triturus cristatus. The sequence continues at coordinate 561,548,309 of NC_140590.1, forward strand.
TACTTTCTATGACTGCAAAGTGAGGGGAGTTTGTAGACTCCATTCCCCATGGTAAAAAATACTGGTCTAGACTATTTGAAAGCATTACTCCCCATCACCTTTTGTGTGTTTCATGTTTATGTCAACACAAAGATATAGTGTAGGCCTGCATTTAAAGCTAGTTCTTTCCCAGCCATGTGGGTACCTTTCAGAGCGTGGGAACCATATGGATAGGAAAAGGCTGAGTAGGGTTTCTACTGGTGGAGACAGAGAGCAGATGGAACAGCATTCCACTTTCCTAGATAATGCATTGCATGCTACTTTCAGGGATATTCTAACCCATAAGTGGGGGAAGTTGGTGTACATTTGGGAAGGGCTCGGCTTGGGTACTCAGTAAGTATAGCGTCAAAGCCCTGGACATAACCATTGCCACTTTACCACTATATCTTAAAAATCCATGTATGTTGATGAAACATCATAGCTCATCTAGTTATCTTAGACTCTTTAATAGCATTACAATGCCCCTTAAAGTTCAAACTCAGGCAGCTGGATAAATAAAGTAATCACAGATGTGTGGAGGGCAAGAACGTTTTTGTGGAGACACACAACTTCTGCCCAATCAAAACTACTCCTGGCTCCCAACCTTTGGGCAGTGCCACAGCCCCTCTCCTGGTGATCCTCACATAATTGTCTGGTAAGAGCAGCGCTGTCAAGCCGACCATAAAAGCACATTATGTCAAACCCAAAGATGTCTAGGCAGGATGCATACAGACTTGCCAGCTGTAGACCATTCAACACACCATGAGTTGCAATCGTTTTCCATACACCAGCCACCAATGCTCCCTTCCACCAAATAGAACACACTATCTGCCTAGGACACTGAGACTGCAGGAGGGCATGTAACATAAAATACTGCTCTTTAATGTAAAATGGAAGATGCTGACCACAGATCATACTCGGCTTGTCTGGAGCCTTTGACCATCAAATCTTTCCAGCAGGCTAAAAGAGGTGTTTGGGGTAACCAAAACTTTACTCAACGCCTCTCATCTTTCTTGACCTGCCAGCATTTACGCCTGTCACTCGAAGACTTAGGTTCGCAAATGGCACTAAAAATGCGATATACTACAAAGATGCGCCCCTTCCCCATCCGCTTGCATAGGGACGGAAACCGATTTTGTTACATGCTTGCACACACCTTGACGACAACACTCAGCTGTACTTTAAAATCAATGGAAGCAAAACACTGGATGCAAACACCCTGAACAACCACCCCCTACCAGTGAAGGATTGAAGGATGGCTTCTAGCTGGCTCTGACTGGATAATGGAAAACACAACTCCTGTGTACAGTCGTCAAATAACGAATTTACCAGACATTCCCCCATATGCACAACAATATTGATGCCATATCCAACCATCTACAATACTATGTCATGATAACCCGATTCCAATACAGCTGCAAGCCAAACACGGAGGAGCAGATAATCTGCTGACAAAAACTAAATCCGCCATAACAGGCTGGTGAAATTCTGGGTCACCAGAGCATAGTCAATCACCAGAGGCAAACGGGGTTATAGGAACGCACTCGGTGTAAGCTGTTCCAAAGATTCCTGCATGAAGAAAAGGGACAACCATAGCAACAAAGATCTCAGGAATATAGGATACAGGAACTCATTTAACCTAGGCCATTCCAAAGATTGTTGGTTGAAGAAGGCGACCGCAGCCGGAGTGATCACAGGAGGAAAAATAGGGCATGGGAATTTACTCTAACTAGGATTACCTAAAAAAGGATACTCAGTTCCTATCAAATCTGAGGCTGCCAAAAATTCATGCACATCCCAATATTCTCAAAACACTCCTGTTTTTAACACATTGTCAGAGGTGAACCATACTCCAGTCTGAGATGGCGACCCTGGAAACATGGAAAGGTCACAGGACTGCTGAAAGCACTACAAGACCACACTTCTGGCTATTTAAGTGCCAGGAACATTACACAACACAACTAAAATAACATAACTTGCATGAAATAGGTTACATAACGTGCCCTTGATCCAGTACAGAAAGCCTGAGGCGGCAACCTTGGTACCATGTGAAAGGTCACAGTAATACTGATGGCACTTAAAGACCTACTGATGGCACTAAATGACCTGCTGGTGGCACTACCAGACCATTTTAGTAGCAGGATCTGTGCTACATAAACTTAAATGCCAGAAACATAACATAATACAACACAACTCAACACAACATTACATGGCGTCAATCCCCTAGCCTCCGATCCTCCAGGACAAACTTACTTTGCCCCTGTTCCTCTGTTTCAAATCTATGTCTTTCTCTCTTTACTTGCAAAAGGACAGATTGTGGTTCGGTCTCTTTCCTGCACCATCTTTGGGGAATGTTTTTGCTTGTGTCATACAGCAGAAGGGATCAGTAAGTAAGTGAATACTTCCGAACTGAAGCGTCCTAGAGACGCACAAATATTACACTGGGATAGGCTCAAGAATACAACATGCAAACGCATGTCCTCTGCAAATACCCAAACCATACATTTGAAGCTGCAACAACTTGAAATCCGTCCACTGGCCCACCCCAAATTCCCTAAAGCGGAAAAGACCCCCACCCCCCCCCCACCATCTCCCCTGCACCCTCGATAATCTGAAGGAAAAATAGAAGGGATCCGTTCTTGCCCTTTGGGTTAGGAACGAGACCGTGAGGCAGAAGGGCTGCGGACGTAGGGGCGTAGCTTGGTGAGTAAGATTGGAGGATGGGAGCCTCAGATTTCCCAACAATCACACTGGCGCATAGGGGTCTATTTACCAAATTCTTATGCAATACAGCAGCTAAGACTGCTGCGCTGCGTGAGAAGGAGAGAGCAGGAGAGTATGGGCACTATTCTCCCTTCTCCCTAGTGCCTGCGCACAATCAGGTAGCCCTGCGCCATGCACACACATTTGCACCATAGTGCAAGGGTGTCTGTGTGAGTAGCATAGGTTTCGTACTGGAAAGGAGCCCTTACAGTACAATATACTATGCTTAGAATATCGTTAAAACTTTTCTCAATTTGTATGTGTGCCGTACAGTGCAGCATACATGCAAAGTCGGAAAAAAAAGTGCCTATTTGAAATGGCCTTTATTTTCTGATGCAAAACTTGAACTATTTCTTTTTTTGTAAATATGTTTTTGCATCAATGCCCACCCATAGATCGCTGCTTGGCACTATGTAAAGCATTGCAACTCTATGCACTGCATTGCGTTACTTTTAAGTGAATTTCCAGTGCATAACAGATTCGAGCTGGACAGCTAATTGGGAAAAAAAGATTTTACATCAATTGCGTTCTCTATTTTGACACAAACAGGGCACAAAATCTTAGTAAATACACCCCATAATGTTAAAATACATTATACAACAAGCAGGGAGCACGAGAGGGTCTTGAGGGCAGTGAAAAGGGAGGGTAATGTGGATTGGTGGGGGGTACTAAGAGAAACACATTATTTTGTGAATTATTTTCTTTTCTTTCCAAATAGATAGTGGGAGTGTGATTGTGCATTTTTACCCTGTGTGTGTAAAATGTCCTGGTGGAATCCAACAGACACCTCACCATATCCGACCGAAGGCGCCTGTGCCCAACTATTTATCACAAAATACATTTATTAGGGGGGTGTAACACCCTAAACACCCCCAAGCTATGCCCCTGTGGGGAGGGAGGGGTTCATTGGGGTTGGGGCAAGAATAAGAACCTTTCCACAACGGACAGAGCACCATTACTCCTCACACGTTCAGAATCTCCTACAGACACACTTATTCTCAACAATGAAAAACGTGCCCACTCTCAAAGAGAGGCTGAAAGACAACTCTTTCCAGTCTTTACCAGAAAAAGCTCCTGGATGTCATCTGCTTTAAAACCTCTTGGAAAAACCCAATATAAAGATGCTGCTTGGCTCCTTCTCTCAGCACTCATAACACGGCCTCCAGTTCTGAAAGGCAGAGAGCGAAGCAGGAAAGTAAAGGCTTGTGCTAACTCACTAGAGGTAGCTACAGAATATTTCACAAAAACAACACTTCCGTGAGCCGGACATCAGTCTTACCTGTGCCTTGTTCCTGGTTCCTCTTTTGCGGACACAAACGCGCTGTGGAATTTATACCTCCCAGGACATCTTTGATTTACAATGCCCAAGCCTCCCTGCCCAGACCCTGACCGAACCGCCAGCGCATCTGGGCCTATCAGTGAGCTCTTAGCGACCTTCACATGTTTAAGGAAGAAAGAGAGGAGAAGTTAAAACTACTGGAGGGGCGCCAGAAAGGACACTCAGGAGTGCCTATGGTGCCTTCGCTGCAGGGTGGGGCTGGGATCTCTCTCTACATGTATCTCTGCCCCTGTCGCCATCTTGAATGTCATCCTAAATGACATCTTAGATTAATAGTACTTTTATTACAGTGCTTGATGTTCAATCTCGTAGCTCTATAGCACTCCAGCGTGACTAAAATCCTATCTAAAAGTTCGTTCTGAAGCAGTCCATATGCCCCTTAATCCCCTTAAACATGGAATTGTTCGAGACTCGGTGTTCTCACCCCACTTGTTTAACATCCATGCACACACACATATATATTTTCAAACAAATGCCCTTAAACTGTGAGGAGTCACTCGCCCACCATTCAGTGTTCCCAATCAGATCACCTCGACCTTCCGGTAAGTAAAGTTCTATAGCCTGACGCGTTTCGAGGCTTGATACCTCTTCCTCAAAGGCATTAGCTTCTTTCACATCTGGCGTAATACGGTTCTCTTTAAATCATTATTGAGTGTGCTTTGATTCGCTGATGGCCCCCAGTGGGCCATGTTGAGTGCACTTGCATCGGTAGTGCATGCTGGGACATGTGGTCCTGCAGAGAGAACATAAATAATTCCCCTTAGTAGATTCAGTGCGCCGTGGAGGAGTGGATCATCTCTAAAGTGTATTGCCCCGACTTTCTGGTCCCTACTAAGGACACTATGAATGCTTTTAATAAAATTATGATGCACTGAACCTACTAAGGGGAATTATTTATGTTCTCTCTGCAGGACCACATGTCCCAGCGTGCACTACAGATGCAAGCGCACTCAGCGCGGCCCACCGGGGGCCATCAGCAAATCAAAGCATGCTCAATAATTGATTTAAAGAGAACCGGCAGTGCGCCAGATGAGAAAGAAGCTAATGCCTTTTAGGAAGAGGCGTCATGCCTTGAAACGCGTCAGGCTATTGAACACTGAATGGTGGGCAAGCTGTCGAGTGCCTCCTCACAGCTTATGGGCATTTGTTTGAAAAGATATACACGGTGGCCCCGCGTGGAGGAGTGCACCATCTCTAAATCAAGAAAGACTACGGTTAAAACTGTATCAAAGCCGAGATCAGCACAGTGAGCCTAAAATGAATATTGTATTGCCCCAGCTTTCTGGTTCCTACTAAGGACATTATGAATGCTTTTAATGCATTTATGATGCACTGAACCTACTCTCTGCAGGACCACATGTGATGGAGCAAGGTTTCGTAAAGAAGAAACTTGCTCGGATGCAATCCTCTCAAATAAACATATAATCAATTTGTCTTGCGAATACTAATAATTTCATTACACACAATATATCATATCTAGGGGAAGCTTTCCTATGTGTATTACTAACCAGTAACCCGAGTGTCTTAAAATGCCGACAAAATGGGAATTTCATTGCGCATGCGTCTACTGCAACTACGTAGTATGACGTTTTCTATGCTTGGTGGGGAAACCTTTGCAGCTGTGCAATAGCATTTAAAATGGCCGCTTGAAACTCACATGTTAATGCGCATGCTTTTGCGTAAACTAAACCTTGCAAGTTCTACTAATTGCTAATGCGAAAGATATAAATAAGTAAATGGGATTAGAGTAGTGATAAGTGGTATACAGTGAATTCATTTATTTTCGTGTTCTAACATGTTTTTCTCTGACTTTATTATTAGTTCGTATTTGGGCCTCAGAGAGTGACTGAAATCCTTACCCCACCTGATCTGTGCGCACGCGCACTAAACCCTGCCGGAACCACGATGACACCATTGAAACTCAGCCAAGGACAAGCTGGGGAGAATATCATGTGAACATAACCCATTGACCCGGACAAGAGCAACAATTATAACAAAGTGTATAAATTGTATGGATCATAATATGAAATGCTAGTGGGAATAAAGCTTTGGGAAAGTAAATAAAGGGGTGGAAACATAGAACAAAGAGTCTAAAGTAAAATATTACATTTAATATGGTGTGATGAACTCACCTCCTTACCCTGTCCAATCAGAAGTAGGGGAAAACACGATATTGAAACTTTTGGGGGTGGTACACGAACACAGAATAGTATAATTGAGGTAAGTTAGCTAGAGACCAGTGTCAGACCCGTCATTCCGACTCGTCACAGACCCGACACGTATGCTGCCACAGACGCTGTCCGAGACACTGTCTCAGACCTTGCAGATGCCAGAGACCCTGCTCGAGAGACCGAAATACTGATCGATAATCCAATCATCTAGGAAGGGGAATTGCTGAAGAAGGATCGAGGAGAGTAGTGCCAGAGAGAGGTGCGACGCTGGCGTTGCATTCAGAAGAGGTCACCTTCCCAGTTCTGAACCTGTCCTGATCCTCTGTCTTCCACCTGTCCCGGTGGACTCCATCTGGCCCATCTTCAAGGAGTTGGGTTTTTCTATCACCTTAAGTAAATATAATTCTGTGAAACCTGTCTTTGTACCTGCTCTCTCTTTCCTCCTTTTATAGGTACTGTCATCACAATATTTTATGAGACTTATTATTGAACTAAACTTGATTTCTTTCCAAAATGAAACTCGATGTTAACATTGTATTTGCTCTTTGACTCACAAAATTATTGATTAGATAAAACTTTTATAACTCATTGAGTCTGTGATTATTGGGGAAACCTTAGTGTTATCTCTATCTATGCTACTAGCAACTAGATTCATTGACCAGGAGGAATTTATTGTCAAGGAGATTGGATTAGTAAGATTTGGGTAATGATAACAAAATCTTGCAGGTAAAACAGAGGACGTCACAGAGGACCGCGCTGGGATTGGTTGAAACAGCGGGTTGTGTGACTGATGCGAAATATTGTAAAGGAGGGATCACTAGTGAGGACCGATTACGGACGTCACTGAGAGCCGCGCTAGTATTGGCTAAACGCATAGCAAAACAGAAACTGATTGGTTAGGAGAATAAGAAGCCGCACTGGTATTGGAGAATCATTAAAGTAGGATCAGATATTTGATTGGTCATAACCATAGAGTCCCCAAGAATAATAATTAGACATTGGAACTTGTATGTACGATCTGACTTTTAATAGGGAACCGTCCAGATAGAAGGTTTATTGGATTTTCTTACGAACAGTATCTTAAACCAGAATTCACACGCAATGTACGTACAGAAGAGAAAAATGTCATTTATGCATGAAAATTAAAAATTATTTTAAGAAGGATAAACCCATTAAACTAGAGAAGGAGTTTTTATTCCTACCCCGAAAACAGCCCGCATCATACATGATGGTGGAAAGAGGCATCATACCTGTGTATGGTTGGGAAATTAGATAGAATACACAAAAGACGATGGAATATTAGCTTTCCCTAAATTTGGAACATTTAACAGGGAGAGTCTTACCTAACTTACGCACTAAAATGAATGAATTAGAACCTAGACCTAGATTGATCCAGTACAAAGCATTAGAAGAATGGAAACTGAAGCATTTGAGCGTGATAGATCACAAAGTAACAGAAACATAAATAGATACTATCCAAAATTTCCCCGTGAAACCCGAGATAATCAGATAACAAAAGTGGAGACAAGCCATGGTGGCTGAAGGATTATATCCTGTACTAACAACTGAGGAACAGGTTGGAGGAAAATTCACAGAGAAAACAAAGCACTGTACAATGACAGGTAGTGGAGACTCAGAAGATGATTATTTAGAAGATATTTTAATGAAAAATCCTCCGCCTTATCAAGAAGGACCGAATAGAACAACCCTGAGTCCCCCAGTACTAGATACGCTTTTAATTCCACAGGTAGTACATGACAAAACAATGGAAAGGGGACTTCAAGAAAGAGAAGGGATGCGATAAATAAAAATAGAAGTGAATTAATACAGAAAATTTCCCAGTTTAGCACACATCCTGAAGCTTTGACTATAGGTCCTGTAGTCCCACTGTATGGGGATAAATCAAATTGTCCTAAAACACCTGTTATGACTACTTCCATCATTGAACCGAGAAAAGAGAAAATAATAATTGATGACCAAGCAAGTGACTGTGAGTCAGTGATTTTATTAATAAACTTACCGATATGAGGGCAATTAAATGACACACCTAGGAGAGTCACACCAGGTTGCTCGAAAGAAGTACGAATAGAGACATCCACAGGTACGAAGAGTGCCACAATAGTAACCCCAGAAGAAATAAAAAGATGGGCACAGGAAATAGAAAAACCAAACCCACCACCGAAAATATTAGACATTTTCAAATTAAAGGTTGAATTAGAAGAAATGATAGCTGGTAATGTAAGACTGGATAGGTTAAACACCTACAGTGAGGAAGAATTGCTGTTCATTTGCCGAAGCAGAACCCGATTTTGACAAATTTGGCCTGTGAAATGGGAATTGAAATAGGGAGATCCAAGGTGTTGCAGAAACCCTATAGAGCAGAATTTTCTGAAAGGGATTTGGAAAACATGAATATGTCGGGAATAAAATTGCAGATAAAGGAGTTAATGGCAATATTGCAAAAATGGGGGAGATTTAGATAGATGGAAAGTTAGATTGGAAAAAAAAAAGGAAGAAGCGCAGACAAATCAATCGACATCCAAATATTTGATGAAGAACAGAGAAGGCTGAAGGTTGTACCCAATGAGAGAGGTTCCAGGAGGGGGATATGTACATGTCCCATGGACCCGACAGGATATTTTATCATTTACAAATGATTTCCCTAAATTGAGAGAAAACCAGTGGAATGGTACAGGCAAGTTGAGAGGTTTTTGAAGATTTCGAAGGTTTTGTTGAAATATTTGGATGGTTTATTTGACATAGTAGTGCCTGCTGATTTGTGGAACCGAATGTAAAATTACAGTTGACTGGCCTAGTGATGAGTACCCGAGAAATGAGAAAAACAGGAGCCCCGTCAGAGGAGGTTATGAAAAAATATAACCAGGTAATCACTTTCTTAAAAGGGAAAATTCTCCAAAAGAAACAGATTGGATAAAAATAGATGAACAACCCAGGAAAAGGATGAGTCTGTACATGCTTACTATGAGCGCCTTTTACAGGTGTTCAAGCAGTGTAGTGGATTTGAAAATATCGGAGATAAGGATATGACTCATTTTGTGTATAGGTTTGTGTCAGGGTTAAGGCAAGAGATATCCCAAATGATTAAGCAGCACAATTTGTGCTGGCAAGCGAAGCCCATAGATGAGATCCTAAAATATACAAAATGCTGTGGAGATGAAATTGACAGTAAAACAAAATAATTTAGAGAGAAAGTGATGTGGGCTCAAGTGAAATTAGCAGAACAGCAGGAATCCAGCTACAGAATCAGGCAGGAAATACAGGAAGGGGCAAGGTCAGAGTGATAATAGTGGGGGTAAATCAAAAGGGTGATTGAGCAGAGAGGAAGCAAAGAAAATTTTCCCTGTCATGGGTGCAGAAAATTGGGGTATTGGAAAAACGAGTATAAAAGTATACAGCATAATAATGGCCCAAATCAAATTTAAATCCACAGACGCAGAATGAGGAGATAATGAGTCAACCGCAGCAGGTTGTAAACCTACAGAGTCAATTGCCACCTGCCCCTATGCCAAATTTTGTGAGTCAAGCCAAGTACAGCACAGACACTGGATTTCAAGAAGGAAGTGGTAAGAAACATGTTTGTAATCATCGCAATTTCTTTTGCAGGATCCTTATTTTGATGACAGCACCTTATGACGGTGCCTTAGGGGGGAGTAAGAGGAGTGCGTACTTGGCGCATCCTTGCCGGTAGATCAGTAAGCTCCCATATATTGATGGTAATGTGGAAGGAAATGACATTACCTTTTATTGGACACTGGTGCTACCCGTTCTACTGTGAAAACAGCAGACATCCCAAACCTACCCCTCTCGGGAGAAGCGATCCAAGTAGTGTGGCATTTCTAATAAACAAATTAGGACCCCTATTAAATGCAGAACCAATGGAGGTATGTATTGGCAAATTCAAAGAAAGGCATAAGTTCATAGTGTGTGACTCCAGTACTGTGAACTTATTAGGAAGGGATCTATTGTGCAAGATGAATTGCACCATATTTTGCACACCCGGATGGTGTTGCTATTCAGACCCCAGACGAAGATGGAGTGTACAAAATCATGCTAGTAAAACAAGGAACAGAAGTAGATGAATTATATTCAGTGATGACCAAAGATGACTTCCCAGATGAGGTCAAAACAACAGTAAATCCTGAAGTGTGGGATTTTACAGGAAAGGGGAGTGGGATTAATGGAAAAATGTAGATCCCGTAAAGGAAGGCGCAGTTTACCCAAATACTCGACAATACAAAATGAGCCCAAAAGTAAAGGCTGGTGTTGCAGCAGAAATGATCGAATGGTTGAACAAGGCATTCTAAAAGAAATAATGAGTAGTCCTAAGTAATTTACCTATAATTGGCATAAAAAAACCTAACGGAAAATATAGGGCAGAAAAGATTTACGAAAGATAAACAAGATTGTTGTGCCATGTGCCATATAGTACCTAACCCTGCAGTGATTTTGCACCAGATACCATGGAAGGCAGGGATGGTTTACCGTAATTGATTTATGTCATGCCTTTTTCTCCATTCCATTGCATCCTGATATTCAGTATTTATTTTCTTTCAAATTTGAGGATCGTATTTATGTTTGGAACCCTGTTCCTCAAGGGTATACTGAAAGTCCTTCAATTTTTAATCAAATCTTGAAAAAATGTCTCGAAACATTAGTGTTGCCTAGGGAGTCAGTCCTGGTACAATATATTGATGACCTGTTGGTCGCATTGAAAACAAGGGATGACTGTGTTACTGATTCCATTGCTTTATTGAACCATCTAGACAAAGGTGGACATAAGGTGTCCCCAGAGAAATTACAGTTTTGCCAAACAGCAGTTATAATAATAATAATAACCTTGAATTTGTAAAGCGCACAGCTACCTCTGAAAGGGTTTCCCGGCTCTGGGGTCCCTCGGGAAGATTAAGCGAGCTATTGCTCAGAGTCACATGCTGTTGGGCTGACCTGCCGCCGGCGATCGAACCGTGAACCCTGTGGTCCGGAGTCAGGAACCCTGGCCGCTGCGGCACACCTCTTCCACATGTGGGACATACACTTTTACAGGGTGTTAATTTGGGACATCAGATACAGCGAGGACTGAGAAAAGTGACCTCTGAGAGAATAAAAATAATAAGTCAAAGGAAATTGCCACAAAATCAGAAAGAATAAGGATGTTTCTTGGTGTTATAGGTATCGCAGACAATGGATCGGTTGGATTTTCCCTATTGGCGAAACCCCTGATACAAATGACAAAGAAGCGAGCAAAAGACCCAATAGAATGGGATGATCAAAGCATGGAAGCATTCGTAAAATTACGAAAATGTCTGTGTGAAGCACCTGTTTTAGGTATGCCTGACTATTCGAAGAATTTGCACAGTTCTGTTGTGAGAGAGATAATTGTGCACTCTCAGTCTTAACACAGAGACATGTTCTAATGCGACGTCCGGTGAATTTTTCTGCTACCTTGGACCCTGTAGCATCTGCATTGCCTGGGTTGCCTAAAGGCTGTGGCTGCAACGTGCATGAGCCTGGAACAGAGTGAGTCCATTGTGATGGGACACCCTGTAAAAGTTTACGTCCCACTTGCAGTTGAAATTCTTTTAACAAGAACCGAACCCAGTGTCTTACACCTAGTAGAATGACAAAGTATGAAAGAATTATACTAGGGGCTGAAAACGTGACCATAGTCAGATGTACTGTTATTAACCCAGCTACCTTGTTACCAGATCCATACAATGAAGAGGTGAAATGAAGTTCGAACATGAATGTCTTGACGTGACGGAACTCAGTACCAAACCTCGTCCTGGCATACAGGAAGAACCCTTGGAGAATGCTGAACATGAGCTCTTTGTAGATGGCTCATGTATGCGCCATGAGGAAGGTGGACTAAGTGCTGCTTATGCTGTGTACAGTGACAGGACTAGTCGAAGCATCCCATTTACCAGGAGTCAAGTGTGCACAAGTAGCCGAATTGATAGCTTTAATTAAAGCTTGTAAAAATGGGAAAAAAAGGAGAGTAACCATTTACACTGATAGTCAGTATGGTTACATGGTTGTGCATGACTTTGGCCAGCTCTGGATGCAGAGAGATTTCCTGACTTCTTCAGGATCTCCCATTAAAAGTGGAAATTTTGTGAAAGAATTGTTTGAGGCAATACAATTACCAAAAGAAGTGGCAGTGGTCAAGTGTGCTGCACATCAGTCAGGAAATGACCATGTGACGGCAGGTAACCAATATGCTGACCAGGTTGCCCAACACTGCGCCATCTATAAAATAGCAGTGAACAGGAAAATTGAAACATGTGGATTCAGCTGCCAACTTATGCTGCTTTCAGGATTAGAAACATGGAAAGAAGAGAACTACAAGATGAGGTGGAAACAAAAGAAAGAGAGGAATGGGAGAAAGATGGTTGTCAGAGAAGGGCAGAAGATGGTGTATGGGTTTACGTAGATGGCAGGCCAGTAATGCCTGACTGTATGCTTGCACCAATGGCTAGGATATATCATGGAGACACCCACATAGGTAGAGATGCAATGATTAGACTTTTCAGACAAGATTGGTTTAATGCAAAGTTCAGGAATGTAGCAGAGAGTCTTTGCCAGAGATGCTTAACATGTCAACATATGAATCCAGGCAAGAAAACCATAGTCAGTATGGGAAGAATTGTAAAAGCAGAAGGTCCATTTGTAAGGCTTCAAATAGATTTCATACAGTTGCCTGTTTGTCGAGGATTGAAATATGTACTTGTCATAGTTTGTTTATTTTCAAAGTGGGTGGAAGCATACCCAAGCCAAAGAAACGACAGCTTGACAGTGGCCAAACTCCTATTGAGAGAGCTCATTCCTCGATTCGGTTTTCCAGTAACTATTGAATCAGACAGAGGGTCTCATTTTAATAATGAAATAATTCGATTAATTTGTGAAGCATTCAAAATTGAACAAAAGCTGCACTGCGCATACCTCCCAGAGGCTTCTGGAGTGGTAGAACAAGTAAATTGCACAATTAAGTCAAGATTTGGAAAGGTGTGTGTATCCACCCCACTGGACTGGCCTGATGCTTTACCTCTTGTTCTGATCGAACTGAGAAGTATTCCAGACAAAAATACCGGCTTGAGCCCCCATGAAATACTCATGGGAAGAGCAATGAGACAAGCATGCATACCGGGATGCAAGCTGTTGAATATATCTGATGATTTGGTGCTAGAGTATTGCAAAGAGTTGGCTGATCAAGTGCGTTCTATCTCTCACCAGGTTGGAGAAGACGCAGTCGCTAGGCACCCTAACCAAGCGCATGAGCTGAACCCCGGCGACAGGGTAGTTGTGAAGTATCACACTCGAGAATCGTGCCTAGCGCCAAGGTTTTGAAAAACCACAACAGGTTATATTGGTTACAACAACAGCAGTAAAATTGTGCGGGTTTGCCTAATTGGATTCATGCAAGCAATACTAAAAGAGTACCAGCACCTGACGAAGAGGGACCTCATCCTCAACTGACTCAAGCAGTTGGGGATGCTGAAGGTTGTACAGCTGAAGGATCCAGAATAATAGATCCTGAAGTAGCTGACCAAGAACAACTGAGCACCAGTCAGGGTGATTGGATCCCAATAGTAGAAATACCTGAAGTAATTGTAAGAACAAGAAGCCAAACCGGATTAGTAAGTCAGGAAAATAGTGAGGACCAGATAGGAGTAGAAGAACGCGCTCAGGAAAGTGAAAATACAACAGTTAGGGAACCTGAGCAGGACCAGTCAAGGAGAGAACAATCTACTCAGATGGAAGAAACTGAGACAACAGCTCTTGAGTCTGAGGAGGGACAGATAGGCTTAGAAGAACATGTTCAGGCGGCAGAAAGCCAAAGTGCAGTAAGACCTGATCAAGACAAGACAAGAAAAGAAAAACAAGTTCAGGTGGAAGAAGAAGAGAAGCAAATTAAAAAAAAACCTGAACAGGGTCAGATTAAGGAAGAAGAACGCATCCAGGCAGATGACAATAAAGAAATAAGTCCTGGACAAGGTCAGATAGAGAGAGATTCCAACAACGAAAATAACCAAGTTGTGCCACAAACTAATGAAAACAAAAGAACACTTGAAGAAAGTGAAAGTGAAAGTGCAGTGCAAGCCAAAAGAGTCAGAAAAGGTGATAAATGGCCCAGTGTTATCAAGAGAGTGAGATACAGCCTCAAAACAATAAATGGGGAACCGGATCAAGTAAACGAGGTATCCAGTCAGACTGAACAATTAAATGAAAATTCCAAACGAAGAATAACAAGATTGAAAATACTGAACAATAAATTCAAAGGTCCTGAATGGACATATGTTATTATTGAAGACTTTGAGAATTTGGAAATAAATGAAGAAGATGATGAAGAATTAAATGCAGAGCAAATTGACCAGGAAGTGAGACCAACTTGAAAAGAAAATTGTTTACCCCATAGATACCATCGCAAAATTATATTGTAATTAGACGAAGAGAAATCTTCTTATGCAAAATTAAAATGGCTGACAATAGAGCTGCTGGAAAACTGAAACGAAATTGTGTAAAGAAATGTTGTAGAATATGTATATGTAGTATATTTTTAGTACTTATAATTTAGTTAACACTAACAGTTGCCATTCCTTATAAAATGGATACAGTAGAAAAGAATAACACGCAGACGCATGAGAGTGTAGCTAACGCTAAAAGAAATAGGGTAGCTTGAGAAGCACCAGATGAGAATAAGACAAGGCGAGACAAAGTAGATTTAGAAGCACCAGATGAGTTAGACATATCACACACTATGACAGATAATAACACTGCTTTAAATGTACAATTTACAAAATTACTAGTGCTATACGTGGACACTATGGAAGTTAGTGATTGTTATGTGTGTATGAAGTTACCAATGTCAATAGCAGAAGGTGTGACATATCATCATATTCCATTAACATATGGTATCTCTTGTAGTGTATTAGCAAGTTTATTTTTATGGAACAAGAAAACTGCAATATTATTATTCTAATGTAGATGTGATTTTTTCCGAGGTTCCTATGCGAAAGAGCATGAACCCAGTTCTTAGTACTAGAGACCTCACAGTTTATGGGAGAATATTTTCTGACAATAAAGACATAGATATAGCTGAAGCACACAAGCACAATTTACCATGTAGATTACACGAAGAAGAAAAGGTATTTTGAACTTAGTTGAACAAAGGAGACAGGACTTCCAGAGAAGGGCTTCTGAACCAAAACCACAGATACCTCAGAGGGCTGAGAAAGATGAAGTTTATAAAACTGGCAAGACTCATGCTGCTATGTCCTTGGACTTTGAAATGAGTGGAAATATCTGCCTCCATAGATTAAAGACTGAATTAACAATATGTTTATTGGTTCTAGTGAATTGCAAACATAATTTCTTAGTAATTGGGGGATGGGGACTAAAACGTGGAACAGATCCAGTATTTCCTGGGAATTCATTATGTATGTGGCAATAAAGCTTATTTCAGATTGCCTGACCATTGGTACGGGAGTTGCTATTTTGGAATAATTTTCCCAAAAGTGTATCTTGTGAAAAGAATCACTGGAAGCAATGAAGACTTAAAGGAACTAACACGTAGAAAAAGAGCTAGTTTTTCTGAAATAGGTGATATATTCGGTGCATTGATACCTTCAGTGGGGGAAATTCTGAATTCTCGTCGAATTTGTCAGCTTTCTACAGTGGTGGATCGGTTAGCTACTGACACTGCTGGAGGGTTCTTAATGATCATTACAGAATTGGTTGCAATCAGATCTATGGATTTGCAAAATCGACTTGCTCTTGATATATTATTGGCAAAAGAGGCCGGAGTCTGTAAAATGTTGAAAGAGCAACATTGTTGCACTTACATTCCTGATAAAAAGTGTTGAAATTGGAGGATATATTAAAAATATTACGAAATTAGAAGATTTGAAACCACTGGAAGTTGACAGTGTATGGAAGAAATTAACAAATAGCATTTCTACTGTAGGTAGTTGATTTTATAACATAGGTAAAGGTATTTTAGGTCAAATAATAATGCCAATAATGGGGAATAACATTATTAGTTTTAGCAATTATGTCTTGGCACAAATGTTGCAAGAAAAGAAAGGAGTATGGAGTGAATGAAAAGGGAAGAAGAGAAAATACGAAGAAATACAACTGGAAGAAATAAAGGGAGATTTTTACAAAAGAATAAGGGGTTTACAACACAAAAGGGAAAAAGAAAGAAATGAAAGAGTTGAAGAAATTGAAATGGAAAAGTGCTAAATTTGGCATCTGAATTAGTAGTAGAAATTGGTGATGGCATAAAATGCCATCAAAGAGGGGATTGATGGAGCAAGGTTCGTAAAGAAGAAACTTGCTCGGATGCAATCCTCTCAAATAAACATGGAATACCGTAATCAATTTGTGAATACTAATAATTGCATTACACACAATATATCATATCTAGGGGAAGCTTTCCTATGTGTATTACTAAACCAGTAAACCCGAGTGTCTTAAAATGGCCGGACAAAATGCAGGAATTTTACTGCGCATGCGTCTACTGCACCTACGTAATATGACGTTTTCTATGCTTGGGGGAAACCTTTGCAGCTGCGCAATAGCATTTAAAATGGCCGCTTGAAACTCACATGTTAATGCGCATGCTTTGCGTAAACTAAACTTTGCAAGTTCTACTAATTGCGAATGCGAAAGATATAATAAGTAAATGGGATTAGAGTATTAATAAGTGGTATACAGTGAATTCATTTATTTTCGTATTCTAACATGTTTTTCTCTGATTTTATTATTAGTTCGTATTTGGGCCTCAGAGAGTGACTGAAATCCTTACCCACCTGATCTGTGCGCATGCGCACTAAACCCTGCCCGAAACCATGATGACACCGTTGAAACTCAGCCAAGGACAAGCTGGGGAGAATCTCATGAGAGCTTAACCCATTGACCCGGACAAGAGCAACAATTATAACAAAGTGTAGACATTTTATTGATCATAATATGAAATGCTGGTAGTAATAAAGCTTTGGGAAAGTAAATTAAGGGGTGGAAACATAGAACAAAGAGTCTAAATTAAAATATTACATTTAATATGGTGTGATGAACTCACTTCCTTGCCCTGTCCAATCAGAAGTAGGGAAAACACGATATTGAAAACTTTTGGGGGGTTTACACGAACACAGAACAGTATAATTGAGGTAAGTTAGCTAGAGACCAGTGTCAGACCCGTAATTTCGACTCGTCACAGACCCGACACGTATGCTGCCACAGACGCTGTCTCAGACCTTGCAGATGCCAGAGACCCTGCTCGAGAGACCGAAATACTGATCGATAATCCAATCATCTAGAAGGGGAATTGCGGAAGAAAGATCGAAGAGAGTAGTGCCAGAGAGAGGTGCGACGCTGGCGTTGCATTCAGAAGAGGTCACCTTCCCAGTTCTGAACCTGTCCTGATCCTCTGTCTTCCACCTGTCCCGGTGGACTCCATCTGGCCCATCTTTCAAGGAGTTGGGTTCATCTATCACCTTAGGTAAATACAATTCTGTGAAACCTGTCTTTGTACCTGCTCTCTCTTTCCTCCTTTTACAGGTACTGTCATCACAATATTTTATTGGACTTATTATTGAACTAAAACTTGATTTCTTTCCTGAATGAAACTCAATGTTAACATTGCATTTGCTCTTTGACTCACAAAATTATTGATTAAGATAAAAACTTTAAAACTCATTGAGTCTGTGATTATTGGAGAAAACCTTAAATGTTATCTCGATCTATGCTACTAGCACCTAGATTCATTGACCAGAGGAAATTTATTGTCAAGGAGATTGGATTAGTAAGATTTAGGTAATGATAACAAAATCTTGCAGGTAAAACAAAATTGACCCCGGCGGTATTGCTAGCTTATTGTATGAATGTTTATGGGCCCAGGTGGGTATATGGTGTGTGAGTAACCCGCGCTGGAAATCCGCTGGATCACATGTCCCAGCGTGCAACCGCACTCAGCGCGGCCCACTGGGGGCCATCAGCGAATCAAAGCACGCTCAATAATTGATTTAAAGAGAACCGTCATTGCGCCGGATGAGAAAGAGGCGTCATGTCTCGAAACGCATCAGGTTATTGAACTTTACTTACCGGAAGGTCGAGGCGTTCTGATTGGGAACACTGAATGGTGGGCAAGATGTCGAGTGCCTCCTCACAGCTTACGGGCATTTGTTTGAAAATAAAATATCTATATCTATCTATCTATTCTATCTATCTATCTATCTATCTATCTATCTATCTATCTATCTATCTATCTATCTATCTATCTATCTATCTATCTATCTATCTATCTATCTATCTATCTATCTATCTATCTATCTATCTATCTATCTATCTATCTATCTATCTATCCATCCATCTATCCATCTATCTATCTATCTATCTATCTATCTATCTATCTATCTATCTATCTATCTATCTATCTATCTATCTATCTATCTATCTATCTATCTATCTATCTATCTATCTATCTATCTATCTATCTATCTATCTATCTATCTATCTATCTATCTATCTATCTATCTATCTATCTATCTATCTATCTATATATTCACTTAAAAAACCATAGGTTTCACACATGTTATAGTTAGGTGGATATTTCACTCGTAAAAAACCAATGAAATTCCCCGTTATAGTTAATTCAGATAACTATAACTCGCGCGCCCGCAATCCTCTGCTCATGACGTCACATATTACATCACTCATGACATGGTCAGTTGCATCACTCTTGACATCACTGATGACATCATCCTTGTGATAGAGTGGCTGTCGCGCGAGTTATAGTTATCTGAATTAACTATAACGGGGGAATTTCATTGGTTTTTTACGAGTGAAATATCCACCTAACTATAACATGTGTGAAACCTATGGTTTTTTAAGTGAATTTGCAAGGTTTTTGAAATGCTAATTCCTAACTATAACGTGTGTGAAACCTATGGTTTTTTCAGTGAATTTGTACGTTTTTTTAAATGCTAAGGTATGTATGTATTATTATTTTTTTTATATATTTATTTTACAATAAACTACGTATTAAATTATTATTATTTTTTTATGGTTTGTCACCGTGCGCGCATGGTGCGCGCACCCCCGTGATTAAAAAATTTTTTAAATGTTTTTTTCTGCCTTCGGGGTCCTTCAGGGACCCCCTGACTTAGGTTAGGGGGTCAGGAACTCTCTACCCTGCCCCCTTTTCACGTTCGCCACCTTCCTTTTACACTCTCGCACTAAAAACAAACAAAATGGCGGCCGACACTTCCTGATTTTGACCGATTCGAACGTTGACTGACATGTAACAACCAATCAGAATTACGCTCGCGCACGTAAGGGGGCGCGCACGGTGCGCGGCTATAGATATGTATGAGCTTTTAACAGCAATTTTCTCAGGAACTACTGAACAGATTGACATATATGCAAAGGCACATCCCTGACCTGAGGACTACCTCTCTGCCAAATTTCAAGTAATTCTGTTCAGCTGTTCGGGCTGTACCTTCGACTAAAGGTCCAATGGGAAAATGCATGGGGAAAACGCGTTTTGGGACCCCCCTTTTTTCTCAGCCCCCGCTTGACGAATCCCCCCGAGACTTTCAGGGTAGGAGCTGAGCGGAGCGCCCCATTAGTTTTGAAAATTTCGCGAAGATTCGTCAACCGGCGCCAAAGTTATTCAAAATAGAATTTTCAGATTTCCTATGGAAACCCGATCCTAACTATAACTATCTACTGGCGACCGCCAGTAGATAATATATATATATATATTTTATGAATATCATTTTTTAATTGTATTGAGAGTAGAACTGTTAGCCAGTCGTTTGGACTAATTTGTTCCTTCAACATCTTCCCTATTTTTGTCTTTTGATTCCAAAGGAGTAAGGCCAAAGACAAGAAAACAATGAATATCAAACGCTTTCTCCATATATCGGTGTGTTCCAGTTTTCCACATATGAGGATACTTTCAGCCAAGCTTCCCTTACCCTTAGGTATATTACAATCTAGGTGCAAGCAGCTCTGGGGACCTGCTATAACTTTGGACCCACTTTCGCCGAAGACCAGGTGTTTGGTTGTCTTTATATATTTGTTAATATGGAACCCCATATAGGTGAATAGTATTTTGGAGTGTTCCTCCTATCCCCTTCCTCGCTTGATCCCCGCTGTATTTTATCATTATTTCACTATTTGCACTTTTCTCACTTCTTGATTAGTCTTAGGACCTTTTACATAGGCTATTGGTTTTAACAGCAATGTCGGGTCGTTCATATAGGTTTTATCATTAGATACTATTTTAACATATGTTGAAATGTTGCAATGAATTCTGATCGTGCATTATTTAAGGACATCAATTATGGTCTGTAACACAATTACCATATTTATACATATGCATTTGTTTGCACTTTGCACTATTATTGCGTATTTTGCACATTTGCATTTTGTTGCACCTTGATGGCACTATTTGCACTTTACATATCAGGATTTGCACCTACAAATTTGCGTATTTGCACAACCTACTATTGCACCTTAAACCTTTGTATTACAAGGTCGGGATATTTCCGTGAACATAGAAAGGTATTTAGAAGCAGGCATATCTAATGATACAACTATGTAATATCTCAGACCCATGCTGTTACAAGTATTAACGTATATGCATTTGTTATATGTTTTTCATCACTAAAAAAATTATTTTTAGACCAATGTATTTTTTCCATGTCTATGGTCACAAGCATCACGAGATTATAGAGTGCTCTTGGATTATAAAAGCTAAATGAATCAGCAGTTACTTCATGTGATCAAGGCCATCTGGTGGCCGAAACGCGTAATGGCGTGCTGTGTGGGTGCTGATTGCCATTAAAAACCTGTGAAGCACGAGTTGGTGTCCGTGTGCTTCTTCCTCGCCGGTTGGAGGTGGGAGACAGCCTGTTGGATTTCATATATATATATATATATATAGATGCAGGTAATGCTGGATGGGGAATTGACCTCCAGTTATTGCTATATTGTACTACTAAACAAGCCGTCACAACTGAAATAACCTGCAGGCACGAGGATCGTGGCTTGAATGGTGCTACAAGTTTATTTGCTCCTAATGTATCTTAAATTGTTTTTTTAGGTTTCGCCTGCACAGCGCTTGTTTTTATTATAAACTTAAAAGGGATTTACATCCTGTCTCCACTCTTTCTTGGCTTCTCATTGGTTCCTGTGCGTGCCACTTACCTTTCCCCATTTTTGTTGGCTGTGGCATTTTTTCCTGCATGTACCAATGCTTGTTCCTCATCTGCTTCTCGTATCAGTTTCCCACTGCTGAAATACTGTTAAAATCCACTTTGGTGGAACTATATTTTCATAAAGTTTTGCCTTTTACTCGTGCAGCATATTTATATAACAATTTATCACCTGAGAGATTAAATGATTTGCAGTGAATCACACTATGTTGCGCGGGCCACAGAGACTCCAACTTCTCGAGTCAGCAGCTCTGGACACTGCACCACATCCTCTCCACTACCGTGTTATCTGTAAGGGAGCTTTTTCCTTCTCCGGTACAATGATGGATGAAAACAGCTCTTTATTCATTCCATAGGCGAAACCAATGTGTTACCAATGCTTCTTAACATAGGAGATGGATCCAGTAACAAGGACTGGTTTTGCTAGTATTTATAATGAGTCCTTTTCCTCACAACATCATACAAATCTTTCCAGGAGCCTATAAATTGCATTTTCAGTTCTGACTAGCAGAAGTACGCCATCTGCAAACAAGAGGATAGGGACCTTGGGAAATTGAGATCGACTTCCATTAAGTAATCTAGCACATCATTAAAAAATAAACTAAAATGAACTGGAGCTAATCCACAGCCCTGTTTTACTGCTTTGTCAGTCACAAAACTATCGCTGTATTCACCACGCAGCAATAAAGCCATAAAGGTCTCAGGCTATATTGTTCACATATAATCCCACTATTGCACCCAGAAGTAGAACCTCCACTCCCAGTTTCTGCAATGAATACCATCATTTCGACAATTGACGAGGTCAAAGGCTGATTTCAAGCCAACAAAAATCATACACACCGGAGTCTTTAACTACGGTATACTTAAAACAAATTATATATAGCCGCACTGCCTGATCAAATGTTTCAAACCGGGGCCTGAAGCCTGCCTGCATCTCAGGGAATACATTCTTGCCATCTACCCACCCTTGCAGTCTGTTTAGTAGGACCTTTCCAAATATATTGCCAGCCCTGTCTAAAAGTGAGATTGGCTGATATTTGAATGGAGTACCACAAATGCCTTTCTTGTGTAATGGTACCAGTGTCATGGACACCAAGAAGGTGGTATAACAATAGTGGCTCCACCAACATTAATGATTTTGGTTAGTACACAGGACCAAAACTTGGGTTTGGCATGATACCAGTCTATGGGAATTAAATCAGGGCAATTTATTTTTATACTTGACAGTGATCTTTCTACTCACGGCACCAGTATATTTAAGGCATGGTTTTTAACAGGGGATCTCTCATTATAATTCAAACTATGGCTTCCTTCTGACTTTGCACCAGAGGTCTCCACCCTGTATAATTTCTAAAGTAACTAGTCCACTCATTGGCTGTGATCCTGCATACGTACCAATTTCCCAAAACTTTTGCAAGTCCTTCTTATACATTGCTTGCTTCAGCTCAATCCATAATTTTAGATGAACTTCCATATTTCTTCTTTTCATAGTATTTTTATTCACTCTTCTGAATTGCTAAAAAAGCACTTCATTGGATGGTCGGAAATGGCAAGGAACTAATGTGGTTAAAACTTTCTGCTTCATAATGAAGTACTCTGACTCATCCCCATGGGCGTATCTTAGTCATTGAGATTCGGCACGTGTGAATCTTAAAATTTCCCAATTAAAAAAGCAGTGGGCTGCAGGGTGGGAGTGTGAGACGACCAAGGTTTGGTATAGATTGACACTGGTAAGGCTGTTTTAAAGCATTTATTCCATCATCTTTTGGGTGTTTGGTTGCCAGTAGTATGCCTAGAAACCTGAGACTGGCACAACTTTCCAAGCCTACTACTACCAATGTTTGTGAATTCTAAACAGAAGAAAATTTGCATCCACTCAAGGAGTGTTTTTATGAGTGCAGGTTTATAATTTTTGGGTAAACTACTCACCATATGGGCTGCTACTCCTTTTTATCCTATCGAATAAGTAAAATTTGAAACGTGTGCCTTGCCTAACCCTCAGATTAAGCAGCACTGTTTAATTGTTAATGTCTGTTTTAAATCTCTGTGCACCACCCCATTTAATTATGAGTCCAAATTTCTTTCATTAATATAGATAATATAATTAAGTTTAATGCCAGTGCTATAAGTCTCGCGTTTGGGTACTGCAATGCTATTTAATGAGGGTTCAATCTATCTGTCATGTGTTTGTTCTTCTGCAAGCTAATGAAACTGTTCTGTTGCAGCATGTGCAATGCTAGCACTGTGGCAAGTGATCGGTGGTTATCTATTGCAATGTTTTACATGAATGTTCACCTCAATAGATTTTTTATTCTTATTTTTTTTTTTGTTTAAAGAATTTTTATTGATTTTTCCCCAACTATTGCAGCATGAAATCAACGTGACATACAGTAGTCTCGTGCAAGAGAGCTAGGTAACTTAGGACAGTGCAGGAGAAGGTAGTTCCGCAGCATTTTCTTCCCTAACACCCCCACCCCGCCCCCTCTCTACCCCCACCCCCCCTTGTCAGTGTGCCCGCGGCAGACCCCTCCCGGTGAGACATATAGTGCCCCACGCAGCCAGGGAGCCGAACTCAAAATTATGGGATAAGCCCCATCAGTGTTCTCAAAAGGACCAAAGGCTGCATGCTGCCACCCACATGCATACTATTCCTGCAGCTCGACCACTCTGCACGTCTTAAGAAATTGTACGGATACCGATTTCTCTTGGAAAGTATTCAAGCGGCCTCCTCCTGAGCAGACTCCGCGACGGTCCCAGTGGGCCCCTCCTCACTCCCCATATTCCGGGCCATGCGCGCCTGATCCCCACCCTCCTCATCCTGCTCCCCTGGGCAACGTAGCTCCTCCACCAAAGCTCCCCACACCCTAGCAGCGTCTAGCATCTTGTCATTAGAAGCACGCCTGGCCACCTGTAGACGAAGCGTCCCTTCATTCCCCGCTCAAACCAGGAAACTTGCTTTCCACCTCCTAAAGCTCGGCCCTGCCCTTGCCTTCCAATGCATGGTAAGCTCCCTTTTTGCCATTATCAGCCCCAGATCAATAAATTTGCTCGTAATTTTTGTACGGGGGGTGTGCGGAAACCAAAGTAGAAGGCAAGTTTCCATGTCTACTGCCAGTTCACGCTCAGTCACTTGATTCAAACACGCCACCACATCTGCCCAGTAAGAGCCCAGACCCAGACAGGACCAGAACATATGTCCGAAGTCAGCCCCCTCCGCATTGCACCGAGGGCATCCCGATGAAGAGCCTCCGAAATACCGCAAAACCTTTGCCGGAGTTAAGTAGGCTCTGTGGAGAGTGTAGAATTGGACCAGTTGAAACCTAGCGTTGCTTGTGCCCTTCCAGGCTCGCCGCAACAGCTGCAACCACGCCGTCTCCGGGATAGGCCTACCAAGGTCCCCCTCCCATTTCTCCCGCAGGGTCGCCAGGGGCGCAAGCCCTTCCTTGGACAGCCGCCCATAGAGACAGGTAATGGCCTTAACGGTGCCCGCCGCCACAACGACGTACTGACATCCCAAGGACGTTGGGGGTTCCGACAGCCCCACCCTCCAATGTTTCCACATCCCGGACACCAAGGCAGAGTGAAGAAGATAATCCCCCCTCGGCAAGTCAAAATCCCTCTGCAATTCCTGGAACGGCACCGAAACCCCATCTCGATATAGGTCCCCAAGCATGTGAACCCCACATTCCTCCCAGCCCGCCAACGCCGACCAGTCTCCGCCATGTGGGAGAGCCGTACACATGCCCAAAGGAATTTCCGGGGCATATGGGACCACGAAGCCCGTTTGTTTCTGACTGCGGATCCAGCAGAGCCGAAGCGTGCGCTCCTCGAGCGTAAGCTGGTCCAACCGGAATTTTTGCTGAAGCACAATAAATGACAGCACATGTCTAGGGATGATCCTACCCTGCGGGCCCCCCGGGCCTCTGAACTCGCGTGCCAGGGCCTGTGTAAGCCATTGCAGCTGCGCTGCCAAATAATACCATTCAAAGTCTGGAGCTGCCAGCCCCCCCTCCACCCTCGGTCTCATCAGAGTGGCCAACGCCACCCGACGTCTGCCTGTTCCCCAAATGAACCCTGTCAGCAGTGCCCGGAGCGTCTTAAAAAGGAAGCCGGAATCCATATTGGCAAGGTGCGAAAGAAATAAAGCAATCGCGGCAGCGCTACCATTTTCAGCAGCGCTACTCGCCCGGCCACCGACAGCGGGAGGGTGCGCCAGAACGCCATACTCCCCTTAAGCCCCCTCAGCGCGCCACCCATATTGCCCTCGAAGAGATCGGCAGGAGCGTGAAATATGCGGACGCCCAGGTACCAGGTATGACAGGCAGACAGGTTCCCAACGTAGGTCGGCAAGCGCCAAGGGCGCCTGGGTCCCAGGGGACAGAGGAAACAGGCAAGTCTTAGCCCAGTTAACTTGCAACCCCGAGAAGTAGCCGAACTCCCGGAGCAGGAGTCTAGCGCCCCGCAAAGAATCCCGCACATCTGCAAGATACAACAAGAGGTCATCCACGTACAGGGAGATGTGGTGTAGCTCTCCACGCAGCGGAACCCCCTCATAGAAATGTCCCTTACGAGCATGCGCCGCTAAGGGCTCGATCGCCAAGGCAAAGAATAATGGGGACAACGAACAACCCTGACGAGTGCCTCTCTCTACCCGACAAGCCGCTGAGATAGTACATCCCGTGCGGACTCTAGCTGTGACAGCACGATAAAACAATCTGGTCCAGCGCACGAAGTGGTCCCCCAGGCCGAACCCCTTCAGCACCCGAAACAGATACGGCCACTCCACGCTATCGAATGCCTTTTCGATATCCACCGACAGTACCACGGCCTCCGATGGGCCCTCCACCCGGTCCCCCATGATCCGCACTAACCTTCGAATGCATGCTGCGGTATTCCTCTGGGGAATGAAACCCGATTGATCCGGATGTACCAATGCGCCCATGTGGCCCATGAGTCGCGTGGCCAAGATCTTACTAAGGATCTTATAATCCACCGAGAGCATGGAGAGCGGCCGGTACGCCGACCTGGAGGATGGGACCCCATCCTTCTTTAGCAACGGTACTATGATCGCCTCCCTCAAAGTACCCGGTAGCTTACCCACGTCCCACGCCTCCCTATACACCGCCTGCAGACGCGGAGCCAAGGTATCCAAATATGCGGCATAGAACTCCACTGGGAGACCATCCGACCCTGGGGTCTTTTTCCGAGCCATGTGCTTAACTGCCGCTCTGATTTCTCCTATAGAGATCTCCGCCCCCAGTTCAGAACCCTGCTCCGGATCCAATTGTGGCAACTCAGCTAAGTAAGCGTCCAGCCCGTCAGGCAGGGCCCGCATTCTACTCTGATACAGCAGAGAGTAATAGTCCAGGAATTGGTCATTGATCTCCCTTTGCGAGTAAACCAGGCCCCCTGTTGGAGTAGCCAGCGACACTATAGGTGTTCCCCTAACAGCCGGGTTAGCCAGCCAGGCCAATAACGACCCTACCTTATCCCGTTCAGCGTGCGCGCGGACCATATATTCCTTATAATCATAGCAGCGAAGTCGCTCCACCTGTGCGGCCAACTCCTCCCGCGCCACCAAGACCTCCCCCTGGGTGCCCCCGTCGGTATGACCAATGAGTTCCGCCTGGCGCAATCGCGCCTCAGCTCGGTCAATGTCCTGCGACAGTACCTTGTGTGTCCCGGCGACGGCCGAGATGCAAATCCCTCGCACCACCGCCTTGAGCGCATCCCATTCATGGGCTCTGCTCGTTGCCGTACCCGAGTTACCCGCAAAGTAGCGCTCCACACCCTCCCCGAGCTCCGCGTGAAACACAGGGTCCTCCAGCGCCACCGGATTCAAACGCCAGGTCGGAATCACTTGCCGCGGCTGCGACCAGAGGACCGTTATCAAACAGGGATTGTGGTCCGAGAGTGTCTTTGCCAGATACTCGCTATGGCACGTAAGTTCCAGGGCTCCCGGGGTACACAAGAAGCCGTCCAGCCAAACATGGAGGTCGTGCGGCACAGAATAGAAGGAGTAATCCCTGTCAGACGGGTGATGCACCCGCCAAGCATCCACAAGTCCACAGGCTGCCTGCCAGTCCCGCCTTACCTTGGCCACCCTGTGTACTGCTGACTGAGCTAGCGGGGGGTGAGAGCGATCCAGTTCTACATCAGTGACCGAGTTAAAGTCCCCCCCAAGAAACACCGTGCCAACCAGAAAGGACACCAGCCTCCCAGAGAGCCGTGCAAAGAAGGCAGTGTAGTCAGAGTTCGGGGCATAAATACTGCAGAAGGTCATGTCCCTGCCATCTAACCGACCAGACACCACCACAAACCTCCCTTCCGGATCCACCAGTGTGGCCGTAGGTTGGAAAGGAACCCCGGAGCATACCCAAATCAAGGTTCCTCTAGCAAAAGCAGAAAAGGAAGTGTAAAACAACTGTCCCCTCCATCTCTTCTGCAACGCCAGCCCCTCAGCCCGATCCACATGTGTCTCCTGCAAAAAGGCCACCTGTATCCCCCTGCGGACCATTTATGCATGTACTTTATAACGTTTTCTCATGGAGTTCAGCCCTCGCACATTCCACGTGATACACTTCAATTCAGGTCGGGTCGCCATATGGAAGTATACCACAGAACGCAGTCCAAAGCAGCCTAGCGGGCACACTGACAAATCCCCCCACACAAACCATCCCCAACAAACCCAGATCCCTCCCATCCCCAGAACAGGCTCTAAACCACAGTTACCGATCCAAACACCCATCTAACAAGAACGTACCCTGGTAGCTACCAGAGTCTCACAATATGTGTGAGGTAGAGGGGGTGACCCAGCACCAGCATGGGCCGGACAGCAGTCCAACAATCTAGTCTGTATGTCGGCCTCAGGAGTCAAAGTCCCCTCCTCCCGGCAGCATCCCGCCCCCATCGGCCCCCCCAAAGTAAAAAGCCCCGCCACCCCACTGAACCCAGGAACGATGCCCCTCAACATCAGCAGCAGAACCATACTCGCCCCTCACTGGTCCACAAAGCATCGATAGGCTTGCCACCCTGTACTGCATACAGTTCATAGTTAGACTGCCTCACGCGTCCAGCATGCCATCCGCAGTGCCCGGCGTGACCTCCGGTAAGTGTCCACTGGCTCTCTCAGAATTCACAGACTCATCCGACTCCTCCTCCTCAGAGCTCCGCTGGGATCCCGAATCCGCTATCGAGGTTACAGCCGCTGCTCCAGATATGACGGAGACCGCCTGTAAAGCCGCCTTCCTCTCCAACTCCGTCTGAGAATGCGATGGAGATCGTCCGCTAACCACACGCTTCCTGTGTCGGCGGTCCCGGCGAGGCTGGGTCCCAGCTTCCGAGTCTCGCCACCCAGCACCGCCCCGACCCTCGCGGTACCGTTCCAACCAGTGCCATGCATCGTCTGGTGCATCAAAGAAATGAGCAGTCCCATTTGCCATCACCTTTAATCGAGCCGGAAAGAACAGGGCATACTGGATCCCCTCCGCTCGAAGGGCCCTCTTAACTGCCATGAAAGAAAAGCGATTCCGCTGAACCTCTTGGGAATAGTCAGGGTAAAGAGAGACTAGAGCATTGTCAACTCTGTATGGGCCAGACGCCCGGGCATTCCGCAGGATAAGTTCGCGATCCTTGAAATGCAGCAGGCGTGCGACCACCGGTCTCGGGGGACGGCCCGAAGCCGGCTGGCGGGCCGGCACTCGATGGGCCCTTTCAAGGGTGTAGAACGGCGATAAGCCCTCCGGCGCCACCACCTCTCGCAGCCACTTCTCAAGATGGCTGACCATGTCGCCCCCTTCGATTCTTTGGGCAGGCCTACCACCCGTACATTATTGCGCCCTTCCGCCTCCTCTGCCCTCTTCTCAAGCAGGTGCACTCTGCGCGACAAGTCACCCAGCGATGCCTCCATTGCCTTCTGGGCCGGCTCCAGCGGCACCAGCTTAAGTTCCGTACTTTCAACATGGTCGGCCAATTTGCCATGGTCAGCTCGCAATAGCCCAAGGCTCGTGGACACCTGCGCTATGTCCCGGCGCAGTGCCTCCCCCGAGTCCGAAATGGCCTGGAGGATCCGGTCCATCTGTTGCTGCCGCAACCCCGCCGCTAGCGCCCCAGCCGGGTCCTGGTCCTGAGGGTCCGGTTGGGTCTCCGCACGATACAGCGGGGTCGCCCCCAGGCCGCGCCGCGGCTTCCCTATGGGTCGACCACAAGAGCCTCGACACACCTCAGCGGAGAAGGGCCTCCCGCGCCAACCTCCAGGAGGAAGAAAGACGCGTCAGCCGTCCCGCGCCGCAGTCACTGCCTCAGTTGCCCCCTAGCGCCACAGCTCCCAACAATCAGGTACCACTCAGGGGCAGAGGCAGCACCCACCACCAGGTAGGGGGACTCCACCACACCAGGCCACTCGCCAGGACCACACCTCGTGTCCACCTCAAGTCGTCCTACTCGGCCGCCCTCTGCACTCCCAGGGCACAGCGCGTATTATTCACGGGCACCTCCACGAAGCCAGCAGCTGTCACACCAGGCACGCCGCAGTTCACCCACCGGGGTCCTCCGCCGCCACAGATGAAGCCAGCCAGTTCCCAGGCGCCCCGATCAGCGCACTCCGTCGGGCTGCAGCTCAGCAGGGACACAAGGGAGCAGTCCACACCACGTCTCCAGCAAAGCTATGGTGCCACCAAATCAGGCATCGCAGGGCACCCCCCAGGGGCCAGTCCCACAAGGAAATGCGGGCCAAACGTCTTCAGGGCAGAATCCCCGCCACAGCGTACCCCCATCACCAATCGCCCTGCAGCCAGGCCCTCTCCCAGACCATGGCGCCGGAGATGGGGGGGCAAAGGGGGGAAGCTCGCAGTCTAAAGTCCCCGCCGTGCCCGCACAGTACCTCCACCTCCAGTCACACACCAGGCCACAGTCCGCCCACCAGGCTGATCTTCAGGGCACCACCGCTAGGCCCGGTCCGCCTCCGTCGCCGACAGCACTGCAGCCGCTCCCGTATCTCCGCAGCCGTCGCAGGCTACAGCTCCATCAATCCGCCACAAGCCCCCGACGGCCCCAGGGACCCACACAGTTCACCTCATCTGCCTCCGCATTCGGGCACCGCAGCGCGGGCCGGACGTCGCTGCAGCCGGGGCGCCGGTCCCCTCCGCCGGACACCAATGTACGCGAGGCCGTGGATGGCAGGTCTCGCGCAGGCCCAAATTAAGATGGCCGGGCCTCTCCAAGCCGGAGCCGTTTCAAGCGCTGAGCGGCGCAGCCTCTCGGGTCCGAGACCCCTCTCGATCCGCAGGCAGGCGTCTCGCAAGCACGGGGGGACCACCCCGGAGTCCGCAACGCCACCAGGGAAGTATAATACAGGATAACTTCCGAGGCCGACACGGAGCTCTCAGCTCACGCGTCCATGCTCGGTGGAGTCCAAGCCACGCCCCCCTTTTATTCTTATTTAGCAGTAGGGGGTTAGATATTTCAATTATTTTAAATAATTGTACAATTTTTTAATAAAATCGAAATCTGATTCACAAAGGTAACTTACGCTTTTAAGTATTATACACTTTCAAGTAAGTTTACAACATTTTGGCTATTTACAGAATTGGTGTACCAAAAGTGTAACTTACATGGCTTCACCCATTTGAAGGTCATGGGGGCTAATCACAGTCAGTGTTTTGTCATAAATTTATAGGACATATATGAAACTGAGAGAGATCCCTTGGAAAGCTAAAGGGAATTGAGTCCTCTTAACAAGTATAAAATACCAATCCCTTAACTACCCCAACACTTGAATGATTCTATTTCGCAATATCACAATGTTTAATTACACATATACACCTTGGAGTTTTTCTACATTTATTATATAAAAAGCATGCATCATATCACATTAAAAACATATCCCATTTTAGACCCTCAATTAGGCTCTTAAAAACAAATTCACAAAATAACAGAAAAAATATGAATTGTTATACAAATAATGACAAACTGTTATGAGCCCGCATAACAGAAAAAACAACCTAAAAGACAATGCACTTTGTCATGTATTGCACATCAAATTGGACCATCAATTTAACAACACAGTTTGTGATATATCTGCCACACTTCTATCTCCAAAACTGTAGCGATCCCTTTGATTGTGCTCTCAAATGCGTCGACGCGTTTCGATGGATTCTCTCTATATAACCATCTTTCTCAAGACAAATAATAGGCGTTTTCTCAATTATGATGTCTGTTTTGTTCAATCCTTGATATATAATATCCGCTATTTCAGCCTTGCTCAGTTTGTATTTGCTTCGTCCCACATTCCTCTAGTAATTATAATTGGGACAGTATTCAAAATGTAAAATGTCCTTTTGGTCTTACGGTTATATTCATGCGACCCCCTTATATGTGGTATGAATCACTCGATTTTCCACTTCTCAAATGGCGGAGGAGGTCCGTGATGATCCTCCCTATTAATTACGCCACCTTACAACGTATGATACATGGCGTCAACGCGGAAGTACTCCTGCAGCGTCTTTCGTGATTTGCGCATTTGAGAGCACAATTAAAGGGATCGCTACAGTTTTGGAGATAGAAGTGTGGCAGATATATCACAAACTGTGTTGTTAAATTGATGGTCCAATTTGATGTGCAATACATGACACAGTGCATTGTCTTTTAGGTTGTTTTTTCTGTTATGCGGGCTCATAACAGTTTGTCATTATTTGTATAACAATTCATATTTTTTCTGTTATTTTGTGAATTTGTTTTTAAGAGCCCAATTGAGGGTCTAAAATGGGATATGTTTTTAATATGATATGATGCATGCTTTTTATATAATAAATGTAGAAAAACTCCAAGGTGTATATGTGTAATTAAACATTGTGATATTGCGAAATAGGATCATTCAAGTGTTGGTGTAGTTAAGGGATTGTTATTTTATATTTATATAAATTTGTAGGACTACAGTAGCACTACAAACGTACTACAAATTGCTGTTCACAAACTGCACATCTAATGTACTACTACTACAAAAAAGCAATAGTATTTTAAGTGTATTTTAAGTGTAGTTTGTGAATAGCAAGCTCCACAAATAGGGGTGCGCTCAACTTAATAGGGAAAGCTGAGCCAGTGGTCTGGCAAGGCTCTAACGGACGAAAAATGTAAGACACTAAGAGGAGGGGTGCTCCTCCTGTGTCCAAAGGGCAGAGAGGAACTCTCTGGTGGGAGTACGTCCTCCCTAAGTAAACTCGTAATGACAAACGGTACCCCACTATATGTCGAGATAACATTAAATAACCCTGGGGAGATGATTGATGAAGTGACCTAGATGTTACCCACTGGGTTGTGGGAAAGGAAAACAATCCTTTTTGTTTTAATTACCCTCACACACCCTAGTGGTGTCATGCTTCATCATCGGGTCACCATGTCCCCTAAAAGTCAGGGTGGGCTCAACCATGTCTCAGGGAGCGCTTAAAAGATCTGGCCAGGTGGTCTAATAGAATAAAAATCCTCAGGCTGTTCCTGGTATTCCTTTATTCTTGGAACAGAATGGGATATTAAATATTTAAGCATATTCAAGGGTCGATTGGATGTATTATTGGTCCTATGACCCTAGTGCCAACATGTTTCAGCCTGTCTATTGGCCTATCAAAAGTTCTAGGCTTTCTTCAGGGCTATATGAATAAAGATGTTCCCTCGCTGGTATGTGCAGAAGAAAATTATCACACTGCTCCAGTGACAAAAAAAGGGCAGATAGCTGCTCCTTTTGCATGAATAAAGATACACTTATCTTTAATGTTTAAGGATCTTGTTCCTTCTTCTCCATCTATAAAGACAAAAGCGTGGAAAAAAGACAAAACATAACACAACAACTTTTTCTGCAATCATCGTTGTATCCCCAAGGTGATGTGCTTACAAAATTCACCCATGCTCCTCCGTTTATCTGGGTGATTTAAGCCATAATCCTAAAAACTATTGTGATGGGTTTGTGATGTATACCGTGTATAATTGTGTGGTGTGCCCTTTCACTAAGCATACAAAAGAAATTAATCTAGGCTTAGGTTACCCGTGGGAACAACGAGCACACACAAATTTTAACTCACAACATGTGGTGTATGTCATTACCTGCCTGTGCAAATTGATGTACGTGGGAATGACCAACAGAAATGTCAAGGTCCGCATGAGTGAGCACCGTAGCACAATAAGGCGGGCAATCACATCAGCAAAACTAACATCCCATTTTCTGGAAAAGAACCACCCTGACAAAGAGCTTGGCTGGACACTGATTGAACAGATGAATTAAATGTTTAGTTTTAAAGTCTCTAATACTGATGTTTTTAATGGACTTTTAGTCTATATGCCACCCGGGCCCAGGAACACGTTCACTGAAGCCATTATGAGGGTGATGGAATCCTGTATGGGACAATCTAATTTTTCGGTGCTGGGCGATTTCAATTTTCTCTTGGAATCATCAGATAATACCGATACTAGGGAGCTATTGGATAGATTCCTCAGTTTAGGTCTGAAGCAAATTGTCACCAGCCATACACATACAGCAAATCACACCCTGGATGGCATTTTTACAAACCACTATCAGACAAAACTTGTCAAAAAATTACGTCTGCCTTGGACCGATCACAGTGCTGTCTTCTTTGAAGTTTCTATAAAAGGACTCCAAGACAGAACCTTAGGGCCAAAGAGAACAGGGGTTTCGCGCGCCTGGAAACAAATAAATAGTCCTGATCTTGAAGCCACTTTGTATTCACAGAAACCTGAAATGGACCTTGACACTGACACTGATCTGGACCAAGCAGCAGCACGTTACTACCACTGGATTGAACAAGCGGTTCAAAGGCTAGCCCCGGAAACTCGTACACGGGTAAATACTACTCGGACCTCAGCCCCCTGGTACAACTCCAATCTACATTTTTTTTTAAAAATGTGCAGAGCCAAAGAACGACTCTGGAGGAAGGAATACTCATAGCCCGGGAAAATACACTATAGAGAGGCGTTAACAGTATATAAAGAAGCCATTTTTGAGGCAAAATCTAGATACTTTGCAGAGAAAATTATGCCCGCTAAAAATATTCCCCGTGAATTATTCAAGACAGTCACTAAACTGACTACTTTTGGTAATGTAAAGTCAGTAAATACAACAAAACTATTCTGTGACAAACTTGCCAATTTTTTTTAATATAAAGTGGTCACAGTCTATGAAGAATTCTCCACTGTTGTAAAAGATGTTAGTCAAGCCGTGTCTAAGATGGATGAATCCGATATAAAAGTCTCCTTAAAAAACTTCTCCTCCCTTACACAGGACAGAGTTGAAAAAACTATCCTGGCAATTAAATCAGGCTCTCCTATGGATCCATGTCCTGTTATGGTTCTTCATATGGTCCCCCACACCATAGCAAAAATGTTGACACCCCTATGGAATAACATTCTTACATCTGGGTATTTCCCAGTGGAATGGAAAAATTCCTTGATTAAACCTATTTTAAAAAAACCTACTCTAGATCCTCTTGAAGCTGCCAACTATCGTCCCATTACATGTTTACAATTTCCATCTAAAGTACTGGAAAAGGTACTAAACGAGGCACTGCGGTCCTTTATAGAACTTAATATTAAATTAGATATAGCACAACATGGCTTTAGGCCACAGCACAGTACCGAATCTGCATTAATTGCAGCCACTGAAAGTCTACGTTTACAACTAGACCAGGGTGGAAAGGCTAAATTGGTAATGCTTGATTTATCCGCCACGTTTGATACGGTGGATCATTGCATACTCCTTCAGCGTTTGGCGGATATAGGGATAAAGGATAAAGCCGCAGATATTCTTTCTTCCTACTTGAATAACAGGAAACAAGCTGTGCTTCTAGATGAGCATACATCCTCTCACTTTGTAATGCAATGTAGGGTGCCTCAGGGAACGGCACTCTCCCCCACCCTATTTAACATATACGTTTCCCCCCTGGCTAAACTAATTCGCTCCTTCGGGTTCAAGGCCATTTGTTACGCAGATGATACACAAATTATCATCTCTTTAGCCACAAATCCAGAGACTGTGGCAGAGCGCTTCAAGCTCTGCATGAGTCAGATTATTTGCTGGATGCAGAATAATTGTTTAAAATTGAATACCGGGAAGACGGAAGTAGTTACGTTTGGAGGGGATACGTCACTTTGGAACTTAAATTGGTGGCCCGCGACAGCAGGACCATGCCCCCAGCCAGTAAAGAAGGTAAAAGATCTTGGAGTCCTGATTGACGACCATCTTTCCTAACAGACCAGGTAAATAGTATTACCTCTTCCTGTTTTTATACTCTTAAAATTCTTAGGAAAATTCTTCCTTTTATTCCCATGTCCTTGAGGAAAATGGTTGTTACGGCATTGATTCTGTCAAAAACTGATTATTGTAATTCACTCTATATTGGAGCAAAAAAAAGTGTGATCCAAAAACTCCAGACCCTGCATAATGTGGCGGCCCGGCTACTACTGGATCTACCTAAATTTAGTTCCATTAGCCAAATTACTCGAGAATAACTACATTGGTTACCCATATCCGCTAGGATCCAATTTAAATCAATGTGTGTGCTACATAAGAGTCTGCATGGGATGGGACCTTCGCAGATAGGCCAATACTGCAAGCGATACACTTCACTGAGAAGTTTACGCTCTGCGTCGGCTCACCTGCTTGTGGTTCCAAGAGTAGGGACGCTGAAGTGGGGTGGCAGAAGTTTCTGGTATCTGGCCCCTAAGTTTTGGAATACTATGCCTTTGCATCTTAGAATGCATAGTGATTTGCTACAGTTTAGAAAGGGACTAAAGACTTGGTTATTCACATGTATCCCCTCGATGTCTTAAGTTTCTCTCCGTTTTAATTTAATTTAATGGCAGTAAGCGCTAAGATGCCACGGCAAACATGCGCTCTACAAAAACCTATTTTCATTTAATTTCATTTCACAATCTGGTTAAGAGACTTCTCGAACACGAACAATGGTGGATTTACCGCTTGAGAACCCATGAGCAGGTCTTGAATGATTCAATACCTTGAAATCAATTAAACCACACATAGGATAACAATGGCGCAAAACATAAAATAACAACTTGTGATCGGATAAGCACATTCACTATGTAATGACACCACTAGGTTGGTCCATAAATAGTCACTAGAGCACGTACAGCAATGTGCTTCCCAAATGGTTGTTAGGTAAATATTAGAAAAACATCTGGTACAATATGAGATAACAGGATTGCCAGGATATATATGGTACTGATACCGGATAACCTGTCTATTTTAATATCTATGAGCCCATGTGATCCGTAAGCGGTCCCGTTACCTGACAAGCGCAGAGCCCATGTGATCGAGGTTCAGTCCTGCTTACTAAGGAGTGTCAAGCACAGAGTTCTCTTTAGACACTACCACCAGGGCTACACAGAAAACATAGCTGTTCACCACAAATCATGTTAACAAATAGTTATCGAGGCATTATACACCTTTGGCGGTCATCAACGTTGAGATATCACGTTGCCTCAGTCTGCGCGGGTAACCAAGAAAATTGTGTTACCGGGTACTAATGAGTGCCAGTAATTTAATATGCGTAGTGTTTAATCGTATCCGCACCGTGGAAGAAAAAAACTCAATGATCATGGCGAGTTGCGGGTGACCCGTTTAATCTAATACGTACATACTAGCAATAATCTTAAATTTGCAGTATAATTTACATATCCTATCACCCCCATGCTGACCACGTTTTTTACGGCTACGCCGGTCACGGTCACGTGCCTTGCCAGCAATACGTGGAGCAAAGCGGCTACTTTAAAACCGGAAGACGAACTTGGATAGTTGCGCAAGCCCGGGGTATAGAATCAAACTGTTGTAGGAGTGGGGCAGGACCCTTGACGATGTGAGTACTCATAAAAGTGATGGCAATCACGGATTGCAAAAGTATGTGGGGACAGGGAGAATTATCGTTAATATTACAAGACTCACCCACGCTTGTTTTTGCCTTCTTTTGTTTCATGCTGGTATGGCACCATTTTATCATTGACAAACCAAATGCAACAAACAGTGTCTGACTAGAGGGCTACCCCTCCGACTACATTCCCCATGAAGGGTTACCTCTCCCACATCGGGGTAAGGGAGAGATGAATGTATATAAAGTATGCGTGCGCGATGGATGTTTGTGTTTTAACTTTGCCGTGGTTAGAAGTGAAAGGCATGCCGATATTTCTCAAGCACTTATTTGTACACTAGTACTCAATAAGGATAGAAAGCGATGTATGTTGCCACTACACGGTATACATCACAAACCCATCAGGATAGTGATATTGATATGAGATAACAGGAAGGAGTGTGCAGTTGACACTTTTTCGGATTGATGGCTTAAATCACCCAGATAAACGGAGGAGCATGGGTGAATTTTGTAAGCACATCACCTTGGGGGTACCACGATGATTGCAGAAAAAGTTGTTGAGTTATGTTTTGTCTTTTTTCTCCGCTTTTGTCTTTATGGATGGAGAAGAAGGAACAAGATCCTTAAACATTAAAGAAAAAGTGTATCTTTATTCATGCAAAAGGAGCAGCTATCTGCCCTTTTTTTTGTCCGTGGAGCAGTGTGATACTTTTCTTCTGCACATACCAGGGAGGGAACCTCTATATTCATATAGCCCTGAAGAAAGCCTAGGACTTTTGATAGGCTAATAGACAGGCTGAAACATGTTGGCACTAGGGTCATAGGACCAATAATACATCCAATTGACCCTTGTATGTGCTTAATTATTTTGATATCCCATGCCTTTCGAAGAATAAAGAGATACCGGGAACAGCCTGAGGATTTTATTCTATAAGACCCCCTGGCCAAATCTTTCAAGCGCTCCCTGAGACATGGTTGAGCCCACCCTGACTTTTAGGGGACAGGGTGACCCGATGATGAAGCATGACACCAATAGGGTGTGTGAGGGTAATTAAAACAAAAAGGAATTGTTCCTTTCCCACAGCACAGTGGGTAACATCTAGGTCACTTCAGCAATCATCACCCCAGGATTAATTAATGTTATCTCGACATATAGTGGGGTACGGTTTGTGATTACAAGGCTCTAACAGATCCTGCATGAGCCAAGCCTCGAAAACGTTTCTCATGTTATTATGGAACAAGCATAATGTAAAAATATGACATAGTCTCTTCGAAATTAAAAAAAAAAAGTGTATTTCTTTAACATGTGAAAGCTTTTCACCTCAGTACATTAGATTATATCACTGCCCAGACAGACATTTATTAAAAGTGATAGTTTTTAAACATGAACTTAGAAACATTAATGGCTGACTCTCCAACAACCAAGCAAGTAGTTAACTAAGATGGAAGTCAGTAGACATGTAAACCTAGATTCTTATTGTAGGTGAAGCAACATCATAGTCTAATAAATCAATCAAAAGAGGTGCTTGTACACTACACATCCTAACCTCAAGTAACTACAAGTGCTCATACATGTAATAATAAAGTCAAAGGAGGTTCTGTGAAATAAAATGTTTGCCTAGGATCACATAATTTGGACATGCTGCGACACCTGCATTGATTCCATGTTATCTAGTTTCACTTTTTAAAATTCAGCCACCAGATGTATATGTCTGTCTCTCTCCTGTTTTACACCAAATGTCACTGTTTTGTCTTTAATTCTTGGGGCATAATGAAAGGCTGACACAGACATAGCAGACCCTACTCAGGGACCTTACTACCAGGCCAAGAATGCATTAATCTAGGGATGTCACGCCCCAAACACCTCCTCTGAAACTACACCCCTGATCATACCATCTACAATCATGAAGAGTGTTTGCACTTGAATTATTTACTTTAATAGGGTGGAACCACAGCAATTTTATCTCATAAAGCATTGATTGAAAGACATATAGGATTATGGATACAATCTTATATAGATTATAGATTAAGTTGGATGCTGAAAAAGTTTAGGTTTTATTAGTCCACTGAAAAAGACCCAGTCTTCGGCCTGGCAAAAGGTTTATTTTAACAAGTCAAAATGGCGGTTTAAACTGCATACACAGGCTGCAATAGCAGGACTGATACATGTTTAAAGGTCTACTTAGGTGTGTGGCAGAGTGAGTGCTACAGGCCAACTAGTAAAATTTAATTTACCGGCCCTGGGTACATGTAGTACCACTTTATTAGGGACTTACAAGTAAATTACATATGCCACTTAAGTGTAGTGCTTAATGTTTAAAGAAAAGAGCACAAGCGGTTTAGCACTGGTTTGCAGTGATAAAGTGCGCAGAGTCCTAAAAGTCATACCAAAAGGGTTCAGAAAACAGGAGGGTGAAGGCGTAAAAATTAGGGATACACACAAATGATTTTTGGAAATCAGGTTTCAGTGAATATTTATCATTTGTGCACTAAGTAAAGTGTCTTGATTTGTTTTAATACTATGAAAATCTTTGTTTCCATCACATTTCATAAACAGGTACTACATTTTTTCTTTCCGAACTGCTGAATGTATACAGTTAATTTACAGGTATTTACATTTTGTTGTCTGTTACAAAATGTTTTACATCCTACGACCTTTCCTTCCACACACCTGTGCCACAGCAAAGTTGTCACATAATTCACTTTACTTCTTTTTCCTCCAAGTGAAAGGAGGATTAAACAAATGTAAAAAATACCCATGATAAAAAACATAAGCAGCAATTTGTGGTAAGACATAGACTGGTATTTGACCTCTGTTGTGAAGCGCAGCAAATGTGACAAGATAAATACGGAATTCAAAGGCATCTTTATTTATTTGTTGGACTTATGCGACCCACCTAGTTGTGTACAACCCACAAATTGGGAAACACTGATGTAGAGTGATAGTGGCAGCGTACCATGTTTTGTGAATCCTTAGTTGTGACCAAACTTTTCTCCATTGCCACAGGAGTGGCGCCCTACTGGCCCATTTATTTAAAGTGCTGTTTCTATGCGCTAATCCAGTTCCTTGTGCTAATATCCCAAGTGTATGGTATGCATATGTGTGTATGTGGTTTGTGGGATTACATGCATTGCGTTTATATTGAGCCAGAGTAAGTGAGGTCTGTGGGTTCCATTTTGGAAGCCCCTGGCTTGGTACTGTTTCCAAGATGGAAAAGAGGTTGTTTTCCCAGACACTGTGTTGTACTCTGTACATCAAGACACTGGTAGCCATGTTGTAAGTTTCTAAGACTTCTTTATTGGTTCCAGTTCCAGATAATATCAGTCTTAGTTCAGCCATGTACCAGCTCCTACACCAGCCCCACCAGGAGTAGCCTGCCTAGCTGCTCAGCCCATCTCCAACTGTCACCACTCATCCACATAGGCACCCAGGCATTCCACGCATCACAATCACACCAACATTCCGTTACCATCTCTCACTCTGGCTGAGCAGCTAGGAGGACCTAGGCTTATTACAATTAAATGTAATACTCAGGATATAACATTATCCCTTTCCATTTAAAATGGAAACAAAAATTACAATTTAAAGAAGAAAACTATACACAAGAAAAGCAATAATGTTCGTAACACAGGGATGCAACTAAAGTAAAACATCACAAAAGAGAGAATAATGCAAATAAAGAAAAGATGGTCAAAATACGACATATAGAAACATGCATCAAAATCCCCCATCCTCCCTCATGAAGATTAAGTCATATCAAAGCGTGAAATAAATTATCAAATCAGAAACTATGTTAAAACGCAGAGAAGCAGACTAACACTGCGTACTTTTGGGAAGGAATAAAAATTATCAAGCAATTTAAATTACAAACTAGCAATAACCCCATCCTTCCCCATGAACATTTGAAAATAAAGTAGTGAAGGGTGCACACACACCACGACAAACACCCGAGGCCAGAAACAGACAACAAGGGTGAACCAACACTACAGATACACGTGTACCACAATATGGACCACATAGAAGGTACACACAGTGAGGTGCAGGGCGACTTACACACGACCACATCTGAAGCGCGGGGCGACCTACACAGGACAACATGTGATGCGCAGGGCGACTTACACAGAACAAAATCTGAAGCGCAGGGTGACTTACACAGGACAACACGTAACGCGCGGGGCGACTTACACACATCAACATCTGAAGCGCAGGGCGACTCACACAGGGCAACACGTGAGGCGCAGGGCGACTTACACACAGACAGGCGTGCAGCGCAAGGCGAATTACCAACACATCGGACCAACGTGCAACGTAAAACGACTTACACACACAACGCATGAAGATGGGAACCACCCACCAAGACCAGAACCACTCTCAAGTGGGAATAACATGTGATGTCCACCCACCAGGAGACTAAGACGTCCCAACCTGAAAATAGCGTAAAACTGTGGCATCACGAAATTTGAAACATTTGTTAATGCTAATACCATTCCAAATACTGTAGAACACAAGAGACCCGTGCCCCACGCCGGTGAGCGATCTCTCACCCGAGCTGTAATTTGGCATATTACCAAACCAAAAGCAAGTGTAAAAGACAATGGGCCATATGTAGGTAAATTACATTTACCGATTCTTAAATACCGAATTTTACCAACACCAACGACACACTCCCCCTACATACCATTTCAGGATTCGGTATTTACCGAATCGGTAAAATTACCGAATCGGTAATTTTACCGATTCGGTAAATTACCGAATCCTGAAATGTGCCCCCTACATACCAAAAGTTTACCTCCCCATTCACAAGCTGGTGCTAACAGCCCACAGCACCAGTGTACCCAGAATAGCAGCCGCAAAAAACATCACCACAGAGGATCACCGCAACTATCAGTAATGAGATGCAGAGTGGGCGGTCCCGTGCTAAAAGCCGCAACCACACCACACCTCAACATTCTCAATGACCAGAAAGATCGGCGATAAAAACACAAAACAGGTGATAAGGTGCGTTAGCACCAGGAAATCTACACCTGCTCTGACCTGGTGTTAAGTCGGACGGCAGCCAGCACCACAAAAGGAAGACCAGCCCAGGGCCACATCGGAAGTGCAACAGATGTCAAGTAGCCACTCATCATGCAGCCAGGACACCCAAGAGGACCACAACACCCACCAACACCACCCCAAGACATCACCACACACCCTAACACTCCCCCCCCCGGACAAACACAGAGGGAGCGCAGACAAAGACAGCGGATCCCCAGGAAACACACCAGCCTCACAGACCCAACATCTGATAATGTCACCGTCCACTGCAGGCTGAAAGGGACAACCATCCTACGCATCCTGACCATCATCGCCTAACAGGCCTACGGCACCAACATAGCGGATAACCAACAGGACCCACCCCACACCAAGCTGCTGGATTGGCTGCACCTTTTGGCCCCTGGCACCCCCCAAACAACAGGAAACAGACGAGTCCCTGGTAAGATTATCGGGATCATGTGTTGAACCAAACCCTAAAACAGTATAACAAATCGTATCTCAATTCACAGTAGCAAATTAGCACAAAATAAACATAAAATCAATGAAATTCAAATTTCAAATTTATTCCAAATACTTGTTTAAAAGGTTTTATCTAAAAAACTAGACATGATTTGGACACACAAAATAAAAACAGTACATAAATTGCAACACACAGTGTTGAGGAAGAAAAACATGGAGAAAACTGCACAAAAAGGTCAACGCTGCGTTTCGGTGTGACTTGATGAAAACACCTTCTTCAGGACGAGAGTTTTCTGACAGAATGTTGGACGATTCTTTGATATCTTTTTACGAATGGAACCTTCTTCAGGATTCGCATAAGGTTAGAAGTTTCCTTTTTATGTGGTACTCGTATTTAATAATTGCGTTGTTTGGAGCCACCGATGTGGCATTACTACGAACGCAACAATACCAGCTTTACATCCGTCTTAATTTATTTTAAAAAGTACGGCTTGAACAAGATTTGGCGGCACAATCACGGTGTACCTACTCTTTGTCGCGGTAAAGCAATCCCTTAATGGTGTAAATAAGAATAGTTCCTTGACCGCATCGGTGGCTCCAAACAACGCAATTATTAAATATGAGTAACACATAATAGGTAACTTCCAACCTTATGCAAATCCTGAAGAAGGTTTCATTCGTAAAAAGATATCAAAGAATCGTCCAACATTCCGCCAGAAAACTCTTGTCCTGAGGAAGATGTTTTCATCAAGTCACACCGAAACGCCGCGTCGACCTTTTTGTGCAGTTTTCTTCATGTTTTTATTCCTCAACACTGTGTGTTGCAATTTATGTACTGTTTTTATTTTGTGTGTTCAAATCATGTCTAGTTTTTTTAGATAAAACTTTTTAAACAAGCATTTGGAATACATTTGAAACTTGAATTTCATTGATTTTATGTTTATTTTGTGCTAATTTGCCACTGTGAATTGAGATACAATTTGTTATACTGTTTTAGGGTTTGGTTCAACACATGATCCCGATAATCTTACCAGAGACTCATCTGTTTCCTGCTGTTACCCCATCCCGATTATTATAAACATAGGGTTCCTCCCTTTTTCCTTGTTTGTACCCCCAAACAACTCCCGCCAGAGTCAGAGGAGTCTCACAGCCAGCCACATCCAAGTCCCCCACACCTGTCCTGGACATCACCATCATCCTGGTAACCCAGTCCCCATACATCCAACACAATGAGCACGATCCCCTGGAGACCAAGCAATGACCACACACGCCATAGCAGGATGCACGCACGTGTTGGGGCAATCCATAGCACACATGTCCCACCTGTGCCCCCTGGTGACACAGCACACAATCACTGCAACAGGAAGCACACGTCTCACAACAATGTGCAGGCAACAACAGAACACCGTGGAACCTCCAACAATGTCGCCTCCAAATACCCAGCCACTGTGCACGATTCCTTCACCCTCCGACAGTCCATCAGCAACCAGCCTACCCAGGATGGTAACAATGGAAATGTACAGCCCCATGGCAAGTTTCAAATGGACACCCTACTCACCTCAACTCCACAACCATGCAACTCACAACTCTGGCAATGCACTTGTCACAAAATCTAAACCAACATGCACAACAACATGATCACCCACCCGACAGAACAACTCACAATGGTTACCTGGCCAAGCCGTGAACATGAGCCATCAACGGCAAAACACCCTCGCCA
This sequence comes from Triturus cristatus, assembly GCF_964204655.1. Classification (NCBI taxonomy): domain Eukaryota; kingdom Metazoa; phylum Chordata; class Amphibia; order Caudata; family Salamandridae; genus Triturus; species Triturus cristatus. Next base: position 561,592,940 of record NC_140590.1, read on the forward strand.
CACAACATCCGAATGTGGGGAGAGGTGGCGACCAGGCATGTGTGAAGGATGCAGTAGAACCATGATTGGGAAAGTACACAATGCCAAGATAAGCGGAGATGTGCTGGACAGACCGCAGTATGCAGAACACAACCATATCCATGGTGACACACACCTCTGGTGTATGGAGTTTAGTGGACACAACTATTTCACCCCAGCCAGTGGGGGAACTTGCGGAAATGTTGCCTGTTACACCCCCCCCTCCAAGCGTGACTAGAGTGGGATGGCCCGGCGTACGCCACGCCAGCGTAGGGGTGTGAATAAAAAGCACATAGTCCTGGGCGTGGTCCTCTTCCGGAAAGCACAACGTCCCTGCCAGGGCGGCACCTCTCACCCTGCCATGAGGCCGACGCCGTCCTCTCGAGCGGAGTAGCCTGCGATGCCGTGCGCCTGCCGGACCCCGGCACGCTGGACCACAAACCCGTCAAGGTTGAGGACGGGAGATGGCACAGACAATGGGAGGGCAGGAGGCAACATCCCCAAGGCAGGAATGTAGACTGGAGGTGGAAGTTGAGCCACACACCTGGAACCATTACTGGGTATTGCGCTGTGGACTGTGCACGCAACTGTCACCTCAGACAGTGTGGGAGACCTGGGACGTTGAGGAGGAAGTTGATGCAGGTGTAACACACCCCACTGCATCTCCATCAGGACTAACAAAAAGGGACACAATCCTAGCATTTCCTTCCCATGAGCGTGCTGATCTCTAGTGCCCCTACCTCAGTGCACTGCAACTCACGGAACCATGTGACTATATTTTGGGTGACCTCTGTCCTTACTCTGGCTTCCTCCATGTTGCTGTGCAATTGACTCTGTTATGCATGTGTTTGCTGTTTAGGTTGCACTGGTGTCCAATTTCAAGTTGTTGCCAGCACCAAGCATTCCGTGCGGGCTGGCTTACACTCACCCCACACACATCCAGCACAGGCGTCACTGTACATGTGGCCCTGCCAATAAAGGGCCCGGGTGCACGTGCCCGTAGCCAGTCCTACATTACGTTTACGTGTGCCCCTGTGGTCTTGTTGTATGCATGAGGGCCCTGGGCCCTAGAACATTACATTGTGTTGTGTACATCGGATGCAGACTTGTCACCGCAGGCAGCGCTTTGGAGCTTGGACATGTGGCTATGTCGTCACCCACTTAAATAGTAAGGAGAGTGTCCAGGGCCGTCGTACGCAGAGCCAACATGGCTGTGTGACTGCTATTTTCGCACACCTGGGCGTGGTTCTGAACTGTGAAAGTGCATCTGCATGTGTCTCTATGGCAGTGTGGGTCTCCTTTGTGGGGTGTGGGTGGTCCCTGAGGGTGATAGACACCTACGTATGTGTTCTGGTTAGCATTCGAAGTGTTCGGCCCCCACCCACTCCTGTTGGGCCACCTCCTTCTAACGTGCTGAGACATGGCATTGGAGTGCCATGTGTGGGTGGGTGAGGTGTCGTGAGCCAGCTGTGCTTGCGGGTGCTTCCTGCTGTGTGTTCTGTTGCTGGCTCTGTGTTCTCCTCTGAGTGGCTTGGCTGCCTGGGTCCTGGTGGGGTGTTGCGTTGGATATCCATGGGCCGTTGCAGGGCATCGTGTCGAAGGTGTGGTGGTCCTCTTCGGCATCGCAAAAGTGTTGTCTTCTGTGCTCTGCTGGAGGTGTGGTGTGACCCTCTGCAATGTGTAGGGGAGATGCATGTGTGCCATTGTGCCCACTCCCCCCGTCCCCCCAGTCCCTGTTCGTTGCACTCCCTGTTGATGTTGTGTCAGGTCCTCTCGAGCTGTGTCCGTACTCCCTGCTCCTTGCGCAGTCTGCACACTGATGACTGTGGCCTGGGTTTCCTCCAGCTCATCCTGTGGCTCTGCACTGCCACCTCCCGTCGCCGTTGCGGCCTTCCTGTTGGCAGCGGGTTTGTGCCTGGTTTAGGTAGTCACGTAATTCCGGCGCCTATTGGCCTCCTGGATTGGCCTCCTCGGCACTCCGCCTGCAATCCAGGTGGTCTGCTAGTGGGTCAGTTGCTGGTAGTGTTCTATCTCCTCCGTGACGCTGGTGATGTTTTCCTGCGGTCTGCACCCCGTCTTCCTCTCCCTCTTCTCCTTGGCCTTCCCCGGCCCCGTTGTTCCTTGCTGATCGTCTGTGGGGGTTGTGGGGCTTAGGTTGGCCCCTGCGCTGTGTCAGGGTACATCCATGTTGCTACGCACTTTGGATTGTTTTTGGTGTATATTTTATGTGGTTTTTATAGTGCATTGTTCTGCCAGACACGTGGGATTTGCAGGCCTGTGGCTGGTTTTTGCTACTTTTTGTACCCCCAGTTGGCCTAATAGCATGTTTTTTGCGTTCGCGTATCGCATTTATGCGACGTGGCATTGATTTTGACGCGGACATTTGGCGCTTTATCTGGTGACTATCGCATGCTACCGCCTTGTTGTGAATCCCACGTTGTCACGGGATTATTATCCAGCAATAGGCTGCGACATTGAAAGTTGCGTTACGCTACTCTTGCAGTAGTTATCACACCTTCTTGTGAATATACCCCTCTGTGTGAGCAAACTATGAGTAGCGCTATAAAAAAATGAAATGTTTGTCAGAAAGGTGCTATAGAGAGATGAGGTGCCTTGTTGGTGAGTGATAGTGAGGGAATTCATGGAGAAGGAGGAAATAAGGGAGGGGTGCCAAAAAAGACTTGCACCGTGTGCAACCAGTGCTAGGGCTGGCCATGGTTGGGAGTGTTAGCCCCCCCCCTCCCTGAAGTTCATGTCTAGTTGCGCCCCTGCCGTCGGACTGCGGCAAAAAGATGCAAAAAGGACTGCGCATATACTATTGTGCAATTGGTCCAAATCTGGGACTGAATTCTTCTACTTTACACAGTACCAGAGGTGGACTGAACAAAGGACTAAAGATCAGCACGCTCGAAATTCGCCCAATGGGATGATGACTATATTTAAGCTATGAATCCGGGTATTTTCCAAATGCCAATATCATTCTTTGGATGTTAAAACAGAACCATATTCATTACCTGAACCTGATCTTGCTCTTAGCCTTGAAAAAACCTGCAAGCCATCTCTCGGAGAGAAACATGTGTTGGCTGATTAAGTGGAACCTGTACATAAATGATAGATGCCACACAAAGATTTAAAAACACCACCAGGAATCGAATTTTAGAATCTGTTTCTTTCATGAAAGTGTACATATTTTTGAACGCATGGCGCATTAAGCACATTACAGAATGAAATATTGTGATATATGCATCCCCTTTCCACTAATCGTGTCACTAACTAGATTTAATGGCTCTTCCCTGGATCGGATGTGCAAACAAACACCGATTTCATAACACTGCTACTTGGTAATAGGTGAGTGCAGCTCTTTGCCAAAAGAATCCTTCTTCATTCAGCTGTCATTAGCTCAATTCTGAAGCTGACCCAATGTTCTACTCTGTTCGGTGTGATAGAAGCTTGCAAAGGGGTTGTCATTAGCGCACCAGCTCTGTGTCTTGGTATCTGTATGTCCTTTCTGAAGTTGACCCCATGCTGCACTCTGTTCTGTGTAATGGAAGCTTGAATCACTGCTGTCAGTATTGGAGCTGTTTTGTGCACTTGTATGTGTAACTTGTGCTGCTGTTGACCATGCTTCACCCTGTTCTGTGTGTGATGAAAGCTTGGATAGGAGCTGTCTTTAGTGTGCCTGCTCTGTGTGCTTGTATGTGTAGCTCAGTTCTGAAGGTGACTGCATGCTGCACTCTGTTCTGTGTGATGAAAGCTTGCAAAGGGGCTGTCATTAGTGTGCCTGCTCTGTGTGCTTGTATCTTTAGCTCAGTTCTGAAGCTGAACGCATGCTGCACTCTGTTCTGTGTGGTGGAAGCTTGCAAAGGGGTTGTCATTAGTGTGCCTGCTCTGTGTGCTTGTATCTGTAGCTCAGTTCTAAGGGTGACCGAATGCTGCACTCTGTTCTGTGTGTGATGAAAGCTTGCAAAGGGGCTGTCATTAGTGTGCCTGCTCTGTGTGCTTGTATCTGTAGCTCAGTTCTAAGGGTGACCGAATGCTGCACTCTGTTCTGTGTGTGATGAAAGCTTGCAAAGGGGTTGTCATTAGTGTGCCTGCTCTGTGTGCTTGTATCTGTAGCTCAGTTCTGAAGGTGACCTCATGCTGCACTCTGTTCTGCGTGATGAAAGCTTGTAAAGGGGCTGTCATTAGTGTGCCTGCTCTGTGTGCTTGTATCTGTAGCTCAGTTCTAAAGGTGACCGCATGCTGCACTCTGTTCTGTGTGTGATGAAAGCTTGCAAAGGGGCTGTCATTAGTGTGCCTGCTCTGTGTGCTTGTATGTGTAGCTCAGTTCTGAAGGTGACTGCATGCTGCACTCTGTTCTGTGTGATGGAAGCTTGCAAAGGGGCTGTCATTAGTGTGCCTGCTCTGTGTGCTTGTATCTGTAGCTCAGTTCTGAAGGTGACCGCATGCTGCACTCTGTTCTGTGTGATGAAAGCTTGCAAAGGGGATTGTCATTAGTGTGCCTGCTCTGTGTGCTTGTATCTGTAGCTCAGTTCTGAAGGTGACCGCATGCTGCACTCTGTTCTGCGTGATGAAAGCTTGCAAAGGGGCTGTCATTAGTGTGCCTGCTCTGTGTGCTTGTATCTGTAGCTCAGTTCTAAGGGTGACCGAATGCTGCACTCTGTTCTGTGTGTGATGAAAGCTTGCAAAGGGGCTGTCATTAGTGTGCCTGCTCTGTGTGCTTGTATCTGTAGCTCAGTTCTAAGGGTGACCGAATGCTGCACTCTGTTCTGTGTGTGATGAAAGCTTGCAAAGGGGCTGCCATTAGTGTGCCTGCTTTGTATGCTTGTATCTGTAGCTCAGTTCTGAAGCTGACCGCATGCTGAACTCTGTTCTGTGTGATGAAAGCTTGCAAAGGGGCTGTCTTAGTGTGCCTGCTCTGTGTGCTCGTATCTGTAGCTCAGTTCTGAAGCTGACCGCATGCTGAACTCTGTTCTGTGTGATGAAAGCTTGCAAAGGGGCTGTCATTAGCGTACCTGCTCTGTGTGCTTGTATGTGTAGCTCAGTTCTGAAGGTGACTGCATGCTGCACTCTGTTCTGTGTGTGATGAAAGCTTGCAAAGGGGCTGTCATTAGCGTACCTGCTCTGTGTGCTTGTATCTGTAGCTCAGTTCTGAATGTGACCCCAGGCAGCACTCTGTTCTGTCAGATGAAAGCTTGCAAAGGGGCTGTCATTAGTGTGCCTGCTCTGTGTGCTTGTATCTGTAGCTCAGTTCTGAATGTGACCCCAGGCAGCACTCTGTTCTGTCAGATGAAAGCTTGCAAAGGGGCTGTCATTAGTGTGCCTGCTCTGTGTGCTTGTAGCTCCAATCACTCCTGTCAGTAATGTAGCTGCTCTGTGAGCTTTTATGTGTAACCTATGCTGCTGCTGCGCATGCTGCATCCTGTTCTGTGTGTGACAGAAGCTTGCAAAGGGGCTGTCATTAGTATACCTGCTCTGTGTGCTTGTATCTGTAGCTCAGTTCTAAAGGTGACCGCATGCTGCACTCTGTTCTGTGTGTGATGAAAGCTTGCAAAGGGGCTGTCATTAGTGTGCCTGCTCTGTGTGCTTGTATCTGTAGCTCAGATCTAAGGGTGACCGAATGCTGCACTCTGTTCTGCGTGTGATGAAAGCTTGCAAAGGGGCTGTCATTAGTGTGCCTGCTCTGTGTGCTTGTATCTGTAGCTCAGTTCTAAAGGTGACTGCATGCTGCACTCTGTTCTGTGTGTGATGAAAGCTTGCAAAGGGGCTGTCATTAGTGTGCCTGCTCTGTGTGCTTGTATGTGTAGCTCAGTTCTGAAGGTGACTGCATGCTGCACTCTGTTCTGTGTGATGGAAGCTTGCAAAGGGGCTGTCATTAGTGTGCCTGCTCTGTGTGCTTGTATCTGTAGCTCAGTTCTGAAGCTGACCCATGCTGCACTCTGTTTTGTGTGATGGAAGCTTGCAAAGGGGCTGTCATTAGTGTGCCTGCTCTGTGTGCTTGTATCTGTAGCTCAGTTCTGAAGGTGACCGCATGCTGCACTCTGTTCTGTGTGATGAAAGCTTGCAAAGGGGATTGTCATTAGTGTGCCTGCTCTGTGTGCTTGAATCTGTAGCTCAGTTCTGAAGGTGACCGCATGCTGCACTCTGTTCTGCGTGATGAAATCTTGCAAAGGGGCTGTCATTAGTGTGCCTGCTCTGTGTGCTTGTATCTGTAGCTCAGTTGTAAGGGTGACCGAATGCTGCACTCTGTTCTGTGTGTGATGAAAGCTTGCAAAGGGGCTGCCATTAGTGTGCCTGCTTTGTATGCTTGTATCTGTAGCTCAGTTCTGAAGCTGACCGCATGCTGAACTCTGTTCTGTGTGATGAAAGCTTGCAAAGGGGCTGTCTTAGTGTGCCTGCTCTGTGTGCTCGTATCTGTAGCTCAGTTCTGAAGCTGACCGCATGCTGAACTCTGTTCTTTGTGATGAAAGCTTGCAAAGGGGCTGTCATTAGCGTACCTGCTCTGTGTGCTTGTATCTGTAGCTCAGTTCTGAATGTGACCCCAGGCAGCACTCTGTTCTGTCAGATGAAAGCTTGCAAAGGGGCTGTCATTAGTGTGCCTGCTCTGTGTACTTGTATCTGTAGCTCAGTTCTGAATGTGACCCCAGGCAGCACTCTGTTCTGTCAGATGAAAGCTTGCAAAGGGGCTGTCATTAGTGTGCCTGCTCTGTGTGCTTGTATGTGTAGCTCAGTTCTGAAGGTGACTGCATGCTGCACTCTGTTCTGTGTGACGGAAGCTTGCAAAGGGGCTGTCATTAGTGTGCCTGCTCTGTGTGCTTGTATCTGTAGCTCAGTTCTGAAGGTGACCGCATGCTGCACTCTGTTCTGTGTGATGGAAGCTTGCAAAGGGGCTATCATTAGTGTGCCTGCTCTGTGTGCTTGTATCTGTAGCTCAGTTCTGAAGGTGACCGCATGCTGCACTCTGTTCTGTGTGATGAAAGCTTGCAAAGGGGATTGTCATTAGTGTGCCTGTTCTGTGTGCTTGTATCTGTAGCTCAGTTCTGAAGGTGACCGCATGCTGCACTCTGTTCTGCGTGATGAAAGCTTGCAAAGGGGCTGTCATTAGAGTACCTGCTCTGTGTGCTTGTATCTGTAGCTCAGTTCTAAGGGTGACCGAATGCTGCACTCTGTTCTGTGTGTGATGAAAGCTTGCAAAGGGGCTGCCATTAGTGTGCCTGCTTTGTATGCTTGTATCTGTAGCTCAGTTCTGAAGCTGACCGCATGCTGAACTCTGTTCTGTGGGATGAAAGCTTGCAAAGGGGCTGTCTTAGTGTGCCTGCTCTGTGTGCTCGTATCTGTAGCTCAGTTCTGAAGGTGACCGCATGCTGAACTCTGTTCTGCGTGATGAAAGCTTGCAAAGGGGCTGTCATTAGTGTGCCTGCTCTGTGTGCTTGTATCTGTAGCTCAGTTCTAAGGGTGACCGAATGCTGCACTCTGTTCTGTGTGTGATGAAAGCTTGCAAAGGGGCTGTCATTAGTGTGCCTGCTCTGTGTGCTTGTATCTGTAGCTCAGTTCTAAGGGTGACCGAATGCTGCACTCTGTTCTGTGTGTGATGAAAGCTTGCAAAGGGGCTGTCATTAGTGTGCCTGCTCTGTGTGCTTGTATCTGTAGCTCAGTTCTAAGGGTGACCGAATGCTGCACTCTGTTCTGTGTGTGATGAAAGCTTGCAAAGGGGCTGTCATTAGTGTGCCTGCTCTGTGTGCTTGTAGCTCCAATCACTCCTGTCAGTAATGGAGCTGCTCTGTGAGCTTTTATGTGTAACCTATGCTGCTGCTGCGCATGCAGCATCCTGTTCTGTGTGTGACAGAAGCTTGCAAAGGGGCTGTCATTAGTATACCTGCTCTGTGTGCTTATATCTGTAGCTCAGTTCTAAAGGTGACCGCATGCTGCACTCTGTTCTGTGTGTGATGAAAGCTTGCAAAGGGGCTGTCATTAGTGTGCCTGCTCTGTGTGCTTGTATCTGTAGCTCAGTTCTAAGGGTGACCGAATGCTGCACTCTGTTCTGTGTGTGATGAAAGCTTGCAAAGGGGCTGTCATTAGTGTGCCTGCTCTGTGTGCTTGTATCTGTAGCTCAGTTCTAAAGGTGACCGCATGCTGCACTCTGTTCTGTGTGTGATGAAAGCTTGCAAAGGGGCTGTCATTAGTGTACCTGCTCTGTGTGCTTGTATGTGTAGCTCAGTTCTGAAGGTGACTGCATGCTGCACTCTGTTCTGTGTGATGGTAGCTTGCAAAGGGGCTGTCATTAGTGTGCCTGCTCTGTGTGCTTGTATCTGTAGCTCAGTTCTGAAGGTGACCGCATGCTGCACTCTGTTCTGTGTGATGAAAGCTTGCAAAGGGGATTGTCATTAGTGTGCCTGCTCTGTGTGCTTGTATCTGTAGCTCAGTTCTGAAGCTGACCCATGCTGCACTCTGTTCTGCGTGATGAAAGCTTGCAAAGGAGCTGTCATTAGTGTGCCTGCTCTGTGTGCTTGTATCTGTAGCTCAGTTCTAAGGGTGACCGAATGCTGCACTCTGTTCTGTGTGTGATGAAAGCTTGCAAAGGGGCTGCCATTAGTGTGCCTGCTTTGTATGCTTGTATCTGTAGCTCAGTTCTGAAGCTGACCGCATGCTGAACTCTGTTCTGTGTGATGAAAGCTTGCAAAGGGGCTGTCTTAGTGTGCCTGCTCTGTGTGCTCGTATCTGTAGCTCAGTTCTAAGGGTGACCGAATGCTGCACTCTGTTCTGCGTGATGAAATCTTGCAAAGGGGCTGTCATTAGAGTACCTGCTCTGTGTGCTTGTATCTGTAGCTCAGTTCTAAGGGTGACCGAATGCTGCACTCTGTTCTGTGTGTGATGAAAGCTTGCAAAGTGGCTGTCATTAGTGTGCCTGCTTTGTATGCTTGTATCTGTAGCTCAGTTCTGAAGCTGACCGCATGCTGAACTCTGTTCTGTGTGATGAAAGCTTGCAAAGGGGCTGTCTTAGTGTGCCTGCTCTGTGTGCTCGTATCTGTAGCTCAGTTCTGAAGCTGACCGCATGCTGAACTCTGTTCTGTGTGATGAAAGCTTGCAAAGGGGCTGTCATTAGCGTACCTGCTCTGTGTGCTTGTATCTGTAGCTCAGTTCTGAATGTGACCCCAGGCAGCACTCTGTTCTGTCAGATGAAAGCTTGCATAGGGGCTGTCATTAGTGTGCCTGCTCTGTGTGCTTGTATCTGTATCTGAAGCCGACCCCAGGCTGCACTCTGTTCTGTGGAAACGAAGCTTGCAAAGGGGCTGTCATTAGCGTAACTGCTGTGGGTGCGTGCATCTATAGCTCAATGCTGAAGAAGACCCCATGCTGCACTCTGTTCTGTGTAATGGAAGCTTGAATCACTGCTTTCAGTATTGGAGCTGTTCTGTGCGAATGTATGTGTAACTTGTGCTTCTGCTGAACATGCTGCATCCTGTTCTGTGTGTGATAGCAGCTTGCAAAGGGGCTGTCAGGAAGTGTACCTGCTTTGTGTGCTTGTGTCACCAAATCAACTAACAGACACAACTTTGCACAAAAGAGGAGTCCACGTTGGACTTTTAGGTCACCCCTTCTGGCATTGCCCTGTTGTCCGGTAGGCTCGTCCTTTCTTCGAATAGAAGGTGCCATTTGTGCACCATATCCCTTCAGTTAAATGGGGTTAATGAGCAGAAACGTGTCGTCGCCGTTTTAGGCAGGCTCAGGCCCACTAATCCCATACTTGGCTGTATTTGACGGTGCCGCGGATTCCTGAAGGATAGGGGTAATAGTCACGCCTCTCTTCATGGCCAGGATCACGGGTGGCTCTTTGTACCTGGTAACACCTGAGCACATTCACTTCCGAGCCCCACCCTGGATTGTGAGGCGGAGTGCAGCTCGCCTCCCCTGCCTTACCGCACCACTCCCTGCCCATAACACGTGACCTGCCCTGGTTCCCAAGAGCTGTGCCACAGACGCTGCCCTTTTGAGTCATTTGGAAGAGGTCCCGACAAGGTGGCGTTGTTGAAAGGTCAGTAGACATTGGAACACCCGTCAGCTCGGGCGTGCTGCCTGCCAGAAAATGTATCAACACCTTTTGTTTACTCAGTAACCGAAGGGCAGAGTCTAAGGAAAAAGATATGTTTTCGTAAGTGGAACATGGAGAGAATATGTGAAATATAGGGATGAAATAAAAACAAGCATTGGCAAAATGTAACGATCTAGGCGTGTTTAAGTGTATGTGTTCTCAACCATATGCAGTGTTATGTGCTTGCATGTTCACACAAATGAGATGCATATACAAGCAGAAAAAAACAGGATGCAAATACACAAACAGCACAAGGCCCCATATGGACATAGTTGCATTGTCGTTGGGCGCCTGGATCTGGTTTACGAGGATGAGTGAATGGGTGGACGCCTGTGGCAGCACAGTGGCGTAACGAAAGCTTAAGGGGCCCCTTGAAATGTACACGGAGGGGCCCCCGCTCCGGATTTTATCCGGAGCGCTCACTCCTGAGTCCTGTGCTGAGCCCCCCCCCTGCAGCTGACCCCTGCCCACCCCCCTCCCTCGCACCGCCTGTGTTACGCTCCTGTGGTAGCATACAATGATGGATAGGTGGATGGGCGTGGCTGCACAGCTATATTGCTGCAAATGTGTGTGATTAGATTAAGAATGTGTTGCATGTTGATGGATGAATGTGTGGGTGTGGGTGGATGGATATGTGCTTCTGCGAGAGTGGAGGGTGTGGGCCTGTTGATCGGTCGGTGGATACAGAGATATGGGAAGATATGTATTGAGGGGGTGAATTCATATCTGTTGACTGAAGGATAAACAGACGAGAGCCTCGATAGATAAGTGTGAGCAGCAGAGTGTATGGACACATGACTAATGGTGAGTGGATTGGGCATGGGTGAGAATGTAAAAGGAGCTAAAATGTTGCAAGGAATTAGTAAATAATTTCATACTACAATGATCTGATACTTAATAATAAGTGTTTTTTTCATCAAATAATCCAAGTGTGTCCTGGCAGTGGGTTTGAAAAACACAAGTTTACCACTGGATTAAATGAACCCACCTGGCCAGTATCACTGACTACTGTGACTGTGCACCTGGGACCCTCCCACGGTCCACCGACAGAAGTGACATATAGAAAAGCGATAGGAATTAAACACTGGCTTCATGAAACTCCAATTTAAAAGTTTGCAAAGAATGATTGTTGTGCATTTATTTTGTTGTGATATATATTAACCCTTTGTAAAATGAAATGCATCTGCTCCAAGCCCTCTAGGACACATGAGCTTACCCACCTTCAGAATGTGCCACCAACTTTACCCCGGGCAGGCTTGATGAGGGCATAGCATAAGATGGTGGACCTCATTCACAAACGGCCTCCACACTGGTGGTGGAGGCCCCGCAGTCGGATTGGTGTCTCCGCAATTAGAATTCATATTGCGAGACTCCCCCTCAACTGCGGGGCCTCTGCCACGAGTGCGGAGTCCATTTGTGAATCAGGCCCTTGGCCTTCTAGGAAAGCCTTCACCCACGAAATCTGAACCTACCCAATTCCCTTTCTTTCCACAAAGGACCAAGCCCACTGGGCCCTTATAGGGCAGATAGGCCCAAAACCAGCCCTAGCGCGGTTGCACTGCACCTCATCCAAAATGGTTGTCTCTTAATAACACTAATGGCAAATTGATCTTTGATTGCGTAGGATGTCTCGCTCTGAAGATTCTGGGACTAAGATGTTTTGGAGTTTCTGATTTCATGCAGTATTCTGGTGTGTGATGTGCATTGAGCTAATGTGCGTGGAGGGAATGCTCCGAGGGGTTTGATTGGTGTATGTGTAGAGTTACTCAGAAGTAGAAGTATTGAGTGAGGTGGGAGGAGAAATAGGAGTCTGGGGCCAGATGTATGAAGCATTTTACCTGTCGTTGCAACTGGTAAATTCATTTTGCCATGTACAAAAGGCAAAACGCGACTCAGTAACTTGTTGCTGAATCACATTTTGCTTTTGTGATTCAGTATTAGGAAGGGGCGTGTTTAGGGTGTACCTTCCTAATACCGAATAGCACTAGTATGTATGAATGTTTTGCGACCGGAATGCAATTGCAAAATATTCATAATTTACCGACTCCGTAGAGGAGGTGTTAATCCATTCGCAAACCAAAAGGGGTCCCCAAGGGACCCCCTCCTCTTTGTGAATGTGGGTGAAAACATGTTTTAAGAGCAGGCAGTGGTCCCACGAACCCCTGCCTACTCTTAAAAAATTAAAATAAAACTTTTCATTTTCTATTTTTGTAATTCAGCTCGTTTTCCTTTAAGGAAAATTGGCTGCATTACGAAAAAATAATGTATTTATTTACAAAGCAATCACAGACATGGAGGTCTGCTGTCCCCATTAGGCCATCGTCCCTGGGATTGATGCCAATCTCAATGGGTCACAAATTGCAACCTGCCTCATAAATATTGATGACGCAAGTCCATTTGCGACCCATTGGGAATTGCAAACAGTGTCTGAGGCACTGTTGTACATAGCTGTTTGCGATTTCCTAATTGCAAACTGCAAACTGACTTATTTGTACACCTAGCTCTTGGTCCCTGGAGGAGAGTTCTTGTGGGAAACAGTATCATGTCAATCATTTCATTTTGGCGGAGAGGAGTTGGGATGGTAATACTTAATTACACTATACTCTGCAGGAATAGATTTATTCCTGTTCTTCTTTTCTACGTCCCTGGCCGTCTTTGGCTTCTTCAGTGTTTGTCCTTGGAGGAAACAAAAATAATACTTGGTGAGTAGTGGTGAACAATACACCAGGAAAAGGAGCGAGAGGAAAAGAGAGGGGTGGGGAAAAGAAGAACAAAATAAAAAGAATGGATTTTGGTCTGTGCTCTAAGAACTTAATTTGTGGGTGACATCTAGGCCTGAAGTTCCATGCTCCGTGTAACTGACTAATTTGTGAAAAGAAAACCTATTTATTGTATTTTCTGTGGTGATCAATATACTGGCCATAATCTAGTTCAGTGTTCAATTAATATTAATAACCTTCTCTGTAGGGAGTGTGGCCAGTAACCCCGCATCAGGGTCTATTCCTTGCTTCCTTTTCCAAATGTACGAAGTCTACTAATAAAACAATCTAATTAAGGACATTTATTGTTTCCTGCATAATGAAGTCTGATCTGATGTGAAGCTCTCTTTGTTTTAGGTATGGTGGCCATAGTAAGATCATGTAAAAAACATGAATACTTTGTTTTAGAGAGATGAATACAGTATGGGAAAGTCACAATTTGCAGTGATGAGGTATCACTCAGTAAAAGTGAAAATATAGTGGAAATATGTTGCATTAAGTGTAAAAGTGTGCTTCAGTTCTGACCTCACATTTTGGTTGACAGCACATTGAGGAGCATAATCAGTTTTGGAACAACATCAGGAGCATGGAAATCAGTTAGGAGCACAAATTAAATGTGATTTTGCACCAAAATGTGATTCTGCATATACATTTAAGTGCAACATCATCCTTGGTGCAACACTAGCAGAAGTGTGGAATCATTTTTATATGCACACGTCACATGTAGGAGTAAAACACGTTTTAGGTGCAAAAATTACCCTTGGGCCAACGTAAGGGAAAATCATTTTTGGTGGAAAGGCAGCAGGAGTTTTATATTGAAGGTAAGTGCCGAATCACTCAGTACAGGGAGAAAATGTGTTAGTATGATATTACCTTACGTGTAAAAGGTGTAAAGCATTTGAAGTGAAAAATCACCCTTGGTCTAACAACAGCATGAGTGTGGAAAGAATTTAGAGGCACAAAGTACAGTTATCTGCGTGAAAATCATTTTTATGTGCAACATCAAGATTAAGTGCACTGCTACCTTTAGTGCAGTGTGAGCAAGACTGTGGTATCACATTTAGGGGCACAATTAGGTGTGACACATTGGTGGAGTAAAATCTCCTGCTTGAAACATTAACAGGAGTTTGGGAACTCTAGTGGGAGCAAAAATCACATAAGGTGCAAATACACATTTAGGTCCAAAATAACGTTTGGATACAAAGTCATATTTAGGTGGAAAATCATCATTGGTGCAATATCAGCAAAAGTGTGTAAAGAGGTTTAGGTGCAAAAGAACATTTAGTTGCAAAATAACTTCTAGGTGTAAAATCACCCTTGGTGCAACATCAGCGGAAAGCAGAAGACTTTTAAGTAAAGAATACAAAGAGAAATAACAATTATGTTTAGGCACACAAACATATTTATGTAAAAATCATCCTTAGAACAAGGCCGGGCACACATTTGGTATCGCACTTAGGTGCAAATGAAGGGACTGTTGACTACATAAAAAGAAAACAAACAATTACATAACATTTCCTTTCACTTTTTTGTGTGCTCTAATTTCACTTTGCTGCGAATTGAAGTGGAACAGACAAACAAGAATTGACAATGTCAATATTAATCTTCCCATAGACTCATGATTGCAATTATCCACTCTCCCATCCACAATACCACACACACAAACCTGTCAAACAATGAAAAAAAGGCACTTTTAGCTATGAGCCAGACCTTTAGGCTTTGCTGGTGATTTGTAGGGGAATGAGAGAGCTTCTGCTAGTGTGTGGCTGTAGTCTGTAAGGCGTGTACGAGTGCTGGGAATGGTGTGATGGTTCTAGTGGGGGACGGGAGTGAGAGTACTATCATTTGTGCCAAACTTCTACTTTGTGACTGCTGCTGGAAGTTTCTGGCTCCTAGTCTGTGAAAGGTGTGAGGGTCTTTTTAGCGTTTAACTGCTAATCTTAATGCGTGTGGGAGTGTTGTGGGTAGTAGGAAATTGCTAATGTGTGAGAGGTGTAAAAATGCTTTTGAGAGTGTGTGATTGCTAGCCTGTGAGGGGTGTGAGAGTGCTGTTAAATGCTTCCGGGAATGTATGATTGCTAGCCTGTGAGGGGTGTGAGAGTGCTGTTAAATGCTTCTGGAAATGTGTGATTGCTAGCCTGTGAGGGGTGTGAGAGTGCTGTTAAATGCTTCTGGAAATGTGTGATTGCTAGCCTGTGAGGGGTGTGAGAGTGCTGTTAAATGCTTCTGGAAATGTGTGATTGCTAGCCTGTGAGGGGTGTGAGAGTGCTGTTAAATGCTTCTGGAAATGTGTGATTGCTAGCCTGTGAGGGGTGTGAGAGTGCTGTTAAATGCTTCTGGAAATGTGTGATTGCTAGCCTGTGAGGGGTGTGAGAGTGCTGTTAAATGCTTCTGGAAATGTGTGATTGCTAGCCTGTGAGGGGTGTGAGAGTGCTGTTAAATGCTTCTGGGAGTGTGTGATTGCTAGCCTGTGAGGGGTGTGGGAGTGCTATTAGTATTTAGGGAGTATGCTATTTCCACCCTAAGGGTTTGAACAGTTTCCCTTGAATTTGTTTGCAGCCATGTCTGAATATTCGCTACGTACTCATTGAATCATCGACAAGTCTTACTCTTGATACATTGCGGCAGTAGTTGTTCCTTAGCACAGTCCTCTTATGCCGCAGACTGCGTGCTTTCCCTAATGAGACCGCACTAAGACTGAGTGGGGCATTAATGATCCTGATTGTTGATTTATTTACTTTTTTTAATGATTCAATTTATTTGCTTGTCCAATGACTATTGCTAGGTCACTCACTCACATGTGATGGGGTAATATACGGGGGAGGCTCACAGGGGGCATGCGACTGGGGGGTACTGGCCGACTTCTAAGGAGAGCCCTACAGGGGAAGGCCTAACTACGCTGCGGCTGCAATAAGGGGACACAGGGAGACCGATGATAGATCCGCGCCGTCAGCCACGTGTGCTGACGTCGCCATTTATTTATACTCCCTGGTCCGAACCCGACCCAGGGAGTTGTTGCTGCAACATTGTATTGCAGTGGGCGGGTGGCTCACTACATCCCATCAATCCCACGGAACATGTGAGAGTACCAACAACATTAACACAATACTTAACATCTGTAACAGTTCGTGGGCGGTCTATCAATTTTTCTACAGTTCCTTTCTGCCGTCTTCCTCAGCACAGGAAGTCTTGCTGTCAAGTGCTGGGTTTGGGGTTTCCCCTCAGTCCATAATACTGAGGGAGCCCTCAAGTGTTTCCTTCCTCGGACTCACTGCCCGGTGGTGTCTGCCGCCTGGTGTCCCCTGTCACCCGCTTGAAACGCTTGGATGTTCCGCATGTTGTTCCAGCTGGATGTCTTCCTCTTCTGGCCACTCCTCTGACTCAGGATCTGTCACTCTCTCTGTCGGTTCTCGTGCTTTTTTGAACCACGAGGTGTTGCGTGCAATCTGCTGTGTACCTCTTTTCGCCGTTATCATTGACCCTTTGACTTGCAACACTTTCCACAGCTCCCTTTCGAATAGTGTGCGGAACTTGGACCCGGGATGTCGGTCTTTCACCACCATGTAGTCCCCTTCTTGTATGGCTGACGAGCGGACCCCCTTTTATCGGCTAGCACTGTCATTGTTGCGTTGCCGCCGTGCTTGGGTACATTCTGTGTCCAGTACTGCCGGAACCCATAGGTCACTTGTGGGAATACTGTCTCTCACCACTCGTTTCATGAGTAAGTCACTTGGAGCACACTTGGTGGTGCAGTGAGGGGTGTTGTGATATGCTCTTAGAAATCTGTGCAGGCAGTTCTGCAGGTTCCATTCTAATCCTTATTGCCTTGTTCAGAGTCCTCATAAATCTTTCCACATCCCTGTTGGCCTGAGGCCACTGCGGGGTCACACGCCTATGTCTGATGCTGTATCTGCGCAGGCACTCCTTGAAGTCTTGCCCTTGGAATGGCGGCCCGCTGTCTGTGCGTATTTCTTCAGGCATCCCCAAGAGGGCAAACACTTTCTCCAAAACTGGTTGGATGAATCGAATGATGTAGATGTGACTACCTTCACCACTGCAAATGTGGATTGACTGTCGACCAACAACACAGTGTGTCATCCGTCAGGAAAGCTTCCAAAATCCAGGCTAACCTGAGCCCACGGCACTCGACTGGTCCCCTCGTGATGATGGGAGTTACAGGCGGGTCAGCTCCTGTTATCAAACAGGCATGGCACCCCTTCACCTTTTCTTCCACCATGCGGTCTACGCATGGGAACCACACTTTGGAACGCAGCTGGGCCTTGGTCTTTTCTACTCCCTGGTGTCCCTGGTGGGCCAGGTCGCCTGTTCTTCTCCAGAGTTTTTCTGGACTCCCCAATCTGGATCCTCTAAGGATTAGGCCATTTCCGGCCTCGCTGAGCTCTTCACGGCATCTCCATACGCTCTCGCAGTACTCTCGTTCTTCTTCTGCCACCTGACCAGCTCCTTGTAGAAACCACTTCCAGTTATGGTCAAGGAGAGTCCGCTTCACTGCCTGTAGGCACCCATCTTGTCCAGTGGCATCCAGGATCTCCTCGAGCGACAACGATTGGGGGCATGCTTCTTCCACGATCTGTCGTATGAATGATTCGCTGCCTTTGTCCACCTCACCCTTGCTTCCGGAGCATGGAGCTAGGGGGTGCCTCGATAGGTAGTACGCTGGATTATTGGCACCATGTCCATACTCCACCTCAAACCGGTAATGTTGAATCTGGACAGTCCAACGTTCTATTCGGAGAGGACCGTTGCGGGCTGTGCCTGTAAACAGCGGGACCAGCAGTTTGTGATCCGTCACCACTGTGAAGGTATGCCCACACAGGTAGATGTCAAAATGCTGGCATGCCCATCGTATGGCATAATCCCTCCCGCTCAATCTGGGCATACCTCGTCTCCACGGCCGTGAGCACTCTGCTGGCATATGCAGTGGGTACCCAGTCACCGTGCCCGTTCTTCTGGAGGAGTACCGCTCCCAACCCCACGGGGCTGGCGTCCACAATTAGTTCTGTTGCCAACCCTGGTTGGAAGTAGGCCACTGTTGCTCCTTTTAGCTGTGCACTTTTGATGCTGTTAAAAGCCCGCGCCTCTTCATCTGTCCATTTCCATGGTACCTCCTTCTTAGTAACCCCGGGCGTAGTACTCCGCTTCGCCCACGGAGTGTACGTAGTGCTGCCTGCTTCGCGGTTTACGAAGTAGGCGTAGCAGACAGCGCTACGCACACGCCAGGGCGAAGCAGCGCTGCCTGCCACCCGCCTCCCGCCCGCCCTCATTTTAAAATAAGGTAAACTATGATAAAAAATAAGGTAAAATGCCTTACCTGCAGTGCGGCGTCCCGGGGATCCCTCTTCCTCGTTGACGGCAACTTCTTTTCACAAATGGGCATGCGCAGACGCCCACGCATTTCTCGCAAGAAATGCGCATGCGCTGACGTCCGTGCCTGCGCATTTGTGAAAAGAAGTTGCCGTCAACGAGGAAGAGGGAGCCCCGGGACGCCGCACTGCAGGTAAGGCATTTTATCTTATTTTTTATCATAGTTTTACCTCTTTTAAAAGGAGGGCGGGCGGGAGGCGGGCGGCGCATAGTGGGGCTACGCGGAGTGCGCGAGTGTGCGTAGATTTGCCACACTACGCGATGCTCCACGTAGCCCCACTACGCCCACTACGCCCAGGGTTACTTCTTAGTCAATCTCCTTAGTGGCCCTGACAGCGTTGCTAGATGTGGGATGAAACGGCCACAGTAGTTGGCCATCCCCAAGAAGCTTCTGACTTCCGATTGAGTCTGGGGAATGGCCGCCACTCGGATCGCCTCCACCTTCGCCGGGTCAGCCTGTAGACATTTTGCTGAAAATCTGTATCCAAAGAATTCAACCTCGTTGGCATAAAATTCACATTTAGCCCTGTGGAGTGTCAAACTTGTTCGGCCAGTCTCTGGAGGGTCGCTCTGAGGCAGACATGGTGCTCTTCCAGCGATTTGGAGAAGATTAGAATGTCATCGCTGACATTAATCACTCCCACCAGTCCCGACAACGCCTCCCTCACTGCATCCTGGAATACCTCGGCCGCTGATGATACTCCAAAGCTCAGGCGTTTGAACCGGCGTAGCCCTACGTGTGTCGAGAACGTTGTTATATATCGACTTTTCTCTGCTAGCACCAGCTGATGGTACCCTGAGTTCAAATCCACCTTGGAGAACCATTGCGCTCCGTTGATGTCCACTACTATTTCATCTATCGTGGGAGTGATGTGCCTTTCTTTGCGTATTGCCTTATTGGGTAACCTCATGTCCACACACAGCCGAATGGCTCCCGGCTGTTTGGGCTTTGGCTCTATCACCAGCGGCGACACCCAAGGTGTCGGTCCTGACACTTTCTCAATCACTCCCTCTTTCTCCAACTGCTCCAGTTCAGCCTCTACCAGCAGACGAAGATGGAATGGCACCCTGTGGTGCCGGAGAGCGACCGGTTTGACTTTTTCATCGATATGAAGTTGGACCTAGTCCTCTACTCCCTTCAGGCATCCCAATCCTCTGAAGAGCTCCGGAAACTCTGCCAACACCTCTTCCACTTGCGACTGATGTATTTGTCTTGCAAACATTACAAGCCCCTGATCCTCAGCGGTGTGGCAACTCAGTAACGACCCGGCTCTATCGCAGGTAACATAGAACCTCGTGCTTGTTGTTCTGTGCCGATGTTTGACCTCAACGTCAATAACGCCTTGAAGGGGGATAGGTGTATGTCCTCCATAAGTAAGTATTTTGGTTGTGGTTGGCATCAGTCGAGGTTGAGGTCGTAGTTCCATGTATTGAGCGGCATCCAGTATGTTTACCGATGCCCCCGTGTCAATGAGTGTCTGTATGCAATTGTCTCCAATCCATATTTGACACAACGGCGGTTGTCTCCTGGTATTTTTTACTCCTCGGATGTTCGATACCACAAATACGTTGTCCTCGTCTTTGTCTTTGGCTACCGCTAGCTTCTGACACCGGCTATCCAGCTCTTCCACCTCCTGGACATTCTTGGCGCTCCTTGGGAATTTTGGACCTTTGGGCTGACACGCCCCTGCTCTTGGCGCTCCTTGGCACACCTTTGCAAAATGGCCATACTTGCATACTTGTTGCACTTAAGACACTGTTGCCCCTGCGCTGGGCATCCTCTTTGGGAGTGCGTGGCTAATCTGCAGTTTTGACATCCTGGCTTGCTCTGTCATTCCTCCATACTTGTGTTGGGACCTGCCCCTCTAGTGTAAGTCTTTCTGAAAGCATCCACACGTTCCTCCTTGATGGGCGTTGGATATAAGGGTTGAACGGCCCTAGATCTTTTGGCCAATACTACTTCCATCTTTCCTGCACGTGCATCCGCCAGTTCATGGGATCTTCCCAGGACCAAGATATCATCTAACGATATCCCAGGTTGTCGTAGTATCACCTTCCGCAACTCTAAAGTCTTGCACCCTACTATGAGTTGTTCTCTCGTCTCGAATTGCCGGTCAATCCCAACGCAGGTACTCGCCAACTTCCTCAGACGTGCGAAAAATATATCAATTGACTCGTCGTCCCTCTGTTTGGCCTGGCGAAACTTGAAGTGTTCGAAGTCTGGATTGAACTGCGGATCAAAATGCCGGTTTAAGGCCCTTACGGCCTTTTCATAGTCGTTGACGTCTCCCGTGTCCGGTAGATCTTGAAACAGGTCATAGAGCTCATCTCCCCCCATTAGGAGCATGGTGGATCACTTGACGGCATTGTCTGTCTCTCTCGTGGCCACAAAATAGTTTTCCAGCTGCCCTATCCTCTTACGCCACCGGGGTGCGCTGTAGCTGGGTCCGCCTTCTGGCTAAACTCTGGGAGGGCCTTCACTGCCATCCTCCTGGGCCTAACCCCAACAGCCCCCGCATCCTGGGGAGCTGCCGCCGCTTCTGCTGCTTGTGGCGTAGTCATTCCTGCCTCCAAATCCCAGTTGCTTTGCGGCCTGTTCTGCCCTGGGGCGCCTTCTCTCTACCTGGTGTCTCTGGCTGACACAGGCTCCCCCCTGCGCCTTCTCTGGCAAAGACTCTTCTGCCCGCTCAACACTTGACCCTGTAGGAAGAGTCCTCACAGCTCCTCCACTTTCAATCAGGGTCCCGACTTGCTGTACAGCGGTCCAGGAGCACTCTCCCACACGCTCCGCTCCTGTCCTGCCTTCCTTACAGCCCCCTGAGCAGGCTGGCGCTTTACGCGCTCGCCGAGCGCTCCAGCCACGTCTTCTTCACTTCGCAAATGCGCTCTCTTTGGCAGGCCGCACACGCAACCTCACTCGGCCGTGGAGCTGTCGGCTTCACTCGCGGTCCCAGCTCCAGCCGCACCACTCACAGCAATGTGCGCGGTGCGTTCACCTTACCGTGCCCTTCCATCACTCTCGGCCACTGGATGGAAAATGCCGCACATCAAACAGCGCCGGGCCGCGCCTCACTCCAAGCGCCTGCCACCAACGCCGGTCTGCGTTGCGGTCAGCGGACGCGCACATATGGGACTTGCACCACCCTTGTCGCCAGTGTGATGGGGGTAATATATGCTCACAGGGGCATACGGCTGGGGTGTACTGGCCGACTTCTAATGACAGCCCTATGGGGGAAGGTAGAACTACGCTGCGGCTGCAATAAGGGGACACATGGAGACCGATGATAGATCCGCGCCGTCAGCCACGTGCACTGACGTCGCCGTTTATTTATACTCCCTGGTCCGAGCCTGGCCCAGGGAGTTGTTGCTGCAACATTGTATTGCAGTGGCCGGGTGGCTCACTACATCACAGACCTTCCCAGCAAAAATCACTTACCGCCACCATGTGCACAAACAGTTGGGTTCTACTGTTGTCATCATGCAACAAGTACATCAGTGAAAAGAGTGCATTAAACACTCACCTTCCATTGGGGGACTCTGCCTCCACGCTCACATGACAAGTTACTCAGCCATTTCCAGCAGTCCCAGTGCACCAATCCCAAAGCTGCTCAAGGTCCCCTGCACGCATGTGCACATTGTGGACATATTCAGCAAAATGCCCTTCGTGTGTAGGATGTTTGAGCAGCACAGTGAGCTCTACAGGAGCAGCTGATTCCCTACCATACAAGATCATTATGTTGTGCATGTGTTGGAGCATGAATACATGCATGCACCAAAGCACAGTAGTCGCATTCTAGATAAACCAGCATGGCACAACTGACACGCCACCCACCGTTGGCATCGACCACTGGGATAGAGGGGCGACAGCTCTTGGGACAGCCCAGCAGTGGGCTCGACTCTCAGTGCAGCAGGGCAGAGCAGTGCAAGGCTTACTCTGGAAGGCGGTGTCCATTCAAAACACAGAAGTCTGTAATGAACAAAGTAACACTTAATAAATCAATATCCAGCCTGTGCTTTTACTTTTGAAAGGAAAATATTTCATTTCACACAAAACTAAACATATTCTTAAATATATACACAATGAAAGTCAAATCTTTCTAGCCCGTTCTGAACTAGAGATCAGTGTAAGAAGTTGTTTCTGTGTTAAACAGTGTAAAGCCCCTTCCTGTGCTGTTTGTCACAAAAGTTCACTTCATAAAATCCTGTCCTATTGTTTTGTCATGAAGTGTACAATGCAAAACTCCTCCCTATTGTATTTGTCAGAGTTCGCAATGAAAACTCTCTTCCCTACTGAATTTGTCAAGGTGTTACACCATGCAAGCCCCTTCTCACTGTATTTCACACAAGGTCTGATTTGGCAATGTCTCTATCAGTTATGGGCACTAGAACTCCTACATAGTGGGCTAACATAACTGCAGTGAACTCATATGCCCAAAAGTAAGGTCAACAAATGGGCATCCCCACATTGCCTCTCTCAGTAGTGCTTTTGAATACATGTTTGTGATGACATGACCTAACACTCTCTCTAGGGACCCCTAAAACAGATGATATGGATCTTAGCATCCCATCCAACCCTACAAGCAACCTGTTAGGTTGCATCCGAAGGGGAAGTGCCCAGATGGCCAGTCTGGCCTTGAGAGTATGTGGAACACGCAGTCGAGGATTGAGGAGGTCTGGAGACACTGGGATAATAGAGCAGAGATGAGGCAGAACCAGAGTGTAGGGATGTGAAAACAATACAAAGGCATGTTTAAGAAAGTGCATTGGGGGATTGCAAAACAGTACAGACAAAGACAAGTTGAGAAGTTATCAGAAAAATGAAATTGACCTCAAAGGGCTCATCTACTAGGATAAGAGCTCTGCTCTATCCCAGATATCCTTTAGAGGCAGTAGCCAGGCCTCCTACGTCTAGGGCCCACTGTCCCCTATCTAAATTTGGGTGGGAAGTTGTCATCTTAAGCACAGGTTGCACGTGAGCTCCTGGTGGATTTCTGTTGTCAGACAGCATTCAGTAACAACTGATCGCTGAGCTTGAGGTATCAGGAACTTGTGTGCCGAGTCTGCGTATGGGACAGCATGGATCCCATAGCTCAGGTGAATACTGGTATCTTGTTCTGATCTTTCTTAAAGGAAGACCTATAGGCCTTTGGGGGATGGTTGGATGTTTCCCTGCTCAGGATTAGGTTATGGCTAGAAGGTTTGCTAGCACTCAGACCTTCTCTTAAGTAGAGAATGACATTTCTTGACATGTAACCTGCTTATTCTTTATGCAGCCATTACCTTTCGTTACTTGATAAAATAATGCAAAATCAATTGTATTACACAATAAAATGGTGTTGGTTCCTATGCTTATTACGCATGTACCGGAGCTGAAGATAAACCGTATTTAGACTTCACAAGGCACCCCTTGGTACTGCCCCTGGCTTGCCCCTTGCGACCTTTGGCCTCTGAGATTAAAAATGCCTGGCCAGGAACAGAAGAAAAGTGTGCTCAGATAAGCCCTATTTACTTTCTGTTGCTCCACCAGAAGAAGGGAAATCGAATTCATTAGAGTATGTATCACACTTAAAAACTTGTTTTACATTTGTTTTTGCCGAAAATATCTCCTTGCTATGGGCAGGTGCAGGGTTTCTTTCACTTTCTCTGCTTCTGCTGAAACTGCAATGTGCCTGTGTACATCATCTGCACCCTGGAAAGGAGAGTGGGAAACCAAAGCCAGCAAAAGCGTGGGGGTCTTCAAGTGTGAGCTTACCTGGACAGGGTACAGTTCTGTAAACTACCAACATCCTGTGCCCAAGAAGAGGCCGGACATTGTCCTGCTTTAAAAGCACTAACTAGCAGAAGGGTTAAGTCAAATGGAAGGCTATCAAACAAATGTTGGCTCAATGATGACCTCACAGGAAATCAGATTACACTGTTTGGGAACCATAGCACTGAAAGTGACACGGATGATGGCACCATCATACATGTAATGTCATAAATGTAAACTCTGTCTACTTGCCAGGTTAATCTTGTAACTGGTTGTTTTCTCTACAAGAAGGTCGCCCCCCTTTTTGACACATCCCTATCTGCAGTGTGCTGTAGACAGGGAGCCTTCCTTTACACGCAACGTGCCCAGGGATTGCAGTAGAATGCCCGCACAGCTGTCTGCGCATTGTGCCCCTTGCACTTTCCACCCGGGCTGGTGCGGCTGTAAACTAAGCGACGTAGTGCAAGGCATCGACCGTAATACAGATTTGAACACTTTGCAAACACCCGTGATGTATGGCGGCTGATAAGGAGAAATGACAGAACCAGGAGTCCTTAACACCATTTTACTGCGTGGAATAAATCCATTTAATTTGACACTCTGCATCGAAACTGAACACTTTCTGTCATTCCGAAGAGTTTATTTTAGTCCCTACAGTTCAATTACAATTCACATGAAAACGAAAACAGACATGCACTTGCTTTAGTATCTAACATGGTATACTGATACTCTTGCCTTTCTTGTAGAGTTCAATGATATAACTTCTGATATGTCACCAGGGTCAAAGATCATGTGACATCACTTTCTGGGAGGCAATGACTTCCTGTGATGCAATTGGAAGGTCAAAGGGCACATGATTTTACTTCTGTCCCTGGTACTTTGGTGAATCAATGTCCATGGGATAAATTCAGTCCTGCACTGTGGGCATCCAGCTAGATTATATGCTCTCGTTTGTGGTGCCATAAAATGACCTATGAAAGTATGATTTTTTGAAAAAAATGTATTTTGAGAGGTTTTCATGCGCGAGCATGACCCTTGTGGGAATCAGAGCACTTTACAATTCTTTCATTGAGAGTATTTCCTATTAAAAATATCCATTAAAAGTGGGCCATGTGTACATTGCCACTATTGCAGCTCATCCCCATGTGTACATTGCCACTAATGCAGCTCATCCCCATGTGTGTACATCGCCACTAATGCAGCTCATCCCCATGTGTGTACATTGCCACTAATGCAGCTCATTCCCATGTGTACATTGCCACTAATGCAGCTCATCCCCATGTGTACATTGCCACTAATGCAGCTCATCCCCATGTGTACATTGCCACTAATGCAGCTCATCCCCATGTGTACATTGCCACTAATGCAGCTCATCCCCATGTGTACATTGCCACTAATGCAGCTCATCCCCATGTGTGTACATTGCCACTAATGCAGCTCATTCCCATGTGTACATTGCCACTAATGCAGCTCATCCCCATGTGTACATTGCCACTAATGCAGCTCATCCCCTAGACGTCTCCTTTTTCAGCGCGGGAGGTGCAGCACGTTCACAATGAGCCTCCTTCAGCCAATGAATCTGAACCTGGGTACAGCTCTGTTTGCTTCTGTTGTCATGGATCTTACTAATCAGTAACTGCAGCTGCTTTTGCATAGGCCGCCCCTGAAGGGGGCCTCACGGGCTGGCGCCATAACAACCACCGGGTCTCCCCCCACACTTCACCCTCTCCCTAACACTCGGCGCAAAAGGGTGCAAGGATGACCTGACCAATGGCGGAGTTAAGTAATATTTTGAACCCCCCAATGGGGAAGCTGCTGCCCGGAGATTGGGGGGGGTTATAAGGGCATCGCTCACCCAGCATAGGTTACTAGTTTATCTCCAGGGAGAGGTGCGCACAGCAGTTTTTTTAGATACACCGACCCACCCACACCTGCTACAGTATTGTCGCAGGGCTCTACAGCAGGCAAGGGAGATAAGAAGGGGTACATTGGTTGGTTATGGAGGCACACCAGCAGGGCGGTGTGTAGGAGTAGGGCCACTCACTTGGGGATGCCTTATGGTAGGGTGAGTAGGCCAGAAAAGGGGGCAGCAAACGGAGACGGAGATGGCAGGGCACAAAAGGGACGAAGAAGGTAGCGAGTTGGGGCCTAACTCTGAGGAGAGGCTATCCCCACCCACTCGCAATCAGCAGGGAACCCCCCAGAACAATTTATGTCCCCAAAACCGGGAAGGAATGATTTATGACTACAAAACCAGCGAATCAGCGAACTGTCATAGGATGATTAATGGACCTGTGGGATGAGCAAAATGATTTATGGCAGAATTGGTGAGAGTTCGTGAGTTGGATTTATGCCAGGGTCATAGCATGATGACCAGGGCCCTGTACTGTAATGGCTGCTTTATACAAGTCATGCAAATAAAAACTGCCGCCAAAAACAACCAAAATATAACAAGAGACAACGTGTGTTGGCAATTCATTGTATGTATGTTAGTAATGGTGCATTGCAGTTGTTCCAGCGGAAAAGGGCAAATTTACATTTTCCCCTTATGTCACTGACTCGTCATCACAACCACTCATCCATACACTCATCCATTGGTGGGGCCCATAATACCAACACGCACTCGTCTCACTCAAATCTGTACATAGGAGAAAAAGCGCTGGACATGTGGGAACCTTATTACCTATCAGGATTAAATATCTTTACATAATATACTTTATATACATCTGCGCCTATAGAATCCTGACCTTAACATCAAGGCACTCCACCACTTGGTCGACGGACCAATTAGTTGGACTGGTTGATGGTGATTTAGAACCAGCTAAAACACAATTAAAGCCTAGGAAACATTCGATTAATTTCGGTACTCAATTAAAGAATCACAAACTCATTTCTGATTAATCCAAATTTGTTTATCTAATAATAATTTGCTCTGCATTAGCATTTAAACACTACAGATTATAACATACTTCGGGTTATTCCAGGGAGAAAATCGAACCTTTGGTAAATAAACATAGATTTAGAAATGGGTTTTATGGTTACCAAATATCAAATGTTGGCGATCCTCCGATCACACAGAGGATTTTTTTAAAGTCTCTGCTACAATCTCCAAGATAAAATATCCGACCCACAGCAATAATCAAACCATCAGATGAAATAATTTCCTGAAAATCAAAGAGACCCAAGGTAAACCATGGAAAATCTTCATCAGCTCAACGTAGACCCAACGCCATAGACGTTCAGCCCAGTGACCCCCCCCCCTTAGGCGGATGAGGGTCTTTTATACCCTTTTTCCCCCTCTTACTTTAGCTCAACATGCAACAATTTAGGGGTAGAAACTGTTCCGATTGGCCAGTCCGGGTCAACTTGCAATATCTCAAAAGTTTCCCAGGACCAACTGGTTTTCCTTGAGACTTGGCATAGCAAGGCGCAAAATGTATTTTATCGATTCGGTTCACAGGCGAAAGTTCCGAAAGTAATAACTGGCAAGCATCCTTGTACAGGTCTTCCATTGTCCCCTAGGTGGTTCACACCGTCCATCACTTGGCAACCCTCCATGCTCCTATCCTTGACAAGGAACATGATGTCGCAGGGGCTGAGGTCACTTGGAGATCTCCAGAGCCTTCCGATTCTGCGCAGAAGTCATGGAGCTCACATGACGGCGGCTGCACAGGACCTCCATTTTAAGTACTGCGGACTAGTAGGCCTGAATGCCAACTTAAGCAAAAACAGACATAACAGTAATTAAAGTATAGAAATGAAGATTCTAATGTTTAATCCCGTTCTAATCCCAATGTATATTAGTATTTACCTAGCTTGTAGCAACATTTAAAGCAATAATACTCACCATTCTGCAGTACTGAAAGCACAAACCATCACAAAGCAACATAAATCATGCAATTCTCTATTTCACCACGACTTAAAGTTAGTTTGCATACCACAGTTAATTAACTTAGTTGTTCTGCCATGCAATTAGCATCTTAATCCCACGTGTATCTTGTGTTTATAAAGGTGTAAGGGTTGGTTAACAATGTCTCACGTCAAACTAATTAGTACGAGTTAATATTTAGAATTATTACGTAAATAATTTCATGCAAAATAGAGGAGGTATGCAAAATTTTGTTTTTCCTGCTCCATCACAGTTGAAAGTGGGCACAGTGTGGGGGTTATGGACACAGCCACTACAGTAATCTTTGCTTCTTGTATTACATTTTGCTGTTCAGTAGTTTCAGCTGGGTGCACCAGTTGCAGTCTTGCTGCTTAGCAACTCCTAAGCAGGTATTTCTGATTCGTTTTCAGCATGTCTTGCTTTCTACTGTTCAGGGGTTTTACCTGCTCTGATGCAAACCTTGCATCTCTGTTTGTTTCTTTTCTTGGACCGTAATGTTTAGGAGTTGCAGCTGCTCTGGTGCAAAATGTACTTCTTTGTTTGTTTCTTTTTATGGACCGAAGATTTTTAGGAGTTGAAGCTGCTCAGAATGCAGCCATTGCTGGTAAGTCTGTTTCTTGTTTGCCTCTTACCTAGCAGAGGTTCCAGCTGCTCTGGATTGAGGCGATTTTAGTGATTTATGTGGTTCAGAGCAGAGCACCAGTATTTGTGTGGCCAATTTCTAGTATTAGTGGCAGTTTGGAAACTCTGGCCACTAGGTTGCCAGTTATATCAGTTGCTTCGTCTATTTTAGAAAAATATGAGCTATAGCTCATCTCTTTTAGGAACATCAATGGAGAAGGGCTATAATTTTTTCCTCCTTCTTACAAAACCATAACCATCAAGTCCATTCTTTTATTCATTTGCTTGCATCATCAGCTGTAGTAAACACAATGGGAAGGGTCAGGAGGATGGGACCAGTGGCCCAGGAAACAGGAAGGCTAGCCTAAGTATTATGACTAGCTTTGAAGGGGTAGTTTGTGCTTTCCTAGTTGGCAGGGCTTGGCATACTTCACCTTATGCTGCCAATAAAAGCAGATAATATCTTCAGAATAGAAAGGGTGTATTGTTTGGGAGAAAAGGCATCTTGCTAGATGTAGGAGCAGGCAGAGTTAACGGAAGTTTGTGAGAGTCAGAAGGGGCAAGGAAGAGATCAGAATGAAAGTTAACTTGCCGAGACATAGAAACGTTGTTTTGCTTCGGCACATGAGTCAGAGAAAAGCAAGGCTAAAATTGGCCAAAATGAGGCCTGCCAACTCTCTGCTGTCCTTGCTGAATCACTGACAGAATATCGACTACAGAAATATCGACGACAGAAATATCGGAGCCAAAATATCGATGTCCACAATATCGAAGTTCTATCTACATTATAGTCCAAAAATATAGAGAAAAAAATATTGTTGTCAAAAATATCGTTGTTAAAAATATAGATTTTTGAATGTATGAAAAACTAATGTAAAATAAAGTAAATAATACCTATAATTAAAAGAAACATAGTAAAAATTAGTTTAAAATGTTTAAAATTATAACTAATACATACAATGTAAAAATAAATTAAACATATATATGTCTAAAATATAATAAATATACTTTCTTAATGATATTTCTAAATAATTATTTAAAAAACTTATAAATTGTTAAAAACATTTTAAAAATGATAAATACGTATGTACAAAAAAACAAAAACATAAATAAAAATATAAAAAATAGATATAACAAATGAAAAAATTACAAAATTTTTAATCTTTTTAAAATAAATGAAACACTACATCAACTAAAACAATAGAGAAAGTATTGGATAGCGGAGGGGATACAATTACTATTCCCACTCCAAAGAGTGTAACAGTAGGGAAAGGGTTGGATAGCGTTGGGGTAAAAATTACTATTCCCACTCCAGTGAGTGCAACAGTAGGGAAAGTGTTGGATAGCGTAGGGGTACAAATTACTATTCTCACTCCAGAGAGTGCAACAGAAGGAAAAGTTTTGGATAGCGTAGAGGTAAAAATTACTATTCCCACTCCAGTGAGTGCAACAGTAGGGAAAGTGTTGGATAGAGTAGGGGTAAAAAATACTATTTCCACTCCAGAGAGTGCAACAGTAGGGAACTTGTTGGATAGCATAGGGGTAAAAATTACTATTCCCACTCCACTGAGTGCAACAGTAGGAAAAGAGTTGGATAGTGAAGGGGTAAAAATTACTATTCCCACTCCACTGAATGCAACAGTAGGGAAAGTGTTGGAAAGCGAAGGGGTAAAAATAACTATTCCCACTCCACTGAATGCAACAGTAGGGAAAGTGTTGGATAGCGTAGGGGTAAGCATTACTATTCCCACTCCAGTGAGTGCAACGGTAGGGAAAGAGTTGGATAGCGAAGGGGTGAAAATAACTATTCCCACTCCACTGAATTCAACAGTAGGGAAAGTGTTGGATAGCGTAGGGGTAAAAATTACTATTCCCACTCCAATCAGTGCAACAGTAGGGAAAGTGTTGGATAGCATAGGGGTAAAAATTACTATTCCCACTACAGAGATTGCAACAGTAGGGAAAGTGTTGGATAGCGTAGGGGTAAAAATTACTATTCCCACTCCAATCAGTGCAACAGTAGGGAAAGTGTTAGATAGCGTAGGGGTAAAAATTACTATTCCTACTCCAATCAGTGCAACAGTAGGGAAAGTGTTGGATAGCATAGGGGTAATAATTACTATTTCCACTCCAGAGATTGCAACAGTAGGGAAAGTGTTGGATAGCGTAGGGGTAAAAATTACTATTCCCACTCCAGTCAGTGCAACAGTAGGGAAAGTGTTGGATAGCATAGGGGTAAAAATTACTATTCCCACTACAGATAGTGCAACAGTAGGGAAAGTGTTGGATAGCGTAGGGGTAAAAATTACTATTCCTACTCCAGATAGTGCAACAGTAGGGAGAGTGTTGGATAGTGTAGGGGTAAAAATTACTATTTCCACTCCAGATAGTGCAACAGTAGAGAAAGTATTGGATAGCGGAGGGGATAAAATTACTATTCCCACTCCAAAGAGTATAATAATAGGGAAAGTGTTGGCTAGCGTAGGGGCAAACATTACTATTCCCACTCCAGTGAGTGCAACAGTAGGGAAAGTGTTGGATAGCGTAGGGGTAAAAATTACTATTCCCACTCCAGTGATTGCAACAGTAAGGAAAGTTTTGGATGGCGAAGGGGTAAAAATAACTATTCCCACTCCACTGAATGCAACAGTAGGGAAAGTGTTGGATAGCGTAGGGGTAAAAATTACTATTCCCACTCCACAGAGTGCAAAAGTAGGGAAAGTGTTGGATAGCATAGGGGTAAAAATTATTATTCCCACTCCAATAAATGCAACAGTAGGGAAAGTGTTGGATAGCGTAGGGGTAAACATTACTATTCCCACTCCAGAGAATGCAACAGTAGGGACATTTTGGATAGCATAGGAGTAAAAATTACTATTCCCATTCCACTGAATGCAAAAGTAGGGAAAGCGTTGGATAGCGTATGGGAAAAAATTACTATTCCCACTCCAGAGAGTGCAACAGTAGGGAAAGTCTTGGATAGCCTAGGGGTAAAAATTACTATTCCAACTCCAATAAGTGCAACAGTAGGGAAAGTGTTGGATTTCGTAGGGGTAAAAATGACTATTCCCATTCCAGATAGGGCAACAGTAGAGAAAGTATTGGATAGCGGAGGGGATAAAATTACTATTACCACTCCAAAGAGTGTAACAAGAGGGAAAGTGTTGGGTAGCGTAGGGGTAAAAATGACTATTCCCACTCCAGTGAGTGCAACAGTAGGGAAAGTGTTGGATAGCGTAGGGGTAAAAATTACGTTTCCCACTCCAGTGAGTGCAACAGTAGGGAAAGTGTTGGATAGCGTAGGGGTAAAAATTACTATTCCCACTCCACTGAATGCAACAGTAGGGAAAGTGTTGGCTAGGTAGGGTTTAAAATTACTATTCCCACTCCAAAGAGTGTAACAGTAGGGAAAGTGTTGGATAGCGTAGGGGTAAAAATTACTATTCCCACTCCAGAGAGTGCAACAGTAGGCCATAATTTAATCAACAATGCCGTGCTTCTTGTCCGTTTTGCGCTCCGTTGTTCCCCGGCTGGAGGTTTCACGATGGTGGCGACCTGATCGCCCATTTGCATGGAGCTCTGCTCCGCGGTCTTTGGTGCATATATTTTTTCCCGATTAGCGGGCGCCAACTGCTAACCACTATTTTGATTAGTCATCTGTATGCAGCCACGCGTTTATTGATTGACATCTAAGCGCTTCTTGCCCATATCATTCTAGCAGTTACCATTGGAACTCGTTTTCTTCATACAAGCACTACATACCTATTTTCAGTCCTTCCCCTGTGGACTTGACTTATTAGCAATAGACTGCTGGCTGTTTACCTTATTTTGGCTTTAGACCAACAGTTTTAATCTGAATGAAGCCCGGCATTGTTGATTAAATTATGGCCTTAAGTAAAATCTTGTTGTCTCTACAAACAGAAATATTAATTGCGCCCTGAAGAAGGAGCTTTCAGAACTACATGGGATCTCCGAAATGCACGTCGGCGCTTTTTCTTTTTGTTTATTGTTTTTGCTTTTTACTGTATTGTGTCATTCATTGTTCTGTTGAGTCTTCTTTTGTTAACTATTCATGTGGCTTGTCTCATGTATTGATTTGGATGAGTAATTATATTTCTTGACTGGCTCCCTTAACAATCTGCTTGCTGGGCTTAGGACATGTTTTTCTTTAAATGTTTGTGTTACATTTTGTGTTTTATGAATGAAAATGATCAAAAAATGGATATGTAAATATATTTTTGATAAATAAATTAAACAAAAAATATTTTATAAAACTTACTCTTGGTCTGTGGGTATATTTAATTTAATGGACTAATAGTCTTCAGTTGATGTATTAGTGTGAGGGAAGTGCTTTTGTCTTTTTTATTCGTATTTTCCCTGATTACTTCCCCACGCATCTACTATTTCAGGGTCCCTCTTTCGTTTTTTGGTTGACACTCCACTGAATGCAACAGTAGGGAAAGTGTTGGATAGCATAGGGGTAAAAACTACTATTCCCACTCCAGAGAGTGCAACAGTAGGGAAAGTGTTGGATAGCATAGGGGTAAAAATTACTATTCCCACTCCAATAAGTGCACCAGTAGGGAAAATGTTGGATAGCGTAGGGGTAAAAATTACTATTTCCACTCCAGATAGTGCAACAGTAGGGAAAGTGTTGGATAGCGAAGGGGTTAAAATTACTATTCCCAATCCACAGAGTGCAACAGTAGGGAAAGTGTTGGATAGCGCAGGGGTAGATATTACTGTTCCAGCTCCAGAGAGTGAAACAGTAGGGAAAGTGTTGGATAGTGTAGGGGTAAAAAATACTATTCCTACTCCACTAAGTGCAACAGTAGGGAAAGTGTTGGATAGTGTAGGGGTAAAAATTACTATTCCCACTCCAGATAGTGCAACATTAGGGAAAGTGTTGGATTGCAAAGGGGTTAAAATTACTATTGCCACTCCAGAGAGTGCAACAGTAGGGAAAGTGTTGGATAGCAGAGGGTTAAAATTAACATGCTTATCAATTACATCATTTTATAATTAAATAAGAAATTCATAATTAATTGACAAAAAATTAATTATAAATACCAATAAATTTTACGCTGATGATATTCTTTTGTACCTGGCTTCCCCGCGTAAATCGCTGATAGTACTGGTTGATGTATTGCACTCATTTGGCCTCAACTCCGGCCTAGTCATCAATTGGGCTAAATCTTGTGTGTATGTCCTCTCTGGGGAGGCTCCTATCCTTCCGCGGGGTTGTCCTATCCAGATTGCTCCGTGGGGATTTAGGTACCTGGGTATCTTCATTACCCTGGACGCGGAGACCCGGTATAAACAGAACTTGCTTCCCCCCCTCCAGCGCCTGAAGGATGATGTCGCGCGTTGGAGGCGCTTGCCGCTCTCGCCGCTCCGCCGGGCGGCATTGTTTAAGATGATGTCGCTGCCACGTTTCCTGTATGCCTTACAGAACACAATGGACGTTGTCCCGGCGCGCTACTTTCGCGAAGTGGAGATTTTGCAGCGCCGCCTGTTCTGGGAGGGTAGACCGCGTATCGCCCTGGCGAAGCTGACGCTCCCGTGGTACGACGGGGGGGTTGCCCTCCCAGACATCAAGCGATATTACTGGGCCTCCCAGCTGGCTGCGATAAATCACGGCCTTTACGGGCCCGCTCTAAACCCGGCCTTTGAGATGGATAAAATGTTACTGCCGGGCGGCGACTATAATCGGGCGCTTTATTCTAGCTCGCTCGACGCACGTCTGACGGGCCCCACGCGGGTCATGGTGCGAGTGTGGCACGCGGCTAACTTGGCGATGGGGTGGAAGGATCGTTTGACTCGGGCGACGCCACTATACGCATCTGAGCGGCTGGGCTCCCTGTGGACCTCGAAGGGCTTTGAGAAGTGGGACATGATAGGCATCAGCAGGGTGGGCGATCTCTGGACGAGGGGGGGATTCAAAACGTTCGATGTGCTGCAGACGGAATTCCAGTTGCAGGACAGGGAGTACTTTCGATATATGCAGATCCGTCATGCGTTGTGCTCCGTATTCCCGGACGTTGCCTCCATCCCGGAGTACTCCCCTCTGGAAGATAGAGTGCTAGATGGGCATGTACCGGACGGCACAATTTCATTAATTTACAAAAAACTCATCAATGATCGCTCGGGACTGCTGACTGGCCTTCGTGAGGCATGGGGGGCTGATGGATTGGAGCTGGATGACGAGGACTGGGTGTCTGCGGTGGCCTCCCCGAAAGAGGTGGCCATACCGGCTCGCCTTCGTTTCGTCCAGCTCAAGATACTCCATAGGGTCTATGTTACGGGGCCGAGTCTGATGCGTATGGGCTATGCTGTGGACGGGTTGTGTAAGCGTGGGTGTGGTTCTTTGGGGACCTTTCTCCATATTTTGTGGGAATGCCCGGAGGTGGCGCGATTCTGGCGTGGTGTGCATGAGGTTTTGCAGGCAGTTACGCATGTGCCGCTGCTGCCCGAGGCGAGGAGATGTCTCCTGAATGTGTGGGAGCCAACCGACTACTCAGTGCCGCAGACGTGGTGGGTGACTCTGGGATATATGGTGGCCAAGCGTGATATTGCGCAATTGTGGGGTTCCCAGAGGTCACCGACTGTCTCGGCGTGGAAGGACAACATGGATTGGTGTATGTTTCGGGAAAAGGTGGTGTATGTTGCGAGAGGTAAGCCTGGGAAATGGGTGAAAGTGTGGGGCCCCTGGAACGCCTACCGTGGGGGAATCTGTACCCCGCCGCTGATGCCTGATCCGTCACCGGCCCCGTCTCCTTAGCCTGCTTGTCTTCCTGGTTCTGGGCATTGAGTCCACTTTGTCTCCGTCCCGACCTATCCCCCCCCTTGATATTCCTGTGTATCGGTAGGGTCCCCCCCAGGGGAGCACATGCTATTGTTTCCGATTGAGGATTGCCTTGTGGACTTGTTTTTTCGTTATTTATATAAAAATGAAACCGTTGTGTGGGGTCCGGATGGTGTGGCTGCCAACGCTTCTCTCAACTCCTGTGATCTCACTTCTGCCGCAGCGTGTGTTCTACTGTTTGTATTATATGCTCTTTTTGTTAGCTAGCGGCCGGCCTGAAGGTTGTAGGCCCATCTTTGTATATCTTTTGGATTCTGTAATAAACGGTTTCAAAATAAATAAATAAATAAATAAATAAATAAATACCAATAAATTAAAATTAATAATTACTTTAATAAAATTAAATTATTTCCCACCCTATTCCCCTATAAACCCACAACCCACTCCTAAAATAAATTAACACAATTAATATAATTATAAATTAATCAGTTAATAAAAATTAATCACCAATTAATAATTAACAAGAAATTAATTTTCAATACCAATAAATACAAATTAATAATTACTTTATTATAATTAAATTACTTCTCACCCTATTCCCCTATCAACCCACAACCTTAAACCTTCTTAACTTGTTTCCAGCAAAGGTATCCTGATCAAAGTTACGTCCTCTTTCCCCCTATTGTTGGGGATTTGTAAGGTATGGTTTGGGGATTCCATTGTAGGAAACCAAAAGAATAGACAAAATGTAGCAAATGGTTTGGGGGTTTTTGGAAAATTGGGCAAAATGTGGGAAGTCTGCGTTTGTACTCTAAGAATGACATTAATAAAAAGTTTGCTGTACTCAGACCACCTTCTTCCCAGTTTCCAGGAACAGACTGAGTTGCAACAAAAATATTTTTTTCAACAGTTTTGCAATTTTCTAAGTTGTAGTCAATGTTTTTTCTATTTTTGGGGTTTCTACCCACTTGAACTTTGCGAAGAAAACAGGTGTTAAACCCATGGGTGAACACATAAACTTATACATTTTTGAAAAGTGGAGAAAATTCTGAATTCAGCAATGGGTTATTTGATTAAATCGCTCATGGTTTTCCCAAAGAAACTAATTGTTGAAATCAAAATGTAATGAAAATAATTTGGAAAATAATAGAAATAGTTGCCACAGTTTTCATTCGAATGTTTTGCCCGCGGGCCCAACCAACAAAAGTAATATACTATTAGGTCTGTCAGACTGCACTAGTCAAAGGGATATTTAGCATTTGTTGGTTGTCCAAAAACATGTACTACGAAGAACCATCAACTTGGCAGCAGCTTATAATTATTTTTCATTGTGGACCAACTGTACACCAATTCATAAAGTAAAAATTAATTAATGAAAAATGTGTATAAACGAAACCTGTGTATTTTAAAAATGTGCCCAAGGTAATTAATTTAGGAAAAGTGATTATTGGCACAACCCTGAATTTGGAGTTGCTCATAATATCGTGTAATTCAGAGGGCATTTTGCAAACTATGTTCTTACTTGCATACTGGTTTACGTTTGGAAGCCAAAAATGAAGTGAAATACAATTGATAAAGACAAATATTGTGCTATTCTGTTTTCTAACACTTTTCATAAAACAGTAAACCAGTTGTGTGGATGGGCTGTTTTCTGCGACAGGAAAGCCCAAAAGCATAATATGGAAACATCAAGATTTTTCGTTTGAGGTTGACTTGTTAAATGGGAGCGGTAGTTTCAGTCGATAACCTTTCAAGTATTGCCCGGCGGTAATCGCCTCTTATACCATTCGATGATTAACCAACAAAAGAGGCAGGCGCCGGAGACTGGAAGGCAGGAAACAAAGTTTTATTCCGTCGGAGCAGAACACATCAGATCGGACAGCAAGGTATCGTCTCGAGGTGCTCTAACCACATCTCTGAGGCCTGGCCTCTTATACACAGGTTTATTGCTTTATTACATGTTACACATTCTTGTTGAGCCTTTGATGTATGGAAAGACATCCTTGGAATCCCCACTTCAAGCTCGTTCCCACACATATCTACAGTGGAAGTCCCCACCCCACCCACAGTAGGAGATGGCTATCACACAGCTGGACATTCCGCCAATTCCCGGAGGTGTGTGCGACTGGTCGGGTCTCAGGGGGTGGGGGGCCTTGATCTACTGTAATCCCTTTGATGTGGGGTGTTGTCCCTTACAGTAGGGGCAATAAACTGCATCCGCAGGGCTAGGTGATGGCCTGGGATCGGTTCGGACAATCGGGCGCAGAGGAAGGGGGTTATCAAAGGGATGTATGACCATGTATGGGATGAAAGAAGGTGTCGGTCAGGCGTGGGATGTGGTTCCATGGCAGGGTCGCGCAGAAGGAGAGGGTTTATGGCCCATGTATGAGAGAGCGGGGGGTGGCCGGCGCGCGAGGGATGTTCGCAGCGCCAGAGGGACGCGCTGGCGATTCGGCAATGAGGTCATGGTGCCTAAAATGGCCGTCGCGCGTTTTCTGCGTGTGGCGCTTGGGGAGAGACAAGATGGCGCAGATAATGTTCAGTTACGAACTAAATTTCCACAGTCCTCCCTTTTAACATATCTCGCCAGCTTGTTTAGTTCGGATCTATCCCCATAATACCACGAACTTCTACCTCGTACAGAGCTTTCATATGTTCTGCTTCAAAGTTCAGAGTCTTAGGGCGGACAGGAATAATCTGACACAATTGTACATAATTACATGTAGTTGCTGTGATAGGCGAGGAGGTAGCGCATACAAAAATTACATCAGCTGTGTCATATGTCAGACCCGGAGATAGGAGGAGGGAAGCTCGCTTGAACACAAACATGATACCGTAAAGTAAAAAAAAAAAATGTTCTGGCAAAACAAGGAATATTACGTACATTACTTAAGGCCTAGACTTCGTGTGGATCAAACTAGACAGCATAGTCATGTGCACGGCTGGTGTTATACAAGTGTCATTATACAAAGTTAATGTTTCTTAACTATCAGTGTACAGTTGGAAGTGACCGATGTAATATCATGAAAACTCGATTGGAAGATAGTCAATACGAAAGCGGTTGGGAGAGGAATTCAACTCAACATGAGTTACAGTCAGGGAAGGGAGTTCTTCTTTCCAGTGTCCTATTATAGCGAGCCATCACTGGTAAGCTCTCATTGTTCTTCTTCTTTCGTTGGCACTGTTGAGCACCGGCGGTGGAGCTAAGGTCCAGCTCAAATCCAAGTTTTCACGTAGCAGGGTGTGACCATTCGTTGCTCTTGGATCACAGTCCTGTTTCCTAACTCATCTTATCATAGGTACCTTGAGACGGGGTACCCGCATTTCGTTCTTCTTTTGTCAAGTCAAATTAAAAATCCCATATGAAAGAGGGGGGGGAGAATAT
Source organism: Triturus cristatus (assembly GCF_964204655.1). NCBI lineage: Eukaryota > Metazoa > Chordata > Amphibia > Caudata > Salamandridae > Triturus > Triturus cristatus. The sequence goes on from NC_140590.1 coordinate 561,631,641, forward strand.
GGGCGTGCTTTGGGAGGCCGAGGGAAGAGGGGGTGGAGTGGGATCGGATCAAAAAGCAGACCAAGGGGAGCAGAATCTTTTAGCACTGAGCCCATCAATCGGGCTCGACGGGCTGGGACTTCAGGTACGAGCTGATCAGTGAGCAGGGGGCTTCGGGATAGCCCTTCTTTCTATCACTTTCCATGCTGAGAATAGTGCCTCGTCCCGCATCTTTATGCTCCGTGGCTCCTCCTTGGTCGAGGCCATAGATGTTCCATGATCCGCAGCCAGGCTGTGCGTCACGTCCGACCCCTCTCCTCCGATGACCGCATGTTATCTTTGAATGAGTACAAGAAACAAAATCTTAGAGAACTGGTAGGGAAGACGTTTACATACTTCATTCTCTCTCCCAACCCCAAGTAGTGGGGGAAACGTTTATCGGTCACTCTATGGTGGATGTCTATTAACTCTTATGTCGGTGTACGCTACTAACTCATTAATCATTGCTGTGGTGCAGGTTTGCGAGTGCTCCTGCAAATTTCCATCACCAGGTCTGCTAGGTGTTGATTCCTGTACCTTATAAACGTAGCAAGAAGTCTGACATCTATCAACTTCCTGGTCTATCAAAATTCGAACCGGCTTCTCCGGCAGAGACTCGTCTTTCTAACGCAAGCCCTGCTGATTCATATTTTTCTCCAGGGACTGCTAAGTTTATGAAAAAGTGCGAGGTGCTACTGTCATGGGCTCACAAATATCTGTTTTGGGGAGGAAAACGCGCTAAACATTTTTCTTGCGGGAGACAATAGTTAACCTTTATCAGTTCTAGGCGATGTATCTTTAAAAACAAGGTCATCAGCTGTATTGCTTAAAATATAACTAGGACTATTCTGGAAGGACGGGGTGTTTAGGCGCTCTATTTCTGTGCAATGGGCGGGGCGATTCTGAGTGATGGAGGTGGAGTCGTTAGAGCCCCAAAACAACAAAAACCACTGACATATAGTTCCCGTTATAAGGGCCAGATTGGGAGACATCAGTCATCTTACATGTCCTTTCTTTCTCAGCCAATTAAGTTCCATCATTTACAGAAAGGAGAGGTAGTAGTGTGGCAAAATACGGTCGTTTTGCTTCTGTCAATTTGTTCGAACACTGTCGTGTTTAGGCCAATTATACATATACCGAGGAGGTACAGTGTTGTCATCTAATCAAAAGAGGGCAAGGGAGCCTTCAGCGAGGGAGAGAGAGAGAGAGAGAGAGAGAGAGAGAGAGAGAGAGAGGGAGAGAGAGAGAGAGAGAGCGAAAGAGAGAGAGACGTGCACATCAAGTAGGCTATTGGGTACACGTACGACATAAAACGAGAGAGAGAGAGAGAGAGAGAGACAAACGTGTACGATAATAGGCCACTTGGTGTACACACAACATAGAGCAGCACGGGTCAGTTTTTCGTACAAAAACACAAGCTGGGGGAAAACATAAATTCAACATTCACGTACACACAAATACCGGATAGGGTGTAACAGTACATACATCAAGCACAGCATGTTTCTGGTGTAAGTCACCCTCCAATTTACTAGCTTCCGGGAGAGGGAGAGTCCTTTCTTCAAACGAGGAGTTACCATATTCGGGCTTATTTTCCCATCCCCTTGATCGATAGACAAGTATTTCAGTCATACAAAGACGTTCTCTCCAGCGACCCAGGCATATGCAATACATACACATTCATACCGTTCAATCAGGGCACATACGCACAGTCATACCATACAGTTTTTCACGTTCCCAGTGATGGTCTGCATTCCACGCACCATCTCACAGCGCATGTCTATGTCTTTCCCTACATGGAGCACGGTGCGGTCTATGTCCACTCCATTCTTCAGTCGGAACTCCGATGTAACCTACAGAGAAGAAAAGAAGGGGGGGGGGCAGCATTCAAAGCACATCAGCGCGCATAAACACGAAAAAGTTCTACTTACCACGTACCAGACTAGCTGCAGGAACGTACAATACCACAGATCTTGACTATCCTTTTCGCATTTTTCTTTCTGTGTACTATATCCTTCTTTTCTACTATACCAAAATTTCTTCATTTTTATTTTTCCCTAAATTCGAGTTCCCTCTTCGTGCATTTGTTTCTCAATTAGCCGTATATTATTGGGCAAAATACCATACCTTACATGGATACAAATTTTCATCAATCCAAAATTCAGGCAAAGGGTCTGCATTATCTGTCTTCTATTTGGGAATGACAGCCGTTATTCAAAACCTTACCAACCTAGACGATTGTTATGACGCTGATTCCATAATTCCTTCGAAGAACCCTTTATTGTGAAAATGTCAGTATACAAATACGGGCCTACAACCGTATAGGCCGGCCACGGTGCAAGAGGCGTCGAGAATCATGAGCAATACTACCTTAATGCGAAAATAAAAATAATCAATAATGAGAAGACCAGCATCAATAAGGTTGTCCGCATGTCCAGTCAGTATCCTCCCTGTCCCCCGCCCGCCATGTGCAAAAAGACCGTATACATATCCCTTAACATCAATGCCAAGTAACCTGGAACGCCATAAGGAGTTGTAGGCCCCTCCTACATCGGCGCCATTTTGGGGCGAGGTCGGGTGGGTCCAGTGTACAGTCTAGATGTTTCCACTAGCTAACGGTCGGACCAGAATCCCTTTCGGCAGTCCAAAAATTTCCATTAATGCCAACAGAAAGAACAGACAGCATGAATCGTGACTTGAAGGTGGGTAAAGCAAAGTTGTTTCCTACCGGATCATGCTGAGGTTCCACCAGAACTGCTTCGGGTTGGTAGACTACAGTGTCCCCTGGTAATTCAAACAGAAACTGGCGTCAGCATGAGGGCACCACCATCTTGCAGCGACGCCGTGGTCCTTTCGGAGAGCGGGACAGCAGGCGTGTCTCTCCGCCGATACCCTGAATCAGTCTCTCTCACGGCACCAAACGGGGACAAGGTGGCCGCCGCCCGGTGCAAAGGCAAGTTACTGTGGAATGATCGAGCGATAGTGGCGGTTGCCCCCACCGGAAGTCCGCGGGAGTCGAGGGCCAATGACTCCCGTAGAATCTGCAAAGCTGAGAGGACGTCTTCAAGGGTGGGGCCCACGCCCGAGCAGGCAAGCTTCCGAGTTCCGAGGTAGCCCAGAGCCATCTTAGTGGACCAGGCCCGAATCCGAAGAGCCGGCCGCCATTTTTGAGACTCCTGTGGCAGCAGCAGTTCTCCACCACGGCCACCAGAGTGGGTCCCCCGACCGACCAACTGCGGGGGCCCACTTCTTGGGTGGAACGCCAAGGGCAATCTTGGTGCAGAAAGGAACTTCCGCCCGGGTGGTCGTCCGGCAGGTAAAACGTTTAATGGCTGCCCTGCTGCAGCTGGCTGGTGAGTGAAGCGTCAAGGGGTGCCCTACTGCAACTGGTGAGCCTCCACCTGGGGAGGCGGGGGAGGCCCGTTCGCGTCGCCTCCCCCCCCAGGGCACCCCACGCCGTCTTTCGGTGCTGTATTGTAGGACGGCCAGGCCGGCACTACAGCTTGCTGGACACCACCTCGATGCCGTCCGGGTATCGGCGCATCGTGTTGCCTACGGCCTCTTCGCACAACGGACCGTCACTGATGCCGTCTCACAGGCGGATGGATTTTGTAGGCCCTTTTTATAGCCCAAAGCCGACTAAGAGACAGCAATGTTGCTACTTCGAAGAAGGAGGGGCGGGGACTGTGTTACGCGGACGGTGAATGCTTTGGGGGTGGATGTTGCAGCAGGCTGCCATGTAAATAGTTGTGTTTTAACGTGTTTTACCCTGTTGAAGTGTTGCATATACCTACAAGTTATTAAAGCGTTTTAATCATACTATTTTGTTGGAGTGTGGCATATATATGTTGGGAGGGAGCGTATGGAGGGGGCATATAGGCGATCGGAGGACCTAATAGTAATTCGTCATTCACTCGTTGCTTGGAAGGTAACTCAGGGTAGAGCGTAGAGGGGGTCCTAACAGGGCACTGGCCTGACGTTTCAGATTCTTGTTTTTGTTTAGCTTTCTTTCTCTCCTTTATTTCTTCCTCCAACTTTCTAGCGACAAGGTGAGCTGCCTTTCGTAGTTCTCTTTCTGCCTTTACTTCTTCTCTCTTTTTCCGTTGCGTTGTTTCTTTGTGCCACATGCCGATACTATCGAGCATAGTGGGCGTCGTTTTATTGCTACGTAGAGCTATTTCTAGCGTTTCTATTTTATGGTCATCAAAGGATCCCATCAGTGGCCACTGACTTTCGGAGTCCTTCTTTGTATATTTATGCCATAGTTTGCTATAGGCTACAGCGACTAGTCCATATTTAGTAAACATGTCCTTATTAGGGGTGCCTTCCAGTGGAGCCGGATGGTTCATCTCTAATAAGCGGTCCGGGCAGACCCAACTACCAATCAGTGGGGAGAAGATAGGCATGACGGGTTACAACGGGGACAAAAGTCTGCACTACCTATCTTTTCACTGCTTGCAAAGACTAGACAGAATATCTCTATTCCACGTTATTTGTAAGCAGAGAATACCTCCAAAGAACCAATATCGAACAACCAGTGTTCGGACAATCAATCAATCAATGGTGAGAAAGAGATAGGCACGACGGGTTACAACGGGGGACAAAAGTCCGCGTTACCTACCCTTCACTATCTGCAAAGACTAGACAGAATATTTCTATTCTACGTTATTTGCAAACAGAGAATATCTCAAAAAGCACTATTCGTCAAAAACAATCAATGTTTGGACAATCAATCAGTGGGGAGAATAATAGGCACGACGGGTTACAAAGGGGGACAAAAGTCCGCGTTACCTACCCTTCACTATCTGCAAAGGGAGAGAGAGTATTTCTACTCTTCCCCGTTTGTAGGCAGTGAATATCTCAAAAAGAACAATCAAATAAGCAATACTAGTATTTTCAAACAATCAATCAATCGTTTCGCAGTTTGTCGTGTTACACGACCTTACCCGGACCGCATGGACAGTTTCTCGTCTTCCGCCTCCAGCGCCCGATCGTCCTCTACTCTCCGTATTTGCCGCGGCACTCCTGATGGTTCCCAGTCAGGACCGTAGATCACTCGAGAGAGGTCTGCTCGGAACCAGTGAAGTTCGGATGATCGGCTGCCAGACGAGGGTCTATCGGGCAGGAGCTCTTCCCGATCGTTGCAGTCGTTCACTCTGTCGTTGGGACCTCTCTCATTGGATCCACGTGTCGCTGATGGGCCCCACGTTTGGGACGCCAATTGTTAAATGGGAGCGGTAGTTTCAGTCGATAACCTTTCAAGTATTGCCCGGCGGTAATCGCCTCTTATGCCATTCGATGATTAACCAACAAAAGAGGCAGGCGCCGGAGACTGGAAGGCAGGAAACAAAGTTTTATTCCGTCGGAGCAGAACACATCAGATCGGACAGCAAGGTATCGTCTCGAGGTGCTCTAACCACATCTCTGAGGCCTGGCCTCTTATACACAGGTTTATTGCTTTATTACATGTTACACATTCTTGTTGAGCCTTTGATGTACGGAAAGACATCCTTGGAATCCCCACTTCAAGCTCGTTCCCACACATATCTACAGTGGAAGTCCCCACCCCACCCACAGTAGGAGATGGCTATCACACAGCTGGACATTCCGCCAATTCCCGGGGGTGTGTGCGACTGGTCGGGTCTCAGGGGGTGGGGGGCCTTGATCTACTGTAATCCCTTTGATGTGGGGTATTTCCCTTACAGTAGGGGCAATAAACTGCATCCGCAGGGCTAGGTGATGGCCTGGGATCGGTTCGGACAATCGGGCGCAGAGGAAGGGGGTTATCAAAGGGATGTATGACCATGTATGGGATAAAAGAAGGTGTCGGTCAGGCATGGGATGTGGTTCCATGGCAGGGTCGCGCAGAAGGAGAGGGTTTATGGCCCATGTATGAGAGAGCGGGGGGTGGCCGGCGCGCGGGGGATGTTCGCAGCGCCAGAGGGACGCGCTGGCGATTCGGCAATGAGGTCATGGTGCCTAAAATGGCCGTCGCGCGTTTTCTGCATGTGGCGCTTGGGGAGAGACAAGATGGCGCAGATAATGTTCAGGTACGAACTAAATTTCCACACACTCATACTTGCCAAATACAGGAACTCTCCCCCTCTCTCTTCAGCCTCTTCATGGAACCCATCACTATCATCCTGAAACAAGCAGGGATCAATTATCACCTCTACGTGGACGACTCAGAACTCTACTACAAAATCAAATCACGCTGTGATATCCTTCATCTTAACATCACACTGAATAAGATTAATTCCTGGTTCTACTCCAACCATCTAAAACTGAACCCCAACAAAACGGAAACCATTCTATTCTCCCCCAAAAGTAACCACCCCCCAATCCAAGGCCGGATCTCTGACCTCAAAGCCCTAAATTGTTCGCTCACTCTATCCGACTCGGCTAAATCCCTAGGCTTCACCCTGGACAAAGATTTGTCACTGAAGGACCCTATAAATAACTCAGCCAAAGGAGCGCTCTACACACTAAAACACCTCAGAAAAATCAAATCTTTCATCCCATCAGAAGATTTCAAATGAGTCGTTCAGTCGCTGGTCCTCCCTAAACTGGACTACGGGAATGCTATACTCACCGGGACCCCAAAAACTCACCTCGCCCCCCTCAGATCAGTACTTAATATGGCAGCCCAGCTTATAACAGACTGCAAATGGTGTGAACACATCACGCCTGCACTCAAGTCCCTAAACTGGCTTCCCATCGAAGGAAGGTGCATCTACAAGACCGCCTGCATCACACACAAAGCCTGCACTCTCAGTCCCCTGTCTATTTAGATTACAAACGCACAAGAGTAGGAAGTGCCAGACCTTTGAGACGCTCAACCGTCCTTATCCTCGTACCTCCGCATCTAAAAAGGAAATCTACTCAGACTCGCTCTTTTTCAGGTAATGCTCCCAGCAGCTGGAACTCCCTCCCGAGGGACACTCCCTGCAACCCCTCCTACCCTGGCTTCAAAAGAGACTTGAAACGCCATCTCCTCAACAAATACTGGAGCCCATGAATCAAACTGAACCTGATTTCTATTAGGTTCCTGTGATCTGTTCATACCTCGGTTAATCTGTTGGCCTTTCTTCCCATGTGTACACCTTTATTGTTCGTGATGTCCTTCTTTCCCTGAATGCTCATTTCAGTACTTTTCCATCTTCCATAGCCCTATAATTGTTTCCATGTATGCAGTAAATATGTGCTCCTCTGTAACTTTTACTTCCCTGATTTTATATATTTAATCTTGAACCTGTGATTATAATCCTTGCTCTTGATTCTGTGCAGCGCTCGGATACCTCACGATCCAGCCCTGCCTGTGCTTTATTGGCCCCTCAATTGTTATTTGTTATGACCGAATTTCAGTAATTCCTCTCTTACGGTACCTACAAATATTTCTTTGTATATATTATTGTGTGCTCCTCTCCTGACTTTCACTTCCATTATTGCCTTGCTCTGCACGATGTAAAGCGCTCTAAAACATATGGGTCTCGCTAGCACTATATAAAACCTTAAATAAATAAATTCTCTCACCAATACAAGGAGGTTTTATAGAGGGACTATCGACTTTATAGTCACCATTCGGCACATAATCCACAAATTCAGCACAGCAATAAAAATACCTTTCAATGTGGCCTTTCTAGATGTTTCATTAGCCTTTGATTTGGTTTTAAGAAATTGTCTCTGGGAAAAACTGATCATTATGGGCATTGGTCCTGGGCTCCTGTCACTAATTCAACTGTTGTACACCGGAACATCTTCTGAGGTCAACTTAACCAAACAGGACACATAAGCAAAGAAGTATATACCAGCAGAGGAGTCATGCAAGGCTGTCTTTTGACTCCACCTCAATTTGTATCATGAGGTTTGAAAGACCTCCGGTGACATCCCGACATTAAACAGCTTAAAGCTCCCCACTGCTCTATGCGGATTATTCCATTTTGATAGCAAAAACATCTAAAGGTTTGCAAGCCTAACTTTCAGCCATAGAAATGTAATGGAAATTAAACAACTTAGGTGCCGATTCCGATCCGTTAAAAATATTTCCCGTACGAATCGTATCCGGATTTTTTTACGTACGAATCGTACAAGTCCCGTACAAACTGGCAAGTACGATTCGAATGTTAAAAAATCCATACGAATCGCATTGGGAAATTCCCCGACATGTCCTCGGGTCGGAAACAGTGTCCGACACGTCCCCGGACAGTTTTACGTACGAATCGTGAAACTGAAGTCCGAGCGCGCAAGTACGATCCGTCCCGTCCGTCCGAATGCACAACCATATGAAAAAAACACCATCCGGAGAGAACTCCCATGGCAACCATGGAGACGTCCAAACATGTGCCCGCATACGTGCCGAACACCCCCCAGCCCACCCCCCCACGTACGCGCCATAGCCCAGCACCCCCCCATGTCCGCGCCATACCCCCACCCCACCCCCGTAGGTACGGAGCGTATCCCCACCCCCGTAGGTACGGAGCGCACCCCCACCCCACCCCCGTAGGTACGGAGCATACCACCACCCCCGTAGGTATGGAGCATACCCCCACCCCAGAGGTACGGAACATACCCCCACCCCACCCCCGTAGGTACGGAGCGTACCACCACCCTGTAGGTACTGAGCGTACCCCCACCCCGTAGGTATGGAGCGTACCCCCACCCTGTGTAGGTACGGAGCGTACCCCCACCCCACCCCCGTAGGTACGGGGCGTACCCCCACCCCACCCCATAGGTATGGAGCATACCCCCATCCCCGTATGTACGGTGCGGACCCCCAGCGCGTAGCACTGGGGGGCCGCAGCATACCTACGGGGGTGGGGGTATGCTCCGTACCTATGGGGTGGGGGTATGCACCGTCCATAGGGGGGGGTGGGGGTACGCACCATCCATAGGGGGGTGGGGGTACGCACCGTCCATACGAGGGGCTGGGGGTACGGCGCGTACATACGGGGGGCTGGGTGTATGGCGCATACATACGGGGGCTGGGGGTACTGCCTGTACATACGGGGGGCTGGGGGTATGTGCTGGGGGACAGTGCTTACATACGGGGGCTGGGGGTATGCACCGTCCATACGGAGGTGGGGGTACGCACCGTCCATACGGGGGTGGGGGTACACACCGTACCCCCAGCACCCCGTATGTACGCACCGTACCCCCAGCCTCCCCCGTATGTACGCGCCTTACCCTCGGTTCACGTATGTATGGCATGTACCCCCAGGCCCCTACACCCTGCCCGTGCCTGTACGCACCCTACCAGCACCCTCACCCAGCCTTGCGCATGTACGAGTCATACCAAGCCATAGCAAATGTGAGCACTGTACAACAACATGGCCGATGTACGCACCTCACAGACGCGAAAAACACACGTACTGAACCAGGACACTGCAAAACACCACAAGGAGAGTCAATTCAAATCGCACAACATCACAAAACACGTCCAACAAGCCCAAATACATCCAATACACTGACCTGCAACAGCCAAACAGGTAAACAGAGGCCCAAAACACAACCACTCCTTATAACACACCCACCCAAAGTTCAAACACAGCCACTCCCACAAATGGACCAATAAAAAGGGCCCACACACACAAACCATGAGCCTTTGCAACAGACCCACTGCTGCCAGACCCCACAGACAACCCACAGCACCATACTTGAACCTTGACTCCATCTTACACTTGCACACCTTCACACAACCACCTTCACAAACACCCCCTCATCACATTCACACACACACCTTCACAACCACACACACACACCCACAACCATCCACACCCACACCCCACACCATGCCCACAGACAGGAATCCAAAGTTCACAACAGCGGAGCTGGAGATCCTTGTCAACGAGTCGAGCCACAGCTCTTTGGAACATTGGTCAGACAGACCAGCATAGCAGCAAAATCAGCCATGTGGCAGAGGATCGTCGAGAGGGTGAATGCTGTTGCGCCCATCAGAAGGACCAGGCATGAATGCCAAGCCAGGTGGTACGATCTGCGGAGGACGGTCCACCGCAAAATGACTGATGAATATAACCAGGGGCACATCACTGGAGGTGGCCCGCCCCGCAGACCGGTACACTACCATCCCTGGGAGGAGAAGGTGATGCGCACGCTGCCGCCGGTAGGAGTACACGGAGTATAAGGAGTCGCCGAGCCTGGTGAGTACACAAACAACTCACCCCACATGGGGGGAACCGCATCAACAACCCAACTCACAAAAATGCATGCAACTACCCCAAAGCCATCACCGGACACAACCACACTCCAAAAACACGCACATGCCACTAGCGGCTCCATGCCCCATGCACCAAGCAAGGCCATGCCAAGTCACAGGCCACACAAAACACCAACACAAGACAGGATGTTCGTGATGCCGGGAGGGTGGGCCTCCAAAATCACATTGTGCAACTCAGAAGCAGACACCAATGCCCTCAGCCCATATGGCCTAGGGCAGAGCTATACAAACAGTGTGTCCCGACACAGTACTGTGTCGCCTGCAAATGGCGGCCGCGTTGCAGGATGACATGGGTATGAAGGCCCAATTTGCACATAACAGCAGCTAATGAAGAGGCATCACTGTGAAAGAGTGTCAGCACACACCGCCGCAGCAGCGCAGACTCAGAGACACTCTGCCCAATGGGGGCCGGGAGATTCTAAACAAAGCCACATGAACAAGCCAATGGCCCTTGAAAGACCTGCAAAGTGTGTGTGCCCAGGAAGCTGGACTTAGGTGACAGAGGGTGACAGACAGACAGAGGGAGAGAGAGGGAGGGAGACAGAGGGCAACAGAGGGAGACAGAGGGAGACAGAGGGAGGGAGAGGGAGAGAGAGAGGGGGACAGAGGGCGACAGAGGGAGACAGACAGAGGGAGGAGGGTGACAGAGGGAGGGAGAGAGGGAGACAGAGGGAGACAAAATCACCCTTGGGTGGTGTGGGCATGTCTGCTCGTCAGCAGGTGGACTGTGTGCATGTTGACAAGGTCTGGCAGTGCGTGAAACACCCCTTTTTTGTTTGGAAATCACTGGGCCATGTGTCAAACTGTGCACGAGTAGATCCTTGCTGCTGGCAAAAACCTAACCTTACACCCAGTATACCCACTCACTGTGTTTGTTAGAACCCACTCACAAATGCATAAGTTACCTACCTGCATTCTCCAATAGATATGAAAAAGCACCATTTGGCCACGTACAGTGCAACACGTAAGCCGGTTCTGCAGCGCTCGCTACGCACGCTCGCTACACTGCTCACTGCGTTAAAAAATTATGCAACAACAAAGAGAGTGTCACACATAGGAAAAGTGTTGAAAGCTGTAGCCAAGGGACATACCCATGCACCATGCACAATGCACAGGGACTTGCCAAGTACAGACAAGGTAGATGACACTTGGCCCTGCTTTAGACAGCACAAGGCAATCCTGTGACCACTGTACACTCAAACACCAACTCCACATGCCACCTACCTACCACAGGAACTCACATTCACTGTCATGCCAGCATGCACCATGAGGGGATAGACACATCACCTGGTAGACCCAATGACAAATCACACCACACCCAACATCATGCCCGGTCACACACACCCCCCCTTACACAAGCACACAACCCCGGGGCAGCCAACGCAAATTGGCACTCCCACAATGGATATGTGACACAACAAGACCAATCCATAGCCGAATAAGCATCCCAACACTCATTAGACAGGCCAAATAACCAGCAGTACATATCAATCTGTCCCCCGCAACATACCCATCCACAAGTGCACTGTGAGAGGAATGCTAGACATATCCAACTACCCAGAGGAACTGTGCCAACTTGAATATGTATGAAACATGGATGATGCATGAAACACCATTAACATTGTCTCTCTCTCACACACAGGGCAACGTCGTCGATCTCCCCCCAACACTGGTGGGGAAAAATCACAGGACCAGGCTCGGCGTGACGATGATCCCACCGGCAGCGACGACTCTCACCACACCGTGGATGACCCCGACCAACCTGGCCCCTCTGGTGCCCAAGCACCTGCAGCACCTGCGTCAGGTACAACTGTGCCAACCACCACCCCCATTCCTGCTACATCCCAGGATACACACAGGAGCCCTGCTCACACACAACAACGCAGCCAGTCTGACCAGGAGGGACAAGGTACTCCGGGCACCCAGGAGGAGGCAGGCGACCCCGCAAATGCCATCCCTCAGGGGACCCGGAGACCCGATGTGCCCACAAAGGCAGGCCAGGCTCAAGTGGGCAGGGGTGGTGGGAGTGGAGGACGGTGGAGGCGCGAACCTGACCAGACAGCTGAGGAAACCATTATGTCACATGTCCGCAACATCCTGGACACATACCGGCGTGACACCAGGGGCATCAGCCAGGTAGTGGAGACCCTCAATGAGATTAAGAACATGCAGGCCGAGCAATATGCCAGTCAACAGCAACACCAAGGACGGATGGAGGCAAGACAGGCTGAGCTCGTGGCGGTGCTAACGGACATGAGCCGTTCACTCCGTCGGATTGCCAAAAACATGGGCAACCCTCCCTGTGCCACCAGGCGAAGATCAACAGCAGCCACAGGGAGGGATCAGGAGGAGGAGGATTCGTCCGACGGAGCATCACAGACATCGTCACGGCCTGCTTCTGAGGGTCCCCCGAGGAAGGTGGGTCGTCCACGCAAAAGACCGTGAGAGTCAGCGGACCATCACCATCTCCCAGGCCACCTGGCCTGGCACCTGGCCCTCTGGCGCAACAGCAGCACCTCATCCAATGACATTCTCTGCCACATGGACTTGCTGGTCACTGTCTGACCAATGTTGACAAAGACTGTGGCATGGACTCTGATGACTTCCAATGGCAAGGATCCCAACTCCCCCTGTGAACTTTGGATTACAGACACCCAGCGAGCACCTCTTTACATCCCCCCAAACACGTACCCCACCACTAATAAAAATCATAAAAATCACAAGATGATGCCGTCATTTTGCATTATTCCATAACATGTGTGTGTTGGAAAGTCAAACCATGCCTGAGTTTTGAAGTAACTCCAACTATGCATACCCTGGGGTCTGAGTCTGGCACAGGACACACATGGGTCACAATGTATCATCCAATACAGACATGGAGCACCATACTCACCCGTGATAGGCCCAACCAGCTGAGAGGGTGTCTGCACAACTGTGCGGACAGACCTATTTCGGAGAGCAACAGTCATGCGCAGAGGTCAGGGATCATGTGGAGTGTCCTGGGGTGGGAGTCCCAGGTATGTGTAGCCAGGTGGGAGAACTATGTCCTGCATGCTGGAGTCAGGTGGATGTGGAGAATGGTGGCCAGGCCAAGGTTGGATGCATGGAGATGGCACAATGGCGTCTTGGATGACAGTGCCACAAGGTTGTGTTGGGGTCGTGGTCTGCATCCTGAGTGTGGGCGTGGATTGTGAAGGTCATCCTGCAGCTGACAGTGATCCATTGCAGCTATCTCTGTTGGACGGTGATGTGGCTGGGTTGCCGGATGTTGAAGCAGAGCTGTGCAGATGCACCCTGGATGTGGACAAGTATCATGGGAGGATTAGACACGGATGTTGTAGTTGACCTGGGGGATGGTCTGTCTTGCCTTGAGGCGGATCGAACTGTGGATCTTGTGCATAATGCAGAGTGTGCTGAAGCCTGAGGTACAGATGCTGGTGATCAGCATAGCACATGTGAGCAAGCAATCCATGATGCACACCAGCTCGTGTGCGTGGACACTGTATGCCTGTGCAGGGCCCTTGCGGGTGGGACACAAGCAGTTGACCTAGCTGTAAGGGGACAATCCGCAGATGAACACCTCAGTCGTGTACAAGTCCAGCATCAGGTGGCCGATGTTCAGCCATCTGCCAATGGATACCATGCATTATTCAATATGAGAACTGGCAAGGACTGCATCTTTGGGGAGGGTGAGGAGCACCTGGCTGGCAATGGGACACCAGATGATGATGAGATGCAGTACGCATGTCATGGTGTAGAGGGGGATCCAGGACACATTGTAGACTGACACGCTGAGACATGATACCTGGGCTGTTGTGGGGACTGAGATGCCAAAATACCTACACAGCCATGTACATCATGCACAATACATATCATAATCCCTGACAAAATGCATCTTTGGGGAGGGTGAGGAGCACCTGGCTGGCAATGGGACACCAGATGATGATGAGATGCAGTGCGCATGTCATGGTGTAGAGGGGGATCCAGGACACATTGTAGACTGACACGCTGAGACATGATACCTGTGCCATGTGTCCCACAACGACACCATACTACATGCAGAGGCCTGGAGTACCACTCCCATGGCCTTGTTGGGGTACAGAGCCGGTGGGGAGTAGGAGGGACATGACCTGGTTGGTGTGACAGGGCCTGGAAGGCGTGCCAGCGCTGTGTAGGCAGTTGGAATTGCACACTCATTATGCAAAGGTGTTGTGTGGGCGATGAGTGCATGCCTGAGTGCATGCAACAAATGTATTGGATGGACATTGCTTGGTGGGTGGCCTCAACATCATGGTGTAGCGTGATGTGGCACATGCAAGGACATGAGGCACGTGCAATGTGCATGTAGCATGTGCAGACGGTCCAGCCTTTCCCACCGCAACTGTGTCACACACAAGCAGATTACACCAAAATGAATGGGTGGAGGGAGGAAGGGGGGTGCGTCTTAGAGGCGTGTGTGTGAGGGCAAATATAGAAACTCTGTGTGCCCTTGCTGCAGGGCCTGCAGCAGCAGGCACCATGTCCTGAAAACCATGCCACAAGTTGCACACAAACACAAGCATGTCAGAAAGGACTACTGCAAAAGGTGTATGAGAAGGAAGGAGTGTCTGGTTCAACATGGCACACACACAGACAATGGATGCACATGCAGCAAAGTGGCTGTTGTGGGGACTGAGATGCCAAAATACCTACACAGCCATGTACATCATGCACAATACATATCATAATCCCTGACAAACAGCTTGCATCTTGCTACTCTACACATAGACTCATATGCACAATCTGTGACAACTATGCCAGACATGCCGCATGCACAGTGGCAAGAGACCTGCATTGACAGAGATGAGGCACCTTGGAGGCTGAGGGACACCTTTATTAGTCATGTTTGCCGGAAGGCAAATGCATCTATATTAACAGATGCACAGGTCATGTGGATGAACATGTGGAACCTACACTGGCACCCCCCTTTGCACCACAGATGCAGGAAATCCATAGAACTGGCACACAAGTGATGGGTTTGAGGCAAACACCCCGCGCTGCTCACGGAGAGGCTACTATTCACCATTGAGCCTCTAATGGGGATGTCCCACACTATGTCAACCCGGTGCATCCCGTATGTTTCCGAGGCAGTGTTACACACATTGATGCCTTCATCCCAATCCACAATTACATTACAGATGACTGTCACCAAGTGTGACTATCAATTCAGTTGAATCCAGCTCCATGTCATGTGCCCCATGGTGATTCTACATGTATGCAAAGTAACCAAACATGAACAGGAGCAGTGCACACACATTCCAATCAAATAGCACACCCAAAAAGCTGTGCTGCATCCCTTACCCTAAGGTGAATTTTCGACATGTCCGTGCATGTTACGCTGATTCAGCACACGTTGCTGTATTCATGAGGAATAGCAGGAGCACAACAATGCCACCAGCAGACGGCATGCGCAAATACCTGGGGAAGAGAGACACACAAGTAGTGAGCCAAAAGAAGCACATCCGCATGCATGGGCATGTACTCGACACGTATAAGGTTGTCAACATGCTAGGTGAAAATAGTGTCTCAGGAAAGACATTCTTTTATTACACCATCACTCGAGTGACACATCCAAACACACCTCTGACTCACTTGCCATACATGCAGATGGACCCACACATTGCAACACATGCCACACAAGGCTCAATGCGTGCACACTCAGACACTGCAACTCACCACTTAGCAAAGAAGTTGCGTATGAGCCGACTCTGGATGTCCTCTTCCTCCTCCTCCTCAACGTCACTTGCCTCGTCACCAAGCCCCTCGTCCTCCACGGGTGGATGTTCCTGCTCATCCGGATCCAGGATGAGTGGCACAGCTTTCTCCACTGCCATGTTGTGCAGCATGCAGCACACGAGGAAGATTTTGCAGACCTTCACCGGTGCATATGGGAGTGCGCCGCCGGTCTTGTGGAGGCACCGGAATCGGCTCTTCAGGAGGCCAAAGGTCCTCTCTATCACTCACCTGGTCTGCCCATGGGCGTTGTTGTACCGGTGATCGGCAGCCGTTCTGGGGTTGCGGAGAGGCGTGATCAGCCATGGCATGTTGGGATAGCCAGAGTTCCCTACATGGAAACATCATGGACAGAAGTGGGTCAGGAGAAGCAGTAAGACAGAAAGATGATGCTAAATACAGGAGTAACAAAGTATACCCACCAACAAGACATGCTCATTCGTTGCGCAGCTGCAGCATCATTTCAGGCACACTGCTACGCCTCATGATGTAGGCATCGTGTGCTGATCCTGGAAAACGAGCACAGACATGGGAAATCACCATGTTAGCAAGACACACCACAAGGGCATTGATGGAGTGGTAGTGTTTACGGTTGCGAAAGGCTACCCCCTGTGCCTGTGGTGGTACCAAAGCCACATGTGTACCATCAATAGACCCAATGACATGGGGCATCCCTCCCAGGGCATAGAAGTCACCCTTGACACCTGTCAACTGCTCAGGAGTTGGGAAATGAATAAACTCATCCAGGTGAACCAACATGGCCTCTAAAAAATCATGCAGGACACGGATGAACATGGTCTGGGACATGCCACCAACATGAGCTATGGCATCCTGAAACGTACCCGTGGCAAAGAAATGTAGGGCTGCCATCACCTTCATCATGGGTGTCAGTGCAGTAGGATACCTGTGTAGCGGTTGGAGGTGTGGTGCCAGCCTTGCTGTCAAGTTCACAATCAACCGTTGGGTGAAGCGGTAGCGGCGTATACAGTCACGTTCCCTCAGGGCAGCCAAGTCTGGCATTGGTCGGGGGAGAGGCGGAGCCCTGCAGTAATTTGGAAGGGACAACGAAGAGTGAGTACAGTACAACAACAATGTCAATGTACTGAGCACATGTTAAACAGCCAATACACATATGCTACATGCAGAGTCAGGTCTGTGCAATATATCCTGGACACGTATGCCAGGCAGGTGACACTCCTACCAAGAGCCAGCTACAAACGTGGATTCACAAGCTCAACATGACATGGCATGAAACTAGCTGTGGGCCAGTGTAAGTGAACAGGCAGACGCATTACAGGAGTGACAGACATCCACATGTGTGCAGAAGAAGGATGTTTATCATACAGACAGGTTGCGGAACACTAGAGGCACAGGTCACATGTCCCTGAAAAAAGGACAGACCACACACCTTGCCATGAAGGGGTACATGTCAAGACTGATCACACATACATTGATACTACGCAGATATGTCCTTGTCTCGCAAGTCCATGTTCGATGCATACATACACATGTTACATCTGATTCCACATGTGTCCTGGTGTGAATAATAGTGTGCCATGCCCATCCACACACATGCACATGTTGGATGCAGCAACTGCAGATGCATTTGACGGAACACCAACAGCAAGCTTATGGGAACACATGACACACACATGACATACTCACATCGTGCAACGCCGGTAGCCACATGTCAGGTGTAATTATCCGTGTACCTGGCATCAGGGGACAGTTACGGCTGTTGGCGACTGTGCCATGCCAGTGACGCATTGCTTAACAAGTCTGTACTACATGCACACATGTCAAAGGTGTGAAGGGGATGTGTGGCACATAGTGCACCATCACACATGACATGTGTACACAGCTCATCACACATCTATTGGGTTCAAACATGAGGAGATTTGTGCCACATCACAGCCTGACACACCTAGGCCCGAGACATGTAGGACTGCGCTGACAATGACTTGATGTCCAGCCTTGGCCAAGTATGACAGCTCAATTCCTTTGTGTGTGCCGCCTCTCACCAGTGTAAGGTGTGAAACGCACCGTACACACGCTCTGAGTGCGTGTGTAGGGTCCGTATCACTATGGTTGTGTTGCCGTAGGCGTACGCCATAGGGATACGGTCCGTACACGCGTGTGTAGGGTCCGTATCACTATGGTTGTGTTGCCGTAGGCGTACGCCATAGGGATACGATCCGTACACGCGTGTGTAGGGTCCGCATCACTATGGTTGTGTTGCCGTAGGCGTAGGCCATAGGGATACGGTCCGTACACGCGTGTGTAGGGTCCACATCACTATGGTTGTGTTGCCGTAGGCGTACGCCATAGGGATACGGTCCGTATATGCGTGTGTAGGGTCCGCATCACTATGGTTGTGTTGCCGTAGGCGTACGCCATAGGGATACGGTCCGTTGTACTCCATAGTGATACAGACCCTACACATGCGTGTACGCACCGTATCCCTATGGCGTATGCCTACGGCAACACAACCATAGTGATACGGACCCTACACACGCAGGTACGGACCGTATCCCTATGGCATACGCCTACAGCAACACAACCATAGTGATACGGACCCTACACACGCGTGTACGGACCGTATCCCTATGGCGTATGCCTACGGCAACACAACCCTAGTGATACGGACCCTACACACGCGTGTATGGACCGTATCCCTATGGCGTACGCCTACGGCAACACAACCATAGTGATACGGACCCTACACACGCGTGTACGGACCTTATCCCTATGGCGTACGCCTACGGCAATACAACCATAGTGATACGGACCCTACACACGAGTGTACGGACCGTATACCTATGGCGTACGCCTACGGCAACACAACCATAGAGATACGGACCCTACACACGCGTGTATGGACCATATCACTGGAGTAATAGTGCCCTAGGGACGTGGAACGCACCGTACCTTTGTGTGTATAGTGAAATTACATAGGGGACACATGAGGGACAAGTATAAGGGCCTAAATGCATGCTGGTTGTCATGGAGACCGAGTGTCAAGTTCACATTTTTTCATCAGGTGGCCAGCATGAGTCAGTTGGAGACAATATACTATGTTGCTAAGTGGTTGTTGACTTGATATCATGCTCAATTTTTAAACCATGCAAAGCCCCTCACTGGGGTAGGTTTAAAGGGATTGGAGGAAACGTAGGATGCAAATGAGATTGACCAATCACTCTGTACTCCTGTAAATGAAACAGGCCAGCAAGGCAAATATAAGGCAGCCAGGTCCCATGAGAGAGCACTTGCCTGCACAACCTTTCATTCCACACCACTGCTGCTGCTCGTGATTCCTCTGGCACCATGTCCAGGTCTGTGGAGAGGGCCCAGCCATTCACCCTGGAGGAGAATGTGGCATTGCTGGATGTCATCCTCCCACAGTACCCCAGCCTGTATGGGAGACCAGGGGAGCAGGTGAGTGCTGACTCCACTAGCTTAGACTGTGCCCCTTTTTTGTGACTGTCACTTCTGGCATTGTGTCCAGGTGTGACAGACATGCAATGTTGTTTAGAGTGGGTCCCAGGGGGGGGAATGCCTCATGTCTCCCATGCAGAGCATGCTGTAGTGCATGTCTGCACTCCTCACTTGCATAGTGCTTACTGTGACAATCACTGCATGGTGCATGCCACATTCAGCCTGGCTAATCCACTTGGGAATGTTGTTTCTACAGCCCTGATGTGATTCTGTGTTCCCCCCAGTGTGACAGGTGACTATACCCACAGATGTGTGTGAGTTGAGTGTACCTGTGGTGAGAGTGTCCATATGATGTGTTCGTCCCCTGGACATTGGTGTGTGTGTGTAAGTCCCCTGTCATGTGGGTGAGTGTCTATGTGGAGTGTTACAGCCCAGATGCATGAGGGATGCATATACCCTACCCATCTGATGTGAGCAGGGAGCAGTGCTGTGTGTCTGACGTGCTGGGCTAGCCCAACACCTGTGACACCCCCCAGTCAAGTGGCACATGTGCAGAGTGAGGTTTGTACCCGCAGTTGCCAATGGCAGGTGATTGTCCTGTGCCTGTGTGTGTCTGTTTACTCTGCTGAGGTTTCGTCAGTGGCCGGGGGCATGTGACTGCTGTGAGGTGCTGTACATGATCCTGGTGTAGCTTGTGATGCACAGTGTGAGCCATGATCATTGATTGTGTCGCACCCCTCATTCCACCGGTGTACTTTCAATGCCACGTAGTGCATTTTGCTTTCCCCAGAGGATAATGTCCCTATGACAAAGGTGCAATGAGTTGGCTGCATACTATGACCTGTTCACACCTGCCAAATTGTTAAAATGTGTGTCTCTGTTACATGTAGCAGGTGTATTGATGTTGTCTCACTTTGTCATCCTCACAGGTAGGCGCCTATGCCAAGGGGGAGATCTGGAAGGCGGCCATCAGGGCCGTGAGGTCAGTGGAGGGTCGGAAGCGGCGCCTGGCCCAGATGAGGAAACGCTTGCAGGATATCCGGTGCTGGACCAGGAGGATCGCCCGGGTCCTGCTGGGGGACTCACCAGAAGGGAAGAAGAACCGTGGGCGCCGGCGCCTGACCCACATCATGAAGCGTGTGCTGGCGGTGGTCTTCCCTGACTTGTATAGGCGCTTACTGGAGAAGCAGCAGCAGGAAGGGGGTAGGTACATGTGTGTTTGTTGTGTGTCACCAGCTTTTGGAAGTGCGCAGTCGCATGGATACACTGCCAGGGTTTATATGTGCAGTGCATATCCTGTTCCACAAAGTCAACCCGTGCTGTTCTTCCTCCCTTCCCCTCCTTGACATGTGTTCCCGGGTCAGTGGGTAGTCACTCTTGCACAAGGTTATCTAGGCTGGCAGTTAATCCAAGTGCCCAATGCTTGCAACATCATGTGTGGGGGTGGTGTGTTACATGTGTTGTGAGCTTGCCTGTGCCCTGGCCAGTTCAGTCATTGTGGGGTCCATGTTAGTTGGCACTGCTGCTGAGTCCCGACATAGGAGTGTGTCTTAAAAGTGTACTGCCTTACAGCATGCATGACCAATGTTGTGCCCTCAGACATGATGTGCATGAGTGTGAGATATGCATAGTGCAGGGACGGTCGCTTCTGTTGCAGTCATATCCATACAGGACCATGGAGGAGTGTGGCCACTACAGTCCCCTGGGGCACCTTTTCCTAGGTATCATGTGTGTCATCCAACAATGTGGACATTCTCTGTGTCTTCAGCATAGGTTGGGCTCTGTGGCATTGTACCCTGGCCTAATTTGTATTTACGTAAAGTGTGCTACATGTGTCCACTGTACAGGGTGACCCAATTTGGCTTGTGCATACTCACAGTGGCCAGTGCCTGTGTGTCTTGGTACAACTATCTGATGATGGTTGTTTGTCAATTATATGTGTGGACAGGCACACGAGGGGTACTTTGTGTACACTCAGGATTTATTGAAGGGCATGTTTGTAATCCCCGAGTAGGAGGTGTACATACTTCCTCTGTCTCAATCACATTGTCTGAGGTAGGGGGGGGTTTGTGCAGGAAAGGCCTACATGTCCAAACCTTATGTCTCCTTGCCAGGTCTGGCCTGTGTGTGATGATTGTCTGAACATACACTCAACATGCAGTGACCCAGTCATGTTGGCATGGTTTAATGTATTTGCTAAGCAGCATGTGCCAAAAGTTAGGAGACATGGTTCCTGCTCATCTCTTTTTTGGCAACGGTGTGTGGTCCAGATGCTGTGCTCGACTGTCCCCAGAGACTGGCTCCTCTGTCTAATTTGATATCAAGTTATTTGCTGTTGTGTCATGCTCTCCATTGTTTCCCAGTGGCATGGTGGGTCAACCAACTGTGTGGTGCAGGGCCTACACATGTGCGTAGTATTGTAGATGTTACTCATGTTGTTTTTCATGCTATGCACTGTGACCTATGTAGTTTTGAATCATGTGTCATATGTATACAGGTGTCTGATTATTCCTGTCTCTTCACCTTGCCCACAGCATCGTCGGGGGAAACCGAGGGAGACACTGGCATGGACCTTGAGGAGGGATCCAGCACCGGTGCCACCAGTGCTGGGGAGTCTGGCGCAGCGAGTGGCATGGAGGCCGAGGGGAGTGAGGCAGAGGACCTGTCCAGTCCCACCACCGACTATGACGCTGACGGGTCCGAGGCTGAGCTCCCAGAGGGGGCGGAGGCTGCTCCCAGAGCTGAAAGCAGCACTCCATCTCTCACCGCCCCCTCCATTCTCATCACCGGCCTCCCACTTGCTCGGGTCCCTTCCGTTCGTGCTAGGCGCCAACATGTCTCCTTCCTGCCAGGCACCGCACCCCCTGCCCCTGTCTCCCCTGCTGCCGTCAATGCCGAGTCTGTGGACATTCTGCGGCAGTTGCAGGTTGGTCAGACATCGCAGCTTAATGTCCTCCATGGCCACACCAGACTGCTGACACAGATGGTGTTGTACATGGAGGGCATGTCAGCAGCGATGTCTGACCAACGGAGGTTGCAGAGGTCCATAGACTGGTCACTGACTGCAGCAGTGGGTCTCCTGCAGCGCTCCGTCCCCCCCTACCCCTGCACCATCCACACTTCCCACTCCCATGCCTGTCCCAAGCACACCCAGACGTCCCCATGCCCGCACCCCACCAGACACAGGCAGCACACCACCAGGGAAGGGCAAGCGCACACCTCCTGTCACGCACACACAGGGGGAAGTAGGCACACCCACTGGGTCGGGGGGCAAACGGCAGACACGCAGCCACAGTGGGAGTCCGCAGTCCTCATGACCCACTTCCTCCAAAACCACTCCCCTTAGCTCTCCTGCCCAACAGTTGGACAAAGAGTCATTCACTGCCAGTGTGTCCCTCAGCCCCAGTGTGGCACCACCCCGCAAGCGGTTGAGGCAGTGCCCGGCCAGGGTAGTTGAGTCCCCCCCTGACCACACCCTCCCCCAGTAGCGCTGCAACCCATCCCTCCGACCCCCCCCCTCCTTGAGGCCTGTGGTTCATTCGGGTGCAGGGGAGACGCTGGAAGAGCTCGCAACCGTGTGCAGCGCCCTGCTAACCACCACCTTTGGCGCTGCCCCACCCCCTGTGGTGGAGTCGTCCGTCCCTGCACCCACAACACCTACCCTTGCCCCTCCTGTCCCTGCGGTGCCTGGTCCTTCCCCACCACATGATGCCCCCCCTTCTGTGGATGATATGGAAGAGTGAACTGTGCAGGCAAGCTCGGGGAGACGCGTCCCCAAGTGTCCCCCACCAGGACTTCGCACATGGCCTGGCCTATGGGCCCTGTATGTAGTGGACATTTCTTTAGCTATAATTTTTTATGCTGAATAAAGCATCTTGGTTTTCATTTGCACACAAATGCTTTTCTGGTCTTGCTGTTGGTGGTGCTGCTCCATGATTTGGGGTGGTGATAATGTGTTAGGTGTCTGGGAAATGTTGTAGTGTGCTGCTCATGGGGTGGACCCTGGTATCTGTGTGCCATCACAAGGTATCTGCAAATAATCTTTGGTCATGTAAGCTCTTACTGTATGGTGACATTGTCCCAAGGTGTGTTCCTTCCTCTGTGGACCCTGACATCTTCCCTGCAGGGTGTTTCCCAATTGTTGTGCTGAGCTCTGTCTACATTTCCTGGGTGTGTGATGGATCCCTTCAACTTTGGCCATGCATGCTCAGCAATGCCTCCACCTGCATCATTTGTGGCATCCTTGGTGGTCACTGTACTTGTGTATGGAGTATATTGACATGACTTCATGTGGACATGTTCCCTTTTACGCACTATGCATGTGTGTACTCCCAGCCTCGCACACATGTGTTACGTGTTCTGCAGGGTCTTTGGGCACCTGTCTGACAATTGTGGGCATTGTATCTGTGGGTACTCCACCCTTTTCCTTCCATGGGAGGCACCAACTTGTTGGCTGCCCCAGCACCTGTACATTCCTATCAGTCCTGGAATGTGTGTGACAGTGTGTGTTCCCTTTGGGTCTCTTAGTTTAGTAGGGTGGTTCATGAATATACAGTCTTGTTGCATGCTCTCAGTGTGTGTATTGTGCTGCCAGCGCCAGGGGAGGGTAAGCATGTGTCATTTGTCATCACACCCACATGTGGTGTGTCATGCAGTGGGGGATGGACATCCACCCTCATGGGAGTAGGACACTGCTGTCAGTGATGTGTTGGCATGCCACTCTCAATATAGTCGCACTTTGTGTATGCCTTCATGCACCCATGGAGTTTTGCTAATTGTAGGATGGTGTACACGCCACCATGTCTCTGTCCACTGCTGGGAGGACTCTGCACCCACCCCTCCTGTGTCTGGGCACTGCTGGGAGGACTCTGCACCCACCCCTCCTATGTCTGGGCACTGCTGGGAGGACTCTGCAGCCACCCCTCCTATGTCTGGGCACTGCTGGGAGGACTCTGCACCCACCCCTCCTGTGTCTGGGCACTGCTGGGAGTGATAGGCCCCCACCCCTCCTGTGTCTGGGCACTGCTGGGAGTGATAGGCACCCACCCCTCCCGTGTCTGGGCACTGCTGGGAGGACTCTGCAGCCACCCCTCCTGTGTCTGGGCACTGCTGGGAGGACTCTGCAGCCACCCCTCCTGTGTCTGGGCACTGCTGGGAGGACTCTGCAGCCACCCCTCCTGTGTCTGGGCACTGCTGGGAGGACTCTGCAGCCACCCCTCCTATGTCTGGGCACTGCTGGGAGGACTCTGCACCCACCCCTCCTATGTCTGGGCACTGCTGGGAGGACTCTGCAGCCACCCCTCCTATGTCTGGGCACTGCTGGGAGGACTCTGCAGCCACCCCTCCTATGTCTGGGCACTGCTTGGAGGACTCTGCACCCACCCCTCCTATGTCTGGGCACTGCTGGGAGTGATAGGCACCCACCCCTCCTATGTCTGGGCACTGCTGGGAGGACTCTGCACCCACCCCTCCTGTGTCTGGGCACTGCTGGGAGGACTCTGCACCCACCCCTCCTGTGTCTGGGCACTGCTGGGAGTGATAGGCACCCACCCCTCCTGTGTCTGGGCACTGCTGGGAGTGATAGGCACCCACCCCTCCTATGTCTGGGCACTGCTGGGAGGACTCTGCACCCACCCCTCCTGTGTCTGGGCACAGCTGGGAGGACTCTGCACCCACCCCTCCTGTGTCTGGGCACTGCTGGGGCTGATGGCCACACACCCCTATGTGTCTGTCCACTGGCGTGGTACGACCCGTACCCACGCTCTTAAGGCGTGGGTACGGGCCGTACCCCTACGGCACCCCAACAATGGCGGTACGGGCCGTACCCACGTCCCACAGGCATGGGTACGGGCCGTACCGCCATTGTTGGGGTGACATAGGGGTGAGCGTGGTACGACCCGTACCCATGCCTTTGGGACATGGGTACGGGCCGTACCGCCATTGTTGGGGTGCCGTAGGGGTACGGCCCGTACCCACGCCTTAAGAGCGTGGGTACGGGTCGTACCACGCCCACCCCTACGTCACCCCAACAATGGCGGTACGGCCCGTACCCACGTCCCAAAGGCATGGGTACGGGTCGTACCACGCCCACCCCTACGTCACCCCAACAATGGCGGTACGGCCCGTACCCACGTCCCAAAGGCATGGGTACGGATCGTACCACGCCCACCCCTACGTCACCCCAACAATGGCGGTACGGCCCGTACCCACGTCCCAAAGGCATGGGTACGGGCCGTACCGCTATTGTTGGGGTGCCGTAGGGGTACAGCCCGTACCCACGCCTTAAGAGCGTGGGTACGGGTCGTACCACGCCCACCCCTATGTCACCCCAACAATGGCGGTACGGCCCGTACCCACGTCCCAAAGGCATGGGTACGGGCCGTACCGCTATTGTTGGGGTGCCGTAGGGGTACGGCCCGTACCCACGCCTTAAGAGCGTGAGTACAGGTCGTACCACGCCCACCCCTATGTCACCCCAACAATTTGTGACCATATACAGTAACTCAGTGACAACACCACAAATGGACACCGCACTAGATTTATATAAAAAATAGTGATCTTTTATATAAGGACTTAGCACAAGACCAAATGACGACAAAAAGGACATACACAGTTCAAGAATATGATTTCAGAAAGAGTTCTTAGGTTAGCGACAAAATCATTCACCTTAGCGTCAGTTTTAACCCACAGTACCTGGGGATGCGACAAAAGTTCTTAGCGGCGCTCCGGCGTTGAAAATCAAGGCGAAGCTTATCCGGTAAAAATTTCCTCGCTAAGGCACGATGCGACAAAATTCGGCCCGCTAACGAGCGGGGCGACAATTTCACCAGCGGTTATCTTGGTTGGGCCTGCGACGATTCGTACCCGGTTTTTCCAGGATCGGAATCGACACCTTAATAATTAATACAGGGAAAACCAAGATAATGACCTTCAGGACTAAGTGCAAAAAGAAGTACACTTCTTTCATAAACCAAGTAAGATTGAAAGAAGTGGCATCAGTTAAGTACCTAAGGGTAACAATTAACAGAACATTTAAATGAAAAACCCATCGACAATCTACTGTAGGAAAATCTGAAACAGCTGCAAATGCCATCTTGCGGCTGGTGTGCAAACATAGGAGCATATTAGCAAGACCGTTTTAGCGGTAGGAAACTGCCGCTAAAACGGCGATAATGGGCTTGATAATATGCGTAATAGAATTCCAATAGAAGCCCAGGTTTGATGTCCTGCACATCTATGTGTTATGAGAGGACATTTTGGAAATCCTTGCAAAAAGTGCCACCAAACTATCCTGCAATAGCCCTAAAACCAGACATTGGCTATTCCTCCATCAAGACCAGGTGTCACATGGCGTCTATTAAGTGCAGGCTTAAAATATGGAGACCGCAAGGCACAAACCTAGTCATAAATCAATGTTATAGTATTGTTAATAAAAACCTTTACAAACAGTAAAACCATTGGAATGAGCAAAACTCAAATAAAACGTTGTTGGGAGCCGACGAAGGAAAATGAAATAGGTTTTGCTTTCCTAGTGGGGGAAACACATAGAGCATGTGGCAGGATAGACCTTTATAGATAGGATTAAGCAGTGGGCCTAGGGCACAAGACACAGGGCCCAGACCTAATGCTAAAGAAGTGGACAGAGAAGTTGAAACCAGCAAACAACACATTAAATAAGACCAGCTATACACAAAAGAATTTCAAACAGTATGCAAATTTCGCAGGGCGCAGGCCTAAGAGTGGAGCATTAGTTAGTTTGCTCGGAGACTGGCCTGGTGCATTCCAGACAGCTCATTTTGGAGCAAATCTGAGCAATGCATGCCAGCATAAGGTACATAAAAGGGAGATAACCTTGCGCAAAAGAGTTCTGAGCTGTGTGCAAATTTTGCAGAGCAATGGCCTGGATGTAAACAGTCACCTGGAATGGAGAGTAAGAGCTCTGATGTTCAGTGGTTGGCGCGGTGCTGTCCGGACAGGGAGTTTTGCAGCAGATCAGATGTGTATAGTAAGCACATGGGGCACTGAGTGCAGCATTTGAGAGTGTGTTGCCGCAGCACTAGTGCCTTTGACTGAATCCAAGGACTTTCAAGCAGTGTGCAAATTACACAAGGCACAGGCCTTAGTATAGAACGGTCGGAATGGGAATCAAAAGGTTCTCTTGCTCGAGGGCCGGCCTGGTGCAGACCAGACATTTTGAAGCGGCGTATGCAAGGAGTGCCAGCATACAGCGCAGATAAAGGAAGCCGCTTTGCGCACAGGCAGCACAAAGGCCTGGATGTAGAACAGTCTACTGATACGGAGAGCAAGAGTTCTCCTGCTCAGTGGCTGGCCTGGTGCAGCCTGGCCTGTGTGCATCTGGCCTGTGTGCATTGGAGCAGATCGAATGCGGACTGCGGATGGTAAACACAGGGGCCAATGAGTGCAGCTTTTAAAAATGTGGTGCCGCATCACTGCTGCCATTGACTGAATCCAATTTGACAGTTTTCATGTTTAGTTGTGGATTTAGTGGATTCAGTCTGGCGATTAATGTCTGCCGGCAGGTAAGCGCTCCAAGCGTTATGAAGTCGACACAGAGAAGGATTCTCCTTTGCTGCAGTTGTTGGGAGCACATACATAAAACATGAATTAAGGTTGGTTTTCCTTGTCCTCAAAGGTGGCATCTTGTGTGATAAGAGGCAGAACGGCACCAGGACGGAAGGTGAGCTAGAACATTCCACTGGCCCATTCTTAGGGCCACAAGACGTGCTTTTACCCATATTAGTGCAGGTGATGCAATTCTGCTGCTTATTGAGGAATTTGAGTTCATGACTGACCACGTGTGGGAGAGTTTGCATAAGGCGCCAAATCCTCCAGTTTCAAACTATTTTGGGCTGTGAGAGATGTGTCTTGAAGACCTGATGGGAGAGGTGTTTGCTCCAGGATTCTGTTAGTGCAAATTCCCTCAGTTTGTCATCAAGGGGTTGTCTGTGTGATGATCTCTAGTAAAATTACTCAAGTTCGCACCAGATTAGGCTGTTCATGGAGTCAGGCGATGCCAATCTGAGCCTATGGCAGAACCTGAGAAAACAGCTGGCTCCGCCCCAGTGCTGTTTTATGACCTAGTCCCAGGGTGATTTCACTCCAGTAGGTCGATGTTGGGCTGGTTTTCGCTTTCATCACCTGGAGGAGCGGGTCGAGGCTGGGCCTTGTAGCTTCAGGGCGGTGGATGAGAGAGCAAACATAAGGCTGGAGCCCTTGATGTTTATGGAGCGTATGTGAGGGGTAAATTACTTATTGCTGTCTAGAAGGATTCCCAGGTACTTATAGTCCATGCTCTGCTGGATCCAGATGCCTTTAAAATGCCACCTGTTAGCCAAGTTTCGTTTTAGGCTTAATGAGACCATCTTTGTTTTTGCTTGGTTGATTTCGAGCGTGTTTTCTACTCTATAGTCATGTACAGTGGTCAATAACTGTTGGAGTCAGATTTTTGTCTGGCTGTGGAGCACTAGATCGTCTGCGTATAACAGATGGGTCATTTTTGGGCCTCCTAATTTCGGTGGATGGCAGTTTGCTTCATCAAGTTGTTTTGACATGTTGCCTATATATAAGTTAAAAAAGCAGAGGGGCCAGCACGCAACCTTGCTTCAACCTGGAGTTTGTGGGGAATTCTCCTTGAGATGCAGAGGCCTTCTCCTACTTTAATCTGTACCCAGGTGTTGGTGTACAGCTGCACTATTGCTCTCAACAAGGCATCTGGTAAATCCCAGTCCTGCTATTCGCACCATAGAGGCCCTCTAGGTATGCTGTCGAATGTGGCTTTAAAATCCACAAAGCAAGAGAAAAGTGCCCTTTTGCCTCTGATTGCTTTGTCACGCGTAAGGGCCAGAGCTATCAGGTTCTATGAAGCACCGTATTTGTCTCTAAAGCTGCATTGGTTCTTAGGGGCTGTCTGGTGGTCTTCTGCCCAGGTTCTAAGGTCATCAAGTGGGAGGCTGGCATAACTTTTGGCATCGTTATCAATTAAGGCAATGGGCTGCTAGCGGCAAGGATCAGATTTCGTGCCTCCTTTGAAGATTGGTTGAATGATGGATCCTCTCCAAGAGTCTTGAATGGAGTTGACTGCTAAACAATATTTGAACAGCATGTTAATACCTCAGACCAGAGAGCAGGCTCGGATGCAAATAGGCTAGTGAGTAGCCCATTGGGGCCTGGGGCTCCGTCTTTCCGCAGCCTTCCCAGTTTTAGTGCGACACGTTCTGCCATTTTGCTGAATGTATCAGGAGGGTTTAAGAGGTGAGCATATTGCTAGCCTTCTGAGGTGCAGGTAGATCACTTGGCACGCTGGTGGGGTTGGGGAGCATTCAGGTTTTGATGAGAAATGAGCGACAAGAATGAAACCCACGCTGGTTCAGAGATGTTTGCGTTAGTGCCTCTCCTACTGCTTATTGTAGCTTGGTTGATCAATGACCATAATTTTTGTGTCCTTTCCCTTGCTTGCAACAAGCAATTGTAGCCAGAAGTCCTAATGTTTTCCCTTTTGGCATGTAAGATTGCTCTCCTGAATAGACATATTGATTTCCTCTGACTGTGTCTCACGGCTATTGAGGAGGGTTGCTTGATAAGAGCTCGCAATTTGCGGTTGACATCTCTTTTTAACAACTTCAAATCTTCTGTCAATCTGAATTTTGTAAAAATAAGTTTCCATGGCTTAGCACCTGATGTTGGTTTGGCTCAGAATTCCTGCAGAATTGTTTTGGCAAAGCATGTCCATTGTCTGATGAGGAAGTTGCACAGGGCTGTGTCTTCGTTGAGGTGGGCTCTTATCCGTGAGATATCTTCCTGCCTGATCTTGTTGTCCCATTTCAGCAGTTTTAAGTTTTCTGTCCACACACCAAGGCTGGTAGGTAGAGCTGCTTCCATTTTTAAGGACTAATACTGGAGTTGATGTGCTGTGGTCCCTGTCGAGAAGCGCACCTGAGGAGAAGTCTCCAATATGCTTGAAGAGTTCCACCATGCAGAGGCTGAAATCTATGTAAGAGCTGGACTTGCCTGCAGTTTTTGTCCAACCAGGGGGTATGTTGCTGCAGAAGTGACCGTTGATGAGCCTCGGGCCAAGGGAGTCACACTCGTTTAAAAAGAGTTCTGCTAAAGTGTTCCGCTGAGTAGCTGGCGGGAAATTTGGCACTGGGAGATCATATTCAAGGTCCAGGCTTTTGACCTTGAAGCCAATTGATCCCCCAAAGAGGTTGGTGTTGAAATCACCGGAGAGTAGGATGTTTGCAGAGAGGTATTTTAGTTTGAGCTCTGTTAGTATTGATTCTCTGGATTTGAACGGATTAATGGAGATGTTGATGATCAGAAGCGAGTAGACTTTACTGTGTTGTAGGATATTTAGGTGATTTGCTTGAGGCCAAGGGACTTTAACTGTGATCTCTTCTTCTGTGTGATGCAGTGATGTGGAAACACAGATGGAGAGGCCGTCCATTGGTCGGCCATGCCTATTGACTTTTATGACTGGTTTCTGAAACTCGACAAAGCCTGTTAGAGGGACAGTTGATTAGTCTCTGGTAGCAGAAGGAGGTTGAAGTCCCTACAAAACGGTATGGGTTTGTCCTTTTTAAGTTTTTGTAAGAGCCCGTATGTGTTCCAGGAGCATAGACTGAAGTTGTCCCTGCACAGGCACTGCCCATCTAGAATTGGGTCACTTTGTCATAGGGTGTTTCTGGTTTGAAGAGCGGTTGACAACCAACTCCAGTTGGAATTAATTTAACTTAGTCTTGCTGGAGTCATGTCCTCCTTGTTGATTTTCATACCCAGTCAGGCGTTTACCTTGAGAGACTGTACGGGTGATTGTGGCGGATATTTTGGGCATGGGGGTCCTTGGGTGCTTTTAAATATAGAATGAGTCAGGGGTTGTGTTGGTGCAGAAGTGCTGTTGGATATCCTTTGGCCCTTGCTCGCTCTATTTTTATGCCCCAATTTTCGAAGACTGTGGAGTTTGCCAGGATTGTTTCCACCCATGTGGAAGAAAGGAATGAAACCTGGGTGAGTTCTGGTTCATGCTTTCTTCTTGGCTCTAAATATTTGATAGCCAGGATGTCAGCTGATCTTATGTGCTTTAGCTCTGGGATCAATTGTAGCAGAAGAAACATATTGCCCATGTTTAAGATGTCATGTGCCTCCCTTGATTGGTATTCAGGAGTAAAGACCAGCTGATTGGGCCCGGGTAGGGCTGGTAGTCAATTGACTCAACCCTGGATTCTCAGGATTTGAGTCGGAGAGAGTAGCAATTGGTTGAAGTCGTTGTGTTTTTCACTGTGAGGTGAACCAACAGAGGTTCTAGAAGTTTGAATCAGAGAATTGTGCGATTGGATGGAGTCATGTTTTTCATTGTAAAGTGCTCTGTTGGATGGTTCAGAGCACAGACTTGAGTGGGTATCTGTTTTGCTGTGGCTCGTTTTTTCCTCAGACAACCTTTTTGATCGGCTGTTTGAATTGATTGGGCAAACAGTGTGGGCAGGTATGCCTGGGGGAGAGTGTGGTGGCTCTTCTTGAATCATTTAGGGGTCTTGTCCCTGGGACTGCCTGTTGCCCGGTTTTGAGGGCCAGTTGGTGTGGACAACTGCTGCTGCAACCTGGCAAATTTGGCCTGTTTGGCAATTCAGCAGTGGCCAGTATACAGGTGGAAAATCTGGAGGCGATTCTGAGGCTCCAGTTTGCTGTCGATGCCCATGAAGAGGGTTGCGAGAGAGCCGAGGATATCTACTTGGCCGTCAAGTTTTTCTGAGTGATAAGATAGAGCTGCGGCCATGGCATGAATTGTGCTCAGCAGGAAGGGCCCCACGTTGATTACTTGTGTGGTTGGAATGGAGGAGTTATTGGTTGACAGGTGGTGACCCTGGGCTGAGAAACTGGCTTACTAGGAGGGACGTTGGAACTTGGGATGCACTATTCTCAGCTTTCTGGACCTATTTCAAGCACTGCTTCCTTGAAGAGGGTTGACGTAGATAAAGAAGGTCCGGGTGAGAATGAGGATAGAGCTGAGTTGAAAAGTACCCAGAGCGAGTTGGAGTACTGTGCCCCTCCTGTCCCTCTTTTAAGCCTGCCATAGGCGTGTCTGGTTGGACGAGCCACTCTGATCTCTGCTGGCCATTGGTGAATCCAAGGCAAGATTTTCCCGTAATGAATGTTATCCATATCCTCTAGATTTAAGGTCAGCTAGGAGTGTTGAGAAGTCTTGGCTGGAATTGTACTGTGTTCTTGAACTCCCAGGTGCGCACCCCAGTGGGGCAGGCCGAGTCCTCCAAGAGGGTATGAAGCCAGAGGGATTAGAGGGGTGCAAAGATTGGCTTCTGCCTGAGGCGGCTGAGGCTATGGCTGCAACAAGAGCTGTAGCTGGCCGCATCTCCTTGTAACGGGACAGCAAAACTGGGGCCATCATCAGCATAGGTGGATCTGTCTGTTCCAGCTGAGCTCTTGCGCGATGGGACAAAGTTGTGTGGTGCTCGGGGAATTCATTGTGCTATCTGCCATGATGTCTGATATTAAGTGAATTAGTGCTGGGGTAGCGGCTTCCACGAGATCTGTACCAGCAACCGATGCTTGATTTGTCAACATGTTGGAAAAAGTCCGTAATCTGAGTTCTGGAGGTAGACAGGGACTCTTCTGCCATGTAGACTCAGGGAAAAGTCTGGAAGACCAGGAACGCTGGGGGACTTGAGGCTGCCAGTTGATCTGGTGGTGCCTCCTGATCTGTGTCTATGGCATTCTGACATTCGACATTTGAGGTCCATAGAGTTTGTGGTGTGGACCCATGTCCTTTTGAGTCTTAGGGTGGTCTACCCCGTCATACTACCTGCAATCTGGCCAGTGAAGTTGTAGTGCCTCATATGACTGCTGCTGTTAGGACCGGTGGCTTGCTTCCGTTTATTGACAGGCGTGTCTAGATGTTGACTATGGACAGCTTCAGGTGTATTGTGTTGCTGTTGCGCAGCTGATCCTTTTCTGGTGCTGAGCTGGCTGCAAACTGATTCCGCCTGGGTGCCTAGTTTGCCTGTGTGTATCTGGCACTGGAGCGGGGCAGGGTGGTGGTGGGTGGGCATGTGGTTCATGGAGGTTGAGAGAGCAGGTGCAACAGTAGCTAAAAATACTGTGGTATACACCATGGCACTTGCTGTGCTTGGAGCGCCTGGTACCTAACGCATCCTTCACAGTGTCTGAACTGTTGTTTCTGGGAGGGGTTAATGATTTTTTAGAGCTCTGTGAAACACAGTCCTTGGACCACAAGGTCCACTGGTTCACTGACCCTGTGAGTGCTCGATGACCGATGCCAGCCCTCAAGGCCCACTAGCCCCTTGGTGATACCAGTCCCTTCCTCACTCCTCCTACCTCCGGGCTCCTGCCTGCAGAGGTGATAAGGCTGCCCCCGGATCCTCCTGTAGCCTGAGCTGGCAGTGCTGGTAGCAGTGCTGATGGTAGATAGGGCTCTGCAAGCCCGCAGTGGCAGTGATAAGAGGGGTTGTGGTGGCGAGTGGATCTCACCAGGCGCATCCGAAAGCTGCACCCAGATCAAACCGTGCCACCTCTGTGGACCGCCTGATACTTTCTCTCCACGGCAGCCAGCTGTTGGCTGCTGCACTTGCATGGTCACGGGGACCTTGAGAGGTGCTTGGGTGCTTTGGACAGCGGAGGACCTGCGGGGTCTGGAGGACCTGCAAGGATCCTGCAGCAAAGAGATGAGGGTCGGGAGCTGGGGTTGGGAGCCGGGATCTTGGCGTCTCCCAGCTTGCTCTGTTCGGCTAAGCTCAGACTGACGTGTGACGTTCGATCCAGGAACTAATGCTCATTCTCAGTGTAACCTGCAAACCTAGTCGATCAAGCCTGGAAAGAAGATTTTTCCATAAATAAGAAATCATTGTTTGCAATCCAGTGGGAAAAGGAAGCCAAGAGGCTTGTCCATGGCATCAAATATGAACCTGCGGATGCGCAAGAAAGAAAATGACATTGGGCCCGATTCACAGAACTAACTTAAGACAAAATCCTAAACTTACTACCATTTTGCTATTCACAGAAGGCACTTACTCATTTTGGTATTCACAGAAGGCACTTACTCATTTCGGTATTCACAGAAGTTAGGAGTCCTAACTTTAGGACTCCTAAATGCCTTCTGTGAATACCGAAAGTCTTAAAATTAGGATTTTTCTTAGTTTAGTAGTAGTAAAGTTAGGACTCCTAACTTTAGGACTCCTAAATGCCTTCTGTGAATACCAAAAGTTTTAAAATTAGGATTTTTCTTAGTTTAGTAGTAGTAAAGTTAGGACTCCTAACTTTAGGACTCTTAAATGTCTTCTGTGTATAAAGAAAGTCTTAAAATTAGGATTTTTCTCAATTTAGTAGTAGTAAAGTTAGGACTCCTAACTTTAGGACTCCTAAATGCCTTCTGGGAATACCGAAAATCTTAAAATTAGGATTTTTCTCAGTTTAGTAGTAGTAAAGTTAGGAGTCCTAACTTTAGGACTCCTAAACTGAGAAAAATCCTAATTTTAAGACTTTTGGTATTCACAGAAGGCATTTAGGAGTCCTTAAGTTAGGACTCCTAAGTTCTGTGAATACCGAAGTGAGTAAGTGTCTTCTGTGAATACCAAAATGAGTGAGTGCCTTCTGTGAATACGAAAATGGTAGTAAGTTTAGGATTTTGTTAAGTTTGTTCTGTGAATCGGGCCCTCAGTCAATAAGCAATTTCTTAGTCTAAACACCAATCAGAAAACAGCCACTTTAAGTAATCTCTATCCTAGGAGCCATACCGGCTTGATCGATCCTTCATAGAATGCCCAACGATACCTTGTCATTCTTGAGAATCAGAGAGAAAGAAGACTTTTTGTTTTAGTAAGGGGTGGCTGCCCATTATTAAACTCTATCAAGAACAGGAGAAACCTGGTGGTCTCAAACTAATGTATGTGTGGTTTAAGAGAGCAATAATGTAATTATTGAGAACACGATCACACACCCAATGACTGGAGAGCAAGTGAAACTTCGGCACTCAGCAGATTGCAATTCAACTTTTGTAATTTATTGCATTAAATGCCCTCGTGGCTTAATGTATATCGGCAAAACTGAACGTAAAATCAAAATCAGAATAACAGAACACAAAAGCATGATACGCAATCAAAACACAAATTCCAACTTAGTTGTTCGTTGGCTAGAAAACAAACACAGCATAGTTCAATTTAGTTTCCTAATCTTAGAAACTGTACAAACTAATAATGACAAAGATAACTCAAAATTCTTGTCTAACAGCCTCATGCATCAAGCCAAAATCCAGTCGGTAAAATACCGAATCGCTAATAACACCCGTTAGCGAGTAAATAAAACCTAATCCCAATGCATCAACCCAAATACAGAAATCGCTATTTAAGGAATCCTTAAATAGCGATTCCTTAAATTGCGATTGCATTTAAGGAATCCCAAATTGAGATTCCTTAAATGCAATGCATGAAAGTTAAAAAATTAGCGAATTCGCTAATAGGGGGAGCAAATTACCATGAAGATGAACTGCATGGTAATTTGCTAAAAGTGTGAAAAATGCACTTTTGTGCATTTTTCAAAGTTTCATGTTGCACACACACATGCCATTAGAGCATGTGTGTGTGCAACATATGTGCACATATCAATTTCAGGGGTGCAATAGGGTGTGGGACGGCATTCCTTAATTGCTACTCGCAATTTGCTAGTCGCAATTAAGGAAAGTTAAGGAATCGCTATTTGAATAGCGATTCCTACATGCATAGCCTTTTGCTATTCCTTATTAGCGATTCCTTATTTTTCGCTAATAAGGAATCGCAAATGGCATTGTTGATGCATGTGCCCCTAAGTGGGAAATCTGGTGGATTTAAAAATTCAACACAATGACCCCTCTTGGTTTGAACGATAAAATTGACATGAGCTGTTTTTTATAAATAGTCTTTGGCACCAAGTGATGCTATGTATATGGCAGTATACAATGTAGAACGGTCCATCATTTAAGATGTGTTGTTCTCTCTTTTTCAACATGTAATGTTGTTAGATGCAATGTATTGGTACTGTAACCATGTCATATTTTAACTCTTCTTCATAGCATCAAATGTACAATCTTGGTCGGTACATTCTAGTTTGAGTAATGAGAAATGTTATCTTTCTTAAAAAGCCTACCTTCCTTTTGCTCACTCCTTGTTTCCCTCAGGTGATCTTACATCAGTCTACTCTTGGTAGTAGGTGATCTATTTCTATTATTTGTAATATCTCAGTAGACAGCTTCATTCACTAGTTTTCATCGCTTAACATTTTTTTATGAGCAGTACATCTGCATAAACACATGACCGCACATTCTTCTACAATCTCATCTTATCAGCATGCATGCAAAATATTTTTCTTGTATCACGTCACATCAGTTGGACTGCATATTTTTTAGAAACCTTGGGGCATATATGCAATTATTTTCTCATTATCTCCACCGAGCAGTCAGCGTTTATTCCCACACATGACATGCACACAAATAGCTTATTTAATCTAAACATACTTGGTCAGTACATCAATTATATTGAGCAAGAAGGGAAATTTCACTCATTGAGTTATTCTTACAGTTACACTTTTGAATCACAACTTTTCATGATGGAGGCCCCGTTTTCCAACGGGTTTTCAAATCCTTCATACATAAGTCCTGTTTAATTATGATCTTCTTTAAATGCTGGTCTTCAAACGCCTCACTTCTCAATCACTGCAGGCACGGACTTGATCGCGTACATACACAATAAGCACTCAAACGAAGGTAAGAACTCCTTCTTTTAATTCATAGCACACAGCGCCCACTGGCTTCCCATTCATTTCTATGGGGTTAGAGGCCCCTTAGAGGCCCATAGGAATGAACGGGAATTGCATGCGCAATTTGCGAGTACCCAATAGGTACTCACAAATTACGCATACAATTTCAAGGGTGCAAGGGTGCCAAAAGGACACCCTGTAGCACCCCTGAAATATGCATGTGTACACATGTGGCGCACATACATACCACCCGTGCACAGTGCCAGAGGGTCCTCCTGCAGCTCGGGCGGTCCCTACACTGCAGGGGCTGTGGGGGCTATTGTTACACCACTGACCGTATAGCTATCCCTCAGGTTAAACAAATATTGCAGGTTAAGACTTTGGTCAGCATCACTATTCCTCACAGTGTGATGAGACATAAGAACTAGGTTACCCACACTTACAAGATCTGGTATTTCATAATTAAATTGATCTCAGATTACACAGATCCTACAGTTTCAGGCAGATAAAAAAATGTAATCTGAAAAATAACTAGCTTCCTGGAAGCTAGATAGTCTAGGTGAATATCTCAAAACTGTTTTTCAGAATAGTAAGCCTTTGAAGGAAACAAAACCAGTGACTATGCATTTGACTTGCTGCAATATTTAGTGCCATACAAGAGAAAAGAGGGATTACTACTTATTGGCAACCCTCCAACCAAGTACATTAAATCAAACAAAACCCAAATGAGGAGCAGCAGGATTCTTTGTTCATGCATTTGTATAGTGAAACAGGACAGGGGTGATCTAACACTACTCCTTCATGGGTACTATTAGAACTTATTAGATGTGGAAAAAAGTGTATGCAACATTACACCAAGAATGGAGAAAGTTTGACATTTGGAGGAGACACATCACAGGAACAATAAGGTGGGAACACAGGTATTAGATCGACTGTGTCACTGGCTTCTCAACACTGGTGTCGAGCTCCATGGTGTGAAAAATACAAAAAAGTGATGCATGGAACACATGAATTAATCTCAACTACTGGTAATTACTTGGGCAGCATCCCCGTCCATGGTTCTTTTGTCAGACATGCCACCTCAGATTATACCCAGCCATATGCAAATCAGCTTTGATCCTACTCCAATATGAATAGCCCAGCATGAAATGCAAAGGCAAGTCCTTTTGTGAACTGGAACCCAAGCAACCTATGGCATCCTCAGTTAGTTGTTTTTTGCTTCCGGTGCCACAGTGAGCACGGTACCCATATCTGGGCATACCCGTCCCACTTCTAGCATCACACTGAAGTATACAAAAAAGTAATAGCTGGAATGCTCAAATTAATCACAGCCACTGGTAATTACCCAGGACCCATCCCTATCACTTGTTTTTTTATCACCATGCCAACTCATATTAAACCCAGCCATATGTAAATCAGACTTGATCCTACTCCAATAGAAGAAGTCTACTCGAACTGCCAAGACAAGTCCTCTCTGAACCTGAACACAAATAACCCAAGATCAGTTTCGGCCTATTTGGCCTTCTTCATTCCTTCCATCACTTTGTTGTTCTTTCCAGTGTATGCTCTAAGTGGGATGGGTATGCCCAGACGTGGGTCCTGTGCTCACTGTCCCTTAAGACTCAAGCTATATCTCACTAATGAGACCTAATTAGGTTAAATTCTGTCTGGGGTTGTTTGTGTTGCCAGCTCGAGGGAACCTGGCCTGGCAGTTCGGGCTGCATTGTTCTTATGGGAGCAGGACCAAGACTGATTTGCTGAAGGCGTGTCTCTATCTAGAATGAAACCTTGGGTAAAAAACAATGGTTTGAAAGGTTGCCCAAGTGATCTGCAGTGGCTATAAACAAAAGGCTCTGAGAGGCAACATAAACATTCAAGCAGAATATATACAGCACAAATGCCAAGTGCAAGCACTTAGAACGAGAGGAGATCCTTAAATTTCAAATCCTTTATTTCAAAAGTTTGGGTGAAAAAGCAAGTACAGCCAACGAGTTTCACCCGTGGCGGGCTTCTTCAGGGCATCTAAGGCAGAGAGATACTCCTATGGAGGAATAGGTCCTATTTTCTTGGCAGTTACAGGAGCAAACAAGGACAGCTCACTGTATATTTTTTGGAGAAGTCCTTAATATGAACCAAACCAAGTGAAAGCAAGCTTAAACAGCAAAATGTCCTTTTGGATGAAGAGCGTCGTGAAATAGCCATGAAAGTTCGAATTTTCAAGTATAAATCCTGTTATGGCTGATGTAGGGTCTAAACAGCATTGGAGAATGTCGAACCGTCCTCCATATCTCAGAATATACCCATGGAGTCTTCGGGCATTACGCAGGGCACGGTCAAATTAAAAAAATCTGCAGTGGCTGCTATTAATTCAAGCAATCCTTCCATCACTTTGTTGTTAGTTGGAGAAAGATGTTGGACAATCCAAGAATCTGTATTTTGAAACCCATAATCCCCTACAAATATGAGACAGGAGCAAATTCAGCAGAAGTCTAACACTAACC
Organism: Triturus cristatus; assembly: GCF_964204655.1. Lineage (NCBI taxonomy): Eukaryota > Metazoa > Chordata > Amphibia > Caudata > Salamandridae > Triturus > Triturus cristatus. Next base: position 561,671,373 of record NC_140590.1, read on the forward strand.
TGATCCTATAAATGGTAAAGGGGAGATATGTTGTCACTAAGGTGCTATCCATCCTTAAATTCAATAACATTTGTAGCTTACAAACCAATTAAAATATATCAGATGATTGTGGAATATTTAATAGGCTCACTTACTGTACATACTAAAACATACAAGGATGTTGGGACCAAATAGTGCAGATCATCATGTTTCATTGCCATACAAATAAGGTAATTTAATTAAGACACTAGAACAGATAAATGGAAAGAGCCTCCTGAAAAGTGTACTTAGACTCATAGGGCAAAAAACAACCTGGTGTCTTCAAATAAGAGCAGAAATTGCCAAAGGGCCTTACGGATCCCACTGGAGGCCTCTGGCGAACAGAGGAGGGAAGCAAGTATTCGTCTCACTGAACGTGGAACGTGAGAACCAGTCGGTGCAGCTAGAGGGAATACTGCGGATGAGCTGGGCGCCTCTCAAGTATATGTCAAATAAATGGAAAAACATGGATGCCTGAGGCTTTATAAGTATTGTTAAATGGTTATGATGGAGCGTGATGGTGTTCTAAAATTGTAGGGGTGCATCATAATCATGGATAGTCCGCATCCGCATATATTCTTGTGTTGTATTAATTTTGATCAGTAGCATCGTATTGTAACAACAAAATGTGCAAGTGAAGTAATAGAAAAGTATTTTGTATCATGCAGAAGAGTAATGAAATGATGTTTTATTTGAAATTGTAACCTTAGTATGTTGCAGCTGTCTAACAGAAAGCTTATGTGTAGCGAAATGCATTTTTGATTTAAACGTGTACCATGAGGAAAACTGCACGAAGAAATAATGAGTTATGCTTAACATGTAATAATTGTAGATGTTTGCAACAAGAAGCATTATTAACATGTGTGTAAATCCTAATTTGTAAAGGCCTAAACGAATGTTCACGTAGTGCTATGAAAGGCTCATTCGTTTATTCTTATGTTAGCCGAATTGTGTAGGCCTGGAAATGTAATTTCTCCGGTAAGCTCGCTCATTTAAAAGTAGTCAGCGAATGTCATGTGCACGCAAGGATGTGCTGTTCTCACGTTTCAGTTGCAGGTGGAAGAAGCTGCCTTTGTTAGTTAGACCTAACGCCTTTTGTTTTAGGAGTTAGGCATGGAGGAGAAGTAAAACAAAAGTAAATAGAAGGTCGATAATTGGGAGCCGTTGTTCTTTCTCGTTGAGGAGGCCTGGGAACCAAGATCAACGGAATACACATGGAGAAGACGGTGGAAAACTACCTAGGATAGGTGTCCGTTAGCATGAGTTGATCTGTGGGCGTGTTTTACATTTTTGAATTTTGTATTAGGGAAAGTGCCCCGAGGGAGGAGAGGCAGAAGGAGACAGGGGTAGTTAGGTGAAGGGGTTAGAAGATTTATCTGGGAAGAGTATCTTAGAACGAGCTCTGTAGCTTTGGCTATCTGAATTACATTGTGAATGTGCTTCTTAGGAAGTCGTCACGCGCTGACGCCTTTTTAACTAATTTTTCCTGGTAAATGCTAAGTAGGGATGTCATCTTAGAGACTACTCTAGTAGAGATAGTCTAATGCTCTACACTTTTCTGCCACAGATGAAGTCTGATTTAAATGTTGGAGCAGTCCTTGCTTGTGTTTTATTTTTGGAGTTGTTTATTCTCTTCATGATTCATCGGAGCAGACTCATCCGTAGATTTGGTTTTGTATTAGTTCCCATGTATTTTTATAACCTCATCTTGAGGTGCTTGTATATTCAGTTGTTTTTTGCTTTGTAATAAACCCCCTAAACTGAATTTGGAGTCCACGATCTTTTAAACCATGGTTACTATCGGAAGTTGAATTAGTTAATTTGAGTTGCTTCTCCCCTTTACACTTCTCAGCAGGTTAAAAAGACATCAACCTAGGGTTCCTTGTTAAAATGTCGGCAGCGGAACCCAGCCTTATCAGTTAGGTGCTTTGGCTCTGAGAAATTGCAGCCTGGGAATGTTGAATTTTTTTATATAAGAAAAAAGACCCAGTATGGGGAAACTTACCTTTTTTATCAACCATCTACATCGTAGCTTAAAACTGCATTTAGTTTGTGCTTTAAAAGGGCCGGTACTCACCGGCACTGAGTACCAGCAGTTTTTAGTTTTGTCCCCTTGAGTACCGGAACTTCTTCCAGGACAAATGAGAATACTGGTACTCATGGTGGCCCAGCATTGGTTCAAGCACTATTGTGTGAGTTGCTTCTCCCCTTTACACTTCTCAGCAGGTAAAAAGAGACATCGACCTAGGGTTCCTTGTTAAAATTTCGGCAGCAGGACCCAGCCTTATCAGTTGGTAGCGAGAGGACGGTTACCTCTGTAGTAAGGGGAGAAGTTAGGGAAAGGTTAGGAAAACCCCATAGAGCCCAGAGATGGTTGTCCAGAAGATCGAGAGAGGATAACAATGGTGTTTGGCGGAGACGGATGGAGTGTGGCGGTGCGGCGGAAGCAGCAGTTCGGGGAGGAGTGGGTATGAATAGGGATGTTGTTAGATTGCGGTGATGATTTGATTGTGTGATGTCTTGCGGAGTTGGAATGAGAGTTGAGAGATTGTGGTTTCAGACTGTGAGCTCGCGCGGTCCCTGTGATTTTTGATGTCAGGCTCGACGAGAAGCCTAAGATCCCGGGATAGATAGATTGTGGTGTAGAAGACACCCAGAGACGTAATTGTCGACCATTGATTGTGGGAGTCTTGAGACGTCATCGACAAACCCACCTGAGATAGGGAACGAGAGAGCGAGTGTTTGAGTGACCAATGCAGGTCGTGGGTTACTGTGTGTGTAAAATCGAGTGATTGGATCCTATCAACTATTTATGTGACTGTCCGGCCGTTTGTGGGCAAATGGTCGAGGGCAGTTGTCTGGTAGTTTCGCGGACAGACAAGTGTCAGATTGAGGTAGACAATTACGAGTGACTGTCTGGTCGTATGGTGGACAGTCGATCAAGTGATTGTCCAGTCGTTTGGTGGACAGACAGTTACTTGCTGTATGAGTGAGACACACGAGAGTGCTCGAGACGAATTGTGAAGGAAGGGAACTGCTGAGTGAGGAGGAAGTGTCACGTCGAAGTGTGCCACACTGTGATAGGTAAGTTAGTGTAAAGCCGCGCTGGTATTGGTGGATTGACATCAGGAAGTAAAACAAAAACATTGTGGGTAAAAGAGTTGATTTCATCATGAAATGTTTTAAGGTATCGCAAGATCTTTGTAGGGGAGATAGAGGAGTGGTGACTCAAGTGGGGGAAGAAGCACCGCCTGAGGATACCCCAGCTCATTACATGGCTACGAATGTAGGGCTCCATACTATACTTTGGCTTCAGAATTGGCAAAAGATGCCTTGAAAAGGAGGGAGATTTGGCTTTCCCACGTTATGGTTAATTCAGATTTGATGGTTTGTATCACTTGAAGTCAGTGATGTCTGCATTAAGACCTTTACCCAGACCAACTCAGTTTGAGGCACTGGATGCATGGAAAAGAGCAGCACATGCAAGAAAAAGAGATCGAAGTCAGGAAAGGGTGAAGAAGTCGATCAGGGCGTTTCAAGATGCACAGAGGGATGCATTGACGAAGAGATAGAGGGTCGACACCATTGAGGGAGAAAGGTTGTTTCCTTTGTTAGTAAAGGTGGGAGATGACCAAAAGAGAAGAGGAAGATGATAGCGACACAGATGACAGTCTTTTGGAGAGGTTGTTTGCAGAGCGTCCACCTCCATATAACCCAAGTTCGGAAGAGGGAATGAGAACTCTTACAAAGGAATCTGGAGAGCCGCAGACAAACTCTAATGTAGGAGTAAGAGGAAGGATTTCAGAGGGAACAGAGAGAATGCAGACACAATCATTGAGCACTGAGGGGAATGGAAGTAAATGAAGCTAACACAATTACCAGGCTACCGGAAGCTCTTACAGTACCGGTCACCATCGGTCCCATAGTGTCAGTATACGATCCAGATCAGGCAGGAAATGGAAGTCTGGTACGGTCGGTGATGGGACAAGGTACTGGTTCTGGAGGGAATGTGACGGCGAGTGGAAGTGGTCACCCTTCGAGGCCCATAGAATCGAGTACGGCGTTGCCAGCCACAGAAGATTCCTCTAGGGGACAGGTGGACCAGAGAGCAGCGAGGACAGGGTCCTTCCTGATTCGCACTCTACCTTGAGGATGTGGAAACCCCTAGTGAGAGGCCCTAGTGGAAGGATGACGAGAGGTAGTAATAGTCAGGGAGTTTCGGGGAGTCAGTCTGTCTCATGGAACTTAATGGAAGGGAATCAGCGGGAAGATCAGGGTAGTGAGAGTGGAGAGTTGAGTAGTGCGTCGAGTCGAGGGACAATTAAAGCTGATCTGAGGGCCAAGGTGCTGGATGTGGTGAGATTAAAGGCAGAAGTGGAGGAGATAATTAGTGTAAATTTGCCTTTGGAAAGGATAGAACTCTATGAGCCAGATGAACTGCTGTTTGTGGCAAAGGATGTAACTAGCAAGGCAAGGAAAGCACATGAGAAATTGAGTTAGCACAGAGGTATGATGTGGATTTGCCTAAAACGAAAATGTTACAGGGAAATCACAGGTCAAATTACAGTGATCAGGAACTAGAAGAGAAAAGAATCATAGGTTTGAAAACGCACATTCGAGAATTGATCATAGGGATACGTGCGTGGAACATGCTTGATAAGTGGGAGGAAAGATGGTCAAAGAAGAAGAGTGCTAGAAAGAGCATAGGAGAGACACCACCTCCAGGAGGAGGAACAGTGAGAGTAGAGTCTTTTCCGTTGCGAGATGTACCGAGTGGAGGGTATGTGCATGTGCCTTGGAGTAGAGGATGATTTGGCAGCGTTTACCAATGATTTTCCTCGGCTGAGGGAAAAACCTGTTGAGTGGTACAAGCAAGTTGATCGATTTGTCAAAATTTCAAAAGTACTGTGGATTGATTTGAATACATTGTTTGATATTGTGGTACCAAGTGATTTCTGGTCAGCTTATAAAATTGCTGTTGATTGGCTGTCTTTGGCGCCTGAGTGAGATTCTGTTACACATGTTCCTTCACCTGTGGTTATGAAAAAGTATGAGCAGGTAATCACATGGTTGCAATCCAAGATTTCACCCCAAGATATTGACTGGGCTAAGATAGACAGAACTGTTCAGGAGCCAAAAGAGACTGTGCATGCCTATTATGAGAGGCTCTTACAAGCCTTCAAGCAGTACAGTGGGTTGGATACCCTTGACCTAAAGGATATGGGACAGTTCGTCTCCAAATTTGTGTTGGGATTGAGACCAGAAGTTAGCCTTATGATCCAGCAGCGCTTGCTTTGCTGGCAGAATAAATCCGTGGATGAGATTCTACGGTATGCCAGGTACTGTTGTGGTACTGAAAATTCTGGACCCGTGTTATAAACATCGTCGTATCATGACGATTTTGGTATCAGCAGACCGAGAATGACTAGAATACTATGCACAAGCATTTTAGTCATATTCGGGTGACAAAATCACCCTGAAATCAGAGTTTCCGTCCTGAACCCTCGGTTTCCATTGTACGGTAGCCATTTTGTGATTGCCCTCACATAGGCCAATGACTAAGGCCAAAAACGAGTCTGAAGGACACATGCACCTTTGCTGACTCCTCTGTGACCTGGGCAAGCTGACTCCACTGCCTGAAGCCAAACCTGTTCGGCCAGTTCCTTTCCCAGTGGCCGAATGAGATTAGTATCAAGGCACAACATATCATAAAACCTTTCATCACACACAAACCATGCCTAATCTTGCACACACACCTGTCCCTGTTTCTTTTCTTATGACTTGCTTTACGAGGAGGAGGTGCCCGTTTTTATTGGGGGTCCGTCGATATCTGATGAAAGTACCGAGCCTTGCCGGGTAATTGATTGAGGGCTGGACAAACTGAAATATGGGCTTGTCATCATGACTTTGCTTTTTCTTTGTAGTGAAAATATGTGAATGGTCAACTGTAAAATAAGGAATGTTTGCCTAAAGCATAATATTTTGTATAAAAAGAGAAGGCTGGCTTTGTAAGGGGAGCAGTCTCCTGAGAATATACACCGTGTTGTACTTCTAGGATACCTGTTACTGGCTGCAGCCAATAAATACGATCTTTGACTTCACCAAGAAGACTCTGTGTTTCTGTAGTCTGAAACAGGAAGGACTCGAAGTCTTAGGGTGTGTTCCCTGGCACCGCTGGGTTCTGAAAAACCCAGTACTTCAGTTGGCGCCCAACGTTGGGCGATTTCAGCGGTACCGGTCCAAGCCAGAGGTTCGTGAGGAGCTTCGTGTGAAAATTCTGGAGGAAGGCCGCCACTTCATCGACCCCTGTATGTCGACGTGGCCCGAAAGTCTTTGCTGCGAGGTTCCCCGCTTCCCAACGGCTACGAAGGACTGCTGCCCTGACTATCGCCCTGTTTTGGACCCTTGATGATTGGTAGAGCGAAACGATAGACGAGTCTTCTGGTGACGTCATCGATACCTCAGTTAAGTATAAGTGGAGCGTCTCCCAGTCCTTAGTTTGGTTCTTAGTTTGGTATCCCCTTGGGATCTTTGATTTGGAACTTGAAAGTACCAAAGCCGAGGGACTCGTGTATTCACGAGACTATCGTATTCGATAATCCTTTGAAGTTTGAAGCTAGACTAGAGAGCGAAGATGCCTGGTCTTAGCGGACTTGGAAATTTGTTTTGTCTTGGTTGTAATAGGGATTCCCAATTGGTGTGTTCCCTGGCACCGCTGGGTTCTGAAAAACCCAGTACTTCACTGTAGTGACGAAGTGGATTTGAAGCATAAGAAGCTTAAGGATAAGCTGATGCTGGTCCAAATACAGAATGCAGGGAAAGAAGATCAGACACAGTTAAACAGAGGAACATTAGGAAGAAGGCAGGGAAATAATCAAGGAGGGACTCAGAATACATCAGGTCAGGGAAAGGGGAAACCCATAGATCCTAAGACAGGAATAGATGTTGCCACGCTAAAGAAGACTGCTGCATGTCATAATTGTCACAAGATCGGGCATTGGGAGGGCGAGTGTAGATCGAATCCAGCTAATCAGATTCAGACGGAGGAAGTGGTGCAGACACCTGAGGTCGTCAATACAGTGACGAGACCCAGATCTGTACAAGGGGGGCAGTAGGTCTGCAGGTACAAGTTTCCCAGCCACCGAGAATCTCACAGGGAAAAAAAACATACCAACAGATGCCCTTTATCAAGACTTTCTATGAACTTGATTTAGATCTATTGCAACAACAGTGTCTGAGGGGGAAGGAAGACTGCACCCTTGCAGTAGTCTCAGAGGTAGACCAGAGAGGACCGTATGTAGAGGCAGATGTTGACAGTCATCCAACAACCTTTTTGGTTGATACTGGTGCTACCCGTTCTACTGTGAGATCCGCAGTAGTTCCCAACTTACCACTTTCGGAACAATCAATTCAAGTCGTAAGAGTGGCGAATGAGAAAATTCTAATCCTTTGACTGAGGCAATACCTTTGAGAATAGAAACCTTTCGCGATAGACACCAATTTGTGGTATGTGATTCAAGTCCAGTCTGTTTGTTGGGTTGTGATCGCTTGTGCAAATTGAACTGCACCATCTATTGTACACCCAAGGGAGTGGAATTACAGACTAACAACGATGATGCTGCGTTTAAGGTAGTGAATCAGAATATATGTACAGAGGTATTTCCTATGTTAACAGTTGAAGAACTCCCCCTCGACCTGAGGGACTCTGTCTCTCTGGATGTATGGGACTTCACAGGGGAAGAGATAGGGCTGATCAAGGGGGTTGAGCCAGTTAAGATCCAGGTTAAACCCAATGCCACATTTCAGAGAATACCTCAGTATAATCTGTCACTGGAGACGATTGCAGGAATCAAGCCTGTGATTGAGTCCATGATCGAACAGGAAATTCTGAAGGAAATAATGGGGAGTCCATGTAACTCACCAATCATGGTATTGCAGAAACCGAGTGGGAAGTATAGAATTGTCCAGGACCTGCGCAAGGTCAATATGATAGTGGTCACATGTTGTCCCGTGATACCGAATTCATCAGTGATACAGTTCCAGATCCCATGTGAAGCTGAATGGTTCACTATGAGTGATCTGTGTCAAGCATTCTTTTCGATACCATTGCATGAGGAGAGCCAATTTTTATTTGCTTTGTGGCTGGAAGATTGTGTGTTAACGTGGTGTCGTATCCCTCAAGGGTATACAGAGAGTCCATCGATCTTTAATCAGCTTTTGAAGAAGAATCTTGAGAGTCTCGTACTGCCACAGAATTCAGTTCTTGCGCAGTACATTGACGATCTTTTGATCGTGTCCGAGACGGAGGATGCTTGCAGGATTGATACTGTTGCTTTACTGAACCATCAAGCAGAGAATGGACACAAGGTGTCACCGAACAAGTTACAGTATTATTTGACTGAAGTTCAGTATTTGGGACACCGAATAGAGAAGGGTGGGAGGAAGGTGTCACCAGATCGAATTGAGGCGATTATGAAAATGACTGTGCCCACCACACAGATGGAAGTCAGGATGTTTTTGGGAATGGTTGGGTACTGTCGTTAGTGGATCCCAAACTTTTCCTTGATGGCTAGGCTGACGCACAAGGATCTGAGCGATCCAGTACCGTGGGATCATGACTGTCTGGTAGCGTTTTTTATGTTGAAAGAGGATCAATGTCATGCTCCAGCCCTGGGGATGACGGATTATAACAAGTATTTTTCACTGTTCTGTTATGAGCGAGAAGGTTGTTCTTTGTCAGTACTAACTCAAAGTCATGGAGGAGTCCATAGACCAGTTGCCTACTTCTCAGCTACTTTAGATCTAGTAGCTTCAGCGTTGCCCAGTTGTCTCAAATCGGTTGCTGCAACCGGTGTCAGCATTGAGAGATGTGAGAATATTGTCATGGGTCATCCACATACTGTTTTTGTTCCACATTCAGTTGAGCTCCTGATGACAAGAGCTAAGACACAACATATGACAAATAATAGACTCACTGGAGGGAGGAGCCAAGCGCCAGCCCAAGATGGCCACGTAAAACCTCGGCTCCGCCACTACCGTCCCCTAACCCCAATATCCGGTAACTTATCCTGCTCTTGAAGACTGGTGCCAGAGAGTATAGAAATAGCGGTGCCGATTGCTGAATCTCCGGACTCCGGACGTCGCTGGAGACCGGAGGTGCTCACCTCGAAACATCGGGCCTGGCTGCTGGGCTGCGGCCGGGAGCTGGAGTGCGGGGAGAGCCGACCGGAGGTGCAGTGCAGGCGGCGGGCTTGACCGGGGGTTGTCGGCCGTGCTGAAATCACCGTCCGGCGGCTGAATTGACTTCCTGTGTTGCCGAGGGGGGGTGTGCCGCCCAACCTCGCGCCCGCTTACCTCTGGAGCTCGGGAGTGGAGGGGGGAAGCCCTGACAACGCCGCAGCGTCTGTGCGGGCGGTGCTGCCGGGTGAAGATCGACGCAAAATAGTCACCACCCGGCGGCTGACTTGAATTCCTGCGTTGCCTAGAGGGGGTGCCCCGCCCGCCCTTGTGCCCGCTTGCCTCCGGGACTCGGGGGTGGAGAGTGGAAGCCCTGAAAACGCCGTAGCGTCTATGCGGGCGCCACCGCTGTGCGTGGATAGACGCGCTGCGGGACCATAGGCAGAGAGGGGGTGAGTGACTCCGGGCTCCCCCCCGCTGCCGCCCTTTCGCCGGTGGAGCGCCTGTGATTGATGCCCCACCATGCTTGTGGACTGACTGGCATCAACTGTGACCACTCTGCAGCCCTCAGCGGTGGGGGTCCTTGGGACACAGTGGTGTCTGGGAGACTGCAGTGCAAGACATATACGGCGAAGACCAGCACTGTGTCAGCAGTGCTGCGCTCCGGGACCGGGACTGGTACTAAAGGAGAGGCTGAGTAGTGAACGGGGTCACCGGAGCCAGCTGACCCCAGGCATCCAAGGGACCTGAAGCCCCCAGGATTCCCCCCCCCCGCTTCCTGTCTTCGCTGCCAGGGACCCCAACTCAGGGCCGGCGGCGCTGGGTTTGGCGGGGCTCGGAGTGGGCGGGGGGCCTTCATCCTATATGGCCATCGGCAGGGGACTTGGGCCCCCCATGTTTGGCCATACTGTCTGATTCAGAGGTGGTCGCTGGCAGTCGGCCGTCGTGAAAAGCTGCATATGCGGAAGCTGCTGGTAACGGAGCGTCCCAGCCTGCCAATGACGAGCAAATCGGAAGCGGATAAGACCCAGCCTAGGATGACCAAGAATATGAGACTGGTCCAGTCTAACAAATTGGATCGCTATACCCTGCCTAGAGGTTCCCCGTCAGATTCACGCCAAGCACCCGTGGCGGGGAGGGATTCTGCGAGTCCAGGTTTTTCGACAATCCGGAGGCGGCTTCAGACTGGTTGGACAACCATCCTCCCAGAGATCAGCAGACGGAGGACCAAGGAGAGGACCGGGCGGCTCCGGACCACGGCTGAGGTTCGGCGACCAGGCCTGCAGACAGTCTCACCATGGTCAGGTACAGGGGCTGGGACCGGCATGCATGGACACAAACTCTGGACTTGATATGATGCTTTGAACTGGCATTTTTACGTCCTCAAGATATAATCAGTATGGGTGGAAGGGGGAATGGGGGCGGAGGGGTGAGCGCGGGCATCCCTCCTTTTTTGCTACCTTTAGTTATTTAGCATAATCAGTCTGTAGGGCGACAGGCACTCTGCCAGTTTTTGTTATGAGCGGATACCGCGAGCAGGGGTGCAGGGAGGGGGGCAGTTGGGAGGGTTGTATACAGTTTTCTAATTTTTTTGGAGTTAAATTGTGTGTTGTTTTGAACTTCTCGACAATATCAATGATATACACAGCGATAGGGCGACCCATGCGGAGACACGCCGATGTGCAGTGAACAGGTATCAGGGGTTAGTGTACTCAGTTGGAATGTTAATGGACTGGGGGACAAAATAAAGAGGGGTATGGTCAACCAGTTTATTAGACGCCATGCTCCTGACGTGATCCTCCTTCAAGAAACGCACCTTATAGGAAATAAATGTATGGCCCTACATAGAGGAGGGTATAAGCTCGTGGCACACGCGGGCTTTACCTCTGGATCGCGTGGAGTGGGGATACTAATCAAAAACTCATTCCCTTTCAGAATACAAGCCACATGGCCCGACAAAAGGGGCAGATATGTTGGGGTTTCGGGCCAGTGGGAGGGTAAGACAGCCACATTTGTCTCGGTTTACGTACCGCCTGGTCTTCAGACTGAAACGTTCAAAGATACGGGCTCAATTTTCTTGTCATTTCCACTGGGAATCCTGGTATTGGGAGGTGACTTCTATGCAGTGATGACCGGGGACCTTGACCGGCATCCGCCACGGGCAATCAGACTGTCTCAGAGGTGGCTGCCATACTTTTTAGATACCATGGGGATGGTAGACGGCTGGCGAATACGTAACCCGGACAGGGTGCAATTCTCCCATGTATCTAGCGCACATCACAGTTTATCACAAATAGACCACATCCTTGTTCCGGCGGCACAGGCACACGCTATCCGCGAGGTGCGGCATCTGGGACGAGGTATCTCGGACCACTCCACGGTGTGGCTGCAGTTAGACTTTGGGCGTCGTAACAATGGCATGGTGGGCCCTATTAATCCGTGGTATTTGAAGGACCCGTCCACCCGGGGCGGTATAGGTAAGGCCACAGACAGCTACTTTCAAGAGAATGAGGATACGGTTGACTCCGCACAGAATCTATGGGAGGCATATAAGACAGTTATTCGGGGCGAAACCCTATCGCTGATAGCGGGGAAAAAGCGAGAAAGGCAGGCGGAATTAGAAAGAGCAGAGGAGGACGTGATAAAATCAGAAGAAGACATGACACAGGCGGTGACCCCGGAAGGGATTCATCTCCTGAGGTTACGGCAAGATGAGTTCAACAGTGTTGCCAGAGATAGAGCCAGGGCACAGAGTAGAGAGGTCCAGGGCAGAGTATATGAACATGGGGATAAGGCCAGGAAGCTGATTGCGAGGCTGGACAGGCGGGAATGGGCTTCGAGATTGGTACCTGAGATACAGGGAAAGGACTCCAGTCCCATAACGGACCCTCAAGCCATAACAGATACGTTTGCGGACCATTTTCGCACAGTGTATAGTACGAACGGCAGATTCTCCGAAGTAGCAAATCGCGAGATGCTAAGGGATATTAGACTCCCCATGCTCTCGGACGAAAACAAGTGCTACCTGGAGTCACCGCAGGCAGATGATAAGGTAGCACAGGCAATTAGGGGGGTGAACTCGGGCAAAGCTACAGGCCCTAACGGCATACCCATTGAGCTGTATAAACTTAGACCTACTAAATTGGCCCCCTACTTCCGCTCCATGTTGGAGGAGAGTAGAAAGAAGGGAACGCTCCCCTATGATCAGCGGGTGGCTAATATTGTTGTCATCTATAAGGATGGCAAACCCAGAACCAGCTGCGCCTCCTACAGGCCGATATCACTTCTAAAAGTGGAGCCTAAAGTACTAGCAAAATTACTGGCCACTAGACTGATTAAAGTGATCCAGATCAGTCGGGCTTTATGCCCCATCGTAATACGGCCCTTAACCTGCGTAGGCTACATGGAGCATTGAGTAGAACACCTACCATACTGGAACCAGCAGCTTTAGTATCCTTAGACGCCACTATGGCATTTGATATGGCTGAGTGACCCTATCTCTTTGCAGTTCTGAATAGATTGGGATTTGGCCCGGAGTTTATGAGTTGGATTCGCCTCTGGTACTCTGACCCTATGGCTCGGGTGGTAGTAAACAATTGGACATCAGCAGATTTCAAACTGAGTAGGGGCACTAGACAGGGATGTCCCCTGTCTCCGCTCCCTTTTTCATTGGCATTAGAGCCGCTAGCTGCCTGGGGCAGGCAAAACATATCTATCCGCGGAATGCGGTGGTCACAGGATTGGGAGGACAAGGTCTCCCTATATGCGGATGACATTCTTCTTTATTTAACTAACCCGAGGTCGCCATTGATTTGCCTCCTGGATGTGCTGGCGATATTCAGAAGATACTCCGGATTCACTATCAACTGGTCCAAGTCAGTAATGTACATCCTTCAGGGAGACCCGCCTGCCATACCACTAGGTTGCCCGATTCAGATCGCAGATGAGGGTTTCCAATATCTCGGTAGATATGTATCATTAGACTCGAGGGTTCGCTTCGTCCGAAACCTAGTACCGCCCTTGCAGAGACTTAGGAAAGATGTAGCGCACTGGAGATCCCTTCCACTCTCCATGTTGGGAAGGGCAGTTCTCTTTAAAATGATGGCTCTGCCTAGTTTCTTATATGCCCTCCAGAATTCAATGCACTCGGTTCCAGCGTCCTATTTTAGAGAAATCAAGAGTCTTCAGAGGCAGCTCCTTTGGGACGGCAGGCCCCGCATAGCATTCTCTAAGTTGACGCTTAATTGGTATGATGGAGGGATCAGTCTCCCCGACCTAAGGAAATATTATTGGGCGTCCCAACTGGCAGCAATAAACCAGGGGATTTATGGTCGCCCAGATGATCCCGGATACGCCATGGATAGGTGGCTCCTCCCAGGGGGGGACTATACAAGGGCGTTATATGCGAAACCCCATAGTTACCCATTGACGATGCAGTCCAGACTTGGAACACAGTCAATCGACATCTGAAGTGGGAAGGGAAACTCACCCTGGCCACACCACTGTGGAACTCGGAGAGACTCGGGAACCTCTGGAAGTCCAAAGGATTCGACAAATGGGACCTCATAGGGATCTCGCAAATCAAAGATATTTTGGGGGAGGGAACGGTTCAGCCATTTTCGTCGCTGAAAACTAAGTACTGTTTAGCAGAGACCGAATATTACCGCTACCTCCAAGTCCGACATGCGCTGCTCACACAGATCTCCAGAGATACAACACTGCCAGAGGCTTCCCCACTAGAGAATAGAGTGCTGGACGAACATCTTACTGAGAAGGCCATCTCCCTAATATACAGGAAGTTGATTAATAATATGGAAGACCCCTTACTGAACCTTAAGGGAAAATGGAATAGTGATGGATTAGAACTTGATGAGGAAGACTGGCAAGAGGCGATCTCTTCCCCACGAATGGTTGCAATCCAGGCCCGGCTGAGGCTAGTTCAGCTTAAAATACTCCACTGGATCTATGTAACGGTGCCCTGCCTGCTCTGAAAGCGATGAGCAGAAAGCGGGGAGTGCAGGAGGGGTTGTGGGGAGCTGGGAACCTTCATCCATATACTGTGGCATTGTCCCAAGATACAATCGTACTGGAGGGATATAAACCATATTATGCGAACGGTATTGGGGATAAACTTGCAGCCAGAAGCGAGACGGTGTATACTGAATGTCTGGGAACCCACAGATCTCAACACCTACACTACACAATGGGCCACTCTGGGCTATATGGTAGCAAAAAGGAACATCGCGCAGCTCTGGGGCTCTGGTCAGCCCCCACAGGTGGGGAGATGGAAGGAAGACCTAGACTGGCGCATGTACCGGGAGAAATCAGTCTACTTGGCAAGAGGGTGCCCTGGGAAATAGAACAAGGTGTGGGGAGGGTGGAACAGTTACAGGGGCAACATCTGTCCCCCGCCTGCTCGGCGGAGAGACATAGAGAATCACAAAACCCCTTGATTTACGCAACATAAAGTCAGAAATGTAATTTGCAATGTGTATAATGTCGCTATACCGTGATTATTTGATGTGAATTGGTCGAGATGTTTAATAAAAAGAAATATAAAAAAAAATAATAGACTCACACGTCATGAGCAGGTTATACTTGCTTCAGAGAATGTGACTTTGAAACGTTGTTCTGTCCTGAATCCTGATACCTTAATGCCTTTGCCAAATGTTGATGATGAAGATTGTGAGGACCATGACTGTCTCGATATAACAGAATTTTGCACCAAACCAAGGCCTGACATTGTTGACGAACCTCTACTTGAGTCCGATGAAACCTTTTTTGTAGATGTTTCATGCTTAAGAAACAATGTAGGTCATTTGAGAGCAGCATTTGCTGTGTGTACCATTTCTGGAGTTGTTGAAGCTGCTTGTTTACAGGCAGCATACTCCGCACAGGTAGCTGAAATCATTGCTCTGACTCGTGCCTGTTTGGATGCTGATCAAATTCGAATCACTGTTTACACCGACAGCCAGTATGGGTTCAGTGTGGTTCATGACTTCAGACATCTATGGTCACAGAAGGGTTTCCTAATGTCATCAGGATCTCCCATTAGGAATGGGGAATATGTGAGACAATTGTTAGAAGCTTTACAGCGTCCACGAGAAATTGCTGTGTTGAAATGTGCAGCCCATGGGAGAGGAAATGACTTTGTCTCTCTTGGAAATGGATATGCATATGAAGTTGCACATTTTTGCGCTGAACAAGGGTGCATTTTTTACTGGAGATTATACAGGCGAGAGCCCAGAAAGAACCAAGCTCAGCATGATGTTAGCCATGGAAGACACCTGGGATGAGCTCAAGCGTCTGCAGGGAGATGTTTCAGAAGAGGAAAAAGCTGCGTGGATCAGAGCAGGGTGTGAGAAAGGAGATGAAGGGATTTGGGTTTCGAGTGATGGTCGAGCAGTGTTACCAGATGACTTATTAAATCCTATGGCAAGACAGATTCATGGAGCAGTGCACCTTGGAAGGGATGCTATGGTGCGAGTGTTCAGACAGACGTGGTATAATCCACCGTTCCGTGCATTTGCTGAAGCAGTATGTCATAGGTGTGTTACGTGTCAACAAATGAATGCTGGGAAGAAAACTGTGGTTGCATTGAGTCATATTGGGAGGTCTGGAAGGCGTTTCAATAGAATACAGCTCGATTTTATTGAGATGCCTAGGTGCAATGGGTTGAGGTATGCTCTGGTTGTGGTGTGTGTTTTCTCACAATGGGTGGAAGCATACCAGACGAGAAGGTGTGATAGCCTCACAGTAGCAAATTTGTTGCTTAGGGAGTTGATACCGCGGTTTGGTTTTCCAACATCACTGGAGTCGGATAGAGAAACACACTTCCACAGTGAAATCATAAAGCTACTTTGTGTTGCCTTAAATGTTGACCAGTGACTGCATGGTAGCTATCGACCGGAGGCTTCTGGTATTGTGGAGCAGATTAATGGGACTTTGAAAATGAGGATGTCAAAAGTGTGTTCATCTTCATCCTGAAAATGGCCGGATGCTTTGCCCCTGGTGTTGATGAGTGTTTGTAGTAGCCCTGATAGAAGGTCTGGTCTTTCACCCCACGAGATCCTCATGGGGAGGGCTATGCGGTTACCAGCAGTGCCATCCACAGCCTTGATAAACATCACAGACGATTTGATCCTTGACTATTGTAAAGGACTGGCTGATGTGGTCCGTTCTGTGTCTCACCAGGTGGAAGCTGAAACTGCCCCGACCTCGAGAGACCTCTGCCATGACGTGTCTGGGTGATTGGGTGCTAGTTCGTAAGCACGTAAGGAGAAGTTGCCTTGAAACTCATTGGAGAGGTCCTTACCAGGTAATTCGGGTGACAAATACAGCGGTGAAGTGCGGAGGCTTGCCGAACTGGATACATGCCTCCCATACTCGCAGAGTTTCAGAACCCCTGGAAGAAACAGCTCCTCGCAGCAAGGCCGCTCGAGAGGGCAAGCCAAGCTGTGGGGGTTGCTGACCAAGCTGGTCCACCAGAACACGCTGAGGAGGGTTACGCTACACAAGACCCAGGTATTGACTCTGAGGAAGAAGGTAACATTGCGAATGGTATAGTGTTAGACTCAGCTGAAGTAACTGGTGTGCAAGGTAGTCGGGGGTAGAGAAGAAAAGCTGATACTGCAGAAGAAACGAGAGACGAAGAAGGCTAAATCTGAGACTGGCTCCTGAACGAGATCTTGCTCCTGTGTCAGAGACATCTGAATTGGAGTTGAGTGAAGTAGAGCAAGTTCAGGAGGGTCCAAGAAGGTCGAGGAAAGTAAGAGTGCCTTGCCAATAATACGCTGCCCCGGAGTGGACTTATATGGTGACTGATGCCGGGAGTGGTGGGGATCGGAAGACTGAGGTCTTCACAAGTGATCAGCAGAACGCCTGAGCTGAAAATCGAGGTGGGATTGATAGTTCCTAGACTGCAATTAGAGGGAGTACTGACCATAGCAGTTCTGAGACCTCCAGTATTGAGCAGGGTGCGGATTCTGATCCTTCAGGAATTGTCTTTTCCGACTTTTGAATATTAGCCACCAGCCCAAGAGGTCGCAGCTGTTCGTCATGAAAGTTTGCAGTGTGTGTTAATCAAAATTGGTTCTGAGCTGGTAAGAGACTCTGAATGAACTGTGAACTCTAAATAAATGTCTCAAAGAAGATAACCTATGTCTGAGTGGAAGGAGAATACATTTAGGGCTTTCCTGTAGAAGAAGAAAGATGGCTAGGGTAATGTTTTTGGACTGTGTAAATAAGTCAGAGGAACTGAACTATGAACGAATTTCCAGTACTTCAATTAACTGTGTTTGAACTTTTTGAGCAGCAATTTGAGGTGGAGAAAGAGACTCTTGTGTATCCTTTTGCTGAGCTGGGCCAACAATCTGAAGATGGAGTCTGAAAATTCGGACCGTAGGTCTAAGTGTGTGATAGGTACACTTATTGTAGGAGTGATAGTAGTAATAACTGTAGTTATTGTTGTATTTATAATCATTTCACAAGATGTAGAAGTTGGGGAAGTGGGAGTACAAGGACATCTACACCTACTACTTCTAGCACAAAATAGGGTATTGTAGGAGCTGAAAAAGCTATGCTAGATCAAACTAGTCGTGGGGGCGTGGTTTGGACACCGAGCAAGATGGCCGCCTGACCTCGGAGCTCCGCTGCGCTGCGACGGACTCCTCTTCAAATATCACTGTTTTTCCAGCCGTTTCAGTGAATTGCCTCCTGTCCCAGGGATGGGAACGTCATACAACACGAATGTGACCGCCAGGCTCGATTTTTTCCGCAAAATGCCCCGTTTTCGGCACAATCTGTAAGTCCCTCAGCGCGACCGCCATTTTAAGACTGCCGCGACGCTCGCGCGAGGCTGGTCTGTGCACATCTCCTCTTACAATGTGAAAATTTGTCAGCGCTTGATGGCTCCCCCCTTGCTTGTTTGCTGTTCCTGCCCCAATGCTTCTCTTCATGTTCAAACAGAAGCGCCCTAGCCCATTCATCTATATTAAGCAGTAACTACCTCATGAATGCTCTCTTAGTGCAGTATCTCTCACTAACCATTAATGAGGCGTCAGGAATGGTTTTTGTCTTTCTACTTTCCACAACAGACCCGGCACTGTTCCTAAGGTGTTTGCCCTTTTGGTTTACACTACAGAGCATAATTGAGTCACTGCCTGCTACTACTATTGTGATTATGCAGCTTTTTGAGGCTGGGTTAAAGGGGTGAATCTCTATTCATCAATCGACAATTACCATTCACTAACCCCAGTTGCCCTCAGGTCACCTTGCTTTTCTCACAGACAGATTTCATCGTCGACTGGGGCAAGCTTTGGTACCTGGACAGCTATTGCCTCAGGATATTCTTTTGTTGTTTTTGCTGGTTTCCGCACTCCTTTATCGAACACTATTGAGCATTATTGAACATTTATGACCATCCCGGAACTTTTGTTTTGGACACAACGTACCTGTGAATTTTGTTTTTGCTCCTTCTATTTTGCGCGCTCAGGTCTATATGGGCAAACTACGTAACCCAAAGTTTGTCTTTGTGCCCTCAAAGACCTCTTCTACGCCCTCCTCTTCTTCTCCTTCACCAGCGGACCACTCTTTTCCCTCAGATCAAATGGCGGCAGCAGCTTCCACTCGTTCCTCTCCACCACAACCTGCCCTAAACAAAGCCTCTTCCTCTATTACATCGTCTAAATGCTTGAAGCAGGACTCCCCTCCTCCTGATAAGCCGCCATCTCCTATATCTATGGAGATACTACTGGAGGAGATACGCGCTTTGCGCCCGTTTGTGGAGGAGACCAACACGAAGATGCAGCTTTTTGAAGCAAAATGGGCAACTATGGACACCCGTGTATCCTCCATGGAACAGCAGGTTACGGAAATTCACACTAACTCTCAACGCATTTCCTCGCTAGAAAAGACTGTTCTCTCACTTCAACAACATACTGAGGACTTGGAAAACAGAAACAGGAGGAACAATCTACGTATTTATGGTCTGCCGGAGTCTTTGGAGGGTGATGACCCTGTCGCATTTTTCTCCTCTTTTCTTCTGAAACTTTTGGACATTCCTATCACTACTTCACTAAGCATTCAGAGAGCCCACAGACTTGGTCCTCGTTCTTCATCTTCAACTAAACCACGAGGTGTCATAATTCTTTTTCTGAAGTTTACTGATCTCCTCTTGGTCCTTTCCACTGCTCGATCTAAACGCCAAATCTCCTGGATGGGCCAGAGGGTATTTTTATCTCAGGATGTCTCTAATACTACTGCTGCAAGAAGGAAAGAGTTTTTGAATCTTCGGGCTCCTCTACGCTCTCTTGGTGCTAGATATGGTTTATTCCACCCTTGTCTTTTCAAGGTGACTCATCAAAATCATACCTGGACCTTTCAAGATCCTGCCGAACTCAAAAACTTCATTCATATCCAAACTAATGCTGGCATGGATACCTCCAATTCTGCTAATGGTTGATTACTCACTTTCTCTCGTTTCTTCTAGGTTTTCCGGATGATATTCTTGTATTGTCATCTGTTTGTCAATGTTGTTGTTGTTCTTAATCAGTTTTTGGACTGTGATCCCTTTCTTGTGTATTTTGTATCTCTATTTTGTTCTGTATAATTGTTTGTACAATGGATTGCATTATCTTCTTTCTTCTTAGACTGATTGCTGTATTCCTTTTCGTCCCATATGGTTCGTCTTATTCACATTCCGTCCTGGTGCAGCTTGTCCTCCTGGCTTTGGGAGGTCACTCTTGTCGAATCCTTCCACTACCCCAATATCCTCTTCCTCCCCTCTTCAGGTATGTTTCTTTCAGTCGTCCTTTTTGGATATGTACTGTCTTTTCTTATACTTCTTTTTTCTTGCCCTTTCTCTTCTTTCTCTTCTTTCCCTTTTCTTTTGTTTCCCTTGTTATTTATTTCTATTTTTCCTCTGTTTGGACTACTGCTTTATCTTTCTCCTTATCCCCTTTTGAATGTAACTTTCGATTATTTTCTTTCTCGCTCTTTTTTCTCATGTATTAATTGGCATTCTTTTCTTCTCTCCTGTTTTTATGGCTTTTCTTTTTTGCTTACAATTTTACTGTTTTTACTTTCAAAGTTATTTCATGGAATGTAAAAGGTTTTATTAACCTGATTAAGCGACAGAGAATCCTTTCCCACCTAGCTTCTTATAATCCTGATTTAGTCCTTTTACAAGAAACGCATCTTACTGAAGCTGAATCGCTTACGTTGAAAAGAGGCTGGGTGGGTACGGTCTTATTCTCTCCATCATCTAATAAAAAGAATGGTGTTGCTATTTTATGTCACAAGAAACTAAAATGTAAGGTTGTTTCTCAAGATTCCGATACTGAAGGCCGATGGGTACTAGCTAAGCTATTAATCAATGCTGTTTCTTTAACTGTTTTCAATGTTTATGGCCCTACTCACCCTGATTGTAATTTTTGGCCTCTAATTACCTCGAAATGTTTTCAGCACAGAGATACCTTGTTTATTTTAGGAGGTGATTGTAATCAGATTGTTGATCCGTTTCTTGATCGCAAATCTTCTGTTCGCTTTATACCTCACAAATCACATAAACAATTTCTTGACACCATTTCTCAATCACACTTCATTGACTCATGGAGACTTTCACATCCTGACACCTTAGACTACTCTTTCTTCTCACCTCCTCATGCCTCTCTTTCTCGTCTTGACTACATTTTTCTTTCTCAACCCCTTTCCCAGAACCTCCTATCTTCTTCTATCGAACCCATTGTTATTTCAGACCATGCCCCCATTGTCACGATCCTTGATCTTCTTCCTACACATCCCAACTCTTCTCGCTGGCGATTTAATAACTCTCTTCTTACAGACCCTCTTTTCTCTTCTTCTTTTCTTTCCTTCGCCAAGGAATTCTTTCTACTTAACTCTGACCCCTCTTTGGCTCCCCATATTATCTGGGATTCTTTTAAGGCAACCGCACGCGGTTTCGTAATTGACTTTGTCTCCAAAAAAAAGAAGCACTTTCTTAATAAACAGAAAGACTTGTTGGCTCATATTAAATCCTTAGAGCACAAATTTTATACTTCCTCTAACAATTCTGTTTTACCAGACCTTATACGTGATGAATACAGGCCCCAGCTAGGCCCGCAGGACACAAGGGTTCGCTCTCCTGTAATGGAATCTACAAGGAAGTTGGCACGGAAACTGCAAAGTACAAAGACAAAGTTTATTAACCCTTAAGGGTGGTCCTACAATCCATACAACACCCTTCAGTATTGCATAGAGTAGCACACAGAACTTGCGAACACAGTCCCCTTTTATACACAACAGAGGGGCTCATAAGTGGGTGGATACAACATGAGACGAAGAACATTACCTTTTATGGACATTTTCGATACAGAATCAATATGTGGGCGGAGTTAACACATCTCTAAGCCCGCGAAAACATGGTCAAGCGAGGATTAACTGATAACAGATGTGGTCAAGCCTGGGCATGCGCCAGACGGACAAAGGAGCTATTTATAGACTGTTACTAGGAAGATTACAAGAGCAACTAACACGAAGATAGGACTCTTCTCGTGCTGAGCACGTGGAGACATGACAATACAAAATGGAGTCCAGACTTTAGTCAACATAACGGAAGAAACTCGGTCCTAAAGGGGAATTCATGTCTTTAGTGAATGCGTAATCACATCGTTGTTTCAATTTTCAACAGACGACCCTTTCAGCATTTACTGAAGACATCCGGTTTATTAGAATAATCATCGTATATGTCAATTTTCATCATTTCTTCTATTTCTTTAGTTAAATGTTTCTGGTAAGTGACATTGGCAATAGCTTTCTCATCAGGAATACAGAGTGACACACATAGGGAACAGAGTAAAGGACCACATTGGATACAAATGCAACAGGAAAACAGAATTGCTACGATAATACAGAGACCAGTTAAAACCTTCCACCCCCATGTGGTGATCAATGCCCAAAACCATCCAGAAAAGGTCCAAGTGCCATTTTCTGTATGGATTTCAGCTGCAATTTTATGTAACTTGTTGATAGCATTATAGACTGATGGCGTGTGGTCAGGAATAAACACACAACAACTACTTCCGATAATTTTACATGCTCCACCTCGGTCAGCTAACATAACATCTAACACCATACGATTCTGCAATGCAACAATTCTAGTAATTTGTAATTCTTCCGTAAGATTCCCAAGAGCAGCAGTGGTTTGATTTGTCACAGCCTCTACAACTCTTGTTAACCTTCGAACTTTCCTACTATTTAGGGCAGCTCCAACAAAGAAGAACAATCCTAAATTAAAATCAATATACTGCTGCAGGCTAGTATCGGTTTGGTCAACATCATCAATAGATAGAGTATGTTTATACCTATTTACAGTCACATTATTCAACAACTTCAAATCTTTATGATAAGATGCAGGTGCCAAGAATACAGGAGGTAATAGGAATGCTACGTAACATACTCCAGACCAACCGGCTGGCAAACGATAATAACCTTTATTTCCACATACGAAGTATGTATTATGGGATGCTAAGAAGGTACTGTTATTCAACCCGTCGATGTTTAAGATAGTGATACAGTCACTAACACCAACAGGAATATAACCCACACTCTGGACACACAGGTCCGCTTGAGCTTGTGCCACTTGAATCACGAATCGGTCTTTCCCCACAGTGTCCCTAGTGTTCGTGAAAATATAGGGAATCGATTCATTGTCTGGTCGATACTCTTCCCATTCCCAAATTGTCCCATTCGCTTGTGGATAACCATCTTTATCTTGATGACATTCCCTATTAAGTCTGAAGAGTAACCGTCCCACTGTAGGTTTCCGAGTGGCAAAAAGCAAAGTGTACCATGCTCTACAAGAGCCATTATGAGAAAAAGGAAGAGGTATGAACGGAGTTCCTCCTTTCTTCTGGTGCGCTGGCATCATGCCACATATCCAACAGTTCGTAGCATTAGTGGCAACATGGGTATGATGCAACATCTGGATGAAAGTGTTATTCAAATAAGACTGGCGATGCTTCAACTCTTGATACGGAAGGGTATAAAAGTAGTGCTCCTCAGGCACTGGAGTAGTCAAAACAAGCAACTCTCGAGCAGGAGTCACATCCTCAACAAACCATGTGGTTATCCCAACAATAGCTAATGTAAGAATAAAACCTGTTGCACAAAGGATTTTCTTTTTCTCCATTTTAGAATGAAAAATCAATATCTTCCTGAAACTAAAAGGTTGTCAGAACTCTTCCCCTTAGGCAGCGGTTGATTTCTTCACCGGCGGGCCAAGACGGGTGTCGCTACACTAATGCAGGGCTGATCCCCCCCCCTTGCCACATTGGCTCTCCGTTTCACTAATTTAAGGGCCGTTCTGACAACTTGTCCTGATACTGAAGAATTCACTTCCTTGGTCTGAGATGATATTGTCTTCCTCCAGGAATCACTTGGTCCGGAAAGAGCTCCTCAGTGTCGTTCGGTTCCACAGCATGGCCTTTCTCTGCAGTCAGAATTTCTCGATGGTCGGTCAATACAGCAGGCTCCACCAATCCAGGCGGCACTTTGCGACAGTGCAGGGAATGGATCCAGTTCTTTCGGTTGGAAACCCGCACAGCCGTCCTCGTTGCAAGTAAGACTTGCTCAGGACCAACCCATCTCGGCTCCAAGCTGTTCGTCCTTTCAAAAATCTTCAGCATAACATAGTCTCCAGGTCGGAGACTATGACCTTCGCCTGTGGACCGATCAGGGAGCGCCTCTCGGACCTGTTGATGAATAGAAACCAAGTTATCCGTTAACTGTGCCAGATAATCATTCATCATTACACAAGGTACATCATACACAGCCTTAGGCCTTGGTGGACCCCAAATATTCATTGGGCGTCCAAAAACGATCTCATAAGGCGTGAGACCGGTTCGAGAATGTGGTATCGATCTAATTGACAATAATGCCAGCGGTAAAGCATCTGGCCAAGTCAAAGAAGTCGAAGCTTGGATCATAGCGATCTTGAGCTTCAGCGTACCATTATACTTCTCAACCAGTCCTGCAGACTGAGGGTGAAACACTGCATGAAACTTCTGGGTAATGCCTAGACCCTTCAGGACATACTTCATAACATCCGCTATAAAGTGAGGTCCGTTATCACTCCACAGCAGTCTACAAACGCCATATCGAGGGAAGAACTCCTTCAATAGCATCTTGGCTGTAGTCATTGCAGTATTATCTTTCGTAGGGTATGCCTCAACCCATTTACTGAAGGCACAAACCACTACTAGAACATACTTCAAATTGTTACAGCGTTCAAGCTGGATGTAATCCATCTGCAAAACCTCAAAGGGTGCAGTAGGTGTCACAAATCCTCCTGCTGGAGTTCGAGTACCCTTTCCTGGGTTATACCTCAGACAAATCATACAGGTCTGCACTACCCTCTTTGCCGTGCTAGCAATCTCTGGATGCTCCCAGACTTGAGTAAGCAATTTTACAATTGCGGAAGCTCCAACATGTGCTAGCCCATGTGCCATCTGAACCATAGGTTGTACAAAAGCTGTGGGTAACTTCCATCTATCCATCTGCTTATTTCTCCAACAACCCTCATCATCCAATTCTCCATCATTGGACCATTGCTCCCGTTCTTTGTCAGAAGCGGTCCTCTGTATTTCCAGCACTTCTCTCTTTGCATCGTGCCATCTTTCTAGCTGCGACTTCACTACATACATGGCAGTAGCACTAGGCTGCATTGCAGTCTCCCGTGCCACCCGGTCTGCCAAAGCATTCCCTTCTCCAACTTTATCAACCACTTTCTTATGGGCACTACATTTAATTATAGCAATCTTCTTCGGATATGTCAATGCGGTCAAAAGGTTGTGAACTAACTCTCCATGCATTATCTGTACTCCATGCGACGTTAGAAACCCTCTCTCCTTCCAGAGTAGGCCGAAATCATGCGCTACTCCGAAGGCATAGCGACTATCTGTATAAACATTCACACACAATCCTGTACTGAGCTCACATGCTCGTGTTAATGCTATAAGTTCCGCTGCTTGAGCTGATTTCTGTGGTATGCGTGCTGTCTCCACTATTGTTTGCAGTGTGGTAATTGCATATGCTGCTGAAGTCGTACCATCTGGTAGCTTCAGGCATGATCCGTCCACCCACAATTCTCCATCAACATCTGAAAAGGGCGTATCTTGGAGATCAATACGACCCTTTGTCTGTTCCTCAGTCACAAGAATACAATCATGTGCTTTTCGTGCTTCAGACTGAGTTTCCGGAAACGGCAACAATGTAGCCGGATTTAACGTTACACACCTCTTTAACGTAATATGAGGAGCCAAAAGAGTCAACTCATATCCCGTTAAACGGGCACTGGTCAAATGCTGCGTTTTTGTCTGATTAAGCAGGGCATCAACAGCATGGGGGACTAATACCAACAGTTTGTGAGATAACACAATTCCCTCGCTTTGGCGTATTGACACAGCTGTCGCCGCAACCGAGCGAAAACAACCAGGCAATGCTCGGGCAACAGGATCAAGTACAGCCGAAAAATATGCACAAGGGCGCTGCTTGCCGCCGTGCATCTGCACTAAAACTGATAATGCACATCCATCTTTCTCATGCACATACAGGGAAAAGGGTTTTGCATAATCAGGGGTCCCTAACACTGGTGCTGCACAAAGGGCCTGTCGCAATTGCTGGAAGGCAATGTCACACTCATTTGACCAGGGAAGCGGAATAGGTGTGTCTTTTGTCAAAAGGGCTAATAATGGCTTGGCTATGTGTGAAAACCCTAATATCCATTGCCTACAAAAAGAAACAAGACCCAAAAATGCACGCACGTCCTTCTGTGTGGAAGGCACTGGCGTGTCCAAAATTGCTTGAATACGATCTGGTGTGAGTGCACGCCCCTCCTTAGACAAAAGGTGACCCAAATAAGTCACCTTTGGTCTACAGAATTGCAATTTCTTCCTCGATACTTTGTGATTGTGAAATGCCAAAAAGGAAAGCAAGGATAACGTACTCTTCTCACACAGCTCAGGAGTGTCAGCCGCCAACAAGATGTCATCGACATATTGTATAAGGGCGACACCCTCAGGCAGAACAAAAGAATCCAATTGCCTTTTCAATGCTTGACTGTAAATGCTAGGGCTTTCTGTGTAGCCCTGAGGAACTCTACAAAATCGATAAGACCTATTATTCAGAGTGAAACCAAAAAGGTATCGGCTATCAGGATGAATAGGGATCGAAAAGAAGGCATTTTTCAAATCAATAACCGAAAACGTGGTCGCCGTTGGCGGGACCAAAGTGAGCAACGTCGTGATATCAGAAACCACTGGATACTGAGGTATCACGATCTTGTTCACCTCCCTCAAATCAATGATAAACCGATAAACTTTGGCATCCGTATCTTTCTTCAAGATGGGTAAAATCGGACTGTTACAGACGTTGTAGGGAACTTCCTCCACTACTCCCACCTTAATCAAATCCTGCACAATCTGTATAAGGGCCTCCTCCCCCTCCTGGGAAATACGATACTGAGGGAGGCGTGGTAACACCGCCCCCTCCTGGACACTAATATGGACAGGCGGAATCACCATCTGTCCCACATCGGTATCCGAAATGGCCCACAAAGTACGAGGGAGAGAAGCTAACACAGTATCCTCTGCAACCACACACATCCGTTCTGTCAGAGGGTGATTATCGTTTAATATCACACGTACTCCAACGGGGGAGCAGCGGATCGTAGCTCTGAAGTGCTTGAGCATATCAAGACCCATAATGTTGTCAGGCGTGTTCGGAGCAAGCAAAAACGGACAGGGTGCAGAAAAGGGATCAACCTGGAATGCAAGGGGTCGAGAAAGAGGGCTGCGAGAGAGTGTACCATCAAACCCTACCGATGTAACCATTAAGCCAGATGGGGGAGCCCTCGGAACCAATTGTTTAGACAGCGCGCTACGAGTCGCTCCTGTATCTACTAGGAACCGATCAGTAGAACCCAAAACCTTCGCTGAGACATAAGGACCCTTCTGATCAACCGGCACTTCAACTGATTCTAACCCCCATCCAACGCATTCCTATGCATGCTGCGAATCATGGTACCCAGAGCGGTCCGTCCCTGACACTTGATACTGGTGCTGTCGATCAAAGACATTAGGTCTATCTCGCTGCTGCACGGTAGGTTCAAAACGAGCACGATCATTAGAATTCCCTCTGAGATTCGGGAAACCCCCTCTACCTCTCGGTGGACCTTGATTATGCCCCTGGCGAGATGCATACAACGCCGGACAATCTCTGGCCCAATGACCCGACTGTTTACAATACGCACATTGATTCCTATTTAAATCTGATCGACCCGAAGGGGGACCATAGAATCCTCCCCTACCTCTATTGACACCCCGACGAGGCGGACCATACACTTGCGCTAACATCACCTTCGTTTTAAAATCTTTCGATTTCTTCTCCTCCTGCCCCTTCGCTTCTTGTTCCTGACGCTCATAATACTGAGCTATAGTCTGGAGGGATGTCGGAGACGCGGTGGACCAAGAACTTTCACTCGCTTTTAAACGAGCTGCTATTTCCGGTAATAAATTCGCCACATATTTATCAGCAAAAAGGTGTCGACCCGTATCATCCGTAAGCGACTGACCACTAAAATCATGAAATGTCTCCTCAAAGCGCGTAAAGAAATCTGCAACTAATTCATCAACTTTCTGTTTACACGAGGCTAACATGTTCCAGTCAATCTTTTTAGGGGGAATAATTGTTTTCAACTTGGTCAAAATAGCAGCGGGGAGATCTAAGATAATCTGAGGCGGTTTCTGCGCGGGCTTCCTCTCCCTATCCTCATCCTCAATCTCAGACCACCTAGCCTTAAAAGCGGCTTGATCATCCACCTTCCGTACAGATCGCCACATATCCGGTGGTAAGATAAGCCCAAAGAACAGATCTATATCTGCTAAGGTCATAGTACAAGAATTCAAGGCCCCTTCGACTTCTTCGTAAAAGGCCGCTGGATTCTTGCGGGGGTCAGGCAATGCATTCTTTAATGCCATAACATCAGCCCTATGCCAGGGAGTATAAACCCAATTGTACACAAAATATCCCTTAGCATCGGCAGAAGTAATATCCGCACTAGTTCCCGCTCCTTTAGGAGGAACATACAAAGGTGCCGCCTCTCGCATGGGTTTAGCATGCACTAGTTCGCCCTTATCTGACTGGGAGGAAGACGGCTGCTGGTCGTCCGCCTGCAAGGTCAAGCTCTCCTCCTCCTTGCTCCGGTGCGCTTTGTCCCGCAGTTGAAGCATCTCATCCCGTAGCGCAAACAGACGTCGGACCGCATCAGGCACCTGAGAGGGAGAGAAAGTACCATTATGTAGTGCTCTAGAATCCGACACTATCTCCTGTGGCTCAAAAACATCAGAATATTTTCGAAAGGCAGCAACCACTTCATCAGAGAAAACGGCAGCAAAATACAATTTCTCCCTATCCTGCCATCCTTCCAGAACCGGTAATAACTTTGCAGAAGACATCTTATTTGAAACTGCACGATAAGAAAGTTTCCGAAGCTCACCCAAGCGCTATAAGAGATAACATGGATCGCGTGTCTATCTTATCTTTACCCGATCCAGAATCCTGAACTGTCGGAGCAGACGCACCCACATAAGGTGGCGGGGAACGATCTAATAGGAAAAAATCATCATCAAGATTAGTAAGGACAGGATAAAGAGGCTGCCGAACAGCATATTGACCCGACACTTGCAGCCTACGCTCTTTCTCTTGTCTCTCCGTCTGTTCTCTTTCCTCCCGACGCTTCGCTTCCTGCGCTCGCACATGATCATTCTTCCGTTGCTCTTTATCAAACAGCGCTTTCTCACGTTTTTCTCGCTCACGCACTTCCTTCACCCATAATCGCACACACTCAAACATATCTTGACGAGCACGCCGTTTACACATACACTGTTCCACATACTCAATCTTACGCATATCAAATGATCCATACAAAGGCCAGCGCAACTCAGGATCCTTTTTGGTGTATTTCCTCCATACTGTACTGTACATTATGGAAGAAAGACCATGCTTCACATACATATCCCTATTAGGAGTCCCCTCTGGGGGGGCTGGAGCAGATTCCTCGAGGTTTAACCGGTTTCCAAAGCAGCAGCACCACTTACGGAGTGTGCTAAAAGCAGGCATGCTCAAAAATAATGCAAAATATGCAGTATTATCAAAAAAATGGCACTTAAACTTTGCGCCGTTCAAATTTACACAGCTCCGGAGAAATATCTCCACATTACCTGCCTATATGTGTTGCAACGCATATATTCTCACAGTAATCAATACAAGATATGACCGGTCATCACAAAACTCGGAGCAAGTACCGTACAACGGTTCTTACCAATCAAGAGAGTCCAGATTCCAACTGCCAAGCTCCAAAATTCGCCCAAACGGCTGTCACGGCAGAACCGACAGAAGAGGTCTCAGTCGAGGACCGGCGCCACCCAGATGGTCAGTTCGGAAGGAAAGGAAGAAAACCTCGGGATGCCAGGACTAAAATGCCTCTGGCAGTGATCACATCCCCGGCCAAATTCCTCACCTTCGTCACGACCAGTCCTTCGAGCATCCGAGTCGCCGATGAGCCCCACGTGACGGGCGCCAATTGATGAATAGAAGGCCCCAGCTAGGCCCGCAGGACACAAGGGTTCGCTCTCCTGTAATGGAATCTACAAGGAAGTTGGCACGGAAACTGCAAAGTACAAAGACAAAGTTTATTAACCCTTAAGGGTGGTCCTACAATCCATACAACACCCTTCAGTATTGCATAGAGTAGCACACAGAACTTGCGAACACAGTCCCCTTTTATACACAACAGAGGGGCTCATAAGTGGGTGGATACAACATGAGACGAAGAACATTACCTTTTATGGACATTTTCGATACAGAAACAATATGTGGGCGGAGTTAACACATCTCTAAGCCCGCGAAAACATGGTCAAGCGAGGATTAACTGATAACAGATGTGGTCAAGCCTGGGCATGCGCCAGACGGACAAAGGAGCTATTTATAGACTGTTACTAGGAAGATTACAAGAGCAACTAACACGAAGATAGGACTCTTCTCGTGCTGAGCACGTGGAGACATGACAATACAAAATGGAGTCCAGACTTTAGTCAACATAACGGAAGAAACTCGGTCCTAAAGGGGAATTCATGTCTTTAGTGAATGCTTAATCACATCGTTGTTTCAATTTTCAACAATACGTGCCAAACTTGATTTTAATAAAACTTCTACTGACAATGCCTCTTCAATCTTACTTCGGAGCAGTGCTCGTTATTATGGAGGTCGCAATAAATCGGTAAACTTTTAGCTAGCTATCTCAAATCTCGTAAGGAGCGTACTTCTATAGATTCTATAGACAACCTACTTTTACACAAAGAACAGGCTATACTTACCCAATTCCAGCTTTTCTATCAATCCCTTTATACACCTGAATCTCCTCCTTCTACTTCTCTTCTTCAGTCCTACTTTGAAGGGCTCCCTACCCCCTCCACCTCCCATCTCAATTTTCGTGACCTAGAGCATGATCTCTCCATCACTGAGCTTGATAGCGCCTTAAAGACTCTTACTAAAGGCAAGGCGCCGGGACCTGATGGCTTCTCTGTTGAATTCTACATGCATTTCTCTGATCTTTTACTCCCTAAACTTCTGACACTCTTCCAATCCTTCTTTCTTTCCGGCACTGCGGCTGGTACTTTCCATGAGGCTACGATCTGCCTTATCCCCAAGGAAGGTCGTGACCCCCAATTCTGTAAGAATTACCGACCGATATCTTTAGTTAATGTGGACTATAAATTATTTGCTAAACTACTCGCTTTACGTTTAGATCCTCTTATGCCCCATCTCATTGGTAAGGAACAGTGTGGTTTTGTTAAAGGCAGACTTACCTCGGACAACTCTCGCCTTTTCCTTAATGTTTTAAATAGAGTCGCTTCCCTTTCCATCCCTCTAGCTGCTATTTCTGTCGATGCTGAGAAGGCATTTGACAGAGTAGATTGGTCCTTTCTGTTCGCTGCTTTGCGCTGGCATGGCTTTGGTCCTAATTTCATCTCTCTCATTTCTTTACTTTATTCAGCCCCCAAAGCGTCTGTTCTAGTCAACAGTCATTTATCCCCTTATTTTTCTCTCCAGCGTGGTGTTCGTCAAGGCTGTCCTTTATCTCCACTTCTTTTTGTTCTCGCTCTTGAACCATTTCTTACATCTATCCGGAATAATGTATCTATTTCTGGTTTTCCGTATGGCAAGACTCACTTGAAATTCTCTGCTTATGCAGATGATATTCTTTTATTTATTTCTGCTCCTGAAAAATCTATTCCCGCCTTATTATTTGAATTTAATTCCTTTTCACAAGTCTCTGGTTATAGGATTAATTCTGATAAAACAGAGATTCTCCCTCTCA
Organism: Triturus cristatus; assembly: GCF_964204655.1. NCBI lineage: Eukaryota > Metazoa > Chordata > Amphibia > Caudata > Salamandridae > Triturus > Triturus cristatus. The sequence goes on from NC_140590.1 coordinate 561,703,003, forward strand.
CAAAATTCTGTCTTCCTCATCAGTTTTCCTCTACTGGTTTTGCATGGAATTCTTCAAAAATTAAATATCTCGGAATATGGTTTTCTAACTCTATCTCCTCATCCATTCAGCTGAATATGTCTATTGTTCTCTCCCGTATTGATAAGCTATTATCCTCTTGGAATCCTCTTTATCTTTCATGGTGGGGTCGGCTTGATTCGATTAAAATGATGATATCCCCCATCCTTATATATATTTTTTCCATGCTTCCCGTGCGCATTCCTGATATTCATTTTAAACGCATTGACTCTTGTCTTTCCAGGTTCCTATGGAATCAAAAAAAATCCAGGGTTGCTTTAGCTGCTCTTCGAAAACCAAAGTCGAATGGTGGAGTCAATTTCCCAGACTTTCGTCTCTATCATAAATCCTTTTCTCTCCGTCAAGCCTCTAGTTGGCTTACCTCACAGCCTTCTCCTTTTGCTCCTCTTTGGCTCTCTATTGAACGTTCGTTACTCTCTCCGTTTTCTCTCCTTGAGGTCATACATTTCTCTGCCAAGTACTCTTCTACTTCTCCTCCCTTATTTAGATATACTTCTTCTCTTCTTCACTCTTTGGTCCGGTCTTCTCCGACTACTCGTGAATCCTTTTTAGAGTCCCCTATTTGGTATGACTCACTCATCCTCCTAAATAATCGACCTATTTGTTAGACTTCTTGGAGATAAAAAGGTCTTGTATGGGTTAAACAACTCTTTGATGGACTTCTCCCGTGCTCATTTCCCCGATTTCGACTCTTATTCCATTGTCCTCAATCCTTTTTGCACAAATTCACTGTTCTCATGGCTCTTATTCTTGATGTTTACTATTCCCTTCCTTCGTCACCATCCCCTATATCCCAACCCCCTCTTCTTCAAATTTTGTTTACCCTTCCCAAAGCTTCTCTTATTTATACATTTTTCTCTTCCCCTTATCCGAATCGTCCTAAATCTAAATTGGAATGTGCTTGGGAGTTAGATCTGGGATGTGATTGGTCTGTTGCCCTTTGGGATACAATTTGGTTCAGAGCTTTAAAAATTTCTCGCTCTGCTTCCCTGACCCAATCTATGTTTTTTCTATATCACAGACTGTATCTTTCTCCAATTTCTATTTCTCGCTTTTCTCTTGTTAAAGATTCTAAGTGTTGGACCTGTGGTTCCCCTGACGCTGACCTTCTTCACCTTGTCTTTCTCTGCCCTCCTGTTGTTACGCTGTGGGGTGAGGTTTGGTCCTATATCACTCGCCTATTTTCTATATCTATTCCTTACTCTATTTCTCTTCTCTTTTTAGGTAGCCTTTCTGATTCCTTGGGTATTCCCTCAAGCTCCTCTGGCCTATTAGATCTTATGCTTGCTCTGGCTTTCCAACACATATCTTTTAACTGGAAAAATCTCAACAAACTTTCTATACAATGCTGGTGGAACTCTCTTTGTCACCATCATAGGCTTGATGTGCGCTTTGCTGCCTCCTCCACTCCCACTCTTAATAGAGATTTATTTTGGTTGCCCCTTACCACATACCTTGATTGCATGGCTTTGAAACGTATCTCACATTTATTCTCTGAGAACTTTAAACCTCCATGAGTGAATTTTGCTCTGTCCTCCTTCTTATACTTTTTAAATTTACCTATTTCTCCTACGTTCGAATGTTAATTTATTTCTGATTTTCTAATCTCCCTATTCTATTTGCCCTACTCTCTTCCTATTCCCTCTATAATGTATCCTTTTCTTTTTCTTTTGCTTTTCCCCTCATTTCCTTCTCTCTCCGTTCTCTTCTTACCTATAAAAGTTTATAAAATGCTTTTTTTTTTGCTTCTTTTGTTAGATGGTATTGACCTATTGTTCTTTTAGTTCAAGATTGATACTATTATTTGTATTGGTCGGTATCTCTTTGCTTTTCCTAATTTTCTCAAATAAAGCATTTCAAACAGAAAAAAAAAGATCAAACTAGTCGTATGTTGCATGTAGATTTGTATAGAGGTGATTACACACTTAATGCAAATGCAAAGCTGCTATATGAGTATGTGAACACGATGGATGTGAGAGACTGTTATGTGTGTATGCAGTTGCCTGTGTCTGTGGAGGAAGGTATTCGATACCCTCATCTCCCTTTGACGTATGGTATTACTTGTAGTTTATTGCTTAGTATGTTTTATGACAAAGGTCAATATGAATATTATTTTTCTAACTATGATGTAGTGCTTTCAGAAGTCCCAGCTTATAAGCATTTGAATAAGTATGATTATTATAAGCAGGAAGATAGAATAGGGAAGTATTTTATACCCACTATGACTTTAGTTACAGCTTATGCACATCAACACAACTTAACATGTTCATTAACAGATGTAGAAAAGAAGTTTATAGATCAAGTAGAAGATAGGCTTAGACAACTCATAGGAAACAGTTACAACACGGGAGGTAAAGTTGGGTAACCAAAGAAGAGTTAGCTCATAAGGCAAAAGAGAGTAGTGGTCCAATTGCCTTAGATTTTGAGCAGAGAGGGAAGTTGTGTGTGAGACAAGTTCAGACCTACTATGATAAGGTCTTTGTGGGAGAGAGTGTATGTGATCATACTTTCACCATTGAGGCCTCAGCAAAGAAAGTTTTACAAGATGCAATACAAGTGGTGCCGAATGTGTATTTTGTGTGTGGGAAGTATGCCTATGTGCGATTGCCATTGAATTGGTATGGTACGTGCTATGTAGCAGTAGTATTTCCCAAGATTTATCATGTGGAGGATTTGGACCATTTGGAAGGTGAATTACATTCTAGAAAGAAGTGAGGTGCAAGTGCAGGAGAAATTGTAGGAGATGTTTTTGGGGCATTGACACCAGGTTTGGGAGTGGTGTAGAATGATGTCAAGATTGGAAAGTTGTCAACCATTGTGGACAAGTTGTCTGCAAATACAGCTCAGTCGTTTTTGCTTGTAGATGGAGAGATGGTGTCAATAAGGGCTATGGTGATACAGAACCGTCTTGTTTTAAATGTTTTACTGGCAAAAGAGGGTGGAGTCTGTAAAATGCTGAAGGTCCAACAGTGGTGCACGTATATACCTGACAATAGTAAAGATTTGAAGAGGTATATATGCAACATTACTGAGATACATCTCGAAGTGCATGATTTAGCCACAGAAGGAATTTGGGACAAGGTGGGAAAAGGATTTGGTAAGGTAGGGAGTTGGTTTGCGTCCCTAGGAAAGGAAATTCTTGGTTTCATCTTGAAACCTATTATTATAGCGGTGGGTTGTGTGATTTTGTTGTGGGGTCTAGTGACGATCTATAAGTGGCATAAGGCGAATCGAGTTGAAAGATCTCTTAGAGAGCAAGAGCGAAGGATGGAAAGACTGCAGGACAGTCATTACAAGAATATTAAGAGCCTAGAGAAGTTCCGACAGGGAAGGATGGCTACAAGCTTTGTTTAGGTCGGTTCTTTCTCCAGGGAGTGTGATTTGTTGTGATGACACTAGTCATCAGAGGGGGGAACGGATGGAGCGTGATGGTGTTCTAAAATTGTAGGGGCGCATCATAATCATGCATAGTCCGCATCCGCATATATTCTTGTGTTGTATTAATTTTGATCAGTAACATCGTATTGTAATAACAAAATATGCAAGTGAAGTAATAGAAAAGTATTTTGTATCATGCAGAAGAGAAATGAAATGATGTTTTATTTGAAATTGTAACCTTAGCATGTTGCAGCTGTCTAACAGAAAGCTTATGTGTAGTGAAATGCATTTTTGATTTAAACGTGTACCATGATGAAAACTGCACGAAGAAATAATGAGTTATGCTTAACATGTAATAATTGTAGATGTTTGCAACAAGAAGCATTATTAACATGGGTGTAAATCCTAATGTGTAAAGGCCTAAACGAATGTTCACGTTGTGCTATGAAAGGCCTATTCATTTATTCTTGTGTTAGCCGAATTGTGTAGGCCTGGAAATATAATTTCGCTGGTAAGCTCTCGCATTTAGAAGAAGTCAGCAAATGTTATGTGCACGCAAGGATGTTCTGTTCTCACGTTTCAGTTGCAGGTGGAAGAAGCTGACTTTGTTAGTTAGAACTAATGTCTTTTGTTTTAGGAGTTAGGCATGGAGGAGAAGTGAAACAAAGTAAATAGAAGGTCTATAATTGGGAGCCAGTGTTCTTTCTCGTTGAGGATGCCTGGGAACCAAGGTCAACGGAATACACATGGAGAAGACGGTGGAAAACTACCTAGGAGAGGTGTCCGTTGGCATGAGGTGATCTGTCGGCGTGTTTTACATTTTTGTATTTTGTATTAGGCAAAGTGGCCCAAGGGGGGAGAGGCAGAAGGAGACAGGATGAGTTAGGAGAAGGGATTAGAAGATTGATCTGGGAAGAGTATCTTAGAACTAGCTCTGTAGCTTTGGCTATCTGACTTACATCGTGAATGTACTTCTTAGGAAGTCTTCATGCGCTGACACCTTTTCAACTGATTTTGCCTGGGAAATGCTAAGTAGGGATGTCATCTTAGAGATAGAATAGGGATAGCCTAATGCTTTCACTTTTCAGCCACAGATGAAGTCTGACTTAAATGTTGGAGCAGTCCTTGCTTGTGTTTTTTATTTTTGGAGTTGTTTATTCTCGTCATGATTTATCAGAGCAGACTCATCCGTAGATTTGGTTTTGTATTAGTTCCCATGTATTTTTATAACCTCGTCTTGAGGTGCTTGTATATTCAGTTGTTTTTGGCTTTGTAATAAAGCCCCTAAACTGATTTGGAGTCCGTGATCTTTTGAGCCATGGTTACTATTGGAAGTTGAATTACTTAATTTGAGTTGCTTCTCCCCTTTACACTTCTCAGCAGGTAAAAAGAGACATCGACCTTGGGTTCCTTGTTAAAATTTCGGCAGCGGAACCCAGCCTTACCAGTTAGGTGCTTTGGCACTGAGAAATTGCAGCCTGGGAATGTTGCATTTTTTTATATAAGAAAAAAGACCTAGTATGGGGAAAATTTCCTTTTTTATCAACCATCTACATCGTAGCTTAAAACTGCATTTAGTGTGTGCTTTAAATCGGACGGTACTCTCCGCACTGGGTACCAGCAGTTTTTAGTTTTGTCCCCTTGATTACTGGAACTTCTTCCAGGACAAATGAGAATACTGGTACTCATGGTAGCTCAGCATTGGTTCAAGCACTGTTGTGCTCAACAAGGTATATTCAAATCATCCCCAAACCCGAGGATGAATCACGCAGAGAGCAGTATAACTCTCTCGTAAGGTAGCACCTGCTTCATGATTCTTGGTGCATGGCACCAGCCTCTTTACACTTCCAATTGGCTAATTAGATTCAGCAAGGTGGAAAGTGTAGGCTGTTGCAGGCACAATCTCTGCCTGTCAGAGTTTACCCATGCTATACGGTCAGACTGTCCTTGTGCCTCCCGGCCTCCCCTGAGAGCACTTCATCCAATTCACGTCAGCTGGCTGGAGGACCGGACCAACTACCACACAGCTCTAGGACTCTCAGTTGAAACCCAGGGGTAGCAGGAAGATCAAGAATGCCTTCATTTTCTGGTACACTGCAGGAAACTAGTTCTGCACTGGCCATTGGTGCAGCAGATGCAGACTGTTCATGTCTTATGCCTGCAATGTGTCTAAGGATTGTACTGCAAGAACAACATAGGGTTAGCCATCTGTATGTATCTTGTGCACTACAAAAATTGCATTAATTTAAACAGTGTCAGTGAATATCCCTCACAGACCAAACTCTAACACAAGTTACCAGAGAGGTAACATTGCAGGGGCAGCAAAGGAGCTGTGGGATAATGTACAAAGCTGCCAACTTTATAAGGCTCGAATCCTGGGATTCGACTCAACATCCTGCGATTGTGGTCAGATTTGTTATTTTAAAAACTCTGCCTCAAAGAAATGGACAACAAGGACACATGCAGTAGTATGTCTTAATTAGGACGTTGCAATTTTATTAAATTCGGGAATTTGGTAACTCTCAAATTCCAACATCGTTCTAGCACTGCCAAATTGCGTTCTGAATGTTTTAGTTAGAGTTGCTAGCCCCATCAAGCCCAGATGTTGATTTTGTGTGTGCCTGAACATAGGGGGCCCGATTCACAAAACAAACTTAAGACTAAATCCTAAACTTACTACCATTCTGGTATTCACAGAATGCACCTACTACTACTGGTATTCACAGAGTGAACTTACTACTTTTGCTATTCACAGAATGAACTTAGAACTTTTGCTATTCACAGAATCCATTTACGACCACTAAACTTACGTACGCACCCGGGCCGGAATTTCCGCCCCCGGAGCGGAAAGTCCGCTTGCGTGCCGGATAGTCCGCCTACGGGCCGGAAAGTCCACATACGGGCCGGAAAGTCCGCATACGGGCCGGAAACTCCGCTCTCGGGCCGGAAACTCCGCTCTCGGGCCGGAAATTCCGCTCTCAGGCCAGAAAGTCAGATTTGGGACCAGACTACATTAACTGTGGCCATTGATCATTTGAGCCAAGGGTAAACACCTGTCCAAGTCCCTACCATCCCCCACCATGCATCAGCTGACGCACTCCAGCCAATCCCAGCCAACAGCTCCAGTTAGCCATCATGTTGCTAGTGCCTACCATCCCCCACCATGATCCAGCTGAAGCCAATTAACACTGATTGACCAGCAGCAAAAAACATTTAAAAGCAGCACACAGTGAAGGAACAGGTTTGGCCACACAGAGTTTGTCTTTGAAGCTGACACCGGCTGAGAAAAATGGACCTCCTGAAAAGAAAGAGGAATTTCACAGCAGAGGAGACCACCATGCTTGTGGAGTTCATTGTCAGGCACCACAAACGCCTCTATGGACTCCCACCCTACTGCACCAGTGGGACACAGAAGACAGCCCTGTGGCAGCAATTATCCACTGCTGTCACAGCATTGGGGGAGGAGAGGCGCACAGTCCAGGACCTCAAAAAAAATGGCAGGATGAGCGGCTGAGGGTAAAGGAGAAATACTCCTGGATTGAATTACAACGGATCCTCCCAGCCGCATACTCTGGACCACGCATCCGCCTCACCCCACTGGAGGAGGATATCCTGACAACGATACACCCCCACTTGGTCCATGGGCTGCCAGTCAGTGACGTCCGCTACGTGGTACCAGGTAAGTGGGATGAAAAGAAAAAGTGCATGAAAAGATTGTCTGTCTTGCACTGTCAGTGTGAATAAGGAAGTAGTCCAAAGTGTATAAAAAAATCCGTCAGTCAGAGACTCCTGTGTCACCCTCTGTATGTAGCACTACAAGTCCCGCAATCCTTAGCGATGGAAATGGCAAATCCCTCCCCCACTTCAGAAAACATGGGCACTGTCCAGTTGCAGTAATACACCAGCCCGCTAAGTAGCAATTGACAAATATCAACAGAGATGCGCCAGTAACAATGCCACACGCAATCCAACTCTTGTGCAACCGCGGATGCGTCACATTTACAATGCGGTGCACTGTGGCGCTGGGATAGACAGATGGGTGTCGCAACTGATGGCATTAGGGGGGTGCTCTGCTGGAGTAGTGTCGCAAGTGTGACGCAACGCCAACAATGTCCATGGACCGCCTACACCTAACGTTCTGGGCCACTCATTACATGTGCCTCAAGCTGGTGTAAGTTTGCATGGCACCACCCTATGAAAAGTGACTACGTGAAATGCCGTCGATTACAATGCATCACTTGTACGAGGCATAACCAAATAAACACACACCCTGCCTACATCACAGCTGATGCATGTTTAATGTTGCGCAGGACCACACAACGTGAGACATCCCCATAGATGCATAACATTGTGAATAAGTCTAAATGTGTCACCTGTATTACCTCACCGCTGTGTCACAGAAGTGACGCAACTGCGGTGTAAATGTATTACAAGGGGCGTGTAAACATGCCACAAAATATCAAAGAAGTAAATCACCCCGTGCAAGCTTAAAGCACAAAGCAGAAGGTGAGAGATTCATCAGATCTAAAAAGTCATACACCTATTCTGTTGTACATTTCCCACCCTGCCACGCCATTACGTCCCCAATGCACCACTGCTCCTCCCTGCCCAGTCTGCGGCAGTACTGCATAACACTGTTAGCATGCAGAAGAAATGGGGAAATCACAGAAATGTTCCACAAGCACATATTCCATATGTTTAGTTTTCTATCTTCTCACCCATTGACACATTCAGCCAGAGCACAGACAACTGCCACAGCAGAGGTCCCTGCATCGACTGGGAGGAATCGCCACCGTACAGTGATAGGCATACCACCCTCACCGACTGGTAAGTCAAAGTGGCCAGGAGATGGTCAAAATGCATAAATTGTCAGGAGTGACCGAGGGACATATAGTGCCCACATATGAAAGTCAACCAGAGATGAACAAATAGCTGCATTACTATTGGAGTTGTCAAAGGACATCCACCTTTAGCTCATTATAATTGTGAACAGCTGAAGACAATATATTACATGTCTTGGCTCATCAAACCTTCGTAATTGCGGAACATGACATGTTTTTCAGCAACAGCCCCAGACCTGGCAATCTAATCCTGTTATCGAGTGCCACAACTACTCAAAAGGGTAACCCCACTATGTTGTAATGGTGTCTGTAGACGTAATCAATCAATCTAATTGACAGAAATATGGCAATGATGAACAAGTGAGATCCCAGGGTCATTAGTATTGACAATGCATACACTGTCCAACTTTGAATGTTTCCAATATAGATCAAATTCCCAGTCCACACTGCTGGTCATGTACCACTTACATTGTCTGGCTTTTGTGTTGCCCAGCAACAAAACACGATAGTGGACCTCACATCAGGATCCGTAGACATGTCAGTGTGATATTGCTTGCATCCAGGTAGTGGGCCCATTCGAAGTTATGTGGGAGCAATCATGATATTACGTATAACACACTTCAGCAACGCTGGTGCCCACAACTGCTTGTGCTCATCCTTTGTGCCAGAAATCTAGTGCATCACATGTGGCTGCAGGAATGTAAAGTAGCAAAACACACTTATCATTGTAGGTACAACGAGGTCCTCCCAGAATCAAAGACACACACTGACTTCTGCTACAAGGTTGGCTGTGACATCTGTTCAGGGTCCCCACACTGTTCCGGTGCTGGGCCAAGGGAGGGGAACCCAAGAATATATCAGGCTGACTGCTCATGAAATGTGCCTTTCACGTCCGCCATATGTTGTATGTGTATTACAACACTGTTGTCCTGCATCACAATATGCTCACATATGGCATTTGAACCCATGCAAGATCAGACCCTGGTGGCTAATGAAAGGATGACACAAAATGTATGCCAAGTGAGTGCAGAATGGACATTCAATAGTACCATGAGTCATATGAAGTGACCAAAACACAACCGGCTTGCAATTCAATGATAGGAAACACCATGATGAAAATAGCATGGCTGAGGCCAACACTGATGCCAGTAGTGTACCTTTGAGATGAATGTAGGGGCTGCTAAGGTGAATCTTCATGCAGTTACACCTGCTAAATGACTAGGCTGAAGAGCAACACGCTAATCCAGTGCAGGCAGAAGGCATCAAAGCCTCTAAGCCTATCCGCAATGTGTGAGTATAAACCAAATGTTACATTCTGCTTGCCTCCTCTCCAACTGTATTCACATGTATAGGTGAGTGTTTGACATATGAGGTTTGGATGTTTGCTGTACAAGACACCAATCGTCGTCAGCTAAGTAGTACCATGATCTTGGAAATAGAGTACGCAAAGAGAGGACACTCAAAGGATGGACATAAGACATCTGTGTTCTCTCATACAAATATGTGTGACTTCATGCGTGGGGAAGCACAAATGAGCAACATCATGTCCCTGACTATTGCAAATCTCACACATGAAACCCTTCCTGACTTGACAACAAACAACATGAGACTCTGGAAATATGTAAGTCTGAATGGCAAAGGTGAAAGCAGTGTAATGGGGAGGATTCCGGGTCATTTATCCCTTCCTATCAGTAATCTTCTCATACATGTGTATCTGTTGATGTGTCATCTTATTGATGTCAGTGCTGTGTGGAGGAAACGGCTGGCAAATGCTGCATGTGAGCAGGTGCCCAAATGTAAAGTTCAGGAGCTAAACATGCTGCACATTAGGCTGGATTACCCACAAATGGTCATTGAGACTGACATGTTGGCTCAGAGCTACCATCTGTGGTTGCAAAATATAGACCTTTATGTCTCATCACAGCTGCTGACACGATGACACCACAGCAGCGGACACCGTCCCGGGGACTGCATGACATCCTGGCTGCAGGAGTTCAACCCTCGCGCACCCGTCCTTCAGGTAATTCTAGCATGAGGTGTGTCTGTTGATGTGTCATCTTATTGATGTCACTGCTGTGTGGAGGAAACGGCTGGCAACTGCTGCATGTGAGCAGGTGCCCAAATGTAAAGTTCAGGAGCTAAACATGCTGCACATTGTTCTGGATTACCCACAAATGGTCATTGAGAATGACATGTTGGCTCAGAGCTACCATCTGTGGTTGAAAAATATAGACCTGTATGTCTCATCACAGCTGCTGACAGGATGACACCAAAGCAGCGGACACCGTCCCGGGGACTGCATGACATCCTGGCTGCTGCAGTTCAACCCTCGCGCACCCTTCCTTCAGGTAATTCTAGCATGAGGTGTGTCTGTTGATGTGTCATCTTATTGATGTCACTGCTGTGTGGAGGAAACGGCTGGCAACTGCTGCATGTGAGCAGGTGCCCAAATGTAAAGTTCAGGAGCTAAACATGCTGCACATTGTTCTGGATTACCCACAAATGGTCATTGAGAATGACATGTTGGCTCAGAGCTACCATCTGTGGTTGAAAAATATAGACCTGTATGTCTTATCACAGCTACTGACAGGATGAGACCACAGCAGCGTGCACCATCCCGGGGACTGCATGACAGCCTGGCTGCAGCGTTGAAACCATTGCGCACCTGTCCTTCAGGTAATTCTGGCATGAGGTGTGTCACTGGCTTCGACTACAAAGCCATGACAGAGATCCTGATTCCCCTCTGCATGTAATCAGCAGTTGTTGTGTACAAAGTGAAATACAAATCAGGAGTGTCATGTGCCTGTCTGTCAATTGGTGATGCAGATAATTGAGAATTTTGTCACTTCCCTCTACAGCTGCTGGTTCAGGGACAGCTAGGCCTACAAAAGCCGTGAGGAGACAGGTCCAGCAGGTGACACTAGGGGGGAACACCAAGGGACAGAGAGTTGTGGCTGGAGCTGGTGAGTTTGCCTGTATCTGTGTAACACCTCAGTGCTATGGTGTGAGCTGTCATTTGTGGTGGTACCCTACACAGGTCACATGATCCTCATCTGTTGATGCAAAGTACAGTTAATACAAACCCTTCTGTTGCACCACATGTTATACCAGGTCAATCCCTAATACGGTTGCAACCTCTGTTCCAGGGGATGCTGAGGACGAGGATGACAGACCTATGACCAGTGCGGGCCGACGGGGAGTCAGAGGGGAGAATCCCCTGATCCTCCAAGCTGTGATGTCGGCTGCAAGCACTGCTCAAGAGGAGGAGGATGAATTTCCTGAGGACGTCTACTTGGTGGATGATGAGGACTACATGTCTGATGACGATGAAGATGCCAATGCGCGCTATCGTGCCAGATTGGCTAAATCAGTCAGGGCATCACATCCTCTGCCAAGCAACGTTTGTCAGCCTCCTCCCAAGCATAGCATGGCCTGTCCCCAGACTCAAGCAAACCAGCCACAGCACCCACGCATCACAACACAGACATCACTCCCTCACAGTCCTCACGTCCAGGACCAACATGGTGGTTCCCCTACCCACTCCTCCCTAGACAGTGTATCCCTGCCATCCTCTCCACCATCTGGGGGTAGTACCAGCCCTGTTGTGCTGCCGGAATCCCCTGGGCACCATTCACCTGCCTACAGGCTCCCACCTGCCACCCTCTCCCCCCCCCCCCCCCCCTGCTGTAGGACCTGCTCGTCCCATCCATGGCAGACAGCTGCAGAGAGGGCCTGCACCTGGCTGTGATGGCCAGTGGGAGCAGGACTTCTACCAACAGCAGAGCGATGTGAGGCAGGACATTAGTGCCATAGGGGCTACCCTGTCCGACATGTCGGACTCCCTGCAGGACATGGTCTACTTCATTCAGGTGGTGGAGAGGCTGAGTCAAGTGTTGGATAGGATGGATAGGACTTGGTAGGACATGTCCAGAAATATGCGAGACATGCTATCCATCCAAAGGGAAGAGGGTGCAAGACACCATGCCTTGGCCATGAAGATGATGGAGGGCATATTGAAAGTGAGCCAAACTTTCCCTTCATGGTCAACGCAGGGAGGGGAGCCATCATATCTGCCCACAGGACAGCACATCCCCACACCTGTACCAACTGCACAGCAACAGAGCAAAGGGAGACATCCACACCAGCGGCCTGAACTGGCACTCCCAACACCAACCCCTGTACAGGCACTCCCGCCACCTGCACAACCACCACCAACCCCTGTACAGGCACTCCCGCCACCTGCACAACCACCACCAACCCCTGTACAGGCACTCCCACCACCTGCACAACCACCACTAACCCCTGTACAGGCACTCCCGCCACCTGCACAACCACCACCAACCCCTGTACAGGCACTCCCGCCACCTGCACAACCACCATCAACACCTGTACAGGCACTCCCGCCACCTGCACAACCACCATCAACCCCTGTACAGGCACTGCCACCACCTGCACAACCACCACCAACCCCTGTACAGGCACTGCCCCCACCTGCACAACCACCAACAACCCCTGTACAGGCACTCCCACCACCTGCACAACCACCACCACCCCCTGTACAGGCACTCCCACCACCTGCACAACCGGCCCTTGTCCAGGCACAACCATCAAGTGTGCACACACCATCTGCATCAGCACATGTAGATGACCCTGGACAGTCCCTTGGACAGTACCCACCTCCACGTAGGCGGCGAGCCAGAGCTGAGCACTCCGAGCGGTCCTCCCCCCCCAAATTGCGATGTCGCAAGCTCGATCCCCGGTGACAGGAACCCAGGACAATGTAACCACGTGATTGTGTGTTCACCAAATAAAGACCTAAAAAAAAAGAACTCGGTTGTGTCTCATGTCCTGTGTAACGATGTAGGTGGCCTCGAGATGTGAGAAGGTATGTGTGTGTGTGACACAGTTACAAGTGTAACCCTTCATTGCAACAAGCCATTATGTGCATAGCAGATGACTCACCAAATATGTGTCCTGATTCAGAACCCGGCATTCTAAATGAAGTCAAACAAGTAGAAGTAATTAGAATTCCTCAAATATATTTAGGTATGAACAGAACAACCGTCCATTTGGAAGGGAGGAAGGAAAACAAATGATGGTCTTGATGCAGAGGGAGAAGGGAACCTGGATTGGGGTGGGGCAACAAAAATATAACACGTCAGGGAGCGTCAGGGAAAACAGTCTATTTACAAGGGGAAACTGAAATAATTGTTCACGTCAATGTCTCCGTCAAAAGTCAAGTGTCCTTCTGGTCATCCTCTAGGACCACAATGTCCAGATCCTCTGAGTCCGATGCAGGCACACGTCTGGCAGGTGCAGTAACAGGCACCACATGTGTTCGTGACACACGAGGAGTACGGGGGAAACAGTGTGGGGCAACGGACAGGGGGAGACATTGACGGTGGTATGGGAAGGGATTGGGGAGACAACAGACGACATGGCTGTGGTCAGTGAATTGATGCTGGTGGCGAGGGTGGCCATAGATCGGAGCATGTCCTCTCGCATCATGCGTACCTCCATACACACTTGTAGCATGATGCGAGCGGACATGTCTGGCTGACCCTCACACATCCACATCAAGTCCACTGGCACAGCCACAGGAGGAACAACACCGGGAGGGGCCTGGGGGACACAGGAGGGATGTGGTGCCTGAGGTCCGGAGCCAATGATGTTGTGGGGCTGGCGGCGACGATGAGGGGGACTTGTTGCAGGGGATTCAGCTGGAGCCCCCGATGGCATGGGGGACTCTAGAGCTAGGGAGGGGCTGATGGCAGGCCCAGGTTGTGTGTTGGCCTGCCCCGAGGACACCTCTTCAGGGCCCACAGGTGAAGAGTCATGGGGAGAGTAACTCTCCAACACATCATGGTCCGAGGTGTCGGGTTCACCCCTCCCCCCCTTCAATGTCTTCAGCCTCCACCCGGGATGTAGCACCAGCATCAGGGTGTCCCTTGTCAGTCCGGGTGGGCGTAATCCCCTTGCCTCTTGATGTTGAGGGTCCCTCCTCATCCTCCTCTTCCTCGCTGGTGGAAAGAGGGTGTAGCCGCCGCCGCACTGGTGGCCTCTTGCTCCGGACCTAGTCCTGCTGCCCTTCCGTTTCACCAGTTGTGCCTGCAGAAATGTAAGCAAAATCCTAATGTTATGGTTGTGTCATGCAGGACGAGACACATACATAGAGGAGCCAAGCTCAGACTTATTTTGCTCTGATCACACTCTATAGTTGTCAGAGTCTATGAGCTGACATTACGTGTATGTTCACTGTCATTTACTGGATTTAGTCTGACATGGCCATCTCACGTGGATGTTTGTGGCTTACACAACTGTATTGGCCAACCCTCAACCTGGCATTCTGGTGATCTGTGTGTCCTGCCACTGCTACATGTGCAGGTTCCAAAAGCAGTCCACCAATGGAGAACATGAAGAGTCCCGATTTCTCGGATTTTGGCCATTCATAGGGAGTCGCAGCTATTTAAGGTCTGGACAAGTGTCATCTGCTTTGTGTCATTGTATGGGACAAGACAAGTGGCAAAGGGGGGTCACACATCCACTGAGGCTCTGGGCTATTTGTGTAGCTACATTGTGAGTCTAGCCTTGGGCTGTCCCCACACATGATCTGACTATCCAGTGGCACATATTGGCTTTGGTGACTGATATGGTAAAGCAGTACACCGCTGAACAGTGGGGGATTGTTTTGACAGCTACCTGTACGTGTGAAATGTCAAACAGCCCACTGAGGGTGAGACGTCAGTCAAAGTCAAAGTCAAAAAAAGTACTTTATTCGGTTCGTTTACAAAAACCATAAAAGTATACACACATCAAGAATAGGTATCCAAAAAATACATTATTTTTCTTAAAGAGAAAATATAAATACAGACATTATAAATAACATTCTAAAATTTATCTGACTGCTCTCTTCCAATTTATTCTTTTACTCAATCTCATAACTATGGTCAGAAAACTCGCAATATTAAAAATTTCCCAAGTATTTGACAACAATTGCAGGTACAGAAGGGCCGGTTTTACCTGTCTGAATCCTTTGTCTTTAATTAGGGGTAATATGAACTTTTTCCTTGACGGGGTAAAATATGTGCAAAAGAACAAAAAAGGCGTGGTGTCCATAATGGAGTATCCATCACAGGGACAAATTTCTAAATCTTTCACATTTGTCCAACCCGGACAACCTGTAATGAGAAGATGCATTTTGTTTAGCCTAAATCTGGTCAACAAAAATCTATGGTTGGAATTGTTAACCACTCTCAAATACAGTTCCATCTCCCCAGAATTAGTTAACAACTGATGCACTCTTACAGTGGGTTTAGACAATTCTTTATCTTCCCTTTCTAGTCCCGTGATGAGCCTATATGTATGTTTTACCCATTTCACATCCCCCTTAACTAATTTGGATGGCTGACTATACAGTTCAGGACGACCTAAAGTGTCCGCTAACTTTTTGATTTAGTTCAGCCAGGGAATGGAGTTGCATCGCTCAAGGGCTAGGCAGTCCCTTAATACCTCATGATTTAATTCTAGGTCTGCGTTCAACCACACTGTGATCCATTTTAAGAGTGGTGCAATTGCGATTCGGTCCACCAGGTATTCCAACCCGCATTCTTGGTGGACAATAAACCCCGGTGTGGATTGGGGTACAGATAGAATACTCTTTAGGAACTTGTCTTCCACACACTGCAGCGATTTTACATCTTTAAAACCCCATAAATCTGCTCCATACATGGCCAAGGAGACACATTTAGCGTCATACACCTTTAAAACAGCCTGCAGTGGTTTCACGCCTAATTTCCGCGCAAAACCTAATACTGACAGGAATGCCCTAGACAGAACATTACGCTTGGCTGCCAATTGAGGAAGCCATGAAGAACTATCATCAAAGACAACCCCTAAGTATGGAAATCTAGAAACTTTGGACAGGACATTTCCGTTACAATATAAATTCTTCATTTGTTTGCCCTTCGGTCCCACAGTCATTACATGGGATTTAGAATAATTAACACTTAAGTCTAAAACTTTCATAAAATCATAAAATGAGTTTAAAAGCAGCTGTAATCCTACCATGGTGCGTGCCAAAAGAGCGGCATCATCTGCATAAAGTAATGCCGGTATCGTAAACTTACCCGCCCTCGGTATGTCCTTACATGCTCTCCCTAGGACCACACCAAGGTCGTTAACATAAAGGGTAAAAAGAAGGGGGGCTAAAATACAGCCTTGTCTGACCCCACTTAAAATCTCAATCTTGCCCGTACAGTTGCCCTGGCGATCATACCTAACTGTGGCAGTAAGGTCCCTATGGAGATCTGCCAGGAAGTACACAATATTTTCATCAATTCCTAATTTTAAGAGTATAACCCACAACTTTGATCTGTTTACTCGATCAAAGGCCGATGAAAGGTCCATAAATGCTATGTGTAGTGAACCCTTTTTGGCAATTGTGTACTTCCCAATTAAAAGTTGGAGATTAAGACATTGGTCCATGGTACCACGCCCCTTCCTGAATCCAAATTGGAGAACCGAGATGGTGTTTGTCTCTTCCAATTTGTCACAGAGTTTACTCAGGACCACCCGTCCTAAGACCTTTACTGCAGAGTCAATGAGCAAGATCGGGCGATAGTTACTAGGGTCCCCTCTATTACCTTTTTTGAATATCGGCACAATAACTGATTCCGCCCAGGTGGTTGGAATACCGGATTTACAAACTCTATTAAAAACATTAGCTAAAGCTTTGGACCATAACTTGACATCTGATTTGAAGAGGTCAGCAGGGACGCCATCTGGGCCCGGGGCCTTATTGCTAGTCATTTTCCCTATGGCGTCTGCCACCTCTTCCACCGTAACCGAAAAAGTATATGGATACAAAGTGACAGCGGGTAAGCCCTCCTCACCCGAATTTGTCACCTCATAAACTGATTTGAAGTGCAAGAGCCATGACTGTTCCTGTATGTTGCAATCTAACACATGATTACAAGCATCATTAAAAAAGGGTTTGTTGACAATGGACCAGGATTTAGCACTATTCTTCAGCACATCAATAGAGGTCAGATCATCCCAAGCTGTTTCCCTAATCTCACGCTTTCTAGTCTCAACGGCCCTTTTATATGATTTTCTTAGGGAGGCCACGAGTGGCCTATCTACTGGATTACCCCTCAGTGCCATACGTAGTTTTTGATTAGCAAGTGAACATTTATGGTCAAACCAACCGACCCCCTCCGGGTCCTTAGCTTGACCTGGACTTTTAAGATCAGCCCCTATTTGAATACAGACAATTTGGTACGCATCTAGAACCTCCTGATCCCCTGCTTCCAAATCCCTGCATATGTCCAACTCTCTACCTACATTAGCCATGAGATTAGTGAAGAATTCTTCAGGGACAACCTTACCCCATCTTAATCTTCTACCCTGATCCGTTGGGGCTAAATCTTTCTTACCAGCCCTATTCTGACCTTTCTCATGGACACTAATAAAATCTGCAACTCTAAGAGTTACTGGGTTATGAGCGCTAAAATGAGACCACTCCGCACTATAACTCTTGATAATAATCCCTAATGAAAGACTAGTAAAAATATAATCAATATTTGAACCATTTCCTCTACCTTTGAATGTGGGTATGTTATCATCTTCCCTTTGTGGGAGCATCAAACCATGATCGGCCAACATTTTTTCAAGAAATGTCCCCTGTGCTGAGTGCTCAAAATGAACTTCCCCTTGTTCTATGGGTCCCAGCTGGTCCAGAGATGAGCAATTTTCTGGGCACCCATGAATATTAAAATCACCCAAAAGAATAATTGAGCAATGGTACTGATTTCCCTCCCTATATTTGTCCAGAAAATAGTCGAGAGAGACCAGTTGGTCAGTCAGGCCTGATCTATCAACAGAATTATAAAAATTCACAATTAAAATATTACAAGCCCCAACTCAAGCAATTTGTACAGCTAAACAATAAGGGTGACCAGTTTCTATCTGTGTATGTATCCCTGGGATGGTGGCCACAATTAACGTCACTAACCCCCCCTTTGCCCTCCCCATAACTGAGGCTATTGCCGGGAGGAAATAAGTAGAATATCCGTCTAAACTTAAATTATTTTCCAAATCCCAAGTTTCTTGTAGCCCAATAATATCCGCTGTCCCCACAAACTCTCTCCAAATAGGATCGTCCAATTTGTTACGCAAGCCAGCAATATTCCAGGTTACAAATGTTATATCGGTGGTAGTCGGGGAATAAGCTGACCTATCTAGTATTCCCATCGTCCCCACTGGGGTGTTTACATCATCATTTGGCGTCATGGCTTTTAGAGCCTGAGTCTCACCAACCTCCCGGGGACCGTGTAGAACTCGATTCCCAGAGCTATGCCAGAGTCAATCTATCCAACCTAGGTTGGACAGAGCATCGTACTTATTGAAAACCGGGACATTAAAAAGATTGTCTGTTCCCAAGGTGTGACGAGGGTTATGTTGAGAATAATCTCTGTACAGGAAGGGAGCGGGTAGTGTCTTAGCGAAGTGCCTCCTTTGGGCACAATTTCTCCCAGGGGATTGCACAAGGAAATTCTCCATGCCAGCCATTTGTGGGGGCCATGAGTAGAAATAACTCAGATCAAAGGTCATAATTCCACCCCCATTATTCGGGAAACCGCTGATGAACTGAACTACACGTGGGTTTCTAAAGTTCACTATAATGCAGTCTCCCTCAATATCCTTTGCCTTCTGGCCTACCCAGCAGACCCGTCTCACATTTATTATTTCCCCATATAGGTCTCGTCTTAGTGGCCGGTTTTTCCCTAACCAAAACATCACCTTATTTTTTAGTTCATGGTAAGACTCTGCCCTGTTATTCACCCACTCTGGAACCCCCACCAGAACAATAACAAATGGATAGGACTCCTCAGGAAGATCAATTCCCTTAAAATTACTCACACCATTGGATACCATAGGTGCCACTTTAACTTGAGTGTTGTCGATCGTCTGTTTACTTTTCGGGGTTATCTGACGGTGGTTTTCAGCTGAGTCACCTGTCTGTATATCATTTACTACCTGAAGTGGCATTCCTTTGGTTTCCCCCCCCCCCCCCAGATTTGAAATGTGCGCTACTCCCTTTAACCAGTTTTTCCTTGAGAGAGGACCTCTGACTGGTTTTTGCAGAATTAACTAAAGTAGATACACTATTTTGTGTCTGTTGTTCTTCCCCCAAATTTTTATTTGAGTTTGTGAGGGTGACATTTTGAAGGGCATCTAACTGCATGCCTATCCTTCTAAGTCGTTCGACTATTGGGGAGATTAGTGATTTTATCAAATGTTCAAGCTTTTCTAATAAACAAGCAGTATCTCCGGCTCCACCTGGGGCAGCATCTACTTTGTCAAGAATGGAAATGACTTGGGGGGACACAGCGTTCACCTCCTGCAAAGAGGTGTGTTTGTTGCCTCTCAAAGTGCCCCCCTTATGACCAGGTAATGTGACTTTAGACCTCTTGCGGCTCCCCCCCTTCAGTGCTATGCCACAGCGTTTGCGCTTCGAGGCCAGCGCTGGCGTACTTTCTAGGGATTCATGTGCCGCTCGATGTTCTGGTGCTGACTCATTGCTTTTCCTAGCCCCAGTGTGAGTACTCGGATAAGCCATTAAAGAAACTAGGCTAGCGTCCACCCCACTTATGTCAGAAATAACAGACTACTCCATATTGGTATGGATTAAAGGGACACTCTGAATCTGAGCGTACGTTGGTGACGCTACAAGGGCAAAATTCCCAAGTGACGATCTTTTTTGAAGAGCAGGATCGAGAGATAGACATCGCACCGTTTGGTCGATCTCCTTATCCAGGACCGAAGCGGCCATGGTGATAAAAGCGTCTATGGGACCTATAATCCCCCCTGCCCCTCCCTTGGTACTCAGTTTCTGGCCTTTCAATATTTTTGATGCCTCCCTCACAGGCTAGACTCTATACTTAACAGATGCTGTAATACCGCTCTACAAATGGGGATAACGATACAGTACTTGGCATGGGTTTCCTCTTCCCTCCACTTGCGAGATGTCCGTGTCCGTCAACCAAAGGGAATGGCCCAGACCAGTCTCCTTCAGTCTCTGACTGTCTCAGACTGTCCGCCCTTTGTCCGGGCTTCGTCCCGCGCGTCCCGCGATGCGCGGGTCCTGTGGTGATTTTATTCACCTGGTCCGGGTGTGCTGGGCGTGGCTTGGGTCCCCACTGCCTTGTGGGCACTGTAGTACGGTCTCAGGTGTTCGCTTTGCTGCAAATATGAGCGAGTGTTTCCCGCGAAGCGGGAAACGCAAGAAGTTGCTGCACATCTTCAGAGTCCTTTGTGGAGGGCTTTACTACGCTGCCCCGATCCCTGGAAGTTACCGGCTGCCAAACAGAGAGTTCTCCTGCTATGCGCGGGTCCTGTGGTGATTTTATTCACCTGGTCCGGGTGTGCTGGGCGTGGCTTGGGTCCCCACTGCCTTGTGGGCGCTGTAGTACGGTCTCAGGTGTTCGCTTTGCTGCAAATATGAGCGAGTGTTTCCCGCGAAGCGGTAAACGCAAGAAGTTGCTGCACATCTTCAGAGTCCTTTGTGGAGGGCTTTACTACGCTGCCCCGATCCCTGGAAGTTACCGGCTGCCAAACTGAGAGTTCTCCCCCCAGCCTAAGATTGCTGTGGTTTTCCTTGTCCTGAAGAGGCCAAAAGGAATTGATTGGCTGAAACCCGACCGCGTCGACATTTTGGTTTTACAGAGGGACCCAAAAGAATTTGATTGTGTTGGGATTCAACAACCTTGCATTGCCTTAGAATTTATGGGGACATTGATACTTCTCATGCAATGTATATGCCCTCTGGGGTTGTCCACACTATTGAAGGGGGAACCCACAATAGAAAATTAATGTTTAGGACAGTAGCGTACTTGTGTTATATGTGCAGAGGTTATGTTTTGTAAATATATGTTTTTGTATATGCTCAGCACAAATACAAAGTAAATGAGAAGTGAATTTAATCACATGTGAAAGGATCATGAAATGTGTCCTTGTTCACAAATATTGTTATATCTTTTCCTCCATACCACGTTTCTTCATATATTGTGTTCACTTTACCCAGGTAATGGATGGTGTAATAGTTGGGTATACCCCTAGCTATCAGATTCATTTAGCCAGTTGTCATGACGAAACTACAACTCCCAAAAAGCACTCTGCCCTGTACAGTCCATATGCCATAGTGTGCCTTTTTATGCTTGGTGACTGCTGCATGGACACAGAATCAGTGAATGGAAGCATCGGACACACAATGGTACAGCACTGTTTCACTCACATCATACTCCTAGACACATTTAGCATATGTTGCACTTACCATGTCCCTGCTGCTCATGCTCCTCCAGTTGAGCATGGAGGGTCGGCCAAGCTGCTCGCAGGACCCTCCTGTACAGTGGGGATAGGCGAGGATGATGCACATGGTGCTGGGAGGACTGGCCCACCATCTCCTCAGCCTTGTGCCGGGACCACTGTTTCAGGTCCTCCCAGCGCTTGCGGCATGCCCTCGCACTCCTGGTGTGGACTCCCACTGCACTGCAGCGCTCCCCGATGTTGGCCCACAGCCTGGCCCGGGCTGCATTGCTCAGCTGGTGTTCAGGGTCCCCATATAGCTGAGGATATTTGCCCAGCACCCCCTCGCCAAGATGTCTAACTCACTTTCAATGAAAGGGGGTGCCTTCTCTTCATAACCCTCAGCCATTATGGGGATAATAAGTATGATGAGAGCAGCAGGCTGTCAGAGGATCTGATCTGTGAGTGAGGATGACTCAGAATGAACACAAAATGGCTGCCAACTATTTCCTGTGATGTATTTCCTGCCTCCAACTTCCTGTAAAACATTTCCTGAATGAAATAATGTGTTCCGGGTCATTTTCGGAGTTTACGGCCCGCGAGCGCAGTTTCCGGTTCCGGAGCGGAGGGTCCGCACTTGCGCCGTACGCTCCGTAATCGGGACTTCCGCTTTTGTGCCGTAAACACCGAAAATGACCCGGAACAGATTTTTTCATACAGGATATGTTTGACAGGGAGTGGGAGGCAGGAAATACATCACAGGAAATAGTTGGCAGCCATTTTGTATTCATCCAGATCCATCCACAATCATGAATGTAATCTACTGCCATCCTGCTATTCTGTTGTGGATAAAAAAGAAAAGACAGTGCATGTGTGAATTATTAAAATGTAACAAGAGGGGGAATAGACCATTTAAAGACATTTCTGCACTAATGGGTGGGGGGGCTGACACAACATGAAACCCCTGTTTCACTTTCTCATGCTTTGCATCATGGTACATGTAGTCCATATTGGGTGCTCAGTAGCAGAGTTGTGTGATGTGTTACGTAACATTGGGGTGGAGAAGTGTGGATATATCACAGACACATGGGGGCAGATTTATGTTCCCTGGCACATCCCTGGAGATCAGCAGGGATGCGCCATGGGAGATGCGTCACGCAAGTTTGCCCTTGCACCACCGCAGAAGCGCTGCATTCACAATGCCGTGCATCGTGGCGCAAGGACAAGCAGATGCGTGACGCATCTGGCCGGCGTAAGGTTGGCGCATTGCTGGAGTTGCGTCACAACCGCCACACAGCTCCAGCACGGCTCGGGGTGCCCCTATCCCTGACATGCTGCGTCAAACCGTAAGCCTGCTTCCAGCAGGCGCAGGGCTTTGACGCAGCATGGCCTGAAAAGTATCTGAGTGAAATCTTGTGGATTTCAATCAGCCACTTTTCGGAGGCATTCCTGTGCCAGAAGGCCCCCCCCCCTGTGCAGGTACGCCCACATGTGCCGCAAGCTTGACAACGTGACGCATCTCCCTAGATGCGTCACGTTGTAAATAGCACGCAGCATGGCACTGGGTCGGCGCTGCCGCTGCATCACTAAAGTGACGCAACGGGGGCGCAAAAGTGGTGCACGGGCGTATTCATCTGCCCCATGGTGTCTGATTCACCCATGACATCCCTCACGTTGTAGGCGCATCTTTTGTGGGTGAGTCACATCTGTTGATGGCACAGGCCCGCCAATGCTATGGTTATGGCCTTTTCTGATTCAGTGACCCATCCTCATGAGGTCCGGCTGTGTCTCTCAGTACATGTATCATTTTCAATCAGCGTCAATAGATTCTTTCGGGACATCCACTACACTGATCACTGACATGGGCACATGAGTAAGCCTGGGCAAAGCACTACGCTACGCTCGCGTAGTTTGCGAAGTTCGCGCTACTTCGCACTACGCGAATTGCACGTAGCACAGTGCGAACACGCGTAGCGTAGTGTTGCGTAGTGCTGCGGTCATTTTTTGCTTGCTCGCGGTCCTCAAGTGCAAGTTGGCGACCGCGAGCAAGCAAAATGACATCCCTGCGAGACTTTTTCCTTGTTCGCGATCAGCAACATCAAGTTGGCGATCGCGAGCATGGAAAATAAACCTCCCGGCGAGATTCCCAACGCGAGGAGGTCAGGTTTCTCATTGCGAGTGGTCGCGTATGCTCGCGACCGCTCACGATGAGAAACTACCAGTTCGCGTTGAGAAAGCTGCCGCTCGAGTATAAATCTACTCGAGCAGCAGAAAACTACAGCTCGCACTGTTTCAAGATGCCATTTTCAATGATTGCACAGTGCCGGTTGCTTGTCCGCACTGTGCAATCATTGAAAACGACATCTGGCACAGTGCGAACAAGGTACTACGCAGTTCGCGAAGTGCTACGCGTAGCTCGCGTAGTGCGAACTGCACTTTGCGTAGCTTCGCGAAGTGCTACTTCGCGAACTACGCCCAGGGTTACACATGAGCTGCAGCACGCTCAACCTTTTGACTACTGTCACCAGCTGTGATGAACATGCAGTTAGTGTGGCTTGCAAAGTTGTCTCAGGAAGGAATTTATATCCAAGTTTCATCATTGGCAACAGACAGCAATCCACATTTAATCCATTCCACTACAGGTTGCTCATGTGAAAAATGTGGCAACGAGCTGCTCACAGACTTGCATGCCCTGACCTCGGTTATGTGCCATGGCCCGGTTTCCCAGATTCAGAGCTAGGCGAGGTTCCAGCGGTATGTGTAAGCCATGCGTTAAGGCAATGTTGTGCAAGACACAACAGGCTAATATGATCTTGCACACGACTTCGGGGGAGTTCTGCAGCACCACTCCCTGTACGGTCGAGACATCTGAATCGCGACTTCAACAGACCAAAAGTGCGCTCTATGATGGCTCGAGTCCGTATGTGTGCCCGATTGTACCTACGCTGTGGTACAGTGTTTGCACGCCTGTAAGGGGTGAGGAGATGTGGGGTGAGTGCATACCCAGCATCACCTGAGGAGAGGGGAAAGGGCAGTTGGTTACATTTCCCTCTTTGACTTGCACAGGACATGATCTGTACTGTATTATATGCAGTATCTGTTGGGCCATGTATGTAGCTTTATGATTCTTATTGTACAATGGTTAATGTTGGGGGGCATTCATACATTTGCAAAACACATTTCCCTCATTTCTAACGCTTGGTACTTACCCAGTAGCCACATGTTGTCAAATTCTCCCGCAGCCATCCGCCGGGCAAGAGGTGACATGCGGAATATGAAGCTGTCATGGGTACTGCCTGGGAACACCGCATGCACATTAATGAACCTCCCCCTGGCATCACAGACAGCTTGCACGTTGATGGAATGCCATCAATGTCTGTTGCAGAAGATGTGTGCAATGTGGCGGGGTGGCTGAAGGGCCACATGGGTACAATCAATTGCACCCAGCACACGTGGGAATTGTGCAATGAGATAGAAATCTCGTGCTGCCCTTTGTCTCAGGGCCAGTGTACGTGGCATTTGTATGTGGTTGTGGGATCTTGCAGTGATGCATCTCAGTACCTGATGCAGGCACCGCGACTGGCTCGCCTGGGATATGCCCACATGGTCACTGGAGACCCTTTGGAAAGAGCCAGTGGCAAAGAAATGGAGCGCAGAGAAGATCTTGAGATATGCTGGGATTGCATGAGAGCAGCAGGTCACAGAGTCAAGTTCCTGCTGCCACTCACATACCATATCCAAGATGACTTCTGGAGGGAAACGGTACCTGGCCCTTACATCTTGGCTGGAAATTCCAAATAGGTTGATCCTCTGCCTGAAGATCCTCTCTGCTCTCCTCCTCCTCCTCAAGTGGTTTTGCCGCATGGCAAGGGGCAGTGCAACAAACACATTCAGTGACATGTTGTAAGGGTTTGTGTGTGTGTCTGCTCTGCAGTTATACATGCTGCCGACCTAGGATTGGCTGGAGTGTGTCAGCTGATGCACGATGGGGGATGGTAGGGACTTGGACAGGTGTTTACCCTTGGCTCAAATGATCAATGGCCACAGTTAATGTAGTCTTGCCCAAATCGGGACTTCCGGCCCGTGAGCGGAATTTCCGGCCCGCATTCGGACTTTCCGGCCCGTATGCGGACTTTCCGGCCCGTATGCGGACTTTCCGGCCCGTAAGCGGACTTTCCGCTCCGGGTGCGGACATTCCGCTCCGGGTGCGGACATTCCGCTCCGGTGGCGGAAATTCCGGCCCAAGTGCGGACGTAAGTTTAGTGGTCGTAAATGCATTCTGTGAATAGCAAAAGTTCTAAGTTCATTCTGTGAATAGCAAAAGTAGTAAGTTCATTCTGTGAATACCAGAAGTAGTAGGTGCATTCTGTGAATACCAGAATGGTAGTAAGTTTAGGATTTAGTCTTAAGTTTGTTCTGTGAATCGGGCCCAGGGTGTCAGTCATATTCAATGCCTAGCAAACTTGCTGAGATGATTCTATTTGTCCACTTCTCTTCCAGCATTCTTACAATCCATGCAGATTTCTTGCATATAAAGTTTTAAAAAGTTAATAACATAGCCCTGCGCCTTTCCTGCACCAAACTGCACATCTTACCTATTGGTTCATTTGGTGAGTACCTGCACTTATGTTTTTTCCATTTAAAGCACTAGTTTGGTGAACAGCTTTCGTTTGAGGACTCCACTAACAGAAGGGGAGAACACAGTGAGCGGCAGACTCCTGTTCGCACATGGCTGCTGCCTGCAGCTCTGGGCCAGAGGATCATACCCTAAAATGGCACCTGATGGGAATGATGTAATGGCAGTCTAGAGACTGGTCAATGATGTCCTGTTCCTACTGGACTGCTCTACCTGACAGTTCAAGGAGAAGAAAATAGTACCTGTCCAGAAAGAATATATTAGGGCCTAGAGAGTAGGTCCCTGATTTAACACAAAACTACACTGGAACAGAGCGGAACAGATTAGATAATATAACACACCAAACCATGTAATTAGATACAAAAATATATATCTCTTATTTTTTTGTTTTTTGATCATACAAACATTTTCAATGTTTTTAATCTTTACACTAATAAGCTCATAAAAAACATCTACATTCACAAATCAATTACGGAGAACACATATGTATATAGATAAATACATTGTTCAATGTCCCACACGTGAATATAATTCATGCATACAAACATTCATTCCAAACAGCAATCAAAACAGCAATTCAGGTCAAGGTGGCAAAAACTATCCAGTGGTACTCAGATCGGTGGTAGAACTACTGTATCATCCAGATGTACATAGGTGATACTATAGGAAACAGAAGGTCGATGATTCAAGCGCCAATGCGCGTTTCGGTATAGGACCCACAAAGGGGCCCCACCTTCATCAGGGCGTAGACCAAAAGGGTAGTTGGGGACATGAGCAATACCTAGGATCAATCAAATGAATAAAAATAAGCAACAAAACCAAAATACATAATGACACATACACATATGCTCTAGTACATTTATATATCGCAAAAGAATATATACATCTATCTGTCCGAGTCAGTTCCAGTTAGCAAAGGATGAGGAAGTATAAAAATTGACAAGGTCCAAAACGGTACCAAGGTAGCTGAAACAAGAGCGCACCCCCGCGGTAAAGAATCCAACATGAAGTGAACGAGCGTATCACACACCATAGAGGAATCAAGGAAGAGAGATGTGCCTCTAATGTTAGGCTCAGTTAAGAACAAAGGCATAGAAAAAGGCATAGAAAACAACGCCACCAGTTTTTGCCACCTTGACCTGAATTGCTGTTTTGATTGCTGTTTGGAATGAATGTTTGTATGCATGAATTATATTCACGTGTGGGACATTGAACAATGTATTTATCTATATACATATGTGTTCTCCTTAATTGATTTGTGAATGTAGATGTTTTTTATGAACTTATTAGTGTAAAGATTAAAAACATTGAAAATGTTTGTATGATCAAAAAACAAAATAAATAAGAGATATATATTTTTGTATCTAATTCCATGGTTTGGTGTGTTATATTATCTAATCTGTTCCGCTCTGTTCCAGTGTAGTTTTGTGTTAAATCAGGGACCTACTCTCTAGGCCCTAAAATATTCTTTCTGGACAGGTACTATTTTCTTCTCCTTGGATTGCATTTTACCCTGCCTGTACCTGCCCTTCATTGATGCTTAGGGGTCCCCCTCTCTTAATTGGTTTTTTCTACCTGACAGTTCATTATCTTTTGGAAAAGGCTCAGTACTAAGTTCACTGCTATTCTCCCCCTCTCTGGGTGATGTCATCTCCTACTTTAGGTTTTCCTGCCTTACTGTGCAGATGACACGTCAAACATTCTCTGTTTCAACCTTTACTGCGCACCCCAAGTCACAGGTCTATGTCTTACAGCAATCCGCCCAAGGTGATTGCTCTTGTGCTGAAATGATCTAAAACAGTGGTAACTGCAAACATTTTCCAGATACATGGGGGCAGATTTACAAGCCCCTTGCACCACTTTTGCGTCACTTTTGACATGGGAAAAGTGACGCAAAAGTGGCACAAGGGGCTTGTAAATCTGCCCCATGGTTTTTACCCCCAGAATGCAGTTGGAATATTTCGTAACTGTCACGGCAGCGAGCCTGTATCCACTCAAATTTCTCCTTTCCTACAGCTATGACCCTGATCCCTGAACTAGTCCTAAACTAACTCTACCACTGGACTCACTCGCGGACAGGTCTCCCCTTACGTGCAGCAGTTACACTTCACCACAAGAACCAGGGGTGTAACACAGGCCCCCCGCAGCCCCCCGAAGTACAGGGGGCCCCTCAGCACCGCACTTCGGCCGGAGAGCTCCAGATTGAGTCCAGAGGGGGCCCCTCCACGTGCCCCCTCAAGTTTCGTTATGCCACTGACAAGAACCGTACACAGCCGCCTCCTCCTGGAACCACCAGCCAGCTGGCTGACAAAAGAAAGTTCACGTATGGTTTGTGTATTTTAACCTGTCAATGACACCTCCAGCGATTATCACTCCTAAACCCTTATCCGTAACCAGCCCACGCCCAACTTAAGGACGGACAGTCAAAACGGCCACCATGTTCGCAAACATCCCAGTGCGCGGATCGTGTACCGCAAACGGTTGAGCAGATCCGGAAAACCAAATCGGTAAAATGCCCCACTCCTTCTAGGGCCCCAACAACAATGGCTCAAAATAATATTGATTTGATATTGAAAGAAAATTACACAATCAAGCTTTCTTAAATATTGTTTCCAACAGATTTAAGGAAAAAAAAATCTCAAAGAAACGAAAACTTTATATTAAAGGCTCTATGGAGAAAATACTGTATTAATGTAATGTGCCCATTAACAACTTAAAGTACTTAAACCAGAGACATCAGATTCACATAACAGTTTGTCTCTTAAAAGCTCATCTTCTGGCAGCTGTCTATTTGTAAAAATATGTGGTGCATTCGGTATTAGGAGATAACTTGCAAGGGGGGGCCCGAAATTTCAACTGCCTAGGGGCCTTTACAGGGTTTAATCTGGCCTTGAGGTGAGACCCCCCCCTGCCCCCCCACCCCCACTGAATGTAGTGAGGGTTCCCTGAGCCAGAGCCGGTCCTAGGATTTTTGGGGCCCCGGGCGAAGTGGAATGTGCGAGGCCCCTCTAATTTACATAGGTGACACCTTCATAGCTCTGGAAGCTGCTTTGTGCAGACTACTCCAGGGCGTAGCTTCCTTCTCTGCCACCTACAAGCACCTCTTTCACAGCTCATATTGGGATGAAGGTGTGAGAATAGCTTGGGGGCTGCAAGTGAAAACAGTGCAGACTGTAAAAGACAATGGGTAACCCGCAGTGTCTCTCAATGGGCAGCCAGGCAGGAGACCTAATTGCAGTACACACCTGCAATTAGGCCTCCTAGCAACTGGCACAAGATGAAGTGTACCCCTCCTCTAGGCCTCCCCACACCATCCCTAAGAGGCCCCGGGAGGTGGCCCCCTCCCGTGAAGCCAATTGCAAACAGACACCTTTCTTCAATGGGATCGGCAGGGGCACAAGAGGTTTGGTGGTGTGTTGCATTGGTGTGGGCCCCATGCTACTGGGCTGAGAGCGAGGCCCTGGACTGCTGCCCATACTGACCATGCCAAGCGCCGGCCCTGCCCTGAGCCATTCCTCATCTCAGAGATATTCATTGGCCTTGCACTAAATAAGGTAACCCTTGAAGGGTTGCCCCAACCCCCCATCTACTCTGCAAGGGCCTGCTAATGCGCCTAGCTCAGAGCTCACCTTCAATGCACGCCCCATGCTTCTGCTCAAAAGGGCACTCGAAGCACAGCTCCTCCTACCATGCTGGGGTGGTGACTCAATGGACTAATGCACACACTTCAAGGGTCTGTGATGATCTCATGGTCGCAGGTTGAATATGGATGACTCTGCTCAGCCTTTTATCCTTCTGAGGTTGATAAAATGAGAACCATTGAATTGGGTAACAAAAACATCTGTGATTTCAGAGCCAAAAGACCCAAGACTTGGGTGTTTGTGTGCTTTATGAACATGCAGTATATTGTGTGACTACAGTACCACAACAGCTAACAACTTCCTCCCACTGATACAAACCCCTATTTCTCAAGTAAATCGATTGACTTAAATATGTAGAATAGAATAGCAAAATATATTTAGGTTATAATCTATTTCCGTAACTTTCCAAACAGCAAACTAGCTACTTTGCCTAAATTTATATCCACCAGTCGGATATTGACTTCCACCATTATTTCTTTCCCACAGATTACCTAATTAATCACTACTTCAAAGTCCATGCCCCCCAGCCCGGTAGAGACTCATGTGTGGCAATAGTCCTGAGTCAATGACCCTTTCCTTTCAAAAGTGGGACAACTTTCTGATGCTGTTGAGGAAGGCCTTGATCAATCGGATTTGTCAAAAAAATCTAGGGCCTGTTATGAGATTGAGTTTAAATACTCACATGATGGCACGTCCTAGGCATCTGAGGGCACTATTGTGGGATATGACAACCCTTTGCGTGACTACATTTCTCATTGGCTGTTAGGAGTGCATGACCTCTCCAGTCCTGCCCCCTCACAACCATTGCTACAACACTCCCTCACTGTACCTCATGCTGAGTGGCCCAAGTCGCAGTCACTCTGAATGAGCAGGCAGCAACTGGCTCTGGAGTCCCAGGCGCATGCTGACTACTCACAGATTGTTGCGTAGACTCCTTTGGTGGCGGGACAGATTCACTGGCAGGCGGAGCAGGTTCTGGCTCAGCCATGCAGGGGCAGAGAAGCCTGTGCTAAAGGGGCTAGAAGAATGGCTTTGTGTACAGTAGAAGAGCAGGCGGGAGGACAAGTGAGCACACTCTTGATGAGCGGCCTGAAGGACCACTGAAGGGACAATGGCTCAGCAGGCATGGCTTGTGAGGAGATGCTTGTGAGGAGCCCCAAGGCCAGTGAGCAGGTCTTGAGTGAGCACATTGTGGCTAAACAGGCAGGGAGGCTGCTAGCAAGGCACTAAACAGAATGGGCCCGATTCACAGAACTAACTTAAGACAAAATCCTAAACTTACTACCATTTTGGTATTCACAGCATGCACTTACTGCTTTTGGTATTCACAGAATGCACTTACTACTTTTGGTATTCACAGAATGGATTTACGACTACTAACTTTACGTCCGCACTCAGGCCGGAGCTTACGGCCCGGAGGTGGGGCTTCCGGCCCGAAGGCAGGGCTTCCGGGCCGGAGGCAGAGCTTCCGGCCCAGAGGTGGAGATTTTGGCCATGGCTAAATCTCCGCCACTGGCCGGAATCCCCACCTCCGGCCCGGAAGCTCCGCCTCAGGCCCGGAAGCCCCGCCTCTGGGCCGTAAGCTCCACCTCCGGGCCAGAAGCTCCGCCTCCAGGCCGGAATTTCCGGCCCGAGTGCAGACGTAAAGTTAGTAGTCGTAAATCCATTCTGTGAATACCAAAAGTTGTAAGTGCATTCTGTGAATACCAAAAGTAGTAAGTGCCATCTGTGAATACCAAAACTAGTAAGTTTAGGATTTTGTCTTAAGTTAATTCTGTGAATCGGGCCCAATGTGTCTGAGCATGTCTATAGCAGAGGTTTCCAGTGTGGGTGAGGAGGTCCGGATCCATAACACATTTTCATATGATAAATTGACATAAAATGTATTTATTTCAACACGTTTACATAGTTGTTATCCTGAATATTTGGCCCAAATCTTTGCCTGCTGGGCCTACAGTGGGCATGACTGGCCTAGCGGTTAGCTGTGAGAACTCGACACATTTCAGTGCCTTTTTCCACTGGGGACTGGCTAACATGGTTAAGGCTCAGTGGACTCAGGACTGAGTGAGTGGACCCTGGCAAAGCAGACTCTGACTCAGCAGATGCAAGGAGTGGCCAGCACACCCTGGCTGGGCAGACTCACTCTGAAGCAGACTAGTGAACAGATTCAAGGCTTGGTGAGCAGCTCAAACCTTAAGGAGACACTTGCGCTGACTGGCGTGTGGATACTTTATCCGACAGAAAAGACTGGCCGGAGGGATTCTGGAGCTGCAGGCGTTGCCTGGGCGGGCATAGGGGCCGACTGCGCAGACCCAGGGTCCAGCAGAGCTCGATTCATAGAATCAGGCTATTCAGCAAAGTGGCTGTGCAGAGTGGGAGCGGGAGCGGGCTAGGTAGGTGGATTCTGGTGGAGCAGGTAGACGAGTTGGCCGAGACCACTGGCTGCGTGGAAATAGGGGGTGCTGAACACACACAGGGGTCGGCCAAGACTCTGTAGAGGCCGACTGACCACTCTTTGAGTAAGCCAACGTCGGGGCTAACTGAACGGATGCAGCGGCTCAGGGGTACATTAGCGGCATCAAGGGGGGACCCAGGGGGTGCAGGGCGCGAGCCAGGTCTCCCCCTGGGTGGCTTCGCACAATGGAGCGGCCACCCAGGTGCAGGGTAGGGGGTTTGATTAGGGGCGCGAGGCGCGCCGAAGGTGATAAGTAGAGGGAGGCAGGGGCGGAAAAATCACTGGGCCCTCGGGAGCGGGGAGGAGGGGCTGGTTTACTCTTTTTGTCCATCTTGCTATACCGTAGGCCTAGGAAGAATGACGTCACAGGAGGCGGTGCGGGAAGCGGTCCGGGTGCTCTGCGAGGCCGGCAGAAGCGACCTGCTGAAGCCGGGAGTCGCTGGACAGGCATGGGTGGACCTGACGCGTGCACCGCGGAAGGCCAGCAGCGGGGTCGCGAAGGCGGTGGCGGCCTGTTTATCCCCGGGGCCAGCAGCAGCTATTGGGGTCCCGCAGGGTCTGGAGGTGGGTCTGGAACCGGCCCGTGTTGAGGGTGAGGAGGCGCAGGCTGGCCCTTCCGAAGAGGTGTCCGCATTGCTTCAGGTACGTGCGCCCGCCTGCTTTGGTGTGGCCGGGAGGCGCGCTACAGTGCGGGGAAGGCGGGGGCGGTCCCTGGCATCGACTGGGCTGCGTGGGAGGAGCGCTGGGGGCAGGGCCGGCGGGCTGCCTATGCGTGCTACATGCGGAAGGAGGGCAAAGAGCTGTATTGGGCTGGAGTCCCCTGGGCCAGTTCAGGAGCAAGTTACCCCCCCGCTGGCAGGGTCTGAGGGATTGGGGTGGCAGAGCAGTACGCAATTGGTGCAGTTAAATGGGCAGAATTTTCTGTTGAGCCCGGCACCTGCTTTGCCTGTGCTTGTAAATACGGACCTCACTTCTGAGGGCCCCTCTGGGGGGACATCGGGGATATGGTCCCTGCAAAGTGGGGAGGGGGCCCCGGGTGTGGTGGGAACGAGGGCAGGCCAAGCAGGAGGAGGCGCACTGGGGCTGAGGAGTACACAGGGAGGGGTGGATTACCAGCAGTTGCCGGGCAGATCGCCTGCATTATTGGGCGCATGCCCCTTTGGTTTCGCAGGTTGATTTCAGCGGCCAGATTGCGGAGCGGGGATCTGTCGGGGTGTCAGGGCACAAGCCAGGCGTTCTTCCTTTGTCAGGGGTCACCACACCCAGGGTACCGGATTCTCAGGTGGGCCAGTGGGTCTGGGTGGGCAGTGGGGGTGCCCAGGGAGTTGGTAGGAGTGGGTTGTTGGGAGATGGAGAGTTTGCTGAGGGCGAGCAGGAACCACAGGGTTTGAGCGGCTTCCAGGAAGATATGCCGGTTTTAGCCACACGGCTTGCGGCCGGCCAGCGTTTCAGACGGATGGAGAACAATGTGGCTCTGTCTGGGGGGCCTACTACGGGAGGGCGATCTGGAGCGGATTTCCTTTCTCAGTTGGGTCACCCCTCTGCTCACACGGATGCACAGTGGCATTTGGGTTCGGGGAGTGGGGGTTCGTTGGACAAGATGGGGACCAGTGGGGCACCTTCAGGTGTTTTGGATGCATTGGGGAATATGGAAGTGGACAGTGAGGAATTGGAGGATGGGGAATTGAGAGACGGGGATGGTGACGGGGGGAAAAGAGTGGGGAAAGCTGTGAAGGGTCAGAGGGGTTGTTTGGGGCAACCACATGTGCTTAGTTTTTTGCAGACGTCTGGTGCGGACTATGCAAAGGAACAGGCTCTGGCAGCTACCAGTCGCAAGCAAGTGGACCGGCCAGGCAGCAGCCTTCGTTCAGCTACATTGTCTACAGGTACGCCGGGGTGGTGGTCAGTTTGGCAGCCAGGGGGTCAACCGCCGAATGCCACTAGGTCTATTGGCATTGGTGGGGATACTTTGGGGGACAAGTCATCTTCTGAACAGCAAGGTTCTTCAGGGGGTGAGGGGAGGGGGGGAGCTGCATCCATCCCTGGGTCACAGCCTCTTGCGGATCAGAGTAAGGGTGCCCCGGAGGCAGTGGAGGAGGATAAAAATATACACAAAAAGTTGCCTTACATGGGGATTGCTATGCCGTTGGGCTCGCATCTATCAGATAAGACAAAAAGCAGGATTTGGCATCATGAGTTTGTGGATGTTTTCAAATTATTGCACCGTGATATTCAGGCAAAGGAGGGCTCCAAGGAGGAGGAGTGGGAGCTGGCGAGGCGGCCTAGGGTCCCTAAGACTATTGAGAACTGGTCTTCTGCTTTCCTGATATATGCCAGCGTATATTGTGAAAAATATCCAGATAGGGCGGTGGCAATTTTCAAATACATGGATATTATTCGGAAGGCTCAGAGTTACTTTGGGGGTTTCGCATGGCTGTCATATGATGAGGAGTTTCGAGCTCGTCTAAGTGTGTCGCAGGACAGACCTTGGGGCGATGTGGATTCTGAGCTGTGGCTCCAATGGATGGCATCGTCTCAGCCGCCGGCTACTACGCACACGGCTAGTGGTTTACCTATCTCTTATCGGCCCTTTCCCGCTCGTCCCGCCCAGCCTGGGGCGGGGTTTGGGGGCAGAGGTCAGACCCCTATTTTTGGAGCCTGTTGGAATTTCAACAGGGGTTTCTGCAATAGGCAGTTTTGCCGATATAAGCATGAGTGTTCCCAGTGTGGTGGAAGGCATCCCCTCACGCAATGCTTCGCCGGTCAGCGGTTCGGTGACATGGGTAGGGGGCAGAGGGGAAGGGGCAATGCTTTCCAGTTTGCTGGAAAGGGGTCCTACTCCGGTTAATTTGGAGGTTCTGGGGCAATGGTTGCAGGAGTATCCTGATGTTGAGGCCGCCAGTAGGCTTTTTTGGGGTTTCAAGGAAGGCTTCAAAATAGGTTACCAGGGGCCTAGACTGGGTAGGTGGTCCGATAATTTGAAGTCAGCTAAGGAGTTGCCACAGGTGGTTCAGCTGAAGTTGCAGGGTGAAGTAGAAGCCGGAAGAGTTGTTGGTCCTTTTTCCAGCTGTCCCATGCCCAATTTGATTGTATCTCCACTGGGGGTGGTCCCTAAAAAGAAAGCAGGGGAATTTCGTATGATACACCACCTGTCATGGCCTGAGGGCTCCTCCATTAATGATTTCATCTCGCCCGACGATGCCTCTGTGTCCTACGCTTCTGTGGATGATGCCTTGCGTTTGGTTAGATCGGCAGGGAGGGAGGCTCAATTGGCCAAGAGTGATATCCAATCTGCTTTTAGGCTGTTACCCATTCATCCTTCTGACTTTGCACTTTTGGGAATGCAGATGCAGGGAGCTTTTTATGTAGATCGAATGCTTCCTATGGGCTGCTCTATCTCTTGTGCCCTCTTTGAACTTTTCAGCTCATTTTTGCAGTGGCGCTTCACTCAGGTTACTGGTCATGCCCTCATTTGTCATTATTTGGATGATTTTCTTTTCATTGGAGTTCAGGGCACAGGTCAGTGCCAGGAGGCTTTGCTGGCTTTTCAGACGTTGGCGCAGGAGCTGGGTGTGCCATTGGCCCCGGATAAGACAGAGGGTCCCAATACGACAATGGTGTTTTTGGGTATTGAAATAGACACCATTGCAATGGTAGCAAGGTTGCCAGCTGGGAAAGTTCAGGAAATCACTGCATTTTTGTCCTCTGTGATTGAAGAGCGCAAGTTGGAGCTCAGGAAGGTGCAGAAGCTGTTGGGTTATCTTAACTTTGCATGCAGGGTGGTCCGGGCTGGGAGAACATTTTGCAGGAGGTTGGGCATGGCCATGTCTGGGGCTTTTCTTCCTCACCACAGAGTGCGTATTTCAGCGGCTACACGGGCTGATTTGGCTATATGGTTGACATTTCTAGCAGAGTTTAATGGTGTGTCTTTGTTTTTTGCGGACGAAGACATGATTTGGCAAGTGCAGATCTACTCGGATGCCTCTGGTGCGCATGGATTTGGCGTATTTTGGGAGGGCCGCTGGTGCGCTGAGAGTTGGCCACGTCATTGGATGTTGCAAGGTCGCAGTATTGCTTTTCTAGAGTTTTTTCCACTTTTGGTTGCCCTATATGTTTGGGG
The DNA here is from genome assembly GCF_964204655.1 of Triturus cristatus. NCBI lineage: Eukaryota > Metazoa > Chordata > Amphibia > Caudata > Salamandridae > Triturus > Triturus cristatus. The sequence continues at coordinate 561,739,457 of NC_140590.1, forward strand.
CGATGAGTTTCAGAATCGTTCAGTGCTTTTCCACGTTGACAATTTAACGGTGGTACAGTTGATTAACAAGCAGAAAGCCAGGGATTTGAGAGTTTTACGCTTGCTGCGCGCTTTTATGCTCAAATGTTTACAGCTCAATGTTGTGTTTAAGGCGCGTCATATCCCGGGAGTGCATAACAGTATAGCGGACTCTCTGTCTCGTTTACAGTGGGCGAGATTTCGCAGGCTGGCCCCTGGGGCGGAACACACCAAGACGCCAATCCCGCAGTGTGTCTGGGAGTGGGGGGATTGAGACTTGCCGCTTTTGTGAAAAACTCCATAGCGGCTTCTACACGACGGAGCTATCAGCAGGCGTGGAGAGAGTTCTTGAGCTATGGTAAACTGTGTGCTGAGAATAGGGGGAGTTGGACCGATGCTCATCTGGTGCTAGGTTTTGTGTTACACTTGATTGACAAAGGCCTCACACATACTACCATTTCTGGCAAGTTGGCGGGGATTTCCTTTTACGGGCAATTATGGTGGGGGAGGGATCTGGTTCAGGGGGTTTTGGTGAAAAGGGTCCTCAAAGGTTTAAGCAGGGTGCAGGCGGGGACGAAACAATTACGCAGGGCGGTAACTTATGATTTGCTGCAAAGAATGCTGCGGCAGATACCTTTGGTATGTTATGATGAGTCTGAGTGCAGGCTGTTTAGATTATGTTTCTTATGGTTGTTTTTTGGGGCTTTCCGAGCCTCGGAACTGCTTGGGCTGCGTCATAGGCCAGGTATCCGCAGTGATGAGGTATTTCTTGAGGGGCACAGGTTGAGCCTGTGGTTGAGAATGTCAAAGACGGATCAGCTGGGCAGGGGTAAATGGGTTTTCTTGAACAGAAGTGAGGACGGTTTATGCTGTCCTGTCGGGGAATGGGAAAGTTTCAAGGCTTCTAGTGGTTTTGCTCTGGGTCTTGTATTTTGCCACGCCTCGGGGCAACCTATTTCTGTGGCTCAGTTGCTGGCGGTGATGAGGAAGGCACTTCTTCTTTTGGGAGAAAACCCTTTATGTTTTGGGACACACTCTTTTCGGATCGGGGCAGCCACAGAGGCGGCCAGGTTGGGGTGGTCCTGGGCAGACATACGCCGTATTGGGAGATGGAAGTCCAAATGTTGTGAGAAATATGTTCGGAAAGTCTCTGCATAGCTCCTCGTTTTTTCTTTGGTTAATCATTGTTTTTCTGTCTAGGTCTGGCACCGGGGCCCGTAAGTTCGAAAAAATCGACATGGATAGTAGGACACTCCTTCGTTAAATGGGCTGCAGTCTATGCCGAACAACAGATGTGTGGGCGTTCCCTTGGAGTGCGCAGTGCCAGCCACGAGGTGGTATGGAAAGGCAAAGGGGGAATGCGTTGGGAGGGTTTGTTTCCGGTGCTGGCCACGATGTGCTCTGGAAGGGGACCGCCACATTTGCTCATTATTCATTTGGGTGAAAATGACCTCGTTGATTTGTCAGGGCTGTCGTTAATAAAGTTGATGAAACATGATTTGGAGGTCCTCCAGGCTACTTGGGAGAACACCCAGTTGATCTGGACAGAGTTCATTACAAGGTTGCACTGGAGAGGAGCACGGCATCATGCAGCGATGGAAAAAGCGAGACGAAAGGTTAACCGCACTATGAGACATTTTTGTGAGGGTCATGGGGTGCGGGTCCTAGCTCATCCCAACATTAAATGCACCGAAGGGTATATGTTTCGTGAGGATGGGGTACATTTATCTACAATGGGGCAAGCATATTACCTGCTGGAGTTGCGGGATTTGATTGCGCAAATTTGGAAGGAACAGATATGGTGCGCTTGAAAAAGGGTTTGTGCACTACCACCAAGTTGATGGGTGGGGCAGGAAAACTCTGTTGGTTTTCCTGGGTGGCGGGGTTTTGCTGGGGGGGTGGGCAGCCTTGAGCGGGTTAGCCTATCCTCCAACGGGGGAGGGGGGGGATCAGTCACGTGATCAGGAAATGAGAAGTAGGGGAAAATGCACACAGGGGTCGGGATTCTGTTTAGGGGTGGGGTTTTACATTGGGGGTTAGGTTTGGGGTGATTTGAAGACAAACTTTGGAAAGTTATTGCATTGCAGAAAATTATGATTTGGCACCTGTCTTAATAAAGTGGCCTTTTTTGCTAACAAGTAAGTGGTGGTTGGTGATTTATTGTGCGAGGGGGGACCCAGGGGGTGCAGGGCGCGAGCCAGGTCTCCCCCTGGGTGGCTTCGCACAATGGAGCGGCCACCCAGGTGCAGGGTAGGGGGTTTGATTAGGGGCGCGAGGCGCGCCGAAGGTGATAAGTAGAGGGAGGCAGGGGCGGGAAAATCACTGGGCCCTCGGGAGCGGGGAGGAGGGGCTGGTTTACTCTTTTTGTCCAACCCACCCACCCTCTTTTTTCATAGCATTGTTTTTCTTCCCCATTTTTTCCTGGTGTTGGCATTACACCGACGTTCTTTTTTCCTTTTGCCACGATAAGACAGGTTTTTTCTTGTGTTTTGTTTTTACGGCTTGATAGTGTCCTGGGTAGGCGGGGTTTTGCTGGGGGGGTGGGCAGCCTTGAGCGGGTTAGCCTATCCTCCAACGGGGGAGGGGGGGGGAGCAGTCACGTGATCAGGAAATGAGAAGTAGGGGAAAATGCACACAGGGGTCGGGATTCTGTTTAGGGGTGGGGTTTTACATTGGGGGTTAGGTTTGGGGTGATTTGAAGACAAACTTTGGAAAGTTATTGCATTGCAGAAAATTATGATTAGGCACCTGTCTTAATAAAGTGGCCTTTTTTGCTAACAAGTAAGTGGTGGTTGGTGATTTATTGTGCGAGGGACTTGTTGGGGCTGCACAATGCGCGCGCCAAGAGGGACCGCGTCAGGTCTGGATGAACTCCCTGTCATGAACACTCTGAAGGCGTTCATGTTCCCATCATGTCCTCCGGAGATATACAGCACTTCTAATTTTAGAAAAGCCCTTTGCTCTCGAATCAGTAAATATTTATTCCGTGTGGTACTCGGTGTGACGGGTCAGTGATTTATACAGGTCAGGTGAGTCACAAATCCCTTGAAATGTGGCGGCTTCCCAGGACAAAAGGAAGCTGAGCAGAGTCCGGGTCAAGGTCTCCTCTGCCGACCGCCCTGACAGGGATCTCCGAGGGAAAAGGGGCCCGGCTTTATTGGAAGAAACAAGACCTCGCTCAGGCTCGGAGACCCACATAGTCTTCAATTGGGGGTCGCAACTGAGATCACTAGGCCACCCATTGCGACCCCTGGCACTTCGCTTGCAACGCCTGGCTGCTTTTGGTGTTCATCAAGGCACAGCTGTTACATTTTTTGTCAGATCAAAAAAAGCACGCCGTTTATGTTGATCATTTTGAAAATGTGACATATTTTCTCACAGTTCGTACAGTTCTAGGCTCCCCTCATGCATTCCCAATACCCGGGCGCGCGCTTGCAGCATGCACATGTCTTCTGCGCGTGAGAAGGCACGGGGGTCTACGTCGGGTGGGGACAGCTACAGCTCTTGCAGAGCGCAGACACTGCATTGAAGTGAATGAGCTCGGGGCCACTGCGGCCAGAGGCCTTGACTACCAAACATGCAGCCAGGGCCGGCCTTTTAGCACGAGCGAGCTGAGCCCAGGCCCAAGGAGCCAATTTTCTCGGGGTCACGTGGAACCGCGTGCATAAGGGTAATGCCAGCAGCAGAGCCAGTGCTTAATCTGAGCCGTGCTTTCCGGTGCTCAGCATTGCCGACACTTAATTGGTTTCCGGTGCTCGGCACCGGCACCTAATTGTGTCAGCACCATACTTAGAGCAGTCAACCACATGGTGGCGCTGCTCATCTAATTTGGAGATGAGCAGAACAATGGTTGTTTATGAATACAGTATACATTGAAATAGTGCTAATACCTGCCTCCCCATCCATTCCTTTAGCTTTGGGGACCTAGAATAATCTGAACTGTCGCATTTACATGCGCGAGAGATGGATAGTAGTTGTTTTGGCAGCGATGACAAGGGCGGTGCGTGGTGCAAGCTGCAGTGGCCTTTTACAAATTAAGCACTGCCTTCCTCATCCTGTTCCAGCCTTCTCCTTGTCCCTGCCTGTTCGTTTCTGTCTGCCTGTGAGTGGTTTTATCTCTTCATTATCAGACTGTGGGCGGTGTTTTTAACACCTCATTTGCTCCCTTCAGCTCCCGTCACCCTCTGACCCCCGTCGCTGGCACACAACAAGACCATCATCTACATGAGGCAGCTAAACTACCGGTGCTTTTGGCCAGCTGGTGGAGGTCCAGGGATGTTCGAGTTCAGGGGCCAAACTCCTTCCAGGTGGCAGGTCGCCCCCTACCCTTTCCTGCCCGCTCCCAACCAACACTGCGTTCCCTTTTACCTCAAATCACCACTGACAGCGTACTTTGGTGCCTTAAAAGGTCGCAGTTTATTCAACTTCACGTTACATGTTTATTAACATTCCTGGTCGTAGCAAGTGTTCCTCATTCAACTTTCATGCTTATATTTACATTATTTACATTTCTCTTGCAGTATGGACCCAGCCTCCTCAATTTTCCTGGGAGGGGAGGGACCCCTTGTCTGGGCCTCTGATTCACGGGTCTAGGCTTCAACTTGCTACCGACTTGGAGGGTGTCCGTCTGGATGTGCCTGGGCTGCAATTGCCGTCCCACTCGTCCTATACCCTTTTCGTGAGCCCTCCCTGCTCCCAGGGGTCCCCGCCGTGTGGCATCCCAAGGACCTTACTTGAGCATCTACTCTAGCTCTCCTGAGGCTGGGTCCCTGCATCTTTCTCCTTCTGTACCCCTGCCGTGAGGCATCCCAAGGGTCCTGCAGGAGCATCACACCTACTCTTTCTATGGCGGTACGCCGCCCCTTGACTCCCTCAGTGCCTCTGGCGCGAGGCATTCCAAGGACACTGTGAGAGCCTTCCATCTACCTTTTTGTAAGTTTTCTCTTTCTGCTACCTTCCTTATGTTTGCTTTGCTCCCCCTCTACCCTTGCGGCTGTGACGCTCGCTTCCTTTGGTGTGGATGGGTGGGATTCTTCGAGTATTCCTGCAAGGGGGGGATTGTGAATGTTCGTGGCCTGCTGGCCCTCTTTATCCCCCCCCCTTGCCCTAACCTGCGCATCCCCTGCTTGGGGGGGCCTCGCCTTCCCTTGAGGGACCAATCCTGGTCGCCCCCTTTCTAGCCATAATTTAAATTAGGGGCGGGGGAGGCTACCCGCCCCGGACGGCGTTTGACACGGGCTCCCATTGTGTCCGGCTTCGCCTTCCCGGCCCCGGTTACAACCCCTTTCAAATGGAAGGTCGCCCTCTACCCTTTACTGCCCGCTACCAACCAACACTGCATTCCCTTTTACCTCGAATCACCACTGACAACATAATTTGGTGCCTTAAAAGGTCGCAGTTTATTCAACTTCACTTGTTACATGTTTATTAACATTCCTGGTCGTAGCAACTGTTCCTCATTCAACTTTCATGCTATATATTTACATTATTTACATTTCTCTTGCAGTATGGACCCAGCCTCCTCAATTTTCCTGGGAGGGAAGGGACCCCTTGTCTGGGCCTCTGATTCACGGGTCTAGGCTTCAACTTGCTACCGACTTGGAGGGTGTCCGTCAGGACCTGCCCGGGCTGCAAGTGCCATCCCGCTCGTCCTATACCCTTTTCGTGGGCCATCCCTGCTCCCAGGGGTCAATGCCATGTGGCATCCCAAGGACCTTACTTGAACATCTACTCTATCTTTCCTGAGGCTGAGTCCTTGCATCTTTCTTCCTCGGTACCCATGCTGTGAGGCATCCCAAGGGTCCTGCGGGAGCATCACATCTACTCTTTCTATGGCGGCACGCCACCCCTTGGCTTCCTCAGTGCCCCTGCCGCGAGGCATCCTAAGAACACTGTGAGAGCCTTCCATCTACCTTTTTGTAAGTTTTCTCTTTCTACTACCTTCCTTATGTTTGCTCCGCCACGCTGCCTATGGTTTCCTGACCGGAGGGAGCTCCCCCCTGCCCTGGCCTTCCCTTCCGCTCTCACTTGAACCCCATCTGTTCCAGTACCCCCACAATGTTCAGCAGAAACATGTCCATTCCTACCCCAGTAAGGTGTACGCCATCCTCCAGGTGATAACCTGGGGACCTCAGGTTTATGAAAACCATGCCTCACAAAACCCCACCCAATAGCCCCACAAATCTTCGCCATGGTAATATTAAGTTTCTGTCTGGATTTCTCCACAGCCCCCAAGTCCACTGCCCCTCGCCAGCCTTTTCGCCACATTATTTAGGAGAATATTACCTCTGCCAGGCGCATCAGCCGTGCCAGGGCCGTTAGGCTTTTCTGCATGTTTTCTAGCAGGGCCCGCCTGCCAAACGCCTCTAAGTCATTTCCTCCTAGGTGGACCACCACCGCATCCGGTCTGCCACCCTTCTCTAATGCTTACCACGCTGCGGGTAGCAGTTAGTCCCATTTCATTCCCGAGAGCCCCCACCAGAGTACTTCGGTGTTCCGCAGCCATATCCCACCAAATTCACGTCTGGCCGTGGCCCATTGTTGGGCCCGCGTCACTAAGGAGTGCCCCATGATCCACACCTTCTTCCTTGAATTGCTTGGACCTAGAGGGGTGAGGCGAGGAGAGAAGAAACTAGGCTTAGTACACTGTAGGGCGACCATAACGCTTAAAAGCGCTGGATGCCCAGCGCCCTATGCATTCGATTCGCTCGTTGTCCCAACCCAAACGTGCGGCTGTGGTGACTGCCCCTATTCTGAACAAATGTGACCCAAACTCCTTTGATGGGAGGCCAATCACCTCCAGGGTCTTCCTTATTACTGCTATGAATTGAAAGCGGCTGAGGAATGACCCGTCTTCATGCTTGAAGAGTGGCCCCTTGCCATCTTCCCGCGGCCCCAAGTATTTCCGCAGTAAGTACACCGGGCAGCATGTTGTGTTCCTGATGCAATGTATCCTGGTCCAACTCCCTTTGCCTGTCTGGTCATTTTTTGACCACCGCAGCTGTATGTCCATGCACCTTTTGCCCATTTCTACATCCCTCCTGCGGATGCATGCTGATCCTGGGCTTCTGACTGATGGGGTCACCAGCTCGCTGACCCTATAAGCCCCAAAGAATGCCAGTGCAAATGCTGCCCCAAAGAGTGTTGTCTCTTGTCTTGAGGTGTCCCTGCCAGGGCCCCCACCATCCCTCGCAGCAGGCTAAAGTGTATGGGCTGCCTTGCGTCATTTTCTGCTTGCTGCAGCCTACCTTAGCCTCTCATTGCCATTCTGCATTAAAAAGATCTAGTTGGGTCTTCCCTGGCTGTCATCGTCGTGTAAAATGCCACTGCATTCAGGTGCGCCTAGGCCCATGTTTTTGTCTTGCCTGATGTGAAAGCCCACTCTATGAACGCTAGGACTTCGTCCTGTCCCTCCCCCGCTCCTGTCTAAATCTGCCCAGGCCCTGAATGTCTCCCAACACTTACGATTCCAGGAGGCCATCTTTGGGGCCAGTGCATTGTCCAGCAAAGTTTTCAACCCAGGGCCACCCATGCCCATGCTTCCTCTGCCATTGTAGTCATCCCTTTGTCTGCATCTTGTGCCAGCTCTCAGGATTTCGCCCACTGAAAACAAGAAATTGCATCCGCATCTGAGTTGTCTATCCCAGGGATGTGTCTCGCCCTAAGCGCGATGTTGCCCCATAGTTGACAGCCGACCGGCCTACGCAGCAGGGTTGCCATTGCCAGTCATTTTGCTGACCCTGTGTTAATGGCCTGCACCACCACGTGGTTGTCAGACCATAGCGTTATCTGCCTATTCGCTAGCCGCTGATTCGAAATGTGAAAAGCCACCACTTTTGGGAATAACTCCAATACTGATATGTTCTTTGTGAGCCCAGCCCTCTGCCAGCTCGCTGGCCACGCCCCCGCTGTCCATGCAGTCTCTAGAATTGCTACAAAGCCAAAACCGCCGGCGGAGTCCGTGTAGAGCTTCAGTTCGTCTGCTGCACCCATGGCTCTCGCCATATTAAGGTGCCATTGAAGTTTGACAATAAATTCTCCCATTGCCCAAGGTCTTCCCTCATCCTGTGTGTGATGTGGATCCTGTTGTGCCTCTGCGTCATGCCCCTGGTCAGCCACGCCAGGTGTCTCGCGAAGGCGCGCCCCACTGGGATAACCCGTGTGGCGAAATTCAATTTTCCTAGGAGCTGCTGTACTTCTCCCAGAGTTGCCTTTTTCTGCTGCCTAAGTCTTCCTATAGTTTCCGGGAGCTCAACTACTTTTTCCGGTGGCAGTTTGCATGTCCCAGCCATGGAGTCCAGCTCTATCCCCAGGAATGACAGCTTTGTTATTGGTCCCTCTGTTTTTTCCTGCACTAGCGGGATCCCTAACTCTTCGGCCAGCTTATGAAATTCTTTAGGAGGTTGTCGCATTCCCCTGAGCCTGCCTTACCAATGAAAAGGAAGTCATCCAGGTAGTGGACTCGTCCTCCTCTTGGGACGCGTGCTCCCAGTTCCCACTCCAGGAAACTACTGAACGCCTCGAAGTGCACACAAGATATAGAGCCCCCCATTGGTAAGCATTTGTGATAGTAGTACTGCCCTTCTAGTTTGAAGCCCAACAGGTGGTAGCTGTCTGGGTGTACTGGCAGTAGTCTGAAGGCTGATTCTATGTCTGATTTTGCCATCAGGGCACTCTTTCCTTCCTGCCTAATAAGCTCTACTGCGTGGTCCACCGATGCGTAGGCCACCGTGCATGTTCCCTGTTCTAACCAATCGTTAATGGACTCCCCTTTGGGGTGGGACAAGTGATGGATCAGCCGGAATTTCCCAGGCTCCTTTTTGGGCACCACCCCCAGGGGGGATACCACCATATCCTCCATTGGGGGGAGGTGAACGGGCCGGCCACCAGCCCCAATTGTACTTCCTTGTCCACTTTCTGTCTCGCCACCCCGGGGTTGTCTCTCACTAATTTTAGGTTCAGGCTCTCCCATGCGCACCTGGGTCCTTTGTAAGGGATTGGGAAACCCTGCGTGAAGCCTTCTGCTAACAGCTGTCTGTCCCCCGCTTTGTGGTTGCCTTTTAATACATGTAACAGCCTGCTTATCTTGACGGTATCGGAAGCGTCTGTCCCCCACCCCTTACCCCGTTGCCCCCGCCCGGGTGGTCCTGTATCTCACTTCTTAGGGCCTGACTTATCCTTGATTGCCCCTGGCCCTGTGGCCCGTCTACAGCGTATTGTGGGATGGTTACCCCCACATGTTCCACAGGCATGTTTAAACCTGCATGATGCCCCCCCACTTACATTCATCTTTGTCCAACTTCCAACATGGCTTATTTGATTTGCTCCCTGACTGGTTCTTCCCTTTGAAATCCTTTCCTTGCCCCTCAAATTTGCCCTTACTCCCGTAGGGACGAAAATTGCTCTCCTTTGCCCCAACGCCTTCCCTTGCCGCCACCATGTGTTTGGTGAAGCCCTCCATGTCCTGACAGTCCCACCCCATAATTAGCCACACTTGCATCTTTTCCCTAAAACCCTCGTTATATCTTAGCCAAGCATCGCCCTGCTGCTCCTGCTGCGTCTCGTGTTCCTTCTGTTCGTACAAGATCAATGCCGTTGCGCTTTGCGGGAATTTCTCTATGAAGACGCATGCCAATGTCCTGAACGCTTTTAGCCAATTTTCTATTGACCGTTCTACTCTGTGTTTCCGGGTGACCCTCCTGTCATCGTCCTTCTTGTCCTGTGTTGCTAGGTCTAAACCTGCATGCGGCACTTCCAGTAGTGAAAACATGTCAATGAATTCCTTCCTCCAAATCCTCTCCTTAACTGTTAGTGGGATGAGGTCGGCAAGCCCTAAGTGCTTGTGGTCGTGGGAGGGTCACTTGGGGAGGGACGCAAGTATTCACTTGCTGGCTTACCGTTAGTGTCTTGGCCCCCTCCCGTCTTGTCTGCACTTGAGCTATCCACCCCCAGACCCCTGCACCCCATGTGGGATTGACTTGGCTCCTGCCAGCTCCCGCTGCAGCGCCTGGTTTGCTGCCCTTTTCTCCTTGCTTGCAGCCCCTTTTGTGTGACTTCTCTTGTCCATTCTTTGTTCCGGTGTCGTGCAAGGCCCTAGGAACCCTGTGCCCCATGGGGTGCTCCCAGGGAAAGCGGCATCTACTCCTGGCCACTGCCACCATGGCGCCCATGTTTGTGGATGCGCTGCCCCCCCATTCCAGGCCTCCCCTTGGAAATCCTGTCGCCCTTGAGCTTGCCCTGACTGCCACGGGGGTGTATCGGCCAAGGCCCCTGCATTGCTACATTGTTCACTCCCATCTGGGTACCCATGTTTACATTTTTGCTTGGGTTCCTTTCTGCCCTTTGCCCGTTCCCGTGCCCTTGCCTGCTGCGCAGTACGCCCTGCTCACCACTCTCTCTGTTGTCCTTGTCGTTTTGCCTCCTGGGTCCATCATGAGGGGCCGCCGTGCTGGCTACAGACCCCTCGTCCTCGCTGCTCTCTTCCGCCTCGGAGCTATCCACCTCCTCAGGAGATGCAGACCTCTTACTCTTGGCTTGCGGGGGGTTCCTGCCTCACTTCCCCATTCCCACCTTTTCCTTTGCAGGGGCGGCCGTCCCTCGGTTTCTTTGGAGGTGGTCGTGCTGGGGACTCCCGCTGTGGCCTTTTCTCCTTCCCTTGGGAACCTTCCTTTATTTGCTGGTCCACCCAGCTCTGCCCCTTTAAGGCCACCAGCTTTCTGGCCTTATCCAGCATCACTTGAAGGTCGTCGTCCAGCTCGGGGCCCCCTTCCCTTCAGCATCTTTTGGGGGCCGCCTGGTCCTCCCTAAAATGATCCGGGGGCTGGGTGCTTCTTTTGGCTACTCCCCGCTTGCTGGCCATCCTTGTTGTACCCTGCAACGCTCTGTTCCTACTCCCAAATGTCCAAAGTGTAAGGGGTTTAGCTGTTCCTGCTTGATCCTCAAAGTTGTCAAGTTTCGGTGGTTTGGGTTACTCTACCCTGTTGCTTTCTTCCACCCAGGCTCCTCTTTAAACTTCCCCAGTCGTTTCTTCTGTGCCCCGGGACCACGTTGGTATTTGAACCAGGGGCCTCTTGACCTGCAGTTAGATGCTCTATCACTGAGCAATATCCACTCGACTTTAAACGCGATTCCCAGCCAGCCAGGCAATCTGCTTAGCCGTGCGTTGACCGCACCTTCCCAGTGTTACTAAATCAGCCTCCAGCTGAACCAGCCACTGAGTCTGCCCGGGCGCTGTTTGCGCCTTTTCTCTGCCGCACGGCTAGCCAGAGACTTCAAGCCTGGATTCCCTTGCCGCCCGCAGGCTTCCTGGCCTTCAGTTGTAGTGCTGGTTACTCACTTTCTGCCCTCCGGGGCCCGATGCCTGGTGCTCTCGCTCTTTGCTCCATCCCGGTCTTAGACGGACCGTGCTGCTATCTCCTGCGCTCGCTGAGCGTGTCCGACCTTGGTCCGACCTCCTACTTCCGGGGGCGCCTTCCAAAGTTCTCCGCTTCCACTGGCCGGCCGCAGGCGTCCCATCTGGCTACGCTCACCTGCACCGGCTCCTCCGCACACACCGCCGGTGTCCTTCCTCGCTAGATGGATCCGCTTTCCCTGCACTGGTTCCGACCGCGTTTCCTGCTTCGCTTGCCCTTTTCCCGGTACCGCAACCGCTGAGTGGCTGTGTTGTGGGTGGGAGGATGGTGGAGAACCGGTCCGATCTGGATTCCGGCAGCTGCTCTTCGGTAGTCCGGAACTGCTCGATCGCTCCACTGGTTCAGGTCCGGATCGGCTGAACAGTAACTCTTCTTCTCTTCTTTCTTTGTCAGCTCCGGCCTGATTCTTCAAGTATTCCTGCGAGGGGGGGATTGTGAATGTTCGTGGCTTGCTGGTCCTCTTTATCCCCCCTCGCCCTAACCTGCACACCCCCTGATTGGTTACCTGGTATAGGTATATTAACAACCTCTTCATAACAAGAGGGTATGACTTGGATCTTTTAGAGAGTACTTTAGCTAAAGTGAATACCATCAAAAGAGAGAGTTTGATATAAACCACACAAAAAAATCTTAAAGCAAAGAAACTGGATGAGGGCAAGTTTCGGGTGATTACAAATTACTCGAAGGATGCCGACTCAATAGGAAGAATTCTACGTCGGAATTGGCATATCTTAAAAACAGACATGGTCATTGGGATGGATATCCCACCAATTCCACAGATAACCTTCAGAAAAGCCAGATCAATAAAAGATAGATTGGTTCATAGCCATCTAGACCCAATTCCAATCAAGAAAGGAACATTGAGTGAAATGAAAGGTTTTTACCCATGCGGAAAGTGCAAAGCTTGCGCTTTCAGCAAAAGAGTACTAACATATAAGATCAAAGGAGTAAAAAAACATCAAACTATTAATAAGTTTATGACATGTCAAACTAGCCATACTGTTTACTGTCTAGTGTGCCCTTGTGGCCTAAGGTATATTGGCAGCACCATACACAGTGTCAACGTAAGAGTTCTGGAACACATGCGCGCAATAGCCAATAGGGATACAAGTTATCCTGTCGCTAAACACTTTGCGATTAAACATCAAGGCAATAGAGATCAGTTACAGTACTTCAGCTTAGATCACGTGCCCCTTAACATCAGAGGGGGGGACATGGTAGCAAAACTGAGGAGATTGGAGTCCCGCTATATAATTGATTTACAAACGAAGACTCCAAATGGAATGAATAGTGGGGAGGAGCTGACCTCATACCTAGGGACCTAGGAAAATTATCCATTGGTTACTGATATTTCGCAAAAACTGCCTGCCTGTAAGAATTGATTATGTATATACAATTTCTATGTAATTTTCTTTGATGATGCTTTTCCGTTTTTCTTGTATAAACTATCATATTCTCCATTTCGAAAAGCCGATACACGGCTTGATTATGACCAACAGAAGAGAGCAAACTAAAGGACTTTGGGCAGAACCGACAAAGGTTCTGCACCATGCCGATACACAGCAAAAGTAATCAAAGAGAGCATCATATGTATTGCGAACACTTGGTTTTATAAATTGCGACAGACGTTACAATTAATTATATGTCTACAGCAAACCTAATGTTTAGATAATTTTTGATAATTTTTGATGACCAAGTAGAATCAATATGATTCAATGAATTCTGTAATTATCGTATATACGATCTTTTACTGATGGATTTACAACAACCAGGCATACTTCAAGATGGCGCCCAAAAATTCTGTGGTGCATTTGTCCTTTGTTTGTTTGCATGCTCGTAACATTTAAAAAATGGCACCTCTCAGTGCAAAGTGTAAACACTGAGGAAGGGAAACCCCGAAAAGAGTTTGTTTTGTTTTGGCAACGCCGTAATTTGAATTAAAAACTAGGTTGCAGAACCCGAAGCCCGCGAGTGCTAGTACTTCTTTCCGAACGGGAGATAGTGTTGGAGCGGACATTTGAACACGGGCACCACCATGTAAGAGCACCCGCCACATGAGTGATCCGACTTGTAAAGGTGCAACGGAGCAGGAAATATATATATATATATATATATATATATATATATATATTCACTGAAAAAACCATAGGTTTCAGGGGCGTTATAGTTAGCTGGACAGTTCCCTCGTACAAAACCCTAGAAATTCCCCCGTTATAGTTAGTTCAGCTAACTATAACTCGCGCCCCCGCAATACACTGCTGATGACGTCACATATTACATCACTCATGACATGGTCAGTGACATCACTGATGACATCACTGATGACATCTGAAATGACATCACTGATGACATCACTGATGACGTCATCCATGTGATAAATTAGTGCATCTTCTCACACCCTTTGATATACTCAATCAAAATTTCAGACGTCCATTCTCAAAACCATAGATTCTCCAATAGCAATAACTACATACCCACTCATTGACTCTTAGATCTACACACACATCCACTCACTCACCTGTACATTCACTCATACTTACAGTCACTCAGTACAGGACTATCATATGCATTTATACACCTACATAGACACTCACACACCACCAATCATCCATAGAGGTACTCTCACACCTAGTCAGTCATGCAAATAATTAATCACACTCCCATTTACTCACCTATGCAGTTATACACACACAAGAACACTTACTCATAAAAATAGTACCACATTCTTACGCTCTTATACAATCACTGATACAAGCACACACTCATCCATACAGCCACTCTAACAATCACACACTCTCACATATACCCACTTATATACTCTTACACACATATATACTGCCTTTCACATATGTAGTTACTCACACATGTACCACTGATATATACATTGAATCACTAACACACCCTTACATACACTCACCCAACCATACACTCCATCACAGATGCACTCTTAAAACCATGCACCCATAGAATCACCCACTCACACATGTATGCACAGAGTCACACACACCCCACCCACACAAACACTCAGGCACCCAAACAGATACTCAGACAACCAATCAATAACCCATACAAAACTCTCATATAGCTATTCACAAAACCATGCAGCCGCTTATACTCCAACAGACAGACAGATACAGACATTCGCACAGTTTAGTCACTAGTCTGGAGTAAGATACGTTTAATGACTCACTTATAGAGTCAGTCACGCACCTACTAAATCATCCATTCACACACTTATACACCCACTCATTCTTCCATAGGTTTTTCCCTATATATATATTAAACATATTTAAAATTTACAGAAACACACACTCACTGGATGACGTCATCAGTGATGTCACCAGTGATGTCATTTCAGATGTCATCAGTGATGTCATCAGTGATGTCACTGACCATGTCATGAGTGATGTAATATGTGACGTCATCAGCAGTGCATTGCGGGGGGGCTAGTTATAGTTAGCTGAACTAACTATAACGGGGGAATTTCTAGGGTTTTGTACGAGGGAACTGTCCAGCTAACTATAACGCCCCTGAAACCTATGGTTTTTTCAGTGAATTTCTAAGGTTTTTTAAATGCCAATTCCTAACTATAACGCCCCTGAAACCTATGGTTTTTTCAGTGAATTTCAAAGGTTTTTTAAATGCTAATTCCTAACTATATCAGGCCTGAAACCTATGGTTTTTTCAGTGAATTTCAAAGGTTTTGTAAATGACAATTTTGAATGTATTAATTTTTATACTGATTTTTTTGATACTGATTTACTATATTTTTTAACTATTTATTTTTAGATATATTTGTTTTAATTACATTATAATTAAATTATACATTACAATACAAAATATACTTTCTCCGAATGAATTACTTTAGTTTAAATACTTGGCAAATAGGCAACAGACCTTTAAGTACAGTAGTTACAGTTGTTGCAATGGGCAACACAATTTCAAACACAAAGCAACATTGAGCTCAATGTGAATTTCTAGTGAAATGCAATTAGTTACTTTATGGATTTCTTTTCTAACCACAGGACTGGATCCTAGATTCAGTCCTTGGACATCTCCTGTAAACAGTTGAGTAAAAGCGCTTTTGTTACAGAAGTTATTTTTAAGGAATATTATTGTATTTTAAAAGTTGACACTTAGAAATGTTTTCACATAGAATCACCAATGTTATCCTATGGCAGAAAATTCACTTAGCAGGTAAGTAGTGTTATCATTACTTTTTCTTACTCAGTGGTGGATCCTGGATCCAGCACTGGCCAACCTCCTGTAAACAGTTGAAAGAATGTGTTTAAGTCATACAGACGATTTTTAGGAACATTTTTAGTTTGTGAAAATAGACACTGAAACTTTTCTGGTGAAAACCACACAATGGATTCCTATGGAAGGAAATACAAGTTACTGGTAAGTACGCTTAGAATTACTCTTCCGGGTCGGTGCTGGGCTAAAAGATGCAGCCCTGTGTTCTCTCCTGATAACAGGTGAGTAAATCGGAATTCGTAGTTCGGCTGATTTTAGAGGAATATTTGTACGTTTCAAAAATGGACACTGAAAATTTTCTGGTGAAAACCACACAATGGATTCCTATGGAAGGAAATACAAGTTACTGGTAAGTACGCTTAGAATTACTTTTCAGGGTCAGTGCTGGGCTAAAAGATGCAGCACTGGGTTCTCTCCTGATTACAAGTGAGTAAATCAGAATTCGTAGTTCGGCTGATTTTAGAGGAATATTTTTGTACGTTTCAAAAATGGACACTTCGAAAATTTTCTGGTGAAAACCACACAATGGATTCCTATGGAAGGAAATACATGTTACTGGTAAGTACGCTTAGAATTACTTTTCAGGGTCAGTGCTGGGCTAAAAGATGCAGCCCTGGGTTCTCTCCTGATAACAGGTGAGTAAATCGGAATTCGTAGTTCGGCTGATTTTAGAGGAATATTTCTACGTTTCAAAATTGACACTTAGAAAATTTTCTGCTGTAAACCACACAATGGATTCCTATGGAAGGAAATACAAGTTACTGGTAAGTACGCTTAGAATTACTTTTCAGGGTCAGTGCTGGGCTAAAAGATGCAGCACTGGGTTCTCTCCTGATTACAGGTGAGTAAATCGGAATTCGTAGTTCGGTTGATTTTAGAGGAATATTTGTACGTTTCAAAAATGGACACTTAGAAAATTTTCTGGTGAAAACCACACAATGGATTCCTATGGAAGGAAATACAAGTTACTGGTAAGTACGCTTAGAATTACTTTTCAGGGTCAGTGCTGGGCTAAAAGATGCAGCACTGGGTTCTCTCCTGATTACAGGTGAGTAAATCGGAATTCGTAGTTCGGCTGATTTTAGAGGAATATTTCTACAATGGTAAAGGAAGGGGGTGGGGCCTGAGGTGACGTGTGCAAACACGCCCTGCAAAGCAGCTCCGTGGCGCTTCCTGGAGGTACCTGGTGGGCTAGTTGGCCCCTAGGGGACCTCTGGATTGAAGAGGAATTAATTCCCTAAATTAAAACGCGCCACAGGGCGTGTTTGCACACATATCACCACAGGCCCCGCCCCCTACCTTCACCACTGTGCAAACGCGCCCTGTGGCATGTTTTAAGTTGGGGGATTAAGTCCACTTGAATCCTGAGGTCCCCTGGCGGCCAACTTGCCCACCAGGTACCTCCAGTATGCTCCAGGGAGCTGCATTGCAGAGAGGTGTTCAGAGGCCACACCCCTTTTTACAACACTCTGCAACGCAGCACCGTGGCGCTTACTGGAGGTACCTGGTGGGCTAGTTGACCCCTAGGGGACCTCTCGATTGAAGAGGAATGAATTCCCCAACTTCAAACATGCCACAGGGCGTGTTTGCACAGTATCACCTCAGGCCCCGCCACCTACCTTCACCACTGTGCAAACGCGCCCCGTGGCGCGTTTTAAGTTGGGGGATTAAGTCCCCTTGAATCCGAAGGTCCCCTAGCGGCCAACTAGGCCACCAGGTACCTCCAGTAAGCGCCACGGAGCTGCGTTGCAGAGAGGTGTAAAAAGGGGTGTGGCCTCATTACACCTCTCTGCAACGCAGCCCCCTGGCGCATACTGGAGGTTCCTGGTGGGCTAGTTGGCCCCCAGGGACCCCCAGTATTGAAGGGGAATTCGTTCCCCCTCTGCAAACGCGCCAGGGGGCGCGTTTGCAGAGTGGTGTAAGGAGGGGGCGTAGCCTCCGGCCCGATCCCGATCTTTTCTGCCGGCATTGCTTTTCGACATGGGGAGCAGCTAACATGCTGCTCCCCATGTGGAAAAGCAATCAGCTTTGCTTCATTGAAGCGAGAGCAGGTTTCCCTGCTCTCGCTTCAATGAAGCAAAGCAGTTTGCAATGACAGGGTGGGAGCCGCGAGGCTCCCGCCCTGTCATTGCAAACAGCAGAGTCCCGGGGTGGGCACCCCGGGACACTGCAGGAGCCGACCCTGGGGGGTGGCGGTCCCCAGGGCCATCATTGGCTCCAGGAGGGGGGCTGCGTGGCCCCCCTCCCACACGGACAAGTTGCCCCGGGGGGTGGTGGTCCCCGGGGCTGGGGGGGCCTGTAAGCCCCCCATCGCAAATACTTTCAAGCCCCGGGGGGTGGTGGTCCCCGGGGCTGGGGGGGCCGTGAGCCCCCCCCCATATAGTATCTCTGAGCCCCGGGGGGTGGCGGTCCCCGGGGCAGTGTGGGGGGGATTGGGACCCCCCCCACTTTTTTATTTCTGCCCCCGGGATTTGGCTGGGTGCGCGAATCTCGCCGATTTTATTTAAAAATAAATACTTTTTTTGGCCCTCGTGGTCCTTGTGGGACCCCCTGAGCAGGCCTAGGGGGTCAGGGTGTTTCTACCCTGCCCCCTTGTCATGTTTTGCGCCTTTGTTTTTGTGCTTTCTTGTGCCTCGGTTCTACCGAGGCACAAGATGGCTGCCAACACTTCCTGATTCAGAGTGTTGGCAGCCAATTAGCATTCAGCTCGTGCTCGGGAGGGTTCGGGGAGGGTGCCATAGATATCACTAACTTTTAACTCTAAATTTCTCAGGAACTACTAAAAGGATTTACACCATTTAAGCAAAAGGCACAAGTCTGAACTGAGGACTACCTCCTTGCCAAATTTGGTGTAATTCCGTTCAGCAGTTCGGGCTGTAGCTGCGACAACAGGTCCTATGGGAAATTGCATGGGGAAAACGCGTTTTGGGACCCCCCTTTTTTCTTGGCCTCCGCTTGACGAATCACCACGAAACTTTCAGGGTAGGAGCGGAGCGGAGCTGGCCAAACGTTTGGAAAATTTCGCGAAGATTCATCAACCGACGCCAAATATATTCCCAATAGAATGTTGCGGATTTCCTATGGAAAATAGGTCCTAACTAGAACTATCTACTGGCGACCGCCAGTAGATAATATATATATATATATTCACTGAAAAAACCATAGGTTTCACACATGTTATAGTTAGCGGAAATTTTACTGATAAAAAAACCAATGAAATTCCCCCGTTATAGTTAGTGCAGGCAACTATAACTCACGCGACCGCAATCCTCTGCTGATGCTAATACTGTATTTAGACACTTATTTGCCCATGTCTTCTTCCATACATTTTTAGCTATACATATATTACAAATATTTTTTTTTCATAAAGACACATATGTCATCAGCAGAAGATTGCGGTCGCGTGAGTTATAGTTGCCTGCACTAACTATAACGGGGGAATTTCATTGGTTTTTTATCAGTAAAATTTCCGCTAACTATAACATGTGTGAAACCTATGGTTTTTTCAGTGAATTTGCAAGGTTTTTTAAATGCTAATTCCTAACTATAACGTGTGTGAAACCTATGGTTTTTTCAGTGAATTTGTACGGTTTTTTAAATGCTAAGTTACTTTACGCCATTCGTGGCGTGCGCGCCCACTTAACGCAGTTCGTTCCGGGCGCGCACGGTGCGCTTCGCGCACCGTGCGCGCACAGTGAGCACGCGGTGCGCTTGGCGCACCGCGCGCCCACTTTACGCAGTTAGTGCCGTGCACGCACGGTGGGCACGCGGTGCGATGACAAAGCAAGAAAGCACGTCAACAAATCTGTTTCTGCTTTGAAGGGAACAGAGTCTTCCTCTTGAACCTTAGACTCTGCATCGGTACTTACTTGTAGGTACCACTAAAAAATCATTTCGTAAACACAACGGCTCTTTTTAGAGCCCCCTAATATCTAAACACTTAAATCTGATTTTCATTTTTTTTTTTTTTTTTCCTACCGTACGCTTACCGTAAGCTTACCGTACGCGTACCCCGTGATTTTTTTTAAAATCAATAAATGTTTTCTTTGTACTTTTCTGTCCTTCTTTGACCCCCTTACAAATGTTAGGGGGTCTGTAACTCTCCTCATTGCCCCCTTTCCTTGTTTTCACTCTTTTTTTTCAGAGTGAAATACACAAAATGGCGGCCGCCGCTTCCTGGTTTCGGCCGATTCGAATGTTTACTAAGATCTAAGAGCCAATCAGAATCGCGCTCGCGCACGCCACCGTACGCTTACCGTAAGCGTACGGTAAGCGTACCGTAAGCGGGCTCAGATATATATATTGATTTAAAGGCTATTTTCTCAGAATCTACTGAACAGATTTACACCAAACCTACAAAAGGCACTTCCTTGACCTAGGGACTACCTCTCTGCCAAATTTTGAGTAATTCTGTTCAGCCGTTCGGGCTGTAGCTCGTTCTAAAGGTCCTATGGAAAAATGCATGGGAAAAACGCGTTTTGGGACCCCCCTTTTATCTCAGCCCCCGCTTGACGGATCCCCCCGAGACTTTCAGGGTAGGAGCGGAGCGTAGCGCCCCACCTATTTTGAGAAATTCGCGAGGATTCGTCGACCGGCGCCAAAGTTATTCAAAATAGAATGTTGAGGTTTTCCTATGGAAACGTGGTCCTAACTATAACTACCTACTGGCGACCGCCAGTAGGTAATATATATATATATATATATATATATATATATATATATATATATATATTCACTTAAAAAACCATAGGTTTCACACACGTTATAGTTAGGAATTAGCATTTAAAAAACCTTGCAAATTCACTTAAAAAACCATAGGTTTCACACAGGTTATAGTTAGGTGGACATTTCACTCGTAAAAAACCAATGAAATTCCCCCGTTATAGTTAGTTCAGATAACTATAACTCGCGCGCCCGCAATCCACTGCTCATGACGTCACACATTACATCACTCATGACATGGTCAATGGCATCACTCATGACATCACTGATCACATCATCCTTGTGATAGAGTGGCGGTCGCACGAGTTATAGTTATCTGAATTAACTATAACGGGGGAAATGTCCACCTAACTATAACCTGTGTGAAACCTATGGTTTTTTAAGTGAATTTGCAAGGTTTTTAAAATGCTAATTCCTAACTATAACGTGTGTGAAACCTATGGTTTTTTAAGTGAATTTGTACGGTTTTTTAAATGCTAAGTTATGTATTTATAAAAAAAAATTTCAAGGTTTTTTTTTCAAGGTTTTTCACCGTGCGCGCACCGTGCGCGCCCGTGCGCGCCATTAGATAATATATATGTATATATATATATATATACATATATATATATTCCAA
This sequence comes from Triturus cristatus, assembly GCF_964204655.1. Classification (NCBI taxonomy): domain Eukaryota; kingdom Metazoa; phylum Chordata; class Amphibia; order Caudata; family Salamandridae; genus Triturus; species Triturus cristatus. The sequence goes on from NC_140590.1 coordinate 561,760,481, forward strand.
AATCTACAGGTGGGCTGTGGCAGTTCTTTCCCCACCGTTTCGACAGCAATATATATATTATCTACTGGCAGTCGCCAGTAGATAGTTATAGTTAGGACCGTGTTTCCATAGGAAATCTGAAAATTCTATTTTGAATAACTTTGGCACCGGTTGACGAATCCTCGCGAAATTTTCAAAACTAATGGGGCGCTCCGTTCAGCTCCTACCCTGAAAGTCTCGGGGTGATTCGTCAAGCGGGGGCTGAGAAAAAAGGGGGTCCCAAAACGCGTTTTCCCCATGCATTTTCCCTTAGGACCTTTAGTCGAAGGTACAGCCCGAACGGCTGAACAGAATTACTTGAAATTTGGCAGAGAGGTAGTCCTCAGGTCAAGGAAGTGCCTTTTGCATATATGGAGTCAATCTGTTCAGTAGTTCCTGAGAAAATTGCATTTAAAAGCACATACACATCTATGGCAGCGCACCGTACGCGCACCGTACGCGCACCGTAACGTGCGCGAGCGTAATTCTGATTGGTGGATTCATGACAGTCAACATTCGAATCGGTCAAAATCAGGAAGCGTCGGCCGCCATTTTGTTTGTTGTGGGTGCGAGAGTGAAAAAGAGAGGTGGCGAACGTGAAAAGGGGGCAGGGTAGAGAGTTCCTGACCCCCTAGCCTTTGTCAGGGGGTCTCTAAAGGACCCCGAAGGGTAAAAAAACATTTTTCTTTTTTTTTTTTAAATCGCGGGGTGCGCGCACGGTGCGCGCACGGTGAAAAACCATTAAAAAAAAAGAAAAAAAAAAATTGGCATTTAAAAAACCGTACAAATTCACTTAAAAAACCATAGGTTTCACACACGTTATAGTTAGGAATTAGCATTTAAAAAACCTTGCAAATTCACTTAAAAAACCATAGGTTTCACACATGTTATAGTTAGGTGGACATTTCACTCGTAAAAAACCAATGAAATTCCACCGTTATAGTTAGTTCAGATAACTATAACTCGCGCGACCGCCACTCTATCACAAGGATGATGTCATCAGTGATGTCATGAGTGATGCCACTGACCATGTCATGAGTGATGGAATATGTGACGTCATGAGCACTGGATTGCGGGCGCGCGAGTTATAGTTATCTGAACTAACTATAACGGTGGGATTTCATTGGATTTTTACGAGTGAAATGTCCACCTAACTATAACATGTGTGAAACCTATGGTTTTTTAAGTGAATATATATATATATATATATTACCTACTGGCAGTCGCCAGTAGGTAGTTATAGTTAGGACCTAGTTACTATAGGAAAATGGCAACATTCTATTCCCAATAACTTTGGTGCCGATTGATGAATCTTTGTGAAATTTTCAAAACAAATTCTTTCTTGCGATCAGCTCCTATGTTGAAAGTTTGGGGGTGATTCGTCAAAGGGGGGCCAAGAAAAAAGGGGGGTTCCAAAACGTGTTTTTTCAATGTTAATTTCCATGGGGAACTTTAGACAAGGCTACAGGTCGAACGGGTGAACGGAATTACCCCAAATTTGGCAGGGAGAAGGGTCTTGGTCTAGAAAGCACGCTTTTGTTTATTTGGTGTAAATCCGTTCAGTAGTTTTTGAGAAATATAGAAATTTACAGATATCGATATTTGGGAATTCTGCCATCTAATTGGCTGAGGCGTTATGAGCACGAGCTTGCTGCTTATTGGCTGCGAGCGCTGCGAGCGTTTGCAACTAGGAAGTGTTGGCTGCCATTTTGTGATTCTGTTGAAGCGAGTAAGGGGGAAAAAGGGCGAAAAATGTGGGAAAGAGGAGGGTAGGAGCACTATAACCTTTGTGGGGTGTTTAGGGTGTGCTATAGAGGGGGTGCGAAGTGAACTAATCATACCTACCGGTGTGAAAGTTCTAGGCTATGAAATTAAGTGAGGTATTGGCTAGTGTGTGATGTTTCTAAGGTGAGCTTGTGCGCAACTCGAGGATTAAAGCATGAGCCCACACTGTGTGTCTTATGCCGTGAAGTCATGTGCCCTGGCCGCTGCAGTACAGTTGTGGAAGTAGTCTCAGCATGTGTTTATACCTACTAGGATGAACTTCTGACCCGTAGTGGTGTGAAAGTCCTAGGTACGGAAAATATGTGAGGTATTGTCTAGAGTCTCATGGAAGGAGGAAGTGTTGGCCGCCATTTTGTTATTCCGTTGAAGCGAGTAATGGGAAAAAAGTGTGAAAAAAGTTGGAAATAGGAGGGTAGGAGCACTGTAACATCTGCAGGGTGTTTAGGGTGTGCTATAGAGGGGGTGCGAAGTGAACTAATCATACCTACCGGTGTGAAAGTGCTAGGCTACGAAAATTAAGTGAGGTATTGCCTAGAGTGTGATGCTGCTAAGGTGAGGTGGTGCAGGACTTGGGGATTAGAGCGTGAGTCTAAATTGTGTGTCTTATGCTATGAAGTCATGTGCCGTGGCCGCTGCAGTACAGCTGTGGAAGTAGTGTCAGCATGTGTTTATAACTACTAGGACGAACTACTGACCCGTACTGGTCTGAAAGTTCTGGGGACGGAAAATATGTGAGGTAGTGTGTAGTCTCATGCTGCTAAGCTGAGCTGCTGCAGGACTGAAAAGTGTGAGCCCAAACTGTGTTTCATATGCTGTGAAGTCATGTGCTCTGGCCGCTGTGCCACATCTGTGAAAGTAGTGTTAGCATGTAGTTATAGCTACTTGGAGGAACCTTTGTTTCGAACATTTTAACTTGTGTATGGTGCTTAGGGGGTGTTATATAGGGAGTGTGAAGGTACATTTGTGTGTATGAAATGAATTTGGTATTTGGAAAGTGGGAAGCACTGACTCCTACGGGTCTGATGGCGCTGGGGGCGTAAGATGAGGTGCTGCTGGAGTTGGGAATAAAGCTGATGAACTACTGACCCCTACTGTGAACTTTTAACATGCACGTGCCGTTAAATGTTCGATAAAATGTTGCAAAAGTATATCGTTAGGTTAAAAACAAAATGATGAACTTTTAACCTGCAGGTGTCGTAGAAGGTTCCAGAAAGTGTTGTGATAAAATAGGTTGAACTTGTGACCTGTATGTGGCACGGAATAATAAGTAGCTTTTCGGAAGGAAAATTCAAAATTAACCAATGGAGTTAAGTTTTGGAATGTCGTTGAAGGAATTAAGTATTCTGATTTGTTCTTTACATGTATTTATGTGTGGAGCGACAGAGAAATTGTGCCATTCCTGGTTTCATTCTTGATGAAGTCGGAGCTTTACATGTACTATGTGAGAAAGAGAGAATTGTATGCGTGTGTCATTTGAAATCTGGATAACAACTACAAAGGTGAGTTAGAAATGAACAAGGTGTGTTATGTGTTTTATAGTATTGATTAAGTATTTGAGCTGATGTTTTTAATTTTGAAAGTAATTTTTATTTCAAAGTAATATAGTGTTAGTAAAGTGTGGTGTTTGATATTGGTTATGAAATATGCATAAAATTTGAGCTGTTGTTATATAAGTATTTTATATATGTTTAGGAATTTTTCACAGAGAAGAAGTGTAGTTTGTAATCTTTATAGGACTGTATTGTTTTGAAAATGAGGTACAGCGTTAATTTGAGTTTATAATGTATTTGGGGAGATAAAGAAAAAGTCGCACGTTTGCAACTGCTACTTTTTGTGGAAACAGTGGGGTGAGGGGGTGGGGGGTGGTGGTAGGAGACGTATGTGTTATTAAGTTAAAAACGATAAAACGAATAGCAGAAATGTTATGTGGGCAGGTTGTGGTCTTATTTTTGACACTGAGAGGTAGGTTTGAATGTAAGTCAGGGTAGGTTGTTGTACAGTGGGGCCGTGTACAGTGTTTGGAGATTACATGGAAAGGAGATGGAGATAGGAAAAGTGACACATTACTTTTATATGTACGCATAGTTTGAATCATGTGATCTTAAGTTGAGACAAATATGAATATGGTTTCTGGTTTGCATTTGGGTATAGTGAATAGTTTTTGTAGTTTCTGACTAGTGAATAATAAAAAGGTAGATATACTAAAATATATGGTAGTAAACATATTTAATATTGTCTGTTCTTATGGAATAGAAGTAGTTGGAGAGTGCTTCTTTAGAAGAGATGTTTTATAAATGTGTGAGAGATAAAAAAAAAAAAATGTGCGGTATATTTTCTGTATGACTTTGTTGACATTAGAGAACTACATGTGATTATAAGTGATACTATTTGTCAGGCTGTGTCGCTGTGGCGGATATATGTAGGTGTTGAAGTGGTTCGTGTTTTACTGATGGTGAGCTTCACTATCCCTTTTGAGACACTCGTCAATTTATTCATTCCATTTAATATCTTTAATATAGATACAGTAAAGGGACTGTATATCAAAAGTTTGGGAATTAGAATTTTGTTTACTCTCCCCATTCCCTGCTATACACTCAACAGAGTGTTTAAACAACGTTTGTAACATATAGATGTCTAGCTAGTAAAGGTGGTGTAGTTCGACTGGGCCCATTTATAAACCGTGCTATGGGATGGTTTATGTTTTACCTGCCAATTTGCATGTTTGAATACTTTTTGCTGATAAGTGTTCCGGCAGACACCTGTTAAAATTAATGTTGTATATGGGTATAGTGGCGGTACTGGGAATGGTGGGGGTTTCTGTTTGATTTCGTACGGTAAAGCAAGGGTGGGGGTGGGTGTGGGAGAGGTGGTTATGTTGCTGATTTAAACACAGAATATAGTAATGTGCAGATGTCGAGCTACTAAAGGTGATCTAGTACCACTGGGAGCACTTATAAAGCGCCCTATGGCATGGGATATGTTTTAGTCGCAAATTTGCATGTTTTAATACATTTTGCTGATGGGCGTTTTGGGAGACATCTGTTGAAATTAAGCCTCTGTTTGGCTATAGTGGCGCTTCTACGTTTGCTGGGGCTCTTTCTTTTATTGTGTAAAGTTAAGCAAGGGCGGGTATTGAGGTGGTGTAGTGGTACTGTGACTATTTATAAACCGTCTTATGGTATGGTGTATGTTTGAGTTGCAAAATTGCAGGTTTCAATAGGTTTTGCTGATGAGCATTCTGGCAGACACCTGTTGACATTAAGTTTATGTATGGCTATAGTGGCGGTAACGGGAGTTCTGGGGCTCGATTTCGTAAGGTTAAGCAAGGGATGGGTGAGGGTGGGGGAGGTGCGTATGTTGCTGATTATAAGACAGATATTTGTAACGTGGGCATGTGTAGTTACTAAAGGTAATGTAGTTTCAGTGGGCCCATTTATAAACAGTGCTATGGGATGGTTTATGTTTTACCTGCCAATTTGCATATTTGAATAGTTTTTGCTGATAAGTGTTCCGGTAGACACATGTTAAAATTAAGCCTGTGTATGGGTATAGTGGCGCTACTAGGAATGGGGGGTTTCTGTTTGATTTCATACTGTTAATCAAGGGCGGGGGTGGGTGTGGGGGAGGTAGTCATGTTGCTGTTTGAAATACAGAATATAGTAACGTGGAGATGTGGAGCTACTAAAGGTGATGTAGTACCACTGGGAGCACTTATAAAGCACCCTATGGCATGGTATATGTTTTACCCACAAATTTGCATGTTTTAATACGGTTTGTTAATGAGCTTTTCAGGAGACATCTGTTGAAGTTAAAGCTGTGTATGGCTATAGTGGCACTTCTACGTTTGCTTGGGCCCTTTCTTTTATTGCGTAAAGTTAAGCAAGGGCGGGTGTTGAGGTGGTGTAGTGGTACTGTGACTATTTATAAACCGTCTTATGGTATGGTGTATGTTTGAGTTGCAAAATTGTACGTTTTAATAGCTTTTGCTGATGAGCGTTCCGGCAGACACCTGTTGACATTAAGTCTATCTATGGCTATAGTGGTGGTAACAGGAGTGCAGGGGCTTGTTGTTTGATTTTGTAAGGTTAAGCATGGGTATGGGTGGGGGTGGGGGATGTGCGTATGTTGCTGATTATAAGACGGACATTTGTAACGTGAGCATGTGTAGTTAGTAAAGGTAATGTAGTTTGAGTGGGCCTATTTATTAACCGTGCTATGGTATTGTTTATGTTTTTCCCGCAAATTTGCATGTTTGAATACTTTTTGTTGATAAGTGTTCTGGCACACACCTGTTAAAATTAAGCCTGTGTATGGGTATAGTGGCGCTACTAGGAATGGTGGGGGTTTCTGTTTGATTTTGTACGGTTAAGGAAGGGCGGGGTTGGGTGTGGGGCAGGTGGGTATGTTTTTGATTAAAACACAGAATTTAGTAACGTGCAGATGTCGAGCTACTGAAGGTGATGTAGTACCACTTGGAGCACTTATAAAGTACCCTATGGGATGGTATATGTTTTACCCGCAAATTTGTATGTTTTAATACGCTTTGCTCATGAGCGTTCCGGTAGACGGTTGTTGAAATTAAGTTCTTGTATTGGTATAGTGTGTTTACTAGGTTTGGTGTGGCTCTTTCTTTAATTTTTTTAAGTTAAGGAAGGATGGGGAAGAGGGTGGTGCAGTGGCAGTGTGCCCATTTATGAATCGGTTTATGGTATGGTATATGTTTTTCTGGCAAATTCCCATGTTTTAATACGTTTTGGTGATGAGTGTTCCAGCAGACAGGTACAGAAATTACACAACATTTCTGTGGATAAGACATCTTCGTGCTGATAGACACTCTTGTACTGTGGTAGAAGGCTGATAGCGTTGATGGAAAATTATGAAACTTGGTGCCATTGTAGTTTTAATGGAAGGTTACACTGTTTGTTTGTTACTATGGTGTAGTTAGAGTTCTAACTGGGAGAAAAAAAGTGGGGTTGCTCTAAAAGAGCGGGGCAAATCTCTTAAAGGGGTGTGGGCTATGCAAGTTGGGGCGTGGTCTAAATCAAGATAAGTATCATTGTGTGCTTTAGAAAATCCTCTCCAATTATCGTAGGTTCAGAAAAAAACATTGTTTAAAGGATTTCCCTTTCTTCTACAACGTGGGTAACCTAGCGTGATGTCTCCAGTTCTCAGTAGTGAGCAAAATAAGCATGCGTACATCGATGTGCATGCTGTCACTGCAGTGTAATAAAAAATTTTTTTACTATCTTTGAGAGGGCCGAAAATAGAGCCTGTTAGAGAGTCGTTTGGATGCAGCCTGAAAATAAGTGCCGGTCCCCAGACTCGGCCCAATTAAAGCGCAGTATCCATGCATCCTAAGCACTGCGCCATTCAGCCATCTTCTAATTGATGCATATATTCCTACTTATATATATACATAAATCTGTTCGTCCGCTTATCTTAAGCATCTAAGGACGCACTCGCCTATGGTATGCACTGTGCCATTCATGCAGCGATACAACTATATATGCATAGATATATCTGTCCCAGAATCAATCCTAAGCATTTATTAGCCCACCCGTCTATCATAAGTACTGGTCTTTGCATTCATTCATCCTTCCATCCATCCATAGATTGATACATTGATCTATGTATCTATCCATTGATGCATCTGGCCATGCATCCACTCTCCCTTTATTCAACTATACGTACTTATTTCCGTGCATCGTCCACCCCCGATCTTGAATTCGACGTATTATACTCATCCAGCTACCCTCTTAAGGCGTTGAAAAGGCTTGCGAAAAGCATTGACAGAATTTTTAATAAAGAATAACAAAGCTTTGAGTTACTCTTTGTGGAGCATACTTCAACACCCTTCTCTGGGGGTGTTTTAATCAAAGGTACATCTTGCGAAAGAAATGTAAAGGAGCTTTTAAGTGTAATATGTTAATTTAGAAACATAACGTTTTGTCGAGTTGTTTATAGGTCTACTGTTTTAAAGTGGCCGTGACTGACAGATACTGAATACCTGTATTTCTTATATTTGAGAAGGTATACCAGAGAGCTAATTTGGGGTGGTGAGAACCTTGAGTTCTATATTTCCATGTGAAGTACAGTATAGGAATATAAAAGTAATTGGAAAGCTTTTATGTTCACATTAAAGAGGGGGTGTGACAACTTAGTGAGGCAGGCAAAGTGTGTGTTTTCGTAGCACTAAAACAAGCCCGTGTGTAAGGTGAGAGCAGGTTCGTGCTGGAGTTGCCTTGTTGTGGTCGTTTGCAGAGGCGCACCCAGATGGAAATTTTGGGGGAGCCTAATTCTTTCAGCAATAGGTGTGGGCATGTAGGGGTTGTAAAAAGGGGTGAAAAAAAACAGAGTCTCCTTTACAAAAAAATGATGTTTTGAAGACCGATAAAGTACTCGGGTGAGGCTCTGTGTATGCGCCCGGGAATCTGTGTCAGAGAGTCCGGGGCAATGGGCGTTGCGCCGCCTGGTGGTCTGTCTGCTAATCACCCAACGGTGATGTTGCTGGTACGTTGCAAAAAGAGAAGGGAAATACTGAGAGAAAGTGGCTCTCTTTAAAGGATTTCCCTTCTCCTACAATGCGAGTCACTTGGCATGATGTCTGCACTTCTAAGTAGTGAGCAATGTGCATGCTCTTACAGTGTCACTGCAGTGCAATAAAGAAAAAAAAACGGATTACGTTGGTGAGGTCGGAAAATAGAGCCCAATACAGACCCGTTTCGAGGCTCCCAAAAATAAAGTGCTGGTGGTCACATCCCCACAGACACCCCCTCCAGTTAAAGCCCTGGGTGCAGTGTTATGTTTGCGAAGTTGTTGATAAAATTGTTAGATAATAATGGACACTTTTATGTGTGCTGTTTGGTTGATAATATCATTATAAGTACATAGATTACATTTTAAAAATACTATTTATAAAGTTGTGAGCGGTGGGTTGCAGAGAAAGTGGTGTGGGGTGGTGGGGTGTGGCGGAGAGGTGAAAAGTATGAGGTAGTGCAGTTATATATAAATTGTAAAGGAGTATGTAAATAATTAAATAAATATTTGCTGTATGTTCTATGACACTACTTGTCATCCTAGTGCTCATCTGGCGTGCTCCATCACGTTGCAGCACTGGGTCTGGAAGCTGGTAGTGGAAGTTTTGCAATTGTATGTTATTATTTTAACATAGTGAAGAAATGTGAAAAATAATTGAATCTATTTTTTGTTTTTCAGAAAATTATTTCGTTTGGATTGAAATTTGGAAATGCCAAGAAGAAGTGAAAAAAAAAGAAAAGAGAAGAAAAATATATATTTGACGAAAAGGAAAGATCTTGAAGTAGAAAAAAATGCGACTAGTAGAGAAACTGTTTGAGTAAAAGCAAAAGACTATTTTTGAAAAAAATATTATGAACATTCAATGAGAAAAACATCACACAAAGCGAAAAGAAGAATTTTTCAAGTAAGGTGAAGCAGAGTTCAATTTCAAATACGAGGAAAAGAAAAGATGATAAAGAAATAGTATCTGGTACTCGGAGACAAAAACAATTTCAAGAAATTCGTCAGAGACTTTTTCGATCTAGATTGATTCAGAATTTATTGAAAACATGCTGCAAATATAAAAGACGAATGTTCCAATTCAAAGAGAAGCAGCGTATTGAAAGTATAGTGGATACTGCTGTCAATTTGAAACAGAAGTTGTTCATTTTGATTTAAAAGAAAATGAAAGTATTGGATAAAATAGTCAAAGTATTGAAAGACAAAAATAGAAAAAAAAGACTTGTGAACAGAACCAACTTTTGTAAAATCTTTAGTGGACATTGGAGACATGCTTCTAGTACTAAGCCTTTTTTTAATGAGGAAAGTTACTTCCAGGAAAATAGTTGGTCATTTGCAGTTGATACTGGAGGTCGTTGCTATGAAGTTCAGGGTGGTGTTCCTCTTCCAAAGGAGGAAATGGTTGGTAAAAGTGCAGAAGAGTTAATAGCTGAAGAAGTGCAAGGGAAACGTCCACGAGCTCCTGTGTATAAGTGGAGTTGTAGTAGCATTTGTTGTATTTGACAGGAATCCGTTGATATAATGCGAAATTTACTACAAGAATATACTCAGAAAAGTATAAAACAGAAGATTAAGTTGTTACAAGAACTAGATCCATGTAATGTAAGAAAATATACTGAGAAGTATGGGCATTCTCTGGCTTGTCTTTCAAGAAAAGTTTGTAAAAGTGTTTTTCATCATTTGAGGATGTTAGCAGTACACCATTCAGAAATGCGGAACTATATAAAGAAACTGTGCTATGTAAAAAGTCCTGCATTAAGTTTAAATGAACTGAATGGAAGTCTTTTATATGGTTCTTTATCAGATGTTCAAAAAAAGTGTGATGATATTGAAATGCTATATTAGAGCAGTTCATAGAAAGTGAAAGTTTGACAATTACAGATGTTGGAGGAGATGAGAAAGTGATTAGCACTGATCAGTTTGAAGAAGAAATTGGAAAGTTTAATGTAGTGTGCTCTGAAATACCAAACTATGTTTGTGTTTGTTGTCGACGTACTCATTATAAAAGTCAAAGTAGGAATGTTGATTTGTATTTGAAAAGTGAAAATGAGAACAATGGCAAGTGGGAAGAATTTGTAACGTACTTGTTAGTTGAAGGTCGATTTGAGTTAGGTAGTGATCAACATATATGTAAATATTTTTGTTTTTGTTTTTTTGGTTATCCTCATTTAGCAATAGTATTAGTAGAGGAGTTTTCGGGGGCCCATTTCTTCCTTGGTCCTGGTCCATCTCTGCCTTTAGATCTGAGTTTAGGCAGATTCCCTACGGTTTTAAAGAAGAAGGACACCCCTTATTTCCAATACTTTTCTGAAGGTGTTATCAAGATCGAGTCGAGCTAGCCATCCTGGCTACTCTAAGCAACCTTCAGTAGATTTCTGTTGGAAGGCGGGCCTCGGGGGGGTCGGAGAGACCACCCAGAGGGGCCCCCACACGGCACGAAGTAGCCGAGCGCTGCTGAGAAGCCTCCGGGGGGAGGTCCTTCTCCTATAACGTACTAGCACAGTAACACCACCACACAGGACTCAAGGGGATTCAGCAAGACGAGCAGTTCTTTATCAGACCTTATGAAGTTACGATTATCAATATTTACAAGGGGGGGATCGAGGGATCCACCAGAGTCTCAAAGTCTTTGGTAGGGACGGGGTAGCGGGACAGTCTTTAGCAGCAGCTTGGTACGAGGGTACTTAGGGCCCAGTTCTTATCCCCCCGCTGGAGGGCCTCCGGATCTCGGAGGGGTCGAGCCGCGACGGCGTCAGCAGGGCTCTGGTGTTCAGTCCGTGGAGTTCGAGCCGCGACTAGGTCAGCAGGGCTCTTACAGTGTCTTGGTTCAGCTCGAGCCGCGACGACGTCAGCAGAGCTCTGAGGGAGGTTTCAGCGAGGTTGGGCCGCGACAGCGTCAGCAGGGCTCCGATGTTCCGTGAGGCTTTGTGACCTCAATAAGGTGGAGCCGCGACGTAGTCAGCAGGGCTCTTGGTAGCGTCTCAAGCAAGAGTTCTTCTCCGTTGGGTCGGCCGCGATTCAATCAGCAGGGCTCTCGACTCCGGGATACAACTGCTGTCCTGTTGCAGGGTCGCCTAAGATATAGGTCTGGAGCCCTTTGATGTCCGGACCCTTGCGCCCGAGGGGGCGGAGAGGCCGGGCTGGGAGAGGCCAGACGCCCAGCGGGAGAGGCGCCAGGCCCAGGAGAGCTGTGGGGCAAACGTACCTAGGTGTGGGAGGACGGTTGGGGGTCCCATCGATACTGCCCTCCGCCGGGAGTGGGGAAGTGTTCACGTGGTACCCCCTGGCCAGTTGTTGGTGCCTGGATGTCGGGGCTTGCCGGGGCCGAGGCCGGGTTGAGCGGGGTCACGTAGGCTGGCGCGCAGAGTCACGTACAATCCAAAAATGGAGGAGCCCCGAGGTGCAGGGGACCTCGTGCGGCTTGGCGAGGGGGAACAGGACCACGCCACGAGGCCAGCTCCAACAATTTCTTATTGCTATCGCATAATCATTGGACTGAAAGAGAGTTAAACCGACCATTCTTATTTTATATTTGCAAAATGTTTAGACATTATTGATTTGTTTGATAATTTTCACATATCTCCCAAAATTTAAACTTTCTATTAGGCAATTTCCTTTTATCCAATTTATAAATTTTTAGTATTGAAGCCAGCCATTCTCCATGAAGGGGAGGGGCTCGACTTACCCATTTCACACAAATTTCTCTTCTATCTAATAATAAAAATAGAAATAGTAAATTTTCCTGTGAATTGGATAACCTTTCTAGGACATTGGAATCCATTATCCCAAAAATGACCAAGTCAATACTTACATTTAGGTGTCTTCCTAGTACTTCATTTAGTGTCTTACCCACATCCTTCCAGAAACCATCCAGGAGGGGACACTGCAGAAACATGTGCAGATCATCAGCTTTGTGGAGTCCACACTTTGGGCAGCTCTTCACTGAGGCCCCATTAAATTTGGATAGTCTTTTTGGGGTCCAGTAGGCTCTATGGACAGTGAATAGATGGTTCCTCTTTAAAGCGGCAGATGTTACAATTGACCAGCATTTATTCATAGATACTTGCCATAAGTTGTGGACATCCAGCGTCAGCAGTTCTTTCCCCCACGTCTTAACTGGAATCTGGAAGTCTACTTCACCTGCTGCAATAAGGGCCCAATACCAATGGGAAATCTCCTTATGAAAGGGTTCTTCTTTTTGCATGACAGTCTCTAAAGTTAGGTTTCCTTTTCCAGTTTCTTTTAAAGATTTTGCCCAGCTCGAGAGTTGATAGTATTTAAATTTGGCTAATGATGCATTAGTTATCAAGAATAATAATTCCCAATCAATTATTTTGTTTTGTGGCAGCAGTTGTCCCCAGTATTTTATTGAGGCCGTTTTAAGTTGGGGTGCAAGTTTATCTTTAAGGCACTCTGGTGTCCCCGGCGAGTCCCATATCGGAGCCAGATTACTATAATAAGGAATATCCAGAATGCACCTTATATGATACCACAATTTTGAGGCAGCTTTCAGGGTCTTTAGTTTCACTTTTTTAAAGTACTTCGGATTACCAAATTTGTATAGATAATGACTGTTTTTTTTGGTCATTGCTTGGAGATATAGAGGATAATTATCATATGTTTTTAATAATGTTCTACTAGCTTTTAATTGGAAAGCTCTGCAATATTCCATGAGATCAGGGCTGGCAATTCCCCCTTGCTCCTTTCTCCTTCTTATTTTGCTCCATGCAATTCGAGATCCTTTTGTTGACCATATAAAACTTATAAGTTCCCCTTGGATTTTTTTAATTGTCTCTCTCTTAAATTTGAATGGAATAGCGCTGAAAGCAAAGGTAAATTTTGGGATAATAGACATTTTTACTATGTTGGACTTTCCCAATAACGTCAAAGGTAGACCACTCCATACTTTTAGCAACTTTTTTACCTCCCCTTCATTCCTATGAAGATTAATTTGAGCTATTTTATCCAGGTCCTTAACAACATCTATCCCTAAATACCTTATTTTATCCTTATCATAAGGACTAGCTGAAAGATCATTCCAGCTCATAGTCTCGGTTTTAGATTGGTTAATCTGATACCCTGAAATTTTCCCAAAATTGAGGAGAGACTCTTCTATTGCATTAAGGGACTTACTGAGATCTTTAGTAAAGATCATAAGATGATCTGCATAAAGGGCGATCTTTTTATCCCAACCTTGATAAGAAAAGGAGGATGGTTTCTAAGACTTTCTGCCACAGGTTCAATATATAAATTAAAAAGAAGGGGAGAAAGGGGGCATCCTTGTCTTGTTCCTATCTTTATTTGGATGTTTTCTGTGAGGTTGCCATTTATTAAAATTTTTGCCCTGGGAGAACTATAGATCTTGCTCACCATACTCTGAAAGTTTTCCCCCAAATTACATTTTTTCAGTACTTCATTTAAATTGTTCCAGTTGACTCTATCAAACGCTTTGGCCGCGTCGATAGTAATTATATATAGGGGAAGATTTTCATAAATTGCTAAAGCAATAGTCCCAATTAGCTCATGTGTTAGATCTTGTAAGTGTCTTCCTGCCACGAAGCCTTTTTGATCAATATGGATCAATGAGCCTGCTATTTGCCCCAGTCTTTTTGCCATAATTTGCGTATAGATTTTATAGTCGCAATTCAAAATAGAAATTGGGCGATATGATTCGCATTTTCTGGGACTTTTACCAGGTTTTAAAAGAGTGGAAATTGTAGCGTCATTCCATGAGTCTGGAAGATCACCTTTTTCCCAAAAGATTTTGTTCAGGAGGGCTGTTAAAGTGATAAGTAATGATTCTTTCAATTTTTTAAAGAACTCGTTTGGGAGGGCATCCGGACCAGCAGCTTTGCCACACTTAAGATTTTTTATGGCTTCCTCCACTTCCTCTTTTGTTATTTTTGTATTTAGCTCTTCCCCCCCTCACTGGTTAAGGCTGGGAGGTTCTGGGCATCCAAAAATAGATTTATTTCATCTTTTTTAGGGTTACAATCTTCCGTATAAAGATCTGCAAAAAAGGCTGTAAACTCCTGTCTTATTACAGCCTTTTCTGAGCTGGGACTACTGGCATTTCGAGGGTCAATGCTAGCTATTTTATTCCTAGCTTGATCAGTCTTGATTTTCCATGCAAGCATTTTTCCACACCCTTCCCATAATCATAATGGGCCAGTTTACTAATCTCCCATTTTGTTCTTAATATTTCTTCCAATGTTTCTGTTAGATATCCTTTTTGTTTTAGTCTATCCTCCTCCAAGCGCTCTCTGTTGGAGGGTATTGTTTCTGCTAGAAGCTGTAAATCTAGGGTTTTGATGTTCGTTTCTAAATTACAGATCTTCTGTCTAACCCCCTTAGATTTATCTGCGGCCAAGTTGAGGATTTTTTCCCTAATTACTGCTTTATATGCGTCCCATGTGATCTGAACTGAGACATCCTCCTTGTTGTTTTCAAAGTATAAGTCAGTTTCTTGCTTAAGCTGCTTAATAATCTCGGGATCTGAGAAAATGGTACGATCTACTGTCCACCTTGTGCTTGGGGAACTATCCCTCAGTTGTATTGTAATCTGGACTGCTGAATGGTCTGAAAGATGAGCTGGGATATGTACCACCTTCAATGTTCTATCAACTAGACCCTGATCGACCAAAAAATAATCAATCCTTGATTGTATGCCCAGTTTTTTATTTTTGAATGTAAAGATATGTTGCTTGTCACCCTTCTTCTTCCATATGTCAGCTAGACTTAGATCCTTCATGCATACTCCTAACCAATCTCTAATTTTTGGCAGGCTAGTTTGTTTTCCTCGAGGAAGCCGATCTACCTTAGGGTCGATAATGATATTAAAATCACCTCCTACAATTATTGGAGTAGTTACTGTAAGTAATTGTGTATATAAAGATTGTAGGGGAGCTGGATCGTCTATATTTGGGCCGTAGTATTCTGCGACCATGAAAATGTCGCTAAATATCCTTACTTTAGCTACTGCCCATCTCCCCTTTGGGTCAGTTTCCGCCAGCTCCACCCTTGCTTTTAGTGATTTTTTGAATAAGATGGCAACCCCCTTAGTAACACACTCTTGATTTGTGCATATGTATGTATCCACCCAGTATAGTTTTTTTATAATCTCCTCCCATTCTTTTTTTAACAGATGAGTCTCTTGGAGTATTATAATCTCACTATCTATTGTCTTCAGATACTCCAATATTCTCCTCCTCCTGCCTTTTGTACGTAAACCATTGACATTCCATGATGTTATTTTCACATGTTTCAGATCTTTTTTCATTTCTTTTTAATTTTTGTTTGACCTTCCCAACTCCGACTGCTGGCTCCCGTTTTTCCTCTATTTCTTTTATCATATTGAGGACTTGTTTTTTTTTTTTTTCCCTAACTTGCTCCCATCTCCCGTGCATATTTTCTTATACTTTTCTTGTTCTTTTTTATTCTGTACTAATCTTTATTGTTTTTTTTCTTTAAAATATTGATTTCCCTCCCTAGAGAAGCCTCCCTTCTTCCTTCTTGGGCTTTGTTAATAGCCCACTTTGAGCTCTGTGTTCGCTTTTAAAAAAAATACTCTATATATGTACTCTCAAACCTGTGTTTGATCTCGTGATTGATCACGCATTTGTTCCAGGAATACCTCTACCTCTTTTGGGTCACGAATGTTCTACATCTTGTTTCTCCACATGATCCTGAGGGAGGCCGGGAATTTCATCTGGACCGAGGCCCCTAAGGACTTTAGTTCTGGCATCAACTGCCACAGCTCCCAGTGTCTATCTTGAGTAGCTTTAGCAATATCTGACCGTATTCTGAAAGACCAGTCATCTTTATTGTAAGATCCAATTTTCAAGGCTTCACTTAAGAGCCTCTCTTTAAGTGTGTATGTTTTAAAATTGATTAGTATTTTTCTTGGATTCCTCTTTTCTTTACTTTTCCCAAACGGGTCTCGATGAACCCTCTGAATATCTTCTTCCAACCCGAGAGTCTTACACCAAGGGAAATATTCTTCTAGGAGTGTGACAATAAATTTCTTTATGTCTGTTCCTTCTCAACCCTCAGGTATGTTCAGGATTCTAAGGTTACTTCTTCTGGACTGATTTTCCAACACTTCGAGCTTTTCATTAACGCTTTTATCCTTCTCCCTTAAAGATCTGATTTCTTTTTGATTTAACTCGACTTTTTTGCTTAGAGAGTCCATAGCTACTTCTACTGCTGTTACTCTATCTCCGAAGGCGTTCAATTTAATGTCCAAAAGTTCGCAGGCTTCTTGGATCTTGCTTTGATTTCCTTCTGAGATTTCGAACCTGGACCTGATTTCATCCATCATTCTCTCTAATAGGGCATCAGTTGAGCTTTGGTTTTGGCTTTGGCTTTCATTATTTTCTAGTGACAGCTCAGATAGAATGGGTTCTTTTGATACGTTACTTAATGTTGTATTTATTTGAAGAGTAGGAGCCGGGGAGACTTCCATCCTTACTGGACTCTGATCTGGGGTGATTGTTTTTGTGTTTGTTTGTTGCTTCTCTTGTTTTTGCTGTTGGTTTAAAGCCAGCTGTTGTACTTGTTTAATCTTGAAGAAAGACCTCAGGGAGGGAGTAACCCTGATTTTTAGGCTTTTCAAACCCTCCTCCGTGTCTACTTTCCCCCCTATCTGCGCTTTTTTTTGCTTTGGTTGTATCTTGGATATTTTCCTAGATTTTCTTTTAGTACTACGTGGGGCTACGGTTTGTTTTGTGACTTGGGGCTGGTTCAGCTTAAAAAACTGCCTATTCCTCAAACAATAGGATGACCGACCTCCCTGCTCTGTACTCAGATTTTTCTCTACTTCTGTATTTTTAGCCAACTCTTTAGGGTTAACAAGATGTAAGGACTCAGATAGCCCCTCTAAAGGTCCCTCAGCCCCCCCTTCCAACCCTATATATTCTGTAATTTCTAACTGGTGCTCTAGGTGTTCTCTAATGTTGCACTGAGCCCTTACCACTGTCTCTCT
Source organism: Triturus cristatus (assembly GCF_964204655.1). Taxonomy (NCBI): domain Eukaryota; kingdom Metazoa; phylum Chordata; class Amphibia; order Caudata; family Salamandridae; genus Triturus; species Triturus cristatus. The sequence goes on from NC_140590.1 coordinate 561,777,804, forward strand.
TACACCCTACACCCTTTCACCCACATCCCTGCTTACTTTGCTTATATGTATGTGCTGGATGGGGGGCTCTTCCTTAAGTCTTTTCCAAACTTCCTCTATGTACTGAGCGGGTTTGGGGTTTGTACTGAGGCTCTCCAATTCCTTCCCACCTCTGCTTGTATGTGAGGTTGAACTTGTGCTGACTCCGTCTCTCCTGCCCCGAAAAAAAAACGTAATCCTTCCCACTGCTTTCCTGCAATTCCTGTGGGCCAAGGAAGCCGCCTCCCACCAGCCAACACTCGACTGAAGCCTGGCGCTCCGCGGACAGATCTCCCCCGCCGCCGCTCTTTTCGGTAAGTTGTAGTCACACTTTGTGATTGTGTTTATGTTTTTCAGCATGTCTTACTAAAAGTGGAGCTTAAATTCCGCCTAGTGTCCAACTCTCCGCTTTCGAAAGAAAAAAGAAATATCTCGCCTCGCCTCGCCTCACCTCATTAGCGCCTCTGGCCACCTTTTTGTTCCCCCCCGAGAGGGGGAAGACCGAGGTCCGAAATCCAAGGCTAGAGCTCTAAACGCCCCACGAACGCCTTGTAGTCCGGGACAACAGTGCTATGTGCAAATGCAGTCAATTTCATGCCCTTAGGTCATTGAGATGTAAATTCTGTCTGTGCTCATTGTAAAACTCCTCCCTGGAACCACGGCGCGATCTTCCTATTCAGGGCGTATCATACTGAAGCAAACACGGAGCTCCCGACCGGCTCACCGTCCGGCCGCCATCTTCTCCCAGCATTCCATCATTCTCTCCCAGCATTCCATCATTCTCTCCCAGCATTCCATCATTCTCTCCCAGCATTCCATTATATGTAAATATTGTTACAACAAATTAGAAGAGAACAAAATGCCTGCTAGAGCAGTGCATAATAAGTTGGAGTTAGTAGCTATTCTGCAGGAGCTGGCCAAATTGAATACATATGAGTCGGTTCTAATTCAATCTGTTCATCCTTTTCAAACTATAATTCGGATGGAACCTAAAACAGCTTAGCTGCCACCAACAGACTTGCAAAGAGGGCTGAAAGGAAGAGTGGTGTACTTACCTTTGGATTTTAAGAAAAACATTGAAACTATTGCTGGAGAGAAAGAGGAAGATGAGGCAGTAGTTATTTTAGTAAATGGTGTACCCACAAAGAGTCGGAAAATATGGCAAGAATTTGTGGATGTTAATAAAGTTGAAAAGGCTACCTTATATCTTATTGAGAACAATATTTATTACAAAAATGTAAATGTGGATGAACAGGTAATACGTTTAGAAGATGATTTTGAAATTTCAAGTGGTCAAATAGAGAAAGTGGACAAGTCAAGGACTGAAGAGATTTATGAACATTAGACAATATGTCCTTTGCATTCAAAAGAAGTGATAGAAAGTAGCATTGAGTTATTTCAAATGAAAAAAGCACAGGGAACTCCAATGAGTGTATGGGAGAAAAGCTTGGAAGCTCGTTGTTTTCCACAGTTGTTCCCTACTGGAGAAGGTGGATGATATGATGACCGACCTGTACGGATTCCAGCTTCAGAATATCGGTCAACAAGATTATATTCTGAAGATCCTAGATTTTGACAGTGCATTCCATACATATTTCACCTTTTGTTTGAAAGTGATCTGTCTTCTCTCTCATATGCAGTGAATCATATACTTAAAACTGAAGTTCATGAATCACTTCTTTCTGCGAAAGAATTTGTGGAGAAAGTTCAAGAAACAGATGAAAATTTAGAAGCACAGTTAATCAATTTGATGGCATGTCAACGTGGAACAAATGAGTATTGGTATCGTCGTCATGGAGAACTCGAGTGTATGTTACAGAACTTAGGTACACCAACATGGTTTGTCACACTTAGCTGTGCAGAGTATGCATGGGAAGATTTGCTTGAGTTTTTAAGAGAAGAGAATTCTGATATAAAAAATGTAGAAATAAAGACTCCTGGTGAACTGTGTTCATTGGATCCTGTAAATGTGTGCAGATATTTTAATCATAAGTTTCAAGGTATGATGTCTTTTATCTGTAATAAAAAGAATCCACCTCTTGGAGAAGTTACCGATTTCTTTTGGAGAAAGGAGTATCAAGCAAGAGCTGCACCTCATATACATATGCTAGTATGGATCAAGGATGCGCCTAAATTTGGAAATGATTCTGATGAAACAGTATTGTCTTTCGTCGAACAGTATGTGACATGTGAGATTCCAAGAGAAGGAGGAGATAGAAGCTTGAGACAGCAAGTTTTATGTTTCCAAAGTCACCATTGTGGAAAGTATTGCAGAAGAAAATCCAAGCCTATAGGAACATTTTACACCAAATGTCGGTTTGGTTTTCCCCATCCAGTCATTTGTAAAGGAAGAGTTAATTCTTTTTTTCTTCTATGAGGCACACAATAACTCGGAAATCTCCAAAGAATACCTACAACTTAAAAAGAACAGAAGTGTCAAAGTATATCAATGACTACAATCCAGTCATTTTAAAAATGTGGAATGCGAACATGGACATCCAGTATGTTGCGGATAACTCAATTGCTGTTGCACGTTATGTTACATCGTACATAACAAAATCTGAAAAAACAGAGATGAAACAACTGTGGGAAGAAATTGCACAAGAGAAAAGTCTTAGCAAAAAATTGTACAGCTTTAGTTTGAAAATGCTTTCCCACCGAGAAATTGGATCATATGAATGTTCAGACCGCTTGTGTTCTTCAAGTTTATATTCAAAGTCACGAGGAATCATTTGGGTAAGTTTAGGTCTTGCCTGCAAACGAAATAGAGTGTTGAAATCATTGGAAGAAATTGAACAATTAACAGCAAATGAGCCAGATAGTACAGACATTCTTAAAACTAATATGTTGGACACATACTATCCGAAAAGGAGTCAACATCTGGAACAGCTATGTCTGTATGAAGTACTTCAACATTACAGCTTCAAAAGAAATGTTAAAGAGAATTTAAAAGAAGGAAAGTTTGCAGTAGTTTGATGTCATGGTTGTTTAGTAAAACATGCAAAGGGTAATCTTATAAACCACAAGAAACTTAGTTGTGAAACTCCAGATAAGCGAGAATTTTACTATTTAGCACTTCTGCAGCTGTTTAAACCATGGCGTAGCGAAAGTGAATTACTTGGAGAGTTTGACTGCTATGAAGATTCTTTTAATGCTTGTAAAGATAGCATTCGATGTCCAATTTTCCCTACATATTTAAAAATGTTGAATGATGAAATTGAACAGGAAAAGACTATTATAGCTGAAATAGCTCATGAAAGTTCTCAAGATAGTCAAAGTAGTGGTCCATGTAGTCAAGATCCTCTTGGACAACCAATGCTGGAAAATGAAGCAGCAATTGCTATGCATGAAGTCGAAATTGCAATGCAACAAGCACACAAGGAGAATATAACATTGGAAAAGTTAGAAGAACAAGTAAATGTTGAATTGAAAGAAATATATATGCAAGTGAGAGAACGGATAGAACATGGTTTGTTGCATGAAAAAAGAATTTCGGTGTTCATCTTTTAAACCTCTTCTGATGTACATCAGTGGTCGAGCTGGGACAGGTAAACGTTTTTTAATTAAAGTTTTGACCAGTTATCTTAAAAAAACTACTGGTTCACATTTATGTTGTGTGGTAACAGCTCCAACTGGATTAGCTGCACACAATGTTAAAGGAGTTACTTTGCATAGAATATTGATGTTATCAGTGGAGCATGATAATAAATTAGAATATCAGAAGTTGTCTGGAGAAGCTTCTTATGAAGTGTCAAGAGTGCTGAAGAAAATGAATCTTTTTAATTATTGATGAGGTGAGCATGGTCTCAAACTTAATGCTTGCTTTTGAACACTTAAGAATGCAACAGGTATTAAAAACAGATTACGACGCTCTCTTTGGGGGGAAACATTTAATTGTATTTGGAGATCTGCTACAACTAACCCCTGTAAAAGGAGAACCAGTGTTTAAAACTCTTCTACATGAAAACACTAAGAAATCTTTGGGAAGTATTGGAAATGTGAATCTGTGGTTACATTTTGAATATAAAGAACTCACTCAGAATATGCGACAAGCAAGCGATGAAGATTATGGAAATATTTTAAAAGATGTAAGAATTGGTGTTCTAAGCAAACATGGTAAACAAGCTTTTCAAAGTCGTCTACTAAGAACTTGTTTACAAATGAAAACACACCAGCAGAAGTAATGTACAAGAAAATGAAAGAAAAAAAGTCTATAATTTGCTTAATGCCTACAGTGGAAGAGTGTTATACATTTAATAGAGAGCTTATGAAATTGGAAAATCAAGAAAGAGTTCACATTGAAGCTATTGATAAAATAGAGCATCAAGGAATAACAATTGTTCTTTCAGAAAAACTACAGACTAAATTGGATTCTTTGGAAAAGTCTGTATCAAAAACTGCTGGCTTAGAAAAAAATTTAGAGGTATGTTTAAACTGTCGGGTAATTTCGAAGCGTAATCTGAATGTAGGTGAAGGTTTAGTGAATGGAGCAATGGGGAAAGTTGTTGATTTTGTGAAATATCAAAATAGAAATGGAATTGAATTTTTGAAAGTTATATTTGATCAGATTGCAGAGGTAAGACAGATTGCCCGTTTTGCCACACGTTTTTTGCTTGTAAAAGACTTGTATGTTCGTAGAAAACAGTTTTCCTTCTGTTTAGCATATGCAATAACTATTCACAAATCACAAGGTTTAAGTGTAGATAATGCTTTGGTAAATGTTGGAAAAAATGTGTTTAAAGAGGGAATGGTATATGTTGCATTATCTCGAGTTAGAACGTTGTCTGGTTTGTATTTAATTGATTTTGATGAGAACAAGGTTAGTGCTGATGTTAATTGTGTAAGAGAATATCATCGTTTGAGAAGGCTTTATGCTCCCCATTTAGGTGAATATCCTATTTATGAGAAACATGTTGTGTGTTCAAAATGCAAATATGTTGAAGAGTTAACTATGGTTGAAAAGCAGTAAGAAAATCAACAGAAAGAAAAGATGTAAAGAAGCAGAAAATACAAACAAGTGATGATGTTGTTGGATACCAATTAGAAAATACTTCTGGTGTCAACTGCTATGGTAATGTCATTCTAAGGGGCCGATTCCGATCCAGGTCGGAAGGGCACTGAACGCGATCCGGCCGGAAAAACTAAGATCCGTACGCGTGTTTTCTGCCCGACTCGTACAGCTGTACGAGCGAGCCAGTACGATGCGAGCTTCTTGTAATTCACCGACCGAGTCGTTTCCGGGTCCGAACCGCTCCGTACCTCTCGGTATGTACAGTGCGGATGGCACTGACACGTACCCACTGTAGGGGGCGCACTTGTTCGAGACGTACCCATTCAGTCAATGGGAGCGCATGTACGCGTCGTACAACTGGTTCCCCTTGACTTCTATGGGAGTCCGAACCGAACCGAGTCCGACAGCATACGTGCGCATCGTACTCGCTCGGTCAGACTGTAGGGGTCCGGCTCGGTCGGAAAACACTTCGGATTCGACTCGGTCGGAGTGCTTTCCGACCCGGATCGGAATAAGCCCCTTAATGTTATATTTTATCTTGAAGATGTTTGTGGTGAATTTATGGAAAGTCAGGAAAAAACTTTATGTTCTGCACCCTACACTTTATTTCAAGAATTGAGAACTGATAGAAGTAAGATTCATTCTGCTTCTGGTATTCACCAACTGTTGGATACATGTACTGGATCTTTAACGTTCAGTGCTAATATATAACAAGATGCACAAGAATTTCTGATGGTTATGCTTGGAGTACTAGAAGATGAAGGAATTCAGATTGAGAGTTTATTTGGACTCAGTTACAAATGGGAACATAGATATGAATAGTGTTCGTTAACTTCAAGCACTATAGTTGACAGAGAACGATTTCTATATCTGACAATACCTGACTGCAAATCTGTACCATTTTTCAAATTACTAAAAGAAGCAGTTCAAGAGATGATCTGTTCTCGTTGTAAATCAACAATGCTATCTACATTGTGCCTACAAAGATATGGAAAATATTTGATTATAATGCTACAACGCTGTAGACCAAATGGAAGAAAAGTGGAAACCAAAATAATTTTTTTTGTTGCTAGTCAAGTATCTATTTCTGGAAGAACTTTTGCAACAGTTGCTATTGTTTTCCATGCTTAAGTAATACCACAAGTGGACATTATACAGTTTATTTAAAGTGTAATAATGGTTGGAGTCACTGCAACGATACACACTTGGAAATGAAACCGAGATTGCCTTATGAATTACCCAACTCATACTTGATATTTCTGAAACAAAGATTTTAGATACACCATTCGGCTTTGTGGGAAGGTGTAAAGATACTTTAAGGAATTCATACTGGATGCTTTCAAAGCGAAATTGTTGATACATTATTTGGTGTATTGGGAAAATGTTCACAGAAAGTACGAAGTAAAGGTAAGATTTGAAGATTGGAAATAGTATTGGATGTGTTAATTGTGTTGATTTTGTATTATATTTGTGAGAATTAGGGATTTGTTTTTTTAACAATCTAGTTTTTTTCCCCCTGCTGTTTATGATGAAACTACTGTGACATCACTGTGAATAGTGAATTTAAGTAGTAGCTGATGACAGCAAAAAAAGGGAGAAAAATTGTTTTCTGAATGTTAAATTATTTTGTATTATTTAAAAACTCACTGTAATTTGTGAAATATATTACATTACATAGTAGTTTTGCAGTTAATTTTATGTAGTTGAAAAGTTAGAAAAAACAGTAGTAATGACAAATAGCACAATAGTAGTTCGATATTTAAAAAACCTTTGAAATTCATGGAAAAAAACCATAGGTTTTACAGACGTTATAGTTAGAAATTTGCATTTAAAAAACGTTACAAATTCATGTCATGAGTGATGTAATATGTAACGTCATCAGCAGTGCATTGCGAGCGCGCGAGTTATAGTTAGCTCAACTAACTATAACAGGCGAATTTCTCTGGTTTTATATGAGTCAAATGTCCAACTAACTATAACGTCTCTGAAACCTATGGTTTTTTCAGTGAATTTCTAAGGTTTTTTAAATGCTGATTTCTAACTATAACGTCCCTGAAACCTATGGTTTTTTCAGTGAAGGTCCAGTCTCCAGAACCCAGAAAGGCGCGAACTCCACTTTTTGCAGTGCAAATGTAATTTTTAATTCTTTCAGTGCATGGCCGCCATGACGCGTTTCACATGACCCACCACGTCATTTCCCCCCACTTTTAAAGTGACAAGTGCATAGTTTTTTTCTCTTTCTCTTTTCCACTGAAATAATGGAGCAAGAAAACAGACTATTTGTGTAGTTTCTGCCATATTGCATACAACAATAATAAATTATTGACAAGTGTGTTTACTTTTCCTATGTTTGCATAAATGCCCAACATTGTTAAAAAGTGGAGATGTTGTTCATATTTTGATGACTATTGTCAGTTACTCAGTAACATTTTTGACTATATCATTTAACATCCCTTCAATGGCTATTGCTATATATGCATGATGCAAAAAATGCGTTGAAAGCACAGTACATCATTATCTAATATACAGATTGATTATTATAACGGTATAAATACAAATTTCAAAAACATCATCACATAATGACTGTTTATCTGTTTGTTATACTCATGTTATATCTGTGCAAAATACGCTAATGGATGTAAACATTTCCGACTTGTGTAAACAATCACATTGTCATACAAATATGTAAAATCTAATGTTTGTGCAAAATGGCAAAAAAAGTGCTGGTGCTTAAACTTTAACTGTGCCTATAGCTAACTTATCTAAAAGTGTGTTGTGCACATGAGCCCATGTGCTCAACACAAACTCCTAGACGGAGGAAAACGAATCTGGGAGGGGCGTTTTTATTCTTTCTTTATCATGATGCCAACCTTATACCGAAGTCAATGATATTATAGCCACGTATGTAAGTCCTCTGTTGTATTTAAACCATGTGGGCTTTTGCTGTGTAGTTCTAGAATGTATTTGGTTTCTAGATGCCTCAACATGGCTTCCCTGTTTCCTCCTCTTCTTGGGGGTGGCACACTGTCAATTGCGTAAAACTTTAAGTGGTCCATATTGCTGGAATGGACCTCCTCAAAGTGGCGGGCCACCGGATAGGTAATATCTTTATTTGTGATGGCCCGCATGTGCTGTGCACATGAGCCCATGTGCTCAACACAAACTCCTAGACGGAGGAAAACGAATCTGGGAGGGGCGTTTTTATTCTTTCTTTATCATGATGCCAACCTTATACCGAAGTCAATGATATTATAGCCACGTATGTAAGTCCTCTGTTGTATTTAAACCATGTGGGCTTTTGCTGTGTAGTTCTAGAATGTATTTGGTTTCTAGATGCCTCAACATGGCTTCCCTGTTTCCTCCTCTTCTTGGGGGTGGCACACTGTCAATTGCGTAAAACTTTAAGTGGTCCATATTGCTGGAATGGACCTCCTCAAAGTGGCGGGCCACCGGATAGGTAATATCTTTATTTGTGATGGCCCGCATGTGCTGGAGTATTCTCTTGTGGACCTGCAGCTTTGTGCTTCCCACAAATCGCAGTCCACAAGAGCACTCCAGCACATACACAACCTAGTCTGATTTACAGGTTAAAAATGTATTGATAACAGAGGGCTTGTCTTTAAAAGCTGTTGAAAATGATGTTTTATTCTCACTGTGTTTACATGCTTTACATACCAAACAACGGACAAATCCTTTTCGATTGGTCAACCAATTGCTACTCGTGGTGACCTCTGGACTACTACTGACTAGATGGTCCCCTGTGCTTTGTGCCTTTCTGTATGTTATCTTGGGTAGTGCTGGCATTTGACTCCCTATGATTGGATCACTTTGCACTAAATGCCAGTTGTCCTTGATTATTTTTCTTAGGCTGTCTTTTTGTTTGTTATACGTAAGTATTAAACGAGGGCTACTCTCTGTGGCGGAAATTTTCATTTTTTTAATCTTGCCGGCTGATGGTTTGAAGAGTAAATCTTCCCGTGTTTTGGCTCTAGTCTGTTTTATGGCATCATCGATTACCTTTTCTTTGTACCCTCTCGCTAGGAAACGGATTTTACACTCCTCCTGTGCTTTTAGCAGATCAGTTTCATTACTGCATATTCTATGAATTCTTAGCATCTCCCCATAAGGGATGCTAAGGATTGTATGTTTGGGGTGGAAACTATTGGAATGCAGTATGGTATTCCCAGCTGTTGGTTTTCAATGTAGGCGAGTCTCCAGAATATTATTGGAGACATACACTTCTACATCCAAAAAGCAGATGGTACTCTTGCTTATAGTGTGGGTAAGCTGAATGTTCACATTTTTGGAATTTAGGCATCTTATAAACTCCTCAGCGCTTTCTGTGTCACCCCGCCATATCACAAATAAGTCATCTATGAATCTGATCCACTTGATTATATTTTTGGACCAAATTTCCGCATGTTCTGTTCTTACTGTTACTTCTTCCCATCTACCCATATGTAGACAGGCGTAGCTAGGTGAAAAACTCGCACCCATTGCCACGCCTCTCTCTTGGTGGTAGACCTGTTGCTGGAATAGAAAATAATTGTTAGGTAAACAAAACTTCATCAGGTCCACTAGCATTTTGTTATGGGTGTGGTACTCTATAGATCTTTTTCCTAAGAAATGTTCCAAGGCTTGTATTCCGTCTATATGGTGGATGGACGTGTAGAGGTTACTGACATCCATAGATATCAGTCGAAAATCTGATTGCCACGGAAATCCATGTATCTGCCTCAGAAAATCACTTGTGTCCTGTATATATGACAGCAGCTTTTTCATTAGTTCTTGTAGAAAAAGAGTCAATATAAATTGAAACATTCTCTGTCAAGCTTTGAATGGCCGAAATTATAGGTCTGCCGGGTGGGTTGGTACTATCTTTATGTATTTTTGGAATAAAATACATTACCGGCAATATCGGATAATCATTTTTTAGGAATTTCAGTTCGTCTTGATTGATTAACCCACTGCTTTTCCACGCTAGGAGTTTTGCATATAGTTCATTCTGCACGGTTTTAATGATCATTCTGTTACTGACCTTGTAGCAACTGCGATCTCCTAGCTGTTTTAACGCTTCCTCCATGTACAAAGATTTTGGCCACACCACCACATTGCCTCCTTTGTCTGAATTACGTATTATAACGTTCTCATTGTCACGTAATTTCTTGATTAGTTGTTGGTATTTTAGTTGATATGCATCGTGTTTTCTTTTTTTTGCTTGTGTTTTGAAATTCCTCACTTCTCTTATTAATATTTCATTAAATGTGTCAATGGAATCTCTTGACGACACTGGAGTGAATTTTGATATAGGTTTGAATTTGGTTGTTGGTGCCCTGCTGATGTTTACTCCGTGCTGTAACATTGTTTGTTGTGTTGAATGTGGGACCAGGGGGTCACTGTTCTCACCCTGAAACTCTTGGATGTCATATAATGTGTCCACATCAGAGGCTGTTAATAGTTCTACCCCCTCATTTGTTATTTCTGCGTCTGTGCCGGTTTGGTTTTTCTCACGTCTGAGTTGATGATATTTTTGTAACTTTATTTTTCGGATAAATTTGTATATATCAGCACGCGTTTGTGGATAATTGAAGTTACTTTCAACACAGTATGTGAGCCCCAATGCCAGCAACTGTTGCTCCGCTGTGTCCAATGTTACTGTTGACAGATTAATGACTGTGTTGGCATTATCATTCATGGGACCTATTGGCGGCGCCACCCCTTGTTGCTATTCTTTTTGTTTGTCATTTTGGCGCCTCCTTCTCCTTCTCTCTCTTCGTTTGATGTTCCTCCTTTGCCTGTTTTGTAATTTTCTTTCCGAGGGCGTAAAGTTTGTCACCTTGACTCCCTTAAAAAAATTCAATTCTTCCCCTATTGTTCTTTTGGGGATATATTGGTTTACCCCATCAGTTGATCTTGGATTGGATTCTGTTTCTGACTCAGTTTCCACCGATGAGCTCAGATCTGATACACTTGGAGTTGCTGGTGGTTCCTTGCTCGTAGCCCCTGATGCAACTGGGCTCTTTCTTCGTTGATCTCTTTTTTGTATTGCCCTCGTGTCATCAAATTTGCGAGAGAAGGTGAATATTTGACCTAAGTCATAGTCATTTTTGTCCCTTTGAAATTTGTACGTTTTTCTCCTTTTTATTATTTCTTCCTCTTTTTTTAAGCGTGCCAACATCTCTTCACGAATCTTTGGATTCTGGCCATTGGTTTCAAGCTGGTTTATTTGTTGATTCAATGTATCAATCTGAGCCAATAGTTCATTTCTGTCACTTTCAGCGTATTTCACCAATATTTCAACCAATCTTCTCGAGGACTCTAAATTGCATTCTCCCCATTCGCGTAGCATGTTGGGGTTGAGGCTGTCATAATTAGGGGCAAGCATAATGCGTAAACCGCGGGAGATCCTGCCGACCTCCAGATATCTGGAGAGTGATTTATGTTCCCACCATTTTGCCTGCTCGGTGCGCATCGCTTTTTCCAATTTTTTGTATAGTTCTTTCACGTTGGTGTTGCCCCCGTCACTCATACTCTCCGCTACGGCTTGCAATGGGGCACTTGCTGCCAGCTGCCTCCTCCCTCCCACGTAGTATGTCGGCGGCCATGATTTGTATTGCACTATTAATTACTAAAGCGATATGTCCGTACGTTATTTTGTCAGACACTCGCTTTTGCACACCTCTCACCGGATTTTCCTTAGGCTTTTTCTTCCTCTGAGACCTCCGCTCGCGCTACCGCCGTCCGCCGACACCCATCCACTGCTCGGCCACAGTCCGGAAGTTAATTTCCTTGGTCCGGGGGCTCATTCAGCTCTCTCCTCCAGGAGAATTCAAATGTTCCAGTCTCCCATATGATATTGCCCTACAATTGAGGCGCCACACATCAGCATTATTCAACCTTTTATTCTCGTAGGTGGCAGGGATACAGCATCTCCAAGCAGCAATTTGTAAAGACCAAACGCGTTTCGGGCTTCCTCAGCCCTTGTTCACTGTTGTTATCAGGAGGAAAGAGGTGTGGTTTTGCGCCTTTTTACAGCACTCTAATTTCAGTTCTCGCCTTAGTGGGCGTGGCTGTTTTGCACTCTGGTCTTGGTAGTTTAAAACTTTAGTAGTATGCCTCAATACCTCCTTTTAAAATTTTCAAGTCCTTTAGTAGGTTTGCTGGCACTGGAGAACACCGTGTCCCAGCCTGTATTGCCCCTGAGATCGGTCACGCTGTTCGACTTGACGCCGCCTTGTCATCATACACGGCATGCAGGAGCCGTTCTTTTGCGGCGGGGCGCCTCGTGACCCGAGCCGGGCCGCTAACATATTCCATATGATATTGCCCTACAATTGAGGCGCCACACATCAGCGTTATTCAACCTTTTATTCTCGTAGGTGGCAGGGATACAGCATCTCCAAGCAGCAATTTGTAAAGACCAAACGCGTTTCGGGCTTCCTCAGCCCATGTTCACTGGTGTTATCAGGAGGAAAGAGGCGTGGTTTTGCGCCTTATTTGCTGCACTCTAAATTCAGTTCTCGCCTTAGTGGGTGTGGCTGTTTTGCACTCTGGTCTTGGTAGTTTAAAACTGTAGTAGTATGCCTCAATACCTCCTTTTAAAATTTTCAAGTCCTTTAGTAGGTTTGCTGGCACTGGAGAACACCGTGTCCCAGCCTGTATAGCCCCTGAGATCGGTCACGCTGTTCGACTTGACGGCGCCTTGTCATCATACACGGCGTGCAGGAGCCGCTCTTTGCAGCGAGGCGCCTCATCACCGGAGCCGGGCCGCTAACATATTCCATATGATATTGCCCTACAATTGAGGCGCCACACATCAGCGAATGGGGCCATGTAGATGTTGAAGAGGGTTGGGCTGAGCGATGATCCCTGAGGGACTCTGCAGTTGATTTCCGTGGGTTTGGAGAGGAAGGGTCGCAGTCTGATCCTTTGGCTTCTGCCGGTGAGGAACAATCGGATCCAGTCAAGGGCGGTTCCATGTATGCTGGCGTCGTGTAGTCTGGCAGTGAGTGTGCGGTGGGAGATGATGTTGAATGCTGCTGACAGGTCGAGTAGAATCAGAGCTGCGGTGTGACCTTGGTTGAGGAGGGTGCTGATGTTGTCTGTGGCGGCGAGTAGAGCATTTTCGGTGCTTTGGTTGCAGCGGAATCCGAATTTGAGAAGGGTCGAAGATGGCGTTGTCTTCAATGAACTTTGTCAATTCAACATCCACTGTCATACTCTTCTTCCAAAATACTGAGCATCATGCCTTCCAATCCCTTAAGTCCAATCTCTTTAACTATATCTTCACTCACATTTTTAATTTCCTTGGTCCCCTGGTCAGCTTGGCTTCATTTGTTTCTTTTCTATTGCAAAAAGTTGCCCTTAGGGAACCTAAACCTCCCAAAAAGAAAGGGACGACAAATGCTGTACCTGTGAATTTTCTTATCAAGAACATAATTGTCAGAAGAATTAATTCAAGTTCACCTCAGTAATACTCCAGTCATGTTGATGTATATTGGGTTTTAGCTGCCTCTTCATGCTAATCTGCCCATCCTACATACAAAATCTGAATGTACACCTTTTTCAGGAAAGACATGATTTAAATGCCTGTTGGTGATGCATCACAATAAGATTTGGTTGCTTGATTGTACATGTATGATCTATCTGAACATTAGAAATTACCGGCTTGTATTCAACCCTCTCTGGTTGCCACCCCAGCCTAGTCAATAGGCTAAATGCCCATGGATATCTAATTACGGGTAGTCAGTGGTCGCAACTTACCAATTTCCCATATTTCTTATCGCTTTCAAATTTTGAATCATTAATATTCTAACCATTTCCCTCTGTTGCCCTTAATATGGTCAAGTATCACCAAGCTCCAGCCCTTCCCATGGAGTGGTCGAATCGGGTGTCACAATTTCAGCCGAAATTGTGAGAAATGCTTTTTATTAACCATGGATACAAAGGGTCCAATAATGATCCCTATCAAGGTGTGTGCAAGATCAACTATCAGTGATTCCTTACTTGCCTCCGCACATTGAAATTCTTAATGTCCACAAACCACGACACTGAAGAGTAATTGATCAATACCATGTATTATTCTGGCTGTCCATAACAAACAGGCTACATATAATACAATCAATTACTCACATGAGGACGACATTCAGCATGCTTTCAGCTGCTGATTGGGATCAATTTCCTTACACAATTACCAATAATTTGTATGGAAGGGTTTTGTGTACTTGAAGAAAAGGATGATTGGGTGATACTTACCCCACTTTACATAGCTTTCGTACCCCGGCTGGGGACCATGATGACATGGAATATACATTAATGATATTTCTCAGGACGCTCATTTTGTGATCCTGGATTCTCCTTTTGGAGGCTGTCCCTTAGGTTTTTTAGTTCTGAGGACGACCCGCTTAGATGTATAACAATTAACACATTATCAGAGGGTCGAAACCATTGCGTAATTATTCAGTGTCTTGCATCAGCTATCCTACAAATAAATAAAGGAAACAATACAAGGATACCTTGAAATTCACAGGTGTGGACATTTGACTACGTGTGGGTTTTATGTTTTTATGTCTGTATAAGTGAACACTGTAAACTTTTGATTTTCCATGTTATGTTAGTTTAATTGATTGTATTATATGTAATCTGTTTGTTATGGACAGACATAATAATACATGTTATTGATTAATTACTCTTCAGTGTCGTGGTTTGTGGACATTACGAATTTCGATGTACGGATGCAAGTAAGGAATCACTAATAGTTGCTCTTGTGCCCAGCCTGATAGGGATCATTATTGGACCCTTTATATCCATGCTTAATAAAAAGCATGTCTCACAATATCTGCTGAATTGTGACATTCAACAGGACCACTTGTAGCTTATAATTATATACCCAGGTTCTGAGGGACACATGGCAACCCCATTATACTTAATGGCTTCCCATTGAGTGCCAAGAGCCACCCACCTGCCCTCCAGCATCCCCTACTGCGACAGACAGCACAAAACATCACATTGAACTTTTAGGTTAGGGTTTGTAATCCCCTGGCCGTATTTATTATGAAAACAAATCACAAAAAACATAAAAAAATTCACTCAATATCATTTCACAAAATTTTACGCAGAAACACAATAAACCTGATGCATGGTTATTTCAAATTTTGATTGATGGCTAACCTTAACATAGACTTTAATACATAGCCATTCATAAACATATATAACATCGTGCCTGCGTATCCAGCGTTGAGCCTACGAGTGAGATCATAACTGGTGAACCTGTGAGGGCCCCTCCCTAACGGGAGAGGCCCACCCCCTGGGAATACCTCCCGAGAGTAACTTGTGAAAGAGGCCTGTCTTCTCTCCAGGTTACCTCCCTCAGGCATCCCCATACACCCTCATTATCCCTCCGAGGGCCTGTGCTAGCTTGGCATCCATGCGCCCGTTTGTTGCGTCCGTACGGGGATTGGCTGCAAAGGCCTGTTGACAGTGAGCACTCCCATACCCCCGCACCCTCGAGCCGACTTGTTGCAAGCACCCCTGAAGCACCCCGTGAGACCACTGTGCCACCTATCCCAAGTAAAAGAAGTGCCCCACCAATCATGACTTCACCCACCGACCTAGGATACTACGATAAATGCGACGAACACCAACTCAGCTGCAAAAGAAGAGTTACTGCAAATGAATAGCAAATAGATAACCAAAACACCAACCTAAATAACGCAAGGCTGAAAGAGAAAAAGAATGCACACAAGACACAGGAAAAATGAAACCATAAAACAATCTTCTGTCTAAGGGGACGGCGGGTGGGACAAAAAGAACTTGGGGCCAGATGTACAAAGGTTTTTTGCGGGCGCAAATGGGTTTTAGACCCGTTTGCGCCCGCAAAAGACCTGTGGCCCATGTACCAATCCTATTTTGCGACTCACAAACCAATTTGCGACTCGCAAAATAGGATTAGTGACTCACTATTAGGAAGGGGCGTTCCAAAGGCATCCCTTCCTAATAGCGACTCCTTAAGCTATGTAAGAATGTTTTGCAATTGCGGTTGCAAAACACTCGTAGTTTAATACCCTTCTCAGAAGGGTGGTAAAGCACTCGCAAACGGGAAGGGGTCCCCAGGGGACCCCTTCCCATTTGTGAATGCATGCGCAAATATTTTTTAAGGGCCACTGCCTGCCCTTAAAAAATGAAACTGAAAAGTTTAATTTTTATTTTTTAAATGCATCCCATTTTCCTTTAAGGAAAACGGGCTGCATTAAAAAAAAAATGCTTTATTTAAAAGCAGTCCCAGACATGGAGGTCTGCTGACCCCAGCAGGCCACCATCCTTGGGATGGCCAGCCATTCCCAATGGGGTCGCAAATTGCGACAGCCTAATTAATATGCATGAGGCATGCAATTTGTGACCCCATTGGGAATCGCAAGCAGTGTCTCAGACACTTTTGTGCATCCGAGCTAGCGAGTCGCAAATTGCGAGTCGTAAATGTGACGCAATTTGCGACTCGCTAATTGGCAGGTCGTACATCTGGCCCTTGATCTGGTACCCTGGCGGGGGGACTAGCAGCATCCTGTTGGCGGAGCAGTGAGCAGAAAATAGACCGATCCATCTCTCCATTGCCCCTTTAATGCAAAGGATCCAGTGCAAACTGAATCGGCGGAGACCCAGAAGTGTTAAACCACTTCCTGGTCACGACCCTCCTGGGGCCCCACTGCTAGGGCTGATATTGCTTGGTGCCAGCACCCCCAACACGATAGGCTGGCCCCAGTGCATCCGCCATAGGCGCAGCATCCCCTATTTGGGTGCGCCTTGGCATATGGCCAGGTATCGCCGAGCTCCAGCCCTTCCCATGCAGTGACCTGGATCCACCCACCTGCCCTTCAGCATCCCCTACTGTGACAGACAGCACAAAAACATCACTTTGAACTTCTGAGTTCGGGGTCAAAATCCCCCAGCCATATTTATTATGAAAACAAATCACAAAAAAACATTAAAAAAATGCACTCCATATCATTTCACAAAATTATAATACGCAGAAACACCATAAACCAAATATATTGTCTTAACCATATCTAACATTCTCCCTGTGTTTCTAGTGTTGAGCCTACCCTGTGAGGGCCCCTCCCCAAGCAGAGAGGCCCACCCCTGGGAATACATCCCCAGAGTAACTTGTGCAGGTGGCCTGTCTTCTCTCCAGGTTACCTCCCTCAGGCATCCCCATACACCCTCATTATCCCTCCGAGGGCCGGTGCTAGCTTGGCATCCATGCGCCCGTTTGTTGCGTCCGTACGGGGATTGGCTGCAAAGGCATGTTGGCAGTGAGCACTCCCATACCCCCGCACCCTCGAGCCGACTTGTTGTAAGCACACCTGAAGCACCCCGTGAGACCACTGTGCCACCTATCCCAAGTAAAAGAAGTGCCCCACCAATCATGACTTCACCCACCGACCTAGGATACTACAATAAATGCGACGAACACCAACTCAGCTGCAAAAGAAGAGTTACTGCAAATGAATAGCAAATAGATAACCAAAACACCAACCTAAATAACGCAAGGCTGAAAGAGAAAAAGAATGCACACAAGACACAGGAAAAATGAAACCATAAAACAATCTTCTGTCTAAGGGGACGGCGGGTGGGACAAAAAGAACTTGGGGCCAGATGTACAAAGGTTTTTTGCGGGCGCAAATGGGTTTTAGACCCGTTTGCGCCCGCAAAAGACCTGTGGCCCATGTACCAAACCTATTTTGCGACTCACAAACCAATTTGCGACTCGCAAAATAGGATTAGTGACTCACTATTAGGAAGGGGCGTTCCAAAGGCATCCCTTCCTAATAGCGACTCCTTAAGCTATGTAAGAATGTTTTGCAATTGCGGTTGCAAAACACTCGTAGTTTAATACCCTTCTCAGAAGGGTGGTAAAGCACTCGCAAACGGGAAGGGGTCCCCAGGGGACCCCTTCCCATTTGTGAATGCATTCGCAAATATTTTTTAAGGGCCACTGCCTGCCCTTAAAAAATGAAACTGAAAAGTTTCATTTTTATTTTTTAAATGCATCCCATTTTCCTTTAAGGAAAACGGGCTGCATTAAAAAAAAAATGCTTTATTTAAAAGCAGTCCCAGACATGGAGGTCTGCTGACCCCAGCAGGCCACCATCCTTGGGATGGCCAGCCATTCCCAATGGGGTCGCAAATTGCGACAGCCTAATTAATATGCATGAGGCATGCAATTTGTGACCCCATTGGGAATCGCAAGCAGTGTCTCAGACACTTTTGTGCATCCGAGCTAGCGAGTCGCAAATTGCGAGTCGTAAATGTGACGCAATTTGCGACTCGCTAATTGGCAGGTCGTACATCTGGCCCTTGATCTGGTACCCTGGCGGGGGGACTAGCAGCATCCTGTTGGCGGAGCAGTGAGCAGAAAATAGACCGATCCATCTCTCCATTGCCCCATTAATGCAAAGGATCCAGTGCAAACTGAATCGGCGGAGACCCAGAAGTGTTAAACCACTTCCTGGTCACGACCCTCCTGGGGCCCCACTGCTAGGGCTGATATTGCTTGGTGCCAGCACCCCCAACACGATAGGCTGGCCCCAGTGCGTCCGCCATAGGCGCAGCATCCCCTATTTGGGTGCGCCTTGGCATATGGCCAGGTATCGCCGAGCTCCAGCCCTTCCCATGCAGTGACCTGGATCCACCCACCTGCCCTTCAGCATCCCCTACTGTGACAGACAGCACAAAAACATCACTTTGAACTTCTGAGTTCGGGGTCAAAATCCCCCAGCCATATTTATTATGAAAACAAATCACAAAAAAACATTAAAAAAATGCACTCCATATCATTTCACAAAATTAAAATACGCAGAAACACCATAAACCAAATATATTGTCTTAACCATATCTAACATTCTCCCTGTGTTTCTAGAGTTGAGCCTATGAGTGAGATCATGACTGGTCAACCTGTGAGGGCCCCTCCCCAAGCAGAGAGGCCCACCCCTGGGAATACATCCCCAGAGTAACTTGTGCAGGTGGCCTGTCTGCCTGCCAGGTTGCCTTCCTCAGGCACCCCCATACACCCTCATTATCCCTCCAAGGGCCAGTGCTAGCTTGGCACCTGCGCACCAGAGTGGGGATTGGCCATAAAGGCCTGTTGGCAGCGTTCACTTCCACACCCCGCACCCTCTAGCTGACTTGCTGCAAGCAACCCCTGCAGGGTCCTTTGAGGCCGCTGCCCCATCTATCCCAAGTAAAAGGATGCCTTCTATGGACCCTAAGTGCCCCACTAATCATGACCTTACCCGCCACAGGCCATCATAGTTCACCTACTTGCTGCTATTAAGTTTTTAGGAGACGCTTTTTATTCAATTTTAACCTTGGAGAAATCTTTAAAAAAAATACTTTTTACTTCATGAATTAGTTACTCTGCTGCTAAATTTTCAGTGTGTACTGTATTTTGGTGTGGGTGTACGCAGCTTGCACTTTACTTTTATTCGGGACGCGAATCGTCCCTGGGGGCCATTTTGGAGTTGCCACGAGCTGACGGAGGTCAGCGCTCCACTCGCTGCACGCCGCCCGTTCACTGCCTGTACTTAAGGGGCTTGGGTTGGTCGCGCTGCGCTTGTAAGGAGCTCTGCTAAACTTTTGAATTATTCCTGATAGTGTTGGGAAACGAGAAAATAATAGAATTGTTTGGGGGAATTGATGATACTTGCTGCTATTAAGTTTTTAGGAAACGCTTTTTATTCAATTTTAACCTTGGAGAAATCTTTTTAAAAAATACTTTTTACTTCATGAATTACTTACTCTGCTGCTAAATTCTCAGTGTGTACTGTATTTTGGGGTGGGTGTACCCCGCTTGCACTTTACTTTGATTTGGGACGCGAATCGTCCCTGGTGGCCATTTTGGAGTTGCCACGCGCTGACGGAGGTCAGCGCTCCACTCGCTGCACGCCGCCCGTTCACTGCCTGTATTTAAAAGCCATGGCCCGGTTGCGCAGCGGACACGGGCAGCGGCCTCGCCAATGCCGCAACGGAGGTGCGACAAAGGCAAGACCGTCTGCGACCGTCCATGACCGACCGGGACCAGGGGCCACGAATTATGCCCAAATTGCTTCAACCTACACGCATCTGAAACATTATTCCTCCGAACAACTGCTTGAATTGCATGGTAAGATAGGTACTGATTGCAACATACTTTGTCCTTCAGAGGAGAACACTTCATGTTTGTGTTGCAAGTACTGTTTCAGTACTTTGGAGCTGAGGAGTCACAGTAGCTCTACCAATGATTGTCCGAACTTCCAACGAAAAGCTGGCCACGCCTCAAGCAAAAATAAAAGCTATAATTTTTGGAATATTAATTGTCGTTCCCTCCCTAAACATAAGGAGGATATATTTGATTTGCTGAACAGTCAAAAGCCGGATGCAATATTTTTAACAGAAACCTGGCTAAATGAAAGTTCAGGGCTGGATGTGGCTATTGCTCTACCAGATTAGAAAAGATAGAAGTAGTAGGAAAGGAGGAGGAACAGCAATAATTTAAAACAATAGTTATTCCTGTAAATTTGAGAATTTCCCTCTGGTTGATTGTGAAGCTGCGCTCTTCAAATTTACTCTTACAGCCCAGTTCACTTTTTCTGGGGTATTAATTTACCGACCCCCGGGCCCAGCTGGTCCCTGGGTGTCTTTACTCCCTGATTTGATAGCTCCTTTCTTACTTAAAATGGCTAATTTCTCAGTTTTGGGTGACTTAAATCTTCATCTGGAAAATGATGAATGTATTGCAAGTAGGACACTGATTGCAGATATCTCTGCAATGAATTTACTTCTTTGTAATAATGGCCCCACTCATATAGCCAGACATTTACTGGACCACATTTTTTCGAACTTGTCTCACATTAATTGCCCTCCTGCACTCCCCTTATGTTGATCAGATCATTTTGCTGTTAAATTTGAATTTACATTTTTAGTAATCCTGAACATACCACCAATAGGCACACATGGCCAATCTAGGAATTGGGGAAAATTGACATTGAAAAATTCAATTTAATATTGTCTAATAGCGCCCCTTATTTTGACTGTATATCACTCACATCCGTGGAAAATATTTATAATTGGATTACAGAGGCAGCTAACGCCTGTCTTCCACCTTCTATTAAAAGAATAAAAAAAACACCGATCCCCTGCTCCCTGGTTTACTGAGCTATTGAAAATGTAAAAAAGTAAGTGCAAGGTTATGGAAAGACAGTGGAGGAAGAACTACTCCCCTGCATCTAAATGCACTTATAAAATTGCATTAAAAAGATACCAAACTTTATGCAAAACTGCTCGAGCACAGTGTGTTGCCTCTTCCATTTCGAGGGCACAGAATTGCCCTCGTACCTTGTTTTCTATGGTTAAGAAGCCAGCAGGCTCGGATACGCAACCTTGCTCTTCTGTTTTGGATGAATTGCAATGCAACACTCTCGCTAACTTCTTTATAAATAAAGAGGAACAAATTTACCTGACGCTAGAGGGAACTAAGCCTGCGTCCCCTATTCAGGTTATTCCTGTTTCAGATCCCTTTGTTGAGGATGTTCCTTTTATAAATCTAGAAAAATGGGTGCCTCTTAATATAAGTTCTTTTAAAAACATCCTAGCCAGTATTAAATCGGGCTCTCCTTCTGACCCTCTTCCGGCTTCTGTGCTTCTGCAATTTAAACAGCCATCTTTGAATCTTATTATGGAATTACTTAATGCCTCACTTGGCGAGGCATTGATGCCACCGATTTGGAAACATGCAATGGTCCTTCCCTTGTTAAGAAAGGCTAATGCAGATCCTTCCCAGCCTACCAATTTTAGGCCTTTTTCCCGTCTTCCAGTATTCTCTAAAGTTCTGGAAAAACACGTAAATGCCCAGCTGTCTCTGATTGTTGAAACATCGACATTTTTACACCCCTCTCAGTCTGGTTTCAGAGCAGGGTTCTCAACGGAGACAACCCTTCTTGGCGTAACTGAAATGCTGCGTCAACGTTTGGATGCAGGAAATACAGTGGCATTGATATTGCTTGACCTAAGTGCCGCATTTGATACGGTTTCTCACACCGTATTAAGTCTTTACGATCCCTAGGTATCTCGGGATTGGCACTTGGTTGGTTGTCTTCTTTTTTAGACAACCGCACTTTTCAAGTATTTTCTTCTAGGGCTTCCTATAAGATTTATCCCTCGTCCTATGGGGTACCACAAGGTTCAGTTTTAAGCCCACTTCTTTTCAATATCTATGTACAACCTCTGGCAGTGATTGTTGAAGAAGCGGAGCTGTCACTCTTTTCCTATGCGATGACACTCAGTTCATCTTCTCCTTATCGGCTGAAAAGAGTCCTGGACCGTCTACCCTGCAAGTGGGCTTGCGCAATATTGCATCTTGGATGCAATCGAATTTGCTCAAGCTCAACGAGGAAAAAACGGAGGTCCTCATTCTGGGAATAAACACAGATCTCTGGGGCTCGCAACATTGGCCTGTTGAAATGGGGCCTCTACCTGTGCCCTCTTCTCAGGTTCGCAATCTTGGCTTCATCATAGATGATAAGTTGTCAATGAGACAACATGCAGTAAAAACTGCAGCCACCTGTTTTACTATTCTTCGATGGTTAAGAAAAAGCATTTGGATGCTCCCTGCTGTTACCCAAAAGACTGTAGTCCAGGCACTGGTAACTTCACGACTGGATTATGGAAACATTCTTTTTTTGGGTTTCAACAAGGATGTGATGCGCAAGCTTCAGATGGTACAGAACTCTGCAGCGAGACTACTTTTCAGAACTCCTAGAATGTCTTCCATCTCTAATGCCGTGAGAGACCTGCATTGGCTCAGGGTGGAAAATCGAACAAAGTTCAAGGCCCTGAGCTATATGTTTAAAATCAAGACTGCACCTAAATATCTGCAAAATCTGGTACGGCTTTATCAACCCACCCGTGCATTGCGCTCGTCCACTCAGGAAGTCTTCGAGATTCCCAGAATCAGACTGGCAAGAATGGGCGGCCGCTCCTTCTCCTATCTTCGTCCACGATTGTGGAACTCTCTTCCTCTTTCGATGCGAAAGGAACCTTTGTATTTAAATTTCCGTAAACAACTAAAAACTTGGTTATTTAATCAATAACATATTTTATTCCGCTATGTTTTCTCTTTAGAGTCTCCTTCTAGCTCTGCACTGGGAAACCCTTTTTGGGTAGCTGTGCACATTATAAAAATAAATTAACATAACACATAACATAACATAACCTACTATCTGGTCTCCAGCAGCGGTGAGCTGAAAAGAGACCACTTCACAGTTCCATTGCCCCTTTAATGAGAGGGGCCAAATGCAATCTGGATCGGAGGGGGACACAGAAGTGTTAAACCATTTCTGGGTCACCACTCACCCGGGGCCCCATTGCTGGGGCTGATATTGCTTGGTGACAGCATCAGACGCCGCCGCCTCCAACACGATGGGCTGGCCCTGGCACATCCGCCATAATCGTGTAGCCCCCTATTTGGGTGCGCCTTGGCACTTGTGCAGTTTAATCCCTGCACCGGAGGCTGAATTGCTCCTTTAAAGTGTGCTGTGGTATTTTAGGGAATAGCTAAATGAGAGTAATCACTAGCTATGCATTGCAATCCTACATTACGAACAGCACTACATCCAATCTTAGCTAAAGGTTGCAGCATTCTTGATGACCAGGAAATGCTCAGTTTGGCAGGGAATTTTAAGAAACACTGTAGTCTCCTGTCAAAGTGAACTAAAAATGATGCACCTGACTGGAATAACACTGTCAACACATGGCTGCTGATTAGAAATATTCAGATCAAAGTTTAGTCCTCCACCTAATAGAGATGGGATTACCACACATTATCCTTTTTGGGCCCCATATCACACATCCTTCTACATTCTGCACCCACCTAGTAAATTTACCAGTCTGTAGAGCTAAATGTTGGAGGCAAGGCAAAAATATAAATAGCTGAGACATAAGGGAATAAGGTAGCGGATGGGGCTCTCTGTTCTCTCCAGCCTGCTGTTAGTCATACAGTGTCTTCCTCTCACACAGTTGTGAGAGTTACATATATTTACCTTCCTCACAATATGTAAACCTTGGATAACTGACCAGCTTTCACTCCAGTTACCAGATGTAGGACTCTACTACTAAAAAGTCAAAGTTTGAACTGTAGCTGATGTTTCTTTGTCAATGATTTAAGATGTATAAAAGCTTCAACTGGCTGCAGAAAAAATATTCTAACAACCCACTTCTTGCACTCATGCAATCTGCCAGTTATCTCACTTGCTTATTTAATGTATCACTTCCCACAATGCAGTATGGTGTCACCCAGACTTCTGCAAAGACTTGTTTACCTGGAGTCATTTGCAAGCTTTTCTGAGGTCATCCTCATGGATTCCATGTGGTCTCTGGACATCAGTGGGACTCATTCTATTTATGTGCATTTGCAGCACCAGAAGAATACGAATTGTCTCAGGTTAAAAACGGAAGAGAGGGAAATCATTATCATGGGAGATATGGCTTATGTGAGCTTACTCATCCAATAAGGGTCATTGCCAATGCCATGAATGTCAATAAGGGGGTAGGCAACCTGTTGTGACCCTTGCTAATATGCTTGTGACGCCTGGCTCCCAGCTTTTCATATTTGTCAGACCAAGCATGACACAGTTTAAGGTTACCATTTTTTGGGCTGAAAAACATGTTAAGATGGCTTGAAAAGGTGGTTCTAGGCGATGGGAGGACTGTCCTATGCAGCACACTTTTATCCGGACTGGGACCAGGGCATAGCAGCTTCAGAATACTGGGTTCTGCTTCAGTGCACCTGGATGCTTGCAACTGGGGAGGCAATGTCTGATTCCCAGCTCCACTCTTCTTGCTCTCAATGGCAGGCATACTTTGATCTAGCTGCTGATTTTCTGCTAAGTCTCAGGCAGCCTCAATGAGTCCAGACAGGAGTTATTTAAATACTTTTCACTGCTCACATGCAAACAGTTGCACGTCTTATCATATCAGAAGCAGCAGTTACTCATTGCAGATCAGAACCAGTTGCTACTCATGGCAGTAGATAGTATTCCATCTGAGGGCATAAGAGATGTGGGCCTCTTTATATCATGTCAGTCAGGCAACTACTTACCACCCAGTCAGCGTTTTCTTACCCTCTTGAATTCCGGACATGAAAATACTGCTTGACACCCACTCGTCTCTTCTCCTCAGTCATACAGCATGGCAGCCAGTATCTTCGTCATTGTGAATAACACCTGCCTACCTTTTCTAAACACTCTAAACATGCTTATTGGAAACAAGCATACTATGGATCAATACAAGTGCTCTACTAGTAGTGTGCACCTTTCTCTGTGCACAGAATTTAATGATAGTAAACCTGGAAAAGTGCAAGGGCTGTACAGATGGGGAAGTATGTATACCATGTCACGAAAGGACGGTTGCTGGGAGAACGTCTGTGTTAAATAGCATTGTTACCTACACTCCAAGACTGAGATTTAATTGCATGGTACTGTTAGGGCCCGATTCACAGAACTAAATTAAGACAAAATCCTAAACTTACTACCATTTTGGTATTCACAGAAGGCACTTACTCATTTTGGTATTCACAGAAGGCACTTACTCATTTCGGTATTCACAGAAGTTAGGACTCCTAACTTTAGGATTCCTAAATGCCTTCTGTGAATACCGAAATTCTTAAAATTAGGATTTTTCTCAGTTTAGGGGTAGTACAGTTAGGACTCCTAACTTTAGGACTCCCAAATGCCTTCTGTGAATACCGAAAGTCTTAAAATTAGAATTTTTCTCAGTTTAGGAGTAGTAAAGTTAGGACTCCTAACTTTAGGACTCCTAAATGCCTTCTGTGAATACCGATAGTCTTAAAATTACGATTTTTCTCAGTTTAGTAGTAGTACAGTTAGGACTCCTAACTTTAGGACTCCTAAATGCCTTCTGTGAACACCTAAAGTCGTAAAGTTAGGAGTTTTCTCAGTTTAGGAGTAGTAAAGTTAGGAGTCCTAACTTTACTACTCTTAAACAGAGAAAAATCCTAATTTTAATACTTTCGGTATTCACAGAAGACATTTAGGAGTCCTAAAGTTAGGACTCCTAACTTCTGTGAATACCGAAATGAGTAAGTGCCCTCTGTGAATACCAAAATGAGTAAGTGCCTTCTGTGAATACCAAAATGGTAGTAAGTTTAGGATTTTGTCTTAAGTTAGTTCTGTGAATCGGGCCCAATGTTTCTAAAACAAATGGCATAGTGAACTTGTGCTAAATATCATAGGCCAGTCACCCTACCCATCATAGTTGTTATTTGACATTGATGTTGGCTGAATTCAACTTGGCCAGCATGTTGTTCATTGTTATCCAATATTTAATAGGTTCTCAATCAATGATGCATTATCTTAAGCCTGTATCTGAAGATACTATCTGATGGGTCAATAGATGTAGCAAGGGCATATTCAGTAGGATTTGAATAAAGGATGTATGTTTATAGAGTACTCCTTTTGTATCTAAAGAGTACTTTGGTCCAGTGGGAGAGCCTTGCTCTTCTTCTGGTCCCCTGTTGTTTGTCAGCTTTTTTTGTGCCTGTTATTGTCTTTTTGTCTGTCGATTTGTTTATTGTGCCTTGTATCTGTTTTTCTGTAATTCCGTTCTTTGCCTGTTTTTATTCGTATTGTATCTGTGCCCTTGTCTCTAACCTCCATGCCCATTTTCGCGGAACTTTTCCTGCCGCTACTGCCCCCGTGGCCCCTCCCCCCTGTTGTTCCCGTTCCAGCCCCCCAGCTGCACTTCTCTCCCCCTTCCCTATTTAATGGTGGCCGCTGCTCGGGTGTCTGTGCAGGACCTCTGACCTCCTGGCCAGAGTCCCGCTCTCCACCCCAGCAGCTCTGGTGTTGTGTCGCCTGCCGCTGCCCTCTACACCTCTCCTGGTAGGTGTTCGAGGGCCTCCTCCACCCGCAGGCTCCTGCCTGTGCCTCATCCCTGGTGGTCCAGTGGGAGAGCCTTGCTCTACTGCTGGTCTGCTGTTGTCTGTCTGCGTGTTTTGTGCGTGTTATTGTCTTTTTGTCTGTCTATTTGTTTATTGTGCCTTGTATCTGTTTTTCTGTAATTCTGTTTTCTGCCTGTTTTTTGCCTGTTTTTATTCATATTGTATTAGTGCCCTTGTCTCTATCCTCTGTGCCTGTTTTTGCCAACCTTTTCCCGCCACTGCTGCCCCCTTAGGCCCTCACTCCTGTTTTCCTGCTCCCGCCTCCCAGCTGCGCTTCCCTATTTATTGGCGGCCGATGCTCGGGTGTCTGAGGAGGGCAACTGACCTCCTGGCCAGAGTCCTGCTCTCCACCCCAGCAGCTCAGCTGTTGTGTTGCCTGCTGCTGCCCCCTACACCTCTCCTGGTAGGTGTTCAAGGCCCTCCTCCACCCACAGGCTCCTGCCTGCGCCTCATCCCTGGTGGTATAGTGGGAGAGCCTTGCTCTTCTGCTGGTCCGCTGTTGTCTGTCTGCATGTTTTGTGCCTTTTATTGTCTGTTTGTCTATCTATTTGTTTATTGTGCCTTGTCTCAGTTTTTCTGTAATTCAAGTTTTTTGCCTGTTTTTATTTGTATTGTATCTGTGCTCTTGTCTCTATCCTCCATGCCCATTTTCACCGACCTTTTCCTGCCGCTGCTGCACCCGAGGCCCATCCCCCTGCTGTTCCCGCCTCCCAGCTGCACTTCCCTCCCCTTCCCTATTTAATGGCGGCTGCGCGCAGAGGGCACACCATTGGCGCACCAAAGGCGTGCAAAAGGCAAGCCCGTCTGCACCTGTCCGCGACCCGACCTGACCACGGCCAGCACCAGGGACCCTGGATCTCCGACAACCCACCGCTACAGCTCAGCGGCCCTCCTCACACTCAATCCTGGAAGGACCAACAACTGCCAGCTGTCTGTGCTGAACTCCACCCACGGCCAGTTCTCCTGCCGTCACTGCAGACAAACTTTCACCACCCTCTGCACCCCCATGGCCACCACCCCCACACCGGATGCCAGCACCACCGAAGCCCTGAGATGCATTGACCTCAATGTGCGTTCCCTGCACAAACACGCTGTAGAGATCTGGGCCTTCATCGACACCCTCGTGCCAGAAATCGCCTTCTTCACAGAAACCTGGACCAGCTCCACCTCCGCCCCCGACATTACCACCACCATCCCCGACGGATACAAGATCCAGAGGAAGGACTGCCCCAACCGCCCAGGAGGAGGACTTGCCATCGTGCACAAGAGCTCCCTCCGACTCACCACCTCCAGCACAAGCGACAGCCCGTCCACCATGAACACCTCCATTTCTAGATCCATACCAGCCCCAGAATGACCCTACGAGGCACCCTCGCCTACAGACCACCCAGACCTCGAACCACATTGACCACCACCATCGCCGACCTCATCGCGCGGCATGCCATTGCCTCTCTGGACTACATACTGCTCGGAGACCTCAACTTCCACCTTGACAACCTCAGCGACTCCCACTCCGCCACCCTCCTGGACAACCTTGGCAACCTTGGACTGAAACAACACGTCAACCCTCCCCCTCCCAAAAAGCAGGACACACCCTTGACCCCATCTTCGCAGGAGGTAACAACGTCCATTTCAGCCACACCACCGAACCCCCCTAGATGGACTACCACTGCGTACACTTCAATGTAGACAAACCCACCGCCCCCAAACCCGCACCCCGCCTGCTGCGAAGAAACTGGAGCACGGTCACCTAGGAGCACCTCAACTCCACCCTCAACCGCAATACCCCACCCACCTCGACAGACGCCAACCTTGCAGCCAAAGAACTTCACAGATGGATCGCCAACTGTGCAGATGAGCTCGCTGCCCTCCGCAACCCAGACAGACAGCACCCCAAAAAGGCCACCTGGTTCCCCCCCGACCTCCAAAAATGCAGACGCGCCTGCAGATGTCTCGAGAAAAATTGGAGAAACAGCAAATCCCCTGAAGACTGCACCACCTACGCCATGACAGAATACCACCATCTCATCAGATCCACCAAAAGGACCTTTATCCAGAACAAGATACTCGCCAACTCCAAGGAACTCTTCAGCATCATCCAGGAATTCTCGAAACCCACCAGCGAAACCACGGACATCACCTCCTCCCAGGACCTCTGCAACAAGCTCCGCTCCTATTTCCATCTGAAAATCAAGTCCCTCTACGACAACTTCATCGAACAGACACCTGATGCCAAAACCACTCCCTCCTCCAGCACGCCAGCCAGCCCACCATCTCCTCCTGGACCACAGTCACCACAGAAGTCACCACATCAACCATGAAAAGCATTCACTCAGGAGCCCCTACGGACCCCTGACCCCCTCACATCTTCCACAGAGCCGCCGCCGCCATCACACCGGAACTCCGATGCGCCATCAACACCACCTTTCGAAACCAGCCTTTTCCCTGATGACTGGAAACGCGCAGAAGTCAAGACCCTACTGAAGAAACCCTCAGCAGATCCAATGGACCTCAAGAACTACCGACCCATCTCCTTCCTCCTCTTTGTGGCTAAAGTCACCAAGAAGACCGTCAACGTCCAACTAATGAAATTAATCGAAGAGAACTCCATCCTCGACCCCTCCCAAACCGGATTCCGCAGCAACCACAGCACAGAGATTGTGCTACTCACTGCTACAGATGACATCCGCTCGCTCCTTGACCAAGGCCACACCGCGGCCCTGATCCTACTTGACCTCTCTGCAGCCTTCGACACCGTCTCCCACCACACACTCACGCCAGACTCCATGATGCCGCCATACAGGGAACCGCCCTCGACTGGCACCACTCCTTCCTCACCAGCACAACCCAAAGAATCAGACTTCTACCCTTCCCCTCCGAACCCACAGAGATCAACTGCGGAGTACCCCAAGGATCATCACTCAGCCCTATGCTCTTCAACATCTACGTGGCCCCCTTTGCCGCCATCATCAGAGAGCATAGAGTCAGCACAGTATCCTACGCCAACAACACCCAGCATATCCTCTCCCTCACCAAGGACCCCATCACCACGAGACTCAGCTTCCAGGAAGGAATGAAGGACGTCGCACCCTGGATGAACAGCAGCTGCCTGAAGCTCAACTCAGAGAAGACAAAGGTCCTCATTCTCAGACTCTCCCCCTCTGCATGGGGACACACCTGGTGGCCCACTGCCCTCGGAAGCCCCCCCACAGACCACGCCCGGAACTTCGGTATCATACTCGACTCCTCCCTCTCCATGATCCAACAGATCAACACTGTTGCCTCCATCTGTTTCAACACCCTCCACATCCTTCGGAAGACCTTTAAATGGATTCCCCCCGAATCAAGAAAAAATGTCACCCGCACTCTCATAACCAGCAGACTGGACTACGGAAACGCCCTCTACGCCGTGATCAACAAGTCTCTCCTCCGCAAACTCCAGACCATACAAAACACGGCAGCCAGACTCGTCCTAGGCAGCCCTCGACACATACACATCACCCAACACCTGCGAAATCTCCACTGGCTCCCCGTCGAGAAAAGAGTAACTTTCAAGATACTCACCCACGCCTACAAATACCTCCACAACACCGGACCCCAATATCTCAATGAAAGAATCTCCTTCCACATACCCAAGAGAAACCTCAGATCCGCTGACCTCGCCCTCACCAAAACACCCTCATCCGCAGAGCAAAAGCAGTTGGAAGAACTTTCTCCTACATCGAAGTTAAAACCTGGAACAAGCTCCCGATCGATATCAGACATGCCCCCACTATGCACATCTTCAGAAAGACCCTCAAGACCTGGCTTTTTGACAGACCAGAGCTGCTCCCTCCCCCCAGCGCCTTGAGATCCTCACGGGTGAGTAGCGCGCTTCAAAATTCCCTGATTGATTGAAACCTTAGGGGCATATTTACAAGCCCGGATCAGCACAGGAACATCACGTTTAGTGGAAGGGTGCCTGCATTGGTGCTAGGCTACTAAATTTAGCACCATCGCAGGGGGAAACGCAGGGCTGTACCATATTGTTGCAAATATGGTGCAGCCCTTCATTTCAGAAGTGGCGGAGCGTGGCGTTAAGCCAAGAAGACTAACACAATGCTCCGCCACTTCTCTAGTAAATATGCCCCTGAATTTCTCCAAAACTCTGTATCCACATTTTTCGGATATTTTATTGCTAATTTCATTAGCAAAATTCTTAAGGCTACTCATCAGAGGGAGAACAAAATCTTGATGTTCCTTGAGACTTTTTGGACTAACTGTACTGTCAGCACACAAAAAGCTGTATTCCAAATGCTGCTTCATGGTAATTTATCTACTACCTTCAGGGCTTGATTGATACTATGTCTTAACTTCAACAAATATTTTGCAACCGGGAACTGTCTCTTTCAATTTCCAATATTTTTCATGTGTCCCATCCATCTCATTATAACTTTTTGTCAGACTTTTCTCCCATAACTGGTCCACATGGACATTTTATGCTGTAAATACCTGAGAAGACTTTGTGTCCTCATGTTCATTGCTATTGCTCCATAACCTTTTTCAAGACTTCTTCTCTTAGGTGATTGATTTTGGGAATTCATTTGGTTTTTAGAGAATGCTAATACCAAATCTTCAAACTTCTCATAACAGTCAATCCTCGCATATGGAGGTAGTCCACTGACTGGTTGTGGCTCTTCTCCCAGGGATTGGACGCACATAGTTGATTTCGCACACCTATGTACATTCGGTTTCGGACGATTTTGTTACAGGGGGCCGATTTTGCCGACCCCTGGTAACAAAAATGGCCCCCTAGGGGCCCAAAACCGTCCTCCACCCTAGCGGCCCACCGGGGAAACGCCCGCTGCCCGCTACGGCCAGTCCGGCCCTGGTTTCACTGCTGTGATAGGGATGGGTGGGTGCATGTATGACGGAGCTTTCTAAAGGTAGAAGGTAGCAGTCTCTCAGGGAAGACAATAATTGCTTACGAATTGGAACATACTACTCGCAGGAAAGAAGAGCCAGATCTCAGGACATTTATTTCGTTTTTAATTTAATTAAAACCATAGCACACAAATTTAGCCCTAAGAAAACAGAGAACATTGTACGGTATAAAGAATTGATGATAGTTATCTGAGGGTGAGAGATGGAGGCAAGGGAGAGGCAGCTGTTTCTCAGTGTAGGAGGCAGATCTCTCTCAGGGTAGGACTTGGAGCTCTCACTGGGTACGAGACAAAGCACTGCGTGCTTAAAATGCCAATGTTCCGCTTGCAGGATAAGAGGTAGAACTCTTTTCAGGCTAAGAGGCAGGTCTCGGGGTAGAAAGCAGAGCTCATTCAGGGCATGATCAAGAGCATTCTTTGGAGAGTACACAGATCATGGATTATGGGAAATAGCTTTGTGGGAAAAGGTGCAGGAGATTAGGCAAAACTTTAGCAGGTTAGAAGGGGAGCTCCAGCAGGGTGCGAAGCAGAGCTTTCATAGTTGGAGGCAGCCGTTTTGTGAGGTAAAAAGGCAGGACTCTCAAAAGGTAACAGGCAGAAGGTCTGTATCATTGTAGGCAGAGTTTTTTTTGAGTAGAGAGCAGAGTGCTGGCAGTATAGAAGGACGAGCTAACGTTGGGTAGAAGACAGATGAAGGGATGAAGAGCAAGTACTCACAAGGTGAAAGATAGAGCTATTGTAGGGTAGAAGGCAGAGCTCTGAGAGGGAGGAAGGTAGGGGCATATTTACAAGGACGGCGATAAATAAACGCAAAGCGCGCTTAGCGCTTTTCTATTTATCGCCGTCTATCACTGGATTATATCGCCCTGTTAGCGCGTTATTTACAACGCGTTTCCCCAGGGCGATATAATTACCAGCGATAGCGGGGAAATTGCCGTTTTGCAGGGAACATCGCTGGTTTTCCAGCGATGTTCCCTGCAAAACGGCAATAACCTTGCTGATACGACCCTGTGGTCGTATCAGCACAATCCACCCCCATATTAGGTATGCCTAAGTCTGCATTTTAGCAGATGTTAGTTTTCGGCGAAAACAGCGGTTTTCGCCCCAAACTAATGTCTACTAAAATGCGTTGGCAGCCTTGTAAATATCGCGATGTGCACATCAGCGATATTTACAAGGTTGTACTGCCCAGTGATGCCCACTTTGTATCTCATTAGAGATGCAAAGGGAGGCGTCGGGTAAAAGGGTGCTAACATGAGCTAATGCATGTTAGCACCCTCTTGTTATTACGGCGATAGTTATTGGAGAGTAGAAGGCATAGCTCTCATGAAGGTGGAAAGAGTGGTATCCTTATGAAGGAGACATTAGGGTTGTAGGAAACAATGCAGAGCTCTCTCAGGGAACGAGGTATAGGGCTAAGGTTAGGTGAATGGTTCCTCTTACAATATGAGACTAAACTCTTTGAGAGTGTGCAAACTGAGCTCTAGCATGCAGGCCGCAGCATGCATCCGGTAGAAGATCCCAAAGGGCAAGCAGATGTTGATGATGATAATCCACGTGTGCATCCCATAGAACTTCAGCTCCAGGTTGTTATCAATCAGCAGCCGGGCCCCAAAGGCTGGAAGAATCCATAACTAGGGAAGAGAAGAAAAATTACTTTCAATGAAGAATCTTGGACTTCAGAAGAGTGGTTCTTAACCTCTGGTCTGCAGCCTACTGGGAACCCACAAAGCCTACTGAGGGGGCCTGTGACTGTAAAATTAAAAAATATAGGCATATTAATAAAGTACACATGAATACAAAAGGAAAACAATTCAATAACATTTAAAGTTTTGAAGCACTCAATAAATGCAAAGAAATTTGAAATTGTAAGCTAAAAATAAAGCTGGTATCCTTATCTTGATTTGTAGCAGTAGTGCAGGTACAGCAAAAGGAATCTAGTGTGCATGATTTGTGGTTTAACTGAAGTAGGTCTGCTATGCACCAACAAAAAGAGAGTATGCATCAGGAACACAAAAGACGTGATATGCCTGAGTAGAAAAACTCCAAACTTCGCATTATAGGTTATATTCTTCCATATTTTTGATTGAGAAGTAAATAAAATATTCCCTAATTTGTGTATTTGCTTGAGATATACTTGCTTCTGTATATTTTGTATTAGTTTGAGGTTCAAATGAGAAATTTCTTGGGGTTGCCGGCATCCACTAGTGATTCAGTGGGAAACAACTTATTGCAGATGTATAGCAACAAAAAAACATAGCAGTGGAAATATACACAATTAAAGATTTTCAGAGCAACAGACATAACCCAAAAGGTAAGGTCTAGGCCAGCAACAAATTTCAGTAGGAGTGCCACAGGGCCAAATGTGGGAACGATTCAAAATAAAGGAATTCAGATGAACAATGACAGATCAAAAAAAGATGAAAATCTTATAGACTTAAAATTTTCAAACAGATAGAGGCATACAAATAAATACAACGTAGACTTTCAGAGTGACTGTTACTGAACCTAGGGTTAGAAAGAGAGAGAATAGAACATCGTGGACAACAAATCCAGGGGTTTGGGAGCACAAATAATGTCTGGGGTCGTATTACTTAAAGTGCCCCGGGGGTGAAACGGGCATTTGCACCCGCTTTGCGTGCCCCGGGGCACTTTGGTATTACAGAAGGGGCCGCAGATGCTTGTGCGGTCCCTTCTGTAATACCAATAGCGCTGGCACACATAAAGCGCCAGCGCTATCTTCAAGGGGGCATTCCCTCATTTGCATGGGGGCGTGCCCCATGTAAATGAGGGAATCCCTTTGCCTCTGCTCCCGCATCGTATTACAGACTCAGGCGCAGAGGCAACAAAACCCTCAGGAGGCGCACTGACAGTGTGCCTCCTGAGAGCAGCCCTCTGCAGGGGGTAAAGAGGGTCCTAACGACCCCCAGATATCCGCTAGCAGGCAGGTGCAGTCACTGACTGCATCCGCCTGCAAGGGTATCTCTATTCACCTTTAAAAGTGCAGGCAGGTTGCCGCCTGTATAGTGAAACACTGAGTGGCAGCCGCTCCATATTTCATGTGAATGTGCTGCCTCCAGGGGGCGAACGACCATCGCAACGCATGCGTTACATCGCATGCGTTTACGTCGCGTGTCGTCACAACGCACGCGACGTTACGATGCGTGCGTTCACTGCGCACGCCATTACATCGCGGGCGCTTTTACAACACAGGCGCCGGGACACAGACGGCGGGGAGACAACGCTGGAACCATGGACGGCGGGGAGACAACGCTGGAACCACGGCGAGGGACAGGTAAGGACGACGCTGTACTCGTAGTGTTTTAGGGTTTAGGGTAGTTGATCGGGAGTGTAGTGGAGGGGACTGTTTTAGGCATTAGGGCTTAGGGTTAATAGTAGTATATGGTAGTGTTTTAGGCTTTAGGGTTAGGGCTTAGGGTTAAGAGTCGTATATGGTAGTGTTTTAGACTTAGGGTTTAGGGCTTAGGGTTAATAGTAGTATATGGTAGTGTTTTAGGCTTTAGGGTTTAGGTTTAAGAGTCATATATGGTAGTGTTTTCGGCTTTAGGGTTAGGGCTTAGGGCTAATAGTGGTGTATGGTACTGTCTTTGGCTTTACGGTTTACGCCTTAGGGTTGAGGGTAGTGTCAGGGGGTCATAGTGTGTTTGGTACGTTGCTATATTGGGTCGTTGTGTTGGGTCGTTTATACACATTACTGTTTTGTGTCAGGGCGTCGTATGGTGTTTTGGGGACCATTAGGGAGAATTTTGCGGTGTAATAGAATGCATGGTCTTTGTGTGCGTTGTAAAGGGCTTTTGCATTTATGTGAAGGCAGAGTGCGATGTAATGGTTTGCGTGGTAAATGCATGCGATGTAACGGTGCATGCGATGTAAAGAATGCGATGTAATGGTATGCGTTGTTTTCGTTTGCGTTGCATCATCATACATCCCTCCAGGGCAGCACAAGTTCATGGCTGTCCTAGGAGCAGCACATTCCCCATAATACCGCGCATTTTCCTTCATGGCACCAGGCGCACCTTTTTAATAAAGGAAAATGCGCTGCATGTGTAATGCGGCCCATGAGATCTTTTGACATGTCCAATGAAAGGTGGCAAATCTGAAAGGAGGACGTTTCCTTTTAGTACCAACACAGCCAAACTTACTTCACTTATTTGGGGTCTCTCTGTTGTGACTTACTTCTTTTCAAATGATGATCTAGTTGGACCTAGCTTGAACTTCCTTTGCTTGTCATAAAGAAAATCTGTTTAAAACGAGTATTTCACAAGCCTTATTATTTAATTTCAGAGGGAAATCTGCATTAATATCCTACTCATCAAACTGATATGGACTGTTGTACTAATCTTGGTCTGCTTCAGTGGATCTTACATTCTATGCAATGAAGCAGAAGATCTAATTCAAGGTCCTCGGTCTCATCCATTATGCTTTCCGTGAGCATACCTTCTCATTCCTGACATGTAACTCTCTTTAATACTCTTGCACGCTTGATTTGATCCTTTGATCATCTGCTGCTTAAAGTGCCTAGGATCAAAAGAGAGATGTAGAGCTGTCGCACACAGTCCTACCTGGGTGTCCAATTATGGAATGACATCCCATTAACATTAAGGTATATCCAGCCTCGTCTTCTCTTCAAGAATCAGCTAACAATTCATATGTTTGCCTACTAGCATGGGGCGATTTAGCGCTTGCTTGGTGATTCTTGTCTGGCCAGAATTTTTATGGACGTTGTGCTCTAAGAGTACTTCAGTAAATGACATATTAATGAGTACTCAGGTGGAATACTGGGTGGGCAAATTGGTTAAAGAAATTACCACATTGGTAATTTCTTTAACAAATTGGGAGGATAAAATACTTTAATGCATGTGATTTGGGCAGTGTTGACTTGATCCTCCAAACACTTATTTAACAGTTATCGCACTCTTTCATGCTGGACTTCATGCTCACTCACACATGCAATAAGCAGTCCATGGTGGCCTGAATACTTACAAGAATGTTTCCTAGCAGCAGGAATGCACAGATTTCTCTCAGAAGTCTTCTTCTCTTTCTGTGGGTTGAGAGAGGAGTTGACAACGAAGCTCTTGTTGAAGGAGCTGCTACCGTCTGAGATTCAGTCCTCGGTGCGTGTAAAAAGCTATGTCGGCTGGCCGTTTCTAGTCTTGAGGAATCGTTTCTCTGTGTCTGTGGAGAAGTCTTGTGATGGGACTCCCAGTCCTTGGGCACCTGCCGGTGTAGGCCTTCAATGATGAATATGTTCTGTATGGTGTGCTGCATGATCATGAGCAGGGAGTACGTGAGTGTCAGGACCTTCATGTTATCTGTTGGTTTGCTGACCACCATGGCCACAATGGAGTAGTAGGAAATGCAGTACTGACCTAGAGTGGCCAACAGCAGCAAAACCACATCCAGGGCGCGGCTTGGGTTCTTCCCAGTATCCAGTTGTCTCCTGTCAAACTTGAAAACAATGATACCTCCAAGGGCGGCAAGGGCCATCAAGCTCAGACAGACCACATTGAAAATGAAAACAACTGTGAGTAAGTAATTCCTTTGCTGCTCATCCTTTCGTCTTACTTCGTAAACCACAAAGAGAGACACACCAAGGGTCGTCATGACAAACCCACAGGTCAGGCCTACAAAAGGGATGTGCCTCAAGGATCTCCGATTCAGGTGGTGAGGATAATGCAGGTG
This sequence comes from Triturus cristatus, assembly GCF_964204655.1. Lineage (NCBI taxonomy): Eukaryota > Metazoa > Chordata > Amphibia > Caudata > Salamandridae > Triturus > Triturus cristatus. The sequence continues at coordinate 561,815,446 of NC_140590.1, forward strand.
GTCATCCATCAGGCGGCCCACATTCTTCCACATCACATAGGTCATTGCACAGGCAAAGAGACTGAACTCCAGGCTGAAGGGGAAGAGGTAGTAGTACACCGTCTTCAGGAGTATGCACAAGGAGTTGCATGTGTGGTCACTGTTCTCTACAGTCTTGTCTGAAAGTAAGGAAAAATACCAGTGAAATTCCACGGCAAACACAATTGCATTTTTAGTGAAGTAGATAGCTTATCTTAACCACTGATGAACTTGTTGTTAAAGCAATATTTTAATCTCTTAGGTGATTTGTTTAAGCTAAATGAAAGCATACAACAACAATTGCAGAGTTTACTAGTACTCCCCAAACTGCCACAATATTTCTATAATAGGCCGTAATTATTATTTTCCATGAATAGGAATGCATTTTAACTTCAAAGCAGGACAGAAAAACACGCTGGGGGTGTGGTATATTCATTTCTATACCAAGCATTCTCCCCTTGGTGTTATGTCCCCAGCTGCTCAGCCAGAGTGACTGTGATGTGATTAGAATGCTGATGTGTGCCTGGTTGAGTGAATGTCAGTTGGAGTGCGTGGGCTGAGCAGCGAGGATGCTACTCCCGGTGGGGGTTCCTTCATGCCAACCTTTCCTGTGAACTAAGACTCTTATCCTAAAGAATAAACCTATCTTGTTTTCACCTTACTACTGACTGCCCTGCAACTTCATTTACCACAATGGTGCCAAGCGGAAAAGGAAACTGCACGTGAGAAGCAAGAAAATAAGAAAAAACATGAGGAACTGCAGAAGTAGCTAAGAGTATTGCTAAGAAAATCAGATTGAAGCCTGTTAAGAGAGAATGCGCCTGGTACCCCACCAGGGTCTATTTACACCAGCCCAGGGCATTTGAGCAGGAGCCCAGCATTTTGGAGCCAATAAGGACTTGTACTGGCAATACTGATACGAAGTGAACCTGCAGTTCTTTGGATCAATATTTACAGTGAGCTGGCTGCGAGTACTTTGGTGTTGACAGCGTTTAATTCATTTACCACAGGGGGCTCATCTCAAAAGGCATTTACGAGTATGGGAAGTACTACTCCAGTCACATTACTTTGCATACTCATAAATAGAATTTACAAAAGTCCCGGCATAAATCTCTGTACACACCTGGGCTGCATATGTTTTAGCAGTATGTTTGAGTGGCTGGAAAATGGGGATTAACTACAAGAAAGAGGAAAATTAGGGAGGGACAGAAGGCGGGGGCATGCAAGTACAAAACCACAAGCTACAAAGGAAAAATACAATTGCACTTCACCAAAGTTACACCCACGTGTACTTCAGTATTGCTACAGCCCGAGCAAGCGCCAATCTTCTCAAGTCATGCCTTGGAGTAAGAGTCAAACTACACATTGCCCCTCGCAGGTATTGCAAGGGAATTAAGTAGAAAACAATGGAGACTACCAGCACAAACAATCACACCAAAGAAATGATCAGAAAAATTGATTGGCTCAATTCAATATCTTTACACACTACAAACACCAGTGTACACATATTAAAAACAGGTACACATACCAACTCTGACATCATAATTCTCCAACTTACACACAGACGCATCATGGTGCCATGGCACATTACATGTCAAAACACATACACACACCAGCACACACTGACAAAACATAACTAGCTCACATTAAAATAACATGTCATTTTCCCAATACCATAATCTAAAAAACAACAGTGAAATGCACAGTAGAAATATATTCCTTCATATCCAACTTCATCCCACACTGGTTGTGCTTATACATTTACACAACAGTTATGTAAAAATACACCTGTGTGCCTTAGAGCGGAGTAGAGGAGAGGAATTTCAAACGTTTTTACTCTGAGCCCCCTTAAGCAAAATGTTTTAAAGTTGGGCCCCCCTCTATAACTTTATGGCAAGGATTGGGTGAGCAGGAGGGGCAGGGCTAAGTGCAGGTCCTGTTGTAGTGTAGTTTCTATATCCCTGATAGGCTCTGCGCATTGGAATAACATACACTATAGATTTGACATAGGACCAAGGTCAGTATGTCTCTACCGAGTATATTAAACTTAATTACTTGTGTGTGCCAGCTAACTCAGAGGTCACTAGAAACTTCTCGAATATACAAGAAGGGATTAGTCTCTGACAACTGGCTAAACAAGACAACTTTGTTTCCTTTTAGAATCGGAACAGTCTCAGAACCGTGGAAACAATAGATAACAGTTTCACTCAGTCAATCGTGCATGCTTCATTTCTTCAGAGTGCACAGAAATAGAGAGACGGGTGTTTCAATAAAAGGGTTTATTGAACAGTCTTATTTCTCATGCAAGAGATATGAATTGCTACAATCGTAAGACAGATTGCAAAGTACAATATGTACGAGGTTAGCAGTAAGATAAAATAATACTGCAATAGCATGGTTTGTAGCTATGACATATATTAATCAAAGTACACACATAAATAACATAAGCTAAAATGTGATACTCATGTGATGCTTCTAAATTGTTCTACCCCAGTGTACCTAACCTAAGTGCAGTACGAGGTTTGAAGTAGGTGCCATTTCTAAAGTATAGCTAGCTATATTTTAGTTTAGCCAAGAGTTGCCAAAAGTTTCTCTAAGTTCTAGTCAGCTCCATACCTTAGAATGAGAGAGGTTGGAATCTCTTTTCTGGACTCAATAGTCTAACCCTCCGCAAGGGAAGTCAGAGAGCACTGGAGCTGGATTCTCTGCGAGGAGGATGGGAGCGTCAGGTCAGTGCATCAGGCTGGAACTTGATCTCCTTCCGAACTTGCCATGGCGAACCGCTTAGTCTGGGTTGGATCGAATCCTCCAGGAACTGCAATTTGCCAGGGCAAGTGCTGGTATATTTATACCTTGAAGGTGTCTAGGAATGCCAGTATTGACATTAAAGTCGGGCAGAGGAACTCATGAATGAACCCCTAAGGAATGTATGCATACCTAATGAGTTCTTGGAGAAATCAATATTCAAGCTGAGGGAAATTCCTAAAGGCTTAAGGGTCTGGTTTTCCAAGAATTCGTTGTGACGTGGATGGGCGGATGTAGGTGGCCATGCCTGTATTTGGTTTGTACGGACAATGTCTAAATAAGGGCTGGATTTCTATGTCCAAATAAGGGCAATGTGAATTTTACCTATATAAGGGCATAAATCGGGAAACCTATATAAGGAATCTAAATCTGCACACAACACTGTGTCTATGGGATCATTTCAGAGGTCCTTTTTTCAGTAACTCATAATACACATAGATATGAGACCTATGAAGCAGCAAATGCATCAAACAGTAATTGACCCCAAAATGCTGCTCCCCATAATTGGGGTGTTGTGAGCCACTCCCAATGCCACTGAACCTTCTGCACCTGTGATAACTGAGGCCCTGAGTAGCAGGCTCTCTATCTCTTTCACCCCTCCCCACTATTCCAGACCATCACTCCAATCTTGAAACATGTTCTCTGTCCCGTTCAAGAAAAGAAGTGAGCTCCCACATAATGTTTTGCCTTTTTTCTGCAAAGGTGCCCTCTGCCCTGATGCTAGAAAGGAAAATAAGCCCCCATGCTCCTTGTTTTAAGTGAGACACTCACAGTTGTGATGCAGTGGCCCTCTCAGACCCCGCTGCACCTCCTTCACTAAAAGCAGCTACAGCCTTACAAAGCTGTCTGTCTCCTCTGCCCTTTTTTAAAAACATGGCTTCCATCATGCCACATCCCCATACCTGCCATCTCTCTGAGGCCCGACTAAGGTGTCTCCTCTGCTTCAATTTTCCCCTGCCTTGAACCATTGCTCTAATGCATAAAGCAACACTGGCATTGCCATTGTGCACCAGGCCCTAATGCAAGCAAGGAAGGATAGTAGAACAACCACGATTAGGTTTCTAGTTGGCTCCACAAATTGCTGGGCTCTAGCGTCTGCGTACCTGCAGCACCAATAATACTTTCCACTCCTTTGTGTTAAAAAACAAAGCAGCAAGGGTGACCTGGGCTCTAATGCTAGCAAGGACATGGGTCTGCAATCCACTTTTTCGTAGCAAGACAGTCATAATTGGGGGGCAGTGGCCACTTGCTCCTTTGGCCTCTTTACCTTCTGCACTAATCATAGTGATGGCCCCTTTAAAAAAAGCTACTATATATAGCCCCCTTCCTTGGAGGCATATCTCCAAGGAAGCTGTCTCTGTCAATTTGTAAAAACAAAAATGAGCTCCCACATAGTCTCCCCTCTTATGGGCCATATCTTTGACACTATCCATGGATCTCGCTCATGGGCTATTACTCTGAGGCCCAAAACAACGGTCCAAAGGTTAAAAAAATGTACCAAACCTGCACGGTGGGCGATCCTTTAAACAAGGACAGAGGGATACGTCCTCCCGATGCAAATGTACTGCTAACACTGGAGTATCCATCAAGAGCAAGAGACACTTTCAAGTAGGAAAACGTTATGTGCACACATATTCTCCACTCCTAAGGAAGTGGGAAAAGGAGAAAATACTTTTTTATATAACTCTCACCCACTTTAATAGTGGCATGCTTCATCATCTGGTGCGCCTTGACTCCTAAAGATCAGGGAGGGCTCAACCAAGTTCCAGGGAGCTCTTTAAAGAATGTGAACTAGAGGGCGTAACTCCTGAGGTTTCCCTTTATTGGTGGGGTGGATAGGAAAGATTAAAACAAAAGTACGATCTGGGTTTTAGAATAAAATGGGTTTATGACCCTAAATTCACCAATTTCACCAACATGTTTCAGCCCTACACTAATGGCCTGTAGAGGCTCTGAGCTTTCATCAGGGTGGGTTCATGTTTAAGCATTCCCCCAGTGACTTATTTTTACATGATTTTGTGCAGCATGCAACCTCACTCAAAGCATGCACAGGCAGTGTAATACTTGCTACTCTGGATTATACCTAGTCTGTGGGAAAGCCTAACCCCACAGGGACGAGAAAGGGTTCAAACCTTTGTCAAAGGTCTCTACCCTCCTTTTCACCTACTTGACTCCGCTCACAACGGTGACGGATATCCCGTCTGCCGAATTATAAATCCCATAATATACTAAGGGATTTATATTTCGGCGAACGAGATATTGTCACTGTTGTGACGGAGTAACCTGTCTGCCAAAATCTAAATCAGGCCCTTATTCTTATAAAGAGGTAATGTAAGGGTGTTTTCAGCTGAGTTCTGAAATAATTCAAAGACTTACATAAATGTTTGCACTAGGTACAGTCTCATTACTTATAGCTAAAATCTAAGGGGCAGATTTACGAGTTCTGGCGCATCTCCGCAAATCAGCAGGGATGCGCCAGAAAAGATGCGACATGCAGTTCCCTCCGTGCACCACCACAAATGTGTTGCATTTACAATGCGGCGCACAGTGGCCCAAGGATAGGGCGATGCGTGTCGCATCTGATGGCGTAAGGGCGGCGCATTGCTGGAGTTGTATTGTGAGCACGACGCAACTCCAGCAATGCTTGGGGGCGCCCTATGCCTAACATGCTGCATCACTCCTTACGCCTGCTTCAAACAGGCAGAGGGTTTTGACGCAGCATGGACGGAAAAGTGACCCAGTGAAATCTTGTAGACTTCACTGCATCACTTTTACAAGGTGTTCCTGCGACAGAACGGCCACCCTGTGCAGGAACGCCCACATGAAACCTAACGCAGGTTTCATGTGGCACAGGGCTTTACAACGTGACGCATCTCCCTAGATGCGTCACGTTGTAAATAAGGCGCAACGTGGCGCATGGTTTACACCGCTGCTGCGTCACAGAAGTGATGCAACGGCGGCGCAAAAGTGTCGCAAGGGGCTTTTAAATCTGCCCCTAAATTTTGAAAGCACTTGTTTTATCTTGAACACTACATAATTTGGCAGCAGCCTGCTGTGTGTTGTACTATTTTAAAATAATGATTTACAATGCTTTTGTCATAGGCTTGGACCTCGTAGCACTATAAATACACAAGTCACTATTCCCCACTGTGCAAACTAAGATTCAATTCTGTGCCTGGCTGGTCTCATACAGGCAGACATCTGCAGTATTCAAATAAACCAACTGAGGTTTCCCACTGAGAAGTTTAACTTGCATTCATTTTCCATTTAAACTGTGTGCATGTTATTTTTTATGTGGTTACCTCATTGCAAAAAAATCAACAATATACATACAGAATATTTTGTTCTTTTTAGCAATCACCTTTACGCTGCCTCTACACTCACTAACCCCCACCTCCATGGCACTCATAATCATAGTTTCCATACTTCTGTATCTACTTCAAGAGCTGTTTGTAAATTAATGTAACCTGGAATCTCACCAAAAAAACAAGTTTGCTCTTCCAGGCCATCTTTACTTAAGGAGCAATTTGCGCCACCGTGAGAATGCTGCCACTGATCCTAAGGGAGCCGCTTCCTACAGTTTAAAGACCTCTGCCTTAAAATGACACTTCTAACAGGAAACTCTCTGCAAGTTAGCACCTGTTAGTGATGTGCCGCACCATTAGGATGACACTCAAATAGGTAATTAAATCCAACCATATACAGTTGCAGCTACCGTTTTAAAAAAAGCAACTGCTTGATTAAATTAAATTAAAGAAAAGCCATTTCCTTATTTGTTTCTTTTTTGTAATTCACTTTAGTCAACATTCTCAATAAGTTATTTACATATTTCATTTTAAAATAAAGTCCAACCTGCAGTGCAGCACAGTATATATCTAAATCACAATATATTTTGGAGCTACTACACTCCAGGAGTAGGACAAAAACATATTGGGCCTCATTACGATGTCGGTCAGATTTGCCTCTGACCGACACTATCACGGAATCGGGACCGACCGACCTCCGATCGGCGGTCCTGACCGCCTAATTACCAAGCAACTGCACATGGTGGGGTCACATATTCACATTTCCCTGTGGGAGCTTGTTTTACAGCCGTAATCCGGTTGTAACTCAAGCTCCCATAAAGAAAAGGGGGTTGTGTTAATTTCTGCATCCCATGAGGTGCCTGCCACGAGGTGCAGGGATCAATAAGGCCCCCAACCAGAGGCCGCAAACAGAAGGGGACCATGACGGAAAGCCCGGCATGGAAAGCCTGTCGGAAACGTCCATCATAATACGGACAGTGTAAAATGCCGTCCATTTAGATTAGGGGCTGGCTTCCAACTGACCGACGGGCTCTTTGAGCCTGTTGGAAGCCAGCTGGAATGACCAGCCGATTTCAATTCCGACCGGCTGAATTGTAATCAGCCAGTCTGAATTGTAACCAACGATTTTGGTTGGAAAGCCTCCGACCTGTGATCAGAGGCTTTCCGACCAACATCATAATCAGCCCCATTTTAATTTGTAGAAGCTAAAACCTACACAAATTAAAACATTTTAGGAAAAATGCATCCATATTGATTATAAGCAATAAATTACAATTAGACCTGTAATAATCATAGTCCTTCATTATGCTGACCTTATTCACCCTCACGGATGTCTAAGTACTAAATATGTCCCAACGTTTTATACAATTCCATGTGTTTCATTTAGCTGGAAAAGGAAAAAGAGGGTATCATTTTCGGTTATCAATTTATAAACGTTCACGCCCATCAGTATTGCAAATCATCCATGCTCAAAATACCGGTGCAGGTGGAAATCTTGGTGTTTCCCAACAGACCTATTTAATTTCAGCATGTGAACACTCACTAGAAACCAAAGTTATTATTACACCCTTCCAAATATCACATAAACCATTTTGTTTTTCATTTTGGCTTCTATCTTATATTTTTAACAAATACTCTTATTTCTTCTTTACCTAGCTTGACCCTATTGGTTATCTTAGGTTATCTATTCCTGGATAATTTTTCATGTAGCATGTTTCTGCCACAAAATAAACGCCATTTTGGGAGTGTCTGTGTTTCATGATTTAGTCACACAAATTCAAAACATCCCATCACTTTCAACATTTTTTTCCACTGTAACCAACTTGTGTTAACATATTTCATCATTCATTTATCTTACATTTTACACAACATCATATATCGCGTTGAATCAAGGCAGTGTTGCCACCATTATGTCGGTATGTCCATCTACGTACGCCATTTTCAAAGTATGTGTTTATATAAATCCAGTGATCGATACCCATCCATTGTTTGATAAAAAATAAAGATTAACCTTATTTTTTAATATTATTCTAGAAAACATAATAAATGACAATAATCATTCAACCATGTTGGTTTTAATCAATATAACATGCTAAATGTTTCTCTTTAAAGCAACATTCTTCTTGTTTGTCATCTCTTTTTGTTAATCAACTTGGTCAACTATTTGAAAACACATCTCCTTAATGTATGTTTGTTTTCCATAAAATGTTGGGCCAATGGAGCATTTATATCTATCTTTCTTCCTTCTTGTGTGTGCTGTGGCAGCCCTGATTGGCCTTCTTCGTTGTTTTTCCTACATAGTAGAGTGCGCATTGATATATTTGATAGATTATAGCATATATGACAAGACTGATTCAAAAAGGGAAATAATTCAAATTTTGATAGGTTTGCTAATGTAGGAATGGCAGATTATATTGCCTGCTGTAACAATATTGCAATTGGTGCAATTTACACAGGAGAATTGTTCTGTTTTACTCAGTAACAATAACTGCTTTTTTAAATAGTTTTATATAGCGCAAACTAGATCCGTTGGTAACAGAGCACTTTACATGAGCACCAGTTGCGCTACAGAGGGACACGTTAATTTTTATTTTGTTAGTACAGGGAGATTAAGTGATTTGCCCAGAATCACAGGATGTTGAGCGTCCCTGCCGAGACTCGAACCCGATTTCCCAGCTTTGAGGTCAACTGCTCTAGCCGTTAGGCCACATCCTCTCCGGTCGAAAAGCTTTTCGTTATTTACTGCTGTCTAATTTCGCCAAGATATTTTAAGGTACTTGCTCTTAGAATACATACAATAGTTTATCATAAAAAAGTTCCTTCATAGTCACACCCATTTCTATGAGCTCCCGATTGTTTACTATCTCTCATTTGATCTGATTGGATGTTCCTGAATTTTGATTAATACATATAATTCTTTTATGGAAGATTGTTCTTTTTTTAGGAATATATCACTTTTTAAGTGTTTTGCCTCATTCACTGCCTCATTTAAAATATCTCAATCACAATTTCTTGTTTCAAATTGTTGTAATAAGTCTCTGATAACATTCTCCAACGTTTGTGTTATAGAAATATTAGAGACAAGCCTCCTTTCATGTGAATGGGGTGTAAATTTGTAAATGTAAACAGGCGTTCCTATCTGTAGGGTTAGGTTACATGTTTGTTTTATTCCCAGTACTAATTGGCATTATTAAAAGAACCAAAAAAGTGAGTTCCAGCTTTTCCTATACTTATGTTGAACAGTATTCAATTGTTGGCCCTGTTTAACTGCTTCTGAAATAAATTAAATTCCTCCCTATTACCTTTCCAAATGGCATTATTGGGACCTAGCAAACACAAGGAGATGATGGACTGAGCGCTGAAACTTTTCAGACACTCACCCGTAGGTTGGCAGGTTATGCCCAGACGAGGGTCCTTTGTTCACTTTGCCACTGGATTTAAGCTAGCCTTGCTGATATGGGGTGTTACACTGAAATCGGTCCCAGGATGCTTGTTTCCAGTCCAGGGAAGACCTGGTTTAGCAGTTGGGGCTGAACTGTGTCTGAAAAATTTCAGCGCTCAGTCCATCATCTTCTTGTATTTTGACTAATGTGACCTAATAATAAACTAATTTTTTTGTATGTTTATTAATATAGTACTTTAGCTTATACTTTACTACTATACTTTAGTACTATAGCAGTACTACTAAGGTGTCGAATCCGATCCTGTAAAACCCGGGTACGAACCGTCGTAAGGAGCGTTGTCTCCGTCCGACTCGTACCCGTGAAAACCACCTTACAAAGCCGCAAGTACGATTCGTACAGAAATACCATTTCCGTACGATTCGTACAAAACACCGACCGGCCAAAATATACCCACAATTCCGATCCGGGACACCGCATACGTGACGTCCGGACGGAGTCAGGCAGCGTTTTACGAACCAGCAAGTATGACTCGTGCCTACGTCACTCCGCACGTAGCATTTTTTAGGGGAGCCAAAAACTGCCGGGAAATTGAGGAGGACGCGAGGAAGGAGCACCTGTACGTGACGGACAGCCATGGACCCCATCCTACGTGTCATCCCGGCTCTCACAGCCTATGACCTGGTGCACAGGACCCGACGCAGACGCCGCAGAAGGTCAGGACAACACCCAGGGGCAAAGGTGGGGGGCAGGGGCAGGAAACATAACCCCCACCCAAGGCAAAATGTAGACATGCCCTGTACATACCGTACCTCCAGGGACTGGTCACTCCGGGGGGGGCGTGTCCACCAAGGCCTGCGTCCCGCCACAACGGAAGTGGACGTGGACGTGTCCCGTCACCACAACAATTGTGGTACGCACCGTACCCACGCCTTAAGAGCGTGGGTACAGGTCGTACCACGCCTACCCCTACGTCACCCCAACGTTGGGGGTACGGCCCGTACCCAGGCCTTAAGAGCGTGGGTACGGGTCGTACCACGCCTACCCCTACGTCACCCCAACATTGGTGAGACCGCCAGTACACACGTTCTGTAGGCCTGGGTACGGGCCGTACCCCTACGGCACCCCAACAATGGTGGTACGGCCCGTACCCACGTTCTGTAGGCCTGGGTACGGGCCGTACCCCTACGTCACCCCAACAATGGTGTACGGCCCGTACCCACGCTCTTCAGGCCTGGGTATGGGCCGTACCACAATTCCTGGGGTGACGCAGTGTGGTTCCGTGAATTCTGAGCCCGTTCAATGAAGGTTGTCGTATTGTGATGATTTTGGTGTCAGCGAACCGCGAATGACAAGTGCGGTATGCATGAGTGTTTTCGTCATGCTACACCGATGATTTGACTTTGTATTGGACGATCTAGTCTGAACCCTTGGGTTTCATTTTGTGCATAACCGCCATTTTGTGGTTGCCCTCACATAGGCCAATGACTACTGGATGACTGGCCAAGCAAGCCTCTAGGGACGCATACACCTTAGCTTGAGTTCGTGTTGACTTCTGTTTGACCTGAGTCAACTGACCCTGTTGCCCGAGGCTAAACTTGTTGAGCCAGGTCCTTGTTAAGCAGCTGGTCAGATAGAGATCAAAGAGCAGGATATTATTGACTCTATGGCACACGCACACACCCCTCTATCTTGCCTCTCATCTGTTTCTGCTCCTTCCTTTTATGGCCTTATGGCCTAATTATTGATTTGGGTTAAGGTCTTTTATGACGGGCCCGTCCAGCCTGTTCGAGCAAGAATGCTGGATTTTTGCCTTGTCATTTGGCGATGGGCTGGATAACTGAAAGTGGGTTTGTCGTTATATGATGCCTCTGTAAATGTCATCCTCTGATTGGTCAAATTTGTAAGTAATTGATGCTAGCCAGGAACTTGTTTTTTGGCATAAAAGACGATGCTCCACTCTTTTTGTTTGAGCAGTCTTCTGAGAACATACACCGTGTTGTACTTCTAGGATCTCTGTTACTGGCTGCAGCTAATAAATATGATCTTTGATGTCACCAGAAGAATCCCGTGTCTCTGTACTCTAAGACAGGCGAACCCGAAGACTTCGGGCGTGTCCCCTGCGCCGCTGGGTTTAAATCCCGGTTCTTCAGTTGGCGCCCAACTCTGGGGCGACTTCAGCGGTACCGGTCCAAGCCTGAAGATCGTGAGGGGCTTCGTGTGAAAATTCTGGAGGGAGGCCTACCACTTCATCGACCCCTGTATGTCGTTGTGGTCCGAAAGTCTTTGCTGCGAAGTTCCCCGCATTCCGACGGCTACGAAGGACTGCTGCCCTGACTGTCGCCCTGTCTTGGAGCCCTTTGATGATTTGTAAAGCGAGACGATAGACGGGTCTTCTGGCGACGTCATCGATATTTCAGTTAAGTATGAGTGGAGCGTCTCCCAGTCCTTAGTTTGTTTTGGTATCCTTCGGGATCGCTTTGATTTGGTACCTGCAGACCCCAAAGCCGAGGGACTCGTGTATTCACGAGGCTCTCATTTTGATATTCCCTTGAAGTTTGAAGCTAGACTAGTGAGCGAAGATGCCTGGTCTTAGCAGACTTGGAAAGATATTTTGTTATGATTGTAAAAGGGATTCCCGATTGGAGGACTCGTGTCCGGTGCCTCCGATTGGAACTCCGACCTATGAGCTCTATTTAAAACACGGCGTGGGCCCCATCACGTATAATGATGTATGGATTAGGTATACTAGGAAGGATGGTGTCCTAAAGTGGCCCCAATATGGTAGTTACGACACGGAAATTTTAGATAATTAAGAAGTCAGACTCTTCAAAAAGAAAGCCCGGCCGGAAATGTTTGACTCCTTCCGCCTTTGGCGAAAAGAAGCCAAACAAAAGGAAATTAAGTTAGCGAAACGAAATAAGCGTGCACAAGGTATGTCGATGGTGCAGGCTGCTATACAGTTTAGGGATAATGAGGAAGAGCAAGAAAGTGAACAGATGTTTAGGCAACGTCAATTAGCGGTAGACAAATGTTATCCAGTTTTGCCGCCTCAACAGCAAGAAGAAAAGAAAGATCTTGCGAAAGATCCTTTAATGTCGCATCTATTAAGTTCACCACCCCCTTATGCTCAGAGTGCTACCGCACCTCCGCCACTTGTAGTTGCGCAACCTCCGGTTGTTTTACCTCCAGTGGTTCCTCAACAGCCAGCCCTCCCTCTGCTGGCTACTACTGTTTCGGCGCAGCCTTCTCAAGGGCCGCCGTCTTTGCTACCTCCTTCATCTGCTACTCCTATACCTGTGTTGTCTGTTCCTTCTGTTACTATTCCGACTTCGGTTCCTTCTCATTCCGCTTTGTCCCCTGTTCTTTTGTCACCTTCTCCTTCTGCTCGACGGAGAATGACTGACACGGTTGCTAGTCTTTTTTCTCCTCTAATGGGTTCATAGGGTATGTCTCCTGTTGTAGAGCGTAAGCAATTGCGTAGTCAATTGCCTGGTGCTGATGAACGGACAGTGCTGGATCACTTGGCGCGTAAATGGGTTACCTATCCTTCACACTATGATCTTGAGGGTGTTATGGATGTTTTCCATCAATGGGAAGCACCGAAACAGAGATATGTATTTGATATGATGTGTTCTTTCCTTCGTGAACAGTGGGAAGATAGTGAGGTAGGGCAGACTCCGCCTGAGTTGTTCCGTGTGCAGTCCGAGTTTGCGAAAGGAACTATAGTGGGTCTTGATGTTAAAAGAGCAGTCGCGACATTGTTGTCGTTTAGGAGTGAGTTTCCTTCTAAGTCATTATTTGAGCCTGATTCTTTAGTTAGGAGAAAGGCACGTCAATATCCGATGCGTGAGGTTCCTCCCATTTGGAGACCTGGTGATGCGAATGCTAATCCACCTGTTCTGCCACATTTCCAGCGTGTTTGGGTACATGTTCCATGGAAGCATGCCGAAGTCCTAGCTCTAAAGCAGACTCTGCCTGATCCACGTAAAATTCCTGCGGGGTTTTATAAGGAGCTATCTCAAACTGCGGGTTCCTGTATTATGAATTTGGCTGATATAGATATGTTATTTGGGAATGTTGTTCCACAGCCTATATGGAGTAAGATTCGTCATACGGATCATGCGCAGGAATTAGGTGATACATGGAATAATCTTAGAACTGCAGATGAAAGACAAATAGGTGGTGCTAAACCCGAGAATGTGATTGCTGATCTCCCTGGTAGAATTATTGATTATATGAAGACTTTGATGCCTGCTATGCGTGTCAATTGGGACAAATTGTCTGCATGCAAGCAGAAGAGAGACGAAACTGTGTCCGACTTTTTCACTCGATTTGAAGAGACATTTGCAGACCACAGTGGTCAAGACATGAGTACAGAAGGTGGTCAAAGGTTGTTCGTTGACAAGTTTGTGCATAATTTGCTTCCCGTGTTGTGCAATAGGTTGAAGGATTCTGAAAGTGCTTGGGCTGTTTCTTCGTCAGCGCAGATATTGGCTACTGCCCAGTACTATGAGAATAGAAATAAAGATGAGATAGAGAAAGCGGATAAAAAGACTAAAGAATTAAAGACTAAGGTTCTGTTGCAGCAAGCATACCCGCCCCGCAATACCCAACGTGATTATCAGCAACACCAACAATATCAGAGAAACTCACAAAGGTTCGAGTCTTCTCAACAGCGTTTCCCTGTAGGCCCCAATCAGTGTGAGTATTGCAAAGAAGAAGGTCACTTCAAGAATAGTTGCCCGATATTATTACAGCGCACGAATGGTGTTTCTGGTATGAGAGGTCGAGGTGTTCAACAAGCTCCGCGAGGTCGAGGACGTGGTATGTCTCAGATTGCGCGTTCCTTGCCTCCGCAGAATTCGATGAATTGTTTTGATCAACAGAATGGTGCGTCTGGTAGGACGGCTCAGTATTATGCGGACGATTATTACGTTGAAGGTGAGAATATGGAAGGTAATAATTGCTAGGACAGCCACAGACAAAGAGAGGGAGTTGTTTCAGTTCCAGTAGATCAGAGCGGACCTTATGTTGAAGTGATTGCATCAGGGGTGTCTGAACCTTTTCTGTTGGATACTGGTGCTGCGAAGAGTTCTATCATGCACACCAAACTCCCTGGCGCACCTTTGTCTGGCTTAACGAATGTTTCAGTAGGTTTCTCTGGCGCCCCGGTTAGTAATCCGATTTCTAGTCCTTTGTCTCTTTCTGTTGGACCTTGTGACTTCGAAGCACCCCTCATTCTGACGACAGGTTGTGGTGAGAACTTGTTGGGCTTGGACTTGTTGAAGAGATTGCATGCGACGCTTTATTGTTCTCCTTCAGGAGTGCAGCTTACATTGGGAAAGAGAGTGATCTCTCCGATGTATTTGTCTAAAGACCGACTTCCAGCTGAATTGTCTTCTCTTCCTGATTCTCTTTGGGCTACTGGTCCTAATGACGTGGGTCTTTTGGAGATTCCGCCATATGTTGTGACATTGAAGGCGAATGCTAGATTGCCACGCATTCCACAGTATCGTATCTCAAGTGATGGTGAAAGAGCACTCTTGGCGATCATCTCTGATCTGATTGAGAAAGGTGTGATTGAGGAAACGAGAGGTAATGTGTGCAATAGTCCGGTTTTGCCTGTTCTGAAAAGAACCGATTCTTCTCAGCCTCCTGTATATAGGTTTGTGATCGATCTTCGCGAGGTGAATAAGATCGTTGTTCCACAATTCCCTGTTGTGCCTGATATCACCGCTTTACTGACTTTATTTCCGGCTACAGCCACGTGGTTTTCGGTGATTGATTTGAAGAATGCTTTCTTCAGCATCCCGATTGCCGCGGAGAGTAGAGATATTTTTGGCTTCTCTTTAGGAGGCCGAAGTTTCCGGTTTAAACGCGCTCCTCAAGGCTATTGTGAGAGTCCATCGATCTATAGTCAAGCTTTGAAGACGCAACTTGATTTGTTGGTTTTACCTGATGGTGCCGCCCTTATTCAGTATGTTGACGATCTTTTAGTCGCCGCTGACAACAAAGAGACTTGTAGAGAGGCTACTCTGTCGTTGTTACGTCACTTGTCTGATTTCCATCATAAGGTTTCTCTTTCGAAGTTGCAGTATTGCCGACAAGACGTTACCTACTTAGATCACCTCTTATCGAAGGAGGGAAGAAGATTGACCCCAGAAAGAATTCAAGCGATTGCGAAAATGAGTGTGCCTACGACACAGAGAGAAGTGCGTGCATTTCTAGGTATTACATCGTACTGTAGACAGTGGATTGCTAATTTTTAGTTGCTAGCAAAACCTTTGATAGCTCTTACTGTTAAGGATACTCCGAATCCTATTCCTTGGACTGACGAATGTCAGAAGAGTTTTTCAGAATTGCGTGATGCCCTGTGTTCAGCTCCTGTTTTGGGTACCCCCGATTACAGTAAACATTTCACATTGTATGTCCACGAGAGAGAGGGATGTGCATTGTCAGTTTTGACTCAACAGTTTGTCGATAAGCAACGTCCATGTGCTTATTTTTCGTCGACTTTAGATCCGGTAGCTAGAGCGTTGCCGAGTTGCTTGTGAGCTACAGCGGCAGCGGCTGTTTCAATCCGACAGTCTGCTGGTTTGGTGTTGGACAATGCACTGACTGTGATGGTTCCACACGCAGTGGATACCTTGTTGAACCGTACCAAGACACAGCACTTAACTAGTGCTCGGTTGTCAGGTTACGAATTGACCTTGTTAGCAAGTCATGTACATATAAAAGATGCAACACGTTGAATCCAGCCACGTTGTTGCCGATCTCAACTGAGACAGATGATACTGAGCAGCATGATTGTTTTCTTAGGACTGAGGAAGAAATGAAAGGGAGGATAGACCTTAGGGACACTCCTCTTGCAGAATGTGATGGTACTCTATGGGTTGATGGTTCGTGCTTCAAGCTTCCGAACGGTGATACGACTGCGGCATATGCTGTTACGACTTTGCATACGATTGTTGAAGCTGCTCGTATCCCACATAATTCAGCACAAGCGGCAGAGTTGATTGCATTGACAAGAGCGTGTGTGTTGTCGAAAGGGAAAAGAGTGACTGTGTACACTGACAGCCAGTATGCACTCAGTGTTGCTTTTAGCTTTGGACGATTGTGGAGAGAACGTGGGTTTCTGACTTCGCATGGGACCAAGATCCAACATGGTCAATTGGTGAATGAACTTCTTAAATCTCTTACTTTTCCGTTGCAAGTTGCGATCGTGAAATGCAGTGCGCATAAGAAAGTCACGGATGATGTTGGTCGTGGTAACGCGTTTGCAGATGAAGTCGCGAAAGAGACTGCGAGAGATGTGATGAGTCGAATGTATGTTGCGGGTCCGGCGAGATGGGTTCCAGATAGAAGTATGTGTGAAGATACGATTGAGAGTGTGAAATTCATCCAAGCTGAAGCTACAGAGAAAGAGTTGAATGAATGGAGAGAAAGCAAGGGTAAATTGGACTCGAATGGTTGTTGGGTTGAGTTGTCAGAGCATCAGCGATGGTTGTTGCCTGATGTGTATGTACTTCCAGTGGTTACGATGGCACATGGGATGGCTCATATCAGTGTGAAAGGGATTTGCAAGTTGTTGGCCCCAGTATGGCAAAATGCTGGAATTCCTAAGTGTGCAGAGAATTTGGTCAATAACTGTATGGTTTGTTTGATGTACAATCCTGGTAAGGGAACTCCAACTCCAGCTGGTCATTTTGCTCCTCCCACGTACCCGTTTGAGGCTTTGCAGCTAGATTTCATCCACATGGAGAGGTGCAACAACCTGAAGTATGTCTTAGTGGTTGTTTGCTCTTTTTCTAGATGGGTGGAAGCCTACCCTTTGAAGGACAATACTGCCTTGTCCACAGCTAAAGCCCTTATTAAGGAATTTTTCCCTAGGTATGGGTTGCCGAGAATGGTCTGGAGTGACAATGGGAGTGAATTTGTGGGTCAAGTGATGAAGAGAGTGTGTGATGGGTTAGGTATCCGGCAGAAGTTCCACGCTGCCAATCATCCCCAGTCAGCTGGTCTAGTTGAGTGCTACAATGGCACGTTAAAATTGAAATTGGGCAAAATTCAAGCGAGCTCTGGTCTACAATGGCCTGATGCTTTGCCGTTAGCCCTTCTGTCCACAAGAATGACTGTGCATTCGCGAATGGGTCTGAGTCCTTATGAGATTGTGTTTGGTCGCCCGGCAAATATTTGGGGAGTGCCGCGGCCGACAAAATTTAGTGAGATAGAACACCCTGTATTGCTTGACTATCTGTACGAATTGACGGCTAAATTGCGTGTTCTGCATCAACAGGTTCATGATACTTTGCCACAGGTTTCTGAAGATCCAGGGCACGCCATTGAACCTGGCGCGTGGGTGCTCGTGAAGAATTTTCAGCGAACCAAGAACGAGCAGCCCCGCTGGACAGGACCTTACCTGGTGTTGTTATCTACCAGTTCCGCGGTACAAGTGCACGGTAAAAAGAACTGGATTCACGGCGTACATTGTAAGAGGGTCCCTTTGCCTCTGCCTTACGACCGGTGGGTCCAAAAAGGACTTCCTGACTCTGAGACTGAGACCGTGCCTCGCTTTCTGCCTTTCAGCGATGCCCGTTTGATTGGAACAAACATTGAGCCAGAGAGCGACGATCTTCTTCAAGAAGCTGTACCTCCATCGAACCGTTTGAACACTTTTGAACCTGAGTTACTTTTCCGAGAACAGACATTGCCTGGCAAAGAGCGTTATAATTTGCGACCGAGAGTCGCGGGACAAATAACAAATTGAGTTCCTTCTTTGCTATTTTTTTTAAGGTTAGCTCCCCTCCGAGAAACTATTTTTGATTTTTGTTTTTCGAACCACCATCCGGGTTCAGCTGTAGGGTCGCGGTGCCAAGTCCTTGGAGTGCAAGCCGAAGACGTTAGGTCGACGGTTCTGGTTGGTCTAAGGGCGTTCCCTGGACCAACAGGCGCATTCCTTAGCACAGAACACCCATCCCCTGCGAGCAGCACGATTAGAGGATGGAGTTTTTCGGGATGGAGAGACCTACTAAAAGAATAACCTTCAAGAGCGAAATGTGTAAAATAATGAGTAGAAAACTTTTTTTATATTATGTCTGTTTATACTGTTTAGTTTAATGATGTTTTTAATTGGATATGTGACATTCTCTATTCAAGTGACATTCATGCCCACTACACAACCCATGCCTCCTCCTACTGTTTCTTCGCATTCTTTTCACCCTCTGCCCGAACATGAGTCCATTAGGAGAATGGAATTCGCAAATAATTCCTTCGTTCAGCTTCTGCACCAACACCAGCTAGTAGTGAACACAACTAATTGTTGGGTGTGTGGCCTTATGCCCCATACTACCGATAAAGGTATTCCTTACCTGGTCCTGCCATTCAGCTACAATGGTTCTGTATGGGCATACAGAACAATGTTCATTTATGCCCGTGAAGTTAACCCCCTACGTTCTGTGAAGGATAGTCCGAAGAATAGTACTCTGGTCAAGGGAAAAATCGACATGATTAGAGGAATAATTTCTTATGAGGCTATCCCGAGAGATGCGACGCTAGCATATATTGGATGGAACGTCACTGGATATGGAGTTGGAACCAGCGAGCGAAGAGATCCTCTCCGATTTGGATAGTACCCCATCATGGTCATTACTGTCTGCAAGGTAATGGCAAGAATCCTAGAGCTCAGCTAGGGAAGAGTGTTTGCACTGAGAAATATGTTTTTGCATCCCAGACTTCCCCACCGTTTCTAGCAGCTAAGGGTACCTACTTCATTTGCCATGACAGAGCGTATACATGGTTGCCCCCTGATTTCTCGGGCACATGTTTTGTCTCGTTCTTGTTGCCTCCTACATTTACAGCTGCGGCAGATTACCACAAGATGAGAGTCGTTAGAGGTGTCTTCAGTAAGGAAGATACCGCAGGACAAGAATTGGGAGATTTCTTGAAGGGTTTTCTGCCGTTTTGGGGACCTATGGTTAACAGCAGGAACATACGGCAATTGACGAGAGTGGTTGAGTCCACCATAGTCGAAACTGCCGGCGCCCTTAGTAACTTGACTGCTGAGCTCCAGTCGGATTGCCTCATGACTCTTCAGAACAGAGTTGCGTTAGATGTCATACTTGCAGATAGAGGAGGGGTCTGTAAATTGATCCAGTCGAGCTATTGTGTTTTCATTCCAGACAACGCTCCGACAGTTTTCCAAGCCATCTCCAAGCTACATAAGATCTCTGAGTCCGTACATGTGGACGAAGGAGATTGGTCGTTAATGGAATGGTTCTGGGGATTGTTATCCACCTGGGGATGGAAGATTCTGATGGTCATTGGGATGGTATTAGCTATCCTTTTTCTGTTCTGTCTTTGTATACAGTGTGCTCCTGCTGTGTGTGGCCTTTTTGCTACCTCGTGTTCGAGGAGACCTGTCCAGAGAGAGTTACTAAGTACCAGGATGATGCTACAGCAATATCTCAATGATCTGATGAACATAGACCTGGATTCAGATTGACGTGAGTTTAGGTTATTGCCTATGTAAGGGCAAAAGGAGGGTCTGTGGTTCCGTGAATTCTGAACCCGTTCAATGAAGGTTGTTGTATCGTGATGATTTTGGTGTCAGCGAACCGCGAATGACAAGTGCGGTATGCATGAGTGTTTTCGTCATGCTACACCGATGATTTGACTGTGTATTGGACGATCTAGTCTGAACCCTTGGGTTTCATTTTGTGCATAACCGCCATTTTGTGGTTGCCCTCACATAGGCCAATGACTACTGGATGACTGGCCAAGCAAGCCTCTAGGGACGCATACACCTTAGCTTGAGTTCGTGTTGACTTCTGTTTGACCTGAGTCAACTGACCCTGTTGCCCGAGGCTAAACTTGTTGAGCCAGGTCCTTGTTAAGCAGCTGGTCAGATAGAGATCAAAGAGCAGGACATTATTGACTCTATGGCACACCCCTCTATCTTGCCTCTCATCTGTTTCTGCTCCTTCCTTTTATGGCCTTATGGCCTAATTATTGATTTGGGTTAAGGTCTTTTATGACGGGCCCGTCCAGCCTGTTCGAGCAAGAATGCTGGATTTTTGCCTTGTCATTTGGCGATGGGCTGGATAACTGAAAGTGTGTTTGCCGTTATATTATGCCTCTGTAAATGTCATCCTCTGATTGGTCAAATTTGTAAGTAATTGATGCTAGCCAGGAACGTGGTTTTTGGCATAAAAGACGATGCTCCACTCTTTTTGTTTGAGCAGTCTCCTGAGAACATACACCGTGTTGTACTTCTAGGATCTCTGTTACTGGCTGCAGCTAATAAATATGATCTTTGATGTCACCAGAAGAATCCCGTGTCTCTGTACTCTAAGACAGGTGAACCCGAAGACTTCGGGCGTGTCCCCTGCGCCGCTGGGTTTAAATCCCGGTTCTTCAGCAGGGGTACGCGTGGTGCGACCGTACCCACGCTCTGAAGGCCTGGTTACGGGCCGTAGCACCACTCTTGGGGTGACGTAGGGGTAGGCGTGGTACAGCCCGTACCCACGCTCTTAAGGCCTGGGTACGGGCCGTACCCCTATGACACCCCAACATAGGGGGTACGGCCCGTACCCAGGCCTTAAGAGTGTGGGTACGGGTCGCACCACGCCTACCCCTACGTCACCCCAACAATGGTGGTACGGCCCGAACCCAGGCCTGAAGAGCGTGGGTACGGGTCGCACCACACGTACCCCTGCGTCACCCCAAGAATGGTGGTACGGCCCCTACCCAGGCCTGAAGAGCGTGGGTACGGGTCACACCACACGTACCCCTACGTCACCCCAACAATGGTGGTATGGGCCGTGCCCACGCTCTTAAGGCCTGGGTACGGGCCGTTACCCTACGGCACCCCAACATATGGGGTATGGCCCGTACCCAGGCCTGAAGAGCGGGTGGGTGGGTGTCGTGCTACGATCCACATCAGTGGACAGAGACATAGGGGTGGGTGCCTATCACTCCCAGCAGTGCCCAGACATATGAGGGGTGGGCGCCTATCACTCCCAGCAGTGCCCAGACAAATGAGGGGTGGGTGCCTATCACTCTCAGCAGTGCCCAGACATATGAGGGGTGGGTGCAGAGGACCCCCAGCAGTGCCCAGACATATGAGGGGTGGGTGCAGAGGACCCCCAGCAGTGCCCAGACATATGAGGGGTGGGTGCCTATCACTCCCAGCAGTGCCCAGACATATGAGGGGTGGGTGCAGAGGACCCCCAGCAGTGCCCAGACATATGAGGGGTGGGTGCAGAGGACCCCCAGCAGTGCCCAGACATATGAGGGGTGGGTGCCTATCACTCTCAGCAGTGCCCAGACATATGAGGGGTGGGTGCAGAGGACCCCAAGCAGTGTCCAGACATATGAGGGGTGGGTGCAGAGGACCCCCAGCAGTGCCCAGACATATGAGGGGTGGGTGCCTATCACTCCCAGCAGTGCCCAGACATATGAGGGGTGGGTGCCTAGCACTCCCAGCAGTGCCCAGACATATGAGGGGTGGGTGCCTATCACTCTCAGCAGTGCCCAGACATATGAGGGGTGGGTGCAGAGGACCCCCAGCAGTGCCCAGACATATGAGGGGTGGGTGCAGAGGACCCCCATCAGTGCCCAGACATATGAGGGGTGGGTGCCTATCACTCCCAGCAGTGCCCAGACATATGAGGAGTGGGTGCAGAGGACCCCCAGCAGTGCCCAGACATATGAGGGGTGGGTGCAGAGGACCCCCAGCAGTGCCCAGACATATGAGGGGTTGGTGCCTATCACTCCCAACAGTGCCCAGACATATGAGGGGTGGGTGCCTATCACTCTCAGCAGTGCCCAGACATATAAGGGGTGGGTGCAGAGGACCCCCAGCAGTGCCCAGACATATGAGGGGTGGGTGCAGAGGACCCCCAGCAGTGCCCAGACATATGAGGGGTGGGTGCCTATCACTCTCAGCAGTGCCCAGACATATGAGGGGTGGGTGCCTATCACTCCCAGCAGTGCCCAGACATATGAGGGGTGGGTGCAGAGGACGCCCAGCAGTGGACAGAGACATGGGGGTGTATACATCATCCTCCCATTAGCAAAACTCCATGGGTGCATGAAGGCATCCACAATGTGCGACTATGTTGATAGTGCCATGACAACACATCACTGACAGCAGTGTCCCACTCCCATGCGGATGGATGTCCTTCCCCCACTGCATGACACACCACATGTGGGTGTGATGACAAACTACACATGCATACCCACCCCTGGCGGTGGCAGCACAATACACACAGAGATCATGCAACAAGACTGTATCCTCATGTTAAACCCCACTCAACTAAGAGAGCCTAAGGGAACACACATGGTCACCCACATTCCAGGACTGATAGGAATGTACAGGTGCTGGAGCTGCCAACAAGTTGTTGCCTCCCATGGAGGGAAAAGGGTGGAGTACCCACAGATACAATGCCCACAATTGTCAGTCAGGTGCCCAAATACCCTGCAGAACAAGTAACACATATGTGCTAGGCTGGGAGTACACACATGCATAGTGCGGAAAAGGGACCATGTCCACATTAAGCCATGGCAACATACTCCATACACAAGTACAGTGACTACCAAGGATGGCACAGACGATGCAGGCAGAGACATTGTTGAGCAGGCATGGCCAAAGTTGAAGGGATCCCTCACACAGCAAGGAAATGTAGACACAGGTCAGCACAACAATTGGGAAACACCCTGCAGGGAAGAAGTCAGGTGCCACAGAGGAAGGAACACTCCTTGGGACAATGTCACCATACAGTGAGAGCTTACATGACCAAAGATTATTTGCAGAGACCTTGTGATGGCACGCAGATACCAGGCTCATCCCCATGAGCAGCACACTACAACATTTCCCAGACACCTAACACATTATCACCACCCCAACTCAGGGAGCAGCAGCACCAACAGCAATACCAGAAAAGCATTCGTGTGCAAATGAAAAACAAAATGCTTTATTCAGCATAAAAAAATGATTGGATTCGAAATGTACACTATATACAAGGTCCATAGGCCAGTCCATATGCGAATTCCGGCGGGGGGGACACATTGGGACGCGTCTCCTCTAGCTTGCCTGCACAGTTCAGAGTTCCTTTTCATCCACAGGGGGGGGGGCATCATGTGGGGGGGGAGGACCAGGCACCGCAGGGACAGGAGGGGCATGGGTAGGTGTTGTTGGTGCAGGGACGGACGACTCCACCACAGGGGGTGGGGCAGCGCCAAAGGTGGTGGTTAGGGTGGCGCTGCACACGGTCGCAAGGTCTTCCAGCGTCTCCCCTGCACCCGAAGGAACCACAGGCCCCAAGGAGGGGGGGGGGTCGGAGGGATGGGTTGCAGCGCTACTGGGGGAGGGTGTGGACGGGGGGGGACTCAACTCCCCTGCCCAGGGATTTCCTCGACCGCTTGCAGGGTGGTGTCACACTGGGGCTGAGGGACAGACTGGCCATGAAGGACTCTTTTTCTGACTGTTGGGCAGGGGAGCTAAGGGGAGTGGTTTTGGAGGAAGTGGGTCGTGAGGACTGCGGACTCCCACTGTGGCTGCGTGGCTGCCGTTTCCCCCCGACCCAGTGGGTGTGCCTACTTCCCCCTGTGTGTGCGTGACAGGAGGTGTGCGCTTGGCCTTCCCTGTTGGTGTGCTGCCTGTGTCTGGTGTGGTGCGTGCATGGGGATGTCTGGGTGTGCTTGGGACACGCATGGGAGTGGGAAGTGTGGATGGTGCAGGGGTGGGAGGGACGGAGCACTGCAGGAGACCCACTGATGCCGTCAGTGACGAGTCCATGGACCTCAGCAACATCCGTTGGTCAGACATCGCTGCTGACATGCCCTCCATGTCCGACACCATCTGTGTCTGCAGTCTGGTGTGGCCATGGAGGACATTAAGCAGCGATGTCTGACCAACCTGCAATTGCCGCAGGATGTCCACAGACTCGGCATTGACGGCAGCAGGGGAGACAGGGGCAGGGGGTGCGGTGCCTGGCACGAAGGAGACATGTTGTCGCCTAGCACGGACAGAAGGGACCCGAGCAAGTGGGAGGGCGGTGATGGGATTGGAGGGGGCAGCGAGAGATGGAGTGCTGCTTTCAGCTGTGGGAGCAGCCTCCGCCCCCTCTGGGAGCTCAGCCTCGGACCCCGTCAGCGTCATAGTTGGCGTTGGGACTGGACAGGTACTCCGCCTGACTCCCCTCGCCCTCCGTGACACTTGCTGCACCAGACTCCCCAGCACTGGTGGCACCGGTGCTGGATCCCTCCTCCACGTCCGTGCCGGTGTCTCCCTCGGTGTCCCCCGACGATGCTGTGGGCAAGGTGAAGAGACAGGAAATAATCAGACACCTGTATACATATGACACATGAGTCCAAACTACATAGGTCACAGTGCATAGCATAAAAAGCATCATGAGTAACATCTACAATACTACGCACATATGTAAGCCCTGCACTACACAGTTGGTTGACCCACCATGCCACTTGGAAACAATGGAGAGCATGACACAACGGCAAATAACTTGATATCGAATTATACAGAGAAGCAAGTGTCTGTGGACAGTCGAGCACAGCATCTGGACCACACACCATTGCCAAAAAAGGATGGGCATGAACCATGTCTTTAAACTTTAGACACATGCTGCAAAGCACAAACATGAAACCCTGCACAACATGACTGGGTCCATATTTGTTGAGTGTCTGTTCAGACTGTCATCACACACAGGCCAGACCTGGAAAGGAGACATAAGATTTGGACATGTAGGCCTTGTCCGCACAAACCCCCCCCCTCCCTGAGACTATGTGATTGAGACAGAGGAAGGACTTACACCTCTTCATCTGGGATCAAAAAATGTGCTTCATGAAATCCAAAGGGAACTCTAACTACCCCTCGTGGGGCTGACCACACATATTATCGACAAACAACCATCATCAGATAGTTGTACCGAGACACACAGGCACTGGCCACAGTGAGTATGCACAAGCCACATTGGGTCACCCTGTACAGTGGACACATGTAGCACACTTTACGTAAATACAAATGAGGCTAGGGTAAAATGCCCCAGAGCCCAACCTATGCTGAAGACACAGAGAATGTCCACAGTGTTGGATGACACACATGATTCCTAGGAAAAGGTGTCTCAGGGGACTGTAGTGGCCACACTGCTCCATGGTCCTGGATAGATCTGACTGCAACAGGAGCAACCGTCCCCGCACTATGCATATCTCCCCCTCGTGCACATCATGTCTGAGGCCACAACATCGGTCATGCATGCTGCAAGTCTGGTCATTTCAAGCCTCACACTCCTATGTTGAGACTCAGCATCAGTGCTAACAGTCATGGACCCCAAAATGACTGACCTGGACAGGGCAGAGGCAAGGTCCCAACACATGTCACAGACCACCCCCACACATGATGCTGCAAGCTTTGGGCACTTGGATTAACTGGCAGCCTAGATTACCTTGTGCAAGAGTGACTACACACAGACCAGGGAACACATGTCAAGGAGGGGAAGGGAGGAAGAATAGCACCCGGTGACTTGGGGGAACAGGATATGCACTGCACATATAAACCCTGGCAGTGTATCCAGGAATGAGCACTTCCAAAAGCTGGTGACACACAACAAACACACATGTACCTACCCTTTCCTGCTGCTGCTTCTCCTGTAGCCGCCTATCCATGTCAGGGAAGACCACCGCCAGGACATGCTTCATTTGGTGGGTCAGGTGCTGGCGCCCGCCGTGTTTGCGTGGAGGTGAGTCCCCCAGCAGGACCCGGGCGATCCTCCTGGTCCAGCACCGGATGTCCTGCCAGCGTTTCCTCACCTGGGCCAGGCGCCGACTGCGACCCTCCACCGACCTCACGGCCCTGACGGCCCGCGTCCAGATCTCCCCCTTGGCGTAGGTGGCTACCTGTGAGGATGACAAAGTGAGACAACATCAATACACCTGCTCCATGTCACAGAGACACACATTAGAACAATTTGGCTTGTTTGAACAGGGCATAGTATGCAGCCAACTCATTGCACCTTTGTCATAGGGACATTAGCCTCTGGGGAAGCCCAAAAGCACTACGTGGCATTGAAAGTACACAGGTGGCATGAGGGGTGTGACACAATCACTGATCATGGCTCACACTGTGCATCACAAGCAACACCAGGATTATGGACAACACCTCAAAGCAGTCACATGCCCCAGGCCACTCACGCAACCTCAGCGGAGTACACAGACACACACAGCCACAGGCCAATCATCTGCCATTGGCAACTGCGGGTAAAAACCTCACTCTGCACATGTGCCACTTGACTGGGGGGTGTCACAGGTGTGGGGCTAGCTCGCACGTCAGACACACAGCACGGCTCCCTGCTCCCTGCTCACATCAGATGGGTAGGGCAAATGCATCCTCCATGCAGCTGGGGTGCAACACTCCACATAGACACTCACCCACATGACAGGGGACTTACACACACACACCAATGTCCATGGCCCGTACACATCCTTTGGACACTCTCACCACAGGTACACTCAACTCACACACATCTGTGGGTACAGTCACCTGTCACACTGGGGGAACCACATAATCACATCAGGACTATAGAAACAACATTCCCAAGAGGATTAGCCAGGCTGAAATTGGCATGCACCATGCAGTGATAGTCACAGTAAGCACAATGAAAGTGAGGAGTGCAGATATGAACCACATCATGCTCTGCATGGGAGACTTAAGGCATTCCCCCCCCTGGTACCCACCATGAACAACATTGCATGTCTGTCACACCTGGATACAATGCCAGAAGTGACAGACACAAAAAAAGGGCACAGTCAAAGCTAGTGGAGTCAGCACTCACCTGCTCCCCTGGTCTCCCATACAGGCAGGGGTACTGTGGGAGGATGACATCCAGCAACACCTCATTCTCCTCTTGTGTGAAAGGCTGGGCCCTCTCCACAGACCTGGACATGGTGCCAGAGGAATCACAAGCAGCAGCAGTGGTGTGGAATGAAAGGTTGTGCAGGCAAGTACTCTCTCATGGGTCCTGTCTGCCTTATATCTGCCTTGCTGGGCTGTTTCATTTACAGGAGTACAGAGTGATTGGTCAATCTCATTTGCATCCTACGTTTCCTCCAATCCCTTTAAACCTACCCCAGTGAGGGCCTTTGCATGCTTCAAAATTTGAGCATGATGTCAAGTCAACAACCACTTTGCAACATAGTATATTGTCTCCAGCCGACTTTTGCTGGCCACCTGATGAAAAATTTTGAACTGGAAACTCGGTCTCCATGACAACCAGCATGCATTCAGGCCCTTATACTTGTCCCTCATGTGTCCCCTATGTAATTTCACTATCCACACACAGGTACGGTGCATTCCACACGTACCCCGAGGGCACCACTACTCTAGTGATACGGTCCGTACACGCGTGTGTAGGGTCCGTAGCACTATGGTAGTGTTGCCGTAGGCGTACGCCATGGTGCTACGGGCCGTACATACGCGGGTACGAGCCGTATCTCTAAGGCGTACGCCTACGCCGACACTACCCTAGTGCTGCGGGCCGTACCCACGTGTGTAGGGCCCGTAGCACTATGGTAGTGTTGCCGTAGGTGTACGCCATGGTGCTACGGGCCGTACATACGCGGGTACGAGCCGTATCTCTAAGGCGTACGCCTACGCCGACACTACCCTAGTGCTAAGGGCCGTACCCGCGTGTGTAGGGCCCGTAGCACTATGGTAGTGTTGCCGTAGGCGTACGCCATGGTGCTACGGGCCGTACATACGCGGGTACGAGCCGTATCTCTATGGCGTACGCCTACGCCGACACTACCCTAGTGCTATGGGCCGTACCCGCGTGTGTAGGGCCCGTAGCACTGTGGTAGTGTTGCCGTAGGTGTACGCCATGGTGCTACGGGCCGTACATACGCGGGTACGAGCCGTATCTCTATGGCGTACGCCTACACTACCCTAGTGCTACGGGCCATACCCGCGTGTGTAGGGCCCGTAGCACTTTGGTAGTGTTGCCGTAGGCGTACGCCATGGTGCTACGGGCTGTACACACGCAGGTACGAGCAGTATCTCTATGGCGTACGCCTACGCCAACACTACCATGGGGATAGGACCAGTGTGTACACGTATGTCTGTACGGTCCTTGCACACACGCATACTCCTACCCAAACCCCATATTGTGATACGACCATACACACTCCCTCAGAGCGTGTGTACGGTGCGTTTCACAGCTTACACTGGTGATAGGAGGCGCACAGGAAAGGAATGG
Organism: Triturus cristatus; assembly: GCF_964204655.1. NCBI lineage: Eukaryota > Metazoa > Chordata > Amphibia > Caudata > Salamandridae > Triturus > Triturus cristatus. Next base: position 561,844,243 of record NC_140590.1, read on the forward strand.
AGGTGTATGACTCGCACAAGGATGGACATCAAGTCATTGTCAGTGCAGTGCATCATGTGTAGGGCCTAGGTGTGTCAGTCAGTGAGCTGGCACATGTCTCCTCATGTTTTAACCCACTAGCTGTCTGATGACCTGTGTACACATGTCATGTGTGATGGGGCACCATTTGGCGCACTTCCCCTTCACACGTTTTACATGTGTGCATGTAGTTCAAACTTGTCAAGCACTGCATCACTGGCATGGCATAGTCCCCAACACCCGCAACTGTCCCCTGATGCCAGGTACATGGATGATGACACCTGACATCTCACTACCAGCGTGTCACGATGTGACTATGTCATGTGTGTGTGATGTGTTCCCATGATCTTGCTGTTGGTGTTCCGTCAACGCCATCTGCTGTAGCTGCATCCAACATGTGTCTGTGTGTAGATGCCCAGGTCACACTATTACGCACACCAGGACACATGTGGAATAACACGTGACGTGTGTCTGTATGCATCTAACAGGGACTTGCAAGATTAGGACATATCTGCGTAGTCTCAATGTCTGTGTGATCATATTTGACATGTACCCCTTCATGGCAAGGTGTGTGGTCTGTCCTTTTTCCATGACATGTGACCTGTGCGTCTAGCTTGCCGGCAGCTGTCTGTATGAGATGACATCCTTCAAATGCACATATGTGTATGTATGTCACTCCTGTAATGTGTCTGGCTGTTCACTCACACTGGCCCACAGCTACTTCCATGCCATGTCATGTAGACCTTGACAATCCATGTATGTAGCTGGCTCTTGGTAGGAGTATCACCTGGCTGGCATACGTGCACAGAACAGACTCTGTATGTAGCATATGTGTATTAGGTGTTGAACATGTGCTCCGTTCATTGACATTGGTGTAGTGATGTACTCAATCTTCGTTATTACTTCCAAATTTCTGCAGGGCACCGCCTCGCCCCCTACCAATGCCAGACTTGGCTGCCATGAGGGAACGTGACTGTATACGCCGCTACCGCTTCTCCCAACCGTTGATTGACAACTTGACCGCAAGGCTGGCACCACACCTCCAACCGCTACACAGGTATCCTACTGCACTGACACCCAAGATGAAGGTGATGTCAGCCCTACATTTCTTTGCCACCGGTACGTTTCAATTGACCATAGCTGATGTAGGTGGCATGTCTCAGACCATGTTCAGCCGTGTCCTGCATGATGTTTTAGAAGCCATGTTGGAGCACCTGGATGAATTCATCCATTTTCCAACTCGTGAGCAGTTGACAGGTATCAAGGGTGAGTTCTATGCCCTGGGAGGGATGCCCCATGTAATTGGGTCCATTGATGGGACACATGTGGCTTTGGTACCACCACAGGCACAGGAGGTAGCCTTCCGTAACCGTAAACATTACCACTCCATTAATGCCCTTGTGGTGTGTCTTGCTAACATGGTGATTTCCCATGTCTGTGCACGTTTTCCAGGCTCAGCACACGATGCCTACATCATGAGGCGTAGCAGGGTGCCAGAAATGATGCTGCAGCTGCACAACGAACGAGCATGTCTTGTTGGTGAGTAGACTCTGTTTGTCCAGTATTCAGCGGTATCTTAGTATGTGACGACATCTCCTGACCCTCTTCTTTACATGATGTTTCCATGTAGGGGACTCTGGCTATCGCAACATGCCATGGCTGGTGACGCCTCTCCGCAACCCGAGAACAGCTGCAGATCACCGTTACAACAGCGCCCATGGGCAGACCAGGCGAGTGATTGAGAGGACGTTTGGCCTCCTGAAGAGCCTATTTCGGTGCCTCCACAAGACCGGCGGGTCCCTCCCATATGTACCGGTGAAGGTCTGCAAAATCTTCCTCGTGTGCTGCATGCTGCACAACATGGCAGTGGAGAAAGCTGTGCCACTCATCCTGGATCCCGATGAGCAGGAACATCCACCTGTGGAGGATGACGGCCTTGGTCACGAGGCAAGTGAGGAGGAGGAGGAGGAGGAGGAGGAGGACATCCGGAGACAGTTCATACGCAACTTCTTCTCATAATGGTGAGTCCCTGGGTCTGAGTGTGCATGCTTGGAGCCTTGTGTGGCATGTGTTGCAATGTGTGTGTCCAGCTGACTGTATGCTAAGTGACTTTGAGGTGTGTTCTGATGTGTCACTCGAGTGCTGATGTCATTCCACACATTTTAGCTGACACACTCAATTGACAACTAGCATGGTGTCAACCTTATTCATGTAGAATACATGACCATGCATGCGGATGACTATGTTTTTCCTGACTTCTTGTGTGTCTCTCATCCCCAGGTAGTTGCGCATGCTGTCTGCTCGTGGCATCGTTGTGCTCCTGCTATTCCTCATGAGTAATGCAACGTGTGCTGAATCAGCGTTACATGTACGGACATGGTGAAAATTCTCCTTTGGGTAAGGATTGCAGCAGGGCTTTTTAGGTGTGGTAGTTGTTTGTAATGTGTGGGCACTGCTCCTGTGCAGGTTTTGTTACTATGCATACATATCGACTCACCATGGGGCACATGACATGTGGCATGACTCACATGAATTGATAGTCACACTTCGTGACAGTCATCTGTTATGGGATTGTGGTTTGTGATGAAGGCATCAATGTGTGTACAACTTCCCTCGGAAACATACGGGAGGCTACGGGTGGACATATTGCGGGACATTCCCATATGATGCTCAATGGGGAATTGCAGCCTCTCTCCGTGTGCAGCAGGGGATGTTTGGCTCAACCCCTTCACTTGTGTGCCAGTATAATGGAATTACAGCATCTGTGGTGCAAAGGGGGTGTCCGGTGTAGGTCCCACATGTTAATCCAATAGACCTGTGAGTCTGTTAATGTTGATGCTTTTGCATAGGTGTGAGCCTGAGTAATAAAGGTGTTCCTCAGCCTCCAAGGTGCCTCATCTCTGTCAATGCAGGTCTCTTGCCACTGTGCATGCGGCATCTCTGGCATGGTTGTCAAGGATTGTGCATATGAGTCTATGTGTAGATTAGCAACCTGCATGCTGTTCTTCATGTATTTGATTCTCTATTGTGCATGATGTCCATGGCTGTGTATGTGTTTTGGCATGTTAGTCCCCCCCACGGGCCGTCAACACCTTCTGAGGTGTGTTTCCTGTGCGCAGCTCGGCCTTCAGTTTCATGATCCGGTGTCAGTCATCTTTGGTGATTGTCCATCCTTTGTCTCTGGGTGTGCCATAGCAAACCGGTAACTCCTTCCTTGACATACACCTGTTGCAGTAGTCCTTTCTGACATCCTAGTCTTTGTGTGGATATTGTGGCATAATTCCCAGGACATGCCGCCTGCTGTTGCAGCCACTGCAGCAAGGGCACACGTAGTTTCCAGATTTGGCAACACACACACATCAAAGGTGCTCCTCCCTTCCTCCCTCAACACATTTATTTGGCTGTCTTCAGCTTGTCTGTGCCACAGTTGCGGCCACGCGGTACCAAAGGCTGGACCGTCTGCACATGCAACGTGCACATTGCACGACCCTCAGGTCCTTGCATGACCCACATCACACTACAGTGTGATGTTGCAGCCACCCTCCAAGCAAGGTCCATCCACACATCTCCCGCCTGCTCTCAGGCATGCACTGAGCGCACACACAACACCTTTGCATGATGAGTGTGCAACTCCGACTGCCTACACAGCGCTGCCACACCTTCCAGAACCTGTCACACCCACCAGGTCATGTCCCTCCTACTCCCCACCAGATCTGTACCCCTGCAAGGCAATGGGAGGGACTCAAGCCTTCGGCATGTAGTATGCTTTCGTCGTGAGGCACATGGCACAGGTATCATCTTTCAGCGTGTCAATCGACAATGTGTCCAGGACCCCCTTATCCACCATCACATGCGCACACGACCTCATCATCAACTCGTATGCCATTGACAGCCAGGCGCTCCTCACCCTCACCAAGGACGCAGACATTTCCAGTTCCAATATTCAATATTGCATGGGATTCATAGATGAATGGCAGAACAGTAGCCACCTGAGGCTGGACTTGTACAGGACTGAGGTCAACATCTGAGGATTGTCCCCTTACAGCTGGGTCAACTGCTTGTGTCCCACCCACAGAAGCCCCGCACAGGCACCCAGTGTCCACGCACACAAGATGTTGTGCATCATGGATTGCTTGCTCTAATTTGCCATGGTAATCACCAGCATCTGTACTTCACACTGCAACACCCTCAGCATTATGCATATGATCCCCAGATAGATCCACTCCAAGGTAAGACGGACCATCCCCCAGGTCCATGACAATATCCGTGTCAAATACTTCCCTGCCCTCTACGGATCAGCCACATCCAAAATCCAGGCACACTTGTCCACATCCAGGCTGCATCTGCACACCTCAGCGTCAACATGCCGCGCCCCAGCCACATCACCGTCCAGCAGAGATAGCTGCAATGGATCACTGTGTGCTGCAGGATGACCTTCAGACTCCTCACCCACACTCAGGAGGCAGGCCACAACCCTGACCCAAAACCAACCTTGTACCACTGTCATCCGAGACCCCGTAGTGCCATCTCCGTGCATCCAACCTTGACCTGGCCACCATTCTTCTGATCCACCGTACTCCTGCATGCATAGGTGAGTATTGTGCTCCGTGTCTGCATTGAATGGTACATTGTGACCCATGTGTGTCCTGTACCAGACTCCTATCCCAGGGTATGGATGTGTGGAGTTAGTTCAACACTCAGGCATAGTTTGACATTTACACACACAGATGTTGGGGAATAATGCCAAATGACAGCAACATCTCATGACAAAATAAAGTATTTATTTTTGGTGGAGTAAGTCTTTTGGTGGATGAAGTAAGGTGCTCTACCGGGTGCATAGAATCCAAAGTTCACAGGGGGAGATGGCATCCTTGTCAGTTGGAGTCATCAGAGTCCAGACCACAGTGTTGGTCATCATTGGTCAGACTGTGACCAGCAAGTCCATGTGGCAGAGAATGTCATTGGGTGAGGTGGTGCTGTTGCGCCAGAGGGCCAGGTGCCAGGCCAGGTGACCTGGGAGATGTGGATGGTCCGCTGACTCTCACGGTCTTTTCCGTGGACGACCCACCTTCCTCCGGGGACCCTCAGATTCAGGCCTTGACGATGTATGTGATGCTCCGTCGGAGGAATCCTCCTCCTCCTCCTCCCTCCCTGTGGCTGGTGCTGGTCTTTGCCTGGTGTCACAGGGAGGGTTGCCCATGTTGTCGGCAATCCGACGGAGTGAACGGCTCATGTCCGTTTGCACCGCCAGGAGCTCAGCCAGTCTTGCCTCCATCCGTCCTTGGTGTTGTTGTTGACTGGCATGTTGCTCGGCCTGCAGGTTCTTCATCTCGTCGAGGGTCCCCTTGATGTCTGTGAGGCTCGACACAACCTGGCTGATGCCCCTGGTGTCACGCCGGTATGTGTCCAGGATGTGGCGCATGTGTGCCATACCGGTTCCCTCAGCTGGCTGGTCAGGTTCTCGCCTCTGCCTGCCTCCACTCCCACCACCCCTGCCCACACGAGCCTGGCCTGCCGTTGTGGGCACATCGGGTCTACGGGACCCCTGAGGGATGGCATTAGCATGGTAGTCTGCCTCCTCCTGGGTGCCCGGAGAACCTTGTCCCTCCTGGTCAGACTGGCTGTGTTGTTCAGTGCGAGCAGGGCTCCTGGGTGTCTCCTGGGATGTGGCAGGAATGGGGGTGGGGGTTGGCACAGATGTACCTGACGCAGGTGCTGCAGGGGCTTGGGCACTAGAGGGGCCAGGTTGGTCGGGGTCATCCACGGAGTGGTGAGAGTCATCGCTGCCGGTGGGATCATCTTCACGCTGAGCCTGGGACTGTGATTGTTCCCCCCCCATTGTTGGGGGGAGGTCGATGACGTTGCCCTGTGTGTGAGAGAGAGACAATGTTAATGCTGTTTCTTGCCACATCCATGTTTAATACATATTCAAGTAGTCACAGTTCCTCCAGGTGGTTGGATGTGCCTAGCATTCCTCTCAATGTACACTTGGGAATGGGTATGTTGCGGGGGACAGATTGGTATGTGCTCCTGAGTGTTTGCCAGTAGATTTTTGGCTGGGATGCTTATTTGGCTATGGATTGGCCTTGTTGTGTCACATGTCCATTGTGAGAGTGGGTAAATCCGTTGCCTGCCCCGGGGGGGTGTGCTTATGTGAGGGGGGTGTGACCAGGCCTGCTGTTGTGTGTAGTGTGATTTGTCATTGGGTCTCCCAGGTGATGTGTCTGTCCCCTCATGGTGCATGCTGGCATGACAGTGTGTGTGAGTTCCTGTGCTGGGTATGTGAGCTAGTGGAGTTGTTGTTTGAGTGTACAGTGGTCAGAGGAGGGCCTTGTGCTGCCTACAGCAGGGCCAAGTGTCAGCTACCTTGTCATTACTTTGCCAGTCCCTGTGCATTGGGCATGGTGCATGGGTATGTACCTAGGCCATATCGGCTGTGGGCATTGGTGTCTGGTTCTGAGTTGCACAATGTGTTGTGTGAGCCCCACCCTCCCAGCATCTCGGACATCCAGTCTTGGGTTTGTGGTTGGTGTGGCCTGGGGCATGGCATTGCCTTTATTTGTGAATGCGGCATGGAGACGTTAGTGGCATGAGCGTGGTTTTTAGGGTGTGGTTGTGTGTGGTGAGGGCTTGGGGGTAGGTGAGTGCATTTGTTGTAGTTGGGGTGTGGATGCCATTCCCCCCATGTTACATGAGTTGTTTGTGTACTCACCAGGCTCTGTGACTCCTTCGACTCCGTGTACTCCCATCGGCGGAAGCGTGGCCATCACCTTCTCCTCCCAGGGATGTTAATGTACAGGTCTGCGGGGCAGCCCGCCTCCAGTGATGTTACTCTGGGCGTATTCCTCGTTCATTTTCCTCTTGACTGCCCTGCGCAGATCGTACCACCTGGCTTGGCATTCATGCCTGGTCCTTCGGATGGGCGCAACAGCATTCCCCTTATCGACGATCCTCTGCCACAGGCTGTTTTTTTGGGCTATGCTGGTCTGTCTGACCAATGTTCCAAACAGCTGTGGCTCGACTCTGATGACTTCGTTGACAAGGAGCTCCAACTCCGCTGTTGTGAACTTTGAATTCTTGTCAGTGGGCATGGTGTGGGGTGTGGGTGTGGATGGTTGTGGGTGTGTGGGTGTGAATGTGACGGTATGTGTGTGAAGGTGAAGAGGGGGTGTTTGTGAAGGAGGTTGTGTAAAGGTGTGTAAGTGAAGGTGTAGTTGAGGTGTGATTAAGGTGCAGTTGTTTGTCTGTGGTGTCTGTGAGCAGTGGGTCTGTTGCAATGGCTCATGGGTTGTTTGTGTGGGCCCTTTTTATTGGTCCATTTGTGGGTGTGGCTGTGTTTGAATTTGTGGTGGGTGTGTTATAAGAGGTGGTTGTGATTTGGTCCTCTGTTTGCCTATTTGGATGTGGCAGGTCAGTCATAGAGATGTCTTTTGTCATGTTGACGTGTTTTGTGGTGTTGTGCGAGTCGAATTGACCCTCCTTGTGCTTCTTTACAGTGTCCTGGTTCTGTACGAGTCTTCTTCGCGGTGGTACGGTCCGTACATATGCGATGCTGGGTGAGGGTGCTGGGGTACGGTGTTGGGGTACGGTGCGTACAGGTGCGGGGCTGTGCTACGGTGTTGGGGTGCAGCGCGTACAGGTGCGGGCTGTGCTACGGTGTTGGGGTTCGGTGCGTACAGGTACGGAGCTGGGCTACGGTGTTGGGGTACGGTGCGTACAGGTGCGGGGCTGTGCTACGGTGTTGGGGTACGGTGCGTACAGGTACGGGGCTGGGCTACGGTGTTGGGGTACGGTGCGTACAGGTACGGGGCTGTGCTAAGGTGTTGGGGTGCGGCGCGTACAGGTGCGGGCTGTGCTATGGTGTTGGGGTACGGTGCGTACAGGTGCGGGGCTGTGCTACGGTGTTGGGGTATGGTGTGTACAGGTACGGGGCTGGGCTACGGTGTTGGGGTACGGTGCGTACAGGTACGGGGCTGGGCTACGGTGTTGGGGTACGGTGCGTACGGGTACGGGGCTGGGAGACGGGCCTGGGGTGCGGCGCGTACAGGTGGGGGCTGGGGTACGGTCCTGGGGTACAGGGCATACGGGTGCGGAGTTGGGAGACGGGCCTGGGGTGCGGCGCGTACAGGTGGGGGGCTGGGGTACAGTCCTGGGGTACGGGGCGTACAGGTGCAGGGCTGGGAGACGGGCCTGGGGTGCGGCCCGTACAGGTGCGGGGCTGTGCTACGGTGTTGGGGTACGGTGTGGAGGGGGGTACGGTGCTGACATACGGGGGTATGGTGCGGACATGTGCGGGGTGAGGGGGGCTGTACGACTCGTATTTGGGCACAAGTTTAGCCGTGTACATGTAGGCTACAGCGTTCGCTCCGTACGGGGCCTTTTACATGCGGTTGTGTATTCGGACGGGCGGTACGGATCGTTCTTGCGCGCTCGGACTTCTGTTTCACGATTTGCGCGGAAAAATGTCCGGCTCCCTGTCGGACACTTTTCCTGACGCTATTCGGATGTAAAAATTTCCGGCTCCCTCTCGTACCCTTTTCCCGACGTAATTCGTATGTATTTTTCACGTACGAATCGTACTTCGCAGTTTGTACGGTACTTGTACGATTCGTACGTAAAAAAATACGGATACGAGTCGGACGGTAAATTTTTTTCACGGATCGGAATCGGCACCTCTATGTACTGCAAAATGCAATTCACAAACCTACATGTGGAGGTCTTTGCCCTGCCTTTCTTTTGCAAGCATACATTTTCGTAGTCAATGTGGGAGGTTTGGGGAAGGAGCTGGAAAATGGAGAGTATTTCTGAATTAATGGGAGGTTAAGGGAGGTTTAAGGAGACATTCAGAGAGGCTGGGTGAGGGGTTAAGTGAGATGTGCCCACCCACAAAAGAATACATCTATTACTATTCACAAAACTGCCTTTATATTGGCTTCTACAGCCAGAAAGGATCCCAAACAGTCATAAATGTACTTCAGCTCAGACCTAGGGTACGTTCAGCGCCACTCCTGGCCACTTAAAGTTTACACAACACCCTCCCATAGCAAATAAGGCGCTTAGAAATGAACCCTATAGGAAATCACTGAAAACAAATTAATGTATTTAAATGATTATATATATATATATATATATATTATCTACTGGCGGTCGCCAGTAGATAGTTATAGTTAGGACCGTGTTTCCATAGGAAATCCGCAACATTCTATTTGGAATAACTTTGGCACCGGTTGACGAATCCTCGCGAAATTTTCAAAATAGGTGGGGCGCTCCGCTCCGCTCCGCTCTGCTCCTACCCTGAAAGTCTCGGGGGGATTCGTCAAGCGGGGGCTGAGAAAAAAGGGGGGTCCCAAAACGCGTTTTCCCCATTCAATTTTCCATAGGGACCTTTAGTCCAAGGTACAGCCCGAACGGCTGAACAGAATTACTTGAAATTTGGCAGAGAGGTAGTCCTCAGCTCAGGGAAGTGCCTTTTGCAGGTCTGGTGTCAATCTGTTCAGTAGTTCCTGAGAAAATCAAAAGTAAAATCATATATATATGTGGGCGGAGCCTAACCACACATCTCATCCTGAGATCTGATTGGCTGTCAGCACTTCATCCAAGAAGTGTTGGCAGCCATCTTGGGACCAATATACATGATAGCACCTCATTAAAAAGCATTGCAGTTAATAGAAGGTTTTAAGACTTTAGTTACATTATAAATCATTTGTTGATGGTACCATACTCATTTTAGGAATTGTGGTATGTTCTAAGGTGATTTCACCATGTGAAAAAGCCTTCTGCTGGGATATCATGATTGAGAGAAAAATATTTTCTCATGCTTTTCCCACAGAGGTTTGGAAGGTGATCTATAAGCTAAACTGAGAGCTTATTTTCTGTAAATTCACATTATCTTTCTCAGTCATGTGAGAATGAAGTCTGACATTCTCAGTAAAACATGTACATCCAACAAGGGCAGAGACTGTCAGTTGATTCCTTTGTGTTCTACTGCAGCTTCCCAGAGTGTTCCAAAGAACAACTAGAGCGCTAATAGTCCTACTTATGATAAACGTAGGGCACACCTGAAGCCATCTTGCTTGGATTAAAGTGGTAAATCTTAAAACATTTAATTTAAAAAGGAACAAAATGAGGGGGTTCATTTTTCCATAACAAGTATGATTAGTGCTGCAGAAAGAAAAACTAGGGCACATTTTGACTTCTGAAATCCTCTTTTATTTCATTAAAAAATTCTGACATGCAGACTGAAACATGCACTTTCAATACCAGCAGCAGTTTTCCCTGGTGAGCAGTAGCTTTACTACAGTGATGAGCAAAAAGAGTGCTAACATTCTGAATTTATGGCACATGTGTGACACATCTGAATGCCTTCTTGATGGAATCAAAGTAAAAAGCTGAAAGTATTTCCTACTGAGGAGACTGCAGTAAATGAGGAAATTAGGAAACTTCATAACAAATAAGTCTCCCAAGATGGCCACCAGAGACAAAAGAGCCCAAATGTAGCCCAAATATCACCCAGATGTAGCCCAAGTATAACCCAATGACAGAATGTTCCAGAGTGTTCTTAAAAACAACTAGAGCGCTTACTGTCTTTATTATGACAAAAGTATGGCACACCTGAAGCCATCTTGATTGGAATAAGCTGATAACACTTAAAACATTTAATTTAAAAAGGAACACAATGAGGGGGTTCATTTTGCCATAGAAATTATGATTAATGCTGAAGAAAGAAAATGAGGGCACATTTTGAGTGACTTCTCAAATCCTCTTCTATTTCATTAAAAAATTCTGACATGCAGACTGAAACATGCACTTTTAATACCAGGAGCAGACTTCCATGGTGAACAGTAGTTTTACTACAGTGATCTAATGAGCAACTAGAGTGCTAACTTTCAGAATTTATGGCAAATGTGTGACATATCTGAATACCTTCATGATGGAATCAAAGTAAAAAACTGAAAGCATTTCCTACTGAGGAGACTGCAGTACATGAGGAAATTAGGAAACTTCATAACAAATAAATCTCCCAAGATGGCCACCGGAGACAAAAGAGCCCAAATGTAGCCCAAAATCACCCAGATGTAGCCCAAATATAGCCCAATGACAGAAGTGTGCAAAACACTTATTATTTTGGGTTTTTGCAGTGTTATATAGTGCAGACTTGTCAGGTATTGGAGTGCTTTACATGAGCATTGGTTACATCACACAAGAACAAATTCATTTTGGTTGTAGACATGGGGAGACTAAGTGATTTGACCAGAATCACAGAATGTCGAGCTGAAGCAGAAACTCCAACCTGGTTCCCCAGTTGCAAAGTCTGCAGTTCTGGAAGTAACACCACATCCTCTCCCCTAAGTGCAACATTTAATCAAGTGGTCAACTGGATAAAAAAACATAAAGATAACAAATAATTTAAAAGTGCTTTGTCGCTATTTGAAAACTCAGAAAATATGTCCTTATTTTAGTCTTTTAGAGCACTAACCATAATTTTGATGCCAATAAGACCCTCTCATAGATGTAATTTGTAAAGGAAATGCTCTAGGTATTACAGTTTTGATTACATCAAGATGACGTCAGGCGTTCCACACTTTTGTAATAAATATAGAATGTTAGCAATCTAGTTGTTCATTAGGATACTGTTGAGAGGCAGAGGCCAGGGGCACGGACTCTGAAAATTGAAGGAAGGTAGGAGGGTGCAAAGGCAACAATTTAACCACACTGAGCAGGCAGGAAGGGCCGTGGCAGCACAACAGACTATGGAGGGCAGTGGAAAGGGGGGCAGGGGCAACAAACCAACAATACAGGACTTGCAAGAGAGGCTGTGTCAATGTAATAGACCATTGTGGGCAGAAGGAAGAGACAATGGTAGTACAACCATACATGCCAACAGACCCGATTCAGCCAGGAAACGTACAATGTTTTTAAGCTCAAATGGGCTTTATTTGATCTGTCTCCTGTCTACAATCTCCTCTTTTTCAATGCAACTCAAAGGGGAAAATCAATACCCCAGTTTTTTTTCAAAATCTCCCTCTTACCAAGTTCAAAATGTTCGCAAGTATGGTACATTGGATCATGGAAGGAAATGGGGTAGGGACATGGACTTGGATAACAGAGGACAGGAGGGGCATGGAGAGGTGCACCAAACTGACCCTTCAGGGCAGGCATCAGGGTTTGCAGCAGCACAATACACCGCACAGGGCATGCGGGACGGGAGTGCAGCACAACAATCCATAGAAAGCAAGAGGGAGGGGACAGGACCATGCACATGGACAACAGAGAACAGAGGGGCAAGAGGCAATGGTAGCTAGCTGACCATAATGGACAGACAGGAGAGAAAGCTGCAGCATAACAGACCATAAAGGGCAGGAGGGACGGATCAGGGGCATTACAATGGAACAGACAAGCCAGGAGGGAGAGAGTAGGGGTCTGCACATGTAAACAGAGGGCTGGGGGCAAGGGGGCAGGGCAGGAGCAGCAAAATAGCCATGGAGGTCAGGCAGGATGGGCACTAGAAGCAAGACACACCATGAAGAGCAACAGTGAGACTGTGATGGCATACACACAGACCATGGAGGGAAGGTGGGAGGGGGTCAGGGGCAGCTAACTGACCACACAGGGAAGGTGGGAGGGGCAGCACAGAAGACCATGCATGGCAAGTGGGAGGGTTAGTGGCAGCACAATGGCTATGATGGGCAAGAAGGAGGGTGCAGGGGCATGCACAAAGGACGATGGAGGATAGAAGGGAGGGTCAGGACCTGTGCACAGACAAGAAAGTTCAGGGGAATGGGCCTCACAACAGACCGCACGGGGCAGGCAGGAGGAGCAGTTGCAGCACAACAGACCAGGGAGGGCAGAAGGGTGTGGCAGTACAATGGACCATGTAGGACTGGAGCAGGGGTCTCCAACCTTTTCTGTAGTGAGAGCTACTTCCGATCAGTGAAAATCTTCGTGAGCTACTAAAGGCCAAGCAACTCGCGCATTTTTTGGAGACACCTCCCACGCCCTGCTTAATTGTCTTTAAGCCTAATTTCTTTATGGCCCATAGTGTGGTATGAACAAAATACAACTATAGAGCTGATCAAAGCTGTCAGCAGACTGAAAATCATTAAATAGTAAACTGTATATCTGTCTCACACCTCATTCGCCACACTGCTATGCAATGCGTCACATAACATGATAACGATAACTGCACCTTGGTGTTTATCAGGCAAGACAAGAAAGCACTTCCAACATAGGATCAAAAACCAAAGAAAACACTTCGAACCAACCACCCTACACATGCCATAGCTTGCTAACCATGTAGGTAAGTGCACCGGTGCCACAATTAGTAAGCACTATTAAACTGCTACAATAGAAGGCTTCCCCTTTCTTCATTATCAAAAAAAAGTAAAACAAAGGGAGAAAGGTTATGTTACAAATGAATACATATGATTTTCATTCATGTCCGGGCCTTTGCAGACTATTGGAACAACAAATGGCCGACATTTGGAAAGGTGGTAGCCTTGCTTTCCTTATAAAGCACTTCACTCAGTTCTATAACACATGCTTTAAGTCTGCAAAGTCCATTTTCAGAAAATGCATAGTTCTGCAATGTTCAGCAACAGACTGTCTGCTAAGCCTTGCACTCACTGCACAGTCCTCTTCGACTTCCAGTAATAATATAGTAGCATGAAACATAGGTCAATGTCCCTCAGCGCATACCTCAATAAACAGAAAGCTCCATAGCCTGATCAATAACAGGTTCTAGCCAGAAACAACCTTTTGTAATCCATTAAAAAAGGAATACAATACATTCATCTAGTCCAGCCTTATCACACTTCTCTTGAGTAGGACTCGCCTACAAACAATACGAACACATGCAAAAAAATATAGTTGGATTATTTTCATATAAACATAACTTTCTGAAAATGAGCATGAAAAATAAATAGCACACTGGTAGTTCGCCTTATTCTCATGGTATTTCAAATGGGCTCTCATCACCCGCCCAGACCGTGGGGAAAGCTGATATTTCTCAGACATTTCTGTAACTATGCATAAAGAGGGCTGCATTATAGCGCCTATTTGCTTTAATTGAACATTAACTAATCTAATATACAGATCAAATTAATTCAAACTCCTACACATCATGAAATACTGAAAATGCTCAGACAAGCGATCATGAATTTGTTCCTTAAAAACATGCCAAATCTGATCACACCTCGTGCATGCTCACACACTGCAGTTGTCTATTGCACTCACTAGCCTGCTTTCCTCCTACATAGGCCATGAGTTTCTAAATCAGTACAATGGAGTCCTTCATTCAACATTCTTCTGAGTAATACCTCAAGAACCATGCTAAATAAAGACATTACAACAATGGGATCAAAGTGCATGGGTAAAAGGGCTAATGAGCCTTGCTTAGAAAAATCCCACGCAAGAAGAAATTACATCATCTCAGCCCAGCCACTAAAATTGTAAACTGCCGCTAATAAATGCATAGCAGTAGAAGTACTTAACAAATCAATTTGTTTTGCGTAGCTGTGGTGCAGCAAAACACAGCTCTGTGTCACACAAGCAGAGCTGCCTATGCACAAAGGAAGAGTGTGGGAGACAGAGAGACTGGGAGTGATGGGACAGAGAGGTGAAGGGCCTGCTTTGGGAGGATCGGGTCAGTACATGTAAAGCGCTTTGATTTCAACTTCGGCTGACACCACGCTTTAAAATTGAAAGAATATATAATGAAGCACATTAGCAGCCAATGTTAAAATCAAAGGGTCTTGCATGCACTGAGCCGCTTTCATTGACTACCACACAAAGGCAAATTTATAGCGTGCTGTAGTAGTAAGTGAAAGCAGTTTGTGCAGACAAGAATCTTTGATTTTAACATTTCCTGCCACCCCAGTTCCTGCCCAGTGCCTGCAAGGACCTTGGACTTTAACCTCTGCTGCCACCGTGCTTTGTTACTGAAGTCCGATAGAAAGCACGGTGGCATCCGATGTTAAAATGAAAGGGCCTTGCATGCACTACGTCACAACGTCCTTGCCTGCCCTGAACTGCTTTCACTGACTTCCACACGAAGGCAAATTTAAAGCGTGTTGAAGTCAGTGAAAGCAGTTCAGGGCAGGCAAGGACTTTTGATTTTTAACATTGGCCTCCGCCGTGGTAGCAGCTCATTGCCTGCAGAATCTTGGATTTTAAGGTCGGCTGCCACCGCACTTTATGTCGAAGGCAGATGTAAAGAGCGGAAGCATCCGACCTTAAAATCAAAGGGCCTTGCATTCACTTAGCAGCTTTCACTGTCTACCACGCAAAGGCAAATTTAAAGCGTGCTGTAGTCAGTGAAAGCAGTTCATGCAGGCAAGGACTTTGGATTTTTAAATCTGCTGCGACCGCGGTAGCTGCTCAGTGCCTGCAAGCACCTTGGATTTTAATATCGGCTGCCACCGCGCTTTGTTACTTAAGGCAGATGTAAAGCGCGGTGGCTGCTGATGTTAAAATCAAAGGTCTTACAATGCACTTAACCGGTTTTACAAACTATGCTGCTAATAATCAGGGGGCAACACTTACCAGTCCTGCGCAGCTTCCCAGGAGGATGAGATGGCAATTATGAAGTGTGGTGCCTGCCTGGAAAAGGCAGGTGGCGCGTGACTGCAGGAAGAACGTCACGTTCTTTGGCCCGCCCCACCCCAGCTAAGCTCACTTCAGCTAATCAGAGCAGCTGGTTTGTGTGAGGGCGGGCAAGGTCTTAGAGCTGGCAAAGACAATGATGGGATACAAAATAAAATGCTTAAATGACGTCTCTATAATTAGAAAGTAGCGCGAGCTACTCCCAGAGGGTCGGCGAGCTACCAGTAGCTCGCGATCGACCGGTTGGAGACCCCTGGACTGGAGGAAGAGGATAGGGGCATGGCATGTGGACAGGCAGGGTGGAGGTGGCAGGGACAGGTTACAGTCATCTGACAATGCTAGGCAGGTGGGAGGGGAGTGGCAGCTCAACAGAACACTCAGAGTAGATAGGAGTGGCAGGTCCATGGAACATGGTGGGCAAAAAGGATGGAGCAGGGGCATGCACAAAGACATCGGAGGGCAGGGGGAAGGAGAATAGGGGCAGCAAGCTAAGCACAGAGTTTAAGCAGGAGGTCAATGAGGGGGCATAGAATTGGGCAATGGAGGGCAGGAGGAGTGGACTGGTACATCATACTAAATTGAGGGCAGTGGCAGCACATCAGACCATGCATGGCAGGAGGGAGGAGGCTAGTCCATGGATTCACACAACAGAGGATAGGGAGGAGGGGGATGGGGCAGCAAGCTAACTGTTCAGAGAAGGCGGGTATTAGGAACTTTATTGTTTTTAAAACGTGTGTCTGTGCGAACTACTTAAAATATGAAAAAGTATGCAGCATAATCTCACTTTTATTCAGGAAGAAGAGGGCGTTTGTGACTGTGACTCCGGGCTCACTTGGCAGAAACACCCCCTGACCCTCCACCCCCTATCGCAAAATGTAATGCCCGTGAAAAGGGTAGGTGAACACAGTGTTATATAGAACATAGTCCTGAGAGCACGATTGAAAATTAAAACTAGATATAGTGTATGGTATAAACTATGCACCAAAAAGTGTGATATAAGATGAACCGGGCGTGAAATATAATATGCAATACATTGTGCGCAATGACAGATTTATTGGAGAGCGCGAGATAGCACAGGCACTAGCGCGTGCTATGCGATATGCGCCTTGGAGTGTAATATGCACAGGGCAGTGTTGTGTAACCTAACTAGTCTCTAAAGTTGTAATATAAAATATGTGCTGGGGAGTGTAACGTTGCATATGCACTGTGACAAAGATATGGATCCCAGATTGTAATATGTATGGCATAGCACTGTGCGTTATAACATAGGCATCGAGGAAGGCACGTTAGATGGGGCAATATAACCCGTGCGAAGACAAGTGTGGCATGACATATTCACGGGGTGGTGTTACAGTGCACATGGGCTAGAGAGTGTCATAGCATATGCACTAGCTGGTGGAATACAACACAGAGGTGTGTGGCACTCGGCAGGCAATGGTGGGTGTAACACAGCATTGGGCTCTGCCAGGAGCGCGCTGTGACTCTCAAGTGATGTTCGTCCCCTTTCCAGAGAGTAAAATAAAAAGTATTACACATCCGGCAGTGGATGTGTGTTTTATTAACCGTGAGGGGGGTTTCTTGCATAGTTTTGGTCGAATTTTTGTCGAATCCCCTTTGAATGGCTTGGTGTGCATGTGTACTAAATGTGCCCGTCAATAGCTACCCATGTTTGTATTAATAAACGACAGGGTGTCTACCGGGATTAGGCACGGTAGGGCATCAGACATGTCAAAGCTTCACTAGTGGTGTAAATACATTCCACGTGGATTCATTGTATGCATAGTCGCCTTTTAATGAATATCACGCAAATCGTCATGGTGATAGGTACGTACGGTTTGTCCAGCATGTCCTAGGTGTGTCTATAAATATATATTTTTTAAAAATAATAAAAAACAGTGGCCTGCCCTGGGGATTGGGGTCAAAAAAATATAATTAGGAGACAGGCCCTGGGGGATGGGGTCATCAGGGCCAATAAATTAGAATAAGAAGGGGAACCACACAGCCCCCCTTCTTAAAAAATTAAAATAAATAAAAGACTGGCATCGTGCCGGAGGCCACGCCCCCTCCTTGCAGCACTCTGCAAACGCGCCCCCTGGCGAGTTGTAAGTTGGGGAATTAATTCCTCTTCAATACTGAGGGTCCCTGAGGGCCAACTAGCCCAACAGGCATCTGCAGTATGCGCCAGGGAGCTGCGCTGCAGAGAGGTGTTCTGAGGGCAAGCCCCTTTTTACACCTCTCTGCAACGCAGCTCTGTGGCGCTTACTGGAGGTACCTAGTGGTCTAGTTTGATCCTAGGGACCCTTAGGATTCAAGGGGACTTAATCTCTCAACTTAGAACAGCCACAGGGCGTGTTTACACAGTGGTGAAGGGAGGGGACGGGGCCTGAGGTGACGTGTGCAAACACGCACTATGGCACGTTTTAAATTGGGGATATAATTTCCCTTCAATACTGAGGGCCCCTGGGGGCTAACTAGCCCACCAAGTGCTTCCAGTAAGCGCCACTGAGCTGCATTGCAGAGAGGTGGTCCAGGCCGTGCCACTTTTTACACCTCTCTGCAAAGCAGCTCTTTGGCACTTACTGGAGGTACCTAGTGGGCTCGTTGGACCCTAGGGACCCTCAGGATTCAAATGAACTTAATCTCCCAACTAAAAACGGACACAGGGCGTGTTTACACAGTGGTGAAGGGAGGGGACGGGGCCTGAGTTAACGTGTGCAAAAACGCCCTTTGGCCTGTTTTAAGAGGTAGTTTTAACCCCCCTGCCCTATTATATACAAGGGGCATACAGAGGAGGTCATGCTAATCACAGGGGGCCCCCAACGCATAATGTTCCTAGTGTATGTAGGTGTTTTCACTGTATTCTAAGTGTCTTTTAACATAGCACTGGCTCTAGGACTGGTTAGTCATTCTCAGTTACCACCAGTATCCGTCTGAAAAAGTTGAGGGTACAGGATGATTTTGCAACAAGGATTCTTTCTGCTCTTCTTTTTGTTCTTTCTGCACGTTATCCTTCTTCCTGCACTTTTCTTCGTCTTTGAGGACTTCTGTTGCTTCTTTCTGCACTTCTTTTTTTTCTTTCTGTGCATTTTTTCTTCTTTCTTCACATGTCCTATCTCTGTAGGCATAGTTAGAAATTAGCATTTAAAAAACCTTTGAAATTCACAGAAAAAACCATAGGTTTCAGGCACGTTATAGTTAGGAATTAGCATTTAAAAAACCTCAGAAATACACTGAAAAAACCACAGGTTTCAGGGGTGTTATAGTTAGCTGGACTTTTCACTTGTACAAAACCATTGAAATTCCCCCGTTATAGTTAGTTCAGCTAACTATAACTCGCGCACCCGCAATGCACTGCTGATGACGTCACATATTACATCACTCATGACATGGTCAGTGACATCACTCATGACATCACTGATGACATCTCAAATGACATCACTGATGACATCACTGATGACATCATCCTTGTGATAGAGTGGCAGACCTCCTCTCACCCTAATATAACCTTTGATACACACATTCAAAAATAGAGACTAAAATGTCCAAAACAATGGACACACCAATACCAGTTACAACAACCTCTTCAGTAATTCTAAGATCCACATACACATCCACTCATTCGCCAACAGTCCTATACAGTCATTCATACATGTACTCACTCATCATATGTACTCATACACCTACACATCCTGTTACACAATGCCTCTCATCCATAGAGTTACTCACACACATAGTCACTCATGCTAATAAAGAATCAAACATACATTTACTTGCATATACAGTTATACACATACCACCACACTTACTTCTACGGAAACTTACACATACTTAGTCTTTTCAACAATCACTTATAGAAACACATACTTATTCATACAGGAACTCTTTCAATCTCTCACTCTCACATATACTCACTTATATACACCAATAGTCACATATCCTAGCTTAAAACATATGTAGTTACTCATAAAGACACTATTGAGACAGTCATTCACTCACTAACACACCCATACACACACTCATCCACCCATACAGTCCTGCACACATGCTGTCTTCAACACATACAAACAGTGAGTCACTCATTCATGCACCTATGCACTACGTAATACCCCCCACCGAACCATGCAGACACTCAGACTTATACTCAAAAAAACAACTAATAACCTATATAGACACCCATGTAGCTACTCACCAACCCATGCAGCCACTTATACACAAAGTGAGAGACTGATACAGATATTTACATATTTAAACATTACTCACTAAGCCATGTATTCACTATGATACACTTAGTCAGTCAGTTACACAATCAATTTTTCAAAAACAAATCATCCATTTAGACACTTATATACCCATTTATTCTACCATCGTTGTTTAGATATACATATATAAAACATATTTAATTTTCTGAAAAACAGACATTCACTGGATGATGTCATCAGTGATGTCATCAGTGATGTCATTTGAGATGTCATCAGTGATGTCATCAGTGATGTCACTAACCATGTCATGAGTGATGTAATATGTGACGTCATCAGCAGTGCATTGCGGGCGCGCGAGTTATAGTTAGCTGAACTAACTATAACGGGGGAATTTCAATGGTTTTGTACAAGTGAAAAGTCCAGCTAACTATAACACCCCTGAAACCTATGGTTTTTTCAGTGACTATATATATATATATATATATATATATATATATATATATAAAACCGAGGTGCGGGCTGGCACCAAAACATGTTAGCATTAGTGATTCTGCCCAAGTACTAATAAATACTTTTCAACTTCACCGGAGTGCTGGAAATTTCTTATTGATTACGAGGGAAACGGGTGTTGTCTATTTCATACAGCGCGCGGCGGAGCGTTGTACTTTCAGTCACCACCGGCATTCAGGCTGGCACAAGGAAACATGCCGGAACCAGTGGATATATATGTATACATTTTTTAATGTTTAAATTCTATTTAAAAATGATTCAATTACCTTTTTCAATTTAAAAATAAATATAACTTTTTTGAAAAAATGTAATGAAATTAATTTAAATGAATTACATTAATCCTAGTAGAATATATATATAACTTGTAGTATTTGTTAGCATACAATAAATTAACATAAACATTTTAGTTTACATTTAAATTAATATTCTGATTATATACTTAACATAATTTAATTAATTTTAGGTTTATTTTACATGTAGTTTATAGCACTGTATAATTTTAAAAAAGATTCTACATTTAAAATACATGTATGAAATTATTTTACATTCAACTTACAATCTTTCTTTTTTTTAATGTAAAATTTTAAACAAAATTTCCCAATTCTTTACCACAGGGAGAATTGTGCCCTGCTCGAGGAAGTCTCCACCAGGTTCGTAGAAAGTCAAATACGGTTGCATAGTCAATTTCAATTCAATTTCAATGATCTTTATTCGATCTTTAAAAAGATCATAAAAGCACATAAAAAATACATTAATAAGGGAGGAGCCTAGCGCGCAACCAAGATGGCCGCGTAGGCTTGTGGCTCCCGAGGGCCTCCGCAACCTCCCACGTCTATCCTGTCATAATCCTGATTTTTTCGACGGGCTTTTGTTTATGATCTTGCGCTAAGGTGCCACTCGTTTTCCAAATCGAAATTGGACTCTGGGAACCGTTTTTTTTGGCGATTTGAAGTTTGCGGCCTTCTCCGGCCTTGGTTCCGAACTCGGGTTGGTGAGGTGCCCGGCTGCGAAGTGAACAACAGCGGCATGCCAGGCTGGGCCTGCCCCGGACCCCGTGCTTTCACTTTCGGTTCCGAGTTGATCTGCCGAAACTGATGTGGGGACATTGGGAGAGCTGCGCCGAGGACGGAGTGCAAAGCCTAGTCTTGAACTGTAAACGGGCCTATTTCAGTTAGCGGCCCGGATCTCCTGGCCTTCCTCCGGGTGCTGGAGGGTGCTGACCTTGCTGATCGCTGACGATGACGACGAGAGTGGATGGCGACAAACTGAAACCCAAATCTACCCGGAGGGGAGCCTATTCCCAGGCCAACAATATGGACCGCTATGCGCAGCCAAAGGGATCCCCTAGTGGATCACGTACATCGCCTGAGCCGCCCAAGGAGGCCTCGGGCGCATCATCCGAATTGACTCTGCTGGATGTCATGGGGGCCATTGAGGAGATGAAGGTGACTGTGAACCAGCAATTGGATACTCTGGCGAACAAATAGGACTCGGTGCTGATTGATGTCACCTTGGTCAGAGCGGACCTGTCGAAAACCAATGACCGGGTCGACTCATTGACTCAAGCGGCGTCGAGCCTAACGGTAGATGTGGCCGCTTTGCAGACGACGGTGCGGAGGTTGCAGCTCGCCAGTGACCTGACTGATCGTCCCCTTGAGGACTCCGAAAGCAGGGCCAGGCGGAATAACGTCCGCATTATCGGCGTGCCCGAACGGTCGGAGGAGTCTGCTGTGGATCTTTTTGTGGAGGATCTAGTGGTGACTCATCTAGCACCCAAAGGGCTGAGCAAGTTCTTCGCTGTGGAACGGGCCCACAGGATTCCAGGGGGTGTGCCTAAGGTGGGTGCCCCCCCGCGGCTTATTATTGCCCGACTTTTTAATTTTCGGGACAGAGACGCTATCCTGCAGGCGTCGAGGGTGGCTGGGCCATTACAATTTGAGAACTCTAATGTTAGCTTTTACCCAGACTTTACGCAAGCGGTTCAAAAGCAACGGATGGGATTCTCGGCCATCAAACGGCGCTTGAGAGATATGGAGCTCAAGTATGCAATGCTATTTCCGGCTAGGCTGCGGGTCGAGTTAGATGGTCGCTCACACTTCTTCGACCGGCCGGAGGCGGTGGGAGAGTGGCTGGATGCCCTGCCCAAGAGTCGGGATCGGGAGGGTCGGATGGCGGAGAGCGGAGAGGGTTTGACGGAGTAGGAATGGAACTGTGATCCTGGCGAGGGACTGTACTGGTAACGTTTTGCACCTGTGGCTGCACTGGACTCCAGTTTGTAACGCTTTGCCCCGTGGTATTTGGAGGTTGCGGGGGGCTTGCTGGGGCCCTTTCCTCCTTCTGGGGTTTTTCTTGTCCTTTTTAAGTGAATTTTATATTTTATATATGCAGGCACACTGCATATTGGGGGGGCTGTTCGGGCTCACGCAGGGGTGCAGGGAGGGGGGAGTTTTGTTGGGGTTGATGGGGTGGGGTTGGGGTTTGTTTGTTTGTTTCACAAGGCGGGGTAATATTTTCTGCTGTGCTATTATGATTGTGCTCCCCGGGAGGGGGATAGTTTGTGCTGGGAGGGATGGGGGGTAAGGGGCTGAGACTTCTTTCCTGGAATGTGAATGGGCTGGGGGACAGGATAAAGCGGGGGGTAGTCCTGCAGTTCTTGAAACGTATTTCGCCTGACATTGTGTTCTTGCAGGAAACGCACCTCATAGGGAACTCTTTCCATGCCATGAACAGACGAGGATATCGCCTTCTGGCCCATTCTGGTTTCACCTCTGGCTTGAGGGGAGTGGGCATTTTAGTCAGGACCTCTCTCCCGTTGGTAGTGGATGAGGTGCTCCACGACGACAGAGGGCGCTACACTGCGCTGGTGGGGAGGTGGGAGGGTAAGTTGATTTCGCTGGTCACGGTCTACGTGCCGCCGGGCCTGCAGACGGCCACCTATGCTGATTTGGGGCGCCTGCTGCTTGGGCTCCCGGGGGGGGTGTTGGTCCTGGGGGGGGACTTTAACGATGTGGTTTCCGGAGTTGAGGATCGACACCCCCCTAGGGACCTCCCTCGGGCCCAGAACTGGCTGGGGGGCTTTCTGGATACCCTGGGACTGATAGATTGCTGGCGGTTGAAACACCCTGGACAAGCCCAATATACCTTCCACTCCGGGGCCCACGGTAGTCTTTCGAGGCTTGACTATATGCTAGTGCCTGCGGCCCAAGCGGGGATGATCGGGGAGGTGCGACATTTGGCATGCGGTATATCTGATCACTCCGCCCTTTTGTTACACCTAGATATCGCCCGGGGGGCGGAGGGGAGGGTGGCGCCGATCAACCCCTGGTACCTACGAAACCCCACGATTCGTGCAGACCTGGTTAAGTCTCTGGAACACTATTTTAATGACAACGTGGGGTCGGTGTCTTCCGCCATCTCCCTTTGGGAGGCCTTTAAGACGGTGCTCCGGGGCCAGGCCCTATCTCTCATTTCCCACACCAAAAAATGCGAGGCGCAGGAGGTTGTTCGGCTAGAAAATGAGATCACCGAGTTGGAGAGTGATTTGGAGCAAGGTGTTACGGATGACAGATTGCATGTGCTGGAGCTTAAGCAGGCCGACTATAAGGCGCTGGTTACTGTACCTGCTAGGAGTATGAGCAGGGAGCAACAGGGGCGTTTGTACGATATGGGTGATAAGGCCGGGAAGTTGATTGCCTGGTTGGATAAGAAGGAGAGAGCGAGTCGAGTGGTACCGGAGGTTGAGAGGGTGGACGGTGTGCGTGTGACGGACCCCGGTGATATTGTTGATTGCTTTGCGGAGTATTTTTACGGGGTCTACTCTCCGGTCTCAGAGCGATCGGAGGAAGACTCTCGACTGCTGCTTCGAGACATTACTCTGCCTTCCCTATCTGATGAGGATAAAGTATTGATGGATGCGGCCCTGTCGCCAGATGAGATTGCTTTGGCCATTCGCTCTATTGCCTCGGGTAAGGCCATGGGTCCTAACGGACTTCCCATCGAATTATATAAGTTGCGCCCGGATGCGATTGCGCCGTATCTCCGGGACATGTTCCTTGAGGCTCAGGCGGCGGGCTCCCTCCCTTCTGACCAACGTCTTGCTACTATTGTTGTTATCCATAAGGAAGGGAAGCCGCGGGATCGGTGTACTTCTTACAGGCCTATCTCTTTGTTAAACGCGGAGCCCAAAATCCTCGCCAAGGTACTGGCCAATTGTCTGACCCGGGTTGTGGGCGACCTGATTCATCAGGATCAATCCGGTTTTATACCCCATCGCAATACCGCTTTGAACCTGCGGCGACTGCATGGCGTCCTTGCTCGCGCGCCATTCATTCGTGAGCCGGCCATCTTGGCGTCCTTGGAAGCTACCATGGCGTTTGACACCTTGGAATGGCCGTACATCTGGGCAGCATTGGCGAAGTTTGGGTTTGGCCCGGGGTTTATCGGTTGGGTGAAACTGCTCTATGACAACCCACTGGCACAGGTGGTGGTCAACGGACGGGTGTCGGCTCCCTTTGTTTTGGGTAGGGGCACCCGACAGGGATGTCCGCTGTCGCCTCTTCTCTTTGCGCTGTGTTTGGAGCCCCTTGCGGAGTGGTTGCGGTGGCACCCCTCGATGCGTGGCCTTAGATGGACGCCGGAATACGAGGATCGTGTCTCCCTCTATGCGGACGATATCCTCTTGTATCTTGCATCTCCGCGCAAATCGCTCATTGTATTGGTGGATGTGTTGAGCTCCTTTGGTCGCAACTCCGGATTGGTCATTAACTGGGCTAAGTCTTGTGTATACGTTCTTTCCGGGGAGGCCCCCCCCTTCCGCGGGGGTGCCCTATCCAGATTGCGAAGTCGGGGTTCACGTATTTGGGAATTTTCATAACCCTGGACCCGGTGGCCCGGTATGAACGGAATCTTCTCCCCCCCCTTCAGCTGCCGCTCTCGCCGCTCGGCCGGGCAGCATTGTTCAAAATGATGTCGCTGCCACGCTTCTTGTACGCCCTGCAGAATACTATGGACGTAGTGCCGGCCCGCTATTTTCGGGAGGTGGAGTGTCTCCAGCGTCGATTGTTTTGGGATGGGCGGCCGCGGATTGCTCTTGCCAAACTAACCCTACCGTGGTATGATGGGGGGTCGCCCTCCCTGACATTAAGCGATATTACTGGGCCTCCCAGTTGGCTGCCGTCAATCACGGGATGTATGGGCCTGCTTTGAACCCGGCTTTTGAGATGGACAAATTGCTACTGCCAGGCGGAGACTATAATCGAGCACTATACTCGGGGTCCCTTGATGCGCGGCTGATGGGCCCGACGCGGGTTGCGGTGCAGGTGTGGCATGCAGCAAATGCGGCGATGGGGTGGAGGGATCGCTTGACTCGGGCTACGCCATTGTACGCGTCCCAACGTTTGGGTTATCTGTATACTACGAAAGGCTTTGAGAGGTGGGATACGATTGGTATCAGCTCGGTAGGGGATCTCTGGACGAAAGGGAAATTTAAGACGTTCGACATGCTGAAAACTGAATATCAGTTGAATGATAGGGAATACTTTCGGTATGCTCAGGTTCATCATGCCTTGTGTTCCGTGTTCTCGGACGTGGCGGCTATTCCAGAGCATTCCCCATTGGAAGACAGAGTATTGGACGGCTATGTGCCGGATAGCACCATTTCGCTGATTTATAAGAAGCTTATCAATGATCGAATGGGTTTGCTGGCCTCATTGCGGGAGACATGGATTGCCGACGGTTTAGAACTGGACGACGAGGATTGGGTGTCAGCGGTGGCCTCCCCGAAAGAGGTGGCTATCCCGGCCCGATTGCGGTTCGTCCAGCTTAAGATACTCCATAGAGTGTACGTCACGGGGCCTGGTTTGATGCGTATGGGATATTCGGTGGATGGTTTGTGTAAGCGAGGCTGTGGACTACTGGGGACTTTCCTCCATATCCTGTGGGAGTGTCCGGAGGTGACTCGGTTTTGGTGCAGAGTGCATGCGGTGTTAGAAGAAGTCACGCATGTTGCCTTGTTGCCGGAGGCACGAAGATGTTTGTTGAATGTCTGGGAGCCGACTGATTACAATGTGACGCAGACGCAATGGGTGACTCTGGGCTATATGGTAGCGAAGCGTGACATTGCACAATTGTGGGGCTCCCAGAGGCCACCAACGGTCTCCGCGTGGAAAGAACACATGGACTGGTGTATGTTCAGAGAGAAAACGGTGTATGTGGTGAGAGGCAAGCCTGGGAAGTGGATTAAGGTGTGGGGTCCCTGGAACTCCTATCGTGGAGGTATTTGCGCCCCGCCCCAGACGCGTGAGATGGATGCCGCTCTGTCTCCCTAGCCCGCGCATTCCTGTATGCTCTTGCGACATGCGAATTGGTTTCTTCTGCCTTGCACCCCTCCCCCTCTGTCTACCCGGGTTGATTTCCTCCTTCGATACGAGGAGCACATGTTACTGCCATTAACTTCCTCTGCCTTGTGTGTTTGATGTTTTTCGTTTCTCAAAAATATGAAACCTTTCTTGTTTGTTTATGGACTGCGGCTGCGGCGGACTGCGATGATTAGCACTCCAGTAACTTTTTTTTTGTTGCTTCATCGATGTGAATGTTAAGCTGTACCTAGGTTTACACTGCGTTTTAGCGGCCGGCCTGTTGGTTGTAGGCCCATGCTTGTATCTCTCCGAAATTGTAATAAAGGTTTTTCAAAAAAAAAAAAAAAAATACATTAATACATTATAGCTAAAAAACAATTGTCATAAATAACATATCTTCATCAAATAACGTTTTAGTTCGTTCATATTAAAAACCATTAAAATCAAATAGATCCATCACATAATGCGTATTGAATCAAAAAGAATCTAATAAGATGATCCCCTGAATAAAACGCCTACCCAGCTAACTCCCCTCCATTGCTTTTCAACTATGGGTGGCCATCTTGAGAAAGCATCACATGCTATAACAAGTATCAGGGCTATTTAAAATTTGGAGAAAAATTAAAGCCACTCCACATTTCTGAAAGGGTAACTTTTTCAATAAAAGTTTGAAAA
The DNA here is from genome assembly GCF_964204655.1 of Triturus cristatus. Taxonomy (NCBI): domain Eukaryota; kingdom Metazoa; phylum Chordata; class Amphibia; order Caudata; family Salamandridae; genus Triturus; species Triturus cristatus. Next base: position 561,871,601 of record NC_140590.1, read on the forward strand.
AAAGCTGAAAAAACATACAATAAAAACTACAAAAAATCATACAAAGCAACAAAGATTGTTCCACCCTACCGTTGCAAAGTCAGGGGGGGCAGCAAACTGCCTGACACATTAGCGTTATCACAGAAACATACTAAATGCCAAACCATCCCCAACCTAAATCTAAAACAAAGAGACCTCTCCCCGCGAGAACTCTAGGGTAAGATACCAAACAGTGTCACCTGTCGCCAAAGTGGAGTAATAAGGGCAAATAGTGCTTTTACTAATAACGTCCTGAATCCTCTGTGAAGAATTGCATTCAGCAAACCTCAGAATGACCACCCTTTTTTCAGTTTTAGTGACTGATCCAGGGATACTACTAAACTGTTCAAGGAGACCAACTATAACGTTACTACTAGTAATGACTATGCAACCGTATTTGAATTTCCACAAACCTGGTGGAGACTTCCTCATGCAGGGTCCTGTGGTAAAATATTGGGAAATTTTGTTTAAAAGTTTACATTAAAAGAAAGCTTGTCAGTTAAATATAAATTAATTTTATACATGTATTTTAAATGCAGAATATTCTTTTAAATTATACAGCATTAAAAACTACATTTAAAATAAAACTACTTATTATAAGTATGTTCAGTATATATTAAGCATATCAATTCCCATTAGCTAGTGGGGTGCGCAGGGGTGCGTGTTGGCACTTCTACTTTTTATTTTGTATATTAATTATCTGAATGTTTCCCTAACCAATACGACCATGGATGTTCCGAAAATTGCCAATTCTGCCATTCTGGCTTTGTTATATGCCAATGACACAGTGCAAAGTGTTGATTTATCTACTTTTTAGTGCAAAACTTTATTTGTGATGGAACATTGCCTAAAAGTATGCAAAGTAGTACTATGCACTATTTTGCGCTATTTTGCGTAAAGGTATTTCTTCTTGTTAAGTGACTAACTCCTCCCCTGGAGAGGGGTTAGAATCTGATGCATTTCCAGGTTTACAAAACCTTGTAAATCTGGGAATGCATCAAAATCCTTGGGTGATGGGTGGGAACACCCACAACAACACCCATGTAATGCCCCTTTCACTCAGAGTAATGAGTGAAAGGGGGTCATTTTTACAAGACCATGAAAAGCCACGCAGGGTGGCTTTGTGTGGCCTTGTAAATATGGCTCACCATTGTGAGCCATCATAGCGTCAAAAAATGTGATGCTCCGGTGGTGCAGGGGCCTTGTAAATATGCTCCATGGTTTTTAAAGTTTCAATGCAAAGCCCTATCTACTAACATTTATAAACAGTGCTTTGCCCCCTAAAAAATATCCCTTCTTGATGCAAGTGCAGAGAATGAGAATAGATTTTTTTTCTCCAAACTTTTCCCACATTGTGGGCTGCACCTTACAGCACACATACAAAGTGGGAAAAGTTTTGAACTATGCCTGGGCATAGTATAGTCTATTGTAAAGGTACCCTTCCAGTAAAAACCTAGGATAGTCAATAAGCTCACATCCATCAACTATGGTGCAAAGATGTGTGTGTGTGGTGCAACGCAGCCAAATTGTGTGCCAGTGCAGAAGAAGAGACAGCAGCAGCATCTCTTAGTAGATATGGCACTCTCCTGCCCTTTCCCTCTCGTGCTATGCAGTGCAGCTATTTTGGTTGCTGCACTGCGTTGTGTGACATATTTGTAAATCTCCCCCATCATTTGCAAAGATCTGTTAGCAAAATAATTTTTCAAAGACATCCAAGTTCTATGCTCCCATAGTTTCAATCAATCAATCAATCAATCAATCAGTAGATTTTTAGAGCACTGCTTGTCACCCGTGGATGTATCCAGGCACTGGCAGGGTCCATTTGATTAGCCGAATAGCCAGGTTTTCATGGGCTTTCAGAACTCTGAAACAGATGGGGAAGGTCCTCACTGAGGAATATGTAGTCTGTAAAATATTTAGGCATTTATTCAATTGCTTTCAATTTCGCATTTTCTTCCACCCTACCACATCCTTGAACTGTCGTACCAACTCTGGAGATGTGTTAACCAGAGTCATGTTAAGGATTTGGGGGGCATACTTTGGGGGCCCCAGTTCGGAACTACTTTGAACTTTATCACCAATGTTCTGCTAATTATATATTTAACATTTTAATATATGTCTTGCCAGAAAATTGAGCCCCAAGATGTGCTTTATGTGCATAAGCAAAGGCATTCCACAAGTGCCTCCTGGTCAAATATTTCCATGGACGTTGTTGTTCCAGTACCTCAGGCTCAATGATTCACTAATAAACTGTTGGTAGTAATTTTCTATTTTTTAACTAGGGCATTTTACTCCGTTGCACAAACTCCCTACTGCATTTGAGTTGGGCCAACTTTTCCTTGACCACCTGTTTAAACTTCATGGACTACCAGAAAGCATTCTAACAGATTGAGGTGAACACTTTTGGACTGAGTTAATGAAGAGTTGGGTGTACAGCATTCTAAATCCAAAGCCACTATAACTACACAGTGATGACCACCACTATGAAAAAGTATAGATCTATCTATCTATCTATCTATCTATCTATCTATCTATCTATCTATCTATCTATCTATCTATCTATCTATCTATCTATCTATCTATCTATCTATCTATCTATCTATCTATCTATCTATCTATCTATCTATCTATCTATCTATCTATCTATCTATCTATCTATCTATCTATCTATCTATCTATCCCTACTCCTGTGTTGTTAGCGGATGTCCTCGGCTGAGGCTGGAATTGATATTATGTGAACAATAAACGATTATCTGGAGCATCAATTGAAAAGTTGATTTTCTCAGATTTTGGACATTTGCTTATATTAATCTATATGTACTTGAGGGGTACCATTGATCTGAGATTTGAGCACTCGGCACATTTCCTGAAGCCCAATCGTGTTTTTTATAAATATAAGTATATATTCATATATATGACTCCAGTGTAGGGGATGCTGGCCTTGCTTAGGACAATAGACACCATGTTGAGTTTACCTTATGAACAATACCACTTGATCATTTACCCCAGTGAAAATCGAAGAAATACTCAAACATCCTCAAATAAGGAATTGTTTTAGCAAGTTATCATACTGTTGAATTATATTACAAATGAATTCATTTTTTTCACTTTATAAAGGGATAACGCCATGAGAATTCCCTGGCTAAAATTTATTAAATCTACTTTACTAATGCTAGGGAGACCGGAACTTTTTAATGACCCATCTAACATCAGGAGGGAGGATGTCAGATGGATTAAGCAGATGTTTCTGGAGAGGGTTCGTATGGATAGAGAAGATTTGGAATTGAGGAAACCCATGGTGAGGGCACATATCGTTTTAACTACTTCGCCCACCATGGAACTCTACCTAAAAACTGTGACTAACCCTCTTCATAGACTCCTACTGACTAAATTCAGGATGAATTTAATCCATTATTCTTTAGGAAATTTTCCGGTGTGGTCAAAACCTGATGATGGGCCGCCATGCGGATGTGATAATTTTTCAATTCAAGATACCCTCCATTTTATATTTTTTTGTGATTTTTACAGCAGTGAAAGGAGGAAATATCTATTCCCTGTCTTGAAAGCGGCGGGCTTTACTCAAAAAAGGCCAGCCTTAATCTTCCTCCAAACGTTAGCAGATACTTACACCATGTTTAGTGTTGCTTGCTATCTAACCGCTGCATTTAGATCTAGGAAGAAAAGACTACCCCAGATTGACCTGTTTTAACTCAAACTTGTTTTTAAAGGAATACTTTTAATATTTGTAAATAGACTTGTACTTTCGCATGCAATAATCTGATGAAATGTAATCATTACGCAGAAAACCCTTTTTGTAATGCGATTAAGTGATGTTTTTAAATACTGTATTTGTGTTTGTTGTACGCCTTTTATGATTTTAACAAAAATCGAATAAAGAGTATCTTGACTGACTGACTGACTGACTGAATTCATTTTTTTCACTTTATATGGTGAAATAATGTCCACTCCAATGAAATCTGTGAACAAGTATTGGGGAAACGAGCCGAAACACATTGGGTGACATCCTTTTTAAATGGATTGGCATAAAAGCATTATCTACAGCAATATTGGGGCTGCAGGCTTATAATCATGTTTGGTGCGGGAGCAGAGAGGACTGTTTTTGTACACAGCGGGCTTCCATTTACGGCACACCGAGGCAGCCAATGAAGTTTTGAAACCCAACAAACGGAAGAGACTGACAGTGTTTATATATGTGTGTGTGTGTATATATATATATATATATATATATATATATATATATATATATATTTACTTACTCAAAAGGTGCCCTGAAGCTTGAAGGCGCAACTCCACAAAGGATAGTTCGACAGAACTCTTTATTTTCAAACCGGCTTTCACATCCCAATCAGTTCAGTAATCCCTGACGCGTTTCGGAGCTGCTGCTCCTTCATTCCACCTTTTGAGTAAATAAATTACGTGGCAGCCTGGCCGTGGAAGACGCACCGCCAAAGAATTTATAGGTCTGCAGGTTTCAAATTTATTGAATTCCTACGAGCAGCACAAAGGAAATGTTAAGCACAGACCGGGTTCGCACTCTGAGGCCCACCGGAGGGCTTGTCAAATAACTATTGAAATAGCCTGCTGGCAGTCGATGGGAACCCACTGGAGGGAAAGATTTGCCACAGCGCGCACTACAAATCCCAAGATGCAAAAAATGAAGACACTCACCGGCGAGGCCCACCGGAGGGTCAATAAAAGGATTATGCAAATGGATGCGAGTGTTTGCTGCGGAGACCCGTGACTGTCAGGCTTCCCTTGGATGAAGGAGAAGCAGCTCCGAAACGCGTCAGGGATTACTGAACTGATTGGGATGCGAAAGCCGGTTTGAAAATAAAGAGTTCTGTCGAACTATCCTTTGTGGAGTTGCGCCTTCAAGCTTCAGGGCACCTTTTGAGTGAATAAATTACGCGGCAGCCTGGCTGTGGAAGACGCACGGACGCGAGGAGACGCATGCAGCACCGCGCCGTTTTTCTTCATATTCGAAGTTTACGAACTGAAGAGCATCTAGGGGAGGAGCTTCGTTTGATTGTATAGAAGCCGCAGAATCTTCCAAAGAAAAAGAGATTTGTTCCTTCTTCATTATATCCAAAACAAAAAGGCATACCTGCACGTACAACTAGTACGTTCATTAAAAGGATATCAAATAGATGGAGTATTAAAACATCTCTCCACAATAAATGGAAATTTGAGGAGCATCACTGAAAGGTTACCCAAGGTGGGAAGCAAGTGTTTACCAACATCAATTATCCTAATGAAATAAAAGTTACAATCTATAATTACAGGGTAGATGTAATAACCAATCAAGTGACTAACAGAGAAATTCAAATTGCTAGTCTTGATAAAGATGGAACAATAATTCAATACCATCGAAACGCGTCGACGCCTTTTTACTGTGCGGCAGAATCTGTGGAACCACTCTGACCTGCAGTTGAAATTATAGAACTCATCCAGGTCGAGTGTATATACCTTTCCATGCGATCTGTCATAATGACGACAAATTATATTGTCTTTTCTCATAGGTTTTTCTCTGTGTTCAATTTGTGATTATTGTATAATATTGTAATGTTTTTATACTATTGATGTAGTGTTTTTAATGAAAAATTAATTTTTTGGTTTTAAAGAAAAATGTACCACATGTGTATGTGATTAGGTTTTTAATGAAAATATGCAATAAAATTACTTTTTGATATAAATGTTGACTGTGATATAAAGAATGTTTTTTAACTTAGCATAGTACAATATGTGCAGATAATATTGTTTTCGCGCTCTAGCACAAAAGGGATACCTTTACTCAAACTATTTGATAGTACTCCAGTCCCTTTGGTTTCAGTCGAAGGGGTCTCTCTCTACTGTTTATATATGTGGAAGACGCACCGCCAAAGAATTTTTAGGTCTGCAGGTTTCAAATTTATTGAATTCCTACGAGCAGCACAAAGGAAATGTTAAGCACAGACCGGGTTCGCACTCTGAGGCCCACCGGAGGGCTTGTCAAATAACTATTGAAATAGCTTGCTGGCAGTCGATGGGAACCCACTGGAGGGAAAGAATTGCCACTGCGTGCACTACAAATCCCAAGATGCAAAAAATGAAGACACTCACCGGCGAGGCCCACCGGAGGGCAATAAAAGGATTATGCAAATGGATGCGAGTGTTTGCTGCGGAGACCCGTGACTGTCAGGCTTCCCTCGGATGAAGGAGCAGCAGCTCCGAAACGCGTCAGGGATTACTAAACTGATTGGGATGTGAAAGCCGGTTTGAAAATAAAGAGTTCTGTCGAACTATCCTTTGTGGAGTTGCGCCTTCAAGCTTCAGGGCACCTTTTGAGTAAATATATATCTATATATCCAAGATTGCTTCTGCAACCCACCACCTCCTAAACGCAAGGCGCGTCGGCGTTAACGGACCTCCAAAGCCCGGTCCAACACTATGATTCAATTTCCAGAAAAACGGAATGTCGACGCCGTGTCGTTTGGAAAGTTGTTTTAATGTCAGCTGAAAAGAGTCATACGCGTGTCGCCTGCCCAGCAGGCTTGTTCACCAACAACTCCAATAAAGTTTTACCACCATTTAAGTTTGTGCATATGTTCCGTGTCACATGATGAAATACAACAATGAAAAGCGAAGACATACTCGTAAGTTCTTTGGTCATAGCATATACCGATCTCATTTTCGCTGTTACATATGAGGTTAAATCATTGTTGAATAATTGGATATGAAATTATCGGCAACATTAGACACATTTGGTAACATTTAAAATGGCCTATTTCCTGGCCATAACAATAATCATTTTTTACCATCATTGATATCCCTAGTGGGACTAATCACTGCACTCGTATCACAAAATCCAAGTCAATATTACATCTCGCTTCAAATGCATCAATGTTCTTGCGGGCTTCCATTTACGGCACACCGAGGCAGCCAATGAAGTTTGGAAACCTAACAAACGGAAGAGACTGACGGTGTTTATATATGTGTGTGTGTGTGTATATATATATATAAAATATTTCCTGATGTTCTGGATATCGTTCCAGAGGAGAGCAGAACAGGTACGCACCACCACTTCTTGTTAAAATAGATTCCAAGGACGCGAAGTTACAGCTTCATCTTTTTATTATATGTCACCATAATAGTGCAGATAAGTGTCCGCCCGGACGCGTTTCGATCGCTTGCGCGATCTTGATCATAGTTATATATAGTTATATATATATATATTTTTTTTTGTTTTTGTACTCTGTCTAAAAACATTATATTTACTAAGATACATCACACTCGACCTTTCCTATTAGGGCACTCCCTTAAGTTCATCACTCCCTTAAGTTCATAGGCCACACATCTTACAGTAGGACGGTGCACCAAAGAAAAGTCTTTTCAAGTACTCCAATTGTTGTTCTTTTATTCTTAGTCAACTTTTAGAGATATCAGACTCAGCCAACGCGTTTCGTTCTTTACGAACTTCGTCAGGGCATAAATTGTGTTTTAGAAACGACCTCCAGAAATTTCAAAAGGTGGTCAACTTCCAATTTGTATGCTTGTTCATAAGAAATGTCATGTGACCTCTCCAAGTAGCTGAAAGGTGTATATATAGTTAAGATCCTATGTACACCACCGGTTAGTTCAACTAGAGATCGGACTCTTAGTTTAGTCCATATATAGCGTAAATAAAATTGAATCAACACTGTTGTTGTATATTTAAGACCAATGTGTGGGCTCCATTTTTCTTAGCAACGGGCGCTTCCTCGAGTATACAACAACAGTGTTGATTCAATTTTATTTACGCTATATATGGACTAAACTAAGAGTCCGATCTCTAGTTGAACTAACCGGTGGTGTACATAGGATCTTAACTATATATACACCTTTCAGCTACTTGGAGAGGTCACATGACATTTCTTATGAACAAGCATACAAATTGGAAGTTGACCACCTTTTGAAATTTCTGGAGGTCGTTTCTAAAACACAATTTATGCCCTGACGAAGTTCGTAAAGAACGAAACGTGTTGGCTGAGTCTGATATCTCTAAAAGTTGACTAAGAATAAAAGAACAACAATTGGAGTACTTGAAAAGACTTTTCTTTGGTGCACCGTCCTTTTGTAAAAAAGTTTGTATATCTGGTTTCCTGTAGAGCATAAGTACGGCTCGCTCTGGACGTGTTCTTGCACCTACTGAGAATTTGTATATTGATTTTGGATTTGATGTGCTCAACAGTGGTCAGCCGTACGGTTCCTTTTGTTCATACACATCTTACAGTAGTTCACTAGTTACTTTTCCATCTCATTCCAGTCCCGTCCATTCTAAGCCACCTACTCAATTACATCCAGTTTAGGACGATTTATCCCACTCCATTTAATATGAATTAAGTAGGGGCAACCACTGTGTTATATGAATCATTTCTGGGCCCTGCAATCCATTTCTGCTTCATGGACATTTATTGTTAGTATAGCAGTCCACATCTATATCATGGCCATTGTTCATGGGCACTACAGTATTTTTCTGGGAAAATTCCTGGCCCCTATAATCCATGTTGAATCATAGGCAGTGTTTGTGTCTCATGTGGTTCACACCTATAATATGGGAGCTGATATTGCTCCTGTGATAACCATTGTCATTTGGGGATATATAAATTCTTCTCCGCTAACGCATCTATATTAAAGAGAACGACCTGCCCTACATTGATGCTCGTCTTTATTATGGAGTTTCATGTGGCTCTTTCCTGTGTGTAAAATGAGGGATGGCCTGGCCCTAGGAGCAGACCTGTCATATATTATAGATACCTGCCTTAGGAGAGGGCTTGGTTACCTTCCATGCTGTCTTCGAGGCAGTCTTCTTCCTTTGTGTAGTTCAAGGCCTCCATCATTTCTCTGGTCAGGTGGCTGGATTCATCAGTGATTGCGGCCATCCACACAGCAAGGTTGGTGGTGAGGATGAGCATCAGGCCGCATCTGATTAGGAAACAAAGGAATGGAGGGTAGCACGTGTTTGCCCGGGCAGAGAGCTGATATCTCAGCATTCTGTTACAAAATAATAAACATGCCAAGTGAAGAACTGGCATGTTTGGCCATTCATTGTACTGGTATTAGTCCAAGTTGTTCCAAATCATGAATGTGTGACATGTAGAATGTGTTCACTTGTGCTGCTACTGTTATTACCACATTGTCATGACTTATTCCATGATTATTTCTGTATGCTGCTATGTTTACAGCTGGTATCCAGATGCAAGAAAAGAGATCATGCAGACAAGGTACTAATTTTAAAATAAATCTCATATTGGTGCAGTGTTGGGCCGACACTGCAGCAATTTAGAAAAGACCTCAAGACTTGGCTCTTCGAATGACCCCAACGGAGCTGCACACCCCCCGCCCCCCAGCTCCTTGAGACCCTAAGGGGTGAGTGGTGCGCTTTACAAACCCCTGATTGATTGACTGATAATTCTTAACACACGAGGGACGAACCCGCCCCCCCAACTATGTACCAGATTCCCATACAGGTTTCTCGCGTTTGTGTGATTTTGCTGGACATGGGAGGCGGTCTCGTGGATCCCACTGTTCATTAGAGAGTGCAATTCGTTTTTAGCAGTGATGTTAGCACAATAGCACAAGGCCGCTGTTGTCCTTAATAAGATGTCAAGAGCTAAGGGCGTTGTATGCTTATTCTGGGAAGTTATGTGTGGGTTGTTTGTAGGTGTTTTAATGTGCATCTAGTCGCAGAGTGGATATTTCAATGGCATTTAGCAAAGCTCCTCATTATCCATAGATAGTGCTTCTTTAGTGGGTGTTCTCTTCGCCAGCTCGTGCCAGTCTTTGCTGCACTCATTTTTAGCACTCACGTCCTGTTATTCCAGAATTTTGTTTTGGTCTTATGCTAACCAGAACCTTCTTTACAACTGTCTCCAGTTATCTAATATATCGGAGGTTTTTTAAGCCAAAGGCGTTTTCCTCCTTCACGTCAGCATAACCGTTCTTTAGGTATCTGCTCCTTTCATGTGTGATAAGTGCGGGATAAAGGTGGCTGCTAATAGACGTCGCCCATTCCTGACATGTAACACGAAAATACTTGTGTCCTACTTTGACCACACACGCTGTCCTATGGACATTCAGGCATTAATATATTATCAGCATTAAAAAGGAAGGTCTAGGCCTGGCAAAAGGTTTAATTTGCCAGGTCGAATTTACTGGGGCAAGCATGAAGACATGCTTCGTATTGTGACTTCAGAGGTGGCACAATAGGTGCTGCACTCCACTAGTGATATTTAACTTACAGACCCTGTGTATACTAGGAACTTATAGGTTAGTTAAATGTGCCAGTCAGGGTTTTTAACCAATTTAAAAAAGTTTTAATGGACAAGGCACAGGTACTGAGTCCTGCCTGGTTCTCAGGGTTCAGTGTACAGAATCTAAAAACCAACCGCATTAGCCCAAAGTAAATAGGGGTGAGTATGCAAAAAGAGACTTTTTTTGTATATGATAATTAGGATCATATATAGTGGAAATAAAATCTTGTGTAATTGTATGTAATGTATGTATAGCAACTCTCCATTTTTCTCTTTGTAAAAAATAAATTTGAATACTGTTTTACACAAATATTTTTGACAAATACTCTTGTGCGAATACTGATTTGTTTGTGTATGCTCCCCTACCAAGGGGTCTATTAGGATGGCGGGCGGACACCCTAGTGGTGCTGGGACCGGCCGCCAGTGGTGCGGCGGTCCCGCTGTGCCAATTAGGATGCGACCGCCACCATGGCGGTCGCATCCTGTATATTTAACATTGTGGCGGGCGGTGCTGTATTCAGCACCCGCCACAATGTTAAAAGGGTATGTTTTGCATTTGCATGCACAACGTGACAGGCACCTCGTGGTGCCTGCCACCTTGTGCATGCAAATGTCGGGGGGTACCATGGGTACCCCCCAAGTGCAGCCACCCACCCCCAACCCACTGGGGGCCCGCAACGGGCCCCTAAAGGTATTCTACGCATGCCTTTCCATGGCGGAATCTCCGCCATGCAAAAGTATGAGATCGCCATCATCGTAATATGGATGGCGATGCGTGGAAGGCACTGCCACCATATTGCAGGTCTTTTCCACCCGGTAGGCAATCGGGCGGATTGCCTACCGGCGAATAACTGGCAGACGGTCTTTCTGTCCGCCTGGGTCCCCACCACCATCGTAATATGGCGGGGGAAATGTTAGGCGGGCGTACGGAAATGGCGGGCAGATTGCCACCGCCATACGGGCGGTGGCGATCCGCCCACCATCCTAATAGACCCCGCAAGTATTTTGAGTTGCATGGACTAGACATTTTCCAGGTCTATTTGGGTTGAGTAGTGCAGGGCCACCCTCCAATTAATCCAAATTAACTACATTTTAGGCATCTTAAACAGTTGTGGAGATGTACCCATTAGCGGAGACTCGCTCTGACCCCATCTGGACATGGCTAGTGTTGATTCAGGAGTGTCATGCTGGCAGGAGCTGTGGATCTGTCAATGGCAAAGAGGTATGCTGACCTTCACAACATTGCCTCATGAAGAACAGTGCATACCGATGAGAACTGTGTTCCTAATTTGAGCATCTTTGTCTGTGACACCTTCTAGAAGACACCTTTTTTCTATAGAAGAGAGTTGTCAACCAGGTATGATTGTTTCACAAATGCGAGTTCATCTGCATCTCCAAGGCTTCTGTTTTTCTTCAGTCCTGTGACTGTTTTTTCCGTATGGGTAATAATCGTTCCTTTAGTTTCAAGTATCATTTCACACCTTTCAGTTCTGCAGCTATCTGATTTCATTGTTTCCCCTTTTTCTGAAGGCATTAGCATATCTCCATCTCAAGATATAGGAAGATAGTTTGACAAAATGATTTGTATTTCCGTCTGCAAGCCATTTTGGGTACAGCTTAAGAACTACAATTGGATGTAATAAAGATGTGTCATGATTCTGTAATTTGTGACCATAGAGGAGTTAAGACTACCGTAGGTGTAGTTTTATACTCTGTATAAAACTACACCTACGGTCCACGGTTAATTTTAATATCTAAGAATATTTGTTGCTTGTCCCTTTTGTACCTAACTCATGTCTGTACATTCTAACCAATTTGGATTTTTACAACCACTAGCTGTGGCTCCTGAGCCGATACATACAATCCCTACAGACTTTATAACTGATTTTCTGTCTTCTGAAGGATGCCAAGCAATAATTGTTACTATGGATACTTTATAAAAATGTCTCATTTTCTCCAATGATCACGTTACGTACCGCAGAGGAAAAGGCTTGATGTTGTTTGACGGATATTTTTCATTTTATGGCTAACCACATACCATTATTTCTGCTAAACATCCCCAAAACTTTTCTTAATTTTGGAAAGCTCTATGTAGGGTCTTGGAAGCTGAATCAATGTTTTCTTCTGATTCTCATTGTCAGTCAAGTGGCCAAACAGTGTACCAATCAAAGATTGCAACCGTATCTTCAATGTTACCTTAATTAGGCCAAGACCTACTACAGAAATTTTCAAGATTAATTCAACTAATAACGCTACCAAGCTTTCACCTTTTTATTCTATATGAAGTTTTCATCCAAATACTTCACCTTGGATTGAGCCTTTGATTCCATCATCTACTGATGACGTTAATCAGTTACAGAAACTGAAAAAGCATGTTTCTGAAAACTTATACTGCTCAAAGACCAGGATGAAAGAACATGCAGATGAATCAAGAACAAGTTCCTCTCTTTTTGTCCTAGAGTTAAGGTTAGACTTTTTTCTCGCTTTCTTCCTGATCATACATTCCAAATCAAATTTTCATTAAAGTTTTTGGCTGCTTTGTTATCACTCATCAGATCAATCCTGTGGTCTTACAGTTGAAATTGCTGTGCATTTAGAAAATTAATTTTGTCTTCCATTAATCTCAATTGAAATTATATGTCTCAGATCCTTATCATCAGCCTCCATCTGAACCGTTGTGCTTCAAAGACAGCCAGAATATGAACAAAGACATATTTGATACATTTTCATTTCTTGATTCATTGGCAAGACTTTTCATTTAGTGGGATAATGTCATGCTGGTTTGTCATTTCTTTCAAAATCATCTTGACAAACCTGGAGCTTCATGAGAAAGGTATAGTGTCACATCTGAGCCAAGAAATTACATGAGGCTCTCTGTGGTCAGAGAAAGACCACACAAACCACACACTCGGACAATATGTTGATGGATGCCACACCCAATGTGTGGCTGCACATCACGAAAGCCAAGACCCAGCTCATGAGTCTGTGATCGCAGTGACCAGACAGAGTGTTCTATGATAAGCTGGTGGTATTAATCAGGACTGGCAGCGGTGAAGGTGGAGGAGGTGGCGGAGTCCAGAAGCAGGTAAGAGTGTCCAATTTGGTGTTCTTTGCATATTTATCCAAAACAGTTATTCTGAAGAAAGAGGTGTGGTCAAGTCTAGGAACTATCCTTCCCAAGAAGGTGCATTGTCCATAGAACTCTATTGAAGGGATGTTTCCAATCCATTTATGAGTCTTTCCTGTGATGCCATTTAGTGTTTGAATCGTAGATAAAGGAGGCAATCACAAGAGGAAGATGTTTTGCAATGCATTTGTTCATTACTTTGTAAATGTAAATGTACAGGAATTTTATATAGCGCAAATCACCAAGCGGTCTCTAAGCGCTTGCTTAGGGAACCCGTCCTGGTATTCCCCTGTGAGATAACCCTGCAGGGCATCCGCAAGGTGAAAGCCAGGCATCCCGCCGCGAGGGGCCCATGTGGAGATTAAGCAAGCTATTGCCCAGAGTCGCAGAGTGTGAACCCATGAATCGAGTATGCACTGGAGCGAGAATTATCGAGTCCATGGACATTTATGGACTCAAGACCCAGCCAAGCCGGGAATTGAACCCTGGTCCCGGGCTGACCTCTGCTTCCAGGTCTGCCTCCTCTAACCAGTGAGCCACACTTCTCCTTGCTCTCATTTTCCAAGTGTTCTCTACTTTTGTTCCTGATCTTTGCTTATTGCAGATGGATTCCATATGGATTCTTTTTGTGAATTCTTTGGTGTCACTCTTATGTTTATATTTTGTAAAGCGCATGGCTACCCGAAGGCTTCCCCGCGCTGGTGAGTACTGTGCTAAGAGTAGGTCTTCTGGTACATTAACAAGTTTCTTCCTGAAGAAAAGTTCATTTTTCAGTGCTCTGATACTAGGTGGAAGATCATTTCACAACTTCGATACTACGTTTGCAAATGATCTTTCTGCCCATCTCATCCTTTTAACCCTGGTTATACTGAGGAAATGTAGATGTGAGGATCTCAGGTGTCTAGTTGGAACATAAATGGTTACCAACTCTCTGAGCTTTACTGGGCCCTTGTTATTTATGGCCCTATGAGCAATACAGAGGGATTTAAACTCAATCCTTGCCTCAATTGGGAGCCAATGAAGCTGTTTGAGGGGTTCTCTTGCGGAGACATAACTAGGAACCTTTAGGAGGAGCCTTGCTGCCACATTTTGCACAGGCTTAAGTCTCTTTATAACGTATTTGGGTGCGCTCACATAAAGTGAGTTGCCATAATCCAGATGGGAAACTATGAGGGTTTGAATGGCCGTTTTCCTTAGATGCTCTGGGATCAATACCAGTATCTTCCTGAGCATTCGGGGCAAAGAGAAAACAGATGCCAGACAATTTATTTGCTTGGTGGTCCACTGCAAGCAAATTGTCCAACCAGATTCCCAATTTTTTTATCACAGGTTTGGGAACGGGGGGGGCATGTCAACAGGCCAGCTGATCAGAGGTCTGTGTATGGCCTGGTTTCCAAGGATCATTAATTCCATCTTATCACCATTCAGCTTTCGGCGGCAGCTTGACATCCAGTGGCACAGTTTATCCAAATAGGGTGCAAAATGTTTATTTCCTGGATTGGGGCCTACTGTAAGAGAAACAACCAGCTGGGTGTCATCCACATAGGAGACCGCTGACAGGTTAAAGTCCCGCACTAAGGTGGCAAGCAGGCGCACATTTATATTGAACAACATGGGGTTGAGAGACGATCCCCGAGGGACACCACAAATGGTTGGAAAGCTGTCAGAGAGGCTGTCTTTGTCCTTCACTTGGTAGGATCTGTTTTCCAGATTCGAGGTGAGCCAATCTAATGCTTTGCCCTGAACTCCCACCTCGTCTCTCTCTCTGTCTCTCTCTGAACTCAGGTGGAGTTTGGTGCATGGCTTAAATTGCGACATACTCATCTTTAATCAAGTATTATCAGATTCCCAAAAAAGGCTTTTTACCTTTGTGTTTTTTTCTCCAAACTTGAATCCTTTTTGAGCAGACACTTGACACCTTTTATATGTATTATACAGTACAGGGTGGCACAGTGGCTACTGGCTGGAATCACTCTTTTCTGAGGAGGAATCTGACAGACTTTCACTGTATCCACTCCTTGACAAATAGTCTGCAGAACAAAACAGACATCTTGCTAAAACTGAGACAAAAAGGGAAAGTGATTATGTAGGAGTTAGGATTAGGAGTAGGATTATGCCGAAGTATAGGAGTTGGCTCTTTATCCAAGGTACTTTACAATCCAGTTTTGTAGTAATGTCAAAGGATAACATTTCTTTATGATCCCAAAAAGAGACTAAAAGACATTTCCTTAACCGGTCCAAAAGCAAGAGGCATACCATCTACAGTTTGGACATTTTCAGGCTTTATCATAATAAAAAGAAACACTTACCTTGCTGTGCCGGGTCAAGAACCAATAAGGGAAAGGTACACCTGTCCCTTCTTCCTTTGTACAGGGCTGGATCTGGTGTTTTCCAATGCGTTTTTCTGATTCACAGGGTAGGTTCAAACAAAGTGCCTGGCCTCGCGACAATACATATACAAGCTGTACTTTCAAAAGTGTCCCTTTTCCATCTCAGAAAAGGGTCCTCTAACATTTTCAATTTGCATTGGCTTTTCTTGAGTAGCTGCTGCTTCTTCTGCTTTTGGCACGTTGTTCATTTAGATGATGTTCAATCAGGAGACACATGTCCTATAACTCAGCTCAAGGTTTGGGATAAGATGAGCTCATTAACTCATTCCTAATTTATGTAAGATATTTGACTAATTTAAATCCATGATGTTTCAGGTGGCTAATTGTTGGGAACGAGATGCATTGGAAAGGACAGCAGGCATTCCTAGTTGAAAGTGTAATAATTAAAACATCCTTACAAAGATTGTATTAATCATCCCACTTTAGAACGAACTAAAGCAAACTAAGCAATTCAAAACTCAAAATGAAAGGTTAATATCAAAACATTCCTATGTTTGGTGGTATCACCTGCAAACTGAGGCCCACTCAGTGTGACTACGAGGAGGTCAATGCCAATCTTAGGTCAACTGTAATTTTTGAGCTTGCTGATTTACACATTGGACCAATTCTTGAGAATGGTCCACAACACCAGCTTGATTAAGATCCATTACTGCTCCATTACCGGAACCAGATAGAGCCTTAAGCTGCCAGGGCTGGACATAATGGAAGTTCTTTCTTCTTCTGCCTGAAGTAAGGTGCCATCTTATTTAAGCCAGCTGCTGTTTTTTTAATAATCAGAATTTGTATTGATTTTATGCACAGGTAACTGGGATAGGAAAAAGTCCAGAGTACATAGCATTTCAGTAGAATAGCAGTATGCGTTAGATAAGGAAGAGCACCATTTCAAGCATGATCTATGTTGAATGGCGACCACGAACTCCCCCATACCTTCTCATGTTTAGAGGGCAGCCCCTAACAATGTTTATTGGTACCTCCATCTTAGCACACCAACTAATCATGGAGCACAATTCGACCAGCGTCGGCGGCCACCGCCGTCCAAAATCAGCAATGTTCCACTTGGCGTTCATTGTCCCAATACCAAGGTGCGCTCACCTCGAGGATCTTCCACATAATCTAGGATGCTCAACTGAGTAATGCGAGCAGAATTGTCCACTGGTATCTCTAAGATTCTAGACAACATGCTGAAAATTCAAGCCTAATATTGTGCAATAATTGGACAATGCCAGACCATGTGAAAGAAATCACTATCCTAGCTCATACATCTGCGGCATGTGGGGATAGGGATTTCTCCCATTTTCCACAGCTGCAGAGGGGTAAAATAGGAGATATATAAATATTTTAATTGGATCAAACGGGGTCAGGAGGAGATGACCAATCTACCTGGGGGCCATCAAGGTATCCTTCCAAACATTGAGGGGGCCTTCCAGTACTTCCATTTATTCCAGAGGGCAACAAAGGAGCTCTGGGAGTTGAGGACCAGTGTTCTGTATAGGTTCGAGGCACCGCCTTACATTCAGTGGTGATGAGAGGGCGTGAGATTCAAGTGCATTACACTCCAGTATCTCACACAACTATGATTGGTACAGTATTAGTGCATGATGCAGCTGCTAGTATCTATAGAGTTGTGTCTTGTGGAGCTCAAATTCCCCCTGAAGGGCCTGCATTTGTGACCCAGCCAAGATGTCCTTGAGTGGAGAGATACTGATGAGGTGCCATAACTCAAACCCTTCCTAAACGGAGACCTGGGAAGCCAATTGCCCAACCAGTTGCATGCATAGGCCTGCAGTCCCAGCGAGTCCAGCGGAAGGCCCATCTCCAGCATAGAAGCGTGGCCCTCATAGTTTCCAAGCTAAACTCTGGAATGGGGCAACCGTATAAAAAAAACACAGGGTGTGCTGGCAGCCCAGAAGAGAGACCAACAAGGCAGACATGATATTGCCGGGACTCTTAAACAGCCCATCATTGATTATCTGGCTCCTCGAGGCCCAGTAATACAAGCTGATGTCAACCATCCCCATTCCACCACCAAAGGCATATTGAACGCATTTCTGGAATGCTAACCTCAGGACCTCATTTGCCCACAAAAGGGAAAAAAACACTTTCAACACTGCTGCAAACCAAGATTGGAGGACAAGCAAGAGGAAGTTTTGAGGAGCATGCAGCAATTTCGGGAGGGTATTAATTTTAAAAAGCACCACGTGGGCCAGGGGATTGATTGGGAAGTTTGACCATCTGATCAGGTCCTGATGGGTACGATGCAGTGCGTGTCAAAGATTGAGACTCCAGAACTAAAAATATCCTGAGGCACTGGAAACTAAGGGCCATATTAGCAAGGACTTGCGATAATCAACGCAAAGCGTGCTTAGCGCTGTATTTTTTATCACTGGCTATCGCTGGTTTAGATCGCGGAGATAACGCGTTATTATCAACATTTATCTCCAAGGCGATAATAAACCAGCGATAGCGGCGATTCTCCATCAATAACGCGAGAATACCAGCGATAAATTGCCATCGCTAAGGAAAAGGTCGCTAATAGGCAGGTGAGGATTCAGCCGTAGAATCCACCTTCCCATAGAAAACAATGGCTAAGTCAGGATTTTAGCAGGTGTTAAAATCCAGCGATAATCGCGGTTAGCGCGAGTTTTTTTATCGCTTCGCGGGCATTGCTAACAGTTGTTAGCAACAGCTGGCTAATAGAGCAATAAAAATATCGCCGTTTTATCGGCAAAAAGTGGCGCTAAAGTGGCGATACTGCCCTTGCTAATATGGCCCTACGTCTGAATAGGGAGGAAGCACTGCCAGTCACTTACCTCCCGGCTGCCCTGCAAGGGGACTTGAATTTATTAAGACCAGTTGACTATGAGCATGTTTAGTGTTTGGTGGAGTAGGAGGAACGTTGTAAAGCATCTGTCATCCTGGTGGCCAGACCTGTAGTACTCCTGCCCCATTTAGTGGTGTGGTAAATGCTGAGTTACTGTTGGCAGAGCCTCAGTTGGCTTCGATGACAGTAACCCCTGATCTGTTAGTCTGCCCACTACAGAGCCATTTGTCCATAGTGGCAGTCAGCCCACACTACTGAAGGTGGTGCGACCGTCATTGATTTTGCTGTCCATCATGGGAGACAGAGTCGAATGGTCTCAACAGGCAGTAAGAAAACTCTTCTATGATTCTTGTCTGCTTTTTTTCAGGGGGTGGTTCTTCTTTTAGAGAAAACAAACTCGGATCTTGAGAGATTGTTTTTTCTAAGCAAAAACATTTGCTGAGCAGGCATTTTAAATATGGTGCCACTCTCAGACCTGCAGTGCTGTTGGGGGAACCGCTGCAATGGTGCTTCCGTTCACTGCACAGACAACTTTGTCAGGCATGCGAAGGTCTCAAAATTAGAAGAACAGTCCTCCCTTGGGGTGGGTAAGGGTACCTGGCCTCTGCTGGAGTGGTGAATTGTCCTCAAGGTCTACATAACCATCTTAACATTATGCATTAGTTCAGTTCCAGAAAGAAAAGTGGAGTTCTAACTTCGGAGCATAAGAGGATAAATGACCTATTTTATGACTACTTCATGGGTACCCAATAATTGTGGGAAGAGACGATCTGTACAGAAATTTATAGAGGTAACCTTAACCTACTCATTCTCAGAAGAATATGATAGAGATTTTTTAAGCCTAATGGTACTTCTGTGTTCAGTTATACATGTCCTCACCTTTCGGGTAGTCATCCGTAGTCATCCGTACATATTGCAAAAATGGGCGTACAGATTAAAGAGCCATATTAATGTGCTGAATGAAGACATTCCATGGAATACAGTAAACTGTTAATATCAAGGTCTACTTTCTTTGAACATTAATGTCATATAAACATCGTGTACACCATCCACACCCGGTTAGCTAAGGATTATACTCCACCTTCCCTAGGCAGTGGGGGTTCTGGTATACCACCTCACATAGCCATCCAGTTGCCCACAGCCTTTCCTATTTTTGCATTATTCGCTTGTTGCATCAGCATAGTGCCCCCCTCCCTATTGTGACAAGAGAGGGGCCTGGTTTTAGTACAAACTAAAATATTGAAATATAAAAAAAGAAAAAGAAATCCTGTATCCAAATTACGGAGGTTTATGCTTGGGGACGCTCTCCTTATCTGTATTATGAGGCGAGTATAGTGGTACAGTTTTGAGCATGTACTGTAAGTTTACAGTGTAAGTTGCATGTAAAGCAACAGTAGTATTTTGTCTATGTTTGTTCTAGCGCGTCACATTGCTGTCGTCTCCGAATGTTCGGAGACTACTTATGTGACGTCACACCATGTACGCGTCAGTTGCCACCTTCGATGCCATTGGTGATGTTTTTCTTCTTGTAGCCTCTCGTGGGCCCTTGTAATTTTATGCTTAAATAAACAATTTAGTTTCAACACCATTCCCTATGGCACTTCCTGTCTTAACAAATGGCGACGAGTTGTGGGATTGAAGACGGGCTCGTGAGCGGACAAATAATAATATGAAGAAATTATATGAAGAGGAGTTTGTGGACGAATTGAATTCAACACGGTAAAATATCGCATGGATAATCAAAGCAACAATCCAGGATAATAAAGTAAGTGAAGTGTTGCATTGCATTAGTGTGGAGATTACCGTTGAACATCGTTGAGGAAATCTTGTCAGGAAGCGCTCTCTGCTGGCCATGAATGACGAAGGGAGTAGCTCCGAGTTCTCATTGGAGTGAAACCGGACACGGCAAGCTGACGTAGCATGCGTGTCGCCATTTTGAAGTGCTGACGCTTTGTTTCCAAGCAAATAATGCGTGCGTAAGAGTTAACTGAGGAGATCGGAGCGCGGAACGCTGCGTGAGGTAATTGCAGAGGTGAAACTGACGAGCAAGCGAGTAGATAAGGATATAACGAAGGATAAGGTGCGCGCAGACCACAAACAGGAATTTGACATCGAAATTAACAGGAAAAAAAAAAAAAAGAAAAAACTGACAAACTGATCTACCAGTGTAGTTACATGAGGAGTTTTGGGAAAAGAATTAGACATAAATATGTAAAAGACAAGTTGTATATCACAAATAATTTGTGTGGAAATAACATATATATATATTGAAAAAGTTGGAAATTATATACAAAGGTGATAATAATGCAAAAAGTGAATATAAAGACAATTAACTAAAAATCCAATTGAATACAAGTCTGCTAAAGAGTGATAATATGGCTCAAAGTAATAATATATGCGTGCCACCACTTTTTCTTGAGGAACCAGGAAAACCTGTAATGAAGTGGAAAAGCTGGCTGAGAGCCTTTGAAAATTACATAGTGTCCATTGATGGTAAAAAAAAATGACGCAGAAAGGAAAAAAGCTTCGTTATTTGGCCTTCTAGGAAAGGCAGGACAAGAAATATTTGACAGCCTACCAGAGTATGAGAGCCCGCCTGGGGTATTTTTACCAATAAATGAGTACCAAGAAGCCATTAAAAGACTTGAAAAACAGTTTTCAGAGGAAAATAATATTATGGTAGGAAGGCACAAGTTTGCATTGAGGAAGCAAGAAGAAGAAGAAACAGTAGAGGAATTTATAGCATGCTTGCGTGTTTTGGCAAAGGACTGTGAGTTTGAAGGCATGACTGACATCTACATTAGAGACCAAGTTGTGTTCTATTGTCACTCTAAAATAGTACAGGAGAGACTGTTAGCGTGTAGGAACCCCACGCTACAGGAAGTGGTAGATATTGCGAAGGGAATAGAAAGATCACTGATATCCACAAAAGAATTGTCTGGTACTAGTAATAATTCAAACGTGTTTTATTTACAGGATAAAAGGAAATATGAATATAGAAATTACGAAAAGAATGGAAGTGAGAAAAAGGTAGGAAGTAAAACTTTAAGTTGTTTCAGGTGTGGATCATAAGAACACCTAGCTGATTGTAAAACATGCCCAGCGCTTGGTAAGAAATGTATGAAATGTAAAAAGTTTGGTCACTATTCTGTACTTTGTAAAACGAAAAGAACAATGGTGGGTATGAAAATAAGTGCATTAAGTGAATCTGAACAAGAAATGTGTGCTAACATTGTATTATCTGTAGACATGGTAGATGGCAAACTAAAAGGACCTATAGGGACAGTGTTGATTGGAAATGTAGAATTACCATTCACTGCAGACTCAGGGTCCCCAATAACGTTGATATCTGACAAAATGTTTGAGGAAAGGTGGCAAAATGTAAAGTTAAATGAAACAGATGTAAACCCTAAAGCATTTGGGGAAAAGGAGATTGATATGGTAGGTTATTTTTATGACAGTCTCACATTTAAAGGAAGAGTAATTGAGACCAAGATATATGTGGCAGTGAAAGGCAGGAATTTAGTGGGCTGGAAGGATTTAGCTAAGCTAGGAGTAATTTTAGTCCCAGGAGCGAAAGACCCAATAATATTGAAACAAGAATTCGTGAATTTGATACAGGTAGAAGAAAATAAAGAGGGTCTTAAGGAAGTATTAGAACAATTTAGCAAGGTTTTTATTAATGAAATTGGATGTGTGAAAGGATTTGTGCATGAGATAAAACTAAAAGATGGGGCAATACCTGTAAAGCATAAAGTAAGAACTGTACCATTATCTGTAAAAAAAGAGTTGAAAAATGTAATTGACAAATTAAGCAAAGAAGGTGTAATTGAAGAAGCTGATGCTTCAGAATGGATATCAGCTATTGTTGTTTCTAAAAAGAAGAAAACAGGTGACATAAGATTATGTGTAGACCTGAGGTCATTGAATAAAAACATTTTAGTGAACTGCCATCCGCTTCCTAAAATACAGGAAATATTAACATCCACGGCTGGGTCCAAGTATTTCACGCTGATAGACTTGAAATCAGCGTACCACCAGGTATGCTTAACAGAAGAATCTAAAAAATTAACAACTTTCATAACGCCTTTTTGCGGCATACACGTATGTCAGACTACCATTTGGGCTTGCCTCATCATCAGGAGTTTTCCAGAAACTAATGGATTTACTTTTCGGTGACATGAATGGTGTTGAGGCATCCCAAGATGACATTTTAGTTCATTCAAAGGAAAAACAAGACCATCTAAAATTGCTAAGTAAAGTCTTGGGAATATTAAAAAGTAAAGGTATGACAGTTTCTAAAGAAAAGTGCAAATTCATGGAAAACAAAATTGAGTACCTGGGGCATGTTTTGACTTCAGAAGGAATAACACCAAAGGATGACTTAGTGCAAGCAATCAGAGATGCCTCAAAACCAGAGGATAAGGAAGCATTAAAATCATTCCTAGGCCTCAGTGAGTATTACTCAAAATTTCTACAAGGGTATGCAAACAAGGTGGAACCATTAAGGAAATTGTTGCGGAAAAACGCAAAATATGAATGGTCTGATGATCAAAACCATGCTTTTGATGTCATTAAAAACTGTATCATTTCAGCATCTACATTAAAACCATATGACCCTAAGTTGAAGAATATTGTTACCGTAGATGCAAGTGCAAAAGGCATAGGAGCTATATTTTGTCATGATCACGGAAAGGAGGAAAATACCATTGCTTTCATATCTAGAAGGTTAAGCGAAGCAGAAACGAACTACAGCACCATTGAACGCGAAACACTTGCGTGTGTTTGGGCTGTGCAAAAATTGAAAAGCTATTTGTGGGGTAAAGAATTTTTTGAAATAGTCACAGACCACAAGCCATTGGTGTACATGATGGATGGAAGAGGACGTGGCAATGGTAAGGCTAGTTCAAGACTAATAAGATTGCTATCCAAGTTACAAGAGTACAATTTTACGATAAGGCACATCAAAGGTGGTCAAAACAGCAGGGCAGACTGCTTGTCACGGTTGCCTATAGATACACAAGGAGAAGTTTCTCTTGATGATACAGAATGTATAGTAGCCTTGGTTGATGCCACGGTGATGTACAAGGGTTCAATAACAGAGAAGGAATGGTTGGACTGTTAGAAGGAGGACACAATATTGGAGAGAGTCATGAAGCATCTAACGTCAAAATGGCCTCCCATCAAAAACCTTCAAAATGAATTAAAGAGTTTCCAACAAATAAGTGAGGAACTAACTCTTGAGAGTGGGTTTTTAAAAAGATGTGACTTATTCATACCGCCTGCCAAACTAAGACTCAAATTGATAAAACTTGCCCATAAAAGCCATCCAGGAAGCACTGCAACGAAAAACATTCTAAAAACATATTATTGGTGGCCAGGAATAAACAGCGACGTAAACAACCATATTGACAAATGTGAACAGTGTTTAAAGGCTGACAAACACTGGAGATTAGGCACGGGCGAGCTACAGATGGTTGAACTACCAAACGGACCATGGACAAAAATTGCAATTGATTTTGCAGGACCATTCCACATACTGCAAGAGGTTTGCAGATATATAATAGTACTATCTGACTACTATTCAAAATGGGTACATTACAAATTTGTACATTCTGTAACTACAGAAGTAGTGATAAAATTCCTAACAAAAATTTTTGCAATAGAAGGACAACCCAAGATAATAGTTTCGGACAATGGTACGCAACTGGTGTAAAAAAAAATGACAGATTTTTTTGACTATTTAGGGATAAAACAAGAGAAAACACCGTTATATAGCCCTAAAAGTAACGGACAAGTGGAAAGGATGAATACGTTTATAAAAGAAGGTATCCAGCTTGCAGTTGCATCAAATTTGAATGTAAAAAAGCATATTTGTGAAAAAGTAAGCACGTATAACAATACTCCGAATGAAACTACCACGCACACTCCAGTCTATTTAATGAGAGGGAGGAAGTGTAACAGTGAGCTCACACCCAAATTTAATCAGTGGTACAAAGACGGTGCAGTGTCAGAGGAAGTAAAAGATGATGTGGTAAGATTACGAGAGAATATCGTTTCTAAACAGGAAAGAACGAAGAAATATTCAGACAACGCCAATAAGGCAAAGGAGAAGGTGATTGAAAAAGGAGACTGTGTCATTGTCAAAAAACCTCACAAGGTAACAAAGGGAGAGTCAATATTCGGTAATCCTGTCCAAGTCCAACAAGCTACGAAAGGTACAGTTTGTATAGAAGGAAAGGGATGGCGGAGCAAGGATGATATAGTTAAACTAAAGAAAGGACAGGAGAAAATAATAATGAGAAATAAATAGGAGCTAGAGGGAGATCATGAAGATAGCATTTTGGAATGGGAGGAAGGTGTGTTTGACAGTCAAAATTCAGATAACATTGAGAGGAGATTGAGTCGGTCTAGTAACGAAGGAGAAATATTAGCATGTGGCACAAGTGAGAACAGTATTGGCGGAGAGATATTCAATGCCAATGGAATAATAAGTCACAACCAAGAGGAAAATGATGTGCCTAATCAAAATGTGAAACGAAAGGGTATGCCAATGGAGAATACAAAATGTAAAGAAATAGGTCATACCACAAGGTCTAGAAGGGAGATCAAATGTACTAAACGTTACGATGACTACATCTTTTACTGAAGTTTTACATTGTTTTATATTGAAGAAAAGGAGATGTTGAGCATGTACTGTAAGTTTACAGTGGAAGTTGCATGTAAAGCAACAGTAGTATGTTGTCTATGTTTGTTCTAGCGCGTCATATTGCTGTCGTCTCCGAATGTTCGGAGACTACTTATGTGACGTCACACCATGTACGTGTCAGTTGCCACCTTCGATGCCGTTGGTGATGTTTCTCTTCTTGTAGCCTCTCGTGGGCCCTTGTAATTTTATGCTTAAATAAACAATTTAGTTTCAACACCATTCCCTATGGTACTTCCTGTCTTAACATACAGGTACCCGTGTTTTTTGAGTAAACAGGAAAAGGACCGGTGTATTTGGGGACTCCGATGAGACACACTATGGACATGCAGAGCAGCGGAGATATAATATTATAATATATACGCTCCTACGGTGCTGGAAGGTTTTTCAAACTGGGCCTCAATAAAGTTTTTAAACCTGCACACCGACTTGGTCAAGTGAACAAGGAGCTGGTTGAAAGGCGTCGGCAACGGCGGCATGGTAACGGGGTCACGTGGCACGTGAACGCTTGCACGCTGCGTTACATAGTCACGTAACTCGTTGGCATACACTCATAAGCGAGTGCATTCCAGCAATCGTGATCTCAACACAGACAGCTGGAGACAACAGGTCGAGGCGGAGCACGCTCCTTGGAGTAGTAAGAACGGGGACGGGCACCATGCAGCGGGAGGGGTTACATTTCAGACACAACATTGGTCCGAATCCTAAACGCTAAGAATAGCCATATCATACCAGGTGTATTGTAGCCACAGACTCCTTAGAGCAAGGAGGTGATGTTGGTAGATGGACACACTAATGGGATGCATAGTAGACAGGAGGGATATATTGTAATACCCTAATGTCATATATATGATGATCTTCAGTAGGATGATGGCGAATGCAACTCCAGTCCTAAATTAGGACAAAAGTAAACCCCGGGGCAATTTTAGCTATATTAAATACATACTGACAGCCGCGGCTACCCAGATCGAGTTGTGGCAACCCAAGTAGTGCCATTTTTAGTAGGTACAGCATAAAAAACATTATCGTGTGTATAAGACTACCTCCCGTAAAACAATGTCTTCTTTGTTGATTGCTTTCTCCATTTCCCCCAGAGTGTGACAATAGGGGGTCTCCTCCTCTAAACTCGCCAGTTTAAGAATCGCTCATTGATAAACTCGGTGACTTATAACTTTTCTGTTCCTCGGTTGGAGGAGGGAGAGGAGAACGTGATGGGCAATGGCCCTATCGAAGTACGGTTTGCATGACCTGCGTCTATATGTATATATGTATATTTTCTCACTAATCAGCAGACGAGCATGGTCCAACTATGGATATAAGCTAGGCACCATATTGTGAGGTGGCCTTGACTGCATACGGAGATGGCAGCGCCTCTATAGAGGTATGAATCGGGTATAAAAAAGTGAGTTGGTTGGTGGAATGGAGTTAGATTGGTTGTATTTGACAACCAGATACCCAGGTACGACAGACACTACCTTCTTTTTCACCTTTTTTCTACCCACAGATTCTCTGGAGTAAGTTACTTATCGAACCCCTCGTTCTGCGAACAATTGGTTTCAGAAACCCGACAATGAGGGGTCTGAGGGGATCCATAATTTTCAGATTTCTGGGATCTGAAAGGTCCTGATGAAGGCTGTGATGACCTGAAACTGTAGGCATTTAAAAAGCAGACAAAACATGTTGACGATTTGGCAGTAAGGAGGGGTGTAGGAATTCCTAATACTTTCCTATCACCACCATCCTTTTTGGTTTTTAATCCTAGTCAGTGGATCTAGGAATAAAATTAGTTCTAAAAGAAACCACTGAACTAGTTTTAACTCTCACTGTATCTTTTTTCTTTCGGTGATCCCAGGATCGTTCACTTATATTATTATTTATATGTGTTTGTATTGCCTTCCCCTCCCTTTTGCTCCACCCCAGGCATTGGTCTGTGCAGGGGTGTATTGAAGCAAGCACAATGATGAAGCATGTCATAATTATGTGAGTGAGGACAGTATTTTTTCACAGAGCATGTGCCACCTCTAATCTAGAGACCTATACACACTACTCCCGCTTGTGTGCTCACAAGGGTGTCAAGAAGTCATAAAATGGAACAATGGTTGGGTGATATGAAGAAGATGAAATATTGAAGAAAGTGAGGACGTTGATTGTGAAAGGATGGGGAGGCTGGTTGAGAATCACCGGGTATGTGGGACATTGCCATGGGTACCCTGGAGTGAGTAACACATACGGTGGTTTATTCTACAAATAGGTCATTGCAGTGGAGACTGGGGACACTCACCTAGTAGAATTGAGATGGATCTGGACACAGTGCCTGCTGGACACCCAGAGAAAGTATGTCTGTGGGAAAACACACATTCTGTAAAATTCTTAGTTTGCTGAAGGTTAGCATAAACAACACATATTTACAAAACATCTGTTAGAAAGCATAGATGTGTTGCGTCTCTTCCACTGCATCCCTAAAGAAGAAGAGGCTTTAAACACCCTGCGCTCTTGAAAGACCATCAGACATAACACAGGAGAAAAAGTGGTTTTGGCTGATGTAACCCGTGTTTACACAACATCCAAACATGCAAAGCGTGGAACATGATAGGGCCAGATGTGAGAAGTACTAAGTAAACTCAGGAAGGTATAATGTGATTGTATTTCTATTCTGACTAATAGCTTACTACACCCAGCAAACAAAAAAAAAAAGATTTGGAAAAGATGACATGCCAAAGAGCTGCGAAACGCAACAAGACACAAACTTATTTCTGCAATCCAAAGTATGCTAGGGTATGATTTCTCTTGCAACAAGTTGATAAACTGATGGGACGAGGATTCTGATCCCTGAATTGGAAGCTACGAAATGACGAGGTCACGCGCCTAGGAACGTGGGCTGACGTCTCCATGTCTGGCGGCAGAAGCCATCGCTTCCCCACAGGAAAGCAGGCAAACTATACAGAAAAACTGAAATTAATACAAATCCCAGGTTACCCCAGGTCTTTCTTAAAAAATGTAAACAAAGCCAGACATTTTTACATCTCTGGACTTCTTATTAGCGGGTCCTTTCGTATCTGCTGGTTTGTTGCCTGTCGGGAGAGTTTGTTTAGTTTGTAGTCCTGGAACTCTTTAGTTGAAGATGTGAGGGGACCATCTAAACAAAGGAACTGGTGGCTACCTGTATTGTGGTTGAACCTCTCTGATCAGTTCTATCTTTGGGATAACTGTGGCTGCTGAGGTGGGTCTACAAATGCACTGTGTTTTTCTATCTACCAATCCTAGCACGCGGTGGCCATCATGGGTGTAGCAGAAACCTGTGTTCACTCTCTCCCATGGTTTCTACAGCATGGCTCTGAGAGGTAGGTTGCAGCTCTATCGTCAGCCTCAGCAGGTTGGTGCATGTGGTCCTGTGACAGTTCTACATGGGCTTTTCTGCCATGGAATCAAACTCCTTGCATTGTCACCTTAAACTTTCCCATGCCTTTTTGTCCATTACATGCAAGTTTGAAGGAAGATCCAGTCAGTGAGCACCTTACGGATCACCAGACTTGTGCCTCAGACACAAGCCCGTGCAGGGAAATGGTGTGTTGATTTTTTAAGAATATTTATAGCGTCTCTCTTACATCTCAAATTTCAAATCAGCTATTTTTCTTAAATATTCCTGCTGCTTTGCTGCACCACAAGAGTGTCTGTTTTATGCCATGGCTGCTGATCTTTGATCATTTATGACAGCCTTTGGTACGGTGGTCTCCATGAGGGTTCACACAAGCTTTTCAGTGTCCTATGCTTATTTGTTCTCCTGTGCTGAGGTATTTCACAGTTGCCCGGCGTGCTAGCCAATTAGGTTATCATACCGGATTGTTATTTTACAATAATTTGTTATTCTTCTAGCGGAGTACAGTTCCTGTCCCAATTCAATTATGCAAGTTCTTGGATCTTTATTTGCCTTTTTTTTTTATTTGCTTGTAGTTTCACTCTAGTAGGGATATGCAGTTGTGGCATCTGAGACTTGCTAGTCTCTGATGTCATGATGCCATGGTTACCTATGGTTCCATGATCATGGTTGTGTTCTGTACTGAGTTTCCTAGGTGTTAGAATGTCTTGGTTCAAATGCATGGAGCTGTTACCCAGACTGGCTGTGGCTTGGATGGGTCTTCCTTCTCCTTGGAATAAACCTGAACACCTTTGCCACATCCTTGTGTCCTGCATCATTCTTTCAGCTGCATGAGGATCCTACACTGGCGTAGTCGGCAGCTGGAAAGAAGGAGGACCCAATAGTCTCAACATCTTTTCAACTTTGTCCTGAATTCGGTGTGTGTTTTTCACTCATCACTCACAAAGCATTGTGCTGCATTACTTCAATTTGGGGACTGGGAGCTTTCGCCGTGTTTACACACCCTTATTTCTCTGGTGTGTGAGAGTCGCCGTGGGCTCGTCCCTACTTTGACCCTTCCTGCCAACTTCTGGGCACTTGTGGGTACTACAGTGCAGTGCTAAGCGTACTTCACTTTCGCACTGAGCCCCTGGTACTTTTGGGTCAACTCGAGCTCGTCCCCACTTTTCCCCTGCAGGGATTATACTTTTTCAAAGGCCTAATGTAGCGGTGGGGAGGCTGTGTTTATCACTATATTTCTGGATGTTTAAAGCCGTCACTACTTTGGTATGCCTCTGCTAGCTTTCAACTCCTTCAATAACCTAATGTACCGGAGGCGAGGGTGCGCCTGCCACCACAGTTGTGTGTGTTTAAAATTCAACTAACGGCTTCTCTCACCTCGTGCTTTGTCGCAAGCCTCACAGAATCTTCCATTCTTCAGCCCCAGTGTACTTTCTTCCTTCTGCGTTCCTTTGCTGAAGCTTCATTACACTCCATTCCTGGCTGTACCTTGCGTTCCACGTTGGGTCTTGACCTTTGGCGGCACGCATTTCACGCAGTGTGCCACCATCTTGTGTTTTCATCGTTTGGCTCCTGGTTTCTCTGCGTGCCACGACTGTGACACGCACATATAAACTTGAAACATCTATTTCTGATTTACCCTGACGTCATCTTACATTGCTGAAAGACGTCCTACGCTGGAGGAGGGATTTCCAGAACTTTTGGAATATTTCTCAAGGGTACTTGCTTCCTTCTTGAGCAACTGTTGGTATGGTTGTCTAGCAACAAGCCTGAAGCTCTCTCTTGTTTCTCCCTTATTAACGTCAGCACTAGCGCCTCAAATTATCTACATCAGCTGCTCTCAGGGTAAGCCTCGTCTGTACTCCGGTGACAGGCACACCTTTACATTATTTATTACGACAACTGCCTGCCTGCACTTCGGTGACAGGCACACCTTGTCATTTATGTCACAATCATTTGCAAGCAAATTCAGTGACAGGCACACTGTTGTTTCTTCAACTACACATGTTTAAGTTTCACTTGTGTGCCACATCTGTGACACACACACATTCCTGCATTTGGTTGCTGTCTGCTACTTCTGTGACGCACACAAATGTGTCACATTTGACATTCTGAAAATTGTTACGTACATTGTTGTTTTCCTGCCTTCTGATCCTTCTTTTTCAGTACACTAGGGTTACTTTCACACCTAGTAGTCATGCAAAATGTGGCAGCTCCTCCCTATTTTTATGTCACCGGGTGAACCTGGAATTAAATGACAAAAGTGGAAAAAGGTTTTTGAGCGCTATGCCAAGGTTTGTGGCGTAAGCCTTAGTGCTGAGCGCAGAACATCTCTTCTTTTGCATTGCCTTGGCTCGGAAGGGCAAGATGTTTTTGATAACCTGCCTGAGCTTAGCGATGCAGAAAGCAGAGACCTCAATGAATTTGAGATCTGTATGAAAAAGCTTGACAAGCATTATTTGCCCAAAGTAAGCACCATACTAGAAAGGTACCAATTTGTAAAGAGACTGCAAAATGATTGTGAATCGGTTGAGGTGTATGTCACTCAACTTTGGAAACTCGCCTCTTCCTGAAAATTTGGTGAGTTGCTTGATGAGAGAATCAGGGACCAATTCATGTTGGGGTGCAGTATTGAAAAGGTTTGTGAGGAACTCTGGTTGAGAGATGAACCTTCTTTAGATGAAGTGTTACAAGTGGCAAAAAGGATTGAACATTCATTAAAGTGTGTTGATACATTGAAGAAAGACAAACAAGTTTCTGTACAAGTTGTCAAGGAAGAAGCCAAGACTGTATCTAAAGATGATAGAACTGTCAGGTCTAAAAACAAGCCATTTGTTCCTAAGTGTTTCAGGTGCGACAATTTTGGACATTTCGCCAATGATAAAAAATGTCCCGCTTTGAAGGTGATCTGTTCAAAATGCAAGAAAAAGGGTCATCTTTCTGTCGTTTGCAAGAGCAAGTTGTCTGCATCTAATGTTAAGTGTATTGAAACCGATGTTCTTGAGGAAGACTTTGTATGTGGACAAATTGCTGTTCAAATTGATTCTAGTTTGGAACAAACTTTTTCTTCTGAACAAAAATCTTGTCCTGTTGACACAATTCTGGTGGAACGTGAATCTACCAGAGTTCTTTTTGATTCAGCGGCTAAAATCACCATAGTATACAAAACCTTCTATCAGACTAAACTTTTTTTTTTTGTCATATTTATTTATTGGATTTTCAAGAAGATACAAGATACAATGTATACAACCCCAAACAATTCTTGTGTACCAGTTCAAGCTACGCTACAATTCAAAAAGTACATCATTATCATACATGATCAGCTGCCCAACACAGCAATGCGGATATAAATCCCAGAGATAGTATACATGAAACAAGAAACATTCAGAGGCAATGACATCAGAATATAACATCAGTGACCAGAGTGTGCTTTGTGATTTCGAGTTCTATCAAACTAAACTTGCCTGCAAGATTTCCCTTCTGAAGCGTGACATACGCCCTTTGGCCTATGGTGGTGAGCCCATACCACTTTGTGGTTACTTCCTGGTTCTCATTGAGTACGGGGGGCGATGTGCTTCTGGTAAAGTTTACGTTTCTCAAAAAGGTGACAGCATCATTAGCTGGTTTCACCAGGGAGACTTAGGAGTCATGCTAGACCCAATTAGTTCTTCTCCCATCACTCTCAAACAAAAGGTTCAAGCTATTCATGTGAATTCTGATGTCAATGTTGAAACACGCATTAGAAGGAAATTTCCCAAAGTTTTTAGAGAAGGACTTGGTTGTCTTAAAGATTTGAAATTGGACATTCCTTTACGCCCCAATTCACAACCTTCTAGCTGCAAGGTCAGAAGCGTACCTTTAGCTGTGAGAGAAGAGATGAAGAAGGAATTAGAGAAACTCAAGAAAGGGGGAATAATTGAGGAAGTTACTAGCACTAATTGGCTTGCTCCGGGTGTGGCTGCATGCAAGGCCAATGGGTCACTACGCTTGTGTGTGGACTTGAGGCAACTCAACAATCAATCAATCAATCAGTCATTTGTAAAGTGCACTACATACCCGCGAGGGTCTCAAGGCGCTGGGGGGGGCCGCTACTGATCCAACTGCCAGGTCTTCAGCATCCTCCTGAAGGTCAGCAGGTCTTGGGTCTGTCGTAGGCTCAGTGGGAGGGTGTTCCATATCTTGGCGGCGAGGTGGGAGAAGGATCTCCCGCCGGTGGTTGTTCTTCGGATGCGCGGGACGGTGGCGAGTGAGAGGTCAGCGGAGCGGAGCTGGCGGTTGGGGATGTAGAAGGAGAGCCGTCTGTTGAGGTAGGCTGGGCCGGTCTTGTGGAGTGCCTTGTGTGCGTGGATGAGGAGCTTGAAGGATATCCTCTTGCTGATGGGGAGCCAGTGCAGGTCCCTCAGGTGGGGGGTGATGTGGCCGTGGCATGGTACGTCGAGGATCAGTCGTGCTAAGGCGTTGTAGTCGTTTGATGAGCTTGGTCGGGGCTCCCGCGTAGAGGGCGTTTCCATTGTCGAGACTGCTGCTGACGAGGGCCTGGGTGACTGTCTTTCTTGTATCTGTCGGGATCCATCTGTAGATCTTGCGGAGCATGCAGAGGGTGTTGAAGCAGGAGGAGGAGACGGCGTTGACCTGCTTGGTCATTGAGAGCGTTGAGTCGAGGATGATTCCCAGATTGCGTGAGTGGTCGGTGGGTGTCGGGGCTGCTCCTAGTGCCGCCGGCCACCAGGAGTCGTCCCAGTCTGAAGGGTTGGAGCCGAGGATGAGGACCTCAGTCTTGTCCGAGTTCAGCTTCAGACGGCTAGTCTTCATCCAGTCGGCGATGGCCTTCATTCCTTCGTGGAGGTTGGCTTTGGCGGTGATGGGGTCCTTGGTGAGGGAGAGGATCAGTTGAGTGTCGTCGGCGTAGGAGATTATGTTGAGGTGGTGCTGTCGGGCGATGTGTGCGAGGGGGGCCATGTAAATGTTGAACAGTGTCGGGTTGAGGGAGGATCCCTGGGGTACGCCGCAGATGATCTCGGAGGCTTTGAACCGGAATGGGGGGAGACGGACACTCTGGGTTCTGCCGGAGAGGAAGGAGGTGGTCCATTCTAGCGCCTTGTCTCGCATCCCTGCGGCGTGGAGGCGTGCGCGTAGTGTGCGGTGGCAGACGGAGTCGAAGGCGGCGGAGAGGTCTAGGAGACTTAGTGCTGCAGTCTCGCCGTTGTCCAGCAGGGTCCTGATGTCGTCGGTGGCGGCGATAAGGGCAGTCTCGGTACTGTGGTTGCTGCGGAACCCTGACTAGGAAGGGTCCAGCATTCTGTTTTCTTCAAGGTATCGGGTTAGCTGTCTGTTGACGATTTTCTCGATGACCTTGGCCGGGAAGGGGAGCAGAGAGATGGGCCGGAAGTTCTTGAGGTCTCTTGGGTCAGCCTTGGGTTTTTTCAGTAGGGCGTTGATCTCGGCGTGTTTCCAGCTCTCTGGGAAGGTCGCGGTCTCGAGGGAGAGATTGATGACGTTGCGCAGGTGGGGTGCGATGGAGCTGCTTGCTTTGTTGAAGACGTGGTGCAGGAAGGGATCTGACGGAGAGCCGGAGTGGATTGTGCTCATGGTCTTGATGGTGTCATCAATAATCACGTTGGCCCAGGCTAGCAGGGGGTCGTGGTCGATGGTGTGCGGGTCTGTTGTGTTGCTGTCTGTTGGGTCTGTCTGGGTGTTGAAGCTGTTGTGGATGTCTGCTATCTTGCGGTGGAAGAAGGCGGTGAGGGAGTCGCACAGGGCTTGTGACGGCGGGATGTCGTTAGTGTTGGAGCTAGGGTTGGAGAGTCCCTTCACGATGTTGAAGAGCTCCTTGCGGTCTTTGAACGAGGTTCTCTTGGAGGTTCTCTTGGAGGTCCTGATGAGGTGGTGGTGGTTGCGGATGGCGTCCTTGTGTGCTGTGCGGTTGTCCGGAGTTTGTTCGCTGTGCCATTTCTTCTCTAGTTTCCGGCAGGCTTGCTTGGAGGCTAGGAGTTCTGGGGTGAACCAGCTGGCCCTCTTGCTGGTGTCTCTGTGGGGGGGTTTCTTCAGCGGGGCGAGGGTGTTGGCGTAGTCTTCGATCCAGCGTCTAAGGCTGTGGGCAGCGTCGTCGGTGTTGGAGGGTTCGGTGGGTGGGCTGAGAGCGCGGTTTGCATGTAGTCGGTCTTCGGTGATTTTGCTCCAGCAGCGGCGAGGGATCTGTTGGGTGCGGTGGTGTGTGGTGGGTTTCTGGAAGGTGAAGTGGATGCAGCGGTGGTCAGTCCAGAGGAGTTTGGTGGTGTGGCTGACGGAGACGTGCGGGCTTGAGGAGAAGACGGGGTCGAGCGTGTGGCCGGCGGAGTGGGTGGGCGATGTGTGGTAGTGTATAGCTATCCACTGCCTAACATTTCAGAATTGCTAGCGTTGTTGGGAGGTGCCCAAGTCTTCAGTACCATTGATTTAGCATCCGCCTATCACCAGATTGAGTTAGCAGAATCTTCAAGGGATCTTACGTCCTTTATTACCCCGTTTGGGACTTTTAGGTTTATTCAGATGCCTTTTGGCCTGGTGTCAGCGGCGTCTGTTTTTCAGCGGGCAATGCAGAGGGTTCTCAAAGATTGTAATGGTGTTTGCGTCTACCAAGACGACATTCTTGTATTTGGTAAAGATCATGAGGAACATGAGAATCGCCTCGATATTGTCTTGGGTAGGCTTGAAGCAGCTAATCTCACCATAAAGTTGGAGAAGTGTCGGTTTGCGACTTCTTCCATTCACTACTTGAGGCACACAATCTCAGGAGAAGGTATTGTGCCTAAATCAGGTCTAGTAGATAATATCTCTCACATGCCAGCCCCATCTTGTAGAGAAGAACTTATGAAGTTTTTCGGTATGATCGAATATTATAATAAGCTTATT
Organism: Triturus cristatus; assembly: GCF_964204655.1. Taxonomy (NCBI): domain Eukaryota; kingdom Metazoa; phylum Chordata; class Amphibia; order Caudata; family Salamandridae; genus Triturus; species Triturus cristatus. The sequence continues at coordinate 561,907,219 of NC_140590.1, forward strand.
GAGGGTTTTGCAGAACATTGCACCAGTATGAGGGGGCTCTTGAAGAAAGGTATCGAATTTAAGTGGAGTGAAGATTGTAATTGTGAATTTGTTTCTCTTAAGAGGAAGCTCAGTCGTGCCCCTAATCTCAAGAGTTTTAAACCCTCCAAAACCTCTATTGTTACCACAGATGCCAGCCTTAAGGGGTTGGGTGCTGTACTTCAGCAAGAAGGTGAGAAGGGCATGGAAACCATCACGTTCATCTCTAGAGGGCTTAAGGATCCTGAGTCGCGTTACTCCGTGATTGAGCGCGAAGCTCTCGCGGTATTTTGGGCCAAGTTTCTTTCGGGAACAAAATTCTTAGTTAAAACTGAGCACAAGCCCCTGTGTGAGATTTTCTCTAAACAAGGGATAGACCAAGTCTTTGGTAGGATAAGCAAATGGGTCATAGCTCTCCAAGTATATGACTTTGAGATCAGGTACATCCTTGGTGTGGAGAACAGTGTTGCTGATATGCTTTCGAGATTGGTTGTTGATGGACCCCTTGATTATAACCTTGATGAAGATTGGAGTGAAAATTATTTTCATGTGTGTGTGGTGGGTGAAAGGATTATTGATGAATGTCAGTGGGCCCTCAAGTTATCCTTGGATCCTGTGTTGTCTGAGGTAATGGGTTTCATCCGCAATGGCTGGCACCCGAAAAAACAGGCATCTGAGGAGGCTTCCAAGTTCTGAGGGGTCAAAGATGAATTGGCAGCGTGTGATAAGATGCTTGTACGTGGCACACGGTTAATACCTCCACTTGAGCTTCGCAAAGAGTTGGTGGATTTGGCTCATGAGTCTTACTCTGGTATGTCTAGGTCTGGTCCTCTTACTGGCGGCCTGGAATGGATATACAGGTTGAAAGGATCATAAGGGACTGCATGGTGTCTGCTACGAGTGAAAGAGTCCAACCGATGGTTATCAGGGAGCTTCCTCACGGGCCTTGGAAAGAAGTGCCTCTAGACATTGTGGGTACTGTTCATTCCAATGGTCAGCAAATTTTCATTTTGGTTCTCCTATATTTATTTTCCAGGGGGCCCGAAATCCTCTTTACTTCTAGCATAGAGACTGTTCAAGTAATTACATTTTTAGAGACTCTCATAGCCAGAGAAGGGTACCCTGAATCCATTCTCAGGGACAATGGGGTGCAGTTAGTCTCGAAAGAAATGGAAACCTTTTTGAAGAACCGGGGCATAAAACATAAAAAATGCTCCCTTTACCACCCGGAAACCAATGGGATGGTGGAAAGGTTCAATAGGGTGTTGAAAGAAACTATCTGCTTGGCCAAAAACTCTGGGCTTAACTGGAAGGAACAAGTCCTAAGAAAGGTTGAGAATTATAGAGTAACTCCTCACAGTCCTACCGGTCAATCTCCCTTTGTTCTCTTCAAAGGAAGGGCTCCATGTACCCCAGTTGAACCCTCATGGGTAAGGCGTCTGGAGGAGTCTGTCTCTGGATCCTCTCCTCAAAAGAATGTAATTAACTGGCGGAAGAAAGAAGAGGCTAAATGTTTAGCTAGGAAATTGAATTTTGATGCCAGGAAATCCACTAAAGATACAGTGGTTAAGGTCGGTGATTGGGTGGTTATCAAACTCCCGGGCTCTAGAGTTAAGTTTTCAAGCCTATGCATGTTGTTAAGGTGTTAAAAAATGCTGTAAGGACTCAGGACCACAGAATTTGGAATCTAAGTATAATTTCTGTGTGTTCTTATCCCATTTTGTGTGAAAAGTCTACATTTGGAGCAGATTCTACTACTGACTCTTTTGCTTCTCCACGTGTGTCTTCTAGGGTTGTTAAGAAGCCATGCTATTTAAAGGACTATGTTTCATAATCATCATATTGTGGGGGGTTTTCTCACTTGTTTTTTTGTTGTTTGTTACCTCCATACATCTTTCTTTTCTGTGTTAACGGGGGAAGGTGTGTGGCATCTGAGACTTGCTAGTCTCTGATGTCATGGTGCCATGGTTACCTATGGTTCCATGATCATGGTTTTGTTCTGTACTGTGTTTCCTAGGTGTTAGAATGTCTTGGTTCAATGCATGGAGCTGTTACCCAGACTGGCTGTGGCTTGGATGGGTCTTCCTTCTCCTTGGAATACACCTGAACACCTTTGCCACATCCTTGTGTCCTGCGTCATTCTTTCAGCTGCATGAGGATCCTACGGCAGTTAACAGCTTCATCCATTTTTTTCTTTCAATGTGTTTGTTTTTGTTGGTTCTATCGTTCTTTTACGTGATGTAGTATGGCCTTCCTCTGGGATTTTGTTGTTGCAGCTGCGGCAAAAACAGCTTCACATCGTAGTTGATTTTGTTACAAACTGATCATTTCTGCAAGGCAGGCACAGTAAAGTGGCCTTTCACATCTGCAGTATCGAAAATGAAGTAGGTTTTATTGTTGTTTGGAAATGATTTTCCCTGTTGCCTCACACTTTTGTGGGTATTCAATTATGTGCCCTTCCCGGCTCCTGTTTACCCTTCACAGTCATCTTCATTGCCTATATGTCAGAGGTTTATGCTTTAGACAGCTCAGTGCAGTTTCCTCGCTCTATCATCTCCAACAGTGTGATTCCAGTTTCTCTGGATGGCTGTGCCTGAATTTGCCTTACTAAACATGCTTATTTTTGTGTTTACTGTCTCAAGTGCATACTGGCAGACTATAGAAACATATAGTTTATATTCCCATGTGGTGCAAATTTGAGGTCTTGTACTACATGAGTGGCTTCCCACCTAACACTGACATCTTCTCCTTCATTGGACAAAGAGAAAGATGGCTTATTTACATATTCACCAGCAAGATTGAGTAATTCTCTGAGGTCTCATCTGTTTCTTTTATAAATAGCACAAAGTTCTTGAACGAGACCCCCCAATACTTACACCTCCCTTTTCTAGACTGCTCTGACGCAGGAGTTTTGAAAGCGCAGGATGACAGCAGCACATTGTGTGCCAGCACCTTCCACTTCTATGCTATGCCCCAAGCAGGTTTGGTATTGGGAAGTGATCCCATCTTTCTCACCAGTTTTTGCGATGCGGACTGAGGGGCACTAAGCACTCTAGGCATTTAAGTCACACTGCATGGGTGAAATAAAGGGATCCTTGGGTGCTCTGCCCGCTGGTGTTTAGGTAGTGCACATTTATAGAACTTAAGTCTCCATTCCTGGAGCTGTTAGCGCTTGCGGGCTTGGGAGTACTCAGCCAGGGCCCCATTTAAATGGCACATACAGCAGAGGCACTGAGATCCTAGCTATCTTTGCTGACTCAGTGGGAGTGGGAAAAGGCTGTATATTGAAAGCAATCAAGTGAGGGTTTTTGGCTCCATGTTTTCTCAGCATCCATTCAAATATATAAGTTTGGTGGAAGAGCTTTCAGAGTGGTTGCCAGAGATTGTGGAGTCACCTCCCACTCCCTTCTGATTGAATCAAAATGGACTGAGGAAAAAAGAGGAAGCTTGCTGTGTGCAAACTGACTTCCATCAGTGGCTTCTTGGGTCCTTCTAACTCAGATGTATGCTGGTCGGGGGGCAGAGGTGCTTAGGATTCCCCTTACTGCATTACTTTTGTCTGGCAGCAGCAAGAGAGCTTTAGAGAGAGTTGTACAACGTGCTTTACAAATATCCATAAATAAATCAGTGCTTAATTTGTAAAATAATAAGTGCCAGGGTTCTCGTCAGGAGGTCACTGCAACTTGCACCACACGTTGCCTCTGCCATGCTGCCAATGATAGTCACAACACAACTACTAACCATCACACTCCTAACAAGTGAGAGAAGTCGGACAATTTCAAGTCCCCCAAAGCTTTAAGGATGGCTTGGGAAGCAGGCAATAGTCACTGTTAATGTGTATTGAATAAATAATTAACTGTTGTTGCGGTCATCTCTAGATGAGCCAGACAGTACCACCTTGTGGCAGACTGTCACAAGCGCCGGTGTTGAGAGATAAGTGCCAGTACCGAGCAACGAAAACCACAGGCTCAAATTAAGCACTGAAATACATTAATGCATTCACGACAATATGCAAATAATGTTACTCCCAAACTGTAAGGGGTTCCCAAAGCTATGTGTGGAATCTTTTTGGGGTGACATTTGGCTTCATTTAGCAAGAGTCTCCATGTCACTATTGTTTCTCCACTGGGACCTGAGAGGATGCAGCAGGCAGAGAGCCAGAGATTTAACTAAGCAGGAATGTTAGTGGGGGCCCCGGGGAGTACTGTGGTCCCTCAGAGTGGGGCGCGATGAACAAGAAGTATATCACTGCTCTCACCTGAACAATCACGAACACAGCTTGGATCACGGGGAAGATGATCACACGTGTAGGTCTGGAGTTGTTGTCTATTTGAATTGCAATGCTGAACCCGTCCAACGCCAGAGTGCATAGCCCGAAGAGGAGGAGGCCACCTGTCCAACGAGAAAGAATGGTCAGTCTTCCATAATCTGCTGTCACGTGCAACAATCACAAACACAATCACAAATGTTGCCTTTTATGTGTCAAGACAAGAATCAGGCACCATTAGACAAAGAATGGTTGTAGACTTCAACTCACAGTAAATGCGTTATTCAAAGAATTGTTACAGTTCAATTCACAGTAAATGCATTAGACAAAGAACAGTTATAATTCAACTCGGTTCAATTCACAGTAAATGCATTGGACAAAGAACAGTTATAATTCAACTTGGTTCAATTCACAGTAAATGCATTGGACAAAGAACAGTTATAATTCAACTCGGTTCAATTCACTGTAAATGCATTAGACAAAGAACAGTTATAGTTCAACTCGGTTCAATTCACAGTAAATGCATTAGACAAAGAACAGTTATAGTTCAACTCGCAGTAAATGCTCGCTCTGTGCATCAGTTAATCAGTTTCAATTAGGATGGTTGAGTATATGTAATTACTATTCATGTATTTTATCCCTGTTACATTTCTTCACAGCATAATCAATGTGATTCACTACATCTTTACTCAATAGGAGGAACTTTTTAGCATTATAAGAATGTTTGGGAGCGTGGGGTAAAGCTGCAAATAGTTTTGCAGCACTTGCATAACCATGTGATCCTATCCGCTGTGACGACAACGACCAGTGACAAGTGTGGGCAAAGGTCTTGCTTTTTATGAAGAGCTGCAGAGCTCTTCGCTCTGACAATGCTTGCTTTATTTGGCATTGTTTTAAGTTAAACTAAATGATTCCAAGATGGTTGCTGTTGTTTCGTGCAATAAGAACAACCACACAAAATATTTGCACTTAGCATAAAAGGTCACTTTATTAGGTCAGGCAACATAAATTAGAATCTTGCTACAATAAACATTCTTGGAACAAAAAACCCCATTGTCATTACTCTTGAAACTTTTTGCTATCCAACCAAATATTCCCCACAAGACTTCTCATCAAAAATACAATCCCAATCAACCTTTCCAATGCCCCTCCCCCACCCCAGAGGGAAAAATATGCCCGCTCCAGACCATGCAACCACAAAGAAAAAATGCCATCCAGGAAAACCAGAGAGTTTTCCTGCCCCCCTACCCCTCCTTTAAACAAAAATTATGTTTGCTGCCACAACCTTAGTGGATATTAAAGGAACACCAAAGATTCTCGCACCAAAAATCCGCCAATAGATCTCTCAACTCCATTAAATAGTATGCCTGGCCCATTTGTGACAAGTGCACCCCGTCTTCCCTGAAAAGATGATATTCCGCACCCGTGATATTATCACGAGCTAAAAACTTTATCCCCATTGCAGAACAAAAAATTTTCATTTCCCGATTGTGTTTCCTGCGAGCCCTTTCCATCGCCGTATGGTTGCGAGCTCCCCTCCAATGGTGCCTGTAAATAAATTCAGTCCAAGCCAGAGTTGTACCTACCCAGTTATTCTTGAGCACCGCCAAGTTCACTTTCATTTTCTTCAAAAGGGATAAACCGGAAAATGCCACAAGATCATTTTCCCCCAAATGGATTATTAATAAATCAGGGAAACCTCTAGCAGAAGACAGCTCAGGGAGCATAGGAAATAAATCATCCCACTTCATCCCCCCTTTCCCCTGCCATACAACTTCATGTCCCTTGCTAGGCAAACCAAGAGCTCGGCCATAAATCTGCTGTTGGGCGAAGCTGGCTGACCACTTTACAAATGAATGGCCCACTATCCATGTCCACCTCTTTGATGATAATGAACTTTTAACATGACCTAGCGGGGAAAAAAACAAAATTAGTCCACATAGTAAATAACATCTCATTTCCTTACATAACGTGTGCAGCAATCAGATTTCCATCTCCCAATCTTTTTAATGTCATCCAACCCCCAACCCAATCTGTAGGCTTCAGTCGCTGCCCCTATCCGAAAAGAGTGAGTCCCAAAAAATGCGGGGGGTTTTCCCAACAATGATAAAGTTTTACGTAAAACTGCCAATAGTTGTCCACTAGTAATTTTACTCCCATTCTTGTGAATGAATATGTCCCCACGTTGTAGGCCTAAGAAAACAAAACATGACTCCCATTCCTTCACTGGACAACAATCCTGCACTCCGCTACCATTTAAAAAGATACAAGTGCCTCTACCCAGCTGATCAGTTTTTGACCTCCTCAAAAGAATCCTAACCTTCCCACCTTGCACTTGAATATCCTCTACCTGCATGCCCTTCTGATCCCGCAGACCTAACAACTCGGAAACTCTAAAAGCGCCAAAAAACAGCCAAATCATACAAAGTCTAAAACGTGAAACCTCCCACAAATCATAACAGCACACTGTTAACTGCTTTAAAATTTGTTGCAAAATGTGAAAAGAGATTGGCTCACGTAACTCCGAAGAAAAGGAACGTTCCCTCCCCAGACCCCTTAATAAAACATCCCCCGTAAACTCCTGTCCCCACCGCAACTGACTATAAATCAAAATGCCGGCCAATTTTCCTGAGATTGCTGTATGAGATAACCCCAAATTGACCAAATGCAAAACAAACCGTAACATAACCTCTCTGATACCGTCTGTAGAAAGAACCATTTTGTGAAACCTAACATAACTTAAAAACTCCAACCAGGCCTGACGATAACTGTGTCTAGTAGAAGGGGCTATAGAATTTTCCACCAGATCAACGATTCTCATTTCCCCAGCACCCAGATGTCTTTCGGGATCGAAGTTTTGCAGCCATCTGCCCCCGGCGCCAAACTGCAAAATTTCTGCCAATTGAATCGAGACAGAGCATCCGCAATTGAGTTATTAACACCTGGAATGTGTCTCCCTCGAAACACAATGTTTAATCTGAGACTTTGCAGCATAAAAACACGCAACAGGTGTAATACACGCACATCTTTTGCCTTATGCTTGTTAATTAGCTCCACAACAGCCATATAGTCAGTATGAAAAAGAACATTCCTGTCCTTAAACTCCTCCCCCCAAACTAAAACAGCCACTATGAGAGGGAACAATTCAAGAAAGGCTATGCTTCGGCCCTGTTGTAGCCAATGTGGAGGCCATTTTTCCGCACACCAACGACCCTCCCAAAAAATTCCGAAGCCATGCGCTCCAGAAGCATCTGAAAAAATCGGAAAATGCCAGATAGTATCATCTTCAATAAAATATAGAGAGACTCCATTAAAATCCTTCTAAAATTGCAGCCAAATTAGCAAATCCGCCTTAATCTGCTTGGTGAGCTTAATCCTGTGATGAGGAAGAAATGCCCCAGACATCGCCATTCCCAAGCATCTACAGAAGGTCCTGCCAGCACGCACCACGCGGCAAGCGAAATTCAAATAGCCCAAAAGACGCTGAACCTGCCTGAGCTGAACTTTTTTCTTGTCAATGATCTCCAATAAAAATGACCTAATCTCAGTCACTTTAGACGCTGGCAACCTAGCCATCATAAGTTCCGTGTCAATTTCAATACCTAAGAATGTAAGTTTGGTACCTGGACCCTCAGTTTTTTCCCGAGCCAAAGCAACGCCAAACTCCTCAGCCAATTGTTGGAAAATGTTCAGGCATATGTGGCACCGATGAGACTGAGCTTTGCCAATAAACAAGAAATCATCTAAATAGTGACCACTTTTTTTCCGAAAAACACCACTGAAGAAAAGTACTGAACATTTCGAAGAGTGCACATGACACCGAACAACCCATTGGGAGGACTCTGTCTATGTAAAAGAATCATTGAAAAACATGCCCAACAGCTCAAAATCTGATGGGTGAATGGGCAGTAAAGGAAACGCTGACTGGATATCACATTTAGCCAGTTCCGCACCACTCCCAGCTGTGCGTACCATCCTCAGGGCATCATCAACAGATGTATAAGACACATTGGAGTCTGACGGGGAAATGAAGTCATTAATGGACTGGCCCTCCGGCCACGATAAGTGATGGATTAGTCTAAATTCACCTGCCAAGGGGGGCGTGGCCGAGCCGAGCTGCAAGATGGCCGCCGTGTAACGGGGCTCTGCCGGCCGGACACCTAATCCGTCAGACAATCCGACCTTTGCCTTGCTTTTTGACCATTAAAATACACGGCGGGAAGTGCCCAGGTGAAGGGGATCCTAGCGGTGCCACTGCGGTTGAAATCGGCCTCGGAGATCCGGAGCTACACGGCCGGACTGGCCGAGCGGCTTTTGGGCACCGTACTGGGCGGAGACCTCTCCTACGCGAGACCCTGGTCGAGGGCCGCGATCAGGCGGATACGAGGCGGCTCTCGTGGACCCAGGTGAGATGTGGTGAGCCCTGCGACTGGCGCCCGAGTGGCTGCGGTGGCTTCCTGACGTGCTGAGGCCGGCCCCTGCTGGGGAACTGGTACCGGGGGGAGGCTGAGCTGGCGGACTGGCTGCCTAGGCCTATCCGGCGTGTCTGCGCCCTGGTCTGATGCCTGGGCCGATGGGTCTGCTGGAGTGAGGAGACGGGAGAAGGAAGCTGTGGCGCCTGCTGGTGGGCCCGATCCCTGCCCGCAGAAGGTGATATCCGGCTGCCGGAACCTGCCGACGACCTGCTCTAACCCTTGTGTGCCGGCGGGCCGGGGAGACACGGCGATTGAGAGGCTTACTGAGCGGGAGGTCGGCCGGGCTGCCTCCCGGGCCACTGCGAGAGGACGGTGAGGCCGCCATTGTTACCCGACTAACGCAGACCCGCGCCCTGAATGTGACGAGAGCTGGCCTGGTCTTCCCTACTTGGCGGTGTTCCTCGTGTGGAGGGGGTGACTGTGTGGTGACCACTCCACCTACGCGTTCCTTGCGCTTGGTGGCCTGCTTGTTGCTTGATACCCCTCGCCGCCATTGTTGGTAGGTGGCGGGCCCTCGGGGGAACCATGGGGAAATCGGACGCCAAACAGAGGAAGCTCCCCTTCGAGAAGTAGACCTTCCGTGGCGCCGAAGCGGTGCCGGAGTCGCAGACGGTGGTCCCTGAAACACAGTTGGACCCAACGCCGGACGATGATGTCAAAAGTATGTTCCGTGACCTTAAGGGCTGCCTAAAGGAAATTGATGGAAAACTCGACTCCATGGCCCAGCGACTGGATGGCATATCGCACAGGGTCGACAAGCATGAGGAGCGTATCACGGCGATGGAAGCGAGAATTGCGGACTGCGAGGAGGGCCACGGAGACACCCAGGAGAAGTTACTCCGAATGGACAGGGTCCTGGAGGTGATACGTGGGCGCAACGAAGATTTGGAAGCTCGCTCCCACCGAAATAATGTACGAATTATTGGGGTTGCCGAATCCACTAACATTGGAAATATGGAACTATTTGTGGAAGGAATGTTCCGTGAACTGTTTGGAGAGGGACTGTCGGCCATGTTCTTGGTTGAACGCGCACATCGCACGTTGGGGCCGCGACCCGTGCCGGGGGCTCCGCCGCGGCCAATCCTGGCCCGGGTTCTTAACTACCGGGACAGGGATACCATCCTGCGGTTGGCACGTGAAAAGGGGGAACTAACTTTTCAAAATATGGTTATCTCCTTGTTTCCGGATTTTACGCAGGCTGTGCAGGCCGCCAGGCGCGAATTCATACCGGCCAAAAAAATCTTCCAGAAGGTGGGGACTAAGTATGCGATGCTGTACCCGGCCAAGCTGCGGATCCATCATAAAGGGAAGCCCATGGTATTTACTACGGCGGCAGACGCGATCAAGTTTGCGAGACAGGCGGAACGTTCGCAACGTGAGAGGCGAGATGACCAAGAGAATCCGCCGATGGGACAGCTAAGTGACATTGAATGACATGACACAAAGACACGCGTGCCCATGCTGGGTCGCTATACTACATTAATGTAGGGCGCGCGCCCTATGTCCAACACTGAGTGTCCCTGAGACCTGCGGAGGGAGATAGGTCCGTCCCTGAGCTGAGAGACTGGTCTGTTCATGCATTATTAACACTACTAGTATCTTGCGGAGAACTGTGATGAGAAGCATGCAGGGACTTCCAAGCTGTACCTTGAGATACTGCTTTAAATGCTAGGCGGAAATGTCCGGCCACCCGGTCATTTATAGACTGGGGAGTGAGCCGGTAACCCCACGCCCCTGTGGGATGATTCCCGAGATACTATTGCAAGACAGTTTCAGTTGGGGGGGGTGGTGGGTGGGGATGATATCTCAACCTGATTGGGGGGTTGGAGTGGGTGGGGGGGGGTTGGGGTTATTGTTGGTAGGTTCTACATCACTACACTTTCTGGCTACACCACTACATGGCGATGCGGTCCAGACACGGGCAGACTTACTGTGGTTGCTGATTCATAGGACGGGAGGGCGAGATACCTGCGAGTGGGCCCTTCTACTGGGTCCCTCGGTGACCACACGTCTACATGAGAAAGGCACACACAAGCCGCCCTGACCGCGTTGCGCTGCCTTACCTGGAATATCCGTGGTCTTAACGATCACCGAAAAATACGCTTGACCCATGCACATCTGACACGACACCAAATAGATATATGTTTCCTACAGGAAACCCACTTGACTCGCGCCGCCGGGGACAAGCTTAGAAATGCATGGTGGGGAGAGGTACACACATCGGGTTGCTCCAACTACTCCCCTGGAGTGGCCATTCTTATCCGTAAAGGCCTTCCCTGGCAGACGTTCAAGGTACAAGCTGATTCGGATGGGCGCTACATCATACTACTTGGGCAGCTCTTTCATATGCCGATCACGTTGATTAATGTATATGGCCCCAACTCGGATGACCCTGGCTTTTTCCGGAATGTCTGGCACCTGGTGCAATCCCTGGGTGGGGGGGCTTGCTTGTGGGGTGGAGATTTCAATGCTGTACTTTCACTGGAGCTAGATAGGGAGGGGGTGGCCCGCACGCATCATCCGCTAGCGGCTGGCCTCATCCGTGGCCTAATGGCAGATTACACTCTACTAGACACGTGGCGCGTACTGCATCCCGCGGTTAGGGAAGGCACCTGCTTCACCCCGCACAGGGGTGCCTGGTCCCGCTTGGACTACTGGCTCTTAACCCCGCAGGTACATGTATGGGTCTCTGCAGTCACTCACAGGGCGCGTTCCCTCTCCGATCACTCTCCTGTCGAACTAACTCTGAATGTCCCCAAGCCATATATCACACCCTTCACGTGGCGGCTACCACCACATGCCCTGACAGATCAGGTGTTTCGGGAAGAGATTCATCAGCAAATACTTGACTACTTTGAGCTGAATGAGGGATCTGTGGCTTCGCTAGGCACGCTATGGGACGCATTTAAAGTGGTGGTAAGAGGCCACTGCATTGCGGGGCAGGCAAGGGTCCTAAAGACTATCAGGTGTTCGCTAGGCAAATTAGAGGATCGCCTGCATTCCTTAGAGGTGCAATATTGTTCGGACCCCTCGGCGGCCACGTTGGCCGAAACTCGCACAACGCTAACTGCATATCAGGAGGAGGCTGACAGGGAACTTAAGTTCCTGACTAAGCATGCTGTGGCCCGTAGATATGGAGAAGGGGACCGCCCGGGTAGAACACTCGCCCTGCTCCTGCGCGCACAAAGACCATCTCCCTTCATATCCTCAGTGATGACACAGGGAGGGGATAACGTATGCACTCCCCCTGAAATCCTAGATACGTTTCGGACCTTCTACAGAGACCTCTACAGGTCGCGGGAGGCCCACACGCCGGTGGAGCTTGCTGAATACTTGGATACTGTACAGCTTATCTGGTTCAATGCGCACCAAAAAGGCTACTTCGATCGGCCTTTTGAGGCGGATGATGTGCGGGAGGCCATAGGCTCCTTGGCGGCCGGAAAGGCGCCGGGTCCGGATGGACTGCCGGCGCAGTTCTACAAGGAATACGCAGATCTTCTGGTCCCCCGGCTGTTGGCAATGTATGCTGAGGCGGTCGAGTCGGGTATGCTCCCAGGGTCGCTTAGAGAGGCTGTCATCATCACCCTCCTGAAACCGGACAAGGATAGCCAACAATGCGACTCCTACCGGCCACTGTCATTAATTAACACTGATGCGAAGATTTTTGCGAAAATGCTGGCCACTCGGCTACAGCCGGTGTTGCCCCTCATGATCCGTCCGGATCAGTCGGGATTTGTACCGGGCAGATCGACCTCTCACAACCTCCGTACCCTCTTTGGAGTACTACACTATTTGGCCCCACATGTTAAGGCTGCGGCGGTGCTACTGGACGCCACCAAAGCGTTCGACTCCCTGGAATGGGGGTTCCTGTTTCCGCTGCTGCAGCGCATGGGTGTGAGTGAAGCCTTCATTGGCTACCTTAGACTGCTCTATACCGGCATCACGGCTAGGGTGAGAGTTAACGGGCTCGTCTCGGCGCCCTTTGCAATTCAGAGGGGTACCAGGCAGGGATGTCCCCTGTCGCCCCTGCTCTTTGCTATCGCCACGGAGCCTTTGGCTGCTCGCATCAGGCAGCATCACGCGGCTAGAGGCATTGGGTTCTCGTCGAGGGCCTTGACGGTATCACTGTATGCTGATGATATCACGTTATATGTCACTGATCCTCAGACGAACCTCTCCCCTCTGACGGGAGAACTGACGCATTATGGTCAATTATCGGGGGTGAATATAAATTGGGAAAAGTCGGTAATTATGCCCCTGACGTCCGGGACTCCCCGCTTTACTCCGGATTGCCCGCTGAAATGGGCCACTGGCCCGGTGCGATACTTGGGGATTTGGATAAGCACGGATAAACAGCAAATATGGACGGAGAATTATGGACGGGTGATGAGTTGGGTGGAGGAGAGGGTCGACCGCTGGAAGCACTTGCCCCTTTCGCTGGCTGGAAGAATTGCGGTGGCCAAAATGGTGATCCTGCCCAAACTCCTCTACCTGTTTGGGAATATCCCACTACCCCTGAATGCACATTTTTTGCGGCGGCTACGCTCGAAGATGGTGGAGCTGGCCTGGGGGGGTAAACAACCGAGGGTGGCATGGGAGACTCTGACTCTCCCACAGCGACAGGGAGGCCTGGCGGCGCCGGACTTCTCCTTATATGCTTACTGTGCACAGGCACAATTCCTGCATTACTGGGCACATCCTACACCGTTTCAACCACATGTGGCGATAGAGACGGACAGAGTAGCCCCGCTGCCGCTAAATGTAGCACTTTACGTGCCACACACCCGGAGATGCACGGACATAGACCCGGTGCACGCACTCAGGTGGGCATGGGATGGGCTGCGGCGGAGGGCCGGACTTGACCTTCTTTATTCACATTCTGTGCCCCTGCGCGGGAACCCGATGTGGCCGCCGCTGCACAGCATGCAGACCGGGGAGCGAGCTGAAGAGCTGGGCCTCCGCACTGGGGGCGATTTGTTTCCGGGAGACACCTTCCTAACTCCGGAGCTGATGTGTAATGCAGAGGCTCCGACGGTGCTGGACACGCTTCTTTACTATCAGCTCCGTCACTCGTGCCGGAGGTTGTCTCCCGCGTTCCCGGCGCCGCCGCCGGCCCTGCTTGCCTTGGAAAATGTACTAGCTGTGGAGTCCGGGCGCAAACTTATATCCCGCTTGTATGTGCAAATGCAGACTTGCCACCCCGTGATTCTGCCGGCGGCGCGGGGCATGTGGGCGGCAGAACTGGGTACGGATATTTCGGATCAACATTGGGACTTGTGCTGCAAGAATCTTGAGATTTTGTCCCCCAACTATAGGCTGCGCCTGATCCACTTCAAATATATACACATGACGTACCGTACCCCTAGCCGATTGCACCGGATGGGTTTAAGAGACACGGATGAATGTTGGCGCTGCTACACTCAGGGCGCCACCTTTCTGCATATGGCATGGAACTGTCCTACATTGTCGTCATTCTGGGCAAGGGTAGTAGAGATTATATGCGAAATCACTGGCCTACAGATCCCGTGCACCCCACAGGCTGCGCTGCTTGGTATTTTGCACATGGTTAAGCCCAAACACCGTAAGCTACCAGCGATGCTATTGTTACTAGCTAGAAGACAAGTTGCGATGCACTGGGGAGTTGCTACGTCACCTAGCATTCGAGCGTGGGTCACGAGCGCAGTCTACTGCCAGACACAACTTGCCCTATACTGGGAGCTTATGCCACTGCGTTCACGACCTAAGGACATTTGGGGGCCTTTCACACAATGGTTGGAGCAAGCTACACTGCAGGCGCTGTAACTCGATACTATTCCCTAAGGCGGACGTAAGATGGCGGTGACTGTATTTCTCAGGGGGACTTTTTGGGTGATGAATCGGATTGAGGTGACGCATGCGGGCGGGATGGGACGCTCGGCTGCTGAATGCCACGCACCTGATAGTGTAGCACTGAGTTCGTGTGATGGTACCCACATTGTGATGATCTGCTTGGTGTGGAGGCGTATCGTCATCGCTTGTCATATGTACACAACAGTGTGTGATGTTGTTTTAAGTTTGTTTTTGAAAACTGCAAATAAAAAGAATTAAAAAAAAAAAAATAATTCACCTGCCAATTTTTTGGGAACCAAACCCACCGGAGATATCATCAAATTCTTCAAAGGACAGTGCTTAAATGGACCTGCTATCCTGCCCTCCTGTATCTCCAAATCCAATTTCTTCTGCACCACTTGAGGCAACTCCTTCGCCGATTTTAAATTGTCAGACCATCTATTATAACGGGGACCCTGATAACCTATCTTAAAACCCTCCTTGAAACCCCAATAGAGTTTTGAAGCTGATTCCGTTTCAGGATACCCTTCCAACCACTGTGTCATGACCGATAACTTAATTGGGGTATGAGCCCTTTGAGATGAACTGCGGAAAAGCTCCCCTACCTCTTGGTGATTTTCCCTGTTCCCCAAACCTTTGGTTAACAAAACACTGGATGATGGCATGTTTCCCACCACACTGTGAACATTCATGCTTAAACCTGCAAAATTGCCTGATGCAGGAGCCTCGATTAAAGTTCCAACAGGATCCCGTAACTGGTAGTTGTCCTCTTCCCACAACACCTGCCCCAAATTGGGCGAGGCAAGGCAGAAAGGGCCGATAAGTAATTGGGAGCCCGCTTGCAGTATGCGTTGTCGCAGGCGTCTGAGACGAGGACATCCACTGAAGCCACAGTTCCTGATCCACATCCCCCCAAGGCTTATCATGGAAAAGACTTACTCTAGCCCTAAACTCCTCATCATAGTTGAGCCATGCGAACCCCCCGGACTGTAAATGTGCTTTGCGTATGATATCAATATACTTAAACATTGCAACAGCCCTGTCCTGATGTTTTTCACAATAGACGCCTCGAAAGCTCCCACTCTTCTTCCTTGGACCCCTACTTTGCTTGAATATCCCTATGAAGGAGCTTGAATACGTCTACAAATTCGAGGTCCCAAATCCTCTTCTTAGTTTTCTCAGCCAAATGCGTACCCAGGGGCATAGACAAACCCATGTAAGGTAATTTTTTATGCATGGGGTGAACGGCACCTGAAACTTGCCCAGATGAGGATTCAGACCCATCCAAAACCTGTTTATCAGTGCTAACCTGTTAATCAATGCTTGGCACCTTATTTGATCCCACAGCACCTGAACCCACTCCCACCTGTTCTGCAGATTTACCAACCACCTCCCCCGCCCCACAACCCGAACCTTCCTTCACTGAGTCATCACCCTCCCCCACTGAACGTACACTGGGTTTGTCTGTCAAAGGTTGCGGCCACGAAGACCACCACTGAGGCCTACCTGATGTCAATTGAGTAGCCCGCTTCTGGAACTCCTGAGGATCCTCTCGCCGTTGTTTCCCCCGAAGCCGTTCCTGCTCCGCTGTCTTGCCCGCTCGTGACCTCTGAAAAATACTTGACCCCAACACATTTGTAACCGCTACTTGTTCTTGACCCATAGCTCTTGTATCAAAAATCCCTTCATCAAATAGAAAACCTTCATGTATATTTTCGTCCACCAAACCTTGACCAGCATATTCATCAGGTATGACCAAATCATTATTACTCCCACTCGGCAATTCCCCGTCTCCCACCCCACCATCATAACAATCCCAATTGGTCACAGCAAAATCCGCCTTTGATCCGCTCTGTGACACAACACCCTTACCAACAGCCGCACCATGCTTCGCCTTCTTGTACTTGGACATGCCCGCCGCTATCTGCGGGACGTTGTAAGATGAAGACTTCCAGCCGCTTGTGCTAGACGCCGCTACCAACTTACCACCATCCCAAAACTGCGTGGCACTGCCCGTTGCCGAAGATGAAGGAGTGGCATGATCCACCCAGACCCATTGCCCTCGACTTGGCCCTAATGCAGAGTCAAAAGAAAACTGTGAGAAACAAGGAGGAGAACGAGATTCCGGAAAAATAGATTCAAATCCTGAAGAAAAATCAGAACGTGACGTAGGGTATATATTGTGAAACAGTGAGTCAGCACCATCCAATTCCTGAACCTCCTCAAACGCTGAGTCAGTTAAATCAACAGCTAAAGTGTTGATATTTTCTTGTAAATATGAGCTGACATACTCCCCAGACGGGCCCCTAGGCACCGGGGCCAAAAACACCTCAGGAACGGCTCCCTCCCCTGCAATACCCTGCACCGGAGCAAAATTATCGTTCGGACTATTATGCTTTCCCGCTGCCAAAATTTGCACCCCTTCACTGTCATCACCACTGTCACTAGAATAATCCACCAAAACAGCAGAGCGTCCCTCAAAAGACACAGGAGGCGCAATATTAATGGAAGACATTCCTTGAACATTAGCAATGTTTGTGAGCACCTTGCCACCGACGTGCACTCTCTTAAAAGCTGATGTAGGTGCCGGCAAAACCAAATTTTCCTTTACCCCAAAGTCATAAAAACCCCACACCCTCCCCCTGCTTGACAGGGAACTTGTTGTAGTAAGGCTTCTGGAGGTAGTACCACCCCTGCCCTGTACTCTCCTCCTAGCACGTTCCATGCGGAGACAAGATACCGCCCTCAACTGACGACTTGTCAGGAAGCGAGTGACATCTGGTAGCCTGTGACCTGCCGGCTCCGCTGCGACGTGCCACACGACCTCTATGTTGCAGCGTCGATGTTTCCACCTCAGCACGACCCACAGCCCCTTGCGACCGGCTCTTCGCAGGTAAACAAGCTGCCACTGCTTCTGAAACTCCTTGAGCTGCCATCCTCTTCGGGCGTCTCCCCACCGCCGCTAAAACTGTTGAAACACCAGGCTGCAATAGGTCCTCACGACCTGCGTCATAAATAATGCGCAATGCCTCCTTCACTGCCTCTGACTCTGCCATCCTGAAGCAAAGCCTGAAGAAAAAACACACCAAAACTAGCAGAAAATGAGGAAAATTGCCAAGGCTTGTGTCACAAAAACGACAGCCTCCCAATCTCCTCACAGAAAAAAACACAGTTTTCCCTAACTGCTGCCTGCTCTGCTCGCGCTGCTAACCCCCGCCCCCTGCCTGCCTAGAGCCCTCACGCGCTGTGTGGACTGTTCCACCACGCGAAATTCCCCAAGGGGACAGCTGCTCGTGCAGCGATCCCCTTGGGACCCCATTGTCAAACATGTGCATGCATGCGGACGCATGGGCAGCCACCTTGGCTTTCTTTAGAGCAAAACTATTCCAAGAAGGCCGCTAATGTATCATCACACATGCACTCCTATGAAGGCCTTTTTATTATGTTTTTTTTAAAAGAAAAAGCATTCCATGATGCCCTTTAATGTGTGCACCTTTATGGTGGCCCACTGGCAGCTAATTTTTTATTTTATTTACCATTCAAAGACGTCTACTGTCATTTTCAAACAGTAAATTTAAAAAACAGAAAAGTTTGAGCATGAACTTTAATAGAGTAAAGCAATATGTCTGGTAGCAGTGTGTAGCTAGTAGGACGTTTGCATCAATAATAAAAATACTTTTTCTAAAACATGAAGGGAAGAACCTGGTACAAAAGAATGGGAGAGCAAGCAGCCCAGCAGTAGTGTACATTTGCTGGGCCCTCTCACAAGCTATCGCAAAAAAAAAAGATTTCTTTTTTTTTCTTTAAATGCAAAGTAGGATTGAAAAGGGGAGTAGTAGGGAAAGCACAGGCAAGCGGAGGGCAAAAGATCATCGTCAGTGGATGGTAGATAGGAAGAGGAAATCAGTGCATTCACTAAAATGCTGGTAGATGATTACAGAAGTAGTCCCCTCATATCAGCAGTGAAAGGCTGCAAGTCATCCAATCAAAATTGATGTAAACAAGAGCAAGAAATGCCGTAGGAGAACAGGAATAAGGATTAAAGACATTGAGTAAGGAGTAGGTAAATGAGATTGACAAGAAAGCCATTTAATCATAAACGAGGCGATGAGCCAAAGCCCCCTCCATGCATATTGCAATGTAGACAATAGGTCAGCAGCATCAGACAGTTAAAGCTGACTGTTGGGGAAACCTTACCAGGCACAGAAACATTGCAGCTTAGAATTGTAGTTGCCCACATATTTTGAACACTCAACTGGCCACAACATTGCACATACAATTTCAACGGGCATCAGAAGTGTGCACAAAGTGCCAGTGAATTTTCTCAGGGCATTTGTCTCTTCTTGGAGATGAAATGTGTCTGATGTTTTGGGGTCTTATCTGCATTCTGGAGAGAGGTTTGAGAGTAAGGACTGGGAAGTTGTAAACCTTTCCAAAGGTGTTTTCAATTGTCACAAGGTATGCGGCCACCTCCGCCCCATTATCCTACAATTTGAAGCTGAAAACTGATCGATGGATAGTATTCCTTAGCCTCTCCGCAGGGGCCCAAGCCAATCCATTTTCAGGATGTATTACTATTTTGGGTTGTTTTTATGGGGTGCAATAATGCAGAGAACACCCATAGCTTCTCAACTGGAAGTCAGGCTAATATCACCTAATGAATTGAAATGCAAGTAGCAGGTACCCGGAACATGCATGCAACATCACATTTGTTTTGATATGTGTATTTAGCATGTGGCTGCTGCTGCTTGGCCCATGTTCCCCTTTCAGGTCCCTATGAGCGTATAATATCTAGCTGATGACTCAGCAAGTGTACAACCTACCTCTACCTCCCCTCCCCAGCCCACTCCAGTGCTTCTTACCCTTAATTGTGAGTTACTGCAACAGAAGGATGGAAGGATGGACTGTAGTAAAGAGACCTCAAAAAGCCGCCACTAGACTGCATCACACGACCTGTGAGCTTTCACTGCCAGTCATGAGGCTGTGGCGCCAAGAGTAGATGCACAAAGATACGGCGGCACTCTGATGCTGGCCCTCTTCTAGCATGCCTAAAGTCGCATTTGTGCACTGAAATGTTCTCACTGAAAGGAATTGACCATTTCTGCCCATGTTTTACTAAGTAATGACAATTCAACAGCTCCTTAGATGGCACCAGACTGTCAGAATTACTCCTTAAATTTGGCTGCACACAGTAGGGGGGTTTCAGGTATTCCTTGAAATGACTTTAGATTACGTGAGGGTCCACTGAAGAGTTAAGAGATAAAGGGGACCCCTTCCTGCATATAAACAATCTTTAAATGCGGTTTTGCACACATACAAGTTGCAAAACGGCATTTTTTTTAAAAAAATGGTTGCTTATGTGCAGGAAGGTGTCCCTTCCTGTACATAAACAATAAATGGTGTTTTGCTGTTTCCATGTTTGCTGCACAGCGCAGCACACATGGAAACAGCAAAAACGAGAACTAATTAAAAATGTCTCCTTGTTGCGCCAGGGTAAGACCAGGTTTTCCCTGGTCTTAATTTTGGCGCAGCCTTCCTATTTACACCACCTTTGTAAATAGGGGCAGTTTCAAAATCAATTGGTGTTGTTGTGAAATGCCCACAGCAAGACCCATTGCCCTCCCCTTTCACACTATGCATTGCAACGCTGTAAATAAGGCGAAGTGCCTCTCGCCCCAGGAACTTCATAGAAAGTGACATTCCCGTGGCCATAGGGGCTTGTAAATATGCCCAAATGTTGTTTCCCACTTTAAAGTCTGTTTCATGTGCATCTCCAAGGCTGGGACAAAGTAGCAAAAAAGGTTTGCTTTAAATATAATATGTTTATAGAAGATAAGGAATTGAATGTCACAACAGCGTGATTTTTCAATGTACTTTTCAGAGGTAGAATAGTCCCTCATGCATTTCAATGGAATCACATCCAGGAGGTGAAATGATAAACCAAAAATTAGCACAAATGACAGAGAGAGAAAGCATGCACGGTGTGTAGTACAGAACTGGTACCATAACATGTTGCAGACAGCTGCATTTTCAAGACAAAAACTTCAAAAACTATTAGAAAAATGCTAACATGCATTTTTGTGTACAGAATCAGTACTTCACAGCTATCTATAATCATGCCACTACATCTTTATGGCTAAAAATAAAATTGCGCATATCGTTTGTTCTTCCTCCTTTCTTAGCTGCATAAATTAATGTAGCAAATGTGTGTGATGTCTGAGGCAACAGAGGTCAGTGGAGAAAGCTGCATATGGGACTGTAATGAGGAGCTATTGGGAATCTTAGCAAAAGTTGCCTGTTCAGTGCCACCAGGGATAGAAGAACACTCCCAGTACTTCAGGGACATTATTTTCAATATCATAACTCTTGCGGTGATGCTGTAGGTGTCAGACAACTCAAACATGGTGCATGAGGAGCGTCGGTCGATTCCCACTACAGAGTCTTCTCTTGGGGGCACCTGGGCACTATGATGACTAATCTGCCAGGACTGGGGTGGTTTTGATGATGCTTAGGATGTTATCCTCTGAAGCCCATGGTGTCTCCCGGTACATTGTTGGTGGAGCTGCTTCCAGACCATTTCTCATACCAGGATCCCTTGGAGCAGGAATGTTCTTGAGGCCCTTTTGCAGGGCTGCCACAGTACCATGTGGACTGTGCAGGGCTGCTTGTGAGTTGTCTGGGGGCCGCTGCAGGATCA
This sequence comes from Triturus cristatus, assembly GCF_964204655.1. NCBI lineage: Eukaryota > Metazoa > Chordata > Amphibia > Caudata > Salamandridae > Triturus > Triturus cristatus. The sequence continues at coordinate 561,928,505 of NC_140590.1, forward strand.
CTGACAGGATCCAATGACATTGTTCGTGCAAACGCCAGGGTAGGTGGTCGGTCTGCTTGCCAAACAGTACACAGGGGCAGATGGGCTTTCAGATAGTCTCTGGACGCTTGGTCTCTCACTTCAATAGGGGGGCTTCGGTATCTTGGTGCTATGCGGATGTAAGGCTCCACCCTGATGACGAGTTGCTCCTTTGCTGGATTGGTTGATGCACAAGGCAATGATTTTGTGGTTGCCATTGAACCTGGACAGCAGGTGGTAATGATTCACCTGGAGTGAGGATGACTGGTCACGTAGCTTTGTTGATGCAGTTCTTCTCCCGTGGCGTCTGCGGTCATGAGCAGTGATGCCATCTGACTCAAACTGTCGAAGCTCGGTAATTGACGGTTGCACTGGGAAGCCTAGGGGAGAGACGGGTGCTCCAGCGTGGAACATCAAATTCCCCCTTCGTCACAGATCAATTACCTCAACAGCAAATTCACTCAAATACATTCATTGGTGGGGCCCATAACACCAATACTCACACTCAGTTGATCTGCTTCCCCAGAGGAATAAGCTTCCAAACGCTGACATGAAAAGAATATCTTTACCTCACTCTAAATACGTTGACTTCAACCCTAAGATATTCCTCTCGTAAGGAGATGAATCATTTAGTTGTTCTCTATGGTTTAGTGACTAAACTCATTTATCTATACACTACTCTTATCCTAATTTTCTTCTTCAAATAATCGACACAACCCATTTGCCAATTAATCAAATATTCTTTATCTAAGAAATATTGCAAAATCGTTAGAAATCACCATCAGCATTGCAAAGCATCATATTTACCTAATCTGGCTAAAAGTCGTCCTCTAAGTCAGTCAGGTCGAGGAAAAACCTTTATTTCATCAAAGTTAGGCCGCAGTTCGGTCTCTCAAAGATTCAGGATAACAGCTGTCCAGCAGTGTCACCGTCCTCTCCGTCAGAATAACGTCAGGAAATCGAGTTAGTCAAAGAAGAGCGGGTTTTTTAATTTAATTCCCTACCTACTTTTATAATGAAAATAATGTCAAAAGTATCAAGATCGGGTTTAGAAAGTCCTGATTGGTCGACTTGGGGTCACGGAGTAAAGTTCTCAGGGTGTCAATATAATGGACTCATCGCACTTGCTGATTCCGGTTTTTAAATTGTCTATTGTCTTTGCTTCTGGCGAAGTTCCCAGAGAGACCTTGAAGGGTACATGTTCTCCCGGGGTCAGGTCCAGGCCACTGCTGCTGGCGGTGACGCATGCGCCCTTCACTCAGAACCTCGTATTATCAGGTCAATCACATTCAACGTCTCGTTCATCCATTTTGTCTAGGCCGAAATGGGCAACTTAAGCAAAAGAAACACAAAAACGTATTTAAAACATAGATATGTCTAATAAAATGTTATTCCCTCTCTAATACCCATATGTGTGTGTATTTATCTAGCAGAAAGCAACACTCAAAGCGGTTTATACTTACTTAATAAAGCACAAATCACAAATACATCACCAAAGCAACATATATCATGCAATGTTCTAATTTTCTACTATTAGTATGCGTACATAATTTAGTTTACAATAATTATAGCCATACAAAAGTGCAATTCCCACGTATAATTCTTTGTTAATAAGATTGACGAATATTCACTGCAAACCAATTAATAAGATTACTATTAGTTAATTATTCAAGTTAATATAGACATGCCGAATGGAGGGGGTATACAAAATTTTGCATTACCCGCTCCAGCAATCCCCCCTTTGGTGATTTTATCACCATACCAACTAAAATGTTGTTCTTTCTTTTACAGAATTTAAATGCGTTCTTGCTCTTAATCACAATTCAGTTTCCCCTGTGTCTCCTCTTTTTGCTGATTCATACATACTCTCCTCCCACTCTTCCAATTCTATCTCTTCAAATTCTCTTTCTTGTATCTTGTCTTTTCTTCTTAACTTTTCTCTTTTTAATCTTTTCTGGTTTTTATTATTTTTACAACAAATACAACCTAGCCTTATCACTAATATTATGAAAATCACCCATGTTATTGGAAACAATATTTTACCTATAAATGTACTACCTAGCTTGACTAAGAAATTTTTAATAGCTGATATTTTCTTTCCAATCTTTTCCCAAACACCTTCAACCTCAAGTGGTGCAATTTCATCATGCAATTCTGTAATATTCTTATTATAAATTTTCAGATCTTTACTTTCGTCAGGAATTTAACTACAACAATGTTGAACCTTCAGCATTCCACAGACTCCACCCTCTTTTGCCAATAATATATCAAGGGCAAGTCGATTTTGCATCACCATAGCACGCATGGCAACCATTTCAGTGTCTACCAATAAAAATCCTCCAGCGGTGCTTGTTGACAAGCGATCCACTACTGTTGATAATTTTCTAATCTTGTTAGCATTCAGAGATATTCCCACTGCTGGTATCAATGCTCCAAAAATATCACCTACAAGTTCAGTCCAAGATTCTCTCTTACTACGTGTTAAATGCTTACCTAAGCTATGTACACCACCTTCTCCTCTAACCATGTGAAAGATCTTCGGAAAAAACAGACCTACGTAACATGTGCCATACCAATGGTCTGGCAAACGATAATATGCCCTGTTCCCACAAATAAAATATAATCCAGGAAAGACTGGATCCTTTCCACCTTTAAATCCCCATCCACCCATGATTCGGTATGTATCATGGCACTCACTGTTACCTACAAAGTAATTATTATACACAGTTTGATTCCTTCTAATACACAATTTTCCTTTCTGAGGCCAATCTAAAGCCATAGTTGGACTAGCTTCACCTTTCAAATGTTTCTCCATTTCTACATCCCAGACTGTTTTCTCCACCTTTCCTTCAGATGCCTTTCTTTGCATTTTCAGTCTCCTTTCTTCGACCATGTCTAAGAATGTCTTTTCCTCTTTCTTCAAACTGCAAGTCAAATTGTTTCTAAAAATATATTATGTTTGTTCTTTAGTTTCTAAGAAAAATTCACCTACTACCTTAGCAGGTTTTACCTTGTTTAGTTTGTTAATAGCAGGCACTTGCGCAAAAATGCTATCTACGTCTGAAAAATAATATTCTAATTTTCCTGTCTGATAAAATAAACTAGCTATTACACTACATGTTATTCCATATATTGCTGGAAGGTGATGATAAGTCACTCCTTCTGAAACAGAGGCAGGTAACTGCATGCATACGTAGCAGTCCCTTACATCCCTTGTCTTTACGTATTCATACAATAATTTTGAAAACACATTATTAGAAAAATCAGTTATAGACCTGTCTTTATGTAAATAATTATTATCTATTCTAGTCGGAACTACCTTTTGAATCTTTCCTACATTAGTTTTGTTCTCACTATGACCTTCTAGTGTATCTACAGTAACCTTAAAAGAAATCAGTAGAGCAAGTATGCTCCACAGAAGCATTAATAATCCTGTACAACAACAACAACACATTTTACACCATCTTTTCATGAATGTACATCTACTTTTGCTACTATCTATGTTAGCCATCTTTGCTAAAAATGGACCGTGTCTTTTGACTTAGCCTCTTCTACTTCACAACTAGCTTTCTAACCCAAGGTTCTAAGCACCTACTTGGTTCTACCAGTTTCTATCTTTTGACTTATTTTATTATTTCTTCATCGACAGCTTTTCTGGATCTATTCAGTTTGGCATCTCGTCATTTTTCTGTTTCTTCTTCCCCAATGTCGGACGAAAGAACTCTCAGGATTTCTGATTCTTCCTCTTCTTCAACCACTTTTAGTACAGTCTCCTCTGGATTTCCTTGACTATTTGCCTCTTCTCCTTTTTCAGGCAGAGCCACGTACGTCCATTCCGGTGACTTATACCTCTGGTTAGGTTTCCTTGTTCTTCTACTTTCTTTATTCACAATCATTTTTTCTCCTTTTGATTTTTCCTGACTCGTCACTTCATTCACCTGTTCAGCCCTTGGTGAATTCACTCGTGTCAGCCTATATCTCAATTTCTTTATTTTGTTTGGCCACACGTCGTCTTTTGCAGCTCTTTTCAGTTTACTCCCTTTGTCGTTCTTTTCATTCCTCCAAGCTCTCTTTCTTAGAACTCGACCTTCAGGTATTTCATTTTCGCTTTCTTCAGACTCTGTCTCAACTTGCTTTTTCTTTTCAACAATTTCTTTTTCCACCACTTGTTTTGTTTTCCCTACTTCTGTCCCTCCTCGAGTCTCCGACACGCAATCTTCCTGCTGACTACTTGTCCCTTCACCTAACTGGATGTTGCAATTCCCTACACCTCCTCGGGGGTCTTCCGCAGAAATCTGTCCCTCTCTCTCTGTACCTGTCCCTTGTTCACTTAAATTGGTTATTTCAGGTGGCATTTCTCTCCATCTCTCATCTGGTACTTCCTTTTCACGGATTTCTTTTATTGTTTCTTCATTGCCTTTTTCTCTCTTCTTTCTATGTTCTTTTCTAGAACCTTGCGTTCCTTGTTTGTTTTCAGAATCGGAACTGGTATCAGAAATCTGCAATCTTCTTCTCAGAGAACTACTTCTGGGGACTAAAGTTAGGCTTGTTTCTGTTTCCCCCCTTTCAGAGTTTTCTCGTGTCTTTGACTCTTCGTCATCTGACTCAGTACTTGATTCTGATTCATCGAAATTCTCCTTTTCTGTGCTGTCCACTGGATTTGGAATCCTCAATGTATGACTTGCATGGATCCAGTTTTTCAGTCCAGCACACTTCACAGCTGTTGTCATGGTCAGAATGACTTGTCTTGGTTTTCCCCACTTTGGAACCAAACAATTTCTTCTTCTGTGGACCTTTATCCTTACCCAGTCTCCTGGGCTCAGATCATGGGCTGGCTTATTTTCAAGGGTGGTGGCATCCGCTCCAACCTGATGAAACACAGAATGAACTGCGTCAGCCAGGCTTTTACAGTATTCCAACACCATGTCATCAGTTATAGTCATCAGCTTGTTGACTGGTATAAACACGTGTCGCATGGCGCGTCCCATGATTATTTCATGAGGGCTTACCCCTGTAGTTCTGTCTGGAATTGATCTAATAGTCATGAGTACTAGAGGCAAGACATCAGGCCATTTCATACCTGTGGCCAAACACATTTTCCCTATTCTATTTTTGATAGTACCATTAATTTGTTCAACCACACCAGAAGCCACTGGTCGATAGGCACAATGTAGTTTCTGTTGCACATTTAATGCTTCACAAATTAATTTTACAATTTCATTATGTAAATGTCCTCCTCTGTCTGATTCAATTGTCACTGGGAACCCAAACCTAGGGATGAACTCCCTCAACAGTAGCTTTGCTACCGTCATCCCATCATTTCTTCTTGTTGGAAATGCTTCCACCCATCTAGAGAATAGACAGACCACAACCAAAACATACCTCAGTCTGTTACAGGGAGGCATCTCAATGAAATCCACTTGCATTCTGGTAAAAGGCCCTCCTTCTCGGCCTATTGTTCCTAGACTCCTGTCTTTCTCCCAGGATTGTATTGCTGACATATTAGGCATCTTTGACAAAGACTTTCTGCTACAAGTCTGAACTTTGCATTGTACCAGGTCTGCTTAAATGACCTGATCATTGCGTCTCTCCCTATGTGTCCCTGGCCATGATACATCCGTGCCATGGTAGACATCATGCTATCAGGCATAACTGGTCTTCCATCTCGATAGACCCACACATGATTCTTCTCTCTTGGTGCACATCCTGCTTTTACCCACAGTGTTTTATTTCCTCATCCCCTGCCTCTTCTTGCAACTGTCTTACTTCTTTCCAAGTTCACACAATGTTAGTAAACATCAAGGAGCAAGAAGACATTTCTCTTTCCTTAGCCCGATTGACCGAATTCTGATTGTGTGCACGATATTGTGCCATGTCATTTGCATATCTGTTTCCCGTGGTGATATAATCACCACCTTGACTATGAGCAGCACATTTCACAACAGCCAATTGTCTAGGCAGCTGTATCGCCTCAAGCAACTTTCCAACCACTCCAGCATTCTTAATAGGAGTTCCACTCGAGGTCAGGAAACCTCTTTGTAACCATAATTGGCCAAAGTCGTGGACGACTCCAAAGCCATACTGGCTGTCAGTTATCACAGTCACTCTCACGCTTTTCCCAATTTTACATGCTCTAGTTAGGGCCACTAGTTCTGCTACTTGGGCTGATTTTAGCCCTTTCAGATAGGATGCTTCTAGTACTGCTGCGACTGTGCACACTGCATATGCTGCACTCAGCACTCCTTCATCTGTTCTCAAACAAGACCCATCAACAAACATTACAAAATTACTTTCTGACAAAGGTACATCCTTTATATCTGGTCGTGGTTTTGTGCAAAAATCAAGTACATCCAAACAATCATGATCTGCTTCATCTCTTACTTCCACATTCTCAGCATCAGGCAACAATGTTGAAGGATTCACATTCAGACATCTCACAAGACTTACATTAGTTGCACCTAATATGACCTTTTCATACTTAGTAGGCCGACTAGGCGTCATATACTGAGTACGACTCCTTGTTAAAATGATCGCCACATCATGAGGTACAAACACTTTCAATGGATATCCCATCACAATTCCTTCACTCTGCTTCAAACTTCGGCATGTAGCAGCTACTGCTTTCAAACACCCAGGTAAGGCTACAGCTACTGGGTCCAGCATTGACGAAAAATATGCAATTGGTCTCCTCATCTTTCCATGCTTCTGTATCAACACAGAAAGTGCACAACCATTTCTCTCACTGCAATACAACTCAAACTCTTTCTCATAGTCAGGCATATCTAATGCAGGTGCTTCACACAAACCATCTCTCAATCGTTTAAATGCTGCCAATTCTTCCTTGTTCAAATCAATGGGGTCTCTCACATCACTTCTCGTCAGTCGTACCAAAGGTTTTGCAATCAAAGAGAAATTGCTTATCCACTGACGACAGTATCTAACCATTCCCAGAAACATTCTCACCTCTCTTTGGGTCATGGGTGCTCTCATTGCTTTTATGATTCTTATTCTCTCTATTGTTATTTTCCTCAGTCCTTTCTCGATGTTATGCCCTAAATACTGTACTTCCTTTTTGCAAAACTGTAATTTTGATGGTGACACCTTTAGTCCTCCATCTGCCAAATGATTTAACAATGCTATAGTGTCTACTTCACAAGCTTCACGTGTTTTCGACGACACAAGGAGATCGTCGATGTATTGGACCAATACTGAATTTTCGGGCATTTCTAGACTCTCCAAAGACTTCTTCAATAGCTGATTAAATATTGAGGGGCTTTCTGTATATCCCTGTGGGATTTGGCACCACGCCAAAATACGCTCGCCGATACGAAATGCAAAAATTTGTTGACTGTCATGGTGCAATGGGTTAGAAAAGAAAGCATGGCACAGATCAATCACTGTATACCATTCTGCATCATGGAGAATCTGATATAAAATCACAGATGGATTTGGTACAATGGGACAACATGACACAACAATTTTATTCACCTGTCTCAGATCTTGCACTATTCTGAATTTCCCATTAGGCTTTTTCAGTCCCATTATTGGTGAATTACACGGACTACTCATTATTTCTCTCAAAATCCCTTGCCTGATCATTTTCTCTATTACAGGAGTTACTCCTTCAATTAACTCAGGTGTCAATTTATATTGAGGGACATTTGGATAGTTTACTCCTTGTAAGGTTATTTTTATTGGATCTCCATTTCTCATTAATCCTACATCTTCTCCAGTGAAATCCCAAACTTCTGCTTTAACAGATTGTTTTAATTATTTAGGTAGTTCATCGGGGTTGAATACAGCATATGTTTCAGTAACCTTATTTTCTCTGTTAGCTATGGTCATTTTATACAGTACATCATCATCTGGTGTTTCAAATGTTATTCCATCCGGAGTACAAAATATAGTGCAATTCATTTTGCACAACAGGTCCCTACCTAATAAATTCACAGGACTAGTATCACACACGACAAAGCGGTGCATTTCCGAAAATTTCCCTATGCTAACCTTCACTGGTTCTGTAAGGTACGTTTTAATCTGTCTGTTGGATACACCAACTACTTGGATCGTTTCATCCGAGAGAGGAAGATTCTTAACATCAGCTGATCTAACAGTTGATCGAGTAGCACCAGTATCAACTAGGAAACTAATATTTTCATCATTAACCTTCCCATCTACAAATGGTCCTGTCTGGTCTACTTCTAGAGTTGCGCCAAGCACGCACTCTTCTTCCTCCCTTTGGCACCGTCAATAGCTTTCTTCTGAGTCACTCTCATCGCGTTGCAGCCAATACTGCGAAACAGCGCTAGCGCGTGGCAGCTTATTTACCTGTTCTTCATTGTAGAATCCCGTCTCACTACAATACTTCTGAGTGTTTCTGCTCTGTGGAAAAGGCAGTTTTGGCGCCTGATTCTGTGGGGTAACAACCTGCTGCTGTTGCTGCAGTTGACCACTCACCTCATGCCGCACCTGTGGGTTCAATGATGGATTTTCATTGTTAGTACTTGGGGGAAATTTACACTCGTATTTCCAATGCCCTATCCTATCGCAATTATGGCATGGGAACTTCTTTTTAGCTTCTTCTATATTGCCCTTTCCTTTCCCAGGACCAAATTTCTGTCTTGTTCCTGTATTATTCACTTGTTCCACTAATTGGGCTTCCTGCCTTTCCGCTACCTTTACCTGTGCCCACATAGCCTTTTCTTTTAATTTTCGCTGTTTTGCCTCAATCTCATCACTAAAGTATTTAGCATGTCTCAATACTTCATCTATTTTCTTATTTTGCCAATCAACAGTATGTTGTTTAATCATTTCACTAATTTCTGGACGTAAACCATATACAAATCTGTATACAAAATGACTCAAATCCTTTTCACTCAGATTCTCATCTCCACTGAACTGTTTAAAAGTTAGTATTAGCCTTTCATAATATGCATGTACTGACTCTTTACTTTCTTGATGTGTTCGGTCAATTTTTACCCAATCTGTCTCTTTAGGAGGTACCTTGTTTTTCAAAAATGCCATAACCTGTTCATATTTCTTCATTACCTCGGGGTCTGGAGCCCCCGTTTTTGGATCTCTAGGGTATTCCTGAGTTGGCCAATTTATTATGAGTTTGCACTCTGTCCATAAATCTGCTGGTACTATTATGTCAAATAGACTATTCAAATCAATCCATAGTACTTTAGACAATTTTACAAAGCTGTCTACCTGCCTGTACCACTCGACGGGCTTCTTGCGCAATCGAGGGAAATCATTCGTAAAAGAACGAATATCCTGTCTTGTCCATGGGACATGCACATATCCTCCTCCTGGAATCTCTCTCATAGGGCATTCTGTCACTACCTTTTCCTTTTCTCTTACAGGAAATGCTGAAAATGTCTTATCTGAGGCATCATCTCGTTTTCTATACCACCTACTTCTCCATTTATCCACATCTCCCCATTTTCTCAACAAGATGATTATTTCCTTAATCTGACCTATCCGTCCTGTGGTGTTCAAATTTTCAATATCCTTTTCAGTGAAATCAATTCGATATGGCTTTTGCAAAGCTTTTACCTTCTCAATGTCTATTCACATTTCATTTGCTACTTCTTCTAACATTTCATGTAGGGTTTTCGCTCTCCATGTCACACTTTTGCACAAAAATAGCAATTCCTCATCCTGGTAATTTTTTAATTTCTCTGTGGGGATAGTCCCTACTATCAATTCTTCAAACACCATTCGTAACTTGACCACATCAATTGATTGGGATTCTTTATCTTTTCTCTGTAAATTTCTTAACCATTCACTTAGTTCTTCTGTAGATGGTCCTACTGATTTCTCTATGTTACCTTGTTCTGAATTCTTTTGTGGTTCTAATAATGTGTCTACTGTCACACTGCTCTTTTCAGGAAAATTCGGATTCATAAATGGATTGTTTGAAACATTTGGTTCGATCACACTTATCGTCTGTCTCCATGGATTCTCATTTTGGCTCGGTTGTGGCTGTTCAACCTGTTTACGGCTCTTATAAGGAACTGTTAAACAATGTTCGCTATCTTTTTGTTTATCGAAAATGGGCATTACTGGACCTATCGTTACTGGAACAGTTACAGCTTCTAAATTTTTTGTCAATTCTCTTATTTTCTCTGTTAATTCTAAGGTGGTTTTTTGCCAATTCTGCTGAATTTTCACCATTTGTTCTATTCTCTGACTTCTTTTCTACCTCTCTAATGGAGTTACTCTTTGTAGTGATCAAGTCCACTCAGTAGAGATGATTTAAAGAGGTTTATTGGAAGATGGTACAAGATCACAGGGAGCCGATGAGTAGATCAGACCAAGACCCCACCAGGAACAGCCAGCATGCTGCTCAGCCCAGCCAACTGTGTCTATTTGACTCCCAACATTCTGTAAGATGACATCACATCAAGATTCCACAGAGAGGGCAAGCATAACATGGGAGTCAAGGTACAACATATCCCCCTTTCTTCTTAATAAAACAAACAACAACAAAAGAACAAGAGAGAAGAACCGAGATAGAAAAGATACAGAGGAAACAGAAACGCAAAACAAACGAAAGAGCAACAAAAGCGAGAAAAAAAACAACAGAGAAGAAAGGAAACAAAACATAGAAACCATCCTCCCTTCTATACACAACAGAAAGGAAGAAGAATAACAACGTCAGAGAAGAGGAGAAAAGGAACCACAAATATCTGCCCCAAAACATAACATACCCACTGGCAAGAACAAGAATGTAAGAATCTACATCAGCAGTGGCAGAAGAGGCAAAATATAAGGATAAGCCCTTGAAAGGTAAGGCAATAACGCATGGTCTTTGTAAGGTTGACATTGTGAAAACAAAGGAAGACCATGTTTGTAAGGCATCAATGGAGAACATCACAACAAAATCAGAGAGAGAAAACAAACAAGTGTAAATGGGAATCGTACCCATGACTAAAACCAACCTAGTGAAAGGGTTACTTTATTGAACACTGTAAGTGGGAAACACACTCACAAACACACCCCAATGACGAGGATGCGTGTAACACTTTATGGGAACCATAACCACAAACCCACCCCTGTGTAGGGGTTGCGTTAACGCTTAATGGGAAAAAAAACTATAACAAAATAAAGAATTTGAGTGTTGTAAAAAAAAACAGATAAGGGTAGGTAGTGTGTGGCACTACAGTCCACGCAACACCTTGTAACATGAAGAGAGAAACTGTACACTGTAACAATGGGCGAAAACAACACACCTGGCGTGGAAAAAGAAACGTTGTGCACTTGTGAGGTAAAAAAAAACAACGTAAGAGGTTCCACTTCGATTGGCGGTAAATGTGTATGCACATTAGAACAGTGAGACCCAAAAGACCCACCTCACGGAGAGATCAAAAGACACCGTGCATTGAAGAATAGGGTGAAACAGTGCAATATGTAAATGGCATATTAAAACAGAACGATAAGGCACTGAACATGGAGCTTAGAGATACAGACTTGCCAACATTGAACACCATATTAAAACAGAACAATAAGGCACTGAACATGGGGCTAAGAGATACAGACTTGCCAACATTGAACACCATGTGTAAAAACAGACAAACAGAAGGAATAAATTCCATTCATTTTCTCAACCTGACACTAGATGGCATTATGCACTGTGCAGAAAAACAGCTCCATAGCACTAGTGTACTGTTAATAGAGCTACAAAAATACTGAAAACTTACCATACGTCTCTGAACAGGTTCAACATACCACCATCAAACTAGATCTATAATAGGGAAGAGATTCAAGACCTATATAACACAATGTATAACACAAGCTTACCCAGGGTGACGAGCAATCCCTCGCCCGAGTAGTGTGAACAGAACACACCCCAAATTGCGCACCCAGATATCAACCCTGTTAAAGACCACAGTCCTGAATAGTAACATATAGAAAAGTGACCTGAAAAACCTCCTTAAAAAATGGCAATTGCACACCAGGTGGAGAAAAGACATTAGTGAAGTGTCCCAACACCTTCAAATTTGAAAACGGTGGTTGACACTGCAAACATAATGTCCAAAAAAACTGACTAAAAATCACAGTTAAAAACAATGATAAATCTCACCTGACGTTGCCCATCGTAGTACTGGAGTAGTAACGCCCTTAACAAGCGCTGCTACCCAACAACAGACAGCCAACCAAAATAAGGAGTAACTCTTACAACAGTAGCTTGTCCTGAGACTCTATGCAAAATCCAGAACTCTCCATCAACAACCGCAGACAAAATGACTTTTGTGCATGACGAGTGTAAGATCTCCCCACCCACTACAAACACATGGGACTTATACCCATAAGAACAAGGTAGGTGGAACTAACACCCACTACAAACACATGAGACTTGTACCCATAAGAACAAGGTGGGTGGAACTAACACCCACTACAAACACATGGGACTTGTACCCATAAGAACAAGGTAGGTGGGACTAACACCCCCTACAAACACATGGGACTTATACTGAAGAGAACAAAGTAGGTGGAACTAACACCCACTACAAACACATGGGACTTGTACCCATAAGAACAAGGTAGGTGGGACTAATACCCACTACAAATACATGGAACTCAAATACATGGGACTTATACCCATAAGAACAAGGTAGGTGGGACTAACACCCACTACAAGTACATGGGACTTAAACCGATAAGAACAAAGTAGGTGGAACTAACACCCACTACAAACACATGGGACTTGTACCCATAAGAACAAGGTAGGTGGGACTGACACCCCCTACAAACACATGGGACTAGTACCCATAAGAGATAATATAGGACTAATAATCTTTAGAAACACGTGTGCAGAGGTTGAAAAGGTGAAGACACAAACCACTAAAATGGGACTAATACCCATTTGAACATAAGTGAGAGCACTGCACAAATAGGTATTAATGTCTTGCAAATACAATACCATTAACAATACTACGGCAAAAATGAGGGTAGTAACCCAAAATAATGCGTAGGGTCCCAAGATATATTGTGCAAAAATAATACCCTGGAGGTAATTTGATGTGCACTGAACAGAAGGGAAAGTGACCCATGTGACACACCGTATGGAGGTAAAAATGATAAGATAATGCACAATGGGCTACACGCTGTTAAAAGCAATACCTTTAAATAAATAAATTAGTCACCGTAGTAATTTGAATGAAGGGAGACACGTAGAGTATGCGTGCGAGTAGTTCTATGTCCAAAAGATGCATGAAACCACAAGTTCATTAGATTACACTTTTCGTGTAAAAGAATTCCAAATGAGCCTAAACTATAATAACAAAAATGTTACCGGTGTGCCTGTCCATGCAAATGTGTTGAACAGGCAGTCGAAGGACTCCAAAGAACAAGAGACTTACACAGAGAAGAACAAAGGAAGCGCGGGGTGACTTATACGTTACAAAAGAACAAATGAAGCACAGGGTGACTTATACATAAATATAACGTGAGGCTCAGGGCGGCTTAAACACCAAACGCAAAACACATGAAGCGCAGGGCGACTTATACATAGAAAAACATACTGCGAGAGATCAAACAAAAATGTGCAAGTGTACAGTATATACTGAAACAAAAGATACATACCTCAAAGAGAGGTCAATTTTGTGCACAGCAGAAGAGGGAATACAACCCACGCGACACACCTCATGCAACATCAAAAACATTGTGCACTAAACAACACAAAACATTAGATATTGTGCACGGTAAGAATGGGATAGACCCATCCAATACACCCAAAGTGGTGTACATTTATCTTGTAGGGCAAGAATGAAAACGTGAAACATATTGTACACCATAGAGACGGGATTAAACCCTTGCGGATCACCTCATGTAGAGGTACATGGTGCACTGTGTGTCAGAACACAACTGACATAAACTGTGAAAATGAAGACATGTGGTTGATACTCACTCCTAGTGTAGAGATAAAAGAACTGCAATGAAAACATGGACGAAAAACACCACAATATTGCAGACATTAGGGAGCAGTAGAAATAAGTAACCAAATGTAAGCATGACATATCCATAAAAAACAAAGACTCCCAAAAGATTTCCACTTAATACCTGCTGCAAACACCGTAACTTGAAACACAGTCCAATATAAAGCGAAATAAAAATTGGAAAATTCAAAACATGAACTGCCACGAGAAAATATATTCTTGTTACTGTTCCTTAAATCCATATGGAAAACGGACAGAAAACACAATCTTTGAGTCACTGGATGATAGTCAATTTCTTAGACAGAACTTCGACTCACCACCGGTATCCAAAACAGGAACTGTTGTCCTGAGTAAGCAAGGAAAATAAGATGATCCCCAGCGCTGCAAAAAAACAGTTGAAAAAAAAAATCATGTTAAACATGATACCAGAACGTAGGGACCATGATGAGAAGACTCGCGCGAACCAATGCGCATCACCGATGAAGTCGTGGTTAGCGTTTTGACGCTAAGAGTACCCGCAGATAACATGGGTGATCGCCAACACCAAGATGGTGACACGTTTTCTTACGCTGTGCCGGATGGCTCACAGCACGCTTGTACATCAAAAAAAAATCATCGGCAGACAGTGAAAACTCCAGAGGACGTCACACAAAACTCCACAGCTCCGCGTGACACCACGGACATGGTAAGGTGCGCGCGCTGTGATTTGAACTTGAATTTGAGAATGTTTGTTGGGTTATGCTGCAAACGGTGAGATCCCAGCGCTGTCAAAAGAAATCACAGATAAAAAGTGTCTCACTCTCCCCTGAAAAAAAAATATGGTGTCCCCCCTTAAAAATCACAGCAACTCTAGAAGACAGGGCAGAAGGAGCCGAAATCAGGCACAATGATGGGGGGGTCCCAAACGTACACACTGCTTTGGCAAACAGTGAAAACACGAAAACACAGTGTGCAGTACGTGGTCGCGCTGGTTCACAATGAAAACCCAAGAAAGGCACTGAACATGGGAAAAAAAAAATAAGGAGAGGAAAAGTACCTGTGTGAAGGTTTCTTTTAAAAATGATGACATTAGTTGTAATCCACATCGAGGTGACAGGTTGTCCTTTGTTTTGTAAGGAGATGATTTTCCATTGAAACCAAGTAAAAGATGATTGTGAGCCGCGAGCTGGGGTTGAGTTTAAGCTCTAGATAAAATTGAGGAGAAACTGTGGGAACAGCATGTCGATCATTGAAGTGTGGATGAGAACTTGCTTGTAGAGAAGTTGTAAAGACAGCTCGCAGAGACTAGAGCTGCAGTGGAGGCAGGAACCGACACTGTTGTGATGCTGTGGGAACAGCAGGCAGATGCAGGGGTTGTACTTGAAGAGCATCAGGCTTCCCCTGACCGAAGGCACAGCATTTCCCATAAGTTAGGCTTACTCTCACATGAAGGCGCAGCAGAAAGCGAAGACGTTTAAGATGTTGGCAGGCTTACACTCACTGAGGGCACAGCACTAGCGCAGACACATAGAAACACCTGGCAGACTGCTGTGGGCGACCGATGGGAGGTCACTGGTGGGGTCAGGATGCCAGTAGAGACGCCTTGACTTGAGTTGCAGGAGGTTCTGTATATTATCCTATTCGTTTAAAAAGGTTATATATTTGATGCCAAAATTTGGCATTGTAAGGTACAGAGCCACCACCAAATGAAACATCCTGATCTTATTGGGGTTCAAGTATAGCGTATATTTGAACCCCAATAAGATCAGGATGTTTCATTTGGTGGTGGCTCTGTACCTTACAATGCCAAATTTTGGCATCAAATATATAACCTTTTTAAACGAATAGGATGACACTAGCCCCTCATGACGATCGAGTGTCAAGACTGAATAAATTGACAAAATATAAGTTCATGTTGATCAGTCTTCTTAAAATGAGATTTTTAATGCTGGTTTTGCAATTTTAATCATTAAAATAATATATAATAGTATTTGTATGTGTTTTGTAATTGGTATGTTTGTATCTATTTGTTCACAGCCTTGAGAAAGTCCGGATGGACGAAACACGTGTCGGCTGTTGTGTCTATGTAATGTCATATGGAAAATACAAGAAAGAAAAATAAATAATGAAAACCGAAATACATCTTGGATCTGTTTGTGGACTTTTGAATTTATATTTACTTTGACTCTGTAAATACATGTTTAACGAATACCTATATTTGCCTCAACCGTTTTGTGATTTATGGTGTGACCTTAGTTGAATACCTCTTGGTGTTCTCGACGGGTCAATTGTTCCTCCTAAAAGCAGAGGGGGTACCTTGGTTTGAGAGCACGATAGGATCCTTGTCCAAAGAAATTGGTAATATGTGGATGTGCATGTAATTTCTAGCCTACTGCTGCTTAGGTGCATATGAGTAAAGGTTCTGTATATTAAGTTGCTTGAAGTTCATGTAGGTGTGACAGAAGTAGGTTCTTTCAGTTCAAATCGTCGCCAAAATTCTGTAGTGATCAAGTCCACTCAGTAGAGATGATTTAAAGAGGTTTATTGGAAGATGGTACAAGATCACAGGGAGACTATGAGTAGATCAGACCAAGACCCCACCAGGAACAGCCAGCATGCTGCTCAGCCCAGCCAACTGTGTCTATTTGACTCCCAACATTCTGTAAGATGACATCACATCAAGATTCCACAGAGAGGGCAAGCATAACATGGGAGTCAAGGTACAACACTCTTCTCTAAATCTTGCGACATTGGTTCTGTCTTAATAATTCGTAAGGTTTCTTTCATTGGGTCACTTGGTGTTAATATTTCTGGTTCTGGTCGATACGGTGGTGGATTTTTATAAAACATGTCATCAAGAACATCATCTTCTGATTCATTCACTCCATATCCTCTCGATTCCATATTATGCCTTTTTTTTACACACTTTCTTCATTCATTCTCTCCTGAAGTTCTTACGGGAAACAGACCTTCAGTCATACTAGCATCCCGCCACCTTCTCATTCGATCATCATGAGTCTCATGTCCATACTGTCGACCAAACATATACCTAAACCTTCCGCCACTTCTCTGTCTCTGTCGTTCATGCATCTCATCTTCCCACTCTGTCAATGCCTCAAATTGCGTCGGTCTAGGTCTTGGTTCTAAATTCATCATTTTCTCTCTCAAGTTTCTCAAAATTGCCAAATTAAATGAACCATGTTCTGGGAAAGCCGGGTCTCCATCGTCCTTCGTATATTTTACCCAATTGTCTAACCAAATACAAGTATGATATCCATATTTTGCAACCATAAAGGATGCAGGGGTTTTCGGTGGAGGAAGTAACTGTCCTTCCCTTGTCACAATCGGTTTGTCCTTTTAAAACCACCTTTTAATTTTGCCAAACCATGACTTTTTCTCTTTTTCTGGAGGATCGTAATACATTTTCCTGTCTTCCGTATATCGCTAGTCTCTTCTTACAACTGTGCTGTTATTCTATCCAATCGTAGCGCGACTCACACTAACGCACCAATCCAGAGCGTCTACGTCACCTCTGTAGTTTTCCAATCCCAGCGCGACTCACACTAACGCACCAATCCGGAGCGTCTACGTCACCCTGAAATTCTCCACTCCTAGCGCGACGTACACTAACGCACCAATCCAGAGCGTCTTCGTCTCTAGCTAACTGGCCAATCCCAGCACGGTTTTTCGGACGTCACCAGCCGCTGCTCCTGCTCCTGTCTACCCCTCCTTTACAAACTTTACTCGGTAAGTTTTGTTTCAAATTTACAAATCAGTTAGTAACTACATAAAAATACCACCATTGTCCGCTTCACTAACCAAAGAATAGCAAAAGACCTTTCCCACAAGAATTCTGTCTTTCCCGAGAGCAGCGCTTACCTCTGCCTTACTACAGAATCGTTACTTCCGTTGATAATGTAGCACATCCCTCTACTTTACCCTTCTAACAAGCATCAACTAAACCACTTCTCTAGAATTAAGACACCTAGTTGGAGACCCAATGCTCCTGAGAAATAAAACCAGAGTTTCGCAATTAATCGGAATGCCTTTTCGTCCACGCACTTTCACACATGAAAAAGGTAGTACAACCACACAGAATTCTGTCTTTCCCGAGAACAGCGAACAGTCTGTCCTACTACAGAATTATGAGACTCGTTAACAAAGTAGCGCTTCCCTCTACTCTGTCCTTCTAGCAAGCTCTGAGAACACCTGCTACCTTTTCAGTGATAAGCGTTATCAGAGTACCTTCTGGCCTCCTGGTACTTAAGACCAAAATTTCACAGGTAACCTTTGCTATCATACACACTTTTTTCACACAGAAAATGTCTCTAATGGCAACACACGACGATGCTACCGAATCGAACCCAGACAATGCGGCGTGCAACTTCAATCGTTACACGTTTCCCCTGTGTTCCTACAGGGCAACAACAATTCCATCTTTCCCGAGAGCAGCGCTTACCTCTGCTCTACTACGGAACCGTTACAAACTTCCGACCTCCTACATCCCAGAAGCCGTGCTACCAACATAAAACTCAACGCAACTCAACATAGAGTGTTAGTACATATACCAATCTCAATAACCAATTATCAATAAGCTATTTACAAGCAAAAATCACCAACCAAAACAATAAAAACCATCATACTGCTACCAGAAAAACTGCTCCAGCGTGGAACATCAAATTCCCCCTTCGTCACAGATCAATTACCTCAACAGCAAATTCACTCAAATACATTCATTGGTGGGGCCCATAACACCAATACTCACACTCAGTTGATCTTCTTCCCCAGAGGAATAAGCTTCCAAACGCTGACATGAAAAGAATATCTTTACCTCACTCTAAATACGTTGACTTCAACCCTAAGATATTCCTCTCGTAAGGAGATGAATCATTTAGTTGTTCTCTATGGTTTAGTGACTAAACTCATTTATCTATACACTACTCTTATCCTAATTTTCTTCTTCAAATAATCGACACAACACATTTGTCAATTAATCAAATATTCTTTATCTAAGAAATATTGCAAAATCGTTAGAAATCACCATCAGCATTGCAAAGCATCATATTTACCTAATCTGGCTAAAAGTCGTCCTCTAAGTCAGTCAGGTCGAGGAAAAACCTTTATTTCATCAAAGTTAAGCCGCAATTCAGTCTCTCAAAGATTCAGGATAACAGCTGTCCAGCAGTGTCACTGTCCTCTCCGTCAGCATAACGTCAGGAAATCGAGTTTGTCAAAGAAGAGCGAGTTTTTTTAGTTTAATTCCCTACCTACTTTTATAATGAAAATAATGTCAAAAAGTATCAAGATCGGGGTTTAGAAAGTCCTGATTGGTCGACTTGGGGTCGCGGAGTAAAGTTCTCAGGGTGTTAATATAATGAACTCATCGCACTTGCTGATTCCAGTTTTTAAATTGTCTATTGTCTTTGCTTCTGGCGAAGTTCCCAGAGAGACCTTGAAGGGTACATGTTCTCCCGGGGTCAGGTCCAGGCCACTGCTGCTGGCGGTGACGCATGCGCACTTCACTCAGAACCTCGTATTATCAGGTCAGTCACGTTCAACGTCTCGTTCAGCTATTTTGTCTAGGCCGAAATGGGCAATTTAAGCAAAAGAAACACAAAAACGTAATTAAAACATAGATAAGGCTAATAAAATGTTATTCCCTCGCTAATACCCATATGTGTGTGTATTTGTTAGAAAAGGTAGACGGACCGGGAGGGCCGGCCGGGGTCAGGGGGAGAGGTCTCCGGGGAGAGCCGTCTCCAGCGATCGTACAGACAAGTAACTTCCCCCCCCACAGACAGGAATCACACACGGATAAGGTTCAGTGTTCTTTATAGGTACTTAGTTATGATACGGTAGAATGGTACAAGGAGGTCTGGACGCCGGGGTCCCCTCGATTAGAGTCTCGTAAGGTAGGGAAGGGGGTAGCGGGTCAGTCTATTTACCAATCAGGTAGTTCGGATGAGATGGTGATGAGCTCACAATCCTCGAGCTTGGTGTTTAGGTGGCACGGTCCGCGGCAGCGCCAGCAGGTCCCGGTAAGGATGGTTGATACAACGGGCCGCGGCAGCGCCAGCAGGTCCCCGGAAGATGTACGGTCCGCGGCAGCGCCAGCAGGTCCCGGTGAGGATGGTCGTTACAACGGGCCGCGGCAGCGCCAGCAGGTCCCAGGAAGATGACGGTCGTTACAACGGGCCGCGGCAGCGCCAGCAGGTCCCAGGAAGATGACGGTCCGCGGCAGCGCCAGCAGGTCCCGGAGAGGATGGTCGTTACAACGGGCCGCGGCAGCGCCAGCAGGTCCCAGGAAGATGAAGGTAGCAGGAGGCCGCGGCAGCGCCAGCAGGCAGGACGATGGTTCACAAGAGCGGGCTACGGCAGCGCCAGTAGACCGTCAGGGTTGAGTTCACTCGGTGTCTCTCGACTCCAGGATACAACTGCCTTCCTGCTCCGGAGCTGTCTTAGTTATAGGGCTGGTGCCCTTTGATGTCCGGACCCTCGCACTTGGAGGTCGGAGGGTCCGGGATGAAGGTGTCCAGACACCCAGCAGGGGGTGGAGCCAGCGCCTGGGGGCTGCTGGAGGCGATCGGCACCTGGCGGGGGAAGAGCTCTTGACGCTTCGTTCTCCCATTGACCTGCCAAGTGGTCCGCTCACCTCCTGGGTGGATGGTGGTGCCGGGATGTCGGGGCCGGCCAGGCCCGGGGTTAGGGTCGAGGTGAGGCCACGCGGCCGCGTGGTGCAGGGCCCAAGATGGCGGCTTGACCCGGCCGGGGAAGCCGGTGGGGCTGGACCCCGTGATGAGTAGGGGTCCGAGGGCAGAGGGTCCGTCGGGAGACGGAGTACAGGGCTTGTCACGGGGGTATGCCGGGTGGCCCGGAGCTCGGGCCCTGTCGTGCGGGGGGGGAAGCAAGCCCTCTGGGTGGCCTGTCCAACATGCGTCCCCCCCAGCTGAAGGCGGGGAGAGTCACCCATCTCCTTGGGGACTCTCTTCGTCGAGGCGGAAAAAGCGGGACAGGCCGTCCGCGTTGGCGTGGTCTTGGCCTGGCCGGTGCTCCACAGTGAAGTCCATTCCCTGCAGGGAAATGGACCAGCGCAAGAGTTTTGGGTTCTCCCCCCGCATCTGCATCAGCCATTGCAGGGGTCGATGGTCGGTTTGTACCCGGAAGTGGGTACCGAAGAGATAGGGTCGGAGCTTTTTGAGGGCCCACACTACTGCAAATGCCTCCCTCTCGATTGTGCTCCAACGCTGTTCTCGGGCCAGGAGACGTCGACTGATGAATTGAATTTGAATTTAAAGGGTTTTGTATAGCGCTCGTACACCTGGCGGTTTCTTGGCGCTCACTGGTAACAGCTACTCAATCGGTCGGAAGAGGGGGGGGACGGTAAAAGGATCAGGATGAAAAGGCTTGGGTAAAGAGAAAAGTCTTGAGATCTCTGCGGAAAAGGGGGTATTGAGTGCAGGATCTGAGGGACAGTGGGAGAGAGTTCCAAAAAGCTGGGCCCGTGGTAGCGAATTTGGAACCACCCCATTTCTTCCGTTTGAAACGGGGAACCACGAGAAGGTGGTGGGAGGAGGATCGGAGGTCTCGTGATGGAGTATAGGGTTGAATAGCTGAGTTGATGAAAGAGGGGGCGGATCCTGTCCTGGCTTTAAAGATAGTGCAGCCGAGCTTGAATAAGACGCGCTGCCGGACAGGGAGCCAATGGAGGGAAATAAGAAGAGGGGTAACATGGTGTGATTTGGAAAGGTTAAAAACCAGCCGAGCTGCCTGGTTTTGAACCAGCTGAAGGCGCCTCATGAGGTAGTCAGGCATGCCATGGTAGAGGACATTGCCATAATCTAGGCGAGATGTCACCATGGCCAGTAGAATTAGTTTGAGCGCGTCTGGGGCAAAAAATCGTGAGACTCTGCGGATAGTTCTGAGTGAGAGAAAGGCTGATGACACCACGACAGAGACTTGGGAGTGTAAGGAAAGTTGGTTATTGATTTTGAAACCAAGGGTTTTGACAGAGGATACAGGAGTGGGTGGGGGACCTAGTGATGGGGGCCAGAAGGAGGGGGACCAGGGACTGGAGCAACCACCTGTCAACACCAACTCCGTCTTATCGGGGTTGAGTTTCAGGTGGTTGAAATTCATCCAGTCCTGGATAAAGGTCATGATGGACTGAACCTTGGATATGGACTCTGGGGCAGAGGAAAGGTGAAAGATGAAGGCCACCGGCTGGTCATGACCTTCGGGGTTCAGCTGAGAGAGGACGGCCCCGATGCCGTGGTCGGAGGCGTCGGTCTGCACTACAAATTCCCGACTGTAATCGGGGGCCTGGAGCACCGGGGCGGTGCACAGGGCGGCCTTCAGCTCCTCGAAGGCCGCTTGACAATCAGGAGTCCAGTGGACCCGCTTCGGTTGATTCTTGGATGTGAGACCCGTGAGGGGCCCCACGATGCTGCCGTAGTCCTTCACGAACCGCCGGTAGTAGCCGGTGAGCCCCAAGAAGGCTCGGACCTCGGTCTGGGTGACGGGGGGCTGCCAGGACTGGATGGCAGCAATCTTAAGTTGTAGTGGGGCCACCAGCCCGCTTCCCACTTGGTGCCCAAGGTAGGTCACAGACCCTTGGCCAATTTGGCACTTGCCGGCTTTAATGGTGAGGCCGGCCCGCTGGAGGGCTTGAAGGACCTCTTGGAGGTGACGGAGGTGGTCGGACCAGTGGCGGCTGTATACAGCGATATCGTCCAGGTAGGCAGCGCTGAATTCTTCGAGCCCTGCCAAGACCTGGTTCACAAGACGTTGGAATGTGGCGGGGGCATTCTTCATGCCAAAGGGCATGACCTTAAATTGATAGTGGCCATCGGGGGTGGAGAAGGCTGACCGTTCCTGAGCCCTGGGTGTGAGGCCGATCTGCCAGTAGCCCGCCGTTAGGTCGAAGATACTAAGGTAGCGGGCGGCCCCCAGCCGGTCGATCAGCTCGTCTGCTCGGGGGATGGGATGAGCGTCGGTCCGGGTGACAGCGTTCAAGCCCCGGTAGTCGACGCAGAATCTCAGTTCAGGGGCGATGCCGGGGGCAGCGGCCTTGGGAACTAATACAACCGGACTGGCCCAGGGACTGTCTGAGGGCTCGATGACCCCGATCGTGAGCATCTTGGCCACTTCCTCCTGTATGCAGGCCCGTACCTGATCTGGTACGCGGTAGGCCCGGTGCCGGACAGGGGGACTGTCCCCGGTGTCTACGTCGTGCAAACACCAAGGGGTGACCCCGGGGGTGAGGGAGAACAGGGCAGCGAACTGCAGCAGGAGGTCCCGGCAGTCCTGGCGTTGCTCCGAAGTGAGGGCGTCGGAGAGCCGGACCCCATCCACGGAGCCGTCCTTCTCCTGAGTCTTTAAGAGATCCGGGAGGGGCTCGGAGTCTTCTTCTGTACCACTGTCGGTCGCCATCAGGAGGCTTAGTTCGGAGCGCACAAAGTGTGGTTTGAGCCGGTTGGTGTGGAGGACCCGCAGGGGGTTCCGGGTGGACCCCATGTCGATGAGGTAAGTGACGGGGCTTTTACGCTCGACCACTTTGAAGGGCCCCGTCCACTTGTCTTGCAGGGCACATGGTTCGGTGGGGGACATCACCCATACTTGCTGCCCAGGCTCGAACTCAACGGAGGAGGCATTGTGATCATACCACCTTTTCATGTCCTCCTGACTGGCCTCGAGGTTCGCCTTGGCCATCTCCCTGAAGCGCCGGGTCTGGTTTCGTAGGGCCAGGATGTATTTGAAGACGTCGGGAGGGGTCGTTAAGGGGGCCATCTCCCAACCTTCCTTGACTAGGCTGAGGGGCCCTCGCACAGGGTGCCCGTACAAGAGTTCGAAAGGGCTAAAGCCGAGGGACTTCTGGGGGACTTCTCGGTAGGCGAAGAGGAGGCACGGGAGCAGCACATCCCACTGGCGACGGAGAGGCTCTTCCAATCCCCCAATCATCCCCTTGAGAGTGCGGTTAAAACGCTCCACTAGTCCGTTCCCTTGGGGGTGATAGGGGGTCGTGAATCTGTAGGTGACCCCGCATTGTTGCCAGAGGGATTTCATGTATTTAGATATGAAATTCGTACCTCGGTCGCTGACGACTTCTCGGGGGAAGCCTACCCTGGAGAAGATCCCCATCAGGGCCCGGCCAACCACCGGGGCTGTCACTGTCCGTAGGGGCACCGCCTCGGGGTAGCGGGTGGCATGGTCCACTAGTACCAAGATGAACCTGTGTCCTTGTGCCGTGCGGGGGTCCAGAGGCCCCACAATGTCTATCCCCACCCTCTCGAACGGGGTGGTGACCACCGGGAAGGGTTGCAGAGGGGCCTTCAGCTTCCGACCTCTCTTCCCGCTGGCTTGGCACGTGGGGCAAGATCGGCAGTGGTTCAGGACGTCATTCCTCATTTTTGGCCAGAAAAAGTGGGTCACCAGGCGACTGTATGTTTTGTCCTGGCCCAGGTGTCCAGCCATGGGGACATCGTGGGCCAGGTTGAGCAGAAAGTCTCGGAAGCGGAGCGGTACCACCAGAACTCGCCCGGCCCCCAGCTCGGCGATTCTTTGCTCGCTGTAGAGCAGGTCGTTGTCCCAGTAGACCCAGTGGGTTCCGGTGGTGTCCCCTGCGTTTTGGGTATCGGCTTGTTGGCGGAGTCCCTCGAGGGAGGGACAGGTCTTTTGTTCCTGGCGGAACTGTTCTTGGGTGGGCCCCCCCTCTTGACGCCACTGAGCCAGATCCGGAAGGTCCTGGTGTTGTGCGTCTGCTTCGATAGTCGGGTCCGGGAGGTCGGCCTCGCTGTTGTCCTCGACGGGGGCAACCGAGGGCGGAGGTGCCGGCCATTCGGTTTCTTCTGATCGGGGGGTGGCCCGGGCGGCCATGGATCGGGTGGTTATGCAGGCCCAGTCCGGGAGGCCCAGCATCCCCAGGTGCTCTCTTCTCTCGACGGTGGCCCACGGGGAACTCTCGAGGTCATTCCCCAGGAGGCAGTCCACGGGGGCATCGTCCCGGACCGTCACCTTCAGTAGGCCGGAGACCCCTCCCCATTCAAACGGGACGCAGGCCATCTTACACATGCTCTCAGAGTTATCTGCCGAGCGGACGGGGCAGAGAATGTTCGGCAGGATCTGCTCGGGCTTCACCAGATGACAGCGGACGGCCGTCACGCTGGCGCCGGTGTCACGCAAGGCCTCGGCTCTCTGTCCATTAATGGTCACCCACTGACCGTATTTTCTGGTGTTGGCGGGTAGGGGAGCCCGCGGAACCATGTCTCTTCCCCCTAGGCATGCCAGGACCATGGCGGCCGGTTCCCACCCTTGCTGGGCCGGCTCGTACTCTTCGGGTCCCTCCGAGGATTGCTCTTCCCCTAGGGCAGCGGCCGCTACCTGGCGGGGCTTGGGTGTTTGATTTAGCGGGCAGTTCGGGTCATTGGCGTAGTGGCCTAGTCGCTGGCACCGGTGGCACGTGACGTTGGCTCGGTACCCAGGCCGCAACGGGGGGTTGCCCCGGCCGGCCGGAGGCGGGGTGCTGGCCACGGGTGTTGTTGGTAAGGCGTCTCTCCCTCGCCCCTGGCCCCCTCCTCCTCCCCGAGGACGGTGCTGGCCTTGGTTGCCTCTGTTCTGGTCGTGGGGCCCTCTCCGGCCCACTCGGGTGCTTTCCCACCGGTCAGCTTCGGCGGCGAGCTGCCGGGGGTCGGTCAGCTTACTGTCGAGTAGGTGCTGCCGGAGCTCGACGAAACAGTTGTTTGACAGGTGCTCCCATACCATAAGGTTGAAGAGTTGTTCGTAAGTGGTGACCTGACTTCCCTTGATCCACCCTTCGAATGCCCGGCTGAAATAGTTCACGTATTCTACCCACGTTGTACCTGGGATCCGGGTGCAATCTCTGAACCTCTGGCGGTACATCTCGGGCGTGAGGCCGTAGCGGGTGAGGAGGGCAGCCTTCATGTGGTCGTAGGACGACATTTGGTGATCGGGGAGCTGCAGCAGGGCATCGCGACCCTCGTTGATAAATCTCCCCCAAAGTCCGGCTCCCCAATCACTCCGGTCGATTCGGTGGGAGGTCATTGCGATCTCATAGGCTTTAAACCACTGTTGTATGTCGTCTTCTCGGACATATTCGCGGACAACATCCTTGGGGATGTGAACTTTTTTCTCACTTGGCCCCGGGGTGTGTGGTCGCTCAGGCACCCCCAGTTCCTTATTCTGTTTGCGCAGTTCTATTTCCGCTAGTCGGCGCTCGTGCTCGAGCGTTATTTTTTTCTCTTCCAGCTCTCTCTGTCTCTGCTTTTCTTCTCGTTCCTCTCGAAGCCGCATATGCTCGAGGTTAAGTTTCTGTTCAGCTAACTTGAGTTCCCCATCCATCTTGAGTCGTGCCATCTCCAACTCGTGTAATCTGACTCTGTCTCTTTCTCGGATCTCCTCTTGCGGAAGGCCCGTTCCCCGCTCCTCGGGAGCCGTGGCGTTCCCCTCTGGTGTGATGCTGGTTTGGTCTGGGGTGACGCTGCTTTGGTCGGGGGGTCCTGTGACCCCCGTTTCTGTCCATGACTCCAGAGCGCGCTTTAGATCATCCTTGGTACTCAGGCCGGTGGTAGCAATGCCAAGTTCTATGCAAAATTGTCTCAGTTCGCGGTGGTTGTATTCTTCTAATTTCTCCATTTGGAATTTCTCGGTGGAGCTGCTATCTTTGGTCGACATCGTGTTTTTGTCGTGGGGTGAGCTACTCTCTGTACGCTTACGCGTTGATTCGGATCGCGCCGCTGGCCACCAATGTTAGAAAAGGTAGACGGACCGGGAGGGCCGGCCGGGGTCAGGGGGAGAGGTCTCCGGGGAGAGCCGTCTCCAGCGATCGTACAGACAAGTAACTTCCCCCCCCACAGACAGGAATCACACACGGATAAGGTTCAGTGTTCTTTATAGGTACTTAGTTATGATACGGTAGAATGGTACAAGGAGGTCTGGACGCCGGGGTCCCCTCGATTAGAGTCTCGTAAGGTAGGGAAGGGGGTAGCGGGTCAGTCTATTTACCAATCAGGTAGTTCGGATGAGATGGTGATGAGCTCACAATCCTCGAGCTTGGTGTTTAGGTGGCACGGTCCGCGGCAGCGCCAGCAGGTCCCGGTAAGGATGGTTGATACAACGGGCCGCGGCAGCGCCAGCAGGTCCCCGGAAGATGTACGGTCCGCGGCAGCGCCAGCAGGTCCCGGTGAGGATGGTCGTTACAACGGGCCGCGGCAGCGCCAGCAGGTCCCAGGAAGATGACGGTCGTTACAACGGGCCGCGGCAGCGCCAGCAGGTCCCAGGAAGATGACGGTCCGCGGCAGCGCCAGCAGGTCCCGGAGAGGATGGTCGTTACAACGGGCCGCGGCAGCGCCAGCAGGTCCCAGGAAGATGAAGGTAGCAGGAGGCCGCGGCAGCGCCAGCAGGCAGGACGATGGTTCACAAGAGCGGGCTACGGCAGCGCCAGTAGACCGTCAGGGTTGAGTTCACTCGGTGTCTCTCGACTCCAGGATACAACTGCCTTCCTGCTCCGGAGCTGTCTTAGTTATAGGGCTGGTGCCCTTTGATGTCCGGACCCTCGCACTTGGAGGTCGGAGGGTCCGGGATGAAGGTGTCCAGACACCCAGCAGGGGGTGGAGCCAGCGCCTGGGGGCTGCTGGAGGCGATCGGCACCTGGCGGGGGAAGAGCTCTTGACGCTTCGTTCTCCCATTGACCTGCCAAGTGGTCCGCTCACCTCCTGGGTGGATGGTGGTGCCGGGATGTCGGGGCCGGCCAGGCCCGGGGTTAGGGTCGAGGTGAGGCCACGCGGCCGCGTGGTGCAGGGCCCAAGATGGCGGCTTGACCCGGCCGGGGAAGCCGGTGGGGCTGGACCCCGTGATGAGTAGGGGTCCGAGGGCAGAGGGTCCGTCGGGAGACGGAGTACAGGGCTTGTCACGGGGGTATGCCGGGTGGCCCGGAGCTCGGGCCCTGTCGTGCGGGGGGGGAAGCAAGCCCTCTGGGTGGCCTGTCCAACAGTATTTATCTAGCAGAAAGCAACACTCAAAGCGGTTTATACTTACTTAATAAAGCACAAGTCACAAATACATCACCAAAGCAACATATATCATGCAATGTTCTAATTTTCTACTATTAGTATGCGTACATAATTTAGTTTACAATAATTATAGCCATGCAAAAGTGCAATTCCCACGTATAATTCTTTGTTAATAAGGTTGACGAAGTTTCACTGCAAACCAATTAATAAGATTACTATTAGTTAATTATTCAAGTTAATATAGACATGCCGAATGGAGGGGGTTTGTGCTTGCTGGTGGCTTACATGTGGTTCTTCTATAGGGCTGTCTCCAGGGACGTTGCTCCACCTTGGTGGCTGTTTGTTGGCTGCGGGTGCACTTTTGTGGTGGCATGAGTCCTCGTTATTCACCCTTGGTATCGGCGATTGTGAGCAGGGGTGCCATCCATCTTGAGCAGCCAATGCTTGGGAACTGGGAGTCGCAGTGGAAAGCGTGGGGTAGAGATGCAGTTTGCGCTTGCTGGCAGCTTACTTTTGGTTCTTCCTCAATGCTGTCGTCAGGGACTTCACTCTTCCTTGCTGGTTGGCGTGTGTTTGCGGGGCAATCTCCGGTAGTGGCACAAGTCTTTGGGCTATTCCCCTGAGATCTTGTGCTTTTGTGTAGCTATGGTCATTGGGTTCTTTGGTGTGACTGATCGGGTCACACTCCTTTCTCTCTCCTTTTTCTTATTTCTACTTCACGGTGTGGCACCATGCCACGCTTCTTCTTGTTTGCAGTGTGATGTGGCATCCGACCACGTGTTGCATGTCTTCAGTGCACATGCTATGGCAATTAGAGTGTGCGACTCTCCTCTTGCCTCTTGGGTCACTGGTGACTCCGCCTTGAGGCAGTGTGGAGGAGGACACTCTGTGCTGTCTGGCCCACTGCGGGGCTGTGCTAGTGCAGTGGAGATGTAGAGGCTCTCCCTCCTGCATTCAGGCCACGCTAGGCCTTTACTCTCCTCCCCTCTAAGGGGGAACGCTGGTGGCACATGGCATTGCGCCGCATCTTTCATTGGCACCTGGCAGCCAACCAGGCTCATTCTGCAACATTGTCTCTTGGAGGGTGCTCTCAGCTGGCTCCATGTATAGCTGCATCTTCTCTCTGGCAGTGGTGGCCTGCCACAATGCTCCCTGTGTGAAATCTGAAATGTGCCCCTCTGGGCTCAGGTGGTGCATAGTCTGGTTCAATGAGGATCAGATGTCCCGCTAGGTTCTGTGTCTCTCTTGCTCCTTTGCCTGTGTGGAGTTAGTCTCCATAGCCTTTTGGGAGTGTGTGCTGCTTCATAGATTGTCTTTTCTTGCCAGTCAAGCACTTGGCAGCTTCTCTGTGCCTCACTGGGGACTCGTCTCACCCCGAAACGCTAGTGGCATTCTCAGGCTGTTCTACCGGTACAGGGCTCCTTCAAGCATTGCTGGTGGCATCCACATGGGTTTTGGTGCGGCGCCTTCCTTAGTGCTGCCTTATCTCTCGGGGTGCGGGGCAATTAGAAAACTGTCGGGTGGCGCTACAATCACCCATGCACGGGCTTCAGCAGCATTGCAGAAGCTGCAGGCCGTGCTTTGTGGCAGGTAACGTCTGAGCAAATCTCAGCTTCTTTGGGTACATGCTAAGTGTGTTTCCTGCTTAGGGCTAGTTCGTGGGGAAACTTTGCAGACTCTTGCAGATGCCTGTCGGCAGGGTGGCATGTAATTTTTAAAGTCTTAGCCCTGATGGGGCTGGGGTGCGGTGCTGCGAGCAACCACTAGGGTGTGAAGTGAGTGCTGGCTTTCTTTGTGTTGCGGTTTTCCTCATCCCATAGTGGCACATCGCAACATTTGACATACAAGGGAGGAGTTGCCATGGCTGCACAGTGGACCTGGAGATGCCTGTGTGGGGGCTGCACAGTGGACCTGGAGATGCCTGTGTGCCCCCTGGCTTCACACCTCTTAACATAGGGGGTTGTTCTGCCTCTTTGCAGACTCCCCTCCTCCGATTGGGCTCGACTCCTGGTGGCACTGCCATTTCAAGAATGGGACGCAGGTGCTGACAGACTTCTTCAAATGGCCTGAGATGCCGCCCGGTCATCTTGTGCTCGTGGTGCCAGGGGGGGGAGGGGGGTCCCCTGATATTGTTGGTCGCTACGCCTGCACTGAGTTGGCAGTGTCTGGGCACCTAAAGCTTTGAGGGCCTACGGTGCTGGCTGTGGCATGGTGCCCTCTTCACCAACTCTGGTCGGTGTGCCAGTACACGGCAGGGGGACAGTTACAAAGGGCTCAGGAGACGGGCAACACCCTCCCAGGTTATTGGGTATCCATAGGCTTGTCTATTCCGGCTACTGACGCTGCTGTGTGCACTTACGGCCAGTCTCTTGTGCAGTGAGTTGTGCCGGACACTGCCATGCTTTTATGGGGGGCTGGAGCAGCCTTGCTGGCACCACTGCGGGCTTCTTGGGGCACTTTGCTGGAGCTTGATGTCGCAGCCCAGCCTGGACGTTGATGGGCTGGTTCTACAGGCCTTTCTTGCTTTTCAGACTCCCTGCACACATGTGGAGACCTACTTAATGTTTAGTATGCTGGTATTGCACCATTGCTCACCAGCAGGGGCAGCAGCAAGTCTCTCTTGAAATTGCCAGCCCCGTGGGAGCTGTTCCAGCAAGCCACTATCACTTGGTGTGGTGTTGCACCGTGACCGCCAGGTGGCGCTGCAGCCACCACTTCGGTCAGGCTACAGCAGTTTGCTGATGCTGCGTGCTTTGTGGCTCAGGCCGGCATGGTGCATGAAGGTGCTGGAGATACAGGGAGACACAGCGCTGGTACAGTAAGGCGGCTCCTGTGATGTACACTTTTTTTTACCGCTTTCATAGACTCTTCACCATGCTAGGTGGCTTTGTGGCACTTCTCCTGGGCTGCGGCAGTCTGTCCTCTGACTGTGGACCTATGCAGTCATGGGAGATGCAGTGTCCAGATGCAAGTCTCCGGCTCACTCGATGGGATGCCTCCCGCCGGCCAGCAGACTCCTTTCCCACCGGCCAGGCTCATTCCTATTGCGCATCCCTGGACTAATGCTCTCCTCTCACTGCAACATGCAGCAACAGGCGGGACAGCGCCCTACCTATTGAGCAAGTATGGGAGCATATTGGTTGGCACCATCTGGGAGAATTCTGCCTCTCCTGGGCTGGCATTATCCGGTCGACTCAGGCACGGCCACGGCCCTGCAGTGTCTCACTGTTGCTTCGCTGGTGGCCCACTCTCATGCTGTGGGCCGTGTCTAGCTTGATGTCAGTGTGGGCACCTACTGCAGGTGTCGCTTATACTTCCTAGCCCTGGGCACTGCATACAGGGCACTGTGAAGTGGTGTGGTTTGAGTAGCATTTAGAAGCAGTGTGGACGTGTCCCTCTTCCTTGCGGGGCACCGTCTCTGATTCCTGGCAGCAGGAGCCTGCGGCGGGACACCTCTCTTGGACCACACACCTCCAGGGCATGCATGATGCCCGGTAGACATGTGTCAGCAGGGCTGGGCTGCTGCGTGGGGACGTACAGTCTTTTGTCTCCCACCTCAGGGCTGGTCAATACAGCGGCTGTAGCAGGAACCTGGGCATGCGATCTCACATCTGGGAGGACTCAATCTGGCCCTGTCTCAGTCACTGTTTTACAGGCAGCATGTGCGGGGTACCCTAGACATGAGCAACTCTTCTCCTCACGAGAAATAGGGGAATGGCTGCTAGCAGGGCTGGACTGGCCATAGCGGACAGTGGGCCGGAAGGGTGAAGGTAGTTTTTTAAGTGGTGGGGCTGTTTTTTTACAAGGGGGCGATATTGCAGCACTGCTGGAATATTGCCCCCTGTAATATAAACAAAAGAGACAAATGTTGGACGGAATACTGAACAATGCTAAAATTCACCCCCAGTCACAAAGATCTGGGTTTAATCAATCATTCTTTTGATCAACACACCACCTCAGTTTGGACCCAGCCATATGCAAATCAGTCTTAACCCTGTTCCACATGGGGAAAGTCCAGCCCTAAATGCCAAGCCAGGTCCTATCTGTACTGGAATCAAGCATGCTGGGAACGATTTCAGAGCATCACCCCTCATCAGCCAGGCTAGCTTGAATCCAGTGGTGCAGTGAGCACAGGACCCATGTCTGGTCATACCCTTCCCACTTAGGGCGACAAAAGCAAAAGAGACAAATGATGAACAGAATGTAACATGCAAACATTCACCCCCCAGTCACAAAGATCTGGGTTTAATCCATCGTTCTTTTGCTCACCACGTCTCCCCAATTTGGACCTAGCCATATGCCAATCAGTCTTGACCCTGTGCCACGTGGGAACAGTCCAGCCCGAACTGCCAAGCCAGCAGCCGTGACCCGTGCAGGTAAGAGTGGTGGGGCCAGGTGAGGGGGGATTTCAACAGACGATGAAGAGGGAAAACTAATTATTTATTTAATTTTCCGTCTTCATCGTCCGCCGAAATCCCCCCTCACCTGGCCCCACCGCCCCACCACTCTTACCTGCACGGGCCGCGGCTGCAAGCCAGGTCCTCCCTGGACCGGAAACTAGCATCCTGGGACTGGTTTTGGGGCATCTACCCTCATCAGCCATGCTAGCTTGAATCCAGTGGCTCAGTGAGCACGAGACCCACGTCTGGGCATTCCCTTCCCACTTAGGGTGACAAAAGCAAACAAGACAAATGATGGACGGAATACTAAACAATGCAAACAATCTGCTTGTTTCCAGTCCAGTGAGGACCTGGCCTGGCAGTTCGGCTGGACTATTCCCATACCGAATAGGGTCAAGACTGATTTGCCTATGGTTGGGTCTGAATTGGAAAGGCATGGGGAGCAAAAAATATTGGATCTGAACTGGAAAGGCATGGGGACCAAAAAATGATGGATTTAGACCCAGATCTTTGTTCTGGGGTGAATGTTTAACATTGTGCAGCATTCTGTCCATCAATCCTTCTTTTTGCCTCTGTAACGAAAGCAGTGCAGTGCTTCTCACTAGCACTCTCCCCCCCCCTCCCCGGCGATGCGACTAAATTGCCAGGGCTGGTTTGTGTTGCCAGTCCGGTGCTGGCTGCCAGCATACAGGCGGGTCAGACCCACTCGAAGCCAATGTAGAGTTGTGGGCCCTTGGCCCACATGCTACTGAAATGATGGACACGGACACTATGGGTATGCTTTGTTAACTGGCCACAAGCATGTGCACTGGGTCCCCTTCTAATAACAGGCCCATGTCACTCGTGATGCGTGTGTTGGATGGGTGTGGGGTGTGAGTGTGGCCAGCCCTCAAGGTAGTGGCTGGTAAAACAAGTGCCTGCTGAGACACTAGAATGTGTCCAGCAGTACACTACACCTTTTTATAGCATGTTGGGCTATGTTTACACAGTACCACTCTGAATAATTTATCTACCACCACACCCTATCGAGAACAGTGGCGGGTACGCAACATTTCTGATGAATCACCTCACGACATGAAAGCTGAAAGGGTAAGTCTCCAATTACAGGGGTGTTCTAAAGGGGTAAACATGGATACTCAGGAGTCTCATCAGCCCTCTACAGCAGCGTGTTATTTGAAACCCTAGACCCCTTTCAGAACATGGCTTCATGATGAGGATGCTTTGAATTCCAGGACCTGTGATTCTTTCCTAATTATGGGCTTATTTTTGAGTAGGTTCATGAAGGGTATAGCGAACGGTTGTGCCCAATGGCAGCTATTCGGATACAAGGATTACATGATCCTCCCTCTGAACCTTTGCCTGCTTCCTAATTGTCGTGGCTATCAGCAAAGGTTGACTTTACTTTATCTCATACGTTGGGTTATCTATGTTCCTTTGGTGGTCACAACACCCATCTCGTTTTTTTCTGGATAGGGTGGTTTGACCATCAGGACTCTGTTTCCTTTCCATGGTGTCAACTCACTTCAATATGTTTCGAGGAATAGTTTTTCCTATTTTTCAGCCTGTGGAAGGGATAAATCACTCCATTCCCTGGATGATTACAGTGCTGTGTTTATCTATGTGGAATGGATTAAGAGTTTTCACTTTTCTGATTTCTTGTTTGTAACTTTTGGGGGTCCTAGTAGGTTTAAAAAGCCTCGGCTGCTACTCCGAGAGGTTATGGAGGCGCAGTGCATCAGATTTGTGGTGGTTTTTACTAACCACCTAAGGAGTAAGAAAGTCTGGTTGTCCCATTTGCATTAGGGTTTATGACAGCCTTGCTGCACCACTGAACATATTATAGCAATGAATGCATAAATTTCCCCTGCTTTAACTTCAATGCTTACATTGAGCTTGCAGTAGCCTATAGACAATTAGCCTAGATAAATGTTGTTGTACATGCAATGCACGGACTGCTAAAAAGCCAGCCAGAATTGGCGCAAAGTGTCACACATGACACATGATCACTTGCCGACTTTGCATGAATAACCTGACAACCCTTTTTACAGACTGCTTACCAGTCACTTTTGATAAAGATCAGACAGGAGCACGTGGGAGTCTGAGACCAATGTGTTGCTATGAAAATAATGCACATAATAGAATGAAGAAATATTTAAATCTAGTGTCCTTAATAAATTGTAATCCGTGCACAACTCACAGACAAAGCTTAAAATGGTGCCAGGTTTCATGAAGTCAATTCAATAGTTGACATAGAAGTCTGTATATGTTGGTCTGTCCTGAAATATTTAGTACTTTGACCCCGCGTAGCAGTGACCCATTGATCCACGTGTATTGCCAGGATCCATTGATGCATATACTGCTTAGTGCGGCTGAGACATAATACCCTAGCAGTTCATGATATTCGGCCTAAGACCACTGTATGCATGTTTTCCTAGGCCATTGCTATATGTTGCTGTTAGGGGGCATTGATGTATTATTGTCTGGGGAAAATTGATGCTCATTACTAAGTAGGCTCACAAACACATGCTGAATATTCACCAGCATCTCTCTCATTCAAGCCATTCTGAGAGAAAACCTCGCAGACTCCTGCGATAACTCTTTGCTGAGTTCCAGATTCTGAAGAGAGGGTTGAGCAAGATCAGTTCTATGTCATTTTTAAATCCTTTGCTACAGCTAGGGCTGGTGCACTTGTGTACTCATGTTATTGTTGACTGTAAAGAAGTCTCAACCTCTGTTGAACCTCTTACTTCTATTGCTTTTTCAATGGCCATCTTCTCATTCTCCCCTCTCGTCTGTCCTCTCTTAAATCTTGTATAGCCTTTTCATCTTCAAAGTTGCAGTCCACTCTTGTCTCACAACTCTTCAGCTGTTCTTTGGAATGGTAAAACCACTTCCTCTGGTTCTCACCAGACAACTTTGTGGATAGTTTTTGGTTGGCCTTCAATAACTGGAACTAGGCGCCTGGTTGTTGTCATCACCTATTTACTTGTATCAGAGTTTTCAGGAGTTTAAGTGGCAAGTAAAGATTTGTGATTCATGTGCTTTAGATCTCTTAATGCTCCTCGAAACTAACATTTTGTTTTTCTACTTTCATCTTCTGTATCTTCGAAGTTTGTTGAGGGTTACAGCTAGGTCATGGACTCTTGATGCATAAGCTTTATAGCCAGTTAGCCAGGGGTAGAAAAAGGAAAAGCAAAAGCAAGAAGGGGTATTTGGGATGAAGCACCACCACTTTAATGCTTATGGAAATGAAGCATGCATTCGGAGCAAACAGGACCGGATTGACAGCAAACAAGAGCACGATAATCTGCCATTTTAGATGGGAAGTGTAGGTTAGCACATCAGTTGTGCAGCAAACTAAGCATCAGACTGAACAGGGCCTTTATGGCCCAATGTATTTTGCTGTTCCC
Source organism: Triturus cristatus (assembly GCF_964204655.1). Taxonomy (NCBI): domain Eukaryota; kingdom Metazoa; phylum Chordata; class Amphibia; order Caudata; family Salamandridae; genus Triturus; species Triturus cristatus. Next base: position 561,964,279 of record NC_140590.1, read on the forward strand.
TGATAGGGGTGCCATACTTCAGCTCTGCTTGAGCTCTGGTGACCCAGATAGAGGGCTTCATAAGAGACAGCACAAATCAGCACCTTCACTCAAGTTCCCTGTCCCTCCCCACCACACTGCTCCTCAGTGGGCTTTCAGGTTGACTAAAGTCCTTTAGAGCAATACCTGAGATACCCCCACTGTTGTTGCATGGCTCACGTGTAGTCTCCTTCTTAGATTCAGCTCCTTAGGTTGACATCTCTTTCTCGTGGGGCCTTTTGCCACACTTTCTGCTAATTCATAAATGTGCTGTATGTACATCTCCATTAGGCACTGATGCCCTGTAGACTGAACTATACTGTTAGTTCCAGGGTCATACATGAAGAACACAATGCCATAATTTTCCTTTCTGTCTGTGCTCATTAGGAGAAACTTTATTTTAGCTAGACAAAACCAAATGAGCTAATCTGTGCCTCTGCCACAATTTGATAATAATAGTACTTTATTATATATACAGCTTCTGTGCTAGAGCTCTTTGAGAAGAGTATGTGCCTGCTGGGATTCTCATGGAGCCGCTGCAGACTGTGACTGAGATACAGCCCTGCTGACTCGGACCGCCACCCTGCTAAGGATGATAACCTGTAGACTGCAACCGGCTTTGTGACACCAAAAACCAAGCTATAGGGGTTAGGCTATCTCAATTGATCTGGCAGAATGGTACTCCAGCTATGCTCTCTTTAGTGTAGTATTAGATACAGATAGGAGTAAGCAAACAATAGCAAACAATTAGGAAGGTTGATTTGTTCATATTGTTTACCATTCCAATATGGCTAATTACAGTAATGTCCCATGTTTCTAATAATCGCAGCTCATGCTTTCTTTGCAAGAAAACGATCATTTCAAGAAACGTTTACAATGCATTTCTGTATCTTTTTAGTGTTTAGATCTGTTTCACTGATTCCTTGGGAATCAGGGGATCATGTTCGAGGTTGCCAATACCATCTGTTACCCTGGTTGCTTTAGGGGTTGAATGTGGTACTGTGAGGTAGCCGAAACCCTCCAACACTTACTGATGGTGTATGTGGACTAATTCTCTATACTATAAAGTTCATGTTGGTCTAATACACAGTCCTACTCTATCTGCAGGAACCTCCTAACATGGTGCCACCAATGCTTTAGGTCAGGTACTTATTTAATTGGTCTCTTGAGTAGTTGTATATCTTGTGCCCAAGGCTCCTTTTCCGCCTTTAAATGGAGACATCCGTGATGAAAAGGATTGATCCTTCTCAGCTTAATAGGGGGCACCTATTTAAGTCTGTGAGTTGTTCAAGCTTGAACCTTTGAGGAGGTTCACCCCATTGTAGTGCTAACTTTCTTTAAATTCCATTAATTAAATATGGCGCTAGCAGTGCTATTCCTGTAAATTGTAGACAGGGAGTAACTGCTCGCTTAACTGCACAAGGGCTCGTCAATGGCAGGGGAGATGTTAGCTTCTTGATTCAGGCACACAAAGCCTATAAATTCGAAGTTTACTATTCCTGGGTTAACATTCTCTGTACCGAATATGACCTGCTCATAATGAGTAAGTCAACTGTTAGTTATGTGCTGAATTCTCATTCTAATCAAAACAATCTCAACTGGGTGCGGGACAAATAAAATTAAAGTATGACCCATCACATTTCCTTCAATTTGTTCAACAGCAATGCACACAGTTGCAACTGTTTTACAACAACCTGGAAGACTTACAGCTACTGGATCAAATACAGCTGACAAGTAGGCCACAGGGCACATGGGACATTCAATCCTCTGTGTGAGGATTGAAAGTGCACATCCACCTCTCTCATGGAAAAACAGAAAAAAGATTAGACTATAATCAGGCATCATGAGTGCAGATACATGACACAAACTCTCTCTCTCGTTATCAAATGCATCAAAGGATTCTCCGTCAAATGGTACTGGATCTTGTATGTCACTGCAAGTCACCCTCACTAAATGTTTTTCAGTCAAGGAAAAGTTTGGAATCCACTGACGACAGAAGCTTGCAATTCCAAGAAACATCCTAACTTCCCTAGGGGTAGTCGGCGGGTTCATTTTAAGAATTGCAGAAACACATTCTTTTGAGGCTTTCCTCACACTTTTTTCAATGTGGTATCCAAGATAGATGGCTTCCTTCTTGCACTACTGCATTTTAGTTGGGCAACCTTATGTCCCTTCTCAGCTTAATTATTAAACAGGGCAGTTGTATCAAGGTTACAATCCTTCTTAGTCTTAGATAAGAATTGCACGTCAATGTCAACATTTGTAGATCTTTCTTCAGGATTTGACTAAAAATCAAATGACTTTTTATATACCCATGTGGGATTCTACACCAAATGAGAAGTTTATTTAAAAATTGGAATGCAAATAAGAAATGGCTCTCCTCATGCAGAGGAATCAAGAAGAATGTTTGGCATAAGTCAATGACTGCACACCATTCTGCATCTGAATTCGAGACAAAATCACTGCTGAATTTGATACCACTGGACAACATGAAACAGCAATTTTATTAATCTTTTGCAGATCCTGCACAATTCTCCATTTGCCATTCAATGTTTTAATTCCCATCACAGGAGAGTTACAAAGACTATCTAATACCTCCCAGAGGATTCCTTGCTTAATCAATTTTTTAATCACTGGCTTCACTCCCTCTTCTGCTTCCTTAGTGAGTCTGTATTGTCTAGATCAAGGGACTACTGCATCTGGCTTTTATTTTAACTGCCTTTGCTCTTTTAATCAATTAAATTTCTTTTCAAGAACAATCCCATACCTCATCTTTGACAGTATGTCTTAAATCCAGAGGCAGGTCTTCTTTTATTAAAGCTGTAAACAACTGAAGTATTGAATCTTGTGAATTTATTTTTAATCTTGAGTCATCATCTTGTGTCTCAATGACAACACCATCTGGTGTGCAGTAAATCACACAATTAATTTAGCAAAGCAAGTCCCTTCCCAACACATTTACAGGACATGAATCACACAAAGGAATTGGTACTTGTTCTCCATTAGGCCAATTTTAACAGGAACATCTGCTAAAACGTGATTAACAATTTGTTTTTTATGAGTCCCTAAAACTTGGAGTCTTTTCACAAGAGGGGTAAGTTTGAGACATCCACAGAGCAAACTGTTAAACAGAAAGCTTCCATAATTGATCAAAAATGAAAAGGGATGGAAAATGACTTTTGCGTCAAAACATGGACCGCATTGGTCTACCTTTAGGAATGCTTCAAGTAAGCAGCTTCCAGCTGTATCATCATTCAGAATCAATGGATTCTGCTGATACTATGCATTATGGATCATTTTGATTGTCATGTTTTGCTGTATCACTGGGGTTGAAGGCATTGACAATTGAAAGGATTTCTGACTCTGTCCACTCTGCTCAGAATTTGACATATTTGGGACCAACACATTTCTCTGCATTGTTGAACAACTTCCCCCTGAATTCTCTTTGGATTCTGATGATATTCCCTTTTCCAGTACCCGATCTCCAACAGAACTGACAGGCAGTGTTCTTCATCATTTCAACATTCAAATTCATGCCATCGTTTTTCAGCATCCTTCCTTCACCACCTTGCATCTGCATCACTCAATTTTCCATATCCACACCTTGCATTTGATTTATCCCATTCATTCCAGGCTGGATAAAATTTATTTTTTAACTCATTTGAACACGGAATCCTTGCTCAACTTGCATTGCCTGGGCAATCATCAACTTCTCATTAAGCTTTTACTGTTTTGCACTAAAATAATCATTACTGTATTTCGCCAACTTTAAGATTTCATCTATATTCTTTGTCTGCCAACACAATTCACTCTGCCAAATGTGATTAGTGAGCTCTGGTCTCTACCTATCATGAAAGCAGATACAAATCCACTGACACCATTTTATTTCGGGATCATCAACTTTGCTGTGTTTCTTGAACATTTGTATGAGCCTCTTGTAAAAGCTATGCACTTTTGGCTCCTGGGAAGTTCTCAAAATTTCTACTCAATCTATGTCCTTTTTTGGGAACTTGTTTTGTCAGATACTCAGTTACTTACACCACCTTACGAGGCCCCTGTGCTGGCCATCCAACCACAGCCTCCCACTCTGTCCATAAATCACTAGGAGCCACAACCTCAAACAGCAATTTTAAATCGGTCCACAACATTTGGGAAATATTGGTTATTCTATGTATTTCTACATAGCATTTTCCTGTCTCTTCTCCCAATTTTGGGAAATTAGTAGAGAATGCATACAAGTCAGCTCATGACGGTGGCACATGCACCAAATTCTCTCTTTGAACTTCTCTTAAAGGAAATTCAAAAACTGTTCCTGTCCCAGCTTCTAAATCACTCACTGAACTTCTTTCCCTACATTCGGCCCCTTCGCTTTCTTTTTACTTGCTGTCCCTCTTTTCCATCTTTCTCGATATTTCTTTAAACCACTCCATTCTCTGGCTTTCACAATTAAAACTTTAATATGGGCTTTTAAAGTTCTTAAACCCATTTCTCTAATTTCATCATGTGTTAAATCCATTTTGTCAGTTTGTTTCACATTTTTCATTTGGCTGATGTTAGCTTTGCATTCATCACACAGCTCTTCAAGTTTATTGTATGCTTCAGTTGCACATCTGGCTGCTTCTTTGATCAATTATATCATTTCATCAACATTATGAGTCAACAGGCCATTAAAATCAGTGTTCCCCTGTGAAATTTCACAAAATTCAATTTTCAAAATGCGAATCTTAAGTTCTCTAGGAGCCTCTTCAACCACTACTGTCCTTATGGGTGTAGGAGCTTGAATCTGCATATCAAGCTGTGTATCTCCTAGGCAATGCTGTCATCACTGTCTCTGTTGGTGCGCTCAGTACAATTCATGTATGAGCTTGCATAACAGTACTATCTCCCCCAGCAGCCGTATCAGTTCCTGATTTAGTATCATTAGTCCCTGTTGCCCGTATCAGTTCCTGTACTAGTAACACTAGTCTCCGTTGCTCATGCTATGTATGGAGGAAGTCTTGAACTCAAAAGTTCATTTATAAAATTATCCTTCTCACAACTCACACATTAATTAATCATATTCATATGTACACTTCAAACCGTTCATGAATGCACTGCAAGTCACTATTCAGGAACCTCCAGGACCAGAACCCACCAACACCAGTTCGGAAAGTCTGCTCTTCCTTCATACTGGGCATTAAGGACCAGGAAAATCTTGGGGAATCCTTAGGAAAAAGGATGTGATACTTAAAACGCACCCATCCTCAGCTACTGAATTGTGGAAGGAGAACCCCAAACCCCAAAATTCAAGACATCTCAAAATTTAAGTATTCATAATTTACCTCTGGCGATTCTGCCCGGGGGTTTGAGCTAACACCCTCCCCAACAAGAACCTTAACATTGGTTTAGCAGGTAGGTTTTTAGCTCATTCTCAAAACCAAGGTTTTTTTAGACATAATTCTCGAATAACAAATGACCTGCAGTTTCATGGTAGCATGATTAGAGATAGCATACTTTGGGCAAATCAGAGTGTAACATTTCATGTTAATGTTTATAACCCACTTTTAAGAAAATATCTAGCAGCTTCTATGCTGTTTCTGTATGGAGATGTGCTCAACAATATGAAAAATTGCAAACAATAACCCATACAAAAGCGAATGTTGCCAGGCCTCGTCAATGGAAACTACAGCAGAAGGACCTTGAAAATATGTTACATTGGGAACCCAAAAAAGTAAATTCACACAATCTATGAAAAATCTATGACATCATTTTGTATTTTATCTTCAGAGTCTGTGGAGAGAAAAGATGCACAGGGGGACAAGGTGGGAGGGGAATGAGCAGTAGTGAAATAGAACCATCAAAACAGCATCCATGTTACCTAGTATGGCATTTTGTGAAAATGTGGCACAACTAATTTACATTAAGAAACACACTTCTGTAAGTCATATTCAACTAGTTTCATCTGCAATATTATTAAATCAGCAGTTGTGTATTGCATCAATCATAAAACTCATTATTACTCAACATTCATTATCATTCAAAATTCTGAACTTAAAAAAAATTATTTCCCACCAGGGGTATGGAATTCCTGTTTTCATGTTTATTTTGTCCCTGGGACAAGTAGGCCCAACCCCCTGCAGTACAAACCCTTTGGCTGTCAGTTTACAGTACCACATTATGTACCAGGGAAGGGCATTGTCTGCAGTTAAGGTGATATGTGTCCACAAATTAATGTTATTCAAATTTGAATTTATGGTTCAGGAATATAAAGCCTTTAGTTTTAGGGTGAGCGCTCTAAGGAAATGTAAGCACGAACTGCACTACTGACAGTGGTTCCAGTGTAAAAATGTGCACACATGTTTGTAAAGTTTAACAGTATGAGGCTATATACAATGCTCCCAGAATGCTCTCTAATTAGATACAAATATCTGCAGAAGCTCAAAAGCAAGATTGATGATCCTTTGCTTTACAAATAAATGTTTTTTTTTAAATGCAACTAGGAAAAAAAATGGTTTTGCTAAACTACTGTGAAATTGAAGGTAACATTCTTTGAAGCATCATTTACTAAAATGGGTTGATGCATGCTAGTATTTCCCAAAAATATTCATAATGGAAAATCAGTGCAACCAGTTTCAACAAGATAATGGGAAACACGTAAATAACCAAGCATTGGCAAAGCCAATCAGTCTGATATTGGTGGTCAGCCTTTTGATTTTGTCAATACGTGCCTTGTTTTATTATGGTTTTTGTAAAACTTTGTGGGAGCTAATATAACAAACATTGGCAAAAAGCAATAATATTCTTTGGTCTCAAAAAACACACATTGCCACAGTAGTCCCTGGCACTGAACAAAACTACTTTGTGTGCCGATATGCTCCTTGTGAAAGAGTAGAAGTCAGGCAATGGATATATAGGCAGACAGACAGACAGACAGACAGACAGACAGACAGACAGACAGACAGACAGACAGACAGACAGACAGATAGATAGATAGATAGATAGATAGATAGATAGATAGATAGATAGATAGATAGATAGATAGATAGATAGATAGATAGATAGATAGATAGATAGATAGATAGATAGATAGATGGATGGATGGATGGATGGATGGATGGATGGATGGATGGATGGATGGATGGATGGATGGATGGATGGATGGATGGATGGATGGATGGATGGATGGATGGATGGATGGATGGATGGATGGATAGATAGATAGATAGATAGATAGATAGATAGATAGATAGATAGATAGATAGATAGATAGATAGATAGATAGATAGATAGATAGATAGATAGATAGATAGATAGATAGATAGATAGATAGATAGATAGATAGATAGATAATACAAACAAAAGGTCTTGGTTATATCCAGATCTAATCAGGTGCCAAATTCTTAAAGAAAGTCATAAAATTGCACATATGGACTATGTCTTTGCATTATTGCTGATGTATGGCTTTCATGAATTCACAAGAATTTACAGCTGTATGGCAGGAAATCATACTCCTAGAAAATATTTGTGAACTACTTTTTAGCATGAGCAAATATGCAGGTGTGGATTTGCTCATACAAAAATCTGTTGACAAGTTCACTTTCCCTCCAACCTCTTTTTTCCCATCCCTGGAACAAGTTTTACTTCTGCTATTGTCAGTAGTAAATTTCCAACTTTTCTCAGTATGGGAAAAGATTAAAGAAGAGCTGGCGAAAACCCGTAATACATGCAATTTAATAGGTTGCACAGAATCAAAAGGGCATTCCAAGCCTGGAACGATTGCTTAACACTTCTTCTAGCCCCAGTATGTAGATCTGCGGAAAGGTGGCAAAATAAAGAAATTGTTAGTACTCAAATACTTCTATATTATGAGCCTTGGCATAATCAAAAAGGCTAATATTACAGCTTTTATATAATGAGATTGCTGCCATAATTTGTCGCTGTATTACATGACACGAAAGGGCCAAGTGCTACTACTGTTCTTTTGTTTTGTGTGTGATGAAAATCGGTAAAAGACTTTACATAGTATTTTGGAGTGCTCCAACTACTGCGACTCTAAAAGAACCTTAGTCTATTTCATATTGTAGGGAGATTGGAGTATGTCTATTTTACTGACATTTGTTAGTTCAGAATATTACAAACTTGCAGTCTGTAGCCGCTCCAATAAACGTTTTTAGTCCCAGAAAACCAGAAATGATATGGGAGGATGGCCGGTGGCATTTGAAACCTACTTTTAGGCAGTAGAAGGAGACGTTTTTGTTGCAAAGAGAAGCTAGCCATACGTAAGCATAGTCTTGGTATAGGGGATAGAAGATTTTTTTTAACGTTTCCTGTTCCTAGCAAGACATTAGAAGAAAATGGAGGTTTTCACCCGAAATGGAAGAAAAATGGAAAGATGAATACGAGGAAGCATGAATAGGTGTAGAGGACAATTTTGTAAGAAAAACTGGCATTGTTGTAGAACAACACAAACTAGTTTCATGTGCACAATCGCCGGGTGAATCAATTGAACAATATGTGGCGGCATTACGCTTACTGACAGCCATATGCAAATTCAAATATTTACATTAGGGATCAATTAATAAATAGAAATGGCAATTTGAAAATACAAGAAAGGTTGTAAGATCAGTCTTTTAAGAAATCTATAGTTGTAGTGAAGTGCATGAAAAACACCTCTCTTTACCAGAAAGTCTTGAATAGTGGGCAGAGGGCGAGAAATGGATGTCATGGAAGCACTGACTCAAGTGAAGTGAATGTGTTACAACAATCAGCAGAAAGGAGTAAAATTACTGGTGGTAAGAAAAAAATGCAGATGGGGTCGGGAGAAACACCAGTGTTATAGATGTTGTAGTATGAAACATAGCAAACTTAAGTGCCTGTCTAGCATTGAAAGCTAAGTGCTTTAGCAGTAAAAAGGGGCATTTTCCAGAGTGGGAAAGAAGGAAGAGTATGAGTCAAAAAACAGTATGAATATGATAAATACCAGCAACAGTTGGAGGGAGAAAACTGACAGCGGGAGTGAAGAGACTGGAGTAGAAGTGTTGGTAGAAACATGCTGCATAATATGAACATAAACCTTTTCCATACCGTTTCTTACTTTGTTGTCATATTTGGTCCACGATATGGGCAAATCAAGAGGGATACTCAACTAGGAGAGACCACTTAAATATCTTGAACAAGTAACTAAAATACCTTAAACAACTACAAAACCAAAAAGGTGCACTGCCCTTCTGATACTCCTATTTTTCTAACACTCCTGCTCAAATCCCTCCATGCAGGATTGCCTCTGAAGAAACTAATATACAAGAATTATCTTTACCAAGACCCACCTGCGCTTGGAACTCATGTTATGGAAGCATGCACAATTAGATAGAGAAGCAAAAGACCCTTGGGACTAAGAAAGGAGCTAGCTTCTTTTCCATATTTGCCCACATACTGACACCAATTTTGGGGCTATAAGCATTGATCACACGGGGACTTGACATCAGTTTTTAGACAAACCATTCCACTAGTCACTCTCACAATAACAAATGTGCGTGATTAGGATATTCCCCACTATCACCACCTTTGACATTGCTGTGATATGGTATTTTCTTGATTTAGGTCCCAAAGGGGGTGTTCTTGATTGCAACAGGAGCTGTTTTACTTGTTTTCTCACAGGTATCTCTACAAAGGACATCACATTGAAAGAAGGTGTTTTCTCTGTACGTGTGCAGTGTGACACTTGTGTAGCACCAAAACTCAAAAAAACTTTTTCTTATGGAGTATCTGTTTCCTAAAAAAAGTCTTTATGTACTCTTCCATCATTATTTATTCTAGACTTAAAAAAAGGTCCAGCCCTGTTTGTAAAAATAGTGCTAAACACGTGTTGGCTGTTTTGCTGCTCGCTTCACAAAGAGATAAACATTGAACAGAAATAAATGGAACAGAAACAACTCGAATGGAGAAACATGTCTCGTTATTAGTCATCACCTGGGATAATGTGTACCAATGACATTTCAAGAAAGTGAAATCAACAAATAAAAGCATGGGACCACAGGAGTAATCCAGTTCCAGTCCAACAGTACACACTGGTTTATCAGCACTCTGTACCCTTTTCCATTTTGTAATTACAAGAAGTAGTAGGCCCAACCCTCTAAATCAGAGTGCAGTTTGTACCACACAAAATGTGGTTTTAAAAGCATGATAGGAAAGTATTATAGGTAAAATATAGTATGTAGGGCCTTATGTACTCACTCAACATATCTGCTATGGGTCTTGTCCATTGCCTAGTACTGCAACAGCCCATTAACCAAGCATCAAAAACTGAACAGGCATGGAATAACTGAAAAGATCACATCCTGCTGGAAAACTGGAGACTCTAATGTAGTCCTTAACTGCAGGTCCCAACTAGCTGCGCACTGTAACCGCTTCCTTACATCTCAAATTATTCAGATCAGATATGAGATGATAGCAACAAAGGACATCCCAGCAGATCTCCCCACCACTTTCCATGCAACTATGTCTGCTCAGGACTGAAATCTTCAAACAAAATCTCAGCTGGTGCAACCCAGTGCAGTGACCTGCTTAGTAGACTGTGATCACAAGAAATACCAAAAAGAGACCCACAGAGCTGCTCAAAGCTGCTGGAAAGCTATGACCTACATGCCTATCTGACAATTTTCCACCCACTGCGCAGCATCCCATAAAACAATAACTGCACCGCTGTTGTCATAATGCACAACACAGAAGCACTTCTTTAGGGCTGTGGCTCAATAGGCACCCTTCCAACCACACACCCTACATGGTGTAGCTTGCTGCCCATGTAGTCAAGGGTTAAGTGCCTCACGTGCGGATAGTGATACATAAATGCTGCAATACAATACAATTGACTCTTTGAAGGTGAACCTGTTGGCTTTGACCATGCTTGTCTAGGTTGGTAGTATATTTGAATGTCTGAGGTAGTGGTAAAACATTAATGGGCATATTTACAAGGCTTTATCACCACAGGAACGTCACTTTTTGTGACATTTCTGTGGTGATAATCCCTTTTCCTTATATACAAGGTAGCATTAAGCCACTTAACATGTCTTTAGCTTTCTGACGTACATTGTTGGTTTCAAATCCGACAGCCTTATTACAATAAAGGCTGTTAGACTTGAAACCAACCAGTCGGACCTACTGACTTCCGACAGGCTCAAGGAGCCCATCGGCTAGTCAGAGGCCGCTCAAAACCCCCTATGTACGGCGTTTATGCCGTGGGGATTATGGCGCGGCTTTCGACAGGCTTTTTATGCTGGGCTCTCTGACATGAAAAGTCTGTTGGAAAGCGACTTTGGGGGCCCCTAGCAGGGCCCCCTTGCCACAGCGGCCTCTGGTTAAAGGCCTGGGGGCACCTGTTAATCCCTGCACTGTGTGGCAGGCACCATCAGGTGCCTGCCATACAGTGCAGGGATTGCCAAAAACATAAATTTCTCTATGGGAGCTAGCGCTACGGCTGGTTTATGGCCGCAGCACAAGCTTCCATAGAGAAATTGGAGTGTGTGACAGCACCATCCTAATAATGTGGTCGGGACTGCTGACTGGAGGTCAGTTGGTCCCGATTCCGCAACATTGTAATGAGGGCCATAGCGTGAAAGGGGCCGGCAATGGGTGTTGTGGTAGACATTCCACCACAACACCCATTGATTTTGATGCTGCCCCCTATTTACAATGGTGGCGTAAATAGGGGGCAGCACAAAAACTTAAGAACAGGGAAAACAAGATCTTAACATGGCGAAACGAGGAGAAATGTTCCCTTTCTTCTCGTTTTTGCTGTTTCTATGTGTGCTGCATTTTGCAGCACACATAGAAACAGCAAATCGTCATGAATGATTGTTTATGTGCAGGAAGGTGTCACTTCTGTTTATGTGCAAGACCTTCCTGCACATAAATAATCATTCCTTCAATGCAGACACTCTTGCACTATGGTGCAAGTGTGCCTCTGTTGGCGCTAGGCATCTGAGCTTACCGCAAGCGCTAGGGAAAGCGCAGGGACGTGCTGTACCATTGTAAATACATGCGTATCCCTGTGTTTTCAGAATGCCGGAGCATAGCGTTAGCAATTTTTGCTTAAAGCCATGCTTCGCCATTCACTTGTGAATATGCCCCTAAGTTTGTAACTTTTCTGATAGGCCACTCAATTTGAAACCTAAGGTTCGAGGCAGTCAGTAACAAGACAGGTAACCCTAACAGTGTTTTGATTTATTTCATGTTTTACTTCAGTGCTGACCCCAGACTGTAGGCACATAGAAAATGGTGACTGGGTGGAGCAGAATGACTGCAGATGGTCTGGATACCGAGAGGCTGCTGGACCATAAAGGTACATGTCACTGGAACACCATGCATTCATTCCTTGGCATTCCATCAATAATGAATCATTGGCATGTGCACTAGTACGTTTAGTTCAATTGTAATGAACCAAGACTAATGGACTGCATTCTTTTCTTGAGAAGAAGCTCAGACCTGGACACTTAATGGGCCATGTAAACCCTGGTAGCTGAACCATCAGATGAGTCATGGCCTCCGCTTCCTTAGTGGAGCGTTGTGAGGATCTCATTGCCTCCTTTGCATATACCAGTGTGGCTGTTGCATTGTAGGAATAGGCATGTTGTTTTGGCCTGCTCAGCAAACTCCTTTTTTCAAGAAACAAACCCAAGAGATGGGTTGTTTGTTTCTGAAACACAAAAAACACATTGGCCCTGAACTGTTGAGCTAGGGTCATTTCTATTTTTTCCTGATGGTAACCACCTGGCTTTTCCTGCAGTCTGAAGAGAAAAAAGATATGCCGGTGTGACCAGCCTAAATAGGGCACATCTTCTGACGTACATTGAAGGACAGGCTTTTGGTCGGTGCCGTCAGTCAAAGATTTCCGATCTTGGAGCCAGCTGATCGCCATTGGAAACCTGGCACTTTCCCACCTCTAATGAGGAGCGAAGTGCAAGTTTGGCAGATAAAGCATCTGCCAGGCATCCACCGAACTCTTGCTCACCCATTAGTGACCCAGTTACATGAAGTAATCTGGTTAACTTAGCAGAGAAGGAGCAAGTCAAATGACCCGGTGCTCCTTTTGCCACCTTACACTCAATCCTCTGTCCATCCAATTGTCTTCCGTCTGTACTGAACGTAGTTTCAATCACTGACATTCAAACACAAGACGATAAACATGGAGCTGGTAAAGACATTGCTTGGCATCACCTTTGTTACCTGTATTCATACCACGTGATGCCCCTGGACCTAGAAGACTTGTAGATATTTTGCTGGTTGGTTTGTAGGACAGTAAATTGGTGGCACATCACCCCGTGCCATGTGGGGCGCTGTCAGCAAAGCATGTGACATTATCCTACAGCACTTACGTTTGTTGGGTCTTTTGAACCCATACTTTACAATGTAAAAAGTGAAATTCCTCGTTCCATAACTGTAACAGCTATTGGCTAAAAACACAAAGGCCTGGTTTACTGGAGTCCTATGGCCTCTTGGTAACTACTGCCACTTGGCTCTGGCTTCACGGCAGATCACCTACCTCGCAGCCATATGGGTCCTGCATGGTGGTCCTTGAAGGGGATGGCGTCTTGGTGCTTGGTCAAGTACATCTGGACACACATCCACAGGACAGACAGTAGCATCAGGATAGACAGGAAGACCATGACCTCGAACTCATCAACGTCCACCTTCTCCAGCGAGCAGGAGGTGATGAGACAGCACCCAAAGAGCAGGATGTTGACAGCCATCAGGGCAGAGAACAAACGGCCTCCTTTCTTCCAGAGCGCGAAGTGATGAGGCTCGCTAGAGTGATTCTGTTGGAGCGCGGGTGCACCCTGCGGGTCGGGCGGAACGGACCAATCCAGCTCCAGTTCTGTGACTGACTCCATGGGGCTGTCCTGCCCTGCCATGCTTACAAAGCCGCAAAGGTGTAGTGTCACGATCTAGGGAGACAAGACATACTGAGGATTAGCAAGCAGGAATTATTTCTGAGATTTGACAACCAATCAAAATTATATAATTAGCAGCGTTTGTTTGTCTGCATACTTATTTAACTGTGTTATGGAAGATTAGGGGGCTTTGAACTTGCTGTAGCATATGTGGCCCTTCACAGGCATCAGACGCTCACTGTAGTCAATGGTTCTTTGGACCCAGCAAGTGGTAAGGTAGAATCAATAACACAACTTCAATCAAACCCAATCATTTTAAGCCCCATGACTCCTCTCGGAAATAAAGTTAAGGAGTTTATTACAGACTCAAGCATAAAGTCATAGAAACTATTCACATTGCCAAATTAGAAAAAATACATACTCACCGGTGTCTATCCAAAATGACAGAATAAGTTCAGAGAGACTAGCATCAACAAACATAAATATGCAAGAAAAAGAATGCTGAGAAACAGAAATCAAACGCTGCTCAGGATTAACAATCATCAATCAATAAAAATTCAGCCAAGTCATACTTTCGGTTGGGCAGTATAAAACCTTACAACTAACCTAATCAGGGAAATACATGTGCAGGGCGAGACACGTGGGCACATTTCAAAAAAGCGCAAAAAGGGCACAAAATAATCTGGAAAAGGGATAATCTCGTCCTGTAAACTACTAAATAAAGTGGGCAAAAAAATTAGGAGAGGCAGAAAAGAAAGTCAGTTTATCAGAAGCTTCATCAAGAGTCTTCTGAAGGGGATTAAATAAATAATTTTAGGTCTCAAAACGGCATTGAAGGGTCACAAGCAGAGAGGAAAATAACTCCAAAAGATACAGAATTCAGGAACTCTTCATCAGCAAATGTGTCTGGGTCAAGAATGTAAGCAGCATCTCTCCCAAAGTACAGCTTGGCACTGCCATCTCAAAATCGCAGAACATTCTGATTCGCCAAAAGTATCAGCCCATGTAACATTTAAGGGGCATGATCAAATTAAAAAAAAAAATCACAGGACTCTGAGTTAAAACATACTCCTCCTTTCCCAAGCTTTCCCCAGCATATCTTCCATCTGTGTGAGTCTAGGCAGGGTTGAAACGAATGTGTTACATTCAAGGCCAACTGGATACATTTCAACGCCTGTAAACAAAGAGCTCTATCACAAGAAATGTGCTTTTCATGAGAACGAAATCTGGAAGAAGACTTCACTTGAAAAAATATTGTTTCATCATTTTCATGTGACTGCGAATGAAGACATTATCTGACATCATCAGCCAGCCGGGTTTTACATCTCAAATCATGCCTCACTTACACTAACGCAAGGGAATTATAGAAATACATGTAATTAATACATTTTAATGAAACACAAATAATATGCAAACTTATGAATTCAGCAGTAAAATATCTCATTAGTATGAGTAATACATTTCATTTTAAATGGAAAAGCTTTGTTTCGATATGCACTGTTAGCCTATAGTCTAAATTACATTATAACATTAGGTTTATCCCTATGACATGTAATTTAATACTCATGCCACCTAAGTCGAACTTTACAATACAAAGGAATACACATTTAAATGACGTGCCAGTGCAGCTTCTATGTTTAACTGTTTGATCTTCAGAACGCATAACCTGTCACGTTCTAATAACTTTGTGACACAAGAGACATCACTGAAATTATACCTTTTCCTACTAATAGTTTTATTGTACACATGTTGTCCAATGATAACAGCCCTTCCCGTCGTCATGTGCCCTCCGGGTTTGGAGCACGTTCTCCAATGAGCATTAAATACTGTTAATGCCCTGGCAGAGGGCAAAAACGTTTCATGTTTTCACTGAGGCAACACACCCTTGCCAAGAAGGGCCGTGAGTGGGTTAACAACAGTCCAGTGGCGGTCAGATTGCAGTGAGGAACATAGAATAGGTCTTCTTGGGGGTGAGGGAAAGGACTTCACATGGAAGAGAGGAACATACCAACAGACTTCACATGGGGGTGATGAGCATGTCAACCGCCATACCATGGGTTATGAAGAAGGGAATGAAGGTTACACTAACGGCCTTCCAAGGGGAGGAAGGAACATACCAAGGGTGCATGATGATACACTCCATTTGCCTACAAAGAGGATTGTGGAACGTAACAAGCGCCTCCGTGAGGATAAGCTGTTTTGCAGATTGAAGAGCGAGCACAAAATTAGTTTTGTGCTGAGGGGGGGAGAAATACCACCAAAGTAGCTTCACAGTATGAAGTAGAGGCATACTCATCTAACTTCTCTGATAACAGTAGAAGAGAAAAACGTAAGGTGCATCATTGGGTAAAATGCCTTTGGAGGTATCTTCTAATTTGTTAAATGAACACACCTCTTCAGACGGATTACCCGGATAGAGCTTGCATCACGAGACAACACTTCGAGACTCATCCTGTGTGTGTACGTCATGTGCTGACGTGTCATTTTCAGCCACAAACAGGCAGCGTCAGGGAGCTCCAATCTGACCGGTGATCTCCCGAAGTGAAATGCGGATTTTATGCGGACGACAGTGGCATCTTACACGGTGAGCGGTGATTATGACCCCCTTTAACGCACAATCCTCTTTCTAAACTTTTTGCGTTTTTCCTTTCCTTTTTTCCCGTATCTTCCTCCCCACACGACGGACCTGCTCCATTCCGGTTCTGCAAGCTACGGCTGGCCCCGCCTGCGCTGCCTACCTGCCTCCCAGCCTCCCTACCGGCGTGAAGGAGTGAATGTTATTGCACTAGGACTACGGGAGGCGCTGGGAATATTCTGCTCTGATCGTGTTTTTGGAAACCGCCGAGCTCCCTGAAACAGCGGTGAGAGTGTTGGGGGGTTGGGGTACTCGTGAGGGTGTCGGCACTGCTAGGTTAGAACTGAGCTACAAATACAAACAAATACAAACAAATCAGCGAGCACAAGTTCATGCAAAGGAGCTTGAATTGAAGCACGAGAATTGGCTTTTTGGGCGCGCTAAGTTCTGGCATGGTGTCAGGCTGGTACTAGCGAGGGTCGGGTTCCGCAAGTTTTCTGGAGCATGTTCTTTAAGGACCACTAAGATTGGGGGGGGGGGGCGGTTATTCTGATATCGTACAACAGTTAGGTGAACTTGCTATTGAACTATCTATTGAACCTCCGTACGTGAAGCCAGCCCCTGCCTTCCTGCAACAGGAGTCACGGAAGGGAATGAGCTCGGACATCTCTCAATTTTCTAGCCCATTACACACAGCTCACCCTGAATCATTAGGGGATTTCACTCCTTCACCAGAGAAAAGCAGCAAGGAATCAGGAACCAAACCCCCGGCTTCTAAAGCCCCAGATGCTCTCAGAGCAGGGGGCGCCAGGAGCAGGTACCAGCTCAGGTCAAACTCGGAGCTCCATAAGGTGGGTTTCCAGGCGGTAGGCGCCTGGTCTGAAACAGGGACAGGGACAGGGTCTGGGACTGTCGCTTCCACACCTAAGGGGCGGAAGAAGGAAAAGAAGGTGAAAAGCTCAAAAGGGCGGGCTGGCGAGCCTAAACAGAGGCTTCCTAAGAATTTGCCCCTCCGAGGTAAACCGACCCCCTCCTTGATATCCTATTTTAAAATTGTGGAGCAGGCCATGGACTCTAAGGGGGCAGCTCACCTCCTCTATCTTCTTTATCTAAGTCTGCATCAAAGTCAACATTAAAGAGTGTTCCGAATGCGATACAACTCCCGGCCCAACCATCGAGGGGCTCAATTTCTATTGCACAACTCTCTGCTGTTGCTGCCACGGCCCAAGGGAGTTTACCTCTAAACAACAGATATTCTGTCTTAGATTGTGACTTAGAAACACAAGAGGTTCCACCAGTAGATGGGGAAGCCCCGCAGTCGACTATGGATACCTCGGTTGGTCCCAGGCTCTCTCAATTAGAGTCCTTATTACTAAATATGAGGGAGGATCTGTTATCCAAATTTGCAATCTCTGAGGCAAATCAGAAAAGCATTCACGAACAATGTGCTAATTTGGAGACTAAGTTGGATGAAGTGTCTGAGCGAACTGGCGTATTGGAAGAAGATGCGTCCCTGCTTACAGGGGCCTCCCAGCGACACAAGAGGGACCTAGAGGCTCTCAGACTGCAAAACAAAAATCTCCAAATGGATATTGAGAGACTCGAGATACATTCGAGAAGGGACAATCTCAAATTTCTAAAGATTCCTGAGGGAGTAGAGAAAGGGGATGTTAAATTATTTATTTGCAACCTGCTTAGAGATGGGGTACTAAAAGACAGGCCGGATATAGACCTTGAGGCCGAAATTCAAAGAGCTCACAGAGACCCTTATAGGCTTCATAAGGAGAGGAAGGCACCCAGGAAAATCCTGGTGAATTTCCTCACCTATACAGTAAAGGAGCTAATACTGAGTAGAGCACTATCTGATACAACCCTCCAGATAGACTCTATCAAATATCTGATTAGGTCAGATGTAGGAAAGGCCACAGCACAAAGGCAGCGGGAGCTGGGAAATAGAATGCCCGACCTGAGGAGCCTGGGCGCCCAGGTTCAAATGAAATTCCCTGCATTCCTAAAAGTTGTTTGGAAGAATAAGACGCATAACTTTCTATCCCCACATGAAGTTGACTCCTTCATAACTTTAATAAGAGAGAATCCTTAGTAGAACTCCCTAATGGAAACTAAACGAAAATAAAAGATCTAAATATAGAGAAGCAGGAAGTTTGATGAGACGGGGCAGCAGATGGCTACTTGGAGCATTTAGGAGGGGGAACAGAGGGGAAACAGAGGATAAGGAGTACTCAAAATATAAAAAATAGAAAATATATATAAGAGAGGGGAGGGAAAGGAAAATGAAGAGAGCAGAAAAGGGATAGGAAGAAAGGAAGAAGAGGAAAAGAAGGAAAAAGGGAATATATATATATATATATATATATATATATATATATATATATATATATATATATATATATATATATTACCTACTGGCGGTTGCCAGTAGGTAGTTATAGTTAGGACCCCTTTTCCATAGGAAATCCGCAACATTCTATTTTGAATAACTTTTGCGCCGGTCGACGAATCCTCGCGAATTTCTCAAAATAGGTGGGGCGCTACGCTCCGCTCCTACCCTGAAAGTCTCGGGGGGATTCGTCAAGCGGGGGCTGAGATAAAAGGGGGGTCCCAAAACGCGTTTTTCCCATGCATTTTTCCATAGGACCTTTAGACAGGGCTACAGCCCGAACGGCTGAACAGAATTACTAGAAATTTGGCAGAGAGGTAGTCCCTAGGTCAAGGAAGTGCCTTTTGTAGGTTTGGTGTAAATCTGTTCAGTAGATTCTGAGAAAATAGCCTTTAAATCAATATATATATCTGAGCCAGCTTACGGTACGCTTACCGTACGCGTACGGTGGCGTGCGCGAGCGCGATTCTGATTGGCTGTTACATCTAAGTAAACATTCGAATCGGTCGAAACCAGGAAGCGGCGGCCGCCATTTTCTCTCTCGCACTCTGAGGGGGGGGCTGTAAACAAAGGCAAAAAACATATAAAGGGGCTGTTTAGACAGCGCCCATGCACATAGCCATGTTAGTTGAGTCCTCAAAGATCCCCCAAGGCCAAAAACGGTAAATTTTTTTTGGGGGAAAATTTCGCCGATTACGCTTACCGTACGCGTACGGTGCGCTTACGCTAAAAATTTTAATAAAAAAAAAAAAACACTCTCTGTGCATGGCATATTATTGTCATCACTTACAAATTAAATTTAACAGATTACCTATCACAAGGAAGCGCATAATATGTCCTCCATGTGCGCACGGTGCGTAACGTGGGCACGCGGTGCGCGTAGCGCACTGCGTGCCCACCTTGCGTGTACGGCACTAACTGCGTAAAGTGGGCGCGCGGTGCGCGAAGCGCACCGCGTGCTCACTGTGCGCGCACGGTGCGCGAAGCGCACCGTGCGCGCACGGAATGAACTGCGTTAAGTGGGCGTGCACGCCACGAATGGCGTAAAGTAACTTAGCATTTAAAAAACCGTACAAATTCACTGAAAAAACCATAGGTTTCACACACGTTATAGTTAGGAATTAGCATTTAAAAAACCTTGCAAATTCACTGAAAAAACCATAGGTTTCAGACATGTTATAGTTAGCGGAAATTTTACTGATAAAAAAACCAATGAAATTCCCCCGTTATAGTTAGTGCAGGCAACTATAACTCACGCGACCGCAATCTTCTGCTGATGACATATGTGTCTTTATGAAAAAAAAATATTTGTAATATATGTATAGCTAAAAATTTATGGAAGAAGACATGGGCAAATAAGTGTCTAAATACAGTATTAGCATCAGCAGAGGATTGCGGTCGCGTGAGTTATAGTTGCCTGCACTAACTATAACGGGGGAATTTCATTGGTTTTTTATCAGTAAAATTTCCGCTAACTATAACATGTCTGAAACCTATGGTTTTTTCAGTGAATATATATATAAAATAGCTTTTCTTGTTGTTTTCATATACACTGCACGGGGAGGATGGGAAGGAAGAAGGAAGAAAAAGAAAGAAAGGAGAAAAGGGGAAAAGTAAAAGAAAAAAAAAAAAGAAAAGGGAGGGAGGGAAGGGAGAGAGAAGACATGATAAGGTACTCATATATAGGAGTCCGTTTTCTTTTCTTTTTTTTTTTTTTTTGTAAGTAACTGACGGGAGGGATCTAGGTCAGACCACGGGAGCCCCCACAGGCGACAAGATCGCCAGAGTAGGTATGGGAGGGGTTCCTCAGGGGGGGTGGTGGCTTGTAGGGTGGCAGGGGTGAAAGGGAAAAAAATATTCTCATACACACATTAATGAATATACTGGATATGGAAGGGAGCAGGGCTTGTGGTGGTAGGTGGAATGGTTAATATGAATAACAAAATTAAGTTTATTAGCTGGAATGTGAATGGCCTGAGAGACAGGAGGAAACTCTTAAGGGTTAAGGAATATTTATTTAAGACAGGGGCTCAGGTTTGTTTATTGGAAGAGACCCATTTAGAGAGAAGGGAGTGTGAGTCCGGACTGGGAAGGGCTAGGTGGATACAAGAAGTCCTATGTTCAGACCAGAATGGTAGCACTAGAGGGGTAGCAATATTCATCAGAGCTAATGCAGGGATTAAGGTTGTGAAATATGATACTGATCAGTCAGGAAGGTGGCTGGTGGCGTCTCTACAATGTCAGAGTATTCCTTTTGTATGTGCTGTATATTATGGCCCTAATCAAGATCTTCCAGGGGCACTCCTGAAGCTTAGAACAACTCTTTTAGATTACACAGGGCCAGTTATTTTAGGGGGCGACTTCAATTTGATTTTGGATGACAAGCTGGATCGAACATCGAGGGTTAAATTTACACCCCCAGCTCAAAAACTTAGTTAAAGATTATAACCTTATGGATGTCTGGAGAGTTAGAAACAGCACAAAGAGGGACTTCTCTTTCTATAGCCGTAGACATGGCCACCATTCCAGAATAGATTTTTTCCTTATTGATCAGGTGTTACTTGCGGCCGTTGACACTACCGAATATGCCCCAGCTATCCTGTTGGACCACTCAACAGTGGAGTTAATCATTATTTTCAAAGTAAAAGAAATACAAAGGAGATGGACTCTAGATAGATCTATGCTACTAGAGGATGGGACAAAAATGGAACTGATAATTTTGACTGAGGACTTCTTTAATAATAACACAGGCTCAGCCACCCAACAAGTGGTCTGGGAAACATTTAAAGCTTTTTTGCGTGGTATGCTGACCTCTTTGTCAATCGTGAGGAACAGGATGAGTAAAGAGAAGAAGGAAGAAGAGCTTCGTAAAATCAAATCAAAAGAGCTGGAACTCCAAGTAGCCTCAGCTAATCAATCCAGCATGAAACCTCTCCTGCAAAAGGAACTAGATGGCCTGCGAGCAGACTATCAAGCGGGCTTGGATAAGGTCCTCAAAGGTAGATGGGATGCCAGCAAACTTCAAAAAATTTCATATGGGGAGAAATGTGGTCGCCTTCTTGCCTGGAAATCTCGGATGGACAGAAATAGAAATTTGATCACTAGTCTAACCCGGGGAAGCTCGGGTATTGTTACAAGCGATGATGAGCAAATTAGAGAGGAGGCTGAATCTTTCTTTAACACGCTTTACACTGCTAAAATAAACCAATCCCCGCTGCTATTAGAAAACTGGCTAAGTAAGATACAGCTTCCATGTCTGGCTGAAGAGAACTATAGCTTCCTTGCGTCGGACATAAAGGAAGGTGAGGTCAGAGCTCAGCTGATGAGAATGGCTAATGGTAAGGCAGCTGGGCCCGACGGTCTCCCTGTGGAAATTTATAGGATAATTATAGACCAAATAGTGCCTGTCCTTACAACTCTGTGCAATAAAATCTTTGCAGAGGGGGGAATGCTCCCGACTCATGGGCAGAGGCTACTGTAACCTTAATCCTGAAACCAAATAAGGATCCACTAAAGATCGAATCCTATAGGCCAGTCTCGCTGTTAAATACAGACTACAAGGTTTTTGCCGGCGTGCTCGCAGCCAGACTGGCCAAAACGGTAAAGACAATCATCCATCAGGATCAAAGGGGCTTCATCCCAGATAGACAACTAAATGAACTGACATTTCAGGTTATCGCAGCGATAGATGTCGCCATCAGCAAGAGGCTTCCTTTGACCCTGGCGGCAGTGGACGCCGCCAAGGCGTTCGATCAGGTAGATTGGCTATATTTATGGAGGGTTCTGGATGCCTTTGGCTTTCCAAACAAGTTCATAACTGCTATGAGGTCTCTTTACTGCTCCCCACGGGCAAAGATATTAATCAACGGTCTTTTAACCAACTGGGTACCAATTGCTCGTGGGACCAGGCAGGGATGCCCGCTGTCACCTTTATTGTTTGATTTGTATATTGAGCCCTTTGTTTGTTTACTTAGATCTGACTTAGCATTCAAACCCTTTAGGATTTCTGATTTAGAATTAAAATTTCCATTATATGCAGATGACCTTCTTATGTTCACTTCAAACCCAGGGGTCGCCTTGCCCAGAATGATAGCTTTAGCTGAAGAATTCGGGGTGGTCTCTGGCTATTCCATTAATAAAGATAAAACAGAAATCATGGAGTGGAACCAAGAGGTTAGTACGGTGGGAGCCAAGTTAAAAATGAGGTACCTGGGGGTCCTTTTGACCCATAAAATGGAGGACATCACTAAAACTAACATGGATAAGGTATCTAAGGAGATTTGTGCTCTACTGCAAAGATGGTCATCACTCCCCTTAAATATCTTTGGGAGGGTCAATCTAATTAAGATGATCATCCTTCCTAAACTTACTTTCCTATTTAATTCCATCCCCTTATCTTTTAATACTGCATCTATCAAAAAGTTGCAAGGGAAACTGGGTTCCTTTATCTGGAATTCAAAATCGCCAAGGGTAGCATGGAAGAAGCTCAGGAGAACTTTAAAAACAGGAGGTTTAGCCTTCCCTGATCTATTGGTGTATTGCCATGGTTTCCATTTTAAAAACTTTAGACCCCTGGCGGGGGAGATAGAGGCAACATCGTTAGGTTTATTATTTCAAGCGCTGCTACGGGATGTACCACAGGGCCAATCACATTTTCTCTTTAAGTTTGGAGACCCAAAATGTAAAAAAAAATAAGACTAAAGATCTTGGGGACAGCTATTAGAAATTGGGTTTTTGTGAGGCAGAAGCTTGATATTCCCTATTACTCAGTGCAGGCTCCAATCTGGGAATCTCCAGGAACACCGGCCTGCCTCGATGACCTACTATCTCGCCCTCTTAGGGCAGCGGGGATTGAGTGTTGGGGAGATCTCCAGGTTGATTCGCAGCTTCTTAGCTGGGAGGCAATATCTGGTCTTACCGGGGGTACACTTACTAGGTTTAAATATCATCAGCTGTCCAGATGGTGGTTAACTAAGCCCTGGAATCTCAATAACCCTAATCCAAAATTTGATCTAGTATACACGAAGAATAAGTGGAAAAATCAAATTTCATACTGGTACACAGCTATGCTAGAAGCCGAGAACATCTCTGAATCAGAGATACAAAAGCTATGGAATAATATACTAGTATCAGAGAGTGTAGACTCGGTGGATATTTGGATCGATTCATTTACTATCTTGCAGGCTGTGGTGAAGCCGGCCACATTAAAGCGGAACCATTTGTACACTATGTATAGGGCATATATATCCCCAAAGAAATGTATGAAATTCGCTAATCTAGAATATCATTGCCAAAGATGTAGACTCCTGGCTGCAGATGATGTGCATATGCTGGCTGTTTGTCCAGAAATAAAAAAATATTGGGATTCAGTACAGGGCTTTCTGGGGGATGTTCTCCAGATACCAATGGTAATAACAACTAGCACTATTCTTTCCGGACTAGGAGTAGCTTATAATACTGATGATCTCAACACAAGGTTCATTTTTTACGTCATACTCCTTTCCAGGCGCGAAATATGCAGAGCCTGGAATGATCCAATACCTCCTTCCTTTTCAAAATGTCTTAAACATGTTATTTTTACCAGTAAGTCAGATATGGCATGTGATCCCACAAGTTTTGATACATTTGGAAGCCCCTGGTGGTATGGCAAGACAGGTAAAGGTAATTTGGTGTTCCTATGATTTATCCTGGGCCCTGTCGGTTCCTAAATCTCCCCAGTAACGCAGGGAGCCAGTTACGGCATGAAAATGGAGTGGATTGGGAAAGCAGTGGCAACTTGAGGGATCAGGCATGGCTCCTTCTGAACTTGGTCGCTTAACATCAGGACCGGGTAGGATTGACCTTTTCAGTTTGAGTTGCCTAAGCTCCCTTCAAGAATTCCACAACGGTATATGAGGAAACAAAAGAAAAAAACAAAAAAAAAACAAAAACAAACAGGCAGCGCAGAGGAGCTTTGCCTAGGGCCTCTGTGCAGTATGGCTGTGTTCAGCTCAGTCTCAGCAGGAGAGTGGACCAGGCTTCGAAGCGAGGTGCCCGCTGAGGGCACATGGAATCAGACTGACCGGGCATGTGAACCCCGTCATAGGCTGTGTGAGGTGTTTAGATGCAATGTAGGGACTCTGACTGGCAGTGATGGGCGCGTTGTGCGTCTGAATTGCATGAGAGGCTGAGGCTCTCCAGACTGGCCAGGGATCTGATGGCCCGATGAACTGTTGGTGGACTGGCAGAGAGGGGTGGAGGCTGGACCCTGAGGCCTGGTAAATGGACTCTGAGGGAAGAGGCCATCTTCACTGGAGAGCCGACAGGGGTTCCCCGAGTGCAGGCAATGGGATTTGAGAGTCACTAGAATGGGTTTAAGAGTCCATGGGACATATTTACAAGCCCCTATTGCCACGTGAACGTCACTTTTTGTGATTTTCCTGTGGCGATAGTGCTTTCGCCTTATTTACAAGGCAGCGTTAAGCTACTCAACGTGGCTTAACGCTGCCTTGTAAATAAGGCCCCATTTCACGCTATGCTTAGGTTGACAGGGGAGGACAATGGGTTTTGCGGTGGGCGTTGCACCACAACACCCATTGATTTTGACGCTGACCCACATTTACAAGGGCAGCGTAAATATGAGGCAGTGCCAAAAATAAGACCAGGGAAACCCTGGTCTTACCCTGGCACAATGAGGAGACATGTTTAATTTCTCAACATTTTTGCTGTTTTCATGTGTGCTGCGTTATACAGCACACATGGAAACAGCAAAATGCCAATGCTTGTTTATGTACAGGAAGGTCCCCCTTCCTGCACATAAACAATCATTTTTAAAAAATGCTGTTTTGCAACTTTCATGTTTGCTGCATTAAGCAGCACTCATAGAAGTTACAAAATGGCATTTAAGATTGTTAATGTGCAGGAAGGAGGACCTTGCTGCACATAAACAATCTACCCTCAACGCGAACACCCTTGCACTATGGTGAAAGGGTGCCTGCATTAGCGCTAGGCTGCTTAGTTTAGCACCAGAGCATGGGGAAACGCAGGGCTGCACCATATTCTTGCAAAAATGGTGCAGCCCTGCCTTTCTGAAGAGTCGGAGTGCGGCGTTAAGCCAGGAAAGCTAACGCCATGCTCTGCCACCTCCCTTGTAAATATGCCCCTATGTGTCAACAGTTTGATGCTGAGATTTTTACGGCTCTAATTGCTGCCAAAGTGGAGCTCAGATATCACTACCAAATGCCCCCATGCCATGCACAACACCTTCCGCCAGTCATGCCTTTTTACTAATTTATCATTTTAAAGGTGAGATTGAAGACCACAGCAAGCAAATTGCTTTGGGATGTAAAACCCGGCTGGCTGATGATGTCAGATAGTGTCTTCATGACATGAAGCCTCTTGGCAGCTCTAAGTGCCAACAAAAGGGGTGGGGGCAGAAAACCATGATGGGGTAGGGCTCTGTGGGGCAGCAAAGGAGCGTTGGGGGTTGTATTGGTGTCTGATGCAAGCAGGGGAGTCTGAGGGCACAAAGAGGAAGAATGAACCCTCAAGGCTGGCCGATGGAGCGTGGGTAAAGAGCCCTGTGGGAACCTGTGAACCACGACGGAAAGGAATAAAGGACATCTGAGGGTTGGCAGAAGCGGCCAAGGGCTCAACACCAATACATAAGGGACTGCGGGTCAAAAAACGGGTTTAAGGACCAGAACCTGACCCTGAGAATCTGATGATTGGAGATATGTACAGTGAAGTGGCAAAGGAGCTCGGAGGCACAGCAGGGGGTGATCCTGGCATTAGCATGGCAAGGGTTCTGAGAGCCAGCAGACAGCCTGAGGAGCCCAGAAGGCTAAAAAATGAGGCGTAGATCTCCTGAGAAGAATGGGGTCCGGTGGGGTCTTCCAGAAGGGGGTGTGGGTGGGTTTGTAATGGGGGTGTGAGTGAGGACTCTGAGGCTGGATGGGGTTAGTGAGTCTGCACAGGACACTGTAGGGGGGAATGGGTGCAAAAACATAGCATACTCTGTCATAATAAGTATCAAAATACAGTACCTAACATTTAGATTGTACGGTGGTGAGAGGTAATGTCAGATCACAAGCAGTATGATGAACCCAGAGATAAAAACCTCAACTAGCGTCAGCAAAAAATATGACTCCCGGGTACACATAAACACTAATAATTCCAGATACAGCCATCTACACTGCACTTATAGTGAAGAAAATGGCTGAATAGTACAAAACGAGGAAGGGGCAGGAAGAAGAGGAGGCAGGGGGGAAGCAAAGGCATTGAAGCGATAAATGTATGAGGGGAAGTGTGTGCAACCATATGAGCTCGGGAGGCAGTGCTCACCTTGAGCAGGTGTTTGCCAGCGAGGCCCACCTGCACTCGTTTTTGGGGACCAGCACTTAATTGTTTTCATCACATATGGACTGCGAGCAAGAAAGAAAAACACACCAGCTGCAAAGAAGGAGGAAGAGAAAGACGGAAAACGGGCACAAAGAGATAGAGCAGGAAACCGGCAAGAGTAAGATAAAGGGGCCGGGAGTGTCTGGAAGGGGATTAAAGAAGCCGCAGGTGAATTCAACACTACGCAGTCTTGGCTAATTCTTTTACTAATAAAGCACCGGAGGGTGGTGAGGGTTACACATGCAATATTACAATTTCATTGAAAAGCCAGAGAACGTGTTTTTCATTCTCTGCAGAATTTCTCAGCAGCAAAACATAAGACTGGGGGCGACTGGTTGGCCTTTTGCAAGTTCCCTGCTAGGGTAACATAGAGAAGTAGTTGTTGAGAGCTTCCCAATATTCTAACAAGGCCATCGTCTTCGTGCTGTGTAACACATACAGGGTCTCAGTGTGAGGGGCCCTCGCGTGCTTCATGGAACTCACTCCACAAAAAGGGTTTAAAAGATCCTTGCAAGTGGGACGAGGCTAGCAGATTGACTTTGATGCTTCTGGCTGTACACGAGACAGCAAATATGATACATTTTTAATTAATACATCAAGCTGAAAGCCAGATGAACTCAAAATAAACATGGATTTACTAATAGGTTAGGGTTGTGTGATGAACAGTGATTAGGGCGTCTCTAGCTGTCACCCTATTGTATTTTAAATGCGGAGATGTTTACTATGATGATGATTATTATTGTTCAACTGATTCAATCAATCAGGATTTATAAAGTGCGGCTGATCACCTGATAGGCATCCAGGCGCTACGCCGTCCCTCCTTCCACCTTTCTCTGTGCTGCCGGTGAAGTTCCCTGCCCCTCTGGGCCCTGTTGCTTTACATGAGAATAGCACACAATATATTCAAATATGTGATAGAACAGTCATTTGTGTGTGCAATACTTCTATGGTTCAGAGTGGGGCTCTGTGGTATTATTTGCAGGTGTAAGAGATTTTCTCACGGGTCTGACTCCTGACACCCCTTTTCCAAAGGAGTATAACTGAGGGGTGAGAGACACCTGACAGTTTTCCTTTTTTCTGAAAAGGTCAAAGTTTCCTTTTCGGGCCCAGCCAATTTATTGAGTGTGACCCACATCATTCATAAGGATTATAGGGTTACTGGACACAGGGGGTTGGAGCATGTAAAAAGAGAGAAGAGAGGTATTGAACGTAGATATGTGGGAGGAAGCGGAGGTAGGTACTGGGACTCAAATCAAACAAGAGCACGATCTGGGCCGGTCTGAGCGCTGGTGGCGCCAGGTGTGACACTTTTTTTAGCAGGTGGTAAACAGGAGCAGACAAGTCCTCTTTGTTATGAAGATCATGCACAAAAGGAGCAATTCCGGGGCAAAAAACCCTGCTTGCATGATGCCGGGATACAAGTAGTGGCCAAGATCCATGATTCTGGACCCATTCGTTTCAGCACCGCTACAACATCGACTCGGAATCGGGCCTAGCTGACTTGATAGATGCAAAACAACCACTAGAATATAGATAAAGCATGGGTCTAGATGGATGATCCACAGCGTCTACAGAAGCCTCTGTATTTAACTGGGTTCACATTCTGAACCCCGCCTTTTCCTTCTTGTCTACTACTACCCTGCCTTTCCGCTTCGGTATTTTTGATGGACTGCAACCCCTTCACATATCCTGGTCCGGAGCGGACACTTCTTCTAGACCCTGTTCATGGGACTGAGAACAGAGACAAGTTTCTTGACCTTTCACTGATGAGAAAGTGAAGTCTCAAGAGTAGATGCATGAACTGTAGTTAAATACTAAGGGGCCAATACACAAAAGACTAAGGCCTGATTTAGATCTCGGCGGACTGTTACTCCGTCACAAAGGTGACGGGTATCCCGTCTGCTGAAATATAAATTCTGAAGGATACAATGGGATTTATATTTTGGCGGATGGGATATCCATCCCCGTTGGGACAGAGTAACCCGTCCGCCGAGATCTAAATAAGGCCCTAAAATAAAAAGTCTTGCCTGTTATGAGAGGTTTGCAAAGTATTCCAGAAGTAGTACTGGAAACCGGGAACACTCATAGATTTCTTGTTATATTTCAATGTGTATAATTTGCAACATTTTGCTTGCGTGGATGAATCACAGATATGTATTCGTTTATGCTATGTTCCCGGTTTAATTTTGGCCTGTATCTCTAGCTGATAATACATTTATGTTTTTGTAGGATTTCGAGCTCAGAAACTCTGCTCATGGAAAAATAGTGTTTATGAAAATATATCATAATATTAGTACGTGCAACTTTTTCCCCTATATGCAAATATGCCCATTAAAATGGTTATATTCTCGTTCCTTTCCCATTTAGGAAAGGCACATACTTCTGCATAAGATATGAGCACATTTATGCCTTTCCAGTGTGGAAGAGAATAACTGCAAGAATTATGTGAATACACAACTACCTGAGGGTTTGTTGGTTTTCAATTCTTTCTGCAGTGTGCCCCACTCTGAAACACAAACCTATCCTGCCTCCATCCCTAAATTTGCAATTGTGGCTAATCCATCATACCAGCAGAATTTCACTTCATAAATGGCAATCAATCCTTTTAATGTGACTCAGAATGCAAAAATCTATTTGCTGCATGCGTTTTTGCACATCTAACTCAGGGGCATATTTACAAGTGAATGGCGAGGCGTGGCGTTCAGCAAAAACTGCTAACGCCACGCTCCTCCATTCTGAAAATGCAGGAATGTGCATTGTAGAACACACATAGAAGTTGCAAATTGCCATTTTTTAATGATTGTTTATGAGCAGGAAGGGAGTCCTTCCTGCAAATAAACAATCATTTATGGCGTTTTGCTGTTTCTATGTGTGCTGCCCAATGCAGCACACATAGAAACAACAAAAACGACGAGAAATTAAAGATTTCTACTCGTTTCGCCATGTTAAGACCAGGTTTTCCCTGGGCCTCATATTTAGTGCTGCCCCATATTTATGCCACCCTTGTAAATAGGGGGCAACGTCAAATTCAAAGGATGTTGTGGCGGTACACCCACCGCAACACCCATTGCCTTAAGTGTAGCGTGAAAGCCTTATTTAAGATGCAGCGTTAAGCCACTTCAAGTGGCTTAACACCACCTTGCAAATAAAGCAAAGGGATTATCCCCAAGGAACGTCACAATAAGTGAAGTTCCATGCGGCAATAAGCCTTTGTAAATATACCCCTTAGAGCTAGGTGGGCAAAACCGCCAGTGGGTGGAAGGCCTAGACTAGACCAGTCACAATACACATAGATGACTACATACTAGAAGCAAATCGACAACTTGGGGATAACACCTGTTACGAACTCCTCACGAGTGATCCCACCACAGATATCCTCAAATCTATCAAAACCAGACTTGACAAATGGTATACCTTGGGACTTATATCCCAATCAGAAAAATCATTCCTATATATACCATACCCCACCATGCCAACCCTCTACCTCCTTCCCAAAATACATAAAGGCATCTACCCCCCACCTGGAAGACCGATCATAGCAGGAATCAATTCCCCCTGCTCACGGATAGGAGAGTACGTGGACAGAAAACTACAGGGACTTATGAAAGAAATACCGTCTTTCATCCAAGACACAAAAGACATTCTGAATAAACTCCAAGATATAACTTGGGAATCAGATTTCATACTAGTCTCTATTGACATTGTTAGCCTGTACACATCCATCGAACACCGCGATGGATTAACTGCAGCACAACTCTCATTATGGACACAATCAGCCAACCTATTGGAAAGCAATAAAATGACTCTTGAAATGCTGAACTTTTGCTTGGAAAACAACGTCTTCAGTTTCAATGGGAAGATATACAGACAGAGACGCGGTACAGCTATGGGAGCCAAATTCGCGCCGCCGTACGCATGTATCTTTATGAGCCACGTGGAAAAATTCTGGCTGTGGGACCATGACTTCGCCGATTTCACCTCACACATAATACTCTGGCGACGATACATCGATGACATTTTATGCATCTGGCAAGGAGATGAAACACTCCTAAAAAGATTTCTGGAAAAACTTGACAAAAACCCCTGGGGAATAAAAACGACTCACACTTTCTCCAAGAAGGAGGTCAATTTCCTGGACGTTACTCTTTATGTCAAAGATAACACATTACAGAGCAAACTTTACAGAAAGGACACTGCAGCCAATTCCATCCTGCGAGCTGATAGCTTTCACCCACGTCACAACATTAAAAATATCCCTAAAGGAGAATTTCTGAGGACCCGCAGAAACTGCAGCGAGGATGAAGTTTTTGAAACCAAAGGGAAAGAGATCATATCAAGACTATCCCAAAGAGGATATGAGCAGTCCACACTTAAAAACACCATGACCACAGTATCAAAGTTAGATCGCAAACGGATGTTTACAACCAATGGAAGGGGAGAAAAAAAGAATGATTCAGCAATAAGATTTATCACAGATTATAGCATTGGCCATCACCAAATTAGACAAAGCCTGAAAAGACACTGGCACCTGTTACAACACACTCCGAACCTAGCTGATGAAATTAAAACATATCCTGAGATAACCTTCAGACGTGCCCCGAACCTGAAAGACATACTGTGCAAATCAGAATTTGAAGATAAACGCAAACAAGTTACCACTTTTCTGGACAGACCACCAGGATACCATACCTGCAAAAACTGTAGTGTCTGCAAACTGAGCCGCAACAAAACCAAAAAGATACCAATGACACAAGGAAAAGAATTCACCATAAAAGAATGGATTGATTGCAATAGCAAATTCTGCATTTATGTGATCCTTTGCCCATGCAACCTACCATACATTGGGAGTACAATCCGACCACTGCGTATCCGGATACAAGAACACTACCGCAATATCCATAAATACACATCTGGTCACCCCCTGACAGAACATTTTGCCGACAAACATCAACATAAAAAGGATTTCATTTTCTATGGACTGGAGATTGTACACCAGACCAAAAGAGGAGGAAACCGGGAACTGAGACTTCGCAGACGCGAAAGTGAGCTAATCATGAATTTCAAAACAACTGAACTAGGACTCAACAAAGATGCAGAAATGCATGTATGGCTGGGAGAAGATTAATTACATCAACTGTGTTTCCACCTTTTCTGATTGTGTTTTCTCTCCCTTGGATGTAATACAACTGTGAATACATCCCTATTTTCCTTTCTATAATTTCCTTTTCATCCCCCTTGGGAATGAGTCAGATAAGTATTTTTAAGAACAATTTACATTATATATCCAGATTTCCTTCTAGGTCCGACCCTTTCGCATCCCCCAGATATTCGTTGCACAATTATACGCACCTTCTTGACATGCAACTAACTACTCTTCCCTTATTCTTCTCAAATCCCCAATACAATTCAAATTAGAACTTTATCCGTCCTTTGTCTGATTAAATATGACAATTGGCAGCAGATCACCCTCCCGCGTCCCCTTCCCAATTCAAAATGGCGCCTCCGCACGAACCAGGCCACTTCCGGGTCCTAACCCGGATGTCCTTCCCTGAGCCCCGTTATTTACGCTGCCTCCTCAGAGCACACATCGAACACTGAACCGAACCGAACAGAACGCTCGTATCAGGCATTAGCCAAGACTTGAGGTAAGCAATGAAACATAGCTGATATTCCCCTTGGCTTTACCTCCTTCCATAAGCTAAGGATATCTTTTTCTCCTTTTGATCCCCTCCCCTTAGAATCCTACGTTAATTTACCTAGCACATCGTTGAAACTTCCTATTACAGAAATACCCGGTAAGCTCCATTCTGCTTGCTTTTGCCTCTACCGCCCTAACGCCTCACCGTGACTAGCCTACCTTGTAGTTTTTATACCTCACTCGTTACGAACACCTTCACTTTAAATAAATAAATACCTGCACGACCACGTCACTCGTATCTCGCTGTATTTTCCTAAATTAAATACGCCCGGGAAAAACGCCATTCTGATCACGTTTTGCTGTCACTACGTAAAGTCTTGTCACCACCGCATTGTCAGATTTTAATAAACCTCAACCGTCATGAGCACGTTCAACCTAAAACCTATATCTTTTTAATACCGCGCCACTTATATCTCAACACGTCTATCCGGCTTGAGACCGCACTTTGGCGCGCTGCCGACCTCAACTTAAATCATGATCACTGTATTAGTTCACGCATGGAACCTTCAAGTGCACGTTAATGACCTACTTCAAATGGAAACAACCCTTGTAAACACTACGTTGGTTACTCGAATCGCGATCACGTCTGCAACTTAAACCGACGAATGTACTCACCTTCGAGCATGATATTGCCCAACAACCACGCCACTTGACTTTACCTGATCGCAGATCACCACCACTTGGCTTTAAGCATATTCACATTTCTCGTCGAGCATCGAGATATCACCTGACTCGCACTGCATGCGCCGCGAACAGACCCATTATTAAGACTAACTAAGATCCTCTCTCTCGTGACAACCTTTTACCAACTCATTACCAACTCATCACCTTGCTGCCCGTGATCCGGTACCGACCTTGTAAATATACAACCTTTACTTATCTATATTTCATACATTAATGTTTTGTTGGCCTTCAATGTCTTATATACGCATCGCCATTGTCGTTACTTCACCTTTATGTACCATGTTCCATGACTTGTCGAATTTTTTGCCGTTACGCCTATGTGGATCACATTACATTTACCATGTATATTGTAACAACCACGTGTTCAATCTCTGTTTATGGCCTTTACTGACATACCAACTGTATATAACAATGTCTTTCCTTGTACACTTAAATGACTTGTGGCCTATGGAACCTTTGATGTCTCCGGTTTTGATGACCTCTAATCACGTCCTGCTTCTTTCTTTGTTCTTAAATATGGACATGTGTTATAATCACTATTGTGTTTTATCCTATAATATGTTACACACTGTATATAAACTTATATATATTGATACTGTTAGACCTGGCACCATTGGCGTGGGTCACCCTTCCATTTTTGTCTGTGCCTCAATGTGTTTTTGTGTTGGTGTTAGCTGCTCAGGGCACTGTGCCACTGCCATCCAGTGCCACAGTGCAAGTGCTCCCTATGGTAAAATGTATTATGTGAATTGACTTCCACGTTTGGTTTATTTGGTTTACTATCAGTCCCTAGTAGAGTGCACCAGGGGTGCCAAGGGCTTGTATATCCAAATGCTGCGAGTGGGCTTGCAGCACGGGTTGTGCCACCCACCGAAGCAGCGGGGTAAAATGTGTCTAGGGTCTGCCACTGCAGAACCTGCGCGCGGTCTGGTACCGTCGCGCTGACTGAGCAAGTGTCCCCACTTACCAGTCTCTAAACCTTCCCTTAACTACATGTTAGTCACCCCTCTGGTAGGCCTAAGCGCAGGGTGCATTGTAGGTATAAGGTAGGACATGCCCTGATGTGTGTGGCATGTCTTAGTAGTGAATTACAGCCATTTTCGTTTTTCACTATTGAAGGCTACCTGCTCTCCATAGGCCAGAATGGGCTGCTGGGATCACTACACGCTGTGACCCCAGTGGACTCAGAGAGCATGGTAGAAGGTCATGTTTAGTATGCCTGAACTCGGGGTACTAAAGTACATCTTTTAGTAAAGGTTATTTTAATATCCCGGGTTTGCAAATGCTACTTTTAGAAAGTTAGCCTTTGCGTGCCTAACCATCTCAGTCCGCCTCTGCTGTGTGTGTGTGTTCTGCCTAGCAACAGTACAGGAGCAGGGCTGGGGGATTCCAGGAGACAGGTTGGCTGCCAGGTGGTGGGTAGAGAGATTACCCCAGGATGGGTGGGAGGAGTGCACCCTGACTCTTGAATAGACCTGTGCTCGGCCACCACAAAGCCGGCGCCGCCCCCTGTGGAGCGGCTGATGTCTCTGCCCTGCTGCTGAAAGGAACAAGCCGAGTCACCACAACAGAGTGCTCCAAAACTGGACTGAGCCAGGCCCAGGCCCCCTGGCGCTAAAGAACAAAAGAATCCCTGTATAAAAGTAGGAGCCTGGCTCCTAAGAAATCAGATCCAGATTGAACCACGAAGGAACTCTGCCCGACTAGAAGGACCTGGAAGAAGCTGAAGAAGGAGTAACTTTCCCTGACCTGAGGGACTGGCCTGCAGTAGGTGCCTTGCTGAGGAAGGAGAGGAAAAAGACTGAAAGAGACTTTTGCACTTTGTTCTTCAACTATCTCCAAGGGCTTGGAAGAAGAGCTTGCCCCCTGAACTGAACCCCAGGACCAGTGGGTTCACCGTGTCTCCGCTCGTCTGAGAATTCGAGCCGTGTGCTTTCTCCCGCCGGAGTGCCCTGCGCACCTTCGCATCCCTCCTAGGGCCGTGACACCCAGAAGCCTGGCCGCCTCCACTCGCCGAGAGCCCCGCTCTACCTGAGTCGCTCTGGACCCATCGAGTCTGGCCGTCCCGCTTCCCTGTCACCTGCCTGCTACTGGAGCGCGCTTGGTGCCCTTTCGCCCTCCCGCCGGATTTCTAGTGGGGAAGTGAAATCCAGCCTCGGACGGCCGCCCGTACGTCGTAACGTATCCGGCCGCCCCGCTTCACCTCCCAGCCTGAGTCTGACCGTGCCGCCCTCCGCAGTGACCTCCCGCACAGTCCGTGTCGGAGGCCCTGGGCCGCACCTGTCTACCGAGAGCCGCCCGCTGAATTCTTGATCCGGAAGACCCACGAGGTGCAGAACCTGCATCTCTCCTGAAGACTCGTCCAAGCACATCGCACGTTCCCAGGTACAGTGAACTCTCTATCGGACTCGGGGTCCGCAACGTTCTGATTTCCCCGTATCACTGTACCCTGGGTGCACTGCGCATCATCGTGACTGGACCGACTCAACCGAGCCCTGTGAAGCGCTCGTGATCGAATAAGTTACCAAAGACAAGAACAGTGCCTAATTATCATCTTGTGGCTTCCATTTCGCAACCGTTATTGATGGTCTTGTACATGCCTGCGTAACAAAGAATCTTTTATATAAAGCATCCGTATTTTTGATACAACTTACGCCTGGTGTCCGTTTGTGGGGGATCATTGTGGTTTACTGTGTGTGATCATAAATGCTTAACTGACTAGCGCCCTGAAGTTTAGCCCTGACTGCTCGCGCCACACTACCTATAGGGTGAGCAGGGGTTGTTCTGAAGGGGTAATTCCCTCGCCCTGAATAGAAGAAGGGACCGCTGCTTGTCACAAGTACCTACCTGTGCCAACCAGAGGTTCCCCATTCTAACATTGGTGGCAGCGGCGGGATTTCGAATTTGCATTTATGATTTACATACAGTGAATTATTGATCACCACGTAGAGCAGACCGATAACGCAGCCACAGATTGATTGACAGTTGTTGCTAAAGAAGAATCTCCCCCTTAAGAAACCATGCCTAGCTCAGTCAATGGAGGCGGAGCGTCCTCTGTATTCTCTGGAGTGGATGACATCGATTGGGAGCCCGAGGCACTGATGAAGTGCACCAATGATGTCCTGAAAGGATATCTCTCCAAGTACAGAATCAAGCAGAGTGGACTTGGCAACAAGGATCAGTACGTAAAAGCGCTGAGAGCCTGGTACGAATCAAAGTTCCCAGAGAATGCACCGGAGGGGATACCCCCAGAAGGTGTTTTTGAGCCTAGCAGAGGCCTGTCGCCCGAGGAGATGGCCGACAGGAGTGCTGCCCGAGCACACGAGGTGGAGATGGCAAAACTGCGAATGGAGATGGAAAGGCAAAAACTGGCCATGGAACATGAGGTAAAAATGAGGGAGTTGGATCTCAAGGCCAGGAGTTTAGACAACTCACCCTCTGGTGGCAGCAATCCAACAGAGTCAAGGGTGCACATTCCTAAAGATGTAGTCAAAGAATATTATAAGCAGGATGATATTGGGCAGTGGTTTAGGGCCTATGAAGTAGCCATGTCCTCCCACCGGGTCCCTGAGAAGGATTGGGGAGCGGGGTTGTGGGGAAGGTTCCTGAGTGAGGGGCGGGACACACTGCTAGACCTCCCCTCTGATGTCCACACATCCTATCCACACATGAAGGAGGCTCTTATGACAAGGTATGGGTTAACTCCTGAATTGTACAGGCAGAGGTTTAGGGATTGCACCAAGAAACCTGGTACCACTTATGTAGAATATGTGACCTTTTTTTGCAGAGCGCTGGATGGTTGGGTGAAGGGTAGCAAAGTGAATGATTACCAAGGGCTGTTTGATTTAATTGCATGGGAGCACTTGTCGGATAATTGTTTTCCTGAGCTACGCCAGCACCTGATCGATAGCAAGCTGTCCAACCCGAGGAAGCTTGCTGAGGAGGCGGACCGCTGGATCAGCACCAGGGTCCACAAGGGTCCCGTGGGAGGCCCCGCCAAAGGTGTTCAGGGTCCCCAGCAGAAGAGTGGGGGGGACAAGGGTAAACAGAGGGAGTTCTACAGAGGGCCCCAAAGTAATTCCCAAGGGAACCAAGGGTGGAGTGCGATAGAACGAGAAGCATTTGCTGTGGTCTGGGCGCTGAAGAAGCTAAGACCCTACTTGTTTGGGTCTCACTTCCGGGTTCAGACCGACCACAGGCCCCTCAGATGGTTGATGCAAATGAGGGGTGAGAACCCAAAACTGTTGAGGTGGTCCATCTCCCTACAGGGTATGGACTTTACGGTGGAGCATCGCCCTGGCACAGATCACGCCAATGCTGACGGTCTGTCCAGGTTTTTCCGCCTTAGTGATGCAGAACTCCCTGGGGTAGGGTAGTTCTCCCCACTTTTCAGCTGGAGGGGACACGTGTTAGACCTGGCACCATTGGCGTGGGTCACCCTTCCATTTTTGTCTGTGCCTCAATGTGTTTTTGTGTTGGTGTTAGCTGCTCAGGGCACTGTGCCACTGCCATCCAGTGCCACAGTGCAAGTGCTCCCTATGGTAAAATGTATTATGTGAATTGACTTCCACGTTTGGTTTATTTGGTTTACTATCAGTCCCTAGTAGAGTGCACCAGGGGTGCCAAGGGCTTGTATATCCAAATGCTGCGAGTGGGCTTGCAGCACGGGTTGTGCCACCCACCGAAGCAGCGGGGTAAAATGTGTCTAGGGTCTGCCACTGCAGAACCTGCGCGCGGTCTGGTACCGTCGCGCTGACTGAGCAAGTGTCCCCACTTACCAGTCTCTAAACCTTCCCTTAACTACATGTTAGTCACCCCTCTGGTAGGCCTAAGCGCAGGGTGCATTGTAGGTATAAGGTAGGACATGCCCTGATGTGTGTGGCATGTCTTAGTAGTGAATTACAGCCATTTTCGTTTTTCACTATTGAAGGCTACCTGCTCTCCATAGGCCAGAATGGGCTGCTGGGATCACTACACGCTGTGACCCCAGTGGACTCAGAGAGCATGGTAGAAGGTCATGTTTAGTATGCCTGAACTCGGGGTACTAAAGTACATCTTTTAGTAAAGGTTATTTTAATATCCCGGGTTTGCAAATGCTACTTTTAGAAAGTTAGCCTTTGCGTGCCTAACCATCTCAGTCCGCCTCTGCTGTGTGTGTGTGTTCTGCCTAGCAACAGTACAGGAGCAGGGCTGGGGGATTCCAGGAGACAGGTTGGCTGCCAGGTGGTGGGTAGAGAGATTACCCCAGGATGGGTGGGAGGAGTGCACCCTGACTCTTGAATAGACCTGTGCTCGGCCACCACAAAGCCGGCGCCGCCCCCTGTGGAGCGGCTGATGTCTCTGCCCTGCTGCTGAAAGGAACAAGCCGAGTCACCACAACAGAGTGCTCCAAAACTGGACTGAGCCAGGCCCAGGCCCCCTGGCGCTAAAGAACAAAAGAATCCCTGTATAAAAGTAGGAGCCTGGCTCCTAAGAAATCAGATCCAGATTGAACCACGAAGGAACTCTGCCCGACTAGAAGGACCTGGAAGAAGCTGAAGGAGGAGTAACTTTCCCTGACCTGAGGGACTGGCCTGCAGTAGGTGCCTTGCTGAGGAAGGAGAGGAAAAAGACTGAAAGAGACTTTTGCACTTTGTTCTTCAACTATCTCCAAGGGCTTGGAAGAAGAGCTTGCCCCCTGAACTGAACCCCAGGACCAGTGGGTTCACCGTGTCTCCGCTCGTCTGAGAATTCGAGCCGTGTGCTTTCTCCCGCCGGAGTGCCCTGCGCACCTTCGCATCCCTCCTAGGGCCGTGACACCCAGAAGCCTGGCCGCCTCCACTCGCCGAGAGCCCCGCTCTACCTGAGTCGCTCTGGACCCATCGAGTCTGGCCGTCCCGCTTCCCTGTCACCTGCCTGCTACTGGAGCGCGCTTGGTGCCCTTTCGCCCTCCCGCCGGATTTCTAGTGGGGAAGTGAAATCCAGCCTCGGACGGCCGCCCGTACGTCGTAACGTATCCGGCCGCCCCGCTTCACCTCCCAGCCTGAGTCTGACCGTGCCGCCCTCCGCAGTGACCTCCCGCACAGTCCGTGTCGGAGGCCCTGGGCCGCACCTGTCTACCGAGAGCCGCCCGCTGAATTCTTGATCCGGAAGACCCACGAGGTGCAGAACCTGCATCTCTCCTGAAGACTCGTCCAAGCACATCGCACGTTCCCAGGTACAGTGAACTCTCTATCGGACTCGGGGTCCGCAACGTTCTGATTTCCCCGTATCACTGTACCCTGGGTGCACTGCGCATCATCGTGACTGGACCGACTCAACCGAGCCCTGTGAAGCGCTCGTGATCGAATAAGTTACCAAAGACAAGAACAGTGCCTAATTATCATCTTGTGGCTTCCATTTCGCAACCGTTATTGATGGTCTTGTACATGCCTGCGTAACAAAGAATCTTTTATATAAAGCATCCGTATTTTTGATACAACTTACGCCTGGTGTCCGTTTGTGGGGGATCATTGTGGTTTACTGTGTGTGATCATAAATGCTTAACTGACTAGCGCCCTGAAGTTTAGCCCTGACTGCTCGCGCCACACTACCTATAGGGTGAGCAGGGGTTGTTCTGAAGGGGTAATTCCCTCGCCCTGAATAGAAGAAGGGACCGCTGCTTGTCACAAGTACCTACCTGTGCCAACCAGAGGTTCCCCATTCTAACAGATACCTACTGCATCTTCCTTACTAACCCTCACGTGACCTCTCCAAAAAATAACCCCCCCCTTTATTTGTCTTTCCCTTGCAATGCACTATCCATTTCCTTACTAATTCCCCGCTGCCAACTATATAATCACTACTCTTAATGTCTATCACACTGTTCGTTCTGCTTTCTCCTCCCAATGCGCTTTCACATCTTGACCCACTGGCTTGTTATCTCTATAACTCTTGTGCTATATACCTTTATATGTATCTGCATACTCCCAAATGGTTTTTATTTACCCTTAATGTACAGCCCTGAAGAAGCCCCAGGCCTATAGGCCATGTAGGGGGCGAAACACGTGTTGGCTGTGCCACCCCTTTTCTCATCCTTCATACCCACTCCTATGTGTGAGTGCAAATAAAGGACTTGTTCACCTCTGGATCAACTTGTTTTGAATTGGAATTTGTTCCTCCAAGAATTAGAATATACCAATCTTGCCTAGACAACCCATCAGATATTTCCATTTTCTGTTTGATTGTAGTCTTCTCTCATAAAGTGCAAAAAAGTAAAAGATCTGCCAATTTTCAAGGAGTTTTTGCTCTAACATATGGATATTTTTCTTTATAATGCAATGTGGGTCTGAGTCACAAACAGAACGTAGTAGTATGTTTTGTGGTATTACACCAGCACTTCAAAACTTAGCACAAATGCTATTCACAAACTGTACTTTTGTAGTATCTTCCACTTTTGAGTTCGTTTACTACTTTTTGGGATTCACAAACTGCACTTTTGTAGTAACTTGCACTTTTGTATTATTTACACTTTTGAGTAATTACAAATGCACTTTTGTTGTAACCTCCACTTTTAAGCGTGTTTACAACTTTTTGGTATTCACAAACTTCATTTTTGTAGTAATTTACATTTTTGTAGTAACTTAAACATTTGTAGTACGTACCTACCTCCATTATTTTCTATGGGGAGTTGTTGCAGTATCAATAGTTGGCCATGTACAGTGCAGGACTTACTATGAAACTGTAGGTTACTACAAAAGTGCAGTTAGTGCATATCGTAAAGTAGTAAAATTACTTAAAGTGTAAACTTACTCAAAAGTGTGAGTTACCTTTGTGAATTAGGCTCTATTATTCTTGTCTATTCTTTTCCAACTTTTGTCTGCCCCATGTCCTTGCATTTGTGATTATAATGTATTTAGTGGCAAGTGAAAACCTTGGAGCATCCATGGGGGTGTGGCTCGTTAGTTTGTAATTCCTGGCCATATCAAATCAGGGCTGTATTATTTGTCAAAAACTAATGAAGAGTTTGGACGGATGATGAACAATGCTTAATAGCTTGGTGTTGACATTCATAAATGTTAAGACATAGAAAAGAAGGGGGGTGCACAAAAAGTGAGTGAGCAACCCTGCAGCGCTCTGTGATGGATGAGAAACAGATCTGAAATATAGATGCTACAGAAAATCAAGCAATCTTTTTTTTCTCCAGCTTCCATTTTTCACGAGCTTTTGTTTGCACT
Source organism: Triturus cristatus (assembly GCF_964204655.1). Taxonomy (NCBI): domain Eukaryota; kingdom Metazoa; phylum Chordata; class Amphibia; order Caudata; family Salamandridae; genus Triturus; species Triturus cristatus. Next base: position 562,006,091 of record NC_140590.1, read on the forward strand.
GAATTATAAGAGGTTTGACGTATGTACAGCGTGCACACACCTGATCCACATTCCACAGACACTCTGAACCTACTAGCTGTTTTGAAAAGGGAAGGTATGGGGGCAGATTTATGAGGCCCTTGCGCCTCATTTACGCCGCCGTTGCGTCACTTTGTGACGCAGCGGCAGTGCAAATCCTGCGCCATGCTGCGGGGTATTCACAACGTGACGCATCTTGGAGATGCGTCACGTTGTAAAGCCCTGCGCCAGCTGTAGGCGTACCTGTGCAGGGGGGGGCGTTCCGTCGCAGGAACGCCTCCTAAAAGTGGCTGAGTGAAATCTACAAGATTTCACTCAGTCACTTTTGAGCCCATGCTGCGTCAAAACCCTGCGCCTGCTTGAAGCAGGCGTAAGGATTGACGCAGCATTGTGAAGATAGGTCCCCCCAAAGCATTGCTGGAGCTGCGTCGCGCTTGCGACGCAACTCCAGCAATGCGCCACTTTTACGGCACAGATGCATCACGCATCTGTGCTGTTTTTGCCCCATGGTGCGCCGCATTGTAAATGCGGCGCATCCATGGTGGCGGAGCTGTGGCGCACAATAACTGGCGCATCCATGCTGATACACAGGGATGCGCCAGTTATTATAAATCTGCCCCCTAGTTCAAAAGCACACATTGTAGCCACACTCCAGCAAAGCAGCGTCAGTTTCTGTCAGTTTACACCAGAGCAGCGGGAAATAACACTTCAGTGCCCACACACCTTTTAAAATGGGGCATAGATGCAAAAATATAACATAGTATGTCAGAATGTGTATCAAGATACAGTACCTCACATTCACATTGTACGGTGATGACAGGTAATGCGAGCCCGAGCACGCACAAACTCATAAGAGATCACAAGCAGTAAGAGGAACCCAGCGACGTCAACCCTGGACCATCACCTACTCCCCCTGAAGCTCCACTCTGATTGTCTAAGGGAAAGCCATCAAAAGGGGGGCTTGTCTCCTTTACAAATCCGACAGTGACCACCCCAACATGGGAGTCAGTCGGTAACTGATCACTGGTTTGGAAGGGACGCCCCTTCCTGCTGCGATTCGGTAATCTTCACTAAACCCATTTTGCGATTAGAATTTCTTTTCCAAACCTCAAACTAGGTTTTGCAGATATGTAAGAGTTTTATACGGTCGCAAGCTCTGTTTTTCTCAAATTGGAGGATTTGCGACTGCAAAAAAAGCCTTTGTAGATCTGGACCCCAGCTCTCATTGCTCTGGAAAAGGATTCAATCCAACTGTCGTGAAGGAGTTGTTATGGTTGTGGAGCTTAAGGGGTTAAAAGAAAGTGCAAACCGCCTTGAGTCCGGAGTAGTAGCCCTCTCTCGACATCTCGCCTACTGGTGGCAACGTACCCTTGACACCCTTACTGCAACCTCCTACCACTCACCTTCTCTCTTACCCAGGAATCTGCCTCGGCAGCTCCGGGCACACCCTCCGAGGAGCGGAAGAGTGAGGCTCAGGCAGGAGGCTGCAAGAGTCTCAGAGGGTCAACAGGACAGACGCGCCCCGTGCACCTAGGCAGGCCTGGTGAAACTGACAGGTAAACCCGGGCTTGTGAACACAATCAATCCTGGGGCCTCTGTCCCACCGAGATTCGCGGACATTGATTACATACACAGCAGCAGGTGAAGCGCTCTCAAATATGTTCAACGACCACGGGGGCGTTTTACCCTGTTTAGGGTTTCAGGTTAAGATGTTTACCTTGCTCTGAGAGTGGTAGGAAACCAAATTAGGGTGCTAACAAATAATCCTAAATGATGTTAAATGAGGACTATAATGCATTTCCAAAACACCCTGTTCCGGCTAAGGAGACATACGGAATTATGGATTTAGGTAGAAACACAGGAGAAGATGCACTAGTTGCACACTCAAAACAAGCATTGAAAATGCAACAGTTCTCGCATTTGTTTGAGTTAGAGGTAGTGGTATTGTAAATGGCAATGTGTTTTATGTTTAAAACGTTTTTATTGAGACAAAACAAACAATGGGGGAGGGGGACAGGAGGCAGGATACGTGGAATACAGTCAAAGAAGAAGGGATGCATCTCCAGAGGGTTGGCAATAGGTGAAGCGTTGGCTCAGAGGGAAGAACACAGTAAATGAACGCTAGAATTACAAGCTGTGGAATCCCACGCGCGTATCCGACACCCAAAAGCAGAGCAATAAAACCCCCCCCAATCAACCCCTCAACAGAACACAGTCCCCCCCCTCCCATCCCCCATCCTCCCAGTACAAAAACAACAACACTCCCCCCTCCCCCCGTCCTATGGTCCCGCAGCAAAGTAGCCCTAACCAGGAAGCCCCGCACAGCCCCCCCCCCCCCCCGCCGGGGGTCCCCATCTCACATGTAAGCTAGTCCGCCGGGGTCACCGGCGGCCGCAGCCTGAGAAGCCTAAGATACCTCGGGCAGGTGAGCTCCCGGAATTCAGTGGACAGCAGCGCTAGAAAGGGTTGCCATAGCTCCTCAAATTGGTCTATCTCCCCCGCAACCGTAAGCGACAGCTTCTCCATCCCCAGCACATGCCAGAGTCTGTGCAACCAACCGGTGATGGAGGGGGCGGTGGATGTGCGCCAGTGGATCAGAATGTTCTGAACCGCAGACCCCAGCGCTATCGCAATCTGCCTACCCCTGCGGGACTTCAGTGGGTACATTAGGTCATTGGGGAGGCCCAGCAGGACATACGCCGGGAGGCGCGGCAGCTCTATGCCAAAGTGCTCATCCACCTCGTCCAGAACTTCCTTCCAGTAGGCGGTCAGCACTGGGCAATCCCATAGGATGTGTGTAAGGGTACCTTCCTGCCCGCAGCTCCGCCAGCACCCCTTGTCAGTGTGTCTATGCATTTCATACAGTCTCTCCGGGGTGTAGTACCAGTATGTGGACACTTTAGTGAAGGTTTCCGTAAGGCCCGTGTGGTATGCAGAGTGCCGCGCCCGATACGCAATTTTGTCCCATTCCTTGTGGCTGAGTGTCCTACCCAATTCCCTGTGCCAACGCTCCCTCCCCGGATTGTAGTAGTGAAACGGCGGGGGTTGTAGGTGTTTGTACAGATCAGTGATCAGTTTAGCGTCGGAGGTCCGAGTAGCCAACCACCGCTCATACGGTGTAATTGGACGGGCAGCGGCGGCACGCACCTGAGGCTGGAGGGCCCAATGCCGAACTTGCATGTAGCGCAATCTGTCCAGCTCCGTCAGGCCGAACTCCTGGCGGAGTTGCTGAAAAGGAACCACTCCTTCCGGGCCATAGATCTGGAAGAGTGCCCTGCAGCCCGCCTGCACCCGGTGGGAGAAAACCCCCGGCTCCATCCCAGGGGAGAAGTCCGGGTTGCCCGCAATGGGCGTGAGCGGCGAAGGGAAGGTGGTAAGGCCCCGGGCCTCACAGACCGCGTCCCACACACGCAGGGGGACCCGCGTAACAAAGGAAGCGTAAAGATTAGCGGGGCGGTGCGCGCGGCGCAGGAATGGAACCTCTTGTAAGGTGCGGCCCGCCACTGCCTGGTCTTGGAAGAGCCAATGTTTGTCGGACTCCCACCTGCTCCACTCCACCAGATAGCGGAGCTGTGCCGCCTGAAAGTACTTACGGAGGTCCGGAATGCCGAGACCCCCCGCTTCCGGAGCAAGCGTGGAGAGGACCCTCTTCATGCGTGGCCTGCGGCCCTGCCAGACAAAGCGGGAGATGTCAGCCTGCATTTGTCGTATCCAGCCCACCGGGGGTTGGAGTGGAAGGGCCCGGAAAAGATATAGTATCTGGGGCAGCACCGTCATTTTGACCGCCGCGATTCGCCCCAGCCAGGACAGCAGGCCCTTGTTCCAGCGGCCAAGCTCGTCCTTGATCTTCCTGCTGAGGGAGGCATAATTGGCCGTAACCATCTCCGACAGTGTAGGCGCCAGCAGAATCCCCAGATACGGCACCGTGGACGAGGACCACTGCATGGGGAAGAGCCGTTGAAGATCCCTCCTGGTTTCCGCAGCCAGGGACACGTCCAGTGCCATCGACTTGCTCATATTCATTTTGAAGCCGGCCACCCCCGCGAAGGCGTCCAACTCTCGGAGGCAAGTAGGCAGCGACCTCCTAGGGTCGTCCAAAGTCAGCAGGACATCGTCCGCATAGAGACTGACGGTGTGGACGTACTGGCCCATCCGGACCCCGACAGCATCCGGATTGTCACGAATCCTCTGAGCAAACGGCTCCATGTAGAGGGCAAACAGGAGCGGCGAGAGAGGGCAGCCCTGCCGCGTGCCGCGCTCGATGGCAAAGCTGCCAGAGCTACACCCGTTTACCCGCACCGACGCCGAAGGATGCTTATAGCAATTAAATACCATGGTGCGGAACTTATCGCCGATTCCCAGTTTCTTAAGGACCCGCTCAAGATACGGCCAGTGAACTCTGTCGAAGGCCTTCTCTGCATCAACGGACAACAACATCCGCTCCCCCGAGATCCTTGAGGCCTTCTCCAGAACATGTGTCACCCTCTTGGTGTTGTCAACCGTCTGTCTACCGGGCACAAAACCAGCCTGGTCCGCCTCCACCAGGTCGGGGAGGTGTGGACCCAGCCTGGCTGCGAGAATCCCCGTGTACAACTTGAGGTCGACATTTAGGAGAGAGATGGGCCGGTATGAGCCGCAAAGGGCCCGGTCCTTCCCAGGCTTCGGGATTACCGCGACCGTCGCCCTCAGGAGATCCGGAGGGATGGCTCCCGGTGCGGAGAAAGAGTTAAACAGCCGCGTAAGGACAGGGGCCACGGCCGTGCAAAAAGTCTTGTAGAATAGCGACGTGAACCCGTCCAGGCCCGGGGCCTTGCCATGTTTCAGCCGCGCAATAGCTGAAATCACTTCCTCCACATGGATGTCCCGCTCCAGGTGGTCAGCCTGAGCCGGGTCCAGTACCGGGAGGGTCACCGACTCCAAATAGCTATCGGTCTCCCGTGGCGGGGAGGGCTCCTCAGCATACAGCGCCTCGTAGAAGCCGCGGAAAGACTCCGCTACTTCCGCGTCCCCGGAGACAACCCCCCCGTCCGCGCCCACCAATTCTTTCACGACGCTGCGCTGTTGCGCGACCCGGAGCCGGTGTGCTAGGAGCTTGCCACATCTGTCCCCCCCAGTGTAGTAGGCATGTTTCAAACGTAAGGCGGCGTACTCCGCCCTATCAAGATCCAGAGCCGAGAGGAGCTTCCTCGCTGCCTTCAACTGCCTCCAGACCCTCGGCGCTCCCGTACGGCGGTGGACCTGCTCAAGCTCCCGAACTTGAGCCGTCAACTCATCCCTCTTCAGTTGTCGCTCCTTATTCTCGGCTGCAGAGATAGAGATGAATTCCCCCCGTAGGACGGCCTTCAATGCCGCCCACTGTGTCGCCTGCGAGGTGTCAGTGTTGCTATTGTGAGTGAGATAGTCCTGTATGACCTCCCCGATGCGTTGCACCACCGATTTTTTGTGTAGAAGTGTGTCCCGGAGGCGCCACACCCCCCGAGAGGGGGAGGCCGCCGGCCACTGGAAAACGCCGATAACTGGAGAGTGGTCAGACAGGGTCAGGACCCCGATGTCCGCCGCCGTGGCAGCGGCACGCATCGGTCCACTCACCAGGAGGTAGTCCAGCCGTGAGTAAGTGCGGTGTGCGTGCGAGAAGAAAGAGTAGTCCCTATCCGTGGGGTGCAGGGAGCGCCAGAGATCATGCAAGTCCATGTCCGCAATTCGGGCCTTCCCAGCCTGGGACAGTTCCCCCGTCTGCGGGAAGCGCTGCGCCGATCTGTCCATCCCAGAGTCAAAGACAATGTTGAGGTCTCCGCCCAAGATAACGTGTCGGTCCGGGGAAGCAGTGACATCCACCAGCGCGGAGTCTAGGAAGCGCTCCTGGTGCTCGTTTGGGCTATAAACGGAGCCAACCGTAAATGCTATGCCTCCCAGGCTCATGCGATACGCAAGGAGCCTCCCCTTCTGTTCAGCACACTTATGCAACACCTCCCCCCGAAAGGAGCTCGCTAGGAGAATGGCTACCCCTGCCGTCTTGTTCGCTGCCGAGGAAAAGAACTGGGTGGGGAACTTAGCAGAGCGCATCCTGTGGCAGTCTCGGGGCAATAAGTGTGTCTCCTGCAAAAGGCAAATGTCCGCCTGCGTCCCCTCCAGCAACGACAGGATCGCCCTGCGCTTCACCGGGTTATTCAGACCCTGAACATTAAGGGTCACTACCTTTAGGCCCGGCATTCCTCGCAGGGATCGGGAGCGCCATGCAATGGGTAGGGAATCAGCGGGTGGGGCGCGCGGGGCCGCAGCGCGGGACAAGCCAAGACAAAGCGGGCAAAGACAACATCGGACGGGACCTTCCCAACCCCAAAACAACCCCCTCCCCCACCCAAAACACAACCTTGGCAACTAGCCATCCCCAAACTCAAACACCCCATAGTCTCAGTCAAGCCCCAAAACGGGCAAGTCCGTAGAAAATAGCAAAGTGGACGTCCAGCCACTCACCTCCACCCGCTCCCCCCCAACCCCCCCGCCCCGTGCCAAGCATGTTAAGAAGCTAAAGACATCTCCCCCCGGAGTGTATGTTAGGCCGTCAAGGCCACGCTAGAGGAGCCGATCGAGTCCCCGGCCGCCGCCCTCAGGGCGTCTGCCATGTCCGCCCTAATGGTAGGGGAGTCCGGGCGCCCTGCACTGGTCGCTGAGCGCCGCCTCGATGACCTCCGCCGATTCCGTCCCTCCGAGGACCTCCACGACGGCGTAGCTCCCTCTTCCTCCGCTGCCGTGAGCCCCAGGACACCACAAATGTCTTGCAAGGAGCGTAGCTGATGCAATACCCCGTTCCACCGAAAAATCAAGCGGAAGGGGTGACCCCAAGAGTACGGCGTCTCATGCTCGCGCAAAAAGTCAGTGGCAATCCTAAAGGACCTGCGTTTCTGTAGAGTGATGGCAGAGAGGTCCTGGTACAGCGCCACCGGCCGATCCCGAAAGGTCAGGGGCTGTTTCCTGCGGGCTTCAGCCATGATACGCTCCTTTAGTGGAAAGTCGGGCAGGAAGGCCAGAATGTCCGGTGGGGGTGCCGATGGCTGGCGCTGGCGGCCAACCCTATGCGCCCTGTCGATGCTGATGGGAAAGTCCGCGGCCTCCCCCAGGATTTCTCGGAACAGGGCCCGCAGATAGCCCCCCAGATCGGACCCCTCATCCGCAGTCGGCACGCCACGCACTCGGATGTTGTTCCTCCGAGATCTGTTCTCGAGGTCCTCAGAGTGGGCCTGGAGCTCCACACACTGTTCCCGGAGGCGAAGAACGTCCTGCTGGAGGTGGACTATCTCCTCCGCTCGCTGTTGGCCCTCCGTCTCCACCGCCTCCACACGCTCACCTAGGCCCTCCACCTCTCTGCGCACTTCTCGGACCTCGCTGGCCACCTCCCGCTTCAGTGTCTGGAAGTCCTCCCTGAGGGAGCTAAACAGTTCCTCCATGAAGGCCCTCGTGACGGGTGGCTCCCCTCCAGTCACATCCGCCGGAGCCCGGGAGGGCCCCGGCGAGGGCTGTGTCCTGTCCCGCAAGTGCTGGGCCCTGCCAAGCATGTCCGGCAGAGTACGGTCCCCTTTCTTCGGGCCTCCTTTCCCAGCCATCGTCAGCTCCGCAGTCGGGCCCCGATCCAGGCGCCCCAGAGATGCTCAGCCGCCGGCAAGCACTCGGGCCGGGGGATCCCCCACAAGTGAGGTCGCTGCGTCACAGGTGACAAAATGGCGGCCGAGCCCGGTCACCGTCAGCCGCAAGAGCTAGCGTGAGACAACCAAGGGGGCCGCAGCGAGGGGGTCCCAACAGCTCATCCCTCCGGTAGTCAAGACAGCAATATCGGGAGGTCGTGTGCAGCCAGCATCCAGGGCTCAGCGGAGGTCACCACCACTGCTCCTTCGGGGACAAAATGGCGGCCGGGCGGAGCAAGCCACACCGACTAGGCCCGGCGACACCCCCGGGGCCTCCGAGGTGCCCCGCCGTGAAATAAGTTCCACCACCGGCCCCCGTTAGTCACGCACAGGGGGCCAGATGATCCGGCCCCAACAAGGAGTCCGCCGTACCTCGGCTAGGGGTCAGGGCCTCCGCAGTGCCAGGTGTCGCCGTCACCAGTCCGAGTGCCGGGGCACCCGTCCCAAGCCCTCCACACCGTCGGGCCCCTTCCCGCCAGGCTCCTTCAGTCACCGTCGAGCGGCGGGCCAGATCCCCTCCAGACCGCAGCTTTCAGCACCAGGCCCAACCGAGGCGCCCGGACAGCTCTCCAATACGCTCCGCCCCTCGGGCTCACCGCCGTCGTCCCCTGATCTCAGACGAACTTTTGGGGGGGTTCCCCCGGGGCGATCCGGACCAAAACAGCACCGATGTGTGCCCCTGATGTTCCGCCACGCTCCTCTCCCGCGCTGAGCCTCAGCGGGGGGAGAAAAGCATAACAAAAAGGCTTTAGCTTGGCCGGGCCGGAGGAGCTACGGGAGGAAGCGTCCGCTCACCCCGCCATCTTGGCCACGCCCCCCAATGTGTTTTAATTATGTGTTATAAAATCTACTTATGTGGTATGCAGTGGAATTTTGTGTGTTTTATTGGATTAGTTAGTTGTATAATTGTGTGTTCTGAAATTTTGTGGTGTGGTGTGTATTGCATTTGTGTAGTGGAGTTATGTGGCATGATGTTGTGTAGAATTATATGGATAGTAAATAAATGATATTGAGGGTATTGTTATTATATGGAGTGGGATTGTGTGCTATGGAGTGTAATTATGTTGACTGGAATTATGTGGTATGGTTTGCAGTGTTTTTATGTTGAATGTTGTATGGTATAGAGTGGATGGGTTTCTATGTGGTGTATTTATGTGGTATTGAGTAGTGTGTAAATAGGTGGAGTTTAATTATGTGCTGCTCGGTGGTAATATGTGTAATGTAAGTATGTTGTGTAGTTTTTTTATATATTGACGTTGCTTTGAGTGTTGTTACATTGAGTGGTGTTGCGCAAAGTAGTGTGGTGTTGAGTGGTGTGTAGTTGTGTATTATTGTGTGGATTATAGTTGGTTGGAGTGGTGTTGTATTGAATAGAGTGGTATTGTGTGTACAGGAGTGGGGTAAAGTGGAGAAGGGTTGTGTTAAGTGGTATAGAAGAGTGGTGTTTTATGGATTTGTATTGCATTGAGTAGTGTTGTGTGTAGTGGAATTGTGTAGATTCGAGTTGTATGGAGTGGCGTGGTATAGAGTGGAGTGTAGTTGTGTATAATGGAGCGCGTTTAATTGGAGTTGTGTGGAGTGCGGTGGTGTGAAATGTGGTGGTGTGGAATGTGGTGGTGTGGAGTAAAGTAAAGTTGCATTAAGTAGGGTGGAGTAAAAAAGAGTTGTGTTGAATAAAAAAAGAGTGGCGTGGAGTAGAGGGGAGTAGAGTAAAGGAGAGTGCTGTGGAGTAAAGTAAAATGGAGTTGAGTGGAGAGGAGTGGATTAAAGTAGAGTCCATTTTTCTGTAGTGGAGTAAAGGTAATTGGAGGAGAGTGGAGTAAGTGGAGTAAAGTTGATTGGAGTGGACTAAAGGCAAGTGGCATGGAGTAAAGTAGTGTAATATAGTAATGAATACTAGTGTATTGTAAAGTAAAGTAGAGTGGAGTGAATTTAAGTAGAGTGGTATGGAGTAAAGTAGAGTGGCGTGGAATAAAGTAGAGTAATGTAGTAAATTCGAGTGGAGTCAAGTAGAGTGGTGTGGAGTAAAGTCGAGTTGTGTTGAGTGAAGTGGAGTGGAGGAAAGTAGAGTGGTATATAGTAAAGTAAAGTGATGTTGAGTAAAATGAAGTTGAGTAAAGTAGATTGGAGTGGAGTTGTGTAAATTAGTGTCTAGAGTGGTATGGAGTAAAATTGAGTGGTGTGGAGTAAAGAAGTGGTATGGAGTAATATAGAGTGGAGTGTAATAAAGTAGAGTGGTATGGAGTAACGTGGGGGCATATTATCAAGAAATGGTTTTAAAATTACCGCCGCTTTAGTGAAACTGGCGATAATGGGCTTGATAATATGCCCTTGAGGATTCCCATAGAAGCCCAGGTTCTGGTGTGAACTTGGGCTTCTATTGGAATTCTCTGCAGCATGTTATCAAGCACATTATCGCCGCTTTAGCAGCAGTTTTCTGCCGCTAAAAGCGGTGATAATTTTAACGCCGTGCTTGATAATATGCCCCGTAGAATGTAGTGGAGTAAAGTATAGTGGTGTGGAGTTAAGTAGAGTTTTGTTGAGGGGAGTTGATTAAAGTTGAGTGGCGTGAAGAAAAGTAGAGTGTAGTGCAGTAGAGTGGAGTGAAAAAAAGTAGAGTGGAGTGGAGTAAATAGAGTGGCCTGTAGTAAAGGAGAATGAAGTTCAGAGTCGTGTAGTGGAGTAAAGGTGATTGAAGGGGAGTAAATGCGAGTGGTGTGGAGTAATGTAGTGTAATGTAGTACTGAAGATTGGTGTGGTGTAAAGTAGAGTGGAATAAAGTGGAGAAGAGTAAAGTAGAGTGGTATGGAGTAATGTAGAGTTGTGTGGAATAAAGCAGAGTGGTTTGGCGTAAAGTAGAAAGGTGAGGAGTAAAGTAGATTGGAGTACATTAGAGTTGCATGGAGTAAAGTTGAGTTGTGTTGAGTGGAGTAGAGTGAAGAAAAATAGAGTGTGTGTAGTAAAGGCGAGTTGTCTGGAGTAAAGTGAAGTTAAGTAGAGAAGAGTGGAGTGTTGTTGAGTAATTTAGTGTGTAGAGTGGTATGGAGTCATTTTGATTGTTGTGGTGTAAAGTAGTGGAATGGAGTAATGTAGGGTGTTGTGGAGTGAAGTACAGTGTAGTAAAGTGGAGTGTAGTAAAGTATAGTGGTATGGAGTAAATTAGAGTGGAGTAAATTAGAGTGGCATGGAGTCGATTTGAGTGGGGTGGAGTGAAGTTTAGTGGAGTAAAGGTGAGTATTATGGAGTAAAGTAGAGTTGTGTTTTTTAGAGTGGAGTAAAGTAGATTGTTGTTTAGTGAAGTAGATTGGTGTTGAGTAAAGTTAAGTGGGGTAAAGTATAGTGGATTGGAGTGGTGTATAGTAAAAAGGAGTGGCGCTGCTTTGCTGTACCCCTGGCAGGGATCTTGGCCATTGGGAGTCCGGAGAGCCGGTGTTTCACCGCACTTGGTCGGCCTGCTGGGTGCCCTCCTCTAAGATGGCGGCCTCCTTGCTTTGAACCGGGACCCCTGCGTTCCTTGGGCTGGGCTTCCGCGGCCCGTTCCCGGGCCTCCGTGCTGGTGGAGCTGACCCCTGAGGCTGCAGTAGCTAGTGGGGACCTGTGGGCTCCCTTGGCGAGATGTCTGCCGCGTTCTCGTCCTCCCCCCTCCTGCTGGCTGGAACTCCACACAGACACCCGCTGCTGATGGTTCTTGTCTGCCGGTGCTGGGGCTGACACACCTGAGTAGAGGCTGGGGCCGCTGGCTGCGGCTATCGGACGCATCTGGGGTGCCGACCCGGCCCCCCTGCGGTGTTGCCGCTGTGTCGGCCACCATTTTCGGGCAGCGGAGGACCGGGAACGGTGGCGGCTGGGGCCCGGCTGCCGAGCTCTGGGTCGTGTGATCAGAGGTCCGACACGCGGCAGCCCCGGAGGCTTGGTGAGTGATGGCGGCCATGGGGGCTGGGACTGAGTTGTGAGAGGCCCCCCGCGTGCACGGACTGCTGCTTTGGGAGTGACCTGGGCCTTGGGAGCTGCACATTGGGATTTGGCCCTCTGTTTCCTCCCCACCTGCTGTGACCCGCTGCGGCCGTGCCGGCCTAACGAGCTCCTGAAGCTGCTTTTGTGCCACCCCGTTGGGACCCTGACCATCCTGCAGCTGACACAAAACCCTGAGACAGGTGGGCCCGACCGTGCCATTGGGTGGCGCAGGATCCCTGGAGGGGGCCCTCGGCCAACCCCCTGCGCCAACTCACCTCGATCTTTCCGGTGCTATCTTTGGGCCTCTGTTGGTGCGGTGACCCTCCTGTTGCCCTTGCTGCCCTTGGATTTGAGCTGCGGCTGTGCTTTCTCCCGGGTGACGTGGCGCGGGGGGAGTGGGTGTCCAGCCGCATCCATCGAGCGGGGTGTGGTCCTAGGTCGGGCCTCCCCGCCCGCCCCCCCCTGCCCCTCCGCGTTGCTTTTGCCTCCTGCTGCCTCGCCTCTGGTTGAAAGTGCTTCCTGGAGAGGAGGACTCGGCCGCACGTAGCAAACGGCGTGGGGTTCTGGAAGGCACCTCCTCTGCCATCCCCCTGCTCCCGAACTGTTCTTGAGGCATCTGGAGTACTTTGTGGATCCTGTGCAGAGGCCCTGCTGTGGACCCTGGGGTCGGTCCGCCGGGCTGTTGCTCCCGGCGTGGGGTCTCACCAGGAGAGGTGGAACAGGCCGCGTGTACCGAGCGGCATGAGGTATTGAAAGGGCCTCCTCCACTGCCCCCTGCGGCTGTCTTGTTCTCAGGCCCTCCGGGGCTGGCCGTGGGCCACCCGCTGCTGAGACCGTTGTGGGAGGTACGTCTGGGCCTCCTGCCCTGTTGGGAGGCAGCCATGGGTCGTAACAAGCCTACCAAAACCCCAGCTACCCATACTAAAATGGATTGCTTCACCACCACGGACTCCGGGGAGACTGGGGGAGGAGCGAATAAGGATGCCCCACCTGCTGCGGCCCTATCTACCATCCTTCAAGCTATTCATGCCTCACAGTCCTCCGTGGAGGGCAAGATTGCTGAGGTCCGAGTGGATGTAACTCTCATCCGACAAGACCTTCGGAATGCCACGACCCGGATTAAAGAAACCGAATCTCTACTGTGGAGGACGACGTTCAGCAACTCAGGGGACAGGTCGCTCGTCTCCAATCTCACGCCCAGGAACTGCACCGGCGGGCAGAGGACGCAGAAAAACAGGTCCCGCCGCAAAAACCTTTGCCTGGGGGGATTTCTGGAGGGGGTGGAACAGGGCTGTATGGCGGACTTTATGGAGAAGTGGTTGCGCTCCTGGATTCCCCGAGGGCTCCCTCTCCCCGTGGTTCACGATTGAGCGGGCGCACCGCTCCCTTGCTCCCAAGCCGCCCCCGGGGGCACCCCCAGGCCTATCATAATGTGAATCCTCAATTTTAAGGACCATGACTCTGTCCTGGCTGAGGCCCGCAAGCAGCAACACCTCAAATACGACAATCATGCAATCATGATCTTCCCTGACTACACTCGCGAGGTTCAGGTTCAATGCCGCTCGTTTGGATAGGTCAAGCAGGAGCTCCGTGCTCTTAACATACAGTACAGGCTCCTCTTCCCGGCGCACTTGGTCTTTTCCAACAGGACCCTGTTCTTGGACCCCCAGAGGAAGGTTTGGACTTGAGCTACAGAGGAGCGCCCCCTACGAGACAGTGACCGCAATCCCTCACCCAGGGGTGCGGCTGGCGGAGGCATCAGACAGGAGACTCCTGCCCCCTGGCCTCGGCGCAACCACTCATGTAGGTACCGTGGCCAGAGGCGGGCCCGCTCGGATTCCCCGCTGGGCCCCTCTCGACAGCCAACACTGCTCTCTGGAGACCCCCTGGTCGTGTGGCGGTCTAGCTCCTCTGGCTGCCTGGACCCTGGGGGTGCTTCGCCTCGACCATCGCTGCTGGACCTACTGGATACAGATCACTCACGTAGCCCGACGCTTCTCATGGAGCCCGCATGAGTTCATCTCTGCCTGCCGGGCATGCGTCCGTGGCCGGAGGCAGGACATAGGCACACCACTACTTCAGTTCCCGACGGACTAGATTATGCACATTCTGGTATGAGGAGGGGTCCTCCACGCTTCCCCATTCCCAAGTGTTCTAGTTTGGTCTTTTGTTAGTTTCTTACTGTTAGGGCGACAGATGCTTCCGTTCCTGAAGTATAGGGTAGGGGGTTGGGGTAGGGTTGGGGAGGGGGGACCGTTGTCCCGAGTATTATTGTTTGTTTTTTCCTATCTTTCACACCAGCGCTTCCGCTTCGCTGTGAAACGACAATACAGTGATCGACATTGTAATTCTATGTCTGTTACCCCACGCACTTGTACTACCACGCTCCCTGACTGTGCCGGGTGATTGACTACTTGCCCAGCCTCCCCCTGCCTGACAACCGTTCCGAATTGACATCACTTCATGTTATGTCCTGGAATGTTAATGGCCTCTTAGATAAGGTCAAGTGCACTACTGTCCTGCGTTATGCCCAGCGACACAATGTAGACATACTGATGCTTCAGGAGACCCACCTAGTAGGCAACCACTGTCCCTTTCTGGCACACTATGGCTACGGTGGGATTTGGCACTCTGGTTTTACACGTGGATCTCGAGTGGTAGCGGTCCTGATGAGCCGCGCTCTTCCATATGTGGCGCGCAAAGTAGTACATGATCCGGGAGGCTCCTTTGTTATTTTGGAAGGGAGATTGGGAGCCAATCCCTGAATTTGGTCGCTGTGCACTCCTCCCTCTCTGCTGTCTTCCACGCTTCAGCATCTTGCTCCGCTAGTGGCTGCCCTGCCCCCGGGGATGACTGTTGTTGGTGGGGACTTCAGTGCGGTTATGGACCCGGGCCTTCACTCTGCCGCGGTCCCTTCCGCCTCTCGGGTTTCCCAATCCGAGCTCATTTCGAACTGGGCTGCGACACTGGGCCTCAGAGACACCTGGCGACTCTGGCACCCGACTACTCATATGTTCACTCACACTTCGGCCTCCCATCACACAAATGCCAGACTGGACTATCTCATCCTTCCGGCCTTGGACTGTCAGTCAATCCAGGCCATCACCAGCCTTCCCAGGGGCCTATCGGATCACTCCCTAGTCTCTTTGCAGCTTGGTAGCCTCCCGGCGTCTTCACCCCCGATTTGGCGGCTAAACGCCTGGTTTCTCCAAGACAAAGACTTCCGGAAACACATAGGGGATGAACTGCGTCAATACTTCGCCACTAATCAGGCCTCGGTCTCATCTCCCGGTACTTTGTGGGAGGCCAGTAAAGTCAACATCCGCGGCTTTGCCAAAGGCCAACTCAAACTCCAATGCATGAAACAGGAGGCCCGGCTCACACTCCTGGAGGTCCATGCTGCCCAGTCGGAAGCACACCCGCCAGGAGAGAGAACAGAGGCCCAGGATCGGAGACTAACGATTCTGAGGGACGAGATCAAACAGGCTTCCATGGAGTCCGCTAAGCTGCTATGGAGGTCCTCCGTAGCGCTAGTGTATGGCTGGGGGGATAAAAATGGGAAGCTCCTGAACCGCTTAGCCACTTATCCTATGGCTAACCGTATTATCCCTGAAGTGACTGACTCCCATGGGGAGACCCATCAGAATCCCACGGCGGTGGCCCAGTGCTTTGCCTTGTATTATGCCTCTCTATATTCTGCCCAGCCTCCAGACCGTGCGCTGTCGGAGCTTCTCCGGCGTGAAAGGTTCCCCCTCCCGTGGCTCAGTGACACTGAGGTGGAGGAACTCGACCTCCCGATTACTCCAGAAGAAATTAACATCCGGTCCCGGTAAGACACCGGGACCGGATGGGCTCCCGCAGGAACTTTAAGCGCCCTACCGGAACACGCTGGTTCCCACCTTCTAGCAATGTATCACGAGACAGCTGACCACGGTTCTTTTTGTCATGAAACAGACCTGCCCACTATGGTGGTGATTCCCAAGTCTCAGCCTCCGTCGGCCGACTGCTCCGATTATCGTCCCATCTCCCTCACTAATTCGGAACTCAAAATATTTGCCTCAGTCCTGGCAAACCACATACGCCCTTACTTCGAGAAGCTGGTCCAGATGGACCAATGTGGATTCATGCCCTCCCGGGGATCAGGCACTGCCTTAGACGGCTCCACCTCACGTTGGTGAATCGACAACAACTGACCCCCTATCTCGCTCTGCTCATCGTGGACATTGAGAAAGCATTTGATTCAGTTGATTGGCAATATCTGGAGGCCGTGTTGTCAGAGATGGGATTTGGGACCCCCTTTCGGAACTTGGTCAAGACACTTTACTGCAAGCCGCGAGCCCAGGTGATGGTCAATGACGCCCTTTCACGCCCTTTCCCCATTGGAAGGGGCACCAGGCAGGGTTGCCCCCTTTCACCCCTCCTTTTCGCGTTAACGATGGTGCCCTTTGCTTCTCTTATCCGCGCTGATCCGCTTCTCATGGGATGGCAGTGGCCCAGTCTGGCAGAGGACAAGATTGCCCTCTACACTGATGACGTTCTGATCTTTTTGTTAGACCCAGCTCGATCTGGACCTTGATGTCTCCGAGCCGTGCGCCTCTTTGAGCGTGTCTCTGGCCTCCGCTTGAATGCAGCCAAGTCGGTCCTGGTCCCCCTCCATCTATCGAGAGAGTGTTTTGATTGGCAGTCCTCGATCCCTCTTTGGCGACAATCGTTCAAGTATTTGGGGATCTGGGTAGCCCTCCTTCCTGATCTCGCCTGGTCTCTCAACATCACTCCTCTGGTGAAACGGGTTTGTGCCGAACTCCTTCGATGGCAAACGCTACCTCTAAACCCTATGGGCAGAATAGCCCTCTTTAAGATGATGGTCCTGCCCCATTTTCTTTATATGCTCCAGAACACACCCCTCTCCTTCTCATGGTCCTGGTTTGATGGAGGCTGGTCAGACCCGGCCTACCGCCTAGAGCTGCATAACTTGGGTTTCACCAATATTTCTCCAATATTCAATGGATGCTCTATGGTACCGCTGTCTCCCACTCTCTGCCTGAGGTCACGCGAGGAGTGCTTTTGGCCTGGCGGGCCTCCCTGCGCCACACCCACTGGTCGGGCAAACTAACCCAATATACCCCTTTGTTGTACGGAACGTGGCTCAGGGACGTCGCCGCTCTTTCTGGCTTCAGAGCCTGGGACCTCATTGGGATTTCACAACTTGGGGATGTCTGGGGCGGGAGCCACAAACGTGATTTCCCAGACCTACAGGCTCGGTTCTCCCTCCACATCTCCTAGTTTTACCATTACCTACAGCTGCACCATGCCCTCCATGCCCACATCTCAGAGGGGACCTCCTTGCCCGAATATAGCCCTTCTAAAGCCCAGGTCATGACTTGCAATCTGGGAAAAGGGGGGATCTCCCACATCTATCGTTCCCTCACGAATAACACCCCCAACTCCCTCTCCCATCTCCGGGATAAGTGGGAGGGTTGGCTTGGCTCCCTAGACAATGCTGATTGGAGGGATGCGCTGATGGCCCCCAAAACAGTTACAGCTTCAGCGCAGCTCCGATTAGTTCAAGTATACTACTTACATGCGGTCTACCTCATGCCCCTGCGTCTTCATCGCGCTGGGCTCCGTCCTGATCCTTCCTGTCCCCGTTGTAGCTGCCCCAGGCTGACTTTTATCACATGGTATGGCTCTGTCCTACAATCACGCGCTACTGGGAGTTAGTGACAGGAGAACTCACGGAGGTCCTGGGCTGGGAGGTCCCCTTGAGCCCGATTGCCATACTTCTGGGTGTTACTGAGGGTTTGAATAGGACCAGAGCCGAGAAGCTCTGTTTAACTACGGCATTGATGGTGACTAAGTGGGATATTGCAGCTCTCTGGTTGGAAACGACAGCTCCTTCCATGGTGGATGGCGCAGAGGGGTAGATTGGTGCGCAGCGCAGGAGCGACCAATGTATGAGGCCCGAGGCTGTCGCAAAAAGTTTTGAAGGGTGTGGGGCAAATGGGTCGGGTGGTAGACGACTGAACATTCCTGATGATCACCTACGGACAATGCTGCTTGCTACTTATATGATGATTAGCGTATGCTGGGGTATTATTTATTTCTTGTCACTGGTATGCAATGATCACTGTGCTAATAGCTGGTATTCTTTTTCTTTGCTGCAATTTGTTAAATCAATAAACTTGATTATCAAATAAAAAAAGAACAAAACAAATTAAATTAAAAGTTATATTTTAAACAGTTGCATGGAGTTGTTTAATTGGGTCGCTTTGCACAGAACCCAAAGACCGGAATTAATTGTTTGAGAAGTACTAGTGTTGTTTTCCCTGCAAAGGTAGACTGCAGACCAATGTTTACAATTTGATATGGATGTGTAATTAGTCCAGCATGTGGTTTGAAGAACAGAACACTTAGATTTTAGCTGCTAATTCCTGTTTAACAAACGATGGTGAGTGAGATATGACCATGAAAGGCTTGCCTAGGAGACAGTGAAATGAAGTGCTTGAGGGTATGTGTCTGTTCTTCGTGGAAGTGTATGTTTAAGCAAGTGTTAAACAGATGGCAACCCTGGTGTATTTACTGAAACCAAAAAAAGATTTTATTTGTGCACTCTGAAATGTAGTTTTTAGAAGGCTTATATAGAGGTTTATGTTAACATATATGTAGTGTTATAAGGAAATTTAAAGACAAAGCAATTAGTAGGAAAAAAAGGTATAAAAAAATACTGTTACTATTTTCAGTGTGCTAATGCAGTTTTAAATGAGAACAAAAGAGGCTGTTATGAAGCTGTAGCTTAGTCGGCAAAGATGGCAACTTTGGAGCTAAAAAACCAAGGGCCCCATTATGATGTTGTGCGGATCGCCACCGCCAGGCCGGCGGTGGCGGGTGGTGTCGATCCGCACACCATCATATCACAATTTACCCCTCGCGGGCGGTACTGCGGTGGCGAAAGTCCGTCCGCCACTTCTCCGCCGCTCGGCAATCGTGACCAGGTGGAAAAGGCCCACAATATGGTGGCAGTGCCTTCCAGGCACCGCCATCCATATTAGGATGCCTGCGGTGGGTATGCCTTCCCATGGCGGAGACTCCACCATGGAAATGCATTCAGTAAATGACTTTGGGGGCCCGTTGGAGTTTTTGTAATATAAACTAAATATAATTTTGCTGTTAGCGCACTCCCTGCACCCTAATTATAATATAAACTTTAAGCTACAGTGCATTGTTCCAGCCCAAAATACTTAATTTTGAAATACTTTGAAAAGTTTTAGAAAACACCAGGTAAAATTAAGCAGTAGTATAAATGGAAATGCTATTGTGTAAAGTTATAGCATAGGAGGCAAAGTTGGCGACTTTGGAGCTGAGGAAAAAAGTTAAAGTCTTGAAGTAGAACTAGCATCATGTGATCCTGAGCAAAATCCTTAAACGATAGTTTTTATAACGGAAATTAATATGTAGTTTAATGGTGCTTGTAAAAAGCACTGCAATATATGTAAATGCAGTTTGGTATATAAGCAATGTTGTTAATAATGAATTTGTGTGGTGAGTCCCGGAAACCAGCAGCACAAATTAAGCATTGTTGTTTATGCAAAAGTGAGATGTACAAGTTGGAAAAGCAAAGGAGGATGTTAATAACAACATCAACGTATATAAATACTAGTTGTCGTTAATTAAATACTGTGAAAATTCCAGCTCAAATGAAGCAGTATTATTGATGGAACTACCATTATATATAGCGTAGCAGGCAAAGATGACGACTTTGCAGCTGGGGAACAAAGCTCAACCTTTGGCGTGAAACTGTGATCTTGGGCAAAATTCTTAATCTTCAAATACTCCTTAAAGTCGTGGAAAACACCGGCTAAAATTAAGCAGTAGTATAAATGGAAATGCTATTGTGTAAAGCTAAAGCATAGGAGGCAAACATGGCGATTTTGGAGCTAAGGAAGAAAGTTAGAGTCTCGGCGTTGGACCAACATACTGTGATTCTGAGCAAAATCAATTAGGACAAGTAGGTTAGAAAAAGCAATTGATCAATCAGGGATTTGTTAAGCACGCTACTCACCCATGAGGGTCTCGAGGCGCTGGGGGGGGGGCACTTTGGGGGGGGAGCAGCTCCGGTCATTCGAAGAGCCAGGTCTTGAGGGTCTTTCTGAAGATGTGCAGAGAGGGAGCGCATCTGATGTCGACTGGGAGTTCGTTCCAGGTCTTGGCCGCGATGTATGAGAAGGCTCTTCCACCCATTCTGGCTCTGTGGATGTGCGGGGTTTCGGCAAGGTCAGCGGATCGGAGGTTTCTCTTGGGTGCGTGGGAGGTTATTCTTTTGTTGAGGGATTGGGGTCCGTATTGTGGAGGCACTTGTAGGCATGGGTGAGTATCTTGAAAGTCACTCTCTACTCAATGGGGAGCCAGTGGAGGTCTCGCAGGTGTTGGGAGACGTGTTCTTGTCGAGGGATACCGAGGACAAGTCTGGCTGTGGTGTTCTGTATGGTCTGGAGTCTGCGGAGCAGAGACTTGTTGATCCCGGTGTAGAGGGTGTTTCCGTAGTCCAGTCTGCTGGTTATGAGTGCGTGGGTGACGGTCTTTCTTGATTCGGGGGGATCCATTTAAAGGTCTTGCAGAAGATGCGGAGGGTGTTGAAGGAGGTGGAGGCAACGGCGTTGACCTGTCGGGTCATGGAGAGGGAGGAGTCGAGTATGATGCAGAGGTTCTGGGCGTGGTCTGTTAGGGTGGGCAGGCTGCCCAGGGTGGTGGGCCACCAGGTGTTGTCCCATGCAGTGGGAGAGGGTCCGAGGACGAGGACCTCTGTCTTCTCCGAGTTGAGCTTGAGGCAGCTGCTGCTCATCCAGGATGCAACGTCATTCATTCCTTACTGGAAGCTGAGTCGGGTGGTGATGGAATCCTTGGTGAGGGAGAGGATGAGCTGGGTGTCGTCGGCGTTGAAGACTACGTTGAGGCCGTGCTGTCTGTAGATGGCGGCTACTGGGGCCATGTAGATGTAGAAGAGAGTCGGGCTGAGAGATGATCCTTGAGACTTTAATCTTCACTGGGGCTCTCTTGAAGACTCAGCTGCCAATAGGTTTGCCACTTTCCTCTCAGTAAATGATATTATCCAACACTGCACAGAACCTACACACTCTAAGGGCTCAATTCTTGACCTTGTTATATCCAAAGCAGATATGCTAACTACTGCTATCCCTATTCATGTTGACTATTCTGACCACTTCCTCATCCCCTTCTCTCTTCACCTATCTCACTCTGTAACTCTTGGCCAACCTAAAAGGACTACTACCTGTTTCTGGAACACCAAAAACATTGACATTGACAAGCTTTGCGATTCTGCTATACTATTACTTCCAATGTTTGACCCTAATTTGGATGTCAACGTTCTTACCTCCCAATGCCTCTCTGACCTTGCAGTCGAAAATTTATAATGTTGCTCCACTTCAAAGCAAAAAGCAAAGGCCTATTCCTTCTGCACCATGGTTCAATAAATCCCTCTATGAAGAAAGGAAGAACCTGAGATTCCTGGGGAAACAATGGAGACTATCTCCTTCCACCACTAATCTCTCTATTCTACGTTCAGCAAGATCAAAATACCACAAACACATCTTGCATGAAAAAGCGTCACACATCAGAATCCTCCTCGACTCAGCCAAAAACAGACCCCAAAAACTATTTGACCTCATTCAAAATACAAACTTCTCTCTCAACCATCAAGCCTGACAATTCTCCAAAGAAAAAAGCAGAATTCGCTATGTTCTTTGATGAAAAAGTGAAATCACTGGTTGATCAGGTCATTCACCCTAGCCCCCTAGAGGAGCGCAAATCCCTATTCATTTGGCAGAACTTTGACGTCATCTCTGAAGATGCCCTCCTCAAATACATTCTCGAAACAAAACCCTCTAACCATTCTTTTGATCCCATCCCGAGTGACATCGCCATTGACTTCTACACCCATACACTTCCCTATTGGAGCAGTCTGCTTAACCTCTTCCTCAGCCAAGGCTCCCTTCCTGCTGCCCTTAAAACCGGTCAGGTTATCCCACTTCTTAGAAAAACTCTCTGCTGATGCAAATGACTTCAACAACTTCCGTCCCATCACCAACCTCCCTTTTCTTGCAAAAATCACAGAAAGATGTGTAGCGAAACAACTCTCCCTAGATATTAAGGATAACAATCTTCTTGACGAATTCCAATCTGGTTTCATGCAAGACTGCAGCACTGAAACAGCCCTGCTGCAAGTGATCGACGATGCCCTGCGTGTACTTGACTCGGGGTGTCTTATCTTCTGATTCTTCTTCACCTTTCTGCAGCCTTTGACACTGTTAATCACAACACTCTCCTAAACACTTTAAAATGGGGAACAACATTTACAATGCAACTTTTACAACGCACTACACTTACAACGCAACATCCATTACAACGCATTCCATTACATAGCATGACACTACAACGCATTTTTAAAAACTACCTTTACAACGCATTGCATTACATCGCATACTACCTTTACAACGCATACCATTACAACGCATAATATTACACTACACTATCCAACACTTACCCTACTGTTGCACCCCCTGGAGTTAGAATAGTAATTTTTACCCCTATACTATCCAACACTTTCCCTACTGTTGCACCCCCTGGAGTTAGAATAGTAATTTTTACCCCTATACTATCCAACACTTTCCCTACTGTTGCACCCCCTGGAGTTAGAATAGTAATTTTTACCCCTATACTATCCAACACTTTCCCTACTGTTGCACCCCCTGGAGTTAGAATAGTAATTTTTACCCCTATACTATCCAACACTTACCCTACTGTTGCACCCCCTGGAGTTAGAATAGTAATTTTTACCCCTATACTATCCAACACTTACCCTACTGTTGCACCCCCTGGAGTTAGAATAGTAATTTTTACCCCTATACTATCCAACACTTTCCCTACTGTTGCACCCCCTGGAGTTAGAATAGTAATTTTTACCCCTATACTATCCAACACTTACCCTACTGTTTCACCCCCTGGAGTTAGAATAGTAATTTTTACCCCTATACTATCCAACACTTACCCTACTGTTGCACCCCCTGGAGTTAGAATAGTAATTTTTACCCCTATACTATCCAACACTTTCCCTACTGTTGCACCCCCTGGAGTTAGAATAGTAATTTTTACCCCTATACTATCCAACACTTACCCTACTGTTGCACCCCCTGGAGTTAGAAAAGTAATTTTTACCCCTATACTATCTAATACTTACCTTAAATGCAATTTAATATTATGCGTTGTAATGGTATGCGTTGTAAAGGTAGTATGCGATGTAATGGAATGCGTTGTAAAGGTAGTTTTTAAAAATGCGTTGTAGTGTCATGCTATGTAATGGAATGCGTTGTAATGGATGTTGCGTTGTAAAAAATGCGTTGTAAGTGCATGCGTTGTAAAAGTGTGCGTTGTAACGGCATACATCCCTTTAAAACAGAGAGTGAGCTTGGAAGGCACAGTGCTTAAATGGTTTGCTTCATTCC
This sequence comes from Triturus cristatus, assembly GCF_964204655.1. Classification (NCBI taxonomy): domain Eukaryota; kingdom Metazoa; phylum Chordata; class Amphibia; order Caudata; family Salamandridae; genus Triturus; species Triturus cristatus. Next base: position 562,029,258 of record NC_140590.1, read on the forward strand.
TCTTGGACAGATCTCAAGTGATTAAAATAGCGAGCAGCCTTTCATCTTCCATGGTGGTAGGTCAAGGCGTCCCTCAAGGATCTATTCTCGCACCCACTTTGTTCAATCTTTATCTGGAACCATTAGGAAATCTCCTAAGTAAATCTGGGATCCTTTACCATCTCTATGCGGATGACACTCAAATCAACCTTAAGGTGTTTTCCTCACACGACATCTCAATCCTTAACACTACTCTCAGAACTGTTCAAAACTGGATGTTAGCTCATCAACTCATCCTGAATCCTTCCAACACTGAATTCCTCCTCCTCTCTACCTCACTCTCTCCTCCTCCTATTCAATCTTGGATGGATAAGCTTAATTTACTTAACAACAAACCTATTGTTGTCGACAGCGCTAAATCCCTTGGTGTCATTCTTTATAAAAGGCTTAATCTACTCTCCCACATCAATTCCATTGCAAAGAATGCACGTTACCAACTGCGCCTTCTCTGGGGGATTCGATGTCTCTTTCTGGAGCAAGACTTAAAACCTTGATCCAGTCTCTAGTTCTCTCTTGGTTGGACTATTGCAACTCTCTTCTTGCTGGCCTCCCCAAATTCCACCTTTCCTCTCTTAAATACTTACTCCATTCAGTGGCTTGTTTTGTTTTTGGGGCCAAAAGAAGTGCCCACATCACTCCCTTACTGCTTTCTCTTCGATGGTTTACCATCGAAGCAAGGTCAATCTACAAGACTGCCTGTATCAACCACAAAGCCTTGCACACTTCCTCTCCTTGAAACCTGGTGAATAAACTCTAAATCTCTGGAGGCTCCAGACCTTCACGTAATGCGGAAAGTTTACTGCTTGAGCCCCCCCACCTTCAAAAGGGAAAGATCGATGGCTCAATCCTTCTCAGGCAATGCGGTTAGAATCTGGAACTTGCTTCCTCCACCTCTCCGTACCACCACCTCTATCAGGACCTTCAAATCTGACCACAAATCTCTTCTCTTCCAAAAACACTTCCAGAATTAATACATCCCTTTTCATGTCCCTCAAGGAAGTTCTTACAATGTTGTTATGTAATCTATGCCTGCACGATACTCATCCTAATGTGTTTAGATTTTCTGTGTGACTGCCACATACTTTTTCGTTTATTTCATTTGTATCTGTAACATGTAAATATGTACATTTTCCTCATGTAACGTGGTGAGTTGAATTGTGAAGCGCTCTGACACCCTTGGGTAAAGTCCGCGCTATACAAAATTGCATAAATAAATTTGAAACATAAATAAATACTCCGCAGTTGATCTCTGTGTGTTTGGAGAGGCAGGGTGGAAATATGATTCTTTGTGTTCTGCCGGTGATGAAGGAGCGTATCCATTCAAGGGCAGTTCCCTGTATGCCGGCGTCGTGGCGGCGAGAGTGCGGTGGGAGACGGTCTCAAAAGCTGTGGAGAGGTCGAGTAGGATCAGGGCTTCAGTGTGGCCTTGGTCGAGGAGGGTGCAGATGTTGTCTGTGGCGGCGAGTAGGGTGGTCTCGGTGCTGTGGTTGCTGCGGACTCCGGATTGGGAGGGGTCAAGGATGGAGTTCTCTTCGATGAATTTCATTAGTTGGGTGTTGACGGTCTTCTTGGTGACTTTTGCTACAGTATGGTAGTTCTTGAGATCTGAAGGACCTGCCGAGGGTTTCTTGAAAAGGGGCTTAACTTCTGCACATTTCCAGCTGTGGGGGGAAATGCCAGTTTGGAAGGAGGTGTTGATGGTGTGTCGTAGTTTTGGTGCGATGGTGACGGCGGCTCTGTGGAAGATGTGAGGAGGGCAGGGGTCCGTGTGTGCTCCTGGGTGGATGCCTTTCATGGTTGAATCGGTGCCTTCTGTGGTGGCTGGGGTCCAGGCAGAGATGATGGGTTGGGTGGTGTTGCAGATGGAAGTAGGTGCTGAGCTTGTTGCAGAGGTCCTGGGAGGGGGTGATGTCCGTGGCTTCGCTGGGGGGTTTGGTGAGTTCTTGAATGACGCTGAAAAGTTTCTTCAAGTTGCTGGAGTTGGTGGCTATCTTGTTCTGGATGAAGGTCTTTTTGGTAGATCTGATGAGTTGGTGGTGCTCTGTCATGGCGTTCTTGTATGTGGTGCGGTCTTCTGAAGATTTTCTGTTCCTCCATTTCTTTTCGAGGCGTCTGCAGGTGCGTCTGGATTATCTGAGATGGTGAACCAGGTGGCCTTTCTGGGGCGCTGCCTGTTGGGGATGCAAATGGGTGCGAGTTTGTCTGCGCAGTTGGTGATCCATCTGTGTAGTTCTTTGGCAGCAAGGTTGGCATCATTTGGGGTGGTGGGAGCATGGCGGTTGAGGGTGGAGTGGAAGTGCTCCTCTGTGACCTTGCTCCAGTTCCTTCGTGGTGGGTGGGGTGTAAGTTTGGGGGCGGTGGGTTTGTTGACTTGGAAGTGAATGCAGTGGTGGTCCATCCAGAGTGGCTGCGAGGTGTGGCTGAAATGGACGTTGCTGCCTCCTGCGAAGATGGGATTGAGGGTGTGTTCTGGCTTGTGGGTGGGGATGGTGACGAGCTGTTGCAGTCCGAGGTTGGCGAGGTTGTCCAGAAGGGCAGAGGAGTTGGGGTCGTTGAGGTTGTCGAGGTGCAAGTTGAAGTCTCCAATGAGTATGTAGTCTGTGTAGGCAATGGCGTGGGGTACGACGAGGTCGGTGATGGTGAATGCTGTTCATAGTACTGAGCCTTGTATGCGAGGGTGCCGCATAGGGTGGTTCTAGTTTTGGTCTGGATCTGGAAGTGAAGGTGTTTGGTGGTGGATGAGACGTTTGTGGTGGAGGTGGAGAGTTGGAGGGAGCTCTTGTGTGAAGACGAGCCCTCCTCCTGGGCGGTTGGGGTGGTCTTTCCTCTAGATCTTGTATCCATCAGGGATGGTGAAGGCGATGTTGGGGGCGGAGATGGCGTTGGTCCAGGTTTCTGTTAGGAACGCAACATCTGGCGAGAGGGTGTCGAGTACGTCCCAGATCTCTACGGCATGTCTGTGTAGGGAGAGTATGTTGAGGAGGATGCACTTCAGGGCTTCGGTGGTGCTGGTGTCCGGCATGGGGGCGGTGGCCGTGGAAGTGCGGAGAGTGGTGAAGGGTCTGTAAACAAAAGCATGTAAAACTACAAACAAACCTGGGCAAAATGCAGAAAGCAAACAGCATGTTGTTACTACCTCATTTGAATGGTTAGAAAATTTTAAAATCCGCGCACAAGAGCAATATTACGATTTCGGAGATAAAAAAGAGAAACAAAGCATGAAAACTACAAACAACCCAGGGAGACTTGCAAAAGGCAAATAGCATGAGGTGGCATCAAAGTGTATGGGTTAGAAGTAAGAAATAGGCGCACAATAGCAACATCACTGTATGCACGCTTGAAACTAAAACAACTGCATATAAAAGTACATACAATTCATGGAGAATTGCTGTAGGCAAACAGCATGCCATGGCATCACATTGTATGGGTTAGAAAAAAAAACACTATCTGCAGATTTGAAAATAAAACAAAAGCATGTTAAAGTACAAACAAACCAGGTCAAAATGCAGAAGGCAAACAGCATACTGTGGCATCACGTTCTACAGGTTTTAAAAATTAAAAATATGCACAAATAGAATAAAGGGTTAGGGACGCTGCATGGAGTTTTTGCAATAGAAGCAAAATATAATTTTGCTGTTAGAGCACTCCCTGCATCCTACTTACAATAAAAATATTAAGCTATAATGCATTGATCCGGGCCAAAATCCTTGATCTTCATGGAAAGTTTTGGAAAACATCTGCTAAAATTAAGCAGTACTATACATGGAAATGCTATTTTGTACAGCTATTGCGCAGGAGACAAAAATAGCTACTTTGGAGCTAAGGAACAAAGTTAAAGTGATGGCGTAGGACCAACATCTTGTGATCTTAAGCAAATTCCTTAAATTATAGTTTTTGAACAGATCACATTTGGTTAAGTGGTGCTTTTAAAAAGCAATGCAATATTTTTAGATGCTAGAAGCAAAATATTACTTTGATGTTCGAGCACTACCTGCACTCTAATTATAATAAACATTTTAAGATATAATGCATTGATCCTGGCTAAACTCCTTAATTTTTTAATACTGTGGAAAGTTGTGGAAAACACGGAGTAAAATTAAGCAGTAGTATAAATAGAAATGCTATTGTCTAAAGCTATGTATAGCATAGGATGCAAAAATGGCGAATAATACCATTGTTATATAGCATAGCAGGCAAAAATGGCAACTTTGCAACTGGGGAACAAATGCTGATCTTCTGTGTCAGATTGTGATTGTGGGCAAAATCCTTAATCTTGATGTACTGTAGAAAATTCTGGAAAACACCGGCTGAAATAAAGCAGTAGTTTAAATGGAAATGCTTTTATGTAAAGCTATAGCATAGGAACCAAAGGTGGCGACTTTGGACAAAAAAGACAAAGTTTGAATCTTGGCGTTGGACCAACATCCTGTTATCCTGGCAAATTACTTAATGTTCAGTTCTGTATTGAAATTATTACGTCTTTTAGTGGTGCTTGTAAAAAACACTGCAATATGTGTAGATGCTTTGAAGCTTAAAAACAAAGTTAGAATCTTGGCGTAGGCACAACATCCTGTGATTTTGAGCAAAATTATTAAACTAAGGGGCATATCAACAAGGGCTTTATCTCTGCTTTTTTGGCTTTAAAAGCCAAAAAAGGAGAGATAAAACTAGCGCCCTATCAACAACAGGGTGCTAACATACAAATTTGCATGTTAGCACCCTTTTACTCTACGCTTCCCCTTGCATCTCTAATGAGATGCAAAGGGGGCGTTCCAGAGTAAAATAATAGGAGAAATGTCGCTAAGCGACATTTCTCCTATTATCAAGAATGTCGCTAACCCTGTTAGAGACAAAAAAAGCAGCGCTAACCGCGGTTAACGCTGCTTTTTTACGTCTGGTATTTTTCAGACTTAGCCATGATATCCTATGGAAGGAGGATATCATGGCTAAATTTGCCTGTCCCTATCAACAAGGTAACGTGAGATTTTCGCTGGGTTTCCAGCAATAATCTCACGTTAGCCTGTTAGCGTGAGGATTTTTATCGCTATTGAGATAAGCGTTGCTAATAGCACGCTATCTCAGCGATAAAAATTCACGCTAGCCGGCGATAATTATTCTAGCGCTAAGTGCGCTTAGAGATAATTATCGCCGGTTGTTGTTGATATGCCCCTATATTTTTTAACAAATATTTGTATTTCCTTTAGTGGTGCTTGTAAAAAGCACTGCAATATATGTAAAAGCAGTTTGGTGTTTAAGCAATGTTGTTAATAATTAATTTCTGTGGTGCGTCCCGGAAAACAGCACTGCAAATTAAGCATTGTTGTTTATACAAATGCGAAATAGGTTTAAATTGTGTTAGTAAGGAAAGCAAAAAGGATATTATTATTATCATAAATGTAGATAACTAATAGTGGTAGTTAATTAAATACTGTGGAAATTCTGGCTGAAATGAAACAGTATTTTTGATGGAAATCCCATTATAGATAGCGAGCCGGCAAAGATGATGACTTTGCAGCTGGGGAACAAAGTTCAAGCTTTGGCGTGATCTTGGGCAAAATTCTTAATTTTAAAATACTCTCAAAAGTTCTGGAAAACTCCGGCTAAAATTAAGAAGTATTATATATAGCAATTATATTGTGTGAAGCTATACCATAAGAGGCAAACATGATGACTTTCATGGCATCACAGTCTACGGGTTGGAAATTTAGAAATAAGCGCACAATAGCAACATCACGATCTACAGGTTAGAAAATAAACAAAAGCATATAAAAGTACAAACAACTCAGGGAGAATTGCAGTAGGCAAAGAGCATATGGTGGCATCACAGTGTATGGGTTAGAAAAATGAAATGTACGCACAATAGCAACATCACGATATCCAAATAAAAAAAGGAAACCAAAGCATATAAAACTACAAACAACCCAGGGAGACTCGCAAAAGGCAAACAGCATGTCGTGAATTCATAGTGTATGGGTTAGAACTAAGAAAAACACGCACAATAGCAACATCATGATCTGCAGATTTAAAAATAAAACAAAAGCATGTAAAAGAACAAACTAGCCAGGGCGAAATAAGGCAAACAGTATATAGCGGGGTCACAATCTACGGGTTAGAAAATAGGAAATAGGCACCCAATAGCAACATAACAGCCTTACCTCTCCGTTTGCCTATCTCCACTGCTCTGCTACCAGGCAGGCAAGGCTGAAGCCTGCTCACTAATTGTGAGGAGGCGCAAGAGCAAAAAAAATGTAATTCAAAAGCTGGGAAAACACAAACAGCACATCGTGCCTGCTTCTGCAGCTAAACAAAGAACCCATTAGCCCCTTCGCTGCGGGGGTAATTCCCCCACGGCGCGCGGAGGGGGGGCGCGCGCGGAGCCGCGGTGCTCGTGACGTACCCAGTTCGTCATGAGGCACAGTGGAGCTGTGCTTATGACGAGCTGAGCTCGTCACGACCCCGGGGAATCAGGCGGGGAATCATTCGCGCGTGGGCGGGCCGCGGCCGTTATGACGAGCCCAGCTGGCCATGAGCACAGCTCCACCGTGCCTCATGACGAGCTGCGCTCGTCATGAGCACGCAAGCGGTTAATTACGTTAATAGTCCTCACAAACTGGTAATAAAAGCTGCATAGTAACAACACAAGTAAAAGGTCCAGTCCTCATGGGAGGTTACAAATGCAGACAAGGCAGTACTAACAAGCCTATTCTTGAATCAAAAGCAACGATTTCACAAGGACAGTAACAGGAGCCAATTGAAGAGATGGGTGGGAAATGGGCTGAGCTTCTAATCCATACCTTAATACAGCATAGCTTGCAGAGCAGTGCCCAGGCTTGACCTAAAAAGAGTGGAGGGCCAAACAATACTAAAAAATATATAAAATAAAAATAAATGACTGAGAGCAGGATGGAGAACATTGGAGAGCGGGAGAGAAGGGAGGGAGGGTAATGAAAGGAGCAAACACTGGAGAAGAAAGACAATTTTTAAAAAAAGCAAACAAGCATGATGGAGTGCAGGGCAGGGAGTTGGGAGGAGGAGTGGAAAATGAAAGGAGCACGCAGAGATGTCAAAGGAGGGACAAGAAGAAGGAAACGCACTCATACAGAGTAAAACTAGAATTATAAATAGTCCCTTTAAGGATGCAGTGCAAGGATACAAGCCATCCAATCAGAATGCTGCGGGTTGGGACAGACAAACAAATAGGAAAAGCCATCAAATGGACAATTGAGATAGATCACAAACCCATCAAACCATGAGCAAGGGGCTGACCCAAAGCCCACTCTATGTATATGTAATATATTGGAAACAATAAGCCTGCTTAACTGACATCTAAAATTGTCTTAATCCAAGGCCTAAAAAGGTCACTTTATTGAGGCGTACCATAGGTTTTCAACATTATTTAACATTTAATGGACTCTGGCTTGTTGCTTGTCCTTGTTTAGACTTCACCTTTATCAATCAGCTTGATCATCTTTCTAAAAGGGAGGTCGACCTATCCGTTTGCCACCTCCATCCACTTTTTATTATCAATAATCAATTGAATAGTAGCTGTTACCTAATGCTATTGGTCTTGAATGTAACCTGAACATCCATCTGCCCACTGTTGCCTTCCTTGTACCCTTCTACTTTATTCAGTAACAGCCAGTTTATAACCTCATCTTAACTTTGATAGCTAGCCTTAGATGATTTTCCCCAATATGTGACAACACAGCACAATTGATTTTTATTTTTCCCCTCTACCTCTCTGTCGTTCTCCTAGATCGGACAAAGAGGTCCACAAATTCTATCATACACATCCTGTAAGTTTCAATACTAAGAAATGACAAATGAACTCTGTCCCGTGAAACAAATGTGGCTTTCCCAAAACAATGTCCTCATACATTATATGCACTATCCCCTCTTTCTGCAAAAACTGGTAACTTCTCAGTTTATTCGTTTTCTTGGCCTGTTAACCATCAGCAGTTTTCTTGACCCTTTGAACATTTATCTCGGGAGGAACCTAGCCCTTTCGATCTCAACCCGAAGCCATTTTTGATTAATTCTCAACAGGCCCATTTTAAACATTATGATGATCGGTCACCGATTTATGTATTATCAGCACACATGGGTTGCCCCACATCACTATAATCCTAGGGTCTACATACAGTTCTCGCTACGGTAGAGACCACCAATTTCTTCAACAATAAACAAATTTGCCTGCCATTATGTCTTCCATTAGTGTGCTTACCTGACCACTTCGCAATTGAATTGGTGTAAATTTAGATTTCTAGCGGCCCCTCCATCTCATGCAAGACATCTGTAATTGCAACAAAGCTAGCAACTGGTATCATGATGGTAGCCCTTGCTCATCCTGGAAATCCAATTAGAATCTAGCTGACCGCCATATCTCCATTTCTTCCATTCTGCTCATGCCTATGCTCACGGCCTCCATGGGTGCCTCAGTATGGAATGAGTAGGTGCAAAAGCAATGCAGGTGTAAACCACAACTACTCTGGCACTGCTTGATATAGTTAGCACCTGACCACTTTTTACTAGTGCCCCATCCTTGTGCATGAAATACAGTCCTCTCTTTTACCCAAGTGGGTGCAACACTCTGTTCCGCAATGAACCAACAGCACGGCCATTCGTTTCCCCCTCTTGTCAGTCTTACTCTTCTCAATCCAAAATCACACCGTCTCGTTTCCAAACTCTACATCCTCCAACACCTACCAGGGTAGGCCTTTAATCCCAACCAGCAATGACACCCTCCGAACCCCAAAAAAACATTGTGGTAAAAAAAGGCCTTAAATAACCCTTTTCCCAATTGGACAGGCATACCCAGACCAATGTCTCCTAAATCCCAGTTCTCAATTTGAGCCAGTGGTTGCCAGTGGTGCCCACCGGCACTCATTTCTGGGGACTGGCTCTTGTTTTCCCTAAAAAGATATTGATCTGGAGAAAGAGAGGGAAAAACACACAAACGGGAAAGAAGGAAAAACGGAAAGATAGAATAACCGCCACAAAGGGATAAATGGACAGGCATTGCCTAGTAGGGATTACAGAGGCTTGGGGCCAAGACTACCCAGCCCTAGTGTCTGGCGCGCTGACATTTAATTGCACCAGACGCAGGCTTCTGAGCAGAGCTTTGGTCACTGATACTCATTCTTTTACACACTAAACACTGCTCCCTCCACACTAGAATACCCACCATTATTGGTGTCCACCCATCCCACCGGTCTCCATCTAATCCTGGCTCACCCTTCTGACAGTCTTCTGCACGTCTCCCCCCAGCATCCCCAGAACACTCTTACATGGAAAGCTTTCTTCCCCAACTTCCCTGATACCATGGCTGGTGCTAGGGCTCTGCTTATCAAGGCCAACAGGTTAAATTCCAAGTCCTCCACCCACAGTCTCGCCATAAAGATATTCCAAGCCAGACGGTAAGTACCTATTGTGCTGGAAGCCAGCGATGAGTCGATCAGCTGTCTTGCAGTCAGACTCCCATTCACCACAGCTCCCCTCTGGCCAGGGTAGTCTCTGCTTTCGGCACAGGAACCGTCCCACAAACTCTTGCCTATTGCCGCCGACATAACGCGGCGGATATTACACTGTCGCTGCATGAAAAACTAGATTGAATGCAAATATCTCAGCACTATCGTCTGCAATACACTACCCGCCCATTTGTCCTACTCTGACATTCTGTTTATCCCACGTACAGCAGCCTGTTATCAACTGCAAACACCACTTTCTTGTTTGCTCACTGCTTTCCTCGCAAGGGCATTACCACAATCACAAGAATTCTTTCAAGGAAAACTGTGCTCTGCTTTCTTATCTCAAGCCACACCAATGTCTGCCCCAGTAAAGTCCAAATCTCTGGCTTTTCTACGTCAGAATATATCTCACTCTGCCACTGTCTCACATCCTCACCCAGCCACATGCACTCTACATTGAATTCTTCAAAGAGTGCGTTCTAATCGTCCACACCCATCTTCATGCCTGTGTAATTCAGCTTTCTCGCAAGGCACAAGCCAGGGTACACACACGTACACAGCGTCCACCCATTATTTTCACAGGGTGGGCGCCAGCCACCCTGACAAGAAGTTGGGCCCCACAGAAATATACTACACTTGTGCTGGTGTCATTTTCAGACACCGTGACACACACGTTCATCAGCGCCTACACGTTGTCTGCTTTCCATTCTCGGCAGCAATGTGCAGGCAGCGAGTGAGTTTTTTTCCACCTACAGAGTGCCAAAGATAAAGTTAAGGGGCCATCAGCCTCCTTTAGTTTGAATATCCTGACTGGAGGTGGCCTGGAACCTCACACTTAAATGTAAATACAATGGAGGGGAAACAAAGGCACACAGCTTGTATGTTATCTTTTCACAGGTACCTAAGCGAGGCGTGCTTTTAACTTTGTTCAGTAAGTGTATGCACTGTAAGAATGTTAGATGTGTTGGTCTGCCCCAGTATTTACACAAATAACAATTTAATAGCACTTTTTAAAAATTCTTTTGTAGTGCTATGCATCCCACTGCGGAGTGTTAGTACATACTTGTAGATGACCTGAAGCACACCCTGTCTTTATTTGTAAAGTTCATATGTATTCCTTTTTTGTTGTTTAGCGTGCAGCACTCGATTTATGCGCTCCGTCCCCAATGCGCATTTGGAAACCATCAAAGAGTGGTGACGCGCTGTTTGCGGGTCACCAACAAGTTGCACAGCCTCATGCACCACTTGTATTCCAATTAATACTCGTAATCAAAATTATTTCAAATGTTCCATCCATTTTATTTCATTTCCATATGTTAACCGCAATTGTCCATCACGTCAAAGGTACGAAGTTTCAACGTTTTTTGCGTTTTAATTGCTCAAGAATTGCCATCTTGGCCTATTCGCAGGCATATAACGAAACTCGATTTATCCAAGTCAGCAAGATACATTTTCACCCAATGCAATCACTATGTGTACTTTACGTATATTTTTAAACATCACAGATACTCCTGACGAAGGTCGTAACAGACCGAAATGCATTGGGTGAAAATGTATCTTGCTGACTTGGATGAATCAAGTTTCGTTATATGCCTGCGAATAGGCCCGGATGGGCAATTCTTGAGCAATTAAAACGCAAAAAACTTTGAAACTTTGCACCTTTGACATGATGGACAAGTGTGGTAAACATATGGAAATTAAATAAAATGGATGGAACATTTAAAATAATTTTGATTACGAGTATTAATTGGAATACAAGTGGTGCATGAGGTTGTGCAACTCGTTGGTGACCCGCCGTAAACACCACGTACCACTCTTTGGTGTTAGTAACATACTCATACATTGACAATAAATTATGTAAGTGTGTGAATCAGTGTACAAGATAAGTTACATGAGACAGGGTTACAAGGTGAATGAGTCACGTCCTTCATAGCTCACTGTGCTATATTACAAGGATTACTATTTATGAACTGCAGGTAACAAAAGGATCTCTTTATTAAAAGCAGTAACCCACTTACCTGGTTACATAAAATACAAATCTGTCTTCTGCATGTTACGTGATGTGCTTTTTTTGCAGGAGACACATTACCTTATACTACTTTGATTCAAATCTGGGACTTCACAAAACACAGATCTCTCCAACAAATGTATTCACCTCCAGTTATCTCACCATTATTATTACCTGAGATTTACTGGGCACCTCTGCAGCAGATACCTTAACCCCATAAAATATTTTAAGATGTAGACTTCACAACCAATTAAGCAGAACAGATCTACTGCCATGCTTCTCCTTGTTGCCAATTTCTTTGTGGCAGAGTAAAAAAATGCATTAGTTGAGGACCAGATTTTGCATTGGTATAGCGCCACTTTTTTGGCACAACCCTGACGCCAAATCTCATTTGTTAAATCTCATAATGCGCTTAAATGTACTCATACCTGATAAACATAGGTGCGCGGTCTTAATATGTGATATCACTTCTTTTAATGTCACTTCCTGTGATGTCACGTGCAATGTCGTGCGTCGTGACATCATGTGCTGTGATAGCACATGTCATGATTTCCCTTGCACACCACCTAACTTGGTTGGACCCCCCAGGACTTGAGCCCTGCTTTCTTGTTAGATTTCATAACACCTGCTGTAGCCATAACCAGACATCAACCAGTAGCCGAGCCAGCACCATGGCCTTGCACACAAAGTCCTGGTACTCCCAAAAAAGTGCACGTTTTTCAGCTCACTTTGTTTCATATTTCTCACCTGCTAGCCAAAGCCCACAGTCTGTCCTGGGTAGCTCACCGCAATCTTCATTGTCATGGAATCCAATTCAGTGTCCAAGACGATTAGATTCAAAGCCAGTCCTCCTATTGTGTGTTCTCTTGCACTGTTAACAACTGCAATAGGTCTTGCATTTGTGAGAGTTAGAGCTATTGGCATTGTAAATCACAATGTGTTTTACGCATGTGTTTTGGTTTGTAGTGGAGTGGATGTATGTAGTGTGGAGTGGAATTATGTAGGTTGAATTGAAATTGTCTGGAGTGATTTTTTGTAGTGGAATTAAGTGGCATTGTGTGCAGTGGAATTATGCGGATAGTAATTATGTGGTATTGAGTATGCTAGAATACTGTGAAAGGATATTATTTACGTTGTGGAGTAGTATGTAGTGGAGTTTAATTATGTGGTATGCTGTTGAATTTTGTGGCATGATGTGGACTTTTGTTGGTTGGATGTATGTGATGTGTTGATTTATGTGGTTTGCTGTGTTATGTGGTGTTGAATGGAAATGTGAAGAGTTGAACTGTGTGGCGTGGAAGTGTGTGGGGCCCAGTGAAATTATGCTGATTGAAATTATGTGGCAAGGCGTGAAGTGTATTTATGTGGATTGTGTTACCAAGTTTTAAAATGATGAAACAATTTGTGTGCTCAATATCTGGAAGCGTGCTGTGTTCTACAGTTAAGACAAGGCCGAGTTCATACGTGTTGGTGAGACTTGAAAAATGTAGGGCCTCTGCGTCATGCATACCCATTGTGTCAGCCATTTTAGTGCGTCTTTACAAGTCTGAAAACTAAAAAATAAGGCTGATGCGGCCTCTGTAATCCAATTGCTGAAATCCTGTCTACCCCACACAAAGAGGTCTATAACAAGCATTTACAATGCAATGGTCTCGGCATTGGTAAAGTTAGAGCTATTGGCATTGCTCATGACATTATTTTTGTTTATGTTTTTGTTTTTAAAACATTTAAAGAAACGGCATTGTCACGAGCAATGCCAATAGCTCTAACTTTAACAATGCCGAGACCGTAGCATTGTAAATGCTTGTTTAAACCGGTGCCAGTGACTCCTTTAAGCAAGAAAAACAAAATCAGAAATCTCTATTTTGACCTTTCACAAGCTAGAACTTCCTTACATCAGTGGTCGGGTCTCAAACTACCGCGGCGTTCCGGCTGGAACTCGAGAAAAAATGTAAAAAAAAAGGGTCACCTTTTAATTTTCTAAACACGTCTACGCATTCACAAAACAAAACGTGTTACAAAAAAGGACTATTGATAAAACCAGACACAGACCCCATTTAATATTTCCAATCGCTTTCGTTAGTAAACTATAAATGAAAAGACGGGGGGGCGGGGGGAGTTACGGCGCTAGCAAAAGGCGGCAGGTCCCAGAGCGCTCGCCTCTCCGGAGAAACGCTCTCATTTGAAATGTCGCGTTCAACATTTATTTTACTGTTTTTAAAATGTTTTATTTTTCTGTTACTTTTGTGTCGTTTATTTATTGCTCTTGTCAAGGGGAACAGTCGAAACCCGCTTGAGTCCAACCTTTCTGCCTGCTACTCGTCGGAGATTTAAGAAAACGAATTCCACTTTTTAGCTTTTTTTATAGTAAACATATATTCATATAAATAATTCTATTCGGAAGGACACGGGTCCTCATGACTTCTCCTGTTTTCGTCTGAGAAGGTCCCAGCCGGTCCTGGCACGGCGTGTGTTGCACAGCCTCGCGTGTGCTGCCATCTTATCACACTTCTAAATAATGGTTTTAATATTTCTGTAAACATCCCTCCCTCCCGGGTTCACTATAACACAGGGTGGCAAAGCGGGTGTATTAGAAGAGAGAGTGGAGAAGAGAAGCCGACATTTGGGGGGTGGAGATGGCTGTGAGGTGACTATGTTTTCCGCCCAGTCTCATGGGCTCGTGGGAATTCATATATAGACATATTAAATGATTCCTCATCCATACGGCTGCCTGACTTGGGAGGCTAGTCAAAACTCATTTCGCAGAAAGTTCAATAGATAGACAGACAGACAAATGGATAGATAGTTAGATAGATAGACTGAGTCTAGCATGTATATATGTTTTTCTTTTTACTCCGATCAGCCCCTCCCACCAGGCGGTCCCCCTCACATTTAATAATCCTAAAAGCACTCGTTCTCTGGAGGAGCCTCTCCTTGGCATCGCTTATTTAACTAAAATGGCTATTTTTTAAACGATGGTGTCTCAGTTATGAACAGTTTCACCATCGCTGTCAGTCACATACACGATGTTTAAAGAAAAATTAAAATTAAAAAGATTCGGATTAACTCCCTAACAGTCTCCTTTGGGTCCGATATTTTAATTTTGCGCAATCCATCGCTGCGGGGGGGGGACACAATTCATTACTTCTTCATCATTAAAAGAGCGCAGCCTTAATAAAGTTTCTTACAAACTCTGGGCGAGAGCGGCCTCTTCCTCGGAGCCCTTATTTCTATCTTAGTAACTGCTGCCCTTGAAGCATACAGATATTATCTACTGTGAAGGACACGAAGTGTCTTACACAATTAAAATACAAGTATAACATCTAAAAATCGCTACTCATTTTTAACTTTTGAGTAATTTCCTTTCGATGCTATTTTTTGGGAACACGATAAAAGACAGACGGAGTGAATCTGAGATCCCCCGGGCAGTCACTGGTTAATCTTTGTTGTGAGGCCATGCAAGGGAGGGTCAACATTTTCATTCCACCCTCAATGGAGACAAGTTCCGGATTTTTACACGTTATCAAAGTTGAAATGTTTGTAAAATCATTTATTTTCCCATTATGACAGTGGAAAAGTCTTTACCGCAAAAACAACTTTGACGGCTATTTCTCCCACTAAATGTTGAACTGTAATTAAGGATAAAGCGCTCGGTTTTCTCCCACAAAACCCGTTTGGGGACCACCTCTTCCGCATGTAAAAACAAATATTTTGTTAATTTGATAAAACGCGCAAAGTTTCTGGAAAACCCTAATAAGTCTCCTACTAGAGTAATGCAAGTCTAACACAGGGCCCAACAGTAAACAAGCCGAGGGCACCGGAAGACACCACCGCCTTTCTCCGAGGTCAGCCAGAAATGCCTCGGAGAAAGGCAGCGGCGGTTTCGAATTCGGGGGCGTGTTTTCCTTTTCTCTCCTCTTGCCATTGGCTGGAGGAGATAATTAGAAAAGTTGGAAAAAACACGCCCCCGAATCCGAAAAGGACGGGGCCTGTTCGGAGTGACGGACCTCTTCTCCAATGGCTGGCAAGCATTCAAGAGGCCAGCCAATGGAGAACAGGGGAGAAGAGGGGCGGGTTCAAGCCCCTCTTCTCCAAGTCATTAATTCTCGGACCGAGACTGCGCAAGCGCAGCCTTTGAGCCGAGACCTAAAAACGAATAACCAAAAAGAATGGCGTCACTCCTATGTATCATCCACCATCATTTCATTTTGCTTTGTGCTTCCAATTCAGTATCCTGTACACATTTATTTCGTTGAGTCTTTATCTGTGCTATAATGTGCATATTGTTATTTGTAATGTAACTGGCAATTCGCATGGGATTACACAGTTTTTGGTGGTATAAAAATGAGTTTCCTATTACCCCTTTAAGCTTTTTTTGTACTAGCAGGTTCAGATGATGCAATTCTGAGTTTACCTTATTGTTTGTGGGTGTGAGTGTGGGGGTGGACGGTTGCTTCGTCTTCTGTGGCTGCTCATTCTAGAGAGTTTGTAGGACTTTAAACTGCAAAGGTGTGTTGTTGTTGCCTTTCTGGATATGTGTATCTGGAATTCTTTAGCTCAGTTTTCTGCGCTAATCAGTGGGTGTCATCCTAGATCAACTTGTCAGGTGCTGTTATGGACATTCCATTGGTTTTTTACAGGACAGCTGGCTGGTGCTTCTCATTGGGTTCCTGTCCCACTTGGTGCACCTTTTGGTGTAGACAGTGGCCTCGATGGCACTACCAAAGAAAGGCGTTTCACAACTACAGTCAATAGCTGTATCTTGAGTTATCAAGAAGTGTATTTTCCTAGGGAGCTGAATTCCCAAGAAGGCTTTCTAGGTTGTGTGTGCAGTAATTCATCTTATATTGATCTTGGCAGGGTTTTGCTTTGTGCCTTTTCTAAAACAATCATGACTGTGGGTTTTTTTCAGCCTCCATATAGTGCAGTGCTTTTACAGCATACCACAGTGCTGTAGTAGGCACCTTCTGTTAGCGACAGACATACCACACGGGCTGCAGAGGACTGACAGTTCTTATATATGCCTTGTAGTGGTAATGCAAGAAATGGTGGCTATTCTAGAGGGGTTGAAAAGTCATTCGTAATGTTGTTGACTAGAGTTAAGCTGAGAGAACACCCTTCATACAAGTGTGAAGCAGACCATATTCTTGTTTTATTTTCACACTTCATTTTCTCTGGGCGAACAATCCTAAAATAGCAATCATGCAACTATCCCCCTGTTCTGCCTTCAAAGTATATACTGCAAGGAGCCAGTTTGTGATAATGGGTGCAGGGTTTATATGTAGTTGTCATTCCTGATATTGGCGAGGCAACATTTTTAGTTGTCTCACGACAACGGCAAGAGCAACACTGGAGCACTGTGCCTCGGAGTCACCTTACCTAGGCAGTGAGAAACTCGTTGTGTAATGGTAAACGCCCCATCCCCAAACTTTGAACTCCAAGCTCATCACAATTCTCTTGTTTTTCACATCAACCTTGTCCAAGGTGAGCTTGGTAGGGAGAGGATTTGGCCTAACGGCTAGGGTGCTCGAACTCGAACCTGGGGAACTGGGTTCGAGTCTCGGTAGTCGCTGAACACTCCTGTGATTCTGGGCAAATCACCTAATCTCCCCGTACCTAACAAAAACGAATGTGTGTTCTCATGTAACATTACGTAAAGCGCTCTGATACCTGATTGGGTTCGGGTCAAGTTCCCGCTATATGAAACTCTGCAAAAAATAAAAAGAGACATTTTGCTCTGCCACAAACAGCTTGAGAATAGCAAGTGTTCACACCAGGCCCCGGCTCCAGGATTTTTTATTTGGGTGGGCCAAGGGTACATTCGGGTGGGCCACTGCTGGCCCGATCTATCGCTTATATGTCTAGCCAGGCCTGCTTCTGGGCCCTCCTTTATCTCTCCTTAGTCTTACAAGGCCCAGTAAAACGCACTCTTTTCCAAATCTTTCTAAATGTTATCACTCTCAAAAAAGTGATTTTCTTCCATGTAATGTCCCTTTGATGGGAAGAGGAGATTTCTAACGTGCGAGTATCAGGCAAGTGACTCTATTCGGGCTCCCTCTGGGCGAGCCTACAGGGAGAAACCCTCTTCATTACTACCTCCACCTGACCCCGGACTCTGCAGCGCAATCCCTTACAGGCTTGATTATCCACTTTTCTACCACCCCTCTCCATATCTCACAACTGACCTTGGGCACCAGCCCCATATCAGCCACCATTCAGTTCCACTTTCATTATTCCCAGTAAAAAACAATAGTAAAATCACCTTCAAACTTGAAACATTGAATATAGCAGTAAATGTAATTAGCATGCTTGTTAAAGTATGCTCCACAGTTGTCCTAATCACCTGACTGTTAATTAAATAAACGGAAACAGAAAGGCCATGACGGGGCCGGCTTTAGTGCTGGTGCGAAAGTCTTTTTGACCTCTTTCTCTGTAGATAACTTAACTACCACCCTCCAACAGTGCACTTCATCTCTCCATAGCCACTCCCCCTCACGGCCTCCTCCTCAGACTCCCTAACTACCACCCTCTACAGTGCCCCTCATTTCTCCGTACCTCCCCCACACCCAATGGCCTCCTCTTCAGATTCCCTAACTGCCACCCTTCACCAGTGCGCCTCATCACTGTAGTTCCCCTGACCCCATGACCCCCTGATTGGATTCCCTCACTGCCACCCTCCACTAGTGCCCCTCATCTCTCTGTAGTTCCCCCCCACCCTGTGACCTCCTCCTCGGCTTCCCTCACTGCCACCCTCCACCAGTGCCCCTCATCTTTCAGTAGTTCCCCCCCACCCCAGACCTCCTCCTCGGATTCCCTAACTGCCATCCTCCACCAGTGCCCCTCATCTCTCCGTAGTTCCCCCCACCCGTGACCTCCTCCTCGGAGTCCCTCACTGCCACCCTCCACTAGTGCCCCTCATCTCTTTGTAGTTCCCCCCAACCCATAACCTCCTCCTCGGCTTCCCTCACTGCCACCCTCCACTAGTGCCCCTCATTTCTCTATAGCCCCCACCCATGACTTCCTCCTCGGATTTCCTCACTGCCAACCTCCACCAGTGCCCCTCATCTCTCTGTAGTTTCCCCCCACCTTGTGACCTCCTCCTCGGATTTCCTAACTGCCACCCTCCACCAGTGCCCCTCATCTTTCTGCAGTCCCCCCACCCCGTGACCTCCTCCTCGGTTTCCCTCACTGCCACTCTCCACTAGTGCCACTCATCTCTCTGTAGTCCCCCCACCCCGTGACCTCCTCCTCGGATTCCCTCACTGCCACTCTCCACTAGTGCCCCTCATCTCTCCGTAGCTCCCCCCACCCCATTACCTCTTCCTCGGATTCCCTCACTGCCACCCGCCACTAGTGCCCCTCATCTCTCCGTTGCCCCTCTCTCATATCCATTCCATTCGTTGTATAGCGCTACTCATATGAGTGTAGGGTGCAGTAGCGGCCCATGGAGGGAGTGCCGCGGAGCAGTGGGGTGGGGTGGGGCGGGGGAGTAAACTCCGGCTCACGGCCAACTGGAGTAATGTAAACAAATAAATAAATAAAATAAATTCCGTTGCGCGAGCTAAAACACCAAATGCGTTTCAGCGCGCGCAATGAAATTTGTTTTATTTATTTATTTGTTTACATTACTCCGGTCGGCCATGAGCCGGAGTTTACTACCCCCCGCCCTGCACCACGGCACTCCCTCCACGGGCCGCTACTGGTAGGGTGTCACAGTACTTTACATAACAGCACACATTATACAGGGACAATAAATCAGTCTACAGGGAATGTCACATAAGCCAATGAGGATTACAAGGTGTAGAAATCACGTCATCCATACTGGTGGGCAATATATTTTATGGGGGTTTGGTCGAGAGAAGCACAAACTCATGATTTAAAGAGTACTGCAGTGGTTGTGGGTTGGCTTTGCTGATAAAAATGTATAACTGCCCAAACCAATTATTTTTAGTAACATTAGAATAATGAAAGAATGGAGAAGTTCTAACTATATCATAACACAAAAAAGCGAAGTTTGTATGCACCTCTTTGATGACAGTTCATAAGTCACTGTCCTATGTTAGGATAGTAACTTCTGAACTGCAAGTAACACAAGGATATCTGTGACAGAGGTAGTAACCCACTGAGCTATTGCCATATAATTCAGTTTATCTGCATATAAAAACTACCAACAGACAAATGGTTGCTCTGCAGCAGGTTCCTAAATCACCAGTTGTCTGAACAGTTTTTATTGTTGTTGTACATCGGTGGCAGATTCACTGCGAGGGCCAAGGCTCATGTTTGGGTGGGCCAGGCTCATGTTTGGGTGGGCCAGGATCATGTTTGGGTGGGCCTAGTCCACCCGGCCCACCCTCTAGAACCGGGCCTGGTTCACACTTCAGAGCTGCGCTGCCCTCCCTCCACTGAACCGACTGCACCAGGCCATGCAGGTAACATTCATCGAGTGTAATAAATCCTAAAGGCCTCTACGCCCCGCCTGATAGTTCCTCCCATCGGGTGTATGATGACGCAACTCACAACATATAAAACTGTGATTGGTTCATGCTGGAACTAATTGAAAAGAGGAAGGAGGGGCAGAGTGGGTCGAGCAGGCAGCAGTCATGTTTGAAACCGAGTTTAGCTGCATACACTCAATGAATTGCACGCACTCATGGCCACAGAAAGCAGAGGCGCACTCTACTTGGGGATGTGCATTTTCATTTTCCAAGACTAGCATGATGTCTGTTGTGGCTAACTGTCCCTGAGAATTTATCCAGGTGATAAAGGATTATGTTTGATCCCTATTTCCACAAAATGCCAGCTCCTGGGATGTACCAAACAAAGCGCTGGACACAAAACCATGCCTCCGTATTCCTTTACCAAATAACCATCAAGCTCTGTGCCCAACAGACTATAAATTGTTCTAACAAAAGGCTAATTTCATATAACACTTTCCGAATCGTCCCACAACATTCCGATCTGTAGTGTCATGTTAATGGAATAAATGGAATACATTTTTATATAGCGCGATAGCTACCTGCAGGCGTCCTAGCGCTTTAACAGAATACAAGTGGGTGGCGCGGGTCGAGGTTATCTCCTGAAGAAAAAGGTTTTTAATTTTCTACGGAAAAGCAGGATGTTAGGTTCAGATCGGATAGAGAGTGGGAGGGAGTTCCAGAGCCTGGCCGCGTTTGTTGAGAACATTCTTCCTCCACTTCTTTCTTTTTTGAACCTAGGAATGATGACTTGGAAGGCGAGGGTCGACCTCAGCTGCCTTTTGGGGTGGTAGGTGGTGATCAGGGTGTGATTCAGGGTTGCTCCTTTCCTCCAGTAAGCACGGTGGGCGATGCACATGCTTTTAAAGTTGACTCTATCCTTTACTGGCAGCCAGTGAAGGGCTCTTAATTCAGATTTCACTGATTGCCGTCTGGGGATGCGTAGGTGAGTACGAGCCGCGCAGTTTTGGATAACCTGCAGTTTTTTTAGGGTAGATTCGGGGGCTCCTAGGTAAAGGGCATTTCCGAAGTCTAGCCGGGAGAGGATTAGACCCTGGACCAAGATCTGTCTGGCCTTGAAAGGGAGGAGCGGTAGGATCTTTCGTATGAGTCTCATAATACCTATACAGGTGGCTGCTAGTTTGGTTGCTTGGTGGCCGAAGGTTAATGCGTTGTCCAGCCAGATGCCCAGGCTCTTGATGGAATTCACGGCTGGGGGTGCGGGGCCTAGAGCTGGCGGCCACAGAGAGTTGATGGATTTTTGGGGGGAGTTACCCAGCACCATTAGCTCTGTTTTGTCGCCGTTCAGCTTCAGGTAGGACTGGCTCATCCAGGTGCATACTGCTTCCATGCAGCCTCTGAGATCGCTGGAGTAAGAGGAGGGATGAGTCAGGGTAACCACCAATTGCGTGTCGTCGGCGTAAGACACGACTTGAACGCCAAAAGGGCGTATTATTTCTGCAAGGGGAAGCATGTAAATGTTAAATAGTGTGGGGTTCAAGGACGAGCCCTGAGGAACCCGACAACTAAGTGGTTTGCTGGGCGAGGTGGTATTGCCCTCACAGACACGGAAGGAGCGGCTAGAAAGAAAGGAGTGTAGCCAGGTCACAGCAGTGGAGGTTATCCCTAGCTCTGACATTTTGTGGCATAAGATGTCATCATTCACAGTGTCGAAGGCGGCACTGAGGTCCAGTAAAACGATGGCCGCAGTGCCGCCCTGATCCACGATTTTTCTAGCTCCTTCTGTTACTGCTAATAAAGCAGTTTCCGTTCCGTGCATGGGGCGGAATCCAGTCTGAGAGGTGTCCAGAGAGTTGTTAGTTTCCAAGAATTCTGTCAGGCATTGGTTTACGTATTTTTCCGCGATTTTAGTCATCCACGGTAGCAAAGAGATCGGGCGGTAGTTCCCCAGATTCATCGGGTCTAGATTGGATTTCTTCAGGAGAGCCTTCCCTATAGCTTGTTTCCACTTTGGGGGAACAAGCCCTACTGAGAGAGTGTTGTTGATTAGGTTCAGAATAGTGGGGAGGATGGTGGGGGTAATAGTTTTTAGGAAACGAGCTGGGGCTGGGTCACTAGGGGATGACTTGTAGTATTATGGATTCTAGATTAGTAGACTGCAGAGGAGGGAAGGTTTCCAGAGAAGTAGGAGGGGTGGGTCTGGTATACTGTTGAGCCGATAGGGGGTGAGGGGATGGGGGGAAGGAGGAGTAGATCGTGGCTATTTTATTGTAAAAATAGTCGGCCTGTTCATTGCAGCGAGTTTGTGCGGTCAGAGGATCTGGAAGCTTGTCTGGGAGTTTTAGCAGATTTTTTGCGATCTGGTAAATTTCCTTAGGTTTGGATGCTGCTTCGTTAATCTTATTTTCGAAGAAACTGGCTTGGGCCTTTTTTATGTTGATTTTATAGAGTTTTAAAGACGCCCGATATTCAGTTTTGTTGGTATGAGAATAGTCAAGGCGCCATTTCCGTTCCAGTCTTTGGCATTCTCTCTTAAGAGTGCGCAGGTCCTGGGAGTATCAAGGGGCATTTTTAGGTCTATGTTTGGATTTGATGTCCTTAAATGGGATAGTGGAGTCTAAAGAGGTGGTAATCCATTTATTAAAATTGTCGTTACTGATGATCGGATCGGGGTTGTTTTCCGGGGCAGAAACTTCCAGTGCGGAGGTCCACAGGTTGGTATTGAGTTGTGACCATTTGCGATCTCTGCTTGGGGCAGGGAGTGGTGTGGGGCGAGATTCTGCTGGTGCCCAGGAGAATGGGATCATGAAGTGGTCCGTCCATGGGAGGGTGATGGGTGAATTAACTGTAAAATGGGTACAGTTACTTAAGATAGGATCCAAGAGGTGACCTTTTTCGTGGGTGGGTTGCAGAACTAGTTGGGGGAGATCTAGTGCTAGTAGATTATTTCGTAGTTCGGCGGCTGCCGAATCCAGGGGGTCGTCTAAGTGCACATTTAGATCGCCTAATAGAGTGTAATTAGGTGATGAGCAGATACCACTGGCTATCTCTGGGGCAAGTTGGTTTATAAAATTAGTCGGAGTGCCGGGTGGACGGTAGATGAGAGTCCCTGAGAAGGTACAGGTAGGGGAAAAGTCCAGCGAGAAAGTGAGGTGTTCGCAGTTGGATAGATTAGTTGGAAAGGAGCGGCAGGTGTAGCAGTTTTTATAAATAATGGCTATGCCGCCGCCTTTTCCAGAAGAGCGATCTGCTCGGAGAATTTGGTATTCTGCAGGGAGTGATTGAATGACTTCGGGGTCGGAGTCAGATTGGAGCCAAGTTTCCATGAGGAAAATGGCGTCGGGGTCTGTGTCCGAGATCAGCAGGGATATTTCTGTGGCATGTTTTCGGAGGGATCTTCAGTTGAGTAGAACCATGCGGAACAAGGGGGAGGGTGTGGTAGGGTGGCTTTGAAACTTACAGTGTGAACAGTTGAAGTGTTTTGTAGTGGGGTCCCATGACGCATGGCAAAGATTATTAGAGTGTCCACGTAGGAGATGTAGTTTGTTGGGGGAGTACTGTATGGGACAAATTTTGCCAGCAGTCATGGCCCTTGTTCCCGGTCGGTCGCGGACGGGCGCAGACGGGCTTGCCTTTGGCGCGCCTTCGGCGCCCCGCCGGCGCCGCCGCTGCGCCCGTCCGCTGTGCCTCCTGGGTAGGGAAATCATTTTGTAGGGCTAGGGCCTCGGGGTGGGAGGGGCCTAGCAAGGTGATCGGTTTCCTCACCCAAGATGATGGGCCCGGAAGTTGAAAGTGCAGCAGGGAAGCCGAAGGCTCTGTCGGTTTCACGAGGGGGGGCAGGATGCGCTATCACTCAGCGTCGGCCTGATTAGTAAGTGGCAGAATACAAAATGTGATTTTAAAAGAAGCTATAATACAGCATTCGGTTTTCAAGTGCGCGTTAAAAACAATCTATGGCTTTTGCAGTCAAGCGGTAAAGTTACTAGCACTATCCCGGCTTCCGCCTCAGGACCAAACAACACACACCACACTCACTCGTAGTCAGTGGACGAATGGTGTAATCGTTGTTCTTTTGTAGGGCTAGGGCCTCGGGGAGGTTAAAATTCAAATAAACCAGTGCACACTCCTCTTTAGTGAAATCGTTAGCTATTTACCTTCCCAACAGAATGCTGGCATGATACTCAAGGGTGGTATTGGTAAATTAACAAATGACCACTATTCTAAAGTCCCCGCCCTCTTTTGTTCATGAGCTCCTTCAATAAGCGCATCCTCAACAACATCAACATGTTTTTTATTGCCAGCAAGTTCTTGCCCATCTACCATTCTAAGGTCCATCATTCAGAATTAGGAATCCAAATTTCCCCCCTCTTTTAGCTATTTGGAGCTCTTTCTCTCAGTTCTGTTCAACAACCACTGTCAGAATCCAATAGTATTAACTCATGTATTAGATTTTTCTTATAATCTCTCCATCAGTCCCTCTCACCTCCTTGTTGAAAGCAGCTTTTGAGACAGAATATCTAGGGTACAAAAATTAATAATTAGTTGATCATTAATCTTAATGAATGAATTGATATTTAATTAGGGTCATTGTTTATTTTTGTGTGTGTAGATTTTACTTTTATAGGGATAAAGGGTGGGGAGTAAATTAATTTACTTACTTTATAATTAGTTGGTAACTGCTATTAGTTTTTTAATTGAAAATAAGTTTTAATTGTGTAATTAATTTTTTTATGGTTTAGTGTTAGCTGTGAGTTGTGGGGATTATAGGGGTAAAGTGTGGGAAGTTAATAAATGTTTATGATTTTAATTTTTTTAAATTAATAATATTTATTTATTTATTTGGTAATTAATTATGTTAATTATGGAAGTACATTTTAAAAAAACAATTAGATGGGGTTGTGATTTGTGCGGTGTTAAACAGTAGAGAAAAAAAATACATTTATGTAATAATTAATGTTTTTGTTTCTACATATTTTCTAATAAAAATATTTATTTGTTAGAAAATAATTTTTTAGTTTATTTAATATAAAATTTGTAGGTATTTGTCATATGTTTTAAACATTATAACATGTTTTTAATTCAATAATAAATATATCTGTATTTACATGTTAACATGTATATATATATATTTTTTATTTAGTTTTTTAAATATGTTGTTGTTAATATTTTGTTTGTTTTTAATTTTGCACTGACGAGAGTGGGAATATTAATTGTTACCCATCAACAATACAACACATTCCCGACTCTTACACTTATTGGAGTGGGAATAGTAATTTTTACCCCTCCGCTTTACAACACTTTCAATATTGTTGCACTCAGTGGAACGGGAATAGCATTTTTTACCCCTCCGCTATCCATCACTCCCTAATGTTGCACTGACTGGAGTAGGAATAATACATTTTATTCCTCCGCTATCCAACACTTTCCCTACTGTTGCACTGATTGCCGTGGGAAATTTAAGTTTAAAGATTTTTGAATAGTTTAATGTTTTAATTTATAATAGGATTTTTTAATTAGATTTGATGTTGTTGGTATATATATATATATATATATATATATATATATCACCACTTTTTTCTCCACTTTGCCGGGGCCACCGACTCTGCAGGGCAAGCTCTGAAACAGGAATGGAGGATCCAGTAAACATCAACACGAAAAAAGAAGAGCTCACAGCTATGTCATCCTCTCTTGCCGACGCTTTATTAGGTCTGTGCATGGCAGTTACACTCTTAAACCTTACGCGTTTCGGCGCGCATGCGCCTTGATCACAGGTGAGTATAGTAATGTCCCAGTGGTCTTGTGGCTCAATAACCACCATACCCAGAATGCACCACAGTTCAGTATCGCGGAAAATCCTCTGTATTTGCACGATGCAGTCGGGTTAAAATATTTCAAGCTTAGTGCTCTTGGCTGCCACACACTGAATTGTTTGCTCAAGAAGAAGGAACACAGTCTGTCGGAAAGAGGAAGCACCTCCTTCGTCTCCCTTTCTCTTAGCCATCACCAAATTACTGCGGAAATCCATTAGGCTGGTGAGGTATCGAGCGAGTCATGCCCCTCCGTTAAATCACCACTTTTTTCTCCACTTTGCCGGGGCCACCGACTCTGCAGGGCAAGCTCTGAAACAGGAATGGAGGATCCAGTAAACATCAACACGAAAAAAGAAGAGCTCACAGCTATGTCATCCTCTCTTGCCGACGCTTTATTAGGTCTGTGCATGGCAGTTACACTCTTAAACCTTACGCGTTTCGGCGCGCATGCGCCTTGATCACAGGTGAGTATAGTAATGTCCCAGTGGTCTTGTGGCTCAATAACCACCATACCCAGAATGCACCACAGTTCAGTATCGCGGAAAATCCTCTGTATTTGCACGATGCAGTCGGGTTAAAATATTTCAAGCTTAGTGCTCTTGGCTGCCACACACTGAATTGTTTGCTCAAGAAGAAGGAACACAGTCTGTCGGAAAGAGGAAGCACCTCCTTCGTCTCCCTTTCTCTTAGCCATCACCAAATTACTGCGGAAATCCATTAGGCTGGTGAGGTATCGAGCGAGTCATGCCCCTCCGTTAAATCACCACTTTTTTCTCCACTTTGCCGGGGCCACCGACTCTGCAGGGCAAGCTCTGAAACAGGAATGGAGGATCCAGTAAACATCAACACGAAAAAAGAAGAGCTCACAGCTATGTCATCCTCTCTTGCCGACGCTTTATTAGGTCTGTGCATGGCAGTTACACTCTTAAACCTTACGCGTTTCGGCGCGCATGCGCCTTGATCACAGGTGAGTATAGTAATGTCCCAGTGGTCTTGTGGCTCAATAACCACCATACCCAGAATGCACCACAGTTCAGTATCGCGGAAAATCCTCTGTATTTGCACGATGCAGTCGGGTTAAAATATTTCAAGCTTAGTGCTCTTGGCTGCCACACACTGAATTGTTTGCTCAAGAAGAAGGAACACAGTCTGTCGGAAAGAGGAAGCACCTCCTTCGTCTCCCTTTCTCTTAGCCATCACCAAATTACTGCGGAAATCCATTAGGCTGGTGAGGTATCGAGCGAGTCATGCCCCTCCGTTAAATCACCACTTTTTTCTCCACTTTGCCGGGGCCACCGACTCTGCAGGGCAAGCTCTGAAACAGGAATGGAGGATCCAGTAAACATCAACACGAAAAAAGAAGAGCTCACAGCTATGTCATCCTCTCTTGCCGACGCTTTATTAGGTCTGTGCATGGCAGTTACACTCTTAAACCTTATGCGTTTCGGCGCGCATGCGCCTTGATCACAGGTGAGTATAGTAATGTCCCAGTGGTCTTGTGGCTCAATAACCACCATACCCAGAATGCACCACAGTTCAGTATCGCGGAAAATCCTCTGTATTTGCACGATGCAGTCGGGTTAAAATATTTCAAGCTTAGTGCTCTTGGCTGCCACACACTGAATTGTTTGCTCAAGAAGAAGGAACACAGTCTGTCGGAAAGAGGAAGCACCTCCTTCGTCTCCCTTTCTCTTAGCCATCACCAAATTACTGCGGAAATCCATTAGGCTGGTGAGGTATCGAGCGAGTCATGCCCCTCCGTTAAATCACCACTTTTTTCTCCACTTTGCCGGGGCCACCGACTCTGCAGGGCAAGCTCTGAAACAGGAATGGAGGATCCAGTAAACATCAACACGAAAAAAGAAGAGCTCACAGCTATGTCATCCTCTCTTGCCGACGCTTTATTAGGTCTGTGCATGGCAGTTACACTCTTAAACCTTACGCGTTTCGGCGCGCATGCGCCTTGATCACAGGTGAGTATAGTAATGTCCCAGTGGTCTTGTGGCTCAATAACCACCATACCCAGAATGCACCACAGTTCAGTATCGCGGAAAATCCTCTGTATTTGCACGATGCAGTCGGGTTAAAATATTTCAAGCTTAGTGCTCTTGGCTGCCACACACTGAATTGTTTGCTCAAGAAGAAGGAACACAGTCTGTCGGAAAGAGGAAGCACCTCCTTCGTCTCCCTTTCTCTTAGCCATCACCAAATTACTGCGGAAATCCATTAGGCTGGTGAGGTATCGAGCGAGTCATGCCCCTCCGTTAAATCACCACTTTTTTCTCCACTTTGCCGGGGCCACCGACTCTGCAGGGCAAGCTCTGAAACAGGAATGGAGGATCCAGTAAACATCAACACGAAAAAAGAAGAGCTCACAGCTATGTCATCCTCTCTTGCCGACGCTTTATTAGGTCTGTGCATGGCAGTTACACTCTTAAACCTTACGCGTTTCGGCGCGCATGCGCCTTGATCACAGGTGAGTATAGTAATGTCCCAGTGGTCTTGTGGCTCAATAACCACCATACCCAGAATGCACCACAGTTCAGTATCGCGGAAAATCCTCTGTATTTGCACGATGCAGTCGGGTTAAAATATTTCAAGCTTAGTGCTCTTGGCTGCCACACACTGAATTGTTTGCTCAAGAAGAAGGAACACAGTCTGTCGGAAAGAGGAAGCACCTCCTTCGTCTCCCTTTCTCTTAGCCATCACCAAATTACTGCGGAAATCCATTAGGCTGGTGAGGTATCGAGCGAGTCATGCCCCTCCGTTAAATCACCACTTTTTTCTCCACTTTGCCGGGGCCACCGACTCTGCAGGGCAAGCTCTGAAACAGGAATGGAGGATCCAGTAAACATCAACACGAAAAAAGAAGAGCTCACAGCTATGTCATCCTCTCTTGCCGACGCTTTATTAGGTCTGTGCATGGCAGTTACACTCTTAAACCTTACGCGTTTCGGCGCGCATGCGCCTTGATCACAGGTGAGTATAGTAATGTCCCAGTGGTCTTGTGGCTCAATAACCACCATACCCAGAATGCACCACAGTTCAGTATCGCGGAAAATCCTCTGTATTTGCACAATGCAGTCGGGTTAAAATATTTCAAGCTTAGTGCTCTTGGCTGCCACACACTGAATTGTTTGCTCAAGAAGAAGGAACACAGTCTGTCGGAAAGAGGAAGCACCTCCTTCGTCTCCCTTTCTCTTAGCCATCACCAAATTACTGCGGAAATCCATTAGGCTGGTGAGGTATCGAGCGAGTCATGCCCCTCCGTTAAATCACCACTTTTTTCTCCACTTTGCCGGGGCCACCGACTCTGCAGGGCAAGCTCTGAAACAGGAATGGAGGATCCAGTAAACATCAACACGAAAAAAGAAGAGCTCACAGCTATGTCATCCTCTCTTGCCGACGCTTTATTAGGTCTGTGCATGGCAGTTACACTCTTAAACCTTACGCGTTTCGGCGCGCATGCGCCTTGATCACAGGTGAGTATAGTAATGTCCCAGTGGTCTTGTGGCTCAATAACCACCATACCCAGAATGCACCACAGTTCAGTATCGCGGAAAATCCTCTGTATTTGCACGATGCAGTCGGGTTAAAATATTTCAAGCTTAGTGCTCTTGGCTGCCACACACTGAATTGTTTGCTCAAGAAGAAGGAACACAGTCTGTCGGAAAGAGGAAGCACCTCCTTCGTCTCCCTTTCTCTTAGCCATCACCAAATTACTGCGGAAATCCATTAGGCTGGTGAGGTATCGAGCGAGTCATGCCCCTCCGTTAAATCACCACTTTTTTCTCCACTTTGCCGGGGCCACCGACTCTGCAGGGCAAGCTCTGAAACAGGAATGGAGGATCCAGTAAACATCAACACGAAAAAAGAAGAGCTCACAGCTATGTCATCCTCTCTTGCCGACGCTTTATTAGGTCTGTGCATGGCAGTTACACTCTTAAACCTTACGCGTTTCGGCGCGCATGCGCCTTGATCACAGGTGAGTATAGTAATGTCCCAGTGGTCTTGTGGCTCAATAACCACCATACCCAGAATGCACCACAGTTCAGTATCGCGGAAAATCCTCTGTATTTGCACGATGCAGTCGGGTTAAAATATTTCAAGCTTAGTGCTCTTGGCTGCCACACACTGAATTGTTTGCTCAAGAAGAAGGAACACAGTCTGTCGGAAAGAGGAAGCACCTCCTTCGTCTCCCTTTCTCTTAGCCATCACCAAATTACTGCGGAAATCCATTAGGCTGGTGAGGTATCGAGCGAGTCATGCCCCTCCGTTAAATCACCACTTTTTTCTCCACTTTGCCGGGGCCACCGACTCTGCAGGGCAAGCTCTGAAACAGGAATGGAGGATCCAGTAAACATCAACACGAAAAAAGAAGAGCTCACAGCTATGTCATCCTCTCTTGCCGACGCTTTATTAGGTCTGTGCATGGCAGTTACACTCTTAAACCTTACGCGTTTCGGCGCGCATGCGCCTTGATCACAGGTGAGTATAGTAATGTCCCAGTGGTCTTGTGGCTCAATAACCACCATACCCAGAATGCACCACAGTTCAGTATCGCGGAAAATCCTCTGTATTTGCACGATGCAGTCGGGTTAAAATATTTCAAGCTTAGTGCTCTTGGCTGCCACACACTGAATTGTTTGCTCAAGAAGAAGGAACACAGTCTGTCGGAAAGAGGAAGCACCTCCTTCGTCTCCCTTTCTCTTAGCCATCACCAAATTACTGCGGAAATCCATTAGGCTGGTGAGGTATCGAGCGAGTCATGCCCCTCCGTTAAATCACCACTTTTTTCTCCACTTTGCCGGGGCCACCGACTCTGCAGGGCAAGCTCTGAAACAGGAATGGAGGATCCAGTAAACATCAACACGAAAAAAGAAGAGCTCACAGCTATGTCATCCTCTCTTGCCGACGCTTTATTAGGTCTGTGCATGGCAGTTACACTCTTAAACCTTACGCGTTTCGGCGCGCATGCGCCTTGATCACAGGTGAGTATAGTAATGTCCCAGTGGTCTTGTGGCTCAATAACCACCATACCCAGAATGCACCACAGTTCAGTATCGCGGAAAATCCTCTGTATTTGCACGATGCAGTCGGGTTAAAATATTTCAAGCTTAGTGCTCTTGGCTGCCACACACTGAATTGTTTGCTCAAGAAGAAGGAACACAGTCTGTCGGAAAGAGGAAGCACCTCCTTCGTCTCCCTTTCTCTTAGCCATCACCAAATTACTGCGGAAATCCATTAGGCTGGTGAGGTATCGAGCGAGTCATGCCCCTCCGTTAAATCACCACTTTTTTCTCCACTTTGCCGGGGCCACCGACTCTGCAGGGCAAGCTCTGAAACAGGAATGGAGGATCCAGTAAACATCAACACGAAAAAAGAAGAGCTCACAGCTATGTCATCCTCTCTTGCCGACGCTTTATTAGGTCTGTGCATGGCAGTTACACTCTTAAACCTTACGCGTTTCGGCGCACATGCGCCTTGATCACAGGTGAGTATAGTAATGTCCCAGTGGTCTTGTGGCTCAATAACCACCATACCCAGAATGCACCACAGTTCAGTATCGCGGAAAATCCTCTGTATTTGCACGATGCAGTCGGGTTAAAATATTTCAAGCTTAGTGCTCTTGGCTGCCACACACTGAATTGTTTGCTCAAGAAGAAGGAACACAGTCTGTCGGAAAGAGGAAGCACCTCCTTCGTCTCCCTTTCTCTTAGCCATCACCAAATTACTGCGGAAATCCATTAGGCTGGTGAGGTATCGAGCGAGTCATGCCCCTCCGTTAAATCACCACTTTTTTCTCCACTTTGCCGGGGCCACCGACTCTGCAGGGCAAGCTCTGAAACAGGAATGGAGGATCCAGTAAACATCAACACGAAAAAAGAAGAGCTCACAGCTATGTCATCCTCTCTTGCCGACGCTTTATTAGGTCTGTGCATGGCAGTTACACTCTTAAACCTTACGCGTTTCGGCGCGCATGCGCCTTGATCACAGGTGAGTATAGTAATGTCCCAGTGGTCTTGTGGCTCAATAACCACCATACCCAGAATGCACCACAGTTCAGTATCGCGGAAAATCCTCTGTATTTGCACGATGCAGTCGGGTTAAAATATTTCAAGCTTAGTGCTCTTGGCTGCCACACACTGAATTGTTTGCTCAAGAAGAAGGAACACAGTCTGTCGGAAAGAGGAAGCACCTCCTTCGTCTCCCTTTCTCTTAGCCATCACCAAATTACTGCGGAAATCCATTAGGCTGGTGAGGTATCGAGCGAGTCATGCCCCTCCGTTAAATCACCACTTTTTTCTCCACTTTGCCGGGGCCACCGACTCTGCAGGGCAAGCTCTGAAACAGGAATGGAGGATCCAGTAAACATCAACACGAAAAAAGAAGAGCTCACAGCTATGTCATCCTCTCTTGCCGACGCTTTATTAGGTCTGTGCATGGCAGTTACACTCTTAAACCTTACGCGTTTCGGCGCGCATGCGCCTTGATCACAGGTGAGTATAGTAATGTCCCAGTGGTCTTGTGGCTCAATAACCACCATACCCAGAATGCACCACAGTTCAGTATCGCGGAAAATCCTCTGTATTTGCACGATGCAGTCGGGTTAAAATATTTCAAGCTTAGTGCTCTTGGCTGCCACACACTGAATTGTTTGCTCAAGAAGAAGGAACACAGTCTGTCGGAAAGAGGAAGCACCTCCTTCGTCTCCCTTTCTCTTAGCCATCACCAAATTACTGCGGAAATCCATTAGGCTGGTGAGGTATCGAGCGAGTCATGCCCCTCCGTTAAATCACCACTTTTTTCTCCACTTTGCCGGGGCCACCGACTCTGCAGGGCAAGCTCTGAAACAGGAATGGAGGATCCAGTAAACATCAACACGAAAAAAGAAGAGCTCACAGCTATGTCATCCTCTCTTGCCGACGCTTTATTAGGTCTGTGCATGGCAGTTACACTCTTAAACCTTACGCGTTTCGGCGCGCATGCGCCTTGATCACAGGTGAGTATAGTAATGTCCCAGTGGTCTTGTGGCTCAATAACCACCATACCCAGAATGCACCACAGTTCAGTATCGCGGAAAATCCTCTGTATTTGCGCGATACTGAACTGTGGTGCATTCTGGGTATGGTGGTTATTGAGCCACAAGACCACTGGGACATTACTATACTCACCTGTGATCAAGGCGCATGCGCGCCGAAACGCGTAAGGTTTAAGAGTGTAACTGCCATGCACAGACCTAATAAAGCGTCGGCAAGAGAGGATGACATAGCTGTGAGCTCTTCTTTTTTCATATATATATATATATATATATATATATATATATATATTACCTACTGGCGGTCGCCAGTAGGTAGTTATAGTTAGGACCCTGTTTCCATAGGAAATCCGCAACATTCTATTTGGAATAACTTTGGCGCCGGTCGACGAATCCTCGCGAAATTTTCAAAATAGGTGGGGCGCTACGCTCCGCTCCTACCCTGAAAGTCTCGGGGGGATTCGTCAAGCAGGGGCCGAGAAAAAAGGGGGGTCCCAAAACGCGTTTTCCCCATGCATTTTTCCATAGGACCTTTAGACACAGCTACAGCCCGAACGGCTGAACAGAATTACTTGAAATTTGGCAGAGAGGTAGCCATAAGGTCAAGGAAGTGCCTTTTGCAGGTCTGGTGTAAATATGTTCAGTATTTCCTGAGAAAATAGCATTTAAAAGCATATATATATGTGGGCGGAGCCTAACCACACATCTCATCCTGAGATCTGATTGGCTGTCAGCACTTCATCCAAGAAGTGTTGGCAGCCATCTTGGGACCAATATACATGATAGCACCTCATTAAAAAGCATTGCAGTTAATAGAAGGTTTTAAGACTTTAGTTACATTATAAATCATTTGTTGATGGTACCATACTCATTTTAGGAATTGTGGTATGTTCTAAGGTGATTTCACCATGTGAAAAAGCCTTCTGCTGGGATATCATGATTGAGAGAAAAATATTTTCTCATGCTTTTACCACAGAGGTTTGGAAGGTGATCTATAGGCTAAACTGAGAGCTTATTTTCTGTAAATTCACATTATCTTTCTCAGTCATGTGAGAATGAAGTCTGACATTCTCAGTAAAACATGTACATCCAACAAGGGCAGAGACTGTCAGTTGATTCCTTTGTGTTCTACTGCAGCTTCCCAGAGTGTTCCAAAGAACTACTAGAGCGCTAACAGTCCTACTTATGATAAACGTATGGCACACCTGAAGCCATCTTGCTTGGATTAAAGTGGTAACTCTTAAAACATTTAATTTAAAAAGGAACAAAATGAGGGGGTTCATTTTTCCATAAAAAGTATGATTAGTGCTGCAGAAAGAAAAATTAGGGCACATTTTGAGTGACTTCTCAAATCCTCTTCTATTTCATTAAAAAATTCTGACATGCAGACTGAAACATGCACTTTCAATACCAGCAGCAGTTTTCCCTGGTGAGCAGTAGCTTTACTACAGTGATCTAATGAGCAAAAAGAGTGCTAACATTCTGAATTTATGGCAAATGTGTGACACATCTGAATGCCTTCTTGATGGAATCAAAGTAAAAAACTGAAAGTATTTCCTACTGAGGAGACTGCAGTAAATAAGGAAATTAGGAAACTTCATAACAAATAAGTCTCCCAAGATGGCCACCAGAGACAAAAGAGCCCAAATGTAGCCCAAATATCACCCAGATGTAGCCCAAGTATAGCCCAATGACAGAATGTCCCAGAATGTTCTTAAAAACAACTAGAGCGCTTACTGTCTTCATTATGACAAAAGTATGGCACACCTGAAGCCATCTTGATTGGAATAAACTGGTAACACTTAAAACATTTAATTTAAAAAGGAACACAATGAGGAGGTTCATTTTGCCATAGAAATTATGATTAATGCTGAAGAAAGAAAATGAGGGCACATTTTGAGTGACTTCTCAAATCCTCTTCTATTTCATTAAAACATTCTGACATGCAGACTGAAACATGCACTTTTAATACCAGGAGCAGACTTCCATGGTGCAGTAGTTTTACTACAGTGATCTAATGAGCAACTAGAGTGCTAACATTCAGAATTTATGGCAAATGTGTGACATATCTGGATACCTTCATGATGGAATCAAAGTAAAAAACTGAAAGCATTTCCTACTGAGGAGACTGCAGTACATGAGGAAATTAGGAAACTTCATAACAAATAAATCTCCCAAGATGGCCACCGGAGACAAAAGAGCCCAAATGTAGCCCAAAATCACCCAGATGTAGCCCAAATATAGCCCAATGACAGAAGTGTGCAAAACACTTATTATTTTGTGTTTTTGCAGTGTTATATAGTGCAGACTTGTCAGGTATTGGAGTGCTTTACATGAGCATGGGTTACATCACACAAGAACAAATTCATTTTGGTTGTAGACATGGGGAGACTAAGTGATTTGACCAGAATCACAGAATGTCGAGCTGAAGCAGAAACTTCAACCTGGTTCCCCAGTTGCAAAGTCTGCAGTTCTGGAAGTAACACCACATCCTCTCCCCTAAGTGCAACATTTAATCAAGTGGTCAACTGGATAAAAAAACATAAAGATAACAAATAATTTAAAAGTGCTTTGTCGCTATTTGAAAACTCAGAAAATGTGTCCTTATTTTAGTCTTTTAGAGCACTAACCATAATTTTGATGCCAATAAGACCCTCTCATATATGTAATTTCTAAAGGAAATGCTCTAGGTATTACAGTTTTGATTACATCAAGATGATGTCAGGCGTTCCACACTTTTGTAATAAATATAGAATGTTAGCAATCTAGTTGTTCATTAGGATACTGTTGAGAGGCAGAGGCCAGGGGCACGGACTCTGAAAATTGAAGGCAGGTAGGAGGGTGCAAAGGCAACAATTTAACCACACTGAGCAGGCAGGAAGGGCCGTGGAAGCACAACAGACTATGGAGGGCAGTGGAAAGGGGGGCAGGGGCAACAAACCAACAATACAGGACTTGCAAGAGAGGCTGTTGGAGGGAAGATCTATTACGGGTCAAGGAAGCTAGGGGCGGTCCCCAGATCCCCGGGAGCCACCACAGAACTGAGCAGGAGAGTGAGTCAGGGACAAAAGGGGCACCTTAATTTGAGCCGGGGTGCCTAGGAACGCTTGCTCCAAAAATGAAGAAAACAGACATATGAGACATGGAATTGGAGGCAGAATACAATGGCAGTTTAATGAGAAGATGCAACTTCAAAGAAACCGCAGAATAGAGACATAAAGTACAAAATACAGAATCCAGATAATCATACAGCTGTCATAATATTCTCTGTATCTCAATTAATGTACTGACAGAGAGAGAGAGAAAACACATCTATAAATGCATCATGAGAAACAAGTTACACCAAGGAAAATGTTACCTAGGAACACTCACGTTTACTCTTAGAGCAAGCATTCCTGCAATTACAATACAAAATCTTTTAAATGCAAAAGTAAAGAGAACAATGGTTAAACATAACATGACATTTCATATAGGTAAAATAGAATAAGATACTTCAAGCAAAGCAGAGCAAGACATTTTAAGCAAAGGAAGTCAAGAGCTCCCAGCTCTTAGGGAAAACCTGCACTGCCTGTTAACCTACATACAGACGGCGAGGTAGTCCGTCGATATCTGTGGGTGCTCCCTTTTTATATCATTTTGTGGGCTCCTTTGCACGCTACATCTACCTACGTATGCTACCCAAAAGCTTCGTCTGCAGATTTTACCAGACATTTCGTCATTTACCCACTTAATGCTGACAATGGACTGGGTGAAAAGGTCAGTCTCTCAGGCCAATCGCTTATCGTAAGTTCCATAGAGCAAGCAGAAAATAATGGGTATTGTACGGGAATTCAATATATTCATGTATAAAATCTCCTCAGTTCTCCTAACTTGACGCTCTGCGGTTGCCACTTCCTTAAAAGCGGGAAAC
Source organism: Triturus cristatus (assembly GCF_964204655.1). Classification (NCBI taxonomy): domain Eukaryota; kingdom Metazoa; phylum Chordata; class Amphibia; order Caudata; family Salamandridae; genus Triturus; species Triturus cristatus. The sequence goes on from NC_140590.1 coordinate 562,065,966, forward strand.
CTGCCCAGGAAGCAAGTACCAGTCCAGGATGCAGCCTACTGTATGTCAACAGCTTCAGGGGGATGTTGAACTTTGATACCGAGCACGGAGCACTCGGGTAGGGTGGGGGCTACTAGTTTGGATCAGAAGGCCTCGCAGACCTGCCTTCAGACTGCTATACACTAAAATTGCAGAGCTATGGTCAATTTAACAAAGAGGCCTACATATTGAACAGAAGGGCCTACACAGGGGTTTTATGCTGGCTGAGTGGTAAGGATGTCTCAGGATAATTATATAGCAACACAGGACCCGCTGGTCAATTTAATACGGCCTACAAATGCAGCTGGCAGGGCAAGGACAAGGGTCTCATACTTCAGGTGTGGACAGAACGGGCCAGGGGCCCCCTGTGATACAAAATCTACCCTCCTTCAAGGCTGTGGCAATGTAATAGACCATTGTGGGCAGAAGGAAGAGGCAATGGTAGTACAACCATACATGCCAACAGACCCGATTCAGCCAGGAAACGTCCAATGTTTTTAAGCTCAAATGGGCTTTATTTGATCTGTCTCCTGTCTACAATATCCTCTTTTTCAATGTAACTCAAAGGGGAAAATCAATACCCCAGTTTTTTTTCAAAATCTCCCTCTTACCAAGTTCAAAATGTTCGCAAGTATGGTACATTGGATCATGGAAGGAAATGGGATAGGGACATGGACTTGGATAACAGAGGACAGGAGGGACATGGAGAGGTGCACCAAACTGACCCTGCAGGGCAGGCATCAGGGTTTGCAGCAGCACAATACACCACACAGGGCATGCAGGACGGGAGTGCAGCACAACAATCCATAGAAAGCAAGAGGGAGGGGACAGGACCATGCACATGGACAACAGAGAACAGAGGGGCAAGAGGCAATGGTAGCTAGCTGACCATAATGGACAGACAGGAGAGAAAGCTGCAGCATAACAGACCATAAAGGGCAGGAGGGACGGATCAGGGGCATTACAATGGAACAGACAAGCCAGGAGGGAGGGAGTAGGGCTGGGGGCAAGGGGGCAGGGCAGGAGCAGCAAGATAGCCATGGAGGTCAGGCAGGATGGGCACTAGAAGCAAGACACACCATGAAGAGCAACAGTGAGACTGTGATGGCATACACACAGACCATGGAGGGAAGGTGGGAGGGGGTCAGGGGCAGCTAACTGACCACACAGGGAAGGTGGGAGGGGCCATGGCAGCACAGAAGACCATGCATGGCAAGTGGGAGGGTTAGTGGCAGCACAATGGCTATGATGGGCAAGAAGGAGGGTGGAGGGGCATGCACAAAGGACGATGGAGGATAGAAGGGAGGGTCAGGACCTGTGCACAGACAAGAAAGTTCAGGGGAAGGGACCTCACAACAGACCACACGGGGCAGGCAGGAGGAGCAGTTGCAGCACAACAGACCAGGGAGGGCAGAAGGGTGTGGCAGTACAATGGACCATGTAGGACAGGAGGAAGAGGATAGGGGCATGGCATGTGGACAGGCAGGGTGGAGGTGGCAGGGACAGGTTACAGTCATCTGACAATGCTAGGCAGGTGGGAGGGGAGTGGCAGCTCAACAGAACACTCAGAGTAGATAGGAGTGGCAGGTCCATGGGACATGGTGGGCAAAAAGGATGGAGCAGGGGCATGCACAAAGACATCGGAGGGCAGGGGGAAGGAGAATAGGGGCAGCAAGCTAAGCACAGAGTTTAAGCAGGAGGTCAATGATGGGGCATAGAATTGGGCAATGGAGGGCAGGAGGAGTGGACTGGTACATCATACTAAATTGAGGGCAGTGGTAGCACATCAGACCATGCATGGCAGGAGGGAGGAGGCTAGTCCATGGATTCACACAACAGAGGATAGGGAGGAAGGGGATGGGGCAGCAAGCTAACTGTTCAGAGAAGGCGGGTATTAGGAACTTTATTGTTTTTAAAACATTGTGTCTGTGCGAACTACTTAAAATATGAACAAGTATGCAGCATAATCTGACTTTTATTCAGGAAGAAGAGGACGTTTGTGACTGTGACTCCGGGCTCACTTGGCAGAAACACCCCCTGACCCTCCACCCCCTATCGCAAAATGTAATGCCCGTGAAAAGGGTAGGTGAACACAGTGTTATATAGAACATAGTCCTGAGAGCACGATTGAAAATGAAAACTAGATATAGTGTATGGTATCAACTATGCACCAAAAAGTGTGATATAAGATGAACCGGGCGTGAAATATAATATGCAATACATTGTGCGCAATGACAGATTCATTGGAGAGCGCGAGATAGCACAGGCACTAGCGTGTGCTATGCGATATGCGCCTTGGAGTGTAATATGCACAGGGCAGTGTTGTGTAACCTAACTAGTCTCTAAAGTTGTAATATAAAATATGTGCTGGGGAGTGTAACGTTGCATATGCACTGTGACAAAGATATGGATCCCAGATTGTAATATGTATGGCATAGCACTGTGCGTTATAACATAGGCATCGAGAAAGGCACATTAGATGGGGCAATATAACCCGTGCAAAGACAAGTGTGGCATGACATATTCACGGGGTGGTGTTACAGTGCACATGGGCTAGAGAGTGTCATAGCATATGCACTAGCTAGTGGAATACAACACAGAGGTGTGTGGCACTCGGCAGGCAATGGTGGGTGTAACACAGCATTGGGCTCTGTCAGGAGCACGCTGTGACTCTCAAGTGATGTTCGTCCCCTTTCCAGAGAGTAAAATAAAAAGTATTACACATCCGGCAGTGGATGTGTGTTTTATTAACCGTGAGGGGGGTTTCTTGCATAGTTTTGGTCGAATTTTTGTCGAATCCCCTTTGAATGGCTTGGTGTGCATGTGTATTAAATGTGCCCGTCAATAGCTACCCATGTTTGTATAAATAAACGACAAGGGTGTCTACCAGGATTAGGCACGGTAGGGCATCAGACATGTCAGAGCTTCACTAGTGGTGTAAATACATTCCACGTGGATTCATTGCATGCATAGTCGCCTTTTAATGAATATCACGCAAATCGTCATGGTGATAGGTACGTACGGTTTGTCCAGCATGTCCTAGGTGTGTCTATAAATATATATTTTTTTAAAATAATAAAAAACAGTGGCCGGCCCTGGGGATTGGGGTCAAAAAAATATAATTAGGAGACTGGCCCTGGGGGATGGGGTCATCAGGGCCAATAAATTAGAATAAGAAGGGGAACCAAACAGCCCCCCTTCTTAAAAAACTAAAATAAATAAAAGACTGGCATCGTGCCCCCAACAGGCATCTCCAGTATGCGCCAGGGAGCTGCGCTGCAGCCAGGTGTTCTGAGGCCAAGCCCCTTTTTACACCTCTCTGCAACGCAGCTCTGTGGCGCTTACTGGAGGTACCTAGTGGTCTAGTTTGACCCTAGGGACCCTTAGGATTCAAGGGGACTTAATCTCTCAACTTAGAACAGCCACAGGGCGCGTTTACACAGTGGTGAAGGGAGGGGACGGGGCCTGAGGTGACGTGTGCAAACACGCACTATGGCACGTTTTAAATTGGGGATATAATTTCCCTTCAATACTGAGGGCCCCTGGGGGCTAACTAGCCCACCAAGTGCTTCCAGTAAGCGCCACTGAGCTGCATTGCAGAGAGGTGGTCCAGGCCGTGCCACTTTTTACACCTCTCTGCAACGCAGCTCTGTGGCACTTACTGGAGGTACCTAGTGGGCTAGTTGGACCCTAGGGACCCTCAGGATTCAAATGAACTTAATCTCCCAACTAAAAATGGACACAGGGCGTGTTTACACAGTGGTGAATGGAGGGGACGGGGCCTGAGTTAACGTGTGCAAAAACGCCCTGTGGCCTGTTTTAAGAGGTAGTTTTAATCCCCATGCCCTATTATATACTAGGGGCTTACAGAGGAGGTCATGCTAATCACAGGGGGACCCCAACGCATAATGTTCCCTAGTGTATGTAGGTGTTTTCACTGTATTCTAAGTGTCTTTTAACATAGCACTGGCTCTAGGACTGGTTAGTCAGACTCAGTTACCACCAGTATCCGTCTGAAAAAGTTGAGGGTACAGGATGATTTTGCAACAAGGCTTCTTTCTGCTCTTCTTTTTGTTCTTTCTGCCCATTTATTCTTCCATCGACCTTGAGATATACATATATAAAACATATTTAATTTTCAGAAAAACACACATTCACTGGATGATGTCATCAGTGATGTCATTTGAGATGTCATCAGTGATGTCATGAGTGATGTCACTGACCATGTCATGAGTGATGTAATATGTGACGTCATCAGCAGTGCATTGCGGGCGCGCGAGTTATAGTTAGCTGAACTAACTATAACGGGGGAATTTCAATGGTTTTGTACAAGTGAAAAGTCCAGCTAACTATAACACCCCTGAAACCTATGGTTTTTTCAGTGAATATATATATATATATATATATATAAAATGCCGACATGGTCGCGCCGCCGCAGCAAAGGATAGCCCGCACTCCAGGGGTAGTTCCAACACGATTTAATGCAACGCGTTTCAACCGACAAAGTCTTTGTCACAGCAATCCAACATTTCATGGCTTGCACTACTACCTTTAGAAAACATCAAACACGTCAAAGTGTAAACATAAAGAAAAGACTGCTCCACTGTATTTCTCAGCATACAAAAGCGTTAGAAGACAGACTAATTGTCATCAACATTTCCATAAAATTAAACTGTGTTAAACAATAAATCAAAAGCTTAAATCAAAATTTGGAACCAGCCAAATATAATTATAAGTGGAAAAAGAGGAGGGGGAAAGGGAGAAACAGTGCATTTCATCATCAATGCATTTCTAAATCCAGGGTTACTCATTGTGATTCATCTTCGCCAAAGATATATATACACTATTCAACATAGGAAATCCTATCCGATATCAATTATAGTACATGTATATATACTTATTTGTACATTTCTATATAATTTTAAAATATAAAATAAATTTAAATTAATAGTTTATTAATTGTTTTAAAGTAAATATATATATATTAATTATTATCACTTCGTCGTGCGTCGCCGATCCTCCTTCCTAAACGACGCCGGTGCCAGCAGCGGTGACGACAACCGCAGTAATTATTCAAAGAAATGTTACGATTCGGGAACTCCAAAATAGTAACAGCGACGCTCCAAAGGATAGCTCAATTAAACTTTATTGTGTCCACAACAACGTGTTTCGGCGATGCCTTTTTTAAGTTTGATGACCTGTGCCAAACCTCCCATAGAAATACGGGTCAAGGTACATGAAAATAGAAAACGAACTATGCAATTCATCATCCTGCAAAAAGTGAAAACTGATAAAGTAGTAGTGGACTTTGGAAAATCTTTGGAATCCAAATTAAAGAATTACGAAGACACCTTTAAGGCTAAGAAACAGCGAAAATTCCTACGGGATAAAAAAGATTACACGGAAGGGCGGATTCTTACATACGCCAAGAGGTTTGATTGGGCACAAAGGAATTTCCATCTAATCCAGAGACAAAAACAACAGGAGGTGGTGTCGACAGGGTCCAGTTCCGATATTAGCTCTGAGGGTGAATCGTGAAATGTCCCTTTAGGGATACGACCACTGACATTTCTTCACAAATTTCAAATTTTGAAGCAAAAGAAGGACCAAGAAGAGAAACCTCAAATCAAAACAAGGGGGAGAGGAAAAGGAAAAGGAAGAGGTCTCAAAAAAGGAAGAGGCGCCACAATAAACAAAGATCAAGAGTAAAAAACAGACACGGGGGAAGAACCACAAGTGTGTCATCACCCCTATTTCAGGCAGACCTTGACACCTCAAGTGGTAATAAATCGGTTGTCAACCTATCCTTACGCCCCCTTCCTGCAGAAGAGGAATCTCTTTTACAATTAGGCCTATCATTCTGTCCAACCTACAACATAGACTACGTTACCACTCAAATTGATTTGTTCCTTTACATATGGAAACTTAAATTGATGAAGATCTACAAAATGACAAAGAGTCCCAATCTCAATAGAGTAAACCATCAAATCCCGGAAGAAATGTCAACTTTAAGTATTGAAGGCGCAGATCTTCTGCTGGAATTACATTCAATGGAAGAAAACATGGAATAAATATCCATCAAGGGAAAGAGGAACATTCTTATAGAATAGGGGTTTAGACCGGATAGTGCATGTCATAGTGGACTGAAACCACGCTCTATCTTTAATCCTAATGTCCCCCATGACAATATTGAAGCTTTTAGCAATATCAATGTGAGAAGTTGGCCTGGCATATGCTGGTCACTAGTTATAGTGGCCACCTTGCACCAGTCCAATTCGACTCTTATGGTAGATAGGTTTAAGACAACCTTTTAAAGAAAGCTATCCTAGTGGTAGCTGTGAAGAGCAGCCTCAGAGGAATGTAAAGCAGCTTGTTTAACCTTATAATCTCTTGAATTACCAAATGAAAGGACACCACACAGGTATATATATCAAATATATATGTATTTATTTCTAGTCACACTCTACTAATCTCTTTATGAGATTAGAAGCCAGGAACACATTCAAATATCAACGTTTCACAATAAGTTAAGCACAAATATGGCTGGGGCCCCAGGGGCAAACCAGACCATATACTAAAAAAGAGGTTTAGGAAAGTCGACTTGCAGAATGACAAGGCCTAGGGCCTGTAGAATCACTGGGGCTTCACTAATGCAGTAAAAGCAGGCAAGTAACAGACCCACGGGAGACGCATGCAGTGTGTGAACACAGCCGCGGGTTCCCTATTGATTACAACGGAGCAAGTCGCGGTTTGATTTTTAAAGTTTTAGGGTACTTCGAGAAAGTCTACAAGCAAGCCACTTACAAGGTAAGTAATTCGAGGGCCAACACACACTAGGGCACTGGAGTGCATGAGTTAACTCACCAGGGAAGCCGGGTGCATAGGTGTCTTTTGGTGTCTGGTCGCGTCGCTGTTTTCTATGGAGACCAAAGAAGATTTGCTGCTTACGAAGAATGGAGAAGTGTCCTGTGGAATCCAAGGGTGCATTCGAGATGCAGATGACCTGAAAATTGAAGGGACAGTGTTCACAGTCCCTTGCCAGTGACCCGGGGCCAGGAAGATGGATGCCCACGGAAGTCGGGTGATTTCAGGTGATCAAGGGTGTTTTGACTCTTCGCTCATGAGGTCCAGGAAAAATCGATGATGACCAGCAGCTGGATTCAAAGTGTCCCATAACGTCTGCAGCTTACTGCGGTGTCGGCAACCGGATTGGAGCCAACAAGCCTTGGCAACAGCAAGTCTTGTGGAAATCGAAGAAGGTCAGCGTTGCAGACCAGCAAGGTCTGAGGGACTCACCCAGCAAGGGTGAGTGAGGGCAAGACTGGAGCAACCAGGGGAGCCCTTTGAGTTGATAAGAAAGTCTTCGGGGGACCCACAAGCCAATGGGCAAGGGATTGCAAAGACGCCTCTTGAGGAAATGCTTCATAGGAGACCACGGTCACTCGGGATGGGGTAGGCCTCTGATTTTCACTGCAAAACCTGCTGGAGGCTTCGGCCACAAATGGTCCAATGTACAAGTTCGTAGAACATCGTGAAGGGGTTGCACTTGACAATAGTGCACGGTACCCAGGTATTGCTGCTCCTTGTCACTCGTGGGGTCCACTCGCCTCAGCTCTGCTGGTGTCTCACAATGGCCATCGACAAGTCAGGAAATCTACTTCTGGGGCTACAGGGACTTTAAACTCCAGCGGGAGCGGGAAGGTTTGCGACCGTTGATAAGAGTTTTTGGTGCCTGCCAAGCAGTGGAGTCACTCCTTGACTCCAAGGGAGATTCTTCTGTCTTCCAAAGGTAGTGGAACGTCAAAGGGCCAGGATTCTTCTTTGTAGAGCGTCGTCCAGGGTTATCTACGTTTCAGTGGCAAGGTTTCCTATCTTATACTGAAGATAGGGAGGGACTAGCTCTAGGACCACTCCTCTGGGAGGGTCAGGGTAGGGGGTGGTTACACCCACTTCCCTTTGTCCAGTTTTGCACCAGAGCAGGGACAGGTAGCCCCTGAACCGGTTTGAGCTGGCATATGCACAGAGGAGCCTACTGCTCCCCCAGTGCAGGACTTCAAAGCACTCTAGAAGTGCACCCACCCAGCTCCAATACACTAAATCCTGTCTGGAAGGTAGTGACACCTCCCTGTGACAGGATGCCTCTTGTTGGGCCTCCTCCACTGTGAGTTTCAGTCAGCAGCAGGAGGGCAGCCCAGTGTCGGTGCTGGTGGCATCCATTTTGTGATGCCAGGGCTTTCAGATTTCTACCGTGTTACCACAGTAGGTACATGTCGTCCCCTCTAGTTGCTGGTGTGGGGGTATGATTCCAAGTTGTTTGACACCAAACACGACATGTTTTGATGCAGTCATTCCAAAGTTAGCATTTACTGGTAGGTTATAATGCACTTAAGAGGATATGGTTTAACCGCATCCACAAACAGCCACAGGGAATAGACAATGCCAGCTGCAGAGGGGTCCTGCTCATGCAGAGGCACCCCCTCACATTGTAAACCAAGCACCCTGCTCTCAGGATTGATAGGGCCTGCCATAGGGGTGGCTGATAGGTTTATATGTGTGTGTATGGTGAGATATAGGAACCTATACCTCAGTGAGGAGTGCTAACACTACCTCACCTAGGCTGCAGTAGCAGGCCTGTGGTGTCAGATTGAGTCTGCTTCCCAGGGGTGGCATAATACATGCTGCACCCCTGGTAGGCCTGTGAAGCGCCTATGCCCTAGGTACCTAAGGTACCATATACTAGGGGCTCATAAGGTACCACAGTATCCAATCATTAGTGCATCTAATATGCATACCAAGTCGTTTAGAGAGAACAGAGAAACTGGGGCCCTGATTAGCATGGACCCAGCCAGACTATAGCCAGAAACCAGTGTATATATCAGAAAAAAAGTGGGGGCAACATAAGTGCAGATCCTACTCTCCTACAATCAAGATTCGTGAACTGAATAAATTGAGAGAACTCCCACAGAAATCATGGCAAAAGAATCTGACGAAACCACAAAGAACCGCCCTCACTAATTTGTCATCTGATCAAACAATAATTATAAAACCATCGGACAAGGGTGGGAATGTGGTGGTAATGGATGTCGACCAGTACAATCAAGAAGCCCGAAGGCAAGTAGGGAACACCAATTGCTATGAAGAAATCGGGTGGGATACTTATAGATCATCGATTAAAAAGTATCATGATTTATGGAAGAATTGGTGGGTGGAAGGAATGTTAGATAAAGAAGAGTATTTATTCTTAAGAACAGAAAATCCACAGCTCCCATGCTTTTATCTTTTGCCAAAATTGCATAAGCGTCCCACTAGACCAGGGAGACCAATTGTATCCTCCAATGGTGGCCTACTGGAAAGTACATCCATCTTTCTTGATTTGTTTTTGGCACCTTTTATCACAAGATTAAGATCTTATTGTAAGGACAGCAGTGACTTTTTACGTCGAATCCATGACATCAAATGGGAGGATAGCTATCAAATGATAGCTTTAGATGTTTGTTCACTATATACATCTATAAATTAGCAACAGGGAGTAGATGCCTGTATATATTTCTTTCGTGAACGACATATATCATTATGGGAGCATACTCAAATGTTGAAAACTATGATGATGTATTGCTTAGAATAGAAATCTTCATTTTTGAAAAAACGCTATACCGGCAACGGTCAGGGACTGCGATGGGCACCTGTTTTGCCCCCAGCTTAGCTAATCTTTTTCTGGGCTGGTGGGAGGAACAGGTGGTGTAGGTGGAATCTAATGAGAGGTTCACTGAGCACATCCTTATCTGGATCAGGTACATAGATGACCTGTTCCTGACTTGGGATGGGCCGGTGGACTTGGCACAGGAATTCATTACAGAATTGGGTAAAAACAACCTAAATCTTAAGTTCACCCATTCTATTAGCCCTACATATTGTGAATTTGTGGATACAGTTATCAGAATTGAGGACGGACAGATGGTCACCACTCTCTTTTGAAAATAGACTTCAGGGAAAACCCTGCTGCATGCTAGGAGTAATCATCCTATTCCCCTACGGAATAGTATTCCGTACGGTTAATTTCTCCGGGCTCGGAGAAATTGTAGCACAGAATAGGGCTACCAAAAAGAACAGACTTTTATGCAAAATAGGTTCCGCATGCGTGGTTATGATGACAAAGTCATTTCTACTGCCATCCAAAAAGTTGCAAGGGTTCCCAGAGGTGAAGCTTTATTCACTGTTAAGAAGAAGTCCAATCAGGACATCCCAGCTCCCAGATCAATTACCACCTATAACATCAAATCGAACACTCTAAGATATATCATGAAACGACATTGGAATCTACTATTCACAGATCCCGTCATAGGTTCACATATTGGAAGAGCTCCATCAATAACTTACAGAAAATCTAAATCGCTAACGGACCAGTTGGTACATAGTTACCATAATCCCACTAGTACAACAACTTGGCTGGGTGCATCAGAAGGTTTAAAAAAAATGCTATGCCTGTAAGGCTTGCAAAAATAGTTCCTGCAAAACCAGTTACAAGGTAGAAATTGGCAGTTCCAAAAAAATCAAAAAAATCAAAAAAATCAGAAAGTTGATCACTTATACCAGTGACTATGTAGTGTATGTCCGGGAGCACAAAACTACTTCTCAAAACCCAGATCTTACAACATATGCAGGCTATAACAAATAAAGACTGTAACTACCCAGTTGCGAGACATTATGAGGAAAAGCATCAAAGCAATATTAAGTTACTAACATTCTGGGGCATTCCTGCGAGCGTTACTGCAAAGCTCTGCGCTGGCTCACGCACACGATCTGCTGCCGCCCGCTCCCAGCCTGGCACCCCTTAGCTGCTTCCTGCGAGCGTTACTGCAAAGCTCCGCGCTGGCTCACACACACGATCTGCTGCCGCCCGCTCCCAGCCTGGCACCTCTAGTCCCCTTTCGTCTGTCCCCTGCTCTCCCCATGGGACCTGGGCGATCCCCCTTCCCTCCCTGCGCACCAGCTCGGCATGATGTACTCCTGGCGCCCCTGGGGCGGCTCCGATCCCGCGGCATCCCGATGCACCCGTTGTTTCCATGGCTGACGTAGCCCCCAGGGCGCAGCTGCGTATCCTGTCCTGGAATGTGAACGGCCTGCTGGATAGGCTTAAGCGCACGGCAGTCCTTAAGTATGCCCAACGCGTTGGGGCCGACGTCCTCCTCCTTCAGGAGACCCATCTCCTCGGGGAAAAATGCCCCTTCTTGGCACGTTATGGGTACGACCGGGTGTGGCACTCTGGGTTTTCCCGGGGTTCCCGAGGGGTGGCGGTCCTGCTGCGTCGTTCCTTTCCCTTTGTCCTTCAGAGGGTGGCCCGTGCTCCCCATGGAATCGGGATTGCTATTTGCGGTACGCTGGAGGGTCGACCGGTCAGCTTCCTTTCGCTCTATGTGCCTCTCTCGGGACTGTCGCAGGCCTTATCCCACGCCGCCTCGTTGTTGGAATCTCTCCCCGTGGGCGCTGTTGTGCTTGGGGGAGACTTTAACGCTGTCTTGGCCCCACAGCTGGATTCGTCGGGACCGATTTCGGATTCCCGCGCCGTGCGAGCGAGACAGCTGGCGGGATGGGCCGAGGCCCAGGGCCTCTGTGACGCCTGGAGGCTTTGGCACCCTCACGAGCGTCAGTACACCCACACTTCGGCCGCTCACCATTCTTACGCCCGCATTGATGTGATTTTTGTCCCTCCCACCGAGTGCGGAAGCGTCCAGGATGTCCGCATCCTTCCCAGGGGCATTTCGGACCACTCGCCGGTCCTCCTGGGTCTGGGCCCCCCGCCTCACGCGGCTAGGCCGGTGTGGAGGTTCAGCGCCTGGTTCCTCCAGGATAAGACATTGCGTGAGGCGGTGGGCACTGAGCTTACTCAATATTATGGCGCCAACGAGGGCTCGGTTTCGTCGGCGGGCACCCTTTGGGAGGCTTGCAAGGCAACCATCAGGGGGGCGGCCAGGGCACATGTGGTGTGGCACCGCCAGACACAGCTGCGGCAGCTCACTGCTTGCGAAGCCCGGGCGTTGCGGCTGGAGCGGTCGCTCTCTGCACATGAAGACCCGGCGGTGGACCGGCAGCTGCGGCTCCTTCGTCAGGAGATTTGTCAGCGGTCCCTCGAGGCGGCCAAGCTTCTTTGGCAGTCCTCGGTGGCGAGGGTGTATGGTTGGGGTGACAAGAACGGCGCGCTGTTGCACCGCCTGGCCACCTACCCCAGGGCGTTGCGCATCATTCCGGCGATTACCGACTCTTCGGGGGTGCTCCAGTCCTCCTCCGTGGCGATGGCGGCGGCATTTGCCCAGTTCTACTCCCAGCTCTACCAAGCGCGTGCAACAGACCTTTCTCTGGACGCCCTGCTCGCGTCTGGGAACGCCTGCCTGGCCCGGCTTCGGCCGGACGAAATGGAGAGCCTGGAAGCCCCCATCTCCACCGAAGAAATTGGGGAGGCAATCGGGCGCACATCAGCGGGGAAGACACCGGGACCGGACGGCTTTCCCCAAGAATTCTTTGCGGCCTACAAGGACACCCTGGTCCCGCGGTTGAGAGCTCACTATGCGGAGGCGCTTGAGAGGGGTTCCTTCCCCCCGGAGACTGACCTGGCCACGATCGTGGTTTTGCCCAAATCCACGCCGCCGTCCACTGACAGAGCTGCCTATCGCCCAATTTCGCTCATCAACACCGATGTCAAGCTCTATGCGGCGGTCCTGGCCCAACGGCTCAGGCCCCTGTTGTCGACCTTGGTCCACCCGGATCAATGTGGCTTCATGCCCGCTCGGGGCACGCGCCACTGTCTGCGCCGTCTCCATGTGGCCTTGGCCCACCGCCATCGTCTGACCCCGTACCTCGCTCTACTCCTCGTCGACTTCGAAAAGGCTTTCGATTCGGTGGGGTGGATCTACCTATTCGACGTCCTGACCCGCATGGGCTTCGGCCCTCGGTTCGTGGGGATGGTGCGAGTCCTCTATGCCCGGCCCCGCGCCAGAGTATTGGTTAACGGTGCGTTGTCGAGGCCCTTTCGGATCGGCCGGGGGACAAGGCAGGGTTGCCCACTGTCACCCCTTCTCTTCGCTCTTGCGATGGAACCTCTGGCCGCCCTGATTAGATCTGACCCCCTCCTTCGGGGCTGGGAGTGGCCTGGCCTGGAAGCCGACAAAATCGCCCTTTATGCGGATGATGTCCTACTGTACCTTGGGGACCCAGCGCGCTCCGGGCCACGTGCACTATCCATTCTGAGCCGTTTCGGCCGGGCGTCGGGTCTCTCCCTCAACCCGCGGAAATCGGTCCTGGTTCCGTTGCACCCCTCCAGGGAATGCTTTGACTGGCAGGAGACCATCCCTCTGCGCCGCCTATCATTTCAATACCTGGGCATCTGGGTCTCCCTCCTCCCGGAGCTGAGCTGGGCGCTCAACGTCACCCCCCTGGTCAAGAGAGCCAAGGTAGACTTGGCGCGATGGCAGCAGCTGCCCCTCAACCCGCTAGGGAGGGTTGCCCTCTACAAAATGATGATTCTTCCCCGGTTTTTATATGTGTTGCAAAACACCCCCCTCTCCTCTCCGAGACCGTGGTTCCGCGAACTGGACGGGATGGCGACGAGATTTCTCTGGGGCGATGGGAGGCGGCGGCTGGCTCTGTCGATGTGCCGCATACCCACCTTTGACGGGGGCCTGGGCATGTCTGATCTCTACCTCTACTATATGGCCACCCGCCTTCTGGTCATTCATGACTGGTTCGGGGGGGGTTGGTCCGACCCGGCCTACAGGGTGGAACTTGACGGCTTGGGTTTCTCCGATATCCAAGATCGCCTGTACGGCGCCCCCATCCCTGCTTCTTGCCCGGACATCACCAGGGCTGTATTCCTGTCCTGGCGAGCGGCGCTCCGCCTCACCCGATGGACGGGACGGTTGACCCGGGTCACTCCCCTGTGGCACGGGACGTGGTTGCGGGAGGTCACGAAGCTGGAAGGCTTCAAATCATGGGATATCATTGGCATCTCCCAGCTTGGGGACGTCTGGCGGGGAGGGCGGATGTGTTCCTTTTCAGAGCTGCAGGCGCGTTTTTCCCTCCACTCCTCTCAATTCTATAGGTACCTCCAGCTGCGCCACGCCATACGCACCTACACCCCTGGATGAGGCCGACTGGCGGGACGCCCTTATGGCCCCCCGCTTGGTGACGGCCTCCGCTAAGCTGCGACTCATCCAAATTTACTATCTCCATACGGCTTACCTCACACCGGCTCGCCTTCACCGTGCGGGCCTCTCCGGGGATGCGGCTTGCTCCCGATGTGGTTCCGAACCGGCAGACTTCCTGCATATGGTGTGGTCCTGCCCTGTCCTGGAGGGGTTCTGGAGGGGCATTGAGACCGAGCTTACGGAGGTCCTGGGGTGGGAGGTGCCGCATGACCCTCGACACTCCCTGCTGGGCATCACAGATGGCTTGGATGGCACGCGTTCAGAGCAGCTGTTTCTCATGACGGCCTTGATGGTGGCCAAGCGCGACATTGCAGCGGCATGGAAACAACCGCTGCCGCCAAGTGTGGCTAAGTGGGGTGCTGGGGTGGACTGGTGCGCGGCGCAGGAGCGGACTCTCTATCGGGCACGAGGTTGCCCCAAGAAATACCGGAAGGTTTGGGGGAAATGGCTAGGCAACATACTTTAAGAGGGCGGTCCGGGGGGTGGAGGAGAGCTTTTGGGGGCGGGGGGGGAACGGGGTGTGCTTTCTAATGTATTGCTGTGTGGTACTGCTTCAGAATGCCAGACTGTTTTTGTTGTTGTATTGTTTAAAACAATAAAAACTTGTTTATCAAAAAAAAACATTCTGGGGCATAGACACAATTCTGCCACATCCCAGGGGAGGCGATCGTGAAAAAATCCTAAGAGTATCCAAATCTAGATACATCATTGAATTAAATACAAAAACACCAAATGGTTTAAATTCGGGAGAGGAACTGGCTACATACATAGGATATAGATAAGGGCCTTTCTGCATAATTCCTCATGGAAGTCAGTGCGTATGATGAAATACAGTTTAACTGGTTTTAGAACTCACATCTTTATAATGAGTTAGGGTAAACAGGAGGTTGATCTAATAATTTACATTTGGGAAGGTTGGGAAGAGGACACATTCATTTGTGGTCCCTCCCTTACATTCATTGGGCTCAATGAGTATAGACCAAAACTCATCTATTGTAGACACTCTTCCCGGTATATTAATATATATTCTCCTTCTCCTTATTGCACTTTTTTCCCCTATATAACGATTTTTCACTACACTTTTTGGCCACACTTATTGATACACCTGTTCTCCTATTTCCGATATGAAAAAAAATTTCATGTGTACAAACTATACATTTCCTGTAAGAGTCAATGGGTTACTATTGCCTTTGATAGAATTATTATTAGGCTTTCAATTATTATTTTCCCAGGTTGTTAAAGGGTACATTACCCTTAATTGATAACAATTATACTGGGTTGGGATATACCTTTTTTGACAAATTGTATGAATTATAACAACCAGGCATAAGGGTACATTACCCATGATTTATGTGTGATCAATTGCTATTTTAATCATACTGGTAACCTTTGCACAATTGCGTGGTAGAACGCGATTGTTTGACACTTCTATGAATATATTTTGGGCATTATTGTCATAGGATCTCATTGACACCAGAATTTTGATTGAGAATCATTATACAAATTCCGTTATTCGGGGATGTGTTTGGAGTATCCATGGCGAAATGGTAGTTCCGCAATTGACAGCTTTCCGGCCCGTATATTTTTGCTATGTTGATCGGAAATACAAAAAGTGGCCTTTTTATTCATTTGTCTTTATTAGGCAAATGTATATCCAGAAACCAAATCAAAAATAGAATGTATATATATGTTATGTATATCTAATTTCACGAATTGAAATGCATTTAATAATTGCAGGATGATGAATTGCATAGTTTGTTTTCTATTTTCATGGACCTTGACACTTATTTCTATGGGAGGTTGGGCACAGGTCACCAAACTTCAAAAAGGCATCGCCAAAACGCGTTATTGTGGGCACAATAAAGTTTAATTATGCTATCCTTTGGAGTGTCACTGTTACTATTTTGGAGTTCCCGAATCATAACTTTTCTTTGAATATATTAATTATTATGTAGGTGTGTTTAACTTTTTTTAATTACGTTTATTTGTTATATTTGTTAAAATGTATATTAAATCTATTGTTTTATTATTTTATTATTTAATATATTAGATATTTGATATTTTATTTTATACGGATACAAATCAATATTTTGTACAACTATATTTTTGACATCGCTATTTTTTTCTGATATTTTAAGTATAGGGAGACAATATTTTTGCATTCTCTATATCTTTACCTCAATATTTTTACACCATTTTGAACACCTGTATTTAATCTTGCATGACTACATGTTCATGAGCGGCTTTTGAACGTCCAGCAAGCTCATCCATTTTGTACACCTCATTTAGAAAATGTTCCTACCTCTCCGTCAGTGGAGCACCTTTGAAAGACTGTGTGCGCTCAGTGCCCAGATGCCCCCAGGGGCGACAGTGTGCGCTCTACAAATACTGATTGATTGTGCAAATGCAGGGACTGTTACCCACCTGGCTGCATCAAGATTGTCTGATTGGCAAAGGTTTCATGAGGGCATCCACTGTATGTCATTGCCTGATTCTCTACGCGCCATTCCAAATACCCTCCCCTTTTTTTGGAGCAAAATTCCTCATCATATTGCAACCTTTCCAAATCCCCAAAATGTGTGTTTACCTAATCACCTACATCTATTTGAAAAGAGAAGCACTTACATGGTGGCCTTTTTCATCTAGGACGCTCCCATATATGTCATATACTGTGGTCAAGTTGCAATAATGACAGGAACTTTATACGTTCTAGCACATTCCCTCTCCTCTTACTTAGACTCCCTCCTTTGACCTTGCCTCCCAGTGCTGCAGTTTGAAAGGGTCCATAAACCCGCATGCCCACGTTTATTGTCTTCATAACTGCAATCAGGTGAGAGCCGAGAAGCTTCATCACCTCCCTATATGGCAAAAACTGATCTATGCGCTTCACCAAACCTCCTTCCCTGCCTCCTCGGCTGGTACCTCAACACTCAGCTTATCACTCACCATAGCCTCCCCTGCTGTAGCAGCTGATTTCCTCTCAGTTGCATCCCCACTGCCTGATCTACTGGGTTTAAAGGCAGTGCCACCATTCTGGAGTCTGCCACCCTTCTTCCTGAGCCCATCTATTCCCCAAGTTTTAGTCATCAGTACCCAAACTTTTGATATCAGTTCACCCCTCACCATACCTTTTAGATCGCCCTGCCATACGTTTCCTTCATGTTTCCCACCACATACACTGACACCTCTCATATTCCAAGTCCTTTCTCAGCATGCATACTGTCCTTTCTGTGCCCCCCCCCTTTCAGGAGTGTGCCCCACCATGCTTTCCAGTCTTCTGAATTTCTCAGCATTCACTCCCTGTCCCCACTCTCTAGTAGTCCTTTCACCTGTACCATGCTTATCAGTCGCAGCCCTGTCTTGCTGCCCATCATTCCACGTGTTTCTCGCCTCTGCTCCATGTCACTTGCCAGATCGCTGCCCATGGCTCCTACAAATGGCTACTCTAACATTTTTAGTAAATTGACGACCATCTTAGTGCCTCCTCACATTCCTGAAGCTTGAGCCACCTTGAAGCTCTCTGTGTCTCCTGTGACCACAGTAGTTATGGGAGTCTCTTCATCGCCATGAGCAGAGGGCCTCTTTGGCTCAAGTAATCTCCTGTTAACCAGTAATGACAATATGCGGCTTCTCCTACTCATCCTGTATATCGAACGCTTTTTTTGTTTTTTTTCAAGATAAGTGTACTCTTTTGAACCGGAAATGCCACTTCCTCGATGGATCCCTACAGCATCCCTACCTTTATTCTACCCCCAGATGGCACCATGTCTGCAGCAGGACCTCCTTCACCTAAAGCCAGTCTTTCACCTATATTCACAGCTTTCAGTCTCTGTGGCTTCTGACCCAGATGGCAGGCTGCCAAGCCCTGCAATACCACTGTGCCAACCTCTTGTTCCCCACTGGTCGTGAGGTGTTCCAGGCCGGTTGCCACTCCATCCGACCTTGTCACTATTTCATACCCATTCACACCACCCAGACCTGTTGTTATGGGGCCATGATGGAGTCTTCTTGGACGCACCCACATCAGATATGCTCTTCTTAAGCTTCTTTCGCCGACTATCCCCTTCACACAGCTTCAAGCTCTTCCATTTCATCACTGATTGCTGCAGCGTCAACACTAAGGATCTCCTGAACCAATCTTGGCTAATGTCTCTATCTGGCTGAAGCCACCACAGTCCATTTTCACTGCTTTTTCTCCCATCATCTGTTGCATATCTGTCCCGTCAAGTGACCTGGATTGTACCCTTGTCCGTGTCTGTATATTAAACCCCACTATAACCCCCCCCCCCCCCCCCCCGTTTTCCACTTGGCCAGTGCAAGATCGAGGAGCGAGCTGAAAATACCTCTGGGGCCTCGCGAGTGAGCCCCTCCATCGTACCTCTACACTGAAGACTGTTGCGTTCAAGCATTGCACTGGCCTAGCGGCAGTAGCACGGCAAAGAATGGAGACCACACCGTTGTTGCGTCTTGGCGCAAGTGCCCAACAGGGGCACGCCCCCTTTTATTTATAATCGCGGCGTACGCCACCGTCGCGGCGTACGCACACCATCGGTGACTTACGCGCTCTAGCGTCAGACGCTAGAGCGCTAACTGCAACATCCCTCTCCAACTTAGATGATGAAACTCGGACTAGAAGTCCCCCTTTTCAGTCACTTACTTGGCAGGCAAAGTCTTTGAGGCGGCTGCTCGGTGGAGGATTCCTTCGCAGCTTATACCTGGCCGTCGCTCGGGTGTTGGTGGTTGGCGGGCCATCGCGTTTCGCCTCGTCGGCTCCGGAGCTGGGCCCGTCCCGGACTGCCGTCCCCTCAGGCCGGTTCGAAGGTGGTGATGGTTCTCTCTCGGGGACCCCAGCGTCCTCCACGTCCTCCCCTCCGGACTCCTGGTGGTGTCCTGTGGCCGTGGGGATACGTTTGAACCATGAGATGTTGCGGGTGGCTGATTTGTTCCCCAGGCGAGCTGTGACCATTGTCCCCCGGCGGCGTTCCACCGTCCAGCTCCCTGGCTCGTACCGTGGCTTGAACTTTCCCCCAGGTCGTCTGTTCCTTATGAGGACATTGTCTCCCGGCCCGAGGGCGCGCTCCCGACACCCTCTGGGCCGGCTCGCTTGCTGGTTCCGGCGTGCTCGTCGTCGCAGCGCTTGTTCCACCTCAAATGGTGGAGGGGCCCACCCTGGGACTGTGGGTAGACCATCCCGGCGTGTCCCTTTCAGCATGAGAGCCCAGGGGGCTTGCTTGGTGGAGAAGTGTGGTGTGCTTCGATACTCCCCTAGGAAGCGTTGAATTTCTCGCTCTGGGTCCAACCGCTCGGCACTGGCAATTCGGAGGATTTTGTTTAGTGTCCTCATAAAGCGTTCGACCTCGCCGTTTGCCTGAGGCCACTGCGGGGTGATCCGCCGGTGTCGTATCCCCTGGAGTGCTAGGAACTCCCGAAACTCGTGGCCTTGAAACGGCGGCCCATTGTCACTTTTTAGTTCCGACGGGCGCCCAAACATGTGGAATATCTTCTCCAGCGCTGGCCCTACAAACGTGAAGGCTGTGGATGGCAGCGCCTCCACCAGGGGGTACTTGGAGAAATTGTCCACTACTACCAGCGTTACTCTCCCATCGGGGAGGGTCCCGAAGTCTACGCTGATTTTGTCCCAGGGGTGTCTCCCTGGCTCTTCAGTTGCGATGGGTGCTGGATGTCCAGGTCCACTAGTCATCTGACACGCCGGGCAGCCCCTTACGATGTCTCCCACCAAGGCGTCCAATCCCGGGAACCACACCTTTTCCCGCATTCTGGCTTTCATCCTCTCCGTCCCTTGATGTCCCTTGTGGGCGAGGAGGGTGGCCTGGTGGCGCAGCGCTGTTGGCACGACGATCCTGGCTCCCCTCAGGACTATCCCGTCTCTGGTGGTGCTGAGCTCATTCCGTACGCGCCAGATCTGCTGCAGGTCTGCCCTTTCTTCCTGGGTCCACGTGTTGGCAGACTGTAGGAAGTTGGTCCACGACCCTCGCTGTAGGGCCTCTCTGGTCTTGGTCATCACGGGGTCTTGCTCCGCGGCTTGCAGGATCTCTTGTAGTGTCAGTACCTGCGGGCATGTTAAGGCGGCGATGAGATCGAGGTGTGCTTCAGCATCATCTTCCTCACTTGTCCCAGCCGGGATGTGTTCGCGGTTGCCCGGGTGTCTGGACAGGAAGTCGTCCGGGTTCTTTGCGCCAGGCCGGTACGTTATGTCCATGTGGTACTGTTGTAGTCCAATGGCCCACCGTTCTATTCGCGGCGGGGGGTGTGGTGCTGTCCCTTTGAAAAGGGGTACGAGCGGCTGATGGTCCGTCACGACCGTGAACGGATGTCCACAGACGTACAGGTGGAAATGTCGACAGCCCCATCTTATGGCTAGTGCTTCCCGCTCAATCTGGGAATATCTTCGTTCGGTCGCTGTGAACGCCTTGCTTGCGTAGGCCAAGGTGGCCCACCTCCCCGGTTCTTGTTCTTGTGTGAGGACTGCCCCAAGTCCCACTGGGCTGGCGTCGACTAGCAGCTCCGTCTTCCGTGCAGGGTCAAAATAGACTAAGGTGGCCTGGTCGAGGAGTGCAGTTTTGACGGCTTGGAATGCGGTGTCTTCTTGTGGCCCCCACTGCCACGGTGCGTCCTTTTTCGTGAGTTGTCGGAGTGGCTCAGCGATCGTTGCTAGGTTCGGAATGAACCTTCCACAGTACGTGGCCATTCCCAGGAAGCTGCGCACCTCCGAGGCGGAGGCAGGTGCAGGGGCGTCTTTGATGGCCTGGGATTTTCGGGGATCCACCTGAATGCCGTTGTTGGTAAAAGTGTACCCGAAGAATTCTATCCGCTGCTGAAACAGCTGGCACTTGTCCTTGTGGAGTGTGACTCCGTAATCCTTGAGGCGTGTCAGCGTGGCTCTGACTCGCCGATAGTGTTCGTCTACAGTCATGGAGTGGATTAGTATGTCGTCACTTACATTCATGACTCCGGGCAGGCCTTGTAAAATGTCCCTGATCGTGTTCTGGAAGATCTCCGCCGCTGACGATATCCCGAAGTTGAGCCGTCGGTATCGTCTCAGCCCTAGGTGTGTACTGAAGGTGGTGATGTACCTACTCTCCCTGGCCAAAGTCAGCTGGTGGTAGCCGGCGTTTAAGTCCAGTTTGGAGAACCACCGCGCACCATTGAGGTCTGCGATGATGTCATCCATGGTGGGCGTGATGTGCCTCTCCCTCTTGATGGCTTTGTTGGGGAGCCTCATATCGATACACACCCGGATTTTGCCTGGTTGACGGGGTTTCTCCGCGATCACCATCGGGGACACCCATGGGGTGGGACCAGTGACTGTCTCTATGACCCCTTGTTCTTCCAGTTTCTTGAGTTCTTCCTCCACCAGAGGGCGTAGACAAAACAGAATCCGCCTGTGTTTCAGGGCCGTGGGCGTGACGGAGTGGTCGATGTGGAGTTTGACTGGCAGGCGTTTGATGTTTCCTAGACCGGTGAATAGTTCCGGGAACTGGTCTAGCAGGTTGGCCGTTTGAGTGTCTTGAACTTTCCGGAGGAACACTAGGAGCCCTAGGTCTTCGGCGGCATGTCCACTCAGGAGGGTGTCTACCTCTTGATTGATGATGTGTACCTCGATGGTAATTTCGGCGTCCTCCGTTCCCACAGGTACTGTCATTTTCCCTAGGAGGGGCAAGGGGACATCACTGCCGTAGGCATATATTTGGGCCTTCGAGGCTTTGAGTTCTGGCTTTGGTCGGAGGCGGTTATATTGCTGCACTCCCATGACGGTGACAGATGCCCCCGTGTCGATCACGGCGTTCACCTTTGATCCTGCGACCATGATGTCGCACCGAGGTTGTGGACGTCTTGTGCTCTTTAGGGCTCTGGTGAACGAGACCACGTATGTCTCCTTTCCGTCGTCAGACTCCGAGTCGTCCTCCTGCAGGGCTTGCGTGTTTCTGGGCCCGGTGTCGGTGCGTGAGGAGAGGGAGATTTGGGATAGTTGCCTCACCATGCCTCTTGCAGGTCTCTTCCCCCGGGCATCTTTCCGTGTGGCGCGCTTCCGGCAGACGGAGGAAAAGTGGTTCAGGGTGCCACAGTTGGTGCACGTCTTCCCTTTTGCTGGGCAGGTTTTGCCCTGATGTTCTTCGTACCCGCAGTAGTCGCACTGTGTTGGGGGCGACTGCCGTGCTGCTGGTCGGTGCTTCTTCTCGTGCGTCCGCACTGCGTCAGCACGCTCAGTTTTGACGGTCACTCCTGGCCCCGTGCTTCGTGTGAGTGCTTGTTCCATCTCCTCCGCACGTGCGTCGGACAGATCGTGGGATCGTGCTAGCACCAGGATGTCAGTCATTGGAATGTTTGGTTGGCGGAAGATGAGGCTCCGCAACTTCTTGCTTCGGATGCCATAGATGAGCTGCGCCCTGATCTCCTCTTTTGCCCGGTCGCCGACCAGATGAGTGTCCGCGAGCACCCTCAGCCGTGCATGAAATGCATCCACTGACTCCCCTTCTTTTTGCTTCGCTTGACGCATTTTGAAGTTTTCGAAGTCCGGATTCATCTGGGGGTCAAAGTGCGTGTTGAGGGCTGTCACGGCCACGTCGTAGTCATCCGCGTTACCTGTGTTAGGGAGGTGTTTGAACAACAGGTATACCTCCTCCCCCGCGTAGTGAAGAAGGAGCGATCGCTTCACTGCGCCATCCGTCTCCCTGGAGCCAATGAAATAGTTGTTGAGCCGCTCAATCCACGTCTGCCAGCGTGGGGCGACTGTGGCGGGGTCAGCGGTCTCGCTGAAGGGCAGCAGGACGCCAGTCGGTGGGTGGAACGGGTGGATCGGCGGCGGGAGGTTGTCATCCCCCATGGCGCTGCTGTGGAGGGTGGCGCTGGGTGGTGGAGCGGGTGCGCGAAGGCTGGACAGCGGAAAGCACAGCAGGGGCCTCAGGCGACTTCAGAGGCCGGCACGTGGGCCTGTGCAGAGAATGCAGCACAAGGATGCAGGCTTAAGGCAGGGCTGTGTGAGCATGTGCGGGAATCTTCATCCGCTTGTTGCTGCAGGCAGTGTTCTGTGCACATGTGCTCACCTCGAGGTGCGGGCCGTAGCAGGGCGAAAACGCCGACAGGGTGAACAGATGCCTCGGCCGCGTGGCAGGTCTGAGGGAGGTCCGTGCGAGGCAGGCGCGCATTCGCGGGACTGCCACGAAGCGATCAGCAGGAGGTGGCGCTGTGTGTGGTCCACGCGGCAGGTCCGGCCGCCTCGTCGCCAGTGTTGCGTTCGCGCATGGCGCTGGCCTAGCGGCAGTAGCGCGGCAAAGAATGGAGACCACACCGTTGTTGCGTCTCGGCGCAAGTGCCCAACATGGGCACGCCCCCTTTTATTTATAATCGCGGCGTACGCCACCGTCGCGGCGTACGCACACCATCGGTGACTTACGCGCTCTAGCGTCAGACGCTAGAGCGCTAACTGCAACAAAGACCTACTCCCTATGGATCCCCCATTCCTCTCATCTTCCACCCTTAATATCAACCTCTGGGCTGGCATGCCGAATTTCGTGCCCCAAATTCAGGACATAGTGGGTGTGATGGTTAGGCGGCAGACGTGGACGGGGAGAGGGGAACCTCTTGCGAACGTAAATAGCAGGTGAGCACTGTAAGCCCTCATATTATTTCTTTCTTTAAAGCGCAATCGCTATTTTGAGTTTCTGGTGGCGCCTGATGTGAAAGGGGTTCTCTTTTATCAGACGTTTAAAGAGCAAAGGGCCGGTGGCCTGTCAGTAAGAAGAGGAATGAGCTCTGAGAACCTGTGATTAATACTGACAAAAACACTACTTCGTTAGAATAGGAGGGAAAGCCTTAACCAAGACATAGCAAAGAATGACAACACAGCAGAAGTAGAACATAGGAAAGTGATCTCAGTAAAAGGCTGAAAGGGCAGAAATCTTTCTTTTGGAAAGAGAAAATGTTAGAAGATAGTTCTAGAAAGCTAACATAAGAAGTAGAAGAAGTTGAGGAAACAGTTGAGTTATCCTTAAATAAAGAAACACTCACCTCTGGTTTTTCTTTTGTTTTGTCTAGGTCTCTGGGATGGGTTGAGATCTGGAAGAAAAGAAGAGAAGACTACTCCTAAAATTCTCCTTTCCAAGGATACAGAAAATAAGAATTTGAGAGATTATTGAACTTTACTTTAATTGAAGCACAATTATTTGCACTAAAAGGCCTAATACAACCCTTCAAACAAGGTGTCAGTGTTACTTTGAGAATCACAATCTAACAGGGCCTAGAGGTCTCAGATGAATGCAGCTGCCAGCCTCCCCCCCCACATCCCCCCCATCCCCTCGGCTGGACAAATCTTTCACTACATGGATGCCAGAGGAGGACACACCCACCTGACTGAGATGTCCAACTGTGCACCGCGGCCCCCACCAATGTGTCGGTGCCCAGGGGGCTCCATCACATCTTCTGGGCACTCACTGGGCCTCTGCTGCCCCCAGACTAGGCCCACACCAGGGTCCTCTGAACCTCAGTTCCGAAGTGGACGACCGCCGCTCCCCTCTACAGTCCGGGGCCAGAGACGGTGGTCAGCCCCACTACGCCGTTTCAGCCACCATCTTGCTGTCCCCACACGGTCCAGGCCGCAGATGTCACACCTGCCAAGGCTTCAATGGCCGCAAATACAATCCAGCGACCAGGATTAGAGCCGAAGGGAAGGGGACATTGGGAACTCAGCCCAGGACATCCATCATCTTGCCCGGCCAGGCCACGCCCCCCTTTTCACCTCGGTATTTCCGATGTAGGTAAAATATCGGTAAAAAATACAGATTCGGTAATAATCGCTCAAAATTACCGATTACCTACAAATCGGTAATTTTTTTTACCGATTCCACATTAACGATTCGGTAATACCGAATCGGTAATACCGAATCGGTAATTCAAAAAATCTGTAATTGTCGAATCTGCCAATCCTGTGCATCCACATGACCTCCCAACCAGGATGTGGCCACACCCATGCAGGTGCACTGAATCTGTAGCTGTTGGAGAGATAGGGAGCAGGAGCAAGAGCAGAGGAGCTGCACAGCCACCACCCAGATACCACATCGCAACTACACCATGGCCTCACAAGAGAAGGGAAAAGATGCTGCCGGAAGGAAAATGAAGCACAATTTCAGAGAGGGGGAGTTGGAGGTCCTCATTGTGGAAGTAGTCAAAGACCATGACCAGCTCTTTGGCAAGAGATCACTGCACGTCCCTGAGTCCCAGAAGAGGAGCATCTGGCTGGCAATCCAGGAGAAGATCAACGCTATAGGCGTCACACATCGCACAATTGAGGACTTGAAAAAGCGATGGTATGACCTGAGGGCACGTGCGAAGGAGAGGGTGACTGACAGGCAGAAACAAGCGGGGGAGACAGGCGGGGGAAGCTCCACTGCGCCTGCACCATCTGCCCTAGACCAACTGGTAGAGTCCACCCTCCTGCCAGAGAGCGTCAGTGGCGTCGGGGACCTGGATAGCTCAGCAACAGCATCCAAGAGACAAGGTAAGATGCATGCATAGCATGCTGTCTCTCCTCCCTAACCCCAATCCCCCTGCAAAAATTCCCACTCCAGAAAATGTTTTGTGTAAGATCAGCAACGCATCATGGGAAATGTAGTCCCAAACAACTGGTAGAAAATCAGCCAGCCCCCAATAAGCATAGGCATGTCACACACAGCAATCGATGAGTTAGCGGAGGACAAACAGCTAGAATGTCAGTTGTGAAATTTATTGGCAGACAGATGCTGGGAGAAAAGTGAGTAATAGTACATTATGTAACCACAGGCGGAACAGGGCCCCGGGCTGTAGAAGGGGAGACTGGCGAGGCCTCCAGGGAGGAACACACAATTGCGGAGGAAGCCATGTCACCTGCAGACAGTACACCAACATCCCCACCACCACCACCATCAAAGAGATACACAGTGGCCACACTCCAGGAGATGGATGCCACAAAGGATGCCAGGCATATAGCCCAACAGCCCACATCGGGCGATAACACCCAGACATCTGGGGCAAAGTCCCCCATGGAGGCAACCACCACAGGCTCACGTAGACGACGACAGAGGGAACAGAGTCCTGACGCTGATGGATCCAGTGTCTTCTCCGGACTGGAGGGGCAGATGCTGAATGTGCAGTGCCTGCAGCGGAAGAGATGAGGGCCATTCAGCAACAAATGGTGGCTAACAATAGGAAGGTCGATGCCATGAAGGAGGCCATCTACTGCCTCAACAATACTGTGGCAGAGGGATTGAAGGAGGTGTCGGAGGCAGTGAGGCAGTTATGTGGCAGGATGGATGGTGAGCGCGCTCCAAGGCGGAGAGACAGGCAGGTACTTGCAGTCTTCACCAAGTCTGTGAACAGGCTGTGCAATGCAACGCATGTGCACAGTCGCAGATCTGTGGCCATGCAGCTTGAAATGGCTAAGTGCAGCCGTGAGGTTACTCAGGGCCTCGTGACAGTCACCAGTGCCGTAGAGGTGATGCAGACTCAACAAATTGCTGCCACTGCTACAGGGGATGTAGACGACAGTGAGGAGGCAAGCAGGCGCAAGGCACAGCACTGTGACTCCCCCCTTGCCAGAGAGCAGGAGGCGAAGTGTGAGGCATAGGTCTGCTGCAGGACACCGCATAGGCACTGTCACCTGTGTGTGAGAAGTAAGTAAGTAATTCACAGTCTACAATCGCAGCAACAGGTGATTACTTGAGGGGGTGTCACATGTACTTACCTAGCAGGTGGCCTTCTCCAAATTCCCCTGCAAGGAGACGGGTATAGATCCCACTGTTCCTGAATATGTATGAATCATGGGTGCTCCCTGGGAATTTTGCAACTATGTCGTTGATAATGTATGACGCATCGCATATGACCTGGACATTAATCGAATGTGCGGACTTGCGATTGCGGTAAATGTACTCAGTCGCAGCAGGGGTGCAGAGTGGTATATGTGTCGCGTCAATGCAACCAATGACGTGTGGGAACTGGGCCTTCTGATAAAAGTCCAACTTGGTCTTCAGCAGTTCTGCCTGTGTGCTGGGGAATCTGATGTAGTGTGGCATCCTTTGCAACATGGCGTCCGGGAATTTCTTGAGGAAACGTGACAGGCAACTCTGTGAGACTCCACCTGCCACAGCTATTACCCCTTGGTAACTGCCAGATGCCAGGAGGTGCAGGCAACAGAGTACCTGTACATGAGTGGGTATTGCGTGTGCCCTTGGTGTCTGGTGCTCCAGGAGTGGGTGCAGGTCACATATCAGGTCCAGGATGGTGTTTGGGTGTAGCCTGTACCTCTCATGGATCTCAGCCTCAGTCATTTGGAACAGTGTAACGCGCACTCTGTACATGCGCTCCTCCCGTCTCCACGTCCTCAGTGCTGCTGCTCGCAAACGTAGACGCCATGCTATCACGTAGAGGGCCGCCATTGTGTTCACACTGTTGCATTTTGGGGCTGTTTATATGCAGTGCACCAGATTACCACCTGCTTTGAGTCTGTACTAATTACCGATTCTTAAATACCGATTTTCAGCAAATTCGGTATTACCGATTCTTGGTACATGGCATTTACGATTTGTTACCGATTCCTTATTTTCCGATTCAGTATTTTTGTCTGCAAATCGGTAAATAAGGAATGGTAACTGGTTTCCCTTATTTTTACCGATTCCTTATTACGGATGGCGTTCGGTAATTCCTACATCGCACATGGCTAAACACTGGTCGGTAACACTGAAATTTACCGAATTTCTGCGTTACTGACCGGTATTGAGCCACCTCCATCTGGTCCCAAATTCCAAAACCACTCCTCACTTCTCATTTTTGCACTTCAGTCTACTCTCTTATTTCATTTTGTCTTTTGTTTTCCAGTTTTAACTTTGGCTTTGCTTACTGTTTCTTTGCTTTCCTATATGCATCTTTGTATCTTAAAATCACCAAGATACCTAGATAGGACGCAGAGTCACAGCTTATGCAAGGAGAACCTTCATCTTATCAGCAAAGGTCTATCTAGATCCTCTTAAAGCAGTGCATGTTTGTGTCCCTAGAATTAACTCGGAAACTGGGGAAACCATGGACACACAACCAGAGCTTGAAATAAAATTAGGTAATATCATTCTGTTACTTTGAAGTGCTGGTAATCTCCCCTTAAAAGCATTGCGGAAGTGCTGAGAGGTACTGGTACTCTGTCAGCACCTCCTAGTGCCGGCCCATTTAGGACACGGCACCCAACCTATCTACAGAAAACTGCCAGCATGTCTACTTAACGACTCAGACATGCTCACCTAAGATCTGGCAAAGGAGCAGGAGTAAAGATATTAAGATATGTGCGCTGTCATTTTCACTAACGATTTAGTAGCCCAGTCCAGACTACAAAGTCACCAAAGTGAGAATTCACTGGTTTGTACGGGAAATGGATGAGAGGCCATGTAGATCGGCACTGTCAAATCAGTTTTTGCAGAGATGCTTATTCATGCAAGCCCAGAAGGCTTGGGTGAAATGAGTGTAATTTCCTT
Organism: Triturus cristatus; assembly: GCF_964204655.1. NCBI lineage: Eukaryota > Metazoa > Chordata > Amphibia > Caudata > Salamandridae > Triturus > Triturus cristatus. The sequence continues at coordinate 562,094,692 of NC_140590.1, forward strand.
AACAAACATTATGTGAAAGTCCAGAAAAATTACACAAAGATTTGATCTGGAATTTTGTGCTATTTTTTTTATTTTTAGCACAAAATGTGCACTCCTATTTTGTTCATTTGCATTGTTCCTGTGCTCCTGTGATGGTCTTTTTACAGAAACACTACCACAATTATGTGCCTGGTATAATTTTGGGCATTTTGTGTCAAAAGCCGTCTCAACCATGTTCAGAGTGCTGTCGGGAAAAAAATCCTTTAAGTAGTGCAAATCATTTAATCACCACATCTGCAAAAAAAGGGAGTACAAAAAGGTTTATTGTATATGCCAGGCTAGTTCAGCTGGGAGAGTGATGTGCTATGAGAGAAGCACAAGTCAGTCTCAACTTACATACACTTCAAGTCTACTCTTATAATACTAATTTTGTCCTAGATCCATATTTAATACAATGTTCACAATAGAAAAAGCTTCCTGCTTTTCCGTTATGTCCCACCCAGATTACATACATTTATTTCAAGAACAGCTCTTTCCTGTGTTCGTGACTTCTCACGCCAAACTTACAGACTACAATGGAAACATTCTTGCTGTTCTGAATTTCCTGTTAAATATTCTAGGCAGGACGTTCTCAGCCCAAATACAATGAAGAGGAAAAAACACTTAAACCAGACCACATTTAGACCTTTTTTGAAAGCAGGCTGTAAGTTATTTCCAGATACAATTGTGCAACTTTAACATGCACGTTTAAACAGCATTATACTGTTTTTCTGTCTTTACACAACATTTCACAGTGTGTGGATACGTGACAGGTAAATTAGAATAATTAGGTCCTAAATCTAAATTAGGGTTTTGATTCCTTTCATTCCCCTCTCTAGTTGATTCTTCGACTACTTCCTCACTACCCCTGTACAATTCTTTCAATTCTGTTCTTTGCATCATTTCATTTCTTATTATAGGGACCATACCTCCCACTTTAGCTGTAACCCTCTTGCAACATGCTAAGATAACCTGAAATACTAGGCACATCAATAGCAACAGAACTATAATAGGCAACAAGGCCTTAGACAACCCCGACATCCAGGACGGCACCCAATCAAACCATCCAGTGAACCACTCATCTGGAGCACCCCCCTCTTTCTTCATCTGTGTATGCAAATTATGCAAAGTCAATATGGCCTGAGTTACATTTCCATCATCTTCATCATTCGCCCGTATGAAAGTACAGCATATTGAATTGAGTTTTTTACATACTCCTCCTTCGATTGCTGTCATTAAATCCAAAACATCACCAAAAGTCTGATTGAACGCAGCTCTTCTTTAATGGCATTAAAGCCATCTTCAGTAGCATTTATGGCTTTCATTAACTCCCACCGGGTGATCTGAACCCAGCGAGCAGTTACTTTTCCTTGAAACATAGGTGTCAGACTCCCCAAAAATGTTTGGGCGTCATTGAACAACCTATATTCTTTGGGCACATCCTACCACACTGAAGTTTGAAAGTACTCAGCCATCCTTTTTCTTCTGTGATGATGCAGCAAAGTTGATGCTTTACTCATGGAATGCAAATGCAAATCTTTTGTTTCTTTTGCTGGTATTACCATAGATGGAGTATGCAAAGTCACCAAAGAGTAGATTCCGCTCCAGTCGGGGGGTAATTGAGTGTATATTCGAGCTCCACACTGCCAGAAAAAATCCATAAAGGCTGGAGGTACCACCCTGCATATCGGCATTGTAAATAGTTGAACTGCAATTGAGATTCCGTCCCACTTTAACAATCCCATTTCCCTGAAAGCAAAGAGAAAATCTAATTAGTTTCACAGCCAGTTTAGGATGACGTTTAGTTAAAGTCCATGTATATCTCTGTATGTTTTCATCCTATACGTGCTGACATGATGCTTTTATATCATCAAATCTCAAATGATTTTTGGTTTCTGTGCCATTTCATAAAGATATGGCCCTACATGAAAACCTTGCTGCAGTAAATTATTTATTATTGGCAAATACTGATGCTTCAATACTTAATACTGGCCTGGCTGCGCAATCTGGGGGCAGTGGTTTGGCAGAATAATTATTACAGGTGGATGGTAGATTAGATCTCCCTAGAATACCTCGTTCCAATACTGCTTCCTCCCAATTTGCAAAACGATATTTCTGCCCTGCTCCCTTCATTCTGGATATCTCTTTCATTATCTCTGTTTTATCTGTCAAAATGCGCAAAATTTCAGAGGTTGTATCAAATCTGGGTGTATTAACTCTGGCAGTCATAGGACTAACATGCGTTGGCTGTAACTGTGCTTTTATCCTGCACAAGAAAAGATGCAATAAACACGTTGTCATATTAACAGGCACGTCTTCAGGATACACTAAAGGTGGTGTTTCTATGGCATGGGGAATAAGAGAACATACATAACAACTATATTTTTGTGTATTGGTACCTATATCATGCATGCTTTTGTACCACAAATTATCAAGTAGAGAATCATGCAGAGGATGTATATCTGTTTCATTGAAAACAGCTCTACGAAATCGTAATACTTCTTCCCTATGGGAGGCATCTTTTGCATCTACATAACACATAATACAATAGGAAATTATCAGAGTAATAATCATAACTACTGAACTCATTTTTATACTATGAAAAATATCATTTAACTGTCTCTTCATTGTATAATTTGTTCTTGGACCATTGCCTTCTCCCCTCTCTGTGGGAGTGATGCCAAAAATGGAATAATGTCCGTTACGTGCACTCAGTTCTGCATCCCCTCCACTTTGACTGCTTTTGGCATGCTCTGTGTTACTTAGTAGTGGGGGCCTAGAAACTTGGGGTCCTTCCATGTTCTGACAAAGTTGCGCGCGAAGACCCAGGAACGCATGATGATGGCTGTAGACAAGGGCAGGGGTGGTGCAGTACTGTCGGCCTGTTGCAGCTGAACCTGTTTAGAATAAACCTGTACAGCTTTTGTTAAGGCAGACATGTATGCATTAATTTCTTGTCAAACACTTTCTGATGCAGACTTAGTATTAGAACAAATCATTTGATTTTGTTTAAATGAAAAATTAGAATGCCTTCCTGTTACGACTTGGTGAGGGGCCAAATGATGATCCTTTGAAGGGACATTTCTCAATGCATACAGAGCAAGGGGAAAGCAGTAAAGACAATTCTTTTTCAGTGTCTCACACATTTTTGACACTTTGCTTTTCAATAAGCCATTCACCCTCTCAACAATTCCATTACTCTCTGGGTGGTAAACTGGTGTTCCACTCCTAATAGTATAGTACTTTGCTAAAATACTGTGGGGCATATCATCAAGGGCGGCGTTAAAATTATCGCCGCTTTTGCGTCCGTTTTCAGGAAAAAGCGGCGATAATTTTAACGCCTTATCAGCACAGACACGCTAACCTAACGTGTGAATCCATGCTGTAGCGCCCATTATCTTTTTGCCTTGTCTCACATCGCTAATGAGATGCGAGGTAGGCGTGAAATACAGTGAAATTAATCGCTAACAGAGGTTCTCCCTATCCATTATCGCTGCGTATTGCCGCCGGAACCCCCCACCTAGGTATGACCTCTCTCACCAGGAATTTGGCTGCCTGGTCAGCATCACACCTGGGACAGGGTCCTGCTTCAATCCATCGCGAAAATGGACACACCTCTACTAACAAATACCTATATCCATTACATTTTTGTATCATATCTACAAAGTCTATGTGTAACTCTATGAAAGGACCTATTGGTCTTGGAATGGAGGATGAAGGCATTTTTGGTGATCTCTTATTAGAGTACTGATAATATACGACATTAAGCTAGAAATACATTAACTAATGGTCCTAGATTATGGATAAACCAGCTTTTATTTAATTCATCGATCATTACGCTTTTAGAATTGTGTGTTGGTAAATGAAGTTGTCGAAGGGCTGTTATAAGTAGTGACTGAGGCATTATAACTTTACCTGAAGTTGCTGATCTATAAAGATCTGGAAATCCAGTCACTCCCCCCCCCCCTTGATTTCCAGAGATCTTTCTCAAGTTGTGGTGCTGCATTTTGAATGTCTAATAATGCTTCTGTAGAAATATTCTCATAGTGTTGTATCTCAACCTCATCATCTGCATCTAAAGTGTACATACTGTATGTTTTCATTGCATATAAACTTGCTTCCTTTGCTGCTGTATCAGCAGCTTAATTTCCCTTATAGACCAAATCTGTTCCTTTTGTATGTGCCTGGCACTTAACCACTGCTACTTGACATCGTATTTGCAATGCAGCAATAAGGTCAGCTAAAAGATGTTGGTGCGCTACTGGTGTCCCATCAGATTTAAGAAATCCTCGCCTTTCCCATCTCTTCAGCCCCAAGTGAACTGTGAAAGCTACATATGCTGAATCAGTGTATATTGTTACTGGCTGACCCAGACAAGCGTGTGGGGCCATTATCAATGCTTTTAATTCAGCCACTTGGGCTGAGTCTTGGGATGGCAAGGGTAAGAGGTGCAATGTGTGTAAGGTATATTAAGTAGGTGTACCAATAGCCTCAACAACAGCTGCACCTGTATGTCTTTTACCTGTCTCCTGGTCTATCCATGAGGAACCATCAATAAACAATTGTCGGCCATCAGACAAGGGGTCCTCATGTGCCAGGTGATCGTCCTCCTCCAATGTTGTACTACAGTCATGATCAGTGGGCTCTAGTGGGTGCACTAAAAAAGTTGCAGGATTGACTGAATGTACTCTCTCAATGCAGATAGAAGGGTTTGAAATTATTACTTCATAACCTGTCGCTCTTTGAGTGGTCAGTGTACTTTTACTTTTCTGCAGCACAGTGAATGGAGAGTGCTCAACATACAATGTTACCGGGCATCCTGCTGTAATAGTACTACTCTTTTCTACTGCAAAAGCTGCTGCTGCAAGCGCTCGCTCACAAGGAAAGTGACCTTTCATTACTGGATCTAGTAGTCCACTAAAATAGGCGACAGGTTTGTGACCCATCGGTTATTTTTGAGTAAGGACTGATATCATGGAATCCTCTGTGGCAGCAGAAAACAGAAAAAATCTCTTTGTATAGTCTGAATTTGCTAGCACTGGGGTTGAAGCAATTGCTTCTTTCAATGTCTGAAATGCACTTACACTGCCATCACTCCACTGTATCCCTGTGTTGTCAGTTTTAGCTTGCTTCATTGCATATAATAGTGGTTGTATGATGGTAGCATAATCAAATACCCACTGACCTACAAAATTACAAAGGCCTAGACATTTCTGCATGTCTTTTACTGCCTTCGGCTGAGGCTGATCATGTATAGTTTGTATTCTAGAACCTGCTATCTTTTTGCCTTCTGCAGACAACACTTGGCCCAAATACAGCACTTCTTTTTGCACAAACTATAATTTTTTCCTGTCCACTTTGTATCCCTTAGTAGCAAGTAGCATTAGGAGATTGACAGTGTCCAAAACACATTCAGAAATCATCTACATATTGCAAGACTGTACTGTCTGACTGGAAATTTAACAAATCATCTCTCAATACTCTATTAAACACAGATGGAGACTCACAATAGCATTGTGGGAGTCTAGAGTACTGGATTTGTTCACCATCAAAACTGAAGGCTGTCAAATAATGTCAGGATGTGAAGGTATGTTAAAAAAGGCATTCTTTCAATCCACCACAGAAAACGATTTACCGTCACTTGGTATATTAGTCAATATCACAGATGGGTCTGGCACTAAGGGGTACTCTGCTAATACTATGGCATTAAGGGGGCGAAAATCCTGAACCATCCTCCAAGTATTACCTGTAGATTTTTTTACAGGATAAATTGCGGTGTTACAAGGCAATGGACGGGAATACAGGACTCCTTGATCCTTCAATCTTTGTATTGTCCCTCTAATACCTACCTTTGCTTCTTTAGACAGTGGATACTGTTTTACACGTGGCAATTGTGCACCTGGCTTCAACTTTATCTTAAATGATTCTGCAGATATTATCAGTCCTACCTCATCTGGAGCTGATGTCCAGAGACAAGGAGGGACTGCTGCAAGTGCTTCAATATCATTGGAGGGGGATGGCACAACTGGTAACGTGGTCTGTGCACGGTAAACATGCACTAACAAGGGTGCAGTGCGTGTATAAACTATCTCAGTCCTGGTGGGATCGTCTGAAAAGAGTTCTGAATCAGAAATGTCCCATGGGCTCAGACCAGGCATAAGAACAATCAGGTCCTTCCAAATTCCTACATCATTATCTGATGGCACCAGAGTGTCCCACCTTCTGGATATTTCCATGCAGTCAAGATAAAGGGTATTCACCTGCCACAGGGCCCACAGGGGTTGCTGGTCCCGGCTGTTGGGGTTGATGCGTTACACTGGATCTGGGAGGGCCATGAAGGAACACGGGTGGGCCAAAATGATGGATGTGGCGTTGGGGCAAAAGTCATTAAAGCTTTAAGAAAGATATGCTTTTTTATACACTGGCAATATAAGTCCAATTTTGACAAGTCTATGAAGTGAAAGCTTCATATGTTTACTAATGTTTGGCCTAATTGAACAGAACATTGGCCATGTTCAGTACCCAATCTGTACTTTTTGCAGCAGTAATGGGAATAGGGCATGGGTGCAGGTCATGCCATATGAGCACTGTTGCAGGAAGTACCCATTTCGGTGCTCATAGCATGGTTCTTCTTAGAGGGTAAGGGCAGTGACCATGGCCTGTGTCCAGGGCCAGCCAAGCGTAGCCATGCCCAAAGATTACAGCAGATGTTAAACCTGGCAACCTTGGTTTTCCCCTGTATTTTTGCCTTTGCCTCCTATGTTTTTACTGTGTGTTGGACTTCGTTTTGCTGGTCTAAATGCTTTGGGCACTTTGCCACCGCTCTTCAGTGCCAAAGTGCAAGTGCTCCCTCTGTAAATTGTTGTCATGGATTGGTGTTTCCATAATTCCATAATTGGCTTATTTGGTTTACTGTTGAGTCCCCAGTACAGTGCACTGTGGGTGCCCAGGTCCTGTAAATCAGGTGCTGCTAGTGGGCCTGCAGCACTGATTGTGCCACCCACATGAGCAACCTGTAAATGCAACTTAGACCTGCCACTGCAGTGCCTGTGCGCAGTTTGATTCTGCCATATCGATCTGGCAAGTGCTCCCACTTGCCAGTCCCTAACCTTCCCTTTTCTTACATGGGAGTCACGCCTATGGTAGGCCCAAGGTACCCCTATGGACAGGGTTCAGTGTCTGTAAAAGGTGGGACATATTGTGATATGTGTAGCATGTCCTGATAGTGAACTACAGTGAATTTCGTTTTTCGCTATTCAGAGGGTATCTATCCCATAGGATAGAATGGGGTTTTTGTATAACACCTTATAAATATAACTTTCCATGGGGACAAGATGGGAAGGTAAAGTTTATTATGCCTGAACTCAGAATGTAAAAATGCATCTTTTTTGGGGGCGTGGCCGCAGCCTAGAGAAGCTCTGGGGATGAAGTCGCTTCCCCGTAAAATCCGCTACATAATCCGGACACACTATCTATCCTGAGGACCCGCACCATATTCCGGAGTCACTGGTGTCCCGATCGGTTCACTCTCAGGGCGTAAACTCCATCCGTGACGCCGTTTGAGACAAAGGACGAGGAGCGGCCTGGATACGCGCCGGAAGCCGGGGACTGGCCTGAACATCGGATCCGGCGGGTGGCGCTCCACTGCGACTTCGGGGGCGCTCTTGGCGGAGGGGTGTGACCTTCCCTCCGGTCATCCCCCCCCCAACAGCGGGGCAAGTAAATGCTGAAAGGAGTTTTACGGACTTCCGGAGCGACCTGCTACTCGGGTGGAGGTGCGGCGACGGAGCTGCGCAGCCCGCCTTGGATTGACTGCTGGTGAGGAGCTGGCCTGGGAGAGTGCTGCAGGCGCCCATTCGGGGCACAATGATAATTACTCCCACCAATACCGCAGAGCCCCGTCGGCGAAGTGCCCGTGGGTGGGGGAGCACGGCTCCGACTGCCCGGCGCCAGCCGTTGGAGGCCTGGTTGGGTCGGCGTGTTCCCTGGACGGCAGCATTGAGGACGGCGGGGTGGGCCGGGGAGGCCCTCCACCGGCACTGTTGGAGCCGCACCATTGAGCGCTGATGCTGGAGGGTGCCGGACAGCTTGAGGCCAGGAGTCAGCGGTACATCTGTCCCCCAACACTGGCGCTGAGTGGACTGCTACGCAGGTATCTCTGCAGTGACTGTTTGGATACCCGAGATCACTGGTGGTGACCGATCGGCGGGGTGTGGAGGCACCCGGGATCCGCGTGTGGCTGACCGGAGTGGGCCCGTTGCCTCAGTGCCTTCCAGGTGCTTCCGCAGCGGAAAACCCGACAGGCCGCACGAGGGACGAAAGCCCCGTGGCTGGCAGCAGCGATTACCAACTGCGGTAGTGCTCCTCACGTAAATATGGGGGGCAAGGGCCCACGCGCGAACAACCAGGGCAAACTAGACAAATATGCCTACTCAAAAGAATCAATGGCTCCAACGGACCGTAAAGATTCGCAGGAAAAAGCGTCGAACCACGAAGGAGCGAATAAGGTGACGCTCGATGACATTATGACCGCACTCACTCAGGTCCGATCCACGGTTGGCACCATTTCTACCAACGTGTCTTTCATAAGGGCTGACTTCCAGAAAATGGAGGCGCGAGTCACGGATGTGGAATAAACGACAAAATCCTTGGTTGGAGATACGACCGCACTGCTTCAGAGAGTTACCCACCTAGAGGCCGAGAATAAAATAATGGCGGCGAAGCTAGATGACCAGGAGGGGCGCTCCCGCCGCAATAACGTCCGAATTACGGGCCTTCCCGAGAGTGAAGGGGGCCTGGCCATGGACCTTTATGTTGAGGAACTCATTAAGACACGACTCCAACCGAGGGGGCTATCCACCTTTTTCCCAGTTGAAAGGGTGCACAGGGTGCCAAGTGGCAGGCCTAAACCAGGGGCGCCCCCCAGGCCTGTGCTGGCCCGAATCTTTCATTTCCGTGACTGAGATGCCATATTGCAGACAGCAAGAGTGGCCCCACCGCTTCGAGTTCATAACTCGGTGATCTCCTTTTTTCCGGACTTCACGGCTGCAGTCACCAAACGCCGCAGGAGGTTCTTCGAGATAAAAAAGGATCTTCGGCGTAGAGAAATTACCTACTCAATGCTATTCCCAGCGAGGTTGCGAGTCGTAGCTGATGGCAAAACTTGGTTCTTTGATAACCCGGAGGAGGCCCGAGAATGGCTTGAGGGCTGGCGGCGAGTGGAAGGACACAAGCGGCCAGAGAGGCACCAACAGCAGCGACGGGTGGAGGAGGGCCCCGGGGATCACGGATGGCGTGGGAAAGAGACACGGTGCACAGGTTGGAGGCTGAGGAATAAGAAGGGGAACCATGGCTCGTGCAGATCGGCAAGAACAGAGACGGAGGGAAATGGTAGTATAGTACTGCCCATGCCGTCGGACGGTGTGGGATTCCTGTGGTCTTCTATATTTGATGAACGGGTAGGCGGGGATCCACTAGTGCAGGGTCTACACTGCAGCCACAGTAAGGTCGAACAGAACAATGGTCCTCAGGAAGGGGATGGACTAAGGTGCTCCTCGGACTTCTCACCCCCGACACGCAAGTATTGTTACTGGGATTGGGTATGAAGCGCTCTGCAAAGTTGGGGTGGCGGGTAGTTTTAAGTCCGTCTAGCAGGGAGGCAGGGTGGAGGGTGGGGATTTGCTGTTATGGTTTGGTTTTCTTTGTTCACGTTTTGTATACAGGCACTTGGGTACGACATGTCCTCAAATGGGGGTGGCGGGGACTCGGCCCACATTCATCCGCCCCATTGATTATGCGCTTCGGCGGTCATGACAGCACCACACTCGCAGCCAGTTGAGCGAGGGCAGATGCCTGATGCACAGGTGAGGTCCCTAACACTAATTACGTGGAATGTGCACGGCCTCAGGGATAAAATTAAAAGGGGTCTGGTGTTGCAGTGTCTTAAGCGAAGTTCCCCGGATGTGGTCCTACTGCAGGAGACGCACCTCACTGGGAATGCATGTCGGGTGCTAGACAGGTGGGGGTTCAAGATGGTGGCCCACTCAGAGTTCACATCGGGGTCCAGAGGGGTGGGTATCTTGGTACGTAAACAATCACCACTCATAATTCATAGAACGAAGACAGACGCAGGTGGCCGATTCGCGGCTCTGGTGGGACACTGGGAGGGACACCCTATCAACATAGTATCAGTATATGTTCCCCCGGCGTTACAGACAGTTGCACTTCCGGCCCTGAGTGACTTCCTCCTCGATCTCCCGGAGGGAGAACTGCTGATTGGGGGAGACTTTAATGACGTGGTGGAAGGGGCCATAGACCGGCACCCGGTGAGGGAGCGGGCGGCGGGGGTGTCACGTCTCGGGGGCTTTCTGGAGGCAATGGGGCTTGTGGACGTCTGGCGACATCGACATCCCATGGCGCGCCAATTTACTTTTCAATCTGCGGTACATAATAGCTTATCGAGAATAGACTACTTTATAGCCTCCTCAGAGAGCCTCAAGCATGTAGACACAGTTGACATTCGGCCTAGAGTTATTTCAGACCACTCCCCAGTTGTCTTAACCTACACGTATCACCAGGGGGGACGGCCACAAATATTCCCCATATTCCCTGGACACTTGCGAGTTCCCAAGATCGTGAAATCCATACGCACCTCGACACAACATTACTTCCGGGAAAATGCCGGCTCGGTCCACTCTCCGTCCACCCTCTGGGAGGCCTATAAGACTGTACTCAGAGGGCAAGCCATCTCCTCTATAGCAGGCTATAAGCGAGAACAGCAGCAGGAACTCACTGCTTTAGAATCGGAGCTCCAGAAGGCTGACACTCAGCACTCACAAAACCCGACTCCCGTCACGGCCCGCAACCTACACCTCCAACAACAACTACATAGGGAACATTTGAGGGGGGTGACTGCACTTGGGCTTTCGTCAACGAGACATAAGATATACAAGGCCAGCGATAAAGCTGGGAAGCTTCTGGCGTGGCTCGATAAAAGGGAGCGAGACAGAAAGTGGAGAGCGCAGCTGCGAATGACAGATAACTCCATGGAAACTGACCCACGGGCCATAGTACACAGGCTAGCGCAGCACTTCCAGCAGGTGTACACGTCGCTGTCAGCGATGTCAGTGGAAGAGGCACTAACCTTTAGCAAGGATATAATAATGCCCAAGCTTACGACAGAGACAGCCCTCACGCTAGAGGCGGACCTGACGACCGATGAGTTGCAGGTGGCGATTGGCTCCTTGCAATCTGGGAAGGCACTAGGACCTAATGGAATCCCCGTAGAACTTTACAAAAGGTTGGCGGGGACAGTGGCCCCGTACCTGCTCAATATGTACTGTGACAGTCTGACGATAGGAGAACTCCCGCAGGATCAGCGCGTAGCCACAGTAGTGGCGATCCCGAAACCCGGGAAGCCCCTGGAAGACTGTACTTCCTACCGCCTATTTCCTTAATCAATGCTGAAGCTAAAATATTAGTAAAGATCCTTGCGCTACGGCTTACCCCACACCTCACAACCCTGGTTCACCCGGACCAGTCCGTGTTTAGGCCTAGTAGAAACACGGCATTTAAATCTGAGGCGACTGCACGGAGTGATGGCCCGTATACCTTATCTTCAGGAGCCAGCAGTTATCCTGTCATTGGATGCCCGTATGGCGTTCTATATGGTGGAATGGCCCTTCTTGTTTGCGGTTCTGACACATTTGGGGTTCGGCCCAAAGTTCTGTGCGTGGGTACGCCTCCTCTACACAAAGCCGCTGGCCCACGTAGCGGCTAATGGGCATATATCCAATGACTTCCCACTGTCCCGAGGCACGCGTCAGGGCTGCCCGCTGTCGCCGTTATTGTTTGCGCTGGTGCTGGAACCACTGGCGGCATGGATCAGGTGGGAACCCCAGATCCGCGGCCTGCGCTGGACAGCAGACTGGGAAGATCGTATATCGCTGTATGTGGATGACGTTCTGCTTTATTTGACCTCACCCAGGCGATCCATCCTGGTACTCCTCAATATATGTGACCAGTTTGGTCGTGCGTCGGGTTATACTATCAATTGGTCCAAATCAATACTTTTTGTGCTCCGGGGCCCCCCGCCGCAGCTTCCAGAGGACTGTCCACTGCGAATCTCGGTGGATGCGTTCTGATACCTGGGTATCTACATCACGGCGGACCCGGACGGATTCTTAAAAAAAAAATCTTATGCCTCCCCTGCAACGTCTAAAAAGAGATGCCGCCCATTGGGGAACACTTCCCCTAACACTGTTGGGGAAGGCAGCGCTTTTTAAGATGATGGCACTGCCTCGATTCCTGTATGTCCTCGAAAATACTCCATACTCTGTGCCACCCACCTACTTTAAACACATTGCGGCTCAGGTCTCTGGGCAAATGTGGGGGAGCAAACCTGCACGCATTGCACAGCGCAAACTCACCAAAGGATGGTACGATGGGGGCATTGCACTGCCGGGCATACAGTTATATTACTGGGCGGCGCACCTGAAAGTCATTAATCAATGGGTTCATTCTCCACAGACGAATCCCGCTTATATGGCAAATAGACATGGGCTCGGGGTTGAAGGCATGATGTCCGCGCGTTATAACAAGAAGCACACGCCGGTGCTACTCGGACCCACAAGGCAGACGGTCAACATATGGCACTAGGCGCATGCTAAAATGGGATGGACAGGAAAGATAACCCAGCTTACCCCTCTGTGGGTAACACAGCGGCTAGGTGGCTTGCGACACTGCAAGGGCTTTGACAAGTGGGATGCAATTGGAATATCGACGGTGGACGATATGTGTCATAAGGGAGGAATCGCCACGTTTGAGCACCTTCGTGCGCAATACGACCTGGCGCCCTCTGAAAGCTTTAGATACCTGCAGATAAGACACGTGCTGCAGGCGGCCCTACCACCCGGCACCGAGGTCCCTGAGGCCACCCCCTTAGAGGATAGGTTGTTGACAGATTGCATGTATAAGCGGGCTACTTCTTTCACATACCGTAAGTTAGTGAACAATTTACCAGACCCCCACGTGGCACTCAGGGGAAAATGGTACCGAGATGTGGGCGATTTCGACGACTCTGAATGGCGGGGGGCGCTGGCCCCCCCGCGGGAGGTGGGGATACCGTCTATGCTTTAACTAGTGCAACTAAAAATTTTGCATAGAACTTACTACACTAGATATATCCTTAACACAATAGGGTCGGCACCACACCCGTACTGCCTGAGGTGCTGTGGGGAGGAAGGTACTTTCTTTCATACTTTGTGGGAATGTCCCAAGATAATGGAATACTGGGTGTAAGTGATGAGGACCATATCACAGACCGTGGAGTTATCGTTGGCTCCCGAGCCTAGCAGATGTATACTAAATGTGTGGGAGCCGAACGATCTTACACGCCCAGCACAGGAATAGGCAACAATGGGGATAATGGTGGCGAAGCGCAACATTGCGCAAAAATGGGGTGCGAGAGAGACACCGTCGCTTACTGCCTGGTGTGAGGATCTTGTTGTTGCCATGGCGGACGAAAAAGCAGTGTTTGTCAATCGTGGTTGCCCGAGGAAATGGAGCTGGGTATGGGGGGCCTGGAATAAGTACAGGGGATACATCTGTGAACCTCCAGACACAAGAGTGGAGGGAGACTCGGACACTGAAAACGGGGGGGAGCTGGAAATGTATTGTGGGGAGGGTTTTCATTTGTCGAGACATTTGTGAGGCTCTAGCGCTGAGTACCATAACTTCAAACAATGCAAATGTAGTGCTTGTAAGCATTTAGATAATATACCTAATTTGCTTGTGCCTTGAATGCAAATATAATAAAGTTTTTCACAAAAAAAAAAAGATGCATCTTTTGGTGAGGATGAATTTTACATTCTATGTTTGAAAATACCACTTTTAGAAAGTAGGTATTTTCTTACTTAGCAATCCTCTGTGCCTCTGCTGGTTTGTGTATTGACTGTCGAGTGAAGGTTTGGCTCAATAGACCCGGGCTGCATTCAGAGTAGGGGGGATTTCTTTCATGCCTGAATAGGCCTGGTCTGCCTTTGACAATGCTTTTTACACCTCCTGCCAGGAAGCTGCACCAGAGAGGACAGAACTGGTTTTGGCTGGGCAAAGAGCTTCTCTGGCACCAGAGAACATAGGATTTTGTGCTAAAAAAAGTGGGTCCCAGACTTTTAGATTACTTCTGGAATTCAAGAGGAAACTTTGCAAAGGAGAAGAGTTCGAGAAACTGAAGGAGAAGTACTGGCCCTTTGCTGTGTACTGTCTGGGGTTGGCCTGCAGTGGCTGTTTCTGCCAAGGAATGGACAAAGACATTGCTGTGTGCTGTGTACCCTGCTTGAGGAAGATCCCCAAGGGGTTGAAGTAGAGCTTGCTCCTGTTTTGATGACTCAGGGATACAAAGACTTCACCTCCAGCTCCCCTGAACTTCCTTGCTGGGAGTTTTGAACTGCCAAGAGGTGCCTGTGGCTGTTCTGGGCCTCTGGAGGTTGTTCCTGCTGTTGGGAGCTGTAAAAGTAATGCAACAATGAGAAGTGCGACGCATCCGCACCTGTTTCCGATGCATCGCTGAAGAAACCAACGCAACTCCTGCCTGCGGTGGGAGAAATCGCCGCATGCCGCATAGAGTGCACCGATCTACAAGGTCCGAGATCACAGCATCTGTTTCCCTGCGGCTGTTCTTGCTTTTGATTTTGACGCATCCAAGGTAATTTGTGTTGAAAGTGTCGCATCTATAATTTGCTATGGACAGAACTATTTCTACCTTTTAAAAATCATATTTTGATTACTGTATAGTGGACTTTTGTCATTTTGGTCTTGTTTCGCTTAGATAAAGATTACTTATTTTTCTAAACTGGTGTGGTGTCCATTTGTAGTGTTTTCACTGTATTACTGTATGTGTGCACAAACGCTTTACCCACTATTCAATTCAATTCAATAAAAGCTTTATTCGGAAGCAAGGCACATCCATAAAAGCAAAATACAAATACAACAAATGCAGCAAAATTAAAATTTCTATACTGATATTGCATTGAGAAATCTGACAATCCATTCTCTTTGTAAGTAGAGACAGTTAATCACAGAGATAGCAAAACATGTCAGGTATAAAGGAATCTTAATTATGAACAGAGTTCATATACAAAGTGATTTAAAATATGATTTTAGAACGCAATTTTTGGGATTGGTTCGCAAACAGCCAACAATCATAGCGTCTAGGTATTAAGATTTAAAGATTTGTTCTGTGCCTTATACAAAATTTTAAGAACATAGCAATATTAAAACATGTTGCGGGAGTGTCCAGCATTTGTAATGCCAATAAGGCTGGGCGACATTCGCGTATTGACATTTGCTGCAGAATGGGGTTCAGCCACCGTTTTCTAGGTTCAGAAAAATATTTACAGAAGAAAGTGACATGTAAAAGGGACTGTAAAGAAATATCGTCACAGGGACAGATGGAAATAACCCTTGACCAGTCATTTGGTTTGGGAAAGGTGATTAGTCGGTGAAAGTTGTTGAGTCTGAATCTAGTAAGTAAGAAAACATCGTAAATTGGGAAGTTTGAGGACAGGTAGGGCTCAATTTTAAAAGAAGTTTGAATTAATAAAGAATGCTGAACAGAAGGTTTGTTGACTTCTGTTACTAACCGAAGATCGTCAAGATGTTTTAGACATTCCGCCTTAAGTGATTTACGGGAAATCCTTAACATATCATATGGAGCAGAGTAGAAGTTGGGATGACCCAAATCAGTAAAGAAATTATGAACATAGTGTAACCATGGAATTTTTTGGGAATGGTCCAGTTTTTGACAATCGGTGATGATTTCTTTAGTTAAGGACGTCTTTTCTGAGGTCCAGATGCGGTGCCACAGCAAGATTGGTTGCAGTCGGATGAGATCGGTGATAAATGGCAAACCGAGTTCTTGGTGGCAGGAGTAGGTAGATGAAGATTGAGGGACTGATAGTAAATATCTCAAAAAGGTGTTTTCTGTTTTTTGGATGGAATCTACTCGGGCATGTCCCCATATACCCGCACCGTAAGTGGCAGTGGTAATACATTTTGGGCGGTAAATTTCCAGGATTTCCTTCGGGGATCTCTTTCCGAGTCTCTGTGTAAAGGACACTAGGGCCATTGTTGCCTTTAAGAACTGATGGTTTCTAGACTCGATTGCCCTTTTCCAAGTCTCCCTATCATCTATCACCACTCCTAAGTAGGGGTAGGTTGTTGTGTGTTCAATCTTGGTGGTGGTAATAAAGATACCTAATCCCTTTGATGGTGTTTTACCAGAGGACATGATGAATGTTTTATGTGGATTAATTTACCCACTACCTCTGAGATAAGCATGTCTGCCCAGGAGTGAGCAGGGGTTATTTAGAAGTTTATCCCCATTACCCTGACTAGGAAGAAGGGTCCCTGCTTAAACAACAGTGCAAACCATTGCCAACTAGAGACCCCCATTTCTAACAGCAGACAGAAGATTTTTTGCTGCAGAGCATGTCTAAAGTGTATGGGTTATGAAGGTGGAGGTGCTCTGTTACCATACCTGCCATTTTTTGTGAATGGCAATGTTGTTTAGGTTATGAATCATTAGTAGAATACCCTTTCAGCAGCAATTGCAAATGACATATTTCTCAGTAATTTTGGCATACTGGGCATACTGATGCATACTGATGCATTATTTATTTCCCATTATTTGCTACAATTATATTTTCAACCGATAATAAAACTAGAAATCAGTGTAATGTAAGTGCACAAAAGCTGTGATTTGTAGTAGTGTTTTCAAAACACATTTTTCTGTTTCAAAACATGTGCTATACAAAGCAAATAACGTAAAGTTATGGAGTTCTAGTGAGATTTGTTAATCACTACCTCGTAGTTGAATATCAAGTAACGAGAACCCCACATTTTATATATAAAATTACGGCACTGCAGATTATGAACGTACTGTTCATTTTGCATTACACCCATTCTACTGCCTGAAGATGTGCAGGACATCCAACTGTAGGGAATTACTTTCCTACAGCTATTAAGCCCTGAGAACCAACGGGGAAAGAAGTAGGATCTTTCACCTTGACCGTCGGTACAATGCCTGCTCATGGACAACCAGGACTGGGGAAATGGAGTAAGTATTAGGCCTGGGCGAAGCACTACGCTACGCTCGCGTAGTTTGCAAAGTTCGCGCTACTTCGCGCTATGCGAACTGCACGTAGCACAGTGCGAACACGCGTAGCGTAGTGTTGCGTAGAGCTGCGGTCATTTTTTGCTTGCTCGCGGTCCTCAACGTCAAGTTGGCGACCGCGAGCAAGCAAAATGACATCCTGGCGAGACTTTTTCCTTGTTCGCGATCGCGAGCATGGAAAATAAACCTCCCGGCGAGATTCCCAACGCGAGAAGGTCAGGTTTCTCATTGCGAGGGGTCGCGTATGCTCGCGACCGCTCGCGATGAGAAACTACCAGTTCGCGTTGAGAAAGCTGCAGCTCGAGTAAAAATCTACTCGAGCAGCAGAAAACTACAGCTTGCACTGTGCAAGATGCCATTTTCAATGATTGCACAGTGCCGGTTGCTTGTCCGCACTGTGCAATCATTGAAAACAACATCTTGCACAGTGCGAACATGTTACTTCGCAGTTCGCGAAGTGCTACGCGTAGCTCGCGTAGTGCGAACTTCACTTTGCGTAGCTTCGCGAAGTGCTACTTCGCGAACTACGCCCACCTTTAGTAAGTATCTAATTGGAACCAGTAAGGCAAGGTTTCATAGTGGTGTCTACAACAGAGGGAATATTTCTAAATACTTTGCCTGCTTCATACTTCACAAAACTGGGGGGGTTTAAAAAAAATGCAAGTGCTAAGCTTCACGGCTATCTATATGGAGACATAATATATAATTGTACAATATTTATCCTCTATAGCTAGATATCTATGGTGGGGTTATATTCCCAAAATCTGTGCTAGTGAGATTTATGCACATGATTAATCTCTGGAGTAGGGTATTACAAAGATATTAGATGTCCAACATCGGGCAAAGTGTTTCAGGGCACCTCCTTACTAGGGGCTTAGTCACGGTGATGACTTAATTCTCAGGTTTTAACAGGAGTTAGGAATGAAACGGGTGCAGGCTAAAACCCTGAAATATATCTCAAAGGAACTGAGATACATAAAATATATCATTTTGGACTTAAACACATAGGGGCAGATTTATGTTGCACTTGCGCCACTTTTGCGCCGCCGTTGCGTCACTTTTGTGACGCAGCAGCGGCGCAAATCCTGCGCCATGGTGCGGGGTATTTACAACGTGACGCATCTGGGAGATGCGTCACGTTGTAAAGCCCTGCGCCACATGTGGGCGTTCCAGGGCAGGTGGGGGCGTTCCGGCGCAGGAACGCCTCCTAAAAGTGGCTGAGTGAAATCTACAAGATTTCACTCAGTCACTTTTACGCCCATGCTGCGTCAAAACCCTGCGCCTGCTTGAAGCAGGCGTAAGGATTGACGCAGCATTGTGCAGATAGGGCCCCCCAGAGCATTGCTGGAGCTGCGTCGCGCTTGGGACGCAACTCCAGCAATGCGCCACTTTTACGGCACAGATGCGTCACGCATCTGTGCCGTTTTTGACCCATGGTGCGCCGCATTATAAATGTGGCGCATCCATGGTGGCGCAGCGGTGGCGCATAATAACTGGCGCATCCCTGCTGATATGCAGGGATGCGCCAGTTAACATGAATCTGCCCCATACTGTGTTATTTTTTCATTGAACATACACATAAAAGTGTATTTCATGCACTGCTTGATATATTTCTATGAAAATATATATTAAGCAATCTTGTAGCAATATAAAGCATTCTAAATAGCAATAAAGTGTATTTGTCAAACTAGGGTTTATCATTTTATGAAATAAATGAAGCCCATGCTGGAATTCAAAAGAGTGTCCTACAGGTTGCATGTAACTCCAGCAGACATCACAAAACAGGCACTGATTACTGTCTAAATACACATGCATATCATGACAAATAAGTGGAATGACCTATAGACTGTTCTTTTATTAACTGTCACAACGCAACATAAGTTTCCCATTTAGTGCATATTAGGAAAGGCCTTAATGTAGAAAGAAAATAAACAAACCACTACTTAAATATATAGGGGCAGATTTACAATAACTGGCGCACCCCTGCATATCAGCAGGGATGCGCCAGTTATTGTGCGTCACGGCTCCGCCCCCATGGATGCGCCGCATTTACAATGCGGCGCACCATGGGGCAAAAATGCACAGATGCGTGACGCATCTGCTGCCGTAAAGGCGGCGCATTGCTAGAGTTGCGTCGCAAGCGCGACGCAGCTCCAGCAAGGCTCGGGGTGCCCTAGCTTTAAAATGCTGCGTCAATCCTTATGCCTGCTTCAATCAGGCGCAGGGTTTTGACGCAGCATGGCCTTAAAAGTGGCTGAGTGAAATCTTGTAGATTTCACTCAGCCACTTTTAGGAGGCGTTCCTGCGCCGGTACGCCCCCCCCCTGCGCCGGAACGCCTACATGTGGTGCAGGGCTTTACAACGTGATGCATCTCCCAGATGCGTCACGTTGTAAGTACCCCGCACCATGGCGCTGACTTTGCACCGCCGCTGCGTCACAAAAGTGACGCAACGGCGGCGTAAAAGAGGTGCAAGGGCTTGTAAATCTGCCCCATAGTCGCTAAGTGTGTGTATGTGCATGCGTGCGTGTCTGTGTGTGATTTCACTGTCTGGCTTACATTGACTGTCTTTCGTTGGGAGAGCAACATCAGCATCCATGCCTGCTGACTTTCACACCTATACATGCAGGAACCTTTAGGCAAGTGAGGCGATTTAGCAGTGTGTGAGGCCACACGGGCACACTCGAAAAAACAGGAAAACAAAAGTGTCACTGTTTGCTTGCGAATAGACCTTGGAAGGCCCAGGGGTTCCTTTGAGTGGGCCTGGCGAACCCGGCCCTCCCTCTAGAACCGGGCCTGCAAGTACCCCTTCAGCACTTGACTCTCAGGAATAGCGGGGCCTGATCAGTACAAGTCTCCCTTGAGGGGAGGAGTGGATATAAGGGAGTGAACACAATCTCACAACTCAAAAGACATGCAGCAATAAATGCTTTAAGAAAAAAAAATCTTTTAACATAAATATCTTGTCAAGAATATTGTGACACAAATATAATTGTATGTAATATCATTCTCAATAATATAGATTTTAGGTATTTAATATAGATGTTTTTAATATCGATGTAATTATTATCATTGTATATATTATAGTTTTTTAGTGAAAAGTAGTCTGTAATACAATGTAATTTTTTTGTATATATGTTTTTATTTATAGTAACCGTTTTTTTATAAGTTTTTTTTTTAGTAATTTAAATTGTTAAAATGTTATTTATTTAGGTAAATTATATATTTTTAAGAGCGGGATGTTGGGTTTATTGGCGATATGGGTGTGGAGTATTTAAAATGTTTTATTGTTATGTGTATTTTTTATGTTAATTTAAAAAAATACAATTTTAAATAAAAATGAAAAAATGTAGGAGCTTTATGGAGAAAAGGATGGGGATCATTTAAAACTTTTAATTATTACTGTGTATTTTTTATGTGAATTAAAAAAATGTACAAATTCAGAAAAAAGAAAAAGTTTACGAGCAGGATGTTAGGCTTATAGGGGAAAAGGTTGTGGAATATTTTAAAATATTAAATAATGTGTATTTTATATATTAATTAAAAAAGCTTTTTTTAATGTGTACAAATTTTAGGAGTGGGAGCGCTAGAGGGCGCCGAGCAAGATGGCCGCACTTGCATGAGGCTCTTTATGTTCGGAGCTGCTAATCATCAATAGCCTGCCTGTATGCTGAAATAAATTGAAGTACAGCAGCAGATACGGGAGACGGATCATCCGAGGCATCACGAGACCCACCGGAGCAGTGGAAAACAGCTGAGGTATGAAGAAACCAGACCTGCAGGCTGGAGCTCTGGAGCGGACTCAAGATGGCGGCGGCAGCCTGCGCCTAATCTCCAGTGGAACGATGAGCGGCTGCAAAGATCGGCCGACATAAACAGCTAGGGTGAGGAGGTGTAGGCGACGAACCTGGAAAAATGACAAATCCCGGCAGACTGTTGTGGAGGAGTGCTGGGAAGACCAAGAAGAGCTGAGAACTGCCAATCTATGAGTAGCAGACCGTGACCAGTGCCGGAGGCGAGGGACACCTCCCCCCTCCCCACGGCCGCTAATAGAGACGCTCTGGGGAACCCTACACCGGGAGCCTGGCGAGAGAAGTGCGTAGTGCATACTGGCCTTAGCAAGCATGGAGACTGCAAAACGCTGAATCCCTCCCTGCTGAGGCGAGCGTGGCCCAAGCGGGAAGAGAGGGAGGGAAAAACGGCTGGAAAAGGGCCCTAAATCAATCACATGCAGCGAACTAGAAGAGCACAGAAAACAGCGGGCAGGGTCCAGCACACATACTCAAAGGTGAAAAGACGCACCCAGAAGCAACACTTATGTAGCGTGCTGTATAAAAGTCCAAGAGCTACGGAGCTTTAAGTAACAAGCACAAGCAAACACAAACAGAAGAGATCACGCGGACACTGCACGGACTGCATGCCCGAAAGGGAACAATGCTCTGGTGTGGAGAATGGAACTGCCATGAAACGCGCACCCTGCAGACGCGCTAGGTGATCGGCGACTGATGTGACATGCTTTGAGAGCCTGCAGGAGTAAGGTGAATGCCTGAATCCTATAGGGGGAATAATCGTCCAGCTCGACTGCAGCACAGTATAATTGAAGCCCAACCAACTAACATGAGAAGAGCAACTAATGGTCACGTGAACTAGTGAACGGGCATATACACGCCACCCCAACTGGTGACAACCTAACTAAGAGGCTAACGGAGTAGCAGGCACTGACAGATAATAGCCTAAGTGACAAGAGGTGCACAAATATCCGTGAAACATAGAGGCAGAGGAGGGATCAACGCTAGATATACAGCATTAACCAAGTGAGATGCCACAAAGCCAAGGGAATCTCCCAGAGCCAGAACTCGTACATACATACAAGCAACACACCCATTGAATCGCGACTTCCAGCTCCCTCCCCTGGGACATGGGACAACACGCTGAAAAACGCGGAGCAGCAGTAAATATGGGGAAGGCAGAGGGGAGGCAGACTAAACTACATTTTGACACCCGCAAATCAGCCCGGACGCAAGAAAACTCGGACCACACAATGGTGGACAGGCCAGGCCCAGACAGCCAGACCTCTACAGAAGATCTTAAGCAACTATTGCTTTCCATGAGAAGCAGCCTCAACTCTATAGAAGCCAAAATGGACAATATGTGTACACGCATGGACAATATTACACACAAAATCGACCAACATGAGGAGCGACTCAAAGAAGCAGAGCTAGAGGACACCTCCACAGGCTGCATGGAGTAGCTATTGAACATGGAACGCCTCTTAAAAGTTATTGCAGCCAAGAACAAAGACCTGGAATCCAGATGGCGACGCAATAACCTACGAATCCTAGGGATCCCTGAATCCACCAATACAGGAAGAATGGAGGAGTATGGAGAGCGCCTCCTCACAAAAGTGTTCGAGAAGAATGCATTCTCAACAATGCTGGTTGTAGAGAGAGCTCACCGTTTGCTATCCACGCGACCGCCACCTGAGACCCCCACACGACCGATAGTTGCAGACTGCTCAATTATTGGTTTCGGCACACCGCATTGCGGCTAGCAAGAGAAAAGCAGACCCTCTCCTTTAAAAGGGCGGAACTGGCAATATTACAATGCTATTAGATGTCCAACATCGGGGAAAGTGTTTCAGGGCACCTCCTTACTAGGGCCTTAGTCACTGTGATGACTTAATTCTCAGGTTTTAACAGGAGTTAGGGAGGAAACGGGTGCAGGCTAAAACCCTGAAATATATCTCAAAGGAACTGCGATACATAAAGTATATCATTTTGGACTTAAACACATAGGGCCATATGTAGGTAAATAATTTTTACCGATTCATAAATACCGAATTTTACCAAATCGGTATTTATGAATTGGTAAGTTATATGTAGGTCAACAATCGGTAAACATTACCGAATCGGTAATATTCGGTAAACATGAATCGGAATTTACCGAATCGGTAAATACGGAAGTGGTATTTACCGAATCGGTAAATACCGAAGTGGTAATTACCGATTCGGTATTTACCGAAGTGGCAATTACCGAATCGGTATTTACCGAATCGGTAAATACCGATTCGGCAGTTCCAAAACACATGACTTGATGAATCAGCCAATCCTGTGCTACCTAAACCCCACCCAACCAGGAAGTGGCCACACCCAGGCAAGTGCACACAATCAGCAGACTCTGGAGAGGCTGGGAGTGCTGAGGAGAGGAACTGAGCAACTGCCTGATTCAGCCCTGGAAACAGCAACAATGGCCAGCCAGGACACAGAGAGGGAAGGAGGGGAGAGGAAGCGAAAGCTGAAATTCAGCCCAAAGGAGCTGCAAGTACTGGTGGAGGAGGTTGTGAAGCAGCACCAGAAGCTTTTTGGCAAACAGTCACAGCAAGTGCCTGAGTCAGAGAAACGTAAGATCTGGCTTGGAATCCAGGCACAGGTGAATGCCATGGGAGTGACCCCCCGGGACATCGATGTCGTCAAGAAGCGGTGGTACGACATACGTATCATCACTAAGAGGAAGGTGGCAGAATTGAAAAAAGAGGCCAGCCGGACAGGAGGTGGAGGCAACAGGGCACCAGCCCTGACAGAACTGGAGGAGCTAGTGGAGACCACCATTGAGCCAGAAAGCATCGTGGGGATTGGGGACGCTGACAGCTCCGGCAGAGGCACCTCGAAACAAGGTAAGACGCTTGCACAGCAATGTGCCCCCCCACCCCTATCCCAACTCCCCAAATGTGCAATGAGAATCCTACTCCAGTACAGGTGTTAGTGCATGCTAGCAATGCATCATGGGAGATGTAGTCCCTGAAAGCCCAAACATGATACGATTAGCACAGATTAACAAGGCATGTAACACACAGTAGCGAGAAGCAGGCAGAGAACATTGAGATACTGTTTAGAAAATGTATTGTCATGTCAGCAAATCAATGCTTCAGGTACACTTAGCTGATGTCGCTTTTCTGTCCACAGGCACTACTGCGCACAGAACTGCCCATGACAAGGGAGAGAGGGCACACCACAAACACAGCGCGGAGAAGGCCACCACCAGTGCTGGCCAGGGAACGGCACCACAGGCAGTCACACCACCCCAGCCAGCATCGCCGCTCCAGCCAGCATCCCCACTCCTGCAGGTGTCACCACCATCTTCACCACCTGCATTGCACAGGTTGAGGAGGCGTCCTGCTGCCAGGTTGGATGTGACAGACTCATCGTCTGAAGACTCGAGGGGGGCGGAACCGTCCACTGTACCCCAGGATGTAACCCATGCCAGTGTGCCTTCCGACTCTGAGGGAGCACACACAGGTGGCAGACGGCGCCGCAGGGCTCGGCCGCAGAGTCCACCTCCCCTAGGGCTGGGCCAGGGAGTCTCCTCAGGGCTTGAGGCCACCATGGTGAAAATCCAACGCATCCAGGCAAGGGCAATGGTGTCCGTACAGCGACAAATGCGTGGCCTCAATGAGACATTTGTAAACATTGACAAGGGCATCAGCGCCATGGCAGGGGGAATGGCTGAGATGGCAGCGGGCATGCGGGGCATGTCCCAGTCCATCATGCTGCTGTGCTCAAAGTATGATGAGGACAGGGCAGCACGGCGCAGGGGACATCAGAGAAAGGATCTGAACTCAAGGGCAGTGAACCGGCTGGCGACTGCCACTTCGCTGCTCTGCAGGCGCTCTGTGGCGATGCAGGAGGGCCTTGCGCACTGCACCACAGATGTGTCCAGGGGGATGGTGAGGGTCACGAGTGCACTAGAAGTGCTGCTCACCAGCCAGTCTGCAACAACTGGCGCTTTGGATGCTGGTGACACAGAAGACACGACCAGCAGGAGCAGCATAACCCCCCCTGTCCCAGACACACGTCGGAGCAGCAGGCGCCAAGGTGGTGCCACTGGTACCCCAGCCAGTGAGGACGCTCACTCACTGCCATCCCGCACTGGTGCGCGTGGGCGCAAACACTAATGCGTCAGGAAAAACAAAGACACTATTGGGTGAAGTAACCCTTAACTGAAATAAGTTTATTTCTCAATGTTGATGGAATAGGTTTACCTTTTTGTCGTGTCGTAGTGCTGCCTGATTAAACTACGTTATGGCATCCGACTACTGGCTGTGTCCCCTTACTCATTCAGAAATAGTTGCATGTGATCTCTGCCCGTCTCACTCTCCCATCTGTTGCTGTTGGCACTCCTGCTGCGTTGGCCTCTGGCTGTGCAGACTCATCATCATTGTCCTCAATATATGTCATTTCGACCTCTGTACCTCTCTTCGTGGCAAGGTTGTGCAGCATTGCACAAGTGGCAATTATCTTGCAGCAGAGGATGGGTGTGTACTGGCGTGCACCTCCGCTTTTATGGAGGCAGCGGAACCTGCTCTTCAATAGTCCGAACGTGCGCTCCACCACATTGCGTGTAGATTTGTGTGCCACATTATATCGTCTCTCACTCTGGGTTGATGGGTGTAGGTAGGGAGTGAGGATGAATGACCGCACGGCATATGCATTGTCGCCTAGGTGAGTAAAAGGGAACCATCAGTCACATGCCTCAATACACTATGATTTGCACTAAGTACTATGGAGTGTCACTGTTACTTACCTAGCAGGTATCCTTCTCCAAATTCTCCGGCAAGCAGTCGTGTGTAGATCCCACTGTTCTGGAAGATGTAGGAGTCGTGGGTGCTCCCAGGGAACTTCGCAACAATATCAGTGATGATGTTCCCTGCATCGCAGATTACCTGCACATTGATGGAGTGGGTGGACTTTCTGTTCCTGTAGATGTGCTCAGTGGCAGCTGGTGGGCAGATTGGGATGTGTGTGCCATCAATACAGCCAATGACATGGGGGAACTGTGACATGTGATAAAAGTCAGTTTTAGTTTTCTGCAGTTCAGCCTGTGTGTTTGGGAAGCTGATGTAGTGGTGCATTCTCTGCATCATGGCATCCAGGAACTTCCTGAAGAAACGGGACAGGCAACTCTGGGATACACCGCCCACCGCAGCTGTCACCCCCTGCTAACTGCCAGATGCGAGTAGGTGTAGGCTGCAGAGAACCTGCACATGTGGTGGTATGGCATGCGCCCTTCTTGTTGGCTGGTCCAGGAGTGGGTGCAGGTCCCTTATCAGGTCCATGATGGTTTGGGGGTGTAGCCCGTACCTTTCATGTATTTCAGCGTCAGTCAGTTCAAAGAGTGTGATTCGCTGTCTGTAAATGCGTTCCTCCCGTCTCCAAATCCTCAGTCCTGCTGCCTGTAGACGTAGGCACCTTGCAATGACATACAGAGCGGCCATGTTGTCGACGCTGTTGAATTTTGGGATTGCTTATATGCACTGTTGATGCTTACCACCTGCTTTCAATCTGTGTTAATTACCGACTCTTAATTACCGAATTTCATGGATTTCTTAATTACCGAATTTACCTACATATCTTTTCCCGTTTTACCACTTCATATTTACCACTTCATATTTACCGAATCGGAAAATATGTATTCGGTAAATATGAAGCGGTATTTTAGAATTCGGTAAATATGAATCGGTATTTACCGATTCATATTTACCGAAACTGGTTTTTGGCCTCCTACATCTCACTTGACTAAATACCGGTCGGTAACGGGATATTTACCGAATTTCGGCCGTTACCGACCGGTATTTAGCTACCTACATATGGCCCATACTGCGTTATTTTTTCATTAAACAAACACATAAAAGTGTATTTCATGCACTGCTTGATATATTTCTATAAAAATATATATTAAGCAATCTTGTAGCAATATAAAGCATTCTAAATAGCAATAATGTGTATTTGTCAAACTAGGGTTTATCATTTTATGAAATGCATGAAGCCCATGCTGGAATTCAAAAGAGTGTCCTACAGGTTACATGTAACTCCAGCAGACATCACAAAACAGGCACAGATTACTGTCTAAATACACCTGCATATCATGACAAATAAGTGGAATGACCTATAGACTGTTCTTTTATTAACTGTCACAACGCAACATAAGTTTCCCATTTAGTGCATATTTGGAAAGGCCGTAATGTAGAAAGAAAATAAACAAACCACTACTTAAATATATAGGGGCAGATTTACAATAACTGGCGCATCCCTGCATATCAGGAGGGATGCGCCAGTTATTGTGCGTCACGGCTCCGCCACCATGGATGCGCCGCATTTACAATGCAGCGCACCATGGGGCAAAAATGCACAGATGCGTGACGCATCTGCTGCCGTAAAGGCGGCGCATTGCTGGAGTTGCGTCGCAAGCGCGACGCAGCTCCAGCAAGACTCGGGGTGCCCTATCTTTAAAATGCTGCGTCAATCCTTATGCCTGCTTCAAGCAGGCGCAGGGTTTTGACGCAGCATGGCCTTAAAAGTGGCTGAGTGAAATCTTGTAGATTTCACTCAGCCACTTTTAGGAGGCGTTCCTGCACCGGTACGCCCCCCCCTGCGCCGGAACGCCTACATGTGGTGCAGGGCTTTACAACGTGATGCATCTCCCAGATGCGTCACGTTGTAAGTACCCCGCACCATGGCGCTGACTTTGCACCGCCGCTGCGTCACAAAAGTGACGCAACGGCGGCGTAAAAGAGGTGCAAGGGCTTGTAAATCTGCCCCATAGTCGCTAAGTGTGTGTATGTGCATGCGTGCGTGTCTGTGTGTGATTTCACTGTCTGGCTTACATTGACTGTCTTTCGTTGGGAGAGCAACATCAGCATCCATGCCTGCTGACTTTCACATCTATACATACAGGAACCTTTAGGCAAGTGAGGCGATTTAGCAGTGTGTGAGGCCACACGGGCAAACTCGAAAAAACAGGAAAACAAAAGTGTCACTGTTTGCTTGCGAAGAGACCTTGGAAGGCCCAGGGGTTCCTTTGAGTGGGCCTGGCCCACCCGGCCCTCCCTCTAGAACCGGGCCTGCAAGTACCCCTTCAGCACTTGACTCTCAGGAATAGCGGGGTCTGATCAGTACAAGTCTCCCTTGAGGGGAGGAGTGGATATAAGGGAGTGAACACAATCTCACAACTCAAAAGACATGCAGCAATAAATGCTTTAAGAAAAAAAAATCTTTTAACATAAATATCTTGTCAAGAATATTGTGACACAAATATAATTGTATGTAATATCATTCTCAAAAATATAGATTTTAGGTATTTAATATAGATGTTTTTAATATCGATGTAATTAATATCATTGTATATATTATAGTTTTTTAGTGAAAAGTAGTCTGTAATACAATGTAATTTTTTTGTATATATGTTTTTATTTATAGTAACCGTTTTTTTATAAGTTTTTTTTTTAGTAATTTAAATTGTTAAAATGTTATTTATTTAGGTAAATTATATATTTTTAAGAGCGGGATGTTGGGTTTATTGGCGATATGGGTGTGGAGTATTTAAAATGTTTTATTGTTATGTGTATTTTTTATGTTAATTTAAAAAAATACAATTTTAGATAAAAATGAAAAAAATGTAGGAGCTTTATGGAGAAAAGGATGGGGATCATTTAAAACATTTAATTATTACTGTGTATTTTTTATGTGAATTAAAAAAATGTACAAATTCAGAAAAAAGAAAAAGTTTAGGAGCAGGATGTTAGGCTTATAGGGGAAAAGGTTGTGGAATATTTTAAAATATTAAATAATGTGTATTTTATATATTAATTAAAAAAGCTTTTTTTAATGTGTACAAATTTTAGGAGTGGGAGCGCTAGAGGGCGCCGAGCAAGATGGCCGCACTTGCATGAGGCTCTTTATGTTCGGAGCTGCTAATCATCAATAGCCTGCCTGTATGCTGAAATATATTGAAGTACAGCAGCAGATACGGGAGACGGATCATCCGAGGCATCACGAGACCCACCGGAGCAGTGGAAAACAGCTGAGGTATGAAGAAACCAGACCTGCAGGCTGGAGCTCTGGAGCGGACTCAAGATGGCGGCGGCAGCCTGCGCCTAATCTCCAGTGGAACGATGAGCGGCTGCGAAGATCGGCCGTCATAAACAGCTAGGGTGAGGAGGTGTAGGCGATGATCCTGGAAAAACGACAAATCCCGGCAGACTGTTGTGGAGGAGTGCTGGGAAGACCAAGAAGAGCTGAGAACTGCCAAACTATGGGTAGCAGACAGTGACCAGTGCCGGAGGCGATGGACACCTCCCCCCTCCCCACGGCCGCTAATAGAGACGCTCTGGGGAACCCTACACCGGGAGCCTGGCGAGAGAAGTGCGTAGTGCATACTGGCCTTAGCAAGCATGGAGACTGCAAGACGCTGACTCCCTCCCTGCTGAGGCGAGCGTGGCCCAAGCGGGAAGAGAGGGAGGGAAAAACGGCTGGAAAAGGGCCCTAAATCAATCACATGCAGCGAACTAGAAGAGCACAGAAAACAGCGGGCAGGGTCCAGCACACATACTCAAAGGTGAAAAGACGCACCCAGAAGCAACACTTATGTAGCATGCTGTATAAAAGTCCAAGAGCTACGGAGCTTTAAGTAACAAGCACAAGCAAACACAAACAGAAGAGATCACGCGGACACTGCACGGACTGCATGCCCGAAAGGGAACAATGCTCTGGTGTGGAGAGTGGAACTGCCATGAAACGCGCACCCTGCAGACGCGCTAGGTGATCGGCGACTGATGTGACACACTTTGGGAGCCTGCAGGAGTAAGGTGAATGCCTGAATCCTATAGGGGGAATAATCGTCCAGCTCGACTGCAGCACAGTATAATTGAAGCCCAACCAACTAACATGAGAAGAGCAACTAACGGTCACGTGAACTAGTGAACGGGCATATACACGCCACCCCAACTGGTGACAACCTAACTAAGAGGCTAACGGAGTAGCAGGCACTGACAGATAATAACCTAAGTGACAAGAGGTGCACAAATATCCGTGAAACATAGAGGCAGAGGAGGGATCAACGCTAGATATACAGCATTAACCAAGTGAGATGCCACAAAGCCAAGGGAATCTCCCAGAGCCAGAACTCGTACATACATACAAGCAACACACCCATTGAATCGCGACTTCCAGCTCCCTCCCCTGGGACATGGGACAACACGCTGAAAAACGCAGAGCAGCAGTAAATATGGGGAAGGCAGACTAAACTACATTTTGACACCCGCAAATCAGCCCGGACGCAAGAAAACTCGGACCACACAATGGTGAACAGGCCAGGCCCAGACAGCCAGACCTCTACAGAAGATCTTAAGCAACTATTGCTTTCCATGAGAAGCAGCCTCAACTCTATAGAAGCCAAAATGGACAATATGTGTACACGCATGGACAATATTACACACAAAATCGACCAACATGAGGAGCGACTCAAAGAAGCAGAGCTAGAGGACACCTCCACAGGCTGCATGGAGTAGCTATTGAACATGGAACGCCTCTTAAAAGTTATTGCAGCCAAGAACAAAGACCTGGAATCCAGATGGCGACGCAATAACCTACGAATCCTAGGGATCCCTGAATCCACCAATACAGGAAGAATGGAGGAGTATGGAGAGCGCCTCCTCACAAAAGTGTTCGAGAAGAATGCATTCTCAACAATGCTGGTTGTAGAGAGAGCTCACCGTTTGCTATCCACGCGACCGCCACATGAGGCCCCCACACGACCGATAGTTGCAGACTGCTCAATTATCGGTTTCGGCACACCGCATTGCGGCTAGCAAGAGAAAAGCAGACCCTCTCCTTTAAAAGGGCGGAACTGGCAATATATCTGGATTTCACCATAGCGGTTCAAGAAGCTAGAAAGAAATTCATGCCGATTAAAAATAAACTCCAGCCGGCCAATATTACCTATGCCATGCTCTTTCCGGCGTGCCTCTGCGTCACGTTCCAGGGCAAACAGCGTATTTTCACACATCCACAACAAGCGGCTGACTTCCTAAAAATAACTGCCTGAGGATCACCTCGACACAGAGCCGCCTCTAACCCATCCAGGTCCACAGCCACTCTCTCGAACATTGAGTGAGAGGATAAACAACCCAAGACTACCAACTTGGCGGAGCAACAGACAAGATGCTACATGATTGAAGAAACTTTCAGATAGGATCTTGGTTCACACTGAGCCCAGAAAGACACTCAAACACTGAGTGATATCACAAATGGGCTGCCGACACCTAGGTGGGTACGAACGATACCACCTATGCTCCCTGATATATCAAAGGACTGCACAGATATACGGTACTCAACAACATGCCCTAAACACCCTCGCACTGTGAGGACAAACCAAGGCGCCCTCCTGTGCTGACCCAGAAGGACATCCCTCACATGAATAGTGATAACCGTTTTAATGTTAAGATACAGCAGGATCCCTACAAGGACCAAGTTAAAATGTTACAAGGAGGGGAGGGGAGGGAACTATCACAGCAGGTTTGGGCTGCTGATGTGGGTGGAGTTAGGGGGGAAGGGTTGTTGGCGGCGCTTACAATAGTGACGAACACAGGCATACCTGAAAATTACTGCACTACCCACATGAGACGCACTGAGACAGCACGCTATACATTACATAACTCTCACACACTAAATGGATAGCCTAGGCCCGACTAGCTACAATTTTGTTACATGGAATGTGCGAGGACTTGGAAACCCAAGGGAGCGCCGTCATGTCTTGGCTTATCTTGACAGACACAACATACACTGTGCTCTACTGCAAGAAACCCATATTGGCCCCTCCAACCAAAGCACTTTTGTGGCCTGATGGGCTTCGTATAGGTGCTTCTCGACATACTCTACCTACGCTCGGGGAACCGTAACACTAGTAAGGAAAATTGTTCCATATGTAGCCACAGGGGAAATGATAGACCTGCATGGCCGATACTGCATCACTTGGGGGAGAATGGCATCCCAGTCTATAACGATTGCATGCTGCTATGGTCCCAATACTGACGAACCTTCAGCATCCTATGGGGGAAAGTTATAGATATAGGCTCCACCCATGTGATATGGGGTGGGGATTTTAATGTTACCCTGGACCTGACAATGGACAGAAAAAAAAACATAACCCTACCACTACACGAATGCCCAACGCCAACTACTAAAGATAGTCAATGAGCATGGGCTGCTGGATGCATGAAGAGGCTTACATCCAGCTGTCAGGGAGAGCACATGTCACTCTACGGCGCATGCCTCATGGTTCCGCATAGACAGATGGCTGTGGACCAGAGGATTAAATACATGGCTAACGGACCCAAGACACTTATTCCGAACATACTGCGATAACTCGCCAGTACTGATGACCCTCACCCTGACTTGCACAACGACTCCCTACCAGTCTTAGGGGCTGCCTGCGAATGCCCTATTAGATATCCTATTCCAGGCAGAATTGGAACAAGAAATAACTGACATCTTCCACGCAATATTGACACAGTGTCCCAGTTCTCTACAGTTTGGGGGGCATTCAAAGTGACTATTAGGGGAGTTTGCATTGCAAAGGGGGGTGGGATCCTAAAAGATATTCGCAATACGCTTAGGAAGCTAGACGCTGAACTTCGACAACTAGTGACTCAAATGCATTCTGACCCCAGCACAGCCCTACAGAGACAGATCAGGGAGAAGTTGACAGACTACCTGGAGACAGCTGAGAGGGACTGTAAATTTCAGGGGAAGTACCATTGTGCCCGAAAATATGGAGAAGGGGAACGTCCAGGGAAGGCTCTGGCAGAGCTGACCAGAAAATCGAGATTTCCAGCACCATCTTGGAAGTTATCGGTCCAGATGGCCAAACACATAGGGCCCGATTCACAGAACTAACGTAAGACAAAATCCTAAACTTACTACCATTTTCGTATTCACAGAAGGCACTTACTCATGTTGGTATTCACAGAAGACACTTACTCACTTCGGTATTCACAGAAGTTAGGAGTCCTAACTTTAGGACTCCTAAATGCCTTCTGTGAATACCGAAAGTCTTAAAATTAGGATTTTTCTCAGTTTAGTAGTCCAAAAGTTAGGAGTCCTAACTATACTACTACTAAACTGAGAAAAATCCTAATTTTAAGACTTTCGGTATTCACAGAAGGCATTTAGGAGTCCTAAAGTTAGGACTCCTAACTTCTGTGAATACCGAAATGAGCAAGTGCCTTCATGGAATACCAAAATGAGTAAGTGCCTTCTGTGAATACCAAAATGGTAGTAAATTTAGGATTTTGTCTTAAGTTAGTTCTGTGAATCGGGTCCTCTGAGACACATCAGATATATTAGAAACATTCCATGAGTTTTTTGCAACCCTCTACACAACGCACAGAAAGCAACCAATAGAGTTTGGGCCATACTTTGAAGATATAGCGCTGGGTTGGTTGGGTGACAACCAGAGAGAATATCCATTGGCAGATTTTGAGGATGCTGAGATACGCTTGGCAATTATGCAGCTACAGGCTGGCCGGTCCCCTGGCCCGGAAGGCCTACCTGCAGAATGTTATAAAAAATACTGCAACGCCCTCATCCTGATTCTAAAACATGTTGACGAAGAGGCACGATAGACAGGTATACTCCCGCAAACAATGTGTGAAGCACTTATTATACCTATACTGAAGCCAGGGAAACCAGAGAACAAATGGGACTCATATAGACCGTTATCGCTCATAAATTGCGATGCTATGATTCTGTCAAAACTACTAGCCAATAGACTAAGTCCTCTGATGACTTCTTTGGTATTGACAGGGCAGTCAGGCTTTATACCCGGCAGAGTGACATCGCACAATCTGCGCACTCTCTTCACCCTTATGAAAGACATTGACCCCAGAACTTGCTGCAGTGGCTGTCTTTTTGGATGCCACCAAAGCATTCGAATCCCTTGAATGGGATTACTTGGCGAGTGTCCTGAGACGCATGGGTTCTCCCCCTCCTTTCCAAGCCTGGATTCAACTACTGTACAGTATGGTGCAAGCCAAGCTGGTCATAAATGGAACGTGCTCCCCTAGCTTTCCCATCACAAGAGGGACGAGACAGGGGTGTCCACTATCCACCCTCCTATTTGCCTTGGCCATGGAGCCACTGGCAGCGAAACTACGTCAACATCACCGCGAGTATGCTCTCAAATACCCTGAGAGGCATATACTAATTTTTAGGTCTCGCCTAGCTATTGCGTTTACGCAATCGGTATGCGAGACTCTAGTAAAAGGGGCATTTCAAAGTGCTCCAAAAAGCGGATTGCATGGCGAGCACGCGCACAATCACGTGCATCATGTCACCATGCAATCCGTTTGGGGAAGCGCTTCAGCCCACTGGCGCGTGCACTGGCGACGGGCGTGCGGTTACGTGCACAATGACGAGCAGAGGCGCCATATGGCTTTCCTCTCTCGTCATGGTGCGCGGACATCGCACACCACTCGCCAGCCAGCCTGCTTTCACTTTTGCGCCTCAGTCTTGCCTGCTCGGTTTCAATGCTCCTCCCCCTCCCCCACCACAGAGCGCGTCTCGCGGCCGCCGGTCTTTTTGTTGCTTGTTTAAGGCAGGAAGAGAGTGTTTTCCCAGAATCAACGGATTTTGATCTAAAGCAGGGTCTCAAGTCAGATTCCCCAGCTCAAACGTCAGCAATTCTGACCAAGTGGCCGTTAAGCTACATCTCCTCACACCAGCCCCCACTAACCTTCAGAGTAAATGCATCTTTTAACCCGAAAACAGATTTCTTCTGTGGTAGAAGCACCGTACTGAACAACCAATTGAAAGAAAGGAAGAAACTATCTGACAGCTAATAGAAGCATGTAGATCAGGCCAGCCATTCAGAACGCAAAGAGATAGTAACCGACAGCACGAAAAGGCGGGCAAACTATCCTCCATTAGCCAATCAAACGGCAGGGTAAAACAACTTCATTACAATAGCATCGACCAACCCACGGAGCGGTGACAAGCCGAGTGCTGCGCAGCCTCCAATCAGGACAGCAAGCGCTAGGCGAATGATCGTAAGCTATAACAAGCATTTTCAATGCAATAGGTCTCGCAATTGCGAGAGTTTAAGCTATTGGCATTGTAAATGACAATGCCTTTTATTTATGTTCTAAAAACCAACACGTAAATAAAAGCCATTGCCATTTACAATACCAATAGCTCAAACTCTCACAACTGCGAGACCAATTGCATTGCAAATGCTTGTTCTATATGCCGATGACTAACCCTGGGCGTAGATGTCCCTCACGAGTCAACTGCAAAAGCTTAATGAAAGGGTTTCAATGCTTTTGCATTTGACTCGTGAGGGACATCTAGTAACGACTAGTGGAACTGCAGCTTGATGTAATAATCATTTCAATGCTTTTGTATTTGACTCCTGAGGGACATCTAGTAACGAAACTATAATAATCACTGCCCACTGCTAATCTTGTCCCATAATGCTTTGCAGGGCCTTTGGTTGGGATTGTATTTTTGCCCATAAATGTACTTGGGGTGGTCCTAGGAGGAATCGTTCACCAGCATGATATGATCTTTGTGTTCAAGGCATCTGCTTGGTCCTCCCCTAGGTTAGGGCGGACCCCAAAATCATCACCTCTCCCATTGCCTAATGTTTCATTCACAGTTCACTTTTGTGAATTGGTTATATGCTTTTTAGCATGTAAAATTGCTTTATCAAAGCATTTGTGGGTATTGTTGATATTGCTGCTATGCTGTGCAGTTTTTGCACTGTGCTATGTGCATTTTGCGAAGTGCGTAGTAGTGCAAACTACGCTCCGTGAGCAAAGCGTAGTACTATGCCCAGGGTTACTGATGACCTTACCTTATACTTATGCGATCCTGAGGAGAATCTTAACCCTATATTACGGGCGTTTCTAAAAGAGATATATCCCAGACTACCCCTTAGCCTGCTGTGACAGTGAAATAAAATACCTCAGGATAGTAATAACTAGAGATACGGAACACCTTATGAAAGTCAACTATGGCACAGCGCTAGATACGTTAACAGATTCCATCACTAGATGGATCGCTATGCCTCTCTCACTAGCACGAAGGGTGGCACTGATCAAGATGGCAATTCTCCCAAAGCTGCTTTATCTTTTTAGAAACATTCCCTATGCATCCAGCAGATATTTCTTCAAAGGACTTAAATCTCAACTTATCTGACTAACCTGGGGGGTCAAGCAGCCCAGACTAAAGTGGGACACATTGATGTTACCCTTCGACAAGGGAGGGTTGGAGATACCTGACATGGAACTATACTTCTGGTGCGCCCAGACACATTTTGCTGCGTGCTGGTTAAATCCACCACCATACATGCCACACCTTGCAGTGGAACACTGGTCAATGGTGCCAACTCCTTACCAGGCATATATAAGCGCATTGAATAACCCCAACTGTAAAGACCCAACCACAGTAGAATGTAGGAACAGAGCATGGAGAGCGATAGCTAATCGACTGAAGGCAGATACAATATACTCGCCTCTGCTATCACTACCAGGCCGCATCGATATTCCAGTTACACAAGCGGGGAGATGTCGCCAAATGGTTCGTAAGTTCCCAGGGCAAACCTGGGGGGCACTATACGAAGGGGGGACTTTTCGCACACAAGAACAGTTTTTTAAAGATTGCCAACCCACTACTATGGATCTCTTTATGTATGTAAGGCTCCGTCATGATGTCAAGTTTGCAACCCCTGACTTTCCAGCTGAGCCCCCCACTCTAGCACCATTACACGCTCTACTTCAACGATCCACCCGACACATTTGGTATCCCTGCTGTATCAGACCACCAAGTGAGACAGCCCACATACTACCCAGATAGCACGGTCTAGATGGGAGGAAGGCCTGGATACCCCTCTTAGTGATGATCAATGGACATATTGCTGTCAGCAAACGGGACAAATATTGGCCAGTAGCAGACTGCGTATCATACACTTCAAATACCTCCATCGCCTCTATTATACTCCCGTAAAACTATTCAGTTTTCACCTCAGGGATAACAACAAATGTGTCAGATGTGGGAGGGAGGGGGCTGACTTTTTACACTTAGCATGGGAATGCGCTTCCATTAAGACATACTGGGATACAGTACTCGTAGCACTCAGCCAGATGACGGGGACTCACATAGCTAACACCCCTCTCACCACACTATTAGGATACACAAAAGATATTTACGTCTCATTCAGATATGTATCGCTGGGCTTACTTATGGCTAAACGCAGGGAGGACTGCAGATGGGGAATGGGATAGGCACCCAAGTTTAAGGATTGGGTACAGGACCTCATATTCTGCCAGGAACAGCTAACTATATATGCAGAACTGATGCTGCCCACGTCCCGTCTGAGGTACATTTGGGAGCCTTTGCAAGCATATTTACTGGCACAATCTGCGGAAGCAACAGAGGAAAGTACTGACAATCCACCAGTCATGCACCTAACCCCAGGATAGATACAAGTATGGACAGAGGGTAAATCCGAGTAAGGAGGGGTGAGCAGCCGGAACTGTATGCACAATTCCTGTGAGGTATAGCAAGCAGTCAAATGAAGAAAGAGGGATATGGGATATGTGAATCATTGTGGATATTATGCCTTTGTATATTTCATATCGGTTATTTTATGTCGCCTTGTAAGGCTAGTTAAGCTGGCCTATGTTATTTTCTTGCTGAAAAATCAATAAAAAGATGTTTTTAAAAAAACACATTTTAGGAGTGGGATGTTGGGTATATTGGGGAAAATGGTGGGGTGTATTTTTTAATTTTAAATATTTTTTAATGTTAAAAAAATAATTTTAGATAATTGTATCATTTTTAGTAGTGGGGTGTAGAGTATCCTGGGAGAGAAGTAAGGGTGGTCGGAATTAGCGTAAGTGCCTTTCGCAAAATATCGCGAAACGGCAAAAAATCTCCGCGATCACGCGAAATTTTGCGTGATCGCAGAGATTTTGGTGTGCTGATTAATGCATTACTGAATTTGACCTTCAACTTGGGCACCTGCTTTATTTATAATTATATCTGTAAGACTTGCACCCAAGAAGATGCCACCGTTTTGTGCAATACCTCTACTCAACTGGAGTACTTTCTACTGGCTAATCAGTAAGTGCTACCTCGTTGGGTAAATGTATGTGCTTTTCCTACACTATAGCTGCGTAAAGGGCCAGAAGAGTTGTCTACCGCGACCATGTGTGTCTGTAACGTTGCCACCGCGCCAATGGGCGCCGGGGTCCCTCGAGTGAGCTGTCCATCATAGTGGGGGAAAGGGCGGGAAGACGTTGCACACCAATGGTGTGTGGGGCGGGGCCAAACGGGCAGGGCTTCAATGCAGTTCACATGCCTCTTGTTTATAAAGGGCCAGAGACGGATCAGAGCAGCAGATGAGGAGACAGAACCTCCTGGTGTCAGGAACTACACGGGGATTGCGCTCGAGAAACTCCTGGATGCACAGAGCTCCATCAAGGATGATAGCATATTGTTGACGGTAGATATGGGGAGACAGCAGCACACCTCCCTAGGCGACAATTTCCGTTCCCTTGCGGATATCGGAAGTTTCGACATTTTCGCATTCTGCGCGTAAAGCAAAAATGTCGAATTTTCGCAATTTCCGCAAGCGGAACGGAAATTGTCGCCCACCCTTAGAGATAAGGAGGGTATTATTTAAAAATAAATCCATCTATTAGTGTTTCTTTTTTAATGTATTTCTAATAAATTTGATATATTCCATAAAACATTCTGAGGTATGTTGTACAATTTATGTTGAATGAGGGTTTTTAAAAAAAATAATTAATTTTTTTTTAGCAATTAACAAAAAGGATTAATAAAAAAGAAAATATATGAATTTTAGAAAACTTTAAAGTTTATAACAAAAATTCCTAAAATTGTGAAAAATGTGTTACTTTGTTAAAAATTATAGAAAAATTGAAGAGAACAAAAAATATTGTAATATTTGAAAAATAATTCTGAATATTGTAAAAATTATTTTACTATTTATAAGGCTTATTTTAAATGTGAAATTGTAATATCATTTATGACAAATTTAAAAAAATGGAACAATGTATTTAAAAATGTAAGTTTAATTTTATTTTGAATACTAAGGTGCCGATGCCAATCCTGTAAAACCCGGGTACGAATGGTCGTACGGAGCGTATTCTCCGTCCGACTTGTACCCGGGAAAACCACCTTACAAACCCGCAAGTACGATTCGTACAGAAATGCCATTTCCGTACGAGTCGTACAAAA
Organism: Triturus cristatus; assembly: GCF_964204655.1. Classification (NCBI taxonomy): domain Eukaryota; kingdom Metazoa; phylum Chordata; class Amphibia; order Caudata; family Salamandridae; genus Triturus; species Triturus cristatus. The sequence continues at coordinate 562,133,976 of NC_140590.1, forward strand.
CACCAACCGGCCCAAAAATACCCACAATTCCGATCCGGGACATCCCGTACGTGACGTCCGGACGGAGTCAGGCAGCGTTTTACGAACCAGCAAGTATGATTCGTGCCTACGTCACTCCGCACGTAGCATTTTTTACAGGAGCCAAAAACTACCGGGAAATTGAGGACGACGCGAAGAAGGAGCACCTGTACGTGACGGACAGCCATGGACCCCATCCTACGTGTCATCCTGGCCCTCATAGCCTACGACCTGGTGCACAGGAACCGACGCAGACGCCGCAGAAGGTCAGAACAACACCCAGGGGCAAAGGTGCAGGAAATATAACCCCCACCCAAGTTAACAAGTAAACATGCCCTGTACATACCTTACCTCCAGGGTCTGGTCACTTTGGGGGCGTGGGGGGCGTGTCCACCAAGGCTTGCGTCCCGCCACAACAGAAGTGGAGGGGGACGTGTCCCATCCCCACAACAAATGTGGTACGCACCGTACCCACGCCTTAAGAGCGTGGGTACGGGTCGTACCACACATACCCCTACGTCACCCCAACAATGGCGGTACGGCCCGTACCCACGTTCTAAAGGCCTGGGTACGGGCCGTACCACCATTCTTGGGGTGACGTAGGGGTACGCGTGTTGCGACCTGTACCCGCGCTCTGAAGGCCTGGGTACGGGCCGTACCCCTACGGCACCCCAACATTGGGGGTACGGCCCGTACCCAGGCCTTCAGAGCGTGGGTACGGGCCGCACTGCCAGTGTTGGGGTGACGTATGGGGTACGCGTGGTATGACCCGTACCCACGTTCTAAAGGCCTGGGTACGGGCCGTACCACCATTCTTGGGGTGACGTAGGGGTACGCGTGGTGCGACCCGTACCCACGCTCTGAAGCCTGGGTACGGGCCGTACCCCTACGGCACCCCAACATTGGGGGTACGGCCCGTACCCAGGCCTTCAGAGCGCGGGTACGGGCCGTACCACCATTGTTGGGGTGACGTAGGGGTACGCGTGCTACGGCCCGTACCCACGTTCTAAAGACCTGGGTATGGGCCGTACCACCATTCTTGGGGTGACGTAGGGGTACGCGTGGTGCGACCCATACCCATGCTCTGAAGGCCTGGGTACGGGCCGTACCCAGGCCTTCAGAGCGTGGGTACGGGTCGCACCACGCGTACCCCTACGACACCCCAAGAATGGTGGCACGGCCCGTACCCAGGCCTTTAGAACATGGGTACGGGCCGTACCACGCGTACCCCTACGTCACCCCAACAATGGTGGTACGGCCCGTACCCACGTTCTAAAGGCCTGGGTACGGGCCGTACCACCATTCTTGGGGTGACATAGGGGTACGCGTGGTACGACCCGTACACACGTTCTCAGAGCATGGGTACAGAGCGCATCACCTGTACCCCTAAGGCACCAGCACATCATTGATACAAGGCGTACACACGCCACGAATGATGGGATAGGGCCTTGGTGCAGCATCTGACCAGTATATTGGGGGAGGTGTATGGCCAGGTGAGCAGTGTACTGCACCAAGGGTGCAGGCGGGTGGGTGGGTGTCGTGCTACGATCCACATCAGTGGACAGAGACATAGGGGCGGGTGCCTATCACTCCCAGCAGTGCCCAGACATATGAGGGGTGGGTGCCTATCACTCCCAGCAGTGCCCAGACATATGAGGGGTGGGTGCCTATCACTCCCAGCAGTGCCCAGACACATGAGGGGTGGGTGCAGAGGACTCTCAGCAGTGGACAGAGACATGGGGTGTGTACATCCTCCTCCGATGACCAAAACTCCATGGGTGTATGAAGGCATCCACAATGTGCGACTATGTTGAGAGTGCCATGACAACACATCACTGACAGCAGTGTCCCACTCCCATGAGGATGGATGTCCTTCCCACACTGCATGACACACCACATGTGAGTGTGATGACAAATTACACATGCATACCCACCCCTGGCGGTGGCAGCACAATACACACACTGAGATCATGCAACAAGACTGTATACTCATGTTAAACCCTACTAAATTAAGAGAGCCTAAGGGAACACACACTGTCATGCACATTCCAGGACTGATAGGAATGTACAGGTGCTGGGGCAGCCAACAAGTTGTTGCCTCCCATGGAATGAAAAGGGTGGAGTACCCACAAATACAATGCCCACAATTGTCAGTCAGGTGCCTAAATACCCTGCAGAACAAGTAACACATGTGTGCTAGGCTGGGAGTACACACATGCATAGTGCGGAAAAGGGACCATGTCCACATGAAGCCATGGCAACATACTCCATACACAAGTACAGTGACTACCAAGGATGGCACAGACGATGCAGGCGGAGACATTGCTCAGCAGGCATGGCCAAAGTTGAAGGGATCCGTCACACACCAAGGAAATGTAGACACAGGTCAGCACAACAATTGGGAAACACCCTGCAGGGAAGATGTCAGGTGCCACAGAGGAAGGAACACTCCTTGGGACAATGTCACCATACAGTAAGAGCTTACATGACCAAAGATTATTTGCAGAGACCTTGTGATGGCACGCAGATACCAGGGTCCACCCCATGACCAGCACACTACAACATTTCCCAGACACCTAACACATTATCACCACCCCAACTCATGGAGCAGCAGCACCAACAGCAACACCAGAAAAGCATTAGTGTGCAAATGATTCAGCATAAAAATAATATTTGAATTGGATTGTACACTATATACAAGGCCCAGAGGCCAGTCCATATGCGAACTCATGGGGGGGGACACATTGGGACGCGTCTCCCCTAGCTTGCCTGCACAGTTCAGAGTTCCTTTTCATCCATAGGGGGGGCATCAAATGGGGGGGAAGGACCAGGCACCGCAGGGACAGGAGGGGCAAGGGTAGGTGTTGTGGGTGCATGGACAGACGACTCCACCACAGGGGGTGGGGCAGCGCAAAAGGTGGTGGTTAGGATGGCACTGCACACGGTCGCAAGGTCTTCCAGCGTCTCCCCTGCACCCGAAGGAACCACAGGCCCCAAGGAGGGGGGGGTGTTGGAATGATGGGTTGCAGCGCTACTGGGGGAGGGTGTGGACGGGGGGGGGCTCAACTCCCCTGCCCGGGGACTTCCTCGAGCGCTTGCGGGGTGGTGTCACACTGGGGCTGAGGGACAGACTGGCCATGAAGGACTCTTTGTCTGACTGTTGGGCAGGGGAGCTAAGGGGAGTGGTTTTGGAGGAAGTGGGTCGTGAGGACTGCGGAGTCCCACTGTGGGTGCGTGTCTGCCATTTCCCTCCCGACCCAGTGGGTGTGCCTACTTCCCCCTGTGTGTGCGTGACAGGAGGTGTGCGCTTGGCCTTCCCTGTTCGTGTGCTGCCTGTGTCTGGTGGGGTGGGTGCATGGGGATGTCTGGGAGTGCTTGGGACAGGCATGGGAGTGGGAAGTGTGGATGGTGCAGGGGTAGGGGTAGGGGGGGACGGAGCACTGCAGGAGACCCACTGATGCTGTCAGTGACAAGTCCATGGACCTCAGCAACATCCGTTGGTCAGACATCGCTGCTGACATGCCCTCCATGTACGACACCATCTGTGTCAGCAGTCTGGTGTGGCCATGGAGGACACTAAGCAGCGATGTCTGACCAACCTGCAACTGCCGCAGACTCGGCATTGATGGCAGCAGGGGAGACAGGGGCAGGGGGTGCGGTGCCTGGCACGAAGGAGACATGTTGTCGCCTAGCATGGACAGAAGGGACCCGAGCAAGTGGGAGGGCGGTGATGGGAATGGAGGGGGCGGCGAGAGATGGAGTGCTGCTTTCAGCTGTGGGAGCATCCTCTGCCCCCTCTGGGAGCTCAGCCTCGGACCCGTCAGCGTCATAGTCGGTGTTGGGGGCTGGACAGGTCCTCCGCCTGACTCCCCTCGCCCTCCGTGCCACTTGCTGCGCCAGACTCCCCAGCACTGGTGGCACGGGTGCTGGATCCCTCCTCCACGTCCGTGCCGGTGTCTCCCTCGGTGTCCCCCGACAATGCTGTGGGGAAGGTGAAGAGACAGGAAATAATCAGACACCTGTATACATATGACACATGAGTTCAAACTACATAGGTCACAGTGCATAGCATGAAAAGCATCATGAGTTACATCTACAATACTACGCACATATGTAGGCCCTGCACTACACAGCTGGTTGACCCACCATGCCACTTGGAAACAATGGAGAGCATGACACAACAGAAAATAACTTGATATCGAATTATACAGAGAAGCAAGTGTCTGTGGACAGTCAAGCACAGCATCTGGACCACACACCGTTGCCAAAAAAGGATGAGCAGGAACCATGTCTTTAAACTTTAGACACATGCTGCAAAGCACAAACATTAAAGCCTGCACAACATGACTGGGTCAATACTTGTTGAGAGTCTGTTCAGACTGTCATCACACACAGGACAGACCTGGAAAGGAGACATAAGGTTTGGACATGTAGGCCTTGGCCGCACAAACCCCCCCCTACCTGAGACTATGTGATTGAGACAGAGGAAGGACTTACACCTCTTCATCTGGGATCACAAAAATGGGCTTCATGTAATCCAAAGTGCACTCTAACTACCCCTCGTGGGGCTGACCACACATATTATTGATTAACAACCATCATCAGATAGTTGTACCGAGACACACAGGCACTGGCCACAGTGAGTATGCACAAGCCACATTGGGTCACCCTGTACAGTGGACACATGTAGCACACTTTACGTAAATACAAATGAGGCCAGGGTAAAATGCCACAGAGCCCAACCTATGCTGAAGACACAGAGAATGTCCACAGTGTTGGATGACACACATGATTCCTAGGAAAAGGTGTCTCAGGGGACTGTATTGGCCACACTGCTCCATGGTCCTGGATAGATCTGACTGCAAATGGAGCAACCGTCCCCGCACTATGCATATCTCTCCCTCATGCACATCATGTCTGAGGCCATAACATCGGTCATGCATGCTGCAAGTCTGTTCATTTCAAGCCTCACACTCCTATGTTGAGACTCAGCATCAGTGCCAACAATCATGGACCCCAATATGACTGAACTGGACAGGGCAGAGGCAAGGTCCCAACACATGTCACAGACCACCCCCACACATGATGCTGCAAGATTTGGGCACTTGGATTAACTGGCAGCCAAGATTACCTTGTGCAAGAGTGACTACACACAGACCAGGGAACACATGTCAAGGAGGGGAAGGGAGGAAGAACAGCACCGGGTGACTTGAGGGAACAGGATATGCACTGCACATATAAACCCTGGCAGTGTATCCAGGCGACTGAGCACTTCCAAAAGCTGGTGGCACACAACAAACACACATGTACCTACCCCCTTGCTGCTGCTGCTTCTCCTGTAGCCGCCTATCCATGTCAGGGAAGACCACCGCCAGGACACGCTTCATTTGGTGGGTCTGGCGCCGGCACCCTCTGTGTTTGCGTGGTGGTGTGTCCCCCAGCAAGACCCGGGCGATCCTCCTGGTCCAGCACCGGATGTCCTGCCAGCGTTTCCTCACTTGGGCCAGGTGCCGACTGCGACCCTCCACCGACCTCACGGCCCTGACGGCCCGCTTCCATATCTCCCCTTTGGCGTAGGCAGCTACCTGTGAGGATGACAAAGTGAGACAACATCAATACACCTGCTCCATGTCACAGAGACACACATTAGAACAATTTGGCTTGTTTGAACAGGGCATAGTATGCAGCCAACTCATTGCACCTTTGTCATAGGGACATTATCCTCTGGGGAAGGCCAAAAGCACTACGTGGCATTGAAAGTACACAGGAGGTCTTAGTGGTGCGACACAATCACTGATCATGGCTCACACTGTGCATCACAAGCAACACCAGGATTATGGACAGCACCTCAAAGCAGTCACATGCCCCAGGCCACTCACGCAACCTCAGCGGAGTACACAGACACACACAGGCACAGGCCAATCATCTGCCATTGGCAACTGCGAGTAAAAACCTCACTTTGCACATGTGCCACTTGACTGGGGGGTGTCACAGGTGTGGGGCTAGCTCGCACGTCAGACACACAGCACGGCTCCCTGTTCACATCAGATGGGTAGGGCACATGCATCCTCCATGCAGCTGGGGTGCAACACTCCACATAGACACTCACCCACATGATAGGGGACTTACACACACCCCAATGTCCAGGGCACGTACACATCATTTGGACACTCTCACCACAGGTATACTCAACTCACACACATCTGTGGGTACAGTCACCTGTCACACTGGGGGGACCACAGAATCACATCAGGGCTATAGAAACAACATTCCCAAGAGGATTAGCCAGGCTGAATGTGGCATGCACCATGCAGTGATAGTCACAGTAAGCACAATGCAAGTGAGGAGTGCAGATATGCACTACAGCATGCTCTGCATGGGAGACATGAGCCATTCCCCCCCTGGGACCCACTCTAAAGAACATTGCATGTCTGTCACACCTGGACACAATGCCAGAAGTGACAGACACAAAAAAGGGGCACAGTCAAAGCTAGTGGAGTCAGCACTCACCTGCTCCCCTGGTCTCCCATACAGGCAGGGGTACTGTGGGAGGATGACGTCCAGCAACGCCTCATTCTCCTCTTGGGTGAAAGGCTGGGCCCTCTCCACAGACCTGGCCATGGTGCCAGAGGAATCACAAGCAGCAGCAGTGGTGTGGAATGAAAGGTTGTGCAGGCAAGTGCTCTCTCATGGGTCCTGGCTGCCTTATATCTGCCTTGCTGGGCTGTTTCATTTACAGGAGTACAGAGTGATTGGTCAATCTCATTTGCATCCTACGTTTCCTCCAATCCCTTTAAACCTACCCCAGTGAGGGCCTTTGCATGGTTCAAAATTTGAGCATAATGTCAAGTCAACAACCACCCTGCAACATAGTATATTGTCTCCAACCGACTTTTGCTGGCCACTTGATGAAAAATTTTGAACTGGAAACTCAGTCTCCATGACAACCAGCATGCATTTAGGCCCTTATACTTGTCCCTCATGTGTCCCCTTTGTTATTTCACTATCCACACACAGGTACGGTGCGTTCCACACGTACCCCTAGGGCACCACTACTCCAGTGATACGGTCCGTACACCTGTGTGTAGGGTCCGTATCACTATGGTAGTGTTGCCGTAGGCATACGCCATAGTGATACGGTCTGTACACGTGTGTGTAGGGTCCGTATCACTGTGGTGGTGTTGCCGTAGGCGTACGCCATCGTGCGACGGGCCGTACACATGCGGGTATGGCCCGTAGCACTGTGGCGTACGCCTACTGCAACACTGCCATAGTGCTACGAGCCCTACACACACGGGTACGAGCCGTAGCACTATGGTGGTGTTGCCGTAGGCGTACGCCATCGTGCTACGGGCCGTACACACGCGGGTACGGCCCATAGCACTGTGGTGTACGCCTACGGCAACACTGTCATAGTGCTACGGGCCCTACACACGTGGGTACGAGCCGTAACACTATGGTGGTGTTGCCGTAGGCGTACGCCATCGTGCTACGGGCCCTACACACGCGGGTACGGACCGTAGCACTGTGGCGTACGCCTACGGCAACACTGCCATAGTGCTACGGGCCCTACACACGTGGGTACGAGCCGTAGCACTATAGTGGTGTTGCCGTAGGCGTACGCCATCGTGCTACGGGCCCAACACACACGGGTACGGCCCGTAGCACTGTGGCGTACGCCTACGGCAACACTGCCATAGTGCTAATGGCCCTACACACGCGGGTACGAGCCGTAGCACTATGGTGGTGTTGCCGTAGTCGTACACCGTCGTGCTACGGGCCCTACACACATGTGTACGAGCCGTATCTCTATGGCGTACGCCTACGGCGACACTCCCATAGGGATTGGACCAGTGTGTACACGTACGTGTGTACGGTCCGTACACACATGCGTACTCCTACCCAAACCCCATATAGTGATACAACCGTACACACGCCCTCAGAGCGTGTGTACGGTGCGTTTCACAGCTCACACTGGTGATAGGAGGCGCACAGGGAAGGAATGGAGGTGTCAGTGCTTCATGTTTAGGGCCTAGGTGTGTCAGGCAGTGTGCTGGCACATGTCTCCTCATGTTTTAACCCAATAGTTGTGTGATGACCTGTGTACACATGTCTGCATGTAGTTCAAACTTGTCAAGCACTGCATAACTGGCATGGCACAGTCACCAACACCCGCAACTGTCCCCTGATGCCAGGTACACGGATGATGACACCTGACATCTCACTACCAGCGTGCCCCGATGTGACTATGTCATGTGTGTGTCATGTGTTTCCATGATCTTGCTGTTGGTGTTCCATCAACGGCATCTGCTGTAGCTGCATCCAACATGTGTCTGTGTGTAGATGCCCATGTCACACTATTACGCACACCAGGACACATGTGGAATAACACGTAACGTGTGTCTGTATGCATCGAACAGGGACTTGCAAGCTTAGGACATATCAGCGTAGTCTCAATGTCTGTGTGATCATTTTTGACATGTACCCCTTCATGGCAAGGTGTGTCGTCTGTCCTTCTTCCATGACATGTGACCTGTGCGTCTAGCTTGCCGGCAGCTGTCTGTATGAGATAACATCCTTCAAATGCACATATGTGGATGTATGTCACTCCTGTAATGCGTCTGGCTGTTCACTCACACTGGCCCACAGCTACTTTCATGGCATGTCATGTAGACCTTGACAATCCACGTTTGTAGCTGCCTCTTGTTAGGAGTATCATCTGGCTGGCATACGTGTGCAGGATGTATTGCACAGACCAGACTCTATATGTAGCATATGTGTATTAGCTGTTGAACATGTGCTCAGTTCTTTGACATTGGTGTAGTAATGTACTCAATCATCGTTATTCCTTCCAAATTTCTGCAGGGCACCGCCTCTCCTCCGACCAATGCCAGACTTGGCGGTCATGAGGGAACGCGACTGCATACGCCGCTACAGATTCCCCCAACGGTTAATCGTGGGCCTGACAAACAGGCTGGCCCCACACCTCCAACTGCGACAAAGTTATCCGACTGCGCTGACCCCCAAGTTGAAGGTGATGTCAGCCCTACATTTCTTTGCCACCGGTACGTTTCAATTGACCATAGCTGATGTGGGTGGCATGTCCCAGACCATGTTCAGCCGTGTCCTGCACGATGTTTTAGAAGCCATGTTGGAGCACCTGGATGAATTCATGCGTTTTCCAACTCCTGAGCAGTTGACAGGTATCAAGGGTGAGTTCTATGCCCTGGGAGGGATGCCTCATGTAATTGGGTCCATTGATGGGACACATGTGGCTTTGGTACCACCACAGGCACAGGAGGTAGCCTTTCGTAACTGTAAACATTACCACTCCATTAACCCCTTCAGTGCCACGCCCTTTCCCCCTCCTGTGCCGGGTGTTGCACTAGTGGGTGGGGTTCATGACGAGATAGTCTCGTCATGGGCACAGCGCAACCGTGCTCCATGACGAGACTATCTCGTCATGGGCACTGAAGAGGTTAATGCCCTTGTGGTGTGTCTTGCTAACATGGTGATTTCCCATGTCTGTGCACATTTTCCAAGGCCAGCACACGATGCCTACATCATGAAGCGTAGCAGGGTGCCAGAAATGATGCTGCAGCTGCACAACGAACGAGCATGTCTTGTTGGTGGGTAGACTCTGTTTGTCCAGTATTCAGCGGTATCTTAGTATGTGACGGCATCTCCTGACCCACTTCTGTACATGATGTTTCCATGTAGGGAACTCTGGCTATCCCAACATGCCATGGCTGGTGACGCCTCTCCGCAACCCGAGAACAGCTGCAGATCACCGTTACATCAACGCCCATGGGCAGACCAGGCGAGTGATTGAGAGGACGTTTGGCCTCCTGAAGAGCCGATTCCGTTGCCTCCACAAGACCGGCGGGTCCCTCCCATATGCACCGGTGAAGGTCTGCAAAATCTTCCTTGTTTGCTGCATGCTGCACAACATGGCAGTGGAGGAAGCTGTGCCACTCATCCTGGATCCCGATGAGCAGGAACATCCACCCGTGGAGGATGACGGCCTTGGTCACGAGGCAAGTGAGGAGGAGGAGGAAGAGGCCATCTGGAGTCAGCTCATACGCAACTTCTTCTCATAATGGTGAGTCCCTGGGTCTGAGTGTGCACGCTTGGAGCCTTGTGTGGCATGTGTTGAATGTGTGTGTCCAGCTGACTGTATGCGAGGTGACTTTGAGGTGTGTGCTGATGTGTCACTCGAGTGCTGATGTCATTCCACACATTTTAGCTGACACACTCAATTGACAACTAGCATGGTGTCAACCTTATTCATGTAGAGTACATGACCATGCATGTGGATGACTATGTGTTTCCTGACTTCTTGTGTGTCTCTTATCCCCAGGTATTTGCGCATGCTGTCTGCTCGTGGCATCGTTGTGCTCCTGCTATTCCTCATGAGTAATGCAACGTGTGCTGAATCAGCGTTACATGCACGGACATGGTGAGAAGTCTCCTTTGGGTAAGGATTGCAGCAAGGCTTTTTGGGTGTGGTAGCTGTTTGTAATGTGTGGGCACTGCTCCTGTGCAGGTATTGTTACTATGCATACATGTCGACTCACCATGGGGCAGATAACATGTAGCATGACTCACATGAATTGATAGTCACACTTCGTGACAGTCATCTGTTATGGGATTGTTGATTTTGAATTTGATGAAGGCATCTATGTGTGCACAACTTCCCTCGGAAACATACGGGAGGCTACGGGTGGACATATTGCGGGACATCCCCATGAGAGGCTCAATGGGGAATTGCAGCCTCTCCATGTGCAGCAGGGTATGTTTGGCTCACCCCCTTCACTTGTGTGCCACTCCCATGGATTGACAGCATCTGTGGTGCGAAGGGGGTGTCCAGTGTAGGTCCCACATGTTAATCCAAAAGACCATGTGAGTCTGTTAATATTGATGCATTTCCATAGGTGTGAGCCTGAGTAATAAAGGTGTTCCTCAGCCTCCAAGGTGCCTCATCTCTGTCAATGCAGGTCTCTTGCCACTGTGCATGCACCATCTCTGGAATGGTTGTCAAGGATTGTGCATATGAGTCTATGTGTAGATTAGCAACCTGCATGCTGTTCTACATGTATTTGATTCTCTATTGAGCATGACGTCCATGGCTGTGTATGTGTTTTGGTATGTTGGTCCCCACAACGGGCCGTCAACACCTTCTGGGGTGTGTTTCCTGTGCGCAGCTTGGCCTTCAGTTTCATGATCCAGTGTCAGTCATCTTTGGGGATTGTGCATCCTTTGTCTCTGGGTGTGCCATTGAAAACCGGTCACTCCTTCCTTGACATACAGCTGTTGCAGTAGTCCTTTCTGACATCCTAGTCTTTGTGTGGAAATTGTGGCATAGTTCCCAGGACATGCCGCCTGCTGTTGCAGCCACTGCAGCAAGGGCACACGAAGTTTCCTGATTTGGTAACACACACACATCAAAGATGCTCCTCCCTTCCTCCATCAACCCACTCATTTGGCTGTCATCAGCTTGTCTGTGCCACAGTTGCGGCCACGCCGTCCCACAGGCTGGACCGTCTGCACATGCAACGTGCACATTGCACGAGCCTCATGTCCTTGCATGACCCACATCACACTACAGTCTGATGTTGCAGCCACCCTCCAAGCAATGTCCATCCACACATCTGCCGCCAGCTCTCAGGCATACACTAAGCGCACACACAACACCTTTGCATGATGAGTGTGCAGCTCTGACTGCCTACACAGTGCTGCCACGCCTTCCAGGCCCTGTCACACCCACCAGGTCATGTCCCTCCTACTCCCCACCGGCTCTGTACCCTGGCAAGGACATGGGAGTGGGACTCAAGGCTTCTGCATGTAGTATGCTGTCGTTGTGAGGCACATGGCACAGGTATCATCTGTCCGCGTGTCAAAATACAATGTGCCCAGGACCCCCCTCTTCACCATCACATGGGCACACAACCTCATCATCAACTCGTATGCCATTGACAGCCAGGTGCTCCTCACCCTCACCAAGGGCGCAGACATTGCCAGTTCCAATATTCTAGATTGCATGAGATCCATTGATGAATGGCAGAACAGCAGCCACCCGAGGCTGGACTTGTACAGGACTGAGGTCAACATCTGAGGATTGTCCCCTTACAGCTGGGTCAACTGCTTGTGTCCCACCCGCAGAAGCCCCGCACAAGCACCCAGTGTCCATGCACACAAGATGGTGTGCATCATGGATTGCTTGCTCACATTTGCCATGGTAATCACCAGCATCTGTGCCGCAGACTGCAACACCCTCTGCATTATGCACATGATCTCCAGATAGATCCACTTCAAGGAAAGACGGACCATCCCCCAGGTCTACGACAACATCTGTGTCAAATACTGCCCTGCCCTCTATGGGGCAGCCACATCCAAACTCCCAGGACCATCCCCCAGGTCTACGACAACATCTGTGTCAAATACTGCCCTGCCCTCTATGGGGCAGCCACATCCAAACTCCCAGGACACTTGTCCACATCCAGACTGCATCTGCACACCTCAGCTGCAACATCCTGTGCCCCAGCCACATCACCGTCCAGCAGAGATAGCTGCAATGGATCGCTGTGTGCTGCAGGATGACTTTCAGACTCCCCACCCACACTCAGGAGGCAGGCCACAACCCCGACCCAACACCAACCTTGTACCACTGTCATCCGAGACCCCGTAGTGCCATCTCCGTGCATCCAACCTTGACCTGGCCACCATTCTTCAGATCCACCATACTCCAGCATGCAGGACATAGTTCTCCCACCTGGGAACACATACCTGGGACTCCCTCCCCGGGAACCTCCGAATGAGGGATGACCTCTACGCCTTGATGGTACTCTTCCAAATCGGTCTGTCTGCACAGTATTGCATGCACCCCCTCAGCAGCTTGAGGCCATCACAGGTGAGTATTGTGCTCCATGTCTGCATTGAATGATACATTGTGACCCATGTGTGTCCTGTACCAGACTCCTATCCCAGGGTATGGATGTGTGGAGTTAGTTCAACACTCAGGCATAGTTTGACATTTACACACACATATGTTGGGGAATAATGCAAAATGACAACAACAACTCATGACAAAATAAAGTATTTATTTTTGGTGGGGTAAGTCTTTCGGTGGATGAAGTAAGGTGCTCTACCAGGTGCATAGAAACCAAAGTTCACAGGGGGAGATGGCATCCTTGTCAGTTGGAGTCATCAGAGTCCAGACCACAGTGTTGGTCATCATTGGTCAGACTGTGACCAGCAAGTCCATGTGGCAGAGAATGTCATTGGGTGAGGTGGTGCTGTTGCGCCAGAGGGCCAGGTGCCAGGCCAGGTGACCTGGGAGATGTGGATGGTCCACTGACTCTCACGGTCTTTTCCATGGATGACCCACCTTCCTCCGGGGACCCTCAGATGCAGGCCTTGACGATGTCTGTGATGCTCCGTCGGACGAATCCTCCTCCTCCTCCTCCTCCTCCTCCTCCCTCCCTGTGGCTGGTGCTGGTCTTCGCCTGGTGTCACAGGGAGGGTTGCCCATGTTGTCGGCAATCCGACGGAGTGAACGGCTCATGTCCGTTTGCACCGCCAGGAGCTCAGCCAGTCTTGCCTCCATCCGTCCTTGGTGTTGTAGTTGACTGGCATGTTGCTCAGCCTGCAGGTTCTTCATCTTGTCGAGGGTACCCTTCATCTCTGTGAGGCTCGACACTACCTGGCTGATGCCCCTGGTGTCACGCTGGAATGTGTCCAGGATGTGGCGTATGTGTGACATACCGGTACCCTCAGCTGGCTGGTCAGGTTCTCGCCTCCACCTGCCTCCACTCCCACCACCCCTGCCCACACGAGCCTGGCCTGCCGTTGTGGGCACATCGGGTCTACGGGACCCCTGAGGGATGGCATTATCGGGGTTGTCTGCCTCCTCCTGGGTGCCTGGAGAACCTTGTCCCTCCTGGTCAGACTGGCTGTGTTGTTCAGTGCGAGCAGGGCTCCTGGGTGTCTCCTGGGATGTGGCAGGAATGGAGGTGGTGGTTGGCACAAATGTACCTGACGCAGGTGCTGCAGGGGCTTGGGCACCAGAGGGGCCAGGTTGGTCGGGGTCATCCACGGAGTGGTGAGAGTCGTCGCTGCCGGTGGGATCATCTTCACGCTGAGCCTGGGACTGTGATTGTTCCCCCCCATTGTTGGGGGGAGGTCGATGACGTTGCCCTGTGTGTGAGAGAGAGACAATGTTAATGCTGTTTCATGCCACATCCATGTTTCATACATATTCAAGTTGTCACAGATCCTCCAGGTAGTTGGATGTGCCTAGCATTCCTCTCAATGTCCACTTGGGGATGCATATGTTGCGGGGGACAGTTTGGTATGTTCTCCTGAGTGTTTGACCAGTAGAATTTTGGCTCGGATGCTTATTTGGCGATGGATTGGTCTTGTTGTGTCACATGTCCATTGTGAGAGTGGGTAAATCCGTTGCCTGCCCCGGGTGTGTGTGCTTGTGTGAGGGGGGGGTGTGACCGGGCCTGCTGTTGGGTGTAGTGTGATTTGTCATTGGGTCTCCCAGGTGATGTGTCTGTCCCCTCATGGTGCATGCTGGCATGACAGTGAGTTTGAGTGCCTGTGCTAGTTATCTGAGCTTGTGTAGTTGGTGTTTGAGTGTACAGTGGTCTCAGAAGGGCCTTGTGCTGCATTCAGCAGGGCCAAGTGTCAGCTACCTTGTCAGTACTTTACAGTCCCTGTGCATTGGGCATGGTGCATGGGTATGTACCTAGGCCATATGGGCTGAGGGCATTGGTGTCTGCTTCGGAGTTGCACAATGTGTTGTGTGAGCCCCACCCTCCCAGCATCTCGGACATCCAGTCTTGGGTTTGTGGTTGGTGTGGCCTGGGACATGGCATTGCCCTTATTTGTGAATGGGGCATGGAGACGTTAGTGGCATGAGCGTGGTTTTTGAGTGTGGTTGTGTGCGGTGAGGGCTTGGGGGAAGTTGCGTGCATTTGGTGTATTTGTGGTGTGGATGGCATTCCCCCATGTTACGTGAGTTGTTTGTGTACTCACCAGGCTCTGCGACTCCTTCAACTCCGTGTACTCCCACCGGCGGAAGCATGGCCATCACCTTCTCCTCCCAGGGATGGTAATGTACGGGGCTGCGGGGCAGCCCACCTCCAGTGATGTTACTCTGGGCGTATTCCTCATTCATCTTCCTCTTGACTGCCCTGCACAGATCGTACCACCTGGCTTGGCATTCATGCCTGGTCCTTCGGATGGGCGCAACAGCATTCACCTTGTCGACGATCCTCTGCCAGAGGCTTGTCTTTTGGGCTATGCTGGTCTGTCTGACCAATGTTCCAAACAGCTGTGGCTCGACTCTGATGACTTCGTTGACTAGGAGGTCCAGCTCCGCCCTTGTGAACTTTGGATTCTTGTCTGTGGGCATGGTGTGGGGTGTGGGTGTGGATGGTTGTGGGTGTGTGGGTGTGAAGGTGTAGGTGTGTGTGGGAATGTGAAGAGGGGGTGTTTGTGAATGAGGTTGTGTGAAGGTGTGTAAGTGAAGGTGTAGTTAAGGTGTAAGTAAGGTGCAGTTGTTTGTCTGTGGGGTCTGGCAGCAGTGAATCTGTTGCAAAGGCTCATGGGTTGTGTGTGTGGGCCCTTTTTATTGCTCCATTTGTGTGTGTGGCTGGGTTTGAATTCGTGGTGGGTGTGTTATAAGAGGTGGTTGTGATTTAGGGCCTCTGTTTGCCTGTTTGGATGTGCCAGGTCAGTCATAGAGATGTATTTTGTCATGTTGATGTGTTTTGTGGTGTTGTGCGAGTCGAATTGACCCTCCTTGTGCTGTTTTACAGTGTCCTGGTTATGTACGAGTCTTTTTCGCGCAGGTAAGGTCCGTACATACGCGATGCTGGGTGTGGGCTGTGCTACGGTGTTTGGGTACGGTGCGTACCGGTACAGGGCTGGGCTACGGTGTTAGGGTATGGTGCGTACAGGTACGGGGCTGGGCTACGGTGTTGGGGTACGGTGCGTACAGGTGCCGGGCTGTGCTACGGTGTTGGGATACGGTGCGTACAGGTACGGGTCTGGGCTACGGTGTTGGGGTATGGTGCGCACAGGTACGGGGCTGGGCTACGGTGTTGGGGTACGGTGCGTACAGGTGCGGGGATGTGCTATGGTGTTGGGGTACGGTGCGTACTGGTGCGGGGCTGTGCTACGGTGTTGGGGTACGGTGCGTACAGGTGCGGGGATGTGCTAGGGTGTTGGGGTACGGTGCGTACAGGTGCGGGGCTGGGCTACGGTGTTGGGGTACGGTACGTACAGGTACGGGGCTGAGAAACGGGCCGGGGGTGCAGTGCGTACAGGTGGGGGGCTGGGGTACGGGGCGTACAGGTGAGGGGCTGGGAGACGGGACTGGGGTGCGGTGCGTACAGGTGCGGTCTGTGCTACGGTGTTGGGGTACGGTGCGGAGGGGGGTACGGTGCTGACATACGGGGGTACGGTGCTGACATGTGCGGGGTGAGGGGGGCTGTACGACTCGTATCCGGGCACAAGTTTACCCGTGTACATGTAGGCTACAGCGTTCGCTCCGTACGGGGCATTTTACATGCGGTTGTGTATTCGGACGGGCGGTACGGAACGTACTTGCGCACTCGGACTTCTGTTTTACGATTTGCACGTAAAAATGTCCGGCTCCCTGTCGGACACTTTTCCCGACGCTATTCGGACGTAAAAATTTACGGCTCCCTCTCGGACCATTTTCCCGACGCAATTCGTATGTATTTTTCACGTACGAATCGTACTTCGCAGTTTGTACGGTACTTGTACGATTCGTACGTAAAAAAATATTGATACGAGTCGGACGGTAAATTTTTTTTATGGATCGGAATCGGCACCTAAATGTTACCCCTTTAGTGTCCAGACTCTTCACCTGATTTAAATTACAGTGAAGTGGGAAAAGTAAAAGTTGGCTATTTTGCTGTCCAGCACCTTCTCTGAGTTAAGTAATATTGTAGTGAAAATTGTAAATGTTGCCTGTTACTGTCCAGCTCCTTTTTTGACGTAAGTTAAATGGGAGTGGGAATAGTAAATGTTGCCCCTTTTACTGTCCAAAACCTTCCCTAAGATAAGTTTTATTTCAGTAGGAATGGTTAATGTTGCTTCTTTAGTGTCCAGCAACTTCCCCAAGTTAAATATCTTAGTGGGAATAGTAAACTTTTCCCCTTTAGTGTTCAGCACCTTCCGTGAGTTAAGTTATGTTGCAGTGGGAATAGTAAATGCTGCCCTTATTGCTGCATAAAGGCTTTCCAAAGATCACTTTTGTTGTGGTGGGAATTGTTAATGTTGCCTCTTTACTGTCCAGCACCTTCCTTGAGGTCAGGGAAATTGGAGTGGGAATAGTAAACGTTGCACCTTTAGTGTCCAGCCCCTTTTCTGAGTTAAGTTAGATTGGAGTTGCAGTAGTAAATGTTGCCTCTTTTAGTGTCCAAAACATTCTCAGACATAAGTTTTATTGAAGTGGGAATGGTTAATGTTGCTTCTTATGTGTCCATCACATTCTCTGAGCTAACTAATGTTGGAGTGTGAATAGTAAATGTTGCCCCTTTGGTGTTCAGCCCCTTCCCTAAATCAAAGTATATTGGAGTGGGAATAGTAAATGTTGCCTCTTTTACTATCTAAAACCTTCCCTGATATACGTTTTATTGAAGTGGGAATGTTTAATGTTGATTTTATAGTATTCAGCACCTTCCCTGAGTTAACTAATATTGGAGTGTGAATAGTAAATGTTGTCCCTTTAGTGTCCAGCCGCTTCCATGAGTTAAGTAATATTGAAGTGGGAACAGTACATTTTGTCGTTTTAGTGTGAAAAATCTTCCCTGACATAAGTTTTATTGCAGTCGGAATGGCTAATGTTGGTTCTTTAGTATCAAGCAATTTCCCTGATTTAAGTTATATTGGAGTGGGAATAGTAAACATCACACCTTTAGTGTCCAGAACCTTCCCTGAGTTCGGTTATATTGGAGTGGGAATAGTAAATGTTGCCCCTTTTACTGCTCAACATCTTCCTTGAATTAAGTGATATTAGTGTGGGCATAGAGAATGTTGCCTTTTTAGTGTTTAGCACCTTCCCTGAGTTAAGTGGTATTAAAGTGGGAATAATAAATGTTTCCCCTTTACTATGCAACATCTTCCCAGAATTGTATTATTGTGGAGTGGGAATAGTATTTAAAACAGTTTCAGGGCCCGATTATGAGTTTACCAGTCTTACCGCCAAACCGCGGGAGTCCAAAACACACCACCGGGTTGGAGGTGTTCTGCCAACCTATTGCAATGCATGGAGATTGGGAGGCAGATTGCCATGATGAAGTGCTCCCCACCAGGTATGCAGCGGACTGCATTACCGGCGATTAGTAAGACGATGCCTTCAGTGCGGTGCATTGCTGCCAAGCAAATTATGAAAAAACATTAGTACTTGCAGGCTCCTTGAGGCAGCACCCTGATGGCGGGAAACCTTCGTGGTTTGCGCTCAGCAAAACAAGTGAACAGTGGCCATTGGATGGCCACAAATACAGCACACCTAGTGTTAATTGGTCAATTGGAGACACCTACATACCACACTATAAAACACACCCCATTTCAGACCATGATCCTTTGCCACACCACAACTGCTGAGCATTTGTGAGGTAAATCTGGGACAGAGTAGGCAAGCTATTTTTTTGCAACACTCGTCACTCTCCACACACTTTTCTTGCTTTTTTACTTTTTCTCCTGGGTGTAATTAGTTGTTGTACTGTTAGTTCCTTCCTTTTTTGATAATGGTCAGACTCAAAAATCCAAGGTTTTCTGAGCAAGAGTTATCAGTCATGGTGGATAAAGTCATCACAGAAGAGCTGCATGTGTTTGGAGCCCAAGCCCAAAATTCTACTATCACTCCGAAAAGGGAAATGTCGGACAGAATAATCTGCAAAGGTAATTCTGTAGCTACCACACCACGTACACAGGGGGAAATTTAGGAAGAGGTGAAATGAACTGAGGTTGAGGGTGTGTAACCTGGACTCCAAGCAATGGCGGCAGGTCCAGAGGACTGAGGGTGGCCCTACCAGCATACCTGTACATTATTTCCCCTGGGTGGAGAAGGTCTTAGCCCTCCTACACTGAAGGCTTTCATGGAATACCTGGAGGAACAGAGTCTGGTAAGTGACATTTTACAATCTCACATGAAACCTAAATCTCCTGTTTGTTCACAAACCGGCTCTTAGCAAGGTCATTTCCACATATTTATTTTCCCATCACCCAACACAGTTCAAGTCCTTCTACTGCCTCCATATTAGGTCTGGCCTCCCTGGTCAGACATGGATCCTGCTCCTCTACTCCCACTCCACACCAATCTGGAATGGGATAGCCTCAATGCACATAAAACTAACTACCCAACCAATCTAACAAAAATGGCCTCCAAGTTGTTCAAACACCAAATTCTCAATACACACCCAGAAACCCTCCTCTCTGACCCCTACTTCTGCGCATCAAAAGGAACCTTAATGAATGATCTTATCTTCTACACAAAAAAAGAGCTCAATTGAGAAAATCCCACTATGCAATGCCCCTGATCTCAACAGCCAAGAAAACTGCGCATAGCCTTAGACTATCCGTAGCTCCCTCACCCACTTTCAATGCTAAAATAACCCTCTTCATCTACAACAATAGGATTATTCTTGTCCAGGCATCAAACCGCTTCCTAGATGTTCAACAAAATGTTCCCTATCATCAAGCATGCATTATATAAATGGACTAAGCTCCCTCTCAGGTATATCCTACCTCTCCAAACGTCATGAAGACACCCCAACTAATGTCACTTTACTGCCTAACCACATTAATCGGTCCCCCTTGTCCCCTCCTCGCTCTAGCTTAGCGATCAGCGCACACAGTACCAACTCTTCCACACCCCTCGAGAGGGTGGAGTCACCCCCACCAAACCCCCAAACAAATCAGCGCCCACACATCACTACTGTAACAAGGACCACAGCATTGACAATATCTCTCCACACCCTCAATGTTCACCCCCTTAGATTATCTTATCTTGCCCATGACCCAGTTGTCTCAATCACCTCTGCCCAAAAGGCTCCCAATCTCTACTCCCTTACATCGCAAGCCAGAAACCTTGCCCTTCCAAACCTTCCCCTGCCTACTCACACAGACGAGCACCATTCTAAAAATGCCACCCAGACCTACCCTCACCCTTCCAGCCCTCTGTCACAAACCTCAATACCCTGCTCCCATGCTTAGATAGAATCCAGACAAGACCTAATCACACAACACCTACACCAACTCAAGTCTGGCATACAAAGTCTAATAAATATCATGTTCATGATGACACTCACCAAATGCCTCATATGGTCTCCAGAAAATAATAGACTCTGCCCTCCTCCACCCACCAAACAATACCCACGACCACAAATCTTGCCACCCTATCTCACGAAACAGCGATAATGCCCCCCATGAGGCCCATTAGACTAAAGGACTAACTGTCAGAAAGTGACATTCACTCCCTTCTATACACATACAATCATTCACACATGACAATACGGACAATCACCTTGAACCCAAACAGAGAACCCAGGCAGAATGCCAGACACATAAATAAGGCCAACCTTATGCAAGTCTCAATTACACAGATGTTCCCAGCTGACACCAAACCACACCTGTAATGCATGATTTCCTTTTGCACATCAGCTATGAAACATGTGGCAGATATCGCAGACCTTATCCTTTCTCATGAAATAGACCTATTACTACTAATAGAAACATGGCTAAATGACTCCTCTAACTCCAATCGTTGACAAACTAGTCCCACCTAGCTATGACATTATAAGATCAGACCGACCAGTCAAATCGGGTAGAGGCATCAACTGTATATACCGCAATAACCTCGGAGTGACGCAGTCTCCAACCGCCAAACTATCCTCTTTAGAATACCTATGCTTAAAAATGACTAGTAACAACAGTCCACTATTCAAACAGCAGCTGATATACCAACCTCCTGGTGACAATTTATCTTTCATCAAACAAATCATGGAAACTATCACTACCAATGTAGGACATTACTACACCCAGATCTTCCCTGGTGATTTTAACCTACACTGGAATGACCCGAATGACCCATCAGTTATCAGCTTTAAAACCTTCCTAGCAGACCTCAACCTCATCCAAATCCGTGACAGTCCTACTAATAACATGGGTGCGACCGTGGATCTAATCATTTCTAATGCAAACTCAATTGATCTTGAATTTATTGACCCATTCAACTGGACCAACCATCACCACATCACCTGCTAATCAATGAATCAGTGAAGGCACATAAACCTCAACCTAAAAAACCCAAATACTGGAAAAGGAACATTAAGGAGATATACCCTAATGATCTGATATCTCTCAGCAATAACATCTTACCTCTTCCGGCGGCCATGTCCAATGTCCATGAATTGACAAACCACTACAACAACTCCATGACAACTTTTCTTGACACCATTGCATTCCTACAACTAAAACAACTCTCCACTGAAGGCTACAAACCTTGGTTCGTCAAAAGCAGAAAGATGAGACCAGATGAACTAGTTTGGAGATCCTCACTGTCCCTAGAACACTTTAAGCACTTGAGTTCACTGAGGAGCACCTACAACAAGCACATCAGAAACTTAAAAGCAAATTTATTTAGAATTCGACATGGCCAGAAATCACCCCAAAAAGCTGTTCGAGATTGTCAAACAACAATCCAGTAAAAAAACTAACCCCCTCTCAACTGTTGGGAATCAGCAGCCAAACTGCAATGAATTGCTCTCCTTCTTCCCCATTAAGACAACTAAGATTGAAATTGATCTCCAGACGTCGCTTGATTGCCTCCCGATGATACCTCTAAATCGCCCCAAACCACCTCTGATCGCTCAGCGCACAGACCTCACTGATCTCACCCATAAAAACATTACTTCTTAGAACACATTCAAAGCTGTCGATAAAAATGCCATTGTTAACATCTTGACATCACTAAAACCTTCAAACCACTACTACGACCCACTACCATCTAACCTCATCAAGGAGCTTAAAACATATTTACATCCACTCAGGACCAAGATTGTGAATGCTTCATTACTTTTACCAGACTGCCTGAAAACAGGACAAGTAACCCACATTCTAAAAAAAGTCTCAGCAGATCATTCAAACCCAAATAACTTCAGTCCTATCGCCACCATTCCTTCTTCGGCAAAGCTCCTGGAGAAATGTGTCCAGACACAGCTATGCAATCACATTAAATAGTTCCACCTTATTGACCGATACCAATCCGGCTTTTGGCAATGTCACAGCATGGAAACAGCACTTACACACATAGTTGACAAAGTGCTTAAAATACTGGATCATAATTAATCTTGCCTCCTCATCATTTTGGACCTCTCCTCAGCCTTTGATACAGTCAAACATGACAGACTACTTGACTTACTGGAATGCAGAACAGGGTTTTTAGGGGTTGTCCTAAACTGGTTTGCCTTGTTTCTTCATAACAGAACTCAGAGAATCAAGTTTGGACAAACTCTGTCCAATTCCACTCTGGTCACTCTAGGAGTCCCACAGGGGCCACCCTATCACTTACTCTCGTCAACCCCTTCATAGAGCCACTAACAGATATTCTGAAGTTCTCCAATGTCAAATACCACATGTATAAAAATGACACCCAACTGTGCCTAAAAATCTTCTCCCCCGGTGATGACCGTCTACTCAACACAACTCTTCAAAAAACCCAAAACTGGTTGACAAGAAACTACCTCAAACTTAACCTGCTCAAGACTAAATTCCTCTTAATCACCCCACCAGAAGGATCCTGAGACATCAAAGGTTGGATGAAAAATGTAATATCCTTTGATTGCCTTCCACAAATTATTGATTCCACAAGATCATAGGGAATGACACTCAACAAGAAGCTCAAAATGCAAGAGCACATCAGCACAGCCACCAAAGGAGCCAACCTTCAAATCAACATACTTAAAAAAATCATTCCTCCCCCTTGATGACCTCAAAAGGCTGTGGAAGCACTAGTAATCCCCAGATTAGAATATGGATGTACTACCTTATGTGGTCTGCATAGATCCAAACTGGCTCTATTAAAGGCGTCCCTTAATTCTGCTGCACGACTCATCACTGGATCCAAGAAAAACAAGCACATCACTCTTGATCTGAACACACTAAACTTGCTCCCCTATGATGCAAGGATACAGCTGAAAATTGCCAGCTTGACACACAAAGTACTACCCTTTAACACACCCAAGTACCTAGCTGACAAACTGGAACTGTCTGGTGGCTGCAGATCCCCTAGGAGTGCCAGCACCTTACTGTTAAAACCACAGACATTTCGGAAAAAAGAAAACCTACATCCGAGCCGTCTCTGGAATGGACCCTAGAATCTGGAACTCTCTTTCCCCTGAGATCAGGCGGAATCTGTCAATCATTTAATTAAAAAAAGAAGTAAAACTGTTTCTGATGAACAAATATCTACACTAGAACTCTCTGACTCTAATATGGAATGTAACTGTCATAATATCCCAACCTGGGCTCACACTCGCCGTTCGTCGTCTGTGTGGTTAACTCATTGACCTCCTCCCAATTTGCAACGGTTATTGACAGCATTTGTGTTGCTTGATTGTCATATTTTCATCTTACCTAACCAATTGTAAAGCACTCTGATACCCTGCTAAGGTCAAGTCTGTGCTATATAACACTTTACAAATTAATAAAAAATAAAAACATATCCCTAACATCCTTTCAGCAAAGTATCAGCATCAGAGATGTGAAAATGTTTGTGTGAATGTTTAGTGCTGTTGCAAGGATTCTGTGGAGTCACAGAACTATGCTTGGAATCATAGAACCTTAGCAGGCAGGGACTGAGTCATCCAACCACTTGAGTACCCATGAGCCCGGGACCAACTAACTATAGTGTCTCACTTGCCCTCCTACTCACTCACAGAGTAACAAGTGATCAGACACCCCAGAAGACAACTTCTCAGGAATCGCGGTTACAGACACAGCCTTTCGCTCTCACACTCGTACTAGTAGGAAAATGCCTGACACAAATACAGCTAGCATAGCAAGTAGTCCGTAAAACCTAAATAGAGCTATCATTATATACGACAGTGTAGCCTACCTCCCTCCCCTTCTATAGAAGCAACATGATTATATATTAGAAGATCTCTGGGTGTTACCAGCAGACCTGTACCTTAGTATACACAGATGAAAGTTCTACATCTCAGGTGCTGTCATGATCTTTTCCCTGGAAAGGTCCCTCTCCAAGTGTGTGTTACCTATCTGTGCATACCTATATGACAAAAGTATGTGTTCCAAACAACAGCTGCATTTGTGTGTTATGTCTAGGTACTAGGGCCTGGCCAGAACAGAATAACAAGAGCATTGTTGTTCGACCTTGTCTACATGTTCCGACTAAATCCCAGGAAAGAACAGAACGCAAAAACAATAGAGTGTTCTGTGTGAAAGTACAGTATTGCACAAAGCAAAATGTGTCTGCAGAGTAATTATACACAAAGCAGATGACAGTCTGCAAGGTGCTCATGCTAACATAGGGAAAATGACTATGGACTTGCACGGGACATATGACATCCTCTCCTCGGTCAGGATAGTAGCACTAAATTATGACAGAAATCAAATGATAAGCAAAACCAAAGTGCATTAATCAATTGCAGCTTGAGGGTGTCTGAAAAATAGTATTGCTGAATGAGAAGGAATGTTTTGAGTACAAACATATCTCCAATGACAGCGTATCTCCGGGACTCAGGATGCAAGATGCCAAATGGAACAACATAAATTCCAGTAAGATATCCGAGCCTTCCAAATTGGAAATAGCAGCCATTCAATTGAGCAGGTCAAAGGAACAAACATGTTCCTTGTTTCTAGTAGTCAATAGGACCATTCAAGGAGAACATGTGTTGATTTCGATGAAACTGAGATCCAGGAGATGCTGTGCAGTTGCTCTGGGACCACCTCCGCCCACTAGCCCCAGCTCTGGGTTGTATACAAGCCACATACCCAAGAAAGATTCCTGGTTATGGGCCACTAAGGGACCCATCAATAGTTCGAAATCCAAAGCAGCATGAGATGGGGTAGCCAGGCAGATATCCAGGGCCCACTGAAAGGGGCACTGAATGCAATGAAACACAGGCTGCACACAGGTGAAGTAAGCATATCAGAAAGTTAGACAACATTCTGCATCTAGAGCACGGTACAGCTGCAGTGATGCCCGTCAGGGCAAGACCACTAATGGAGCAGCCATTGTGAAATTGAAGGAACAGCATGATGATGCCGCAAATCAAGATGAGCAGCAGCAGGAACCCACCAAATATGCTGGGAAAAAGAATGTATAATGGCTGGGATTGCTCCAAAAATAGTTTGAAAAGAAGTCACAAGGCTGGAGCCCACAAGTTTTAAAAAATGTGCCAGGTCCGTGGTTTCCGATGCATTGAATATACCCCGAAATGCAGTGGGAGATTTGCATTCATTAATAACTGAAGTTTACTAAACGTTCTTATCACCTGCAAATCGAAGGTTTCACGTGCTGAAGTGAGAGCCGCTTCTTGTTGAAACAATAGCGCTTTGAGTCTACCTAGCTTATCTAAATATGTTTTCAGGGTTGGAATGGAAGGCCACAATGAACTATCTGCACTCCTATGTGGAGGGGGAACAGAACGTTGTTGCAACAAGTAACTAACTGAGAATCCTGTACAGCCAGTGTGAAATCAGGATAAAAAGCAAGAGTTTTGCCCTCATGGGTGATAGTGCCTTTCTCACGAGCCATACGGAGGATAGTATCTCGGTCCCGGTAATTTAACAGACGGGCAATGATGGGGCATGGTGGTGCGCCTGGAGGAGGGCAAGCAGCCAGAGATCTATGAGCCCGCTCTACAATTAACACCTGGGAGAAATGTTCAGCGCCAAATATTTCGCGGAGTAGATTCTCAATGTAGGTCTCGAGGCGGCTCGTATTAGTGGATTCCGGCAGACCAGTAAGGCGCACATGATTGCGTCTCGATCTGGCCACCAAGCCCTCGTTGTGAGCTTGTATTACAGCCAGCACCTTCTCCATGGATGTCGTCTTCGTGGTCACTTGCTGCAGGCCATCCTCCGCCTCTGATACTCGTGTTTCTGCCTCCCCCAGACACAGAGCATGCTTATCCAGCTTCTGCGACATTTGATCCATGCAGAGATAAATTGTCAATCTTCCCATCAATGGATTGCAGACTGGTTTGAACTGCGAGGCGAGTTTTGTCAATATTAGACAAATGGACACCAGGTGCATCTAGCTCCGAGTCCAAGGCGGCCTGTTGAAAAGTCTTGGTGGATCTGCAGGCCTCAAAGATGAGGAGCGGTTGACTGCGCTCAGATTTCCCCATAGTGGCGCACCTGGAGCAGGAAGCAGGTTAGTGTAGGAAGCGCCAAATCCCAGAGGGCGCACTTGCCCCAGCACCAAAGGCCGCGCAGTTGGGGCATCAGGGAGGATAGACGTGAGGAACAGGGAGATGCACACAGCAATGGGGCAAAAGGTTGTCAACAGGTCCACAGAGCGCCCCACAGTCGATCGCGTGATCCCCGCAGCAATCAATCATCGCCACCAGAGGCACCCAACATGCAGGAACAGTATGCCAGCACTTGGTCCGATACCTAGGCCCAGAAGTGGTCAAGACCAGATAGTGCAAAGGCGAGGAGCAGACCTGTAGTGGAGCACGGGGGAGAGGTGCCTCTGCACAGCATATCCTATGTCCAGAATAAGGAAGGGCAATCAACAGGAGATTGAGGCAACAGGCTATCGGGAATCAGCAGGTGGATGGGGCAGGGAGTAGCCACTAGCTGCAGGCTAGTACAGTTGCCCCGGAATGCGGCAGCGCCTCTCAAGGTAGGATCTCGCCTCACGTCACGGCCCAGTGAAGGAGAGTATGGGGCCCCCCTGGTAGGCAGTAGGGTCGATCAGGCACAGCCAGTCACCAGGCAGAACTCTCCACCCCAGGCCTCAGCTGCAGGCGAACGCAGGACTGGACGTAGCAGGAGTCTTCTCGTCCAGTAAGCAAATGGTAGGCTACCGGGTCTTCAGGAACGAGGGCCCAAGTGCCATATGGGAGAGGGCCCCGGAATAAAAATGCAGCGGCCCACAGCCGGCAGACGGTCGTGACCGCACCGCCACAGACCGGTGCCGAAGCATCAAGTAGCGGGAGAGAGATACTGTCGATCCCAGCCCGCAACCGGAGCGCCACGCGGGGCTAAGCAAAAAGACAGCGCGACCCAGGCAGTCAATATCGACCGCATCCAGGCACCCGCACCCGCCAGCACAGCCCGTGCGGCCCACTCAGCACCGGCTAGGCGGCGAGAATTCCCCTTTCAAGTCTCAGGCCACGGCCGGTATAGAGCAGTACTCACTACGACTCTGCGACTAGGGCCCGTCCTGGACCGCCATATTGGTGCTGCAGGCCCAAAAGTTTGCTGGCCCCTCTCTCAGCTCCCCGGTCACCATCAGGACGGCTCAGCACTCCAAATGCCACCCACAGCACTCCACCACTCGGCCATAGCAGATGAGGGGTTGATGACACCAGGTAAGCAGGATAATGGGGAGATTGGTGACTCGGGCGACGGAGCTGCTCTATGGAGCGGCCATCTTGCTTTGCGCCCTCTAGCGCCCACGTTGGTCTCGATATTTTTTATATATTCTTTTGTTATAATCTCACAAGGAGGGATAGGGACTTGGGAGGTCCAGCACACAGGCCCCACGCAATTGTGGAATAATAAAAAGAGTATGCTGTTCATATGTGGGAGTAGGGGAAAAGAAAAAGGGGGAGGCGGGGAAAAAAGGTGGGAATGAGGATGGTATGGAAGTTACAACCAGGTGCTAAAAACAGAAAATGTGTGATTGCAAGGGATAGCTCCAATAAGGAGCAAGGGCCCTCACATACCGCGAAGGGTGTCATGCTTTATCATAGAGCAGCTCCTCATTGGGCCGGCACTGCAATGCCCAACGGGCCCCACGAGGGGGCTCTTTGCCAGAGATCTTCTCATGAAGCTAAAGAATTTCTGGAGGGGGCTTATGTGTATTGAGTAGAGGTGCGATAGTGTAAGTCTGATTTAAAAATAGCTACAAGGATCTCCAAGGGTAGTTTATTCACTGGGTTATTGTGCCATGAGTACAAACATCGACTAGTAAGTCGTGGACTGGAGAGGGGGAATTATACCTGCTTCAGTTCAAAGGAATGTGTAAGGTATGCAGGGGGTCGACATGTTTCATGCCCTATACAGTCCAAGCGGATCTAGGCATTTCTTCAGGATCTAAGTATCCTCATCTACTCATAAAGAACGGCATTGACTATATAAAAAGGAAGGAAGTCATTTCCCCTGAAGTCTGGACTTGAACTGCAGTCCTATTTAGTGGTGAAAACAAGAGGTTAGAGTATTTACCTTCTGGAAAAAGGCACCTCAGAAAGGGAATTGATAGTCCCAACTGTGATAGGCCAGGGTACTCACTAATTTAGCAAGGGAGAAAAAACTCAAATTGAGTGTCTTCTTGGCACGGGACCTACCCGCGTCTTGCCGTCACAAGATATTATTTTGTTAGTTAAAAGGGACAATATTTTTGTTTCCCACATTTTTAGTTTTCGATATATGTTAAATTAGATGTTTTTAATGTTGATTTTTTTATATTAGCGACTTTTTAATTAAGTATAGGATCTTGAATTTTTTGTTAACATTATTAATGTGTAGATTATTTTGAAAGTCAATATTTTTGGTATCGATATATGTCTGTGAACCATGCAGACTGAGTACATTATCCTGTGTGCTGTGCCGTCAGGGATTGAAGAGCTATACAATTACTACACATTGGGTCATGCAGTCCAATTCAGGAATACATGCTTGCCTCAGGAGAAATTTATGGACACATTCCAAGACTTAATAATAAATAAACAGGGATGGCATCTGTATCACTTAATCGCTGTGCACCAAAAAACAAATACATTAGTCAGAACTTGTTCGAGTTCACGCTCTATAAAAATTCCCCCAAAATTTAATCTGACCTTGTATAAAATAACAGCACTCATGTAAAAGTGCTCCAACACCTTTGGGTTGCTCAAGTTCATATTATATAACAAAAAATGCCTTACAGTCCCAGGGAAGCTGAGAGGAGGAGGACGGCAGGAAGAGCCAGTGAGGCAGGCATGCAGCGACACGGAAGGAGTTAGGAAGGAGGGATGCAGCTCCCATTTGTCAGGTAGAGGTGAAATAATGAATAAACAGGGGCAGCATCAGCATCACTTAATCTCCGTGCATCTAAAAGCAAAAAACTTAACCTGACCTTGTGTAATGTAACTGGCACTTTGGTGAAGTGCTTCAATACTTTTGGGTCAGTCGAGTTTGCACTCTATAAAGATGCTCCCAAAAATTATTCTGACATAGTGTAGTAAAACTAGTGCTCATGTAAAGCATTCCAACACCTTTGGGCTACTGGAGTTCGCATCATTTAAACAGCGTCAGAAAAATGAGGCAGGAGTTGCCCACACCTTGCCCTTAACTATGCTGCAAGGCTGGACTGCTAAATGTCAGGTGACCGAGACCCGCTAAAGCAACAATCAGCGAAGTGGGAGGGTTTGGGGGAAATCCTCACACTTTGAAGTCAGTGAAAATAAATGAGCCGCAATTGTAAACAGCGTCTGAAACGTCTGACATTTCATCTTGGTATTAGAATGGGATGGGGAGATTGAGTGACGGGTGCCGAAGCTGAACCTCTGAAGATGGGCAAACAATGACACAAGCAGGAATCAAAGAAAAATGTGCCCCCCAAATGAACACATAAATACAGAAGCATAATGTTGACAGTAAATGGGCAGTGCTCTGTGGAAGGAAACCAAACACAAAAAGGAGGGACCAAGAGGAAGGATTAACCACGAGCAGGCAAGCATTTTTGAACAATAATTGAAGGGACACATATAGAGGCAATGGGTGGACTGTAAGCTCATAGAGTGAATACAGCATGGCTTGACCAAAAAGGGCACCTGGTGCAATTGCTGACTGTTCATAAACATGTTTATAAATGCTTTTTTATGTTTTCCCCTCAAACGCACCCAGATTCAAAAGAGGATAGCAAAATCAAGTTGCTATAATTCAGACCAATATAAACGCATAGGAATGCACACATTGGAGATGCTTGCAGGGCTAAGGAAGGGGGAGCAGAGGTGGCAGAGTAGATGGGGTACTGCTAGAAACAAAAAGAAGGGAGGGACTTGCACCTGCTCACTTTAACCAGTACACCTACGGGTTAATTATAGAATGTTGGTGTGGAACATCAGTGTCCTCTATGTTGCAGAACTAGCAAGCTCCATAACTGTTGGGAATCAACGAACACATATTGTTACACTTTAAGGGAGCCGCCCCAAAAACTTTTTATTCTCTCCATCCCTCCTTCCACCTAACCACCTGCCTAGTCAACTTCCAATAGGACCTCAAGCTTCTCCTATTTGAAAGACACCTTGGTTAATAACCCTTGACCATACTTAAGTACTCTCTCCACCAGGATCTGAACTACCTTTGGTATGTGACCCCACCATCTAAATCGATGCCTTAACTGTTTAATGACCTTTGACCAACTGATGAAATTGTCTCATGTGGCAACTCCTACACATATCCACCAATGTAAACGTCCAAGTTTAATTATTGTAACTGTAACTCGCTGTAACCCATGTTTCCTCCTACTGTTGTGAAGTGTCTGATGGCTTCGGGCCATGTCTGCGGTATATAACATTTAAAAAATAAATACAGTTGAGAAATCTGAAGTTAGTCCTGCAGGTCTAGATACCACAGTCTGTCATGGCTTTCTCTCACTGGTTTACAAGCTCTTCATGTCTGACATTTTGTGCTGGAGAATTACTGAGGGAGATAGTATGAAGTCATAGGCACTAAACTCCTTGATATCCTCATAAATTCCAGGACAGAGGTGATTCAGCTTTAGGCAGGAACAGAGGACATGTGCTATGGCACTGTTCAGCTGTGAATATCTTAAGCTGGAGGCCCCTGAATGGCACTCAGGGATAGTCATGCATGATTCCAAAGATACAGAATTTTAGCCTTGGCTCCCAGAGTCCCCTGTCCTGTGGGAACAAAAGGATGGACCATTCTGCATCGTCGATGGTCTCACCAGTTTGGAGGCCCAGGCATCACACAGGAATGCCGCTTACGTGTGAAGTACTAACTTCACTGAGTACTCTCGAATGATTGTCAATGAATTCTGATTCACTGCTTTGGGGCAATTATTGAGCATTACCAGCCTCTCTACCTAACTGCTAATCTTTTTTTTTTTTACATATTTTCATTTAAGTTTCATGCTCATGCTTACAGATTACATAAAATTATAACATTCTTTGCCATCATGTCAGTATCAAGGCATCATTCCAGGGAAGAGCATACAGTAGTGAATGGGAGAGGGTTCGGATCAGGTGAGTTTTAATGTGTGAGGAACGATTAAGTCGATTAACCCTGCATAGTTGGTTCAGCAGGTGAGCATTTTTCCACATACATAATGTATTCTTGTGGTAATAACAACACATTATAATGAATAACACCCTGCAAATGACCAGCTGGAGTCGGAGTTGGCTACCAGTCTTGTCAAATCATAACTGCTCGTTCTGACTGCCTAGGCCCTCATCGCATTTCTCACAACCTTGGTCACAGGCCTGCACTCTCCCTAGCAGCTCCACTAGCTCCATCGCCGCCGCTGAGCCCCCAGCCTGGGTGTTCAAGGCTGCTGTTTGCCCGCCTGCCGCATCGCAGTATCTGTTGACCTCTGAGTGTACTGTTTTCTCTTTTTCCCTTCATTGTGCATTTGTTGTCCCGTTCACTGTGTTTCTCTTTTTCCTACTTATTGTGTATTGTTGTCCCCACTGCCCCTCTCTCCCCTCGCCGTTTCTGGGACCTGATTGACACCCTCACGCCTGACGTCGCCTTCTTCATGGAAACCTGGACCAACGCCACCTCCAGTCCAGACATCGCCACTGCAATCCCTGACGGCTACAGGATCCAGAGGAAGGACTGCTCACACCACCCAGGAGGAGGACTCGCTATCGCACACAAGACCTCCCTCCGACTCACCACCTCCAGCATGACTGACCTCCACTCCAACACAGAACACCTCCACTTCCAGATCCAGACCTCCCCCAGGACCACGCTAAGCGGTACCCTCACCTACAGACCCCCAGGACCAAGCTCCCTAGCCACTACAGCAATCACGACCTCGCCGAACCCCACACCATCACTTCCACGGACTACATCCTACTTGGAGACCTGAATTTCCAACTCGACTACAGCAGCGATCCCGACTCAACTGCCCTCCTCGACAACTTTTCCAAACCTCGGACTGAAGCAGTTCGTCAACACCTCCACACACGGAGCAGGACACACCCTCGACCCCATTTTCGCAGGAGGGTCTAACGTCTGCTTCAGCCACACCATGCAGCCCCTCTGGACCGACCACCACTGCGTACATTTCCTCTTCAACACCACCACCGCACCCAAACAGGCCCCCCGCCCGCCACGAATGAACTGGAGCAAAAGCACAGAGGAACACCTCAACTCACCCTCCTCCTGGACCCCCCATCACCACGACCAACGCCAATGCCGCAGCCAAAGAACTCCACCGATGGTTCTCCAGGGGGCCGACAAGATCGCCGCCCTCCGCCACCACACCAAACAACGCCCCCTGAAGGCCGCTTGGTTCACCACCGAACTCCAAGTCGCCAGGCGTACCTGCAGACGCCTTGAGAAAAAATGTCAAAGCCGGAAAACCACAGAGGCCCTAAACAACGTTAGGAGCGCCATGAAGGAGTATCACCAGCTTATAAGGTACACCAAACGGACCTTCATCAAGAACAAACTTGACACCAATGCAACCAACGCCAAAGAGCTCTTCAACGTCATACAGCAATTCACCAAACCCCGCAGCGAGGCCACGGATGTCACACCTTCCCAGGAACTCTGCAACAAGCTCAGCTCCTACTTCCATCGGAAGATCAAGGCCCTCTAGGACCACTTCAGCGACCAGATGCCGCTCAGCACCCTTTCCCCCTCTGCCAACCTCCAACCGACCATCACCACCTGGACTCCCGCCACAGTGGATCTCATCATCACGACCATGATGAAAACCCAGTCCGAAGCCCTCACGGACCCCAGCCCACCGCACATCTACCAGAGGGCCGCCATCGCCCCCGAACTAGGATGGACCGTCAATGCCTCCCTCCAATCTGGCATCTTCCCTGACGACTGGAAGCGGGTGGAAGTCAAGCCCCTCCTTAAGAAGCCCACAGCCGACCCAACGGACCTGAAGAACTACCAGCCCATCTCTCTGCTCCCTTTCACCGCCAAAGTCACGTAAAGACTCGTAAATGCCCAGCTGACCGCATTCATTGAAGAGAACTCCATCCTAGATGCCTCCCAGTCAGGATTCCACGGCAACCACACCACCGAGACCGCCCTCCTCGCCGCCACTGATGACATCCGCATGCTACTCGACCAGGGACACACCGCAGGCCTCATCCTACTAGACCTCTCCGTGGCCTTCGACACCGTCTCACACCACACCCTCGCAGCCAGACTGCACAACGCTGGGATACAAGGCACCGCCCTCAACTGGATCCGCTCCTTTCTCCCCAGCAGAACCCAGAAGACCAGACTCCCCCTTTCATCTCCGAACCTACAGAGATCAACTGCAGAGTACCACAGGGATTATCGCTCAGTCCCACGCTCTTCAACATCTACATGGCCCCCATTGCCGCCATTGTCAGACAGCAAGAGCTCAACATAGTATCTTACGCCAATGACATCCAGCTCATCCTCTCCCTCATGAAGGATCCCGAAGACACCAGGCTCAGCTTCCAGGAAGGAATGAAGGGCGTTGCGGCCTGGATTAAGGACAGCTGCCTGAAGCTCAACATAGAGAAAACGAAGGTCCTCATCCTGGGTCCCTCGACCTCTGCCTGGGACGACACATGGTGGCCCTCCGCCTTCAGGAGCCCTCCCACCCCGACAGACCACGTTAGAAACCTCGGCATCATCATCGACTCCTCCCTCACCATGACCCGCCAGATCAACGCCGTCACCTTCACCAGCTTCAACTGCCTCCGCATCCTCCGAAAGACCTTCAAATGGATCCCCCCCGAACACGGAAAACCCTCACCCATGCACTCATAACCAGCAGACTGGACTACGGAAACACCCTCTACACCGGTGTCAACAGGACCCTTCTACACAAGCACCAAACCATCCAGAATGCCGCGGCCAGACTCGTCCTCTGGACCCCTCGGCATGAACACATGACTCAACACCTGAGAGACCTACACTGGCTCTCCATCAAGAAGAGAATAACCTTCAAGCTTCTCACCCACACCTACAAATCCCTCCACA
Organism: Triturus cristatus; assembly: GCF_964204655.1. Classification (NCBI taxonomy): domain Eukaryota; kingdom Metazoa; phylum Chordata; class Amphibia; order Caudata; family Salamandridae; genus Triturus; species Triturus cristatus. The sequence continues at coordinate 562,168,440 of NC_140590.1, forward strand.
ACATCGGACCCAAATACCTCAACGAGAGAGTCTGCTTCCACGCATCCAAAAGAAACCTCCGATCTGCCGACCTCACCCTAGCAGAGACCCCTCGCATCTGCAGAAGCAGACCAGGAGGAAGGGCCTTCTCCTACATCGCAGCCAAGACCTAAAACGAGCCCCTAGTCAGCATCAGACGCTCCCCGAACCTGCACGCCTTTCAGGAAGGACTTCAAGACCTTGCTCTTCAACTGAGCCAGAGCTGCCCACGCCTCACCAGCATCTGAGACCCTCACGGGTGAGTAGCGTGCTCTATAAACCCCCTGATTGATTGATTTATTGATCCATTCCTTCTCATATTCCTTAATAGGCAGATGCATCTCTTGCAGCAGTGCAATATCGAGAAGCGTGGGTAGTGGTTCAATTAAGGACTTTCTTTCTTTTTACAAAAAGACCCACCCTGTTGACATTCAAGTAGAGAACTTTGAGGACACTTGCTTCTAAGCAATCTCATTATCCTTGTAACCTAGTTGTTGCTGACTATGTCCAAGCCGAGGTGCACTTTACCTGACCGTGTATGACGTTTTGTGGGGGCAAACACTGACGCGGTCTGGGTGCGGATGCTTCCCGCGGTGAATGCTCACTGTTATTTTTTAGGTTTCGCCTGCAAAGGTCTTGCATTATGCTTGTGAAATCCAATGAGTTTAATATATCTTAAACGGTAAACAGCCAGAATATCGAGTAAGAAATGTTGACTTGCACTAATATCGAGTGCAAAATATCGTGATACAGAAATATCGACTGCCAGAATGTCGTGGTCAAGAATATCGAGCTTAAGGTAAGAAATATTGTTTTCCAAAATATCGAAGTCATTAATATCGTTTGCAAAAATATAGTTGTTAAAAATATGAAAAAAAAAATGTTTTAGTTAGTGTTATGTATTTTAGTGTGTATTTCAAATGTATGTGCTATATTTTTGTTGTCTAATTATAGCATTTTTTTTTATGTATGTGTTACATTTTTAGAAGTTATTAATTTTATTTTAATTGAATTTTGCATTTTTGTTCCATAGCGGGTTATGGGTTTATAGGGGAATAGGGTGGGAAGTAATTTAATTATAATAAATTGAATATTAATTTTTATTTATTAGTATTCATATAATGTTGATTTTATAGTGTTATTTATGGTAATTCATTTATTAATAATTAATTAATAATTGGCTGTTACTTTTTATTGATTAATTAATTGGTAAATATGTTAATTGTGTCATTTTTTTAGGAGCAAGTTGTGGGTTTATAGGGGAATAGGGTGGGAAGTAATTTAATTATAATCAAATTATTAATATTTTTCATAATTAATATGTCTTTATTTAATATTTTATATTGTTAATCGGGGAAATAATGTAATATTAATTATTTAATAATGTGTTATTACTTATTATTAATTAATTGATAATCATGTTAATTGTGTTATTTTTTTTAGGAGCGGGTTGTGGGTTGATAGGGGCGAAGGGTGGAAAGTAATTTAATTTTAATAAATGTATTAATATTTTATAGTGTTAGGTGCCGATTCCAATCCTGTAAAACCCGGGTATGAACCGTCGGACGGAGCGTTTTCTCCGTCCGACTCGTACCCGGGAAAAACACCTCACAAACCCGCAAGTACGATTCGTACAGAAACACCATTTCCATACGAATTGTCAAAAACACCGACCGGCAAAAAAATACATACAAATCGGATCCGGGACACCTCGGACGTGACGTCTGGATGGAGTCAGGCAGCGTTTCACGAACCAGCAAGTACGATCCGTGCCCACATCACTCCGCATTGATTATATTTTACGGCAGCCAAAAACTGCCGGGAAATCAGGACGACGCGCAGAAGGAGCACCTGTACGCGACGGACAGCCATGGACCTCAACCTACGTGTCATCCCGGCCCTCATAGCAGTCCACCTGGTGTACAGGAACCGATGCAGACGCCGCAGAAGGTCAGAACAACACCCAGGGGCAAAGGGGGGGGGGGGCAGGGGCAGGAAACATAACCCCCACCCAAGTTAAAAAACATACATGCCCTGTACATACCTGACCCCCAGGGCCTGGTCACTTCGGGGGGCGGGGGCGTCTTCACCAAGGCCTGCGTCTGCCAGAACGGAAGTCGACATGGACGCGAACCGGCAACACAACAATTGTGGTACGCACCGTACCCACGCCTTAAGAGCGTGGGTATGGGTCATACCACGCCCACCCCTACGTCATCCCAACAATGGCGGTACGGCTCGTACCCATGCCTTTGGGACGTGGGTACGGGCCGTACCGCCATTGTTGGGGTGACGTAGGGGTGGGCGTGGTATGACCCGTACCCACGCTCTTAAGGCGTGGGTATGGGCCGTACCCCTACGGCACCCCACCAATGGCGGTATGGCACGTACCCACGTCCCAAAGGCATGGGTAAGGGTCGTACCACGCCCACCCCTACGTCACCCCAACAATGGCGGTACGGCTCGTACCCATGCCTTTGGGACGTGGGTACGGGCCGTACCGCCATTGTTGGGGTGACGTAGGGGTGGGCATGGTACGACCCGTACCCACGCTCTTAAGGCGTGGGTACGGGCCGTACCCCTACGGCACCCCAACAATGGCGGTACGGCCCGTACCCACGTCCCAAAGGCATGGGTACGGGTCGTACCACGCCCACCCCTACGTCACCCCAACAATGGCGGTACGGCTCGTACCCATGCCTTTGGGACGTGGGTACGGGCCGTACCGCCATTGTTGGGGTGACGTAGGGGTACGGCCCGTACCCACGCCTTAAGAGCGTGGGTACAGGTCGTACCACGCCCACCCCTACGTCACCCCAACAATGGCGGTACGGCCCGTACCCATGCCTTTGGCACGTGGGTACGGGCCGTACCGCCATTGTTGGGGTGCCGTAGGGGTACGGCCCGTACCCACGCCTTAAGAGCGTGGGTACAGGTCGTACCACGCCAGTGGACAGACACATAGGGGTGTGTGGCCATCAGCCCCAGCAGTGCCCAGACATATGAGGGGTGGGTGCAGAGTCCTCCCAGCAGTGCCCAGACACAGGAGGGGTGGGTGCAGAGTCCTCCCAGCAGTGCCCAGACACAGAAGGGGTGGGTGCCTATCACTCCCAGCAGTGCCCAGACACAGGAGGGGTGGGTGCAGAGTCCTCCCAGCTGTGCCCAGACATAGGAGGGGTGGGTGCAGAGTCCTCCCAGCAGTGCCCAGACATAGGAGGGGTGGGTGCAGAGTCCTCCCAGCAGTGCCCAGACACAGGAGGGGTGGGTGCAGAGTCCTCCCAGCAGTGCCCAGACATAGGAGGGGTGGGTGCAGAGTCCTCCCAGCAGTGCCCAGACATAGGAGGGGTGGGTGCCCATCACTCCCAGCAGTGCCCAGACACAGGAGGGGTGGGTACAGAGTCCTCCCAGCAGTGGACAGAGACATGGTGGTGTGTACACCATCCTACAATTAGCAAAACCCCATGGGTGCATGAAGGCATACACAAAGTGCGACTATATTGAGAGTGGCATGCCAACACATCACTGACAGCAGTGTCCTACTCCCATGAGGGTGGATGTCCATCCCCCACTGCATGACACACCACATGTGGGTGTGATGACAAATGACACATGCTTACCCACCCCTGGCAGCACAATACACACACTGAGAGCATGCAACAAGACTGTATATTCATGTGCCACCCTACTAAACTAAGAGACCCAAAGGGAACACACACTGTCACGCACATTCCAGGACTGATAGGAATGTACAGGTGCTGGGGCAGCCAACAAGTTGTTGCCTCCCATGGAAGGAAAAGGGTGGAGTACCCACAGATACAATGCCCACAATTGTCAGACAGGTGCACAAAGACCCTGCAGAACACGTAACACATGTGTGCGAGGCTGGGAGTACACACATGCATAGTGCGTAAAAGGGAACATGTCCACATGAAGTCATGTCAATATACTCCATACACAAGTACAGTGACCACCAAGGATGCCACAAATGATGCAGGTGGAGACATTGCTGGGCATGCATGGCCAAAGTTGAAGGGATCCGTCGCACACCCAGGAAATGTAGACAGAGCTCAGCACAACAATTGGGAAACACCCTGCAGGGAAGATGTCAGGGTCCACAGAGGAAGGAACACACCTTGGGACAATGTCACCATACAGTAAGAGCTTACATGACCAAAGATTATTTGCAGATACCTTGTGATGGCACTCAGATATCAGGGTCCACCCCATGAGCAGCACACTACAACATTTACCAGACACCTAACACATTATCACCACCCCAAATCATGGAGCAGCACCACCAACAGCAAGACCAGAAAAGCATTTGTGTGCAAATGAAAATCAAAATGCTTTATTCAGCATAAAAAATAATATCAAAAGAAATGTCCACTATATACAGGGCCCATAGGCCAGGCCATGTGCGAAGTCCGGGTGGGGGACACTTTGGGACGCGTCTCCCCTAGCTTGCCTGCACAGTACACTCTTCCATATCATCCACAGAAGGGGGGGGCATCATGTGGGGGGGAAGGACCAGGCACCGCAGGGACATGAGGGGCAAGGGTAGGTGTTGTGGGTGCAGGGACGGACGACTCCACCACAGGGGGTGAGGCAGCGCCAAAGGTGGTGGTTAGCAGGGCGCTGCACACGGTTGCAAGCTCCTCCAGCATCTCCCCTGCACCCGAATGAACCACAGGGCCCAAGGGGGGGGGGGGGGTCGGAGGGATGGGTTGCAGCGCTACTGGGGGAGGGTGTGGACAGGGGGGGGACTCAACTCCCCTGCCTGGGGACTTCCACGACCGCTTGCGGGGTGGTGTCACACTGGGGCTGAGGGACAGACTGGCCATGAAGGACTCTTTGTCCGACTGTTGGGCAGGGGAGCTAAGGGGAGTGGTTTTGGAGGAGGTGGGTCGTGAGGACTGCGGACTCCCACTGTGGCTGCGTGGCTGCCGTTTGCCCCCCGACCCAGTGGGTGTGCCTACTTCCCCCTGTGTGTACGTGACAGGAGGTGTGCGCTTGGCCTTCCCTGGTGGTGTGCTGCCTGTGTCTGGTGGGGTGCGTGCATGGGGACGTCTGGGTGTGCGTGGGACAGGCATGGGAGTGGGAAGTGTGGATGGTGCAGGGGTAGGGGGGGACGGAGCGCTGCTGGAGATCCACTGCTGCAGTCAGTAACGAGTCTATGGACTTCAGCAACATCCGTTGGGCAGACATCGCTGCTGACATGCCCTCCATGTACGACACCATCTGTGTCAGCAGTCTGGTGTGGCCATGGAGGACATTAAGCAGCGATGTCTGACCAACCTGCAACTGCCGCAGAATGTCCACAGACTCGGCATTGATGGCAGCAGGGGAAACAGGGGCAGGGGGTGCGGTGCCTGGCACGAAGGAGACATGTTGTCGCCTAGCACGGAGGGAAGGGACCCGAGCAAGTGGGAGGCCGGTGAGGGGAATGGAGGGGGCAGCGAGAGATGGAGTGCTGCTTTCAGCTCTGGGAGCAGCCTCCGCCCCCTCTGGGAGCTCAGCCTCAGACCTGTCAGCGTCATAGTCGGTGGTGGGACTGGACAGGTCCTCCGCCTCACTCCCCTCGGCCTCCGTGCCACTCGCTGCGTCAGACTCCTCAGCACTGGTGCCAGTGTCTCCCTCTGTTTCCCCGACGATGCTGTGGGCAAGGTGAAGAGACAGGAAAATTCAGACACCTGTATACATATGACACATGATTCAAAACTACATAGGTCACAGTGCATAGCATGAAAAACAACATGAGTAACATCTACAATACTACGCACATATGTAGGCCCTGCACCACACAGTTGGTTGACCCACCATGCCACTGGGAAACAATGGAGAGCATGACACAACAGCAAATAACTTGATATCAAATTAGACAGAGGAGCCAGTCTCTGGGGACAGTCGACCACAGCATCTGGTGCACACACCATTGCCAAAAAAGGGATGAGCAGGAACGATGTCTACTAACTTTTGGCACATGCTGCTTAGCAAATACATTAAACCATGCCCAACATGACTGGGTCACTGCATGTTGAGTGTATGTTCAGACAATCATCACACACAGGCCAGTCCTGGCAAGGAGACATAAGGTTTGGACATGTAGGCCTTTCCCGCACAAACCCCCCCCCCTACCTGAGACAATGTGATTGAGACAGAGGAAGTACTTACACCTCCTACTCGGGGATTACAAACATGCCCTTCAATAAATCCTGAGTGTACACAAAGTACCCCTTGTGAGCCTGTCCACACATATAATTGACAAACAACCATCATCAGATAGTTGTACCAAGACACACCGGCACTGGCCACTGTGAGTATGCACAAGCCAAATTGGGTCACCCTGTACAGTGGACACATGTAGCACACTTTACGTAAATACAAATTAGGCCAGGGTACAATGCCACAGAGCCCAACCTATGCTGAAGACACAGAGAATGTCCACATTGTTGGATGACACACATAATACCTAGGAAAAGGTGCCCCAGGGGACTCTAGTGGCCACACTCCTCCATGGTCCTGTATGGATATGACAGCAACAGAAGCGACCGTCCCTGCACTATGCACATCTCCCACTCATGCACATCATGTCTGAGGGCACAACATTGGTCATGCATGCTATAAGGCAGTACACTTGTAAGACACACTCCTATGTCGGGACTCAGCATCAGTGGCAACTAACATGGACCCCACAATGACTGAACTGGCCAGGGCACAGGCAAGGTCCCAACACATGTCACACACCACCCCCACACATGATGCTGCAAGCATTGGGCACTTGGATTAACTGGCAGCCTAGATAACCTTGTGCAAGAGTGACTACATACAGACCAGAGTACACATGTTAAGGAGGAGAAGAGAGGAAGAACAGCACGGGTTGACTTGGGGGAACAGGATATGCACTGCACATATAAACCCTGGCTGTGTATCCATGCAACTGGGCACTTCCAAAAGCTGGTGACACACAACAAACACACATGTACCTACCCCCTTCCTGCTGCTGCTTCTCCCGTAAGCGCCTATCCATCTCTGGGAAGTCCACCGCCAGGACACGCTTCATTATGTGGGTGAGGCGGCGGCGCCCACGGTTCGTATGACCTTCTGGTGAGTCCCCCAGCAGGACCCGGGCGATCCTCCTGGTCCAGCACCGGATATCCTGCCAGCGTTTCCTCACCTGGGCCAGGCGCCGCTTTCGTCCCTCCACCGACCTCACGGCCCTGACAGCCTCCTTCCAGATCTCCCCCTGGGCATAGGCGCCTACCTGTGAGGATGAAAAAGTGAGACAACATCAATACACCTGCTACATGTCACAGAGACACACATTTGAACAATTTGGCTGGTGTGAACAGGGCATAGTATGCAGCCAACTCATTGCACCTTTGTCATAGGGACATTATCCTCTGGGGAAGGCCAAATGCACTACGTGGCATTGAAAGTACACCGGTGGAATGAGGGGTGCCACACAATCAATGATCCTGGCTCACACTGGCCATCACAAGCTACACCAGGATTATGTGCAGCACCTCAAAGCAGTCACATGCCCCAGGCCACTGACGCAACCTCAGCAGAGTACACAGACACACACAGGCACAGGACAATCACCTGCCATTGGCAACTGCGGGTACAAACCTCACTCTGCACATGTGCCACTTGACTGGGGGGTGTCACAGGTGTTGGGCTAGCCCAGCACGTGAGACACACAGCACTGCTCCCTGCTCACATCAGATGGGTAGGGTATATGCATCCCTCATGCATCTGGGCTGCAACACTCCACATAGACACTCACCCACATGACAGGGGACTTACACACACACCAATGTCCAGGGGACGAACACATCATTTGGACACTCTCACCACAGGTACACTCAACTCACACATATCTGTGGGTACAGTCACCTGTCACACTGGGGGGAACACAGAATCACATCAGGACGGTAGAAACAACATTCCCAAGATGATTAGCCAGGCGGAATGTGGCATGCACCATGCAGTGATTGCCACAGTAAGCACTATGCAAGTGAGGAGTGCAGACATGCACTACAGCATGCTCTGCATGGGAGACATGAGCCATTCCCCCCCCCCCCCCCCTGGGACCCACTCTAAAGAACATTGCATGTCTGTCACACCTGGACACAATGCCAGAAGCGACAGTCACAAAAAAGGGGCACAGTCTAAGCTAGTGGAGTCAGCACTCACCTGCTCCCCTGGTCTCCCATACAGGCTGGGGTACTGTGGGAGGATGACATCCAGCAATGCCACATTCTCCTCCAGGGTGAATGGCTGGGCCCTCTCCACAGACCTGGACATGGTGCCAGAGGAATCACAAGCAGCAGCAGTGGTGTGGAATGAAAGGTTGTGCAGGCAAGTGCTCTCTCATGGGACCTGGCTGCCTTATATTGGCCTTGCTGGCCTGTTTCATTTACAGGTGTACAGAGTGATTGGTCAGTCTCATTTGCATCCTACGTTTCCTCCAATCCCTTTAAACCTTCCCCAGTGAGGGCCTTTGCATGATTAAAAAATTGAGCATGATGTCAAGTCAACAACTACTTGGCAACATTGTATATTGTCTCCAACCGACTTTTGCTGCCCACCTGATGAATAATTTGAACTGGAAACTCGGTCTCCATGACAACCAGCATGCATTTAGGCCCTTATACTTGTCTCTCATGTGTCCCCTATGTAATTTCACTATACACACACAGGTACGGTGCGTTCCACGCTCCTAGGGCACCACTACTCCAGTGATATGGTCCGTACACGCGTGTGTAGGGTCCGTATCACTATGGTAGTGTTGCCGTAGGCGTACGCCATAGGGATACGGTCCGTACATGCGTGTGTAGGGTCCGCATCACTACGGTAGTGTTGCCGTAGGCGTACGCCATAGGGATACGGACCCTACACACGCGTGTACGGACCGTATCCCTATGGCGTACGCCTACGGCAACGCAACCATAGTGATACGGACCCTACACACGCGTGTACGGACCGTATCCCTATGGCGTACGCCTACGGCAACACAACCATAGTGATACGGACCCTACACACGCATGTACGGACCGTATCCCTATGGCGTACGCCTAAGGCAACACAACCATAGTGATACGGACCCTACACACGCATGTACGGACCGTATCCCTATGGCGTACGCCTAAGGCAACACAACCATAGTGATACGGACCCTGTACACGAGCGTACGGACCGTATCCCTATGGCGTACACCTACGGCAACACAATCATAGTGATACGGACCCTACACACGCCCTCAGAGAGTGTGTACGGTGCGTTTCACACCTTACACTGGTGACAGGCGGCACACAGAAAGGAATTGAGCTGTCATACTTGGCCAAGGCTGGACATCAAGTCATTGTCAGTGCAGTCCTGCATGTCTCGGGCCTAGGTGTGTCAGGCTGTGATGTGGCACAAATCTCCTCATGTTTGAACCCAATAGATGTGTGATGAGCTGTGTACACATGTCATGTGTGATGGTGCACTATATGCCACACATCCCCTTCACACCTTTGACATGTGTGCATGTAGTACAGACTTGTTGAGCAATGCGGCACTGGCATGGCACAGTCGCAACACCCGCAACTGTCCCCTGATGCCAGGTACACGGATAATTACACCTGACATGTGACTACCAGCGTTACACGATGTGAGTATGTCATGTGTGTGTCATGTGTTCCCATAAGCATGCCTTTGGTGTTCCGTCAAATGCATCTGCAGTTGCTGCATCCAACATGTGCATGTGTGTGGATGGGCATGGCACACTATTATGCACACCAGGACACATGTGGAATCAGACGTAACGTGTGTATGTATGCATCGAACATGGACTTGTGAGACAAGGACATATCTGCTTAGTATCAATGTATGTGTGATCAGTCTTGACATATACCCCTTCATGGCAAGGTGTGTGGTCTGTCCTTTTTTCAGGGACATGTGACCTGTGCCTCTAGTGTTCCGTAACCTGTCTGTATGATAAACATCCTTCTTCTGCACATATGTGAATGTCTGTCACTCCTGTAATGCGTCTGCCTGTTCACTTACACTGGCCCACAGCTAGTTTCATGCCATGTCATGTTGAGCTTGAGAATCCATGTTTGTAGCTGACTCTTGGTAGGAGTGTCACCTGCCTGGCATACGTGTCCAGGATATATTGCACAGACCTGACTCTGTATGTAGCATATGTGTATTGGCTGATTAACATGTGCTCAGTACATTGACATTGTTGTTGTACTGAACTCACTCTTCGTTGTCCCTTCCAAATTACTGCAGGGCTCCGCCTCTCCCCCGACCAATGCCAGACTTGGCTGCCCTGAGGGAACGTGACTGTATATCCCGCTACTGCTTCACCCAACGGTTGATTGTGAACTTGACAGCAAGGCTGGCACCACACCTCTAACCACTACACAGGTATCCTACTGCACTGACACCCATGATGAAGGTGATGGCAGCCCTACATTTCTTTGCCACGGGTACGTTTCAAGATACCATAGCTCATGTTGGTGGCATGTCCCAGACCATGTTCAGCCGGGTCCTGCATGATTTTTTAGAGGCCATGTTGGTTCACCTGGATGAGTTTATTCATTTCCCAACTCCTGAGCAGTTGACAGGTGTCAAGGGTGACTTCTATGCCCTGGGAGGGATGCCCCATGTCATTGGGTCTATTGATGGGACACATGTGGCTTTGGTACCACCACAGGCGCAGGAGGTAGCCTTTCGCAACCGTAAACACTACCACTCCATTAATGCCCTTGTGGTGTATCTTGCTATCATGGTGATTTCCCATGTCTGTGCTCGTTTTCCAGGATCAGCACACAATGCCTACATCATGAGGCGTAGCAGGGTGCCTGAAATAATGCTGCAGCTGCGCAACGAACGAGCATGTCTTGTTGGTGGGTATACTCTGTTACTCCTGTATTTAGCGTCATCTTTCTGTCTTACTGCTTCTCCTGACCCACTTCTGTCCACGATGTTTCCATGTAGGGGACTCTGGCTATCCCAACATGCCATGGCTGATCACGCCTCTCCGCAACCCTAGAACGTCTGGCGATCACCGGTACAACAACGCCCATGGGCAGACCAGGCGAGTGATAGAGAGGACCTTTGGCCTTCTGAAGAGCCAATTCCGGTGCCTCCACAAGACCGGCGGCGCACTCCCATATGCACCGGTGAAGGTCTGCAAAATCTTCCTCGTGTGCTGCATGCTGCACAACATGGCAGTGGAGAAAGCTGTGCCACTCATCCTGGATCCGGATGAGCAGGAACATCCACCTGTGGAGGATGAGGGGCTTGGTGACGAGGCAAGTGATGTTGAGGAGGAGGAGGAAGAGGACATCCGGAGTTGGCTCATACGCAACTTCTTTGCTTAGTGATGAGTTGCAGTGTCTGAGTGTGCACGCATTGAGCCTTGTGTGGCATGTGTTGCAATGTGTGGGTCCATCTGCATGTATGGTAAGTGAGTCAGAGGTGTGTTTGGATGTGTCACTCGAGTGATGGTGTAAAAAAAGAATGTCTTTCCTGAGACACTATTTTCACCTAGCATGTTGACAACCTTATACGTGTCGAGTACATGCCCATGCATGCGGATGTGCTTCTTTTGGCTCACTTCTTGTGTGTCTCTCATCCCCAGGTATTTGCGCATGCTGTCTGCTGGTGGCATTGTTGTGCTCCTGCTATTCCTCATGAATACAGCAACGTGTGCTGAATCAGTATAACATGCACAGATATGTCCAAAATTCTCCTTAGGGTAAGGGCTGCAGCACGGCTTTTTGGGTGTGCTAATTGTTTGGAATGTGTGTGCACTGCTCCTGTTCATGTTTGGTTACTTTGCATACATGTAGAATCACCATGGGGCATATGACATGGAGCTGGATTCACCTGAATTGATAGTCACACTTGGTGACAGTCATCTGTAATGTGATTGTGGATTGGGATGAAGGAATCAATGTGTGTAACACTGCCCTTGGAAACATATGGGATGCACCGGGTTGACATAGTGTGGGACATCCCCATTAGATGCTCAATGGTGAATAGCAGCCTCTCCGTGAGCAGCACAGGGTGTTTGCCTCAAACCCGTCACTTGTGTGCCAGTTCTATGGATTTCCTGCATCTGTGGTGCAAAGGGGGTTGCCAGTGTAGGGCCCACATGTTCATCCACATGACCTGTGCATCTGTCAATATAGATGCATTTGCCTTCCGGCAAACATGACTAATAAAGGTGTCCCTCAGCCTCCAAGGAGCCTCATCTCTGTCAATGCAGGTCTCTTGCCACTGTGCATGCGGCATGTCTGGCATAGTCATCACAGATTGTGCATATGAGTCTATGTGTAGAGTAGCAAGATGCAAGCTGTTTGTCAGGGATTATGATATGTATTGTGCATGATGTAGATGGCTGTGTAGGTATTTTGGCATCTCAGTCCCCACAACGGCCACTTTCCTGCATGTGCATCCATTGTCTGTGTGTGTGCCATGTTGAACCAGACACTCCTTCCTTATCATACACCTTTTGCAGTAGTCCTTTCTGACATGCTTGTGTTTGTGTGCAACTTGTGGCATGGTTTTCAGGACATGGCGCCTGCTGCTGCAGGCCCTGCAGCAAGGGCACACAGAGTTTCTATATTTGCCCTCACACACACGCCTCTAAGACGCACCCCCTTCCTCCCTCCACCCATTCATTTTGGTGTAATATGCTTGTGTGTGACACAATTGCGTTGGCAAAGGCTGGACCGTCTGCACATGCTACATGCACATTGCACATGCCTCATGTCCTTGCATGTGCCACATCACGCTACACCATGATGTTGAGGCCACCCACCAAGCAATGTCCATCCAATACATCTGTTGCATGCACTCAGGCATGCACTCATCGCCCACACAACACCTTTGCATAATGAGTGTGCAACTCCAACTGCCTACACAGCGCTGGCACGCCTTCCAGGCCCTGTCACACCAACCAGGTCATGTCCCTCCTACTCCCCAGCGGCTCTGTACCCCAACAAGGCCATGGGAGTGGTACTCCAGGCCTCTGCATGTAGTATGGTGTCGTTGTGGGACACATGGCACAGGTATCATGTCTCAGCGTGTCAGTCTACAATGCGTCCAGGATCCCCCTCTACACCATGACATGCGCACTGCATCTCATCATCATCTGGTGTCCCATTGCCAGCCAGGTGCTCCTCACCCTCTCCAAAGACGCAGTCCTTGCCAGTTCTCAAATTGAATAATGCATGGTATCCATTGGCAGATGGCTGAACATCGGCCACCTGATGCTGGACTTGTACACGACTGAGGTGTTCATCTGCGGATTGTCCCCTTACAGCTGGGTCAACTGCTTGTGTCCCACCCGCAAGGGCCCTGCACAGGCACACAGTGTCCAAGCACACGAGCTGGTGTGCATCATGGATTGCTTGCTCACATGTGCTATGCTGATTACCAGCATCTGTACCTCAGGCTTCAGCACACTCTGCATTATGCACAAGATCCACAGTTCGATCCACCTTAAGGCAAGACAGACCATCCCCCAGGTCAACTACAACATCCGTCGTGTCTAATCCTACCCTGCACTCTACGGAGAAGTACGTTACAACTCCCATGATACTTGAAAAATAAAGTTAGACTTTACGAGGAGGAACATGGCGGGGGGCTGACGCCGTCCGCAGGGAGCTCCAATCTGACCGGTGATCTCCCGAGGTGAAATGCAGATTTTATGCGGACGACAGTGGCATCTTACACGGTGAGCGGGTGATTATGACCCCCCTTTAACGCACAATCATCTTTCTAAACTTTTTGCGTTTTTCCTTTCCTTTTTCCCCGTATCTTCCTCCCCACACGACGGACCTGCTCCATTCCGGTTCTGCAAGCTACGGCTGGCCCCGCCTGCACTGCCTGCCTGCCTCCCAGCCTCCCTACCGGCGTGAAGGAGTGAATGTTATTGCACTAGGACTACGGGAGGCGCTGGGAATATTCTGCTCTGATCGTGTTTTTGGAAACCGCTGAGCTCCCTGAAACAGCGGTGAGAGTGTTGGGGGGTTGTGGTACTCGTGAGGGTGTCGGCACTGCTAGGTTAGAACTGAGCTACATATAGAAACAAATACAAACACATCAGCGAGCACAAGTTCATGCAAAGGAGCTTGAATTGAAGCACGAGAATTGGCTTTTTGGGCGCGCTAAGTTCTGGCATGGTGTCAGGCTGGTACTAGCGAGGGTCGGGTTCCGCAAGTTTTCTGGAGCATGTTCTTTAAGGACCACTAAGATTGGGGGGGCGGTTATTCTGATATCGGACAACAGTTAGGCGAACTGGCTATTGAACTATCTATTGAACCTCCGTACGTGAAGCCAGCCCCTGCCTTCCTGCAACAGGAGTCACGGAAGGGAATGAGCTCGGACATCTCTCAATTTTCTAGCCCATTACATGCAGCTCACCCTGAATCATTAGGGGATTTCACTCCTTCACCAGAGAAAAGCAGCAAGGAATCAGGAACCAAACCCCCGGCTTCTAAAGCCCCAGCTGCTCTCAGAGCAGGGGGCGCCAGGAACAGGTACCAGCTCAGGTCAAACTCGGAGCTCCATAAGGTGGGTTTCCAGGCGGTAGGCGCCTGGTCTGAAACAGGGACAGGGATAGGGTCTGGGACTGTCGCTTCCACACCTAAGGGGCGGAAGAAGGAAAAGAAGGTGAAAAGCTCAAAAGGGGGGGCTGGCGAGCCTAAACAGAGGCTTCCTAAGAATTTGCCCCTCCGAGGTAAACCGACCCCCTCCTTGAAATCCTATTTTAAAATTTTGGAGCAGGCCATGGACTCTAAGGGGGGCAGCTCACCTCCTCTATCTTCTTTATCTAAGTCTGCATCAAAGTCAACATTAAAGAGTGTTCCGAATGCGATACAACTCCCGGCCCAAACATCGAGGGGCTCAATTTCTATTGCACAACCCCCTGCTGTTGCTGCCACGGCCCAAGGGGGTTTACCTCTAAACAACAGATGTTCTGTCTTAGATTGTGACTTAGAAACACAAGAGGCTCCACCAGTAGATGGGGAAGCCCCGCAGTCGACTATGGATACCTCGGTTGGTCCCAGGCTCTCTCAATTAGAGTCCTTATTACTAAATATGAGGGAGGATCTGTTATCCAAATTTGCAATCTCTGAGGCAAATCAGAAAAGCATTCACGAACAATGTGCTAATTTGGAGGCTAAGTTGGATGAAGTGTCTAAGCGAACTGGCGTATTGGAAGAAGATGTGTCCGTGCTTACAGGGGCCTCCCAGCGACACGAGAGGGACCTAGAGGCTCTCAGACTGCAAAACAAAAATCTCCAAATGGATATTGAGAGACTCGAGATATATTCGAGAAGGAACAATCTCAAATTTCTAAAGATTCCTGAGGGAGTAGAGAAACGGGATGTTAAATTATTTATTTGCAACCTGCTTAGAGATGGGGTACTAAAAGACAGGCAGGATATAGACCTTGAGGCCGAAATTCAAAGAGCTCACAGAGACCCTTATAGGCTTCATAAAGAGAGGAAGGCACCCAGGAAAATCCTGGTGAATTTCCTCACCTATACAGTAAAGGAGCTAATACTGAGTAGAGCACTATCTAATACAACCCTCCAGATAGACTCTATCAAATATCTGATTAGGTCAGATGTAGGAAAGGCCACAGCACAAAGGCAGTGGGAGCTGGGAAATAGAATGCCCGACCTGAGGAGCCTGGGCGCCCAGGTTCAAATGAAATTCCCTGCATTCCTAAAAGTTGTTTGGAAGAATAAGACCCATAACTTTCTATCCCCACATGAAGTTGACTCCTTCATAACTTTAATAAGAGAGAATCCTTAGTAGAACTCCCTAATGGAAACTAAACGAAAATAAAAGATCTAAATGTAGAGAAGCAGGAAGTTTGATGAGACGGGGCAGCAGATGGCTACTTGGAGCATTTAGGAGGGGGAACAGAGGGGAAACAGAGGATAAGGAGTACTCAAAATATAAAAAATAGAAAATATATATGAGAGGGGAGGGAAAGGAAAATGAAGAGAGCAGAAAGGGATAGGAAGGAAGGAAGAAGAGGAAAAGAAGGAAAAAGGGAAAAAATAATTAAAAAAAAATATATATATATGAAGTAGAGCCACACGAAGGTATCTTTAAGCTCGCCTTTATTGGTGGACAGCCTGCCAGCAGGAACCATCAAAGAACAGCAAAGTTCAATATTCACGCCAGACGCGTTTCAGGGGTAAGCCTTTCTTCAGTGGCGTTTGCTGCTTGACGACTGGAAGTGCAACTGAGAGCACGATAAATAATTTCCATCACCTGCCCAGTGGGCGTGCCCTTCCTCAAGGCCTTGTGGGTGATGTAGTGCTCGCACGATAATCCCAAGTGGGTGCAATGTCACAGTCTTACTTGCAATTAAAATGACACTAGTTCAGGGCGGGACCTGCCTCGCTTTCTGGCTGCCAACCGGAGCTTCGAACTGGCTTCCTCCCTGCAAGGGCTCCAGCTCACCTTCGTTCAAGACGGCAGCGCCAGCGTGGTGCTGCCAAATGACCCACACAAAGCAGTGGGCTCCTCTTCGCGACCGGGTGAGGGCCGCCTTTATATCCAAAATTACAGGAAACCCATTTGAAGTAGAGCCACACGAAGGTATCTTTAAGCTCGCCTTTATTGGTGGACAGCCTGCCAGCAGGAACCATCAAAGAACAGCAAAGTTCAATATTCACGCCAGACGCGTTTCAGGGGTAAGCCTTTCTTCAGTGGCGTTTGTTGCTTGACGACTGGAAGTGCAACTGAGAGCACGATAAATAATTTCCATCACCTGCCCAGTGGGCGTGCCCTTCCTCAAGGCCTTGTGGGTGATGTAGTGCTCGCACGATAATCCCAAGTGGGTGTAATGTCACAGTCTTACTTGCAATTAAAATGACACTAGTTCAGGGCGGGACCTGCCTCGCTTTCTGGCTGCCAACCGGAGCTTCGAACTGGCTTCCTCCCTGCAAGGGCTCCAGCTCACCTTCGTTTAAGACGGCAGCGCCAGCGTGGTGCTGCCAAATGACCCACACAAAGCAGTGGGCTCCTCTTCGCGACCGGGTGAGGGCCGCCTTTATATCCAAAATTACAGGAAACCCATTTGAAGTAGAGCCACACGAAGGTATCTTTAAGCTCGCCTTTATTGGTGGACAGCCTGCCAGCAGGAACCATCAAAGAACAGCAAAGTTCAATATTCACGCCAGACGCGTTTCAGGGGTAAGCCTTTCTTCAGTGGCGTTTGTTGCTTGACGACTGGAAGTGCAACTGAGAGCACGATAAATAATTTCCATCACCTGCCCAGTGGGCGTGCCCTTCCTCAAGGCCTTGTGGGTGATGTAGTGCTCGCACGATAATCCCAAGTGGGTGCAATGTCACAGTCTTACTTGCAATTAAAATGACACTAGTTCAGGGCGGGACCTGCCTCGCTTTCTGGCTGCCAACCGGAGCTTCGAACTGGCTTCCTCCCTGCAAGGGCTCCAGCTCACCTTCGTTCAAGACGGCAGCGCCAGCGTGGTGCTGCCAAATGACCCATATATATATATATTAGCTTTTCTTGTTGTTTTCATATACACTGCATGGGGAGGATGGGAAGGAAGAAGGAAGAAAAAGAAAGAAAGGAGAAAGGGGGAAAAGAAAAAGAAAAAAAAAGAAGAGGGAAGGAAGGGAGAGAGAAGACATGATAAGGTACCCGGCTCATATATAGGAGTCCGTTTTTTTAAGTAACTGACGGGAGGGATCTCGGTCAGACCACGGGAGCCCCCACAGGCGACAAGATCGCCAGAGGAGGTATGGGAGGGGTTCCTCAGGGGGGGTGGGTGGCTTGTAGGGTGGCAGGGGTAAGAGGGAAAAAAGAATTCTCATATACACATTAATGAATATACTGGATATGGAAGGGAGCAGGGCTTGTGGTGGTAGGTGGAATGGTTAATATGAATAACAAAATTAAGTTTGTTAGCTGGAATGTGAATGGCCTAAGAGACAGGAGGAAACTCTTAATGGTTAAGGAATATTTATTTAAGACAGGGGCTCAGGTTTGTTTATTGGAAGAGACCCATTTAGAGAGAAGGGAGTGTGAGTCCAGACTGGGAAGGGCTAGGTGGATACAAGAAGTCCTATGTTCAGACCAGAATGGTAGCACTAGAGGGGTAGCAATATTGATCAGAGCTAATGCAGGGATTAAGGTTGTGAAATATGATACTGATCAGTCAGGAAGGTGCTGGTGGCGTCTCTACAATGTCAGAGTATTCCTTTTGTATGTGCTGTATATTATGGCCCTAATCAAGATCTTCCAGGGGCACTCCTGAAGCTTAGAACAACTCTTTTAGATTACACAGGGCCAGTTATCTTAGGGGGCGATTTCAATTTGATTTTGGATGACAAGCTGGATCGAACATTGAGGGTTAAATTTACACCCCCAGCGAAATCCCGGAGAGAGCTCAAAAACTTAGTTAAAGATTATAACCTTATGGATGTCTGGAGAGTTAGAAACAGCACAAAGAGGGACTTCTCTTTCTATAGCCGTAGACATGGCCACCATTCCAGAATAGATTTTTTCCTTATTGATCAGGTGTTACTTGCGGCCGTTGACACTACCGAATATGCCCCAGCTATCCTGTCGGACCACTCAACAGCGGAGTTAATCATTATTTTCAAAGTAAAAGACATACAAAGGAGATGGACTCTAGATAGATCTATGCTACTAGAGGATGGGACAAAAATGGAACTGTTAATTTTGACTGAGGACTTCTTTAATAATAACACAGGCTCAGCCACCCAACAAGTGGTCTGGGAAACATTTAAAGCTTTTTTGCGTGGTATGCTGACCTCTTTGTCAATCGTGAGGAACAGGATGAGTAAAGAGAAGAAGGAAGAAGAGCTTCGCAAAATCAAATCAAAAGAGCTGGAACTCCAAGTAGCCTCAACAAATCAATCCAGCATGAAACCTCTCCTGCAAAAGGAACTAGATGGACTGTGAGCAGTCTATCAAGCGGGCTTGGATAAGGTCCTTAAAGGTAGATGGGACGCCAGCAAACTTCAAAAATTTTCATATGGGGAGAAATGTGGTCGCCTTCTTGCCTGGAAATCTCGGATGGACAGAAATAGAAAATTGATCACTAGTCTAACCCAGGGAAGCTCGGGTATTGTTACAAGCGATGATGAGCAAATTAGGGAGGAGGCTGCATCTTTCTTTAAAATGCTGTACACTGCTAAAATAAACCAATCCCCGCTGCTATTAGAAAACTGGCTAAGTAAGATACAGCTTCCATGTCTGGCTGAAGAGAACTATAGCTTCCTTGCGTCGGACATAAAGGAAGGTGAGGTCAGAGCTCAGCTGATGAGAATGGCTAATGGTAAGGCAGCTGGGCCTGACGGTCTCCCTGTGGAAATTTATAGGATAATTATAGACCAAATAGTGCCTGTCCTTACAACTCTGTGCAATAAAATCTTTGCAGAGGGGGGGAATGCTCCCGACTCATGGGCAGAGGCACCTGTAACCTTAATCCTGAAACCAAATAAGGATCCACTAAAGATCGAATCCTATAGGCCAGTCTCGCTGTTAAATACAGACTACAAGGTTTTTGCAGGCATGCTCGCAGCCAGACTGGCCAAAACGGTAAAGACAATCATCCATCAGGATCAAAGGGGCTTCATCCCAGATAGACAACTAAATGAACTGACATTTCAGGTTATCGCAGCGATAGATGTCGCCATCAGCAAGAGGCTTCCTTTGACCCTGGCGGCAGTGGACGCCGCCAAGGCGTTCGATCAGGTAGATTGGCTATATTTATGGAGGGTTCTGGATGCCTTTGGCTTTCCAAACAAGTTCATAACTGCTATGAGGTCTCTTTACTACTCCCCACGGGCAAAGATATTAATCAACGGTCTTTTAACCAACTGGGTACCAATTGCTCGTGGGACCAGGCAGGGATGTCCGCTGTCACCTTTATTGTTTGATTTGTATATTGAGCCCTTTGTTTGTTTACTTAGATCTGACTTAGCATTCAAACCCTTTAGGATTTCTGATTTAGAATTAAAATTTGCATTATATGCAGATGACCTTCTTATGTTCACTTCAAACCCAGGGGTCGCCTTGCCCAGAATGATAGCTTTAGCTGAAGAATTCGTGGTGGTCTCTGGCTATTCCATTAATAAAGATAAAACCGAAATCATGGAGTGGAACCAAGAGGTTAGTACGGTGGGAGCCAAGTTAAAAATGAGGTACCTGGGGGTCCTTTTGACCCATAAAATGGAGGACATCACTAAAACTAACATGGATAAGGTATCTAAGGAGGTTTGTGCTCTACTGCAAAGATGGTCATCACTCCCCTTAAATATCTTTGGGAGGGTCAATCTAATTAAGATGATCATCCTTCCTAAACTTACTTTCCTATTTAATTCCATCCCCTTATCTTTTAATACTGCATCTATCAAAAAGTTGCAAGGGAAACTGGGTTCCTTTATCTGGAATTCAAAATCGCCAAGGGTAGCATGGAAGAAGCTCAGGAGAACTTTAAAAACAGGAGGTTTAGCCTTCCCTGATCTATTGGTGTATTGCCATGCTTTCCATTTTAAAAACTTTAGACCCCTGGCGGGGGAGATAGAGGCAACATCGTTAGGTTTATTATTTCAAGCGCTGCTACGGGATGTACCACAGGGCCAATCACATTTTCTTTTTAAGTTTGGAGACCCAAAATTTAAAAAAAAAATAAGACTAAAGATCTTGGGGACAGCTATTAGAAATTGGGTTTTTGTGAGGCAGAAGCTTGATATTCCCTATTACTCAGTGCAGGCTCCAATCTGGGAATCTCCAGGAACACCGGCCTGCCTCGATGACCTACTATCTCGCCCTCTTAGGGCAGCGGGGATTGAATGTTGGGGAGATCTCCAGGTTGATTCGCAGCTTCTTAGCTGGGAGGCAATATCTGGTCTTACCGGGGGTACACTTACTAGGTTTAAATATCATCAGCTGTCCAGATGGTGGTTAACTAAGCCCTGGAATCTCAATAACCCTAATCCAAAATTTGATCTAGTATACAGGAAGAATAAGTGGAAAAATCAAATTTCATACTGGTACACAGCTATGCTAGAAGCCGAGAACATCTCTGAATCAGAGATACAAAAGCTATGGAATAATATACTAGTATCAGAGAGTGTAGACTCGGTGGATATTTGGATCGATTCATTTACTATCTTGCAGGCTGTGGTGAAGCCGGCCACATTAAAGCGGAACCATTTGTACACTATGTATAGGGCATATATATCCCCAAAGAAACTTATGAAATTCGCTAATCTAGAATATCATTGCCCAAGATGTAGACTCCTGGCTGCAGATGATGTGCATATGCTGGCTGTTTGTCCAGAAATAAAAAATTATTGGGATTCAGTACAGGGCTTTCTGGGGGATGTTCTCCGGATACCAATGGTAATAACAACTAGCACTATTCTTTCCGGACTAGGAGTAGCTTATAATACTGATGATCTCAACATAAGGTTCATTTTTACGTCATACTCCTTGCCAGGCGCGAAATATGCAGAGCCTGGAAGGATCCAATACCTCCTTCCTTTTCAAAATGTCTTAAACATGTTATTTTTACCAGTAAGTCAGATATGGCATGTGATCCCACAAGTTTTGATAAAATTTGGAAGCCCCTGGTGGTATGGCAAGACAGGTAAAGGTAATTTGGTGTTCCTATGATTTATCCTGGGCTCTGTCGGTTCCTAAATCTCCCCAGTAACGCAGGGAGCCAGTTATGGCGTGAAAAGGAGTGGATTGGGAAAGCAGTGGCAACTTGAGGGATCAGGCATGGCTCCTTCTGAACTTGGTCGCTTAACATCAGGACCGGGTAGGATTGACCTTTTCAGTTTGAGTTGCCTAAGCTCCCTTCAAGAATTCCACAACGGTATATGAGGAAACAAAAAAAAAAAAAAAAACAACTCCCATGATACTTGTCCACATCCAGGGTGCATCTGCACAGCTCTGCTTCAACATCCGGCAACCCAGCCACATCACCGTCCAACAGAGATAGCTACAATGGATCACTGTCAGCTGCAGGATGACCTTCACAATCCACGCCCGCACTCAGGATGCAGCCCACGACCACGACCCCAACACAACCTTGTGGCACTGTCATCCAAGACCCCATTGTGCCATCTCCATGCATCCAACCTTGGCCTGGCCATGATTCTCCACATCCACCCGACTCCAGCATGCAGGACATAGTTCTCCCACCTGGCTACACATACCTGGGACTCCCACCCCAGGACACTCCACATGATCCCTGACCTCTGCGCATGACTGTTGCTCTTCGAAATAGGTTTGTCCGCACAGTTGTGCAGGCACCCCCTCAGCTGGTTGGGCCCATCACGGGTGAGTATGGTGCTCCATGTCTGTATTGGATGATACATTGTGACCCATGTGTGTCCTGTGCCAGACTCAGACCCCAGGGTATGCATGGTTGGAGTTACTTCAAAACTCAGGCATGGTTTGACTTTCCAACACACACATGTTATGGAATAATGCAAAATGACGGCATCATCTTGTGATTTTTATGAATTTTATTAGTGGTGGGGTACGTGTTTGGGGGGATGTAAAGAGGTGCTCGCCGGATGTCTGTAATCCAAAGTTCACCGGGGGAGTTGGGATCCTTGCCATTGGAAGTCATCAGAGTCCATGCCACAGTCTTTGTCAACATTGGTCAGACAGTGACCAGCAAGTCCATGTGGCAGAGAATGTCATTGGATGAGGTGCTGCTGTTGCGCCAGAGGGCCAGGTGCCAGGCCAGGTGACCTGGGAGATGGTGATGGTCCGCTGACTCTCACGGTCTTTTGCGTGGACGACCCACCTTCCTCCGGGGACCCTCAGAAGCAGGCCGTGACGATGTCTGTGATGCTCCGTTGGACGAATCCTCCTCCTCCTGATCCCTCCCTGTGGCTGGTGGTGATCTTCGCCTGGTGGCACAGGGAGGGTTGCCCATGTTTTCGCCAATCCGACGGAGTGAACGGCTCATGTCCGTTAGCACCGCCACGAGCTCAGCCTGTCTTGCCTCCATCTGTCCTTGGTGTTGCTGTTGACTGGCACATTGCTCGGCCTGCAGGTTCTTAATCTCATTGAGGGTCTCCACTACCTGGCTGATGGCCCTGGTGTCACGCCGGTATGTGTCCAGGATGTTGCGGACGTGTGACATAACGGGTTCCTTAGCTGTCTGGTCAGGTTCGTGCCTCCGCTGTCCTCCACTCCCCCCACCCCTGCCCACTTGAGCCTGGCCTGCCGTTGTGGGCACATCGGGTCTCCGGGACCCCTGAGGGATGGCATTTGCGTGGTCGCCTGCCTCCTCCTGGGTGCCCGGAGTACCTTGTCCCTCCTGGTCAGACTGGCTGCGTTGTTGTGTGCGAGCAGGGCTCCTGTGTGTATCCTGGGATGTGGCAGGAATGGGGATGGTGGTTGGCACAGTTGTACCTGACGCAGGTGCTGCAGGTGCTTGGGCACCAGAGGGGCCAGGTTGGTCGGGGTCATCCACGGTGTGGTGAGAGTCGTCGCTGCCGGTGGGATCATCGTCACGCCGAGCCTGGTCCTGTGATTCTTTCCCCCCAGTGTTGGGGGGAGATCGACGACGTTGCCCTGTGTGTGAGAGAGAGACAATGTTAATGGTGTTTCATGCGTCATCCATGTTTCATACATATTCAAGTTGGCACAGTTCCTCTGGGTAGTTGGATATGTCTAGCATTC
The DNA here is from genome assembly GCF_964204655.1 of Triturus cristatus. Taxonomy (NCBI): domain Eukaryota; kingdom Metazoa; phylum Chordata; class Amphibia; order Caudata; family Salamandridae; genus Triturus; species Triturus cristatus. The sequence goes on from NC_140590.1 coordinate 562,192,192, forward strand.
CTCTCACAGTGCACTTGTGGATGGGTATGTAGCGGGGGACAGATTGATATGTACTCCTGGTTATTTGGCCAGTCTAATGAGTGTTGGGATGCTTATTTGGCTATGGATTGGTCTTGTTGTGTCACATATCCATTGTGGGAGTGCCAATTTGCGTTGGCTGCCCCGGGGGTGTGTGCTTGTGTAAGGGGGGGGGAGGTGTGACCGGGCATGCTGTTGGGTGTGGTGTGATTTGTCATTGGGTCTACCAGGTGATGTGTCTATCCCCTCATGGTGCATGCTGGCATGACAGTGGAGTTGGTGTTTGAGTGTACAGTGGTCACAGGATTGCCTTGTGCTGTCTACAGCAGGGCCAAGTGTCATCTACCTTGTCTGTACTTGGCAAGTCCCTGTGCATTGTGCATGGTGCATGGGTATGTCCCTTGGCCACAGCTTTCAACACTTTTCCTATGTGTGACACACTCTTTGTTGTTGCATCATTTTTGAACGCAGTGAGCAGTGGAGCGAGCGTGCGTAGCGAACGATGCAGAACCGGCTTACGTGTTGCACTGTACGTGGGCAAATGGTGCTTTTTCATATCTATTGGAGAATGCAGGTAGTTAACTTATGCATTTGTGACTGGGTTCTAACAAACACAGTGAGTGGGTATACTGGGTGTAAGGTTAGGTTTGTGCCTGCAGCAAGGATCTACTCGTGCACAGTTTGACACATGGCCCAGTGATTTCCAAACGAAAAAGGGGTGTTTCACGCACTGCCAGACCTTGTCAACATGCACACAGTCCACCTGCTGACGAGCGGACATGCCCACACCACCTAAGGGTGATTTTGTCTCCCTCTGTCTCCCTCTCTCCCTCCCTCTGTCACTCTCCTCCCTCTGTCTGTCTCCCTCTGTCACCCTCTGTCTCCCTCCCTCTCTCTCCCTCTCCCTCCCTCTGTCTGTCTCCCTCTGTCACCCTCTGTCGCCCTCCCTCTCTCTCCCTCTCCCTCCCTCTCCCTCCGTCTGTCTGTCACCCTCTGTCACCTCAGCCCAGATTCCTGGGCACACACACTTTGCAGGTCTTTCAAAGGCCATTGGCTTGTTCATGTGGCTTTGTTTAGAATCTCCCAGCCCCCATTGGGCAGAGTGTCTCTGAGTCTGCGCTGCTGCGGCGGTGTGTGCTGACACTCTTTCACAGTGATGCCTCTTCATTAGCTGCTGTTATGTGCAAATTGGGCCTTCATACCCATGTCATCCTGCGACGCGGCCACCATTTGCAGGCGACACAGTACAGTGTCGGGACACACTGTTTGTATAGCTCTGCCCTAGGCCATATGGGCTGAGGGCATTGGTGTCTGCTTCTGAGTTGCACAATGTTTTTTTGTTGGCCCACCCTCCCAGCATCACGGACATCCTGTCTTGTGTTGGTGTTTTGTGTGGCCTGTGACTTGGCATGGCCTTGCTTGGTGCATGGGGCATGGAGCCACTAGTGGCATGTGCGTGTTTTTGGAGTGTGGTTGTGTCCGGTGATGGCTTTGGGGTAGTTGCGTGCATTATTGTGAGTTGGGTTGTTGATGCGGTTCCCCCCATGTGAGGTGAGTTGTTTGTGTACTCACCAGGCTCGGCGACTCCTTCTACTCCATGTACTCCCACCGGCGGCAGCGTGCGCATCACCTTCTCCTGCCAGGGATGGTAGTGTACCGGTCTGCGGGGCGGGCCACCTCCAGTGATGTTGCCCTGGTTATATTTGTCAGTCATTTTGCAGCGGACCGTCCTCCGCAGATCGTACCACCTGGCTTGGCATTCATGCCTGGTCCTTCTGATGGGCGCAACAGCATTCACCCTCTCGACGATCCTCTGCCACATAGCTGATTTTGCTGCTACGCTGGTCTGTCTGACCAATGTTCCAAAGAGCTGTGGCTCGACTCTGATGATTTCGTTGACAAGGATCTCCAGCTCCGCTGTTGTGAACTTTGGATTCCTGTCTGTGGGCATGGTGTGGGGTGTGGGTGTGGATGGTTGTGGGTGTGTGTGTGGTTGTGAAGGTGTGTGTGTGAATGTGATGAGGGGGTGTTTGTGAAGGTGGTTGTGTGAAGGTGTGCAAGTGTAAGGTGTAGTCAAGGTTCAAGTATGGTGCTGTGGGTTGTCTGTGGGGTCTGGCAGCAGTGGGTCTGTTGCAAAGGCTCATGGTTTGTGTGTGTGGGCCCTTTTAATTGGTCCATTTGTGGGTGTGGCTGTGTTTGAGCTTTGGGTGGGTGTGTTATAAGGAGTGGTTGTGTTTTGGGTCTCTGTTTACCTGTTTGGCTGTTGCAGGTCAGTGTATTGGATGTATTTGGGTTTGTTGGACGTGTTTTCAGCCGCGGTCGGTAGTAGGAGTAACTGCAGGGCGGTGATGTGGGGAGGGGGAGGGGCAGGGTGGGGGGGTAGTAAACTATGGATTATGGAGGTTTACAGGTAAGTTAACATATAAATTAATAAAACGAATTTCGTTGCGTGCACTGCATCCCCAAATGCGATGCAGTGCACGCAAGAAAATTTGTTTTTATTAATTTATAAGTGAACTTACCTGTAAACCTCCGTAATCCATACCGTTTCCCTACTGTTGCATTAATTGGAGTGGAAATAGGAAATTATTCCTCTTTGATATCCAACACTTTCCTTACTGTTGCACTCGCTGGAGTGGGAATAGTAATTTTTACCCCTCAGCTATCCAACACTTTCCCTACTGTTGCACTTGTTGGAGTGGGAATAGTAAATTATTCCCCTCTGCAATCCAACACTTTCCCTACTGTTGCACTTGCTGGAGTGGGAATAGTAATTTTTCCCCCTATGCTATCCAACACTTTCCCTACTGTTTTAATTATTGGAGTGGGAATAGTAAATTATTCACATCCACTATCCAACACTTTCCGTACTGTTGCTCTCGCTGGAGTGGGAATAGTAAATTATTCACCTCCGCTATCCAAACTTCTATTTACTTTTTGTGGCATAGGCGTACCCGCCGTCGCCACTACATTTCCCACAGTCCTTTGGGGCAACTTGCTGGTGTGACGAGCGGTGTGCGACCTACTTTTCCTCAATTTAAACGGCTTCCTTAAGCCAACGGGCTGACGAGCCTTGAGTCTGCACCTGCGCGCCAGGAGAGGTACTTGACCTGCTTTTAATTACATTTGGCAGTCCACACGGCACCCCTTTACACTGACCTGCTCCCTGCTGACGAGAGGCAACTACCTCGAAACACGTGTCCAGGGATGGCTAACGCATACACATACTGTTCTATTTACTTTTTGTGGCATAGGCGTACCCGCCGTCGCCACTACATTTCCCACAGTCCTTTGGGGCAACTTGCTGGTGTGACGAGCGGTGTGCGGCCTACTTTTCCTCAATTTAAACGGCTTCCTTAAGCCAACGGGCTGACGAGCCTTGAGTCTGCACCTGCGCGCCAGGAGAGGTACTTGACCTGCTTTTAATTACATTTGGCAGTCCACACGGCACCCCTTTACACTGACCTGCTCCCTGCTGACGAGAGGCAACTACCTCGAAACACGTGTCCAGGGATGGCTAACGCATACACATACTGTTCTATTTACTTTTTGTGGCATAGGCGTACCCGCCGTCGCCACTACATTTCCCACAGTCCTTTGGGGCAACTTGCTGGTGTGACGAGCGGTGTGCGACCTACTTTTCCTCAATTTAAACGGCTTCCTTAAGCCAACGGGCTGACGAGCCTTGAGTCTGCACCTGCGCGCCAGGAGAGGTACTTGACCTGCTTTTAATTACATTTGGCAGTCCACACGGCACCCCTTTACACTGACCTGCTCCCTGCTGACGAGAGGCAACTACCTCGAAACACGTGTCCAGGGATGGCTAACGCATACACATACTGTTCTATTTACTTTTTGTGGCATAGGCGTACCCGCCGTCGCCACTACATTTCCCACAGTCCTTTGGGGCAACTTGCTGGTGTGACGAGCGGTGTGCGACCTACTTTTCCTCAATTTAAACGGCTTCCTTAAGCCAACGGGCTGACGAGCCTTGAGTCTGCACCTGCGCGCCAGGAGAGGTACTTGACCTGCTTTTAATTACATTTGGCAGTCCACACGGCACCCCTTTACACTGACCTGCTCCCTGCTGACGAGAGGCAACTACCTCGAAACACGTGTCCAGGGATGGCTAACGCATACACATACTGTTCTATTTACTTTTTGTGGCATAGGCGTACCCGCCGTCGCCACTACATTTCCCACAGTCCTTTGGGGCAACTTGCTGGTGTGACGAGCGGTGTGCGGCCTACTTTTCCTCAATTTAAACGGCTTCCTTAAGCCAACGGGCTGACGAGCCTTGAGTCTGCACCTGCGCGCCAGGAGAGGTACTTGACCTGCTTTTAATTACATTTGGCAGTCCACACGGCACCCCTTTACACTGACCTGCTCCCTGCTGACGAGAGGCAACTACCTCGAAACACGTGTCCAGGGATGGCTAACGCATACACATACTGTTCTATTTACTTTTTGTGGCATAGGCGTACCCGCCGTCGCCACTACATTTCCCACAGTCCTTTGGGGCAACTTGCTGGTGTGACGAGCGGTGTGCGACCTACTTTTCCTCAATTTAAACGGCTTCCTTAAGCCAACGGGCTGACGAGCCTTGAGTCTGCACCTGCGCGCCAGGAGAGGTACTTGACCTGCTTTTAATTACATTTGGCAGTCCACACGGCACCCCTTTACACTGACCTGCTCCCTGCTGACGAGAGGCAACTACCTCGAAACACGTGTCCAGGGATGGCTAACGCATACACATACTGTTCTATTTACTTTTTGTGGCATAGGCGTACCCGCCGTCGCCACTACATTTCCCACAGTCCTTTGGGGCAACTTGCTGGTGTGACGAGCGGTGTGCGACCTACTTTTCCTCAATTTAAACGGCTTCCTTAAGCCAACGGGCTGACGAGCCTTGAGTCTGCACCTGCGCGCCAGGAGAGGTACTTGACCTGCTTTTAATTACATTTGGCAGTCCACACGGCACCCCTTTACACTGACCTGCTCCCTGCTGACGAGAGGCAACTACCTCGAAACACGTGTCCAGGGATGGCTAACGCATACACATACTGTTCTATTTACTTTTTGTGGCATAGGCGTACCCGCCGTCGCCACTACATTTCCCACAGTCCTTTGGGGCAACTTGCTGGTGTGACGAGCGGTGTGCGACCTACTTTTCCTCAATTTAAACGGCTTCCTTAAGCCAACGGGCTGACGAGCCTTGAGTCTGCACCTGCGCGCCAGGAGAGGTACTTGACCTGCTTTTAATTACATTTGGCAGTCCACACGGCACCCCTTTACACTGACCTGCTCCCTGCTGACGAGAGGCAACTACCTCGAAACACGTGTCCAGGGATGGCTAACGCATACACATACTGTTCTATTTACTTTTTGTGGCATAGGCGTACCCGCCGTCGCCACTACATTTCCCACAGTCCTTTGGGGCAACTTGCTGGTGTGACGAGCGGTGTGCGACCTACTTTTCCTCAATTTAAACGGCTTCCTTAAGCCAACGGGCTGACGAGCCTTGAGTCTGCACCTGCGCGCCAGGAGAGGTACTTGACCTGCTTTTAATTACATTTGGCAGTCCACACGGCACCCCTTTACACTGACCTGCTCCCTGCTGACGAGAGGCAACTACCTCGAAACACGTGTCCAGGGATGGCTAACGCATACACATACTGTTCTATTTACTTTTTGTGGCATAGGCGTACCCGCCGTCGCCACTACATTTCCCACAGTCCTTTGGGGCAACTTGCTGGTGTGACGAGCGGTGTGCGACCTACTTTTCCTCAATTTAAACGGCTTCCTTAAGCCAACGGGCTGACGAGCCTTGAGTCTGCACCTGCGCGCCAGGAGAGGTACTTGACCTGCTTTTAATTACATTTGGCAGTCCACACGGCACCCCTTTACACTGACCTGCTCCCTGCTGACGAGAGGCAACTACCTCGAAACACGTGTCCAGGGATGGCTAACGCATACACATACTGTTCTATTTACTTTTTGTGGCATAGGCGTACCCGCCGTCGCCACTACATTTCCCACAGTCCTTTGGGGCAACTTGCTGGTGTGACGAGCGGTGTGCGACCTACTTTTCCTCAATTTAAACGGCTTCCTTAAGCCAACGGGCTGACGAGCCTTGAGTCTGCACCTGCGCGCCAGGAGAGGTACTTGACCTGCTTTTAATTACATTTGGCAGTCCACACGGCACCCCTTTACACTGACCTGCTCCCTGCTGACGAGAGGCAACTACCTCGAAACACGTGTCCAGGGATGGCTAACGCATACACATACTGTTCTATTTACTTTTTGTGGCATAGGCGTACCCGCCGTCGCCACTACATTTCCCACAGTCCTTTGGGGCAACTTGCTGGTGTGACGAGCAGTGTGCGACCTACTTTTCCTCAATTTAAACGGCTTCCTTAAGCCAACGGGCTGACGAGCCTTGAGTCTGCACCTGCGCGCCAGGAGAGGTACTTGACCTGCTTTTAATTACATTTGGCAGTCCACACGGCACCCCTTTACACTGACCTGCTCCCTGCTGACGAGAGGCAACTACCTCGAAACACGTGTCCAGGGATGGCTAACGCATACACATACTGTTCTATTTACTTTTTGTGGCATAGGCGTACCCGCCGTCGCCACTACATTTCCCACAGTCCTTTGGGGCAACTTGCTGGTGTGACGAGCGGTGTGCGACCTACTTTTCCTCAATTTAAACGGCTTCCTTAAGCCAACGGGCTGACGAGCCTTGAGTCTGCACCTGCGCGCCAGGAGAGGTACTTGACCTGCTTTTAATTACATTTGGCAGTCCACACGGCACCCCTTTACACTGACCTGCTCCCTGCTGACGAGAGGCAACTACCTCGAAACACGTGTCCAGGGATGGCTAACGCATACACATACTGTTCTATTTACTTTTTGTGGCATAGGCGTACCCGCCGTCGCCACTACATTTCCCACAGTCCTTTGGGGCAACTTGCTGGTGTGACGAGCGGTGTGCGACCTACTTTTCCTCAATTTAAACGGCTTCCTTAAGCCAACGGGCTGACGAGCCTTGAGTCTGCACCTGCGCGCCAGGAGAGGTACTTGACCTGCTTTTAATTACATTTGGCAGTCCACACGGCACCCCTTTACACTGACCTGCTCCCTGCTGACGAGAGGCAACTACCTCGAAACACGTGTCCAGGGATGGCTAACGCATACACATACTGTTCTATTTACTTTTTGTGGCATAGGCGTACCCGCCGTCGCCACTACATTTCCCACAGTCCTTTGGGGCAACTTGCTGGTGTGACGAGCGGTGTGCGACCTACTTTTCCTCAATTTAAACGGCTTCCTTAAGCCAACGGGCTGACGAGCCTTGAGTCTGCACCTGCGCGCCAGGAGAGGTACTTGACCTGCTTTTAATTACATTTGGCAGTCCACACGGCACCCCTTTACACTGACCTGCTCCCTGCTGACGAGAGGCAACTACCTCGAAACACGTGTCCAGGGATGGCTAACGCATACACATACTGTTCTATTTACTTTTTGTGGCATAGGCGTACCCGCCGTCGCCACCACATTTCCCACAGTCCTTTGGGGCAACTTGCTGGTGTGACGAGCGGTGTGCGACCTACTTTTCCTCAATCCAACACTTTCCCTACTGTTGCATTAATTGGAGTAGGAATAGTAAATTATTTGCCTCCGCTATCCAACACTTTCCCTACTGTTGCACTTGCTGGAGTGGGAATAGTATTTTTTCCCCCTACGCTATCCAACTCTTTGCCTACTGTAGCACTCAATGTAGCGTAAAATGTACTTTTAAAAAAGAATACATATTTTAATATTTTAACTTACAACATACATTTTTTTTATGGTATAGGTGTATGTATATATATATATATATATTCACTGAAAAAACCATAGGTTTCACACATGTTATAGTTAGCGGAAATTTTACTGATAAAAAACCAATGAAATTCCCCCGTTATAGTTAGTGCAGGCAACTATAACTCACGCGACCGCAATCTTCTGCTGATGCTAATACTGTATTTAGACACTTATTTGCCCATGTCTTCTTCCATACATTTTTAGCTATACATATATTACAAATATTTTTTTTTCATAAAGACACATATGTCATCAGCAGAAGATTGCGGTCGCGTGAGTTATAGTTGCCTGCACTAACTATAACGGGGGAATTTCATTGGTTTTTTATCAGTAAAATTTCCGCTAACTATAACATGTGTGAAACCTATGGTTTTTTCAGTGAATTTGCAAGGTTTTTTAAATGCTAATTCCTAACTATAACGTGTGTGAAACCTATGGTTTTTTCAGTGAATTTGTACGGTTTTTTAAATGCTAAGTTACTTTACGCCATTCGTGGCGTGCGCGCCCACTTAACGCAGTTCGTTCCGTGCGCGCACGGTGCGCTTCGCGCACCGTGCGCGCACGGTGAGCACGCGGTGCGCTTCGCGCACCGCGCGCCCACTTTACGCAGTTAGTGCCGTGCACGCACGGTGGGCACGCGGTGCGATGACAAAGCAAGAAAGCACGTCAACAAATCTGTTTCTGCTTTCCTCCGTGACTATGGTATGGGTGCCATTTACCACAACAACTTGCGTTATGACATGCAAGACATTTATAGAGGAGATGGTGTGCACTTCAATGATGAAGGGAACAGAGTCTTCCTCTTGAACCTTAGACTCTGCATCGGTACTTACTTGTAGGTACCACTAAAAAATCATTTCATAAACACAACGGCTCTTTTTAGAGCCCCCTAATATCTAAACACTTAAATCTGATTTTCAATTTTTTTTTTTTCCTACCGTACGCTTACCGTAAGCTTACCGTACGCGTACCCCGTGATTTTTTTTAAAATCAATAAATGTTTTCTTTGTACTTTTCTGTCCTTCTTTGACCCCCTTACAAATGTTAGGGGGTCTGTAACTCTCCTCATTGCCCCCTTTCCTTGTTTTCACTCTTTTTTTTCAGAGTGAAATACACAAAATGGCGGCCGCCGCTTCCTGGTTTCGGCCGATTCGAATGTTTACTAAGATCTAAGAGCCAATCAGAATCGCGCTCGCGCACGCCACCGTACGCTTACCGTAAGCGTACGGTAAGCGTACCGTAAGCGGGCTCAGATATATATTGATTTAAAGGCTATTTTCTCAGAATCTACTGAACAGATTTACACCAAACCTACAAAAGGCACTTCCTTGACCTAGGGACTACCTCTCTGCCAAATTTTGAGTAATTCTGTTCAGCCGTTCGGGCTGTAGCTCGTTCTAAAGGTCCTATGGAAAAATGCATGGGAAAAACGCGTTTTGGGACCCCCCTTTTATCTCAGCCCCCGCTTGACGGATCCCCCCGAGACTTTCAGGGTAGGAGCGGAGCGTAGCGCCCCACCTATTTTGAGAAATTCGCGAGGATTCGTCGACCGGCGCCAAAGTTATTCAAAATAGAATGTTGAGGTTTTCCTATGGAAACGTGGTCCTAACTATAACTACCTACTGGCGACCGCCAGTAGGTAATATATTTATTTGTTTATAATTTTTAATATATTTCGAATATTTTATAATTATTTAAAATAATTATTTATTAATTATCATGAAGTAAATATATATATATATATATATTACATTTTACATATGTATGTTTAATTTATTTTTACATTACATTTATTACTTACAATTGTTAAAATTTACAAATAATTCTAAATATTTTTTTAAGTTAGATGTATTATTTAATTTAATTTTCATTATTTTTTATACATATAAAAACCCAATATTTTCTACTTCGATATTTTTAACAACCATAGTTTTTTTCTCTATATTTTAGTACTTACCATTATGAAGATAGTAGGTCGATATTTTTGACATCGATATTTATGTTCTGATATTTTAGTAAGGATATTTTTGTAGTCGATATTCTGTCACTGATCCATCTTAAAAGGGGGTTACATACCACCTTCACTTCCTAATAGCCTGTGTGCGTGTCACTTTACTTTTCCTCCTTTCTATTGATTGTAGGCATTCTATTTCCTGTAGTTCTGTGTGTGTTTCTCTTATCAGTCTCTGGTTGCCCAAGTACTCGTTCTCATCTGCCCGCTTTAATGGGAACTATTTTTATTTGCTCAAAGATGTACAGTGTTTATTTGCTTTGTCTGACAGCTTTTAAAGCATGACTTCTGACAGTTTTTTTCTGCTGTCTCCGATGTCTGTGATTTAAACTTATTGTGTTGGCATGCATTTCAAAGGTGCTTGTGAGCTGACACCGAGATTCGAACTCGGCTCCCTAGATTCACGGTCGGAAGTTCTGGCCCCTACACCACATCCTATGTCCAGCAGGAAATGGCCAATCATAAGAACATTGCTGCATTATTTGGGTAATAAAAAATAACCTTAGCAGTACAAGCCCTTTATTTTATTTAACTTTAAAGTACTTTAGATGTGAGCTTTTGGGTGAGATGGTAGTGCTAGATGAAATGTCTCTCTTATTGTTGTGTCTTCATTTCCTGATCTAGTTTTGTTTTCTTCCATAGTGCTTTTATACCACCTTTGTATGGGTTGAAAATGCGTGTGATTACCTGCGTGTGTGAGGGTGTGAGTGCAAATATGTGTGCCCACGCCTCCAAGGTTGCCTCTGCATTAACACGTCATGAAGCATCCCATATTTCCGTGACGTGCTATTCTTTTCTGTAATTGCACAAGCTTTTTGTCAACGCCTAGCTTAACTCAATAGTAACACAACACCACCACAGATTTCCATACGCATGGATGGTGCCCTTTTGGTGAATCGCAACAAAGGTTTCCCTTTACTAGTAATATTAATAGAAACGGCTTCTTGCGCAACGTATATAAGTAATATATCTATTACAGTTACCAACTGAATTTGTATGAGCCAGCTGGGTTTAAATGGTAACATGGCAAAAGGAGAAAACAATGGAGAAGTCTGTGTGTATGACAACGGAGAGTTTTCCTTTTATCTGCTGCCTAGTCTGTTTCTCTGGTAAATTATCATCATTTTCCTTCACAGTGGGGCACGCGCGCACTGTGCTTGTGACAGGTGCCATTAATACTTGCACTGTGTCACTGAGAATTCATAAGCCAACTGAACAGTTAAAACAGTATCATAAATAAAGGCAAAGCATTTCCCTTACTTTTTGCTGCTTCCGTGTTCCCGTTTAGATGCTCTCGCAGCTGTGCCTGTTGCTGTTACCCTTAATATCCCTTGTTTAGAACGTTTTATGACCATTTTTAAAACAGCAGTCTGGCACAGAAAAAACTGCTTCAAAAATATAAAAAAAATTGCCATGAAAGACTGTTGAATGGTTTAATTTAAAATAGTTAAAAGAGAAATCTGGAGCACAATAATTATCATGCTTCATTCCAGGGAGAGGTCACAAATGAGCAGGGCCGTTTCTACCATTAGGCAAGACTAGGCGGGCGCCTAGGGCGGCATAAGGGCTTGGGCGGCAAAAGGGAAACATTTTTTAATTTGAAGGCTGCAGCACCTGTATGTGAGTGACTGTGCAAGCGCACCTGCTTGTAAATGCTGCGCAGCGCATCCTAGAATGAATGGTGTGTGGAGCGGGCCGGCGGTACCGGTGTATACACACCTTCTCACTTCGCTCTCTGCTAGTTGCAACTTCCTCCCACTGTTCACGCAGCATCTGCTGCTCACTCTTCTCTCACTCAGTGCTCCCCACACTTTCATGGAATGGGGCCATCCACCCCTCCCCCTCACCCAACGACCCCACCTGTGAAGAGTTTCTTTGCTCGGGTGCTCGCATCCCCTCTCCCCATCTGCAGTTCCTGCTCATCCCTTTTTTCTGGCAGCCCCCATCTCTCTGCAGCACTTACTGCTGCCTTTTCCTGCACACCCTCTCTCTGCCCTCTCTGCACACCCTCTCTCTGCATTTCCTCCAGCCCCCTCCCCAGCCGTCCCGGCAGCTCCTGTGCTTCCGCGTTGAGCTCTCTCTGTAGTTCCTGTGTCCCGCCGCAAGCCCAGCCCCGCGCGGGTATGTTCAGGTCTCCTTCGGCTCCCGCCTTGCAGCCCTCGCCCCCGTCCATCTCCACCAGAAGCGCCTGTATCCGCTGCACCCCCACGAAATACGGCTCTGCTATGGCCTGCCCTTCCCGTGACCCGCTGGACCCACCCTACCTTTCTCTGCTCCGGCAGTCCACGAGGCGACATGCCCACCACCCCAGCCCTTCCAGCGACGGAGCTCCTTTCCTCTCGGAGTCCGAGAAGGCACAGCGTCGCAGTGACAGAGGGAGAGGGAAAGGGCACTGAAATGGGCAGCAGAGGCCTAGCTGTCAAGTGTGAAGTGGGTGCAGTGGCACCAAGACACGGAAGGGCCCAAATATAGCAATTTGTTTACTACACGGGGCTGTTTTCCTTGGTCGCAGACTTGCAGGCAGAAGGGGACCACAAACAACACATTCACTTTTAAGTGGGGACCAGTTCGCCAGTCCATGGGGTCAGTGCTGCCCCTGCTTAAGCTGCTGGAGTGGAGGGTTCCACACGCCACCGGTGGAACAGGTGAGAGAAGCAGTGAGCGCTGCAGAAAGGAGTATATTAGAGAAGCAGGGGGAGGGTAAGTGTTGAATTAAGGCGAAATGTGAGGACCACTGATATCAGGAAGTGATGAAAGCTGATGGGGAGGCATGGGTTAAAAAAGGAGGAATATTGAGGGCTATATAGTCAGTGGAGATGAAAGACACCAAGAGCAGAGATGAAAGAGGCAAGGCGGGAATCATTGAGGGAGAAGGTTGTATGATAGGAAGTATCAGGAGTGCAGGGCATGTGAAGAGATGCGAGCTGGTGAGACAGGAAGGACAGGACCTTTTGAATAGGGGGGGGGGGGTCAGAACAACACGGAGTGCTGGAGGGAGGGGGACAATTGAGAACTGCAGAGAGGTTAGGGGGAAGAGGCAGAGGAAAAAATGCAAGGGAACGAGAAACACTGGAACAATAGGTGATAGATTCAGGGAGAGTTAATGAACCAGTGGAGGGGTGAGAGCTGGAGAGTAGGGAGCTCTGAAGGGAGGGCGCGACACACTAGAGAGGAGTCCATGAACTTCAGAAGGGAGAGATGCATTGTTGGACAGATCTCTGTTTTGTGTAGTCCCAGATCTGAATCAAGGTAGTATCGAAGCTTAATGTGTCTCCTTCAAAGCACATCATGTAATGTGCAGATGACCAATTTTTTTTTTTATGTAGCTAGGTTAGTGGGCGAGTGATGGTAGTAAAAGGGAGTGGGCAGCATTTTTCAATTCTCGCCTAGGGCGGCAAGACACCTAGAAACGGCCCTGCAAATGAGATGAGACGTGAGACACGGACACGCCTCTATAAAATGCTTAAATGTTAACCAAAATTGATGTTATGCCACAATATATTGCCTTTCTCAATAAACAAGGCATATCACTTATAGGGAGTTCCATTAACTTATATTGCACAACTGCTCACCAAGCTAAACTTACAACAAAAAACCTTAGGGGATTTCGCAACCTGCATCTCCTTATTTACGCGGTCCATTTTAAGCCAGTGGCATAACAATAGCTGCCGCAGTGCCGGGGCCTCGAATTCCAGGGGCCCCCCATCCACAGATGAAATTTAGGGTCTAATGTACAAGCTTGTGGCGCTGCCGATCATCCGATGCGTCACTTTTTATATGGGAAAAAGTGATGCACCTGCGGCGCAAGCCCACTTAGTTCCGGTGACGCGTGCTACGTGGTAAAGACAAGGCAGCGTCACCTCCGTTTCTGTTGCGAGCGTGCGTCACAGGGAGCGGGGCCTTCACTCAGTCCTGCTGGTTCGTGTGTCTCTGTGGTTGGCCAGCATGGGGTATGAAACAATACCCTCCACTTGGCTGTTTGTAGAGGTTCCGTGGCATTGCTGGAAGACACGGGTATCAGGTATGTGTACCTGGTAATGGTAACACCTGCGCACATTCACTTCCCAGCCCCACCCTGGTTGTTGCCAGACGGAGTGCAGTTCGTCTCAGTAGCCGTACCTCACTCGCCACTCCCTGTCCATAACGCATGACCTGCCCTGGTTCCCAGGAGCTGTGCCACAGACGACTGCCCTTTTGAGTCATTTGGAAGATGTCCCGACAAGGTGGCGTTATTGAAAAGCCAGGAAAGGTCAGTAGTCAGGGAAGCGCCAGTCAAGTCAGGCGTGACCAAATATTAAGTAAACAACACGTAGTTATTATGTAGTCACTTGCTACCAGACGCATAATGCCTAATTGGGCTTTCGTGGCCTTTCACTTCCAGGTAAATACGTATAAAGTATAACTCACACAACTTAAAAATGTAAAATAAATGTAAGATACAGTAATCAATGCGATATGCTTTCTTTTAGTTAAGAAAGCTCAACTGGTTATTGTGAGCACTGCAGATGTCTTTGGTCCTGATTAGGAGTTTGGCAGTGCAGGAGCGGACCACCACACAAGCGTCCTTTCCCTCGCACTGCCAAACCCGTGTGCGTACCCCTTGCCAGATAAAAGTTTCCTAGTGTCTGGCCGGGGTTTTTTACAGTCCCACAGCGGTGCCTCTGAAAATGGGCACCGCAATTGGAATGTCAAAAACATTTCCTGCACGGCATGGACTGCAAAATCCATGCCGTGCAGGAACTGAGGTGCATGCACACGGGGGCACATGTTGTGCCACCCTGCATACATCCCCATGCAAATGGAAACTTTGTTTCAGGACCGCCAGCCTTTTCATGGAATAAAGACCTCCATGACACCGCTGACGGTCCTGAAACTCTTAATATGCACATCGGTGCCCCAGCGGCACCACTAACATATTACTGAGGCCCTGACCGCTGTACTACCATCATGGAACGGCGATACACAGGCAGCTGCAGCGGTGCAATGGAAGTCTGTCCGACAATTGTGATATGGCGGTTGGACTGCTGGTGCGGCGGTGGCAGGATCGCCACAGTTGCGCCCGCGAGTCTGGCAGCCGTCAGACTGCCAGCCTCATAATTGGGCCCTATGTGTGTAACCATTCACAGAATGGTACACTGGGGAATAGTGAGGATTATACAAACTAAACAATTCACAAAAGTTCAGCACTACACAATATAATTATATAATAATGTTCAAAGTAGTGAACACACCAAGAAAAATCCAAAATACACTCGTTCGTCTTTTTTGGTACAAAGGCTGGTCTTTATTAGGTTCTCATTAAAATCTCAAAGGATCATAGCCGACGCGTTTCGTCTCCAACAGAGACTTCTTCAGGGCTCATTCATGTATAAATGACGTTTCCATTAATTGCAACACAATCGCATGGATCTCAGTTTCCGGAAGAAAGATCCTTTCATATCATTTATGTCCATTTCAGCGGCATGGTAACCAACAGCATTTTCAACACCGATGTCACGGCAGCCATTATACATTATACATAGTCCTATGAGTTTCCAGCCTGTGACTGAAAGCACTGTGAATATGCAAGCCATTGTCACTATTTTACAATTGTATTATACACAGTATAAGATAATCTGACGCACAATGTGCATATTTAGTTTTCAAGATAAAACAAGTGTGTTAAAAGAATATATATTTAGTATACAATCAAACTGTACCTAGTGCAAATCTTTCTTATAAGTTTCTATTAGAATGATCTCAGCTGATAACAGCCATACTTTCTCTCTCCAAAAGAATATACCTTTCTCACTGAGAAGTCTCAAATGACATCAACAATTAAAGCCATGACCTAGCTACTAATCAGCCTTTAGGTTTGCTCCTTAACCAATTTTTGCACACATTTACAATACCTCCGTGTTTCTCTTCCCTGTCACAGTCCTTACTTAAATGAGCGATAGCTCCTCCCATCAGAATAGTCACCATGATCAAAAACTACATTTCCCATCACATGGTTTTCATTCATTCTCTGACACGCAATAGAAAAATGACCCATACCCACCTTACTTCCTGTTTTTGTTTCTTCTGCGAGGACGAGCCACTGAAGATGTGAATGCTTGAGCAGGTACGTTTATTCATGGACAAAGATAGTCTGCTATAGCCACTCCATGAGTATAGCCACATTGCTGAGGTCCTGCTTTAGCAGACTCTGTGGCCAGCAGGTCAACACGTAAGAGCTTTAGAGAAGGTAGTGGGGTGACCGGCGTTTAGCGCACCTTATCTCAACAGTCTTCACGGACATGCGATTGGGTTGCAGTCAGCTACTAGGTGTGCATGATCTTCTTCCTAAGCAGTTTTTGATAGGTTTAGTGGTTGCTAACCAAAAGTTGATGTCAGGAGCTATAACTCAGAGGCAAGCTCTTGAGCCTTTGCTGTCACCAACATCTCCATTACAAGGGTTCTAATCCCGTCTTTGGCATTATGGTGTCATTTAGATCATCCTTAAACAGATGCCAGCCTAGTGGGGTCGGGTGCTTGGTTGGACTAATCACAATACAGGGTCAGTGGTCAGTTCTGCAAGTGAGCACCTCTTCCAAATGAAGAGAGCTAAAAGCAGTTCAGTTGGCCCTTTACAGTTTTTCCCACGAAATTGTGGGTCAAGATGTTCAAATCAGGACTGACAACAGGATTGTCATGGGATATATCAATCTCCAGGGGAGCTGCAATGTCCAAAGTCTGAATTTGTTATCATGTGAAAATTGTCTATCAGAAGAACAAAATCTGTGGTCTTTGAGGGTTGAGTATCTTCCTGGGAGAGAATATTGTGGCAGATCGTCTTGGCAGGATTTTCCTCCAATGGCATATCTGTCTTTAGGGAAACAGCCATTCTAACAATTGCTCAGGAGATTTTACCTCCCTCAGGTGGATCTTTTTGCATCAGAGGTGAATGCTCTGGTTTCAACCTTCTTCACAATTACGTCTTCTCAGAGAGTTTGGAAGATAGACCCCAATGTCCTTCCAGTGGTCAAAGGGACTGCTTTTTGCTTTTCCTCCATTTCTCCTCGTTCAAAGACTTTTGCAGAAGGTTGGGAGGATGAAACAATACTTCTTCTGATAGTCCTGTGTTGGAGTTGATTGCTATGGTTTCCGTTGTCACTGCAGCTGGCAGTCTCCACATGCTGGCAGATTTCATTGCCTCCTTAAACTTTGAAGCCACCTCAGTTACCCTTACCAGTTTTTCAGAATTTAGCTCAGGGCATAGCTCTTGAGAGGTCGAAACTAGAGTCTAAGGGGCTGATTAGCATGGCGGGCGGACAAAGTCCGCCCGCCATTGCCCCGGGAAATGGGACCGCCCGCTATGTTAGCATGTGCTATCGCATTCCGCATTTTTTGCATTACGGCGGGCGGTGCTGTCAGCAGCACCCGCCGCAATGCAAAAAAGGCACTTGTGCATTTGCATGCTCAACGTGGCAGGCACCGCGTGGTGCCTGCCATGTTGTTCATGCAAATGCATGGTACCCCCCATGTGCCCCCTCTACCTCCCAACACCCTGGGGGCCTGCAATGGGCCCCCAACAGCCTAATCTATATGCCCTTCTGTCGCGGCGGTTCCCGCATGCATTTTAATATGGACGGCGGTGTCTATCAGACACCGCCACCATATTGAACCCTTCTCTGCCTGGTCAACTCTTCGACCGGGCGGGAAAGCGGCGGACAGTCTTCCCGTCTGCCGCGGTACCCCCCGCCATACTGATATGGCGGGGGGTAATTGACATGCAGTCGGAGTTTTATGGCGGGCGGATCGCCACCACCGTTGGGGCGGTGGCGATCCGCCCGCCATACTAATAGGCCCCTTAGAGTTGCTCTCTTGAGGTAGCAGAATTATTACAACAGTTGAGACGCACTTTCACTTTGAAGTCATACTCAGGGCATTGGCAGTCATTTGACAGATGGTGCCTAGAAATTTTCGTCATGCCAGTTTATTGATCGTTTTACTATATTAAAGTTCCTTAAAGAAGGATTTGAGATCGGTTTAAACATTTCAACTTTGCGTACCCGGGGGGCGACGATAAGAGCTTTCAGGGACACAATTTTAAAGATGTCGCACTATTAGGGGCACATGCTTCAAGCAAAATACCGGTCGAAAACCGGCCAAGTCACAGAATCTGCCCATTTGCGACTGGTATTGAGGTATTCGGGATGCATCAAGGCCAAAGCAAATCGCAAAATAGGGAATCGCAATTTATGCTATTACCTATTTTGCGAATGCATTTAGGGAATAGCATTTTGCGATTCTCTAAATGCAATGCAGGAAGCATGAAAAAATTGTGACGCTGCTTTAACCATTCGCAAATTACCACCAACTTGAAGTTGGTGGTAATTTGCAAATCCTCAGAAAAATGCACTTTTTTGCATTTTTCTAAGTGTCATGTAGCGCACACACATGCCCTTAGGGCTTGTATGTGTGCCACATGTGCACACTTACCTGTATTGGGGTGCATCAGGGTGGCCTTTTGGCCCCCTATCACCTTTGCAAATTGTATGCGCAATTTGCGAGTACCTACTTGGTACTCGCAAATTGCGAATGCTATCCCATTCATTCCTATGGGCCTCTAGGCCTCTAGCCCATAGGAATGAATGGGAAGCCATTCTTTAATTGCGAATCGCAATTTGCGTTTCGCAATTAAGGAATGTGTAGGAATCACTAATATTTTAGCGAAACCTACATGCATAGGCAATTGCGGTTCCTTAATAGCGATACCTTAATAATCGCTATTAAGGAATCGCAATTGTCTAGCTTGATGTATGTGCCCCTTAGTTTCTAGGCTGTTGTGGTCTTTTCTTCTTAAGAGACCTTTATTTTATTAGCAGTTACCTACCTTTGGTATTGTATTCCTTACAGGAACCCCCCTTTGAACCACTGCATACAGTTAATCTGAAACTTCTAATGTATGAAGTGCAATTC
Source organism: Triturus cristatus (assembly GCF_964204655.1). NCBI lineage: Eukaryota > Metazoa > Chordata > Amphibia > Caudata > Salamandridae > Triturus > Triturus cristatus. The sequence continues at coordinate 562,211,033 of NC_140590.1, forward strand.
TGATAGTTATTCCCTCGACCAGACGAGTGGGGGAATTGGATGCTTTATTGGCTTTGGAACCTTTTTTAAGGGTTTATCCAGACAAGGTAGTTCTTCGTCTTAGCCCACACTTTGTTCCCAAGGTTGTGTCTTCTTTCATTGCTTGGAGGATTAGGTTTTACCAGTCCTCTGTCCTTCTCCAGGCTCGGAAAAAGAGCATAAGTTACACACTTTAGATATTAAGAGCGCTTTTTCAATCTATTTAACTAGAACGGCTTCTTTCGGAAAGCCAGATTCATTGTTTATGACCGTTGTGTTTGGCTGACGGATTAAAACCTTCAGGGGCCACGTTGAGTAGATATTTAAAATCTGCTATAATTTTAGCATATGATTCCCAGGGGAGACACTTCCAGATTCAGTGCAGGCAAGGTCAACCAGTGGGATAGCGACTTCATGGGCTGTATTTAAGGGAGCTTCAATGCAGTAGGTTTGTAATGTAGCCATATTGGGCATCCCCAAAACACGTTTTCAAAGCATTACAGATTGGTGCTGGGTAATAGATCAGATAGTTTTGGCTCTTCAGTATTTAGCTCAATAGAGAATCACTGATGAAGTATTTATAATGTGTGGTTTGATCTATATGAATAAAGTTTTTGTTGGCATAAAAAACTACGATGCAGTGTGAAGCCAGGTTCATTCTTTGGTATCAGCTCGTTTACTCAAGGATTGTGACGAGGAAGAGGGATGAGAATTTAATGCATGATAACGTGCCAGTAATCTTCATACTTCGAGTCCTTGTCTTTCGTGTCACAGTCCAGTGTTCCTACCCCTCCCCTTCCTGGAATTCTAGGCTTCTCTTGTTTGGGGATCACAGGAAGTAAAGTGGGTGTGGTTTCCTTTTCTAGAGCATGGCAGAGAGTGATTTGGAAGTCATGTGGCGGGATGGGAAGCGTAGTTTTTGATCTTTGTGACGTCTGACAGCAGGAGCTCTCGCTCATTTACATAATGACTGTGACAGCGAAGAGTAGGACTCGGAGTAATGAAGATTACCGGTAAGTGACCAGGCATTTCTTTAGGGTAGCTGAAACCCTGCCAAAAAGTCTTGTTAATTCTTTCAATGGGTCCTGCTACTGTTGCTTTGCAGAACTGTAGGCCGGTCCCTTCCCTTTCAGCCAGAAGCACCTGAAGGACATTATCCGTTCTGGATTGTTTTATTTTGTGGTAAAAACTAAGAGACCTGTTATTGTAAAATTAAGAAAGATTGGGAACATCATTCCTAATTGATCCTGCACACTTCTACCACTGAGGTCACCTAAAAGCCATTTAGAGGTAGAGGAAGGCTTTGTTTTCTTTTTTCATTGCTTCTCATGCCTCATGGAGTGTTATTGTTAGAAATTGGGTCTCTAGTTGGCTGATGTATGCACTCTGTCCAAGTAGGGACCACAATCCTAGTCAGGGTAAGTTATATACACACTTTAAAATAACCTGTGCTCATGCTCTGGTAGCTTGGTACAGACCAGGTAGGCTTAACTTGAGAAGCAATGTGTAAAATATCACACACACAAACACACACACCCATGAAAATCCCCCACACATGTTTAGAAAGATAAAGAATATTTTTATGAGAAATTCAACACCAAAACATCAAAAATCCAATACGTAGAACCAAAGATATGAATTTTTAAAGAATAAACCGAAAATAGTGTTTAGAAGTCAATAGAGCTAAAAAGTTACTTTGGGTCATGAGGGACCATGGTAAATCGAAAGTACAGGCTGACTACAGGTCCCACTAACAAAGTACCTTGGATGGAGCCAAATGTTGACGTTGAAGAGTGACTCTCTCAGTGTTTTAAGTGTCACCTCAGTGGTTATAAGGTTTAGCTTGCACTACTGCCTTTACTTTGTCTGTAAGTTATTGTAGGAAAGTAGCATCTGCTTTCATGGTTACCCCCACTTTTTGCCTGGTGTTAGTTAACTGTCGTCTGCTGGGATCCTGCTAATCAGGACCCAACAACTGTGCTCTCTCCCCTAAATTGGCTCTGGTAAGTACTTTGGTACATCCACAATTCGCTATTTGTGTACCCTTATAAGTCCCTAGTATATGGTACTGAGGTGCCCAGGGCATAGGTACACGAGGGGTGTCCCATGGGCTGCAGCTTGTATTGTGTTACCCATGGGAGCCCACTTAATCTCTGCCTACAGGTCTGCCATTGCAGCCTGTGTGAGATGGTGCTTGCACCCCTCACAACAGATCTATGTTTCCTTATATCTGAGGTCACTGCACTTAAACCTATAAGTCACCTCTATGGTAGGCCCTTCAGTCCTGAGGGAAGGGTGCTTGGCTAGTCTGGCAGGAGCAGAACACCCCTACAAACCCCAGAGTCGATTCTCAAGGCTTTGTAAGTGGGGTCAGCCATTTTAAGGTATATAAATGGACATCAGTCATTATGAGATGTCTAACTATATAATGGCTACACTGAACCTAATCATGCTCGGTATCAAACATGTTGGAATCATACCAAAACACCGATTCCAGTGCTGGGAGTATGATCCCATGTACTGGTAAGGGACCCCCCTGTACTCCCGGTAACAGCCTTTCAGGGTTTGCCAGCAAGCTAGTGCTGCTGCCGACCACAGACACGGTTCTGCCCTCCTGCTGCTGAGCTCGAGCAGGAGAAGGTAGAACAATAGGTTTCCTGTCAGAGGGAGGTGTGACCACCTCCAAGACAGGACTTAGTGTATTGGGCTAGGGTGGAGGTCCTTCCCAGTACCACCATACTGCATTGAAGGGCACAAATGGTGCCCTCCTTGCAAACTCCGGTTGTAGCCAGTTCACGAATCCTTGGTTCCCGCTGTCGGATGAAACTTGACAAAGGTCAGGGGAATATTCTCCCCTCTGTCCAGCCCCTCCTCTGGTAGGGACCTGAGTTGTTCCAACCATTTTCCTTGTGTATTTAATGACTCCCCTCTGGGTGGGTCCTCAGATTCGTCGTGGAACAAGATAACCTCTGAAACCAAGACATTCTTTTACCATCTGGATACTGGAACTTCGTTGGACTTTGACTACTCCTGGTCATGCACCACATCAAGGACATCCGAAGAAATCTCCGTTGGAATGAAGGAGTTACCCCCCTGCATCTGCAGGCACTGCAACACAGCTGAACGGTCTGCTGCTCCTGTCATCCTACGGACTTCCCAAGGCCCAGCAACACTGGTGGTGGTTCTGCAGCTCTCTAGAGGCCTGACCTGTCTACTCTGCAATTTTGAAGACAATATCCCTCTTCAGAGCCGCTGGGACCAAATTCCTATGCACAGCATTGACTTGCCGTTGGCAAGGCTTGTTGGCTCTGCACTCCAGAGATCTTCGGGCTACAGGAAGTTTCAGCATTCAGCCCCTAAACCCTTCAAAAATCATTGTCCTCAGTGCATACCTTGCACCATGGGCCTCCATCTTAGGTGAGCTGCTTGAGGTTCTCTTGCGACTTCTGTTCCTTCTGCATGGGGGTCCTCTTTAGGGTCTTCCTTTGCTTCAGCAGGCTCCCCTGCTTGCTTGGGGCCTGCTCTGACTCTCCTTCACTTGGTGAGACCCTTGGACCTTGCTGGTCCCAACGTTTGCATCTTTTCTCTTTCCACTCCAGTTCGTGCTACCAAGGCTTGTTGGTGCTCCCACCAGACACCGACCACCTAGACACTAACATTCGACAGGGACAGCTTGTGCATGGCTCCTGGTCTTCCTCAGTGTTGCCTGGTCCTCACAGCTGCAGTGACATGTTCATCGTCTTCACTCCTGAACTTCCTGACATCGGTGGGCATTGTGCTTCCGTGCCTCCTGGTCACCTCCGAGTAGCATAGACCCTGTCCCCTCTGCTTGCAGGTTCTACTGTTCAAGAATCCACCCTTGGAGACTTCTCCAGAGGTCTTTTTTCCAAAGTCTTCCATTATGGTCAACGGCAGGTTCCAACATCAATTCACCCCTAAGCACCGGCTCTCCTGGTGCAGGTAACCTGCTTCCTGGGACATCCACTGATGGTGGGGTGGCTCTCCACCCTTCTGTCCTCCAAAGGGTTTCTCCTGGGTCCTCTGGGAAGGGTCCTTCTTTAAACTGCAACTGCTACTTCTCCGTTGACTTCTATTGGGCACGCAGCTGTGTTTCCACTCTTCACACATCCTCTGTGGGGTTCCTGGGTACTTACCCTGGCAGGCCTCGAAAAATCAACTTGCCCACTCGCAATTGCGAGTGAGATTTTATCAGGTCGAGCTGTTTTTAGCACTTACTCGACCTTGCTGGCAAGTAAACTTAAGCTGGAAGAAACCGGTGTCCTGCTCATTCAGAAAGTGAATGAGCAATTAAGACGTCTTTATATCTTATTTTTATCTTGACACATTTGCTGACTACTCAAGGATAGAGGTCAAAAGTCAGTTTGACTTTTTAGGTAGAGCCTAGTGGCAGCACGCATGCTCTGCTCGTTCTGCGGCACTGTTGTAGTAGAGTATGGGAGAGAAGCCGTGCCCACTCTCCTCCCATATTTTTCATTGGCTTGTGTCATTGTCTTTCGTAAATGCTGCCTTCTGGTTTGTTAATAGGCTTGTTATTCCCTCCTTGTCTTCATTTGTACCCTCCCATGGTGACTGGCTCTTTTACTTCAGTTGTAACACAGGACCTGTTATTTAGTCTGTAAGCACTATTTACTTTATTGAGTTTCTCTTACTGCAGGCCGGACATGCGCTGCTTCAGCTGAAACGGCTTGTGTTTTTTTAAGGGGCATGGCTGCCCCGCAACACGGGCGCCCTCTTTCAATCACTTTAACCGGGCATTATCTTGTGTCTGTTTCAACCCCCCAAGTAAAATGGATTTAGAAATGATTAACAAATTAAGTCATGTGAATTCCAGGTAGCACATAATCATGTGCTAATGGGCTGAAGCTGACAACAGCACATCTGTGTTACATGTCATCTGTACTAAAGCCACCTGACGGGTTGTTTTCAAAAGCCTGTTTTGTTAACAACAACACCAACACCTCCACCAATAGCACCACCACAATGCCACCACCAATACTACTACCACCACCACCAATACCACCACCACCATCAACACCACCAATACCACCACCACCACCAATACCACCACCGCCAATAGCACCACCAATACCATCACCACCAATACCACCACCATCAATACCACCACCTCCACACCACCAATACGCCATGACCAATTCCACCACCAATACCACCCCCACCAATACCACCACCAGCGCTGATACCACTACCACCTATACCACCACCAATACCACCACCAACACCACCACCATCAACACCTCAAATACCACCACCAATGCCACTACTACCTCCACCAACAATACCACCACCACTAATAGCACCACCACCACCAATACCACCACCACCAATAAAACCGTCACCAATACCACCACCAATACCACCACCTCCACCACCTCCAGTACCACCATCAATACCACTACCACCAATACCACTACCACCAATACCACCACCAACAATACCACCACCAACACCACAACCACCACCAATACCACCTCCAATATCATTACCACCACCACCAATACCAACACCACCACCAATACCACCACCACCACTAAAATCAGCACCAATATCACCCACACCATCACCACCATTACCACAACCACCAGTACCAATACCACCACCACCAATACCCCCACCACAACCAATACCACCACCACCAAGACCACCACCAATATGACCATCAATAACACCACCGCCACCAATACCACCACCACTAACAATACCACCACCAACACCACCACCTACACCACCACCTTCAACACCACCAATATCCCCACCAATACCACTACTACCCCCACCAATAGCACCACCACCAATTCTACCACCAATACCACTTCTACCACCACCAATATCACCACCACCAGCAATACCACCACCACCACCAGTACCAATACCACCATCACCAATACCCCCACCACCACCAATACCACCACCACCAAGACCACCATCAATATGATCATCAATACCACCACCACCACCAATACCACCACCACTAACAATACCACCACCAATACCACTACCACCACCAATACCACCACCACCACCAATACCCCCACCAGCAATACCACCACCAATACCATCACCACCAATACCAATACCGCCACCACCAATACCACCACCACTAGTACCAATACCAATACCACCACCAATACAACCACCACCAATACCACCACCAATACCACCACCACCAGCAATACCACTACCAATACCATCACCACCACCAATACCACCAATACCAATACCACCACCACCAGTACCAATACCAATACCACCACCAATACAACCACCACCAATACCACCACCAATACCACCACCAATGCCACCACCACCAATACCACCACCACCACCTATACCACCACCACCACCAATACCACGAGTACCACCACTAACAACAATACTACCACCACCACCAATACCACCACCACTACCAATACTACCAATACAACCAATGCCATCACCAATGCCACAACCACCAATACCGCCACCACCAATACCACTACCACCACCAGCAATAGCACCATCACCACCAATACCACCACCAATACCACTACTACCAATACCACCACCAATACCACCACCACCAATGCCACCACCATCAATACCACCACCTCCATCACCACCAATACCACCTCCAATAGTACCACCAAAACCACTACCACCACCACCAATACCACCACCATCAATATCACCACCTCACACCACCAATACCGCCATGACCAATTCCACCACCAATACCACCCCCACCAATACCACCACCAGCGCCGATACCATTACCACCAATACCACCACCAATACCACCACCATCAATACCTCAAATACCACCACCAATGCCACTACTACCTCCACCAACAATACCACCACCACTAATAGCACCACCACAACCAATACCACCACCACCACCAATAAAACCATCACCAATACCACCACCAATACCACCACCTTCACCACCTCCAGTACCACCACCAATACCACTACCACCAATTCCACCACCACAATACCACCACCAATACCACCACCACCACCAATACCACCACCAACACCATAACCACCACCAATACCACCACCACCTTCAATACCATCACCACCATTACCACCACCACCAGTACCAATACCACCACCACCAATACCAACACCATTACCACCACCACCACTAAAATCAGCACCAATACCACCCCACCAATACCATCACCACCACCACCACCATCAATACCTCAAATACCACCACCAATGCCACTACCACCTCCACCAATACCACCACCACCAGTACCAATACCACCACCACCAATACCCCCACCAATACCACCACCACCAATACCACCACCACCAAGACCACCACCAATATGACCATCAATACCACCACCGCCACCAATACCATCACCAATAACAATACCACCACCAATACCACCACCAACACCACCACCATCAACACCACCAATACCCCCACCAATACCACTACTACTACCACCAATAGCACCACCACCACCAATACCACCAACACCACCAATTCTGCCACCAATACCACCAGCACCAATACCACTTCCACCACCACCAATACCACCACCACCACCAATACCACCACCACCAGCAAAACCACATACAATACCATCACCACTACCAGTACCACCAATACCAATACCGCCACCACCAGTACCAATACCACCATCAATACAACCACCACCAATACCACCACGACCACCAATACCACCACCAATGCTACCACCACCAATACCACCATCACCAATACCCAACACAAATACCACCACCACCAATACCACCACCACCACCTATACCCCACCACCACCAATACCACCAGTACCACCACTAACAACAATACCACCACCACCACCAATACCACCACCACTACCAATACTAGCAATACAACCAATGCCATCACCAATGCCACAACCACCAATACCACCACCAATACCGCCACCACCAATACCACTACCACCACCACTAATAGCACCATCACCACCAATACCACCACCAATACCACTACTACCAATACCACCACCAATACCATAACCACCAATACCACCACCATCAATACCGCCACCTCCATCACCACCAATACCACCTCCAATACTACCACCAATACCACCACCACCCCCACCAATACCACCACCACCAATACCACCATTACTACCACCACCAATACCACCACCAACAATACCAGCACCACCACAACCAATATCACCACCAATACCACCACCACCAACACCACCACCAATACCACCACCACCACCAATACCACAACCAATACCACCACCAGTACCACCACCAATACCAACACCAATATCACCACCACCAATATCACCACCAATACTACCACCACCATCAACACCACCAATACCACCGTCAATGCTACCACCAGTACCACCACCACCAGTACCACCACCACCAATACCACCAATGCCAACACCACCACCACCACCACCACCACCAATACCAACACCAATATCACCACCACCAATATCACCACCAATACCACCACCACTAACAATACCACCACCAATACCACCACCACCACCAATAGCACCACCAATACCACCACCACCATTACCACCACCAATACCACCACCACCATCAACACCACCAGTGCCACCACCAATACCACTACTACCACCAATAGCACCACCACCACCAATAGCACCATCACCACCAATATGACCACCAATACCACCTCCGCCACAACCACCAATAGCACCACCAATACCACCACCAACACCACCACCAATACCACCACCTCCACCACCACCAAGACCACCACGCATACTACCACCAATATCACCAACACCACCACCAATACCACCATCACCAATACCACCACCAATGCCACCACCATCAATAGCACCACCACCAATACCACCACCAATGCCAATACCACCACCAATACCACCGCCTTTGCCAATACCACCACCACCAATACCACCACCACCATTAACACAACCAATACTACCACCACCACCAATACCACCACCACCAATACCACATCCAATACCACCACCACCAATACCACAGCCACCAATACCACCACCACCGATACCACCACCAATATCAACAGCACCATTTCCACCAACACCACCACCACCATCAACACCACCACCAGCAACACCACCACCATCAACACCACCAATACCACTACCACCACCACCAATAGCACCACCAATACCACATCCAATACCACCACCACCAATACCACCACCAATACCACCACCAATACCTCCACCAATGCTACCACCACCAATACCACCATCACCAATACCCCACCACCAATACCACAACCACCACCAATACCATGATCACCACCTATACCACCACCACCACCAATACCACCAGTACCACCACTAACAACAATACCACCACCACCACCAATACCACCACCACAACCAATACAACCATTGCCATCACCAATGCCACAACCACCAATACCACCACCAATACCGCCACCACCAATACCCCTACCACCACCACCACCACCACCAATAGCACCATCACCACCAATACCACTACTACCAATACCACCACCAATACCACCACCACCACCACCACCACCATCAATACCACCACCTCCATCACCACCAATACCACCTCCAATACTACCACCAATACCACCAACACCCCCACCAATACCACCACCACCATTACTACCACCACCAATACCACCATCAACAATACCAGCACCACCAATACCACCACGACCAATATCACCACCAATACCACCACCACTAATAGCACCACCACCACCACCAATACCACCACCACCAATCCCACCAATGCCACCACCAATACCAACACCAATATCACCACCACCAATATCACCACCAATACCACCACCACCAATACCACCACCACCATCAACACCACCAATACCACCGTCAATACCACCACCAGTACCACCACCACCACTACCACCACCACCACCACCAATGCCAACACCACCTCCACCAATACCACCACCACCAATACCAACACCAATATCACCACCACCAATATCACCACCACCACTAACAATACCACCACCACCACCAATACCAATAGCACCACCAATACCACCACCACCACCATTACCACCACCAATGCCACCACCACCATCAACAACACCAGTGCCACCACCAAAACCACTACTACCACCAGCAATAGCACCACCACCACCAATAGCACCATCACCACCAATACGACCACCAATACCACCACCACCAATACCACTACCACCAGTAGCACCACCAATACCACCACCAACACCAACACCAATACCATCACCTCCACCACCACCAAGAACACCACCCATAGTACCACCAATACCACCAACACCACCACCAATACAACCATCACCAATACCACCACCAATACCACCACCACCACCAATACCACCACCAATGCTACAACCACCAATACCACCATCACCAATACCCCACCACCAATACCACAACCACCACCAATACCATGACCACAACCTATACCACCACCACCACCAATACCACCAGTACCACCACTAACAACAATACCACCACCACCACCAATAACACCACCACTACCAATACAACCATTGCCATCACCAATGCCACAACCACCAATACCACCACCAATACCGCCACCACCAATGCCACTACCACCACCACCAATAGCACCATCACCACCAATACCACTACTACCAATACCACCACCAATACCACCACCACCACCACCATCAATACCACCACCTCCATCACCACCAATACCACCTCCAATACTACCACCAATACCACCAACACCCCCACCAATACCACCACCATTACTACCACCACAAATACCACCATCAACAATACCAGCACCACCAATACCACCACGACCAATATCACCACCAATACCACCACCACTAATAGCACCACCACCACCACCAATACCACCACCACCACCAATGCCACCACCAATACCAACACCAATATCACCACCACCAATATCACCACCAATACCACCACCACCAATACCACCACAACCATCAACACCACCAATACCACCGTCAATACCACTGCCAGTACCACCACCACCACTACCACCACCACCACCACCAATGCCAACACCACCTCCACCAATACCACCACCAATACCACCACCAATATCACCACCACCAATATCACCACCACCAATATCACCACCACCACTAACAATACCACCACCACCACCAATAACAATAGCACCACCAATACCACCACCACCATTACTACCACCAATACCACCACCACCATCAACAACACCAGTGCCACCACCAAAACCACTACTACCACCACCAATAGCAGCACCACCACCAATAGCACCATCACCACCAATACGACCACCAATACCACCACCACCAATACCACTACCACCAGTAGCACCACCAATACCACCACCAACACCAACACCACCACCTCCACCACCACCAAGAACACCACCCATACTACCACCAATACCACCAACACCACCACCAATACAACCATCACCAATACCACCACCACCAATGCCACCACCATCAATAGCACCACCACCAATACCACCACCAATGCCAATACCACCACCAATACCACCACCACCACCGCTAATACCACCACCACCAATATCACCCCCACCATTAACACAACCAATACCAACACCACCAATACCACATCCAATACCACCCCCACAAATACCACCAACACCAATACCACAGCCACCAATACCACCACCACCAATACTACCACCAATACCAACAGCACCATTTCCACCACCACCAACACCACCACCACCACCATCAATACCACCACCACCAACACCACCACCATCAACACCACCAATACCACTACCACCAATAGGACCACCAATACCACCACCACCAATACCCCATCCAATACCACCACCTCCAGCACCAATACCACCACCAATACCATCACCACCAATACCACAGCCACCAAAACCACCACCTCCAATCCCACCACAAATACCACTGCCACTAATACCACCACCACCATTACCACCAATACCACCACCACCATCAACACCACCACCAACACCACCACCATCAACACCACCAATACCACTGCCACCACCACCAGTACCACCACCAACACCACCACAATCAATACCACTACCAAAACCACTACCACCACCACCACCAATACCACTACCACCAATACCACCACTACCACCAATACCACCACCATCAATACCAACAACTCCACACCACCAATACTGCCATCACCAATTCCACCACCAATTCTACCCCCACCAATACCACCACCAATGCCACCACCAGTGCGGATACCACTACCACCACCAATACCATCACCAACACCACCACCATCAACACCTCAAATACCACCCCCAATGCCACTACTACTACCACCAATACCACCACCACCACCAATACAACTGTCACCAATACCACCACCTCCACCACCACCAATACCACCACCAATACCACCACCAATACCCCCACCAATACCCCCACCAACACCACAACCACCACCAATACCACCACCACCACCTCCAATACCATCACCACCATTACCACCAACAGTACCAATACCACCACCACCAATACCAACACCACCACCTATACCACCAACAATACCACCACCACCACTAATATCAGCACCAATACCACCACCAATTCCATCACCACCATTACCACCACCACCACCACTACCACCACCGATATGACCATCAATACCACCACCGCCACCAATATCACCACCACTAACAATACCACCACCAATACCACTACCACCGTCAATACCACCACCAGTACCACCACCACCACTACCACCACCACCACCACCAATGCCAACACCACCTCTACCATCAACAACACCAGTGCCACCACCAAAACCACTACTACCAATACCACCACCAATTCTACCACCAATACCACCACCACCAATACCACTACCACCGCCACCAATACCACCACCACCACCAATACCACCACCACCAATACCACCACCAATACCATCACCAATACCAGAAATACCTCCACCACCAATACCACCACCACCAATACCAATACCACCACCAATAGAACCACTACCAACACCACCACTGCCACCACCAATACCCCACCACCAATATCACCACCACCAATACCACCACCACCAATACCACCACCAATACCACCAGTACCACCACTAACAACAATACCACCACCGCCACCAATACCACCACCACCACCAATACTACCAATACAACCAATGCCATCACCAATGCCACAACCACCAATACCACCACCAATACCGCCACCACCAATACCACCACCACCAATACCACCACCAATACCACCATCACCAATACCACCACCAATGCCACCACCATCAATACCACCACCAATACTACCGCCAATACCACCAACACCCCCACCAACACCCCACCAATACCACCCCATCAATCCCACCCCCACCAATACCACCACCACCAATACCACCACCGCCAATACCACCACCACCATAACTACCACCACCAGTACCACCACCAACAATACCAGCACCACCAATACTACCACAACCAATATCACCACCAATACCACCAACACCACCACCAATACCACCACCACCACCAATACCAATACCACCACCAATACCACCACCACCACCAATACCACCAATGCCACCACCAATACCAACACCAATATCACCACCAATACCACCACCATCAACACCACCAATACCACCGTCAATACCACCACCAGTACCCTCACCACCAGTACCACCACCACCAATACCACCAATGCCAACGCCACCAACACCAATACCACCACCACCAATACCAACACCAATATCACCACCACCAATACCACTACCACCATTACCACCACCAATACCACCACCAATACCACCACCACCATCAACACCACCAGTGCCACCACCAATACCACTACTACCACCACCAATAGCACCGCCACCACCATCACCACCAATATGACCACCAATACCACCAATACCACTACCACCAACAGCACCACCAATACCACCACCAATACCACCACCACCAATACCACCACCATCAATACCACCACCTCCACCACCACCAAAACCACCACCAATACTACCACCAATACCACCAGTACCACCACCAATACCACCACCACCACCAATACCACCACCAATACCACCAATACCACTACCACCAACAGCACCACCAAGACCACCACCAATATCACCACCAATACCACCACCATCAACACCACCAATGCCACCGTCAATACCACCACCAGTACCCCCACCACCAGTACCACCACCACCAATACCACCACCACCATTACTACCACCACCAATACCACCACCACCAATACCAGCACCACCAATACCACCAGGACCAATACCACCACCACTAATACCACCACCACCACCAATACCACCGCCAATACCAGCACCACCAATACCACCACAACCAATACCACCACCAATACCACCACAACCAATACCACCACCACCTCCACCAATACCACCACCATCACCAATACCACCACCACCAATACCACCAACAATACCACGACCACCACCAATTTATTTATCTTTTAAAACCCAAAACGTAAATAAAAGGCATTGTCATTTACAATGCCAGTAGCTCAAACTCGCATGAATGCGAGACCTATTGCATTGCAAATGCTAGTTACTAATTGTTGCCTATCTGTTCCTGGAAAATGTTTTTTACTTTTCTTTCACTTATTAAAGTTAATGGTTTTTGTCAAGTGAGCAGACAAGAATTGTGAAATGAAAGGATGTAAAATGTCAGTTCTTTTTCTCCAACAAAATTTAAACTGCTTGTAAATGTATGGTTCAGATATTTCAAAATATAACAGGAATTATGAAAGAACATTTTTTGTAATTCAGAAGTGTGATGCAAACAAAGATTTAAATATGATAAAAGTAAATCAGAATACTTTACTTTGGTGATGTGCAAATGACAACTATTTGCAGGCACTTTATTTTAAAACCTTGTACACTCTTTGATAAAGAAGAAAATGGCGTCTCAGTAAATTAAAATACTTGCCCAGAATCTCATAATTTGAAGCCAGTTTATGGGTCAAGATCATTATAATTTGGTCGAGTAGATTATTTAAGTCACTAGACCTGCAGAGTTAGTAACATTTTTAGGATTTTCGAAAGCCTGCTTGGGTGTTTTCCTTGGTCCCCCAGCTCCTCTGAGTCTTCTGGTCCAAGTCCTGTTCTCCTTTAGAGGTCGCATTCCACTTTCTTGGTTGGTTTGAAGTATTCTTGTGTGCATTGCTGATATCTCCGGGTAGGAGATATAACAATGTGTTAGTGATTATGTTATATAATAAATAGACTTATTTTATAAACACTGTCTGGTTCTTTTTCATCTAATCTACACTATTGATTTAGGGCCATATGTAGGTAGCTAAATACCAGTCTGTAACGGCCGAAAATCGGTAAATATCCGGTTACCGACCGGTATTTAGGCATTTGAGATGTAGGAGGCATGATTTAAGGATTCGGTAATTTACCGAATCGGTAAGGGATCGGTAAAATACCGAATCGGTAAAATACAGATTCGGTAAATTACCGAATCCTTAAATCATATGTAGGGAGCACTCAAGTGAGTGAATTTCAGTAGTAAGGATTCGGTATTTACCACCAACTACAGGTTGATGATAAATAACGAATACCTTTCAAAAAGCTATATTTGGCTGATTTAAAAGTGCCATGTGGTAGACATACATGCCCTTAGGGCATGTATGTGCGCCACATGTGCACACATGCACGAATCAGGGGTGCAACAGGGTGTCAATGTGGCACCCTGCCACCCATGATTATGCTTCCCCTATTACCGATTCGGTATTTACCGAATCGGTAATAGTAAATGGCTTCCCATTCATTCCTATGGGCCTCCAGGCCCATAGGAATGAATGGGAAGGGATGCATTATTACCGATTCGGTAAATACCTATTCATAAATACCGATATTTACCGAATCGGTAATAATTACCGATTGTTTACCTACATACTATTTACCGATTCATAAATACCGAATCGGTAAAATTCGGTATTAATGAATCGGTAAATATAATTTATCTACATATGGCCCTAAATGTGGTCAAACAATCTGCTTTACACTCCTTCAAGATAAGCCTGAAGGCTGCTCTCCACAGCTACCACTTTGAGAGCTTTCTATGGTTATCAAAGACCACTAAAATCACCATAAGGGTTTCCCGGATTAGTGCAAGGTGCATCACTCTTTAGAGTGTGCACCATATTCTAAACCAACCACCTACAAGTATTAAATGTAACCCCTAAATGTTTCAAAGTTAAAACTTATGATAACGTTTTCGACACAATTTCTGCATTGTCTACAGTTCCTTTCAATATTTAAGGGTTCTTTGCATTGATTTTTACATTGCTTGCAAACACTTTTCAAATTTAACACTACTGTTTACGCTTATACTGCGGCTACTAGATCATCCATATTTTAAATACTCATACGGGCTCACGCGTTGAATTTTGCATATCCTGCGACTGTTATAATCACTAATTACTATTAAATTGGCAAGGCTTACAGCACTTTATTTCCCTATCTTTGTTGTAATTACTTGTATATATATACTACATTAATCACTGATTGATCACACTTGTGCTTATTGTTTTAATTTTGAATAACCGTTACTCTCAATAAGTTGACTCACATCATTATTAATGATCATATTTTTGTTTCTTGTTTTTTAAGCCTATTAGTGCATGATAATAAATATTTATTTTAATACCTGTCACGTAGTGAGATAGTCTCTAATATGTATTAAAATAAAACAATTAACCAAATTATTGATAAAGAAAATATCAGCAGACTCAAACCCCTGAAGGTACCATTTCATACCTCCCTTACTCTACCATTTTGCTACTTTTCTTCATATGTGTGACCCTTGATATTCTTCTCTTTATTTCTTATTATAAAAAATGGGCACATTTATATATTTTGCTTGTCAACAACTTACATGACTACATTTAGCTCCAAAGTTATTTAATTTGTGAGCCAAAATATTAGCTAGAATATCATTTGTAAATTAGATTATTTCATTTCCTGAGATAGGTATGAGTATCAAACCATCAATGATATTGCTAAAAACACACCTTTGTTGTCATTATACTATCCCATACTATAATGTTCACTTCATTATATACGAATTGTTAACCACCACCATTCAGTTATTATCAATCTGGGTTTGTATTTATTTATAACTGTATGGCCTGTCACTTAGAAACATTGGCAAAGCAAGCCTAAAAAAAACAACTAACATTTTAGCAGGTTGAGCTATTTTTAGCAGCTACTGGTTACATCTGGCAAGTAAACTCAGGCTGGAAAGGAACAGGTGTTCTGTTCATTGAGAAAGTGAATGAGCAATAAAGATGCCATTAAACCTTTTTTTATCTTGACACCTGCTGTCTGTTCAAGGAAAGAGGTCAAATGTCAGATTGTCTTTTAACTAATTGCACTTAGAAAATTAATTTATTTTTCTCTCACTAGAGTTAGAGAAAAATATCTGCGATCTTCAGACAGCTCACTTTACAAAAACCTCTAACACATAATGGAAAATCGGTTGATTATAAATTACAGTGTGCTACCACTTTATGCTTTAGTTGTGCATTTATTAAAAGTGATAGTTTTTTAAACATGATTTGAGAAACATTCCTGCCTGAGGAAATGCAGTTAATAACTAAGAGACAAGTCAGGGGTCATTTGTATCCTCTATGTGGCTAGATTTGTTTTATATATGGAAAGAAAGTTTTGTCAATTAAATCAAACAAAATAGTTTTTGTACAGCAGACATGCTGAACTTGGACATTTGAAGGTGATCTCATATGTGATAATGAAGAAAATGCCAGCTCAGTGAATTAAATTATTTGCCCACAATCAAATCATTTGAAAACAGTTTATGGGTTAAGAGCATTACAAATAGGTTGAGTAGATTATTTAAGTCACTAGACCTGCAGGTCTAGTAACATTTTTATGAATTTCCGAGGCCTGCAAATCTCACATAGGCGATGCCTATTGGCTTTGCCAATACGTGTTATTTGTGTCAGTGAGGCTAGGTTAAAGAGAGCATGTAAAGTATTGCCAGTCTGACTCTGGAGAGCCATGGCCTGAGAGAGAGAACTTTCGGCATGTTGCGTGTGCCTGTGACAGGGGTAGGCACCAAAGCAGAGCTCATTAGAACCACTTTTCACAAAAAAGACTCTGAGCCGCTCTTGCAAGGGTAGGGCCTATGACCTGTGCTCTACCAAAGACACAACCAGTTTGGTGATGTGAAAAACTGCAGAGACATAGGGGTCTATTAGTGTGGCGGGCGGAGGCACCAACGCGTTGCCGGCGGTGGCGGAAAATGCTTTTTTCCGCACACCAGCAGCGGTCCTCATGCCCGCCATATTAGTATGGCCAAACATAGCCCATTTCCCGAATGCCGCAGTGCGACGCGAACCGCCATCAAAATGCGCCCGCCACTGCGGCGGTGGGAGCCAATGGAGACTCACCGCCGTGCAGAATGATGTCCCGACCTCCGTACAAATAAGGATGCCCCAAACAGCCAATCGCACCCCAGCAGAGAAACCGCCCAACTAGAGAAGCACCACAGCGGAGCGCGAAACCAGAGTCCTGGTCCCTTCTACCCGGTCCCGACCGCAATGGATTGAGCTCTGCACGTCTTCCCGGTTCTGTACCTGATACATTACCAGCAAGTCATGGACCGTCGCGGACGCCTCCGCAGGTACGCAATAACACTACTCCGCACACAACCACAACACACAACTCATGGGCCAAAATAGGGTTCCTGTCCTCACCAGACACCCGGGTGGGGACAGGAACACATCCACAAGTGTACCCACACATGTCCTACCTGTCACCAAATCACCCCTCCACATCCAGGTCACCCATCTAACGCGATCATGAAGTAATGTCCCGGTTACGCCACTGCAGCGGTGAAGACGCGGGAAAACATGCGCACAATGCAGAAGGCAGGGCCAGCGCCAGGCATGGGCAGTGCACAAAGACCACAGGGCCACACCTCCACACACTATGCCCCCCCTGAAGGCACATACCATGTGCCCCTCCTGTGCTCCACCACGCACAACAACAAGCCAGGTGACCCCACACAGCAAACATCTAGGGAGACAGCCACAGCAGGAGTGGCTGCAGAGGAACAGACAGCACAGAAGCACAGGGGCAGGGCAACCCATACACCACAACAGCACCACACACATGGCAAGAAAACTGAGTCCAAGCAGAAAATGAACACACACACAGATAATGAACAATCACTTCACTGGACACTCAGCCTGCCAAGTCACACAGACAACTCCACACTGACACACAGCCACATACACAGACCACATGCCAGCAGCAATGGAGTACAACATATAGGAAAGCTAAAGTGAGGTGCTCACAAATGGAAGGCCAAGGAGCTAACTACCAAGCATGTGTAAATCACATGCAAGACAAGGAACAGATAACAACACCCTCAGCCCATCAAATCACAAATGGCTGGCACAGTGAGTGAAGTCAAACCACAGTCACCTCAGTGCAACAACTCAGGGAGACAGCAAGGCAACCCATGTATAGGCACAGGGATGAAAGGAAGGCCCTGAAGTCAAACAGTGAACAGCCACACATATTTATCTAACTACTTGACAGGAGTATGTCAGCAGCACAACACTCAGGGCCTATTGACACACACCATGACTGTCAAACACAAGTAGGAATCTCCACACATACCCCATCACACCTGAAACACACAACACCAGTGTCAGACACACAGAAGGGTGTCAATAGTGTTCAGTCAATATACAGACAAACAATCACACTCCCTGGAGGTATCCACAAACATCACATACACACAGGGATGCCAGAACCAATGTCTGCACAAAAACCACAGCCAAACGCATAACTCAACAAAAACACACACAGGGTACATTGACGCACTCCGTGACTGTCAAACACAAGTAGGATTCTCCACACATACCCCCTCACGCCTGCAGCACACAACCCCAGTGCCAGACGCACAGAAGGGTGTCAAAATGTCCAGTCAATACACAGACAAACAATCACACTCCCGGGGGTATCCACAAACATCACACACACACACACACGCACACACACACACACAGCTATGCCAGAACCAATGTCTGCACAAAAACAACAGCGCAACACATAAATCAGCAGAAACACACACAGAACCACAACAAGACCAGACATGACCTGTGCAGCCAAACTGTGGAAAGGCAATGGGAGCACAGATAGAACAGGTGTGCACAACCTCATCAGTCAGGAACAATGCACAGACAACATACCACAACACAGACAAGAAGTGCACCATCACAAAACAATAATGGATACAAACTGGGACCAATGAGCCTACAATGACACACAGACAGACATACCACACCACCCATCAAGTAAACATGATGTCACAGTGTACCACATGCCTGCAAATGCACAAGAATGATAAGAGACAGCTCAAATATGAGAGGAGAAAACACCAAGGATGCACCTAACACAAGCACGGGAACTTGAATAGACCTAAGTTCATGTGACAGACACACAAGTAAGGCACACCACACTGGAAACACACATCTGAATGAAACACACCACACCAACAAAAGACTCACACTGATATGCAAATAGAACACCACACACAGAGCATCTGTCAGCTGCAAGAGACAACACAGCCCAAACACTGCACACATCCACATCAAATGCACAACAGATGCACATGCCAATACTTCACATTGCAAACACAGCACGACATCAGGGGATGCACACCAGGCAAGGACAAGGCAACATACACCCACAGCACTGCATGCACACCAAGCAGTGTGTGCACATCAAACATATCAGTCCCACACAGATATGAGTGACACACCATGAACACCCACAACAACAATCAAAAAAGCACACTTACAACATCACACTCAGGAAGTGTAGCAGTACCTCAGCAAACACACATACACCTAACCCAACACCCACAGATGCACAAGTCTGGGACACCAAAGTGGAAACAACCTAACCAGAGGACTGTGCAGCACAAACAGTTGAACTGCATATGAACAACCATGACTGCTAAACAGTACAAGAAAATCACAGCTAACCAATTGGGAAAATGTCCTGAGTGGCACATTGCTCCTGTGCAAAGATCTGCACCACAAAGCACAATCTCACAAATGAAGTGATGGGGAGGCGCACACACAGGCAACCCAAGGGGACAGCTGACATGAAAGTGAAGTGGTGTGTACATCAGTAGTGGACATGGCAGGAGTGTACCATACACAAATAGATGGAGTGCAGACTCACAATGGGTAGGCATCTGAAGCAGAGATAAGGAATTGTATGACACCACACACCGCATGCCATACTGGAGGCAATAAAGGCCCATGTGACAGCAATGCATGAGAAAACACACCCACAATGTCAGTGTGGCTGAGCAGGTATGCACAGTGACCACAAACAGTATCAAGACACATGGATGATCAACAAAACACAACACTGACTTGCCAGTCACATACTCTGCATACTCACAATTGCCAAAAAGAACAAGTAAGAGTCAGCCAGAACTGCATGGACACACCAACACACTGCACAGTGCACAACATACAACACACACATGTGCACACATTCACAATCACAGGGCTGAACAATCACACAAACAGGCACTCCACTCCTGGGTGACACATGTGTAGTTGACATTGCAGGGGGCACACACACATCAACACTCCCGACAAATTCACCCCTTCACACTGCACACTTCTTGACCACCCAAGTGCACACATTGAAAGTAACCCATGTGACTAGGATGACTGACCATCACAAGATGACTATACACCTACACTGCTGGGCACACATAAAGTAAGATCACACAGACATGATGACCCTGGCCAGCCTGCCTGCAATCCTGTGGTTAGAATACCACTCTGTGCTGGCAGTGCCTCAAAACCTTACATGTGTGCAATATAGCTAACATGAACAAAGAATGATAATGACAACAGTATTTCATCTAAAACCACCATCATTGCACCCACAAGTATCAGAGTCAGGAAGAACTGAAGTCCCTACCCCCCCTGTAAAAACTAGAGAAAGTGAGACAGACCATTGGCAATGTTGAAGGGGCATACATAGCATGTGGCACAGTAAACCATACACACACAGAAACAAACTTTAATCAGTAAGGCCACTGACAAAACAGACAACAGGAGCAACTGTCTTTATTCACATATTGCACAGATAGGCACCAATATTAGACAAGACCAAGGCCAGTGGCCAGCACAAAGTGCAGAGTAGTTACATGAGAAGCTGCACAGTCAAGTGGCAAACAGCAGTGAAAACAAGGCCAGTGGCCAGTATAATGTGCAGAGTGAGTCCATGAGAAGCTGCACAGGCAAGGGGCAAACAGCAGTGAACATGAGCGAGTCCATGAGAAGCTGCACAGGCAAGGGACAAACAGCAGTGAACATGAGCGAGTCCATGAGAAGCTGCACAGGCAAGGGACAAACAGCAGTGAACAACAAGGCCAGTGGCCAGTCTAATGTGCAGAGTGAGTCCATGAGAAGCTGCACACACAAGGGGCAACCAGCAGTGAACAACAAGGCCAGTGGCCAGTCCAATGTGCAGAGTTAGTCCATGAGAAGCTGCACAGGCAAGGGGCAAACAGCAGTGAACAACAAGGCCAGTCTAGTGTGCAGAGTGAGTCCATGAGAAGCTGCACAGGGAATGTGTGCGACTGTACCCTGCCATGGTCAGCAACACAGTCATTGGGGTAACAATGGGCAGTGCAGGCACTGTTGTGGGAGAGACAGGTGTGTGAGGGTGACTACCACTCAGACTTGGCTGTCAGTCGGACTGGGAGCTGGCTGTGTGTCAGTGACAATTGGAGGACTTGATCGGGGAGAGAGAGGCCCAGCTGAGGTAGAGGCATCAGTGGCTTGAGAAGCCGGAGGGCTGCTTGGACCAGGTGGTGTAGTGGCACGTGGATGTGGAGTCATGCTGCTGTGAGGCACAGTGTGGGTGGGAGATTGTGGAGGGGTGCCTTTCCAGTTCTTGGAGATTCTAAATGGCTTCCCTGTCTTGGCATTAATGGAAAGTGGTGTGGACAGAACAGGCATACTCACCACCAAAGCTGCATCAGGTGCAGACGGTGGCCCTCCCTCTGGGGACGTGCTGGATCTAGCAATACGCTTGGCCTGGCTTTGCCTTTGCCCCTCCATCCCCTGTTTACCAGGTGTTCCCCCTACAGTGCCCTCCTTTCCCTGCTTCACTGGGCTTTGAATGGGAGTCGAAGCTGTGGGTGAATCTGCCTCGGAGCTCTTCTTATGTGTACTTTTTACAGGCACCACCTTCTCAGTGGACACGGAAACTGTCTGCTTGTCTTTGCGAGACGCTTTTGGGACGGGAGAATCCTTGGCTGGGGATGCCTCTGAGGCATGTGACCCTGAGGCTTTTTGGCCCTTGGTGTCGCCTGACGGGCTTTTATCTCTGCGCTCTGGGGTGGCTTTAGTTTTCTGTGGGGATGGTGTCTGCGCCCTAGACCGCTTGGGCTGCTGCTGCTGTGTACTGCATGTGCTGTATCTTGACCTTGAGGTCTGTTGTGCGTGGTCACTATCGTCAGATGGGGCCACTGGCAGGGGGGTGGACAAAGGGACTGGAGCTGGACTCCAAGATTGAGCCAGTTGAAGTGCTGGCGTCACTGCGGAGATACAAAGACTGGACAGTCAGGTGCAGCCCCCCCACGTCTGAATGTATGCCCTCCATGAAAGCAACCACCTGTGCCAATCTTTTGTCGTGGTATATGAAGGCATTGAGGAGAGCTGTCTGGCCCACACACCGCTGGCGCAAAAGGTCCAAAGACTCAGCACTGATGGCAGCAGGGGGGACAGGGGCAGGGGCAGCGGTGCCTGGGGTGAAGGAGACTCTTCCCCTCTTACTGGTGCGAACACGGGCAGCAGCAGAGGAAGTGGCTTGGAGGGTGGGCACTGTTCGCTATGTGGTGGAAGATGATGCAGAGTCCCCGTTCCCTGTGCCCGCCAACATGGATGCATCACCACTGGCGTCAGATGACGATGAGCTTTGCGTCTCTGGCTGTGATTCCTCCAGCAGACTCCTGTCCCCCTCCGAGGCGCTGGTCACATCTGTGTCACTGTGCTCGTGTGCAGCTGTTGTGCTAGATGCCTCACCACTGGAGTCCATCCCCTGACCTTCCATACCCACAGGAGATGCTGCATGAGAGAGAGATGTAGGGTCAGTTCATTGGCATCAACAGAACAAACATATGCCAGCAAAGCATCACTGAAGATGATGACATCTACATGTTGCACACTACCCTGTGCAATAACATTGTGCGACCTCAATTTTTAAGTCGAACAGTGCGTGTCAACAAGTAAACCAGGCATAAGTGAGCCATGTGATGACCACATAGCACAATATCCTGCCAGTGGCTCCGTTTAACCAGACACACAAATAGCTCTGAGCACACCTAGTGCCCTGATGGGGGCAAGGATAAATCCCACAACATGTTGCCACTGCCAGATCTGGATTGAGCAGAAGGTGACAACACAGATACGGACTCCAACATAACATTCCACAATGGCCATGAGCTCATGCCATACACCATGTTGTACTTTGGGGCACAACTACTGTTGCACATTGGCATCAGATATCTAAGCCTCAAAATCTGAGGTCAGGCAATGCACGCATTGATGAAAGCACACTCAGATTAGGCACAATGCCGTTCCCTTCCATGTGACTTACCAGACTACCCCAATGCATACTATACCTGAAGCCCACGACTCAGAATGCTATGTAAATGCCCAGTACTCAAATGACATTAGGAATTACAGGTAGGGCAAATGCATGACAGCTGCACCCAGCACATAGGCCCCTTACAAGCACTGCGTCACACTACCAACATCACATAGCCCAGTGCTGGCCCAGGCTGTGTACACATGCAGCCACTCACAGCCAAAGGCACCCTTCCCAGAATACTCACACCTAGATTGCTGCTGATGCTCCTTCAAACGTGCATCCAGCTCAGGCTGTGTCACGGCTAAGATGCAGGCCATTAGTGGTGTCATGCTGCGCCGAGCCAACCTGCCAGTCCGCGGGATCAGCCCCAGTGTCATCTCGGCCATGTTCTTGCTCAGCCGGCAGATGTCATCCCACCTCTTGTGACAGTGAGTGCGCCGTCGGTTTGAGACACCCAGAGCCCGCACCTTGCATGCAATGGCCCTCCACACGGCCTTACGCTGGTGTACTTTGAGCTGCAGGCATGGGAGACAAGAGGGGGAAAACATCAGTAACACAGTGTTATGTACCAATATCTCTCAGTACAGTAGCATGATACTGACTCATCCAAAATCCACAGAAATGTCTAACAGAGACAAGAAGGCATCTCACATGGTACATCAGCATGGGAGAACCACACGTAAATGCATGCAGGTGTGAGGGCGGACACAGTACCTGCCCATCTCATACACATGCAGGATGCCAGCACATAAAGCCATGTGTAGTCTGCCCACATCTACTGTTCATTTGTAGGTAGAGCAAGACATACATTACATATCAACATATGTTTGGGGCTAGACTCACTGTGCCCAACACTGCGCAGCCCTCAATGTCCTTGCCCTGTGAATGGCTCACTGTGTCATGGGTGTCACATTGTGGGACATGATCTCAAAAACCCACACCCTTCTCTCAAGCCCTGCCGTGTGCAATCTACAGGGCTTAGATGGCTCATTGATGGAGAGTAAGGAAAAAAAGACACATGTAACACTCTGTACATTCAGTGATGTGTCCTTGTCAGATTGGGCGGTGACTGTGCAGGCCAGGTGGGCTCACACTGAGAAGGACAACAGGGACCCACACAGCCATTCACAAAAGCAATCACTGATCTGACTCCTGCATTACCAACTTGCTGCGTCAGTGTATGGCTGACAAGACAACACATGTCCCTCAAATCTTTATGTGCAGGCAGGGAAACGTGTGAAATAGGCTACACACCCCTTCCCCCTGGAGGATGCACGCTAGGCAGCACATGAAAAAACGCCACACTCTCAGGCACATACTGCAGCAGCTCAACTTCATGTGTGCCCTCCTGCACTCTCACTCACACTGTTGAAGACTTACCACGACATTTGGGGCACCATATAGCCTTGGGTACTGTGTGGGCACCTCGTCCACCAGGACCTCCAGCTCCTTGCTGGTGAAGGGACTGGCCCGGATCTTCTCAGTCCTCGCCATAACTGTGGGCAGGTGACAGCAGCAGCAGCAGGTGAGGGGTCTCAGGCAGGATGCTCTGGAAGCTGTTGGAATGTGAGGCTCTCTCCCACACATATATAGCCCCCTGGGGCAGTTTCAGTGGTTCCAAGCAGCTGCAATTGGTGTTCCATGTCAGCCTTTTTCAAATGCACCCAATGACCGGCTCCGCGGTGGCGGAGCACGCCTACCGTGATTTTCAAAATTGCATTAGGCTACCGCGATTGCGGTTCCCATTGGCTGTAAGGGCATGGTCCATGGCGGTGACACACCGTAGGGGCCTGGCAGTAGCTACCGTGATTTGGGTGTCATACATCGATATGTGTGACCGTGATTTGGGTGGCGGAGCATGCCAACCGCCATTTGAGCATGTGTATATGCCTATCACTACCACAATTGTGTCTTGGGCATTGGCAGTGACACACCGCTGCTGCCAGGCAGTAGCTACTGTGATTTGGGTGCCATACATTGATACGTGTGACTGTCATTTGGGTGGCGGAGCACTTTGACAGCACCTATGGATACATCATGCTGTGTCAATGGCCAATGGGCAGTCATCAACAGTGCACAGTGGCCACATGATTACTGGCACATCATTGTGCACACAAAGCCAATGTCACAATAAACCCACTGCTGACTACACATGCCATGTTTGTATATGTGATTTTGTACATTGACATGTACTCCCTCACATGTCACTTGTGATATTGATGGGCATGCACACAGAACAGTGTTGGTATGGACTCTCCAATGTGTACACATGTCAATATGTGGAAGTGCTGTGAAACTCACTGTGATGTATGTCTTAATGAACAATGTGCATATTTGACTGTCTTCTTTACTTGGATCATGCACACACCTGTTGTTTACGCTCAGCCTGTGGTCATTGTGTTGTTGATGTGTGCCCTGTTCAACTTACGCCTTATGGTGTGTCAGGTACAGCAGCTAGGTATGAGACAGTAGTGTTGCAGTTTTACACATATGCTGGATGAAATACTCTCAGGCGTGCTCGTGCTAGATGTGGCCATATTCCTATGTGCATTTCAATGGTCAGATGTTGTTTCGGAGGAACTAGTTGTGTGTAAGGGGACAAGTGTACGAGTAGTGTAGCTGAAGGTGTTCCTGCATGTGAGCTGCTCTGTAACTTAATTGTAATGACAGTCATTGTTGGCGTTGTGTCAGTCAAAACGTAAGATGTTGCGCACATCTCATGGTGTATTGCATTGACATGTATCCACTTTCATCTCAACTAGGAGGAGACCAAATCTGTATCGTCCCTTCACAGTGCTGGCAGACATGGAGAATGAGTAGATCATCCAGAAATTCCATCTGGATAGAGCCACCCTACAGAACCTATGTGCTATGTTGGAGCCCCACCTGCAGCCTCGCAGAACATATCCAACAGCTTTCACACCAACGTCTAAGGTGATGGTGGCCCTGCATTTTTTTGCCACTGGATCATTCCAGAGCACAGTGGCCAGCGCAGGTAGGATGTTGCAACCTATGTTCAGCATGGTGCTGCGTGATGTCCTGTCTGCTATGATGATCTACAAGGACAGATATATCCATTTCCCCAGGGGGCCTGAATTGGCGGCTGTGAAAGGAGATTTTTATGCCCTTGGACACATCCCCCGTGTTATTGGTGCCATTGATTGCACCCATGTTGGGCTTGTTCCACCACAGGCACATGAGCACATCTATAAGAATCGTAAACACTTCCACTCGATAAATGTGTAAGTGCCGTGCCAGGCGGATATGATCATCTCTCACGTGTGTGCCAGATTTTCAGGCTCAGCCCATTACTCATACATCATGCGTCACATCATTGTACCACAGCTGATGGCTAATCTGCTTCCTGAGCATGCATGGATTGTGGGTGAGTGTGCTGAGTCAATTAGCGTGCTGTGTGTGTGACATGCTGTCCTTTGCCACAGTTGTATTACAAAGTAGGTCTGTGTATCTCACACCTAGGTGACTGCGTATCCCAACCGTCCTTGGTTGCTGAGCCCACTGTGGAATCCCCGGACACCAGCTGACGTCCGCTACAGTGATGCCCATGGGAGGACTCGTTGTGTGGTGGAGCGTACTTTTGGTCTCCTCAAGTCACGGTTTCGTTGCCTGGACAAGACCGGAGGTGCCCTGATGTACTCCCCCAAAAAGGTGTATCAGATCGTTGTCGCATGCTGCATGCTCCACAACCTGGCCTTGCGCAAGGAGATCCCACTGCTCCTGGACGGTGATGAGCAGCCGAGGCCCCCGCTTGCAAACCAACTCATGTCCAGTGACGAGGATAGTGGAGAGGAGGAAGGTGTCGACCTGCGACAGCAGCTCATCAACCGCTACTTCACTTGAAGGTGAGTGGCAATGTACAACGGGGCTATTGTCTGCTGATGTTGTTGTTGAAAAGGTCGATGTGAGCTTTGTGACTGCAGCATGTTGTTGACTCAGTGCTGGCTGCCAATGTTTAGGGAACCGGGTAGTTATGCACAGCTACAGGATGTCTATGTCGGTAATGGTGCTCATTGTAATGTGTGTAGATTGGAGTACCTTGATGACAAGTGTTGTGTGGTGGCTGTGATGCCACCGCCTAACTAGTGACTATTGTTCTGTTGTGTTTTCGTAGGTCCCTTCAGCCTCTCCTTGCCTAGGGACAATCCGTGCTCCTGTAACATTGTAATTATGGTGAACATTGCACATACTGTGATAAACATGGAGCAGACACAACGACATTGGTGTGTAAGCAGTGTTTATTTACAATGGGTATATCTAACAGGGGAGTGAATATTTACAGTACTGTGAAGGGTGGAGCAATGAGTTGTCAGTAATGGTAGATGAGACACTTGATTCCGCACCACATTGATGTGGTGACCCAGTCCAACAGACGGATGCCATTAACATGGCTGTGTGGGGAAGAACAGTTGACAGAGTCAATGGCAGGGTGAAGAGGTGTGGCATCATGGCTGGCTCCTTGGATGGCGTTTGGCAGGTGCTTTGCCACGGGTTACTCCCAAGGATTTCTTCGGACAGCCACTTGGTTTTTTGCTGGGGGGCCACAGATACTGGGCCGGTGGAGTCTGAAGAGTCACCCCTCTCCGTGTCCACAGGGGAGGAGGGTGAACTGGCATCCTGCGTGTCAACAGAGGGAGGTGGAGGTGTTGTCTGTGCCGCAGGCCTGACCCTCAGTACCACCACTAGTTGGGCCAAGATGTACACGATTTGGCCCATGCGGTTGTCTATGGACCTCAGCAGCTGTTGGAGATCATGGGCATCTTGATGAGCCTGGCCCGCTTATCCCTGGACCTGTTCATAGGCCCCAAGGACTCTGGTGATGTTTGCCAGGGCTTCGTTCCCAGGGTCCTGTTGTCTTTAACTCGTTCTTGGCCTCCCACCTGCCCTGTTGTCACGGACCTGTTACCGTACCACTGTATGCACACGCCTACTCTCCCTGCCCTCCACAGTTATTTGTGTGGGGTGGTCATCCTCTGGGGCAGTGCGAGTGTTGCAGCCAGCACTGTTGGTGGTGCTGCTGGTGGTGGTGGTGGTGGCCCACAGGTCGGTCCAGCAGGGGTCAGCATTGTTGTTGTTGCTGAGGGGGCGGGGAGAGGCAGTGGTGTCCTGGGGCCTGTTGCACCATGGCATACCAGATGGGCCGGCTTGGAGCTAAAAATCCTCAAAATCCAGGGAGTCCGCATCAGAGAGTCCATGTTCCGGGGGAGGAGACTGGCTCTGCAGGTTGGTGTTGTCGTCCTCTGCAGTCAGTTCTTGGTCACCTGTGGGGCAGAGGAGAGATGGTCATTGACGTGCACCCCTCAAGCTTGCTGTTCAATGTCTCTTATTTACAGGTTATGCAACACACATTTAACTATTTCACACATTGTTTATCTGCACAGTGATGCACATCATGACATGATGTGGGTGTACATACATTATTTTTCACTGGTGTGACATGTCAACGGATACCAGGCCCCACGTGCAGATTTTAAGATTACGATGAAAGGTTGTCATCTAACAACTGGCGGATATACAACTTGATGTGAAGCATCTTTGCTGATTACTCTGACTGGCAGCCATTATATTTGCACATGAACTAGCCATTGTCATCTCATGCATACCTTTGTCCTGTCCCGTGCTTTGATTTATTTGTTCAGCAGACCATGTTTGTTTACTTTTCCTATTGTCCTTCATGCTCAGCCCCCATGTAAGTTACAGAGAGCATTCGTTGCTGTGCATGTTTGAGCACTGATTTGCTTCAACCTGCGATTTAATGAGTCACACTTCTGTTGCTGTGACAGTTACATACGCTTAGCTGTATGCACACTGTAAATTGGGATTGTATCTGTGTCAGTGTTTGTGTTATGTGGGGCCTTGTGTTGTCATATGTCTCCATGTTTTTCTTGATGAATGCTGGGGTGCATGCACTGTCTGCTTACCTGTCCTGTTGTTGTGTGCAGATTTAGATTCCTTATATAGGTTTCCCGATTTATGTCATTGAATAGGTACAATTCACATTGCCCTTATTTGGACATAGAAATCCGGTCCTTATTTAGACTTTGTCCGTACAAACCAAATACAGGCATGGCCACCTACATCCGTCCATCCACGTCACAATGAATTCTTGGAAAACCAGACCCTTAAGCCTTTAGGAATTTCCCTCAGCTTGAATACTGATTTCTCCAAGAACTCATTAAGTATGCATGAACATCTATTCCTTAGGGGTTCATTCAAGACGTTCCTCTGCCCGACTTTTACGTCAATACTGGCATTCCTAGACACCTTCAAGGTATAAATATACCAGCACTTGCCCCGGCAAATTGCGGTTCCCGGAGGATTGGATCCAACCCAGACTACACGGTTCGCCACCGCAAGTTCGGAAGGAGATCGAGTTCCAGCCTGATGCACTGACCTGACGCTGCCATCCTCCTCGCAGAGAATCCATCTCCAGTGCTCTCTGACTTCCCTTGCGGGGGGTTAGACTATCGTGTCCAGAAAAGAGATTCCAACCGCTCTCATTCTCAGGTATGGAGCTGACTAGAACTTAGAGAAACTTTTGGCAACTCTTGGCTAAACTAAAATATAGCTAGCTATACTTTAGAAACAGCACCTACTTCAAACCTCGTACTGCACTTAGGTTAGGTACACTGGGGTAGAACAATTTAGAAGCATCAGATGAGTATCATATTTTAGCATTATGTTATTTATGTATGTATTTTGATTAACCCCTTGAGTGCCCATGACGAGATGGTCTCGTCATGGGCCGCGGTTGCGCTGTGCCCATGACGAGACTATCTCGTCATGAGCCCCGCCCGCTAATGAAACGCCCGGCACAGGGCGTAGAAAGGGCGGGGCACTCAAGGGGTTAAATATATGTCATAGCTACAAACCATGCTATTGCAGTATTATTTTATCTTACTGCTAACCTCGTACATATTGTACTTCGCAGTCTGTCTTACGATTGTAGCAATTCATATCTCTTGCATGAGAAATAAGACTGTTCAATAAACCCTTTTATTGAAATGCCCGTCTCTATTTCTGTGCAACTGTTATCTATTGTTTCCACGATTCTGAGACTTTTCCGATTCTAAAGGGAAACAAAGTTGTCAGAGACTAATCCCTTCTTGTATATTCGAGAAGTTTCTAGTGACCTCTGAGTTAGCTGGCACACACAAGTAATTAAGTTTAATATACTCGATAGAGACATACTGACCTTAGTCCTATGTCAAATCTATAGTGTATGTTATTCCAATGCGCAGAGCCTATCAGGGATATAGGAACTACACTACACTGTTGTCACATTGTGGTTGACTTTCTGGCACATGCTACTGGGTGTGGTGGAGTGCTCCATGCTGCTCAGGGGTAGGACAGCGGTGTCTGGTGGGAGTTGTGGTACAGGTCTCCCACCCCCAAACAGCCCTCCATGTGAAGATGGCTACCTACCTGTGAGTTTGTTTGATGAGATACAATCGCTGCCACATGCTTCTGAGTGGGAGGGAGTGCTCCATCTTGATGAGCTGGGAAACTAGGGTTCATGGTGGGAGTTGTTGTGCAGGCCTCCCACCCACAGACAAAATAACCTTGGTAAATGTCTGCCTACCTGTGAGTTTGTTTGTAGTGATATAATGGCTGCCACATGCTTCTGGGTGGGAGAGAGTGCTCTATCCTTCTCAGGGGTGGGACAGGGGTGCCTGGTGGGAGTTCTGGTGCAGGCCTCCCACCCCCAAACAGCCTCCCTGTGAAGACGGCTACCTACCTATGAGTTTGTTTGATGAGATACAATGGCTGCCACATGTTTCTGGGTGGGAGGGAGTGCTCCATCCTGCTTAGGGGTAGGACAGGGGTGCCTGGTGGGAGTTCTGGTGCAGGCCTCCCACCCCCAAACAGCCCTCCCTGTGAAGATGGCTACCTACCTGTGAGTTTGTTTGATGAGATACAATGGCTGCCTGTTAGACCTGGCACCGTTGGCGTGGGTCACCCTTCCATTTTTGTCTGTGCCTAGATGTATTTTTGTGCTGGTGTTAGCTGCTCAGGGCCCTGTGACACTGCCATCCAGTGCCAAAGGGCAAGTGCTCCCTATGGGAAAATGTATTATGTGAATTGACTTCCATGTTTGGCTTATTTGGTTTACTATCAGTCCCTAGTAGAGTGCACCAGGGGTGCCAAGGGCTTGTATATCCAAATGCTGCTAGTGGGCTTGCAGCACTGGTTGTGCCACCCACAGAAGCAGCCTGGTAAAATGTATCTAAGGTCTGCCATTGCAGAACCTGCATGCAGTCGGGTACTGTCATGCTGACTGGGCAAGTGTCCCCACTTGCCAGTCCATAAACCTTCCCTTACCTTCATGTTAGTCACCCCTATGGTAGGCCCTAGGGCAGGGTGCATTGTAAGGATAAGGTAGGACATGTCCTGAGGTGTGTGGCATGTCCTAATAGTGAATTACAGCCATTTTCGTTTTTCACTATTGTAAGGCTACCTGCTCTCCATAGGCCAGAATGGGCTGCTAGATTATAACACTCTATAATCCTAGCAGGCTCAGGAAGCATGGTAGAAATTCATGTTCAGTATGCCTGAACTCAGAATAATAAAATACATCTTTTAGTAAAGGTTATTTTAATATCCTGGGTTTGCAAATGCTACTTTTAGAAAGTTAGCCTTTGCGTGCCTAACCATTTCAGTCTGCCTCTGGAGGGGAGGGCTATCTTCTTTGTGTGTAGCTTGAGTGACAGGGCGGGAAGTTCCAGGAGACAGGCTGGGGCTGCCAGGTGGTGAATAGAGAGATTACACCAGGATGGGTGGGAGGAGTGCACCTTGACTCTGAATAGGGCAGTGCTCTGCCACCACAATGCTGGCTCCACCCCCTGGGGAGCGTCTGATGTCTCTGCCCTGCCTGCTGAAAGAAGAAGCCAGAATCCCAACAACAAAGTGCTCCTCACTGAAAATAACTGGACTGGGATTATGCAAAGGCCCCCCTGGCCTGTAAAGACAAAAGAAACTTGGTATAAATGTAGGAGCCCTGCTCCTAAGAAATCAGATACTGATTGAACCACGAAGAAACTCTGCCTGACTAGAAGGACCTGGAATAAGCTGAAGGAGGAGTAACTTTCCCTAACCTGGGGGATTGACCTGCAGTTGGTGCCTTGCTGAGAAAGGAGAGGGAAAGACTAAGAGAGACTTTGCACTTTGTTTTCAACAATCTCCAGGGGCTTGGAAGAAGAGCTTGCCCCCTGAACTGAGTCCCAGGACCATTGGACTCATCTGCCTTCCAAAACTGAGTTGCCTGGACAATTCTTGCTTGTTTCCCGCTGGATTTGGCCCCAGTACGACTCGTACTCCATCCGCCGCGAAGCCGTGTCTTTGCCGCCCGGCACCGTGTGTCTACGCTGATCCAAAAGCGTTAGTACGTGCTGTATCCCTCCCGGCCGCATCGCACCTAACCTTCCCCGCCGATTCGTACAGCCCTGGCTGCCGAACGCTGCTAACGTACTGCACCCTGCCGTGCTCAGAGCCGAGACGCCGCATCGCACCGATCCTCCCCGTACGCTGTACGGCGCCGAGAAGTGTCGCCGCCT
This sequence comes from Triturus cristatus, assembly GCF_964204655.1. Taxonomy (NCBI): domain Eukaryota; kingdom Metazoa; phylum Chordata; class Amphibia; order Caudata; family Salamandridae; genus Triturus; species Triturus cristatus. The sequence goes on from NC_140590.1 coordinate 562,245,366, forward strand.
ATCCGCACCGAAGGTACGGCTCGAACGCCGAACGCCACGGACTCTGCAAGCTGATTCAGCCCATCCGCACATATCCCTGAAGGTCCCGTACGAACGCCGCGTCCCGACGCCGCGACCCGACCAGCATCTGAATGCGCTGCCGAACTACGACCTGGACCCATCAACTTGTCCCGCACTGTCCGTCGCGGACCCCACAAAACCAAGGTACTTGTTCGCACCGCAGCGTGCACGTCACGGACCCCGGAGTCCGCAACGATTGTTTGACTCGTACTTTCCTTGTTTTTAATGCCAACGAGTCGCACATCCAGGTACGAACCGTACAGAGCCTGAAAAGAAGCAGAATTGACTAAAAGAAGCCTATTTTTGTATTTTAAGCCTTTTTACAAGAACATTGAACGTTAAAATAATACTGTGGTCATTTTATTCGTTATTCTGGTCTTGTGCTAAGCCTTATATAAAGAAAACTATTTTTGATACAACCATGACTGGTGTCCATTTGTGGTGTGTCATTGTATTACTGTATGTGTTCACAAATGCTTAACCTATGACGCCCTGAGAATAGTCTTGACTGCTTGCGCCACACTACCTGAAGGGTGAGCAGGGGTTATTTGAAAGGGTGATCCCCTTATCCTGACTTAGAAGTAAGAGTCCCTGCTTTTCACAAGTGCATACCTGTGCCAACCAGAGATTCCCAATTCTAACACTGCCACATGCTTCTGGGTGGGAGGGAGTGCTCCATCCTGCTCAGGGGTGGGGCAGGAGTGCCTGGTGGGAGTTGTAGTGCAGGCCAAACACCCCCAAACGGCCCTCCCTGTGAAGATGGCTACCTACCTTTGAGTTTGTTTGATGAGATACAATGGCTGCCACATGCTTCTGGGTGGGAGGGAGTGCTCCATCTTGATGAGCTGGGGAACAAGGGGGCATGGTGGGAGTTGTTGTGCAGGCCTCCCACCCACAGACAGAACAACCTTGGTAAATGTCTGCCTACCTGTGAGATTGTTTGATGATATACAATGGCTGCCACATGCTTCTGGGTGAGAGGGAGTGCTCCATCCTGGTCAGGGGTGGGACAGGGGTGCCTTGTGAGAGTTGTGGTGCAGGCCTTCCACCCCCAAACAGCCCTCCCTGTGAAGAGGGCTACCTACTAGGGGTGGGCGGAATTTGCATAATCGCATTACACAAATCTTCACTAAAACGTCAAAAATCTCCGCAAACACGCGGAAATATCGCGAAGCCGCGGAAGTGCTTGTCCCGCCTGTTCACGATGTTTTTTGCGTGATCGCGTTGGAAATGTGTCGCCAACTTGCCCATGCGGTCTCTAATGGGCGCGGCCATCTTGTTTCCACTTGTCCCGCCTATTTCCTGTTCCGGGTCGCGCAATGCATGCTCGCACCCGTTCGCGAAAAGTATTTCCTGTTCGGGAACGCATATGCGTCGCAATGGGCGCAGCCATCTTGTTTTTCACTCTATTGCTATGGTTCTGGGACCTGCTTTTCAATCCTCCCTCTATTTTTTCAATCCTTTGTTTCTGAAAACTTTGTTTTGATCTTTTTTATTTATTTTCTCTCTCTATTTTCCTGATTCTATATTTTTTGTTTTTGTCTACTTTATGTGTGTTTTTTAACTACTTTTTCTATTACCTGCTTTTTTCATTTCTTTTGCTTACTTTTTTAATTTTTACCTTTTCTTTTCCGCCCCCGCATACCTCAGAACAATGGCAAAGGGCCACAGGGCGCATCGCAGCCAGAGCCGCGACCGCCTTCCTTGCGAAAGGCGGCGCCCACAAGGGGTGCAGACACGGGCCTTATTTGGGGAGGTGGAGTTGGCCGCACTGTTTTTTTTGTGCAGCGCCACCTCCCCTTAACACTGGCAGCAGGCGGCAGGCCTGGGTTCGGGTACGGGCTCCGGGAGCGTCGGCAGCGGTGGGGAAAGGTGCGCTGGGCAGTGTTTCGCTGCTCTGGTGTCCGGCGCAGCCAGAACCAGTTGACGCACCGGTGGTCCGATATCCTGGACCGGGAGCAGGACCTGCTGGACCTGCTAGGAGTGGGGATCCCAGGTCTTGGTGAGTAGCTATTTAATTATTACTACTTTGTGTCTGTTCTTCTGCTCTGTGTTATATATTGCAAAGATATTTTTTTTCCAACCAGCTAGAATGCTGCTGCTTACATTACAGGTAATTTACGTTTAAAAGTCTTCTATGATTGTTATGACACAGGTGCTCTGTGCTACTAATATTGTTATTTGCAACTTTGCGTTTTTGCTCGTTTTGCGTGATTATGTAAGAGTTTATTTTAGAAAACTTAAGTTAGGTAATGCTAGAGTGACTCTAGTCCTTCCTTTGTCCTGTCACTAAGAGATGGGGTGGATTGATACTTAGGTTTAGTTGCTTATTATGAGTTTGTAATTTTTTAGTGGTCTGCGTGACGCCCCCTCTGTTACGTCACGTGCTGCTGAGTGCTGCTAGTGCTTACCCCAGTCCTTAGTAGAACCTTTTGTAGTTTGTTCAGTGAGTGGTAATAGGCTTAGCAGTTAGCACTAGCAGAACATCAGCATCAACCAACCAATAATTAGGTGTATGCAAAAATGCAGGCATGTGTCCTCCATTTATGCATTTTTGAGGACTAAAAGAAGTGGAAATGCTTACTCTGGTGCCGATTCCAATCCATTAAAAATAATTTGCGTACGACCCGTATCCGTATTTGTTTACGTACGAGTCGTAGAAGCACCGTACAAACGGCCAAGTACGATTCGTCCGTGAAAAATAACTACGAATAGCGTCGGGAAAAGTCTACGAGAGTGCATCGGAATGTGTTCACGTCCGAATATCGTCGGGAAAAGTGTACGAGAGTGAGCCGGACATTTTTACGTGCAAATCGTAAAACACAAGTCCGAGCACGCAAGTACGATCCCGACCGTCCGTCCGAATACACAATCGCACGTAAAAAGGCCCATACGGAGCCAACGCAGTAGCACACATGCACACGGGTAAACACATGCCCGTGTACGAGCCGTACAGCCCCCCCACCCCCCAAATATGTCAGCACCGTACACCACCCTGTCCGCACTGTACCCCAGCCCCGCAACTGTATGCACCGTACCCTCCCATGTACGTGCCGTAGCCCCCATGTATGTGCCTTACCACCCCTGTCTGCACTGTACCCCAGCCCCGCACCTATACGCGCCGTACCCCCCCATGTACGCGCTGTACCCCCCCTGTAGGTGCATCACCCCCGCAAGTACGCGGCATACCTCCGCATGTACGTGCCGTACCCCAGGGGTACGTGTACGCACCGTACCCCCACCGCATGTACGCGCCTTACCCCCCATGTACGCGCCGTACCTCTGCATGTACGCGCCGTACCCCAGGGACGCACCTGTACGCACCGTACCCCCACCGCATGTACGCGCCCTCCCCCCATGTACGCGCCCCCCTCCCCCAATGTACGCGCCTCCCCCCCATGTACGTGCCGTACCTCCGCATGTACGCGCCGTACCCCAGGGCCGCACGTGTACGCACCGAACCCCCACCGCATGTACGCACCGCACTCCAACACCGTACCCCAGCACCCTCACCCAGCATCGCATATGTACGGATCATACCTACGCGAAAATGACTCTTACAGAACCAAGACACTGTAAAACAGCACAAGGTGGGTCAATTCGACTAGCACAACACCACAAAACACGTATACATGACAAAATACATCTCAATGACTGACCTGGCACATCCAAACAGGCAAACAGAGTCCCCAAACCACAACCACCACTTATAACACACCCACCAAAATTCAAACACAGCCACACCCAAAAATGGACCAATAAAAAGGGCCCACACACACAACCCATGAGCCTTTGCAACAGACCCACTGCTGCCAGACCCCACTGAGAAACAACTCCACATAGAAACTACTCCACATCACTCATACCTCCACTACACCTTCACTCACACACCTTCACACAACCTCCTCCACAAACATCCCCCTCTTCACATTCACACACACACACCCACAACCATCCACAACCACACCCACACCCCACACCATGCCCACAGACAAGAATCCAAAGTTCACAACGGCGGAGCTGGACCTCCTTGTCAACGAAGTCATCAGAGTTGAGCCACAGCTGTTTGGAACATTGGTCAGACAGACCAGCATAGCTGAAAAATCTGCCATGTGGCAGAGGATTGTCGACAAGGTGAATGCTGTTGCGACCATCCGACGGACCAGGCATGAATGCCAAGCCAGGTGGTACGATCTGCGCAGGGCGGTCAAGAGGAAAATGAATGAAGAATATGCCCAGACTAACATCACTGGAGGTGGGCCGCCCCGCAGACTCGTACACTACCATCCCTGGGAGAAGAAGGTGATGGCCCTGCTACCGCCGGTGGGAGTACACGGAGTCGAAGGAGTCGCAGAGCCTGGTGAGTACACAAACAACTTACGTAACATGGGCGCAATGGGGTCCACACCACATATACACCAAATGCACGCAACTTCCCCCAAGCACTCACCGCAAACAACCACACTCAAAAACCACGCTCATGCCACTAACGTCACCATGCACCCTTCACAAATCAAGGCAAGGCCATGTCCAAGCCTACAACAACCACAAACACAAGACTGGATGTCCGGGAGGCTGGGAGTGTGGGCCCCACACAACACATTGTGAAAATCAGACTCAGACACCAATGCCCTCAGCCCATATGGCATAGGTACATAACCATGCACAATGCACAGAGACTGGCAAAGTACTGACAAGGTAGATGACACTTGGCCCTGCTGTATGCAGCACAAGGCCCTCCTGGGACCACTGTACACTCAAACAACAACTCCACAAGCACAGGTATCTAGCACAGGAACTCACACTCTCTGTCATGCCAGCATGCACCATGAGGGGACAGACACATTACCTGGGAGACCCAATGACAACTCACACTACACACAACAGCAGGCCCGGTCACAACCACCCCCCTAACACAAGCACACACACCCGGGCCAGGCAACGGATTTACACACTCCCACAATGGACATATGACACAACAAGACCGATCCAGAACCAAATAGGCATCAGAGCAAACAATCTACAGGTCAAACACTCAGGAGAACATCCCAATCTGTCCCCCGCAACATACCCATCCCCAAGTGGACATTGAGAGGAATGCTAGGCACATCCAACTACCTGGAGGAAATGTGTCAACTTGAATATGTATGAAACATAGATGTCGCATGAAACACCATTAACATTGTCTCTCTCTCACACACAGGGCAACGTTGTCGATCTCCCCCCAACACTGGGGGGGAAGAATCACAGTCCCAGGCACCGCGTGAAGATGATCCCACCGGTAGCAACGACTCTCAACACTCCGTGGATGACCCCGACCAACCTGGACCCTCTGGTGCCCAAGCCCCTGCAGCACCTGCGTCAGGTACATCTGTGCCAACCACCACCCCCATTCCTGCCACATCCCAGGACACACCCAGGAGCCCTGCTCACACTGAACAACAGAGCCAGTCTGACCAGGAGGGAAAAGGTTCTCCGGGCACCCAGGAAGAGGCAGGCAACCCTGCAAATGCCATCCCTCAGGGGTCCCGTAGACCCGATATGCCCACAAGGGCAGGCCAGGCTCAAGTGGGCTGGGGTGGTGGGAGTGGAGGCAGGCGGAGGCGCGAACCTGACCAGCCAGCTCAGGACACCGGTATGTCACACATACGCAACATCCTGGACTCATACCGGCGTGACACCAGAGGCATCAACCAGGTCGTGTCAAGACTCTCCGAGATGCAGGGGACCCTCGATGACATTAAGAACCTGCAGGTCGAGCATCATGCCAGTCATCAACAACACCAAGGACGGATGGAGGCAAGACTGGCTGAGCTCCTGGCGGTGCACAGGGAAGTGAGCCAATCACTCCGTCAGATCGCCCAAAACCTGGCAAACCCTCCCTGTGCCACCAGGCGTAGACCAGCACCAGACACAGGGAGGGAGGTGGAGGAGGATTCATCTGACGGAGCGTCCCCAGTATCGTCAAGGCCTGCATCTGAGGGTCCCCGGAGGAAGGTGGGTCATCCACGGAAAAGACCGTGAGAGTCAGCGGACCATCCCCATCTCCCAGGTCACCTGGCCTGGCACCTGGCCCTCTGGCGCAACAGCAGCACCTCATCCAATGACATTCTCTGCCACATGGACTTGCTGGTCACAGTCTGACCAATGATGACCAACACTGTGGTCTGGACTCTGATGACTTCCAATGTCAAGCATACCATGTCCCCCTGTGAAGTTTGGATTCTGTTCCCCCGGTACAGAACCCAATTGCATCTATCAAACCACTTACCCCACCGTAAATAAATATTTCACTTTGGACATGAGACGTTCCTGTCATTTTGCATCATTCAACGACATATGTGTGTGGAAATGTCAAACTATGGCTGAGCGTTGAACCAACTCCAGCCATCCATACCCTGGGATCAGAGTCTGGTACAGGACACACATGGGTCACAAGGTATCATTCAATGTAGGCATGGAGCACAACACTCACCTGTGATGGCCTCTGGCTGCTGAGGGGGGGCTTGCTAAACTGTGCGTAGAGACCTATTTGGGAGATCATCATCAAGGCGTAGAGGTCATGGTTCATGTGGAGGTTCCCGGGGAGGGAGTCCCAGGTATGTGTGGCCAGGTGGGAGAACAATGTCCTGTATGCTGGAGTACGGTGGATGTGAAGAACGGTGGCCAGGGCAAGGTTGGATGCATGGAGATGGCCCAACGGGATCTAGGATGACAAATGTACAAGGTTGGTTGGGGCCGGGGTTGTGGACTGCCTCCTGAGTGTGGGTGGGGAGTGTGGAGGTCACCCTGCAGCAGACAGTGATCCATTGCAGCTATCCATGGTGGACGGTGAGGTGGCTGGGGCACAGGGTGTTGAATCTGAGGTGTGCAGATGCCCCCTGGAAGTAGACCAGTTTCCTGGGAGTTTGGATGTACTTGCTCCGTAGAGGGCAGGGCAGTATTTGACACGGATGTTGTCATGGACCTGGAGGATGGTCTGTCTTTTCTTGGAGTGGATCTATCTGTGGATCATGTGCATAATGCAGAGACAAGGGTAGGGGAGGAGGAGTTGCCTTGGTTGTTAAAAAATCTTTTCCGTGCACGGTCACGCATACTCACACCATCGCAGGGGCGGACTCTTTAGCCTTTACCATCTCCCTATCGCCGCAACAAGCGCTGAAGGGTCTGATTGTTTACAGACCCCCGGGCCCAGTGGGATCCTTTTTTGATGATCTCCAGCAGGCCATGTCGATCCTTGTCCTTAGATCGGAGCTGTGCCTACTGGCGGGAGATTTTAATTTCCATTTGGACGACCATAATGACCAGGACGCCATCAAATTGCTGGATATTGCATCCACTCTAGGCCTTTCCCCCTATCTTTCTGGTCCGACCCACAACAAAGGCCACACACTCGATCAGGTGTTTTCCACCACACCTATCATGGCTGTAACTCTTCTGCCAGTCGTCTGGTCTGATCATTATCTTGCCCACTTTGAAATACCTTCTACTGTGACCTCTCCGGCCAGTGTCATGAGGCAGCAGGGCAGCAGCTATAGGGCATTCCACCGGGTGACCCCAGACATGCTAACGCATGCCCTGGCAGATCACCCTGTTTCCTGTACTGGCGACCTGGAGAAAGATCTGGAGAGCCTACAATCCTGGCTTCTTGCCAGACTAAATGAGCTCGCTCCCTCACAGCCACCCAGATCTGCTGCCCGGCGGGTCTCTGCCCCCTGGTTTACGGAGGATTTAGCCCACGCTCGTAGGCAATGTAAAGCTGCTGAGCGGGCGTGGAGAGTCCAGTATGAGCCTGAAGCCAAACAACGCTATAAAATCATGATGAAGTCCTACCACGATCTTATCTTACAGGGCAAGAAATGTTACTTCGCTAAAAGGATTGAAGACGCAGCTAACTCCTGTAAGGAGATTTTTTCTATTGTACGTGAATTTACCAGCCCCCGGACAACCGACAACCTCTACTCAGGGTGCCCCGGTGGAGACCTGGGCTAACACTATTGCCAATTTCTTCACCACCAAAATCAGGCTAATTCAGGATTCTTTCCCGTCGAGAGCGTTAGATGATTTATCTACGATGCCGACGGAGACAGTCTTCCTGTCTCCTCCTGGCCCAGCTTTGCTAGACTTTCCTCCCCTTCCGGTTGCCGCATCCTTAGCCTTGATGAGGAACCTTAAATCAGGCTCACCATTAGATCCGTGTCCAGCAAAATTCTTAGCGAAAATGGCAGATGTCATTAATCCCATAGCTAATCCTATCCTCAATTTATCCCTGAGTCAGGGTTTTCTGCCCCAGGCCTGGAAGCAAGCCATGGTCATCCCCCTGATCAAGAAGCCCAATCTTGATCCAGAGGCGCCTTCTAATTATAGGCCAATCTCGCTCCTTCCAGCACTGACCAAGATCCTGGAGAAACACGTGCACAGCGTGCTTTCTAACTTCCTGGAGTCTAATGAGTTACTTCATGAATCCCAATCGGGCTTTCGTTCCAACTTAAGCACCGAGACGGCGCTCCTGGAAGTCTCGGAGATCGTGAAGGAGGTGCTGGACACAGGAGGCAGGGTGATGTTAGTCATGTTAGACCTGTCGGCGGCGTTTGACACCGTCCCCCACGAGGATCTCCTCACTAGACTTCATAACATCGGTCTAGGGGGGACGGTGCTCAACTGGTTTCGTTCCTTTCTGGCCAACCGCCGGCAGACGGTCTGGGTCCCACCCGGGTCCGCCGAGATGCCGCCATTGGGAGTCGGAGTGCCTCAGGGCTCTGTACTGAGCCCCACTCTATTTAACATCCTTATGACCCCTCTGGCGACACTGGCGGAGTCCTACGGGGCCCGGATCGTCTCTTATGCTGACGACACCCAGCTTCTATTCACCTGTCGTAAGAGCGAAGAGTTCGATGGAGAAAGGATCTGCGAGTGCCTTGGGGCTGTCTTTAGCTGGTTTTCACACAACAGCCTCAAATGCAACTCGGACAAATCCGAAATACTATTCTTCGGATGCCCATCAGAACCAGATTGGCAGGGATGGTGGCCTGCTGACATGTTCCCTCCCACTCAGTCCTCTAAGTGGGCTAAGAACCTGGGGGTTAAAATTGACAACGAGCTCTCGCTCAAATCCCAGGTTTCCACTCTTACGGGAACATGCTTTGGGATACTCAGAATGTTGCGCAAGTTCTTTCCCCTTCTCTCGGAGGAACATCGGAGGATCACTGTTCAGGCACTCATAGGGTCCAGATTGGACTATGCAAATGTCCTATATCTGGGTCTGCCTGAATACCTCCTCCAGCGTTTGCAGGTTACTCAGAACGCTGCTGCTCGTGCAATTTTTGGCCTGCACCGCCGCACCAGTGCCTCCAATCTCCTCGTATCCCTTCACTGGCTTCCGGTGCGGAAGAGGATACTTTTCAAGGCCATGACTCTCGCCCATAAGGCCTTGCATGGCAATGGTGCCAAATATCTTCAGAGGAGGCTGGACTTCTATCGACCTGTACGATCCCTCAGGTCAGAAGCTTTGGCTTTGGCTCGGGTGCCACGCATCAAAAGGGCTCGGCTAGGCGGCCGGTCCTTTAGCTTTCTTGCTCCGCAGCTATGGAATTCCTTACCGGTGTCCTTGCGAAACACCGCTAACCTGCTTGCCTTCAGAAAAGACTTAAAAACCTGGCTGTTCACTGGATAATCTGCCCCCTCTTTAGGCCCCTGCTCTTTTTACTATTATGTTTTCCAGCTCTTTCTTTGGTCTGGAGCACAAAAGCGCCGGGACACTCCTTTGGAGTAGCCGTTGCGCTATAAAAGTCCCATTTAACATAACATAACATAACAGAGGGCGTTGCAGCATGAGGTACAGATGCTGTGGACTAGCATGGCATATGTGAGCGAGCCAAACATGATGCACACCATCTTGTGTGTGTGGCCACTGGGTGCTTGTGCAGGGCTCTTGCGGGTGGGACCCAGCTGGAAGGGGACAATCCTCAGATGTTCACCTCAGTCCTGTACAAGTCCAGCCTTAGGTGGCTCGTGTGCAGCCATTCATCAATAGATCTCATGCATACTTGAATGATGGAACTGCCAATGTCTGTGTCTTTGTTGAGGGTGAGAAGCACCTGGCTGTCAATTGCATACGAGCTGAAGATGAGGTGCTGTGCGCATGTGATGGTGGAGAGGGGGGTCCTGGACACTCTGTAGATTGACATGCTGAGAGATGATACCTGTGCCATGTCCCAGACGATGACACCATACTGCACGCTGAAGCCTTGAGTCCCACTCCCATGCCCTTGCTGGGCTACAGAGCCGGTGGGGAGTATTAGGGACGTGACCTGGTTGGTGTGACAGGGCCTGGAAGGCGGGGAAGCGCAGTGTAGGCAGTTGGAGTTGCACACTCAGCATGCAAAGGTGTCGTGTGTGTGCCCAGGGTATGTCTGACAGCAGGCGTTATATGTGCGAATGGACATAGCTCGGAGTGTGGCTGATACATCAGACTATAGTGTGATGTGGGTAATGTAAGGACAGGATGGTGGTGCAATGTGCACCTTGCATGTGCTGATGGTCCAGCCTTTGGCACCGCGTGGTGGCAACAGTGGCATAGACAAGCTGAGGACAGCAAAATGAATGGGTGGAGGGAGGAAGTGAGGAGCATCCTGGAGGCGTGTGTGTTGCCAAATCTGGATACTCTGTTGGCCATTGCTGCAGGGGCCGCAGCAGCAGGCGGCATCTCCTTGCAAAATGACAGAATTTGCACACATAGACTAGGATGTCAGAAGGACAACTGCAACAGGCGCGTGTGTAAAGTAAGGAGTGTCCAGTGTCACATGGCACACCCAGAGACAATGCATGCACAATCACCAAAGAAGCATGACACCGGATCAGTAAACTGAAGGCCGACCTGCGCACAGGAGACACACCCTCAGCAGCTGTTGGTGGCCCATTGTGTGGACCAACATGCCAAAAAACGTACACGACCATGTACTTCATGCCCAATAGGGAACCTAACCCATGAGCAACTGCATGCATGTTGCTAGCCTACACATGGACTCCTATGCATAATCTTCCACAACTATGCCAGATATGCCGCATGCAAAGTGGCAAGAGACCTGCATTGACAGAGATGAGGCACCTTGGAGTGTGACAAACACCTTTATTACTCAGCCTCACACTAAGGCAAATGCATCAATTGGAACAGACTCACAGGTCATTTGGCTGACCATGTGTGACCTACACTGGACACCCCCTTCAAAACACAGATGTGTAAATCCTACTGAGCTGGCGCACAAGTGAAGGGGTTGAGCCTAACACCCCTTGCTGCACACGGAGAGTCTACAATTCCCCATTGAGCCTCATATGGGGATGTCCCACACTATGTCCACCATTAGCATCCCGTATGTTCCTTGGAGACGTTATACACACATTGATGCCTTCATCAGAATCCACACACCATTACAGATGACTGTCAGGAAGGGTGACCATCAATTCATGGGAGCCATGCAACACGTCATGTGGCCCATGGTGAGTCGACATGTATGCATGGTAACACAACATGCACAGGAGCAGTCCCCACATATCACAAACACGTACCACCCACAAAATGCCTTGCTGCACTCCTTACCCCAAATGACTTTTCACCATGTCTGTGCATGTAACTCTGATTCAGCACACGTTGCAATACTCATGAGGAATAGCAGGAGGGCAATGATGGCATGAGCAGACGACAGCCGCAAGAACCTGGGGAGGACAGACACACAACAATTCAGCAAAGAGCTAGTAATCCGCAGACATGTACATGTACTCTACAGGAATGATGTTGTCACCATGCCCTTAACAAATTTAGTGTCCCAGCTAATATGTGTGGAATGACATCATCACTTGAATGACACATCAGAACATACCTCCAAGTCACTTAGCACACAGTCAGCTCGACACACACATTGCAACACATGCCACACAAGGCTCAAAGCGTGCACACTCAGACACAGGGACTCACCATCATGAGAAGAAGTTGCGGATAAGCTGACTCCGGATGTCCTCATCCTCATCCTCATCCTCACTTGCCCCGTGCTCGAGCCCTTCATCCTCCACAGGTGGATGATCCTGCTCATCCGGATCAAGGATGAGTGGCACGGCCTTTTCCACTGCCATGTTGTGCAGCATGCAGCACACAATGAAGATTTTGCAGACCTTCACCGGGGCATATGGGAGGGCGCCGCCGGTCTTGTGGAGGCACCGGAATCTGCTCTTCAGGAGTCCAAACGTCCTCTCAATCACGCGCCTCGTGTGCCCATGGGTGTCGTTGTACCGGTGTTCTGCGGCTGTTCTGGGGTTGCGGAGAGGCGTCATCAGCCATGACATGTTGGGATAGCTAGAGTCCCCTACATGGAAACATCATGTGAAGAAGAGGGTCAGGAGATGCTGTAAGATACAAAGATAGCGCTGAACACAGGACTAACAGAGTATACCCACCAACAAGACATGCTCATTCCACGTGCAGCTGCAGCATCATTTCTGGCACCCTGCTACGCCTCATGATGTATGCATCATGTGCGGACCCTGGAAAACGTGCACAGACATGGGAAATCAGCATGTTAGCAAGACACACCACAAGGGCATTAATGGAGTGGTAATGTTTTCTGTTTCTATAGGCTACCATCTGTGCCTGTGGTGGTACCAAAGCCACATGTGTCCCATCAATGGCCCCAATTACATGAGGCATCCCTCCCAGGGCATAGAACTCACCCTTGACACCTGTCAACTGCTCACGAGTGGGAAAATGGATGAATTCATCCAGGTGTACCAACATGGCTTCTATAACATCATGCAGGACACGGCTGAACATTGTCTGGGACATGCCACCAACATCAGCTATGGTCTATTGAAACGTGCCGGTGGCAAAAAAATGTAGGGCTGCCATCACCTTCACCTTGGGGGTCAGAGCTGTAGGATACCTGTGTTGTGGTTGGAGGTGTGGTGCAAGCCGGCGGGTCAAGTCCTCTATCAACTCTTGCAAGAAGTGATATCTGCGTATGCAGTCATGTTCACGCATGGCATCCAGGTCTGGCATTCGTCTGGGGAGAGGCGGTGCCCTGCAGAGATTTGGAAGGAATAACGAAGAGTGAGTACATTACCACACCAATGTCACTGAGGTGAGCACATGTTCAACAGCTAATACACATCTGCTTAATACAGAGTCTGTGCTGTGCAATACATCCAGGACACGTGGGCCAGCCAGGTGATACTCCTACGAAGAGCCAGCCACAATAGTTGCATGGCAATGTTGACGTGACATGCCATGAAATAGCTGTTGGCCAGTGTAAGTGACAAGCCAGACACATTACATGAGTGACAGACATCCACATATCAGCATTTGAAGGATGTCATCTCATACAGACAGTTGGCAAGAGTCTAGACGCACAGGTCACATGTTATCTGGAAATGGACAGATGACACACATTTCCATTAAGGGGTCCATGTCAAAAACTGATGTTACAGACATTGAGACAACGCCGATATTGCCTCATGTCAAGAAGTCATCTTCGAACCATCATGACACATGTAACGTGTGAGTCCACATGTGGCATGGTGTGCGTATATGTGTGTCATGCACATATGCACACATACACATGTTGGATGCTGCAACAGCAGATGGAGTTGACGGAACACCAACGGAAAGCTCATGGGAACACATGACACACACATGACATAGTCACATCGTGGCACAGTGGGAGTCACATGTGAGGTGTAATTATCCATGTACCTGCCATCAGGGGACAGTTACAGGTGTTGCTGACTGTGCCATACCAGTGATGCAGTGCTTGACACGTGTGTCGCACATGCACACATGTGCAAAGTGTGAAGGGGAAGTGTGCCACGTAGTGCCCCATCACACATGACATGTGTAAACAGCTCATCACACATCTATTGTGCCACAACATGAGAAGACATGTGCCACATCACTGCCTGACACACCTAGGCCCTGCACATGAAGGACTGCACTGACAATGACTTGATGTACAGCCTTGTGCGAGTCTGACACCTCCATTCCTTTCGTGTGCGCCTCCTATCACCAGTGTAAGCAGTGAAACACAGTACACACGCTCTGAGGGCATGTGTAGGGCCCGTACTCACACGTGTACGGGCCATACACACGTGAGTACGTGCCGTATCACTAGGCCCTACGGTACCCCCAACGATAGTGATAGGCACGTACTCACGCGTGTACGGGCCGTACACGCGTGAGTATGTGCCGTATCACTAGGCCCTATGGTACCCCCAACGATAGTGATAGGCACGTACTCACGTGTGTACGGCCCGTACACTCGTGAGTACGTGCCATATCACTAGGCCCTACGGTACCCCCAACGATAGTGATAGGCACGTACTCACGCGTGTACGCCCGTACATGCATGAGTACGTGCCGTATCACTAGGCCCTACGGTACCCCCAACTATAGTCATAGGCACGTACTCACGCGTGTACGGGCCGTACACGTGTGAGTACGTGCCTATCACTATCGTTGGGGGTACCGTAAGGCCTAGTGATAGGCACGTACTCACATGTGTACGGGCCGTACACGCGTGAGTACGTGCCGTATCACTAGGCCCTACGGTACCCCCAACTATAGTGATAGGCACGTACTCACGCATGTACGGGCCGTACACGCGTGAGTACGTGCCGTATCACTAGGCCCTACGGTACCCCCAACTATAGTGATAGGCACGTACTCACGCATGTACGGGCCGTACACGCATGAGTACGTGCCTATCACTATCGTTGGAGGTACCGTAGGGCCTAGTGATAGGCACGTACTCACGCGTGTATGGGCCGTACACGCGTGAGTACGGCCCGTATCACTGTAGTGATGGTGCCCTAGGGGTACGTGTGAAAAGCGCCGTACCTGTGTGGGGATTTAATAATTACAATGGGGACACATGAGGGACAAGTATTAGGGCCTAAATGCATGCTGGTTGTCATTGATACCCAGTTTCAAGTTCAACATTTTACATCATGTGATCTGGAAAAATCAGTTGGCCAAATTTAACATTGTTGCAAAGTGGTTGTTGACTTGACATGATGCTGCAAAATCGAAAGATGCAAAGGCTGTCACTGGTGTATGTTTAAAGGGATTGGAGGAAACGTAGGATGCAAATGAGTCTGACCAATCACTCTGTACTCCTGTAAATGAAATAGGCCAGCAAGGCAGATATAAGGCAGGCAGAACCCATGAGAGGGCACTTGCCTGCACAACATGTCAGTCAATACCACTGCTGCTGTATTGTCTCCCTCTGGCACCATGTCAAGGACTGTGGAGATGGCCCAGCCTTTCACCCAGGAGGAGAACGAGGCCCTGCTGGATGTGATCCTCCCACAGTACCCCATGCTGTATGGTCGACCAGGGGAGCAGGTGAGTGCTGACTCCAGTACCTTTGCCTGTGCACCTTTATTGTGTCTGTCACTTCTGGCATTGTGGCCAGGTGTGACAGACATGCAATGTTGGGTGGAGTGGGTCCCAGGGGGGGGGGGATGGCTTATGTCTCTCATGCGGGGCTTGATGTAGTTCATGTGTGCACTCCTCACTTGCATTGTGCTTACTGTGACATTCACTGCATATTGCATGGCACATTCCGCCAGTCAAATCTCTTGGGCATTCTTGTTCTATTGTCCTGCGATGATTCAGTGGTCACCCCGGTGTGACAGGTGACTGCACCCACAGATGTGTGTGAGAGTTGAGTGGAGCTGTGGTGAGAGTGGTGAGAGTGTCCAAATGATGTGTACGCCCCCTGGACATTGATGTGTGTGAATGTTTCTTGTCATGTGGATGAGTGTCTATGTGGAGTGTTGCACCACAGCTGCATGGAGGAGGCAACTGCTCAATCCATCTGATGTGTGAAGTAAGCCGTGCTGTGTGTCTGACTTGCTGAGCTAGCCCCACACATGTGACCCCCCCTGGCAAGTGGCACATGTGCAGAGTGAGGTTTGCATCCGCTGTTGCCAATGGCAGGTGATTGATGTGTGCCTGTGTGTGTCTGTGTACTCTGCTGAGGTTTCGTCAGTGGCCTGTGGCATGTGACTGCTTTGCGTTGCTGTCCATCAGCCTTGTGTTGCTTGGGATGCACAGAGTGTGCCATGATCAGGGATTGGTTTGCACCCCTCATGCCACCTGTGTACTTACTATGCCATGTAGTGCATTGCTGCGTCCCCAGTGGAAAAAGTCCCTATGACTAAGCTGCTATTACTTGCCAGCATACTATGCCCTGTTCTACAAATCTAAGATGTTCAACTGTGTGTCTCTGTGACATGGTGCAGGTGTAGTGATGTTGTCCCACTTTGTCATCCACACAGGTATCCCCCTACCACAAGGGGAAGATCTGGAAGGACGCCGTCAAGGCCGTGCAATCGGCGGAGGGTCGCAGTCGACGCCTGCCACAAGTGAGGAAGAGATGGCAGGACATCCGGTGCTGGACCCGGAGGAACGCCCGGGTCATGCTGAAGGAGGAGGGTCCTCGCAAGCATGGCGGGCGCCGGCGCCTGACCCACCAGATGCGGCGTGTCCTGGCGGTGGTCTTCCCTGACCTGGATAGGCGGATACAGGAGTTACAACAGCAGGAAGGGGGTAGGTACATGTGTGTTTGTTATGTGTCGTCAGCTTTTGTTGCTGCTCAGTCGCCTGGAGACACTGCCAGGGTATATATGTGCAGTGCATATCCTGTTCCCCCACAATCAACCTGTGCTGTTCTTCCTCTCTTCCCCTCCTTGACATGTGTTACCTGGTCTGTGTGTGATCACTATTGCACATGGTCATCTAGGCTGCCAGTTTATCAAGGTGCACACTGCTTTCAGCATCATGTGTGGGGGTGGTATGCCTGTGCCCTGTCCTGTACAGTCATTAGGGGGTGCATATTTGTTGCCACTGATGCTGAGTCCCAACATAGGAGTGTGAGGTTTCAAATGAACAGACTTGCTGCATGCATTACCAATGTTGTGGCCTCAGACATGATGTGCATGAGTGGGATATTTGCATAGTGCCGGGACGGTTGCTCCTGTAACAGTCAGCTCATTCCAGGACCATGGAGCAGTGTGCACACTACAGTCCCCTGTCACAGCCTGCCCTCCTACTCATGTGTGTCATCCAACACTGTGCACATTCACTGTGGGTTCATAATGGCTCTGCATCTGTGGCATTGTTCCCTGGCCTAGGTAGTAGTTTTCACATGTGTGATACATTTGCCCACTGGACAGGGATACAGCAGTTTGCTTGTGCATGCTCACACTGGGCAGTGCCTGTGTGGCTATTCACAACAATCTGTTGATGTTTGTTTGTGACCAATATGTTTTGCCAGCCCTACAAGGTGATGTCGTGTTAATGAAGCTAGTTTACAAGCACAGTTATTGTAACCCTGAATAAGAGCTTTCACTTCTTGATTGGTATCAGTCACATTGACTCAGGTATGGGTGGGTGTGCGCGGGAGGGGTGTACATGTTCAACCCTGATGTTTCATTGCCAGTTCTGACTTGTGTGTGATGATTCGCAGTACAGAAAGTCATCGTACAGTGCCCCCGTGATGTTGGCCAGTGCTTGTTGTTAGTGCTTCATTGCCTGTGTCAGTTCTTGGCAATCATGTATCCTGCTTGGACATTTTTGGCACCTGTGTGTGGTTCAGATGCTACACAGTTGTGACTTTGTGTGCTGACATCTGTGGGTACATTCTGGCTTGCCATGAGGGGGAACCCACAGTACAGCTAGGCTTTTTTGCTAAACAATTGCAGGCCCATTAGCTTATGCATTGTCCTTGGTGTGGACATGTGTGCCACTCCAGATGACAGTCAGTAGGTCATATGTGTAGCCAACTGTGTGATCAGGTGACGGATAGCCATGTGACAAATGACATTATTCAAGTTGTTACTCTGGGAAAATGTCCATTGGCACTCACTACACCTGTCAACATGTCTCAATGTTTCATATGCTTGACCTTGTTGTTTGGTTGTGAAGGACAATGATGTGCCTGCATGACAGATGTCTCCCAAGGAAGTGCACAAGACACCACCTTTACACTTTCCAGGGACACGCTGGCACATTTTAAAGTAAGGCACAGTTTGGACAACACTTGTTTGGAGTTCATACATATACATGTTCCCACAGCGTGCTAGCATTTGGGTTAGTCCTTGGTTGTTGCTGATACCAAATTACGAGTGTCAAGCCACCCAGCCACCCTGGCGCCATGTATATGTACTTACTGCTACGCCATTTCTGCCTAACAGTGGCTGATTTGAATGAGTCTGGCAGCTCAGACAATGACTGTGTACATGTAGTTTGGTGTGCACCTCCTTGTGTGACTTCTGCTATACAGACACATGTGTGTTGTGTTCACAGAGTGCCACATTCACACATGCTAGACATGTCCATTTTGTAAAGGGTTGTGATTCTCCAGGAGTCACAATGTATTTATTTGGGGTGTCAAAAGTACTCACAGGTCTCTGAGTGTGGGGACACCTTCTGCATTGGCATGTGGTATTTGGCCTTGGGTGCGACAATACTGTTTGTTTCCCAGTGAACAAGAGGTGGCATGCCTTCAAAGTCTTGCTGTGCTCAACTGATCCCAGACACTAGCTTCTCATGATCTTGTGATTTCAAGTTATTTGCTGTTGTGTCCTAATTTTCATTGTTTGCAAGTGGCATGGTGCGTCAACCAACTGGGGAGTGCAGGGCTTACATATGTGGGGAGTATCCTAGATGTTACTCCTGAAGCCTTTCCTGATATACACTGTTGCCTATTTTGTTTGGACTCATGTGTCAGATGTATACAGGTGACTGATTTTGTCCTGTCTCTTCACCTTGCCCACAGCATCATCGGAGGACACCGAGGGAGACACCGGCACGGACGTGGAGGAGGGATCGAGCATTGGTGACACCACTGCTGTGGAGTCGGTGGAATCTAGTGGCACGGAGGGCGAGGGGAGTGAGGTGGAGGACCTGCCCAGTACCAACACAGACTACAAGGCAGACGGGTCCGAGGCTGAGCTCCCAGAGGGGGCGGAGGCTGCTCCCACAGCTGAAAGCAGCGGTACATCTCTCGCCGCCCCCCTCCATTCCCATCACCACCCTCCCACTTGCTCGGGTCCCTTCTGTCCGTGCTAGGCCACACCGTGTCTCCTTCGTGCCAGGCACCGCACCCCCTGCCTCCGTCCCCCCTGCTGCCCTCACTGCAGAGTCTGTGGACATTCAGCGGCAGTTGCAAGTTGGGCAGACATCGATCCTGACTGTCCTCCATGGCCACACCAGACTGCTGACCCAGATGGTGTCGTACATGGAGGGCATGTCATCAGCGATGTCTGACCAACGGATGTTGCCGAGGTCCCTGGACTCGTCACTGACGGCAGTAGCGAGTCACCTGCAGCGCTGCCTCCTTCCCCTACCCCTGGCCCATCCACAAGTCCAACACCCATGCCTGTCCCAAGCACACCCAGACATCCACACACATGCACCCCACCAGACACAAGCAGCACACCACCACGTAAGGGCAAGCGCACACCTCCTGACACGCACACTCAGGGGGTAGCAGGCACACCCACTGGGTCTGGGACACACAGGCAGGCACACAGCCACAGTCCTCATCCACATGACTCACTCCCCAGTCCCTCTGATGTCACTCCCCTTGGCTCACCTGCCCCAGATTCGGAGAAGGAGGCCTACTTTGCTGGGCTGGGCCTCATCCCCACTAGTTCACCTGGACGCAAACGGTCACGGCACTCCACCGGTAGGGGAGTTAAGTCCCCCAGCCCGTCCACCACCTCCCCCAGTAGTGCTGCAACCCATCCCTCCGACCCCCCCCCCCCTCCTTGGGGCCTGTTGTTTCTCCGGGTGCAGGGGAGACGCTTGAAGAACTGGCAGAAGTGTGCAGCGCTGAGCTCGCCTCCACCTTTGGCGCTGCCCCACCCCCTGTGGTGGAGTCGTCTGTCCCTGCACCCACAACACCTACCCTTCCCCCTCCTGTCCCTGCGGTGCCTGGTCCTTCCCCACATGATGCCCCCCCCCCCAGTCGACGACACAGTCTTGTGATGTGCAGGCAAGCTAGGGGAGACGCATGGCCATGTGTCCCCCCCCAAGGACTGATGATATGGACTGGCCATTGGCCTTTGTGAATAGTCTCGTTTACACATTATTATTTTAATGCTGAATAAAGCATTTTCTTTTTCGTTGGAAAAGTCTTGCATTTCAGGTATTGATGTTGATGCTGATGCTACAGGAGTTGGGGTTGTGGGCATGTGTTATGTTTCAGGGAAATGTTGTAGTCTGCTGCTCATGGGGTGGAACCTGGTATCTGCGTGCCATCACACGATCTCTGCAAAGATTCTTTGTCGTGTATGCTCTTTGTGTTTGGAGACATTGTCCCAAGGGGTGTTCCTTCCTCTGTGGCACCTGACATCTCCCCTGCAGAGAGTGGCATAATTGTTGTGTTGCCCTGTGTCTACTTGTCCTTTGTTGGTGATGGATCCCTTCAACTTTGGCCATGCCTGCTCAGCAATGTGTCCGGCTGCATCGTTTGTGCCAAACTTGGTACTCACTGTACTTGTATCTAGAGTATTTTGCCATGCCTTCATGGATAAATGGTCCCTTTTCCGCACAATGCATGTGTGTAATCCCAGCCTACTACACATATGGTACTTGTTCTGCTGGGTATTTGAACACCTGACTCACAATTGTGGCCATTGTATCTGTGGGAACTCCACCCTATTCCTTCCATGACAGACAACATCTTGGTGGCTAGCCCAGCACCTGAACATTCCTATCAGTCCTGGGATGTGCGTGACAGTGTGTGTTCTCTTTGGCTCTCTTAGTTTGTTAGGCAGTGACATGACTATACAGTCTTGTGGCATGATCTCAGTGTGTGTATTGTGCTGCATCTGCCAGGGGTGAGTATGCATGTGTTATTTGTCCTCACACCCACATGTGGTGTGTCATGCAGTGGGGGTAAGACCTCCTTCCACCTGGGAGTGGGACACTGCTGTCAGTGATGTGTTGTTATGGCACTATCATCATTGTCCTAAGTTAGGGATACGTACATTCTCCCATGGAGCTGTGGTCATCTGATAATGATGTACACCTCCCCATTTCTCTGTCCATTGCTGGGAGTCCTCTGCACCCACCCCCATGTCTCTGTCCACTGCTGGGAGTCCTCTGCACCCACCCCTCATATGTCTGGGCACTGCTGGGAGTCCTCTGCACCCACCCCTCATATGCCTGGCCACTGCTGGGAGTGATAGGCACCCACCCCTCATATGTCTGGGCACTGCTGGGAGTGATAGGCACCCACCCCTCATATGTCTGGGCACTGCTGGGAGTCCTCTGCACCCACCCCTCATATGTCTGGGCACTGCTGGGAATGATAGGCACCCACTCCTCACATGTCTGGGCACTGCTGGGAGTGATAGGCACCCAACCCTCATATGTCTGGGCACTGCTGGGAGTGATAGGCACCCACCCCTCATATGTCCGGGCACTGCTGGGAGTCCTCTGCACCCACCCCTCATATGTCTGGGCACTGCTGGGAGTGATAGGCACCCACCCCTCATATGTCTGGGCACTGCTGGGAGTGATAGGCACCCAACCCTCATATGTCTGGGCACTGCTGGGGGTCCTCTGCACCCACCCACCCACCCACTTGCACCCTTGCTGTGGTACACTGCTGTCCTGGGCATACACCACCCCCAATTTACAGCTGATGTGCTGCACGAAGCCGTACACCTACATCCGTGGCGTGTGTACGCCTTGTATCCATCATGTATTGGGGCTGTAGGGGTACGCGTGTACGGACCGTACCCACGCTCTGGGGCGTGGGTACGGTCCGTACACGCGTACCCCTACATCACCACTGCAATGGTGGTACGGCCCGTACCCACGCTCTGGAGAGCGTGGGTACGGGCCGTACCACCATTGTGGCGGTGACGTTGGGGTACGCATGGTACAGCCCGTACCCATGCTCTGGGGGTGGGTGTACGGGCCGTACCACCATAGTGGCGGTGACGTAGGGGTACGCGTGGTACGGCCCATACCCACGCTCTGGGGAACGTGGGTACGGGCCGTAGCACCATTGTAGTGGTGATGTAGGGGTACGCGTGTACGGACCGTACCCACGCTCTGGGGGCGTGGGTACGGTCCGTACACCTGTACCCCTACATCACCACTGCAATGGTGGTACGGCCCGTACCCACGCTCTGGAGAGCGTGGGTACGGGCCGTACCACCATTGTGGTGGTGACGTTGGGGTACGCGTGGTACGACCCGTACCCATCCTCTGGGGGCGTGGGTACGGGCCGTACCACCATAGTGGCGGTGACATAGGGGTACGTGTGGTATGGCCCGTACCCACGCTCTGGGGAGCATGGGTACGGGCCGTACCACCATTGTAGTGGTGATGTAGGGGTACGCGTGTATGGACCGTACCCACGCTCTGGGGGCGTAGGTACGGTCCGTACACGCGTACCCCTACATCACCACTGCAATGGTGGTACGGCCCGTACCCATGCTTTGGACAGCGTGGGTACGGGCCGTACCACTATTGTGGCGGTGACGTAGGGGTATGCGTGGTACGGCCCGTACCCATGCTCTGGGGGCGTGGGTACGGGCCGTACCACCATTGTGGCGGTGACGTAGGGGTACGCGTGGTATGGCCCGTACCCATGCTCTGGGGGCGTGGGCACGGTCCGTACATGCGTACCCCTACATCACCACTGCAATGGTGGTACGGCCCGTGCCCACGCTCTGGAGAGCGTGGCTACGGGCCGTACCCATGCTCTGGGGGCGTGGGTACGGGCCGTACCACCATTGTGGTGGTGACGTAGGGGTACACGTGGTACGGCCCGTACCCACGCTCTGGGTGTGGGTACGGGCCGTACCACCATAGTGACGGTGACGTAGGGGTACGCGTGGTACGGCCCATACCCACGCTCTGGGGGCATGGGTACGGTCCGTACACGCGTACCCCTACATCACCACTACAATGGTGGTATGGGCTGTACCCACGCTCTGGGGGGCCTGGGTACGTCCCGTACCACCATTGTGGTGGTGACGGGTATGCGTCCACGTCCACTTCCGTTGTGGCGGGACGTGGGATTGGTGGACATGCCCCCCGAAGTGACCAGACCATGGAGGTAATTAATGTGCAGGATGTATTAGTATTTTGTGGGGTGTGGCTTATGTTTCCTGCCCCTTGCCCCCCCCTCCCCCCTCTGCCCCTGGGGGTTGTTCTGACCTTCTGCGGCGTCTGCGGCGGTTTCTGAACACGAGGTTGTAGGCTATGAGGGCCGGGATGACGCGTAGGTTGGGGTCCATCGCTGTCCGTCGTGTACCGGTGCTCCTTCTTCGCGTCGTCCTCAATTTCCCGGCAGTTTTTGGCTCCCGTAAAAAATGCTGCGTGCGGAGTAACGTCGGCACGAATCGTACTTGCTGGTCCGCAGAACGCTGCCTGACTCCGTCCGGACGTCGCGTATGCGCCGTCCAGAATCAGATTTGTATGTATTTTTTTGCCAGTCGGTGTTTTTTACGACTCGTACGGAAATGGTGTTTCTGTGCGAATCGTACTTGCGAGTTTGTAAGGTGTTTTTCCCGGGTACGAGTCAGACGGAAGAAACGCTCCGTACGATCATTCGTACCCGGGTTTTACCGGATCGGAATCGGCACCTCTATGTACAATTGGCATGCCTGGAATAGGTGGGCTAGGTCAGGTGATACGTACTACTTAGGCTTAGTTGAAACAAACAAAAGAGGAAGGTGCACCAGTCAGGAGAAGTCCAAATCAAATCTGTATCTTTAGTTATATCCTTTATTTTCTTACAGATACTCAGCCAACGCGTTTCGTTCCACACCGGAACTTCTTCAAGGCTGCAAATAATTGACATGACAAGATAGAAAAACATTTATAATATAAGGACAACAAACATATATAACTTAAAACAAGACTGTCGTATGACACAAACAAATCTGCGAATATTTAGAGAATCTCACAATTACAGAAATCAGAAAAGACATAAAAACCAGTCTTAAAGAATAAACATATACATATGCAATCAAGGACAATATACAAATGAAACATAAATGACAAAAACATGTGTATCGGATAACCGATCCGATCAAATTATAAAATGCAGTGTAGCTGTAAACAAAAATGTGTGCAAGTTCCAGTAGATGTCTAGTCCTAGGTAATCCGACTAGCAGGAACATATAGAAAGTACGGACCTGAGGCAAGATAGATCCGTTGTGTCTTGTAGAGTTAACACAAGATACAAATTAATAGAAACAACAAGGGAAGTAGGGTCAGAATCCCGGAGGAGACAACATGCAAAAGGATCCAAAACTCACCAAATTCAAATCTTTGTGACCAGCGGATAAAGCAATGCAATGTGTCATAATCCCACATACATCGATAAGGTTCAGAGTAAGTAATTTGGTAAGAAGATCAATATATATATATAAATATATTTAAAAGCAACCATCAGTATTGCTATATGTCAATCTAAAAAATACACGGACTGTTGTCTAATAGATGTTCAATGGTTATTAATGTCCTATATCAAGGCATATATCTATAAACAACCACAATTAATATATAAGTTTAAAAAATCATCAAACTCTTGATAAGGTGGATGATAAATAATGAGAACAAGGACTTACCCTCAAGAGTGAATGACATATTACTTGTAATGGGGTGATATTGGGTTGCTGGCGCTGTACGTATAAGTTTAACTTGCGCTCCACAAAAAGAACCGAAATTAAATGGGTTCCAGTGATCTATGAAACATTAAATATAAGATGATCCGCTAAGTACTAATGCAACCTAAAATCGTAAATAGCACACCACATGAATAAAGTGCAAAATGGGCAATTAGGTGACAGCTACGACCCCAATTGTATAGAATTAGCATGATATATTTGCAAAGCAAGCTAATCGTGAACGTAAAGGAACGGCTTAATCTCTAGATATCCTGAAAGAGTTTCTAAGGGAATGACGGCGATGTTAATATAAAAATCGCCATAAAGAAATGCACAACTGCATGTATTGCGGTGCAACAACGGATGGAATCTCCAGAAAGCTTGCATATGAATGTTTGCTAAGTATTCAACTATCGATTATTGATGAATTTTTGTATATATATATATATCAAATCCCCCAAGTTACTACTGCAAAATGATAGGTAGTAGGAGTTATAAGTATAACTACTCGGGATTCTACATATAACAGCACTAGTCGTACCATGACGACAGCGTGACTCAAAAAATCACATTAAGCAGTAGCGCATCACTACTCCAATTGCTTGCCAATGACAGGGTAGTCAAATGCACGGAGGCGAACACACATCTAAGAGGGAGCAACCCTTCGGTAGCTCCGTAGTCCAGTATACAGTCAGTTATAACAAGAGCGAGTGTAACGCTATCCGAGGTAGTAACTAACACTAAGTAACCAAACTCGCCAACAGTGTCTCGCATGTTGAGATAGTTGGCCACAAGCATGTAGCGTAGTAAAAACAGCACACAATCATTTAAAAACGCACACCAATAGTGATCCGTACATAAGGAATCACCGTAAGTAATATAACATAGGGTAATTATGTATAAAGTTAATCGCCACAAAACACACCAAAGAGTAACAGACGCAAGAAAGGTACATACCTAGGAAGTCCCATGGTCCGAAATTCATCCCAGGTAGAAGCAGAAATAAGCGACCAATCAGTCCTAGTCGTACTCCAAACATATTTTAAAGACTTTAGAAAAGACGCGCGAGTCGAGGTCTGAGGTCACGTGGTACACGATGCCTTAGACAGGGAATGCGAAAGAGGACAAGTAAAAATAGTCACCATGGTGGAAAGGTATAAACTACCAACATGGTCTTACACTTTCAGAAAAAAGGGACGGAGAGATATACGGACGTCGCCTATTATACAGCGTGATCATGCCATTCCATAACTTACGAATAACAGACACTTGCGAGTTTGTAAGGTGTTTTTCCCGGGTACGAGTCAGACGGAAGAAACGCTCCATACGATCATTCGTACCCGGGTTTTACCGGATCGGAATCGGCACCTCTATGTACAATTGGCATGCCTGGAATAGGTGGGCTAGGTCAGGTGGTACGTACTACTTAGGCTTAGTTAGTATTCTGGAATCAGAATGGAACACTGGATTAGTGTTGATAAATAATAACTAGTCGGTCCGCGAATCCCCCGATACTACTTGTCGACTAGATTAGATAGGTCAATTTTATTGCAATTGTTGTTTACATTAAGCCTGGGCAAAGCACTACGCTACGCTCGCGTAGTTTGCGAAGTTTGCGCTACTTCGCACTACGCGAAATGCGCGTATCACAGTGCAAACACGCGTAGCGTAGTGCAGCGTTCATTTTTTGCTTGCTCGCGGTCCTCAACGTCAAGTTGGCGACCGCGAGCAAGCAAAATGACATCCTGGCGAGACTTTTTCCATGTTCGCGATCAGCAACATCAAGTTGGTGATCGCGAGCATAGAAAATAAACCTCCAGGCGAGATTCCCAACGCGAGGAGGTCAGGTTTCTCATTGCGAGTGGTCGCGTATGCTCGTGACCGCTCGCGATGAGAAACTACCAGTTCGCGTTGAGAAAGCTGCAGCTCGAGGAAAAATCTACTCGAGCAGCAGAAAACTACAGCTCGCACTGTGCAAGATGCCGTTTTCAATGATTGCACAGTGCCGGTTGCTTGTCCGCACTGTGCAATCATTGAAAATGACATCTTGCACAGGGTACTACGCAGTTCGCGAAGTGCTACGCGTAGCTCGCGTAGTGCGAACTGCAATTTGCGTAGCTTCGCGAAGTGCCACTTCGCGAATTACGCCCAGGGTTAGTTTACATAAATGTTTTTTGACAGTCTTTTAAAAATATTTTATTTGTTTCACACCAATCATCAATGTTTGTCTCTTTCTTTCTTATATCTTTCATGATCAGCACCCAGGGGCAAAAAGACGGGGTCAGAGTCGGCGTGAGCAGTTCAACAACACCAAGGACAAAAGGACCAGAACGAGGGCTCTTCTGCTGGTCCCAGTAAGTCTTCCTGTTTTTAATATTAATAATTCTTATTCACTAACTTCTACTGCACCATATTGTTTCCAAACTATTGTTTCCGTTTCCTAATGCTATTTTTTACCAACAATTATCCTCCGATCTAGACTATCTGTTTCTAAATTCTTGATATCCCTGACTCTAACTGCCTGTGCTATGACTCTCTGTACTACTACTATTAGTCTGTCTGTAGCTAAGCTTGCCCAGTTGGCCACTCTTTATTCAAAAGGTTTTAAATAAAACTCAGATTCACCATTAGCTCTAGCCATTGAGTCCAGTCCTTTGGGTTGTCCTCTTGTACTCCTTCTAGTCTTCTTAATCTTTGAGGCTTTATGAATCTTGATGTTTTTTGACAATTCCACCAACAAAATGCCCAACCAGATTTTACTATTTTGATAGGATAGGACATACTACTACTGTTGTAGGGATTTTGCACATACAGAACTTTGCACAAGAAAATAGGATGTTGGTGATGGGAGGTTGGACCTTCCTCACACCTCAATCAGAACAGAACCCACCACAATCTCCTGCCCGACTAGTTATAGTAGTGTTTCATTACTATTACCTCTCCGAACCCCCCCCAAGATACCCAATGAGTAGACAACCCAGAACATAAGACTCCCGACCTCTCAGTCGTGGAAGTAATGCACATGCACACCCTTCCTTTCGCTCGCTCACTCGTGTAAGTCCATCCACACCAAATACCACTGAGTCTATGTAAGTTCAAAAGTTTTATTTGCAACTGACAAGCTCTGTACGTTGTTCTATAATGCAGCACCAACAGCAAAATGCATAAGATTCAAACTATAAACATGATAACTGAACAGTGGTGGAAGCACCACCAACCCCTTTGTAGGAATATAGTTTATATAAAATTATAAATGAAGATCTCTGAGCGAATTCTGTGGACCCCTCACCTTAAAAGAACCTAGCACTGGTTGCATCATAAGCTCTGCAAAGCTCTGGTTCGTAGAAGGTAATCTTCCGTCTGTTATGAGAAAAATGGTGCGCGTTAGTATATTGCAAGCATTTCTCAGTTATGCCAAAAAGTGTAGCATTTTGGATAAGCAATATGGACTAACACCAGAACTCCATAACAAAGTGGCTTGTTTTGTTTGACCTTGTACGCAGCGCTTAGACAGTAGCAGTATGAGTTCATGTGGGCTCAAAGGCGTCACTCTTTATACAACAAGCCGCGAGGTAACGACGCGTGTGCAAATATAAAAGACACAAAAGTAAAATGGTTGCATGGCTCGGGCTAACTAAGCAAAGACTAGAATGACCCTAGGGACCATATAACTACTAGTGTCTACTCTACTACTACCTGATTTGTACTAGTGATGTCTGTTGTATATGTATGTATTACTATTAACTCATTTTTCAATCTTGCTAGTGAAAAATAGGGGGAGGGGTATATGACACCTAAAAAGTGTGTAATGTTTTTTCAAGGCACACTACCAACCACCAGTGCCGGGGCCAGCGGCGAAGGCGACATGGCTGCTGACAGAGGAGAGGATGCAGCAGTTGCAGGAGGAGCTGCAGGGGGTGAGCCAGCAGCAGTGGGGGGCGGTGGTAAGTTAGATTCCTAATTCTTACTTATCGACATTACACTCACTACAAGGGTGTACTGTATACTGTACAGTTGAGACTTACTAAGTAAGAACTTGTTGTGAACGGTTAAAGACACCCTTTACTTAGCATAAGTAAAAGCATTAGCGGCGGGAGTGTTGAGTAACCAATGGCCCTGTGAAAGTTTTATGGAGAAGACTAAAAGACAAATCAGATGACCTTGATGGATGGGTTGAATGAAAAGGGAAAGAAGAGTGGAAGGAAGAAGGACGGGCGAGATTTAATATTTATGACTGGCAGAGAAGGATACGTGGGATGCATGTATGCATAGGTGGATGATGGGAATCAGATGCATGGTTGGTTGAATGCCTGAAACTCCCACAAATGTTAAAGTCCAAGAAAGTGGGAGGATAGATACATACCACAAATTTTATGTACTGTGCTTGATAGTGCTTCCGTGCCACTATGTGTAGAATTAATTTGTCTTACTGCTTTGCTAAGAGTATATTTTACAATAGTCTTGTTTTTTCTTTTTGATATATAGCTACTCCTTCCAAGGGGAAACCTGACAGGAAGGAGTTGGCAGCCAAGGCCTGGTGCCGGAAGCTGGAGGCCATACAGAATGAATAAAGTCGGCTGGTGGTTCTGGAAGAGGAGGAGGAGGAGATGGCAGCAGCTGCAGCCTCCTCCAATGCCCCGGACCCCAGCCACCGCCCTCCAGTGATACGCGCCACCGTCTGGCAGCTGCCCGCCGTCGCACCTCAATCAGTGCTGCCTCCTCCCCTGTGGATTCAACTGCCACGCATTGAAGCGCCGTGTTGCCCGCCTAGAGGAGCAAGTATGTGTCCTCCAGAGTCAAGCCCGCCGAACATAAGACCCTGTTCATTGCCCCTTTTTTATTTATTCTTTTGGTGGGTGGGAATCGGGCGTTGGGTTTTCTCTTTTCATTGGACTTTATGTTGGACTTTTTCTTTAAGGACATTGGTTGGGGTTAGGGAGAGGGGTGGGTCGGGTGTTGTGGGATTTATTTACATAGTTTATTTTTGTTAGTGTATTAAATAATATATTTCTACTTTACATACGATGTTGTTAATGTTTTCTGGGTGGAGTTACTGTTTTACATCACACTGTTTCCTTCTTTCTTTGCTGGTGCAGGGCCGCCCACAGCCAGTGTTTGATTTTAATAATTGTCTGACTTTATAAGACACAAGCTTATAGATGTGGCACCCCTCACTGAGTGACTTGTTCTACTAGTACTGCCAGTCTCTTCTACTCTAGGCACTCTGCAACTGGACTCAAAGGGGTGTGTGAAATTGAATTAATGAAAACATGTCCATTATTAATTATGCCTCCACCAAACTTCTCTTACCTTTGCTTGATGTTAAACTTAGGCACAGCGATGGCTGCATGGTGATGATGGTTTTCTTTCCTAACATGCCATGGTTGTGGTGGTAGTAGTAGTAGTAGTAGACACTGGCAGCAGCATTTGCAAAAATAGAAAATGAGACAGTCTGTAGCCTGAGAGAGACTCTTCGAGGAGTAGTAGAATCAAGTACAGTACAGAAATTACTGCCAAACAATAATATGCAAAAATATAACAAAACATAATGGTGGTTGGGATAGCCTAGTAGTACACAGAGTTATAAACTCTAATTGTGTCGAGTCACTTGACTAGGCCTACAGTACACTGGACACAAGCGTAACTGTTAGTGCTGTGTAGGAGGATGACAACAAATCCATTAATCCAATCAATGCCTGCAATTAATGCTGATGTATTAGGTTCCTTTGGTAAAACAATTACCTCACAAATATACTGCTCATGGGTGGGCAAGCAGAAGAAGATCCCCGCCCTGCCTTGAAATTGAAGTACTGTTGCTTTTGCCACATCCGCCCCAGCAAGCGTGTGATAAATTATTGGTGTACATTTAATTTAGTTTTACCTCAATAAGTCACACAGCCCGGGGGACGAGGGTTAGGGTTTGTTGAATGGTTGGGAAAGGTGGTTTGGGGAAAGGTTTGAGAAAGAAAAACAGTACGCATGGACAAACAATAAACAACAGAATCTTTGTAGACTACCATATCCAAATCAGTATGTTAAGGGAGAAAAAGGAAATGCATGCATGATGATGATAAGGAGACCCGGATTACATACAGTTTGTGTTCAGTGTTACCGGGCTTACTTTTACAGATAGCAAAGAAAATTTTAAAATATCTGTACGGATGAATTATAAACAGAGAGCAAACCTAATGATAATAATAACAACAAGAACACACTGTTGTAATGATTGTAGACAAAAAAATGAATCAAATTATTTAAAAGATTATGAAAGTTGATACTGTTACTGTGTTATCCTGGTCAAATGGGGAGTTGAATCTCGGCATTCCTCTTGGTTCTCCCTTCCATGGATGCTCCGTCCATCAATTTTGGGTGACGCCACTGTCTGCCTGGCAGATGTAGATTCATTGGTAAGGTAAGTGTGCATTGTTTTCCCAAGTATAGCACAGGGTAAGGCCCGGCCTGTAATTGTAAATGCAAAAATAAAAGGGCTATTGAGAAACCAAGTTGAAAAAAATGCACAAGTTATGGTGTAGTGCAACAAGAACAATTTCTGAGGCGGCATGGATGCATCATCTCTACTCTAGTCTGTTTCCAGTATTAACCTACAACACCAACATGACAGAGCAGGCCAGAGAGCAAACCTAATGATAATAATAACAACAAGAACACACTGTTGTAATGATTGTAGACAAAAAAATGAATCAAATTATTTAAAAGATGATGAAAGTTGATACTGTTACTGTGTTATCCTGGTCAAATGGGGAGTTGAATCTCGGCATTGCTCTTGGTCCTCCCTTCCATGGATGCTCCGTCCATCAATTTTGGGTGACGCAACTGCCTGCCTGACAGATGTAGATTCATTGGTAAGGTATGTGTGCATTGTTTTCCCAAGTATAGAACAGGATAAAGCCCGGCCTGTAATTGTAGATGCAAAAATAAAAGGGATATTGAGAAACCAAGTTGAAAAAAATGCAAAAGTTATGGTGTAGTGCAACAAGAACACTTTCCGAGGCGGCATGGATGCATCATCTCTACTCTAGTCTGTTTCCAGCATTAACCTACAACACCAACAGGACAGAGCAGGCCCATGGTGACGGCACCCTTTGTATATCCTCCATTTAGCGTACATTTTTTTAAAGAGTTGGACAAAGCACATATCCAGCAACATAGCATTTTCCAATTTAAGTGACTAAATCAATGCACCGCAGTCATACCACCGCTACACTTGACTCCACCGCTACACAGACATTTAGGTCTGCTGTGGTTGTTGTTTACTTGTTTACCTTTTATGCCACTCATGACACGCCCTGACTTATTCCATCAATCATCTCCGATCTGTGTACTGAGTGACTGTGAAGATACTATGTCACTGTGGTCATCATGATGGTGTGTACCGAGTGTGTCCAGATTCCATATTCAAAAATGCAATGGATTGGCCTGCAGTAGAAGTACAATTTTGTTATTAAACAACAAGAGTGGAAATATTGACTTGAGTCACTGTTAGTGTGTAGAGTGAATACTAGTACACTTTGACTTCACTTCATGCACAACAAACAACAAAAACACAAGCACCAATCACTCAGAGTCGGTGTCCAATGCATGCCATTCATTACCTGTTCCTTCTCATCTTAAGTGAAGGGGCCGTCTCTCTCGCCATCATCATCATGGTGTTGTCCTACTCAGTGTGCAGTGTACAGATTGAGTCCCCTTCCTATATTCAAAATGCAATGTATCGGCCTGCAGTAGAAGTACAAATTTGTTATTAAAAATACAAGAAGGGAAAAAGTGACTTGAGTTACTTTTAGTGTGTAGATTATTACATAAAGTACACAATGAAGTAACTTCATGCACAACAAACAACAACAAACTCACTCAGTCAGCGTCCAATGCATGGCATAATTCATTACCTGTTCCTTCTCATCTTCAGTTAATGGGCAGTCTCTCTCGGATCAGAAACGAGGATAGTTATAGTAGTCATCATCAATCATGTTGCACTTCTTTTGGCGGGACTAGGAAAGATTTGCTTTTTTCTTCTATTTTGCATCATCCAATCATCATCTGTCTTCTTGAGGGCAATGGATTTAGGGAGATTCAGGAGGATGGAGGAGCAGGATTCGGAGGAGTGTACTGTGAAATGCAGACAGCTGAAACTTGTATATGGCAATAAAACGATTAGAAGACGGTGGTGATGGATTTGTTGTGATTCGAAGCTTCTAACCAGAAAGACAGACACACAAATAAAAGAACATAAGGGAGGAAGACAGTAAGAAGTGCAAGCCTAATTGTCAGGGAAGTATAGCTCGTCCTCAAACTCTGGGGGTTCAGCCAGAAGTAGGTAATCATCATCTAACACACCACTTCCGTCACCTGAGCCGCTGTCCTCATCTTCCTCCCTTGATTCATGTATTGTGTAATTCGGTGGTATAAAGTGCTGATTCAATTTGATCATGGTTAACCTCTGCACGTTTTTGGGCGAGAGACTGGTCCTTCTCACTGTTACAATGGAACCAGCAGCACTGAAAACACGTTCAGAAGAGATACTTGCGACAGGGCAAGCCAGATAGTTTATCACCAGCCTGCTGAGCAGTGGCCATTGGCCCCTTTTCAAATACCAATACCGCAATGGGTTTTGATCAATGTACACCTCTGTTGGGTCATCCAGATAGGCGTGGACCATCCGCTCAATGTTCAGGGGTGCTAAACTTTTTTCAGGCTCTTATCTCGTTGCATCAGCAATGGACTTACCAATGCCTTGCTGTAAATACCAACCGTGTAACGATTTTACTGGCCTAATGATCCAGTTCTTGCTGTTGTCGATAGTGTTGGTGAGTGTTCTGAGCCAAACGCACTGCCCTCAGGCTCCGAAACTGAACTTGACGCCGGATGCCCTGCTGCAGTACTTGTTGTGTGTTTATCTAGTGGGCTTTTAATTTGCAGCCATTCATTTTCCAACTTACTCGCTGACTCAGCTATCCAAGTTTTGTACCGGGCAACATCCATTTCTGAAAAAGGAATTAATGTCTTCAGTGCCCTTTTGTCCGTGGATTCAGAATTGTGGCAGAAATGTAATGTTTTTGTAGCAAAATCTTATTTTACACCCTTGTATTGTCAGCTAAGCGACGGGCTAAACTCTCCACCAACTCATATGCTTCTTTTTTTTCCTCTACACCTTTGTATGCTTCAGACACCTCCTTCAGCTGATGCTCTAGCATTTTCAACAATGGGATAGCTTGGCCCATAGTACAGTCCTCCTTGCTGACTTCACGTGTGAAGACCTCGAAAGGAAGAAGCATCTCAGTCAGGCATTTAACTAGGCACCATTGGTCCATCTGAAGGGTCATGCCTTTCACAGTAGCATCCCCTCTTCGCATGACATAGTCATTGATTGACCTGTACTGCTCAAACAGACGGTCAAGCATGTAATAAGTTGAGTTCCAACGTGTTGCCACCTCCTGGATGAGTGCTTTGACTGGCATTCTATAGTCACGTTGAATGATCCTCAGCTGCTTCCGAGCTTTAAAAGAATGGCTGAAATGAGTGCATATTCTTCGGCAGGTGGTCAGTAAGTTGCTGACTATGGCTTCTTTTTTCAGAAAGTCTTGAACAATAATATTAATGCAGTGCCCCAAACACGGAACCCTGAAATAGGAACCAAACTCCATGGCCCTAAGTACATTACTGCCATTATCTGTGGAAACAGAACCAATCTTAAACCCTCTTGGGCGCAGCCATTCAAAAACCTTGCTGTGAAACTCTTCCAATATGTTTACAGCAGTATGAGATTACTCCATGGTGAACATGGATACAGTTGCATGTTTCCGAGTAGCTTTAAAAATCTCAGCTGTGTCAACAGCACCTACTTCCGATAGCTTATCTCTAACCCCCACAAAAGAGACCCAGTGTGCAGTGATGCACATGTAATCAGTGGCTTGGCAACTGGTCCACATGTCTGTTGTCAGGTGGATATTGTGAACAGCACTCTGCTGCAAAACTTGTCCAACCAATTCCAGCACATTATGATGTAGTGCTGGAACAGCAACTCTTGCGAAATAGGACCGGCTCGGAACCTTCCATTTAGGGCAGATGGTTGACACAAATTCAAGGAAACCCACCCCTTTCACAAGTGAAAAAGGGAGAAGGTCCAGCGCTAACAGTTTAGCTAGCTTCGCATTGTACAACCATGCCGTTGGGTGGTTGCGTTGGTACTTCCCCTCCAACCTAAGCATGCTGTCAATGGTAGGCTGGATTATTTTCCTTTGTGGTGCAGTTGTTTTCTTTAACCCAGTTAGGCTCAACGACGCACTTTGTTTCATTGCAGTACTACTCAGTCGCCTTGGTGTCTCAGCCTGACTCTGACTCTTACTGTGGTGCCACTGAGATGTTGCTGAGGATGTGGGCGGTACCACTACACTACTGGGAACAGGGCTAGAAATGTCTCCCTCTTGTTCACCTTCCACCGCGATAATATCGTCCCCTGATTCTTCATGCCCAACAACAATGGGTTGAGTTTTACTTTGTTCTAAGCGAAGTAGGTGAGCCTCCCACACAATAGTGTGGTGTATTTTGAGATTACTTGTTTGGCCTCCGGTACCATAGTTTGTACCAAGCTTACCCCGCCTAACAGCATGTCGACAAATTGAGCATATAGCAATGTTCTCCTCCTTACTGCTAACCGAAAAGAAGTCCCAAACTGGGGAGGAGAACTTTCTGGTGCTGCTGGATGTGCCACTTTCAATACCAGATGAACTGGAGGGTGTGCTTGGAATGTGACTCTGTGCAGCTACACTGTGACTTCTACCACTACCTACTGAGCTGGATGTAGGTCCCTGCCTTTCCTTTGCAAATGAAAATATGGAAGCTGGAGCTCGTGGTGGTGTTACCTGTGTTGGTGGTATCTGTGTTACATCCCTTGCAGCCATTTTGGATAGGTTAATAATGTTGGTCTCCATATCCTTTGGGCTGGGAGTGATGTCCATGATGACTGGCTCGTCATCATCTTCATCCCCCTCTTGTACATTTACCTCCATAACTCTAAGGCTTTCTGGAACCTTCCTTTTCACTAGCCTTGTCTTGTGGCGTGCATCACTCTCAGACTGTGCTGGTGGCTTCCAAGTGGCATCAAGATCATCAGAAGCGGGGCTTGAAGAAGAAGATGAGGGACTAACCCTCCTTTTCCTTGCTGGGGATCTGGAAGACAATGCATCTTCTGAAACAGTGGTTTGCTCCACTTTGTCTGCAGGAAGCTCGATTTCCTGAAATGCCCCTACTTCAGGAGGAACAACTACTATTGTGGGCTGTTGTTGTGGCTGTTGTTGTGGCTGCTGCTGTTCTTGTGGCGGCTGCTGTTCTTGCGGCTGCTGCTGTTCTTGTGGCTGTTCTTGCGGCTGCTGCTGTTCTTGCGGCTGCTGCTGTTCTGGCGCTGCTGCTGTTCTTGCGGCTGCTGCTGTTCTTGCGGCTGCGCCTGCTGCTGCACACTTATCTGCTGAGTTTCTGCCTGCGTTGATTGTGTACTACTTTGCGATAATGACATTTCAACATCGCTGCTCGTTAGTAGACTGGCTACCTCTGCGACACTCATGGGCTTGGGCCTAGGTTGGTGGGGTTGGCCTGCTGGTGCGGAGGTGCTGCTCCCAGCTTGGTTCCCGGACAACGCTGCTGCAGGTGTAATTTTTTTGGTCCCAAAAACACATTTGCCGGCACACCGGTCGTGGTTAGTGCCTCTTCCTTTTTCTGTTCCTTCTTCTCACCGGCAACTTTCTTGGTACTGGAGGACCTGGTACCTTTCTTTGGGGCCATCTTCTTCAGATGTCAGACAGGACGCAGGTGCACAAGTTGCAGAGATGTCTGTGGTCACACGTGGACGTGATGTGGTGCGCAGCAGGACTTCTGTCTGGCAGTACAACGGATGATGTTGATAGTTACCTCCTCCTCTGTCTTTTTGTGCACCTAAAAGCAAATACGCCAGGAGAAGAACATCAGTGAAATGTTGCATTTGTTGTTGTGGTTCAATTACTACTAGTACAAACAAACAAATAAAGTATATAGTGTAGCCATATGTGATACTTTGGCAACAAGGGCTATGGTATACTACTTACTGTGTACAGTGTACACACTACACTCTCAGGAAGGATTGAAAAGAATAAGAACAACAACCAAAATACAAATGTAATGGAAGGGAGCTGCTGCTGGCAAAGGGGATGGATGGAAGCAGTAAGCCAATAGGAAAACCATGCAGGCCTATATGGCAAAAGCAGCACACTAATAATAACTCCCACCAGAAAAGGCCACCAGCCACATGGACACTCACAAATCACAAGCAACAAGCAGGAGGACTGGGAAACAATGAACTGACAAAAGGCCTATAAAAGAAGCCAGGCAAAAGATGCTAAACCACACTGCTTTGCCTTTTTAATGCAATAGAATGCAAAAATGAAAATCCACAGGGCAAAACAAGGTCTGCAGGGTGCACACCAACACACCAGGCACACACAACAAAGGCATTTCTTTAACACACACCAGAAAACAGAAATACCCCCCAAAAACACATTTTCCAACTCAATCCAATGCCATCCATGCCCTAAATGATGTTTAACTTCAACAGTACACACAGAAACACTTGTTTAATGCACCTGTGACTACCTGCTCTGAGCCTACTGGATGAAAGCAGGCCCGTGGGCAGACAAGGCCACACACCCTTGCAGGCCTTGGCTTCAAAATGGCCACCAGCCACATGGCCTGGCCCACTCAACTACAAGAAACAGAAGACAATGCAGGCCTGTTGCAAAAAACACACTGCCTGCCTTCAAAATGGCCACCAGACAATTTACAAATAGTGAATTCAATCACATGTGGGGCGGGAAACAAGAAAAGGGAGACCGCAGAGCCTGGAAAGGTAAAGGAAATATTTTTTTTTTATTTATTTCTGTCAGTAGTTGAGAAGCACTACAGTACATACATTTATAAAATGACCATAATACACACAATGTGGGCACTGGACCTGCTGGTGAGAAGTGAACGGTGCAGTGACACAAGAGTGCAACAGAACAGCGTGAACGGCGAATTGGAAGAAGTTTTTAAAGTGGGCAAAAGGAATGCAAAACTTTATACAAGTTATTTGTACAAGAGTATTTAGGTAATTGAATTGACCACAAGAGCGCCTGAGTTCTTGGCTGTGTAGTCGACGGCGTTTCAACCTGTATGATTTCAGGTCATCATCAGGACAATAGGTCATTAATTTAAGTAGTAGTGCTTCTATGGGAAAAGGGGAGAAGCGGTTGATCAAAGAGCGAGTAGTCCCAAGAGAGAAAAAAACAGTAAAAATAAATTAATTAAAAAGAGTAAAGAAAATTAAGGAGGCAAAATTACCTAGTAGAGAGGCAGTAAGTGGAGCGTCTAATATGGAGGAAATCCTTGATATTCGTAGAGGATGCAGTGGGGATCTGTGGATAAGGAGAAAGGTAAGGGGAGGAAAACGATGGATGGTAGAAATTGTAAGGTAGTATGAGTGGAGAGCTAGTTACCCAATTTCAAAGCTGGGAAAAACAAGCGCGTGGGGGCAAAATTGCCGGTGGCGCGGGACCAGGAAATGGTCTTGATCCGGTGAGAGGGGGGCAGAGAGACGTCAGGGGCATGAAGAGATCTGGAAAGACATGGTAGGGAGGAAGGATCAGTAACACACATGCGTGTGATGAGAAACAACAGCGCACGGTCAGGGGATGGCTAGGGGGGAAAAAAGGGGGGAGGGGGAACGGAACTTACTATTTGAAAGTCCGAAGCGAAAAGCAATCAAGGCGTCAGGACAGGAGAGTGAATCAATCCAACGTCAGGGAGTCAAAACCTCTGACTGAAACCGGAGTTCCGAAGTCGTCCGATGCAGCCGCATCCGGGACGGGAGATGAAGAAGACACAGAAATGGGGCACGTGACGGTAGTCACACGGGCAGAGGGAAACTAGACGAGGGAAAGGGTAAACAGACATAATATCGAATTAAAAATATCGACAGGACAGAATATCGAGTTTTTAATATAGAATGGATAGAATATCGAATTGCCAAAATATAGTGGTGAAGAATATCGAAAATCAGGTAAGAAATAAAATATCGATTTAAATAATATAGAAGTAAGTAATATAGACATTCATAATATAGTTGTT
Source organism: Triturus cristatus (assembly GCF_964204655.1). NCBI lineage: Eukaryota > Metazoa > Chordata > Amphibia > Caudata > Salamandridae > Triturus > Triturus cristatus. The sequence goes on from NC_140590.1 coordinate 562,284,264, forward strand.
AAGAATATCGAATTTTTTTATAGTGTTTTAAGTGTTAGTATATGTGTTAAAAGTATGTATAAATTTTGGAATGTATGTTTGAATATTTTTAAAGTAATGAATTTTATGTTATTTAATTTTTGTGTAATTTAATTCCGTAGCGGGTTGTGGGTTTATAGGGGATTAGGGTGGGAAGTAATTTAATTATAGTGCATTAAATAATAATTTTTAGGAATTATTAATTATTTTTAATTTAATTTTGTGTTTTACTTCTGTAGCGGGTTGTGGGTTTATAGGGGAATAGGGTGGGAAGTAATTTAATTGTTATTAGGTAATCATTAATTGGCATTGAAAATTAATTGGTTGTTGACTAATTATTAATTGGTAAATAATTTGTATTAATTGGTAATTAATTTGTATTAATTGTTTAATTGATAATTATATTAATTGTATTAATTTATTATTTGTAGCGGATTGTGGGTTTATAGGGGAATATGGTGGGAATTAATTTAATTGTAAATAATTAATTATTGAAATAATTTTTGTATATTGCTAATTAATGTATTCTTAATTAATTATTAATTGGTATTCATGTAGTTTATTAATTTTTGGTATTGAAAATTAATTGGTTGTTAATTAATTATTAATAGGTTATTAATAAAACAAATATTGGTATTTATAATAAACTAATTATTAAATATTGTGTGATTGGTAATTAATTTTAATATTTTTGGGGGGTATTAATAATTTATTTATTTTTAATAAAATATTAAATTATTATTTTCCCTACTATTGCACTCACTGGAGTGGGAATAGTCATTTTTACCCCTACGCTATCCAACGCTTTCCCTACTATTGCACTCACTGGAGTGGGAATAATAATTTTTACCCCTACGGTATCCAATGCTTACCCTACAGTTGCACTCACTGGAGTGGGAATATTAAATTTGACCCTCCCGCTATCCAACGCTTTCCCTACTGTTGCACTCTCTGGAGTGGGAATAGTAATTCTTACCCCTACGCTATCCAACGCTTTCCCTACTGTTGCACTCTTTGGAGTGGGAATAGTAATTTTTACCCCTACGCTATCCAACGTTTTCCCTACTGTTGCACTCTTTGGAGTGGGAATAGTAATTTTTACCCTCCCGCTATCCAACACTTTCCCTACTGTTGCACTCTCTGGAGTGGGAATAGTAATTTTCACCCCTACGCTATCCAACGTTACTCTACAGTTGCACTCACTGGAGTGGGAATATTAATTTTTACCCCTACGCTATCCAACGCTTTCCCTACTGTTACACTCTTTGGAGTGGGAATAGTAATTTTTACCCCTACGCTATCCAACGCTTTCTCTACTGTTGCACTCTCTGGAGTGGGAATAGTAATTTTTACCCCTACGCTATCCAACGCTTTCCCTACTGTTGCACTCTTTGGAGTGGGAATAGTAATTTTTACACCCTACGCCATCTGACGTTTTCTCTACTGTTGCACTCACTGGAGTGGGACTAGTACATTTTGCCCTCCCGCTATCGAACGCTTTCCCTACTGTTGCACTCTCTGGAGTGGGAATAGTAAGTTTTTACCCCTACGCTATCCAACGCTTTTCCTACTGTTGCACTCTCTGGAGTGGGAATAGTAATTTTTAGCCCTACTCTATCCAACGCTTTCCCTACTGTTGCACTCTTTGGAGTGGGAATAGTAATTTTTACCCCTACGCTATCCAACGCTTTCCCTACTCTTGAACTCACTGGAGTGGGAATAGTAAATTTTACCCTCCTGTTATCCAACGCTTTCCCTACTGTTGCACTCTCTGGAGTGTGAATATTAATCTTTACCCCTACGCTATCCAATGCTTTACCTATTATTGCACTGTCTGGAGTGGGAATACAAATTTTTACCCTCCCGCTATCCAACGCTTTGCCTACTGTTGCACTCTCTGGAGTGGGAATAGTAATTTTTACCCCTACGCTATCCAACGTTTTCCCTACTGTTGCACTCTTTGGAGTGGGAATAGTAATTTTTACCCCTACGCTATCCAACGCTTTCCCTACTATTGCACTTACTGGAGTAAGATTGCACTTACTGGAGTGGTAATAGTAAATTTTACCCGCCCGCTATCCTACGCAGAAAATATTGCACTTTTTTAATTAATATTACGTTAATATATATGTATTTTTTTTTTACTTACATTAATTATTTATTAATTTTAAAGTTATTTAAGTATTTTTAAGTATGTTTCAGTTAATTATATGTTTTATTTCATTAATTTTACATTTATTTTAAGACATTTAAAATAATTCGATATTGTGACTAACTATATTTATTACACCGATATTTTGGATTCTATATTTTTGTACTTACCTGTTTGGAGATAGGGCTTCGATATTTTGGCATTCTATATTTTTCCTTCGATATTTTGGCAATTCGATATTCTCTCCGGAGAAATTGTAAGTGGCGAAAAGACTATCTCAAGGAAGCAGCCATTCTCTCCAAAAAACTGATTAACAGACGGTATCCTAAACGCATTGTCACCCGCGCTTCCAAAAGGGCCTGGTATTGTCACAGGGAGGTTCTCCTTTCTCCCTCTCCCAAACGTACCAATTCACGCATACCCTTTGTATCCACATACAGCCCTTCTAGTAACCAGGTCAGTAGGATAATCAAAAAAAACTGGCCTTTACTTCGGAACCATGCACCTTTCAAAGAACCCCCTCTGTTCTCCTACAAGAGGGGCAATAACATTGCTGATAAACTTGTCCAGGCTATCACCAGGCCCCAAACTAACAAGAAAGTCCAAACAGTTGCTTCACTCTGGGGTTTACCACCAATAGTTGGTCATTACAAATGCCAGTCGTGTCTAGCTTGCAACTTTACACACAACACAAAGGAATTTGTTAACAATGGTCACACCAACAAACTAAATCACTTCACCAATTGCCGTACCACAAACGTTATCTATGCAATATGGTGTCCCTGTGATTTAATATACTTTGGCCAAACCACACAGATGGTTAAAACACGCATTCTTCAACATCAAAGTTGCATTAGATGTAATGTAGATACAGCACCCTTGGTCAGTCACTACAAAGAAAAAAATAATTCAGAAACTGATCTTATCTGGCAGGTTATTGACTCCCCCAAATTGCCACTCAGGGGTGGTAATCTACAGTTACTACTTAATAAATGTGAATGCAGATGGATTGCACGTTGTAACTCTGTGGAACATGGGCTCAACACCCTTGATGAATGGAATACAGTTATTACAGTCACCTAAGTCCGTTCTCCTTTGAGTTAGCCCTATTATGTCTGTCCTTCGCTCTATTCTGTCAAGTTGCTCTGTTCTTTTTGTCCTCTATATACATCGGCCTACTCTGCATAACTACAATTGATCTATTGTACTTAGGTTGCTAGCACAATGTACTTGCGCCCTATCGCTAGGGTTTGATGTTATATCATTCATTTTTGTACCCTACCTGCTTGAAATAAACCCACCCACGGGGTATGTGATTTTATATTTGTATATACTCTATGTCCTCCATTCCTTACGTTATATGCTTTTTCTCCCGATGTCCCCACATGTGCTAATTCAATTGTATATGTTTTTGAATTGATGCTACTTTGCTCCATCCCCATGTCAAGTTGTCTGTTTTCATCATCATATACGCTGATATCCTTTAATACCCACTGCGTATCAAGACAGTTTATCGCATCTATGTACACAAGTAATACAAACACTACCGATCTTTTAATGTTCTTCGCGAGTATAGTTATAACACCAAATGCGAGTTTTGTATCCGCCTGCATGTTCCGCATTTACTTTGGACTGTAATTTTAACTATGTTTGTTTATCACTTATGGGTGCTTATACTCGTTATCTATTACCCGCTTTCTCTTCCCCCGCCTCCCCCCTACCTTACCCTGCTCGCTCCTCCGCTTTTACACTTCCCCTAACTGTATTCCTTCCCTAGCCCCCCTGGGGCAACCTTCTTCTCCTACCCTTTCCCCTGTCTAGTTTCCGTCTGCCCGCGTGACTACTTTCACGTGACCCATTTCCGGGTCTTCTTCTTCTCCCGTCCCGTATGCGGCTGCATCGGACGACATCGGAACTCCGGTTTCAGTCAGAGGTTTTGACTCCCTGACGTTGGATTGATTCACTCTCCTGTCCCGACGCCTTGATTGATTTTCGCTTCGGACTTTCAAATAGTAAGTTCCGTTCCCCCTCCCCCCCTTTCTTTCCCCCCTAGCCGTCCCCTGACCGTGCGCTGTTGTTCCTCATCACACGCATGTGTGTTACTGATTCTTCCTCCCTACCATGTCTTTCCAGATCTCTTCATGCCCCTGACGTCTCTCTGCCCCCCTCTCACCGGATCAAGACTATTTCCTGGTCCCGCGCCACCGACAATTTTGCCCCCACGCGCTTGTTTTTCCCGGCTTTGAAATTGGGTAACTAGCTCTCCACTCATACTACCTTACAATTTCTACCATCCATCGTTTTCCTCCCCTTACCTTTCTCCTTATCCACAGATCCCCACTGCATCCTCTACGAATATCAAGGATTTCCTCCATATTAGACGCTCCACTTACTGCCTCTCTACTAGGTAATTTCGCCTCCTTAATTTTCTTTACCTTTTTTAATTAATTTATCTTTACTGTTTTTTTTCTCTCTTGGGACTACTCGCTCTTTGATCAACCGCTTCTCCCCTTTTCCCATAGAAGCACTACTACTTAAATAATAACCTATTGTCCTGATGATGACCTGAAATCATACAGGTTGAAACGCCGTCGACTACACAGCCAAGAACTCAGGCGCTCTTGTGGTCAATTCAATTACCTAAATACTCTTGTACAAATAACTTGTATAAAGTTTTGCATTCCTTTTGACCACTTTAAAAACTTCTTCCAATTCGCCGTTCACGCTGTTCTGTTGCACTCTTGTGTCACTGCACCGTTCACTTCTCACCAGCACGTCCAGTACCCACATTGTGTGTATTATGGTCATTTTATAAATGTATGTACTGTAGTGCTTCTCAACTACTGACAGAAATAAATAAAAAAAAAATATTTCCTTAACCTTTCCAGGCTCTGTGGTCTCCCTTTTCTTGTTTCCCGACCCATATGTGATTGAATTCACTATTTGTAAATTGTCTTTTCCAATTCACTATTTGTAAATTGTCTTTTCCAATTACCCATCCAGTTGAGACATTGTTTTAGGTTACATATCATGCCCGGTCTCACCTGGGTTAATGGGTTGTACTCCTGTTAATTGTTATTTTGACATATATAGGCCTGCATGGTATACCTTTGTGGCCTAGGCTTCTTGTTGTGGGCCTGGCCATAAGGCTGGTGGCCATTACAATTTCTACCATCCATCGTTTTCCTCCCTTACCTTTCTCCTTATCCACAGATCCCCACTGCGTCCTCTACGAATATCAAGAATTTCCTCCATATTAGACGCTCCACTTACTGCCTCTCTACTAGGTAATTTTGCCTCCTTAATTTTCTTTACTCTTTTTAATTCATTTATCTTTACTGTTTTTTTCTCTCTTGGGAGTAATCGCTCTTTGATCAACCCCTTCTCCCCTTTTCCCATAGAAGCACTACTACTTAAATTAATGACCTATTGTCCTGATGATGACCTGAAATAATACAGGTTAAAACGCCGTCGACTACACCGCCAAGAACTCAGGCGCTCTTGTGGTCAATTCAATTACCTAAATACTCTTGTACAAATAACATTGTATAAAGTTTTGTATTCCTTTTGACCACTTTAAAAACTTCTTCCAATTCGCCGTTCACGCTGTTCTGTTGCACTCTTGTGTCACTGCACCGTTCTTGTTTCCTGCCCGACATGTGATTGAATTCACTATTTGTAAATTGTCTTTTCCAATTCACTATTTGTAAATTGTCTTTTCCTATATATGGCAAAAGCAGCACACTAATAACTCCCACCAGAAAATGCCACCAGCCGCATGGACACTCATAAATCACAAGCAACAAGCAGGAGGCCTGGGAAACAATGAACTGACAAAAGGCCTATAAAAGAAGCCAGGCAAAAGATGCATGCTAAACCACACTGCTTTGCCTTTTTAATGCAATAAAATGCAAAAACGAAAATCCACAGGGCAAAACCAGGTCTGCAGGGTGCACACCAACACACCAGGCACGCACAACAAAGGCATTTCTTTAACACACAACCAAAAACAGAAATACCCCCCAAAAAACACATTTTCCAACTCAATCCAATGCCATCCATGCCCTAAATGATGTTTGAAAAACATTCAACACACACCAAAGGAACAGTTGCTTCATCATGCCCCCACCCATGACTAGCTCTGGGCCTACTGGCTACCCCCAACAATTTAAAAAAAAGAATGATAAGTACCAAAATTGTAGTTGCAGCAACTGCAATGCCCCCAATCAAACAGACACAACACCAACTTACTTGTAAAATATCAAATTCAAAAGTCCTCAAATCCAATGATAATGATGCAGCAGACACAAAGAGTGATCCTTCCAGCTCAAATCCAAAGGCAGAAGGAACAGGAGATGGACAACGCACTGGGACTCCTTGCACAAAAAAGGACAGCCAAATGTCAATCTGAGGAGTTTTTTTCATCCAAATCATCATTTACAGAAGGTTTTATGCTGCTAGAGTTAATATTCTTCTCCAGATTGAAAATTTGGAGTGTTCGCGATCGCGAGCTTCACCACACTTCCGCCGAATGTCGATGGCGCGTCCAAAATGACGTGTTCGCGATCTCATGCTCTCTGTTGCGGTGGAGATTGACATGTTCGCGACATCACGCTCTCTCTCGCGGTGGAAAATGACGTGTTCGCGATCTCAGACTCTCGCGGTGTCTGATGGCGAGGTGAATGACGTGATCGCGAACTCTCACGGGATAGCGCGACCGGCTATCAACATCTCGTGGAGTACGTGAACAGATTGGAAAACTCGTCGGCGAACGCGGGGATCCCGGTAAGACGATCGCACGCGCGAAAACGCGTTTTCAAAGCGCGAACATGAAAAAAATCTTCGCAAGGCTGCAAATCGCGGAAAGTTTGGCATTTTCGCGCTCTCCGCGGAACGCAAAAATTTCAAAATATCGCAAATTCCGCGAGCGGAACGGAATTTGACGCCCACCCTTACTACCTACCTGTGAGTTTGTTTGATGAGATACAATGGCTGCCACATGCTTCTGGGTGGGAGGGAGTGCTCCATTACTGCTCACGGGTGGGACAGGAGTGCCTGGTGGGAGTTGTTTTCCGCTGCCATGGCGGCCGGGGTGGTTTTGAGACCGCCATCCTAATGGGCCCCTTAGAGCGTAGCTAACAGGAAAGCTAGGGGGGGGTGAAGGTGACCCCTGGCTTGCTATGCTGTTTTTGGCAGTGCCTGATTAGATTGAAAAAATCGCTAGAGTTTTACAATTGAAAAGCAAGCATTTTATTTTATTTGCTTAAGAAGCATACCAAATACCTAATTTTTCAAATTAATTATTTGCTTTACAAAGTAAAGTGCATTTCAATTCCTGTAGCTTAACTTAGGACCAGATCGGGGTTAATATCTGGAACACATGAAAAAGGAACCACTCTTCTTGCAGTTGTGTATTGCTAGGCCCATTTATACACATTTCTCTAGAGGGATGGTTCTTTGTAGAAGAAGGAGAGGTGAAGGGAAAAAAACAATGGTTAGCATCTCAACACAGTGCATCCAATGTGGCCACACATTAATCCACTTGACTACTTGAGCTGAATTTAGTAGGGTTTAATTATAAATTTAGAAACAAATCAATGTAGATCAATCTCAGCAAAATCATATAAAAGTACCCAAAGATCAGAATAAGTCCAAATCTCCTGAAGAGATTCGCCCTATATAGTACAATGCAAATGGCTAACTCTATGGTGATCATGCACATGATCAGGAAAAAGAAATGAAGGTTAAATTGCATAAAATGATTCTCTTAAACGAACATGGGCAAGCTATCTTTCCCTACACTACTTCAACAAGGGCAACTCTAAATTAAAAGTGTTTGGGTAAGGATATGATCAGAAAGAAAGAAAGGTGTCAGCCAGCAGAGTCTTCAGCAGAAGGCACTCCAACAATGGATCAAGTAGCATTCTCAGCCACAGTAGAAATCCCATGTGGACAAATTGAGCTCTCATTTCCTGACATAGCGAGTACAACAAGCCGATTTCCACCTCCCTATTCTCCGTATATCCTCCCAAGCCCAACCCATTCTGGCAGCCTCAGTAGCCGCCCCTATCCGAAACAAGTGTGTGCCAAACACCAAAGGGTCTTTTCCAATCCTAACCAAGGCCTTCCTTAAAACAGTTAATAAGTGGGTGCTAGAAATCTTATTGCCTTTAAAATTAAAAAAAATGCTACCAGGCCTGAAAACAGGGGACTTAGAAAATGACTCCCACTCCATCAAAGGACAACAATCAATGACCCCGCTACTGTTTAGGTGAACCCACATGCCTCTGCCTATTTGGTCCGTTTTTTGACATTCGCAACCGGATCCTTAGCTTACCATCATGTAACTGAACCTCACTGCTCTGGATGCCATCCTGATCGCGCAGCCCCAATAATTCCAAAACCCTGAAAGCACCAAAAAACCAGCCAAATCATGCATAACCGAAATCTATAAACCTCCCAATCATCGTAACAACAAAAAGGTAACTGTAACAACAACTTGTGCAACAAATCAAAAGTAACTGGTTCTCTCAATGACACAGAATGAGTGCGCTCCCTGCTAAGCCCTTTCAACAATTTCCTTAACAAAAAGTCATCAACAGGATCATAACCCCACCATAATTGGCCATAAAAGGAAATCCCAGCTAATTTCCCAGAAATAGTCGTGTGAGATAGGCCTTTGTTTTGTTAAATGAATGTAGTACAAACTGTAAAATGAAACGTTTGTTACCATCAAAGTTCGCACCATAACATTGAGATCGTTTTGCATAACTTCGTTCCAAGCCTGTTGGTAGCTTCGTCTGGTGGAAGGGGCTATAGAATGTTCAACTCATTCGGCGATCCTCAATCCCCCAGCACCCAGGTGTTCTGTGAAATCAGAGTTTTTACGCTGTCCGTCCCTGGCGCCAAACTGTGAAATTTCGCCCAATTAAAGCGAGACAAAGCTTCTGCAATAGAATTGTTGATCCCAGGAATGTGCTTGGCTCTGAAAACAATATTCAGTTTAAGACTCTGCAGCATGAAAACTCGCAAAAGGCGTAACACTCTTATATCTTTCGCTCTTTGTTTAATAATCAGATTTACCACAGACAATATTGTCAACATGAAAAAGCACACATCTATCCCGAAATTTCTCACCCCCCACTAGCAAAGCAACTATGAGAGGAAATAATTCCAAGAAAGCGATACTGTGCCCTTGTTGAAGCCAATGGGGAGGCCACTTTTCTGCACACCAGTGACCCTCCCAAAACAGACCAAAGCCATGTGCCCCAGATGCATATGAAAAAAGTTGTATTTGCCAGATTGTCATCCTCCACAAAACATAGAGAAACACCGCTAAAGTCTTCAAGAAACTGTAACTAGATAGAAAGATCTTCCTTGATGGCCTTAGATAATCTGATCCTGTGTTGGGGAAGATAAGCTCCAGACATTGTCATACCTAACCACCTGCAAAAAGTCCTAGCTGCCCTGACCACCCTGCAGGCAAAATTTAAATAGCCCAACAAACGCTGAACCTGCCCGAGCTCAATCTTTTCTTTCACCATTACACACAACAAAAAGGACCTGATTTCCTGTACCTTCTCAGCCGGCAAACGTGCTATCATGTCCTGAGTGTCAATTTCGATTCCCAGAAAGGTTAGTTTGGTGCTGGGTCCTTCCGTCTTTTCCGGGGCTAATGGGACACCCAACTCTTTAGCCATGTTCTGAAAATTGCACAGAGCCCTGCTGCACTGATCTGAATGGGTGGATCCAATGACCATAGTCATCCGATTAATGGCACACATACGTGTGTCCACTTCTCTTTGAGATGTTTGGAACTAGACCCAAAGGTGATACAATCAGGTTTTCCAACGGGATTTGCTGAAATGGACCCGCTATTCTGCCCGCTTGCAGTTCTGCATCTAATTTCTTTTGCACAATATGTTGTAACTGCTTAGCAGATTTAAGATTGTCAGCCCATCGATTATACCTTGGTCCCTGATAACCAATCTTGAAGCCATCCCTGAATCCCCAATAGAGTTTCGAAGCCACTTCAACATCCGGATACTCATTAAGCCAGGATTCAAGAATCGACAGCCTAATTGGGGTATGAGCCCTTTGGGACAGGCTGAAATGTTGCACCCCTTCCCCTTTAAAATCTCCCCAGCTCCACCAAACCTTTGGCTAGTGAAACATTGTGTGATGGCATGTTTACCCCCACATTGTGAACACTCATGTTTAATCTACAGAACTGTCTGGTACAAAACCCCTGGTTGAAATTCCAACAGGCTGCAGATACTGGAAATTGTCCTCTACCAAATCAACCTGCCCCGATTTGGGCGGGGCGAGGCTGAAAGGGCCAGTATGTAATTGGCAAACCACTTGCTGTATGTGTCGTTGCCGGCAGTTGTGTAGATGACATCCACTGAAGCCAAAGCTCTGCGTCAACTTCACCCCAAGGTGTGTCGTGGAATATGCTGACCCTGGCCCTAAATTTCTTGTCATATCTAAGCCACGTATAGCCACCAAAGTGCATTTGAACCTTACGAATTATATCTATGTATTTGAACATTGCAACAGCCCTGTTTTGATGTCTTTCGCAAAACACTTGTGTATATCAAGAAAGCAGATGACCAATACTCGATGTTCTTAGGGACCCTAGGGTGTTTGGCAAGCTCCTTTTCCTCTTCTTTGGACCCTTTTTTAGCCTGTATATCTCTATGTAAGAGCTTAAACACATCAACAAAATCATGATTCCAAATTCTAGTTTTTGTTTTTTCTGAAAGATGAGTCCCCAATGGCATTGCTATACCCTTCTTATGAATATTTCTGTCTTCACTCACCTTCACATTACCAGAGCCATTCGCCTCATCAGGTTTTCCTTGCCTTCTACAGAAACGCTACCCACCTCTGGAACCTGCCCACTCACAGTCCCCACACCCTCCTCAGAAAATACCCCCGAGTCAGGAGCCAACACAGCATCCCCAACCCCCACAGAACGAGTATTGCGCTTGTTGACAGCAGGTTGTGACCATGAAACCCACTAATGTGGCTTATCTCTAGGCAACTGAGAGGAGCGTTTCTGAAATTCTTTTGGATCATCACGCTGACGATGACCGTGCCGCTGTTCTTGGTCCGTTGCTCTGTCCGCTCCTGACTTCAGCAACAGACTAAAAACATTGGTTGCCCCCAACACAGCCCTCAAAACCACATTTTCATGAAGCTTAGTCTGTTCATTACCATCACCTTGTTCCTTCCCCAAACCCCCTTCTTCAAACTGATTATAATCTTCCCCATAATCCAATTGATCATCACAAAATTCCAAAGCAGTGTTGCTATGACCAGGCAGTTCCCCATCCCCCACCCCCCATCATACAACCTCCAATTGGTCACAGACATCCGCTCCGAATGTCCGGCCGCTGCCTGAAAATCCGCTCGTGATCCACCCAGCTTGTCCGTTTTTTTACCACAAGCCGCAACATGGTCAATAGACGAAGAACTGGAGACACCAGCCGTAGACCGTACTCCTTTCGACGCTTGGACCTTCAAGCCGCTCTTGCCTGAGGAAGATAATGAATCCAAACTCTCCCCCCTACCTCCCTTTCAGAGCTGACACCTGTAATCAGGGGGGGTTTGAGTGCTCAACCCAAACCCACTGCCCCGCCTGAGGCCCAAAAGATGAGCCAAAATCAGACGTCAACTGACTAGGAGGAGGACGAGGTGTGGGAAAAAGGAACTCGTTCCCAGGTAAAACCCAAAGCTGTTCAGACTGATGATCAATACTTGCACTATGATAAAAAGGAGGTGAGACTTCAAAATCTTCATGAGAATAATCCTGTCCCGCAGACTTGTACCCTCAACATGTATTATTGACAATGAATCCACCCCTGAAAAACGAACTGAGTAACCAGGGGGGCCTCTAGGCGCCGGGGACAGTGAAACCACAGAATCATCCCCCACCAACAATAAACTAGATACCATAAACTTGTTCAACAATTGAGGATTCCCTCCCTGTTTAGGTGCAGGGAACCAGGGGCTTAACAAACACCCCCGCTGCCCCTGCGGTGCAGGGGGGCCCCTACTCTTCAGTAAATGAAGGGGGCCCCCTCAGCTCTTCGGAAGAGAGCTGTGAGAGAGAGGCTTGCTCTAAATCAAGCCTCTCTCCCTCTAAAGCAGCCTCTAAAGCAGCCTGCACTGAGCTCCTCGGGGCTGACCCAGGACCCAGGACTGAAGAGAAACAAAGTAACAAGTTACATTGATTCTCTTCAGTCAGACCCCGCCAGGAAAGGATGGGGGTGGGGGCCCCAGAGAGAGCAGGAGGCAGCACAGCATTCCCCACAGGGCACTGCCTCTGAGAAGGGAGAGGACAAGGATGGGGGTGGGGGCCTCAGAGACAGCAGGAGGCAGCACAGAGGAGAGCTGACAGGGGAAAGGATAGGTGTGGGGGGCCCCAGAGACAACATTCACCACAGGGCACTGCTCCTCTGAGGCAGCACAGAGCTGACTTCAACCAGAAAGTTTGCAGCTCCAGAAACAGGATCGGCTGGGACACATTAGAAGGTGAGAGTTAGAGCTATTGATGTTGTAATGGACAATGTATTTTACCTATGTGTTTTCTGTTTGGAGGGGGGGAATGTGTGTGGTGTCAAGTGGACATATATGGTTTGGATTGGAATTGTTGGTTGTAGAATTGTGTTGCGTGGATTGGATCTGTGTAGTGAAATAATGTGGCGTAGTGTGCAGTGTAATTATGTGGTATTGAGTTGAGTGGGATTGTGTGTTTTGGAGTGGGATTATCTGGAATGGTATTTTGTGTTGTGGTGGGGTATGTAGTGGAGTTTCCTTATGTGGTGTGCTGTTAAATATTGTAGCATGATGTGGAATTTTGTGGTGTAGATTGGATGTATGTGGTGTGTTGTGCATTTGTGGTGTTAGTCTGAATTATGTAGTTTTTTGTGAATTATGTGGTGTGGAATGGAAATGTGTAGAGTTGAATTGTGTGACATGGAAGTTGTGGTGTTGAGTGAAATTATGTTGAGTGGTATTATGAGGCATGGTGTGAAGTGTAGCTATGTGGAGTGTTGCTACGTGGCATAGACTGGATTTATGTGGAGTGTATGTATGCAGTATGGAGTAGAGCATAATTATGTGGAGGTTAATTATGTGGAGCTGAGTGGTATTATGTGGAGTGTTATTATGCTGTGTGATAAATTGTGTGGGGATGAATTGTGGAATTGTGTGACGTGTGGAATTATGTGGCATGGTGTGGTGTATAATTATGCGGAGTGGAATTATGCAACATGTTGCAGAGTTGTATTTTGTGTAGGGAAATTATGTGTTTTAGAGTTGAGTGTAAATATGTTGTGTGAAGTGTAATTATAAAGGTTGAAGTGGAATGATGTGTAGTTGAGTTGTGTGGAGTGTAATTATGTGGTTGGGAGTAGTATTAAGTTGTGTGGAATGTTATTCTGTGATATGGAATTATGTGGTATGGAGTGAAGTGGAAATATGTGTATTTTTAGGATTGTAATTATGTGGTATGGAATGTTGTAGGATTAAATTATTTACAGTTGAATTGTGTAGTGTGGAATTATAAGCAGGGGCGTAACACAGGCCCCCGCAGCTCCCGTGTTGAGGGGGGGGCCCCAACACTCCAGAGGCCCCCTCAGCGGTGCCAACAAGCACCACACATCCGTGACTGTCTGGGATAGGTAATTAATTAATATAGGTAGGTTATGTAACTTACGCTTGCCCTAGACCTTTCTTAAATGGTAAAATTTAAAAAATGGTAATGGTGCACACTGCGCAGCGTGCAGATGTCTCCGCTGCTGCGTCTGTGCGGTCTTACTCTTCACCCGTAGTGTGGGGCTGGTGACCAATTGTCATGTGCATTGTTGACTGGTGAAGCGAGGAGGCATCCCAGAGGCCAGAGTGGAGACAATTGAGAGGTAACGTGTGACGGCGACTACCTGCCATTATTTAATTATTTCTCTGGCTAGCCTTGTTTGCCTTGTCTTCTGCGGCCCGCGCAGGTGAGTCTGTCTGTTCGCCCAGTCTATGCCACCCCCCGCAGACAAGTGCACCCCACCCAAAATTCATTGCGACGACCACTTGTGTGCATAAGCAGGCACATGCATCAACCACAAAACCGGTCGCAAACGGGCAGATTCTCAGAATCTGCCCCTTTGCGACTGGTATTTTTGCATTTGGGATGCATCATCCCAAATGCAAAAATCGCAATTTAAGGAATCTCAAAATAGCGCTTTCTTAAATAGCGATTGCATTTAAGGAATCCCTAATTGGGATTCCTTAAATGCAATGCATTAAAGTTTAAAAAATAGCGATTTCGCTATTAGCGGGAGCAAATTACCATGAAGCTGGACTTCATGGTAATTTGCTAGAACATAGAAAAATGCACTTATTTGCATTTTTCTAAGTTTCATGTTGCGCACACACATGCCCTTAGAGCATGCATGCATGCATGTGTGCAGAGTTCAAATACATGGGTGCAATAGGGTGTCATTTTGACACCCTTGCACCCTAGAAATTGCGGGAGCAATTTGCGAGTACCCCGCAATCTCCAATGCATTCCTATGGGCCTGGAGGCCCATAGGAATGAATGGGAAGCCATTCATTAATTGCGACTCACAATTTGTGAGTCGCAATTAATGAATGTTAAGGAATTTCTATTTTAATAGCGATTCCTACATGCATAGGCTTTTGCGAGTCCTTAATTGCGATTCCTTAATATTCGCAATTAAGGACTCGCAAAAGATTTTTTTCATGCATGTGCCAGAAGGTCTCCAGTTTAGAGTGAAGGCATTTAGTAAAAGAAAGGCGCCTTTGGTACATGAAGGTTGTTTGGAAAAGGGGGGAGGGGTTATGTTACACATTAAAGATTAAAAGTGCGTGTCATCAGTTTCACCTGCGATGTATGTTGACTTGCGGATTTTACAGTAAACACAAAGATCGTCATTGAAGTTTGTGGGCACAGGAAAATGTACCCTTCACCTATGAATTTACACCTTCGTCTGTGACTTTGGGAGAAGTTTCCCGGTTTCGCCTGACTTTGTCAAGGCAAAATGGTACCCACTTCCCCCAAAACTGACCCGATTTCATGTCGCTGATTTCTAGTTGTCGAGTGATGTCGGTTCTGAAGGGGCGGGTCCAGCTGAACTGGACATCAGGGTGTGAGTGGGTGGAGTGGGGGAAGGGTTGGGGCAGAGAGGGGGAGGATTGGGGCTGTGGTGGCAGTGGTGCTACATAAATTGCAGCTTGCAGAAAAAATTGTTTCTAGCGGAAACAGATAAAAGTTACTAAAATACAGCAACATGCATTGCTGCACAGTCGAATGCCCTTCGCTAAAATTGGCAGGCCACCTTTCAGTTACTCTTTGATGTTTGGTTGTTAAACTTGGACTGAGGTGAAACTGAGTGGGCTGGGCCCACATGTTCAAGTGATGAAGTAGACGTAGCTGAGATGATTTTATGTAGTTTATTAAGTCCATAGGTAGAAGTTACAGCAAACTAGAACAAGCCCAGAACAGGCCCCACCAGGAGCAGCCTCCTAGCTGCTCAGCCCATCTTCCCAACTGTCTCACACCCACACAGGCACCCAAGCATTCCACTCACACTAACATTCTACGCGGAACACTCACACTGGCTGAGCAGCTAGGTACAGAATGAAAGGGAACATATTAACATGACCTGAGGATACTACACATCCTCTCCCTTTACACTGAAAATTAATAAGACCTAAACTAAACCCAAACTAAAATGAAAACAAATAAATACAGAAATGTACAAAAGATATAAAGAGTCCATAAACCCAGGGATGCATGAAGAAATACATCACGAGAGGGAAAACAGACACACTAAGGAGGAAGGAAAGATGAAAGCATAGATCAACACACTAACACCATCCTCCTCCTTTAATACTGAACAAAGAAAAATTTAAGAAGTGAAAAAAAAGCTCACATAAAACAATTGAATATGATACCCAGACTAGAATACTATGGGTAGAACGACACCCATGGAAGCACTTCTCACGTGAGAAGACTGTGGCGAAAACCTAATACGCCACCCCTCATGTGAGGGACACTATGGGACTTAAACCCAAGTGAAATAAACATTGTTTGGGAGTGACACCCAAATGTACAGAATACGTCACATGGGACTAAAACCCACGGACTTGTGCAGCATGTAAAACAGAAATGCAGCACAGTGTGGCATCAAAAGATAGCCACCCACACACACGACAGCGAATATTTAAATGAAGGGATTAATACCCAACACAAACGTAACAAAGGTGGGACTCACAACCCCTTTAACTAAAAAAACTACTGTGAACGTGGGGTGATGGGACTAAAAACCCACTCCCATCCCTAAGCAGGGATAAAAATACCATTAAAGGAAATGGGACTAAAACCCACTCCTATCCCTTAGGCAGGGATAACATATGTGAAATAGGGGTCATGGGACGGAAAACCCACTCCCATCCCTTAGGCAGGGATACAAAATTTTAAACATGGAGACATGGGACTAAAAACCCACTCCCATCCCTAGGAAGGGATAATATAGCTGAAACAAGGGGACATGGGACTGAGAACCCACTCCCATCCCAAGACAGGGATACAATATCTGAAACAAGAAAATGCGTAAATAAGAGACATGGGACTAGTACCCACTCCCATGCCAACAAAACATGTACGTGTGAAAAGCAAATTAACAAAGATGGCATGCAGCAATAGCAAGATGTTGTAAATGCATAGACTACTTTTTCCTGTAAAATAAAACATTTTAGCATTAAAATCAGTAGACATGCACCAAAAATGACAATGAAGAGCATGTCATTACGATGATAATAAAGTCAAAGCATTACTACTAACAAAATAGTACTTTGTACGAGCTCCACGAAACATGCGACAGGAAGGAACATTGCTGGTAAATCGAACCCACAGAAGATGGATGGTCTCTAATTTAAAAGATGTATTCCAACTTGGCACACTAGATGGCAACGTAACATTGTGCAGAGAATTAAAATAATGAAACACAGTTCATGTTGAAAGTCATCATCGCTCCAATAAGCCTTTTAAAAATATTCCTGTTACTCTTTTGTTATGTCTAAATGTAAAATTGCCACAAAACACTCCAACTCTGACACCGGAAGGCAGACAACGGAAGGAACTAGCTGCCACTCACCAACAGTGACCGACGCATCATCCACTGTTGTGGTGGCAGTCCGTTAGACATACTGTGTGTAGCAGTACAAGCCAGTGTGTGTTGCTGTAAAAGCCCTGAGGGAAAGGAAGCAGTGAATGCACTACGTTGAAAAACGTGGTTGGCAGAGGCACAGAGCAAGGCAGGATACTTCAGAGCACCTCGAGTTCAATGTGCTCCGGCGGCGCCAAACATAGGATGGAGGCACGTACTTTACAGTGTGCCGGGTGGCTGCAGGCACACTCCTGCTGCGAGGCATCTGACTGCCAAGGAGGGAAAACGTCATAAATGATTCCACAGGTGCTGGATGCGGAGAGGTGAGGAGCGCGCGCTTACTTTCAAGTTTTGAAACGCAGAATGGCAGTTTTTACCGGCTTCCCTGTAGGGAAGACCACTGACACGAAAAACAAATTAAAAACTGAATATTACTCACTCCGATTGCCTTCTCATGCGGAAAGGAAGGAGATGAAACAAAATCCAAATCGCTTTCAGCTGGCACACGTGGAAAAGCCATACACCAAAGTAACATGACTAATAAAATAAACTGTCACTAGTCGAGCAAAACAAGTCCTGTGCTGACACTGCTTTCAAAAACCCATACAAAGATGAGCAAAAGGTTAGATGACAGTCATAAAGATTGAACTTTCACTTGAACAGCATTCTGTTAAAAATACACGCAGATACAGAGTACCTTGCTTCCCAAGGCAGTATATGTTGGTTGTTGCTTATTAGACATTATTTTAGATGTAAGTCCTTCTGCGTTACGTAAGCAGCATTGATGAAGAATTACCATATGCTGTAGACGCAGAGATGACAACACAGCACGCCTGGGCAGGGCTGTCCGGAGTAGTGGACACTGGTGGGGCTGCGAGACGTGCTTGACTGGTTTCCTGCTAGACTGGTTTCTCTTTTGTTTTTTACTTGAGTTTCTTGATACTTGTTTCTTCTTTTTGTTAGTAATTGTAGTAGGTCCTTTCCTACACGTAGTCTTGCTGTACTCCACATCCTTAGTTGGCATCCAACTACCTTTAGCGTGAGAAAAGCTCGAGATCGTCGCCATAAATGTAGTGGGCTGGGCCCACATGTTCAGGTGATGAAGTAGACATAGCCGAGATGATTTTATGTAGTTTATTAAGTCCATAGGTAGAAGTTACAGCAAGCTAGAACAAGCCCAGGCCAGAACAGGCCCCACCAGGAGCAGCCTCCTAGCTGCTCAGCCCATCTTCCCAACTGTCTCACACCCACACAGGCATCCAAGCATTCCACTCACACTAACATTCTACGCGGAACACTCACACTGGCTGAGCAGCTAGGTACAGAATGAAAGGGAACATATTAACATGACCTGAGGATACAACAGAAACATTTGCCAGAACAGTCTTAAAAGGTGCAAAAATTTAAAAACATTAAGTATAAGTATCACAAAATGTGCGGCATTAGACCGCCTAATTTGCCTTTTCCTGCTGCATAATTGAGTACCTGCAGCATAATTGTCATGGCACTGCATACCATGTACTTCCCCTCTGTTTACTGCTGTCGCAAAGAGCCACCAATCCTACCCCATTCATATGAAAGGAAAAAAATAAAATTTAAAGCCTTTCGACGTTACGAAGCATGTTCTAACAGAGGTTTCACGTGACTTCCGTGGAAACAGGCACCAACGTGTGTAACTCTCTTCTCTTTCTGGACTTTTTTTTAACACCAGCACAACCTACCTCACTTGCAACCTTTGAACTGTGGGGCGCTCCGTGCACTTTTCCGCCCTGAAGCCGTCGTACTCCACTCAGTAGCAGTAAAAGGATCAATGTCTCTGGTCCATAAATGGCTCCAAATCCCTGACTCTGTGGGTGTGACAAGATCACCCAGCATCCTGCCCCAGAAACCTGCCAGCCCCACAGACTTCTCCAGGCAGAGAAACCTGCCAGCCCCACAGACCTCTCCGGGCACAGAAACCTGCCAGCCCCACAGACCTCTCCGGGCACAGAAACCAGCCAGCCCCACAGACCTCCCCAGGCACAGAAACCTGCCAGTCCCACAGACCTCTCCGGGTACAGGAAACCTGCCAGCCTCACAGACCTCCCCAGGCAGAGAAACCAGCCAGCCCCACAGATCTCCCCAGGCACAGAAACCTGACAGCCCCACAGACCTCCCCAAGCACAGAAACCTGCCAGCTCCACAGACCTCCCCAAGCACAGAAACCTGCCAGTCCCACAGAACTCAAGCAGAGAAACATGCCAGTCCCACAGATCTCCCCAGGCAGAGAAACCTGCCAGTCCCACATACCTCTCCAGGCAGAGAATCCTGCCCGACCCACAAACCTCCCCGGGCAGAGAAACCTGCCAGCCCCACTGACCTCTCCACGCACAGAATCTGCCATCCCCACAGACCACTCCAGTCAGAGAAACCCGCCAGTCCCACAGACCTCCTCGGGCAGAGAATCCAGCCAGTTCCACAGATCTCCCCAGGCACAGAAACTTGCTAGCCCTACAGACCTCCCCAGGCACAGAAACCTGCCAGTCTCACAGACCTCCCCGGGCATAGAAACCTGCCAGCCCCACAGACCTCCCCAAGCACAGAAACCTGCCATTCCCACAGACCTAAACAGACACAGATACCTGCCATCCCCACAGACCTCCCCAGGCAGAGAAACCTGCCAGCCCCACGGACCACACCAGGCAGAGAAACCTGCCAGTCCCACAGACCTCTCCAGGCAGAGAATCCTGCCAGTCCCACAGACCTCCCCAGGCAGAGAAACCTGACAGTCCACAGACCTCTCTGGGCACAGAAATCTGCCAGTCCCACAGACCGATCCAGGCAGAGAATCCTGCCACTCCCACAGACCTCCACAGGCAGAGAAACTTGCCAGTCCCACAGACCTCTCTGGGCATAGAAACCTGTCAGTCCAACAGACCTCCCCAGGCACAGAAACCAGCCAGTCCCACTGACCTCCCCAAGCACAGAGTCCTGCCAGTCCCACTGACCTCTATAGGCAGAGAAACCTGTCAGCCTCACAGACCTCCCAGGGCACAGAAACCTGCAAATCCCACTGACCTCCCCAGGCACAGAAACCTGTTAGCCCCACAGACCTCCACAGGCATAGAATCTGCCAGCCCCACAGACCTCACCAAGCACAGAAACCTGTTAGCCCCACAGACCTCCCAGGGTACAGAAACCTGCCAGCCCCAGAGTCCTCCCCGAGCACAGAAACCTGCCAGTCCCACAGACCTCCACAGGCACATAATCTGCCCTCTCCACAGGCCACTCCAGGCAGAGAAACCTGCCAGCCCCACAGACCTCCCCAAGCACAGAATCTTGTCGGCCCTACTGACCTCCCCAGGCACAGAAACCAGCCAGTCCCACTGACCTCCCCAAGCACAGAGTCCTGCCAGTCCCACTGACCTCTCCAGGCACAGAATCCTGCCAGTCCCACAGACCTCCCCAAGCACAGAAACCTGCCAGTTCCATTGACCTCCCAGGGTACAGAAACCTGCCAGTCCCACAGACCTCCCCGGGCACAGAAACCTGCTAGCCCCACAAACCTCCCCAAGCACAGAAACCTGCCAGCCCCAGAGACCTCCCCGAGCACAGAAACCTGCCAGTCCCACAAACCTCCACAGGCACAGAATCTGCCATCTCCACAGACCACTCCAGGCAGAGAAACCTGCCAGCTCCACAGACCTCCCCAAGCGCAGAATCTGGTCAGCCCTACTGACCTCCCCAGGCAGAGAAACCTGCCAGTCCCACAGACCTCCACAGGCAGAGAAACCTGCCAGCCACACAGTCCTCCCCAGGCACAGAATCCTGCCAGTCCCACAGACCTCCCCAAGCACAGAAACCTGCCAGTTCCATTGACCTCCCCGGGCACAGAAACCTGCCAGCCCCACAGACCTCCCAGGGCACAGAAACCTGCCAGCCCCACAGACCTCCCCAAGCACAGAAACCTGCCAGTCCCACAGACCTCCCCAGGCAGAGAAACCTGCCAGCCCCACAGACCTCCCCAGGCAGAGAAACCTGCTAGACCCACAGACCTCCCCAGGCAGAGAAACCTGCCAGTACCACAGACCTCCCCGGGCACAGAAAGCTGCCAGTCCCACAGACCTCTCTGGGCACAGATACCTGCCAGTCCCACAGACCTCCTCCGGGCACAGAAACCTGCCAGTCCCACAGACCTCACCGCCGGGGCATATGAGAACGTTTTTGTATTTTTGTGCTGTGGCCAAAATAGAATAAGCTTACTATGGGCTAATTATTGTTGCTATGTCAGTGCAAAATGTATTTGTTCTGTTTTTTACCTGGTGTTAAAGTGGATGTCTTATGTCCCATAGTTGTAGGTCTGTTGTTTTTCTAATGAGATAGCTCCATAACTGAAATAAGAGGCATTTCTGGCATCTTCACAGTGGCGTAAGATAAGTCCCCGCAGCCCCCTCGGTGCAGGGTGGGCCCTCAAGCTCCAGGGGGCCTCCTCTGCAAAAGTGGTTGGTGGTGGCCCGGGGAGGGGGTCCCCTCGGTGTACTTTGCAGGGGGCCCCCTCAACCTTCGTTACGCCACTGCAGGGAACAATATCTGTTCTTCCATAACTTCTTCACAACTGTCACTGGAATAATCTACCAAAGAAGCAGAGCTCCTGCCATAAACCACGTGAAGCACAATGTCGATTTTTACACCTTCCACACTACAACATGAACATTTTGAGCCAGTAGCTAATTGTTCCCTGGCCCGCTTTGTAGGGGAGGGGCTCGCCAGCAAAGAAACTGAGGCTGTCGACCTGACGGAAAAAACCCGCCCCGTTTTAACTCTCCGATAAGGGGCAATGTGGAAGACTTCCTTGTGGCGGCAACACCCTTCAGAGAAGCTCTCCTTCTACTCCCCTGGCGAGAGGCGGAGACTGCCCCCAATTGCCCCACCTCACATACAGGAGCTGAGAGACCGCGCGCCTGCAACAGCCCTTCGCCTCTGCGCTTCAGGTGAGAACGGCCGCGACTCTGATTTACTGCCGCTACACCGTCCAAATGAACTGGCGCTAACGGAAACCTGCCAGTTGGCGGCAGACACGCAGCTACCGCTTCGGCCACCCCCTGTGCCGCCTTCCTTCTCGGACAACCGGGCCTCAATAAATCTTCCCTTCCCGCGCACAGAGAACCCGCAGCACTTCCCTCACTGCCACCATGGTAATAACCAGAAATACCTTAGTAGCGTGACCAAAAAACACACCACGACTAACTTCTGACAGAAAAGGTGAACACGTCAAAGAAAGCAGTCCACCAGCAATTTAAACCGCCGCAATGTCCTCCCTCCAAAAGCACTCCTATATATAGACTACCTATAAGCTGCACCCCCTTACCTACCTAACCTATAACGCAGCGTGGATTATCCCACCGCGCGTAAAAAAAACAGGGGGACACCGGCTCACGCCCTGTTCCCCCTGGGTCCCCAATGGAGAGAAACTCAGAAAAGGGAAAGCCATCTTAAAGAAATAAATGGGCTCCCTCTTGGAATGGTGGAGGACTCAGTAGAAACACACAAATAAACTATTGATAATATAGTTATCCAGAAAATGGGTTGGCCTCTGCAGTGCCAAAAGGAATTAATGCCTGCCTATGGGCGAACGACTAGATCAAATTATGTTATTTCATACAGTGTAGAGAATTAAATATTGGATATAAATGTCAGACGCGGCTGGTCAAAAATAGAACAATTCGAAAGCTATCTTGAGGAGAAAAGCAAACCGGGCAAAAAAACGAAAAGTGACCCGAGGCTAAAATATGGATGTGCTCGAAACGTTCTAGTAATGAACCTATCTATTTAGTCTGTGAATGAGAGGAAAATAAGGACAGTAAATAGAAAGCTTCCTTGAGTCTCAAAGTAATAGGGAAGTCTGGAGAAGACCCAGAGACGACTATAGGGAGGGAAAGAGTGTAAACAGCAATCAGGTGATGTCCCAGAAACAACTTTAGGGAGGCATAGAGTATTAACAGCACAGTTGGAACTTATGTGACTTTCCATATTATTTCTTCATTAAGTCCCACTTTGACTGTATTTAGAGAGAAAGTCCAAAACGTTTCTCTCTCCTTGTGGACTTCCGTCATAGTCCGCCCTTGTTTTTGTTTCACTTTTTCTAAGATCAACCATTTGGGGGCCGATTCCAATCCTGGAAAAAGGCTGCACAAATCGTTGTATGGGGCGTTTTTCCCGTACGACTCGTACCCGGTAAACTTTTCTTACAACCTAGGAAGTACGATTCGTACAGAAAGCCTCTTTCCATACAAATCGTACAAAAGACCATACGGCTCAAAATAAACCAACGATTCTGATCCGGAACAGCTTGTACGGGACGTCTGTACGTATTTAAGCAGCGGTTTCCGGCCCAGCAAGTATGATTCGTCCCTACGGCACTCCGTACGGCTCTTGTCTTATGGGAGCCAAAAACAGGGGTACGAGTCATACAGGCATACACCCCCGTGCGTTGTGTATGTACGGTGCGTACCCCCAGTACGCATGTACTGTGCGTACCACCAACATCGCGTACCCCAACATCGCATACTCCAACATCGCGTATGTACTGTGCGTACCCCCAACATCGCGTACCCCAACATCACGTACCCCAACATCGCGTATGTACGCACCGTACATATGCGATGTTGGGGTACGCGATGTTGGGGGTACGCACAGTACATACACGATCTTGGGGTACGCGATGTTGGGGACACGATGTTGGGGGTATGCACCATACATACACAACGCACGGGGGTGTATGCCTGTCTGACTCGCACCCCGGGAACAACTTTTCCCGGGATACGAGTCGTACAAAGTTCGCTTCGTAGCGGGTAATGGCATTCCCCGTGTGCGGGACTTTTTCCGTACAAATCGTAAATCGGAAAGCCGGTCCGGATCGTACTAGTACGGTCGGACTGCATTTTTACAATTTGTACGGAAAAGTGTCCGGGTCCGTCTCATACAACTTTTCCCGATCCGATTTGTACGGATCGGGCCGATTCCGATTTGTACGGATCGGGCCGATCCGTACAAATTGGATCGGGAAAAGTTGTATTTTTCCCGTACGATTCGTACTTCGTGGGTCGGACGGGACTTGTACGATTTGTATGGAAAAATTTACCGATACGAGTCATACGGGAAAAAAAAATACAGGATCAGAATCGGCCCCTTGGTGTCATTTTCTGAATGTTGTAGATCCATAATGTGTTGGACTAACGAGGCCTGCTTCTTCCTGGTTCTAATCGCAGATTTATGTTCTCCATTTCAAGTCCTCAGTTCCCTACCTGTTTCCCTGATATAGCCCAAACCACATGGGCATAAAATGAGATAAACTACATTTTTACTTCTGCAATTCGTCATATCCTTCAATTGGCCAGCCCAACCTTTATATTCCCATTGCTAAGTTACTAGGGCTGTCTCACATGCATAGCATGTGCCACAACAATGAATCCCTTTCACCAATGGGATATCTCCAATGGTCGTTTTTTTACCTTCGTTTTGGGGCATATTCTTGAGTGGATCAATTTTTCCCTCAAGTTGGCATTGTATCTGAATGCAAATATGGGTCTCTACACTGGTGGATCCACATCATTTATATTGAGGATTTTCCAATTTTGCTAAACAATTATCTTTACCTTGAAATCAATACTCAAATGATTTGTGACACAGACTAGTTTTTTCTCCTTTTTTGTCTTTTCTTGTAAGAGAGCATCACGATTATAATATTTTGGTCTCTTGAATTCCTGTTTGACAAGGCGCTTAGGGTATTCTCTACTAAACAATCTAATGAAGAGTTCTTGTCCGTATTCGACAAGTGCTTCCATGGTAGTACAGTTGCGTTTGATTATCAGAAACTCTCCAAATGGACTGGAGTCCTTTTGGCTATTAGGATGGAAACTTGTGTGTTGTAAGACTGTGTTGCGTGCAGTGTGTTTTCTATAGAAACTTACCTGCAGAAATCCTGGTTCTCTCGAGATCCAGATGTCTAAGAACGCTACTTTGTGTCTGTTGGTATTAGCTGTAAATTTAAGATTCCTGTTACTGAATCACTGACAGAATATCGAAGGTCAGAATATCGACATCCTATCTACATTATGGTAAGAACAAAAATATCGGGGAAAAATATCGATGTCAAAAATATTGTTGTTAAAAATATCGTTTTTTATTTAAGTAAAAAAAATAATGTAAAATTAAGTAAATAATACATATAATTAAAATAAACATAGTCAAAAATATTTTAAAATGTTGAAAAATTATAAGTAATATATATATTGTACAGATAAATTAAACGTATACATTTAATATATAATATATATACTTACTAATCATTTTTAATAATTATTTTAATAACTTACCATTTAAAAAAAAATATCATATATATTATAAATACATCTATACACATAAAACAATAATATAAATAAAAATTAAATAAATATATATAATAAATTATTTTTATTTGTAATCTTATTAATATTAAATATAAAATTAATTATATACTACATTAACTAATAAAATACAAAAAATATTAGATAGTGGAGGTAATGAAATTACTATTCCAACTCTAAACAGTGCAACAGTAGGGAAAATGTTGGATAGCGTAGGGGTAAAAATTACTATTCCCACTCCAGTGAGTGCAACAGTAGGGAAAGTGGTGGATAGTGTAGGGGCTAAAATTACTATTCCCACTTCAGGGAGTGCAACAGTAGGGAAAGTGTTGGATAGCGTAGGGGTAAAAATTACTATTCCCACTCCTGTGAGTGTAACAGTAGGGAAAGTGTTGGATAACATAGGGGTTAAATTACTATTCCCACTCCAGAGAGTGCAACAGTAGGGAAAGTGTTGGATAGCGTAGGGGCAAAAATTACTATTCCCATTCCAGTGAGTGCACAGTAGGGAAAGTGTTGGATAGCGCAGGGGTTAAAATTACTATTCCCACTCCAGGGAGTGCAACAGTAGGGAAAGTGTTGGATAGCTTAGGGGTAAAAAGTACTACTCCCACTCCAGTAAGTGCAACAGTAGAGAAAGTGTTGGATAGCGTAGGGGTTAAAATTACTATTCCCACTCCAGGGAGTGCAACAGTAGGGAAAGTGTTGGATAGCGTAGGGGTAAAAATACTATTCCCACTCCAGTGAGTGCAACAGTAGGGAAAGTGTTGGATAGCGTAGGGGATAAAATTACTATTCCTACTCCAGTCAGTGCAACAGTAGGGAAAGTGTTGGCTAGCGTAGGAGTAAAAATTACTATTCCCACTTCAGTGAGTGCAACAGTAGGGAAAGTGTTTGATAGCGTAGGGGTTAAAATTACTATTCCCACTCCAGGGAGTGCAACAGTAGGGAAAGTGTTGGATAGCGTAGGGGTAAAAATTACTATTCCCACTCCAGTGAGTGCAACAGTAGGGAAAGTGTTGGATAGCGTAGGGGTTAAAATTACTATTCCAACTCAAGTGAATGTAACAGTGTGGAAAATGTAGGATAGCGTAGGGGTTAAATCAACATACTTATTAATTAAATATTTTTTGTAAAATAAATAACATATTAAAAATTAATTAACTAAAAAATTAATAATAAATACCAATACAATTAAATTAATATTTACTTAAATAACATTAAATTACTTCCCACCCTATTGCCCCATAAACACACAACCCGCTACACATAAAAAAGAACACAATTAATTTAATTGTAAATTAATTACCAATTAATAATAAATTAACAATAAATTAATTAACAATAACAAATAATAATACATTAATTATAGTTAATATAATTATAAATTAACCAATACAGAAAATTGGGTGCCGATTACGATCCGGTAAAAACCGGGTACGAACCGTCGGTCGGAGAGTTTTCTCCGTCCGACTCGTCCCCGGTCGGAAAACTTTACAAACATGGAATTACGATTCGCACGGAAACACCATTTCCGTACGAATCGTAAAAAACACCGACCGACGAAAATATACGTACGAATGTGATCCGGGAATGCTGCGACGTGACGTCGGGACGCTTTCAGGCAGCGTTTCACGACCCAGGAAGTACGATTCGAACCGACAGCAGTCCGGATGGCGATATTTTCACGGCACCCAAAAAGTGCCGGAAAAGCGAAGTACGGCGCGAAACGACCAGAGTAGGTGGCCCGGTACGCGCCGTACCCCCCCCAGCCCCCGTATGTACGCGCCGACCCCCCCCAGCCCCCGTATGTACGCGCCGACCCCCCGTGTATGTACACCCGTGTACGTGTCGTACCCCCCGTGTATGTACACCTGTGTACGTGTCGTACCCCCGTGTATGTACACCCGTGTACGTTCGAGTCGTACCCCCACCCGTGTATGTATGGTGCGTACCCCCAGCGTACGCGCGCTGGGGGTACGCACCGTACATACACCGGTGGGGGGACGACTCGAACGTACACGGGTGTACATACACGGGGGGTACGACACATACACGGGTGTACATACACGGGGGGTACGACACGTACATGGGTGTACATACATGGGGTAAGACACGTACACGGGTGTACATACACGGGGGTACGACACGTACACGGGTGTACATACACCGGGGGGTACGACTCGAACGTACACGGGTGTACATACACGGGGGGTACGACTCGAACGTACACGGGTGTACATACACGGGGGTACGACACGTACACGGGTGTACATACACGGGGGTACGACACGTACACGGGTGTACATACACGGGGGTACGACACGTACACGGGTGTACATACACGGGGGGTTTGACACGTACGTACAGGGGCTGGGGGGGTCGGCGCGTACATACGGGGGCTGGGGGGGGTCGGCGCGTATGCGGGCACATGTCTCCATGGTTGCTATAGGAGTTCGGTGCGGACGGTGTTTTTTACCATACGGTTGTAACATCGGACGCACGGGATGGATCGTAATTCCGCGGTCGGACTTCACTTTTCACATTTGTACGGTAAATCGTACGGGGAATTTTTTTACCGGATCGTAATCCGCACCTTAATTGCCAAGTAATAATTAATTAACAATAAATTAATTATCAATAACAGAAATAAAAAAATATTCATTAATTAATTATAATTGAATTACTTCCCACCCGATTCCCCTATAACCCCACTACCCGCTACACATAAAAATGAACATAATTAATTTCATTATCAATTAATTAATTAATAAAAATAAATTACCAATTAATAATTAACAATAAATACAATAATAAATTAATTATAATTAATATAATGATAAATTAATCAATTATTACACATTAATTACCAATTAATAATTAGTCAACAATACATTAATAATCAATAACAATAAATAAAAACATATGAACCACGTCAGCCAATCCTTTATAATAATCGAGCACCAAATGATCTGTGATGTTTACTAACATATTGCCAGGCACAGCAGGCAGTCTCGTAGCTCTCCCCATGATGATCTGATGGGGCATGAGCCGCGCTCTACGATCTGGGACACAGCAAAGACTCACCAGCACAAGAGGCAAAGCATCAGGCCATTTCAAAGATGTTGAGGCACATACTTTAGCAATTCTAAATTTCAGTGTGTTGTTGACTCCACGATACCTGACGTTTCTGGCCAATAATTGGAATTCAATCTCTGTTCCACTTGCAATGTGGCACATAGCAAGCATTTTCAGGACCTCTTTATTAAAAAAATGAGTTCCCCGGTATGACTCCAAAGAGGTTGGAAATCCGAATCTTGGAATGAGCTCCCTCAGTAACATCTTAACTACAGTGAAGCTATCACATCTCCTAGTCGGATAGGCATCCACCCAATGTGCAAAGATGCATACTACCTCTAAAATGTACCTCAAACCATTACACTGGCATCTCAACAATGTCCAATTGCAATGTATTGAAAGGACCTCCAGATCTCCCTATATGCCTCAGTTTAACCCCTTCGCTGCGGCGCGAATTCCGCCGCAGCGCTGGGGGGGTTTGGGGGCAGCACGGTGGCGCAGTGCTCATGACGGAACCGCGCCGTCATGAGTCACGGGCGAGCTGTGCTCATGACGGCGTGGTTCCGTCACGACTCCGCCCACTCTCTAATTCGCCCGCACAGGCGGGGAATTCGAGCCGCGTGGGAGGAGCGGCCGCTCCATGACGGAACCACGCCGTCATGAGCACACGCCGCCCGTGGCTCATGACGGCGTGGTTCCGTCAAGGGCACACAAGGGGTTAACAGCAGTTTGCTTTCCCACATTCATTTGCTGACACATCACACATCAGTAACACATTGCCTCAACCATCACTTGAAACTTTGGGTTAAACCAAATCTGCCTAAACAATCTTACCATAGCATCTCTCCCTACATGCATCAGTCCATGGTAATACTGCACCATCGGGGGCAACAAATTATTTGGCAATACTGGTCTCCTGAACCCCAAATGTCATCGTCTCATTTCACACAACCTGCGTTTATCCAACTTAGCTGTTCCTCCTCAATAACTTCCTCCGATGACCTTTTCACTTGCTTCCATGAATCAGCAATTTTCATCAAAAGGTTAAAATTGTTTTCATCTGTTCCCTCATTTGTGTATTCACCATTGAAAGTGCAGACGTTTAGTGCACAGTAGCATGCAACTTCATCAGTGTGACAATTTCCTACTGTCATAAAGTAATTTCCTTTACAATGTGCAGGACACTTGACAATAAAAACTTGTGCTGGCGTTTGTAGGGCCTCTAACAGTTTTCCCACATTTTCTCCATTGCGAATGGGGGACCCTGAAGAGGTTATAAAACCCCCCTGAGACCATAACTGTCCAAAATCATGGACCACACCAAACTCATACTGGCTATTGGTGAATATTGTCATTTTTAGCTGGTCGGAAATGCATTATGCTCTGGTAAGAGCAATCAACTCTGCCTCCTGCGCGGAGAATACTCCTTGAAGCCAGGCAGTTTCCCCCAACCCTCCTGTAACAGTACAGACAGCATAAGCAGCTTTCAGGTTTCCATCATTGTCCCTGAGATGAGCCATCCACAAACAGAGTATAATCAGATTCAGGTAATGGCTCATCAGTAATGTTGGAACGGGGCTTGGTGCATAGTTCAGTGACATCGAGACAGTCATGCTCTACTTCAATCGTATCCGCATCACAATCAGGTAAAGGCAATAGAGTAGCAGGATTAAGTACATCATCTTTTCAGGGTTACATTTTCTGCTGTGGCACAGTAAAGCAAATACACACAGGAAAGACTTTATTCAGTAAGGACACTGACAAAACAGACATCAGGAGCAACTGTATTTATTCACAAATTGCACAGATAGGCCCCATTAGAGAAGAGCAAAGCACAAAATGTAGAGCTTGTCCATGAGAAGCTGCACAGGCAGGGGGCAAACAGCAAGGCCAGTGGCCACTCCAAGGTGCAGACTGAGTCCATGAGAATCTGCACAGGCGGTGGCAAACAGCAAGGCCAGACGCCAGTCCAAGGTGCAGACTGAGTCCATGAGAAGCTGCACAGGCAGGGGGCACACAGCAGTGAACGACAAGGCCAGTGGCCAGTCCAAGGTGCAAACTGAGTCCATGAGAAGCTACACGGGCAAGGGGCACACAGCAGTGAACGACAAGGCTAGTGGCCAGTCCAAGGTGCAGACTGAGTCTATGAGAAGCTGCACAGGCAGGGGGCAAACAGGCAAGGCCAGTGGCCAGTCCAAGGTGCAGACTGAGTACAAAAGAAGCTGCACAGGCAGGGGGCACACAGCAGTGAACGACAAGGCAAGTGGCCAGTCCAAGGTGAAGACTGAGTCTATGAGAAGCTGCACAGGTAGGGGGAAAACAGCAAGGCCAGTGGCCAGTCCAAGGTGCAGACTGAGTCCATGAGAAGCTGCAAAGGCAGGGGGCACACAGCAGTGAGCGACAAGGCCAGTGGGCAGGTCTAAGTGCAGAGTGAGTCCATGAGAAGCTGCACAGGGAATAGTTTAACACAGCAAGGAGCAACAAGGCCAGTGGCCAATACAAAGTGCAGAGTGAGTACATGAGAAGCTGCACAGGGAATGTCTGCGACTGTACCTTGCCATGGTCAGCAGCACAGTCAGGGGTGTCATGATGGGCAGCACAGGCCCCTCTGTGGGAGAGACAGGTGTGTGAGGTTGACCAACATTCAGACCTGACTGTCAGTCGGACTCGGAGCTGGCTGTGTGTCAGGCACAGTTGGAGCACTTGACTGGTGAGTGAGAGGCCCAGCTGAGGTAGAGCTACCAGTGGCTTGGGAAGCCGTAGGGCTGCTTGGACCAGGTGGTGTAGGGGCACGTGGAGGAGGAGTCATGCTGACGTGAGACACAGTGTGGGTGGGAGATTGTGGAGGGGTGCCTTTCCACTTCTTGGAGATTCTAAATGGCTTGCCTGACTTTGGATCAATGGGAAGTGGTGTGGACACAACAGGCACACAAAACACCAAGGCTGCATCAGGTGCAGACACTGGCCCTCATTCTGGGGACGTGCTGGATCCAGCGGGACGCTTCGCCTGGCCTTGCCTCTGCCCCTCCATCCCCTGTTTGCCAGGTGTTCCCCCTACAGTGCCCTGCTTTCTCTGCTTCACTGGGCTTGGAATGGGAGTCGAAGTAGTGGGGAATCTGCCTTGGGGCCCTTCTTATGTGTAGCCTTGGCAGGCACCACCTTCTCAGTGTGCACGGAAACGGTCTGCTTGTCTTTGCGAGGCACTTTTAGGACAGGAGAGTCCTTGGCTGAGGATGCCTCTGAGGCATGTGACCCTGAGGTCTGCTTTTTCGCTTTTTGGGCCTTCGTGTCGCCTGACGGGGTTTTCTCTTTGTGCTCTGGGGTGGCTTTGGTTTTCTGTGAGGATGGTGTCTGCAGCCTGGACTGCTTGGGCTGCTGCTGCTGCTGCTGTGTGCTATGTGTGCTGTATTGTGACCCTGAGGTCTGTGGAGTGTGGTCACTGTCATGAGACGTGGCCACTGGCATGGAGGTGGACAAAGTGAGAGGAGCTGGAGTCCAAGATTGTGCCAGATGCAGGGCTGCAGTCACTGTGGAGGACAAAGACTGGACAGTCCGGTGCAGCCCACCCACGTCTGAAAGAATGCCCTCCATGAAAGCAACCACCTGGGCCAATTTTTTGTCATGGTCTATGAATGCATTGAGGAGAGCTGTCTGGTCTACACACAGCTGGCGCAAAAGGTCCACAGACTCAGCACTGGTGGCAGCAGGGGGACAGGGGCAGCAGTGCCTGGGGTGAAGGAGACTCTTCCCCTCTTAATTGGTGCGAACACGGGCAGCAGCAGAGGTAGTGGCTGGGAGGGTGGGCACTGTTCGCTGTGTGGTGGGAGATGATGCAGAGTCCCAGAGCTTCACCGCTGGCATCAGATGACGTTGAACGTTGCATCTCGGGCTGCGATTCCTCCACCAGACTCCTGTCCCCTCCGAGGCGCTGGTCAAATCTGTGTCACTGGACTCCTGTGCAGTTGTTGTGCTTGTTTCCCCGCCACTGGTGTCCGTCCCCTGTCCCTCCGTAACCACGGGAGATGCTGAATGAGAGAGAGAGATGTAGGGTCAGTTCAGTGGCAGCAACAGAACATACATATGCAAGCAAAGCAACACTGAGGATGACTAAATCTACATGTTGCACGCCAACCTGTGCAATAACATTGTGCAAACATACTTTTGCTACTCAAACAGTGCGTGTAAACAAGAAAACCAGGCATAAGTGAGCCATGTGATGACCCCACAGCACAACATCCTGCACGTGGCTCCGTACAAACAGTAACACAAATAGCTCAGACATGAAGCCCACCGCCCAGAATGCTATTGAAATGCCCAGTACTCGAATTCCCTTAGGTAGTACAGGTAGGACATATGCATGACAGCTGCACCCAGCACAGAGGTCACTCACAAGCCACTGCATCACACTACCAACATCACATAGCCCAGCGCTGGCACAGCCTTGGTACACATGCAGCCACACACAGTCAAAGGCATCCTTCCCAGAATACTCACCCCCACTTTGCTGCTGATGCTCCTTCAATCGTGCATCCAGCTCAGGGTGTGTCACGGCCAAGATGCGGCACATCAGTGGTGTCATGCTGCGCCTTGCCAACCTGCCACTGCGAGGGAGCAGCCCCAGTGTCATCTCCGCAACGTTCTTTGCCAGCACTAAAATGTCATCCCACCTCTTGTGGCAGTGGGTGCGCCGGCGGTTTGACACACCCAGGGCCCGCACCTTGGTCGCAATGGCCCTTCACACGGCCTTACGCTGGTGTACTTTGAGCTGCAGGCAAGGAGACAAGAGGGGGCAAACATCAGTGACACAGTGTTATGTAACAAAATTCCTCAGTACAGTAGCATTATACTGACTCATCCCAACTACACAGATATGATTTTCAGAGACAGGAATGCATCTCACAGGGTACATCTGCATGCGAGAAGCACACGTAAATGAATGCAGGTGTGAGGGGGAACACAGTACCTGCACATCTGACATACAAGCAGGATGCTAGCACAGAAAGCCATGTGTAGTCTTCCCACATCTACTGTCCATTTCCAGGTAGAGCAAGACATACGTCACATGTCTACATGTGTTTGGGGGAGACTCACTGTGTCCAACACTGCACAGGCCTCAACGACCTTGCCCTGTGAATAGCTCACTGTGTCATGGATGTCACAATGAGGGACATGATCTCACAAACCCACACCCTTCTCACAGGGCCAGTCATGTGCAATCTACAGGGCTGATATGGCTCATTGATGGAGAGTCCTGCAAAAAACACACATGTAACACTCTGGACATTCAGTGATGGGTCCTTGTAAGATTGGGCGGTGACTGTGCAGGCCAGGTGGGCTCACACTGAGATGGACAACAGGGACCCACACAGCCATTCACACAAGCAATCACTGTCCTGACTCCTGCATTACCAACTTGCTGCGTCAGTGTATGGCTGACAAGACAAGACATGTCCCTCCAATCTTGATGTGCAGGCAGGGAAACGTGTTAAATAGGCTACACACCCCATACCCATGGAGACAGCATATTAGGCAGTGCATGACCCAACCCCACACTCTCAGGCACATACTGCATCAGACAGACTACATGTGTGCCCCCCCGCACTCTCACCCCCACTGTTGAAGATTTACCATGACATTTGGGGCACCATATAGCCTTGGTTACTGTGTGAGCACCTCGTCCACCAGGACCTCCAGCTCCTCGCTTGTGAAGGGACTGGCACCGATCTTCTCAGTCCAGAGACAGCAGCGGCAGCAGTGGGTGGTGAGGGCTCTCAGGCAGCAGTCCCTGGAGGCAGCAACAGGTGAAGGATCTCAGGCAGCAGTCCCTGGAGGCAGCAGCAGGTGAGGGGTCTCAGGCAGCAGTCCCTGGAGGCAGCTGCAGGTGAGGGGTCTCAGGCAGCAGGCTCTGTGAGCAGTGGCAATCTGGGGCTGTTTCCCACACATATATAGGCCCCTGGTGTCATTTCTGTGGTTCTAAGCTGCTGCAATTGGTGTTCCATGTCAGCCTTTTTCAAATGCATCCAATGACCGTCTCCGCAGTGGCGGAGCATGCCTACCGCGATGTTCAAAATTGCATCATGCTATCGCGGTAGCGGATCCCATTGGCTGTCAGGGCATGGTCCATGGCGGTGACACACCGCAGGGGCCAGGCGGGCGCTACCACGAGTTGGGTGCCATAAGGTGATATGGGTGACCGGGATATGGGTGGCGGAGAATGCCAACCGCCATTTGGCAATACATATGTATCAGTGACTACCGCGATTGTGTCCCTGGCATTGGCGGTGATACACCGCAGGGGCCAGGCGGGCATTACCACGTGTTGGGTGCCATACAGTGACATGGTTGACCGGGATTTGGGTGGTGGGTGACTGTGACAGCACCAATGGACACATCATGCTGTGTCAATGGCCATCTGTCAGTCATCCACAGTGCACAGTGTTCCCATGGTTGATGGCACGCCACAGTGCACACAATGCCAATGTGCCATGTACCCCACTGCTGAGCACACATGCCATGTTTGTGTCTGTGATTTCTTAGATTGGCATGTACTCCCTCACATGTCATTCGTGATATTGATGTGCCTGTACACAGGACAGTGTTGTTATGGACTCTCCAAACTGTACACATGTTAAGGTGTAAAAGTGCAGGGAATATCACTGTGATGTATTACAAATTTAAGATTGTCCATATGTGCCTGTTCGCTTATGTTTGACCATGCACACACTTATCATGTACGCTCAGCCTGTGGTCATTGTGTTGTTGATGTGTGCCAGGTTCTACAAATGCCTGAAGGTGTGTCATGTGCAGCAGCTAGGTGTGAAACAATGGTGTTGCATTTTTACACCAATGCTGGATGAGATACTCCCAGGCGTGCCCATGGTGAACGTGGCCATATCCATATGTGCATTCTCATATGGCGAGTATGATTTGGAGGTACTTGCTGGGTGTCGGTTGACAGGTGTAATATCAGTGTAGCTGAAGGAGTCCCGACATGTCAGCTGGTCCGTAACACGATTTAGATGACAGTCACTGCTGGGGTTGTGTCCGGCATAACGTGAGATGCTGTGCCTATCTCATGATGTATTTAAGGGGACCAATCAATACACAATTCAATCAAAGGCAAGGAGGGACAAGAGAGACCAAGAGATTGAAAAAGAAAACAAATTTTATAATTAAATACACAGTTGGTATGTACAATTCAGAATAACCATAACAAACATATGTGCACTGACAGTGAAGTGAACAAGTGAACGACGCAGTGACATAAGTGTTAAAATGACAACAAGGTACGGCAAAATAATTCAAATAAATTCAGGGTCGAGGAGGAATATATACAATGAATAATTCGCACATAATCTTAAAGGTCTCACAGGACCCTTTAATTAGCCGCAAATAATGCTGTCCGGTCGACGACGTTTCAACCTCCTTGCGTTGAGGTCATCATCAGGACTATGGTTATTGAAATATTTAAAAATACCTGTGTACGAGGGTAATTAAATCACCACCTCATAGCTAATTGCAGGACAATGTAGGACAAATAAATCTAGTCCGTCACATTAGAAGGGTATCTTCAGGCGTCTATTAATGACACAGGAACTACGAAGGCCCACAAAAAATACCTTAAAGCATGCGAGTTGCTCTTTGGAATCGACAGTCGGGGTTCTAAGGTTGAATCTAATAATCAAGTATGGAAAAAAAGCACGAAACATCCAGCGGTGAACAATCCGCGGCTTTTGAATGAATCAAGGCTTGGGATGGGCTTGTCAAATCGCCGAATAGCGGGATCAGTCCAAGCAGGGCCAAACAGTCAAAACGGGTAAGACGTCTTACCCGTTTTGACTGTTTGGCCCTGCTTGGACTGATCCCGCTATTCGGCGATGTTTCGTGCTTTTTTCCATACTTGATTATTAGATTCAACCTTAGAACCCCGACTGTCGATTCC
Organism: Triturus cristatus; assembly: GCF_964204655.1. NCBI lineage: Eukaryota > Metazoa > Chordata > Amphibia > Caudata > Salamandridae > Triturus > Triturus cristatus. The sequence goes on from NC_140590.1 coordinate 562,321,029, forward strand.
AAAGAGCAACTCGCATGCTTTAAGGTATTTTTTGTGGGCCTTCGTAGTTCCTGTGTCATTAATAGACGCCTGAAGATACCCTTCTAATGTGACGGACTAGATCTATTTGTCCTACATTGTCCTGCAATTAGCTATGAGGTGGTGATTTAATTACCCTCGTACACAGGTATTTTTAAATATTTCAATAACCATAGTCCTGATGATGACCTCAATGCAAGGAGGTTGAAACGTCGTCGACCGGACAGCATTATTTGCGGCTAATTAAAGGGTCCTGTGAGACCTTTAAGATTATGTGCGAATTATTCATTGTATATATTCCTCCTCGACCCTGAATTTATTTGAATTATTTTGCCGTACCTTGTTGTCATTTTAACACTTATGTCACTGCATCGTTCACTTGTTCACTTCACTGTCAGTGCACATATGTTTGTTATGGTTATTCTGAATTGTACATACCAACTGTGTATTTAATTATAAAATTTGCTTTCTTTTTCAATCTCTTGGTCTCTCTTGTCCCTCCTTGCCTTTGATTGAATTGTGTATTGATTGGTCCCCTTATTTACTTCCCCTGTTGAGACATTGTTTTTGTTACTACATTTACCCGGTCTCAGCTGGGTTAACGGGCTTGCTCCTGTTTTTCTTGTATATCTCATGATGTATTGCATTGACATGTGTCCCCTTTTATCTCACCTAGGAGGAGACCAAATCTGCATCGTCCCTTTACGGTGCTGGTAGACATGGAGAAAGAGGAGATCATCTGGAAATTCCGTCTGGATAGAGCCACCCTACAGACCATTTGTGCTCAGTTGGAGCCCCACCTGCAGCCTCGCCGAACATATCCAACAGCTTTCAGCCCCACGTCTAAGGTGATGGTGGCCCTGCACTTTTTTCCCACTGTGGTTCCAGCACACGGTATCCAGCGCAGGTGGGATGTCACATCCCATGTTCAGCATGGTGCTACTGGATGTCCTGTCCGCCATGATGAGATACAAGGACACATATATCCATTTCCCCAGGGGGCAGGAATTGGCTGCTGTGAAGGGAGATTTTTGTCCTCTTGGACACATTCCCCATGTGGTTGGTGCCATTGATTGCACCCATGTTGGGCTTGTACCACAACAGGCACGTGATCACATCTACCGGAATCGGAAACATTTCCAATCCATAAATGTGCAGGTGGTGTGCCAGGCAGACATGATCATCTCGCACGTGTGTGCCAAATTTCCAGGCTCAGCCCATGACTCCTACATCCTGTGGAACAGCATTGTACCCCAGCTGATGGCTAATCTGCTTCCTGAGCAGGCATGGATTGTAGGTGAGTATGCCTAGTCAAATAGCGTTCTGTGTGTGTGACATGCTGTCTTCTGACCCAGCCACAGTACAATGTGTATCTGTGTTTGTCACACCTAGGCGACTTTGCATATCCCAACCGTCCTTGGTTGCTGAGCCCACTGTGGATTTACAGGACAGCAGCTGGTGTCCGCTACAATGATGCCCATGGGAGGACACGTCGTGTTGTGGAGTGCACCTTTGGTCTGCTGAAGTCACATTTCCGCTGCCTGGACAAGACCAGAGGTGCACTGATGTGCTCGTCCTGGAAGGTGTGTCAGATTGTAGTGGCATGCTGCATGCTCCACAACCTAGCCATTCGCAAGGTGATCCCCCTGCTCCTGGATACTGATGAGCAGCAAAGGCCCCCGCCTGCAAACCAACCCGTGTCCAGTGATGAGGACAGTGGAGAGGAGGAAGGTGTTGACCTTCGTCAACAGTTCATCAACCGCTACTTCACTTGAAGGTGAGTGACAATGTACAACGGAGCCGTTGTCTGATGATTTTGCTGTTGTTGTGAAGGTGTCTGTGGGCTTTGTGACTGCAGCTGGTTGTTGTCTGACAATATTTCTGGAACAGGGCAGTTTTTTACTTTGACAGGATGTGTGTGTTGGCACTTGTTGCCCATTGTGCTTTGTGCATGTTGGGTTATCTTGGTGGTAGGTGCTGTGTGATGTCTGTGATGCCACTACAAGACTAGGGAATGTTGTTCTGTTGTGTTTTCCTAGGTGCCTTCAACCTTTCCTTGCCTACATACATTCCATCCTCCTGGTACATTGTAATCATGTTGAAGACAGTACATCTTGCATTAAAGATGGAGCAGACACAATAACATGTGTGTAAGGATTTTTTTTATTTACAATGGTGACATGTGAGGGGGTGAACATTTACATTGAGGTGATTAGTGGAGCAGTGAGTTGTCAGTTATGGTAGATGAGATAATCGAGTTGCCACCACATTGGTGTTGTGACCCAGTCCAACAGACAGATGCCATTCACAAGGCAGTGTGGGGAAGGACAGTCCAAAAATTCAATGCAGTGGTGAAGAGGGTTGCCATCAGAGCTGGCTCCATGACTGGCATTTGGCAGGTGCTTTGCCTCCAGATACTCCCAGGGTTTTCCTAGGACGGCCCCTTCATCGCTTGGCTGGGGGGGCCCTACTGTAGGGCCAGTGGGGTCTGAGGACTCACCCCTCTCTGTGGGCGCAGGGGAGGATGGTGAACTGTCATCCTGCGGCCCACCAGAAGGAGGTGGAGGTGTTGGTTGTGGCAAAGGCCTGTCCCTCAGTGCCGCCACTTGCTGGCCCAAGAGGTCCATAATTTGTCCCATGCGGCTGTCGATGGACCTCATCAGCATGATGAGCTCATGGAACAGTTCGTCCAACCGGCCGTTCGTCCCTGGGCCCGTTCATATGCCCCAAGGACTCTGGTGATGTGGTCCAGTGATTGGGTCCCAGCCTCTTGTTGTCTGTGGGTGACCCTGCCCCTCCCACCTTCCCTGCTACCACGGACCTGTTGCCTCACCACTGTAGGCACCTGCATCCTCTCCCTGCCCTCCTCAGTTGGTGGTGTGGGGTGGACATCCTCTCGGACAGGGAGGGTGTTGCAGGCAGCACTGGTGGTGGTGGTGGTGGCGTTGGACGCACAGGCCGTAACAGCAGGGCTCTGCAGTTATGTTGTTTTTGTAGCGGATGTGGTGGGGGGACGATGGGGTCCTGTTGCGCCCTGGCACACCAGATGGGCCGGCTTCGAGCTCATCATCCAGAGAATCCCGGGAGTCAACATCCGAGAGTCATTGTACCAGGGGTGGGGGGAGACTGGCTGTGCAGGTTGCTGGTGATGTCCTCTGCAGTGAGTTCTTGGTCACCTGTGGGTCAGATGGGAGATGGTCATTTTAGTGCACACCGAAAGCTTTGTGTTAGCTTTATTTCATTCACTGTTTGTACACCAAACAGTTGACTAATAATCACATTTTGTTGTATGTGCACTACTGTGCCTCCTAACATGGTGCTGTGGTACATGCATTACTTGTCCATGGTGTGAGTTGTACCTACCATGAGCAACGTGCATGATTTCTGAGTACAGGGACATGTTGTCATCTAGGGAACAGCGCAGGAAAGAAATCTGTGAGGACTCTTTTTTGCTCACTCTGCCCTGTCAGACGTTACATCTGGCCATGAACAGGCCATTGTCATCTCCTGCATACCTTTGTCTTGTCTTGTGCATATCTGGATTTGTACCACCAACCATGTTTTCTAGTTACTCATTTGGTCCTTGCTGCTCTGGCCCCATGGCACTTACACATGGCATTCAGTGCTGTGCCCAGACTTTCTTCTACATGTACATTGGTGTGTCACACATTGGTCTCATTGGCTTAGCTGTATGCACACTGTGAGTGGCAATAGGATCTGTGTGTATGTGTGTTGAATGAGAGGGCTGGACACTGGCTGTGTGCACATACTGGCTACTTACCTGTTCTGTTTTCCCATTTGGCTTTGACTTAACACATCTGTGTGTGTGGTGGAGGCTTGCATCCTGCTCAGTGGTGTGACTAGCAGGCCTGATATGTCTACCTTCCTGTTATTTTGTTTGTGGTGATACAATGACTGACACATGCATCTGGGTGGGAGGGTAGGCTCCATCGTGATGGTCTGGGGGACGAGTTGGCCTGGGGTGAGTCGCTGTTCAGGCCTCCCACCCCCACACAGCCTCCATGGCAAGATGGCTACCTACCTGTTAGTTTGTTTGTAGTGATGGCATGGCTGCCACATACATCTGGGTGGGAGGGAGTGCTCCATCTTGATGAGCTGGGTGACAAGGGTGCATGGTGGGAGTTGTTGTGCAGGTCTCATACCCCCCACACAGCCTCCATGGCATGATGGCTACCTACCTGTTAGTTTGTTTGGAGTGGGACCATGGCTTCCAAATGCTTCTGGGTGGTGTGGGCTGCTACATCTCGCTCGGGGGGGGGGGGGGCAGGGGGCATGGTGAGAGTTGTGGTGCAGACCTCCCACCCCACACAGCCTCCATGGCAAGATGGCTACCTACCTGTTAGTTTGTTTGGAGTGGGACCATGGCTTCCAAATGCTTCTGGGTGGTGTGGGCTGCTACATCCTGGTCAGGGGTGGGACAGGGGGCATGGTGGAAGTTGTATTGCTGGTTGCCTGTGCACATGCCCCCATGGTGATGTTGCTAGCTATGTTTGGGGTGGATGTGAGTGAGTGAATGCTGGATCTGTGAGACATGTGTTGGGGAGTATGTGGTGCATATGAATGTACGTGTGCCTAGGGGGTGTAGCTTTGTAGTTGTGGAAACCAGTACACAGCAGTGTGGTGGTAGTCATTTGTTTGTACTTACCAGCCTCCACACCCCCGGCTACTCCTGTGAGACTCTCTGGATACAGTATGGAGAGCACCTTCTCCTCCCATGCAGTGAATGGTTTTGGTGGAATGGGAGGGTCACCACCAGTCCTGTCAGCCAGCTCACGGTTCTTGCTCCTCTTCTGTTTGACAACCCTCTTCAGGTCATGCCACTGCTTCATGATTTCCTGCTTGGAGCGCGGGGTGGTCCCTACTGCATTGACCCTTTGGACTATCCTTGCCCACCTTTGGGCTCTTGTGTCTAATGGTGTCTGTTGGACCAGGCTACCACACAGTTGTGATTCCACTCTGACTAACTCATCTACCATTACCTTCAACTCACTCTCTGTGAATTTTGGCATTTTATGTGTTGTCATGGTGTGTGATGTGCAAAGGGGTTGTGGGTGCAGGGGTGTGAGTGGTGGAGGGGTGATGTGTATGTTGTGTGATGTACAGGAGGGCCAGAGGTGCAGGTGTGGAAGTGGTGGTGTTGATGTGTGTGTGGTGTAATGTTTTGCCTGTCCTTTCTGTTCTGGTTCAAGCCCTTCTCTTCTGGAGTGTTGCAAAGGATTCTGGTCAGGGAAGGGGCTGGTTGTATGCTCAGCTGTGTGGGTGTGTTCAAATGGGGTATTGCTGTCAGGTGTGTTGTGTGGGTTGGCCTGGGATTTGTATTTTTGTATTTGCCATGTGGTTGTGTCATTGGGGTGTGTTCTGTGTTTTGGGGGCCATGGCTGCTTTGCTGTGTGCACTTTGTGGCCTTGTTGTGTGTTTTTTTCTTTCGTCCGCCATGTTTGTCACGGAGCGTCCGCAGCGGTGGGTGTGCTGCAGCTCTTCTGCCGGCTCTCTCATTCATCACTGTTAGTGACCGCTGCGGTTGGGAACTGCGGTACGTACCGCGTGCGCTTCTGGGTTATCCTTATTTTCTCGGTGGTGTCTCCGCTGTCCTGGCGGCGGTTTGATTGTTTTCGGCCGTGAATGCAACCGCCGCGGACGGGTTTTGGCCATCTCAGCCCGCTACGGGTGGTTTTTCTTGGCCTCGTTCCGCCGCGGTCAGTGTTTTTTGGCAGTTGATCCTAATTTGGATGCCGGATTTTCCACGGTGTCGGTGGGCGGTTGATTTCCAGATCCATGGTGGTCGGGGTGGTTTTCCGCCCGCCAACCTAAAAGGCCCCTAGGTCTTTCATTGTATCGCTGAGATTTAACGGTAAATCTACCACTGTCAGCACGGGGAACAGTGAAACATACAAGCTCTGGGTTGCTAGCTTAAAGGCAATGTCCTTATCCTTTGTCTGAAGTTCTATTCCTTTTGGTATACAATAGATGGTACAATTTATCTTTCACAGTAAGTCACGTCCCAAAAGAAATACAGGACTAAAATCTCACACCACAAATTGATGATTATGCTCAATTTTCCCTATCTTAACAGGTACTTCTTCAGTAAGGGGGTTTGATCATCATTTATACACTACTCCTACAACTTAGATACTTTTTCCCAAGAGGGGTAGGTTTGGAACCCCTGCTGTCCTTACAATAGAGTGTGTAGCTCACTTCAATCAGGAAAGTGACATTGTGGCCATCCACATATGGTCCACTCTAGCCTGCGTCTAAGATTGTGCCAAGTGTACGATCTTCCTCTCCCCTCAGACACCCTCATAAGGACTGATCTGAACCATACTCAATATCAAATATGTGAAACTATTGGTACGGACCATTTTGGTGGGACATATTCTGATTCCCACTCATGTCTGCATTCTGATTAAATTGGGCATTATTTGCAGCTTGCTGTGGCTTCGGAGACTGTGGCACGTGCATCATAGGACCTTGTGAACCAGACGGATTTTGGAATCTCTACCTTGGCACTTTCTGTGTTTGCATAAAATTACCCTGGGACTGATTCAACCCTCCATTCTGTTCTTGATTTGCAGGATTAAAACAACAATCACACTTCCAGTGCCCCAACCTAAGGCAGCAGTGGTATGGGTTTGACTTCTTTAACGTGGCAACATCTAGTCCTGTCTTGGGATCTACAGGAATCCCTTCCTTGTCCCTGAAAATCCTCCACTTTGTTGCATCAGAGTCCCAGACTGATGGACTCCCTGCACAGTGGTAGTATTCCCTAAATAAAGCTGTCCCTGTCCCCTTTGAAATGCGTTCATCTGTGCTACCATCAATTTCTCCACGAGGACCTACAGTGAAGAAATATGCTAAACTTTAGTCATTATAAACATATCCAAATAACTCAGTAACTCAGTAATACAGACAAACACTATTCTTTTCTAATAGTTTTTCTTATTATTTCATAATATGAATGGTCAAACACAAATACACATTAGAATGCCATTTTTTGTTCCTAAAAATGCAGATAAGATTCACAATATTCATCAACAGCTCATTTATGAAGATAATCAGAACATCAGGTATAGAGGAGTGAGAGAGAGAGAAAGAACATCAGCGAAAAACAGTTCCCTTCCGACAATGAAATACTATCCACAGCGTGCAATTAGTCTGAAGAGCTAACCCCACGGCTGTTAGGGAATAGCAAGAGCAGCATCACCAGCCAATGATGTGCAAAGTTTCTAGGAAAGTCTTTTAGGATTAGCAGGTTTCGCCAGCCAGAGAATCAGGAATCAGCACGGCATTCAGCATACCACGAACGCAGGGACTGGTCACCAATCTTGTGAACGAGCAGAGGAACATTTTCCCACAGGAATCTTTATAGTACGCTACTTCCTTTCTTCCGTTAATATGTTGCATTCTCTCTCTTCAGCAAGCCTCTCTATTGGTTATTCACGATGGTGTGACGGTCTACTGACAGTGACTTTACTACTATTTTCTAAACACCCTTTGTCTAAATATTGTATAACTTCCAAGAGAGGAAAGGGCAAGAATCTGGTTACAAATGTATTTTAAACATGTAGATAGTTACATTCATGTCATCTACAACCCTCGCCTAGACAGGAAAGAATTCTAAAATTTAGGCAAAATATCTCTATTCTAACATTTGTAACATTTGAAGGGCAGGAGCACGGAAAACCACATCCTCTAAGAATTTTAAGGCCTCCATTATTTTAGAAAACAGAGAATAATTTCTAAAACCTACACTACTTTCATGAAAAATAAAGGATTTTCTCCGTCGTTTATTTTTATGCAGTTAGAAAAACAGAGTAACATCCAGTTAGCATTATTCTAATAATTTTTGACTAAGAAAATCAATCTGTTATGTCTTGTGCACATTTCACGTGTTATACACTTTTGTGTTATATATTAATAGTTCTGCGTATATTATTAAAAACATGCATTAGAGTGGATTACATCGAGCAGATTTTATTTGCAAAAATCGTGCTCCATCAATCCCCCTTCTGGTGGTATCTCGAACCATCACAATAACCCTTATCAGATTACTATCTGATAACATAATTTCAGAATGTAGTGTCCATTGTTCGCATCTGTTTCAACCTAACACCCTCTAAATCTTTCATCACGCTATAATAAACACCTTTAATAATACTATTAGTATGCCAGCAGCAACAGCAACTATTGGTGTTAGTATTCTCCCTAACAAGCTGTTAGCAAATGTTGAAAACCATTCACCTATAGAAAAGAAACCCTTAACAAAGTTTCTCCCAAGCACCATCAACCTTCAGTTTCACTAAATCATCATGTAAATGAGTAATGTTGCTGATATATCCTTCTAGATCTCTACTTCTATCAGGAATATATATGTAACATTGTTGAATTTTCAGCATACTATAGACCCCATCCTCTTTTGCCAATAATACATCTAGGGCAAGTCTATTTTGTAAAACCATGGTTCTCATAGCAACCATTTCTGTATCAATCAGTAAAAATCCACCAGCAGTATCTGTTGATAAACGATCAAGCACTGTAGACAATTTTCTAAACTTTTGTGAATTTAGAATCACCCCAACTGAAAGTATTTATTTTATTTATTTATTTATTTTTTGCACTTGTACTGCGCATCGGCTACCCAAAAAGGGTTTCCCGGCGCATCTTTGCTGTTTCAGATGGAGAAAGAGAGATCTTATTTATCGAATAGCCAGGTTTTTAGCAACTTTCGGAAACTGGAATAATTAGGCTTATTTCTCAGTGAAATGGGGAGAGAGTTCCAGTGAGACGGGCCTAAGTAGGCAAAGGACTTACCTCCAATGCGAGTGCGTTTAAATTTAGGGATCCTAAAACGTCCCTGAGTGGCTTATCTGAGGCTCCTGGGTGGGATATATATATTTACCAGTGAGCAAAGGTACTTCGGGGCTGTGTTGGCTTTTATTTTATACATATAGGTGAGGGCTTTAAATTTCACTCGATTTTCAATATTGAGCCAGTGAAGTTTACGTCGGAATGCAGAAACTGATTCCCTTTTTGGTACCTTGCATAGTAATCTGACTGCCGCATTTTGGGCCATTTGTAGACGATGGAGGTTAGCCTTATTTGATCCTAAATAAAGGACATTTCCGTAATCTAAATGGGATGTTATTAAGGCGTTCACCACCGTTTTCCTGGTTGACTCAGGGAGCATCCAGCAGATTTTCCTCAGCCATCGTAAGATAGAAAAACAGGTGGCTGCCACTCTAACTGATTGTGCATGCATGCTCAAGGTATCATCCAGGAGTACACCTAGATTACGTACTTGCGAAACTGGGTTTGGGAGGTTGCCCATTTTCTCCGGCCAATGTTGATGGCTCCATAGATGTTTCTGTTTTCCTAGAATGACAACCTCTGTTTTTTCACCGTTTAGTTTTAGGAAATTTTCCTTCATCCAGGTTGCGATGTTGTTCAGTCCGGTTTTAAGCGTAGAAATGTCATTCACGTTTTGGGCCGCCAATGAAAAAATAATTTGTGAATCATCTGCATAGGAATAGATCGTGAGTCCCGACTCTTCAACTAACTCAGCCAGAGGCTTAACATAAATGTTGAAGAGAAGTGGACTCAGGATGGATCTCTGTGGTACGCCACGACTGAATGAATGGATTTTGGAACAAGTATTTTGAGAGAAAACTTGAAATGTCCTGTTTGAGAGAAAGTCCTGGATCCATTTCAGGGCATCCCCACTAATTCCTATGTTGAGCGCTACTGTTTCTTCTTGATCCAATTTCTGGCGGATTGTCTCTGTCACACCCAAAAGTGTGGTTTCCGTTGAAAAACCTGCCCTGAATCCAGACCGTGACTGGTGAAGAAGTTGGTGAGTATTCACATATTGTGTCAACTGAAGGTGGATGTGTTTTTCCAAAATTTTAGATAAGATTGGGAGTAAGGAAATAGGACGGTAGTTTTTCGTATGCGTTGCATCAGCATTTGGTTTTTTCAGCAAAGGGTGTATCATGGCATGCTTCCAAAGGGAGGGAACTTTGGCCTCTTTAATTGACATGTTGAGTACCTGCGTTATAGTAGGTATCACAGATAGATTTAACTGCTTGAGAATGTTGGCTGGAATAGGGTCTCATGCCACTAGCGCCACCATGCCCCATGCACCCAGCTGGACAATGCCAAGTCACAGGCCACAGAAAACACCAACACAAGACACGGTAAGCCGGATGGCGGGAGTGTGGGCCCCAAAAATCACATAGTGCAACTCAGAAGCAGACAACAATGCCCTCTGCCCATATGGCCTAGGTCACAGCCAGACAAACAGTGTGTCCCCACACAGGAAAGACTTGCCAGCAAATGGCGGACGCCTTGCATAAAGACATGGGGGTGAAGGCACGTTTTTGCACATGACAGCAGCTAAGGAACAGCCAACACTGTGAAAGAGTGGCAGCACACACCACCACAGCAGCAGCGCTGACACAGACACTACACCCAATGGGTGCCTGGAGATCAGAAACAAACTCACATCAACAAGCCAAGGGCCATTCAAAGATCTGCAAAAAGTGTGTGCCTAGGAAGCTGGGCTGAGGTGACAGAGGGTGACACACAGAGGGAGGGAGAGGGGGAGAGAGAGGGAGGGAGACACAGGGAGACGGCCAGAGGGAGGAGGCTGACACAGGGAGGGAGGGAGAGGGGGACAGAGAGGGAGTGAGAAAGGGACACACAGGGAGACCAATTCAGCCTTGTGGGGTGTGGGAATGTCTGCTCGTCAGCAGGTGGACTGCGTGCATGTAGACAAGGGTGGCCAGTGCCTGAATCCCCCTCTCTTCTCCATGGCAAAACACTGGGCCATGTCTCAACCTGTGCACGAGCACAACGCCAGCTACCTGCATTATATAAGTGTGTGGAACAACTCCATGTGCCCACGTACAGTGCAACACGGAAGGCGCCAATGCATGGCTCGCCACACCTGCTCACTCCACTGCTGACTGCAGTCACAATTGACACAGCAAGTAAGGCTGTGCCACACATAGGTAAAGTCTCAAAAGCTGTGGCCAAGGGACATACCCATGCTCAAGTGCACTGTGAGTGGAATGCAAGACATATCCAAATTCCCAGAGGAAATGTGCCAACTTCGAAACGAATGAAACATGGATGTTGCATGGAACAAAATTAACATTGTCTCTCTCACACACAGGTCAACGTCGTGGATCACCCCCCAACACTGGGGGGGAAGACTCACAGGACCCGGCTCTGCGGGATGACGGACCCACCGGCAGCGACGACTCTCACCACACTGTGGACGACCCCGACCAACCTGGCCCCTCTGGTGTCCAACCACCTGCAGCACCTGCGTCAGGTACAACTGGGCCAACCACCACCCCCACTCCTGCCACATCCCAGGAGACACCCAGGATCCCTGCCCCACCACCACAACGCAGCCAGGCTGACCAGGAGGAACACGGTGTACCGGGCACCCAGGAGGAGGCAGGCGACAACGCTAATGCCACCCCTCAGGGGTCCCGGAGACCCGATGTGCCCACAAGGGCAGGCCAGGTGCAAGTGGGCAGGGGTGGTGGGAGTGGAGGACGGCGGAGGCGCGAGCCTGACCAGTTGGCTGCGGAACCGGTATATTCCCATGTCAGAAACATCCTGGACACATACCGGCAGGACACCACGGGCATGGCCCAGGTTGTGTCCATCCTAGAGGAGATCAAGACCCAGCAGGCCCAGCAACATGCGGAGCAACATGCCTGTCTACTGCGACACCAAGGGCGGATGGAGGACAGACAGGCTGAGCTCATGACGGTGTTCACGGGAATTCACCGTACACTCCGTCGGATAGCCGACAACATGGGCAACCCTCCCTGTGCCACCAGGCCAAGAACATCACCACCCACAGGGAGGGATCAGGAGCAGGAGGAGACATCTGACGGAGCATCCCAAACATCGTCACGGCCTGCTTCTGAGGGTTCCCGCAGGAGGGCGGGTCGTCCACGGAAAAGACCGTGAGGGTCGGCGCAACAGCACCATCTCCCAGGACACCTGGCCTGGCACCTGGCCCACTGGACCAACAGCAGCACATCAGCAAAAGACATACTCTGCCACATGGACTTGCTGGTCACTGTCTGACCAATGTTGACAAAGACTGTGGCATGGACTCTGAGGATTTCCAATGGCAAGGACACCAACTCCCCTAGTGAACTTTGGATTCCACACACCCGGAAAGCCCCTCATGTCATACCCCACCCCCCCCACGTACCCCAACAAAAATAAAAAGTTACACGATAAAGAGATGATGCCTACATTTTGCATTATTACCTTACATGTGTCTAGTTACGTCTAACCATGCCTGAGTACTCATATGACTTCAACCATCCACACCCTGGGGCCTGAGTCTGGCACAGGACACACATGGGTCACAATGTATTAGGCAACACAGACATGGAGCACCATACACACCCGTGATGGGCCCAACCAGCTGAGGGGGTGGCCGCACACCGTGCCGACAGACATATTGAGTACAGCGACAGCCATGCGCAGAGGTCAGGGATCATGTGGAGTGTCCTGGGGGGCACCCAGGTATGTGTGGATAGGTGGCAGAACCATGTCCTGCAAGCTTGAGTCAGGTGGATGCAGAGAATGGTGACCTGGCCAACGTTGGATGCATGGGGATGGCACATGTCACAATACCCACACAGTCATGGACATCATGCACAATACACAGTCTAATCCCACACAAACAGCTTGCATCTTGCTACTCGACACATAGACACATAGCCACTATCACGGAAAACCATGCCAGACATGCCGTATGCACCGTGGCAACACACCAGCATTGACTGAGAATAGGCACCTTGGAGGCATAGGGACACCTTTATTATTCATGTATTCGGGAATGCAGAGGCAACTCGGAGTACACATACACAGGTCATGTGGAGTAACATGTGGGTCCAACACTGGAACCCCCCTTCTGCAGCACAAATGCGTGATAGCCATGGAACTGGCACACAAGTGTCGGCTAACAGCTAAACACCCCCTGCTGCTCACGGAGAGGCTGCCATACACCATTGATCCTCTGATGTGGAAGTCCCACACCATGTCAAGCCAATGCAAACCGTATGTGTCCGAGGGCAGTGTTACACACATTGATGCCATCATCACAATCCACTATCCCATCACAGATGACTGTCAACAAGTCTGACCATCTATTCAGGTGTACCCAGCTACATGTCATGTGTCCCATGGTGATGCGACATGTCTGCAGAGGAACCAAACATCGACAGGGGCAGTGTGCACACATTGTAAACAACTGCCACACCCAATACACCCCTGATGCATCCCTTACCCTAAGGAGACTTCCAAACTTGTCCGTGCGTGTAACGCTGAGTCAGCACACGATGACGTGTCCATGAGGAATAGCAGTGCCACAACAATGCAACCAGCAGACGGCATGCGCAAGTACCTGGGGATGAGAGACACACAAGAAGTCAGCCACAAAAAGCACAGCCACTTGCATGTGCATGTACTCGACACATGTAACGATGACAACATGCTAGGTCACAATTATGACTGGGAAAATACACTCATCACTGGCACCATCACTCCAGTGACACATCCACACACACCTCTGACTCACGTGGCATACATGCAGATGGACACACACATCGCAACACATGCCACACGGGGACCAATGCGTGCACATTCAGACACTGGTACTCACCACTAAGCAAAGAAGTCGCGTATGAGCAGACTCCGGATGTCCTCTTGCGGAACCACATCCTCCACATCACTAGCCCCATTGCCAAGCCCTTCGTCCTCCACGGGTGGATGGTCCTTATCATCTTGATCCAGGATGAGTGGCACAGCTTTCTCAACTGCCATGTTGTGCAGCATGCAGCAGACCATGAAGATTTTGCAGACCTTCACCGGGGCATATGGGAGGGCGCCACCGGTCTTGTGGAGGCATCTGAATTGGCTCTTCAGGAGGCCAAATGTCCTCTCTATCACTCGCCTTGTCCGGCCATGGGCGGTGTTGTAGCGGAGCTGGGCCGGCGTGATGGGGTTGCGGAGAGGTGTGATCAGCCATGGCATGTTGGGATAGCCAGCGTCCCCTACATGGAAACCACATGGACATAAGTAGGACAGGAGAAGCGGTCGTGCTGGAAGTCTACGCAAAATACAGGACAGACAGAGTGTACCCACCAACAACACATGCTCGTTCGTTGCGCAGCTGCGTCATCATTTCAGGCACCCTGCTACGCCTCATGATGTAGGCATCGTGTGCTGATCCTGGAAAACGAGCACCGACATGTGAAATCACCATGTTGGACAGACACACCACAAGGGCATTGATGGAGTGGTAGTGTTTGCAATTCCTGTACGCTACCTCCTGTGCCTGTGGTGGTACCAAAGCCACATGTGTCCCATCTATGGACCCAATGACATGGGGCATCCCTCCCAGGGCATAGACTCCACGCTTAACCCCAGTCAATAGTTCAGGAGTTGGGAAATGGATGAACTCATCCAGGTGAAGCAACATGGCCTCTAAGAAATCATGCAGCACACGGCTGAACATGCTCTGGGACATGCCACCAACATGAGCTATGGTATATTGAAAGGTACCCGTGGCAAGAAAATGTAGGGCTGCCATTACCTTCAGCTTGGGTGTCAGTGCCGTAGGATACCTGTGCAGCGGTTGCAGGTGTGGTGCCAGCCTTGCCATCAACTCCTCAATCAACGGTTGGGGGAAGCGGTAGCAGCGTATACAGTCATTCTCCCGCATGTCAGCCAAGTCCGGAATTGGTCGGGGAAGAGGCGGCGCACTGCAGTAATTTGGAAGTGACAAGAAAGAGTGAGTGCACTACAACAACAATTTATTTGTACTGAGCACATGTTAATCTGTCAATACGCATATGCTACATACGGAGTCAGGTATGTGCCACATGCCCTGGACACGTATGGCTGCCAGGTGACACTCCTACCAAGACCCAGCTACACACGGAGATTGTGAACCTCCACATGCCATGGCATGGGATTAGCTGTGTCCCAGTGTAAGTGAACAGCCAGACGCAACACAGGAGTGACATACATCAACACATCAGCAGAAGTAGGATGTCGATTTCAGAGACAGGTAGCGGAACACTAGAGCCACAGGTCACATGACATTACACTAGGACAGCCCACACACCTTGCCAATAAGGTGTACATGTAATGACTCACCACACATACATTGAGAGGATGCAGACATGTCCTTGTTATGCTACTCCGTGTCCCATGCATACATACGCACCTCACATCCAATACCACATGTGGCCTGGTGTGCGTAACAGTGTGCCATGTCCATCTACACACAGACACATGTTGGTTGCTGCAACAGCTGATGCTTTTGAGGGAGCACCAACATCAAGCTAATGGGAACACACCACACATACATGACATAGACAAATCGTGCACCGTGGGTAGTCACATGTCTGGTGTGGTAACCCCTGTAGCGGGCATCAGGGGACACTTGTGTGTGTTGTTGACTGTGCCATGCCAGTGACGCTCATCCCAAGTGTGCAGTACGACATGCACACATGTCAAAGGAGTTAAGGGCATGCCTGGCACATATTGCACCGTCACACATAACATCTGTACACATCTCATCATACATCTATTGCCTTCTCGACTCAGGAGTAATGTGCCACATCACAGCCTTTCACACCTGTGCCCCACACATGTAGTACTGCCCAGACAGGACCTCACAGGCGGTCGCTCCTTCCTCGCTGCTCTGCCGCTCGCCTGCCTGCTGCCTCACCTGCTGCCTCACCTGCTGCCAGACCGCTGACGGTTACCGCTGACCTCTTCTTCTCCGCAGCCCTCCGCTGCTGCCCACAGTCCACCTTCCGCTTCTTCCGCCTTCCCGCTCCTCACTTCTCACCGGCCCCGCTGCCCCGGTCACTTCCCTGCTTTCCCGACGCTGCCCCGGAGCCCCGCCTCCCCTCCTCGCACATTGGTCATCCCGCCTCCCGCCTCCCGCCTGACCCTCCCTACCGGCTCCTACTTAAGGGGTCCCTGTCGGCACACTTACTGTGACCCCTGTGACCTCACAGGCGGTCGCTCCTTCCTCGCTGCTCTGCCGCTCGCCTGCCTGCTGCCTCACCTGCTGCCTCACCTGCTGCCAGACCACTGACGGTTACCGCTGACCTCTTCTTCTCCGCAGCCCTCCGCTGCTGCCCACAGTCCGCCTTCCGCTTCTTCCGCCTTCCCGCTCCTCACTTCTCACCGGCCCCGCTGCCCCGGTCACTTCCCTGCTTTCCCGCCGCTGCCCCGGAGCCCCGCCTCCCCTCCTCGCACATTGGTCATCCCGCCTCCCGCCTCCCGCCTCCCGCCTGACCCTCCCTACCGGCTCCTACTTATGACGCCCCCTCAGCGACCGCGCAGCGGACGCGCCGACTGTGCGCCGAAGGTGCGCCAAAGGTAAGCCCGTCTGCGCCCGTCCGCGCCTGGACCGCGCCCAGCGCCAGACCCCCTGGCCCCCGCGTCCGGCACCCGCCCCGCAGGACCTACGATGCCGCCACACTCATCGCACTCAACACCGCCCGAACCCCCGGGTGCCACCAAGCATCCCCGCGACACACCCATGGACCCTTCGCCTGCCGATCCTGCAAATTCTCCTGCCTCCGCACCGGCACCGCACCCACCAAGACGGACAACAGCAACCACCTGAAGTGCATCCTGCTCAACACCCGCTCCGTCCACAGACACGCCGTGGAACTCTGGAACCTCCTCGACACCGCATCTCCAGACATCGCCTTCCTCACGGAAACCTGGATGAACGCCTCCTCAGCCCCCGACATCGCCATAGCCATCCCGGACGGCTACAAGATCATCAGGAAGGATCGCGTCAACCAGACCGGAGGGGGCATCGCCATCGTTCACAAAAGTACCATCCGCATCTCGACTGACTCCATCGACACATTCAACGCCGCCGAATACCTGCACTTCCAGATTCACACTGACCCCAAGACCACCCTCAGAGGCACCCTCATCTACAGACCCCCTGGACCACGCACACAGTTCTGCGAAGACATCACGGACTTCATCAGCCCTCACGCCCTCCCCTCCGCCGACTACATCCTCCTAGGAGACCTCAACTTCCACCTGGAGAACAACAACGACCGCAACACCACCGCCCTGCTGGACAACCTTGCCAACCTCGGACTCCAGCAACTGGTCAACACCCCCACCCACTAACGCCAGCCACACGCTCGACCCCCTCTTCTCATCCAGCAAGCACGTCACCTTCAGCCACTCCACCAGACTTCACTGGACTGACCACAGCTGCGTCCACTTCAGCTTCCCAAAGAACACGATCCGCCACCACCCGAAGCAGGTTCCCCACAGAAACTGGAGCAAGATCACCGTCAACCAGCTCACCACCTCCCTCAGCCAGAACCCACCAGGCAGAACAACGGACTCTAACACAGCTGCCCTCGACCTCACGCAGTGGCTGACCTCCTGTGCCGATGACCTCGCCCCGATGAAGAACCCACCCACCAGACCCAGAAGCAAGAAGGCCCCCTGGTTCACCGACGAACTCAAGGACTCTAAGAAGACCTGCCGCACCCTCGAGAAGGCCTGGCTCATCGACAAAACAGCCGACAACATGACCGCCCTCAAACTCGCCACCCGGAGACACCACCAGCTCATCCGCACCACCAAGAAGACATCCCTGAAGGAGCGACTGGACAAGAACGCCCATGACAGCAAGGAGCTCTTCAACATCGTCAAAGAGTTCTCCAACCCCAGCACCAGCAACAACGACATCACTCCCTCGCAGGACCTCTGCGACTCCCTCGCCTCGTACTTCCACCGCAAGATCGACGACATCCACATCAGCTTCGGCGCTCCACCCCCGCACCCATCGGTCGAACCAACACACCTTGCTGCCACCCTCCAGACATGGACCAAGGTGACCCCCGAAGACACGGCAAGCATGATGAACACCATCCACTCCGGATCGCCGACCGACCCGTGCCCCCACCATGTCTTCAACAAGGCCGCCGCTACCATCGCACCCTACCTCCGAAACATCATCAACACCTCCTTCGACACAGCCACCTTCCCGGAGAGCTGGAAGCACGCCGAGCTCAGCGCACTGCTGAAGAAACCAACAACGGACCCGACCGACCTCAAGAACTTCCGCCCCATCTCGCTCCTTCCCTTCCCCGCCAAGGTCATCGAGAAGATCGTCAACAAGCAACTAGCCGCCTTCCTTGAGACGAACGGATCCCTCGACCCATCGCAGTCCGGATTCAGAGCGAACCACAGCACCGAGACCGCCCTCATCGCAGCCACCGACGACATCCGAGCCCTGCTCGACAACGGCGAAACAGCAGCACTCATCCTCCTAGACCTCTCCGCAGCATTTGACACCGTCTGCCACCGCACCCTAGTCCAACGCCTTAACGACACTGGCATCCAAGGAAATGCCCTGGAATGGATCATCTCCTACCTCTCCGGCAGAACACAGAGAGTACGCCTCCCCCCGTTCCGCTCTGAAGCCACCGAAGTCATCTGCGGCGTCCCGCAAGGATCATCGCTCAGCCCCACCCTCTTCAACGTCTACATGAAACCCCTCGCTGCCATCGCACGCCAACACAACCTCAACATCATTTCCTACGCCGACGACACCCAACTGATTCTCTCCCTCACCAGAGACCCCGACACCGCCAAAGTCTGCCTACACGAAGGAATGAAAGACGTCGCCGAATGGATGAACATCAGCCGCCTGAAGCTGAACACGGACAAGACAGAAGTCCTCATCCTGGGACCATCGCCCTCTGCATGGGACGACTCCTGGTGGCCCCCGGCACTATGCACCGCACCCAAACCAACGGACCACGCACGCAACTTGGGCGTCATCCTGGACTCCTCCCTATCGATGACCAGACAAGTCAACGCCGTCTCCTCAGCTTGCTTCCACAACCTTCGCATGCTCCGCAAGATCTTCCGATGGATCCCGATCGAGACCAGGAAGACGGTCACCCAGGCCCTCGTCACCAGCAGACTAGACTACGGAAACACCCTCTATGCCGGTACAACAGCCAAGCTTCAGAAACGACTTCAACGTATCCAGAACGCCTCTGCCCGACTCATCCTGGACGTCCCCCGACGCTGCCACATCTCGAGCCACCTAAGAGACCTGCACTGGCTCCCTGTCAACAAGAGGATCACGTTCAGACTCCTCACCCACGCACACAAATCCCTCCACGACCTGGGCCCAAGATACCTCAACGACCGACTGACCTTCTACACGCCCACCCACCATCTACGATCCGCGAACCTCGCCCTCGCCGTCGTCCCTCGCATCCAGAGAACCACCGCCGGAGGAAGATCCTTCTCCTACCTGGCGGCTAAGACATGGAACTCCCTGCCTGTCCACCTGCGACTGACCCGGGACCACCTCGCCTTCAGGAGGCAGCTCAAGACCTGGCTGTTCGAGCAGTAGCATCCCCCCTCCCCCAAGCGCCTTGAGACCCTTCCGGGTGAGTAGTGCGCGATACAAATTTCTTGATTGATTGATTGATTGACAATGCCTTGATGTCCATCCATGGACAAGTATGTCAGCTCTATTCCTTCCTGTGTGCTGCCTGTCACCACTGTGATGTGTGAAAGGCACCGCACATTCGCTCAGAGGGCCTGTGTACGTTCCCTATCACTATGGGAGTGCTGCCGTATGCGTACCCATAGTGATAGTGAGCGTACGCACGCGTGTACGGTCCGTATCACTATGGGTACGCAGACGCGAGCACACCCATAGTGATAGTGAGCGTACAGGCGTGTGTACGGTCCGTATCACTATGGGTGTGCTCGTGTATGCGTACCCATAGTGATAGTGAGCGTACGCACGTGTGTACGGTCCGTATCACTATAGGTACGAATACGCGAGCACACCCATAGTGATAGTGAGCGTACAGGCATGTGTACGGTCCGTATCACTATGGGTGTGCTCGCGTATGCGTACCCATAGTGATAGTGAGCGTACGCACGCGTGTACGGTCCGTATCACTATGGGTACGCATACGCGAGCACACCCATAGTGATAGTGAGCGTACAGGCGTGTGTACGGTCCGTATCACTATGGGTGTGCTCGCGTATGCGTACCCATAGTGATAGTGAGCGTACAGGCGTGTGTACGGTCCGTATCACTATGGGTAAGCATACGCGAGCACACCCATAGTGATACGGACCGTACCCACGCCTGTACGCTCACTATCACTATTGGTGTGCTCGCGTATGCGTACCCATAGTGATACAGACCGTACACACGCCTGTACGGGCCCTTGCTATGCATTTGGGGTGCCCTAGGGCCCCGGAACGCACCGTACCTGTGTGTGAAACTCCAAATTACATAGGGGACACATGAGGGACAAGTATAAAGGCCTACATGCATGCTGGTTGTTATGGAGACCAAATTTAAAGTATGAATTTTTTTCTGCAGGTGCACAGCAGAAGTCAGTTTGAATGAATGTTGCAATGTGGTTCTGGAGTTGACATCATGCTCAAGAAAAAAAACAATAAAAACCCACTGACTGTGCTAGGTTTGAAGGGATTGGAGGAAACATAGGATGCAAATGTGAGTGACCAATCACTCTGTACTCCTGTGCATGAAACAGGCCAGCAAGGCAGATATAAGGCAGCCAGGTCCCATGAGGGAGCACTTGCCTGCACATCTTTGGATTCTACGACCCAGCTGCTGCTCCTGATTCCCTGGAACCATGTCAAGGTCTGTGGAGAGGGCACAGCCTTTCACCCTGGAGGAGAACCTGGCATTGCTGGATGTGATCCTCCCACAGTACCCCCTGCTGTATGGGCGACCAGGGTATCAGGTGAGTGCAGAGTCTACTAGCACAGACTGGGTCCCTTTTTTGTGACTGTGACTTCTGGCATTGTGTCCAGGTGTGACACACATGCAATGTACTGTAGGGGGGGTCCCAGGGGGGGGAATGCCTGATGTCTCCCAGCCAGAGCATGCTGTGGTGCATGTCTGCCGTCCTCACTTGCATTGTGTTTACTGTGACAATCACTGCATGGTGCATGCCACATTCTGCCTGTCTTATCCTCCTGGGAATTTAGCCTCTACAGTCCTCATGTGATTCTGTGGTCAGCCCAGTGTGACAGGTGACTGTACCCACAGATGTGTGTTAGTTCAGTGTACCTGTGCTGAGAGTGTCCACATGATGTATTCGTACCCTGGACATCGGTGTGTGTGTAAGTCCCCTGTCATGTGGGTGGGTGCATATGTGGAGTGTAGCACCCGGGCTGCATGAGGGATGGATATACCCTGCCTATCTGATGTGAGCAGGGAGCAGTGCTGTGTGTCTGACGTGCAGAGCCAGCCCCACACCTGTGAGCCCCCCCCGTCTAGTGGCACATGTGCAGAGTGAGGTTTGTCGCTGCATTTGGCAATGGCAGGTGAATGTCCTGTGCCTGTGTGTGTCTGTGTACTCTGCTGAGGTAGCGCCAGTGGCCTGTGGCATGTGACTGCTTAGAGGTGCTGCACATAATCCTGGTGTAGCTTGTGATGCACAGTGTGAGCCTGGATCATTGATTGTGTCGTTGCCCTCATTCCACCTGTGTACTTTCAATGGCGCGTACTGCTTTTGCCCTTCCCCAGAGGATCATGTCCCTATGACAAAGGTGCAATGCGTTGGATGCATACTATGCCTTGTTGTAAACAGCAAATTTGTTCTAATATGTGTCTCTGTGACATGTGACAGGTGTATTGATGCAGTGTCACTTGTTCATCCTCCCAGGTAGGCGCCTCTGCCAAGAAGCAGATCTGGATGAACGCCGTCAGTGCCGTGAGGAGGACGGAGGGTCGCAAGCGGCGCCTGGCCCAGGTGAGAAAACGCTGGCAGGATATCCGGTGCTGGACGCGGAGGATTGCACGGGTCCTGCTGGGGGACTCACCTGAGACCCATAAGAACCGTGGGCGCCGCCGTCTGACCCACATCCACAAGCGTGTGCTGGTAGTGGTCTTTCCAGACTTGGACAGGCGCTTACAGGAGAAGCAGCAGCAGGAAGGGGGTAGGTACATGTGTGTTTGTTGTATGTCACCAGCATTTGTAAGTGCACAGTTGCATGGATACACTGCCAGGGTTTAAAGGTGCTGTGCAGATCCGGTTACCCACAGTATAGCGGTGCTCTCTTGCCTCCCTTCCCCTCCTTGCAATGTGTTCCCTGGTCTGTGTGTAGTCACTCCTTCACAAGGTTATCTAGGCTGGCACTTTATCCACGTGAACAATGCCTGTAGCATCATGTGTGGGGGTGGTGTGTTACAGGTTTTGGGACCTTGCCTGTGCCCTGTCCAGTTCAGTACTTGTGGGTTCCATGTCAGTTGGCACTGATGCTGAGTCCAGACATGGGAGTTAGTCTCTCAAGTGTCATGCCTTACAGCACGCATGTCCTATGTTGTGGCCTGTGACATGATGTGCATGGGTGTGCGATACGCATGGTGCAGGGATGGTGGCGTGTGTTGCAGTCATTCCCATTCAGGACCATGGAGTTGTGTGGCCACTACTGTCCCCTGGGGCATATTTTCCTAGGTGTCATGTGTGTCATCACAAAATGTGGACACTCTCAGTTTAAATCGTTGTATTGTACCTAAATTTGTTTGCTGATTTTCATAGTTGAACAAATCAGAGTGCCCAAATTAGCGTTTGGTACTTACTGCCTGATGTGCCCCTGATCATCCCCATTGCAGCCGAGTAAGCGCTGCCGGGGTCTCCGCCATCTTGGGTGAGGGCAGGAGCAGGGCGAGCAGGCGAGTGCTCAGCCCCTCCCACCCTCCCGCCCCTCGCCATTACAAAATGGAGCCACCACGCTGGAAGCGCAGCGGACGGGCGCAGCGGGCGCGCCGTCAGCGCGCCGAAGGCGCGCCTAAGGCAAGCCCGTCTGCGCCCATCCGCAACAGGCCGGGACCCGGGGCCATAATCCCTGTCCCACCCTCCAGCCATCCACGGCTATTGAGCAAACGCTCCATCTCTTATTCAGGGAACGAGCTAAGAAAACTAAACACCGCTGACTCTCAGACCCAAGTATCATGTGCACAACTGGAACCCTTAAGCACCTTGGGACCAGTCAGCTGTTGGAACTGCCACTGGCTGAGCAACCCCTGGCACTGCCCCACCAACCTCTCTACCCTCGAAGTAACTCTAAAATGTATCTATCTTAACGTAAGGTCCCTCCCCAAACATGCAATTGAAGTATGGGACATTCTAGAAAATGATCAACCAGACCTAGCTTTCATTACGGAGACTTGGCTAGATAACCACAATACCCCGGATATTGCTACGGCCCTCCCAGACAACTACAAAATTCTCAACTTGAATAGGAAGAAAAAGAAGGGAGGGGGGTAGCACTGCTGTTTAAAGACTCATTTTCTTGTAGACAAGAAGTGATCACTCAGGCCAGTACCCACGAGGTTATGGCATTTTCTTTATCCTCTAACACCACCATCCTATTTGGTGGAGCCGTCATCTACAACCCCCCGGGCTGTACCTCTGAATTCAACACTCATCTCTTGGCACAAGTTATGCCAATCTGCCTTCAGAACAAAAATATCTTACTCCTAGGGGACTTTAATATCCACTACGATGACAGTAATAACCCCCTCACTAAACAACTAACTGAAAATATGGAGATACTGCAGCTGTCTCAGAGAATTAACCAACCAACCCATCAGGCCGGACACACCCTCGACCTGATTTTCTCCAATATTAACCCTATCTCCATCTCAGGGATAAGACCACTACCATGGACAGACCATTCTTTGGTTGAATTTGATATTCAATTACCGGCTAAAAACACTAGGCCCTCCTATCAGACAGCAACCCACAAAAGAAGTTATGCTAACTTCAAGGTTGAAACTTTCAAGAAACACTTTGTACATCCCCCTACAGGAGAAATAAGTGTTGATGAAGCAACAGATAGACTGCAGGACCACATCGCAATGGCTCTCGAGCACTGCACTCGACAGTGTCGGAATCCCAAACCCAGGCGCACCATGTCAGAAAAGTGGTACGGCCAGGAACTGAAATCACTAAAAAGGAAATGCACCATGCTAGAACACAAATGGAGGTTAACAAAATCCCAAGAGACTAGGTCAATCTACAAAAAAGAACTGTCGCAATATACTAAAGCCATCAGGAAGGCAAAAAAGGACTACTTTTCTCATAGAATTCTAGAGAATAAAGACTCCTCTAAAGAGCTCTTTAAAATAGTTAATGAGCTATGTAGCCCGCCCAGTTTATCATCTAATCTGATTCCCTCGCAAATCAGTTGCGACAAAATGAACAACTTCTTTTGTGAAAAGATAGACAAGATCTATTCTTCCTTCCCCAACCCCGAGGCTGGCTCCCCGATGGACCACGAGCCACCCACCTCCCAAGCCCACTGTACTAGCTTCGGCCCATTCTCTGAAGAGGAAGTGGGCAAAGCAATGCTCGAAATTAAATCTGGCTCCCCCTTGGACCCTTGCCCCCATCATATTTTCCGACAACTCATTCCTTTAATTTGCCCTGCAGTAACTCAAGTGCTGAATCACTCGCTAGAAGCGGCAGAATTTCCATCCAGCTGGAAGAACGCCACAGTCACCCCCCTTCTAAAAAAAGCAGGCCTAGATATCAACAACCCGGCCAACTATAGACCCATTTCCCAACTTCCCTACTTGTCGAAAGTCCTGGAGAAACTGGTCAACAGGCAACTGGTCAGTTTTCTCGAAACGAATAACCTACTGGACATCACGCAAACAGGATTTAGGGCCAACAACAGCACGGAAACAACTCTCCTGGCCGTGCTTGACAAAATCAGAATGCATGTGGACCAGGGGAAAACAGTTGCCCTAATCCTGTTGGACCTCTCGGCGGCATTCGACACCGTCCCACACAAACTGCTCCTGGAGACCTTAGCATCTAGAGGCATTAGGGACAGAGCACTGGGATGGCTGCGGTCTTTCCTATCGGAAAGATCACAATCGGTGCACCTGGGCAAGTTCTCATCCCCTCGCCGGATCATCAAATACGGGGTCCCGCAGGGGGCCTCGCTAAGCCCTACTCTGTTCAACGTTTTCGTGTCTTCCCTGGCTGGAATCGGCAGAAAATGGGGTGTTGAAATCTGTTCCTATGCGGATGACACCCAACTCACTGTACTCTTGGACGAGAAGAACAACCCCAAGGACAGGCTTCTAAACTGTCTCTCTGAGTTGGCTGAATGGATGCACAAGCACTACCTTAAGCTAAATGCAGACAAATCAGAGATACTGCTGTTCGGAGGCCACACTCAACTGTGGAACGACACCTGGTGGCCCGAAGCCCTGGGTATCCCTCCTGCCCCGACATCAACAGCAAGGAATCTTGGAATAACTATTGACACCTCCCTCTCCATGGAAACTCATGTAGCCGCTATATGCGGTAAAGGCTTTGCAACTCTGAAGATGCTTAAAAGAGTCTTTCCATGGATTCCAATAGAGTGCAGAAGGATCCTAGTTCAGTCTCTCCTGATGAGTAGGCTGGACTATGGAAACTCCCTGTTCGTAGGCATGGCAGAGTACCTATTCACCAAACTTCAAATGGTGCAGAACGCAGCAGCCAAGGCTATCTGCATGAAAAGAAAATTCGACTCGGCCACAAATTGTCTGCGTGATCTACACTGGTTGCCAATGAAGCAAAGAGCAACTTTTAAAATGTGGTGCATCACTCATAGAGCACTGCACAAGACAGGCCCTCTCATCCTTAGAAACAGGATTCAGTTCTACACTCCCACCAGAAACCTCCGCTCACAAATCTCGGCGCAAGCCAGCATCCCCCAGGTAAAGAGAGCCAGGATGGGTGAAAGAGCCTTTTCCCACGTCGCTGCAAGGAAGTGGAACGAACTTCCCGTGGCCCTCCGACTCACAGAATGCCACCTGGCATTTAGGAAACAACTAAAAACCTTCCTTTTCCCCCACTCCGACTAAACCACCCAACTATGCCCACTGCACCCAAACTTTAGCAATCACAGCGCCGTGATATCCCTTTGGGATGATTGTTAGCGCTCTATAAGAAACCTAAATAAATAAATAAATACAGCATAGGTTGTGCTCTGTGCCATTGTCCCCTGGCACCATGTATATTGACGTAAAATGTAGTACAAGTGTCCACTGTACAGCCTGACCTGATTTTCCTTGTTCATACTCACGGTGGCCAGTGCCTGTGTGTTTTGTTACAATCATCTGATGATGACCATTTGTACATGATTATTTGGACAGGCGCACCTTGGGTATTTTGTGTCCAATCTTGCATTTATCCAGCCCATGTGTATTTCACCCAGACTAAGAGATGTAAGTGCTTCCTGTGTCTCAACAAATTGTCTCATGTAGGGGGTGGTTGGTGCGGGCAAAGCCTACATGTCAAAACCTGATATCTCCTTGCTAGGTCTGGCCAGTGTGTGATGTTTGTCTGGACATACACTCAAGGTGCAGTGAGCCAGTCATGGTGGGCATGTTTTCAGTATTACCTATGCAGCATGTGCCTCAAGTTCATGGATATGGTCCCTGCTCATCCCTATTTTCGGCAACGCTGTGTGGTGCAGATGCAGTGCTGGATTGTCCCCAGAGCCTGGCTCCTCTGTCAAAATCCATTTCATGTCATTTGCTATTGTGTCATGCTCTCCATAGTTTTTCAGTGGCATGGTGGGTCAACCAACTGTGTGTTGCATGCCCTACATATGTACCTTGTTTTGTAGATGTTACTCATCTTTCTTTTCAGGCTATGCACTGTAACCTATGTAGATTGGACTCATGTGACATATGTATACAGGTGTATGATTAATTGCTGTCTCTTCACCTTGCCCACAGCATCGTCGGGGGACACGGAGGGAGACATCAGCACAGACGGAGCGGAGGGACCGAGCACCAGTGCCAGCGGTGACATCTTGGCTGGCACATCGAGTGGAACTGAGGCGGAGGAGAGTGAGGCCGAGGACCTGTCCAGTGCCACCACAGAATATGAAGCTGACGGGTCCGAGGATGAGCTCTCCGAGTGGGCGGAGGCTGCACCAGCAGCTGACAGCGGCACAACATCTCTTCCTGCCCTCTCCATTGCCATCAGCCACCTCCCACTTGCTCGTTTCCCTTACCAGCGTGCCCGGTCACCACATGTCTCCTTCCTGCCAGTCACCGCACCCCCTGCCCCTGTCTCCACTGCTCCCGCCAATGCCGAGTCTGTGGACATCCAGCGGCAGTTGCAGGTTGGTCAGGCTGCGATGCTTAATGTCCTCCATGGCCACAGCCAAGTGCTGAACAACATGGAGGCATACTTGGAGGGCATTTTCTCATCGCAGGCTGACCAACGCAACTTGCTGAGGTCCATTGACTCGACACTGACTGCAGCAGTGGGTCTCCTGCAGCGCTTCGTCCAACCCCCTACCCCTGACCCATCCACACTTCCCACTCCCATGCCTGTCCCACGTACACCCAGATGTCAGCATGCACCCACCACAACAGACACAGGCACCACACCAGCAGGGAAGGTCAAACGCACACCTCCTGGCACGCACACACAGGGTGAAGTAGGCACACCCACTGGGTCGGGGGGCAAACGTAAGACACGCAGCCAGAGTGGGAGTCCGCATTCCACAAAATCCACTCCCTCCAAATCCCCTCCCCTCAGCTCTCCTGGCCACATATCCAGCAAAGTCTCCTTCATGGCCGCTCTGTCCCTGAGCCCCACAGTGACACCACCCCGCAAGCGGTCAAGGGAGTCCCCGGTCAGGGTGGTTGAGTCCCCCCCCTGTCCACACCCTCCCCCAGTGGCGCTGCGACCCATCCCTCTGACCCCCCCCCATCCTTGGGGCCTGTGGTTCCTTCGGATGCATGGGAGTCGCTGGAGGACCTTGCTAAGGTGTGCAGCGACATCCTGGCCTCCGCCTTTGGCGCTGCCCCACCCCCTGTGGTGGAGTCCTCCATCCCTGCACCCACGACGCCTACCCTTCGCCCTCATGTCCCTGCGGTGCCTGGTCCTTCCCCCCCACATGATGCCCCCCCCCCCCCCTCTGGAAGACGAAGGAGTCTGACTGTGCAGGCAAGCTAGGGGACACGCGTCCCACTGTGTCCCCCACCTGGATTTGAACTTTGGATTGCCCTATGGGCATTGTACATTTTGAACTTTCAAGGGACAAACAGATTTTTGGATGCTGAATAAAGCAATTTCATTTTCCTTAGTACACTACTGTCTGTCTGGTATTGCTGTTGGTGGACCTGCTCCATTATTTTGGGTGGTGATAATGTGTTGGGTGTGTGGGAATTGTAGTCTTGTGCTGGTCATAGGGTGGATCCTGGTATCTGTGTGCCGTCACAAGCTGCTGGCTACATCGCTTTGTTCATGTAAGCAGTTACTGCATGGTGACATCGTCCCAAGGTGTGTTCCTTCCTCTGTGTAACCTGACATCTTCCCTGCAGGGTCATTCCAATATGTGGTGCTGAGCTGTGTCTACATTGGCTGGGTGTGTGACGGACTCGTTAGACTTGGGCCATGCATGCTGAGCGATGTCTCCACCTGCATCATTCGTGGCGTCCTTGGTGGTCACTGTACTTGTGTGCGTAGACTGTTGTCATGACTTCATGTGGACATGTTTTCTTTTCGGCGCTATGCATGTGTATACTCCCAGCCTCGCACACATGTGGTACATGTACTGCAGGATCTTTGTGCACCTGACTGACATTTGTGGCCATTGGATCTGTGAGTACTCCACCCTTTTCTTTGCAGGGGCACTGCTGCGAGTGTTAGGCACCCACCCCTCCTGTGTCTTGGCACTGCTGGGAGGACTCTGCACACACCCCTCCTGTGTCTGGGCACTGCTGGGAGGACTCTGCACACACCCCTCCTGTGTCTGGGCACTGCTGGGAGTGTTAGGCACCCACCCCTCCTGTGTCTGGGCACTGCTGGGAGGACTCTGCACACACCCCTCCTGTGTCTGGGCACTGCTGGGAGGACTCTGCACACACCCCTCCTGTGTCTGGGCACTGCTGGGAGTGTCAGGCACCCACCCCTCCTGTGTCTGGGCACTGCTGGGTGGACTCTGCACACACCCCTCCTGTGTCTGGGCACTGCTGGGAGGACTCTGCACACACCCCTCCTGTGTCTGGGCACTGCTGGGAGGACTCTGCACACACCCCTCCTGTGTCTGGGCACTGCTGGGAGTGTCAGGCACCCACCCCTCCTGTGTCTGGGCACTGCTGGGAGGCCTCTGCGCCCACCCCTCCTGTGTCTGGGCACTGCTGGGTAGACTCTGCACACACCCCTCCTGTGTCTGGGCACTGCTGGGAGGACTCTGCACACACCCCTCCTGTGTCTGGGCACTGCTGGGAGGCCTCTGCACACACCCCTCCTGTGTCTGGGCACTGCTGGGTGGACTCTGCACACACCCCTCCTGTGTCTGGGCACTGCTGGGAGGACTCTGCACACACCCCTCCTGTGTCTTGGCACTGCTGGGAGGACTGCACACACCCCTCTTATGACTGGGCACTGCTGGGAGGCCTCTGCACACACCCCTCCTGTGTCTGGGCACTGCTGGGTGGACTCTGCACACACCCCTCCTGTGTCTGGGCACTGCTGGGAGGACTCTGCACACACCCCTCCTGTGCCTGGGCACTGCTGGGAGGACTCTGCACACACCCCAACTGTGTCTGGGCACTGCTGGGAGTGTCAGGCACCCACACCTCCTGTGTCTGGGCACTGCTGGGAGGACTCTGCACACACCCCTCCTGTGTCTGGGCACTGCTGGGAGGACTCTGCACACACCCCTCTTATGACTGGGCACTGCTGGGAGGCCTCTGCACACACCCCTCCTGTGTCTGGGCACTGCTGGGTGGACTCTGCACACACCCCTCCTGTGTCTGGGCACTGCTGGGAGGACTCTGCACACACCCCTCCTGTGTCTGGGCACTGCTGGGAGGACTCTGCACACACCCCTCCTGTGTCTGGGCACTGCTGGGTGGACTCTGCACACACCCCTCCTATGTCTGGGCACTGCTGGGAGGACTCTGCACACACCCCTCCTGTGTCTGGGCACTGCTGGGAGGACTCTGCACCCAACCCTCCTATTTCAGGATATGTGCGCTTAGAACATACACGGGTGTGGGTTCGCTCCATGCATATGCGGGTGAGGGTACGGGTCGTACATACACGGTTGGGGTGGGGGTACGCTCCATGCATACACGGGTGAGGGTACGGGTCGTACATACACTGTTGGGGTGGGGGTACGCTCCATGCATACGCGGGTGAGGGTACGGGTCGTACATACACGGTTGGGGTGGGGGTACGCTCCATGCATACGCGGGTGAGGGTACAGGTCGTACATACACTGTTGGGGTGGGGGTACGCTCCATGCATACGTGGGTGAGGGTACGGGTCGTACATACACTGTTGGGGTGGGGGTACGCTCCATGCATACGCGGGTGAGGGTACGGGTCGTACATACACTGTTGGGGTGGGGGTGCGCTCCATGCATACGCGGGTGAGGGTACGGGTTGTACATACACTGTTGGGGTGGGGGTACGCCCCATGCATACGCGGGTGAGGGTACGGGTCATACATACACTCTTGGGGTGGGGGTACACTCCATGCATACGCTGGTGAGGGTACAGGTCGTACATACACGGTTGGGGTGGGGGTACGCTCCATGCATACGCGGGTGAGGGTACGGGTCGTACATACACTGTTGGGGTGGGGGTACGCTCCATGCATACGCGGGTGAGGGTACGGGTCGTACATACACGGTTGGGGTGGGGGTACGCTCCATGCATACGCGGGTGAGGGTACGGGTCGTACATACACTGTTGGGGTGGGGGTACGCTCCATGCATACGGGGTGGGGGTACGGTCCGTACGTACACTGTTGGCATGGGGGGTACGCTCCATGCATACGGGGGTGGGGGTACGGTCCGTACATATCCGTACCCACGCTGTGGAATGCTTGTGCGGGCCATACCCAGGCCTTTGCCACGTGGGTACAGCCGTCCCGCCATTGTTGGGGTGACGTAGGTGTGGGCGTGGTACGACTCGTACCCACGCTCTTAAGGTGTGGGTACGGGACGTACCTGTATTGTTGTGGTACCGGTTCGCGTCGTCAACCACTTCCATTGTGGCGGACGCTGGCTTTGCTGGACACGCCCCCACCCCCTCGTAGTGACCAGGGCCTGGGGGTCAGGTATGTCCAGGGCATGTGTGCTGTGTGACTTTGGTGGGGGTTTTGTGGCCTGCCCCTGCTCCTGCCCCCCCCCTTTCCCCCCTCCCTTTGTTGTTCTGACCTTCTGCGGCGTCTGCGTCGTAACCTGTAGAGGAGGTCGACTGCTATGAGGGCCGGGATGACACGTAGGTTCGGGTCCATGTCTGTCCGTCGCGTGCAGGTACTCCTTGTTCACGTCGTCCTGATTTCCCGGCAGTTTTTGGCTGCCGGAAAATATTCTCCGTGCGGGATGACGTCGGTGCAAATCGTACTTCCTGGTTCGTGAATGGCAGGCTGCGTGCGTCCCGACGTCACGCCGGCGCTTTCCCTGATCACATTTGTATGTATATTTTCGTCGGTCGGTGTTTTGTACGATTCGTACGGAAATAGTATTTCCGTGCGAATCGTACTTCAATGTTTGTATCTGGTTACGACCGGGTACGCGTCGGACGGGGAATATGCTCCGTCCGACGGTTCGTACCCGGTTTTTACAGGATCGTAATCGGCACCATGGTCTTTCATTTGGAAGGCAGAAATGCATCAAAAGTTAATAGGTAATAACAGTTGCTCTACAATTCTGTGTTACCCTAAGTCTCCCAATAGAAATGGTACCTCACTTGTGTGGGTAGGCCTAGTGCCCACAACAGAAAACGGCTCAAAACGCAAAGTGGACACATCACATTTTCACAGGGGTGGGCGGAATTTGCGAAATTCACTTTTGCAAATTATCGCGAAAATGTTAAAAATCTCCGCAAACACGCGGAAATATCGCGAAGATGCGGAAGTTTTTTTCCCGCCCGTTCACGGTATTTTTTGCGTGGTCGCGGCTCGCCAACTTACACATGCGGTTGCTCGCGGGCGCGGCCATCTTGTTTTCACTTGTCTCGCGGTGCATGATCGCGAGAAGAAAGACGTGATCGCGCGACGCATGACGTTACTGCGGGCGCGAACTGTCGCGAGACAGCACAAATGGCTAACAACAATCCAACATCTCGAGGAGAACGCGACCAGATCGGGAAAACTTGTCGGCGAACGCGGGGATTCAGGTAAGGCGATCGCGCTCACGCGAGAATGTATTATTTTACAGCGCGAGCAAGAAACAAATTATCGCTAAGCTGCAGAATGCAGATATTTTGACATTTTCGTGCTTTCCGCGGTACGTGAAAATGCCATAATTATCGCAATTTCTGCCAAGGGAACGAAATTTTGGCCCAGGCCTAATTTTCCCAATGAAAAATTACCCTTTTTTTGCAAAGTGCCTTGCTGTAGTTTTTGGACCCTAGCTATGCCGGGACCTACGGAAACCTAGCAAACCTATATGTTTTTGAAAACTAGACTCCCAGGGGAATCCAGGATGGGGTCACTTGACTGGCTCTCACCAGGTTCTGTTACCCAGAATCCCTTGCAAACCTAAAAAATTGCCCAAAAAAACACATTTTCCTCACATTTCTGTGGTGGAAAGTTCTGGAATCTGCGTGGATCCACAAAATTCCACACACCCGGCATTCCCCAAAGTCTTCAGAGAAAAATGGTACCTCACGTGTGGGGGTAGGGCTAGTGCCCGCAACAGGAAATGGCCCAAAACGCAACGTGGACACACCACATTTTCACAGTGAAAAATGACCCTTTTTTTGCAAAGTGCCTGCCTGTAGTTTTTGAACCCTAGCTCTGCCAGCACCTGGGTAACCTAGCAAACCTATACATTATTGAAAAATAGACACCCAGGGAAATCCAGGATGGGGTGACTTGACTGGCTCTCACCAGGTTCTGTTACCCAGAATCCCTTGCAAACCTAAAAAATTATCCAGAAAAACACATTTTCCTCACATTTCTGTGGTGGAAAGTTCTGGGATATGCGTGGATCCACAAAATTCCACCCACCCCGCGTTCCCCAAAGCCTTCCGAGAAAAATGGTACCTTACTTGTGTGGGTAGGCCTAGTGCCGGAGACAGGAAACTGCGCAAAACGCAACGTGGACACACAACATTTTCACACTGAAAAATGACCCATTTTTTGCAAAGTGCCTAGCCGTAGATTTTGAGCTCTAGCTCTGCCGACACCTAGGTAAATGTTAGATTTGGGGGTCTCTAGTTGGCAGAGGTAGGTACCTTTAACAAATAGGGACCCTTGCGTCTAGTCAGGGTAAGGGGGTACACTCCTAAAATAAACCCTGCTCACCCCCTTGGTAGCTTGGCACGAGCAGACAGGCTTATCTCAGAGGCAGTGTGTAAACTAAGCATTTGTGAACACATACAGTAACCAAGTGACACTACAGATGGACACCACACAAGTTTTAGATAAAAAATAAGTATTCTTTATATAGGCTTTTCACAAGACCACAAACGACAAAAATCCACAATACTGTACTTAAAATGGTAGAATTAGCTTAGTTCTCTTAGATGTTGAAATGCAACACTTTGAGTTCAATGTACCTTAAGATGCGTAACGCTATATAACGAAAGTGTTGCAGGGAAGGTGATGCGTCGGTTCCTTACATGCAAGAACGGTGATGCGTCGGGTCCCTACTGCTGCGTAGGGGATGCATCGGTTCTTCTCTGCGAGGGGAATTGATGCGTTGGTTTCTTACTGCGCTTCCGTGGTGATGAGGCACGCAATGCCGTAATGTGATGAAGATCCGGTGCAATGAAATGGCATCTTTTTCATGATGAGACACGATGCGGACCGTGACAGGCCCTGCGGCACGCTTCTCGGTGAAGCGGCGGCATCTGAGGCGACGTCGATCCTCTTCTCCGGCGATGCGAGACGCTTCGGCAATGATGCGAGCCGTGACAGGTCCTGCGACACGCTTCCCAGTGATGCGTCGGCGTCTGATGCAATGTCGATCCTCTTCTCCAGCGATGCGAGATGCTTCAACAACAATGCGAGCCGCAACAGGCTCTGCGACACGCTTCCCGGTGATGCGGCGGCGTCTGATGCGACGTCGATCCTCTTCTCCGGCATTGCAAGGCGCTTTCTCTTTGTGTAGCGACAGCAGCACTTCGGCGACACGCTTCTTGCTCGTGAGTCGCGCTTCCAGCCCCTTGTGACACGCAGTCCCTCAGAAAGCCTCGCAAAACAGCAGGCACTTCCAAAGAACACAAGTTGAATAAAGTATACACAAAGTTCCTTTCTCCTCTCTTTGGGAGTCAGGTAACCACTGCAGGCCAATCCCTCAAGCTTAGGGATAGTCTCTCCTCAGTCTCTCTGGTTTTTCTCCTCAGCAAAGGTTTCTTCTTGTTCCCCACAGTGATCTAAAGTTCTTGGGTTTGAGTCCCAATATTTATACTCAGTTTGTCTTTGTTCTCTGAAGGCAGAGAGGTATTTGCCTAGTACAAACCAGTTCTGGTCAGTCCTGGAGCACTTTGTTTACATAACTCCTTCTTTCCTTTCACAGTGCAGGGCAGGGACATCGGAGGCACCACAGGAGGTGGAGCCAACATTGTGGAGGGAATGCACAGCCCTATTCATGTCCCAGGTGCAACTCCTCCCACCCATCTGCATGCAGATCTCTCTATTCAGTCCTGTGCTGACTCGCCCTGTCTCCTGGAATCCCCCAACCCCTGTCACTCAAACTCCAGACAAGGAATACACAACCTAGCAGAGGCAGGCTTGGATGGTTAGACAAGAAAATACCTACTTTCTAAAAGTGGTATTTTCAAACACAGAATATTAAAACCAACATCACTAAAAGATGCATTTTTTTATTCTGAGTTCAGGCATACTGAACTCGACTTTCTACCTAGTTCCCTTGGTCAGTTAGGATTATAAGATGTAATAATCAAACTGCCCATTCTGGCCTATGGGGAACAGGTAGCCTTAGCAATGGTGAAAAACGAAAATGGCTGTAATTCACTATTAGGACATGCCACACACATCAGGGCATGTCCTACCTTATCCTTA
The DNA here is from genome assembly GCF_964204655.1 of Triturus cristatus. Lineage (NCBI taxonomy): Eukaryota > Metazoa > Chordata > Amphibia > Caudata > Salamandridae > Triturus > Triturus cristatus. The sequence continues at coordinate 562,356,194 of NC_140590.1, forward strand.
CAATACACCCTGCCCTTGGGCTTACCATAGGGGTGTCTGATATGAAGAAAAGGGAAGGTTTAAGGACTGGCAAGCGGGTGCCCTTGCCCAGACAGCATGGCAGTACCAGACTGCACACAGGCTCTGCAATGGCAGACCTGAGACACACTTTTACAAGCTGCTTCTGTGGGTGGCACAACCTGTGCTGCAAGCCCACCAGCAACATTTGGTTTACAAATCCTGGGCACTCCTGGTGCACTGTACTAGGGTCTGACAGGTGAACTAAACTAGCCAATCATGGAATCACTAATCCATACATCAATCTACATAGGGAGAGCATATGCACTTTAGCACTGATCAGCAGTAGTAAAGTGCCCAGAGTCATAAAACCAACAAAAACAGGTCAGACTAAATACAGGAGGAAGGCAAAAAGTTAAGGGATGACCCTGCAAAATGGGCCAAGTCCAACACAACCCCCTTCCAGCCAAAACGCAGGGTAGACCAATCACTACCTTGATGGGCTTCCCTGCTTTGGGCGATAGATCCTGGAACTGGCCCGCAACTGCAGGGGCATATTCAAGTTCTACGCCAATCTGAACCCATTTGGATCCCTCTGTCCATACTCTTAGGGCCCACCAAGCTAATCCATGGGGAACCATTCTCCTCACCTGTGGACACCATCTGTGAAGCACCTAACCTTAGCCTGCTCACAGGTGTGTCCCAACAGACAGACAGCAAGCCACAGTGGCCACTGACTATAGTCAGTGATGAGACCCATGCCTTATGCCTCTCAGGGCTCTCAAACCTCTGTGGCATCAGAGAGTGGGCAGTAGCCCCAGGTGCTTGGCACCCTTTGTCTATTCTCCCTCCTGTCAGGTCAGGTATGACATCCTGGCACTGACCCACCAGCCCCAGGCCTGTACCCGGCAGCTGGACAAGAGACTGAGGTGGCCTCTCCCACACCTGGTCCTTCTCCTTGGGGCTCTGTACCCTCCCACCTGGAGTGGTACCCCCTTCCAGAATTGTCAGGGTGCCTGTAGCAGGTTTCCTGCACAATTCGCCCACCAGTTCAGGGGTTCTATCCTGCAACTAGGCTTCCAGGTCAGGGGGACACCCTGAACTTGGTCCTCCAACCTAGGGTCTAAACACTCCAGTTGCACCGGGGTCAGAGGCGGGGACTCCCTCCCTCTGCACCCCCTTCCAGAGTACTGCCCCCTCCCATCAGGAGTGGTACACCCAGAAGCTACATCAGTCAGGACACTGATTACAGGTGCCCCTTCCTCTAGGTCAGACAACACCTGAACCTGGCTTCCCAACCCAGGGACCAACCTCTGCAGTTGAACACTCGCCCAGCGCACCAGGACTTCCTGGGGAGCACCTATGCCCCCCGGCGGCTGACACACAAGTCATGTGTCGTGTGACAATCTGCCTGGCGCAGATCTCCCAACCCCTGTCCATCTGATAGCCCGTGGAGATCCCCCAGGACAGAAGTGGTGCCACCATGGTCATTCACCGGTGACTCAGCCCTTCTGGCTGGAGCCCTGACCCACTGGTTCTTCCACTGGGGACTCACTCCCCCTCTCCCCCCTCACTCTGGACTTCTGCACCCTCCACTTAGGAGTGGCACTGCCAGACACCAGAACTGATGGAGGTCTGCTGACAGACACTTCCAGTTCCCTAGACACTAGGGGATCCTCCTCAACGGGCAGCCCATCAGGACAGCCTAGACTTCCTACCTGGTATTCCCTTAAAGAACCATCCAGGCCCTGAGACTGGGTTTCGGGCACCTTGGGACACGCAGCCCCACACTCACTCCTTCTCCACTGAGACAGGACGTGAGTCCCTACATCCCTCCCACTACAACGGGACCTAGCTGGGCTACTCTGATCCACTTCCACCACTCTGGGTTGGAAAATACCTGCGCCACTGGAATCCCCAAATGTCTGCCTTCAATGTGAGCTCCCTGGGGTCAGAGAAATCACTCTCCAACAGGTGTTGGCATAGCTCTGAAAAACAGGGACTTACAATATGCTCTCCCACAATTGGATCACACAGCCCCCTACAGGGGTTTACCAAACTATCCTTCACCTCACCATCAAGTGCCTCGCACACGTACTCCACACCACTCTACTGAGATTGGCAAGACAGTATCTGACTGTCTCTGTCACTCAACCCACACTCTTCTTGACGGTCTTCACACTCACATACCAAGACTTCAACCTTGGTGGAACCCCTCTCCCTGCACCTCTCATCTAGAGTCAGTAGAGTGTCACTCCCACCACTAGGTCCATGAACCCCTGCGTCAGTTTCCCCATTCTCCTCAGGGACACTGCGCACCACTGAAGCTACCTCATGTCTTTGAACCTCCTGATGTATGTTAAACCCCCTCCTTCAAGTCAGGCGCCAAATCTCTGGGTGTATGTACTGCTCCCTCAGCACTAGATAACACAATTTTGCTGCCACCATCTGAGCTGGATTCCACCTCCAACTCCGCAAAGCTCACTGTCTGAGCTACACACATTTCTTGTTGCTGGGCTGAGACACTCATGGCCTCAAGCCTCTCGAGCTCTACATCAAGCTCCCTCATTCTCAACTCATGCTCCATTTGCATTCTCTTGTTCTCTAGGGCCAATTTCCTAGTTTGTAATTCAAATTTTAACTGCCCACTTAACTTGAGCTTGGTCAGCTCCATCTCATGCATCCTACACCTCTCCCTGTCCTCCAACTCCTCTGGGGACAGGCCTTTGGCATAAACACTGCTACCTACTGCGGAAGTTGCTTCCCTCCCACCTGGACCCAATGGCCCACCCAGCTGCTCCTCTGCATTCTCAACCCCTTCCTCATCCTCAGGGGTACTCCTTGCTGCGACCCAGGCCCTCAGCGCCTTCTGGTACTCATCCTTTTCGGAGAGAATGGTCATTGCAACTTTAAATCTCCTGCAAAAGTGCTTCAGCTGGTTTACATTGTAGCATTCCAGTTTCTACTCTTCCCAATCATAATCAACAGATGCTGTGGATGATGCTTTCTCCATGGTGGTTAAACTTGGCAGTTCTTTGCAAAAATAGAAAATTCCAGGAAAAACAATCTACCAAAAGTATGTGGTCGCGTTTTGGTCTGCACTCACTAGTAGTGTTCACCAATCACTGTAGATGAGTCACAAATGCAAGTCCAAATCCTCACCGCTGACCACCAATGTTAGATTTGGGGGTCTCTGGTTGGCAGAGGTAGGTACCTTTGACAAATAGGGACCCTTGCATCTAGTCAGGGTAAGGGGGTACACTCCTAAAATGGACTTATCACAAGACCGAAAAACGACAAAAATCCACCTACATTGTTCTTGTTCTATGTATGTGATTGTATGCTTTTGGCAGACATGACAACATGACAGTGTCCTCCCTGTGACAGTTTTGAGCAGGATTATCATTGTGAGACGCTGTGTGTATCATGTGTTCCACATATATGGCAGTCCATGATCCTAGTGTGGGTACCTTCAAACCATAGAATTGTTATCACAAACCTATATCTTGGCTAATTTTGCGTGGAGGTGCGGAGTATGTGATGCTCGATCAAATGAATAGTGACAGACAGTAGAGGATTTTTACTGTACAGCACTCTAAGTGCTGTGTCACCATCCCTTGGTAACATGTCTGTGAAGGGTACTAATTCTGTGATATGTATGTGGGTTAAGCGTTTTTCATGAAATGTGTATTTCCAATGTTCTGTACCTTTATTTGTTTACCAAATTCATGTTCAGTTTGCCTCATTTCTTGTTGCTTTGTACATTATAATCTGACACCAACTCTGTTTACACCCTACATATAGGCATCGTAGGCATCCTCCAGTCTACAGGCCCTTTCCCGACACACAGACCGTGGAGGAACATGATACCATCAGGCGATATCGGTTCAACAGTCAAATTATTCAGGATTTGTCCACGCAGTTGGCACCTCTTCTGCAGCCGCAACTCCCATGTCCTCTTGCGCTGACACCCAAGGTGAAGGTGATGGCAGCCATCCATTTCTTTGCCACTGGGTCATTTCAATTTACTGTGTCACAGCTGGTGACATGTCCCAGACCATGTTTATTCATGTCCTGCGTGATGTATTGGAGGCACAGATGAAGAACCCGGACCAATACATTCATTTTCCAACAACAGGGGAATTGGCTGACATCAAGGGTGACTTTTTGCTGTGGGGACGATAGCACGTCATTGGCTCGATTGATGGCACCCATGTTTCCTTGGTACCACTACAAGCACATGAGCAAACCTACCGCAAGCACTATCATTCAATCAATGTGCAGGTGGTTTGTCTGGCTGACATGTTAATATCCCATGTCTGCGCAAGATTCCCTGGTTCGGCACATGACTCGTACATCATGTGGAACAGTGTCATCCCACGCTTGATGTCACAGCTGCAACCTGACCATGCCTGGCGTGTTGGTAGGTGATTTTGTATGTTTATGTTGTGGTGTGTGTTGTTTGTACATCAGATAGTGCTCTGTTGTCAGACTACTGAAGTTTTTTCTGTGTTCAATATAGGATATAATCAACCTAATTTTTGTAATATGTATTTTTTTCTGTACCTTATTGTATACCCACTGCACACTTTTTGTTGAATACAAATGAATGTTAGTTTTATTGTTTTTTGTCAATTTTCTTTTTCTTGCACATGATCCAATTTGAGTCCTGCTCCTATTTTGGGAACATTTCTGCCCACAATTCCTGTTAAGATTTGCAGGATTGATTAGGGACTTCTCTGTTGTTTCTCAAGAATTACCCCATCCCTTTTCTAAGTATCAGTGTATCTCCCTTTCTTTTAAATATCTCTGCGTTGTGATTGGCTATAGGAGGGGAGGGAGCATGCCTGTTCCTGTTCAGGACTGGCCCAGGAGCAAAGGTGGCTTGGGACTGGGATCAGGTAAGTTTTAGTTTTATTTTGCTCACTCCCCGCACGATAACCCCAGTGCGACCCCACCACCCGCAATAATTGTGAGCTGCGACTGGTCTCCCATCAGTCCCTGTTCTACATACACCTTTCTGCCCAGCGCAAACAACCCAACAGGACTTAAGCTTACCTCACAGTGTGTCAGAATGTGCCTGCAGGATACCTGACACTGTGCACTTGTGCCTAACTTTACAACAAGTACCATCATGGCCTTGTGCTCCAAACACCAGTCCCTAGTCTCAGGCATTTTGTCGTAACATTTGCACTCACTGTCAGGTTAGCATGGTTCATTGTTGGCCTGGAGGGCTGCGTGTGAGGAGGAGTGTTTTCAATGTCTATATCTCCCTTCAGGCCCTGTACTACACACATTCTTTCCACCGTGCACAATAGCACACCTGGAACTATGGTTTCCTGAGATTGAGTGGATATGTACTGACATAGCTGGCTAACACTGTTGCATGGTGTTTGTAGCACGATTACCTGATGTTAGTTGAGGGAAAGTCAGGGACCAATGTCCATTGTCATGTATCCTGCTAGTAAATTTGGACACACTGTGGGTAAGCTTAGTTCCTGTTGTGCTGTTTGTGGTGTTGTACAGGGCCTGATGTGAGTTGCAGCCATCACAAATACTCCTCCTCCCACCCAGCCCAGCTAATTCCCCTGAGACAATGGCTTACTGGCAGTGAGCGGAAGTGTACTAGTAAGGAAGCTGACACTGGTGCCTGGTGTTAAACGTGGATCTAAATCCCAACAAGGCCTTGTTCCACAAACTTCATGCACCAGTGTCAGTTATCTTACTAGTGCACTTTCATTCACTGTCAGATAGCCATAGGTCCAGATGAAGTGCTTGAGATGGGTGGGTGTAGGAATGTTTCTAATACTAGAACTCCAATCAGGCTCTGTCCTACACACACTCTTTCCACCCTGAGAAAACTGACCACATGGTAGTATTGTTTAATGAAAGTGGTGTACATATATTATCAGCATGTGTGACACTTGTGCCTGGTGTCTGAGTTAGCCACAAATCACGTTATTGCTTTGGTGTCCAGACACCAGTCCCCAGTGTCAGCCATCTTGCCCGTACATTTCCACTCACTGTCAGGTAAGCATGGTTCCAAGTGGGCTGTTTGTGCTAGCTGGGAAGGTGTGTGGAGGACAGGGCATGATGGGAGTTGAAGTCAGTGCAAATACTCCTCCTCCCACACAGCCCAACAATCCCACCAGGAATCATGCTTACCTGATATTGAGTCGAAATGTACTGACAAAATGTACTGGCCCTGCTGGGAATTGTAGATAAATAGGCAACAGTCATCAGTGTCACACCTCATGCAAGTACATTCCCACTCACAGTCAGGGAAGCTGAGTTACAAGTAGGCTTTTGGTGCTGGGTGGGAAGGTGTGTGGGGGACAGGGCCTGATGGAAGTTGTAGCCATTGCAAGTACTCATCCACACATCCAAGCCAGAGAAGTCCTCTGGCTCTATGCTCACCTCACAGTGAAGGGAAGTGTACTGGCAAGGTGGCTGACATCGGGACCTGGTGTTCAACGTGAAGCCAACTCCAATCAAGGCCCTCTGCACAAAACACCATGCAACAGTGGCAGCCATGTTGCTAGTACACTTCTATTCACTGTCAGGTAGCCATAGGCACATATGATCTGCTTTGACTGTGTGGGGTAGGAGTGTTTGCACTGACTACATCTCCCATCAGGATCTGTCCTCCACACACCTTCCTACACATTCCAACTACCTTAACGGAGACTCTGCTTTCCTGACAGTGAGTGGCAATGTGCTGCCAAGATGGCTCACACAGCTGCATGATGTCTGGAGCAGAAGGCATTGATGGGTGTCAAACACCATGCACCAGCGTCAGCCATCTTGCCAGCACATGTTCACTCACTCACAGGAAATCTGAATCACAGGAAGGATAGTTGGGATGGCTGAGAAGGTGAGTGTGGGCACAGGCATGATGGGAGTTGTAGTCACAGCAAACACCCCTCCTTCCACACAGCCCAACAGGCCCACCTGGAACCATGCTTTCCTGACAGTGAGTGGAAAAGTATTGGCAAGAGACGCTGCGGCTCCGGCATGCCATCGTTCCAGCACACAGTGGTCTGACTATCCCTTGCGGGGTGTCCAACTCAATTCCAGGACGAAGTCCCACACTCTCACTATTCAGGTAATGGGGTTCGACTAAATCCTAGTGGGATTCTTGGCTCTTAGACTCCTAGGCTATTAGACTATTAGGCTTTTAGGGTTATTAGGTCTTTCGCACCTACTCACAGGCTACTGGTAGCAAGAGGTGCTGTATTTATACAGTCTATGTGCATTTGTTAGCCATTGTTCAGTATGAGGATGACATTGGGCATTAAACCTTTGTGCGTAGATAGGAGAGGTGAAGTATGCCCCCTGGAAAGTGTTCTCATAAATTATTCATATGTGCTAAGGATGACGTCTTAGCAATATCGATCGGGCAGAACCCACCGTCGTCATGGAACTAGGTGAAAGGTTTGGTCCTTAAAAGTCGTCAGTCCTTATAAAGCGTTCAGTCCCTATAAGGCATTCTGTCCTTATTTGGAGTTAGGTACTTATAAGGCTCGTTCATATGAAATAAAGAGGAGATGATGTAGGGGAAGAGTACGATGTTCTTTAAACCTATATAAGGGTACCGATATGAAATATAACACCCACTCCACCTTATACTTAACAATAATAATGCACATTTTGAGATACACATTTAAAACGGTGTCAGTGCATAATATTATCAAGAGTCACTTTAAAATGTTTCTCAGACCTGATGGATACCTCCCAGGAGCTCTGTGATATAATGGCTGATTTTTCTGCACTAAAATCATGGATATATACTCCTCGTTGGAAATTGCTAATGCCAATAGTGCCCCATTAGTTTCCCCAAATCCCCTCCACCTCTATTCCAACGACTGTGTAACCACGGAGAAGGTTCCTAAACTACTTACCTTTCCCCCCTGCTTTAGAACTTACGGACCATCTGTTAGGGGGAATTAAATCCGGGTCCCCGATAGAGTCATGCCCTTTAAAGATCCTGAAATAGGAAGGGAAGCTATCGTCCCCCGCCTTACCTCAGTACTCAATATTGTCATCTCAGTGGGGCAATACCCCATCCCCTGGAAGACTGCGGTGGTTAAACCTCTTTTAAAAAAACCTTCCTTGGACTCAGCGGAATTAAAGAATTATCGCCCAATTTCCCTGTTACCAGTTCCAGCCAAGATTTTGGAGAAATACTTGAATTCTCACCTCAGTTCCTATGTAAATGAGTACCAGCTGCTCGAGGGCTTGCTGCATGGTTTTAGAAGTAATCACAGCAAAGAGACAGCGCTAACCTCGGTATTCAATAATATTCGTGTTCAGGTTGACACAGGATACACCACGCTGTTGGTTCTTCTTGATCTTATCGCAGCCTTTGATACCCTATCTCCTCTGAGACTGGTGGAACGGCTCAAGGAGATAGGGATTGGGGGCATGGCCCTCAAGCTACTTACCTCCTTCCTCAGTGATCGGGCACAGATAGTGAAAATGGGTCAATTCCACTCGGCTCCTAATCATCTGTTATGGGGAGTCCTGCAAGGCTCCTCTCTGAGCCCAATCCTTTTCACAAAATTTATGTCACCCCACTGGCAAGGGTCGTAAGATCCTTTGGATTGGAGGTACTATCCTATGCTGACGACATGCAAATCATGTTGTTTATTACTCACAGCTTTAGGGAATCTGCTACTAACTTTAAAAACTGCATGCAAGCAGTCTCCTCTTGGATGGTTGAGAACTATCTTAAACTTAATGGGGAAAAACAGATGTCCTGATCTTTGGAAACCAACAGAATATTTAGTCAAACGATTGGTGGCCAGATATGCTTGGTTGCTGCCCCTGTCCTGTATCCCATGGTAAAAACATAGGGGATATTGTGGATAACTCTCTCGCTCTGAGCCTGCAGATTAACAGAACGGTGTCCACCTGCTTTGAGATTTTCAGGATTCTCAGGGAAATCCCCCCCTTCCTTTTGTTCGCCTCCCGAAAGCAGGCTGTGATTGCCTTAGTGATGTCCAGATTGGACTATTGTAATGCCTTCTACCTTGGCATTAACGAGGGGCTTGTTCGTCGTCTGCAGCTGGTGCAGAATGCAGCAGCCAGGCTGGTGGTGGATCTTCTGAAATACCACTCAGTCTCGTCTTCTCTCAGCAAGCTGCATTGGCTTCCCTTAAATCGAAGAATTCTGTTTAAAGCCCTATGTTTTACCCACAGGGCTTTTTAGGTCTCGCCTGAGCCACCGCATGCGCTGCCCTGTCGAGACATTTTGTGAGTGGGCTTTCAAAAGTCCGACCACAGCTTTTGGGGTGGCATAGAGCGTGCGGTTGCGCGCACAATGACGAGCAGAGGCGCCATCTGGCTTTCCTCTCTCGTCATGGTGCGTGCACATCGCACACCACTCGCCAGCCTGCTTTCACTTTTGCCGTCGCGCGTGCGCGCCTGCTTTCACTTTAGCCGTCGCCCGCACCACTCGGCTATGCCAATGCTTGTTTATAGTGCTCGTGTAGCGTTGCTGTTGTTTGACAATCTGTTGAGGCAGGGCAAAAGACTTTTGCAGAGAAGCAGCGGGCAGACATTTTAGAAAGGCAGTCTTCAAGCTTCACGTGAGCGCACCACTCGGCTATGCCAGTGCTTGTTTATAGTGCTCGTGTAGCGTTGCTGTTGTTTGACGATCTGTTGAGGCAGGGCAAAAGACTTTTGCAGACACGCAGCGGGCAGACATTTTAGAAAGGCAGTCTTCAAGCTTATTCAGGCGCAGTATGAGAAACAGAGTGCGCCTTCCAAGCGACAAGAACTGTCTGTCACCACCTCCAGAACATCCCAATTGGTCCCGCTCGTGATTCCATAGTGATGCAAGAGTGTTCTATCTATGGTAAGGGCATCACCGCAGAGCATTCCAGTCACCACACCACCCTGAGTTTTTGACCGCCTGCGCGATTCTACCTCAGCCCGAGCTCTCCGAATAGTATTTGACTCTCGCAATCCTTTTTCTTTCTCGGTCAAATTTCTCTCTCAGGCACTAACAACCAGAGCTGCCGACTTTGGAGCTGGGGCACCAAGTTCGAGTCTAGGCGTCGGCTCAACATCCTGTGATTCGGGGCAAATAGCTTAATCTCCCTGTGCCTACCAAAAAATGAATGTGTACTGTCCATGTGTAACCCAACTGGTGCTCTTGTAAAGCGCTCCAACACATTCGGGTCACATTCGCGCTATATGAAAACTGGAAAACAAATCTTTACATTTTGTCTGTCTCTTGTTTTCTCTCCTTCCTTCCCTAGCCTGTATCTCTCCATAATCTTCCACCCTGTTGGGTATTTCTTTCATCTCCTTCTCCTCACCCTCACACACTCATGCTTTCATTTACTTGTTACACCCGTTTCTCACATTCCCTCTTTTTTTGTGGTTTTATATAGGCAGACTTCACTGGATTTTGAGCGGAAGCCGACACTGGAACCTTGGTCCCCATAATTAAGTCGGCATCTCTTTCTCGCACAGACACACACATACACCTCTGTTGCCCCAGAGGCACCCCTTTTTATGCACACAGGCATGCGCTGTGTTCATTCCTGGTCATCCCGTCTACCAAAACCATTTCTGACACGCTGCTCCCAATAATTGATGCTTCCCCCTCGTGACACAAGAACGACTTTGTATTCCCAAAAACCCAAGCAATATATCGCGGATGGTTGTTGATAATGAAATAGTAACTGGCTGCTTTCAGTGCGCATGCCACTGCTAACAGTTACTGTTTCCATTTAAGGTGTTTATTTTATGAGATAAACAGCAAACGTTTTGAACCATTTTACAGCCAAGGTGGGTTTATAGTGGGGTATATGTGCAGCCCTAGACATTCATGACAAGGGTGTCAAAAGTAAATGCCAGAGCAAAATAAATATAGCCTTTTATATAAAGTTGTTATTTTGTTAATACAAGCATTTGTAAATCATTTTAAAATAATCAAGGGGATAATTGTGTGAACGATTTCATTTGTTAAAGTAAGTGTTGGAAGGCGTTCCCCGGGGAGGCTACGGAATGCGTTCCCGACCACCCGGAGGCCCACCTTTCCCAGAGTTAGGCCGAGCCAGAGCGGGGAGGCCCTTCCTGGAACGGTCTCGTACCTAGGATCGCACACGCTGCGCTTACTCTCTCTTCGGATAGAGGGACACCACACAGTAATTCGTTGTAAGACAATATGCTTTTATCGGTAGTTGTCAGGGATCTTTATGATCCGGCAGGCAGGTGCAGAATTAATGCCACAAGCGGCAGCGATCTCGTGATGAGGGAAAAGGGGTAGCGGGACAGTCTTTGAATCAGTGTCTCTGCGAGGTATCCGGCGCACAGCTCTCAATCCTCGAGCTGAGGGGATGTTGCTTCTCTCGGCAATCTCTGCCGTTTCTCTTGGACGAGCGGGCCGCGAGTCACTCAGCAGGCACTGGAGGTTCGTAGTTCGGGGAGCCGCGACGGCGTCAGCAGGGCTCAGATGGTTCAGAATTCGGGGAGCCGCGACAGCGTCAGCAGGGCTCAGATGGTTCAGAGTTCGGGGAGCCGCGACAGCGTCAGCAGGGCTCAGATGGTTCGGAGTTCGGGGAGCCGCGACAGCGTCAGCAGGGCTCAGATGGTTCAGAGTTCGGGGAGCCGCGACAGCGTCAGCAGGGCTCAGATGGTTCAGAGTTCGGGTAGCGTTCTTCGGTTCGGGGAGCGATCGAGCCGCGACCAGGTCAGCAGGCTCTCGTCAGTCCAGGTCTTCTCTGCTCTCGTCCCTTCAGCACCCCTTGTTATACTCCCCCTCCTCTTTGAAGTCCGGAGTCCTCGCGGAGAGGGGTCTGGTGCCTGGGGGGCGGTGTGTCGGGTTTTCCTGTCGCTCGGCCCTTTGATCTGTTCAGGTGGGTCCGGGAGGGACTCCAGACACCCAGCGGCCGAGGCGCCTGCTCCCCGGGGGCCTGGTGGTCGGTCGAAACCTCCCTCGGGGGAGAGACCAGAGGTGTGACAGGATCGGCGCCTCTCGGTCTGGTTTGGGGGGGGTTTCGCTCTCCCTCGGCCGGGCATGCGTGTTGGGGATCTGGTCGGCCCTCGGGATGTTGGCCCACGGGAGCCGGAAGGCTGTATCAACGAGGTTCGGCGTGGTTGCAGGGTAACTTGCTGGTCGGGAGGGCCCACGCCACGAGGCCGGTCTCACATGTGCCCCCCCCAGCTGAAAGGCGGGGACAACTACCCATCCACTTGGGGGTTCTCTTCGCTGAAGCGGAAGAATCGTGACAGGCCGTCCGCGTTGGCGTGGTCCGTCCCGGGGCGATGTTCCACTGTGAAATCCATCCCCTGGAGGGAGATGGACCAGCGTAGCAGCTTGGGGTTTTCCCCTCGCATCTGCATCAACCACCGCAAGGGGCGGTGATCCGTTTGTACTCGGAAGTGTGTTCCGAACAGGTAGGGCCGTAGCTTTTTGAGGGCCCAGACTACTGCGAAGGTCTCGCTCTCAATGGTGCTCCACCGCTGTTCTCGGGGCAGAAACCTTCGGCTGATGAAGGCTATGGGCCGATCTATGCCCTTGTCGTCGAACTGGGAGAGGACTGCCCCGATGCCGTGTTCCGAGGCGTCCGTCTGGACCACAAACTCCTGGGCGTAGTCGGGTGCTTTGAGCACCCGAGCCGCGCACATGGCGGCCTTTAGGGTGTCGAACGCCTTCTGGCAGGAGGGAGTCCAGTGTACTTTCTTGGGGTGTTTTTTGGAGGTTAGTTCTGGGAGGGGGCCTGCGATGCTGCCATAGTTCTTAATAAACCTCTGGTAGTAACCGGTGAGGCACAGGAAGGCCCGGACTTCCGTTTGGGTCGTGGGGGGTTCCCAGGACAAGATGGCGTCGATCTTCGGCTGGAGGGGGGCGACCTGCCCACTTCCCACCTGGTGCCCCAGATAGGTTACGGAGCCGTGCCCAATTTGACATTTGCTGGCTTTGATGGTGAGGCCGGCCCGGCGCAGAGCCAGCAGGACTTGTCGGAGGTGCTTGAGGTGCTCGGTCCATTGGGAGCTGAATACAGGTATATCGTCGAGGTATGCTGCGCTGAACCCCTCTAGTCCGGACAGGACCCTGTTCACCAGCCGCTGGAAGGTGGCCGGGGCATTCTTCATTCCAAACGGCATCACCCTAAAGCGGTAGTGCCCATCCGGGGTGGAGAAGGCGGAGCGCTCCTTGGCTCCCTCGGTGAGGGCAATCTGCGAGTATCCACTAGTCAGGTCGAAGGTGCTGAGGTAGCGAGCGGCCCGAGGCGGTCAATGAGCTTGTCGGCACGGGGGATAGGGTGAGCGTCCGCTCGGGTGACCGCATTGAGTCCTCGGTAGTCCACGCAAAACCTCAGCTCAGGGGCGACACCCGGGGTAGCCGCTTTCGGAACCAGGACTACCGGGCTGGCCCAGGGGCTGTCGGAGGGTTCAATCACCCCGAGGTCCAGCATCTTCGCCACCTCGGTCTGGATGCAGGTTCGGACCCGATCAGGGACCCGGTAGGCCCGGTGTTCACGTCGTGGACACACCAGTTGGTGACCCCAGGGGTTAGGGAGAAGAGGTCCGCGAACTGCCTTAGTAGCTGGCGGCAGTCGTCGGACTGTTGGGCTGTGAGGGTGGTTGATAGTCTCACCCCCTCTATGGAACTATCGGTCTCTTTCGCCCCCAGGGGGTCTGGAAGGGGCTCGGTGTCTTCTTCGGCCCCATCGTGGGAGGCCAGGAGTAAACTCAATGCTGTCCGTACAAAGTGGGGTTTGAGGCGGTTCACGTGGAGAACCCGGAGGGGGTTCCGCGGGGACTGTACATCGACGAGATAGGTGACTTGGCTCTTCCGCTCGACCACCTTGAAGGGTCCAGTCCATTTATCTTGGAGGGCGCAGGGTTTCACCGGGGCCATGACCCAGACTTGTTGGCCCGGCTGAAACTCGACCAGCGTAGCATTCTGGTCATACCAGCGCTTCATCTCTTCCTGGCTAGCCTCGAGGTTCGCTTCTGCGAGTTCTCGGAATTTCCGGGTCTGGTTGCGGAGCGCCAAGATGTATCGGAACACATCCGGAGGGGTCCCCTGGGGAGTCGTTTCCCAACCCTCCTTGACCAGGCTCAGGGGTCCCTGTACGGGGTGTCCATATAGTAGTTCGAATGGGCTGAATCCCAGGGATTTTTGTGGAACCTCCCGGTAGGCGAACAGGAGGCATGGGAGGAGGACGTCCCACCTCCGGCGTAGGGGTTCCTCGAGGCCCATGATCATTCCTTTCAGTGTTTTTTTAAAGCGCTTGACTAGGCCGTTTCCTTGGGGGTGGTACGGGGTGGTGAACTTGTACGATACTCCGCACTGCTGCCAGAGGGACCTCATATATCGGGAGATAAAGTTCGTACCCGGTCACTCACGACTTCGCGGGGGAACCCCACGCGGGAGAAGATCCCCATCAAGGCCCGGCCTACCACGGGGGCCGTCACGGTGCGGAGAGGGATGGCTTCGGGGTAACGGGTGGCATGATCCACCAGGACGAGGATGAACCGGTGGCCCTGGGCGGTCTTGGGGTCCAGTGGTCCCACGATGTTGATTCCTACCCGCTCAAAAGGGGTACTGACGACTGGGAAGGGTTGTAGCGGAGCCTTGCGCTTGCCCCCACTCTTTCCGCTGGCCTGGCACATGGGGCAGGACTTGCAGTGGGCCTCCACATTTGCTCGCATCTTGGGCCAATAGAAGTGGGTGACGAGTCGTTGGTAGGTCTTATCTTGGCCTAAGTGTCCGGCCAGGGGTACATCATGGGCCAGGCCCAGGAGGAGACTTCGGAAGCGCAGGGGTACCACTAGTACTCGGGCCGATCCCAACTCGGCCGACTTCTGTTTGCTGTACAGGAGGCCGTTTTCCCAGTATACCTAGTGGGTGCCGGTCCGGTCGCCTGCTGCTTGGGCCTCGGCCTGTTGTCGGGGTCCAATGAGGGACGGGCAGGTGGATTGTTCTTGGAAGAATTCTTCATGGGAGGGGCCCCCTTCGCAGTGCCACTGGGCCAGTTCTGGCAAGTCCCCGAGTTCGGTCAGGGATTCGGGGTCGGAAGGCACGGTCCCTTCGTCGGGAGCGGTCGTTTCGTCCAGAAGGGGGTCGTTGGCCCCTGGTGGCGTATTCTGGTCCTCGGGGATGGTGGCGGTGCTTAGCGGCAGGGCTTCTCCCCCCTCGGAGGAAGGCACTCTGAGAGTCATCGAGCGCGTGGTGGCGCATACCCATTCGGGTAGGCCCATCATCTCGAGATGGGCTCTTTGTTCCACTTGTCCCCACGGGGAGTTCTCAAGGTCGTTGCCCAGGAGGCAGTCCACGGGCTGGGAGGTTTGGACCGCCACCTTTAACTTGCCGGTGACTCCCCCCCATTCGAAGGGGACTAGGGCCATCCGGCAGAGGCTCTCGGAATTGTCTGATGATATGACGGGACAAAAGGCACCGGGCAGGATCTGATCTTCGGAGACCAGGTGACAATGAACCGCCGTGACACTCGCCCCGTGTCCCGGAGGCCCTCGACGCGGTGACCGTTGACCGTTACCTGCTGTCGGTACTTCTTCGTGTTGGCGGGCAGGGACGTTCCAGGGACCATCTCCCGGTACCCTAGGGAGACCAAGGCCATGGCGGCTGGTTCCCATTCTTCGGAGTCTTCCATCTCTTCCCCCAGGGCTACGGAGGCCATTTGTCGAGCCGGCGGGGTTGTTGTGGCGGTTCGCTGGTACATGGGACATTGAGGGTCGCTGGCATAGTGTCCGGTTTGTTGGCAGCGGAAACAGGTGATCCTCACTCGGGGCCCCAGCCTCCATGGTGGCCCGGTGCTGGCCGGAGGTGGAGCTGGAAAGGGCGGTGGTTGTCCTCTGGGGGGGCTGAGCGGGGATCCCCCCAGGAGTTCCCTTGGCCGGCCTTGATTCCCTCCGCACCTCTGGCAGGGGGGTCCCTGACTGTGGCGACTGTAGTCTCCCACGGGGCCCCGGGAGGCCCGGGTGTTTACCCACCGGTCAGCCTCGAAGGCCAGTTTCCGAGGGTCTGTGAGTTTGCTGTCCAGGAGGTGCTGGCGCAGCTCTACAAAGCAATTAGCGGACAAGTGTTCCCATGCGATTAGGTCGAACAGCTCCTCAAAGGTGGAGACCTTGCTGCCCTTGATCCATCCGTCCAAGGCCCGGCTGTAAAAGTTCACGTACTCCACCCAGGTGGTACCGGGTATCTTCTTGCAGTCTCTAAACCGTTGCCGGTACATTTCAGGGGTGAGCCCATATCTGGCTACTAGGGCCTCTTTCATGTGACTGTAGCAGTTCATCACCGTGGAGGGCAGGTCCAGCAGGGTATCTCTCCCCTCGCTCAGGAACCGGCCCCACAGCCCAGCCCCCCAGTCTTTCTGCGGGACTCGGTGGGAGGTCATGGCGACTTCATAGGCTTTGAACCATTGCTGGATGTCGTCGTTCTTATAGTATTCTTTCACCGCATCTTTGGGGATGTGGACCTTTGGTTCCACGGTGGAGGAGAGGGGTTGGGTTTCCGAGGGTCTGGCCTCCGCATTCTTAGCCTTGAGCTCGATCTCTTTTAGTCTACGTTCGTGCTCTAGTTGGAGTTTTCTTTCTTCGTGTTCTCTTTGTCGTTTCTTTTCCTCGAGTTCTCCTTGTAGGCGTAACTGTTCTACCGCCAGCTTCTTTTCAGCCAGTTTTAGCTCTCCTTCGATTTTTAATTTTGCTAGTTCTAGTTCGTGGTTGTGACCTCTTTCTCGGTCCGCTAGTTCCTCTGGGGATAGGCCCCCCTCGGGGGCGCCGTTCCTCCCCGGGGTGCTTTGTGGTTCGTTGGGAGGTACTCCTTCTGTTTGTGTCCGGGGAGTTCCCGCCTCGACCCAGGTTTTTAATGCCCCCTGGAAGTCCTCTTTCGTGCTTAGTCCGGTGGTAGCGATTCCAAAGTCTTTGCAAAATTGTTTCAGTTCTCGGTGCGTATAAGATTCTAACTGGTCCTTTTGGAATGTCGTGCTCGGGTTGGTGCCTGCGGCACCTAGGGAAGTTTCTCCTTCCATTTCTTCTTGGTAGTGCGTAAGCCGTCTACTGCACGATCTCTAGGTGTTGGCTCGGATCCCGTCGCCTGCCACCAAATGTTGGAAGGCGTTCCCCGGGGAGGCTACGGAATGCGTTTCCGACCACCCGGAGGCCCACCTTTCCCAGAGTTAGGCCGAGCCAGAGCGGGGAGGCCCTTCCTGGAAGGGTCTCGTACCTAGGATCGCACACGCTGCGCTAACTCTCTCTTCGGATAGAGGGACACCACACAGTAATTCGTTGTAAGACAATATGCTTTTATCGGTAGTTGTCAGGGATCTTTATGATCCGGCAGGCAGGTGCAGAATTAATGCCACAAGCGGCAGCGACCTCGTGATGAGGGAAAAGGGGTAGCGGGTCAGTCTTTGAATCAGTGTCTCTGCGAGGTATCCGGCACACAGCTCTCAATCCTCGAGCTGAGGGGATTTTGCTTCTCTCGGCAATCTCTGCCGTTTCTCTTGGACGAGCGGGCCGCGAGTCACTCAGCAGGCACCGGAGGTTCGTAGTTCGGGGAGCCGCGACGGCGTCAGCAGGGCTCAGATGGTTCAGAGTTCGGGGAGCCGCGACAGCGTCAGCAGGGCTCAGATGGTTCGGAGTTCGGGGAGCCGCGACAGCGTCAGCAGGGCTCAGATGGTTCAGAGTTCGGGGAGCCGCGACAGCGTCAGCAGGGCTCAGATGGTTCAGAGTTCGGGGAGCCGTGACAGCGTCAGCAGGGCTCAGATGGTTCAGAGTTTGGGTAGCGTTCTTCGGTTCGGGGAGCGATCGAGCCGCGACCAGGTCAGCAGGCTCTCGTCAGTCCAGGTCTTCTCTGCTCTCGTCCCTTCAGCACCCCTTGTTATACTCCCCCTCCTCTTTGAAGTCCGGAGTCCTCGCGGAGAGGGGTCTGCTGCCTGGGGGGCGGTGTGTCGGGTTTTCCTGTCGCTCGGCCCTTTGATCTGTTCAGGTGGGTCCGGGAGGGACTCCAGACACCCAGCGGCCGAGGCGCCTGCTCCCCGGGGGCCTGGTGGTCGGTCGAAACCTCCCTCGGGGGAGAGACCAGAGGTGTGACAGGATCGGCGCCTCTCGGTCTGGTTTGGGGGGGTTTCGCTCTCCCTCGGCCGGGCATGCGTGTTGGGGATCTGGTCGGCCCTCGGGATGTTGGCCCATGGGAGCCGGAAGGCTGTATCAACGAGGTTCGGCGTTGTTGCAGGGTAACTTGCTGGTCGGGAGGGCCCACGCCACGAGGCCGGTCTCACAGTAAGGTATAATCCTTACAAAAACCATACCGACTATATTTGAGATGAATCTTTCTGAGTATTGTATTTGTCACTCTACTACTACTACTACAATAATAATAATAATAATAATAATAATAATAATAATAATAATAATGCTATTTTATTAGTTTTATTGTTGCTGTCGATAAAAACATAATTATTCTTAGTAAGATTTCGTCATATTATAAGTTTTATCACAGCAAATAGTAATACCAGTGTAAAAAGCATCAAGAGATGAATAGTAGTATCCATAGAAATATATATTTCCTTCAAATCGTAGCAAAATATCGAACGTTTAAAAACGAAAATTCATAGAACAAAAAGAGTAAAAATAATCTCCCAGTGATTTTTTTTTATACCGAGAAGGTAACTCAAATAAAACTAGAAGCTAGATGCCTAATTCATCTACAAAACTGTAACACTTGCATGGCATTTTGTGTAGTAGTCTTCCTGTGGTGCGTGTACCTCCCTCCGTGCTGCGAATTTCAGTGTGTGTGTGTGTCCAGTTCTCCTCAGTGGGGTGCCTGCCCCTTGTACGTCCTCAGTGTCACTGTGTGTGTGTATTTTTCCCATGGATGTGGGAGCTAGTGCCTGGAACACGTTGCGCTTAGCTCGCTCGGTGCCTGTGCGTGCGTCTCCTGGTTCTGCTTGACGGCAGCGCGCGCCCAGCTACTGCCAGCATGCAGCCTGCGGGCGGGCTGTAATTGTGGTTATTAATTACACGCTGAGCGGCATCGACCACTTTCTGACGCTGGCGCCCACTGCACCCTGCCAGAAGTGTGTGCCGCCCACTGCCTCGTGCGACAGGCGCACAATGACGGATGGTGTCATACTGAGTGGGCCCCTCTGCTTGTGACTAAGGCAGCTCACCCTCACTCCCACAGAAGGTTGTGGATCAGTGGGAGCGAAGAGGAACAAGCATTGGCATAGCCAATAGGTCTCGCCTTTGGGACCTTACAAGTGCTTAGCCATGCAACAGTTGATGTTGTTGCACCAAGGATATTGCGCTGCATAACTAAATACTTAAAATGTCCCAAAAGCAAGACCTATTGGCTATGCCAATGCTTGTTATGGTTTAGGCCCGGATACTATCAAAGGTCGGTTCCAGCACTATGTTCCCACCAAGCAGCTTAGATCAGTTAGTAAAAATCTGCTGACAGTCCACAGGTTTAAGAAGCCTAGATGGGGAGGCAGGGCGTTTTCCATTGCTGCTGCCAGGCTATGGAACTTCCTCCCTGGCAATCTCTCCGGACAAGAGTCTCACTCTCTCTTCCGCAAGGCTCTGAAGACCTGGCTCCTCACAGAGACATCAGTTTGAGCTTTACGTTAGCGCCTTGACGCCTCTAGGCTAAGTTTGCGCTTTAGAAGTTTAATATTCATTCATTCATGCCTCACCAGCCACTTCACTGCAAGCACTGTTAGTTTATCCGTTCTCTACCTATGTTAACAGGATTACCTCATCTTTCCTTCCTGACACGTGATGTTGAAACTCCCTCCCTGGTTGTTCGAGGCCTGCAAAAACAGTGCACTCTTCTTGCACTGAGATCAGACGAAATCCTACTTTCTCTACATGAAACCCAGACCTCACCAGAACCAGTCGCAAGTTCACATTCATTTACATAAACACCAGTTGTGAGGGCCGACTGTAGTAAAAGAATTCCCCAGAGGCAAGAGGAGTAAAGTGAAGATTCATTCCAGTGATGCTCTCCCACAACAGGCAGCGGCCGCCGGCTGGGGTCCCAGGGTGAATGGACACTGTGCACTGGAATCCTCGCCTGCTTCTCCGTTTGCCTGAACGGCCCTAAGTAAAACAATAACATTACATTTAAAGTATAACAAGCAGCGCCGGTGCAGCTCATGAATGTAACAAGTCACACGAGCTGCACAACACATTATAACTTTCCCACCCAAAAATGAAAATAGAATAGTATGGAAAAAATCCAGAAATATCAATTACTGAAACATGAATACATTACATAATCATTGAATCTGAAAGGTCTCTAAACAGCGCATGCCCTAGTAACTACAGCACTGAAGGGAGAAGCAGCATCCTGTAAAATGGCAGTAGTGCTCCTCACATCATCCTCGTGACCAGGTCTGTTCTCCCTGCTTCTTTTGTCAGGCTGTATCCATTGTGTCCAATCAGAAACATGTTTGGAACCTTTACTGCCGTCAAGTTAATGATACTTGTTTGCTGTGGAGTGAGTTTCACTAAACTCCGTTTCTTCCACCAACCTTTATTTTGTACCAAAACTGATCTTTTACCAATTCTGGAAATTCTTCCTAGGGAAGAAAAAATCGACTTCCCTTTCATTATCATACCTGTTTTTTGAGTAAAACCTGATCTCCAGCAGCAAAATCAGGTTCAACACTACTACTCTTATCAAAATGTTGTTTCATACTTGACTGCTTTTCCAATACTCTTTCTGTAACCTGTTCCTTCAAAGTGGAGTTATCCCCCCTTCATTGGGAACATATTCCTTAAGCCACATGGGGAACATAGCTGAATGATATTCACGACCTCTCAAAAGTGAAAAAGGAGTAACACCAGTTGTGCAGTGAGGTGACGTGTTATACTTGTGAGAAGTTGGCCTGGCATATGCTGTCACCTAGTTAAAGTGGGCACCTTGTACCAGGGCAAACAACCCTTATGGTGATTAGGTTAAAGATAACCTTTATGAAAGCTATCCTAGTGTTAGCTATGGAGAGCAGCCTTCAGGCTTAATCTTGAAGGCATATAAAGCAGCTTGTTTTACCAGATCAGAACCTCCTGAATGACCAAATGAAAGGAGAACCACACAAGTGTCATATAAAATATATGTATTTATCACTAAACACTCTCTATTAATCTCTATACGAGATTAGAGCACAAAGCACACAATACTTAATCAATAGAACAACAGTAAATAGCACAATACACAGTGGGCTCCAGGGGGAGACTGAACCATATACTAAAAAAATGGTATAGCAACGACTTCACTAGACACAATGCCTAGAGAACGTAGAATCGCTAGGACCCCAAGAACCCACCCAAAGGAGTACACAGGGAGCCCACGGAGGACGGGTGCAGTGTAGGAACACAGATGCGAACTCCGTACAACTCTATGGGAAAGTTGCGGTTGGAAAATTACAGTTTAAGGACACTTCAGAGAGGATTTCAAGCAAACCCTTGGGAACATAGAAGGTTCTAAGGCCAGCACCCTTGTGAGTACCAAGGTACCCGTGTCACCTATCCCAGAGGAGCCGGGTGTATAGGGGTCAAGTGGTGTCGGAAACCCTTGTCGTTTTCAATGGCGTGATGCGAAGAAGTGCTGCTCCCGGGAAGATGAAAAGTGTCCGGCGGAATCCAAGCCTGGATCCGAGGTGAGAAGAACCTGAAAGCACAGGGAACAGAGTCTGGGTCACTTCAGGGTGACCAGGGGCTCGGTAGACGAATGCCCACCGATGTCGGGTGCTTCAGGTGCAAAGATAGGATGCTTGACTCTGCAGCAGGTGGACCAGGAGACATTAACGATGGCCAAAGTCTGGAGGTGAGCTGTCCCACAAAGGATGTCGAGTGCTGAGGGGTCAGTGCCCGGATTGAACACCAACAAGCCTGGCAAAGGCAACCCACGCGGTCAGAGGAAACAAGTTACGGTGAGGACCAGCAAGGTCCTGGGGACTCTCCAAGGTATGGGGAGTCAGGGCACATCTGGAGCAATCAGGAAAGCCCAAGGAAATTCAAAGTGACCCTCGCTAGGACCCACAGGCCAACGGACCAGGGATAGCGAAGGGACCTTGAGATGAATCACAAAGCACCAGCCCACAGAGCACTCGTGGAGTGGAGGCCGCAGACCTTCAGTGGAAATACTGCTCGGGGTCGGGATTACACATAGTCTAATGCACAGCCTCAGGAATCGCCAAAAAGCATATGATGCTGAAAAAGTACATAGTGCACAGGGGTTCGGGTTGCACGGTCTCCACGAGGGAAACTGGTCTCAGGATTGCTGAGAGAGCAGATTGACCTCAGAGACGCTCGGGAACCCACCTCCTGTGTTGCAGAAATCTTCGGAGTCCTCAGAAGCTCGGGTGATGCAAACCAGTCAGATGCGTTTAGGTGCCTGCTGCTGCAGGGGAGTAACTCCTTTACTCCAAGGGAGATTCTTCTGTCGTCCAGCAAAGTGTAGACCGTCGAAGTACTTGGTTTCTGCTTGCAGAGTTTAGTCCAGAAAAAAAACCAAAGTCATGTAGTCAGGTTTCCTACTTTTTACCCAAGGAAAGGGTTGGACTAACTCTTGGGACCCACCTAGGGGACGGTCAGGACAGAGGGGTGGCTACACCCATGTCCTCTGTCCAGTTTCACGCCAGAGCAGGAGCAAATGGCTCCTGCAACCGGTTTGAGCTGGGCTATGCATGGGGACACCAAATGTGCCCCCAGTGCAGACTTTCTGGCACTCTAAGAGTGCACCCACCCAGCCCCAACACACTAAAGCCTGTCTGGGAGGTGGTCACACCTCCCTGTGACAGGAACCCTATTGTGAGGCCTTCCTCTGCTCAAGCTTGGCTCAGCAGCAGGAGGGCAGACTCGTGTCTGTGGCTGGCAGCATCCATTTTGTGGTGCCCAGGTTGAGAAAGCTGGTACCGGGTGTACCGGTGTTTCACATAAGTCCCTCTAGAAGGGTGGAATTATACCTTCCCCGCCAGTTACTGGCGGGGAGGTATGATTCCAAGGTGTTTGACAGCAAACACGACATGTTTCTAAGCAGCCATTTTAAAGTTAGCATTTATAATAATACAGTCATTTATTGAGTGCGAACAGCTACCTCCTAGGAGGCGTCCCGGCGCTAAAGCGACAAGTGACACACGGGAGACAGACAGCGATCAGGAAATGTCAAATTAAGCCAAGTTAAAAAGCCAAGTTTTGACTGCCTTCCTAAATAGTGTTTCAGAAGATATCTGAAGCAAGGAGTTAGGAAGGGAATTCCACAATTTAGACGCCCCAAACACAAAAGATCTGCCCCACAGCCGAGTTTTCTTACCGCAAGGTTATAATGCACTTGGTTATCTGCATCACAGACAACCCCGGAAAATGGCTTCCGAAGGCTGCAGAGGGGCTCTGCTCAAGCAGGGGCACCCTCTCACATAAAACCCAGCACCCTGCCTTCAGAATTGATAAGGCCTACCATAGGGGTGACTGATCGGTTTATATGTGCAGTGATTTAGAATAGATATAGGTAACCTATATCTAAGTAAGGGGTACATGCCCCACCTCACACAGGCTGCAGCAGCAGACCTGTGGTATCATTTTGAATGGCCTCTCAGGGGTGGCACAATACATGCTTCAGCTCCTGGGAGGCCTCTAGGGTACTTATTCCCTGGGTACATGGTGTACCATATACTAGGGACTGATAAGGGTACCCCAGTATCCAATCTGGACTGTACCTAAAGTACATGCAATCAATTTAGAGGAGAAAGCAGATAGACTGGGGTCCTGAATAGCAGGATCCCAGTCAGTCTAAGTCGAAAACAGTGATACATCAGCAAAAAGTGGGGGTAACTATAAGAAGCAGATCCTACTCTCCTACAATATTCCCATAAATTCTGTTTGAGAAATTATTTAACTCCAATTCCAGCAGTGAGAAATGTTTGCACACCTTTCTATATGACTTTATTCTCCCTTTTGACCAGGCCATTGGATGTCGGTGAATACAAAGCCACCCTTAAATGCTTGACACCATGTTTGTTCAGAATTTTACACATTTGGCTAGAAATTAAATATGAACCATTGTCGGTCACCAGAGATTTAGGCGGCCCCTCAATAGCAAACACTTGGAGGCGTTGCCCACAAGATGGCCGACAGGTATCCAACCCAGCCTTGGCATTGTGCCCTGAGATCTGTGTTAGTGGGCTGCGGCGGAGTACGGAGAGTGGAGAAATGCAACGACTTGCCATGAGCCGGGGCCTAAGGAGGGAATGCTGTGACCTGCTGAGACTTGTTTGGCCGGGTTCCCCCTGCCTTGTTGTGCTGAATCCCCCTTCTGGAGCCTGCATCGAAACACGTAGGGGCCTCCACAGAGAGCTGAAGGCGAGGTGGCCCATCGAGGCAAGGAGGATGGAGCTGGCCGAGTTGGTCTCGCGTTGAATCTGCAGGGGGTTTGAGCGGCGAGCTGAGCGGAGACCGCAGATGAGAAGCTCTTGAGGCCTGTGTGTTGGTGGGATCATCCTGACTCAGTCCCTGGGCCTGGGCTGGCGGTCCGTGGCCTCTCTGTTACTGGACAGGTATGTGTGTTAAGACCCTCTAGAAACATTGACGGTCCTCATGACGTGCTGTGAAGGGGGTCCACCGGTGGAGGATCTGTGCAATGGGATTCGCCCTGGACCTGGTTGTTGAGCATTGCAGCTTGGGTACGGGCCGGCCCTCTAGTCTTTGGGGCACCAACCTACGCAAGGTCTCTGATAAGGTCGGACTGGCGGAGGGCTCCATTGAAGAGCTGCAGACGGAAGTGGCCTCCTTGCGTAAGCAGGTTGCTGCCATCACGTCCCGGTCTGGAGCCCTTGAGGCGAAATTGAAAGATGCAGAGGGCTGCTCCAGCTGCAACAATGTGCATCTCTTGGGGTTCACAAAGTGGGTGGAGGGAGCCCACCCTGAACGGCTTGTTGAGACTTAGATTAAGAATACATTGAAACCTGATGCCTTATCTCCAATGTACATTATTGAAAAGGCGAATCGCACACTGTTGGCTCCACTGTGGCTCTGGCTATAGTTGCACATATTTCGAATTATAACAATCGGGACAGTATCCAGAGTTTGGCCAGAGACTGCTAAGTATGAGAATCATAAGATTGCTATCTATTCGGACTACACAAACAAGGTACAAGGAGCCTGAAAGACATTCCTGGAAGTCAAGGCTAAACTGTGCTCCATGGGACTCCACTATATGTTACCATATCCACCACTCTTGAGGGGTTTTTCGGGGGGCAAGTCCCATTTCTTCGAGTCACCAGATGATGTTTGGCATTGGCTGGAGGTATGGGACAGAATTCCTACAGAGCATACTGGCTCCTGGAGGCTGGAGACTGGGAGGAGAATGTCACAGAGGGGTTCTGGCTGGAGGGAGGACATGGGTCTGGTGGTAGCTGGCCCTTATCGAAGCCCAGAGGGGATGGATACCGCTAGGGTGGAGATCCAGGAGGATGTTACCATGCCTCTGGTCCTCACCGGAGAGCAATCTGAGGCGGGAGACGATGCTGTGCGACAGGGGGAACAGCTCCCACAGAGATGAACTGAAATTTCTCTTCTTAAAGTTTGTCTATCTAACTGCTTTTTTTGCAGAGGATCTCCATCACTTTATGATGCAATATGTAATCCAAAAATGTATTACGGGGAGGGGTGGAGTGGCATCAATCATTGCAATGTGGTTACAATCACTAGGAGAGGTGTAGATTGTTGTTCTAGCATCCTGCAAGGGCTGTTGTTTTTTTGGTATGTGGGATACGATTTGCCAGAAAGCCTTCTCCACAGTTGTGCTACATACAAACTGGGGGATTAGGCTGTAGGTCCTGGCAGAAGATAACGATTGGATTTGAAGTGGGAAGGAATGTTGTTACATTGTATATCTGGGGAGTAGGGGTTGGGGGAAAGTTTTTTGTATCCCTCGGTTGGGGACCCACAGTTTTTTTGTTGTTACAATACGTTTTGCAACAGTGCGCAGTGTGGTTGGCTTTCAGGTCCTCTTGATGAACCTTTGGGTGCCGAAGGATGGGGGGGTGAGAGGGAATGCCCATACTGTGTTTGGCTGACCGAATCAATATTGTCACGTGGAATGTCCGGGGGCTCTGAGATTAGGCCAAGTGCTATAGGGTCCATTCCTTCCTCAGAAGCCACAAGATCCAGATTGCTTGTCTGCAGGAGAAGCACCATGGGGCTGCAGAGGCGCAAAAGTTACAAAAAAAGTGGAGGGGCCAGGTATTTTTTGCTTCTAACTCCTCTTATGCTAGGGGGTGGCTATTTGGGTGGCCCCGGGGATCCCCTTTCTGCTCACCTATTGCGAGGCGAATGTAAAAGGGAGGTCTGTCCTGATCCAAGGCACTTTAGATGGAAAAGAGTTCACAATGCTCAATTAGTATGCGCCCAACATAGATGACAGAGTTGTCTTTGAAGGGTTGCAAGATCTGTTATCAGATAGCTTAGGATCCCCATTATATGGATGGGTGATTTCAACTTTGTTCTAGATGGGGGAGGAGACCCCTACCCCCCTCGGGCGGGGCCAAACAATTGATGACGATTGCTCTGGACAGGGTGATGTGGAACCTGGGGCTGCTGGATAGGTGGCGCCTCTTGCACCAGGAGGGCCCAGAGTATACGTGTCATTCCCTCACCCATAACAGAGGGCCCACAGTATACGTGTCATTCCCTCACCCATAACACTTATAGTCGGCTTGACCATTTCTTGGTGGGTGGTCTGGATCATTCAAGGATTAGTACTGTGACCCACATAGCCCGTTTCCTCTCTGACCATGCCCCGACCCTACTGACGCTGGAATGTGGTGGAAGGTTGGGTGGCTTTAGGTCATGGCGTATGCCCCCGACTTGTTATAGGATCCCATGTGCAAGGAGGACTTACGGGCTGCTATAGACACTTATGCTGATAAGAATTGAGAAACAATGGACACCAGGGCCATTGAGTGGGAGACTTTAAAGGCGGTCGTAAGGGGGAAATGCATTAGCTCTCTCTGTGGGGTGCGTAGAAGGCTCATAGCGAATTTAAAGAACCAGGAGGGGGATGGGGCCAAGATGGCGGCCATGGCAAAGGCAAACTAGTGAGCTCTGCGCCGGCCCAAAATTAACATATATTTATCCTGCCCTCCCGCCCGAATCGGAGAGCAGAGGGACCACGCCGTGACCCAGAGAGGCTGAGACAGGGGCCCGGAGAGTGTGCTGGTGACAAAGGGATGGCGCGCGCCCTGGCAGTCCCGCAGCTGAACTGCGTCCTGTCACGAACAGAGATTCTCGACCTCAATTGATGACTCGGGCCGGCGGCTGTGCTGTGGAGGCTGGGCTAAAGACACCAGAGGCCATCCCGCCAGCTGAAAAGGCCGGGAGGCGGGGCCACACAAATCAGATTGACAGCAGTGGACTCGCGCGATGTTGGCGCTAGGAAGGAGAACTGGGGACCCGCTGCTGATAAGGTGACATTCCATCCTTTATAAGTGAATGCATCTGAGGTCAGGGAGGCAGGAATGATACAATGCACAAGACACGCCCATCCTGATAAGTTGGAGACGCCAGAGCTCGAAGCTGATGGCCTGAGGGAGCGGAAAGGCAACACACGCTGTCTCTAGCCGACTGAAAAGGTAATCCCATACTTAGAGCACCACAACACTACACATAAAGTAGGCGGGTGACAGCGGCTGGGGCAAAAGTGACCAATGCAAGCTACAGGGGAGGGGAGTAGGCAGCGCTCCCTGCTCATTACGGTGGTCCCCCAGTGCCAGGTTGGAAGAGTCATAGATGCCTAATACCTTCATCACCCAACCTGGGCCTGACAAGAGCCCTGGGTTTGGCTGTCCACCCACTGGGCATCCACAGCTGAACGCTTGGAGGACAGAGCGACAGCCAGCTTAACTGGGTGCTCTGGAAAGACAGCAACGTACGACGCGCATAGCCGGGAAGAGATCCGCCAAGTGAGCCACACTGTGTGATCCCGCGGATGCGGGCATCAGGTTTCGCAAACAGGAAATCTAATACTAAGGCACTGACAGATGACACTGTGCCAGTGAACAGTTACCAAGAAACACAGCAATGATGCGAAAGTGGGGCAACTAAACTTACACAAACTCACAACAGGGCCCAGAGTTGTGGTAGCTAACCTTGAGGGCCACTCTCAGTGGGGGATTCGCCGACCTGGCCCGCCGGATTGACCGCGCTTACAATAGTTGTTTGGAAATTGTACCTGAGGCGTGAACTGGGAGAGATTTATCCCTGAAAGCTGGGGTGGCGGATGCTGCTCCCACTTCCTTGAACAGTGCCTATGGGGGATAAGCTGGGGAGCCCTTGGACCACCTAAGCTTAAACACGCTGGGACAAGGAAATCCAGAGGTCATAGACGTCCAGAGAAAGTAAGTACAGAACCACCCGAGTTCGAGCATCGCATACACATCTGGATAGAGCAATGGGGAAAGACAGACCACAAAGAGGAACGTAACAAACAGAAATTGATCAATATACCGTGCAGGGTAGCCCGTCACAGAGCGCGGCACCCCGGGATCCTCAGGGAATGGAGGAGGCTCCACAAACAGACCCCAACAGAGCACAGATCCTTGCTGCAATCGAGGCCACCAGTGCGGCAGAAAAGGTGAAAATAAAGGTGGTATCGCTGGATATCGGACTGCTGGGGGTTGATCTATGGACATTAGTGGAACGCTCCATAGCTACAGAACAAACAGAATGCAAGCGGAGCTATTGACCCTGAAAACAGCATTCTCAGACCTTACAGCAAAGACCTCGATCTTGGAGCAAAGGGCAGAAGATGCAGAGGGACACTTGTTGGCTTCCCGGAGGGTGCTGAAAGGAGGGCCCGTAACAGTTCCTGGAAAATTGGATCAAGAAAGTAATACCGGAGGCTTCCCTGTCTGACCTGTTTATAATTGAGAGGGCACCTCCCGGTACTCTCATAGTGAAGATAATAAACTATAGAGAACGAGATCGAATCCTCAGCGAGGTCAGGAAGGTGGGAGACCCCCACTTTGAGAACCACACTATACGTATCTTTCCTGACTACACAAAGCTGGTACAGCAACAGAAGATGTCATTCACGAGTGAGAAGCAAAAACTGAGGTCTATGCAGCAGCAGTATATGTTGCTATATGCAGCTAAACTAAAAGTGATATATGGGGGTCGTTCGCATTTCTTTACCTTCCCTTAAGCGGTGTGGAACTGACTGGAAGTGAGGGGGGAAGGACGCCCCTTGCCTCCGAGAGGTACAAATGCCACAAATAGAGGCACACAACAACCCCGCAAGGCTAACAGGCACTGACAGTATACTAAACTATCTACTCGCTCATCCCAGAGGATAGTGGTGCAATAGGACGGATCACTCGATGTGGAAATGGCCACTTCAGACTTGGAGGAGTGGCGTCTGTCACACTTGGACCCGGCACGAATGCAAATTGAACAGGAGGAAGCCAGGGCTTTGGTGGAAGTTGTGATTACAACCAGCTCAGAAACCAGCATCGGGATATAGTGGAGGACACACCACAAACAGATGTTGCATGATCCATGGCAGCTCAGTTAACGGAGCCCTGAATGGACCACAAAGATAAGTGATGGGCGGGGTCATAGGCCAAAATATGCAAGAAGGACTGGGTGTGGTCACGTAAGGTACACCTAGCCTGGGCGTCTTCTGGGTCTGCACAAGGAAGGGTGAGAAGGGTAATGAGTGCATGCGTGAGGTTGGCCAGGGCCCCCCAACTCTCTCTTTTTGTTCTTCTCTTCTCTCTCTTCCCTACTGTATTCATACTCTGGATTTTCCTTGACTGATTTTCTTATCTCTTCATTTGTCAATGTGAAAGGGGCTGCATGAAAGTGAGATTGATTGCGTGGTGGAGGAGATAGGTGTGCAGACGAGGTGGCTACTGCCTAGCGGGTTAGCTTATTTCATCCAGCACCATACTGAGATTGTATGAGTGATGAACGAATGAGGAACTCATAGTATATGAATGAATGGATGTGAGAGTGAAGCAGGTGGAATATTGTTGAGTGTGTGATAAGTAGCATTTGGTTGTTTATGTAAGTAGATCTAGGGTCAGGCATATGATTGGGGAGGCACAAATTGTTCACTTAGTGTTGACCCGGAGGGGTGGGGTTGGGAAACTGTTCAGGTTATAGAAATATTTGTTGACAGCAATGGCAGTACAAACAAACTGAAAAGACATTAATATATCAAAGGACAGATGGCACAGTTTAAAATTGTGACCTGGAATGTGTGGGGCCTCAACTCTTTCACTAAAAGATATAGAGTGCACACATACCTCCGCCGACATGGTATACACATAGCAATACTCCAGGATACACATCTGACCCAGATAGAGATAACTAAGCTTAACAAGAAATGGAGGGGTCAGATGCATGCCGCAACGTATTCTACATACTCCCGAGGGGTTACCACATGGGTGGACCCGCAGGTACCGTTCAGACTCCTCAGTAGTGAAGCAGATATTGAGGGAAGATACATTAGGGTACGTGTGATATGCATACTGATTACCTATGCCCCCAATATGGACGACCGCAACGTTTTTCTGCAATCAGAGGCCATATTATTGCCATTCGCGGGCACACCAGCAATATGGGCTGGGGTCTTTAATTGTGTTCTACATGCCACACTAGATAGACACCCTCCCAGAAGCACCTCAAACATGACAGATGCCCTGAGGGGTGTCATGGATCGTCTGGGTTACACGGACACATAGCGCACGATGTACCCAGATGATGGGGGTTATACCTGTTACACTCCAGCACACAGTACTTAGCATATTGGATTGCTTTCTGCTTTCAGGCAAAGCCGCAGTGCAGGCACACAAATACAGGTGTTGGTACGCTACCTCTAAGATCATGCCCCGGTGCTCCTGGAATGGGGGCCATTGTGCAGCCGACCTAGAGTTCCGTTATGGAGACTGCAACCACACACACTAAAGGACGATGCATTTAAAGGGGAACTCAGGGAAGCGATGAACACCTATCTCAAGATAAATTGAAGATCTACTGGGAGAAGGGGGACGAAATGGGAACCCTGAAAATAGTGACGCGCAGGGAATGCTGCAAACGGGTGGGACCACTACGGCGGCAACTAGAGAAAGAGTAGTACAGGCAGACGACACCCTAGCAAGGATATAGAAGCCTGCAACTGATGGACCCCGGACGGTAGAACAGCTGCTGGACGCCCACCGTAGACTGGGTGAGATATGGGACAGGCTGGATTGCTTGGTCTGCCGGGAATATCGACAATTGCTCCATCGGGAGGGAGATAAGTTGAGTCCCCTGTTGGCATGGTTACTTAAATGTAAGTGACCTCCCCCAATTATTCACACATTACGAAAACCAGATGGCAGCTATACCTCCACTAAAGCTGGTGTTAATACACTCCAGCATGCCCATCTGGCATCAATATACCAGGAAGACTCAGAGATCCCCCCAAACATCCAGTCGCAATTTTAAATGACCTTACGCTACCTGGTCTCACTGACGACCATCGCAGGGGACTCTACACGGAGATCACTCTGGAGGGCCTACAGGAGGTGCTGGCCACAATGGCCCACTGCAAACCCTCAGGCCCAGATGGTCTTCCCACAGAATATTATCAAACGTACGAAACATATTACTCCCCCGACTCTTGGAAACACTACAAGAGGCCAAGAGTGTGGGGCACTGATGAGGGAAGCCCAGATGGTCATGCTCCCTAAGCCAGGGGGTGATCCTCATGTGCCAAGGTCATAACGGCCATTGTCAATGTTGGGAGTAGACATGAAAATATTAGCTAAGGGTCTCGCGATGAGACTGGGTTGGGTAATCACCATCTAGTCCACACTCATCAGAGCGGCTTTATGCCAGGCCGTGGCACACATATACATTTGTGTAGACCATCCCACATTTTACACGCCACAACCAACATGGACCTTAGGGCCGCAGTACTCGCCTTGGATATTGAAAAGGCTTTTGATACCCTGAGATGGGATTACCTCTGGGAGGTTCTGGAGAGAACAGATCTAGGCCAGGAATGCACGCCTGGATACGCCTCTTATACCATCTACCAACTGCACGGGTGCTCAACGGTGGGGTGATATCCGAAACACTCTATATTGAACGGGGCCCGAGGCAGGGATGCCCACTGTCCCTGCTCCTGTTTGCCCTGGTGATGGAACCGCCGGTGATTAGACTGCACAGGGACATGTCAGGCTGGGGTATACCAGTGGACGGTTGGGTCCCTGTTGTGTCTCTGTACGTGGACGATGCCTTGCTATATCTAACTCATCCAGAGGAGGCAATGCCCATTTTATTAGACATACTGACGGGTTTTGGTACTGTATCAAGTCTGAAAATCAATAAAGGAAAAACACTTTATTTCCACTTGCCACACTAGCAAGTATGGACTCAGCGGAACTCCCCGTCATGGAATTCCAATGGAGGTGCACACATTTCCGCCATCTGGGGATCCATGTGGCACACACAGCAGAGTAGCAGCATGAACTGAATGTAGTGACGTTAATCAGGAGGCTACAATCCTCCAATAGCTTCTAAAACTGTCTCCGTCTCTCGGTCATGGGCCGAGTGGCCCTGGTTTGGATGGCGCTCCTATTGAGATGCCTGCATGGTATACAGAACTCATTTTGCATTATTCCTAGTTCCACGTTTAAGGCCCTCAATAGTCTTTTGATATAGCTGGTCTGGGCTGGAAAACGCAATAGGGTTAAGTTGGAGATATTGAAACCAGACACTGAGCAGGGGGAACTTGGCCTACCAGACCTTCAGTTATACCATATGGTCGCCCTCCTCCAATATGTGGCGCTCTGGTGCGCGTAGGGCCCAAACATGGAGATGGAGCTCTTGGCAGATATGGGACGGGAAAATAACTTACCAAGATGTCTCATGATAGGATCACGAATGCCGTCACACTACCCATTTGTGGTGCGCCAGGTGGCGAAAGCCTGGGAAAGGGCAGTTACATTGGTACTGCGTAGAGCACCTTATGCGCGTGCTCTACCTTTACAGTAGCTGCGTGGCTACTGCATTATCCACATTTATTGGACTTGGCAAAATGGTTTGAGGGAGGATGCATTTACTGCAGGTGACCTATACAGTAATGGGACATTTCTCACATGT
Source organism: Triturus cristatus (assembly GCF_964204655.1). NCBI lineage: Eukaryota > Metazoa > Chordata > Amphibia > Caudata > Salamandridae > Triturus > Triturus cristatus. The sequence continues at coordinate 562,389,329 of NC_140590.1, forward strand.
GGGGAGGCACAGGAATGCTTCAGTTTCTACCGGACAGTCAATTTCTGCAGTATGCAAAGATCTCTCATACCACATGGGACATATGGATTGTGTTCCCAGAGGAACCAATGGAATCTTACACTTTGATGGCAATTTTAGATCCAGGTACACATAGGGGCTTGATCTGCGTGCGAGCGCTCGAGCAGCGTATCATCCTTCTGCTCAACCTACTGTGTTAGAGAGTACAAACTGCATTTTTGAATGAACGGAAACCTTTTAAAAATTGTATTGTGTTGAATTTGTATTAGCATGTTTTAAAACTAGAATTTGACAGTTAGCACACTGGGGGGCTTACCCACTCCGGCGCCAGCATACTCGCGCTCGATACCTGCCGAATCAGGGCAAGGCACCGAGCACCAGGGTTTTAGTGGCGGCCATCTTAGGGCGGGACAGAGCGGTGAGAGCGCTCTAGGCTCAGGGATAAAAGGAGCCCTCTGACAGTGTTTTGCGGATTAGCGAGCGCTCGAGCAGCGTATCATCCTTCTGCTCAACCTACTGTGTTAGAGAGTACAAACTGCATTTTTGAATGAACGGAAACCTTTTTAAAATTGTATTGTGTTGAATTTGTATTAGCATGTTTTAAAACTAGAATTTGACAGTTAGCACACTGGGGGGCTTACCCACTCCGGCACCAGCATACTCGCGCTCGATACCTGCCGAATCAGGGCAAGGCACCGAGCACCAGGGTTTTAGTGGCGGCCATCTTAGGGCGGGACAGAGCGGTGAGAGCGCTCTAGGCTCAGGGATAAAAGGAAACAGTCTCTCTCCGCGATAGCGGACGCGTTTTGAGCGGACGCGCCTCGTCTTCGCCGGAGTCCAGCCAGAGTCAGCCCGTCTGTGCCCGTCCGGGCCAGGCCGGGACTTAGGGCGCATTACTCTGTTTCTACGCTATACGGTATGATAACAAGTGCTACACTTAGGGCGTTACGCCCCATTAACCATGACAACTGTATAACCCTGAACCCGTTATTAGCTGGCTCACAAACATGCCCTGAATGTACTCTGTCCTTAACCAATTTTCAGCCCTATCGTGAAATCACGCAGGGTACGACTATCAAATCTCGCCAGCAGGGAGCGAGTTCTAACAATTGTATATTTTACTCGGTTAACTGCCGTTCACTAGTACAACATAAACTGGACATTTTTCATCTGTTAATGGAAAAAAAGCCTACCGCCTTGTTTTTAACCGAGACCTGGCTTCATGAAGGATCAGGCCCGGACGTTGCCATGGCCCTCCCCCCGAACTATGCTATTGTAAGGAGGGATCGGGTAGGACAAGTAGGAGGGGGCATTGCCATTATTTACAGTAGAGATTTTGTATGTAACTTCGAACCTGTAGACATTCCTAATTGCGAAGCGGCATCATTTAAAATTACTCTCAGTCCCAATTTTACCTTCTCTGGCGTACTGGTCTATCGACCGCCAGTAAATAATCCCGCCTGGTCAGATTATTTGGTAAACTCTATCCTACCCGAATATCTGAATGCTCAAAACTACACGGTCCTTGGAGATCTAAATCTTCATCTTGAAGACGATAATAATAAGACCTGCAAGAACTTTATAGATGACTTTACGGTTTTAGATTTGACGGTACGCAACAAGGGTCCTACGCATAGAGCTGGACATTTGTTAGACCCTATCATAACAAACATGAAGGAACTCTCATGGCTTGACACTACGCCCGTTCTCTGGTCTGATCATTTTCTTTTACGTTTTGCCATCTCACTTAAACCTATAAAACGCCCAGTTACGACCGAGCTAGAATCCTGTAGGAGAAATTGGAAATCCCTAAACTTGGAGGATCTTAATAACGCGCTGAGGAAAGACCACCCATGCTTAGATGGAGACATGGAAAGCATAGCAGAAGCCACACAAAGATGGCTAAACGGTGCAGCGGATTCTTGTGTACCCTTATCCCGCTGCAAAGGGAAAATACACCGCCCTCCTGCCCCCTGGTACACTGAAGCTCTCAAGAAAGAAAAATCCACATGTAAGAATCTTGAGAGGCAGTGGCGAAAAAACTATGAACTCCATCAAAAAGAAGTCTACCGTAAAGCCAGAAATAGCTATCATTCAGCATGCATGAAAGCTAAAGCATGCTATGTTACCACCAGCATTAACATGGCCGTAAATAAATCTCAGACTCTCTTCAATACCGTAAGAGAGCTGGCTGGTGAAAATTCAAGAGCGGAACCTACCCCTCTTGACACCCAGCAATGTCAAGACTTGGCTTCATTTTTTACTGACAAAATTGATAATATTGTCTCTAACATCAAAAGAGACAGCATAACCACGCATAAACATTTCAACATCCCTCAAGTTGTCAGAGGAAATTGTCATCTCGAGGCCTGGCCTCCTATTAATCTGAATATACTGAAGGAACTCTTAAAATCGATCAAATCAGGTTCCCCACGTGACATCATTCCTATAAGTATTCTAAGTAAACTAGAGGACTCGGCTATGGTCCCCATAGCGGAAATACTGAACGCCTCCATTTAGCAGGCCTCAGTTCCTGCACTATGGAAACATGCTATGGTCACTCCTCTACTTAAAAAGCCGGCCGCAGACCCTTTGATACTGGCAAATTACCGCCCAATTTCATTGCTGCCTGCCTTCTCAAAAATCCTTGAGAGGCATATCCACAAAGCACTCTCACTCTATGTGGAAAAAAACGAGCTTCTTCACTCGTCCCAATCTGGCTTTAGGAGTGGTTATTCCACTGAGACGGCCCTACTTGGGGTCACGGAAAAAATCAGGGAGCTCATGGACGATGGCCAAACGGTAGCACTGGTCCTGTTGGACTTAAGTGCGGCCTTCGACACCATTTCTCACTCCATACTGCTTGACAGGCTGGGGGAGAATGGTGTCGAGGGCAAGGCACTTGAATGGATTAGATCATACTTATCCCTCCGCACTTTTCAGATCTCTTCCTCGGAGGCATGCTCTGAGATATTCCACTCTCCTCACGGCGTGCCACAGGGATCGATACTGAGCCCGCTGCTTTTTAATTTGTACCTTCGTCCATTAGCAGATCTTGCTGAAAAATTTGGCCTTGTCTTAATGACTTATGCAGATGACTCTCAAATTCTGTTCTCTCTTTCAAAATCCGATTCATCTGCTCCATCTGCACTGAAAATAGGCCTCCAGGAAATATTTAATTGGATGTCAGTTAACCAACTTAAATTAAACGGGGAAAAAACGGAGGTCCTCCTTTTGGGAAATAGCAAAGATCTTTGGAGCGATCCCCACTGGCCATCATCGTTGGGTAAACTTCCTCCTCCTGCCTCTCAGGTCAGAAACCTTGGAGTCATCATAGATGATAGTTTATCTATGACGCAGCAAGCCAACAAAGTGGCTGGCATATGTTTTGCCATTCTTAAATGGCTTCGCAAAATTGCCTGGATGTTACCCCCTTCCACCCAGAAGATCGTAGTCAATGCCTTAGTGACATCTCGGCTTGACTACGGAAACATCTTGTACCTGGGTTCAAACAAAGTGGTAATAAGACGGCTGCAACTGGTGCAAAACGCCGCTGCCAGACTGCTTTGCAGAATCCCCAGATCCGTTGGGATCACCAAGCATCTTAGGGACCTGCACTGGCTCAGGGTCGAAAACCGGATTCGGTTCAAAACCCTGATTTACCTATTTAAAATCAAAGCTGGTATCGCCCCTAAATACCTACAGGATCTTGCTAAACTCTATCTTCCCAATCGCAGCCTCCGTTCAGGCACTGCTGCGAATTTTGTGGTACCTAGGTTCAAGCGGGCTAGAATAGGCGGAAGATCGTTTTCCTATTTGGGCCCAACTCTGTGGAACACCTTACCCATCCATATACGTAAGGAGGAAAATTTCATGAGCTTTAGAAAAAGCATAAAGACCTGGTTGTTCGATAAATAATGTGCTTCAAGTTTGCTCCTTGTCCAGTGGATGTTTGTACGTTACGCTGATCCGGCGCCGGGAAACCCTTTGTGGGTAGCTGCGCGCCTTACAAGTGTTATAAAAATAATAAAATAATAAATAAATCTCAACTTTATATTAGGCACTCAAAGCTGACTGGGATGTAGATGTCTTGCATGTCGGGGATAGATGGTTGACAGACTTGCCAATGGCACTCACAGATAACATGTGGAAAAAAGAGTTGGCGCAGGTGCGCGACGTGGCTAGTAATGCCCGTTTCAAACTCATACAATTCCACTATCTGCACCGCACTTATATATATGACCCCCCTCAGGCTGGCAGGCATTAGTACAGCACGCTCTGTGGAATGCACTCACTGCGGCATGGAACAGGCTGTCTTCATCCTTATGACATGGACTGCCCAAGACTTCAACAATACTGGGAGGGGGTGTTCAAGACACTTAGAGAGGCGACCGGTCTCCATGTCAAGAGTACCGTTAAACACTGCCTACTGAGGGTCCTACCGACCCCGAAGACGAATAACAAAATGTAGCACAGGTTTGCAATCTTAGAACTGGTACTTGTTAGACATTGCATTGCGATACATTGGATGCAGACTGCACCACCCACAATGCACAAGTGGATGACAGATATGTGGGAATGGGGGGTGGCAGAAGAGAGGCAGTTGCGGATAGTATGCACAGACGAGAATGCCAAAAGAGATTTGCAGACATGGGGGCTATTGTTGACCAACTTATAAACACAAGGTCAGATAGATGAGGGGGCAGGTTCCCCCTCGCAGTCAGGTACCCTGACTTTGCGGCCTGGAGGCAGTGACGACACCTCAGACGTCCTAGCCTCCAATACTTAGCATACCGCATCTGGTCAGATGGGGTCATTATTTACAGAGAGCGGAGAGGTGTGTGCGATTCACTTACGAAGGGAGCCCCTAAAACATTTTGGGACAGATTTACAAGCCCCTTTGCGCCTCTTTTACGCCGTCGTTGCGTCACTTTTTGATGCAGCAGCGGCGCAAAGCCAGCGCCATGGTGCGGGGTACTTACAACGTGACGCATCTGGGAGATGTGTCACGTTGTAAAGCCCTGCGCCACATGTAGGCGGTCCGGCGCAGGGGGGGGCGTTCCGGCGCAGGAACGCCTCCGAAAAGTGGCTGAGTGAAATCTACAAGATTTCACTCAGCCACTTTTAAGGCCATGCTGCGTCAAAACCCTGCGCCTGCTTGAAGCAGGCGTAAGGATTGACGCAGCATTTTAAAGATAGGGCACCCCTGAGCCTTGCAGGAGCTGCGTCGCGCTTGCGACGCAACTCCAGCAATGCGTCGCCTTTACGGTAGCAGATGCATCACACATCTGTCCATTTTTGCCCCATGGTGAGCCGCATTGTAAATGCGGCGCATCCATGGTGGCGGAGCCGTGATGCACAATAACTGGTGCATCCCTACTGATATGCAGGGATGCGCCAGTTGTTGTAAATCTGCCCCTAGGTTTCCATAAAAGAGTCATGCCATGATTGTAGGCCCGACACACCATTTGTCACATAATGTAACACATACCTGATGTACAAGATAATACGTTGTCCTGGAACAAACTTTTACACCACATCTATCCACGATACCAAGGGATATACTAGAAACTGCAAAGTTAACTGCTTCCCAGTCTTGTTTTGACTTTATATCTGTTTTAGTTAGATAGTTATACAAACTTATTGACAAGATGTAATGTTGTTCGTTGTAAACAAGAAAATAGGGATATGTAAGCTCTTTCAGATATGCCTTGTTACATGCTTACTAGCATACGTTGGGAAACAATGCTTTCGTAGCAAGAGAAATCCAAATGTATGTTATACTATAAAAAGTATGCACAAGCTGTAAAATAATGTTATGGAATCCCACAATAAAAATAGATGAAAAAAAAGTAAAAAAGAAAAAGAAAATCCAGGAAGACCGAAGACTGCACGACTGTACTGGCGGTTCATAGAGAGGTATGCTCCCTCCCTCTGGGACAAATTGGATAAGAAGGGTCTAAAGACTTTCCGACAACTACTACATAGAGAGGATGATAAATTGGTTAAACTCCTGGCGTGGATTATTAAGAGAGAGTTGGAGGTACCCCCATTGTCTTTATACGGGACGCAGAGGTTCACTTACATTCCTGGTGACAAGACATAATGACAACACTGTTGGACCATTTCAAATCTGTTTATAAGGTTGCTCCACCCAACATTGAGGGCCAGATGGAGGACTTCCAGATTCGGTCAGAACTCCCACAATTACAGAGGTGGGCCATGTTAGAGTTAGAAGAGGAACTCCCTGTGGAGGAGGTGAGCCCGGCCATTGAGGCTGTACACAAATCGAAGGGGGGTGATGGGTTCCTGGCAGAATTCTATCGGGCCTACTCCCTGGCTCTTAGGGAGAAATTGCTGGAGGTCAACCGGGAAGCAAGAAATATGGGACGATTGCCACGGACTATGAGAGAGGAAGTGGTATGTTTAATTTTAAATCTGGGAGGGAACTCCATGGATCCTTCTGCATACAGACCTCTAGCCATGCTCAATACCAATCTGAAAATCATGTGCATTATGCTGGTGACACGATTGGGTGGGGTTATGCGAGACCTGGTTCATGAGGACCAATGTGTTTTCATGCAGGTGCGCAGCACCATGCACAATCTTTCCAGGTTGACGCGCGTTCTTCATGATGCTCTGGGTGGGGAGGAGGAAACGGCCCTGATTTCAGTGGACCTAGAAAAGGCATTTGATACAGTGGAGTGGGCCTTTCTCACAGCAGTGCTGAGGGAATGGGATTTGGTCCCAATTTCTGTGTCTGGATTCGGATGTTGTATACAGAACCCTCGATAGGTGTAAGGGTAGGGGGTGACCTCTTGGAGATCTGTCCGGTGGGGAGGGGGACCTGACACAGATGTCCCCTCTCGCCTCTATTGTTCACATTGGCGATCGAGCCACTTGTGCTGTTGCTGAGCGTGGAGATGGTCTCTTGGGTAATCCAGATGGGAAACAATCATGCAGTCTCGTATTATACGGACGATGCACTGGTGTATGTGTGTTCATCCGGGATTCTCCATCCCATTATTGAAGAGGCACGGATGTCTCAGGATTGAAATTTGACATCCGCAAGTCCTTGGTGTTTCCCTTGGGGGGGTTGATTGGGAGACACCTAAACCAGTTGCCGACTGTGGGACTCCGATGGGAACTGGAAGAGTTTTGATAATTGGGGATCCGGGTCACCCACATGGATGCCCAACACCAGTGTCGGAATGCCGACAAGGTGTTGCCTGGCCTGGAGAATTCCATTGCCTTTTGGAACCGGCTCCCCCTCTCTGTCATGGGCAGGGAAGCGATAGCAAAAATGGTCTTCCTCCCAAGGTGTCGGTATCTGAATTCTATGTTTCCACTGACAGACTGCTATTTTAGGTGATCTGATAGCCTGCTAGTGACACGCCCGTTGGCGGGTAGACGAAGTAGGGTGGCGCTTGCAATGTTGAAGCGGGACATGAAGGACGGTGGCTTGGTAGTCCCGGATGTACATTTTTATTATTATGCTGCCCACCTACAGCATGTGTCCCATTGGCTCACGGAGTCGGACAACTGGGAGGAGCAGCTCCAAGGAACAGAGTTTGGGGGGACCCCTACCTCAGCTGCTGATGTGGTGGGGGATCAGAGTTCCCGATACCATACTTGATCACCCACACTGCAGGGATATGAGAGAAAGTGGGCCAAAGGGTAATTCGTAGGACTCCCTTCATTAGGTAGGTGAGGCTGTGGGATCTAGCGCACTTCAGAAACATCGACTCCACCATGCCCATGAAGCAGTGGCGGAGGGGAGGACGTCTGGAAGTGGGTGACCTTTTCCCTGGGGACACCTTTTTTATCATTCCCGGATGCGCTGGACTCATTTGGGGTAGGACCAGCTAATTTTCTTCACTATGCTAAGCTGGAGAGCATGGCTAAAGTCCTCAGGGTGGACAGGGGTTAACTTTGCTTGCCTGTCTCCTGGGAGCAGTGGTACGTCCTAGATCCCCTATAAACTGGCCCAGTTCGGCCTACTCTTGGCAAAGAGGCGGTTGGCCATCAAGTGGATGGGGGTTAAGGCCCGTCACTGACTCATTGGTTGAGAGATTTGATGGAGTTGGGGGCTGCGGAAGAATAACACATGCCCCTATCGTGCACTGATGGGGGGGCATCTGAGGCTATAATGCAATGGGTATAACTGTTGGGTATGTTCCAAGAAGATGAAGACCATCCCGCAGAGGATGGGTCAGAAGAGGGGGATTGAAGGGTGTTAGCAATATTTTCCCTTGTTGTTGCGTGAGGACCAAGTGGGCATTAATGTTACTTTGTGACATGGGGCTTGCTGTCTTGGGTTTACTTAATGATGTCTTGGGATACCTTCGGATATACAAATGCTTCAACATGTGCAATGTAAACTTTATCTGATTACATACGTCTTTATTTTATGTCTAATAATGAATCCCTTCCAGATTTGCCAACATGCGCTGTATGTTTGTTGTTCACTACAAAATTAATAAAATACAGTTAAAAAAAATGATAAATCCCTGTTCCAGGAATTTGACAGCCGCTTCTGATGATGGAGAATTAACAAAAGAAAAGTACAACCTTTTAGAGTAGTAGTCAACTAACAAAATAGCATACCTCATTTAATCAGGAAGTGAAACAAACTTCCTTGAAAAATTCATGCCTAATGTGTCCCAAGGTGCTTGAGGATAAGGCACGGGCACAGGGGCATTTTGCTGACCTTTTAGGACGAAACTATTGACTAAATTAAGTTCCCCAGCCACCCGAGCATAGGTCTTCAAATCACCGTGTAAACTTCTGATTTCAGGCAAACCCTGGATTATGTATATGTTGACCTGCTTAAGAATTTCATCCTGTTGGAAGGCACTCTTCCAGTCTTCCTCTGAAAATGTGGACTCACTATTTGGTTGGGGCTGAACTGGGATTCTAGTCCGTAAATTTTTGAGGTAAGCGGGTTCTGTTCTAGAAAATATTTATTGACCATTCCTATCTGGTCCACTGACCGGCGTCTGTATTTAATCTGTTTCAGATTGACCAAAAGCTTGAACTTCAGGACCATCTAGTCCTGCACTAATGCATTTGTCACAGTAAACGAGTAAAACGAGCACGCCGCCCTGCGCCGAAGTGCAGACACGGCCCTTATTATAGCCTGCATTTCCCTCCTCCCTACCGCGACCTCCCTTAACCTATAGTCTGACCTTTCAGCATAGTCACAGTGTTTATTCCCCTTCCCCCATATGCACTTCACCCTATTTTTAAAGTATTACCATCTACGAGCAGACTCGCTGCTCTTATATGCACTGGGTAAACAGGCTACGCTCAGCCCCCTGTGTCCTAAACCTCAGCCATTAGAAAATACTTTTCTAACCCTTGCTTCGTTCCCTCCCCATAGATCCATACTCTGAACACGGGACCTGAATACTGAACTCATTGTTAAATTATGTAAATATACTCACAACTTATCCTTTTTTGTATATACTAATGGCCTTCACTATTTGTTTACTATTATGTATATGTCATGTAATTGGAATTATATGTTGGACTCCTAACTACTGGCATACTCTCCATGTCAATCATTTTGCCTGTCTAATCAACCTATCTATTTTCTAGGGGTGGGCGGAATTTGCGGAATTAACCTCCGCGAATTATCGCGAGAATGCAGAAAATCTCCGCAAACACGCCGGAAATATCGCGAAGATGCGGAAGTTTTTTGCCGCCTGTTCGCGGTATTTTTTGCGTGTTCGCGGGTCGCCAACTTACCCATGCGGTCGCTCACGGGCGCGGCCATCTTGTTTTCACTTGTCCCGCCCTCTGGCGTTGTTTACTTCCTGTTCCGGGTCGCGTAATGCATGTTCGCGGTCGATATTTCCTGTTCGCGATCGCTTTTACTTGATCGCGTTGCTTTTTGCTTGCTCAGGGAGAAAATATCGCGCGAACTTGCGCACGTGGTCGCAACGGGCGCGGCCATCTTGTTTTCCACTCTATTGCATGGTTCTGGGGCCTGATTTTCAATCCTCCCTAAATCTTTTCAATCCTTTGTTTATAGCCACTTTTTTCGGATCTTTATTACTTATTATTTCTCTAACTATTTTCCTGCCTCTATATTTTTGGTTTTTGTGTACCTTTTTTTTTGTTTTTTAGCTACTTTTTCTCTTTGTATTGCCTGCTATTTATTTCCTTTACTCCTTTATTTATTTTACCTTTTCTTTCCCGCCCCGTCCCCAGAACCATGTCCAAGGGCAGGGCTGTTCGCCGGCGCAGCCAGAGCCGCGACCGCCTTCCTTGCGGAAGGCGGCGCCCACAAGGGGCGCATGCACGGGCCTTATTTGGGGAGGCGGAGTTGGCTGCACTAATTTTCTTTGTGCAGCGCCACCTCCCCTCAACCCTGGCAGCAGGTGGCAGGCCTGGGTCCGGGTACGGCCTCCGGGAGCGTCGGCAGCGGTGGGGGAAGGTGCGCCGGGCAGTGTCGCGCATATCTGGGGTCCGGCGCACCCAGGCACAGCTGACGCACCGGTGGTCCGACATCCTGGACCGTGAGCAGGACCTGCTGGACCTGCTAGGAGTGGAGGTCCCGGGGCTTGGTGAGTACCTATTTAATTATTACAACTTTGTGTCTGTTCTTCTGCTCTATGTTATATATTGCGAATATCTTTTTTTCCTTCCAACCAGATAGAATGTTGCTGCTTGCAATACATTCCAGGTTAATAACGTTTAAAAGTCTTCTGTGATTATGACACAGGTGCTCTTCTGCGCTACTACTAATCTTACTTGTTTGCAGCTTTGCGTTTGCGCTTGCTTAGCGTGATTCTTTACGAGTTTATTTTAGAGAAATTAAGTTACGTAATGCTACAGTGACTCATGTCCACTCCTTACTTTGTCCTGTCACTAATAGATAGGGGCGGATTGATACATAGGTTTAGGTACTTTGTATGAGCTTCTAATTGGTTAGTGGTATGCGTGATGCCCCCTCACTCAGTTACGTGACGTGCTGCTAGTACGCCAGTCTTTAGAACCTTTCTAGTTTGTTCAATGAGTGGAGGTAGGCTTTGCAGTTACTTAGCAGTAGCAGATGAGCATCAATCAAACCAAAATCGTGTATATACAAAAAATGTAGTCATGTTAATGTGTCCTCCATGATTGGATCATACACATTGTTGAGGAATACAGTCGAAATGCATACTTAATGTACAATTGGCATGCCTGGAATAGGTGGGCTAGGTTGGGTGGTACGTTGTACTAATACTTAGGCTTACTTGTAACTTAGTTTTCTGGAATCAGAATGGAAGAATGGATTACTGTTGATAAATAGTAACTTAAGTAGTCGAACTGCGAATCCCCCGATATTACATGTTGACCAGATGAGATCGGTCAATGTAGTTATTGCAATTGTTTACATAAGTGTTTTTTGACCGTTGTTGAAAAAAATTGTATTTGCTTAAGTTGACACCATCCATCAATGTTTGTCTTTCTTATATCTTTCCTGTTCATCAGCACCCAGGGGCAGACGGGCAGGGACTGGGCAGTCGGCGGGACAGGAACACCACGAGGAGGACACCGCTGAGGGCTCCTCTGCTGGCCCCAGTAAGTCTTCTTGTTTTTAATAATATTTCTTATTCCATAACTTTTACTGCCCCATTTCTCCCGAACTATAGTGTGTTTCCAAATGCTATTTTTTTACCACCAATTATCCTTCGATCTGTACGGTTTCAAAAAGCTTATCCCTGCCTCCGCTATGATGACTGAGTACTACTACATACTATCAGTCTGTCTGTCTGTACTGTAGTAGCTAGTCTTGCCCAGTGCCACTCTTTGTGAAAGGTTGTAATATAAAACTCATATTCACCAGTAGCTCGTACAATCCGTTGGGTCGTTGTCTTGTACTACTTTTTACTCTTGTTGATGTTTAGGCTTTGAAAATTCACAGCAACAGCCCTACCAGATTTCTTAATATTTTGATATGATACCCTATAGGACATACAACTGTTGTAGGGATCTTGCACATACATTTGCACCAGAAAATAGGATGTTGGTGATGGTAGGTTGGACCTTCCTTGCACACCTCAATCAGAAATTCCGCACCCACCACAATTCCACTGCTTGACTATAGTACTGTCTTGTCATACCTATTAGGTCTCGGAACCCTCCCCCCAAGACAACCAACAAGTAGACAACCCAGAACATTAACACACCCAACCTCTGTCGTGGAAGCAATTCACATGCACACCCTTACTTTAATTTGCTCAATCGTGTCAGTTAGTCCACTCCACACCAAATACCACAAAGTCTATGTAAGTTTAAAATTTTTATTTCAATTTGAGAAGGTCTGTACACTGTTTTCTTAGCAGCACCAACCGGCAAATCAATAACATTAAAACAATATACATTGTTACACTTATACAGTTGGGAATTAAATCATGATAACTGAAGTGGTGGAAGGCAGCACCACCATCCCATAGCAATTTAGTTTATATACATTTATAAATGAAGATGTGAGTGAAGGGACCCCTCACCTCAGAAGAACCTAGTACTGGTAGTTGGTGCATCGTTCAGAAGCTCTGGTTCGTAGAAGCGAATCTTGCGTCTGTAATGCGAAAAAAGGAAATGGTGTGCGTTAGTATATTGCAACTTGCAAGCATTTCTCAGCCGTGCCAAAAAGTGTAGCATCTATGGATAAGCAATATGGACTAACAGTAACAGTAGTACACCAGTTCTTCCTAAAAAAGTGGCTTGTTAATGTTTGTTGACCGCCTGTACGCAGCGCGTAGACTAGACAGTAGCAGTGTGAGGCAGGTCATGTGGGCTCAAAGGTGTCTTAAGAAGCTGCAAGGTAAAGGTAACGTCACATGTGCATGGCTAGGGCTAATCAAGCAAATGCTACAATGATCATATAACTTAGTGTCTACTCTACTACTACCTGATTTGTACTAGTGATTTATGTTAGTATTAACTCATTTTTCAACCTTGCTACTGATCAATAGGGGGGAGGTGTATATGTTGCCTAATAAATGTGTAATGTTTTCTAGGCGCACTACCGACCACCATTGCTGGGGCCAGCGAAGGCGACGCAGAGGGCGAGGATGCGGCAGTTGCAGATAGCAACGGAGGGGGAGTGGCAGCACCAGTGGCAGGCGGTGGTAAGTTAGATTCATAATCTTTAACTATTGTTGAACTTGACAGCACACTCACTGCAAAGGTGTACTGTATGTATATGTATACTGTAAAGTTGTGAATTAGGGCCCCATTAGGATGGTGGGCGTATTGCCCCCGCCGGGCTGGCTGGAATTCACTGCCGTCACAGCAGGGGCAAACCTCCCGCCATCCCTGTAGAAAATATTCAGACATGTCTAGGCGGAAAAGGGTTCAATATGGCGGTGGTGTCTCTCTCACCACACCGGCAGCCTTATAATCTGCATTTTGGAATACCTTTGCGTGGCGGCATTACCGTCCGCCACGGAAAGGCATGCACACATTGCAGAGTATGCTTGGGGGCCCCCATGGAGGGTACCTACCGATGCTATGGTACCCCCCCGACTTTCAAAGCAAAACGTGACAGGCTCCGTGCGAGGCCCGTCATGTTGTGCTTGGAAAAGCAGCACAACATTTTAGCATTGCTTTCAGCAAAGCCAACCAGAATTTAAATTTAAAATAACAGGGTGCGCCCGCCACTGTGCCGGGCGCATCATCCTAATTAATTGTCCCCACGGGACCCCCACCCTTTTTAGCAGTCGGATGGCGGGCGGACAAAGTCCGCCCGCTATCCGATGTCGTAAGTAAGTATGAGTTCTTGGGGACGTTTGAAGAGTGAACTAGAAGACTAGAATTCCCTTTAATCGGTATAGGACTAGGAGCCAGAGTATTGAGTAACCAATGGCCTCATCTATCTGATTTCAACTCCGCTTTGAAAGTTTTATGGAGAAGAGCACCTGGTGCACTGTTCAACTAAAAAGTGTAAGACAGGTGGAAGGAAGAAGGACGGGCGACATTTAAAATGTTATGTACTACTGTGCTTTATTTTATAGTGCTACTCTACCATGCCACTATGTGTATAAATAATTACCTTGTCCTACTGTTTTATTAAGACTATATTTTACAATTGTCTGGTTTTTTTCTTTTTGATACACAGCTACTCCGAAAATCAACCGGAAGGAGTTGGCCGCCAAGGCACGGCGCCGGAAGCTGGAGGCAATCCAGCAGGAATACCGGCGGCTGGTGGTCCTAGCCGAGGAGGAGGAGAGTGCAGCAGCAATTCAAGCCTCCTCCAGTGCCCCGGGCCCCAGCCACCGCCCTCCAGCGGTACGGCGCCACCGTCTGGCGGCTGCCCGCCGCCACCGTGCCATCTCCGGTGCCCCCCCCCACTGTGGCTGCAACTGCCGCGGCCTTAGACGCCGCGTCGCCCATTTAGAGGACCAGATTCGTGTCCTCCTCCAGTCCCGCCCCACCAGTTAGTCCCTGTCACTGCCCCTTTTTTAATTCCTGTTCGTTCTTGACTCGTTTGGGCGTTCTCTATTTCTATGGACAGTCGTTGGGGTTAGGGAGGGGGGTGGGTCAGCTTTTGTGGGTTTAGTTTATTTGTTAGGGTCAATTAAATATATTTTTCTATGTTACATGCAATGTTGTTAATGTTTTGTAGGTGGGGTAACTGTTTTACATCACACTGTTTCTTTGCTGTGCATGGCCGCCCATAGCGTGTGTTTGATTTCAATAATTTGCTGACTGTATAAGACACAAACAGATAGATGCGACACACCTCACTCATTGACTGGTCCCACTATGCATTCTTTGGAGTGGTGTTTGAAACTGACATCATTGACAACATGTCCATTATTGATTCTGCCTCCCCCAAACTTCTCTCTTACCGGTGCTTGATGTTTATGTCCAACTGTGGCACAGCACTGGCTGCATGGTGAAGATGGTTTCCTTTTTCATACATGCCATGATTGGGGTGGTGGTGGTAGTATAGTAGTAGTATACACTGGCAGGGTGGCAGCATTTCCAAAAAAAGAAAAGGAGATAGTCAATCGCCTTTGAGAGACTGTTAGAGGAGTAGTTGAATGAAGTACATCACAGAATTTACCGAGCAACAATTATATGCTCAAATATTTGACAAAAAAACTGAATGCTGGATATTATGAGGATAGCCTACTAGACAGAGTTACAAACTATAGTTTTGTCGACTTGGCTATGCCTACAGTCTAACAGTTAGTGCTGTATATGAGGAATGACAACAAACAAATCAAATCAATGCCGGCAATTCATGCTGAGGTATATGTTCCTTTGTTAAATAAAATAACCTGTGAAATATCCTACTCATGGGTGGGCAAGCAGAAGAAGATCATCGCTCTGCATTGAAATTGAAGTAGTGTTGCTTTCACCACATCCGCCCCAGCAAGTGTGTGATTAAGTATTGGTGTACATTTAATTTAGTTACACCTCGACAACAAGTCACACAGCCCGGGGGAAGAGGGTTAGGGTCCGTTGATTGAATGGGAAGGGGGATTTTGGGAAAGGTTTGACATAGAAAAACAGTATGCATACATAGACAAACAAACGACAATCATTGAAGACTACCATACCATATCCATTCCATATGTTAAGGTATAAAAAAGGAAATGCATGCATGATGAGACCCGGATTACATACACTTCTATTTCTTGTTCTGTTCCGGCCTTAATACTTTAACAGATAGCAAATAGAAATTTTAAATATTGGTAGTGAAGAATCGTAAACACAGAGCAAACGTAATGATGATTGATAATAACAACTCCAAGAACACACTGTTGTAAAGAATGTATACAAGATATTAATCAAATTATTTAAAAGAAGTGAAAAGTGGATACTGTTACTGTCTTATCCTGGTCAAAAATGTGGACTGGTTTTTTGCATCTCGGCATTCCTCTTGCTCCTCTCGTCCATCAATCTTGGGTGTGTCGCCTCACCACTCGCCACTGCCCGGCTGGAATAAAAAGGTGATTGATTGGTAAGGTAATTAATATGCATTGTAATGTTTTACAAAGTTTTGGACAAGGCCCGGCCTGTAATTTTAGATTGAAAACCAAAGGGGATATTCAGAAAGAAAGTGAAAACAAATGCACAAGTGATGGTGTAGTGCAACAAGAACACTTTCCGAGGTGGCATGTATGCATATGCATCATCTCTACTGTAGTCTGTTTCTAGCATAGACCTTCAACAGTAACAGGAGAGATCAGGCCCACAGTGCTTACCATTAGCACATCCTACGTTAACACTTTAGAGTCCTTTTTTTTTTTCTCTCAAAGAGTTGGACAAACGCAAAGCACATTATCCATTCCAGACATAGCATTTTACAGTTAAAGTTAGTAATATCAATGCACTGCAGTCATCCCACCGCTACACTCTATTCAACTTCTACACAGACATTTGGGTGTGCTGTGGTTGTGGTTCACGTGTTTACCTTTAGGCTTTTCCGTTTTATGCCACTCATGAAACATCCTCCTGACTTCATCATCAGCTCTGATACTTCTACTGACTGAAGATCGGCCTGCAGTACAAGTGTAATTTTTAGAACACAACAAGAGTAGAAATATAAATATTACTGACTTGAGTCATTCTTTATTGTGTACAGAAAAATAGATTAACACTAGTACACTTTGACATCACTTTGTGCACAACAAACAACGCTAATACAAAGACCAATAGCTCAGAGTCAGGTGTCCAATGCATGCCATTAATTATCATCATTTATTACCTGTTACTTCTCATCTTAAGTTAACGGGCCGTCTCTTTCGCCATCATCATGACGGACGGTGCTGTTAAGTCACAGTCATTTGCATTGCGCAGATTGAGTGAGTCCCCTTCCTGTATTGAATTAAAAGCAATGTATCACCAAGATGCAGGAGAGAAGTACACATTTCTTGTTTGCCAGAAGGGGAAAATTAGTAATTACTAGTGTGTTCTGTAGAAAGTTGATTAGTGGCAGTGCACAATTACATCAATTCATGCGCAACACACCACAAAATCTACATCATTCAGTCTGCTATTCTGCGGCCAATGCATGGCATCAATCATTACCTGTTGCATCTCATCTCGTTAACGCTGCAGGCCGTCTCTTTCGCCATCATCATGATGGACGGTGCTGTTAAGTCACAGTCATTTGCATTGCGCAGATTGAGTGAGTCCCCTTCCTGTATTGAATTAAAAGCAATGTATCACCAAGATGCAGGAGAGAAGTACACATTTCTTGTTTGCCAGAAGAGGAAAATTAGTGTGTTCTGTAGAATGTTGATTAGTGGCAGTGCACAATTACATCAATTCATTCATGCGCAACACACACAACAAAATCTACATCACTCAGTCTGCTTTTCTGCGGACAATGCATGGCATCAATCATTACCTGTTGCATCTTATTTTCAGTTAATGGCCAGTCTCTCTCGGCTCTGAAGGAGGATAGCTATAGAAGTCATCAGATTCATGGTCCACTTGTTTTGGAAGGACGAGGAAAGTTTGAATTTGTTGTTACCATCATCCAATCATCATTCATGAGGGAAATGGAATTGACCAGGAGATGCAGTATGATCGAGCGGAGGAGCTGGATTCTGAGGACTGTAGTGTCAAATGGCAGACACCTGAAACTTGTATCTTAAATTAGAAGATTAGAAGACGGTGATAATGCATTGGTTGCGATTCACAAGTTTATAACCGGAACAACAGACACAAACAAAGGGGGAAAAAAGGGAGGAAGACAGTAAGTGCGAGCCTAATTGTCAGGGAAGTATAGCTCGTCCTCAAACTCTGGGGGATCTTCCAGTAGTAGGTAATCATCTGACACAATACTTCCGTCACCTGAGCCGCTTTCCTCATCTTCCTCTGTTGATTCATGCATTGTGTAATTCGGTGGTATGAAGTGCTGATTCATTTTGATCATTGTTAACCTCTCCACGTTTTTGGGAGATAGACTGGTCCTTCTCAAGGTTACAATGGAACCTGCAGCACTGAAAACACGTTCGGAAGAGACACTTGCGACAGGGCAAGCCAGATAGCTTATCGCCAGCCTGCTGAGCTGTGGCCATTCAGACCTTTTCCTATGCCAATACTGCACTGGGTTTTGATCAACGTACACCTCTGTTGGGTCGTCCAGATAGGCCTGGACCATCCGCTCAATGTTCAGGGTTGCTGCTGGTAAGCTTTTGTGCTGTTTTTTCTGTGCATCAGCACTGTGCTTAAGGCCCATCTTTACATACCAATCTGATAATGATTGTACTCGGCAGAATGATCCAGTTATTGTTTTTGTAGTCGATGGTGATGGTGAGTGTTGCGATTGTGAGCCAACCGCACTGCCCTCAGCCGACGAAGTTGCACTTGATTCTGCATGGCCTGCTTCAGTATCAGTACTTGTTGTGGGTTGATGTGGCGGGCTTTTAATTAGCAGCCCTTCGTTTTCAAACTTGATGGCTGCTTCAGCTATACAACTTTTGTAGCGGGCAACATCAGTGTCGGAAAAAGAACGGAATAGTCCTAATTTTGCACGTGGATCCAGAATTGTGGCACAAATGTAATGGTCTTGTGACAACATTTTATTTTGTATCCTTACATTTTCTGATAAGCGCCTGGATAAGCTCTCCACCAAGTCATGGGCTTGCCTTCTGTCCTCTACACCTTTGTAGGATTCAGACACATTATTCAGCTCATGCTCTAGCATTTGCAACAATGGGATAGCTTGGCCCATTGTACAGTCCTCCTTGCTGACTTCACGTGTGAAGACCTCAAAAGGAGACAGCATCTCAGTCAGGCATTGAATTAGGGTCCATTGCTCCCTCTGAAGGGTCATGCCTTTAACACTAGCATCACTGCTTCTGTACCAGACATAATCATTGAGTGACCTGTGCTGTTCGTACAGACGATCAAGCATGTAATACGTTGAGTTCCAACGTGTTGCCACCTCCTGGATGAGTGCCTTGACTGGCACCCTACGCTCACGTTGGAGGATCCTCAGCTGCTTCCGAGCTTTAAAAGAATGGCTGAAATGAGTGCATATTCTTCGGCAGATGGACAGTAAATTGCTTACTATGGGTTCTTTTTTCAGAAAGTCTTGCACTATAATGTTTATGGAGTGTGCCAAACACGGAACCCTGAAATAGGAACCAAGTTCCATGGCCTTAAGTACATTACTGCCATTGTCTGTGGCAACAAAACCAATACCAAGCCCTCTGGGCTGGAGCCATTCCAAAACCTTGGTGCGAAACTCTTCTAAAATGTTTTCAGCCGTATGAGATTTCTCCATGGTGAACATGGCTACAGTTGCATGTTTCCGAGTACCTTCAAAAATCGCAGCTGTGTCAACAACACCTCGTGCAGATAGTTGATCTTTAACCCCCACAAAAGAGATCCAGTGTGCAGTGATACACATGTAATCTGTGGCTTGGCAACTGGTCCACATGTCTGTTGTCAGGTGCATATTGTGCACAGCACTCTTCTGCAAAGCTTGTCCAACCAATTCCAGCACATCATGATGTAGTGCCGGGACAGCAATTCTTGCGAAATAGGACCGGCTTGGAACTTTCCATTTCGGGCAGATGGCAGACACAAATTCAAGGAAACCCACCCCTTCCACAAATGAAAAAGGAAGAAGGTCCAGCGCTAACATTTTAGCCAGCTTCGCATTGTACAATCGTGCCGTTGGGTGGTTGCGTTGGAACTGCCCCTCCAACCTAAACATGCTGTCAATGGTAGGCTGGCTTACTTTCCTTAGTGGTGCCATTAACCCACTAAGGCTCAACGACACAGATTGTCTCATTGAGGTACTCGCCGCCGGTCGCCTTGGTGTCTCACCCACACTCTGAGTA
Organism: Triturus cristatus; assembly: GCF_964204655.1. Taxonomy (NCBI): domain Eukaryota; kingdom Metazoa; phylum Chordata; class Amphibia; order Caudata; family Salamandridae; genus Triturus; species Triturus cristatus. The sequence continues at coordinate 562,409,155 of NC_140590.1, forward strand.
TGGCTCTTACTGCGGTGCCACTCTGATGTTACTGAGGAGGATGTGGGCGTTACCACTGCAGTGACTGCACTACTGGAGACAGGGCTAGAAATGCCTCCCTGTTCTTCACCTGCCACCACAATAATATCGCTCCCTGATTCCTGACCAACTTCAAAGGGTTTAGTTTTCCTACTTTCTTTTAACTTAAGTAGGTGATCCTCCCACACAATAGTGTGGTGTATTCTGAGATGACTTGCTTGTCCTCCGGTACCATAGTTTGTACCAAGCTTACCACGCCGAACACCTTGCCGACAAATTGCGCATATAGCAATGTTCTCCTCCTTGGCGCTAACAGAAAAGAAGTCCCAAACTGGGGAGGAGAACTTTCTGGCACTGCTGGATGTGCCACTTTCAACACCAGATGAACTTGAGGGGGTCCTTGAAAATATGTGACCCTGTCCACCTACACTGTGACTTTTACTACCACTTCCTACTGAGGTGGTTGAGCTGGATGTAGGTCCCTGCCGGGCCTTGGAAAATATGGCAGCTGGAGGTAGTGGTGGTGTAACCTGTGTTGGTGAGATCCGTGCTGCATCCCGCTCAGTAGCAGCCTTTCTGGATAGGGTTAGAATGTCGGTCTCCAATCCCTTTGGGGCGGGAGTAATGTGCGTGATGACTGGCTCGTCTTCATCAACATCATCACCCCCCTCTTCTACATCTACCTCCATAACTCTAAGTTTTTCTGGGACCTTCCTTTTCAGAAGCAATGTCTTGTGGCGTACTTCACTCTCAGACCGAGCTGGTGGGACCCAAGTGTCATCACGATCATCAGAAGCGGGGCTTGAAGAAGAAGATGATGGACTAAGCCTCCTTTTCCTTGCTGGTGGTCTGGAAGACAATAGATGTTCTGAAACAGTGGTTTGACTTCGCTCCGCTTTGTCTGCAGGAAGCTCGATTTCCTGAAATGCCCCTACGTCAGGAGCAACAACTACTATGGTGGGCTGTTGTGGCGGCTGCTGCTGTTCTGGTTGCGGCGGCTGCTGCTGCTGTTCTGGTTGCGGCGGCTGCTGCTGCTGTTCTGGTTGCGGCGGCTGCTGCTGCTGTTCTGGTTGCGGCGGCTGCTGCTGCTGTTCTGGTTGCGCCGGCTGCTGCTGCTGTTCTGGTTGCGCCAGCTGCTGCTGCTGTTCTGGTTGCGCCGGCTGCTGCTGCTGTTCTGGTTGCGCCGGCTGCTGCTGCTGTTCTGGTTGCGCCGGCTGCTGCTGCTGTTCTGGTTGCGCCGGCTGCACACTGATCTGCTGAGTTTGCGCCTGCGTTGAACTTGATTGTGTACTACTTTGCGGTAATGACATTTCTTCAACATCGCTGCCCGTTAGTAAACTGGCTACCTCTGCGACAGTAAAGCCCTTGGGCCTAGGTTGGTGGGGTTGCTGGACCGCTGTGCTGCTCCCAGCTTGGTTCCCGGACAACGCTTTGGTGCCAAAAAAAACCTTGGCCGGCACACCACCAGTCGTGGTTAATGGCACTTCCTTTTTCTGTTCCTTCTTCTCACCAGCAACTTTCTTGGTACTGGACCTGGTACCTTTCTTTGGGGCCATCTTATTCCGACGTCAGGCAGGAGGCAGATGCACAACAAGTTCTGGTCACACGTGGGCGTGATGCGCAGCAGGACTTCTGTCTGGCTGGCAGTACAACGGGTAGCCAGGTGATGCCGATGACACCTCCTACTCTGTCTTTTGTGCACCTAAAAGCAAAGAAGACAGGAGAAGAACATCAGTGAAATGTTGCATTTGTTTTTGTGGTTCAGTTACTTAGTACTGTACTAGTGCAAACAAAAGATAGTCTAGCCATTTATGAATTTTTTTTAACTAGAGCTATGTTATACTACTAGTACTGTGTACAGCCACACTACACTCTCAGGAAGGTGATGTCTAAAAATTCAACAGATCACATAGAAAACACTTGATCAATAAAGCTGTGGCTACCTGCTCTGGTAGCAGTGGATGAAAGCAGGCCTGCTGGCAGACAAGGCCAGGCAAGCTTGCAGGCCTAGGCCTCAAAATGGCCACCAGCCACATGGCGAGCCCCAACAACATCAGCAAGGCCACCCCAAAAAACACACTTCCCCAACTCAATCCAATGCCATCCATGCCCAAAATGATGTCTAAATTCAACAGAACACACAGAAAACAGTAGATTACTAAAGCTGTGGCTACCTGCTCTGGTAGCAGTGGATGAAAGCAGGCCTGTTGGCAGACAAGGCCAGGCAAGCTTGCAGGCCTAGGCCTCAAAATGGCCACGGCACCAGCCACATGGCGAGCCCCAACAACATCAGCAAGGCCACCCCAAAAAACACACTTCCCCAACTCAATCCACTGCCATCCATGCCCAAAATGATGTCTAAATTCAACAGAGCACACAGAAAACAGTAGATTACTAAAGCTGTGGCTACCTGCTCTGGTAGCAGTGGATGAAAGCAGGCCTGTTGGCAGACAAGGCCAGGCAAGCTTGCAGGCCTAGGCCTCAAAATGGCCACGGCACCAGCCACATGGCGAGCCCCAACAACATCAGCAAGGCCACCCCAAAAAACACACTTCCCCAACTCAATCCACTGCCATCCATGCCCAAAATGATGTCTAAATTCAACAGAGCACACAGAAAACAGTAGATTACTAAAGCTGTGGCTACCTGCTCTGGTAGCAGTGGATGAAAGCAGGCCTGTTGGCAGACAAGGCCAGGCAAGCTTGCAGGCCTAGGCCTCAAAATGGCCACCAGCCACATGGCGAGCCCCAACAACATCAGCAAGGCCACCCCAAAAAACACACTTCCCCAACTCAATCCAATGCCATCCATGCCCTAAATGAGGTCTAAATTCAACAGAGCACACAGAAAACAGTAGATTACTAAAGCTGTGGCTACCTGCTCTGGTAGCAGTGGATGAAAGCAGGCATGTTGGCAGACAAGGCCAGGCAAGCTTGCAGGCCTAGGCCTCAAAATGGCCACCAGCCACATGGCGAGCCCCAACAACATCAGCAAGGCCACCCCAAAAAACACACTTCCCCAACTCTATCCAATGCCATCCATGCCCTAAATTATGTCTAAATTCAACAGAGCACACAGAAAACAGTACATTACTAAAGCTGTGGCTACCTGCTCTGGTAGCAGTGGATGAAAGCAGGCCTGTTGGCAGACAAGGCCAGGCAAGCTTGCAGGCCTAGGCCTCAAAATGGCCACCAGCCACATGGCGAGCCCCAACAACATCAGCAAGGCCACCCCAAAAAACACACTTCCCCAACTCAATCCAATGCCATCCATGCCCAAAATGATGTCTAAATTCAACAGAACACACAGAAAACAGTAGATTACTAAAGCTGTGGCTACCTGCTCTGGTAGCAGTGGATGAAAGCAGGCCTGTTGGCAGACAAGGCCAGGCAAGCTTGCAGGCCTAGGCCTCAAAATGGCCACCAGCCACATGGCGAGCCCCAACAACATCAGCAAGGCCACCCCAAAAAACACACTTCCCCAACTCAATCCAATGCCATCCATGCCCTAAATGATGTCTAAATTCAACAGAGCACACAGAAAACAGTAGATTACTAAAGCTGTGGCTACCTGCTCTGGTAGCAGTGGATGAAAGCAGGCCTGTTGGCAGACAAGGCCAGGCAAGCTTGCAGGCCTAGGCCTCAAAATGGCCACCAGCCACATGGCGAGCCCCAACAACATCAGCAAGGCCACCCCAAAAAACACACTTCCCCAACTCAATCCACTGCCATCCATGCCCAAAATGATGTCTAAATTCAACAGAGCACACAGAAAACAGTAGATTACTAAAGCTGTGGCTACCTGCTCTGGTAGCAGTGGATGAAAGCAGGCCTGTTGGCAGACAAGGCCAGGCAAGCTTGCAGGCCTAGGCCTCAAAATGGCCACCAGCCACATGGCGAGCCCCAACAACATCAGCAAGGCCACCCCAAAAAACACACTTCCCCAACTCAATCCAATGCCATCCATGCCCAAAATGATGTCTAAATTCAACAGAACACACAGAAAACAGTAGATTACTAAAGCTGTGGCTACCTGCTCTGGTAGCAGTGGATGAAAGCAGGCCTGTTGGCAGACAAGGCCAGGCAAGCTTGCAGGCCTAGGCCTCAAAATGGCCACCAGCCACATGGCGAGCCCCAACAACATCAGCAAGGCCACCCCAAAAAACACACTTCCCCAACTCAATCCAATGCCATCCATGCCCTAAATGATGTCTAAATTCAACAGAGCACACAGAAAACAGTAGATTACTAAAGCTGTGGCTACCTGCTCTGGTAGCAGTGGATGAAAGCAGGCCTGTTGGCAGACAAGGCCAGGCAAGCTTGCAGGCCTAGGCCTCAAAATGGCCACCAGCCACATGGCGAGCCCCAACAACATCAGCAAGGCCACCCCAAAAAACACACTTCCCCAACTCAATCCACTGCCATCCATGCCCAAAATGATGTCTAAATTCAACAGAGCACACAGAAAACAGTAGATTACTAAAGCTGTGGCTACCTGCTCTGGTAGCAGTGGATGAAAGCAGGCCTGTTGGCAGACAAGGCCAGGCAAGCTTGCAGGCCTAGGCCTCAAAATGGCCACCAGCCACATGGCGAGCCCCAACAACATCAGCAAGGCCACCCCAAAAAACACACTTCCCCAACTCAATCCAATGCCATCCATGCCCTAAATGATGTCTAAATTCAACAGAGCACACAGAAAACAGTAGATTACTAAAGCTGTGGCTACCTGCTCTGGTAGCAGTGGATGAAAGCAGGCCTGCTGGCAGACAAGGCCAGGCAAGCTTGCAGGCCTAGGCCTCAAAATGGCCACCAGCCACATGTCCAGGCCCAACAACATCAGCAAGGCCACCCCAAAAAACACACTTCCCCAACTCAATCCAATGCCATCCATGCCCTAAATGTGATTGAAAATGAAATATATTCAAAAAACAAAAGGAACAGTTGCTTCATCATGCACACACACACCCATGAGGCCATGCCCATGGCTAGCTCGGGCCTACTACTACAACCCACAAAATTAAAATAAATAAAAAAAAAAAAAAGGAATGATGATAATTAATTATCAAAAATAAATTGTAGTTACACAACAACTGCAATGCCCACAATCAAACACAACAACCACTTACTTGTAAAATATCCTATTCCAAAAATCCTGAAATCCAATTGCAATGATGCAGCAGACAAAAAGAGTGATCTTTCCAGCTCCAAATCCAAAGGCAGAATGAGCAGGAGATGGACAAAGCACTGGGAGGAGCCTGCTGGACAGGAACAGGAAGTTGGAGAATCTGTGTCACTTCCTCCCTCTCTCCACCTTGTAAAAAAAAAATGACTCCTGGAGTCCTTGCACAAAAAAGGAAAGCCAAATGTGAATGTAAGGAGTTCTTTTCATCCAAAATCAGTATTTGCAGATGGTTTCATGCTGCTAGAGCCGATATTCCTCTCCAAATTGTAAATTTTACGTTGTTGAGTTCTCCAGCTTCACATTACTTCCGCCGGCGTGTCGAAAACGATATGATCGCGTTCTCTTCTTTGTCCCTGTCGCGTTGGATATGACGTGTTCGCGGTCTCTTTCTCCTGTTCGCGTTCGATTTCATGTGCCCGCGTCCTCATTCTCTGGCTCGCGATGTAGAATGACATGTTCGAGATCTCAATCTTCTCATACTCGCGCGGTGCATGATCGCGAGAAGAAAGACCTGATCGCGCGACAAATGACGTGATCGCGTGAAAAATGACTTGAATGCGGCCGCGAACTCTCGCGAGACAGCGCAAAATGGCTACCAAAATCCAACATCTCGTGGAGAACGCGACCGGGTCAAGAAAACTTGTCGGAGAACGCAGGGATTCAGGTAAGGCGATCGCGCGCGCGCGAGAATGTATTGTTTTACAGCGCGAGCAAGAAAAAAATTATCGCTAAGCTGCGGAATGCGGAAATTTTGACATTTTCGCGCTTTCCGCGGAACGCGAGAATGCCAAAATATCGCAATTTCCGCGAACGGAACGGAATTTTGGCCCAGGCCTACTATTTTCCTTACTTTTTCTCGAACTTTCCTACATCTACATTGCCAATCCCCGTCTTATTAATATGTAAACTACCCTTCAACCTGACCACCTTCCTGTATCATCTCTCGATCCTCCAACTATATTCTACTCTTCTCCTTCTCTTCTTTTTTCTCTCCTCTTCTCGGTATCTTCCTATACCTTTGCATCACTGAATATCGGTTATCCTTTTGACCTTTGATTGCCATTCATGTAGATGTTTCCTTTCGTGAATGTCGTATTGGTCCGCTCAACATGCCTCCCCCCCTTCTTTCCTTACTGCCCTTCCTGATCCTATTCTAAACCGCGTGATTCATACATGTTTTCTGCCTTTTGTAATCAACCACACAACCTCTATTGTAGATTTTTATTTAATGTTTTACATTTCTATTTAATAATTATTTTTCCTGTTGCTCACTGCATGTTCCAATGTTGTGTCATTTGTCTCACCTATGTATGCTATATATGTACAGCCCTGAGGAAGCCCCAGGCAGGATGGCTATGTATAGGGGGCGAAACACGTGTTGCTGTCTCTCTTGTACTGACTCTATGAATCAAAAGAGTCAGATAATATAAAATTCACCAAGTACAAACCGTGTATTAGAATGTTTTCCTCATAAACAACAATCTTTACTTGTCCAGATGTCTTCTCAGAGCATCCTCTTGGAAGGCACTCTTCTAGTCTTCCTCTGAAAATGTGGACTCACTATCTGGTTGGGGCTGAACAGCATCCACAAGCGCAACATAAACATCGTCATTCATTTCAGAATCTTCATCAAGATCAAGTAGCTGCATACGAGATAGGCAATCAGCTCAAAACTTTTTTCCTCCTGCCACATTTTAAATGTATATTCATGCAGCTTAGAAACCAACTGTGTAAGCCTTCCAGACACATTGTTATGAATCCCCTTAATGAAGATCTAAACATGGGGTTTGTGGTCAGTTTGTATATCAAATCAACGTCCCCAGGCATGCATTTTAAATTTCTGAACTGCCCGAACACTCGCTAGGGCCTCTCGCTCAATAGTACTGTACTGTTGTTTATATTTCCTGGGAGAGCTGGAAGCAAATGCAACAGTTTGATCTTTGTCACCTACACTCTGGCTTCAAACTACTCATAGACCACAGAGACTGCCATCCACAGTGAGGAGGGGTGTGCAATCATCCCTTAAAGCAGAAAGAGCAGAGGCATTTACAATCAAATCCTTCACTTTGTCAAAAGCGCACTGCATTTCCTCACCCCACATGAACTTCTGCCTCTTGCGTAAAAGAGATCTGAGGGGTTCTACAGCAACGGCATATTCCGACAAAAGCCAAGTATAATGCTCTGCAAGACCTAAAAAGGAACTCAGAACATTCAGATCAGTGGATGCCCTAGCATCTTTGTGCATCTTTGATTGCTTTGACCCAAGGAGAACTTGGGTTTCATTCCAGAGTCAGGGATATTATGACCCAGGTAATCCAAAGACCTGGTGGCAAACGTGCATTTGTCCTTTCTGTAGGTCATGCCAAGACATTATCAAGAATGCCATTGTGTTGTTCTAATGATTCTGCAAAAAACAGAATATCATCCTGGTACGCTTGTACCCCTTTGAGATCAACAAACAAAACATCCATGAGCTTTTGAAAAACACTGGCGGCTGATGCCAACCCAAATGGTAGTCAAAAGTATTTGTAGGCACTGAATGGGGTGACAAAAACTGTCAGTTCCTGAGACTTTTGGTCCAATGGAATTTGGTGTTATGCTGATCTCAAGTCAATAATGGAGAACTATTTGTCTTTGCCTAAGTTAGCCAATATCTTGTGTATTTTGGGAAATGGGTAACAATCAATCAAAATGTTGAAATTTAATGTGTGGAAGTCGGTACACAACCTGATAATCTCTGATTTTTTGCATGCAGCGACAATTGGTGCAACCCAGTGTGATGATGCCACTGGTTGAATGACCCTTCGGTTTCACAAATCTTTTAGTATCTGTTTGAGTTCCTCTCTCTATGATGAAGAAACTTGTTGCACCTTATGTAAACATGTTTTAGCAAGCGGCTTGAGCCTGAAGTGATGTACAAACCCTTTACTGTACCGATCTCCTGAGAAAATAGATCTTTATTCCTACTCAGAATCATGTTGATGGACTCATCTATAATGCACACTGAACTTGTTGGTAGCTCAGCCACAACTACAGGAGTGCTGGAACCAGGGAAAAGATATGAACCCATCTTGGCAAGGTCTTGCCAACCAATGATGTATTTTCCTTTGATGGCACCGTATATTTTGGTAAATGTTTCTCTGCCCATACCCTGAACCTTACCCATGAAGAAACCTAACAGATTAATGAGTTTCTTACCAAAAGCTTTGATGGCACCAGGATTCCAAACTGTTGATGAGATCAATGAAAGTTCAAAACTTTTATACAAATCCAACACCTCACTAAGTGTAGGATTGTGACATTTTAGTAATCACTCTTGTATTTTTTTGATGCACAGTTAAAAACAAATTGATCATGAATGCAGGTATCCAAATTGAACCAAATTCACAGGTCGTAGCTAGTATTCTAAGCGCAGCTACATATTCTTCAACTCCTCCATCAACCAGTTGTTTTCACTTAACAAAATTATGTCTTTCAAGCATGACGTTGGGTTTTCTCTGCAAATAGTTTTTTTTAACCTTTTGATAGCTTTTATATAAATATTCCAATTATCACCAGCTGGAACTCGAGGAGCGGAAATAGGTGGTAAATTGTCAAATATCTGCTGTGCTGTACGCCCCAGACTGCCAAATAAAAGTGCAAACGTTCTCAGTGGGCTATAATCCCCCTCGTCTATGGCAATTAAATGATTTTCAAAAAGATAAAACCACTTTGCTCATTTAATAGTGGGTTTGCCAGGAATAGCAAAGAAGGGAGGTGGTTGTGTTATTTGCTGAGTAGTGGCCATGGCGTTTGTAAACTAACCCACAAACTATAAAACTGCTTATTTTGAAAAATGGAAAAATAAACACCTTTTTTTGTTGGTAATCCTAGTCTGCGGTCTTATGTTGCAAGCGGTGTCTCTGGTGAGTGAGGCACTGCGGAGAAAACTGCAAAACGCCCCAGACGTGCTGTCGTTAGTGGCAATATTTATGCTGTGAAATTGACCAATTCAATATGGCCGCTGCGTGTGACGTCACACGCGGCAGTATCAGGTCTGTTTTTAGCCAGAGTCTGGCCAGAGATCCCAGCATTCCCAGGCAATCAACTGCAATGTAAAGAGAGCGTGTACGATGAGACACGCACACATGCTATGCACGAGCCTGCGAAGTGCCAGATAATGCCAAAGGGCCATACAAGGTGCTTTGCAGCATGGAAACAAAGGCACCTTCACGTGCGCCCTCCAAACTTTTAGCCTGGCGATTAAGGAGGGTTGTGAAGCCACTTGATGAAGCCAGAGATGAAAATCGCCAAAACTGATAAAATTGAGGTGGCAAGGGGTGTTGGTGGGCAAGGAACATTCGTTCTGAGGGCCTCATTTATGAGAAGTGACGCATCGCTGCGTGAAAACAGCGATGCGTCACTTCTCAGTGCGCCCTCCTTGCGACATAATGGATGCGTCATATTTACTGTATGACGCATCATGTCGCAAGGAGTTACAGATACGTCAGTATTTCTGACATATCTGTAGTCGCAAAAGTGACGCATTGCTGGAGTGTGTCACAAAAGTGACGCAACTCCAGCAATGTGTCCTTTCACACGGGGCAAGCCCCATGTGAAAGGGCCTGCGTCAGTCTTACGCTTGCTGTGAGGCAGGTGTAAGATATTGACGCATTTGCACCCTAGAAGTGGCACAGTGAAATCTCGTAGATTTCACTGCGTCACTTCTATGAGGCTTACTCATACTTACTGAGGCCCACCCTGCATACATTATACCTGACGCAGGTATAATGTGGTGCAGGGGTTTACAAAGTGACACATCTGCTCAGATGCGTCACTTTGTAAATAGGGCACAACAGGAGGCATGTTTTACGCCGCTGATGCGTCAAAAATAGTGACGCAACGGAAGCACAAAACTGTCGCAAGGACTCAAGAATAAGCCCCTACATTTTTAGGAAAAGAATTCTCCAGAGGCAAGCGGTATGAGTGAATATTTATTCCAGTGATGTTCGGCCACGGAAGGCAGTGGCCGGCTAGCTGGCTGGGATCCCAGGGTGAACTGACACCGTTCACTGGAATCCTCATTCGCTGCTCCGTTTGCCTGCAGGGGCCTAAGTCAAACAATGGTAGTCATTACATAAAATGGGGTGACCCAAAAGTGATCAACGACCTGGGTAAGGTACGATACAAAAAACAGCGGTCCTAGACCTTCATTCATAAATCAACAAATGATTTTGTGAGCATTCATTAGAACAAATTAATTGCTCATAGAACTTCATAATTATTTATAACAGAAGAGTGCAACAAACCATAGTCTGGTTCACCATACATTTTATTTTCATGTCAATTGGTGAAAATCATATGTACGTTATCAATTTGGCAGAGAAGGTTGCTCCAGAGGGAACGTGCATAGCAATAAGGGTGCTCAAGTGGAAGGTGGTGAGAAAGAATAATCAAGAAGGTGGCAAAGGAAAGTTTACTACATCAAAACAGTTGGACTGGTTTTTAAATCACCGTCCTTGAGAGCCTGGTCACGCTATTCAATACATAATCACAAATACAATGCAGTTTCAATTTACATAAAAATCAATTGTAATATGGCACGTGGCGGGGAAGTTCGGGCTCCAGGCTAGATTAAAGGGGGTGTCGACGTTTCGACCCGTCTTATGGCCATGAGGGTGATTTGATCCTCGGCCTTGCGCATCTTCATCAGGACAGGGTGGGGCAACCTAAAGAGGTATGGGGCCTAGTCACATACCGTAAACTGTAATATACTGATCAGTAATGAAGGGCTAGCGTCCACAATTTCAGTGGCTGATAAGGCCAATTACGCTGATGGATGCGTTTTAGGCGCAGTAGCTTGAAGGCTTGGGGCAGGACATAGAAATTATATCCAGTGATCTCAATGAGGTGGGTCCGCATATAAGTCAGTAATGTCCAATATTATTAACGAGTAAAGTCCGCATAGTCAGACGATCGTTGAAATGAGAATCCATTTCCCCAACTTTTAAGCGCTCCGGTTCCGCGTCCGTCTACCGCCGTGTGTAGCTGGATACTGATTTGATGTAGTAAACTTTCCTTTGCCACCTTCTTGATTATTCTTTCTCACCACCTTCCACTTGAGCACCCTTATTCCTATGCACGTTCCCTCTGGAGCAACCTTCTCTGCCAAATTGATAAAGTACATATGATTTCACCAATTGACATGACAATAAAATGTATGGTGAACCAGACTATGGTTTGTTGCACTCTTCTGTTATAAATAATGTATGAAGTTCTATGAGCAATTAATTTGTTCTAATGAATGCTCACAAAATCATTTGTTGATTTATGAATGAAGGTCTAAGTCAAACAATAACATTACTTTTAAAGTATAACAAGCAGTGGAGCTGCAGTTCAAGAATGTAACAAGTCACGTGATCTACACCACGGGCTGTCTAGCACAATATAATATATTACACTGACACACTCATGTATTTACACAATCCATCCATGCGGCTGTGTACAGCCATCCCATTAATGCACTTGCCTTAGACAAACCGCGTGGTATGCCAGCCTACCTCACTATACTCCCAGGAGACCACATACATTCCTTACAAGGACGAAGCTGCAGCATATTTTCTCTACCTCTTGTGGCCTGATTGGGCCAAACAAGCAACCTGAGGGGTCATAAGTGGTGCAACTGGACCTCAGTTTAACAGCAGCCAACTCAATGCCAGCTGTGGTGCTCTTAAATGTAAATTTACCATGATCACACTTGGCATGGCACATGCACAGTTGCATCTTATTTACTACAGTCTTTCATGTACTCATTATTTAAAGAAATAATGTTTGTAGAAACATAAGTTTTAGTTTACACATAAGAACCTTTGAATTAGCCATGTAAGATAACATCACAGTTCCTTTCTGTTTTTGACTGTAGCCTGTTATCACAAATATTTTGTGTTTTATTTTCACACGTGTTGCATGCCTCAATACTTTGGATGTACTATAGTTAGTGTTTAGCTAAGAATGACAAAGTAATTGTTATTTTGTCTTTTTACTGTATATTTAATCTATTGAATATTGCAACTCTTGTTTATTATTTGGCAATCTATACTGTCTTGAAAAATCCATGGCCCATGAATCAAATGGTAAAAAAACATTCTATTTCACAGCACAAGCTTTTCTTTTTACAAATAACTAGTATCCAAAAGACAGTACCAGTTTTGAGATGGCTGCATAGAGAGGCTAAACTACTCTGACAAAGCCCAGTGTACAAGATAAATGTAAAACATGTGTTGACACCAAAAAGTAAAAACAAATAAAACTAAACATTAATCAAACTCCCTTCTATGAAAAATCTTTTTCATACTGTCTCTATATGAGATATCAGAGCCACTTAATAATTGGGGTACCCTAGCCTAAACAATAACTGCCAAAGAATGGTGTATCCGTTGTTTTGTTTTCTTCTCTTGTGTGGGTCATTCACAGGTTGAGCCTAGCAGTGCGCATGCGCTGCTCTGCGAGGCATGGTATATTCACTACATGGGCTTCAAGGTGGCTCATTGCTTTTGATTGGTTGTTCTGGGTGCCTTTCTAAATTCCTTATTTTTGATCGGTAAATTGTGCCCATTTGTCCCTCCTTTTGATCTGTTGTTTCCTCCAATAGTGCCTGCCTCGTGTTCTGGAAATGTTGCAAATGCGAGCAGCTGACCAGTGTTCCTGCTTTCCCCTCCCACCGACCGTTTCTCCATGTTCTCCCCTACGCACCTGAGCTTCACTTATGATCTACAGTGTATGAGTAACTGAAGATCGAGTTGAGCAGTCACAAACTTAGAATGTTAGAAATTTGACTTTACTCACTAGCACCCTTTCACCCAATAATTTGTTTTTAGCATTAATTATGTTTCACTCGCTCGGAGCTCCATTGCTCCTTTTCTGTAAACAGGGCTGTAAATCTTGTTCTCTGTCTGTTCAAAAATGTTGCAGCTGTGTCTCTGTCCACAGTGGTAATTCCCCTTTCTTAGTCCTCTAGGCAGTGCTGCAATTGTGTCTCTGTTCCCAGTGGTAATTCCTCATTCGTAGTCATCTAGCCAATGCTGCTAGCTGATTCTCTGGTCCCAGTGGTAATTCCTCATTCTTATTTCTCTAGACATGCTGCAGCTTCTTCTCAGGTCCCAGTGGTAATTCCTCATTCTAAGTCCTCTAGACAGAGCAGAAGCTGTTTCTCTGGTCCCAGTGGTAATTCCTCATCTTAGTCCTCTAGGCAGTGCTGCTAGCTGCTTCTCTGGTACTGTCTGTAATTCCTCATTCTAAGAAGACAGATCTCAAGATATTTATTTTATTTTTTATTTTATTAAAAATTATATACAACACAAACTGAAACCTAAGGTAATAGAATTGTTTGCAGACAGCAGTACTATCTAAGGTAGGACACATGGAATAGAGAGCTATATCTCACTCTAGAAGGCAGAGCTCTCTCCTTTTAGGAGGCTAAGTGCACGGGAATATAAATACTATTAACATTACAGGTTACGAGTCAAAGCTTTCACAGGACAGGTGGCAGAGCTCGAAGGATAGGAGACTGAGCTCTCTCAGGGTTGCAGGCAGAGTTCCACCATGCAGGCAGCAGCGTGCATCCGGTAGAAGATCCCAAAAGGGAGGCAGATGTTGTTGATGAGAACCCACATGGTCATTCCATAGAACTTCACTTCCAAGTTATTATCAAACCGCAGTCGGGCCCCGAAGGCTGGGATGATCCAGAACTAGAGGAGAGAAGAACAATGAATTTCAGGTGGGATGCCAGGGAATAAAAAATATTGATCTAATGACACAGCAATAAAATAAGAATATGAAGAAAAATACTTTCAGAGGGAGCACCACAGTTGAAAGGAAAGATCCAGAAAAACAACAGATTGGAGATAAAGTTAGAACCGATGACTGGAAGGATACAGGTGAACACTTTGAAAGGGAAAGTTACAGACCAGAGGAAATGCCTGGATGAACCTAGGCTTTCAGAGGGGTGGTGGCAGACCCAAAGATAGGAAACATCTAGAATAAAGAATTAGAGAGGGATTATTACATACCATATGGAGAAGAAAAATTGCAAAAAGTGAATTTCAAGAAGAGAGTTACATACAAAACGTAATAAATCTAGCATAAAGACTTCAAAGCTACCATCATAGATTCTAATGTCAATATTTAGCACAAAGACCTTAGGAACAACAATAAAAGATGGGAGGAAGGTCGTAATGTTCTAGAGTATATTCTTTCATGGGGTCACTCATGTCATGGGTCGGATGCAAAGTTAAAATCTGAAAAGCACTGCACTGCAAAGCTTGCCAAGTAAATAGGTGTCCAGTAAACTTCTCACGATACTCACTGAATGGAAAAAACACATCATAGAATTTAACTTTGTGCAGTATTTATTTTGCTAGCAATTACTTTTCTCCAAAAAAAGATGTCATTCTGTGGAAGAATGAGCCCACTCTGGTTCACAGTGCTGATCTTGTTGAGGGTGGAACCACCCAACTGTGGTCATAATTTTCTTTTAGTACCTCACTGTGACAAATGTTTCTCCTCGGTGGTCAAACTGCTAAATATCTTTGCAAGTTTTCCTTGTGCTAATTTGGCAAGGTGCTTCTCAGTTGATTCTGTCTTTGTGGTTACTTTTTGATAAGCTCTGTGGAATGGGTAGGGAGAGATCAGGGTGCACTATGCTAGTAATGCGGTATTTATGTAAAGCGCAAACTACTCACCCCTAAGGGTCTCAAGGTGCTGGGGGCCATCGGAGAGATTAAGTGAGCTATTGCCCAGAGTCACAAGGTGCTTAGCTGAGATGCCGCTGGCCTCAAACCATGAGGCCTGTGCTCCGGAGTCAACTGCCCTGGCCGCTGCGCCACACCTCTCCCAAATTCAAGAAGTTAGTCGCTTCGCTCCTGGGCACACTGCAGAAAAACCATGGTCACAAAGCTTCACTACAGCAGCACTGCATTTGTACATGGAAATCTCCAGTACCCTTCTCTAACAGTCAGTGTGTTACTTTCCACAAAGGGGTTCAAGATAGCTTCTATTAACAGGGTGCACAATGTCTCCCTGCTAGAAGAAGCTGCCCTTAACCACTTAGAGGAAAGGAGCCCACTACCTTTCCTGAACCTGGCAAAGGGAAGTTGTCAGTCAGCGGTCCTAGCCCAGGGTCTCAGATATCTTTCTCGGTATCCACTGATGTGGGATGTCGGACACTGATAAATGAGAAATCTTGCCACTGGGGGTTTCGGTCACATGCTTAAAGCAAGTTTGCTGGCAAAGATTGCATTTTGAATACTTTTGGCTTTGAGACCTGTTTCCACCAGTTCTTGGCTTTCATATTCCTCCCATTCTAGTCATGCCAATATCTTTACAATTTAGAGTCCGCAGAAAGGAGTGATGGTCCGGGAGCTTCTGTTAGCAAGACCAGGAGGGTGTGAGGGAGGGCAGAAAGCACACAAGGCACCAGGGAATCCCACAGTCTTTCTGCCCCCCCCAGGAGGTAGATGGGGGCAATAGCCCTTGATCTGCCCCCCAGGGGGCAGAAAGACCACTAGGCACCAGGGATTGATTTTTTTTATATATATAAGTAGGGGTGGGACCTGCTGAGAATGGGCATGCTAATGCCCCCACCACCAAAAAAGGCTTTTTGCCACCCCAGAAGGCAGATCGGGGCTATAGACCCTTACGCCCCTTACGTGGGGGCATAAAGCCCACTAGGCACCAAGAATATGTTTATGGACATGCCAGTGAGAATCCCCATAGGCAAGGGTCGCTCCTTTTTTTTAAGCACATGTTTTGGCTGTTTCAGTGATATTTTTATTCTCATCTGCACCCAAGCAGGGGCAGAAAAGCACTTGAAACCAGGGTGAGTTTGTGTGTGTGTAAACTGGAGTTTGGCTGATGGTCTGCATTTACTGACCTTTGGCTGGCATTTTGCTGGCAGTGTGTGTGGACCTGCACTTGGCTAATCGTGTGGACTCGCGCTTGATGACGGTGTGTGTAGATTGGCGCTTGCCTTGTGGTGTGCGTGGAATGGCGCTTGGCTGGTGGTTTATTTGGACTGGTGCTTGGCTGGCTGTGTGCATGGATGGGGCTAGGCTGCAGGGCCCGTCTGGCCGTAGCTGGCCCAGGGCGTTACCCCAGTGGGCCGGAGGAGTGTGTGCTGGTTTTCTGGCTGTGGGGGGGGCAGTTTTGTCACTGGGGGGCGGTTATGCAGCAGTACTGCAATTTCAGGCCCCAGTAACAAAAGCTGGAGTGGTGCATCTTGCTAGCACCCCATCCCCCCACCCCCTCTCCCACGGCCGGTCGAGCAGCAATCTGCCAGGGCTGGTGGCTGTTCCCAGTCCGGCCCTGCTTGGCTCGCGGTGTGTGGGGATGGCACTTGGCTGGGTGATGCTTGGATGGTAATGTGCATGGATATTGCTTGGCTGACTGTGTGCATTGATATCGTTTAGCTGGTGGTGTACTTGGATGGCGCTTGGCTGGCGCTGTGCATGGATGGTGTTTGGCTGGCGGTGTGTGTGGATGGCGCTTGGCTGGTAGTGTGTGTGGATGGTGGTGTGCATGTACTGACTCTTGGCTGGCAGTGTGGCTGGCATGGACCCCCCAGTGTTTTCTTACCCAGAATCCCCCACAAACATCAAATTTACTTACAAAGTCACATTTTCCTCAAATTTCTGTGTGGGAAAGTTATGGTATCACCGTGCCGGCACAAATGTCCTACCACGCAGCGTTCCCCTCAGTCTCCCGAGTAAAATAATACCTAACTTGTGTGGGTGGACCAAGGGCCTGTGACTAGGAAGGGCCAAAGACATAGGGATCAAGGGTATAGTACAGCGAATTCTAAGCGCTACATTTTTTTAAAAATACGTTTTTAGCCGAATCTGAATTGGACACCCACAAGTGAGGTGTCATTTTTCTCGGGAGACAAAGGGGAACGCTGGGTGGTAGGACATTTGTGCCGGCACGGTGATCCCACACGAAAATGTGTTGAAAAGGTGTTTTTTTCAGCTAAATTTGAGGTTTGTGGGGATTCTGGGTTGGGATCCACGCAAGCCATACCTCCCGGGTCTCCCCTAATGTGTCTAGTTTTCAGAAATGTGTGGGTTTGGTAGGTTTCCCTAGATGGCCGCCGAGCCAGGGGCCAAAAACCAAGGTGCCCTCTTGCAAAACCAGGTAGTTTTGTGAAAGGTAATTTTGATGTCTCCACAATACGTTTTGGGCCCTTGCCTGTCAAGGGTACTTGGCTTACCCACACGAGTGAGGTGCCATTTGTATCGGGAGACCAGGGGGAACGCTGGGTGGTGTGAAATTTGTGTCAGCCCGGTGATCCTACAACTTTCCCACACAGAAATTTGAGAAACATTTGATTTGTTCAGCTAAATCTGAGGTTTGAAGGGGATTCAGGGTAGGAAAACGTTGGAGGTCCATCCAAGCCATACCTCCCTGGACTCCTCAGGGTGTCTAGTTTCCAGAAACGTCTGGGTTTGGTAGGTTTCCCTAGATGGCCACCGAGCCCGGGGCCAAAAACCCAAGAGCTCCCCCTGCAAAACCAGGTCGTTTTGTGATAGGTAATTTTGATGTCTCCACAATACGTTTTGGGCCCTTCCCTGCTGCAGGCACTTGGCCCACCCACACATGTGAGGTACCATTTTTATAGGGAGACTTTGGAGAATGCGGGGTGGGTTGAAGTTTGTGGACCCACGCAGATTCCAGAACTTTCCATCAAAGAAATGTGGGGCAAAAGTTTCTTTTTTTTTACAAAGTTTAAGGTTTGCAAAGGATTCTGGGTAACAGAACCTGTTGAGAGCCACACAAGTCACCCCTTTCTGGATTCCCCTGGGTGTCTAGTTTTAAACAATTTATAGATTTGCTAGGTTTTCCTAGGTGCCGGCAGAGCTAGGGTTCAAAACCAACAGCTAGGCACTTTGAAAAAAAAGTGTCCATTTTCACAGTAAAAATGTGGTGTGTCCATGTTGCGTTTTGGGCTGTTTCCTGTCGCGGGCAGTAGTCCTACCCACACAAGTGAGGTATCAATTTTATTGAGAGACGTTTGGGAATTCGAGGTGGGTGAAAATTTGTTGAGCCACGCAGATTCCAGAACTTTCTATCACAGAAATGTGAGGAAAATATGTTTTTTTGACAAAGTTTGAGGTTTGTAAGGGATTCTGGTTAACAGAACCTGGGACACAGATCACCCCCTCCAGCATTCCCCTGGGTGTCAAGTTTAAAAAAATGTATAGGTTTGCTAGGTTTCCCTAGCTGCCGGCAAAGCTAGGGTTCAAAATCCTCAGCTAGGCACTTGGAATAAAAGGGTCAGTTTTCAATGTAAAACTGTGGTGTGTCCACGTTGCATTTTGGACCGTTTTCTGTAATGGCACTAGGCCTGCTCACACAAGTGAGGTACCATTTTTATCAGAAGACTTTGGGGAATGTGGGATGGGTTATATTTTGTGGATCCACGCAGATTCCAGAACTTTCCATCACAGAAATGTGAGGAAATGTGTTTTTTGTGACAAAGTTTGAGGTTTGCAAGAGGTTCTGGGTAACAGAACCTGGTGAGAGCCACACAAGTCAACCCCCTCCCGGATTCCTCTGGGTGTCTAGTTTTCAAAAATGTATAGGTTTGCTATGTTTCCCTAGGTGTCAACAGAGCTAGGGTTCAAAATCCATAGGTAGGCAGTTTTTTAAAAAATGGGCAGTTTTCACTGTATAAATGTGGTGTCTCCATGTTGCGTTTTAGCCTGTTTCCTGCCACGGGTACTAGACCTACCCACAGAAGTGAGGTATCATTTTTATCTAAAGACTTTGGGGGATGCTGGGTGGGTGGAATTTTGTGGATCCACGCACATTCCAGAACTTTCCATTACAGAAATGTTAGGAAAATTTGTTTTTTTGGACTAAGTTTGAGGATTGCATGGGATTCTGGGTAACAGAACCTGGTGAGAGCCACACAAGTCATCCCCTCCAGCATTCCCCTCTGTGTCTAGTTTAAAAAAATGTATAGGTTTGCTAGGTTCCCCTAGGTGCCGGCAAAGGTAGGGTTCAAAATCCACAGCTAGGCATTTTGCAAAAAAAGAGTCAGTTTTCACTGTAAAAATGTGGTGTGTCCACGTTGCATTTTGTCCTTTTCCCTGTCGCGTGCACTTGACCTAAACACACAAGAGAGATACCATTTTTATTGGGAGAGTTAGGGGAAGACAGAATTGTAAAGCACCTGGTATTACCTATTGACTTTCTATGCATTTTTGCCTTCCAGATGCAAGGCAATGTTTAAAAAAGAAGTCACTTTGAAAAATGTCCTATAATTCACATGCCAGTATGGGTACCCACAATTTCGGAGATGAGCAAATAGCTACTGCTTCTAAACTCTATATTTTGTTCCCATTTCAGAAATACATAGGTGTCCTTGATACCTATTTTTCATTCTTTATATTTTACGGTATGAATTGCTATATACCCGGCACACAATGAAAAACCATTGCAATGCGCAGCTCAGTTACTGGCTCTGGGTTCCTCGGGTTCTTTGTGAACCTACAAGTCCTATATATCCCAATGACCAGAAGGGTCCTGTGGATGTAACAGTATATCGCTTACAAAAATCTTTTCAACTCAATTTCAGTTTTTCTTATTTTCAACTGTTAGTTTCAATAAACTAACTGGAAGGAGGTTGAGAGCACAAAAAGTAGCAAAAATAGGCTATGTCCCAGTGAAGTGCCAAAACTGTGTAAAACTTTTTGGTTTTCTGATAAAAGTCTGCATGATCCTGAAAGCTCGATAGATGGTGATTTCAGCACCACAAACCCATTGTTGATACCATTTGCAGGGAAAAAATCGGACGCTTTCTTCTGCAGCACTTTTCCCCCATTAAAAAAAAAAAAAAGAATAATTTTGCTGTATTTTGGCTAATTCTTGGGCTCCCTCAAGGCGACTCTACAAACCCTGGGTACCTTTAAAATCCCAATAATGTTGGAAGAAAAGGACGCAAATTAGGCGTGGAAACCTTATGTGGACAAAAAGTTACAGGGTCCTAAGCGCGAACTACCCCAAATAGCCCAAAAAAAGGCCTAGCACAGGTATGGGAAAAGGCCTAGCAACGAAAGGGTTAAACTTACGGCTGACTGCCCTGATGCATCCCCTGGTCTGTCAGTGGAGTTCACTGATTCGCTTACAGAGAGCATTACTGTGTTCAGTATTCTAATTTTACTGTCAGTGGATTTTAACCTCCATTGCAATGACCAAAATTATTCACAGGTCCGCGCACTGACTGATGCTTTCCTCGATTTTAAATTAAATCAGTTCGTCACTTATGTGACTCACACAGCACTACACATGCGTTTTTTGATTTTCAAAAATCTCAGGCTTGGAGAAAAATTTTGAACAGTCCCTTATTAAAGCTTTATTCGCATCTTCTCTGTCACTGAAGATCCTTTTTGAGTATAATTGACTCTTATCGACCCTAAATAATGTAGCCTCCCTAAAGTAAATGCATCAGGTCGCCGCTTCATATTGGCCCCATTGTTCTCACAGGCCTTTGCGGAAAGAAAGAAGCAAGTGAAAATCAGTGCAAAGAATATGGAAAAAGGAATTACCACTTTTTAGATAAACCACCCACAAGGAAGCATTAAAAAAAATCACACATTTATCAGGAAGACACAGGCAGACTTCTATATTCATAAAATTAATGAGGCCCCATAAGGCCCCAAGGACATCTTTCGAATTGTAAAATCTTATTTAAATCCTCGGATGGGAAGAACCCTGCCATTACCCCCTACTCAGACCTTTGCGGACGCTTGTCTGAGTTCGTTCATGAAAAGATAGATAAAATGTACCTTGAGTTTTTTAGTTCCTCCAGGTAATATTGATGCTTTGCCTACTGCGGAGCTGGTTGCTTTCATTTAAAGGACCGTGCCTGTCTCATCTCGCTGGAGGACTCAGCCCAAGCTTGGCTTGAGTGTAGGCCTGGCTCCGCGGCTGACCCTGGCCTCATGCGAATGTTTTAGAAGACACTTCAGATCTCAATCCAGAGCCTAACGTACTGTTTAGTCAATCACTGGTAACTGCCACTGCTCTTGACTGCTGGACGCCTTCCTGTATTGTACCGCTGCTAAAAAACTGGCATCGACCCGGACCTCCTAACAATTATCGTCCGGTAGCTTTGCTTTCAGCAGCCTCAAAGATGCTTGAAAGGTTAGTCAACTGTCCTATGTCTATCTATATCGAACAACAGGAGCTCTTGCATTTCACCCAGTCTGGTTTTCACGTGAATCATAGTACAGAATCGACACTTCTCTAAGTTACCGAATCTATTAGGTTCGGCTTGTATGAAGGTCGCACTGCTGCCGTTGGATTTATCCACAGCATTCCATCTTCTTTGCACGACATGCAGATGTGCAAGTCGATGGGCTGGTCCTCAGCTGAATAAAATCTTTCCTTTCTAAAATAAGCCAAATCAATGACGATCTCTCCCATTAGGTCAAATTAATGTTGTGCCGCAGGGCTCTTCATTAAGCCCAATGTAACTCTCTATGATCCCTTTAGCTATGATTGTGCAGTCCTATGGCCTTAGGGTGGATTTGTATGCTGACAATACACAGCTGATGTTCTCCAATAATAAAAATCCTACCATTCCTCAGGAAGTCTTTACAAATGCCTCCCTCAGGTTGTACATAGGATGGAAAATTGTTGTTTGAAATTAAACTCTGATAAAACTGAGATTTTGATCTTTGGTTACCCTGAATCCATCTGGTCGCCTGATTGGTGGCCTAAGGAACTGGGAGATTCCCCTTGCCCAACTAGCACATCATAGAATTAGGGTGTCAAATGTGATGCTGAGTTATCCTTTAACACCCATATATTGTTCGATGCTGGCATCTGATTTTCTTTGTTATGCTCTTTAAAGAGGGGTTCGAACATCTTACCTGTCTCAGTGTGAAAGACAGTTGTGCATGCTCTGGTTACATCCAGATTGGATTATGTTAACCTACTTTATTTTAGTCTTCCTCAGTATTTGGTTAGGCATCAGACTTGGTCAGGCTGATCTTGAAGATATCACTTTTGTATTGTGGTGACATCCGACTTCCTCTCCTGTGTTGTTTTGAGGTCAGGTGTGTGATTCGGCCATTTTGGTGGTGCTGTTGTTGAGGTTCATTCTCTGAGCTACGCTCTAGTCCTTACATCTATGACTCTCTGCATGAGGCCCATTCCCTATAAAAATAGGTACAATGTGTGGGCGAGTGCAGTGATTGTGTCTTTGGAGTAACTTTCGCCCTCAAAGGCAAGCCCGTATGCGCTCAATCGTGCCAGAACAGGTAAAGGGACCCTGGTTCTCAATCCACAACCTGTCTTAGATGCAGTGCTTCTCAGCTGTTTCTGCTTATTACTGAAAGCGCAGAGCAGGACCATCGAGCTGCTGCTTAATCTACGCCACTTGGGAAAGAGCTATTCTGATTTCTCAGCTTGAATTGTCTTTCATTAGCTAAACACAATTTAGTGTGTTTAACCTTATAGCTGATTGTAAACTTGATGCCATCTGTTTAACAGGAATGTGGCTAAACGAGCATTCCACGCCTGATATTGCAATGGCTCTCCCTGACCACTATGGCATAGGTAATTTTGATCGTATGGACAAAAAGAGAGGCGGGTTAACAATCATTCTTAAATCTAAGCATACTTGCCTCATTGAGAATCTCTCTATCCCTGACAGTGAAGGCGTTGTTTTTTCGATAAGCATTTCTAACAATTTTGCATTCTCCGGCTCCCTTATATATCGTTCTCCTGGACAATCTTATCAGGTGGCGATCAATGTTAGAGGAGGCTCTTTCTCTGTTTGTTTTAAAATATGCAAATTTTAATAATCTGTGTGATCTCAACATTCATTTTGATGACCCCCAACTGCATAGCTGCTACCAACCTGGAGATTTGAATGCGCTTGAGTTAAAGCAACTAGTAAGATATCCCTTGCATTCCCTGGGCCATATTTTAGACCCTATCTTATCCACCCTCTCCTCTCTCGCTGTTGATCCCCCTATTCCTCAACATGGAAGGATAATATTGCCATTCTGGCAGTAGTGTCTGGCTTGACTGCAGCTGTCTTGAGCAAGGCTCCTGGTAAAATATTTAGACTCTGGTCTAAGCTGAAAACCTATTGCCTTCTGTAACCTTCTTTTGACCAGTTTTCCTCTGTTATATAAGGTTCCTTTGACAACTGCGTAAGGCAAGTTGACCAGTAGGTTATGACGATGTTAAATGACCTTTCCCCCCTGGGAATGGCCACAAAGAGCAAGGTACATCTACCTGATCCATGGTTTAATCAGAAGCTCTTAGCAGAAGAGTTATAAGTGCTTGGAGCGTGACTGGTGCAAACATTACAATGGTGAGGATAGACCATTTGTAAAGAAGCCTTCAAAATGTATCATAAGGCTTGCTTTGATGCCTGTGCAACCTTTTAAGATGGGACGTTAGCAGTGCCCACAGCTCTTCTACAGAACGTTTCCAAACCCTTAGATCTCTGCTGGGCCCAGCTTACCTGATGCCACAGCCTTCTCTTTCTCAAGCCAAGTGCAATGAACTTGCTGATTTTTGCTTTAAGAAGGTAGCTGATATTTATGTCCTCTTTGACAGTCCTGTGGAGGAAGGCATATCCACTGCAATCTGCCAACACTCTCTTCTTTCAGTCTACGTGTCAATGTAAATTTTGAGGCGCTCTAGACCACCATTAAGTCCAGGTTGCCTTTCGAACTGACGCATCTGTGGATTTTAAAATTGGGTAGTGAAATTCCTTCACCAGTTTGGTTTAATGTGTTGAACAGGTCCATCGTGCCGGCCACTGTTCCCTCATTGTGGAAACATGCTATGATTGTGCCCCTGCTTAAAAAGCCACCCTTGAATGTGAAAATTAATTGACTGATCTCGCTCTTGACCGGCACTAACAAAGCTTTTTGAAAAGCACATTAATTCTCAATGATCTACCTAATTAGAACCTGTAATCTTCTCACGGCTCTCAGTTGGGCTTCCGTCCTGATCATAGCATTGAATCTCCCCTTTTGGGGTTCACTGAGAATCTCAGAATGATTCTGGGTGCAGAAGGGACTGCTTCCTTGATTGTTTTGGATTTTAGTATGGCTTTTGACACGGTTTCCAATTTTGTGTTTCTAGGTAGGCTTGCTGACAGTTTAATTCAGGGTTTAGCCCTTCAATGGTTTTGTTCTTTTCTGGAAGTCATACTTTTCAAGTCATATTGAAACCGTTTCCTTCTGCTGTATGCTAGATGCCGTTCGGGGTCCCACAGGTATATTCCCTGAGTCCCATCCTTTTCAACATTGTATGCCTGCCACTGGTGGACATTGTGGAGGCTTTCGGCCTCATTGTGCTCTCATATCCTGACGTCACGCAAATTGTGAACGCTCTTCCCTGAACATACTTACAGATATCCAGTGACACTATGGGGCCGATTCCGATTCGGGTCGGAAGGGCACAGAACGCGATCAGTCCGGAAAAACTACGCGCCGTACGCGTGTTTTCCGCCCGACTCGTACAGCTGTACGAGCGAGCAAGTACGATGCGAGCTACATGAAATTCACCGACCGACTCCTTTCCGGGTCCAAACCACTCCGTACGTCTCGGTTGGAAGCTAACCATGGCGTGCAATGGATGCGATTCACGACCGAGCCAGTACGACGCACGCGTCGGACAGCCTGTGCGAGCCGGAGTGTCCGATTCCCAAATTGTCCGGGTGGTTGCCTTTGTGGGTCCGCGTCGGACCCCTTGTCACCCGCAGCCCTACGACTCAGACACAAGGGGAGACCCATGGGTCTCCCCAACACAGGCATGTACGGTGCGGATGGCACTGTAGGGGGCTCACTTGTCCTCGACATACCCATTCAGTCAATGGGAGCCCATGTACGCGTCGTACGACCGGCTCCCATTGACTTCTATGGGAGTCCGACCGAACCGAGTCCGACAGCATACGGCCGCATCGTACTCGCTCGGTCGGACTGCAGGACTCCGGCTCGGTCGTAAAACACTCAGGATACGGCTCGGTCGGTGTGCTTTCTGACCCGAATCGGAATCGGCCCCTTTGAGTGGTAGTTTTATAATTAAAATACTGCATATATTTTTTAGAACTCCCGTGGTATTGCACAGTGTTGTTGTAAGGTGTTCGTCAAGGGGGAATTTCAGTGCGTTTTTTTGGTTTACAGGACCCTATCCCCTTGGTTCTAAGGGCTTCTCTATACATTTTAGACATTTATGTACTGCGTTTGTGACTCCTTGCCGCAGAGGTGGAAAAATCAGTGCCAAGAACATTAGGTACGCAGTGAAATGATGAGCACTTTGTTTACTTTTTGCAGCTTCTACTGAAAGGTTACACTTTCACACTGGTAAAACAAAAAATTAAGAAGTACAGTGTGCTATCTTTAGCGTACAAAATATAAATAAATTAAAAAAAATGCAAATTATTTAACGTTTCTATGTTTCATTATTGTGCATTCATGAAAAATTATGTGTTTCAACAGAAACCACACCTCGGTGCTCTACAAGTGTGACAGCTTCTTATAAGTGATCATAAATCAAAACTTACTAACAATGATAAGGATTAAATAAAGCCAATAGCATAGTTGACATGCAGTGTAGGGCCCATACAAATGAGTAACTGTGGTAGGCCTGACCACGATTATTTTTAAAAATCTTTTGCTTTTTTTTGTGTCTCATCCTGTGATGTATAATAAATATTCTTTCATTGGGCTTTGCGCTACAATTCAGTGATGCAAATTATTGTGATGTTATCACGAGCAAGGTCTTATGGCATCACATACTGAGATTCAGGGTGACTGCCATATGATGTCATTGAGGTCAGAGGGTGCGTGATGTCACTTATGAGCCGGAGCCCCAACATTTTTGTAAATTAACGTCTACGCTTTGTATAAAGAATATACTATTTTCTAAACAATGTATAACAATTTGTGTGCACAATATAAATGAACATATTTGTGGTATGCTCTCTGCATAATATCTGTGTTTATTTGCCAATCACGCTGGTGAGCAAAGAGCAAACACTGGTTTATTTATTTATTTTTTTTATTTAATTTTTTTAATTATTATTTCAAATCAGGAAAACCAATACATACAGTTGTTTCAAGAATGACACAATCTTTTTCATCCATAAATCAATACATATATTCACATATTACTATATATATATACCAATGGGATGGGTGGAACCATGATTAGAAGAAAGAGAGAGATTCAGACTACTTCATTGGGGCTAACAGCTATTTTCTTAGTTCTCCTCTGCTACCCACAATGGACCCCAAACCCGGAGACCTCTTTTTTTAGCCCTTTTACCTTTACATTTATACAGTGCCTTCTCTAAATTAAAAACATGAAAAAGCCTTGCGTACCATTCCTGGAAAGAAGGCGGTTCAGCATCCTTCCATCGAGTTGCAATAATTAAACACAAAATGGCTGTTACCATAAAACAAAAATATGTTTGGGAAGAGTCCATCTGTAAACTGTCATCAACCCCAAATATAATCAGAGTAGGAGTTAATCGAGCTAAACCCCCTATAGCTTGATTGAGAAAATGATCTATTCTTTGTTTCAAAATACCGAGCTTGCTGCAGCCACAAAACATGTGAATCATATCAGCTGGGCCCTGATTACATCTTGGGCACCTATCAGTTTCCCTTTTCCCCCAACTAAATAATTTTGCTGGGGTATAGTAAAGCCTAAACAGAATTTTAAAATGTTGAGCTTTAAGATTTGCAGCCATAAAGATTTTTTTCGACAAATATAAAGACCTACACATGTCCACATCATGATCCCCCAACTTCCCAGCCCAAACACTTTCTGAAATGGCTATGTCGTCTTGATTGACATTCAGAAGAATTAGATGCAAATCTTTAACCCGTGGCTGCCTATGCCCCACCCAGTCAAGCATTGGAATATTGTCCGAATTGCAAAATTGAGCCATTGCTGGTTTAATTATCTCCCTTATTTGTAGATACTTTAAAAAAGTCTTTGAATCTACGCCATATTGTATTTGAAGCTCTTCAAATGACTTTATCTCTGATTGATCAAACATATCACCTACTGTATTGATTCCTGCCTGCTCCCAGTTCCTGCCTAACATATCATAGAGTAAAGAAGAGAACATTGACGAGCGCCATAAAAAAAGATATCTATGAGCCTTTGGAATTCTCAGAAGTTTTCTTACATTATTCCATACATTCCAGGCGGTTCTAATGAGTTTAAACTGCGTTTTTTTATAATATCTCCCATCGAGTTGCCTCAGTAAAACACCTGGAGCTAGCTCCCCTAGGGCCAACTCATAAATAGAGGGGGGTATCTCCCTAATTTGATCTGCCTGGATAGTTCCTATACAGTTTTTAGGCCGAAAAAGACTGACTATTTGCTGCAATGTTACAGCCCAAAAATAATATAACATATGGTGGATTGCCAAGCCCCCCCGGTTTTGTGGAAGAGTCATCAGCTTAATTGATCTTCTGATCTTATTATAGCCCCAAATAAATTGTGAAAATATTCCTTCAATTTTTATGAAAAAACCCTTTGAGGGTTCCAACGGAATACATCTAAACAAATAAAAAAAATTAGGGAACATAGTCATTTTGATGATATTTGCTCGTCCTATGATAGAGATATGTAAGTTATCCATTCGCTTTAATAAGTTACTTATCTTGTTAAACAGCTGTGCCGAGTTAATATCCCATACCGTCCCAACCTCCGCGTTTATATTTATCCCTAAATATGTGGCCTCCAAAGACCTCTGTGCGTCGTGAAATTGAGTATTTTTGGAGCAGACAATCTTGGTTTTACCTGTATTCAATCTATAGCCAGATTGACTCCCGAATTCCATTGCCAAAACCTCAATTCGATCCAAAGCTTCCTTAGAGTCGGGGGTAACTATTGCGATATCGTCTGCATATGCTAAAACTTTAGTGTTATATCCCCTGACCACTATAGGTTTTATAGCCTGATCATTTAACATTGTTCTAATTAATGGGTCAATATAAAGGGCGAAAAGAATAGGGGAGCACGGGCATCCTTGTCTAGTACCGCGTGAGATCTTGATTCTCCCAGATTCCATCCCCATCAATTGAATTTTAGCGTGAGGTTGTACGTACATAGCCTTTATAGCTGTCTGAATACGGGGGCCAAAACCATTGGTACTTAAAATCTGCCAAAGGAATGCCCACTCAACCTGATCAAATGCTTTCTGAGCATCCAATAAGATAAGGGACATTTGTCCCCCTGTCTGTTCCATAATGTCAAATAGTGAGATTACACGGCGAACGTGATCCGTTGTTCCCCGAGCAGGAATAAATCCATGTTGCCACGGACTGACCAGAGAGGCGATTATTTTTGCAAGTCTGAGCGCTATGATTTTAGAATATAATTTCTCGTCCGCTTTTATAAGAGATTGGCCAATACGAAGCGGGATCTTCAGATAATTTACCTTTTTTCAGAAAAATAATTATATTAGTGTCCTTCCAGGACTGAGGCGGACTACCCCGATACTGCACTGCTAAAAACAAATCCAGCAGCAGGTGTGCAAGCACAGGCTGCAAGGCTTAAAAGATTTCCATCGGAATTCCATCTGGGCCAGCAGCCTTACCAGACGCCATGATCTGGAGTGCCTCAGTGACTTCAGTTAATGAAATATCTTTTTCCAATTCCTGTATTATTGGGGGGGGGATAACTGTTCCCACCCCAACTACTGTTTGTGGGTCAACTTCAGAGCTGTATAATTCACCATAAAATTCTACGAGGACTTGAAGAATATCCTGAGGTTTGGTTGCCATATTCCCATCCTTCCTCGTTAGCTTCATAATATTATTTGCTGCCTCTGTTTCAATATAAGTGCGAGATGTCTCCCAGTCATCTCCCCATATTCATAATTATCCCTAGCCCGAGTTTGATAAAATATGGCATTCCTGTTGTTGTATATTCCATTAATTTTTGCTTTAGCACTAATCACTTTTAATTCTATTTGGCTCAATAATTCCATCTGTTTTTTTTCGATAGCTCCCAGGTGTAATTCCTCATAATTAGAAAGTCCAGCCATAAGCAGTTGCAAAACCTCACTCTGTTCTTTCCTAACGTGCCCTGCAAAACTAATAATCTCGCCCCGTAAACAAGCTTTAAATGTGTCCCAAACAGTTTCTCTAGATGCACTATACCTATTTGCCTCAAAAAATTGTTTAGTCCAGCTCCTAATATGGTCTATAAAGCCCTCGGTTACCAAAAGTCTCCTATCAAAAGACCATTTTGAGGGACAATTCACATGTTCCAGAACCTCAATTTCCAACATCAAAGGGTTATGATCTGATAAAGCCTTAGGCAATTTCCGTATATTAGCTCCCTCTATAGGGGAGGCAGAGATAAAAAAATAATTAAGCCTAACATATTTCCGATGAGGACAAGAGAAATATGTATACCCGGCATCTCCAGCTTTTTTCCTAGCCCAAACATCCACTAATCCATGACTACCCGCTAAAGCTTTAAGTGCCTTAAATACAAACACTGGTTTAAATGAGTTTTGCATTGACTCCTGTGCTTCATGCACTGGTTCGCTTGCAGGTGTCACAAGGGACAATTCAGGGGTAGCAGTTGTTACCCCAGGCAACTTTTAAATGATGTCTATGTCATAGCTGGCAAATTTTCAGTTTGTTTATGCGTGACATTTCTCTATTTTCAGCAGACTTATGTGTGACATTTCAATACATTATTTGTGACACTTTGCGGGACAATTCATCGCTAGTAAAGCAAGGCAGTAATGTTCAAGCAGTGAGTTAAATGTCCCCCTTTCGTGCAACATAATATTCTAATAACTGACTTAGAAGATCCATGTGGTCCACTCCATGGCCTAAGTGCACAACTACGAAAAGCCATTTCCAGGCCTTAGGTGATACATTAAGGATGCAAAGGGCGACACGCTCCAGAATCTGGCACCCTCTGAAAAACACTAACTTCTACATACAGCCACAGTACTTACCAAACAAAGTTAATCATATATTCATTTTACCCTTAGGCTGGAGCCAGTAATAGGTTCCCTTCACTTGGTTCAAGTACTTGTTCTGCCCGGAGTCCCTCAAAAGCCTCAACAGCCTCCTATTTAGAGTGAGGGGCTGGAGGATGGGCAAAAAGTACAAACCACAGAAGGTACATCGATATCTGTGAGTGTAGTTTACTGTCGGTTCCTTTCTCTTCCTTCATGAGTCTTCCTTCCTGGGCTTGTTGGGGCTAGTAAGGCCAGTGTTAGGGCTTGCAAAGGTCGGGCCATGGGTGTCAATTGCCACCACTGTTTGCCGTCCAGGGGGGTGAGCCTCATCCCGCTGAGGTGCATTCACTCATCAGAGGTCCTCATTAGTTGCCAACAAGAGCTTAAATATGATTTTGCTTTTTTTGGCTTATTTTAGACAGTGAATTCTAAAGAAATGTATTCTCTTTATCAGAGAGAGAAGGTACATGGAAAACGAGTTCTGTCAAAGCATACCATTTTCACTTACATATAGTGCAACACCTTTTCAAGCTTCATAAGGACATAGATAGAGCAGGTACCACATGGGCATCAAGAGCGCAAGGTTCCCTCCTATACACTGAATAAGTGCGTGGCACAAGTGCACGCTTCCATGGACGTCAATTCACTAAAATGTCAGGAGTAGCGGAAGTGACATCACATGCCATTTGACGTTTATTTTCCTTAACACACGCACAGATTCACTCACACTATTTCTCATATAAACACCTTCTCCCCCGCAAGTACACACATAACATACATTAAAAATCTTTTTTTACTTACCTCAGCAACCAGATAGGGTCCTATTCTTGCTGATTTTACTTCCTTTTTTGAGTAAATAATGTAGCACGAAAAGGCAAATTATGTGGCTAATGCAGCACTCTTTGTAATAGTATTGCTACATTATTTCTTCATTTTTAAACTTGGTAACACTCTCTGGGCATTGGCTGCACCTCATTAATACTAGTCTAACACCCAACTATAGCAATAAGCAAAAGAAAGATGACCAGTCCAGCTTTAAAAAAAAAAAGGCCTTCCACTGCGCAGCAACACGTGTTGTCGCATTTTTTATAACTTTTCAACCGTTTGACCTAGAAACAATTTTATTTTGTTAAAATCAGCAGATTATGAGGCAGATAATGGATTATGTAGCAAATGCGGCAAATCCATAATTATGTGAAAATCGCTTTGGCTCCACAAGTGCATAATTCCAATGGTCCTGCTATTAGTGAAATAAAACAATTAACAGAAAACAAGGAAACTGGAGCCCTAACCGACATCAATAATGAGGAGCTGCCCTTGTATTCCTGGTACTGATTTTGCCACTTCTGAGACCAAGGACGCAGTGGCAGTGCCGGGGTCACAAAGTGAAAGCCAGGGGTCGCAGCTGCAACCCCTGGTGACTCCTAAATGACGTTCATGCAAGCTTCTCTTGCACAAACACATGTATAGAGATAGAGAACAGGGATAATGTAAGCACCAGCAGTGTGAGCTTCCCTCCCCCTGAGCTAGTACAGTCTGAAGCAGCAGTGGAAGGATTACTCAGACAGAAGAGTTTAAAGGACACGAGCAGTGCACCTACACACCCAGGCAAGCAGCATCCACGGTACAGTTGGATTTAAGGTGTCTTGCAAAAAGGTAAGTAATGGGCTTATATTTGACATAAAGAAAATTTTTGAAAGCACAGAAAATAGAGATATAGACATGATATTTCACAGCACAATAATTGCACTTCATCCATATTTTTTGTAGAAGAGCTGATCATTTTATGCTCCTCTAAGCTATCGTTTTCCTGGACATTCTGCTCCCAGCTCTGAGCTTTTCTTTTATAAATCATCATTAGATTGACTAGCCCAGTTTAAATTTAGTCACTAAAGGTCCCCTAAGACTGCAGGTCTCAGAATGTTTTTAGTTTGTAAATGGTAAGTTCCAAACTGTAAACAAGCTGACCCGCATGGTCTTAAAATAAGTGAAATACATACTACTTAGGAAAACAGAGCCTCCTCTCTGAAAATTTGAAGATCTTTGTGTGATTGCTTTCCTTTGAAATTATCCTGATATGCTGCTGTATTCAGACTTTCTGTTGCGAATCTCAGAAATGGAAAATACGTCTTTTTAATTAAGAATTCACATTCTGTTTTCCTTATGCTTCCATTTTGAGATGCAGTTGAAGGGCTAGTTTTGGTGGGGTGAAAAAATTGAGGTAAATGAAAGAGTAGCTTTGTGAGGAAAATATTTCCAAGGTGGGAAAATGTCATTTGTGGACGTTTTCTTCATAAACAAGTTTTGGCACGTCGGCATTTTACTCACTAGAGCTTCCATTGCCCACATTACATTCCTAGTTTGGAACATACCACCTCCAAGTATCCTACCACCTCCAAGTATCCTTTCCAGTGGGTATGCAGATGCTGCCTGTGACCTTATCACGGTGGTCTGGAGCTGAGCCCTGAAGACACTGTGCCCTCTGAGATCAGCAGTGCTGAAGAAGGTCGGACTGGACCGCAGTCCCACCAGTTCAGGTGAAACCTTATATGGACATTCTGAGGAAGGGCAGTTCTGCACCACTGTGTGCCCTATAAGTGCTCCATGAAGAGGTCAGTGACGAGGATGAATCTGAGTGACTTTGCAATGGCTGTCAAGTGCTGCTGAAGCATCTAAATACATGTGGAATGGCCACTCTCGTCTCTTAGGTTACTTGGTGCTGTTGATGAGCATTAGGGATTCTGTATTTGATGGGTTAAGTTTTAAGTGGGAGCTTGACATCCAATTCTGGATACGAAGTAGGTAGATATTTAGTCATTGGATATATGGGGTAAAGAGATTTTCTGGAAGTGTTGTGCATCGTCAGTTTACTAGTGGAAATTGGTATCATATTCAAGGAGTGAGGATACAGGGAGTCCCATGTACAGACTGTACAGATAACAGGGGAGATAAAGGATCCCTCAGGTTCTTCAAGGAAAACAGGGGACTGGTAGTTTCTGTTATCTAGAGGTTTGCATTTGGACAAACTGATGTCCTTTATTACAGTTGTTTGGGTGGGTGATGGTACAAACATAATAAAGTCCAAAATCCAGAAAGTACTAAATAGTTTTGGTAAGGAGCATGTCCATATATATTGCATGCAATAAGCACCAAAGAAAAAAAATCAAATGAATGACTGACGCTCAGCTAATAATAAGTTAGGCTGCAGTACTGGAGTTTGTTCTTGTTTATTTTCAAACCTTGAAATTGTCCAAAGCTGATTAATTTGAATGCAGTTAGGAAAATGAACTTTAACCATTTCAAAGTTTAAAAATAAACAACATTAATCTAAAAATATTTCATATTGCATCCTGAAGTATTTTAAGGCGATTGGTACATTTATTATAGTTGATTATTCCATTCAATATTTTGTGTATGCTCTTTGCTCACCATATGCTAATTAGTAACTTCTGGTAATTCTGATTAGGTTTGACTGTCAAGACTCGGTTGGCAGCAGCAGAGAAGGTCCATTGTTCTAGGAGTTTCTCGTTAAGTGGGTAATTGTGATACAAATGCAAAGACCCTTCTTTATATGAACTCTTCAAACCACTTAGAATTTGGCACATGTCCAATAAAAAGTGGTAGAAACTACAAACAGAAAGAACATTTCCAGTAAGCAACGCGGCTAAAGCCGTGTGTTCTGTAAGGACCTTTTGGTATGATTTAATGATTTTCTTATCGTGTTCAGTTGCACCTGGCTAGAACCTATCTTGCTCGATGTATTTAAAACCCTTTTTTAGAAGATTTATTTCACAAGCGCTGCTATCTCTGGACAGTGGGAAGTCTAGGACTGATATCCTCCTTCTATCTGCAAAACATAGAATTGAGATTGTTGAACTAACTTGGGTTCAGTATGGTCAGTACAGGTTGGAGACATTTGAGCTATGCTGGTCTGGTGATATACCATGCAATTAAGGTGCTGCTGAGCATGTCAAATAGCACACTGGATCAGCAGAGTTCAGTCGGCATCTGTCGCATTCTCCTTATTCTACCTAGCTACCTAAGTGGTGCCTTTAGCTGCAGCCGGCACGAGGGGTCCATTTCAAGGTCTTCTTCATTGGCCATCATGCATCCTATGAGTATGAATATGCCATTGATAGACTCCCATTTTCACTCTTTGATTATGTGATTGTTGATTTAGGTGCCTAGGATCAAGTGTAGGGTTGTCATCTTTCTTACCACCCTGCACTTAAAAATACAGCCAGGCAAGTCTAAAAGGGTGACCAGGATGCTACACACCCTACTACCTTCACATCCAATTATGGAATGTTCTCCCATTAACAGGGAGAGGTATCCACCCTCATCTAAACTTCAAGTAAATAGTTAAAGTTTCACTGCTTGCCTCCTTATGCTAATGCAAAGATGCTTGTTCAGTTAGGTGCTATATGTCCAGCTTCAGTTCCAGAATGTTCTCATTCAGGGAACAATGTGCTCTGAAGGTACCATCATATTATACCTATCGAGGACTGAGGTGGAGATCTGAATGACTTGCTAGCACCATAAAGTACCAGTGTTACTTCCACATTTGCCATTTCCAATACATTATATGGTTTGGACAGATCTGACCTGAGCTTCCAGACATGGACGCTTGGTTTGATGATGAATTTCATGCACAATCATGCACTTGATACAAGGTTTCCATGTTAGACTTCATACTTACAAGGATGTTTCCTAGTAGCAGGAATGCGCAGATCTCTCTCAGAAGTCTTCTCCTCTTTCTGTGGGTTGAGAGAGAAGTTGACAGAGTGGCTCTTATGGATGCAATTGATGC
Source organism: Triturus cristatus (assembly GCF_964204655.1). Taxonomy (NCBI): domain Eukaryota; kingdom Metazoa; phylum Chordata; class Amphibia; order Caudata; family Salamandridae; genus Triturus; species Triturus cristatus. The sequence goes on from NC_140590.1 coordinate 562,444,173, forward strand.
CCTCTGACGGGAAAAGGCATTCCGAGTACCCGGCTCTTGCTGAGAGGCATGGTGGCTGGCACTGTCTAGTGTGGAGGAATCTTTTCTTGGTGTCTCAGGAGTAGCCTTGTGTTGGGGCTGCCAGTCGTTGGGCAGTTGACGGTGCAGGCCTTCAATGATGAAAATGTTCTGAATTGTGTGCTGCACAATCAGAAGCAGTGAGTATGTGAGAGTTAGGGCCCTCAGATGATCTATTGGGTTAGTGGCTACCATGGCCACAATGGAGTAGTAGGAAATGCAGTACTGCCCAATCGTGGCGACAAAGAGCAAAGCAACATCCAGGGCGCGGCTTGGGTTCTTCCGATTGCACATTTGTCTCCTGTCAAATTTGAAAACAATGATTCCTCCAAGGGCCCCAATCGACATCAGGCTCAAGCAGATCACATGGAAGATGAAAAAGGTTGTGAGCACTCGATTCCTTAGCTGCTCATCCTTTAGTTGCAACTCGTAAACTATGAACAGTGCTAATCCCACAACCAGCATGGCAATCCCACAGATCAGGCCTATGAAAGGGGCCTCCCGCCAGGACCTTAGCTTCAGGTGGTGCGGGTGATGGACCTCGTCATCTATTAAGCGCCCCACGTTCTTCCACATCACATATGACATGGCACAGGCAAAGAGGCTGAACTCTAGATGAAAAGGGTAGAGATAATAATAGGCCTTCTTCAGGAGAATGCACACAGAGTTGCAGTTGCAGTTGCCTTTGGATAAAGTTTCATCTGAAAGTAAAAATAAAAAGAATAAGCTCAAGTGAAACTCAAAAGCTCTTTCTACTCACAATTGCATCTTTTTTAATCAAGTAGTTATCTTTTGACTCAAAGGAACTTTTTCCCATAGTGACATGGAGCAAGCTAGTCTGCAAAACAGTAGTCTAACACAAGCCAAAGACGCGCCTGCGGAGCGGGGGCAGATTTACCATAAATGTTTTCCCTTTCATTTTGGAGGTACTTTTAATCCTTCCTAAATGTCTTTATATTACCGCTATGCAATTTATTTAAGAGGTTGAACAATTTTGCCTATTATTGCTAATCAGATTTCATTGAGTTGTTAGTGTTAGTTTTTAGTAACTTTAGACCCGTTGACGCTCAAAACTATTTTTTGGTTAAAATTGGCAAATTATGCAGTAGAGATGATAGCTTATGGGGCAAGTGAGGCAAATCCATACTTATGCAGAAAGGGCTGCAGAATCGCATAATTCCACTGGCCCTTTACGTATGTTACTGCATGCCCCATTATAATAGAGTGTATAACGGTTTAACTGTTCATGCTTGACATAGTCTTATAGACTTTTTGTTTTTCTTTGTGTGTGTATATATATCATAGGAGTATTTATAAATCAGGGAAGGTGTGTTGCAGTATATCATTGAGTCTTTTACTTTTTACACCAGCTGTGTTGCATATTATGGCGGGTGGTTCATATTGTGATGGTTCATGTGTGGTAGTGAGATAGTGGGTGTCTTTGTCTATGTTATTTCTTCTGTATTGGTTTATGACAGTTGTAATCTGTCTCAATATTGTTGTATGTGTTTTTAAACTAATATTATTTATATAACAGTAATGGGTTAATTTGTGAAATAGACTTATGTTTTTGTAGTATTGGTTACCTTAATAATATTATGCTGATCAATAGTCCTGCGCTAAGTGTATTTTGAACGCCAAACATTGCAAATATATTTTTATTTAAAATAAGCTTTATTAGTTTTCAGAAATAAGCAAGCATATCAAAAATAAGGCAAACAAAGTAAATACAGGGGTGACAAGTAGGTACTGGTAGTATAATGAATCGTAAGGTCTCTTGGAAAAGGCTGCCATAGTACATGGTTGTATGTATACTCAACATTAGAACAAGTAAAGTAATCACAAGTCTAGGTGAGGATACAGAGCAGAATCATAAGGAGAGGGTTGTGATAGAAGGGCACACACTTCAATGAGAATTCCCTTAGGGGAATATGGGAAATTGTGTACAGTTTATGGTGGTTTATTAGTAGCAAAATAGTCATCTAAGGACTTCCAAATATATATTTGTTGAGGTTTCCATGGGGAGTGTTGCAAGGTGATGTTGTTCGCCCCACTGATATGTGATACCCAATTGATCCAGGTTTGAAAAGAAGCCTTGTGTGTGTCTTTACAATTAGAGGTAATGTTTTTTTTTTATGCTGTTAGTAAGAGATCAATTAAAAGGCAATCTGCCGATCTTTTAATGCTCGGGGCAAGGAATCCTTTAAAGATAAATGAGAATTCCTTCTTGGGGTGGATGGTAAAGAGTTTTGTAAAGAAGAGGAAAGCATTTTCCCAGAAGAGGGTAACTGATTTGCAGTGGAAGAGAAGGTGTGCGAGGTTGCCAACTTCTTTACACAGTTCCAGCAAATGGGGCTCTCTAGAATTTCCAGGTTGTGAAAAATGTTGTCCAAAAGGCTTTGTCTTTTAACCAAGAGTTTTGTAAAGAAGAGGAAATCATTTTCCCAGAAGAGGGTAACAGATTTGCAGTGGAAGAGAAGGTGTGCGAGGTTGCCGACTTCTTTACACAGTTCCAGCAAATGGGGCTCTCTAGAATTTTCAGGTTGTGAAAAATGGTGTCCAAAAGGCCTTGTCTATTAACCAAACGTTTGTTTTAGAGAGTACTGGTGATATTTTATGTGTGGTGATGGATTTCCAAATGGCTATCCAATGTGGTTCGGATATAGGGTTGGAAGAATGGGTTTCCCAGTATTGTATTATGTTCTTTTTAGGCTTTGTGGATGTGGGTTGGGTTAAGTGGTATAGTTTAGAAACCTGGTGACCAAGTTTGTTGAGTTTTCCAGTGAGCATTGGGAGAGACGGCCCCCTGGAGTGGTGTTTGGATTTGTGTATGGCTGTTTTTATCTTGAGGAATTTGTAGAACTCCGAATTATCTAGTTAGTATTTTGATTGTAGGATTGAGAAGTGTGGGGGGAAATAATGAATCCTAGCTGTCGAGGAAAGAAGATCCCTTTGTTGATCCAGGAACCCCAATAGAGTGGTTGACCACTTTAAGAAATACCTGGGTTCTGCCAGAGGGAGGCTAGAGAATAGCATCTCATCCGAGAGGGAAGATTCCTGATTATACTCAGTAGGATTTTTTTTGTTTTTTTTAGTATGGATTTGGAATCGGTGTGATATTTGCAGTTGGTAGTAAGCAGGGTTAGTAGGTCTGAGTTGTTCAGAATAGCACTTTCCACCTCTAACCATACAGGTGTATAGTTATCCGGAGGATGAAACCTGTAAGTGCCTTGTTTGGCTAGGAAGGCAGTCTGGTAGTCTTTGAAGTTGGCCAGGTTAACGCCACCTAGGGAGGTATGTAGACGGAGTTTATTTAGTGTTTTTCTTTATTTTTTGTTTTGCCAAATGAATCGTGAGAGCATTATGTCTAATTTGTGGTGGAAGTCTTCAGAGAGTAGTAAGGGAAGGATACTGATTAAGTAATTAATTATTGGTGTGATCATCATTTTAATGGTTTCTCTGCGCCCCCACCATGTTATCAATCTAGAAGACATACTATCAAGTAGGTTTTGTTTTTTCAAGGGTGAATTGTTCGTTATGTTGAATGGTATCTATTAGATTTGAACCAAATTCTACCCATAGATATTTTGTGTTTTGAGGCCGCCAGGAGAGTCCTGAATTTTCTAGTATTTCTTTTGTGCCATGTGAGTTGAGTGATTTAACTTACGATTTGCCCTATTCAGTTTTGTAATACTATAAGCATTCAAATGCATTGTGAGATTGTGGTGACCTTTGACTGTATGTGTTTTAACTAACTCCATTTTGAATGTACAACATCATTTTTGTGCTCTTGCATGATTTCATTTCGTGCCTTTTGCAGCTTCAGAGTGGGATGTTTTCATCTTCTCAGCACAGAGCAAAACAGCCTTGCTGGGACAGAATATTTGGAATGTACTTTTGAAAGCGTGAGAGAGGAATGTACTTCTCTGTCTCAGAGTCAAAACACGGAGGGCTGGTCAGCTTCTGTCTTTCCCTTGAAACAGTCTGGTACGGTCAACCTTGATTTTGCAGTAGATGAAGGGATGGGGCATTTCTAGAAGTCTCTCTCCCTGGGTAGGTAAAGGTATTAAAGACAGGAAGTTTTGGTGCTCATTTGTGGGATGGACACACCGTCACAGGGCAAGTTTTGCTGTCCCATTGAGAATTCTGGACGACTGAAAGGGCTTCCCAGTTGAGCTGACCAGAATTTTGTGCACTAAAATGGTGATTGTTAGACCTGGTACCATTGGCCTGAGTCTCCCTTCCATTTTTTGCTGTTGTTTCCTCTGTTTTTGATGTTTTGCTGGTTTTAGATGGTTTGGGCACTGTGTCACTGCTATTCAGTGCCACAGTGCAAGTGCTCCCTGTTGGAAAGTATTGTAATGGATTAGTGACTCCATGATTGGCTTGTTTGATTTACTTGTCAGACCCTAGTACAGTGCACCATGTGTGCCCAGGGCCTGTAGATCAAATGCTGCTAGGGGGCTTGCAGCACTGATTGTGCCACCCACAGAAGCAGCTGGTAAAATGTGTCTCAGGCCTGCCATTGCAGAGCATGTGTGCAGTCTGGTACTGCCATGTCGACTTGGTAAGTGCACCCACTTACCAGTCCCTAAACCGTCCCTTTTCTACCTGTTAGCCACCCCTAAGGTAGGCCCAACGGCAAGGTGCATTGTAAGTAAAAGGTAGGACATGCCCGGGTATGTGTGTGGCATTTCCTGATAGTGAATTACAGCCAATTTTGTTTTTCACTATTGCAAGGCTACCTGTTCCCATAGGTGTAGGAGAGTAGGATCTGCTTCACATGGGTACTCCCCCTTTTTGCTGGTGTTTCACTGTTTTTCGACCTTAGTCTGGCTATGGCCCTGCTAATCAGGACCACAGCCTAGCTGCTTCCTCTCTAAAATGGTTTCCATGTACATTAGGTACATATCTAATTGGATTCTGGAGTGCCTTATAAGCCCCTAGTATATGGTATACTATGTACCTAGGGCATAGGTACCTCAGAGGCCTACCAGGGGCTGCAGCATATATTATGCCACCCCTGGGAAGCACTCCAAAATGACACCACAGGTCTGCTACTGCAGCCTGGGTAAGGGTGTGCTTGCACCCCTTACTGTGGTATAGTCTACCTATATCACTACCCTATACAGACACATATAAACCTATAAGCCACTCCTATGGCAGCCCTTGACAATCCTGAAGGCAGAGTGCTTGGTTTTATGTGAGAGGGTGCCCAAGCATGAGCTGAGCCCCTCTGCAGCTTTTGGAAATACTTCCTTATGGCTGTTCTGTGATACAGCCATACCATATACTCTTAAGTGCATTATAACTTTGCGGTAAATGCTACCTTTGGAATGGCTGCATCAAAACATGTCGTGTTTGGTGTCAAACGCTTTGGAATACTACCCCTCCCGCCCGTTCTGGCGGCGGGGGTAGCATTCCACATTTCTAGACGGAGAGACATGTTCACACTGGCTAAACCCGGTAGGACTTTCCTGAGCCCTGGCATCACAAAATAGATGCCTCTGCCACAGACACGGGTCTGGCATCCTGCTGCTGACCGAAACTCCAGCAGGGGAGGCCTGGACAATAGGTTTCCTGTCGAGGGAGGTGTAACAACCTCCCCAGACAGGCTGATGTGTATTGGGGCTGGGCGGGAGCACTCTCTGGTTCTTTGAAGTCCTGCACTGGGGGCACACTTGGTGTCCCTGTGCATATTCCAGTTCAAACCGGTTGCAGGGTCTACCTGCCCCTGCTCTGGCGTGAAACTGGACAAAGGAAATGGGTGTAACCACCCCTTTTTCCTGGCCCACCCATAGGTGGGGCCTTAGAGTTAGTCCATCCCCTAAACTCACTATAAGTATAGGAATCCAGTCCCTAGGACTTTAGATTACCCTGGACGAAACTCTGCAATGTACATAGTGGACCTTCGACGTTCTATCCTGACTAGAAGACTGAAGAGATCTCCCTTGGGGTCAAGGAGTGACTCCCCTGCTTGGCAGGCACCAAAGAAGCAACTGAACGGTCTGCAATTCTGAAGCTCCCGCCCGATGCCGAAGTTTCTGCATCCCCAGAGGTGAATTTCCAGACTTCCCCGAGGCTACCCTGAGTCCACAGCAAAGCTGAGGCCCGTAGCTATCGTGGGTGACGTAGAACCATGACCCCTGGACACCGTGAACTTTTGCAGCAACACTATCTTCCTGGTCTTCCTTGAAGTTGTGCTTTGGGCTCAGAGTAGCCCCAGTCTTGAGCACCTCCTGCACCAAAGATTGTTGGCCTCCACTCCATGAGTGACCCGTGGGCCAGCTTCAAGTGCAACCACTCGAGGCACCTTCACGATCACTAGCCCGTTGGCTAGCAGGTCCCGACGAAGGCAACTCCTTCTCTGCTTGGGCTTTCCTGGTTGCTCCAGACGTGCCCTTACTTACCCTTGCTGGGTGAGTCCATCAGACCTTGCTGGTCTGCACCGCAGTCCTTTCTCTGATTTCCAGTGACTTGCCGTTGCCAAGGCTTGTTGGGTCCATTCTGGTCGCTGACACCGCAGCACTCGACAGACTTCATGGGACAGCTCGAATCTGGCTCGTGGACTTCGTTGACACCTCCTGGACCTCGTGGCTGAAGAGTCAAGACACCCATCAACTCACCTGAAGCACCCGACATCTGTGGGCATTGGTCCATCCGGCCCTAGGTCACTGGCTAGTGACCCAGACTCTGTCCCCTCTGCTTTCAGGTTCCTTACCTCCTAGATCCAGGATTGGATCTCTCCGGACACTTCTCCTCTTCACGGCAGCAGCAGTTCTTTGCAGGCTTTCATTGAAATCGACGACGCGACCCGACACCAAAAGACACCTATGCACCCGGCTTCCCTGCGTGATGTAACTCGAGTACTCCGGTGCTCCCGTGGGTGCTGGCCCTAGAACTTCTTAAGTCCAAAAGGGTTTGGTCCTGACTCGATTCTAAGTGTCCCTAATCTTTAAAATTCCAACCGCGACATTGCCCATAGAAGATAATAGGAACCCGCGGTTGTGTTTTCACACTGCATACAGCTCCCGTGGGTCCCCTGTGTCACTACCTTGGGTGGTTCCTTGGAGTCCTAGCGATTCTAGAGGCAATAGGCCTAGTGCCTATTCCAGTTGTGGTTCTTATACCACTTTTTTGGTATATGGTTTGGTACGCCTCTAGGGCTCAAACGTGTATTTGTGCTTTTACTGATGCTTGTTCACTTGTAACTTAAGTACTTCGAACTCCAGTCTCATAAACAGACTAGAGGGGTGTGTGTTAACCTAAATACATATATTTTAAATATATACCTGGTGTGGTTGTCCTTTCATTTGATCATTCAAGAGATTATAGACTGGTAAAACAAGCTGCTTTACATTCCTTCAAGACTTAGCCTGAAGGCTGCTCTCCATAGCTACCTCTAGGATAGCTTTCACATAAGGTTGTCTTTAACCATTCACCATAAGGGGTTGTTTGGACTGATACAAGGTGCCCACTAGAACTAGTGGACAGCATATATCAGGCCATCTTCTCACAATAGGCCAGAATGGGCAGTTTGAGTATAACATCTTATAGTTCTAACTGACCCAGGGAACATGGTAGGAAAACAAATTTAGTATGCCTGAACCCAGAATGTTAAAATACATCTTTTAGTGAAGCTGATTTTTACATTCTGTGTTTGAAAATACCACTTTTAGAAAGTAGGTACTTTCTTACCTAACCATCCAGCCTGCCTCTGCTAGGTTGTGTATTGCATTGCATGTCTAGTTTGTGAGTGACAGGAGGGCTTGGGCTCCAGCAGTCTGATGAGTCAGGGCTAGGCTGAATAGGACCTTGGCTGAATAGAGAGTGGGGGGGGGGGGGAGATTTCCTTTCACCCCCATGAGCCCTCATAGAATAGAGAGTAGGGGGAGGAGATTTCCTTTCAGCTACCTGGGCCACGTCTGCTTTCAACAATGCTGTCTCCACCTACTGCTAGGAAGCTGCACAGAACTGGGTTTGGCTAGGTACAGGCACCCTCTGCCTTCAGAGGACAAAGGATTTACTAGTATAAATATTGGGGCCCAGACCCCAAGACTTTAGATCACTTCTGAGAATCAAGGTGAACCTTTGCCACGGAGAGGAACCATAAGAAGCTGAAGGAGTTGACTGCCCCTGTGCCAGTGTGCTATTTTCTGGGGTTGGCCTGCAGTGATTGCTTATTTTCCATGGAAAAGGAGAAGGAAATTTTATTGAACTTTCATCATCTTGAAGAAGAATCTCCAAGGGCTTGAACTGTGTTGCCTCCTGCTGAAGTCTCAGGGATACAAGACTTCACCCCCAGCCCCCCCTGAATTTCCTTGCTGGGAATTCTGTCTGCAGAAGCCTGCGTATTGTTGGGAGCTGAAAGCGCGACTCATTGAGAAGAAACGTGTCACATCCGCAGCTGTTGCCGTCGCATTATCGGAGAGGCGTGTCGCCACCGCAAGGATCGCTGTCGCATCACTGTAGAAGCGTGTCTCTGTCGCAGCTATTTGTCGTCGCATCACCGGAGAAGCGTGTTGACACCGCAAGGGTCGCTGTCGCATCACTGGAGAAGTGTGTCGCAGGGCCTGTCTGGGCTCAGAAGTTCCAGAGTCGCCGCACGGCCGTCGGGCATGCACGCATCGCCTTCACGTCATCGCATCGCATCAAAGACGCCATCTTGTCACATCACACCTGATCGTCGCATCGACGCACCATCTTGTCGCATCGCAACCGGAACGCAACACGAGAGCGACACATCACCTCCTCTCCGGTAAGGAACAGACGCATCTCCTACTTTGCGCAAGCACTGAGGAACAGATGCATCGCCTCCCCCGAAACAAGGAGACGACGCATCGTTCTCTCTGCGAACCTTTTGTTTATCTTGAGTGACGTATCCAAAGGTACTTTTTGAGAAACGTGTCGCATTTACCATCATCTCTGAACTAAGCTATTTTCTACCATTTAAAAGTCATTTTCTTAATACTGTATTGTGGATTTTTGTTGTTTGGGTCTTGTGTTAAGTCTATATAAAGAATACTTATTTTTATAAAACCTGTGTGGTGTCCATCTGTAGTGTTTTCAGTGTATTACTGTATGTGTTCACAAATGCTTTACACAATGCCTCTGAGATAAGCCTTCCTGCTCATGCCAAGCTACCACAGGGTTGAGCAGGGGTTATTTTAGGAGTGTAGCCCCCTTACCCTGACTAGACGCAAGGGTCCCAATTGGACAAAGGTGCAAACCATTGCCAACTAGAGACCACCAGTTCTAACAGTGATGTATGAGCTACAAGGTTTATTGTTCTGTGATGTTTTCATGTTGGGCTCTCTATAATTGATTCTTTCATTTGACAGTTTATTTCTGGCATTTGAAAGTGCTTCTTTCTTGCATTAGACGTCCTTTATTATCTGCTCATGTTTTCCTCCCTTACATTTGACTTGTGAATCTTCCATCATTATTATCTGCGTATATGTTTTGCTCCTTTGCATTTGGCCTGTGAATGTTCCATCATTATTATCTGCGTATGTTTTGCTCCCTTGCATTTGGCTGTGAATTTTCTATTATAATTATTATCTGCCTATGTTTTGCTATCTACTATTATTACCTGCTTGTGTTTTAGCTCATGCATTTAATCACTTGTGAGTATTTTATTATTATTTGCTTGTACACACACACACACACACACACACACAAACACACACACGCACGCACACACACACACACACACACACACTTGCAGATTGTTATACCGGATTCATTTGACATCTGGGAAAGTCTTTCTGTTAGAGAGTGTTGCATTAATAAAACCCCTTGCTTTATTTTAAAACTGACTTTTGATTTGCCTCATTTTGTGGGTGCTGAGCTTCATTTCCAGGTGCTTTTGCCTGCTTTACGGAGGGCCTCATCTTAGGAGTGCTAAATTATTTTTTTGGGGAGCGTAAAGCAAGACAAGTTTATATCCCAAAACTTCTATTGTTCTATAGTTTCCATTAGAGCCTGGATAGAGGGGCCTGGGTTTTCTGCGATTATTAAAATATTGTCTGAATAAGCCAAAAGTTTAACTATTTTCCCATTGAAATCAATTCCCGAGATAGTGGGGTTTCCTTTAATGTTTAAGAGAAGGGGTTCCAGTGCTAGTAGGAAAAGAGATGGGGTCCTCTGTCTGGTGCCTTTTTGTAGCTTAAGTGGGAGCAATAAGGAGCCATCGATGCAGATAGGGACGCTTGGGTTTGTATATAGAGCCATGGTCATTTTTTATAAATTCGGCACTTAGGTTAAAAGTGTTAAGGGATTGTTCAAGGATGGTCAATGATACTCTGTCAAACACTTTTTCGGCGTATAGTGTGATCGCAACAGAGGCTGAAGTAGCTGATAAAGCTTTATCTAGGACACAGCTTTCCAAACTTTTCATGTTGGTGAAATACTTTTTGGAGAGACATCAATTTGGGACACAGTAAGGCAGTGTAGCGAGCGAGCGTAGCGAGCGAGCCCGAACAACTTAAGGGGTGTTCGGGAGGTTCTCCCCATGAAGAAAATTTTGAAATAAAAGTGAGCAAATGGTGCATTTTCAAGAAAATTTTGAGAAAGCAGGAAGGTTACTAAAACAATTGTGAATCTGTTCTAACAAAGACAGTGACTGGCATAACTGGGTGTAAGGTTAGGTTTGTGGCTGAAGCAAGAATATAATCATGCCCAAATTGACACATGCCCCAGTGATTTATGGCACAAAGAGGGCTGGTTCACGCACTGCCAACCCTTCCAACCATGTACAAAGTCCTCCTGCTGGTGAGCGAACCCGAACCACCCAAGAGGGGTTCGGAGGGGTTCTCCCCCCGGAGAAAATTTTGAAAAAAAAGTGGACAAATGGTGCATTTTCAAGCAAATTTGAGAACACAGCAAGGTTAATAAAGCAATTGTGAATCTGTTCTAACAAAGACAGTGACTGGCAATACTAGGTGTAAGGTTAGGTTTGTGTCTGAAGCAAGAATATAATCATGCATACATTGACACATGCCCCAGGGATTTAGGGAACAAAAAGGGCGGGTGCACGCACTGCCAACCCTTCCAACCATGCACAAAGTCCGCCTGCTACCTTACCGAATATGAGTTATACAAAAATCCGTTCAGGAAGGGGAAATTGTGAGTGGTAAAACAATCATGCAACTTATCAGCTGGTCTCTGCGCATTGAACTCAGAAGGGACCGCTCTCCATTTCTAAGTGCTGTAATATACAGGCACTATAGTTAGCAATGTTTTGGAAGTATGAAAGGGTGAGTCAATCTTGCTGTAATTCTGACTGATGTTTTCAGTCATAGAAAGACACTGCACCAAGAATGTCCTGAAAACCTCCCTCTGTCTCCCTCCCTCTGTCTCCCTCTATCTGTCTCCCTCTCCCTCGCTCTGTCTACCCCGGTCTCCATCCCTCTGTCTCCCTCCCTCTGTCTCCCTTTCTCTCTGTCTCCCACGGTTTCCCTCTCTCTGTCTCTCTTCCTCTGTCTGTCTCCCCCTGTCTGTCGCCCTCCTCCCTCTGTCTGTCTCCCTCTGTCTGTCGCCATCTGTCTCCCTCTCTGTCTCCCTCTGTATCCATCCCTCTGTCTCCCTCCCTCTCTGTCTCCCTCTCTCTGTCTCCCTCCCTCTGTCTGTCTCTGTTTCCTCCCTCTGTCTCCCTCCCTCTGTTTCCCTCCCTCTGTCTCCCTCCCTCTGTTGCCCTCCTCCCTCTGTCTGTCTCCCTCCCTCTGTCTGTCTCCCTCTGTCTGTCGCCTCCTGCCTCTCTCTCTGTCTCCCTCCCTCTGTCTCTCTCTCTCTGTCTCCCTCCTTCTGTCTCTCTCCCTCCCTCTGTCTTCCTCCCTCCGTCTCCCTCTGTCTGTCACCCTCTGTCACCTCACCCCAGCTTCCTGGGCACACACACAGCCGCATCCGAGCACTTCACAGGTCTTTAAAAGACCATTTACTTGTTAATGAGTCTTTGTTGTGAATCGCCCGGACCCAATAGAACAGAGTGTCTAGGAGTGCCTCTTAATTAGTAGCAGTTATGTGCTAAGTGCCCGCGACACACCCACCATTTGCAGGCGACAAAGTACTGTGTCGGGACACACAGTTTAGAAAGCTCTGATCTAGGACATGGACGACGGGTGCTGTCGTTTAAGAAGCAAGCCTGGGAATTACTTATTAATTGGGGTAAAAATAGGTTGAGACATTTGATTAGGATCTTTGCCTAGATTGTACCATCCAAATTAATCAAGAAGATGGGCCTGTTAAGTCTTTCCCTTCCTTCAGGTTACTACAATGTTGGCTTCTGCTGTGGTACCTGTAATAACACCTGTATTTGCGAAGTGGTTGGAGTGACTGGGAAAATATTTTGTAGAATTTTGCCACATTAAGATGGTGTTCTGTGTTGGAGACACCAAGAGCCACCAGAGTGTGTGGGCTTGTCTGCAAGATAAGTAGGGGTGCTGGTTGTGATGACTTTGTAAACAATGCAGCTGGTTTTGAAGATGATGTGGCCAGGCTATGAGAGCCAATGGAGTTCCATCACAATGGGGGTGATGTGATCATAACTCTTTAGGTCCTGAATGAGATGTGCTACAGTGTGAAGGATGGTCCTAAGGGGTGCAAGTGTGGAGTCCGGGAGGCCTTGGTGTCGGGCATTACAACCACTCAGATGTGTAGAGTGAAAGTGCTTGAACAGCAGTTCTGAAGTCACTTTCTTGAAGAAACAGTTCGATTTTCTTTAGAAGAGAGAGTGGGTACCAGACCATTTTTGTTTTGTTGGCAATGTGTTCCTTGAGGGTGAGGTTGGTATCTAGGGTGAATCCAAGTGATTTGGCTTTCTGTGAAAGTTGGAGTTCAAAGCCATCAAAGTTCATGTCATAAAGCCCTGTTTGTACTATATCTCGGTTTTGAGATGCCATCAAGGATGTCATGGAGGATGTCATATGTGAGGTCTTAAGCAGTGCATGATGGGGGATCAGTTATGTTTAGTTTACTCAACCATGATTGTCAAATTTCAATCGGCCAGAGTCACAAAGGTAAACTTTCACTTTAGTCCTAGTTTACAATTGTTTGCTATTCACAAAGAGATTTACAGGTTGTATCTTTACAAGCGTGGATTCTGCGCACGCAAAAAGACCTATGTTTTTATGTGTGGAGACTCTCCTCTCATAAATAAACTTCTCATAAATCCCTTTGTGAATAGCAAACAATTGTAAACTTACACAAAAGTGTAAGTTTACCTTTGTGAATCAGGCCCAATGTTTTTTATGTTTTGGCTTTGAACCATAATTTCAACTTTTTTTGTAAATTATTTGTATTGATTTTTGACAAAATGACAACATTAGCAACCGTATAACAACATAATCCAACATTGACATTACAATGACAATAACATGGGTGGCTTAGGCGGAACGCCTGGAGAATCCAATGAATCATAGGAACAAAAAGGAAAAACCCGTCGGTATTGCACAGATCAATTCCATCATTGAATCATTTGCGAGCAACAGAATGAAATAACATGAAAAATAAACACTAAAGGTTGATCCCTGTGCGTAGGCACAGGCCAAAGTATACATGTCGGTGAAGCGCTTCAGTGGACATCACGTATGTACCTAGATAGGTGTGGTAGTCCGTCCGGTGGGAAATGAGGCGGGGAACCATAACTTCAACCTAACTGTGTTTTTCCAGTGAATTTCTGAGGTTAGAAGCAAAGCAAACCATAACTTCCCCTTAACCTTCGTTTTTTTCATTTGGGGTTTTTGATGCATAGGGGCATGGTGTCCAGATTCCCACAGGTGCCAGGCCCTGTACCCAATTCACCGCACAAGCCCAACCTCCACTGCGCATGACATTTCACCCGCAGCCGCTCCCTGCACCCAACCCACCATAGGCAGCCGTGCAGGACCTTATTGTTAATAGAGACAAGTTCTTTGATTGTTGTTGGTGGTTCTTTGTGTTTTAACTGTTTTAACAACAGGTGTGGCAAAGAGCCACTTTAAAACTTTTTTTTAATTAATAATGGAACTTGTGGTAATGTTCTTCCGTCTGCTCCTTCTCAATCCGCTTGTTCTACTCGCCACATCATGTATGTACCCTGCACTTCATAAAAGAGAGTGCAACATGCACATGTGTAAATTGGTTTTCTCCTGTTGGTTCTCCACCATCTTTCCAGGAGCACATGGTAGTGCCACCTGGAGTATTCCTAGTCATACTTAAAGTTTAAATGTCTGTTCATGGTTCAGGTACCAAATGAGTAGTGACCTCTTGGCCTCTGGCTAAGCGTTTGCTCCCATAGTTTGCACATAACCCACCGTGCACTAATTTTATTCTCCTCAAACAGATGTGTGAAAATGTTAGAGACATCTGGCTCTTCCTCTCTACCTCCTGTTGGATGCATGACGGAACTACGTATTCCACTGTAATGCCTGCTGCTACAACGCAGCCGTTAAAATGCGAATGCCATCACCATGCATAACCTTTACCACACATGCCTTTAAAATGCATATGCCTTTACCACGCATTCCTTTAAAACGAATTTCGTTTTAAAAGCATGAATGGTAAATATATGTGCATGGTAAAGGTTTTACAAGCAATTATAACTATTTTATAGGTAAGTATAAACCCTTTCCCTATGTATATAAAGAAGGGTTTATATTTTCCTGTAACATTTTCATTATAAAAGCATGCATGGTAAAGGCATATGCTTGCTAAAAAAATGTACTGCTAAGTTCAAACACTTATATATACATGCTTTTTAAAGATTTAAAGATATACATAATATATATATATATATATACTTAAATATATGTATATATTTATGTATTTACACACGCATAAATGCATATGAGTGTGAATATATATATATAATATATATATACACACACATATATGTATCCTTAAAACCCCACAACCCCTCAACCCATACCCACCCTAAGCCCTAAAATTACCCTTGCCATCCCAAAACCTATACCCACCCTAAACCCTAAAATTACCCTTGCCACCCCAAAACCCATACCCACCCTAAATCCTAAAATTATCCTTGCTATCCAAAAACCCAAACCCACGCTAAACCTTAAAATTACCTTTGCAGCCCAAAAACCCATACCCACTCTATGCCCTAAAATTGCTCTTGCTACCCAAAAACTCATACCCGCCCTAAACCCTAAAATTCCCTTGTCACCCAAAACCATACACACCCTAAACCCTAAAATTGCCCTTGCCACCCTAAAACCCATAGCCACCCGAAAATTTTCCTTGACACTCAAAAACCCATACCCACCCTAAACCCTGTAAATACCCTCCCTAAACCATTAAAAAATATATATTTTTCTAATAGATCTATATATCTATATTATCTACTGGCGGTCGCCAGTTATAGTTACAACCTAGTTTCCATAGGAAATCTCAAAATTCTATTTTGAATAACTTTGGCACCGGTTGACGAATCCTCGCGAAATTTTCAAAACTAATGGGGCGCTCCGCTCAGCTCCTACCCTGAAAGTCTCGGGGTGATTCGTTAAGCGGGGGCCGAGAAAAAGGGGGGGTCCCAAAACGCGTTTTCCCCATGCATTTTTCCATAGGACCTTTAGTCGCAGCTACAGCCCGAACGGCTGAACAGAATTACGTGAAATTTGGCAGAGAGGTAGCCGTAAGGTCAAGGAAGTGCCTTTTGCAGGTCTGTTGTAAATCTGTTCAGTATGTCCTGAGAAAATAGCATTTAAAAGCATATCAATATCTATACGCGCGCACCGTGCGCGCACTGTGCGCGCACCCTGTCGTGCGCGAGCGCAATTCTGATTGGTTGTTAGATGTCGGTAAACATTCGAATCGGTCGAGACCAGGAAGTGTCGACCCCCTCTCGCAGTCTGAGGGCGTGAAAAAAAAAGGTGGAGAACGTGAAAAGGGGGCAGAGTGGACAGTTCCTGACCCCCTAGCCTTGGTCACAGAAGTACCCCCAAGGGAGAAATTTTTTTTTTTTTTTTTTTTAAATTCCCAAGGTGCGCGCATCCTGCGCGCACGGCACGCACTTCGAACCGTGGGTGCTCGGTGCGCGAAGCGCACCAAGCGCCCACAGCGCGCGCACGGTGGGTGAAGCGCACCATGCGCGCAGGGTTGCGCGCACCTAGCGATTTAAAAAAAAATAATAATAATTTATGGTGCGCGCACGGTGAAAAACCTGAAAAAAAAAAGAAATTTCATAAATACATAACTTAGCATTTAAAAAACCGTACAAATTCACTGATAAAACCATAGGTTTCACACACGTTATAGTTACGAATTAGCATTTAAAATACCTTGCAAATTCACTTAAAAAACCATAGGTTTCACACATGTTATAGTTAGCTGGACATTTCACTCGTAAAAAACCAATGAAATTCCCCCGTTATAGTTACTGCAGGCAACTATAACTCACGCGAGTCTAAATACAGTGATGTAATATCTGACGTCATCAGCAGAGGATTGCGGTCGCGTGAGTTATAGTTGCCTGCAGTAACTATAACGGGGAAATTTCATTGGTGCGCGCACGGAACGAACTGCGTTAAGTGGGCGCGCACGCCACGAACGGCGTAAAGTAACTTAGCATTTAAAAAACCGTACAAATTCACTGAAAAAACCATAGGTTTCACACACGTTATAGTTAGGAATTAACATTTAAAAAACCTTGCAAATTCACTGAAAAAACCATAGGTTTTACACATGTTATAGTTAGCTGGACATTTTACTGATAAAAAACCATTGAAATTCCCCCGTTATAGTTAGTGCAGGCAACTATAACTCACGCGACCGCAATCCTCTGCTGATGCTAATACTGTATTTAGACACTTATTTGCCCATGTCTTCTTCCATTAAATTTTAGCTATACATATATTACAAATATTTTTTTTTCATAAAGACACATATGTCATCAGCAGAGGATTGCGGTCGCGTGAGTTATAGTTGCCTGCACTAACTATAACGGGGGAATTTCAATGGTTTTTTATCAGTAAAATGTCCAGCTAACTATAACATGTGTAAAACCTATGGTTTTTTCAGTGAATTTGCAAGGTTTTTTAAATGCTAATTCCTAACTATAACGTGTGTGAAACCTATGGTTTTTTCAGTGAATATACAGATATATATATATATATTACATTTAAAATTCAACCCATACCAACCCTAAGTCCTAAAAACGCCCACCCTAAACCCCCATATACATCAACACTTGATATTTACCTAATGCTTACATTTAAAATGCTTATGGGTTTACCACTCATGTCCTTACAACGAAATTCATTGTAAAGGCATTCATGGTAAAGGCACATGCATTGTAAAATCCTCCTTGTTAATGGTTATGCGTGGTAACAGTACGCACGTTGTAACGGCTGCGTTGTAATGGTAATGCATTGTAACAGCCACGTTGTAATGACTGTTTTCTCCTCCTGTCTCTCAGAGATACTGCACATCTTCCTATCTTCGTCCTCCTCCTCCTGGGCAGCAGCAGACAACGGTCCTGGAATTTCTCCCTCAACAGATCACACCATAGTGGAGCCAAATTATGATTTGTGTTGCAGTAGCCCATGAACAGGTCTCTTGCTTCTCACAAAATGATGGGTGTGCCTCCGGTTCCCAAGAAAAATACACTACCTCCCAGCTAATGAGAACCTCAGAATGCTTTTAGAATGTGAAATAGTCCATGGAAGCTCACGGACTGTGCAGGAAGTCCTGCCCTTGTAGCTAGAAGTGCTGGGTCCATAGTCTTGTGACAGTGGCGTAACAAAACCTGAGGGGGCCCCCCTGCAAAGTTCATGGAGGGGGCCCCCCACGCTCTGGACCCTTTCAGGAACTCTCAGGCCAGGGGCCAGCCACACATGCACAGTGCTGGAGGGGGCCCTCTGGAGCTTGACCCCCCGCACCAATGGATGGATGAAAGGATGACAGAGTTATGGGAAATTTTAGAGGATGGATGGATGACAGAGTAAATGGAAAAGGGTGAAAAGATAGTAGAGTAAATGAAAATCTTAGAGGATGGATAAAATGCCCAATGGATGGAATGGTGAACGATTGAAAGTTTGATGAAATAATGAATGGATGACAGAATGTAAAGGTGAAATGATTGATAGCAGAAGGTGGATGGGAGAGTGAAAGGATGAATGAATAGATGCTCGGATGGAAGAGACAGAGGAGCACTTCTAGGGTGTTTTGGACTCACTTGCTGCACTTGCTTGGAGCCATCAGAGCTTTGGTTCGAAGTGGTAGGATATTCTAATTTTCTGGCTAATCCGTTACACACAGGCATGTCTCTCACTCTCCATTCAACCAGCCCCTCCTCTTCCCATGCATTCAGACAGACGTGCCTCTCACCCTGCATTCACACAGTCACACACTCCCCCTGAACTCACATGACTCACCCTCTACTTAAGCGAGCACGCCTCCGACTTTGCACTCACGTGGGCACACCACTCACCCAGTACTCACACAGGCACACCACTCACCCTGCACACACATTTGACCACTCACCCAGTACTCACACAGGCAAACCACTCAATCTGCACACACATTTGACATCACTCACTCTGCTCACATAGGCACCCCTCTCACCCTGCACTCACATGGGTAGACCGCTACTCACTCACAGAGGCACATCCCTCCTTGTGCACTCACATGGGAATATCCTCCCCCATGCACTCCCCAAGGTTTATCTCTCATCAAGCATTTACAAGGGCTCAAATATCCTCCTGCATTCTCCTTGGCGCCCATGCATTTACAAGAGCTCAGATCTCGCCATGCACTCACATAGGCTCACCGCACCTCTCACCATGCACTGTCACGCACTCACCTTTCACCATGCACTATCATAGGTACTCCTCTCACCCTTCATCCACGAAGACTCCTCTCTCACATAGACATACCACTCACCCTGCATTCACATCAGCTCACGTCTCAACCAACAATCACAGAGGCACACCCTGCATTCCCAAGGACTGAAGTGCATTTACAGAGGCCCCCCTTTCACACTGCATTCACACGGCTCAGCTGTCACTCTGCACTCACATAGGCTCAAAGTTCACTCGGCGCTCGGACAGTTACATCAGCTCAGCTCCGCTCAGACGGGCTCACCTCTCACGCTGGAGTCACAACTTCAGCTCTCACCATACACTCACAGCGCCACATATCTCAATCTGCACGCACAATCGCACCTCTCACACTGCATTCACAGTCACATCTCTCACACTGCATTCACAGCCACATCTCTCACAGCCTCCACTCACAGCCACATCACTCAACTAGCACTTTCACCTGGCACCCGCACTTAGGCACCATGTTCTGCCACTGAAATTGAATTTCCCATCTAAGGGACCAGGCGGGTGTGCAGAGGTAATGTTTAAACTAAGCCTCGAAAGGGCTGTCGAGTCTTGCTGGTAGGACAACTTTAAAATACTGAGGCCCCAGCCGCTGCTGGTGGCCTAACAAAACGTGAGAGGGCCCCCCTGTACAATGTGCTGAAGGAGCCGCTCACATCTGTAGGGTCTAAGGGGGCCCCCTTCAGTATGGGTAAGCCTGGGGCCCCTCCCCCTCCGCACCGAACGGGCTGTGGGGGCCTTTGGTACGCCCCTGATCTGATTGGTTGGCTGAATCATAAAGAGAAAGTTGTGGTTTCCATTTTAGGACTCAGGGACTCAGTCCCCATGTCATAGAAAACAAATCAAAATAAAAAAGGGAGCAGGAAAGCAGTACCCTGACCCATGCCACAGGGACACACCCTGGAGTCAAATTTAAAAAAACAACCTATTTTTTGTGGTGCTTGGTTACTGCGGTACTACCTCAGGCTCAGCATAGCCCCCTGTGTAATTTTGCAGTAGTACTGCAGCGTCATGGAAAAACAAAGGCGGGCCTTGGGATGCTGCAAGACAGCAAGGACACAGGTCTTGGCTGCACCTAGGGGGTTGTGTTAAAAAAAAAACTATTAACTCACTGAAAAAAACAAAGGTTAAAGTGGCGTTATAGTTAGGTATGGTTATAGTACCTTACTTTACGTTAAAAAAAAAACATTTACTGAGAAAACTAACCAAGATCTTTGGGAATGGCTTATAACCATTTGAAGATGCCAGCCTGTGCTTGCGCATGCATACACACAGACAGCCTTCTTTAAATAGGATTCCAAGATTACCCCGGCTTCTGTGCACCTGAAAGGCAGGCAAAGGTGGCCATCATTCAAAAGTTTGTAAAACGAATTACAAAACCATCCAAAGAAGGCTGGTTGTGAGCACACATGCTTGCGTGAGCTGAGGTGCCCATTATTTTTTTAATTCCTTTTTGTAATAGAAATTTACAAAAACTTTCAAAAGAACAAGCAATGGCCAACACCAGCCTTATTGGCTTTGCCAAAACGTCTTAAGTCATCTCGCCAAGCCACAGAGAGAGCAACTTGTCCAACAGGATCAACTGAAATACTGAGCTCAATTTATCTTGCACTAATCTTGACTTTGAAGACTGATGTAAAGACTGACTGAGTTTTTTTAAAGTTTAACTAACGGGTGCACTCACAACAAGCATTTACAATGCAATGGTCTCGGCATTGTTAAAGTTAGAGCTGTTGGCATTGCTCATGACATTCTTGTATGTTTTTGTTTTTAAAACATTTAAAGAAACGGCATTGTTATTTACAATGTCAATAGCTTAATCACTCTCCAATGCGAGACCTATTGCATTTGCACCCACACACAGAGCCACCCACACAGAGCCACCCACACATACAGAGCCACCTACACACACAGAGCCACCTACACATACAGAGCCACTCACATAGAGCAACCTACTTACAGAGTTACCCCCACCACTCACATAGAGCATTCTACACACAGAGTTACCCCCACACAGAGCCTCCCACGCACACAGAGCCTCTCACACACACACACAGAGCCTCCCACACACACAGAGCCTCATACACACACACACAGAGCCTCCCACACACACACACACACACACAGAGCCTCCCACACACGCACAGAGCCTCCCACACACATATACGCTACAGCCAGGGCTTTAAGAGGGCCGGGTCTCACCAGTGAAGAGCATCTGCAGTTTTTTAAATGGGGCCTCGAAACGGGTCTCTATCGGGAGAGACCCCATGAGACGTGTCCGGGAGGTTTTGAGTTCTCAACCATCTGAGCACCTGCTTCTGGGACGGCGCATGGTCCGGGTGCGCGCATTGTCTGACCACCCGAATACCTGCTTCTTGGGGGTGTGGGCAGGGAGACTCCCGTAGCGTGTCCGTGGCTTCCAGGGTCTGAAGCGCACGTGTTCCAGCTTGTCGGGGTAGAGACAGCCAGAGGCGTGGGATCTCAGAGTTTAACCCGATGCTCAGAAATGTAAGTTTAATTCCAACAGCATCCTCATAGTCGCCCACATTTTCGCTCTCAGGGTCCGTCCCTGCTACTCAGAAAGTCGGTTTTATATCCGTACGGTTGGCAATTCACCGAGGGGCACTCGCATGTCTTCCAAACCCCCGGGCACTGTACTTCGTGGGGATTTAACTACCCATGTAAGTATGACACATAAAGATTGTCTTTAACTGTATGGTCTGGCCGCTAGTATTATTGGGGGTGGACTCCTCGAATCCACGAGCACGCTCTGCAGCCACGAATTCTTTAACAAAACCTTCACGCGCGTTGTAAGAAGTCTCGCGGGTGGGAAAAATGCAAACCCAGTGAAAGTTTAAAGATGTATGCACTGTACCACCTTATCACGTTCAATTCCGCGGCTAGTCAGGGGTCGGGAATCCCGTGCATCCCTTGCACGCTCACTTCAGCGCCTAGACGCCTTGCACGCTCACTTCAGCGCCTTGTCAGGGGTAGTACATAGGATACGGACAATATAAACACATACACCACTCTTTGCAGTGTCTACAGTAAAAGGTGTAAAGCAGAGTGTGAGTATTCGAACTACAAGAATACAGTTATCGGTGAGGCGTGGCTGTGCCTGTGTTTTGGAATCGAGTGGTGTGAAGTGTGTGCTTGTGTGTGTCTGTCTTTAGTGGCGTCCGCTGGCCGCCGCCGCTGGTTTCACATCACACAGCTTTAGGACCCGAGGCTGCAACCTGGCAGGACGCAGACGTCTCAAGTGTCCCACGCCAGCGGAGAGTACGAAATACGAGTTTCTTTTCTATCTTTTGCAAATCTACAAATTCCAGAATGTACCGGGGTAAAAAAAGCCTGCCAGTTTCAAGGGGACGATTCGCAGAGTTTTTAATGCACTGAGATCGAGTTTATGTGCACAAAAAGGTCAACTAAGCGTTAAGGTTGGATCTTCTGATTCAAAGTGTCGGCCTCTGCGAAAGACAGGAGTGCGTGCCTCGGTCTCCCCAGGGTGAAAACCGGAAGGCAGCACCGCCATACTCATTCACTGGCAAAATACGGTCCCTGTAGACAAGATGAAACAAAACCATTGTGCAAAAATCAGATCTTTCAAATAAATGTACCTGTGTGATCAACAGGAGTAGGTTTAGCGAATGTGAAATGTAAGCCTCCCACTTGCTTGGATGTCTACTTACTTCTGTGAGTTTTGTCAGAGGGAATCGCCCTGAACACCACCGCCTTTCTCCGAGGTCAAGCAGAAATGCCTCGGAAAAACGCAGCGGTGTTTTCGGATTCGGGGGCGTGTTTTCCTTTCTCTCCTCTTGCCATTGGCTGGAAAAAGAATCGAAAAAACACGCCCCCGA
The DNA here is from genome assembly GCF_964204655.1 of Triturus cristatus. Taxonomy (NCBI): domain Eukaryota; kingdom Metazoa; phylum Chordata; class Amphibia; order Caudata; family Salamandridae; genus Triturus; species Triturus cristatus. Next base: position 562,466,908 of record NC_140590.1, read on the forward strand.
ATCCGAAAAGGACGGGGCTTGTTTGGAGAGACAAACCTCTTCTCCAATGGCTGACCAGCATTTAAGAGGCCAGCCAATGGAGAAGAGGAGAGAAGAGGGGCGGGTTAAAGCTCCTCTCTCCAAGTCATTAAATCTCGCGAGCGAGACTGCGCAAGCGCAGCCTTCGCTAGCCGAGACCCAAAAAGCACCTTTACTTTGGGAGTCAAGGGAAAATTAATCTTTCTTTGACCACCTAGTCCATCCCTCTCTTTGTTGCTTCTGCTGTCACGTTGTCCTCTGCTAGAGACAATAAAAGGTGAGGCGGATACGTTGCGAGGTTTCATACAAAACTTACAGTGTTTGCCCATATTTCAGCTTGCATTCCTCCTCTCCTGTTCCTCTTGTGTTTTTGCAAGGGGGTAGCTACATTCCAAGATGCAACGCCTGTTTTTTACTTTCTGCAGCCTTGCGGCCACCTACCTCGAACATTTAGAAATATAATATAGGCACATTGTGAACAAAAGACACATTTTAACCAATTTCTCCATGCAATGGCATAGTACACAGCGATTTTTTACATGTGGCCAAGCCCGGATCGGGAACCAAAAGCAGCCCTGGTAAAAGTGTTCAAAACCAGCCTCTGTCCTTTCTACCTCACTTTCTTTCTCCTTCACTCTATTCTCTCTCTCTCCTTCACTTTCTCCTCGCTTTTCTTTATCGTCTCTGGAACCCCCCCCACCAACCCCCCCCCACCACCTGGCCTGAGGAATCTGGAGAAAATTAGAGAGGTGCCAGCAATGGTCCTAAAAAACAACTTGCAAATGCTGCAGTCCCCTAGGGAAATACCCAGGGGGGAAAACGGGTAGTCTGGGCCTATGTGGCGAATCAGGACATCGCCTACAAATTGGCATGTTTTAATCCTACAGAATGACTGGTACTCCTGAAGAGGGACGAATGAGATTGGTTGCAGCAGGCAACCACCGAAGAGGACGCCCACTGCCCCGGCTACACTGGAGGCAGTAAACAGAATGTCACTGCTTCGTACTGTGTACAAGTAAAAGCGTGTATTGAAACAGTAGGTTTGTTTTAGCAGACGTCTTGACAGGCCCCGCCTACAACAAAGCCCTTATGATTGGGCAGAGATCACAACTGATCTTCCCTAAATGTACTTATTGGCCCTTCAGAGACACTGGCCTGCGCACAACGTCCCTTGACTTCAGGCCCAGTGCTAGGAGTTCGACTCACTTGGTAAACTAACATTCATCAGCCTGCAGGGGGGGAGCATTTTCTGCAGGTAGGAGCAAATTTATGAGGCATACAGAAGAAGAATGTGCCGCCTTTCAGTGAGATGGTGCAAGGGTCCCTGACAAGGCCCTTTGAACCTGCGTTGAAAAAAAAAAAAAAAAACATTGCTGTACCCTGCTTGCATTAAATAATAAATGCTTATAAATAAAAAAAAAAAATAAATGAACCTGCGTTGAGTACAATAACATAATGTGAACATGGGAGAAAGGCTGGAGACACAAAAGAGACAGTATGAAGTGTTGCTTACATAGAGGGCACGTGTACGGGAATATTAATGGTCTAACACGTAGTTTTCCGCAACCTGGGACAGGAGCGCGCTAGTGGCCATGCCCTGATTTCCTTACTACATTCTAGCTGCGACATCAATACTGCACATACATAGAACTGAACATCACTACTCACCACATGAACTGGAAAGCTGCGACTGAAGGTATTAGGGCATGAAGAGCGAACCTCTGAGGCCCGGCTGGGGCAAAGGCGTGCGCATGCGTGCCGTGCGCACCATTTAATTTATTAGGAGGCCGTGCGTGCCGTGCGCAGTTGCGCACCAATGAATTCATGATGAAGTGAGGGGGCCCCTGGAGCGTGGGGGCTGCGGGGGCCTGTGTTACACCCTGTCTTGTGAGCGATGCCGTGGACCTGGCGCACCAAAAAAATTCTGTATGAATGACACCCTTCATATTGAATATGCTGCAGATGTAAGTGTGTCATTTTTGGCGGGGGTGCTTTTTTTTAATGGTATTGTGCCATCAAAATTATTGGTCAACTGCTGACTACTTTTCAAGGTCTGTTGCATCTGTGACTTTGTGGATGCCCGGGAACTGTGATACTTTGCTGGGTCTCGCGGTTCCTGGGTCTGAGAATATGCCATGTTGGACCTGGCCCTGCAGGGTCATCCCCTCACATTTTGCCTTCTTCCTCCTACTTTTTGCTGAATTTGTTTTGTTGACCCTAGGACTCTGTGCATATTACAACTGCTGACCGGTGCTAAAGTGCTTAAAACATGGTGAAATTGGCTTATACACAATTGGTATATTTAATTTACTTATAAGCCCCTAGTAAAGTGGCACTACATGTGCCCAGGGCCTATACATTAAATGCTACTAGTGGGCCTGCTGCACTGATTGTGCTACCCACTTAAGTAGCTCTTTAAACATGTCTCAGGCCTGCCACTGCAGAGCCTGTGTATGCAATTGTAACCTGCCATGCATACCTGGCAAAATAAACCTTTCATCCAAAAAAATGATACAATGCACATCGATTTAGTCTTTCTTTTCAATACCAATCAAGTTTGTATGTGTCGAGTAAAGCAAGATGAGAAATTGATGAAATAGGAAGCAGCTACGAAGGTACGAAAGTCAGTTTCAGTTGTTTTTCAACATAGTTTTGCGCATTAACAACCAAGCAGCAATAGGCGTATAAAAGGGAAAAGCGTGTTTTTTGCATTGTTATTGGGAAAGTGAATTGAGAAGGGGAGAGGGAGGATGATAGAGGCTTTTTCAGTTTACATTGCTGGGAGTGTATAATCACATTTCTAGAGGGAAATCGCTGGGTAGGGTCACCTGTATAACCTTGAATAGTTTCTTGCATGAATTGCAATTTTGTCAAAATGTGGAGACGTTGTAATTTATATAATCTAATGGCGCCGTTCTTTTATTTGTAGCAAACCCCTGACGAAGGGACACAAATGGCTTGAAATGCATTGGGTATAAGATCTTTTAAGGCTGAGGATGTTTGATGGATTCAAGCGTGCCCAGAAAAAGGCCCGGATGGGCATATCTGGCGCATGAGAAACAGTAATGAAAACATAGCATCCTACGTGTGTCACGTTAAAGAACAATAAACAAGTGAATACAACACTTTGGAGCAGTTTGAATGACTTTAAAATTGAAAAATTGATAATATTTTCACGTGAGAATTTTGTAATATGCTGTGTGCTTGGAAAGGAGTGTAACTGTGCTCCCCCCATAGTTGCATCTACGAACATGTGAAACCAGGGTGGATCACGTTTGTCCAGGCTGCACGCAAGCGGCTCAACACATACATACTTGATTGGTATTGAAAAGAAAGACGAAATCGGTGTGCATGGTATCATTTTTTGGATTTAAGTAATACGTCTGCCCTACCCACAGTAGCACCCACTGGATTATAAGCAAAACAGAGTACATGGAGTTCGCACACGCAGGATGGCACATCCCTGCAACAGATTTGAAAGAACTGTGTTGGACTTTCCTTAAGACCATGGTTATATCGTTCTTGAGGAAAATTATGTGTTAATGTCTTCGTAAAAATTATTCTTTTGTAAATGTTGTAATTCTTGCGCAGAACATCTTAATATTAAATGGCAGTACCGGCGTGTCATTTGACATCAAAAGGGAGGGCGGGGCACACAAATGTAGACATTTGAAGTGAGTTTCTAATTTTGGTAGGGGAGTATCAATGAATGGAAATCATGCAACAGTAAGTTCGCATTGAGATGAAGCCTCCATTAGTGCATTATGGGTAATGTAGGTAGAAAGGATAGTTCTTGGAAGTGATGGGCCGCAAGTATTGGTCAGGTATAAGGGGTGGAGTTTCGTTGCACTAATTAAAATAGGTGGAAAGCTAGTAACACGCAAATTGCGTTTCCCGACGAGTAAAGCAAGATGTGAAATTGAGGAAATAAGTAGCAGCTACGAAGGTACGAAAGTCAGTTTCAGTTGTTTTTCAACATAGTATTACGCATTAACAACCAAGCGGCAATAGGCGTATGAAAGGGAAAAGCGTGTTTTTTGCATTGTTATTGAGAAAGTGAATTGAGGAGGGGAGAGGGAGGGTGATAGAGGCTTTTTCAGTTTACATTGCTGGGAGTGTATAATCACATTTCTAGAGGGAAATCGCTGGGCAGGGTCACCTGTATAACCTTGAATAGTTTCTTGCATGAATTGCTATTTTGTCAAAATGTGAAGATGTTGTAATTTATATAATCTAATGGCACCGTTCTTTTATTTGTAGCAAACCCCTGACGAAGGGACACAAATGGCTTGAAATGCATTGGGTATAAGATCTTTTAAGGCTGAAGATGTTTGATGGATTCAAGCGTGCCCAGAAAAAGGCCTGGATGGGCATATCTGGCACATGAGAAACAGTAATGAAAACATTGCATCCTACGTGTGTCATGTTAAAGAACAATAAACAAATGAATACAACACTTTGGAGCAGTTCGAATGACTTTAAAATAGAAAAATTGAAAATATTTTCACGTGAGAATTTTGTAATATGCTGTGCGCTTGGAAAGGAGTGTAACTGCGCTCCCACCCATAGTAAAATAAACCTTTCGCAAGGCTCAAACCTTCCTTTTTAATGCTTATAAGTCACCTCTAAGGTAGGCACTGGACAGCCCCAAAGGGCAGGGTGCAGTGCATTTGAAAAGTTGGACATGTACTTTGAGCCACAGTGACTCAAAGTGCTAGTCTGATGGTCTCCTGATCTGAGCCTTTAGAAACATAAAAGGCTCGCCACAGCATCTGGACCCGTCTTCAGCGAGTTCCTGAACCCCAAGTGGGACCCCCTGAGGTCCTGGACCCTTAAGGTGACACAGTGGGCTCTTAATTCAAGCTTTTGGTTTATTCTCGACTGTGAATGAGCATGTTCACACCAGAACCGCGCCGCTCGAATTCAAAATTCACTGTGAACCGCAACCAGCCTGACTCTTTGCACAGCAAGCATCAATCGCCTGCAGAGGACTGCCAGCACGAAGCACAAGCCCGCCCATCCACGATATACTGCCGTGTTCATCGCGCCACCCTGACCACCATCTGTGACGCCTTCTTTGCTCCCTGTGACCCTTTTTGACACAAACAGGACTCTTAGCACAAAACGTAAGATGTTAAACCTTCAGTGCGACTAATCTGGGACTGTATCCGACTCATGCTTCTTCGCGGTGGGCTTGAACTTTTGACTTTGACCCGGTCAGGCGCGACCAGATAGCTGTGGTTGATGCTTTACGCTAATAGGCACTATATTGCAGATTATGCTATAAAAATTCATAATTCCAGTTCTACTGATTGGGTTTTTGTCATTTTGGTCTTGTTCTATTTATTAAATTAAGCTTTAGTTTCCTAACCTGGTTTAGGATTCTTTTGTATGGTGTTTTCACTGTTTTACTGTTTAAAGTGTTGCACAAATACTTTACACATTGCCTGTAAGTCAAGCTTGAGTACAGGTTAATTTGGGGTTTGCTTGTGCCTTACACTGACTAGGATTGTGGTTGCTGCTTGACCGGGTCTCACACCCCAATCAACCAGTAACCCAATTTCTAACATGCCCTATGAATCTCACAGCTGCGGGCTTTGAGAGTGTTTCACCTAGGACAGTTTCCTATCATGCTACTGGACTCCTGGCTGCTGCTCCTTCTCTCTTCAACTCTAAAATCACCTGCAGGAGGGTTTACAGCTGCCTTTTATTGTGACTCCTCAGCTAGTCCACTTCAGGTTTTCATTCTCTTTTCTTTTCCCTTTCCATCATGGCTATTCCTTCCATGGGTTCTTCTTGTCTTTCCCAATCCACTATATTTACTGTCATGTGGTGTTTGATCTCATTTCCTTATCCTGTTCGTTTACTATTTAAAGGTCTCAGTCTGGGTGGAACGCGTGTCGCAACAAAGCCATGTTCCTTTGTTCCCTTCCTCCTTCCTCGCTCCCTCCACTTGTGCTTCCTGAATCTTTGCTCTTTGGATATCCTTTCCTGGATTCTGGACTCCTTGTTTTCTCCAACCCTAGGAAGACTTCATCAGCAAGGAGGTTCTTTACATCTTTCACTTTTTCTTCCTGAGAAGGTGGCAGCTTCTCAAGGGCACTTGCCTTCCAGTGTGTGATGACAGTCTGTGGTGAGACATTGTGGCTTTTGGAAACAGTCACCATTACCTTGGACAGAAGAAGACCTCGATCTGGATGACTGGTAAGTACCCAGACTTGAATAAGGACAGAGACCTAAATTGGCACCCAGAGACTTCGGCAACAACAACTAGATAGTGGACCCTGACAGGCACTGACCCCCCAAGGAGTGTAGGCTAAAGGCTTAGGGAGTCTGTGCTTATTACAGACCCTAGTCTAGATGTTGTGGCCAAGGAGTATGAGTGCCATTTTTACTGTGTTGGGTCCACAGCCATGAAAAATAGCATGCAGACCTTGGTGCACAGACAATTATAAAAAAATGTTTGAAACATTTTGGAGTGGGATTCTTTGTAAAGTAACTGACTATGCCTGTTGGGTCAAGATGTGCTCATCCAACACGCTTATGTGGCCATTCAGACAGCCGCCGCGGGTATCCAACTCCCTCTGTGCATATCTTTTGGATGTATGGAGCAGTGGTTGATCACCTGCACCACCTCCACTCTGCACCCAACGATCAGATCCTGCACCCAACAGGCCCCGAGAGACCAGCTCCCACTCTGCATAGCTTTCAGTTGTACTTAGGGGGTGTTTGGCAGCAGGGCCTAGTCAAATGTAAATCCCTGTGCCCAGCCTACTGCAGGTGGCCAATTCCCGCTATACATCGCCATGCACAGCAGAAGTTGGAGCAGGGCCTTTCCATCTGCAGGTCAGGCACCACCCTTCCAGCCATTAGCAACCAACCCCTTGTGCAGCGCGGGTTGGCCGCAGGGCCTGGCAAAAGTAAGCCCCTTTTGATTAAAAATTATATATATTAATGGGTCCATGGACCCTGTAATGGGCCTGCAAACACCGGTGGAGGTCCAACATGGGTTCAAAGCCCTTACCATGTTTTTGGGTACCATTAGTCAAGCTGCGTAGGTTTTATGCTTCACTGGGGGAACGGAAAACCAGCCTTGGAGTCAGCAAACCTTGAAGCAACATCAGTTTTTTTATATTGACCTAAGGAGTTCTCTTTGGGCCCCCATCCAAATCTGAGCCAGGGTGTCAGAGGATGCTACCCCTGCCCTGTTATGGTTCTATTTAGTTTTTTGGTTTCAGGACCCAAGCCATATAAATACTTTATTTTGAAGGGTCTGCCAGCCAGTCAGAGGTCTTCAGGTTCACAGACCGACTTGGGTTCAATGATCTGCAATGGACGATGGGAGAAAAAGCTTTGTTGTTCAAGTAATATATGAATAATTTTTAGTCGGAGGATGGTCATGAAAGAAATGGCTGCGGGCTAATGATCCGGATATCATTATCTATTGTACCCTTTGACGCCCACCAAAAAAAATGTAAATGCTAATTTCTTGAAAACTACTGAAGAGATTCAGTCCCAAGCAACAGGACTCGCCAGACCTTCTCTTTCTAGGAACTGTGATAGCATCAAGCTCTTCGATTAATGACATTGATACAACATCTAATGCGACATTCGTCTGGGTCAAATGTCTACTCCTCACCACTTCACAGTTAAATAAGAAAAACACATACATACATATAACCAAAATGATGTCTGAATTGATGTTCTTTTGTTGTATATGTTCATAAGGAAATTTCTGGGACGCATATCTTGATGCTCATAATCTATGGCAGGCATTCCTAAACTTATTTAGGGTAGAAGGACTGTCACTTGATCACTTGTCAGGAGAGGTCCTTGGCCTAGATTATAGGTTGAGATTCTGCCAAACACAGTCTCACCTGCTGCCAGCACATTTCACACTTTGCAGGTGATACATCTCGCCTGAAGACTGAAGGTGATAACTGACTGCTACCGCAGTGGGTGTTTTTGTGGAGAACACTGTTTACACGCCTGCGCTGTTAACCCTTTCGCCGCGGCGGGAATTCCGCCACGGCGCTGGGGGGTTCGGGGGGGCAGCGCGGTGGCCCGGTGCTCATGACGGAGCCGCTCCGTCATGAGCCACAGTTGAGCTGTGCTCATGACGGAACGGTTCCGTCATGACTCCGCCCAGTTGCGTTGTCCCCCCGCACAGGCGGGGAAACAGCGCCGCGTGGGCGGAGTGGCCGCCAACGGTCGTGTCATGACGGAACCGTTCCGTCATGAGCACACGGCAACCGTGGCTCATGACGGAGCGGTTCCGTCATGAGTGGGGAAGGGGTTAAAGGCAGCATTTGCAGTCAACAAGGTATGCAGTATGTCTCTCCTCCGTAAGAAACACTAGATTGCAAGTTGCTATGCCGTTCATGTTCTCATAGTATAGCTCATAGAAGTAGGCATTAGGGTGTTTGGTTGTAGATAATATTTGAAATATTTTATATGACATTTTAACAATGCTGGATATGTTCATTTTATTTTTGTTACTTATCACATGTTTTGATTCTATTTTTATAATATTCTGTGTAGTTGTATTAGATGTACAGAGAAACCGATTGTTTTTGTAGTAATAAATACTTTTAATGTAAAAATGTTATTTCTTCGTAGTAGAGGGAGTGTGATACTGTGAATAATAAAATATGGTCTGTTGTTGTTTTCACTGTGCCTAAAAAAGCAATACTTCTATATCAATTACACATTGAACAGTGTCTTGCAGGGCTACAATAACTTGTCTTTCGCATTCATTGCTGGTGCATTGAACAAAGTTTACCCGTGACACCCATGGGCGAGAAAGCACATTTTGTAGATTTATGCCAAAGTCGTAACTTAAGGAAACGTTGGCGGGCAAAACGGGGCTCATATCTTATGGTTTCGCCTTGAGTAGTTTACACTTATCACACACGTCTGAACCATTATTATATCATTACCTAGACGTCCTTAGTAATCATGGTTAACTCCTATTAGAAATAAGGGAGCACCTATTTTTGCAGGTTTGCTAAGTTTGACTCATAAAAGGATATTCCCCATTCTGTGGGTTTTCTAATTCTTTGATTCCAATTTCAAATTGAATTCATTCATCATGACAGCACCTATAGAAGGGCCAATTGCAGGGAAGCAGTTACTCAACACCTCAAAGCTCGAGGTGTCCCCGATTTGGGGGGAGAGGGGTCAGCGATTACTTTTGTAGCTGCACATCCACCATATGCCTTTGAGACTTGTTACTCCTAGGTGGAGTTTGAACCTATTGATGCTGCCTCAGGGCAGTTTCATGAGTATACAGTGGTAGAGCCATCTGCGCATTATAGGGCTTACCCAGATTTGAAAATCTATTTAACTTATCAAGAACAGTAAAATTGGTTTGGTGGTCAATTGCCAGACACGTACATACAAGTTCGTTTGGGGACTCTGGGCAATGACCGGACTAGGTGGCCAGCCTTGGTTAGTTATACTCCCGTTCCTCGCCCTGAAATTCTATCACATGCAGATGTAGCAGGGGTATTAAATTACAGAGTCGCTTTACACAGGAGACTTGTGCAGTTTGTGCACTGTACTTTGAGCTCCAGACCTGCTGTCGCAGCAGGACCTGCCTCTCCTGCACAAATACAAACCATTAGTCAACAGACTATTAACTCTGCCATGGAGAAAGCACCTGCAAAGCATGATGAAATGGCTTTCCAGATTGCTCGCAAGACTAACCACTTAAAAGCAGTGTATCTGTACACTGCGCCCAAAGATAAACACAAAATACTGACTATGGGCCCGATTCACAGAATTAACTTAAGACTAAATCCTAAACTTACTACTATGTGGTATTCACAGAATGCACTTACTACTTTTGGTATTCGCAGACTGCACTTACTACTTTTGGTATTCACAGAATGGATTTACGACTACTAACTTTACGTCCGCACTCGGGCCGGAAATTCCGGCCCGGAGGCGGAGCTTCTGGCCAGGAGGCGGAGCTTCTGGCCCGGAGGCGTGGCTTCTGGGCCGGAGGCGGAGCTTCCGGCCAGTGGCGGAGATTTAGCCATGGCCGAAATCTCCACCTCCGGGCCGGAAGCTCCGCCTCCGGCCCGGAAGCCCCGCCTCTGGCCCGGAAGCTCCGCCTCCGGCCCGGAATTTCCGGCCCGAGTGCGGACGTAAAGTTAGTAGTCGTAAATCGATTCTGTGAATACCAAAAGTAGTAAGTGCAGTCTGTGAATACCAAAAGTAGTAAGTGCAGTCTGTGAATACCAAAAGTAGTAAATGCATTCTGTGAATACCACAAAGTAGTAAGTTTAGGATTTAGTCTTAAATTAATTCTGTGAATCGGGCCCTATGTGTCTTCCTCTTGGGATGTGCCTCTGGTAGAGGAGTGTAACTCCTGGAGGAGCATCTTTGCATGAATTTATTCCAGTACGCATGGGATGCCTTCATTGGCAGCCTAACCTGATGTACTTAGACAAGTTCAAAATGAAGACGGAGCTGCCCCAGCTCTGGATTTAGAAATTAAGTTAATGGGAAACTTCTCTACATTTCTAAGCTAGATAAAGGGAGAGACTTCAGTTCTGGCTATATGTCAGGTTGTGGAAGCAGTTCCGGTTTAGGACCGTGAAGTGGAACTTCCAAAAATAATCACAGACCTTTATACCTCTGTAGGTACAGATACTTTAGGTACTCGAGTCGTTAAGCCACACTTAAAAAAAAAGATGTCACCAAGGGTTCTATTAAGGAGAAATCTGCAACGAAAGGGAAGAAAAAACAAAAAGACAGACTGGATCATCCGGTTCTCGGGAATCCTGAAGAGGTGGTTATAACTTAAGTGACTGCAAAAAGATTAAAAAGCCTGAATGGTTTTAGTATTCTGGTAGCCACTCTTCACGTTCTTTTCAGGACACTGAAGGTAAAAGAACCAAAAGAGGGAGCAGATCCAAGTAACAATGAAAAGAGGAGTACAATAGGAAAAGTAAAGGAGGATGCAAGGCTGATGTGAGAGTACAGAGGGAAGAGAAAAAATTGGACTCTAAAACCTCAGCAAAAAAGAAGTGGCCGGACTTTCAAAAAACATGCAGATCCAGCTACGAGTCTTCCTGCTAAACAGGACATGAGTGAGAGCTCTTCTAGACAGCGCAGCAGAAGTCACAAACTTATATCAGAGGTTTCTGAATGTGAATCCAACTGATGACTCCAGAACAACATTTAATCCACCTGTAAGGGTTTACAACCTAAAAATACAAATTGTAGGGGGCATACCACACATTATCAAAGCAGTCTTCTGGATCCAACTATCTGATGATTAGGACATTATCCTAGCATGGGAAGACTGGCCTCCAGTTTTCATTAGAGAAACACCCCTGGAAATGGTAGTCATAAGGGTAGCCTTCACTCCCATAGTACCTGAAGATATCTGGTAACTGTTTCACAGTGAATGGGCTGTGAGACAGGCTCCAACCATATATAGAAACCAAGCGGGGTGGGACAAACACTCTAGTCCACATGGTATCCCCCTGCGTAGTGAACCACAAGCACAATACTACTAGAAGCAAAAAATGGTATCAAAGCAAAATTAGACCAACTGGAGTATCAAGGCATAATAACGCCTTGCCTCTCACCAATACACACATCCCTTTTTCCTGTCTCCAAGCCAGATATATATAGAATAGTCTTAAACTATAGAAAACTGAATTAGCACACCTGAATATATGCAGCACAAAATACACACAGCACAGGTTTGATGACGAATCTGATGTGGAAAAAATACGAAACGACCCTGGACATTTCCAATAGGCTTTTCAGTCAAAATCATGCGCATAGAAGTCAGAATCTAGCTGCTTTTAGTTTCGATGGAGTGCAGTTTTAATTCTGACGATTGCCTACAGGCTATACGAATAGTCTGCATTTATTTGTAAAGAATACTGAATACTGAAATATTTATAAAGCGCACGAATGCCGAGGCGTCTTGGCGCTAAAATGACATCGAGAGCGGTGGAAGTAGATCTTAGTGAGGGGAGAAAAGCCAGGTCTTTAATGACTTTCTGAAACATTGTTTGGATTTTTGTGATCGCAGATGAGAGGGCATCGAATTCCATAATCTAGAGGCCTGGTACGAGAAAGACCTGCCACCCCACCGCATTCTTCTTATTCTTGGGTGGCATATCAGATCATGATTGGCTGACCTTAATGTACGCGATGGCACATAGCGAGGGAGAAGTTTAGACAAGTTATCTGGTCCCGTGCCATACAAGGATTTATGGACCAGGCAGAGGGCCTTAAATTGTATTCTGGCTCTAACCGGGAGCCAGTGAAGTTCCTTGATGGCTTTTGACGTTGGGTGACGGTAGGGTAGGTTAAGCAAAACCCTAGCTGCGGCATTTTGAATTGCCTGGAGTTTGTTAATTTGTTTTTCACCTGTGCCCAGGTAGAGTGCGTTGCAATAATCCACTCGGGACATTATCAGGGCGCCCATTACAGTCTTTTTTAAAGTTGGAGGAATATAGGGTAGGATTTTTCTAAGAATCTTGATGGTGTAAAAGCAGGTGGAGGTGACCTGGTTGATCTGTGCTTTACAAGAGAGATCTTTATCCACCAGGAAACCGAGATTTCTGACCTTGTCAACCGGACTAGGGCAGGCGCCTGCCTCCTGAGGCCACCAGAGGTTGCTCCAGACAGGCGGTTTCTGACCAAATTCGATTATCTCGGTTTTGTCCGCATTTAGTTTTAAAAAGTTACAACTCATCCAGTTTTTCACATCAAGAAGGCAGTTTTTGAAACATTCTGCCGTGGCTTCGAGGGTCTGGGATACTGACACTATAATTTGAGTGTCGTCGGCATAGGACACTAATTGTAGGCCATGAGATTGAATTAGGGCAGCTAAGGGAGTGACATATAGGTTAAAAAGGGTGCGCGACAATGCCGAGCCCTGAGGGACCCCGCCTGGAAGGGAAAATTCGTCAGATTGAAGACCTTCCCAATATACTTGTTGGATTCGAGAGTCCAAAAAGGATGTTAACAGAGTAAGAGCCGTGCCAGTAAATCCTAGAGTTTTTAATCTGTTTAATAGGATTGAATGGTTCACGGTATCGAACGCCGCTGTAAGATCTAATAAAATCAGGGCCGTTCTACCACCCTCATCCATTTTCATTCGAATGTTTTCAGTGGCCATGATTAGGGCGGACTCTGTTGAATGAAAGGGACGAAAGCCATGTTGAGAGGGATCCAGAAGTTTGTTTTGGTCAACATATTTCATCATTTCTTGATTTATAGCTTTCTCGAGAATTTTAGCTGGCAGGGGCAGGCAGGATATTGGCCGGTAGTTCTTAAGTACCGTTGGATCTAATGAGTCCTTCTTGAGGATCGGTCGGATGCAAGCTTTCTTCCAGCAGCTGGGAAAGTCACCAGACGAGATAATATTATTTAACAGAGGGGTCAGAACAGCTGCCACCGTCTGTGGAATCAAGTGTAGAATGCGCGGCGGACATGGATCTAATGGGGACCCTGACTTCATCTGTACAATTAAATCTGCCACCTGAGTCTCCTCTAGCAGCAGAAAACAGGGATAGCTAGGCCTAGTCAGGTGGCCAGTGTCATTGTAGTCATTGGGTACAATTAGTGCAGATGAGCTCAGATCGTCGTACACATTCTGAACCTTTTGCTGAAAAAAGGTTGCAATATTGGTGACGAGGTTCTGATCCGGACTAAAAACAGTATCCCGGGGGCTCTTAGTCAAATGAGTGACCGTTTTAAATAGCTCTCTGGTAGTATTAGAGGCTGCCTGAATTTTATTTGTGAAATATACTGACTTGGCCTGAACTATTGCTGACTTGTACTCCTGTAGGGCTTTTGTGTATACGGATTTATTTAGGGCACTATAATCCGAACGCCACAGCCGCTCAAGTCGTCGACATTTCATTTTTATGTGTTTCACCTCTGCGGAATACCACAGTGCAGTTACAGATCGCCTTCTAGCTTTTTTTATTTCAACAGGCGCCAGCTGATTGACTGCCTGGCTGATCCAATTTTGAAATTTAAACGCTCCCTTATTAGTGTTGCCAGATCCAAGGGTAGGGGGATTGTTTGTAAGTGAATCAGCCAAGCTGATGGGTTCAAGTTTATTCCAGGGACGTGTTTTCTCAGGAAGTGAAAAGCCTCTTCGATGATTAGACAAGTTGTTCTGAGGCAGGTTAAAAAAGATGGCACTGTGGTCGGACCAGGGGACTGCTAAGATCGAGGTGACATTAATATGGCTATTGTTGGTGAAAATGCCATCAAGGGTATGGCCCGCAGTATGGGTAGGGCCAGATATTAGCTGAGTCATGCCAAAACTGAGAAAGTTGTCTATTAGAGTGGCTGATTCGAACACTTGTTTGGTCACAAACAAATGGTCAACGCTTTTTAAACCCCAATTGTATTTTAACGGGGTTATCCTCAGGACCTGGAAAGAGAGCTTGTGTAAACTTTATCCTGGCACCAACTGGCTGCCAGACAGAAGGACAATTGTACATGGGTGCTGAAATAGAAGCGCGAGATTGACAAACACGCATGGTCGCTTGACGGTTTTCAAAGAGTACGGATTTATTCTTGAGCCATTACGGCATATCTTGAAGGTTGTTTGCTGGAGCTTGACCTTGCCGTCTTTACCCAAAACATCTTTAGAGGTCCACTTGCAATTTCTAAACAGTGGCATTTGTGTTGCCATTGGCAGTCGTGATATTATCGAGTGGCACAGTTGGTGCCAGGATAAAGTGTACACAAGCTCTCTTTCCAGGTCCTGAGGATAACCCCGTTAAAATACAATTGGGGTTTGAAACTCGTTGACCGTTTATTTGTGACCAAACAAGTGTTCTTTATACATTTTGAGTATCAGGTCTACATCTTATTATGACAACTAATAAATTTGAGTTTTTTATGACCTAAATACAGTATTGTTGGGCAAACTTTTTCCCTGGGTCTGTGTTGTATCGTACATACTCTTGATTTTGTGGTGTACTTTTTCAAACTTTCCCTTGGGTTTCTTTTCTGGTTTTTCTTCTCTTTGACTTATTCTCCCTAGTGTTTGTTGGAATTTGAGCTTGCTCATATCTTGTAAATGTTTTTAAATAGGAAATGCAACGTAGTGTCATATTTGTGATTGTGACACTTGTGTTATACGTTTGCATTGTTTTTGTGGTCCTAAAAATGTTTGGAATGTTCATGAAAATAGTAACATGAACCGATCTACTTTGAAACAACTCTTTAAAAGACATATAAAAATATAAAAAGAAAACATTTATTTGTTTTACAATCACTATGAGAGTCACGTGTGATTGTGATGAGTGAAGTGGTGAATAAATATCAGTATTGGCATTTGTATTGGTGTGTCCATTATAGATTGGTCCAGCCTTACTGATTATGGGCCAGAACCCTTTATTGATTTGAAGAAAACTTTCCATAAGTGGCATTTTTAAAGTTATAATCATAAATCCAACTTTACCATTAAAGAGGATTTATCATTACAAGTCGATAGGTATCAAATGTGACTATTCTACTAATTCTCATTCAGGAATACACTTAATAAATGTATCAAAGAATCCCCAATGTTAACCTGAGAGAGGGGTAGGCCTTACAGTAGTGAAAAATGAATTTGGGAGTTTTTCACTACCAGGACATGTCAAACTAAAACGTATATGTCCTGCCTTTTACTTACACAGCACCCTGCCCTATGGGCTATCTAGGGCTTACTTTAGGGGTGACGTACATGTAATAAAAGGGGAGTTTAAGGTTTGGCAAAGGGTTTTGAATGGCAAGTCAACATGGCAGTCAAACTGCACATATAGAGTCTGCAGTGGCAGGCCGGAGACACGTTTGAAGGGCTACTTAAGTGGGTGGCACAGTCCGTGCTAGAGGCTCACTAGTAGCATTTAATTTACAATCCCTGGGTACATATTGTGCACTTACTAGGGACTTATAAGTAAATTAAATGGGCCATTTGTGGATTCACCAATGTTATCATGTTAAGGGAAGTGAGCACATGCACTTTAGCATGGGTTAGCAGTGGTAAAGTGCCCAGAATCCTAAGGCCAACAAAAACACATCAGCAAAAGGTGAGGCAAATAGGCAAAAGGTTTGGGGAAAGACCAACCTAAGGCTGACATGTCTAACATTGATGAGATCTACATAAGTGATGATGACTTGAATCTACACCTTACCAGGGTAGACAGAGTAGTGACTATGTGAACATCACATGGTTACAAGATACATTTAAAAAAATCAAAGATCGCCTATCTGATGGCGACCTTCCTTGGATCTGAATTATCCCGGAACGGCAAGTGTCTAGCTCCAGACTTCATCCAGAAGTGCTCCACCTTGCAGCTTCCCAACACACTGAAAAAGTTGCAGTCCCTGTTGGGGTTTCTTAACTTTGGACGTACTTATTTGCCTCACTATGCGGAAAGAATGTATGAACTGATTTCTCCCACGTTTTCCTCTAAACAGTGGCTGAACACACATATTGGTATATTTTGTGCTCTACAAGCAGACATGCTTTAGACTAAATATTTACAAACTATGACAATAAAACCAACCTAGTTATCATAGTCATGCCCAGTCACCACAGGGCTTGAAAAATCCACTCACCCACTCGCAATAGCGAGCCAGATTTAATCACGGCGAGCTATTTTAGGGCCTATTTGCCCGTTCTTGCGGTGAACAGGTGTTCTGCTTGCTCACAAAGTGAATAAGAAATAAAGATGCCTTTAAATCTTGTTATCTTGTCACATTTCTCCGCTTTCAGAGACAGAGGTCAAAAGTAAATTCGTCTTTCTACATTTACTTTTCTTTCTGTGACTCAAGTTAAAGGATTTTTTGTAAAGTGAACCGTGTGGCAATCAGCATGAGACAAGTTCACAGGTCAAGTACATTAACGTTAGGTCGAGTTGTGTATTCAAGTTACTAGACCTGCAGGTCTAGTAAAATATTTATGAATTTTCAAGCTCTGCACTATGGTTACACCTACGTGACCTACAATGAAGGACAGACTGTCCCTATTGCCTACAAGTTTCACTTGTATTCCCTAGTTGAAGCAGAATTTGCTTCCATTGTAATATCCTGACTGCTGTATAAACAGCTATTCTAAAGGTGGTCCCTTTGGTGCAGGGAAAACATATTGTTTTGTTTCTCCTGTACCAGCACTAGAGGCGACTACAAAGGCATGCATTCCTAATCTACAGGGTACAGTGGGCCTCTTCTTTAAGTGCAGTGCATTTAAAGTTTCATTATGATCCTTCTCTTCATACACAAGCTTTTCTGCAATATGAACAGGATACTGTTCCAACGCCAGACACTTTACCTGTTGAGTCTTACCAGAGCATCTTTTACACAGATCTCTCTACCCAACCTGCAGTAGAAACTAAATGTAGCCTGCACAGCAGTGCAAGGTGTAGTATAGGATGGTGAGTTCATCCTACAACACACCCACACCAACCTCCTAGGTGACAGTACTGCCTGAACAAAGGGGTGTAGCTGCAGGGAGGGTGTTTGGGTGTAACACTCCCCTAAGAAACTTATTTTCTGATATATATAGACTATATAGACTATGTTGTATGTCTGGCTCGTGTGCGCACATGTGTCAGACGTACAACATAGTGTTTTTTTAATTACAGAAGGAGGCGAGGAGCAGGATGGAGAGCGGCCAGGCATTGGAGGCGACAGACAACAGGTAAGTGGCTTCTTGTACATTTTTAAAGACTTTAGGAGGGGGAGGAAGCGAAGCATATTTCCACAGAGTTTGTTTTAAACTCCGTGGAAATACGTGTAGAGGCACTACTCCTGCTACGCCCACGTTTACAGTCTGTGCATGCAGGAATAAATGCAACCGTAGCAATGCTACTGGTGGCCTAGTTTGTATAAACAGACTAGGGACTATGTTAGACAATGTGACATTTGTCAGTAGATTAAACCCTCCACTGTCAAAAGCTCCTCGCCGATCCCCTCATGATCTCAGATTTCCTCTTTGGGGTGATTTACCACATCGGTCCCCTAAATTCAGCTAACCGATGTAAGTATATATTGGTAGCTTGATTCATGTTCTCGATTCCTATAAGTTTGGCCACAGAAAAATGCAAATGCTTCTGCAGTCATAAATGATTTGGAGTGCCTAGTGTCAATGGGGGCAGTTCATTCATTTCATTCAGATAACAGTCCTGCGTTTGCCTCCAAAGCTTACAGGGATTTTATCTCTGCTCTGGGAGTCGGTTTGCAATTCAACAACCTGTTTAAAGCTATTTCGAACAGCAGTGTAGTGAGGGCCAATGGCATGATTAAACAAGCTTTGACTGATAGGGTGTTAAGTTCAGGGTTTAGCTAGTGCCATAATCTGTATGTAACATTGAATAACTTGCGTAGACGAGTATTGGGAGGACACACGCCATAGGAGGTTCTCTTCGGAGCTCCTAGGTATGTGTATAGATAATTCTGGGACGGTGGGGGATGAAGATTATTATTATTATTATTATTATTAAATTTTATAGAGCGCGTAGTCACCCGTGAGTATCCCAGCGCTAACTTCGACTTGGAGAATCGTTTGAATGTTTGACAGAGTATCCAAGAAGTCAGAGACAAATGGTCTAACTCAAACCACTCTGGCGCCACCATCTGTCAAGATAAGGGTATTACTGCTGCTGATGGGTGGGTTACCAAAGTTGGGGACCTACTTCAGAAGAAAATCCACGACAAGTTAGCTTTTGAACCATCCTACAGACCACCCAACACTGTTATTGGGGTAAAAAGCAACATAATTGTTAGCTTGCCTCCTCTCCCTGGATCAAGAACAAACAGATAGGTGTCTATCGACCATGTTAAAAAAATACTGTGTAGCTAGTCTTCTACAGCCAGCCACCGCAGACACCAAGAAGGATTCAGAGTAGTTCCTCCCAGCCTACTCTGAATACCCTATCTTCTGAACAAAGCAGTAGCATTCCTAGCTCAAGTTCCTATGTTGTTTGAGCTTAACATTCCACGAAGAACATTGAGTGCAACAAACACAGCTGATGCTGCCGATATGACAGTGGCTACTGTCCAATGTAATTCATGGTCTACTATGAAATTCTATCTGATGCTAAGCCATTTGAACTGGTACCCTTTTGAGAGTCCAAAGAAACCAACAATACTGAAAATGACTCTGGATATTTCTCAGAGGATTGTGCAACCCCTTTTACAGTCACTAGTGACGGCTTCGCACCTGTCAGTTATTTACTGCCTGGCGGGATTACTTTAGGAGCCTTTTTTCTCATTATGTGTATGTCAATGATATTTGTAGTTCTACTACAACTCAGCTGACATTTTGTCCGTGCAAAAGCAATTGCATCCCTTGTAGTTTGTGAACTACCGCCTCACTCTTTATCCCACAGAACCTGAAGAAGTTTCAATGCTTCACATATTGCAGCCTATCTGGTGCCCGCAGGCACAGCCTGGGAAAAAGTTCCATATTAGATTAATGTGCCCACTGAGACATAGCAGTTGCCTTATGTGCTAAAAGTTTTAACGAATTGTGTTACAATGCCTGGTTCTCTTTCAGATTATTGTGAAATTGAGACTGTTAAAAGAATGCTGTCTGATTTGCAGGTATATGCCACTTTGAATAATGAAGACCCTATTTTAATTCAGAAAACTACAAAGAAATGTATTGCTATCATCACTATGCACATTATTGTATGCATAGGACTAGCTATCCTTGAGAAATTCACAATCAAATACAAACGGAACATTGTAAGTCTCCTCTTCCCAAGAGTCATTCTACTTTCTTAATGAAATTCCATTACTTTCAGTGTTGGCATGTCACACCCTTCAGCCTTCTATTCCACACACAGTTTAGTCAAAACCTGTCTCTTCAAGGATATGAGTATTGGAAAGCAAATTTTCATGATAAAAGCATCTGGGGAACCAAACTCTGGCAGATTCAATATAAAGAAGCCTTATTTCGAGCCTGTATAATACCAAAAGAAATGACCTTTCTAAACAAAAATATCCAGCAGACTGCTTGTCTGGGATTGGGAACAATGAAGGATTTAAAGAAACCTTCCATTTCAAAAGTCAATTTGACTATGTTCAATAATGGGCGCTTTCAGGTGAATATTTCGGAAATAGATATAAATAATATGATACAGAATGGAGCCTATAATTCAACACAATTGTCTGTTGAAGGTTTGGCCTTGTGGCCTTATAATTCTAATACATACATGCAGCGTTCCCTTTCCAACACTCCTGGAACCAAAATGAATCGTCCTGATCCATGTTACAATACACAAACACCTGTAATGGTTACCACAGACCGTGTAGGCATGTTATGCCGACGATGGGCAGAACACTCTAGCCTCTCAGCTGTGAAGGAACACTTCTCTCCTATTAATGAAAATAAGGATTTTCTGACTTTCTTCTGGGACCACATCCTCAAAGAAATAAGAGTCCTTGCTACAGGAATATATACCATCTAAACATGAATTAAATCAATGTTCTGAAAAGGAATCTCCAGAAAGAATTAGGCAAATAGATCCAGAAAATATGCAAACAGTTTTTAAAGTTATCGACAATGGAATACCGCACTTTCTAAAAGCATCTACTCGCTAAATCACATTTTGTCCTCAGCCTCTGACCTCATGAAAGGAGGTCTGAAATTGTTACAACACGAGAGAAAACTTATACAACTAAATTGGGCATTACAAATGCTTAGATCAGGTTTCATGCCTTGGCAACTCCTAAATGAAACAGCCTTATTTGAACCATATAATTTGACAGCCACTCAAAAACCAATGACTAAGAAAGAATTCACATACACCCTATTAAGTATAGAACAAGTTGAATATGCACCATTTACAGTCAGTGACACACCACCTATTACCTGGTTAATACATGGTATTATTTCTTTACCCATAACAACCTTTCATTTTCATGACAGTCAAAAATATAAATCGATTGGTCGGTATAAAACAATGCACAATTCACAACTGTTCCTTTCACTTAAATCTGTTTAAATGAAAAAGAGGATGACTGCAAATTGCATAAATCCTCTTGGACACTCCCTTCTGTGTGACACCATATCTTTGCACAGAATGTTTAGAGCTTTGATGCCAGGGTTAAGTTGAAACTTATCGGTTTCCCTCCTTGCATGTATTCCCATACATCATGAACTTTTAAATAACGGTTCTTATCTGTGGGTTGGAACCTGGCCAGCCGTACCTGGTAACGGTTTCAGAAACAAACACAGGGTTGTGGAAGGACCTTGTCTCCTCCAACTAGAAATGTTATTAGGAACATCTCTTGGCCTAGTATAATCATGAAGTCTATGCATTTTGGGGACTTGAACAAACTATTGTCTGTTCTCTTACAAAAAGAAGCCCCTTTGACTTCAGCAGTTGAAGTTTATAAGCTTCAGACAGTGAGGGCTGCTTCAGAGATTCAGCGGCTGTTACACACACAATACCTGACACATTTTGCAGATATTGTGCAAACAATATTTAATTAATCTATAACAACTGGTGTTGAACATCTTTTTAAGAACATTGTATTCGGTGTAGTGACTGGATTTAAAGCTGTATTTGGACTGAATCCATCATTTTTTCATTCTCTGCTCTCCAACCTTTTGGAGGATTTAGCTCATAATACTGCTAATTGGTTGTGGTATCATCATCTTTCTCCTGTTCTGCCAAAGAAATCAACCACAAGGAGTACCCATATCCAGCTGAACAAATTTGCATAGATACTCTAACACGCTACATGGGACATGTTTGGCTATCTGAACTCGGCGAGCACTGGTTGCTCACATTTCACAAAGTGAATGCTACACAAGTACAACCTGTGTTCTGGTGCATAATCTGTCTGACTGAAATCATCTTGGACTTACTTCTGGAGCAGCCCCTAGTGGCTTATCTTTATATGGAAATGATCCTGCTACCTCTACATGCACACTAGAAAAAATGCAGAGCAAGGCACCTGTCCCTTCTACAGGATGCCGCCCATGACAGAGAAGTACCACCTGTGGCATTTTTCAGTGCAGCTCTTGACGAATGGCTGGACTCATTGTTATTCTTTGAGCCCCCTGTAGAGAAGCCACAACTAACATCGATTTCCTCAGACAAGCAATCAATTGCTGGTCAATCTAGCACACCAACTGTCAACTGTGAACATGCTCTGTATGGATTTTGCAAAGACCACACGTATGCTGTGTGTGAACATGGTCATGTCGACATGTCCTTTGATGAGGAGTGAACTCAACAAGTAAGTCAACCAACGGACCATGACCTGGATCCAGACGTAGCACAAAGCATACATGAACCGATAATTCAAAACAAAAATCTTTTTGATCCCTCTTTTTAACGGACTCTTTAATTGTTTTTTATACCACTTATTTTTAATTTGGCCCATCTATATTATCACTGGTATGTTTATTTACCAACACGCATTAAATCCTCTAGATAGATTATTAAATATGATTTTTATTATTGTTAGCTGTAATGCTCTAACTATGCAAGGATTACACTTATTCATGCTTCTCTATGTGAACTATATATTATCACATATGTTTTATATTATTGTATGTTATACTACAAGTATATAACCTATAAATATTTTAGACATGTATCTTCTCTGAGATAAACATAGATGACAACTTGAAAGCACATTTTTTCCTACACCTTAGTCAAATTCGTATTGATTAGACATGCCCTATGATGTCACATTCAAGCGCACAAGCTGGGGATGAGATAATGTCGTAAAAGGCCCAACTCTTGCTTATGTAGGTCTTTACTCCTAATTCATGCAGACCGCCATATTCGTTATCTAAGACAATGGAAGCCACCATATTCCCTGATTTATGCAGAATCATTGTCATGTCTGCCTTTAAACGCAGATGTCACCAGACCTTATCTTTCTAGGAACTGTGATAGTGTCAAGTTCTTTAATTAATGACATCTAATGCAACATCCATCTGGGTCATATGTCTACTCCTTACCAAGTCAAGGTCAAATAAGAACACATACAGACATATAACCAAAATAATGTATTGATTCCTTTTGCCTTATATGTTCATAAGCAAACGTCTGGAACGCATACCTTGATGCACATAATCTATGTCAGATATCCCTAAACGTTTTTATTTTCTTATCACAAACTTTATTGTATTTTTATTGTACCAAAATAGACAATGTTACAGGAGAATGAGGTCCATCACAGTAGTTCATCTAAGGACCACCTATGGTGCGATTCTGGCTGCTCCCCACGGTGCTCCGGCCTGATCAGTGTGACTTTGTTCCTGGTAGGAGTACTTCCCACAATCTTTGCACCCTTTTTGCCACCATGCAAGAGATTGATTCCGCTCTCCCTGCAGCTGCCATCTTTTTGGATGCCACCAAGGCGTTCAACACCCTGGAATGGCGTTTCCTTTTTAAACTTCTCGCCTGCATCGGCCTGAGTCCGTTCTTTTTAAGAAAGATTGCTCTTCTGTATTCCACTCTGACGGCGAGGCTGCGGATAAATGGAGTCGTCTCCCTACCTATCAGAGTGGCGCGTGACACGAGGCAGGGCTGCTCGTTGTCACCCCTCTTGTTTGCCATGGCTATGGAGCCACTTGCAGCTAGATTACGGCAGCCCCATGCACAGCGAGGGTTTAATGCCACCCCTCAGGTGATCTTGGTGTCAATGCATGCGGATGATGTGACTCTGTATGTTAACTGCCCGGAGACAAATCTGGACCCTCTCATTCATGAAATTACTAGGTTTGATGGCCTCTCAGGTGTCACCATCAACTGGGGGAAGTCCACAATCTTCCCACTAACTGCAGCCACTGACGAGTTCTAGTCGGAGTTCCAACTTAAATGGGCAGACTCCCTAGTGAAAAATTTGGGCGTAAGTATCAGTCAGGACTCTGAAGAACTCTGGCGTTATAATTATGGCAAACTGATTGAATGGCTAAAGAGCTGCCTGAATCGGTGGAAGTCGCTTCCGCTGTCTCTGGCAGTCCGGCTCGCCAACGCCAAGATGGTGGTGCTGCCCAAGTTCTTATAGGTTTTTATCAACCTCCCGCTACCTCTCACTGCGGAATTCAAGAAGAGACTCCGATCGAATGATAACTCTTGTCTGGGCGGGTGGACAACCACGAATTGCACGGCAGACTCTCACACTTCCATTTGAACAAGGAGGGCTGGGAGCTCTGGACATGAAATTGTACTATAACTGTGCGCAGGCCCAGTTTGGCTTTCATTGGATCTACCCAACTCTGCTTATGGTGCATGTCGCCGCTGAAAGGGATCAGGCAGACCCGGCTCCCACTAAATATGGCACTGTTTCAGCGACAAAGCTGCCCCCGGGCTGAAATTAATCCGGTCGGCTGCACAGTCTTGGCATGGCAGGAGCTGCGCCACAGGGCACGTTTGGACAGACTGTTCGCACCTTCCGTGCCACACATCAGACACCCAACATTCCCTTTCACGGACGAAGCGGGAGGCTTGCAATGACTGCGGAGGCTACAGCTCCATACGCTAGGGCATGCATTCCCTGACGGCACCTTCATTAGCATGGATGAGGCACTAGGGAACGACCACACGCGACTGATGGACAGAATGACGTATTTCTCTTTCAGAGCTGCTTTGCGCACGATTTTTGACTCATTCCAGACAGCACCACTGACATTCTGAGTCTTGGAGGAGTTTTTAGCCAACTCCTCTCCTCTAAAAACTCATTACCCGCTTATATTCTGGTATGCTTCGAGAATCCCCGATAAGCACCCTCCCCTGCACAGCGTGAATGGGAGGAAAGCCTAGAAGTCCCCTTTGAGGAGGGAGTGTGGAAATACTGCTGCTCGCAGGCCAGGGAGTTTTCGCTCAATTACAGATTGCGATTGATTAATTTCAAGTTCATTCATAGGCTCTACACGACCCCTGTGTGGATACATAAAGTTGGATTCCGGACGCCTCCTTCCTGCACTTGGCGTGGTAAAGCCCAGATGTTATGGAGTATTGGGGAAGCATCTTTGATGTGCTGGAGGAGGTGATAGGGCACAGATGTGAGCGATCCCCGCTGGTCGCCTTGCTTGGCTATGTGCGAAAAGTGCCGATGGAAAACAGGAGGCTGTCAGCCGTGCTCCTGCTACTGGCTAAAAGGAGGGTGGCAATCTACTGGGGTCGCAAGCAAAAGCCACGGTTGGCTCACGGGCTTAAAGATCTTAAAGATGCAGCTTTTTGTCACAACCAGCTATCAGAATTCTGTGAACTAATGCCCGCACAGGCACACCCCAAAGACATTTGGGGACCACTGCAGAGCTACCTCGCTGCCCACCCGCCCAACCGGGCGGAGGGCCTCGCCATTATAGGATAAGGTGATGCGTGGAGAACGCTCAAACAATGAGTGATCGGACGGTTGGAGTCCTAGAGATACTTCATGCCCGATGGCCAGAAAGATCCCCTCACCTCCCCTCCTCCCCCCTTCCTATCTTTTTCCATTTGCATTCTTCTTATTTGTTCATTCAATATATAATGTGTTATGTTTATAATGGGAACTTTAGCGGACTAAGAAGGCCACATGGACACTGGGATGTTATATGCTATGCTGGACTGGCAACGCATATAGTCTGCTCAATACGTTTTGCGAAGATAATGTATATGCATAACAATTTCCTGTCCCATTAATTCTTCCACTGGATGATCGATGCGGTATGTATATGATGACAAATTATAAATAAAAAAAATAAAAAATAAAAAGTATGCAGTGCATCTGTTCTCTCTAAGAAACTCTAGATTGCAAGTTTCTCCGCCTTTCATGCTGTCATAGTATAGTGCATAGAAGTAGGCATCAGAGTGTTAGATTCTAGATATTTTAAATGATAGTTGAACAATGCTTGAAATGTACATTTTATTCTCATTATTTAAAACGTGTCTCGTTGCTGTTTTTATAATATTCTGTGTTGTTTTTTTAGATTCACTAAGAAACCAATTGTTCCTGTAGTAATAAATATTTTTTCTGTAAAAGTGTTCATTCTTCTTAGTACGGTATGTGAGATACTATGAATTATGAAATAAGGTTTGTTGCTGTCTCCACAATGCCCCAGATCTCTTTATGGGATTGTTACTAACCCAAAAGCAATACTTCTATATCAATTACACATTGAATAGTGTCTTGCAGGATGCAATAACTTGTCATTCACATTTAGTGCTGGTGCATTGAACCAAGTTTACCCGTGACACCTGTGGGTGGGAAAGCGCATCTTGTAGAGTTACGCCAAAGTCATAACTGGCACAATAGTAAGATTGACTTATACCCAATTAGCATATTTCACTTACCCAGGGCCTGCAAATTACATAATACTAGTGGGCCTGTAGCAATGATTGTGCCCCGCAGCTAAGTCGCCCTTTAAACATGTCTCAGGCCTGCCATTGCAGCCTGAATGTATGACGTTACAATGCATACATTTACAACGCATGCCTTTACAAGGCAGTTTTTACATCGCAACATCCTTTACAACGCATACATTTACATTGCATGCCACTACCATGAATTTTTTAAAACTACATTTACAACGCATTCCATTTCATCGCATTATACCTTTACAATACATACCATTACAACACATACCATTACATTGTATTTAAGGTAAGTGTTGAATAGTGTAGGAGTAAAAATTACTATTCTAACTCCAGGGGGTGCAACAGTAGGGTAAGTGTTGGCTAGTGTAGGGGTAAAAATTACTAATCTAAATCCAGGAGGTGCAACAGTAGGGTAAGTGTTGGATAGTGTAGGGGTAAAAAGTACTATTCTAACTCCAGGGGGTGCAACAGTAGGGTAAGTGTTGGATAGTGTAGGGGTACTATGCGTTGTAATGACATGCGATGTAATGCTTGCGTTGTAGTGACATGCGTTGTAGTGTCATGCGTTGTAGTGACATGCAATGTAATAGCTGCGTTGTAGTGACATGCATTGTAAAAGATGTTGCGATGTAATGACTGCGTTGTAAATGTAGTACGATGTAATGACTGCGTTGTAAAGGTTGTTTCCCTTGCATCCTGTGTGTGTGCATTTTTAAACTGCCACTTCGACCTTGCAAAATAAACCTTTTGCCAGGCCTAAACGTTTCTTTTTAATACTTATAATTCACCCCTAGTGTAGGCCCTGGACAGCCCAGAAGACAGGGTGCATTGTATTCCAAACGTAGGACATATACCTTTGAGTTTTACATGTCCTGGCAGTGAAACATTCTTAAATGTGTTTTTCACTACTGCAAGGCCTCCCTCTCCCATAGAATAGTAATGGAGTTACCTTCTTACATTTTATATTTTTTAAAAGAGTTATATCCAAATGGGAACAGGTAACCAGTTGACATTTGATGTCTCTGGCATTGTAATGTAAAATCCTAACTTATGGTGAAGTTGGATTTTAAATTACCATTTTGAAAATACCACTTTTAGGAAGTTCAATATACAAAGTAAGACCCCCTATACCACTGATATGTTAATTATACAGGCTGCATGATTATTTGGCGCCTGATCTTACCAATAAAAGCAAGAATTGTTTAAGCAGTCCTTTACAAGTGTCTTTGGACGTCTGTAGCTGCAACCTTACATAGTATGCATGTGAATCAAAATGCAAAATGTAATAAGCATTGTCTTGATTGACGCACACAAACATTGAAAACAAGAAGTGTACTTTCCCGTGGACATGTGGCTTGTCCACAACATGTATTAACATTGATATACAATACAAAGTGACACTGATAACACTTTTAGACTAAACAAATGACATGACTTTCCGACACATACATTTGCATATTCACAAAGTGCTTTTGTATTTGTCCACCATGCATATTTACATAGTATTTGTTTGACAAAAATAAGTGTCTAACATAAATATTTTCCATTATAGGGGATACATTATTGCAGGAGTGGCCCGTGCAGGTAAGATCGGTGAGGCAGGGTGGGGGGGGGGAGGGGGGGGGTGTCGATAGATGACAACGAGGTAAACTGAAATTTAAAAAAATGAAAATCACTTATCTTGCGCTCGCGATGCGACAAGAGCAAAGTAATTGTTATTTTTTTTGTTTTGCTCGTCGTTTGTCGACTCCTCCCCACCCTGCTGCCTCACTGCTCTTATCTGCACAGGCCTACTCCGGCATTATTGTCTCCTTAGTGTCTGCTCATGAGTATAACATGAGTCCCAACTTGCTTGGGGCACATTAGTTCATCCTTATTCAATTATCTGGGAGGTATGAGTCCTCCTAGTTTTTTGTCCTTTGGCCTTGTATGGATGTGTGTGCCCTAAAAACACACTTTGGTACGCCGATGCGCCTTCTCTGTGGGCCTGATAGATGGTTATTGAAGGTCTTCCTCAGGGTGAGAAGGACTGGACCTACATCTATTGAACCCAGAACCCAAGAGTGACTCCAAGAGCTAGTTGCTGGCCTCCTGATTCGAGCCTCAGGGACGGAAGGCTCCAACAACCTTGCACCTGCATCTTGACTCTGCCATCTGTGAGTCTACCCTGCCAAGTAGTGCCACTCCAGGACTGGATCTTTGGAAGCCCCAGTTCTGGACCCTTAGAAGTGGGACTAAGGTGCTTTTCCAGCCTCTGTGGATCCAGCTTAACCAACGCATCTCCTCTACTGCGCGGTGCAACCCCGAGCATAACCGATGCTTCTCCACTGCTGCGTGGATTGGACCCATCGCAAAGACTCGCATCGCTGACACAACCCGCAACACTTTCGGAACTGCCGCTGCGTGGCGCTTCCTCAGTGCATGCTGTCGCATCCCTCATTGACGGCAGCCTTGATGACGATGATGGATTCCGCATTGTAGACTTGCAGCTCCACGGAACCAGCGTATCACCAGGACTGTGCGATGCACCCCGACTCCAGACTTCGGATAGCAAGCACTCATCAAGGGGCTCTTCAACGACCCTGCAACAGGACCTCGCACTTCAGTCTCACTGCATCTCAGAACTGACGCATTGCTTCAGCTGCGCTACGCATCTTTGACGCGGATCCTCACAACGCTCTGCAAACCAGGATTGAAGGTACTTTGAGGAGCATGCCTAACTGGGTCCCTGTAGTCGCCCCGCGCTCCATCGCGGTCAGCCTGAACTTGTGACATTTTCTCATTCCGGCGGGACCAGATATCTACAGTTACCGTTTTACGCTTTTTGACATAATTTTTACAAAAAACATTAATATTCAGCATCTCCTGTTCTACTGATTGGATTTTAGTTGTTTGGGCCTTGGTTTATTCATTAAAAATGACCCTATTCGTCTAACTCTGTTGTGGGCTCTTTTTGTGTTGTGTTTTCACTGTGTTACTGTTTGAAGTGTTGCACAAATTCTCAACACATCGCCTCTGATTTAAGGCTGACTGGTCTGTGCTAAGCTGTCCGAGGGTTGGGCACAGGTTAATTAGGGTTTGCTTGTGACCTCTTAGGGGAGAACTGTGGTTGCTGCTTGAAAAGGGTTTCACCATCCTCAACCAGTAACTCAATTTCTTATAGCGACAGAATATCCTGTCCATCAATCTGAAGGTCCACCCTCCCGAGTTAGGTGGATTGCAAGTTTTATGTTGATGCAGTAAAGTTTACTCTGTCAGTGTAAAACTTTCTTTGCCGGCCCGACGGAGTAGGTGCTATTGGAAATAAGTGACCCGACTATCCACCCTCTTCAGAAGAAATGGTGAGATGGCATTTTGTGTTTTTTACTGACCGTCATTGCAAACTATATCCTGGTTGTGTGGGTCAGTAAAAAAAGAAAAATGACCCCCACACCATAGGAGAAAACTGGTGTTTTTTTATTTTTTTAAAACAAATTTCCGTTTTGTTTTGTGCCCATTTTATAACAAGCCTTAGACTTTGCATTTCTATATTTGTACCAACATTGCAACTATTCGGTGCTGTTGTGGAAAAATGTAGGGCTGCAGTGGATTTGTTCAGAAAAATAGCAGTGGTTGCTGAAGGATATTGTCACAGATTTGTGGAGCTTTGTAGGACTGGGTGATCGCTGGCTGGATCCTATTACATACATTGGGCCCCACAGTAGAAGGGGGGGCATTACTGTGTATCACTTCCAAACATTTCTGTCTCTCAAGCTTAGGTCCATTAAAGGAATTATACGAAAGCATATCTAGGCTGCCCTGATGCTTTTGAGCAGAATTACTTTAAACTATACCATTTTACACATCTTTCACCATCTGATTCCTTACGGTACAAGCTCCAAACCTAACCTACAAAGGTGTTTCCATTCTATACACTTTTCATCCGTGTTAATGGCCCAATGTACGTGTAAATGTGTCATTGGCACCAATTTTCTCAAGCAATCCTTGCTATGAGAACCTTCAAACCCACTGTAATGTTTTACTTAAATTGTGTCCAATTTAGACTAATGTGATTGCTCCAATGTGATTGTGATGTTCCAAATGCCACAACGCACTGCAAGATTCCATTATAGGAGAAACCACCTTTAACCCCTTCGCCGCGGCACGAATTCCGCCGCGGCGCTGGGGAGGTTCGGGGTCAGCGCGGCGCCGCCATGCTCGTGACGGAACCACTCCGTCATGAGCCACGGGCGCGCTGTGCTCATGACGGAGTGGTTCCGTCACGACTCCGCCCACTTGCATTGATCGCCCGCACAGGCGGGGAATCAGTGCCGCGTGGCGGAGCGGCCGCCAACAGCCGCAGCATGACGGAACCACTCCGTCATGAGCACACGGCGCACGTGGCTCATGACGGAGTGGTTCCGTCATGAGCCGGGAACGGGTTAAAGTTATATTGAAATCTTATCAAGTTTTCCCTGGGTTTACTAGCCCAATGTGCAATATGGGCAACACTGGACACTAAGGGGGTCATTAGTCCGCCTTCCATACCCCCGGGAAACGAGACCGCCCGCAATGCATGCGGCGGTCCCACAACTACAAGTAGGATGCGCCGGCCACACTGGCGGGCGCATCATGCATTCATGACAGTGGCCCGCCGCAATGCCACAAAAGCAAGTTGTGCCTTTCAATACAAAACGTGACAGGCACAGCGCGGTGCCTGCCACGTTGTACATTGAAATGCAGGGGGGTAGCATAGGTACCCCCATTGTGCACCCCCCACCCCCCAGAATAAATGTCGAAGACCGCATGCCTTTCCGTGGCGGCGTTGCCACCATGGAAAGGCATGTCACCGCCTGCATATTAATATGGATGGCGGTGTCTACCAGAAACTGCCACCATGTTAACAGCTTTTCCGCCCAGTAGGCAATCGAGCGGATTGCCTACCAGCAGAAAACCTGCGGATGGTCTTTCCATCCGCCGGGGTCCCCCCGCCATAGTAATATGGCGGGGGGAATTGGCATGCGGGCGGGAAAGAATGTCGGGCGGATCGCCACATCCATGTGGGCGGTGGCGATCCGCCCGACATTCTAATGGTCCTCTAAGGCTCACACCTATAACAAGAGGGGACTTAATACATCTCTTATAAAGTAAATTATTCTCACTTTTCAAGTAAAATGCTTTAAGATGCACCATTCCTCATTCATTTCCTCTACTGGGGAGAACAGCATAAAAAAATGTTTGTGTGCTTCAAATTATCATCGTCAGTACACCTCCGTACTCTCAAATATAACAGTATATTTGTATTTTTGTATCTTGTTAACTCATTTCTTTATTTTAATCCATATTAGTGCAATAAACATGCAATAAACCACTATCCCACGCCCCTTTATGATCACTTACGTTCTATCAGCATGTGCATGTGTATTCCGGTCCGGAGGGAAACAGTATTTTGGAGTATTGAAGAAGGTAGGAAAGCACGGCGGCCAAAGCTGATGGAGGGACCATAGAGGAGAGACAGTAATCAACTTGTCCCCAGGTGTGGGATGGAATTAATAACGGAGGGTATTTAAATGGTAAGAGACTTGTAGTAAGATCGATTCGAACATAAAATGGGAACATCCGTTTGCCCTATACGGGAATTTCTTTGCGGTAGGTGGCAATTAATTGACGGTGGGTTCCGCGCCAGGTGGAGGACTGCATAGGAGTGACATGCGATTGATGTGGTGTGCAGGTGTTTGAGATTCAAAATTAAAAAATGTTTGTTGTGTTTGTGCACCTGTGCTGGAGGATCAGAGCACCGTAGTTGGGAAACTCACGTCACGAATAGAAGGAAGTCGTGACTAAAAGTGTTCGGAGCTCGATCGAGGTGAAGCGTGATTAATGATGTCAAAGGTGATGCTCTGAATGCCCCGGGATTATGATTGAAAAAGATACAGTATTAGCGATACTGTAATTAGATTGAGATTTGCGGTAGCAGTTGGACATCTAAAGAGAGGACAAATGGTTGGAGAAGGATTGTAAAGGGTACCTCCTGTCACAGTAATAAATACAATGCTAAGAGATTGGATAAGGATTAAGTAGGAAACACATTGCCCGGGTATATTAACACAAAACACACAGGGTATGGGGCATCAGTGGCTGCACTTATCCACTAGTTGGGTAAAGGTAATTCTTCTTCTGGGTGCCAAGGACCTGAGGCGCAATACCCCTACGCCCCCTATGGAGGACTCCACAAAAGTCTTTAGACAAACAAAGGGCACTCCACTTAGTAATGGTAATAGTAGCTTCTGTCATTTCCTTTTAAGAAGATTTTGAATAAAGAAAAATTGCACAAGACCTGCTGATTGGATTTGAAACTTTGTTACCTATAATATTTATAACTATTACTAAGTGGAGTGCCGGATCACATTGCCCGGGTAGTAAGGGCAGTGCAATAAGATTAATAGTTTGTGATTAAGCTTGACTTGTTTGTATAAATACGCTTGAATGTTTTCTATACTCTTGTTAGCAGTGTTCTTAGTGGATTGAAATTGATGAGAACCAAATAGATGTGATTACAGGAATGAGATATAATATTTTGTAAATAATGGATTTGTCCTCCTGTCTATACCATATGCATTAGGATATACAGCATGGTGGGAAAGGAACATAGGACATTAAATAAGCACATATTGTGTAGCTATGATCACCAAGATCACAAGGGAATGATTAGGTTAGGATGTGCATGTAAACTGATTCACAAAAATTTGGAAACAGTTTAGATTTAATATGTAAAATGGGGCAAGTTCAAATTGAGGATTCAGGCTTTTGTATAAGACACATGCCTGTGTTCCATTTTATATAAAATTAAAAAGAATTTAAAAAAATGCAAAAAGTTTGTAAAACAAAAAAGGAAGAAACATGATAATGTTTTTAACATAATTAAAGTATGGATTGTGATTATAAGTAATTGTTTTAGACCCTGATGAAGTCCCTATAAGGGATGAAACGCTTTGGCTGGCAACTAAATATTAGAAACTGGCTTGTATTAAAGAACATTCGCAACAGAAAGAAAGACTTTGATTATGAATTTTGGATCTAAAGTGATTACCACTATATACATAAAATCATGAACATGTCAATCAACCAATACATTGTATGTTGCCCTCCTACTAAAAAGTGTTTTTGATTTATTTTGAGTTTTGTGGGCAGTCACAACTCTAGGAGTAGGCACAATATACATAGGAATTTAGGAATAGTGACCGGTTTGGTCTGAAGGATTACTACTGTCATGGTTTTGAGTTTCAGATACTATTTTCATACTCATACCTCATTGTGGAGTTTTTTGTGTGGTATTTTCACTGTGTTACTTTATCCATGTATGCACAACTGCTTTACACATTGCCTCTTATGTTAAGCTTGACTGCTCTGTCCCAAGCTACCAGAGGGTGATCATGGGCTGATTTAAGTGTGTGACGGACTTACCCTGACTAGAATTGCGGTCCCTAATTAAACAGGGTGCCTACCTCTGCCAACTAGAGACCTGATTTCTAGCATGTAGAGTGTATGGGAGTGCTGCCTTCCACTGCTGCCTTTTCTAACAATGGTCCTGAACCCAGTGATAGACATCGAAATAATCGATGTTATCACTCCTACTAAACCTATTATTAATTTTGAATATATTATGTCCTCCCTTTGAGAGCCATCTATATTAATGAGAATACTCTGTCCCTCCTACGATGCTCGTCTTTGTTAAGGGGTCTCTTCGTGGCCCCTTATAATTGTTGCCTATAGATATATAGTGCACTCTTCAAACTAAATGGTCTTAAAGCGCTGCATATAGAAGGAATACATAAAGTGTGTTAAATAACTATATGGCTACTGAACCACGTTAGTTGAAAAAAAAGGTAGGTTTAGTTGTCCTTCCTGAAACTAATGAGTTTTGGTTTATGTTTTTTATAACCAATGGGAGAGCGTTCCATTCCTTACATTTCGTTCATCACTTACCACCCCTCCAGGTACATGCTTCTGGACATAAAGAGGGGCTAGCAACATACATAGGTTACGCAAATGCTTTTGTGCAAGATCCTGTTTTGAACTTGTAGCTAGTGAAGAGAGCGAATATATACACTGAAGTGCTTGAAAACAGTTTGGGAACTGTGATGCTGAATTCAGTGAGGGCAGGGACAGTGACTTAAGATGCGGGTCAGACACGCAGCTAAAAAAAATGTTGTCATTTAAGTGACTGGTAACTATATATAAAATATAATTATACAACTTAAATGAGAAATGGAAGGCTGTCCTGACAATGGTGGAAGATGATTTAGTCCCGGACGGTCCCCCAATCAAAAGGAAGAGAACTGGTTGTAAAAGAGCCCTCACACTGACTTTGAACAATTTTTAGACATTCCTTTACCCAGTTTGGACTCTCTGTTTAATACATTAATAGCATCTATATGGCAACAGTCGGAGGGCATAGAGGCTTGCCTCTCTTTCTCTATCAGCACCCTGTCAATTTATTGGCATGGAGCCCACGGTGTAGGGGATTATACAGGGGCATTACCTGCTGTGATTAGCAGTCCAAAACAGGTGACACAAAAGACACAAAATATTATGCCATCGAGCCAGGGGGTGGCCCAAGGGTCTGGGATAACCCATGCTATCAACAATTTGGACAATGGGCAGGTGGTATACACACAAGAGGCACGATTGCCAAAGGGGTGTTCAATTCACACATCTACCGTAAATAGACCTGCCATGGCACAACTGGATACCTGAGTACCATAGAGCTGCCCCCAGAATCAGCACCTTTAGCTGTAATTTTATTGGGAGTTCCACAAATCACACAAGGTTCAAAGGAATCCACACTGGATCTTATGCATAAGGTCACTCACTGGTGTGATACTATTGTTGTTAATGGTCAATACCTGTCTCCTCATATTATCATGGCCAGAAGAGTGGGATGGGTGGAACGCAGGGTCAGGAAAAATATTGAGGGGGGCTGTGTTATAGTCAACGTGAGACACCCTGCCCAAGCCAAAGCGCTCATTGAGTGTCAGTTTAGGAGAAGTTCCAAAACATCAATCAGGACGGTCCCCCTTCAGTATTTGTACCCTTCCAATTACCTCTTCCAGACCTTCCTAGGCAGCAGGCACTTAGGCCAGCTAAGCCTGCCCAGGGAAGTAATAGCAGATGTGTACTTCTCCTAACTAACAGATTCAAACCTTTGCTAAGCCCACAGGGGTTAGATGGCAATTAGTGACTATCACCAGCTCAGGCCGAGTCGCAGGGCCCAAGGTCCTTGGGCCTGGCTGGCACTTTATCTGTTTCACCCCCCAAGTCAGTTTCTGCTCCACCTTCTAAGCCAGCACCTATTACCCGTGGTCTTTCCTGTATGAAGATCCTGTTGTGCAATATTACAGGTCTACGGTCCAAAATAGATGACATGCTATGGCAGAGGTCCCTTTTATGTTGCCATTTAATTGCTTTACAGGAAAAATGGGATACTACTGAGAGCTTTTTTCTGGATTGCTTCACCTCGTTTTTTACGTGTGCAAATTATTCAACAGTGGGTACAGCCAAGGGGGCGTCTTCTTTTACTGGTCTCACTTGAACTAACATGCACAACTAGAATGGTAGATTGTTATTCACCTCATCTGTTAGCAAGGGAGCCGTTGTTCAAGAATCACCCCCCCCCCCCTGCTAGTTGTTAATTTTTATAATTCCTTTACTAGAAGTTTTGAGATCAAGCATTTAGTAGCCTTAGAGGGGTTTCTTGAACATTATGGGGAGAGGAAACACTCTTACTATGAGGTCATAATTTTAGGTGATTTTAATACTCATCAATGTCGCCTTAGTTATACTTCCACAAAGGGCCATGCAGATTTCTCATCACTGGCCACACATTTTGAGCACTCAAAATAAGGCACTCACATAGAAGAGCTCCTTTCAGCTAATAACCCGTGCTGCTTAGAGCAAACGGGAACAAACCCTCATGTCCCTACCTATATAGTTAGGGGTGGCTCCAGTATCATTGATTTGATAATGCTCTCTACACTGTGGGTTCCTGCAGCCCACAAGCTGAGGGTTTCCTGGGGCAGCGATAGCGATCACAATCCTGTTATGCTTGAATTGGCTTACTCATCTGCTCTACATGGAGGGGAGGGCAGTAGCATTCCAAATTCTGTCATCAGCACTAAAGACCAAACGAATAGACGGAAGTGGGAGAAGGTGATACCGGACACCTTCCTTGACAATTTGTATGTTGAGTGCTAAGCAGAGATTGCTCTATGTATGGATACTAGAATGCAGGCCAGAGTTGTTCTAGATGCTTTTGACACGCTAACTAAGCAGATTGCCAATAGTTTAACCAGTACGAGCAGATCTAAAGGTGCCATGGAAAAGAGGGGGTTTGACAGTACCTGCTCTAATGCCCATAGAAACTTATTGTTGGCACTAAAACAAGTTCCGAGGGATGAGGCTGAGGTTAGGACTTGTAGGAGGGCCTATAAATTTGCAACCCAACAGAGGAAGAAGTTCATTAGGGGACAGGTTTGGGAGGCTTTTGGGCAGGATAGTGTACTGTCAGATAGCACAAAGTTTTAGGCTGTTGTCAACAGTCCCATTTTTTCTGATACAGCTAATTCCAGTACAGATTGTGCTATAGCCGCAGAGCAATGGGTTCAGCACTTCGAAGGACTGTATAGTGGCGACGATTCAGACGGGCCTGAAGTACAATGGGACTCCAGGTCAGTTAGCGCACCGCAGCACATTAGCACAGATGAGGTACACAAAGCTATACTGGCCACAGCCGATGGGAAATCGTCAGGTCCGGATGGGGTTCCATCGAACTGTATAAGGCTGACCCTCGAGTCTGGGCCAGGATATTGGCACAGGTTTTTAACGCGTTCTGCATATGTGAATTCCCCTCCTCTTGCGCCAAGGCTGTTATCGTACCTATTTTTAAAAAGGGATTAAGGGACGATCATGCATATTACTGATCGATTTTCCTCTTAGACTTGGCTGCCAAAATCATGAGGAAAGTGATTTTGGCCCGTCTAACCTTTTGGTTAGATAATTTTAATGTTATCTCTGATCTACAGTATGGTTTCAGGGAAGGCGAAGGGACGCTTAATCAATGCATCAACCTTCACCTAGTGGTCGGGAAATACACATTAGCAAACAAGGGTTCCCTTCACATGGCCTTCATGGGCCTAACATCAGTGTTGGACTATATTAACAGATCCAATCTGTGGTTGATTCTTCAGGATCTGGGTCTGAATACAGACCTTGTGGCCTTTCTACACTTTGCCCATAACAATACTACTGCAGCGGTGAGATTCAATAAGAATGGAGGTGTTTCGGACTCCTGGGAAGTCAGGCGAGGGGTCCGGCAGTGGTGCATTTTGGCACCCCTGCTGTTTACGCTTTACAAGAATAAGCTAGGGGACCTTCTCTCATCTAGTAGAAAAGATATTCCGAGAGCTGGTTCTAAACTGATCCCTGCACTCCTATACGCAGACGATGCAGTGTTGTTTGCCAAGACTGCTGTAGGTCTGCAAAAACATTTAAATGTTTTTATCGATTTTATGGATTTACTTGATCTTGCCACTAACGTTTTGAAATCCCACACTATGACGATAGGTACTCAGAAGGCTGCTAGGTGCAAGTTCTTTTGTAGGTTACCCGGGGCTGCTGTTTGATGTCCGAAGCACTTGGGCTGCGCAAAGAACACACAATAACAATGTTCTGGCAAGAGAAGTAGGAGCAACCATGGACTTTGCAAAAAGATTGGAGTCAAAGCCTGAGCCCGCCCTGCTAAAGGTGTACAGAGAAAAACGTGTCCCTATTAACAAGTATGGATGTGATGTATGGGGATATAAAGACATGAGGGGCATCCAGGGGGCAGAAAACAAATGTATGCGTAGGCTTCATGCCAGCACTCCAGCTTTTATCCTGCATGAGGAGCTTGGCATGGGGTACATCTCTGACCTTATTGATGAGGCACCCCTACTGTGCTGGCTGAGAATTTGGTCTAGCCCAGCCACCACTCTAAACCAACTTGTCCTAGCGGACTGTACTCCACTTGAGGGGGCCCTATTTATCCCCTGGTTAAAGTACATTATGGAGCAAATGAGGTGGCTAGGTTGCCCTGACCTGTATACCAACCCCAGGCCTTTAGGCCCAGCAACCATTAGGATGATCAAACTACTGTTATTGGCTAAGCAGTAGGGGATAAGGGAGGGCAAGGAATTAGTTAAACCCAAGGTGAGAAAGTATGCCACACTGAGTCTGAGCGCACAGGTGCAGCCTTATTTGTCACTGGTCACTAACGTGCACCATCGCTTCGTGTTAACCAGATTCAGACTGAATCTGGTACACTGGCTATTAGCCTTTCCTAAAGGCTACACGAAGTCTGGTGCCCTAAACCAATGTCTTTGTGACAATTTCTCAGAACAAGACACTTTACATTTTACTTTGAAATTTATGACCCCCTGTGTAATAAATATTTTCTCCCGCTGCTTAGATCTGGCCAATTTGTTCAAGTAAGGCCTGCATTATTAAACCTACACATGCTTTCCTCCCCCATGGTTTGTTTTGGGCTTGCGAGTTTTTTTACAGGGGCCTTAAGACTCAGGAAGAGGATGTTTATGCAGTAGCTAGGCTGCACTTGTCTAATGCTTTTTGGGAAATATATGTGCCCTTTTTTGTGCTTGATATGGTGTGATTATGCAGTCCATTTACCAAGCTAATGCCATACCACTTTTGCACTTTATCTGTTGTATTTTATTTTTAGATCGGCTCTCGGTATCCGTTTTTAATGATGAGTTTTATATTTATCTGTTTGTATATATAGCCTGAGTTAAACCCATTCTTACATTTTTATATGTTTGCTTTTATGGCTTTTACTGGACGAATAAAGTATCTTTGACTTGACTTGAAAAATGCAAGGAAGTAAAACTAATCTGTAGAAAATGAATTGTTCTGATAAGAAAGCTTAGTTGGATAACCACTTCAAATGTCTATGTGTCTAACTGGAGGTTGTAACCACACTAGCCCCAGATTCTACTGGGAAAGGGAACTAGAGGCAAAATAGGGCGATAGGAGCTGGACAGCTTCCAACATAAACTGTTATACACAAATAGGGCCGCTCCCATCAGAATGACCTAAATGGTGCTCAGGAGTGTTATGTGTATGTGAGTGTAGACATCTCACAAAAAGTTTAGGACTGGCCTAACACACCACCTGGTGTCATGCTTCATCATTGGCCGTCCTCGCCCTCTAAAAACTTGGTTTGATAGAGGGCAGGCATAAATCTGATGACAGGGATGCACTTCTAACTAAGTGGGGACCCAAAGTGAGTGAGTGAAATTAAAAACCATTTCAGTTACCTCACTTAATTTTAATGAACTAGGTGACTGTATGGTGTCTAAAAACAAGTGAGTGGCGAAATGGAGAAGGTTATTAACCCCTCGCTGTGTAGAGTTGGGTCGACATGTTTCTGCATAGTGTCAACAGTGGTACATGGCATTCATCAGGACCTTAATCTATTTTATAAAGATCTCCACTCTTACCAACAATATGTTTAGAGAACCAACGGTGGGGTGACCTTTGTCACTTTCCACTAATTGGGGGTCTTTAGTACCCTGTGAAAAAAAGGAAAAAGAAACACACCAAACAACCATCAGAAATTTTGGTCATTCATGTAAAGGCAAAAACCACTCCACACATTTTAAGCGCGCGTGGTTAGGTGTGTAACACGTGTCTGTCATACGTGAACACACAAGTAAGATACCAAGAGGGAGAAATAACTCCCACGTCTTACCCAAAGTCTTCACCCTACGTGCTTCATGGGGGGTGGAGTAAGGGGAAAGCCCCTGTAGTCAAACCCTAGAAAGATAAGCACAGGTAGCCAAAATGAGAAGCAAAAAATTAAAAAGTACGTAAACGAAGAGTTTTGGCCCTGTTAACACTGGCTTCATTTTCAAAACTAGGGGGCCGATTCACAGAACTAACTTAAGACAAAATCCTAAACTTACTACTTTTGGTATTCACAGAAGTTAGGATTTTGTCTTAAGTTTGCCTTAAGACAAACTTAAGACAGACTTAAGACAGACTTAATACAAACTTAAGACAGACTTAAGACAGACTTAAGACAATCTTAAGACAGACTTAAGACAGACTTAAGACAGACTTAAGACAAACTTAAGACAAAATCCTAACTTAAGTCTGTCTTAAGTCTGTCTTAAGTCTGTCTTAAGTCTGTCTTAAGTTTGTCTTAAGACTGTCTTAAGTCTGTCTTAAGTCTGTCTTAAGTTTGTCTTAAGTCTGTCTTAAGTCTGTCTTAAGTTTGTCTTAAGACAAATTTAAGACAAAATCCTAACTTCTGTGAATACCAAAAGTAGTAAGTTTAGGATTTTGTCTTAAGTTAGTTCTGTGAATCGGGCCCAAAATTTGGCCCTCATTATGATGTAGGTGGGACCGCCACTGACAGTCCGTGGGTGGCGGACCCACGACATGTAGGGCAGTGGTATGACTGCCAGATTACAATACCGACGGTTGGAGCGTAGTGGTAGGGGGCAAGACCGCTGCCTCTGACAGGCGGTGGGACACTAATCCCTACAGTGGTGGCAATGCCTGCGCCATCAGAGGGATTAGGATGTGCCTTTACGACTGCCTGTTCATGGTGGTCCCACGGCTATGAAAAGGCACATGTTGCCTGGCACACAGTGCATGGATGTTTAAAAATGCCTTTTTCTACTGCTGCTTGTGCTGCAGCCCTTTTCCAGGCCACAGCAGAAGCCACAAAAGAAAAGGGCATTTTACGACCACCTCCTCAGCGGTTGTATCGTGATAAGGCAGTTGGGACTGCCGACTCTTTGTTGGATGGCCACCTGCCCGCAACGATGGCGGGCAGATGCTCATCTGACCACCATCGTAATGAGGATCTTTTTTGTTAGTATTGGAGAAGCTGCTGGGCTCTTGCCATTAAAAATCAAACACTGGCTAAAAGCAAAAATATTTTGTGGTCTCAAAAATCACACATGTCCATAGTAGTCTTTGCCATTGAAGGGAACTGCTTGGTGGGTGAAGCTGCTCCTTTTGAAAGGCTAAATGATGTCACTTAGAGTGAAGTTAGCCAATAGCTGAAGTGGACTGACTCGCTGCCCCATGCTGTATGCTGTAACGCACTGAAGAAAAATGTGAATGACAAAATATCAGACCAATGGATAAAGAGAGCTGGCTGAAACCACCTGTGGTAAATATATTATACTTTAGTAAAATGAAATGGTCTTCACTCACACAAGACATAACAATGTTTTCAAAAGAGGTATCTATTTAAGTATTATTTGTGAAAGACACTAGAATAATTCACCACCTAACCCAGTACTGAAATCGCAGACAGCTATGGCCTCCGGAGCGCGGGTTTCACGGTTCGAAACCTGCATTAGCGGCAGCTCAGCTCAGCATCTTGTGACTCTGGCCAATAGCTCACTTATTCTCCCCGATGGCCCGAGTGCCTGGATACCCGTAGGAGTGATAAGTTGCGCTCTACAAATCTGGAATTTATTATTATTATTATTATTATTATATGAAGTTACAATGTCATTTGAACTGGAAACAGCATTTACAACACAGACGGACCCACACGTTCTGGTAAAGGCAGTCAGCACTTTAGATTTAAAGTGGATGGGTGGGGAGATTGGAAGGATCGGGACGTGACTTGGCAAGTAGGGTCAGGGCCAGGTATTAGGGCTCAGGGCAGGGGGTTTGGGATCATTTTTAGGGTTGGCGACAGGTTTTAGGGTTCAGGGCGGAGGGTCTAGGTAGTTTTTAGGGTTGGGAGCAGGGTTGTTTATTGGGCTTGGGCTTTAGTACTGAGGGCGGGGGGATTGGGGTGAGATCTTTACCATGCATATGCCTTTACCAATCATGCCTTTACAACAAAATTTGTTGTAAAGGCATGCGTAAAGTGGGTTGACCCACTGTTCTATGCAGTATGCTATGGCAGAAGGATTCAAAATCTGAATGGCAAAT
Source organism: Triturus cristatus (assembly GCF_964204655.1). Lineage (NCBI taxonomy): Eukaryota > Metazoa > Chordata > Amphibia > Caudata > Salamandridae > Triturus > Triturus cristatus. The sequence continues at coordinate 562,509,237 of NC_140590.1, forward strand.
TGACAGACCAATGGATGAAGGTTGCTGTCAAAATGCTTCTCTTTACATTTATTTTATGTATATTCATTAAATATACAACACGATTCGGTGTATAAGTGCTTACTGGGCTTTCAAAAGTTATATTTTTAGTAATGCATGGACTGTATGAAACAGCAAACCTTTTTTTAATAGGTTTCCATGTAAAAGATATATTCCACAAATACTAACACATCCCTACAGTACCTTTCAAAAAGAATAACTCTTTGCCATAATGAGCCTTGAAATGTTTTTTATCAATTAAGGTCTATATTGGCTCCAAACCAGCCTTTACATTTGCTGAATAACCATCGGCACACATTACCATTTCTTTCAGTTTGCACTGGCAGGTGCCCTGGAGGGAAGGTGTGTTTCTTCTGTAACTGTCGGTCTCTCCTCCTGCTTCATAGTACAGTTCCATTTCAGCATGAGGCAAACTTGTTGTCAACATTAACCGTTCAGGAACACTTGGTTTTTCACAATAAATATGGGAAATGTTGTCGATAAAAATAAATAAGCTTTCGAACGTCATTCCCAATCGATCCCACCCCCTTCAACCTCTGGATGCACAGTGATGCTCAACTTGGGAGAGGGTTTCCTTACCATTGCTGTGGTACTCCAGCTCATCTCTTTTTGTGTAATTCAAGGCCTCCATCATTTCTCTGCTCAGGTGGCTGGATTCATCAGAGACTGTGGCCATCCAGACAGCAAGGTTAGTCGTGAGGATGAGCATCAGGCCGCATCTGTGTGCGATACAAGGTAAGTGAGGGTAGCATATGTTTGCCCGTACAGTCAGCTGGTCTTACAGAATGCTGTTAATAATTAACGTGAACTATTTTTAGTTTGGTGCCCTCGGTTTGTACTGTTAATACATTTCAAGAAAGGGTGTTTGCAATGTTTTTGATTTTTGTATTCCATAAAATCCACAACTGTAGTTCTAAGCATAAAGCAAGGAGGCAAGGCAGCTGTGCTTATCTCTCAGTGGGAAAGGGAGTGGATGAGGTGGCCTCGAGAAGAAGGGAGTATGTTGGTTGGTTGTTGGTAGAGTTTTGAAGGTTTGTGTGAATGCTGTTGGAATACCACAGTGGACCACAACTACCCATCAATCCCACCTGATCATTTAATGTGGCTTTTATGCATCACAAAAGATAGAGTTCAAGTTTTAAGCGTGATTCATGTAGGCCATAGTGAGAATCCTAGTGCAAACCGTGCTTCACCAACGATTAGTGCCAGGAGTAATAGAGCAAGACAATTTGCTAATATTTTGGGAAATATTTTCCAATCTGCAGTGAGAAAAGTAATGGGGTTGCAAGAGGAGATCATATTTGGGCCATCGTTGGTCTTCGGAAATACCACAACGCTAGCAAAGCTGTCCTCACTGTTGATTTCTCAAACCTTTCCCTAATTATAAACCTGGCGCTAGCTATACCTTATAGATTTTACTAAAATTATATTATATAAAATGATGTGCTTTCAGCCAGCCCTCATCATCCATTGGTCTGTTGGCAGTCGCATTCTTCTTCCGCTCGCTACAGTATAGAGCATGTGGCAATTGGTCAGCCCATTCCAGTCATTTGGTAACTTCTCTGTGAGTGACGGCATTCTGATCTTTCAAAATGACGCATCCTCACACAAAGGTGTTTGCTTAATGCTAGAGGCTACTATGGAAATATGTGGTTTTTGAGACCCAAAATATTTTTCTTTTAGCCATTTTTTGTTAATTGGCTAGTGCCTCCCTAGTTCTTACAACAATAAAGTTTTGCAAAATGACAACAAGCATTGGCAAAGCCAGAAGGCTGCGCGCCAATGCCAGATCTGTTGACTTTGCAAATTCTTGTTGGGTCTGGCATTAGGCAAGACCTTTTGTTTTTAATAAAAAAAAAATGCAATGCATACTTACTTACAGGAACTTCCAGTCTGCCCTCTTTATCCATTGGTTTGCTTTCGTGTCATACACATTTTGCTTTCACCCACTACACTTTACAGCGTGGGGCTCAGGGTTAGCCAACTTAAGCTAATGGCTTGCCTTATTGAGTGATAGAATTTTGCTCTTGCACAATGTGCACATTTTCACAATACCTAGTCCCATTCATTGTCTGGGTCTACTGGTGCGATGTTCTTTTATATAAAATATGTACATATATTTTGGATTATAGACAATACTTATTTTCTTACAATGTGTGCCTTCGTTAAAAAAACACACATTCACGAACAAAAGTTCAGCAGCCAATGCCATACCTACTGGCTTTTCCAGTGATTGTTTTTAGATGGCTTCCTAGAAATTGCAGCTTAGTACTCCAGGCAGGGTCAGCTAAAGGGCGAGTCACTAGAGGACCCAGGCCTACATGGAGACATGCTAGATGTTATGTAGTGTATGGGCCTAGGAGGCTTGTTTCCAGTCCAGGGAGGACCTGGCCTGGCAGTTCAGGCTGGACTGTTCCCATTGGGTGCAGGGTTAAGACTGATTTGCATATGGCTGGGTCCAAACTGGAATGGCATGGTGAGCAAAAAAATGATGGATTTAGGCCCAGATCTCTGTACTGGGGTGAATGTATGACATTGTTCTGCATTCTGTCCATCAATTGTTCTTTTTGCATTTGTCACCCAGAGTGGGACGGGTATGCCCAGACGTGGGTGCCGTGCTCTCCATGCCACTGGAATCAAGCTATCCTGGCTGATGAGGGCTGAAAGCACGAAACTGGTTCTAGGAGGCTTGTTTCCAGTCCAGGGAGAACCTGGCCTGGCAGTTCGGGCTGGACTGTTCCCATTAGGCGCAGGGTCAAGACTGATTTGCATATGGCTGGGTCCAAACTGGAATGGCATGGTGAGCAAAACAATTATGGATTAGGCCCAGATCTCTTTCCTGGGGTGAATGTATGACATTGTTCTGCATTCTGTCCATCAATTGTTCTTTTTGCATGTGTCTAAAGAGAGGTCCTCTGCCACTATTAAAGTGAATATGCTGTATGGGGGACTTTTACCCAAAAAAACATTTGTTTGTCAAGTTGACAAACAAATACTTTTTTTTGTGAAAGCGCCCCGTGAAAGTGCGCATGGCGCGCTGAATGTTGTAGGAAAGCATGTAGTGCCTGCAGTAGGAGAAACCATTTAAGAAAATAGTGCTTACAGAGTAAATAAAACATACAGTGTAACAACCGAAGTAAAAGGGCCAGTCCTCATGGGAGGTTACAAATGAAGACAAGGCGGTACTAAGGAGGGACTAACAAGCGTATTAACGAATCAGAAGCCAGCATTTACGAAGGACAATGACACAACAAGCCAATGACAAATATGGGTGGAGAGTGGGCGGGGCTTCAAGACCATACTCCAATACAGTGTGGCTTGCAGAGCAGCGAATGCGCTGCCCAGGCTCGACCTAAAAATGGTAGAAGGAAAGCACTTAGAAATGTTTTCCATGTAATGTGCTCTATAAGTGTTTTTGATCTGATTTCAAAGGCCATATGTTCACTAAATTCACTGCCCCTTACACCACTTCCCCTGGAGACTGCCCCCTCCTTTGTGAAGGCACAGTCATACATTTGATAAAAATAGAAAAACAATCATGCCTTGGCTACAGTTATCTTTGCAAACTGGGGAAAGTCCACTATGCATTGTTACGTTTTTTAAATTCTCACCTATATTTCCTATTATCTTCACCTAAGGTAGCACAGAGAGTGTTAAAATACAAACAATCATGCTGTCCCACTAATTCTACACAGCAATATACTGTACACATCTAACAAAAGAAAAAGTCCTGTGTCTTTTTCTGATATGGTTTAAAACAGGGATCTCCAGCCTTTTCTGTAGTGAGAGCTACTTCTGATCAGTCAAAATCATCTAGAGTTACTGAAGGCCAAGCAACTTGGACATTGTTTCCAGACACCCCAACTCCCATTTTCATTGACTTTAAGCCTAATGTCCATAGAGCCAGATACTATGGTTTGAACAAAATACTTTGCCTAGGGGCACTATGACAGGGCTGCCATGTGTGTCAGCTGGAGCGTGGTCGTTAGGGGGGTATGAACATGTGTGCGTATAAATGGTATATATACATATAGTGACTGAGAGCCTGTGTCAAATGTACGTGCAGCACAGGACATACCTTTCGCCAGATGTAACATCCTTACATGTATAACACAAACATACATACATTTTTTTAAATGGGAGATCTGTGAAGTGCCGAAAGATTTTCAGCAAAAATGTTATGATATGGAATATTTTCCAGCTCTTTAAATTTCTCTTATTTAAAAATGGCTATGTTTTCAGTTATACTTATAGCACAGTGCCTGCTGTTTGTAAATGCAACACTTTGAAATTGGAGAACATTAAAATGAAGAGTTAACTTAATCATTAAGGTAACTTTTCATTTTCACCCATTTAAAATCATTCAGAAACATCATTTTGTTCCCAGCTCCAATATTGAGTTGACAATTAAGTATTTTAAGAGTTAAATACCTCAGTGCTTCAGTTGTTCACCTCTGTGCCTCAGACCCAACTTGGATCATAAATCTGACTGTGCACTGCTCATTACCAGGCCCTGCTATCTGCAGCCTGAAGATAATAATGTAAAATAAACACAGCCTTCCCTTAACCTTAAAAGGAAAATATGACATTGTGCCTAATTAACACGCATTTGCAACGCAATTGGTCTCCCATTTGGAAGAGTTTAAACTATTGGCATTGTAAATGCCAATGCTTTTTATTTATGTGTTTTGAAAACCTGCAAGTAATCTGTAAACACACACATAAATACAAGGTATTTTCATTTAATGTGCAAATAGCTTAAACTCTTGCAAATAACTTATTGCATTCCAAATGCTTGTTTTAATAGTTATAAGAAAGAAATTATGATGGTTTCTAAATTTCAAAGTGTGGTGCACAGTGATTAACTCCTCCTATTTTGACGAGATACCACCACCAGGGACCACTGATGATACTCAGGTAGCTGACTGATGGAGTGTGCAATTGAAGTTAAACTCTGTCCATAATGCCCACCAACACTTTCAACGAAAAAGCGCAGGTAAGATGGCACAATGGGGTGGGGGATTAGAGGTGCTGAGGGCACTAGGTAGTACAAGTGAATATCGAAGTGGGATGTCCCTGGGGGTAGCAATGTTGTACAAGTGTGGTAGATGTAGTACTTTTATTGTGAAAGTACTTGGCATAACGGGCAATGTGCACGGGTGCGGGTGTCATGTACCAGGAGGCAGAACGGTCTTTGTGCTATGATTGTTGTGGATAGAGTGTGAACAAGGATGCATTGACCCCATAGGGCGGCTGCTGCGTGTGGGAGGAAGCTTAGCACTGCTGCAAGAGTCAAACCTGCAAGCATCAGAGTTGCCCCCCTCCCTTTTGGGTATATGTCTGTGTGGGGCAAAAGGGGAGCAAATGTCAAGTCATATGGGGCAGCTGTGCTTCTGCACCAAGGTGGCAGAAGTCCCTATTGAGCCTGGTGCATGGATTTCAATGACAGCAGCCTTAGGGAGCAGAGCAAAAGGGGTCCAATTACATTTACAGCGTGGCACGTGGCCCCTCCCTTCCCTGGTACAATATATACCGCTTGGTAATGGCCCTGTGATTAGGGGTGTGGGGGTGGTGGCTGCGGGATCGGGGTTTGTAGGATGCCAAGGCAGATAGTGGTGCAAGGTTTCGGGTTTTAAGCCACAGAGCCGTTTTTTTCTGTGGGGAATATGCTTCTTGACAGGGGCGCGGACGTAGGGGCATACGTGACTGTATGAAGTGTATTATTAAAGTCCCTTTACGTAGCTAGGTTTTGTGGTGCTTTTCCCAGTACGTTTAAGTCTTATTAGGTGCACAATAAAAATGCACAGGGGTTGGGTGTGTAGTCTGTGGGTTTTAGGATTCTCACTCATAACGCGCACATGTGGGATGTCGCACTCATTTCTTCATGCAGCAGAGACGTGACACATTGAAACTGGTCCTAGGATGCTTGTTTTCAGCTCTGGGAAGACCTGGCTTGGCAGTTTGGGCTGGACTGTTCCCATGAGGCAAGACTGATTTGCATATAGCTGGGTCTGAACTGAGGTGGCGAAGTGAGCTAAAAAACGATGGTGGATTCAACCCAGATCTGTGACTGGATGTGAGTGTCGGAAAAGTTTCAGCGCTCCGTCCATCATCTCCTTGTGTTTTCTTGGTACAGTAACCTATGCCATGAGTGTACTGTGAAACAAAGAGACCTTACCAGCCTTCGCGCAGGTGAAGTGCTGCTGCATCCTGTTCAAGTGAGTCCACGCGTCCTGCGCCTCTGTGCAGTCGTCATTGCTCAAGGGCAGCGTCCCGCCATTGTTAAACAAAAACTAAAGTGATAGAGCGCAGTGCGCGCGGATAATACAAAAACGAGAACCACCCGCCGTTGCTCAAGGGCAGCGTCTCATGAGTTGTGTGGCAGCGGCAGGCGCCATTGTTAAACAAAAATTAAACTAAAAGTGCACATGGCACGCAGAAAATACAAGTGAAATTGTTTTATTATAGTAAATAAAGTGGGCGCCATGATAATGCGCAGAGCCGGTGCATGAAACTGACTGGAATTATGCCTATCCTGTCCTTTTGTACCAGGCTAGTGATGTTGACAGCAGGCCAGCCCTTAGACGGGGCACTGGGAGGGCCGGGTTTGGTGATTTAAAAAAAAGCAATAATGATCAAATGGGTGCCGTTCTACAACATCTTGCTAGGCGCCCGTGCATATTAAATTAAGCGGGCGCAGTGATCAAGCACGAAGCCTGTGCATATTAAAATTAATTAAGTGGGCACCATGATAATGTGCGGCGCCCGTGCATCTTAAAGTAAAGAGGGTGCGTTCTGAAAGAAAATCAATTTTGGACTTACACATGGCCCCTCGCGCCGTTTGCTACTTGTTCTGAGCGTTTGTGAAAGAAAGCTGCGTTAAAAATAGAAAAATGGTTATGGGAGAGCATGTCCTGCCTGCAACAGCTGTAGGGGAAAGTCCTTTAAGAAAATAGTGCTCACAATCTGTAATTAAAACATCCCGAGTAAGAACACAAGTAAAAGGGTCAGTCATCATGGAAGGTTACAGAAGTTGAAAAAGCGGTACTAAGAAGGGCCTACTAAGCCTATTGACGAGTCAAAAGCAGTCATTTAGAAAGGACAGTAATTGGAGCCAATTGAAAAGATGGGTGGAAAATGGGCAGAACTTCAAGTCCCTACCTGAATACAGCATGTCTCGAAGAGACAGCGCAAGTGCTGCCTAGGTAGGACCTAAAAATTAACTGAAGGCTGTGAGCTACTTTGAAGGTGTCTTACCAGGCATCAAATTCTACTTTGCCTTCAGTTTATTTCTGCCACAAATGTACACCCACCTGGTTGTTTCTGTTATATTAACACTAAAATTATTTGTTCTTACAAACACACACACACATATCCTGAGTTTTTTCCTACCAGTTGCTGTGGGTTGTCATCTGTTTACCACAGTACTGTAGGAACATTAACTGTTAAGCCCATCTTACCAGCTAAGCCTACAGACAATGTGTATCCTTAACATGTTAAGGCACCTCATGCACAACATATATCAACTCTGAGTGTATTTTAAGGCAGGCTAGATGATGGTATCATACTGGAAATCAAGCTTAGATGGTTAACGCGCTTGCTACAGAGAGCTGTTTCAAAAAAGATGTTCACAAGGTAGACTCTGCAGGGCATGTGTTTGAAAGCTCAAAATATAGTTCAGTGTGTCCCATCATTTTTTTCAGAAGCCTTTTTCCAACCTGCAGGTCACAACTTCTTATTCGGGTACATACATCAGTGCACTATATGCTGCTACAAATATTTACATGTTACCAGTAAAGAATATGTAAAGGTTTGCATGTCTAACCAAAATGTTAATCTTTCCAACTCACAGAATGTGTGCTATTCCATTAGGTAGTAATTTACACGTATTATTGAGACTCCACAGTCATCTTGCAGTCATATGGGAGATTACGTGAACTGAATAATCATGTTAGATCGCGCTGAAAATGTATCTACGTTTCTTTGCTTTCACTGAATACAGGGTGATATCTTTCAACGTTCAAGGCTTCTGCTGTTCCTTGGGTTGCTTTTATTATAACACAGATTTACTTCCAAAAATCTGACTTTTCTTTTGCAAAGCTGGCTGCTTGCCTTTTTTTTTGTTTCCTCGGATGGTTTGCTCAATTCCGAAAGAAGTGGCAGCAGGCCCAGCTGTGCAGACCTCTGGACACCTACTGGGAGAAAATATCTCCTCACAAAAGGCAGTACTGATTACCTGTAATGTAACAGATGCTGACCCATTCATTATTTTATTTTAGGAATCTCTGTAGCCTGAAGAACTGAATAATAGAGATCCAGAGACAGAGTGAGGATGATGCAAAGTGCGCCCAGCTGAGAGCCAGTTGTGGCACTGGCAACACCATTTACTGTTTAGGAGCAGGTAGCCTCATTTTCTCTGTCTCTCTGCGTGAGATGGGGTGACCCGGAACTGCAGCGTGGCTCACCTCGCCCTCCAAAGAAGATATTCCAGCCGTTCGCCTGGTTTTATTTTTAACCTGCTGTGAAGTCTGAGTGCCAGGAGCGGCATGCGCATCCCCTGATAGATCTTGGGCGCAGGGAAAAGGTAGGCTGCTGACGTGCACAGCTTACAGGGATGTGCTATGCTTTCATTTTTGGTTGACAAAGGACACAAACGAGTGTCCTAGGCACTTTGTGAATACCCACAGCCTGACATAGCATGCTCGAGGCTTGAGAAGCCAGGGAAAGGGTACCTTGTCTGTTGTGTGGAAAATAGCTATCTGCCCAGGTAAGTCTCTGTGGGGTATCACACTTGCCTTTGTAGTTCTGGTCTATGAACCACTTTAGTTCGGTGCTGTCAAAGATCTATTATCTACAATACATCACAAAGACTAGGCTTTAGGTCAGCCCCTTGACCATGACTGAATTGATTTATTACGTATCTCACTTCAAAGCTCCTGATTCAATGGCTTCCTCCCAATTCTTGCTTTTGTCCCACCCCCTGAGCAGGCTCGGATTGGGAAGGTGGGCAATCGGGCATTGGTTGATGGACCGGTTCCCCAGGGTCACCTGTGGGCCAGTTTGGGGCCTCTGTAAACCGGCCCAAGAGACTGAATTTATTTCCCAGTCGCCGCAAGGCTACTTTAATGTGGCACCAGTATCTTGGTCACTCCCCTGCCGCACTGTAAATTGAGGCGGGCGCATGGTGTTGCTTTAGCCTTTGGGGCATTCTCACTTTGGTGCCCTGCCTCGCGTGCACTTCTAGAAGCAGTATTGTGCCATGCCGGGCCATCACTTTTAGGCCATGGAGGGTGGGGGGGGGGGGGTGCAGCGAGGGTGGGTTGTATGCAGGGGCCTCAGAGGGTGGAAGGTTTTATTTAGCCATTCTCACCTCCCCTTCCCCCACCTTGAGCAGCAGCAATGTGCTTTTTGACACCTCCCTTGCCAGGTAAATGCCCTGAGGCTATAATGGGCTGGGGAGGGGGTGAATAAGATAAGTGGCCTCCATAGTAGCCAGGTGTTGTGACCTCATCCCCAGTGTCTATGAGGACTTGCTGGGGGAGAGGAGAAGGTGGCATAAAATTGAGCGATGGTCAGAGTTGCAGACGTTGAAATTAGGTTCAAGTACCAGCGTCAGCTCAACATCCTGTGATTCTGGGCAAATCACTTAATCCCTATAACGAAAATGAATTTGATCTTGTGTAATGTAACTGGTGTTCATGTACATTGCTCCAATGACTTTGGGCTGAGTTCACACTATACAAAACTATAACAAAAAATAACCGGCCAGATTCCAATGAGACTAAACAGATGGTGATCCATGAAAGGGATGATCAGGGAATGTGGGCCTTTTTTTTTAAGTGCTCGGGCCTAATTGTGAGTTGTGACCCCAATCCGACCCTGACACTGAGCATAGCTTTGTTACCTCCATTTTGATTGGATGAGTTGTATTCCTCCATTGCTAACATAACAGATTTTTTTTTCCCTCCATATTTGAGCACTACATGTTAGCGCCTGGCTTTCCTTGCTCTTTCCTTTGGCCACCCTCTTCTTGCTTCCCACCAGTTCTCCCCCATCCCACATCTATGCTTGTCCGTTAGTCCCATACCCCTCCCCTCTCTCCCCATCCCCCAGTTCATTATCTTTTTTATTTTATGTTTTATTTGATGTAGTGTGATGTCCTGCATTTGCCCACTGCTGCTGTTTCCCTGCTTTCCATTACTCTCCCACCCGTCTCCTTTTTTCACATTTGTTTTGCAAGGGTTCGGCAGCTGGACACTATAAACAAGCCACTCGGTTCTGTGTGTTTACATGGCATCCCTGTGCATACTTTAAAAAATATTTTCTGCTCCAAAATGGCCCTCAGGTGTCTTGAAATGATAAAATAAGGATATAAAGTATAACAAAAAAAGTAATTGCAAGATGGCCGCTGTGTGTGAGCAGGCACGCATGCAGATGAATTTAAAGTATAACAAAAAAGACATTGCGAGATGGCCGCTTTGTGTGAGCAAGCATACATGCAGATGCACAGACGAACATCTGGAAATTATTTGTTATACTTTGGTAACAAAAGCATTTCAAGATGACTACCCCTGTTTGAACGTGCATGCCATATTAGAGCAGTTTTTGCAACTAAGTATGGCCATCCAAACAAGCACTGGCAAAGCTAGTAATTCTGATGCCCACATTTGAAAGGCGAATGTCATGATGAAATCTGTTGACTTCTATCTTGCGGACAAGCAGGAATTTTCCCTAGTGACTGTTTTGAAAACAACAAACATGAGGCATGCATCATCGCCTTCAATTGGTAAATGTGCTTTTATTAAAATGAATGTGCTACCATCCTAAATCCACAGGCCCAATACAAGTGGGCTGATAATCAGTCTGGTATCCAACCTTCCTTGGAATTACAGATACTGTGGGCTTCAGTAGTTCCAAGGGGGAGGATTACCTCTGTTTATAAAATAATTGGCAATAACATATGGTAATTGTGTTTCTGCACTGATTTTCATATTATTTCTAGGTCTCACCTACATACAGCATTAGATATCTGTTCTCAAAAGACCTATTGTGCACAATGTTAATACTGACAGAGGGCTTTGGATCAGTCCACTGCTTATCATTGGTGGCTTTCCTGTGAATATCATTAGCTTACTTTTTATTCACTGGCTTACCTTCCTCTTTAGGTCTCGCCTGACCCAGCGCATGCGCTGGTCTGGCGAGACTTATTGAAAGGGCTCCAAAAAGTGCTACCAGGCCAGCCTAGAGCTACAGTGCATGTGTGCGGGCGCGCGTGCCGCGCTTGACCGCGATTACTTACACTTTCGCGGCTGCTTTGATGTTTGATCGCGATCACTTTCGCGGCCGCACGGCCACTTGTTCTTCTTTCGTCTGTCTTACCTGCGTCCTGCCACCCATCACCAATTGTCTGCAGCCATAAATGAATACCCCAATAACTAGGCATACGCCTACCTCCTGTGGTCTCTTCCTGAGCTCCATTTATTTATGAGTACTACACCAAGCGAAAGCTCGTGACTTCAGTGGAAATAGTTGCTCTAACAACGGCCTTAAGTGTTGCAGCTGACCCCACCCTCCCATGCCTTCTTCCTAATGCGTGGTAACCTTACAGAATGTTCATGCCCTATATAGGTGTTCTGTGTGTGCCTATGTGGCTTCGTGGGTGCCCAGCTGTGTTTTGTGTGTATGTCTTTAGTCCTTGTTGTAGATGCGTTTATATAATGGTTCTTGCTTTAATGTGCTGATGCGGAAAGACACAGGCATGCACAAATGAGGTATCCTTTCTTAGCACATTAAACCCAGACTTATTAGCTTTGCCAATACGGTTATTCATAGTAGCTTTCATTCGCCACTTTTGATTGATTCAGCTCTTCCGTGTCCTCTCTAATCTGTGTACGCACAGATCCTGCATTCATAACAAGACTACGTTTGTGGGTCCTTTTGATGTAACTACATGCCCCCCCCCACCGCTTTTGTGTGATTGATGCTACTTCACACAAAGGCAGTGGCCAAATTGAGTTCTTGGTATGTTGGCTGTAAGCTGGCTAGAATGTGTAACTCGGTCATTATTTGCTAAACTTGAATGTGGAGGCACCCGCATGGACTATGGCACTTTAGAATGTAATTTATTCAGGTTGGTTTTGCAGCACGTGGCTTGACAAATTTGTATAGCTGGGGGTTAGTTATAGTGTTAACGTTTAGAAGGTATTCAGTAGAATGTCACGGATTTCTTAGTCACCAAGAAGCGTGTGTTAGTGCTTGTTGTTGAAGTTGGTTTCATCCAGCTGTTATATCGTGCTCTGACTAGGGACTCGTACTCCTGGTCGTTGGTAAACCCTTGCATAAATCGCTACCTCTCACAAGCCACAACAGAATTAAAGAAGAGTCAGTAGATCTGACTTGTGAAGAAGATGCCATGCACATGTATCCAAAGGCTACCCTGCACACAACTTTGTATTTGTACAGGCTTAATGCACGCTCCATGCACTGAATTAGATTGTAAAACTATCAATGGTGAAAGGGTGGGAATAAATGTTTTGAACGTGATGTCTTTAAATATGTTCATGTTGCAGTGCATTGGTGTGTGGTAGGGTTAGTATGCATAGGTTAGTGCAAATGTCACAAGCAGTGTAAAGGCTGGAGAAAACGTTACTACACGTATAGATAGCATAATATCTTGTCATATTTTCCATAGTATGACTTAGGAATTGTTTTATTGCTATTATATGCATAGTCTTGTATGGGTGCAGGCATCACCGTTATTCCTCTGATCAGTTTTCTTTCTAGTTGGGGAGAAAGTGGGGGTGGAGGGAGAGTTTCCCCAAAGTTCTGCATGAGCTAACACCCAGTTGTGGTTGTAATGGTGCCTCTTCAACCTCCCTGCTAAGAATATCGGAGCAGATTTTCTACAGCCAACCTTCAGACCAGAGCCTCTTCATTTGGGACATTATCTGTGAGACATGGGGACTCACTAAGTAAAGTGCTTAATGAAAAGGAGCAGGTTATCCGCTTAAAGAACTACTGCGTCCTTGCCTATCCATTCGGCCATGGTCTCAATAGCCTGAACAACAAGCATTGGCATAGCCAATAGGTCTCGCCTTTGGGACCTCATAAGTGTTTAGCCATGCAACAGTTGATTTTGTTGCACCAAGGATATTGTGCTGGATAACTAAACACTTATAAGGTCCCAAAGGCGAGACCTATTGGCTATGCCAATGCTTGTTTTATGTTTATCCTTCCACTGAGCATAGATTTTTTTAAACATTCTCTTAATTAGGTGACAAGTATCCTTTCACTTTTTTCTTTTGCCTTTAGTTCTCCAGTTGAATGCATATGTTATCTTGCGTTCTCCTACTCTCCCCTGTGTGCTTTTCCCCTTTCACAATCCCAACCTCTATGCTCTAGGTGTGATAGTTTCCGTAACCCCTCCTCTTCCTTTACAACTTTCTTTTTAATAACCTCCAGTCCATTGCATCTGAGTTCTCCGTGCTCACCACCGCTGATCAGTGGTGGCACTTATTTAATCCGCACATCCCCCCTGATCTTCGATTGCTTCCCCAATCTCTCAGTATCCCATAATTTTGATTTAAAACAATTCTAGCTTTTTAATGGGATGTGGCAGTTGAAAATTGCTACATGCCCACTCTTCCCTGCTTTCAGGGACATTTTGAATATTTTTTTATTTATTGCTCCAAAATGAGCCTCTGCCATCTTGGAACGATAAATTAAAAAAACAAATCGTGGCTGCGTTATCACCCATAGATGGGTACGCATAGTGACACCTGTGCGTGTATATGTCATCTTGCTAGGGCTGCTGTGGTGTCATGACACATATGTGCACTTGTGAGAGGACATGTGCATGTATAAATCATTGCCCTTTTTTTTTATGATATTCAGCATTGACAATTACCATTTTCTTTTCTTTTCGCCAGTGATTAACAGCATTGACTAAAAGCAGTGGCATTGGCAAAGGCATTAGTCAAGACAAAATGTGAGATCTATTGACTTTGCCAAAGCTTCTTTCCATTTTCTGTCGGATTTTCACCTACATCGGAATGTAAGTGAGACAACATTTCTTGAAACAATATTTTGACAAGATGGAATTTCTCCTCTGTGGTGACAAACAACCCTTGGCCCATGATTTCCTAGTTCAATATAAGGCGGTGAGAAATATTGGGTTTTTGCCTATTGAAAATGGGTCTTTCATTCCACCAATGCATGAAATGCCCAAGGAATACCACCACCAGCTGACAGTCTTTCTACTGGAATGTAAATGTATTGTTGTCATTTTGCCCCCCTTTGCCTTAGAGTGGACTAGTGAAATGGTACATTTATGGGGATTCCCCAGCAAATCCGGATCTCATGGCACCATCTACAGAACTCTACTAATCACTAGTAGTGCCTGTCAGTAGCACATTCTCCCAAAATGTGCATGCCTACATTAGCTGCTAGTCCATCACCGTATAACATTTAAAGCACTAAGTGCTGTACATAAGGCCCGCCCTCTTGTGCTTGGGCTCCACTTCCGACGCTAATACATATCTATGATCTGATAATCGGAGGTTGATCAGACTGAAGTCAAGAGAACCTGTCTTGTAAGTCGGCCAAAATATTTATTTTTCCAAACTACACACTTAAAGTCCAGCAGTAGCGGCGTCGATCCTTCAAGCAGAAACTGAGAGCCGTCCAATTGTGTATGTTGCTGTTTCCAGCCTGACTTAAAGTAATCTTCAAGGCCAATAGTTGTTTTTTGACTCCCCGGAAAGCGCATGGTAATCGCTAGAACGAAAAGAGATAACGTTTACACAAACACACAACACAGACGTCCCTCTCTGGTTGTGGCTAGACTGTAGAGACTGGAGGCACAGATGATGACACTGCTTCCAAGCCAGTTTTACCTCCAGCTCTAGGGCAGTAGCCATCTTCCTCCATAAATCTTTCCGCATGATAATAGAAAGGGTGACACTAGATTTCTTGGGCTAGTTTATAATTATAACAGTCTCGATACAAGGACGGCCTTGGTTTTTCCTGTCATTATGCATCCCCCCCCAGTGCTTCTGGAATCAACACTAGATCACCTTACCATGTTACTGGCTGGAGCAGTTATAGGTGGACTGCAAGACACATGCCACCTGCAAAGAGCTTGTGCACAGCACCCACCAAAAACTCTTAAACTGACACAAGCCCTTGGACTAGGGAATGCCTAGTGCCTCTGGCATAAGACTAAAAAAATCTATACATACTTCTCAAATGCCCAAATTTCATTCTACCGCATTGATTACTTGTTTATGCCAGCAGTGGGCATATGAAGTAGCAGATATAGAAACACTACACAGAGGTATCTCTGATCAAGCCCCAATTCTGCTCCACTTATACGGCCTTTCGGATAGACCCAGAGGTACATGTAGAATGAGCGTGTGGTGACTCCAAAACAAAAGCACAGTGGATGGACTGTGACATGACATTGTTGAATACTTTGACTTAAATGAAAATTCAGTACGATATCAGTCCTCTTGGAGGCATTTAAGAGAGTGGTCAGGGGCAGGGCTCTGTCTTACATCAGTGGGGAGAGAAAAAAAGGTCACACAAAATAGTTGCTTTAGAGACACACACAGCCCAACTGGAATGGCTGATTTAGGACACTCAGATCTCGTACAGGACCCGGAGACAACCGGATCCCAATTAAATAACCTCACTTCAGACACTGTGAGGCACATTTGGATGGCCCCACAGAGAAACTATAGGACTGTGCAGATAAATCTGACAAGTTATGTCTATCCTGCAGACCCCAGAGGGTCAAAGACATTACTGATACTTTTACTTCATATTTGTGATCCCTGTATGTTCACCGTCCTTTCCCAGAGTTGAAATGTCCACTCCCATTGATCACAGAACTTACAGACGATCTTCAGACCACTATGAGCGGGAGGCCTTGCAACTCCCAATCACACCAGAAGAAACAGGGGCAGCGATTGCAATCAGGGAAAACCTGGAGATCAATGGCTTCCCTATCAAATAAAGAAATAATGAGGCCATCACAAGTGGGCGCCTGCTGCAGGACTTTTTTAGGGCTACGATTAACAAGTTGCTTACCTTCGGTAATGCCTTATCTGGTAGAGACTCTGTCTAACCCCACTTTACCTTAGAATTCTCTCAAAGGCATCAGACTGGATCCGGAAAATCTTGAGCAGTGCTTCTCCACACCGGTAGGTGGCACTGATCGGCTCCATGTCGGCATTGCTTGCGCCAGATGTAACGTGGGCATTGTCTACATTGGTGCCATCCCAGGGCGCTGACATCAGTTTCTTTTCGGGACTATTTCGGCACCAGAAGCACTGAGCCACGTCAGAAGGCTGATTGACCAGTGTGCAGAGCTAAAGGACTGCAGGAACTTTTTTTTAGGAAGAATCACTGTTTTGAGGAAGCGGGTGGTTGGGAAGGTCGATAAGGAATATGTGACTAGATTTCGTCTCTACCAGGTAATGCATTACCCAAGGGAAGTAACTGGTTCATCTAATAGAAAGTTCTAGCCGCAGATTCCTGAAGGACTGAATAGGCAAAGTGCCCGTCACAACAGACCTCACTATTAAGCCAGTAGTGTTTGGTGGACATATGCAAAGATGCCCACATCACAGTCTGGCAAGCATCCAGGACGCGGACCCTCCGAGCTAACACAGTGGTCGCAGCTTTGGCTGTGATGGAATGAGCCAGCAAGCCCTCAGGGGGTTGCTTTTTGGCTGGTGTATAGCAGATCTTAATGTGGAGCACTATTCATCTGGTGATGGTGCATTCCTGCACTGCTTTCACCTTCATTGCTGCAGAAAACCCAACAAATAGCTGATTGTCCACCCGGAGTTCTCTGGTAATGGTAATGTTGATGTAGACTGGCAACGCTCTTTTTGGGACCAAGCGGTGAAGTCTCTCCTCCTCCTTGGAGGGGGAGACGAAGCATAGAAGGTCAGCAGTGTGGTGCTTTTGCCCATTTGGAAGTGTGTCACCACTATAGGTAGAAAGTAGGCAAAAGTGCAGGGAACCAGTTTGTTTGGGAAGATGCTGGTGTACGGTGGTTGAACAGAAAGCACCTCCCTCGCGCTGATCATCCTGGTCATTGTGAAGGCCACCAAGAAGACTGTATTTTTTGTCAGGAGTCCTATGGGTCAACTATGCATGAGTTCAAAAGATGAGCACATTAAGAAAGTTAAAACCAAAGTAAGGTCCCAATGGGACATGAAAAAAGGTTTGGGTGGGGCCATATGTTGGATGCCCTTCAGAAACTATGTCACACAGATGACTTGAACAGAGAAGGTTGATCCATCATCCGCAAAAAAGCAGACGTGGCTGAAAGATACCCTTTAGCTGTGCCCAGAGCAAGGCTTTGCCAGGATAAAGACAAACCAAAAATTAATATTTCGGACAAGGGTGCTGACAGAGGGTCAACAAGCCACAATCATGTCCCAATGGCAGGTGTATACAGTCTTTGTGGAGGGACGTCTGGCTACCAAGATGACCTCACAGACTTTGGGAGGGAGATTGAAGACTCACAACAGTCGCCGCTCAGTCTCCATGCATGAAGGTGGAGCATGTGCAGGTTCGGATGCAGAACCCTGCCCTGTTACTGTGACAGAAGATCCTCCCAAAGGGGCAGCCTGATCGGAAGGATGATGCTTATGCTCAGGGGTATGGGATACCGTACTCCCCATGCCCGATCGAGAGCAATAAAGATAACTTGGGCCCGATCCGTCCTGATCTTCTTCAGAACTCGGGCAGTAGTGGTATTGGCAGGAGGACATCCAGGAGTCCTGAGCCCCTTTGGAGACAAATGTGGAATCTTCAACATGCGTAAGTGCTGACATTGCACATTCTCGGCGGTGGCGAATAGATCTAACCAAGGTTTTCCCCAGTCTGTGCAGAGCTTTCAGGCACAGGGTCCACTACCCCTCTCTGCCCTGTTTATTTCTGTACCATATGGAGGTGGTGTTGTCAGTGATCACCTGAACCAGCCTTTCCTTGATTGAAGGAGGGAAAGCTTTCCATGCCAAGAGAATCCTCTGATCTCCATCTTTCCCAGATGGCTGGCCCAACCCAGGAGTGATGCATCTGTCACCACTATGAGATCTAGGTGAGAAGGGAAAACGGTTTCCTGCTGACCCAATCACTGTTCATCAACCACCACTGCAGGTCCCACCAATATCTGGACCAGATCAGAGAAATTCCCCTGAAGCTGCACCCAATAGGACTTCAGGTCCCACTGCAGAGCCCACATATGCCAGTGGTTATGCTTTACCGGCAGTATGCAGGATGTCAGGAGACCCAGCAGCTGCAAAGTCAGTCTCACCGAAATCCATGATAGAGACTGGAACATCAGAATCATACCAGGAATATCCTGGACTTGCTGCTCTGGAGGATAGGCACAGGATTCAGATGAAAGGGAGAGTCTCAGACAGAGTCACACATTGATAGTGAACACCAGCGAATTCAGGAGATCTGCGGTAGGATGGAGGTGGATTACGACTGCCTGAGCTGAGCTCGCTTTCAACAGCCAGTCACCGAGCTAGCTAAAAATTGGAACCTCTGACCTCCACTGCCATCACTTTCATGAATACTGGGGGGGGGGGGGGGGCGCTGGTAAGACCAAACGGGTGCACACCAAACTGAAAGTGTTCTTGGCCCACCACGAACCGCAGGCAACGTCTATGGGTCGGCAGGACAGGTGTATGGAAGTATGCATCCTGCAAGTCCAATGCTACAATTCAGTCTCCATTGTCCAGGGCCGACAGGACTAGAGGGTGGGTGGAACTTGCAGAATTCCATGAAGTTACATAAAAACTCAGATATTTAGCAGCGGGAGCCCTATATCCCACTGTAAAATCAGCTCAAACAGCACCACGTGGCGTGCCAGAGGGCTCTGCTTCTTTCTGCTGGTCGAGTAGATTTTCTACTCGAGTGGCAGCTTTCTGAACATGAACGGTAGCGATCTGCTGCAACCACCCACGTTGAGAAATCTTGCAGTGAGGTGTTCTAATGTTCGATGTTCTTGCTCGGCAATTTAACATTCATGAGCTGCATGTGAGCAAAATTTCCACCATGCAGCGGTTGGCGGCGTTTTTCCATAATTCTGCGCTCCAAGCAGAGCATGGAGTGGGCAAAACTCAGCGAACTCCGCTGGAGGAGAGTTTATTGCCCACCCTTAGACAGGACCTGAGCCAACATGGGCTCTGGAATTTCTCCTTTTTCAGGGAGTAGTTGAGAAGGCACAGGTCTAGGACAAAGCAGAGGCCTTCTTTCTTTTTCAGCACCAGAAAATAGCAAAAATAGCAACCACGACCTACTCCGGATGTTGTCACTGTCTCGATGGCTCCTTTAGCTTGCACTTCCTGACGCTGCGGGGAGAGGTGGTTCTCCGTCAGCCAATATGATGATGGTGGCTTGGACGGCAGGGTTTTTGTGAATGGAAGGGCGTAACCCAGCTGAAGAATTTGGAGCACCCATTTGTCCGAAGCTGTGGACTGCCAGCTGAACATATGGGACTTGAACGTGCCACCAACCGGTTGCCTGTGATGTTTTGAGGGCATATCAAAGGCGTTTGGAGGCTGCACCTGCCTGTTGTGTAGTGGACTGGCTAGATCGCTGCACCACCAAACTTGTGGGAGCCACGTCTGTGGCCCCGAAAGGACTGGGTAGCCTGTTGGGCATGGTGGATGGGTGGAAATGGACGCAGCTAGTAGCCCCTACAATAGCCATAGAAAGAGCGGAAGGCAGAATGAGGCTGGTGAGGGTGCATGGAGAGTCCCAAAGCCCTAATGTCCTTGGAAAGCTCAAGCACCGAATCTGCCTTATCACTAAAGGAGCGAGTGCTGGTGAAGAGCATGTCCATAAGGAATGCTAGGACATCCCCTGAGAAGCCAGTTGTCTTCAGCCAGGCGTGTCTACAAAGTATCACCGATGAAGCAATCGCTCTACCTAGTGAGTCTATCATGTCCCGTCTTCAGTATATTGTGAACTTTGCAGCATCCCTGCCATCAACAATAGCTTGAGTCAGGATGGCTCGGCCACCTTTATGGCAGCACTTATCCAGTTACACCGGCCCCAGAGACATGTGGTATTTAGTGTAAGGCTGGAAGATGAGAACATCTTCTTGCAAATGTATCCAGCCTCTTGGATTCATCAGACTGTGTGGTAGGAAATGTGTCAGGGTTGACTTTGGTCATGGAGGTCTAGATGACCAGGCTCTCCAGGGTTGGATGAGGAAGGATGGATTTCCAGGAGCAGGGTGGTGGAGGACGATCGTCCTGAGCACAGGAGTGCCTGTGCAGGGTTTGCCCTAGGCTCCAGGCAGGACATAAGAGAAGAGGTTCTGTGGGGGGTACCCCGAGTTGAAGCACATGTCTAGATGTTGGTCTTGACTGCCACTAACCACAATGTAAGGTCCAAGACCTCAGCTGCTTTACGAACCACCATAACAAATGAAACCCCTTCCTCTGTAGCCGCACTAGGAGGAGAGAACAAGCCAGTGTCTGGCAAGGTGCCCAGACCACTGGCATGAGACAGTTCCTCATACCATTTATCCTCGGCCAAGGGTTCCACAAGGGGATCAGGATAACTGTACGAATCCTCAGATCTGCCCTAATCATATTCTCAACAGCGCCTGTCAAAAAAGGGAAGAACTGTCTCCGACCAAGATGGTCATGGGCCGGTCGTTGCCGGAATCGCGGTTGAACGACACTGATCTGGCTCTGATGATGGTAGGTGCCGCAGACGGGCATTGGCAGTGCCAGGAAATGCACCACTTGGACAGACTTCAGTGAAGGTCATGGATTCACAACTGGGGTCGATGGGGTTCAATGGGCCCAGCTGGTGCCAAGGGCAAAACTGTTGGCTGGAGTCCAGTTCGGGCACCTTCCAAACCCTTGAGGCCCGAAGGCGCTCCTGCAGGGGTGGCTCACCCAAATATGAGGCGCATGGCCTCATAAAATTTCTTTAGGTGGGTGGACGTCACTCTGGGAATTTCTGGGAGGAGCGAAGCAGACCCAGCCTCGAGCTCCATGAGTGAAGTGTAGGTGCAGGGCCAGGACATGTGGCGTCATTATTGTGCCTTGGCTGATGATATGAACCAGAGCAGTGAAGTCTAAGAAAGCATTAACGTCTTGGCCTTCTTCTTCTTGTGGAACTTACCCAATGAAGATTTTGACCACGACGACGACTGACAGGAACGACTCTGAAAGTGGGCATGAGACCTTCCACGCGACCGGGACCTAGAGCAGTGCAGAGTTGTCCAGTGTTGAGTGACCGGGAGCTTCAGGGCATGCTTCTTGACTACCTTGAGGTTCATTGCTTGCCACTCTTGGTAGGCCTTGGAGTGATGGCCCGGCACCATAAGCAAACGAGGTGGGGGTCTGTCCCAGACATCTGCCTGTAACTACCTCCACATGATTTAAAACCAACAGGTATTTTGAGGGCCATTCCTAAAGCACACTGGAAGCAAAAAAGTTTGAAAAAATAGTTGACAAATGGCGCAGGTAGGTTTTTTTGGGATCTGCTCTGATGGCATGGAAAGAAAAGAACTGAAGTCAGTGCGCTGGGATGGAGCCCATATAGGCACCTCTCACATCGCATCAAGCGCAAACGCAGACGTGGGGCCGATCGGCATCAACTACTAGTGCGCAGAGGAACTGCTCTACATTTTCCAGATCCAGTCTGACTCTTGGGGATAATTCTAAGGTAAGGAATCCTTGGCTGGAAGTGTCTTTGAGATAATCATGATTCTCAAACCAAAAATGGACCCAGATACCTGTTCCTCTTACCGTCCCATGTCTCTGTTAAATATTGAAATTAAGGTGCTGGCAACGATTCCTGCATCCAGCCTAGTGGGGATTATACGATCTGTAGTCCACAATGATCAGAATGGCTTTATGCTTGGCTGTGGGAGGGACAAGACACTGCATTAGACGATTATAGCTTGCCCTCGCGAGACACAAGAAGTTAGAGGGGCTGTCTCTGATCCTCCTTTACTTCAAAAAGACTTTTCACGTCTGTCGATTGGGGTTTCCTGTTCCAGGTCCTCCAGATTATGAACTTTGGATCCTGATTTATAGCAGGAGTTAAAACATTCTATATAGATCTATGGTCTGGTGGCAGGGCAAATGGGACATTGTCTGATGCTTTCCCGATACAAAGAGGCACTAGGCAAGGATGCCCCCATTCCCTTTAACATCTGCCCTTGTTATCAAACCACTAGCCGAGTGGATCAGAAGAGACTCATTCATTCTGGGCTTTCAGTGGAGGGGTATAGACGATGTCATCCTGTTCCTACAGACTCTGGCCGAGACAGGCAACCATCTAATGCAGCCAGGTAATGCAATGCAGACATTTATGTTTCAACCTTTGGCCTGGCGGTTGATTTGGAGAAGTCCATTCTCGGCCCGATCAGAGCGGAAGTGTCCAGCTATGGTAAACTCCCTACTTGGTTCAATGGCAACAAGGACGATTTCGCCCACTGTCAAGAGTTGGATTAGATCCTCGAAAAGGGCACTCCATACTTCCTCTACAGCTCCAGACATCATATGACTTTGCCAGAAATTACTAAAACAACTCTGTGGACTTTGGCCCTCAGGCACATCAGGTGGTATAAACCACCCACACTAAAAACCCCCCTATGGTTGGGTGACTGTCTGCTCTGGGCCAACAAGGCAATAGACTTCCACTTGGGACTGTATCTAAACTGGGTGACATCTGGGATGGGGGCCACATGTAGTCCTTTGAGGACCTCCAAAACTGATTCTTCTTGGAGAATTCCCAGTTATTTTGCTTCCTGCAACTAAGATACACACTCAAACCCCTCTGAGACAGCTCAAAGCCCTCCTCAAATTAAGTAAGCCTGGGCAAAGCACTACGCTATGCTCGCGTAGTTTGTGAAGTTTGCGCTACTTCGCAGTACGTGAATTTCACGTAGCACAGAGCAAGCGGTCATTTTTTGCTTGCTCGCGGTCCTCAACATCAAGTTGGCGACCGCTAGCAAGCGAAATGACATCCCGGCGAGACTTTTTCCTCGTTCGCAATCAGCAACATCAAGTTGCCGATCGCGAGTGTGGAAAATAAACCTCCCGGCGAGCTTCTCAACGCGGGGAGGTCAGGTTTCTCATGGCGAGTGGTAGCGTATGCTCGCAACCGCTCGCGATGAGAAACTACCAGTCCGCATTAAGAAAGCTGCCGCTCGAGTAGAAATCTACTCGAGCGGCAGAAAACGACCGCTTGCACTGTGCAAGATGCAGTTTGCACTGATTGCACAGTGCGGACAAGCATCCGGCACTGTGCAATCAGTGCAAACAGCTTCTTGCACAGTGGACTATGCAGTTTGCGAAGCTACGCGTAGCTCGGGTAGTGCGAAGTGCACTTCGCTTAGCTACACGTAGCGCTACTTCACAAACTACGCCCAGGGTTAGCATACACCTGATGACAGGGATGCACTTCTAAACTAAGTGGGGGCCTGTGAATAGTGAATGTGATACAAAAAGCATTACAGTTGTCAAATTAATTTTAATAAGGTGGCCAACTGTATAATATTAAAAAAGTGGTACGGTGATAAGGGAAAGTTATTATCCCCTCACAGTGGTGTATAGGGTCAACATGTTTCTGCCTAGTGTCCCAGTAGGATACACGGCATTTATCAGGACCTGTTTTACAGCGGGCTCCGGCCTTACCAAACGCGTGATAAGGGAGAACCACTATGTGGGCTGACCTTTTGTCTCTTCACTCGTTAAGGGGGCTCCACGTCAGCCTGTTGAAAAATGAAACAAAGCACAGAAAAACCTTAAGAGATTTCTTTGGTCATTAGCAGTAAACTCATTCATAACCACAGCAATTATCGCGCTTGGTTAAAGTGCATGACACGTGT
The DNA here is from genome assembly GCF_964204655.1 of Triturus cristatus. Taxonomy (NCBI): domain Eukaryota; kingdom Metazoa; phylum Chordata; class Amphibia; order Caudata; family Salamandridae; genus Triturus; species Triturus cristatus. The sequence goes on from NC_140590.1 coordinate 562,533,163, forward strand.
CAGTCATCTGTGCACACAAAATATATTAATTGAGAGAAAACATCTCTCATACCTTACCCAAGTTTCTTAACCTATGTGCTCCATGGAAGGAGTGGAGGAAAGACCCTTTAGTCACACTCTGGGGGTGTAAAAAAGAGAGAGACAAAAACAAAAGAAGTTGACATGGTAAAGCCTTTGGATATGCAAAGTCTACTTAAGTATGTGTAGCGTGTCTAATCACACCCTTTTGGTCTCAACCTGGGGGTCAAAAACGCAAAGTTACTTGTCATAGTATAAATCTATGTAAGTGCAAACTTCATTTTATGTATGTTTAGCGCGTGTCCATATTAACCACAAATCACATTCACACTCTTACTGTGTCAAGGTATGCCTTCCGCCGAAAACACCTAGCTCTGTCCATATCTCCTTCTTGTAGATAACTAAGCCCGGATTCGGCGGGGTATAAGTAGTGTTTCCGAAATGGATAAGTGGCCCCAAATTTATCGTAATTGTTTACACCCTTGTTGTATCCGGTGTCACAATGTGCGCCATGATATTGATGTGCCTGGTCGCCTGGTTCTCTAAACGAGAGGAAACGGATGTTATCCTCCGTGCCCCCCTGCATCTGGAGTCTCTTAGAAAGACCGTCTGCAGGTCAGGCCAAAACCCGGCTGGGGGCGTGATTAGGGCGGGGCTCAGCATCGGGACAGGAATTTGAAGAGGTCATATACAATCAGATCAAACGCACGTCCACGGGCAGCACCTTGCGTCGAGCATGGCGTGCCTTTATGTACACCAATTTGAGGAGGACCATATTTTCAATCAAAGTAACCCCTATGCGGCGCAACTGAAAACCTGGAAGCGCTATATTGATGATATTTTCATCATATGGCACGGAACACCAGAAGACGCAACAGCATTTGTTCAATGGGTTGATACAAAGGATGAACACCTCAGATTCACCCATTCCATTAGCAAGAATCACGCCATCTTCTTGGACCTTGACATTACAATGACCACAGAAGGCATCTGTACCAAAGTGCATAACAAACCCACCAACAAGAGCAGTCTACTCCTGTATGAAAGTTACCAACCGAGGGCGTTGCGGCAGAACCTACCAGTAGGGCAATTCCTCAGAGTACGGAGGAACTGCTCCAACATAGAAAGTTACAATGAACAAGCGGAACAACTTGAAGGGAAACTCCAGGAACGGCATTACCCCAAAAAAATTATTTAAAAAGCTAGGAAAAGGGCCAATAACAGCAACCGGGAAGCCCTTTTAGAACCTACCACAAGAGAAAAAACTGAGCGAGTTGTATGTGTAACCACATATACCCCAGTATCTAATAAAGTCCAGAACATCATAAAGAAGAAATGGCAAATCCAAAACGGCTCACAGAAGCAATGGGAACCACCGCTTTTTGCTTTCAAAAGGAGCAAGAACCTACGTGATGATAAAACACTGACTCAGAAAGTATGTGGTAAATATTCTTTTTACCTATACTGAATTTCATACGGAATCTTTAAAATAAAGTAAATAGCTCAGAATAACAAGAGGCAGAATCCGTGGTATAAGAGGTTTTCTAAATGGGCTTTATTCCATCCAAAATGGCCGACTCGAGTCGCGGCCTTCAGGTTCCGTCACCACGAGGGTTCAGGAAGTGAAGTACAATACTTTATTGACAAGAAGTAACTTTTATAGGTCATACACTTACAATGAAACAAGTGCAAAAAGGCGTAACAATTGATAAGATAAATTAACATAGTGATACGTAATTGAAACTAGGCGTAATAAGGAGCAAAAAGAAACATGATTGGCTCTGATTATCTTACATAGGTGGATCTATACGATAATACTTAGCATAGCTGCGTGCGCAGCAGCATGACGTGTGATTGACGTGCAACTAGGGGGTGAAGGGGACTTGACATTTAGCTCTACATGTGGAGACGAGAAGTCTGGGGGTCATGTCAACCTAATCCCAAATCATATCTAACATCCTATGTTTAGAGAACTATGTTATCCACAAGGAAGGACTCTCGGACAGAATCTATTCTATACTAACTGTATGTGCGTGTACAAGCGTCTAAGTGCCTATATGAGAAGCGAGGGGCAGAAAACTTTCCATGGCAACAGGGCTATGAATCACTTGCAGGAGGACGGAAAGGCTGAGTCCTTTGCTTGTGAGCTAAAGGAAATGTTTACCTAAATCACTAGACAGGAATGCATCGGCTGAAGAGCAAAATAGATAATTCGAAGGTGAAATACAGCTTCTTGGCAGGCAGGCGAAAACTGGCCGAGGCAGGCACCGTTAGCTGCACAGGGAGTAGGACAAAGTTCATGGATACAGATGCGAGCTCAAGCTGAAACTGTCAGAGACAGAGAGCAGGGAAAGGCTTTGAGGAAAGAATCGGGCCTACTTGCCTGAACTGTAAAAATGGAGTAACCTAGCCATATAAAGTCGGTGGCTTTTCATACTTAGGAATTGAATATCCAGCCCATTGATGGCGGATCTGACAGAGAACATGTCGACGATAACACACATATGTTTGCGTCTTGGAAACTGGAACTGGAGGGAACACACATGCATTTGTAACATGCATATAGAACCGTTGGGGTCCAAGATAGGGGACATAACTGATCAGGAAAATCCACATTTCCACATTCCCTCCTTGTCCCCTACTTGCCCTTCAAGAGATATCAATCTTCATCATTCCATCGATTTGCTCATGGAGCATCATTTCTTCTTCCTTCTTTTTCCGGCATTTTGAACGAGAACTTTGATATGGAATGCATGATGTGGCACACAGACCACAAATCGCTGGTCCACATTGTAGGCATAAACAACAACTGAAGAGCATAAAAAGGCCAATACCTAGGAAAGATAGAACTCTCCATCCCCAGGCTGATATCACACTCCAGAACCACCCGGACCACGTCCAAGTGCCTGGATTCTCGTGTATCTGGCTTACAATCTTATGAAGGCGTGTTATAGCTTTATATACAGATGGCGAATTTTCTGGTATGAATATGCAGCAGCTGGATCCGATGACCCTGCAAGCTCCGCCCCTATCAGCCAGGATGACGTCAAGGACAAGACGATTCTGGAGAACAACAATTCTCATCACTGATTGTTCCTCTGTCAGGTTGCCTAGGGCGGCTATAGTCTCGTTTACTACAGCTTCAAGAGTCTTGGTGAGTCTGCGTATCAGCTTACTATTTGATATTGTACCTATATAGGGAAAGATACCTTTATTGAAATCTACATACTTGTCCCATGCCGTCTCAGTATAATCGACAACTGGGAGATCTCTACGCTCTCTTTTGTGTACTAAATGAACATTTCGATAATAATCAGGGGGAGCTAGGAAAACAGGTGGCAAAAGGAATGCTATGTAACAGGTACCATCCCAATCTAGAGGCAGACGCATATATGCCGTCTGACCACATATAAAGTAAGAATGGCGAGAAGCTCTAAATGAAGATTTCCCTTGATCACTATATTCTACTGTAGTAACGCATTTGCTATGGCCCATGTGTATGGAACCAACTTTTCTCACACATAATTCACCCTTAACTGGAAATACTGACATAGTGGGCAGAATTAATTCAACTTCGGATTTGACGTTCAAAATCATGAGATTAGGCGTAAAATTACCTAATTTATACACTTCATTTTCTAAATCAGTTCCTGTTCTACTGGGGTGACCCTCCTTATTAGGGTGACAGACTTTGAATAAAACTAGATTCAGATTTCCCCATATCCAATGTTGTTGATAAACTGCTGTGTCTGGGTCTATGGAATTTAGTAAACTAAACCATGCTCCACAGGAGCCATTGTGTGTGAACGGATGTGGAAAAAAAGGCAGAACTCCTTTGTTATTCTGATAGGGAGGGAGTCGGCCACACACCCAACAATTGGTGGCATTACTAGTCTGATGGGAATGATGTAACATACTAATGAAGGTGTTATTGCGCAGCGCAAGTCTATAAGATAATTCATGTGGCGGTAGGTCACTAAAAGAATGTTCAGCAGTAATATTATAAACATGTCTAGAAATAGGATGATATATGTGCAAAATCACACTCGTAATGATTATAAAAACACTCAATAAAAACAGAATTAATAATGTCCTCACACAGTAGCTACGCAGTGATTTACAATACTCCTGTCGTTTCAACATTTCTCTGGTATTTTCTCTACTCAGGTCCAAGGGATACATGTCAGAGACAATTCAACCGCTTCACCTTGGAGAGGACTTAAACAATCAAATTGCTCGACTGTTTGGGCCTAAGTTTTAATTTATAGTTCTGAGAGTCATTCCTTTCAACAAAGGGAAGTTTTGAATCAGTCTGTGAGGGAGTGCAGGGCACAGTGTCTATATCCGAGGATAGTCCATGAAATTTCTTAACGTGGCTGGAATGTATCCATCCTTTGCGGCCCTCAACTTTCACGGCTGTTCTTGTGGTCAGCAGGACTAGCTTCGGTGTTTTCCACCTGGGCTCCAATTGGGTTTTCCGATCGAAATTCCTCACAAACACCAGATCCCCCGGAGCAACGTCATGGGGTTTCACCTCAGTGTTGTCAGGAAAAGCTGCAGCTACCTGTGAACGACAAGATTGTAGTGCAGACATCAAGGAAGCCAGGTAATCTGTCAGCATATTACAATTTACATCAGTTATTTTACGTGGTACAGGCGTCCCCCACATATTTGGTGGCCTTCCGAAGATCACCTCATACGGGGATAGCCCTGTTCGAGAGTGTGCTACCATTCTTATGTAAAATAGTGCAACTGGTAAGGCTACTATCCAGTCAACACCTTTCTCCTTACATATTTTAGACAATCTGATTTTCAAAATTTGATTATGTCGTTCCACGAGACCTGCTGCCTCGGGGTGTCGGACACAGTGGAATTTCCACTGATATCCCAACAAAAGTGAGACATGTTTCATTAATTCGGATGAAAAAGGCTGGCCGTTATCTGAATATACAACACGTGGTAGCCCGTACCGTGGGAAGAATTCTCGAACTAACTGTTTGGCAGTAGTCGGGGCCGTGTAATCTGATACTGGGTACGCCTCAGTCCATCGGGAGAGAGCGCAGACAACTACAAGAACATATTTGAATCCTCGACATCTTTCCATCTGGATATAATCCATTTGGAGCACTTCAAAAGGATGATCAGGAGTCTGGAATCCACCCTGTTCTACGGGAACACTTTTTCCCGGGTTGAACTGACAACATATCATACAGGTACGGACCTTTTGTTTAGCTGCTGCTCGTAAATGTTTATTGAACCAAATGTGTTGAATGCTATCTAGCATAGCTTTTTCTCCTAAATGCGCCGGGCTGTGAATTGTAGCTATAATGGCTTGGACCATAGAGTCAGGAAGAAACCATACAGATTTCTCCTTCGTCATCCATCCCTGATCTGTCTGGATCCCTCCTAGTTCAGTCCATTTCTTTAATTCTTCTGCAGTAGCATGTGTCTGTATGTCAATTACGTCAAGTGCGGGATCCTTAATTGTCATACACTGTGTTGGTGTCTGAACTATTGGCTTTGTCATGTCTAATGTGCGATTCTGAGCAGTCTGTTTAGCTGTTCTGTCAGCTAAATCATTGCCTTGAGAAATGATATCAGTAACCTTCGTGTGTGCTTTACATTTCATAATCGATATGGCAGTGGGTAGATGTATTGCGTCTAACAAGGCATGAATGAGGGGTCCGTGCTGAATGTGGGCACCATGGGAGGTTAAATAACCTCTCTCTCGCCACAGTACGCCGAAGTCGTGTACAACTCCGAATGCATAACGTGAGTCAGTGTATACATTAACTTTCTTATTTGTGGCTTGGATACAGGCTTGTGTTAGAGCAATAAGTTCTGCTGCTTGGGCTGACAAAGTATCTATACAATTTGTCTCAATAACTTCAGTGTCTGTTGTGACTGCATACGCGGCCACTAAATCTCCTGTACTTGTTCTCATGCACGATCCGTCTACATACAACGTCAGGTCTGGATCTAACAATGGAACGTCTGTCAAGTCTTGTCTAGGTTTCGTCTTTATTTCAATGATTTCAACACAATCATGAGCTAGTGGGTCTGTTCCAATTACAGGTAATAGTGTAGCAGGATTCAATGTATTACACCGTCGGATCTCTATGTGTGGTTGAAACAATGTCAGTTCATAACCGGTAAGTCTTGCTATGGTCAAGTGTTGTGTCTGTGTTCGGTTCACAAGAACCTCTACTGCATGTGGTACTTGTACTGTCAATGGATGTCCTAATACTATGGCATCGCTTTGTCTGATTGCTAAAGCTGTCGCCGCCACTGATTTCAGGCATGCAGGCAAAGCCTGAGCTACGGGATCTAATGTGCTGGAAAAATAAGCACATGGCTTGCGTGATCCTGCTTGATCCTGAGTGAGTACTGACAAGGCAGTACCTTCACGTTCTGTAACAAAGAGTGTAAAATGTTTGCTATAACATGGTGTTGCTAAAACAGGTGCTTGACATAAAGCTTCTTTTAGGCTTTCAAAAGCTTGTGTATGCTCCTGAGTCCAAGGGAGAACAGTCGATGTGGCTGCCTCCTGTGTGGTTAGCTGAATGAGTGGTTTTGCTAGAAATGCGTACTGAGGGATCCACTGCCTACAATATGAAGTGAGGCCTATAAAAGCCCGCACTTCCTTTTGTGTCTGGGGTATTGACATGTTAGCAATTAACTGGATGCGATCTGGTGTAAGCTGCCTTCCCTCCTTGGACAGCGAGTGACCAAGATAAATAACTCGCTGGACACAGAATTGCAGCTTAGAAGGAGACACCTTGTGCCCCTTGTCGGCTAGAAAATGTAAAACTGTCAGAGAAGCCTTTTCACATTCAGGTTCGCTTCTCGCGGTGATCAGCAGATCATCGACATATTGAAGCAGTGCAGTATTGACTGGCATGTGGATACTGTCAAGTTCTCGTTTCAGTGCTTGGCTGTAGATGCTGGGGCTTTCTGTGAATCCTTGGGGAGCGCGTGAGAATTTAAAGCTGCGCCCATTTAAACTGAATCCGAACAAATATTGGCTTTCCGGATCTATTGGGACGCTGAAAAAGGCATTCTTGAGATCAATTACAGTGAAGAATGTTGCTTCGGAATCAATTGCTGTCAATAATGATGATATATCAGGGACCACAGGAAATTGTGGTACAATGCACTTGTTTAGTTCACGCAAATCAATAACCAATCGGTATACTGGTGGGGCAGTAGGATCAGTTCGTTTAAGAATCGGAATTATCGGTGAATTACATACATTGGAGTCTGTTTCTACAACTACTCCCTGGGCAATTAGCTCATCAATGATTTTCAGCAAAGCCACTACAGCATCATGCGGTAACTTGTATTGTCGCATTCGTGGTAGTACCACTCCTGCTTTCAATGTGACTCGGTATGGTGTAATGTTCATGCAGCCAACATCCGTAGGGCCTTGTGCCCATAGATGTACTGGTAAAGTCTGTAGTCGGGGATCCATGTCCCTAGACACATAGTGACCTTTAAAATCACGTAGAAACAACCTTACTCCTTCCGGAGAACAACATATTATGGCTCCTAGTGCTTTCAGAGTTTTAATTCCTAACAGATTTTCTGGGCATGATTTAGTAAGCAATAAATCTGTAGTTCGTGTCAAAGGTCCTATCGTAAGTGGGAGAGGCTGTGATACTTCATTAACAATAGGTTTTCCTGAAAAACCAAGGGAAACATTTTGAGAGCCTGAGAGGGGTGCCCCTGGAACTTCACTACGTTTTATAGTTGTTCGACTTGCCCCTGTATCGAGTAAGAATTTTCTATCTTGACCTAATAATTCACTATGTACATACGGTCCTTCTTGATCTACAGGAATCTCGATGAGCGGTAAGTCAACTTCCCTCTCTAGGCTTGTTCATGCGTAACGCTGATACTCAGGATATTCATATTGTGCAGTCTGATACATTTGTCGTGTTGTGGTTTGTGTGGCAGTAGCAGGCAACGGTGGTGCAGCTGGCACAAACTGTATGGGCTGCTGTGAGGCTGGCATGGACTGTTGCTGAACTGGCATGGACTGTTGCTGAACTGGCATGGACTGTCCATGCTGCATAGCTCCTTGTTCATTCTGATCTTGTCTAACTAATCGTGGTCTCTCTTTTGCAATACCTGTAGCTATATTACGTTTCAGGACTGGACAATCGTGTACATAATGGCCTAGTTGTTTACAGTAATTGCAGGTTCCTTTTACAGGAGCTGCAGAATCACCAGAATGTGTCACACCCTTTTTGTGACCCTCTGCTGGTACTGTCTGAGAAACTAGCATTTTCATTTTTGTATCCTTCATGCGTCTATGCTCGTGTTCTTGTTCATCCCTAATTCTATTGTGATGATACTGTAACATTTGTAGCATTTGTGACGGAGTGTTACTTTGCCAGGTACTCTCGAATTTCAATATTCTATTCTTCACTGGAGGCAATGCATTTTCCACTAATTTTGTCACAAATAAATGTGGATATGAGTCACTACTTGCTTTTATACCACTGTTTATACCAAAACATTTTTCAAATCGAGCATAATAATCGCTTGTGTCTTCATCTTGCTTTTGTTTGCAGGCTGTGATTGCACCCCAATCTTCCTTTTTTGTAGTTAATAGACGTGGCAGTACCTGTACTAGTAAACCTGGTAACAGTTTAACTTTATCCCCGAGCCCTGAACCTGCAGTTCGGGCCCTTTCTTCCTCTGCTAATGCTGTCCAGTCTATCTTTTGGTCTCCCACTTCCCACTCTTTTTCTTTCAGTTTTTCATAGATGCCAGCAGGCAAAAGCACCTTTAATATCGTCATAATATCAGGAAAGGTGTACTCTCCCATTAGTAACATGTCTTTAATTTCTCGGTGGAAACCCGCTGGGTCTTTGTCATGACTAGGTACTACTTTCTTCATTTCTAATAATTCCATTTTTGATATGGGTGTGTAAACAAATACACGGTGAAACTCATTGTCTTCGCCTTTTATTGGGTGCACTTCTCGTAAAGGATTTTGTCTATCCATATAGTACGGCGTTCTTTCTCTGTGGGGCAGCGAGAGAGAATCCGGATTTACAAAAAGGACATACTGTTTACGTGACACTAATATCTCTTTAATTAGCTTGTTACTAGAACCTCTCCATCTGTTCGTGAGTAGTTCCGTTAATATATCAGGTAAAGGACCAGGGTCAGCATGTTGGCTCTTATATAATATAAGGAGTTGCTGAATCATATAGATTCCAGCTAAACGTTGTTCATCTGCACTGAGATTAAAAAACGTGTGTGCTACGGTCTCATCACCGTATTTTTCAGGACTGTCAATCCAGTGAACAGCTGATCTGGCTAATTCTTGCTCATCCATGGAATCGAGGAGGTGGTAACCCCTTCGTTCTCGTAGTATTTTATCTGCGGCTTGAAACAAATGTTCAGGAGACTTCAGATTTATTACAGGCGTCGGATACGTTCTGCTATTACTTGGGCATACAGAGTGTATGGGATCAGAAAAACATCTAGCATTATCACAGGATCTTCCTCTGCCTACATAGGCTATGGTCTCTGACTGTCTTGCGGAATTCCCTGATTCGGACACTTCATCTTGCTCGAACTCGTCTGTTCCCAATCTTTCTTCATGAATACGCTCTATTTCTCTACGGATTTTTCGGCACATGGCTATTATACAATTTTGCTTATCGTGTCTCCCTTCTGATATATTCTGGCTCCATCTTGTAAGAATAAGCATTGCATTCGGGTCTACCCCCGGACGGTCTTGATTTCTGATCACACAGTTTATGAGGAAACGTAACAGTTCCCCCTGTATCTCTACTTTCTGGAATTCCATAGCTCTGTTAATACATCCTGGATCTCGTCCTGTTTGAACAAAATGATATATGTTATCTAGATGCGTAGTCATTCCTGGTAACCTTGCTAAATACTCTGCGGCTCGCCTGATGCGTAATGATGCCAGGACCATTTCGTCCTCTTTACCAACCACCGGGTCATATCTACAATTTACAAGGAGTTCCTTAAGCGTACGTTCACTTACGAATTTAGGTGTACGTGAATGCGCTGATTCTTGAAAGACAAGTTTATTTATTCTGGGTGGTGTAAAGGTATTGCTAGCACCTCCCGTGGCCCCATCTGGGGCGTCGGGTGTGAATGGGTTCGTTGAACGTGACACAGCAACTATAGGTGTCGATACCACTGTAGAATCGACTGCGGGGACAGATGTGCTTGCCGAAGCTTGTATCGGGACTTGCTGTTGCACGGGGTCGGATACCTGATCCTGACGTTGAACCCCTCCGCCAGACGGTCTATGTGGTGTGGCGTTAGCATACTCGGGAGCTGTGTCGTCTAGATATGAGGAAAGAAAAACATCTTCTGCGGTTCTGGGATGCCCTTTTTGATGTACCTTAATTGGAAATAATGGGGGTGGCAAGTCTTTTGGCATTCCTGGAACAGCCGTAGGTAGTCCTTCGGCTAGAAGGGGATACATACCATTCATAAGAGCATTTCTTTGTCTATTTACTTGTTCTGACTTCACTCGGATACCTTCCTCAATTAATAGATTTTCTTGAACTTTATTTGAACTTTCTTTACTCCTCTCTTCTTGTCTACGTGCTTTTTCTGTACGTCTATGAGATTCTTTACGCCATAACTCAACAGCGTCTTTCTGTGACTGTCTGACCTTTCTTTTCCATAACTCTTCCTCCACTTTCATGATGCACTCTGCATCCCAGGTTCCCGCTGCGGGCCACCTTTGACTTTCCGGCAATCCCTTGGTATAATCTACCCATAGATCAAGAAACAATATGGCATCTAAGCCATGCTTGTGGTACATAAAATGCCCTGGAGTGTCCCTAGGAGGAATAGGAACTGCTTCTTCAAGCACCCCTTTTCTGGTAGTAATCTGTCTTAACTTCGAGAAGAGCGGCATATTGACAACTGATCTGATACTTACTCTTGAATTCACTTAATACGAAAAACACAATAATGAACAGTGAACAAAGAACAATCATTCATACCACAATATGCAAGACATTTGAACACTTTAAACATTGAACATTAAACATTTTAACAATAACCGACAATGATGACAGTTTGCCTAACTAATCACCACGCTGAATTCTTGACAATAACTGAATACTTCGGAATACTTGATATACTGCTAAACAGTACATATACACTGCTAAACAGTGCAGACCGGATTTTGTGTACCCAAATCCGTCTTGACCGGCACAACCTATGTGCGCGTCAACACGCCTCCTCGGCGATGGTACTCACCGAGTAGCTCCTTGAAACGGAAGGCCTCAGAGAATGGACAGGACTCGATGACTGCGGACAGCGGACCCTCTGGACATCGGGATTTCGAAAAACCTGGTGGGCTTCTGTATACCTCGGATCTTGCTCTCTCAGCTAGGCTCTGGTCGGGATACTTCGCACTTCTCACCGCCTCGTCTGGGTTGATCGCAGCCTCAGTCGCCCCCGCTTGACCGGAGGGAGCTTACAGGAAATCCTGCTGGTACGCGTTTATGGTCCGTCCAGCTGTGGCAGGAGACCGGGCCTGCAACGCACCGCCGGCGCGTGAGATGAGAAAGTGTCCCTATTCGGGCGCCATTATGTGGTAAATATTCTTTTTACCTATACTGAATTTCATACGGAATCTTTAAAATAAAGTAAATAGCTCAGAATAACAAGAGGCAGAATCCGTGGTATAAGAGGTTTTCTAAATGGGCTTTATTCCATCCAAAATGGCCGACTCGAGTCGCGGCCTTCAGGTTCCGTCACCACGAGGGTTCAGGAAGTGAAGTACAATACTTTATTGACAAGAAGTAACTTTTATAGGTCATACACTTACAATGAAACAAGTGCAAAAAGGCGTAACAATTGATAAGATAAATTAACATAGTGATACGTAATTGAAACTAGGCGTAATAAGGAGCAAAAAGAAACATGATTGGCTCTGATTATCTTACATAGGTGGATCTATACGATAATACTTAGCATAGCTGCGTGCGCAGCAGCATGACGTGTGATTGACGTGCAACTAGGGGGTGAAGGGGACTTGACATTTAGCTCTACATGTGGAGACGAGAAGTCTGGGGGTCATGTCAACCTAATCCCAAATCATATCTAACATCCTATGTTTAGAGAACTATGTTATCCACAAGGAAGGACTCTCGGACAGAATCTATTCTATACTAACTGTATGTGCGTGTACAAGCGTCTAAGTGCCTATATGAGAAGCGAGGGGCAGAAAACTTTCCATGGCAACAGGGCTATGAATCACTTGCAGGAGGACGGAAAGGCTGAGTCCTTTGCTTGTGAGCTAAAGGAAATGTTTACCTAAATCACTAGACAGGAATGCATCGGCTGAAGAGCAAAATAGATAATTCGAAGGTGAAATACAGCTTCTTGGCAGGCAGGCGAAAACTGGCCGAGGCAGGCACCGTTAGCTGCACAGGGAGTAGGACAAAGTTCATGGATACAGATGCGAGCTCAAGCTGAAACTGTCAGAGACAGAGAGCAGGGAAAGGCTTTGAGGAAAGAATCGGGCCTACTTGCCTGAACTGTAAAAATGGAGTAACCTAGCCATATAAAGTCGGTGGCTTTTCATACTTAGGAATTGAATATCCAGCCCATTGATGGCGGATCTGACAGAGAACATGTCGACGATAGACACACATATGTTTGCGTCTTGGAAACTGGAACTGGAGGGAACACACATGCATTTGTAACATGCATATAGAACCGTTGGGGTCCAAGATAGGGGACATAACTGATCAGGAAAATCCACATTTCCACAAGTAGTAGAACAAACAACACTCTGGAGCCATCAGAGACCTATAGGACATTTCCCATGTGAGAGCTGCGTGGCCTGCGCACTCACATACACTACTAAAGAAGTAGATATAGGTACAAAGAAACCATGGAAGCTGAAGGACTTCAGCAATGGCAAAACTGAGAATGTGGTGTATTTACTAAAATGCCTGTGTAATCTCATGTACGTGGAAATGACCACGAGGAAAGTAAAGACCTGTATCAACGAACACCGAAGTACAATCCGTTTTAATAAATCAAACACTAAATCAACGAAACATTTCTTGAAACAAAACCATAAAGACTCTGACTTGAAATGGGTGGTTCTGGAAGTTATGAAAAACAAAAAACAGATGTCACCAGAAACTTGCATGTCAGGGAACAACGATGGGTGTACCGCCTACACACATGGGATAAGGGTCTTAATGACGAAATCCCATGGCTGCAGATGGGTTGATATCTGTCCACTAGATTTCCCCAGTCTAATCACTGAGAAACGAACTACTGGATGTAATTTGTTTAAAAAACACAGATGGCTTTTAGAAAACATTAGGAAACCTTGAATATCTACCATTACGCCGTCATTTAGCCTCAGAACGTAACTGTAAGGAATATAGTGACACACATTACACCTATGCCAACACCCAAGTAAAACCACACTGTGTAAACAGGTGTGTTATGATGTCATTGAACTTTTTCAATATCCTACTGAAAATATCATATTAAATGTAAATCCGTTGTAGGCGAGTAACACTGTTTTTTTTCTTTCCGGGCACCAGATCGTTTAAATGTAAATTACCAATGCGTAGTAGGTAGCCACCGAAATTAACACTGTAGTTAAGGCCAGCGTGATTTTTAACCAACAGGGTCAGGGGACTAGGCAAATGCTGGATTGCTGAAGGCAAGACTACGTACCGGACGCCACGTCCCGATGCTGAGCCCCGCCCTAATCACGCCCCGAAACAGGTTTTAGCCTGACCTGCAGACGGTCTTTCTAAGAGACTCCGGATGCAGGCGGGCACGGAGTATAACATCCGTTTCCTCTCGTTTAGCGAACCAGGCAGCTAGGCATATTAACATCATGGCGCATATTATGACACCGGATACAACAAAGATGGAAGTAATTACATCCGGCTCCTTATTCCTATCGATCCAGGTGACCAGGCACATCAATATCACATTGTGACACCGGATACAACAAGGGTGTAAACAATTACAATAAATTTGGGGCCACTTATCCAATTTGGAAACACTACTTATACCCCGCCGAATCCCGGCTTAGTTGTCGGCAGGAAGGAGATATGGACAGAGCTAGTTGTTTTCGGCGGAAGGCTCACCTTGACACAGTAAGAGTGTGAATGTGATTTGTGGTGAGAATGGAGACATGTTAAACATCCATAAAATGAAATTTGCACTTAAATAGATTTATACTTCTATGACAAGTAACTTTGCGTTTTTGACCCCCAGGTTGAAACTAAAAGGGTGTGATTAGACGCGCTACACATACTTAATTAGACTTCGCATATCCAAAAGCTTTACCATGTCAACTTCTTTGGTTTTTGTCTCTCTCTTTTTTACACCCTTAGAGTGTGACTAAAGGGGCCTTCCCTCCACTCCTTCCATGGAGCACATAGGTTAAGAAACTTGGGTAAGGTATGAGAGATGTTTTCTCTCAATTAATATATTGTGTGTGCACAGATGACTGACACGTGTCCCGCTCTTTAACCACGTGTGATAATTGTAGTGGTTATGAATAAGTTTACTGCTAATGACCAAAGAAATCTCTTAAGGTTTTTCTGTGCTTTGTTTAATTTTTCAACAGGCTGACGTGGAGCCCCCTCAACGAGTGGAGTGACAAAAGATCACCCCACATAGTGGTTTTCCCATATCACGTGTTTGGTAAGGCCGGAGCACGCTGTAAAACAGGTCCTGATGAATGCCGCGTACCCTACTGGGACACTAGGCAGAAACATGATGACCCTATACACCACGGTGAGGGGATAATAACTTCCCCTTATCACCGTACCACTTTTTTAATATCATACAGTTGCCCACCTTATTAAAATTAATTTGGCAATTGCAATGGTTTTTATATCACATTCACTATTCACGGGCCCCCACTTAGTTTAGGAACGCATCCCTGTAGTCAGGTGTATGCCCGCCCTCTATCAAACCAAGTTTTTAGAGGGCGAGGACTGCCGATGATGAAGCATGACACCAGGTGGTGTGTGAGACCAGTCCTTCACTTTTTGTGAGATGTCAACACTCACAGCGTAACTTGGATTATTGAGCACTAGTGGTCATTTTTTCTGGGAGCAGCTCCATTTGTGTGTAACATTGTGTAACATTGTATGTTGGAGGCTGGCTTGCTCCTAGCGCCCTGTGCCTCTAGTTCCCTCCTCCTGCTACCCGCCGGGGATTAGTGTGGTTTATATGAAAGAAGATTAGCCCAGGAAGAGAGGAGGGCCAGGCAGGGCCTATAGCCCAGAGACGATTGTGGAAGCAGAGTGATAACTGGAGTTTCTGACGGTGTGCTCCTGATGTAAGATTACCCAAAGGGAATGTTCCTAGTTATGTCCAGGGGGATGCCATAGATAAGTGGCTGGCCTCCAAGATGAGGAAGGTGGGTGCATAACAGTGGGATGCATTACTCTGGGAGTTAGTGCCCGTAGTTGGTAGGGATAGACTGCTTACACTTGAGGATGAGGTAGCAGAATCCTGCACAAACATGATAACAAGTACTTGTCGAGTTGTTTTGTCTCACCCCTAAGGAGTATAGACAGAAGCTTAGGACAACACAAAAGGTGGCAACACAAACATAGGTTTACTTTGACACTTCAGTTAAGGCACTAAATAGTTGGATTAAAGGAAACAAAGTAGACACATTTGTAGGGCTCTACAATTTGATTGTTAAGGAGCGCATTTTGACAAATTGCCACTCAGTGAAGTTGCAGGACTCTAAGCTATCTAACCCCCGAGAACTGGGCAGGGCAGCTGGTGAGTGGTGTTTTTGTCTCTAGTTGGCAGTGGTTTGTACCCTGTCCAAGTAGGTACCCTAACTCTAAGCTAAAATAACCCTTGCTCACCTCCTTGGTAGCTTGGAATGAGTCTCAGAGGCAATGTGTAAAGTATTTGTACACACACACAGTAACACAGTGAAAGCACTGCAAAAGGAGTCCACACTAGTTCAGAACAATATCCAAAATTTATGTGAATAAAACAAGACCAAAACAACAAAAATCCAACATACACAAGTTAAGATATTACTTTTAAAAGATTAATAGTTCGCACTTATAGTTCTTTGAAATCAATGGATGCGCTTGAATAAGTCAAAGTACCTTAGATGTGTTAAAAATCAAAGACATTGCAAGGCGCAGGGGAGGTGAAGTGTAGGAAAAGCCGGTGATGTTTTGTTTCTTTACTAGGCCAGGGGAGGTGATGCGTCACTTCCTTACTGCTAGGCAGGGTAGGTGATGCATTGGTTCCATACTGCCACAGTGCAGGTGATGCATCGTTTGCAGCACGATGCTTCGGTTCCTTACTGCGGTGCGGTGTTGATGACAAAAGCGGCACACGGGGACGATGCGTCAAAAGTCAAGTTGTGCTACGTCGGTTTCACAGGGTCGAAGCAGACGCTACGTCAGAATTGGATCGTGCATCACAGACTTCGGTGATGAGGTGCTGGAAACTCAAGCAGTGGCTATTCCTCAGAGGCGCTGCAACAGAAAGCTGGGGCCTGCATTGTAAGTCCTGGTCATTGCGTTCAGTGGGAAACAAGCTTTGGTGCATGCAGTGGTGATGCGTCGAGTTTTGCGATAATGTGCCGATTCCGAATGACGCTGTCAGCCGATGCGTTGATTTCTTCTTGTTCCATCAGAAGTCACTTCCAAGTGCTCAGGTACTGGATTTGGTACCATCTGGTGGGACAGAACTCTTAGCAAGAGAGTCCAGATGCTGGTAGGTGAAGTCTTCAAGGGCCCTGAGACTTCTTAACAGCAGGCAAGCTCAATTCTTGGCAATCACCACTAAGGGTAACCCGTTGATGGATGGTTTTTGGCCTTAGGAGTTAGGCGCTGCCCATGAATCCGTGGCAGTTGTGAAAAGCCTTGGTATCAAGTTGGATAGTAATCTGACAATGACTCGGCAGGTGGCAACAGTGGTGGGAAGCTGCATGGGCCTACTAAAGCAGCTCCAGAAATTGGTGCCTCTTCCATCCTTAAGATCAATAAGCATGTCCTGGATCTCCCTTCTTATATCCAGGACAGTAAGGATATTTTAAATAAATTTCAAAATTTTGAGTGGTCTGATGAACTTCTTTTCGTCACTTTTGATGTCACTAGCTTATATACTTGCATTCAACATGAGTATGGCCTCAAGGCTATTTTTCTATTTGGATAGGGACAAGGCCGATCATATGGGCCAGAATCAGATGATTATCGAAATGTTGAAGCTAGTCCTCAATAGAAATTATTTCCTATATGATGACGTATGATACCATCAGAAGAGAGGTACGGCCATGGGATCCAGGTTTGCCCCCTCTTATGCTTGTCTATTTATGGGATGGTATGAGAGGGGGCATGCATGGGGCAGATGTGCCTCCCCCTGGACTGATAACATTGTGTTCTGGGGGAGGTACATCGACGACATCATTTGCCTGTGTTCTGGTACTACATTACAACTTCAGGATTACTTTGAATACCTTAATTCCAATCCATTCAATGTAAAACTTACAATGGAATATAGTAGTGAAAAGATTCATTTTTTGGACCTTCATTTCTATATACAAGATGGGCAGATTCACAGCACTCTGTATCGCAAAGAGACTGCGTGTAATGCAGTCTTACATCCAGAAAGTGCACATGCTAGCTCAACCATTAAAAACATCCCATATGGTGAGATGGTACCTGTTAGACGTAATTGTAGTGAGGAAATCAACTTTAATAAAAATCTCCAGTTGGTCAAGAAGAGGTTCCTAGCCAGGGGTTACAACGAGAAGGTAGTGGATAGGGCAGAGACAAGGGCACGTTCACTCACCAGGGAGACCACTTTGAACATAAGCACCAAGAATAAGATCAAGACGAATGACAGTAACATCAGGTTCGTGACTCAGTATACTTCACACAGTAGTGACATCTTTAAATTGCTAAAGAGAATTTGGAGTCTCCTGTGTGAAATACCGAGTCTATGAAAAACGATACAGACTAACCCATCAATCACATACAGGCGAGGAAAAACTTTAAGAAATGATCTCTGCCCCAGCTATATCAAAACCTGTGACAACAAAGCAGTAACATGGTTACCAGCTAAACCATTGGGGTTTTTCACCCGCACAACTTGTAACATTTGTGAACTGGGGATTAATAAAACCAAGAATTTCTCTTATGATGGTTCCAAGAACTATAGGATTTACAATTTTATCAACTGTAACACTACCTTTGTTGTCTATGTTATTGGTTGCCCATGTGGAATCATTTATGTAGGCAGTACCAAGCGTAGCCTAAAGATTAGGATTCAGGAGCACAGGAGGGCCATACTAAAATGCGATTCTAGATATCCCCTCACGGAACACTTCATTAAACATATGAGGGCCGTGCTAACTTCTGGTTTCACGCTATTGAACATATAGGGAATATGGAGAGAGGAGGCGATCGGGAGCTTCGACTCAGGCAGTGTGAGGCAAAATGGATTTGTAGACTTCGGAGCATTGCTGAAGGTTTTAACAGTGACCATGAAATGCATTATTTCCTTGAAAGTGAGTAATTTACACAGCTTTATGATTCAACATATGTACAGGGCTATCACACTCCCTTGAATGGATGCAAATATTGATTTGATAAATAAGCACACATATCCAATGTTTTACTCCTTTGGTTACATCGAGGTATCTTAACATTTTAGATGTGAAAAATTGGTTTTTAAAAAACTGGTTTTCATAATTATGTGTGGCCTCTGAAATTTTGCTCTTAGATTTCCGTACCATTACTTTTTTATCAAGATAGAAGGCGTATTATTGTTAATGAAACAAATATAAGACTGGAGGCCATATGTGTCACTGTTAATGGCTTATTATTCATCTATTTTCTTTCCATCTTGATTACCATTCATCCTTCTTTTTTCTACTGGTGTAGTTTAACCACGGTTGAGGGCTGAGAGACATTTTTTATTATATATTTTTTTGGCCATTGGATTTCATGATCATATTGATATTAATTTAAAAAAAGAAATCAGTATTGATTCCTCGTCCCTTGTCCCTGGTTCAGTAATAAAAAAAAGAAGGACTACGTGATGACATATTTACGGAGCTTGCTGTTATTGACCCAATACAAGCTGACAACTGTGTTGTATTATTACATTGGATCAGCCCATAAGTGAATATTATTATGCACTTTCAAAGCTGTAATATTTTATAAATTGCGTATCTTTGATGATAGACCCTTTCTTGACATTTTATTCTTATATATTGCGATAGAACGTCGCTAGACCAGATTGTTCCATTCAATCATGGCGCACCACTTTAGACAAACGAGTGGCTAGCCGTGTAGGTTTTAAGATCCGCGCCCATTGGCTAGCCGTTCTACAGAGGGCGGAGCACCGTGTGTTTTTTAAATGAGGCATACGCGAAGTAGCAAACTAAGCAATACGTCAAATGTCCTTTGATACCTTGGAGCGCGGTTTGACCTTTATTAATGATGCCATACATGTGGCTACTGATAAGATTAAATTGCATGTTTAGGATAAATATTTTTGATAATTGTTTTTTTCGTTTCTATTTTACTTTAATATGCTTATACATTTCTAAGGTCATATGTATATATTTGTAATTCGTGATCTTTGTCTTCGACACTACATTCAATCATGGCGCATCACTTTAGACATACGAGTGCCTTGCAGTTCAGGCTTAAACATTTGCATACATTGGCTAGCTGTTCTACAAAGGGCGGAGCGCCGTATGTTTTCGAAATGAGACATAGGCGTTGTAATATACTAAGAAATACGTTAATTATTTTAATGTTCTTTGATGTTTTGGAGCGCGGTTTGATTTTTATTAATGATACCATACATGTGGCAATTGACAAGATTAAAACACATGTTCGGGATAAATATTATTGATAAATGTTTTTTTACGTTTCTATTTGGTTCTAATATGCTTATACATTCCTAGGTCACGTCTATATATTTGTAATTCGTGATCTCTGTTTACGATACTATATTCGAATGAATGGAAATACAGGCTTTCCATGTAACTTAACATGTTAAGATATGGCGTCAGGTTGTGAGAAACAAGATTGATCAGTGATTTGTTTTCGGCTTTATACTCATTGGCCAGCAGTATACCAGGGGGAGGGGCGTCGCACATTCATAATCATGGCGGACCGGGCGATAAACATTGAGGAACACGCCGCATTACTGAGGATTTTGTTCGGGACACTGCCGGTAAGGAGAAGTTTGTTGGGTGACGTTTATTGATTGATTGTGGCTGTGGATTTTAGTTACGCGACCCCCAATTGTTCTGCATGTAATTCCTAAAAACACCGAGCCCTGTGTGTGTTCGTCTACGTATGGATACGGGTTCTTAATATTTTGCTTAAGAAGCTAGGGTAATGGTATATAACAGCTGTGTATATATATTTTTTTGCCGGTTAGACTGTTTTATTTTCGCCTTTCTTTACTGCTGCAAATAAATTACAGCAACGCACACCGCTGGTGTACATGGCGTACTAATACAGGTATGAGGGGTGTATTATGTCTTTCCAAGTAATCAGGGAATCTCATTTGAAGCATATTGAGACCTTTGTTAATATATAAAGACTGTAGGGCGCGACACGTTGCATGCCATCATGAAAACCCATACGAGCCACTTATGGCTCTCGTAGGAAAGCCGAGGATCTTATGTCAGAGACTCTGATTTCGGTAATTATGTCCCTTTATAGGAATTTGAGGCGCATGTTAAATAGATTGCATCTCGTGAACTCTTCAAGTTATCTTGGAAATGTTGTGAAGAGTGGAAATATTAAGCAAAGGTATGCATGTTCTCTTTTACTCGTACTTTTTCTTCTAAAAATGTATGCACTCCCATTTACCTTTTTTTCTCACTTAGCATCTTTACTGATTCTGATTATCTTTTGGGAGACCAAGTAATATCAATGTATCATGGGGGTGGGAGTGGGAGGTGGGAGGATTTTTACTTTTACCCCCGTTCGATCACATGCCACTGTTTGTTATGTTTCATAAGAATAACTATTTTGAGTGGATGTTCTGATCAGGAATGGTGGATTTAGAACATGGTTTACCTATCGAAATTGTGGTCTGTTTGAAATTATATATAGATGTATTCATCCTCTCCAGGCCACCAGTAGATTGGACAGGTAAAGACTGTTGATATGTTGATAGATCCAATAGATGGTAATATTGATAAAGAGATGCCTACTTGGACAACAACTTGTAAATATGTATATTTTGTAAATATTAGAGTATGTAATTTATGTGTTCCATAATATACAAAAAGATGGATATTTTGTAGGTATAGGTATGTAACCTTTTTGTCAAAACAATATGACTCACAGTGTTATGAGGTTTGTGTGTCATCCTTGTGGTTACATTTTTATGTTGAGCATCTTTGAAAAGTGCGCTTTTAACTTTGATGTATTTGTTTGTGTTGTTAGTCCTGTGCCTCATGATTTATATGTAATATATATGTTGTTTTGTCATGTTACAGCCCTGATGAAGTTCCCCTTGAGGGAATGAAACGCGTTGGCTGGCCATTTCTTACCAACCCCAAAAATTTTTGGGACATAAAGAGGACATTTGAAGATTATACTTTGGTTGTTTTCGGACTGTTTGATACATGCACCCCCATTTCTTTTTCTTCTGCCTCTTCCATCCTTCTCAACAATGCGAACAGTGGAGGCCGCACTGATTGTGTCATGTTTGAACTATGGCAATGCCTTGTACATTGGGCTCCAGACAAAGTTGCTGGGTAAGCTCCAAGTAATCATGAATGACGAGGCTAGACTAATATATAATTTACCAAGACAGGTGCATGCCTCGCCACTGCTGCAACAATTGAACTGGCTTCCTGTGAAAAAGAGGGCCAGGTTCACGGGCTTATGTATTCCACACAAGACTCTGTATGGGATGGTACCAGCGTATATATCAAGGATCATCTAAGGCGATATGTACCTGGACGTTGTCTTTGTTCCTCTGAGGCAGTTTTGCTGACCTGTCCACGTTTTAACAAATCGACCTTGGGCGGTCGGGCTTTCTCAGTTTTCATACATCAGTTGTGGAATGGACTCCCGGAAGGAAGAAGAGAAACTGCCCTCCTTCCATTTTGTAATAGACTGAACCTTTTTGTATAAACAGGTCTTTGATAGCGTCTGACCGACTGTCTCTGCCAAGTATTAGTTGGTGCAAGGTGGTCAACCCCTTAGAAAGTGCTAAGGCACCAATAGTAATTATGCGCTATATAAGTGTTACTAACATAACTCAAGCCCTTGGAGAACCTTAGAAAGCAGAATGTAGAAAGCAAAGTCCAGTCCTTTCACTGCCAGGACAGAAGTAACAAGCAGCAGGCCTGCACAGCAAAGCAAACAGCAGAGTGGCAGTTCCTCCTGACAGCATTCAGCTCTTCATTCTATCAGAATGTCCTCAATCCAGAAGTGTCCAGAGTATATGGAGTCACAGGTCCAGTACTTATGCCCATTTTAGCCTTTGATGAAGGCAAACTTCAAAGGAAAGTCTTTGTAATTCTCAAGACCCTGCCTTCTCCTGCCCTGGCTCCGGACACACTACAGGGGGGTGGAGATGGCTTTGTGTGAGGACAGGCACAGCCATATTCAGGTGTCAGTGTGAACTCCTCTCATTACTCTAGCTCAGAAAAACCCATCAGCCTGGTGATGGAATATCAGGATATGCAGGGCACACCTCAGCTCCCTAAGTGTGACTGTCGAGAGTGAATGCACAAACAGCCCAACGGTCATCCTAATCCAGACATGTATTCAGCAGACAGGCGGAGGAACAGAATGGTTAAAGTAAGAAAATGCCCACTTTCTAAAATTGGCATTTTCAGACTTACAATTCATAAACCAACTCCACCAAAAGATGTATTTTTAAATTGTGAGTCCAGAAACCCCAAACTCCAAATCCCTATCTGTTCCCAATGGGGAATCACACTTAAAAGATATTTTAAGGCAATCCCAATGTTAACCTATGAGAGACAGGCCTTGCTGCAGTGAAAAACAAATTTAGCATTCTTTCACTATGAGGACATGTAAATCACACCAGTACATTTTGTTCCTTTTAAATACACTGCACCCTGCACATGTTGTAGCTTGGGCCTACCTTAGGTGTGCCTTATATGTAATAAAGGGAAGGTTTGGGCCTGGCAAGTGGGTGCACTTTCCAGGTCGAAATGGCAGTTTACAACTCCACACACAGACACTGCAATGGCAGGTCTGAGCCATGTTTAAAGGGCTACTAAGTGGGTGGCACAATCAGTGCTGCAGGCACACTAGTTGCATTTGATTTACAGGCGCTGGGCACACACAGTGCACTGTACTAGGTATTTACTGGTAAATCAAATGTATCAATCAACGAGAGACCAAATTACCATCATGTATTAAGCAGAAAGCACTTGCGCTTTAGCACTGATCAGCAGTGGTAAAGTGCCCAGAGCCCTAATACCAGCAAAAACGAAATTCAGTACAGGATCAAAAACAGGAGGTCAGAAGGAAAAAGACTGGGGAAACCCCGTCATGAGCTGATAGGTCTAACAAGTGGATTTGTACCAGGGTCCCCAAGAAGTCTCTGGGAGGTGACCAGAAGAAAGATGGGTAAAGATAAAAAGGATAGCCCCAAAGAACCCCTAGAAGATGCCAAAGGAGGGAGCCCTGAGCCACATCCTAATCAAAGGGGAGGGGGTATCAGGGAAAGAAGGTTGACCCCTTAAAGGCTGGATTGTGTTTTGACTGCAATTTCCCAGGACACAAAAGGGGAGATTCAGTGTGCACCAAAATTACGCCCACTAGTGACTAGTCCAAGGGTTTGGCCAGTGTAAGGATGGAGTGGGAGATTGCCCCTAGAGTTCCCAAAGGGTACACAGAGGCTACCTTAGTGTCTATGGCTGGGGAGAACATTGAACCTTTGACTCGCTGGCTTCCAAGTATTGAGAAATACCAACAGTGGACAAAAATCAATGCGGTGGAGGTGAAAGCTCTGAGGGATACAGGTGCCAGTGTGACCATGATTATGGCTAAACTGATTTCCCCAGACCAGATCCTACCAGACGAGGTGCACAAGATTGTCAATGCTGACAGTGTTACAAAGTCCCACCCTATCGCTGTGTTTGACATTGAGTGGGGAGGATTTACTGGCCCAAAGAAAGCAGCTGTGTCCCCTGCCATTCCCGTAGAGTGCTTGCTGAGTAATGATTTAGACACTTCTGCTCGGGCAGAAGTAGAGAGCATTACCCTTGCAGCCATGCTGGGTCTAACTGACTGTGTATGTGTTACCACAAGAGCACAGAAGGCCTTGAAGGAGAGTCAAGGGATCTTGGAGCCTGAAACTATGGACCAGGTCCCTAAAATCAAGAGGAAGGGTAGGAAGGCTGGCTGCCCAGCCTCTAAAGGTCCACAGACCCAGAAGGATCCCAACCCTCAGGTGTAGGCCTGGTGCCTGCAGAAGAGACTACTCCTGAAAACCTGCTAGAGCTAGCAGAACTCCACGGAGCTGGGGGTCCTTCTAGGGAAGACCTGAGTAATGGAGAAAGGACATGCCCTGCTCTAAAACACCTGTGACAGCTGTCTGGGATGAGCATGGGAATACCAGTGGTACCCATAAGGTATACTGAGAGGAGGGGCTCTGGTACAGTGAGCCAAGGGACCCCAAACCAGGGGTATCCAGGAGAATGGTGGTCCCTCAGCAGTAGAGGGAGTCCCTTCTTAACCTGGATCACGATATCCCCTAAGCTGAACACATAGGTAGACCAAGACCTGGGAGAGGCTGGTCAATCACTTCTACTGGCCCTAAATACCTGAGATGGTCAAGGAGTTTTGTCACCCCTGCCCCACCTGCCAAGCTAGCGGCAATGCAGGGAGGAAAATAAAGGGATGCCCTGACACCACTACCTGTGGTGGGGACTCCCTTTGAAATGGTGGGTATTTACATTGTTGGCTTTCTAGATCCCCAACAGCTTCAGGGAATCGATTCATATTGGTAGCAGTGGACCATGCCACCAGATACCCTGAAACTATTCCCCTTAGGACAGTCACTGCCCCTGCAGTGGCTAAAGCCCTCCTTGGAATCTTCACCAGGGCTGGATTCCCTAAGGAAGTAATCTCAAATAGAGGCATGAATTTCATGTCTGCTATCTGAAAGCCATGTGGGATGAGTCTGGTATGACTTACAAGTTAACCATCCCCTACATTCTCCAATTAAATTGTCCAGTTGAAAGGTTCAACAAGAACATGAAAGGCATGATCCTGAGCCTGGCACAATAAAGAACGTAGAAGCCTCAGTTGAGTGTAGGAGATATTTATTAGTAATGCCACAACCCCAGCAGCATCAGGGCAACTGCCTCACATGGAATATCCACAATGGTTTACATTCCACATTCTATGGGCCCCATGGAACTGCTCCCTGACACATTGAACAACATGACATCACCACAGCATCTCCCTTCTTCTTATAACACAACTAACTTAAAAAGAAAAATGCAGCATATATCTTGGACCACACATAGGTCAAACAATTTGTACTCATTGGTCCATACTTAACATTGTCACAAAAGAATGACAAAGATACAAAACATAAACAGTAAAATACAAAAAGATCCTACCACATTTTAGATTAAAGTTCCCAGTAACACACCAGCTTCATAATGTGCCTCCCACTTCTGAGACTCTCAACAACAACATTTTTGGCAACATCACAAGGTTGAGCAACTCTGCCATGATCAAGTGACATGGGCATATTCGACTGGATGGAATGACCTTCCAGAACCCAGTTTTCTCACACTTTGCCAATCCAATCTGACCACTCTCTCGAGGTTCCACCACTCATTCCTTCAGATGAGATCAGCATTGCCAGACACAGCCTCAACCTGGACAGGAGCTCTGAATTTTGAGAAACCCTTCACCACATGGTTTGGGTCTTTAATACGCACCCATTCTCCTAATTTAACCTTGGAAACTATGTCTTTCGCTCTGTGTTTGTCATCATACCAACTTCTAATTTTGTTTTGGAATTTGGCAACATTTGGTCATACAATCCTGTAAACAGACTTCTCATGATCAGTTTTTACTGATATCTGTGGAACCTTGTTGAACATAATTTTGAAACAGCAGCAGGTCCCAGCATGACTTCAAATGAACTCACCCCAGTGCTGGTATTGGGACAAGACTGATGAGACTGCAACATGTTCTCTACATCCATACCATTTGTAAAGGCCACTGGAGACAATCCATCAAAGTGTGATTCATCTTTTCCACTCGGCCATTGGCCTGTGGATCATATAGAGCGTTCTTCCTGTGTAGGATGGCATTTTTCTCCAAAAACTCCTTCATCCACCTGGAAACAAACTGGACACCATTGTCCGTTACAATTTCTTTAGGACAACCCTCTCTTGAAAACACCTTTCTCATTAACCTGATTGCCCCATGAACTACACCTGCCACCATTTGCTATATTAATCTACCATCACAATGGCACATCTCAAGCTGTAAGGTAGAGCATAAAAAGGTCCAATAAAATTGATGGCTAATTTGGACCACAGGCCATCAGGTATTTCAGTGGGTTGTAAAGGCACAGATACGGTCTTCATAGATTTGCCACTGTTGGCACAGATAACACACCCCTCCACCAATTCAATGATGTCTTGATCCATAATAGGCCCTTATCTTCCTTTTAGTGATAGTTTGTCCTAAATGTTTCTCGTGGGTGCCCAACATAATCCCTTCTCTTAAAGCTGCAGGAGATACACATTTATCACTATGGATAAGCATCCCATCACCTTCTGTAGACAATTCCTCTGCCACCTTTGAAAATGGCTGAATTCCAACAGCACAACCTTTTCTCTGTGCAATCCTACAGTGATGTACCGCGCAATTTCTTTCAACACTTCATCCTCCAAAGATGCCACTTTCCATTCCACCCATGAAAACCCACCTTCATCACATACTTCAACAGTGATAATTAGACATTCTTCATCATCATCTGGATCACCCATGTTTTCATCATCACAAGGTAAAGGTGAACGTGACAGGTAATCTTCTCTGATGTTTCTTCCACCAGCCACATGCTCTACACTAAAAGTGTATTATAACAATTATGGGGGTATGATCATTGAGTATATTGACTAAAGGCTTGTGAACAATTTTCTAGTAAAAAAATGTTGATCCCAAATGAAGCATTTAAACCGCTCGAACAGCCCAACAGCATGCTAGGAGTTCCTTTTCAATAACAGAGAAATGTTTTTCATTCTCTCTCAAAGCCCTAGATGCAAACTCAATGGTTTTCTCTACAACACTGAGTCAAGATTGCACCCAACCCACCATTGCTCGCATACATCGTAATAATACACTCTTTAGAAGAATCAAAAGGTCCAAGTACTTGTGCCGAGACAATATAAGTTGTCAAAGACAAAAATTCACTTTGACATTTTTCATCCCACTGAAATGTTCTCCCTTTTTTTAGTCGTCCACGCAGATTAACAGTTTTGGATGAAAAATTCCTTATGAATTTGGTGTAAAATTTGCACACACCCAGAAAAGAGGAAACCTGGTCACTCGACTTGAGAGTGGGAGCCTTTGTTGTAGCATTGACCAAATCCGGCCGAAGTTGAACACCTATCTCTGAGATGACATGTCCCAGATATTCTATGGCATCCTTCTGAAACTTGCACTTATTCATGTTAGCAACCACTTAAGCTTCCTCCAATCTCTTCAGAACTGTTTCCATAATCATGCTCTCCTTTGTCCTTACCAGCAATCAAAATGTCGTCTTAAAAAGTGACAACACCTTTTATCCCTTCCAAAATTCTCTCCAAGAGGCTCTGGAAAACTGATGCTGCGGATGCTAATCCAAATCGCATCTTTTTTTAACTGGAAAGTGACCATAGGGGATGAATGGTGGGCGTAGTTGGTGGAGCACCACTACACGGAATCCTGTGGAATTGATCAAAAACTATATGAATTCCGCTGCGCAACTCCATTCCGTCGCACCACAATTAATAAAACAGAAACCTCACATACCCTTGGTAAAACATTCAGTAACTCTATTATTACATGCTAAAATACATATAATCATCTCACTAAAGTGAAAATGAAAATACAGGAAGCAGTGAGAGAGGTGATGATTTTGATGTCCTCACTAAGCTAGAGAAAGAACCAAGCAGATGCCTTGAACACAAAGAACACATCATGCTGATCGATTGGTGGTGGTCCCATCCTCCTAGGACCAGCCCAAGCACAGTTATGGGCAAAAAATACAATCCCAACCAAAGACCCTGCAAAGCATTATGGGACAATATTCTAGGGTGCAGTGAATATTATAGTATCCAATATCAAAACATTCCTCAAGGTGCAGGCTCTCGGGCTCAGCTGAGAGCTAATACTATAGTTTTCACTAAACTCTAGAATCTTGCCCCATAATGCTTTGCTGGGCCTTTTGTTGGCATTGTATTTTTGCCCATAACTTTGCTTGGGGTGGTCCTAAGAGGATGGGACCACTACAATCATTGAGCATGATATGCTCTTTGTGTTCAGGGCACCTGCTTGGTCCACCCCCTAGGTTAGCTAGGTTAGGGGGGCCCCAAATTCATCACCTCTCTCATTGGCTGATATTTTTCAAAGCTCACTTTTGTGAATTGGTTACATGCTTTGTAGCATGTAAAGGTAAAATTGTTTTATCAATGGAATGTGGGCGCGGTAGCTTATTCCAGAGTTTTTGCATGAACTCCGTTGTTGGTTTTTGAGTATTAATAAAAGTTTTAAACAGAAATCTCCCATACCTTTGCTAAAAAAGTTTTATCTTTGAATGCTAAAATACATATAGCCATCTCACAAAAATGAAAATGATAATATAGCAAGCAGTGCCTTTAGCTAAACAATAAATAATTCTATCTTTACATGCTAAAATGCACACAGTCATCTCACAAAAGTGAAAATGAAAAATAGCAAGCAGTGAGAGACGTGATGATTTTGGGGTCCTTCCTAACCTAGGGAGAGGACCAAGCAGATGCCTTGAACACAAAGAGCACATCATGCTGAAATTATTCGGTGGTGGTCCCATCCTCATAGGACCATCCCAAGCACAGGTATTGGCAAAAATATAATCCCAACCAAAGGCCCTGCAAAGCACTATGGGATGACATTCTAGAGTGCAGTGAATACTATAGTATCCAATATCAAAACATTCCTCAAGGGGCAGGCTCTCGGACTCAGCTGAGAGCTAATACTATAATATCCACTAAACTCTAGAATCTCGCCCATTAATGCTTTGCTGGGCCTTTGGTTGGCATTGTATTTTTGCCCATAACTTTGCTTGGGGTGGACCCAGGAGGATCGGACTACCACCGAATCATTCAGCATGATGTGCTCTTTGTGTTCAAGGCATCTGCTGTCCCTCCTCCTAGGTAAGGGGAGACCCCAAAATCATCACCTCTCTCATTGCCTGATGTTTTTCAAAGTTCATATTTGTGAATTGGTTATATGCTTTTTACCATGGAAAGGTATTGTTGATTTACCAAAGGGTTATGGGTACGGTAGGTAACTCCATTGCGTAGCGGAGTTGAAATTCTTGCATGAATTCTGTGTTTTCAATGAAATGTGTAGTTACCAAATCTCCGCAACTTCCACTAGTGGAGCGGATTTTATTGCCCAGGGTTATAGGGGATAAGAAGGCAGTGAGATGTGTAGAAGGATTTAGCTCTACTTGCTGATATGAAGAAGCAAGGTCAATCTTACTAAACATTCTGGCACTAGCGAACATCGTGACTACATTATTAATTATGGGTAGAGGATGGGAATCAACTCAGATTGCCCTGTTCAAATTCATAAGGTCTATGCATACTCTCAATTGGCCATTCTTTTTCCGTGCAATAACTAAAGGAGACAACCATAATGATGACTCTACAGGTTCAATCACATCTTCATATATTTTTTCAGAACATTCATCAAATCTTCTCTAACGCTGAACGGAACATTCCATAACTTCTGTTTTACAGGATTAATACCAACCTGGACCCGGATTTTATGGTTAAACCCCTTGATTTTGCCTAATTTACCACTAAAAATGGATTTAAACTCTTTGCCCTAAACATTATCTTTCAAAGACGCATCACCTTTAGACACCACTGACACCTGAACTTTTGTACCTGAACGAAGGGTCATGGCAAATAGGCCTTGATGGTACCACTCTATTATGTTGAGGCCTTTCTTTGGCACATAAATCTTCCCTGTAATTCTTCTCCCTTTGAACTCTAAACAGGTTTCAAAAAATCCTGTTAACTCTATTTTCATGCCATCATACATAGCCGGGGTCCTAGCAGGTGAACACAACTTGCCATCTGGCCACATTTCTTAATACATCTGTAATCATGGTCATTGTTACCCCGGAGTCAATAAGCAAATTAATTACTATTCCATCAACAATAATATTTTAAGGATCAATACATTCTACTCCCTCCACCTCACCATCCTGAACAACTAGAACAACATCCCTTCCAAAACTTTGCTCTTCATCTGAACCCTCGGACATTTCTCTTTCTAGTATGGCATTAACTTGATTATTTTTTGATTGACTCATTTTGGCAAAATGTCTCAGTTTCCCACAAACTATACAATTCACATTTTCTGTGGGACATGGACGCCGATTCGGGGAATGACTACGATAACCAGAATGGAAACACATATTTTTCAGTTTGAAAAAGGGATGTTTCCCTTCTCTTTTCTCTACAGTCTTTTTGGGCTGATAACTCTGTTTAGTGTTCACAGTCTCTTTTACTTCAGGAACACTATTTTGCTCTTTTTGTTTCAATTCAATTCTTTGCAAGATTTCCGTGACAACACTATGCTTTTAACAATGTCAATTGTTTCAGTAAGAGTAGGATTTTTTTAAGTCAACAACCTTTCCTGTACCTTCTTATCCCAACACCTTACCACAATTTGATCACGCATCATTTGAGTTGTGTTATTTCAAATTCGCAATCTGCCGCAAGAATGCGTAGTGCCACTAGATAATTATCAATCGACTCATCCTGACACTGCTCTCTCATGAAGAACTTATGACGATTGACACTTAAACTTGACTGTACATCGAAATGTTTTTCAAGCTTCAATACAGCCAATTGAAACTCATCTACACCCTCTTGATCCTCCCCCAACTCTAATGGTGGTAACTGTTCATAAATGGACTGTCCTTCAAATCCTAAATTGTGTGCAAGAAGATATCTCTTCCTCTCTGGACAGTATCTGTTTCCACTGATGGTCCCAATATACTTCGTGAATGCCCTGAACTATGCCTGCCTAGGTGTGGGTGGATCTCGAGGCGTTTGTAGAAAAGGTGGGGGCATTAATGCTCTGCATATTTTTTTGAACCAATGATGGCATATTGGTGGAAGTATGAAGCGTTGTTTGAATGCACGCAGAAAAAACCTTCAAAAGTGGAATGCACTATAAATATGAGTGTATCACAGCAATCTACTGTAACAAACAGAATATGTGGAATAAACAACATTGGAACCTGTGGATAATGTGTGCGTATCACAGCACTTGCTTCCATTCACATTGAGCAACAACGCAATGTGTGACAAATGTGTGCGTCTTAAAGGTGTACGTATTACCGCAATAAATACTTATGTGACACGCAGTAAATGTGAGCGTATCACAGTGTTTGAAGATTAATGGAACTATATGTGTTCCTTTATTTATTCTCCACAGACAGTAAACAAATGGATTTGTGCTTGCCGCAGCAATGACACGCCCTGAGGTCAACATAAAGGTGCGCGTATCACCATACTTTAAATTCCAAACCTTAACAGGATGACCAATAAAAGAAAATAAGCAAGCTTAACAGGGTGAGGCAACACCCTTTTGCCTAACAACAGTTATGATGCTAATAAATACAACGTCAATCCTGCTGTGCGTGTCTGAAGTCAGAGGATGCTACTCTCAGCGTGCGCACAAACTGTTCACAGAGACTATGAGGTTGCGCTGAACCTCGCGCCTCGATGTCCGTCTCACGCTGAGTGTTGGGCCACACAAAAGTTTTCTACGGGTCAGACTAGTGGTACTGGTACTAAAACCCAATCCCAAAAGTGAGAATCCTGATATGTGGTTCTCTATGGACTACAGGGGCCTTGGTGCAGTCACTAAGACTGATGCGTACCCCATACCAAGAGCTGACAAGCTCATTGATAGGTTGAGAGCAGTCAAATATCTGAATACCCTTGACCTGACATCAGGTTATTGGCAGATAGCCCTCACCCCAGGAGCCATGGAGAGGTCTGCATTTTCTACACCTGAAGGCCACTTTTAATTCAAAGTGATGCCATTTGGGTTGACAAATGCACCTGCCACCTTCCAGAGGTTGGTGAGTAGAGTACTTTTGGTCTGGAAAGTTTCAGTGTGGCTTATCTTGATGACATAGCTGTATTTAGCTCCACCTGGGAGAATCACCTGGTCCGCCTCAAGAAAGTGCTTCAGGCCCTGCAGCAGGCAGGCCTGACTGTCAAGGCAGTCTTGGGCCACCAAGTTGGTGGGGGCCATGTACAACTCTCCAGCCCAAGATCCAGACAATTCTGGCCTGGAAGGTTTCCAAAGCCAAGACCCAAGTCAGAGCCTTTCTTGGCCTGACTAGATCCTGCAGGAGATTTGTGAAGGGTTGTAGTACCATAGTGGCGCCACTAACTGAACTGACCTACAGGAAACAGCCAAGAAAGGTTATGTGGACTGAGCAGTGGTAGAGGCTTTTGACATCCTGAAGGAAGCTCTGTGCTCAGTACCTGTCCTGAAGGCACCTGACTTCGGTAAGGAATTCATTATTTTGACAGATGCCTCTGAACATGGGATTGAGACTGTGTTGTCACAAGTTAATGAATTAGACCAGGATCAGCCAGTTGCCTTCATTAGCAGGCGACTCCTCTGCAGACAGCAGCATTGGAGTGCCATTGAGATAAGCGTTTGCTGTGGTTTGGCACCTGAAGAAGCTAACACCCTACCTACAGGGTGTGGACTTTACAGTAGAACACAGACCTGGGACTGACCATGCCAATGCAGATGGATTTTCCAGGTTCTTCCACTTAGATGATGAGAACTGCCAGGATAAAGGTGGGTTGCTTATTACATTTCATCTGGACGGGGGCCGTGGAAGGAAATGCCACCTTTTGTATGGTCAGCCCCAAGGTTCTGGACTGGTTCTGCTGGCCAGACCTCAGTGTGTGTGCCCTTACCCTTAAAGAGGTATGCCGAATTGGCTTATACCCAATTGGATAACTTAATTTACAAGTAAGTCCCTAGTAAATGGTACCCAGGGTGCCCAGGGCATGTAATTTAGAGGTTCAACTCAGGGTCTGCCGTACTGGTTGTGCCACCCTGGGTGTGACACGAGTAGAACAAGAATCCCAGCCCACCATTTGCAAGCTGGAAGAGCAGTTTGGACTGCTAGCCTGATTTTGCCATATACAGTAAAGGCAAAGACAGACTTCCCTCTGCTTATGTAAGCCACCCCTAAGGCAGGCCTATGGCGTCCGAAGGCTGAGTGCAACAGAGCACATGGGCAGAACATGTATTGTACATGTTCTGATAGAAAGAACATGAAACTGTCATTTTTACTGTGAAAAGGCTTGGTCGCCCCATTGGCTAGTACTGTGTTACACGCTGATGCCTCAATTGTGCTAACTCTGGAACAGTGCAACCGAAGTGGGTCATCCAAGATATCAAACAACTCATTACCTCAAGATGGACTTTACTCTCAAGTCTAAATTAATGTAACAAGTTACAATATGAATCTTTAACAAAGTTGCAACTTTGGTGCCTTTGGTCCCCTATGCCAATAATGGTTGGATACGTGTCCTCTTGCCAAGACAGCTTTCTGCCCTCCTGGGGAGATGTGCTAATGATTTCCGGAAAGGATACAATAGGGGCCTTCTCTGGAAGTAGGTGTCACCTCCCTGCAGCAGGAAGCCACACAGGTGTCGGCCCAAAAGACGAGTTTCAAATGAGAATCTGCCTTTGAAGGGAAAATGGGTAACAATTGGGAGAGGGGCTGCTCCATTGTTTAGGTAGACAGGCTAGCACTAGGGACAGGAGAGGGAAATCTAGTTACCAACCAGGTTTTCCAGGAGTGTGTAGCCCCCCTTGTAGCCACACCTATGGGTTGGGCTAGGGAGTTCCACACGCTGGGAGAGGGATCCTGCGATATTGAAAGTGGGCAGAATGGTGCATCGTGGGATGCAAAGATGCCACATTTCGCAGGAAGTTGTCATCAGGTGAGAGGCAACCCGGTAGCTCTTTGGCTAACAACTGCATCTTGCCCTGAGGGCATTTTCTGAGCATACGTATGGGCACCCTGAACTCAGATCTCGGCTGGACTGGAAGAAGGACCGAGATAGAACTGCCCTGCAGCTCAGTGGAACTAGCAAAGAGATGCTGCACCATAGTGGACTGTACCTTCTGCACTTGGTGGTTAGCAAAGGGGAGGGTCTGTGCCTGCTGTGTCCTACTCAAGCAGAAGTCATCTCCAGAGCCCCATCAAAACTAAGAGACTCCAGGGGCTAGCTGACTGGTCTCCTGTTGAAAGCTCAGGGACACAACAACTGAAGAAGCCTGATGGGGCAAGTTCGTAGCCTAAAGTCTTCAACCCACTGCCAACCACTGTCGTACAGCACCATAGACCAAGACCTGACACACAAAGATGCACTCTTATGCGGTGAGGCTGGGAGTGCCATCAGAATGCAGTTGGAACCCCGGAGGACGAGTTATCGAGCCATAAAGGAATTGACTGATGACCGTGATACTGGGCAACTGGTAGTCCAGTGGCAACTGGACTTCTGCCAGCACTGAGAGGACTTCAAGGGACATCAACCTTGTGACTAGGATCCCCTCACCTCCTTCGTGGACCGAAAAATAGTCGCAGGAAGACACCTCTCGACCACATTGCATCCACAGCATCCTTGATCATCTTCAGCCTCCTTTGCATCAAGACCACTTCTATAGGAAAGTCCTGCAAAGGATGAGAGTGCATGGAATTGACTGAAGACTGCTTCACCTGTTGAAATAACTGTTTCTGAGGACCTTGCTAATCCCCCTGACTTGCTCCCTACTGGAGTTAGTCACCTAAACTGACTCTAAGTGACTGCATTAACTAGTCAAAACATTTTAGTGAAAACGTTTCTAAGCGTCAAATTTGTTGCATACTTTGATTTATATACCTTGTAAATTATATATGTCCAGAAAACTCCAGTGGATCTTTTTTGTTATAGTGTCTAAAAATACATAAAAATACAGTCTATTTTTATAAATTGGTGTCAGATTTCTTTAGTGTCTTGCTGATTTCTTCCTCAATTGTTTTGGTGCTTTTTAAATACTTTACACTTGTTCCTTTGTTTAAGCTTTGCTGCTCAGAGCCACAGCTACCCCTGATTGAGCTGAAGATTTGATAAACAAAACCTGAGGGTTCTATTATAGAGGTTGGTAAGGGGGTTACACGGTGAAGTCGCAAAACCACACCAAATAATACACCCCATTTCCTCACACCAATGAGGAGCCACACATGGCAGCAGGGGCAGGACCTCCCAGTTTCTGATAGGGCTGTGCTTCCAGTTCTCTCAAGAAGCTGGTGAGAGGGCTTGAGGTTGATCTTCCTGTAAAACCTAGCCCTGCTGCTCCGTCTAAATCCTTGTTAAGAATCTGGCTTGCTGGTTCCTATACCCAGTGCCAGATTCCTGCTCTGCTGCTGCCATGGAGCCCCTGAGTTGTCAGCAAAGGAAGAAAGGTAAATAAAAGAAATCAGTGTTGTTTCTCTGTGTATGCGTGATAGCAAGTCCCACATTTTGTCTTCTGGTCGTAGAGCAAGAAAACCCTATTCTTTCTATTGTAATGGGTTGGAAGTGACTTCGGTCTCTTCCTTCACCTACTTAGGGGTTGTATTTGATGAGAAGTGTTCTTGGCTACCTCAACAGAAAATTAAAAAGAATTCTATTACTCGATCTGCCCTAGGATTAATGGGGTTCGCAAAGCGTCTGGGGGCTAGACCGATTGAGAGTATATTGAAAATATAAAGTGCAAAGTGTGTAGCGATTGCGGCCTATGGGTCCTCTATATGGGGTTTTAAAGAACAGCCTGGTATTCAAATAGCCGAAATAAACGCCAGTTTTTTCGATACAGCAGGAACTGGGGATCGGTTATATTTCGGACACTTTGAGCATAGCTCCGTTGCTTTGCTGGCTCAAAACGTGGATTAATCCTGAATTGACTTTGAATCATGAGATCCTATGAGACTGTGTTTATTTAGACAAGTCTAACAAGATTAAGTGGTTGTCTTATGTTAAAAGTATGTTAACCAAACTGGGGCGGCCAGAGCTATTTGAAGCGCCTGAAAAGATTCTGAGGGAGGATGTGCAGTGGGTGAAAACAAGCTTTAAGAATTTATTGTCTGCAGAAAGGGAAGAATCAGAGTTGCATAAACCCTCAGTCAGGGCCCATTTTTTTAATAAAAACGAACATCTGTATTGAACCATATGTGGTAATAGTAAATAAGCCCTTCCATCGTTGGCTTTTAACTAGGTTTCGTTTTAATTTGGTTCCTTTCTTATTAGGTGATTTCCAGGAGTGGTGTAACCCCGAATATGCGGTTCCTTGTCATTGTGATAATTTTTCTTCCCAGAATACCCTCCTTTTTATGATGTTTTTTCCTTTTTATACTGATATCCGTAAGAAGTACATAATTCCCATTCTGAGAGGAAGGGGTTTCCTGCAGGTTAGACCAGCATTACTCTATCTCCAGACATTGAACACGCCATGGGAAATTTTTAATATTGCGTGTTTTTTGGTTGCTGCTTTGAGGATTAAGAAAAACAGATATTTGCCACTTGATTATTGCTTAGATTCCTAAATGTTGTCATGTAATTTTATAGGTCCGTGATTTTAGTAACAATGATTTTCATATGAAGGACTGTTTTTTAGGAGGCCCATAATGTGTCAACATTCTAGAGATCATCATAAATCTATGAGTTTTTCTTATATGCACGTAGCACCTTAAATAACGTCTTTATATGGTTGTCTGGAATGAAATTTCTGTAGTTTGCCCCGTATGGATTATATCTTTTTAGCATTTTGCACTTTATAAAACACGTTGCACTTTAAGATATATTATAGGGAGTGAAAATTGAAGTTTCGTATTTTAATATGTTTGCCTTTTTGCACTTTGAAATTTTATTTTGAGGACTAACGCGCTATTTTAATCTATGTACTTTTTAACTACATTTTGCACTTTATACAAAATTTGTACTGTGTGCTTAGCAAAACTCTAGCTCTATAAGACGAATCATAGGAAAAGACTCTTGTAGTTTTGCACTTCCTGTTTTTTTTAATTCTGCCCATTAAGTTTCTTTTTTATATGGATTGTTATGAGCTGCCTACGGATCTGAAATTAGGATGGCTTCTTTTTAAAATGAATTGTAGTATTGAATGAAATGTTTACTTTTATGACTTTAAGTTGTCGAATAAAGCATTCATGACTGACTGACTGACTGTGTATGTGTGGGTGAAAGTGTGTTTGTGATTGATTGAGTGAGAATCAGATTAAGTGAGAGTATGTTTTAGTTTAATGTGTTGGAGATTGTCAATGAGAATGAAATAGTGGAAATCAATGAGTTTTGAGAAGGAGTATGAACATGGGAAAGGAAGTGAGTGAGTAAAGCAGTGTGAGTAAGTTGGAACGAGTGAGTGGGGGAGATTCTGAGAGGGAGTGGGAGTGAGTTAGGGGTGTTTCTATCAATGGTGGAGCAGGTGCAGTTGCACTAGGGCACACAGGCTCTAATGGAACCGCACCTGCTGCTCTAATTCAACAGAACACCAGTACCTCAGGAGTGGAAATCATCGCCTCGTACACCAGTAGTTGTGAGTGAGGGTCAGTGATTATGAAAGTGTGCCTGTGTGCAAGTGCATTTGTGAGTGAGAAACGGTGTGTGTATGGATGCATCTGTGTGAAGGCACCCAATGCAAATATTGAAAACAATGAGGTGAACCAGTGGCAAGTATTATGCCCCACCACTTTCAGGGATCACCAGCCACCACTGTTGAGATCCTTCAGTAGCATGGTATGGACAGACAATCATCCTGGAATGTGCTGTTTGTAAGGCTTGTCCACAGCCCATCCTGAAACACATGGGATTTGATTGCCAAATGAATAGGAAGTCTAAGTTCTACATTTTTTGTCCAGTGCTGAATTCAGCAGTCCTGCTGCCACTGTTTGTGCCTAACACACCAGGCTGCTCACAAATAAACCCTCAAGGTAACTGCTAGCACAGAATTTCCAGAGTGATTCATGTGGTGAGGAAGTTCTTCTATGCGCTAACCTTGCAGTCCCACACTGTGCTGCTCAGCAGTGTGAGGGATGCTCCTTCTTCTCTTGAACGCATGTAATCACTGGGTACTGGGCTCAGCATAGATGTAACAATAGAGCTTGAGATCATGAATATTTTTATACCACTGTATGTAGTTTACTCCAAATGTTGTAGGGTGCTCCATGGCATTTAGTGGTTACCAGTGCTCCAATTGCCCTGGTCCTGCCTGTCCCCCTGCATGGCTCTCCTTACCTCCCTTTTCCCTCCTTGCAGGAATGATAACTCTATGTGTCTGGTTCAAAATCACATTAAACTGAGTGGAGAAGAAAGGATCCTTTGTGATCACACTTCATGGAAGAAGCTAATTGCAATAGGTGGGAGTTTCAACACCTGAACAAAAGAATGTGATAAAGGTTATGGACAAAGTAAGTCCTAGGCAATTAGATGGGCTTCCTGCCCATCCTCAATATCTTGCTTCCTCTCTGCTCAAGAAGCAGCAACTCATGATTGAAAATAGTCATCTGGTTTCCCTTTACAAAACCAAAGGTAGAGTTCATCTTGGTAGCTGGCTGCAATAGAGCTGTATCACCCTTGAATGAAATGGGCTTTTGAATGATAGGTTCCCTAGAGAAGCTTGTGGCAAGCTTTAAATCTCAGTGGTGAATTGGAAACCAACTGCTGCTGTATTTGAATTCAAACTTGTTATTTATCGTACTGACAGTTCATTTTTTAGGTCAAGTCTAGGCAGATCATGGGCTGCCTCTTCGAGACCTGCTGTAATCAGTCAGTGGGCTTCAAGTCTGTTACCCTTCTTACCATTACTTTTGTCTATATCAGTGTTCTTTAAAAATCATTGCTTATTAGTGGTCAGTCCTGCCTCTTTGTCCCTCCTGTCTCTCTTCCCTTCCTCCCACAGATCAAGTACTGTCTCATTAGGCTATGGTTCTTTATCTGTTCATTAGGGGACTAATTGTTATAGCTTTCCTGCTCTGTTATTGTTTGCTGGTGTTCAGCTTCGGTGCCACAGCTGCTTACATTTTGAAATAGGATTCCTCTCTCCCACCTCCTCTTAATGCCACAGTTGTGTTTGTGCTGCCTCCCGTGCCGTGCCTCCCGCTCTGTTTCTTGTATTTTGATTTTGCCTTTTTGCAATTTTGGATGTTGACCGGAAGTTTGGCTTCTTTTGGTAAGATATTAGTTTGCTTTTGGGCTTCCTTTTAAGGAGGATTCAGCTTGTTTTTAGCCTTTTCACACAGTGACCAAATGCAAATTCATGTGCCATCGCTGTAACTGCAGCCATGTATATCAGGGGGACTAATCAGCGAGGGTCTCATCCACATGCCTCCTGCTCCGTTGCTTGTATTTGGATATCGACCATCTGTTGGACTCAGCTGCTCAGACTGAGTGTGCCCGGGTCAGTTTCACGCTCTGATCGAGCGCACACTCTACCGTTCCCCTGGGGCACAAGAATGGACCTCCTTGTCTTCTTTACTCTTGCTTCGTAAAACTCATTTTTGCACTTTCAGTAAAAGAACTATTGCACACGGCTACACGTATATATGTAGGTGGGGTATATAATTTCGAGAATTCTGTAGAATAGTGACGTAAGTGATTGGGTGTGGTTAAGAAACTTCATGACGTAGTACAGGCAGTAAACGGTTACACTCTGAAGAATAAAGACGTGTAATACCCAGCTTCGTGTGTGGTGTGATCATTTACATGTATCTGGACTGGGAAGGAGGCCATAACTGGCAACAAAGATGGGAATACGTAAACCCTGCATCCCGAAGAACCGAGAATGCTCTCCCGTAGAGTTTGCCATTGACCAGCAAACTGCTGTGCGTGCCATGTGTGCCTCAGTCAAAGTAAAATAGACGATTGGTGTATGTAGAGTCAAAGCAGCACTCCAGCCAGTGCAAGGTCTGTGAAGAAAGTGGGGACCTTACAGAAAGCTTTTTTGCAGTCAGCTAGAAATTTTGCTGGTAAACTGGAGACAAGAGATACTGCTCCGAAGCCTAACACAGAGCCGCCATTCATACAGTACTACAGTGCTAAAGGCAGCGTACGGAAAGTACAACGAGCGGTGACAGCCAGGTTCAAGAGAACGCTGTGAGTAGAAGCAGATAAACACACAGAAACATTAGAGGCGGCAATAACCATATCTATATAGAATATAATTATGCTTACCAGAACCTGAGTAAAGAGAGCAATCCAACCACAGCACCAGGTCCCGCAACCTAAGCAGAAGCACAGGGTTGTGCTTACGCGGCTGGTAAGTCACATCAGACCAACTGAAAGGCTGTGGGCGGTGGTCTGAATAGTGAAAATTTCTTTTTCCAATGGCCGTGGAAAAGAGTGCCAAATATGGCACTGTCACCTTCTTAAAACCACTGCTTCCCTTTGATAACAATAAAAAGCAGAATATTAGCAACAGATAGACTGCCTGGATCGAATCCTTCAAGATGTCATTTATGCACTGGAAGAAGCAAATGACAAAAAGATCTTAAGAATTTGGTGGGTGAAGGAGTAAAAGAAGTGATAAAGAATACACCACATGGTGATGAAGTGACGTACCGTCAAATCAAAGAGACGCTAAACACCAAGTTCAATCCAATGCCAAATGTCAACTACGAAAGGTACATTTTCAGTCAGGAAAGTTGGTGAACCGATGGATGAATTTGTAGAAAGACTTGATTGGCTCATCAAACATTGCAAGTTTAACAAGCTCAACAATGAAGAGGCCATGCGGTTCAGAGTAATAGATGATTGTCTGATTCCTTCAGACAATGAATGCTGAAAGAGACACTCATTGGCTGCCAGAGTGGAAGAAAGAGCTAAAGACAATCTGTTAATATGGATGCTGTAACGGGTAAAAATGAATCAGCACTGAGTGTGAAAAGTAAGCTGAAACACAAGGTAGAAGGCCACAAAGTGATGTCTCCAAAGAAAAAGAAGTTATGTTTTTGATGTGGATTTTTCTTTCGACATTAAGTTAAATGTCCTGCCATTGGACAGATATGCAAAGGCTGCGGGAAAGAGAATCATTTTGTAATGGTTTGAAAAGCGAGGGAAAAGTCAAGTGTGCCACATCAAGAGAACAAAATGGCCTCCAGAAAATTCCATACATTCCAACCACGCCCACAAGGCCAAGTGACAACATCAGGTAAGGCAAGCAGAAACTGAATAACATGAAATGTCAAATTCATCATCTAAAGGTTTGTCATCATCATTGTCAAGCAACAGTGAAGAAGATGGCTGTGTGATGTCAAAGTTGACCATTGAACAACGTGCACATGTAGGATTAGCTTCTTGTGAGGAAGAATGTCGGTCGAAGCGAGATCGACAAGTGAAAATTTTAAATTCATTTGGACCCTGTCCCATAATCACAGTGAACGAATGGGTGCTTTGTTCCTTTTATCATAGACAGTGGTGAATCGATTAACATTATGGCAGTGGAAATGTACAATGAACTTTCTCCAGTGCCCCACTTAAGCCTGTTAAAAACAAAAATGTGTATGTGGAATGCTTCGACACCACTGCAAAGTTAAGGTCCATTTATGGCAACTGTGAAGCAAAAAAAGACAGAAGTACAAGCATCAATTAATGTTCTGCAAGGCACTTCATCAAGTGCATGTTTACTCAGTTTCAGTACTGCTGCTGACATGGGGCTGATTTCTGTAAATTTCAATGTCAATGCCTATCATGAGACAGTGAATTAGTTTCCATCCTTGTTTCATTGGCTAGGAAGACTTAAGACAGTGAAAGTGCAATTTCACTTAAATGAGGACATCTGTCCTGTTGCTCAATAACATAATTGAATTGCATTTAATTTACAAGAGTATTTTGAGAAAAACTTGAGACACTATTAAAGCACAACATCATTAAGCGATACACTGGCCTGGCGCCATGGGTATCCTTCATAGTGATTGGGCACGAAGATGGATAACTGAGCAGCCATGTGCATCTGCACTGATATGTGCAAGCTAAGAAGGCAATTGAAAGAGAATGACATCCAGCTCTGCACATTGCTAACATGATTACACAGCTGAATGAAACCAAAGTCTTTCCCCTCCTTGATTTGAACAACGGGTATCACCAAATCGAACTGGAAGAAAATTGCAGGTACATTACTACCTTTTTGACTCATGTTGGTTTGTTTAGATATAAAAAACTTATTTTCAGAGTGTCATCAGCTGCAGAACTCTTTCAGGATGTCATTCATCGCATAATACAGCCAGTCACAAATGCTTTCAATTACAGTGATGACATATTGGTTGTTGAGGCCGCAAGGAAGGAACTTGATAAAGCTCTTACACAATTGTGTTGTATACTTGCTGATGCAGGTGTCACTTTAAATGCAGCAAAATGTGAGTTTCATGAACCAAAACTCAAGTTGTAAGGGTCGAGCATTGTCATACGTGAGAGTCTGAGAGGCGAATGATGTTGTCGAGCGATTCATGAGCATGCTGAAGATGACCGTTCAGCGTGCTGTGCTGAAAAGACTTGAACTCAAATCAGTTCTTCTCTCTACTCTTCATGCAAATAGCTCAACTCCCCATTCTACCACAGGTGAAAGCCTTGCCACCTTCATGTTTGGGAGAACCATGGGAACCAAATTACCACAATGGACCACTGAAATATCTATTAACCATGATAAGCTTTGCACTACTGATTTGTCTCACAAATGCAAAATGAAGACCTATGCGGACAGATGCCACCGTGCTTAGGACACTGTGTTCAACAGGGAGACCAAGTCATTGTCAGGCAGAAACAGAAATGCAAATCTGATGCTCCTTTTGATGTGTGACCCATTGAGGGTTGTGACTAGTAAAGTACACATGGTGTCTGCTCATTGTTCTGGAAAGTTCATCACAAGAGATTCGTCATATTTCAAGCACCTGCTTCGGGGTTTGTTGATTCCAGATGATCAGTGTCAGACCCTTCCATCTGGGAGTCAGAAGAGCCCAAAGACTGCATCTGTGTCCGAGTCACCAGTTCCTGCTGCGGATGCCTGTCCTGTCTCCTAAAGCTCACTCAACGAGATCAGAAAGATTGATTCGAGCTCCTCGGCTACTCATTGAAGAGTTATGATGTATATATGTATTTTCTTTGTCCCTTTTTATTTAACAAGGGGGAGTTGTACTGTTGTGTGTGTTAGAGATAGTGGGGCCCCTCTTCTCCCTGACAAACGTTGTAGAATAGTGACGTAAGTGATTGGGTGTGGTTAAGATACTTCATTTATTTATTTTTATTTATTTATTTATATAGCGCCTGAATCACCCCCGCAGGGGTATCTCTGCGCTTGCGGACATGTGAGAAAGTGATGATTCTATGTGAGGCGTCTAGAACAGAAATGTTTTCAGGGACATTCTAAAGTGGAGATGGTCCGTACACTGCCTCAATGTAAGCGGAAGCAAATTCCAGAACGTGGGGCAAGGTAAGAAAAGGCCTTTCCCCCGGTCCTAGCCTTGTTAATACGAGGAACTTTTAGAAGGAATTTAGAGCTAGATCGCAGGTCTCTAAGGGGAATGTATTGGTCAAGCTTCTCCGCAAGATATGTTGGCCCATTGCCATACACTGCCTTATGGACGAAACAGCAAACCTTCAATTTTATTCGCTTGCGCACCAGAAGCCAGTGCAACTGCCGC
Organism: Triturus cristatus; assembly: GCF_964204655.1. Classification (NCBI taxonomy): domain Eukaryota; kingdom Metazoa; phylum Chordata; class Amphibia; order Caudata; family Salamandridae; genus Triturus; species Triturus cristatus. Next base: position 562,577,194 of record NC_140590.1, read on the forward strand.
AGCAGCAGACTCGACGAAGATCTATATGGAGCATTCAGTACCAAACGCGCTGCTGTGTTTTGAACTACCTGCAAGGGATCTAACAAGGCCTCATTGGCCGATATCAGTAGAGCATTGCAGTAGTCAAAACGACTCAAGACTAACGTCTGAATAAGAGTCTTCCGTGTATGGTCTGGGAGAAACGGAAATACTCGTCTCAGCAGACTCAATACATGAAAGCATGAGCTTACCGTTTGAGACACCTGTTCCCTCATGTTTAGACTCTGCTCAAAGCGCACCCCTAGATTCTTTACTGATGTCTTCAAAGCGGGGGTACACCCAACTCCCCAGGCCACCACTCAGGTGTCCACAGCAATGCGGCCTCCCCGCATGACATTGTACGTTCAGTTAACGGTTACACTCTGAAGAATAAAGACATGTAATACCGAGATCCGTGTGTGGCGTGATCTTTTACATCTACCCAGGCCGGGGAGGACCCTACATCCACCCCCACCTTTCACATGCAATAGTGACCCCTGAGGAACACTAGCCAGTGTGGACAGTGAAGTGGTTGTTGAAAAGATAGAGCCAACATTTCTTCAATCGTCCTGATGACTGCAAAACATACATGGCCAAGACAGTTTTTTTAGCAAGATGCCTGCTGTTGATGGCCCCTGGTTGACCTTCCCTTTCTTATTCAGCTGACATAACTCATTCCCGAACTCTTGGTCACAAGCAGCAGTAATAGCACTGAATTTCTTACTAGAACTAGGGGTCTTGAAGACAAGAGTTGCAAGAGTCACACTGAGAGCACACTTCAACTTGGTGAGCCCAGCAGCCGTCGAGTCCACAGTTCAGTATGCAACTGGGTGTTGCTTCTTGGATGCCAGGTTGGTGTGTATGTTTACCATATCGGCAAAGCTTTCAAATAAATTCACAGCTGGCATTTGATGTGGACTTATCATCCAGGTAAGCCATGCTATATTTCTCAGTGCCACGCAGGACTCCATTTACAAGCCTTTGAAACGGAAGAGAATCTTTCTTCAACAATCCCTGAACCTAAAGTGGTCCTCAGGTTTGTCGTCTGCAGAGCTTTCCCAGAGTGACAATTAATATTTTAATGAATTCATCTGCTAGAGAGACTAGGGAGTGTCGGTTTTGGTGACACAGTTGAGGCCTCTACAATACACACACCTCAGCTCATTTCTACCAGCTCTAGTGAGGACTGCTCAAGAGTCTATGATATGCATCAACTAAAAGCAATCACAAGCCAACTCATTGCAATCTCCTAGATACTGGTGTGTTTAGCAATGCTCACCACCTTTGTATATTTCTGATTTCATGGGTGCAGTAAATATGTTATCTGGGAAGGGAAAAATGGCCATTGAGTTGCTGTAGAATTGGATGGTGTGGGGTAGAAAGGTGAAGAGGCTCACTTTTCGTACCCCCTTCATAAAATATTGTATCATATCAGGATTGATTGAGCAAGATTAAACTATATCACTTGAAAAACCCAGACTGTAAAAAATGTTGCCATTGTTATAGATGCGTTGGAATGTCCCTTCAACACCACTGTCCTACAATTAACTGACCATGGATTCAGTGTGGATTTGTCGCAGTTGGTAAGGTTACAACGATAAGTGAACGAGGCAGCTATGAGAAGGCTACAGAGGCAGTCTACAAAAGAGAGATATCCCTGAGGCATGTATACTGTCAGACATAACGCTACATATCCCACTGGTTTCTATCTGTCCTGTACTTGACACCAAAACTCACTTGGACAAACCTGTGGGTTGTTGTTGGAGCAGGTCTAGCTTCTCTCATCTGGGCCGAGCAATAGATCGGGGGTGCTGGTGTTGGCTAGACCACTGGTGAGTGATCTTTCATTTTTGAATGGTCTGGAGTGCTATGAGGAGCTCAGTTACTGAAAGGGCCAAGAAGAATTGAAGCCCAAAGACATCTGGCTTCTACAGGAGAGTTATGTGGTCCGGATAGAAGGATGTTGTTCAATCTACATGGCTTGAGTGCTTGTGACTTCAGTATCAAGGGAGTGCAGCATGTACTGTAGCCAGTTGTTGAGGGCGGCAGCATTGGGAATTCACCTGCTATACTGCGTTGGACAGAGGTGGAGGATATCCGATTATCGATTACAGACTTGCTTTCTTCTGCAAAACAGGGTAAGCAGGTACCAGGTGCTACAGAATATTCAACTATTCCTTCTAAGTGAGGCATGGAGATGCCGTGCACGCACAAGAGAGATATGCAGAACCAGTAGCAAGAGTCAAAGGAGTTTAAATCAGAATGGATCCAACACTCTAAATGTTATTATTGAGCTTCTTTGACACTGCAATTACTCTTAAGGCTGTCTGGCTAAATGTTTCTTGTATCAGCAAGAAATATGAGTGATGTGTCTTCTACAACATACCTCAGAGTGCGAATAAGGACTGTACATTTGATAAGTGCAATTAGAACTAAGATTATTGTGAAGTGTGGTTTGCCCACGTTTCAGATAGAAATCTTCAGAAACCAAGGAAGCCAGAAGACATCTAACACATACAGATGATCACAGCCCAGGAGGAAGTGCATCGATTGCTTAATTTGACCCGGTGGTTGCTGAGGGCCACCAACACTCATTTATGGGGACCGACAGGCATTTCCCAAGAGCAAAATAAGGAAAAACACACAAAGGAGAAACACAGAAAAATCGTCTCAAAGGTAAGGGGTGTAGTGTAGTGGTCTAGCTGCTAACCACCACGTCACAGGAGAGCATGACGGGAAGTGCGGCGGCCATTAGCCGGGAGAACATCTCTGGTGCAAGCAGCCGGCCCACACTCTCCCTCCATAGAATAAACTTACGTGAACCTCCCGACCGTCTCCAGCCTCTTCTTTTGCGGGGCGGGAGGCACCACAACAAATTGACGATGAGGTGGTGCACGCCACACTCCTACGCAGGGAGAGTGTGACAGCGGGACGCCCAGCGGATGGTGCCGCTTCCCGCCTTTGATGATGCAGAAGCAGAAATGCAAGGGGCAGTTTACACGGGCGCCCCACACTGGGAGATACAGACAACTGAACTTCCACAGTAAATGCCTGCAAGGGACCACATGCATACTTTCAAAAGCGTACTGCCTCCAGAGCCTCCATTCACAGCTGGTATCCACGCAGTGCCCCCCAGCCCTATTCGCATACAGACTCTAGTGGAGAGTCTGCCTATCACCACGGGGGTGCACAGGTTCCCCACCCCCACAGCCTTCCAGCTGCAAATACCGGGCAACCAGGTGAAGCCCTCAGGCCGACCACGCCCTGACCCTAGACGGCGCAGCAGACGGAATTTACAAGCTCTCCCCCGTTGCGCAGTGCCACTTTTGCACACCAATACCACCTGCCTGCTGCTCCTGTGCCCGCCTGTGGAAATCCCTGCTGTCCCCAGGCCAGCCCTTCACCACAATGTGTGCGCAGACCTTCTCACTCCCAGCCCTGTTCCTTTCCTGCCAAAGCCCGGTGAACCGGCTATGAAATGGACCGATTGGAAGGGATCCTTCTTGAACTATCTGTCAGTCCTTGAAGATGAAGGAGAAGAAGAGTTTTCCAGTAAACGTATGAAGACAATCCTGTTGCATAACCTGGGGCCAGAGGGGTTGAGAGTGTACGAGAACATGGTCAAAAAGACCAGGGCTCCCAATGATGACGACGTCTTTCAGCATGCGTTGGAAGACTTAGACAGCCACTACCAGCCAGTCGTCTGTACCGCCATAGACCGTTATAATTTCTTCCAAAGGAAACAAACTGACACTGAGTCTGTGGAGGACTATGTAGCCGAGTTGAAAAGACTGTGACTTGCAAATTTGGCCCTCTTCATGATGAGCTGGTACGAGATCAGTTTATAATGCACACAGTCCATACCAGCATCCAAGAAAAATTGTGGGTGAGTGGGGATGCCTCCCTCAACGTATAGCCACTGTGAAAAAGGCGTAACTGTCCAAGAGGTGCGCAGCCGCAGCCAAAAGAGACAGTGAGAGAAAACCCACAATGTTCAGAGTGAGTGATACCAAAGCACCCAACGACTGACCTCCATCCACACCTGGGACAAGAACCAACAGGAAGCTAGCACCGAAATCTACGGCTCCCAACAAGTCACCTAGCGACCACAAAGGTAGTTGCTACAGGTGCGGGAGCCATTTGCACATGGCTAATGATAGACGCTGTCCAGCTTTCCGAGTTAAATGTTCATTTTTTGGGGTTATGGGTCACTTTGGCAAAGTATGTAGAATGAAACCCAGCAATGCAGCTGTTAAATGTGTCATGTATGATTCAGACACAGAGGGGGTGGAGGGAGCTGCCGTTGATGACAGTGTCTTATGCATTAATGACCAAATCCTAGGTATTGATTGCTACAGCAACAGGAAACCATCATGTTTGTTAACCAATTGGGGGAGTCCAAGTTTCCATGGTAGACGACTCAGGGTCCCCATACACCATAATTCAAAACGACATTTGGGAAAGGGAGTTTGTTCACACGTTAGGTACTCACCTTCACCCCACTGACATCCACCCAGTCACCTTTACGGGAGAAAAAATTCCCATGGGAGGGTTCCGCCCTCTTCACTTCGAATTCAAGGGGAGGACTTCCATGGGCAAACTGTACGTGGCAGAAAAGGGACCCTCCGTGTTAGAGTGGGCAGACCATGGGGCATTATGGATTAAACTCAACCCGGGAGGGGAAACACAAGTGCTCATGACCGACAGTCCGCCTGCACCAGAAAGTGAAAAACTCAAAAAAGACTTTCCCTCAGTCTTCGGTGGCACCATAGGCAAAATCTCAAAATTCACACACAGAATTTGCCTAAAGGAAGGAGCCACACCGGTCTGCCACAAAGTCAGGAATACCCCATTCAATTGTAGAGATGCGGTGCCGATGGAATTGAAGCGCCTGGAAGACAATGGCGTGATTGAACCCATTGAAAGCACTGAATGGCTGGCACCCTTGGTGGTGGCACGCAAACCTAATAGAAAAGTGCGCCTCTGAATAGACCTCAGGGAACTAGACAAGAACATCATTGTCGACAAATTTCCGCTACCAAATATCAGTGAAATATTAGCCCAGACCAAAGGGATCAAGTGGTTCTCTACCTTTGACCTCATGGCAGCTTATCACCAAATAGCACTTCATCCCTCCTGCAGGAAATTAACGTCCTTCATCACGCCATTTGTATGTTACAGATTTCAGTGCATGCCATTTGGCCTGGCAACCGCGGCCACGGTTTTTCAGAAACTGATGCACAAACTACTCAAAGACATCAGCGGCGTACTATACTTCCAGGACGACATACTGATCATGGGGAGAACCAAACAGGACCATGACAACAAACTGAAGGCCGTGCTACGGACCCTGTCCACCAACGGTCTCACAGCGGAATGGGAGAAATGCAAGTATGGCCTACGCTCCGTCACGTACTTGGGGCACGAAAGAAGCGACAGCGGAATTGTCCCAAAGAAGGCAAACGTCAAAGCAATTATGTCTGCGCCCACTCCATGAAACAAAGAGGAAGTTTGCGCATTCCTAGGATTGGCCGAATTCTATAGCAAGTTTGCATGGAACTTCGCCACCAAAACGCACCACCTACGTCAACTCTTGAAAGAGAAGAATGCCTTCAGCTGGTCGGATGACTCCAATGCTGAATTTGAAAGAATCAAGGCAGACATCTGCAAAGCCATTCCGCTACACGGATTTGACAGCTCCGCCGCCTCCATCTTGTCCACAGATGCCAGCGACAGAGGCTTGGTGCGGTCCTGTCGCAGATGTCCACGGATGGCGCGGAAACCACCATCAGTTTTGCCTCCTGCTCCCTCGCCCCCAACGAGGAAAAGTTCAGTGTCATAGAGAAGATGCTGGCAGCCGTTTGGACCATGGAAAAATGTCGGCAATATCTCTGGGGCTCCCGGTTCACCCTCAGAACGTACCACAAACCGTTGGTCAAAGTCCTCACATCTACTGGACATGCCAGCGCCCCGCCATGCCTCGCCAAGATGACCCTCAGACTGTTGTACTTTGTATACGACGTCGCCTACTTACCAGGGATGCAAAACAAAGTAGCCGATCTGCTGCTAAAGCGGAGGCGCTGACCCACACAGAATGGGATGAATAAACCATAGCGTTCGCGACGGACCAGGAGGAGGTCATCAGCGCACAAGAATGGAATGTGGCATATGACGCAGATTCCCAAATGATGAGTGTAAAAACGTATGTTACGCAGGGTTGGTCAGAGAAAAGACACATCAGCAACGATCTCAGGAAATACTGGGAAGTACGAGATGAACTCTCCCTTAGTGACTATACCACGTTCTTACTACGAGGGACCAAAGTAATCCCTCCTCAACAGTTAGTGGATCGCCTCCTCACCATCCTGCATGAAAGCCACTTGGAAATTGTCAAATCGAAGAGATGAGTCGAACAATCCTACTGGTGGCCCGCAATCGACAACCAAGTGGAGAGGTACATGAGGGCATGTGAGCAGTGCGGGAGTGTGGACAAATCACAGGCCTTGCTATGACCACCTCTGGGAAAGTTCCCCACACCCCACAACCCCTGGGAGGAGCTGTCCGTCGACTTTCTGGGCCCCATCCTGGATTCTTGGGGGCTACCCAAGTATGCCATCATTCTCATTGACCGATATTCCAAATGTCCAGAAGTAGAGATATGCGAGAAAGTGGATACGAACAACGTCATCACGTTCCTCACCACCACTTTCTTACGAGAAGGGATCCCAAAAAGCGACACATGCGGCAATGGGCCGCAATTCACGTCCGATAAGTGGAAAGCTTTCACAAAACAGAAAAGAATTGTAACCAGACACACCCCGGTCTACCACCCTCCAGGAAATGACCTAGCGGAACGATTTAACTGAGTAATCATGGGGTCCATGCAAGCAGCCATCAGTGCGGGAAAAAATTGGGAGACTGATATCAAGCATACCATTTGGGCATACCGCATCACACCCACCATGACTGGCTACAGCCCATTGAAGATCCTATGAGGTCGGGAACCGTTCACACAAGATAACTCAGTGTGAATGAACCTTATGTTGCAAAGCAAATGGTCCCTAGCAGTGGTCAGGAGCAACTTGAAGAAAGCTCAGACGATCTACACGGAAAATTACAACAGGAAACACAGAGTCCACAATGTCTCATTGGAAAAAGGGGAATGGGTCAGGGTGAAGCTTAGCCAATTACGCAGGAAAGGAGACAGCAAGTTCAGCGAGCCCTTACAGGTCAGAGAAACATACTGCTAAGCGACTGCAAGATATGGTCACACAGTAGGATGGCAAGATGCAACAAAGTGATCAATTGGAACAAAGCCAAATCATCGACACACAGGACAAGCAGAGTGGCAATTGCACAATGATGAAGATGGACCAAGTACAAGCACACCTACCAATGACACGATAAGAGACAGCAACAGTGCGGTGGGCCATGAAAAGGGTTAGAGTAGTACAGAAGCCACACAATGCAGCATTCCCCAAGAAGAGAGCCATGACACCTTGTAATATCCTGGCTTTGTTGTTATGCATTGCATCTCTTGCTTTGCCAGTGGAATGTTCATCCTATGATGTAGTACAGAATGTTGGGAGCCAGAGATGTCAGTTGAGAAGGACTGAGCACTACACTGGCTGCTCCTGGTAGGGTCTATGATTGGTCTTGACTATCTTGTATTGGATTGAACTGGATTACCTGTAACTTACTACTAATAAACATCTAAAGATCCTCTACACATCTGGACTCGGGCAATACAGAATTTTGGCGACGATCTTGTAAAGAACCTGCTTCTGTCACCTCTTCAAGGACTTCAAGTAACTTAAAATAAAGAACCTCCTGCAACTCAAGTTAAGGTACCCCAACTGGCATCCTGACCCCACCAGTGACCTCCCATCGGTCGCCCACAGCAGTCTGCCAGTTGTTCCTATAGTCTGCGCAAGTGCTGTGCCCTCAATGAGAGTAAGCCTGCCAATATCTTCAACGTCTTCGCTTTGTGCTGTGCCTTCAAGTGAGGGTAAGCCTACTGATGTCAGGGGAAGTGTTTTACTTTCATCTGGACTTCTACAACACCTGTAAATACGTTTACAAGCCTGCATACACCTTGGAGAAGAAACTATCCCACAACAAATGTCTGCAGTAACACAAAAACGTCTACTGTGCCACAACCAACGTATTTTGTGCAACTAGAAACAAGATAATCTGTGGCTGTTAGTGTTTTTGTCTCCAGTGTGTAGTGTGCTGCATCTGTTTTACATGAGGCATTTTTCTTCAAGTTCATCATCCATCACTTTATTGAGCTCAAGCTTTCCCTTTCTGTGGGTCTGGATGTGTGACTTTTTTTTTAATTTTCCATTAGCGCTCCTCTGTATTAGCGCTGCGTCCACTGGTTTGTAGTTACTCTCGGACTGTTTACTGCCATGAGGTAGATCTATTTGACCTCTGCGTTGTGAAGTAATTCACCTTTGGGTCAGCAGAACTGTGCTACCATTTGGGGGCAGTTTGTCAGTGTGACACTAAAATCATCTGAGGTGCGACAACTTTATAAAATTCATTACATTTTAAACAGATAAAACTACTGTTGGACTGTTTTTCAAATTTCGAATTTAGCTCGCGCTTCTTACCTGGCTCTGGGTGTCGCGCGAGGCAGCTACAGATCTCCATGACGTTTTCTTCCTTGTGTAGCACGCATTTCTGCCTTTAGATGTATTTAGTGCTTGGCGATGCCGCGAGCCATCTGACGCGACGTAAAATATGTGCCGCCATCTTGTGGTAGGCACCATTGTTACTGCATTGCTTTGCTTCACAAGCCATTTGCCAACCACGCTCATTTCACTGGAAATCAACGCCAAGCCATTTGCCAACCACGCTCATTTCACTGGAAATCAACGTCAAGCCATTTGCCAACCACGCTCATTTCACTGGAAATCAACGCTCGCTCACAGACAACCATCTCGTACTTCGTGTCAAGAATAAAAAACGTAGAGTACATCCGTCATCTTATCAGTTCTCCTTTTTATGTCACCGGACATTCGACACCTGCCTATGTTTTGGAGTCCGGAGACATCCCATCGAGGTCAGAGAACACTCGCATCAAGGTTGTAGAACACTTTTTAGTTGTTTTTCTTATTTGTTCCTCAGTGAAAGGCTAATATCTTACGATGGAAAAGCTTCAAATTGTTCTATTGCACCATGATAAAGTTTAAAACTGCGAGACTGGCCAGAGCTACACTGCCATCTACTGCCAAGTTGAAATAAGACTAGTTTCTGTTTTCCAAGGAGTCTTTCTCACAGTTTTCCTATGTGTGAAGTTTTTCCACACCCCGTATATTACTGCTTCTGTATATGAGGTGTCTATTTTCGTTTCTTGGCTTGTTTTCATTTTGTTCCTTTAGGCAAGGGCATTTGTTTACTTGGGATGCTCGGGTGAGTAGTCGCTCACCGGTATGTGACATAGGTCTATGTCATTACATTTCTGCGTCTGTTTCAAATGTTTTATCATTTGTCTACTGTTTTTTTTTGCTTGCTTTGTGTTCCCCTACACTGGGATTGCAATGAGTAGGTAGTCCTTTTTGCCAGCAGTGGGTTTAAGTCCCATCTGCGCGTTGGTCACTTGTACACATTTCACATATGCACTATTCTTTTTCCCTCTCTTGGAGGATCCATGTAAAGGTTACACTCCTTTTGCAGCAGTGCGGGCTCCTACCCGTACGCTTTCTAATGTACCTGTTAGATGGGTATTTAAATTACCCTTAGGTGTGAAGTGAGCTCTGCACTCCTGCATGAATGAAAAACAGGGTAGCCTGCAGGGTTCGTAATAAAAGACAGAAACACATTGCATCACAATGAACAGTGGTCACCTTAGGTTTGCCAGCTTTCCAGGAGAAAAATACCGTCCATTTGTTATTTGTTAAGAGTCTGCAAAGGCCCAGACGTTACACTAAATAGCACTTTAAAAAAATAGTGTGTATTAATTTGTATCATTACTTTTCTGCCTTTCTTTACTTTAGGTATTAGTCAGGTATTGCTAATGCATCTCTAGAACACATTTAAAAATACTTTCTATTTATACCTGCTGTTTGCAGTATGTACAGGTAAGGGTTAAAAATACCGGCTCTAGGAAATTTAGCTTCATTTTTCTTGTGGCCAGGACATGAAAATGCCGGTGATGCTGGTCGAAAGCCGGCCAGGTGACAGCCCTGTTCACCTAGGATAAAGGAAAAGAGGCAAAGAAGAAAAAAAATGTGCAGTGCATATAAAGGGGGTGTGAGAAAGGAAAGAATTAAGATAAGAGGTGCCGGAAAGATGATAGAGTAAAAGTACATCAGAGAGGTGGCAGATGAACGTAATGTGGGCAGAATGGCAAAAAAGAGCAAAAGGCTTGAGAAAACAGATGAAGAGGAGCAGTGTATGTGATGGGCTGAATCAATGAGAGAAGGAAAGAGTCTGGGCATGAGCAATGTGGGCAGCTGAACAGGGCCCTGCGCTCAGGTTGAACATTTGTGTGAAATGTCACACTATCAGTCAGCCCAGCTGCTCCTCCAGTGCACCCTACCCAATCCAATCCCATCACAAATTTATTTTTCAAGGGAAGTGTCTTGACCTCTCTTGTCTAAGGACATGGTGGCATTCCTGGAGGTGTAGGGGTGGTGAAAGGAAAACGGAGGGTGGGGATGTGTGCAGTAGTTAAGCCAACAATTGTGTTGGCTCACAATGTCTAGAGCAGTGCAGCACACCTCGCTTAACAACCTGCCTTGATAAGGAGCGCGTGCTGTCACTTGGGATTGCGGGTTGCCTTGCGGGTGTGGTTTTTTGTGTTGTTGTGTTTTGACAAAAGGAAACCGTATTGTGGGTTTGGAGTTATGTGGCCTGCACTACTGATATCTCCTGATTTACCTTTTTGCACCGCCAAGAGATTTTTGCTGTATATATGTCATATGCTTCTGCCACTCTAGCGGCCGGCCAGACGGTTGTAGGCCCATACCTGTAACTATTTGAGATTGCAATAAACGGTTTAAAAAAAAAAAAAAAAAAAACAACCTGCCTTGAACCCTTGCCTGCCTTTTCTGTTTTGCATTGCCAGGCAACAAAAGGGCCCCTTTAGTCCAAGGACCAGCTGGACATTATCAGGTGAGGAGAGGCAGGTTAGGGGAGGAAGGAGCAGCCAGAAAAGATTGCCATGACAGGACAGAGTTTATCAAAGCTCAGTCGCCTGGGCCTTGAAGCGCTGCATCAGGTTGCAAGGTCCAGGTATGGCGCCCTCTTCCCTGGGCCCTGCTGCCATTATCCAGTCTTGTGTGGCCCGGTGCGGGGGTCTCCTTTCCTTGGCCTCAGAGCTGTGATGCCCAGGGGATAAAACTCCCTCACCTGAGCCTTGCAGCACATGGAGTAGTTTAAAGGAAGTGGGGAACAAGGCACAGGTTCTGTCATCAGCTTTAAATCCTGTGATAATGGGAAAGTCATGAAACCTTCTCATGCTAATAAAACCCCTAACCTTTTGTAATGGGATTCGTACTTTTGTAAAGCACTCCAAAGACCTTGGGCTGTGTCCTTGCTATATAATAGTGCAAAAAAAGGAACCACACGCCATGTTTCAGTCACCTTACATCCTGGCACTGTGCATCATGTATAACTCGTGAACCCCCTACTGAATGGATGGGTGGAAGGGTTGAAGGATGGAAGAGTAAAAGGGATGATAGATGGATGGAGTGAAAGGGTGGATGGAGGGATGAGTGAAATAACAGATGAGTGGATGGATGGATGAGAAAAAGGGTAGATGTAAGGAAGGATGGAGTGAAAGGATGGCTGGATGGAGTTAAAAGGTTTCATGGACGGATGAGTGAAAAGATAGGTGAATGTGTGAAAAGATGGATGAATGAGTGTAAGGGTGGATGAGCGAAAGAATGGATATATGAGTGAAATTGAGGGAGGAGAGATGGAAGAAAGAATGGATGGATGAGTGAAAGTGTAAATGGATGGGCAGATGTGTGGATGGATGAGTAAGTGGAAGGATGGGTGGATGAATTAAAGGATAAATGGATGGATGAGGGAAAGGATGGAGTGAAACTGTGGCTGAATGGATGAGCGATAGGATGGATTGATGATTGAAAGGATGGGCAGATGGAGGAGTGAAAGGGTGGATGTAGCAATGGATTAGTGAAATGATGGATATGGATGGAAACATGGATGGACGTACATACAGAATGGTGAAAGACTGAATGATGGATGAATGAACAAATGACAGAATGTAAAGGGGAACTTGTGGTTATCAGCAGGTGGATGGGAGGGTGAATGGATAGATGCTTAAATGGAAGAAACAAGAGAGCTCTTCTGGGTAGGGCTGCAATGACTTGCTAGGCTTGCTTGGTGCCATAAAAGCTTTGGTTCAAAGTGGGGGGTATTTTAATTTTCTGACTATCCCTTGCCTATGAGTGATGTTTCTGTATTTGCTGTGTGTTTACATATGTCATATCTACATCACATGTATGACATTTTCAGTGCCACCCAACTGCAACTTGAATGTCACACTAGTAATGTTTTGTTTTAAGTGTAGGGTTCTGAGGAGGGCCTTATAGTGCCATGAGCTGTGCTTGAGGTGTATATTGTGCTTTTTGCAATAGGCAAGGTATCCAAAATAAACGATGTAATAATGTTTTCTCTGTGTCTTCTTCAAAAGCGCAGCAGAGAAAGGCATGTTTGTGACCCCTGCCAGCCAGTGCTAGCCTCCTGGTATGGCAAACATATTGCAGCTCTATGCATTGCCCCCAGAAATATAGTCTGACTCCCTATTTTATATCACACTTTTTGATACATGTATAATCCACCCCCTATAGTGATTCTTCCACAGCATTGCCCCGCTTTGTTCACCACCACAGTAAGAGTTCTTTAGTAACATCCCCTCACCAATACAAAGCAAGAGTCCAAGAGTAAGATCAATTCTCTGGGGATGAGCAAGGTGTCGGCTTCCAGTTTATAGCTAATACATTGAGCTGTTTCGCAGTAGCCTTGAGGCAAAACCTAATTGCTGATATTGTTTCTCTGTCCAGATTATACAAAGGCCTAAACTCTCATCTCTAGCAGCAGCAGGAATAAACTGGTGCAACAAACACACGCTTGTGTGAACACAGTCACACCAACGCTGTCTACTGCTTTATCCTCACAGCTTGCTTCACTAATGTTTCCAAAACAAGTGCATCATCAAACTTTTTTTCCAGTCAGAATGCAAGGGATTTATATGAAAACTGTAACTCTTACTAGCACAGACTTCAACCAGAGGAGGTCTCAAATTGCTTCTTTAAACCACATGTAAGAAGTGCTGCTGTTATTTTCTTGCATTCTGGAAGTTGAGTTTTCATTTTGCCATCATAAATGCAGCAGTACAAGATACAAATTAAAGGAAAAAATCAACTGACATTTAAGTTTGGGAACTGCAAAATTGCACATTTTAAACAGTCTTTTCAGTTCGGGAAGATTTTAACCCTTCTTTCATGCAGCCTCACATGGAGGCATGGCAGTTGTCTACAATACATGCTTTGCTTTGTTTCAGTTGCCCTTTTAGTTCTGATCTGTGATTTATAAAGCTTTCAAATAAAAATAAAGCTTTCAAATAAAAATAAAAAGGTACATGTATTTGAACTCAACTTTATTCCTCTTTATCCGGTTGTATAATTTTCACCATAGTGATGCCATTCAAATAACATTTCGCAGTGCTCTGGACTTCTTATCATGCTTTAATCTGGAAACAGGCAGTTAACATTGACTAAGGAAGTCCATCCTTGTGAGCCCTGTGCCTAGCTTTTCTGTTCAATGTAACTAATGTAATCCACTTAATACAGCTTTAAGACTGACTGACTTATTTCATTTGGGTATGGATCTTTTTATCCATATCACAGATATGCACACACAAGAATTCCCGCGATGTCACTTTCTGTGATGCTGCTTCTTGTGATGTCACATGCAAATTAGAGGGGCCTCACATCTTCCCATTTGCCCAGGGTCCCCAAAACTCCTAGGACTGGCCCTGGTAAGAGAGGAAACATCTGCAGAATGTGATGTGAAAGTTTTCCCCAAATAGTTTGAGGGCATAGTCATGCTGAAGGACAGGCAGATCAGACTGCACACAGACGCCGGAGTGAGGCCCCTTGCGCAGCATTTAAGTGGGAACCATTTAAATTTCAACAACAGTTTGAAGCAGACATCAATAGCCTGTTACTGGAGGATTTTATTGAACGTGTCGTGGGAGCCAACCCCATCGTCCTGTTTGATCGTTCCACTGCGCAGAAGGCAATCAGGAGGCCAAACCAGGATCTATGTGGCCTGACGTCAAACTAATCTAGCCTTGCCATTTGTATAAAACATCATCTCCCTCCCTGAATCCAGGACATGATGCAACATCTATGCAATGCATAACCATCCCCCAAACATGACCTTTGGAAAAGGTTTTCTAAATGGAACTGGAGGAGCCATCTTGCAATTTCCCCACATATACCCCACACAACCTCACATCGCTTTGTTCAGATATGGCGCATTATCAGCATCTAAGGTTTGTCAGTGAGAATTATGGAAAAACTCTCAAATGATATTTTGGTCTCTTCAGAAACCAAAAAGTACACAATGATACCCTTGTGTAGGAAAGTGCTCTTTGTGTATGTTCACCCCACCATCCCCCATGTTTTGCTCCAGTGATGATGGTTATGACTCTGAAAGTGCACTGGACCCTGCTGCCCAGACCCCAGTGCCAGTACTCCCTCAAACTGATATGTGTCAATTAGTAACCCCAATTGGCAAAGGGATTTAACTCCCTTATTAGTCCCTAGTATATAGTACCAGTGGTACCCAGGGCCCGGGACTTAGAGGGGTAACCAGGGCCTGAAGCACTGTTTGTGCCACCCTGAGTGACCCAAGTAAGCTACTGAAAGCAGGCATGCCATTGCAGACTGCAGGAGTAGTGCAAACAGCTCAAACTCGACTTTTCCCTCACCACATTTGGAAAAGTCAGTACACTTTTTGTAATATATGCCTGTCAACCCTGAGCCCAGGAGGTAGGGTGCATTATATTAAAGGTGTGGACATGTAAATACAAGCTTATATGCCCCTATAGTGGCCTTTACCATTAAAGGACACTATAAATGATAGACGGTCCAAAGGATAACATGGGCTGGCACTGGGCAAACACAAGATTGGCAGCTCCATTATGGTACCTCTTAAATATGTCATGTTTGGTATCAAACAACGTGCCTCATCTCCCCGGAGATGAATCTTGTGTCAAGCACCCAGGTGGCATGCACCCAGGTGGCTACCTTAGAGGTTGCCCACCTGGTTACGCCAGCCTTTTCTGTGCACTGGTTGCCAGCCTGTGCTTGCTGCCACCAAGACAAATTTAAGGCTTTGGTTATCTTTTTCAAAGCCTTCCATGGCCCAGGTGCTGCCTATCTTAGAAAACGAGTCAGCCGTTATGGGCCTACCAGGACACTCAGTTTGTCCATCTCCAACCTGGCCTGCATCCTCAAAGCTCATCTGGCATGCAGAGGCGGCAGATCTTTAGGCTTTTTGGGAGCCCACATCTGGAATAAACTGCCGTCAGCTCTGAGAGCATTAACAGTTCTCTCCCGCTTTAAAAAACAGCTTGAAATATGGCTATTTAAAAACTAAGGGCCTCATGTAGGTAGCCAAATACCGGTCGGTAACGGCCGACATTCGGTAAATATGCCGTTACCGACCGGTATTCAGACAAGTGAGATGTAGGAGTCCAAAAACCACTTTTCGGTAAATATGAGGCGGTAAATACCGATTCATATTTACCGAATTCCAAAATACCGATTCAGATTTACCGAATACATAATTAACGAATCGGTAAATATGAAGTGGTAAATATGAAGTGGTAAAAATTAAAATGACATGTAGGAGCACTCGGTAATGAAGAAATCCAAGAAAATCGGTAAATAAGAGTCGGTAATTAACACGGATTGAAAGCAGGTGGTAACCATCAACAGTGCAGATAAGCAATCCCAAAATGCAACAGCGTGGACAACATGGCCGCTATGTACGTCATTGCAAGGCGCCTACGTCTACAGGCAGCAGGACTGAGGGTTTGGCGACGGGAGGAACGCATCCACAGACAGCGCATCACACTATTCCAGCTGACTGATGCAGAGATACATGAGAGGTACAGGCTACACCCCGAAACCATCATGGACTCAATCAGGGACCTGCACCCACTCCTGGACCAGCCAATAAGAAGGGCGCACGCCATACCCCCACATGTGCAGGTGCTCTGCAGCCCACATCTGTTGGCATCCGGCAGTTATCAGGTGGTGACAGCTGCGGTGGGTGGTGTATCCCAGAGTTGCCTGTCCCGTTCCTTCAGGAATTTCCTGGATGCCATGATGCAGAGAATGCACCACTACATCAGCTTCCACAACACACAGGCTGCACTGCAGAAAACAAAATCAGACATTTCTCACATGGCACAGTTCCCCCATTTCATTGGCTGCATTGATGGTACACACATCCCACTCTGTCCACCAGCTGACACAGAGCACATCTACAGGATCAGGAAGTCCACCCACTCCATCAATGTGCATACCGAATTGAATGATTTTGTGAATGGTCCTGTGGGTGGCAGAACCAAAAGGTGGGCGTATGCTATTTACAACGAAGTCTGCAAGTTGTCGCACAGTGAGGCGGCTTCCAGATTGAGAGCTATTAACCAAGCAAACATGGAGAAGGCCTTAGCCGTTATAGATAATAGCTTTAGCACTCTCTCTTCTAGGATTCATACATGAGACAATAGGCACATGCAAGTACACGGCGCATGCAATGTACAAGCCCCGAATTTTGCGTGCGTCCTACGAGGTATCCCAGTGCCTGTGATTACACCTTCTTTCAATCTGCTTGCAAACGGTATTTATTTAATTTTGAATAATGAAGCTTGCTGCGGGATGTGAGTGGGAATCCCGTACATAACTGTCTCGCATAAAGTTGTCTGCTGCAATACTGTTCTTTTTCCACCCCCGCATGTGCGGCTGGATGTTTCCATCTGGCCTTCGATTCCAACCTTGAAAGCAGAGTTCAACAAGTTGAGCAGAATAGAGCGCTATTGTCCCACAAAGAGGTGCCTTTGACTTCCTCTCGTGAAACATTTGTCCTTCACGTTGCTAATACGCGCACTGAGGTACAGGCGCCTCTGAATACTGACCTCCCCCTGCATTTCGGCTCTTTGATCCAAACTATTTTCAATGCCTCGTCCACGACCGGCCTGGCTCATTTTGTGAAACATGTGGCCTCGGGTCTCGTGACCTCTTTACAAACTATTTTTTGGTGTAATTCCGGCATTTGTTCATTCACTTTTCTCGAGCATCTTTGGAGGTGTCCCGCTGCTCCTGGCGCTAGTGGCAGGTGTGCTGCTTTTCCTTTTCATACTCCGGAATGGCTGCTCCTTCTGTGCCACACGAGCACCTGTCCCGTCTGCATCTTCTTCGTGATAGGATGCTTGACTTCTATGGTACTTTGCCATTGGCGACTTTGAGCCTGGCTTATGGATTATCCTTCAGGTATTCCTACTTCACCTGCGTACAACCTGTATTTCACTGCCTGGATTGTCCCTTTGAATGGCCTCTGGATTTGTGCTTGACCAACATGGTGTCTCCGGTGCCGGATTTCGATCGACTGATGAGGCCCTTAGTGTCTCACGAGTTTGCCTGTTCTGGTGTCCGGATCATGGCGTGTGGTGCGGCGCATGGTATCCTGGGTAATTGGGACATCTCAGCGGCAGCCTACGACTTCTTGTCTATGAGCTATTTGGAGGAACATTCCGGGTGCCCTCTGATTGTGCTAGAGGCTCCGTTGGTTGGAGAACACGTATGTTCCTTTTCTTTACTGAATTGGATGGCTGAGACTTTCAGTGGCCCTGCAAACGATTTTTTGTTGGAAGCCGTGGCCACATATGCTGCCTATACATTCATGGATTAACTGGATTGTCGTCCATTGCGCCTGTGCTACTGGACAGCACCCTGGCGCAACATTTATTTCTTTTATTTCTCTTTTTTCTCTTCCTGATGGTCGGCTTGAGTTTTTTACTATACTTGCATTGTGTTTTTTGGAATATTATGCTGCAATTAATTGGACTTTAGGACTTTGGCGCTGCATTGGTTACGCCTTGTTCTGCTCTGACGAAACTGAACTCTGCGTTCTCTCTTTTCTTGCCTATTAAATATTGCTTCGCTCAAGGGGGCGTGTAGTGAGTTCTCCCTGAATACGTACATACATTGTTCAGTTAGCATAACCACGTTGAATGTTATGTAGCCATCTTTTTGTCTTTGCACACGACACTGCGTTTACATGTTCTTTCTTGAATAAACTGCTGACTCGAGACTTCCTTCAGACGAGTGCAATCTGTTGTTACCATCCCAAGCTCTGCGCAGCAACCTTGGTCTGTACATGCTGTGACACACAGTCTGGAATTTTACACAATGCATGTTTTCCACTCTAGGTTGATCGACCCACTATTTAGCCATGGCACACGCGCAGCTGCAAATACCTGAAAGTTGGTGTTTTTCATATCACAGACATCATGTTTCTTATTCAGACCGAAGACGAGCCTTCCTGCGAGAAGGCTCCTGATGCTCCTGTGATGTGATTTCACTAAGCTGAATTTTGAGGTATGGGGTCCCCTATTCAAGCCTAAGAGACCTTCTATTATAGCATAATTATGATATTAGCTACTTAGTTAAGGGAAGGTGGTAGTATCCTCGGTATTTTCCGAATCACTAAATACCACCTCGGCATTTTCCGATTCGGTAAATACCACCTCGGTATTTACCGATTCGGTGAATTCCGATTCGTGATTACCGAATGTTACCGAATCGGTAACTGTTACCGAATTTTTACCTACATATAACTTAACGATTCTAATTTAACGATTCGGTACGGCTCGGTATTTAAGAACCGGTAAAATTTATTTACCTACATGAGGCCCTAAGCCTTCTGCAGGATATGGACATGTGAACTGTTAGCGCAGGGACACTCCGGTCGGAGTAGCTGTGCGCTATATAAATACTGGTCATTCGTTCATTCATTGCTAGCTTGGAACTGGCAGAGCTGGAAGACTGGGAGGAAAGACAAAAATTAATTGCTTTCAATCAAACTGGTTTCAGAGCTAACTCTAGTACCAAAGATAACTTAGATGCGCTCTAAATAATTGCTGAAAAATATATCATCAATAGAAAAAAAGCCTTTATATGCCTGCCTTGTGGATTTTTCCAGAGCCTTTGATCATGTCAACCGTAACCTCCTATGGAGTAGTCTGGCAGGTTGGAATGTCCCTGCAAAATTATTATGCAGCATCCAACCTTTATACTCAAACAATTGGGCAATGTTCAAACTTGACTCTGATAATGGCTTGTCGGCCAAAATAGAATTCAAGAGTGGCCTGAAACAAAGGAGCATTCTGGCCCAAGTGCTTTTCAATATGTTTAGATTGGACTTAAGTGCATTCCTTGGCACAGCTAAATTACATCCAGTAAGGCTGGGACATTGTCAGGTGATCTCATTACAATATGCTTATGATGTGGTTCTGATAAAACTTGACTGGCATTGGGCTTCAGAGGCTTTTAAGAAATCTCCATGCTTATTGTGCCAAAAATAAAATGGTGGTGAACCTCACAAAAACTCTGATCGTGGTGTTCGGAAGGAAGGCCAGGAAGAAAAGTAGTTGGTTACTGGGTGGCCTTCCGGTCTCAAGAGACACTTGCTACAAATACCTTGGTTTCTGGCTGCAGGAACGCAATCTTTTTGTTTGCATCTAAACTCATTAAAGCAAAAGACTTCACCCATTCATTGCAACTTTTCAATCCTTACACCGCAAATTGCAAACCATAACTTTGGCACCTCTTCTTGCATTGATGAAAGCTAAACATATTCCAACAATCAGCTTTAGCTTTGGCACAGTGGCTTTCCTAGGGATGGTTGGGGCCTTTCTAAATTCTGCGCAAAGTAAGGCATTTCGCATTCCTTTTCGACTACTGTAAAATGCCTCCCTGACCCAACCATGGCTGGAATTTGGTCTGCTAAACCTAGTGTTAGTACAACATGGCTCTTTACTTAAGTGCATGTCACTATTGAGGCTATCCGATCAGATGACACTGCGTTCCCAGATATGGAAAGAAATTCAAATTACAATAGCAAAAAAACACAAACCGCTGCACACTAGCTTTTGATCTGTCCTTGAATGACCTTGAAGCAAATGAACTCTCCTGCATGCCCTCTTTAAACCATCTCTAAATAAACAAATAAAAAAGATATCATGGAATAGGGACAAAAAAGACTTCAGTAAAAAAATCCATGCATGAACCGTCATTAATTCTTATTAAAAAAAACACGTCCACAATCATGCTTAACTGCTTCAATGAGATTCTTTTTTTAATAGCAAGTTGCTTCATGTTCGTTTTGGCCCTTGTCCTACTACTGATTGCCTGCCAAAAATGGTCAAGGAAACCTTTGTTCTAAATGCAGGTTGTGTAATTCACATACGGAAAGTTTGACTCACATTGTATCAATTTGCCCTAAGCTGTTGACTGAATGTAAGGCTTTGTTGCATCAGGACATGCCGTGATGCCTTACTCTTTTGTCTAAGGGGTTTCAGCTTTCATAAAATGTATTGCAAATACGGACAAGCACAAGCAACAGCTCTAAACTGACACCGTTTACGGACAAGCACAAGCAACAGCTCTAAACTGACACCGTTCAATGTTTTCAATGTCACTGTTACATTATATAGTGGCTTTGCACAGCCTTGCACTTTATACTAGGTATAATGGAAGCGGCAGTACAGGACATGATGTGGAACAATAAGGACCAAGAGAATATGAGGGGCCACTATGAGGAAAATGTTATGATCTGATGCTGCTGAATATAATCTTTTGCACTTTATAGCGAATTCTGCACTAACCGGAAAAAGTGGATAGGTCATTGTCAGATAAAGTGCTAATTGTAGATGTTGCAGTATGAGAGGGATTGAGTACATTTCTTTTAGCTTCCGTTTTTCAGCAAATGTTATCTTGACACACCTGCGCTTTATATTTGGTTTTATGAGAGAGGCAGTGTATAAGATAATAGGCAACAATGTGGAACAACTGAATATGGGGCGATACTACTGTCCAGGAATGAGTTTACCTCTTCTTTGTTTCTCTTTTATGCTACCCTTGCACTTCTAGCTTATCTTGCACTGTCACATTTGCATTATATATCTGGTTTTATGGAAGAGGTAATGCAAGATTAGATGGGATATAATGTGAAACAAGAGAATAAGGGGTGATACTGCTCCCCTGAAAGAGGTTATTGTTTAATATTTCAGTGAATCTATTGTTTTGTGAGGTGTACATTTATGGGTTTTTTAATTAACTGAAATAAACTTGTCAACTGTCTACTGTTCTCCACCACGCCTCCAAATAACGTGGGGGAACCACAAGTTAGGCAGAGTAGGAGCACTGTAGGTTTAGTGCTTGCACTTTGCCAAAGTGTAGATGAGCTCCTTAGCAGGACCTTTGATTTTAAACAATGTTTCCTCCTGGCCCTATGTTAAATACGTGTTTTTTCATTGTGCTAGACGTTTTTCAGCTTTTCTGACTCTCAATTCTTTTTGGTGTTTACCATGTTTGTGAGTCGTAGATCTGGGATTGCAGATTTCTTTCATTAATCATTTGTTGATTTTTGTTTTTTCTTAGTTGGTCCATTATATCTTTGGTTTCCTGTATGAGGCCAGTGACAAGGGAGTTGTGTGCTGTATATGACTCAAATTTTTACATTTGACATGGGAACCACTCCCCCGGGTACATTTGTGAGTGGAAGAAATGTGCACATTCTGCGGGTGTTTACCACTCACCTCGTAGCATTTTGCAGTGGTTGCACTGGCATTGTAACATTTGGGATACAAGCTGACAAACATTCACTTTTGTTAAATTTGAGGACATAAACAGTCATAGGACTACATTCAAGAAGTGTGAGGGCACTCTCCTAGGTACATCAGGAATGTGGTAGATGCCTTGCTAATATTGGTGGTGGGTAAACAGCTAGTTAAGTTTGGGGTTTGTGGCACTAAGCTGGTGTATTTAATTTGTAGAGGAGAGCTCACCTTCTTGCACTAGTCATGGGTGATGTGATGCATATATTTCATGAGTGAATAAAGCTCACCTGTTCACACTGTGGTGGGTGGCATGCCCATGGGTTTTTTCATGAAGTTGTGGATGCTCACCTGGGAACTGTATACACAGTGTACTCCTGAGGGGGAGGTGGGGTGCAGTACTAGGTGATATATGCCAACGTTTGTTTAATGGATGACGAAAACAATCACCTGTGTATATTCAATAAGTGTGATGATGCTCATATCAATACATTTGGGTTGTAGGCACGTAGGTGTGTTTGGTGGATCAGAGGACACTCACTTAAGTACATCCTAGGGGTGAAGGGGCATTAACCTGTGTAAATCTAAGAGGAGTGAGAGACACAGAAATCGATACATTGAGGGGTGATGAACACCTTCATGCATTTGGCCGATCGGAGTGCTCCCTTTAATTTTTCGGAGGGTAAGAGGTACATTTGATGAATTAGGTATAAAGACCTGTGTGGGGCATGGCTAGCGCCCGGAGAAGATGGGATCGGGAGGTTTTCTACCTTTTATTAGAAACTGAATCTACCCAAATTGAGGGGACAGCCGTCGGAACCTTCAGAGATGCTGTTGATGTAAGCTCAATCAGCAATTACACGGTCTCTGTCGACTGGCCCTCACTTATCTTTCCGTGACAGGAATGGCACCCGCAATTTTGTATTTTCTCGGCGCGATGAGGAGAACGGCATTTCCTGAATAACTTGGCCCACGCTTGCAAATAATTACGGCACATCTTACTCATTGTCTGAAAGGTGCAGATTTGCTGTGAGTAGTACAGAGGCACTATGTAATGCCGATTTATCCTCTCTCTTCTCAACGATATATCTGACAGAATCTGCAGTTTACTGCACATTTGAATAAAGCTCAAACTTGGCTTATAAAATCACATTCCATTTCCTGAGGTGGATTTCTTACCGCACGATTGCCAGAGATGGGAGTACGCGATATATACACCTCTTTCTTTGTTCTTTGAGGAACATTATGTTTTTATATCTCCTTAATACATTGCAAAGCAGCATTTCTCCTCAGGATTTTTCTCCTCTTTTTGCCCAAACTCATGAACTGTTTGTGACTTTTGTGACTTTTCTTTTTAGAGCATAATAATATATGTGCGAATCCGGCCACTCGCAACAGTCTGTGTTGCCTGCACTGCTTTTGCCACGCTACAGGAGTAGCACCATACACCCTTCCCGTGTTGTAGGAGCCGCTGGGACGCCGAAACAGATCGTGTGGCGGCAGAGGAGGGTGAGGCGCAGGCCCCGGGACTGCGAGGACCAGCATTCAACAGCTCCAGCTGGTCCTCTTCCCGCGAGAGCCGCGCCCCCTCACAGCGCCACGCCCACAGTCAAAGCCCTTTAACTACTCGCGGCACCCGCTTCGCGGGTGCCACTCGCAACAGTCTGTGTTGCCTGCACTGCTTTTGCCACGCTACAAGAGTAGCACCATACACCCTTCCCGTGTTGTAGGAGCCGCTGGGACGCCGAAACAGATCGTGTGGCGGCAGAGGAGGGTGAGGCGCAGGCCCCGGGACTGCGAGGACCAGCATTCAACAGCTCCAGCTGGTCCTCTTCCCGCGAGAGCCGCGCCCCCTCACAGCGCCACGCCCACAGTCAAAGCCCTTTAAATACTCGCGGCACCCGCTTCGCGGGTGCCACTCGCAACAGTCTGTGTTGCCTGCACTGCTTTTGCCACGCTACAGGAGTAGCACCATACACCCTTCCCGTGTTGTAGGAGCCGCTGGGACGCCGAAACAGATCGTGTGGCGGCAGAGGAGGGTGAGGCGCAGGCCCCGGGACTGCGAGGACCAGCATTCAACAGCTCCAGCTGGTCCTCTTCCCGCGAGAGCCGCACCCCCTCACAGCGCCACGCCCACAGTCAAAGCCCTTTAACTACTCGCGGCACCCGCTTCGCGGGTGCCACTCGCAACAGTCTGTGTTGCCTGCACTGCTTTTGCCACGCTACAGCAGTAGCACCATACACCCTTCCCGTGTTGTAGGAGCCGCTGGGACGCCGAAACAGATCGTGTGGCGGCAGAGGAGGGTGAGGCGCAGGCCCCGGGACTGCGAGGACCAGCATTCAACAGCTCCAGCTGGTCCTCTTCCCGCGAGAGCCGCGCCCCCTCACAGCGCCACGCCCACAGTCAAAGCCCTTTAACTACTCGCGGCACCCGCTTCGCGGGTGCCACTCGCAACAGTCTGTGTTGCCTGCACTGCTTTTGCCACGCTACAGGAGTAGCACCATACACCCTTCCCGTGTTGTAGGAGCCGCTGGGACGCCGAAACAGATCGTGTGGCGGCAGAGGAGGGTGAGGCGCAGGCCCCGGGACTGCGAGGACCAGCATTCAACAGCTCCAGCTGGTCCTCTTCCCGCGAGAGCCGCGCCCCCTCACAGCGCCACGCCCACAGTCAAAGCCCTTTAACTACTCGCGGCACCCGCTTCGCGGGTGCCACTCGCAACAGTCTGTGTTGCCTGCACTGCTTTTGCCACGCTACAGGAGTAGCACCATACACCCTTCCCGTGTTGTAGGAGCCGCTGGGACGCCGAAACAGATCGTGTGGCGGCAGAGGAGGGTGAGGCGCAGGCCCCGGGACTGCGAGGACCAGCATTCAACAGCTCCAGCTGGTCCTCTTCCCGCGAGAGCCGCGCCCCCTCACAGCGCCACGCCCACAGTCAAAGCCCTTTAACTACTCGCGGCACCCGCTTCGCGGGTGCCACTCGCAACAGTCTGTGTTGCCTGCACTGCTTTTGCCACGCTACAGGAGTAGCACCATACACCCTTCCCGTGTTGTAGGAGCCGCTGGGACGCCGAAACAGATCGTGTGGCGGCAGAGGAGGGTGAGGCGCAGGCCCCGGGACTGCGAGGACCAGCATTCAACAGCTCCAGCTGGTCCTCTTCCCGCGAGAGCCGCGCCCCCTCACAGCGCCACGCCCACATTCAAAGCCCTTTAACTACTCGCGGCACCCGCTTCGCGGGTGCCACTCGCAACAGTCTGTGTTGCCTGCACTGCTTTTGCCACGCTACAGGAGTAGCACCATACACCCTTCCCGTGTTGTAGGAGCCGCTGGGACACCGAAACAGATCGTGTGGCGGCAGAGGAGGGTGAGGCGCAGGCCCCGGGACTGCGAGGACCAGCATTCAACAGCTCCAGCTGGTCCTCTTCCCGCGAGAGCCGCGCCCCCTCACAGTGCCACGCCCCCACAATCCACCACACTCTAAACAGCGCTCTCCGGACCGCGCATCGCGGGACGCGCGCGGGTCGCAGCCCGGGGCGAAGACCGGGCAAAGAGCGGGCCGTTTGAGGCCGTTCGAGAACGTGAGAGTCCGGTCCGGCCCATCATCCAAAGCTTTTCTTCGAGGACATCTAATTGCAGGTATTTACCACTTCTGTGACTCGTTTCTGCCAATTCCATAGTTGTCACATAAAATACCTCCTGGAGCCACTCCGTCGAAAATGAATACGAGATCCAGCAAGCACAAAAAAACAAAAAAAAACGGGATAGGAGAAAAACTGCTAGGCCCAATGGATGACTTTCTCGCAAAAGCTAACACATTCATTGACCAAAGCTTAAGTCTAATTGAGGGGAGGGTCTCAACAGAACTTGCAATAGCACGTCGATCCTCAATGGGACTATTAGCAACCGCAAGATCTCCAGTCATACAGCCACCGATACCGCAAAGGGATACAGCTGCAAACAGACCTAGCCTCCCAAACAACGTAGACCTTTCAGCTTCCCAACTCAGTGCAACCTCTACAGAAAGCGACCTAGAAAAAACCCCAATTATTTTTTCTGATCCAACCCCCGAAGAATTAAGGCAAAAGAGAGGGAGGAGGGAGGGGGCCATAAAGAAAAGGAACGTTAGGAAAAACCTAAACCAAACCGAAAATATCAAATCAACTGACCACACAGTTCCGGTCGGTGATACAGACTTACTTGAATTGCCCCATGACTCTGTTCCCCTGAATAACAACGTGATAGAAATTCATCAGCCACCACATGCCCCCCAAGACATTTCTACACCAGATTCCCCAGGCCCATATCATCTAGGCAAAGAAAGAGACCTATCAAGACTAACCAAAGAAATAGCTTCCCTCCTAAATTCTTATATTCGCCCATTAGAAATTAGACTGACTAACATCGAGAGCCAACTAACAAAAATCTCTGGCTCTCTCAAATCTATACCCTCTCAAGCTCTTCTAAAACCAGTCTTAAATCCCACGACTACTCTTCCTACAACCATGCAACCTGTAACTTTGCCTCTTCCATACACCAAAAAACAACCTTCATTAAAACCCCCCACAGTACCAAACATTCTCACTGCACAAAATCCAATTCCCAAACCCCTGATTATCCCCTCACAAACTAACCCCCAACCTTTATCATTAGTAAATACCCCAATCACTGGCACATCTGCCCCTAAAAACCCAGCTACAATAAACACGCAAGCATCAAAAACAAAAGGACCCCTGAAAGGGACCACTGAGCAAAGACCCACCCTAAACATGCCACCTGAGGCATGCCCATATGTGGTAGTCATGACGGGGGTCCCGGAGCTTACAGTTGAGGGGACGGAACCAAACTGGTCATTGAAGAACAAGGTCCAGTATTGGCTGAACACAAACCGCCCGGTTCCGCCACCCTGGAAAACCAGAATAGTATCAGTCAGTAGGACCTCGTGGGTGGGCCATAGAAAAAAAACTATTCGGGGAGACTGTGTCGTAATTACATTCGAGGACCCCACAATAGCTGAGTATATCTGCTCCTGGGAACATAATAACACCACAGGGGTGATCAATACAAGATCGTTATCATATTTTTACCCAAAAAGATCCAGTAACAATAACACCTTATACGACACTGATAATATCTGGCGGAAACCCATTCCACAGCCGTGGGAGTTAGAGGTCGTCGGTCCAAAACTACCGCTTCGACATAGCGACCCTCATAACTCCTGGCGGCCAGTAAATCAGAATCTCCAGCAAAGAGAAGTCCCATGGCAGATTATGGGCCCACAAAATAGACCCAGAAACTGGGAGCAGTGGGAGAGACCACCCCACCAATCATATGGATTTAATCACAGAGATACCACCAAGGGGCAAAATTGGTTAGGCATACCGACCATGAATCGGTTCAGTGGTCTGGAAATGGTCGATTGACTAATAACTAAATCCCCGGAGTCCCCACAAACAAGCCCGGCCTCATCTATCCCTATTCCAGCCGCTGTACAAACAAAAGCTATTGCTTTAGACTGCACTTTCTCACAGTTTCCTGTGATCTTTTGGAATGTGGCGGGTCTCCGAAGCAAAATAGAGGACGGTTCTGCAGCTGATTTTTTGAAGGAGGCTCAAATCATCTGCTTACAAGAAACCTGGTCAACGACGCCCATACACTTCGAGGGATATAAAACATTTACATCCCCTGCCCTTCCTAGTATGTCAGGTAGACCTAAAGGGGGACTGGCTATCTACCTAGCAAACACAATCTCTGAACTGGAGATTACCAAGGTAGACCTCCTGTCAAACTTCCAGATCCTCACGTTCAAAATAGGGAAAAAGCTCTTCGTTACATTAATTAACATCTATAATAACCTAACGGATGACAACCACCCAAGAACATATATGGCAAACATAGCAAACTCCTTAACACAGAACAGGATTGAACAGGGGAAAAAAAACGGATATACCATAAAATGGGAAAAACTGGACCCCAATATCCTTACAAAACAGTTAGTAGAATCCACTTATAACAACATCCTGATCTGTCTCGACCCCCATGCAGGGATGAATCAAATCATCGAAAACTATAAGATAGTAATAGATCAAGTTAGAAAACTACTAACTAAAACACCTAAACGAAACAATATAAGTTCCACAGGTTGGTTTAACCAAGATTGTACTAAGGCACATACTAAGTTGAAAAAAGCTCTCGGAAACCCAATCAGAGACAAAACAAATATCCAATCTCTTCGACGGGAGTATAACACCGCCAGAAAAACTAGGAAAAAAGAACTGAAACAATCTTTGTGGAAGGCTTTGCACAAAAGTGCATTCCAGAAAAACAGCCAGGCATTCTGGAAAATAGTCAAATTCCCTTTGTTAACGGATAACAATGGCCCAAAAATAGACGTGGCCATTGACGAGGATTTGTGGGTGAACCACTTTTCAAAAATCTTCAAATTAACATCTACGAGTGAAGAACATCATCCCATTATCAACCCAGTAGTTTATCCAATTTTAATGGATGGTCGAGCTGCAGGACATTGATACGGCGCTATCACTAAGCAAGAGTGGGAAAGCTCCAGGTCCTGACGGGGTCCCAGTCGACTTATTTAAACATCTTCCAGATCTCTGGGTACCAATACTCACTAGAGTCTGCCTAGCAACAATGAAACTCGGGCTGTTAGAGTCATGGTCATCCTCCATCATGGTCCCAATCTTCAAGAAGGGGGACCGACAAGACACCAAGTGCTATCGACCAATTTCGCTCCTCGACTCCGTGGGCAAATTAGTTGGCAGAGTCCTTCTCGAAAAGTTACAGCAATGGGTAGAAGACAAAAACATCCTATCAGACTTACAGTTCGGGTTCAGGGAGGGCTTTGGAACCGTTGAACAGGCCCTAAATCTAAGTCTGTTAATATCAAAATATACCCATGCAAAACCTGGCTCCATTTATATGGTTTATGTGGATCTGTCCTCCGCATTCGACTGCGTCTCGCACGCAAGGCTCTGGTCACTGTTGAGCGAAATGGGGGTAGATCCCCCACTTTTGGACTTTCTGAGAGAGCTATACAGCGAAGCCACGGCGAGAGTGAGGTACGGGACAAAAGGAGAATTGACATCACCATTTAGGGTAGAGCGGGGAGTGAGGCAAGGTTGCGTCCTGGCCCCCTTCCTCTTCTCTTTGTACACCAATGGCCTAGAAAAGTCTATGCTGAGAGGAGGGAGAGACCTCCCAAGAGCAAAAGGTCGCTCGATCCCCGCGCTGCTCTACGCGGACGATGCAGTCATCTTAGCACGTACCCCCATCGAACTGCAGAAATCTCTATCCAAATACGCAGACTTCATGGGCGCCCTGGACCTTCACATAAATGTTAAAAAAACTTTCGTTATGGTAGTTGGCGGATCAAGAAAAACAACAAAGTCCATTTTTCTAAAAGAACAAAAAATCGAAAAGACCTCACAGTATCCGTACCTAGGCATCATGATCGACGATGCCCTGAACTGGAAAGCGGCAGTAGAGGCCAGGAGACATCTCTTTAAACGAGCAATTATGGCGTTGATGAAATTCTCCAATAAACTCGGGAAAAGACCAGCAGTAGAATTGCTACAGATTTATGCTGCGAAATGCCAAGCCACCGCTCTATATGGCGCAGGGCTCTGGGGACATACACCCACCGGCCCCATGCAATAAGAGGAGAACATCTTCATGAGGTTCCTTTTATCAACTCCAAGAGGCACTTCCATCTATGCCTCACACATAGAACTTGGAATCCCATATATTGAAGATCTAATAAAAATTCAACCTATTTTGCTCTGGAGGCGAGTATGGGTATCAGAAAAAAACAGTTTGACTAAAACCATCTTACGCGACACCATGGATCTGGACCACGCCCATAAAATAGCCTGGCTCTCTTACGTAAGACATTTTTTCCGCAACCTGGGTCTAGAAAAATATTACCATATGCCAGAAGAAGTGAAGGAATTATCCAAAAAGGAATTGAAACTAGCTGCCTTGAGCCACCTGGAATCCCTTAGACTGACATCATTGATTGCGAAAAAATCAGTTACTCATGCAATTATGACACAGCAGTCTCTGAAGACCCAGCTATATCTGACCATGGAGATCACAACTTATGAAAAGATGCTCCTAACAAGGTTCAGAATGAATCTCTTTTTCAGACTAGTTTCATTTCCTGAAAAAAATAACTGGAAAACTCAGATGGAACCATGCCCATGTGACGATCTTTCACAACAGTCTACTATGCATACACTACTGTTTTGCAAGTTCTTCCATTCCCATCGAAAAATTTGGCTAATTCCCTTATTAAAAAAATGGGGCCACAGACAATGTCGTCCAGCCATGCTGGCTCTTCAAACTTTGGATTCTGAATGCACAGTGTATCACGTACTGAATTTTTTAAAGTGTATTATGAGGCACAGAAATAATTTGTAAAATAGTGAATTAATTTTCATATTACTTAACTACTTACATTCTCTTTTTTAACTGTTTATTCAAACATATTTTTTAAACAAATTGTACTATGAACATCTGTATGTCATGATATCTTTTATGGTTTTATAATGCTAAAAACCGAATAAAGATTATTATTATTATTATTATATGTGCGAATCTTCCATTGTTATCACTGAACAGGCTTTAACACTTTTAACAAGGTTAATATTGTATAGACAAGGCTTTTGTTCTCTTGAAATTCTACGCAATTTTTAAAGCATCCATATTTGCCACAGTGTTGTATGGGCAGACTGAAGAAAGCAAAACCGGTGTTCGCGTCTACCAGTCGCACTTTCATTATTCGTTCAAAGCTGCGCACTCCTCTCATTCCAATGGAAGAATCTGCGACTCCACCTCCTAAATCGGCTTCTTCATCTTTTGCATCTTCCATAAGTGTTTCTTCTGCAGCTACTAAAGCAACATTTAAAAAGGCTGAAAAAAGATCCTCCTTCCCCACCAAAACAAGCCTCTTCTGTGTCCATGGATCTGCTCTTAGAAGAAATTCGGGCTCTATGCCCATTTGTTGAAGAAACAAATTCTAAATTGCAAATCTTGATGGAAGGTTGGTCAAAGATGGAAGAATGAATATATTCAACGTAGAACATATTGTGGAAGCTATGGTCCCATCCTTAGCCAAAGTTGAGACTCTTCACTCACAGATCACTTCATTACAGAAACAAGTTGAAAACCTTGAAAATAGGAACCGACGAAATAACCTTTATATTTATGGTTTATCGGAGGGTTTGGAAGGTTCTGACCCTATTACTTTCTTCATGAAGTTCTTGCCATCAGTCTTGCACCTACCTGAGGATACTCCTCTCAATATTCAACGTGCACACCCATTAGGTCCTCAGCATCCATCGACTTCAAGTAAGAGAAAATCAAGAGGAATTATATTATACTTACTTGAATACACAGACCTCCTCAAGGTGTTATCAGCGGTCAGATCCATCAAGCGCATCTCCTCTTTTGTAACTCAGCTCTTCTTCTCACAAGACTATGCGAAATCCACGGCAGACAGGCGTAAAGAGTTCTTAGCATTGAGACCCGCTCTACGATCAATTGGAGCTCGGTTTGGCTTATCCCACCCTTGCCTTTTCAAAGTTACTTTTAACAACAACACAGTTACGTACGAAGATCCAGTGAAGCTACAAAGCTTTCTCAACAAGCACTGCCCAGAAAAGTTGGATATTTCCAGTTCACGTTTCAAATGACTTTATCCTAGTTTTGTTGACTGAATATATCCCTTTTCTTGACTTTAGATATCTACTAAAATGATTTAGCTTAAGCGTTAGCAATATATATTCGTTCACTTGCCTTGATGAATTGTAACTTTTTTTTTCCAGGTTACGCCTCTTTAGCATCTATTTAAGGATTTAACAACTGTTCTTGTTCAGCAATGTTTTTTGAAGATTACTAACACATTTTTTCTTCTACAGGTCCCCATCCCCGTTTGTTTGATGTATCCGTCTAGTATGTTGTCTCCTCTTGGAATCTCTCTACCCGACCCCACAGAGTCTGGACGTGTCATCCTTCAATGTGGCCTTCTCCCCCCTTCTTACATGTTTTGGATTATATGTAGGTATAGTTTTTCTTTTTCTATTGCTTCTCATACTATGTTGTCTCTCCTTTGCCATTCTCTTGTTTCTTTTCTCTGACTATCTCTTCTATCTTGCCTTCTTTTATCATCTCTCTCTTCCTCACTTCCTTTATCTTTTCAATTCATTTCACATAGTTTTGATATTTCTTATCTTCATACTTAATATAAAGATTGTCCGATTGGTTTTACTGGTTGCTATGATTCTTGTTTTTGTAGTTATTCAAAAATGTCTTCTAATGGCTTATACAACGCATATTTTTATGTTTATCATACATTTTATTTGTTATTCATATATTAATCGATTGTCTTTTATAGTATTTAATAGATGTTTTATATCTGAAATTATTCATGTTATGATTGGTTCACCTGGATTTTCATTCTACTTGATTTATATACGTTTCCTAAAAATTGTCACTTGGAACGTCATAGGCTTAAATTCCCCTATTAAAAGATAGCGAGTCCTCTACCACTTATCCAAATTGGATGTAAACATAGCTTTGATACAAGAGTCCCTTCTCACTGAAAGCAAATCACTAAAGCTTAAAAGGAATTGTGTAGGTGAAATCTTTTTCTCACCGAGAGACGGTAAAAGAAATGGTGTCATAACCTTATATCATAAAGCATTGAATGTTAAACTCGTCTCACAAGAATCAGACAACGAGGGCAGATGGTTGCTTACCAATCTTTTGGTAGGGAAAACTCCCATATCCTTATTTAACATTATGTTTTTATATCTCCTTAATATATAGCAAAGCAGCATTTCTCCTCAGGATTTTTCTCCTCTTTTTGCCCAAACTCATAAACTGTTTGTGACTTTTGTGACTTTTCTTTTTAGAGCATGATAATATATGTGCCATCCAGCGAATCTTCCATTGTTATGACCCGACAGGCTTTAACACTTTTAACAAGGTTAATATTGTATAGACAAGGCTTTTGTTCTCTTGAAATTCGATGCAATTTTGAAAGCATCAATAGTTGCCACAGTGTTGTATGGGCAGACTGAAGAAAGCAAAACCGGTGTTCGCTTCTACCAGTCGCACTTTCATCATTCGTTCAAACCTGCGCACTCCTCTCATTCAAATGGAAGAATCTGCGACTCCACCTCCTAACTCGGCTTCTTCATTTTTGCATCTTCCATAAGTGTTTCTTCTGCAGCTACTAAAGCAACATCTAAAAAGGCTGAAAAAAGATTCTCCTTCCCCACCAAAACAAGCCTCTTCTGTGTCCATGAATCTGCTCTTAGAAGAAATTCGGACTCTGTGCCCATTTGATGAAGAAACAAATTCTAAATTGCAAATCTTGATAGAAGGTTGGTCAAAGATGGAAGAACGAATATCCAACGTCGAACATAATGTGGAAGCTATGGGCCCATCCTTAGCCAAAGTTGAGACTCTTCACTCACAGATCACTTCTTTACAAAAACAAGTTGAAAACCTTGAAAATAGGAACCGACTAAATAACCTTCATATTTATGGTTTATCAGAGGGTTCGGAAGGTTCTGACCCTATTACTTTCTTCAAGAAGTTCTTGCCAACAGTCTTGCACCTACCTGAAGATACCCCTCTCAATATTCAACATGCACACCCATTCGGTCCTCAGCATCTATCGACTTCAAGTATGAGGAAACCAAGAGGAATTACATTATACTTCCTTGAATAAACAGACCTCCTTAAGGTGTTATTAGCGGTCAGATCCATCAAGCGCATCTCCTCTTTGGGAACTCTTTGGGAAGACAGTGAGCCCTCTACCACTTATCCAAATTGGATGTCAACATAGCTTTGATACAGGAGTCCCATCTCACTGAAAGCGAATCACTAAAGCTTAAAAGGAATTGTGTAGGTGAAATCTATTTCTCACCGGGAGACAGTAAAAGAAATGGTGTCATAACCTTATGTCATAAAGCACTGAATGTTAAACTCGTCTCACACGAATCAGACAAAGAGGGCAGATGGTTGCTTACCAATCTTTTTATGGGGAAAACTCCCATATCCTTATTTAACATATATGCCCCTACCACTGGTGATG
Source organism: Triturus cristatus (assembly GCF_964204655.1). Classification (NCBI taxonomy): domain Eukaryota; kingdom Metazoa; phylum Chordata; class Amphibia; order Caudata; family Salamandridae; genus Triturus; species Triturus cristatus. The sequence continues at coordinate 562,611,222 of NC_140590.1, forward strand.
TTCCATTTTGGACCCACATATCTCAGCTACTGTTACAATATCCCGCAGAAAACCTCATTTTTGCAGGTGACTGTAACCAAGTAATGGATCCTTTGCCGGAATTCCAAGGTTTCCTTCACCCCAAATAAACGACACAAAGCTTTTCTACGCCCTATTGAACAGAGAAATGTAGTTGATGCTTGGAGACTTTGCAACCCGGACTTGAGAGAATATTCCTTTTATTCTCCACCTCATCAGACGCAATCCAGAATTTACCATATTTTCATCACACGTAACATTTCCCAATCTCTGCTTTCAGCAGACATAGGACCGATCCTTTTTTCTGATCGTGCCCCTGTTATGATTCAACTGGATATCCTTCAACAATCACGATCTTCCAAGAGATGGTGTTTTACCAACTCCTTACTTCTTGATCCCAACTTTAATACTTTTATTACTTTTATTCACGAATACTTCCAAATCAATCAAACTGACGCTCTTCCCTTTCGTTCAATCTGGGACGCTTTTCATGCTGTCGCCCGAGATTTTATTATTAGATACTCATCAAACAAACGCAAATCTTTTTAAACAATTCACAATACACTTCTTACTAAAATTAAAACATTAGAACATGCCTTTTACACCTCTAAAACAAAAGCCAGTTTGCACGATCTCAAAAATGCAAAGCTAGCTTTTAATAGATCCGCGACTGTGAGTGCCTCCTTATTTTTATTAAAGACGAGCGTGAAATTCTACGGTGGTCAAAAGAAATCAGGCAAATTGTTAGCCAACTATCTTAAGATTAAGCAAAATAGGCTTCATATTGATTCTATTATAGCTGATAATCAAATACCAAAATATAAAGATCCCAAAATTCTTCAGGAATTTGTACACTTTTATGAATCTGTCTACACACCAGAAACTATTCCTCCAAACAACGCTCTATCTCAATATTTTTCTAATATCCAGAAGCCTGATCTCCCCCTCTTCAACCTTGATATTCTTAAGTCCGATATTATGCAAGACGAACGATTAGCTGCACTCAAGATTCTAAAGAAAGATAAGGCTCCAGGTCCTGATGGATTCACAGTTGAATTTTTCTTACACTTTGCCCAGTTCCTTATTCCGCCATTACACCTTCTCATCTCTTCCTTTACTTCTTCCTGTAACTCATCAGGTTCATTTTTAGAGGCATTGATTTGTTTAATACCGAAAGATGGCAAGGACTCTAGATATTGCAAAAATTATAGATCCATTTTGTTAGTTAACGTGGACTATAAATAAAATTCAAAAGCTTTAGCCAAACGTTTAGAACCGCATCTTCCCATGTTGCTCGGTAAGGAGCAATCAGGCTTTGTCAAAAATCGTAATATTACAGATAATACTAGGTTGTTCTTCAGTATCTTATTTAAGATGTCTCACCATTCAGACTCATGAGCTGCAATTGCCCTTGATGCGGAGAAAGCTTTCGATAGAGTCTCATGGCCATTAATTTTTCACGCCCTTAAATGGTTTGGCTTTGGTCCAAAAATCATTTCCTTTATTGCTTTGCTTTACTCAGAACCCAGGGCAGCCATTTCTGCCAATGGTCTCATATCCTCTTACTTCACTCTGCATAGGGGGTCCGTCAAGGATGTCCTCTATGCCCTTTTCTTTTTAATTTAGCGTTAGCACCTTTTCTTTCTCTAATTCGACAAAATCACCCCATTACGGGTTTTAAGTCTGATTCCCAACATATCAAACTAGCTGCCTACGCAGATGACATATTGGTCTTCCTCTCTCAGTCACTATCCTTACTCCCTGCTTTCCTACAGGAGGTTGAAACTTACGGTCTAGTATCGGGTTATAAATTAAATACGGACAAATGTGAGATTTTACCTTTAACCAAATACACATTCAAAGAAGATTTTCAGATCTCCAAGTTCACTTGGAACTCTAAACATATAAATTATCTAGGACTTTGGTTCTCTCCATTCATAGCCACATCCATATCGCTCAACTTAGATAAATGTGTAGATAAATTACAAGCGCTTACTGCGAGGTGGCATCCGCTTCATCTCTCTTGGTGGGGTCGCTTAGATACCATTAAAATGACGCTTACCCCTAGAATTCTCTCCATTATGTCTAATATATCACTGCCTATACTGGGTAAATACTTTTCACAAGATTAACTCTACATTGGCAGCATTTTTATGGAATAACAAAAAAACAAGAATGGCACTACAAAAATTAACACGTCCAAAATCAGAAGGAGGTGTTAATTTCCCCCTCTTTCCTAGCTATCATAAAGCATTTCAACTATAACATCTTTCACATTGGATTTCTTCTCACTCATCCAACAGCCCGATATGGGTTGACCTTGAAGCTACATTTTTAGCCTCTTTTTCATTTCAAGAATATCTTTCTATTACTCGCAAGCCACACAAAAGCTGCACACCAGTAATTAAACATTCATGTAAATTACTACAAACCACTCTTTCTCTGATCCCACATGATCTTGAAACTTTTCTCCATTTCACAATTTGGCATAACAGACTTGTATTAATTAAAAATAAACCTACATACTGGAAAATATGGAGAAATAAAGGTTTAATCAGGGTACATCAACTATTTGATCAAGGCTTACCGCTTCAATTTTCGCAAGCACAAGACCTATACCACTTACCGACTTCTTTCAAGCATACATTTTGCAAAATGCAATCTCTGACTCATATGCTAAGTTCTCACACTCTCCCTCCTCATCCTCCTTGCCTAATAACATTTGTAATAGCCTCCTATGTGTACACCCTAAGGCCTCTACTATTTATTCTCGTTTAACACAACCTCTCACAAATAGAGATAAATCTAAAACAGAACTTTCTTGGGAGACTGACTTGAAAGTTGACTGGCCCATCTCTTTATGGAATAAAATATGGCTAAAAATAAGGAAATCCTCCAGAGCGGCAAGCACTACCCAAACAATGTTTTTTTATCTATAACAGACTGCTTTTTATACCTGCACACTTACACAGGATACACGTTGCTACTCCCAATACATGTTGGACTTGCTCCCATGACAATGCTGACTTAAAACACATGCTATTTACATGCCCATTTGTCTTAAAGTTTTGGGAACAGGTTTGGTCTCAAATTAATACCATCTTTAATACCACAGTGCCCTTGTCCTTTACTAATATTTTCTTAAGTAGCTTATCTCCTGATTGGCAAAAAAAACCTTCACAATTCTGAATCAATGATTTACTACTACCAGTTGCCTTTCAACAGGTAACAAAGAATTGGAAGAATGCCTCCAAGTTGTCATACCTCGCCTGGTGGTATGCTATTTGCCACAATCACAGATTAGACACAACTCTTGTCCATCCAATCTTGCTCGCCACAAAGCGATTACACCTATGGTCTCCTGTCACACAATTTATAGATAGTAGTGCGAAAAGATCCATTATTCCCCACCCTTCATTACTAGAAGTTGCTAAGCCTCCTTGACTTCCTTTATTATGTATTATCATACGTTTTATATCTTTTTATTACTATATACATGATTATATATTGAAATGACATTACAGTTTTCTTTTTGTCCTATACGTTATTGAACATGAACCAGTCTTTCCTTGCCTATAGTTTTGTTTATCTCTTAATGTGCTTTTCTTTTCATATTTAATATAACCATGCATTATTAATATCCTTTATTTCTTTATATATTCTGGTACTTATTTTTTCTTCCCTTCCATTGATTATATGTACGAAGTATTGTTGATTAATTATTATTCTTAAATAAACTCAGTTTTTAAAAAAAGGTATAACGACCTGTAAACATCTGAGGTGTGAAATGAGGGGGCATTCACTTTGTACATGTGGAATTAGCTTTGTAGAGAAAACAATCAACAGATAGATTTACAGGAAGTGAAATGGTGGCGGGGGAACATACACTCTATTACATTTACAAGTGAAGTGGAAGATACGCACATGGTGACGGGAGAGCATACACTTCATGACATTTTCGGAGAGGTGGCAGATACACACTCCATTACACTGTGGTTAGAGACACTTACCTCATTACATTGTGGTGGATCTGAAGGCAATGCTTGCTGGACACCCAGAGAAAGTATATCTGTGGAAAAACACAAATTATGTAAAACTATTAACTTTCTGGCAGCTAAAATATTATATTTAAAGCACCACTAAATATATTTCATAAATGTCTTGTGGAAAACTTGGATATGCTTAGTATCCTGTTTGCCCTCCCAGAGAAGTAGATGCTATCTAATGTTCCGATGTAACACGAGGCTAGTGGCAGCTCTGTCTGATGAAAATTGTTATTCGGGTAAGAACCAGACATTTAAAAAGCGTGAAACATGATCGAACCTAACATCCAGTGCTAGAGGAGGAAGTGCGCAAATTCAGGTGGATATAATGTGCGCATATTTTGTTGTGAAAAGGGCTTAGTTTATTAAAATAGAAAAATAAATTGCAAAAGTCGAAAGATAATTAAGGATGAAGCGCTGCGAGGAAAACAAAGATGCAGAAACGTGTGTTCTGATTCAATATCGTGATTCTTCCAGAGATAAGTTGACACATTGATGGCATTGGGAGCCTGACAACTTTAAGACTGCTAAAGAGGCCACATTGTGTACTTGCTATTTCTTTTGCTTTCCGAAATCTATATCTCATCAATTCTTCAAAACTGTGTAATGAGTAGTACATAAACAGAGTGGGTCAGTGGGTCAGCCCATTTTAGTTTTTGGTTTGCCTGAATTTTTCTTTATTTTCCGTTGTTGGATGGAGTGTCAATCAAGGCTTTTCACGGATAGTTATGTTATGTTATGTTATGTTAAATTTATTTATAAAGCGCGCGTACACCCAGCGGTTTCATGGCGCTATGGTAATTACGTACTAGATCAGGAGGTTACTGGTAGGCTTGAATGAATAAGAGAGTTTTGAGGAGGGATCTGAAGTGTGGCAAAGATGTTTCGAGTCTGAGTTCCAAGGGAAGGGAATTCCACATTTGAGGTGCCAAAAAGGAAAAACTGAGTCCGCCGTGTTTTTTCCGGTTAAAGCGAAAGGGGGTGAGGAAGTTGGCATACGACGAACGAAGTGCACGAGTTGGGGTGTAACGAGAGGTTAAGGAGGAGATGAAAACAGGCCCCCGACCTGTTAGGGCTTTGAAAATAGTACAGCCCAATTTAAACAGACAACGTTTGGCTACTGGGAGCCAATGAAGATGTTTCAGCAAGGGGCGGACGTGTTGAGTGCGTGGTTGATGAACAATGAGGCGTACGGCCTGATTCTGGACCAGCTGAAGGCGGTGGAGTTGATAGACAGGGATACCAACATAAAGGGAGTTTCCATAGTCTACCCGGGAAATGACTAAGGCCATGAGAACCACAGTAAGGGCCTCGGTGGTGAAAAATCTTGCGATCTTACGAATTCTGCGGAGATGGAAAAAGCATGAGGATGTAACTGCACCGATCTGAGGCTTCATGGACAGGTCATTGCTGATTATTACTCCAAGGCTTTTAACTGACTTGGTGGGTATAGGAGGATTTCCTAACGAAGGGGGACAAAAATTATTGTTCCAGGGATTTGAAGAGCCGGTCAACACCAGCTCGGTCTTATCTGGGTTGAGCTTAAGTTGGCTGGCGTTCATCCAGTCCCTGATGAAGCATAGAGTGGCCTGAAAGCTGGAAATAGACGCGGTGGTAGAGTTAATGTTGAACACAAGTTGAAGATCGTCCGCATAGTTGAAGCAGACTACCTCAAAGTTGCGAAGTGAATAGATTAAGGGGACCATGTATAGATTGAATAGTAGAGGAGAAAGAGAAGAGCCCTGTGGCACACCGCAGGTTAGAGTGGTCTTTTTGGCGGAGAAAGCGGCAAGGCGAACGGCCTGCGAGCGGTCCCTCAAAAAAGAGGAAATCCATTTTAGGGCTGTGCCCTGGATGCCTGCATCCCTGACACGGTCGATCAAGAGTTTATGATCGACCGTGTCAAAGGCGGCCGAGAGATCTAGAAGGACGAGGGCTTGAGAGAGATTGTTATCAGCCCCCCTACGGAGCTCATTCATCACGGCAAGTATGACCAGCTCAGTAGAATGTGCAGGCCTAAAACCAGCCTGGTGGGGGCAAGAAAAGACGAGCGTTCGATAAAGGAGCTGAGGCATTGCGTGACATGGGCTTCCAAGATCTTGCTCAAGTAGGGAAGGAGGGAAATGGGGCGATAGTTGGTGAAATTGGTGGGATAAGCGTGAGGTTTCTTCAAGATGGGTATGTCCTATTTTGTACCCTTTAAGTTTTGGTGATTGAGCATTACATATTCCTTTTGTTAGACATAAGACCTACTGTGCATTCTTTGACATATACATTTTTTTGCACACTGTTTTTTTATTTGTTGGTTTATGGCTGTTTTGTTTAGCATGCAGGAGCTGCTTGGTTGTCTTAGCCTGTCTTAAAGACATAGTGCAACTCAATAATCATCCATGCCCATTCATTTGTTTCACTGTGCTGTGAAGAGAGCATGTCTCTTTTGGAAGCATTAACATTGGCTTCCATTCTGTTAGGGACCACAATATCAACAAAGGTGGTCCTATGCAGAAAAAGTCCTTAATATCCCATATGCACTAGGAGAAATCTACCTTTGCTAGCTTTGTTTTTTTCTGGAGTACGACACCCCCACTTTGGGGCTCTGTCTTGGGAAAACATGGAAATGTCACATGCTTGGGCGTGGTCAGCCGCCGAGGAGGATGGCCGCTCTCTAGAGAGGCTCCTGCGACCCATCACTTAATCCCATATTATCTGCTACAAATCTGCATGCTGAGACACCCACTGGGCATCATTCAGCCCCCCGAGAACCACTTGAGGCACCCAGCAAAGTGTGGATTTCACAGGAGCTCGGTGTGGCATGCCGCGAGGTGGGGCCTGCCCATGGGAGGCGACCCGGATCTGGTGCCTCGAAACACCCTGGAAGCTGCCAAGACACTGCGAAAGAGAAACCTGCCGCATGAATTGGAAGGAGTAACCAGGGCCGGATTGGTAACGCGGGCACTCGGCAAATGGCTGAAGGGCTGGTATCCGAGTTCTAGCTGTAGGCTGCTTTTTTGGACAGCCCGGGGGCTGTCTGTGCTGTTAGAATGCCACCAGTGGCCCAGAGGGTGCCTGAGTGGCATTTCTAAAGGCAGATGGGTGGAGTTATCACTCCTTTTCTCTCGCTAGGCCAGCTCATTAATGTATGCTGATTGAGCCCGGGCAGGGGGCCCGAGCAGAAATGGTCTCACTTGCATTCATGTGTGGCTCAGCACTGTGAATCTGTGCCTTTTTTAATATCTAAGTGAAGTTAATAAAACTTCGCTGAAGCAGTGTTTTGCAGAAAGGCAACACGCAAATGTGGTGTGCCGGGGTCGATTTTTGATCCCAATCCCACCCTGGGAGTAACCCAATGCTGGTGATTCCCTACCTTTGCCCTGCGACAGCAGCCTTCAGAGATGGTGAACAGGGGCCACCGCTGACATCAGGCCGGAGACCGGGCGAGGCGGAGGCAGTACTGAATCCTGTGGTGCGGCATAGTGGAGACGCGTCGTTTGGAGGCAGCGGAACCAGAGCTGGAGGAAGCTGCCTCTGACAGAGCAGTGTCTGAGCCGGTCGGAGCCCGCGTCACAGAGCAAGGGCACTGCTGGAGGTGACAAGGAGGCCTTTGATGCGATAGTAGCTGGGTGAGTGCACACATGCCCCCAGTGCAGCTGGCATATGTGGTGCCTACCCCTCCTGTCATTGCCTGTGGTGGGAATGAGAAAACGGTGGTTGGGGCAGATTTGAAGAAGAGGGCTGCGGGGTCATGATCTCAACGTGACTGGCCTCAGGGCCCAAGCACATTCCACTCAGAATGTTGGAGTGATCTTCCCTGAGGCAGGAAGAGGGAGGTGATTACCTGGACCCCCACCTGTATCAGTGATAAGGCCTGAAAGGGACTAAGGTCGATACAATGACCCAGCCCATGAGAGGGGCCTAAATAAAGACCTGAGCTACTTGTGGCGGGGTGGGACAGCCCCCAGGCTATCCCACATCACTCCCGAGCCATTAAGAGTCATGTAAGAGTGCCCTGCGGGCTCCAACGAGAGCGACAGATCCAGGGCAGGGGCCTAGCTCCACACTAGGACGTTGGGAAGGGGTCTATGTGGAATGTGCCGAGGAGTGACTGAGCACCTGCGGTGATCCAACAAGACACAAGGAGAAAAAGGGGGTGTGGGCCTCTCTGGGGGAAACCTGATAGGCCGTGTGGAGTATGGGGGAAAGGTAGTGTGCAGCTCTCACCGTACTAAATTGGACAAGTTCACGCTACACAAAAACCAAGATGCAGCGGTAAATTCCCAGGAGCAATCGCAGACTCTCACCCAGCTAGCGCTGGAGAAGGAAGACCTCACACTCCACGACATCATGGTGGCTATAAGTGGAGTGTGAACATCCCTAGAAAAGTTTTTATAAACAACCGCAATGGACCGCACTCCGCTAGCCCCTCCTCCGGGTCGCCCCAAGGGAAGCTGGTACATGAAGTTCTTGAGTGGTTCACCCCAGTGGGTGCAAGTAAGTACTTGTTGAACTGATGATCTCTGATGGAGTTCTTGAGTGGTTCACCCCAGTTGGTGCAAGTAAGTACTTGTTGAACTGATGATCTCTAGACCCGATACATGTCCCGGGTTTTAAAATATCGCCCGAGACATGGCTCGGGTTTCGGGATAACTTCCCTCATCAGTAGAGAAAATAGTTAGGGGTGGAAGAGAGGGCCGCCAAGCAACCATCAAAGGCCTCAGTGCCCGCACAGGCACGCAGGTGCGTCGTCCAGGAGCTCGTCAGCTCAAAGCTCGAGGGAGCCATTTTTATAAACAACCGCAATGGACCGTACTCCGCTAGCCCCTCCTCCGGGTCGCCCCAAGGGAAGCTGGTACATGAAGTTCTTGAGTGGTTCACCCCAGTGGGTGCAAGTAAGTACTTGTTGAACTGATGATCTCTGATGGAGTTCTTGAGTGGTTCACCCCAGTGGGTGCAAGTAAGTACTTGTTGAACTGATGATCTCTAGACCCGATACATGTCCCGGGTTTTAAAATATCGCCCGAGACATGGCTCGGGTTTCGGGATAGAAAAGTTGATAGACTTGGTTGACAAAAGTCTCGCTCATCAGAGCAGACTTCCGAAACATAGACTATGGGGTCAAATATGTAGAAAAGCTACTCAAATCTTCAGGCCGATGCGGAAGTCCTCTAGAAACAAGTCTGTGATCTACAGGCTACAAGTAAACTTCTAGAGGCCAAACTTGACGATTATGAAGGCAGGCCGCAACAATGTGCGAATAAATGGTGTGCCCGAGCGAGCAGAGGGGCCTGCAGCAGACCTCTTTGTCGAGGACCTGATCTTGAAACAACTACAGCCTGGGGGCTCTCTTGATACTTCTCTGTTGAAAGGGCGCATTGTGTCCATGGAGGACGACCAAAACCGCCCCCCCAACCAATCCTGGTTCCATCTTCACAACAGAGATGTCATACTACAAACGGCTTGCAGCGCTCCTCCACTATCATATGAAAATTAAGGGTGGGTGGCGAACTCCACTCCAACAGCGGATTTTGTGGAGTTTTGCCAACTCCGTGCTCCGCTGGTAGCATGAACTTTGGCAAACAATCTCCAACTCCTCTGTGTGGTGGAGTTTGTCCCTGCTGCCCACCCCTAACACATACAACCAAGCCCTGCTCCTGCCCGAGTCCTCTCTACTTGGATCTTAGCATGGCATTCTCTGTGCCCGGTCTGTTTCCTCGTCCTCTGCGGTACAGGATTCGTCTTCTCCTCCTGGGCTGTAATAATGAAACCCCTTCACTGCAGGACTCGCAAGGACTGCGCATGCACGTGCATGGAGAGTGGAGACCGGGTTAGGGTCTCCACTCTCCATGCGCGCACATGCGTAGCCCTCACGAGTCCTGCAGCAAAGTTGTTTCATTAGTTACGGCCCAGCCAGGGGCCCTTGTCACAAATCCACGGCGACCTAGAGAGAACTGGTAGAGGACTGATATCCTGAGGAAAGCATTTGGCCTCTGGTATTTTGGTAACACTTTCTTGTTTCTCAGCATGCATGAAATGGGGGGTGGGCAGATTGGTTGAGCCACAGTCCTCCAAAGTTCAAGTTGGAGTGGGACAACAGGCACTCTGCAGAGTTGGGGAAGCGGGTAATTATAGGCCCGTCATGCAGGGAGGGGGGTTTCATGTTTTCCGGTTCTGTGGGCGTGTTCAATAAGCTTCATATGGAAGGGGGAGGGTGGGACAACAGCTAAACAAGTTTATTATTGTTCAATCTGTGGAAAACGACGGCAACTGGACTGTTACACCACGCAGGGTGGCGTGACAGGGCTCCACAAAAGGCTTCAAGCCTTGGCCCCATTTTTTTGATCCGTGGGCTAGTGGGGAGGGGGGCAAAGACAGGGTGGACCCACAGACCGACCATGGCTGACCTGGGGGGCGCTCACACGTTGCTGCTCCTGTCCTGAATGTAAATGGCCTAGGAGACAAACTCAAATGTGGGATAGCGCTTCACTACATCAAACGCCTCTCTCCAGATGTAGTCTTGTTACAGGAACCTCATCTGATAGGCAACACTTGTAGTGCTTTGGACTGATGGGGCTATAAATTAGTGGTACACGCAGGGTTCACCTTAGGATTGAGGGGGTGGGGACACTCCTGAAGAAACAATTCCCCCTTACAGTGGGGCAGACCTGGATGGATGCACAAGGCAGATACGAGGTGATAGGCACATGGGAGGGATGGATGGTGACAATAGTAACAGTATATGTCCCGTCAGCACTGCACAACATAGCTTTCCCAGACCTGTTGTTGGACCTACTAGAGGGGGAACTTCTGATAGGAGGAGATTTTAATAGGCCCTTAAATGATCCAAGGTACCTATTCCCCCCACGGTGCCCGCCAAGTAGAAGCTCTTGTCTTTCTGACTTTTTGTCAGCCATGGGACTGGTTGATGCATGGAAAACACATAATCCAGACATACAACACTCCACATTACACTCAGGAGCACTGAACAGTCTTTTGAGAATAGGTTACATCCTAACCCTGGCCGATCAGTTCACCAAGTTTCGTGAACTACGACAGCTGGCAAGAGGAATCTCCGATCACTCCCCAGTATGGGCAACTTACAGTGTGGGTACACCGTGACGCTCCCGAAGAACCATCTCGTTGAACCCCTAGTACCTAAAAGTCCCGCATATTAGGTACAGGCTGGTGGAGACAGTGGACCATTACTTTAGAGAAAACTAAACCTCATTAGAGTCCCCACAGATTTTATGGGAGACCTTCAAAGCGGTGGTCAAGGGACAAGCACTCTCCCTCTTGATTGGGCACAAAAGAGAAAGAAGAGCAGCCATAGAGAAGCTGGAAAGGGAGATACTAGATTTAGAGGCGGAATTGGCAAAGAGGAACAATGACACCACGAGGCATACATTTGGTTTTAAGAGACAGGAATATAGAGATTTAATAACCAAGGCTATGAAGGCGAAACACTTGGCGACATAACACAAAATTTATGAAGTGGGTAATAAAGCTGGGAAATTATTGGCATGGCTCGAGAGGTGCAAGCGCGCAAGCCGGTGGGTCACCACTTTAAACTCCTACACTGGAGCAATTATAAAAGGTCCGCAAGAAATCGCTGAAGCCTTCGCTACCCACTACTCCCTTCTCTACACTTCCATAACTCAAACCACTGCAGAAGATGCCACAGAATTAAATCAGGTAAAGCAATGGGAACGAATGGCCTCCTTATAGAGCTCTATAAGTTGGTGGCCTCCAGAGTGGCCCCTTATCTACGAAATATGCCCTTAGAGAGTCAGCAGCGGGGTATGCTTCCTGAAGACCAGCGATTGGCGTCCATAGTGGCCATTCACAAAGAGGAATAAGCCATCGGAAAATGTACCTCCCATTGCCCCATCTCACTGCTTAATGCAGAGTCCAAGATTCAAGCCAAAATACTAGTGTCCTGACTTATACAAATCATCCCCAAATTGGTTTGCCGGGACCAATCCGGCTTCATGCCGAGGCACAATACGGCACTCAATCTGCCTCATGTTCAGGGAGTGCTTGGTCGGGTAGAGACCATACAGGAAGATGCTGTGGTTTTATCCCTCAGTCCCCGCATGGCCTTCGACACTGTCGAATGGTTATATGTATTTCCCATACTGGAACGATTGGGCTTTGGTCCTAAGTTTCTCGCATGGCTACCGTTTCTCTACAATCAACCCCTAGCACAGGTGGTGGTAAATGGGTGTTTTTCCAGTGTTCTCCCCCTCCTGTACGGAACCAGACAGGGATGTCCCCTGTCACCGCTAATTTTTGTTCTAATTCTTGAGCCCTTGGCGACCTGGGATCAGGAAGACCCGCTGATATGGGGGCTGCGTTGGGCAGACGACTGGGAGGACAGAATATCTCTGTATGCCGACGATGTGCTCCTCTATGTTGTGGTGTCGCCGCCTCTATCAACAGAATACTGAATATATTCACCAATTATAGCAGGTATTTCAGATACACAATTAATTGGTCCAAATCTACGCTATAAGGCCTCCAGCCCTACCATTGGAGTGTGCAGCGAAGGTGGTACCAGGCAGCTTTCGATATCTCGGGATATACGTCATGACAAACCCTGATCTCTTCTACACCCATAATCGTAAAGACCAACTGACACCACTGCATTGAGATGTTCGCCATTGGAGATCAATGCCACTCTCCTTGCTCGGGTGGACAGCCCTATTCAAAATGATGGCGCTCCTGCGATTTCTTTACGCTTTGCAAAATGCACCATTCCCTGTCCCGGGGTCCTATTTCAAGGCCATAGAAGGTGAGATCAGAGCACTACTGTGGGATGGAAGGCTGCGAATAGCTAGGGCGAAGCTGACGCGAGGATGGTATGACAGAGGGATAGCACTACCTGATATCTGGAAATATTACTGGGATGCGAAACTGGCAGTCATCAATCAGTGGGTACACAGGCCTCAAGATAATCCGCATATCGAATGGACAGTTATGTCCTATCGACCAGGAGGATATATGCGTTCCCTATTTATCAATACCAGGAGACTCCACCTCACTGGGCCGACTGAACTGATGGTTCATCTCTGGATCTCGATACATAGAGAGCTAGGTTGGTGGGACAAGATCACACAAACTACACGCTATAGTACACAGAAAGACTAGAGGGCATATGTATCAAACACCGTATTTGCGATTCCCAAATAGCGATTTTTTGAGAATCGCTATTTGAGAATTGCAAAACGGGATGTATTTAAATATTCGCATATATTTTGCGAACTCTTAATATTCCCTAATTGTGATTAGCAAATTGTGAAATCGCAATTAAGGAATACCTTCCCATTCATTCCTATGGGCCAGGAGGCCCATAGGAATGAATGGGAAGTAATTCTCAAATTGCGAATTGCAATTTGCTAATTGCAAATTGATAATAATTTCAAAGGTGCAAGGGTGTCATGATGACACCCTGATGCACCCCTGAAATGAACATGTGTGTGCATATGGCGCACATACATGCCCTAAGGGCATGTATGTGCGCCACATGGCACTTTGAAAAATGTCAAAAATTGCATTTTTCAAAGAAATCGCAAATTACCACCAACTTGAAGTTGGTGGTAATTTGCGATTTCTTAAGGAGAATTCGCACAACTTGGGTGCGTGTTACATAGCATTTAAGGAATTGCAATATGTGATTCCTTAAATGCTTACGCAAAATTAAGGTATCGCTAAATTAGCGATTCCTTAATAATGCGATGCGAAAATGTCACATACATCGCGTTTTGCGATTTTGTATTCGCAAACGCTGTTTTTTTGCGATTCTCAGCGTTTGCGAATACAAAATCGTTTGATACATATGCCGCTAGGTATGTTAAGTAGATGCCCAGGCTTTGACAGATGGGATCTTATAGGTATCTCAAGAGTGGGAGACCTGTGGTCAAGGGGGAATGTGGTCCTTTTCCCTGATATGCAGCAGGACTATGACCTGGCAACAACGGAATCATTTCGATACCTGCACATAAGACACACCCTACTTGCAGTTATGCCACGAGGGGACGAACTCCCTGAGGCATCACCATTAGAAGACAGACTACTAACGGATCACATGAACTGTAGGGCAATCTCCCTGACCTACCAAAAGCTTATTAATAATTTCCCGGATCCCCTCCTCCGTCTTCGAGAGCATTGGCAAACAGATTTGGGAGACCTAGCAGATGAGGACTGGCCAGAAACCCTACCCTCTCCTAAGGTTGTGGCCATATCAGTGAGGCTGAGACTGCTTCAACTTAGAATACTTCATAGATCTTATCTCTCTTGCAGTACCCTGGTTAAGATGGGCAGAGGCTTGGACTCTAACTGCCATAGGCAGTGTGGGAGGGAGGGTACCCTCTATCACATTTTATGGGACTGCCAAGTGGTGAAAGACTACTGGGAAGCCATAATGCATTGCATACAGGAAGTGCTTGGGGTGGAAATGTTACCTAAGTTTGGGTGGTGAACTCCGCTCCACTCGCGGATTTTGCAGAGTTTTCCACCCTCCGCGTAATGCAGGGCTCGTTGAGTTCCTGGAGTTTTTTTCCTTGCTCGCGTTCGTCAACGTCAAGTTGACGAGCGTAAGCAAAAAGAAAATCTAACTTCTGGCGAGAATTTTCCTCGTTCGCGATTGTCAACATCAAGTTGGTGAGAGCGAGCATGGAAAATCGACCTCCCGACGAGATTTCTCAACACGGGCGGTCAGATTTCTCATTGCGAGTGGTCGCATATGCTCGCGACCGCTCACGTTGAGAAACCTTCCGTTCGCACTGAGAAAGCTGCCACTCGAGCAGCAGTAAGGAAGCAGCACCTGCTTGCGCTGTGCATGGTGGCGTTCGCGATGCTTGCACAGTGCGGAAAAGCACCTGGCACTGAAACACACCGTGAACGGCATTTAGCATGGTGGATTTTTTTTGCAACTCTGACCAAGCTTAATGTTACAATCGCCTAAGTGGTGTCTCTTAAACATATGGAAAGCTATGGATCTGAACTGTAAGGAGCAGTCCTCGGTAATCTTGGGGATGACTATTGCCAAACGCAACATTGCACGATTGTGGTAAGCGCAGGCCTGAGACTTCACACCTTTGACAATCATGTTGACTGGACTGAGCGGGGGGAGTCCGGCCTAATGGTGAAAATATGGATCTGTATGTTGAATACCCTGTTGATATCCTTGGCTACCTTGATGTATTTGCCGCTGAATACTTCGTTGTTTCATCAATAAAAACAATAATAACTTTTTTCAATGTCACATGCCCTACCTGGCACCACAGTTGTGTTTTCCCTTAAATGGCTTTTCCATGGAGGGAAAATGTCTGCACGCAGGGCAACTCTAGATTTGACTAGCTGGCCTGGTAGGAGTGGATACTATGCTAAACTATGCTGATTTGTAAAGCTCTTAGCTACCCGAAGACTTCCCGGCACGGAGTGAGTCACAGATGCACTAGCTCACTTAACTTAGACTAGGGGCTAGTGTGGAAATAGCTAGGTTTGGCAGGATGAGGCAATGTGTGTGTAGGGCCCCCTTCCAAGAGAGGCTTATTGCCCTTGGGACACATCTTGGGAGATCACATCCCCTTAGGAGAAAGGATACCATACTGAGCGCCACCTTGCTCTCCCTCCATCTGTGACTCCTCCTGCACCCCTTGCCTGTGACAGGTGGAAAGGGAGGGGAAGCTGCCTCAGTACACACCGCTTGCGAGGACGTGGGCGGGGAGAATGCACATGTGTTAGTGGGCACGGGAACCCAGGAATTAAAAGGAAAAGGGTCAAAAGAAGCGCGGAGCAAGGATGCCCTACAGTGACAACAAAAGGAGCCACTAAAAAGTATTCATAAAAACGGGCCAAGGAGCATCCTAATAATGCCCTGTGAGGGCACCACATGCTTATGTTATGGTTTCAGAGCAGACCCAACATGGGCAGGGGCACCACCAACGTTTTATCAAGGGGTTGTGAGGACCTGCAGAACATGTAGCACCATCCAAGAAATGCTTCACAACTTCACCCTAACTCTTCTGTGGTCTTGCGCACATGACCCTAGTCACTGGCTGAGTTAAAGCTTTTGCTCTCCGATTCAGGAGAGAAGTGAACCCTTGTGGTTGACTGCAATATGTGGCCCGTACACAGTAAAGAACACTTAACACGTTGATTTTCTATGCTTCATTTAAAATGCTTTATTAAGAATCTTAATGGCAAATGCTGAATAGAAATATTGTTCCTAAGGGTTTTTAATGATGGTATAATGATAAATCATAACATGTGGTTGTTGATAATAATGTGATCACACCCTGGCAAAGCCTGTAGGTCTGCATTATATAAAGTGACATTCCCTCATAGTGTGATGTTGCATCTAATATACGTGGGGGGGCATTGTGATTATGGATTTCACGATCTGCTAGAGGTGAAATGTGGTATCAGTGCGTCACCTAAGGTACTTCCATCCACCTGATGTATATATTTTTGACTTAATGCATAGTATGTCAGTCAGTCATGTTAGCTTTATTTCGATAAAAGCATATCTTAAAAGCTGTGAAACACAGGTTAAAAAACTACATTATACAAGGTACAAAACATTTTATCAAATAATAAAAATACCCTAAGTGACTGAGTAACATATTTCATCAGAGGATCCTTATGATGAGATAATTGGCAATAGCACTAAAAATAATATTTACAAGATAAAAATATATAAAAAATACATTCACAAGGTGCAAATAGCTCTTAGCGGCAACAATACTTAAGGATTAGCTTTCAGAGTTCTCAGTCTAATCTTCCATGCCCAGCTCAAGAATTTGGCCAAGCCGCACGCGTGTAGTGCTCGTGCATCAGATCTTAGGATGCGCAACGCCACAAGGTGGCTGCGAGTACCCAACTCCCTGCAGAGCAGTTTAAGCCATCGTTCCCTTGGCACTTTATAGGCTGGGCACACGAACATGACATGAGCTATTGTCTCAAGGTTTGCTTTGCAATTCGGGCAGGAGGCTAGTGTCTGGTAGGGAGCCTTCCATCGAGCGGTCATTTCACGGGTGAGGAGTGAACCAACCCTGATCTCAAAATACAGAGCTCTGTCATAAGGTTTTTGTATGACATCTGGGTATGGTTCATAATAGGTGGTATATTTATGCTGCATAAACTCCTCAGATAGCCTACCTAGTTTGCAATCTAGAAAACCCTTATTGTGGACCCAGGACCAATAAACATAGTATGTAGAAGAGTATGTGTGTGTAATAAATGTACTTTTCCTTTTTTTAAGGAAAAAGCACTGACTAGAAAATAATTGAGTGTTGCTGTTGCATGCCAGCAATTTCAGCTTACTAGCCCACACCACCTACCATGAGCAGACCCTGAACTGCGCAGCTTCACTTTGCTGAGAAAGTTAAGCGCTACAAAATTTGGTTTATTTTAAGAACACAATTGTGGACTTATTACTTGTGCAGGACTCACATCCTTCACCACTAATAACCCAATTTCTTGCAACTGTGATCATCATATGATGGTCACTTTTAGGCGCGTAGTATAGATTGATCTGCACCGAGTAAGATTAACAAAGATAGGAACAGCAATGATCACGGAGGCGGCGCACACCTCGGCGTAAGTGCCCCGCCGGATGAGACCTAATGGAGCACATCTGAAAAGATTAGCGCTGCTGTATTGCCTTCTCTAGCGCTAGTGCAGAACGAATATTGCTTGCACCTGCACTTGCATTTTGGAGAGTAACAAAATATATGAGCATTTGTGTACAGATAGCAGGGAGATACATCTAACCAATCACATGTGAGGAACTCAACTTGGTATAGTAAGTGGGTAGTGGTGGGAAGCAATACTTTCTGCAATGTAAGCTCTAAACCTTTTAAATACAGTGGGGTTGGCAATTCATTTCTCTCCCTTATACTGTGTGACTACAGGGGTTCCTGAGCCCTTCCTCCATGGGGGTCAGATAACCCTTAATTAGGGTAAGAGTGTGCGAGCTGGTCTTACAGCATGACACTTAGATGTGTGTGATACACTAGTGCAGTGTCACACCTACACTGTGGGAATTTATGCCTACATGTCGTTGAGGGACACCTGGTCCTGTATCATCAGCCTGTAAATTTCTAAAGGTAACACACAATTGTCATTATTGTCTTTCAGGTACCTAAGGGACCTAGGAACGTAGGGTGGCGACAAGGATAAGACCACCGACATAGTGACATATACACTTAGTATATGACACCAGAGGATCCGATGTCCATCCTGACGAATGCGCTGGACTCTGTTGAAGCAATAGACCGAAGCATGTTAATTTAGTGGGCCTGGTGTACTAGTTCCCTATTCCTCCTTTTTAATTTTTCTTAACAAGTGGTACGGTATGTAGTATAATAAACCAGACTGGGTCACCACATTGGTTTATTAGTTTAGCTATCATGGATCTTTAGTTAGTTATAAGTGCCTCCCGGGTTTCAGGGCGCAGGCCGCTCTTCATCAAACACGGTTTTTGAAGAGCGTGGGGATGTCCTATGATGAAGCATGGCACCTGGTGGTGTGTGAGGACATTTGTTCCCACCTTTGTACGTGTCTAGGAGTCGACTGGAAAATATGAAAAATTACAAAATATGGTAAATTAAGGAAATGTTATAAAATTACTTGGGCAGCTTTTTTGTTTATAACAGGTCCTGTTTGGTGGCCAGACAACCCTTGAGGCCCTATAGCCTGTGGTTCCTCACCGTGGATAATTCCCATTGTTTTTGTGACTTGATGATTAGTGCAACTGGTATGCTCGGGAACAAAATTTGGGCAAACAATAATCAACATCTAAAGTGTTAGTTGGGGTAATACCCACATAGGGATATTGAACCCCTGTTCACAATCCTACAGAGTGGGATTAATAACCCTTGGCAGTCATTATGGAGGGAGGAAATTAATTGTCCTTTGACGATGCTGCAGTAGCAGAGATTTTAGGAGCTCCTTCACTCTTTTTTTTTTTTTTTATATATATTTTTATTTATTAACAGGCTGACAAGTAAAACATACATTAATACATGTACTAGCAGACATATATATAAAATAAAGAAAACAGAGATGAAAGGGAAAGACAAAAGAAAGTAAAAAAATATATAAATTCTCTAATAAATTATAACATTCTTTCAACACAAGGCCAAAATAAATAGCTCTGGAGACAAGTTATAAAGAAAAAAGAAAGAAGCTCGTTATTAGATGCATTAAAGCTCATTGTTTGACTATGCTTAACAGGAGGAAAGAGCGCCATCATTCCACAAAGGTTCCCCAGTTTTTTTCATATTTACTCAATGAGCGTGTTCCCTTAAGATTCGCTAATGCTAGCTCCATCGAGTGAATCTCGGTTACAAGTGCCCATCAATCCCAAACCGTAGGTGGTTTGGAGCAGGTCCAAGCTCTGGCCAATGTTAATTTGGCACATGACATAAGTATAGTAACCAAGGCAGCCTGTGGGAAAGAGATAGGATAAATATCTAACAAAACCGAAGCAGCAGTAAATATGGGCAGCTGAATCAGCTTAATTTTCAAAACCTTCTGAATGTCCCCCCAAAAGGCCTTAAGATTGGGACAAGAGAACAGCATATGTGCCGGGTCGGCTGCCTCGGCGGAGCATTTGGGGCATTTCGTACGATTGCTGTAGGAGTTGTTAGAGGACCATTTGGAGATTTTTTCGGGCATGTAATATAACATGCAGGTCGTTCTAAATTGTTGGAGCCTTAAACTAGATGATCGTACTCGCTTATTAATATTTGACAGGGAACACTCTATCTCTTTTGATGTTATATTTAGACCTAGTAGTCTGCCCCACTTATCAGCTAGTTTAAGGAAGTTGTTTGATTTAAGACCGATTAAGAGACTATAAGTATCACTTATTACTGACTTGTTTTTAAAAGAGTATAGACAGGTCCATATGTCGCTATCCGAAACCTCCTGAACCTGTTTTTTGTTGATCAGATAGTCGTGCATCTGTAGGTGTTTGTACCTCATAGTTTCAGGTAGATCATATAACAATTTAAGAGTGTTAAAATCTAGAAACCCTTGTGTACCATATAGATCCCCTAAAACACTAATGCCTAACCTAGACCAACTATGAACGTTGTTATCATTGAAGATTCCCGGGAGACCCGGATTGCCCCACAGCTGTAACTTTGAATGGAAGAAAGTAGTTTTGCAGTAAGTTAATATATTGCCCCAAATCTTTATTAAGTCTCTTGCGGTCTTGAATTTGACCCTTTTGAAGTAGTTAGGGTCATTTGCTCGTAGCAAAAATATATTTGAATCCTGTTTTAACATAAAGGAGTGAAAAAAACAGTGCCCTTCCTCTGTTAAGTAGAGAGCGGAAGCGTATAACAAAAGCAGACCAAAAGTACATCTTAAAATCAGGAAAATTAAGCCCTCCCTCATTCGTATTGTTTTTCAGAAGATTCAGCGACCTTCTCGCTTTTTTGTAGGCCCAGATAAATCTGTTGAGTGCTCCATCTAGTTGCTTAAAAAACAAATTGTTTAGTGCCAGTGGGATAGATCGAAATAAGTACACGAATTTAGGCAGTACCTTCATCTTAACTAGATTGATTCTGCCAATTAGATTCAAGGGTAGTCTGTGCCATTTTTTTAATAGTAGAATAGTAGATTTGGTTAATTCTTTGTAATTTATATTATTAATTTTCTGTAGTTTGGCCGTTATTTTTACCCCTAGATATGTAGCAACTTTACAAATCTCGGGAACCGCCACGGCTGGGGTGTAGTTAGCTACAACTTGCGTCTTTTGTAGATTAAGTTTATAACCAGACACTTTCCCGAATTTACCAGCCTCTAGGACAATACCTTGTAGTGCCTCCACAATATCCTGTGAATAGACCGCAATATCGTCAGCATATGCTGTTATTTTTAGCACCTGTGAACCGGATCTAAAAGGTACTATCTGGGTTTGGGACTGAAGAGCAAACAAAAAAGGTTCCAATGAAAGGGCAAATAAGAGAGGTGAGAGGGGGCATCCCTGACGAGTACCGCGTAAGATTAAGAAATCTGGAGAGGTCAGGCCCTCATAACTAGTGCAGGCCGTTGGGTTATCATACAGCACCTGTATACCCCGCATAAATTGCCCCCCAAACCCAATTTTAGACAGGACACACCAGAGATAGTCCCACCCCACTCGGTCGAAAGCCTTCTCGGCATCTAATAAGATCATGCCAAGTGGGGTGGACTCTATCTCTGCTACATCAAATGCCGTAATGGCCATGTTTACGTGCGTTGTAGTATCTCTCCCGGTTATGAACCCATGTTGCTGTGGGTTAATAATTTGAGGCAAAATAGGGGACAGTCTTAACTCTTATAAGAGTCATACAGTCAGTGTCACACTTGAGGTGACTGGGAATCACTAAAAACTATCAAGACAGAAATATGCTAGGAATATAGGGTTGATGCCTTTTCAAGAGAGGTGTTAATTTACATAGAGAAGACGCCTTCACTGTTTCAACTTGGGTACCGCATTATAGTGTTCAGTGGCACTATAATATAAAGGGTGATAGACAAGAGTATACATTTGTAACATGGAATGTCCGGGACCTGAATAATTGTGTCAAACGTAACCGGATAGTGGCATATTTGTGTAGGTATGGGGTCTCCATTGCATACCTTCAGAAAATGCATTTGTGGCGGAGTGTGTGAAATATATACAGAGGGCCAGATATTTGCCACGTCCTACTCAGGCTAAGTCCAGAGGCACACTAATAATGGGTAGTGCCGGGAGTCCGATTTAAGCCCACAAGGACCTGCTTGGACCCAGAGGGCCAGTATGTGTTGGCAGAAGGTACACTTGATGCACTTAGCCCAAGTTTATTGAACATATATTTCCCAAACACTGATGATGGTAAATTTCTGGAATCGGTACTTAAGCATGCCCACCTTACTCCTGAGATGGAAGTTATAATGGCGGGTGACTACAATTGTGTACTGAATGACCCAATGGACAGACATCCCTCCAGATTAGACACTAAACCCAAGGTGCAGGAGGCCCTGCGACAGGCCCAGAGTAGCTTAGGCCTGAAAGATATCTAGAGACAGCGCAACCCACATAAACAAGCCTATTTGTGTCATATACAGGCAACAGATACATACAGTCGCTTTGACTATTTCTTTATACAAGCAACAGGCACTCACAGAGTTACAGACGCCCAATACTCGGCCCGCTATTTATCAGATCACTCCCAGCTATTGATAGTATACGTACTGCTTAAACCTACTCCTAGGATTCCACTCTGGAGAGTAAATTCAGATGCACTTACTGACCTGATCTTTTGAGATACAGTATCACAGGAGCTGACACAGTACTTTGGGGCCAACTGGAAGTCCGCGGATAGTGGGGCTGCAGAATGGGACGCCATGAAGGTGGTCCTCAGGGGGATATGTATGTCCATGGAGGTAGGGGTAAGACGAGCCTTGGAGGAAGATTTGGGTAGGCAGGAACACGAATTGGCCACCATGGAGATGGCACTTCCTGTTGAATGGGGTGGCCCACAGCATTTAAATGCTCAACGGCAAAAGGTCGGGGGACTGTGGAATACATTAGACAAGTACATTAGGAACAAGAATAGGAGGCATTGTCATATAGAGGGAGATAAATCTGGGCGCCTACTGGCATGTTTGATCAGAACCGAAATCAGCCCCGACCAGTCCTAGAGATACTTAACAGGAAGGGTGAATTAGTTGATACACAGCAAGAAATCAACACCACCTTCGCAGCCCATTTAGAAGTGGTACATGCAGAACCACAGAGCACCGTGGGTGCCTCGGGGATATCGACATACCTCAGTAAGATTTCCCTGCCCAGACTTGACTCTGAGGCTCATAAGGCCCTTGGTGGCCCGATGAGCAGACCAGAACATAATGGCTGCGATAAAAGACCTAAAAGTGGCTAAGTCACCTGGCACTAATGGATTCCAAGCCGAATTTTACCGACAATTCCCCGTCTTGGTTACAGATGGGCTATTAGACGTGCTTTAGAAGAAGGAGTTACTGCAGACTATGAGGGAGGTGCTAATAGGAGTGGTGCCAAAACCAGGGAAAGACCCAGCATTGATGGGCTCATATAGACCCCTTTCCATGTTACATGTAGACCTCAAGCTCATTAGCCAAGTACTGGCGAACAGACTCCTGCCTTATCTCCCCCAGCTCATACACGAGACCAGTTGAGATTTATACCACGTAGAAACACCCTCAGAAATATCCATAGATTGGCTCATGTCCTGCAATCCTTAGGATCTGTAAAAATGACTACGCCCTGGCCTTTCTTGACACAGAG
Organism: Triturus cristatus; assembly: GCF_964204655.1. NCBI lineage: Eukaryota > Metazoa > Chordata > Amphibia > Caudata > Salamandridae > Triturus > Triturus cristatus. Next base: position 562,634,583 of record NC_140590.1, read on the forward strand.
CAAGCTTTTGATTCTGTGCGATGGGAATACACCTGGCAACTACTTCATAAAATGGCCTTGGGCCTCCGATTTATAGACTGGGTAAAACTACTATACACAAAGCCAACAGCCAGAGTTCGCACAGGACGATGTATATCGGCAGCCGTGAAACTACAACATGGAACAAGGCAAGAGTGTCCACTCTCACCTTTGCTATATGCCATAGCAATAGAACCACTGGCGAGTCATCTGAGACAGGTGCTTGAGGGATGGGGCATAAGGATAGGCGAGACGGAACATGTGGTCTCCTTGTGTGCCGATTATGCCCTAATCAATCTGAGGCAACTGACAGTTTCTATTCCGAAGTTATTGGGTGCCCTAGAGAAGTTTGGTGAAGCATCGGGACTCCAAATTAACAAATCTAAATCCCTGTTGTTCCCACTGGGTGGATTGGGTGGACTCACATTGTCCCAGCTCCCACAGGTCGAGCTGCTTTGGACATTGGACAATGTTCGATATCTGGGTATGTATATAACATGTGAGGAGTACAGTTTTACGACCTGAATATGGGACATATTGTGGCGGGACTTCACAGCTCCGTCCAGTTTTGGAACACTCTGAGACTGTCCTTGATAGGCAAGGTAGCCCTGATCAAAATGGTGCTACTACCAAGATGCCTTTACATTATGCAGAGGACGTTTTATGAACTACCCGCAGGATATTTAAAGAGCTAGACACACTCATGGTGAAACTACTGTGGAATGGAAAACGATGTAGAGTGAGACTCTACACACTGAAACAGACCTGGGATAAGGGAGGTTTAGAGATACCGGATCTGGAATTATTTTATCTGTCGTTGCAGCTACAACATGCGATACATTGGTTAGACACAGATCCAAACTGGGAGAGATCCTTGCTCGCAGGTACATGTGATGGCCAACAATTGCGGACAATACTGATGAGGGGTGGGCGGCCTACGGTAATCATTCTCCCCATTGGTCTGACTGATGGCTAGGATATGGGAACGCACGGTTCAGACCATAATAAAGAATGCCCCAGAGTTGGATATTTAGATTGTCTGCCCCTTTGCTCAGATAGCACAGTCAATATCAATGGGGCGGTGGAAAGAAGGCTGCTGTCTAATTATGTTCAACTTGTACCCCGAGGGTAGATTTATCACACTACCAGATGCAAAAGAAACGTTTGCACTAGGTGAGAGACAAATCCGACAAAACGCAAAGATTGCCACTACGGCAAGACAACTATAGCCAACATTCCCGAAGGCCCCACGCATACACTAGTCACTATGTTCACTATGGCGGGAGGGCGCGCATTTGTAACTCACCTATATAGGTCATTACGTTCAGACAGACAGGGTAAAACACTAAAAGTGGAGGAGAAATGTCAGGCAGTGTGCGGTGAGCCCCTGTCCCCTTAGGACTGGTCGCACATACATTCAGAGGTCTGGAAAGTCTCAGTGTACACAAAGTTCAAACAGACCCAATATAAAATAATACACATGACGTATCTGTCCCCCAGATGTCTGCATGCTATTTACCTGACATGTAACACTCACTGCCCCAAATGTCAGCACCAAGAAGCAGATGTTTTGCATATGGTGTGGCACTACCCTCTGGTAGTGGAGTATTGGATGAAAATGGTTGAGCAACTGCACCGTGTAACAGGCTGGGGGGCCCCGCTAGCGGTGGGTAGTTGCCTACTGGGACTATTGCTAAGGGACCCAAAGTTTAAGATTAGCAGATGATTTGCAGTACTGGAATTGACTATGGCTAAATGATGTATAGCAATACATTGGCTAAGCTCATGAGTGCCTACTAGAGACAAATGGGAGGGAGATTTGAAAGAGTGGGCGACCGCAGAGGAGGATGACATGAGAAACACAAGGAGGGATGACAAAATTCCGAAAGTTCTACTGGCATAGAGAATGATGATACAGGAGTTGATAGTACGCAGCAGGAGATGGAGAGGCAGGCAGGATTGGACACTGAGGACAGCCCGGTGATTGCTGTCCGTACTAATAACACCACGACCCACAACTGATGGAGGGAAATCGATATGTAAATTAATAGTCTTGAGGTATATTGTAAAAAGTACTCTATGTAACCCGTGGAATTATCGATAACTGGAAGCAAGTTGGGGTGGGAGGGTGGCGGATGATAAAATGTTCGGTTATTTCCTTGGTTCAAACAAAAAAGAATGGATTGCAGAGATGCATGATATGGTTATTGCAGAACATCCATTGTGATATTATCTTGCATGTGAAAACTACACGTGAACAAAATTCAATAAATATATATCCTAAAAAAAAATATCAAGTCGGAACAGATAAGAATTGCTTTACATGTGGCATCGATGAAGGAATATCTTAGGAAGAACTCAGCCCCTAGGGGTTTGATTGTCAACAAAAAAACATGCATTTTTCTGAACAACAAAGAGTTGGAAAAGAATTGGTCTTACATAGCATGTAAGTGAATGAGAGACTGGCTGGTACTGCTCATTAATACTGCGCGAAGAGCCAGGTCTTGAGGTGTTTCCTGAAGGTGAGATGTCAGTAATGTAAGTCAGCATTCACTTGTATGGCAAAATAGAAGTCTGACGCGGGAAGAGCAATTTACAAGTTGTATTCTTGTCCTTGAATGGACAAGGTTAAACAGTTGAGTGCATCTTTGCCACAAAGTAATGCAGGAGATATTTCTTCACATTTCCAGCTGTTGTTTTATAGCTGATATAAAGCTCTTGAATCATGGCTGCCATTATTCTATATGGGGGCATTTGATGCAGGAGTGCTGTGAAGAAGGAAAGACAGAAGTGCATAGTGTGACAGCATCTTCCACTCTATGCCACCTCCTTCTCTCTGATCATTCACGGTGAAGGGTTGGTTCGGGGAAGGGATCTCATCTTCATCCTCAGTTGCTCGACAAGGTTTCAGATGTGCTGTGCATGCCACAGAACAGACCCCACACACGAGCCCTTCCGGAGAAAGTCCAGATTTATCGGTCACATGTCCTGATGTCTGGATCCCTCAGTGCATGTGGGTATGAGAGCGCTGAACGAGGATCCTGCCCTAAGGGCTAATGTATCAGGAGCGGCACAGAGAACATAGCAGTCCTGGCTGACTAAACAAAGGAAGACATAGGGCGTGTGGTCACATTTTGTAAGCCTCTCTTTAAAAGAGCCATGTTGACTCAATGAACCAATGTGTGATGCATGCATCTTTTAAAGATATTAAACAGTTAATGGTTCTGCCAAGGGGTAGGGGATTTTGCATAGCTTAGTGGGGAATATTAGGGGTATGAATAGCAGAGAGACAAAGATTAAACTGAGATTGAATGTTAATGGGGGTCCTGGAGTTACTCTGACCCCACGAAGCATGTGAAAAGACAATACACCTCAGTTCTCACCTGAACGATGACAAACACACCCTGGATCACGGGGTAGATAATCATAAGCTTAGATGTACAGCTCATATATCCCAGATGGTGCCCGATTTTAAATCCATTCAAAAGAAGCGTACATATGCCAAAGATGACGAGGCCACCTGTGGAACAACAAAGAAGTAGCAGTGCTTATTTTTAACCTATTTCAACCAAAATACATGTCTCCAGTTAATCTTTATTTTCATGTTTTATATGCTGCTATCCTCCTTACCTGCATTAAATTCATGCCTCCTTGTCTTGCAGCTGCAATATCTATGGGATAATAAGTTTTATCAGAGAAAACGTCTCCGCAGCCACGGGAAGGCATACTATTGCTCTGCTTTGATGACTATTTGACTACAAGCACACCTTCATTCCCATTAAGTGTTCATGGAGCATGAACAAATGAACAATTATGTCTAAACAGAATCAGCATACCCAGCAGGTCTTAACTGAATCTACATACCTACATACCTAGTAGGTAATTGCATGAATTTAGCATTTCATCAATGCAGTGAATTTTACAGCTAGTCTAATCAAGTCATACTAGGAGTTGTAATTGGGATCAATACCTCTGGTCCTGACGAAACGCCTATGTGGTTAGGCTTGAAACATGTTGACCTGGAGAAAAATAACACCCATCACAGTGTAAATCACCACTACCCCGGTTTTTAGTAGTACCAGCTAAAGGACTTAATATTATATTCAAACCAGCCAGGTACTTTTTAGCAACACTTATTTTTCTGACCCTTCCACTTCCATCCCGTCATAGTCAACGCCCAACAAAGGGCTCCCACGTCTTCGTCGGTTGTAGCACACCCCGTCCAGCAGCTGGGCGGGAAGAACCCGATGATGAAGCATGCCACCATGGGAAATTTTGGTGGGTGAGGGTTATTTTAAGAAAAAAAAAATTTATCTGATAAAACTTATATCCCATCGATAGGACAGTCACAAGTGGACTTTTTTTTGTTTATGTACATATGACAGGAGACTGAGTCCCTCTTGTACCTTACCTCTCCCTCCCCCCTTTGGTTTACATTGCAGCTGAAATAGGCATTCTCATTCAGTGAATACCTCCCTCGCTTTTTTTCCTTAGTATATGGATGATGAACAATGAGGTCTTCCCTTGTTTATATACCTCCAGGGTGAGTGTGGGTGCAAGATGTATAAAGACTGTACTGCATTTTAACCGTATCTACTACAAGAATCTGGGCATCTGTATAGGTTAATGCTGTCCTGGTAATGGCAGCAGGTGTGGGTGTGAAGTACCTGAATTCATAAAAGCAGAAGACAGAGTCTCCACGACAGATTGGGAAATACTGAAAGCTAAAATGCAAATGCTCTGTCAAAACTGTGCTCCACAGTAAAGAATGCAGTCCCATATATAGTTCTCTCACTACTGCCTTCACTTAAAAATTAATTACTATCATATGTCATCAGTATTTAAAATGCTAAGCATGTAAATAAAATCATGCTCCCAAGAGTTTGCATTACGTATGTCATGTATTAATTACCTACTGAAGATTGCCAGTAGGTAGTTATAGTTAGGATCTAGTTTCCATAGGAAAGGCGTTTTTTGACTTGCCTATATCTTTGACACCTGTTGATAAATCTTCATGATATTTTCCACGAAAAAAAGTGCCACCATGATTCTTGTTGTGCATGGAAAGTTTTGGGGCAATCCGTCAAGCGGGGGGATCCAAAAATGTTCAATTCCCATGTTAATTCCCATAGGAATTTTAGACATGACTATAGCCTGAACGGCTGAATTGAATTACACCAAATTTGGCAGAATGGTAGCTATTTGTCCAGAAAGCGACCTTTTTGTCAATTGGTGTAAATCCGTTCTGTAGTTTTTGAAATATAAAAAAAAAAAACATTTGTAAATTTATAGGAACGCAGATCCTCCGAGGATCCAACAGTCCCTTTGCTGAAATCTGATTGCCTGCCAACACTTCAACTAGAAAGTGTTGGCAGCCATCTTGGAACTCGGCTTTATCCGAGTCCCACCAAAAAACGTTAAAAAAAGAGAAGGGGCAGGGTAGGAATACCATAATCTCCTAGGTCTCTTAGGAGGGTTCTGCAGAGACCCTGCCTGGACAGAAAAATATATTTTTTTTTAATTTGCTGCAGGAGCCTTGCTGGATCCGTAGCTCCCACTGGAAAATAAAAAAAAGAAGCGCGGACTATCGTGCTTCTGTAATGTTTAGACCCCTGGGTGGGCAAATTCTAATGGGCACGCAGAATGTAAAAGAAGGGGGCACATGGGGCCACCCTCCTGGGGCTTAATTATCCCCCAGGGACAACCTTCTCCCCAGGGCTCATAAGATAAATGTTGTGACGGACCCTTGCACTGCAAGTCCCAGCAAACACTGGGGTCTCATCTGAGAAGCCCATTGGAGGGCAGGTAATTCAAATTCAGTGCTGTAGTAACGCGAGACTTGGGACAAATGCCTATGAATAAGGAAATGTTTTCCGAAACGCGTCAGGCTGCCTGTTATGATTAAAGCATCTACAGAGCCCAGAGGATGATTACTGTTTCCTGAGTGCGCCCTTATTTGCTGAGCAAACTGTGGTTTAATATATATATAAATATATATATATACATATATATACATATATATATATATATATATATATATATATATATATATATATATATATATATATATATATATATATATATCTATGTATATATATATATATATTAATAAACAAATTGCCCTGAAGCATTGAGAGCGCACACAACAACGCTCTAACCATCCGTCTTTCTCTTGCTGCCTGCCTTTCTGCTTCACCTCTCTCTGATGTGCCAACGCGTTTCAAGGTATCACCACCTCTTCCTTGGGGCTGCGAACAAACGACATCTGAGGCTTGCATGTAATCTGGCTTTATTTCTATGCATCACTGCCCCCACTGGGCGTGTCTTTAGGGCAGGTTCTCTCGATGCCTCCTGGGATGTGAAGTCCCAAATGCAAGCGCAGTTATTCACTGTTAGTCAGTTCAAATGTTCATTTGTAATTTAAGCAAGTATTTGTTACCTATAGTAGGTTGTGAAGTGTTCGGGCAGGCTAATTTGCATATAGAATGATGTGCCAGTAATTCTTAAGGTTCAGGATTACAGCCTCAACTCGCTGGTGATTGCACTTCTCATCAAGCTGTCGATGGTGCAAACATTAATAAACAAATTGCCCTGAAGCATTGAGAGCGCACACGACAGCGCTCCAACTATCTGGCTTTCTCTTGCTGCCTGCCTTTCTGCTTCACCCTTCTCTGACGTGCTAACGCGTTTCAAGGTATCACCACCTCTTCCTCGGAGCTGCGAACAAACGACATCTGGGGCTTGCATGTAATCTGGCTTTATTTCTATGCGTCACTGCCCCCATTGGGCGTGTCTTTAGCGCAGGTTCTCTTGATGCCTCCTGGGATGTGAAGTCCCGACCTGCAAAGTGTCCTGCAGATTGTTGGCATCACAAAACTGTTTCTCCGAGGGATCGGATCTCGCAGGACCGCCTCAGGATCAGACCAGGCACACGGCCACAGTCAGGAAAAGCCTGTGACTTCATGGGGAAGCGGGATCATTGTACCCTAGTTTCACGGCCCGGTTTGACTGTAGATGTTGGGGCTGGAACGTTGGGGACTCGAGGGAGTGCTGGACTATTACTTACAGGGACTCTCCATATCATACAAAACCCCCTTGCCAGGTATTACAGCACCTATGGCTCCACAAACAATACCCACCGGAACAGTGCATCATGGGAGCTGCAGTTCACCAACATCGAACTGCAGCTGCAACTGATTAGTAGGAGATCTGTCTCCTGCAATGTTATGAAGTAACTGAGCAAAATTTGTTTCAGAATGGTAAATCATAAAATGTAAACACATGCAATAGTTTACACATCCTATACAGTCCTAAATGTTGAAATCAACACAGTAACTTTATAAATAATGTAATTATTTCTCTGGTTGATGAACCAAAGCTATCAGTGATGCAGCAGGTACAGCTTCACTGGGAACAAAAGGTGGTAGGGGACCTCACTGCACCAGAGCCCTCAAAGTACCTCTACAATAGGCCCAGTGACACTTGTGCCTGGTCCTCCAGTGCTGCACTTCATCCCATGTAACTGGCTGTTACAGACCTGCCAACTTTTGAAAGTATTCCCCGTGTCAGAATAGGGCAGGGCCTTGAAGGGCTGGGGCTTTGTGCCGAGCACAGTTGGAGGCACTCTAACTCATTGCCCTCCCTAAACAGCAAAAAAGCACAACACTTTTGATGCTGCCACAATGTCCTAGGGTGTTTTCCAACCCCATAATGGATATTACTGTGCAGAGCCTCAAAACAATTAGCTGGAAACCTAGCAGCAGTCTATCATTAAGGTTCCCCCTTGCCTTTAGCAAAGCATGATGAGTGCCTGTCAGGCTGAGTAAAGTTCAGTCTGACAGATACTCACCATGTCAGGGTTAGGCAGCCAGGTGCTTTACATGTGCAAAATGCAGAGGCTCCTGGCAACCTGAGTCAAGCTTTGCCAGACTGAAGATTTCACAGCCCTGAGGGTGTGACCTCATCAGCTGCTCAAAGTATTTGGTGAGCCTCTCCCTCAAGACATGGGGGGTCATCACTAATAGAGTTTGCCCTATGTGCTTCAGGTTCAAGCCCTGGAGTGGCTAGAGCTAACTGTCCATCATGTTGCCTCATCACAGAGTGAGGTGAGGTCAGCAACTCTCACTGACCCCATCCCACTGTGTGAAGAGGTAGGGATATTGCTGCCTGCCTTTCTGCTTCACCTCTCTCTGATGTGCCAACGCGTTTCAAGGTATCACCACCTCTTCCTTGGGGCTGCGAACAAACGACATCTGAGGCTTGCATGTAATCTGGCTTTATTTCTATGCATCACTGCCCCCACTGGGCGTGTCTTTAGGGCAGGTTCTCTCGATGCCTCCTGGGATGTGAAGTCCCAAATGCAAGCATAGTTATTCACTGTTAGTCAGTTCAAATGTTCATTTGTAATTTAAGCAAGTATTTGTTACCTATAGTAGGTTGTGAAGTGTTCGGGCAGGCTAATTTGCATATAGAATGATGTGCCAGTAATTCTTAAGGTTCAGGATTACAGCCTCAACTCGCAGGTGATTGCACTTCTCATCAAGCTGTTGATGGTGCAAACATTAATAAACAAATTGCCCTGAAGCATTGAGAGCGCACACGACAGCGCTCCAACTATCTGGCTTTCTCTTGCTGCCTGCCTTTCTGCTTCACCCTTCTCTGACGTGCCAACGCGTTTCAAGGTATCACCACCTCTTCCTCGGGGCTGCGAACAAACGACATCTGGGGCTTGCATGTAATCTGGCTTTATTTCTATGCGTCACTGCCCCCATTGGGCGTGTCTTTAGCGCAGGTTCTCTTGATGCCTCCTGGGATGTGAAGTCCCGACCTGCAAAGTGTCCTGCAGATTGTTGGCATCACAAAACTGTTTCTCCGAGGGATCGGATCTCGCAGGACCGCCTCAGGACACGGCCACAGTCAGGAAAAGCCTGTGACTTCATGGGGAAGCGGGATCATTGTACCCTAGTTTCACGGCCCGGTTTGACTGTAGATGTTGGGGCTGGAACGTTGGAGACTCGAGGGAGTGCTGGACTATTACTTACAGGGACTCTCCACATCATACAAAACCCCCTTGCCAGGTATTACAGCACCTATGGCTCCACAAACAATACCCACCGGAACAGTGCATCATGGGAGCTGCAGTTCACCAACATCGAACTGCAGCTGCAACTGATTAGTAGGAGCCAGCTGACCTCCCCTCATTGGGAGGACCACAGGATATCAAGGGAGGAAGGAGGAGTTTCTCTGTCAAGCTAGAGGCATCTGAGGAAGCCACACACCGAAATCCATTATGCCCAGCATGCAGTTAATAAAGCATTTCCCTAAAGCTCCCCGCTGGGTCCTCTGGCTTCTTTGATGGAGGAGTCTTCGTTGGATAGTTTACATGTTTCCCAGTAGCACGTTTAAGAAGTCCCGATCTGCAAAGTGTCCTGTGGATTGTTGGCATCACAATACTGTTTCTCCGAGGGATCGGATCTTGCAGGACCGCCTCAGGATCAGACCAGGCACGTGGCCACTGTCAGGAACAAACCGTGACTTCACGGGGAAGCGGGATCATTGTACCCCAGTTTCACGGCCCGATTTGACTCTAGATGTCGGGGCTGGAACGTTGGGGACTCAAGGGAATGCTGGACTATTACTTACAGGGGCTCTCCACCTCATACAAACTTCCCCTTGCCAGGTATTACAGCACCTATGGCTCCACAAACAATACCCACCGGAACAGTGCATCATGGGAGCTGCAGTTCACCAACATCTAATTGCAGTTACAACTGATTAGTAGGAGCCAGCTGACCTCCCCTCATTGGGAGGACCACAGGATATCAAGGGAGGAAGGAGGAGTTTCCCTGTCAAGCTAGTGGCATCTGAGGAAGGCACACGCCTAAATGCATTATGCCCAGCAAGCAGTTAATATATATATTTGCATTGACAGCAATTAATGTGATGCAGATGATGGTAAACATATCTGTTTCCTGCAATGTTATGAAGTAACTGAGCAAAATTTGTTTCAGAATGGTAAATCATAAAATGTAAACACATGCAATAGTTTACACATCCTATACAGTCCTAAATGTTGAAATCAACACAGTAACTTTATAAATAATGTAATTATTTCTCTGATTGATGAACCAAAGCTATCAGTGATGCAGCAGGTGCAGCTTCACTGGGAACAAAAGGTGGTAGGGGACCTCACTGCAGCAGAGCCCTCAAAGTACCTCTACAATAGGCACAGTGACACTTGTGCCTGGTCCTCCAGTGCTGCACTTCATCCCATGTAACTGGCTGTTACAGACCTGCCAACTTTTGAAAGTATTCCCCGTGTCAGAATAGGGCAGGGCCTTGAAGGGCTGGGGCTTTGTGCCGAGCACAGTTGGAGGCACTCTAACTCATTGCCCTCCCTAAACAGCAAAAAAGCACAACACTTTTGATGCTGCCACAATGTCCTAGGGTGTTTTCCAACCCCGTAATGGATATTACTGCGCAGAGCCTCAAAACAATTAGCTGGAAACCTAGCAGCAGTCTATCATTAAGGTTCCCCCTTGCCTTTAGCAAAGCATGATGAGTGCCTGTCAGGCTGAGTAAAGTTCAGTCTGACAGACACTCACCATGTCAGGGTTAGGCAGCCAGGTGCTTTACATGTGCAAAATGCAGAGGCTCCTGGCAACCTGAGTCAAGCTTTGCCAGACTGAAGATTTCACAGCCCTGAGGGTGTGACCTCATCAGCTCCTCAAAGTATTTGGTGAGCCTCTCCCTCAAGACATGGGGGGTCATCACTAATAGAGTTTGACCTATGTGCTTCAGGTTCAAGCTTGGAGTGGCTAGAGCTAACTGTCCATCATGATGCCTCATCACAGAGTGAGGTGAGGTCAGCAACTCTCACTGACCCCATCCCACTGTGTGAGGAGGTAGGGATATTTCTCCTCTTGTTGGCTGGCCCATGACAAGGTCAACCAAGGAGAGGAAGAAGTGGGGTTTTCTGCCAGTCCTTCCCTTCTCCGAAGCCTACCAAGGTCTTTCTGCCTCTCTCTCCCACCTCCCTATGCCACACCTCTAAGTCCCTGTTGAATTTTGGATGCATGTGTGTATCTATAAATGTATGTGTATGTGTGCATGCATGCAGTGAATGGGTGTGTGAGTTTGTATGTGCTTGTGAATGATGGGTGTATGTGTGCACACATGTGAATGGATGGATGTGAGTGTACATGTCAATGAGTGTATATGTGTGATTTTGTGGAAGAAAGTGAGTGTGTGTGTTCCTGCCCCCCTACTACCGCACATTATGGGCCACCACTGTGGAAACCTGCTTTCTACAGTGGTGTCAGGTTAATTGTGTGCTCACCGTGTGATATTGACTCCTCACCAGGTCACCGTGCGAAGGGGGTGATATCATATGACAAATGGGGGACCATGTGAGTTGGAAGGTCTGTTGGTAACTACGAGTGCCTCAGCTGCAAGAGTCAAGGCTTCGAACATCAGCCCCGGAGGCACCTCAGAATGAAGCTTATCACATATGCACTGAGCCAAGTGACACTGGTCTGCAGGAGTGGGCATGGCCTTATATGTAACTATAGAGCACTGCTCTTGTCTATATTCCACCAAAGAAAGGCAATAAAGAAGTTGTGTCTGTGCTGCACAATATATGCACTTTGTTCAGCCTCACTAGCAAAAGAAAGTGAAGATACAAAGCCCACTTTAGAAAATGGGAAAACAGATTTTGAAGGGTATTTAACCTAAAATAATGGTAATACAGGTAACATCTCTACAATGGTTTGTGATCGCAAATTTCAGAATTATTGCTTATTACAATTAAAAGTGGGAATAGTTATTCTTCTGAGATCATGGAAGCAAGTCAAGATCCCAGAGAATGAGAGGTTGTGATCCCCAGAGTGTTATACATACCTTTCGACCTTTGGAGTGTCCGGAGTCGACTGGTTTTGGAGAGTTAGTCCATTGAAGTGAATGGAGATGAAGCATTTTTTGGGGGTGAGGATCATTTGCAGTTACATTCAAATGAGGGTCAGTTGGGAAGTATGTGCTAAAGGAAAGAAAGTTGTAGCTCAGTAGAACAAGCACAGGTATAGCCAATAGGTCTCGACTTTGGGACCTTATAAGTATTTAATTATACAGCACAATATCCTTGGTGCAACATCAACTGCTGAAAGCTAAACACTTATAAGGTCCCAAAGGCGAGACCTATTGGCTATGCCAATGCTTGTTAAAATAAAGAAGGTTGCCAAAGCTGGTTTTATGGCCCTGCAGAAACTGTCTCTGTTCCAGGACAGTGAGGTCTGCTTCAGAAGGAAGAACTCAGTTAGTACGTAGCTCGGCAATAAATAAGGAAATATGGTAAAAACCGGGGTCCAACCGCTTCACCAAATGTCTTTTGCTCAATAACACTCTAGTACCTTGCTGTGCAAATTCTCACAGCGCGCATGAGTTTGGCTGGTGGTGACCGCCAGCCGCAGTGTTTACATCGCCACGTCTGGCCCTGGTGTCACTGATGGGGAAAGCCTCGCTGACACAAGGCAGGCCTGCTGCCTGTCTCTGGTATCACAGGCAGACAGTAGAATGTAAACTTCCCGCCTCACCAGTCACATGTACACACAACAGCAAGGCTAGCGCGCTCCCCGCCCTTCTGTCCATCTGCAGGGCCTCTGCACCACCAGGACATAACGGGGAAAGCATCTCCATAATTAGCGCATATTTTGGAGAAGCGGACGTGCCAGGGCCCGTAGACATGTCATATTATTCTGAGCTGTTACTCACAATTGTCTTCTGCTGAAAATTTGTAGATTTGTACTTATCGTTTTTAAAGTGCCTATTTAATATTTTTATAAAGCACAAACGCGAAAGAGCTCTAGAAGGCAGGCGGACGATGGTGGCCTCTACATTTAACACTTAATAAATGAAACACTGCAGAAATAAACCAGCGTCTGAATACATTGCTATAGCGCCCTCATATGAAACGCCTCCAGGCACTGAAGTCTGACACGTGATTGTGAACGACACTGGGCTTTCAGTCAATTTCTACGTGAAAAACCCTCTAACACAGGAGAGACCAGATCAGTTCTGTGCACAAGGAAATTACACGAGGTTGTAGGAGTTCGCGAGGCAAGAGTTGCATAGAAGGGTGCTGGGGAGGAGGAAAGAAGGAAACGAGAGTGGACAGAAGAAGTCCTGTAAGCTGAAAGGAGAGAAGACAGGATAACGCCTACAGGAAAGAAATGAGATTGGGAGTTAGGTTTAGGGAAGTGTGGATGGGAAAAAGAGAAACATTTGAAAGGAATTGATGCGAAATGATGGACGACTAGAGAAAAAAACAGAGATAGGCAAGGGGAGGGAAAAGAGAAGACAAGAATGAAATGGAGCATAGGCTACAGGAAAGAAAGTAATTTAAAGGAAGAGTGTGGGAGCCGGCCTCGTGGCGTGGTCCTGTTTCCCCGCGCTAAGCCGCACGAGGTCCCATGCACATCGGGGCTCCTCCATCTTGGATTGCACGTAACTCCACGTGACCACCTGTATGACCCTGTTCTACCCGGACTCGGTCCCAGCGAGGCCCGACATCGAGACGCCAACCCCTGGCCCGGGGGATACCACGTGAGCCCTTCCCACTCCCGGCGGAGGGCAGTATCGATGGGACCCCCTACCGTCTCTCCACACCTAGGTGTGATCACCCCACAGCTCTCTGGGGCCTGGCGCCTCTCCTGCTGGGCGTCTGGCCGCTCCCTACCCGGCCTCTCCGCCCCCTCCGGGCGCACGGGTCCGGACATCAAAGGGCTCCCGTCCTATATCTGGGGCGACCCGACAACAGGGCGGTAGTTGTATCCTGGAGTCAAGAGCCCTGCTGATCGGATCGCGGCTGACCCTACGGAAGAAGACTCATCCTGAACCGCCACTTTAGCCCTGCTGACGACGTCGCGGCTCCACCGTGCTTAAAGACCTTCACGAACCTTTGGGGCCCTGCTGATGCCGTCGCGGCCCGACCTTGTTGAACTTTACCACCAGAGCCCAGCTGACCTCGTCGCGGCTCGACCGAAGCGGACCTACCACCAGAGCCCTGCTGACCGTGTCGCGGCTCGACCTAAGCGGAACTACCATCCGAGCCCTGCAGAGGACGTCGTGGCTCTCCACGTCCGAGCCGCTCTGAGACCAGCATCCAAGGTCTGGCGCAGAGCCCTCCCGTGCCTGGCTGGCACTAAGACTGTCCCGCTACCCTACCCTCTTGAACGAACATTGAGACTCTGATAGGATCCCTCGATCCCTCTGTAAATATTGCCCGTATTACTGCCGATAAAGAATCTGATCTCGCAACTACTCTTGAGTCCTGTGTGGTGGTGTTACTGGGCCTAGTACGAATATAGGAGAAAGACCTCCCCGAGGGGGCTTCTCAGCGGCGCTGGGCTATAAACTTTGCAGTAGGAAGGTGCCCGGAATAGTCTCCCCGACTACCCGGTGGGCCTCCCTCCAACATTTGGTGGCCAGCGACGGGATCCGAGCAAACGCAATCGTACAAGCAAGTAACGCAACCACTACCTGACCAGACGAGGAGAGAAAAAGGGAACCATGGATGGCCAAGAAGCAACCGTGGCCGCAACCTTCCAGTTGGAGAAACTGGAGGAATACACCCACAAGGAACTCAAACAATTCTGCAAAGACAAAGGGATCCCAACCACAGGATTGGGCACCAAGGAAGAAATGCAGAAAGCCCTGAAAGCCTAGGCAGAACCCGAAACCCCTCCACCCCGAGCCGAAGGGACCTCGGCCCGGGACGGAAGCCTGCCAACCACGACCCCGACAAACGGGGAGCGAACCACCCCAGACACCAGCCTTTCCCCCGAAGAGATCCGAGAACGGGAAAGGGCCCGGACACACGAAATGGACCTTGCCCGACTCCGGCTGGACGGGGAGCTCCTACTGGCAGAGAAAAAGATAGCCCTGGAGCAACTACGACTACAAGAAGAAATCGAGGAGAAGAAAAGGCATCGGGAGCTAGAGGAGAGACGGCTAACCCTGGAGCACGAGAGGAGCCTTAAAGAACTTGAACTAAAAGCTAAAAGTGGGGAGACCAGCAACCCCCGGAGCCCGGGACGCTCTGCCCCCGACCGAGCCAAAGGTTCACATCCCCAAGGATGTCGTCAAGGAATACTATAAAAATGACGACATCCAGCAATGGTTCCGAACGTACGAAGTCGCCATGACCTCCCATCGGGTACCCCGGAAGGATTGGGGCGCCGGCCTATGGGGGAGGTTCCTCAGCGAGGGACGGGATACCCTGCTGCAACTCCCCGACGCAGTGATGACCTCGTACGACCACATGAAGGAAGCCCTACTCACACGCTACGGACTGTCGGCCGAGATATACCGGCAACGCTTCCGGGACTGCAAGAAGATCCCCGGCACCACATGGGTCGAATACGTGGACTTCTTCAGCCGAGCGTTGGAAGGGTGGATCAAAGGGAGCAAGGTCACCTCATATAACGAACTGTTCGACCTCATTGTCTGGGAGCACCTCGCCAACAACTGCTTTGTGGAACTAAGGCAACACCTCCTGGACAGTAAACTGACCGAGCCCCGGAAGCTCGCCGCCGAAGCGGACCGATGGGTCAACACCCGGGTCCCCCGGAACCCCGTGGGGGACTACCAACGGAGCACCACGGGCCCTCCCCGCCAGCGCGGCGGAGGGGGGTCCCACCGCAGTCGAGAATTCCCAGCCGGGTCGCCCAGAAGCCCGCCACGAGGTCAAGCAACCAACCAACCTTCCCCGACCCAGGGCCGAAGAGGGACCCCTATCGCCCGGTCTGGAGCCCGACCGACAGTAACCTGCTTCGGATGTCAGCAGACCGGCCATTATGCCAGTGACCCGGCTTGCCCCGTGAACCGACGGAACGGGACCACGGGGCCACCTCCCCGACAAAGTGCCGCCGCAGCCCTGGAGGGGGGAGAGGACGAGGAGGAGAACCACGACGACGGGTCCCCCGAGTGGGAACCAGCCGCCATGTCGCTTGTGTGCCTAGGCTCCCGAGAGATGGTGCCCCGCGCCCCCATCCCAAGCAACACCCAGAAGTACCAACAGTGGGTCACCATCAATGGGCGACGGGCCGAGGCCCTCCGGGACACTGGGGCCAGTGTGACCGCTGTCCGCTGCCATCTGGTGACCCCCGAACAGATCCTACCACATGTCCTCTGCCCTGTCCGGACCGCCGACAACACCGAGAGCATGTGCCGGATGGCCCGAATCCCCTTCGAGTGGGGAGGGGTGTCCGGCACCCTGAAAGTGACTGTCCGCGACGACGCCCCGGTGGACTGCCTCCTGGGGAACGACCTAGAGAGCTCCCCCTGGGCCCAGGTGGAGCGCCGAGAGCATCTGGGGATGCTAGGACTACCCGAGTGGGCCTGCGCCACCACTCAGTCCATGACCGTCCAGCCAGCTGCGGCCCCGGCCCCCGACCAACCGGCGGGCCCCGAACCATCCACCTCCTCAGTCCCGGAGGAACCTGACGAGGAGGCCGGGCCATCCGAACTTTCTTCCAACGAGGCCACTCCCCTCAGCGAGATCCCCGAGCTGGCCAAGTGGCGCCACGACGGGGGCCCCACCTGTGAACAATTCCAGCAAGAACAGAAGGGCTGCCCATCCCTCGAGGGGGCCCGACAGCAGGCGGCCGCCCAGGCTGCGGGGGACCCCTCGGGAACCCACTGGGTCTATTGGGACAATGACTTATTGTATAGCGAGCAGAAAGTCGCCGAACTAGGGGCCAGCCGGGTGCTGGTGGTCCCCCTCCGATTTCGAGGATTCCTCTTGAACCTGGCACATGACGTGCCCCTCGCTGGACATCTCGGGCGGGACAAGACTTACAGCCGCCTCGTGACCCATTTCTATTGGCCCCGAATGAGACGAGACGTGGACCAGCACTGCCGGTCCTGCCCGACCTGCCAAGCTAGCGGGAAGACTGGGGGACGAGTGAAAGCCCCCCTGCAGCCATTTCCAGCCGTCCACACCCCGTTCGAACGAGTGGGGATAGACATCGTGGGGCCCCTCGACCCCCGAACCGCCCTGGGCCACCGCTTCATCCTGGTACTGGTTGACCACGCCACCCGGTACCCGAAGCTGTCCCCCTCCGAACTGTGACCGCTCCCGTGGTGGGCCGGGCCCTGATGGGCATCTTCTTCTCCAGAGTGGGGTTCCCCCGAGAAGTGGTGAGCGACAGGGGGACGAACTTTATCTCAAAGTACATGAGGCCTCTCCGCCCCCTCCGGGCGCACGGGTCCGGACATCAAAGGGCTCCCGTCCTATATCTGGGGCGACCCGACAACAGGGCGGTAGTTGTATCCTGGAGTCAAGAGCCCTGCTGATCGGATCGCGGCTGACCCTACGGAAGAAGACTCATCCTGAACCGCCACTTGAGCCCTGCTGACGACGTCGTGGCTCCACCGTGCTTAAAGACCTTCACGAACCTTTGGGGCCCTGCTGATGCCGTCGCGGCCCGACCTTGTTGAACTTTACCACCAGAGCCCAGCTGACCTCGTCGCGGCTCGACCGAAGCGGACCTACCACCAGAGCCCTGCTGACCGTGTCGCGGCTCGACCTAAGCGGAACTACCATCCGAGCCCTGCAGAGGACGTCGTGGCTCTCCACGTCCGAGCCGCTCTGAGACCAGCATCCAAGGTCTGGCGCAGAGCCCTCCCGTGCCTGGCTGGCACTAAGACTGTCCCGCTACCCTACCCTCTTGAACGAACATTGAGACTCTGATAGGATCCCTCGATCCCTCTGTAAATATTGCCCGTATTACTGCCGATAAAGAATCTGATCTCGCAACTACTCTTGAGTCCTGTGTGGTGGTGTTACTGGGCCTAGTACGAATATAGGAGAAAGACCTCCCCGAGGGGGCTTCTCAGCGGCGCTGGGCTATAAACTTTGCAGTAGGAAGGTGCCCGGAATAGTCTCCCCGACTACCCGGTGGGCCTCCCTCCAACATTTGGTGGCCAGCGACGGGATCCGAGCAAACGCAATCGTACAAGCAAGTAACGCAACCACTACCTGACCAGACGAGGAGAGAAAAAGGGAACCATGGATGGCCAAGAAGCAACCGTGGCCGCAACCTTCCAGTTGGAGAAACTGGAGGAATACACCCACAAGGAACTCAAACAATTCTGCAAAGACAAAGGGATCCCAACCACAGGATTGGGCACCAAGGAAGAAATGCAGAAAGCCCTGAAAGCCTGGGCAGAACCCGAAACCCCTCCACCCCGAGCCGAAGGGACCTCGGCCCGGGACGGAAGCCTGCCAACCACGACCCCGACAAACGGGGAGCGAACCACCCCAGACACCAGCCTTTCCCCCGAAGAGATCCCAGAACGGGAAAGGGCCCGGACACACGAAATGGACCTTGCCCGACTCCGGCTGGACGGGGAGCTCCTACTGGCAGAGAAAAAGATAGCCCTGGAGCAACTACGACTACAAGAAGAAATCGAGGAGAAGAAAAGGCATCGGGAGCTAGAGGAGAGACGGCTAACCCTGGAGCACGAGAGGAGCCTTAAAGAACTTGAACTAAAAGCTAAAAGTGGGGAGACCAGCAACCCCCGGAGCCCGGGACGCTCTGCATTGGCAACAATGTGGGGTCACCTATAAATTCACCCCCCCTTACCACCCCCAGGGGAACGGACTGGTCGAGCGGTTCAACCGAACCCTGAAGGGGATGATCAAGGGCCTGGAAGAGCCCCTCAGGAGGAGATGGGATGTCCTGTTGCCCTGCCTCCTGTTCGCCTACCGGGAGGTACCACAGAAGTCCCTGGGCTTCAGCCCCTTCGAACTATTGTATGGGCACCCCGTCCGTGGGCCCCTCAGCCTGGTCAAGGAGGGTTGGGAGGCGAACGTCCAAAGTGCCCCGCCCGACGTCTACCGGTACCTCCTGACCCTGCGGAACCAGACTCGAAAGTTCCGTGCCCTGGCAGAAGCCAACCTTGAAGCCAGCCAAGAAGATATGAAACGCTGGTATGACGAGAATGCCTCAGCCGTCGAGTTTGAGCCGGGCCAGCAAGTCTGGGTCATGTCACCCGTGGACCCCTGCGCCCTGCAGGACAAGTGGACCGGGCCCTTCAAGATAGTTGAAAGGAAGAGCCCCGTCACGTACCTGGTCGACATGGAGTCCTCGAGGAACCCCCTCAGGGTCCTGCACGCCAACCGGCTCAAGCCCCATTTTGCCCGAACTGAACTAAGCTTACTACTGGCTACCGACGATGGGGGTGAAAGTGACTCCGAGCCCCTACCAGACCTCCTGGGGTCCTCGAGCCAAGACGGCTCCTTGGAGGGCGTCCACCTCTCCGCCACCCTGACACCGGAACAGCGCCATTATTGCCAGAAGCTACTGCAACCCTTCGCTGCCCTCTTCTCTCTCACGCCTGGGGTAACCCCCTGGTGCGTCCACGACGTGGACACAGGGGATAGCCCCCCTGTACGACACCGCGCTTATAGAGTGCCTGACCGAGTCCGAGCCTGCATAAAGACCGAGGTCGCCAAGATGCTCGCCCTCGGAGTCATTGAGCCTTCCGACAGCCCGTGGGCCAGCCCGGTAGTCTTGGTGCCGAAGGCCGCCGCCCCCGGTACGGCCCCCGAACTCAGATTCTGTGTCGACTACCGGGGCCTGAACGCAGTTACCAAGACCGATGCCCACCCTTTGCCACAAGCCGATGAGCTGATTGATCGCTTAGGGGCCGCCCGCTACCTAAGCACCTTTGATCTCACCGCTGGGTACTGGCAGATCAAGCTCACTCCCGGCGCACAAGAACGATCAGCTTTCTCTACCCCCGACGGCCACTACCACTTCCGGGTGATGCCCTTCGGCATGAAGAACGCCCCAGCGACCTTTCAGAGGCTGGTAAATAAGGTCCTGGCCGGTCTCGAAGCCTTCAGCGCGGCCTACCTCGATGACATTGCTGTCTTCAGCGACCACTGGGCCGCGCACCTAGGACACCTTGGGGAAGTCCTGACCGCTCTCCAAAGAGCCGGGCTCACAATTAAGGCCAGCAAGTGCCAGATCGGTCAAGGATCTGTGACCTATCTGGGCCACCAGGTGGGGAGTGGGCAGGTGGCCCCCCTCCGGTTAAAAGTTGACGCCATCCAGGCGTGGGAACCCCCCGCCACCCAAACCGCAGTCCGGGCATTCCTAGGCCTCACAGGCTACTACCGACGCTTCATAAAGGATTACGGCAGCATTGTGGGCCCCATTACGGAACTCACCTCAAAGAAACAACCCAAGGCGGTGCACTGGACGCCCCGCTGCCAGACCGCGTTTGATGCTCTCAAAGCGGCCATGTACGCTGCCCCTGTGCTACAGGCCCCCGACTACAGCAAGGAATTTGTAGTCCAGACCGATGCCTCGGAGTACGGGGTCGGGGCAATCCTCTCCCAGTTGGACGCCAAGGGCCTCGACCGACCGGTGGCCTTTATCAGCCGCCGACTGCTGCCGCGAGAACAGAGGGGGAGCACCATCGAGAGGGAGGCCTTCGCTGTGGTATGGGCTCTCAAGAAGCTCCGGCCCTACCTTTTCGGTACCCACTTCAGGGTCCAGACTGACCACCGGCCCTTGCGGTGGCTCATGCAAATGCGGGGCGAGAACCCTAAGTTGTTACGCTGGTCCATCTCGCTGCAAGGGATGGACTTCACTGTTGAACACCGGCCCGGCAACGACCACGCCAATGCTGACGGCCTGTCCCGATTCTTCCGCCTCGGCGAGGAGAACCCCCAAGAAGATGGGTGACTCTCCCTGCCTTCAGCTGGGGGGGACGCGTGTGGGAGCCGGCCTCGTGGCGTGGTCCTGTTTCCCCGCGCTAAGCCGCACGAGGTCCCATGCACATCGGGGCTCCTCCATCTTGGATTGCACGTCACTCCACGTGACCACCTGTATGACCCTGTTCTACCCGGCCTCGGTCCCAGCGAGGCCCGACATCGAGACGCCAACCCCTGGCCCGGGGGATACCACGTGAGCCCTTCCCACTCCCGGCGGAGGGCAGTATCGATGGGACCCCCTACCGTCTCTCCACACCTAGGTGCGATCACCCCACAGCTCTCTGGGGCCTGGCGCCTCTCCTGCTGGGCGTCTGGCCGCTCCCTACCCGGCCTCTCCGCCCCCTCTGGGCGCACGGGTCCGGACATCAAAGGGCTCCCGTCCTATATCTGGGGCGACCCGACAACAGGGCGGTAGTTGTATCCTGGAGTCAAGAGCCCTGCTGATCGGATCGCGGCTGACCCTACGGAAGAAGACTCATCCTGAACCGCCACTTGAGCCCTGCTGACGACGTCGCGGCTCCACCGTGCTTAAAGACCTTCACGAACCTTTGGGGCCCTGCTGACGCCGTCGCGGCCCGACCTTGTTGAACTTTACCACCAGAGCCCAGCTGACCTCATCGCGGTTCGACCGAAGCGGACCTACCACCAGAGCCCTGCTGACCGTGTCGCGGCTCGACCTAAGCGGAACTACCATCCGAGCCCTGCAGATGACGTCGCGGCTCTCCACGTCCGAGCCGCTCTGAGACCAGCATCCAAGGTCTGGCGCAGAGCCCTCCCGCGCCTGGCTGGCACTAAGACTGTCCCGCTACCCTACCCTCTTGAACGAACATTGAGACTCTGATAGGATCCCTCGATCCCTCTGTAAATATTGCCTGTATTACTGCCGATAAAGAATCTGATCTCGCAACTACTCTTGAGTCCTGTGTGGTGGTGTTACTGGGCCTAGTACGAATATAGGAGAAAGACCTCCCCGAGGGGGCTTCTCAGCGGCGCTCGGCTATATACTTTGCAGTAGGAAGGTGCCCGGAATAGTCTCCCCGACTACCCGGTGGGCCTCCCTCCAACAAAGAGGTAATACATGAAAGAGACTAAGGTGTGATAAGGTAAGCGAAGAAGAGAAAACGGAAGAGAAAGGAAACGGGAACTGAAGTAGAGGTGGGGGTGACAAGCGAGGTGAGAGGAACGCGGAAACAGGAAAGAAACAAGAAGGGAGAATAAAATGTGAGACAGGAGTTAAAAAATGAAAAGGGAGTGTAGAGAAATGAAGAAGGAGGGTGAAAGCGAGGGGAGCTATAACAGAAGAGAGAAGGAAGGATGAGACGTGAAGACGAAAAATGAGATGAAAGAGAAAGGGGGAGGAAAGAGGAGGAGCTGTGGACGGTGGGAGAGATAAAAACCATAAGAAGAAATGAGTAAAAGTTGGAGGATTTGAACTGGAATTATAGAAAGAAGTAAGCGAGAATGTAGACAGCGGAAGGATGGCACAAGGGAGGGAAATAGAGGCGTGTGGGAGAAACGAGCAGAGATCGGTGAAATGAAGTCGGACACAAGAGAGCATGTGTGGTTGGGTTTTACAGCGAAAGTAAGACAAGAGGTGCGAGCAAAGACGAGTGGGCGAGGAAAGAGGCGCGCGCAGGGCTCTCTCCTCGCGTGCAGGCTGCAGCAGGAGAAAGAGGCGGAGAGGTGCACCCGCGAGTGGTGTGCGCATGCTGGGGAGAGCAGTCTGCTCTTTTTCAAAGCACATACTCATGCTTGTGGCACGCTGCTGCGCACTCCCGCAAGGCGTATGCCACCACAAGCACGAGTATGTGCTTTTACAAAGAGCTGCACGACAGCTAAAGGTCTCCTATGCACCAGAACCAGAACATGGGCTTCTATGGGAATTCTAATGGCGATAATTTTAACCCCGTTTCTTGATAATATACCCCTGAATGTTCTCAGTGGATTTCTCTTTAATGTCTATCGTTCTCCTGCCTTGTGCTCCAGTCACTGCTGGCTGCTCTTTCATTAGCAGGTAGCCATTTTGACCTCGCGAGCACCGGTTAGAGTGGCAGCGCTTGGTCCCTCCAGAACACAATTGGGCATTAACTAAAAGACCGCTTTTTTCTTCTGAACCTCGGTGCTGCTGGTAATGATTGCGAAAAATGTCCCAACTGAGTAAGAGTAGTCGCATAACAACTCTTCTTAAATGATTCCGCAAACGCTCAAAATAAATGGCATGGTTTGTGCTTTCGGCATCAGGAATAGGGGGGTAATTTCAAGTAGGAAACTCCGCCAGATAATGCTAATAAGCGTGGGCTGCTGTCCCTGAGACAGTATATTATTATTCATCAAACCTGAACTTATTTCTCAAATATTTGCCAAAATCTTCTTCTAGGCTGGTACTGAGGAGCGACACAAAAGCCGCTCTTCCGGGGTGGAACACATGGAGGCGGATTCTTTACCACAGCAAGTCTTTGCATTGGTCACCTACATCATATTTATCTAGCAGAGCTTTTATACAACATACTGAGTGTATTACACTGCACACTTTGGTTTGGGGGCGTGCCTACCTGAAACCTCATGAATTTTCCAGGCACCACAAACTTTGTGCTAATAAATGGTCTATAAATAGCTCGCAGCCAGTTTTTGGGTGAGTTTACTTTTAAACAAAGAAGATGATTTTATACCTAAAGGCTTTGTGGAACTTATCTTGTATATTGCAGTCCACATTACAGACTTACCCGATTGGACCGTATTGAAAATTACTTAAAAATCATCCCCTAACATTTAGGCAGCCGGTCCTGACATTACAGTCTTGGGCGAGTGCGCCAGCTACCGAGAAAGCTAACAAGATATGTAAAATCATTGCCTGGCCGTCTAACATGTCATTCAGTGGACTTTCTGAACATATGTAAGTTTATAAATACTGCTCTTTCAAATAGATCTTCACAGCCACTGTTATCCCTACTAATATATTGATAAGCAGGCAGCCGATCATCTGCAGGCATGGAGCCCCATTCCTTCCAAATCAACTGAGCTTTAAAACAGTGATACACAAACGGAGCCTGTATGTAGGAACTGTGTCTGAACCTTTCTGAAATGAAGGTTAATGCTTCAGTTACTTACCAGTAATTGCATTACTCTGAGTCGTCTTCCCTCGCTGCTATTCATTACGACACTGAGGCAAGCGTTCCTCGCCAGACACCCATGCCACCTGATTTATCTATGAAATAAAAAGGCCCTTCCCCCTCCAATCGTCCTGTATATACCACGTAACCCAACACAACTCCAAATTGGTTGGCCTGGATCATCGCGAGGGAGTGATGTAATGAATAGAAGTGAGAGAAGACGACCCAGAGTAATGCATGCAATTACTGGTAAGTAATTGAAGCATTACCTCATTGTCGCTTTCCTTGCTTCCCTTCATTACGACATTGAGCTGTATAAAGCCAAACAAGACAACCAAAAAGGCAATGCAAAACTCAAGCATATGAAACACAAAAGCAAAGCAACAAACCACCAAAAAGACAACTGAGTGGGCAACACCTGCAAACCAAATACCTCAGAAGTCCAGGCTCTTGAACCAGCCGAAAAGGACAGGCAAAAGACCGGGGGAAACCAAGGTGATTGCAGTGCACATCCCAGCAAAGGAAGCCCCCTGCATCGCAGCCCATGAGGTAGACAAAGATCGACCCAGAACCCCAAACGGAAAAACCTCACCCGACGTCCGATAGGCCAGAGAAAGCAATGGCCAAAGTCACTGACTCATTGAGAAAGCGGAAGGCTTCATTCCCATAGACACTGGGCCAAAAATCACAAACAAGGAATCGGAAAGCATGAAAAAGCAGTCCGATCCAAGGAAATAGGAGACCTTCTGACATCCAGACAATGCAGCCGCATGCTATTCCCAGAAGGAGGGCAAAACAACTCCTGGTCCTTATGAAACTGGGAATCAACCTCAGGACCAAAAGAGAGAAGAGGCCACAAAACATTCCAGCATCAAAAACCAGACATAAAATGAGGCATGAAAGAAAAGGCTCCCAGCTCACACAAATGCCGAAGAAACAGCCAACAAAAAGAACGCTGAAAGGGACAACATCCTGATATCAATGGAGACCAGGGACTCAAACGGAGTATCCATCCATGCCTCCAAACTCAAAGACAGACCCCAAGAAGGGAAAGAATCCCAGGAGAAGGAAGGACAATCTACAAACCCCACATCTGACAGAGTGCACCAAGAACCTCGAAAAGCGGAATGCAGGGCCGCGAAAAAAGTGCCATCAGTAGACGAGCGTTCAGAAGTGTGCAGAGTCGGAGCTAGTGAGCCAGTGGTGTAGCAAGGGGGGAGCGGCCTCCCCCCACTCTTCCATGCGCTCCCCGATCGCTGTCAGAGTCAGTATGCCGATTCAAAGGAAGACCGTGCCCACCAGCAAAGAGAAAAGTAAAGGAGGTCCAGCCGAATCACCTCCAGCTGATAACTCCAAGGCCACAGACCCAGAGAACCCCCCCACTCAATCAGGCCCCCAACCACACACGTAGGTAACCTGATTGGAGCAACAACGGGACTGGAGGGAACAAAGTACCCCCCACAGGAGGTAGGAAGGCAGCAGCTGCCAGTCCAGTACCCTCCAGATCACCCCTGCCGCAGGCATAAGGCAAGACCAAACTTGTGCAAAAGGAACCCAGCGAGTCAGAAAGACACGTATGAGGACAGCGAGGTGCCACCAAACCATAGGGCACCAAGGACACCATGACAGCCAGAACGCCTCCTGCACTGCCAGCCAGAGAGACACCGCCCAAACAGGTGTCGACAACAGGTCTCAGATGCGACTGAAACTGAAACAGCCACAAGTCTGAAAATGCAAAATGCCCAGAACTGGGGCCACAAAGAAAAACATGAACCAGAAGAACACATGCAGCCATGAAGACTACTGGCAACATCAGCGGAGCATGCCCGCTGCAACCACAATGCAGCCCCAAAGAAGCCCCGAGATGAGATGCCAATACCCAGGAACACACAGGAGGAAGGCCCCATAGATGGATAGGGCAGGCAGTGCAGCACAACTGGACACCGGAGTTCCCATCCCAAAAGGACAGGGAGCAAGCCACCAAAGACTGATAGGGTGGACAGCACAGCACAGCAGGCCATAGTAACCCCCTGCAAGGCAACTGGTGAAAACAACAGATAAAAACCACAGCACTGGCCACAACCTGTAAGGCAAGGACGCCACCGAGTAGTTAAGGTGCTGCAGAACCAACACTGGCTGAAAGCGCTCAAATGCAATCTGAACCATAGGAAGCCAAAAAGCACAGGAAACATGTAGCCAAGAGACAACAGGGCCTAAGAGGAGCCCATGAACAACAAAAAGGGGGCTCAAAGAGTCCTCAGCCGAGGTAGGTAGGAACCTACCACCACCATAACCCTTGGGGTTAGCGTGCAAGATCAAAACCACTTAGAAAGCAGGCCTCGAACCATAAACCCACAAAGTGCGAATTCAAAAGCCAACCCACTAGGCCAGAAGGGACTCTCACCAGGCTAAAAGGAACACATCAACACCAAACACAGAAACGATGGAGAAGGAAGACACCCAGCCAACATCCTATAGGCATGACCAGAATCACAAAGTAAATGCTGGCGCAAATAAGAGAAAAGGTAAGAGAAATGGCATAGGCCCCCCAAGTAATCAGCAACAAACAATAGTGAAGCCTCAAACTCATGCTGTAACTGTATAAACATCTCGTTCAACAGCTGGATAAACCAGACGACACAATCCATCATAGGTGCAAGGAGTCGCAAGGGTCAATCCATAATCCAACAAGAGAAACGCTGATAAAGAGCAACAAGTACAGTACCGCAGTAATCTTCTAGGCAAAGTGAAGAAGTAAAATAACAAAAACAACTCCCAGCCCACATATAAGCAGCTGCCCCGCACATCGAACAACCAGTCAGTGACAAACGGATCTGTCCAGGGCCCCAGAGGTGCAGTACGCCTAACGCAGACATAGAAAACATAGCCTTACCCCTCCATGCACTACCCAAACAAGCATTGGAATAGCCAATAGGTCTCGCCTTTGGGACCTTATAAGTGTTTAGCCATGCAACAGTTGTTGTTGCACCAAGGATATTGTGCTGCAACTAAATACTTAATAGGTCCCAAAAGCGAGACTTATTGGCTATGCCAATGCTTGTTTCAATTGTATTGGCGCGTAATATTGACAGATCTGCGCTCTGGTAGTCCTTTCTCCATTGCCTTTGCGGGATTTTGCCACCCAGGGAGTCGGAGGACACCAGGGAACCGAGCGTTGCTCCCATCGGTAAACTGACGTGGCTCCATGTAATGTGACTTGTTGCGGGTAGAGAGATTTTGCTCTTCAATTCAGGTGCTTGTTAAAAAGCTGTCAGCACCGCTGTGCTGTAGTAATTTGTACAACCAGCATTCATCATGTCTTCAGCAGACGCGCTGCAGGAACATAAAGCCGCGGCAGAAGCCCTATTCCTCAATTTACCAGAGGTAGATGATATACCCAGCGGCAGTAATATCTACAAAAATGCAAACAATGATGTTAAAACACTGCTAAAGAACCTAGAGAAATTGTTAACAAGCATTGGCCGTGTGACGCTTGTAATAAGAGAACCGGCGCAGATTCAGAAACACGCTAGTGATGCGCACGCGCGTGGGAGCAGGAAAAAGTGATCAAGCTTGAAGGGGGCCGCAAGCAATGTAAACAAAAAAACACGCCAGTGATGCTCGCGCGCGCGCAGCAGCAGGAAAAAGTTCAAGTGATCGCGCTGGAAGGGAGGCAGATGATGGCTGCGCGCATACACGCTCGCGTGAACGCAAGCTTGAGGCCAGCAAAAGCCTCTGGTAGCACTTTGAAAACCCCAATACTAAATGTCTCGCAGAGCAGCACATGCGCTGGCTCAGGTGAGTCCTAAAAAGCACAAGCAACAGAGAAGCCATAACACAGCGCCAGGGCTATGACACTCCAGCACTGCGAGGCTGTCGACATGACAGGAAACAAGCAAAAGAAACATCTGCAACTTCAAGCAATTCAGCAATAAGTAGTCAGCTGGCGCCTACGGGCACTGAAAAACGAGCTTACAACCTGTGGCCTGCTATACTTGTGCCTCCTCACAAAAAAAAGAGAAACATCAGTAAAAACAACTGGGTAGTGTGTGCCCTCAGACAAGCAGCCACAAGCAGGAACGCTTCATGAGTTTGCATATCATCCGTGTGTAGGGACCATGGTAATCACCTCCGTATCATCCCAAATATAGTATATGTGCTGCCGAAGCGAGCACCACTGGCCTACATAGAGAACATTGCAAGCTGAGCAGCTGGGCGCCGATGAGACACCGTAACCTCGGCAACCCAGACACGCCCAACCCAGCCATAGGAAGGCACTCCAGCCCCTAGACCAGGCAGCACAGTCAAACCCCCGCCCACGGCTTGTTTGCCGCACGGTAAGCAGATGCCAAAACACCCCTCAGGCCCCTCGGGGAACTAAGAGCACTCACCTTAGCAGGCCACAGCTCTCAGAAACCCTGAAGCCTGCAAGATGAATCATCGATTGAATACAAGCAACATTTTAAAGACAATCTTCTTGACACATTGCTGTAGGTGGTGGGACTTGAAACCTTGCATTGAAGGTGCCTGTCAGACCAAGAACAGTAAATCTCAGCACCGGAAGCACAAGAAAGGTGATGGGAGGAGGCTCAGATGCTGTCATACCGCAGGCAGACACCACCTCCTTCAAGCACTCACCGCACTCTCCTCTGGCTTCTGCAAACGTCCTCAATCTGGCCCCAATCCCAACAGGGCTGCACTGCTCAGTACAGCCGCAATACAGGCCACGAGGATCTAGGAAGCCCAAATGAGCTGGCACACGGAAGGACAGCCCTAACCACCATGAGCCAGTAAACACCGTCTCACCGGCATGCATCGAACACGCTGCGAGGACCGCACCGTGACATCCCATGCAGCAGCGTATCATGGCTGACAAGCTGATCGGACGGGCACTGCACTGCCCAACCAGCACTACAACAAAAACTCATGTCCATGAACAACGAAGAAAACAGCCGCAGCACCGCACACTGCTGGCGCAGTATCGCGCAGTCTGGTAAGACAGAATTAAAACAGGAGGATAAGAAGGGGAAGGGCCTCTTTATTTTGTGAAAAAATCACGTCGCAGGATTTCCTCAATGTCATAATGAAGGGAGGCGAGGGAAGCAACAATTTTATAATAGGTTCAATTAATCAAATGATTTACCCTTGGGAATCGTCTTTTTTGTTGGGTATGGCCCCAGCTGCTCATAGTGCACTAATTAACACCGAGCTGTGATGGACTTTAGCTCAAATTACTAGTAAACTGCTAGCAATGTCCCCATCCCTTCGGAGATGGGTCTTTGAAGGACTGCCATTGCGCATGCACACGTGTCTTGTCTTCTTCCAAAAAGTCATTTATGGAACTCTGAGTCCACTCAGCCACAGGAGCTCCAGCAAATCACCTAACCATTTCATGGAACTCCAGCAAATCACCTCACCACTCCATGTTGCCTTTTCGCCTCAATGATGAATCTTAGTGAGGATATTTCTTACTTCACAGACCACATGCTCAAGGGTGTTACGAAGGGCCTGCAGACCTTGGGAGCAGGGGGACCTCCAGCTGTTCACACCCCCACTTGCCCTTGAGGCAACCCCCTTTCAGACCTAGTTCAATGAATATCTGTGAGATGGGATGGACTCAGGACATCTATTGGCATTCTCCAGTGTCCCCATCATTTTGCTTTACCCCACTGCATTTTCTCATGGTGATTTGTTGTCCTCCTCCAGATTCCTCTTGGGGAGGAGCCTTAAGTAGTAAGTATATATCTCTTTCACACAATTCGATAATTTTCTTTTGGCGTGCTCTGCAGCTGATGCTGACGTTAGGGCTAGACCACTCGTAATTTAAACATTGAAAACCAAGGAGAGGCCATACTCGTTGAACTTGATTTTAAGGATTTATTGAAGTCTTATGATCACACCACCTGGTAGTGTGATCGAAAGACTTTATACACATATATTATCTACTGGTGGTCGCCAGTAGGTAGTTACAGTTAGGACCATGTTTCCATAGGAAAGCATTTTTCTGACTTGCGTACATCTTAGACACCATTTGACGAATCTTCACTACATTTTCCCACAAAAGTGCACCAGTGATTTCTGTTGCACATGGAAAGTTTCGAGGCTATCTGTCAAGCAGGGGCTGAGAAAAAGGGGGGGTGTAAAAAACAAAATCCATAGAGATTTTTAGACACGACTACAGCTCGAACCGATGGTACACCTAATTTGGCAGAAAGGTAGTTCTTGGTCCAGAAAGAACCTTGGCGTTATTTGGTGTAAATCCATTTTGTAGTTTTTGAGGAATTAAATAATAAACAAATTTGTGTATATAGGGACATGCATCCTCCGAGGATCCGGCAGTCCCTGTGCTGAAATCTGATTGGCTACCAATCCTTCAACCAGGAACTGTTGGCAGCCATCAAAAAAGTAAAATAAAAAAAGAAGGGGGTAGAGTGGGAATACCCTGACACCCTAGGCCTCTGGGGGAGGGGGGCGTGGGCTCCTGATCTTCTTTACAATTTAGCCTCGAGTGTGCCAGGTCCTGGGGGCATAATAGGAAATTTGAAGGAGGGGGTGCATGGGGCCAATATCCTGCAGCTCATTGAGGGCCATCTCTGAAGGGCTAAAGAAAGACTAATGGGCGGGCTGCACGGACCCCTGCGAGCCCAGGGACCACCACCTCCCCGGGGCTAAATTATACCCACAAGTAAGTCCCCCACACAGGATTGCTGAGACCTCGTCGGAGGCCCTGCCCCCTTTTTCAACCACTCTGAAACGGGGCCTCCTGGCGCACTACTGGTTGGGGGATGAAGTTTAGGGGTGAGCGCCCCGGTAAACTCCATTTTGCCGGCAGTTGGTGGAGGTTATGCCAAACTCTGTATTCTAAGTGGAGTGGCATAACTCTGCAAACTCCACCGGTGGAGCAGAGTTTACCACCCACCCCTATCAGAGACTCCCACATTCACTCTCAGACCCACTGAGACACTCATATACCCACTTACAGCCCCACTTATGCTCTCTCACACCCACTTACAAACCTACTCAGACACTCATACACCCACTGATTCACTCATGCACTCACTCACACACTTAGTGTCAAAGGTTAGTGGTTACAGGTAGGAAATAACATTAAAAAAACCTTAAAAATTGACTTAAAAAAACAACGGTTTACATGGACATTATTTAAAAAACAGTAGAAATGTCACAGGGATACTATAGTGAGGAAATAGAATTTTAAAAAACTTGGAAATTCACTGAAAAAAACAAAGGTCACAGTGACATTATAGTTAGGCTCAGATTTCACTTGAACAAAACACGAGAAATGATTGCACATATTGCATCGTTAATAACATGGTCAGTGACATCACTGACGACATGTCAAATGACATCACTGATGACATCATCCACAGAACCCCTCACACACCCACTCACACCCCTTAAAACCTCTCATGTGCCCACTCACACACCCACACAACCACTCACATACCCATTCACAGACCCATACAAGTACTTACGCAACCACTCAGTTATCCATAGAGCCACTCACACACCCACTCATTCACTCATAGAGCCCCATCATGCAACCAGTCACTCACTCATACTGCCACTCTCACAGCCACCCACTCACACATACAGCTACTGACACACCCAGTTATTAACCTATACAGTCACTCACACACCCATACAGCCTCTCAACAGAACCACTCACCCATACAATCACTCACACAATCACTCACACACCCACACAACCACTTACATACCCATTCCCACAGACACTTATTCTTCCATACAGCTACTCACACACCACTCACCCAAATGCTCACTCAAACAGCCACTCACTCACCCATACAGCTGCTAGCACACTCAGTCACTCACTCATACAGCCACACACACAGTCGCTCACTCACCCACCCATACAGCCACTGATACACTCACTCACTAATACAGCCACTCACACAGCCACTAGGTCACCCACACAGCTACTCAGACACCCACGTATACCCCCATATAGCCACTAACACACCCACTCATGCACCTGTACAGTTACTCAGATACCTACTCACACACACTCACACAGCAACTCACATAAACTATGTTAAAAAAAGGAATCCCTCATTAGTAGTACACAAAGTATACTAATTCAACTTTTGTGGTACCTTAGTATATATGTTTAATACATGAAAACATTTAGAATATACAATCACAGGATGATGTCATCAGTGACAGTCACACACTCAGTCAGATGACAAATGCTAGAAATAGTATCACTCATTAGTAGTACAGAAAGAATAGTAATTTAATTTATGCAATAGCTTAGTATCTATCTTTAAGTCTCAGAAATGTTTACAACACAATTACACTCACTGGATGATGTCATTAGTGATGTCATTTGAGATTTAGTCAGTGATGTCACCAGTGATGTCACTGATCATGTCATGAATGATTTAATATGTGAGATCATAAGCAGTGCATTGCGGCGGCGTAAGTTGTAGATAGCTCAGATAGCCATAACTGCTGAATTTCACAGGTTCTGTACGAGTGAAGTCTAAGCCTAACTATAACGTCCCAACATCCCTGTTTCCTTTGGTTTTTTCAGTGAAGATATATATAGATATATATATATGTATATATATATATCTATATTCACTGAAAAAACCATAGGTTTCAGGCACGTTATAGTTAGAAATTAGCATTTTAAAAAACATAGAAATTAACTGAAAAAACCATAGGTTTCACGAACGTTATAGTTAGTTGGACATTTCACTTGTACAAAACCATAGAAATTCTGGCGTTATAGTTAGTTCAGCTAACTATAACTCGCGCCCCCGGAATGCACTGCTGATGACGTCACATATTACATCATTCATGACATGTTCAGTGAATCACTGATGACATCACTGATGACATCTCAAATGACATCACTGATGACATCATCCAGTGACTGTGCGTTTCTGTAAAGTTTAATTTTGTTTTATATATATGCCAAGCTGTATTGAGGAATGAGTGGGTGTATAAGTGTCTGTATGGAGGATTTAGTAGGTACGTGACTGACTGTATAAGTGAGTGATTAAATGTGTCTTTTTGAATGCATGGGTTAGTGACTAAACTGTGTGAAAGTCTGTATCAGTCTGTCTGTTGTTGTGTAAACTGCTGCATGGGATAGTGAGTAGCTGCATGAGTGTCTATATGCGTTATTGATTGCTTGCCTGAGTATTTGTATGGCTGCCTGAGTGTGTGTGTGGGAGGTGTGTGACTCTGTGCATAGATGTGTGAGTGGTTGATTCACTGGGTGTATGGGTTCAAAAGTGAAACTGCTGTATGGGTGGGTGAGTGTGTGTATGGGTGTGTTGGTGAGTGAATGGATGTCTCAGTGGTACATGTGCAAGTAACTACATATGTAAAAGGCAGTATATGTGAGTGATGATGTATATAAATAACTATATGTGGGAGTCTGTAATTGTGAGAGTGGCCACATGGATGAGTGTGTATTTGTATCAGTGATTCTATAAGAGAGTAATTATGTGTTAGTATCTGTATGAATAAGTGAGGTTGTGTCTGTATAACTGTATAGGTGAGTAAATGGAAGTATGATTGATTCTTTGCATGACTGACTAAGTGTGTGAGTAACTCTGTATATGTGGCAGTGTGTGAGTGTCTGTATAGGTGTGTGAGTGCATATGATAGTGTTGTATTGATAAGTGACTGCATTTATGAGTGACTGTATGGGTGAATGAGTGGATGTGTGTGTAGACCTAGGAATCAGTCAGTGCGTATTTAGTAACTGGTATTGATGTATCTATTTTTTCGAAAATGGTATTCTGTATTTTAGAGTGGGTGTATCAAAGGTTATATTCAGGTGTGAGGAGGTGCATCAGATTTTCACGTGGATGATGTCATCAGTGATGTCATCAGTGGTCATTTGAGATGTCATCAGTGATGTCATCAGTGATGTCACTGACTTTGTCATGAATAATGTAATATGTGACGTCATCAGCAGTGCATTGTGGGGGCGCAAGTTATAGGTAGCCGAACTAACTATAACGCCAGAATTTCTATGGTTTTGTATGAGTGAAATGTCCAACTAACTATAACGTTCCTGAAACCTATAGTTTTTTTCAGTGAATTTCTATGGTTTTTTAAATGCTTATTTATAACTATAACGTGCCTGAAACCTAAGGTTTTTCCAGTGAATTTCAAAGGTTTTTTAAATGAAAATTTGTAAGTCTAATGTACCTCAATCCTATGTTTTTTAAATTTTTTATATTTTAAAAAATTGTGAATAATTTTTAGTTAGGAAAACTATATTCATTCTTTTAAAAAAAAAAAGTATTATAAGGGAGTCGCGCACCCTACACGATGGCTGCGCGCATTCCGGTAGCCATTTTGAAAAGTCGCGCTGTGGTCGCGACTTCGGCGTACTTTGTAAAGTAGATAATATCTTTAAATTAATTATAAATAAAAGTTTTCCTTTAAGTATTTGTTTAAATGTATTAATAAAAGTATTTTTAAAGTATTATTTTCAATATAATTTTGAATAAAAATTATTTGATTATTATTCTATTCGGAGGTTAGGAGGGATGGCCATTTTGCTCAATCTGTTTTGCAAGATTTTTTGGTCTGGTCAAGAGGACACCCTCCTTCGGGTGAGGTAGGGCTTGAGGATTCTTTTCAAAAGGTGAGGAATCAACAGGCAGAAGTATCCATCAGAAGAGCAAGTTACTTACCTTCAGTAACGCTTTTTCTGGTGGATACAGTATCTGCATGTGGATTCCTCACTGTCCCACCTGCCTCCCCGTTGTCCACCTGTTTCTACCAAAAAGATGCTTTTACTGTTTGGCATGAAGGTTTTTAATATGTCTTAATCATGCTTATGTTTTAATAGTGAGAAATGCTTGATCTGTTGCTATTTCTATATGCCTTTATTGGTTATGCATTTGTAGATATATATATATATAGTATACTATGTACACATGTGAAAATGTGTCAGTCAACCTGTTTACCTCAGTGGCACGGACAAAATGGGTGGAACTGACGTCAGTACGCCAACGAGGTCCTCTTATGGCTCCTATGACGTCATACATTGTCGCGAGTGGAGCCGTGCTATTATGACATCGTCGTCAACGTGGGAGAGCTAGGAAAGAATTTCCGTGGAATGCTGGTGCAGGGTATATTCACCTAAGTGTTCAGGCTAGTCCTTTGGGAGCAACTGTTTATGTTGCCACTCCAGAAACCGAAACCAGTGATCCGATGGCAGAGGCCCTGCAGATGGCACACGAGGTGGGGAGCCCAGTTGTGTGCACCGGCGGGCAGCGAAGTGACAAGCACCACTACCCACAGAAAAGGGAACGAGGGCACTGAATAACACAGGATCTTGTCTTTGTATCTGGCAGGAACAACAAGGTTAAAATGCCCTAGTTCCAAAATGTAGAAATAGTGCTACAACGGTCTTCGAGAGGACCTGCGATGGATGCCGCTTCTGCCTTCCGTACACTGGAGGCGGCACATGGGTCACGCAGTACGGTCATACTGCGGTGGGACGCACACTCTTTGACCTCTCATGGCACTGCTCCACACTTCGGGGACAATGCTTTCCATTAGCTGTGTTTTCTGATGACATGTAGCGCCGGCCCTGTCCAACAGCAGAACCCCTTTAGATCCAAACAGACTCTTCCACTCTCTCACCGGAAGTGAAACTAGGCCACGCGGACACTTTCACAATACAACGGCCGGGAATGCATTTTTCGGTGAAAAAAACAGATTTCTTCCTCCTAATTTATCAAATAAACGACTACAACGACTTTTTTACTTCACGATACCATTACAACGCATGCATTACCACGCATGCGTTGTACATCGCAAGGTCATTACTACGCATTTTTTTAGAACGCATGGTCATTTACCACGCATGCCTTTACAACAAATTTTGTTGTAAAGGTATGTATGGTAAATGACCATGAGTTCTAAAAAAAATGTAGACGATCCACGTCATCGTAAGGAAACAGAGGCTGCTCCGTTTCCTCACAACAACGTGCACCGCCCCTCAGAGACGACATGAAGCAGGAACCACGAGGAGATAGGAACCACGAGGAGTGAGAGGTAAGGGGGATTGGGCATGGGGTGGTGGTTACTTTTCTAGGGTTTAGGGTAGTGCAGTGGTTGTTGGGTAGTGTAGGGGCTCGTGCTGAGGGTAGTATTTTAGGGTTTAGGGTAGTGCAGTGGTGTTTGTGTAGTGTAGGGGGTCGTGCTGGGGGTAGTGTTTTAGGGTTTAGGATAGTGCAGTGGTGTTTGTGTAGTGTAGGGGGTCGTGCTGGGGGTAGTGTTTTAGGGTTTAGGATAGTGCAGTGGTGTTTGTGTAGTGTAGGGGGTCGTGCTGGTGGAAGTGTTTTAGGGTTTAAAGTGGGGCAGTGATGTTTGTGTGGTGTAGGGGGTCATGCTTCGGGTAGATTTAGGGTTTAGGGTAGTGCAGTGGTATTTGTGTAGTGTAGGGGGTCGTGCTGGGGGTAGTGTTTTAGAGTTTAGGGCAGTGCAGTGGTGTTTGTGTAGTGTAGGGGTCGTGCTGGGGGTAGTGTTTTAAGGTTTAGGGCAGTGCAGTGGTGATTGGGTAGTATAGGGGGTCGTTCTGGGCTAGTGTTTTAGGGTTTAGGGTAGTGCAGTGGTGTTTGGGTAGTGTAGGGGGTCGTGCTGAGGGTAGATTTAGGGTTTGGGGTAGTGCAGTGGTGTTTGGGTAGTGTAGGGGTCGTGCTGGGGGTAGATTTAGGGTTTAGGGTACTGCAGTGGTGTTTGGGTAGTATAGGGGGTCGTGCTGGGAGTAGATTTAGGGTTTAGGATAGTGCAGTGGTGTTTGGGTAATGTAGGGAGTCGTGCTGGGGGAGTGTTTTAGGGTTTAGGGTAGTGCAGTGGTGTTTGGGTAGTGTAGGGGTTCATGCTGGGCTAGTGTTTTAGAGTTGAGGGTAGTGCAGTGGTGTTTGGGTAGTGTAGGCGGTCGTGCTGGGGGTAGTGGTTTAGGGTTTAGGGTTTAGGGTTTAGGGTAGTGCAGTGGTGTTTGGGTAGTGTAGGGGGTACTGCTGGGGGTAGTGTTTTAGGGTTTAGGGTAGTGCACTAGTGTTTGGGTAGTGTAGGGGTACTGCTGGGGGTAGTGTTTTAAGGTTTAGGGTAGTGCGGTGGTGTTTGGGTAGTGTAGGGGGTTGTGCTGGGGGTAGTGTTTTAGGGTTTAGGGCAGTGCTGTGGTGTTCGGGCAGTGTAGGAGGTCGTGCTGGGGGTGGTTTGTCAGGGTTTAGGGCAGTGCAGTGGTGTTCGGCAGTGTAGGGGGTCGTGCTGGGGGTAGTGTTTCAGGTTTTAGGGCAGTGCAGTGGTGTTCGGGCAGTGTAGGGGGTCATGCTGGGGCTGGTGTTTCAGGGATTAGGGCAGTGCAGTGGTGTTCGGGCAGTGTAGGGGGTCGTGCTGGGGTAGTGTTTCAGGGTTTAGGGCAGTGCAGTGTTGTTCGTGCAGTGTAGGGTCTCGTGCTGGGGTAGTGTTTTAGGGTTTAGGGCAGTGCAATTATGTTTGTGTAGTGGTCAGCGCATGCGCTGCGTTGCTAGGCGAGACCTAAAAAGCATTGCGCCAATATAGCTGCCAACACTTCCTGGATTGAAGTGTTGGCAGCCAATTAGAGCCAAGGTCTAGCTTGTGTAGTTAGGTCCCGCCCAGATATATAAAGATTTTTTACCTTTAATATCTCAAACTACTGAACGGATTTACACCATTTAAAAAAAGGTCGCTTTATGAATCAAGCACTACCTTTTTGCCAAATTTGGTGTAATTCCGTCCAGCAGTTCGGGCTGTAGTCGTGTCTAAAGTTTCCTATGGGAAATATCATGGAGAAAACGCGTTTTGGGACCCCCTTTTTTCTCGGCCCCCGCTTGGCGAATCACCCCGAAATTTCAGGATATGAGCTGACCGGAGCGGGACCAACGTTTTGAAAATTTCGCGAAGATTCGTCAACCAGCGCCAAAGTTATTGGGAAAAGAATAAACGCTTTTTGAATAGAAACAAGGTCCTAACTATAACTACCTACTGGCGACCGCCAGTGGGTAATATACACTTTTATTGTTTGATTAGTTAAAAAACCATTACAATATAAATGCTTCAGTTCATTCGTGAAAAAGACAACTCAATAAAAATTACAAAACTGTGTTTTTCTTTCGATTCGGTAAAGCAATGTAAGCAGTTAAAATTAAGCTAAAAAGTCAGGTTCAGATCGGTAATGATTAACAGTCAAAGATTCTGTTATGGGACCTGTAGACAAAATGCCGCTCTGCTGAAGTAAAGGAGTATCAGCGGGTCTAGTATCTTGCAACAGTTTTGACGCTTTATACGATTTTGGTGAACCCAATGTTCAGCTTCGTGTTGTCCGGGTCTAAGGCAGCTATTATCGCTTGGCGGCATGATCGAACTTCTAACCTGATCCATTCTTCTCGCAATAAAGACCGTCTGTCTGCAAGCATTATGGGACATACACAGACTATGTGTTCAATGGATTCAGAGTAATAGCTGCACATCCTGCATTTAATACTGTTGTCCGAACGACGCCAGTCAGGATGATTCTTCAAAAAAGGCCATTCATCCATCCTCAGTGCTAAAAACTTTTGTTTCCAGCAAAGTGCAAATGTGCTTGTTAAGTGGAGTGACTCAACGCCTGGTTTAAAATTGGAAATCACTGCCCATGCATGCTTCCTCTTTGACAATATTGCCCTGCCAGAATAAAAGGACCAGTGCCGGACACTCTTCTTGACGATCGCCTATAGCGCCGGCTGTGAGGGATTTGTTCCCCAGAATTCCTTAACTCCAAGTAATTGTAGACTGTGATCCAAATGATGTTGATATTTCTGGCTGGTAGGGCTTTTCGATATTTCCTTTCAAAGTCTGGCCTCCAAGGAGCCCAACCGGGCTTGACGCAATCTGTTGCAGATCTTTATAAATGCGCCAGCCTCTATGCTATGGTAGTCTACTAGGCCTATATCGAGATGGACTTGGGCTGGCGCAGCTGATTTTGGCAGGCGGAACGCACGTTTATACATTTTTGTTGATTGTTCAGTAAAGTGCTTGTTGAGCCCCTCATGATCTCTTGACCATATGACAGAGAATTAGTTATCTTTGCCTTCATCACTTTCAGCATAGGGGTTAGACTTGGGCCAAGTAGCTGTTTTGACAATTTTGCAGTGGCGGCCTCTAGTGACAAAGCTTTGGCCTTTAATGCTTCTTTCTGCTTGACGAATGAACATCTGGTATCAAGAAAGATTCCCAGGTATTTGTAGTGGGGTGTTGATGCAGGCTTAGCGTTGTTAAAGTACCACCCTCCGCGTGACCTCTTTTGCTTCCCAAAGGAAATTGTTTTTGTTTTCAGCAGGTTCAACTCTAGGGAGTTTCTTGTTCTGTAGGGGAGCAATTCGACGAGTAACCTCTGTAGGCCAACTTTTGTTTGGCTTAGCAACACCAAATCATCGGCATACAACAGGTTGCTGATGCGGGTTCCGTCCAGTTGAGGAGGGGTGACAGTTAACACTATCAAGTATTGGGGATAAATCCGATATGAACAAGTTAAAAAGGAGTGGGGCCAACACACAGCCTTGTTTGACACCACTATTAGTTCTGATCTTCCTAGAGACGTGGGAGCCTTCGCCCAGCTTAATTCTAATCCATGTTTTCGAGTGGAGTTGCACTATAGCGTGTAGGAGCATCGGTGGTATGCCCCAGGACTCTAATTTTTGCCACAGCAGGCTCCGAGGCACTCGGTCGAAGGCTGCCTTAAAATCAACAAAGCAGCAGTGTAGTCGGGTTTGTTGGACTGCTGCTTTCTCTATCAAGACGCTTAACGTAAGTAAATTGGTTGTGGTGCCAGAATTGGCCACAAAGCCCGTCTGGTTAAAAGGGAGGCGCTTTGTTGTATCAGCCCAGGCCAGCAACTCTTCCAGTAAAATGCTTTCATAATATTTAGACTCGACATCGAGGAGTGCTATAATTCGATAATTATTTGGATTATTTTTCTTCCCGCTTTTATAAATTGGGTGAATGATAGCGCCTCTCCAGGACTCTGGAATGGTGTTATTTAGCCTGCAATGGAGAAACAAGGGGGTCAAGTAGACTGGCCATAGTTCAGCTTCTGATTTAAACAAGGTCTGGGGATGACCTTTTGGCCCTGGGGCTCCTTCGGCCCTAGCTTTCCCTATTGAGCACGAGATCTTGTTTTTTAGATCGTCTGATGTCGATACGGTCTCGGACAGTGATTCATTATTTTCCACGTAGCCCTCGTTTGTAGGTTCGTCTATTGCGTTAATAGCTGAGGGACTTAGGCCAGGTCGGCTTGAATTCTTAACTTCCGGAGATGGTGTCACAGCATTGGCTAATCCGAGGGGTTTATGGTGGTCGTCCTTTTTTATATGATCTCTGAAATGAGATGATAAAAACTGGATCCATTCTTCCGCGCTGATGTTTGTGCTACTGTGGTCACGGTTGCCTTATAAGCCCCTATTTACGAGTGACCAGAATTTTTTGAATTGGGGTTCTTGCTTTCGTAGATAAGTTTCAGCCAGAATTGATCTGAGGCGACTTGTTTTTTCCTGTGTATCGCGGACTTAAATGCTGCTTGGGCTTGCTTGCAATTGTTGAATTTGGTTATGTTACCTGGGCTCTTCCTTGACAAGCGAAGGGCTCGGTTTCTGTACACCTTTAATTTTTTCGTTGCTGGGGAGATGCGGAATTGAAATACTTGTGGTCGTGTACACCTCTTGGTCGGAATTTCATCAAGTAATTGTTTTATGAAGTTAGCCCAGCTACTGATAGCAGAGGAATCTGTGTCCGGTGGTAAGTGTAATAAGGCTCTGCATTTTTCCATCCAGGGGAGAGCCAAGCCATTTGACCATTTCAGTCGCTTTAGGTTCTCAGTATGACAGCCTGAATGGGTATGGGCAAGTTCCTGATGTCGTGGGATGTTAACTGATAATGTTATAATTTGTGGCCGATGGTCGCTCTCACCTTGGGGTGCGATGTGATAACTCTCAATCAGAGGGAGTGCTTCCCTACTCCGTAAGGAAAAATCCAAAAAGGAATGGGTTCAGCCATCTGATCGTGTCCAGGCAGGAGGGGTGTCCGTGAGAAAGCGCCTATTCAGTACAATGAATCCTACACTGCTAAGCTGGATGACAGCATACTCCCCCCAATTACGACGGTCTATTTCCAAAGGGGGCGGATTGTGAAGCAAGGTGTGGAGGAAACAATGGACAAACAATCCCTATGTCCTCAGGAGGATAACAGTAAAGGTTGGGGATGAAATCTCCTGAGATTATACTAGGTATGCTGCCATATGCACTTAGCAAATTGCAAACGATATTGGTCAAACTATCCAATTTGGATTTTTTATCGGTAGCACATATATATATATATATATATATATATATATATATATATATATATATACACACATATATACATCTCCAAACAGTCTTCTGTCGACGGGGGCCTCGACCCTGCAGGGCGGCCTCAGCTGATGGGGACAGAAACTCCTGGTAATTAATTCCACAACAGAAAGGTGCTGAGGCCAATCCACGGATCTTAAGCCTTGTTTATTTAAATGCAAAATGTGGCAGCAGGTACATAAACCTGACGTGTTTCGACGGAATGCCTTAATCATAGGTAAAGAGGTAACCAGACACAGGTGCTTTTATGTCCATGCCCCCACGTGACGTAGCTTAGTGCATGCAAGTCCCACAATGTATTATTACTGCCTTGAGAAACTTGCTGTATTGTGGCATTCATTCCAATGTTGCTTAATAGCGTTTTTTTAGAACGACAAAGTCTTTCAATTTGTCTTGCTTAAATGCAAACATAAAGTGTCACGTGCAATATAAATTACATTCTTGACTGCGTTTATTCACCAACCCCATTTTCTGTCCAGCTGCCACATCGAAACTCTTTTCATGCAAACGTGCATTAGTCCGGAATTGCCTGGAAAAGGTGAAAACCTCTACCTTTCTTGCCTCGAAAATCACGTACTTTTAGGTGCAATCCTCTTTCAACATGTGGGAGCAAGTAGGTCATGCCCCCCATATAACATCTCCAAACAGTCTTCTGTCAACGGGTGCCCCGACCCTGCAGGGAGGCCTCAGCTGACA
Source organism: Triturus cristatus (assembly GCF_964204655.1). Taxonomy (NCBI): domain Eukaryota; kingdom Metazoa; phylum Chordata; class Amphibia; order Caudata; family Salamandridae; genus Triturus; species Triturus cristatus. The sequence goes on from NC_140590.1 coordinate 562,676,618, forward strand.
GCAACAGAAACTCCCGGTAAGTATTCGGCGGAATGCCTTAATCGTAGGTAAAGAGGTAACGAGACCTAGGTGCTTTTATGTCCATGCACCCACGTGACATAGCTTAGTGCATGCAAGTCCCACAATGCATTGTAACTGCATTGAGAAACTTGCTGTATTGTGGCATCTATTCCAATGCTGCTTTATAGCGTTTGTTTAGAACCACAAAGTCTTTCAATTTGTCTTGCTTAAATGCAAAGATAAAATGTCACGTGCAATATAAAATACAAGACCAAACATTTCTACACAACCATGGACCTTCCACTCCAAGGATATGTCCTGGGTCAAAAATGTACTCGATGTAAGCTTCTTCTTGTACAGTTAACGTCAAGAACCTATTAAACCATCAGTTAGGCCACACCTGTGCACCTAGGGTGGAGTCCTATTTGTTTGTGATCTCTGCATCCTATGACTGATGGTTATTAACCAAGTTTAGGCCGGATTCTGTTGTCTTTTCCTACAGGTTGGGCAGCATGTGATGCCACTAAGGTTTGTGATCATGTATCTATCTAAAGACCGATGCACTTTTTTTGTACATTCTATGTACTTATTTGTGCAGACTATGTAGTCCTATTGTTGAAATCATGTGGTTTCACAAGCATTTCCCTTTTTTAAAAAAAAATATATATATTAGACTACTATTTTGTTTGGTTCTCTGTGAGCTGCTCTTTAGTAGGAGTGTGTGAAATTAGCATATTTTCTTTATGGGAAATTTGAGGAAAATTACATATGACTACGGAAAATGCACATTTCACATAAAATGCATCATCGTCTCAAAATCTGACGCAGGCAATCAATGCATGCCTAAAAAGTACCAGAACTGCAAGGACCTCAAACAGTCGCTCGCATTCTGGTTGATCGTATTGTTCCCACGCTAAAGTTACATGACGTGGTGTAACGCGTGATACTAGGAATTACATGTAACAAGCGAAATGCAAAACTCACAACATTATACAACATTATACAAATTAACGGGCATAATTTAAATTCTGCTCAATCCTACTTTTTAGTAACTCTTTAGTTGCTGCTGTTAAGCAAAAAATGTTTTACTGTGAATAAGGTCATGTATACTTTTAATTTACTTTATGGGAGGAGCCTAGCGCGCAACCAAGATGGCCGCGTAGGTGCGAGGCTCCCGAGGACCTCCGTGACCTCCTACATAAATCCTGAAAATATCCTGTCCTAGATGAGGGGACTGTGTTGGTGAGCCCGAGCTGAGGTGTCACCCGTTTTCCGCTTCCAAATTGGACCTCGGACACCGGCGGGAGCACCGATTGAGGTTTGCGGCCTTCTCCACGCCGGCCCCCCGGATTGGAGTTGCGGGGCGACCCGGAGACAAAGTGATCAACAGCGGCGGGCAAGGCTGGGCGACTCGCGTACCCCGCACTTTCACTTTCGCTTTTGCACCCTCCTTGCTGCGTAGGCGAGGTTGGGTTGCGGGGCGTTGTGCGGTGGTGTGGCCTCGTTGGGGTGCCCTGCTGGCCCGCCGGCTGTGACCCGTCCTGCGGACCTGTGGTTGCCCCCCCCGGAGCCCGTGAACTGGTTTGTCGGCCTTTTCCGAGGTGATTGGCGCGACTTGGGGACTGAAACCATGTCCACAAAACAAGATGGCGACCGGGCAAAGGTGAAATCGACCCGCCGTGGCGCAGCCCAACAGTCCAACAACATGGACCGCTACACCCTCCAGAAGGGATCTCCCGAGGTGCCGCGTAGGTCCCCTAAGGGCCCGACTGATGCTCCTGCTCTGCCCACGGATCTGACCCTGCGAGATGTCATGGGCGCTATCGCCGAGATGAAGGCCTCGGTGGACCAGCGCTTTGACACACTGGCGCAGAAGATTGACTCGGTCCACGTGGATGTTGGCCTGGTGAGGGCCGATTTATCCAAGACCAATGACCGGGTCGATTCTTTGGCCCACACCACCTCGGGCCTCACAGCGGACGTGGCGGCCCTCCAAAAGGAGGTGCGCCGGCTTGGCCAGGCGAGCGCCCTGATGGATCGTCGACTGGAGGATTCCGAGGGTCGGGCCCGGAGGAACAATGTCCGCATTGTAGGGGTGCCGGAGGGACGTGAGGAGGCGGCGGCGGACCTGTTTGTGGAGGACCTGATTCTCACCCATCTCCAGCCCCGGGGGCTGAGTAAATTCTTTGCGGTGGAACGTGCCCACAGGGTTCCTGGAGGAAGACCTAAGGCCGGAGCCCCTCCGAGGCCTCTCATTGCCCGGATTTTCAACTTTCGGGACAGAGACGCTATCCTGCAGACTTCTAGGCAACAAGGACCGGTCAGACTTGACAATATGGACGTAAACTTCTATCCTGATTTCACCCCAGCGGTCCAGAAGCAGAGACTGAGCTTTATCGGAGTCAAACGTCGTCTACGGGACCTGAACCTCAAGTATGCGATGCTTTTTCCAGCTAAGTTGCGGGTGGAGGTGGATGGCCGCACGCACTTTTTTGATCGTCCCGAAGCAGCCGGGGACTGGTTGGACTCCTTGCCCGGGGATCGGGGCCGGGGGGGTGGGGGGGGCGCGGTTGGAGGGGAGGGCTCGCCGGATCAGAACTGAGGGACTAATAGCAGGCCTCGCTCTGGACAACATTATCGTCACTTTTGACTGTTCGTCAAGTTCCCCTCCTGTGGAGGTGGTACGGGGTCTCTTGGGGGCTTTCCCTCCTCCTCTGGGGGACTAGTTAGTTTAATCATTCATGGAGCGACAGGCACACTGCACTTTGGGGGGGCTGTTTGGGCTCATGCAGGGGTGCAGGGAGGGGGGAGTTCTGTTGGGATGGGTGGGTTGGGGTGGGGTGTTGTTCGTTTTTACCGCAAGGCAAACCCTTTATTGTATTGGTGTTTTTAAGGTGCTCTCGGGGGGACGAATGATGGCTTCTGTAGGTGATGGGGGGTAGGGACCTGACTTTATTGTCCTGGAACGTTAATGGACTGGGGGATAGGATCAAGCGAGGTGTGGTCCTGCAGTATTTGAAACGACTTTCGCCAGATGTGGTCTTTCTGCAGGAGACACACCTTATTGGTAATTCCTTTTGTGCCATGAATCGGCGTGGCTATCGCTTGGTGGCCCACTCGGGCTTCACGTCGGGCTCACGGGGGGTGGGCATCATGGTGAAGAACTCGCTCCCGTTGGAAATAGACGAGGTGCGCCATGATGAGAGGGGACGCTACACTGTCTTAGTGGGGAGAATGGAGGGCAAAGTAGTTGTCTTTGTATCAGTATACGTCCCACCGGGGTTACAGTCTACCACTTTTGCAGACCTAGGGCGCCTCCTCCTTGACCTTCCGGGGGGGCTTCTGGTGGTTGGGGGGGACTTCAATGCGGTGGTTTCTGGGACCGTGGATCGTCACCCCCCTAGGGACCTCCCCCGGGCGCAGGCGTGGCTGTCCGGCTTCTTAGATACACTGGGATTGGTGGACTGCTGGCGATTAAAACATCCCACGCAGCTGCAGTACACTTTCCACTCGGGTGCCCATGGTAGCCTCTCACGGCTTGATTATGTCCTTGTCCCTGCGGCCTATGTTGGGAGGGTAGGAGAGGTGCGCCATTTGGCGCGGGGTATTTCAGATCATTCCCCGCTCCTGTTGCACGTTGATGTCTTCCCGAGGGGGGAGGGCAGGGTGGCTCCAATCAATGCCTGGTACCTGCGCGAGCCCACCATTCGCGCTGATTTGATTAAATCCTTGCAGCGGTATTTCGATGAGAATGTGGGGTCCGTCCCTTCGGCTATCTCCCTGTGGGAAGCCTTCAAGACAGTTCTTAGAGGGGAAGCCCTCTCCTTTATCTCCCATGCCCGGAGGCGTGAGCAGGAGGAGGTGACCCGGGTGGAGGCCGAAATCGCTGAATTGGAGGGTGCTCTAGAGGGTGGGGTGACGGATGCTGCACCACATGTCCTACAACTTAAGCAGGCGGCCTACAGGGCCCTCGTCACGGAGGCGGCCAGGGGCCTCTGTAGAGAGCAACAGGGGCGACTGTATGATGTGGGTGATAAGGCTGGTAAACTGCTTGCATGGTTGGATAAAAAGGAGAGAGCGAGTCGTGTGGTCCCGCTGATTGAGAGGATGGATGGTGTGCGTGTCACCGAGCCGGAAGACATTGTCTCTTGTTTCGCGGATTATTTCCGCGAGGTGTATTCCCCGGTTTCTCCTTGCTCGGAGGAGGATTCCCATGCCCTGCTTAGGGATATCGCGCTGCCGTCCCTTTCGGTGGAGAACAGGGTGTCGTTAGATGCCGCTCCTACCTCCGACGAAATTGCCCTCGCCATACGCTCGGTCGCATCCGGCAAGGCCATGGGCCCGAACGGCATTCCTATCGAGTTGTATAAGCTGCGACCGGATGTACTGGCACCCCACCTCCGCGCGATGTTCCTGGCGGCCCACTCGCTGGGCTCCCTCCCGCCGGACCAGCGTCTGGCTACAATCGTGGTGATTCACAAGGAAGGGAGACCCCGAGACCGGGTTACATCCTATCGGCCTATCTCGCTCTTGAATGCGGAGCCCAAAATCCTCGCCAAGGTGCTAGCCAACCGGCTGGTCGGCGTGGTGGGCGATCTGGTCCACCAAGACCAGTCCGGCTTTATTCCCCATCGCAACACGGCCCTCAATCTGCGGCGCTTGCACAGGGTGCTCGCGCGTGTCCCGTTTATGCGGGAGCCGGCCATATTGGCGTCCTTAGACGCCACCATGGCGTTTGACACGCTCGAGTGGCCATACATCTGGGCGATGCTGGCGAAGTTTGGATTTGGCCCGGGGTTCATCAGCTGGGTCAAATTGTTGTATTCGGGCCCATTGGCGCAGGTGGTGGTGAATGGAAGAGTATCGGTCCCATTCGAGCTGGGACGGGGCACGCGACAGGGCTGCCCCTTGTCGCCGCTCCTGTTCGCGCTGGCCTTGGAACCCCTAGCGGAGTGGCTGCGGTGGCACCCTTCCATCCGTGGTCTCCGTTGGACCCCCGAGTATGAGGACCGCGTGTCCCTATACGCTGACGATATCCTTTTGTACCTAGCCTCCCCGCGTAAATCACTGATTGTCCTGGTTGATGTTTTGCGCTCATTCGGCCGCAACTCAGGCCTTGTCATCAACTGGGCTAAATCATGTGTGTATGTGCTTTCCGGGGAGGCTCCCGTCCTCCCGCGGGGCTGCCCGATCCAGATTGCCTCTCAGGGGTTTCGGTACCTGGGTGTTTATATTACTCTGGACCCGGAGGCCCGCTATGAGCGGAATTTGCTTCCCCCCCTCCAGCGCTTGAAGGAGGACGTCGCGCGCTGGCGGCGCCTGCCGCTTTCGCCGCTCGGCCGGGCGGCATTGTTTAAGATGGTGTCGTTGCCACGCTTCCTGTACGCTCTCCAGAACACTATGGATTTAGTCCCGGCGCGCTACTTTCGTGAGGTGGAGAGTCTACAGCGCTGCCTGTTCTGGGACGGGAGGCCGCGTATTGCCCTGGCGAAGTTGACGCTCCCATGGTATGACGGGGGGATTGCCCTCCCGGATATTAAACAGTATTACTGGGCCTCCCAGCTAGCTGCAATTAATCATGGCCTTTACGGGCCCGCCTTAAACCCGGCATTTGAAATGGACAAGATGCTCCTGCCTGGTGGCGACTATAATCGAGCGCTCTACTCTGGCGCGCCCGACCCCCGCCTGACGGGACCTACGCGTGTCATGGTGCGAGTATGGCACGCGGCTAATGCAGCTATGGGGTGGAAGGACCGTTTGACCCGGGCATCACCGTTGTACGCGTCTGAGCGATTGGGCTCCCTGTGGACCTCGAAGGGCTTCGAGAAGTGGGACACGATAGGCATCAGTAAAGTGGGGGATCTCTGGACGAGGGGGGGCTTTAAAACATTCGAGACGCTGCAGACGGAGTTTCAGCTGCAGGGCAGTGAATACTTTCGGTACTTGCAGGTCCGTCACGCACTGGGCTCCGTCTTCTCAGACGTCGCCTCCATCCCGGAGTCTTCCCCCCTGGAGGATAGAGTGCTGGATGGCCACGTTCCGGACAGCACGATCTCCCTTATTTACAAAAAATTGATTTATGACCGCTCGGGCTTGCTGGCTGGCCTCCGCGAGGCTTGGGTTGCCGATGGGCTGGAGTTGGACGACGAGGACTGGATTTCCGCGGTGGCCTCTCCGAAGGAGGTGGCCATACCGGCTCGCCTTCGCTTCGTCCAGCTTAAGGTACTCCACCAGGTTTACATGACGGGGCCAAGGCTTCTGCGTATGGGCTATGCTGAGGATGGGGGGTTGTGTAAGCGTGGGTGTGGTGCTTTGGCGACTTTTTTGCATATTTTGTGGGAATGCCCGAAGGTGGAGCGATTCTGGCGTGGTGTGCATGAGGTCCTGCGAGTGGTTACGCATGTCGCGCTGCTGCCTGAAGCGAGGAGATGCCTGCTGAATGTGTGGGAACCAACTGACTACTCGGTTCCGCAGACGCGATGGGTGACTCTGGGATATATGATAGCTAAGCGTGACATTGCTCAATTGTGGGGATCCCAGAGGCCCCCGGCGGTGCCGGCCTGGAAAGAACACATGGATTGGTGCATGTTCCGAGAAAAGGTGGTGTATGTGGCGAGGGGTAAGCCTGGGGCATGGGTGAAAGTATGGGGCCCCTGGAACGCCTACCGCGGGGGTATCTGCGCACCACCACTGCTGCCTGCTGCCTCACCAGCCCCGTCCCCTTAGTTGACTCCTTTCCCTAGCCCCGGGCACAGAGTTCCCCCAGTCCTCGATCTGTTCCCCTTCCCCTCTTTAGACTCCTGTGGATGGCGGGGGTCCCCCATTCGGGGAGCACGTGCTGTTATTTTCGATTGCGGGTTGCCTTGCGGGTGTGGTTTTTTCGTGTTGTTTGTATAAAATGAAACCGTATTGTGGGGTCAGAGCGATGTGGCCCACGACGTTGATACCTCCTGATTTTGCTTCTCTGCAACGCCAAGTGTTTTTTGAACGTATGTCATATGCTCCTGCCATTCTAGCGGCCGGCCGGAAGGTTGTAGGCCCATACTTGTATATTCTTGAGATTGCAATAAACGGTTTAAAAAAAAAAAAAAAAAAAATTTACTTTATGTTTTCAATTGAATGCTGCTGTTGTTTTATGTTTATTTTTGAAACAATTAAACTTATTTCGGATTCTGAATGACACCTAAAGCAAAATGAAATTAAACAACAACACATATTCAAATCAATTAATGATGTTACATTCATAGTCCTCTCTGTAAAATTGGTAAGGGTAATTCGATATGTAACATTATTTGTAAGGTGATTTTCAGCATTTGTAACTGCATCTTTTTCTTTACGGGTGTGGTCATGAGTTTTCAATTTAGTGTCCGGGTTATGGTTTGCATGTCTGTTGTGCAAGTTGTGGTTTGGGCTCCTAAATAACTTGCAAATTTTACTAGACTAGATTTGTGGGTTTAAGTCCTACACATAAGTGCGATTTAACTGTGTATTTTATTGGAATTTCTGAGGTTTTTTATATATATGTTGAGGTGTTATAAAAAAACGAATCTTTACTTACATAATGCACACCATGACTGAAGCCAAGCCATATGTTAATTTTATTTTGAACTTTTCAGCAAAGTGGTGCCAGTGTTTTAATTAATTACTTTATAATTTTAGTAAAATTAAATATCTTGGCTAACACCAGACCTAAAAATGCCTCTTCAGTGAAACGCATGTGTGAACCATACCTACGCAGCGGCTCTCAGCCACCTCACTCCATGTCACTGATATTAGGTTTCAAGTCCTACTGTGCTTTTCAGCTACAAATAGGTGCTAAAAGGTGTGTTAGTGTGATTCACTCAGCAAACAATTGCTATAACACCCAAATGCATTAAGTTGCCATGAAATTAAAAATTGAGTCTACAATGACTTTGAGTGGGGTTCCCACAAGCATGGGTAGTTCATCTGGTTCCGTTTTCTCTTTGCTTTATAGAACTGGTAATTTTAATCTACTCATTAAACATGCACGAACATACGCACCACAGTGAAAAGGAAAAAATCCTGGCATAGATGAGCTACTCTACTAATGCATGGAGCATGAGGCTTTTGGAAGAAAGTGGTAAAATCAGCAAATGCTCAAATTCCTCAAGTCCGTGCACTACTAGCTCATCCAGTGCTTGCTTTTGCTATTCATTTGGAATGAATAGGATGAAAAGTCCCTGTATAAATGCATGAGAGCTAGAGCAGAGGGGAACATAGCTGTTTCCCAGATTCCTCAATGAGTGCAATTCATGCATGGGGACCTGGGAAACATGAGAGCCCTGCAGGTGTAACCAGTGAAATGCCAAGAGCCATTTGTTTTGTCGAGAATTCTGTAGCCGTTTTTAGCCCTGCAGGCATAACCAGTGAAATGCCAAGAGCCATGCTTTTTGTCAAAAACTTTGTAGCTGTTTTAGGTCCCACCCTGAGTCCTTGCATGCGCTGTCACTTGCAAGACATTTTCTTTACTTACAGTGGGCTTAGAGCCTACCAATTGCTTTCCATTGGTTAGCTTCACCATCACTCTCATTTGTTTGCCTCTCTATGCTCCGTGCTAGCTGTTTTTTCTTCTTCTTTGTGTGTTTGTCCTGCCTCTGGAGCATGGCCCAAGTACTTGTGTACTTCCAATGCTTACGCTTTGGGAGCTTCTTTTTTCTTTTAGTTGTAGCTCTCCATAAGAGTGCATGTGTCTGCAGGCCGTTTCCCAACTCCTCCCATCCCACTCCACATTCTTGCTTGTCCCCTGCCTCCTCCTGTTCTACGTTATTTCTTGCCCCCTTCCAACCTCCCGTCCTGCACTGTTTTGCTTGTCCTCATTGTTGCTTATCCATCCTGTCCTGTGTTGTTGCTTGTCGTCTCCCACCCCGGTCCTGCATTGTTGCTTGTCCCCTACCACCTTTCTACCCTGCAATGTTGCTTGCCTAACTCACCCCACATTGCTGCTTTCCCCTCCCCCTCTCATGCTGCATTGTTTTTCTTGCCCCCATTGTTGCTTACCACAGTTGTTGCATGCTTCCGCTAGTGGCATGTTGTTGCTTGACCCTCATCACCCGTTGGACCCTCATTGCGACTTGCCTCCTTCAATCATCACGTCCTGCTTTGTTTTGCTTGCCACATTGTTGATTGCCCTTACTGTCCTGTATTGTTGATTGCCTTCTCCCATCCACCCGTCCTATGTCGTTTCTTGATGCTGTTGTTGCTTTCTCCCTCTCACCCTGTATTGTTGATTGTCTATATTGTTGCTTCCCCTCGCAGTTTTGCTTGCCCCCATTGCTGCTTGCCCCCTTTGGTGCTTTCCCCCTCCTGTCCCACATTGTTGCTTGCCGCTTCCTACCCTTCTGTCCTGTGTTGTTGCTTACCCCGTTGTGGCCTGCCCCCTCCCACACAGCATTGTTGCTTGCCTGCCTGTTGCTTCTGCCTCCTACCTTACTATCCGGCATTGTTTTGCTTGCTCCCATTGTTATTTGCCCCTTCCGTCCCACTTTGTTTCTTGTGCCCTCCCAGCCCATATTGTTGCTTGCCTGCTTTGTTGTTTCTTCCTCCCAACATCCTGTCCCGCGTTGCTTCTTGCCTTCTACTACTATCACATCCTCCATTGTTGCTTGACCCCATGTTTGCTGGCCCTCTTCCACCCTACAGTGTTGCTTGCCCATGTTGTTGTTTCCCCCACCCACTCTTCCGCCCTGCGTTGTTTGGCTTGTGCCTGCTGTTGCTGCCCTTGTTGTTACTTGCCCCCTCCCATCCCATGTTGTTTCTTGTCCCATCCCACCCTTATGTCCCTCATTGTTGCTTATCCCCGTTGTTGCTTGTCCCTTTTGTTGCTTGCCCCCACCCTACTTTGTTATTTGGCTGCATTGTTGCTTCCCACTTCCACCCTCTGATTACCAGTTGTGTTGCCTTCCCTCTCCCATTCTGCATCGCCACTTGTCTCCGTTGTTACTTGCCCTCTCCTGCCCTGCATTATTGCTTGCCGGCATTGTTATTTCGCCTACACCCTCCTGTCCTACGTTGTTGTTTGCCTCCTCCCACCCCTCCTTGTTGCTTGCCCTCGTTCTTGCTTCCCCCTCATACCTTCCCATCTCCAGTTGTTTTGCTTACCCCTGTAGCCGCTTGCCCCCTTCTGTCTTACATTGTTGCTTGCCCCTGTTGTTGCTTGCCCCCTCCCATCCCGCATTGTTGGTTGCCTGCATTATTGCTTCCTCCGCAACCTCACGTCTAGCAATGTTTTGCTTACCTCTATTGTTGCTTGCCCCCTAAAATCTTGCGTTGTTGCTTGCCTCTTTAACCTGGGATTGTTGCTTATGTGTGTTGTTGCTTCCCCCTCCTACGTCATTGCTTCTCCCCTCTTACCCTTCCGTCCCCCCAGAAGAAATAAGCATTGGCGAAGCTGATAGCTTTTGCCCATGTGACCTGTTGGCTTGGTTTTTAGCCATGTTGCACAGAATTATGGCTGCTATGTAGCATGTCTGAAAAATAATAAAACAAACTATAATGTGGCCAGCGCTGGCAGCGTCAGAGCACTTTTTTTATTGCACGCAGGAGGACAAGGCAGCGGGTGGGAAAGGTAGGCGGCCTCTACATCCTCTGTGTTGCCCTCCCACCTTCCTTTCAAGATACCTCCCGCCAGCAAAAAAATATATATATATCGCTATGACACAGCTACTGGCCGTGTCATAGCAGCCTTTTTTTAAACTTGCAATCATGCTGCACAGCATGGCAAAAAACATTGACAACGGCAATACTGTGCATTGACGAGACTTGGCTGGTGGCGACTTGTTTGTCACCAAACTCAACTGCTCACAGCTAGTAATAACCCTGAGAGATAATGGGTAAAGTGTGCCCTCTTGGCAGGCAGTGTTGTCACCTGCTATGGCCATGCACCTGAAGATAGCTGGAAGTTTCTCCTTTCTTTGGCTGGCTATCATACTGCAGGAAAAGGTCTTGCATGCCTATGCTACAATCATGGGATAAATTGATTTCAGCAGACAGGGAGTAAATGGGACTTCAGGCAAAGGCAAGAAATAATGTCTGAATTCCTGATGGGTGAACTTTTTCAGTCAACTCATGGACGAAGTTTAAAACAAAGCCAACCAGAGTTATTAGATGTGCACGTCTTTTCACTCTAATTGGAATGAGATATGACTACATTTACCAGAATACATTTGTTTCTTAAACAAAAGCACCTAACTAGACTTAGTGCAAAAATGGCACCATTTGGTTAGGTATGAGGGTGCATTCCAATGATACTGCTCTACTTTTACCCTCTTACTCTCCCCTCCGTCCATACAACTGCCCTTTCTCAATCCTGCCATTTCCCCCAGGTCACGTGTGACACCTTTCGCCTTTTACGGCAAAAGCACCTTTCACACTGGGACATATACTCAATACTTTCAGTGTTAAAAGCAAAACTACAGGCAATGTCTACTGGGGCGCTCGGTGATTTTTAAAATTGGGGCACTCCCTCGTCTGCTCTACTAATTGCAAAACCACCCATTCCCGATCGATAAAAACGTTCCTTAGCAAAGTTAATGCGCAACTCCAACTGCTGCGGCGGTGTACCACTTATCGCCTTAGCGAAATGTTGTCAACCCGCGGTGGATGGGGGATTGGCCACCCAGGCAAACTACTATACTACTGGGCAGCGCATCTGCTTGTTGTGAATGAGGGGTGGTGAGGTGGCTTTGGGGAACCTTCGTATGCTGAGGATGTCTGTTGAGTGGCCGTGACCTTCCCCACCTACTCTATGAGGGAGGGCCTCTGCAGCTTTCTCTTCCACCACCCAAGTTGTGCTGGAGGTATGGAATGCTGCCATGAAGTCTGTGGGATGGGCTAATCGTCTCACTTTGGAGACCCTGTTGTGGCTCGGCACCAGAATTCCGCAGAGGGGATTTGCGGCCTGGGACTCTATAGGCATTTCAAAGTTGGGGGATGTGCTGCATGGTGGTATGCTCAAGTCCTTTCAGGACCTGCAGGAGGAATATGACATGCACCGCACGCAGTTCTATAGGTATTTGCTGCTCCGTCACGCCCTTTTCCCTCTTGGAAGATATCCTAGAGTTTTCCCGATGGAGGCCAAAATCCTTCTTGTAATCTTCAAGGAACATAAATTATCGGAAATATAAAACATGTTACAGTGTACTGTGCCGGACCCGATGGTGGAAGTGTGGCAGGTGTGGGGAGGGTGAACTGGGCTGTCTGGGTGACGACGACTGGAGGGAGGCAGTGGAGGCCCCCAGAGAGGCAGTGATTGCCGCCCAATTTCAATTTATCCAAATCATAGAGTGTATCTCTCTAGGGCCAGACTCCTCTGCATGAGCCTGATCCCTGTGGGAAACTGTCTGCGGCACGGGGACCCAAGGGGGGATTTACCTCATACGTTCTGGCACTGCCCGGGGCTGGGCCACTTCTGTCGTGGCATGCTGGGTTGACTTGAGAGGGTGATAGGTTGGACTATCCCCGCGACCATAAACTCATAGTTTTGCAAATCACGGATGATCTGGGAGGCACTCACTATCAGAAGACACATTTTTGGTTTGGACTCATTGTCGCAAAGAGGGATATTGCCAGGGCCTGGAAGGCGACGGGGGCCCCCACATGTAGACACCTAGGCCAAGGGCATGGATTACTGTATGGAAATTGAACGTCCAATTTACTTGTCATGGGGCTGCCCCCAGAAACATAAGATCTGGAAGGATTGAGCAGCTAGAACTGTGTGCAGAGAGGCCATGGGCGGATGGTGGGGTGGGCAATATCAATGTACGAGCGGGGAGATGGGATCCTGCCCTACTGTCGGTTGGTGAGAAGTTCAGTTGTGGGATGTAATGTGATGTCTTTTCCAGGAGTGGGCAGTGGCGCGGGGTGGGAGGGACTCGACAGACGACGGCGACGAGGGAAAATTAATTATTTATTTGGTTTTCCCTCGTCGTCGTCTGTCGAATCCCCTCCCCTCCCACCCCACCCAATCGTCCCACCACTCTTACCTGCCTGGGCTTCTCATGGTCTTTTCTGCCTTCTTCTGGTAGTGTAATGTATTCTGATATTTTGCATTGGCACTGCGCTCATTGTGCTGCTTTTACATTGAAAGCTGCACATTTTTGAAAAGTAAAAAAAAAAGAAACTACAAGGAACGTGCTCTTGGCTAAAAAGCCAGAATGATGAATGTGTCATGCGATATATGGGACCCCGTGGTACCAATGGCAATCCCTCTGGGGCCTCTGGGGATAACATACCTCGCATCCAGATGGGTCCTGCGTGAGAGTCTTTGTAGAGTACGGAGTTCTGGTGCATGTGGGTCAAGTACATCTGGACACACATCCACAGGACAGACAGCAGCATCAGGGTGCACAGGAAGGCCAGCACATCTTTCTCTTCGATGGGTACGTGGTCTACCGAGCCTGCGGTGATGAGACAGCAGCCCAGCAGGAGGATGTTGATGGCCATCAGGACGGATAGCGCACGCCCTCCTTTCTTCCAGAGTCCGAAGCTGTCAGGCGCACTCCCTCCCGGCAGGACGCCGGACTCACCGTGCTGGTTTGGGGGGAGAGATTCATCCATTTCCAGTTCTGTGACTGACTCTTCTGGGGAGTCTTGCACCATCAGGTCCCGAGTCCAGGGGCCACTATCTGGAAAGACAAGACATTATGAGTATTAGAACCTTACATGAAATGGTATTATTGGCTCAACTTACCAGAAACATTATTTTGCGGCTACTGACTACTTGTTTGCCTACGTACTAGTTCAGTGGTAATGACAGCCTGCCCTGCGTGAGATTCAAAGGGTGGAGGCTAATACCATAACTGCCCTCATTTTGGACGGCATCAGCTGTTAATTGCCATTGCCTTCATTATGCGCCCTCAACTCGGATCGATTATGGTGTAACAGGCATGCAACGATGTTGGCCTCTTTCTCCAGGAGGCATTAACCACTTTTAATGTTCTGTGGCAGAGCACTCTAATGTTAATGAGTCACTAACGGGGCATACCAAAGGCTTTCATTAGTGGGGTGCAGAACAAGAGGCCACTGGACTTCACACAGTAGTGAAGTACATGGGGGTTTGTATGGGGGCACTGTGGAATACAGCTCCCCACAAGTGTTCATGCGTGTGCCTGCTGTGCAGCTGACCTGTATTGTAGCAGGGACACATCCTGGTCCAGTGTACTATATGAACACAACACAACACATAACATCACAAATCACCATCTATACTGCCTCCGTCCAGGTAGTAGGTCCAGAAAAGCAAAGAACCAGTCATACAAAGCTACCTGCTTGTCCCACTCTGAGAAGTATGTTAAGAATTGCCTGTTGAAGCAGGGCGAATAGAACTATGAACAGCAATCACACTCTGTAAAGATGGGTACAACATACTCCTAGAGGAAGCATATCATGGACTCTCACTCCGTGCCTCTCTCACTCCAGCCCCAGTGAATCACACATAATGTTGCGTTAGCATAGGGTGCACGCTCAGGTATTGTTTCACGCACATAAGATGGCATCACCACTGTTTGGTATTAAGCGGCCATTGCTTATTTTATTACATCAGCCTTAACCCTTTGAAGTATCGGGTGAATCAATTGAGAACTTTGTCACCACACCTTGTGTGCACACTTTGACACTTTGACATGTGATGAATAAGAGATGATACGCATTAGGACCGCATGCAAATGATAACACATCTTTTAGATGATGACATCATAACTGCATTGCAAGTGTTAGCGTCTTGGGCAGCTTGATATGACCTTCTTTGTCTAACATCAGTGTCCAAATATAATCCGAATGTGCATTATATTAGTACTTTACATTATCAGGAATTTACAACTTTGGGTATTGCTCCTTCTTCGGAGGTAGCATGGGAAGTCTATTTGACTGAAATCTGACAGATAGGAACATGAGCGATCTCATTACAGAGGGGGTAAGCAATGTGGAACCCTCTTCTGAGATTAGTGTGGGTGTCCACAAGACAGTTTCAAAGTGTAGTTTCTACTGTTTTATAAATCCACTGCTTCCAACAGCACTTTATGGTAGCCTTTTTTCTCCCGCATGCAGGGCGTGGTTCATTCTTTGGACACGGGTGGGGTATAGTGTAATAGAGGGAGTTTTAGTTGATTTCTGGTTCTCCTCTTTGTCCCTAATTATACCAGTCCTAATCCCTCTCTACCCCTCCTTGGTAGCTGGTTACTTTGACCTCTGATGGCTTTGGAAGTAAAAGGAGGATTGATGGATAAAGGAGCCATTTTGAACTCAGTCCAAAATAGTTCTAACCTCCAATTATTTTGAGCTTGTGCTCCCTGTTTCACTAAGGTCTTTCTGAAAAAGTTGCCACTCGCCTTGTCACGAGCCACATAGAAACGGATCATTGATTCACAGGTTGCTGTAGTCATGCTAGCAACAACAAGAACAAAGCAGTGTGGGCTATTCTATGGTCGCCTAGTATGAATATACACACTCAAAACAGACCGAGTCGCTCAACTCTATACGACCCCATTGCTAAGGAACCGTTGTATAAACTCGATTTTTATAGAAAGCTGAACCAGGAGTTCTTTGCATCTTTGCAACTTATCCCTCCTGTTTTTAGAATATTACATAGAACAGTATACAAAACAATATCATTTGATCAACCCTAATTCCATGGATAACATTTATATCACACAGTCACGCTCCTGTTGAAGATGCTACTTTTATTGGTTCTTCATGGACATAAGTTAATCAGCCCAGCCAACGCGTTTCATCAGTGAGGACTTTATCAGGATTTGAATTTTTGTGAACAAATCCATAGGACCAATTACTATAGTTGAAGCCTCAGTGCGGCACTGTATATGCCCTCATACAATAGCCAGAAGTTTTTTTTAATCTTCTTACAAATCCATTTTCAGGGATGTCGTTTTCTAATTCAATAGTTTAGTATATAAATGTGTGACTCCAAGATATAATCCTCCCTGTAGGATTCGGATCACAAAATGCCAACAGAGTATTAGCCACCGTCTTCAGGATTCTGATCAAACTATTTAAATAAATATGAAAAGCAGAGATATTTTAGATGCCTTGCTTTTTTTACTTTCTAGTAGAAGGTTCCTGTCTGGATGAGAGACCACCTACTAAGGTAAGGCCTCTGAGTAGGGTTTAGGACTTTGACCAATGACCAGCAAGTACTTTAGACACGCGTGCCTATCACTTAGGAGCAATAAATTCTGGAGCTATGCTAGCAGCCTTCTCAGGCCTCTGCTCTCCACCCCACAAAATGCTTTATACAAACATTGACATGTGTTTACGTGTGCCTATTTCACCATAGTCAGGTTCATTCATGACTGCCCCGTTCGCACCCTTCAGCCCCAGTATTAATCCTGAATTTTAGTTCCTCTTTAGCCACATTATGAGGATGTCTGTCAAGTGGCACTTTGTCACCTGTGACACTGTCACCCAATTCTGACGTTTTAGCCAACTCCACATACTAAGCGCTGACTTACAATTTTATTATTAAAACTATAAACCAGGGCCGGCTGAAACTTTCAGCTGTTACCTGGTGCCACTTTCATAGCTATACAAGTTGTAGTAATGCAAAGCAATCAACAAGGACTTTCATGGATTATGCAATGCTTAATTTGTGTTTGTGGTTTTCGGTGCTCACCACCGGCACTTAATAGCAACACCACCACTTATGACACTCTGCCACATGAGGGCACTGTCTAATTTGGGGATGAGCACAATCACAGTTATTTATTGATTCAATATACATTGAAAATGACTAAATCCTGCCACCCAAACCCTTCGTATAGCTTTGGGGGCCTGTAAAAGTCTCAGTTGTCACTCGTGTTGTTGTTGTGCTGATACTGGCGTTGGCAGCGCAGGCAGGGGCAATGGGTGGTTGAAGCTACAGTGGACTCCTAACGAAGTGCCATGGTATCCTTTTAAAAAACTTTTTTTTTTTTTACAATTTAAGAAATGGATTTATGTCTATTGGTATCTCTGGTCATACCAATGTGGGGAATACAGCAAGGGAGGAATATTCCTATGGGGCACCATGAAGGACGGAGGAAGCAAAATCAAAGCGCTTTCAACATGCATGGATTTTGATTAGATTAGCATGAGGACCCGTGTATTGGGGCAGCAGGTTGTTGGTCTTGGGATATGCCTGTTAGGAGTGGGTTGGGTTGTCTGTGTTTCTCAAACGATGCCTGTAGTTTTCAGAAATACCTCTGTTTTTACGGAGAATCCTGTGGTTCTCAGAAGCAGATGCTTCTTTGACAGCTGTTATTAGCTCCCCGGTGATCTGACCCTTGGAGCACATGCATCTTGGATAAATGTCTGTTGTTTTCAAGAGGTCTGCCTATAGTTCACATGGAGACTCCATCATTACCAATGTCATTGGTTCTCTGGCTCACCTATGTATTTGCGTAAAGTATGAAGTTGCCAGCCCTATTCATTTATGAGTTCATTCAATTATGTCTACATCAAAAATGTTATATATGGAGAAGATGTACAAAATCCCCAGTGCAAAGTGTAGATTCCTCCAGGTGGATTCCTCTGAACTCAGTTTCGTTTATCCAGTTTTGTTCTTCTACAGCTCCCTCTGTCCTTCTCAGCCCTACAGCCCGAGACTCCGGCTTCTTGGAGAACGTTTTGAAGCATATTTCGAATTACTATTTGGTTTATTAATTTCTGCTCCTTCTACTATATTCCCTGAACACTGAAACCCTTAAGCAGTCCTTTAGGTAAACCAAAGGACCTTCCATGGATGCCGACTGACTTGGGTTCGTCTGTAAATATCTCGATTTGGGCATTGTGGGCTAAATCTTATTAAACCCCCAGACACTCTTCAACTCCTCCCTCTGAAATTTGTTTTAAAGAATCATCTCTATGATGTCTGCTTTGCTTCCCAGGAAAATACTTTATTCCCGGTTTCAGGAAAGGGGATCTAAATGCCCAGTTTATCATTGGTGGTGATCCCTAAACTAATTCTAACAAAACTCCTACACTTCTCCACTTCTACTGTTGCACCCACCACAACAGTATCCCTGTGGTGCAATCCGCTGCTCAGTCTGCCTCCCAGCTCCGCACACGCCCCTACCCCAACGCACATTAGGTCCATGCCATCATTCAGGGACAAGAAACCAAAAAGGCTACCTTGGCCTGCCTTCTGACTAGAGGGCCGTGTTGCTGTCTCTATTCGCCAGCAAAGCCCAGGTCAGCTCTTCTCTCATCTCCTGCGCTTTGTGTGAGGATCCTGTAATGCTCGGTAGTGAAGAGTAGAGTAATTAGTAGGTGGCAAGTGCTCCTGAAAGGTGTATCCCATTTTTGGACAGCTGTCATCTTATGACATTGCTTCCATTTTGGGGGAAATTCTGGAAGGACTTGCTGCCAAGCTTCTCTCAGCATTCCCTGAGGAGCCCACTGTACTGAATCCTTGGAAGCTGGAGTTCCATAGGTGGGCTTTTGCTGAAGAAGGCCAGTGCTTTGGCAGCGGCAGCAAATTACTTGAGTCCAGGATGAAAGAGTGAGGGGTGATCCTTCGAAGTCTATCCACCACATTCGATACTGTTGACCATGAGATCCTTAGGGTCAGGCTTGAGGAAGTGGGTGCTTGTGAACAGTGGCTGCCTAATATGCCTCGTTCTCGGATTAACGTTGTCAGTCTTTTACTTAAACTTCCTTTACATCTGGTAGCTTCACCGTCCATTGTGGAATCGCTTCCTGAAATGATTTGATCATTTGACTTGTCAGTACCATCGTATGCTAATGACACAATTGAAAGTAAACTGTCTAATTTACCAGATAGTTCTTTGAGTCGTTCAGCAGTAGACAAGCAACATTTTTTACACTAAAGATTAATATGACTGAATTGCTGTTTTAAAAACTGCTGACAAGACCCCATTTGGCCTCCCGCTTCGAGTGTCCTCCTCTTTCCTGCAGCAGAGTTAACATTTTGGGTGGTACTACTTGAGGAGGCACTGTCCTTCAGGGCACAGATCCATGCAATGCCATCTTAGTGCTTTGTCCCTTTCTCTTAGAAAGAAGCACCTACTTCTCACATGCACTGAACATATTGCCCTGCATGATTTCAAAGAAACAGGGCTCAAACAAGACACTTACCAACTCATAACAAAATGAGTACTGTCAGATGGAGACTAGGACCCAGGGATTGGTGGCATTGGAGAACAGGCTGACGGTGCATGAGAAAATAGTCTAGCACTAGCACTTTACCACAAGTAGCATCCTCAGGTCATCTCGCCCTTTATGAATCTTAGGATACACAGTAGTCCATGTCACACTAGAAAGTAGCAGAATAAAGAAGCTGAAAACTTTCACTGTGGGGGCTGGCAACATTGTGTTTGGGTTGTTGTGGCTCCTGCTTCTAGCTCTAGTTTGTTCATCGGCTTTTGCGTTCCTGCACCTTCAGTCTTTTATTCTCCAGTCAGTCCCTCACGTTTCCTATCTCTCAGCTGCCCCTTTACTCCTGTGTTCCTACTTGCTGGCGGTTTGTGCGTGTCCTGTATTTGTTATACACCTGGCAGGTGCTGAACTTGTCCAGCACCGTTCGGATTCCAGGAGGCTTCCTGGTTATTCATGGAGAAGGTGCACTCCAGGGTGTGCTCATTTCTGGAAGAGAGATGGTGCAGGACCCCCTGGTGCTGAGAACTGACAGAACCTTGTGATTTTGCTCGGCTGAGCAGACGCAGCGGCAACAGCAGTGGTAGGCAAACACGTTGCAGCACCAAATATCTTAGATAGACTACTAGGGCAATTGTGTGGGCTGGAAATCACAAGCGACCTCTGCCTGTTTATACATACTCTCTGGCCACGCCTCACCAGAGAGTGCTCTAATGTGTGTGGGGATGTGGAGGCAACTCCTTCTTTTGCATCTAGACCGCTACATCCCTTCCCAAGTCAGTGTTCAAACCAACAAACAAAAAAAGTCCACGAGTCTTTGACTCGGTCTGGGGTTGGGTCGTAGGCTGTATCTTCGTTGACCCTCCAAAGTACTACTTGGCTGCGTGGGGTCATTGGTCACAGTTGTTTCAGTGCCAGTGACCATGGGAGATGGCGAACCTGCCACGGCCGAGTCTTGCCCCCGACAGAGGATGCTATCCTCTGCTGTAACTTTTGCTCTGTCCATAAGTCTGGACATCATTTCTTCAGTGTCAGGGTTTCTTATTCTTTTGAACCAGGATATGTTCCTGGTGATAGTCTCATCACCCTGTTGAGCTGTAATGACTGTGCTGTTGGTTGTCAACACGGTCCATTGCCCAGGATCATATGTTGTGCGGAACTTCCCTCCGCTGCGCCGGTTCTGTACCAGGACAAAACTCCCTGAGTTATGACCCAGGTTTTTGCTCCTCTCCTTCCACTGGCTCGCTTGTTATTTGTTGTTCGTCGCGCTTGGGTGCCAGCAGGGTCATAGGGCTCTGGGGTCCAGCCCTCGGCCGCAGGGATGGTGTCTTGATGGGGCCCAGCCAGCATCAGGGACCAGGGAGATCTTTGTGTTGTGGAATGTGGTGTGCTTCAATAGTCCCGCAGGAATCAGTGGATTGCAGGCTCTGGCTCTGTTTGCTCCGACACGGTGATCCGGATAATCTTGTTAAGTGTCCGCATAAAGTGTTCTGCTTCTCCGTTGGCCTGCGGCCATTAGGGAGTGATGCGGGGATGTTCTTGATGTCCGAGTGGCTCAAGCATGTTCTTGATCTCAGTTCCTTGAAATGGAGGTCCGTTATCAGTTTTGATTACCTGGGGCAATCCAAATAGTGCGAATGTCTTTTTCAGGACTGGTTGGAGATGTGTGAATGCCGTAGATGAAATTATTTTGACTATGGGATACGTGGTGTAGCTGTTGATCAGTATCGCCGTCCCCCTGCCGTCCGGGAAGCTTCCAAAGTCGAGGCTCACTCGCGACCATGGGGGCGTTGCTGGGTCCTCAGTTATTACGGGAGCAGGGTGTTCTTGGCCGCGTGTGAGTTGGCACGGCCGGCCGTTCCTCACCAAGGTATCTACGGCCGCTATTAGCCTGGGAAACCACACTTTCTCCCTTATTCAGGATTTCATTTGAGTGGTCCCTTGGTGGCCTTCATGAGCCAGGATCGTGGCTCGTTCTTGGAGGCACGCGGGGATGACAATCCGGCTCCCCTCAGCACGACTCCTTCAGGGGCTACACTTAGCTCGTCTCACGCTTTCCAGAATTTGCCTATGCGATCTCTGTCTGCTTCGTTCCAGCTGTTGGCGTCGCGAAGGAAGTTGCTCCAGGATCCTCTTCGGATGGACTCCAGCACTTTCATGAGCACAGGGTCTGAGCTGGTTTAGCCTTTATCTTGTCCATGGTAAGAGCTCGTGGGCAGGCCCATTGGGATACCATGTCTACGTATTCTTCTGTCTTCCGTTCTTGTTCTCCTCCTTCTTCAGTCGTCTCCGGGGGGTGCTGTGACAGGAAGTCTGCTAGGTTCTTTGCGCCTGGTCGGTAGACTAGCTCCATCTGATATTGCTGTAGCTGTATCTCCCAGCATTCAATCCTTGGTGGGGGATGTGGTGCTGTGCCCCTGAATAGCGGGATTCATGGCTGGTGGTCAGTCACCACTCAGAATGGGTGCCCACTGATGTATAGATGGAAATGGTTGCAGGTCCACTTAATCGCGAGTGCCTCCCTCTCCATCTGGGAGTAGCGAGCCTCTGTTGGTGTGAGGGCCTTGCTTGCAAATGCAAGTGGAGCCCATTTTGACGAAATTCCAATGTTCAGCCTTATGTATCGTCGCAGGCCTCTGTGGGTCGAAAAGGTTGTGATGTATCGGCTCTCCTCCGCTAGCCTCAACTGATGGTATCCCGTGTTAAGGTCCAGCTTGGAGAACCAGCGGGATTCGTTTAGATCAGCCAGGATGTCGTCGACTATCGGCGCCAAGTGCCTTTCACATTTGATTGCTTGTTTAGGCAGGTGCATGTCGATGCACAGGCGGATCTTGCCTGGCTGTTTTGGCTTCTCCGCTATCACCATAGGTGAGACCCACGGGGTTGGGCCGGTAACCTTTTCTAAGACTCCTTGCTGCTCGTGATCGAGGAGTTCTTGTTCGACGAGTGGCCTGAGATGGAAGGGTATTCGTCGATGTCGATGTCGCAGGGCAACAGGTTTCACTGCTTTATCGATATATCGTTTTATCGGGACCCTCTTCACACATCAAAGTCCGCTAAACAGCTGTGGAAACATGTCTAGGACATCGTCAGTTTGTAGGGTCTTGACTGCGTTGGCAAATGTGACCAGACCGAGGTCTTCGGCTGTGTGGCTTCCTACTAGGATGTCGGCGTCCCTATCGACTACGTGAAGCGTTGTGGTGATTTTGTGGTTTTCCGATTTCACTTATACTATCATCTTACCCTTGAGGGGTGTGGCGTTTGACTGCCGTAAGTGAGGATCCTGACATGCAATGGGACTAGTGTAGGTCTTGGAATCAGTCATTTGTATTGTTGGCACCCCATCACATTCACGGATGCGGCTGTGTCAATTAGGGCAGTGACACGTGATCCGACGATCTCGAGGGCACATGTGGGTTGTGGGCGCCTCCTTCGCTTGAGGTCATTCGCAAACGATATGAGGTAGCATTTGCCTTCCTCATCTGTGTATGAGTCCTCCAAGTATTGTCTTGGGCAAGCTGCTGTTCTGGGTGTCTTTGGGTTTTCGTGGTCTTCAATCGACTGGTGTTTTACCGATTTAGACTGTGGTCTTCTTCCGCGGGTTGTTTGATTCCGTGGCCTTCCTCTGCACGCCACTGCAAAATGGTTGGGGGTGCCGCACTTTGAGCATGTTTGACCATCCGTGGGGCATTCTTCCTCTGGGTGTTTTTCCCTTGCGCATTAACCGCAACGTGACCCTTGCGCACTACTGCTCGGCCACCTTTCGCGAGCGCCACGAGCGCCTCTGTTTGGCGCATGCACAGCATCCGCTCTCTCAGTTTTGATTGTTACTGGTTTTTCCACCTGTTGTGTTATGACTATGTCCATCGCTGTCGCTCTTGCATCTGACAGGTCGTGTGAACGTGCCATTATAAGGATGTCTTCAAGGGTGATTCTGGTTTGCCGTAGGATAAGGGTACGGAGGTTCTTGTTTCGACACCCTTTTATCACCTGGGCCCTTACTTCTTTGTTCCGGTCGTCGGCCGTACCTGTGCTGGCTAGCTCCCTTAGCTGCACATGAAACGCATCCATTGACTCTCCTTCCCTCTGGCGTGCTTTGCGTAACTTGATCCTTTCATAATCGGTATTCAGTTCGAAATGGGCGTTTAGGGCCGTTACTGCCGCGTTGTAATCATTGGGTGCCCCAGTGCTGGATAGGTGGGAAAATAGCTTGTAAATCTCTTTTCCCGCAAAGTGCAGTAATAACGACCTTTTAACCGCACCATTTGTATCACGCGTCGACGTGAAATAGTTGTCTAGCCGGCTAATCCAGACAGTCCACCTGGTGGAAGCGGTGGCCGGGTCTATGAGCTCACTGAACAAGGGCAGCGCATTGATTTGCGAGTGTTGCGCCGTCTGTTGTATGGCTGGGGGTCCAACTGGTTGAGTGGATGGTTGTGGTTGGGGTGCTGCCTAATTTGCTGGGTCATTCATCGTTGTGGGTGCACCTTTTGCTTTGTGCTGTTTAGGTGCCTCCTTCCTGGTGAAGCGTGACAAATGCTGCTAGAGATTGTGGTAGGCTGTGGCACACGTGCTCCTCCTTGACGCGTCTGAGGTAGGACCCTCTTATGTGGCTCTCAGTAGCAGTTAATTTATTGCGCAATAGTTTCCCTTTTTTTTCTCTGCTGTATTGCTTTGGGGGCCTCTTGTGGCGATATCGGGTCCTGGGGGATGCTGCACTATTATTGAGGTGCCCTTGGTGGTGCCCCCACGTGACTCTGTCCTGGAGGGTAAGAGCCCTCTAGTGGGAAAGAGAAAGACGAGCTGGCAGAGTTACTCAGGCTGCCCGCATGCAGCCACTGGGCCCAGCGGGACATCCTGCATATGCGCGCCCCTCGCGGCCTGATGCGGGCTTCGAACGGGATCTCACTGGGAGCACCAACGTCGCAGGGACACGCGGGAAAGATGTGGAGCACAGGTAGGCTGTGAGCAGACTTGTACCTGAAGGAGACGCAGCTACAGTAGCCTCAGGCAGGGGAGCACACAGGTGGGCCCAACAACTCTAGTTGTGATAAAAATCACGCTTCCGTGTGCTCGGGCACGCGTTTTCTGGGCTGCAGCACATTTCTTCTGTGTCATGCTGCTTCTGCCGGACTTGGCTCCACCGGGCCGACGGGCCGACGGGCCGGGTGGGGTCTAGTCCACTGTCGACAGGCCGGGTGTGATGTTGCTCGGTTGAACAGCCGCAGCGGCAACAGAAGTGGTAGGCCCAAAAGTCGCAGCGCCAAATAACTTAGACAGACTACTAGGGCAACTGTATGGGCCGGAAGTCATGAGCAACCTCCACCCGTTTATTTATACTCTCTGGCCACACCTGGCCAGAGAGTGCTACAGTGTGTGTGGGCCCTTCCGGGCTAAAGGGGATGCGGAGGCAACTCCCTCTTTTGCATCTTGACAGCTACACGCCCTATACCAGTTGTTAACAAAGTGTGTCTTCATTCCCTCTCTTCCCTTGTTGTTAACAAAGTGTGTCTTCATTCCCTCTCTTCCCTTGGTTTGTTTCCTGCTTCCCTCTGGAGCGCACACGAGCAACCCATGCAGTGCTGTAAGGGCAGTCCCTCTTAGAAGGGCAGGGTCTATGCCGAATCTGCTGCCATGCACTCACGTATGCTGACTGATGTAGACATTCATCCGCGTCCACTTCAAAATCATTCAATGCTTTCTTGTTCTGTTAATCTACTTTTCATTTATTTTACTAGAATCACTTTATTTTTTGGCAGGGGTATATTTTAGCTCCATGATGCTCCGCTGAGTAAATATGGATGTAATAATAATAATAACAATAATGTGCTCCGTCTGAATTTAGATATATTGTAATCAATATCCCAAAACTTCTATAAGTGTGCATGATAAATCAAATCTGATTTTAAGCATAATATTTAAAGTCCATGCTGCGAATTTGGTGACTGCATGGAGATTGGATGTGTCAATCAAACATCAGAAATGAAATGTCACACGACTTTTTGAGGGTATGACATACGTTTTCAGCAGCATAGTTGTCAAAAAAGGCGTACAGCTTTAAGCTGCATGCAACATGTAAAAAGTGGCTGGGGGCTCATATTCTTCACTGCTGCATTCCGTAGCTGCACTCTGGGCTTCACGTGGAACCCGAATACAGAGAGTTCACTTACAAGAGATTCAGTTATGGCATTGTGGAAGTAGAAAAACAGCAGACAGGCAACATTTCTACCCTTAAATCTGTAGTCTCAAGATTTCTTCCAATGTTGCTTAAGGGACTAAAGGATTCTGTTTGCATTGTGGAAACACAGAATAATATTTTGCAGAAAATTAGTGTCATTTGTGCTGCACTTATATTATAAAGATAGTCTTGTGAGCTTTGCACACACGGATGAGTAGCGAATTTTCGAGGTGTTGGTGTGAATAGTAATTTTAACACATCCGAAGTCCAACTCTTTCCTTATTGTTGCACAGACTAGAGTGGGAATATTAAATTTAATCCCTCTGAAGTCCAACTTTTTCCCTACTGTTGCACACGCTGGAGTAGGGATAGTAAATTTTAACTCTCCAGAGTACAGCGCTTTCCCTACTGTTTCACAGACTGGAGTGGGAATAAAATATCTATTATATCCAGCTTTAATACTTTAAAAAAAAATATTGTTTAATTATATTTAATACTATTATGTGTTTATTTGTTTGTTTAATGTTATATTATTTGTATATATATGTAAATTGTTTGCATAGCTTAAAACAATGTCTTTTTTTATATTTATTTAATTTAGGAATGTATTTCACATTTTGCATTTGATTTGTTTAATATATGCTTTTTATAATAGTAAATTAAAAAAACACAGAAAATGCAATATAATGTAAAACATTTTTTTAAATAGTGTGATAGATATGTGTGTATAAAAATACACGCCTATATGTTTATATGAGTATATATTTATATGTAGTATTAAAAGTTATTTAAATGTATTTATTTTACATTATATTAAAAACAGACTATATTTGGATATTTTTTAACAAAATTAGTGCAAAACAATATTATTTTCTCTATACTTTTGTACTTACGTTTATAAGTATAAGGAAACAAATATTTTTATAATAGATATTTTTGACACAATAGTTCTTGAGCACGATATTGTTGTGATCGATATTATGTCAGCTATCCGAATGATAATTTGAGCTTGGGTACAACCTGTCATAATCAGTCTTTCTTTGGAAAGTGCAATAGGGTCAGGCAGATTCAGTCACTTCCGATGCATCCTCCTATCCCATGATTGAAATTAAGATAACATAACAAGTTACAGCTACGTTTGAACAACAGTCATATCTCTTAGGTTACACCATTCGTACAGGTTCAGCTCTCAGACGGGATCAGTTATCAATGCACGTGATGAAATACCTCCAAATGAGTCCACAACCACAGCAGCAAGTGCTCTTCAATGCAAAGCATATAACACTAACAGTAAGACTCTTCTGATCCACATGCATTATCGCTTAAACATCAGCTGTAAATATGTTTTAGAAATTGACTCATTTTATCCTCAAACCAGTTTGTCATTTTATGAGTGCTTTCGGTTACTAGCTTTTTTTTAGTAGATACATAAATTTTTCCTCAAACATCAGCCTGTCATTTTCTGAAAATGCACCCACTCTAAGCTTAAATACTAGTTCTTTTTACTTTTTGGTAAATAAACTTCTTTTCCCTCAAAATTCAATCTGACATTTTCTAAAAATACAACATTTTCCTTTCAAATACTAGCTTTTTAAGAAAGAAATTTTATTTTCTGAAACAATTGGCAATTTAAGACAAAGTGCTCTTTTTTCAGCATTTCTTTCCATATGGGATATTCAGCAAATGCCAGATATATATACTAAATCCCAGTATATATTAAATCCAGGATTCCTGATTGAAATTAGCGTCAGAAGTAGAACAAGGGACGCTGAAGGGGTGGGGCTGCGGCAGCACTCAGGGTTTGAGTGACAGTGCACTAGACAGCAATAGTGCGCATGTTCGGTTTTGGGCTGGTCTTTTTTACAACCAGCCCGAACATGCGCACTAGCCTTCCCCTTAGGAGAGAGAGAGTTGATTCATGCCGCAGCCCCCAGTCTCCTAATGGGCAGGGAGCCTCCCTGCTCAAGTCAATCCTGGCACTGCTGGAGCAGCGTCTGGATTGGCTGAGAGGGGTTGCCAGCCACTCCAGTGATGCAGACGACGTTGAAGGCGCCAATGCAGGACCCCTGCCCAGCAGCAGAGGTGGCGCGGATCCGGGCGGTCAGATAATTTTTCTTTACTTTATTTTTAACCCCCCCTGGACCCCAAACCCACGCGCTGCCCCCCTTCCCCGCGAGTATTGCTAGCCGCGACTGACTGGTGCACAGTTCCATGTCGAGATATAAATGTAACCAGTATGTGCAAGATAGGTCTACGCACAGGGCGCCGACCTCCGGAGGACCTCAGGGCGCAGGAGCTGCCGGGCCAGCAGCAGTGTGTTTAAACTCTGTTTCCGAAAACTGCTGGCACCTATGTCCGTAATTAGTCCCTTTTTTCCTATTCATTGTGCTTCTCAATTTTGCCCCCCCCACCCCGTGGTATTCCTCCAACTCCTCCCAAATTGTTGACAAGCTGACAAATAAAGAGGTCGAGTAGGAGGGGCGCCACATTTGATTCTGCCCAGGGCGCTTTCTGGGCAAAGACCAGCGACGAGTGTAGCCTGCAACTCTCAGGGTTTGATTCCGGAAACCCAGCTCAGTGGGTTGGGCACACATTGTAGACGACTGACGAATGCCAGGCTGGTCTTACAGTTACAGAAAAAAAAGAGTACGGAAGGATCCCAAAAAGAATGAAGCGCTATATAAGGGCAGCGCCAAAACAACCAATGAATGCAATGGGGGACAGACAAGTTTACAATATCATCCAAACGTTTTCCCTCATCCGAGTTGGCATGCATGAGAAGTGCCCCTCACATGTCAGATATGGCATGTCATCATTCATTCAAAGGTGTGCACCTCTGCCAAAGGGCACACATTTATCCCCGCCTTCAGTATTATGAGTGGATTCCTTCCAGGCTCTGCTCACAGCAGTCCCCGTGGGAGCCATGCTCATGAGCTTTGGTTGGGACATTTAAAAGACCTTTCTCAAATCAGTAAAACAAATATTCTTTGTTTAATGTTCCGATGCTTTGATGCTAATGCCCTGACAATGGACTTGGACACGTGTGTCTAGGACCCCCCTCTCTCCCAAGACTGCAGAGATGATTAGCTGTAAGAATGTTTTCTTTCTTGCTCAGCTGTTTCCTCCTCTCCTCCTACCTACATGAGACCGTCTCTTCCTCCTCCCTCAGTCTCGGTCATGTCCTTCCAGGGTTAACAAGTGAAGGTCTTGGGGTCACCCTTTGGCTGCTACC
This sequence comes from Triturus cristatus, assembly GCF_964204655.1. Taxonomy (NCBI): domain Eukaryota; kingdom Metazoa; phylum Chordata; class Amphibia; order Caudata; family Salamandridae; genus Triturus; species Triturus cristatus. Next base: position 562,705,150 of record NC_140590.1, read on the forward strand.
GGAGGTTACTGGTGAGGCTCAGCCACCAAGATCCCTTTTAACCTGGTGCCCGTAGGAGTCCCTCAGGCCGTGGTACCCACAGGGCATGACACAGCATGAACTTTCGGCCATACCCTGTTAGCATTAACCGAGTAGCCCAGGGGCCGTGGCAAGCAAGGATGCTGCCGTGCCCCAGGGGGAGTACCTCTGTTCGCTATACTGGCTGGGCATGGCCTGAGCCCCTATTCCCAGCATGCCTTCCTCCGCCAATATTTGTATGTGTTATTTTTTTTCAAAGGCCTATCATCTGGAGTCAATGTGCATTTAATTCTGCCATTTGTACAGTAGAATCTCTTTGTACAGTAGTATCTCTTAAGTTCTTCATGGCTATGTCGCTCATTTTAAATTAAAACCCTCAAATTTTCCTTTCACAGGCTGCGGGTACCAGTGCTTTGTACCTGTTGCAGGTTCTGCAGATCTTTCAGTATAAACAATATCATGGTATTTGTGTAACTGATCAGCAAATGGAACTTCAGAAACAGTTTGTCGTAATTGTAGGAATTACTTTGTTTTCAGTGAAGGATCATATTCAAACTGTATATCAGTGCTAGCCTGACTCACAGGCACTGCCCCCAACAGGCGCGCAATGCATGGGTATTTGGGGTACTTGGGCAATGCAGTTTCACACCTCGCCTGTGACTGGTGAACTCAAAAAGTGGACGAGGAGAATAATTACCTTTTCAGGTCATTTCCCAATCCAAATCTTCATCCTTTCCTGTCTCTCCCCATTCTCCAGTCCTATGGGGCCATGCCACTTTACACTCTTCCTTCCTTCAGCGCTACAAGCTTTCTCCCGACCAAGCTCCCTTTGTACTTAGTGCCCACTGGGTCCCCCTACCATTATCTCAATGCCTTGCCTCGTTGTGCTCCAGCTTTACCCATACTTTTTCACAACCTTTCTGGGTGTGAAAACACAGACAAACTCAACAGAACTCTGTGCACACATCTAGAACAGAGGCAGATGGGGTGGGGCGGGCAGAAAGGTCACTCAACTGTGAAAAAGTCAAAGTTGAGCTTGTTTAAAGTCTCGCTTAAGCCTCTCTGTGTGTGTTATAGAGCACTCATGTCCCATTTCATGACTCATGAGGATGCTTCTGCTTTCACAATGTTGATGTTTGATACTGCTGTCAGGTGTGAGGCCACCCTGGATTTTTAGTCCTTTGCAATCTCCTTCTCTTATTACTACATTTTAAACTAAAACCAGTTACGCATTCATAATGAGAACTATTAATATACAAAAATCAAATGTGCAATTCATACCTGTATTGATTCAGTTTTTTAATGCAGGGTGGGGTTGTCCATTTCATTGTTGTGTCTGTGTGCATTCTGGGTGTTTTTCATAGGCATTGGATAGCTCTATTGAGTAAGAGTGTTGGGGGGTTCAGGTGATGGAATATGTGTAATATTGAATGCCCAGTCCTGTGCCAAACATGAGCAGTATGATTAAGAATAGTTGTGCTACTTCGGTACCAGTAAATTGTTGTTCATTTTAGTTCCATATTCCCAGAGCATTCTCATTATGTGTCAAACTTCTATAAGGTTTCTTAACTCCCACAACTCTAAACAGTAGTATTGACTGAGCTGTTCTTCACACCTTCTGGTTTGCTTGAAAATGCACCATTTGCCCACTCTCTTTTTCAACATTTTCTCAGGGGGAGATGCCCCCCTAACCCTTGTGGGTGGTTTAGGCTCGCTTGCTACGCTCGCTCGCTTGCCGCAGTGAAGTACGACAATTGTTTTACGCTCACCACTTTCAAATGTCACCAGCCGCCACTGTTAAATCCACTGTTGTCCACCATATGCCAACAATGGCTAACTTTTTCTAGAGATGGCCATCAAATCCAATTGAGGGCCACCTTATTCCTGGGGAGTCAACTTTCTGTTGGGATTGGTCATAAGATGTCAAGAATACTCACTTTAAGCCTGGGATGCCTTTTAAATGACAGGAACGGCCATAAGATGCCAAAGGAGGCTGACAGATGCATGTGATAGCTATACAATGCCACAGATGCCAATACTGTATCTTGCTGGTGGCCACTGCGATGTACTCTTTTGGGTAGATATTCCCTCCAGGTGACAGGTGTGATTATCAGATATCAGGGTTTACCACCAGATATTATTGGCACCCACCTTCTGTCAGCGGTGACCCCTGTTTGTCAGGGTTGCTCGTATTCTGCCAAGGGTAGCCACAAAATGCGTGGAATGGCCACCTGATGTCAAAGATGCCTACCTTATGCCAGGGATGCTCACCGATGGCAGTGAGTGTCTTCTAAGTCAGGAACAGTCTTTATAGGTCAGGAGAGACAACTAGATGCCAAGAGTTGTCACAGTCTGCAGGGCATTCACAAATGTAGTGACAGTGATGATGGTGAGTAACACACAAACATGTACCTAGGCAGAATCATGCAAACAACGACACACTCGTGTACCATACCTGTTAGTACCACTTTTAGGCTGATTTCCTCACTTTTTTTCTCCACTCCACACAGCATGGATAATGTTTCCAAACTACCTCTTTGGTCTCTTCGGCAGAGCCCTGGTCACGCAGGTGCAGAGTGTGATTGACAGCACAGAGCCTGCAGCACGTGGCCAGTCACAGTGAGGTGAGAGGTGATTGGCCGTGCTGTTCAGACCCTGCACTCTGGGTGAGAACGGGACTAAATGATAGGGTGATAAACACATGCCACTGCTTACCCAGCGGCGTGCCTAGCTGGCTGACTTTTTAGGCACGTGAGAACATGGATCCTGAAGCAGCAGTGCCATCTCCAGCATTCTCAGGATGACGTATAAGCATGACGCATAAGGTTATTTACAGCATAGCGCCTCAATACCTAAAGAATTGCTTATCTTTGAACAGCCAAGTCGAGAGCTGTGACACAATCAGAAACAACTGCTAGTTTCACCCAAAATATAAGGTGCCAGGTTGAGGGGTAAAGCTTTTACCACGCACGCACGTGAGTAATTTATGCAATGACCTGTCAGAGAAGCTGTGACTGACAGACCAGTTGCCTGGGTTTCGGACAGCTGTGAAGACACATCTATTCACCTGATGTTGTTTGTGGTTCTCTTGGCCGGTACACTAAGCACTTGACTGCCCGTGGGTTTTAAGCAATACACAAATGCAGCCAGCCCATGATAAGCTCTCTCTATGGCAGAGCCCCGAGGGTCCAATCCTCCTCCAAGCCAACACAAGGCACATGTAAAGGGGCACTACTGCCGGCGCCCCTGCAATGCTTACTGGAGTTACTTTAGTCACTTTGGAGGTCTCGAGCTGTGCATTACTTCGCATTAAAAGTGTGCAAAATTGAAAGCATTTCTGAAATTCCATAACAGTTTCACAAAATTGTATTAAATTATGCTTTCAGAGTGAAATATGATTTGCCTGTATTTTTTGTGCCTTTTTTTACTTGAATACATGCCTAAAAAAATAAGTCTTGCGATATATTTGAAGGTGATTGGTCAGAGAAGAAAATGACTCTTAAGAGGACATGCAAACCAGTCTCCCGCTGCTATTTTTTCTGCAAGGTACATGCTTGCTTGAAAAAAGTTAAGAGAAATTGATAACGCGAGATTTTAAGAAATTTTATGAATTTCACATAGTGTAATGCTCAGGAATTTCACATAATTCAAATTTTGCCTAGGCCCTTCTACATTTTGCCTCACTCTCATTTATCAGAGGTAAGTTGAGAAAATAAAAGGGCCCTTCTGTCAATTTTGTTGAGTTCACATTCGTTGTGAGCATCCGAACTGTGCTTAGTGCCGAGCAAGATCATCTGGGTGCTGTTTGTGATAACCTTCATGCATACACTCATTCATTCGATATGGTAATTGCACTAAACATGTGGAACACAAGATGACCCGTTGTTCTGCTTAATGTCCCCCACAGTGTGATGGTAGAGACACCCAAATACATACACTTTGATAAGGGCTCTTTGACACAGACATGGGTCACAGACACATGCACACGCACACTCATAGCAAGACACGATATTCTTCATACAGTCATGGTCACCACCAGACCATGTAAATAGCAGATGTAATGCTTTACTAATATCACATAACAATCACTCCTAGCAATAAACATGGTCAGGTCTTCCTTGTGTTGTGTCTCTGATTCTCAGACACCTCCTAACATGTCACATAGCTAAGGCTGTAACTGATATTTAAATGTGGACAAATAGAAATCCACAAAGACTTCTGCAAGACTCTGGCCCTGGGCCGTACAACAACTTAGGTAACAGAGGGAAGAAGGTGCCAGAGAAAAAAGAATTAGGAACCTCGCTTACTGCCTGACCATTTGAAATACTCAAGAGAATGGGGAACATGGTCTCTACCATTTACTGGTACAGATAGCTCACATTTCCCTTACCTGGTGAATGGCTTGAGATGACCTCTCAGTTCTGGTTCCCGGATCACCTGATGGCTGATAGACCCTCCAAAGACCCTTGGATCTCAGATAGTTCTAGGATTAATCAATGTTTTTTGGTTCAGCCAATGGATCCGGAATCACTTAAGGGCTCACTTGATGGATCACTCATTTGCTCCAGGATTACCCAAATGTTCCAAGGCCTCCCCATGACTTTCGGTTCACCTCAGTGGTGTGAGAAGCGCCCATTGTATTTGGGATCTGCCAATGGCTTTGGTATCAGCAGATGTTCAATGTTCACCCAAAGGTCATCCAAATGCTTGAGGGTAGATTGATGCGATCCTTATGAGTCAAAGATGACTCCGCAGCACGTGATGCTTCTGGACCACTCGTGGCTCTGGGATTGTCCAATGGCTCCTGGTCATTCACTGATTTCAGTACTACCCAATTGCTCTGCTATTGCTTATTTTGAATCAATATTACCTAATGACTCCAAGATCGCAGATGGCTTCAATATCCCTCCCTTGCTCCAATATTAGCCATTGACTGCAAAATCGCCTGACGGCAATAATAAGGGTGTGTGGCTCTAATATCAAATAATCGCACTGGAATCACCCGATTGCTCTGTCATTTCTTGATGACTCTATGAGCGTTCAGCTGCTTCACGGGCCTCCCAGTGGATCCGAGGGTACCCAATGGCTCGTGGATCACTCAATGACTCTGTGACCACTCCGCTGCATCCAGGTCTCCGAGTGGCTCTGTGCACCCAAGGGATCTGCGAACACCCACAATGGCTCTGGAGTTTTCCAATGGCTCCTGTGCCCCTTGATGACCTTGGGGTGGCCTAATGGCTCTGGTAGTGCATGTTGGTAGTGGAGTCTGTCAGCATCTTTGCAATCACCTGACGGCTCTTGGAAAAAGTAGCAGCTTCGAAAGCACCCGTTGACTAGTCAGCAGCGTCTGCAACCAAACCTTCGGCTACTGTACATCATACAGAGCATTTATGGCTCCTGTCACCGGTATTTGGCATAACTCCACGTAATTACCACTCAACAAACTGGTTAGGTCTGAAATTATCTGGCACCGACTTCATATAATCTTCGGCTTGGGTGTAGCACTGAACATTGTCAACAGAACCAAAGAAAGACGTTAGCTTCGGTTTATCTGGTTAAGGCTTCAGCGAGTGCCCCCAAAAGATGACAACACAGGGGCGAAAAGACAATTTTCTGTAAACTTCGGCGGACAGCGCCTAGCGTTGTACTGGCTTCAGACTCAAGACGCGTGAAAGGAAAGCTGGAGACTGCAGGGCAGGTTGCGTCACACCTCATCCAAGCTTGCCAGCAAACGGTATATTTGTGGCGGTGCGTGGGAGGAGAACATGATAGTTATATCATTGAAAGACAGATGCCCCGGGGGGTTCACTCACTGTGCTGCTGGTCTCGTGCTGATCCTCCAGGGGGCGCCTGCCTTCCGGAAAAGGGTTACTACTTTTTAATTTTGTTGTTGCATATTTATATAGCGCGAACTCGACCCGAAGGTATTGGGGCGCTTTACATGAACACCAGTTACGTTACACAAGGACACATTCAGGTACGGGGAGTTTAAGTGATTTGCCCAGAATCATAGGATGTGGACGCGACCCCGAGGATCGAACCTTGGTTTCCCAGCTCCAAAGTCGGCAGCTCTTGCCGTCAGACCACATCCTCTCCCCAGCCGGGCTCTGGATCCGGGCCAGTTCCAGTGTTTCTTTCTCTCAGTGTATCCAGAGCACTGTGCAGTGTGTATGCCTGAGCGCCGCAGCGGCGCCACGCCACGTTGGCCGTGTGAATCGCTGGCGGTGCCCCCTGGGGAGACGCGCATGTTTACCATGGCGCACCTTGAGCTCCATGTGTCCGTCTGGAAGCTGCTGGCTCCCATGCTGAGCATGGCCGGATCCTAATGCCTGGCTCCTCAGGGAAACTCATTTACACTTACATGCGATGTCACGATTTGACAGGAAATAGAGTGAGATCGAAAGTTTTTTAAGACTTTCACAAGTGATTTATGCCCCACTACCGGTCTATCTGTAAGTACACTTGAAATCATATAATACAAATTGTGTGTTTTTTGCCAGCAAGGACAAGACCAGGAGAATCAGGACTAGGGACCAGGACAAGGAGGACGAAGTGGATAATGGCCATAGGGAAGAGAAGGACGCAGACCAGACACACAATGAAGACGGGGCAGTGGAGAATAAGGACCAGAGCCTGGGGCCAGCTCCAGGAGCGCCAAGAGGAACCGGGTCAGATGCCTCTGCAGCTTGGGTTGGTCAGGTCCAGGGGACCAAGTCCAGAAGGACCAGTAGCAGGACCAGAACCTAGAAGATTAGAAGGAGCAGGATCCTGAAGACCAGAAAGATTAGGACCTGGAGGAGCAAGAGGACCTGGAGTGGTGGACCAGTCCAGGATCCGGAGGATTTGTATCAGGGCTAGAACTAGGCAGTGGATGAGTAGGAAAAGGACCAGAAGGAAGAAGGACCAAAAGACACTCCAGGGGCCATATTATGAATATGGTGCAAAAGGTGCACGGGGCGCAAACAGAGACAGTGCACCGTTTTACAAAGAATGCACTGCCCCCAGGACAGCGGCAAACTCGCGCTGCCCAGGGGGCAGCACATTCAGGTGAAATATGGAGCCGCTGTCTATTAAATGCCGCTCCCTGCTTCACAGTGCAGCAGGGCCGGACTGGCCGTAGCAGGTACTGGGCATTTCCCCAGTGGGCTGCCATGGTTGGGGGCTGGTTTTGGGCCCCTGGGGGCCGATTTTGTCACAGGGCCGTTTTTGCAGCATAGCTGCAATATTGTCCGCTGTAACGAAATCGTCCGAAACCGGCTGACGCAAGCAGCTTGGCCGCACCCCCAACATCGGGGGGGGGTGGCCGAGCACTTTGCCAGGGCCGGTTTTGGTTTCTAGTCCGGCCCTGCAGTGCAGACGGCAACCCGCCTGCACTATCAAGAGGGGAGAGAGACCAGTATGCAGGCTGGTGCAATGAGTGACTGCAAACGCCTGAAGTGGATGTCTGGGGGGTCCACAGGATCCCCTTTCTTTCCTCTAGAGGACTGCCTTTAGGTGACGAACTGAAAGTACACCACCTTTTTGTGGCACACTTTCAGTGCGCCTTTTAGAGACATGTTTGCTTCTGTGCCCACACCAAAGGCAAAGTGATTCCCTCAGCCCCATGCAAATGAGGAAACACCCTCTTATGATAGTGCTGTCGCAACATGTGCACCAGTGCAATGCAAATGAGGAAACACCCTCTTATGATAGCGCTGTCGCAACATGTGCACCAGTGCAATGCAAATGAGGAAACACCCTCTTATGATAGCGCTGTCGCAACATGTGCACCAGTGCTATCAGTATTACAGAAGGAGACACAAAAGGATCTGCGCCTCCCTCTGTAATACCATTGCTCCAGGGGTGCACAAAGCAGGCACATCTGCCCGTCGCGCCTCCAGGTCACAATGTATAATACGGCCCCAGAAGGATGATGAAGATGACCTGGACCAGGAGGAGGACCAGGTGAAGCAGGAGAATGCCAGTGTGATTCTAGGCCACATGTATAAAGATAGGCCCCCAGTTATAGTTGCTACACCTCTTATAAACCACTCTTAGCTACTCTCTTAAGTCACAGTGTCTTTAAAAAACCCACACCTTTTGCTGCCCTCTTCAAGAAGCTCAGCGTAACCCCCCTCAGCTGTCTTACTATAATATTTTTTCTTGTTGCCAGTTTCTTGGGTGTGGGTCTGAGTTTGTGAAAGTTCATGACTACGCAGACTGCCATTGGTTCCACCTTCCATTTTTTTTTTTTTTAATATCTTTATTGCATTTTTATCTTTCCTGTTACATAGGTACTAAGGAGCAGCACAATTGGTTCCACCTTCCATGACTCCATTTCCTTTCTGCTTCACCCAATTTACAGCATTCCAGAGCAAACTTTTCCTATTTTCAACACTGCCCGCAGAGGGTGAATTACATTCGACTGAATATTGGGTCCAAATCCATGAGTTCCCCCATTCTGGAAGGAAGGTGTTGAATATAGTAGCTAAATCAACATTCATTTTCCACCTGCTGGGAACATGAGGTAAATGGGGTCAGAGGCTTTCTTGAGTCCCATGGTGTGGCTGGCCTGGCAACAGGGAGAGTAGGTGAGAGAAAAGCTGGGGGAGCATTTGTAGTTTCCCTCTTCTGCTGGGGGCCATGTGCAGCAGCTGCCTGAAGACCTGACACTTGAGCCTAGTGCTCCTAGGCTCAGAACCTGGTAATTTCAGGCCGCAGACACCAGAGACCAGACCAGTTCGAATGGTTTGGAGTGGTATGCCCCCAGGGATGCCGCTCCAGGCCACTCGTAATGAGGGCCAGTATGTTTCTGCGCACTTGAGCAGAGCCTGATAGTAATGTCTGACAACAATATCTACACATTTCTTTGGACATCTTTCACCACATTCCAGTAGCCAAGGCAAACTACATCCTTTACCTACACACACTTCACCTACATGGAACTGGTAGCTCCACATAATGACAAAAAGGAAATGCTTTTTGTACTGTACTTTTTGGTGCAGGTAATTTGTTACTGGGTTTTCCAAATGTAGTCACTAATGGCTACCCCTACACACGATACGCACCGTGACACAGGTCCTCGTCACCAGCTGACTGGACTATGGCCACGCCCGCTATGTAGGAATTGCTGCAAACACCCTACAGCGACTTCAGACCATACAGAACGTCACAGCCAGACTCATCTTCGGGCTTCCACTGGCGAACCCACATCACACCCTGCCACAGGCAACTGCACTGTCTCCCCATACAGAAGCAATGGCAATTCAAACTACTGGCCCACATGCACAAGGCTCTACACAACCAAGGACCAGTCTACATTAACTACCGACTGAAGTTTTGCCAACCATCGAGAAGACTATGCTCCACCTCCCTCTCACTTGCCCATAATCCCTGCATCTACTGAAGTAGAAGCAGAGGACACTCCTTCTCCCACATCGCAGCAAAGTCCTGGAACAGCCTCTCTACGCCACTCCGGACCATCACCTCACTTCTGGAATTCCGAAAGGCCCTGAAGACCTAGTTGTTCAAATAAGCCTCACAGGACCTGCAAGTGCCTGGATACCAAATCAGGTGATTAGCCGCACTTTATAAATCCTGATTGATATATTGGTTGGTTTGAGAAAAGGGGTCTAAAATGCAGTGTAAATAAGAGGTGACAAAGCCAACAAGTCTAGCCAAGTTGTGCTAATGCATGTAAACATAGGCACCACAAATGCTCACAGGCCATCTGTGCCATGTCACTTTAAACTTCTCTATGACAACACAAGCTTGGAAAATAAAAATAGGGTACAGACATAGGAGGCACAGAGAGAAGCAGGCCGCATAGAGACAAGGCACTAAGAGTTTGTGTGCTTTGTGCATGTCATCATCACACGTTAGCACATGCTTTGGCAAGGCATTTGTAGTGAGATGCCCTAAGTGCAAAGGGTATGCTCAGTCATGGGTTCCTTGCTTACTGTGCTCTAGGGCTCAAGCTGGACCTCAGTAATGAGACCAAAAAGGACAAAGCAAGCCTGTGGTGCTTGTTTTCCTTTTCAGGAGGGACACTGCTTTGACATTTGGGCTGGACTGTTCCTATTGAATCAGAGCCAAGGCTGTTTTGCACATTTGGGTCCTGTCTGTAGAGACACAGTGTGCAATAAAATAAATGGTATGGAGCTCAGAATATTACCAGAGATATTAATTGAAGCATTCCACTAATCACTTTATTTCTCAGTGCTTACAACCATGGTCACTGCAGCTGTTATCCTGCTGGCAGTTCTTATGACATTTGTTGTTCTGGCTGTGATGGCAGCTGGTGTTGCTTCTTTGGTTTATTTTTGATGTTTTCTCTGCTGTCCCTGCTGTGATGACATTTGTGGTTGATGCTGTTTTCTTTGACATGTTGGTACTATTGTTGTCACTGTCATGGTGACTAGGCCTGGGCAAAAATTTCGTTCCGTTCGCGGAAATTGCGATAATTTGACATTTTTGCGTTCCGCGGAGAGCGCGAAAATGTCAAAAATTCCGGTTTCCGCAGCTTGGCGATAATTTGTTTCTTGCTCGCGCTGTAAAATGATACATTCTCGCGCGCGCGCGATCGCCTTACCTGAATCCCTGCGTTCGCCGACAAGTTTTCTTGATCCGGTCGCGTTCTCCATGAGATGTTGTATTGTTTTTAGCCATTTGCGCTGTCTCGCGACAGTTCGCGCCCGCAGTGACGTCATGCGTCGCGCGATCACGTCTTTCTTCTCGCGATCATGCACCGCGAGAACAACTCAAAACAAGATGGCCGCGCCCGCAAGCAGCCACATGGGTAAGTTGGCGACCCGCAACCATGCAGAAAATCGCGCGAACATGCCGGAAAAAAACTTCCGCATCTTCGCGATATTTCTGCTTGTTTGCGATAATTTTAAACATTCTCGCGATAATTTGCGAAGGTTAATTCCGCAAATTCCGCCCACCCCTAATGGTGACAGATGTGGTCAGTGTTGGGCTTTGGCTCTGGTCACGGCAGTTTGCAGTTGCAACAAATGTGGTTGCCCACATTGGACAGTTATTGTTGCTGATGGTATTGTGGGAGCAGATGTGGTTGATGCTATGGCGTCTTCTGTGGTTTCAGTTCTGGAAGAATCACTTATCACCGCTGTGGTCCTTGCTGAGCTTGCAATTGCAACTATTGTACTGGCTGTGTCCACAACTTTTGTTGCTGCATTGGTCCCTGCTATAGTAGGAGCTATTGTTTGCTATTAATACTGCTCTGACCCGGGGACCTGCGCCGAATAGGTTGCCATGTGGGGCAGGACCCTCGATGTTGTAAGTAGTAGCGGTCACCAGCAAACCACTTGCTAGGATTCAAGTATGTGTGATTCCACCGCTAAACAGTACTTGTTGGTGTCTTTTAATCTTCATATCTTTTTCTCCTCTCTCGTTTGTCCCTGCCTGGCACCATCTTGTTTACTACAATGTAGTGTGTGACTACAGGGCTACCCCTTGATGCGGTAAGGTGCCCGGAGATGAGTTCCTCTCCCACAGCGGGGTAAGGGTTACAGTGTGAATGGGTTGTATGAATGGCTAATCACGGCGATTGACAACAGCATTGTGCTGTATGGAGTGAGTGACACGGGTTAGCACCACTATTGGTACTATTGGTACATCACTATGATTGTGCGCGAACAAGTACGTGGATACCAACAGTATGTGACAAAGATCGCCACAACACTACATTTTGCCACCTATGTGAGTGTGGTAAAACTAAAAACAGATTTTGAATCTCATACCAAATTAGGGATGACGAAAGATGTGTTTTCACACTGTGTTCACAACACAGGTGTTCTGGTAAGCACATCGCACGTGGGAAGCAGTGACATATGTCCAGAGATCAATACACTATGATGTCCTTTTCTTGTTTGTTTTTACTCACAGATGGAGTGATAAGAGCATTTGAAAAGTCTTTATCCAATTAAAAAGGAGCAGCTATCTGCCCTTTCATGAAAACAGCAGTATAGGGAATCTCCTTCTGCAGTTTCCAGGGAGGTTATTGCGTTGCCCTGAAGAAAGTCCAGGACCTAACGTGGCCCATTTAGGACTGAAACATGTTGGCTTTAGGGTCATAGGACCATTCAAACTCCCATTGACCCCATTCTTACATATTTCTTATAACCCTAGCAGATCCAAGAATAAAGGTATACTGGGATCTGTCTACGGTTTTTTAATCTTTATCTCCCCCTGAGCATTCTCTCACTAAGAGCTCCCTGAAATATGGTTGAGCCCACCCTGACTTATAGGCGTCAGGATGACCCGATGATGAAGCATGACACCACAAGGGTGAGTGAGGGTAATTAAAACAAAAGGAATTGTTTCCTTCCCCATTCTCTAGTGGGTCTCTTCACGATAGGACTTCCTTCTAATACCTCATTTAATAATACGGGGTTCCCATCCACACACTCAAGGAGTACCTTTTGTGATTTAGTGTTTTGTATACGGGAGGGTGTACTCCCTTGCGAGAATTCCTCTCCGCCCTCACGGCATTGGGGAAGTGCCCATTCCCTATTTGCCATAGTAGTGTTAAACAGCAACACTGCCATCTTTTTAGCTCCAGCCTAGCAGCAGCGCGCAAGCACTACTCGCTTTGCGAGACTGCTTTATTAGAGTATCGGAGAGAAGCCATGCCCACTCTACTCCCATATTTGTCATTGGCTTGAGTCTTTGTCTTTCGTAAATGCTGCCTTCGGATTCGTTAATAGGCTTGTTAGTCCCTCCTTAGTACAGCCATGACCTCATTTGTACCCTCCCATGGTGACTGGCCCCTTTACTTTTGTTGTTACACAGGACCTGTTATTTAGTCTGTAAGCACTATTTACTTTATTTAGTTTCTCTTACTGCAGGCCTGACATGCGCTTCTTCAGCTGAAACCGCTAGTGTTTTTTTAAGCAGCATGGCTGCCCTAGTAACAGGGCGCCCGCTTTCAATGACTTCAACCCGGCATTATCTCGTGTTGGTTTCAACCCCCCAAGTAAAATGGATTTAGAAATGATTAGCAAATTAAGTCCTGTGAATTCCAGTTAGCACATAATCCTGTGCTAATGGCTGAAGCTGACAACAGCACATCTATGTTACATGTCATCTGTACCAAAGCCACCTGACGTGTTGTTTTCAAAAGCCTATTTTATTAACAACACCACCACCACCAATACCCCCACCACCAATACCACCCCCAATACCACCACCATCAATACCACCACCTCCACCAATACCACCACCACCAATACCACCACCACCAATACCACCACCACTGCCAATACCACCACCACCTCCAATACCACCACCACCAATACCACCACCACCACCATCAATACCACCACCTCCACCAATACCACCACCACCAATACCACCACCACCAATACCACCACCACTGCCAATACCACCACCACCTCCAATACCACCACCACCACCACCATCAATGCCACTAACACCACCATTACAACTACCACCACCACTACCTTTACCACCATCACCAATACCACCACCACCAATCCCACCACCATCTATACCACCACCAATACCACCACCAATACTACCACCACCACCAATACCATCACCACCAATATCACCACCAAAACCAACACCAACAATACCACCACCACAATACCACACCACCACCAATACCAATAGCATCAGCACTAATTCCACCACCACTAATACCACCACCACCAATATCACCACCACCAATACCATCACTAATACCACCCCACCACCAATACCACCACCACCATCACCAATACTACCACCACCACCACCAATATCACCACCAATACCACCACCACCAATACCACCACCGCTACCACCACCAATACCACCACCAATACCACCACCAAAACCACCAGAACCCCCAACACCAATACCACAACCACCACCACCAATACCACCACCTCCACAAATACCACCACCACCAAAGCCACCACCACCAATACCACCACCACCACCAATACCACCACCATCTCCACCACCACCAATACCACCACCACCAATACCACCACCACCATCACCATCTCCACCACCACCAATACCACAACCACCAATACCACCACCACCAATACCATCACCACCAATACCACCACCAGCAATACCACCAGCAATACCACCACCAGCAATATCACCACCACCAATACCATCACCACTTCCAATAGCACCACCACCAATGCCACCACCAATACCACCACCACCACCAATACCACCACCAATACCACCACCAATACCACCACCAAGACCACCACCACCACCAATACCCCACCACCAATACCACCACCACCAATATCACCACCACCAATACCACCACCACCTGCACCACCACCACCACCACCACCAATACCACCAGTACCACCACTAACCACAATACCACCACCACCAATACCACCACCACTACCAATACTACCAGTATAACCAATACCATCACCAATGCCACCACCACCAATACCACCACTAATACCACCACCAGCAATACCAGTTCCACCACCACCAATACCCATACTGCCACCAATACCACCAATACCGCCACCACCAATACCAGTAGCACCAATACCACCACCACCAATTCCAATACCACCATCACCAATACCAATACAGCCACCACCAATACCACCACCACCACCAATACCAGCACCACCAATACCACCACCATCACCAATACCACTAGCACCAATACCACCACCACCACCAATACCACCACCTCAGCGCCTCTTGCTCACTAGTAATAGCAGGGGCACTGTACGAGGCCGGAGCTGCAGCTGAGACCATCCCTCCCTCCCTCCATGCCTGCCATTAAGTACAGCCTGCCCTGCAACAGGAGGTGAAGCCAGGGCCCTACTACAGCTGGAGTGTTTTTTTATTAGGCTTAAGATAGCAATGACATTATACAAAGCAACCTCACACTCAAATTACAGAGAGGGCAGGAAATAGCACCCCCCTCCAACTCTTCCTCCGGAGCCACGACAGTGTAATCACAGAGCAAAAGGTGTTGGAGCGCTTTGTTAGTGTTTATAGCTCAGATCATATGTAACTCTCACTTTACACTTTGTGTCTGGGTAGTTTACAACACTTACACATCTCTTTCACTGCATTATTTATCTCTACTTTGAAGACATCACAGGCCTTTCTCTTCCTCTGATATTTACAATCTAACAAGAGGTCGAGAAGGCCCTTTATTGCAATGCTATAGGTCTCGCATTTGCAAGAGTTTAAGCTATTAGTATTGTAAATGACATTGCCTTTTATTTATGTTTTAAAACCCAAAACATAAATAAAAGGCTTTGTCATTTAAAATGCCAATAGCTCAAACTCTCGTGAATGCGACACCTATTGCTTTGCATGTTTGCCAAAACATATTTGAGATCGCAGGCCCATAGACTTTGTAACTTTACACACTCCTAGTCCCTGAGAGTGGGTCCTACTACCTTTCTCATTAGATGGCAAGTATTTCTGGTTTATTCTGTATCACATTATGTTACAAGGAGATAAAGTGAAATACGAAAGATTATTTTGGAGCTTTCACATGTGATTTACCCCTGACTATAAGTGGTTTATGAGAATGTGACGGATATCTGTCTATATGTAGTCCACAACATACAATACAAACTGTCTTTGTTTCCAGCAGAAAAAAGACCAGGAGAACCAAGGCTAGGGGACTAGGACAAGGAAGACGAAGTGCATAATGGCCACATGGAACAGAAGGAAGTAGACCAGACACACAATGAAGATGAGGTAGTGTAGAATAAGGACCAGAGCCTGGGGGCCAGCTCCAGGAGCGCCAAAAGGAACAGATCCTGGGGCAGGGTTTGGTTAGGTCCAGGGGATCAAGTCCAGAAGGACCAGGAGCAGGACCAGAACTGCGAAGACTGGCAGGACCACGATCCTGAAGAACAGAAATATGAGGACCTGGAGGAGCAAGAGGACCAGGAGTAGGTGGGGGGCCAGTTCAGAATCAGGGGATTAGGATTAAGATCAGGGCTAGAACTTGGGGATGGATGAGTAGAAAAAGGACCAGAAGGAAAGAGGACTGTAAGGCAGATTAAGAGGAGGACCAGGTGAAACAGGAGAATGCCAATGTGATTTTAGGTCACATGTATAAAGATATCCCCTAGTTATAATTGCTACACCTCTTATAAACCACTCTTAACTAGTCTTTTAAGCCACAGTGCCTTCACAAACTCCACACCTTTTTCTGCCCTCTTCAAGAAGCCCAGCGTAATCCCCTCGGCTCTGCTACCATCCCATATTTACTTGTCGCAATGTTCTTGGGGGGGGGTGGGGGGCTGATTTTGTCAAAGTTAATGAGTATGCTGGCTTCCATTGGTTCCACCTTTCATGACTTCATTTATGACTTCATCACTAAGTATTACACAATTTACTATCTAGGAAGGAATCTAGTGTTTAGATCCTAATGAAAGTCAATTGACCTTTGAAGCACGTAGACTTGACTGAAACATGTAGACCCAACAGATGTCAGAGTTCAATTAATTATTCCTACGTCACCCAATGTTTATAACTTTGCCAGAGGATACCGTGATAAATCAGACTTTTAGTAGGCCATTGGTATACCTGTAGGCAATTTTAAACATGGATCTCTCCCTCCGAAAAATCACGAGAGCTCCCTTGAGATTGACGGCTGAGCCCACTCACATACAACCAGTGTCTGGTTGAGGACCCTATGATGAAGAATGCCAATGAGTTCTCTCTCCCATGTTTTGATTACTGAATTGAGGTGGAGAGAATCCTCTAATACAAACTTCAAGTTCCTCCTCCTCCTCATTCGGTTTACTGTAAAACTATCAAAGAGACCCTGTTTCAAGATGACAGAACCTAGATGCTACCAGGCAGGCCTGTCTTCAGCTCCTTAGCTGCTCCCCATCAGCTCTCTCCACCCTGGCAGGGACAAAACTGTATGTTTTCCTCTTTTGTGACTAGAGCCAGGCTGTCTGGGTGGGCCCAGGAAAGAATAGGAGAAGCCTGCCCTGGGATCTCAAAGTCAGGAGAGGTAGTGCCAAAGCCACCTTTTTTTACTGCCACCTATTCCTGTCCACTCCCAGATAGCTAGTCCCTGCTAAATGCTCAGCAGCTAAAACCCATTTGCTGTTCTTGGACTCAGAGACACAGTCATTAACTGTTTCAGCCAATAATGTTTATTCCAGAGTCGTGATGCATGTCATAACTGATTCAAAATTTAAATTAATCTAAATTTTTATTGTTTTATTTTTGGGGGGTAAGCCCCTCCAACCACCCTCCTTTTTATTTAAAATTACCCTTATTGGCCTTTACCACTACTCACCCCATAATCCTAAAATTACCCTTACCCCTATACTAATACCCACCCTATAACCCTAAAAATAATCGTAAAGATATCGTGCTGAGATCTGATTGGCTGCTAACAAATCAAACAGGAAGTATTGACAGCCATTTTGGGACTTGGACTCAGCCAAGTCCCCCCCCCAAAAAGTTACATAAAAATGAGAAGGGGCAGGGTAGGAATACTCTGACCCCCTCAGCTTGGTGGTGGGGTCCCACAGGGACACCGCCAGGGCCAAAAAGCATTCTTTGTTTCTCAATTTTGCAGCAAAATCGCGGATGTATCTACGAATTTGCAGCAAAATAGAAAAAAAACAAGGACAGTCTCCAGCGCCTATTTATAGATGAAACACTGGGTGATTTAAATGATTCTTTTTATTGAAATAAGGGTATGACATCCAAAAAAGGCAGTATACACGAATAATGACAACTTAGTTATGCTACAGGTGAGATGCAAAACACAGTAATTTCAAGCCAGCAGTTGAATAATCACAGTTATTACATAGTAAGACCCCGTGCTACCGCATCGTCCCTCGCCAGCGGGGGCTCGTATATCCCTCCCCTATAGTTATTTCATTATTCCCAGATCTGCGACCACTTGGTGGGACACCCCCTCAATTCATAAATGGTCTTTTCAGTGACCATGCACCAATTCATGTCTTTACCCCAGTCGGCCAAACTTGGCGGGTCCCGAGCCCTCTACATTCTCACAATGTTTCGCTTCGCCACCATCAATCCCAAGGTTACCCAAATATGCACCCTAGAGTTTAGGTCAGTTGGGCCCCAGGCGTTTAAAATAGCCAGTTTAATATTACAGTCAATCTTCTGCCCCAGTACCCCTTCCATGCGTTCCACTACTGTCGCCCAATACCTTTGGATAACCGCACACTCCCAGAGAGTGTGGATGAAGGTACCCTCCTGCCCACATTGCCTGGAGCAGCCACCATCTGTGCAATGGCCCGTACAAACCAATAAGGGCCCAGACAAATAGGATCTGTGCAGGAGCTTCAACTGTATTAATCGGAACCTGGAGGAAATGGCCACCTCCCGAGGAGAGGCCGTTGCAGCCATCCACTATGTCATGGTCCCATTTTGCCCATAGCCGTATTATTATTCAGTTTCTTGTAATGAGTGATATGGCCTTCTCTGGCAGGTCACCATCTAAGACTCTATCCTCGAGAGGGGAGGCCTCAGGGATGGATTCGCCTCTTGGCAGTACTGCAAGCAAAGCGTGCCTGATTTGCAAGTATCGGAAATATTCAGATCCCGCCAGTTCATATTCCTGCTGAAGTTGAATGAAGGGAATTATGTCACCTGACTGTCACATGTCGCCCACCCTCGCTATGCCTATAAGATCCCAGCGATCAAAGCCCTTCAAGTGGATCAACCAACCCAACTGCTCACTGTGCCAGAGCGGTGTTGCCTGTGTAATCCTCCCTTCCCACCCCAGACTTTTCGTGGCTGCCTTCCACACCTGTATCGCGTGCCTGGTGGGTCAGGTTCAAGCCCAGCTTAGCCAAACTCAAGTATAGTGCCGCTTTAAAGCTCCCACCCGGTAGAAGCCATCTGTCAATCTGAAAGGCAGGGTAACCCTGCGGTCTATATGTGCACTGGTTAATTGCTGCGAGGTGGGATGCCCAGTATTATTTTTTAATATCCGGTAGGCCAATTCCTCAATCAAACCACCCCAGTGTAAGCTTATTAGTGGCAATCCGGGGGGGTTTACTCTCCCAGATCAGGTACCATTAGCGTGCAATCAAGTTCCCCAAAGAACGTGGAGTCGACGTAATGCGGAGTATTCTGGAGAGCATACAAGAATCTGGGGAGGGACATCATCTTAAAGAAGTGCCGTGGGCCCCAAATAGGGACAGAGGGGTGATTTCCAGTGCCAGACATCGCTCTTGAGACGGAGCAGGGGTGGCTGAAAGTTCCACTCGTAAAACCGGGACGGGTCCCTAGAGACCCAGATCCCCAGGTACTTAAAGCCATCTGTTGCCTCCATTAACTGGAACCCCCGGGGAAGCGGAGGCGTCACCCCATATGGGACATAAAGCACTGACTTTGTCCAATTTATTTTATAGCCATCGAAGAGGCCGAACACCTGAAAGATGTTGAGGACCTTGTTTAGGGAGGCCATCGGAGAAGCCAGGTAGAGTAAGATATCGTCCGCGTAAAGCGAGATACGATCCTCCCATCCTGAGGTCCACTAGAGGGCCCTGATGAGGGGGTCTCTGCAGACCCACATTGCCAGCGGCACAAGGGTAAGGGCAAAAAGGAGCGGGGACAAGGGACATCCCTGCCTGGTGCCTCTACTGAGAGTGAAGGTGCAAGATTGTCTATTATTGATCACTTTTTGGGCCAGTGGCTGCTGGTAGAGGAGCCGAACCCATCCAATCTATTCCTGGCCCAGGCCTAGTTTCCGAAGCACAGCGAACATGAAGGGCCACTCAATGGTGTCGAATGCCGCGGCTGCATCGAGGGACACCACCACTACATCTCTCCTACTGGTCGTGGCTCAGCTTAATACACCATGGAGTCTGTGTACAGATTAAGGGAGGTGTTCCTGGCGGGCATGAATCCCGACTGTTCCGGGTGAACCAAGCCTGCAATGACCCTAAGCAATCAAGAGGCAAGGACCTTAGCCAATACTTTAGCTTCACCATTTAGCAACAAAATCGGTCTGTAGGAGGAGCACCTGTTGCTCAGTTTCCCCTCCTTGTGGATGACCACAATAATAGCGAGTCTCTGGTTGGAGGGTAGGAGTCCCACCGCTTTACTTTGAGAAACATTTTAGTTAGATGGGGAGCAATCTTGCCCGCGGTGAGTTTGAACAACTCTATAGGCAAGCCATAAGGGCCCATTGCTTTGCCACCACGCAAGTCGCGTGATTTTAATTATTAATTTAGAGGAGGGGGCACACGCCTCCCTCCCCATGGCCAATATTGGCCCCAGGGTCTGCCACCTATCCGAGCAAGGCCTATACATCAAGTAGCAGTGGAAGGGGGCCGCATGGACTCCCTCTCCAGGGTTCTTTAACGGGCCATGGGACCACCACCTTCCGGGGACAGCACGAATAAACAATAAGGGGGAGGGGGTTGTGCTCCCTCCCTCCCTTCCTGGGCTATTTACGGTCCTGGGGACCACCACCTCCCCGGGCCAGTTCTGATAAACAATAAGAGATAGGAAGGCCATGCGCCCTCTCTCCCAGGCTGTTTTCAGCAACTGGACCACCACCTCCCCAGGGCTTGCCCTACAAACAAGGGGGGGTGCGTGTGGTCTGGAGCCATTAATGGTCCTGGGGACCACCAACCCCCAGGGCCAGCGCCCTTTGTCCCTCGCCCACCCTCAGGACATACATTTTGCTGTTGCTTGGCAGGACCTTTGACAGCTCCTGCTAAGTGAGAACAAACAGTAAGTCCACTCCCAGCAGGCGGTAGCACCACAACTGCTCCAGCTTCATGGGAGTGGCCAGTGGGCAGTGGGCAAGAAAACAGATGAAAAAATGACTCCCACATGCAACAAACAGTTTTTTGCTGCTCTCTGCTTGCCTTGGGGAATGGGATCTCCTGGGCCAAAATTGGCCTGTGGATGGGGGCCACGTGGCCCGCACCTCTTCTTTAAAGGACCGCCTTGGTGGAGGTAACTGCATTGTTATCTTTTGGAGTGCAATCTATAGTGAGTGTGACAAGTGGATTCTTTCTTGTCCTCTCCTGATTAGAGCAGGTGCATGGTTCTCCCTTTAAATTACTACCAGTAGTAAAATGTGCAAAATTACCTGGCTGGAAGTCTCGCCCTTTTAGCCCCGCCCCATCCAGCTTAGTAGTATGCAAAGGTCTTCCCGCCTTTGCCAGGATGATGGACAGCTTACCAAAAGGCCCCCTCAGCGCATTTCCAGCAGATTTTAGGGACGGGTTCTTGATGCCGTAGAATTTGAGAACAACTCAACGAAACAAAGAATCACTTGCTTTATATAGTTATATAGTTAAGAGACAGTACCCTTGTTTGGCGGAGATTTACCTCTTTGTAGTCTCGTTGTCTTTTCTATACAAAGTGCTCTGGGCACACTGTTGATCCCATCTGGAGATTGGCTACACCAGTACTAACTGGAGGAGGACTAGGGAGCTTCTTGTTAGGACAAGTAGCATCTCTAGTTACAGTTGAAACACAAGGCCTTCCGGCGATCTAAGTTCTTTCCTTTGTACCTACTAGACTGGGAAGAGTTTTGGGACCCCCCCACCCCGAGCATGTTTTTGGGGCCCTTTAGAAGACTCTGGCTTTTTGTCTTTGGGATTCTCAGCCCCTTTCCCCTGGGGAGGTTTGGTAACCCCTTTTGTTTGATCAACCCCAGTGGCTGCTTTTGTTACCATAGTCTTGACCCAGTGGCCTGCCTTCTTTCCCAATTCTTTGGGAAAAATTAGACCTAGGTCTACCAGATGTTAATCCAACTTCTCATCAGTGCAAGTACTCAAAATATGTTCTTTCATGAAAAGATTGTAAAGTCCATTGAAATCATGGACATTATTTCCAGTTAACTATCCTTCTAGTGTCTTAACTGAGTAGTCTACACAGTCAATCCTGGACTGGTTTTGGGTTTTGTGAGCCCCCCTGAATCTAATCCTATATTCCTCAGTTGTGAGCCCAAAGCCCTCAATCAAAGTGTTGTTCATGAGGTCATAAGACCCAGCATCTGCCCCTGTAAGGGTCAGGAGTCTGTCCCTGCAGTTACCAGTGAACAGTTCCCAAAGGAGTGCCCCCCCAGTGTGACTTCCTCACTTTTCTCATTTCACAAGCTCTCTCAAAATCTGTGAACCATTTGGTGATGTCATCACCTTCCTCAAATTTGGGAACAATCCCTTTGGTGATTTTGGGATCATAAGATTGCTCTCTGTCTCTATTTATTAAGTTGCTGCCACCATTGATGGGAGCTAAGCCCATCTCTCCTCTTTCTTTTTCTAGAGCCAGGAGTCTGGTCTCTATGTCTAATCGTTTGGCCAACCTCACTAAGAGGTTGGTCTCCTCATTGAGGCTGTCCTCAGTGGACTCAGGAGCACCTGACCCACCTGTGTGGGATCTAGGTGCTGTGAGTTGTATTCTTGGAGTCAGGGCTACAGGGATCCTGTTCTGCCTAGGAAGTGAGGGGGTTGGAAATTATCCTCATCCCCTCCATTCTCTTCCCCATCTGAGAGGTCTTCACCTTGCTCAGAGGGGTGGCCCTTAGCATACGCTGCCAACAGCTCCTGGAGCTTTTGTTTGGAGGGATGGGACCCCATGGTAATGTTTTTAAGTTTACATAGAGACATTAACTCCCTACATTCTAAGTGGAGATAAGGGGTGAGGTTGAGCCACTCAATCATGTTCTATATGTCATTAGTTATATTTTCAGTAATAGCTGGGATCTTGTTAAGAGACATTCTTCAAAATGATTCTAATCCTTTTAACCCTAACTATAGTGAGTTTTAATTTTTCTAACATTCTAAAGGGACTTAACCAAGGCTCTAACAAGACTTATAGTAATTTGGAAAAATGTGTCAATTAAAAAAAAAATCAGAATTCTAAAGACAATTTAAGAGTTCTATCGTGTGATCAGGATTTGACCAAGTCAGTTCAACAAATGCAAGGTTGTAGACCCCACTGCTGATCCATCAATGTAGGAAGCTAACTCTGTGCACACTATACCTTACTTTGGTATAGTATTTACAGAGTCCAGTGGATCCCCAAAGGTAGGCAGAGGTAAATGTAGATAATACCTTACACACTATTTGTGGCAGTGTGGGCAAGAAGTAAGGCTTTATCAGAGGATAGTGTTAAGCATTTATTGTACACACTTAGGCATGACATTATGTCGCACACTCTGAACTCAAACCAATTTGTATTTATAAAAAAATTATTTTGTTGTATTTTATTTTCTAGAACCAAGCCAGGCCTGGTACAGGTAAGAGTAATAGTACTTTGCAAGAATAATGCAGTTAAATACAGTTTCAATGCAGTTGAATGCAATTGGGTTGGTTACAGGCGAGTCACTTGTTCATAAAATAGTTGGAATTACTTTTCAGATACTATTGAGATTACTTTGTATGTTACTTTTCAGTTTACCTTTTAAGTTACTTTTTCTACTCAGTCTGATATGCCTAGATATCACCCTGGGACATTTCCTAGATAAAAGGTAAGTAAATCCGTTTTTGTACATATGCAGTTTCTTAAGGTTTCACACAAGCCAACTCCACACTTAGAACAATTTTCACAAAAAAGCAGTCAATGCAGTCCTATGGGAGAAAATCAGGTTATCGGTTTAACTGTAAGTACTTAGTGTTAGACCTTGCACCATTGGCGTGAGTCTCCCTTCCATTTTTCGCTGTGTCTCCTCTGTTTTTGCTGGTTATAGATGCTCTGGGCGCTGTGCCACTGCCATTCAGTGCCACAGCGCGAATGCTCCCTTTGTAAAGATGACATGTGAATTGGTACATCCATGATTGGCTTATTTGGTTTACCTGTTAGTCCCTAGTAGCGTGGCCTGTGTGTGCCCAGGGCTGGTAAACCGAATGCTGCTGGTGGGCCTGCAGCACTGGTTTGTGCCACCCACAGAAGCAGCTTGTAAAGGGTGTCTCAGACCTGCCACTGCAGTGTCTGCGTGCAGTCCAGAACTGCCATCTTGGCTGTGAAGTGCACCCACTTCCTAGCCCCTGAACCTTCCCTTGGCATCCTGTAAGCCACCCTTATGATAGGGTGCATTGTATGTGTAAGGTAGGACATGCTCTGATATGTGTAGCATGTCCTAGTAGTGAATTACACCCAATTTCGTTTTTCACTACTGTAAGGCTACCTGTTCTCCATAGGCCAGAATGGGAGGTCTTGGCTATTACATCCTATAGTCCTAACTGACCCACAGAACATGGTTGAAAAACGAATTTAGTATGCCTGAGCTCAGAATATTAAAATACATCTTTTAGTGAAGGTTATTTTATATTCTGTGTTTAAAACTACCACTTTTAGAGTATAGGTACTTTCTTGCCTAAGCCTTCCAGTGTGCTCTGCTATTATGTGTATTGGCTGTCTGGTTTTGGAGAGACAGGGCAGGCTGAGTCAGACCTGGGTTGAATAGAGAGATCTGCCTTGGAGTGAGGGGAGGGTTAGCTCCTGCACTTGAATAGGGCTGTGCCTGGCAAGGTGAATGATGGCTCCACGTCCCACTGTGCGTCTGAAGGCAGACCCCCTCTTTCTGAAAGGAAGGATGCAGCCTGGTAAACAAAGTGCTCCAAGGCTGGGCAGAACTGGTTCTGGCTGGGTTCAGAGACTTGTGACTCCTAAGAACAAAGCCTTTGGGGGTATAAATATTTGTGCCCAAACCCCTATAATTTGTATTGCTCCTGGACAACAAGAAGAACCTCTGTCCGTGTGACTACAGGAATCTGCAGGAGAAGGACTGTCCTTGTGCTTGTGTGCTGTTTCTTGGACTGGCCTGCAGTGGTTACTACTGGACTTGGAAGAAGAGGAAAAGGACTTTGAAGGAACTTTGATTTTGTGGCTACAGCAATCACCTAAGGGCTAGAAGAGAGCTAGCCTCCTGCAGGAGTGTCAGGCACACCATACTCCACCACCAGCCTCCTGTGTCCTCCCAGCGAGGATTTCTATCTGCAGGTGAGGCTCCTGTGAGTTCCAGGGCCTCTAGTTCTACTGCTGAGAAAAGAGTGCTGAAAATCGTCGCTAACCCCCGTTAGCGAGCCGCTGCAGCTGGTGAGCGTAAGAAAAATCGTCGCTCTGCTGCCGCCGAGTGCTCGCTACCGGAGATCATCGCTTCATCTGTCAGCGGGCCTGAAAACGCCCGCTATCCCGAAGATTATCGCTTCATCTGTCAGCGGGCCTGAAAACGCCCGCTATCCCGAAACTTATCGCATCACCCGTCAGCGGGCCTGAAAACGCCCGCTATCCCGAAGATCGTCGCAGAGCCTGTCAGCGGGTCCCAAAACACCTGCAATCCCGAAGATCGTCGCAGAGCCTGTCAGCGGGTCTGAAAACGCTCGCTAACCCAAGTATTTGAATCGCCTAACGGCGGGCCTGAAAACGCTCGCTAAACCCAAGGATTGTCGCATTGTTTGTTAGCGCGCCCCAAAGCGCTCGCTAACCCCGAATCAAGCTAATCGCAGCGCGGACGCCGAGCGTTCGCCATTTTCCCCGCATCGTATCATGATCGTCGCTCCCTCGCGGAGCGCCATTTTCTTCTATCGCAGCAAGATCGCAAACGCCCCAGGCTCGGTGTATCATCCTCCCTTAGCGGCAAGGATTTTATCGCATCACCGGCTTAGCGTGAAGAAGTTTGTCGCTTTGTCCTGCCCTCAACCCAGCGCATCATCCTCCCTTGCGGTAAGGATTCAACGCATCGCTCGTTAGCGTGAGGAAATTTATCGCTACAACTCCTTAGCGACATTTTTGTTGCTTTGCTACAGAATCCAGATACCTTGGGAGTAAAAAGGGTCGCAGAGACCACTGCATTGAACTGAACATCATTTTGTGCACCTTGAACTATTTTTGAAGCATTTTTAAAGTAACCATATTTTTCTAGTATTGTGGATTTTTACTGTTATTGGTCTTGTGAGTAAGTCTATTATAAATATACCTATTTTTTATAACTACTTGAGTGGTGTCCATTTGTAGTGTTCCTCATTATATTACTGTGTATGGTCATAAATGCTTTACACACTGCCTCTGAGATAGGCCTAGCTGCTCGTGCTACGTTACCACAGGGTTGAGCAGGGGATCAAAGGGTGTAGGCTGCTTACTCTGACTTAGGAAGAAGGGTCCCTACTTGGACAGTGGCCAGCCATTGCCAACTAGAGACCCCCATTTCTAACACTTAGGTTTGGGAGTTGGTTTTCTGGGGTTAGAACAAGGGTTCTCCCAGGGTCAGGGATGCACTCTGAGAGCACCTTCAGCAGCACTAGGGCGGCCGGGTGCAGAGTGCTGTGGCCCAATGTTATCTAAAGGGTTATAGGGGCCTCCAATTGGTGGCTACTCACGAGCAGGCCACAAGGTTGTGGGAGCAAAGCTCCCGGACTTAAGCTCAGGGCAAAGGGGGACCCGACTTAGCACACAAGGTGCACCCACAGCAACACAGGGGTGGCCGGGTGCTGTTTTTGTGTTGCGTGCCCTGTTGTTTCCAATGGGGATTCTTTGGTTGTAACAAACACAGCAGGCTCGGGGGCAAAGAGCTTCTGGAGGCGACCACCAGTTGGAGAGGTAAGTTGGGATGTTGAGGGATGCTGGGACACCATTGGTTGGTCCACCCACGGCCGTGGGTCATCGGGTGCAGGGGTGTCTTTTGGTGTCTGGTTTTTCTTACCGGCTCTGGTCACGGTTGGGGGATCCTCCAGAAAGGGGCTACATGCGTTGGCTGGAGACTTGAAGTAGTTCAGGGATCACCAGGTCCCAGGCCAGGATCACCGGGGAGAACTCTGCGTGGTGTTGGGGCACTCGAACTCGGGCAGTGGGCGTCGTGTGAAGAATGGTGCAGACTTGCGGATTTGGCAGGAGCCAGAGTCTGTTGGTGAGCAAATCCGGTGCTCACGAGAGACAAAGTCAGGTTGGGGAAGGCAGGGCAGGTTCTCTGGGTTCTTGGGAGCTGCTGGCTGCAGGACAGCCCGGGATTTTGCTGGGGCAGGTGGAGGTCTGGACAGGCCGGTAGGGCTGGTGTCTAGCCAGTTGGCGTCCTCCTCTTCTTCCTTCAGCACGGCTCTTCGGTTCTTCTTCTTCTTGATTCTTCTTGTCTGAGGAGGCAAGATTCAGGGTTGCCCCTAAATGCTAAATTTAGGGACGTTACAGATAGGTACAGGTTGGGACCAATAGGTCCCTTCCTTGGGATGGGTACACCCCCTATTATGCCACCCTCCAGTGGGAGGGGGGCATAAGCCTCACTCTGGTTGGCTGGGTCCCCCCATCTTCAAGATGGCAGGGACTGAGAGTTGTGCTTCGCCTCGGCTCCCTCACCTGAGGGGTGCGGGAGCCGAGGTAACTTGGTTTTCCTACCGATTCTCCCACCTAAAGTTGGGGTCAGAACCGATGGGGGCCAGTTGCTGGGAGCAGCAAATGGCTGGGGTAGCTCACAAAGGCGGCAAGCCTTTGAAGCGTCCCCTTCATAAACCCTGCCCATCCTGGGGAAGAAGGCTTGGCACCTCGACCCAGGATGTGGTTTGTTTCAGGACCCTGAGAACAGTAGGCTCTCGACCCAGGGGTCCAGGATCATTTCTGGTGGTGGCAGCTGGCGAGTAGCCACTCAGCTAGGACACTAGAGTTAGGTCATTTTTCAGGGGGCATCTCTAAGATGCCCTCTGAGTGCCTTTTGTCATTAAATCCCACACTGTCATCAGTGTGGGTTTAATGTGCTGAGAAGTTTGATACCAAATGTCCCAGTTTTCAGTAAAGCCATTATGGTGCTGTGGACTTTGTAATGACAAACTTCCATACCAAATACTCTTAATGGCTTTTACTGCACTTACAATGTCTAAGAATGGACTTAGACACTGTAGGGGCACAGGACTCATGTACCTGTACCCTCACCACTGGTATAGTCCACCCAGCTAGAGGGGTGGCTTACTTATGCAAGGGCAATGAATTGTAGGCAGGGCAAACAGGGTGGTGTGCCATGTTGACTCTTCACTTTATTCTGCACCAAAATCTCAGCCTGCAATGGCAGTGTATGTGTACAAAGGTACAGGGCCTCTCAGGGTGGCACAATAAGTGCTGCAGCCCTTAGAGGCCTACCCTAGTCACAGGTCCCTTGGTACCTATGGTACCTTTTACCAAGGACTTGCATGTGGCCAGAGAGATGCCAATTGGGTTTTGCAACAATTCAGTTTAGGGAAAGAACATAGGCCCTGGGTACCTGGTTGGCAGCAATCCAGGGCACACTCAGTCAAAGTGCATCAACATTAGGCAAAAAGTGGGGGCAACCATGCAAAAAGGGGCACTTTCCTACACCCAGGTGGAAAAAGCAAAAAGGTTTAGGGAAACGCTACCTGACGAGTATCAGGTCCAACACACAGACACCCTCTTACACACCCATTCTACCACTCAAACATACACTCACAGGCCCACACAGCTACTCACACACTCACACACCCATGCAGTCACTCACACACCCATTCACACACCCACAAAACCACTCACAGACCCATACAGCCACTCACACACTCACTCACCTACATAATCACTCACAGACCCAAACAGCCACTCACATGCCCACTCACCAACTCACAACTCCACTCACACACCCTCAAAATGACTCACACACCCACTCATACACCCATACAGACACTTACACACCCACTCACAGCCCCATAGTGCTGTAGAAACCTACTAAAATTATTACAACTCTGTCATCACATATGATGAAAGAGAACATTTATTACGTGTAATACGGGGACAGACAGCTAGCGGCCGATTGTCCAACAAGGGGAAGTCTCACACAAACTTTTATTGTTCTAAACTACAAGGAAAGGGCGTTATGATTCATGCAATACATGTCTAGTAATAGTACAAGATTAAGACAGCTTCTCAGAAATAAAACACAGGGCGTCTCCTGCCCATCACTAGCCTTGGCAGGTTACACAAGTATGGAACATCAAGCTAATCAGAAGAGGCCAACACTGCGTGATGTAGTTCCTAAAAATAAATAGGATCTGCACATTTTTTTGACAACATAAACTATGGGATTGATGTCTAGACTAATTCCGGACACCCTTGCAGGATATGTTGGCCTATAGAGGAGCTAGCTCACAGTGCCACCATAAGCTCCCTAAACTTACCAAGGAGTGAATACTTTCTGGCAACCATCGATCATGGCAAACCTTGACCCTTCAGGCATCGTGGAAACAGGACAGTACTTTTCGCTCAGTCAATCGTGCTCCCTTAGTCTCAGGGAGAGACACAAAATAAACGTTGGGGGCGTTTTCAATAAGAATTTATTGAACCAGCGTCATTCCAGTATAAAACATATGTGTTGCAACAATCAATAGACAGCAGCTAACGTGAGAGATTACAGGCACCAACAGAGTAAATAGAAGGTAGAATTCTACCATGGTGCCAAAACAGTGAATATATGCGGCATATAAACATGACAATATTCAGGTGTACTCCTACGATGCAGACCCTACCTAAGTGTACCTAATTGTACCTATCATGTATGTGGGTATAAGCGAAGAACCCCTAGGAAAGAGCCAACACCATTACCTGATGGAAGAGAATGAAGGACCCTGTCTTGCTCTCAAGGGATGTCAGACCGCTACGTGTTGAAGCTTCTGCAGGCCGGGACCTCAGTGTCTGTGTCAGAGTGAAAGCGTCTGCTCTCCTTCTCTAGTGAGTGTGCAGTTCTTTTAAGCAGAAAAGATAGCCTCAGGGGTTCTACCACAATCAATATTTTGTGAGTAGGAGTATGTAGATGAGCCTAAATCAATAAATGCAATTATACAAGGTAGCTTGGTCAGCCTAGGATGAAAGATAGCGATGACTTTTGTACAGAGATATGTACGTCATGGGCAGCGGATTTTCTAAGAATCCTATGCATAAATAAATGAGGCTTGTTTCAAGGAAACCAACTGACATTAATTCAGCACGTAATCTAGGTAAAAGGTCAGTGCTAGAACTGTTATACAGATTAAGGTAGGACAAATGTAGGTAAAAGGTCACTTTGCTACTCAGGCCTAGTTTAAGGAACATAAGTTGGGGACTTTCTGGACTAATGCAATATACAATATACTGGAAACGGCTTCTGCTGTTGTAATGGCTTTGGTCACAGGAGGTGTTTGGCGGAAGTCGGTGTGGTGGGTGTGGTGGCGTGTCGTGGTAAGCTATTCCTCCGGACCTTTGGTGGCTCCTGTATCGTTGTACCCTGTGCCGTTGTATCGTGTACCGAACGTTTCACAGAAGTGCACATATCCCACATCTGTTCACTTCACCCCACTACACAGCTGTACTCATTTTGCATTTCTTGAGGCTGCAGATCAATTAGTCCATATTCCAACCACGCTATCCTGTCTCACTCACATATGCAACCATTTTCATTCTCATCAACACTTTGCAGGCCTCTCATGTTCTAGTGTAAGGCAACAGTGAACCAATAAATCAACTTCCCGTATCGCCTGCAGCGAACTGCATCCCTATCATAAGAGACACTCAATGTCCCCATCACGTCCTTTGGACAAGATCCTGCAGTAATTTACCACCCTTCGTGGTCAGGAAAAATGTATGATGGTGGGACATGTATGTATATAGGCTTAACAGGCTCTTCTTCAAGGCAGTGGTGATGCCGGTGGTATTTCACATAATGACATAATCCCTTATTTGACTTTTCTATCGCTGCCACAAAACCCACAAGTTCTTTCATCATCTCATTTCTTACGTACTGTAGCGTGTCAATTATTCTGCCACTCCTCAAAGATTAAAACTGGACCCTGGAAGCTAATTGTAGAGAGGTCTAATTCACACTACTGGGACAAGGGAGGCACGTGAGCAAAGTCCTGATGTGCCGTGCATTCAGTCCGCATACTCTACACATGAAACTAGCCCACACCAGACCCAGCACAGTGCCTCAGTGTGGCCCATGGGTACTCAAAAAACATTTTGACAGGGGCCAAAATGTTTGGTCTGAGATGTGGCCAAGGGACGTCAATCTTGCCAGCAGTGTGGTGGTCGGGGCAGGAGGGTTAGCAGGAGGGTGTTTGAGGTACAGTGGACATAGGGAAAGGGGCACATATACAATTAGTGACTGAACTGCACAATGTGAAACCAGAAAACCTGGGATTAATCCCAGCTTCCCCAATTTACCAAATTGTGTGATCCTAGGCAATTGTTTTCACTTTCCCTCCTTTTTCTTCATTATCACACATAAGACAACCTTGAAACATAGGACTTCAGGATATGTACTTTAAAATAAAAATCCTCTCCTGTGTTTCATTTAATAAATTATAACATTGTTCATGTATAATAGCAACCCAGACCACCCAGAGGATGCACATAACAACTGGCTTAGCTCTTAGTTCAATACTGGCGTTGTTGTCAGGGTGGGGGAAGAGAATGAATAATTTTTAAATTCATGTATAAAAACTATCACTGTAAACAAAAACAAAAATACTTCTCAACGCACTGATATAATCTGCATGTTAATGAAATACACGTTTTTGAATTTTGAAGAGACTTTATAAAAGTGTTTACACTTTTGCTGCAAGATGTGTTTAAAAATGAAAGTGTTCCTAAAGTTAAGAGGTGCAGGACACCCTATTTACTTCCTTTCATTACCTTTAAATAAATGCTTGCCTCATTATTTAACTTATTTTTAGTGTTAGTGCTGAGTAGAGTAAACAGCAACCCAGTGTTGCTGTTGACCAGGGGGGCACATGTAAAGGTCAGGAGGGTCACGTGGGTCCCCCAGTCTGTACTTTGAGTATCAGTGGTGTGGCATATCACACAAGCTTGCAGGTTGACTTTCTAAAAACGTGCCCTCCTACTATGTAAATAAGTAGCTATTAGCGCAATGCGATCTGTAACTCTTCAAAACAATAAATGTCTCCTCTTAAAAGGTACTCTGGGAGGTAGTTGGCAGGGGTGGGGGACCTTGAAATGCCATCCCTCGGGTTCTTACTTGTTTCGTTACCTCCCCCCCCCCCCCCCGCACTGAAAGGGGTACCAGCTGACAACAAGCACATCAGGAAACATCAGGAAACAAACACGTACAAAAAGCAAACATCTCCTCTTTGACTTACTGATACCTGAAATATAAAAAAGTGAGGAAACAAAATACTTTTGCACCAAAGCTTATAATTAAAGTACAAATATATATTTACACTGCCCATTGTTTATGAACTTTATACAAACTATAAATTGTAAGAGGATCCAAACATATTGTATTCAAATATATATGCCTGTTGATTCCTTTCCATTCTCCACTATAAAGAATACATGCTTAGACCGACAACACTCTCCTGCCTTGCTTCTTCTTGTTCCTGTTCTGTTTATAACCACAGGAAACTATTGCATTGTGCTGTTTTGTTCTTGGCTCAATGGCTTGAGTTGGTGGCCAGCCAGGAGCGTAAATACAAAGGCGACAAAACGAACAAACAACATTCTTATTTCTCCACCGTAGCTTAATATTAAAACCCTTGCTGGACCAAAATAATTATGAAACAGGCTCATCAACCATTGTCAAATCAGCTCCTGACTCTTCCAATTTGAGGAATCATCAGGAGTGCTATGTGTCTCAGGAGATGTTAATTATTGTATTTGTAACCAAAATATGTGGCCATCGAGTTCTTGAATAAACTTCCTAAATGTCCGTATGTGTACACTTCGCTAGTATTAAAATAAAGCCTATCAGGGGGTGCATTATACGTATCATGCATGTTTTGGTTTCCCAGGCTAACCCCAAGCAATACGCCCAATCTTCTAATGTATTGCTCATAGAGGCAATAGAAAAGACACGAGTCCTCTGCCATGCAATCACATGCAAGGCGCAGCATTTCTATCAACTGATGCTGTGAACCCATGCATGGGGTCCAATCTGGTATTTCAACTTGTGGGTTTGTTGGCTTGTCTAACAACATTGTAGATGGAATTGCATCTGTTGTTGTGAGTAAATGTAATGGACCTGGATTTTGTAGTGTATTCTAGTCCTATCTATTGTCCCTATCCTCATCCAGAATTTTCATTAATGTATGTACGCCATTGTCGGCCTTTAGCAGCCATTTCCAAGATGACACTGTTAAGTGTAGAGGCCGTCATTGTGGATAGGGAATGAGTCATCGAAACTTTGAGGTCAGGAAACTTTATATGTCACCCAAGACGGACCCTCTACCTCTTCCTGCAAACACTGGCAAATAACACTGTATAGAGCTTGATATGCACTTGCCAGGTCGCATAGAGCGATTTGAAACACAGTGTCCAGTATATCCTTGTGCATTAAAAACTGGAAATCATATGTGGCCAGCTCCTTGCGTGTTGAGAAAATACTGTTCCTATATGTGAATCCGGCGCCCTTGCATAAAATGGGTGTAGTAGTGGGTGTATATTCCATTCCACCAATGTATCTCCCTTCTTGTCGCCCGAGTTCTGTGCACTTAAAATCTGGAGAGGAGACCAGATCGGTATGGTTAATTCCTCCCCTGTGCCTATGTTCACCATCTGTTCCGATATTTGCTTTTGCTTTCAGTGCAGTGTGACTCACTTCCTCATTCTCTAGCTGCAGCGTCAAAATCTCTCCCGCAGCAGCTAGCTGCATGCACTCTGTGGCTAGGGCAGAGCATCGAAGCTCTTTGGGGAGGTAGCCATCGGTCTATATCTAACTTTTATAATATTCCCTTGAACTAGCACCTGTGCTTTGTCCCGTGACTGTGCAGTTCCACAGGAACAATTCCTCACCACAGCAGCTGTTTGAGTATCCGGATCCAACCAAGTTGGGTCCCACGCCCAGAAGGGCTCTCATTACCCTAAATAACTGTTCTTCTCTCCTAGAACCAAGACCTGTCACAAATATGACCATAGCACCATATCCCAGCCGTCAGTCGATGGAAACGATAAGTCCAGTCTTCTGGCTGTCAAAGCATGACACTTTGTACTATTTATGGTAATTTTAGGGTGAGCTGGGTGACTACTGTTCAAGTCACTTTTGTCTCAGTGCCTGTATTCTCCACCAAATATAGAAACATACTGAAATAAATGTATCTCTGTCAGTACAGATGATGAAGGAAAAAATGTATTACATGTAACACAGGGATAGACAGCTAGCGTCCGAGTGTCCAACAAGGAAAAGTCTCACACAAGCTTTTATTGTTCTAAATCACAAGGAAAGGGCGTAATGATTCATGCAATACATATCAAGTAAAAGGACAAGATTAAGACAGCTTCTTAGAAATAGAACACAGTGGTGTCTCCTGCCCATCACTAGCCTTGGCAGGTTACACAAGTATAGAACACCAGGCCACTCTGAAGAGGTCATCACTGTGAGATACCTGTATGATGTGAGGTGGTGGCATTCTTGTTGCCCACGTGGTCCTTGATTGGGACAATTGGGGACTTTCTGGACTAATGCAATGTACAATGTACTGGAAACGGTTTCTGCTGTTGTAATACCTTTCCCATCGAAAACACGCACGCCTTGCAACTTACAGCGAAGGTATTGCAGTGCATTGCGGGGGCGTAAGTTATAGTTAGCTCAGGTAATTATAACTACTAAATCTATGGTTTTGTGCGTGTGAAATCTGAGCCTAACTATAAAGTCCCTGTAACCTTTGCTTTTTTTAGTAAATATATATATATATATATATATATGATCTATACATATATATATGATATATACACCTATTTATATGTATGTGTGTGTGTGTGTATATATATCTCATATCATCAATTATGTCCACTCAGATGTTACAGTGATGTTATCAATCATGTCATAGAACATATCATGAGTGTTCTAATGCGTAAAGTCATAAGCAATGCAGGGCACAGGTTACTTCGGGTACTTTGGGGCACAAGTTATAGTTACTTGAGATAACTATAAGTGGTGAATTTCTTTAGCTTAAAATGTTACATCGTCACTGAAATTTTCACCATTGGCTTTTTCAGTGAATCTATAAGTTTTATTTTTATGAAAGTAAGATATAATTACCAACAAACTATAACATCACTTTAGCTTTTGTTTTTCAATTAATTTGTAGGATTTTTTTTAACATAAAGTATTATTGTATTACTGTCTGTAACAGCATGGCTGCAGGGCCAGGCCCTGCGCCCAATCCCCTGCGAGCGCCCTATGTCTGCTGCACTCAGCCTTCGGCTGTGCGTAGTGTGAGGGTGGGTGCAGGGCCTGGCACACTCATGCAAGCTTACTGACTTTGTCAAAGAGTCAACACACCAACATATACAAAGTGGGCCTATTGGCTTTACCAAGGGTTGAGCATATCAATAGATATAAAACAGATCAATCGTCTTTGTCCAAAAATCACCAATATTTTTAATCACATGTATATTTCAGTAATTCAGACAGTGCAAGGTTTAATAGCAGTTATTATAAAAATGTTCAATAAAGTTTTAATTATTAAAAATAAAATAACCATGTCTGATTATTTCTTTGAATATAGTTTTAATTATTGCATTTGGGAGCTGAAATCTATTAAAAGAAAGACTCAGAGACATATTGGTGTTTTAAAAAAAAGAAATAAGACCAACATGTCTTTCAGTCTTTCTTTCATCATAAAAACAACCACAAGAGGGCCTTGCACTGTAACTGAAGCGCAAAAAGCTCCAACTAAGAGTGCTTAAAAAAAAATGGTAAACTCTCCTTACTTACTGTATTTTATTATGTGCTGGAGGTTGCTACATTCCCAGCAGCACTCCCGCAACATCAAACAAATGCTTGTTGGCGGCCCTGCCCATTCCTGGGCGATTAACAAGCTAAAACAAATATGTAAATAGTACTCACAGGGCAATATGTGGTGCTCCTTCGAGAGGCATAGAATAATAAGTGAGCCAATTTGTCATTCGCTTAAAAAAATATATATTGTAATAGGTATCCCAGTGTACACCAGGGACACCCACTGTATAACTTTTGTTTAGAGGGCTTGGTAGGAGTCCCTGTGCCCCCGCAACCCTAGCCAGCTCTCAGCTGGATACCTGCAGGAGCCAGCATTTTTTCTCTTAAGTGGGTGCCCCAGTCCCCACCAGGGGCACCCACAGCTCCAAATTTTGTGAGGACAGCTGGGGGAGCCTCAGGACTTCTGCGAACCCAGCCAGCTCCCCTTGTGCGAGCCTGCTAATTTCTTAAGGGAAGGCGGGTGTTCTGGTGCCCCCACACACCGCCCATACTGCATCTGTCGTTGGGGCTGCTTGGGGAGCCCCATGACCCCAGCCTGATCCCCAGCCAGCACCATACTGGGTGCTGGCGGGAGTCATCACTATCTCTTTGCTCCCTCCCGGGCGCGAGCAGCATTTTTTAACTACTAATGCCAGGTGGGAACAAAGTTGAGTGTCCTGCCCGGGAGAGTGCGAACAGTGTATGCCTGCACCCAGGGGATGGGCACCTCATTGCATATGCCTGTAAAGAGAGGGAGGCATGAGACCACCCTCCCCTTTTAAAATATATTCACCCTGGGGGATGAGGTCCTAGGGCCTGAGGAGGCTCAGAGAGGGGGCCTGTGTACCCCCTCCCCTTTTTAAAAATCAGGCCCAAGAGTGGCTAGGGGGGGAGCTGTATGACCCGTCCCATTTCATAAAAATCGGCCAAAGTGTGTCTCAGGGAGGGGGTTTTATTTCCTATTTGGCTCCATGGGATGTGCTCCCCAAAGCCTCAGTGAGGGTGAGGGAAGGGGGCTGTGGTGTATTTCTGTATATTATGTTTGTATATCTTGTACCACGCAGTTAGGGTTATGTGCTTAGTGTACTTGTATCTTTAGCATAAAATGCTGCATCACCCATGTTCTATGGTGTTAGTGTACTGTGGCAGAGTTGGGTTCTTTCTGTAGTCAGTTGTCTGCTGGCTGGAGAGGGAGCACCAACTGCAGTTATTGATGTGTGCAATAAAGTTATCTGTTTAAACATCTATTGACTTCCTGGCTTCGATTTACAAGAGGCTGCATGCCCGCTTCCCTTAAGACATTGGCCTTGGGCGATGGGGTTCCTGTGGCTTCACAGAGGGTTGGGAGGGAGACGCGCACCACACTCCCCTTTTAATATTAAATTAGGCCCAGGGGATGAGGTCCCTGGGGCTGTAATTGACTCAGGAATGGTGGGCCACACGCGCAGCCCCTTTCCCCAAACAGTGGTATATATTGGCCCCCAGGATCTGGCCCACCACAGGGGTCAATGTAAAAAAAAATGGTGGCTTCCATTTTCTTTTTTTACACTGCAGGGGTACTCCTAGATCATGGGGACTTTTTGTTTTTTTAAATTATGGCACCATGGGGTCCTTGTGGGAACCCCCCACAAGGGCTGGGGGGAGGGTATCCCTATCCTACCCCTTCTATATATTTTTTAGATCATTTTCAGAGCAGGGGACTAAGTCCCCGGAGTCCTTTAATGGCAGCCACACGATTATTGTTCATATTCTGGCCAGCCAGTCAGAGTACTTACTCCCACAGGAGCCTCATTCCCATGGAAGCAAGATGTCCCAAAGGGGAAAAAACCCTCACCAATCGGAGTGCTCTATTTTTTGATGTTGCGCTCTCACAAGATTCCTTCGCACCCAACTGTCCTAATAAACAAATATTTTTTACCTTAATTTTCCAAAACTACTGAACGGATTTACAACAAATCATAAAAAGCATGCTTTCTGGACCAAGATCTTTTGTGCCACCCTGCAGTGCATCAACAGGTCCAAAATATGATGTACTTATGCAGAACAACTTCTGACCATAATCCTGTACTATTTTGATTGGGGTGACACTTAAGAGTGGTGGCATTAGAAGACACTGTGTTTCGCAATGATGTAGGAGTGTCAGAGGAAATAAAATACTTCTAGGCGAAAGAGGCATCAACTGCGCCACCTTTGACGGAGTGGGATGCATTTAAAGTTGTATTTCGAAGTCGCTGCATAGCAGAGATAGTAGGAGTTAGGTGTACCCTTATGAAAGAGATTGAAAAGTATGAGAAAGTGTTACGCAAATTAGAGTTGGCAAAGTCAGGAAAGCCGGAGTTGAAACAGCAGCTTTTGGATGCTAGGGAGTAAGTAGTAGTAGATACCCAAATGTTGTGCAGCTTTGTCTATAGAGAGTATATGAGAAGGGCGCATGAGGGGCGTGAGAAAGCTGGTACTTTGTTGGCATGACTTACAAATCCTCAGAATAGGGGCACCCAGATACTGAAGGTAGATTCTGAGGATGGCACGCACCTTCATGCACAGGAGACAATCAATAGAAAATTTAGTGATTATTATGCAGATTTATATACTTGGCAATTGGTGCTTCCTCCACAGTTCATTAATGAGTTTTTGGAGCCGGTGTATTTGCCGAGGATTACAGCGGAGCAGGCAAGAGATCTGGGTGGGGATGTAGCTATTCAAGACGTGAAGGCTGCCATAAAACAAATGGCAAGAGGGAACGTTCCTGAGTTGGATGGGCCCCCTTTGTAATTTGATGGAGCTTATATGGAGGTGTGAGGACCGAAGCTGGCTAACCTTTACTTGGCAGCCCGGGAGGCGGGTTGTTTGAACCACATCACTGTTGAAGCTATAGTGATTCCGTTGCTAAAACCAGGAAGAGCCCCTGAGGATATACAAACATATTGGCCTCTTTCTATGTAATATTTAGATGATAAAATACTGAGTAGAGTCTTAACAACATGCTTATCACCATTAATGCTAAAACTAATACATACAGACCAGTCTTGGTTTGTTCTGGTACTGAATACTGCTCTAATATTAGGAGAGTACTGGTCATTATTGAAACAGAGTTTGAAGAAAAGGAAAAAGGGGTTACTGTGACAATAGATATTGAAAAGGCCTTTGATTGCCTTCGTTGGGATTTCCTTTATGAATTACTGGAAAAGATGGTATAGGGTAGCCAATTTATCACAGCGAATCAGCTTTTGCATTTGGCACCTACCGTTTGTGTCAAAAGGGGAAGGCACATGTCAGAAAAATATGTGGTAAGTAGAGGGGCTCGACCAGGATGCCCGCTTTCGCCAATGCTGTTTGCTATTGCCATGGAGCCACTTGCGAGTTGGGTGAGAACTGGAGGGGTTTACAGTGGACGGGAGGTGCAAGGTGTTCACCATTATTCAGCATTATATGCAGATGACATGTTGTTATTTCTCGAAGACGTAAATGTAGATTTGTATCTTGCAATAAACCTCCTAGATCGGTTTGGGCAGGCTTCAAGCTTCTGCATTATCTGAAATAAATCATATTTGTTCATGTTACAGAGGGATGTGCCGCAGCGTGTTGACCTGAGGGGACTCAATTGGGAGGAAACCTGTCTAAAATATCATGGAGGTCGATTATATCATGCTCCCATGGATTTACTGGAGGGCAATATTGGTGTGGCAATTAGAGGGTTTCAGGTTACTGTGGATTCTGGAGAACACTGCCGCTTTAAGTTGCTGGACGACTAGCGGTAGCAAAAATGGTGGCATTGCCCTTGGTGATTCCTTATAAAGTTTTTTGAAAAATAAATTCCCCTTTGGTAGGTGAAGAGAAGACTTTGGCTAAGCGCCAACGGTCCATTTCACAGGGAGGATTAGCGGCGTGAAATATGGAAACCTTTGACCTTGTGGCTCAGTTACAATGGTTTATACAGTGTATTTATTGGCGTAGAAATCCAGACGAGGCAATTTTGAGATGATGCCAATTTTAGATGTGTAGTATAGAATGCTCTTGACCCCTTTTAGAGGTTCAGTGTAGGGTATGCCCACTGAGTTGAAAGTTGTATGACACTATTGGCGTCGAGCTCTCCAGCAAACTCATACTCAGAAGCCTTATTCTCCAGACATTCCATTGAAATGTTTGGAGGAGATCGATCCGGGGGGTAGATTGAGGGTCTTGGCAGACTGGGCTAATAGGGGGGGGGTTAGGGTAGGTGATCTGTATGGGTGCTGCTTCCATTTGAGGAATTATCCGCAACTTATGAGAGTCCCACAGGGCAATTTTTAATATATATCGAGCCGTGATTGGAAGAGTGGGCCGTCATTGGGGTTTGAAAGTGAAAACATTAAACATCTGGGAAACTTCTCCTGACTCAAATAACACAAATCATTGAAGAAAACAATATCTTAAACCCACCGACACAACACAAACATCAAATTATGTTATAAATATATTATTTTTCATATATCAAAACATATGTATATATATCTTTTCATATTTCTCTTTTCAACGGCTGTCCAGAAATCCAGCAACCAGCCTCTTCAGGTTGCTATAAAACTGCCGGTTTGAGCGCCCTTGTTCACACACAGGAAGACTGCAGACAAGAAAGGTGCCGCTGCTGGTCACACTCTACATTTTAAAACAAATGAATCCATGGTATGTAAAGAATATTTTTAAAGTCTAGCGAAGTCTAATTGGTATTCTTTGCTTGTGCACGTGAAAGGCTCAACACACATAAACACAGAGCACTTTTTCCATTTAAATAGCACTGGGTCCTTTCATTTCCCTCACATGATTTACTCGGTAAGCAAGTGTGGTAAATAATAGGGAACTACCAGTCCAATACATGAGCACAGCTGTTTAAAATGCTTTCAAGCAGTTAATAAATAGAGGCACTTATTAGGGCCTTAACAACAAGAGCATTCAATTAGTTCTGCTCTACCATGTAATTTTGTGGCAGTGTTATCTCTCAGTGTAATTAATGAACTACTGAATATACCACACTGGGTTGTGTGTTTTCTTTAAATCACAATTTTCTTAACCACCGACTTGAAAACATTTGTTCACTCACATCATGTGTAACTTCCATTTATAGATTGGGCCAAGAGGTTTACAATTGAAGGAGGATAACTGATCAAGACAAAAAAACGCTACCCACAGCAAGCAAACCCTGGCTGGGTGCTGAGATATCATGGTATATATCTAACGGATACCATTCTGGACATGCCACATGTGTCTTTCTTTCAATATATTTAAGGTGAGTGACCATAGCTAGGTCCGTCCTAATGAAATTCTGTTTTTAAACAACGATTACCTGCCATCAACCACACAACACTAATATAGGGCATTTATCTTCCTATAGGCTGTCCTTTGTTCTGTTTAAGTCCTTAGGAAGACCCGACATGATGTATAGTCAGGAACACTTGAACACAGGGTCGAAACGTTGACAACATTACGTCCTATGTCAGTTATCCTTGGAAATATATGATGAAGATATAAAGATACACTGAACAAAACTTGTTTTGGACATTTTGATTATATGTGGTTCCAAGGTCTCATATCTGTGAATGTGATCACTGGTAGATTTTGAGTTTCATTTGGTATATGTTAATGTGATGTACTGGTCTTTATGTTCTTTATGTTTTCTGGACAGCGTGGAAAAGAAAAGAGAATTGTGAAAAGATATATATATATATCTAT
Source organism: Triturus cristatus (assembly GCF_964204655.1). Classification (NCBI taxonomy): domain Eukaryota; kingdom Metazoa; phylum Chordata; class Amphibia; order Caudata; family Salamandridae; genus Triturus; species Triturus cristatus. The sequence goes on from NC_140590.1 coordinate 562,746,497, forward strand.
ATATCTATATATCTATATATATATATATATATTATATATATATATATATATATATTTTTATTTTTTTTCACTGAAAAAACCATAGGTTTCAGGGACGTTATGGTTAGAAATTAGCATTTAAAAAACCTTAGAAGTTCACTGAAAAAAACCCAGGTTTCAGGGATGTTATAGTTAGTTGGACATTTCACTCGTACAAAACCAGAGAGATTCAGCCGTTATAGTTAGTAGACCTAACTATAACTCATGCCCCCGCAATGCACTGCTGGTGACGTCACATATTACATCACTCATGACATGGTCAGTGACATCACTCATGACATCACTGATGACATCTCAAATTACATCACTGATGACTTCACTGATAACATTGATGGAGCAAGGACTCGTAGAAAAGAGACTTGCTCGGACGCAATCCGCTCCTTTAACCTAATAACACGTTATTCATTTTGTTTTGTGTTAAACTAATGCGCACCACACAAACACACGGGTTAGAGAAGCTTGCCTATGTGTTACGAACGTTAATAAAATGAACGAAGGAGGGAGGAGCCTAGCGCGGGACCAAGATGGCTGCGTGAGCACAGAGCTCCCGCGACCCTCGTTCCCTCAGGCAAATATCCTGAAAAGAATCCTGTGTTAAATATCCGGAATATTGGAGACGAACCATTGCTGAGGCGAACGTCGTTGTCCGGACTGAAATCGTACACCGGAGACCGAAGTTGTGACAAGTGGAAGTTCGCGGCCTACCCCCGGGAGATGCCCGGGTCTCGCGTTGGCATGGGCCCGGACACTAATTGAACAACAGCGGCCGTGTGTGGTGCAGACCATCGGAAGGGGGCTGTTTTCACTTTCACTTTCGTTTCCTCTACAACTGCGTGCCTCGGCCCGAGAGTGTCTTGGGCAATAGTCGCCTGTAGCTCAGCCTGTACATGCCTGGACCTAAATAGGGGTTTCGGATCCAGCGGACCTCGTGTCAGTTGGATGGCTGAGTGGTCTGTCTTTGACGCTGACTGTTCCGGAGTTGAGGATGTCGGCCAAATCGGAAGCCGAAAAACAGAAGCCCAAGAATACCAGGCGGGGGGGCTACACTCAAACGAACAATATGGATCGCTATGCCCAGCAAAAGGGATCGCCGAGTGGACCGGGAAAGCCACAGGACGTACCGAGCGATGGTTCGCTCCCTGAACCGGAATTGACACTGCAAGACATCATGGGCGCCATTGAGGGGATGAAGTCCTCTATTGGGCAACAGTTCGAGACCCTGGCACACAAAGTGGATACTATATCAGTTGATGTTAACTTGCTTCGCGCAGACCTGGGGAAAACTAATGAGAGAGTTAAATCATTGGATCAAAAAACCTCTAGCCTCACGGGGGACGTCTCTGATCTGCAAATAGAGGTCCTCACGCTGAGGACTGCTAATGATCTCTTTGCCCTCACGATGGAGGATTATGAAGGCCGGGCGTGGCGCAATAATGTGCGCATTGTTGGCGTTCCGGAAAAATCGGAGGACCAATCAGCGGACTGGTTTGTCGAGGACTTGGTGGTTAATCACCTGGCGCCTAAGGGCCTCAGCAAGTTCTTTGCGGTCGAACGGGCCCACAGAGTCCCAGGCGGGAGGCCCAAGGTGGGGGCCCCCCCGAGACCGATTATCGCCAGGATCTTCAATTTTAGGGACCGCGACACCATTCTACAAGCGTCACGAGTGTCTGGACCAGTCACTCTCCAGAACACTGCGGTGAGTTTTTATCCTGACTTCACCCAGGCGGTGCAGAAGCAACGGCAGAGTTTCCTGGGGGTTAAGAGGAGGCTACGTGAGACGGGTCTGAAGTATGCCATGCTCTTCCCAGCCAAGTTGCGAGTCGAGTACGAAGAGCGAACCTTTGTCTTTGACTTGCCGGATGTGGTCGGGGAATGGCTCGACACATTGCCTCAGCGGCGGACTAGTGGGGATCATGCTGGCGGAGCAGAAGGTGGTCAAGTCGCACAAGAGTGAGGATTCCGGTGATTGAACATTCTGACTAAGCTCAGGACAGTGGTCCGCTGATTTTCGTTTTCTTGCTGGCTATTGTCCGGGGGTGACGGGGGTACAATGGGAACTCTTTCCTCCTACGGGGTTTCTTCTTGTAGATTAGTTTTTGCTAGGGCGACAGGCACACTGCAAGTTGGGGGGGCTTTTTAGGCTTACGCAGGGGTGCAGGGTGGGGGGTGGTATGGGTCTGTTGGGGTGGTTGCTGTTGTTTTTCTCTCTGCAAGGTATCGAAATGCAAGTCTTTTTTACTCGAGCGCTGCTCTCTGGGGGGGGCGGGGGTCTCTTTCCATTTCGTGATGGGGGTAGGGGTTTGAATATACTTAGTTGGAATGTTAACGGCTTGGGGGATCGTATTAAGCGGGGGATTGTATTGCGATTTCTGAAGAGGTGCTCTCCTGACATAGTCTTGCTGCAGGAGACGCACCTGATAGGCAATATGTGTCATGCACTCAATAGAAAGAGCTATAAATTTGTTGCGCACTCTGGGTTTTCCTCGGGATCTCGGGGGGTGGGAATACTTGTTAGGACCTCGCTGCCGTTTGAGATTGAATCTACTACTGTCGATGAGAGGGGGCGCTTTGTGGCTGTTGCTGGGAGGTGGGAGGGCAGGACACTGGTTTTGGTTTCTGTTTATGTCCCTCCTGGCCTGCAGACCGCCACATTTGCTGACTTGGGGAGGGCTATGCTGGATCTCCCCGAGGGCGTGTTGTTGGTGGGTGGTGACTTTAATGCAGTTGGTTCCGGACTACTAGACAGGCATCCGCCAAGAGACCCCGGGGGGGCACAGAGATGGCTCCCAGACCTTATTGACACACTAGGTCTGGTTGACTGCTGGAGGCTGCTGCATCCCGCTCAGCGGCAGTACACTTTTCACTCTGGGGCACACGGTAGCCTCTCTAGAATAGATTATGTTCTCACTTTGGCTGCCCAGGCTTCATTTGTGTCCGAGGCAAGGCACATGGCTAGGGGCATCTCCGATCATTCGCCGGTGTGGATTTGTATGGATTTTGGCCGGGGAGCGGCAGGTAGGGTGGCTCCGATTAACCCCTGGTATTTCCGTGACCCTAGGACTCGTAGCGCGTTGCTGAAAGCGGTCGATCTCTACTTTTTGGAAAATCTTGGCTCGGTTATCTCCGCTGTGTCTTTGTGGGAAGTGTTTAAAGCGGTACTGTGAGGGGAGGCCCTCTCCTTGATAGCGGATGTCAAACGTCGGAGAGATGCGGAGGTGGCGCAGATCGAGGCTGAGATAGTGGTATTAGAGACAGTTCTGGAAGATGAGGTTACGGCGGAAACACTGCATAAGCTGAGATTAAAACAGTCTGAATATAAAGCACTGGTGACAAACGCGGCTAAGGTTATTAGCAGGGAACAACAAGGGCGATTGTATGATGTAGGGGACAAGGCTGGGAAATTAATAGCGTGGTTAGACAAAAAAGAACGAGTGAATAGAGTTGTGCCAGAAATAGTGACAGTCGGCGGGGATATTGTCACCGAACCCGACGGGATAGTCCAGTGTTTCGCGGACCACTTCCGCACGGTCTACGCGTCCGTGTCGGACAAGCCGGAGGAAGACTCGCATGCACTGCTGCGTGATATTGCCCTGCCTTGTCTCTCTGACATAGACAGGGAAGACCTTGATGGTAACATCACGGAGGATGAGGTTGCAGCTGCTATCCGCTCGCTACACCCGGGCAAGGCCTCGGGCCCGAATGGCTTACCGATCGAGTTGTATAAACTCAGGTCGGATAAGATTGCTCCGCATTTGCGAGATATGTTTGTAGAGGCGCGGGAGAATGGGTGTCTCCCATTTGACCAACGTCTGGCGACAATAGTGGTTATACACAAAGATGGCAAGCCCAGGAACAGATGTGGCTCGTATAGGCCGATTTCACTACTCAACGCTGAGCCAAAAATCCTCGCCAAACTGTTGGCTAACCGTCTGATCAGGGTCATTGGGGACTTGATCCACCCGGATCAATCCGGGTTTATCCCACACCGCAACACCGCTTTGAACCTCAGGCGACTCCATGGCGTGCTCGCGAGGGTTGGGACGCCGCGGGAGTCGGCCATCTTGGCGTCACTTGATGCCACGATGGCTTTCGACACTGTGGAATGGCCGTATCTGTGGGCAGCACTCACAAAATTTGGCTTCGGACCGGGTTTTATAGGCTGGATTAGGCTACTCTATGAGGAACCTTTTGCTAAAGTCGCGGTAAACGGTAGGGCGTCATCTCCGTTCGAGCTTGGGAGAGGCACCCGGCAGGGTTGTCCTCTGTCGCCATTATTCTTCGCCCTCGCCCTTGAGCCGCTGGCGGCATGGATTAGATGGCAGCCAGACATAAAAGGGATCCGATGGTCGCCAGACCACGAGGACCGCATTTCTTTGTATGCTGACGACATTTTGTTATACTTGACCTCCCCTAGGAAATCCCTCATAGTAGTCTGTGACGTCTTGAATTCTTTCGGTAGAAACTCGGGTCTCGCCATTAACTGGGGAAAGTCGCATCTATACGTGCTCAGTGGAGACACCCCTATCGTCCCGCGGAATTGCTCCATCCAGATCGCCCAGCAGGGCTTTCTGTACTTAGGGATATATATTTCCACCGATCCATCTGTCCGATACGAGAATAACCTACTCCCTCCATTGTCACGTTTGAGACGGGACATTGCGGGTTGGAGGCGGCGGCCGCTCTCCCTCCTAGGCCGTGCCGCATTGTTTAAAATGATGTCTCTTCCCCGATTTCTCTATGCCCTACAGAACACCCTAGAGTTAGTTCCGGCCTGTTATTTTCGTGAGGTGGAGAGTCTCCAGCGCTCGCTGTTATGGGACGGTCGACCGCGTATAGCTATTGCAAAGTTGACCCTTCCATGGTATGACGGGGGGATTGCACTCCCTGACATTAGAAGATATTATTGGGCTACCCAGTTGGGAGCGATTAACCACGGTGTTTATGGTCCGGCGTTGAACCCCGGGTTTGCTATGGATCGGTGGTTGTTGCGCGGGGGTAATTATCTTAGGGCGCTGTATTCCAAATCACTGGATGGGTCCCTCACGGAGCCAACCAAGACGGCGGTGCATGTGTGGAAGGCGGTTACAAATTCTTTGGGCTGGAAGGACAGGCTTACCCAGGCTACTCCGCTTTTTGAATCCGATAAATTGGGGAAATTATGGCACACGAAAGGGTTCGAGAAGTGGGACCTAATTGGGATTTCTAGAGTTGGGGATCTGCTGGCAAAGGGTAAGGTAAAATCATTTGAGATGCTGCAGACGGAGTACGAATTAGGGGGTACTGAATACTTTTGATATGCCCAGGTGCGTCATGCTCTGCTATCTGTTTTTGCCGAGTGGGAGGTCGTGCCTGAGTCTTCTCCTTTGGAGGATCGGATTCTGGATGGTCATATGCCGGAGAGTACAATCTCCTTGATTTACAAGAAGCTTGTAAATGTTCGGACCGTCCTCCTCCTCGATGTGCGCGAACAATGGACTAGGGATGGTCTCGAGCTAGACGATGAGGACTGGCAGTATGCCATCTCCTCTCCGAAGGAGGTTGCGATCCCGGCGAGACTGCGGCTGGTGCAGCTTAAGATACTTCACAGGGTTTACGTCACGGGGCCCCGCCTGATTCACATGGGTTTCTCTGAAGATGGCTTATGCAAGAGAGGCTGTGGGATGTTGGGCACCTTTCTACACATTATTTGGGAGTGTGGGGAGATCACAGAGTTTTGGAAACAAATTCATGACGTGATGGAAGAGGTCACGGGTATCGCACTGTTCCCGGAGGCAAGACGATGCCTATTGAATGTCTGGGGTCCCACCGACTATGATGCCGCTCAGACCCAATGGGTGACCCTGGGGAACATGGTGGCGAAGCGAGATATTGCGCAGCTGTGGGGATCCCAGAGACCTCCCACCCTGGTAACATGGATGGAAAATATGGACTGGGGCATGTTCCGGGAGAAAATGGTGTACAGTGCCCGAGGTCGCCCTAAGAAATGGCATAAGATATGGGAGCAATGGAACCATTATAGGGGAGATATTTGTGTGCCCCCGGTTACTGAGATGCTAGATGTGCAACTTTCCCCCTAGCTCTACTTCCAACTTTGGATGTAAAACTGATCATAACTTGGAGTCCATACCTCTGCTTTCCCCCCACTTCTTTAGCGTGGTGTACTGATCCGCTGATGGGAGTGGGACCTCGCCCCAACTGAGAACTAGCGCATGTTTATTATACGCTCTGCCTTGCTTGTGTTTTTTATTTTCGGTTTATTTTAAAACTAAACCTTTGTTACTCCTGCTCTATAGCTATGGACCTTCTTACGTGTTGTTCTCATAGTGCTGCCGGACCTCCGGAATGTTGGCTGAATAGCTGTGTACCATGTTGACATAAATAAAGGTTTTAAAAAAAAAAAAAAAAAAAAAATGAAGGAAGGATTGAAATTGCTTCAAGCGGGGAATCTTTACTGCGCATGCGTCAACTGCATCTACGTAGTATGACGGTCTAAATCTTGGAGGGAAATTCTTGCGCATGAGCAGAAGGCACTAACATGGTGGTTTAAAGGCTCACATGCATGGCATTTGCTTTGCTGAAAAGAAAACAAGCTATTATACTAATGCTAATGCAGGGAAAGTATTAATAAATAAAGGGGAATAGAGTAGAGGTGGGTGGTATACAGTGAAACCATTTATTTTTTAAAGTAACATCTGTCTTTCTGACTTTATTATTAGTACACATTTGGGCCTCTTGTGTATGACAGAAATAATCAGAGCCATGTGATTGAATCATTCATCTGTGCATGCCTATTGAGAGTGAACCCGGAACGATGACTACAAATTTGAATACAAGCTAATGCCGCAGAGTGCCCTGGCCTGGGAACTGAGCGATGAAAAGTTCACTGGAATGAAAGAATATGTGGAAGTTATTATAAATGTTGCAAATGTAATGTGAATATGGGTGGGAAATAAAGTTTGAAATAAAAATTAAGGAGATGGGTTTTACGAACAATGGTAGATAGATATTGATGTCATATAAGCATGGTGTGATGATCATCCCCCCTTGCATGACCAATTAGATTTCGAATTTTACGATATTGAAACTTTGGTGGATGGAACATCCAGAAGGTATAATTAAGGTAACTTTAGTTAGTTAAACAGCACAAGAGTGCGAATTGCTGAATGCTGCAGAGGGGAGATGCTGTCGGTATAGCGGGTGATGCTGATGCTGAGAGAGACTCTGTGAGATGCTGATGAAGAAGCCGAATACAGATCTTCCTATCCTAAATTAATTGGGGTTAGAAGAAGACTTGCGGAAGAATCTCGAGGAGGAAGAGAGTGTCAGAGAGGGGTGTGGCACAATTGTCGGTATTAGAGAGGTCAACTATACTGTCCTGGGTCCTGTCCTGAAGTGTTTGTCGCCTGAACTATCCCAGGGGACCCTTACCAGCCCTTTGGCCAGGGGGTTGGTCTTCATACCATTCTTGGTGGCTATTATTTTGTGTATTTGTAGATGTTCTATCTCTCTGTCCTCTCCCTTTCTGAGCATAAGTCATTGCGAATGTTCGAAGTATGTGTTTGATGATTAATTGAATTTTCTCTCCTAATGAGTGAAGGCGACTGTACTGTTTTTTTGAAGTAGTTCACATGCTCTAAAATTTTAGATAAAGTTTTAAAACTCTAAAGGAGTCTGTGGGTATTTCATTTAATTAATCTATAGGTAAGTTAAGTTGAGTTTGAGTCATTATCACCATCAATTAGTTCAACTAATGGTCCATCGACCACAGGAAAGAACTTTTTGATCTGTGAAGGGTTAGTAAAGGTGATTTAAACTAATCCTGAGCACTTGTGAAAACAACATATAAACTTGACACCCAGTGGTTTACTCAAATCGTGTGTTTATGGGCCCAGGTGAGTATATGGTTGTTGAGTATTTGTTGTTGAACCGCTAGCTCAGGTTTCTGATAGCAGAGCTATGGTTATTATTGACTAGTTTGGTGATATTGATTAATGATTAACAAAAAGAGTTAGTGTCTTGTTTTATGTTGTCTGGAAAATTCACGGGGAATGAATAACGAGCGGTGACAGAAGCCACACTGCAATGAGGTTACTCATCTGTTGAAATAGCACTGAGAAGCTACACAGGGCTGGCAGTGTTAAATTAGGGATTATTTTGTATAAAAGTTGAGTGCGAGTAATAGCAGAGAGTTCGCTGGTGAAACTTTGGTCTTATATTTCCTAGTAAGGGTAACACTGAAGGAAGAACAGGTTCTCTTGAGCTTGAATGAAGGGTAAACAGAGGTTTTTACTCGCAGAAAAAGAGGAGCAATTCTGAGACTCCAGATTAAGTCGAAAATCTATCCTTTGTTTAGTGGAACAGGCAGAGTAGCGAATGTTTTTATGTTGTTATTAACGAAAATATTAGTGCAAAGTATTAAGAATTTTTTTTTGTATTACCTTGTGAAGGGAGGGTCAGTTGCCAGAGTTGCACTGATGTCACAGAGAGCCGCGCTGGGATTGGTTGAAACAGCGGGCGTGTGGCAGAAGAGGTAAAGGAGGGGTCAGTAGTAAGGAGTAATACTGACGTTGCAAAAAAACAAAAGGCATTGGTCAGACCACGAGTGTGAGCCTGAGTCTGATTGGTTGAAAAATATTGAAGCTGCGCTGGGATTCGTCGAAAGAGAAATTGTATGTTGAATTCTGATTTTACTACTAGTGTGAATCACGCAGATAAAAGATTTTCAGGGTTTGTGGAATACAATTTTATATATCGTTCATACAGAATGTATGGAGAAGAGAAAATGTCATTAATAAAGAGAATTAAGAATTACTTTAAGATAGATAAGCCTGTGTTGACTAGAGAGGGAATTCCTATTCTGCCACCGAAAACACCTGCTTCTTTTATGATGATGGAAAGAGGATATGACACTTGTGTATGGTTGGTCAATTGGATAGAATATACGAAAGGTGATGGTGTGCTAGCTTTTCCAGAAAATGGTGCGTTTAATGGGAGAATTCTTCAGAATTTGAGGATGCGAATGAATCATTTGGAGCCAAGACCTAGGTTAACTCAGTATGAGTCTTTAGAAAAATGGGAGACTGAATCATATGAATGAGAAAAATGCAGAGGTGGTAGATACAAAGGATTTTTTCCCAGATATTTGCGTGAGTCATGTGAAGGTCAGATGAAGCAATGGAGAAGAGCTATGGTATCAGAAGGTTTATATCCAGTGTTAATGGCAGAGGAACAGTATGGAGGCAAGTGTAAGGAGAAAACAAAACACATGAATGTGACAGGGTATGGTGAGTCAGATGATGAACTAATAGAGGATATCTTAACTAAAAACCCTCCACCGTACCAAGAAGGACCCAGTAGAGTCACCCCAAGTGCACCGGTAATGGGAACACCCTTAATACCCCAAATTTTACATGATACATCAGTCAATAGGGTACTGCAAGACAAAGAAAGAGAAGCATTAAATAAAAATAGGGATGAATTAATACAGAAAATAAGTCAATTGAATATAAGCCCTGAAGCCTTGACAGTACCAGTGACCATAGGTCCTGTTATCCCATTATATGGAGATAAAGTGAATTGCCCAAAACCTCAAGCTGTAACAACTCCTTTGAATAATCCAAGAAAAGAGATAGTAATATCTGACGATCAAGTCAGTGAGTGCGATTCAGTTATTTCTTTAATGGACCTTCCAATAAGAGAAAATTTAACCGAGACCCCTAAAAGAATTACACCAGGAAGTTTGAGAGAAAGAAGGTCTATGGTACCTTTGGGAACTAAAAGTTCGGCAGCAGTCACTCCAGAAGATTTAGAAAGATGGGCACAGGGAATAGAAAAACAAAGCTCAGCACCAAAGATTTTAGATATCTACAAATTGAAAGTGGAATTGGAAGAAATGATTGCTGGAAATGTGGGAATAGATTGGTTGAATCTTTACAATGAGGAGGAGTTGTTGCTTATAAGTAGGAGCATAACCAGAAATCTGAGATTGTGTCATGAGAGATTGACAGAGCTTGCTTCAGAAATTGGAGTGGATATAGGGAGATCAAAGTTATTGCAGAAACCATACAGAGTGGAATTTACTGAGAAGGATTTGGAGAATATGAATGTGTCTGGAAGAAAACTACAGGTGAAAGAGTTAATGAATATTTTGCAGAAGTGGGGAGACATTGACAACTTAAGAACTAGGTGTACAAGAAAGAAGCAGGAAGCACAAGCAAAAGAAGCGTCATCTGCATTCTTACTAAAAGAGTCAGAAAAAGCAGAGAGATTGTGCCCCATGAGAGAAGTTCCTGGTGGTGGATAAGTTCATGGTCCATGGAGCAAATAGGATATTTTGTCATTTACAAATGATTTTCCTAGATTAAGAGAAAAACCAGTTGAATGGTATAAACAGGTTTAGAGGTTCGTGAAAGTTTCGAAGGTTCTGTTGAAGAATCTGGATGGTTGGTTTAATATTGTGGTACCTGCTGACTAATGGACAGAGTGTAATATTACGATTGATTGGCCAATTGAAGAGTTTCCAAGAGATTCTAAAACAGGAGCACCCTCAGATGATGTAATGAAGAAATATCACCAAGTAATTACTTTCCTGAAATGGAAAATTCCTCCCAAAGAAACGGATTGGGTAAAGATAGATAGAACAACTCAAGAGCCAAATGAGTCTGTGCATGCCTAATGTGAGAGGTTATTGCAGGTATTTAAACAGTATAGTGGTTTTGAGAATATTGGTGATAAGGATATGGGACATTTTGTGTATCGGTTTGTGTATGGTCTGAAACCGGAGATTAGTCAGATGATTCAACAGCACATGTTTTGCTGGCAGGGAAAGTCGATTAACGACATTTTGAAATACGCAAAATATTGTGGAGACGACATTGAGGCAAGTCATAGAAAGCTAAAAGAGAAAATGATGTGGGCACAAGTGAAATTGGCAGAACAGCAGGAAAATAAGATGAACACCCAGATTGATAGTCAGGTAAAAGAGCAGAACCAGAGCGATCATGCGGCGAATGGTGGTAAACTAAGAGGACGAAGGAATAGAAAAGAAGAAGAAGTTTCCTTGTCATGCGTGCGGAAAGCTTGGACCTTGGAAGAACGAGTGTAAGAGTATACCAAATAATAATGGGCCAAACCAATATTTAAATAGACAGATGCAGAATGAAGTGATTCTGAATCAGCCGCAGCAGGTAGTTAATCCGCAGTATCAGGTGTCACCAGCTCCTATGCCAAACTTTGTGAACAAGCAAAAGTACAGTTCAGACGCCGGATTTCAAGGAGAAAGAGGTAAGAAAAATTCCATAGTTTCACAATATCTTGTGCAGAATAATAGTGACGAAAAAGAATACTCGCAATGACGGTACCTAAGGGGGGAGGAAGAGGAGTGCGTACTTGGCGCATCCTTACCGGTAGATCAGTCAGGTCCATTTATTGATGGGAAAGTGGAAGGAAATGATATCACTTTTCTATTGGATACTGGTGCTACCAGGTCTACTGTGAGAACGGCAGACATCCCAAACCTACCCCTCTCGAGAGAAAGCATCCAAGTAGTTGGAGTGTCGAGTAAACAGATTAGAACCCCGATCACAAGACCAATGGAAGTACATATTGGAAATTTTAAAGACATGCATCGATTTGTAGTGTGTGATTCTAGTTCAGTAAATCTGTTAGTATGAGACCTACTGTGCAAAATGAATAGCACAATCTATTGTACACCGGATAGTGTCACTGTCCAAATCCCTAATGAGGACGTTGTATTTAAAATGTTACTACCTAAGCAAGGCACAGACGTAGATGGAATGTTTTCATTAATGACTGAAAGTGAATTACCAGAAGAATTGAGAACCACAATGAATCCCGGTGTATGGGATTTTACAGGAAAAGATATTGGGCTCATGGCAAATGTAGATCCAGTGAAAGTAACAGTGAAAGAAGGAGCAGTTTATCCAAACACACGACCGTACAAAATGAGTCCAGAAGTGAAAGCAGGAGTTTCTCCAGAAATTGACCGAATTATTAAAAAAGGCATTTTGAAAGAGATAATTCGCCAATAATGGGACTTAAAAAGCCTAGTCAGAAGTACAGAATAGTACAGTATTTACAAAATATAAACAAAATTGTTGTGCCTTGTTGCCCAGTAGTGCCCAATCCAGCAGTGATTCTTTATCAGATACTCTGGAATACAGGCTGGTTTACAGTAATTGATTTGTTTCAAGCATTTTTCTCTATTCCTTTGCACCCAGACAGCCAGTACTTGTTTCCATTTAAATTCGAAGATCGTATCTTGGCATGGTGCCGAGTTCCTCAAGGGTATACAGAGAGCCCCTCGATTTTTAATAAAATCTTGAAAAAATTGTCTAGTAAAAATTGGTCATGCACAGAAACTCATTCCTGGTTCAGTACATTGATGACCTACTGGTGGCATGAAAATAAAGAGACGATTGTGTCACTCACGCAATTGCATCACTGAACCATTTGGCCGAAGGAGGACACAAGGTGTCTCCAGAGAAATTACAGTTTTGTAAATGAGAAGTGAAATATTTAGGCCACAAAGTAGAAAGAGGAGTGAGGAAAGTTACCCCAGAAAGAATAAAAATAATCAAGCAAATGCAGTTACCAAAGACACAAAGGGAGATGAGAATGTTTCTCGGAGTAGTTGGGTACTGTAGGCAGTGGATTATGGGATTTTCCCTGCTAGAAAAACAATTGATCCAGTTGACCCAAACAAGAGCAAAAAATCCACTTGTCTGGAATGATGAGTGTGTGGAAGCATTTGTGAAGTTGTGAAATAGTCTGTGTGAGGCCCCTGCCTTAGGCATGCCTGATTATACGAAAGAGTTTGCATTGATCTGTTGTTAAAGAGAAAATTGTGCACTTTTTTTAATTTTTACTTTATTTACCGTTTTCATGATAAAGTACAATACAATATACCAGCTCCAGTGCAATACCAAGTTGGGCAGATCAGGTTCATTCCACAGTTTGGACAATGCATGACATTTATCTCCACTGTTTTAGAGTTAGCTAGTTTGCTTAGTTTAACATTCACATGATATACATTCTCGTGACCTTCAGAGTGTGGTGCCTTATCTTGCATACCGACTGCCTGTAATACGAGAGACATTCCCATTCATAATTGACAGATCATCATCACAAATGCATCGTGCATATGCCCGCCATTCAAACTATGCCAGCGGGCACCAGCCCGTCTTCCAGTCGAGCGGCAGGTTGTGAGTGCGCTATCGCAGTGAGGTGTTTAAGAGGGCCCCAGATGTCACGTGGGAGGGATGTGCTGGCAGGCGCGGTGCGTCCATTGGGGTGTGGGGGCGTAGCCCCCCCGCCCGCGCCCGCAGCTCCCTCCTCTGTGAATGGCAGTAGGCATGACGTCGGACCGTGGGCGGTCCGGCGTCATGTTGACTGACATCATTGTCAGACGCCTTTGGGAAAGGCAGCACAAGTGCGCATGAGTGGGCATGGAGCTTAATTTTTTACTCCGTGCCCAGTCATGCGTACTTGTGTTTTTGCTGCCTTGCGCATGCCCATTAGGAGCCCCTCGGTCTCCTAATGGGCAGGCGGCGGGCGAGGAGTAGGCTGTGCCGTCAGCCAATCCTGGCGCTGCTGCAGCGCCAGGATTGGCTGAGGGCCGGGTTGCCAGTCACTTGCGTCACGTGGACGTGGTGTTCCGGACCGTTTGAAGGGGCAGAGAGGCGCCAACGCGGGCCAGGAGAAGAGGCGGTCACCGGTCAGGTAAGTGTTTTTTAATTTTAGGGTGGTTTGGCTGGGTTGGGGTTGGTCAGGTTTGGCTGGATAATCTGGCCGGGTTGGCGCCTCGGCAGTGCTGGGCTTGCTTGCAGTTTTGCTGGTACTAGTAATGTCGGCCTCCATGTTTAAGACTGTCTTTGCTCTGCATTGCTGCCAGGGCCTAAGTTCGATCTTGGCAGAGGGCCTTTTGCCTCTTGGGCTGCAATAGCTCTCCGGTGTTTCTTCACTTATCAATGTCACCTTGGATGTCTTTGGTAATTGTTTTTACTCCTGGGCTCCTACCGCTTCATGTTTTTTTAGCCGGCACACCTTCAATGGAGACAGTGCTCCAGTCCCTTCTGGCAATTGGGCATTCCGTGCTCCTCTAGTTTTTGCAAACTAAGCTGGCTAGTGTGTACCTCGTGACTCTTCCAGTGCTCCGTTACCTGGATTTCAATCACCTGTCCTGAACAATATCCCTGTTTTTTTGTACCTTGATGGAGTTCTAGGGAAGTACTCATACTGTTCCTACCCAGGGACTACAGTGGGGTGTTGAGCAAGCAGTAGAGTAGCAAGGATGCCATAGGCTCAAGTGTAAGCAGGTGAAATGGCCCCTTTGCTGTTGGAGCGATTAAATCCAGCAATTACTAGGGTTTAATGGCCCTTTCAATTCCCTAGTGCGACTGCACCTGCTGCACCCATGCAAGGTGACATTGAAAGGGATGGAGCAGAGCAGTCGATTCTCAGGTCTGCTTCATTCCCCTGCTGGCCACGGTTCCCTTTCCTTGTTTTAGGCATTTATTCTTTACACTCTCTATCCCCTCAATCTACACCATAACAATCTAATTTCAAGAACTGCCCAATTTCTTAGACTCTGTGTAGTATTTGAATAATGTCTGCATACTCACCATCACGCTGTGTTTGACAGAGCAGGGTCCATTCAGGCCCTGTGCTGTCAATCATATTCGCCCTATTGTGTGCATTTGTGCAAACACAGTTATCATGACAGTACCCTGGCAGTGCCAATTAAAAGATCCATGGTAAATATCCTCAACAATGCACCATTTGCACACTATTTTTACCCCCCAAAATTGGGGGGGTTCTACCTTATGACGGTCGGGCTTGCTCGCCGTGCGAGCACACCAACAGCCACTCATCCCAAACCTTTACGCCCCACTAATTTCAAATGTCACCAGCCGCCCCTGTGTGCTGGGCAAAGTGGAAGCATATAAATCATGGTTGAGGTTGCAGTATGCTAAACTTGTAAGCCAGTCTCTGTGCTGCGGCGCAGCCGTGAGTTCCCACTTTAACGCTATTTCCCTTTTGGCAAGTAATAGACTTAGTGCTGTTAATTTCCTGACTTTCTTTGGAATGTTGTTCACGTACCCCATCAGAGCCATTTCCGGGGTGGGGACCAGATCTAGACCTATCATTTCCCCCAGTGTGTGGAGTATTTCGGTCCAATAACAACTGATTTTGCTGAAGTCCATGTAAGGTTGCAAAGTTTGCGTGCGGGGATTTGCATTCTAGGCAGCAACGTGGTCTATATGCGTCTATTTTGTGCACCTTCTCACATCACATAAATCCTCCGGAGGAACTTAAAGTGGATATGTTTGCGGCGACTATTTAGGGAGACTGACTTAGTTTGTTGGCAGCACGCTTCCCATTGGTTATCAGTGATTGGGTGGCCTAAATCTGCCTCCCAGGCAGCACATCGTTGCCTGGGATAATCTCTGTGCACGATTTATACAATTTTGAAATCAGATGGGTCCCCGTGTCGCTGTCTATTACTGTGGACAGTGGAGTGAACGGGCTAGGTTTGATGGGGAACCCGGGGATCTTGGCTCGTAAGGTAGAACGGAGACGGGTGAGTACAAACTTATCCATGAATGATGCATTGGGGAATTTACCTTCATCTGATACCGAGAAAGCCTGACCATCAGTGTAAAGGTCCCCTATAGTAGCCATGTCAAACCGAGACAGGGTGCGCTGAACTATGCTCTCCCTGGTAATGGGAAACGAGTGTTGATTTGGTAGCAGTAAACTCGGGGAGTACAGAATTGGCGATCCCATCATCCTGACCAATTTTAACCAGGCCCAGCTGGTAGTTGAGACCGTCTGAATATGCCGAGGGTCTCAAGGGTATCCCAGGGGTAACACTGTGTTCAGTGTGTCCGGCAGGACTAAGTCAGCCTCAGGTCATAAATAGGGGATCCTCGCATCAGGGTGGAACCAGGCGTGCGCATAGCCGCACTGAGTTACCAAATAATATATCTGTAAATTAGGGACTCCCAAGCCACCCCTGTGATAGGGAAGTGTCATAATCTCCCAGAGGACCCTGGGGCGCCTGCCCCCCCAAGTCAGCCGAATAAGATGGGTGTTTATGGAGTGAAAGAAGTGATCTGGTAGCGGGATAGGTATATTATGAAATAAGTTAGGTATTTGGGCAAAACAATCATCTTAATAAGAGCAATATGCCCAGCAATCGAGAGTGGAAGTCTGAGCCATCTATCCACCTTCTTTACCAGCGAGTGAATTGCCGTTGCGTAGTTGGATAGCATGATTTCAGGGGTGTCTAAATGTATATTGATTCCCAAATATTTGACCGAGTCGGAACACCAGGTCAATGGGAACTCTCCCTCCCATCTGTGCGTACTCTGAGTAAGGGGAAATATCACTGATTTATGCCAATTTATGCCAAGGCCAGAAAAACCGCGTATAAGGACACCAGTAATGGCCCTGTGTTAAATTGGATCCCTCTGTGCAGATGGCACTCCTGAAAGTGACGGACGAGCGGGTTCATGGCAAGGATAAAAAGCAGGGGCGACAGGGGGCAACCCTGCCTAGTGCCCCGGTATAATGAGAAAGAGCAGGAAAGCATGCTGTTTAAGCGCAGTCTGGCAGTAGGGGCTGAGTACAGCAGCGCAGTGAGCCTGATGAACCCAAAGGGCACGCCCAGCCTGCGCATGACTGTCCACAGAAACGGCCACTCCAGAGAATCAAATGCTCCAGAGAGTCAAATGCTTTTTACGCGTCCAGCATGACGGCTGCGGACGGAATATCAGGGTTGATTCTGTGTAGTACTGCAAAGAGAGTGCGTAGGTTTAGGGAGGTGGATTTATGGGGCACAAATCCCGATTGGGCATGGGAAATTATTTTGTCCATCAGCAGTGCGAGGTGCACCGAGATCGTTTTCACTAATATTGTGTAATCGAAATTTAATAGAGAAAGTGGTCTATATGACCCGCAGTGCAGGGGATCCTTGCCAGGTTTCGGTAATAAGACGACCACTTCTTCTCGTAGCGTAGGAGGTAACTGGTTCCGTTCTAAAGATTCATGGTAGACTTCAATGAGTTTCGGAGCCAAGATGTCTTTATAACGTTTATAAAAGTCGCCCGTAAACCCATCGAGGCCAGGCTCAGTGGAACCATTTAGCGCATCTAATGCGTCAATTTCGTCTATTAAAAATGGTTCAGCGAGGAAATCCTGCATGTATTTATCCATGTATACCAGCGCGATTTCATTGAAATATTCATCACGCTCCGCCTGGGTGCGCTCCTGTTTAGAAGTGTATAGGTGCTCATAATATGCCAGGAATTCGTCCCGGATATCAGATGTGTGTGTTAGCATGGCCCCTGAGTCAGAACGGAGCAGAGTAATGTGTGTTGTGGAATACTGGGGCCTAAGTAGCTGCGCTAACATGCTCCCTGGCCTCTTGCCTTCACCATACCTACGCGCCGTTGCATATTTGCTGCGGAAGTGCGCTTCTCTATCAGCCGCCTCCCGAAACTCTAACAATAATGTCAACCGGCGGCTCTCCTCCTACGTGGTGTCCGATAAACACTGCATCGAGGCATCTAGAGTTTTCCTCAAGTCTTTCAGGACCCCGGCATGTTTGGCAATGGCTATGCCCCTGATGTACGCCTTGAAGGCCTCCCATAGCGTCGCCCATGTATCGACTGATCTCGTGTTTAGTTCAAAGTAGTCGTCAATGGCTTCCCTAATTTCTGAGTCAAATAGCTCATCATTGAGAGCCCTGCTTGGGAATCTCCACCTGCGCTCCTGCCCCTCGGGCCTGGGAATGCGTAGCTTAAGCAAGACAGGGGCATGATCAGAATAGGACCTAGGGAGAATCACACTTGTGGTGTGCCATGTGACGGGGCATAGGGAGAGCAGCCAAAAATCCAATCTGGTCCAAGTGTTGTGCGGGGCTTAGTAATGTGTATATCCTGGGTTCGTCGGGTTGCAAAGTCTCCAAACATCGCAGTGCTGGAATGATTCACATGTGTATAACAATACCTGCGGGCCCGGGGCTTTGAATCTGCTGCGCTAGAGGAACCGTCAATGCTACAGTCCATGAGTAAATTAAAATCCCCACCCAATAACAGACTGCCAGAGCTCAAAAGTGTAAGCATGGTGTCTAATTCGTGGAAAGAATCTGGGCTGTCAACATTTGGGGCATAAACACACATCAATGTAACCATGTGGCCCATCAGTCTACCCACTACTATGGTATGTCGTCCCTCCCGGTCCATATGGGAACAAGTCATGGAGAATGGTAGGTGCTTGTGAATTAAAATCGCAGTGACCCGTGCATAGGTGCTGTAATTAGAGAAGTAGCGCTGCGTGCCCCAGCTTGTTGCATAGTGTGTGGAGTCGGACCTAGGCAAATGTGTCTCCTGTAAAAAGGCTATGTCAACTTTATGCCGCTTCATGTAGAGTAGGACATGTTTTCGTTTTTTAGAGTTATTGAGACCCCTTACGTTCCAGGTCATGAGAACTAAATTTGAATGATCGACTAAGTCATGAACCGTGGTCTGTTGTGCCATGTGATAGGGTACATGTAGACCTTGACGAGTATGAAGTAAATGTCATGTGTGGAGCTGGCAATGAAATAACAACTAACACATCAGACCCCTTCCCATCCCCCCACCCCCATGCCAACTCTCGACCTAATTCGGAAGGCAAAGAACCAAGTGACCAAGATTCCAATGCATCCTGTGAACATCCTACTTGGAGATACATAAACATTAACTGATGCATTATTATCTGCAAGTACAACAGTGTGCTACGCACCTTGGGGGGAGGCAACGCTCTGGCAGAGCCCTGCAAAACCAGAACAGTGTAATAGAACAATTCTCATACTATCTCAATTAGTGTAGTTACATAGTTGAAGCCAGCTACCGCTGTAGAAAAACGTCCGTTAACGTCCACCCTCAGGGGTGCTGGACACAGCATTCTATATCTGAAGCCCATATTGCGGAGCGTGGCCTTGACACCAGTAAACTTACGGCGGGCCTCCTGGACCATCAAGGTGAAGTCTGGGTATAACAACACATTGGATCCCTGCCAAGTGAGCCCGCCACATTCTCTGGCCGGTCTCAGTGCAGTGTCCCTGTCCCGGAAGTTCATGACGCGCGCTATGATAGGCCTGGGAGGGCAGGCGGGGTTGGGGCGAGGGCCCAAAGATTGGAGCGCTCTTTCCACAACAAACACTGGGGTAAATTTCTCTTTTCCAAAAATGTCTATCAGCAGTGTCTCCACAAAGGTGTCCATAATGCCAGTGTTTGCTGATTCCAGAACCCCAGTAATGCGGAGGTTGTTGCGCCGGCCACGTGCCTCTAAACCTTCATTTTTGATTGCGACCTCTTTTTAAAAACATTCCATACATTCTAGCTTTTTCGTTGATTGTGCGGCACCATCTTCAAGGTCTGATATCCTTCCTTCTGCAGTGTCCAAGTGTCTGTCATGGCTCTCCAGTTTAGCCCCAAATGCGTCTGGTCGTTTTTCCAGCGTATCGAACCTGTGGTCAAGCAACTTGAAACCAGCCCTAAGCTCTGCAAGTATATCCGGAGAGGAAGAGCCCATCTCCGGCATGGCGGAGGAAGCCTGGCCCCCCTCGGCCATGGTGCAGCTATGGCCCTGTACTCCGTCTAAAGCAACTGGAAATGTGAGCAATTGCTGTTTAGGGTTTTTCCTGCCCATATCTGTGCGTCCCACACCAGATGAATTGGTCAGCTCAGGCCGCAGCTACTGGTTCCGAGAGTAGCATGTGTACGCCGCAGTTACCCCAGTGCGAGGCAGCCGGCCTGCCGCTGTTGGCCTCCTGCGATGGGTCATGGCCTATTAGTACCACAATGCTCAGTAGATGGACCGGCTGAGCAGGGAGATAGTGGAGGCCACAGTGGGCGCTTAATGTACCAGTGCAGACAGGGGGAGTTCTCCTCCAATGGTGGGGACCAAGTTCGGTGCCTGGACTCAGCCAAGTATGCCCCAGGTGTTGTAGGCCCAACAAGGCCTCCACAGGAAGCCTGAGGAAGGATTCTGAAAATCCAGTGATCTCTGGTGACAGAAAGATCGTGCTGCTCTGCTCCCTCGTGGTGTGGCGCAGTTATGTTAAATCATCGGGCAGACGTGGTGTGAGTCCGTGGGTAGGGGGTGCGTCACTGCGGTTGTGTTGCCTCACCCCCTGCGGTCCACCGTGCAGTCCGGGCATGCTGGGTGCCCTATGTCTCTGCTCTCAATCGCCCCCACGAGTAGCCGGGCGGCTGCCTCTTGACACCACGGGGGACCCTGTCTCCTCCGGTGGCCTGCGGGAGCGTCGCCTGTCTGCACCACCCCCTCGGTTGTTGCAGGGGGGTACTGCAACCGCTCTGGCGGCCCAGAAGCAGGGGGTTTGGTGAAGCACTCACCGCCGTCCCGGTGCAGGCCAGGTGTATTTCAGCAGAATGCTGCTGGGGGAAATCAGCACGGTCTTGAGGGCAGCAGTGCAAGTGTTCCAGCCGGCCGCGCACCAGGTCACAGTTAGCTCCGCCCCCTGAGCTCCCGGAGTTGTTTGCTGCCGGTTGTGGAAGGATTGTATGGCTGAAACGGACACTCTGGGAGCACCTTTGAGCGTGGATCAGGCTCCCGACATTTCAGCGGCTGAGCTAGGCTTTATTGTGGAGATAGTCTGATTGTTGCTGGGCCGCCATACGGAGCTTCAATGATGCGTGGCCATCTTGGTCTGGGGCTTGGCCACACTCCCAAAATTGTGCACTTTCAGTGCTGACTCAAAGACATGGACTAAGCCGACGTCCAGGAGCATATTTCTTTGCTACTTTGGATCCTGTGGCTTCAGCTCTACCTGTCTGCTTAAAAGCAGTGGCTGCTACTTGTATGAGTCTGGAGCAAAGTGAGTCAATTGTGATGGAAAATGCAGTCAAAGTTTATGTTCCACATTCAGTTGAGATTCTTTTAACAAGAACTCGAACACAGCACCTTACCACTAGTCGGATGACTAAGTATGAAAAAGTGATTCTGGGAGCAGAAAATGTGACAGTAATCAGGTGTACAGTAATAAACTATTACCAGACCCATGTTGTGAGGAAGTGAAAGATGAAGTGGATCATGATTGTATGGATGTGACTGAAATGTGTACCAAGCCCCATCCTGATATAAAGGAAGAGCCTCTGATCTTGAACTATTTGTAGATGGCTCTTGTTTAAGAACAGAGGAAGGAGGACTTAGTGCAGCTTATGCTGTATGTAAGGTTTCGGGAGTCATTGAAGCATCCTGTTTACCGGGAGTCAAGTCTGCACAAGTATCCAAATTGGTGGCCTTAACAAAGGCATGCAAAATTGGGAAAAATTGAAGAATAACAATATTTACGGATAGACAATATGGTTTCACGGTTGGGCACGACTTCGGCCAGCTATGGATGCAGAGGGGATTTCGGACTTCTTCAGGATCTCCTATTAGGAATGGCAAAAATGTAAAAGAATTATTGGAAGCAATACAATTGCCGAAAGAAATTGCAGTGGTTAAGTGTGCTGCTCACCAGTCAGGAAATTACTATGTGGTGGCAGGTAACCGTTATGCAGACCAAATCGCTCAATATTGTGCAAGAAATAAAATGGCACTGAATCGAAAGATTGAAACAAGTGAAATCAGCTGCCAGCTTATGTTTTTCTCAGCTCTAGAAACATGGGATGAGATTAAACAGTTGCAGGATGAAGTTGAGGAGAAGGAAAGAGAGATTTGGATAAAGTCAGGTTGCGAAAGAAGGAGAGGAGATGATGTATGGGTGTACACTGATGGCAGACCTGTCATGCCAGACTGTTTCCTCTCTCAAATGGCAATACTGCATCATGGAGACACACATGTTGGTAGGGACGTCATGATTAGACTATTAAGACAAAATTGTTATAATCCAAAGTTTAGGGTAGTTGCAGAAAGTCTTTGCCTGAGATACTTAATTTGTCAGCAGCTAAATCCAGACAGGCAAACAGTGGCCAGTTGGGGAAAAATTCACAAGATTGCAGTCAGATTTTATTGAATTACCCCCACACCAAGGATTAAAATATATACTTGTCATAGTGTGCCTTTTTCTCAAGATGGGTAGCGGCATATCCCACCAGAAGAAATTATAGCCTCACAGTGGCTAAATTACTGTTGAGGGAACTGATACCTCGGTTCGGTTTCCCAGTGACTTTGGAATCAGATAGAGGACCTCATTTTAATAATGAAAATAATTCGATTAATTTGTGAAGCATTCAAAATTGAACAAAAACTGCACTGTGCATACCACCCAGAGGCTTCTGGAGTGGTTGAACAACTAAATGGCACAATCAAGTCAAGGTTAGGGAAAGTGTGTGCATCAACATCACTGAAATGGCCAGATGCATTGCCTCTTGTATTGATGGGACTCCGAAGTATTCCTGACAGAAACACAGGATTGAGTCCTCACGAAATACTCATGGGAAGGGCAATGAGACAAGCATACATACCTGGACATAAATTGGTGAATATAACTGATGATTTGGTATTGGACTATTGCAAAGGATTGGCTGACCTAGTGCGTTCTGTCTCTCACCAGGTTGGAGAAGACACAGTTGCTGGGCAGCTAACGCAGGCGCATGATTTGAATCCTGGAGACTGGGTGATAGTGAAGAAACATGCCAGAAACTCGTGCTTAGCATCCAGGTGGGATAAACCACGTCAAGTCATACTGGTCACTACAACAGCAGTGAAGTGTGCAGGTTTACCCAATTGGACAAATGCGAGCCATACCAAAAGAGTTCCAGACCCCACTGAAGAACAACAACAACTGAAAGAACCAGTTGAGATTGCTGAAGGTTGTGAAGTCCGGGACTCTAGAGTGATAGATTCTGAAGTGATAGACGAAGAGCAACGGAGCACAAGTCAGGGTGATTGGATACAGTGATTGGCACACCTGAAGTTGTTATTCAAACAAGAAGGAGAACCAGATTAGAGAGAGAGGAAAGTGGTGAGGACCAGATAGGTGTAGAAGAACATGCTCAAGTAGAAGAGAACAAAGTTGCCCAAAACATTGTGCAGGACCAGCGAGGGAGAGAAGAGCATATTCAGGCAGAGGCGAATAGATCTGTTCAAAGACCTGAGGAGGGACAGACAGGTGAAGAAGAACACGTTCAGGCAGAAGAAGAAGAACAAATTATCTTAAGCCCTGAACAGGACCAGTTAGGGAAAGAAGAACAAGTTTGGGTAGAAGATCAGTTTGAACAAAGACCCGAACAGCACCAGATAGGAGAAAAAGAACAAGTTCAGGTGGATGACAACAGGCCTGAACAGAAACAGGTAGAGAGTGATTCTGAAGAAGAAGAACTGATTGTGCCTCGACACCCTAAAAATAAAAGAACTTTAGAAAAAGACGAAGAGGGTGAAAGTGCAGTTCAGATTAAAAGGGTCAGAAAAGGTGACAACTGGCCAGGTGGAGTGAAAAGATTGAGATACAATCTGAGAAAAACAAGAGAATGCTGAATCGGTGCCAACGTGCACACTGGTTTGTAGGGTGGTTAAACCAAGTTATCTAATAGTTCTGGATTGTGCATCAAACACCAAGGCGCCTTGGTGTTTGATGCACAATCCAGAACTATTAAATAACTTGGTTTAACCACCCTACAAACCGATTCAGTATTTCTACATTTTTGTCCATAGCCTCCAAAGTAGCACCAACCCACATCATGTCGTTTGAAGATATCGCTTCTTTGACCACCAACAAAGCAGACACTTTAGCATTTTTCTCTGAAGCAGCCACAGAAATCTACGACTTAATCCAAGAGGCAAGATTCTTCAGTCCTCAAATATCCACCACGACACAACTTTTTAAACAACTTGAGTACCTTAGCCGAAAAGAAATTAACCAGAGATTACAAGCGACCACTCTTATTCAGTATCATAAAGCAAAAAGAATTCCTAGAGGTATACGGATTGCTCTAAAACCAATGCTCTGCATTACCAATAAACAATTTATGCAAAGATGATATCAAATTTTGAACAAATGTTCATTGGACCTGATCCTTTTAATAGTGGGAGAACTTTCTAATATATTAAAAACTTTAGAAACTGAAATATCAAGTATCAAAGAAGAACTTTCAAAAAAAGAAACTGAAAACTGGGATGAACTTCTACAAGATTTGAATGAAAAGCTTGATAAATATGCCAAAGAAATACATGAGAGGAAAATCAAAAAATTTCGCAGAGACACGATAGACTACAAACTTGATGAGGTCTACACGTGGGCGGAGGTTTACAATCAACGTAAATGTCAGAAACCGCAAAAGTTCCTCCCAAGAGAGTGTTGTTTCTGACTCAGAGTTAGCTCAAAATCGCCCTCCAGTTGTTAGAATTGACAATTCAAGTGACACTAGCAACAACACGTCAACAGGTGCTCAAGCCAGAAAATCTTTTTTAGCCACCAGCCCGGCTGCAAACCATCAACCCGAAAAATCTTCACAAAGACTAGGAGGGGCAAAAGGAAAAGAGCAAGATACCGAGATGGACAAGAGATCTCTGCGTAGAAAGATGAGAGCAACCTAGTTGTTAACATTTCCAAGGTTCAATTGTCAAAAGCTCAAATTGCTGTCTTAAACAAAGGAACCTCATATGTACCCACCTACCACAGCAATATTGCTGAGACTGAAATCGCATTCTTTAAGTTTGTCAGAATTCTGAGGTTGAAATATTTCTTCAGCAGGATTGAATCTCCAACATCTCTCGATGACACATGTCAACTAAAAGAATTTCAACCAAAAAGTAAGTTTTGTCCTCCTATATCTCACAAATCTAATGACACCTTCGCCCAATAGTTTCAGCATGTGGTTCACTGTTTGAACCCATAGGTAGATACCTTGATTATTTCCTGCAACCAATTGTACAACAACAAGAGTCATATACAAAAGACACCACTGCCCTTTTGAATTTTTTTAAAGAACTGGACTTAGACGGAATTGAGAACTGGTGTCTTTGTACTGTGGATGTTACTGCTCTTTATACTTCCATTCCACACTCTGATGGAATGGACGCTATTGAATGGGCCTTACTAAAACACAATAACATTAAAGCTGAAAAAGTGTTGCTCATGGAACTATTACAATTCGCACTATAACACAGCTACTTCGAATGGAAGGGCGTGTTCTACGCCCAAAACAATGGAACTTCCATGGGCTTTGCTGGAGCTCCTTCGTACGTGAATATTTTCATGGCTAAACTACAACATGATCATATTTTAAATAATCAATCATGGTCTGCTAACCTGGTCCTCTACAAGCGTTACATTGATGATATTCTTGTAATTTGGAAAGGAGATCCCAGCCATCTTGAACAAAACATTTTGGATCTTGATCTCATACACAATCGGATTAAATTCACCTATCATATAGACAAACACAGCATTAACTTTATGGACGTACTCATCCAAATAGATCATGGCATCATTAAAACCAATGTATACATAAAACCTACTGATAAAAACAATTCTCTTCATTTCGATAGCTTTCACCAACCTTCTTTGAAGAAGCATTTACCTTTTTCCCAATTCATCAGACTCAAAAGAATCACGTCTAATCCACAAGAGACTGTTGATATTACTCATCAATTTATTGATAGATTTCGTAAAAGAAGCTATCCTTTACAGATCTTACAAGATGCCAAACAAAGACTTGAATCCATTGATCGTAATAGTCTACTATGTGGTTCCAACGAAAAACGTTCTAATCCATTAGTGTGCACATTAAAATATTCCACTCAAGCCACCACCATTAAATCCATTATCATGAAACACTGGAACATCATTCAAACTGAACCAGATCTATCCACCTTATTTCCGCTAAGACCAACTTTTGCAATGCAAAGATCTAAGAATTTAAAAGAACTAATTACTAAAACATCTAACCACTCCACTGAAACTTTTAAAGGCATGCAGAAATGTATGAACTGCGTACATTGCAACAACGTAATGGTAGGAGATTGCTTTATCCATCCTACTAAAGGCTATAAAATCAAATTACGGCACTCCAGTACTTGTTAATGTTAATGTTACTGGGTATTTATAGAGCGCACGGCTACTCCCAAGAGTGTCCCGGCGCTAACATGGAAACCCGCAACAAAAAACCTTCAGCAATCAGAACCTAGAACACCGATCATGAAAACAGCAGCGTTTTTAGTTTGTGACGAAAGCGCAGAAGATCATTTTCCCAGCGCAACTCAATAGGTAGATTATTCCAGAGTACAGACACCAGTACCTGAAAAGAACGACCTCCCAGCCGGGCACGATAGAACCTTGGGGTAAATAGCAAACAGGAGGATGAGGACCGTAGATTGCAAGCGGGTTCATACTGCTGGCATCTAGCCCTTAAGTAAGGAGCACCGACGTTGTGAAAGGCCTTAAAGGCCAATACCAGTGCCTTAAAGGATACCCTCTTACGCACTGGGAGCCAATGGAGTGTTCTAAGAAGAGGGGTCGTGTGAGTACGACGGTCAGCTAAAAAAATCGCTCGGGCAGCAGCATTCTGGTTAACCTGAAGCCGATTAAACAAATACTCAGGGAGGCCTTAGTATAGAACATTCACATAGTCGAGCCGAGATAGTATCAGGGCTTGCACGACTATCTTCCTGTGGGACATAGAGAGTAGCGGTAAGAAGTTTCGCATCATCCTAAGCAGTCCACAACAAGTGCCCACCAGCGATTGAACCTGGGCAATCATGGAAAGATTACTGTCCAGTTTAACCCCCAAGTTCTTGACCGTAGTGGCCAGGACAGTAGGGGGAGACATATTAGATGGCCACCATTCGCGCCATTCATCGTCCGGTGAACAGCCGAAAAAAATCATTTCTGATTCCAGTACTTGTGATACATCCAATGTGATTTATGCACTTAAATGCCCTTGTGGTAAAATCTATGTAGGCAGGACTGAAAGAAAAGTGAAAACACGCATAAGAGAACATAAAAGCAATAGCCGCAATAAAAATCTACTGTTGCATCGCATTGGATGGAAGCAAGACATAATATCACACAACTACGTTTTACCGTTTTGGAGGCACAAAAGCTAAAAAAAGATGCAGATCCTCATAAAACCCTAGCGCGTTCTGAATTTTATTGGACTAAAAAATTACAATCCTTACAACCCCTGGGAATGAACGATTGTATTGTATTTAATTGTTTTCTCTGAATTCCACCTTTACATTTTTTGAGGCAGACATTATCGAGCTGTGATTATGATTTACATGACTGCTTTAATTTCATTTTCACATGTATTTTTATTTGTGATTTGTCACTCTTGCATCTTTTCATAATCACGTGTTTCTAAATGTTTAGAATTATTCATACTGTTGATGACCATTTCATAATCAGTCTAGAACCAATGTCGATTCATTTTTTTCACGCATGGACTTCTTTTATGTTCACCTATACATCTGGACTCTTTCTATGTCTATTAGCTTACACTCGCGTACGTTTACCGTCTTCACTTTCTATTTTTAAACGCTTTCAATCACCGGTACGCTTTACGCATCTTTCTGACTTGTTTCCGATCTATGAAACAATGGGCGTCTAACTTGGTAAGAGTTGCACGAACGTTAGGTTCGATTTGATACTATCCTTTCGCTAAAGTTTCTGACCGCTATTATCCGTTTGTCCAACTGCATTGCATTTGCTCTGTTTTTGCACGATAACCTTTCGCCGCACAACTTTTGATAACTAGCACTAACAAGCTTATTTTGGTACCACGAGAAGGTGTACGCTTTTCACTTTTTCGTTCACTCCTTCGTAGCACAACTTCTTAACTTGTGGATGCATACAGCTATCACTCCTCTTATTATCACAATTAGTCTGTTATAGTCACTCGTTATTCGTCACTCGATATATCTTTTTGCATGAAACGAACACTGAACATACTGTGACCGTGAGCTCGAGCCAGTTCACTTGTTTTCTTTTGCCTTCCTATTTATTTTCTGACGCACAGTCTACTAACTGAAGCTTTCACTTGTAGACCCTTAGTCTATTCTTGCACTTTTCGAACATTAATAGGACTGTAGTTTGAATCGCCTTTTGTTTTTTTCAGCAATGACAACGTTGTTCCCTGATGAAGGGTCATGACTGGACCTGAAATGCATTGGGTTTATTAACATTGTCAACTAAATTGGATGATTTATATTTCTAATTGGACAATGAATGAATTTGGATTGAAGATTAAATGCAATCATCATTGAAAATAAATTTAGCTGAAGATTATATTCAGTTGAAGATCACCAATTACTTGTCATAAGTCTCTTCACATTTCGTCATTTAAGTTTTGAAAACGGCAATGTAGTTGCCTGTGTAAATGTGCTCAAACTAGTAGAAGGATTCTTTCCTTTTTGCACTTTGTTACAAAAACAAGAGAATGACCAGAGCAAGTGAATGAGGTTACCGGTCAAACTAAGTCTAAACAGTCGATTATGAGAAACACTCGAAGAAGCCCAAGACTGAGAAATTTGAACAACAAATACAAGGGTCCTGAGTGGACCTATATAATATTGGAAGGATTTGAAAATTTAGAATTAAGTGAAGAGCCTGAAGAAGTAGATGCTGTACGAATTGATGAAGGAAAAGTGAGGCTGCCTTGAAAACAAAATTTGAAATTCTTAGTGAAATAAAGAAAAGAAGAGAAATATTCTTAGACTAAAAATGGCTAAAAACGAAGTCACTGAGCGACCAAAACGAAGTTTTATATGAAGATGCTGTAGAGCTTATTGTTCAACATTACTTTCAACAGAGCTGGGAATTTCAGTTGCACTGAGGCACCCAATTTCCTTAATGGCTCAATCCTTTACCTAATTCCCATTGCCTATTAGAAGTTACTGTTGACAAATCTGATCTTACTTCAATCGGAACTCCGTCCACCTCCAAAACTCACTTTTTTAGGGCCTTGGCTAGAAAAAACAATACAATAAAAGGAGATAGAGTAGAATTAGAAGCGCCAGATGAGACAGATTTACATCACACAGTATTAGATAATGATACTTCTTTAAATGCTTTCACAAAATTGTTGTTTCAGTATGTAGATACAATGGAGATTAGTGACTGTTATGTTTGTATGAAATTACCAGCATCAGTATCAGAATGTGTCACATATCACCATTTACCTCAAACATATAGTATTTCATGTAGTGTATTAACAAGTCTGTTATATAAAACAGGAAAACTTCAGTATTATTATTCAAACTTAGATGTAGTATTCTCAGAAATTCCTATTAGAAAGAATATGAATACAGTACTTAGTAGTCAAGATGCACAGTTTATGGGTGAATTTCTTTTAACAATGAAATAAATAGATATAGTAGAGGCAAGCAAGAATAACTTAACATGTAAGTTACGTGAAGAAGAGAAAGTGTTTTTGAATTTAGTTGATGAAAGGAGACAGGATTTCCAAAAGAAAGCTGCTGAACAGAAAACACATGTACCACCATGGGCTGAGAAAGAGGGAGTTTATACAGCTGGCAAAGTTCATGCTGCAATGTCCCTAGATTTTGTCAAGAATGGGAAAACCTGCCTCCATAGATTAAAGACAGATTATAATAACTTATTTATCAGTTCCAGTGAATGTGAATATAATTTCCTAATTTTGGGAGGTTGGGGACTAAAAGGGGGAACTGATCCAGTATTTCCTAGAGTTTACAATGTGTGTGGGAGTAATGCTTACTATAAGAAGCCTCACGGTGGTACGGAAGTTGTTATTTTGGGATTATATTTCCTAAATTATATCATGTAAAAAGAATCACTGGAAGCAATGAAAACACTAATGGACTAACAAGAAGAAAGAGAGCTAGTTTTTCAGAAATAGTAGGTGATATATTTGGTGCATTGATAACTTCAGTGGGAGTCATTCTGAATTCACACAGAATTTTTAAATTGTCGACAGTAGTTGATCGTCTTTCGACGGATATTGCTGGGGGTTTCTTGATGATTAATACAGAGATGATTGCGATTAGATCTATGGTTTTGCAAAATCGACTTGCGCTTGATATCTTATTAGCAAAAGGGGCAGAGTCTGTAGAATGATAAAAGTGCAACATGGTTGTACTTACATTCCTGATAAAAGTAAGGAAATTAAATATTAAGAATATTACTAAACGTCATGAAGATTTGAAACCGCTGAAGGTTGACAGTGTGTGGGAGAGACTAACAAGAAGTATTTCTTCAATAGGGACTTGGTTTTCTGATTTAGGGAAAAGTATTTTAGGACAAATAATTCTTTCAGTAGTTGGTGTAACAATAATAGTTTTGACAATAATGATTTGATGCAAGTGTTGTAGAAACAAAGGAAAGGGAAGGAAATATGAAGTTACTGGGAAAAGAAAAAAAAAGAACGAGGGAATATGATGAGATTCAGATGGAGGAAATGAAAGGGAGAATTTATAAAAAGATGAGAGATTTTGAAAATAAAGATGAAAACGAGAAAGCAATGAGAATGAGAAATACTGAAAGTAGGTATCTGGTTTGGGATGGGTTATTCTGTGATGGCTCAAAAATGCCATCAGAGAGGAGATTGATGGAGCAAGGACTCTTAGAAAAGAGACTTGCTCAGACGCAATCTGCTCCTTTAACCTACTAACACGTTATTAATTTATTTTGTGTTAAACTAATGCGCACCACACAAACACACGGGTTAGAGAAGCTTCCCTATGTGTAACTAACCTTAATAAAATGAACGAAGGACTGAAATTGCTTTAAGTGGGGAATCTTTACTGCGCATGCGTCAACAGCATCTACATAGTATGATGTTCTAAAGCTTGGAGAGAAATTCTTGCGTATGAGCAGAAGGCACTAACATGGCGGCTTAAAGGCTAACGTGCATGGCATTTGCTTTGCTGAAAAGAAAACAAGCTATTATAATAATGCTAATGCGGGAAAAGTATAAATAAATAAAGGGGAATATAGTAGAGATGGGTGGCATACAGTGAAACCATTTATTTTTTAAAGTAACATCTGTCTTTCTGACTTTATTATTAGTACGCATATGGTCCTCTCATGTATGACAGAAGTAAGCAGAGCCATATAATTGAATCGTTCATCTGCGCATGCCTATAGAGAGTGAGCCCGGAACGATGACTACAAACTTGAATACAAGCTAAGGACGCAGAGTGCCCTGGCCTGGGAACTGAGCGGTGAAAAGTTCACTGGAATGAAAGAATATGTGGAAATTATTATAAATGTTGCAAAAGTAATGTGAATATGGTGGGAAATAAAGTTTGGAATAAAAATTAAGGGGGTGGGTTTTACGAACAATGGTCGATAGATATTGATGTCATGTAAGCATGGTGTGATGATCATCCCCCCTTGCCTGACCAATTAGATTTCAAATTTTATGATATTGAAACTTTGGTGGGTGGAACATCCAGAACGAAAGGTATAATTAAGGTAAATTTAGTTAGTTAAACAACACAAGAGCGCGAATTGCTGAATGCTGCTGTCGGTGTAGCAGGTGATGCTGATGCTGAGAGGGGCTCTGTGAGATGCTGATGAAGAAGCCAAATACAGAACTTTCTATCCCAATTTAATTGGGGTTAGAAGAAGACTTGCGGAAGAATCTTGTGGAGGAAGAGAGTGTCAGAGAGGGGTGCGGCGCAATCGTCGGTATTAGAGAGGTCAACTCTCCTGTCCTGAATCCTGTCCTGAAGTCTTTGTCACCTGAACTATCCCGGGGGACCCTTACCAGCCCTTTGGCCAGGGGGTTGGTCTTCACACCATGTTCTATCTCTCGGTCCTCTCCCTTTCTGAGCATAAGTCATTGCGAATGTTCGAAGTATGTGTTTGATGATTAATTGAATTTTCTCTCTTAATGAGTGAAGGCGACTGTACTGTATTTTTTAAGTGGTTCACATGCTCTAAAATGTTAAAGTTTTAAAACTCTAAAGGAGTCTGTGGTTATTTAATTTAATTAAAGTATAGGTAAGTTGAGTTTGAGTCATTATCACCATCAATTAGTTCATCTAATGGTCCATCGACCAGAGGAAAGAACTTTTTGATCTGTGAAGGGTTAGTAAAGGTGATTTAAACTAATCCTGAACACTTGTGAAAACAACATATAAACTTGACACCCAGTGGTTTACTCAAATCGTGTGTTTATGGGCCCAGGTGAGTATGTGGTTGTGGAGTATTTGTTGTTGTTGAACCACTGGATCAACATCATCCAGTGAATGTGTTTCTGTAATGTTTAAATATGTTTTATATATATATGCCAAGGTGTTTTGAAGAATGAGTGGGTGTATAAGTGTCTGAATGGATGATTTAGTAGGTGCGTAACTGATTGTATAAGTGACTGATTAAGCGTATCTTACTGAATGCATGGGTTAGTGAGTAAACTGCGTAAATGTCTGTATCCGTCTGTCAGTTGGTGTATAAGCGGCTGCATGGGTTGGTGAGTAGCTAAATGACTGTGTATTTGGGTTATTAATTGGTTGTCTGAGTATTTGTATAGGTGCCTGAGTGTCTTTGTGGGTGGGTGGGGGTGGGTGACTCTGCATAGATGTGTGAGTGGGTGATTCACTGGGTGTATGGGGTCAAGAGTGCATCAGTGAAGGGCTTTATGGGTGGGTGAGTGTGTGTATGGGTGTGTTGGTGAGTGAATGAATGTCTCAGTGATATATATGTGAGCAACTACATATGTGAATGGCAGTATATGGGAGTGTTGGAGTATATAAATGACTATACGTGAGAGTGAGAGATTGTGAGAGTGGCTGTATAGATGAGTGTGTGCTTGTATCAGTGATTGTATAAGTAAGTATGTGTTAGTATTTGTATAAATAAGTGAGGTGGTCTGTGTAGAACTGTATAGGTGAGTAAATGGGTGTGATTCATTCTTTGCATTATTGAGTAGGAGTGTGAGTAAGTCTATGGATGAGTGGTGGTGTGAGTGTATGTATAGGTGTATGAGTGCAAATGATAGTGCTGTATTGATGAGTGACTGCATGTATGAGTTAATGTATGGGTGAATGAGTGGATGTGTGTGTGTAGACCTATGAATCACTGAGTGGGTATGTACTAACTGCTATTGGTCTGTCTATGCTTTCAATATTGGTAGTTTGTATTTTAGAGTGGGTGTATAAAAGGTTTTATTAGGCTGTGAGGAGGTGCATCAGATTATCACATGGATGATGTCATCAGTGATGGCATCAGTGATGTCATTTGAGATGTCATCAGTGATGTCACTGACCATGTCATCAGTGATGTAATATGTGACGTCATCAGCAGTGCATTGTGGGAGCGTGAGTTATAGTTGGCTCTACTAACTATAACGGCCAAATTTCTCTGGTTTTGTACGAGTGAAATGTCCAACTAGCTATAACGTCCCTGAAACCTGTGGTTTTTTCAGTGAATTTCTAAGGTTTTTTAAATGCTAATTTCTAACTATAACGTCACTGAAACCTATGGTTTTTTCAGTAAATTTCTAAGGCTTTTAAAATGCAAATTTCTAACTGTAAAGTTCATAAAACCTATGGTTTTTTCAGTGAATTTCAAAGGTTTTTTAAATGCAAATTTCTCACTATAACATAGCAGTTGCGTTTGCAGAGTGGTGGAGAAAGGTGAGCGTGGTCTCCAAACACCTTTTAGCAATCCCACTGTGTGGACATTACTGGAGGTAACAGGAGGGGTAGTTAGCCCCCAATGTCAACCCTGGGGGCCAATTATCCCTTTTATTCCCTCCAGTAAGTCCCACACAACAAGATTGCTAACTTGTTATATCTGGCCCGCCCCCTCCCTGCACCATTGTGCAAACACGCCCCCTGGCACATTGTAAGTTGGGGGATTAAGTCCCCTTGAATCCTGAGGGTCCCTGGGGGCCAACTTGTCCACCGGGTACCTCCAGTAAGCGCCACAGAACTGTGTTGCAGAGAGGTGTTCCGAGGCCACGCCCATTTTTACACCATGCAGCAAAAGCAGCTTCTGTCGCACTGCTGCTCGGAGGACGAAGTCCACTTGTGTCCTGAGGTCCTCATGACACAAGAGGACCTCATCGCCCCACCACCAGTGCACCAGAAGCTGCATTTGCAGAGTGGTCTAAAAAGGGGCGTAGCCTCGGACCACTTCTCTGCAACGCAGCTCTGTGGCGCTTACTGGAGGTACCTGGTGCGCTAGCTGGCCCCCAGGGACCCTCAGTATTAAAGGTGAATTAATTCCCCAACTAACAACGTGCCAGGAGGTGCGTTTGCAGAGTGGTGGAGAAAGGGGGCGTATTTTTTTACATTTATTTTTAACGGGGGGCTGTGTGGCGCCCTTTTTAAAAAAAACTTTTTGGGGCCCGGGGGACCCCATCACCAGAGCCTGACCCCTTTTTCTAAATTTTTTATTTATTTTTTAATCGGTAAGGGGGCTGCGTGGCCTCCCTCCCGAGGCCAATTTCGGCCCCTGGGGAACCCTTTCCCCGGGGCATGGCTAGTCTTTTTTATTTTATTTAATACTTTGGAGGGGGGCCGTGTGGCCCCTCTCCTCAGGCCAATTATGGCCCCGGGGACAACATTCCACAGGGCCAGCCTTTCCCTTTTTTTTAAATGTTTTACAAATATTATTGTGGGGGAGGAGGCCCTGTGGCCTGGCCTCTGTGATGGGGACCATGGAGGGAGCCCCAATGCCCACAAGGTCTCGCCGGCTCTCCGCCTCCTGCGGGAGCAGCCATTGCTTTTGAGCATGGGGAGCTGCTGACACACAGCTCCCCTTGCTCAAAAGCAATCCTGTTATGCTTCCTTGAAGCGAGAGCAGGTTTTCCTGCTCTCGCTTCAAGGAAGCAAAGCAGAGTTTGCTATGACAGAGCGGGAGCTGTGCTCCCGCCCTGCCATAGCAAACAGCAATGTCCCGGGATGGGCACCCCGGGACATTGCAGGAGCCGGCCCTGGGGAGGGGTGGTACCCAGGGTCATCAAGGGCTCCAGGAGGGGAGCCGTGCCCCGGGAAGGTGGTGATCCCTGGGGCGAGTGGGGGGGGCTTGAGCCCCCCACTAATTTATTTATTTTAAAAAATTGAGCCCCGGGGGAAGTGGCGGTCCCCAGGGCTTACCCTAATTATAAAAAAAGCCCCGGGCAGGTGGTGGTCCCTAGGGCTTGGGGGGGTCTGCAAGGCCCCCCACACTTTTTCCACAATGCCCCAGGGAGGTGGCGGTTCCCGGGGCTGCGGGGGGCGGCGTGCCCCCGCTCATCATTAATAAAGCCCCAGGGAGGAGGCGGAACCCGGTGCTGTGGGGGCCCCCGCGGGCCCCCACCACATAATTAAGCATTCCCCAGGATGTGGCCCACCCGGGGGCATAAGTACAACGAAGCGCAGGAGTCCGCGCTTTGTTTTCTTTCATTTTCTCAGCCGGATTCGCTACCCCAGTGTGAATTCGGCCGATTTAAAAAAGTATAATCTTTTTTTGGCCCGGGGGTCCTTGTGGTACCCCCTGAGCAGGCCTACGGGGTCAGGGTGTTTGTACCCAGCCCCCTTATCATGTTTTTATCTTTGTTTCACCCTTTTTCTTGTGACTCGGTTACTGAGTCACAAGATGGCTGCCAATACTTCCTGGTTTGGAGTGTTGGCAGCCAATCAGAGTGTAGCTCGTGCCTGGGAGGGTTCAGGAACCCTCCTCGGTGCTCAGATATCGATATTTTTCTTTTTTAAATTTCTCAGGAACTACTGAACGGATTTACACCATTTAACAAAAAAAGGGCTCAGTCTAAACCAACACCTACCTTTTTGATAAATTTGGTGTTATTCCGTTCAGCAGTTCGGGCTGTAACCTGTAATAAAGTTACTATGGAAAATAAGATGGAGAAAATGCGCTTTGGGACCCCCTTTTTTCTCGGCCCCTGCTTGACGAATCCCCCCGAGACTTTCAACACACAAAGTGAGCGGTCCAACCCTATTTTTTCGAAAAGTCAAACGGCGCCAAAGATATTGGCAAATCAAATAACGCTTTTCCTTTGGTAAATAGGTCCTAACTATAACTACCTACTGGCGACTGCCATTAAGTTATATATACTTATATATATATATACACACACACGCACATATGTGTTTTGATATATGAAAAATAATATATTTAAAACATAATTTGATGTTTATGTTGTGTAGGTGGGTTTAAGATATTATTTTCTTCAAAGATTGATGTTATTTGAGTCAGGAGAAGTTTCCCAGATGTTAAATGGGTTCACTTATAGGCCCTTCCAGCATTTAATGTATAATGAATAACATTATTTACAATTCCTTTACCCGGCAGAACCTTTTTGTAGCTCATAACTGTATACCCAGGTTCTGAGGGACACAGGGTAACCCCATTATATTTAATGCCACTTGTCAAATGTACTACAACAGGCCGCATAAAGGGGAAGTAGTATCTCTATCAGGCATTAAGAAGTGACATGATAACGCCTCTTGTGGGGCAAAGAGAAAAATTGGAGGAGGATTTGGCAATTCCAATACCACAGCCGGAATGGGCTAATATTCTTGCAAACTCGGGAACTGTGTCAAGAAATGCAATATTTAAATTGATTAACTTTTTTTTATTTACACAGGGCATATCTTACTCTGCGGGAAATACCTTGGATATATCAGTCAGCTGTGGCATGCCCTAGGTGTGGGGAACAAGGATAGGAGATGTTGCATATGGTGTGATCATGTTCATTATTTTAGTATTACTGGAAGGAGGTAGGATACTGTATAAATGAAGTAACGCAGAGATCTATAGTCTCACTGCCGGGGGATTTCCAAGACCTGCTAAGCATCAATGCACAACAGTATTCATTGACTTGGCTTTGGTACTTGCTAGACGGGAGGTAACTATGAGCTAGAAGGCACCCAGGCCTCCCAGGGTAGCAAAATAGAAATAGGAGCTGATTCGCTGGGCAGGTTATGAGAGCTGAGTATTATAATGAAGTAAGGAAGGGTAGTGGATCAATTGAAAGGGTACGAGCATGGGACCATTTATTAGATTCCTTTAAAAGTTTGGGATGAGTGATGAGTTTGGGGAAGAAAACAAGTGGTAACGTACTTTGCAATGGAAATGAACTGCGTAAACAAATGCAAATTAAGATGAGTCTATTGGAAGAGTATGTTGGTTCATTAATTAGAGCCCTTTAAAAGTTTAGAATTGAGTAGAAATGTACTTCACAAATTAGTATGTGTAAAACAAAAGTGTACTTTGCGAGTGAAGATGTGCCTATATATGCTGTAAAGAGGATTGGACTGAAGTGGGGAGCAGCTGGGGTTTATTGTTAGGTATTATTTTTAAAAATGCCAATAAAATTATGTTTGCCAAAAAAAATCTGGCTTCCTCCCGAATATCGTAATTTCGTTCAGCAGTTTTTGTGGTATCACGTTCCAAATAAGTCTATGGAAAATGTATTGTGAGTTTGCGTCCCCCTCTTTTTCTCCGATCACCCCAAAACTATCTGGGAATGAGCTAAGGTGGATGCTATTAACAACTGTGCTGAGTCTTATGTCCATTCTCCGCTTCCCTCAGTATTTAGTTCAGCTTCTGGAATTTCACTGTGCATTAACAGAAGCGAACCACGTTCTGGGAACCAGACAACATTAACGAAACCTGCTAGTTACAGAGTTTTATATAGCGCGAACTTGACCCGAATCGGGCATCAGAGCGCTTTTTATAGCACCAGAGGCATTACATGAAGACGCATTCATTAGGTCTCGTCTGACCCAGCGCATGCGCTGGTCTGGCGAGACTTATTGAGAGGGCTCCAAAAAGTGCTACCAGGCCAGCCTAGAGCTACAGTGCATGTGCGCGGGCGCGCGCGCCGCTTTTACCGCGATTACTTTCACTTTCCGCTTTGATGTTTGATCACGATCACTTTCGCGGCCGCAGGGCCGCTTGGCATAGCCAATAGGTCTCGCTTTTGGGACCTTATAAGTATTTAGTTATGCAACTGTTGCATGGCTAAACACTTATAAGGTCCCAAAGGCGAGACCTATTGGCTATGCCAATGCTTGTTTTTGTTAGGCACGGGGAGATCAAGTGATTTGCCCAGAGTCACAGGATATTCAGCGTCATTGCCGAGACTCGAACCCAGTTCCCCCGATTCAAGGTCGACCGCCCTAGCCGTTAGGCCAACTCCTCCCCCCGCTGCTGCTTAAGTAAAATATTGCCTTATCACAAGGGAGTTTAGAAATCTGTCACCTGCCATTCCTCATCTGGCTTGAGACCCAAATCCAGTGATTCAGCCTCAGAGCTCTGCTAATCTGCCTTTTGGGCATGTTGCCACCAGAAACTTCACCTGAGTCCCTCAGTTTTTCCAGTCTTTCTTCACACTTTCAGTGTCATTTAACTTGTCTTTGCTGGACTCAAGCCCTTTCTTTAGATGTCACTAAAATGTCAGTCGTTTTATCATACCTCAACAAGGACACTTTTGTCTGAAGAGACTCCTTTATTTTTAATAATAGTCCTGGCCTGCAGCTATGTAATATGTTTATGAATTTCCACTACCATTATTGGTGTTAAAGATATGTGCTGTGCTATAACTCTAACCTGCCTAACAACGTCAGCCTGTGACAACCCTGTTCCCACAGACCTGACGTGAGAGAGAGGCTGCATGACAAGAATGAGTATTCCAAGCTGTCTTGTTTTCTCTCACTCCCATTCTCTTTTCCCTCCATACTTGGTTTTGCTTCTAGTATTTCGCTGTACTAACTGATCACATTCTGGGGAGCGGGGCGGTGGAAATTATAAACCCGACAAATATGCCTGAGTCTGGCACTGGGCATTGCCCCATCATTCCCCTGCTCCAGCGCTGCTTTCATCGAAGTCATTTGTGCCACCATCAAGAACACCAACCACTCACTATCAAGGCTTTGATCACCAATGAAATAATGTACACACAAAACCAGTCAATGATTTGTTGATACAAGGAGAAGCTGGCCAAAATACTTATTCTCGTCCTGTCTTCAATGGTGGAAGGAGATGGATTCCAACAATTCATAGAGGGCATGTGCTCAAAATGGAAGGTTCCAAACCAGATCTGTCACCTCACAACAGGCACCTGGAGTGGGAACCAGCTGCAGTCCACATGTGCCTCACTGCCCATTCCAGTGCCTTCAAGGTGCCTGACTCCAGTGTAAACAGCACCTTTATTGCAATGCAAGACACAGGTCAGAAGAATGCAACCATTGCAATGTTTGTTATGGAGAAATCACACACAGCTGTAAACGTCTTTGAGGATTTTATTGCTAAGGATAAATGGCTTCAACCTCGGGTGCCGAGCATTGGTTTGTCCACACAGACAATGTGCATAGCATGGCCAGTGGCACATACTTCCGATGCTCAGTTTTACTCATTGCATAACCCCTATTGTGTGTAATTTCTAAAAAATGCCCGGTCATTTGTTGCAAGTATATAGCAATCCGTGTAAAGAACAGAAACAGCTGGGAGTGGGTCAGAAAGTCAATGGTCTCTTCATACACTGTCTTACACTGTCTCTATGCGTTTCAATACCTGTTTGAGCAGCACTGAGCCGTCAATGTCTGATGCAGAAGAAAGGAACTGAGTTTTTGTGGTTGTAAATGGTTATTATATATTATTAGAAGTTTATAGGTAGTCGTTGCACTGTCACTATTTCTATATTATGACTCGTGCTGGTTAGGCACGAGCTAGCCTTCCTGTCTCGTGGGATCCATTGCTGTTTGCATTCTTATTTTACTACTTGTTATTGTATATTCCGGAATGCATCCGTCTTTAGCAGTTGGACCAGCTGTCTCACCGGAACAGGACCTTCAGCTGAGGCCTCTCAATGCGTCATTACCTTGGCAACAAGTTTACTCCCGCCTTACTCCCGCCTTCTACTTTCACGGACATCCGAATATATTATCAGTGCCTAATGCTGTGATTTCCGCAGAGATCTGAGGTTCACTTGATGCTTCACTCTTGCCTATTGTAAGCAGAAGGTGCCGCATTCTTGGCGCTTTTTAGGCCACATGTCACATCATTAAGTAAGTGTCGTGAAGCCTGGTCTGTTGATGAACATTGCTGTGTTTGTGCTGCCAGACGGTTGTCGGCACGGACGCTTTACTCGCCCGCCCCTTCATCGTACCAGGATTTACTCCTTTCTACCGATCCAGTCACCTTTGGACCAATTTTGCTTTGTTCTTCTATCGAGATTTAACTCCTATACCCGGCGCCCGGACTCTATCGAGATTTGACTTCTATACCCGGCGCCCGGACTCCTTCAATCGCTCCCGGTTGCAGCCCATATTTGACGACGACCCTTGACTGCAATATTTCCCCTTGGACCCAGATTACGCGCTGATTTATGCCCGCGTTTTTCTACTTCAATTGGATTCCTTGTACTTACCTGTACTACGCCCAGCACACGCTTAAATTATGACCATTGTCCTGATGATGGCCTGGAATCAATCTTGCTGAAACGCCGTCGACCACTCCCAGCAAAGAATTTTGGCATTGCTGTGGTCAATCTAATTTGCTCATTGAAAAAAACTAGATTGTATATAATTATTTTCCTTGACCACATTGTTATTATATTACCTCTTTCGCCGTTCACGCTGTCTTCACCCTTGTGTCACTGCGCCGTTCACTATCACTAGCACGCCCAGTGCTCACTTGAGTGTTTTTGGTCATTTGTACCTTTATTGTACTGTAGTGCTGTAATAACTACCTACACTATATATCCTTCTCTTATTTCCTTGTGGTCTCCCTTCCCCCTTTTTTTCCCCTTCCCTATGTGATTTACATCACTGACTTTGTACTTGTTATGTCAGTCAGTCAATACTTTATTTCGGCTATATGTAGCCATAAAAGTCAAAAATACATGAACAACAATACATATGGGCCATGACATACAAATTACATACAATTGGTAAAGGTGAATATTTCTCCATGATTAAGCAATACCAGATAAAATATAAATAAGCACATTAAATTAGCTAAAAGCCAGAATTCTTAAAATGAATAATACTAAAACTGAGGTAGACTTAATAGAGTGAAACTGTTAGCAAGGGTAATCCATAATTCCTCCTTCTGCAATTACAGTTTATAACCGGAACGTTTCCTAATGATGTACACATTGAATAAAAATCTACTTATACCATATACCATTACTTGGGACGAATTAGATATTAATATGCGCTCTGCTACTTTGTATGACTCAACCCCCATATTTCTACAAAGGGGTTTAATCCAGGAGGTCCTCGGTTTCTTATAAGCCGGACAAAAAAAAAGTATGTGGGGAATATCTTCCCTAGCCCCAAGGGAACACATCATACACGCATCCGTTCCATTTTCCCCAGCCCACCTACATGTGTAGGAGTTTATCAATAAAACCCCATACCTAAATTGTAGGTAAAGAGATTTTGCTAAGGGAGGAGCAATCTCATCCATAAATTCCTCAAAGTTAGGTGAATCTTTTACATTTAAGAAATTCTGAGACAAAATACCAATATGAGGAAAATAAAAATCTATGAGGCCTATGTGTCCCCATGTGCCCCCCCCGAACGCTTATGTGCACATACATGTAACCTATGTATTTCCCCTCCATGGCCTTTCTATCATGATGCTTATGTTATAACGTGGCCTGCCATCATCCAGTCTCCCATGAGAGAAACGACAAATCTGTATTGAGGCCTACACGTTTTTCATCATGTTTTCCTGCATTTTCATGAAGCCCATGTTTATGGCTCAGCCAGAGCCAAAAAGAGGTTTAATGCCTCAGAACGCTCTGAAAGCTACAGCTACGTATCCTTGGCCTTGCACACTTGGGCCTCAGCCAAAGGGGCCCCGACCGAGGTGTCGAGACAGTATTGAGCACGGTTATCTGCTTACTCTTACTGAAACCACATTCTTGCCTGGTGAAGGAGGAATGAACGCGACCCATCTGCAAGGAAGGAGCCCAGCCCTACTGTCTCTCTTTGTGAGATTGCAAAGCTCACGTCAGTAAAAAGCCCATAGCCCCCATGTAAGGCTTCTGCAGTAAATGAAGTAAATGAAGAAATAGATGCCACATCGGCTCTTGGTGATGAGCAACCTATGTCACAAATCAGTCCCTGCTCCAGACATCGGATATCAGATAAT
The DNA here is from genome assembly GCF_964204655.1 of Triturus cristatus. Taxonomy (NCBI): domain Eukaryota; kingdom Metazoa; phylum Chordata; class Amphibia; order Caudata; family Salamandridae; genus Triturus; species Triturus cristatus. Next base: position 562,788,609 of record NC_140590.1, read on the forward strand.
ACAAGATGTGCTGGTCGTCTTGACACTGAAGGCCTCACTAACTGAAGGCCTCACTTCCAGACTTGTTCGGTTGCATAGCAACCCTCCCCACGTCAGTTACACGTCATGCTCGAGTTGAGCACAAGTAAGGCAAAGTTCCAGTACAATTCCAGCAGATCACGCAACCCACTCCAGGTATCCACCCACACATGACAAATTACCCATTATCATCAAGTGGACGCCCACATGGACGCCCACCTTCACGCCTACTTACACGCCCACATGCTCTTATCTCATTCTCTCTTGCTCTTTTGCTTACGTACAATTGAGAAATGTATATATACTGTACTCTGTGAATAATGTTTTGAGAATATTGAGAATACTTTTGAGTCCCTTTCCAGATCCTTTTTTGGTGATGGTAATATTCTCCCTTTGACTCGAGTTAATGGAATAAAGCCCTTTATGAACCTGATACCACAGACTCAGCCTCTTGCTTTATGCATGATCTTATTTATATATTAAAAATTCTGAGAGCGTAATATTTTATTTACCACATAATGGCGCCCGAACAGTTACATCTCTTTCCCCACACGCCGGAGATGAAGGTCCAGTTTTGCCCCCTTCCATAGCCGTGACGGACTTCAAGCGCGCACGTCGCGGGTCTTCCCGCCAACTCCCTCAGGCCAACGAAGGGGACAGACTGCGACCAGGCATCCATACGAGGCGGTGAGGAACGCAGATTGTCCTACCCAGAGCCCACCTGCGAGAGAGCTGTGTCCGAGGTATACAGAGGCCCACCAGATTCCGAAGTTCCGAAGTATCCAAGTCACGAGTCGAGTCCAGTCCAGTCCAGTTTGGTCTAGTCCAGTTCAGTTCCGAGGCCTTCCGTTCCGTGCTACCCGGTGAGTACCGTTGCTGGGGAGGCAGTTAGACGTGCACATTAGGTTGTGCCGGTCAAGACGGGTTTGGGTACACAAATCCGGTCTGCACTGTTTCAGCAGTGTATCTGTACTGTTTAGCAGTATATCTAGTATGTCTTGCATATAATTCAGTATTCTCTAGTGTTAGTATTATGTCAGTAACTAGTTTCCTATTAGTTATCATCGTTCGTTAAATGTTAAATGTTAAATGTTTTAATATGTTTTAAAAATTGTGGTATGAATGAGTGTTCATTATTGTGTTTATTATAATTTATTGTGTTCAAAATCAAGTAGCAAAGTTTAAAGATGCCGTTCTTTTCAAAATTAAGACAGATCAAAACTAGAAAAGGGGTACTCGAGGAAGCTGTTCCCATTCCACCTAGGGACACCCCAGGGTACTTTATGTACCATAAGCATGGCCTAGATGCCGTATTATTTCTTGATTTATGGGTGGACTACACCAAGGATCTAGCCGAAAGTCAGAGGTGGCCCGCAGTTGGGACATGGGATGCAGATTGCATCATGAGAGTAGAAGAAGAATTATGGAAAAAGAAAGCCAGACAGTAACAGAAAGATGCCATTGAGTTTTGGCGCAAGGAGTCACATAGGAGGACAGAGTAAGTGTTTCACGAAGCAGAGAGAAGTAGACTGGAGTCTGGAAAAGCCATGGAAAAGATGTTACAGGAGGAAGTTGAGCAGGTAAAATGAGCGCAGGCTGACAGAGAAAGAAATACTGACGTTGCTGGTATTTATCCCGTCCTTTCAGAGGACCTAGCAAGAGTGGCCCCAGTAGAAGGTCCAGTTAGAGTGCCACCGCAAGTACCACGATACATATAATAATGATATAGTAGCCCAAAGGTTCTTGAGCCTCCCACCAAACGAACAGCGCATAGCTGGTGTTTTCATGGTCCAACATTTGATTACGTTGTTAAAAGGGACTTGAGAGGGGTGTAGCTAGGGTAATAGCAACACCTGTGATTTGATGACACCCCTAATGTACAAAGTGTTAATGAAAAATAATTAGTGAAAAGTTTAGCTTGAGAAAAATTGTGGGTATTTCGAATTTGCAAAATTGTTCCAGAATCCAGGTTTGTGTTCTTGGTGGTCCAGTGAGCCAATGTGCTGGGTCAAGACGGTAAGATTATGACCCCCTGAGAGCAAATTGTATATAAAAATAATTTTTCAATTGGGCGAATTATTGCAGTTTTTATGGAATTGAGTAGTCTTTTTGTCTTTGACAGCTTCAGAGTGAGGAGAAGGTGGGGGCTGTGTAGAGCAGTATGTGATACAGAAATCGGAGACAGATTCTGACCTTGTAGCCAGTGTAGGTGGGGGCCGGTGAGAGGAGCAGAACAGAGGCACTGCTTAGAAAGCTTCTCTGACATCGCATCTGTGTAATGCCTGCAGCCGGAACAACAAAAAAGTTGGCTGGCAGCCCAGGCTCAGGCCGCGCTGAGGGGCTATTTTTAGCTTCTCTGATAAGACAGGGCAGCTGAGAAATGTAAGTCGAGAAAGATTCCCTTGGTCTATTCTGTGCTAAACCAGTGCCCCGGGGAAATGTCTATGGAGAAGATTTGTTTTATTTTTTAGCAAATGTTATATTGCTTCTGGCCAGAAAGTAAAATGTTGCTCTTGCTTGGAATTTTAAGGGCTATGTGCCTATATAAAAACGATTTTCAAATTCAGACATTTTTTAATTGTGGCCACAAGCTGCCACCAGTTGCATTGGATAAATGATCCAGTGGTTAAAAGTCTGTGAGGAGAGATGAGAGGTGCGTCTTCGTCTGGGACATTAGGGTACATTGTGTTGACGAAGATGCATAGCTCATTTTTATAAAAGAAAACAAACAGGTTCGTGTGTTCTTCGTTTTTGATTATTATTGCTGATTCTGTGTGTCAGACTTGACACGGTGATTTCAGATGGGGGTGTATAGGGCAGGTAAATCAGTTATTGATTATAAGCCTGACAAATTAAGCAGGCCAGAATGTTCGCCTCTGAGCTGTAGGTACTGTAATTGCGCATCACTGCTCATTTATATATGTTAGTGTAATTGTCTATGCTTTCTGTGCTTGGTATACTGATGGCTTGGCATATGTATTTTATATATGTTTTGTTTTTGTGTTGTATTGACCAGTATGTTTGGCATTGATACAAGTTCTCCTGGGCGTCAAAGAGATGGACGTGACGACGTAAATCTTTGCGCAGCGCTTGGCTGGAACTTGTTCACAATTACTAAATTTCACAGACATGATATTTCCTTTATCATGCTGTCAAAATAGCAGACAACACGTTATCAGTGTATGTCTAATTGGTATTGGTGATGAATAAAAGAAGAAAATAGTTATGCAAGACTTAAATATGTATCACATGACTGCCTTTCTCTTATAGACAGGCAGCCTCGGTCATATGTTTCCAGATTGGACATTAAGGAACCATTATGATCTGTGCACTCGCATCTTACCTCTTGAAAGGCCTGTTTTAAATAAGGACTGCCACCCCAGAGTGACAAATGAGGCTCGGTATTTAGGGTAATGAGAAAATATCTGACAGGATTTCCTTTTTAAAGTTTGTTTTAGTAAGCTCATTCTTGTAAGTGGTGGCCCCAAAAGTTGACTTGTTTTTAAATTAGGCTGTTTATTGTATAGGTGGAAATTATTGCAAAATGACTGATTTCTTTAGCAGATGAATTATTAATTATCAACATTAACAACTGTTCTTAAACTTGGTTTTCCGAATATTTAGGTAATTTAGCATTCCTATTAGGGCCTCCTAGCATTAATATTGACTTCAGGTTGGTGTAGGTTCATGTAATAGGGACATTTGCATATGAGATGTCATTTGGCCAGCTTATGAGCTAACACAATGAGGTTTGTACATTAATTTGAAGGATTTCTCGCCGTTTCAAATACGCTGTGTATCTCCTATAATTTTGCTTACGCCCAGTAGCTACACACAGGGATTAATAGTGTTGACAAGACACAGGGTTTGATAGTGTTTGACAGCAGTGAAATCTGTTTCGGATTTCCTCCTGTCAAAAAGGGGGGGAAGGAGGAGAATATTGGCTTTCTGCTGGCCCCTGAGGAGGTTCGCTTCCCGCTAGCCCCTTAAGAAATTAAGCCCCTTAGAAATTAGCCCCCTTAGAAATTAAGCCGAGGAAATAGGTATGGTGCTTTCCCCTTTTTCTCATGTTTTATTGTGATCTTTCAGGGGAATTAGTCCAAGCCCCTAATACAGCTTCTACTAAAGTCCTCCCTTGGACACAAGAACACACTGTGGCATTTGAAGAATTAAAGAGAGCTTTATGTCAAGCACCAGTTTTAGCAAACCCTGATTACAACAAATCGTTTATGCTTTTTGTGACAGAGCGGGATGGAACAGCACTATCTGTCCTAACACAAGATCATGCAGGAAAACACGAGCCCTGTGCTTATTTTTCTAGTACATTAGACCCAGTAGCACAGGCTTTGCCTGCGTGCCTAAAATCAGTTGCAGCAACGGCCTTAGCCATAAGACAAAGTGACTCGATAGTGCTGGGCCACCCTCTGACAGTACAAGTACCACACACAGTAGAGGTTCTCTTGAACCGGACACAAACACAACACCTGACTGTAGCTAGACTGACAGGCTATGAGCCAACGTTATTTCAACCACACATATAGATCAGACGATGCAACATACTGAATCCTGCTACCCTTTTGCCCTCCAGTACAGAAAGCGTTTCACCACACGACTGTGTTGAAGTAATACATACCGTGACTAAACCAAGACAAGACTTGACAGACGTTGCACTCCCAGACCCCGACCTAACACTATAAGTTGACGGCTCATGCATGAGGACAGGGGCGGGAGAATTAGTGGCAGCATATGCAGTGACTACTGATACTGTAATAATAGAGACTAAAAGAATAGACATATTGTCAGCACAAGCAGCAGAGCTCATCGCCCTGACACAAGCGTGCATAAGAGCTAAGCACCTGAGAGTAAACATTTACACCGATTCTGTGGCGAGAAAGAGGTTTCTTGACCTCTCATGGGGTAAAGATACAGCATGGCCCCCTTATTCAAGCCCTACTGGAAGCAATACATTTACCAACAGCCATAGCTATCCTAAAATGTAAAAGCACATACTAGAGCCACAGATACCATTTCCCAAGGCAATGATCTAGCAGACCGAACAGCTAAACAGACAACTCAGACCCCACTAGACATGACAAAATCACAGATACTATCACTGTCCAAAGCCATGACAGTTAGGGATCCTTCCAAGGATGTACAAGACATACAGACACATGCTACTATGGACGAATTAAAGAAATGGTCGGAACAAGGAGGGGTACTGACTGATCAGGGTTGGATGAATAAGGGCAAATCCACATGGTTTCTTCCTGATTCGATGGTACAAGTGATTATAAATACCGCACATAGTCCTGCACACTTAGGAGAGAAAGCAATGATAGATAGCTTACAGAATATATGGTTCAACAAGCACCTGCGTGCAGCAGCGAAACAAAAGGTCAGAACATGTATGATCTGTTGCCAATTCAATGCAGGTAAAGGCATTCCGATGGAACAAGGTGGATTCCATCCACCTGACCACCCTTTTGAAGTGCTCCAAATGGATTATATCCATATAAACAGATGTAGAGGTTACAAATATGTCCTGGTACTAATGAAGCAAGTGTCCCTTCTGTTAGGGTATACCTGGAAATTCCATTGTGTGCGACATCCTGAAGCAGCAGGCCTTGTAGAAAGACATAATCAGACATTAAAAATTTGCGCAGACAAAGGTGTAGATTGGATGGTAGCCCTGCCGGTTGCCCTCTTTTACATGCGAATGGTGGCCCATTCTAGAACAAGCTTATCTCCCTATGAAGTGGTCTTTGGTAGACTACCAAATATGTGGGGCACTCCAATGCTTAAAAGATTACTGATGCTGATAGTAACATGCTGACAGATTACCTGGCTTCCTTGATGTCTGCACTACTCTCTTGTTGTTCGCAGGTTGCTGCCGCCTTCCCTGACAACACCCAGGTCAAAGAATACTCCATCGCTCCTGGATGGAAGGCGCCAAAGTCAGTGCTCTGGACCACGGGGACGGCCGTTAAAGTCAAAGGGCGGAAAGGATGGTTGCACCTTCACCACTCTTTTACAAAGGAAAAAGACTTTGAACTTGGACTTTGGACTTTGAACACCATTTTCTAGAGGAGACTCCCCAGCAGTTTCCACAAAGCTAAACTTTGATCTAAAAAGTCAGAACCCGTTTGATCAATTAAGTCCACTAGGTGGTGAAGCGGTTGAACATGTATTCTGGCTTGCATAAGATCTTGGACAATAACATTGATAAAAAGAGCAAGATGTGCATCACGATAATATGTATCAGCTTAATACTACATGCTATTTTTCCTCCTATTGCCTCACTCTTATACTCCTCCACTAATGATACCATAAAGCACACATTTAGTGATCTGCCATCCTATGAGCTATCATATCGACTTGCCTTACGCAACAATACCTTTATTCAGATGCTGCACCATTCACATCAGACTAGCAATGCTACAGACTGCTGGGTCTGTGGCCGATTTCCCCCGTATCAGAAGGTAAAGGGAGTGTTGCCTCTTTTTCCTTTTCCGTTCTCCCATAATGGTTCTTGCGGAGCATGGTTTGCCTTAATGACATCCATCAACGGTGATGCCAAAGAATACAAAGCAATAACAAGGCTCCACAAGATTGCCCAAAACATACATCAAGACCCAGGCACGTGGACATGGTCCGGTTGGCTCTGGGGATTAATATCGGCTTGGGGATGGAAAGTGTTGACCGTCTGTGGGTTGATACTATTAATGATATTCAGTTGTTGCCTATGTCTGCAGTGTGGCCCGGCCATTTGTGGCCTGTGTGCTACTGCATGTGTTCCACATCCCTATTTACAAAGCATTGAAAATGGAAAAATAATGCTGCAAGAACAGATCGACTGTCTCATGAAAATAGACGTTACATAGGGGGTTCACTAAGGTACAAGGAGGGAATGAGGAAAATAAAAATCTATGAGGCCTATGTGTCCCCATGTGCCCCCCCCGAACGCTTATGTGCACATACATGTAACCTATGTATTTCCCCTCCATGGCCTTTCTATCATGATGCTTATGTTATAACGTGGCCTGCCATCATCCAGTCTCCCATGAGAGAAACGACAAATCTGTATTGAGGCCTAAACGTTTTTCATCATGTTTTCCTGCATTTTCATGAAGCCCATGTTTATGGCTCAGCCAGAGCCAAAAAGAGGTTTAATGCCTCAGAACGCTCTGAAAGCTACAGCTACGTATCCTTGGCCTTGCACACTTGGGCCTCAGCCAAAGGGGCCCCGACCGAGGTGTCGAGACAGTATTGAGCACGGTTATCTGCTTACTCTTACTGAAACCACATTCTTGCCTGGTGAAGGAGGAATGAACGCGACCCATCTGCAAGGAAGGAGCCCAGCCCTACTGTCTCTCTTTGTGAGATTGCAAAGCTCACGTCAGTAAAAAGCCCATAGCCCCCATGTAAGGCTTCTGCAGTAAATGAAGTAAATGAAGAAATAGATGCCACATCGGCTCTTGGTGATGAGCAACCTATGTCACAAATCAGTCCCTGCTCCAGACATCGGATATCAGATAATACAAGATGTGCTGGTCGTCTTGACACTGAAGGCCTCACTAACTGAAGGCCTCACTTCCAGACTTGTTCGGTTGCATAGCAACCCTCCCCACGTCAGTTACACGTCATGCTCGAGTTGAGCACAAGTAAGGCAAAGTTCCAGTACAATTCCAGCAGATCACGCAACCCCCTCCAGGTATCCACCCACACATGACAAATTACCCATTATCATCAAGTGGACGCCCACATGGACGCCCACCTTCACGCCTACTTACACGCCCACATGCTCTTATCTCATTCTCTCTTGCTCTTTTGCTTACGTACAATTGAGAAATGTATATATACTGTAGTCTGTGAATAATGTTTTGAGAATATTGAGAATACTTTTGAGTCCCTTTCCAGATCCTTTTTTGGTGATGGTAATATTCTCCCTTTGACTCGAGTTATTGGAATAAAGCCCTTTATGAACCTGATACCACAGACTCAGCCTCTTGCTTTATGCATGATCTTATTTATATATTAAAAATTCTGAGAGCGTAATATTTTATTTACCACAAATACGAGAGCCCAGAATTATTTCACCATTAACATGGGACCAAAAGGTATCCTTGAGGAGTTTTTTGGAAGACTGGGTCAAATTATGGGGCTCCTCCCAAAAATTAAGGAGCCCTAATCTCTTAAACGACGTGCAAATATACTTCAACCATGGGGTTTTCAAATACACGTCCAGCTTAATTAGTTCAATCAAACCATCCTTCTAAGCTATCAGCTCAGGGGGTGACCATATCCTGATCCAATACAATAGTGGTCTTAATAAAGCTAAGTGCTCTGTTCTTTTAAGATTGATGTCTAAAAACAGGGGGACAACTGGAGTGCGAGTCGGTATTTTAAGTAGACTACGCACAAATTTATTTTCTATCAACGCAAATTTGGTAGAGTTACAGTATCCCCATATCTCGGCACCATAAAGGGCTGCTGATTGAGCCTTAGCTTTAAAAACCTCCAGTGCTGGTGTGATGGCTTTGGAACTACTTGCTCCGTGCACCTTTAGGATAGGGAGTGAGTTTTGTTTGAGGGACAATAAACTTTTATTCTGCTGGCCTTGCCAGGTCAATTTATTATCCAACATCAAACCCAAATAGTTAAAGCTTTCTACCTGTTCCAGTGTGCGGTTCTCTAAGAGCAAGTTTTTCCTAAACGATTTGGTTGGATTTATAGCCATGTATTTTGTTTTCGTTGGGTTAATTTCTAACCCCTTTTCCACACAATAATTATGGAAAGAATTAACCAAATTTTGCAAGCCTCTCGGGGTCTGGGAAATAAGGATAGTGTCATCGGCAAAAAGTAAGGAAGTAATTAATTCACCAACTAGCTTCGGAGAGTCGTGGGCACAATTCCTCAGGTATATTGGGATATCATTAACATACAATGAGAACAATGTGGGTGCTAATACGCAGCCTTGACGCACCCCTCTATCTACAGGGATCGCTTTAGATAGTTCTCCAGCTTTTCCCCATCTAATTTTTGCATAGTTCCCTGTATGAAGTTTAATGAGTTCATTAAGTAGCTCGCCAGGGATGTCTAGCTTCTTTAATGTAGACCACAGCAACTTACGGGGAACGAGATCGAAAGCAGCCCTTAAATCTATAAGTGCAACGTAAAGACTACCCTGCCTGATCTTTATGTATTTCCAGCAAATACACATAAATCTAAACACCTGGTCAACTGTACTTATTTTTGATCTGAAGCCGGCTTGGTATTTAGACAGTAGTTTTGTCTCCTCAATCCAATCTAAAATTCTGTTTAAAATATGTCTGGCAAAGATTTTTTGTAAAACATCAATTAAACTAATGGGGCGGTAGTTGCTAGGATCATGGCGATCACCTTTTAAAAAAATTGTTATGATTTCTGCCCCTTTCCATGATTCTGGAATTGGTGTACCGGCCACAATTGAGTTACTTAAAAAGTTAATGTACGGCCCCCATACTTTAACATCGTGTTTCAATAAGTCGCCAGGAATTTTGTCGGGGCCAGGGGCCTTACCTATCTTAACAGCTAATAATGCCTGTTCTGTTTCTTCTAAAGTAAAATGTAATGGTGTAGTACTACTAACTGGATTGATGTCTACATTATCTAGGGACAGATCATCCTTACTAATCGTGTAAAGTTTAGAAAAGTGATCACACCAGGTCAATTCGTCCAAAAAGATATCCTTGGGTGATCTACCCTTCTTATTTCCCTTAGTAATTAGATTCCAGAACGTACTTTGGTCATGTAACTTAGCTGCACTCAGTAGGTCATCCCATAGGTTAGCATCCCATACTTTTTTAGCTTGATTCAAGGTGTTTTTGTAAACCTGTCTTGCATTTTTTATGTCACATTGGCTCCCATTTTTTACTGTACGGATCAGCTGTGATTTTGCAACCCTACAGTCTTGGTTATACCACTGATTTTCTAACTCAACATGATCCATAATTTTATTCCCTTCTTTTTTATAGACCTTACTCAGAAGGGGGGATAATGCGTCGACCAACTTCAAATGTAGATCAAGAACTCCCCGGGTGCCTAAGGAGGGTATTTGGGGAGTCCCAATGATTTCACTGAATTTATTATAAATGTTGGCCAGCGCTTCTCTTTTACCCGCAATGTAAGACCATTTTATGGCACGTCTATTGTTAGAAATCTGGATGTCTCCAATCGGGGAATTTAATGGGCCTTCTACAGGTAATCTAAGAAGGAAGAGAGCAGAGTCTAACCATAATTGGAGGGGAAAGTGATCACTCTCCATTCTGAGGTCGACCTTAAAATCAATTAATGATCTCCATAAATTTCGAGAGGCCATTACAAAGTCAATATGTGACCTAAGGCTTCCCTTGAAGTAAGTGGGAGCTGATGGAGTATCTGAAGGGAAGCGGCCGTTACATGATCTTAAATCATGTGACACAGTCATCTGTAGGATCTGTGTGGCAGCTGTTGTGCTTTTAGCATAACTTAAGGCCTCCAGGGGCATAATGCCACTAGCAGCATCTTGTTCATCAAACAATCTATCAAGAACCTGAATAGGTTCGTATTTACAGTTAAAATCTCCGCAAATTAAAAAGTAAGCATTGTCTCCCAATCCATCTAAAGTGGAATCCAGAATTTCTATCACCTTGGATTCTCTATTGGATGGGTATGGTCTATTGTATATGTTTAGTAAATAAATAACACTTTTGTTACAGGTCACAATTTTTAGTCCTAACAAGTCCGGGCAAGGAATAGACAGCTGGCTAACCTCTATTTCTAGGGAAACTTTAACCCAGATAACCAGCCCCCCAGATGCCCTTCCCCTATTAGATGGTGTCGCTTTAGAGCCGAAGGTTTTATATCCTACTCTGTGGGGGGGTTCTACCATCCAGGTTTCCTGAAGGGCAATTATATCATGTTTTTCAAAAAATGAACATACTGCCGCATCCATCAGGTTCCTAGAGAGGCCAGCAATGTTCCAGGACAATAGGCTGACATTACAATTCTCAATTATCATTGGAGGAAATTCCCTTAATCCAATGTCATCACTAGCGGTATCAGACACTGGAGAGCTATCTGGTACCACTTTATGGTCATCAATGACAATTTTATTGCCTAATGACTTTACCCGTGCTGTAATTAACTTTGGAACTATATCTAAGCCAGCTTCAACTTGCACTCCCCGCTTATCTCCAGAGGACCCAGCTATTTGTGACTGCCCATCCAGTGGAATGAATGGAAACCTCAGTGCCACCGTATTTTTATAACCAAGGATTTCACTACCGTTAAAAGTCTCCATTGGGTGAGTAACCAACAATGGGACTAGGCTTTTATTTTTGTCAACCTCTGGGAGTCAATCATTTTCGTCTAGGTCACTCAACACTGCATATCTATTTTCCATGGGGATTTCAAATTTTAATGGATTATTAATACAAGTGGGGCTTCCCCAAGTTGTTTTTTGTAATAATCTATCTGGGTGTCTATAAAAAAAGCCCAAAGGGTGTACACGCACAGCATTTTCTCCTGATACAAGAGAAGCTGCCCTTAAGAGGGTAGTTGCCACATGTTGGGGATGTCTGAAGTTTATTATGACACAATCCCCCTTGCATGTTTTCCTTGTATTACCTAACCAGGCGACTCGTCTGGTGGACAATATTTGGTTTGAAAAATTTGTGGGAAAACCACAGTTTTTATTTAGCCAGGCAACTGATTTCCTCTTAAGTGAATCATGCGATTCATCCGAAGATTTAGGAGTTACAGGGACAAGTGGAGGAACATTAGACAAAATAACCACATATGGTTCGCAGGCTGGTGGGAGATTGACACAATTTGGTTTTTGTGCTATAACTCTAGGACCCTTGCTACTAGATGAATCTATATTGGTTCGAATGCCACCACCAACTGGTTGCAGTGTTGTCGTACAACCAGTTAATGTCCCCCCCTCTAGAGGAGGTTCCGGGGCAGTATGAACAGGTTTCAATGGTGCCTTAGGCGAAATAATAGGCTGTTTCATTTCGTCCAGAAGACCACCCAGCCTCGATACCTCTATTGACAGGGTTTCAATTTTATCTACAAGAGGCTTAATCATAAGCACTAATTTTTCTTCCAAAATTTTAGCTATAGCCTCCTAGAGAGTAGAGTTCTCAGCCTCATTAAGGGTCTGTATTTTAGCGTGAGCCACAGCGATCCTCCGAGATTGATCTAGCGGTGGCTTGTGATGTGCACTACCCTTCTTAAGTTGGGACTTTCCACACTTCCTAACTGCTCTTTTCGGAGGGGATGGGAGGGGTTCAAGCTCACTTGGGGACTCCAATATATCTTGGCTTAAAGTATTGACTTCATTGTCCACAGTGCAATGAGACGAATTCCCCACTAAGGTAGCTTCAGTTAAGGAGTTCCCTGTAGCTAACCTATGGGCACCATCGTCTATACATAGCTCTAAATTATCTACCGTAGTCTCCTTCCCAAGTGACTTACGTCTTTCACTATTAATCATGCTGACCCTTTTGACCAAGTAATTGTCCATTGTTACTTTAGCCTTTGCCATAATAAACACTAATTAGATCAATAATCAGTTACAATGTAGTTGACATCACAGAGAAATCACCAAGGGAGCAGGATAAATGCTAATACACTAATGCAATAAAATTAAGATTAATACAACAACAAGTTAGGAATTTTTGTAGGAAGAACAGTAACCAATAGTCACTACACTTAAAAGTATGACCTGTATACTATCAACCTCAATAAACGATCAATGTTAACTCGTGACTGACTGAGTCCATTAAAATGAATATACTTGCAAGTGCGTATCCACTATACAATCAAGGGGGGTGGCCCGACCCGACCGCCTACGGCCTCACAACGGCCCGCCCTTTGCCCGGGCTTAGCCCGGCGTCGCCCGCGCGCGTCCCGCGACGCGGAGGAAGTCTCGAACTTTTGAGCGCCTCCGGGCGCGAAAGGAACCGGAACCGGAAGGTGGGCGTAAAGCAACCCGGGAGCTGTAGTCTCCCCCTGTCGCGGGCGCGATAGAACCAAGCGCCGACAGGGGAGACTCACAGCGTCAGCAGCCCAGGAGCAGCAGAAGGCCAGGATACACCTCGCAAGACCGCAGGTAAGTTGAGCAGGTTCCAGCCGTTATCCCCGCTCCTCTGAGGAAGTCTCGAACTTTTGAGCGCCTCCGGGCGCGAAAGGAACCGGAACCGGAAGGTGGGCGCAAAGCAACCCGGGAGCTGTAGTCTCCCCCTGTCGCGGGCGCGATAGAACCAAGCGCCGACAGGGGAGACCCACAGCGTCAGCAGCCCAGGAGCAGCAGAAGGCCAGGATACACCTCGCAAGACCGCAGGTAAGTTGAGCAGGTTCCAGCCGTTATCCCCGCTCCTCTGAGGAAGTCTCGAACTTTTGAGCGCCTCCGGGCGCGAAAGGAACCGGAACCGGAAGGTGGGCGCAAAGCAACCCGGGAGCTGTAGTCTCCCCCTGTCGCGGGCGCGATAGAACCAAGCGCCGACAGGGGAGACCCACAGCGTCAGCAGCCCAGGAGCAGCAGAAGGCCAGGATACACCTCGCAAGACCGCAGGTAAGTTGAGCAGGTTCCAGCCGTTATGTTTTAAATGATTTCCAGCTGAGACGTTGTTGTTTGTTGAAAATTATTGCCCGGTCTCTGCTGGGAAAACGGGCTTACTCCTGTTCATTGTTTCTAGACTGTTGTTTCAAGCAAGCTGCATCAGACGGAATGAACTTTAACAAGCCTCACTCCATAGTTCATGCAAAGCTCACAAGAATGCGAAGAGAGAGAGGTCCATGCTGAGCCACACGAGACCGCAGTGTGGCCTCAGAACCTCAGTACATCACTACAAATTAACATAGTCAAACTTTTAAAGAAGAACATAGATTAAAGCAGAACAAAACATGTATCTTGCAATCCACATTCATTCACAGCCCGCCAGGCCTTGGGACACGTTTTTGGACAACCCCTGCCAGGCCGAGAGAGCCGCGAAGTGTTCTTATTGATTTTTACAACCGTCATGCCATCCCAGCATTCATTCCTGTTTCAATTCCGCCTCAGCTGCACTTTCTTTACTTTTCTTCAATATCTGTGATGAAAGCTTGGGGAATAAGGCTTAGCCCTACTGGACTTCTTTGTGTTATTGCAGGTGGGTGACCTCACTTGGCTCCAGCTGTTCCCATAGTTCTCGTAGTATGAGACAAGGATACATTTAACTCAATTTTATCACTTGCTGACTTTCTCAATAGAATTTCAATTAACCACCTCATGCGACTGGAGGCTTAGTTTAAATTGATCCACAACTATTTAATATTTGTTAATGGCTAAAGCTTTGGCATGGATCCAAGTAATGCCTTATTATTGAATCTGCTGGTTTTAGATGGATAAAGTGTTTGATCTTCCACGTAGTCCTCTGCTGTGAAAAGCTGCAGGTGATTATGATAAGTTTTATGGATCTATAGACCAGGGTGGTCCAAAGTAGCTTCAGAAGGTGCGGCATGGACTACGCTCTTGGTTATACGGGCGGTGGCGATCCGCCCGCTATCATAATGACCCCCTTAGACTTAATACGTTTAGAGCCACAGGTCCTTGTGAATGATATTTAGCGATTCGCCGTAAGGTTTAATTTTATCATAAAATCATTTAAAAGACTTTGAAGGCCATTTGCTGTTAACACTAAAAGAACATCGTCTGCATACAAGCATACCTGGACTGCAGGGGTACCAATTCGCGGGCTATCTTTACTAAGCACCCCTAAAAAGGCATCAAGTGAGTTAAAATAAAATAAAAACAGGAATGGAGCCAAAATACATCCCTGCCTCCCTCCTCTACTGACCCTTATAGGTTTTGTGCAGTCCCCTGATTGTGTATAGCGCACTTTTGTTGTTGTTTCCCAATGCAGGTGCCTAAAAAGGTCCAACAAAATGGGATCCATGCTGGCTTGTTCCATTAAGTCCCATAATTTCTTCCTATCTACTAAGTCATAGGCACAGGAGAGGTCCATAAATGCCATTTGAAGGGTACCTCACCTGGCCTTGACGTACTTCCCCCAGATGAGGTTTAAATTGAGAGCCTACTCTACAGTCCTTAGACTTGGTCGAAAACCATATTGAAATGGTGAGAAAAAGGAGGTAGTCTCTGCCCAATTCTAAAAACTTTCCAATATGACCCACCCAAGAATCTTATCTGTACAATCTATTAATGAGATTGGGCGGGAGCAAGCTGGTGAATTCTGTTCACCCTTTTTTATAAATTTGCATTATTGAAGCCTCTCTCTAGGATTCAATTAGATTGCCCCTAACTGCTGCACTCCAAACATTTGTTAAAAGAGGGACTGGAAAATCTACATTGTGTTTAAAAAGAGCTAGCGGAAACCCTTCAGGGTCTGGGGCCTTACCACTAGCTGTAACCTGAATAGCATTGGTAACGGAAGCTACATTTATAAGATCTGCAAGCCAATCCTCCCTTATTAGTAGAAGACTGAATCTTGTGGCCTTTTTGTGGTCAATCCCCTCTTAATACTGGTTCAAAATTATGGATAAATGCTCAATTTAATCCTGTTTAAGAATATATACCGCGGGGGCGTGGCTAGCAGCCGTAGAAAATGGCCGCTACCTAGAGAGACTCCGGGATTGAGGAGACATCCCCGGGGATCCGTGACATAATCCGTCTCCAAACTGACCTGATTTGGCATGAATTCGGCGTCAGAAACGGTGGGGCGCCTTCTGATCCCTCCACGAGATCCGAGCAGTGGAGTAGGCAGATCCAACGTTGTGTCTCGGAGACGCAGCTTGAACACCCAGCAGCAGACGGGACCTCGAGTGACACCTCGGCTCGGCAGGGAAAGCAGTGCATCGCCGACGCCCCGGGAAAGACGGCGAGATTTCAGTGCACTGATTCCCTCTGAGAAGCTGGACTTCTGGGCAGGGCGCGTGCTCGTGAGGCGCTGAGCATCATCGGACTGAGGAGATCTGTGGGCGCCTGAGGGACCAGACTCGCAGCAGGGATCGGAGATCGCGTTGCTTTGGATCTCGACCAGGTACCTCGTGCAGCGCCGGTACAGTGTGATCCGCCACGAGGAAGCTACAAGGGGGTGTGAGGTGACGGCGAAACGGCTGGGGCGGGACTGACTTTGAAGCTGCCGGCCGTGAAGTGCCTCCGCCTCCCCGCACCGGACTGAAGATTGTGTACCCAAAGAGAACCTTGACCTGGTGGGCCCATCTAATGAACTGCCATCCGCACTGGCGGTGAGCCCATGTGAATGATACACACTGCCTCTGTGGGAGAAAGGAGCTAGGTGCAATTGGTCTCAGGAGGCCCTGGATGGTTAAGCTGACCTGGTGGACCTGTTTGGGACCCAGCACAAGGCACACCACAATGTGCACCACTTGGGTTCGGACTCTGCGGGAGGGGCCCGCCTCGCTGCATCTAGACTTCCACCGCAGGAAACCCGAAAGGCTGCGCGTGGCTCATACCCACAAGGCAGGCAGCGGCGACTAATGCTGCATACTCGAATCCTCTCTTGGGACACCCAGGGGCCAGGGCCAACGCACTGCTCACCAACTCAAGTTGGATAAATATGCCTATGCCAAGGACCAGTTGGGCCTGGTGGAACGTACAGTCTCACAAAAAAGAGCCCATCACCTGAGGGCCAGGCAGAAGTCATGCTTCAAAATATCATGTCCGCCCTCAATAAAGTGCAAGCTACAGTGGGGACAATTTCCACGGATGTCTCGCTCCTACAGGCCTACTTCCAGAAAATGGCCACTGGGTGACGAAAGTCGAAACTGTTACAGCGGCTCTTTCCACTGACACTGCGGCCCTTCAAAGGCAAGTGCGCCATTTTGAAGCAGAATGCAGATCAATGGCGGCCAAGCTTGACGATCAGGAGGGCCGCTCTAGAGGCAACAAGGTCCGTATTATTGGCTTGCCTGAAGGTAAAGGGGGCCCTGCGATGGATTTGTTCATCGAAGATCTCATTAAGACCCACCTCCAGCCACGAGGACTATCTAGTTTCTTCTCGGTGGAAAGGGCTCATCGCATCCCAGGCGGCAATCCACAGCCAGGGGCCCCACCCCGACCTAGCTTGGCCCGCATCTTCAACTTTCGAGACTGTGACGCCATACTACAAACGGCACGAGTGGCCCCTCCACTGAAGCTGGAGAACTCTGTGATCTCCTTCTTTCCAGACTACACGGCAGCTATTATTAAACAAAGACGGAGCTTTCTGGAAGTTAAAAAAGAACTGAGGCA
This sequence comes from Triturus cristatus, assembly GCF_964204655.1. Taxonomy (NCBI): domain Eukaryota; kingdom Metazoa; phylum Chordata; class Amphibia; order Caudata; family Salamandridae; genus Triturus; species Triturus cristatus. Next base: position 562,805,905 of record NC_140590.1, read on the forward strand.
GCAAGAAATCAACTACTCTTATGCTCTTCCCGGCAAAGCTGTGGGTTACAGCGGATGGAAAAAGATGGTTCTTTGAGTCACCCGAGGAGGCCCACGACTGGCTGGAGGGATGGCGAACGGCCCAGGGGCCGCGTAGATCAAACAAGATGCAACAACAGCGTATTCTGGATGTGGCATCCCAGGGCTCGAGAGACACCGGCTCCACGGAGGATTTGACGCAGGCGGACATTGGACAATGAGGACACAATGAGCGCCCATGCTCCAGGTCTATAGCATGGAGAGACACCAACGTGGGTAAATGCAGAGTTACAACAATGGCGAACTCGACAGATCTGGACTAATGTTATGTATCAGGTTCCATTTTAATGATCCTTCCCCACGGGTGCCTTAATATCGACGCAATATTATCTAAGATTAGACGGAGACGGACTTCTCTGAACAGATATGTTAAGTAACAAGGGGATGGCTCAGGGCGATCTCCGGACTACTCTCCCCCCTCACGCAAGTACAAGTTATGGGTAATAAGCGCTCTGCGAAGTTGGGGTGGCGGGTAGTTGTGTTTTTCCGTCTTGCAGGGAGGGGGTGGGGGACAAGGACCAGTTTGAGTTTATGTTTGTTTTGTTAGCACAAGTACACCTTAGACTGATTTTATCTATACACAGTTTGTGCATGTTTCTGGTATCGCATTGCTCCCCATGCGCCATAGTCACATTCATGTGGGGCCAGGACCCCCCTTCTCCATTATATTGTGGAATGTAAATGGCTTATGTGGCAAGATAAAGAGGGGGTTGGTGCTGCAATATCTTAAATGAGACGCTCCGGCAGTAGCCCTCATCCAAGAAACACACTTGACGGGATCGGCCTATAAGGCTTTGGATAGATGAGGATTTAAAATGGCGACACACTCTGAGTTCACTTCGGGTTCACGTGGGGTGGGAATCTTGGTTTGGAAATCCTTCCCACTGTTTATAACTGGGTCCTGGGCGGACGATCAGGGGCGTTTTGCAGCTATTGCATGTCAGTGGGAGGGACGCGCATACACTGTGGTCTCTGTATATATCCCGCCTGTGCTGCAGACTCTAGCCCTCCCAGCCCTTAATAAATTCCTGCATACACTCCCTCAAGGTGAACTGATCATAGGGGGCGACTTCAACGACACACTTGACGCCACACTTGACAGGCTGCCGCCTAGGGGACACTGCAAGACCCACCTTCGTATGGCCGAATTCCTCGATGCCTTTGGCTTGAAAGACGTTTGGCGTTCACGCTTCCCTCAGGAACGACAATACACCTTCCACTCGGGTGCGCACAGTAGTCTGTCTAGAATAGATTACATTCTTGCTCTATCAACCCACTTGGAAGAAGTGTCAGAGATTTTGCATCATCCCAGAGGTATTTCGGATCATTCCCCGATTATGCTAACGTACGCCTCTCGCTTCCAAGGGAGGCGATGCATGTTTCCCATACACCCTGGTTTTCTTCAAGACCCCACAATTCGTATATGCCTCCGCACTACTACAGGGCAATATTTCACCGAAAATGAGCATTCGGTGACCTCCCCAATTACCTTGTGTGAGGCTTTTAAGACTGTTCTGCGCGGACAAGCAATATCCTTAATTACCTCTCACAAGCGGGACAGGGCACAACAGGTAATGTCCCTTGAGCAGGCAGTATGGCGAGCCGAGGACGAGCACTCCACCGACCCCCAGTGACGACACAACTCATAAGCTTAGCCTTGCACGGCAGGAGGACAGGGACTCCGTGTGGGAGGAAGCCAAGACCAGAGTAAACAAGGTGCAGCACTCTGTTTCCGAAGTTGGAGATAAAGCTAGCAAACGTTTGGCCTGGCTGATCAAAAGGGACCGAGCTGGGCGCTGGGTAGCACAACTGATGTCAGTAGACGGGATGGCGATTACGAACCCGCAAGTGGTAGTAAACGCATTTGCCCTTCACTATGAGACAATATACACTCACAAGGCCGAGACTACACAAGAGGAGAATTTGGCATTCCTCAAAGATCTACAGATGCCCAAACTTGCACCTCACGAGGCTCAAGCCTTGTAAACAGACTTGACTCCTGATGAACTAACATTAATGGGCTCCAGTCGGGGAAAGCCATGGGTCCCAACGCCATCCCTGTAGAACTCTACAAAAAGGAAGCTGGCAACCTCACATCGCATTTACTCAAAATGTACGAAGCCAGTCTTGCGGTGGGACTGCTCCCCAGGGCTCAGTGCATCGCTACAATTGTAGTAATTCCGAAACCCGGTAAAACCCACAGGAGTGCTACTCTTATCGGCCGATCTCGCTGCTGAATGCAGAAGCCAAAATACTTGCAAAGGTATTGGCAGCTAGGCTCCAACCATACCTTACCTCTCTAGTGCATCCCGACTAGTCGGGCTTCATGCCTGGCAGGAATACGGCACTTAATCTCCGACGACTCCATAGTGTAATGGCCCGTATACCCTCTATTCAGGAGGAGGCAGTCATGCACAAATGGGTTTCGATCTTGTTGAGTGGCCCTTCCTTTTCGCAGTCTTAAGACACTTTGGTTTTGGCCCCAAATTCTGTGCCTGGATTCATCTCCTATACATGCGGCCTCTGGCACATGTGGTGGTCAATGGCCGAGTTTCGGCCGATCTTCAGCTTGGTCGCAGGATAAGACAGGGTTGCCCACTTTCTCCCCTGCTGTTTGCTCTTGTGCTGGAGCCGCTAACGGCCTGGATTAGGAAGGACCCTTGTATACGTGAGCTTAGATGGACGGAGGGATGGGAAGACCGGATCTCTCTGTATGCCGATGACATCTTGCTCTATATGGCATCCACCAGACGATCAATAACTGTACTACTAGATATCTTCGCGTCCTATGGCAGAGTGTCAGGCTATACCATTAACTGGGCCAAATCGGTCCTTTACGTGCTAAGGGGCCCTCCTCAGTGGCTACCTTTGGGTTGCCTGATACAGGTAGCGGAAGAGGGGTTTCGGTATTTTGGAATATATATTCCTTCCCAACCCGAACAATTAATGAAAGGAACCTTTCAGAACCCTTGAAAAGACTCAGACAGGATGTGAAACATTGGCACTCGTTGCCTCTGACACTTCTGGGTCGCGCAGCCCTTTTCAAAATGATGGCACTCCCCAGGTTTTTATATGCTTTGCAGAATACTCCATTTCCGGTTTCCCGCTCTTACTTTTTTTTGATGCAGCAGTAAGCCACCTTCTCTGGTACTGGAAGCAGGCTCGAATAGCAATGCCCAAACTGGTACGGGGCTGGTATGATGGTGGGATTGCCCTACCCAATATCAAAACATATTATTGGGCCTCACAGCTCATCGTGGTGAATCAGTGGCTACATGCCCCTCAAGATGAGCCTGCCCTACGCATGGACAGACATACTTTGGGTGCCAGAGGAGTTCTGAAAGCACTCTACAATAGATCCCGTACAAGTACACTACTGAGGCCTACCGCACATACGGTACATATTTGGTTTACTGCGCTCCGTGCGCTGGGTTGGGAGGGGGTCTTCACGAAGCATACACCACTGTGTGACAGTCGACAATTAGGTAGGGTCCGAAATAGAAAAGGTTTCGCTCAATGGGACCTCATAGGTATGTGGAGGATAGGGGACCTCTGGCGAAAGGGTGGGGTTGTGTCATTTTCCCATCTTCAAGAGACATATGAGATGACATCGTCAGAACACTACCGATACCTGTAGATTAGGCATGCGCTCTTGAAAGTCATTCCACCAGGCACTTATCTTCCCGAGTCCTCACCCTTTGAGGACAGATTGTTGACGGACCACATGACCAAAAAAGCCATCTCCCTTACATATCGTAAAATTGTAAATAACCAGAGGGACCCCACGGCTACCCTTCTTGAGAAATGGCAAGCTGAGTTGGGGGAATTGGATGACTCGGACTGGCAAGAGGCACTAGCATCCCCGCGCGAAGTAGCAATACCCTCTAAATTGCAACTAATACAACTCAAAATATTACACCGAACATATTACATGAGAACAACACTTCACAAAATGGGTAGAGCCGATAACCTGTTGTGTCTGAGAGGATGCGGGATTCCGGGTACCTTCTATCACACCTTGCGGGAATGTCCTGACATTATGCGTTACTGGGAAGGTATCATGGATACAATCACGCAGGTTTGTGGACCCAGTGTCTCCACAAATCCCAAGAGGTGTCTCCTCAACATTTGGGAACCGACAGACCTTAACCATGCAGCTCAGGATTGAGCGACTTTAGGTATGATGCTTGCTAAACGTAACATAGCTCAACTCTGGGGAGCGCAGGGCACCCCCACACAGCGGCAATGGTGTAGAGACATGGATAGTGCAATGGTGGCTGAAAAAGCGGTTTTCATACACAGAGGGTGCCCCAAGAAATAGACTCGAGTATGGGGGAAGTGGAACACCTTTAGAGGGAATATATGTATCCCACCTCCTGAGGAGTAGGCCCCGGACCTGAGCAATTAATGGACACTGCTGGGGTCTCTCTGGGAAACCAGTCAAAACTGTGTGTGTAATTTGGGGGCAAGTGTGTGATATGAACAATGCAAATACAGACTTAAAATGGAGTTGTATAGATAATCGACACAACTGTGTAATTGGAATTAAAATGTATTTTCGGATTTTAGCAATCGGTACTACTAATTGTATAAAACAATAAAAATGTTTATAAAAAAAAAAGATAGATACCGCTAAACTAAATTTCAGTAAAAAAGGGCTGATTAACAAATTCCCAGAAAAACCTGGTGTCTCTTAAATTAGCCATTTCTTCTCAACCCTCCCAGGCCTGAGGCCTAATTTCAAACCTCCTCTTATCTTGGTATGGCCTATAATGTTTCTTGCTACCCTGATATCGTCTATATTTCAAGGGAATTTATTAGTAGTTTGTTTTGAAACTTCAAACGCTGCTGCACATTTGGGACTAAAGTAAACCATGACTTGGCGGGCGCTCTCTTTGTGGTTTATTTATATACAATTCAGAGGCCCCACTTCTGCTAGTTTAAAGAAATCTCTCCAGGATACTATCTGGAGCCATGATTAGTGAGAGACAGCAGATAATATCATTAATGGCCAACGTATCTGATTCAATATTTCTCCAGTTTATTCGAAACCGTTATTTGCAGAGTGACTAAGCGGTATCTTATTAATTACTGGTGTCCCTGCTAGAAGAGTAAACACAAAACATAAAAGAATAGGATTATGATCACTGAAGAGGAGAAGACACACCTCATACTGCAAAAGGCTTTGTGCAAGGTCAGCTGTCAAAAGCACCAAGGGGCATATTATCAAGCACGGCGTTAAAATTATCGCCGCTTTAGCGGCAGAAAACTGCCGCTAAAGCAGCGATAATGGGCTTGATAATATGCACTGGAGAATTCCAATAGAAGCCCATGTTGACACCAGAACATGGGCTTCTATTGGAATTCTCAAGGGCATATTATCAAGCCCATTATCGCCGCTTTATCGGCAGTTTTCTGCTGCTAAAGCGGCGATAATTTTAACACCCTTTCTTGATAATATGCCCCTTAATCTATAGTTCTCCACTCACCTCTGCTTAAGAACGTTGGATGGCATGAATTACCCTGAGAGCAATATTCCGAAGTAAAAATCAGATTATGAGTTAAAATTATCTCATTTAGGGATTCACCATAAGATGAATGTATAAAATGATTTATATCAACCATCTGAACATTAGAGAACCCACAAGTATGACTCTCACTACGTATGCATTGGTTATATTGAAATCCTCCGCCCATATGGTTGAGGTATCGCTATTTGTCTGTTCATAAAATCTGAAAGTATCCTACCCAATTCTTGTATGATCTCTACTGGTTGTATTGAGAAGAAATGAAAATAAACGTTTATTTATTAAAACCACATTGAACAGGTTTTTCACTTGTAAATTTACAATCTGATAACGTGGTCTTAATGCTACATCTTTGACTGTCACATGAGACAAAAATAACCAAACCTCCCTTTTCTCTCTCAGCGAAAAATTGAATTACATGGGAGCAATAAGATGTATACCCATTTAAGGAAATAGGACCAGCAGCCCATGCTTCCTGACAATAGACAATATCGAAGGTTTTGAGGTATGCCACCCAATCTTCATTGTTATGTTTGTCCCGAACCCCCAGAGTTTTCCACGAAAGGAAACGCATACCCCACCCACAATCAGCATTATTCATTTCTCTGTTTGGGATGCACACAGGTTGAGTTGAAAGGGGTGAATTGATGACAGTCTCCAATTAGTCAGTTACCTCAAGTGGACCAGTCAGGTTCAAGCATCATTCATTTTCCTTGAGCCCTGATAGTGGTTCAAATCGATTAGGGTGGACAAAATATACTGAAGAGGGCGGGTGGACATCTTTGCATTCGGTTATACTGCACATTGGAAATATGACCTGGTCAATGAATTAATGATGTTACACTTAAACTGATTTAATTATAATGTTTGGAAGTGTGATTGTTAACATAGTTAGGCCACATTAGCATGAAGACACTTTTATTAGGATGGATGCAGTGTCTGGTGTTTTGCTCATGCTGCTCCTGCTTTTTCTCCCTCCCAATCGTTTTCCCCTTACAAGTCTTCTCTCCCCACAGTGTTGGCAGAGCACAGGACACTGTGATGCAATTGGTTATTTTCCTTAGAGAGCATGTCTTGTGAATAAAACTTTCCATAATGCTCCTGATGCATCTTTCAGAAGGACACTTCCACTGCAAGTTCTGATGCAAGCTTGCTAGCTCGCTAGTGGAAGAGTCTTTGAGAATGTTTCAGATTGTATTTTACATCTCCAGACTGCTGTTGCTGTTGAAGTGAGTTAAAAATTCCTGATTACCTTAAAAATGGGCTAGTGTTATAAAACGTTTAATGACAATCTCACTTCTGTTCATTTCAAAATAATCAATCACTAGTCATGCTACACTGCATCTGCAGTTTTGCTCATTGGCTATGCGTAAAATGTGTTTAAATTTGTTTTATTATACTTTTCGTTTTCTTTGAAGAGTTCTATCGGATTATTTAGAGATGTTTCTTTTTTCCTTCAGTATTTCATATGAATCTGACATTTGAATTTTAGAGAGACTTTAATACTTATTAGGATTTAAGTAATTTCTGCCTATGTACTCTGTATCTGAGCCTTGATGGCATTTACTACGTTTTCCTGTATCACCTTTTAAAGATTTTTGCAATAAAACTCTTTAACTTTTTATTGATCGGTAACTCAGCTATTGAGTGGTCCCAGTAGCTTTTTGATTTATTCTGCTAATTTATTTGGGCCTGATGTCATGCAGGGCAGTGTCTCTTATTGCTAGATCAAGGGTGATGGAGCCAAACTGCCAGAAGTAAATTTTAGGGTGTTCAAAATATTGGGGGCAATTAATTATTGCCAATTGAGGTCCCACTGTATCATAGACCAAGTGGTGGCACACTGAGCCAATAAGCCTTGAGGCATAAGGTTTCTCATTAAGAGATATCATTGATATTACCAAAAAAGTTGAAGCGTTTTCTAAGTCTGTAAAAGTGTTCAGTACTGAAGTACAGTGGAGTAGGGAGCAAGCGTTGTGAGAAGTAATCAGAAACTTGAAACTCAACATATAGATAGAATCAAACTGAAAATGTTCAATAGTGGCAACAAAAATATGTATATGGTGTGACAGTTCTCAAAACTGCAACTTACGTAAACTTGTGTTGGCTATTAAAGATTTTGAATTAGAAGTGCATGGAGAGAGTGGAAAGGTTTATTGTAGATGCAGTATGGTAGACCATAAAAAAGATTTTAAAGATTTAGCCAGCAGGTATTTTTTATGAAATACATAAATAATTGATCACTAGGCACAGGTGTGCAAGAGTAGATGTATAAAAAAGGATAGAGATGAGAGGGTGTTGTTTTGATGGGTGTGTAGGAGTTGGATGAAGAAATGAAAGGCTAACTGAATATTGCAGGGGTAGAGGAACAGAGTAGCATAACAGAATATTGAGATAAAAGACACGGAACTGGACCTATTGGTAGATTCTGGTGTAAGGTACAACATTATTTCAGAAAGAGAATTTTTAATATATGGGAAAACAGGGAATGTGATTCCAAACCTATCAAGCTTAAAGCAGGTTTAGGATAGATTTGACCAGACCTTTTTGACCTAGATTTGATTTGACCTATGGGCCTCTAGGCTCATAGGAATGAATGGGACGCCATTCCTTATTTGCGACTCGAAATTTGCAAGTCGCAAATAAGGAATATGTAGGTATCGCAATTATTATTGCAAAACCTACATAAATTGCATTTTGCGATTCCAGAATGGCGAATCGGTAAAATTCGCTATTATCGAATCGCAAAATCCAATATTGATACATCTGGCCCTAAGGGGCCTATTACGATGTCGGACAGAGTTTCCTCCGATGGACACCGTGAAGGAAACCGGACCAACCGACCTCCGGTCGGCGGTCCCGACCGCCTAATTACATGGTGCGGTGGCATTCTCCCATTTCTGTATGGGAGCCTGCACCACAGCCATACACCTGCCGTAATACAAGCTCCCAAAGAGAAATGGGAGAATGTGTTAATCCCTCCACCCAGTGGCAGGTACCCCAAGGTGCAGGGCTTAACAGGGGGGCACCATAGGTGCCTCCTCAGCCCCCAACAGGAGGCCGCAAGGGAAAGGGGGCCTGCCAGGGCCCCAAACATGCTTTCTGACAGGGTTTCAATGTTGGAAAGGCCGGCATGGAAACCCTGCTAGAAACCGTGCATTGTAATCCGGATGGCGTAAACTGCCATCCATGTGGACTACTGGCGGGTTCTAACTGAGCCCGTAGGAAGCCAGCCGGAATGACCAGCCTGTTTCAATTCTGACCGGCTGTATCATAATCATCCGGTTGGAATTGAAACCGATGATGTCGGTCGTAAAGCCTCCGACCTAAGGTTGAAGGCTTTACGACCGACATCGTAATTAGGCCCCTAAAAAAGCAATGTGCTGCAGGGTGTAGGGGTGAAATGACCAAGGTTTATGATGGAATGTTTCCATGAAGACCAGTGTCAGTACTGATTTGCATTAGGTGAGATCCCCTTTCTAGAGTGGCACAGTGGGTGAGAAACAATGGGTTGTAATGCTACCCCAGTATTGCCACTGGTTAGACTATTTGCAATCATTCATATGATCACCGTTAAGGTATTAGATTGCCAGTAGTATGCTTGTAAACCTGGGAGTGGCGCAGCTTTCTTTTCAGATCTCCTACTGCTAATGTTTGTGAATTCCAAAAACGAGTACATTTGCATCCATTCAAGAAATATCTCTATGGGTTCAGATTTACCACCTTTTTGGTAAACTGATCACTAAATATATTTAAGATCCTGATCCTCAAAAATTAACAAGTTAAAACCTCTTCGTGAAATGAGAATGATGAGAAAAATCCACACAGACCCGACTCAGGGCCCCCAGACCCAAGAATGCATTTTGGGGGGTGTCACACCCCAACACCCCTTCTGAAGCCATGCCTTTACCCGTCCCATCTAGGTCTGGTAGTTCTCCCTGAGAACTCATGACTATGTTCATGTACAACACACAGCCTGGAGTCTGTGCCATTGGGTCACTTATTTTAAATGCATTTTCACTGTATTCACTCTTCTTTGTCTCTGCTACACGAATCCTTGATGGTAGAGTTGTAAAATTGGTGTATGTGGGCAGTGATTCATGTTTCTTGTCCTCGCCCTTTACAAATCATTTTATCAAGTGATTGAGTGCCCCATGTAGTAAGGAGGAGGGCTCACAGACAAAATATTAGGGTGAGCCAATCCACGGGTGTGGCTCGACTGTAAGAGTCCGTTCATGAACCGAGCCATGGAAACTTTTAGCATGTACATCATGCAACAAACATAATGGAAAAATATGTTACAATCTCTTCAAAACAAAAAAAAAAGTATTTCTTAAACATGCGGAAACATTTCACCTTAGTTCATGAGATTATATAACAGACAGACATTTATTAAAAGTGATAGTTTTTAGAAATATTCACCGCTCTCCCCCCAACCACAGTGCCATTAGTGAACTAAGAGGCAAGTCACTCGTCATGTAAACCCTATATGTGGCCTAGATTCTTATTATAGATGGAACAACATTACAGTTAATTAATTAAAACGGTTCCCTCATTTGAGCAGTAGGGTGTTGCCCCCTGATATTTCTGACCCCATTTCGCTAATTAAAATGTAATACAAGTGTTAATATTTTTATATTTACCCCGCAACAGTTAGCTGTGGGGCAGTTCCTTCCTCTGAGAATCAGAATGCATGCAGTGGGCGCCCTGGAGGGTGGGGCTTAATAGATTGACGCAGAGTAGATGGTGCTCCAGTGGCAGCTCCCCGAGGGAGTGCTGCGGGGTGGTGGGGCAGGGTGAGGGGGTAGTTGAGTCCGAGATACAACAGACAGGAGTAAGGTAAGTAATTTAATAAATGAAACAATTCACCTTGCGCGCGCTGCATCGCCAACTCGGCGATGCGGTGCGCGCAAGGTAAATTGTTTTATTTATTTAATTACTTACCTTACTCCTATCCGTCGCATCTCGGATTCCACTACCCCCCATTCTGACACTTCCCCGCCTCACCACCCCGCAGCACTCCCTCGGCGAGCCGCCACTGCAGTGCTATGCTCAGCAACAAGTAGTGAACAACAAAGTGTGCATATCTGGTTGAATTAGTGCCTTTCCCTGTCCAGCCCGACATACGCACTCTCGAGGAGTCGCACTTGGTCAATTAGTGAGCTTCGGGGATAAAAGCCACAGTCCCCCGGTCTCCTAATGAATGGTGGGTTGGCCTGTGCAGGCCAATCCTGACACTGCTCCCATGCTGTGTTGACAGCAAGGGAGCAATGTCTGGACTGGCTCAAAGATTGTTACAAGGGTCCCTCTGGTGCAGACTGCAGAGGCAGGCAGCGCGGGGGTGGGAGGCTCAGTCCTGTCCACGGAGCAATGGGAGCATAATGACCAATCACTGTATGGCTTTATTGGGTAGCTGTGCTGTGACTGGCCATTCTGTCGTTGCTGCTCCACCTCTATCTCCCTACCCTCTTGGTGGCGATGCCAGTAACGGCATAGCACGCAGTGTTGCCAGAGTGAGCTATTTCCTGCACAAATGGGCAACATTTTTCCCATTTGTGTGGGGGAAAAACCCATGTGGTGAGTGACTTATTTTTGGGCTGGACTTGGCCTTCTGTGCGAAATGTTTTAATGGGAGGCGGTGCCTCCTCTAATGCTTCTGGCTGCATTCAAGGTGAAGGCATGATTCAGCTGCCTGGTTTCTTTTCCTCGAGCCAGCTCAGGCCTTCCTTAACCTACCCCTCCCACCGTCCCCCAAGTCAGCCCTCACCCTCTCCTTTGAAGCAGCAGGCTCACACACAATTAACACAAGTAGTTACTTTAGGGCATGAAGGAAAGCGCCTTACACAAACTACTTGTGTCATCATTGACAGCGCCCCACAGTGGTGTTTGTCTGCAGGGATGTCAATGGGGCTTTGGGGGGCAGCCGACCTCCAGACAGGCTTGCACCTTCGGGGTTTTTGGGCCAATGGTACGGCCCTGAGCACAATTGGGCTCTTTGGGTGACTTTCGGCTGGGGGGGGGGTGTGCTGTCTCACCATTTTGGTAAGGAGACATGGCAGCTGGTTGTGTTGGGAGAGTGGGTAGTTGTTTTTGTAGTAATTTGAGGTAGTGGAGTTCAGGATGGCAAGCACAGAGACCCGTGTTGATTGAGGCCATGCGCCTTTGGGCTGAGGCGGGTGCATGGACCTCGTGGTGGGTTCTATGACATAATTTCGACAGACAGAAAATCGACCTACAAATATATCGCAACAAAAATATCGATGTCAAGAATATCGACATCCTATCTACAACATGGTAAGTACAAAAATATCGAAAATTAAATATCGATGTCAAAAATATCGTTATTAAAAATATCGTTTTTCTTTTACTTTAAAAATATATGTAAAATAAACCAAATTATACTTAGAAATTAAATAAACATAATTAAATATATTGTATAATATTTAAAATGTATAATTAATATATATAATTTAATAAAACTTTAATTAAACATATACATATAATATATAATATATATACTTACTTAATAATTAATTTTAATAATAATTTCTGTAACGTATAAATTATTAAATGTTTTAAAAAATTACCAATACATCTATACACATAAAACAATAACATTAATAAATATTTAATAATTACATATAGCAAATAATAATCAATATTTTTAATGTGAATCATTTTTATTATTAATGATATATTACAATAGCAAAAATAATACAAAACATATTAAATATCAGACACAATAAAACTACTAGTCCAACTCCAACAAAAACAACAGTAAGGAAAATGTTGGATACCGTAGGGGTAAAAATTACTATTCCAACTCCAAAGAGTGCAACAGTAGGGAAAGCGTTGGATAGCATAGGGTTAAAATTACTATTCCAACTCCAGAGAGTGCAATAGTAGGGAAAGCGTTGGATAGCGTAAAGGTAAAAATTACTATTCCCACTCCAGAGAGTGCAACAGTAGGGAAAACGTTGGATAGCGTAGGGGTAAAAATTACTATTCCAACTCCAAAGAGTGCAACAGTAGGGAAAGCGTTGGATAGCGTAGGGGTAAAAATTACTATTCCAGCTCCAGAGAGTGCAATAGTAGGGAAAGCGTTGGATAGCATAAGTGTAAAAATTACTATTCCCATTCCAGAGAGTGCAACAGTAGGGAAAGTGTTGGATAGCGTAGGGAAAAAAATTACTATTCCAACTACAGAGAATGCAACAGTAGGGAAACCACTGGATAGCATAGTGGTAAAAATGACTATTCCCACTCCAGTGAGTCCAACAGTAGGGAAAGCGTTGGATAGCGTAGGGGTAAAAATTACTATTCCCACTCCAGAGAGTGCAACAGTAGTGAAAACGCTGGATAGCTTAGGAGTAAAACTTACTATTCCCACTCCAATGAGTGCAACAGTAGGGAAAACATTGCATAGCATAGGGGTAAAAATTACTATTCCCACACCAGAGAGTGCAACAGCAGTGAAAACGCTGGATAGCGTAGGGGTACAAATTACTATTCCCACTCCAGTAAGTGAAACAGTAGGGAAAGCGCTGGATAGCGTAGGGGTAAAAATTACTATTCCAACACCAGAGAGTGCAACAGTAGGAAAAGCGCTGGATAGCGTAGGGGTAAAAATTACTATTCCAACTCCAGAGAGTGCAACAGTAGGGAAAGCGTTGGATAGCGTAGGGGTACAAATTACTATTCCCACTCCAGTAAGTGAAACAGTAGGGAAAGCGCTGGATAGCGTAGGGGTAAAAATTACTATTCCAACTCCAAAGAGTGCAACAGTAGGGAAAGCGTTGGATAGCGTAGGGGTAAAAATTACTATTCCAACTCCAGAGAGTGCAATAGTAGGGAAAGCGTTGGATAGCGTAAGGGTAAAAATTACTATTCCCACTCCAGAGAGTGCAACAGTAGGGAAAGTGTTGGATAGCGTAGGGAAAAAAATTACTATTCCAACTCCAGAGAGTGCAATAGTAGGGAAAACGTTGGACAGCGTAGGAGTAAAAATTACTATTCCCACTCCAGTGAGTCCAACAGTAGGGAAAGCGTTGGATAGCGTAGGGGTAAAAATTACTATTCCCACTCCAGAGAGTGCAACAGTAGTGAAAACGCTGGATAGCATAGGGGTACACATTACTATTCCCACTCCAGTAAGTGAAACAGTAGGGAAAGCGCTGGATAGCGTAGGGGTAAAAATTACTATTCCCACTCCAGTAAGTGAAACAGTAGGGAAAGCGCTGGATAGCGTAGGGGTAAAAATTACTATTCCAACTCCAGAGAGTGCAACAGTAGGAAAAGCGCTGGATAGCGTAGGGGTAAAAATTACTATTCCAACTCCAGAGAGTGCAACAGTAGGGAAAGCGTTGGATAGCGTAGGGGTACAAATTACTATTCCCACTCCAGTAAGTGAAACAGTAGGGAAAGCGCTGGATAGCGTAGGGGTAAAAATTACTATTCCAACTCCAATGAGTGCAACAGTAGGGAAAGCGTGGATAGCGTAGGGGTAAAAATTACTATTCCAACTCCCGAGAGTGCAATAGTAGGGAAAGCGTTGGATAGCGTAAGGGTAAAAATTACTATTCCCACTCCAGAGAGTGCAACAGTAGGGAAAGTGTTGAATAGCGTAGGGAAAAAAATTACTATTCCAACTCCAGAGAGTGCAATAGTAGGGAAAACGTTGGATAGCGTAGGAGTAAAAATTACTATTCCCACTCCAGTGAGTTCAACAGTAGGGAAAGTGTTGGATAGCGTAGGGGTAAAAATTACTATTCCCACTCCAGAGAGTGCAACAGTAGTGAAAACACTGGATAGCGTAGGGGTACAAATTACTATTCCCACTCCAGTAAGTGAAACAGTAGGGAAAGCGCTGGATAGCGTAGGGGTAAAAATTACTATTCCAACTCCAGAGAGTGCAACAGTAGGAAAAGCGCTGGATAGCGTAGGGGTAAAAATTACTATTCCTACTCCAGATAGTAAAACAGTTGGGAAAGCACTGGATAGCATAGGGATTCTATAAACATAATAACCAATTAAATAATTAGTTATAAAAAAATAGCATATTAATAATTAATTTACAAAATATTTATTCTTAAATACCAATTATTTAAAATAAATATTTATATAAATAACTTTAAATTACATCCCACACTATTCCCCCTTTAACACACAACACACTACACATACAAAATACACAATACATTTAAATATCAGTTTATCTATTATTTACAATTAATAATACATTCTTTATAATTAATATACTGATTATTTACTAATTTATACATATTAACTACCAAATTACAATTATTCACAAATTAATTATTAATTAACAATACATTAATTAGCAATAACAACAAATAACATGAAATAATAAATTATTTATATTTACTATATTTAACGTACTAATACCAATTAATTACCAATTAATAATTAATTAACAATTAATTATTATTAATCACAAGTAAATAAAAATTATCAGTAATTATTTGAATTTAATTACATCCCACCCTATTCCCCTATAAACCCACAACCCACTGCACATAAAAATTCACATAATTAATTTAATCATCAATTAATCACTTAATAAAATTAAATCACCAATTAATTAGTAATTAACAATTAATTAATTAACAATACCAATAAATAAATATTAATAATACACTAATTATAACTTATATAATTAACCAATTAATAAAATTAATTTACAATAAATAATTAATTAACAATTAATTAATCAATTAATATATTTAATTTACAATTAGTAATTAATTACCAATTAATTAATCATAAATACCAATTAAACAATACATATTAATTAATTAATTATAATTAAATTACTTCCCACCCTATTCCCCTATAAACCCACAACCCGCTCTGATACTAAAACGCTAAATTATATTTTAAATAATTATTAATCTCTAAACATTTATTTTTAAATGTATTAAAATACATTACAATAATCTTTAACATACAAATAAAATACATATTAAAATACATTACACTAATAAAATATCGATATTATTGACATCGAAATTTTTCAATACGATATTACTTACATCTATATTAATGACTTCGATATTATTAACTTCGATAATACTTACCTTGGGGACGATATTCTGTCCATCGATATTCTTGACTTCGATATTCTTTACCTACGATATTAACAACTCGATATACTTGTAGGTCGACATTTAAAACTCGATATTTAGACTAACCACCCTCGTGGTGCCGGTGGCGCAGGAGATGTGGGCCGCATGGCGTGCAGCCAACAGTGTAGCCATGGTGGTGTGGGCTTGCTCACTGCCGCGGCCTAGAAAGGAACCAAAGGGAAAGTGGGTAGGTCACAGGGGCCGCGGGAGAGGAGCGGCTCCGGGGAATAAGGTGGGGTAAAGGGGGTGGGGTGCAGCGCGGTGTCTCGTTCTCCAGTTCTTTGCAGGGAGGGGCCGAGCCAAAACAGGCATTCAACATAATGAGGTCACAGCGGCAGGAAGAGCCGCATGTGGCACGAGGGAGGGAGGGGGGTAAGAAGCCGGATTTGCTGCGACCTGAGCGGTGTGGAGTAGGGGAGAACAGATGAGTAGCGGGGACGGGGAAGAGAGGGTTTGCATAACTGGAAGTTGTGGACAAGGGGGCCATAGTTCCAGTAGTGGCCCCCCGAAAGGCACCAATAGGGGGTACAGGCCGGAGGAGGGTGAGAGCCTTTTGGGTAAGAAGGGTGGCAAGGTAAAAGGGGAGGGGGAGACTACACAAGGGGGTTTAGTTACAGTTTCAGGCAGTGGGCAACAGGTGTAAAAGGGTGAGGGGGCAGGGAATGGAGGGAGGGGAGAAGTGGCCGTGGCCCTGGTGGGCCCCCACGGTATCCTTGGAGATGGGAGGGTGGTTGGATAGGGTCCGCTGGAGGCTCAGGTTGTGGTGGTCTGAGGAAGGGTGTTGCAATCGGGAGTAGCAACCAGAGGCTAGGGAGATGCAGGAGGGGGGGAATTGGAGGGTGCGGAGGACATGAGGAAAGGATGGGAATGGGGACCAGCGTCTGCCTTAGTGTCAGCTATGCTGGAGTGGAGTGAAGGGGAGGAGGAGGAGGAGGAGGAGGGGAGTCTGGGAGAGGGACAAGTAGAGGAATGTATACCACTGGCCAAAGTGTATATGCGCCGCGGGTCCTGGCAGGGCGGGGCGCCTGCACAAAGGGGGGCACTCAGCAGGGGTAGGGAGAAAAGGGGTAGTGCGGCAAGAAACGAGTGTGGGTGATGGTAACGGGTGGGGAGGTTGGGATACCCCAGTGGAGGAGCAGAGCAAGGGGATTATATTCAGTGATGTCCGGTCCCAGGGAGGGCAGGAGCAGGCAGGGTTACTAACCCCGGCTTTCCGGGCCTTATCTTTAAGTTACAGGATCAGCAGGTGCAGGACACGGCAGACTCGGGTGAGTCACATGCAGCTAGCTTTGTGCTATTGAGGTGAAGGAATGGCATGGTCCGGTGCGGTCTGGCCGGTGTGCGTCACAGGACGGTCGGGACACTGTCATGCGAAGGTCGGAAGTGGCCTCGGCGGTGCAACAAACCTGTTGGATCAATGCGGCCTCTGGGGCAGCGGTGAGAGGAACAGGTCATGAGCACGTAGCTGGGGCCAAGGGGCATCATGCGGCCCATTGGTACATGGCAGTGGATCTAGAGGAGCTCATTCGCAACAGGCGTGAAAGTACCGAGGCATGTGTGGAAGAGCTGACAGGTACTGGGGGTAGAGATTGATGCTACACAGCTGGATTATGATAAGAATAGTATAGAGGAGGGGGAGATCGTTGAAAAAGAAGCATGGTGGTGCAGGATGGATTGGGGGGCTGTAGTAATGTTGTGCTTAGTCTGTTGCAGAATCAGAAGAGGAGAGACGTTCTACCGGCCCTGGCCAATGCCGTTCGACCCCCTGCATGGCTGGTTAGGTAGCAGGATCCAATGCGGAATCCGACCTTGGCATCAAGTAAGGGCACAGGGTGTATGGTCAGCATGTCCTTCTCAATGACAGGGTCTCGGTAGGGACTGACGCGGGCTGAGGTGAGGCAGATGGGGAGGTCTGTCTACGAAAAAGTTTGAATGTGAATTATACTGGCGTAGGCACAGAAGCACAGAAATTAGAGGAGGAAGCTGCAAAAGGTTGGTCGGTAGAGGGTCAACAAGACAAAGGACAAGAGACGGCAACACACAAGGATGAAGCACAAGATGGGGGAAGGACAGCTGTGCGGCACGAGGGGATGGTGCAAAAGAAAGTCACACGATTAAACTCTAGAAGCTTCCCTACGTGGGTGAGACGAAGCCATTGGGGGCACACCTTATGCTAACAATACGTAGAGATGCTGAAATGACTACACAGAGAACAGAGGTCCAAAGAAGGATCGAAGGAGGAAGAGCTGGAGTTGTTTAAGAGGCCTAAAGTGCCCATGACAATAGAAATTGGAATGCAGCCTTTCTGATATTTGCAAGCTTTTATTGTGAGAAATTCCCAGAGAGTTGTGTGTCCCTTTTTAAATACAGGGATGTAATCAGGAGGGCTCAGGTGACATACGCGGAATACTCGTGGTCACACTACACTGAGGCGTTAAGAGACAGGATGGCATGGGACCCAGAGGCAAAATGGGGGAGATTGACTCAAGACCTGTACTAACAAATGGTGGGTGCAGTTAAGTTTTGGAAGACCACGTATTCGCCCAGTGGGCTCCTTTAGTCTCCCGCCCCTTTCAGAGTTGCCCCACCCTATACAACAAAGAACTCTGGGGGTGTCCAAGGGGCCTATTGGGACAATGAAGGAGCATGCACCAGGGAATTATGCAAATTTAGGAATGAATGTTCAAAATGTGTGGGTCAACACATTTTGGTGCAATGTTTTGGTGCAGGATACAACAGCAAGGGCAACAATTTAGCCAGGCGTTTCAGCACAATGGCCCGCACAATGGACAGCAGGGACAGCAGATGTCAGGGGACAGGGGAGGGAGGGGAGTACAGGGTTCCATGGGGAAAGGCTCGTACATCCATTAAACAAGAGTGCCTGGATGCTTGCCTGGCATATTATCCCTGCCGGGAGGATGCCATATTACTGAGTCTCAGTTTTAAGGAGGGGTTTAGGCTGGGGAGAAGGGGCCACGTTCCACCAGGTGGGCGGAGAAGTAGAGGTCAGTGGCCTCCCACAAAGCAGTAGTGGGGGAGAAGTTGTTCAAGGAACTTGATGAGTGGTGAATTAAGGGCCCATTTACTGATAGGCTGATCAGAGACCTGATAATTTCACCCATTGGGGTGGTGCCAAAGAAAGAGCCGGGCTAGCTTAGGTTGATACAGTACCTGTGCTGACCAAAGGGGTCTTCCGTAAACGATTGAATCTCTGAAGAGCTGATGTCTGTTTCATATTCCTCAGTGGATGTAGCCAGGTGGTTGGTTGAGAAAGTGGGCAGAGGTGCTGAGATGGCAAATGTGGCATAAAGTCCGCCTTCCGGTTAATGCCGGTCCACACTGATGATTTTCAGTGTGTTAGGCATTTGGTTCAATGGACAAATCTTTGTGGACAAAGCGTTACCTGTGGGCTGTTCCATCTCGTGTGCCTTGTTTGAGTGTTTCAGCTCCTTCCTGCAATGGGTTTTCTTGTGGCAGACAGGTAAAGAGACGGTGACACACTACCTTGACGACTTCTTCCTGGTGGGCCAGCCTGGTTCGACAGACTGTCAACAGCAGCTGACAAGGTTCCAAGAGATCATAGGGGCCCAGGGGTGCCCCTGGTGCCAGAGAAGACACAAAGTCCAAGCACGGTGTTGTAATTTCTGGGTATTGAATTAGACTCGGTGGCTATGGAGGCATGCCTTCTGATGGAGAAGAAGCTGCAGATACTGATAGATGACATTTTGATCAGGCATAAAGTGACAGTTAGGTATGTACAAGTGCTGCTAGGGCATCTTAATTTTGTATATAGAGTAGTACAGACAGGACGGAGGCTTTGTAGGAGAATGAGCAGGTCTTTGGGGGGGGGCCTTACGCTGCCGCACCATCCCATGAGCTTATTCGCAGGGACCAAGGAAGACTTAACGCATGTGGCTCTGAGTTTTTTGAGGATTTCAATGGTATTCCCATGATAGCACCTAAAGAATGGGAGTGAGATGTCCAAATATATTTGGACACAGCAGGAGCTAGTAGTTTTGGACTTTACTGGCAGGTTTAATGGTGAGTGGAAGAGTGGCCAAGACACTGGAGGAATGGAGGAGGGAGTATTGCCTTCTTGGATTTATTTCCCCTAGTGGTAGCAGTGACAGTGTGGGTACAGGAGTTGGCTCATAGGAAGGTCATTTTCAAGGTGGACAACATGGCAGTGGTATATGTGGTAAATAAGCAATCCGCCAGGGATGAGCAGGTGCTTAAGCTGATGAGAGTTCTCATCCTCAGTTGTTTGAAACATGATATTTTGTTTCAAGCCAGACATGTGCCAGGGGTGGACATGAAATTGCAGACGCTGTGTCTCATTTACAGTGGGAGAGGTTCCATGGGCTGGCAATGGAGGCGGACACCTTCAAGACGCTGGTACCTTCGGGGATGTGGTCCATAGGAGACAAAGGATACTGCAACTGGTGGTAAGGTCTTTGGCCGTCTCCATTAGGAGGGCGTATAATCATGCCTGGGAGGACTTCATAGAGGGAGGGGCTGGAGTTTGGACACAGGAGGAAGATGTTGTCCAGTTTATTTTGTCATTGATTGACAGAGGTTGCCCAAGGTCATGATTGCAGGCAAGCTTGCAGGGATTGCCTTTATGGGCAAGCTTAGGTGGGGGTGTGCCCCTTCGGGGGGTGAGCTGGGCAGGCGTATTCTTGAAGTCTGGGTCAGGGAGAAGGGGACCAGGCCACGGGTCAGGAGACCAGTGTCAGAAGTACTTTTGACCAGGCTCCTGAAGGTCATACCAGGGATCTGTAGGAATCCTAAAGAAACAACATTATTCTCCACCTTAATGTTGTAGATGTATTTTGGGTCATTCCGGGTGTTGGAGCTGTTAGGAAGAAAAGGAGTGTCAGCTTTAGATTGGAGGGAAGTAAGCATTAAAGAAGGCAGGCTAGGAAGTGGTGGCGGTGAAGTTCAAACAATCTAAGACAGACCAAAGGGGAACGGGTGAAGTGATAGTAATGAGGGCCAGATCAGTCGTGGCTTTATGTCCCGTGCGCTGGGTGTGTACACTGAGAGGTATAGCTGTGGAGGAGCCTGGGGTGGTCTTTCGGGTGGTTTCAGACCAGGTGGTGACTGCGGCGCAGCTTTTATGGGTGATGCGGAGAGGTTTGTTACAGGTGGGGGAAGCCCCAGGTGACTATGGCAAGTGCTCCTTTAGGACTGGGGTAGCTACGTCTGCAGGGCTGGGATAAGGACAGGATCATGCACTTGGGGCATTGGACCTCTGATTGTTTTAAGAGATATTTTAAGTTGGGGGAGCCAGGGTACTGCAATGTGAAATTTCTCTATGTACTTAGTGGCGGGACCAGAAATAATGGAACTGGCGATTTGGATAGTCGATCATTCCTTTGTTTAATGGGCTAAACGTCACGAACTTCAAAAGGGGAAAGGTTTGAACCTTGGTCTGGATACGTCTTTATTTAACATTTCTTGGTACAGGAAGGGTGCCATGCAATGGCACGAACTCATGACCTGTTTGAACGAATTATGACAACGTCACATTTGCCCTGATGTTTTGGGGAGATTGACCTGGTGGTATGCAAAAGATTAGCAGAACTGAAATAGATGAAAAGGGATCTATTGGAGATCAGGCAACAATGGTCCAGATGTTTCGTCATTTGGACGGAATTTATTCCTAAGAGACAGTGGAGGGGGGCCAAAAGACCAGCCGCCATTGATAAAGCAAGAAGGAAAATCAATAGGGATATGAAATTATTTTCAAAGGGATGAAAGTTTCGTTCGGATGGAGCAGCCCGAGTTGAGGTATGCAGCAGTTTATTTCTTCAGGGCCAATGGAGTGCACTTGTCATGCTTCGGGATGGAGCTATATCTGATTCAGATAAAGGAGGTTTTGGACAGGGCATTAGACATACATAGGAACCCTAAATATTCCAAGAGTGCGGGGGAAGTCAGAAAAGTCATAGAGAGGGAGGGACTTTTCTGAGTGGTGGTTGGTAGCTGGTATTTACTTGTTTACAGGTTAAGTTTACGGTTGTGAACAAGTTATTTTGGGAGCAGGCAATAAGGAGAAGTTAAGATAGGTGATACTTAGGTCGATGTTCAGATAAGAGCTTACAGGGTTAAAGTTCAACAGTTAATGACTTAGTTGGGTTTTTTAAATAGTTGCAAGGAAAGGATAAACAGGGAAACCTTAGGGTGGGGGGAGGAGGTAATAGTGTATAGTGAGGTGTAGTTTTGTAAGACAAAGTTCAAGGTTAATGTTGTGAGGTGCATCTGTCTTCAATAAAGCAGCCTTTTTCACAGATAATGAGCATGATTGTGTTCTGTGCTGCACCCCGTTTGGCCCAATATATGAGTGTGAGGAAGCGCTTTCAATGTCGGCCCTGTTTAAAGAGCGAGCAAACTGCTGCTGATCAGCTGAATCTCCAAATCCCTTCTCTCTTGTGTTAAGAGAGAAGGGGTCAGGCCTGTCTACTCCCCCAGCTTGAAGTAGGTGATAACCTCTGCTAGTCTGTCAGTTTGCTTACCTATGTTATTATTTCCAATTGCGTCGAAAGACAAGGACAGTGTCCACTTCTCCTGCTCTGATTCTGGCTGCTGCTCCCCCCTCTCTCTTTCTTCCTCTTCCTCCCTCTTTTTCTGTCTCTGTCTCCCTTCTCACTTACCGAAAGCCGTGACTCCAAGAAACGGCTCTTACCCTCTCTTTTCAATCAATAATCAATCAATCAATCAATCAATCAATCAGAGTACTTGTATGGCGCACTACTTACCCGTGAGGGTCTCAAGGCGCTGAGGGGGGTGGGGGGGAGGGGTGCTGCTACTGCTCGAAGAGCCAGGTCTTGAGGAGTCTTCTGAAGGTGAGAAGGTCTTGGGTCTGCCGTAGGTGGGTCGGGAGGGTGTTCCAGGTCTTGGCGGCGAGGTAGGAGAAGGATCTGCTGCCGTAGGTCTTTCGTTGGATGCGGGGAACAGCGGCGAGCGCGTGGCTGGCTGAGCGGAGTTGGCGGGTGGGGGTGTTGAAGCTGAGTCTGCTGTTCAGGTAGGCTGGCCCGGAGTTGTGGAGTGCCTTGTGTGCGTGGGTGAGGAGCTTGAAGGTGATCCTCTTGTCGACGGGGAGCCGGTGTAGGTCTCTCAGGTGGGGGGTGATGTGGCTGCGGCAGGGGATGTTGAGGATCAGTCGGGCGGAATCATTTTGGATGCGTTGTAGTCTTTTCTCTCCTTTACTTCATTCGTTCCCCTGTGAAATGGATTCAAAACAGAAGAAACACTTTTGTTGGAATTGTCCTTTTCTGAAATGTTTCTATTCCAAAGTGCAGCCACGGGACGGAGAGGAAACAAAAGGCTGAAAATACGAAAAATAAATAACTAACTAAATAAAGCAAAACAGAGTGGTCGCAAAGTGGCCAGATTGGGTTTATTCACACCCAGGCACATTAGCGTAACTTTACAGAGTTTGCCAGTAAAGCACTACTTTTGGCAATATGGCAAGTATGGCAGAGCCATAATTATGTGGAAAAAATCTGCAAAATAGAATATTTTGCCATTCATGTTTGAACTGCTCTTGTGGGAAAAGGTAGAAGTGCTGATGACAAATGGCTTGTGATGACACTTTTAAGCGTATTTGGGACATTCTGTGATTGGAAACGTATCCAACTTTGTGAATGTATTTTAATGTCAATAACTCATATTAAACCTTAAATAAACATGTGTATCCATTGGTTGACTTAAATAACATAATAAGCTGTAACTAGTCAGGTAAATGCCAAACAAATACAAATAAATGGGATGTTTTGCTCTTTCTAGCCACACCTCTGACGCCGCCCACTTGCCCAATCCTCGGGTTATTCCCACACTCTGATTCTCCGCCCATAGTTCCACTACTTTTTTCCCACTTCAACCACTGATAACACTGTTCGGTACGACAGAGTGTAGAACACGTTCGTATTGTGTTTCTGTTGTTCTTTTGCTCACAAGAGCTTCTTTTTGGTCCAAATGCTATGGCTGTGGCCTCACCACTTCTTTCATCCAGGTCTAGCAGCTAGTGCCAGGATGAATCAGGGAGGTGCTGTGCTCCACAGAAAGCCATATGTAGGTACCCCTTCCGTAGCAGATACTGGGTGATCGTCTAGACACTGCCGCAGTAAATGTAAATGTAAATGTAAATGTCAAGGTACTTATAGAGCGCACTGTCACCAGACAGACACCTTGCGGTGTTGCCTTTGCGGTTTCCTGGCGCTGATACTCATACCGCTGTGGAACCCCTCCTGGCTTTCCCTGTGAAGTGTCCACTCCTGGGCACCCCCAGGGTGAAGCCAGGCATCCTTAGCGCTGTTGGGGCCGGTGTGGAGGCTAAGCAAGCTATTGCCCAGAGTTGCAGCGTGGGGCCCATGATTAGAATAGGCACCGAGGCGAGAATAGACAGGTCCGAGGAAATTGAGCCCGAGCCCCGCCGAGGCGGGAATCGAACCCTGGTCCCTGGCCAGAACTCTGCTTCAGGGTCTGCCACTCTAACCATTGAGCCACACTCCTCCACAGTTCGCAGTGACATACACATCGTGAATGCCTTACTTCCCAGCACAGTGTGGAGTGCAATGTCCCTCGGTCAAGAGAACTTCAGGGTTTATTATTTTTTATTATATGTGGGGTTATTTAGCAGCTGGTGGCACTGTATGCAGGGACGCAGATGCACAAAGTGGCAGGGTGCACTTTTGTGTGGTATACACTTTAATGTGAATCACCTCTAGGAGCTAGGCCATCCACGTTTGCAGAGGGTGTTGAACCAAGACAACTGGGGGTTGTCTTCTGCCGGGTACAGAATCCTGCAGTCTGCTTTCTGTGCTTTGTGAAACTTAAGTGTAGCTGTGGTTCATACAGAACTTTCAGTGGTTTTCTTTTCAGGCAAGCGTTGAGCTTTTGCCGTGATTTAGGTTTGTGCAACCACATTTTGTGTGTGTGCGCAATGCAGCCTAGCAGGTTCCGTCTCTGAAGTATACAACGGAGACAATGGTGCCGATCACAATCCGGTAAAAACCGGGTACGAACCGTCGGACGGAGCATATTCTCCGTCCGACGCGTACCCGGTCGTCAAAATATACAAACATGGAATTACGATTCGCACGGGTACACCATTACCGTACGAATCGTAAAAAAGACCGACCGAACAAAAAACACCTACCAATGCGATCCGGGAAAGCGCCGACCTGACGTCGGGACGCACGCAGCCAGCCATTCACGACCCAGGAATCACGATTCGCACCGACGTCACCCCGCACGGTGAATATTTTGCGGCAGCCAAAAACTGCCGGGAAATCAGGACGACGCGAACAAGGACCACCAGTACGCGACGGACAGACGACGACGCGAACAAGGAGGACCAGTACGTGACGGACAGACATGGACCCGAACCTACGAGTCATCCCTGCCCTCATAGCAGTCCACCTCCTCTACAGGTTACGACGCAGACGCCGCAGAAGGTCAGAATAACTAAGGGAGGGGGGAAAGTGGGGTGGGGTGGGGGTGGCACTACCAGGGCAGGCCACAAAACAACCACATGAGTGACACACTACACATGGCCTGGACATACCTGACTCCCATGCCCTGGTCACCACGAGGGGGTGGGGGCGTGTCCTGATAATCCAGCGACCGCCACAACGGAAGTCCGTCACCACGCGAACCGGCAACACAACCAGACAGGTACGTCCCGTACCCACGCCTGAAGAGCGTGGGTACGAGTCGGACCACGCCCACACACGTCACCCCAACAATGGCGGGACGGATCGCACCCACGTGGCAAAGGCCTGGGTACGGGCCGCACAAACATCACATAGCGTGGGGACGGATATGTACGGACCCTACCCCCACCCCGTATGCAAGGAGCGTACCCCCCACCCCAACAGTGAAAGTACGACCCGTACCCCCACCCGCGTATGCAAGGAGCGTACCCCCCTGCCCAACAGTGTAAGTACGACCCGTACCCCCACCCACGAATGCATGGAGCGTACCCCCCATGCCAACAGTGTAAGTACGACTCGAACCCCCACCCACGAATGCAAGGAGCGTACCCCCCAGCCCAACAGTGTAAGTACGACCCGTACCCCCACCCACGAATGCAAGGAGCGTACCCCCCACCCCAACAGTGTAAGTACGACCCGTACCCCCACCCGCGAATGCAAGGAGCGTACCCCCCTGCCCAACAGTGTAAGTACGACCCGTACCCACACCCGCGGACGTACGGAGCGTACCCCCAGCCCAACAGTGTAAGTACGACCCGTACCCCCACCCGCGGACGTACGGAGCGTACCCCCAGCCCAACAGTGTAAGTACGACCCGTACCCCCACCCGCGGACGTACGGAGCGTACCCCCAGCCCAACAGTGTAAGTACGACCCGTACCCCCACCCGCGAATGCAAGGAGCGTACCCCCCTGCCCAACAGTGTAAGTACGACCCGTACCCCCACCGACGAATGCAAGGAGCGTACCCCCCACCCCAACAGTGTAAGTACGACCCGTACCCCCACCCGCGAATGCAAGGAGCGTACCCCCCACCCCAACAGTGTAAGTACGACCCGTACCCCCACCCGCGAATGCAAGGAGCGTACCCCCCTGCCCAACAGTGTAAGTACGACCCGTACCCACACCCGCGGACGTACGGAGCGTACCCCCAGCCCAACAGTGTAAGTACGACCCGTACCCCCACCCGCGGACGTACGGAGCGTACCCCCAGCCCAACAGTGTAAGTACGACCCGTACCCCCACCCGCGAATGCAAGGAGCGTACCCCCCACCCCAACAGTGTAAGTACGACCCGTACCCCCACCGGCGAATGCAAGGAGCGTACCCCCCTGCCCAACAGTGTAAGTACGACCCGTACCCACACCCGCGGACGTACGGAGCGTACCCCCACCACACCAGTGTCAGTAGACTCGTACCCTCACCTCTAATGCAGTGTGCGTAACCCCACCGTGTATGTGCCAAGCGCACATATCCAGAAATCGGAGGTGTGTGTGCAGAGTCCACCCAGCAGTGCCCTGAGACAGGAGTGGTGGGTGTGGAGTCCTCCCAGCAGTGCCCTGACACAGGAGGGGTGGGTGCAGAGTCCTCCCAGCAGTGCCCTGACACAGGAGGGGTGGGTGCAGAGTCCTCCCAGCAGTGCCCTGACACAGGAGGGGTGGGTGCAGAGTCCTCCCAGCAGTGCCCTGACACAGGAGGGGTGGGTGTGGAGTCCTCCCAGCAGTGCCCTGAGACAGGAGGGGTGGGTGCAGAGTCCTCCCAGCAGTGCCCTGAGACTGGAGGGGTGTAACACATGTGTGTGAGGCCAGAATTATCCACATGCATACTGGCTACAAGGGAACATGTCCCCATGAACTCATGTCAACAGACTCCACACACAAGTACAGTGATCACCAAGGATGCCACGATTGTCGCAGGTGGAGACATGGCCCTGCATGCATGGCCAAAGTAGAAGGGCTCCGTCACACACACAGCTCATGTAGACACAGCTCTGCGCTAAACATTGGGAACACCCTGCAGGGAAGAAAGCTGGGTACACAGAGGAAGGAATACACCCTTGGACAAGTGCACCATGCAGTAACTGCCTACATGAACAAAGAAAGTTAGCCAACACCTTGTGATGGCACACAGATCACAGGGTCCCACCAATGAGCAGTACACTACTACATATCCCACACACCCAAACCCTTACACACCACCCAAAACCATGTAGCAGCCCCACCAACACCAATACCAGCATAGCAGTAGTGTGATAATGAAAACAAAATTAAGCTTTATTCTGCAGGAGCACAATGTCCGTGGATCGCAGGCAGTTCAATCTTCACAAAGCCCATAGGGCAGTCAATGATTCTCAGCTGGATGGGGGACACAGTGGGATGCGTGTCCCCTACCTTGCCTGCACAGTCAAATGGCATCGTCTTCCACACTGGTGAGGGCATCAGGGGGGGGGGGAGCAACAGGCACCGCAGGGACATCAGGGCAAAGGGGCGGCGTTGTGGGTGCAGGGATGGAGGAGTCCACCACAGGGGGTGGGTCAGTGCCAAAGGCGGAGGCCAGGATGGCACTACACACCTTTGCAAGGTCATCCAGGGAGTCCCCTGCACCCGAAGGGACCTCAGGCCCCAAGGAGGGGGGGGGGTCAGAGGGATGGGTCGCAGCGCCACCGGGGGAGGGTGGAGACAGGGGGGGAGACTCAACCACCCTGACCGGGGACCTCCGTGACCGCTTGCGTGGTGGTGTAACTGTGGGGCTCAGGGACAGAGCGGCCATGAAGGAGTCCTTGGGGGAGATGTGGCCAGGAGAGCTGAGGGGAGGGGATTTGGAGGGAGTGGACTGGGTGGAATGCGGACTCCCACTATGGCTGCGTGTCACACGTTTGCCCCCCGACCCAGTGGGTGTGCCTACCTCACCCTGTGTGTGCGTGTCAGGAGGAGTGCGGTGGACCTTCCCTGCTGGTGTGGTGCCCGTGTCCGTTGATGTGGGTGCATGCCGACGTCTGGGTGTACGTGTGACAGGCATGGGAGTGGGAAGTGTGGATGGGGCAGGGGTAGGTGGGGGGAGGTCGCGCTGCAGGAGACCCACTGCTGCAGTCAGTGTGGAGTCGATGGACCTCAGCAAGTTGCGTTGGTCAGCCTGCGATGAATGAATGCCCTCCAAGAAAGCCTCGATGTTGGTGAGGGTTTTGCCGTGGGCATGGAGGACATTAAGGATCGCAGCCTGACCAACCTGCAGTTGCCGCTGGATGTCCACAGACTCTGCATTGGCGGCAGCAGTGGAGACAGGGGCAGGGGGCGCGGTGCCTGGCAGGAAGGAGACATGCTGTGACCGGGCACGCTGGGAAGGGACACGAGCAAGTGGGAGGCGGCTGGTGGAAACTGAGGGGGCGGTGCGAGGTGTTGTTCCGCTGTCAGCTGCTGGTGCAGCCTCCGCCCACTCGGAGACATCGTCCCCGGACCTGTCAGCTTCGTAGTCTGATGTGCCAGTCGACAGGTCCTCGGCCACACTCTCCTCCGCCTCTGTCCCACTCGATGTGCCAGCCCCGATGTCACGGCTGGCACTGGTGCTCGGTCCCTCCGCCTGGTCTGTGTCCATGTCTCCCTCTGTGTCCCCCGACGATGCTGTGGGCAGGGTGGAGAGACAGAAATTATTCAGACACCTGTACACATCTGTCACATGAGTCCAATCTACATAGGTAACATTGCATGGCCTGAAAAGGAAGATCCCTAACATCTACTGAACAGGGTACCGATGTAGGGCATGCAACACACAGTTGGTTGAGCCACCATGCCACTGAAATACCATGGAGAGCATGAGACAATAGCGAAACACAGGAAAAGGAGTCTGACATAGCACCCAGGTCCTGGGGACAATCCAGCACTGCATCTGCACCACACAGCGTTTGCGAAAATACCGATGACCAGGGACCATATCCATGAACTTGAGACACATGCTGCATAGGTAATGCTGAAAACATGCACAACATGACTCGGTCACTGCACATTGCGTGTGTGTCCAGGCACATCACACACTGCCCAGACCCAGCAAGTGGTAATCAGGATTTAACACATAGGCATTGCCCGCCCCAACAAGACCCTACACGAGGCAAATTGTGGAGACACAGGTGGCACCAACATCTCATGGTCTGGGTGATACACACAGGGGCAGGCAAAAAGCAAGATTGGACGCCAAACAGCCAAGGTGCGCCTGTACAAATAATGAGGTACCAGTGCCCATCCTCAGATGAGTATAACAAGACACACAGGCACTGGCAACTGTGAGTATGAAGAAGGACAATCAGGTCAGGCTGCACAGTGGACACCTGTACAAATTAGCACGTCTATATACATGGTGACAGGGGACAATGGCACAGAGCACAACTTACGCTGTAGACACTGACAGTGGCCACGTTCATGATGACACATACACCACTGAGGAAAAGGTGCCCCAGGGGACAGTAGTGGGCACGCAACTACATGCTACTGAATGGTAATGACAGCAACACACGTCACCATCCCTGCACTATGTGTATCGCACAGTCATGCACATCATGTCACAGGCCACTACATAGGACATGCGCGCTGTAAGGCATGACACATGAGAGACCAACTCCCATGTCTGGAGTCAGCATCAGTGCCAACTGACATGGAACCCACATGCAGTGAACTTGACAGTGCACAGGCAAGGTCCCACAACCTGTTACACACCACCCCCACACATGATGCTACAGACATTGTTCCCGTGGACAAAGCGCCAGCCTACATTACCCTGGGAAGGAGTGACTACACACAGACCAGGGAACACATTGCAAGGAGGGGAAGGGTGGCAGGGGCACAGCGCTATACTGGGCCAAACAGGATCTGCACAGCACCTTTAAACCCTGCCAGTGGATTCATGCTACTGTGCCCTTACAAATGCCGGTGACACACAACAAACACACATGTACCTACCCCCTTCCGGCTGCTGCATCGCCTGTAAGCGCCTCTCCAGGTCTGGAAAGACCACCGGCAGCACACGCCTGTGGAGGTGGCTCAGACGGCGGCGGCCGCGGTTCTTGTGGCTCTCAGGTGAGTCCCCCAGCAGGAGCCGTGCAATCCTCCGCGTCCAGCACCGGATATCCTGCCAGCGTTTCCTCACCTGGGCCAGGCGCCGCCTCCGACCATCCACACCCCTCACGGCACTGACGGCGGTCAGCCAGATCTGCTCCTTGGCAGTGGCGCCTACCTGTGAGGAGGAACAAGTGACACCACATCAATACACCAGCCACATGTCACAGAGAGACATATGGGTACAAATTAGCTGGTAACAACAAGGCATGTCATGCAGCCAACGCATTGCACCTTTGTCATAGGGACATCATCCCCTGGTGAGGGAAAAAGCAGTACGTGCCACAGTGGGTACACAGGTGGAATGATGGCAATGTCACAATCAATGATCTAGGCTCACACTGTGCATCACACCCACCCCTCCTGGCTCAGGGCACTGCTGTGAGGACTCCACACCCACCCCTCCTGTCTCAGGGCACTGCTGGGAGGACTCTGCACCCACCCCTCCTGTCTCAGGGCACTGCTGGGAGGACTCTGCACACACCCCTCCTGTCTCAGGGCACTGCTGTGAGTGATAGGCCCCCACCCCTCCTGTCTCAGGGCACTGCTGTGAGGACTCCACACCCACCCCTCCTGTCTCAGGGCACTGCTGTGAGGACTCCACACCCACCCCTCCTGTCTCAGGGCACTGCTGGGAGGACTCTGCACCCACCCCTCCTGTCTCAGGGCACTGCTGGGAGGACTCTGCACACACCCCTCCTGTCTCAGGGCACTGCTGTGAGTGATAGGCCCCCACCCCTCCTGTCTCAGGGCACTGCTGGGAGACATCAGGCACCCCCCCCCCTGGGACCCCCCCGACAGTACATGGCATGTGTGTTACACCTGGACGCAATGGCAGAAGTCACAGTCACCACATAGGGACAGTCTGTGGCAGTGGCCTATGCACTCACCTGATAACCTGGTCGCCCATACAGCATGGAGTACTGTGGGAGGATCACATCCAGCAGAGCCATGTTCTCCTCCAGGGTGAATGGCTGTGTCCTCTCCACAGCCCTTGACATGGTTCCAGGGAATCAGTAGCAGCAGCTGGGTCGACGAATGCAAAGATGTGCAGGCAAGTGCTCCCTCATGGGACCTGGCTGCCTTATATGTGCCCTTCTGCCCAGTCTCATGCACAGGAGTACAGAGAGATTGGTCACTCACATTTGCATCCTATGTTTCCACCAATCCCTTCAAACCTAGCAGTCTGTGGGTTCTCTATCGGTTTCATTCTCCTGCATGATGTCAGCCCCACAAACACATTGCAACAAAGTAGACAAATCCCAACTGACTTCTGCTGTGCACCTTCCAGAACAATTTCCAATTTTGAACTTGGTCTCCATGACAACCAGCATGCATGTAGGCCTTAATACTTGTCCCCCATGTAATTTGGAGCATCACACACAGGTACGGTGCGTGTGGGGGCCCTAGGGCACCCCAAATGCATGGCAACGGCCCGTACATGCATGCCTACGCTCTCCATCACTTTTGGTCTGCACGCGTATGCGTACTCGTAGTGGTACGGACCGTACACTCGCATCTACGCTCACTATCACTATGGGTCTGCACGCGTATGCGTACCCGTAGTGGTACGGACCGTACACTCGCATCTACGCTCACTATCACTATGGGTCTGCACGCGTATGCGTACCCGTAGTGGTACGGACCGTACACTCGCATCTACGCTCACTATCACTATGGGTCTGCACGCGTATGCGTACCCGTAGTGGTACGGACCGTACACTCGCATCTACGCTCGCCATCACGATGGGTACACATACGGCAGCACTCCCACAGTGATTTGGGAACATGCACAGGCCCTCTCAGCAGCAGTACGGCGGATTTTACACATCACTGTGGTGATAGGCGACACACATGTCGGAATAGGGCGGACATACTTGTCCATGGATGGACATACTTGTCCAGGAATGGACACCAAGGCATCGTCTGTGCATTACCACATGTGTTGGGCACAGGTGTCACAGGCTGTGATGTGGAACATGCCTCCTGAGTGGAGAAGGCACCAGATGTATGATGAGATGTGTACATGTGTACTGTGTGAGGGTGCAATGTGTGCCAGGCATGCCCTTGACTCCTTTGACATGTGTGCATGTGGGACTGCGCACTTGGGGTGAGCGTCACTGGCATGGCACGGACACCAACACACGGAAGTGTCCCATGATGCCCGGTACAGGGGTCATGACACATGACTCATCACTACCCACAGTGCACAATGTGACTATGCCATATATGTGTCCGGGATTTACATCGGGTTGATGTTGTTGCACCCTCAAAAGCTGCAGCCGTTGCAGCAACCAACATGTGGCTGTGTGTAGATTGTCATTGCACACTGTTCCCAACACCATGCCACATGTGTTACCGGATGTGAGGTGCACATGTATGCAAGGGACACGGAGTAGCGTGACAAGGCCATGTCAGCAAACTCACAAGGAATGTGTGGGGAGTCATGACATGTGCACCTTCATGGCAAGGTGTGTGGGCTGGACTAGTGTAATGTCATGTGACCTGTGGCTCAAGTGTTCCGCTGCCAGTCTCTGCAATCAGCATCACACTTCTGCTGATGTGTGGGTGTATGTCACTCCTGTCTTGCGTCGGGCAGTGCACTTGCACTGGGACACAGCTATTCCCATGGCGTGGCATGGGGAGGTTCTCAATCACCGTGTGTAGCTGGGTCTTGGAAGGAGTGTCACCTTGCATCCATACGTGTCCTGGGCATGTAGCACATGCCTGACTCCCTATGTGGCATGTGTGTATTGGCAGATTTACATGTGCTCAGTAGACATGAGTTGTTCTCGTAGTGCACTCACTCTTCCTTGTCACTTCCAAATTACTGCAGAGCGCCTCCTGTTGCCCGAAGAATTCCAGACTTGGCCACCATGCAGGAGAATGACAGGATCCGGCTCTACCGCTTCACCCAACCGTTGATTCTGGAGCTGACGGCGAGACTGGCACCACACCTGCAACCGCAGCACAGGTATCCTACGGCACTGACACCCCAGCTGAAGGTAATGGCTGCCCTACATTTCCTTGCCACGGGTACCTTCCAATATACCATAGCTCATGTTGGTGGCATGTCCCAGAGCATGTTCAGCGGTGTGCTGCATGATTTCTTGGAGGCCATGTTGATTCACCTGGATGACTTCATCAAGTTCCCAACCCCTGAACAGATGACTGAGGTCAAGCGTGGTTTCTATGCCCTGGGAGGGATGCCCCATGTCATTGGGTCCATAGATGGGACACATGTAGGTTTGGTACCACCACACGCACGGGAGGTGGCGTACCGCAATCGGAAGCACTACCACTCCATCAATGCCCTTGTGGTGTGTCTGTCCAACATGGTGATTTCACATGTCTGTGCTCGTTTTCCAGGATCAGCACACGATGCCTACATCATGAGGCGTAGCGGGATGCCTGATATGATGATGCAGCTGCGCAACGAACGTGCATGTGTTGTTGGTGGGTACAGTCTGTCTGTCCTGTTTGGCCGAGCAGCACTACCGCTTCGCCAGTTCTAACGATATCCATGTGCTTTCCATTTAGGGGACGCTGGCTATCCCAACATGCCTTGGCTGCTGACACCTCTCCGCAACCCCATCACGCCGGCCCAGCTCCGCTACAACACCGCCCATGGCCGGACAAGGCGAGTGATAGAGAGGACGTTTGGCATGCTGAAGAGCCGATTCCGGTGCCTCCACAAGACCGGCGGTGCACTCCCATATGCCCCGGCGAAGGTCTGCAAGATCTTCATGGTCTGCTGCATGCTGCACAACATGGCAGTTGAAAGAGCTGTGCCCCTCATCCTGGATCAAGATGACGAGGACCATCCACCCGTGGAGGACGAAGGGCTTGGCAATGGGGCTAGTGATGTGGAGGATGTGGAGCCGCAAGAGGACATCCGGACTCGGCTCATACGCGACTTCTTTGCTTAGTGGTGAGTACCAGGGTCTGAGTGTGCACGCATTGGTCCCCGTGTGGCATGCGTTGTGATGTGTGTCTCCACCTGCATGTATGGCACGTGGGTCAGAGGTGTGTGTGGGTGTGTCACTGGAGTGATGGTGGCAGTGATGGTAGTATTTCCCCAGGCATAATTGTGACCTAGCATGTTGTCATACATACATGTGTCGAGTAAATGCACATGCAAGTGACTGTGCTTCTTGTGGCTGACTTCTTGTGTGTCTCTCTTCCCCAGGTACCTGCGCATGCCGTTTGCTGGTTGCATTGTTGTGGCACTGCTATTCCTCATGGACATGGCATCGTGGGCTGACTCAGCGTTACAGGCACGGACACGTTTGGGAGTCTCCATGGGGTAAGGGATGCATCTGGGGTGTATTGGGTGTGGCAGTTGTTCACGATGTGTGCACACTGCCCCGGTCGGGGTTTGGGTCCTCTGCAGACATGTGGCATCCCCATGGGACACGACATGCAGCTGGGTACACCTGAATAGATGGGCTGCCTGGTTGTCAGTCATCAGTGATGGGATGGTGGATTGTGATGAAGGCATCAATGTGTGTGACACTGCCCTCGGACACATACGGTTAACATTGTCTTGACATGGCGTGGGACTTCCACATCAGCGGATGTATGGTGTATGGCAGGCTCTCCGTGAGCAGCTGTGGGTATTTAGCTATTATCCGACACTTGTGTGCCAGTTCCATGGCTATCACGCATTTGTGCTGCAGAAGGGGGTGCCAGTGTTGGAGCCACATGTTACTCCACATGATGTGTTCATGTGTACTTCAAGTTGCCTCTGCAATCCCAAACACATGACTATTAAAGGTGTCCCTATGCCTCCAAGGTGCCTCTTCTCAGTCAATGCTGGTGTGTTGGCACGGTGCATCCTGCATGTCTGGCATGGTATTCCCTGATTGTGGCTATGTGTCAATGTGTCGAGTGGCAAGATGCAAGCTGTGTGTGTGTGCTGAGACTGTGTAATGGGCATGATGTCCATGACTGTGTGGGTATTGTGACATGTGCCATCCCCATGCATCCAACGTTGTCCATGACCCCATTCTCTGCATCCACCGGACTCAAGCTTGCAGGACATGGTTCTGCCACCTGTCTACACGTACCTGGGTGCCCCCCAGGACACGGGCCAGGATCCCTGACCTCTGCGCATGAGTGTTGCTGTACTCAATGTGTCTGTCAGCACGGTTGTTCGGCCACCCCCTCAGCTGGTTCTGACCATCACGGGTGTGTATGGTGCTCCATGTCTGTCTTGCCTAGAAAACTGTGACCCATGTGTCCTGTGCCAGACTCAGGCCCCAGGGTGTGGATGGTTGAAGTGAACAGATGACTCAGGCATGTTTAGACTGTACAAGACACATGTTAGGTAATAATGCTACCAGCAGGCATCTACTCTTAATAGTGTGATTTATTATTGGGGGGGGGGGCCAAGTGAGGGCCTTTCCGGGATTAGGGAATCCAAAGTTCAGTAGGGCAGTTGGTGTCCTTGCCATTGGAAATCCTCAGAGTCCATGCCACAGTCTTTGTCAACATTGGTCAGCCAGTGACCAGCAGGGCCAT
This sequence comes from Triturus cristatus, assembly GCF_964204655.1. Lineage (NCBI taxonomy): Eukaryota > Metazoa > Chordata > Amphibia > Caudata > Salamandridae > Triturus > Triturus cristatus. The sequence continues at coordinate 562,841,778 of NC_140590.1, forward strand.
GTGGCAGAGAATGTCTCTTGATGCTGTGATGCTGTTGCTCCAGTGGGCCAGGTGCCAGGCCAGGTGTCCTGGGAGATGGTGATGTAGCAGCCACCCTCACGGTCCTTTCCGTGGACGACCCGGCTTCCTGCGGGGAACCTCAGCAGCAGGCCGTGACGACGTCTGGGATGCTCCGTCGGATGTTTCCTCCTCCTCCTCATGATCCCTCCCTGTGGGTGGTGATGTTCTCCGCCTTCTGGCACAGGGAGGGTCGGCCATGGTGTCGGCCATCCGACGGAGTTCAGCGTGAATCCCCTGGGACGCCGTCACTTGCTGAGCCTGTCTGTCCTCCATCCTCCGTTGGTGTAGCTGTAGACAGGCTATTAGCTCCGCATGTTGCTGGGCCTGCTGGACCTTGATCCCCTCGAGGACGGACACAACCTGGGCCATGCCCGTGGTGTCCTGCCGGTATGAGTCCAGGATGTTACGGACATGGGAAAATACTGGATCCCCAGCCAACTGGTCAGGCTCGCGCCTCCGCCGCTCTCCACTCCCACCACCCCTGCCCACTTGCGTCTGGCCTGCACTTGTGGGCACATGGGGTCTCCGGGACCCCTGAGGGGTGGCATTGGCGTTGTCGCCTGCCTCCTCCTGGGTGCCCGGGACACCGTGTCCCTCCTGGCGAGCCTGGCTGCATTGTGGTGTTGGGGCAGGGATCCTGGATGTCTCCTGGGATGTGGCAGGAGTGGGGGTGGTGGTTGGCACGGTTGTACCTGACGCAGGTGCTGCAGGTGGTTGGACACCAGAGGGGCCAGGTCGGTCGGGGTCGTCCGCAGAGTGGTGAGAGTGGTCGCTGCCGGTGGGATCGGTCTCCTGCAGATCCGGGTCCTGTGAGTGTTCCCCCCCAGTGTTGGGGGGTGCAGCACGACGTTGACCTGTGTGTGAGAGAGACAATGTTAATTTTGATCCATGCAACATCCATGTTTCATCCGTTACAAAGTTGGCACATTTCCTCTTGGAATTAGGATCTGTCTTGCATTCCACTCACAGTGCACTTGTGCATGTGTGTGTCCCTTGGGCACCAATTTGGCCCCTTTAACTATGTGTGGCACAGTCTTACTTGCTGCGTCAAGTGTGACTGCAGTCAGCAGTGGAGTGTGCATGTGTGCCGAGCTATGCGTTTGCGCCTTCCTTGTAGCACTGTACATGTGCACATGGAGTGGATCCACACACTCATATGATGCAGGTGGCTGTCCTTGTGCTCGTGTACAGGTTGTAACATGGCCCTGCGTTTTGCCATGATGAAGAGGGGGGGTTCTGGCACTGGGCACCCTTGTCTACATGCACGCAGTCCACCTGCTGACGAGCAGACATTCCCACACACCAAAGGACTGATTTGCTCTCCCTGTGTCTCCCTCCTTCTCTGTCCCCCTCTCCCTCCCTCTCTGTCCCCCTCTCCCTCCCTCCGTGTGTCAGCCTCCTCCCTCTGTCCGTCTCCCTCCCTCTCTGTCCCCCTCTCCCTCCCTCTCTGTCCCCCTCCCCTCCCTCTCTGTCCCCCTCTCCCTCCCTCTGTGTCCCCCTCTCCCTCCCTCCGTGTGTCAGCCTCCTCCCTCTGTCCCCCTCTCCCTCCCTCTCAGTCCCCCTCTCCCACCCTCTGTGTCCCCCTCTCCCTCCCTCCGTGTGTCAGCCTCCTCCCTCTGTCCGTCTCCCTCCCTCTCAGTCCCCCTCTCCCTCCCTCTCCGTCCCCCTCTCCCTCCCTCTGTGTCCCCCTCTCCCTCCCTCCGTGTGTCTCCCTCTGTCACCTTGGCCCAGCTTCCTGGGCACACACTGTTAGCAGATCTTTGAGTGGCCCTTGGCCTGTTGATGTGAGTTTGTTTCTGATCTCCAGGCACCCATTTTGTCTGCTGTGTGTCTGTGCGCTGCTGCTGTGGTGGTGTGTGCTGCCACTCTTTCACACTGTTGGCTGTTCATTAGCTGCTGGCATGTGCAAAACAGTGCCTTCACCCCCATGTGTTGATGCAAGGCGTCCGCCATTTGCTGGCAAGTCATTCCTGTGTTGGGACACAGTGTTTGTCTGGCTGTGACCTAGGCCATATGGGCAGAGGGCATTGTTGTCTGCTTTGGAGTCGCACTATGTGATTCTTGGTGCCCAGCCTCCCGCCATCCGGGTTACCGTGTCATGTGTTGTTGTCTTCTGTGGCCTGTGACTTGACATTGTCCAGCTGGGTGCATGGGGCATGGTGGCAGCAGTGGCATGTGCCTGCTCATGGAGTGTGGTTGAGTAATGCGATGGCTTGTGGTGGTTGCGTGCCTGTTATTGATTTTGGTTGTGGTTGCAGTTCCCCCCATGTGAGGTGCGTTGTTTGTGTACTCACCCGGGTCTCGGAGTCCTTCTACTCCTTCAACTGCCTCCACCGGCAGTATGGCCATCACCCTCTCCTCCCAGGGATGGTACTGTACGGCTCTGCGGGAGGGCCCTCCTCCGGTGGCGTTGGCCTGGTCGTGTTCCTCCTGCCTCTTGGCTCTGACCCTCCTCCGCAGATCGTACCACCTGTTCTGGCAATCCTGCTTGGTCCTCCTGGTGTCCGCAACAGCATTCACAGCATCGACGATGGTCTGCCACATGGCTGTTTTGGCTGCCTGGCTGGTGCTTCTGACCAATGTTCCAAAGATCTGTGGCTCGACTCTGAGGATTTGATCAACAAGGACCTCCAACTCTCGGTGACTGAACTTTGGATTCTTGGTAGTGGGCATGGTGAGGGGTGTGGGTGGGGATGGTGTGGGTGTGGGGGGGGGTGTGGATGTTGGGGGGGGGTGTGGATGGTTGTGTGTGTGTGTGAATGTGATGAGAGGGTGTTTGTGAGGGTGGTCGTTTGAAGGTGTGCAAGTGTAAGGTGTGGTGTAGCTTGTAGTCTGGTTCTGTGGTGTCTGGCAGCAGTGAGTCTGTTGGAAAGGCTCATGGTTTGTGTGTGTGGGCCCTTTTTATTGGTCCATGGGTGGGTGTGGCAGTTTTTGAATTTTGGGTGGGTGTGTTATAAGGAGTGGTGGTGTATTGGGCCTCTGTTTGTTTTTGGCAGTTGCAGGTCAGTGATTGTGTTATTTAAGTGGTTGTTGGCCATGTTTAGTGGCTGTGTGCCTTTCGACTGGTGTATTCTTGTGTTGTTTTATTTTGTCCTGGTTGTGTACGTGCGTTTTGAGCGTGTGTACGGTGTGTACATGGGCCATTTGGTTGTACGATTTTGTCCTTGTGTGTGGCTTTGTAAGACTCGTACATGCGGTTGTGATGTTGGGGCATGGGGTGCGCTCCGTACTTAGGAGGTTGTGTTGGGGGTGCGCCAGGAACGTCCTGGGGTGGGGGTACGACTGGAACGTACTGGGGTGTAGGTACACGGGGGGTACGACACGTACTGGGGTGGGGGTACGACTGGAACGTACTGGGGTGTAGGTACACGGGGGGTACGACACGTACTGGGGTGGGGGGTGTACATTGACGGTGGTACGACACGTCCTGGGGTGGGGGTACGACTGGAACGTACTTGGGTGTAGGTACACGGGGGGGTACGACACGTCCTGGGGTGGGGGTACGACTCGAACGTACTGGGGTGGGGGTACACGGGGGTACGACACGTACAGGGGTGGGGGGGTGTACATTGACGGTGGTACGACACGTACTGGGGTGGGGGTACGACTGGAACGTACTGGGGTGTAGGTACACGGGGGGTACGACACGTACAGGGGTGGGGGGGTGTACATTGACGGTGGTACGACACGTACTGGGGTGGGGGTACGACTGGAACGTACTGGGGTGTAGGTACACGGGGGGTACGACACGTACAGGGGTGGGGGGTGTACATTGACGGTGGTACGACACGTACTGGGGTGGGGGTACGACTGGAACGTACTGGGGTGTAGGTACACGGGGGGTATGACACGTACTGGGGTGGGGGTACGACTGGAATGTACTGGGGTGTACATAGACGGTGGTACGACACGTACAGGGGTGGGGGGGTGTACATTGACGGTGGTACGACACGTCCTGGGGTGGGGGTACGACTGGAACGTACTTGGGTGTAGGTACACGGGGGGTACGACACGTCCAGGGGTGGGGGTACGACTGGAACGTACTGGGGTGGGGGTACACGGGGGTACGACACGTACAGGGGTGGGGGGGTGTACATTGACGGGGGTATGACACGTACTGGGGTGGGGGTTCGACTGGAACGTACTGGGGTGTACCTAGACGGGTGGGGGTATACATACACGGGGGGTACGTGTCGGACGTACGGGGGCTGGGGGGAGTGTTGGGCGCGTATGCGGGCACATGTCTCCATGGTTGCTATGGGTGTTCGGTGCGGACGGTGTTTTTTCCATACGGTTGTACGCTCGGACGCACGGGATGGATCGTGATTCCTCGGTCGGACTTGGCTTTTCACGTTTGTAAGGTAAATCGTCCGAGGACGTGTCGGACACATTTTCCGACCCGAGGACGTGTGGGGAATGATTCCCAGTGCAGTTCGTATGGACTTTTTACCATGCGAATCGTGATTGCCAGTTCGTACGGCACTTGTACGATTCGTACGGTAAAAAGACCCGATACGAGTCGCACGGGGGAATTTTTTACCGGATTGTGATCGGCACCAAAGTGTGTAATGATTCTGACCTATTACAGAGGCATGAGGGTGTTGGAAAAAGTAAAAGACTGTATGGACTAGGAGTAACAGGTCATGAACAGTAGATTTATCATTCCCTCTGACACTCTTATTCTCATTCTGTGGGTACATTTTTATAAGCAAGTTGTTGTCTGACAGAAACATTTCTGGAGTGATGTTTTTCTTTTGCTGCCCTGGTCTGTATGGTATGGGAGTGCCTGCCCGCCTTGGGGTGATGAGCAGACATGAGTTGTGTGTTTCCTCCCATCTCCCTCAGGCTTCCATTTTTTAACTTAGTTCATTAGAATCTGCTTTAGTGTGCCATTTGCTGCAGTCTTTTTCAGTGGCACACAGCTAGCAATATCTACAAAGAAGGAAGACCTGGCTGAGTCTAGGAAGATGGGAAATATATGTCCGATTTATAAGTGGCTTTTTGCTTTTTGCGTTTGCATGCATTAGTTAATACATGCAATTGGGTTGTATGTGTGTGAGCGAGTGCAGAAGGAGGCCAGCATACATAAGCATACATGTCCAAGCATGTATGGACATATATTTGTGTGTGTAGGAAATGTCAGATATCTGTAAAAAAACACCCGAATATTTGTGTGTGTGCATCTCTTAAAATCGGCTGCCATTGTCTTGAGTGTTTGATCCAGGGATGCCTATTTTCTACAAGCAAGTCTGGACATCCTTGTAAAATGTATGAACACGAGAATGTGTGGTGCTGTACACGTTATAGATTAGTAGACGAGCACTGCAAAGTGAAATTGGTGAAAGTGTGCTGGTGGTTTGCAAGATTTGTGTCTCCCACCCTCATTCAGTTCTGGAAATTCAGCTCAGGTTTTTCAGAGCCTTTCCAGGCTAATGACAACTGTTGAAGGAGGCTGAGAGTCTGTGAGTGAGGGTGTTGTCTTGAATTTTAGACTGTAAAGCACCTCTTCGGCTGCTTTCTGTTTTAATGTACAATGCAGTGCTGGAGGAAACGCACACAACTGACTTCTCATCACTCACAAGGCATTTATTAGAGAGAGCCCACACTGATGCACTGCATTGAAATTGGAAAGCAATTCTGTCTGGTCTGCGCACATTTTATATTGTGTTTCAGCAGCAGTTCCATGCAGAGTGTGTACTATACACCTTATATGCCAAACAACGTCTCATTGCTTCCCTTGTTAATATGGAGCAGGAATTCAGGACAATACAACATACTAAGCATTTTTACAGTTGCAAACACACTGAGTTAGCGTTTATTGTCATAAAAATGCTTTTTAACTATGTACTATTCTCATTTTAAGGGGCAGAAATGTTTTTCCAATTTCTAAAATGGGATTGTCAATGGATAGCGGGTAGGGGCATGTTGTAGGCTCCTCTTCTAAATACATAGGGTATACCTATGATCAATGTTTTGCAATCAAAATCCAGTCTCAGAACATTGACGTTTTTACAGCTCCCCAAGTTAGAGAGGTAACCCATTTGCAAAAGGGAAGGGCCTTTAGGACTCCTTTCCCTTTGTGAATTAAAGAAAAGAAAAAAGTTTGTTAGGGACTAGGCAGAGGTCTAAGGAGCAAGCACTCAACTCTCAAACAAAAAAGTAAACTTTCCTTTTAAACACAATCCATTTTCGTTAAGGAAATTGAGCTGCAGTTTAAAACAAAAGTTTACCTTTTTGAAAGACGATCACAGACATGGTGGTCTGCTGCTGCCAGCAGGTCACAACCCCTGTAAAGGTCTCCAATGGGAGTGAGTCACAATTTGTGACCTACCTCAAGAATATTAGAGTGGTAGGTCTGATTGAGGCCCACTCTGAATCAGAATTTTCCAAACTGGTATTTTTGTACACAGCTCAGTTTGGAAAATTATTCACTATTTGCAAACTGTGAAAGTGGACTATTATTTTAAACATTTGAACATTGATAGATGACTTGTTGGAAATCTGGCAGCTGGTGAAGAGAATAGGGAAGTTATTTGCCTACTTGTTTCATCAGGCTTCGAGGGTATGGTAGCGAATAGAAGGGAGCTGTTGATTTTACTTGATAGAAATGGTTAGTTTATGTTTTTGCTATTATTACTATGGTTGGGGTGTTGGATGCAGAGTGAGGGGTTTCAGTTCCTAGATGGTTGGAATACAAAATTGGAATCTGTCTAATCTATGGGCCATTAATGGCATGATCTCTTGGCTGGGATTCCACCTTTGTTAGTTGAATACTACTTGTATCGCAATGATGCTCGTGACTTTAAACACCGTTGATCTTTTCAATCCCAAACATAGCAATTCGAGGGGCTGGACATGTGTGCTGAAGCAGATGTAGTAGAAACATAGGTAGCGATGCACCAATGTCTATTCACCGGAAAATGAGGAATTATTTTAATTATTTTCAAAGTGCACATGACCTGTGCTCAATTTTTGCATAACACAGAGGATATCACCAATACCTATTCTTGCATGAGTTTGTGTGAGTGTTCTTTTGCTCCTCAGCTATGTTTATGTTATTTCAGTAACTCTACATACATTGAAATGACACTGCGCATAAAGAGGTAAAATGCACTGTGAATAGGCTGCTCGAGTAACACATTGCATTATTATGGCATCTTGGCTCCTAGAATTATATATTCATGTCAGCTTTGGAAAGGAAAATGTTTCCTGAAGGCTATTTATGTGTTATTTGAGGGTTTGAACTTTGGGCTGCTTTTTGGGAGGACACTGGTCTGAATTTGGGCTAGTACCTGGATGGCTTTGGGCTTGGGATGGCTCTCAAAATCTGGCAACACTGATTGCACACAAGGGAGCCTGGAAAGAGAGACGAGACAAGCCTGACCTCGTGGTCTGATCCTTTCGAGTCTGATGCGAGGCCTCGCACAGTCGTTGAGGTCGCAAGCAATTGAATTAAATTGCTCTGCGCTCTCTCTCTGACTCTGAAGAGCCTGCCCAATCACAGCGCCTGGTGATTACGAAATGTAATTAAATACTGTTTACTCAGCAACATGCGCTGCAGCTTAATTTGTTTCTTTCTGGGAAGAAAATTGTTGCTTTGGGCCTCGGTCTCTCCCTCGACCAACTGTTGGTTGCCTGAGTCTCAAGCAGCAACAAGCTGAGTAATCACTAAAGCCAACACTTGATTACGGCAGCCATTTAATCGCATTAGGCAATATGGTAATACTAATGACAGGAGCAGGGGGCACTTGACTCGTGTTTATTATGTTCACTTGGTGACTTGGGGTTGGGCCAGGTGCCCTGGAAACCCTTTCACCCTCTCACAACAACTCCTGCGGTTGCAAGGAATTCGAGTGGACTAAGATTGCACCAGAGTTTAGGCTGACCTATGACTTACCAGACGATTCCATGCCACAAAGACACGGTGGTCCAATCCGGCGCTCTCCTCCTATAAACCACTGTTTTTTGGTGGTTAGGTCCAATTAGTTTCATTAATGGTTGGATTATAAGCAACACTAAAACCTCCAGATTCCCAGGGCTGAAGTATCGCTTTCACTGTGACGTGGACCCATCTGCCAGCTCTGGGTGATCTACCAACTGACATGTAACTGACTCCTGCACCCTTGCCAGTCGATCGGAGGCAACGACCTGCCTGGAAATCGGCCCCTGATGTGTGACTGGCTCTGCCCAGACCTATCAACCTCTGAATGCTAACTGTCGGTCCTTAAGACTCCATCTGATCAGTGACTTACTACCCCCCCAGCCCTATGAACCTTATAGAGACACCTGCTTGAGTAAAAAGCTTCCGCAGCCCTACCGGCCTTCGCGGCAACTTGCTCTGCCTGGAAATATAATTCTCTTCAAGGTCCACACACTTCAACAGCCCTCTGTTCTTTCTGTTTGTCCTCTATAAACGTGCCAATGTGCTGTACATACTCTCCCATGGTGACGTCGGAGCTGCTTGTGAGTGCCATGTATGGGCACACTGCCATACCACAAGTTGTGCAAGATGTCAATGGCAAAAGCACTGCTGCTCCAGATAGCGCAGATTAGCGTCTGCTTGACAGGAGGGGTTGGCGGCCAACTGGCAGTGGCACAAGGGTTTGGCACCGGGCTCCAGAGTAGCTTTGACATTTTGACGTCATCATGTCCCATGTGGCCTAGATCTGTAAAGACTGGGTCTAATGCAGCATAGGTCGCAGGTAACTCAGAGCCCTTAGCATGTGTGCCCAGGCTCTGCTGTCTTCATACTCCACTTGCAAGACCATTATCACCGCAGCTATAGGGCAATCTGCTGACAAGAATGGTGTCATGTAAGCTATAGCTCTGCTGTATTTAATCCCTATCTGCAAGCCTTCCTGGACATGAGCGATAGCTGTGCTGTATTTATGCCCTACCTGCAAAGTCCTGTGTGACCTAAGTGTTGTATTTATGTGTCACCTGCAAGCAAGGTCGTCCTTTGGACCAACAGCGCCCTGTGCAGACAACAAATGACGCACCCTGTTAACTCAATATTGCACCTCCTGAGGTCATGGCTCAATGTACACAAAGCAGCACAGTCAGGGCCGTTTCTAGGTGTTTTGTCGCCCTAGGCAAGAATTGAAAAATGCCGCCCCCTCCCTTTTACTACCATCACTGTCTCCCCATGTCATCCAGGCTAGAAGAATTCAGTCACTGCAGATGAGTGTAACCAGACAGCAAAGGAATAGATTTCTGGTTGGCAGTGGGGTAAGGAGTGGTGGTTAATGAGTTCTGTATTTATAGTGCTACAAGGTCCCAGCCTATGACTTAAAGCACAATGAATATGCAACTCATTATTTCAACACAGTATAAAATGTTTTTGAAGTGTCACATTTTGCTGTGGAATGTCACTCATAAGTCAAAATGGAAATGTCACATTAGCAATGCGAATACTTGGCAGCTACGATATTAACCCTCTGGGCTACCTTACACAAATGAAAACTGCCACTAGACGAAACTCCCATCTCTCTCCAGCAGGTAAATTAATCACTTTATTTGTTGCTCAAAACTGCTCAATATAAAGAAACGTTCTAGTGCTTTTGACACAGCGGCACTACTACAAAACTGAGAAATAAAAGTTCCATTAACGAAGAGAAGAATATTTACATGTGCAGGCCCATTTAAAACACTGGCCCTGTTACTGTGAAGGTTTCTCTCCGTGTCCATAGGCAAGGCCAGAGCTTCCAACACACTCCCTCTACACATGACAGAGAAAGCACTTCTATCCGATGTTGTGTCCGCCTTTCCCTAACCTCACCCCCAGAGTGACGCGCATCTTATCTTTTTAGAAGTGCCACCTCCAAAAACAAGTGTACAAACTAGAGAAAAAAAATGATTTCTTGTTGCTTTAATCTTCCAACGATCGGACGCACCACAAGGAGAGTTGAAAGTCAAAGTCTCCTCTAACACCACCTGCCCCCGCCCGGCGCCCAAGGTCCAACTGACTCACTCAGTCAGAGTGACACATGAAGCGAGTCACTCACTTATGGGCCGAGACTTGGAGTCGGTTCAGCTCAACAATTTGTGTTGGCCTGTTGAAGTCAGTCACTGAAGGCATGCATGCACATCACCACGTGCATTGGTGCACGCTAAATGACAGCACAGCTTTACTAGTCTGCCAAGGGCAGGCTCTGGATGATAAATGATTTCAGGGCCCCGGCCGTCATTGGTAGCGCTTTCGCGCGCTAGCAGATTGATGACCCTGGGACCCACACATGAAAGTACACTTTTTACTTCTTCTCAGTTGATGCGTGCAGTGTGGTTGCACTTTCACACACTGCCCAATGAGGCTCTGTCATGCTGCGCGCTTCGTGTCCAATCGCTACTCAGGGCTGGCTGCCAATGATGATATAATGTTGTGTTGAAGCCGACACTGCTGAGGCCCCGCCCCAGCTTACAAAAATGCGCACAACAGGCCAATAAACGCCCAAAAAGTAGCCGCCTGCAATTTGGGGGTTTTCTTGCACAAATGGGAAAAATGTTACCCATTTGTGCGGGAAATAGCCCAATCTGGCAACACTGGAGCGACATCGGAAGTCGCATATCTATAGCAGCGTGCACGGCCCCCGCCCGTGGCACCGAACGTGACGTCACGCCACGTGGAATTGTAGAAAGCGCTATACCCAATGCGCTTTCGAGGTCAAAGGCCATTCAAGGGTATTCCCAAACTCATGTTTTTTGCCGCCCTCCCCCTTTTGCCGCCCTAGGCGGCCGTCTAGTCTTGCCTAATGGTAGAAACGGCCCTGAGAACAGTTGTTACCTATTTCTATACCCAGAACAGTTACCGTATTGGCAGCAACAATGCAAGATATGCTTGCAAAAACAGAACAGGTATAGGACAGATAGCTTGGCAAGCTTCTGTGCTATACTCGGGCAGCGCAGAAACATTCTAGTCAGAAGCAACACTTCATTCCGACATAGGCAGTATCCCCATGGCACAAGTTAATAGTTCACAAATGTGTCGATGCAGAGAGCCACTGGAAGTTAGCAGAGCAAATGTTGTCTCTGAAATGTAACCTTTAGTAAAAAGAAAGATGCAGACAAACATAACACTACAAAGTATCTCACTGATAGTCAGCATTTTCTAACACCAGCCTCCATCCAATGAATCATTCTATAATGCTATGTTAATAGGTTTGTATAGAACGAGAATACCATAATGGTGTCAGATAATATATCTCACATGAAGGCTGAATGATTGGGATTTAGACTGCTGAGCAGATGAGCCAGCTTTTTAGCAGTTTCCTAAACATTAGGAGACTACGTTGCGTTCGATGATGCTCGGGCATGGAGTTCCACTATTTGGATGTAACATAGGAGAAACCTTTTTCCTCCCCAGTTTGCTTTTTTGGTTCTAGGAGTTCTTATTAATCTAGCTGTACTGGACCACAGGGTGCAATAGGGTGAATACCACTTAAAAGGTTCAGGAAAGAAAAGAGGACCAACCTGGTGTAATAAGTCTTTGCGAGCCCAGCATAGGACTGTAAACTTAATTCGTGCCCTAATTTCTAGCCAGTGTAGGTCTCTTAGAGATTGAGAAACTGGACAACATTTTGGAAGGATTATCAGCACCATGGCTGCTGCCTTCTGAAAAGGTTGCAGTTTGTTTAGAAGGCTGTTTTGTGAGGCTACATATAAAGCGTTAAAGTAATTTCATTTGGAGATTACTAGGGCTAGGATAACAGTTTTTTGTAACTTCTTTGGGAGCAAGGGAAGAATGTTCTTCTGTATCCTCAGAGTGAGGAAATAAGAGGATGTCACTTGGTTTGTATGGCCAATAAATGCTAACTTAACATAAAAAATGTACCCCTAGGTTCCTTGCTTTCTGGACTGGCAGTGGTAGAAGCCCAAGGTTGCGGGGCCAGCATGTGGTATTGCAGTAGGAGGTATCTTTGTCAAACAGCAACACCTCAGTTTTCTTGTAGTTTAATTTAAAACTGTTAATTTGCATCCAGCCAGCAATGCTGCCCATATAGCTTTTTCGGGTTCTGAATAAAATGACACCGAGTGTCGTCGACGTATGAGAATATGGAGAATCGTGTGAAGGAGTGATATATACATTAAAAAGGGTAGGATTTAGCAAGGATCCCTGAGGGGCTATGCAAGGAAGAGTAAAAGCGTCAGAGGGGAACTCACCCTAGGTGAACACTTGTTTCCTGTCAGACAGGAAACAGCTGTTTTACTGCAGTACGCTTGATGCCAATACGTTTGAGAAGGTTGACGAGAATGAAATGGTCAGCCATATCAAATGCAGCTGAGAGGTCAAGGAAGATCAGATCTGCCTTACCACATCCATCTAGGATGGTTCTTATTTCCTCTGCGACAGCTACTAGAGCAGATTCCGTACAGTAGTTATGTCCAAACCCATGCTGTGATCGATCAAGAAGGTTAGTGGTTTCGAGAAAGGTCATGATCTCATGGTTCATGGCCCTTTCAAGAAACTTATCTGGAAGAAGGAGCTGTGATATTGGCATATAGTTCTTGACCTCAAGAGGGTCAAGTAAAGGTTTCTTTAAAAGGGATAAGATAGATTATTGTTTCCAAGTGACAGGAAATTGGCCAGAAATAAGAATCCTGTTTAGAAGTGGTGCAAGATGAGCTGAGATGGTCTTGCACACAGGGAGGACCTGGCTTGGCGGTTCGTTCTGGACTGTTCCCATGAGGCACAGGGTCAAGACTGATTTGCAGATGGCTGGGTCCATACTGAGGTGGCGTAGTGGGCAAAAGAACAATGGATATAACCCAGATCTCTTGACTGGGGGAGAATGTTTGAATCATTCAGCATTCCGTCCATCATTTGCTGCAGTTACACTTTTCACCCTAAGTGGGATGGGTAGGCCCAGACGTAGGTCCCTTTCTCACTGTTCAACTGGATTCAAGCTAGCCTGGCTGATGAAGGGTGACATACCCGAAACCGGTCCCAGGATGCTTGTTTCCGGTCCAGTGAGGACCTGGCTTACCAGTACGGTCTGGACTGTTCCCATGAGGCACAGGGTGAAGTCTGATTTGCGTATGGCTAGGTCCAAACTGGGGTGGCGTAGTGGGCAAAAGAACAATGGATTTAACCCAGATCTCTTGACTGGGGGAGAATGTTTGAATCATTCAGCATTCCGTCCATCATATGATGCAGTTACAATTTTCGCCCTAAGTGGGATGGGTATGCACAGACATGGGTCCCTGGCTCACTGTGCCACTTGATCAAGCTAGCCTGGCTGATGAATGGTGACATACCCTGAAACCAGTCCCAGGATGCTTGTTTCCGGTTCAGGGAGGACCTGGCTTGGCACTTTGGTCTGGACTGTTCCCAAGAGGCACAGGGTCAAGACTGGTTTGCATATGGCATTGTCCAACCTGGGGTGGCGTAGTGGGAAAAAGAACAATGGATTCAAACCAGATACCTTGACTGGGGGAGAATGTTTGAATCATTCAGCATTCCGTCCATCATTTGTTGCAGTTACACTTTTCGCCCTAAGTGGGATGGGTATGCTCAGACGTGGGTCCCTCGCTCACTGTGCCACTGGATTCAAGTTAGCCTGGCTTATGAAGGGTGCCATACCCCGAACCGGTTTCAGGATGCTTGTGTCCGGTCCAGGGAGGACCTGGCTTGGCAGTTCAGTCTGGACTGTTTTCATGAGGCACAGGGTCAAGATTTATTTGCATATGGCTGGGTCCAAACTGGGGTGACGTAGGGGGCAAAAGAATGATGGATTTAACCCAGATCTCTTGACTGCCAGAGAATGTTTGAATCATTCAGCATTCCGTCCATCATTTCTTGTAGCTACACATTTCGCCCTAAGTGGGATGGGTATGCCCAGACGTAAGTCCCTTGCTCACTGTGCCACTGGATTCAAGCTAGCCTGGCTGATGAAGGGTGACATACCCCGAAACAGGTCCCAGGATGCTTGTATGCGCTTTAGGGAGGACCTGGCTTTGCAGTTCCGTCTGGACTGTTCCCATGAGGCACAGGGTCAAGACTGATTTGCATATGGCTGGGTCAAAACTGGGGTGGCATAGTGGGCAAAGGAACCATGGATTTAACCCAGATCTCTTCAATGGGGTAGAATGTTTGAATCATTCACCATTCCGTCCATGATTTGTTGCAGTTATACTTTTCGCACTAAGTGGGATGGGTATGCCCAGACGTGGGTTCCTTGCTTACTGTGCCACTGGAATCAAGCTAGCCTGGCTGATGAAGAGTGACATACCCCGAAAAAGGTCCCAGGGTGCTTGTTTCCGGTCTAGGGAGGACCTGGCTTGGCAGTTCCGTCTGGACTGTTCCCATGAGGCACAGGGTCAAGACCGATTTGCATATGGCTGGGTCCAAACTGGGGTGGCGTAGTGGGCAAAAGAACGATGGATTTAACCCAGATCTCTTGACTGGGTGAGAATGTTTGAATCACTCAGCATTCTGTCCTTCAATTCTTGCAGTTACACCTTTCACCGTAATTGGGATGGGTATGCCCAGACGTGGGTCCATTGCTCACTGTGCCACTGGATTCAAGCTAGCCTGGCTAATGAAGGGTGACGTACCTCGAAAGCGGTCCCAGGATGCTTGTTTCCGGTCCAGAGAGGACCTGGCTTGGTGGTTCGTTCTGGACTGTTCCCATGAGGCACAGGGTCAAGACTGATTTGCATATGACTGGGTCCAAACTGGTGTGGCGAATTGGGCAAAAGAACAATGGATTCAACCCAGATCTCTTAAGTGGGGGAGAATGTTTGAATCATTCAGCATTCCGTCCATCATTTGTTGCAGTTACACTGTTTGCCCTAATTGGGATTGGTATGCCCAGACAGGGATCCCTTGCTCACTGTTCCACTGGATTCAAGCTCACCTGGCTGATGAAGGGTGACATACTCTGAAACCGGTCCCAGGATGCTTGTTTCCAGTCTAATGAGGACCTGGCTTGCCAGTACGGTCTGGACTGTTCCCATGAGGCACAGGGTCAAGACTGATTTGCAGATGGCTGGGTCCAAACTGGGGTGGCGTAGTAGGCAAAAGAACAATGGATATAACTCAGATCTCTTGACTGGGGGAGAATGTTTGAATCATTCAGCATTCCGTCCATCATTTGTTGCAGTTACACTTTTCGCCCTAAGTGGGATGGGTATGCCCAGACGTGGGTCCCTGGCTCACTGTGCCACTGGATTCAAGCTAGCCTGGCTGATGAAGGTCGACATACACCGAAACCGGTACCAGGATGCTTGTTTCCAGTCCAGGGAGGACCTGGAATGGCAGTTTGATCTGGACTGGCCCCATGAGGCCCAGGGTCAAGACTGATTTGCAGATGGCTGGGTCCAAACTGGGGTGGCGTAGTGGGCAAAAGAATGGTGGATGTAACCCATTCTCTTGACTGGGGGAGAATGTTTGAATCATTCAGCATTCCTTCCATCATTTGCTGCAGTTACACTTTTCGCCCTAAGTGGGATGGGTATGCCCAGACGTGGGTCCCTTGCTCACTGTGCCATCGGATTCAAGCAAGCCTGGCTGATGAAGGGTGAAACACCCCGAAACCGATACCAGGATGCTTGTGTCCGACCGGGGAGGACCTGGCTTGGCAGTTTGGTCTGGACTGTTCCCATGAGCACAGGGTCAAGACTGATTTGCATATGGCTAGGTCCAAACTGGGGTGGCGTAGTGGGCAAAAGAACAATGGATTTAAACCAGATCTCTTGACTGGGGGAGAGTGTTTGAATCATTCAGCATCCTGTCCACTATTTGATGCACTTACACATTTCGCCCTAAGTGGGATGGGTATGCCCAGACGTGGGTCCTTTGCTCACTGTGCCACTGGATTCAAGATAGCCTGGCCGCCGATGAAGGGTGACATACCCCGAAACCGGTCCCAGAATGCTTGTTTGCGGTCCAGGGAGGACCTGGCTTGGCAGTTCGGTCTGGACTGTTCCAATGAGGCACATGGTCAAGACTGACTTGTATATGGCTGTGTCCAAACTGGGGTGGCGTAGTGGGCAAAAGAAAAATGATTATGACCCAGACCTCTTGACTGGGGGAGACTGTTTGAATCATTCAGCATTCTGAACATCATTTGTTGCAGTTACACTTTTCTACGTAAGTGGGATGGGTATGCCCAGACGTGGGTCCCTTGCTCACTGTGCCACTGGATTCAAGCTGGCCTGGCTGATGAAGGGTGACGTACCCTGAAACCGGTCCCAGGATGCTTGTTTCCGGTCCAGGGAGGATCTGGCTTGGCGTTTCGTTCTGGACTGTTCCCATGAGGCACAGGGTCAAGACTGATTTGCATATGACTGGGTCCTAGCCGGCGTGGCGAAGTGGGCTAAAGAACAATGGATTCAACTCAGATCTCTTGACTGGGGGAGAATGTTTGAATCATTCAGCATTCCATCCATCAATTGTTGCAGTTACACTGTTTGCCCTAATTGGGATTGGTGTGCCAAGACGGGGGTCCCTTGCTCACTGTTCCACTGGATTGAAGCTAGCCCGGCTGATGAAGGGTGACATATCCCGAAACTGGTCCCAGAATGCTTGTTTCCGGTCCAATGAGGACCTGGCCCTGCCAGTACGGTCTGGACTGTTCCCATGAGGCACAGGGTCAAGACGGGTTTGCAGATGGCTGGGTCCAAACTGGGGTGGCGTAGTGGGCAAAACAACTGGGGATATAACCCAGATCTCTTGACTGGGGGAGAATGTTTGAATCATTCAGCATTCCGTCTATCATTTGTTGCAGTTACACTTTTCGCCCTAAGTGGGATGGGTATGCCCAGACATGGGTCCCTTGCTCACTGTGCCACTGGATTCTAGCAAGCCTGGCTGATGAAGGGTAAAATACCCCGAAACCGGTACCAGGATGCTTGTGTCAGGTCCAGGGAGGACCTGGCTTGGAAGTTCGGTCTGGACTGTGCCCATGAGGCACAGGGTCAAGTCTGATTAGCATATGGCTAGGTTCAAACTGGGGTGGCGTAGTGAGCAAAAGAACGATGGATTTAACCCAGATCTCTTGACTGGGGGAGAATGTTTGAATCATTCAGCATTCCGTCCATCATATGTTGCAGTTACACTTTTCACCCTAAGTGGGATGGGTATGCCCAGACGTGGGTCCCTTGCTCACTGTGCCACTGGATTCAAGCAAGCCTGGCTGATGAAAGGTGAAATACCTCAAAACCGGTACCAGGATGCTTGTGTCTGATCCGGGGAGGACCTGGCTTGGCAGATCGGTCTGGACTGTTCCCATGAGGCACAGGGTCAAGACTGATTTACATATGGCTAAGTCCAAACCGGGGTGGCGTAGTGGGCAAAAGAACAATGGATTTAACCCAAATCTCTTGACTGGAGGAGAATGTTTGAATCATTCAGCATTCTGTCCACCATTTGATGCACTTACACTTTTCGTCCTAAGTGGGATGGGTATGCCCAGACGTGGGTCCCTTGCTCACTGTGCCACTGGATTCAAGCTAGAGTGGCTGATGAAGGGTGACATACCCCGAAACCAGTCCCAGAATGCTTGTTTCCGGTCCAGGGAGGACCTGGCTTAGCAGTTCGGTCTGGACTGTTCCCATGTGGCACAGTGTCAAGACTGACTGGTATGTGGCTGGGTCCAAAATGGGGTTGCGTAGTGGGCAAAAGAACAATGGATTCAGCACAGATCTCTTGACTGGGGTAGAATTTTTGAATCATTCAGCATTCCGTCCATCATTTGTTGAGGTTACACTTTTCTCCGTAAGTGGGATGGGTATGCCCAGACGTGGGTCCCTTGCTCACTGTGCCACTGGATTTAAGCTAGCCTGGCAGATGAAGGGTGACGTACCCCGAAGCCGGTCCCAGGATGCTTGTTTCCGGTCCAGGGAGGACCTGACTTGGCGGTTCGTTCTGGACTGTTCCCATGAGGCACAGGGTCAAGACTGATTTGCATATGACTGGGTCCAAACTGGCGTGGCGAAGTAGGCAAAAGAACAATGGATTCAACGCAGATCTCTTGACTGGGAAGAATGTTTGAATCATTCAGCATTCCGTCCATCATTTGTTCCAGTTACACTGTTTGCCCTAATTGGGATTGGTATGCCCCAGACGGGGGTCCCTTGCTCACTGTTCCACTGGATTCAAGCCAGCCTGGCTGATGAAGGGTGACATACCCCGAAACCGGTACCAGGATGCTTGTGTCAGGTCCGGGGAGGACCTGGCTTGGTACTTCGGTCTGGACTCTTCCCATGAGGCACAGGGTCAAGTCTGATTTGCGTATGGCTAGGTCCAAATTGGGGTGGCATAGTGGGCAACGGAACTGGGGATATAACCCAGATCTCTTGACTGGAGGAGAA
The DNA here is from genome assembly GCF_964204655.1 of Triturus cristatus. Classification (NCBI taxonomy): domain Eukaryota; kingdom Metazoa; phylum Chordata; class Amphibia; order Caudata; family Salamandridae; genus Triturus; species Triturus cristatus. Next base: position 562,860,147 of record NC_140590.1, read on the forward strand.
AGATTGACTCATTCAGCATTCCGTCCATCATTTGTTGCAGTTACACTTTTCGCTCTAAGTGGGATGGGTATGCCCAGACATGGGTCCCTTGCTCACTGTGCCACTGGATTCAAGCAAGCCTGGCTGATGAAGGGTGAAATACCCCGAAACCGGTACCAGGATGCTTGTGTCAGATCCAGGGAGGACCTGGCTTGGTAGTTCGGTCTGGACTCTTCCCATGAGGCACAGGGTCAAGTCTGATTTGCGTATGGCTAGGTCCAAATTGGGGTGGCATAGTGGGCAAAAGAGCGATGGATTTAACCCAGATCTCTTGACTGGGGGTTAATGTTTGAATCATTCAGCATTCCGTCCATCATTTGTTGCAGTTACACTTTTCGCCCTAAGTGGGATGGGTATGCCCAGACGTGGGTCCCTGACTCACTGTGCCACTGGATTCAAGTTAGCCTGGCTGATGAAGGGTGACATACCCCGAAACTGGTCCTAGGATGCCTGTTTTCAGTCCACGGAGGACCTGACTTGGCAGTTTGATTTGGACTGTTCCCATGAGGCCCAGGGTGAAGACTGATTTGCAGATGGCTGGGCCCAAATTGTGGTGGCATTGTGGGCAAAAGAGCGATGGATTTAACCCAGATCTCTTGACTGGGGGAGAATGTGTGAATCATTCAGCATTCCGCCCATCATTTGTTGCAGTTACACTTTTCGCCCTAAGTGGGATGGGTATGCCCAGACGTGGGTCCCTGACTCACTGTGCCACTGGATTCAAGCTAGCCTGGCTGATGAAGGGTGAAATACCCCGAAGCCGGTCCCAGGATGCTTGTTTCCGGTCCAGGGAGGACCTGACGTGGTGGTTCATTCTGGACTGTTCCCATGAGGCACAGGGTGAAGACTGATTTGCATATGACTGGGTCCAAACTGGCGTGGTGAAGTGGGCAAAAGAAAAATGGATTCAACGCAGATCTCTTGACTGGGGAAGAATGTTTGAAATATTCAGCATTCCATCCATCATTTGTTGCAGTTACACTGTTTGCCCTAATTAGGATTGGTATGCCCAGACGGGGGTCCCTTGCTCACTGTGCCACTGGATTCAAGCAAGCCTGGCTGATGAAGGGTGAAATACCCCAAAACCGGTACCAGGATGCTTGTGTCCGATCCGGGGAGGACCTGGCTTGGCAGTTCGGTCTGGACTATTCCCATGAGGAACAGAGTCAAGAGTGATTTGCATATGGCTAGGTCCAAACTGGGGTGGCGTAGTGGGCAAAAGAACAATGGATTTAACCCAGATCTCTTGACTGGGGGAGAATGTTTGAATCATTCAGCATTCTGTCCTTCATTTGTTGCAGTTACACTTTTCGCCCTAAGTGGGATGGGTATGCCCAGATATGGGTCCCTTGCTCACTGTGCCACTGGATTCAAGCTAGCGTGGCTGATGAAGGGTGACATACCCCGAAACCGGTCCCAGAATGCTTGTTTCCGGTCCAGGGAGGACCTGGCTTGGCAGTTCGTTCTGGACTGTTCCCATGAGGCACAGGGTCAAGACTGATTTGCATACGCCTAGGTTCAAACTGGGTGGCGTAGTGGGCAAAAGAACAATGGATTTAACCCAGATCTCTTGACTGGGGAAGAATGTTTGAATCATTCAGCATTCTGTCCAACATTTGTTGCAGTTACACTTTTCGCCCTAAGTGGGGTGGGTATGCCCAGATATGGGTCCCTGGCTCACTGTGCCACTGGATTCAAGCTAGCCTGGCTGATGAAGGGTGACATACCCCAATACCGGTACCAGGTTGCTTGTTTCCAGTCTAGGGAATACCTGGCTTGGCAGTTTGATCTGGACTGTTCCCATGAGGCCCATTTTCAAGACTGATATGCATATGGCTGGGTCCAAACTATGGTGGTGTAGTGGGCAAAAGAACAATGGATTTAACCCAGATCTCTTGACTGGGGAGAATGTTTGAATCATTCAGCATTCTGTCCACCATTTGAAGGACTTACACTTTTCGCCCTAAGTGGGATGGGTATGCCCAGACGTGGGTCCCTTGCTCACTGTGCCACTGGATTCAAGCAAGCCTGGCTGATGAAGGGTGAAATACCCCGAAGCCGGTCCCAGGATGCTTGTTTCCGGTCCAGGGAGGACCTGACTTGGCGGTTCGTCCTGGACTGTTCCCATGAGGCACAGGGTCAAGACTGATTTGCATATGACTGGGTCCAAACTGGCGTGGCGAAGTGGGCAAAAGAACAATGGATTCAACGCAGATTTCTTCACTGGGGAAGAATGTTTGAATCATTCAGCATTCCGTCCATCATTTGTTGCAGTTACACTGTTTGCCCTAATTAGGATTGGTATGCCCAGACGGGGGTCCCTTGCTCACTGTGCCACTTGTATTCAAGCAAGCCTGGCTGATGAAGGGTGAAATACCCCGAAACCGGTACCAGGATGCTTGTGTCCGATCCGGGGAGGACCTGGCTTGGCAGTTCGGTCTGGACTGTTCCCATGAGGAACAGGTTCAAGAGTGATTTGCATATGGCTAGGTCCAAACTGGGGTGGCGTAGTGGGAAAAGAACAATGGATTTAACCCAGATCTCTTGACTGGGGGAGAATGTTTGAATCATTCAGCATTCTGTCCACCATTTGATGCACTTACAGGTTTCGTCCTAAGTGGGATGGGTATGCCCAGACGTGGGTACCTTGCTCACTGTGCCACTAGATTCAAGCTAGCATGGCTGATGAAGGGTGACATACCCTGAAACCGGTCCCAGAATGCTTGTTTCCGGTCCAGGAGGACCTGGCTTGGCAGTTCGTTCTGGACTTTTCCCATGAAGCACAGGGTCAAGACTGATTTGCATATGGCTTGGTCCAAACTGGGGTGGCGTAGTGGGCAAAAGAACAATGGATTTAACCCAGATCTCTTGACTGGGGGAGAATGTTTGAATCATTCAGCATTCTGTCCATCATTTTTTGCAGTTACACTTTTCGCCCTAAGTGGGATGGGTATGCCCAGACTTGGATCCCTGGCTCACTGGCTCACTGTGCCACTGGATTCAAGCTAGCCTGGCTGATGAAGGGTGACATACCCCAAAACCGGTCCCAGGTTGCTTGTTTCCAGTCCAGTGAGAACCTGGCTTGGCAGTTTGATCTGGACTGTTCCCATGAGGTCCAGGGTCAAGACTGATATGCATATGGCTGGGTCCAAACTATGGTGGTGTAGTGGGCAAAAGAGCAATGGATTTAATCCAGATCTCTTGACTGGGGAGAATGTTTGAATCATTCAGCATTCTGTCCACCATTTGAAGGACTTACACTTTTCGCCCTAAGTGGGATGGCGATGCCCAGACGTTGGTCCTTTGCTCACTGTGCCACTGGATTCAAGCTAGCCTGGCTGATGAAGGGTGACATACCCCAAATCCGGTCTCAGAATGCTTGTTTCCGGTTCAGGGAGGACCTGGTTTGGCAGTTCGGTCTGGACTGTTCCCATGAGGCACAGGGTCAAGACTGACTTGTATATGACTGGGTCGAAACTGGGGTGGCGTAGTGGGCAAAAGAACAATGAATTTAACCCAGATCTCTTGACTGGCAAAGAATGTTCGTATCATTCAGCATTCCGTCCATTTGTTGCAGTTACATTTTTCGCCCTAAATAAGGGTCAAGACTGATTTGCATATGGCTGGGTCCAAACTGGGGTAGCGTAGTTTGCAAAAGAACGATGGATGTAACCCAGATCTCTTGACTGGGGGAGAATGTTTGAATCATTCAGTATTCCGGCCATCATTTGTTGCAGTTACACTTATCTCTCACCCCAGAATAGATTTTTGGTAACATCCTTTTCAAACTAATATTACCACGCTACACAGCAAGCACTTGAACCCTCATTTAATATTAGGCCAGTGCAAAATTTAACCCCTTCAGTGCCACGCCCTTTCCCCCTCCTGTGCCGGGCGTTGCACTAGTGGGTGTGGTTCATGACGAGAGAGTCTCGTCATGGGCACAGCGCAACCGTGCTCCATGACGAGACTATCTCGTCATGGGCACTGAAGAGGTTAAAGTATGCCGGTGTAATTTGAGTATGTTTTGGTAATTTCTCATTGTGCTTGTGACACAAAATTCTTGAAACGATCAATTACGTTACAGTTAGAGTCAAAATTACAGTACACCATAATGCGAGTTGCTGTTGTTCTTGGCAATTGTGTTATTCATGCTATCTTTGTAGAGTGAAATGCGTCCTTGTGTCAAAATTTGACTCAAGGACGCATTTCACATTGGAACATAGAGCTATATGACATATCTGCATTTCATGTAATTATGCTTAATTTTCCCAAAAGTTTTTGTAATTACATGAACGCAAATTAGACACATTTTGCACACTCCTATTTAAAATACCGTACTATAATGGTTATTTGCATAGAAGCATGCGACAAAGAACACCAACTTTAACCTTCACACATTCATCCATCCACTATAAAACTACGGTACATCCACCAACATGTAGGCACCCACCAATCATAATATAAGAGCTTACAACCACCATTCTATGCCTACTCCAGAAACACTAAATGACCACGGATTCCCCATCACACAGCAATGTTCAATATGTTAAGCCTGTTCCCACATAGCGAATTACAAGCCAAGTGGCTTCCACTTAGGGCCATAGTGCCGGCCACTTGCTGGGGATACAGGACTCGAGTTCTTTGCATGGCCACTCTCATCTGCTTCGAGGAGGCTCCCACAGATCAATCTCTTGTTGGTGCTCCAGGTTTCTGTTTGGATAATGTTCTCGTCATCTGCTGCCGCCGTGCCCCCTTTCCCAACTCGCATAGCTGCCAACCCCCATCTGCAAATCGCCCCGTTCCTTGCTACGGAAGTGGTATTCAACCGTGACAACCATACCCCAGCCACCACCTCACCCAAGCTTCCCAGACTGTCAGGGGGCGAGGACGTGGTTCATAGTGACCCTTTGGGTCAGGCAACCAGAAGTCTTCCACAACCACCAATCCTACTGTAGCCACAGCCTGTAGGTTCTTCTAATCTTGCCCTACAAGATCATGGGCATCCAGTTGGTGGCAGAATCAGCCATCATCTCACCAGGACAGTCCATAACATTGGACAGTGGGTCTTACAGATGATTCGGCGGGGCTGCTCCCTTCCCTTCAAAACCATCCCCTCCTCTTTTACCTCCAACTCACGACCAACTGAGAGAGGATCATATGTCCTTACTCTGCGAGGAAGTCACAGCTGTCTTGGCCAGGGAACTCATAGAGAGGGATCTAGTGTCAGAATTAGGCAGTGGTTGCTATTCCCACTACTTTCTGATTCCCAAATAGAACAAGGGTTTCTCCCTGTCTTAGATCTGAGAACCCACAACCTCTTTCTTAAGGAGAAGAAGTTCAAGATGCTCACTTTGGCTCAGGCTTTGTCTGTGTGGGACCCAGGAGACTGGATGGTAGCGTTGGACTTGCAGGCTGCCTATTTTCGTATTCCCGTCCTCCCTGCCCATCAGCATTAACTGCGGTTTACAGTAGGCCTCTAGCACTTTCAATTATTTGTGCTCCTTTGCCTTATCAGCTCCCCTCTGGTGTTCACCAAGGTGATGAGGGTGTTCAGCAAGGTGATGGGGGTGTTCACAGCTCATAAACTCCGATCAGGGTTGCCAGTGTTCCCCTATCTCAATGACTGGCTGCTAAAGGCGGCATTGCCCAGGCTGTCGTCTCCCACCTCCAGACTACGGCAAACCTTCTGCATTTGCTGGAGTTCACTATCAACTTGCTGAAGTCACACCCGACTCCTTCTCAAATGCTCCCTTTCATCTGAGCTATTCTGGACACAGTGAAGCTTTGGTCCAATTGCGCTCTGGCATTTTACACTGTGTGGGAGGTTTCACTGGGGGTTAGGTGATTCCACACAACGCTACTTGGGCTACTAGACAGTCTGTTATAGACTCTTTCAGACTGCCATTTGTATATTTGCACATTCACTTCTGCTTTGTTCTGCGAGAGCCGCCATTTTGGTGAGGCTGCCCTCCAGTCTTTTTTATCCTCAGTGGGTATTTAAATCGGCCGATGCACCCGATGCGCAGCAGACACGCAGCTGACGCACCAAAGGCGCGCCTAAGGCAAGCCTGTCTGCACCAGTCCGTGTTCACATTGCGGCCAGCGCCAGTCATGCTGCCCGTGGGATTTGCCATTCATCAGCTTCTCCTTGCACTAAATATACCAGTAGGGAGCTGTGGGCACTGTGCTCTGTGCAATGCATTCATCTAGATTCCCCTTACGATGTAAGTTCTGATACAGGCTTTACTTGCCCAAATTGTGGTTTTACTATCCCACTGTTGGACCAAGCTTCGCTTACCTTCTATAATCCCTCTAGATCTTTACATTCTGGCGACTCTTTGGGAGCTTCTTTAGCCTAAAAAAAGGAATTGCTCAGGGCTGGACTGCTGAATTGTCGCTCTCTATCGAGACATGCCCTGAGATTTTTAACTTGTTAGCTGATAACTATTGGGATGTCAAGTTTCTTACAGATATATTCAAAAATATGTAGGGGTTTACCCACATTACCCTCCTATACTTGGGTAAGGGACTAGAAAAAGTAGAAAAAAGAAATGGGCATGGAGGAAATGATATCTATAGCCGCTAAATCATAGGGGACATCATATTTCCCTACTAATAGTACACAGTCCTATTATAGTTCATGAGAATCATATTTAAAGAACTGAACACATACCACAGAGACATTTTCTGAAAAAATGATTCATTGTTTTTGTTTTTCTTTAAAACATACAAACATTTATATACAAAGACATTTACATCACAAACAAAGAGAATCCAAGTTCATTAGTTACCTATACCCACTTGATTAAAAAATAATCAGTGTTTACAGACTAAATTAAGGCAATACACTGTGAGGTAGTCCTCTATGCACACGAGGTTACTACACTTCTAAAAGACCTCATTTCAAGTGTGCTTAAACCATAAGAAATATTATTGATTCCAGGCAGACTCCTCTCATCAAGACCTGTTGACGCGGACGTGTTTCGGCCCTTATTTTCATCTAGGCCTCCTCAGGACAAGGGTAAGGAAACCAACGTGAAGCAAACAATGATTAATAACTGTAAGCTTCTTGGCAACTCAATCTGTCCTGTGGCAACTTCCAATGGAGCAAACCACTGGTTCCATCACCTTTAAATGGGGGTAACAGGCAGTCTGTTGTTATGTGCAGTATTATTATCAATGGTCACATTTATTATAAGCGGGAATTATCCTCACTCTAATCGTTACCTCGGGTAGAAATACCAAATGCGGCACTCTTATTTCTAGTAAGGATGCACCGTGTTAGCGCCAAGCGATCCTCACTATACTCGCTACCATGAGTCAGACCGGTTCCATAATCCTTCGGTCCTTGATTGAAACCAATGCGCCGGTGGATGGACCGAAGGATTATGGAACTGCATTTGGTATTTCTACCCGAGGTAACGATTAGAGTGAGGATAATTCCTGCTTATATAAAACGTGACCATTGATAATAATACTGCACATAACAACAGACTGCCTGTTACCCCCATTTAAAGGTGATGGAACCAGTGGTTTGTTTTCAGAAGCATGGCATAAGGACGGTTTGCTCCTGATATGGCACTAGCCATCCCACAAGATTTCTCCATCAAACATCTCGATCGTGATAATAAAATTGGTGGTGGGATCGCAATGATACATCGTGCATCAACTCCGTGCTCTATCTCTAAGCTGAGCAACAATGACACAATCGAGGGCATGCTTTTCACTATTACCCTCTCCCCCACCTTTTCTGTCTCTGGTGTGCTTATTTACTATTCCACAGCTGGATCAGCTACTTTTTTACAATCTCTTTCTGAAACTCTGGGCCAACTCTATTCACAACATGCCAATTTTATGGTACTTGGAGACTTTAATCTCCACTTAGATGACATGAACAACAGATTGAGACTAGGGGCCGATTTACAGAACTAATCTGAGACAAAATCCTAAATTTACTACTTTTGGTATTCACAGAAGGCATTTAGTAGTAGTAAGTTAGGATTTTGTCTTAAGTTTGACTTAAGACAGACTTAAGACAGACTTAAGAAAGTATTAAGACAAACTTAGGACAGACTTAAGACAGACTTAAGACAGACTTAAGAGAAACTTAAGACAAACTTAGGACAAACGTAAGACAGACTTAAGACAGACTCAAGACAAAATCCTAACTTTACTACTATTAAATGCCTTCTGTGAATACCAAAAGTAGTATGTTTATGATTTTGTCTCAGATTACTTCTGTGAATCGGGCCCAACAATTTTTGGGCACTCTGGAAGGTTTTAATTTGGTACAACTTGTTAAGGGACATACTCATACAGCTGGCCATACCCTAGATCTTATTTTGGCCAACCCTCTCCTGATCAAAGTACTGCAGGCCGTTAATCTTATATGGTTGGATCATGTCTTAATTACTTTTGAGATTTTAAGTCCCACCCCATGTGCCCTACCCTGTACCATCAGGGAAATGTCCAGACCCTGGCACAAAGTTAATGACCTCCTTTTAGCTGACACCCTAAAATCTGCCATTGTTGACAAGACTGGAGTGTTAGAGCAAGATGTCGTGCTTTTTCATGTTTTGGTAGAGAAGGCTTTTGACACTAGTGCTTCTAAGAAAGTGTATTCTCCCAAGAGACTTAAGACTTCAGCCCCTTGGTTCTCCAACTCTTTAAAACTTCTTAAATCCAGCTGTAAGACTAACTATGATGTAGAGGCCAAGGCAGTTTATCAGGAGGCTCTTAAGAAATATCATAACGCCATATACATGACTTGTAAAGCTTTTATTGCCCTGTCAATCTCCTAAGCAGATAACTCCGCCAAAGAATCATTTAAGGTGGTTAACGCCTTTCTTTATCCATTGGCGACTAAAAATACGCTTTTTCCTTCAATGGAACTCTGTGCAGAACTTTCTGATTTTTTTCCATACCAAAATTCAGGTTATTTACATTTTCTTTTCTCATCCTTCCACAGCCTCTTGAGGGTTTTTTCGCTCTTTCTTCTGCTCACTGTTCTCCTGTTTTTCTCCCATCTCCCTTGAAACATCTGCTACTGATCTTGTCAATTGTAAATCATGATATTCACTTGATCCATGCCCCCCGGCTTCTCTTAAAAAGGCTATATCAGTGATTAACCCAGTGTAAACCACTTGCTCAATGAATCTCTTGCTCAAGCAATGGTCCCCTCTGGATGGAAGCATGCCTTGCTACTCCCCTTACTTAAGAAGCCTTGCGCTGACCCTAAGATTCTGTGCAACTTTAGGCCCATCTCTCCTGCTTATTTTTTATTTATTTATTTGAAGAGCTTTATAAAGCGTGAACATGACCCAGAGAAGGTTATCAGAGCGCTGTACATCAGAAAAAGCATACGATTAGTCACTAAGAAAGCAAACATCCTAAACATTTGTAGAGAACCAACCCCAATACTATAGGAGTGAACCCAAACATGAGGAACATGTAACAAGAACATAAGTTGCATTCTGAAAATGTCTCAAACAAATGAGATAGTCATGATTTCTCTAGAATATAAAAAGATCAGTTCTGTGTCTTCAAGACAGTTGTTGCAGCTGGTTATTCAGGAGAAGACCTTTGACTTTAATTTTGAATGAGGAGGGCGAAGGGTTGGAACGAATATCGGGCGGAGGAACGTTCCAAATTCTTGGGGCCTGAATTTGTGCAGTTTCAGCAGGAGAGTGTTGGAGCTTCCTAGGGATCGAGACATACCAGAGTTCAAGCTTATTTTCCAAGTAAGTGGGAGTATTATGGTGGAGCACTTTGTGCGTCAGGCAGGCAATCTTGAACTTAATCCTATCTTCGAGCGATAGCCAGTTGATCTGAATTAAGTCAGGTGTGATGTGATCATCTTTACTATGGTAAAGTTGTTACAAAAAATGTCAACAGACAGCCCACTTTTTTCTTGGAGGAAAGCCTTTTGCTACAGAACTCGCAACCAGGTTTTCGGCAGTGTTACAGTACTGAGACCATTTCTTCTTGAAAAGCAATCTTGACTTAAATTCCCCAGTTACGTTAATGCTGCTGGATTACTCAACAGCTTATGATATGATTTCTCATGCTTTTTTGCTTGAGAAACTGGAATGCATGGATTTTACTGATCATGCCTTGTCTTGGTTTAAGCCCTTTATATGCAAACATACACAGGCGGCCATTCTCCCTCCTTTTACATCTACAGCAAAGCTTTAAATGTTGGCGTTCCACATGGTTCGACTCTTAGCTCTACCCTTTTTAATATATACATGTCACCTCTGGCCAATATTGTGGAGTCCTTCAGAATTAGAGGAGTTGTTTCATACGCTGACGATGCTCAGCTGTTCTTAGATTTTCACGAAAATCCCTCTTCAGCATTGAACTCTTTTAAATCTTGTCACAGATCAGTACTAGTATGGATAAATACCATTTATTTGAAGTTGAACTCAGACAAGGCTGAAATTCTATTCTTTTGTTCTGTATCTCTACCTGAATCCAACCTTGGGTGGCCATCTGAGATGGGCAATCCTCCTTGCTCGTCTCCTGTGGTCAGAAACGTATGCGTTAAATTCGATGGTGTGCTTACCTTTGAATCTCAGATAAAATCGCTGTCTAGTTCTTGTTTCCTGACTCTGAGATCTCTGAGACGTATAAAGCATTTTATTCCCATGGAACAGCAGAAAATCATTGTACATGCTTGATCACTTAAAAATTGGATTATTCTAATAGTCTCACGTTCCCTTCCGTTTTTTACTCAGCATCTTCAGATTATTCAAAACGCTGCTGCCCGATTGATCCTGAAACTTCCTGCCTTGTGCTCTATCTCTATCTCTAACTATTTGCGTCGGCTTCACTGGTTGCCAATCAGCAAAAGGATCCAGTTTATGGCCCCCTCTTTTGGTATAAAGATTTTTAATTCCAGGGGTCCTTTATATCTTAGGCGCCGGTTCTAACTCTCTTACCAGGTGCGATCCGTTCATTCTAATAATCTTAATTTGCTTCAAACCCCTTGTGTTGCTAAATCCAGAAGAGGAGATGGTTTGTTTGCTTATCTGACAGCCAGAAAGTGGAAGGCCTTGAGAAGCTGTCCATCTGAAGCAGCTCTCAGGAAAAAGCTTAAAGCGCTTCTTTTTGACTCTGTAAGAACCTCTTCCTAAACTGATTTCTGCCCTTGAATTTAGTGGATACTCTTACCGCTAGTGCAGGGACACTTTTTTAGGTAGCTGTGCGCTTTATAAATGTATTATATTGTATTGTATAATGTACTCTTATGTTGAAGGTAAATTTTCCATGCTCACAGTTGTTGGAAGAATTTCCACCATTTTGTATACTTCCTGCAAGACTGTTATGTCTGTGCCAAGAGCTTATCAGAACAAATCAAGAAGAATCAAGAAAACTATAATGCACATTCTGCCCTGTTAGGCAGCATGTTGTGGGGTGTTGTACTCTGTGTGTTGCTGGCAGGACTCTTGGCCTGGTCCACGCTGACATTTCCGTGGTTGTGGCCACCCTGAGGGGATCAGTATGGCACATCAGATGTGAAGGATGGTGATGTGACTGCTAGGTGCTACGCCAGGCAAAGGATGTCAAACATGGGCTCCTTCTTCGCGTATAAACTCCACATCATAATTTATAGGAAAGGCGCATGGATAAGAATCATGAGCTACCCTTTCCAAGATGTTGGTTGTTTAAAGGCAAGCTGCTTAGGATTCCAACCTAAGATGATGTCAAGTCTTTTCCTAAAATGTCAGATCCTGTTTCATTTATATATAAAAGAATGCTTTTATAAGTGATGGATACATCACAAGGCATTTGTTCAACTATTTTTTTGTCTCATTCCTCACCCCTTGCTACTATTTATGTTCCAGAATGTTGTTCCTTACAGCTATAACTTCCTTTGGATCTCCTGTTGGATCTCATTGCCTGGCTCTTTTCTGTGTTAATCTTCATCTGCAATCAAGAAATACAAGCTTGCCAAGGCGGTTGTATGCCCTTCGTGGCTTTTTCTTCCTAATTGGGACACCTAAAGGAGACATTTAATACCTTTATGGGAACTATTCTGAGCAAGGTGCCTCTTGGCTACTTGAAGGATTCACACTTCCCTTAGCCAATCCAGAAGAAGACTTTATGGGCTTTCTTAGCGTCCAGCCATTTACACAGACTTTTTCCCATCATAATGCACATCCCATGCCAATACAGCCATTGACAGACACTTAGATGGGGAAACTTTCGCTGCCTTGCTGCAAACTCTAAATGCAGCATATGTTCTATCACTAGTTTGTCAGAGGACCTAAATATGTGATACAGTGTTCACAACCTAGGCTGCAACTTCTCACAAAACGTAAAGAATACTTATCTGTGAACTTGTGTGGTGTCCTAATATAAATCGCCAACAAAATAACATCACTTGTGACCTGGAGAGGACCTTACTTCACAGCAACGGTGGACAAAACATCAACCAACAAACCTCTCATCCAGGTTTTTAATCTCCAGCATGTCCTGTGTATGTAGTCTGCAAATGTATTATTTTAGTCTAGGCCTTGCCTCTGTTGCTGGAGATTTAGAAACATGAGAGAAAAGTAAGTTCAGGAATAATAGTTATAAACTTTGGAAATTATGTGTTGTCACTTGTGTTTCGATTAATAAATCTTCAAATGTTGTACAGACCACTTATTCCATTGAATTTAATTTCCAAGTAAATCTCTATCTTTTCCATTCCTAATTGGTTTACTACAGCTCCATCTAGAAGATAATTAGTAATCAAGTTGGTTCGTTTTGGAATTTATAAAGAGCATTCTTCTTTTGAAGCTAAGTATTTACTAATTTTGTTATCTTTTATTATCATTGGGACCTTCCAAGATCTGCTTGCATTATCTCTCAGGTGTCTACAATTGGCACACACAAATTCTTATGCACAGAGTATGTTTTTTATAACTCAACCCTTTAGAAGTTACTTAGCTTCTATTTCAAAGAGGTATGCCTAGTGTTAAATCACCAACGTCGCATGCGTTATTTATAGGTGACTTAAAGACCCATAATGAATTATTGTGTTTTGCATTATGTCTGTATTCTCTAAAATTATGCCAAAAAAGAAAATCAATGTTTTCTATCAGTAAATGTGTTTTTGTGTTTAAGTTTCAGATAAGGAGATCAAGAACGGGTAAAAATACAAAACGTATTGTTCTTCTGAACTACACACATATTTAGTGAAAATTGTATAGAAACATCAACAAAATGAATATTCACTTTTCTGTAAGTAAGAATGAACCACACAAGAAGAAAGAAATATGAGGAGAGGAGGGAATAGCATTGATTTAAACATGATATTAAGGCAAAAAATAATATCACAAATAAAACAAGCTAATTTAAGTTTATGAGCCAGATGTAGGTAAAAGCAGTTTTGCAAGTCCTTAATAACGAATTTTAGGGAATCGCTATTAGGGACTCGCAAAATGCCATGTAGGTAGGAATCGCAAAAATTTTTGCGATTCCTTAAGGCCAAATTGCACTTTCTTTTGTGCTTCTTACATTGAATTTAAGAAATCGCAATTTGCGATTCCTTAAATGCAATCGCAAGATAAGGAATCGCAAATTTTGAGATTACTTATTTTTCAAGGGGTTTTTTGTGTGCTACATTGCACACTGCTAATTTGCGATCGCAAATGCTGAAATTCTGTGAATTTCAGCTTTTACGATCGCAAATTGGCTTCCTACATCTGGCCCTATGTGCCTATCAATGATGGTCCCACAACAAGGAAAATTTTCACTAAATAAAATAAATTATTATAAAGGTAGAACCTCCAATGAACAGACAGTGACTGGCTGCACCTGGGTGACAGGCCTATGTTTTTAACCTCTCTGATCCATCGCTTTGTTGCCTTACACTATTCAGCTATCCTGACTGTTCTGGTACTAATGGCAAAATAAGTCATGTAATCACTCATTAGGTGTTGGGCCTTGAGGATCTGGTTCTTAGTCTTGATCTTACTTCGAAACGAAGATCTAGTGCGCAGCCAACGCCCCACGGGAAATCTTCCACATTGCGAAGACTCTTCTGGAGCTTCCCCTCCAGGGATATCACCTGATTCCACTCCAGCCCGTTGCAATGAACTCACTGAATTTTTCCACAAAAAAATTCAAGAAATATACAATATATTTCCCCACTCCCCCTGCCTCAGCAACCTTCACTTAAAAGATAACTCCCCCTCTGACATCAAACACCAACTAGAGGAACTTCCAATCATTAACTTGGACACTCTATTTGAAATTTTCTCCCAGGTAAAATCTGGCTCCTCTCTTGATCGGGCATCTCTCCACTTTCTACATAAGGCTGAAGAAGTAATACTCCCAGCCATATTGGAAGTGATAGATCTGTCCATCTCCACTAGCCAAGTCCCTCCATCCTGGAAACATGCCATGGTAAGAGCACTGCTTAAAAAGCCAAGCCTAAATCCCGAGGTCCTGGGTAACTATCATCCCATCTCGCTTCTCCATGTGATAAGCAAGATCTTAGAAAAATATGTCAATATAATTCTTTCCGAGTTCTAAGAAACCCACATTCTATTCCACGCTTCCCAAACTGGATTCTGACCACAACATGGTACAGAAACTGCTCTTCTTGCAGTAGTCGAGGAATCCAAGAAAATTCTAGACCATGGAGGCGCAGTTGCTATTATCCTCCTCTACCTGAGATACTCTTTCGATACTGTCAACTATGATATCCTTCTTAACAAACTTTAAAATGTCGGAGTCTCAGGTGCTGTCATCACTTGGCTTCAGTCTTTTTTAGACTACAGATTATTCCAGGTTTTCGAATGAGGTAACGCCTTCAGGAGCCTGTTGCTCAGTTGCGGAGGGCCCCAAGACTCCTCACTGAGTCCCGCATTGTTCAATGTATACATGAGACCTCTCACGGAGATTGTCTTGTCCAGTGCTTAATTTGTGGCGGTGCTTTCCGGTGCTTAGCACCGGCACTTATTTCTTAGGGCCGGGTCTACTCGCAATAACTGTCTCCCGGCGAACAGATTATATCACTCTGTAATGGTTAAATCCATGCCTGCCTGGGTTTAGTCAGTGGTGTGGTGCCTGATTGGGCTGTATTTGTTCATGCTGTAAAATATAAAATTTGTATGGAGCGGCTGGCCGCCTTATCACAAGGCACACAGACGGCACACGCACACCACTAGAAACCGCCTGGGCGGGATGATGTCATCCCCGTCCTCCCTCCTTGGCTTTGAATAGTCAAGTGTTCAACCCCCAGTCAAATTGACCAATGCCGATCAGAGTCCCTGCTTTTTACCCGCCCCAGCGTAATGCGCAGCTGCAGCATTAGTCATTGGAACGAAGCAAGCAGCTAGCAGCAGGCCTAGAAATCAAACCAAAACAAGGCAGTAAGTAATTATTTCACTTCCGTTTATTAACATAAGCCATGGAAGCAGGTCTGTCTCTTTAATGGTTTTAGTACATGCGTGCCCGGAAAAAGTGCCTCCTCTGATTTCATTCTAGTGCTTATTTATATGTGAAAGTACTGAGGTTACATGCGGTGCTAGCAGTCTCTCATCTTAGCGCCTGGTGGGGTCAGTACTAGACTTCGCCTGGCCTGGATCTTAACCTCATCACCTATACCAGAGTGGGGTGTTATGGCTCTCAATCCGGTTTTGGGGGCATCTGCCAAGTGTGCTAAATATCTGAACTTTTGCTTGGGCTTGCTTTTGCCGTCTTAGGCAGCCATCGTTCGGTGCCTCTGCTGACAGGAGTGCCCAAACTTTGGACGTCCACTTGTAAAGACTATCGGCCTCCTAGTTTATCTTTCGTCATTGGCATTGTGTCGCTACGTAGCAGCACGCACTCTTTAAGGTGCCCAGAGCCATTATCTTCTCTAGTGCGTTTATGTTAGTGGTGAATCAAATATCACGTCAAGTATCAATTATACCATTTGTTTCTCTGTCCAGAAAGGTGCAAGCAGTTTCTGTGGTGTTGGTAGCATACACCATAAACTGATACCACAAAGCAACGGAGAACGTCGCATTATGCACCGATGAAGTGGTCTGTATAGATAATTACTTGCTGGCGATTGATTTATGCACCTTATAGACACTACCAAGGGAATAATGCAATTCTGTGGCTGCAGTGTTTTAGCAAAATTATGTGCTTGCCACATTGGCCACATAACCCATCGTCTGCTGCATATTCTGCAGATTTTTACACCAAAAAAATGTTTCTACCTCAAACGGATCAAAAACCATGTTGGCGTGTTCCAGTACAGTGGAAGGCCATCTGTAAAGGTTAAAAGGTCACATTTCAGATGCTTATGCTTTTTGCTGTTGTTGGTAGTTAAACTGGTACTAACGAGGTGACATTTTTGCGCAGTATTACCATGTGTAAACAAAGACAAAATAATGATGTAATACTATCTCGAAATGTACTGCATTACGCCGCATGATTTGCCTTTTCCTTTAACATAATTTAGCCAACCCTGGCACATAATTTGGTCCTCCACTGTCGCATAATTCCTGAGCCCCTATTTATGGGGACATGCATAAAGCAGAGCAATGGCGTTAAAGGGAATTAAGTTATGATACACACCAATTCGAAGCCTTGAAACACCATTATAAAATTGGCAAACTAACGCCTCTTTCTCAGAGGCACAAAAAATGTAAAGTCGACCACAAAATATTTGCGCCCCGTTTAAAGCAGAGTTTCATCTCAAATTACACTCAGTCGCAAGGTTTGTGTGCCTGTAATTTCCTGCAAGTAATACCTAGAAAAACAGTGCAGCAAAAACAATGTGCTGAGGGTAATGTGGCCTTGTATTGATCACTAACAGGAGGCTGCTGTCACTTGGATAAAATTGACTGCAGTGTGTTAAACACTCCCAATCATGTATAAATAAATTATTGCTATAAAAAAAGTTTTGACACAGTTAACTTCTAGTGACTCACATAGTTTGAACAGATATCTATTGTTTTCTTCTGGAAGCTGCAGCTTGAAGGAAAGCATTGTTTGCTCTGCCACAATTCATTTGCTATTTGGCTGTTGTGGTTGTTTTTCATGTCCACATTTCACTATATTTTTTAGAAGTGATTTAAAATTGGTGTTACACTTCAGCGTTACGATCACGTTATTAGGCCATTTCCCACAGTGGTAACTTTCACCTTGTGAAAACGTGTGCAGTTTGCTGCTTATCACAACACTTCATGAGGTGAAGGTTTACTTTTCATCCCCATTTCTTGCTCTATCAGATAAAGTCTTATATATGTTTTCTTTACAAGAGGTAGCTCTTGTGCTCCTTCCTGATCAGCTGTTCAACAGGGTTTGCCAAAATGTATTTCGTTTCAGTTTCTTCATATTTTTCTTCTAAAAAAAGAGGTGGCTTTTCGTGTGTACCAACTACAAACCGCATTATGCCAGTAGGAATGTTAGCCCTACAGATCAACACCCTTCAATCTACTAAGTGTGTGCCTACAGGTTTGTTGTTTCCACAGATGTTAAGTTGGAAGGGATGTAGGGGAGCAAAACATCATGGCAGTTTGATACTCTTCTAATACTGTAATGGCTATCAGACCCTGGAATAAAGAGAAACTTAACAAAAACCTTATTTGTGGCAAATGTAAACACACATTGGTTTTATATTTATTTTGAAGTGCAGTATTGTTCAAGCTGGGATTGTACTCATGATTAAGATTTCAACTGGTATGGAGCACTCCACATTTAAACCCTAGCAGAGCAGTGGACTAATTATAATATAATGCAGCAGAAATGCTAGTTTGGTTCTTTTGCTACTTAATCACAGAGATGTGTCCCTGGGCTACAATATAGCTTTTGTGAGAAACTGGGTTGTTAGTGAGAAGTGTGAAACCCTACTTAAGAAACAGCCACAATCTTTGATAGGGCGAACCACAAAAAGTAATTTAATTAACCTATGCTTAACGCCAAGAAGATAGTCTTTGCTGTCCTGATAATTAGAAAGCACATTAAAAATTGTCATAAATTATAAATGAAATGTTACATGAACAGATGTTTCTCGTCACTCACACATACTTCAGAAGATGAATGCATATGGGATTTGTAAGGGACTGCGGATGGTGTTTGCGCACAGTGTGAATGTTTGGATGTATAGATAGAACATGCTAGGGGGTTCTCTGAATGTTTGTAACTGGTACAAAAAATAAAAAAGCAGCTAAACACAGAACTGTTTGAGGGTCAAACATGATGTAGGCCACTTAGCAGTAATGAATTATCCACCATAGTGGCCTAATGGTTGTTGTAGGTGATTTATATTGTTTCTGTGTAGTGATGAGGGCTCTGACTCCATCTAGTGGGTTTCGGGATTTATTTTCTATCTATACTTCTATTGAGAAGGTAGGTCTTCTACTTCAATAGAGAGCTATCAAAGGTGGTTGGGTATTAACCTTGGGGAAGGGTAGTGGTGGAAGTGGGCCTTTGTCTGAAATCAGGACCCCATCATGAAAAGTCTGCAGTGCGCAGATCATTGTCAAGCTTTCTCTGATAAGCTTTCCATCAGGCGATGAGTTACAGTTGGGAGGAAAGATCTTTCTTCTTGTAGTCAGTTGCTCGCTGAAATTCAGATTGGGTATTAAATCTGTCTTTCAGCAGTGCTAGTTGTGGCTGGAGCCAATAGAAGAAGTGGGAGGGGCCAGTAAAGGCAGTGGGTGTAGCTTCCTGTATAAAATTGAGCACCTGCACTTAATATTTTACAAATTAAGCACTGGTCTTGTCATATGAGATTAACATTGTCACATATGCTGACGACACACAACTGGTGGGTGATCTGAACCACTCCCAGAACCTTCCTTCTAACCTGGAATCCTGCCTAGAGAAGGTGGCCAAATGAATAGAATACTCCTGTTTAAGCTCAATGGAGATAAAACAGAGCTAATGGTCACGGCAACCCCTCTATCTCTGATTTTGGACTAGCCTGGACAAACTGTTTCAGCCTTCCTCCTGCCCCTAATTCTAGGATTGAAAGTCTAGGTGTTTGGCTGGCTAAGTCTTTCAAATTCAATCACCAAGCAGTGAAACTGACAGCAACCTGCTATGGCATTCTTAGACTGCTTCGGAAAGTCCTACCGCTCCTTCCCATGTCGGCAAGAAGAGTCATGGTCTAGGCGCTGATTCTACGGGAATTCCCTTTATCTCAGGGTCCCGAAGTCTGCAATATGAAAACTTCAAGCCGTACAGAACTGTGCAGCCAGGTTGCTGCTTAATATTCCGAAAACTCAGTCTGCCAAGCCATCTCTGAAGTCGCTACTCTGGTTGCTAATTAACCAAAAATAATATTTCAACCCCTGTGTATAGCCCACAAGATCCTCTGGGGGAAAGGGCCCCAAATCTTCCATTCTCTCATCACCTTCTATCACCCTAAGAGAGGCCTACGTTCAGCTAACTTATTCTTAGCTTCAATCCCTAAAACAAAAAGGGCTAGATGTGGAGGTTGTTCCTTCTCATATAACATTGCCAGACTGTGAAACACCCTTCCCCCACATCTTTGCACAGTGACCCACCATCTCTCCTTCCGTAAGCTCCTAAAATCCTGGCTGTTTCAGAATGCGGCCCAATAACCACCCTGCCTGCTGTACTGCCTGACGCTGCTAGTGCTGGAATGCCTCTGCGTAGCTATGTGCTCAACAAATGCTGAATAATAATAATGATCTTGGGATTTTTGGGGTTTGTTAGTGAATTGTTGCAATGTTGAGCACATTTGTTTTCTGTTAACATTCATACAAAGTAAACACTGTCAAAGGTGTGGCTTTTCCCCAGACAAGGCTCAGGCGTCCGATTTTGTGACTCTTACATTCCTTGACATTACTTTTGCCTTACTTTGGGAAAGATAGATCATATTGAATTGTGGAATGAGCAGGCGATCCACATGGCATTTGAAGCTGTATTGTATCTTTTTAGGGATTTTACACTTGTTGGTGTGTTTTTTATCATGTAAATGCTTCCTGAAATAGCCCTGAAGGCAAAGGTGGTCCATTATGGTCCATAGAGTAAGGCTGAACCAAGTTTCTTAATCATTATATCACAAAGGACGTAGGAGGAGGAACAAGAAGAGACAAGGACGAACGTCCTCCTATTCATGTAATCACACTGCAAGTCCTCCTTGCTACGGTGTAACACATCTAATACATTTTCAAAAGTATCAAAAGAATATGGTCATTTGTGGAATGTTTCATGATTGGACCCGATCTTGAACCAGTCAAAGATGATCCAGGTGAAATCTGCTGCCCTCGTCTTGGGGATATTGTGAGGTGTTTTGTAAGGTTGGTACCTGAATGAGTCCTTCCTGATGGGCACCTATGAGTTTTAAGGTGTAGGGCCTAGTTGAAGTAGGGAAAAGTATAAGTAAAAGGATTAAGGTTAAATCAATGCACGCTCCCTTTTATTTCTACCATTGGGTACCTAATAACATTTGCTCTATCCACCAATAGATCGTTTTAGCCTTAATCATTTCTCTCATTACGAAGCACCCCTCTAGGTACCAGCCTTAAAAACACCTCACAAGCTCCTGTATGTTAGGGTAGCAGCACCTAGAAAAAGCACCTAGAAAAAGCTCCCAGGAACACACACACATGCTTCTGCAGGGTAGGAGGCTGAGTGTTTTCGTGGTTGAGACACCAAGTTCTCACAGGATTAAAGGCAATGTTATCATGTTTCCAGCACACCCTATGTAATAAGGGAGGGTTACAGGTTATGATTTTGTGCTTTCCCTGGGTGTGGAACGACGTTCTTGGAGGATAAGGAAGAGCTCATTAGCTTAAGGAGAAACAGTCCTCCCAAAGTACGAGGCAGAGCTCTCTTGGAATAGCAGACAGAGTCCTCAGGAGGGTGGAGCACTTTCTGAATAATAGAGAGGTTTCCGGGTAGGAGATGGCGCTCACTTAGAAAAGGCAGCACTCTCAGGGTAGGAGTCAGAGCTTCCAGGATAGGGGCCAGATCACTCTCAAGGTAAGAGAAGGAGCTCCACCAGGCAGGCAGCTGCGTGCATCCGATAGAATATCCCAAACGGCAGGCAGATGTTGGTGATGAGAACCCAGGTGGGCAGCCCATAGAACTTCAACTCCAGATTGTTGTCAAACCGCAGTCGAGCCCCAAACGCTGGAAGGATCCACAGCTGAGGAAGAGAAGAATAATGACTTTTAGGGGTAGTGCCATAGACCAAAGGAAATAACTAGTCCATTGGCTTTCAGTTGAACCAATCCAAGGCTGGAGCAATCTAGAATAAAAACATTCATATGTAGCCTAGCAATTACAACAAAAAAAAAAGGCTCTTAGATGGACAGTCGTGGAACATAAGATAAGATCCAGGGTAGTCACTTCAAGAGAGATTGTGATACACGCAGAAAGGCTGGGACTCTCCACAGGAACAAATCCCATCATCAAGGGCACCCCAGTCCCAAATGAAAGAAGCAAAGCAACACCAAATTACAGAGTGGGAAAAAGAGATTTGAATTTTGAAAAGATCTGGGATGAAGGCATTTACAGGGACAGGTAGAGATCTAAAAAGCAAGATGTTCAAGAACAAAGAAGTTTAGAGAGCACATCACTCACCCAGTGGATGCAGACGTCTAAAATATGTACAGAGGGAAGGTGTTAGAGCAAAGGCTAAAACATTCAAGAACAAAGAGTTTCAGAGGACAGTTTCGGTGTAACTGCTGGATAGATTTGGAATGAAGACTGTGATAGAAACAGTGACTGAGCCCTACACAGAAACAATGATTCTTTACAAAGAGACAGTAACAATTCAAAAGGCAAGAAAGACCTAGAATAGTATTTCAGGAGAACAGTGACAGATCAAAAGAACAATGAAATGATGTCGAAAAAGTCTCGCTGGAATCAGGAGTGTAGCTGAAATGTGATAATTATTGCACCACATGTTAAACCGCTCATCAAGTTGTACATCAATCCACAGTACATATACTGTTTTGGCAATGTGCATAGCACCCTTGCCATATGCACTTCACTGAAAACATAGGGTCAAATTTCGGGACGTTGTAAGGCCAAAAATATGAGGTTTCTGGGGCAGAATAAAACTAGGGTTGTGCAAAATGTGTGTAATTCGCTTGTACGTAAATAATTAAAATGTCGGTAAAATGATGCAAAATTACACCTAATTATTCAAAATGCAAAACCAGCATTTCGTCCTATAGTTTAGTGTGAAATGCATCCCTTGGCCGTTTGGACACGAGGACTCCTTTTAAAAATGTTTTGCTGTGAATGGCACGTAATTCATTAAATGACATGGCATAACAGCTGAATTTCGCAAAAAGGTACATGAGATACACCAACGTAATGGAAATGTCACCTGGGCCAAACTAAAATAATAGGGCTTATTTATAAACAGTTGCGGCCCCTCCGCTAAGGTGAAGGTGCGTCACCCACTGTTCGTAGAGCAGTGAAAGAGGGAAAAACGACATGATAATAACTGAACGGTATCATTGATTGATTGATTGATTTTATTTTTGGTTGCTGCGGGCGGTTCTGGTGGCTCAGGGAGTAGGAGTAAACTATGCGCATGACTGCTTGGACCACCATTTTGCGTTAGGTATAATGTATGCAGGGCGGGCATTCTCATGTAAATAAGCCTCCTAGAAGTGACGAAGTGAAATCTACTAGATTTCATTGCGCCACTTCTAGGGTGCAAATGCGTCAATATCTTACGCCGGCCTCACAACAGGCATAAGACTGACGCAGGCTCTTTCACATGGGGCTTGCCCCATGTGAAAGGACACATTGCTGGAGTTGCGTTACTTTTGTGACACACTCCAGCAATGCGTCACTTTTGCGCCTACAGATACTTCAGAAATACTGACGTATCTGTAACTCCTTGCGACATGATGCGTCATACAGTAAATATGACGCATCCATCATGTCGCAAGGAGGGCGCACTGAGAGGTGACGCCTCGCTGCTTTCACACAGCGAAGCATCACTTCTCATAAATGAGGCACAGAACTTGTAGGTAGCGGGGGCATGACAGTTCCTGAAACTCGGTAGACAGGTATGTAAGGCAGGGTTGCCACATCTTGTCAAAAAGGGAAAGACGCTGCATTGCCACTGCCGTTAGCTTCTCCATCCCGATTGTGTCCCACAATTTGTGTAGCCAATCTAGTTGTGTCGGAATAGCTACCGTGCCCCATTTGCTATTAGAGGAGGTATTTGGCTGCCCCTAGTGCGAGAGTCATGGCTTTACCACGAGGCGAACATAAAGGTTAGGTGAGTGGGTTTGGGAGGCCCAATAATACATAGCTTGGGAATCTTGGAATATCGTTTGTATATATGGTATTTATTGCATCTAGGTCCCCTTCCCAGAAAGGGTGGAACTTGGGGTATTGCCATAAAAAGTGAGTGAGTGTGCCCTGTTGTCCACAGTGTCACCAGCAGCGGTCATCCCCAGCCGAAGCCCATGCGGCCTTTTTAGCTGTGTGAGGTACCACTAGTGTGTAATTTTCAGGAGCATTTCTATACTGGTGGTGTTTATAGCAGATGCCTGGGTGCGGTGCAGTATGTCATCCAACTGCTTGTCAGTGAAGGGTCTCTCACATTCGTTTTCTCAGCTGGCGCGCCCTGGTGATTGTAGCGGAGACTGCGGTGCATTTAAAAAGGTGTAGAGGTCAGAGAGTATTTGCTTGTCTGTGTGTCTTGTGATCAGCCATTTTTGAAAGTGTGTTAACACTCTGCTGGCATGTGGCCGGATCCAGGGGTGTGTCAGCCAGTGACCTACCACCAAATACTGCCAGCGTGAAGCCTCTAGGAAGACATAAGAGGTTTGGAGCAAAGAGAAGTCCATGAGGCCACCTGAGTCGATTAAATCCCCAATATCTTTGCAATTGGCTTCCTGCCAGGCCATATATACCACACCAGTGGTCGTTGGGGGGAAATCTGGATTGCCTAGATTGGGAGTCTTGAGGAGATAGTGGCTTAGAGAGAACATGCCACAGCTGAACGCGTTCCCAGACCCCAAAAGTGGCTTGGATCACCAGTGAAAAGTAGACACTGGGCGGCATGTAGGTTTTTGGAAGCCAAGGAACTTTCCAAATGTACATGCCCACAATTGCCTGGACCACAAAACACCAATGCTTCTCCATTAAGGTTCGAGACCACTCCACCATGTAGCAAATTGAACTGCTTCATAGTAGCAGAGAAGGTTCAGGATCCCCAATCAACCCGTTTGTAATAGCAAGTAGGCACGAGTCTTAGAAATCCTAGTATGTTTGCTGGCCCAGATAAAATCCCAGATGAGGGTCTGCAGTTTATCCAAGAGTGTTAGGGGGAGGGGGTGTGGGAGAGTTTGCATCACTTAGAGGAGCTTAGGTAATAGTGTCATTTTAATGGCTGCTATGCGCCCAAACCAAGATAGGCTATGGGTTATCCAAGTGGCGAGAGTTGAACGTGTGATGGTCAGGAGGAGGTCATAGTTCTGGCCGACTATAACCAGGAGTGTGAGTGGATCTGAAACCCCAGATATGGGATTCCATTCTCCGCCCACTGAAAGGGCATGAGGGATGCCAATCAAGCCTTCTGCAGCACTGGGATAGTTATACCAAGGGCTAATGACTTTTGCAGGTTGGCCATAAATCTGGAGGCGGCACTGAATGCAGTCAGCTCAGTCACTACAGCTGTTAAGGAGTGTTCGGGGTCTGTTAAGGGTCAAAAGGACATCATCTGCATAGAGCATGATCTTGTGCTCTCTCCCGGCCATGCATATGCCTGAAATGTTAGGGCTATTCCGTATACCCTCCGCTAGAGGCTCCATATAGAGCACAAAAGGCAAGGGAGGCAGGGGGCAACCCTGTCAGGTCCTGCGTGTAATGGGGAACGGGGTGGATGTCACTCCTGTGCAGAAAGGACCAGTGCCGATTAAAGGCCTTTTCGGCATAAACGGGAAGCAGAACGGCTGGTGTCTGAGTATGCCGCACCTTGTTCAACAGATGGCACAACCGCGTTGTCTTAACACTACACCTCTGCTCTGGAACAAACCCAGCCTGATCGTGGTCTACCAGACCTTGTACAAAGGGGGCTGGTCTGTGGGCGAGTACGCTGGTAAAGATTTTTGCATCAATGCTCAGGAGGGAGATTGGGCAGTAAGAAGCACAGCATTTAGGGTCGTTACCAGTTTTTGGGATCACCGTGATTGTGGCAAATCAAATAGAGTCAGGAAACGTGCCCATGTCACTGAAAGTGTTGAACAAGCGGGCCAAGAGGGGGGTGAGTCGCAGGGCAAAAGCCTTTTAAAATATGGCACAATAGCCATCTGGGCCTGGTGCCTTGTTAGACTGTAGCTTCTGGATGGCAATTAAGACTTCTTGGGTGGTGATATCCGCATCAAAGACAGAAAACGTGGTCACACCAGCTTCAGCGTGAGACACTTGAGACAAGTATGCCTGTGCATTCGAGTCCAGTAGAGACTCTGCTGTGTAGAGAGATTCATAGAATGCCCAAAAAGCCTCCGCTATATCCGCATCTTGTTGAAGGGGAACACCATCTGCTCTCCATATTTCAAGGACTCTCCGCTCGATGTCCTGAGCTCGGAGGCAGTGTGCAAGCATCGCCCTGCCTAGTTGCCACCAACATAGTATTTTTGGCAGATGCAAAATAGTGTGTACTCTGCTTTACCCATGTCAATCTGCTATACCCATGTCAAGTTGTTTCTGGGTGGCTGTCAGCTGGCGGTGAGCTGCAGCAGAGCCCGAACGTACATGTTTGGCCTCAAGGTCCTTAACCTGCATTTCTAATTGGCAGCGTTTAGTCCGCCTCTCTGTTATGAATTGTGGCTATTACGATTAAGTGGCCCCTAATCACCACCTTAAGTGTCTCCCATAGAATAGCCAGAGTAGTTGCAGGTGTGTTGTTAAGGTCCAGGAAAGTAGTTAAAGCTGCCAGGGTGTCTGATCTTATTTGGTCGTATGTGAGAACTTTCCTATTGAGGCGCCTGGTTGGTGCAACCCACGCCTGCCCCCGTAAATCAAGATGCAACCTGAAGGGTGAGTGGTCAGACAGGACTCCCTCCCTGATGTCCACTGAGACAGTGTCACGAGTAAGCCCAGGTGTGGTAAGAAAGTAATCGATGCGGGCATATGTTTGGTGTGCAGCTGAGAAGGTGTATTCTAGAGATGTAGGATGTAAATGTCGCAAAACATGGGCTAAACCCAATCCTGTAGCCAATGGCTATTGTACGCAGTGAGCCCCCCGCCTGCCCCACCCTGGGGGTAGTCCGGTCCCTCTGTGTGTCCATCACCCCCCCACCCCCCCCCCACTAGCACATCTTTGTCTGAGGTGGTAAAAAGTTGGCTTTGGGAGTTCCTAAGAAGGGGTTCATAGCAGTGCTTAATTTGTGCCTGTGCTTTCCGGTGCTCAGCACCGGAACTTATTTTGCAGGGCCGGGTCTATTGAATTTTTCCTCTCTGGGCGTTGTGTCCACTAAATATTAAAATTAAATGTACCTGCTGTTCTTGGTCTTCGGTCCCGTTGCCTGTCTGTGTATGTCTGCAAGGGTTGAACCACCCGGGTCCAGGCACAATGACTGCATCACGTTAGTGATGTCAGCAGTGCACGTCTGCCTTTCCCCAAGGTACGTCCTCATTTCCAAACTCCATTGGATATAGGTGATTGAGGGCGGGCTGATGGCTGAGCTGGCGTGGGGGAGGCAGTCAGAGAAAGTTCAGGACTTCGTTGAGAGAAATAAAAGTGCGTACCAGCCGCAGTCACTGTGAAACCACGGTGTGCCGAGATAAGGGTTTAAACGATGCAAACAGTTTGTTCCCTCCTGGACGCTGGGAGTTCTGAAAGGTCATAGCGAGAAACGGGCATGTGTTGAGTTTAAGGTGAGTGTCATCTGAAGATTATTCTAGTATGGTTGAGAGATTCCAGTTTATTCACTGCCTTTCTCCTCTCTCCGTGCGTGCCCTCGCTGCTCACTTCCCCAATAGCAATATTTAATTTATGTTTGCACATACAAAACATTGGATGAAACGCAGAAGAAAATAGAACAGTGTGAAGCAAAATAATCATTAAAAAAAGTTCCATACATGTCTTTCCCTTCCATTTTATTTTCTTGCATTTCTTTTACCCTTTCTAGAAAATAACGTGCTCGTTTTGTGCCAAGAGGCCTCTTTAATGAGAAAACGAATGATTTGGTTTATATTCAAATCATTTTGTTGTGCATCAGAGGCTTTGCTAAGAAGCCCTTATATGTCAAAAAATAATCAAATAAAACGAGGGGTGCAAAAACACGACTTCAAAAC
This sequence comes from Triturus cristatus, assembly GCF_964204655.1. Lineage (NCBI taxonomy): Eukaryota > Metazoa > Chordata > Amphibia > Caudata > Salamandridae > Triturus > Triturus cristatus. The sequence continues at coordinate 562,887,429 of NC_140590.1, forward strand.
TGTTTGCTGATAAGCAGTGCATTCACATCTCACTGCTATTTGATACCAAGGTTCCTACACTACGTACATGCATGGAAATACAACCTTGTGCCTAGAGGAGGTGTGTAACATATTCAGCACACAAAAAGGCCACTTTACCTCGCGCTACAAGGTGTGAGTGGGCTTCGCGTTGTGAACTTTAACATTCACCGGCTGTCCTGCAACAGTTTGATCTGCAGGCGCCCCGCCAACTGATGATTGCTGAAAAGGCAATTGGTGTGAGGATGTTAAATGGTGTCTAAGGGTGACACTCGCATTTGTGTGCTAATTTGTCCGCCAATACAGACAAACAATCACTTAAACAAACACTTCTGTGTACTCTGCATGCAGAGCAAGAGACAGCAGGAACCGAGGAAGACAAAGGGCAGCAGGAAACATGTGGACGAGGAAGGGCAGGGTAGCTGATTAGAGAGAGGATGCTATAGTCCAATGGAAACTTTTCTCAAATGGCTGGGAGCACAAATAAAAGTTGTCATGATGTAAATTTCAGGTGTGACCAATTACACATTTTGACACAGAAAAGACAATGAAACAAGGAAAAACCTGTTTCATATTCAATACTTTGGTTCGATAGCTCAGAATGAGAAGGGGAAGGGCAGGGAAGGTACAATGCATGCCCCATTGTCAGAGTCAGGCCTTCACTGATTTCCAGTTTCTCCCCAGCAATGCCTGCTTTCTCAGCCTTTCACACTCTACTCCGTCTCTCCCCAGCAGAGCCTGACCTTACTCTCTCCATTCCCTTCCTGTCTGGACATTCTTTGCTCAGCAGTCATTGCTCTCCCTCTTTCTCCCAAACCTCTTGCCTACAAACCTTTTGCCCCCACTCTCCTCAGCGACACCTGCTTTCTCACTCCCCCTGCCTGCTTTGTTCTCAGTATTGCTTTCTTTTATCCCCTCCCTCTCATTTGCCCCTATCTTCTCAGCAGTACCTTCTTTCTATCCTATCCATTCTCCTCGCTCTGAAGTTTTTCTCTGCTTTGTAAAAGAGGGTGTTTCACTTTCCCTGGTGAGACTGACCACAGTCATACCCAAATTGTGATGCAGTGTATTAACAAAATGAAAGTCAAATGACTGTGGTGCAAAATTGGGTTGTTGATTGAGGGGGAGACTGTGAGCCCTTTAGAAACAACAGTCACAATCCCTGTCAGGGTTAACATTAAAACTTACTAATTTAATTTTGCTTAACCCTCTGATAGCTTGGCACAACAGCATGCAGGCTTAAATTACAGGCAATGTGTAAAGTATTTATGCAGCACACAAATATTAATATTTGAAAACACAACACAAGAAATATTCCACACCAATTAAGAAAAAGAATAACATGTAATAAACTATTTGACCCCAAAAGGACAAAAACTCACATTATTAGAACGGGAGATGAGCAATTTGAAAGATTTAAGGTAGGCCTAGCACGCCACCCTAGTTGTGCAAGAACGGGGGAAATGCACAAGTTCAGGCTGACTGCTATGATACAGGGACCAGGATATAACCCAGTAGTCTCTACTCCCCAAATCGGCACACAGAGTACTGGAATATTTCGTGTATTCCCTTTCAGTGCATTACTATTAGAAAATGTATGCCAAAATTGTGCTTCAAATGCACTTTTTGATTTAATTTTATTTCAAAACTCTCTCTTTTGTCGAGGAAGTGGGTCTCCTATCAAAACCTTACTTGGGGAAGGCTCGCCGGCTGAAATTCAGATCAGGTATTCCATCTGGCTTTCAGCAGTCCCAGATGTGGGTGTGGAGGGAGCACATTGAGAAGTAGGTTGAGCCTGTGGATGGAGTAGGTGGAGCCAGGGAAAGGGTGTGTGGCCTCTTAAAAAAATCTGAGCACCTGCACTTAATATTTTACAAATTAAGCACTGGTTCATAGCCTTCGTTAGGGGCGTAGATCGGGGCCAGAGTGTATCTAATGCCATAGATAGCAAAGCGAATAATCTGCCCGTATGTCTAGGAAAGCCTTCTCCACCCACCCCGGGAACCTAGTGGTGAGCAGAATGGTGACCCTTGCTTTTTTAGAACCCCAGAGGAAAAGGACTGGTGGTTAATCACAGAGAGTACAGTCGTCGCCAATTGCCCTGGAGTAGGTGGGTTGCTTGTAGCATGCAGATGTCGCATTTTATGTCCCTAAGGTATGAAAGGAGTGCTAAGCGTTTAGACGGAGCATTAAGGCGTCGAACATTGAGGCTAGGAATATTTAGCACCACATAATTATCTGAGTGAGATGTGGCAGTATACAACCTCTAGAATGGAGTGCCTGGCGTCAAAAGAGGAGTTTAGGAGAACAGTAATAGGAGAGTTGTAGGAAGAAGGATCATAGAGGGAAGAGAAGACAATAATCCAAGAAGAGAAACAGCAACTCAAATATATCCACCACCTGGTGTCGAACAACAAGTATTTACTAGGGTCCATGTCGTTGGCTAGTTCACCAATGAGGCACTATCCGTGTAAAGGAGCTCCGCCTGGAATCGGGAAATCGGCAACTGGAACTCTGCATATGATAAGAATTCAGCAACCTTCACTGTCCAGAGAGCCAGGTGGGGATCAAATGGGAGACAAGAGGCGAGATTACTAAGGTCAATCAATGGTCTCCGGTTGTTTGGTCGGAATCGCTGTCCCATTGGAGCTGCTGGAGTAGTTTATTGCTAACTTCCCGGCTGTAGCGCGTCGGCTGGTAGATATGGGTATGTTAATAGCCAAGCGCAGAGTGGCTTTGTGTTGAATGCGGGGCCTGCTTCCCACGATAGACCAGTGGAAGAGGGACGTGCTGTACTGTTGTACGCAATCGGAGACATTTAGTGAGCTGCTGTCACCGAGGAGCAGGCCAAAGAACTTCTGGGGACTGTACGCGGAAAATCTCAAGAACGGGGGAGCGGGTCCAGGCACTGACGTGGGGGAGGAGGATGTGCCCGTACCGGATCGGGAGGCAGGCTAAGGGTGTTACAAGATAGTTGGCGGAATTTTGGCTAGTGGTGAGCGGAGGGGTATATGTACACGGCGCTGCGGACTGCGAGCTGGAGGGTGCGCTGGGTTATACGTAGTGGTTGATCTTTGTGTGCACCAGGTCAGTGAATTAGTGAAACAGATCTACGGGAGGAGCAGGCCAGCACTGGCACTGGGGGTGGGGGGGGGGGCCCTGGGAGCAGCTGACAGGTCATCTCCATGGTTATGGGAGGGTGGGGGGAGGGGGTTGGTAATGGGTTTGCTGAGTTACAAAGAAGGAAACTTCTAGTTCCATATAGGGAACAGATTACGTGAATAGAGCGGGTAGGTGGCATTTGCGTAAAGAGTTGTGGAATTATTGCACATATACGATATCGATACCCGGCCTCCGGGATGTGGGAAACGCTAGATATGCAATGACTGTCAGATACAAAGTAGCCGGCCCTATGGGTTGTAGGCGAGTGGATGTATTCGTACCATGTTTCCCTATTTCTTATTTTCTCATTTCAAAATAAATTAATAAAAAAATAAAATAAAAAACAAACAAACAAAAAGATTCCCGGCTGTCAGCTTCAGATGGCTTGCTCAAGACCTATGCCTTTCCTCGCCTGGAACGTCGTGAAGTGGAAGCTGCTATTGCGGCGTCTCGCAGTGGAGATGACACCCATGAGGGAGAGTGCAGATCTGGCATTCCAGGAAGTGCCTGTGCCTCCTCCAGAGAAGGTACCCATCAAACCTCTTCCTGCTATACAAACAGGTGATGGAAGGGGTGACCCGTTTTATATTTAATGATCCTGTCCTGTAGGAGATCTATGAGGGGTTTGAGAACTCTCCTGTGCTGCAGTGTCATTGGCGAAAGATCCTATTAGAGCTACAGCCGGTGGCCTTCGAAATTGATAGAGGATTGGTCCTGTGCAGCTGACCTGATCCCTTTCTTCTGTTGGTATGAGTGAAGACAGGTAAGTATGTCCTGAGATTGGCCTGGCGCAGTTGCTGGTCGATCAGCACAGTCCGTTCAATCCAAGACGATCTGCTGGTTCTGCAGGGAGGGAGTGATATGTTTGAAAAGGCGGGTAACAAACTTTTCAAGAGCACCTGAGATCGCCTGCTACAGAGCGCCACTAATCTGTATGTTGGAGCAGCAGGATCTATTCTCCAGATCTTCAAGACGATAGCGGAGGTCCAGGTTTTGATCATGTAGTTAACAATTCCTGGTGATGACCCTCAAGCTCCTCTTCATTCTCATCTCGACCCTCCTCCAGCGTGGCCACTCTCATGCCCACCGCTTCCACGTCATGTCGCAGTTCCTTAAGATCAGTGGCGATATCCCATTTGAGGTCGGCAAAGTCCTCTTGCAATGTCCCAAATAGGTGCTCCAGGAATGCCTTAGTGATGGGTGAGTCATCTCCGTCCACGTTCTCGATTCCAGTGTCCGCTGCCTGTGGGTTCGGGGAAACAGGACCCACTGTGCCCTCACCCTTCTTGGAGGTAAATTAGGCAAAGATGTCCTTCACTGAGGGCTCTTTCCTCCCCGATCAAAGACAGGACATGGTTTAGTGTGGGAATGAGGCCACGACAAACTCCGCTATTCACACTCCCAGCATGAGCCGTTGCATATCCCAGTGAGTAACAAAGGCAGGGGTCCATGAACTCCAGGTGGGGAGAAGTGGCAAGCACATCCCATGGTGGGCCAGGCGGACCCAACGGTGCTGACAGGGGTGGTGATCCCTAGTTCAGAGCAAAGCACAGGGGGGCCCCCCATCATGCAGGCCAACCGGGGGACACCGGTCAGTGCTCCAGATCTGGCTATTTTAGGTGTGTCAGTAGCCCCACTCCGATCCCGCGCCGGGGCGGCAACAGCTATAAGAGAGGGGCCTGTGGGCAGCAATTGAAATAGCAGGGATGGCAAAGGGGAGGGGAGAGTCACTGGTGATCCCGAGGCGGTTCGGTCCACCGTCTGTGGGTCACAGAAGGTCACTTGCATGACCCTCGCCTTGTGGCTTCCCCCTGTTAAATTGTGCAACTCCTCCGGAGCACCAGTCACTCCACATCTGTACGATTACTAATAGGCCGCAAGGCCTCGGGCCACTGGTGCCAAGATCACTGCATCTCCGTGAGTGGCCATTGGAAGCCACCCACTGGCTAAATTGTTCTCCTCAGGGACAGCGGTAATCAGATTAAGCATCGACCGAGATGGCCAGGTCCAATGGCTGTGTGAGTCTGGTAAGGCCGCTGGGGTCGGCGTTTACTCCAGCCCCAGCTCACTGCCGGGTGGCCCGTAGGGTCTCACCGGGGCTTCAGAAGTGTGCTGCTGGTCCGGCCGAGCTGGTCCCAATCTCAACCCACTCCGCCGTGCCCCCCCACTACCAGCAGGTGACCCAATCACTCACCCGGTGCCGATGTAAGAGAAGGTGGGTGTAGCCGCCCTTCGCTGGCCCATCCAAGCAGAGTCACGGGTCCACCGGTAATACCTCCGATCTCTGCTGACAGCCACAGACCGCAAGATGATCAACAAGCCTCCGGGACGGGGGGGGTGCTGCACAGGTATCTCGCATCAGAGGCCGGTCGAGAGCAGCCTTTCATGCTTCACAGCATCTCACTTGCCATGCTAGGCCTTCAAAGTCTGGTGGAGCTCCTGGGTGTGTGACTTAGTCCATCGCCATCGTGCACACGCCCCCTAAGTGTGTTTTAAAAAAATATTTTTACCCCCGTCGTCCTCCTAAGCCACCCCCATTCCCTACTAGCCTCCACTATTTACAAGCCCCTTGCCCTGCCAGTACGCCACTTTTTCCCATATTAAAAGTATTGCACCAGCTGTGGATGTTGCTGGTAAATAAACCCCAATGTTCTGTGGGAGATTCACAACACTCAAGTCTTTTAATAGAATGCTTACTTCATAAGTGGGTAACTGGACAAGTCAAACTGCCAGGTTCAAAGTGCGAGAGATGGGACAGATGGCAGTAAATAGCCCCTGCAAAGAGGTGAGATTCACACCTTCTGTGCGTGTGTGTGTGTGTGAATGAGTCATGAAACACACTGTGTGAGCCATGGCAGACAAAGCTGTGTCCTGGCAATGGAACCATGGCCCAATGGACTCCTTGTGTTCTCCTGCTGAAGAATAGGGAAATGCCTCGAGACCCTACTCACATTTTATTACCAACCATTTTGATTAAATCCAGGACTAGATGTCAATTCTACTGGACAACATGTTCTTTTAGAGAACTCACTACCTGAAATGAAGCTGTTTTGCAACATTCCCAGTAGTTTTAGATAAATGGCTAAAGACACACTAAGGATTTTCAAACTTATGAGTGCCTAGATACTCTTTACACCACCAGTGCTGGTCCATTTCTACAGAGTCAAGGGGGAGGTGACTGAGCCACTTGAGTAATTGCCACTCTGTGTTCCAGCTTCTGTTGGTTATCAAAGATATTAAGCTTAACCTGCTAGGCTTATGCTGGTTTCCCCCAGCAATTGAAGAGCAGGTTCACCTAATTCATTGACAGGTACTGGCTGCCGTAAGTACAGAAAAAGTGAGTGATTAACCTGGTGGAGGGATAGATTTGCCTGAAGTCTGTCTGGATCAGGGTGTTCTGGAAGTTTGAATTAAGTAGTTAGGAAAAACAAAGGAAGGGTGAAGCGTTTTAAAAGATCCTTACGTTGCCCACCTGTAGAAGGCCTTGCATATAAAGGGTCATCCTTAGCATCAAAGAGGAGGCGGAGAATAAGTAGGCAAACATGCTACTCATTCCACCATATGACCACCTAGAATACCAACATGCTGACATACAGACCACTTGGGTTACTACCTTCCACCACAAACTTTATTGATTGGTCTTTATACTGGGCAGTGCCCTAATTCCTGAGTGGGTGATGACCCCTAGTCATTGTGGCTAGTCAGGCAGCGTGTTTACACTCATGACAATTTCCTCTATATTCCTCAGGACCAGGGAAGTGATGCAGTGTAGGAAAGTTGCAGGTCCAGGAGTCGGGGAACTAGGAACTCCTACTTGACATTCTCATGCGTATGTAACAGCTGGTAATCATTGTGACCTCCAAATGACTGTGTATGTAGTAGGACCATGGAAAGACTTAGTGCACTATATGTGGGCAGGAAGCAAGAATATGAAGATTTCTCTACCCATTATTCTTGAACATAAAATCTGAATTACTAGATGTGACCTTGAACTGAATAAGAGAAAATGCAGATATTAGTGGTCTGTAGCGACTTTAATTTACCACCTCATCCAAATTGAGAGAGCAGGAATCATTTATTGAAGAAGCAGCATGGAAAATCTCCAACTTCACTTCTATGAAACTTAAACGAACCAAGTCAGGATATAAACTTTGCAATCTAATTTAGCTATTGCCAATCAGAAAATAAAACTTTATCGGCTATATAAAGATCTTTGCTTCTGGGAAAAGGTTAAGTCTCATAGACTCTCATGATCAATCTTGAAGCTTGGCATGCGGTCAGTGATATGAAAGTTATTCAACGCATTGAGAGTGACCACTGCCCCACTAAGTATTAAGTCTGGCTAGTCTTGCACCTACGCTGCCTGAAAAAACTTGGCTTCCGACCTCCGGATTTCTAGCCCTGAATGCTTATCTTCTAAAACTAGCCTGGGAAAGTAACAACTACAACCAGCCGAGCTACGATGTCAACTCTACATGGAAATATAATAGTCAACAAGTACTGAAAATAGGCATAATATCAGATAGAAATGCAGTTAAAATACTGTAAGCTTGGGAGCGTAGCTTGGGCAGCCAAGATGGCGGCAGTACTCTGAGCCGGCTCCTATGGCCCGACGAGTATCCTCTGCCATCCAGCCCGATAACACTGCATATTGTACCACAAAGGCTCCCTGTGTCTTGAGGAGGCGCCAGGGACCCAATTTGTGCAATGTTTCTGCTGCAGTGGTTGTCAAAGGAACCCGCCTTTCGGAGCCTGCTGTGAGGAGCGAAGCAACATGGGGGCCAGCACACATGCCTGATGCTGGGGGTGCACTCTGGGGCCCCGGGACACGTCAAACCAAAGGCCTTACATCCTGGGCTTCATAAGGACTGCGACCCAAGTAGTGCCCCAGGGCTGATACTAATGATAGGGTTGTGCTGCGGTGTCCTGCATCATGCATAAGGACTTGCTGCACTAATTTTGGGTGCCCGCCTGGGAGGCCTCCATGGCGTAGCTGCGGGCTCAAAGTGGCAAACATTGCATCGAGGGAGCTGCCGGCTGCCAGGGGCTGTGCTGTGTCCCAGCCTCTCGGGTAGCTGCACAGTGAGGTACATACACCAGCATGTGAGAAATGCTGACTGAGATGCGAGTCAACAGCGATACTTCAGTATAAATCAAACTGAAATTGATGTGCTACAAAGCAGAGATTAACCATTTCAAGGACTAGTAATATAAGGTTCATCTACTTAATGACACCACTACTAGCTCATTGTGCAACGACGTGCTACGGAGTGACCCCAGAAGGAGGGGTGGAGGTGGTACTTGTGGAGCTGCTGCAACAAAGAAGCCACACCACCACCAGCACTGCCACATTGGGGCCCAGAATAGCTCCTTAGACTGCCACAAGGTAAAGAGCCCCAATGGAGCGGCTGGGATAGACACAGACTCCAAAATTTGTTAAGGCTGACCCCGAAATCAGCACGTCACAGGGCACTAGAGAAACTTTGCCTAATCAAATTCCACAAGACGCTTCTGAGAGACCACTACTGTCCACCAATATAAACATATACGGCTGCTGCATTCTTGAAATCCCCAACTGCATTTGATATTTCCAAAAACACAATATTGATAATAGATGGATAGTATGGATAGAGACTTTTGAAGATTTCATAGATGGGATAGGTGAAAGAAGCCATGAAAAAGATGCCACAAGAAGGTGAAGTAAAGTATGAACAAATCAAAACAGCCTTGAATGTCAAGTTTAATCCATTGCCAAATGTGGATTACGAAAGATGCATATTCAGTCAAGAACTGCAGAGACCAGGTGAGAAGATCAATAAGTTTGTGGAGAGACTGGATGTTCTGGGGCAGCTCTGTAAATTCAATTAATTTAATGATGAGGAAGCCATTCGCCTCAGAGTAATCAATGAATGCCTGTCAGGTTCCTTTCAACAATGAAAGCTGAAGAAAACTCTGAGCTTAGAACAAGTCATCAAGGCTGCTCACTCTGAAGAGCGTGCTGATCGTCAAGTGACTGACATGGAGGCCAGAGGCACCCAAAGTATGTTGGTCATGAGCCTGAAAAGTAAGGCAAAGTTCAAGGCTGAGGGGCACAAGGCGATGTCTCCACAGAAAAAGAGAAGATGTTACAGGTGTGAATTGTAATTTTCACAGGAAGGTAAATGTCCCGGAATTGGACAAAAATGTCCCCGGCTGTGGTGAGGCGAACCATTTTGGTTACGATTTGCTGGGCAAAAAGAGAAGTAAGTGCGCCACAGATTGAAAACACAATGGCCGACCGAACGCTGCCTCAGAGATATACTACGCGCTTCCGCAAAGCCAAGCGGTCACACCAGCTGAGGCTAATCGACACCAAATGAAGTTGATCATCTAAATCATCGACAAAGAGTTCCTCAGTCTCCGTTTTCAGTGTAAGGGACAATGATTATTGGTCGATGTTTGCCTCAGAAAAGCATGCTCATGTGAGACTGGTCAAATGTGAGAAAAAAACGCAATGTGAAGAAAAATCAACATATAAAAGCACCAGACAAATTCAAACATAGTCTAAAGAGAACTCGAAACATAAATGTGTCTTCATTACCATTCATAATTGATAGTGGTGCGTCCATAAATACCAAGTATCAAGACATATGTGGTACAGGCACCTATCCATGTACTTCAAGGAACAGCTTCTAGTGCCTGTTTGCTGAGTTTTAGTACTGCGATTAATATGAGGCTGATATCAGTGAACTACAATATGAATGCTCATCATGAAATTGTAAGTCAATTTCCTTCTTTATTTTATAGGCTAGAAAAACTCAGAACAATGAAAGCAAAGTTGCACATAAATGAGGATGTTCGTCCTGTTGCTCAAAGAGGTGGACCAATTGCGTTTCACTTGCAAGACTCTGTTGAAAGGGAACTTAAGGCCACATATACAACCGCTTCATTTCGCAAGTTCCTAATTGTGACATTTTGCGACTTGCAATTAGAAAGTCGCAAAATGCGATGCAGTAAAGTGTCTCAGACACATTTAGCGATTCCTAATGAGGTCTCAATTTACCCACCTCAGATTGCAATTTGTGACCCATTGGGAATCGCTAAAAACACAGGGATGGTGGCCTGGTGGGGAGAGCAGACCACCATGTCTGTGTTTGCTTTTGAATAAAGCAACTTTTTTTAATGCAGTTCATTATGGGTATGGCCAAGATGGCAGACAAGTAGAACGTCTCTCCATGTCTCTCCGTCCCCACCACCGGCCCCAGCCACATACAGCACTCTAACCGCCCGGCTGAGAGACCTGGAGGGGTCCTGGAGAATTATAGATGGGGGTGCGTTCAATGGTGAGCCGGAGTGATCACCGTGCTCACACAACACTCCCAATGAGAGCCTGAGTCTAAGGAGAATTCAAATGCGGCAAAATGGCGGCCGCTGCCCTGCACTAACGATGGGGGGCTGGGACTCGACTTGTACAGCAGAACAGAGGCCTCGCATATTCTGGCCACCTGCCAGCCCCCAGCCCTGCTGTGCTGCGGGGTAGCAGAAGTTGGGCGCACTACAGCCACAATGAGGTGAGCCCAACTGTGCACAGTGTGGCGACGCCAGGCTGGCCCCCAAGGACGTGACACCTTTCACCACCCACCACCACCCACCACCCTTATCCCTGTGGCTGTCCTGCTCTGGCTCTGTGGACTGGAGGTAGCCGAGCCAGGGACGGGCAGCATCAGCGTAGACGTGGGGGTGAGAAAGACCCAGATCAATCAGGATTTATTGCTCAAAGACAGTGCATCTATAACACTAAAGTTATTCTACATCTCATAGATAAAGCTAAACGCTCAAACAGGGAGACTATGCTACTAACGATTGACATGAAGAAGGCATTTGATCAGGTAAATTGGCCATTTCTTGAGGTGACTTTATCTCACTTCAGATTGGGAGAGAGATTCAAAGTGTGGGTTGTAAGCTGCTATAGTCATCGCAGTGCAACAGTTAGAGTGAATTGCCAAATTTCGAAGCCCTTTCCCATCAGCAGAGTCACGCAACAGGGTTGACCTCTGTCACCCCTGTTGTTAGCTTTCTATATGGAACCCATGGCCTGGCGGGTGTGGGACAACTCCAACAACCCCAACATCGGTGAGGAACAGCACACAATCAGCCTATATGCTGATGATGTCTTGTGTCATAAAACAACCCTAACAGATCTCTCTTTGCTTTTCTAGCTGAATTAGTTACTTTCGGCCAAGCAGCAGGATTTTGTGTAATGTCAATAAATCCTCGGATGGGTAGCCACCCTTAAAATGGCCAAATTACCTACATACCTGTACCTTTTCCAGACTCTCCTGGTGACACCTCCTGCCGCGATGATACAAACCTTGCAGAAAGAAATGAATTAATTTGTCTGGCTGGGCAGCAGAACACAAATGCAAAAAGACCTGAGTTACAAACACCCCCCAGATGCAGAAGGCCTGTGTCTACCAAACCTCCAGCAATACTATCAGGCAGAATAGCTGCGATATCTGGTAGACTGGAACAGGATGAATCAGAAAAACACCGGCTTTTCCAGGATAAGGCAATATCAGGGCTACACTTATGGAAGGTCCCCTTCTAAAAGAGAATACTTGTCTCCCATCACCAAGACAACAGTAGAGGTCTGGGATCAAGTGGGGGCCCGAAGGGGTCTCATGTCATTCCCCTTTTCATTGACACCATTATTTGATAACACTGATTTCTTCCGGGCATGGACCAAGGGGAGTTTGCCCCATGGTGACAGACGAGATACCGCTCGGTGGACCACATGTCTAATGAGGAAGGAATAATATTGTTTGCTCAGTTACACTCTTATTACACCCTACCAGAGTCAGAGAGAATGCACTACATGCAAATATGCCATTGACTCAGGCAACCCATTAAACTGCTCTAGGGTACAAAGACACCTCACGCCCTTTGAGAAATGTTTGGTAACCAAAACATCCGATAAACGGATCTTCACCAAACTATACAACATCCTACGTCAACCCTCTCAGCCCCTGTCAAAAGCAAACTAGAAAAAGTAGGAGATTCAATTGGGCAGGCCTGATTTCATTACAAGACCGGAGGCTACCATTATGCAAATACTTTTATTTGCTGCCCAAACATGCAGCCCTTTAAAGAATGTAAATACATCATAATAAGTAGAACGTTGACAATATGATGAGTGGACTGAGTAGGCTCTCATCTTCCTCTTTTGTTCGCTGCTCTGACACAGCTAAGTACTCCTTTATATCTCTCCTGTTTATTTATGATATTTGTGCCATATTTGCCAAAAGATGTATTTTTGTGCCTTCTCTGTTAACTTTATTGTCAATATTGTGATCTCAGCTTATACTGCTGTTGTAATACTACCTTGTATTGAAATGGTCTTTCATTTTAGAATCTGTTTATACTTCTAACTAAACCTTTATTTTCAGGTTACACATCCATCCCCTTGTCCAATTTATGGCAAGCGGAATAACCCTAAATTCCTTAACAAACATCCATTATTGCGATATTACTGCCTTGTAATCAATCGTTTTTTACACATGCCAGGAATACTGCATATTACCCTGAAGGCTCAGAGAATTTAGCGTGAATCATAATTTCCTTTTGTTAAGAAAAATAAGTCGATCTTTACCTCCTAAACGGAACAGTGTTTTCATACAAATTCTAGAAAACGAGTCGCGCTCCAACAGGAAGTCGCATCTCGTTTTCCTATGTCAACTACCCTTTGTTGACTCTGTGTCTTAGCAACACAGAGAGAATCGAGACGCGCTTCAACAGGAAGCGCGTCTCATTCTATCTGTCAGTTTCCATAGCTACGCTGCTTTCCTGAGCGCGTTAGCTTAACTGACAAAAAACGCCTGTTACGGACTGAACCGGTGTCCTTGAAAACAATACGAGTTATTCAATGAGGCAAGATCGCCACTTGGTGGCTTTCTCCCATAATAAAATAGCTAAGAATTTCTAATGCGCTCAGTTTAGATTGACAACAATTCGTTTCAGCGCTGACAATAACTGTGAGTAAACTGTGAATAATCTCTGCCAGTAAGAATTTCAGCATTATTTATCACCGACTAGCATCTTTTCTTGTAAAGACTTCTGCTTAAATATACTTAGGGAAATGAATATTGACGCTAATCAAACAAACAAAGAACCTCTTGGGGACAATTTAAAGAAATTAATAGATGAAGAGGTCAAAATATCAATTAAGGAAGCAGTTAATGCTGCCCTACTAAAAATGAAAAGAATTTCCCCCCCACAAGAGACGTACTTCTCTCTTTCTGATGGGGATTCACCCTCTGGCAGTGTACCCAAGATTAGGGGTAAAGTACTTCAGAAGAAAAAACACACGAATGAGGCATCCACTCATGCTTTTGGATTTGGTAGCCTCCGCGCTTCAATAGATGCTGGTGCTCATAGCAGCACAATAGAGAGATCCCAGTTTCCTGGGACTGGGAGAAGAGGTGCCCTTAGCGGCATTATAGAGGATGGTATTTCATATAACACCAATGATTTTATTGATGACTCCGACCTAGAGGAGGACGAATTTATATTTGATCCACAAGATGCCCCTGAGGATCTTGATGAAGACTTGGATCTACCCTCAACTTCCTCACTCACTGTTAAAGACTCCTTTGGTCAAGATATGACGTGGGTAAATATTTATCAAAATGGGTTAGAAAACCACTGGACAGAGATACACGCAATTTATTGCGTAATGAATGCCCTCGCCCCTCTTCGGAGGACAAGATTTGCAATACACCCAATCTTGACCAAGAATTAATCACCTTCCTTTTTAAGTCAGGCAGAGACCCAAGAAAAGGAATTGAAAGATGCCTGAAACAATGTCAAGATAAACTTCTTGATGTTCTGGGCCCACTTTCAAGAATACTTGATATGACTGAACAAGCCCGATCCAATAATACTCCCATTGACATTGAAGCTTTGAGGGGATGGACTCAACGCTCAATTTGTTTTGTTGGAAATGCTAACGCAAATGTAATCACTGAACGGAGGAAGGCTGTCCTACTTAGAATGAACCCAAAACTCGCGGATCTTTCAGCGAAAGAGGACATGTGCGATGCTAAAAGCTTGTTGTTTGGTGCCAACTTCGTAAAATCTCTGGGAAAATATGTTTCCACCTTCAACGCATTCAGTAAGGCGCAATCCAACATGCCCACTTTTTGGAAGGGCTGACAGGAGGGGACAACCTGTCAGCCGTGGTTACTTTAAGTCCCAATTTTATCCTCAAGAAGGAAGAGACACTCGTCCCTACAGAGGAACCAGATCGAACTTTTATCCCCAAAAAGGAATAGGTTCAAGGTCCCGTGGTGGAAGACCTAGGTACCAATCCTTCCAAGGTAAGTGTGAATTCTTCCCCCCCTTTGCAAGTGGCTGGGAGACTCAAACATTTTGCGAACAATTGGCTCAGAATCACTCAAGACCCATGGGTTTTAGAAACCGTAACTGGGTTCAAGAGAGAATTTTGGAAGGAACCCTTCCAAAAGAAAATTCCAAAGGAAATCACTCTAGACAAGGAAAATTCAAAATTAATAGAAATAGAAATTTCTCAAATGATAGACAAAGGAGCCATTATTATAATCCCTCATTCACAAATTTCAAAGAGTTTCTTAAGTACCATTTTCCTCGTCAAAAAGAAGGACAAGGGCTGGAGTCCAGTCATAAATCTCAAATTATTAAACAATTTTCTAATATACAGACATTTCAAGATGGAAGGTATCCATCTTTTGAGGGACATCCTACAGAACAGGGATTGGTTAGTAAAGTTAGACCTGAAGGATGCCTATTTTACCATTCCCATGCACGAGGGATATCGCAAGTACCTTCGTTTCACCTGGTAAGGAACCCTTTACCAATTCCAATGCCTTCCTTTCGGCCTATCTTCAGCCCCTTGGTGCTTTACCAAGGTCCTACGTCCAGTAGTCAGCTTTCTCCGAGAAAGAGGGATTCGTCTTATAATTTATCTAGACGATATCCTTATCATGTCTCAAGACAAGCTGGAAATTACGAAACATTTAAACACAACCATGAATCTCCTTCAAGATTTGGGATTCATCATAAATATGGAAAAGTCTATTTTGATTCCCTCTCAAAACTTAGAATTCCTGGGTTTCAACGTGAATACCGTTCTTTCCAATTTAACCCTCCCTCACAAGAAGGTTGCCAAAATAAGAAAACATGTTTCTCATACTCTTTCCAAAGAGTCTATCCGTTTAAAAGACCTGGCCAGGATCTTAGGACTCCTTTCTTCATCCATCCAGGCAATATCACCAGGTCCGCTTCATTACAGGGGCCTACAAAGATTAAAGGCTTTAGGCCTGAGGAAAGGACTCTGGTACCAAGACTCCGTTCCTCTCTCACAAGATGCCCGAGGAGATCTTCATCGGTGGTTGAAAAACCTCAAAGCCTGGAACGGGAAAGCTATCTTCGGCAATGTACCAGACTTTACCTTAGAATCAGATGCGAGCAACCAAGGATGGGGTGCCCGCTTAAAAGACTTAGAGACAGGTGGGAGGTGGTCTCTGGAAGAAAAATTCCTTCACATAAATTCTTTGGAAATGCTTGCAGCTCTCAATGCAATTATGAGTTTCAAGGAAATGTTAAAAAACTCAAACATACTAATACGAATAGACAACTTCTCAGCTGTCTCCTATATAAATCGCCTTGGGGGCGCAAAATCAAAAATTCTATCACACCTTGCCCAAAGAATATGGTATTTTTGTTGGGAACACAAGATTACCATAAGAGCAGAATTCATCCCTGGGTCTCAGAATGTGAGAGCAGATTGGAACTCACGTTTCCTCCACGATGCAAGCGATTGGAAATTGAGGAAGGAGATCTTCTCTCAGATTCAAATGATTTGGGGCCCGATAGAATTAGACCTCTTTGCCAGCAGGTTGACCCACCAAGTAACAAGATACTTCAGTTGGAGACCGGACCCATACGCATCAGGAGTGGATGCTTTTCTCCAATCTTGGGCAGGGTTCAAAGCCTACGCTTTTCCCCCCTTCTCAATGATCCAGAGACTATTATGGAAAGTCAAACTCGAGTCTTATTCAATCATTCTGATAACCCCCTTCTGGAAATCGCAGGTTTGGTTTCCGGGGGTGATGGAGTTAGCAGTAGACTTTCCTCTTCTGATTCCCTCATCCCCGGGCCTTCTCAAGGGCCCAGACGGAGAAGAACACCCCTTGGTCTTAGAAGGGAATTTGAACCTTCTTGCTTGGAGGATATCAGGAATTCAGGAAGATATTCTGATCTTTCAAGAGAAGCTAAAAGCCTATTGGAAGATTCATGGGCTCCAGGTACAAGAAAAAGATACAAGGGCATATGGAGAAAATGGTCTTGTTGGTGCATGGAGAGGGATTTGGATCCCGTACTTTGCCCTCTTCAACAAATAGCTAACTACCTTGCTCACCTCTTTGATTTGGGTCTTTCCTTTAGAACTATAAATTGCTATAGATCTGCAATTTCTTCAGGTCACGCTCTCATTAATAATCTTGCCATCGGTAGCAACTCCCTTGTTAAAAGAGTTTTGAAGGGTATTAGACTAAAAAGACCTCCCAAGGCCCGTTACCATTCCCTTTGGGATGTTAATCTTATTTTTAATCTCTTCCTTTCCTGGCCTGCCAATGAAGTACTCTCCCTTAAAAGGATCTCAATGAAATTGGCTACCCTCTTATGCTTAATTTCCTTTAGAAGGGTTTCTGATATTAGAGCTCTAGAAATTTCTAACAGATTTTACTCCTCTGAAGGGGTCCATTTTGACATTTGGAAAAGAACGAAAACAATGTCTGAATCTATCTTTTATTCTTATTTCCATGAATGTGAAAAACTATGTGTTGTTAATTGTATGAAATGTTATGAAAACAAAATTTCAAATTTTAGAGATGTTAATTCAGATCAACTTCTTTTATCCTATGTTAGACCTTTTAAACCTGTCAGCTCTGCCACCCTTTCCAGGTGGATAAGGACAATCATGCATGAAGCTGGTATTGACCTTTCTAAATTTGGAGCTCACTCTTCAAGGGGTGCAATGGCTAGCAAAGTATTCTGGGCAGGAGGTTCTCTGCCCGAAATACTTAAAGCAGCAGATTGGTCTAACGCAGCTACCTTCTCTAAGTTTTAATTGAGACCTATTGAGCATGTTAGCAGTGTGATTCTACATAGCTTTAAACATGCATAAGTGCAGCCTCCGGTCTTGTAATGAAATGACGATTCTCCAAATATTATGCAGAGAGAATCTTGATTTCATTAAAGACAAACGGAGGCTAACATTATCCCACCCTCCTCTCCCTGAAGAGGTTTGGGTTCAACTCATTTACATTTTGGATGTATTAATATTTCTTCGCTGATTTTTTAGATTATTATTGTAATACATTACTTTAATAGTCCTTATACATTTCACTATACATTGTACCTTTTTATCTTCAGATAACAATATTAAAGACTAATTGGATTTTTCTGGAGTTTCTTCAAGTTGTTCAGCTGTGTCATCGCAGCCCACGAGGAAGATGAGAGCCTACTCAGTCCACTCATCATATTGTCAACATTCTACTTATTATGATGTATTTACATTCTTTAAAGGGCTGCATGTTTGGGCAGCAAATAAAAGTATTTGCATAATGTTAGCCTCCGTTTGTCTTTAATGAAATCAAGATTCTCTCTGCATAATAATTGGAGAATCGTCATTCTCCATTTACGACTGCTAAAACCGTATGTACATTTTGACCTTAATTCTTTAATTAAACATGGCATCATTGAAAGCTTCCCTGGTCTGACACCTTGGGTTTCTCTCATTGTAGTAAGGCCCAAAAGAGACAGTGAAGGAGCTGTCTGCATATGCGTTGATATGTGTCAGGCCAACAAGGCAATTGGGAGAGAACGACATTCCGGTCCACACATTGCTAATATGATGACTCAACTGAATGGTGCAAAGTTCTTCTCTCAAATCCACTTAAATAAAGGATATCACCAATTGGAGTTTGAAGAAAAGTCGAGGTACATTACAACCTTTTCTACGCATATTGGTTTGTTTCACTGTAAGTGATTGAGTTTTGCTGAACCCTCTGCTGCAGAAGTTTTCCAAGTCATCATTCATCGTATCATGTAGCTTATAGTTAATGAATTCAACTATGGTGATGACATATTAGTTTTTGGAGCCACACAGAAAGAACATGACAAAGCTCTAATGCAAGTATGTTGTTTCCTGCCCAATGCAGGCTTAAACCTGAATACGGACAAATATTAATTCCACAAGAAAAGCTTGAAATTCTTTGGCCGTGTCTTTTCTGATGGGAGAACGAAACCTGATCCAGTGAAAGTGCAAGCTTTGTCTACTACAAATCCCCCACAAGAAATTTCTATGCTACAATCTTTTCTTGGACTGGCCAATTACTGCTTGAGATACATACAAGACTTTGCCACGATGAGTGTACCATTACAAGCATTACAAGAACTAACAAAAAAGAACGTATCTTTTCATTGGTCATGTGAGGGTGGGAAGAGCTTCCAACGCATCAAGCAAGCCATTGAGAGCACTCCATGAAATGGCCTACTTTGGCCTACTTCGATTTCAAGCTACATACAGAGGATGCATTGATGCGAACCCTGTCGGGTTGGGCGCAATCCTTGCACAGCCAGTGGACAGCCAAATGCCCAGAAAAATATCGTGCCATACGCCAGTAAGAGCCTGCCACGAACAAAACTTGCTTACTCGCAATCTGGTAAAAGAAAGTTTGGCAGAGGTCTGGGCTTGTGAATATTTCAATTTTTTCTTGTACAGAAAGCCTTTCACTGTAGTGACTTGTCATCAAGAACTGTTGACAGAATGTGGCAATCTAAAAGCCAAAATGCCTCCTCGAATTGAACGTTGGGGTTTGAGGTTACAAGAATACAACTATGTGATTATTCCTCATCCAGGGAAAGATCAAATTCCAGCTGATTATTTTCCAAGAGTGCCATTACAATGCACTTGTACCCCATCTAAGACAGCAGAGGCCTATATTCATTTTGTTGTGAAATCAAGCACACCGGCTGCCATGTCTTTAGAACAAATTGTCACTGCCAGGAACCAAGATAGTATCACGTCAAGATTAAATTATATTATTGCTCATCAATCGTGGAACCAGCACTCTAGCACTTTCACTAATAACAATGAGTATTTGCAGTTCAAAAATGTAAGAGATGAACTTTCAGTGACTCATGACAGCCTCATTCTGTGAGTTACACAAATTGTTATTCCTGACAACAAGTAATCGATGTCACCCATGAGGGACATTGAGGAATAGTTGCCACCAAGAGAGCTCTCCATGCTTGAATCTGTTTTCTCTATCTTGATGGAAGGTTCAAAAAAGAATTAAAGGCTTGTCATATCTGCAACTCTCTGTCATCTCAAATCATTCAGCACCCTTTGACAGGGCCGGATTTATCGCTGGTGACACCCTGTGCGACAATGTTTGTTGGTGCCCCCCAATGACCACCTTCGTTAGGGATTTCCTCACTGCCACTCTTCAACAGTTCCCCTCAACTCTTCATAACTACTCTCACACAGATGCATTAAATTAGTTTTATAGTACCACCCATACCAGTTTACTGTGTCAGACCCTTATGCATCACAAATATTATACAGAGACAATCAATCCAGTGGCTTAGCTAGCCCTTTGGCTGCCCGTGGGGGTCACTGCATTTGCTACCACGCGGGGCGGCTGATTGAAGAGTGGGGGGGATTTCTGAACCGAGACGACAGGTAAGAGTGGGGGGAGGCCGCTGCCACCAAAACTCGTGCCGCCTGGGGTGGACCACCCCCACCTCCCCCCTTGCTACACTACTGAATCAATTATACATGTGTAAATCAGGGTATGGGAAACATTACATAAGACAGAGGACTACAATAGGAGTCATGTCATCCATACTCGTAGGCAGTATAATTTAAGAGTGCTTGGTCTGGGGTTCTCTTTGATAATAAGAATTGATTTCTGCCCAAATTAACACATTTTGCAACATTAGGATAATGAAAGACCAGTGAAAAATCATAACGCTCCAATCTATACCTTGTAGTTTGAATGCAGCGGTTTGATGACAGTTAATAGCTCCTTGTTCTACATTAGGATTTTAACTTACAAACTGCAAGTAACAATATGATCTCTGACAAAAGCAGTGACCTACTGACTTATTTACATTATAGGATCTTTAATATGTGCATGGTACATGTTCTTTGCAGCATGCATCTTAACCCTCTGTGCTACCTTACAATTAATCAAAACTTCCACTTAACTAAGCTCCAATGTCTCTTCCTCCTGAAAGAATATTAATCACCAGAGTTACCCTGACATGTTTATTGTTGCACGAAAATTGCTGGAAGAAAAGAATGCAGCAGCAGGTGCTTTTAAACCCATAATATATGTTGCACCGCCACAGAGCCGTCCCTGCCTAAAACGTACATGTTTTAATTAATAAACTGATAGTGAATTACACAAATTAAGCTGGCATGGAATGTGTCTAGTAATCAAGGCGGTAAGAAGACATACTGAAAGTGAAAGTTGAGAGCCGAGCTCGGCACTATCCGCCTAGATCAATTAAATAAAAGACCCTGAACTTTCACGCAAAACCTTTTATTTTCTGATTCATAAGCAAAGCAAATCTTTAACTGCAGCGTACGGGTGGGCATAAAAGCGTGCCTCCTGATCTGTTTCACACTGTTTTCTCTCTTCTATTTCTACGACGTTTAACATCGTGGAAAAGACAGAGGGAGTGGGACAACAGTGTTCGACAGGGCAGGCTTTTCGGCAATGCGACTGGTGCCGATTTCAGAGCACGAATTGCGCCCCCTGACCTTGGCACCCGGTGCAGTGGCACCGCTCGCACCGCCCAAAAGCCGGCACTGCCCTTTGAACATGTCAGACTTTCCACATCATGCTTAGGAGAGAATTGCTATTGATTTCTTTGGTTCTCTTGAGAATGGACATCATCTTCTAGTAATTGTTGATGAATACTCCTGTTTTCCATTGGTGGAAGACATTTCAACCATTACACATGAAAAGGTCATTCAAAAACTAGATGACATCTTTGCGACATGGGGTGTACCTGCAGTACTAAAGAGTGCCAGTGGCCTACTTTTCAGTAGTTGAGAATTTAAAGACTTTCTAAATCACCTCAATATAAAGCATCTAAAAACAAACCTCGCTGGCCCCAGGCCAATGCCCTGGTAGAATAGTTTATTAGGACCCTGAAAAAAAAAGTTCAGCATGCTGCATTGGAGAAGATCAACCTCAAAACTGTTTTAAACATGACTCTTCGAGCTTACTGTTCGAGCCCTCGCTAAACAGCAGGGGAAGCCCTGCAACTCTCATATTTGGAAGAGTCATGATGACCAAGCTACCCCAATGGACCAACCTCAGCTCTAAGAATGAGGATGACATTCACACTACGGCCTTTGGTCGTAAACAGAAGATGAAAATATCTGCTGACTGATGATATCATGCAAAGGACATCACTTTTACTAGAGATTAAATGCTTGTTTGACTATACAGAAGAAGGAAATATGATGCTCCTTTTCAGGTTAAACCCTTTACTATCACCAACACCTAAGGACACATGATGACTGCCCAGCATCCTGGGAAGTCCCTTATAAGAGATTCCTCTAATTTTTGGCATGTGGCCCGTCACTAATCAAACATCAATGTCAATGTGGAGACCGGGTCTATACTGACTGTTGATGACTCTGTATCTGCTGAAAATTCCACCTCACCTGTGCAGATCACTGATATTTTGACTTCCAGTTCCCTGTTTCCAGTGACCCAATCAGCAGGTGCGATTCAGTCACCACGAAGCTTAATTGAAGAATTGTAATTGCTTGTGTATCTATGTATTTATTCACATATCTATTCTCATAATTATTTGTGTATTTAATTATTTATTTATGAAAGTTGTGACTTTTTATTTAGCAAAGTGGTAGATGTAGTGTCTTGTAATAAAAGAATGCTGGCACTCTTTTGGATACCACTGTATACCTAAGGCCTGTGATGTAAGCGTTGGAGGGATGAATTGAAGGCAGGCTTCAAATGTTGAGTTCTGACTTACACACAACAGAATAAAGACGTGGAAAATTACTCTGTGTGTGTGGCGTACTTATGGGCGAGTGCCTGCGCTGGCAGGCTGCTACACGAGGCACGAGGATGTCCTTGAATACGACAGGATCTGGGGCAGGTGGTGGGAATACCATGGTTTGGATGTGAAATCTTTATAATGGTTAGGGAAAGATGTCTACTGTGTAGATGGATGAAATTGGTGATGGTGTGTGTCTCAAATGTTGATAAAATCAATAAACCTGGTTATAAAAAAAAATCCTCGAAGCTCTACTCAGAGCAAAATCAGCAAACTATTGGAAAAGGAGACCAAATTCAAATTATCTGAAACGCTTGACTGGTTTAATGATGATTGTTTATGCCATAAGAGAGATCTTACACACGCTCTAAGAACAAGACATGATACAGTTGGAGGAGAAGAAACTGTTAGACTAAGGTGGTCAGCCTATAAGCGCTTAGTCAGAAGGACGAGCTGAAGAATACAGCATGGGGCCTCCTTCCTAAGGCTATCATGGAAAAAGACACCAGCAAGTTCTGAGACCTGATTCAATGGAGTTGTGTAGGTCCGAAAGTGCACTTGGACATAGGAATTAACTGCATGGAGTGGATGGAACATTCTTCCAGATGTACCAGGAAATACCCGATTTGCTTGCCGTCGAAATCGGATGAGGGGCAGCAAATTTAAGCAGCAAACCATATGGCTACTCAAACTACTATGCTGGGGCGTGTGACTGGTTAACCAAAGCTTCATCAGAGCCTAGCCCAGCACTGCTGGAATTCACAGAGAAGGAGGTCCAAGTATCTATAATGTGTCAAAGGACAAAGACAGCCCCGGGCCTAGATATGGTGCCGTCAGACGTTGTTCAGAATAATTTTATGGAATAATCCCACATTGTGGGCCGCAATATTGGGAACAGCTTTTAATTTGGGACCACAATGAAGTACCTACTTCTTGATAACTGTCTATTAGAATATCCATTCACAAAAAAGGCCCGGCAGTATTCCAGTCTATATAAGACCAATTTCCATACTGGATGGAGCTGGGGAAGTCTGGTAAATTTCTTTTAAATCATCAAAAGGATTGGAGCGCGGAAATAATATATTATCTGCTCTCCATGCCGGATTCCAGAGCAAATTGGAACTGAAGACCAAGCTATGAGGATATATTTAACATGCTTAAATTACACAGCAATTAAGAAATTTCCAATGCACCTAACTTCACTAACTAAGCTCAGTTTACATGTGGACAGTGGACTCCTGGTGAGAAGGCATCCTTGTCACACAGGGCTGTTCTTCGTGCTCTTTGCTCTTGTGCTCAAAGGCTGATCTCCATATTGTCTGAAACCTCTCACTACAAGTACCAGAATGTTACATGATGTTGGCTATAAATAGAATACTGGCTGAGTGTGTCACCTAACAGAATCACTACAGCGCCTGCAAGCAAACCTCAAGCTCAGCATAGACAATTCTTATGTGGGGGAAGTTGATGATATGGACAGAGGCATAAACTTCACATTTTACCTCCTCTCTGAGCGAATTGCTCGAGGCTCTTTAGCTTCTAACCAACCAGAGAGAGGCTTCTGTGCTGTGTACCTTTGACAATGTGAGCCGGACTGAAATTCTGGAAGAGGTGACGGGTTGCCATGGATACCAGTCTTCTCAGCCCAAACATGGATTAATTACTTTGGGCCATATGTAGGTACCTAAATACCGGTCGGTAACGGCCGAAAATCGGTAAATTTCCCGTTACCGACCGGTATTTAGGCAATTGAGATGTAGGAGGCTGGATTTAAGGATTCGGTAATTTACCGATTCGTTACTTTAAGGAATCGGTAAAATACCGAATCGGTAAATTACCGAATCCTTAAATCCTATGTAGGGAGCACTCAAGCGAGTGCATTTTTGTTTTAAGGATTCTTTATTTACCACCAACTACAGGTTGGGGTAATTACCGAATACCTTTTAAAAAGCAATTGTGTGCTTTTCTAGAAATGCCATGTGGCAGACATACATGCCCTTAGGGCATGTATGTGCGCCACATGTGCACACATGTATTCCTTATTAGCGATTCGGTAAATACCGGTAAAATTCGGTATTTAGGAATCGGTAAATAGAAATTACCTACATATGGCCCTTTGTATCTGCTGCCCTTCCATCAGGCCTAGGCTGCAAGACAGCACCTGCCATTTGACCTCCATCTTTAAATACCCAGCACACGTGACGAGATAAGAACAAGATTTACAGGCCTGTTTATTACAGAATAATGTATATCCGAATATTGTGTGATATTTTTGCTGACAGTAAGTAGGACATACTATTTATGTTAGCTGATTTTCCTACAACGATATAGTGCACTACATGCAGTATCCCGGTCAAGAGGCAACACGTGCAGTTTTGGCTTTGATACTGTTGGGTAGTTCTTACAACTTCATGGTCGAAAAAAGGCCTGACAAAGAGCGTGAAACAAGCAGGGACATGTTGCGTTGGTGCACAGTAACGTTAATGTGCACAAAAAAATAACCTTGTCACAAAGCCATGTTAAAGATGGTATAGATGTCTCTAACAAAGTTTTTAATTTGTCGAAAGGTTAGACGATTGAAAGGGCTGAGCAACGTAAAACTAGAATTGTGCCCCTCTCAATGAAACATTGTGAGCTGTTATTAAACTAAGGGGCATATTATCAAGCCAGGCGATAAAATTATCGCCGCTTTAGCGGCAGAAAACTGCCGCTAAAGCGGCGATAATGGGCTTGGTAATATGCTCTATGGAATTCCAATTGAAGCCCATGTTAAATGTGAAGGACGTCTAACATGGTCTTCAATTGGAATTCCATAGAGCATATTATCAAGCCCATTATCGCCGCTTTAGCGGCAGTTTTCTGCCGCTAAAGCGGCGATAATTTTATCGCCTGTCTTGATAATATGCCCCTAAATACTCACCTTGATTAGGTAATCGTAATTCACGTATCTCCTGAAAATATTAAGTGCTGTAGAATCTGCATGAGTTGCCTTGTGACCAGGATACTACAAACTGGAATCCATTTTACATAATGCTTGTTGCATGATATACATGCTTAATGTTTCCATGGCTTGGCTCGTGAACAGCCTCTTAGAGTCAAGCCAGACCCGTGGTTCGGCTCACCTGATTAATTTTCCTATGAGCCCTCCTCCATTTGCAACTCTGGCTTACTACATGTGGTAGTCAGTCCCTTGATAATATGATTTTTCAAAGTCGAGGGCTAGAAACATGGATCACTGACCACATGCACCAATGTGGCAACTCTACCATCAAGGCTTCTTGCAACAGAGACAAAGAAGAGTAAATGCAGTGAAAATACATTTAAAATAAGTGACCCCATGGCAAGGACTTCAGGCTATTGTGTTGTACATGAACGTAATGATGAGTTCTCAGGGAGAACTACCAGGCCCAGATAGGACGGGCAGAGGCATAGTTTCAGCAGGGGTATTTGGGGTGTGACACCCCGCAAAATGCATTCTTGGTTGGGTGGTTGGATCTGGGGGCCCTGAGTTGGGTCTGTGTGAAATGTTCTCATCATTCTCTGTTCACTAGGAGGTTTACGTTTTTTGGGATCAGAATTTTGAATATATTTAGTGATTGGTTTACCAAAAAAGTAGTAATTCAGCAGCCACAGAAATACTCTTTGAATGGGTGCAAATGTACTCGTTTTTGGAGTTCACAAACATTAGCAGCAGGAGGCTTGGAAAGCTGCACCACTCTCAAGTTTTCAAACATACTCCTGGCAATCACACTCCATAATTGTGACCGTATGAATGCTTACAAATTGTCTAACCAGTGGCAATTGCTCAGGTAGCATTACAACCCATTGTTCCTCGCCCACTGTGCCACTCTAGAAAGAGGATCTGACCTGAAGCAAATGAGTACCCACCCTCTTCTTCATGGAAACATTCCATCCCAAGCCTTGGTCATTTTACTCCCACACCCTGCAGCCCACTGCTTTTTTAGTTGGGTAATTTGAGATTCTCACCCTCTGAATTGCACTGAATAAACTAAGCTCCTGTTTACCTGATAGTTGGAATTCTCTGACACAGCGTAATTTCATCCGCAGCCCGTGCAGGTAAGAGCGGTGGGGCCGGGGGGCCTGGGGGGAGGATTTCAGCAGACGACGTTGGGGGAAATTGAATAGATAATTATTTTTCCCTCGTTGTCATCTGTCGAAATCCCCCTATCCCCCACCCAGCCCCACCGCTCTTACCTGCACGGGCCGTGGCTGCTAATTATGCTTGCTCATCTTGTGCTGCAGTATAATCTGAGTTGAGTAAATCTTTTTAGGGCTAGTTAAACGTAATTTTCCCAAACATTTTCTCAGGTCAAAGGTATTTTGAGAATAACCCGGCTTGTTCTATAACAGAGACAAATGAGGTTCCTGAATCAAGCTAGTCTGAGCCTGATCAACACAGTGACAAGTGTGTACATAAACCTGTAGTAGTCACTGTGGTTGTTGATCCTTGGCAAGGTACAAGCCTTCTGCGGATTCAGAGATGGCTTAATCAACTTCCCAGAGTTCCAATGACATGTTTCAAAGGTGGCTCCTAGTTTCAATAATGTTCAGTAGGCCTCAGGAAAATTTAAGTTAAGCTAAATAATTTGCATAGTTTCAGGAATTCAGAGTTACGCGTTTTACAAGCAATTCCTGAAATGACACCATTACATGAAAGCGAGCAGCTGTTGTTCACAGTGCTTTTTCACTTTTGCACTATTTTTTAGCAGAAATTGTCTTCTTATGTCACAAATTGACAGGATGACGAATTTCACACTAATGTATAGTACGAAATGATGAATTTGCATTTTACATAATTCTGTGTAATTTCAAACAATTTTGCTGAAAATTTGCATAATTACACAGAAGCAAATTACAATAATTTTGCAAATCCAGATGTTCACCCAATCTGACAAAATTCTAGGTCTTACACACTTAGTAATCAGTTTTATGTTCAACTTCATGCACACTCACACATGCTCCATGGTGGCTGTCTGCATACTTACAAGAATATTTCCCATCAGCATGAATGCACAGATCTCTCTGAGAAGCCTTCTTCTCTTTCTGTGGGTTGAGATGGGAGTCGAAAGTGCAGCTTTTATTGATACAACAGATAACCTCTTGCTAAGGCGAGCACTCCGTGATAGCTTCCTAGTTCCCGGTACATTCACAGGGGTAGAGTGGCTGCCACTTGCCAATCCATGTGATTCTTTCTTGGGTGGATGAGGTGAAGCCATATGTTGCTGTGGCCAGTCCGCGGGCAGCTGCCGGTGCAGGCCTTCTGTGATAAAGACATTCTGAAGAGAGTGCTGAACGATCATGAGCAGGGAGTAAATGAGTGTGAGGGTCTTCAGGAGGTCTCTTGGGTCACTGGCCACCATGGCCACGATGGAGTAGTAGGAAATGCAGTACTGTCCAATTGTGGCCACCAGCAGCAAAGCCACGTCCAACGTGCGGCTGGGGTTCTTTTCATTGTCCATCTGTCTCTTGTCGAACTTGTAGATGATGGATCCTGCAAGAGCCCCAACCGACATCAGGCTCAGGCAGATCACGTGGAAGATGTAAAAGGTGGTCAGTACCTGGGCCCTCTGATGCTTATCTTTCAGCTGAAGCTCATAGATTATGAAGAGTGTCAATCCCAGAAGGAGCATGACAACCCCACAGGCTAGGCCGGCGAACGGGATTTGCCGATAGGAGCTTAGCTTCAAGAGGTGAGGGTGCTCAATGTTGTCATCCATAAGACGACCCACATTCTTCCACATAACATATGCCATGGCACAAGCAAACAGGCTGAATTCCAGGCTGAAGGGGTACAAGTAATAGTATGCCTCTTTCAGGACATGGCACACAGAGTTGCATTCACAGTCTGTTTCCAGTTCTGTTTCATCTAAAAGAGAACAACAAATTAGTCAATAAAATATCAAGGTACTTTCCAAGCGTCTCATAACAAAAAGGTGGGATCCCAGCTCAAATGTTTATTTGGCATTTTACTGGACCCTTCCAATTGTGAAAAATAACATTTTATTTAGTCAGTGTGTTGCTCCTTAGTTCAGATGATCTTTCTGGCCAAGAACATTGATGGAGAATGGTTTGTACATCAAATATCACGTTTTTTATTTCGAGCTACAAAAACTATCAAGTCCAAAATAGTGACTACAGCTAGGTGCCAAGATATTACATGCATGTACTTTAAGCTGACATAGGGACGTAGTCGTCTATTGGCAAGTTTTTCTATACAAAGAAGTTGGATCTTTAGGACAGTCTTAGAAAAAGGGAGCAAAATGATTGCCCAGAGTACTTCAACGAGTTCCAGTGCAGGGAATATAGGTAGCTAAAAGATTAAATTGTGAATGCACTGGAGGACATGTTTTTTGTGGTTAAGTTTGTTGTGTTCTGCAAAGCTTAGGTTTCATGCCGGTCTGCAGCAGAAGTATGTATGATTGACCTACAGTGGTGAAGTTATGTCCATGGTCCTGAAAACTTGTGTGAAACATTTATGCACTCCCTTGTGTTTTTCATGGAAAGCGATCCAGTGAAAGAGGTGGGTTGGTTTCCCTCGGGGGAGTTTAAAAGGGTTTGACTCGCAAAGTTCATAACATTATCCATAGGCGTGAAGGCATCTTGTGTTGCCCAGTACTTTGCTATTTCAACAGTATTTTATGGGCTTTCAAAACGCCCTTTTCTATGCAAAAGAGAAGGGTGAATATTGCATATATTTAGCAGCCGATAACTTGCTGGCATGGCAGAGTTGGATGCAGGTTTCCAGATGGATACCAGGGAAAGTGTGGAGTTGGAGAAAGATGGCGATATAGAGGCAGGGAATGAAAGTGTTTAGGTTTCAGGTGAGTTCAACCCGAGTTAATGTAGATTAATTCAGTGTGGTGAGGCAGTCCGAAATGCTGGACAAGAGGTGGGAAACGTTAGTGTTGTCAGTGTAAAGGTGAAAGGAGAAGCAAAATGAGGAAATTATGTCCTTAGAATGGTATTATGTTGTGGGGAAATTTAGTATTGGAAGGCACCAACATATAGGGGAGTCAGTGATGACTGAAAAAGATAAAAGGAGACAGGAAAGGGTCGATTAGGAAGGTCAGAGGAGAACCAAGGCGCAGAGTTCTTGATGAAGTCAAGTTGGTGAAAGTTAGGAGCAGCATTGGGTGATCAATAATATAGGATATGGCCAAGAGGTCTGACAGGATGTGAAGAAGTATGGGGCCTCCACCAAAAATTGGCAGATGTTCCATCAGCCATTTCATTTTCCACCTATCATTTAGAATTGGGCTAATGTCCCTCGTCGACTGGGTCTTACATTAGGAAAGCCATTTGGGGCAGATAATATGCCAATGTGAATGGCGTCAGAATGGCTTCCTTTTTATAGGATAGCACTTCCTATGTCAATCCTGCTTCCATCTGTTCTGTCTGTGCCACCCATGGCAGCCATTGACAGCCCAGAAATGTGCCCTCTGCGCCCATGAAGATGATTAGCTATATTATTTCCAAATATATCCTTTTACTGTGAGGGGGTCTGTCTTCAGAAATAATATAACTGATGACACATTTTCCATGTCAGTATGATGTGGTGGACCTTTTCTCATTGTTTTTGCCTCTAATGGCTCATGCCAAGGAGGTGAAAGCTATTTTAGGACAAAGATGATTTCCAACACTGCAAACACCTTTAAATGTTGTGTCATACTTTTAATTATGTCCTAAAAGCAATTGATTAGTGCAGATTATTAAGTTGGGCACATTTGGAAGAATGGTCTCAACAGAGTGCTGGGTATGAAACCAAACGGAATGAGTAATGCACCAAGAGATGCTGTAAGTTGGTTAAACACAGGCCAATTCGAGCACCTTGAGGAACAATAGCAGTTGAGAGATCAGGTGGTCATTGGATGTTGAGAAGGGATCTGAACAGTCGGTCTGTTCAGCAGGACAGAATGACATCAAGAAGGAAGATAAAATCCAGTGAGAAGGAAGTGATTAAATGTGGAGGTTAAGTGTAGAGAACTCTCAAGATGACACAGCTCAAGAACTGTTACCGGAAGGTATTGGAGGGTGTTCTGCATAGTAGATGTCTCAGACCATGGGAAGAACATGCAGAAAGGTATTAGCCAAGCTAGTAACAAATGCATGAACATACTGTGATTGTACCTTTCCACACACCTGAAAGTATCTAAATATTAACTTTTATATTATTCCTTTGTATCCATACACACTTTCCCCTTCACTTAGGTTAAATATGCTTAGTGTAGGTAACAGATATGTTGTTACCAAAGGGAGCAGAGTAAAATTAAACTCCTAGACGTTTCTCCAAAACTATTTCTTTACAACCCAATTAAACATTTAGATAAACCTGATTTGAGATTTTCTTTTAATTTAGGATCTGGACTTTTCTCTTGAATATATAGAGATAGGTGACAGTTAGTTACAGGGTTGTTTTTCACCAAGTGATTCTGAGTGACATCAAATCGATAACGAGCGCGAAGCACAATTTATCTATGATGCCACTTAGAATTCCAAGCACCTCTCACCACCATTAATTCCTTTCCTCCCATGCCTCTCCATATCACCTTATTTTACCATCCTTCTATCATCTAATTCCACTTGAATCCACCCAACAACCCACCTTCACTTCCTCTTCCTGCAGACAGTAAGAAATATGACCACATGCAGCAGGTCATGGTCACAGACAGACACCAAGCACAGCTGCCATAATTTGGCAGAAGGAAAGATTAATCTATGGAGCAAGACTGTTTTACCGTCTCTCTTACATAGGTTTGGCAGAAGATTACCCTGAAATTACCCACAAAACACACTTTTTTTATCAGGCATGTATGTAGACTCAGAGGAGCATCAGATTAACATCTCATGCTCCTTTGAAGCCCTTTCTTTTGAGCTACCACTTCCAACACAGACCAATAGATCACCCTCTAATGGGTAAGGCAGACGTTTACAGTAGAAGCCACCCCACACAGCACGATCCAGTGGAAGAGTATAGAAAAAAATAAGGTTAGACCCTCCAACACCACAGTCACACATAACCAACAGAGTGGCATCGGTCATAGAGATGGCAATGTGTTGTGTTCTACCAACACTTGAACTATCCTTTGATGATTGTTGTGTGTATCAAATTGCTAAACTACAATGCTTTTTGCACTGGGATTTTACCAATCCAACATCCCTATACCGCCAATACAGCAGAACCCATCAAATCCACTAACACCACATTCTGCTGCAGTCAACAAAACACAAGCGCCGTACAGATGGCAACATTCCACTTTCTAAGTAAGAGCACTAACATGAGCCGTGCTCCTGAAATATGAGCACAGGACCTTGCACACCAGATGGATCTTATGGTGCTAAAGTGGGAGGGCCAGATGTATTGCCTCCACACTTACAAAAATGCTTCCACGCTGTCTTTCCTGCATATCATACAATTTTCTTTTTATCCACTACATCAACAAAGTCTAACCCGCTGGCAAGGTGTCACTCTGAACATAACAGTCACTATAACCTCTTATGGGCGTGCGAAATTCCTGTAATTTCCTTTCGCATTAGTAGGTGAAATATCCGTAACATTCTGCGAAATTATGCATAATTAGGGAAAATACAAATCTGTCATTTAGAGTGAAATGCATCCTCACGTTGACACATTTCGCCTAAAAACTGCACGAAGAACACACGTGACGAGAGGAACAGATGCTCGCAGTCGCACTCGGGCTGTTCGTGGTATTATGGCATGCTTATTTGCCGGGATCAGCACATGATGATAGGCGTGGCATAAAGGTGGAATTCCATACATTTCATGCAACAATGTAACACGAAGCTCCTCACGCCCTTCTGCAATGAAAACTTGAGTGCTGTCTGCTCAGACTCAGCCTCTCCTCATTAGACTGTGCGGCACGCAAAACTCCACAGAGTCAATGACCAACCATTTGTCAATATGCTCCTCTCTATAGCAACCATAGCCCTTAATGCCTAGCCCTGCACCCTCCTTTCAGCCCAACTTCCTCTCGCATGTGCGTGATCTGCATGGCTATGTACCTACACATGCACAACGGCATCTCCATGTTACCCTGCATGTTTGCACGAAAGCATTAACCGAGCTACGGCACCTCCTTGACCATCACTGCCCAGATATGGGTGACAATGTGCACTCCAGGCAGTTGAATACAACTGCCACTAAAAGGCCGCTCGATTGACTACGTGGTTGCCATCCAAACCGAAAGGTTTTTTCACCTGCGGTTCATGCAGTATCTGTGCATTTGGAAAAAATAAAATCACCAGCTTTACCTACAATACACCTAAACTACATACAATTACACATTTCATCAACTGCAATACAACCCATGTGGTCTATGTCTTGGAATGTAAATGTAATGTATTTATGTAGGAAGTACGGTGGGTCCTCTTAAAATTCGTATTCAGGAGCACTGTAGAGCTATACTTAATGGAGATAGCCGTTATCTCTTTAGTGAACACTATATGAAAGCTCATCCCGATGACATGTCCTTTTGGTTTCATGGTATTGACCATGTACCAACTAATATCAGGGGTGGTGACCGAGAGCTTCAAGTTAGGCAGATGGAGGCAAGATGGATTTGCCGTTTGAGAGCCACGCTAATGGGCCACAATACAGATAGGGAGTTTCATTACTTCCTCGGATAATGTATAGTGAAACAACATGTGACCCTAGGGCTATACTGTGGTGTATTAATGTTTTCCAAAAGAAGTATGTAAGAAGTACTGTGTCAAGTATCTGTTCATTTCTGTCTTGATAATGTTTATCTTATGCATATATCTTTTATTTTTTCTTATTTTTCTTTGGTACATATTTTCCCCCCTTTTTCTCTCCCTTTGCTTCGGCTACTATATTCTCTTAGATCTGAATCGAAAAATCGAATGGGAAGTACTAGACTTCATATGAAGATACATAATGATATTCAAACTTTTCCTGGCTGATGTCCCTATAATCCTTTACAAACTTCTCTGGCAGAGGTGTTCATAACTTATTTAGATATTAAGGTAAAATTTGCAAATCAGGCTAATATGTGCTTGATGAGGTGGCAATGCCTATATAGCATTCTGGTTGATAGAAACCTTCTGGTTCTCTGTTTTAGTTGTTCTGAGATGTAGTTGGGAATTTTCTTTTTTCAATTAACTCATTAGCCTGGACTAGTATTGGGTGTCTGTATGGAAAAATTAAGTTTATTAATGGATATTGACCACCTTAAACAATATCCGATTATACTAGATGGGTAATATTAAAAAAAAAGAAATTGTAACGGTGGTTCATTCCTTTCTCTTGTGATGTGTGATATATGATGGACTGTATATTGTTAATGTTCACTTTTACATATGTAAAAACATTTTTGGGTACTTGTTAAATAAATTGTGAGGTTGACTATTTTATATATCACTGGGCGAACAACTTGCCAATATATATCTACCCTCGCAATACAGTCGGCCTTAGATGGTATGTATGATCAGGTTTTATCAACCGTTCACTCCAATATGGCCAACATTCTGGTGGGGTTAAATTGTTAGGATCTTCTCTTGTTTGTGCTCATTAAACGTAAGTGACGTGATATATGGTCACATGACCGAGGAAGCGTGTTCCTTTAACTTTGATGGAGGACGATTTTTTTCTCCTTTACGTAGTCCATACAGCCATCGAACTGTGTCACATTTAGATTGCGGATCTTTGTATTATGAATAATGCCATTCCAATATGGCCACTATTCTGATGAAAAAATTGTTAGAACTAATCTTTGTCTATGTCCATGAAAACGTACGCGATGTGAAATATGGTCACGTGACTGATGGAGCGCGTCCTTTTAACTTCGATGGAGGACGATCTTCCTCCTTTACGAAGATCAAACAGCTATCGAACTGTGTTGCATTTATATTGTCTGATATAGGTAAGTGTGATGTGATGGACTCTGCCGGCACTTCATGATATCGAACGAGTACGACATATCTTAGGCACGGGCATCTGACCTTTGAATTTAGCGTTCTGTGTTACTTTCATTTTATTTGAATAGATATGCCATGAGGATTTCTCCGTTACTCGAACCCTGCAATATTTAAGCAGTTTAACACTGGAGACTTATTGGATATATATTGAGGTGAGATCTGGTGTAGGAGCTTGCCACTTATATGGTGTGTGCATGTATCTCAACTCAAGCTACACGTTATGGCATTTTTACATGAGTACAGAAATCGCACTTGTGGTTGTCTATTTCTTAACATTTAACTGTGGGTTTTATATATAATCAATTATTATTACGACTAGCCCGTCTATTTCTTTTTCTTCGCTTGCCAATTTTTATTCATAACTTTATTTAAAATTCACCTGATGACAATCTCATGCTATATTGTAGTCCCGGAATAGGGACTTCTAAAGAACCATCCATATTTGGGTGTGTTACTCACTGAAATTCTTATCTTGAAGTTCTTTTTCACATTATACTTTTATGTGTTTTTATGGAAATGGGCTGTTAAACATTTTTTATGTTTCCTCAGAACTGATGTCGTTTGTATAAGATTATACTCTTGTCAGTCACCCTTATTTGAGGTTCTAGTGCATACTTCATATACTTGTAGTGAGGTAAGGATGACTCCTATTCGCTTGTTTGGCTATACTCCTTCCTCCATCGGATGGTTTAATCACGTTTGGTGCTTCCGTTGGTTGTGACGTTTGACCCTTGATTGCACAATACTTTGGCCCTTTCCTGGTTTTGTCTTCAAGGACTCTTTGTATTCACGTGTCTCATTGGAGAGGCTGGTTACAACAAGCTTTTTGCATTTTTAGTTCTTCTCTTTCTGGTGCAATTGTGGCTATTTTCCCCTTTTTCCGCATTCTCCTGTTTATTCACTTTTCTCATTCTTCTGTCACGTTCTTTCGTTTATTATTCTGAATTATCTCACTTTCATATTGTTTTGTGTTTTTCGACAATGTGATTTGTGTATAATCACTGTGCAATGTTACATGTATTACAAGTATTACAAGTAGCATATATAATTTCTGCTTGTATATTGGTTATGTCATATGTTGTTTCTCCTGTGGTGCCACTACGAACAGGCACTTATTAAATCGAAATGGCAAATTTTGTTTTTTATTATTATTTTGGATTTGTTGGTTGTTGTTTGTGTCCTTTGTATGAATTCTGAGTCTGCCATGGTTTTTTAAGATTTCCGTTTTATTCTTCATATAATTGTCAGTGATGTATATACGTTGTAGATTGTGATTTATATATGTATTTTATACATGTACTTTATATGTGTGTATTTATGTGGGTGTTCCTGTAATTATTATAGCCCTGATGAAGTTCCCAAGGCACAGGGGAACGAAACGCGTTGGCTGTGTGCCTGTCTTTTAACCAAGACTACGAATAAAGAAGAAACTTTTTTCTACTACAAGTGTTGGCCCTTGCATGACTCGCGATAGAGTGCACCTTCCTTCTTTTGTGGACTCTTATTTCATATGTTGACTGCTTCTGGCCCTGCAACACCATCTGTGTTAAAGAAGATATTTCAGGATCATTCTAGCCCCTGCAATCTTGTTTCTGTACCCTGTACCCTGGAAGATGTTCATGTCCCTATTAGCCCCACATTTGTTTCATGGGGATGATCTTCTTGGCCGTCATGACCCCATTCTCCACCCAGGGGGATGGGCCTGGTTCTTGCAGATGCCATATATGTTTGCGGATTTTTTTCTCTGCCACTGAGGTTGTACCAATATTATTATATTGATTGTTTACCTCACAGATGTGGTGAGTAGTAGAGGTGTTCCTTACCCTGTATGATTATTTCAACTGGGAAGTTTTCCTCATCAGTGTAGTTATATTTCAGGTGTTCCAACAGTTCTCTGGTCAAATGGCTGGATTCGTCAGTCACTGTGGTCATCCAGACAGCAAGGTTGGTGGCGAGGACAAGCATCAGGCCACATCTGGTTAGGAGACAAGGGAAGTGAAGCAAGGGGCAATTATGGATGCAACCACAAGAAAGAAGTGCTATGTATCCCAAGATTGTACATCAAAGATTGGCATGCTTTTCTAAGCAAAGCACATTTGATGTTTCTTGAGATGCAAATATGCTCAGATCAAGGAATGGAATACCACACAAATACTGGAGCCACAGATCTTGGCACACAGTCACCACTGGGAAATAGTCAATTGCAGGGGGGCGTTCAAGCAATTCCTTACTTTTAATGGGGTCTGACCTGTGTGATCTTCCAAGTAATCATATTAAATTAAAGATTTTCCAGTTCTTTCTTGAGCTAATGCATCTCTCCTAAGCACAGCCTGGCAATTCTCTGGATTTAAGGACAGGGCCTTAAGCTATGGACTCCACTTTGCTCCTTGTCCCCTGCACCTATTTCTTGGAGCACCCCTGGCTAGGTTACACACTAACAGACAGACTGGAAGATCAGTGCTTTGATAACCAATTCTTGATTCAAGGATCCGCCTAGCAGAGACCCCTTTCATTTTAACTATCTGTTGCGTCCTCTTTGGCACTTTCCACACCTCACCGCTAAGTAATCCACAGGAGGTCTATCATACTCATAGAAAGGCCAGTCCCATTGCCCCCCCAAGCAGATAATCCAGATCCCACTGGCGAAAGATATCTGTAGCTACCCCTGGGCGTTACTGAACACAAAAACGAATACTTCCATGTAGGCCTTCAAACAGCCCTAGGGAAACTAAGGTGGCCTTTCCACCCTCTGTTCTTATGCTAACTGCAGTCCTTAGAAGCTACTTGTGTGTTTGAGTTATTATTTAAAGCAATCTGATTTACCCTGCTTATCATAGATCCTTAGAGTCGTAACAGATCCACAGTGGCAAGATGTCTCAGTAGGGGACCGCATCCGAACACTGAGGAGTGGCTGCCCGGAGTACATTCAAGGGGTGTTGGAACACACAAATGCGTTCATTCAAGGACTCAACTGGGTGCATTCAAATTTTGTGGGGACACTGTGAGAAGTTGGCCTGATATATGATGTCACTAGTTCTAGTGTACACCTTGTATCAGTCCAAACCCCCTTATGGTGATTGGTTGTAAAGTCAACCTTATAGACCAGCTATCCTAGTGGTAGCATGGACAAGAGCAGTCTTAGGCTAAACTCTGAATGGCATGTGAAGCCAGCTGTGATACCATATATAATCCCTTGAATACCAAATGAAAGGACACCACAACAGATTTATATATAAAATAAAGTGTATTTATTCTAGTCAAACCCTCAGCACTCTTTATGAGATTCGAGGTAAGTACAACACAGTGTTATTCAAGCATACGTTAAGTCACACAGGTAAGTAATACAGTTAGGCCCTAGGGGCCACGCAAACCATACACTAAGTAAGTGGTATAAGGACCACTGTCACGGAAATAGAATACGCCTAGGCCTAGGGAATCGCTGGGGCTACACTACACTACCAACTGTTAGGGAGTGGGAGGCCCACGGGATTCAGGTGCAGAGTGGAAACACTCACACGTAATGCGTATAATCGATAGAAATAGTACAGTTTAGAAAATAGCAGTTTTAGGACACTTCTGGTAATGCTAGAAAGTCGAGACTCGGAAACTAGACCCTAGGATAGTCAATACCCTTGTGAGCACCGAAGTACCCAAGATACCAAGCCCACGGGCTGCGGGTGCATAGGTGTGAACTTGCGTCGGGTTTCGTCGTGGACTTCTATGGATGCCTGAAGGAAAGTTGCTGACAGGGAGTCAGTGAAGAGTGTCCGGTGGATCCCAAGGTGGGGGATCAAGAAGGAAGGAACCTGCAAGCAGAAGGGACAGAGTCTGAGTCACTAGCCAGTGACCACGTGGAACCAGGAAGGAACCAGGCGATGTCGTGAAGTTGCAGGTGAAGAGGTGAAGCTTGTCACGGCAGTCACGAGGACCAGGAGGCGTCGATGGCGACCAGGGCCAGGAGGTGAGCTGTCCCACGAAGGCTCTTGTTGTCGGCGGTGTCGATGTCGAGTCAGGACCCAACAAGCCGGGGCAAGCGGAACCCACGCAGGAAAATGGACTTGCTTCTGGTGCAGACCAGGAAGATCTGGGGTGCTTCTCTTTCACAGAGGAGCGGGAGCCAGTCTGGAGGAGCCAAACCAGCAGTCGAAAATCAAAGGTTTGTCGTCGCAAAGGTGGCCAGCCAGCGGGCAAGCAACCGGACAGACGCGGCAAGCAGGGAAATGCAGAAGGGCCCCACGCAGGACTCGTGGAGTGTGGGGGGCTGATCTTCGGTGCAGATGGTGCATGGGGTTGGGGCTTCTCAATCCCCGGTGCACAACTTCGAGGGTGCCTCAGAAGCTGCGCTGGAAGATACTCGCCACTTTTCCCAGGTAGCCGGTCCCACGTCTCTCGTCGCCTCCACGGATCTCAGCTCGGCTGTGGATGTGGAGTAGGGTCAGAGAAGTCTGGAAGTCAAGGCTCTGGTCGGGCTCTGCAGTCGGTCCCTCGTAGAACTTCAGCAAAGCAAAGGGTAAGTCTCTTGATGGTGCCTGTTTGCACAGGGTGGCCACTCCTTGGCCACAAGGGACATTCTTCAGTCTTCTTCTTTCGTCGAATGTCGAAGGTCCAGAGTTTCTGTTCAAGATGCAGGTTCAGGATAATCTAATCTCCTAAGGACCCAGCTCCCACTCTTATACTAATCTGGGGGGCTGGTATACCTGCTAGGTCACGCCTTATGGGTGGGACCTGGGAGGGGGGTGGTTACACCCCCTTCCCTTTGTCCAGTTTCGCGCCAGGACTGGGGCTGGAGTGCCCCAGCACCGGTTTGAACTGGACTATGCATGGGACACCTTGTGTGCCCCAGGCAGTGTCTCGTTTCATTCATCCCTCCCAGCCCCAATACACTAAGGCCTGTCTGGGGTGGTGCTCGAACCTCCCTAGGCAGGAAACCTATTGTCCAGGCCTCCCATGCCGGGATCGCTCCCAGCAGCAGGAGGTCAGACTTGTGTCGTGGCAGCAGCATCCATTTTGTGATGCTGGGGCTCTGGTTAATTTTAACCGGGTAAGTAGGTTTCAACATGTCTTCTCCCTCTAGAAGGGAGGGATAATATCCTCATCCCCAGAAATGGGATGGGGGTACTATTCCAAAGTGTTAGACACCTTACACAACATGTTTTGATAAAGCCAAACCATAGTTACCATAACTGTTTAAGATTATAAGGCACTTTAAGAGTATATGGTAGGCGATATCACAGAACAGCTATACGGACATGGTTCCGAAAGCTGCAGACAGGCTCAGCTCATGCTAGAGCACCATCTCACATGTTACCAAGCACTCTGCCTCCAGGATTGTTAAGGCCTGCCATAGGAGTGGCTGATAGGTACACATGTGTCTATATATAAGGTAGGCATAGGACTACTACACCTAAGTAAGGGGTGATTCCACGACCTTGCCCCAGCTGAGTGATCAGCCAGTTGTGTCATAATGGAAGGCCAGGCCAGTGGTGGCACAATACATGCTGCAGCCCCTGGTAGGCCTAGGGTACACCTATGCCCTGGGTACCTAAGGTACACTGTACAGGGGCCAATAAGGTGATCCTATCCAATTGGGTTATGCACCTAAAGTACATAGTATTAATTTAGAGAGGAACAGCAGGGATGTGGGTCTGATTGGCAGGCCCACAGCCACATCTAAGTCGAAAATCAGTAAAGCAAAAGCAAAAAGTGGGGGTGAACATAGAAAGCAGACCCTACTCTCATTCAGACACTACCAAGGTGCATGTGTATGGGAGAAAGCATGACTTTTGGTGCACTTGGTGGAAAAGGCACTCTTGCCTGCCTACAGGCAAGAATTGGGGAACAGTTACCTGCGCGAGACAGGCCGTGCGGACACACATCTGAACATATTCAGTCGGCATTCACTGTGATATTTTTTATTATATGGGTGGGTTACCTCACTGAGCGCATTTGTGAAGAAGTTAACTAGCTATGTTTACATTTAGAGGGGTACATTCAAGGCGCATGAGCTACACATCTAGCTACATATGTGGCATAGGGACACTCATAGTGTACATTTGGGATGTGGTACTGTCACCTTTCCATGCTTTATTAAACTCCCAAATAAAAACATACGTATAAAAATAAGAGACACACACTTAGATGTATTTGGTGAGTGTGAGACACTCGCCTTGTTATGGTGGGTGGCAACACTCACAAGATTACAAAGCTTGGGGGACACTCACCTGGGTACCAGCCGCGGTCCGTAGAAGGAGTAACTGCAGGGCGGTGACGTGGGGAGGGGGAGGGGCAGGGTGGGGGGTAGTAAACTATGGATTATGGAGGTTTACAGGTAAGATAACATATAAATTAATAAAACGAATTTCGTTGCGTGCACTGCATCCCCAAATGCGATGCAGTGCATGCAACGAAATTCGTTTTATTAATTTATATGTTAATTTACCTGTAAACCTCCATAATCCATAGTTTACTACCCCCCACCCTGCACCTCCCCCTCCCCACATCACCGCCCTGCAGTTACTCCTACTACCGACCGCGGCTGCTGGGTACAATGGGCAATAATCTTCATCTGGCTGCAGTGATCAAGAGACACTCACCTGGTTGCAGGGGGCACTCACATGGTTACACGTGGCAAGGACACTCATCTGGTTACAATGATCGGGGGACACTTGCCTGGTTACAAGGGGCATGGACACTCACCAGGTTACAATGATTGAGGAAGACTCACCTGTTTACAAGGGCAAGGGACATTCGCCTGATCAGGGAAACGCACCTAGTTACCATGATGGGGAGGGAAAGCATCTGGTCACAAGGAACATGGACACTCACCTGGTTACAAGTGACATGGACACTCACCTGGTTACTATGATCAGGGGACACTCACCTTGTTACAATGGGCAGGGACACTCATCTGCTTGCAATGATCATGGAACACTCACCTGGTCAAAGGGGGCAGGAACATTCAGATGGTTACACTGAAATGGGGGGTATCAAAGGGGATGATGGACGGAGCGCTTGAGCAAATTAAACACTCACCCCCAGTCAACTGATCTGGGTTTAATCCATCATCATTCTTTAGCTCACTCCACCACCCCAGTTGAGACATGGCCATATGCAAATCAGTCTGATCCTGTGCCTCATGGGAACAGTCCAGCCCGAACTGCCAAGCCATGTCTTCCCTGGACCGGAAACAAGCATCCTGGGACCGGTTTCGGGTTCATAACCCTCATCAGCCAGGCTATCTTGAATACAGTGGCAAAGTGAGCAAGGGACCCACGTCTGGGCATACCCTGCCAACTTAGGGTGAACAAAGCGATACCAAAGGGGATGATGGACGGAGTGCTTGAGCAAATCAAACACTCACCCCCAGTCAACTGATCTGGGTTTAATCCATCATCATTCTTTAGCTCACTCACAGGGTCAAGACTGATTTGCATATTGCTGGGTTCAAACTGGAATGGCATGGTGAGCAAAAAAGCGATGGAGTTAGGCCCGGATCTCTGTACTGGGGTGAATGTATGACATTGTTCTGCATTCTGTCCATCAACTGTTGTTTTTGCATTTGTCACCCGAGTGGGACGGGTATGCTCATACGTGAGTCCCGTGCTCTCCATGCCACTGGACTCAAGCTATCCTGGCTGAAGAGGGGTGAAACCCCGAAACCGGTCCTAGGATGCTTGGTTCCAGTCCGGGGAGGACCTGGCTTGGCAGTTCGGGCTGGACTGTTCCCATGAGGCACAGGGTCAAGACTGATTTGCATATGGCTGAGTTCAACCTGGAATGGCATGGTGAGCAAAAAAGCGATGGATTTAGGCCCAGATCTCTGTACTGGGGTGAATGTATGACATTGTTCTGCATTCTGTCCATCAACTGTTGTTTTTACAATGAAATGGGGACACTCGCCTGGCTGCAATGTGTAGGGGCACTCAGCTGGGTACAATGGGCACGGGCACTTACCTGGTTACAATGGGCAGGGACACTCATCTGGTTACATTGATCAGAGGACACTCACCTGGTTACAAGGTGCAGGGATACTCATATAGTTACAACAATCAGGGGCCACTCACCTGGTTACAGGGGCAGGGACAGTCACCTGATATAAATGGGCAAGAACACTCAACTGTGTACAATTGGCAGGGGCACTCACCTGGGTAGAGTGGGCAGGGACACTCGCCTGGGTACAATGATCAGGGAGCACTCACCTAGTAACAAGGGGCAGGTACGCTCATATGGTTACAGTAATTGGGGCACACTGACCTGGTTGCAGTGGGCAAGGTGACTCCCCTGTTTATAATGGCTAGGAACACTCACCTGGATACAGTGTGCAGAGACACTCACCTGGTTGCTATGCCTGGGGGAAA
This sequence comes from Triturus cristatus, assembly GCF_964204655.1. Taxonomy (NCBI): domain Eukaryota; kingdom Metazoa; phylum Chordata; class Amphibia; order Caudata; family Salamandridae; genus Triturus; species Triturus cristatus. The sequence goes on from NC_140590.1 coordinate 562,930,058, forward strand.
CTCACCTGGGTATAATGAGCAGGGACACTCATCTGGATGCAGTGATCGGGGGAAACCCACCTGATTGCAAGGGGCAGGGACACTCACCTGGTTACAATGATTGGAGACACCCACCTGGTTACATTTTGATGGATCTGAACGCAGTGCTTGCTGGACAACCAGAGAAAGTGAGTCTGTGAAGAAACACAAAAACAGTAAATTGTCCAGTTTGATGAGGTGAAAAATGTGACTTCAAGGGCAACAGCAGACGTTTTCTAAACCTCTGAAGCAACAGTAAGCATGTAAAGGAGAGAGGGTGCGCGCTAAGCATATCTCGCTCTGCTCCTGAGGTCAATAAAGCGTCTCTGATTGTGAGATCGTCAGAATCCAGGTGCTTTCTATCGCCCCGGATGTATACCAATGCCCTGGGGCACTTTATTTATCAGTTGCGATAAACAGCACCGATTACGAGTTTCTGGTGATAAACGTGCCGCATGTGTTGCTCACAGCACCAAAATCTGCCCGATCGGGCAAAGACTGTAAACCTTTCACCTGTTGAATTCTGGCAGGTTTTGCCTGCTGAATCTTAATGAAGGCTGGGCTATTTATTGTACCCCGTTATTGCTGTCTCCTTTTAATACCGCCCAACTCCTAATGTTGACGCCTACACAAACAGGGGCTTCTGCTGGAACACAGACCCACTCGTAATCGACCTAATGTGTTTTAAACAACTCTTGCCATCAAAATCCAGATCCTGCTTCAATGTAATAATTTGATATGAGTTGTGTTACCCGATGAGCATATTGACAAATATTCTACTTCTATTTTAAAACTAGCCCTTTAATCCCCGATGTGCGCCATTGCAATAGTTAACAGAGCAGGGACAGACACTTCTCTTTCTGAACATCGCGGGTCGTGTTTTCCCTTGAAATATGTTGGTAAACATTTGGAGTGAGAAGCATGGTCCAGATAAGAAAGCTGAAGAGGGCAAATTGGGGCTCACTGACTAAGTGGTGTTGGGAAAAGGCTGTGTAGCAAGCGTGTAATGCATGGCTATGTTAGCGCTGTGCCTGTGCAGAAGAACGGCTATACTACATGTTGGATGTGTCTGACAAGTAGAGAGGTGGAGTGGATGGGCTTTTGGTGTCAGCATTGGTATTGGTGTCTCTTGAGTCTGCACCCCTGGCCTTTACCCTGAGACGACGCACATGACGGACAGCCGGAGCAGCAGATATAATGGCATTCGTCCATTAATGAAGGGCCCTGTGAAAAGGACTGTCCTCTCTCACCTGAACAATCACAAACACCAGTTGGATCACAGGGTAGATGATCAAGAGCGAAGAAACACAGGTGAGGTAGCCCACGTAGTAGCCGATTTTGAACCCGTCCAGTAGGAGACTGCAGATCCCGAAGACGAGGAGGCCACCTGTCCAACAAGGCACAAGTGTTATCCGCTGGTGTCCGGTCCACATGAGGGACAATCCCAAACAATACCACAAATTGTGTTTCTGTAGCTTGGGTGACAACATCTATTGCTGGAGAATGTGATCATGTCACACAAGCCATGTGGCTTATGACAGAGGTCATCAAATCGTTGTGGTTCAACTCACACCAGAGACCCTCTCAGTGCATCAGCGAATCTGTTTCAATTAAAACAGTTAATTGTGTGTTCTTGAAGTTTGCCAACGCAACCCAGTTAATCACACGAGTCAAAATTAATCTACTTAAGTCAAGGAGTCTTTTAAATATTTTAGGGCTGACGTAGGAAATCTGTACACAACAATGAACAAATGCGCGGGCACTCATCAGGAGTGGCCAGCTTTTTTCGATCCCTATGCAAATACAAGTTTGCATAGAAATCCGGAGCCATCAGGTTAGTGGTAAATATTGCACCCTCCGTATTACTCTCCAGGTGAATTTCGACAGATCAAACATGGAAATTTAATGGGACGGGCAATGCCCAATGCATACGAAATTTGGTAAAGATACTACCAAGATCTACGCGTTGTTCCTAATTTGCATGTATAAAACTCATGAGAGCAGTTATTTATCCCACCCAGAAAATACAGATCTGTAGGACATCCAGTTTTTTATTGGCTGATAAAAAACTCTTTCTCCACTGGACAATCAAAATGCGAGTCTTAGTTTCGAAATTCCAGAGGTAAAGCAAAGACTCTGCTACAACAATAACATCCAGTAGCTTACATCAACTTACATCAGGAAATTATCCATCCATCCAGGCAAACTATCCATCTATTACAGAGCGATTGCTGTTTTAGGATGGTGTTAGGTTCCACAGAAGAGGCGCCTGATGTATACCCATTAATTATATACTCATTAAGTAGTTTTTACGATATTAGCATTTGGAAGGTGTTGTGCAGGCTTTGAAGAGTTACCTTTATTGAGACATCTTGACTGTTTAAAATATGTTTTTAGGTTTCCTAACGCTTTAGCACTATTAGAAGAATTTGCATTACATTTAACAGGTATCTGGCATGTTTAGCTTACCTCTGGTATTTTTTTAACCATTAGTTTTTATTGGTTTTTCAGAATTGCAATACAGTGGAAACGCATTTCTCATAAGACATCTTTCTAACATATCAATTTTCCTACTCGTCATGAGTTTTACATCTGCCTATCTCTTGTATTCCAAATTTCCCCAACCTCACTCTTTTTGTCCCACATAACTTCAGATAAAACAATCCGGAGATATCTTCTATAAATATGTTAGAATTATAAGGATCTATAGTGCCTACGATGGTGTGACATTCATGCATTAATTCTATGAGCTGTTCAGATCAAGAGCTAGGTTTCTTCGCTCGTTTAATAGGTAAGTAGGTTCAGTGCATGTATTCTCGGAGGGATTATCAAAGTTGGAAGATCATTTCTGAGCTATGTTATCAGCTGATTCCATGTTTCTTCAAAGTTTATGATCTGGTATTCCCCTCTCAACTAAACACGTGTTGGCTGGGCACTGAGAGTTAAAGACAAAGACCAGAAATAAACTCTTTGTGTGTTAATTATGAATAAAACGATTATTCAATTAAGCGTGTGCTGAGGATTTAATTTATAACAGTTCATGGTGAACTTGACAACTGGCCAACTTGCCCAGGTGCTCTACGTTCTCTGGGATTCCCCTGGGTCAAGCAAAAGAGCTCAGAGGGGTTGTACTGGTCTGGTTGGAATTGCACCCCAGTTCACAGAGATAAAAATGGTTGCGTTTCACTGTTCCCTCCTCCATCCCTGATTTCCCTGGAGTTCAAAGTAAGTTTGTAGTTATTTTATAATTCTGCCACACTCATCCTATATGTTGTGTTTTAAACTACTTTTGGGATTTATCCTCCACACCCCTCAATACTGGGGGATCAGTAGTCCAGCTGGTGTGTGGTGAGAACTCCCTTACCATGCAGACTAACTGTGAGTGGAAGTGGCAGCACCAGTTGGGGAAGTGATGACTAGGTTGAGGTGCTTGCATGTGGATGGATCCAGCACCTGAGGTCTCTTCATTGGATCCAGATGCATACCTCCCTCTCAAATGACTTAGGGGCCGATTCACAAAACAAACTTAAGACAAAATCCTAAACTTAGTACCATTTTGGTATTCACAGAATGCACTTACTACTTCTGGTATTCACAGAATGAACTTACTATTCACAGAATGGATTTACGACTACTAAACTTACGTCCGCACTCGGGCCGGAAATTCCGGCCCGGAGGCGGAGCTTCCGGCCCGAAGGTGGGGATTCCGGCCAGTGGCGGAGATTTAGCCATGGCCAAAATCTCCACCTGTGGTCCGGAAGCTCCGCCTCCGGTCCGGAAGCCCCGCCTCTGGGCCGGAAGCTCCGCCCCTGGGCTGGAAGCTCCACCTCCGGGCCGGAATTTCCGGCCCGAGTGCGGACGTAAGTTTAGTAGTCGTAAAACCATTCTGTGAATAGCAAAAGTAGTAAATTTATTCTGTGAATCGAAAAAATAGTAAGTTCATTCTGTGAATACCAGAAGTAGTAAGTGCATTCTGTGAATACCAAAATGGTACTAAGTTTAGGATTTTGTCTTAAGTTTGTTATGTGAATCGGGCCAAGGTGCCTACCACAGACAAATTCCTAGTTGTTGGTACTGATCTCTCGATCACTGTAATTAGGCCTGTTAGTGATGTTGACCACAAATGGTAGTATGACCCATTGTAGAGCAGTGCAGCCTCCTGGCACAAGGGTACTTTCTTGAAGTGCCTCAGTGTTTCGAACTTAAGGATATAAGTTTAATCGCACGGATGGTGCTTCTCAAGGACTCTTGGATTCTACCCTTCCTGAGAGAACCAAGTTTTGTCATGACACACTTTAAACTTCTCCCCTAAATCCTGCTTCTGCTCCTTCACGTCTTCATTTTCCTGGTGCAACTTCTACCTCATGCAAGGACACCACCCACAACTCTCCTAAGCAGGTGGCCAACTCTCCTTATAAGTAGACTCTAGGTAACGTCTCCTGGTAGTTCAAAGCAGAGTCCCCCAGTTTTCTGTTCTGAACCTGGCAAATGGAATTGGCAGTGCATACCCCAACCCTGGAGGCAAAAAGCTTTTTGATCCTACTGGTGTAATGACCCTAGTTTCTAAAAAGAAATCTTGGCACATTGGATGGAAGTTTCTGCCTTGTCTTTATATTCAAGTTACAGAGGGACTTTGTGTATTCCAGAAGCTCAGCTATTTGGCCAATCCTGGGCAGTTTTGCACTTTTGTTATCTCAACGCAGACTGGTCCAGCCATGGACTTTGTCAAGAGTGTGAGTAGGAAGTGGGGCAGAGCTAGGAGTGTCCTGTCAGAAGGAACTATAAACATGGGCAAAAAACACATATGCAGCCTATCCCACTTAGCTACATGTGAACCTGTGGGATGGGCACAACCCTTCTAGAGAATAAAGGGCCATGAACCTGCAGAGATAAACTCCTCTTGAAATGGACCCACTTTCTCTTCTCCTGAACACTCTTTAGTCTACAGCGATCTGTGGAATGTATTAAAGAGTTATCCAATTCAAATTCGTTGTCTGGGCTCTCTCTTCCATCCCCCATCATGGGTACCACTTTGATTGTGTCCATATAAAATGGAGGCAGTGTAACTATGGCCACATGCTCCACACACATTCTCCCAAGCAGATGAGTTCACAGATGCAAAATCGTGCCTCACATAGATGGGAGAAGGACTCAGTTGTAGGGGACTTTTAGACAGTTTAAAAACCCGGAAGTGGCCTGTGAAATATGTTATTTATCTAACTTTCTTCTTAGCCAAGCTAATCTTCATTTTAAACCAAAGTTATGAAGTTGTCTCTCTAAAGCACCATGAGACTTTCCGTACATACACTGAATCAATACATCTATCAAATATAACATACCATAATAAAATATAACTTACATATATATTATGTGTATACATAAACACATGCAGAGACACGTGCACACATACACATATTTAAAACATATGTTTGGGTGCTTTCATTCTACAAAATGCAGTAGTATAAATACACAATTACCTACACTTTACAGGTAAATATGGAAAATGTCTAATACTTACCTGTAAAATATGAGTTTAATCATCATAATGACAGCCCCTAAGCCACCCTGCAGAGCTTTACCCTCACCAGGGCTACTATGCTTATGGATGATGAAAGCCTACATTTTGCGACAGGATGATCAATAAAAAAATAAAAGATATGCAGCACATTCTCTGGCAGTATTATTTTCATCTAGGCCCTGGCCATGTGCTTTGGGGGTTGGCTGCCCACTGTAGTTTGAATACAGGGCCTGGGTACAAGCCAGACTCTGCGGACAATCCTGCTGCACATGGCTGGAAATATATAGCTATACATATATTACAGATTGGCTGATAGTGCACAGTTTCATGGTGTTTAGTCAAGGGGGTGCAAAGAAAAAACGGGGTCCCAAAACATGTTTTTCCACCAATGCATTTTCCATGAAAGTTGGCAGGTATAAGATTATGGTGTGGAAAGGGTCCTTTTTGTGATTTGATCTGAATTTGTTCAGTAGTTTCTAAGTAATAAGGGACAAAAACTTAGTGATATATTAAGTTGCTATATACAGAAGTACATTGCGATGATAAAACAATTTTATTGGTTAATGAAAGTCCTTACACAATAAAAAGGCAGTCATATTGTTAATAAGACAACAATTTCTCTTAGATCTGTGCTTTAATGTGAAATCTAGATTATTAATCTTTTTGTACTGTATAGGAAGACAGGAGGCAATTTATCAATCTATGTACTGGTAGAGAAAACTATATTATTTATTTATATATATATTTTTAAACTTTACGATGTCGTGTAGTACTTCTATACAATGTGTGTACCAAAGTACAATTGAAATGTAAAAAATAAATAAAAATTAAAGTGATGAGTAGGGGGGTGAGTTATAGTTAATTTAGTCTGACTACTTAGGTGACAAAACATTACACCATTCTACTCTGCTTCACTTGACTCAATGCACTCTGCTGTTCTCTACAACACTCTACGCCAATGACCTCTATGCCACTACACTTTACTCCACAACACTCTACACTGCATCACTCTACTCTACGCCACTGCACTCTACACTACTCTACGCTAGGCCACTTCACTCTGCACCTACACCACTACATAATAGGCCACTGCACTCTACTGTGGACTACTGCACTTCACGCTACTCTACTGTGCACCACTGCAGTCTATGCCACTGCACTCTACACCGCTCAACTCTACACCACTCTAGTCAATGCTACTGCACTCTATGGCACTCTACTCTATGCTACTGCTACTCTACCCTGCACTATGGCACTGTATACCAGTGTACTCTAATCTGCACAACTGCACTCTCGCCTCTGCACTCAAAGCCACTCTAATCTACTGTGCATCACTCTACTCTATGCCACTGCACTACTCTTCATCACTGCACTCTACATCACTGCACTGTATGCCACTCTACTCTACTCGGTACCACTCTACTGTATGTCAATGCACTCTATACCACTGCCCTGTACTCTGAACCACTGCACTCTACACCACTGCAGTCTTATCTTCATCTCTCTATGCCACTGCAGTCTATGCCACTATACTCTGCCCCACTCTACTCTATACCACTGTACTCTACTCTGCACAACTCTGAACAACTCTACTCTATGCCACTGTACTCACTGCACTCTGCACCACTGCATTTTGAGCCACTGCACTCTACTCTGCACCACTGTACTCTATAGTACTCTCTCCTGCACCACTGCACTCTGTACCATTGCACTCTACGCCACTGCACTCTGCACCACTCTAATGTAGACCATTCTACTCTACACCACTGTACTCTACACTACTACGCTGTACTCCACTGCGCTCTATGCTACTGTACTTTGCACCACTCTTCTGTATACCACTGCACTCTACACAACTGCACTGTACACCACTCTACTGTATGCCACTCCACGCTATGCCACTCTATTCTTCACCACTGCACTCTACACCACTACACTGCACTCTATGCCACTCTTATCTACTCTGTACCACTGCATTCTGTGCCACCCTTATCTGCTCCGCAGCACTCTACTGTATGCCACTTCACTCTATGCCACTCAACTCTGTACGGCGGCACCCTGCACCACTCTACTCTGCACCACTTCTCTCTGCACCACTCTACTGTGCGCCACTGCACTCTGCTGTGCACCGCTGTATCATTGCACTCTACATCGCACCAACCTACTCTACCTACTGCACTCTACGCTATTGTACTCTAGTCTGCACCACTCTACTCTACTTCAGTGCACTGTTCGCCACTTCACTTGACTCTGCACCTCTGCATTCTTTGTCACTGCACTCTATGCCACTCTGTTGTATACCATTCTACTCTATCCCACTGCACTCTAAGCCACTGCACTGTGGACCTCTGTACTCTATGCCACTGCACTCTACACCACTGTAATCTTGACACCACTGTAATCTACTGCACTCTACACCACTCCTGGCCATGCCAGTCCACTGTACCCCAGAAATTATCGAGAAAGCACTGAGGTACTCTTGAAATGCAAAAAAAGTATTTATATATGAAAGAGTTGATGCCAAAATAAAGAACATTATATGATCAGAAGTCAATTATACAAGCATTTGCAATGCAATAGGTCTCTCATTGCTGAACGTTTGAGCTATTGGCATTGCTAATAATAATGCAACACCAATAGCTCAAACTTTCAGTAATGTGAGGGCTATTGAATTGCAAATGGATCGTTGCACTCACACTTTAGCTTTAAACATCTTAAGCTAAAGCTACATTTTAGGTTTTTGGGGGAAAATGGGTAAAAAATGCTGCAGAAGAAAGCATCTGTTTTTTTCCTTGGAAATTGTATTAACAAAGGGTTTGTGGTGCTAAAATCACAATCTACCCAGCTTTCAGGAGCAGGCAGACTTTTGCCAGAAAATCCACATTTTCTACACAGTTGTGGCATTTTACTGGGACATAGCCTGCTTTTCCTATGTTTTGTGCTTTTAACCCCCTTCCAGTTAGTGGTAGAAATGGGTGTGAAAGCAATAGAAACTAACAGTTAAAATGAAAAAATATTGAAATTAATTTAAAAACATCTGGCAATTGTGCCAGCGTTTTCACCTTTAACTTCTTGTAAGTATGGCAGATTTTTTAAAGCAATATATTGTTACGTATTCTGGACCCTTCTGATTGCAGGGATATATAGGACTTGCAGGTTCAACAAGAACCCAAGTTACCCCGAGTCAATAACTGAGCTGGGACTTGCAATGGTTTTTCATTGTGTACCGGGTATATAGCAATATATTTGGTAAAATATGAATAGTGAAAAATAGGTGTCAAGGAAACCTATGTATTTCCCAAATGGGAACAAAATATAGAGTTTAGAAGCATGTTTTTTTTTCACATCTCTGAAATTGTGGGTACCCTTATTAGCATGTAAATTAGAGGAAATTTTTCAAAATGACCTCATTTTTACACATTGTCTTACATTTGGCAGAAATGCACAGAAAGTCAATTGGTAATAACACTTGTTCTACTGTTCTCTGTTCCCCAAAGTCGCCTAATAAAAATGGCACCTCACTGTGAAAACTGACCCTTTTTTTCGCTCTCACCATGTTCTGTTACCCAGAAACCCTTGCAAACCTCAAACTTTGTAAAAAAACACACATTTTGCTCACTTTTCTGTGATGGAAAGTTCTAGAATCTATAGGGAGCCACAAACATCTACCCAGCCTTCCCACATGTCTCCTGATAAAAATGGTACCCCACTTGTGTGGGTAGGCCCAGTGCCTGTGACAGGAAACGCCCCAAAACGCAACGTGGGCACATAACATTTTTCCAGTGAAAACTGACCCTTTTTTTTGCAATGTGCCTAGCTGTGGATTTTGGACCCTCGCTAAGCTGGCACTTAGGGAAACCTAGCAAACCTGTACATTTGTGAAAACTAGACACGCTGGGGAATCCAGGATGGGGTGACTTGTGTGGCTCTCACCATGTTCTGTTACCCAGGATCCCTTGCAAACCTCAAACTTTGTCATAAAAACACAGTTTCATCACTTTTCTGTGATGGAAAGTTCTGGAATCTGTGGGGAGCCACTAACTTCCATGCATCCAGTATTACCCCAAGTCTCCCGATAAAAATGATACCTCATTTGTGTGGGTAGGCCTAGCGCCTATGACAGGAAACGGTCCAAAACACAATGTGGGCATATCACAATTTTCCAGTGAAAACTGACCCTTTTCTCGCAATGTGCCTAGCTGTGGATTTTGGACCCTAGCTCAGCTGGCACCTAGGGAAACCTAGCAAACCTGTACATTTCTGAAAACTAGACACCCAGGGTATCCAGGATGGGGTGACTTGTGTGGCTCTCACCAGGTTCTGTTACCCAGGATCCCTTGCAAACCTCAAACTTTGTAGAAAAAAAAACAAATTTTCGTTACTTTTCTGTGATGGAAAGTTCTGGAATCTGCAGGGAGCTACAAACATCCACCCACCCAGCCTTTCTCAAACTTTCCTGATAAAAATGGTACCTCACTAGTGCCCCTGACAGGGATTGGCCCCAAAAACAACTAAGGCACATCATATTTTTCCAGTGAAAACTGACCCTTTTTTCGCAGTGTGCCTATCTTTGGATTTTGGTCCCTGCTCAGCCGGCACCTAGGGAAACATAGCACACCTGTACATTTTCCTCACTTTTCTGTGAGGGAAAGTTCTGAAATCTGCAGGGAGCCCCAAAAATCCACCCACCCAGCAATCCCCCAAGTCTCCCGATAAAAATGGTACTTCATTTTTGGGGGGGGTGGGGGCATTGGCATGCCCATTTCGGGCAGCCGCCACCCTTATATAAATCAAAACAAAAAATCCCTGGTGACTAGCTTGCTTTCTGCTCCCCCCGATGGGGCAGATTGGGGGGCTATTGCCCCATCTGCCTCCCAGGGGGGGTAGAAAGACTGTGGAATTTGGGGGGGGGTGGAGGAATTGGCATGCCTATTCCGAGCAGCCCCTACCCCTATGTATAAAAACCCAACATAATCCCTTGTTTCTAGTGGGCTTTCATCCCCCAGGGGGCAGATCAGGGGCTATTGCTCCTCTCTGCCTCCCGAGGGGAAGCAGAAAGGCTGTGATAATTGTTTGGGGGTGGGAACATTCGCATGCCCATTTTGGGCAGCCCCCACCCCCATATACATTGAAAAAAGATCCCTGGTGCCTAATGTGCTTTCTGCCCTCCCGGGGGGGGGGGCGAGACAGATCAGGGGCTATTGCCCACATCTGCTTCCCATGCAGGGGCAGGAAGACTTCAGAATTTGTTTTGGGGGGCACTGGCATGCCGATTTTGGGCAGCTCCCACCCCTATTTACGGTAAAAAAAAATCCTGGTGCCTCGTGGGCTTTTTACCCCCAGGGGGCAGATCAGGGGCTTTTGCCCACATCTGCCACCTGGGAGGGCAGAAGTACTGTAGAATTGTTTTGGGGCGGGGGTGGAGACATAGGCATGCCAATTTTTTGCGCATCTCCTATATACATAAAAACTAAAAATCCCTGGTGCCTAGTATGCCAGGGGGCAGATGGGGGCTATTGCCCCCATCTGAACCCAGAGGGGGCAGAAAGACTTAGAAATGTTTTTTGGGGGGGAATTGGCATGCCCATTTTTGGAAGCCCCCACCCCTATATACATAAAATAAAATCCCTGGTGCCTAGTGTGCTTTCTGCCTACAGGGGGGCTTTTCGGGAGCTGTTGCCCCCATCTGCCTTCCAGGAAGGGAAGAAAGAGTACATTTTAGGTAAAATGTTGGGTGGGAGCAAAAGCCATTGACCAAGGGGCTGCTCCTCTTCCCTGGTGCCTAGTGAGTGGATTCCTGCTTGTTGATCCCCCTCCTGAGGCGATCCCCAAGCAGGGATCCACTAGCGAGGGGTAGCATTGGAAAGGGTAGACTATCCCCTTTCTAATGATACCCCTCCTGTCTGCCTCGGTGCTCAGGGGGCTGGGAAGACCCCCCACCGAGCACCAAGGCAGTAAAACTGAAACAAGCTGATCGGCTCATTTCAGTTTCAGTTTCTCTGAAATGACAGCACGACGTGCACGCTGATTGTCAATTCAGAGAAACAATCAGAACAGCCTCGGGAGGTGGGGAAGCTGTTTCCCAGCTCCCAAGGCTGTTTTGACTGAAAGCCATTTCCTGTGCCATGTGCATGAATGGCCGGCAGCCGTCCAACGCACATGAGCACTGTGGCATCAGACGGCTCCCTGCAGTCCGATGCACAGAATGGGTTAAAGCCAAAGCGTGGGTTCTGTCATTGCATTAAAAGGAAATAGACAGAAAAAAGGCATGCGGTGGCTTCGATGATCGCAACTAACAAAAAAACCAAAAAAAGCGCCCCGCCATTATTAGTCCTGAGGTGTGACACGCTGGTTACATTTTTAAAAAAAGAAGCATTGATGGGAGAGCGTGTCCTGCCTGCAATAGCAGGCCGGAGAATGGCATTTAAGAAAATAGTGCTGGAGGCTATAATTAAAAGGTACAGAGTAGCAACACATGTAACAGAGGGTGTCCTCATGGAAGGTTACAAGAAGAGAAAAGGCAGTATTAAGGAGGGACTACTAAGCCTATTGACCAATCAAAAGCCGCCAGTTACAAAGGACAGTTAGAGTAGTCAATTAAAAAGATGGGCAGAACGTGGGTGGAGCTTCATACCTATAACCTGAATACAGCATGTCTCGAAGAGACAGCACAAGTGCTGCCTAGGGGAGACCTCAACCTAGAAATTGAGTGAAAAAAACAAAGGTTTATTTAGTCTGCCTAGCAAGTTCACAACACACTATACGGAGGTGCACACATTATATTAAGTTTTGGGTAGTGCAAAAAATGTAACTTTAAGTTATAACTATAGTGTTAGAACTTCTAAGGGTTGGTGTAGTTTAGTTTGGCTTTGTATACAAATAACAATGTGTTTCCATCTATACATTCTTTCAAACCTTTTTTCACTGCAAATATATATAAGGTTATAGTTAAGTGAAAACATACTGTTTAAAAAGAACAAAACCACTGAAATTCACCACTTATAGTTATCTCAAGTAACTGTAACGTATGCCCAAGAATAACTAGAACTCGTGCCGTTGCCATGCACAGTGTTATCATCAATCATGTCATTGCAAGTGTTTCAGTGATGGTATTAATGATGTCATAGAACATGTCATTAGTTATGTTATATGTGAGTTAATTAGCAGCGCATGGATTTTTATTCATCATCGAATCACAGCAACTTCATTTAATGTTGAGTGATAGATAATAGAAGAAAGTGATGTATGGTCCGAGAGTGAATGAGAGCTGGGCACACACGCCATCCTTCAGGCGTTGGTGACCCTGGGCTCCGTGCAGCATCTTGTGAAGTGGCTCTACAGAGCGCAGCTTGAAATGGCTGTGAAGCTCCTACTGGGCTCCAAAAGAGGTGGGATGCAGTGTTTGGCAGAAATCTAATGGATGCAGAATGGAGTAGGGCCTTGATGAGTCCTAAACGCGTTCTAGGAACTCTAATTTTAGGTTTGTTCATTTATTTCCATCTGTAAACAAAACTGATTTATCTTTATGTTTTCCCATTTCTCTAATTTAATTCATTTTTTTATTTACTTAAAAGTTCGTTTTCAAATTTTCTGAATAAAAGTTAGTTTCCAGTTTTTCAACAATATAATTTTATTTTGCTATTACATTAATCTGATTACTTCTACACCATTATAAATTGGTCGTTTTAAGGGTTTAGGATTGAGTATTGGGTTGCCAAGCTTTTCTTTGAATGTTATTGCATTTAATTTAATATGATTAAAGTTACTGTTAGGAGAACATTAAGGGTTAGGGTTAGCTGTGGGTTTAGTTTTAGGGACAAAGTTATATTTTAATTATATTTATGAGTATTACAGCGTATCCTTTATGTTTAGATTTAGGGTTAAGGTTAGGATGAGGTGGTTAGTGTTTAGGTAAAGGTTTACGTGAATAGCTCCAGGCTATCACTGATAGGGGTAGGATGGCATAAAACTTGTAATATTTTCTGGTCATGCCCAAATTTAAAAAAACCTCCACCCTGAAACAGTCCTACTCTGAAAATGTGCCAGAGATCTGGAATGCTATACTAGCTGATATTTGACACGACAAACTCTGCTTTTGCAAGGACCTGAAAGAATCTCTGTAAAAAACCTACACCCATCTATTATATTGGGTCTCCCAAACTTGCAATCCCTCATTTATCCCTCATTAATGAACATAAGGCCGAATTACCACATTCCTAATGCCCAACAGAAGAAAACAAACACATTCTGGCTCTGGTGGTGTAGCAGAAGACTTACCTCGCAGCCAGATGGGTCCTGCATGGCAGTCCTTGAACAGAACGGAGTTGTGGTGCTTGTTGGTGAAGAACATTTGGAAGCACATCCACAAGATCGACAAACTCATCAGGACCGACAGATACACCAGCACCTCTGATTCGTGGATGGGCACCTCCTTCAGGGAGCCTGAGGTGATGATTGAGCATCCCAGCAGGAGGATGTTCGTTGCCACTAGGACAGAAAACAGACGACCCCCTTTCTTCCACATCCCAAAGAGACCAGGTGTGTTTGAATGATCCCTGTGCTGGTCAGAAACTGTCTTCGGGGCAGGGAAGAGAGTCTCACTCATTTCTACTTCCATGTCTGACTCCTTTTGGCTGTCCTTCGCCATCATGCGTGGTTCCACTGATTGATGTGTCACTGGTTGGAGAAACAAGAGAGAATGGGAATGATTTTACTTACAGGATATCTTGGAGCAGTTGTGATAAACATTCATAACTTGGTCCTCAGGTTAGGCCAAGAAACATACCAAAGGCCTTTGAATAGATGTGAGGAACCCACAAAGTGAACCCACCTGTGTGTTGGAGAGATATAAAGGTTTTTCAGCAGTAACTTGCTAGCACACGAAAAAGAAGAAAATAAATGAGGGCCTTCCTGGAAATTATTTACAGATTGACAAAGATTAGACTATCTGCTAAGCGTGATTGGAACTATTCAGCCCTCCCTTTTATTTCCTTAAAGACAGATGGGTGCCTGGCTTTCAACCCTGTTCATGTTTTTAATTCAATTTTATTTCTGTTGACCTCATTTTGTTCGCAGTTCTAATTGTTCCATGGCCTCTCTTTTGGATTAAAGGTTTGTTGTTTGCTAATTCATTCCGCTGGCAGTTTATTTCTGTTGACCAATATTCTTTTGCCTGACTTGGGGTAGCGTCTTATTCAAAAATTGGATAAACACCTAAACCTGATTGATTTTATTATTTCCTTGTAGCGCACCTTTCAGGAAGAGGGGTGCTTCGCCCTCGAACCTGTTCTTATTTTAATTATGTTTTCTTTCAGTTTACCTTATTATTTACCTTATTATTTCAATAGCCCCAGAGGCTACCTGGTCTCTCTTTTGGATTGTAAGTTTGTTTGTTGTTTTAATTCTTTCTGTTGGCAGTTTATTTCTGTTGGCCAATAATTTCCACTGCTTGACTTCTGCCTGACTTGGGGCAGAGCCAGCATTCATTTCCGGGCTTTGTGCCCCCATTCGTACATAATCAGGATATTTAATGGTGGCCAAAGCTTGCCTCTGGTGCGCCCAAGGCACGCCTAAATCAAGCCTGTTTGTGCCTATCAATGTCCAAACTCGAACACCGGTCTCAAGTGTCCAGCAAGTACTTTTTATTACACCAATGACTGGAACTGCCAACACATTGCACAGGGAGAATTTATAATAACCCACTAAGAGCACCATCATTTCTAAGTCCATATTATTAGAAATTCCACACAAAATTCAGCCAATGAAAAAGCAGGTCTTTGCAACTCATGTTCGGCTGTTGAAAAAGAGCCCTTGTAATGGCTCTCATTGTAGAGGAGCAACTGGACATCTTATTTATGACTCAGACCTGGATTTCAGATGATTGCAAATCAATCATAGATGATTTAGTATCAGCAAATTTGACATCACTACAATAGATTGCCCTCTAAGCAGGGAGGCAGGCTGGGATTACTGTAGCATAAATCCTTTAGGACATTAGAACTCCTTTGATTAGCGAACTATTTCACACACCAAGCAAGTTTCATGCTCAACCTAATTTTGACCAATCCAGATAGAATTAAAGATGGGCTGCCCTGTGTGAAAGAGTGTCACTACCTTGGGCAGGAATGCCGCATTTGTTTGGAGAACCAGTTCGAACCTTCAAACACACTTTTCAGATTTATTGGCATGGGCAAATGTGTCATGCATCTCAGCCTTCAAAATTTCTTTTTTTCATGAGCCCTCCTTCTGCTCTCGGTTGATGCACTGGCGGCTGCTGCTGTCTTCTCCTTCCTGCAACAGGCATCTCTTGCACATGCTTGGTCCTAGTGCTTTATTATCCCCTGCTGGCCTCTTGGAATTGCTTTGGTTATCACTGGTGCTGCAGCTGACAGAATTCCTACCACTGACAGCCAGCAAGACCATCTCCTCCCTGATGTCAATCCTCTATCTGTGACGTCAGTTCTCTAGACCCTTTCCTGCACTTGCAAGAAGTCCCAAGAGTGCCAGAATTTCCTCCCGCCTCTATCAACAACTTGCCCTTCAATCTTCAGGTAAACAGGACTGTATCATCCTGTTTTTGGTTGAATTACTTTCAAAGCCAGATGCATTGTCGACATACACTACACAATACAGGTCCTGATGGAATTAAGAACCTATTCCAACGATACGTGCCATCTAGACAGCTGCGTTCGGCAGGGAACATTTTGCCGTTTTTTCCTACGTTCTGAAAGGCAAGATGGGGAGGTAGAGCTTTTTCTGTGGCATCATCCAAGCTCTGGAATACTCTTCCTTATTCTATTTTTTTGTCTGCAAGCCCACCTACCTTATTGTAAGGGTTTGAAGGCCTGGCTGTTTTCCTTGCTTCCTTTAGGGCTGGGACCATGGAGTTTTTCTCCTTCCGCAGGAGACTAACCGCACTAGCGCCTTGATGCCTTAGGGCATTTGTTCGAGCTCAATGATTTGCCAAATCAAAGAAAACCATTCAACGCTTTCAGCTGCTGCGTGCTCCAGTAATCCCTTCCCCATGTTGGTTTACCCTGAATTTGGTACTGCAGCTGTCTCCTGACTCTATAGTCCCAATCAGCATGTCTGGAATTCCTTACTCTATTCCATCTTGCTGGTTTCTGCAATCTGCACTTGCCCACAACCGGTGCAAATAGCAGAGTCCTTCCCCCCAAATCGTAACAGGCTTTCAAAAGTGTAGGATATCTTACAAATATTAGTTTGTATTTAACGTAGGAGTCTCACTTTTGCACTATTATAGATCATATTTTCTGCCATGCTCCAGTCTGGGAGGTTAGTATCGAATTCAAGATGCCAACATTGTCAAGGGTCAGAAAGAGCCATCTTCTGTGTCTGCTTAGCTGTTTCTCAAAGCCCTACTACTGAAAAGAACAGTGGTGCTGCAGCCTTGGTGTACCTCTGGCGGTATTAGTTAACTTTGTTAGGCTTGTTGTGAAATTGTGACGATAAGATTGGTTAAAAATGTTTTTTTTTCTCAAATCCAAATGGCACGGCTAAAGATATGAACATTGCCTCTTTCTATATGACTCATTGTGGCAACATTCCAAAATTTTCAAATATGTGTATGTCTAGTATTAATGGGTCTGTTCTCTCTTTTGTACTGTCATGCCTATGGCCCATTTTAGCAATGAAATAGTATCTCAATAATCAGATTTAACCTATTATGCTCAAGTTTCACTACTGAACGTCAATTCAGCAGCATTACACATGGCATTATCACACAGTGAATATTTTTGTTAATCTAGGGCGTGCCCTTGATGTTGCATAACTGTGATGTTCTGCACAAAAATGAGTCAGTAATGCCTGGTGGCTATCATGTGTAGTTCATTCCTGTGTAAAACATGTTCGAGCTTATTTCTCAACTGAGGAATTATATGTCCCAGTAATCCTACAAGACAGAAAATTGCTATAACCATATTGGCAGTGTCGCCTATGAAACCCTGATGTGCAACTAAGAGTGTTAAACCACCTGACAGCTAATTGTAGTTTTGGGGCTCACTGCACCTTCATAGTCTACTTCCAAATTTGATAGTGAATCCTCTTCACTCTCCCAGGAGTGCACAGAGAGACAGCGGTGCTGGAAAACTTTTTGGGAGGCTGGAGGGGGCGGGCGTTGGCCATCAATATCACCTGACTAAGACCCTCTGTTGTACTTTCAGGGCCAGCAGTGTAATCCTCACTAGGGAAGCATGTGCAGTGGCACCGGTGCCTGCAAGACAATTTTGCATTATCAGAGCATGGCAAACAGGGCCCATTTTCATTGCGTCCACTGGGGTCATAGCACTCTTGCTATGATACTGTTCCAGGCTGCTTCTATACGTTTGAGATACTTGTTATTTTTTATACGTGTTAGAAACCCTCTTGAACATTTTCAGCAGCAATAGTATCATTCTTTAAAATATTAAAATGCCCATGTAGAAGCCTATTAATAAATACATTAAAAAAGGTCGGGTATGTGGTAAAGTTCAAAGTAGGACTTTTATGTAACCCAGTTGCATCAAAGCAGGCTCCATAGATGGCTGACCTAAGAGACAATAATTCATGGGTGTTTATACCTTTGATAAATCTTTTATAAAAGCAAGGCTAATTGGGCATCACCCAGAAGTAGGACTTTTTATCATTTATCCAATCACTCGTCAACAACAGAAATGTACCTATATTTGGATATTGACTTACGAAATGTTCTACCACTGAAGCAAAGTTGCAGTACACTCATAGTCTCAAGATGTCCTTTATTTCTCAAGGCCTTGTGGTCACTGCAAGCTCAGCACAGGCCATCAGGCCTTCAGACACTCTGCAAGATTCCTTATTATGATTCACAAAATGGAACCTGAAATAAGATGGCTTCACCATCCAAAATTTGCTATCAGACAAATGAAGAGTAATCACATCTTTCGTGTTCAAGTAATTAGCAGCGTTTTGTCACATGGCAATTTGTACTTAAGTGCACATTAAATGCGCCAAGGCCTCTTTCTTAATTCTTCATCTGAACTCCATCAAGGATATCAGGGGGTTGTGTATCTCTGCTTCCAGTGCCACTGCAGAGAGATCTGTATCATTAGGAGTTTCCACAGCATGATTTAGGACTCCAGTACGTTTGGGTGAGTGCGTGTGTGAGGGTGTGTGTGTGTCTGCGCGCCCCTAGCTACACCACTAATCAGACTGATATGAGTGCCAGGATAACTGCTGCTAAGCTCAATCTCACCCATGGTATACTTCTGATATCATCAAGCAACAGTTTCGTGCAGAACTGTCTATTTTCCCACATCTTTCATGCTTATATTTTGCATACAAAATCATTTTCTCATCGGTGGTACATTACGGATTTAGCACCTCGCACAGACTAAAAGAGAGTATATTTAAATACATATTTTATTCTTCTGATAGTTTTGCAGGCTTAGCATGGCTGCGTGCATTGAGAGTGCTCTCAGTTACAAACACGAGAGTCCCTGTGCCAGTCTGCATTGCCGCGCGCCTTACCCACACTCTGCTTCATTTGGAATATGACATCCACAATAGGCGAAGGATGCAAAATCACTTACCGAACCCTCTGCAACAAACAGAGGGCAGTGCAGGCTGTTGGGTTTTCCTGGTGATGCTTCGGTCATGCTCAGAACACTCCCAAGATGCCCTGCGGTTCAACAAGCCGCGTCTCAAGGTACCTCTGCCCAGAGGTCTCGGGACTCCACGTTGATGGACGATGGATGGACAATAACAGACAAGAGCTCTCCTGGAATACTCCCCTGTGGACATTCATGTCGAGGTACCAGGGTAACCCTTCACTAATGGAGCACCGGCAAGCTGGAGTAAAAGGCCGGAGCAGCAGTAGTTGAGGCTCACAGCATGCACAGGCACCTCGATTCCTGTAGGAGCCTTTGGTACGTGCAAGATCACAATGACGCGAAAGCACTCACAACCTTTGTTATCCACAAGTAGAAATCTCAGAAATATTCCTTGCTCTTTACTGTAGTCTCAAGGCTGACATGAGCTTGAATCTGTTGCGCTGCAGGATGAGGAAATGGCGTCACGGTCACCGAATGGCTTTACTAAACTGATGGCTCAAGGTCCAACCCGTGTCTCCAGCATCGTCTGACAGCCCCTAGGCGAACCAGTGGCACCTGGATCTCATGATGCTCCTCGATTAACCAATGGCTTTTGTATCCCTTGATGCCTTCAATATTGCCCAGTGGCTAAAATAGCACTTAACTGCACAATAGCCTGGAATTTCTAAACCACCTCATTGCTTCAGGATCCCAAGCAGGCTCTGGGATCACCCAAAAGACTCGCAGATTGACCCTCAGATCCCATGATGGGTACTGGATCACCTGATGACTGGAATCAACCAACGCTGTTGATAAAACCTGAAGGCTACTGGATCACCTGCTGAAAGGGCAATCATCCATTGGCACTTGGTGGCCGAGGGGTTCCAGGATTACCTGGGGGAACATGATGGCCTTGGGATCACAGGGTGAGTAGTCTGCAGCATCTGGAATCATCCCTTCGAATGCTGTGCATTACAGTCTGCATTCATGATTACAGTGTAGGGTATTTTATATAACTGCACATAATTACCCCTCATCAAACAGGTTCTGAATTAAATTATTCTTCACTCTGATACCATCCACAGTTTGGGAGCAGCATTAGGACTGTGAATCCAACCAAAGCCTTGTGGTGCATTTCTTTAGCGCAGCCGGGTAGGTCCTTGGCCTGCGGCATAAACTGAGCAGGACCTTGTTGGAGCTTGTAAACGGGACGGCGCACAAGGGATGCCACAGGGTGGGGCAGGCAACACCTGCCTCTTCGCAGCTTGTAAATTATTTCTTTATTAGCAATGGGAGGAGAAAGATAGCGTAATCGAGACAGAGATGCCTTGAGAATAGCTTCACAGCAGCCGCTTGGTTTTTGCTGCTTCGCTATTAGCCAAATATTTACCTTTTTTTTAGATCTTTTGTCCAGAATGTCATGCAGGGGAAATTTATGGGTTTTTTTTAAACCGTGGGGGATATACACAAAAGCCCTTATGGGTACAAGAAGTATTACTAAGGAGTACTCTTTAAAGTACTCTTACATGCCTTTGTGAATTGGCCCAGAGACATCCAACGTCTTATTACTAATATTTGCAATGAGGATCCAGTCCTTTCTATTTGTAGAAATTATGTAGAAATATTCTCGTTTTAGATGTTTGGGTCCAATTCACAAAGGCATGTAAAAGTATGCTAAAAAGTGCTACAGCAATGGTACTTCCCATAGTCAAAAATGCCTTTCTAAATAGGTAGGCTCCATAGTGTTTTTTGCATTTGAGTAGAGCCTTTCAATGGGGACTGGAAGGCAATGAACTTTAAAGTATCTTAGATAATTTTGTGTCACCTTCTGAATAGAACTGAAAACATTTATAACATGCAACCTACCCCAGTCCTGGGGTCACTAGTTAGGAAGTCTTACAAGGTCCAAGAACACATACATTGACAAAGTAAAAAATAAACCTAGAGTGATTGGGAACGTGAGTACAAACCCTTGGCAAAAACAATAAGGGCCTGATTTACATCTTGGCGGATGAGTTACTCGTTCACAACGGTGACAGATATCCCGTCCACCAAAATATAATTCCCATAGGATATAATGGGATTTATATTTCGGCGGATGGTATATCCGTCACCATTGTGACTAGGTAGCCCATCCGCCGAGATAAAGCCCTGAGTTACCAATCTTCTGTTTCATTGTTTCTGGTGGATCTACAAGAGTCAAGCTAGAGTCATGGAAACATCTACCAGTGCATGAGAGCTAGTTCAACTTTTGCCGGTCCATTGTGGTGACTGGAGTAGAGGAATCTGTAGACCGAAGGATCCATAAGAATCCTACCAGAGCTGACCTGTCAGACATCCCAGGGGCTTGTAAAAGTGATGTTGTTGTTTGGCGAAGTAGTCTGATTTACAATATCATCAATAATCCTAAAGGTAGTCATTTGTCCCCTAAATACCTCTTGTAATGGCAGGAGATCACATGTCAGAGCGCAAGTTTCACAAACTAAGTTCTTCTGTCTGTATAATTTATTACGTGGATGTATTTCAAAATTGCAGGTAAAATCCTTAATGGTAGCTGATAACCAACCCACATTTGTACTCCATGAGACTTCCAAAGGCACTGTTTCAGAAAGCAATTGCAACCATAGCACAACTGAAGTTTTGCAATGACATATTTGGGTAGGTTTTCTCGTTTCAGATGTTTAACAGTACCTGGATTGACATGCTTTCAGGTACCTTTAGGCTTTGAGATTGTTTTTTCTCATTGCACAAATGTCACACCATTTGCTGAGACCTTACTGCGTCATGAGTATTAGGCAGTATCGTCTGGCATAAATGTGTATTGATGCTTTATTGTCAATTATAAGTTACCAAAATGCAGAGCTCAACCTTGGTTTTCAACTATTCTTAAAATATGGTTCATCTGGTAAAATATGAACCTGTAACATACAATTGGTATGTTTAAGCTTTCATAATGTATTGTTTCTCAGAAAACGTATTTTTGTACAATCACAACAGTTCATCTCCAATTGAGACAAGGGTTTGCTGTCCATACATAAATGGTATCAGGATCTTGTGTCCCAGTTTAAAATTGGGAGGCACTGTTGTATAGATTATCATCTTCTTAAGAACTGGGGATGAACCGCACTAAACAATGTTATGTAGGTTTTATATTGTATCATTGTTTTAAACATTGAATAAATAAATGCTTTAAAGAAATTAATAAATGATAACAGGATAAAGGTCTGAAAGAAAACTGTGCTGTTCAATTCATATTGCATGTAGTAACACAGGTGAAGATGGTGCAGTGCTCAAAAAAGTGCAGTGCCGAAAGATATATTAAAATGACACTGATACAACAGCACAGAAGAAGTGTGATGAGACAACAGTTTAAAAGTGCTGATCAAGAGAAAATCTTTGCTGTCCAAAAAATATTCAGTACTCCAATTGCTCATTGCTCCCCCCTGCTTAGCTGATGGATTCACCCAAACTGGAATAATCATCCATGGGTTTTCTTCAGGACAATCTTAAACTAAGTCTGGGTGGTGAACTCCGCTCTGCTCATGGAGTTTGCGGAGATTTCTGCACTCCGTTTTACGCAAAGTTCGCGGTGTTCCGAAAAAATCCGCTCCGCGTAGCAGATTTTTTACCCTCGCTCTCGTTCGCCAACGTAAAGTTGCCGAGCTTGAGCGAGGA
Source organism: Triturus cristatus (assembly GCF_964204655.1). Classification (NCBI taxonomy): domain Eukaryota; kingdom Metazoa; phylum Chordata; class Amphibia; order Caudata; family Salamandridae; genus Triturus; species Triturus cristatus. The sequence continues at coordinate 562,952,834 of NC_140590.1, forward strand.
AAATCCACCTTCTGGCTAGATTTTTCCTCGTTCGCGATCGTCAACATCAAGTTGGCGAACGTGGAAAATCAACCTCCCGGCGAGATTTCTCAATTCAGGCATTCAGATTTCTCATTGCGAGTGGTCGCGTATGCTCTCGAGAAACTGTCCATTCGCGTTGAGAAAGCTGCTGCAAGAGTAAAAATCTACTCCAGCAGCAGAAAGGAAGCAGCGCCCACTTGCTCTGTGCATGGTGCCAATCGCGATGATTGCACAGTGCAGACAAGCACCTGGCACTGAAAATCGCTGCAAACAGCATTTATCCAACTTACTCCACCACTTGCGGAACTCTGCATAGCTCAGCAGAGTTTTTCTTGCACTGCGCGGAGTGCCACATAGTAGAACTCCGCGAATCCGCCCAGGCTTATCTTAAACTATTTATGACAGTGCAGTCATTCTACTGTACCCTTCTAAATAGCTTGATAGAGTCCTTCCTTGAACACAATTCGCCAGTTACGGTTCAGGTGCCCTTTGAACGTTTGTCTGAGTCCCCAACTTAGACTGTCATGCAGCCATACCCATGAGTGAGAAACTTCATGGGAAGGCAGACGTTACAAATGTGTGCGCTTGTTTCATGATTTTTTTTAGGATAATTATTGTCAGTTGTGTTTGTCTAGTTGTAAAAAAATGTTTGATGTATATTTGCTAGAAGAACAGTAAAAACTTGGTAAGAAGCTTGATATGACAAGCCTGATATTAAGGTAAAATAATGTGGTATTTGGTACTTGGTAACACTGCGCTATAGAATATCACAAAAATGGTTATGCAACAAGCAACAGTATACAGCTGACAGAGTGACAACTGTCCTGTCCGAAGAAGAGGGACTACAACCCTGACTCCAATTGAAAAGATTAGACATTGATCATTAGCAAATGTTACATGAAGCTGCACACATTTCATCAAAGTAGGAGGGAAAGCAGATATGAGTTAATCTATAGAATAGGCAAGCAAGCAGTGCCTACAAATGATCAAAATATGCTCCGACCAATTGAATTTTCACGTGTGCTTGATTATGCCTGGCATATATGCAGCTGTGGAGGACTCATAATTCAAGGAGATCAGTGGAGGAAACCATTAGTTTGATGAAATGTTTCCAGAACAGCCAAAGGCATTGAACGAAAGGGAAATATTTACAGTGAAAAAAAATTATTATATAGGTTGATGGTAAACTTTCAGCTGAAGCTAACGCATTCAAATCTCTATGAGGGTGACTCACTGAAATTCAGAAATACTGTGACTTCAACATAGACAAGAGGGCACTGAAATCAAGTCTCGCTGGAGTGTCTGGGGACGAAATCACCATTTTATATCTAAATTCAAAAGAAGAGAAATTGCTCCATGATAAACTTTAAATGTGCTGTTCCAGCATCGCAAATGGATGGGAAAAAAAACTCAGTATAAAAAGGAAAGTCTACGAGAACTCCTATCATAGACAGAATCGCAGTGTGTTATGGGTAAGTGATGCAAACCATTTGTGCATAGAGCTTGATAGCATGGCCATGCCAGAACCACTGAGAGGATGAGCAGAGAGAGACAGAAGCACTGTGTGAGGGGGAGCACTGGACGGGAAGTGAGGGGGAAGATACACTGTGCAGGTACAGAGTAATGGACAAGCACTGTGCAAGAAGTGCATGGAGAGATGAGTATTGGCAGACTGTGTGGGAAAAGAATAATGAGAGACAGAGAATGACGGAGCTTCCTGTGCATACAGAGAACAGAAGAACAGCGTTGGGAAGACAGAGTGGGAAATAAACACTGTGACAAAGACATAAGCACTGTGCAGAGGGTGAATATAGAAGATGCTCTCCGTACACTGCTAGGAGGAAAAATGATGCAGGTAAAGTGTGAGGGAGAAGCACTTTGTAACTGGAGTGAGGGAGATGTCTCATGCAGGCAGAGCGTGAGGGAGAAGTATTCTGAAGGCAGAGTGAAGGAGAACACTGTGCAGAGTGTGAGAGAGAAGCAGTGTGTACCCTGAGAGAGAAGGCCCTTGCAGATATTGTGAAGGAGTGTAGCGGAATCACTGTGCAGACACAGTGTGAGAGAGAAGCAACATGAAAACAGACTGCGGACACCGTGAAGAAGTGGGGGTGGGGAAGCACTGTGCTGACACAGTGTGAAGGAGCAGCAATTCCAAGACGTTGTGAGGGAGGAACCCATGCAGACATTGTGAAGGAGTGAATGAGAAGCACTGTGCACACAGAGTGTGAGGGAGAAGCAATATGAAAACTGACTAAGGGAGAAGCCCCATGCGGACACTGTGAAGAAGTGGAGAAGCACTGTGCAGACACAGTGTGAGGAAAAAGCAATGTGAAGACAAAGTGAGGTAGGAGTCCATGCAGAGAGTGTGAAGAAGAAGCACTGTTCCGACGGAAATTCAGAGATCCCATTTCCATTTGAACAAAGTACCAGGCCGCAGGTAAAAGCTAAATTGCAATACATAAAATTAAAAAATAGTTGACAAATATATACCAATAAAAGCACAGCATTGAAAAGGGCTTCAAGTATGTTTTTAAACCAAAGTAAATCCTCTGCATTACATAAAAAATTCAGTGAATTCAATATTTAAACAACCACATTAAGTTGCAGATCTCAACCTGACTCTTGGCAGATGTATCTTGTTTTTTAAACGTGGCTCTTTTTATTTGCTATTCCCATAATAGACAGGACTAATAGTATCAGAATGTACTGCATTAACTACTTATAGCTGAAATGGGAAATGTGAGGTCACTGTGTACAGTCTAATTGATCATTTGATCATGGAAGCATTTTCCTTCATTGTTTCCACAAAGTATGTGGTATACTTATAAGTTATGTTGTTATAAGTTATCACAAGGGGATGATGGACGGAGCGCTGAAACTTTTCAGACACTCACCCCCAGTCACAGATCTGGGTTGAATCCATCATCATTCTTTATCTCACTAAAGCTACTAGGATGAATGTATGACATGAGTCAAGACTGATTTGCATATGGCTGGGTTCAAACTGGAATGGCATGGTGAGCAAAAAAACGATGGATTTAGGCCCAAATCTCTGTACTGGGGTGAATGTATGACATTATTCTGCATTCTGTCTATCAACTGTTGTTTTTGCATTTGTCACCCCAAGTGGGACGAGTATGCCCAGACGTGGGTCCCGTGCTCTCCTTGCCACTGGAATCAAGCTATCCTGGCTGAAGAGGGGTGAAACCCCGAAACCGGTCCTAGGATGCTTGTTCCCAGTCCAGGGAGAACCTGGCTTGGCAGTTTGGGCTGGACTGTTCCCATGAGGCATAGGGTCAAGACTGATTTGCATATGGCTGGGTTCAAACTGGAATGGCATGGTGAGCAAAAAAACGATGGATTTATTCCCAGATCTCTCTACTGGGGTGAGTGTATGACATTGTTCTGCATTCTGTCCATCAACTGTTGTTTTTGCATGCTGGTGGCGCCAGGACCAACCGTCTCCCCCTAGCCCTGTCACCACTGTGAAAAATCTTGGAGTCTTATTAGACTTGAATCTTTCTATGAAGTTGCAGGTGAAATCTGTGACTGGTACGGGCTTCCGGCTCTTAAAAATGCTGAGAAATGTTCTCTCACTTCTGCCTCTGCCCCACAGACAGACGATAGTTCAAGTCTTGATCACCTCTAGACTGGACTATGCGAATGTCCTTTACCTGGGCATTCCGAAATATTTAGTAAATTGCCTCCAGCTGGTACAAAATGTGGCGGCCAGGGCTATCTTGATGGTCGGGCCTAGGACCCATTTAGCTAGTCACCTAAAAACGCTACACTGGCTCCAAGTAAAGAACAGAATCAACTTCAAGGCGTTGGTTCTAGCTTTCAAGGCCTTACACGACAGTGGAGCCTTGTATCTCAGAAAGAGAATCACTCCCTACTGTCCGGGCAGGACGCTAAGATCTTCAACCCAACACCTGCTAGTGGTGCCAACACTTTTTTTAACAAGGAAGGAAGGTCGTTCCTTCCAGGTGATCGTAAGTAGATTATGGAACTCGCTCCCTTATTCCCTCAGAAGTGATCCTGAACTTCTCAGTTTCAGACGTCAACTTAAGACCTGGTTGTTCCATCAATAATCTTTGACTTGTAGGAATGATAAAATGTCGAATCTCTCTCTTCTCGAGGTATTACTTCAGCGCCGGGACACTCTTTTTGAGTAGCCGTGCGCTCCATAAATCCCCCATAACATAACATAACATAACATAACATAACATAACATAATATAAGTTATGCCATAGCCCTTTCTTTGTTTTCCTGCTCTCTTACCCATCTTGAACTCTTCAGGTAGATTCTAGTGGTGTTCCTGTGTGAACATTCTTGTCATGTCAGTTGCTCGACTGATCAGCTGTGAAGTGTCCCTTATGCTGCTGGCTCTGAATAAAGTCGATGTTTCCTACCTTACTGAAGCGTCCAGAGTTGCTTTGTTTACCACAGATTTTCGAGACGATCTTGTTGCGATGACCAGACGAGTTTTTGCAGCCTCTTACCTAGCTTCCTGCATGCAGAGTCCAGCAGCAGACACTTCGGACCATTTCCTTTGTGTTTGTGCCATTACTGGTTCCCACAATGTTGTCCTCGACCTCCGAAAGAGGACAACCCTCAACTCTGGAAAGTGGGGTGTCTTGGACCTCCTAAAGAGAGTGAGCATATTATCTACCTTCGACGGCTTCCCAGCTTCCCGGCTTCCCGTGACGTCATCTTACCAACCAGTCTTGCCAACCAGCACGTCATCACGCTAGCACGCACAGTGGCCATATCTGACAGCGGAATTTATGCCTCTTTGCACCTGCAGTCAACGTTGCAGCTTGCATCTACGTACGACGTGAACACACAACACACAATACGTACGGCAGCCATATTGGGTCCTTTTCTATCATTGTGCCATGTTTGTCTAATTACAAGGCGCAAGTCAAGCACCACGTCTTGCACACGACTTGAGTATGACTTGAGAGTTCTGTGCCGTACACAGTCATATGGCATATCTTGCCTACCACTCTAGCGTCGGTGACATGCACACCACTAGCGTGTCCCAGTTCATCATCGATGCACAAACACGGAAAGCTTGTCTCAACTTGGGACAACTTGGGGTCAACGTGTGTTACTAAGGTGACACGCACACCACAGGTATTTATTAGTAAATATTTCAACGCTCCTCTCTTCTTTGGCCTTCTTACAAGTGTGCCTTCGGTGACACACTCACCTCACTCATCTTACTTACGGCACATTACTCATGGTGATGTGCACACCTTCTTCTACCATATCATTACTAATATAACTTAACATTATTATTGCTACCTATTACCGTGTCTGCTCAACATATTTCTGTTGTGTCGCCTCCTCAATTCTCAATTAAACCTGGTACACCTTCCAGACCTTGGGAAGACTGGATAGTCATTTTTGATAATTATTTAGTTGCTTTGGATGGACAAGAATTCAGTGCGAAAAGAAAAAAAGCACTTTTACTTAGCACTCTGGGCAAGGAGGGCCAACAATTTTTTCAGATACTTACTACAAGCTTTACAAGCCAATGGGGAACCCATGCCAGATAAGTATAAAGAAGTAATATGTAGGCTCGAAGTTAGATATGCTAAAGAAGAGAACTTAGTAATGAATTTTTGTAAATTTTATACTCACCATCAAAGGAGTGAATAATCTATCGACAAATGTGTTGCCTGGTTAAGGAAACTTTCCATAAAATGTAATTTCCATGCCATGGCTGATGATTTACTATGAGACCAGTTGATTGTGCAATGTAATAACAAAAAAGTTCAAGAAAGATTATGGGCCACCAAGAATCCTACCTTGAAAGTCGTAGAGCAGTCTATTTCTGATAAATATGCATGTGAAGGAAGTGACCAAGGAGATGATGATTCCAATAGGTAGGCACTTCTCAGGAACCAAAACAAGTTAATCAGCAAGAAACGTTCCTTTACAAGACTACCTGTTGAATCCTGTTCGAGGTGTGGTGGCAATGGGCATGCATCTGACTCCAAATTCTGTTGTGCTACGAATAAAGAATGCCTCAAATGTGGTCGTTTAGGGCATTTTGCAAAGATGTTCAAAACCAGATCACGTCCTATACCATCTGTTGTTCAAGATAGTGAGGTGTGGAAGAAAGACCACAGCGATAGAATTCTTATTATTGGCAATGATGATGAACCTCATGACAATGACAAGAGGGGAAACAGACCCAAAGCTATGTTTTTGGTCGTTGGGCAGCGGTTCTCCCTAATGGTAGACACTGGGTCTAGATATTCTATAATTCCTAAGAAAATGTTTGATCATGAGTGAGGGGGGAAGACCTTTGTTACCCAGAGATATATCACCTGTGGGTTATTCTCCATTAGGTCCACTAAAGACAAGGTGTATATGGCAGTGAACGGACCACCCATTTTAGGTTGGATTCACCTATATGATCCCCATATTTTTATGAATCCCAGGGCACACTCACAAGTCATGGTGGTGGATAATGAGAGATTAGATGATATTCTTGAACAGTCTGGTAGGGTTTTTAGAGGAGAGTTGGGAGTGCTCAAAGGATACGTCCACAAAATATTGCCAAAGAAAGACGCTGTAGCAGTCCAACATAAATTGAAGAGAGTACCCTTGGTTGTGAGGGATGAAGTGAAGTTTCTCATAAAAAAGATGTTGGATGGTGGGGTGATAAAACCCATAGAGGTCTCTAATTGGGTGTTTACAGTAGTGATTACCAAGGAGGCTGACGGCAAACTCAGGGTCTGTATAGACTTGAGGTCCCTTAACAGGTGTGTAGTTGCAGACACGTTTCCTTTACCTAATATAGACGAGTTGATCTCCACCTTAAAATATGCCAAGTTCTTTTCCCATATTTATAACAAACAGGAGCGACCCATATGTCCCTGTGAACTGGGTATTACTATTAAGTAAGAACAATGTCCACAAGGAACTTATTCACAATAATCCATTAGCAAATATGGAGTAAAAGTTATACTCGTGGTCACACAGAAAGGAGTAGATGAAGGCTTTTTAAACAAACATGAATTTGAATATCTAAATGTAAAACTACCAAGGACCCCAGTCCTATATACATTACCGAAAGTGCATAAGGATCTTGCCAATCCACCAGGCAGACCTATCCTTTCAGGTTGTGGATCGGTTCTAGAACCCCTCGGGAACTATATAAACAGTTTTATCAAGGACTATGTACTTGGCCTACCTGCATATGTGAGGGACAGTACATATATGATCAACCTAATAGAAGGGATGGACTTTGACCCCAGTGAGGAGACTTTAGTTACAATGGACATAGAGTCATTTTATACTAATATACCGCAAGCAGAAAGTATGGAAGTCATTAAATCCGTTTTAAACACTCGTCCAGGTCCCGTACTGGTCCCTACGGATTTTATAATTGATCTTGTCAAAATATCTTTGACTATGAACTATTTCAAGTTCAATACCTCATTTTATCAACAATGCTCAGGTACATCTATGGGCGCTATTTTTGCGCCAAACCTAGCGAACCTTTATGTTGGCGCATTTGAGGAGAAATACATCTATGACGCCTCCAACCCATTTATTAACAACTTAAGATGTTGGAGGCGTTATATTGATGACATCTTCTTCATATGGAAGGGAAATGAAGTAGATCTTGAATCATTCATCAAATACTTACATGAATGCCAAACATCCTTGAAGTTTACATCGAACTCTGACAAAGAGTCAATTCCCTTTCTGGATTTGAAAATCAGAAATAACAACAATCACCTAGATGTAACTCTATACCGTAAACCCACGGATAGAAATACCCTCCTACAGTACAATAGCTTTCACCCTAGAGCCTTGAAGGATGGCCTTCCTTATGGACAATTTTTAAGGCTCAGAAGGAATTGTACGGAGGAGGTTGATTTCTTCAGAGAGGCAGACATATTGAGCACAAGACTAAAAGAGAGAGGCTATCCCAAGAGATTGATTAAAACGTCAATGAAACGCGCTTGGTTTAGTCCTCGTGAAACACTCTTGGAAAAATCTGCAAAAATACCATCGACCCAATTGGTATGTGTAACCACTTTCTGTCCCTTAAGCACACAAATTCAAAGGACCATAAAAAGACACTGGCTCACATTGAATACCCTTAACATCGGTCATGAGTTGCCAATGTTTTCCTTTAGAAAAGGGAAAAACATAAGAGATCATTTGGTCCATTCTGACACAAGTATCACGAAAACTAAAAGCAGTCTTACTGATTTTTGGTCTTTACCCCCGATAACTGGACACCATAAATGCGGTAGTTGTATCGTTTGTAAATTTACTAAGGAAACCAAGTCCTTCTCACATGCAAACATTAATTACATCTTGCGCGATTTTTCGAACTGCTCGACTTGTAATGTTATATACTGCATCTGGTGTCCATGTGAGCTAATTTACATTGGACAAACCACTCAGCCAGTTAAAAACCGTATCTGCCAACACCGTAGCAGAATACGGTGTTCTATTGAAAATGCTCCACTTGTCGAGCATTATAAGGAGAAAGCTCACTCATCCGATGACATCAGGTGGCAGGTAATTGAAAAAGCTAAACTGCCACCTAGGGGAGGTGATATGTCAATCCTGCTACAAACACTGGAATGTAAATGGATCGATAAGTGTCAATCGACAACTCTTGGTCTGAACAGTTTAGAGGAATGGCGGAAGTTCATTAGTTTGCATTGAAGTATAACTGGAATAAGCCCTATTCATGATAACGTTTAATTACTTCATATCTGATTTTTGAACATGTCATTTAATTCGCATAAGGAAATGAAACGCCTTACTACCTTTCTGCCCACCTTCTATAACCAGGGGAGATCGTAATAAGGATGTTGGAAGTTTGAATATGGATTATTCAAACAAAAGTTATGGTGCCTGTATTAGAACACTATCAGGTAGAATGATATACCAATACATCTCTATGGGTTTTTGATGAATGTTTTCGATTTTCTATTATAACTTTTGATGTACTGATGTCCTCATGAGATGCTTTCTGAGACAATGTGAAATAAGAGGTTAAGGTATTTAAATGTTCAACATCAAATGTAATGACACACAATTGTGTTTTTTTTTTACTAGTAAGCGATGTATCGCTTTAAATGAACTGGTACAGCTGCCAATATTGATGTATTAAGAGACCTTTGAAGATGGCCGCCAATGAATCTTTGTATCGCTCTAAATGAAACGCTACAGCTACTAATAATGATGTACTAAGAGACCCTTGAAGATGGCTACCAACGAGTCTATTTTGCTCTCCCGTACACATGCGCTAAATTCCGGGCCAATCTTAACACTTTGAGTCCAACATCAAATATACGGACACATCATTAATTGAGTGATCGTTGTCAGTTGTAACAGCCACTAATTCTAGAAACTATCAGATGAAACACCTCTCTAAGATGGCCGCCATTGAATCTATTTTCCCTCCCCTGCGCATGCGTGTACTTCCGGGTTAATTTATATACTTCCGGATCATGGGAGGCTAATCACCGACTTGCGCGGCTGGATCGGATGCTTCACTCGTTCGTTTCATAAAAAGTAAGCTACTTACACATACTGCTCCTTCTAAACTGTACCCTTTTGTGATGTTCTGGCAGTAACCTCTGCCTCAATGTCCTACAGGTAGTCACTACGGGAACATTATTCACAGTCGGACTTGGATTACGGATATCCCGTTTCGCCACGGCTGTCCTGTAAGTAGTTGTTACATATATATAATAAGTAATTATGTGTACTGTAGCCTCCGGTACCGATTGTTTCCTTATTTTATTTTATTTGTAGATCATTATATGGACCGTTTAATTGGGCCTTGTGTTTGACAAGCATTGCCCTTGTTCACGGATACAGCGGAGACATTAGATGCTCCAAGTAAGTGACCTTATGTAGTGATGATTATTATAGAGTGTATTGCCAACCTAGGTTTCGCTGGATATGTACTAAGATAGGGCCAGGCACTAACAGGAAGATGGCCTTATAATCAATGTTACGCTCATATTTGGATTAATTGCTTATGGGCTTAAACTAATGTTTACCACTAAAAGTATAGAGATAGATATACCCTATAAGGATACATTTTAAATTCCTTATATATCCCTTTTGTATTTTTAGACTTCGTCAGACATATTACCAACTACTCATCTTCAATTCCAAATTTGAATACAATAGGTAAGCCAATAAAAAACTGGAGCCTTGAGACAACTAATAAGTCTAGTACATTTCGGGCACTCATTCCTTCCTTGTTTGTAGTCCCCAGATATTGTCCTGAAGAGACCTCGTACCCAGAGTGGGTTGAAACGTCGTCGACACCAACAAAGGGAGAGCAAAAAAGACTCGTTACACTCTTACATGCCTCTCATTGTTTTTTTTTAAAGACCTATTAAACACTAAGTTCACTTTGTAGGCTACGATTATTTTCACTGGGTTCTATCCTCACTTTTTTCACCATCTTTCTTTTGTGCCTGAAAAACTAAAAATGTTTATGATATAATTGTGAAATTGTGCAATAAATTGCTTTTGCTTCTGTTGAAGTAAATAAGTTCTCCAGACTAACTAAGTACGTTTCCTTGGCTTTTTGATTAAATCGGCTGGGAGTATATCTTTTACTCCATATTTGCTAATGGATTATTGTGAATAAGTTCCTTGTGGACATTGTTCTTACTTAAAAGTTCTTTTCCCAAGCTCAACCTTAAGAGTGCGTACCATCAAATAAAGTTGCGCGAGAGTTCCAAACACCTAAGGGCATTCATCACCACAGAAGGAACATTTCAGTTCACACATTTGCCCTATGGGTTGTCATCAGTGGCTAGAGTGTTTCACTGAAATCTTTAAGGGTATTGACAAAGCCGTATTTTTTCAGGACGATATCCTGGTGTTTGTAAAGTCTGTTATTGAACACAGCCAAGTTCTGAAATCAGTGTTGCACAGGATTGCAGATCTTGGACTCACTCTTCGCAAAGGCAAATGTTCTTTTTTGGGTGGAGCACCTTCAGTATTTGGGCTATGAGATATCAGCGCTAGGAATAAAACCTAGGAGGAACTTACTGCCCGCTATTCAGTAAGCGGCCATCCCCCATGGATAAGGATCAGTTAAGGCCCTTCATGGGCCTTGTTAGATTTGGGGGTCTCTAGTTGGCACTGTTAGGTACTTGTGATAAATAGGGACCCTTGCCTCTAGTCAGGGTAAGGGGGTACACTCCTAAAATAACCCCTGATCACCCCCTTGGTAGCTTGGCACGAGCAGACAGGCTTATCTCAGAGGCAGTATGTAAAGCATTTGTGACCACATACAGTAATCCAGTGACAACACTATAAATAGAAACCACACAGGTTTTATATAAAAAATAAGAATACTTTATATACATTTACCACAAGACCATAAACGACAAAAATACACAATACTATTACTTTAAGATGGTAGTTTTTAGCTTAGTTCAGTTCAGTTCTTAAGATGCGACACTTTGCGTCAATGTACCTTACGATGCGTTGCGCTTCCACGACAAGCAATGTTGCAGCGATGGAAATGCGGCAAAGTTCTGGTGCAAAGAAATAAAGACGTGAAGATCTTCCAGATGTGGCACGCTTCTCCGGGGATGCGAAAAGTTCTCGGTTCGATGCGTGGACTGCAGCGGTGACACCCTTGTTCAGAAGTGCGACGGCAACAGCTCCAACTGCGACACTCTTCTCCCACGATGCGTGAAGCTTCCGCCCAATGCGACAACTACAGCGGCGACATCCTTGTTCATCAATGCGATGGCAGCAGCTTCGACGGCGGCGTGCTTCTCGGGGATGCGAGGCGCTTTCTCCGATGCGGTGCAATGCGACAGTTCCAGCGGCGACACCCTTGTTCAGAAGTGCGACGGCAGCAACAGCGATGGCGAAACGCTTCCTCCTTGTTGCGAGACCCTTCTCTCGATGCGGTGCAGTGCGACAACTCCAGCGGCGACACCCTTGTTCAGAAGTGCGACGGCAGGCAGCAGCGACGGCGACACGCTTCCTCTTCGTTGCGAGACGCTTCTCTCGATGCGGTGCAGTGTGACAACTCCAGTGGCAACATTCTTGTTCAGAAGTGCGACGGCAGCAGCAGCGACGGCGACACGCTTCGGCTTCGTTGAGTTGCGCTTCCAGCTCCTGGCGACACGCAGTCCCTCAGAAGGCCCAAAACAGTAGCTGGCACTTCCAAAAAACTCTGGGGAGCTGGGGGTTGAAGTCTGTTGTCCCTGAGACTTCAGCAGAAGGCAAGCTCTGTTCCAAGCCCTTGGAGATCCTTACAAGTTGAAATAAGCACACAAAGTCTCTTCTCCTTCCTTTGGCAGTCAGGCAAACCACTGCAGGCCAATCCCCCAAGCAGCACTTCAGCTTAGGGATAGTCTCTCCTCAGTTTCTTCAGGTTCCGCTCCTCAGTAAAGGTTTCTTTTGTTCCAAAAGTGATCTAAATTCTTGGGATCAGGGTCCCACTACTTATACCCCAAAATCCTTTGTCCTCTGAGGGCAGAGGGGCCTTTGCCCAGTCCAAACCAGTTCTTGAGCACTCTGTTTACATGACTCCTTCTTTCCTTTCACAGTGCAGGGCAGAAACAACAGATGCCCCACAGGAGGTAGAGCCAGCATTGTGGAGGGAAAGCACAGCCCTGGAGCACTTTGTTGACATGATTCCTTCTCTCCTTTCACAGGGCAGAGACATCAGACGCACCACAGGGGGTGGAGCCAGCACTGTGGGGGGCAGGCACTGCCCTATTCAGGTCCCAGGTGCAACTCCTCCCTCCCATCTAGATGCAGATCTCTCTATTCACCACTGGGCGGACTCACCCTGTCTCCGGGAATTTCCCAGCCCTGTCACTCAAACTCCAGACAAGGAATACACAGCCTAGCAGAGGCAGGTTTGAATGATTAGACAAGAAAATACCTACTTTCTAAAAGTGGTATTTTCAAACACAGAATGTTAAAACCACCTTCACTAAAAGATGTATTTTATCATTCTGAGTTCAGGCATACTAAACTCGAATTTCTACCATGTTCTCTGAGTCAGTTAAGATTATAAACATGTAATAATCTAACAGCCTATTCTGGCCTATGGAGAACAAGTAGCCTTGCAATAGTGAAAAACGAAAATGGCTGTAATTCACTATCAGGACATGCTACACACATCAGGGCATGTCCTACCTTATACTTATAATGCACCCTGTCCTTGGGTCTACCATAGGGGTGTGTGATATGAAGAAAAGGGAAGGTTTAGGGACTGGCAAGTGGGCGCACTTGCCCTTTCAGCATGACAGTACCAGACTGCACAAAGGCTCTGCAATGGCAGACCTTAGACACATTTTACAAGGCTGCTTCTGTGGGTGGCAAAACCAGTGCTGCAAGCCCACCAGCATTATTTGGATTTACAAGCCCTGGGCACACTCAGTGCACTAGACGTGGGTCTGACAAGTAAACCAAATCAGTCAATCATGAAATCACTAATCAATACATTCATTTACAGTAGGGAGCACTTGCACTGTGGCTCTGGACAGCAGTGGCACAGTGCCCAAAGCATCTAACACCAGCAAAAACACATGAGGCAACAGAAAAAATGGAAGGGAGACCCACGCCAATGGGGCCAGGTCTAACACGTGTCCCCTCCAGCTGAAATGTGGGGAGAACTACCCTAACTCCTGGAAGATCTCATCACTAAGGCGGAAAAATCTGGACAGACCATCAGTGTTGGCGTGTTCTGTACCAGGGCGGTGTTCCACCATAAAGTCCATACCCTGTAGGGAAATGGACCACCTCAACAGCTTTGGATTCTCGCCCCTCATCAGCATTAACCATCTGAGGGGCCGGTGGTCTGTCTGAACCCGGAAGTGAGTCCCAAACAGGTAGGGACTCAGCTTCTTCAGTGCCCAGACCACAGCAAATGCCTCACGCTCAATAGCACTCCACCTCTGTTGCCGTGGAAGTAGCCTCCTACTGATGAAGGTTACAGGTTGATCTAGGCCCTTCACATTCATCTGTGACAAAACAGCCCCCACACCATGCTCTGAAGCGTCTGACTGAACAATAAACTCTTTGGAGAAGTTGGGTGCCAGGAGCACGGGCGCCATGCATATGGCTGCTTTCAGGGCCTCAAAAGCTTTCTGACAGGTGTCAGTCCAAATCACTTTCTTGGGCTGCTTCCTGGAAGTCAGCTCTGTCAAGGGTGCAACAATGTTGCCATACCCCTTGACAAACCTCCTGTAGTACCCTGTGAGTCCTAAAAAGGCTCTCACCTCTCTCTGGGTTTTGGGGGGTTCCCAAGCCAGGATGGTTTCAATCTTGGGCTGTAGGGGTGCCACCTGGCCGCTCCCAACTTGGTGTCCCAAGTACACCACGGAACCCTGCCCGATCTGGCACTTACTCGCCTTGATCGTGAGGCCTGCCTTCCGCAGCGCCAACAACACTTCCCAGAGGTGGTGCAGATGTTCTTCCCAACTGGCGCTGAACACTGCGATGTCATCCAGGTAGGCAGCACTGAACTCATCCATTCCAACCAACACCTGGTTGACCAACCTCTGGAAGGTGGCAGGGGCATTCTTCATCCCAAAGGGTATAACCCAGAACTGGAAATGCCCATCTGGTGTGGAGAATGCTGACCTCTCCTTTGCCCCATCAGTCAAGGGGATCTGCCAGTACCCAGACGTTAAATCAAATGTGCTGACGTACCGTACAGCCCCTAGCCGATCAATGAGCTCATCAGCTCTGGGGATTGGGTGCGCGTCAGTCTTCGTGACCGAATTGAGCCCTCGGTAGTCTACACAGTACCGGAGTTCTGGTGTGGCACCCGGCGCTGCAGCCTTTGGGACCAAGACCACTGGGTTGGCCCAAGGACTGCTTGAGGACTCAATCACCCCTAGCACAAGCATCTTTGAGACCTCCTCCTTGATGCAAGCCCTCACCCTGTCAGTTACCCTGTAAGTTTTGTGCTTCACAGGTAAGCTGTCTCCTGTATCCACCTCATGGACACACCAATCTGTGATACCAGGAACCAGGGAGAACAGGTCAGAAAACTGTTCCAGCAACTGGCGGCAGTCATTCTGTTGCTCAGGGGTCAGGGAGGAAGAGAGGTTAACACCATCCACTGACCCATCTTGCTCTGTTGCAGACAGGAGGTCAGGAAGAGGCTCAGTCTCCTCCTCCATTCCAGTATCTGTTGCTAAGAGCATGCCCACTTCGGACCTCTCCAAATGGGGCTTAAGGCGGTTGACATGCAGGACCCTCAAGGGGTTCCTGGGAGACCGCAAGTCCACCAAGTAGGTAACTGGACTCTTGCGCTCCACAACCTCAAATGGTCCGGTCCACTTATCTTGGAGCGTGCAGGGCTACACTGGGGCCATGACCCACACTTTCTGACCAGGCTGAAGCTCTACCAGAGTGGCATTCTGGTCATACCATCACTTCATCTCCTCCTGGCTGGCTTCCAGATTTGCCTCAGGGAGTTGCCTGAAATGCCGAGTCTGGTTCCTGAAGGCCAGCATGTAACTATATACATCCTAGGGAGGTTTCCTAGGAGATTGCTCCCAGCCTTCTTTGACCAGACTCAGAGGTCCTCTGACTGGGTGTCCATAGAGAAGCTCAAAGGGACTGAACCCTAGAGATTTCTGTGGCACCTCATGGTATGCAAAGAGTAGGCATGGTAAGAGGATGTCCCACTTACGCCTCATGGGTTCCTCAAGACCCATTATCATGCCTTTCAGGGTTCGGTTAAACCTTTCAACCAACCCGTTTCCTTGGGGGTGGTAAGGAGTGGTGAACTTGTAAATTACCCCACACTCCTGCCACAGGGACTTCATATACTTAGAGATGAAGTTGGTTACCCGGTCAGACACTACCTCGCGAGGGAATCCCACTCAGGAGAAAATTCCCATCAGTGCTCGTCCCACCACGAGGGCCGTCACTGTCCTCAGAGGTATGGCTTCTGGGTACCGGGTGGCATGGTCCACCAAGACCAGGATGAACCTGTTGCCCATGGTTGTCTTGGGGTCCAGTGGCCCCACAATGTCAATCCCCACCCGTTCAAAGGGGTACTGACCACAGGAATGGCTGGAGAGGAGCCTTCTGCTTCCTCCCACTCTTTCCACTTGCCTGGAAAGTCTGACAGGTCCTACAATGGGTGTCTGAATGCTTGCGCATTTTGGGCCAATGAAAGTGGGTGACAAGCCTTTCAAAGGTCTTGTCCTGCCCCAAATGTCCTGCTAACGGCACATCATGAGCCAGCCCCAGTAGGAAGGCTCTGAAACTCTGGGGTACCACCAGCACACGGGCTGACCCAGGCTCGGCAACCTTAGGCTCACTATACAGGAGACCATTCTCCCAGTAAATCCAATGTGATCCTGACTGATCACCTGCTGCCTGGCTTGCAGCCTGTCGCCGCAAACCATCAAGAGAAAGGCATTCTCTCTGCTCCCTGCAGAATTCTTTCCTGGAGGGGCCTCCTTCTTGCTGCCAATGGGTCAGCTCAGGCATGTCCCCCAGTTCAGCTACTTGCTCCCCGGTAGGCTCCAGGTCATCCCCCTCAGGGTCTACCTCCTCCTGGGCCGTGGGGACTTCGGGGGCCAGTTTCCCACGCCCCCGGCCTCTTCACTCTAAGGCAGGTTCCTGGGCCTCCCTCTCAGGCTCCAGGTCCTCTTGAGCACCCCTACTGGCTACCATTGACCGGGTGGTCACACACACCCAGTCAGGCAGACCCAACATCTCTAGGTGAGTACTCTTCTCCACCTTTCCCCAAGGTGAGCTCTCCAAATTGTTCCCCAACAAACAGTCAACAGGCATGGCGGGCCTCACAGCTACCTGAAGAGTACCAGAGACCCCTCCCCCCACTCAAAGGGAACCTGAGCCATTGGACAATGGCTCTCTGTGTTGTCGGCGGCAACAACTCGGCAAAATGCATGAGGGACAATCTGCTCTTGAGACACCAGGTGACACTTGACAGCTGTCACACTGGCTCCTGTATCTCTAAGAGCCTCCACCTTGTGGCCATTGATGGTCACCCACTGCCCATATTTCTTAGTGTTCCTGGGCAGTTGGGTCCCTGGGACCACCTCACAGTCTCCTAAAGAGACGAGGGACATCTCTGCGGGACCCCACCCACCTTGGACATTAATCTCCTCCCCCAAGGCTACACTAGCCATCTGCCTGGGCGGAGCACCAGTGGGTGCGGTCTTTCCAAACAGGCGGCACCTGGGATCATTCGCCTTTTGACCCAGGTCCCCACATTTGTAACATTTCAGGGGCCCCTGTGGAACAGGACTACCTGTCGGGACCCCCTGCTTTCTCTCAGGGGGAGGCTGGGAACCTTTCCCTTGGTTCCCTTGGGGATTACTTTGGGGCCCTTTACGGAACTCCTTCTGTTTACCCTTGTCCCCCCCACTCTTCTGCTGGGGACCCTGCCCACCTTTGGCTGAGTATCCCATGTGACCCTTGTGGACCCTGGTGCTAACCCAGCGGTCCGCCTCCTCAGCAAGCTTCCTAGGGTTATTCAGCTTGCTATCTATCAGATGCTGGCGCAGCTCTGGAAAACAATTATCAGACAAGTGCTCCCATGCAATCAAATCAAAGAGACCTTGAAAATCATTAACCTCGCTGCCCTTCACCCAACCATCCAATGCTCCGCAAATCTCTCTCAGGGACCCAGAGGGAAGACATGGCTGCCTCATAGGCTCTGAACCACTGCCCAATATCATCATTTTTATAAAATTCTTTCACCACATCCTTGGGAATGTACACTCTAGCTTCCACAGGCACTGACGGTACGCTGCCACCAGAGGGAGTAACCTCTAAACTCTTGGTTTTAAAATCCACCTTTGTCAAAACCTTGTCATGCTCAAACTGTAACCTTTTTTCCTCTATGTCGGTTTTCCTATTTTCTAACTCCATTTGCCTGTTCACCTTGAACTTGGTCATCTCCATTTCGTGCCTCCTAGATCTCTCTCTGTCCTCCAACTCCTCTGGAGACAGACTTTTGCCAGAAGCACTGCTACCTGCGGGGGAAGGTACTTTCCTTCCTCCTCGGCCCACTGGCCCTCCCAGCTGTACATCTGCCTGGTCATCCCCCTACCCAATTTCAGGGGTTTTCCTTGCTTCTACCCAGGCCCTCAGCGCCGTGTAGAATTCTTCCTTCACTCTGAACCCAGAATTTCTTGCAGAAGTACTTTAGCTGTGATACTTGTAGCTTTCCAGCCTCTCTTCTTCCCAATCACAATCAATAGAAGCTATGGATTCTGCTCTCTCCATGACAACTGAATTTGGCATCTTTCAAAAATAGAAAATTCAAAAAGGAATCTACCAAAAAGTATGTGGTTGCGTTATGGTCTGCACTCACTAAGTAGTGTCCACCAATCACAGTACATAAGTCACAAATGCAAGTCCAGAATCCTCACCGCTGACCACCAATGTTAGATTTGGGGGTCTCTAGTTGGCACAGGTAGGTACTTGTGACAAATAGGGACCCTTGCATCTAGTCAGGGTAAGGGGGTAGACTCCTAAAATAACCCCTGCTCACCCCCTTGGTAGCTTGGCACGAGCAGACAGGCTGATCTCAGAGGCAGTGTGTAAAGCATTTGTGACCGCATACAGTAATCCAGCGACAACACTATAAATGGACACCACACAGGTTTTATATAAAAAATAAGTATACTTTATATAGATTTACCACAAGACCATAAACGACAAAAATACACATTACTATTACTTTAAGATGGTAGTTTTTAGCTTAGTTCAGTTCAGTTCTTAAGATGCGACACTTTGCGTCAATGTACCTTGCGGTGCGTTGAGCTTCCACGACAAGCAATGTCGCAGCGATGGAAATGCGGCAAAGTTCTGGTGCAAAGAAATAAAGACGTAAAGATCTTCCAGATGCGGCACCCTTCTCCGGGGATGCGAGAAGTTCTCGGTTCGATGCGTGGACTGCAGCGGCGACACCCTTGTTCAGAAGTGCGACGGCAACAGCTCCAACTGCGACACTCTTCTTCGATGATGCATGAAGCTTCTGCACAATGCGACAACTACAGCGGCGACATCCTTGTTCAGAAATGCGATGGCAGCAGCTCCGACGGCAGCGCGCTTCTCGGGGATGTGAGGCGCTTTCTCCGATGCGGTGCAATGCGACAGTTCCAATGGCGATACCCTTGTTCAGAAGTGCGACGGCAGCAACAGCAATGGCGACACGCTTCTTCCTTGTTGCGAGACCCTTCTCTCGATGCGGTGCAGTGCGACAACTCCAGCGGCGACACCCTTGTTCAGAAGTGTGACGGCAGGCAGCAGTGATGGCGACACGCTTCCTCTTTGTTGCGAGACGCTTCTCTCGATGCGGTGCGGTGCGACAACTCCAGTGGCGACACCCTTGTTCAGAAGTGCGACGGCTTCGTTGAGTTGCGCTTCCAGCTCCTTGCCACACGCAGTCCCTCAGAAGGCCCAAAACAGTAGCAGGCACTTCCAAAGCACTCTGGGGAGCTGGGGGTTAAAGTCTGTTGTCCCTGAGACTTCAGCAGGAGGCAAGCTCTGTTCCAAGCCCTTGGAGTTCCATACAAGTTGAAATAAGCACACACAGTCTCTTCTCCTTCCTTTGGCAGTCAGGCAAACCACTGCAGGCCAATCCCCCAGGCAGCACTTCAGCTTAGGGATAGTCTCTCCTCAGTTTCTTCAGGTTCCGCTCCTCAGTAAAGGTTTCTTCTTGGTCCAAAAGTGATCTAAATTCTTGGGATCAGGGTCCCACTACTTATACCCCAAAATCCTTTGTCCTCTGAGGGCAGAGGGGCCTTTGCCCAGTCCAAACCAGTTCTTGAGCACTCTGTTTACATGACTCCTTCTTTCCTTTCACAGTGCAGGGCAGAAACATCAGTTGCCCCACAGGAGGTGGAGCCAGCATTGTGGAGGGAAAGCACAGCCCTGGAGCACTTTGTTGACATGATTCCTTCTCTCCTTTCAGAGGGCAGAGACATCAGACGCACCACACGGGGTGGAGCCAGCACTGTGGGGGGCAGGCACTGCCCTATTCAGGTCCCAGGTGCAACTCCTCCCTCCCATTCAGATGCAGATCTCTCTATTCACCACTGGGCGGACTCACCCTGTCTCCGGGAATTTCCCAGCCCTGTCACTCAAACTCCAGACAAGGAATACACAGCCTAGCAGAGGCAGGTTTGAATGGTTAGACAAGAAAATACCTACTCTTTAAAAGTGGTATTTTCAAACACAGAATATTAAAACCACCTTCACTAAAAGATGTATTTTATCATTCTGAGTTCAGGCATACTAAACTCGAATTTCTACCATGTTCTCTGAGTCAGTTAAGATTATAAACATGTAATAATCTAACAGCCCATTCTGGCCTGTGGAGAACAAGTAGCCTTGCAATAGTGAAACACGAAAATGGCTGTAATTCACTATCAGGACATGCCACACATATCAGGGCATGTCCTACCTTATACTTACAATGCACCCTGCCCTTGGGTCTAACATAGGGGTGTCTGATATGAAGAAAAGGGAAGATTTAGGGATGGCAAGTGGGTGCACTTGCCCATTCAGCATGACAGTACTAGACTGCACACAGGCTCTGCAATGGCAGACCTTAGACACATTTTACAAGGCTGCTTCTGTAGGTGGCACAACCAGTGCTGCAAGCCCACCAGCAGCATTTGGATTTACAAGCCCTGGGCACACTCAGTGCACTAGACTAGGGTCTGACAAGTAAACCAAATCAGTCAATCATGGAATCACTAATCAATACATTCATTTACAGTAGGGAGCACTTGCACTGTGGCACTGGACAGCAGTGGCACAGTGCCCAAAGCATCTAACACCAGCAAAAACACATAAGGCAACAGCAAAAATGGAAGGGAGACCCACGCCAATGGTCCCAGGTCTAACAGGCCTCATAGAATATTATTCTTAATTTGTTCAGAATATTTCTGATAAAACTTTGTGTTTGAGACAATTACTTAGGAAAGGTGCGAAATTTGAGTGGGGGAACAACAAGCTGTTTGTTTTAACAACATAAAAAAAGAAATCTGTGAGGCAAATGTTTTGGCAACGTTCAACATAAAACTAAAGTCCATCCTGATGGTTGATGCCAGTGCTACCGGTTTAGGAGTCATTCTCTCGCAGAAGTATCCTGAGGGAGAGAAAACTAGGGGTGGGCGGAATTCGCGTAATCGCGTTACGCAAATCTCCGCGAAACTGTAAAAAATCTCCGCGAACACGCAAAAATTCCGCGAACACGCAGAATTGCTTGTTCGCGATACTTTTTTCCTGTTCGCGATCGCTGTTTGCATGCTCGGGGTGAAATATCTCGCGAACACGCATATTGAGAACGCGAACAAGCAAAAAATTTCGCGAAGTCGCGGAACGCAGATTTTTGGGCAATTTCGCGTTCTCCGCGGAACGCGAAATTACCCAAATTCCGCAAATTCCACGAACGGAACGGAATTTACCGCCCAGGCCTAGAGAAAACTGTCACTTTTGCATCTAGGACGCTCAAGTTCTCTGAGCAAAATTACTCTGTTATTGAAAGGGAAGTACTGATGGCTGCCTGGGGTGCGGAGTACTTCCGCACGTACCTCTGGTGCACAAGGTTTTCACTTAGGACTGACAATAAGCCTTTGGTGAAGATCTTGTGTCCTGGAGGTGTGGGGAAAGGATCAGCAAGGTTGGCTAGACTTGTGGCAAGACTGCAAGAATACCAGTATGAAGTCACTCATATTCAAGGTTGGAGAAATCTCCAAGCAGATTGTCTTTCCAGATTGTCTCTCAAGTGGTAAGCAATTGATGGATCACCTATTTCTCTGACCAGTGTGGATGGTGCAGTCGCCCCTGTACATGCCACTGTGGTAGTTGATGAAGGAACCTTTACTTGTGAATAGTGGTGCAGAGAGATGGATGCGGATCACGTTCTTCAAGCTGTCATGGATCTTATTAAGTTAGGTGCCAGATGTGAGTTGTGTGCTATTCCCTGTGCGTCTTTTCATCAACATTTTAGAGGAGTTATCTATGTGTGGTACTAATGTTCTTATGAGGAGGGACAGATTCGTTCCACCTTTTGGTCTGAGGTCTGAGTAGTCTTAAGACTAATTTTTGGTGGCCCGGCATGGATGAACACGTGACCTCATGGGAAAAAAAGTGTTCTGTGTGCAAGGAGGGAGAGAAAAGTCTTAAAGTGGGTTCCATGTCCGAGATGGGCCACATCAGGTACCCAGGCACAGTTTGGCACAGCATCTGCCTGGACTTTATTGGGCCCATTGATGAGTTACAATCTAGTCATATATTTGCCATTGTGGTTATTGATGTCTTTTCTAAATGGTTGAGTGTGAAGTTTGTGAGGGACATCACCACAGAGAGCAGTATTGTTTTCTTGAAGTGCTTATTCCATGAAGAAGGTTTCCTCTCCATTATCATCACTGACAATGGTACACAACTTAATTCACCTGACATGCAGATCTTTCTTACAGATTGTGGGGTGGTGCATCATCATACTTCTTTGCGCAACCCGCAGCAGAATGGTCTCTGTGAGAGAGCTAACCATGTGGTCAAGAGTATTATACAGATGTTGTGTGTCAGTGGAGGTGTTGCCCAAACTATGGTGGAGGAAATGGTGTGGGCTTACCTTACCACCAAACTCAATCAAAGCGAAAAGTCTCCCTTTGAACTTATGCGTGGAAGGTCTCCAGGCACTAAGCTGATTCCTGCGTGGATAAAGGAGTGGGTATCAAGCGGTGGGGTTATGAGTGCAGTACCTGTAAGCGATTCTCAAGGTGGGAAGCTTCACATTTCTGAGGGAGACTTAGTCAAGGTCAAGTTGGGTAGGTTTAGCAAGGGCCTTTCTAAGTTCAAGGGACCTTTCAATTCAAACGTGGCTTCCCGCACTTTGTCATTTTAGAGAATGGTGAAAAATGGAACCTTCGTCGTGCGGCTTTATACCAAACAGCTGTACATCCTTCTGAGTTTACTGCCTCTGACCTGGGACGGGACAACATGAGTAGGAGTAGCGGTTACATGTTGGCAGAAGATTTCGGTCCTTCAGTGATCCCTTATGTTGGGGGTGAAATGGAAGGGGTGGTGGTAATGCCAATGCCTATGGAGAAGAAAATACACAAAGATCCCATGATGTCAGGAGTTTATTAAGGTGCAGACCACCTGCTTATTTAAATGACTTTGTTTGTTATTCTTTTATTTTTTTCCTTCCATATTTCTTTCTTTTTTTCCTTTTGTCTTGTGTCTTTGTTTGGATAAAGGAGGAAGATATGTTATACTCATAAGTTATGCTGTTATACTCATAAGTTATGCCATAGCCCTTTCTTTGTTTTCCTGCTCTCTTACCCATCAAGAACTCTTCAGGTTGATTCTAGTGTTGTTCCTGCGTGAACATCCTTGTCATGTCAGTTGCTCGACTGGTCAGCTCTGAAGTGTCCGTTGCGCTGCTGGCTCTGAATAAAGTCGACGTTTCCTACCTTACTGAAGCATTCAGAGTTGCTTTGTTTACCACAGTATGTTTGTCTTTTTATACTGATAGCTCCCAAAGAAGGATTGTACAGCAGCATTGGTTATTTTAGTTTCCAAAATTTAACAAATATACAAAGGCAGTCAGTAATACCAAGAAAGTGTCTAAGGGGCTGCGAGGAAGGGGGTAGAGCACATGATTTTACTGGGCAAGTGATGATAGTGGCAGGCGGTCATAAGGGAGTTATTGCTGAACGGGGAGTCTTGATAACGTGACAGGTCCAAATGAAGTCAATTTGTATTGCTGGGTAAAATTCCTGACATAAATAGGGTAAGTTACAGATAAATAGTCCATGAACGTGCATCAGGGAAAATTCATGCTACAGGTGCAGAAAAACCATCTGTTTGGGTCAAAGAAAAACTTTCCCTAAGGTGTCAATCAGTGTGTCACACGTGAGGCCGGAAAATGTTACACATTAGCTGCCGTAGACAATGAAATGTCACTTATAAACTGACTTAAACTTGGTAGCCCTGTTTTAGTTAAATACATATGTGGATATTCTCAAGAACGTGTGTTAATTATCACAAAATGAGCTTAACGCAACTTTGCATATCGCAGTCTATCACAGGAAAACAACGCCATGTTAATGTAGTATTCTCAACCTGGTGGCACCATGCAGTAGTCTCACGATAATGCGTCAAATGACCGCGTTAATATTAACGTGAGCACGAAAAAATGCGAAACACGAACGCGAAAAACGTTGCGATGTGGCCAATCGCGGTACAAAAATCAGTGTTAAGCTGCGCCAGGCCTGCAATTCACACACGTCAGGTGGGAAAAATCACTATAAAAATAGGAAAAAAACAACACAAACAAAAGCAAAACAACTGCGAAGCACAATGGAGGGAGCAGGAGAAAGTACAGAGGACAACCAGAACCCCACAAGCCCCCCGGAGGCCCAGGCCGGGACCTCGGGGTAAGGGAAAGGCAAGGACAAGAAGAAGAGGAAGACGCGGTTCAGTCCGCAGGAAAACAGGATCCTGATTATGGAGGTGATAGAACACCAGCAACTACTGTTCGTCACCACCACTGTGTTATTGGCAACAAAACATGGGATATGGCAGTCCATCGTGGACAAGGTGAATGCAGTCGGAGTGCTGAAGAGGACAATGGAAGAGGTCAAGAGGCGCTGGAATGATGTGAAGCGCAAAACCAAGCAGAAACTCGCAAACAACCAGAAGACAGCAATGCAGACTGGAGGTGGGAGTCCCGTGCCACAGGAGGAGCTGGATGAGATGGAGGAAATTGTGTCCACAGTCATCAGTGGGTAGACGGTGGCAGGAGTTGGGGGACCTGATACTGCTCAACATGACCGGACACAACACCAACAGGGTGAGTAACGACTGGTGGGATGGGGGAGATGGGCACAATGGCACACATGCACAATTAAGCGTAGTACAGTGCACACCCTAAATGACTTTGGAGCATGTCCCTGATCCCCTTGGCACACTGCAGTACACCTAGGAACAGCAAGTAGGCCCCCGTCGAGTATGTGTCCAGAGGGGGCCTGTCCCACACACCACCAATCCCACAACCAACCCATGCACATGTGTCAAACCCAGCAATGCGGTGTGTCTGTGATCAACACTGACAATGCAAGTGACACTGCATGATGAATAGCAGTGCTGCAGTCAACATACCATGAAATGTTGCACGCAATGACACTGAGGTGGCTGAGTGTGGACCACATCCGTGAAGAAGCAGGTCACACTCTGACACATCCACGTGCACAAACAACCCCTGACGTCAACAACACATCTGCGGACAAACCATGCCCCAGACCCCCAACTCCCACCAAGAGACCAATGTACCCAAGTATGCAACATCTCAGCACTGTAGAAGCACAGAAGGCAAAGGCACACTGCATGAAAGGGATAAGGGGCAGCAAAATCAGAGCTGCAGGGGCGACTCTGCCAAAATGCAGCACACACATTTAACATGCAGAGCACATCAACATTGACAACAATGTGGTACAAACCGCAGCACATCCAAAATGGAACAGGGGACACAACTGGGGCTGCTTGTCTGTAGAAACTGGCCAATCACATTTGGCATAGCAGGGAAATGTGAGTTGATGATGTACAAGTACAAACACACATCTGTGATGTTGTTGAAATGTCTACTGTCCCGCATCAAATAGGCAGCTTCTCCCAGTCACAATGTACATTGTCATGCAGTCTGTATGTGAACATGTACAAAGCGTCAACACACATGTGAACACAATGTTAAACTGCATCTCCCCTTCACATCGCAGGGGGAAAACCAACACCTCCTGCTAAGCAGACCGAACCTCTATTCTCTGATGACGAGGAGGACCTCCACACCTTTGACACCGATGCCATTCAAGAGTTCATCAACAGCTACGTCAACTCACCCCCACCAAGAACACATGGCCTTCCAACGCCGTGTGTTGGGGTGCCAGGAGAAACTGGCTGAACAGGTGAGGGTGGGATTCGACCTCATGGCAGCCAAACTAGATGCCACACGTGGGTGTCTAAGTCCCATCAGGGACCACTCACAGTCCCTAACAGACACCCACAGTCCGCTCCATGCTCTCCAGTGATCCATGGCTGACATCGCTGGAGTCCTGACTCAGAGACAAGAACAACTGTCTAGTCAGAGTGGCTCTAGCGATGTCACCCGGGAGTTCGGACACATGCGGAGGATTATGGAGACTATGGAGCGGACGCAGGCGGAAACAGCGGCTGCCATGGCTGCATACCAGCGAGAGGTAGCTGGGTTCCTCAATGTCCTCAAGACCCTCCTCATGACATTGCTGCCACAAGGCCTGGTGCGGATGACTGCTGCTGCTACCACTCCATCCACATCTCCGCCCCCTGAAGTGTCACTGCCACACAGTGCTGGAGACAGAACACCACCACCCACATGAGAGGCACATGAAACAGCAGAGGACAAAGATGTGGATGAGTCTGCCTTCATGGTAAGAAGGACGCAGTAGCATTCATCTCCGCCATATGGCCGGTTTCTGCTTGGTTCTGCCCTCTGCATCATCACCTTCCGCTGTCCCCTGGGACACTCACCTTGGACCTCGACGTGGACTGCCATATTCTGTTTGGTCACCAATGACACAGCATTCAGACTGCGGACTGAACTCTTCCTCTTCCGATGGACTTGTCATTCCCTAATGGACTCTGGCTGGCCCTCCGCGGGCCAACAATGTAAAGTGGGGTTTGCATGGCCCCGTACTGCTCTAGCTACAACACTACACTGAATGTGCATTAAACATTCATATTCACACAGATGTGTCATGTCTATGATCATTCAAGTATGGATGAATGTAGGGTCAGTGATTCGCCCTTACGTCCATGTTGCTCATGTTGTGGGACTTGGGTCACAGGTTGACACATTGCCGACTGCGGACCGGGTGACGCCGACACAACAACAGAGACACACGCATTAGTTACTTCCTTGTCCAGCCCGGGATAGAACCACACCCAGAGCCACGAGGTCATTGTTCACACCCTTACGCTGGACTGGCATACACCAAGCCAGCCCACTCCGCTTACGCTCACGGGGGGGGGGGGAACAACGCTACATATCCAAGGTCCTCCCTGTAGTGATCTGCTGGTCACAGGTCTAGTTGTCAGCATGCCACAGCCACTCCCTCACAGCTGGTTTACACCCACACCACACCCATCTAGAACAGGTGTCACAGGACATGTGACCCAGCCAATAGATAGGGCCGGGCGCACGTGCTCGACACCATTGCCACTCTCTATCTGGGTGTATCCGCATGGGTATTATTTATGTATGAGGGTCTAGGGCCCTACCACATCACATTCCCCACTGCCGGAGGTGACATGATGGCGTCCGTACCACGATACCCAATCACAGAGGGTCCATGACTTGCGGTGCACAGATTTGGTGGCACCGGATACAGTGCGGCCGGCACAGGCACACAGCCACGGGATGGTGTCTTTCAGTGCACTGAGGTAGGGGCACCTAAAGAGCTGAGCGGGTGTGCAGCCTGCGATGATGCTCTGTCCTCGCGGTCCGGACTGGTAAGGATTTGTGTGTGCCCTGCTGCACCGCTGTGTATGCCTGAGCCAGAGGGCAGCGCGGGCCTACTGCCACGTGGCATTGCCTTGGGGTTCACAGAGATCAAGACCCAGAATAAAGTGTGTGACCTGGTGGCCCGCGGTGCGGGCTGCATGACTTGGAGACTGCCAAGGTCACGGGCCCCAGTCTTGGAGCTTGCACAGACACATGGTGGGTCCTCTTGGAGACACGCCGGTGTCGGAAGGTGAGCAGTGAGGCCTGTGTGAGCAGGGGTGGGCAATCACCACTGGGCGGCGGGAGGTGCTGGGGTGCAGCAGCCTGTGTGCGCAGGGGCGGGCAAGCGATGATGGCGAGTGCAATGATATGAATTCTGGCATTCATGTATCTGAACTCTGTTTCAGATAAGGGACCTGGTGGACTGCAGTTTATAGTGGCACGTGCTTAGAGACACACCAGTGGCAGCAGGTGAGCAGTGAGGCCTGGGTCTGCAGTGTCGGCACTCTCTATCCCTCTCTTCCTTTCACTGTCTCTCTCTCTCCCTCTCTTTCTCTCACTCCCTTTCTCTCCCTTTCTCTCTCTTTCTCTCTCTCCCTCTCTTTCTCTTTCTCTCTCTCCCTCTCCCTCTCTTCCTTTCACTGTCTCTCTCTCTCTCTCCCTCTCTTTCTCTCTTTCTCCCTCTCTTTCTTCCTCTCCCTCTCCCTCTCTTCCTTTCACTGTCTCTCTCTCTCCCTCTCTCTCCCTCTCTTTCTCTCTCTCTCTCTCTCTCTCTCTCTCTGTCCTTTGATGAGCGTATGACGCACCGTCTTATCTTGCATTTTGTCTTGCAGGCTGTGACTTACAGATTGTCCTGGGAAGATCCGCCATGACTCTTCAAATTAGTTCTTTTGAGTTTAATTTGAATAAAATGTTTTATTTGGTTATTCAAAGATGTATAAGTGATTCTCCTTTTTCTGACCACACATGAATGTGAGGTGTTGTAATTGTGCGTCATCAGGTGTATTGTTTTGTACATGATTTCATAAAGTTGATGTAACATATCTTTGTCCGGGGGGGTGGTGGGCCTGGGTGTGGTGGCGGGGGGTGTTGTGGCCCTCTTGGGTGTCCGAGCTGCATGATCAGTAGCTCCATGGCATCTATTGTTCTTCTGGTGTGGCTCTTGGCTGGGCTCCCTTTTATGGTGCAGGTTGTCATCCGACTTTACACCAGGTAAGAGCAGGTGTTAAATCCCTGCTGCTAACACCCCTTATCGCCTGTTTTGTGATCTTCTCACCGATCTGGCTCGTCGTTGAGAATGTTGCGGAGTGGTGTTTTCATGGCTTTTTGCACGGGAACGTCTACTCTGCATCTCATTAGCGTTAGTTGTCGGGGTCATCTGTTGCAATGTTTTTTGCGGCTGCTGTGGCAGGCAAACTGGTGGTATCGGCTATTAGCACCAGCTTGTGAATGGGGCGATAAATTTATCGCCACTTTGGCTGCGATGAATTGCTGATAACTCGGCGATAAGTCTTTGAGAATATGCCCCATAGATACATACATAGTTAAATGTAGGTATGGTGTCCCCTGCATATGCAATTAACTAAGGGGAAGAGTTCTGTAGGGACATGTGATTTAATTTAAATTCAATGAGATGCATTGAAAAGGAGATTGGATCTCTTACACTGAATGTGAACCCCTTAACAAGTAATTTAAATTTGTTTTCAGGGTCTTTGGAATCTTGCAGTATGGAAGAACCAACTTATGCGACAAGAAAATGCAAATTACGTGACGCAATGTATGCATTTTGTGATAGTTTTACTTCATAATTTTATCATTTTTTAGCAAGTTAACACTGCCTAGGCAAAAGGTTGATGTAATTTCTACCAGTTTAACATACAAATATAAAAAAAGCAACAGAAAGGAAGCCAGTCGACATTTGCATAGGGCCTTCTACTGCGCGGCAACACATGTCACTTAGATTTTAGTAACTTTTTATCTGTTTGAGTTAGAAACAAATTATGTGTTGCTACATTATGTAGCTTATGCAGCAAAGGATGAGTTATATAGCAACTGCATAATAATGTGGTAAGCGACACAGCTGCAGAATCTCATAATGCCAGTGGCCCTGTCTATTACCCAAAACACCAGTTACCCATATGAGCCATGTCTGCATGGGCTATTACATACATCTCCATGATATCTTCTATGTGTTTAATAATATGCAGTGTTTAAAATGCCACTAGCCTGACTATCATTGCTGTCCCTAGAAGTGAGCTTCAGGAGGGGCGCACATTATGTCACAGATAAACTGGTGCTACAACTGGGCACTCAGAATAGGCATTAAATTGACAGTGGAACTGCCAGTCTCATTGAATGGGAGCTCCGCGAATTTATAGTAGGTTAAATTGCTCGACCAAAATAGAAACAACTTTCTTAGTCTTCACCTTCTGGTGACTAGATTTAATTGGCATCTGCACACTTTCCTTCAGTGGCGTAACATAGGCCCCCGCAGCCCTCACGGTGCAGGGTGGCCCGAGCTCTAGGGGCCCCCCTCAGCAGAGTACCCTGGCCCGGGAGCCCCCGATTGAGTCTGAAGGGAGGCCCCTCCATGTACCTTGCAGGGTGGCCCCCTCAAGGTTTGTTATGCCACTGCTTCCCTTACAAACCTACTCCCCTCCTTAGGCATCAATGAGGGGAACATTCACTCACCTCATGCAGTTACATTTTGTTAATAAAAATAATAATATTTTAATGAAAAAGTATGAACAGAGGCTCGGTTTGCACTGTGCATGTATGTAGAGCATACTCATGCTAAATGTGTTATAGAAACCCCTGCTGATGTCATTTGGGTGCAGACGGCAGAGGTGAAGCACTTCTACAGGAGGGCAGTGGTGGTTCCTCCGCTAAAACAGTAGAGTGTCGCCCCACTGCTTTTTGCAATGTAAAAAAAGGGGGAAAAGATGATAATATCGTTATTTTCATTTTATTTGTTCCTGCTGTGGCATCTTGGCGGGGCGGATCTTCTCTGCTGACAGATCAGGGAGAGAAGTGATGGACACACTAAGTGCAAATGACTGTTTGGCCGGGCTGTTTGGCCGGGCGTCTCATGCCAGCCAAACATTCATGTGCACTTAGCATGTTCTCCACCCAGACTGCATCACAGCATGTGTGGAGAACATGCTCAGGCTCCCATTCCCTGGCTGAGTGCTGAACCACAGCGCCCAGACCAATCACAAAACTGCATTGCAGCGTTGTGAGTGTCTATGGGGAGCCTGGGAGCCCCGGTGCTTCCTACTTGCACATGAGAAACCAGGAAGAGGACGGAGGAGAGGCAACGGTCGGCCGGCCGGCCGGCCGGCAGGTGAGTGAATTGTTTTGTTAACCCCCACCTCCTCCCCTTTTTACCCTTCTCCACCCCACTGCTGCTTCCAGGAAGCAGCCGCCACTGCAGGGTGGTTTGTGAATGCGAGGGATGGCATTGTAGGCCCCCCCCCACCATTCCTCACATGGAGGCCAGCTAAGGTTTTGTTACGCCACTGTGTCTGGGAACTGTGTTTGTGAATAGATGGATGTGAGGTTCATGATTTCCTTTTCTAAATGGGATCTACAGTTGTTTGCTTGTTTTTTAGCAATTGTTGTGTCCCTCTTCATCAATCCTCTCTTCACTGCTTTTACGACTCCCATAATATATACAAGAATCTTTCCACATACAGAAGGGTTTCAGAAAATAAAACCTGAAATTTTCAGTGGAGGCTCCCGTTGTTTCTGCCCATTTTATGTATTCTACCAGTAGAAAATTATATCCTATTATTCACTGGTGGAATACTAAAAAAATGCCCAACCGCGCAGCATTGTGACAGAGGCACCTGCACCAGCCATTTTAGAGATTGCCCAGGGATCCTGAAGTCGGAGCCCTGGCCTCAAGGTCCTGCCACACTCAGGTCCTCCCCAGTAGTAAACTGTAGCATCACGAGTAGAGGCAGCCCTGGGCGTTTGTGCCTTAATCCCCCCGGTGCCCAGGGCTACCCATCAATCAACTGCCACCTCATCCGCCCTGTCACAGAGCAGTGGGGAAAGGAGTCTCACTGAGCCCCACCCCACCTTGTGAGAGGATGAGGAGAAAAACCAAGAAATTGACAGGTGGAGTCTACACATCATTGTGCAGGATCCAGTTTTCAGTTTTCTGCTTCCGTGCTCAGGACAGTAACAAGCTGTGTTGCTCCCCAAAAGTGTGTCCAGCACGAGCAGCTGAACAGCGCAGGGACCTGAAAGCAAGTGAACAAAGATATTCCTGAAATGTTCTGTTTAAGTGTGTATATATCAATGTCAGAGAGGGACATTTTAAGTAAGCGCGAATGAGTGAATCAGAGTTAGTAAGAATAAGTGATACTAAGTCAGAATTAGAGAGTGAGGCTGCACATTTTTGGAAGCAATTCTTGGAGTAAACGGCACCCACAACAAAACACAGGTCCTGGCATAGTAAACGTAAATCTTGGATAAAGGGTACCAAGGGCAAAAAAAATGGCCCTGGAACAATTCAGGTAATTCTTGGCATTTGGGACATCTGTGGCAAAATGGTGGGTCTAACATACTGGGATAACTCTTGTCCTACGAAGGACAACCATGGCAAATGGGGCAGGGAGAGGAGGCAAATATGAAAGAATGCTGACGGGACCTACTCATGGTCATTTTGAGTTAACAGTCACGCGTGGTGTACAGATGCAGTCAATGGCAACATTTTGGCACTGGCATATTGCATGTGGCATTAAGAGGGTGTGCATAGCTTATGGAAGGCCTCCATGACAAAATTCTGGCCCTGGCACAATGAAGGCAATTATTGACACACAGCGCCACTCACAACAAATTTGCAAAAAAAGGAGGTCGACTCCTCATTTGCCTTTGACTTCATTGACTTGGCACACCTTTCAAGCACTTCAGTGTGTAATGAGTGCCCTTCTGAAGACTATTCAGTGGCGTAACGAAACTCGAGGGGGCCCCCCGTAAAGTGCATGGAGGGGGCCCCCACGCTCCAGACCCAGTCAGGAGCTCTCAGCCACCACCCGTGCATAGTACCTAAGGGTTCTCCTGGAGCTCAGGGTCCCCCACACTGGAGGGACTGCGGGGGCTGTTCTTGCGCTACTGAGCCTATAGTGTTTTAACACATTTATGTGAAAATTGTGCTTTAAAATACAATATTTGACCTCCCTGCCCAAATTCCCCAGAAGTTTACTCGCTCACTGGAATTCAGGGCAAGAATTACGCCCCACCACTCACTACTTTCAAAAATTTCCACTTGCCACTGCTTATTTTACAAATCTTAATGCTGCTTAAAAGTGAATTGAAACTGAGAGTAGGAGAGATTAATTGGATATATTTTCATACTTCCTGCTCAGTGTCTGTAAGAAAACGTTTAAAAATCAGCCATTAAAATGTCTAATTATATTTAGGTTGTGACACATTCTTTTCTACATATGACATTAAGGTTTATTTCCCACACAAAGGGCCTCATGTAGGTAAATAAATTTTACCGTTTCTTAAATACCGAGCCGTACCGAATCGTTAAATTAGAATCGTTAAGTTATATGTAGGTAAAAATTCGGTAACAGTTACCGATTCGGTAACATTCGGTAATCACGAATCGGAATTCACCGAATCGGTAAATACCGAGGTGGTATTTACCGAATCGGTAAGTACCGAGGTGGTATATACCGAATCGGAAAATACCGAGGTGGTATTTAGCGATTCGGAAAATACCGAGGATACTACCACCTTCCCTTAACTAAGTAGCCAATATCATAATTATGTTATAATAGAAGGTCTCTTAGGCTTGAATAGGGGACCCCATACCTCAAAAATCAGCTCAGTGAAATCACATCACAGGAGCATCAGGAGCCGTCTCGCAGGAAGGCTCGTCTTCGGTCTGAATAATAAACATGATGTCTGTGATATGAAAAGCACCAACTGTCAGGTATTTGCAGCTGCGCGTGTGTCATGGCTAAATAGTGGGTCGAACAACCTAGAGTGGAAAACATGCATTGTGTAAAATTCCAGACTGTGTGTCACAGCATGTACAGACCAAGGTCGCTGCGCAGAGCTTGGGATGGGAACAACAGAATGCACTCGTCTGAAGGAAGTCTCGAGTCAGCAGTTTATTCAAGAAAGAACATGTAAACGCAGTGTCGTGTGCAAAGACAAAAAGATGGCTACATAACATTCAACGTGGTTATGCTAACTGAACAATGTATGTACGTATTCAGGGAGAACTCACTACACGCCCCCTTGAGCGAAGCAATATTTAATAGGCAAGAAAAGAGAGAACGCAGAGTTCAGTTTCGTCAGAGCAGAACAAGGCGTAACCAATGCAGCGCCAAAGTCCTAAAGTCCAATTAATTGCAGCATAAAATTCCAAAAAACACAATGCAAGTATAGTAAAAAACTCAAGCCGACCATCAGGAAGAGAAAAAAGAGAAATAAAAGAAATAAATGTTGCGCCAGGGTGCTGTCCAGTAGCACAGGCGCAATGGACGACAATCCAGTTAATCCATGAATGTATAGGCAGCATATGTGGCCACGGCTTCCAACAAAAAATCGTTTGCAGGGCCACTAAAAGTCTCAGCCATCCAATTAAGTAAAGAAAAGGAACATACGTGTTCTCCAACCAACGGAGCCTCTAGCACAATCAGAGGGCACCCGGAATGTTCCTCCAAATAGCTCATGGACAAGAAGTCGTAGGCTGCCGCTAGATGTCCCAATTACCCAGGATACCATGCGCCGCACCACACGCCATGATCCGGACACCAGAACAGGACAACTCGTGAGACACTAAGGGCCTCATCAGTCGATCGAAATCCGGCACCGGAGACACCATGTTGGTCAAGCACAAATCCAGAGGCCATTCAAAGGGACAATCCAGGCAGTGTAATACAGGTTGTACGCAGGTGAAGTAGGAATACCTGAAGGATAATCCATAAGCCAGGCTCAAAGTCGCCAATGGCAGAGTACCATAAAAGTCAAGCATCCTATCACGAAGAAGATGCAGACGGGACAGGTGCTCGTGTGGCACAGAAGGAGCAGCCATTCCGGAGTATGAAAAGGAAAAGCAGCACACCTGCCACTAGCGCCAGGAGCAGCGGGACACCTCCAAAGATGCTCGAGAACAGTGAATGAACAAATGCCGGAAT
This sequence comes from Triturus cristatus, assembly GCF_964204655.1. Lineage (NCBI taxonomy): Eukaryota > Metazoa > Chordata > Amphibia > Caudata > Salamandridae > Triturus > Triturus cristatus. The sequence goes on from NC_140590.1 coordinate 562,987,556, forward strand.
TACACCAAAAATAGGTTGGAAAGAGGTCACGAGACCCAAGCCCACATGTGTAAAAAAATGAGCCAGGCCGGTCGTGGACGAGGCATTGAAAATAGTTTGGATCAAAGAGCCGAAATGCAGGGGGAGGTCAGTATTCAGAGGCGCCTGTACCTCAGTGCGCGTATTAGCAACGTGAAGGACAAATGTTTCACGAGAGGAAGTCAAAGGCACCTGTTTGTGGGACAATAGCGCTCTATTCTGCTCAACTTGTTGAACTCTGCTTTCAAGGTTGGAATCGAAGGCCAGATGGAAACATCCAGCCGCACATGCGGGGGTGGAAGAAGAACAGTATTGCAGCAGACAACTTTATGCGAGACAGTTATGTACGGGATTCCCACTCACATCCCGCAGCAAGCTTCATTATTCAACATTAAATAAATACCGTTTGCAAGCAGAGTGAAAGGAGGTGTAATCACAGGCACTGGGATACCTCGTAGGACGCACGCCAAAATCGGGGCTTGTACATTGCATGCGCCGTGTACTTGCATGTGCCTATTGTCTCATGTATGAATCCTAGAAGAGAGAGTGCTGAAGCTATTATCTATAACGGCTAAAGCCTTCTCCATGTTTGCTTGGTCAATAGCTCTCAATCTGGAAGCCGCCTCACTGTGCGACAACTTGCAGACTTCGTTGGAAATAGCATACGCCCACCTTTTGGTTGTGCCACCCACAGGACCATTCACAAAATCATTCAATTCGGTATGCACATTGATGGAGTGGGTGGACTTCCTGATCCTGTAGATGTGCTCTGTGTCAGCTGGTGGACAGATTGGGATGTGTGTACCATCAATGCAGCCACTGAAATGGGGGAACTGTGCCATGTGAGAAATGTCTGTTTTTGTTTACTGCAGTGCAGCCTGTGTGTTGTGGAAGCTGATGTAGTGGTGCATTCTCTGCATCATGGCATCCAGGAAATTCCTGAAGGAACGGGACAGGCAACTCTGGGATACACCACCCACCGCAGCTGTCACCACCTGATAACTGCCGGATGCCAACAGATGTGGGCTGCAGAGCACCTGCACATGTGGGGGTATGGCGTGCGCCCTTCTTATTGGCTGGTCCAGGAGTGGGTGCAGGTCCCTGATTAAGGCCATGATGTTTTCGGGGTGTAGCCTGTACCTCTCATGTATCTCTGCATCAGTCAGCTGGAATAGTGTGATGCGCTGTCTGTAGATGCGTTCCTCCCGTCGCCAAACCCTCAGTCCTGCTGCCTGTAGATGTAGGCGCCTTGCAATGACGTACATAGCAGGCATGTTGTCCACGCTGTTGCATTTTGGGATTGCTTATCTGCACTGTTGATGGTTACCACCTGCTTTCAATCCGTGTTAATTACCGACTCTTATTTACCGATTTTCTTGGATTTCTTAATTACCGAGTGCTCCTACATGTCATTTTCATTTTTACCACTTCATATTTACCACTTCATATTTACCGATTCGTTAATTATGTATTCGGTAACTCTGATTCGGTATTTTGGAATTCGGTAAATATGAATCGGTATTTACCGCCTCATATTTACCGAAAAGTGGTTTTTGGACTCCTACATCTCACTTGTCTGAATACCGGTCGGTAACGGCATATTTACCGAAAATCGGCCGTTACCGACCGGTATTTGGCTACCTACATGAGGCCCAAAATGAGAATGTGGATTGCACAGTTCATTCCAAGTTAAAAAGGACACCTTTTAGGTGTAGTCTGAGCCAGTGGACCAGTGCTGCTCTGGCGATCTGTTGTAGGTAGAGTACGGAGGAGAAGCCCCACCCACATTTTTCATTGGCTTGTGTGTTTGTCCTTGGTAAATATTGGCGTCTGATTCCTTAATAGGCTTGTTAGTCCCTCCTTAGTACGGCCATGTTGTCATTTGTAACCTCCCATGGTTACTGGCCCCTTTACATCGGTTCTTACACGGTAAGCACTAAAATCTTTATTGAGTCTGTCCTACTTGAAACACGACGATGTGCTTTGTTTACATTCAGTACACTGGGCATGCTTTCACTTTTGAAGCTGCCGAGAGAAAGCTCTACTGTAGAAGGTACATTGCCCCTTAACAATCTTCCTGCCCCGGTGAGAGGCCCAAGAACTTTGAACGACATGCAATCTCATCTCAGCTCTCTCGGAGTCCGAAGACTCCTGCCCCTCATGCTGCTGCAGCCTGTCCTCCAAGTCTCTGAAGGAACAGTAGCCCTATTGTAGAAGGCATTGCCCCTTTAACAATACTCGTGCCCCCGTGTGAGGCCAGAGCACTTTGCACTTAGCGTGGCACCCGACCGCACCTCAGCTACCTCGGAGATTGAAGCCTCCTCCCCCTTCTGCTGCTGCAGTCTGTCCTCCAAGACTTCCAGCATTAATGAGCCCCCGGGGTGACGCGCCCTCTCTTGTTCGCCAGGTCTGTCAGATGTTTGCCATCCGGTTGTTGAGATTACCCTCTCGGGTGCATGGCCCGGCACTGACAGGAGCACACGTAGCATGCTTGCATTGCTTACGGGCAGGCGCGCAACGCCCATTGGGCTGAAAGAGCTTCAGAACCCCCCGCTGTGTGTGGCAGCCAGCCTGAGACAGCTTCCCAGGCACACACACAGCCGCACCGGAGTACTTCACAGGTTTTTAAAAGACCATTTACTTGTTAACAGGGATTTGTTCTCTTCCACCCCTTCTTAGAGCTCCTGCATCTCCACTCTGCCTACTGCTGGAAGAATTACCCCCCCCCCCCCCCCCGAAATTGTTTCTTAGCCCCCCCTAAAATTTGGCTCTAGTTGCGCCTCTGCTTACGGGACATGCAATCCATTAACATCTTTATGTAGTAGTACTGCGAAAGCTCTACTGTAGAAGGCACAGTGCTCCTTTAACAACTCTCGTGCCTCAGTGCGAGGCCCAAGCACTTTGCATGCCACCCAACCTCACCCCAGCTAGCCTTTGACCAACTGGTGAGTGTAATTATGTCTACGGCGCACTTGTGTGTTCTTTCTCTTTGTATAAATACGCCTCGTACTGTGAAAACTTTTAACTCTGTCCTTTTGTGGCCGTCTGCTCCTGTGTTTCGGTAATGCCCTCAGATGCATGGCTCTATCTTTTACTGTGAGCAGCAGTGACATTGTGATCCCCCATCTCCGTCAGCTCAAGTGGGAGTAGGAGGGTGGGAGTGATAGATACTGAGTCTACTACAGCTGTTTTTACATGCAGGTCACACTTACGGGACCAGACATCCCAGAGGATCAGCATTCCATTGTTTTTGACATGAGCCACAGCCTTCAGAGTTACTCCTTTTTACAAACCTTGGGGCATATCATCAAGGACCGGGGATAATTATCGCTAAGTGCACTTAGCGCTAGGATAATTATCGCTGAGTAACATGGAATTTTATCGCTGAGATAGCGTGCTATTAGCAACGCTTATCTCAAAAGCGATAAAATTCCAAGAGCTAACTTCCAAATGTGAGATTATCGCAGGAAATCCAGCGATAATCACACAAAGTTTGGTGATAGCTTGATGATAGGGCAAGGCATACTTAGCCATGATATCTACCCTACATAGGATATCATGGCTAAGTCAGTCTTGAAGCAGGCGTAAGGAAAGTAGCGATTACAGAGGTTATCGCTACTTTGCTTGTCGCTCTGCAGGTTAGCGTGCCCATTGATAATTGGAGAAATGTCGCTTAGTGACATTTCTCCAGTTATGTCAGGGCAGGAACGCCCACTTTGCATCTCATTAGAGATACAAAGCTGGGCGTTCAGAAAACAGGCGCTAATGCAAGGATTCACGCGATAGCGTGACCTTGCTGATTAGGCGATAAAATTAGCGCCGCTTTTCGTCCGAAAACGGACGCAAAAGCGGCGATAGTTTTTTAGCGCCTCGTTGATGATATGCCCCCTTGGTCCCCGTTTTCGCAGGCTGAGGCTTCTCCTCTCTCCTGACAAACGACAGAAAGAGACCCTTATGCCTAATGAAATTATTTTCTTCTCAAATGCTCCCTTTCAAATTGTTTGCCGAGTCTGCTGCCGAATTATGCAGTGTCGCTTTATTTCAATAACCCTACCCTAAACCTATTTGCAATGGCCTGGAGGCAGTCTGGGACCAAGTGTTTTGCTGCAAGCATGGCCTGCTATACACTGCACGTGTGGGAGGCATGTCACAGGCTGCCATTACTGTCTGGGCTCCAGACAACTCCTTATGAACAATCACCAATGCACGTGCACCTGTAGGTGGCCCTCCGGATTCCTGGCCAGCAACTGTGGTTAAAGGTTTGTTTACACATCTGCTAATTAAATATTACTTACGAGCCTGGAGAGAGGACAAAGGGGTGTATTAGAGAGGACTTTTCTGCGTTTTCCAGACTCTGCTGGATAACTAAAGACAGCACAAACAACAGCCTGCCAGATGTGCTCAACCAGCTTCTTTCTCCCCATTGGGTCAATTTGTGACAAACACATAGTGATTGATGCCTTCTGCTACTGAGCAAAGGCACTTCCTTGCTAACATTACAGACAGCTGCTCACAACAAATCCTTCCTATCTTCAGCTTGGCATTGATTTTGCACATTTAGCAGTGTCTGTCGTGTGTCACGTGTTTACCAAGTTTTGTCTTTTCAGCCAACTTCACTTTCGTACTGGAATTAATGAGCTCGTGTGCATTCTTTACAGAAGAACTATAAACACAGAGTGCAGAGTGCGATTGACTGAAAATCCATAACTGGCTGAAGGTGTCACACATGACTTCAAAGCACTTGAATTAATCAGCAAACCTCTTACTTGTCATCATGACACAACAACATAAAGACCAAAATCATAGATTAATATCTTTGCAATAATGCTGAAAAATCCTTACATTAGCGCTTCCTAAGTCATGGTTCAAAACATCCTCCTGGCTGTTATATTTCTGATAAAAAGTAATTGCGGCCATTTTATCTCGTCTATAATTTGAGTATCTGCTATCTCAGCACGTAACCCTACATAATCCCAATAACACACCTCAATCCTAAACGTCAGGACTTCTGTTATTATTACACCCGAATTCCTCAAATATCTCTATAAATTAACTTCCAAACCGAACTGTACCATGCTTACTATCTTCACCTTATGTAACTCTGTTTCTTACAACCCTGGACCCCCACATTTCATCAATTCTCCTCACTCAGTCTTTTAGATAGCATAAGGGACTTCACTACACATCTACACCAAGATGCTAGCCTGCTGGCTACTGGCTGCTGCTACTAAATGGAACCCTTTCCAGTGACTGCGTTCCCATTCTAATCCAGAGTCCTGTTTCAAGGCCACGGCCTGTCCGCTCTCTCTGACAAGCATTACCCACAGGTTGGGGGGTTTACTCAGGAGAACTCTTTCTTAGATTTTGCATTGATTTGGCTAGTATTCGTAGTATATCTTTGGAAATCAGTACTGAATTTAATCCCAAAAATATCCTAGAAATGTCTTTAAAATGTATATCCTGCTAGCCAAATTCTTTGAAAATTGTTCCATTCCCTTAAGGTACTTATCTAGAGAGGACTCTTGGTATGGTGGAGTGGCGAGAGGGTTGCGTTTCGACAGCAGTTAGCTCCAGTCGTGGATTTATTTCTTTGTTTCATAAATGACAGCCTTTTCTCAGCAAGCAGACTTGGCACATAGGACAGTTCCCTAGGCAATGTTTTTTTGTGTGCGCTTTCTTTTTCAATTGTTACCAAAAGTACACTGTTTTTTGTTAAGCAAGTAGCTCAGTAAATGCTTTTTATTACTCAGACTTCTGAGGTTTATAGAATAGTTTTCTTTTATTTCTGTAGGAATTTTAGTAGATATCATTGCCCTTGGAACTTTTAGCAAATTATTCTCAGCATAACGCTCCATTTACCAACCATCCTGTGCCCTTAGGAAACAAGCTGTGAAGTGCTTGGAAACTCCCACAAAGATCCTGCCCGCATTAGAAACAGAAATGACAGAAGGCATGCTCTCACAGAATCTCAACTCAGGCATAGGCGAACATTACAGACTGTAAAGGGGAATGAAAGAGCGCCTCCATTTTTAAACTTGGCACACAAGTTCTGGTGTACTGACACTCATAATGTTAGGATTGTATGGAGGAATTCAGTCGGAACACTTTCACTGACATGTTTATTTAATCTGACCACTCGGAATACTTTTTGAGTTCTTTCAAAGGTTTTACTAATCATGCTTATAATTAAGAGCATTACTATTTTGTAAAGGTTTGGGGTCTGTAGTTGACCATAGAATATGCTTAGCCGTGTCTTACCTGGGTGGACTCGTACATTTTGTTTATCAGTTTGGATTTTGGTAAGCCTGTATTTAATCTTCCCGAGTTCGGTAATAATGAATAACATAAAGTTGTTTAACTGTATGTACCTGTTATCTGTCCATTATCCCAAGACAGAGGTTGAAGTGAGCGAAAGCATTAGAGTTTACAGCTTTTAAAGCTCTGCGGTGTCTGGCATCTTCGGTTTTTGGTGTGTGCGCTGCTGTGCATGCTGGCCTCCATGTGAGCGCAGACTGTCACTTATACAAAAATAACACTTTAAATAAGTGCTTCTCAATACAGTTTCATAATATGCCTACTAGTGTCAAAGCGTCCACTTTAAAGAACGGTAGGTGCAGCAGCACCCAGGATAATCTGCTGCATGGATAGAAACCTATAAGGTCCCAAAGGCGAGACCTATTAGCTATGCCAATGCTTGTTCACTTTACAGCTATATTAACAGCAGCTCAGAAATGCAAAAAACCTATTGCTCCACATATACTAATATTGTTGACTTTTTACATGGAGAACACAAAAAAAATGTAACATTTTTCAACCTTCCCCAAGGTAAAATCATTGCTTTACTTATAGGCACAAGTCAGAGCAGCCCAGATTTGGAAACAGTATTACCTTATTTCAAGTCCTCTGGAGCCGGAAGAAGCCTGCTAGGGCATGGTCCTCAAAGTGCCGGCTTGGAGACAGGCACAACTGGCAGGCCGTCCAGAGTACGGCCAGCAGGTACAGGCCTTGAGAAGTGAGAGTGCCTGACGTCTGTGCTTCAGGCCTGTGGGGTGTGTTGGCCACTTCACACAATCACACACAGAGCTTGTTGGGGATGCACTACAGACTGACTTACTGCAGTCGAGCCCACGTCACACTCGAGCAACGGAGGATTGATTCTGTGCCCAGCTCTGTCTGGCTGGTAAAGATGGCAACGCTGGAGGCTGGGCAGAGCAAGCAGTGCTAGGTAAGGGCTCCGAGGATGAAAGGTGCCGACAGGCACCAGCCTGGCCACAAAGAATGAGCCGACGGTGTGTGAAAGCAGTCTGCAGGCGAGGTGTCCAGGCACTGCAGGCATGGACTCCAGCATCCAGCAGGCCAGTGAAGCAATGGGCGGGTCTCCTCCGGACAGCAGGCAGCGGGCGTCTTCTCCTGGGTTGACCTGCGGTGGCTGCCTCCGCTTTAACGGTGTCACCACAGCCCTGGGAGCATCGCGCGATGAGAGGCTGGGTCAGGGGTGCAGCGGGCTGAGGAATGCCCTGCAGGGATCTGTGTTTGACCTCGTGCTCAAAGGGTTGAATCCCAGTGGGTAAACTCAGCCTCACATCCCACTGAGCTCGATAACATGTGTGTCATTGATTCACCCAACAATAAACACCTGTTATCAGAGTGCCAAGATACCCTCCAGGGGGGAGGTGCGCTTTATAAACACAGATGCTCTGTTTTGATCTGGAGACCTCTGCCTGGGCTGTGTTCAGGTGGATAGGGAGTGAGCTCGGTGACTCCATCTGGTGTGGAGGGGAGAAGGTTCTCGCTCTGTCGGGTGAGTTATTTTAGGGCTCGCTTCAAACTTCCCCACAGCGAGGAGGGTGTGTTAATGGAGCTGATCCGCAGCTCTCAAGGCCTCTCTCTGAAGGAGAGAGCCAGGCAGGCACATTTCAACAATGTTGTTACCCAACCCAAGCACCATCAATTGCTTTCATTTCTGGAGCCCCACCTCCCCAGTCTGGCTGAGCCTTGGACAAATAACCCCATGCTGATAGTGCCCTACAAAGTCAACCTACAAATAAATTGGCCCATGAAAACAGCTGACCCCAGCCGGCACTGGTCAGCGGCATCCTCGGTCAAAAGGTCGATAAAACAATGTTTGGACATGAAAAGTCCTGTTGACGAAAGGTTAGGCTTGGCAGAAATTCTCAAGCATAATATGAGGTCACTTGACCGCTACGCAGCCTCATGAAGTTTGCTAACCCGATTAAAAGCTTCATATGCAACATTTTGCATTATTGTTTTCCATCTATGAGACTGATTTCAGGGTTGAGAGGACGAATTCCCAAAGTTAAATACAGTTATTAACTAGTAGCAGCATTCTCCTTGTTAAACAAGGGTTGCAGCTTGTATTTTTAACAAACCATTACTTTTACTCATGTGCCTTAGCAAGCAGCTAAGGATATGTGACAAAAAAGTCAAAGTCTAGTAAGGGAATCGTGTGTTTTACTAATAAGCACTTAGCAACAATAGGGTTGTATAAGAAACTGAGTTACTGGTTCACTGGGGTATGACCCCTGGTCAAGCAGCATAAGCAATCCTGGTCCGGGTAAGGCACAAGCCGACTCTAAATTAACATGTGCTCAACTCTCTGGTACCTTAGCACAGAGCAGTCAGGCTTCACTTAGAGGTAATGTGTAAAGTATGTGTGCAACACTACAAACAGTAATAACGTGAAAGCACCACACAAAAAGGATCCAAACCAATTTAGAAAAATAGAGCGTTCTTTAATAAATAAAACAAGGGCAGAATGACTAAAATCTAATTAGTAGAACAGGAAAAAATAAATTTTAAAGATTTAAGTAAAAATATTGCCAAAAAGCACAAAGTGCGAAGTGTGGATATCATGTTGTGCTGGACCGGGACAAAGGCACAAGTTCAAACCGATGACGATGTAGCGCGGGCTGGCTACAAAGGACCCAGTGGGGCCTGCTGAACAAAGTACCTTAAATCTTGTTTGTGGAGTGTTGCATGGATCCACGTTGAAGATCCATGACGCAGTCGAGGCGATGCATCAGTTCTGAGATGAGACAAGGCTGCGATGCGAGAGCCTGCATTGTCATTGACCATTCTGTCGACAGGGCTTGTGATGCGCAGTCAAGCATCGAGGATGTGTGAGCAGTCGGAGATATACATTGGTTCTGGAGAGATGCAAGGCTGCAATACGGAGTCCTGCATCATCGTCGAGGCTGGAGTTGACAAAGGATGTGAGGACTGCGCAGTCATGGCGATGCAGTGGTTCTGAATAGCTGCCATGTGATGCAGGTCTTTCTGACAACTCCAATCCATGCTGCAGCGGTGATGCAACGGTGCTGCTTGGGATTGTGCTTGGGATAGGTTGGTTTCACTGGACCCTCAGAGGCTGTTAAGCACCTTAAGCCCACTTTCAAGAATCCAGGACTGGAGTGGTACTATTTGGCAGGATAGACTCACAGATGGCAGACTCCAGGTGCAGGTGCAAAGTTGTTGGAGCCTTCTGTCCCTGAGGCTCAAGTCAGGAGGCCAGCCAACTAGCCTTTGGAGTCACTATGGAGCTCTGGGTTCAAGAGATGAAGGTTATGGAAAGAAATCATGGGGCGGAAAAAGAAATGGACGATTGACCGTGCTTTGGTGAGCACATATCTTGAACTGCTCCGGCATCACCACGCCTCTAACCCAGTGCTTAATTTGTAAAATATTAAGTGCCAGGGCTCTGACCAGGAGGCTACTGCAGCTTGCACCACCCATCGCCCTTGTCATTGCTGCCAAAAACACTACTAACCATCTCTTGTGCATGTAAATGCGACAGTTCAGATTGTTCCAGGTCTTCAAAGCTAAAGGAATGGCTGGGGAGGCAGGTATTAGCACTTTTTTAATGTATATTGTTTTCCTTAACAACTGTTATACTGCTCATCTCTAAATTACATGAGCAGCGCCACCTTGTGGCAGACTGCCCTAAGTGTGGTGTTGCCAATTAGGTGCCGGTGCCAAGCACCGTAAACCAATTAAGTGCCGGTGCTCAGCACCGGAAAGCTCCGGCTCAAATTAAGCACTGCTCTAACCTGATTGCCTCGATGTGCTTCACGGGCTGAGTAACCCATTTAGCCATGCATTCTCCTATCTGCTCTCTATGTGCTGGTAGCGCATCAAAGTTTCTTATCACCACCTCCAGCTGATCAGGGAGGCAAAGTGGTTCACCGGGTCGTGCTACACTGTCTTGGGCTGTCAAAGCTCAGCGCTGGTTCCTGGCATGGCTCACCTTTGCCCTAGCGCCTAACGAGGAGGACAAGGGGGCCGCACATCAGTGGCTGTAAATACAGAAACCTCTGCAGCGGTGGCAAAAACAACAGCATCAGCGGTTGCGGTACATGGCGGCTAAATTCTTGATACTGGCCCCGGATGACGGGTCGGGAAGCTGATCCTGAAGCTGCTCCAGTCAGGAAAGGCGGCATGACTGCTCCAGTCCTATGGGTCAGAAAACTCCACTCCTGTCTCAGAAATGGTGGATACATCGCTCAGTACTGTGCAGGCCAAATGTGAAGGGATGAGCGTCTGCACTGGATCCCTCACAATTCCTAAGGGTAGCTGAGCGCCCAAACCTCACTGGAGCTGAGGACCTGAGGCATGTTTAAAGGGTTACTTAAATGGGTGGCACCATCAGTACTGCAGGCTCACTAGTAGCATTTAATTTACAGGTCCTGTGCAAGGACAGTGCTACTTTACTAGGGTCTTGCAAGTAAATTAAATATGCCAATTGCGATAGCCAATGTTATCATATTTTAAGAAGTGAGCACATGCACTTTAGTGCTGGTTAGCAGTGGTAAAGTGTCCAGATTCCTAAGGCCAGTAAAAATGAGATCAGAAAAATGGAGGAGACAACAAGTTAGGGGGAAGACCACCTTAAGTCTGGGGGTCTAACAATCTGGGTCTATAAATCATGTGCAACTTCATTCAAAAGTGGCGAAAGATGTGAGCAATATGACATTAATCTCAAATGATATGTGGTATATATCATAAAACACAAAATGGTGAGGGAAGGAATGCTTGCAATAAGTCTAACCACTGGCAATTATGTGGAGTAGCATTCAAACTCATTGTTCTTTTACCCACCATGCCAACTCAGATTAGACCCAGCCATATGCAGATCAATATGAACAGTCTAGGTCCCCTTTGAACCGGAACACAAACAACCCAAAACCGGTTTTGGTTTGATTGGGCCTCTTCAGTCAAGTGTACTTTGGTTTTGTTGGAACTGTGAGCAAGAGACCTCGTCTGCGCCTACCCTTAACGACCAAGGCCATTATATCAAAAACAGAAAAGATGACAGAAGGAATGCTAGCAATACGTCTAACCACTGGCAATCACTTGGTGCAGCATTCCAACCCATCGTTCTTTTGCTCACCATGCCACCTCAGATTAGACCCACACATCTGCAAGCAGAATGATTACCAGTGGTTAGAGTTATTGCAAGAATTCCCTCATCACATTTTCTGTGCTTAGTTTACATATTCCTAAACTGTTTATAATATCGGGTATTTCATTCTTGAGGAGGCAATGGCATCAGCTATGTAAGTGAGGAGAAGCAGACTGGGCTATAAACCAAAGCAGCTAGTGACAGCATGTCAATAAATCATAACCAGCTAACATCCCATGTAAACATAACGACCACCTATGCCTATGTGGCTTGTAAATCATGGGTTGGTATTGTAATCTGCCTTGTAAAACATAATCAGTTAACAACGTCTAATGTAACAACATGAACAACTACCACCATCTAGTGCCTCAATCATAAGCATCAAATATCTAGTGCATACATCTTGCATTGATTATGATATCTGGTATATAAATTAACAAGAGTATTACTGCAGCACAGAGGTCCAGAAGCCTCCTGTAGGGATAGTTAAATGATAAGTAACACTAGTTCTAGCCACAGCAAAAAGCTTGCTGTAGCTAGACCTAAAATGGCACGCACAGCAAATCTTTCTCTAATAGCTGTATGCTGAAGTGTTAAGGCCTGTTTGGCTAGCCATCCATACATCCCCTCTGGATAGCTGTCAACGTTTGAGTTTGACTATGAGTAACACTTCCATGCTTTCAGTGTGACACTACAATGCAATATGTGTGGCAATTTGAGTGGCACTTCTTTCAAAGACGAAAAAAGCAGTTATGGCAATGCAATTAGATAAATATTAAAAAGATCCCCCATTTGGGCAAAGTGATGGTCAGCAATTGGTCTACATTTGGTCCAAAAAATCAGAATGTAGAGTGACCTTAACTATAAAGGTGAGGATGGCAAACGTATTGGTCACATTAGCCATTTGGCAGCCCTGAAATGGGCTTACAGCTTTCCTTTCATACACTCCCCCTCCACAAAGGTAATTTAAATGTATCTACTTTTGTCAAGAGCAATTATTTTCTTGATCGCAGATGGATTCAAAGCATTATTTTGCTGGCCCTGCCATGATTGATGCTTGAGACTGTGTGGTTAGCAACAACTCTTACAAGCAAAGACTCAAACTACTGGGCTGCCTTTTAATAAATGTGTATCATGTCAGTCAAGTTGTCATAAAAAATATCATCCTCACAAATTAAATTCAAGTAGCCAGCCATAAAACACATATCTTTAAAACAGACACCAATAGATTGAGTAGCCTACTTTATAGATAAGAAGTTATGTAAAAATCTGGCAAATGAAATACGCTTTGGAAACTAAAGCAAGATCAATCTTGCTAGGAATAGGAATGCTTATATGAGCTTATTAAACTGTTCAAAGGTCAATCATAAAAGAGGGGGTGGTGGCATTTGTATCATGAGTGGTGAATAGTGATTACGAGTGGCGGGATGGGTTAAAAGTTGATGTTAAAACATTGAGTAGGATTGTTTAGCATATGTGGCTAAGATGAAGGATTGTCAGTGTTTGTAAGCTTTGAGTTTTTCCAGTACAGCTCTCTTTTTCTTTAAGGACAGATGTCAAGAATACCCTTCTACGAAGTATGTCAGTGTTCACTAAACCAATTCACCATGCAGAGCTTCCAAAGTACAGTTTGCAAAGTTTCATTCGCTTAAACTATCAGAGGAGGTTTTATAGGTTGTCAGGGGTTACGATGAACTAACTTTCAAGTTATGTTCAGTCATGTGTTGGAAATGGGATAGCCCCTGCATGGGAAAAGGGCGTGTACCTCTGATCTGAGTGACGCAACTGCTTGTGATATCTGGTACTTTGACTTTTTTAGGCCCATCTCACAGGCTAATCCAGCTTGCGTCCAGGAGGATCCTTTGGCCATGGGATTCAGAGCCTAGCTCAGAGACCTGAAGGGTTCACTAACTGTGCCCTCTAGCTGGCTTGAGGCAGCTGTTGTTGTCCTGGGTTGGCCATATTAAGTGGTGGTGACAGCGTATTTGTTTTATAATTCTAGCACTGAATAGGCCTCATTGCTTAGTAGTTCTGGTCTGACTATCAGCCTGAAGGTTGCTCACAATCTATCTAAAGTATTTAAGTATTGTTTACAAATCCTGCAAGATTTATTTCATTCTTGTCTATATAAACAGTCTTTATGCCTTCAGTATGATACGTTTTTGGATGATGGAGGCCTGGAAGTGCTTGAAGAAACGGAATCATATTTCTCAGGTGCCTGAAAATTAGAACAGTAAATAAATTACTCTAATTTCTTCTATGCACTTTTAAAAAATGTACCTGATGCTGTTGCTGCAGCTAAAGGGTCCGAGACAGACCGACCTCTTGCTAAAATTATATCTGTTGACCTCTATGAGGATTTTAGGAAAGTGCTCTTTTTGTATGGTCACCCTTCCAATTGGTGCTCCAGTGCTCATGGTTATGACTCTGCAAGTGCCTTAGAACCTGCTGCCTAGAGCCCAGAGCCAATGCTCTCGCTGTAAAATTGATATGTGTGAATTGGTAACCCCACTTGGTAAGGACTTTAACCCCCTTATAAGTCTTTAGTATAAGGCATCAGTGGTACCAGGGGCATGGGTTTAAAGGGGTCAACAGGGCCTGAAGCTCTGTTTGTGCCAGCCTGAGTGACTGACATAGACTACTGACAGCAGGCCTGTCATTGCAGATTGCAGGAGCAGTGCAAACTACTCGAACTCAACTTTGCCCTCACCATGTGCAGCAAAGTCAATGTACTATTTTAAGGTCGAGCCTCAACAGTGCTTGCACTGTCTGCAAGACTTGTTGTATCTCTTCTGTGGGCTTTTGGCACCCCCACCAATTGCCATTGGTTGTTATCTGAGGCATTCAGAAATGCTGGCTTGCTATTAGTGCATTTCTGCAAATGTCCCTCCTTTGTGTGCTTAGCTCCCTTCCCGGCGATTTCACTAAGAAAAGATTTTGGTTGGCCATCACAATGTACAGCGTTTGATGGCCCCTCCTCCATCCTCCTCTCTCGGCATTGTAGTTTTAATTTTTTTCCCCAGGTATATGCTTGTTTTTGGTAGACATGGGGAGATTCACTTCCCCTCACACGTCTTATTTTACTGCCTGTATCCTGCAGGTCAACAGTCTTCATTCAAGGGAAGATGGTGTACACTCTATTAAATGGTATTTACTCAGTATGCACACTTTTTCTGGGTGGCAGGCGTATGTAGAACACCATTTCCACCTTGCGCTCTCCGCTCATGTGCTTGGCTGGGGCAGGAAGGGCAGTATTTTTGATTGACAAATGCACTGTTTCATAATAGTTAGTTATTGCAAAAAATATTTAACGTTTTCCAACTCCTTCCAGGGAAAGTATACATTGTCTTATTGAAGATCATGCTCGAGGAATCAGACATAAGCATTTTCAATAACGATCGCTTCCTAAATTAGCTGCCATGACAGCTTGTACAGCCACCACTTGCTTTCTCCTCTTTCTATGTCTATTGCTCTTTGTTTATTGTAGTCACTGAGATGGGTTTTTAAAATAACTCCCATCATGCCTCATGGTTTCCTATTGGATTCATGCTGATTGGCCAGCTAGCACGGAGGTGTGTTTTTCAAACCTAGCAGGAGCGCACTCAGAGCTGTGCAAGAAATTGAAAATTTCTAACACTTTGACTTGTTTTGCTCCTGCTGAATAGGCAGTGGGTTACAACGCGTGTGATCGCTGAGGTAAGTTGATCACTTTTTAATGTCTGGCAGGGATTCATTGAATAAGCTAGGCTATGGGCTGGCGGATCTAATGGCGCACTCTGTAATCAGTCATATTAGGCAGTGCTCAGTGAGCAATGAGAAGCGGTTCCTAAACGTGGGTGAAAGCTCCGGTGCTCGAAAGCTCATCAACAGTTTTAATGTGTGGCTTTCCTTTCTGCTGAATTAAGGGTAGAGAGGTGTGTCCCAGAGTGCCTAATGATAGCATATTGCCGTGCTTCTTTAGCTGAGAGTAGGGCGAAACAGCTGGTTGCGCCAGTGGTGGTACTACCCGGTGCTGTCTTTAGGGACTGAGGTGGAAAACCAGGGTATGATGCTCATAAAGCGGATTACCACCATGCTCCTCTGACAGATAAGCAGATAAAACATATTACAAGTTTTGTTTAAATTCTTATGCTCTTGGACGTTAGTACAAGCCCCGTAAGGCTGATGTGTTTGGCTCATGAGATATCAGAAGGATGGATTGCTTAATGCAGTTTTGCACCCCTTTTTCCCCTCCCATAAAAAAACTGTAAGTATGTTTGACAGAATTGACTATACTTTATCATCTTGGAACCCTGGAATGTGTAGGCAGATATTAACACTTTGACAGTCATTCTGTTTAACGCACAGCGCCATTTACTGTAAAAGTTCTATTTATTACGCACAGGTCATACAGTAAAATGGACAGAGGTCCTCCTTCTTTCGTCATCATCCTGGCTCTGTGTTCCTGAAATTTAGTTGCACAAATTTCTAATTAAGAATTTCAAATAAATTGATGCTTCAGTACTTGGCTATTATGTAATGGTTGTCTTGACACACTGTCCTCATTGGTAAACAAAATAAAAAAATCTGATGTGTTTATGTTTTTAGGGTCTTCGCCATGTCTATCATAGGCTCTTTCGCCAAGAAGGCTAGCCACACCTCTAGAGTGCGCTACCTGGTCTGTAAGTTAAGGAAGACGTCTGTCATTGTAAAAAGTCGTAGAATACAGGCTTCTGGGTAGAAAAGGTGACCTACAACCCGGCTGTGGTCACTTCATGGGTGGACTAGCTGTTGGAGCTAGTAACCCATTGGTCACTTAAACCCACATCCCTAATGCCCAAAAATCTAGTATTTAAGGGCTACCCCTGACACCATTACCTCAGTTCTGATCTGACTTGCAACACGGACAAAAGAAGAGACACATGTCTGCTACAACAGGAGCTGCACAAACCAAAGGCCTGAATACTCTGCACTTGTGACAACCATCCTGAAACTGCACAGTTGTGGCTTGCCCTGGGCCAAAGCTCATTTCCCCCAGACAGAGGGACAAAGACATCACCAGACTCCCCTGGACTAGTGGCACTAGTCCCCTGCAACTGCAGGTAAAAACAATGTAGCAGAACCAAGGAATCGCTGGCCACTGGGCCCTCTGAGGGATCATGCAGAAGTAGATGGTCCAGTGCATTGTGGAAAACATAGTCTACACCTTCACGAAGTTTCAGACACCTACCTTGATCCCCCGCACGTGCAGACGTCCAACTACATTTCTGTTGTGTTTACCGCTACTAAGACTTGTTCATCATCAGTCCGGCAACCATTCCCTTTATTTGCCGCTGCACATCGAGGGAACTCCGCAAAACCTTTAATGACGTAATCAGTGGCACTCAGTTCCCCACTAGCACCATGTAAGCTGTAAAACCTGCTCTCCTGCAGCTCTCACTGCAGTACCAAGGACAGCCAGGACAAATCTGCATTCGGGCGTCTCGAGCCAGGTAAAATCGAACTGACGGTCGTCGCTTGGTCCTGGGACCTGCATCACTGTTAACCTCCTTCAATTCTACGCAGCTTGACGTACAAGTGACGATTGTCACTAGTGCTTCTTGCCATTGATCGCAATGATGACATTTTGCAGTACTATTTTGCATTGATTTAGTTTTGCTTCTAAAATCCATAACTCCGGTTATACGTATCTGATTGACTTTGTTTTGGTGTCTAGATTTATATAAAAATCTGCTTATTTTTATAAATTGATGTCGCATTTATTTTGAGTCATGTCAATTACTTACCTTCTGTGTTTGTACTCTGAAATGCTAAACAAATGTTCCTATATTAAAGCCTGACTGCTCTTTGCCACTCTACCAGGACTGAGCTAAGGATTTTTTATTGTGAATCCAAAGACCATCTTTGAGGTATTGTCAGAGTATTGCATGATGAAGCCTAACCATCATCACTACATAATACTGCATCTTACTACAAGGATGAGGGCCTGGATCCCCTCCCCAATAGCAAATATATCCAGGGACCCTAACTACAGGCCGTCATGGCACCTCTGTAATTACAGGCTTGTTTTTTCAAAGCAGGAATTTGAGATTGAAGATGGCTTTTATTCCCAGTATGAGCCTTCATCAGTTTATTATATACTTGTCCACAGATTCATTAAATGAATTATCTTTAAAGATAGGAAAAATGTCTATATGCTTTAAACTTTCAGATTTTGAGGAAGAATTTGTTCAAATTGCTTGAGTAAATTTAATTCTTTACAGTATAGCTTCTATGTCCTCTTTGGCATCCGAAGATGCTACTTTATCTAATCAGACGGACAATAAAAGGAACGTTTTTTAAAACGTCCATATGATGCCTCCACCTTTGTGATAAGTGCAGGAACCTATTCTGTTTAATGCAGCACAAACTATTATCAAAGTTGTTCTGACTCTTTTTGATTGTTTACAGAAGAGATCCTTAATCTATTCGCATCACTAATGGCTTGATTTCACCTTGGTATTACTTTTGATCAATTATGGCCTGCCTTGGGTGTCTCTTCTTCACAGCTTGAAGACTCCCCTGGTTGACTTTAGGGAAGCTGCACTGTATTTCAGAGAGCCCTTATAAACTACCTTTCCTTCTTTGGAACTTTGGACATGGGCTGGGGGACTTGATTCAAAAGAGCTCAGGCAAAAAGAAAGTCTTGCACCCGTTCAGAATGGCCTCTAATCATTCGAAGTCATTTCTTTCCAGATGGGCTTCCCAAGGATTGTCTGAAATCGTCAGTCCTTTTGTAGGAGTGCCCGTGGCCATCTGGCTCCCTTCCTCAACAAAAGGTTGATAAAACAATGTTTGGACATGAAAAGTCCTGTTGACGAAAGGTTAGGCTTGGCAGAAATTCTCAAGCATAATATGAGGTCACTTGGCAGCTAAGCAGCCTCATGAAGTTTGCTAACTCGATTAAAAGCTTCATATTCAACATTTTGCATTATTGTTTTCCATCTATGAGACTGATTTCAGGGTTGAGAGGACGAATACCCAAAGTTAAATACAGTTATTAACTAGTAGCAGCATTCTCCTTGTTAAACAAGGGTTGTAGCTTGTATTTTTAACAAACCATTACTTTTACTCATGTGCCCTAGCAAGCAGCTAAGGATATGTGACAAAAAAGTCAAAGTCTCGTAAGGGAATCGTGTGTTTTACTAATAAGCATTTAGCAACAATAGGGTTGTATAAGAAACTGAGTTACTGGTTCACTGGGGTATGAGCCCTGGTCAAGCAGCATCAGCAATCCTGGTCCGGGTAAGGCACAAGCCGACTCTAAATTAACATGTGCTCAACTCCCTGGTACCTTAGCACAGACCAGTCAGGCTTCACTTAGAGGTAATGTGTAAAGTATGTGTGCAACACTACAAACAGTAATAAAGTGAAAGCACCACACAAAAAGGATCCAAACCAATTTAGAGACATAGAGCGTTCTTTAATAAATAAAACAAGGGCAGAATGACTAAAATCTAATTAGTAGAACAGGAAATAATCAATTTTAAAGATTTAAGTAAAAATATTGCCAAAAAGCACAAAGTGCGAAGTGTGGATATCATGTTGTGCTGGACCGGGACAAAGGCACAAGTTCAAACCAATGACGATGTAGCGCGGGCTGGCTACAAAGGACCCAGTGGGGCCTGCTGAACAAAGTACCTTAAATCTTGTTTGTGGAGTGTTGAATGGGTCCACGTTGAAGATCCATGACGCAGTCGAGGCGATGCATCAGTTCTGAGATGCGGCAAGGCTGCGATGCGAGAGCCTGCATTGTCATTGACCATTCTGTCGACAGGGCTTGTGATGCGCAGTCAAGCATCGAGGATGCGAGTGCAGTCGGAGCGATACATTGGTTCTGGAGAGATGCAAGGCTGCAATTCGGAGTCCTGCATCATCGTTGAGGCTGGCGTTGACAAAGGATGTGAGGGCTGCGCAGTCATGACGATGCAGCGGTTCTGAATAGCTGCCATGTGACACAGGTCTTTGTGAAAACTCCAATCCATGCTGCAGCGGTGATGCAACGGTTCTGCTTGTGATTGTGCTGCGCAACAAAGGAGATACGTTGGTTTCACTGTATCCTCAGAGGCTTTTAAGCACCTTAAGCCCGCTTTCAAGGATCCAGGACTGGGGTGGCACCATCTGGCAGGATAGACTCACAGATGGCAGACTCCAGGTGCAGGTGCAAGGTTGTTGGAGCCTTCTGTCCCTGAGGCTCAAGTCAGGAGGCCAGCCAACTAGCCTTTGGAGTCACTATGGAGCTCTGGGTTCAAGAGATGAGGATTATGGAAATAAATCATGGGGCGGAAAAAATGGCCGATTGACTACGCTTTGGTGAGCGCATATCTTGAACAGCTCTGGCATCATCACGCCTCTAACCTGATTGCCTCGATGTGCTTCACGGGCTGAGTAGCCCGTTTTGCCATGCATTCTCCTATCTGCTCTCTATGTGCTGGCGGCGCATCAAAGTTTCTTATCACCACCTCCAGCTGATCAGGGAGGCAAAGTGGTTCACTGGGTCGTGCTACACCGTCTTGGGCTGTCAAGCTCAGCGCTGGTTCCTGGCATGGCTCACCTTTGCCCTAGCGCCCAACGAGGAGGATGAGGGGGCCACACATAAGTAGTTGTAAATTCAGAAACCTCTGCAGCGGTGGCAAAAATAACAGCATCAGCGGTTGCGGTACATGGCGGCTGAATCCTTGATACTGGACCCGGATCACGGGTCTGGAAGCTGATCCTGAAGCTGCTCCACTCAGGAAAGGCGGAATGACTGCTCCAGTCCTATGGGTCAGAAAACTCCACCCCTGTCTCAGAACTGGTGCATACACTGCTCAGCACCGTGCAGGCCAAACGTGAAGGGATGGGTGTCTGCACTGGATCCTCACAATTTTAGGGGTAGCTGAGCACCCAAACCACACTGGAGCTGAGGGCCTGAGGCATGTTTAAAGGGTTACTTAAATGGGTGGCACCATCAGTACTGCAGGCTCACTAGTAGCATTTGATTTACAGGTCCTGTGCAAGAATAGTGCTACTTTACTAGGGTCTTGCAAGTAAATTAAATATGCCAATTGTGATAGCCAATGTTATCAAATTTTAAGAAGTGAGCACATGCACTTTAGTGCTGGTTAGCAGTGGTAAAGTGTCCAGATTTCTAAGGCCAGTAAAAATTAGATCAGAAAAATGGAGGAGAAGGCAACAAGTTAAGGGGAAGACTACCTTAAGTCTTGCCGGTCTAACAACCTGGGTCTGTAAATCGTGTGCAACTCCATTCAAAAGTGGCGAAAGATATGAGCAATATGACAATAATCTCGAATGATATGTGGTATATATCATAAAACACAAAATGGTGAGGGGAGGAATGCTTGCAATAAGTCTAACCACTGGCAATTATGTGGAGTAGCATTCAAACTCATTGTTCTTTTACCCACCATGCCAACTCAGATTAGACCCAGCCATATGCAGATCAATATGAACAGTCTAGGTCCCCTTTGAACCGGAACACAAACAACCCAAAACCGGTTTTGGTTTGATTGGGCCTCTTCAGTCAAGTGTTCTTTGGTTTTGTTGGCACTGTGAGCAAGAGACCTCGTCTGCGCCTACCCTTAATGTCCAAGGCCATTATATCAAAAACAAAAAAGATGACAGAAGGAATGCTAGCAATACGTCTAACCACAGGCAATCACTTGGTGCAGCATTCCAACCCAACGTTCTTTTGCTCACCATGCCACCTCTGATTAGACCCACTCATGTGCAAGCAGAATGATGGGTTGGAATGCTACCCAAGTGATTACCAGTGATTTGAGTTATTGCAAGAATTCCCTCATCACCTTTTATGTGCTTAGTTTACAAGTTCCTAAACTGTTTATAATATCGGGTATTTCATTCTTGAGGAGGCAATGACATCAGCTATGTAAGTGAGGAGAAGCTGACTGGGCTATGAACCAAAGCAGCTAGTGACATCATGTCAATAAATCATAACCTGCTAACATCCCATGTAAAAATAACGACCACCTATGCCTATGTGGCTATTACATCATGGGTAGGTATTGTAATCTGCCTTGTAAAACATAATCAGTTAACGTCTAATGTAACAACATGAACAATTACCACCATCTACTGCCTCAATCATAAGCAGCAAATATCTAGTGCATAAATCTTGCATTGATTATGATATCTGGTATATAAATAAATGAGGGTGTTACTGCAGCACAGAGGTCCAGAAGCCTCCTGTAGGGATAGTTAAATAATTAGTAACACTAGTTCTAGATACAGCAAAAAGCTTGCTGTAGCTAGACCTAAAATGGCACGCACAGCAAATCTTTCTCTAATAGCTGTATGCTGAAGTGTTAAGGCCTGTTTGGCTAGCCATCCATACATGCCCTCTGGATAGCTGCCAACGTTTGAGTTTGACTATGAGTAACACTTCCATGCTTTCAGTGTGACACTACAATGCAATATGTGTGGCAATTTGAGTGGCACTTCTTTCAAAGACGAACAAAGCAGTTATGGCAATGCAATTAGATAAATATTAGAAAGATCCCCCATGTGGGCAAAGTGATGGTCAGCAATTGGTCTATATTTGATCCAAAAAATCAGAATGTAGAGTGACCTTAACTATAAAGGTGAGGATGGCAAACGTATTGGTCACATTAGCCATTTGGCAGCCCTGAAATGGGCTTACAGCTTTCCTTTCATACACTCCCCCTCCACAAAGGAAATTTAAATGTATCTTCTTTTGTCAAGAGCAATTATTTTCTTGATCGCAGATGGAATCAAAGCATTATTTTGTCGGCTCTGCCATGATTGCAGCGTGAGACTGTGGTGGTTAGTAACAACTCTTACAAGCAAAGACTCAAACTACTGGGCTACTTTTTAATAAATGTATATCATATCAGTCAAGTTGTCATAAAAAATATCATCCTCACAAATTAAATTCAAGTAGCAATCCATGATACAAATATCCTTGAAACAGACACCAATAGATTAAGTACCCTCCTTTATAGATAAGAAGTTATGTAACAATCTGGCAAATGAAACACGCTTTGGAAACTAACGCAAGATCAATCTTGCTAGGAATAGGAATGCTTAGATGAGCTTAATAAACTGTTCAATGGTTAATGTTAAAAGATAGGGTGGTGGCATTTGTATCATAAGTGGTGAATAATGCTTACGGGTGGTGGTATGTATGTATGTATGTATAAAATATTTATAGAGCGCACTGCAACCCTACGGGCATCCTGGCGCTGACGACACAGTGAGGGGAGGGAGGAGAAAAAAGGGGTTAGGCTCTGGGAAAGAGCCAGGTCTTGAGCTGCCTACGGAATGCTGTCAGTTCCTGGACCTGTCGGAGCTCCATAGGGAGACTGTTCCAGAGACGGGCTGCCGCAGCACTGAAGGCACGTCCCCCCAAGGTAGATCTCTTTATCTTGGGGGTAATGGCCAATCTGGCTGCTGAAGAGCGCAGACTGCGCGTGGGAGTGTACCAGCTGAAGAGATTTTGTAGCGGTCTAGGACCAAGGCCATGCAGAGCCGTAAAAACTATGCACAGGGATTTAAACAGAATTCTCCGTTGCACCGGAAGCCAGTGGAGATCAGATAGTGCTCTGGAGCTGGATGAAATACGAGGTCTCGAAAGGGCGAGTTTTGCCGCAGCTGACTGAATGCGTTGGAGGCGCTGGATCAGGTATCCCGGGGACTCGAGCATCAAGGCATTACAATAATCAAGCCGGCTGAGAATTGTGCAGCGGACCACTGTACCTTTAACATGGGGGGGGAGCAATGGTAGGAGTCTACGTAGGCCTCTCATGATCATGTGGCAGTTGGAGGCCACCTTGTTGATATGAGACTCCAAACTCAGCTTCTCATTGAAGCATACCCCCAGGTTACGCAGTTTTCACAGGAACCAAGGGAGTATCCAAGGGGAAGGGCCAAAAATTAGAAGGTAAAACTTGTGGCACCTTGCCCACTGAGCAGTGTAGAATCTCAGTCTTGGCACTGTTAAACTGCAGGGCGTTAGATCTCAGCCATGAGGTCATTTCACGCATGCAATTGTGAAAGAGAGTTAAAGAGTCCTCCTGGTCAACTTCCAGGGAAACAATCAGCTGCGTGTCATCAGCATAGTTGACAGCCATGATGTTACTAGAGTTGATAAGTTTAACTAGTGGTTGCATATAAACGTTAAACAAAATCGGGCTGATAGACGAGCCCTGAGGGACACCATGTTTGATGGGCAGGAAATCTGATTGGTACGGGGGCAGAGTCACTGCCTGCCGTCTATCAGAAAGATAGGAACCAAGCCACTTCAGAGCCATGTCGGTAACCCCCACCTCGGCGAGTCTGTGTAGGAGGATGTCATGATTAACCGTGTCGAATGCGGCGGATAGGTCCAGCAAGATCAAGGTTGCGGAATGCCCCTTATCCGCACGCATATGGGTTAGAAGTTGATGTTAAAACGTTGGGGGGCATGGCTTGAGCGCCCACGGGGATGGCAACTGATTGATCTCGCTCGGGACCGAGATTGAGATAACCCACGAGGGGAGGCTGACAGAGTACTTTGAGGCGGCTCTCAGTTTCATATTTCGCCAGCAGAATGTCTGCTGACCCAGAGGTCACTCCTTTCATGCCACATTGAGCCTGCATTTTGATAAAATTTGCCTTCTACATGCGGCGCGCTCCCTGAGAGGACCGCAGTTGCCATCTTGTCCTTATCGCGGCTCTGCCTCAGCGCGGCAGCTAACACTCTAAAGGTTTGCCGCTTTGTATACAATGTTTACAATTTTTGTGAGGACAACAAGGGCCAGCTAATTTTTAAGTATATATACTTTTATTCCGTCTGAATTCACCTTTGCTTTGCGGCGCGCTTCGTGTATAGAACGCAACCGCCATTTTGGGTCCTCCGCAATACCTGAACCTGAGTGACGGTTCTCTTCATAACTGTTCTACTAGAGGAAATTATTTGCTTCGTCCAAAAAGGCTCAATATTTTATAAGATAAAACCAAGGCAATTCTTTTCTACTTGGTTTCTCTTTTATGCGTACTACTACTTGGATGTATTGTGACTATTTGGTCAATGGCATCTCCTATGTCTGCCCTACGTCATAACCTCTTATGGATAATACTGCTTTGTTCATGAAATGACTTTATGTGCAACATCCTGCAGTAACTATTTCTAAACCGCATCTAAGCTATGAAGACCTCTGATGTGTTATGACTCAGTGTAACTATGCCGGTTATATTCCTATTTTGAAGTTCTTTTACTCAAACTCTAAGCCTATGGAGGTGTGCTCTTCTTTTGTGATTTGCCTTGAATCTGCTCTATTTATTTGCCGCACCACAGTCTTCACATGCTTGTTTAACTGAATCGCTGTACCTTTTGAGTTTATGTTTATCTTCTGCTTCTCTACTTGGGACATCTTTTTGTGACGCACTTTGGACTGTCATACAAAACTGGTCACATTTGCTTAATTAGCCTCATTGGGTATCTCACACACTTTTCTGCACTTGGTTTTCCTTCTGGGCAGATAGACTTTGTGTTCTGAGTGTTTTCTTGATTGATTGGAGGATACCTTCCGGTGCAGGATGACATTAATCTTCCTCTTGTTGTCTCGAAGCAAGGAACATAAACTTGACGGTTGCTGAAGGATTCATACTCTGAACTCTAAGTGGCCTATTTTCGTAGTCCTCAATCTTTTAATATATACACCTACATGGAGCCTTCTTCTTCTTTGGGTCAGAAAAATATCTCAGCAAATATGTCTTCCTCTCGTAAAGATCCTAATTTGGCTGCTCCTCCTAAACGCCATAAGAAGGAACCTAACTCGCCTACCAAGTCGCCACTACCCATATCGATGGAAGACCTTATGGAGGAGATAAGGATACTCAAACCTGTTAATGTTAATGTTAATGTTAGTAGGGATTTATAAAGCGCACGTACGCCGATTGGCTTCATGGCGCTAGAGAGCAGATTGACAGAGAGGCAGGAGCTAGCCCTGTGTAAACAGCCAGGTTTTCAGGAGTTTCCTAAACAAGAGGAGATCGGTACAAGATCGAACTTCAAGGGGGAAGGAGTTCCACAGTTTGGGGGCAAGAGTGGCAAACCTGCGTCCTCCAAGACGTACCCTCTTGAAGTTCGGAATAGTGAGAAGGGCGAGATGGGCGGACCTTAGATAACGTGTAGGGGAGTACCTGAATATGAGATTATTAATGAACTCCGGGCTGGTACCGTGTAGGGCCTTAAAAATGAGGCAGCCGGTCTTGAACACACAGCGCTGTGATACAGGGAGCCAGTGTAGTCTCCTCATCAATGGAGATGCAGGTTGCCATTTAGGTTGATGGTATATCAGTCGAGCTGCCTGATTTGAACCAGCTGAAGTCGCTTGAACAGATAGTGGGGCATTCCTAAGTAGACCGAGTTGGAATAGTCTAGATGAGATAAAACGGTAGAAATCATTGCTTGGATCAAGGCATCGTGAGTAAGAAAGCGGTGAATTTTCCTGATTTTTCGCAGTTGGTAAAAACACTTGGACACCACAGCTCCAACCTGGGTTTTTAGTGACAGCTCACTGTCCAGGAGTACCCCTAGTGTCTTAGCTGAACTAGAGGGGATGGGAGGTGGACCGAGTGCAAGAGGCCAATAGTGAGGGCCCCAGTGCTTAAGGCTGTCCCCGGTGAGGACTATTTCCGTTTTTCCAGGATTCAGTTTAAGGTGGTTAGGATCCATCCAGGTTTGGATAAATAACATAGTATCCTGGAATTCCATGATGGAGTTGTTGGAGCTATCGACCCTGAGGAGGAGCTGCAGGTCGTCAGCATAGTTAAGGACCAGTACATTTCTCTTTTTGAGTGATTTGACCTGTTGTCATGGACACTAATGCCACCCTTCAGAGATTGGATGAGAAGTTGTCTAACTTGGATTCAAGAGTGTCTGCTGTGGTACATTGCATCAGTGATACTCAGGATGTGATACCTCAAGTTGCGGCTCTGTCTAAAGAAATTGCTCTCCTCAAGACGCAAAAAGAAGACTTAGAAAATCGCAACAGACGCAATAACCTTCGTATTTATGGTATTCCGGAGGGAGAGGAGGGGTCCTACATGTTGGCCTTCTTAAAAACTTTCATTCTCAAAATTGTTGGTCTTAAAGATGGCACAACTCTCAATTTACAGCGTGCCCATCGTATCGACCCTAAAACTGGAGGTTTATCTTCTTCATCATCAGCCAGCCGTCCTGGAGGAATAATTGTCCTGTTTCTGGAATACACTGAACTGTTATGGTCCTTACAGCGGCAATGTCTAGAAAGCAGATGTTGTGGTCTGGTCAAAAAGTTTTCTTCTCTCATGATGTGGCCCGGGCCACTGCAGCTCGTCGCAAGGAATTCCTTTCACTTCGCCCGGCTCTTCGATCCTTGAATGCCAGATATGGTCTACTCCATCCCTGCTTCTTCAAGGTTACCTATAAAGAGAGGTCCTACTCCTTCGATCATCCTGAAGACTTGAGACAATTTATCTCTCGACATAATGGGGACGGAATGGATTTTGGATTCTCTTGAGTCGCCTTGTTGACCCTCTCTTGTGATATGTTTTTAAGTTCAATGTTTCTATTCTAATGTTCTGATGATATTTATCTCTTATGATGTTGTCATTTATGTTTCACTGTTTTGGTTTTCTCCGGTTTTTTAGGGCCTGCTAACTTTTTCCGTGGCTGTTGGACTTGGCCCTTGTTCCCTGAATTTTTTCGCTTTTCCCCCTAGCCTTTCTACTGGCAGGGGGTGGCTGAATGGAAAATGTTAAATACTGCGCAATGGTGTGCAGAGGGTTATTTGCGCTGTTTAAAAATGTCACGTTTAAAATGTCACACTGTTTGGGGTGCTTTCTGCCTTACATAGGCTTATATTAGGAACCCCCCCCTCTTTAGGGCACATGTCTCCCATGGTAGGAAATGTATATGCCATGTGTGGTGTGAGAGGAAAATAATAAATGCTGTGCAATGGCATACGCACCTTTATTTTCACCATTGCAGAAATGTCACTTTTAAAATGGACGCCATTGCTGTGTGCTTTGTGCCACCTGCCTGCGTTGGGTTGGCGGTCTAGTGTCTGAAGTGACATGGTGCTCCATACTTCCCCCCACAGTGACAGTTGGGAACTTCCAGGAGCCTTCTGGAAGATTCTAGCCCTTGCTGGTAGGTGGGAGGAGGGGTGGATATGTAGAGGAGCTATGCCTCCATGCGCTCAGACTGAGCATGGACCTGAATGAGAGGGGAAACTCTGCCAGGAGGTACCGCCGCATGGGCCTGCCCCCTTGCTGGAGTGAAGACTGCAATGTCAGGAGGAGTGCCACTTTATGGGAGATGACTGCTTCTAGGAGCTGCTATTCTGTACTGATGAGTGCCCACTGTCCTATATCTTTGATTAATCTTGATTGCAAGTTATTTGCCAAGGTATTAGCTCTTCGTATCAATCAGGTCCTTCCCGATCTAATTGGTTTCGAACAAACGGGGTTTGTTAAGGGAAGGAATATTTCTGATAGTTCTAGAACTTTTGTCAATATTATTCCTCTTGCTTCTAGGAGCTCTTCCCCTATAGCTGCCATAACACTGGACGCCGAAAAAGCCTTTGATCGCGTTCATTGGGTAATCATGATGCGTTCTCTTAAATGGCATGGTTTTGGTCCTTCTATTTTGTCCCTTATAAATTTATTATACTCTTCCCCGTCCACTTCAGTTTTTGTTAATGGTTCTCAATCTTCTTACTTTCCTCTACAAAGGGGTACTCCTCTCTCCCTGTTACTTTTTATCCTTTCTCTCGAGCCCTTTCTCCGTTCTCTACAGCACTCCCATACTTTCTGAGGCTTCACGCACAAATCCGTTGAAATTAAATGTACTGCTTATGCAGATGATATTATGTTATATGTTACCGATCCCGCTATCTCTAAGCCTGCTTTTACTGAACTTCTTTCTTCATACGCTGCCCTGTCAGGTTATACAAATTGAATTTTTCCAAATCTGAAGTACTTCCCTTAAACAAATATTGTTTAAGGAGTATGTTTGAAGGTATTGATTTTAAATGGAATACTAATAATATTACTTGCTTAAGGATTAAGTATTCTTCAACTCTTACAAAAACGATTCAGTTTAATTTGGAAGAGGTTCTATCAAAAGTAAATAATATGGCAGATAGATGGCCTCCCCTTTTTTGTCATGGTGGGGTAGATTCGACTCCATCAAAATGATGTTTTTTCCCGTTATTAACTGGTATTTATCCATGTTACCACTTAAAATACCACTGAAATTTTTAAAAACCCTTAACGGAATTCTGAGTAAATTTCTTTGGAATGGTAGGAAGGCTCGCATTTCTCTAGCGCTTCTCTCTGCTCCTAAAGATTGGGGTGGCGTCCTTTTTCCCACTTTTCGACAATATCATTCCTCTTTTCTAATTCGCCAAATGTTACCATGCCTATCTACTTTGGGAGGAGATTTCACCTCTGTATGGCACAGGTTGGAGGAATCTTTGATCTCTCCTTTCCCTTTTTCCCTCTTAGCTAGCTTTACCCATCCACCTCGGTCTTTTAATTACCCAACGATTTCAAAATGTATTTCAACCTTTCACCCTATTAAATGTAAATCTCATAGTCCTTTACAGATATTTTTGGACTCTCCTCTTTGGCATAAAAAAGGTATCAAAGTCTTCAATCGCACTATTTTTAAGAAGGTACCAAAGGGATGTTTCAGGTTAAGCAATTAATACAGGATTCTCGTTGTCTTTCCATACAAGAAGTTCAGTCTACATTCAACCTACCTATTTCCTCATTATTGAGATACGAATCTTTATGATTGCTCTTGGCGGATCAGCTTTCTCTACTCTCTAGTTCTCCTCCTCCTTCTCAAGACCCTCTGATAGAACCTTTACCCACTTCCCCTTTTATTAGAGCCTCTCATGTTTACAAATACCTGCATTTTTCCTCTCTCAGTCATCCTAAAAGTAAAATTGAGCTCTTATGGGAAGCTGATTTACAGCATACTCTTTCTGTTCATACATGGAACTCAATTTGGACACGCATACACCACACCTCTTGTAATTCGAGCAGCACTCAGACCCTTTACTATTTTTATCGTAGACTATTTTTAACTCCATTATCACTCTCCAAGTACAGTTCAGACTTATCCCCAAATTGTTGGGTATGTCCCACTACTCCTGGCTCATTCATGCATTCCTTTTTTCTTTGCCACAATATTGCTCGTTTTTGGACTAAGGTATGTGAAGCAATATCCTCTATTTGCACTATCACATTTCCCTTTGACATATACTCCATTCTTTTGGGAAGTAACTCTACAGATCGGTTTGGTTCTTGAAAAGTGGGCCTATTTGTGGATTTGTTAATTGCTATTGCCTTTCAGGTAATTACCTCTAACTGGAAGGATGCTTTTAAAGTCTCTTTTTCTGCCTGGTGGAACCTTCTTTGCTATCACCACAGACTGGACAGAGCGTCTTCCAAAACGTCTCAACAACTTATTCGTAAAGAAGCTCTCTGGTCTCCGCTTACCAATTACCTATCTGCTTCTGCACTATGTAATCAAGATTGTTCCTTTGTTTTTCAACCACCATGAGTACCTTTTTCTTTTCATCTTCTTTTATATGTCACATGTATAGTTATCATTCTGTTTCTTTTTGGGATACAATATAATTATTATAATATTAATGTTTCAACACAATATTAGATGAAGATACTGCTATGTCTTTATCCCTTTTTCTCTCTTCTTTCTCCCTCCTTTTTCTTTCCCCCTTCTCTGTTCTCTGTTCTCTTTCTCTTCTTTCCTCTTCTTCCTTTTCTTTTCTTCCTCCCCCTTCCCTAGAACTTCTGACAAAAACAAAAAAATGTAAAATGCTATTTTGTCTCCGGGTACAATTTTTTATTATTGATTTTCTTTTTTGGAATATCTTTATATTTAGGACAGGTTTTTTTTGTGTGTTAATTATTCCATCAAACCATATATTCAGTTTGCTAATCTATTGCTATTCTTTTTACAAGTTTTGCTATATATTGTATATGTTTCTAATTACTTCAATAAAGCTCTTTAAACACATAAAACGTTGTGTAGGATGGTTTAGCATGTGTGGCTAAGATGAATGATTGTCAGTGTTTGTAAGCTTTAAGTTTTCGCAGTACAGCTCCTTTTTTCTTTAAGCAGATGTCAAGAATGCCCTTCTACGAAGTATGTCAGTGTTCACTAAACCAATTCACCATGCAGAGCTTCCAAAGTACAGTTTGAAAAGTTCCATTCACTTAAACTATCTAAGGAGGTTTTATAGGTTGTCAGGGGCTACGATGTACTAATTTTCAAGTTATGGTCAGTCATGTGTTGAGAATGGAATATCCCCTGCATGGGAAAAGGGCGTGTACCTCTGATCTGAGTGACGCAACTTCTTGTGATATCTGGTACTTTGACTTTTTTAGGCCCAACTCACAGGCTAATCTACCTTGCGTCCAGGAGGATCCTTTGGCTCTGGGATTCAGAGCCTGGCTCCGAGACCTGAAGGGTTCACTAACTGCGCCCTCTAGCTGGCTTGAGGCTGCTGTTCTTGTCCTGAGTTGGCCATATTAAGTGGTGGTGACAGCGTAGTTGTTTTATAATTCTAGCGTTGAATAGGCCTCATTGCTTAGTAGTTCTGGTCTGATTATCAGCATAAAGGTTGAACACAATCTATCTAAAGTATTTAAGTGTTGTTCTCAAATCTTGCAAGATGTATTTCCTTCTTGTTCATATAAACAGTCTTTATGCCTTCAGTATGATACGTTTTGGGATGGTGGAGGCCTAGAAGTGCTTGGAGAAGAGGAATCATATTTCTCAGATGTCTAAAAATTAGAACAGTGAAAAAATGACTCTAATTTCTTATATTAATTTATAAAAAATGAACCTGATGCTGTTGCTGCAGCTAAAGGGTCCGAGACAGACCGACCTCTTGCTAAAATTTTAGCTGTTGACCTCTATGAGGATTTTAGGAAAGTATGGTCACCCTTCCAATTGGTGCTCCAGTGCTCATGGTTATGACTCTGCAAGTGCCCTAGAACCTGCTGCCAGAGCCCAGAACCAATGCTCTCACTGTAAAATTGATATGTGTGAATTGGTAACCCCACTTGGTAAGGACTTTAAGCCCCTTATAAGTTCTTAGTATAAGGCATCAGTGGTACCCGGGGCATGTGTTTTATAGGGATCACCAGGGCCTGAAGCACTGTTTGTGCCACCCTGAGTGACCCAAATAGACTACTGACAGCAGGCCTGTCATTGCAGTATGCAGGAGCAGTGAAACTACTGGAACTCAACTTTGCCCTCACCATGTGCGGCAAAGTCAATGTACTATTTTTAGGTCGAGCCTTAACAGCGCTTGCGCTGTCTGTAAGACTGGTTGTATCTCTTCTGTGGGCTTTTGGCGCCTCCACTCGTTGCCATTGGTTGTTATCTGAGGCATTCAGAAATGCTGGCTTGCTATTAGTGCATTTGTGCAAATGTCCCTCCTTTGTGTGCTTAGCTCCCTTCCCGGCGATTTCAATAAGAAAGCATTTTGGTTGGCCATCACAGTGTACAGCGTGTGATGGCCCCTCCTCCTGTATCAGCATTGCAGTTTTAATTTTTTTCCCAGTGATATGGTTGTTTTTGGTAGACATGGGGAATTCACTTCCCCTCACACGTCTTGTTTTACTGCCTTTATCCTGCAGGTCAACAGTCTTCATTCAATGGAAGATGGTGTATACTCTATTAAATGGATTTTACTTAGTATGCACACTTTTTCTGGGTGGCAGGCGTGTGTAGAATACCATTTCCACTTTGCGCTCTCCGCTCATGTGCTTGGCTGGGGCAGGAAGAGCAATATTTTTGATTGACAAATGCACTGTTTCATAATAGTTAGCTATTGCAGAAAATATTTAACGTTTGCTCACTCCTTCCAGGGAAAGTATACATTGTCTTATTGAAGATCATGCTCGCAGGAATCAAACATACGCCTTTTCCATGACGATCGCTTCCTAAATTAGCTGTCATGACAGCTTGTACAGCCATCACTTGCTTTCTCCTCTTTCTATGTCTATTGCTCTTTGTTTATTGTGCTCACTGAGATGGGTTTTTAAAATAACTGCCATCATGCCTCACGGTTTCCTATTGGATTCATGCTGATTGGCCAGCTAGCACTGAGGCATGTTTTTCAAACCTAGCAGGAGCGCACTCAGAGCTGTGCAAGAAGCTGAACATTTCCAACGCGTTGACTTGTTTTGCTCCAGCTGAATAGGCAGTGGGTTACAACGTGTGTGATCGCTGAGGTAAGTTGAGTACTTTTTAATGTCTGGCAGGGATTCATTGAATAAGATAGGCTATTGGCTGGCTGATCTAATGGAGCACTCTTTAATCAGTCATATTAGGCAGTGCTCAGTGAGCAATGAGAAGAGGTTCCTAAACGTGGGTGAAAGCTCTGGTGCTCGAAGCTCATCAACAGTTTTAATGTGTGGCTTACCTTTCTGCTGCATTAAGGGTGTTGCAGGGATTCTGCTCATGCACAGAACTATGCGCAGAAAACCAGGACCTCGGTGTATTGTTGTGTACCAAAAAGCCACCTCAGTGCCCAGAACCCCAATTTGTTCTCCGTACTACAGCGAAGCTACTAATGATTAGACAACCTAGAACATGCGACTTAGTAAACTCTCAGGAATAGTGGGAAACAAGAACACTCTTTCGCTCACACTCATACTTGAGTAATCAGAGACACTGAGGGGCCGATTCCGATCCGTGTAAAATATTCCCCGTACGAATCGTATCTGGATATTTTTGCGTACGAATCGTACAAGTCCCGTACAAACTGGCAAGTACGATTCGTATGTAACAAACTCCATACGAATCGCATTGGGAAAATTCCCCGACACGTCCCCGGGTCGGAAAAAGTGTCCGACACGTCCCCGGACAGTTTTACCTATGAATTGGGAAACCGAAGTCCGAACGCGCAAGTACGATCAGTCCCGTCCGTCCGAATGCACAACCGTATGGTAAAAACATCGTACGGAGCGAACCTCTATAGCAACCATGTAGACGTCCAAACATGTGCCCGCATACGTGCCGAACAACCCCCCAGCCCCCCGCGGACGGACGCGCCTGACCCACAGACCCCCGCGGACGGACGTGCCAGACCCCCGGTGGATGTATGCGCTGGACCCCCACCCGCATCTGTACGGTGTGGACCCCCACCCCTGTATGTACGGCGCGGACCCCCACCCGCGTCTGTACGGTGCGGACCCCCACCCCCGTATGTACGCCACGGACCCCCACCCGCGTCTGTACGGTGCAGACCCCCACCCCCGTATGTACGGCGTGGACCCCCACGGGGTCCGCACCGTACATCCGGGGGTGGGGGTCCGCACCGTACAGACACGGGTGGGGGTCCGCACCATAGATACGGGGGTGGGGGTCCGCACGTACATACAGGGGTGGGGGTCCGCACCGTAGAGACGTGGGTGGGGGTCCGCACCGTACATACGGGGGTGGGGGTCTGCACCGCACATAAGGGGGTGGGGGTCCGCACCGTACAGACGCGGGTGAGGGTCTGCACCGTACATACGGGGGTGGGGGTCTGCACCGTACATACGGGGGTGGGGGTCCGCACCGTACAGACGCGGGTGGGGGTCCGCACCGTACAGATGCGGGTGGGGGTCCACACCGTACATACGGGGGTGGGGGTCCGCACCGTACAGACACGGGGGGCTGGGGGTCCGGCGCGTCCATCTGCAGGGGGGCTGGGGGTCCGGCGTGTCCGTCCGCGGGGGGGCTGGGGGTCCGTCGCGTACATCCGCGGGGGGGACTGGGGGTCCGGCGCGTACATACGCGGGGCTGGGGGGGGGTGTTTGGCGCGTACCAGGCCCTCTTTTCCTCATGCTTCGGGCGTACTTGGCTTTTCCGGCACTTTTTGGGTGCCGTAAAAATATTGCCGTCCAGAGTACTGTCGGTACGAATCGTACTTGCTGGTACGTAAAAGGCTGCCTAACTCCGTCCGTATGCGCTGTCCCGGATCACATTCGGATGTATTTTTGAGTCGGTCGGTGTTTTGTACGATTCGTACGGAAATGGTGTTTCCGTACGAATCGTACGTGCATGTTTGTATGGTGTTTTTACCGGGTACGAGTCGGACGGAGAAAATGCTCCGTCCGACGATTCGTACCCGGTTTCTCCAGGATCGGAATCGGCCCCTGAATAGTTTAAAATGTTTATTTTTAAGTAACGTGCTCTGAGATGCAGTACTCTAGCCAAGACGAGCAGCATAATACATAAAAACAATATAATTAGCATTGTTACAATTCCATAGAGCACAAAAGAGGAAATCATACTATAATGACAGTGGAAACAGGACGATAGCTCCTTTTTCCACCCACCCCGTGCTCATGAGCTAGTTTAGAATAATTATAGAAGACTTCTGGGCTTTGTCAGCGAGACCCCATACCTACGAGATCAGATGCAGTGAATTACATCTCAGGATCAGCACAGCTCTTCTATGTTGGAAAGGTTTTCTCAAAGTGCTTTCTCATGCATGTAATGCCATATTAAAAGCACCCGAGTTTCAGTTGGGCTGCTGTGCTTCATGTTATGTCTATGTGCGTGGGACTGGCCAAAGTGAATCAACAGCTTACATTGTTATTCGACCTTGAACAGGCTGTACAGACAGAGATCGCAGTGCCCCGCTGGATATGTGAAAGGTAGACAGTTTTCATGTGAAGCAGCACCAGCAAAGTATTTAACGAGAACAGAGCCATGTAGTGTCGTGCACAAAAGCGGCAGAATGGCAGCCAAGCTTATACTACTCATGCTAACTTAGCAACGTCTGCTGTTAACTCCATTTCCCCACTACACCCTCCTCTTGGTCGGACCAACGGACAGTGGACTCAATAGAATACATAGTTCAAGTCAGAGTGAGCAAGAATTAAGAGCAGCAGTCAAATTTGAACAGAGAGTCAAATGGTGCACCAATTTGTGTGTAAAAACTCAATGTGAGAGAAAAAAGTGAAAAAGAAAAACAATTACAAAAAATATCCGGCAGATGATGGTAGTCATTCAGGTTACTCCATTAAGGTGTTTGAGCAGTATGTTGCAACAGCCTCCAAGAGGAAGTCATTGATATTGTCAGAAAAGAGAGTAGCCATCCATTCCAGCAAAGAGAATGAACATACCTGTTCATCAACAATGGGAGCTTCTAGCACCATCAGTGGACAGCTTGCGTGTTCCTCAAGATAACTTTGTTGTAGGAAATCATATGCAGCTGCACAGACATCCCATTCCGCTAGAACTCCACGTGCAGCCGCGCAGGCCATAATCCCAACACCAGAACATTCCAGCTCATGCGCCACAAGTGGACTCATTACCAGGTCATAATCCGGGGCAGGAGACACCATATTGGAGAAGCAAAGATCCAATGCCCATTCAAACGAACATTCCAGGCAGTGGAAGACTGGTTGCACGCAAGTGAAATAACCAAAATGGAAGGACAATCCATAAGCCACGCTCAGAGTGGCTAGTAGCAAAATACCGTAGCATTCAAGCATAAGACTACAGAGCAGCAGCAGCCGGTCCCGGCTGTGTGGTGCCACAGGAAGAGCATCCATTTTGGAGCGAGCAAATTAATAGCAGGACTCCAGCGGCTAGTGCAAGTAACAGCGGCAAACCACCGAAGACGCTGGAAAAAATAGAAGGAATAAATGCTGGTATTACACCAAATATAGTTTGAAAAAAGGTCACAAGGCCAGAGTCCACAGACTTAAAAAAATGGGCAATGTCTGTTGTGTTAGAAGCATTGAAGATAGTGTGAATTAACGCCCCAAAATGTAGTGGGAGATCGGTATTGAGAAGCGCATGTACCTCTGTACGGGTGTTAGCCACTTGAAGGATGAAGGTCTCACGGACAGATGCGAGAGCAACTTCTTTTTGGGACAATAATGCTCTTATTCTGCTCAATTTGTTGAACTCTGCCTTCAAGGTCGTAATGGAAGGCCAAATCGAGATATCGAGCCTCCCATGTGGGGGTGGAAAGAGCACATTTTTACAGCAAACCACACGCTGTGAGACTGTTACAATGTAAGGGATGCCAGCAAGCATGCCGCATCAATCTTCATTATTTAAAAGCAAATAACTACCGTTTGCTAGCAGGGTAAAAGTTGGTGTGATAGCTGGTACTGGATGACCCTTCAAAATACACGCTAGATTAGGTGCTGATAAATTACATGCGCCATGCAATTGTAAATTCTTGCACACAAGAGAATGATCAGGTGAGGAATCACATGATTCCCCAGTGATGTATACCTCTTTGTCATCCCGCAAGCATCTGTACGTGAATGGTAAAGACCACACCTCCTGAAGAAATGCACTACCTAAAGGTTCATAGAGGCCCAAGGGATGTTTCATACATGAACTAAATTTAAACAAGGAAAATGGCAGAGTTATTACCCCATGGATGAGCCACACTGCAGAATTAGTTTCAGCAACCGAAAAAGGCAAAGGTTCTAATTTTTCAATATGTAACATAGTGTATCTGGAATCCTTCATGGACATGAACTGTTGTCTATATGTGAAGTTAAATGGCGTAAATAACGATGACGTGTTCATGTAATCCCATGGAACTTTTCCCATTTTCAAAGTTTACAATGTCCAGGCAAACTGCATAATGGAATGCAATTTATTTTGACCATGATGCAAAACAGTCACCTCATCATGAACAATATCCACATTAGATGAAACAATATTGTCCAATGTGTAAATACGGGAAGAAGGAGTGTTAATACTAATGTCAATAGCAGCAAGCACTTTTTCTAAATTAGCTTGGTCTATTGCCCTTAGAAGCAAAGCAGCTTCAATTTGGGACAGCTTCCAGATTTCATTGTAAGTGGCATAAATAAATCTTTTTGTTCTGGGACCAGAAGGACCTTTTATAAAATCTGTCAAGTCAACGTCGCCTAACAACAATGACAAATGGCGTTTAACTGACGTAAGGGTCGAGTGTTGCAACCAATTTTGACATAATTTTCCTACTGAATAGGTAGTAACTGAATGTGAGTCAGAATAACGTGGATCTGGTCGATCCTGTATGTATCCTGGGGCCTTGCCTAGAAAACGGCGTTGGCAAGAATACAAACTTATTTGCCCAACTAACCATCCCTGGGGGTCAAGACTAGAGATATTAAAATTATTATTGGGAAGCAACAATTGCAAATCCTCAATGGCCAAATCAGGATGATTATCCCAGGTGTCATAAGGAGCCAGTGTAGGTATTTTAGGTGCATTCATTTGTTTTGCAGTGGCCAAACCTATACAGCTTGTTTGATAAATCGAACTATTAAAAAATAGAATTTGTTTTGGGATAAGGCATGCACGATGCAAAGCTTCAGAGCCTTGCACTTGCCAGACTTTAGAACCCCAAACTGACTTAAGATCTACAGTATCCTTCCACAGCTCATAGCCACCCACTGCCAGTTGATCAATAAAGAATTTGAAATACACTCATTTACTGTGGGTGAGCATGACTTTAGAAGTGGACGTCGTTTTCAATTTAAAATAAAATTAATCCGGGTTGGAAATATTCAAATCAGTGAAATATGCAAATTTTTTCAAAAGAGTTTTAGAACTGCCTTCAATGGGAGCTGGGCAATGTTCCCATTGTGTGAAGTTAAAAACATTTCTAAATGTATTAGCTTTATGCAGGTAATGATGGCCAAAATGCTGGCAACAAAATAAATCAGCATAATTTGCAGTGTTTAAATACAAATCTTCAGCATCAAATGCAGTATGATACTTTAAATCAGAAAACAAAGATTCAACGGCTTGTACGTCCCAATCATCAGAGCATATGTTCTGTTTCACTACATCCCCATAGAAACACGAAGTACATTGGGAACATTAACCACTTCTGCGGGGCCATGAATTTGAAAGTTAACTGCATCCCAAACTATTCCATCCGCAACTGGCCAGGCAGAGATGTTGACAAAAGTCTGGTCCCTTTTCATTATGTGTGAAGAGGAGTGCGGTGCCAAAGTTCCATCAATTACTTTAACTTCAGAGCGTTCAGTGAGGTAGTGACCATTTACTAAGAGGAAGAAAAATTTCACAAATCCAATCGACATGAACAAAACAATGGCGATGAGCACCAACCAAATGTATGTCCAAGGAGGAATCAAATAATTTTTTTTAAACCAGTTGACAAAAATAGAAAATTTGGAGGGGGGACGCGATGATGTAGAGTTAGAGTCAAAGGAAGAATGCGACTGGTTCACTGTGTTGTCTTGCAAACCAGGCAATGACTCTGTAGCGGGATCGTATATTCAGTTTCTTCATGAAGACTGCAAGCCGGAGGGTGTAGCAAAGGATCAGTAACAGCGGTCATCTCAATGGCAGTGTCAGGCCTGATGTTGCTGCAATTGGCCAAGACTGTATTCCTGGATATTGTTGGACAGTAAACAACAGGTTTCATACTATGTAGAATCGGCCAGGCGTTGTAGTTTGACTATGTCCACTGAGATGTATCTGTTATCGTTGGGACCAGGAAGTGGTGGTAAAATGACTGTACGAGTACCCTTCACGCCAAGCACTCGGACAGGTGCACGATAAGAGGGGCCAAACTCTTTCTTGTTCTCCACCTTCTCACGGACAAGGTCCCCGATCTTGGGTAGCCAGCCGACTACTGGAATCTGCAGCGCGCTTCAGTGGCGGAGGGTAAAGGTTCCTTTGCAAGACAGTCTCAAGCCTCTTGTAGATTCTGTAACACATCAGAATGATTATGTACATCAAAGGATGCGGCGGTAGCGGCCATGTCTAGACCATCAAAGGCTGGAACAAACAAACATCTTTATGGCAAAGAGCATTTCGTATGAGGTCCGCCCACCCAGAGATCTTCTAGGGAGATTATTTAGTGCACGTTGTACGCTAAACAAATTGGCGAACCAGTTCCTGCCAGTACCTATAACCCTGGCTGTCAAGGATTGCTTTAAGTCACGGTTCATTCGCTCCACAACTGAGTTTCCCTCAGGCCTGTATGGAGACGAAAATTACTTGAACCCCCAAAGACCTCATGGCATCCTTGTACGCCTTAGAGGCGAAGGCGGGACCCTGGTCAGAATGAAAGGTGCCACATGCAAAAATTCCCACAAAGACATGCAAATCCCTGATGACAGTTCATGCATCAGCACTGCGTTATGGCCAAACCCATAGAAAACGTGTGCACAAATCAACTGCAACTAAGATAAACTTATTTGCAGTATCTGAAGAAAATGGACCGCAGTGATCTAAATAAACACAACTGAATGGTTTATTAGAAATGTACAGCTGTGTTTGTGGTGGGCGTGCTGCCGTTGAAGGTTTAATCTCCTGACAAAAATGTCACAAGAAAGCACATAATTACGGGTTTGTTTATATAAACCATGCCACCAGTAACGTTGCTGTAAGATAGAGACAGTCGCTGAAACGCCTGCATGAGCCGAGGCCATGCCTTCGTGTGCGGCTGTTATTAATGCTAGTCTGCGGTCCTGGTTGGGAATCAACCTGTCACCAACGTCATTAATTCTCACATAGGGAACTTTATCGGGACTTAAATGATAAGAATATTTTGAAGGGAAACCCTGTGGATATTTACTTCCCTTTTCTGTAGCAGCTATAGCTGCTAAGATGTCATCATCAATCTTAGTCATGGATCTTGTCACTGCTGCTACTGAATAAGTGGCTACTGCCGTTTTAGCTGCTTCATCAGCCAAACTGTTACAGACCGCGTGTACTCCTACGCGACCCGAACCCAAAGCATTTTATACTTAATTGTGCTGCCTTTAGAATCTAG
The DNA here is from genome assembly GCF_964204655.1 of Triturus cristatus. NCBI lineage: Eukaryota > Metazoa > Chordata > Amphibia > Caudata > Salamandridae > Triturus > Triturus cristatus. The sequence continues at coordinate 563,027,825 of NC_140590.1, forward strand.
TCATTCTGAGCCCAAAAGAATACGTTGTCATTAAAAGACTGAACACAGTAGTAAGAGTCACTTATGATTAAAGAAGTCACATTAGGATCAGCAAACTCTAGTGCTAGCACCCAAGCACGTAGCTCTGCCAACTGGGCGGTACAGTCCCCTAGTGCCTGTGTATGCACGACACTGGACTTGAACTCACAGTTCACCATGGTACTTGCCACTAATGCGCAAGCTGCCGAGTAAGAATGTTTTGATCCAGTCGCCGGTTGCGCAGAACCATCGGTATAAATTATACAATGGTAGTCCTCGAGCGGGCGCATAGACAGAGGAGCAGGATGAACAAATTCAGACTGTAAGAACTCCTGAGTTTGCAACGAGGAGTCAACGATATAGGTGACATCAGATGATGTCAATGAAGTTGCCCATTGTATCCAACACGGATGTAAAGCATTTGAGTTTGGTACACTTGCTTTTGTCACAGCCTCGAGTGCCAGATATGGTGTTACAACCATCATACGTTTTCTCTGCGCCTGTTTACATTCCTTCAGGACTGCCATCTGGACTGCAGTCAATACTTTTTCAACAGTTGAAAACGCAGTTCAGCTGAAGTGTATAAATGTGACTTGTAAGCAATAGGTACAGTGTCACCTTCATTAAATATCAAGTAGGTGAAACCCACTGCCCCTGGCACAATTCTTATCACCAGGTTTGTGTGGTTATCACAGGTTAACAAGTAATTAGATTCAATAAGATCAGACTGCAAGGATTGCAGAATAGCTGAATGTTCCGAAAGCCAGCAGGCTTTAGTAAAGGTAGGTTGTATCAAGGCATATAGCGGCTTGATACGCTGGCCATAATCAGTAATGTAAGTTTCTCCGAAGTTTAAAAATCCCAGCAAAGACTGCTATTTTTTCAGGGTTGTAGGAGAGCGCAAACGTGCGCATTTCTCCAGGAAGTGAGGCGCCAGGCCTCTTCCTTCATTATTTAGCTCATAGCCCAGGAACAACACTGTGTACTCTGCAATGTGTGATTTTGCAAAGTTAAATTTGTAACCGTAGTTCGCAAACAAAATTATGTTGCGGTCCACGCGACAAAGATGCAGCTATAATTCGTCGCCCGTGAGATAAATATCATCAACGTACGAGTACACATCAGGTTCTATGTTGTCTAACAGAGAGACAACACGTGCAGCAAAAACGCCCAGGCTGTTTTTGTAGCCCATGGCCAATCTTGTAAATTGTTTTTGTTTACCGCCCAGGGTGAAGGTTGTCCATTGACTACTTATAGAGGACAGATCGTGGCTAAAAAAGCCACTGGAAATGTCAAGTGTAGTTTTATATTTTTTACGCACAAGACTGTCTACAAGTCCCGAGCTATGGGTATTCTTAACCGCACAGTTACAACAATGAGAGTTCAAATGTCGGTAATCCAAAACTAAGCGGTACGACCCATCTGGTTTGGTTACTGTAAAAGAGAGTTCTTCATCAGTGACACACATGTCTCTAGGGTAAACAGACATAATATCGAATTAAAAATATCGACAGGACAGAATATCGAGTGTTTAATATAGAATGGACAGAATATCGAATTGCCAAAATATAGTGGTGAACAATATCGAAAATCAGTTAAGAAATAAAATATTGATTTAAATAATATAGAAGTAAGTAATATCGACAGTCATAATATAGTTGTTAAAAAATATCGAATTTTTTTATAGTGTTTTAAGTGTTAGTATATGTGTTAAAAGTATGTATACATTTTGGAATGTATGTTTGAATATTTTTTAAGTAATGAATTTTATGTTATTTAATTTTTGTGTAATTTAATTCCGTAGCGGGTTGTGGGTTTATAGGGGATTAGGGTGGGAAGTAATTTAATTATAGTACATTAAATAATAGTTTTTAGGAATTATTAATTATTTTTAATTTTGCGTTTTACTTCTGTAGCGGGCTGTGGGTTTATAGAGGAATAGGGTGGGAAGTAATTTAATTGTTATTAGGTAATTATTAATTGGTATTGAAAATTAATTGGTTGTTGATTCATTATTAATTGGTAAATAATTAGTATTAATTGGTAATTAATTAGTATTAATTGATAATTATGTTAATTGTATTAATTTATTTTTTGTAGCGGGTTGTGGGTTTATAGGGGAATATGGTGGGAATTAATTTAATTGTAAATAATTATTTTTGAAATAATTTTTGTATATTGCTAATTAATTTATTCTTAATTAATTATTAATTGGTATTAATTTTATTTATTAATTTTTAGTATTGAAAATTAATTGGTTGTTAATTAATTATTAATAGGTAATTAATAAAAAACATTGGTATTTATAATAAATTAATTATTAAATATTGTGTGATTGGTAATTAATTTAAATATTTTTATTTAGTATTAATAATTTATTTATTTGTAATAAAATATTAAATTATTATATTCCCTACTATTGCACTCACTGGAGTGGGAATAGTATTTTGTACCCTTACGCTATCCAAAGCTTTCCCTACTATTGCACTCACTGGAGTGGGAATAATAATTTTTACCCCTACGGTATCCAACGCTTACCCTAGAGTTGCACTCACTGGAGGGGGAATAGTAAATTTTACCCTCCCGCTATCCAACGCTTTCCCTACTGTTGCACTCTCTGGAGTGGGAATAGTAATTTTTACCCCTACGCTATCCAACGCTTTCCCTACTGTTGCACTCTTTGGAGTGGGAATAGTAATTTTTACCCCTACGCTATCCAACGCTTTCCCTACTGTTGCACTCTCTGGAGTGGGAATAATAATTTTTACCCCTACGGTATCCAACGCTTACCCTAGAGTTGCACTCACTGGAGGGAAAATAGTAAATTTTACCCTCCCGCTATCCAACGCTTTCCCTACTGTTGCACTCTCTGGAGTGGGAATAGTAATTTTTACCCCTACGCTATCCAACGCTTTCCCTACTGTTGCACTCTTTGGAGTGGGAATAGTAATTTTTACCCCTACGCTATCCAACGCTTTCCCTACTGTTGCACTCTCTGGAGTGGGAATAGTAATTGTTACCCCTACGCCATCTGACGTTTTTCCTACTATTGCACTCACTGGAGTGGGAATAGTAAATTTTGCCCTCCCGCTATCCAACGCTTTCCCTACTGTTGCACTCTCTGAAGTGGGAATAGTAATTTTTACCCCTACGCTATCCAACGCTTTCCCTACTGTTGCACTCTCTGGAGTGGGAATAGTAATTTTTACCCCTACGCTATCCAACGCTTTCCCTACTGTTGCACTCTTTGGAGTGGGAATAGTAATTTGTACCCTTTTCTATCCAACGCTTTCCCTACTGTTGCACTCTCTGGAGTGGGAATAACAATTTTTACCCCTACGGTATCCAACGCTTACCCTAGAGTTGCACTCACTGGAGGGGGAATAGTAAATTTTACCCTCCCGCTATCCAACGCTTTCCCTACTGTTGCACTCTCTGGAGTGGGAATAGTAATTTTTACCCCTACGCTATCCAACGCTTTCCCTACTGTTGCACACTTTGGAGTGGGAATATTAACTTTTACCCTCCCGCTATCCAACGCTTTCCCTACTGTTGCACTCTTTGGAGTGGGAATAGTAATTTTTACCCCTAAGCTATCCAACGCTTTCCCTACTGTTGCACTCTCTGGAGTGGGAATAGTAATTTTTACCCCTACGCTATCCAACTCTTTCCCTACTGTTGCACTCTTTGGAGTGGGAATAGTAATTTTTACCCCTACGCCATCTGACGTTTTTCCTACAATTGCACTCACTGGAGTGGGAATAGTAAATTTTGCCCTCCCGCTATCCAACGCTTTCCCTACTGTTGCACTCTCTGAAGTGGGAATAGTAATTGTTACCCCTACGCTATCCAACGCTTTCCCTACTGTTGCACTTTCTGGAGTGGGAATAGTAATTTTTAGCCTTACCCTATCCAACGCTTACCCTACTGTTGCACTCTTTGGAGTGGGAATAGTAATTTTTACCCCTACGCTATCCAATGCTTTCCCTACTGTTGAACTCACTGGAGTGGGAATAGTAAATTTTACTCTCCCGCTATCCAACGCTTTCCCTACTGTTGCACTCTCTGGAGTGTGAATATTAATTTTTACCCCTACGCTATCCAATGCTTTCCCTATTATTACACTGTCTGGAGTGGGAATACTAATTTTTACCCTCCCGCTATCCAACGCTTTCCCTACTGTTGTACTCTCTGGAGTGGGAATAGTCATTTTTACCCTCCCGCTATCCAATGTTTTCCCTACTATTGCACTTACTGGAGTGGTAATAGTAAATTTTACCAGCCCGCTATTTTACGCAAAAAATATTGCATTTTTTAAATAAATATTACTTTAATATATATGTATTATTATTTCTTTTTTACTTCCATTAATTATTTATTAATTTTAAAGTAATTTAAGTATTTTTAAGTAAGTTGCAGTTAATTATATGTTTTATTTCATTAATTTTACATTAATTTTAAGACATTTAAAAAAATTCGATATTGTGACTAACTATATTTTTTACAACGATATTTAGGATTCTATATTTTTGTACTTACCTGTTTGGAGATAGGGCTTCGATATTTTGGCATTCTATATTTTTCCTTCGATATTTTGGCAATTCGATATTCTTCTCGATATTTCGTCAGTGATCCGTCTCACTGACTCCTTGATACTCTGATTGATCAAGTATTTCAGAAACGGGAGCTTTTGCTTCCCGCCGGAGGGGATATTGGGGTTGTGGCTGTGGCATAGACCGCAATGGTATCTCATGAGGCTGAGAACTTTTATCCCAGCCCACTTGAGTACGGTACAGAGCCGGTGCAAGCACCAAACCCCACTCTTCTGCAAAATCCATTGCTTGCTCCTTGGCTAAGTTGTGTGAAAAACTAGGTAGGATCACTTCCTCCCCCCTTGGAGCGGCTAAAGTCAGATTTTCTCAAAAAAGCCCTTTAATAACACAATGGATGTCACCTTCAATTAAAAGTACAATTTCATATAATCACGGAGAGCCACTCGTGTGTCAGCAATTTCTACTGTGATGAAAGTGTCATTTGCTGTCGTCTCCAGAAATGGATGAGGAGAATGCTGGTCAGGGACCTGAAACCTCTCAGGAAACCTAACTCTCGCGCGTCGCGCTAATCATAAGTGCGCTCAGATGGTTCGGGTGCCGGTGACGCTGCACTTGACCTCTGTTTCTGTTGTTGCTTCCCCTGTTTTTTATCTTTCCAATTCTATTTAGGACAAATTGGACGGTCGTCTTTATTAGACTGCGCTGTCTGAGTTTGCTGTTGTGCTGGTATTTTAGCAAAAGGCTTAAAACCTAAACTATTGTGTCCAATGATCTTATAGGCATCGGCAATAATTTTTGGTAACTCTCAGGGTTTCTTTTCTTCTGGGACAAGACGCAAAGCATTAGACACTTGAAAGTTAACTGCATCCCCCTTGACGTTCACAAGTATGAGATCAGCAACTACGTCAAACACTCTGACAAGCCTCCTTCCCAGTTCAACTGACGCCTCCGGGCCGTGCTCATCCTGAACATGCTTAATCACGGAGGGTAGCACTGTTATAGAAGGTGTGCCAAAACACTTTGCATACACTGCTGCGAACACCTTACCCCAATTCCCACAATCAGTTACCTCTGGAACTACGTCTTTCTGCAAACTTATCGTTAAAATCCTGTGTTTCTCCACAGTATTGGTATTAGGAAATACCGCTTCCAGCTGGTCAAATTTCTCAGCAAGTCAGTAAGGTAAATCATCCTTATTGTGTGGTCGCTTACCCATAACTCAATTAACCATGACGGGACTAATAGACATCCCGGCCTGGCCAGCTGGTTGCCCCGCAACCCCAGGTTTTCTCATCTGGAGATTGCGAGATACATATTGTACTAGAGCCCTATGCACCTCAATCAGGAAGGTGTGCGAGACACGCAATTCGGCTACAGTGGCTGCTAGATAACGTGGATGTGGTGTGTACTCGGCCAAAACTGGCCAAGGGGCCCCTGGAATGGGCAAAGGGCCTAACCGGACCAAAGTCACGGTGTTGGGGAGGGCGCCATTAAACCAAATACGGTGTTGCAATGCCAAAATCTGAACTTCCAGAGTCGTATATGGCCGGTACGCTACAAGTACTGCAGTGGGAGTGTATGTATGGAACAAATTATCATCACCGTTCACTGACGGAAACGTTACCCAAGAGTAAAATACCTCAAAGTGGAAAGCCGGATTGGCTCCAACCACAAAGATAAGGGCGATACCAGCGCCTGGCACACCATATGCCACCAAATGCTGACGGACAGACATCTGGCTATGCGCCGCAATATCTACTTGAGCCATAAGGACTAAGAAAAGGAATACAACCTAAAAGCGTGGCAGTGCAATAGGTTCGTAATTCACATGAATGAGAAAACCTTTTTATAATATCAAGCTTGAAAAGACCTATAAAGAATCAATACAGGTAGGTTATGCCATCACCACTGTTTACCGGAAAAACAAGAGTGAGGGTATTGTGGACAAGTAGAAGCACTACTAAGCGTCTCGTAAATAAGTACTAGCCCAAACATTAAGGGCGCCATGTTGCAGGGATTCTACTCATGCACAGAACTATTCGCAAGAAACCAGGACCTCGGTGTATTGTTGTGTACCAAAAAAGTCACCTCAGTGCCCAGAACCCCAATCCGACTAGCATCAGTGTCTCATTCGTTCTCCGTGCTACAGCGAAGGTACCAATGATTAGACAACCTAGAACATGCGACTTAGTAAACTCTCAGGAATAGTGGGAAATAAGAACACTCTTTCGCTCACACTCATACTTGTTCACAACGTGAGTAATCAGAGACACTGTATAGTTTAAAATGTTTATTTTTAAGTAACATGCTCTAAGATGCAGTACTCTAGCCATGACGAACAGTATAATGCATAAAAACAATATAATTAGCATTGTTACAATTCCATAAAGCACAAAAGAGGAAATCATATTATAATGACAATCGAAACAGGACTATAGCTCCTTTTACCACCCTCGACGTGCTCATGAGCTAGTTTAGAATAATTATAGAAGACCTCTGGGCTTTGTCAGCGAGACCCCATACCTACGAGATCAGATGCAATGAATTACATCTCAGGATCAGCACTGCTCTTCTATGTTGGAAAGGTTTTCTTAAAGTGCTTTCTCATGCATGTAATGCCATATTAAAAGCACCCGAGTTTCAGTTGGGCTGCTGTGCTTCATGTTATGTCTATGTGCGTGGGACTGGCCAAAGTGAATCAACAGCTTACATTGTTATTCGACCTTGAACAGGCTGTACAGACAGAGATCGCAGTGGTCCGCTGGATATGTGAAAGGTAGACAGTTCTCATGTGAAGCAGCGCCAGCAAAGTATTTCACGAGAACAGAGCCATGTAGTGTCGTGCGCAAAAGAGGCAGAATGGCAGCCAAGCTTATACTACTCATGCTAACTTAACAACATCTGCTGTTAACCCCATTTCCTCACTACAAGGGTAGAGAGGTGTGTCCCAGAGTGCCTAATAATAGCATATTGCTGTGCTTCTTTAGCTGAAAGTTGGGCGAAGCAGGTGGTTGCGCCAGTGGTGGTACTACCCGGTGCTGTCTATGGGGACTGAGCTGGAAAACCATGGTATGGCGCTCCTAAAGCGGATTACCATCATGTTCCTCTGACAGATAAGCAGATAAAAAAACATATTACAGGTTTTGTTTAAATTCTTATGCTCTTGTACGTTAGTACAAGCCCCATAAGGCTGATGTGTTTGGCTTATGAGATATCAGAAGGATGGATTGCTTTATGCAGTTTTGCACCCTATTTTTGCCCTCCCATAAAAAACATGCAGGTATGTTTGAAAGAATTGACTATACTTTATCATCTTGGAACCCTGGAATGTGTAGGCAGATATTAACACTTTGATAGTCATTCTGTTTAAGGCACAGTGCCATTTAATGTAAAAGCTCTATTTATTACGCACAGGTCACACAGTAAAAGGGACAGAGGTCCTCTTTCTTTCATGATCATCCTGGCTCTGTGTTCCTGAAATTTAGTTGCACAAATTTCTAATTAAGAATTTCAAATAAATTGATGTTTCAGTACTTGGCTATTATGTGATGGTTGTCTTGACTCACTCTGTCCTCATTGGTAAAAAAAAAGAAAATCTGATGTGTTCATATTCTTAGGGTCTTTGCCATGCCTATCACAAGCTTTTTTGCCAAGAAGGCTAGCCACACCTCTAGAGTGGGCTGCCTGGTCTGTACAGCTGAGGAAGACATCTGTTATTTTAAAAAGTGGTAGAATAGAGGCTTCTGGGTAGAAAATGTGACCTAATGTGGTAATTTCAGGGGTGGACTAGCTGTTGGGGCTAGTAACCCATTGGCCACTTACACCCACGCCCCTAATGCCCCTAAATCTAGGATTTAAGGGCTACCCCTGACACGAGAACCTCAGTTCTGATCTGACTTGCAACAAGGACGAAAGAAGAGACCCATGTCTGCTACAACAGGAGCTGCACAAACCAAAGAAGTGAATACACTCGTGACAACCATCCTGAAACTGCACAGCTGTGGCTTGTCCTGGACCAAAGCTCATTTCCCCCAGACAGAGGGACCCCTTTGAGATACAAAGACATCACCAGACTCCCCTGGACTAGTGGCACTAGTCCCCTGCAACCACAGGTAAAAACAATGTAGCAGAACCAAAGAATTGCTGGCCATCGGGCCCTCTGAGGGATCATCCAGAAGTAGACGGTCCAGTGCATTGTGGGAAACATAGTCTACACCTCCACGAAGTTTCAGACAGCTACCTTGATCCACGGCACGTGCAGACGTCCAACTAACTTTCTGTTGTGTTTACCGCTACCAAGACTTGTTCATCATCAGTCCGGCAACCATTCCCTTTACTTGCCGCTGCACATCGAGGGAACTCCGCAAAACCTTTAATGACGTTATCAGTGGCACTCTGTTCCCCACTAGCACCATGTAAGCTGTAAAACCAGCTCTCCTGCAGCTCTCACTGCAGTACCAAGGGCAGTCAGGACAAATCTGCATTCAGGCTTCTCGAGCCAGGTAAAATCGAACTGACGGTCGTCGCTTGGTCCTGGGACCTGCATTACTGTTAACCTCCTTGGGCTCTACGCAGCTTGACCTACAAGTGATTGATTGTCACTAGTGCTTCTTGCCATTGATAACAATGATGACGTTTTGCAGTACTGTTTTGCATTGATTTAGTTTTGCTTCTAAAATCCATAACTCCGGTTATACGTATTTGATTGACTTTGTTTTGGTGTCTAGATTTATATAAAAATCTGCTTATTTTTATAAATTGATGTCGGATTTTTTTCGAGTCATGTCAATTACGTACCTTCCATGTTGGTATGCTTAACAAATATTCCTATAGTAAAGCCTGACTGCTCTTTGCCACTCTACTAGGACTGAGCTAAGGATTTTTTATTGTGAATCCAAAGACCATCTTTGGGGTATTGTCAGAGTATTCCATGGTGAAGCCTAACCATCATCCCTACATAATACTGCACCTTACTACAAGGATGAGGGCCTGGATCCCCTCCCCAATAGCAAATATATCCAGGGACACTAACTACAGGCGGTCATGGCACCTGTGTAATACAGGCTTGTTTTTTCAAAGGAGGAATTTGAGATTGAAGATGGCTTTTATTCCCAGTATGAGCCTTCATCAGTTTATTATATACCTATCCACAGATTCATTAAACAAATTATCTTTAAAGATAGGAAAAATGTCTATATGCTTTAAACTTTCATATTTTGAGGAAGAATCCATTCAAATTGCTTAAGTAAATTTAATTCTTTACAGTATAGCTTCTATGTCCTCTTTGGCATCCGAAGATGCTACTTTATCTAATCAGATGGACAAGAAAAGGAAAGCTTTTTAAAACGTCCATATTATGCCTCCACCTTTGTGATAAGTGCAGGAACCTATTCTGTTTAATGCAGCACAAACTATTATCAAATATGTTCTGACTCTTTTTGATTGTTTACAGAAGAGATCCTTCATCTATTGACAGCACTAATGGTTTGATTTCACCTTGTATTACTTTTGATCAATTATGGCCTGCCTTGGGTGCCTCTCCTTCACAGCTAGAAGACTTCCCTTGTTGACTTTAGGGAAGATGCATGGTATTGCAGAGAGCCCTTATAAACTACCTTTCCTTCTTTGGAACTTTGGACATGAGCTGGGGGACTTGATTCAAAAGAGCTCAGGCAAAAAGAAAGTCTTGCACCCGTTCAGAATGGCCTATAATCATTCTAAGTCATTTCTTTCCAGATGGGCTTCCCAAGGATTGTCCGAAATCGTCAGTCCTTTTGTAGGAGTTCCCGTGGCCATCTGGCACCCTTCCTCAACAAAATCTCTCATCAAAAGCAACAGCCGCCTACAGTAGCATGACTATGACTCGGAAGGAGTAGCATGCTGTCGCATTTAGCAGTTGCTTCCGGCATATGTATGATTAATTCAGGATACTTAGGTCCATAACTAAGATTCAGATGGTGTAGTCGTATCATCCAGCAGTTTCTTCTGGTATGTACTCAATTCATCTAGGGTACATGGGTTAAAAAAAACCAATTCATCTGATTTCCTTAATAAAGGGAATCAATTCTCTTCAAAACACTGGACGCATACATGCTAGTCCTAAATTGTGACCAGTATTTTTGTAACCAGTGAGGAAATTTGCAAAACCCACCTTTTTATTAATATGTTAAAAAAATTCTGAATCTTAATGGGTCGCAATCTGACCTACCTCATACGTATTCATGAGTAGGTCGCAAATTGCGACTCACTACTATTGGTGGGCAGCACAGGGATGTTGGACTGGTATGGTTAGAAGACCCCATGTCTGGTATCAGGGATACTTTAAAAAAAGGTTTTAAACTTTTTAAAAATGTGTTTGAGAGTAGGCAGCCTCCTCCTTAACATTTGTTACATATACAAAGAGGAAGAGGTACCCTAACCTCTTTCCTTCTGTGAATCACTTACCACCTGCTTAGAGGTGTCGTAACTTTTCAATGTTTTGTAACCATATTTTGGTTGCAAAAGCGTGATAAATATAATAGCATTTCGGTATTCTAAGGGACCAAATGGTATCCATTCGGAATCCCATTTTAAGAAGTCAGAAAAACATTCCTGATTCCTAAAATGTGTGTAGTTCATTGCAGAAAGCATTTTTTAAGTTGCATACTCTAAGTTGTAGAGTTTTCAACCACAAAAATGCTCAGTACATCTGGCCCTCAAAGTCTGTTCAGCACTGGTTTTGTTCCCAAAACCAGACATGGATTTTGGGATGATTTTAAATTTGAAGTGTTACAACCAGTTTCTATGTCATATTCTTTTCTGGATGCCGACTCTTCAAACGGCCTGGATTTAAAAAAAAAACAGATGAAATTCTTGAATATTCTTTTGATTTCTTGTTTTTTAGTAAATGAATGGAATTTTGATAAATTTTGATAATACTTGCGGTCGCCAGTAAGTAATTATAGTTAGGACTAGTTTCCATAGGAAAAGTGTTTTTTGTTTTGCTAATAACTCTGCCGCCATTTGACTAATCTTCTCCAACTTTTCAAAACTAGTTTGCCGTTCACTTCAGCTCCTGTCGGGAAAGTTTTGGGGTGATCCGTCTAGCAGGTGCTAAGAAAAGGTGGTCATAAAATGTGTTTTCCCCATGCCATTTCCCATAAGGATTTTAGACACGACTACAGCCTGGACTACTGAATGGAATTACACAAAATTTGGCACAAAGTTAGACATTAGTCCAGAAAGAGTGATTTGTATAATTTGGTGTAAATCTGCTAAGTAGTTTTGGAGCTATTAGATTAAAAATATTAATGTATATCTACATTCTTCTATACATGCCCAGCCCCTTTTAATGGTTACCCAACCCAAGCACCATCAATTGCTTTCATTTCTGGAGCCCCACCTCCCCAGTCTGGCTGAGCCTTGGACAAATAACCCCATGCTGATAGTGCCCTACAAAGTAAAAGAACAAATAAATTGGCCCATGAAAAATTCTGACCCCCAGCCGGCACTTAATCCTCGGTCAAAAGGTCGATAAAATAATGTTTGGACATGCAAAGTCCTGTTGACGAAAGGTTAGGCTTGGCAGAAATTCTCAAACATAATATGAGGTCACTTGGCAGCTAAACAGCCTCATGAAGTTTGCTAACCTGATTAAAAGCTTCATATTCAACATTTTGCATTATTGTTATCCATCTATGAGACTGATTTCAGGGTTGAGAGGACGAATACCCAAAGTTAAATACAGTTATTAACTAGTAGCAGCATTCTCCTTGTTAAACAAGGGTTGCAGCTTGTATTTTTAACAAACCATTACTTTTACTTATGTGCCCTAGCAAGCAGCTAAGGATATGTGACAAAAAAGTCAAAGTCTAGTAAGGGAATCGTGTGTTTTACTAATTAGCACTTAGCAACAATAGGGTTGTATAAGAAACTGAGTTACTGGTTCACTGGGGTATGACCCCTGGTCAAGCAGCATAAGCAATCCTGGTCCTGGTAAGGCACAAGCCGACTCTAAATTAACCTGTGCTCAACTCTCTGGTACCTTAGCACAGACCAGTCAGGCTTCACTTAGAGGTAATGTGTAAAGTATGTGTGCAACACTACAAACAGTAATAACGTGAAAGCACCACACAAAAAGGATCCAAACCAATTTAAAAAAATAGAGCATTCTTTAATAAATAAAACAAGGGCAAAATGACAAAAATCCAATTAGTAGAACAGGAAATAATCAATTTTATAGATTTAAGTAAAAATATCGCCAAAAAGCACAAAGTGCGAAGTTTGGATATCATATTGTGCTGGACCGGGACAAAGGCACAAGTTCAGACTGATGACGATGGAGCGCAGGCTGGCTACACAGGACCCAGTGGGGCCTGCTGAACAAAGTACCCTAAATCTTGGTTGTGGAGTGTTGCGTGGATCCACGTTGAAGATCCATGACGCAGTCGAGGCGATGCATCAGTTCTGAGATGCAGCAAGGCTGCAATGTGAGAGTCTACATTGTCATTGACCATTCTGTCGACAGGGCTTGTGATGCGCAGTCAAGCATCGAGGATGCGTGTGCAGTCAGAGCGATACATTGGTTCAGGAGAGATGCAAGGCTGCAATACGGAGTCCTGCATCTTCGTCAAGGCTGGCGTTGACAAAGGATGTGAGGGCTGCGCAGTCATGGCGATGCAGCGTTTCTTAATAGCTGCCATGTGATGCAGGTTTTTGTGACAACTCCAATCCATGCTGCAGCGGTGATGCAATGGCTCTGCTTGTGATTGTGCTGCGCAACAAAGGAGATACGTTGGTTTCACTGGACCCTCAGAGGCTGTTAAGCACCTTAAGCCCACTTTCAAGGATCCAGAACTGGGGTGGCACCATATGGCAGGATAGACACACAGATGACAGAATCCAGGTGCAGGTGCAAGGTTGTTGAAGTCTTCTGTGCCTGAGGCTCAAGTCAGGAGGCCAGCCAATTAGCCTTTGGAGTCACAATGGAGCTCTGGGTTCAAGAGATGAAGGTTATGGACAGAAATCATGTGGTGGAAAAAAATGGCCGATTGATTACGCTTTGGTATGAACGCATATCTTGAACATCTCCGACATCACCATGCCTCTAACCTGATTGCCTCAATGTGCTTCACAGGCTGAGTAGCCCATTTTGCAGTGCATCCTCCTATCTGCACTCTATGTGCTGGCGGCGCTTCAAAGTTTCTTATCACCACCTCCAGCTGATCAGGGAGGCAAAGTGGTTCACCGGGTCTTGCTTCACCGTCTTGGGCTGTCAAAGCTCAGTGCTGGTTCCTGGCACATCAGAGGCTGTAAATTCAGAAACCTGTGCAGCGGTGGCAAAAACAACAGCATCAGAGGCTGCGGTACGTGGCGGCTGAATCCTTGATACTGGCCCCGGATCACGTGTCGGGAAGCTGATCCTGAAGCTGCTCCAGTCAGGAAAGGCGGCATTACTGCTACAGTCCTATGGGTCAGAAAACTCCACTCCAGTCTCAGAAATGGTGGATACACTGCTCAGCACCGTGCATGCCAAATGTGAAAGGATGGGTGTCTGCACTGGATCCTCACAATTCTTAGGGGTGGCTGAGCGCCCAAACCACACTGGAGCTGAGGGCCTGAGGCATGTTTAAAGGGTTACTTAAATGGGAGGCACCATCAGTACTGCAGGCCCACTAGTAGCATTTAATTTACAGGTCCTGTGCAAGGATAGTGCTACTTTACTAGGGTCTTGCAAGTAAATTAAATATGGCAATTGCGATAGCCAATTTTATCATATTTTAAGAAGTGAGCACATGCACTTTAGTGCGGGTTAGCAGTGGTAAAGTGTCCAGATTCCTAAGGCCAGTAAAAATGGGATCAGTAAAATAGAGGAAAAGGCAACAAGTTAGGGGGAAGACCACCTTAAGTCTGGACGGTCTAACAATCTGGGTCTATAAATCATGTGCAACTTCATTCAAAAGTGGCGAAAGATGTCAGCAATATGACATTAATCTTGAATGATATGTGGTATATATCATAAAACACAAAATGGTGAGGGGAGGAATGCTTGCAATAAGTCTAACCACTGGCAATTATGTGGAGTAGCATTCAAACTCATTGTTCTTTTACCCACCATGCCAACTCAGATTAGACCCAGCCATATGCAAATCAATAGGAACAGTCCAGGACCCCTTTGAACCGGAACACAAACAATCCAAAACCGGTTTTGGTTTGATTGGGCCTCTTCAGTCAAGTGTTCTTTGGTTTTGTTGGCACTGTGAGCAAGAGACCTCGTCTGCACCTACCCTTAACGACCAAGGCCATTCTATCAAAAACAAAAAAGATGACAGAAGGAATGCTAGCAATACATCTAACCACTGGCAATTGCTCGGTGCAGCATTCCAACCCGTCGTTCTTTTGCTCACCATGCCACCTCTGATTAGACTCACACATGTGCAAGCAGAATGATGGGTTGGAATGTCTACCCAAGTGATTACCAGTGGTTAGAGTTATTGCAAGAATTCCCTCATCACATTTTCTGTGCTTAGTTTACAAGTTCCTAAACTGTTTATAATATCGGGTATTTCATTCTTAAGGAGGCAATGGCATCAGCTATGAAATTTAGGAGAAGCTGACTGGGCTATGAACCAAAGCAGCTAGTGACAGCATGTCAATAAATCATAACCAGCTAACATCCCATGTAAACATAACGACCACCTATGCCTATGTGGCTTGTAAATCATGGGTTGGTATTGTAATCTGCCTTGTAAAACATAATCAGTTAACAACGTCTAATGTAACAACATGAACAACTACCACCATCTAGTGCCTCAATCATAAGCATCAAATATCTAGTGCATACATCTTGCATTGATTATGATATCTGGTATATAAATAAATGAGGGTGTTACTGCAGCACAGAGGTCCAGAAGCCTCCTGTAGGGATAGTTAAATAATTAGTAACACTAGTTCTAGATACAGCAAAAAGCTTGCTGTAGCTAGACCTAAAATGGCACGCACAGCAAATCTTTCTCTAATAGCTGTATGCTGAAGTGTTAAGGCCTGTTTGGCTAGCCATCCATACATGCCCTCTGGATAGCTGCCAGCGTTTGAGTTTGACTATGAGTAACACTTCCATGCTTTCAGTGTGACATTACAATGCAATATGTGTGGCAATTTGAATGGCACTTCTTTCAAAGACAAACAAAGCAGTTATGGCAATGCAATTAGATAAATATTAAAAAGATCCCCCATTTGGGCAAAGTGATGGTCAGCAATTGGTCTACATTTGGTCCACAAAATCAGAATGTAGAGTGACCTTAACTATAAAGGTGAGGATGGCAATCGTATTGGTCACATTAGCCATTTGGCAGCCCTGAAATGGGCTTACAGCTTTCCTTTCATACACACCCCCTCCACAAACGTAATTTAAATGTATCTTCGTTTGTCAAAAGCAATTATTTTCTTGATCGCAGATGGATTCAAAGCATTATTTTGCTGGCCCTGCCATGATTGCAGCTTGAGACTGTGTGGTTAGCAACAACTCTTACAAGCAAAGACTCAAACTACTGGGCTGCCTTTTAATAAATGTGTATCATGTCAGTCAAGTTGTCATAAAAAATATCATCCTCACAAATTAAACTCAAGTAGCAATCCATGATACAAATATCCTTGAAACAGACACCAATAGATTGAGTAGCCTACTTTATAGATAAGAAGTTATGTAAAAATCTGGCAAATGAAACACGCTTTGGAAACTAATGCAAGATCAATCTTGCTAGGAATAGGAATGCTTATATGAGCTTATTAAACTGTTCAAAGGTCAATCATAAAAGAGGGGGTGGTGGCATTTGTATCATGAGTGGTGAATAGTGATTACGAGTGGCGGGATGGGTTAAAAGTTGATGTTAAAACATTGAGTAGGATTGTTTAGCATATGTGGCTAAGATGAAGGATTGTCAGTGTTTGTAAGCTTTGAGTTTTTCCAGTACAGCTCTCTTTTTCTTTAAGGACAGATGTCAAGAATACCCTTCTACGAAGTATGTCAGTGTTCACTAAACCAATTCACCATGCAGAGCTTCCAAAGTACAGTTTGCAAAGTTTCATTCGCTTAAACTATCAGAGGAGGTTTTATAGGTTGTCAGGGGTTACGATGAACTAACTTTCAAGTTATGTTCAGTCATGTGTTGGAAATGGGATAGCCCCTGCATGGGAAAAGGGCGTGTACCTTTTTTTGATCTGAGTGACGCAACTGCTTGTGATATCTGGTACTTTGTCTTTTTTAGGCCCATCTCACAGGCTAATCCAGCTTGCGTCCAGGAGGATCCTTTGGCTCTGGCACGCAGTTATTGCAAGAATTCCCTCGTCACCTTTTCTGTGCTTAGTTTACATATTCCTAAACTGTTTATAATATCGGGTATTTCATTCTTGAGGAGGCAATGGCATCAGCTATGTAAGTGAGGAGAAGCAGACTGGGCTATAAACCAAAGCAGCTAGTGACAGCATGTCAATAAATCATAACCAGCTAACATCCCATGTAAACATAACGACCACCTATGCCTATGTGGCTTGTAAATCATGGGTTGGTATTGTAATCTGCCTTGTAAAACATAATCAGTTAACAACGTCTAATGTAACAACATGAACAACTACCACCATCTAGTGCCTCAATCATAAGCAGCAAATATCTAGTGCATACATCTTGCATTGATTATGATATCTGGTATATAAATTAACAAGAGTGTTACTGCAGCACAGAGGTCCAGAAGCCTCCTGTAGGGATAGTTAAATAATAAGTAACACTAGTTCTAGATACAGCAAAAAGCTTGCTGTAGCTAGACCTAAAATGGCACGCACAGCAAATCTTTCTCTAATAGCTGTATGCTGAAGTGTTAAGGCCTGTTTGGCTAGCCATCCATACATGCCCTCTGGATAGCTGCCAGCGTTTGAGTTTGACTATGAGTAACACTTCCATGCTTTCAGTGTGACACTACAATGCAATATGTGTGGCAATTTGAATGGCACTTCTTTCAAAGACGAACAAAGCAGTTATGGCAATGCAATTAGATAAATATTAGAAAGATCCCCCATTTGGGCAAAGTAATGGTCTGCAATTGGTCTACATTTGGTCCAAATAATCAGAATGTAGAGTGACCGTAACTATAAAGGTGAGGATGGCAAACATATTGGTCACATTAGCCATTTGGCAGCCCTGAAATGGGCTGACAGCTTTCCTTTCATACACTCCCCCTCCACAAAGGTAATTTAAAATGTATCTTCTTTTGTCAAAAGCAAATATTTTCTTGATCGCAGATGGATTCATTATTTTGTTGGCCCTGCCATGATTGCAGCTTGAGACTGTGTGGTTAGCAACAACTCTTACAAGCAAAAACTCAAACTACTGGGCTACCTTTTAATAAGTATGTATCATGTCAGTCAAGTTGGCATAAAAAATATCATCCTCACAAATTAAATTCAAGTAGCAATCCATGAAACAAATATCCTTGAAATAAATACCAAGGGCCCGATTCACAGAACTAACTTAAGACAAAATCCTAAACTTACTACTTTTGGTTTTCACAGAAGGCATTTAGTAGTGGTAAAGTTTGGATTTTATCTTAAGTCTGTCTTAAGTCTGTCTTAAGTCTGTCTTAAGTCTGTCTTAAGTCTGTCTTACGTCTGTCTTACGTCTGTCTTACGTCTGTCTTAAGTCTGTCCTAAGTTTATCTTAAGTTTGTCTTAAGACTGTCTTAAGTCTGTCTTAAGTCAAACTTAAGACAAAATCCTAACTTTACTACTACTAACTGCCTTCTGTGAATACCACAAGTAGTAGGACAGACTTAAGACAGACTTAAGACAGACTTAAGACAGACTTAGGACAGACTTAAGACAGACTTAAGACAGACTTAAGACACACTTAAGACACACTTAAGACACACTTAAGACACATTTAAGACACACTTAAGACACACTTAAGACACACTTAAGACAGACTTAAGACAGACTTAAGACAGACTTAAGACAGACTTAGGGCAGACTTAGGGCAGGCTTAAGACAGACTTAACCCCTTCCATGCGCGCCGAATTCCCGCGCTGTGCGGGCGTTTTCATTAGTGGGCTGGGATTCGGACGGCCGGGAGCCGTCGTGCGCACAAGGCCACCGTGACACGTGACGGCTCCCGGCCGTCGCGAGCATGGAAGAGGTTAAGACAAAATCCTAACTTTACTACTACTACTACTAAATGCCTTCTGTGAATACCAAAAGTAGTAAGTTTAGGATTATGTCTTAAGTCAGTTCTGTGAATCGGGCCCCAACAGATTGAGTGCCCTCCTTTATAGATAAGAAGTTATGTAACAATCTGGCAAATGAAACACGCTTTGGAAACTAAAGCAAGATCAATCTTGCTAGGAATAGAAATGCTTAGATGAGCTTATTAAACTGTTCAATGGTCAATGTTAAAATAGGTGGTGGTGGCATTTGTATCATAAGTGGTGAATAATGTTTACGGGTGGCGGGATGGGTTAGAAGTTGATGTTAAAATGTTGGGGGCGTGGCTTGAGCGCCGACGGGGATGGTAGCTGGTTGATCTCGCTCCGTACCAAGATCGAGATAACCCACGAGGGGCGGCTGACGGAGTACTTTGCGGCGGCTCTCAGTTTCATATTTCGCTAGCGGAATGTCTGCTGTCCCGTAGGTCACTCCTTTCATGCCACAGTGAGCCTGCATTTTGATAAAATTCGCCTTCGACATGCGGCGTGCTTCCTGAGTGGACCGCGGCTGCCATCTTGTCCTTATCGCGGCTCTGCCTCAGCGCGGCAGCTAACGCTCAAGAGTTATGCCGCTTTGTATACAATTTTTACAATTTTTATGAGGACGACAGGGGCTAGCTAATTTTTAAGTATATATACTTTTATTCCCTTGGAATTCACCTTTGCTTTGCGGCGCGCTTTGTGTATAGAACGCAACAGCAATTTTGGGTCCTCGCAATACCTGGACCTGAGTGACGGTTCTCTTCATAGCTTTTCTGCCCAAGGAAATTATTTGCTTCGTCCAAAAAGGCTCAGTATTTTATAAGATAAAGCCAAGGCAATTCTTTTCTACTTGGTTTCTCTTTCATGCGCACTACTACTTGGATGTATTGTGACTATTTGGTCAATGGCATCTCCTATGTCTGCCCTACGTCATAACCTCTTATGGATAATACTGCTTTCTTCATGAAATGACTTTATGTGCAACATCCTGCAATAACTATTTTTAAACCGCATCTAAGCTATGAAGACCTCTGATATGTTATGACTCAGTGTAACTATGCCGGTTATATCCCTATTTTGAAGTTCTTTTACTCGAACTCTAAGTCTATGAAGGTGTGCTCTTCTTTTATGAATTTGCCTTGAATCTGCTCTATTTATTTGCTGCACCACAGTCTTCACATGCTTGTTCAACTGAATCACTGTACCTTTTGAGTTTAGGTTTTTCTTCTACTTTTCTACGTGGGACATCTTTTTGTGACGCACTTTGGCCTGTCATACAAAACTGGTCACATTTGATTGATAATAAGCTTCATTGAGTGGCTCAAGCACTTTTCTTCACTTTGTGTTTCCTTCTGGGCAGATGGACTGAGTCAGGCTCTTCATGTTCTGAGTGTTTTCTTGATTGATTGGAGGATACCTTCCTGTGCAGGGTGACATCAATCTTACTCTTGTTGTCTCGAAGCAAGGAACATAAACTTGACGGTTGCTAAAGGATTCATACTCTGATCTCTACGTGGCCTATTTTTGCAGTCCTCAAACTTTTAATATATACACCTACATGGAGCCTTCTTCTTCTTTGGGTCAGAAAAATATCTCAGCAAATATGTCTGCCTCTCGTAAAGATCCTAATTTGGGCGCTCCTCCTAAACGCCATAAGAAGGGACCTAACTCACCTAAAAAAGTTGCCACTACCCATATCGATGGAAGACCTTATGGAGGAGATAAAGATACTCAAACCTTTTGTCATGGATACTAAGGCCACCCTTCAGAGATTGGCCGAGAAGTGGTCTAACTTGGATTCAAGAGTGTCTGCTGTGGAACAACGCATCAGTGATACTCAGGATGTGATACCTCAAGTTGCGGCTCTGTCTAAAGAAATTGCTCTCCTCAAGACGCAAAAAGAAGACTTAGAAAATCACACAGATGCAATAACCTTCATACTTATGGTATTCCGGAGGGAGAGGAGGGGTCCAACATGTTGGCCTTCTTAAAAACTTTCATTCTCAAAATTGTTGGTCTTAAAGATGGCACAACTTTCAATTTACAGCGTGCCCATTGTATCAGCCCTAAAACTGGAGGTTTATCTTCTTCATCGTCAGCAAGCCGTCCTAGAGGAATAATTGTTCTGTTTCTGGAATACACTGAAACGTTAATCGTCCTTACAGCGGCAATGTCCAGAAAGCAGATGTTGTGGTCCGGTCAAAAAGTTTTTTTCTTTCAGGATGTGGCCCGTGCCACTGCAGCTCGTTGGAAGGGATTCTTTTCACTTTGCCCGGCTCTTCGATCCATGAATGCCAGATATGGGCTAGTTCATCTCTGCTTCTTCAAGGTTACCTATAAAGAGCGGTCCTACTCCTTCGATCGTCCTGAAGACTTGAGACAATTTATCTCTCGCCATAAAGGGGACGAGATGGATTTTGGAGGGTCTTGAGTAGCCTTGTTGACCCTCTCTTGTTATCTGTTTTTAAGTTCAATGTTTCTATTCTAATGTTCTGATGATATTTGTCTCTTATGATGTTGTCGTTTATGTTTCAATATTGTTGTTTTCTCCGGATTATTAGGGCCTGCTAACTATTGTGATTTTTCTTTGTCTTTCCTTGTAGCTGTTTTTCATGCTGTGCCGACCCATTCCCCAGATGTCTCCCTCCTTCCTGCCCTTTCATCCCTTTCCCTAGGCTCACTGTTACTCCTTATGTCTCGTAAGTGTTCAGTCTCTATTTGTTATTTTGGTCATTGTTGTTCGCTTGTTCCATTTCCATTTATGTAATTGGTCTCCCTTGATTTGTTATTGTATATTAGATCTCTTCTCTTTTCTAATTATTTTTCTATCTAGTGGATTCATTTGATCTTGGTTCGGAGGTGGTTTTGCATTCTGTCCTGTCTTGCAGCTCCCCGCCCCCGATGTCATTTCCTTTACTCTGGATATCTATTCCGTTCTTCTTGACTGAAGTCTCTCGGCTTCTAGTAAACTGTTCTTTTACTATCTTCTATTCCCCATACCCTTTCATTCTTTCCTCTCTCCTCTTTGTTTCTTTTCTCTCTTCATTCTTTCTTTCATTCTCCCCTTCTTATCCTCTGGATTTCCTTGTTTTTCCTCGCACGTGTTTTCTTTATTTGATCCTTTGCTTGTATCTTCACTGTTTCCCACTCTTTTTCCTCCCTTTAAAATCATATTTTGTACCTTTTACATGCATTAATTATACTGTTTTTGGTTGCCCTTATAGTGATTTTATATTTTTGCTGAATCGCATGATGTTTTTGTCAGTATTAATGTTTTTCTTTCCCTTGCAATGAATGAAAATGTTCGGATTGTCTCATGGAATGTAAAGGGATTGCGTAACCCTGTTAAAAAAACAACGGGTTCTTACACATCTTTCTAAGCTCCATTGTAAAATAGCAATGCTACAAGAAACGCATCTCAATGAGAATGATGATAACTCCCTTAAAAAACAATGGGTGGGCCATGTTTATAGTTCTCCATCTAAAGACAGAAAAAATGGAGTAGTCATATTTCATAAATCCTTATCCCTCATGATAGATAAAGAGGAGAAGGACGATGATGGTCGTTGGCTTCTTCTACATACTAGTATTAACGGGTCTCATGTTTCTTTGCTTAACATTTATGGCCCCACAGGCATTGATTCACACTTATGGCAATCCATGTCCCATACTCTCCATGCATGTTCTGACTCTAATCTCATAGTGGGTGGTGATTGTACTCAGGTTATGGATCCTTTTACAGATAGGAAATCATCCTCTAGGTATATTCCAAATAAAATGCAGAAAACATTTGTTAAGACCATCAATACAAGGGGCCTCGCAGATGCATGGAGAAAATTTAACTCCGATTGCTTGGAATATACGTTTTATTCCCCCGCTCATAACTCTACATCTAGAATTGATTATATTTTCTTAAGTCCGCACCTCCTTCCCAATCTACTGCATGCAGAAATCGACTCCATTCTTATTTCTAATCATGCTCCTGTTTTAATTAGTTTAGACCTTCCTTCCTTATCTTCCAAATCTCGTCGCTGGCTTTTTAATAATTATCTCCTTCAAGATCCCTCCTTTCTTGGACATTTCAAAAATTTTGTTTCTGAATTCTTTCTCCTTAACACTAGTCAAGATATGCCCTTTCACACGGTCTGGGATTCCTTCAAAGCAACAGCCAGAGGCTTCATTATAGATTATGTAGCTCGCAAGCGAAAACAACATCTCAAGGAATCCGTTACTTTGCTCTCTTCCATTAAAAAATTGGAACATGCCTACTTTTCTTCTAAATCTGTCGACACCCTCAGGACTCTAATCCAAGCAAAGCTTGACTTTAATAGGAAATCTACGGAAGAAGCCTCCGGGACGTTGTTAAAAATTAATTCTAAATTCTATGGGGGTCGCAATAGTGCTATTAAATTGTTGGCGAACTATTTGAAGATTAAGTCTCAAAGATCTAGAATAGTCGAGATTGTTGATGATCAAGATATTCCCCGCCTTAAAGATGAAGAAATATTAAACTGCTTTACAGACTTCTATAAGACCCTTTATACCCCTGAGTCTTCTCCTTCTGATGCAGATCTGGACCCTTTTTTTTGATTCATTACCTCCCCGCATTTCCCCTCTCCCTGATTGTTCCATTTTAGAAAAAGACATATCCCTTTCAGAGATTAAATCTGCTTTGTCCTTGTTACCTAAAGATAAGGCCCAGGATCCTGACAGTCTCACTACTGAGTTCTATTCTTGCTTTTCTTCTGTTCTTTTGCCCCATCTTTTATCTCTTTTCCAACATTTTGTCCTTAATGGTGAGGCTAGAAGCTCTTTTCTTGAAGCTATGATTTGTTTTATTCCCAAAAAAGATAAAGACCCATCCCGATGTGCCAAATACCGCTCTATATCTTTGATTAATCTTGATTGCAAGTTATTTGCCAAGGTATTAGCTCTTCGTATCAATCAGGTCGTTCCCAATCTAATTGGTTTCAAACAAACAGGGTTTGTTAAGGGAAGGAACATTTCAGATAATTCTAGAACTTTTCTCAATAGTATTCATCTTGCTTCTAGGAGCTCTTCCCCTATAGCTGCCATAACACTGGACGCTGAAAAAGCTTTTGATCGCGTTCATTTGCTTTTCATGATGCGTTCTCTTAAATGGCATGGTTTTGGTCCTTCTATTTTGTCCCTTAAAAATGTATTATACTCTTCCCCGTCCACTTCAGTTTTTGTTAATGGTTCTCAATCTTCTTACTTTCCTCTACAAAGGGTACTCGTCAAGGATGTCCTCTCTCCCCGTTACTTTTTATCCTTTCCCTCGAGCCCTTTCTCCATTCTCTACGGCACTCCCCTACTTTCCGAGGCTTTACGCACAAATCTGTTGAAATTAAATTTACTACTTATGCAGATGATATTATGTTATATGTTACCGATCCCGCTATCTCTATGCCTGCTTTTACTGAACTTCTTTCTTCCTACGCGGCCCTGTCAGGTTACAAATTGAATTTTTCCAAATCTGATGTACTGCCCTTAAACAAATATTGTTTAAGGAGTATGTTTGAAGGTATTGATTTTAAATGGAATACGAAGAATATTACTTGCTTAGGGATTAAGTATTCTTCAACTCTTACAAAAACGATTCAGTTTAATTTGGAAGAGGTTCTATCAAAAGTAGATAACATGGCAGATAGATGGTCTCCCCTGATTTGTCATGGTGGGGTAGATTGGACTCCATCAAAATGATGTTGCTTCCCGTTATTAACTTTTATTTATCCATGTTACCAGTTAAAATACCACTGAAGTTTTTTAAAACCCTTTACGGAATTCTGAGTAAATTTCTTTGTAACGGTAGGAATGCTCGCATTTCTCTAGCGCTTCTCTCTGCTCCTAAAGATCGGGGTGGCGTCCTTTTTCCCAATTTTTGACAATATCATTCCTCTTTTCTAATTCGCCAAATGTTACCATGCCTATTTACTTTGGGAGGAACTTTCACCTCTGTATGGCACAGGTTGGAGGAATCTTTGATCTCTCCTTTCCTGTTTTCCCTCTTAGCTAGCTTTACCCATTCCCTTGGTCTTTTAATTACCCAACGATTTCAAAATGTATTTCAACCTTACACCCTATTAAATGTAAACCTCATAGTCCTTTACAGATATTTTTGGACTCTCCTCCTTGGCATAACAAAGGTATCAAAGTCTCCAATTGCACTAATTTATTTGGAAGGTACCAAAGGGATCTTTCAGGTTAAGCAATTAATACAGGATTCTCGTTGTCTTTCCCTACAAGAAGTTCAGTCTACATTTGACCTACCTATTTCCTTGTTATTGAGATACGAATCTTTACGATTGCTCTTGATGGATCAGCTTTCTCTACTCTCTAGTTCTCCTCCTCATTCTCAAGACCTCTGATAGAACCTTTACCCTCTTCCCCTTTAATTAGAGCCTCTCATGTTTTACAAATACCTGCATTTTTCCACTCTCAGTCGCACTAAAAGTAAAATTGAGCTCTTATGGGAAGCTGATTTACAGCATACTCTTTCTGTTCAAACATGGACCTCCATTTGGACACGCATACACCGCACCTCTTGCAATTCGAGCACCACTCAGACCCTTTACTATTTTTATCGTAGACTATTTTTAACTCCATTATCACTCTCCAAGTACAGTTCAGACTTATCCCTGAATTGTTGGGAATGTCCCACTACTCCTGGCTCATTCATAGATTCCTTTTTTCTTTGCCCCAATATTGCTCCTTTTTGGACTAAGGTATGTGAAGCAATATCCTCTATTTGCACTATCACATTTCCCTTTGACATATACTCAATTTTTTGGGGAAGTAACTCCACAGATTGGTTTGGTTCTCGAAAAGTGGGCCTATTTGTGGATTTGTTAATTGCTATTGCCTTTCAGGTAATTACCTCTAACTGGAAGGATGCTTCTAAAGTCTCTTTTTCCGCCTGGTGGAACCTTCTTTGCTATCACCACAGACTGGACAGAGTGTCTTCCAAAACTTCTCAACAACTTATTCGTAAAGAAGCCCTCTGGTCTCCGCTTACCAATTACCTATCTGCTTCTGCACTACGTAATCAAGATTGCTCCTTTGTTTTTCAACCACCATGAGTACCTTTTTCTTTTCTTCTTCTTTTATATGTCACATGTATAGTTATCATTCTGTTTCTTTTTGGGATACAATATGATTGTTATAATATTAATGTTTCAACACAATATTAGATGAAGATACTGCTATATCTTTATCCCTTTTTCTCTCTTCTTTCTCCCTCCTTTTTCTTTTTTCTTTCCCCCTTCTCTGTTCTCTTTCTCTTCTTTCCTCTTCTTCCTTTTCTTTTCTTCCTTCCCCGTTCGCAAGATCTTCCCTTCATCTGACAAAAACAAAAAAATGTAAATTGCTATTTTGTCTCCGGGTACAATGTTTTATTATTGCTTTTCTTCTTTGGAATATCTTTATATTTTGGACAGGTTTTTTTGTGTTATTTATTCCATCAAATCATTTATTTAGTTTCCTAATCTATTGCTATTCTTTTTACTAGTTTTGCTACATACTGTACCTATGTTCCTAATTACTTCAATAAAGCTCTTTAAACATAAAAAGTTGTGTAGGATTGTTTAGCATGTGTGGTTAAGATGAAGGATTGTCAGTGTATGTAAGCTTGGAATTTTTCCAGTACAGCTCCCTTTAACTTTAAGCACATATGTCAAGAATGCCCTTCTACCAAGTATGTCAGTGTTCACTTAACCAATTCACCATGCAAAGCTTCCAAAGTACAGTTTGCAAAGTTCCATTTCTTAAACTATCAAACAAGGTTTTATAGGTTGTCAGGGGCTCCAATGTACTAACTTTCAATTTATGTTCAGTCATGGCTCCGAGACCTGAAGGGTTCACTAGCTGGCTTGAGGCTGCTGTTGCTGTCCTGGGTTGGCCATATTAAGTGGTGGTGACAGCGTATTTGTTTTATAATTCTAGCGCTGAATAGGCCCCATTGCTTAGTAGTTCTGGTCTGACTATCAGCCTGAAGGTTGCTCACAATCTATCTAAAGTATTTAAGTATTGTTCACAAATCTTGCAAGATTTATTTCCTTCTTGTCTATATAAACAGTCTTTATGCCTTCAGTATGATACGTTTTGGTATGATGGAGGCCTGGAAGTGCTTGGAGAGGAGGAATGAAATTTCTCGGGTGCCTGAAAATTAGAACCGTGAAAGAATGACTAATTTCTTCCATGCACTTATAAAAAATTAACCTGATGTTGTTGCTGCAGCTAAAGGGTCCGAGACAGACCGACCTCTTGCTAAACTCTTAGCTGTTGACCTCTATGAGGATTTTAGGAAAGTGCTCTTTTTGTATGATCACCCTTCCAATTGGTGCTCCAGTGCTCATGGTTATGACTCTGCAAGTGCCCTGTAACCTGCTGTCCAGAGCCCAGAGCCAATGCTCTCGCTGTAAAATTGATATGTGTGAATTGGTAACCCCACTTGGTAAGGACTTTAACCCCCTTATAAGTCTTTAGTATAAGGCATCAGTGGTACCAGGGGCATGGGTTTAAAGGGGTCAACAGGGCCTGAAGCTCTGTTTGTGCCACCCTGAGTGACCCACATAGACTACTGACAGCAGGCCTGTCATTGCAGATTGCAGGAGCAGTGCAAACTACTCGAACTCAACTTTGCCCTCACCATGTGCAGCAAAGTCAATGTACTATTTTTAGGTCGAGCTGTCTGCAAGACCTGTTGTATCTCTTCTGTGGGCTTTTGGCACCTCCGCTGATTGCCATTGGTTGTCATCTGAGGCATTCAGAAATGCTGGCTTCCTATTAGTGAATTTGTGCAAATGTCCATCCTTTGTGTGCTTAGCTCCCTTCCCGGTGATCTCACTAAGAAATCATTTTGGTTGGCCATCACAGAGTACAGCGTGTGATGGCCTCTCCTCCCTCCTCCTGTCTCGGCATTGCAATTTTCATATTTTTTCCCAGTGATATGCTTGTTTTTGGTAGACATGGGGAGATTCACTTCCCCTCCTATTTTACTGCCTGTATCCTGCAGGTCAACAGTCTTGATTCAAGGGAAGATGGTGTATACTCTATCAAATGGTTTTTACTCAGTATGCACACTTTTTCTGGGTGGCAGGCGTGTGTAGATCACCATTTCCATTTTGCACTCTTCGCTCATGTGCTTGGCTGGGGCAGGAAGGGCAGTATTTTTGATTGACAAATGCACTGTTTCATAATAGTTATTGTAGAAAATATTTAACCTTTACCAAATCCTTCCAGGGAAAGTATGCATTGTCTTATTGAAGATCATGCTCGAGGAATCAGACATAAGCCTTTTCCATAACGATCGCTTCCTAAATTAGCTGCCATGACAGCTAGTACAGCCACCACTTGCTTTCTCCTTTTTCTATGTCTATTGCTCTTTGTTTATTGTGGTCACTGAGATGGGTTTTTAAAATAACTCCCATCATGCCTCACGGTTTCCTAATGGATTCATGCTGATTGGCCAGCTTGCACGGAGGTGTGTTTTTTCAAACCTAGCAGGAGCGCACTCAGAGCTGTGCAAGAAGCTGAACATTTCTAACGCTTTGACTTGTTTTGCTCCTGCTGAATAGGCAGTGGGTTACAACGCGTGTGATCGCTGAGGTAAGTTGATCACTTTTTAATGTCTGGCAGGGATTCATTGAATAAGCTAGGCTATTGGCTGGCTGATCTAATGGAGCACTCTTTAATCAGTCATATTAGGCAGTGCTCAGTGAGCAATGAGAAGCAGTTCCTAAACATGGGTGAAAGCTCCGGTGCTCGAAAGCTCCATCTACAGCTTTAATGTGTGGCTTTCCTTTCTGCTGCATTAAGGATGGTGAAGGGATTCTGCTCATGCACAGAACTATGTGCAGGAAACCAGGACCTCGGTGTATTGTTGTGTTCCAAAAAAGGCCACCTCAGTGCCCAGAACCCCAATCCGACTAGCATTAGTGTCTCATTCGTTCTCCGTACTACAGCGAAGCTACCAATGATTAGACAACCTAGAACATGCGACTTAGTAAACTCTCAGGAATAGTGGGAAACAAGAATACTCTTTCGCTCCCACTCATACTTGTCCACAACGTGAGTAATCAGAGACACTGTATAGTTTAAAATGTTTATTTTTAACTAACGTGCTCTAAGATGCAGTACTCTAGCCAAGACGAGTAGCATAATGAATAAAAACAATATAATTAGCATTCTTACAATTCCATAAAGCACAAAACAGCAAATCATATTATAATGACAGTGAAAACAGGACTATAGCTCCTTTTACCACCCTACCCGTGCTCATGAGCTAGTTTAGAAAATTTATAGATGACCTCTGGGCTTTGTCAGCGACACCCCAGATCTACGAGATCAGATGCAGTGAATTACATCTCAGGATCAGCACAGCTCTTCTATGTTGGAAAGGTTTTCTCCAAGTGCTTTCTCATGCATGTAATGCCATCGTAAAAGCACCCGAGTTTCATTTGGGCCGCTGTGCTTTATGTTATGTCTATGTGCGTGGAACTGGCCAAAGTGAATGAACAGCTTACATTGTTATTCGACCTTGAACAGGCTGTACAGACAGAGATCGCGGTGCTCCGCTGGATATGTGAAAGGTGGACAGTTCTCATGTGAAGCAGCGCCAGCAAAGTATTTCATGAGAACAGAGCCATGTAGTGTCGTGCGCAAAAGCGGCAGAATGGCAGCCAAGCTTATACTACTCATGCCAACTTAACAACGACTGCTGTTAACCCCATTTCCTCACTACAAGGGTAGAGAGGTGTGTCCCAGAGTGTCTAATGATAGCATATTGCCGTGCTTTTTTAGCTGGGAGTTGGGCGAAACAGCTGGTTGCGCCAGTGGTGGTACTACCCGGTGCTGTCTTTAGGGACTGAGGTGGAAAACCAGGGTATGATGCTCATAAAGCGGATTACCGCCATGCTCCTCTGAGAGATAAGCAGATAAAACATATTACAGGTTTTGTTTAAATTCTTATGCTCTTGGACGTTAGTACAAGACCCATAAGGCTGATGTGTTTGGCTTATGAGATATCAGAAGGATGGATTGTTTAATGCAGTTTTGCACCCTATTTTTCCCCTCCCATAAAAAATATGCAGGTATGTTTGACAGAATTGACTATACTTTATCATCTTGGAACCCTGAAATGTATAGGCAGATATTAACACTTTGACAGTCATTCTGTTTAACGCACAGCGCCATTTAATGTGAAAAGCTCTATTTATTACGCACAGGTCACACAGTAAAAGGGACAGAGGTCCTCTTTCTTTCATGATCATCCTGGATCTGTGTTTGTGAAATTTAGTTGCACAAATTTCTAATTAAAATTTCAAATAAATTGATGTTTAAGTACTTGGCTATTATGTGATGGTTGTCTTGACTCACTCTGTCCTCATTGGTAGAAAAAAAAAAAATCTGATGTGTTTATATTTTTAGGGTCTTCGCCATGTCTATCACAAGCTTTTTCGCCAAGAAGGCTAGCCACACCTCTAGAGTGGGCTACCTGGTCTGTACAGCTGAGGAAGACGTCTGTCATTTTAAAAAGTGGTAGAATAGAGGCTTCTGAGTAGAAAAGGTGACCTACAACCCGGCTGTGGTCATTTCAGGGGTGTACTAGCTGTTGGGGCTAGTAACCCATTGGCCACTTTCACCCACATCCCTAATGCCCCAAAATCTAGGATTTAACCCCTTCGCTGCCAGGCCTTTTCCCCCTCCTGTGCCAAGCCCTTTTTTGGCTATTTGGGGTAGTGCGCGCTGGGGCCCCTGTAACTTTTTGACCACATAAGGTATCCACGCCAAATTTGCTTACTTTTCTTCCAACATCATGGGGCTTCTGAAGGTACTCAGGGTTTGTGGATCCCCCTGGAGGGGTCACAGAAATGAGCCAAAATATAGCAAAATGTAGGTTTTTTGGGGGAAAATGGGAAAAACGGGCTGCAAATGAAAGCTTCTGGGTTTTTCCCTGCAAGTGTTATCAAAAAAGGGTTTGTGGGGCTGAAATCACCATTTCCCCAGCTTTTAGGGGATACCAGACTTTTGTCAGAAACCCAACATTTTTTACACAGTTTTGGCATTTTTCTGGGACATAGCCTATTTTTGCTGTTTTTTGTGCTTTCGACCTCCTTCCAGTTAATGGTAGAAATGGGTACAAAAGCAATAATGGACCCTGGAAAGCTATACATTTTAGAGAAGTAGACAAAATTCTGAATTCAGCAAGGGGTCATTTGTGTAGATCCATCAAGTTTTTTTTATAGAAACTAACATTTAAATATAGGATAAATTGAAAATTTGTTGAATAAAAAAGCCTTTTGTGTCAACGTTTTCACCTGTAACTTCTTCTAATTATGACATCTCTTTGAAAGCAATATACCGTTACATCCGCTGGACATTACTGGTTGTGGGGATATATAGGACTTGTAGGTTCACCAAGAACCCGACGAACCCAGAGCCAAAAACTGAGCAGCAACTTGCAATGGTTTTTTATTATGTACCGGGTATATAGTAATTATTCTGTAAAAATGTGTACATGGAAAAATCGGTATGAAAGACACCTATGTATTTCTGAAATGGGAACAAAATATAGAGTTTAGAAACAGTAGACATTTGCACATTTCCGAAATTGGGAATACTCATACTAGCATGAGAATTATCAGTCATTTTTTAGAATGACTTCTTTTTTACACAATGTCTTTCCTTAGGAAGGCAGAAATGCATCGAAAGTCAAAAGGTAATAACAGTTCCTTTACAAATCTGAATTACCCTAAGTCTCCCGATAAAAACAGTGCCTCACTTGTAGGGGTAGGCATAGTGCCCACGACAGGAAATGGCTCAAAACCCAACGTGAACACACCACATTTTCACAATGCAAAATTACCCTAGCTGTAGTTTTTTAACCCTAGCTCTGCCAGCACCAATGGAAACCTAACAAACCTATACATTTTTGAAAACTAGACACCCAGGGGAATCCAGGATGGGGTGACTTGACTGCCTCCTAGCAGGTTCTGTTACCCAGAATCCCTTGCAAACCTAAACAATTGCCAAAAAAACACTTTTTCCCCACATTTATCTGGTGGAAAGTTGTGGAATCTGTGTGGATCCACAAATTTCCACCCACCCCGCGTTCCCCAAAGTCTTCCGTGAAAAATGGTACCTCACTTGTGTGGGTCAGCTTAGTGCCCGCAACAGGAAACGGCGCAAAACATAATATGGACACACCTCAATTTCGTAGGGAAAAATGACCCTTTTTTGGCAAAGTGCCTAGCTGTAGTTTTTGAACCATAGCTCTGCCGGCACCCAGGGAAACCTAGCAAATCTATACATTTATGAAAACTAGACATCCAGGGGAATCCAGGATGGGGTGACTTGACTGCCTCCCACCAGGTTCTGTTACCCAGAATCCCTTGCAAACCTCAAAAATTGCCAAAAAAACCTAATTTTTCCATATTTCTGTGGTGGAAAGTTCTGGAATCTACTTGGATCCCACCCACCCAGTGTTCCCCAAAGTCTTCCGAGAAAAATTGTACCTCACTTGTGTGGGTCGGCCTGGTGCCCACGTCAGGGAACGGCGCAAAACGCAACGTGGACACACCTCAATTTCGCTGTGAAAAATGACCCTTTTTTGGCAAAGTGCCTAGCTGTAGTTTTTGAACCATAGCTCTGCCGGCACCTAGGGAAACCTAGCAAACCTATACATTTTTTAAAACTAGACACCCAGGGGAATCCAGGATGGGGTGACTTGACTGCCTCCCACCAGGTTCTGTTACCCAGAATCCCTTGCAAACGTCAAAAATTGCCCAAAAAACCACATTTTCCCCATATTTCAATGGTGGAAAATTCTGGAATCTGCATGGATCCACAACTTTCCACCCACCCTGTGTTCCCCAAAGTCTTCGGAGAAAAATGGTACCTCACTTATGTAGGTCGGCCTAGTGCACGCGACGGGTAACGGTGCAAAACGCATCGTGGACACACCTCAATTTTGCAGTGAAAAATGACCCTTTTTTGGCAAAGTGCTTAGCTGTAGTTTTTTAACCCTAGCTCTGCCGGCACCTAGGGAAACCTACTAAACCCACACATTTCTGAAAACTAGACACCCTGGGGATTCCAGGGAGGTATGGCTTGCGTGGATCCCCTAACGTTTCCTTACCCAGAATGCCCTGCAAACCTCAAATTTAGCTGAAAAAATCACCTTTTTCTCACATTTTTGTGTGGGAAAGTTGTGGCATCACCGGGCTGACACAAATTTCCTACCACCCAGCGTTCCCCGGGGTCTCCCGATAAAAACGGTGCCTCACTCGTGTGGGAGGCCCAAGTACCCGCGACAGGCAAGGGCCCAAAACGTAGTGAGGCGACATGAAAATTGCCTATCTCAAAACGACCTGGTTTTGCAAGGGGGTCACTTGGGTTTTTGGCCCGGTGCTCAGCGGCCACCTAGGGAAACCTACCAAACCCACACATTTCTGAAAATTAGACACCCAGGGGATTCCAGGGAGGTATGGCTTGCGTGGATCCCCCAACGTTTCCTTACCCAAAATGCCCTGCAAACCTCAAATTTAGCTGAAAAAATCACCTTTTTCACATTTTTGTGTGGGAAAGTTGTGGCATCACCGGGCTGACACAAATTTCCTACCACCCAGCATTCCCCCGGGTCTCCCGATAAAAACGGTGCCTCACTCGTGTGGGAGGCCCAAGTACCCGCGACAGGCAAGGGACCAAAACGTAGTGAGGCGACATGAAACTTGCCTACCTCAAAACGACCTGGTTTTGCAAGGGGGTCACTTGGGTTTTTGGCCCGCTGCTCGGCAGCCACCTAGGGAAACCTACCAAACCCACACATTTCTGAAAACTAGACACCCGGGGGATTCCAGGGAGGTATGGCCTGCGTGGATCCCCCAACGTTTCCTTACCCAGAATGCCCTGCAAACCTCAAATATAGCTGAAAAAATCACCTTTTTCACACATTTTTGTGTGGGAAAGTTGTGGCATCACCGGGCTTTCGACCTCCTTCAGGTTAATGGTAGAAATGGGTACAAAAGCAATAATGGACCCTGGAAAGCTATACATTTTAGAGAAGTAGACACAATTCTGAATTCAGCAAGGGGTCATTTTTGTAGATCCATCAAGGTTTTTTTATAGAAACTAACAGTTAATTATAGGATAAATTGAAAATTTGTTGAATAAAAAAGCCTTTTGTGTCAACGTTTTCACCTGTAACTTCTTCTAATTATGACAGCTCTTTGAAAGCAATATACCGTTACATCCGCTGGACATTACTGGTTGTGGGGATATATAGGACTTGTAGGTTCACCAAGAACCCGACGAACGCAGAGCCAAAAACTGAGCAGCAACTTGCAATGGTTTTTTATTAGGTATATAGTATTTATTCTGTAAAAATGTGTACATGGAAAAATCGGTATGAAAGACACCTATGTATTTCTGAAATGGGAACAAAATATAGAGTTTAGAAACAGTAGATATTTGCACATTTCCGAAATTGGGAATACTCATACTAGCATGAGAATTATCAGTCATTTTTTAGAATGACTTCTTTTTTACACAATGTCTTTCCTTTGGAAGGCAGAAATGGATCGAAAGTCAATAGGTAATAACAGTTCCTTTACAAATCTGAATTACCCTAAGTCTTCCGATAAAAACGGTACCTCACTTGTAGGGGTAGGCATAGTGCCCACGACAGGAAATGGCTCAAAACCCAACGTGAACACACCACATTTTCACAATGCAAAATTACCCTAGCTGTAGTATTTTAACCCTTGCTCTACTGGCACCTAGGGAAACCTAACAAACCTATACATTTTTGAAAACTAGACACCCAGGGGAATCCAGGATGGGGTGACTTGACTGCCTCCCACCAGGTTCTGTTACCCAGAATCCCTTGCAAACCTAAATAATTGCCAAA
Organism: Triturus cristatus; assembly: GCF_964204655.1. Taxonomy (NCBI): domain Eukaryota; kingdom Metazoa; phylum Chordata; class Amphibia; order Caudata; family Salamandridae; genus Triturus; species Triturus cristatus. The sequence goes on from NC_140590.1 coordinate 563,062,534, forward strand.
AAAACACTTTCCCCCCACATTTATCTGGTGGAAAGTTCTGGAATCTGCGTGGATCCACAAATTTCCACCCACCCCGCGTTCCCCAACGTCTACCGTGAAAAATGGTACCTCACTTGTGTGGGTCAGCCTAGGGCCCGCGACAGGAAACGGCGCAAAACATAACATGGACACACCTCAATTTCGTAGCGAAAAATGACCCTTTTTTGGCAAAGTGCCTAGCTGTAGTTTTTTAACCATAGCTCTGCCGGCACCCAGGGAAACCTAGCAAATCTATACATTTATGAAAACTAGACACCCAGGGGAATCCAGGATGGGGTGACTTGACTGCCTCCCACCAGGTTCTGTTACCCAGAATCCCTTGCAAACCTCAAAAATTGCCAAAAAAACCTCATTTTTCCATATTTCTGTTGTGGAAAGTTCTGGAATCTACTTGGATCCCAAAATTTTCACCCACCCAGTGTTCCCCAAAGTCTTCCGAGAAAAATTGTACCTCACTTGTGTGGGTCGGCCTAGTGCCCGCGACAGGAAACGGCGCAAAACGCAACGTGGACACACCTCAATTTCGCTGTGAAAAATGACCCTTTTTTGGCAAAGGGGCTAGCTGTAGTTTTTGAACCATAGCTCTGTCGGCACCTAGGGAAACCTAGCAAACCTATACATTTTTGAAAACTAGACACCCAGGGGAATCCAGGATGGGGTGACTTGACTGCCTCCCACCAGGTTCTGTTACCCAGAATCCCTTGCAAACCTAAAACATTTCCAAAAAAAACGCATTTTCCCTACATTTCTCTGGTGGAAAGTTCTGGAATCTGCGTGGATCCACAAATTTCCACCCACCCCGCGTTCCCCAAAGTCTTCCGAGAAAAATGGTACCTCACTTGTGTGGGTCAGCCTAGTGCCCGCGACAGGAAACGGCACAAAACGTAACGTGGACACACCTCAATTTTGTGGCGAAAAATGACCCTTTTTTGGCAAAGTGCCTAGCTGTAGTTTTTTAACCATATCTCTGCCGGCACCTAGGGAAACCTAGCAAACCTATACATTTTTGAAAACTAGACACCCAGGGGAATCCAGGATGGGGTGACTGGACTGCCTCCCACCAGGTTCTGTTACCCAAGAATCCCTTGCAAACCTAAAAAATTGCCAAAAAAAACACATTTTGCCCACATTTCTCTGGTGGAAAGTTCTAGAATCTGCATGAATCCACAAATTTCCACCCACCCCGCGTTCCCCAAAGTCTTTCGAGAAAAATGGTACCTCACATGTGTGGGTCGGCCTAGTGCCCGCGACAGGAAACGGCGCAAAACGTAACGTGGACACACCTCAATTTCACAGCGAAAAATGACCCTTTTTTGGCAAAGTGCCTAGCTGTAGTTTTTGAACCATAGCTCTGCCGGCACCTAGGGAAACCTAACAAACCTATACATTTTTGAAAACTAGACACCCAGGGAAATCCAGGAAGGGGTGACTTCACTGCCTCCCACCAGGTTCTGTTACCCAGAATCCCTTGTAAACCTAAAAAATTGCCAAAAAAACACATTTTCCTCACATTTCTCTGGTGGAAAGTTCTGGAATCTGCGTGGATCTGCAAATTTCCACCCACCCCGCGTTCCCCAAAGTCTTCCGAGAAAAATGGTACCTTACTTGTGTGGGTCAGCCTAGTGCCCGCGACAGGAAACGGCGCAAAACGTAACATGGACACACCTCAATTTCACAGCGAAAAATGACCCTTTTTTGGCAAAGTGCCTAGCTGTAGTTTTTGAACCATAGCTCTGCCGGCACCTAGGGAAACCTAACAAACCTATACATTGTTGAAAACTAGACACCCAGGGGAATCCAGGATGGGGTGACTTGACTGCCTCCCACCAGGTTCTGTTACCCAGAATCCCTTGTAAACCTAAAAAATTGCCAAAAAAAACATATTTTCCTCACATATCTCTGGTGGAAAGTTCTGGAATCTGCGTGGATCTGCAAATTTCTACCCACCCCGTGTTCCCCAAAGTCTTCCGAGAAAAATGGTACCTCACTTGTGTGGTTCAGCCTAGTGCCCGCGACCCGTGGCGGGTCCTTAGGCCTCCCACACGAGTGAGGCACCGTTTTTATCGGGAGACCCGGGGGAACGCTGGGTGGTAGGAAATTTGTGTCAGCCCGGTGATGCCACAACTTTCCCACACAAAAATATGTGAAAAAGGTGATTTTTTCAGCTAAATTTGAGGTTTGCAGGGCTGGCGACCAGTCAGGACCTGTTTTCTGGCTCTGGGGTCGGCTGAGTCGGTACCTGCGGCCTAACTTTGGACTTGTTTCAATGATTGCTACAGGGAACTTTGGAACACTTGGTTATACAACTGACTTGCAGTGCTGGGTGGGTGGCGGGTCGTTGCCATACCCCTTTGGTTGACACCGCTGGGAATGCTGTTGGCTCTAATGCTATTTTTTTTTTGCTTAGTCGCTTTCACTTGGTGTTGTTATTTGGAGCTCTGTTTTTCTTCCACAGGATGGGGTTTGCCTCACGTTTGCGTGATATGGCTGGGTGGGGGGAGGGGGGATGGGCTTGGTTGGTTTGAGTTATTTGACATGGCTGGTATTGAGTTAATTATGCAGATACGCGGCGGCGCGATGGCTTCCATGCCCACATGGCTGATTGCATGGCACCGATGGCTCACATGGGCCTGAATGAGTCCCCCCTAGGCCTATCCCTCATGTCTTGGAACGTTAGGGGGCTGAACAACCAGCGCAAATGTAAACAGATACTACATTATCTCAATCGACATGGAGTTGATATAGCTTTCATTCAAGAAACGCATTTCCACTCCTCGGTCGACTCACGCTTTGCGGCTTCGTGGGGTGCTCATAGGTACTTCTCCAACTTTAGTAATTACGCCAGGGGCGCAGCTGTACTGATCCATAAGAGAGTCCCGTTTCACTGCCATTCTTTCCTTGGGGATGGGGAGGGGTGCTACTGTATAGTACAGGGGGTGTTGATGGGTCATGCGGTTGTTCTGGTCTGTGTGTATGCTCCCAACACTGATTCCCCGGAATTTTTTCAGCAGCTTGCTTCCCACCTTGCTACTTTGGCGCCTGCAGGCCTCATAATTGGGGGCGACTTCAATTTATTGATGGACGAGTGCTTGGACAGTACTTCGGGGTCTGCTCACACCAAGCCTAGAGCGCGGCGCGCACTACTTGACCTTTGCCACCAGTTCTCTTTGACGGACATTTGGCGCAGGCGCAACCCGCACAACACTGCTTACACCCACTTCTCAGGTCAACACAACACTTGGACCAGGATTGACTACTGGCTCCTGTCCCCGGGCCTGGCCCCCTGGTTCCGAACGATGCAGACTTTCCCCAGAACATACTCGGATCACTCCCCGGTGTCCCTGTGCTTAGACGTCCCGCGGTCGGAGGGTTTTGAGCGGCAATGGCGATTCCCTGGGAGGGCGCTTCTGGACGACGTATTTGTTCATGAAATTTATGAGGCGATCGAGGACTATTTCACGCTTAACACCGGATCAGTGGGCTCGTGGGCTGTGCTTTGGGAGGGGTTCAAGGCCTACATTTGGGGGATTTGTATAGCTAAACATGCCGGAGTCCTGAAGGCGCTGCGCGTTACGATTAAGCAATTGGAGACACAGTTGGAGGCGAATGACGCCGCGGCGCGGCGTGCGCCTGCTGGCGACGTGTCTGCTGAGCGGCTCCGCCTCCTTGCTGACTTTCGGGACGCGGCGGACGCGGCGGACGCGGAGAGATTTTGTACCTTGGGAAGTACCAGACGGCGCGTAGATACGGGGAGGGGGATAGGCCGGGTCGCACACTGGCGCAGGCTCTGCGACCGCCGTACAGTAAATCTCTGATAGTTGAGGTGCGGGGTGCAGATGGTTCGCTCCGCACGGGGCCCGCCGAGATAAGGGACGAATTCCTGGCCTACTACTCTGACCTATACAAGACTAAGTTGGACGACTCCTCGACTTCACGTGAGGCATATTTGTCCGAAATCGCGCTCGTATTCCTCAATAGGGGGATGCAGGAGTTTATGGCCGAGCCCATAACGGTGGCGGAGGTCCGGGGGGCGATCAAAGTGCTTCGTGGTTCCACCGCCCCCGGCCTCGACGGCTTCTCGGGGGATTTTTACAAGGCCTTTTCGGAACTCCTGGCGCCACGGCTTATCGAAGTATATGCAGAGGCGCTGGAACGTGGGTCCCTCCCGGTGACCCTCAGCGAAGCGGTTATAGTTCTGCTCCCTAAACCAAACAAGGACCCGCAGCTATGTGGGTCGTATAGGCCCCTCTCTCCGTTGAACCTTGATTACAAGATCCTGGCCAAAATTGTGGCCAACAGACTGTCTCAATTGATGGAATTCATCATATCGCCCGTGCAATCGGGCTTTGTCCCGCGTCGTTCTACGTCTTTCAATCTGCGGACGCTGTTCACGGTACTCCACAGAATCAATCCGGCCACGCCGGCCGCAGCAATCCTTCTAGACACTGAAAAGGCCTTCGATTCGCTAGAATGGCCTTTCTTTCTGCAACGCATGGGTATGCCGGAGAACTCCCACGCCACCACGCGGCTTTTATATAGCTGCCCCACAGCCCGCTTGCGCATCAACGGCATGCTGTCTCGCCCCTTCTCTCTTACGAGAGGCACACGGCAGGGATGCCCGCTTTCTCCGTTATTGTTTATCTTGGCCATGGACCCCTTAATTCGGCATTTTCAGGAGAGGCATCTGCATAGGGGCCTCCAGTTTCGGACTGGTCCCTTATTAGCTTCCCTCTATGCGGACGACACAATACTGTATGTCAGAGAGCCTCAGGTTAACCTGGCTCCCCTGATAAGGGAGATTCTACGCTTCGGTGCCCACTCGGGATTGGGCATCAACTGGCACAAATCCATAATCTTTCCGTTGACTAGTGGCACGGCCCCGTGGCAGTTTGAGTTCCCGTTGGAGTGGTGCGCCGACTCGGTGCGATACTTGGGCGTGCAGATTCATCTCAACACGGACGAAATTATACGCCTCAATTATGGCCGCGCGATTACCAGGCTGGAGACGCAGGTGGAGAGGTGGCTGCGGCTTCCACTCTCCATGTCGGCCAGAATCGCCATTATAAAAATGATCGTACTACCCAGGTTTTTGTACCTTTTTAATAATATTCCGATTCCTCTTACTAGGGCTTTCTTCTCCACTCTGCGGGCCCATTTGATTCGGCTGGTTTGGGGTGGGAAACACCCCCGAATCAGCTGGAGGACTCTTACGCTCCCCCATGATAGGGGCGGCTTCGGCGTCCCGGATATGTATCTCTACTATTTGGTCGCCCTGTGTGCGCACGCTTATGCCTGGTATCATCCCGATGCGCGGATCCCGTTTCTTCGGCCGGAGGCGGATTTCGTTCTCCCGGGTCGCCTGTCGGCGGTGTTGCCCAGGGGGGTTCCCCGGAGCCCAGTGGATATCCAAACGGTGTCCACCACCAGCTGGGCCTGGGGTCGCCTGGCTCGTTATTTGGCCCGGCCTCTTCTTTATTCTTCCTCGCTCCCGCTCCCTAACCCTGGGTTGTTGCCCGGTACGGGTGAGCTCATTGTTCAACGTACTCTCACTAAGTTCAATCTTGTTAAGATCGGAGATCTATATCCTGGAGGGCATATATTTTCGTCGGAGGAGGAGGAGCGCTTCGGCGAGGCCACGTTCATGGATAAGTTTGTCCTGCGTCGGCTTTATTGTGCGGCGCGGGCGAGCATCACGGGATTCCCTCTCGAACCGGAGTCCTTTGAGCCTCTCACCCTCCTTATTGATAAGGACACTGGCGCGCACATGGTTTCCACGCTGTATAAGTCGTGCGCGGCTCTGGTTCCTTTTGTAGATGACCGTCTGCGGGCGGCCTGGGAGACGGACTTGGGTAGGCCCATCACGGATGAGCAATGGACGGTCTGTTGCAAGGTTACTAATAGGGTCTCGCTCAACAGTCGCCATGAGCTCCTCTATTACAAATTCCTTCGCCGTTACTATGTGACCCCTGATAGACTCCACGCCATTGATCCCACACGGCCTCACGCTTGCTGGAAATGCGCTGCACCACACGCTGATTTCGCTCATCTGCCATGGACATGCCCCAAGCTGCAATCATACTAGACACAAGTGCATGAGATCCTGGGCGCTATGCTGGGGCTTGCGTTGGTCCCCACTCCTGAGGGCTTGCCTCTTTGGGCCTCCTGCTTCCTAAGCGTGAGGTGGCGAAGCGATGGGGCACTAGAGCGGCTCCCACGGCGAGTGCGTGGCTTACTTCCATGGCTTTCTGCAGTACCAATAGCGAGATCTACTCCAGTCTCCTTCCCATGGTGGCGCGTCCCAAAGATATCTGGGGTCCGTATAAGTCATATATAGCTACCCTTCCGAGCTCTTCCCCGCCACACACCAGTTCCGGCATCGTACCTACGGGAGTGGGGTAGTTTGCACAGCACCGAGGATGAGCCTATAGAGGGGTGATGTATGCAGACAAGACACATTGGATCCTCCTTGTTGTTCGCTTGGGCAGCTGTTCTCCTCGAGCACGACCTGGTGGAGGGGTGCGGGGCGACCGCGGGAGTCGTCATGGCGACTGATGTGCAGGCCTGGGATGTGGGGATGGTGTGTTGGTACTGGGGCAGAGGGGTGGGGTGACCTGACTGCGGGGGGTCTCTGCACGGATGCCTTTATCACCTGCTATTATTGATGTTTGTGCCATGAATGTCGTAGTGTATCTTTGCACCGATTCTTTATTGACCATACAGCCATTGTCTTTGTATTATTTTGTTTTTTTGAAATTAAATAAAGCTTTAAAAAAAAAATTGTAAAAAAAAAATTGAGGTTTGTAGGGCATTCTGGGTAAGGAAACGTTGGGGGATCCACGCAAGCCATACCTCCCTGGAATCCCCCGGGTGTCTAGTTCTCAGAAATGTGTGGGTTTGGTAGGTTTCCCTAGATAGCCGCCAAGCCCGGGGCCAAAAACTCATGGGACCCCTTTGCAAAACCAGGTTGTTTTGTGATAGGTAATTTTGATGTCTCCTCAATTGGTTTTAGGCCCTTGCCTGACGCAGGCACTAGGCCTACCCACGCAAGTGAGGTACCATTTTTCTTGGAAGACTTTGGGGAACGCGGGGTGGATGGAATTTCGTGGACCCACGCAGATTCCAGAACTTTCCACCACAGAAATGTGAGGAAAATTTGTTATTTTGGACACATTTTTAGGTTTGCAATGGATCCTGGGTAACAGAACCTGGTGAGAGCCAGTCAAGTCACCCCATCCTGGAATCCCCTCGGTGTCTAGTTTTAAAAAATGTACAGGTTTGCTAGGTTTGCTTACGTGCCAACTGCGCTAGGGCCCAAAATCCACAGGTATGCACATTGCTAAAAAAAAGCTGCAGCCCAGTGGGCTTTCTGCCGCCCTGGGGGGGAATCGGGGAAGGGGGTTTCATCCCGATATGCCCCTAAAGGGGCAGAAAGACTGTGGATATTTTTTGTGGGGGTGGGGGCATTAGTATGACCATTTTGGGCAGCCCCCACCCCCACGCATAAAAAAAGCCTACGTACTCGCTGGCGCCTAGTGGGCTTTCTGCCCCCCCAGGGGGCAGATCAGGGGCCGCTGCTGCAAACTACCCTCCCAGGGGAGCGGAAAGACTAGAGTTTCTCTGGGGGTGGGGTGAGGGTATTGTCATGCCCATTTTGGGGAGCCCCTACCCCTACACTAATAAAACAAAAAAATCCATGTTTTCTAGTGGGCTTTCTGCGCCCCCCAGAGGGGGCCAGATTGGGGGCTACAGCTCCCATCTGCCTCCTGGGGGGCAGAAAGACTGTCATTTTTGTGGGGGGGAGGGTGGGGGCATTGGCGTGCCCGTTTCGGGCAGCCAACACCCTAAAAACAATTGCGCAAATAAATCCCTGGTGGATAGTGGGCTTTCTGCCCCTCTGGGGGGGCAGATTGGGAGCTACTGCCCCATCTGCCCCCGGGGGGGGAACAGAAAGGCTGTAATGATGGCACGGGTGGGGGCATTGGCGTGCCCGTTTCGGGCAGCCTCCACCCTAAATAAAATCCATCACCCTAAAGAAAATTGCGCGAAAAAAATCCCTGGCGTCAAGTGGGCTTTCCGCCCCCCCCCCAAAGGGGCAGATTAGGGGCCAATGCCCCATCTGCCCCCAAGGGGGGGCAGAAAGGCTGTAATGGTGGTGGGTGGGTGGGGGCATTGGTGTGCCCGTTTCAGGCAACCCCCACCCTAAAACAAATCTAAAAATCAATCCCTGGTGTTTAGTGGGCTTTCTGCCCCACCGAAGGGGCAGATTAGGGGCCAATGCCCCATCTGCCCCACGGGGGCAGAAAGACTGTAATAATTGGGGGGGGCATGGGCTGCCCGTTTTGGGCAGCCCCCACCTCTATTTTTTTTTTTGTTCCCTGGTGTCTAGTGGGCTTTTTGCCCCCCCCCGGGGGGGCAGATTGGAGGCCGATGCCCCATCTGCCCCCAAGTGGGGGGCACATAGGCTGTAATGGTGGTGGGTGGGTGGGGGCATTGGCGTGCCCGTTTCGGGCAGCCCCCACCCTAAAAAAAAACCTAAAAACTAATCCCTGGTATTTAGTGGGCTTTCTGCCCCCCCCTGGGAGGGCAGATTGGGGGCCGATGCCCCATCGGCCCCCCAGGGGGGGCAAAAAGACTAAATTGCACCAAAATAACCAGGGGGGAGCAAAGGCCCTTGCCCAAGGGGCCGCTCACCCCTCCCTGGTGTCTAGTGGGTGGATCCCTGCTTGGGGATCGCCCTCCTGTGGCGATCCCCAAGCAGGGATCCACTGGGGAGGGGTACCATTGGAAAGGGGAGATTCTCCCCTTTCCAACGATACCTCTCCCGTCTTTCTACGTGCTCAGGGGGCTGAGATAGCCTCCTGACCACGTAGAAAGTGAAACTGAAATGAGCCTCTTGGCTCATTTCAGTTTCACTTTCACTGTAATGACGACGGCGCGACGTGCGCGCCGATCGTCATTACAGTGAAAGGGCGGGGGGGGCCTCGGGAGCTGGGGAAGCTCCTGAGGCTATTTTTAATTAAAGGGAATCCCTCTGGTGCCCGCACCAGAGGGATTCCCCAGGGAATGCCTCATGACGAGCTGGACTCGTCATGGGCACAGCGAGACTGTGCTCCATGACGAGTCCAGCTCGTCATGGGCACTGGAGGGGTTAAGGGCTACCCCTGACACGAGAACCTCAGTTCTGATCTGACTTGCAACAAGGACCAAAGAAGAGACCCATGTCTGCTACAACAGGAGCTGCACAAACCACAGAAGTGAACACTCTGCACTTGTGACAACCATCCTAAAACTGCACAGCTGCGGCTTGTCCTGGACCAAAGCTCATTTTCCCCAGACAGTGGGATCCCTTTGAGAGACAAAGACATCACCAGACTCCCATGGAGTAGTGGCACTAGTCCCCCGCAACCGCAGGTAAAACAATGTAGCAGAACCAAAGAAACGCTGGCCATCGGGCCCTCTGAGGGATCATCCAGAAGTAGATGGTCCAGTGCATTGTGGGAAACATAGTCTACACCTTCACGAAGGTTCAGACAGCTACCTTGATCCCCCGCACGTGCAGACGTCCAACTAACTTTCTGTTGTGTTTACCACTACCAAGTCTTGTTCATCATCAGTCCGGCAACCACTCCCTTTACTTGCCGCTGTACATCGAGGGAACTCCACAAAACCTTTAATGATGTCATCAGTGGCACTCTGTTCCCCACTAGCACCAGGTAAGCTATAAAACCAGCTCTCCGGGAGCACTCACTGCAGTACCAAGGACAGCCAGGACAAATCTGCATTTGGGCTTCTCGAGCCAGGTACAATCGAACTGATGGTGGTCGCCTGGTCCTGGGATCTGCATCACTGTTAACCTCCTTGGGCTCTACGCAGCTTGACCTACAAGTGACTGATTGTCACTAGTGCTTCTTGCCATTGATTGCAATGATGACGTTTTGCAGTACTGTTTTGTATTGATTTAGTTTTGCTTTTAAAATCTATAACTCTGGTTATACGTATTTAATTGACTTTGTTTTGGTGTCTAGATTTATATAAAAATCTGCTTATTTTTATAAATTAATGTCGGATATATTTCGAGTCATGTCAATTAATTACCTTCCATGTTGGTACTCTGAAATGCTGTAGTAAAGCCTGACTGCTCTTTGCCACTCTACCAGGACTGAGCTAAGGATTTTTTATTGTGAATCCAAAGACCATCTTTGAGGTATTGTCAGAGTATTGCATGGTGAAGCCTTACCATCATCACTACATAATACTGCACCTTACTACAAGGATGAGGGCCTGGATCCCCTCCCCAATAGCAAATATATCCAGGGACCCTAACTACAGAAGGTTGTGGCACCTGTGTAATTACAGGCTTGTTTTTTCAAAGCAGAAATTTGAGATTGAAGATGGCTTTTATTCCCAGTATGAGCCTTCATCAGTTTATTATATACCTGTCCACAGATTCATTAAATGAATTATCTTTAATGATAGAAAAAATGTCTATATGCTTTACACTTTCAGATTTTGAGGAAGAATTCTTTCAAACTCCGTAAGTAAATGTAATTCTTTACAGTATAGCTTCTATGTCCTCTTTGGCATCTGAAGATGCTACTTTATCTAAACAGACGGACAAAAAAAGGAAAGTTTTTTAAAATGTCCATATGTTGCCTCCACCTTTGTGATATATGCAGGAACCTATTCTGTTTAATGCAGCACAAACTATTATCAAAGATGTTCTGACTCTTTTTGATTGTTTACAGAAGAGATCCTTCATCTATTCACAGCACTAATGGCTTGATTTCACCTTGGTATTACTTTTGATCAATTATGGCCTGCCTTGGTTGCCTCTCCTTCAAAGGTAGAAGACTCCCCTGGTTAACTTTAGGGAAGCTGCATGGTATTGCAGAGAGCCCTTATAAACTACCTTTCCTTCTTTGGAACTTTGGACATGAGCTGGGGGACTTGATTCAAAAGAGCTCAGGCAAAAAGAATGTCTTGCACCCGTTCAGAATGGCCTTGGTAACGGTGAAATTCAGTAAAATTCACCGTTACCGACCGGTATAAGGCATGCGCGATGTAGGGAAGGAATCGGTAATAAGGAATCGGTAAATACCGATTCCTAATTTACCGAATCGGAATTACCGATTCCTAATTTACCGAATCGGTAAATAAGAAACGGTAAAAACTATAAAAGAGATGTAGGTAAAGTCGGTAATACCGAATTTTATGAAATTCGGTATTTAGGAGTCGGTAATTAACACTGAATGAAAGCAGGTGGTAACCAGGTGAAGTGTTTATAAGCAATCCCAAAATGCAACAGTGTGATCACTATGGCGGCCTTCTATGTAATTGCAAGGCGGCTACCGCTGCAGGCAGCAGGAGTGAGGATCTGGAGACGGGAGGAGCACGTTTACAGACCGCGCATCACAGTCTTCCAACGGACTGAGGCTGAGATCCATGAAAGGTACAGGCTACAACCCCAAACCATCATGGACCTGATAAGGGACTTGCACCCACTCCTGGACCATCCAACAACAAGGGCGCACGCCATACCACCACATGTGCAGGTGCTCTGTAGCCTACACCTACTTGCATCTGGCAGTTACCAGGGAGTGATAGCTGCGGTAGGTGGAGTGTCACAGAGTTGCCTGTCCCGTTTCCTCAAGAAGTTCCTGGACGCCTGATGCAGAGAATGCATCACTACATAAGCTTCCGAAACACACAGGCGGAACTGCTGAAAACCAAGACAGACTTTTACCAAATGGCACAGTTCCCGCATGTCATAGGGTGCATTGATGGGACACACATTCCAATCTGCCCATCTGCAGCCACTGAGTATATCTACAGAAACTGAAAATCCACCCACATGTGCAGGTAATCTGCGATGCAGCCAACATAATCACCGACATTGTGGCCAAATTTCCAGGGAGCACCCACGACTCCTACATGTTCCAGAACAGTGGGATCTACACATGCATGCCTGCAGGAGAATTTGGAGAAGGATACCTGCTAGGTAAATCATTGTGACACCCTGATGGATACAGCAGATTAATGTATCGGTGTTTGTAATTAATGGCACTCTCTCACCTAGGTGATAGCGCTTATGCTGTGCGGTCATGTATCCTCACTCCTAAACCCATCAACCCCGAGTTAGAAACAATACAATGTGGCACACAAGACAACACGCAACGTAGTGGAGCGCACGTTTGGACTATTGAAAAGCAGGTTCTGCTGCCTCCACAAAAGCGGAGGCGCCCGTCAGTACACACCCATTATCTGCTGCAAAATCATTGCAACTTGTGCTATGCTGCACAACCTTGCCACTAAGAAAGGCACAGAAGTTGAATTAACGGACTCAGAGGACGATGATAATGAAATTGCTGAGCCAGATCCCAACGCAGCAGGAGTGGCGCCAGCACCAGATGGGAGACAAAGACGGGCAGAGATCACACGCAACTACTTCTGAGTAAGTAAGGAGACACAGGCAGTTGTTGCATTTGAATGACGTAGTTTTATTTTTGGGCAATACGCCACTACACAAAGGGCTCATCTTGCCAGTCCTATTAATGACAACGCTAAGAGCTTGTCATGGGTTAAATCACCCAATAGAGTACACAAAGTGTAGGCTGCATCAACTCCTGCGGCCACGCACAACACTGCTGGGTTCACTCAGCAGACTGTCTTCCCTGGCAATGGTCCCAGTGCCAGCCCCATGTCGCCTGCTGCTCCTCCTGGTCTCAGTTGCAGGGGGTGTTATGCTGCTGCAACTGGTAGTCTCCTCGGCGTCCCCCACATCACATGCACCAGTATTGGCAGCCTGAGTTGTTAGGCGCACTACTAGTGCAGTTGTGACCTTGACAAGCCCCCTAGAGACATCATGGCTGCACTGTTGCATCCCTTCTTGCATGGCCATGGAGCGCCTGCAGAGTAGAGATGTGGCAGTTGCGAGGCGGTTCACCGCCTTTGTATGGTTTTCCATCTTCTGCCTCTCCCTGCGCCGTGCCACCCTGTCGCCCTCAAGTTTGCTGCACAGCAGCATCACAGCCTGGGACATGTCCCTCGGGCCCTCAGCCATCCCTTTCATGCCCTCCGTCATCTCCTTCATGCCCTCGGACAGCGTGGAGTTCATAGTGCTGATGCCCTTCTCAATGTTATGCATGCTACAATTCAGATGTCTCATTTGCCGCTGTACAGACTGTATTGCCTTCCCTTGCAGGCGCTGAACCTTGACCATGTTTGCCTCCAGCCCTGCAAATACACCATTGTCCTCATCCTGCAAAAGTGGACTTTGTTTCCTGGCCCTGCGGCGTCTGGCACCTGTGTTCAATCTCCCTGAGGTGGACTGCGACCCTGCATTACTGCCATCCACTGGCACAGTCGAGATTTCGCCACCCCTGGTGTCTTCCAAGGACGACTCCATCTCTTGGAAAGTGGCAACTGCATGCCTCCTGGGTCTTGCCACTGGCAGTGGTGTTGCTGCTGGTGATGCTAGCAGTGTTGGTGATGCTAGTAGTGTTGGTGATGCTAGCAGTGTTGGTGATGCTGGCAGTGGTGGTGATGCTGGTGATGCTGGCGGTGGTGGTGTGGTGTGCCCTGTACTTGCACGGGCCTCCTCCGCTCTCTCCTTCCGGGGTGCCCTTCCTCCCTTGTCTCGTGCAGCCCTGCGCTATGTCTCGCCTGTGGACAGAAATTGTACATTAGCTCACTAGTCTGGCAGCCCTACGTAGCAATAATAAATTGTCATTCCTGGAACACTATCTTTCTGTCCTCTGCTTGCTTATCACTGATGTGTGTCACATGCCTTGGTGTTCAGTGGGATGACTGTCATGATACGTGTTCCACTGACTACATCTCCCAGAATGCATTGCTGGTGAGTAGTAAAACCAGTACTGGAGTGGGATTCACACAGCCTCATTGGGGAATGGGGATAGGGAATGGGGGGCACAGATTGGTGTGCATGCTTCTTACCTTGTTTGTTGGCCGCTCTGGCTGAGCTGTCTGCATCCCCGATTCCGCATACGCTGTCCGGCTCTATGGTGGCCTCCACCAGCTGTTCAAGAGCAGTCAGTGCAGGCGCCCTGTTCCTTCCTCCTCCTGTCTGGCTGGCTTGTTTTTTTTATCTCTGCCATCTTCTTTTTGGTGATGCCCCTGATGTCATACCACCTCTTTTTCAGCTCATCTATTTCCCAGGTGGTCAATCCTATGACATTCACTTGTGCCTGTATCCCCAGCCAGATCTTCCGTTTTGCAGATTCAGCCACTTGCAGGGACTGTTTGCCAAACAGCTTCGAATGTTGTTTGGCCACCTCCTCAATTAGGACCTGGAGCTCCCTTTCACTGAACTTTAACTTTCTCTTCCTCTCAGCACCTTCCTTGTCTGTCTCCTTGTCAGACATTGTGCAGTTTTCACAGGTAAAGATCTCCTAGTGGCTCCTCTGTCCTCCTCTGCACTCCCAGCCTCTCCAGAAGGTTCAGATTCAGTGCACCTGCATGGGTGTGGCCACTTCCATGTTGGGAGGTGGGGTGGATGCACAGGATTGGCTGATTCCTCAATTGCTGGTGTTTTGAATTACCGATTCGGTATTTACCGATTTGGTAATACAGATTCGGTAATACCAATCAGTGTTAAGGAATCGGTAATGTTTTTACCTACATCGGAAATTCCGAATTCTTAATACCGAATCAGTAAAATTCGGTATTAAGAATTCGGAATTTCAGTTTTACCTACATATGGCCCTAAGTCATTTCTTTTTAGACTGGCTTCCCAAGGATTGTCTGAAATCGTCAGTCCTTTTGTAGGAGTGCCCGTGGCCATCTGGCTCCCTTCCTCAACAAAATCTCTCATCAAAAGCAACAGCCGCCTACAGTAGCATGACTATGACTCATGACTAGCATGCTGTTGCATTTAGCAGTTGCTTCCGGCATATGTATGATTAATTCAGGATACTTAGGTCTATAACTAAGATTCAGATGGTGTAGTCGTAACATCCAGCAGTTTCTTCTGGTATGTACTCAATTCATCTAGGGTACCTGGGTTAAAAAAAAAAACAATTCATTGTTTTCTTATTCATCTGATTTCCTTGATAAAGGGAATCAATTCTCTTCAAAATGCTGGTCGCCTACATACTAGTCCTAAATTGTGACCAGTATGTTCTGTAACCAGAGAGGAAATTTGCAAAACCCACCTATTTATTAATATGTTAAAAAAATTCAGAATCTTAGTGGGTCGCACTCTGACCTACCTCATAATTATTAATGAGGTAGGTCACAAATTGCGACTCAGTACTATTGGTGGGCATCACAGGGATGTTGGCCTGGTATGGTTAGAAGACCCCATGTCTGTGATCAGGGATACTTTAAAAAAAGGTTTTAAACTTTTACAAAATGTGTCTGAGAGTAGGCAGCCTCCTCCTTAACATTTGTTACATATACAAAGAGGAAGATGTCCCCTCACCTCTTTCGTTTTGCGAATCGGTTACCACCTGCTTAGAGGTTTTGTAACTTTTCAATGTTTCGTAACCATATTTTGGTTGCAAAAGAGTGATAAATATAATAGCATTTCGGTATTCTAAGGGACCAAATGGTATCCATTAGGAATCCCATTTTAAGAAGTCAGAAAACTTTCCTGGTTCCTAAAATGGGTGTAGTACATTGCAGAAAGCATTTTTGAAGTTGCATACTCTAAGTTGTAGAGTTTTCAACCACCAAAATTCTCAGTACATCTGGCCCTCAAAGTCTGTTCAGCACTGGTTTTGTTCCCAAAACCAGACATGGAGTTTGGGATGATTTTAAATTTGAAGTGTTTCACCCAGTTTCTATGTCATATTCTTTTCTGTAAGGAAGACTCTTCAAACGACCTGGATTATTTTTTAAAATATGAAATTCTTGAATATTCTTTTGATTTCTTTTTTTTTAGTAAATGAAAGGAGTTTTGATAACACATATCTCCTTCCTGCCTCATACTTCCACTTGTTCTTCTTATCTAAACTGGGTACTTTGAGAACTTCCCAATACTTTCATAAGCAGCACTTAACCCTGTCTCGATCAGATGCAATTTAGATGTAATGAAAGTGTGGGGATGCATTAGTGGCGGGTCTTGGATAAATGAGTGAATCACCCGTATTTATAGACTTAGTAGTTGTTTAAATCTGGCCACTCCTCTGACACATTCCTCATAGCTGCCAAAGTTTCAGATAGCTTATGTGTGACATTTTCATAATTTCAGTGTAATTATGAGTGACATTCAAAGACACTTTCTCATGAGCAAAATCAAGCAATAAAGTCCATGGAAATAGATATGTAGCAGAAATAACAGACCATTTGAGCAACCAAAGAAGATCTTGAAACTGCTGCAAAGCATCTAAAATGGACGGGTACTAACTTAGTGCCATGGGACAAAAGCAGTAACCCACTGAGCTACCTACATAAAACACAGCTCTGTGATACGCGTGATATTCAGACTGCTGACTTAGTGATGCTCAACACCGAAAACAAAGTAAAAGTAGAGTTGGACCACCAGCCTCACCACACAACGAGTTAGCACAACTGCCTCTGTAACGCTGAACTCAGCTGACAGTGAGCAGACAGATGGCAGTGGCTCATAGCTGCATAGCTGGCAACTGTCCCATTTATGCAGTGACAGTCCTGGCAAGTTGGAGACTGTCCTGGGTAATTCACTATCTCGCGACAGTCCCGGCAATGACTTCCAGCCCTGCCAAGTTGAAAAAGGCGCGCAAGCTTTGAATCACTGAGGTCAAGAGTAGACCATTCGCTCCCAAAAGCTAGACTATCAAGCAAGGTTCATGTTTTGGTTTGCTCTGTGGTATAGTTTCTAAGATTTGCTTTAGCACTGACACGCAGCGCTGGCTTGCCCAAGTCAAAAAGGAAGATCATCCTGGACTCATTCTAGCGTCATCCGATGACTTCAGCCAGGCTATTCCTGTAATTATCTGGGGAAGTCATCAGAAGCCATCCTGAAGTCTTCCCACAGAGCAAAATATTTAAATGAGATGACTCTTACTGTAATCACAAAAACTACTCCAGGATGGTGTCCTGATTACTTCAATTAAAAATGCGTGATGATCCTTTACAACTCCAAGAACACTAATTGACAACTGCAGGATGAGTTTGAAATACTACCGGATGGTGTCCTGATTACTTCAATTAAAAATGCGTGATGATCTTGTACCTCAAGGAATACTAACTGACAAGTGCAGGATGAGGTTGAAATACTACCGGATGATTTCAGGACAACCTCATGGTGAGTTTACAACCACTGGATGATTTGCTATCATCTACAGAATTATTATGCATTACTGTAGTATGATTTTATGACAACTTCAAATTGGAGTTAATGTACACAAGGGTATTGGGACAACACTACAGTACATCCCCTCATCACTGCCTAACAACCAAGAGTACTCAGTGGAATTATTTAGAAGTAATCCCAATTCGTAACATCGAAGAGTATCCACTGGATGGGCACTCTTGGCTATTGCAAATGGGGATTACTTCAGAATGGTTTAATAAAATGTTCTCGATGCTTGTAGATCACTCCTAAATGTTTAAATACAGACTTTCCAAATGTCCTTTCCTTCATCCTGGATTACTAAAGTCTAATTTAAAAACAAATTTGAAATGAAATACTTGGGTGAAAGATGGTGTCCCTTTAAAAAAGAAAACTGTATGGGTTTAAAACAGGATCCTTCTTTAAACAATATAAATTGAATTTGTGAGGAGCGTTGGTAAGAATACCATTTGCATTGAGTAGCAGCCTTGCAACGTATGACCTTTCCCCATACTATCTGTGACAGGTCTTCATTTGAGCTAAACGAAGTCACTCTAAGTTTTGATATGGTGACCTGTGGCAATACACCGAACAAAGAATTGGTTCAAATAAATGGATCTGAAATTACTTCTCACTGTGTGCTTTTATTTCGCCAAAGCATGTACATGACCTCAAAGAGAGATAGTATACTGTTCAGGATAACATTAAAAGTAAGGAATGAGAATTTTAAAAAGTCAACAAAAGAATCAGCTCTATTGCTGCAGCCACTGTGGTACCGATAAAACATTCAAAAATAAAATGCAAGACCCTATAACTAATCGCCACTTTGCAGACATTAGGCCATGTGCAGTGTGGGTTTGCTACAGGGTCAACCCACTGATACACATGACTGTTCGGCTGTGCACAGCATGGGGTGGGTGCTTGTGAGGTGGTTGGCAGCTACAGGGTGTTGGGTGCAGTGTGTGTGTGGCCATAGGCCAGGCCCTGCGGCCAACCCCTACAGCACAAAGCCAAAGGCAATGTGCAGCAGGCAGTTGGCTACCCGCTCAAAGTTGGGCACCCAACCTCACACTGCCAAAGGCCATGGGCAGCGTGATTTTGGGGGCCCACAGGGTTTGGATGCAAGTCCTGGCCAGAATTTATCAAACTACGAAGGGTTGTCCAAAGGGCCTGGCAGAAGGTGTCTTATCAGTGACAAATGCATACCTGTCAATCTCTTAACTTAAAATTGCAGGTCATGTGAAATCTTTGCCATTGTTGGGAATCACTGTGCAAACTATTCCAATCATAAGCTAAGAATTACCACCTTATTTCCAGGAATGCCATTATGCTATGTGTGGGCACCACTATGTAACAAAGGGGCACAATATGTCAAGAATGACAACTATTCAGTCAGACCCAGAATTATGCCAAAGACAGGCACCGTCATGTAGAAGCCTCTACTCCAGTGGCTGCTTTCAATAGAAAGTGGTGGGGCAGCGGGGAGTTTGTATTAAAAAAATAATAATAAATTTACTTACCTGCCACAGCCGGGGTCCAGCTTCTTCCAGAAGCGCAGTCCAGCTTCGAGACTTCCCACCCAATCCCAAAGCTACTATCATGCTATTACCCAGCATGACAGCAGTGCCGGGATTGGCTGAGCAGGCTGGTTTAACGCTCACTCAGGCACAGGGAGCCTGTGGCCTTTCTCCACCCGGAGATACAACACAGGATGGTTGTAGAAATGTAAGTGCGCATGTTGGTTTGGCCGCCCTAAGACGGCCTTCCAAACCAACATGCAAACTAACTGCTCCCACCGCTCCTCCCCCCTGCTACTGTCCCTTGAGGATTGCCCCGTCCTAGACTGGGCCACTTAGCGGACTCTGCCTAGCCAGGAAAAAATAAAAGGATAATACATAGTTTTGTTATGTTTTATTGTTAATCAGCTGGCTTTTAGCAGTGGGGAAACGCTCCTCTGCCATTACGGAGGAGCCGCTGCTGCTCTACTCTCTCTACCTTCCCAACCCCACCACCTTCAAACCTTACCAGGAGAAAAGATAGAGGTGAAGACCATCATTTCCTGTAACATGCGCGCACAGTGCATTTCACCAGCGCGCACAGACTCTTGCATAGCGCGCATGTAGTTGATTAACGTGCACCGGCCACGGCCTTTAAATTTGAGCACCGTGAAAGGTGTGGTCGTTTCTTAACTTTGAAGCGCAGTGGTATTACGGCACAAGAAACACATAGACACACCCCAAGTATTTACCTTATAAGGCAATGTGCGATTTTAAGACCTAAAGTAGTTTTGCTTTTAGACAATTATTGTTTTAGATTCATGTGCGCCTGACGTGTCCCCTAACAATGTTTTTCAAAGACATAATAAAACAAACGGTGACAAAGCCAAATGGCTGGTAATCAATGGCAGAACTTTTGGCTTTGCCATTGCTTGTTTAATATTTTAAATTGTTCAAACCCAGTTGTGTCACTTTGTGGCATAGAAAAGACCATTGTAAGGGAGTAGCGTCACCGTAGGAGAGTGATTCCAAGTTTTGTGACTATGCAAGGGGTGGCCTGCAATTTAGTGATCGAGTGGCCCAAAGGAAGAGATTTGGGGTAGTGGGCCAATTTGGGGTTACTTTTAGTTGCTATCTGCACTGTCTGGAGAAGAGTGCGAGTGAGTGTTGGGCTGGCAAGTGAGTCCTGAACAAACAGTTCTGATGATAGTAGTATATAAAATGTTGAAGTTACCCCCACAGTGCATGGACTGTCGTCGTAATAACGTACCAGACCTGGATTACAATGTGCAAACACTTTCTAAGGTATAGGAGTAGGGAAAAATAGTGACGAAGAAGAAAGGAATCAGACAGGTGGAAACCATGAAAGATATATGCAAGAAGGAAAAACAAAAGGGAAAATAAGTATGGAGAAGTACGAAGGAAAAGATAAATACGTTAGAAAAAGTATGTTAAGAGAACTGGGAAAGCTGAGATTAGGAGTGCAAAAATGGGCTACAACATGGTGAGAATAAAAAGTGAAAAGAGGAGCGAAGAAAGAAGACAGAGGGAAAAACGATAAAGGAGAGCGGAAGGGAAACCCGGGAAGGAGAATAATGAAATGCAGCGAGTGTGAGGGTAAAGCGAAGCAAAAGAAAAATTGCAGACAGAGCAGAGAGTGAAGGGAGAATAGAGAGAATGGTAGAAAAGTTCAATAGTGAGACAGATGTACCATGCAGTCACGCAGAGTGCTTAAACAAGAAGAAAAATTAAAACTGGGAAAGGTGAGCAGTGCGAGGGCACAGAAATACTTCCATGCTCCAGGAGGGGCAAATACAAAAAGCGGGGAGAAAGCCAAAAAAACACTAACTAAAAAGAAGTAAGCAATTCAGAGTGGCAATGAAGCCAACTGGCAAACCAACATACTGGCTCTAAGCCAACAGAAGCTAACAATACGTCTCTTATGCACTGCCTAACAGACCTAAAAATTGAGCAAATGTGAACTGCTTGTGTAGTAGGTCATTGAACATGGATTACTACTGCCCCCACTTCATAAAGATGTTTGCGCCAGGTCAATAACAAGCATAGACAAAGCCAATAGGTCTTGCCTATGCAAGAGTTATTGGCTTTGCCATATGCTTCAGCCATGTTGTACACCAGCGTGGCTGTTGTTCAGCCTGGCTAAAGTTACTGGGGAAAAGGAGAGTGGAGTGTTATGGGGGCTGTCAAGACTATCATGAAGGGTAGAAATCAAATCATAAAGCAGTGTTTGTATACTTACAACATTATGCAGAAGTTTCAAACATAAGATTTGGCACATTTATGAAGCTCTCTCTTCAAACAGCATATTGTCGAGGTTTTGACAGGTCCTGCATTTATGTAACTTATATACAGGGCTACTCAAATTATAATATTATACAACTGCTGCGTTTTCCACGTAATTTGCCACATAATCCATCATATGCTGCATAAACTGCAGATTTTTTTTTAAAAGTTGATTCTAGCTCAAAAGGATCAAAGTTACCAAAAGGAGAGTAGTGCGTATTGTGGCACAGTGGAAAGCCTGTAACAAATACTGTCCAGTCACCTTTACTTTACTTATTGCTGTATTTGAGTGTTAATTTGAAAAGTAATGAGGCGAAACATTTGCACAGACAGTGTTAACATATGCACAGATGTCAAAATAACGAAGTAATACTATCAAAAAAATGCGACCCATTATGCTACATAATTCTTGTTTTGTGACCGCCTAAGTTAGTCACCATGCTGCATAATGTGGACCGTCCCTACCGCTTAATTCCCGTGTCTCTGCTTATTTAGCACAATAAATCACCAGGGCACGGTGGGGGCGGTTCATAGGGGCATATTAACAAGTCAGGCGAAAAAATTATCGCCGCTTTAGCGGGAGAAAACTGCAGCTAAAACAGCGATAATGGGCTTGATAATATGCTCTATGGAATTCCAATTGAAGCCCATGTTAGATGTCCTTCACATTTAACATGGGTTTCAATTGGAATTCCACGGACCATATTATCAAGCCCATTATCTTCGTTTTAGCGGCAGTTTTCTGCCGCTAAAGCCGCGATAATTTTATCGCCTGGCTTGTTAATATGCCCAAATGTAAGCACAGTAGATGAGAAGTGCAACCTACTAAAGGTATGGGCTAACAGGAACGAACAAAAATGTTGAGAATATTCTGTTTCTTGATATGATTACGGCTGTAAAATGGAGGCTTTTCATCTGCCACAGTGAGAAAATCGAAAGAGAAAATGTGGCCACCGCTTAAGAAGCCGTGGAGCGAGTGATATATATGAGATAAGAAGGGCTTTAAGTGGAATGAAAAACCTAGGGTTTTCTCATTGGGGCGTGACCGAAGTAGAGGGTGGCTTGATAACCCTTAAGCTTAGCAAAGTGTGTCACCCGACTGGTATGTTTCTTCTTCTGTCATTGCAGCCAGATATATGATACAACAAGTAACATTACACCTACAACATGCGAGGACTATCGGCTTTGGCAATGTTTGTTATTTGCATAAGATGTATAAGCAACAACTACGGCTTCGTTTTACCGAATATTGAAAATGGGTTAGTCCTCGTGGTAGAAGTTGTAGACTAACGGCTAGTGATACCGACTTTGGTGCTGGGAAAAAGCAGGTTCGAGTTTTGGCGTATGCTCACCATTCCGTGATTCTAGGCAAATCACTAAACTCTGTGCCTACCAAAAATAATATGGAGTGATGTATTTGTGTCATGTAACTATTACCCATGTGAAGCGCTCCAATACCTTTGGGTCAAGTTCGCGCAATATACAATTGCAAGAAAATCAAAAGAATTGGCTTTTTTTCACCCCGAGGGCAAAAAAATGTAGAGTCCGATAGGGACCAATCTCAGCACCTGCTTCTTCAGAGCTGCCGGTGCCACTTAAAGCCCTGGACAGAAGAAAAAGGCGCGACTGTTTGTGGACATTGCTAAATTTCAGACGCATAGCATGGCCCTAATTTTGGCGAAAAGTGTGAATAATACGCTGCACAGAGCATGATCTGATTAACGACTATACTGTCTGCCAGCCGCATAATGCAGGCTTTTCTTGTATTCAAATTAACCTTGATTTATGTAACCCTAGAAAGAGGGTGCTCGTTTTCAAAATATTCCTATTAACATTGCACGCATATTTCTTAGCAGCCTCCCATGTGCTTAAAGTAGGATCGTTTTATCCTTAACCTGAATGCGAACTCGTCCATAAAAGCAGAGGGGAAAGGTCAAGTTTGTTTTCACCCACGAACGACTCAAACGCTGCACTGGTACCAAGGATACAATGCACATACAAGACTGGTCTTGCACTAATACCCCATCCCGCTTCGCACCATAACTGGGCCTTGTAAGTTTTCAGCAGCTGGGAGGCTTGGACTCCGTGTTTACTCCACTGGCAGCCCAAACATAGTCTTACCGGACATCTTGGGTTCTCCCACGTCTGCTGCAGTGACACGGAGAGCATGGAAAGTAGTCAGGTTAGTAGTACATTGCGCCAATACTACCTGATGTATACTTGCCCACTCTCTGTTTCACTGCAGTGATGTGATGCTGAACGAGAGTTCGCTCGGTCTCGCATCACCTTTGGCGCCTCATTCTTCAGCCGGCATGATTACAGATTCCCGCCTTTGAAAGCGCAGTTGAGGAAGAAGCCCATAAGTGTAAAGGTGGCAAGCCATAAACTACTCTACTAAAAACAAATACCGACGACATTCAGCAATGCATATCCCTTCCATTCTCCTGCAAACACGCACAGAAGGCATCGGTAATCAATAGTCGGTGGTTTGGCACACCAGCACTTAATCTCCCCTCGCTGGTCTTGCTTGAGACCCACTTCCGGCTGAGTACAACTTCCGGTATGAAGAACTTGAAATTGAAGAAGGACAAAAGTAGTCTCCCGAGCTAATGTTTAGCTCAGCTTCATTGATACCTCCAAATTGTGCCAATGCACAAGTGGCCGATCCCATGAACACACAATTTTCAATGGTATTCAGAATTAAGTTGGCTCTTTTTATGCTTGTAAATTTGTTTTTAACTCTCCAACTTTATTAGAATTTGGATTGGCTCTCACAAATAGTCAAGAGTGTTAGTCACCAAAATTGACTAGATCGTGCTGGCAGCATCGAGGAAGGAAACACAGAAAAAGAGAGCAAAACGAGCGGCACAGAGAGCAGAAAGGCACAAAAACGAGTTGCACAGAGGGCAGAAGGGCACCAAAAACGACAGGGGCAGAGGGCAGAAAGGCGCAGAAAAAGAGAGAAAAACGAGTGGCGCAGAGAGGCACAAAAAACGAGGGAAAAACGAGAGGGACAGAGGGCAGGACACAAAAACAAGTGGCAGAGGGCAGAAGGGCACCAAAAACGACAGGAGCAGAGGGCAGAAAGGCACAGAAAAAGAGAGAAAAACGAGTGGCACAGAGGGCAGAGAGGCACCAAAAAGACAGGAGCAGAGGGCAGGAATGCACAGAAAAAGAGAGCAAAACGAGTGGCACAGAGGGCAGAAAGGCACAAAAACGAGTTGCACAGAGGGCAGAAGGGCACCAAAAACGACAGGGGCAGAGGGCAGAAAGGCGCAGAAAAAGAGAGAAAAACGAGTGGCGCAGAGAGGGACAAAAAACGAGGGAAAAACGAGAGGGACAGAGGGCAGGACACAAAAACAAGTGGCAGAGGGCAGAAGGGCACCAAAAACAACAGGGGCAGAGGGCAGAAAGGCGCAGAAAAAGAGAGAAAAACGAGTGGCGCAGAGAGGCACAAAAAACGAGAGGGACAGAGGGCAGGACACAAAAACAAGTGGCAGAGGGCAGAAGGGCACCAAAAACGACAGGTGCAGAGGGCAGAAAGGCACAGAAAAAGAGAGAAGAACGAGTGGCACAGAGGGCAGGGTGGCACCAAAAAGACAGGAGCAGAGGGCAGGAATGCACAGAAAAAGAGAGCAAAACGAGCGGCACAGAGGGCAGAAAGGCACAAAAACGAGTTGCACAGAGGGCAGAAGGGCACCAAAAACGACAGGGGCAGAGGGCAGAAAGGCGCAGAAAAAGAGAGAAAAACGAGTGGCGCAGAGAGGCACAAAAAACGAGGGAAAAACGAGAGGGACAGAGGGCAGGACACAAAAACAAGTGGCAGAGGGCAGAAGGGCACCAAAAACGACAGGAGCAGAGGGCAGAAAGGCACAGAAAAAGAGAGAAAAACGAGTGGCACAGAGGGCAGAGATGCACCAAAAAGACAGGAGCAGAGGGCAGGAATGCACAGAAAAAGAGAGCAAAACGAGTGGCACAGAGGGCAGAAAGGCACAAAAACGAGTTGCACAGAGGGCAGAAGGGCACCAAAAACGACAGGGGCAGAGGGCAGAAAGGCGCAGAAAAAGAGAGAAAAACGAGTGGTGCAGAGAGGCACAAAAAACGAGGGAAAAACGAGAGGGACAGAGGGCAGGACACAAAAACAAGTGGCAGAGGGCAGAAGAGCACCAAAAACGACAGGAGCAGAGGGCAGAAAGGCACAGAAAAAGAGAGAAGAACGAGTGGCACAGAGGGCAGAGAGGCACCAAAAAGACAGGAGCAGAGGGCAGGAATGCACAGAAAAAGAGAGCAAAACGAGCGGCACAGAGGGCAGAAAGGCACAAAAACGAGTTGCACAGAGGGCAGAAGGGCACCAAAAACGACAGGGGCAGAGGGCAGAAAGGCGCAGAAAAAGAGAGAAAAACGAGTGGCGCAGAGAGGCACAAAAAACGAGGGAAAAACGAGAGGGACAGAGGGCAGGACACAAAAACAAGTGGCAGAGGGCAGAAGGGCACCAAAAACGACAGGAGCAGAGGGCAGAAAGGCGCAGAAAAAGAGAGAAAAACGAGTGGCACAGAGGGCAGAGAGGCACCAAAAAGACAGGAGCAGAGGGCAGGAATGCACAGAAAAAGAGAGCAAAACGAGTGGCACAGAGGGCAGAAAGGCACAAAAACGAGTTGCACAGAGGGCAGAAGGGCACCAAAAACGACAGGGGCAGAGGGCAGAAAGGCGCAGAAAAAGAGAGAAAAACGAGTGGCGCAGAGAGGCACAAAAAAAAGAGGGAAAAACGAAAGGGACAGAGGACAGAAAGGAACAAAAACGAGTGCCCACTGGTATTGTTGTGAGTACGGAAGATGAGACTTGCTACTAGTAACAAGTGGCCTGCTTAGTGCCAGAGCGCCCTGTGTTTCATGTTGCTTAGTGCCCTTCCATTTTTAGTGCTTTGCAGCTTTATTAAGACTTTTTAGGTCTCGCCTGACCCAGCGCATGCGCTGGTCTGGCGAGACTTATTGAGAGGGCTCCAAAAAGTGCTACCTGGCCAGCCTAGAGCTACAGTGCATGTGCGCGGGCACGCGCACCGCGCTTGACCGCATTACTTTCACTTTCGCGGCCGCACGGCTGCTTTGATGTTTGATCACGATCACTTTCACTTTCGCGGCCGCTTGTTCTGATAGCCTCGTCTTCATGCTTGGTAGCGATGACCTTGTTTTAATTGTGGTAATGAGTGCATTTGTGTCCAGAATAGGGCTGTGTGAATTTATGAACGCCGGCACCCCTCAACGCCATCAAGGTTTTATGATTGCATGACATATTACCAACATATACATAGAGTGGGCTTTGGCTCCAGCCAGAAGTGTATCAATCCCTAGCCTCATGCTAATTATTAACTGTTTGCTGTAACGTTATAGCGCCTTCCTGTAAGTGCTTCCAGTGGCAGGCAGGAGTGACTATTTTACATAGGAAAATAAACTCCTTCATCATACTTTTTCTCGTATTGAATTCCTGATCTCCTATATCCATTCTGTAAAGAAAGCAGTCCTTTTTTTGCCACTTTTTCCAACCATTTAAATGAGGCAGGCTTAATGTGATACAGCACATTTGCGAATGCCCCTATTTGCATGTGTTGGCACATACCTATTGGCTTTGCCAGTTCTTGTTAAATAATGTTTGGCACCTTCTCATTGCAAAAACACTTTTTTTAAAATAAAAGGCCCCACTGCTGCACTGTTCCCTTTCCCACTACTGTGCAAGGCCGGGAGCAGCTGCCATTTTACCTTGTTTTGGTAGGGCCACGCTCTTCTGTGTTTCTCAATCCTGGAAGTTACACAGAAGGACTCCTAAACTACCGCGGGGTAAGTGGCAAATGTCCGCATTTGGTTGGCAGTTTGTATTTTATATCTATGGCAGGATGATGATAAATCAGGGCTTCATGTCCTTTTTTTGGAGAGTGACATAGAAAGAAAATAGATTGAGGCAACCAAGCGGGCTGTCATCATATTTTTCCACTGTTAATGACAAACCACAAACCCAATGTAAGCTGCTTTCTCCTGTCCAGGAAGCCCCCCTGGCATTTTAGGAATCAGGACCCCAGAGTGGTGTTGCTTAAATAACTCCATGAGTCTTTGGAAACATCAATCTGCAGGGAGTCGTTGAATTTTCAAGTATGCTTGTACAAATTCTGGGAACTTTGTGCTCCATGAAGTACGAAATTCAATAAATTGCCTACTACACACAGGCCTATATAAAACTGTTCATAGAGTGTGGAAGCTGTTCAATATTGTTTAGCCATCTTTATGCAGGATATTCTCACCAGCACCTTTGATATGTTTGGAGCTCAGGAGTCTAGTTTGGTTTTGATCAGTCCTCCGGTTGCTCGAAATCCTTGGCTAAGATAGCTTAAGCTTCCCGGGAGTAGGACACCCAGGAGCAACAGGGACGTGGTGGAGGGAAGGTGAGCGAAAATTGGCCGGGTTTTTAATTCAGGCTTGTAGGTAACAATGTGCCCGGGTTTGTCTTTTGCTTCTTGTTTTGAATTGTCTGAGCGGCAGAAATTGAGAGAGAGACCCTGATTGGCTGGGGCCCAGGAAGCCTCACGGCATCTCCTCTCATTGCCTCTGGAGCGTGATCTGGCATCTGATTCATTTTTAGGTCTCGCCTCCACAGCGCGCATGTGCTGCATAGGAGAGAGACCTAATGCCATTGGCGCAGCTTTGGGGGCAAAAACATGCACGCGTTGCATTGCTTGCAATGGCAACGCGTACACATCTGGCGATTTCCTTGCAGGAGCGCGCGGCGCCATATGGTAGCGCCATATGATCGTACGCTCCCGCAAGGGAATCTCGCAGGCCCCCTCCCCTGCGCGATTATAGCAATAATAAACACGCATTGGCATAGCCACTAGGTCTTGCTTTTGGGACCTTATAAGTATGTTCACTTTTGCTATAATCATGGCACGTAAAGCACGGGTGCCGCGATTATAGCAAAAGTAAAGAAATAGATGTTTTTTTCTATTTCTTTACTTTTTCTATAATCGCGGCACCCGCGCTTTACGTGCCGCGATTATAGCAAAAGTAAATATACTTATATAGGTCCCAAAAGCGAGACCTATTGGCTATGACAATGCTTGTTTTTAGTGTTTCTGGTTGCTCAAATGGATCTAATTTCTGTTATTTATATATTTCCCTCATCTTCATTGTTTGATTTTTGTTCCCAGGAAAGTGTCACTCATAGTCGTTGAATGTCACTCCGAATTACAGTGAAATATGAAAATGTCACACATACGCAATCTGAAACCTTGGCAGCTATGATAGAGGCATCATAGTCTTTCCGCTTTTAGGTGCCTGAAGTTCTATTTCCAACCTTTAACGCTGCATACATTTTGCTATTCATGCACAGCACCATTTCTGCCCTTTTTGTTTATTAAAAATTGCAAAGCAATTTTTCACCTTTGTAAAAAAATGCACAACCACGCGATATAATCACCCCGCAAACTTTTACTCCGCATATGCCTTTACCACGCATGCCATGACAACGCAAAGGCGTGCACGGTGAGTGCATAATATTTGTAAAAGTGTTTATGGTAAATATATATATATTTTTTAATATGATATGTATATATATATTTCATTTTAATTATTTTTTTAAAACAACTAAAAACAAAAAAAGGCCTTTTTTATCCCAATAACTAAACACCCCTAACATTGTTAAATTACCCATACCACCCCAATACCCATGCCCACTAAAATCTTAAATTACCCTTGGCACCCCAAATCCACCCTGAACCCTAAAACACACCCTGACCACTAACAATACCCCTGCACCCCCAATCCCACCCTGAACCCTTAAACTACCCTAGCACCCCAAAACCTAACCTGAACACTGTACACTAAAATTACCCTGAGCACCGCAAAAACAAAACACACCCTGATCCCTAAATTTTCTACTACACCCCAAACCTAAAGCCACTCTGAACCCTAAAAATCCCCCAGCACCTCTAAACCCAAACACACCCTGAACCCTAAAAATTCCCCTACACCCCAAAACCCTAACCCACCATGCCACTTAAAAATACCCCAGCACACCAAAAACTAAACCCACCCTGAACCCTAAAAATACCCCAGCACCCCAAAACCCAAACATACCCTTACCCCTAAAATTACCCGTAACCACTAAAAATAAACCTGCCCCACAAAATCTAAAATGACCCTGAACCCTAAAAATACCCCTGCACCCCAAAACCTAAACCCACCCTGAACCCCAAAAATACCCTGGGCACCCCAAAACCCAAACATGTCCTTAACCCTAAAACTACCCCGGACCACTAAAAATAAACCTGCACCCCAAAACCTAAACCTTAAAAATACCCCTGCAGCCCAAAATCTAAACCCACCCTGAACCCTAAAAATACCCCAGCACTCCAAAACCCAAACATACCCTTAACCCTAAAATTAGCCATGACCACTAAAAATAAACCTGCACCCCAAAACCTACAACGACCCTGAACCCTAAAAATACCCCTGCACCCCAAAACCTAAACCCACCCTGAACCCCAAAAATACCCTGGGCAGCCCAAAACCCAAACATGCCCTTAACCCTTAAACTACCCCTGACAACTAAAAATAAACCCGCACCCCAAAACCTAAACCCTAAAAATACCCCTACACCCTAAAACCTAAACCCACCCTGAACCCTAAAAATACCCCAGCATCCCAAAACCCAAACATGCCCTTAACCCTAAAATTACTCCTGACCACTAAAAATAAACCTGCACCCCAAAACCTAAACCCACCCTGAACCCTAAAAATACACCTGCACCCCAAAATCTAAACCCACCCTGAACCCTAAAAATACCCAGACACCCCAAAACCTAAACCCACCCTGAACCCTATAAATACCCCAGCACCCCAAACTCCTTAACCCTAAAATTACCCCTGAACCCCAAAACATATAACCCTACACTCCAAAACCCAAACCCTATACATACCTTATACTTACATATAAATCACATATGCTTCTACCATTCATGCATTTACAACAAATTTCGTTGTAAAAGCATGTGTGGTAAATGCATATGCATTGTAATGCCATGCGTTGTAATGGCATTGCCGCGTAATGGTAGTTGCATTGTGATGGTATGCGGGGTGATGGTAGTAGTGGTAAAAGATTAGTTGTGTTTACCTCTTGCACTAGAAGTATAATCATTCTCAAAACATAAGGAGCAATTTCATCATGTTAAGAAGAAATGATGCTTGTGGAGATTTGGATGTTTATTTTCAAATCATCAAGCACAATTGGATCTTATGAAGTAATCACATACTCATTCTTAAATCCTCCTGAAGTCATCAGGAATAGTCACACCTTGTGAAGTCATCGCATACTCATTCTTAAGTCTTCCCGAAGTCATCAGGAATAGTCACACCTTGTGAAGTCATCGCACACTCATTCTTAAATCCTCCTGAAGTCATCAGGAATAGTCACACCTTGTGAAGTCATCAGATGCTCATTTTCAAGTCATCCACTAGTCATCGAGCTCAAGTTTCTAAACTCTGCTGATGACTTCAAGAGCTTGATGATGTCTGATGATGTGAAAATGACTTCTAGAGTAGTTGGATGATCATCCAATGACTCTGGGATTGCTTCTAAAGTAATCCTGTTTGACCTGGGTGATTAGAAAACGGACTTTGTGATTACAAGTTTGTTTGAGATTTTGTGGTTGTGGGTTGAGACAATTGTTCATCACTGAAAACGAGACAGGCAACAGGGCAACAACAAGCGGTCTGAGAGGAGGAAGTCCAGCTGAGAGGGAGGCATAATGGTAGGACTGAAGGAAGTGCTCTGACACCTTGTACTGGTATGAGCAGCGCTATAAAACAATTTCAATATTTGTGACTGAAGCACCATGGAGGGATGAGGGGCACTGTTGGCCACGGGTTGTGAGGGAAGCCGTGGAGAACGAGGTCATGAGGCACCAACATAGATTGTTGCACTGGGTGTCATCTGCTGGTCCTGAGAGAGTGAGTAAGTAATGTCTGTCACTGTGCTGTTTGAGATTGATTGTTTTGTCCAGTTGGGGTCTTAAGTGTATGTATGTATGAACTTGAATAGCACATTGCTTATTTTATAATGCAAGTGACAATCCGTGCCAGTATTTTAAGTAGGTGGAGTTAAATTATGCCAATTATGTGGGTTGGGCGGAGTGGGCGGAGCTTTGGGGTAGTGGGTGTGATACATTTTCAGGTAAGTAATTGATCGCTGTGCTGTAAAGTGTCCCTGGAAATTGTTTTCGAATGTTGGCAACTATGTAGCTGCTAAGTTTACAGGTTGCTTATGTGTGACATTCCCATGGTTTCAGTGAATTTAGGACTAGGAGGGACATTCTACAGGGAAATGAGTGACACTTATCTTTTTAATGTCTTTAATACAGTTAATGGCTTGCATAGTCATAAGTGCTTTCTCAGTCCCAGGATGGGTGCTCGTAGCACTATAAGTGAAAAAAGTCACTGTTCCATACTCTGCGAACCAAGATTATTCTTTATTGAAAGAGACATGTGCAGGGAGACTGCATTAACCAATGGAGGTTGCAGAATGTAAGAGAGCGCCTTTCTCACCCATTATTTCAACTTACATTTATCTTTCGTGAAAAATGTGTGAGCTTTGTTTCATATGTATCTGAAGGTAAAAAACCAGCAAAAACAGAAACACAATTGTTTCGTCCTTTTAAACACTCCTCTTTTCCTCCTCTCTCTCTCACGCTCTGACATTGTCCCCACTGCACTCAGTTCACATCTCTGCTGCCGGACTTACCTGAGTCACCCAGATGTGCCAGCCATGGCAGGCTGAGACTATGCCAGCAGGAGAATATTGATCCTGGGGCCGTGCTGAGGGGCCAAGGGATGCAAACTCTCTGTGTACTCAGGGCATGAGTCGGGGGTACACGAGGGTGGACGGTGTCCACCCACTATTTTCATAGGGTGAACGCCACCCACACTGCCAAGAATTTGGGCCCCACTGAATAATGTGCTGAACCAGTCCCGGTGTATTTCCAAACACCGGGACGCTTTCAGCAGAGTCTGCACGTTGGCTGCTTTCCATCTGCAACAACGTGCAGGCGGGATCGGGCTTTGTTATTTAAGAATCCTGCTGGGTCCATAACAAAGTCCGAATTCGAGGGGTCATCAGGCCTCCTTTTCCCAGGTCAAACAGGATTACTTTAGAAGCAATCCCAGAGTCATTGGATGATCATCCAACTACTCTAGAAGTCATTTTCACATCATCAGACATCATCAAGCTCTTGAAGTCATCAGCAGAGTTTAGAAACTTGAGCTCGATGACTTGTGGATGACTTGAAAATGAGCATCTGATGACTTCACAAGGTGTGACTATTCCTGATGACTTCAGGAGGATTTAAGAATGAGTATGCGATTACTTCACAAGGTGTGACTATTCCTGATGACTTCGGGAAGACTTAAGAATGAGTATGCGATGACTTCACAAGGTGTGACTATTCCTGATGACTTCAGGAGGATTTAAGAATGAGTATGTGATTACTTCATAAGATCCAATTGTGCTTGATGATTTGAAAATAAACATCCAAATCTCCACAAGCATCATTTCTTCTTAACATGATGAAATTGCTCCTTATGTTTTGAGAATGATTATACTTCTAGTGCAAGAGGTAAACACAACTAATCTTTTACCACTACTACCATCACCCCGCATACCATCACAATGCAACTACCATTACGCGGCAATGCCATTACAACGCATGGCATTACAATGCATATGCATTTACCACACATGCTTTTACAACGAAATTTGTTGTAAATGCATGAATGGTAGAAGCATATGTGATTTATATGTAAGTATAAGGTATGTATAGGGTTTGGGTTTTGGAGTGTAGGGTTATATGTTTTGGGGTTCAGGGGTAATTTTAGGGTTAAGGAGTTTGGGGTGCTGGGGTATTTATAGGGTTCAGGGTGGGTTTAGGTTTTGGGGTGTCTGGGTATTTTTAGGGTTCAGGGTGGGTTTAGA
Source organism: Triturus cristatus (assembly GCF_964204655.1). Lineage (NCBI taxonomy): Eukaryota > Metazoa > Chordata > Amphibia > Caudata > Salamandridae > Triturus > Triturus cristatus. The sequence goes on from NC_140590.1 coordinate 563,095,654, forward strand.
TTTTGGGGTGCAGGGGTATTTTTAGGGTTCAGGGTGGGTTTAGGTTTTGGGGTGCAGGTTTATTTTTAGTGGTCAGGAGTAATTTTAGGGTTAAGGGCATGTTTTGGTTTTGGGATGCTGGGGTATTTTTAGGGTTCAGGGTGGGTTTAGGTTTTAGGGTGCAGGGGTATTTTTAGGGTTTAGGTTTTGGGGTGCGGGTTTATTTTTAGTTGTCAGGGGTAGTTTTAGGGTTAAGGGCATGTTTGGGTTTTGGGCTGCCCAGGGTATTTTTGGGGTTCGGGGTGGGTTTAGGTTTTGGGGTGCAGGGGTATTTTTAGGGTTCAGGGTCGTTGTAGGTTTTGGGGTGCAGGTTTATTTTTAGTGGTCATGGCTAATTTTAGGGTTAAGGGTATGTTTGGGTTTTGGAGTGCTGGGGTATTTTTAGGGTTCAGTGTGGGTTTAGTTTTTGGGGTGCAGGGGTATTTTTAAGGTTTAGGTTTTGGGGTGCAGGTTTATTTTTAGTGGTCTGGGTTAGTTTTAGGGTTAAGGACATGTTTGGGTTTTGGGGTGCCCAGGGTATTTTTGGGGCTCAGGGTGGGTTTAGGTTTTGGGGTGCAGGGGTATTTTTAGGGTTCAGGGTCATTTTAGGTTTTGTGGTGCAGGTTTATTTTTAGTGGTTATGGGTAATTTTAGGGGTAAGGGTATGTTTGGGTTTTGGGGTGCTGGGGTATTTTTAGGGTTCAGGGTGGGTTTAGTTTTTGGGGTGCTGGGGTATTTTTAAGTGGCATGGTGGGTTAGGGTTTTGGGGTGTAGGGGAATTTTTAGGGTTCAGGGTGTGTTTGGGTTTAGAGGTGCTGGGGGATTTTTAGGGTTCAGAGTGGCTTTAGGTTTGGGGTGTAGTAGAAAATTTAGGGATCAGGGTGTGTTTTGTTTTTGCGGTGCTCAGGGTAATTTTAGTGTACAGGGTTCAGTTTAGGTTTTGGGGTGCTAGGGTAGTTTAAGGGTTCAGAGTGGGATTGGGGGTGCAGGGGTATTGTTAGTGGTCAGGGTGTGTTTTAGGGTTCAGGGTGGATTTGGGGTGCCAAGGGTAATTTAAGTTTTTAGTGGGCATGGGTATTGGGGTGGTATGGGTAATTTAACAATGTTAGGGGTGTTTAGTTATTGGGATAAAAAAGGCCTTTTTTTGTTTTTAGTTGTTTTTAAAAAATAATTAAAATTAAATATATATATACATATCATATTAAAAAATATATATATATTTACCATAAACACTTTTACAAATTTTATGCACTCACCGTGCACGCCTTTGCGTTGTCATGGCATGCGTGGTAAAGGCATATGCGGAGTAAAAGTTTGCGGGGTGATTATATCGCGTGGTTGTGCATTTTTATACAAAGGTGAAAAATTGCTTTGCAATTTTTAATAAACAAAAAGGGCAGAAATGGTGCTGTGCATGAATAGCAAAATGTATGCAGCGTTAAAGGTTGGAAATAGAATTTCACGCACCTAAAAGTGGAAAGACTATGATGCCTCTATCATAGCTGCCAAGGTTTCAGATTGCGTATGTGTGACATTTTCATATTTCACTGTAATTAGGAGTGACATTCAACAACTATGAGTGACACTTTCCTGGGAACAAAAATCAAACAATGAAGATGAGGGAAATATATAAATAACAGAAATTAGATCCATTTGAGCAACCAGAAACACTAAAAAAAAGTCTTAATAAAGCTGCAAAGCACTAGAAATGGAAGGGCACTAAGCAACATGAAACACAGGGCGCTCTGGCACTAAGCAGGCCACTTGTTACTAGTAGCAAGTCTCATCTTCCGTACTCACAACAATACCAGTGGGCACACGTTTTTGTGCCTTTCTGTCCTCTGTCCCTTTCGTTTTTCCCTCTTTTTTTTGTGCCTCTCTGCGCCACTCGTTTTTCTCTCTTTTTCTGCGCCTTTCTGCCCTCTGCCCCTGTCGCTTTTGGTGCCCTTCTGCCCTCTGTGCAACTCGTTTTTGTGCCTTTCTGCCCTCTGTGCCACTCGTTTTGCTCTCTTTTTCTGTGCATTCCTGCCCTCTGCTCCTGTCTTTTTGGTGCCTCTCTGTGCCACTCGTTTTTCTCTCTTTTTCTGTGCCTTTCTGCCCTCTGCTCCTGTCGTTGTTGGTGCCCTTCTGCCCTCTGCCACTTTTTTTTGTGTCCTGCCCTCTGTCCCTCTCGTTTTTCCCTCGTTTTTTGTGCCTCTCTGCGCCACTCGTTTTTCTCTCTTTTTCTGCGCCTTTCTGCCCTCTGCCCCTGTCGTTTTTGGTGCCCTTCTGCCCTCTGTGCAACTCGTTTTTGTGCCTTTCTGCCCTCTGTGCCGCTCGTTTTGCTCTCTTTTTCTGTGTTTCCTTCCTCGATGCTGCCAGCACGATCTAGTCCATTTTGGTGACTAACACTCTTGACTATTTGTGAGAGCCAAATTCTAATAAAGTTGGAGAGTTAAAAACAAATTTACAAGCATAAAAAAGAGCCAACTTAATTCTGAATACCATTGAAAATTGTGTGTTCATGGGATCGGCCACTTGTGCATTAATTGGCACAATTTGGAGGTATCAATGAAGCTGAGCTAAACATTAGTCCGGGGGACTACTTTTGTCCTTCTTCAATTTCAAGTTCTTCATACCGGAAGTTGTACTCAGCCGGAAGTGGGTCTCAAGCAAGACCAGCGAGGCGAGGCGAGGCGAGGGGAGATTAAGTGCTGGTGTGCCAAACCACCCACTATTGATTACCGATGCCTTCTGTGCGTGTTTGCAGGAGAATGGAAGGGATATGCATTGCTGAATGTCGTCGGTATTTGTTTTTAGTAGAGTGGTTTATGGCTTGCCACCTTTACACTTATGGGCTTCTTCCTCAACTGCGCTTTCAAAGGCGGGAATCTGTAATCATGCCGGCTGAAGAATGAGGCGCCAAAGGTGATGCGAGACCGAGCGGACTCTCGTTCAGCATCACATCACTGCAGTGAAACAGAGAGTGGGCAAGTATACATCAGGTAGTATTGGCGAAATGTACTACTAACCTGACTACTTTCCATGCTCTCCGTGTCACTGCAGCAGACGTGGGCGAACCCAAGATGTCCGGTAAGACTATGTTTGGGCTGCCAGTGGAGTAAACACGGGAGTCCAAGCCTCCCAGCTGCTGAAAACTTACAAGGCCCAGTTATGGTGCGAAGCGGGATGGGGTATTAGTGCAAGACCAGTCTTGTATGTGCATTGTATCCTTGGTACCAGTGCAGCGTTTGAGTCGTTCGTGGGTGAAAACAAAGTTGACCTTTCCCCTCTGCTTTTATGGACGAATTCGCATTCAGGTTAAGGATAAAACGATCCTACTTTAAGCACATGGGAGGCTGCTAAGAAATATGCGTGCAATGTTAATAGAAATATTTTGAAAACGAGCACCCTCTTTCTAGGGTTACATAAATCAAGGTTAATTTGAATACAAGAAAAGCCTGCATTATGCGGCTGGCAGACAGTATAGTCGTGAATCAGATCATGCTCTGTGCAGCGTATTATTCACACTTTTCGCCAAAATTAGGGCCATGCTATGCGTCTGAAATTTAGCAATGTCCACAAACATTTTGGCCACAAACGAGGTCTCCGTTCCCAGTACCCTCCGCCACAGTCGCGCCTTTTTCTTCTGTCCAGGGCTTTAAGTGGCACCGGCAGCTCTGAAGAAGCAGGTGCTGAGATTGGTCCCTATCGGACTCTACATTTTTTTGCCCTCGGGGTGAAAAAAAGCCAATTTTGCGGCAGTATACACTTTTGATTTTCTTGCAATTGTATATTGCGCGAACTTGACCCAAAGGTATTGGAGCGCTTCACATGGGTAATAGTTACATGACACAAATACATCACTCCATATTATTTTTGGTAGGCACAGAGTTTAGTGATTTGCCTAGAATCACGGAATGGTGAGCATACGCCAAAACTCGAACCTGCTTTTTCCCAGCACCAAAGTTGGTATCTCTAGCCGTTAGTCTACAACTTCTACCACGAGGACTAACCCATTTTCAATATTCGGTAAAACGAAGCCGTAGTTGTTGCTTATACATCTTATGCAAATAACAAACATTGCCAAAGCCGATAGTCCTCGCATGTTGTAGGTGTAATGTTACTTGTTGTATCATATATCTGGCTGCAATGACAGAAGAAGAAACATACCAGTCGGGTGACACACTTTGCTAAGCTTAAGGGTTTTCAAGCCACCCTCTACTTCGGTCACGCCCCAATGAGAAAACCCTAGGTTTTTCATTCCACTTAAAGCCCTTCTTATCTCATATATATCACTCGCTCCACGGCTTCTTAAGCGGTGGCCACATTTTCTCTTTCGATTTTCTCACTGTGGCAGATGAAAAGCCTCTATTTTACAGCCGTAATCATATCAAGAAACAGAATATTCTCAACATTTTTGTTCGTTCCTGTTAGCCCATACCTTTAGTAGGTTGCACTTCTCATCTACTGTGCTTACATTGGGGCATATTAACAAGCCAGGCGATAAAATTATCGCGGCTTTAGCGGCAGAAAACTGCCGCTAAAACGAAGATAATGGGCTTGATAATATGCTCCGTGGAATTCCAATTGAAACCCATGTTAAATGCGAAGGACATCTAACATGGGCTTCAATTGGAATTCCATAGAGCATATTATCAAGCCCATTATCGCTGTTTTAGCTGCAGTTTTCTGCCGCTAAAGCGGCGATAATTTTTTCGCCTGGCTTGTTAATATGCCCCTATGAACCGCCCCCACCGTGCCCTGGTGATTTATTGTGCTAAATAAGCAGAGACACGGGAATTAAGCGGTAGGGACGGTCCACATTATGCAGCATGGTGACTAACTTAGGCGGTCACAAAACAAGAATTATGTAGCATAATGGGTCGCATTTTTTTGATAGTATTACTTCGTTATTTTGACATCTGTGCATATGTTAACACTGTCTGTGCAAATGTTTCGCCTCATTACTTTTCAAATTAACACTCAAATACAGCAATAAGTAAAGTAAAGGTGACTGGACAGTATTTGTTACAGGCTTTCCACTGTGCCACAATACGCACTACTCTCCTTTTGGTAACTTTGATCCTTTTGAGCTAGAATCAACTTTTTAAAAAAAATCTGCAGTTTATGCAGCATATGATGGATTATGTGGCAAATTACGTGGAAAACCCAGCAGTTGTAGAATATTATAATTCGAGTAGCCCTGTATATAAGTTACATAAATGCAGGACCTGTCAAAACCTCGACAATATGCTGTTTGAAGAGAGAGCTTCATAAATGTGCCAAATCTTATGTTTGAAACTTCTGCATAATGTTGTAAGTATACAAACGCTGCTTTATGATTTGATTTCTACCCTTCATGATAGTCTTGACAGCCTCCATAACACTCCACTCTGACTCTCCACTCTCCTTTTCCCCAGTAACTTTAGCCAGGCTGAACAACAGCCACGCTGGTGTACAACATGGCTGAAGCATATGGCAAAGCCAATAACTCTTGCATAGGCAAGACCTATTGGCTTTGTCTATGCTTGTTATTGACCTGGCGCAAACATCTTTATGAAGTGGGGGCAGTAGTAATCCATGTTCAATGACCTACTACACAAGCAGTTCAAAATATAGGGCAACACATTTACACAATTTTTAGGTCTGTTAGGCAGTGCATAAGAGACGTATTGTTAGCTTCTGTTGGCTTAGAGCCATTAAGTTGGTTTGCCAGTTGGCTTCATTGCCACTCTGAATTGCTTACTTCTTTTACGTTAGTGTTTTTTTGGCTTTCTCCCCGCTTTTTGTATTTGCCCCTCCTGGAGCATGGAAGTATTTCTGTGCCCTCACACTGCTCACCTTTCCCAGTTTTAATTTTTCTTCTTGTTTAAGCACTCTGCGTGACTGCATGGTACATCTGTCTCACTATTGAGCTTTTCTACCATTCTCTCTATTCTCCCTTCACTCTCTGCTCTGTCTGCAATTTTTCTTTTGCTTCGCTTTACCCTCACACTCGCTGCATTTCATTATTCTCCTTCCCGGTTTCCCTTCCGCTCTACTTTATCGTTTTTCCCTCTGTCTTCTTTCTTCGCTCCTCTTTTCACTTTTTATTCTCACCATGTTGTAGCCCATTTTTGCACTCCTAATCTCAGCTTTCCCAGTTCTCTTAACATACTTTTTCTAACGTATTTATCTTTTCCTTCGTACTTCTCCATACTTATTCTCCCTTTTGTTTTTCCTTCTTGCATATATCTTTCATGGTTTCCACCTGTCTGATTCCTTTCTTCTTCGTCACTATTTCTCCCTACTCCTATACCTTAGAAAGTGTTTGCACACTGTAATCCAAGTCTGGTACGTTATTACGACGACAGTCCATGCACTGTGGGGGTAACTTCAACATTTTATATACTACTATCATCAGAACTGTTTGTTCAGGACTCACTTGCCAGCCCAACACTCACTCGCACTCTTCTCCAGACAGTGCAGATAGCAACTAAAAGTGACCCCAAATTGGCCCACTACCCCAAATCTCTTCCCTTGGGCCACTCGATCACTAAATTGCAGGCCACCCCTTGCATAGTCACAAAACTTGGAATCACTCTCCTACGGTGACGCTACTCCCTTACAATGGTTTTTTCTATGCCACAAAGTGACACAACTGGGTTTGAACAATTTAAAATATTAAACAAGCAATGGCAAAGCCAAAAGTTCTGCCATTGATTACCAGCCATTTGGCTTTGTCACCGTTTGTTTTATTATGTTTTTTGAAAAACATTGTTAGGGGACACGTCAGGCGCACATGAATCTAAAACAATAATTGTCTAAAAGCAAAAATACTTTAGGTCTTATCGCACATGTTTCTTGTGCCGTAATACCACTGCGCTTCAAAGTTAAGAAACGACCACACCTTTCACGGTGCTCAAATTTAAAGGCCGTGGCCGGTGCACGTTAATCAACTACATACGTGCTATGCAAGAGTCTGTGCGCGCTGGTGAAATGCACTGTGCGCGCATGTTACAGGGAATGATGGTCTTCACCTCTATCTTTTCTCCTGGTAAGGTTTGAAGGTGGTGGGGTTGGGAAGGTAGAGAGAGTAGAGCAGCAGCGGCTCCTCCGTAATGGCAGAGGAGCGTTTCCCCACTGCTAAAAGCCAGCTGATTAACAATAAAACATAACAAAACTATGTATTATCCTTTTATTTTTTCCTGGATAGGCAGAGTCCGCTAAGTGGCCCAGTCTAGGACGGGGCAATCCTCAAGGGACAGTAGTAGGGGGGAGGAGCGGTGGGAGCAGTTAGTTTGCATGTTGGTTTGGAAGGCCGTCTTATGGCGGCCAAACCAACATGCGCACTTACATTTCTACAACCATCCTGTGTTGTATCTCCGGGTGGAGAAAGGCCACAAGCTCCCTGTGCCTGAGTGAGCGTTAAACCAGCCTGCTCAGCCAATCCCGGCACTGCTGTCATGCTGGGTAATAGCATGATAGTAGCTTTAGGATTAGGTGGGAAGTCTCGAAGCTGGACTGCGCTTCTGGAAGAAGCTGGACCCCGGCTGTGGCAGGTAAGTAAATTTATTATTATTTTTTTAATACAAACTCCCCGCTGCCCCACCACTTTCTATTGAAAGCAGCCACTGGAGTAGAGGCTTCTACATGACGGTGCCTGTCTTTGGCATAATTCTGGGTCTGACTGAATAGTTGTCATTCTTGACATATTGTGCCCCTTTGTTACATAGTGGTGCCCACACATAGCATAATGGCATTCCTGGAAATAAGGTGGTAATTCTTAGCTTATGATTGGAATAGTTTGCACAGTGATTCCCAACAATGGCAAAGATTTCACATGACCTGCAATTTTAAGTTAAGAGATTGACAGGTATGCATTTGTCACTGATAAGACACCTTCTGCCAGGCCCTTTGGACAACCCTTCGTAGTTTGATAAATTCTGGCCAGGACTTGCATCCAAACCCTGTGGGCCCCCAAAATCACGCTGCCCATGGCCTTTGGCAGTGTGAGGTTGGGTGCCCAACTTTGAGCGGGTAGCCAACTGCCTGCTGCACATTGGCTTTGTGCTGTAGGGGTTGGCCACAGGGCCTGGCCTATGGCCACACACACACTGCACCCAACACCCTGTAGCTGCCAACCACCTCACAAGCACCCACCCCATGCTGTGCACAGCCGAACAGTCATGTGTATCAGTGGGTTGACCCTGTAGCAAACCCACACTGCACATGGCCTAATGTCTGCAAAGTGGCGATTAGTTATAGGGTCTTGCATTTTATTTTTGAATGTTTTATCGGTACCACAGTGGCTGCAGCAATAGAGCTGCTTCTTTTGTTGACTTTTTAAAATTCTCTTTCCTTACTTTTAATGTTATCCTGAACAGTATACTATCTCTCTTTGAGGTCATGTACATGCTTTGGCGAAATAAAAGCACACAGTGAGAAGTAATTTCAGATCCATTTATTTGAACCAATTCTTTGTTCGGTGTATTGCCACAGGTCACCATATCAAAACTTAGAGTGACTTCGTTTAGCTCAAATGAAGACCTGTCACAGTTAGTATTGGGAAAGGTCATACGTTGCAAGGCTGCTACTCAATGCAAATGGTATTCTTACAAACGCTCCTCACAAATTCAATTTATATCATTGTCCTTGTTTAAAGAAGGATCCTGTTTTAAACCCATACAGTTTTCTTTTTTAAAGGGACACCATGTTTCACCCAAGTATTTCATTTCAAATTTGTTTTTAAATTAGACTTGAGTAATCCAGGATGAAGGAAAGGACATTTGGAAAGTCTGTATTTAAACATTTAGGAGTGATCTACAAGCATCGAGAACATTTTATTAAACCATTCTGAAGTAATCCCCATTTGCAATAGCCAAGAGTGCCCATCCAGTGGATACTCTTGGATGTTACGAATTGGGATTACTTCTAAATAATTCCACTGAGTACTCTTGGTTGTTAGGCAGTGATGAGGGGATGTACTGTAGTGTTTTCCCAATACCCTTGTGTACATTAACTCCAATTTGAAGTTGTCATAAAATCATACTACAGTATTGCATAATAATTCTGTAGATGTTAGCAAATCATCTAGTGCTTGTAAACTAACCATGAGGTTGTCCTGAAATCATCCGGTAGTATTTCAACCTCATCCTGCACTTGTCAGTTAGTATTCCTTGAGGTACAAGATCATCACGCATTTTTAATTGAAGTAATCAGTACACCATCCTGGAGTAATTCACACTCATCCTGCAGCTGTCAATTAGTATTCTTGGAGTTGTAAAGGATCATCACGCATTTTTAATTGAAGTAATCAGTACACCATCCTGGAGTAATTCACACTCATCCTGCAGTTGTCAATTAGTATTCTTGGAGTTGTAAAGGATCATCACGCATTTTTAATTGAAGTAATCAGGAACCCATCCTGGAGTAGTTTTTGTGATTACAGTAAGAGTCATCTCATTTAAATATTTTGCTCTGTGGGCAGACTTCAGGATGGCTTGGGATGACTTCCCCAGATAATTACAGGAATAGCCTGGCTGAAGTCATCGGATGACGCTAGAATGAGTCCAGGATGATCTTCCTTTTTGACTTGGGTTGTTCGAGTCTCTTGGCTGGGAGCAGTCAGGAGCCTCACACCGGATGCAAATGAAGCAGAGAGAAACAAAGGCTCACACCTTGTAAGCACTTCAAACATACTTAAGAGAGGCAGCTTTTCACTTTGTTCAGTCCCTGTTTAGGAGATATGCATGCACTGTATGAATGTCGGATGAGTTGGTCTTTCCCAGTATTTACACAAAGCAAATTGCATTTATATAGAGCTTAGTACACCTGAGGAGGCGTTGAGATAATATAAGTACCGCTATTTTTTCTTGTATAGCCCTACTCATCCCAATGCAGGGTGTCAGAGCGCTTTACATCAACATGTGCATATTACATGTACAATAAATTATATAAGTTTGTGATGAATGTACAGGATGTGTTACATAAAACTGGGGGATTGCAAGGTGTAGAAGTCACGTATCATTCATCTTCCATAGCTCACTGTGCTATTATCCTCGCAATGCGCTCAAACGTACACGTGATAGACCTGCTAAACATATATGTGAGGGCTTGTGATCTGATGTCACTTCTTGTGATGCCACCTCCTGTAAAGTCATGGCTTGTGATGCCACTCTCTATGAGGTCGAATCCTTTGATGGCATGTGTGATGTCATGCGCCGTGATGTTGCGCGCTGTGATGTCGCGTGCCGTGATGTTGCACGCTGTGATGTCGCGTGCTGTGATGTCGTGCACTGTGATGTCACGCGCTGTGATTTCACGCGCCGTGATGTTGCTCGCCGTGATGTCACTTGCATACTGCCTAACTAGGTTAATCCCCCCACTTCTTTTTTTTAGGACTTGTGCCCTGTGTTTCCTACCCTTGAAGATCATGCCCCGAGTGCAGCCATGCAGCCCATTTTTTTAGTGCTGCTGGCACAGTCACACTGCTGTAGGTGCTGAGAAGGGGCGGACTGGTGACCGCTGAAGGCAGGTTGAGTGCGCGCTCGGCCGCTCGGATCGAACCAGGCTCCAGAGAAACCACACACGAGGCAGGATGGCTGAGGCCTACAGCTTGCTGACTATTAAGTCAGCAGAATACAGCAGTCCAGGCCATATTTTCTGGGGTCCTGAAGAGGCTGGCTGGAGGGAAGAAAAACCATGTCTGGGAGTTGTTGAAGAAAACATAACATCATGCCCCCCCTCTGTCGTCCGGCATGAAGACCCGCACAGAGATGACAGGGCACCACCCTGTCAGATTGGCACAGAAGCAAGAGCTGCAAAACACAAACTCCCTGCCTGGGTTAATCGCTGGAAGTCGCGTACTGGAAACCAACAAGGCACCCTCAACGTGGTGCTGTATTCCGGTGCTTTTCACATACACTGACACCAGACCCGTGGCCCATAAGAGCCAGAACAATTAATGATTGACTGCAAACGTACTGCCAGGGCAGTTTAACAATGCAGCGCCCCTTACAATCGGCTGGTCCCAAGATCTGAAAAAAAAAAGGTGCTAAAAAATGTGAGCTAGTCCTTCACAGAGAGTTAAACACACTGATGTAACGTTGGCTTTGTTTAATCTAGGCCGGTCTAACACAACACAATCTGTTTTTTAAAACTCTCTGACATTGCTAATACACCACCACTCTGTGAGCGTGCACTGAATGTAACACATTCAGATCTCGGATAATATACCAGTAATGTTGGCCCCCGGGGGAAGTGAGGGTCGCAGACTAGTCTTCCCCCGGGGTGCTTTGTGCAGGGACCGGAAGGACAGGGCAGGGATAGGGCTAAGTGGGGGGAGGGTTCTAGGTAGTCTATATTGGTGTCAGTAGAGGAGGATCGGCCTCTTCCTGACACCGAACACCACTGGGGAGGGGCTTTTGTCTGGGGAATAAAGTTTGTCCGCCCATCCACCCTACATGTTATAGGAGTGGGGGTAGGGTAGGGATGGTTACAGCGTTGCCAGTTTAGGACAAGTTGCAGGCGAGGCAGTACTTTTGAGGGGTGGTGAGTCACAGACTGGCAGATCCAACCCTCGGAGGGGGTGAAGGGTGCACAGGTGACTGATGGCAGAAGGAACTTCAAGAGAGGATGATGGGATGATTGGAGGACGGGTAAAGGCGGAGATTGGGGAAATGGCATAGGTCAGAGTGTGAAATGGAGAAGAGTGAAGCAAATGAGATGGTGAGTTGCGAACGGCGCGGGGAGAGTGAAATACTACTGGTTTGTGTTAAGATGTAGATTTGAACTGTTGTTTAAGATGAATACATTTCATTTAGTATGTTGCAACCCTGTCCTAATAAATGGCCTTTTACGCTCCATATGGCTTGGAGTGTGGTTTATTGCATGAAGACAGCGACTACCCACAGCTTTGACAGGGACTGAAGCAAGTATGAAATCTGCTGCACACAAAACACATATTGACTTAGTAATATTTAGCCTATGAACGATACTGACAGCAACACTATACCTTTCAAAAGCAGCTTGTTGAAACCGACAACTCCAGGATCCTCCTGCTTCTGAGCCATACAACTATGCGCTGAAAGGGGTGTGTAAAAGCTGAGACCTTAAAGTCACTTCAGTTTTAGGGATTTTAAGGTTAAAATAGGAGGCCACTGAATACATAACACAAAACATTCCAACAAGACTCATTTTAATTTGGCACCTATGATAAAAACCTTCCCTCCCAGCCTGGCTAAATCAATGAGGAGCTGATGTTAATTGTATTGTATTGTATTGTATACGGTATTTGTAGAGCGCAACTATCACCCAACGGGTATCTTGGCGCTGTAGTACATGAATCCTCATCAGGCAGTGGAGGGAAGAAACGGGCGCAAACTAACAGGGCAGCTCCTGAGCTGTCAAGCTCTGGGAAACAGCCATGTTTTGATCTTCATCCTGAACTGTAGAAGATCATGTAGCTGTCTAAATTCCAGAGGGAGGCTGTTCCAGAGCTTGGCAGCGGCCGAGCTGAACGCTCTTCCTCCTGACTTAGCTCTTCGAATTTTCGGGACTTTCACCAAACAGGCGGTGGCAGAGCGGAGACACCTTGTTGGAGTGTACCATGTGAAGGTCTCTTGAAAAGGTATGGGTCCCAGGCCATGAAGAGCCTTGAAGACCAAACACAGAGACTTAAACTGGACCCTCTGCATTATAGGCAACCATTGAACCTCTGCAAGGGCCAGTGAACCTGACGAGCGTCGTGGTTTCATCAATGCCAATTTGGCCGCCACGGTTTGGACTCTTTGGAGGCACTCAATCAAGAATTTAGGGACCTCTAACAGAAGAGCGTTACAGTAGTCAAGTCTACTGAGGATGATACTACCAACAACCAACGCTCTGGCCGTCTTTGGCAGCAACGGGAGGATCTTCCTTAGTGCTTTAATCAGGGAGAAACAATTCCCCACCACCTTATTTACATGCATTTCCATGGTTAAGTTCGCATCAAGCATCACTCCCAGATTACGTACTGCTTTAGCCAGAGCCAGAGTGGGCGTGGTTGGAGAAGGCCAGAAATTGTCCGGAAAAAGGGGAGGGACCTTCCCCACAGCGCAGTATAAGACTTCAGTCTTATCGGAATTAAATTGAAGTGAGTTAGTTCTTAACCAGTGGGCAGTATCCTGCATGCAGTCATGAAAAGTTGCTAAAGATATCGACTGATTTCCCTCTAAGGAGAAGAAGAGTTGGGTGTCGTTGGCATAATTTACCACTTTCACACCATGCGCCTTCATAATTCCAATCAAGGGTCTCATATAGATATTAAAAAGAATAGGGCTTATTGCCGAGCCCTGAGGAACGCCATGGTGGATGTTAGAAAACTTAGACTGATACGGCGGAAGGGAGGCCGCCTGACATCTGTCAGATAGATAAGAGCGAAACCACTCTAAGGCTGTTCCTGACACCCCGACTTCTTCCAGCCTGTTCAGCAGAATACAGTGGTCGACTGTATCAAAAGCAGCAGACAGGTCGAGCAAAATAAGAATGCCCGATTGAGACTGGGAAATTCAAATCGCTAAGTGCACTGCCTCTATTATATGAATAGAGGAGCGCCCCTGATAAAGTTGGTCCCAGGAGGTATAAAAAGCGTGATTAGCGTATTTTAGTGATGTGAAGCGGACACCAGCACTAAAATGCATTAGTCTAACACCTGATGCATGGTACTTGGTAGGTCTGATTCTTGGGAATGACGACTACTGCGACTTATGTTAAAAACTACTAGTGTGTAGTCTATACATGCGTGAGTAGACTATGCACTCACGATTGTGTCCCGCTTTGTGGATAATGCATAAACAATGAATGCATAATGTACGTACCTGCCAAGTATACCCATGGCAAAGGTGATATTTTAGTCCAGTCCTGACCACTAGTGTCTTTAGAGGGGGGCCAGATGGGGCAAGCTTTCCATCTCCATTTGTTCTGCCCCACCCCTCCCCCCCCCCCCCGGCCCCACCACTAAAACCATTGAATGCCACAGAAAAAAGGCAGTGCATCTTGCCACACATATTATGTCCAACCACCTTTCATGGCAACAATTGTTTGATCATATCAAAAAGAAAGAGTATGCAGTTCCTCAGAGAAACGGGGGAGTGAAGGTGTAGAGAAGAGACCGTAAGAAAGAGGAATTCCTCTATTCGGAACTAGGGTCCTCACACACCCAGCAAGCTAGGTGTCATGCTTCATCATATGGACCTGCTCCTCGTCGGGCCGGCGCTGCAATGCCCGACGGGCACCCTAAAAAGGGGCTCTTTAGCGGAGATCTTTAGTTCCTGGCCGTATGATGCAGTGTGTGTGAGAGGGACCTAGTGGTGTAGATGTGAGTGCAGGTGTGTGGTTAAAACAAGTTGGAAAGTCCAAAAATAGAATTTTATTAAGAGTGGCTCTCCACCTGATTAAAAATGAAAACAGAGTGGCAGCTGGCTGATATTATGATTCAGCTTGGCTATGCTCTTCTGTGGTGGTCAACATGTTTCTTGCCCGGTGGTCCTACTGATCCGTGGCAATTCTTCAGGACCTACTGAACTGTCAATAATCTACACAACGTGGTAAGTACAAATGTTACCTGCCACACGTTATATGGAAAACGATCTCGCCATATGTCTAAGGGGACCTAAGAAAAAAAGGAAAGTTTTTAGGAAGGCAACCCAAGCATAGGCAGTGATTAAAATTAGTACTGTACAGGTAGATCTCACATAGTGGTGATTACCCCCTTGACCAAATGGCACAAGTATACGTCCATTGTCACCAAGTGTCAAAATATCCTATACAGTGAGTAGGTATTCTCCTACAAAAGTGAATATAAAAACAAGCTACTTAAAACAGAAGACTGGAAGTGTTGTACTCCCTATGAGGAAGTAATATAAAGTGACAACAAGTTTCTCCATAGAGGAGTAATGGGGCACTCACCTATTGTGGTGTGATTCCCTGCTCCTATCCGTGGCCGTGGCGCCACCGGGACACCAAGATTCTGGTGTCCTAATGAGAAACAAAATGTTAAATGGAAAAACAAAATAATACACGGAGGGCAACTGGCCCGACATGTATTGTCAGCACACGTAAAACAATATCGCCCGTGTGTGATCCCGTCACATGAGCTGCAGTAGTGCGAGTCATGAAACACAAGGGACAATGAGATGATAAAGGAGCACCACGAGGCAAACTTAAAAGGAGTCACACCAGAGGCGTATGGATCGTGAATGCCAACCCGGACAAGGTATCTGCCAGCCAGAGATGCGTAGCCACAGAATAAAGGCCCCGCCACGCAGTCGCTCACACCACGAGTTGAGTCTAGGGCAAGCCCGGTCTGCCGTCACGGTGAAAAGGAACCGGCGAGAACCCTGGGATGCTCCCAGCCCCCACGGAGTGCCAAGCAAAGTGTGCCAGAGAACCGATAGATGAAAAGCTGGTGCAGTACACTGACAGCATGTAGTATCAAAACTTGTTTACAAGAGAGCACTGACAACACCGCGTCTTAGTCATACTTCTCAAGTTCAGCTGCGGGATCGCACACGGGCGATATTGTTTTACGTGTGCTGACAATACATGTCGGGCCAGTTGCCCTCCGTGTATTATTTTGTTTTTCCATTTAACATTTTGTTTCTCATTAGGACACCAGAATCTTGGTGTCCCGGTGGCGCCACGGCCACGGATAGGAGCAGGGAATCACACCACAATAGGTGAGTGCCCCATTACTCCTCTATGGAGAAACTTGTTGTCACTTTATATTACTTCCTCATAGGGAGTACAACACTTCCAGTCTTCTGTTTTAAGTAGCTTGTTTTTATATTCACTTTTGTAGGAGAATACCTACTCACTGTATAGGATATTTTGACACTTGGTGACAATGCACGTATACTTGTGCCATTTGGTCAAGGGGGTAATCACCACTATGTGAGATCTACCTGTACAGTACTAATTTTAATCACTGCCTATGCTTGGGTTGCCTTCCTAAAAACTTTCCTTTTTTTCTTAGGTCCCCTTAGACATATGGCGAGATCGTTTTCCATATAACGTGTGGCAGGTAACATTTGTACTTACCACGTTGTGTAGATTATTGACAGTTCAGTAGGTCCTGAAGAATTGCCACGGATCAGTAGGACCACCGGGCAAGAAACATGTTGACCACCACAGAAGAGCATAGCCAAGCTGAATCATAATATCAGCCAGCTGCCACTCTGTTTTCATTTTTAATCAGGTGGAGAGCCACTCTTAATAAAATTCTATTTTTGGACTTTCCAACTTGTTTTAACCACACACCTGCACTCACATCTACACCACTAGGTCCCTCTCACACACACTGCATCATACGGCCAGGAACTAAAGATCTCCGCTAAAGAGCCCCTTTTTAGGGTGCCCGTCGGGCATTGCAGCGCCGGCCCGACGAGGAGCAGGTCCATATGATGAAGCATGACACCTAGCTTGCTGGGTGTGTGAGGACCCTAGTTCCGAATAGAGGAATTCCTCTTTCTTACGGTCTCTTCTCTACACCTTCACTCCCCCGTTTCTCTGAGGAACTGCATACTCTTTCTTTTTGATATGATTGATTGGGCATGTATGCTGGACCTCCTGTAAACAAAAGCCCGCCAGTCCCCCCTTTTGATAACAATTGTTTGATGTAATACATGAACCCACATGGTATGAATGAGGAAATATTACGTTGTGTGCACGATTGTATATATCTGTTTCTTCCTATGTAATAATAGAATGATATACACAAAAACATACAAAGTAGAATTTTACATGTTAATCAAATATGCATATATATATATGTGTATATATATATATATATATATATATACATATATATACACATCTCTCTCTCTCTCTCTCTCTCTCTCTATATATATATATATATATATATATATATATATATATATATATATATATATATATTACCTACTGGCGGTCGCCAGTAGGTAGTTATAGTTAGGACCCCTTTTCCATAGGAAATCCGCAACATTCTATTTTGAATAACTTTGGCGCCGGTCGATGAATCCTCGCGAATTTCTCAAAATAGGTGGGGCGCTACGCTCCGCTCCTACCCTGAAAGTCTCGGGGGGGATTCGTCAAGCGGGGGCTGAGATAAAAGGGGGGTCCCAAAACGCGTTTTTCCCATGCATTTTTCCATAGGACCTTTAGAACGAGCTACAGCCCGAACGGCTGAACAGAATTACTAGAAATTTGGCAGAGAGGTAGTCCCTAGGTCAAGGAAGTGCCTTTTGTAGGTTTGGTGTAAATCTGTTCAGTAGATTCTGAGAAAATAGCCTTTAAATCAATATAGATATCTGAGCCCGCTTACGGTACGCTTACCGTACGCTTACCGTAAGCGTACGGTGGCGTGCGCGATTCTGATTGGCTCTTAGATCTTAGTAAACATTCGAATCGGCCGAAACCAGGAAGCGGCGTCCGCCATTTTGTCTCTCGCACTGAGTGTTATTTATCAAACATGATGGCCAAAAACATGTTACTGGGCTGTTTTGACAACTCCCTCCCACATAGTCATGTTGAGGGAGTCCCCAAACATCCCCCAAGATCAAAAACGGTTTTATTTTTTTTTCGGCAATTTCTCCGAGTACGCTTACCGTACGCTTACCGTAAGCGTACGGTAAAAAAATAAAAAAATAAAAAACACTATCCACACTTACCCCACCCCCTGTGCTTTTGGTGGCCGCAGGCCACCAAATGTGCAGGGCTTATGAATTGTGAAAAAAAACTTAATTTTGGCAACATGAAATGATAAAATCGAAATAAAAAAAACACTATCCACATTGACCCCACCCCCTGTGCTTTTGGCAAATGTACAGGGCTTATTAAAGTTGATAAAAACCGTGCACGGAACGAACTGCGTTAAGTAGGCGCGCACGCCTCGAATGGCGTAAAGTAACTTAGCATTTAAAAAAACGTACAAATTCACTGAAAAAACCATAGGTTTCACACACGTTATAGTTAGGAATTAGCATTTAAAAAACCTTGCAAATTCACTGAAAAAACCATAGGTTTCACACATGTTATAGTTAGCGGAAATTTTACTGATAAAAAACCTGTGAAATTGCCCCGTTATAGTTAGTGCTGGCAACTATAACTCACGCGACCGCAATCTTCTGCTGATGACATATGTGTCTTTATGAAAAAAAAATATTTGTAATATATGTATAGCTAAAAATGTATGGAAGAAGACATGGGCAAATAAGTGTCTAAATACAGTATTAGCATCAGCAGAGGATTACGGTCGCGTGAGTTATAGTTGCCAGCACTAACTATAACGGGGCAATTTCACAGGTTTTTTATCAGTAAAATTTCCGCTAACTATAACATGTGTGAAACGTATGGTTTTTTCAGTGAATATATATATGTATATATAGATAGATATAGATAGATAGATAGATAGGTAGATAGATAGATAGATAGATAGATAGATAGATAGATAGATAGATAGATAGATAGATAGATAGATAGATAGATAGATAGATAGATAGATAGATAGATAGATAGATAGATAGATAGATAGATAGATAGATAGATAGATAGATAGATAGATAGATAGATAGATAGATAGATAGATAGATAGATAGATAGATAGAGATAGATAGAGATAGATAGATATAATGTGTGTGCACAGATATCCAACAAAGGACTATACGGGGCACTCGCGGGTTTTGAGGCTGCATTTATTGTGAGCAGGTAGAAAAGTTTCAGCCTACACCTTGTTCAATACTTGTTTTCACATTCATGTCATGTGGGTAAAGTCGAGTCTTTCACATTACATTGTACGCTCCTATTAAAAGAGGAAACAAAGCAATTAGGCAGGGACTGTTGCTGTCCTTATTCAAACACATTTCATGCAGCGGCCAACTTTCAGCGGTAAATGTCCATGATTTTAAATGGTTCTACCCCCATTCTTTCATCAATTGCCATTAATTCTATTCATATTGTTAATTCATTGATTCAAAATTCGGCAGAGGAACAGGTAGGTACAGTTTCAATATCCCCACATAGATGGCCACATTTGCTCAGTCCTCGCTGCATTGTCCCCCACATTGGGTTTCTGCTAAGCCTTATAAGAAGTCATAGTAAGCCCACATGAAGCTCTGTGCTGAATCAATATTACCCTCGTCATAACAGCAATGGTATATCTTTTAGCTACACATCTGTAGGGGTGGGTCAATATGCAGTACACTGTACAGTTCACGAACTCCCGATACATATCGGTGGAATATGTGCTTACTTGACTTTGATGCAGCGGTTCTGGCCATTGCATATTCACAAAACAACAAGCCCACCGTCCTGCAATGTAGCCGAATTCAAGGCAGGTTCCTCTGAGAAGCGTGAGGTTGGTCTCACATGTAGATGCACAGAAGTCCAAAAAGGACTATACAGAGCACTTGCGGGGTTTGAGCTGAATTTATTGTGGTACTCACTAGGTGGTAACTGTTCCTAAAAAGAAAGACGAGAAGTTTTTAGGAACAGGTACCACCTAGTGAGTATTACGTTAGTTCTTGGGAGCATTGGTACTGGACCTCATCCTTTTCCAGAAGCTCCCCGTCCCGCCCCTATACATTGTGTTCTGAATTTATCGTGAGCAGGTAGACGCTTTTCAGCTTGCGCCTTTTTCAGTACTTGCTTTCACATTCATGTCATGTGGGTAAAGTCGAGTCTTTCACATTACATTGTACGCTCCTATTAAAGGAGGAAACACAGCAATTAGGTGTGGACTGTTGCTGTCCTTATTCAAACACATTTCATGCAGCGTCCATCTTTTAGTGGTAAATGTCCATGATTATATGTATATATATATACATACCAAAAATTGGTAGAGAATTTCAGAGGGTGTGTCCAGAACACTGTGAAGTTAGTTGTACAAAATCAAATAGTAAACTGCTGTGCTTTTGCCCTGCACATTGTACAGGAGAGTATATTACTCTGCCCCACACAAAATGTACACCTTTGAGACGATGAGTTTATGTACTGATGACTAAATAAATGCAAGCGATTCTGCAATGGGCCAATACGGAAGAGGTCAATGCTTGAAATAATGCAATTGCAATGCATTATGGATGTTGTGGTCCGTGAAACATCGTTGAACATACTTGGGACAACAACCCATTGTGATATCTATCATTAAAGTATCTTTCTGATGTATTGAAATTTCAACAATTGTATTGATAGAAACACGGCATCACAGTGGAATCATCATCACCTGTGATTGCCCCACTTTATTGATTTTTTTTTATGTTGATGTATCTACATTTAAAAGGAAAAGTAACTGAGTTTAGATTTAGACTTGGTGAGGGTAGAAACTCGTCATGGTGACTATGAGCTCAAAGTGAATTGATGAGGTGATGCAACTGTGAAAGCGGAAGGCCTGCCTGGTCAAAATTGACTTTGAATATGTTTTGAGGTTTTCCCTTAACAGTTGTATACAGATTGAACACCGTGTGCATGATAGGCTACCGTCTCATCTGTGGTTCATAGTCAACATGAACTCGGCTACCCATGAAGTGTATGGTATAGGGTCAGTGCTGCACATAACACAAGCTTGTTTTACCAAGGAGGGTTGTATGTATGATAGCAATTATTATGCTTCATATTATTCTGAGCTATTTTGCACTTTCCTTCATAGCTCTAATGCTGTACCCATTTATAATGCAATGTGTACAAAAGAAGCTTAGATGACGTCATCAATGGTGTCATTTGAGATGTCATGAGTGATGTCATAGAACATGTCATGAGTGATGTAATATGTGAGGTCATAAGCAGTGCATGGCTAGGGCACAAGTTATTGTTAGCTATGATAACTATAACTGGTGAATTTTTGTGGTTGTTTTTTAGTTCAAAACATTAATATTGTCACTGACATATTTACCTAACTATAACGTTACTTTAACCTTTATTTTTTTCAGTGAATTTCTAAGGTTGTTGTAAAACAAAACCAGATCTTTTTATCACAGCTAACTATAATGTTACTTTAATCTTTGTTTTTTCCCAGTGAATTTTTTGTTTTTTTAACATAAAGTAATATTCTATTACCATACGTAAAGCCAACCCCCCACCGTACATGGCCTTCTGCATGCTCAGTAGCGGGTTGGTTACAGGGCCTTATGTTTTTTAAAGGGGAGGGGGCCTCATGGCCCCCTCCTGAGCCTCATTGAGCCCATTAGGCCTTGGGGACCCCCAGTTCTTATGTTTTTTGAAGGGTCTCATTATGGCCTTCAAGAACAGTGTGTCAATATAGAGCATTTAATAGTACACATTTTGGTATATGAGATAAGAGGAAAAGTGAAAACACACATCATGGCTGCATTGAAATTCAAGATGGAGGTTTGCACTAGTTCGGGCTTAGTTTAGCCAAGCACAGGAAAATGTAGTTTTAGTTTTGCTAAATGCAGTATTTTTTTTTTAATGCAAAATGTTCATGACATTAAGCACACATTATCTATATATCAGAAATATCTAAATCATATTCATATAACATTACACAGTGGTAGCTGTGGAGTTACTGTTAGGCCAGAGTTTCCATAGGAAGAATGTTTGTTGTTTCACAAATAACTTTAGCACAGTTCGACGAATCTGCACGAAACCAAAGTTCATCCATCTCAGCTGCTTCATTGAAAGTTTTGCACTGCTTTGTTAAGTGTGGGCCAAGAAAAAAGGGGATTTTTGCCCTCCGATAAAGAAAGAAAGGATGAACAGTATGACACCAAATTTGACAAAAAGTTAGAATTTTACTCAGAAATGATTTGGATAAAATCTGTCCAACAACTTTTGCGAAATTATCACTGAAAGAGGGCATTGGATTATACCTAAAGGGATTAAAAGTTTAGGTATATCTAGACCGTTGGTGTCCAAATATGGTCTGATTAGGCAATTTAAAGGAGTTTAGAAAATCCTGATTGACTGACCACAAAATGGACCATATGTTGCGGCAGCCATTGAAGGATTCAGGGACATGGTCCCTGCATCCGTAAAATGAATTGAAACAAAAGGGAGGGGGCAGGGTAAGCACACCTTCAACATTAGGTCCATGTGAGGGGTTCAAAAGGGCCACCCCCTTGATTGTCAAGCCACAATGTGGCAGCCATTACAGTTCTTAGAGACATGGTCCCCACTGAAATGCATTGCTCCGAATGCCAGGTTTTGAGTGTGAAAGAAAAAAACACATATACAGAGTGAAAACACATTTTAGACACAATAAAAATCTTTTTTTGATGGTGTTATAATCCATTTGTGAACTCTAGTGAATTCTCAGTTCATTTGACCTTGCACAAAATGTTGACCCTCTGCTGGAATTTAATGAATCATGTTTGCGAGAAAACTGTTTTCTTTCAAGATTTTCTTACAGTTCACAAATTTCAGCCTTATGAGAATAAACTGCGATATTATTAAACTTATACTTCCAACATCAGCAGCTATCAGTAATCTCACTAGTAATCAACAGCAGTTTCACCAGAGTTTTAATGAGCAACTTGAGGGCTGACACTACATATTTATAATAAAAGTGTTGCACCTGAATGCTATGTTGATGAAATTAAAGCTTAAAAACTGAAAGGAATTTCCTACAGAGAATAGTGCAGTAAATGGACAAAAGTTTGTCATAGACTGTACGGTTAGTGGTCAAGAAAGCTAAAATGATAACACGTTTTCTCTGAGTTCTCAAATATGTTCCTCCTTCATTTCAGTAAAACAGTCTGACATGGAGAGTGAAACGTGCACTTCCAACACCCGCAGTATTCTGTCAGTTACCTCCACAGGAATCAACTACAGATTCAAAACAGAGCTGTAATGAACAACTACAGAACTAACATTTTGTATTCAAGACAAAAGCAAGGTACTCCTGAACACCATTTGTTGGAGTGTGAGCTGCTGAATTTAAAGCTTTTCCTGTGGAGTAGGCTGAACTTAAAAAGTGTAAGACCTGGCATATCTTGGCGTGATTACCTCTGACTTTTTGCCTCTACCACCTTTGCTATTTAGATGCTTTGGGTACTTTGCCACTGCTGATCAGTGTCAAAGTACAAGAGTTCCCTGTTTAAAATGTATTGGTAATTGGTTGGCCATGATAGGTATATTTGCCTTACTAGTAAAAGTCCCTAGTGATGTGCACTGTGTGTGCAAGGGCTAGCAATGTAAAGGCGCGCAGAGAAGGGAACTCAGGCCTTCAGTGTAGGGCCTGCGCGCAGAATGCTATGGTTAGAAAATTGTCCTGACAAATGCAACCAATTGTCAGGCCTGGCTTTCCCTTTTACATACACATTGGGCACCCCAGTGGTAGATCACAGGTAACCCCTGCGGAGGGTGCAGTATAGGTAAAACGCAGAACATATACTGAGGTGTGTGCTATGTTCTGACAGTGACAAATTCTCCATTTCGTTTTTCACTGCTGAAAGGTCATTCTGCCCACAGGACAGAATGGGGGAGGCTGGGTGTAGTGTTTGTTAGCCTAGTTTCCTTTCAGTTTATAATGGACAGTTGAAGTTTAGTATGTATGAACTCACAGTGTTATAACACATCTTTCTGTGAAGGGGGTTTTATCACTGTGTGTTCATAAACCACTCTTTTAAAAAGTGGCTGAGTTTTGTGCTCTGAGCATTTCTGTGTGTCTCTAAAATGTGGATTGACTGTCTGGAACTTAAAGGCGAGAGGAGCCGGGAGAGGTCTTGACCCAGGGAGGGGTTGAGATGGCACCAGGCTGCCCTGCATCTGGAGAGTAGGGGGAGAAGGCCGGTAGGTGAAAAGGCCTGGGCTGGTGCTATAAACCAACTGACCCATCTCCTGCTGAGTGATTAAGGATCCAGACCCCCAGAATCAAAGGGAGAAAGGTGACACTGGGAGGGAGACACCCAGAACTGATTTAGGTAGGGGTCAGGGACCCCTGATACGAACTTCAAAGACATTAAGGGGTAAAACAAGGAGAGTTGAACCCCCTAAAAGTGGGAATGAAACAGATATGGATTGAGACTGTAAAGGCTTGGACCCATTCTGTGGTCAAGAGGAACCTCTGCTAAAGAAGGAGCAACTGAAGAGACTGCTGTGGCTAGACCAATCCTTGCTTTGTGGTCCGGGGCTTGTCTGCATTTTGCTGTTCTAACTAAGGGAGAAGCTGTTGGGACTGTGCTTGGTTGCACTGGGTCCCCCTGCTTGAAGAAGACTTTGCTTTCTGCTGTGTCTTGTAACCCCAAGGGCCTGAGGTGAGCTGGCTCCCTGTTTGGAAATACAGGATCATAACAGATCCCTGAGAAGTCCCAAGCAACGCGGTGTGAGCTTGCTTTTGCAGCTTGAGACCCTCAGAAGTTGTGCCATGTGATCAAGGGCAAGCAGGAGTCAACTAAGTCTTGAACGCTCTGGGCACGTGTTGAAGTGCAGGCCAAGGTGTTGGTGAGGAGCGCCTGGTTGTGCTGTGCACGGGGAGACGAGGTGAGGCTCAGACGCGCAGTGTGCATGTCGTGGTGCAGCCCGGGTGTTGGTGAAGAACGCCTGGGCATCGTGTGCACAAACGGAAGAAGTGAGACTCGGATGCACTGGGTGTGTACCGTGGTGCAGCCAGGGCATTGGTGAGGAGCGCCTGGACATCGTGTGCACCGGGAGAAGAGGTGAGACTCGGAGGCACAGAGTGCAAGTCGTGGTGCAGCCTGGGTGTTGGTGAAGAGCACCTAGACATCGTGTGTCTCAGTTTCCTGTCTGACTGGTCTCGCATTAAAAAGAACATTCCTCAGCTAAGGAAGCGTGTGCGTAGTGGACTGAGCCAAAAAGTGACATTAGGTAATTGTACGAATAATGTGTTTTTATAAATAGATGTACGTTGTTTTTTGTGCCTCTCTGAGAGCCAGAGAGGGGCCTCTGTCTACTTATAAGGATTGACAGGGAAGGAAAGAGTGCGTCAGGCATCTTTCAGGTGATTTTTTTTGTTTTATCATTGTTGTAAGTGGTTATCGTGCCTCAGTCTCTGAAAGCAGGGAGGGGCCTCTGTCTAGTTACAAGAACTGACAGGGAAGGGAAGATTGCGTCTGGCATCTTTCAGTGTTCAATTGTGGGTTTGTTGTAAATAGATATAAGGTATACCTCTGTCCAATTGTAAGGATCGACAGGGAAGAGAAGATTACTCTCAGTCAATAGTCCTGAGAAAGAAGGCCGAAATGCGCGCCTGTATAGCTAACAGGTTCACGGTTTCCTCTTGTGTTACGGTTTCCTCTTGTATAAGAAGAGAAGAAAGTGGTTTCCCCAGGATGTATAAGAGTATATTATTAGATTTTCGCTAGCTTAAGCATTGTTTGCCTTTTTTTTTAGCGCTTACATTATGTTTTTTTTTTATCATTATATAGATATATTTTGTGCTACGGAGATAGAGTTTTCACACATTTTAGCCTGTCCAAGAGAGACAGGACGCCTGTGCAGGAAGGCAAGGTGTTTGCATGATGCAAATCTCAGCTATTTTTGGGCTCAGGAGCAGTTCCGAGTCCCGGATAAGATGTGCCACTCTACGTCTTGTGACGGGCACATGAGGATTTATGATAAACAGTTATCAGACTTCCTTGGCTTTTGCGAGGGACTGTCAGTATATATTTTTATTTCCAAAGACAGTCAACATGAGTATTGTGTGATTATGGTTTGTGAAAAAAACACCATCCAATGTGGTTTTCTGTTCTCTTCCTGTTTTAAAATGAAACGTAAAGACGTTAATATTTTTGCTGTTATTCTAAGACATTCTTCTGTATGCATTTAGGCAAGCAGAGGAGAATGCGCAAATGGTTCTGTGGGTCTATATATATAAATAGACGTGTACATAATATGCTTCACATTTTGTATAATTGAAGTGCGTTTATTTTATGGTCAAATATCTTTTTATTGTGGTCTTTTTTTAGCATGCATTGTTATTGTCTTTTTAAGCATCTGTGCCTGGCGCACGGACCTTTTATGTATTTAGTGAGACCAATAATGACTAGAATTGTAACAGTTTTTTAAATATGAAAGCTGTTATTTGTTGACTTAGTTCTTCACATTTATATTTTGGAGTATGTACTTGGTGATAGGAGGTTGCGTCTGGCGTCTCCCACTTTGTGCCACAAATACGTGTTTATGGGACTGCGTCTGGCAGCTCACATTTGTTTTGAATTTTGTTTAACTATTTGGTGTAAATTGTATTGTTTGAACGTTAACTTCTGCAAGGAATGGGAAGCATCTTATCGCAACTGAGATTAACAGTGTCGTTTTTTAGGGGTGGGCGGAATTAGCGAAAGTGCCTTTCACAAAATATCACGAAACGGCACAAAATCTCCGAGATCAAGCGAAATTTCGCGAGATCGCGGAGATTTTGGTGTGCTGATTAATGCGTTACTAAATTTGACCTTCAACTCGGGCACCTGCTTTATTTATTATTATATCTGTAAGACTTACAGATATAAATAAAGCAGGTGCCCGAGTTGAAGGTCAAATAAAAGTGCTTCCGGTTGGGGTTTAATTTTTGTGACAGGAGCATCGTGCCAGAATGAATCCTGCCCTGCATATTTACCCAAGAAGATGCCACCGTTTTGTGCAATACCTCTACTCAACTCGAGTACTTTCTACTGGCTAATCAGTAAGTGCTACCTCGTTGGGTAAATGTATAGTGCTTTTCCTACACTACAGCTGCGTAAAGGGCCAGAAGAGTTGTCTCCAGTGGCAATGTGTGTCTGTAACTTTGCCACCGCGCCGAAAGGCACTAGGGTCCCTTGAGTGAGGTGTCCATCATAGCGGGAAATGGGCGGGAAGAAGTTGCATAAAGCTAGTGTGTTTGGAGCGGGGCCTAACGGGCGGGGCTTCTAGGCCAGTTCACATGCCTCTTGTTTATAAAGGATCAGAGCAGTGTCTCTGAGGCAGACAAGGAGAAGGAACCGCCTTGGTACAGGAACTACACGAGGATTGCGCTCGAGTTAATCAAGGATGCAAAGACCACCGTCAAGGATTACAGCTATCATTTCAGGGTGGAAATGGGGAGAAAGCACATATGCTTAACCACGCTCACGAATTCTACACGAGGATTGCGCTCGAGAAAATGAAGGATGCAAAGACCACCATGAAGGATGTGTGTCTGTAACGGCGCCGACAGCCCTGGGGTCCCTCGAGTCAGCTGTCCATCATAGTGGGGGAAAGGGCGGGAAGACGTTGCCCACCGCTGGTGTGTGGGGCGGGGCCAAACGGGCGGGGCTTCCATGCAGTTCACATGCCTCTTCCAGAGACCGATCAGAGCAGCAGACGAGGAGACAGAACCTCCTGGTGTCAGGAACTACAAGGGGATCGCGCTCGAGAAAGTCATGGCTGCACAGAGCTCCATCAAAGAACACAGCTAATTTTTGACGGTAGATATGGGGAGAAAAGCACACCTGCCCAGCCTCGACCAGGCTCCCGAATGTTTTGTGCTGATTAATGCGTTACTGAACTTGAGCTTCAACTCGGCCCCTTGCTTTATTTATATCTGTAAGTGCTTCCTGTTGAGGTTTAATTTTTGTGACAGGACTCAATTTCCGTTCCCTCGTGGATCGCGGAAATTTCGACATTTTCGCGTTCCACGTGGAACGCGAAAATGTCAAATTGTCGCAATTTCCGCGAGCGGAACGGAAATTATCGCCCACCCCTAGTCTTTTTTCAACTGCGTCCTTCCAAAATGGGAGCTACTTTCCTTCAACACATCACATTGTGATTTCCTCTCTCAGGCCTGGCAGCATCCAACGCCTTTTGAATTCTCTCTCCACATTGTAAAAAGTGTCCTCTGTTCATCTCCTTTTTCAGCTACATGCAGTGTACTTTAATAGATATACTTTTTCTCCCCTCTTTTGGTCTGCGTTTTACGTCTCTCCCTCTCTTATCTGGCTTATGGGCCTTTCTCATCTCTTTCTCTCACAGTGGTATCACAGGATTTCACTACTGATTAGCGAAATCTTATATATAGGTGTACTTCTCTCTTGTGCACTGCAGTGAGAAGTGATCAGCAGGAACATATGGGCACGTGCCAAACACACCCACTTTAACTGAGACAGGTTCAATTAGAGACCACGCAACTGGTGCGCGGTGCATCCAGTGAATACTGTGTCTAGCTTCCAAGTAGCTGCCTTCACGACTCTTAATTACGTCTTTTTGAGCACGGTTTTAAATAGGCTCCCCTATTTCACTCGTTACACGCTGAATAAAGTACATTCAGTTCCTTGACCGTCACACCTCACGCTTCTCACCTCACCTTTCTGGCGTACTTGGACCCTTAGTAATGGATTCTCTCACTTGAATATTCAGTCAAGTGGTAGAAAGGGGGGATGAAGGATTTCGCAGGCATTAATTGACCACGTCCCACAGCAACCTTTTTACTTTTTCTGGTTGCTATTACGCCTTAGACTGGGCCCAGCATCAAATGATAGACCAGTCACACAAAAGAACAAAAGAAAAAAGTGAAATAATAAGTTGAGGTCAAGGACTGCCATCCCTTACCACCCAGAGCCCAATGATAGAAGCTGTAATACCAGGTAAAATGGAGCTACTCCCTTTGATATTTTTGGATCATAGGCTTAACATAGTACATACAATGTTCTATGGCCCACAATGTTAAAACACTAAAAATACCATCAATATAAGTAATATAGTTTCCTGGCAGAAAAGAAAATACTTTCAGTTTCGAATGCATATGAATATCTCTCTATTAAGATGACCAATTATAATTCATAAAATAATTTTTCATTATAGACCTGATGAATATCTTTAGGCATCCATATTTCAATGCACAAAATGCAAAGGCCGACTTGGTCAGCTAGATTCACACTGAAGATTACACCAAATATTGCAGCACTGAGCAACTAAGTATGAAATAATTTACTCCTACCTGTGTCCAAATTCAGCAGCAGCCGAGGCAGGCACAAGCGGTAGCCTGAATGCTAGGGCAAATCCAGGAAGTACTGCCACAGAGCGCTCACAGTTGGAGTTAGCTAATAGAAAAGATTTTGAAATTGTGTCTCGTGGCCAAGGAAGTTAGTGACACTAGACTTAGAGCAACGTAAATGTCGGAGCAGATGATTAGACAGAAGATTGGAATTAGCAAGTTAAGACTGTTCTCTTTCGATTTCTTGTGCTCAGAAGAGGGGAGATAAAATGATGGAGTGGAATGCATGCTAGCTACACCCATGGTTTGACTTCATGGTCACACGTCAAATGCTGCTAGGTCTCCTCAGCCTTTCATCTTTCCAAGGTGGATAAAATGAGTACCATTGAGTTAGGGGAACAATAAAGATTTGCTGTTTAGCGTCACAATACCATTCTGAGTGAATGTGCACTTTACAAAACGCCATATTATTTTAAAATAAGCTATATTTTACGTACAAAGACAACACATGTGTCTGGATATTAGGTGGTGTTGAAGGGTTAATAGATTTTTTCTTGGGCTGCCTTCAGAAGCAGCATTCCTGGCCGACCACAGATTCTGGGCGTTGAGCCAGGCAGGAAAGAGACTTCCTGTAGTTGGCAACGAACATGAGATTGAGAGGAAGAATATGTATGTGTAGAAATATATTTTTATATACAGTTAGAAGAATACGTTGAGCTGTGGAAGTGAACAAGAGAAATAAGTTGCCTAGAATCACACAATTTGGTTACGGGGGAAGCCGAGATTGAATACAGTGTTTCAGGTTTCACGTTGTGCAGTTTAGTGACGGAATATGTATGTGTCTATGTATGTATGTATATAATATATATATCTATCTATATATAATATATATATCTCTCCAGCTCGTATCGCCTCGTAATTGCTTGCGCATGAATGACGAGTGCAGACCTCCAATGGTGCCAAATTATTTTATTTTTATTTTAGTCCTCTGCCATAACGCGTTCGGCCTTGATCACATGACAACGCTCAGCTTGTTTGTCCCGCTTTTAAAGTGCCAGTGCATGAAGTGCATGAACATAGTAGAAATACTATAGTAATAGTACTATAGTTTATTACAAACATATCCTCTTAAATGCTTGTGCATGTTCTTAATAAACATTTTTTGCATTTCCTACGTTTTTAGACATGAAATATGTCCACATTTAATAATATGAATATAGTTTTTTGGAAATGCCCAATCAATGCTGATAAACATCTCAAAATTGCGGCCTAAATGCCAAGTTGACCCTCTTTATACAGTTCATGAATATTGAATAAAGTGAATGAAAAAATGTTAAACGTGTTCCTTGACCGTGAAAAATGCTGACATATACTTCCCAAAACCAATAGTGAAAAAGAAAATTTTCTATATATATATATGAAACAAAGAAAGAGAAAATTTGTATCATAGCCATATTAAATCCATTATACCTAGTTCTATAAGTCGTCTACTTTTCTTGGGGTTGATTCCATGCTATGCATTTGTCCTCATACCTGGCTAATGCCTATTGGGTATCTCATTAGATTTTATTACTATTCCGATTTTGGATCCACCCACACACAAGATTAAAGTGACATCGTGCTACAGTACTTTGGATTAAAGTGACTAATGCCCTTAGAGTGCAAATGTACAAAAAGGTCCGAAATTCATATTTTCATAAATGTGCCAATGATCATGATGTACTGTTGGTATAAACATTGAGTTATACCAGTATCTCAGAGTTGACCAAATTACCTAGGTCTTACTAAGGGGCCCTGAAAGAAATTTTGAGGCAATTATGCTGCGACCCGGCTCAAGACCGACGAAATAAAAGACAAAAAGATAAAAACTACCCTATGTCCTAAAAACCATCCATCCGAGACTAAGCCACCTCACAAGAGCTGCCGAATATAATGTTTAATAAATGAATTCAAGTAGCACTAAGAGAGACCTGTCATTTGTCCTCTGTACTAAAATTATGTAAAATCAACAATTTCATTTCTTTAGATTCATTCTACTTGTGGTTGACATATCCCCTGTTACATGCTAGAGAAGACTGATTTGACTCATTAAAGATAGGTATGGAGATCTTCCGTAATATTGAGCCCTCCTGGTGACTTTGAATCGAATTCCAATATGAAACTTGTCTCCAGGCGACGCAATTTAGCTTCCCTATCCCCCCTCTTTTTGTTATGGGGATAGCTTCAATAGCAAAGTAACTCAAATGTTTGGTGTTGCTGTCATGAGCCGTCTGGAAATGCCTTGCCACAGGGTAATTCTGATCTTTATTGGTTATTGCCCTGATATGTTGCAAAATGCGTTTATGGACTGCCAGTTTGGTGCTGCCAATATACTTTAAGTGACAGTCACATTCCAAAACATAAACACAATATTCTGTCTTACACGTTAGATGTTGTTTGATTTCTTTAACGGTTTTGGAAAAAGCAGTGGTATATGTTTTTGTGTTGGTCCCAAACTGGCAGGCCTTACATGACAGACATTTAAAAAAACCTTTTCTTATAGTCAACCACATATATACATGCTTCGCCCCTATGACAACTGAACGGAGGCAACATCTTTGGGGACATCTCTTAAATTATTTAATTATTGTTCAGAATTATGACACATTAGAGGTCATCCTAGCTCAGGGTTACCATGAGTGCAGCTGTGGAAGAAGAGAAGGAATAAGTTGTGGAATATGTTAAAGAACAGTATGCATGAAGTAAGCAAAGCTCAGTATTGCAATATTGTCACAATAATGTGTGTAGATGTGTGTAGATTTAAAGTGGAGTTTTAAAAGTAGATTTGCAGACTTTAGAGGTGGTTGCATATATTTTGCAGTTCGACCACTATGAGTTTTTGGCTCCCTTAAATGTTTCTATCTCCTAGGAACTATTAGAGTACAATGTTTTGTTTCTTCATTCGCTTTCGGTTTTCGGAGTTAATTGATGTTTCGAGCTTTTGCAACATTGTTATTGTTAGGGTCTTCCCTGCGTCCCCAAGAAGTGTATTGGATTTCCTGTCTTCGGGATGTTTGCATAGATAAGCTCAATGTAATTGTTTTCATCAACTCTTGTCTGGTTAGAAATAAAATATAAATAAGAATAGAACAGGAAAGATATGTCATGCCACAGGCTCAAGCCTACTACATTTTCCCACACATTTGGATGACAGCTGGACCATGTGTCCATTATGATATTAAAGCAGCAATAACTTACAGCAATGCCTGAACGGACTGCTTAAAAATAAAATAGGCACCATATACTTCTCACTGAACAATTAATATATGTATAAGTCACATCAACTAGACCTAACAGTGACTTTGAAATTATGAAAGAAGACATATATTTGTATAAGTTAACACGCGCTACGAAGTTTCTTTCTACTCAGGTATTCAGGCGGAAGGAAAAGGGCCCCATCATTCCTGAGCTCCAACCTATTTCATGGAATACAGATTTTTTAAAAGGACATCTTAAAGTATTAGTCTATTCACCAACATCTGTCTGCATTGCTGAGAGGAAGGCATCGTGTTTCCATTGACTGTCCAAAGAGGAAGAAGACGGTGATCAGCCGCAACAGGAACACCGCCATCTTCACAAGCAGATGTATATATAGAATAGCATTAGGTATATTGCGTTCTTGATGGGTTTTGACTATTTGAATGGCACAAGGAGAAGTGCTGTTTTACATGAGTATCTAAAAGCAATAATGTGTATGTATATTAATGTTTTTCATTCCTATGTTCTTCTGAGTTGGCGAGAAGATTGTTGTAGCAAATTACATTGTACGGTGGAATGTGCTAAAATGCATTCTAATGCAGTGCATTCACCAGGGACTCCAAGGAATAGGAGTAATAGGAAAAGTAGTAAAGTTGTGTTTATATTATGTATTGATCATTAGCAATGAGTATACGCCAATACAGAAGGATAGTGTGCACTGAATAACAGTGCTTCGTATTATAATGTTCTAAGGATACAGCGTTTTCAGATTTAAAAAGGTCCTTTAGTATACATGTGCAGTCTTTAAGGGTGTTTGCAATTGGATTTCAAGGTATAAAGCATTGGCACATTTTCTCAACTATGAGCATTTTGATTCCCAAAGGTGTTGCTTTGACAGAGATTTTCAATTATGTTTGTTGTTGGGACAAGCTATAGTACAACGTTTAACTCTTCTTTTGCCTTTTGAGATAATTAATTTCTTTTTAAAAGTGTCGTATAGGAATGCCAATATAATTTTTAGGTTCTTATCTTCATTTGGAGTTCCCTCCTTACCTCAGCTGTCCAAAAGTGCAGCATGCACCATTAATAGCTCAACTATTGCAAGGCCTGTTGCTACCAAAGTTTCAATTGTAGAAAGTTCTGCACACACCTCCTCCAAGGACTATGTATCAATTGGTAAAGAATGTATTGATGCAGATGTAAAAAAAGGAATAACATTAACTGATTGTGAGTACACAATGGTTCAAATTGCTTCTACTCCACCTGATATCATGATATCAATATAAGGGATGATGCTATGACCCTAAGTATTTTATTGAAAGGGGTGGAAGAAAAGGAAGAGTAAAAGTACAGCAGAAGATAAGACATTCTTCCAACTAGTCACACTAGCCCCACGTACCACCGATTGGACCAATGCCTCAATACTTTCAGAACAGTTAGAGAAAATGATCATGGGTGATACTTGCAGCATTGATCCCCACTGCTGCCATCATAATGACTAAGCTCCATATAGTGTATTGTGATCACAGTGTTATACCTGAGATACAGCTTAAATGACACAGAGATGTACCAAATTGAATAAATAGCCATTGATAAAGACGGGACAGGGGGACAGTGACAGGGCAGGATGCTATGTTTGCATACACCGGCCTACCGACACAGGAAACAGCATGTGTTACAATGTCATACCTGTGTCTAAATACGTGGGCTGTGTTCTAATGTACAATATGCTCGTCAGTCAGCACACCATGTCCGTAGAAGTTGCACCTCCTGAGAATAGCAGAATTAGCAAAGGGAGAGCAAGCATAGAACAGGGAATGTGAATAACTTAGCACTTATAGAAGTTGTAGAAGTAACAACAATAGGACTACACTAAGTGCAGCCTGCTACCATTACCAAATACCTGAAAAGCCCGAAAGGTATGTTGTAAGGATTTTGTTCAAGAATGAACAAGAGGAGGGAATGAGGCAGGGTCTATTGTTATCATATAGTACCCCAGGCCCATTCTGCCCACACCTGAAGTATGAAACCCTTGCATAGGCCCTGCCTGCATGATTTGTAGGCTTTTGTTAAATTAACCAAAGTTCTGCACCCATTTTTCTGAACAGCAGGCTCTACGCCTGTCTGACTAAAAATCACAGCCAGATTCTCTCTGCGAGGCCTCCTGCTCCAAACTATAGAGCCCCCACCCTACCCGTGTGCACAGAGTTCACTGGCGCAAAGTTCACTGTCTCTCTCTATCCTGTCGAAATAGAGCCCACCACATCCTGGGTACATATGGCTATGAGAATAAAGAAGTTCCCACCACAAGGGCATTAGACCAAGGTGATGGATGTGGTAACCAAGACATTGCTATATATTTTATTCCTTACATTACATATTTTCTGCTTGCCCTATGCAATTTATGGCGAGCGCTTGGCCTGAGAATATAAGCTTTCACCTAGTCTATGTTCCACATTTAGTAGGATAGAAACGACACTTCTGATAAATGTGCAACCGTGGTGTAGACATAGGTAGGACTAGCGTGGGATGACATTGCTGTAGGCACTTCTCACTGTCTTAAAGGGTAGAAAAGGACACCTCACAAACTTCTTGGCACACTACCCCCGTCTGTTGTAGATGGCAGGAGGGTGTGGGTGCTCCCCAAGAGCTCTTGTTTTTTGTTTTAAGTATATATTCTTTTCTGCTATATAAATGCCATATCTGCTATGTTATTTGCTATGTTGTTTTAACTGTTGTTTTCTCCTTTCTGAATTTTAAATGCTTATATTGCAATTGTAAGGCTGGTTTCTTTTAGGTTTAAACATGAGTATTCTCAGCATTTTAGATCAAATGTATTTTGCATTCAGAGAACATTGTCCTTGATTTAAATTATGTTTTTCATAGTGCATTTATAAATGTGTCCTTGAGGTTTGTATTCAGCACACCCTATATTATAAGTGTCTCTCTCCTAACGATTTCAATGCCTTCTGAATCCCATTGAGAATTAGATAAAAGTGCCTTATGATTCACATGACTCTCTGTGAATACGAGGTCACTATATTCTGTAATTTGTATTTTAAATGCCTTTCTCTTGAAGCTGCACCTTCTAAATAAATCTGTTAAACCTTTTGGCTTAGTTTCTATGGCTCACATATTTGTTTCCTTCATTTTAGTGTGAGCGTTCCTCCGCACCCCCCCACAAGTTAAGGTGCTCACTGCACCCTAAACCGCTCTCTTGAACATTCGGTGAAGGTGCCTAGTGCCCTCTAAAACGGTCCCAGTAACAGGTGACACTGGGAGGGTGACACCCAGAACTGATTTAGGTAGGGGTCTGGGACCCCTGAGCACATACAAAATTCAAAGGGGTAAAATAAGGAGAGTTGAAACCCCTGAAAGTGGGAATTAAACAGATATGGATTAAGACTGTTAAGGCTTGAACCCATTCTATGGTCAAGAGGAACCTCTGCTAAAGAAGGAGCAACTGAAGAGACTGCTGTGGATAGCCCAATCCTTGCTTCATGATCTGGGGCTGGTCTGCAGTTTGCTATTCTAACTAAGGAAGAGACTGTTGGGACTGTGCTTGGAGGCGCTGGGTTCCCCTGCTTGAAGAAGAATGTGCTTTGTGCTGTGTCTTATAACCCCCAAGGGCCCGAGGTGAGCTGGCTCCCTGTTTGGAAATACAGGATCATAACAGTTCCTGAAGAAGTTCCAAGCAACACGACGTGCGCATGCTTTTGCAGCTTGAGACCCTCAGAAGTTGTGCCGTGTGATCATGGGCAAGCAGGAGTCAACTAAGTCTCGAACGCTCTGGGTGTGTGTCGAAGTGCAGGCCAAGGTGTTGGTGAGGAGCGCCTGGTTGTGGTGTGCACGGGGAGACAAGGTGAGGCTCGTACATGCAGTGTGCATGTCGTGGCACAGCCCGGGTGTTGGTGAAGAACGCCTGGGCCTCGTGTGCACCAAAGGAAGAAGTGAGACTCGGACGCACTGGGTGCGTGTCATGGTGCTGCCCAGGTGTTGGTGGAGAGCGCAAGGGCCTCGTAGGCACCAAAAGAAGAAGTGAGTCTTGGACGCTCTGGGTGAATGTCGTGGTGCAGCCAGGGCGTTGGTGAGGAGCGCCTGGACATCGTGTGCACCGGGAGAAGAGGTCAGACTCAGATGCGCTGGGCGTGGCCAACTGCTGGGCATGGAGGATGTGAGCTGAAAGAGCTCCGTCCCCAACCCTGACACTCAGCTAAATATCCTATGACTCACTGGACCTACGAAGCTGGGACACCCATCCTAGAGCTGCGGAACTTCCCTGGATCCGGAGGCTGTATTCTGGGAGCCTGATGTCTGACGGAACTGCCTAATTTTGTGTTGCTTTGGGATGGTCGAGGACATGGCGAGATTAAGGGCGGAGCCGTGTGCACTGAACGGCGGCCCGGATAGAGATTGCGATATCCGCTTTGCCAACTGCGTTCCAGGGCTACATTGGCGTGGGTACCGAGGACGCTGCTCCTGATCAGCGGAGTTCTGTGAGGCGACTGAGGCGAGCGTTGGCCTCTCTGAGTTGCTGCGCCACACCAACGACCGCCGTAAACAAGATGGCAGATGCAGCTGGCCGGGCCCGGGATCGACGTGAGTGAGGATCGCGGTAAGAGCCGCCCCGGTGTGAGGTTGCGTGCGGGCAGAAGAACCTGAGGCTAAAAGGGTTGGGGATTGTGGACACTTCCCCCCCAGATTGAGACGGGTGCTGCCGATTTCAGAAGCGAGCGCCTGCGGAGAGGAGTGCTACAAGGGACTGTGGGGGCACTCCAGATCTTGCGCTAGACACTGCTGTTTCCTGCGGCATACTGAAGGCCACGCACGTTGCATGGGATTGCCTGCAGTGCTGAGTGCACACTACCTCCACCTTTGCTGTAGGCGCTATACCTTTACTGTGCCGATCAATGCGCTGCTGCAAGACCCACAGATGAACACTTGAGCCCCTGCCCTCGGGAACATATGTGCTTGAGGCGGTGACGCTATCAATCGGCTGCTTACCGTGGCTGTAGGGAAGGGCCCGGGCTTGGTTTGAAGGTGCAGTGACGTCTATCCCCGCCGGGACTGCTTCAATACTTGGGAATATATATATATGAGAGAAAGAGGTATCAAGGAATTAATACAAACAATCATTCACGAAGGGAGCACATTTAATTACCCCTTCAAGAGTATCAAATATTCATTATGAGTACATCAAACATCATTTTCAAAAATACACAAAAACAGGCGCTTATTCAAAGAAAGACACAATGACATATATCACAAGACATCAATTATATACAATGCACAGAAAACATCCTACAAATCAATAACCCAAATGAAAATTATTCCCATCAGTGTCCCCCTCTAAATGATAGGCGGACCACTGGGAGGTAGTCAAAAACAGGGGGAACCACAAAAAGGGCAAAGTGGCCCAAATTTTTCAAGTGTCCCTACAACAATCTAAGAATCACTACAGATCTAGTGACTCCTCCATCCACTGTCTGTCGACGCGACCACGTTTCAGCCAATATTTGCTTATGGCCTCTTCAGGACAGGGGTTATATGACAAATGTATTTTCCTAGATCAACATCGGGTCAGTCTCGAGGAGGATTCCTCCTCGAGACTGACCCGATGTTGACCTAAACAGAAACTTAGTGGAGAACCGGTGCTCGGATCTCATTGAAAGTACCTGCTGATAAGCTTGCACATTAGTTTAAAGTACTTTAAATGTGCCGTCTGTGCAGCAACGCAAGATAGAAAGAAGGAAAATACATTTGTCGTTTAACCCCTGTCCTGAAGAGGCCATAAGCAAATATTGGCTGAAACGTGGTCGCGTCGACCTTGACAGTGGATGGAGGAGTCACTAGATCTGTAGTGATTCTTAGATTGTTGTAGGGACACTTGAAAAATTTGGGCCACTTTGCCCTTTTTGTGGTTCCCCCTGTTTTTGACTACCTCCCAGTGGTCCGCCTATCATTTAGAGGGGGACACTGATGGGAATAATTTTCATTTGGGTTATTGATTTGTAGGATGTTTTCTGTGCATTGTATATAATTGATGTCTCGTGATATATGTCATTGTGTCTTTCTTTGAATAAGCGCCTGTTTTTGTGTATTTTTGAAAATGATGTTTGATGTACTCATAATGAATATTTGATACTCTTGAAGGGGTAATTAAATGTGCTCTCTTCGTGAATGATTGTTTGTATTAATTCCTTGATACCTCTTTCTCTTATATATATATTCCCTCATACCCAGGTATCATAGGGTTAATTGGGTATACCCCTGTTGTTTATGACTCAATACTTGGGAGTGCCTCGGCGGCTAGTGGCTCTGACGGGGCCTACAAGGAATGTGCAACCAGTGCATGGATGGCCCTGAAAACCTGTGACCTGTGGGATTGGTGCCTACAGCAGTAGATTGGGACATCGGGGAATGGTGCCGACCTGGGAGTATAAACTGCGATGTGTAGCGCCCAGAGGACCCCCCCGAAGTGACCATCCTGGAGCAAAGACCAACAGGCGAACGCCAAGGCGCTATGGGACGCAATCAAAAGAAACAAGCGGATGCGGCCGCGGATGGAGTAATGCAGCTCACATTTGGCAGTGACCCCTCCAATGCCTCAGATAATGATGTGATACCCCAACTGGTGCAGATCCTCACAATCCTAAACTGGAATTAATATTGAAAGAAGTACGAGACACACGTGCGGCGCTGGAGGTGTGCATGGGAACGATGTCTACTAATCTCAGCTTACTACAGGCGGACCACAAAAAGCTTGCCGACAAGGTCAAATCGAACAAACTGCCATTGGATGATCTTATTCCCCAGCAGACCCAGCACTCCACTCAGCTCGAACAATTTCAACGTCAGTTGAAAGGATTGCAGGACAGGGTGGACGATGCGGAAGGGAGGTCCCGCCGCAATAACGTTCGCATCTTTGGTATGCCGGAGCGCAGCGAGGGATCCAACCCCACACAGTTTATAGAGGACTGGCTGAGAGACCATGTGGCGACAGAGGGCCTAACATCCTTATATAGCGTAGAGAGAGCGCACCGGGTGCCTTCCAGACATCCTCAACCGGGTGCACCACCCCACCCGCTGATAGCACGAATACTACATTACAAAGACCGCGACACTATCCTACGGGCTGCCAGGGAGAACGCTTCAGTACGCTTCAAAAACAGGACGATTTCTCTTTATCCAGATTTTACCCCGCCAGTCCAGAAAGCTAGAGCTACTTTCTTAGGAGTTAAGAAGAATCTGCGTGAACGCAACATGAAATATGCACGGTTGTTCCCAGCTAGACTGAAGGTCGTCTATGGGCAAAAATCATATTTTTTTGACAACCCAGAGTAAGCAGCGGACTGGCTTGAAGTAACTTTTACACCGGAGACTTCTCAGACTTCGATTCCACCAGGACAATTACGTTGAGCCTCCCTGAAACGAACGGCTGGACTACCCCGATCGGGACATGGAAATAGTAGGGCCACTGTGGACACTGGACCAACGTCGGGACAGATCACGACCAGCCAGCAAGAAGCACTTCTTACAGCGGCAGCTTTGGCTGCTCATGATGCTCAGGCTGCTGCGCCCTCGGAGCACTCATCGGATGTCGACACAGTGCGCTCTGATTCTGAAACTAGCATAACGCTGTTCCCCTCGATTACAGCTCAGGTTGCCAGGGACTTCTAATGTTCTGATTCGAGATGTCTGGGAGTGGTAAAGTATACGGAGGTTTTTGCAATATATATACTACTGTTGGTGGTTGCTTTGTGGGTCCAGTGTAACTAAGCTTTATAGGGAAGTATGCTAATGTAACCAAGATATGTCAGTATGGGCAATACATTGTTTTTACGAACTATCTCAGGTTTGGCCCTTACCCCCCAGGCGATTGCGATGATGCCTTCATTGTTTGAAATCCATGTTGGACTTCTGTTTAAAGTTTGGTCCTCTGCTGTTCACTGGGGGAACCTAGCATTGGGGATTTTTTTTATGTTGACGCATGCTCGGCTCATAGACAGTTTCTGTTTGCAGGTTTTTGGCTCCCACAGAACACGTGGCAATTACGCTCTCTGCACCACGATGGCATTACATAGTACATACACCTACTGCACGTGGAATGTGAGGGGCTTGGGTTCAGTGCATAAAAGACACCGAGTTCTGGCACAACTTAATAGAAGGAAGGTTGCTATAGCTTACTTTTTAAGAAACTCACCTCAATACTGATGAGGCTGCCAAATTGCAGAGAAAATGGAGGGGACAACTGTTTGCTACAACATATTCAGCCTTCTCCAGGGGGGGCGGCGGTGTGGTTGCGGAATAACGTACCTTTTAAGCTCCTAGAGCAGAAAATAGACAACAACGGTAGATATGTGTTGCTACATGGCTTGTTTGATGGGGCTCATGTAGTTATGGGCTGTATATACACACCGAACACTGATCAGGATAAATACCTAACTACACTGGGCACAGTCTTGACAGAATGGGCTGACTATCCTTGGGTGATAGGGGGCGAATTCAATGCTGTGTTAGATGTCGACTTAGACAGGTCTCATCCCCAATTACATGCCACTGAAAGCAAGAAACAAGCAGAGGCCCTTGGAAGGTGGACGGAGGGATGGGATCTCCATGATGCATGGAGGGCAAAACACCCTGGGCATAGAGAGTATTCCTTTTACTCACCACCACACAGACTACACACCCGGATAGATCGGTTCCTATGCTCTGGCACATTGATGGGGTCTATTACTTCAGGGCTCCATATGGGTAAAACTCTGTCTGACCATAACCCAGTGGAATTGACTTTACAATGGGGCAAGATCCCAACCCCCATACCGACTTGGAAACTACAACCTGTGATGCTTGAGGATCAGGTCCTCCGCAATGCCATCTCAGAGGCGATTACCCATTATTTTTCGGAGAATACAGGGTCTGCTAGCACTCACCTGATGGAATGGGATGCATTTAAAGCGGTCATCAGAGGAGTGGCAATTAGCACCAAGACAGGGGTTCGTCTTGCTCTCATAGAGCGGCTTACGAAACTGGAGGGTAGCTTAGCCGCACTGGAGGGGGAGGCTGCGGGGACAAGTGAACAATTAACTCAACTGCGAGACGCTAACATTCAATACGCAGAGCTACTTGAAGAACTGCGGGCTGTTGATTACCGGCTGTACACACAGAAACTGCACACACAAGCTGATAGGTCAGGACCGCTGTTGGCGCGGTTGGTTTGGAACGCCCCCTTGCCTATGCCCAAATTAGAAATTCAGAATAGTGTGGATGTGGTGGTGACCACGCAATTAGACATCAATACAGCGTTTAGGGACTACTATGAACACCTTTACGGTCCGTTGCCTGGACTTACTGACACTGAATTTGATCATTTCTTCGACGGTTTATGTTTCCCACAACTCACACAACGACAATGCGAGAACTTAATGAGACCAATCACAGGGGTGGAAATCCGGCACGCGATTAAGGCTTTACCACGCAATAAAACTACAGGGACTGATCGTCTACCGGTTGAATTTTACGCAGTATATGCCGACTTACTAACTCCTTGTTTGCAATGTATATACCGCGAATCGTTGGAAGAGTGTGGTCTCCCCGCCACTACCTTGCAAGCGTTAGTGGTCTTGCTATTAAAACCAGGGAGGGATGAGCTATAGGCCCTTGTCACTCCTTAATACGGACAATAAAATCCTCAGTAAATTGTTGGCCACTCGTATTGATCAGTTTATCCCCACGCTAATACACACCGATCAATGTGGGTTTGTACCTGGTAGGAACACTGCACTCAATATCAGACGCCTGCACCAGGTCATGCTGGGCACAGGAGACACGGGAACTAGGGAAGGTTGCATATCCCTTGATTTGAGACAGGCGTTTGACTCCTTACGTTGGAACTATATGTTCTATGCACTTGCACGTTTTGGTATACCTGAGGAATATATAGCGTGGGTGCACTTACTCTACACGAACCCCACTGCGCGCGAGCGTACGGGTCAGCATATTTCAAGGCAATATGTGGTGGCGCGGGGAACCAGGCAAGGCTGCCCCTTGTCGCCGTTGCTATTCATTCTGGCACTGGAGCCGCTTTTACACAGACTCCGTGCCTTCGCCATCTGCAAGGGAATAACGCGTGGTCGCACATCCCACACTGTCTCAGCATACGCAGATGATCTCGTTCTTTATATCAAGGACATGCCTGCAGATCCTCACCCAATGCCCTCCATTTTCGAGT
The DNA here is from genome assembly GCF_964204655.1 of Triturus cristatus. NCBI lineage: Eukaryota > Metazoa > Chordata > Amphibia > Caudata > Salamandridae > Triturus > Triturus cristatus. The sequence goes on from NC_140590.1 coordinate 563,137,977, forward strand.
CGTTCCAAGATCTTTCTGGTCTGGCTATTAATGCTGCCAAGTCATACGCATATTTCTTTGATGGCGCTGCGAGAAGCGGGGGCTTCATGTTTGGCCCCTGGACCTTCCACATAGCACCTGATACCTTTAAATATCTCGGAATACAAATTTATCATAATGCTGCGGACTTACTGGATGGCAATCTTATGCGTGCGATTGCCGCTTTCAAATCTCAAATTCAGTTCTGGGTCTCATTGCCCCTATCGGTGGCGGGCAGAGAAGCCATCACGAAAATGGTGCTGCCGCCGCAGCTCCTTTACTATTTAACAAACTTACCGACACTAGTCCCCGCAAGGATCTTTAAAATGTTGAACTCTCTACTGTCTGACCTAATATGGGGTACAGGACGCAGACGTATTAGTGAAATTACAACTCACCACGAAACAAGGGGGGATGAGAGTGCCGGATATGCGTGCATATTGCTATGCCAGCCAGTTGCAATGGCTGGCATATTGGCTGGCAGGACGTAATTTGCAAGAATTGGATATGTCGTCAGGCTCCTCTATTGCCGTCGACACGCCACTTAATGAAGTTAGCTATTACTTATTGGCGGAGTGCAGTGAGGTACACTGGACAGATGACGCCGTATGCCCCCACTATTCCACTATTGGGTATCCCTACACGTTCGGGGCTGACCACTGACCGCGCACTACAAGCATGGGCTGGAACGGGAATCACTACGATAGGGGATTTCTTTTCGGAGGGTGTATTAATGACACATGAAACGTTTGTGCGTGTACATGATGCCCCTGAAACGCTGTTCCTCCTACACGCGCACATATCCAGATACATACGCACTACATGGTCACCTGAGGGCACTGAACCATCCACGAATACATTACTTACCATGCAATACCTAATGGGAAATGGGGCACGATTGACAAAATGGCTACCTCACGGAATTCAAACTGAAAAGGCGGTCTCCTTGCGGCCGTTATGAGACAAGTGGGAAGGGGACGTAGGCTGTGCATTTACAGCTAAGGAGTGGGACACTATATTAGGGAACCCCAAGAAGGTCTCTCAGAATCCTAAATTTAAATGTATTCAATTGATGGTGTTACATAGAGCTTATTTAACCCCACACAGACTGGGCGCTATGTTTCAGGGGGCGGACGATGCCTGCCCGCGCTGCCGTGCACCAAATGCAGGGTTGATACACATGATATGGGACTGCCCTAGACTGGGACACTACTGGGCGACGGCCTGCAAAATATTGTTGATATAGCCCCGGTGCACCGGAATGACACACTGGAATACTGCATACTGGGACTAGGGCCCCGTGAGAAGAAGTGTGGCTCTGCCTCTCGTTTTGTTAATCTTGCGCTCCTGTTGGCCAAAAGAGCCATAACTAAAAGATGGAAAGCCACTAGGGCCCCGTCCCTGCAGGAATGGCACACGGAAATGTTGAGATGGGGTAAGGCGGAGGGGGCTGAACTAAAACGGGAGGAATATAGAGGCCTAAGGAAAACACCGATTTCGTTGAGCTGGAATGCAATGATAGAGGAATACGCTGCGATAGACATTTTGTCCTACTGAGGCGGACTCGGACTATTGCAGGAGGGTTTGATCAACGGCTACGGGACACATAGGCTCCTCACAGTCTTTGTGGGCTATACTGTGTACGTTAGCAGGACTGTACAGTTTGCCTACGTCAGCCTTTGGGATCGAGACACATATAACTGCGGATGTGGAAAATGTGCAAATGCTACTGTTAGATATTATGGCCGAGCATGTGGGGAGGGAGGGGGAGGTTGGTTAAGAGTTTTTGTTAGAATATTATATCTGTATTAGATCCTGATAGATTTGACTAATCATGACATGTTTGGCTGGACTCCTAGTGTTGATGAAAATGCCGAAAACTTGTTGTATTTGCTCGCTGGTTGGGATGTATATTAACGATCTTAAACCACTGAGTGATGTCATGAAGAGACTATCATGGATGTTCGATATTATTAATGGGTGCTATCCTACACTGGTTGTTAATATGTGAACTATGCCATGTACTTATATGTCCATATATCGCTCTATAAGGTCCGGCTCACTGTTATGTGCAATCAATAAAAATCAATAAAAAATAAATAAAAAAAGAGACTCGGACACGCAGAGTGCGCGTGTTGTGGTGCAGCCAGGGCGTTGGTGAAGAGTGCCTGGACATCATATGCACCGGGAGGAAAGGAGAGACTCGAACGTTCAGGGTGCGTGTGGAGGTGCAAGCAGAGTGTTAGTGAAGAGCGCCGGATCGTCGTGAGCACCAGAGAAGAGGCGAGTCTCGGACACATGTTGTACATGTCGAAGTGCAACCTGAGGCGCTGGTGAGGAGTGCCAGAGTAAGGGGGTGCACCGAATTGGAAGTAAAGTCTCCACAGTGCTGAGGGCGGATCTCAGTGTGGACTGAGTCCGCTGTAAGGAGGGCCAAGTCATTGGGCCCTCGGAGTCAGCCGCAGCGGCCCGGACCGGCAGCCACGGAAGAGCTGAGCCACCAGCCCGAATCCGCCGCACCCCGTGACGGAGTTCTGGATCAAGGCCCAAGTTGCTGACAACGGGGAGGAGAGTGGGATCGCGCTCCCCACCCCCAGGTAACGTGGATCAACACCTGGGGTGGGTTGCGGGCCCAGAGGGACACTCTCTCGACCACCCAATTCAGTCAGCTGTGTGAGCCAATGCTTCGGCTCGGATCCCGGCCCATGCTGACCCAAGGAGGGGCAGTGCTGGGGCCGGAGTGGGAACCATAACGGGGGCACTGTTAATGGAGCACGTAAAACTGTTGTATTACACTTTGCATTATTGCTGCTAACAAACTATCGAACTGTCGTATGATGCCTGACCTCCTTTGTGCCTGACGAACTACATGCTTGGTGCGCTACGCATCGCGTTATTTTTCCCTTCCATATTACCTGATTGTAATGTGGCGCATTGCATTATTTCTTCAGTGCATAGTATCTGAGTATAACGTGGCACAGTGTATTATTTCTTCATTGCACCGTACAGGATTGTAGCGTGACGCATTGCTTTGTTTCTTCGTGGTGCAGGGCATGCTGGTGGTTACACGCATTGCATTATTCCTTCAATTGCAAAGTACATGACTTTGGCGCTACGTATGGCATTATTTCTCTGTTGCACAGTATAAGAGAATATTGTTGCGCATTGCAGTATTTGTTTCCTTTTGGTCTAACCTTTTGGAAACCGTTAGAAGTGAGCCGAACTGTTGGTTAGAAGCGGTGGTTGGGATTAGAACCTACCAACCCACCGGAAAAATTAGTATATTAATAGTAATAGAATATGTTGATTTTGTATCGTGCGGTCGTATCGTATAATTGCTTATTTAAAGATTATACTCATTTTAATAAAACTCGTGTGGAGTCTATTTGAGGTGACATTATGGGGTTACTGTGAGCGTGGTTGCACATACTGAACACTCGTGCCTTGGAGATAAGCCTGGCTGCTCGTGCCAAGCTACTAAGGGGGTGAACAGGGCTATCTCAGACGGTGTCCTTACTTAGCCTAACGTTGAAGCGAGGGGTCGGGGACTCCCGCCTCCAGCATTTGGTGGCGGCGGTAAGCGATAAGGACCCCCACTTCCAACAATTAGCAATGAGATGTTAATGCAAGCATGAAGCCAGCAAGTTAAAAATGTGAAGACATGTATGTGGCTTTAGTAATTTGATGCACAATGGATTTTTAAAAAGGCTAAAACAGAGAAAAAGAGAGAGACGTCTGCATAAGTAGAGCATCCTCTATCCATATCGGTTCATTCAGCCTACGCATCTTTTCAGACGTTTAACAGAGCCCTAATTTTAAAATAGTAGCATTCTGGTATACAACTATGTACATCACCTGAAAGTGTGTTGGATTGACATATAACGGGTGCTCTCTTGTGGCAGAACAGACCTGTACCTTTCTGATTAACTTTATTGAGAGTAAAATACGTATCAGCGGTTGCTTTTATGCATTGCAGGTTGGCTTAGTTGGTATTTTACTAATCCAGAGCTGTAATACTGTGCCTGGTATGGTAAAAGGCTTTTGTTGTTTTTCAGTTCAGCATGGATGGAACTAGCTAATCCTATGCTTAAAGACTTTGCGACATAAATGGAAACAGATTTTGTCACTTCACTACCTCTGCGTGGATGGCACTTTGCTGATCATAGGCTTAGAAGTTCTGGTAAAAACAGACATTTTAGGGGAGCAGTCTTGGAGTGTTGGTGGTGCTGTTGAGTGCTCCATATGAAATAGCTGCTCTTTGCCTACAACTTGGCACCTACCCATGGTTCTCAGCTTTCTTTATGCATAATTTATACATCACGCTAATCCTGAAAGAGTGCTGCTATGAATTAAACTGAGAGCTCCCTTGTGTCTGAACAAAGATATACCTTTCTAATGAGCTCTAATTAGAGTGAAACACATGTGCCAGGGTTTACTTTTATTCATTCTAGGTTGGCTTGGGTGGTATTTTACTAATCTAAAGCTGTAATACTGTGTCTGTAATAGTAAAAGGCTTTTGTTTTTTTGTTTTTTAGCTTGGCATGGATGGCACAGGCTAATCATAAGCTCAAAGGCTTTGCTGCATAGATGGCAAAAAGCTCTGTCACTTTTCTAGCTTGGCATGGATGATTCAGTAGTAATCCTATGCTCAAAAAGTCTGCAAGAAATGTGTATATTTGAGGTGAGCAGTTTTAATGTGTTGGGTAGTGTTGCAGAGTGCTCCATATGAAGGATCTGCTTTTTTCCTACATATAGGGAACTACCCAGGATTCCCTGCTTGCCTTTTTGAATAATTTATACATCACTCTAATCCTGAAAGAGTGCTGCTATGAATTAAACTGAGAGCTCCCTTGTGTCTGAACAAAGATATACCTTTCTAATGAGCTCTAATTAGAGTGAAACACATGTGCCAGGGTTTACTTTTATTCATTCTAGGTTGGCTTGGGTGGTATTTTACTAATCTAAAGCTGTAATACTGTGTCTGTAATAGTAAAAGGCTTTTGTTTTTTTGTTTTTTAGCTTGGCATGGATGGCACATGCTAATCCTAAACTCAAAGGCTTTGCTGCATAGATGGCAAAAAGCTCTGTCACTTTTCTAGCTTGGCATGGATGATTCAGTCGTAATCCTATGCTCAAAAAGTCTGCAAGAAATATGGATATTTGAGGTGAGCAGTTTTAATGTGTTGGGTGGTGTTGCAGAGTGCTCCATATGAAGGATCTGCTTTTTTCCTACATATAGGGAACTACCCAGGATTCCCTGCTTGCCTTTTTGAATAATTCATGCAGCACTCTAAGCCTGAAAGAGTGTTGCTATGACTTATACTGGGTGCTCCCTTGTGTCTGACCAAACAGATGCATTTCTGGCAACCTCTAATAAGAGCAAAACATGGATTCAGTCTAGGTCAGCTTGGATGGTATTTTACTAACTCAAACCTGTGATACTGTGCCTAGGATGGTTAAGGGCTTTTGTTCTTTTTTATCTCAGCATGGATAGCACTGTTACGACGTAAATGGCAAAAGATTTTGTCACTTTTCTAATTTGGCGTGGATGGCACTGTGCATATCCTATGCTTAAAACTTGGAAATTCTGCTAGAAATACCGACATTTAAGGTGAGCAATTTTAGAGTCTCTGTGGTGTTCTAGAGTGTGCCATATGAAGATGCTGCTCTCCTCCTAAAACTAGGGGACTAACCAAGGTTTCCTGCTTCCTTTCTTGCATAATTTATGCAGCACTCTAAGTCTGAAAGGGTGTTTCTATGACTTATACTGGATGATCCCTTATGTCTGAACAGCTCTGAGGACCGCTAATGAGAGCAAAACACATGTGTCAGGGGTTGATTTTATGCATTCCATGTTGGCTTGGCTGGGTTGGTATTTTACTAATCCAAAACTGTAATACTATGCCTGGAATGGTAAAGGGCTTTGGTAATTTTCCAGTTCAGCATCACTGGCACTAGACGTCTTTAGACAGGGTTACAGCAAAAACTGCTGATCAGAATTACACCAATTTTGGAAGGAAGCTAGATATTGGTATGCACATTGTGCCCTTTGGCAACAATTTATGTCTCTTCATTCCTGCACCTCTGTAGGCCTGTATATGTATAAGCTTTTCAGTATTTTGAATGTAACTAGATTTGCATTGTCACATCCGGTTGACATTATGTCAAAAAGGGTTATATTAATATTAATTTAGGGACAGTAGTAGGATAATGCTGGATGATGCTCCATTACATTCTGTATTCTCATTGGTCAACATGTGTAACAATTCTCTGCTCTTACGCAACACTGCACTTCTCACAGTATATTTTGTAAGGAATCCACCTTGTGGGTGACCTGAGTCTGGTTTGCCCTGACTTTTTTGAGAACGGACCCACATTAATCTGCCTATTGCTTAGCACTTAGAATATTTCATTCTGAGACTTGATCTCATATCATTCTCTTTGCTGCATTTGATTGAGCCTTATACTAATTTCCTAAAATGAGTTACTATGCATTTTGACAAACTATTGTTTTGTCGTCTGTGTTACACTTTAAGTATTTGATAATCCTTCAGTATTTCTAAACGTATACTGTACTTGAGCCTTGTTGACTCAAGGCTGTTTAAATAACTACGCTGATTTATTTACTGTCAATCTAATCACCATAGGGACACATCATTGCCTCATAGGTTCCTGGGGACAAGTGTCTCTGATCCAGCATAGGGACTTTATCTTAAGATATATATATATAGGTGTGTGTGTGTGTGTCTGTATAAATATATATATATTTTCAACAAACCGTTCCTCCATTAAGGGACCAAAGACCCATGCATGGCAGCTTCATCAAACCGGGAGTGGAGACCTGTACTACATTTAAATGAAATGAATAAGATTAAGCCATCTCGGGATGACAATAATGCAACAAAGTGAAACGCTATTGTCAATATATAATTTTCATCAAATAAATTAGATACAGACAAGTAAAAGCAAGGAGATTAAATATATGAGATTACCAAATTAGAGTTGCCTGACCCGTGAACCTGGAGAATGTTCATGAGAATAATGCATTGATGCGCTTATTATAATTTCAGTAATTCTCCCTTAATATGTTTTTACAATTATGTTTACAATCATTTTTGACACTTGCTTATTACAACATTAAATTTGTATTTTACCGCAATTTTTACATAATTGAGTAAGGAATGTGTATTACCTTGGGCACTCTGCCTTCAGAACTATAGGTAGTCTGTTTTAATGTTTATGGTAAGATTGAAGCACTTGTTACTTTTAAATAGATTGGTCCCACAATGCAGTGGCGTCATGTGATCAAGGCCTGTCCAGGCCGAAACACGTTATGACAGATTATCAGCAATAAACACATTGCACCAGCGAAGGGTCTGTGTCCCTCTTTTCCAATACAGGGAACGGAATGAGCAGAGAATTCTGACTATATATATATGTGTATATGTATATGTCAAAAGCTTCCAACAGCTGTGCACGGACCCCCACCCAGTAAGAGGCGACGACACTGGAAGCTAAAAAGACCGAGCGACCGGCCGGAAGTTATTAGAAGTTGTTTCCCCACAAGAAGAAGAGTTGTCGGTCTCCCCGCAGCTAAGGAACTGCAAACCGCCGGAAAAGCAATTTCCTCGGGAGCCGTGTTGTAGGACGCGCCGGACGAGGGGGTTACTTAAGGTAGGAGGCACAACAGCATTGCGGGCAGAGTGGCGTGCATGCAGTAGGAGCGGTGATATTGATTGCAAACTCATCGACTTTCTACTCGCAAGTATTACAGACCAATTAGCTCCATGTCGGCAGACACGCTCAGGGATCGGGAGGCGGCAGCCTTGGATATGTTCACCAACATGTTACCTATCAACCTTACGATAACAGAATTGGTAGACAATCCTATAAATCCGGAGGGTAATATAAAAGACAAAATAAGAGCACTGGAAAAACTTATGAGAGCTGAACAAGGAAAATGGTGGGAGCACAAATCGTTGCAGCGCTACCTGGATGTGGGAAGGATTCCAAGGGGACTAAGGATTTTATTAGCCAAACCCAAATATGATGCGCGATTGGGCCCAGAGTAACCTAGAATCTTCAAAAAGGCTTGTGGAAATGTTTGTGAAATATGCCGAAATAGATAGAGTGGCACTTCAGGAAAGAGAGGAAAAACTTGAGGAAGAGATTACTGCCCTCAACAAAGGCGAGGAAGAACGAAAATTAAGAGAGGAGATGCTGGCTCGCTTAAAAAAAGATGAAGATAAGATAAAAGAACGAAAGGCATATAAGTTTCACAGAGACCGAGTAGACTATGAAACTGGTCGCATTATTACTTTCTCAAAGAAATATGATGCTATGAAAACCAACAAAATGAAAAAACAAAATGAGCCAGGAGCACAGGCGTCTACTAGTAAAGACAGATATGCCAATACCTCAAACTCGGACCTTAGTTCTAATTTAGAAAGTGAAGCAGAATTGGAGGGACAGCAAGGAGCCACAAGGACACCATTCAACAAAATCTCCCCTGCAGAAGAGATGATTTTTTTAGTGGAGGAAAGGAGGGCAACACTTCACCCAAGGACACAATTGAGTGCCAAAGGAAGAGGCGCAACCACAAACGAAAGCAGAGGAGAAGGGCAAATAGAACAGCCATACAAAAAGACAGGAGGAGAGGGAGAGGTTGGTGGAACCGCAAGTAAAAGGCGGAGAAACTAAAACAAAAACCGTAATCAACCTCACTGACACTGCGCTCACAAAAGCAGAGGGGCAAATCTTGGAACTAGGACTTTCTTTTTGCCCAGAATCCAATTTCAATTACGCTAACACCAGAATGGATGTATATCGCTTCATAAGGAAACTGAAACTTAAAAAATATCATGCACTCAAAAAAGACAAGTTTCAGCAAGATAAAACTACAAACGAAACAGCAAATGAGGGGGATCTCTCTCTTTGCTCAATACCTTAATGGAATTGAGAATGGAATCCACGTCACAAACATTTAACAACATGGGGGTGATAATTCATTCTCGAAACGGTGAGGACAATACACAAGTGGCTACTTCACCAACAACGGAATATAGTGCCTTAAGAAAACCTACACCATTTAAGAATAAATCTACTTTTAATCCAATAATTCCCAGAGACAGCATAGACATTCTTTAATGAACAGGTGGTCAATGAAATAAAGAATCTCAACCACAAAATACAAAATACAAAACAAAAATGGAACCCGAAAGACCGGCAATATAAACAACTTATCGCCAAGATACAAAGTAACAACAACATTATTGTGAGAAATGCAAACAAGGGCGGGAATATTGTTCTGTGGGACAGGAAAAAGTATATGGCAGAGGTAGCACTCCAACACAATGACCGATCATGCTATAAAATCAGTGACATGTGGGCATTGAAAACTATCACAGACAATTTCCATGGAAAACTATTAGCATGGAAAAGTGCTGGAATTTTTACCTCGGAGGAATACAAATTTATAAGGAAAGAAAATCTGACTATTCTGAACATATATTTTATACCAAAAATACATAAGGGCAGTATAAACTCACCAGGACGTCCAATCATAGCCCCACAAAATAGTCTCCTGGAAAATGCGAGTCAATATGTAGACTATTTTTTACAAGAACTAGTCCAAGCATTACCCACATATATCAGAGACACCAGCAACTTCTTGGTTAAAATACAGAATTTTGAATGGAAGGAGAGCTATCACTTGATGTCTCTATACGTGGTATCCCTATATACCAGTATCAAACATCGCAATGGTATAAGGGCATTGGAACACTTTCTGGGAAAAGGAAACACTAAATTGTCTGCACACTGTAACATGTTAAGTGATCTGACGCAATTCTGTTTAAACAACAACATATTTTTATTTGACAAAACAGTTCACCAGCAGATGCGTGGTGTGGCGATGGGAGGCCAGCTTCTCCCCCAGTTATGCATGTTTGCATATGGGATGGTGGGATGAGCTGGTCCTCAACGTCACACACAAGAAATTCATGAATGATAATGTCAAACCTTTTTTGAGGTACATTGACGATATTTTCATTGTCTGGGATGGCTCTACAGCAGATGCAGAAAATTGTGTAGATCATGTAAATGAGAATGATATCAATCTAAGATTTACATCTATCATAAGTAAGCAAAAAATGTATTTTTTAGATGTAGAAGTGTTTATAGATCATTATAAACTAGAAACAAGGTTATTCAGGAAAGGAACTGCGGGAAACTCAGTCCTACATTCAACAAGTTCACACCCTAGACATTTGATTAACAGTATCCCCTATGGGGATATGTTGAGAACCAAAAGAATTTGCAGCAACCCTATAGATCTACAAAGATTGCAACAAGAGAGTAAAAAAGATTTTTAGCTAGGGGATACAACACTGCTATTATAAACACTACCATCAACAAAACCCAGAGCTTGGATAGAGACACATTACTCAGACCTAAATGTCCAGAAACAGATAAGGACAAGGAACTATTTCAATTGCGACTTATTACAACATATAATAAGCAAAACAAAACCATTAAAAACATTGTGCAATGCAATTGGCCAATAGTCCTCAACGATCCAATCATAGGCCACACTTTACCTAAATCTTTGGGCATTACCCACAGAAAGGCCCATTCTATGAGCGGGAGTTTGGTTAAAAGCAGCCCGTAAGTCACAGTTCAAACAAACTGGCTTACACAAAGAAAGGGATCCATGTAATGCACTAGTTGCAAAGCTTGCCAGTATGGCATTAATAAGAAAACATATAAGACGCCATTCTGCGAACGAGAACGGGAAATCACCCAAGCTTTACACTGCAAAATTGATTTTGCAATTTACTCTTGGAGTGTTCATGTAATCTGAGATATATAGGGAGCACTAAGCACCCTGCGAACAAACAGATTCTCCAACATCTCAGGGCCATAACAAACCAAGACCCCACCTACCCCGTGGCCAGACACTTTAAGGAGATTCACAATAATGACTTAAAACAATTGTCATTTTACCTTATAGATTCTGTTCCTAAGAATAGACGGGGAGGCGATAGAGAGGGGGCCCTTCGCAAACTGGAAACTAGATATATCCTTAATCTAGATAGCAAATTCCCGGGAGGCCTGAACACCACGTAAGACCTTTACACATGCATCTAGAAACAGCACCATACGTCAATTCTTGTGCAGTACAAAAAATATGAGCCCTATTTAATTTGGATATGAGATCAATACAAGGCCACAAGGGCCTTTTGACAAAGAACATACACATAGATATGAAGATATAATAGAATTGGATAATTTTATATCAGGCTGCCGCCTGACCCCAACCTTAAAATATAGTTTTTTTAACATGAGTGATTTTGCACATTAGAGATATATCTCTTTTCTCACACATATCCAACATATTAAGGTGGCACTTTTTTATTTTCCAAATTTCTGTTAATTTTAACGAATTGGAAAAATCTTAACACTTGCACTTTGCACATTATGTTTTTACACTTTTTAATGTTGGGTGAATAAGCAAGGACAGCAAAGACTACTTTTAAAGGTACATAGGAATATCAATAGAATCTATATTTTGGCATTCTATGTTTACTCAAACAGGGGTATGTACGCCAGCATCAACTACATCTACATTCCGTTTTTTTAGACCTGGATTAATCCCAGTATTGTGTTTTTGTCAATCAAAATTCAATCAGTAGAACACTATATGCTTTTTTATTTGCAGATAAGGTGTTTTAATATTTGCAATCTATTTATTGATATATTTATTGTGACCATATTTATATGTTTATTTATTTGTACTTGAAATGGATATAACGGATTTTATATCAATGTACAATAATTACAATAAGTAAGGAAATGAATGTTAATGCCAATCTATAAAACGGGAAAGTACCAAGCATACAGATGCGTGAATTATAAAAGTATGTCTTTTATGTCCATGATGGGGTAACCAGAAATGTTTACTATGCACTTGCATTTTAAAAGGGTAGCATACGCCCATGAGTGCAGTCATGTGATCAAGATCCAGGAAGGATCGAAACGCATCATGGCCGACTGAGCATCTGAAAAATAAAAATACCTGAAGCACAGATACGTTGTCTCCGTGCCTGCTTTCCGTCACTCGTAAGAACCGTAAGGAACCGTAAGCTGCTTGCGGGTCTATATATATATATATATATATATATATATATATATATATATATTCACTTAAAAAACCATAGGTTTCACACATGTTATAGTTAGCTGGACATTTCCCTCGTAAAAAACCAATGAAATTCCCCCGTTATAGTTAGTGCAGGCAACTATAACTCACGCGACCGCAATCCTCTGCTGATGACGTCAGATATTACATCACTGTATTTAGACACCTATTTACCCATGTCTTCTTCCATTAATCTTTAGCTATACATATATTACAAATATTTATTTTTCAGAAAGACACATATTTAATCAGTGATGTAATATCTGACGTCATTAGCAGAGGATTGCGGTCGCGTGAGTTATAGTTGCCTGCACTAACTATAACGGGGGAATTTCATTGGTTTTTCACGAGGGAAATGTCCAGCTAACTATAACATGTGTGAAACCTATGGTTTTTTAAGTGAATTTGCAAGGTTTTTTAAATGCTAATTCCTAACTATATCGTGTGTGAAACCTATGGTTTTTTAAGTGAATTTGTACGTTTTTTTAAATGCTAAGTTATGTATTTATTAATATATATATTTTTTTCAGGTTCTTCACCGTGCGTGCACCATGCGCGCACCGTGCGCGCGCTGTGGGCACTTGGTGCGTTTCGCGCACCGAGCACCCACGATGCGTTGTCCGTGCCGTGCGAGCACAGTGCGCGCACACCGCGCTTTTTCAAAAAAAAAATGTGTTTTTTTCATCCTTGGGGGTCCTTCAGTGACCCCCTGACAAAGGCTAGGGGGTCAGGAACTGTCCACCCTGCCCCCTTTTCACATTCTCCACCTTTGTTTTTCACTGCCTCAGACTGCGAGAGACAAAATGGCGGCCGACACTTCCTGATTTCGACCAACTGGAATGTTTACTGTCATGTAACCACCAATCAGAATTACGCTCGCGCACGTCAGCGTGCGCGTACGGTATGCTTGCCGTACGCGCACGGTGCGCGCCTATAGATATATATGTACTTTTAACTGAAATTTTCTCAGGAACTACTGAACAGATTGACTCCAGATATTCAAAAGGCACATCCCTGACCTGAGGACTTTCTCTTTGCCAAATTTCAAATAATTCTGTTCACCCGTTCGGGCTGTACCTTGGACTAAAGGTCCCTATGGAAAAATGCATGGGGAAAACGCGTTTTGGGACCCCCCTTTTTTCTCGGCCCCCGCTTGACTAATCACCCCGAGACTTTCAGGGTAGGAGCGGAGCGGAGCGCCCCACCTATTTTGAAAAATTCGCGAGGATTCGTCAACCGGCGCCAAAGTTATTCAAAATAGAATTTTCAGATTTCCTATGGAAACACGGTCCTAACTATAACTATCTACTGGCGACCGCCAGTAGATAATATATATATATATATATATAAAGTTCCACAAATGCCCAAAAGCGGAGCGCACTCCCTACTTGCATTCTCCAGTTGGGGGAAGAAACAAATGCAGTCGGCGCCAGCAGAGCCTGACGCGTTTCGAGTTGAACCCCCTTCCTCATAGGCTTCTCTGCGTATTGATGCTGCAAACATAAGACCACCAGCATCTTAGTCCCTTATTTATTTCATCAATCAAAGAACAATTCAGAGTAAAGTACACTGGGACTGGTAGTCCTTCAATAAAACCCATGTGGGCTGCTTGCAGTTTCTTCAATACAAATATTCATGATTAAGAATGCGCTTGCACAATACTTCTCCGTTCAAATCTCTGCAAAGTAGGTCCGTCATGCCGATTACACCACCAGCAGTGGAACCACTCCAGTGTGCAGTGGTGAGCTACCCGGCCAGGTCGGCCGTCAATATAAAGTTCCACAAATGCCCAAAAGCGGAGCGCACTCCCTACTTGCATTCTCCAGTTGGGGGAAGAAACAAATGCAGTCGGCGCCAGCAGAGCCTGACGCGTTTCGAGTTGAACACCCTTCCTTATAGGCTTCTCTGCGTATTGATGCTGCAAACATAAGACCACCAGCATCTTAGTCCCTTATTTATTTCATCAATCAAAGAACAATTCAGAGTAAAGTACACTGGGACTGCTAGTCCTTCAATAAAACCCATGTGGGCTGCTTGCAGTTTCTTCAATACAAATATTCATGATTACGAATGCGCTTGCACAATACTTCTCCGTTCAAATTCTCTGCAAAGTAGGTCCGTCATGCCGATTACACCACCAGCAGTGGAACCGCTCCAGTGTGCAGCGGTGCGCTCCCCGGCCGGGTCGGCCGTCAATATAAAGTTCCACAAATGCCCAAAAGCGGAGCGCACTCCCTACTTGCATTCTCCAGTTGGGGGAAGAAACAAATGCAGTCGGCGCCAGCAGAGCCTGACGCGTTTCGAGTTGAACACCCTTCCTCATAGGCTTCTCTGCGTATTGATGCTGCAAACATAAGACCACCAGCATCTTAGTCCCTTATTTATTTCATCAATCAAAGAACAATTCAGAGTAAAGTACACTGGGACTGGTAGTCCTTCAATAAAACCCATGTGGGCTGCTTGCAGTTTCTTCAATACAAATATTCATGATTACGAATGCGCTTGCACAATATTTCTCCGTTCAAATTCTCTGCAAAGTAGGTCCGTCATGCCGATTACACCACCAGCAGTGGAACCGCTCCAGTGTGCAGCGGTGCGCTCCCCGGCCGGGTCGGCCGTCAATATAAAGTTCCACAAATGCCCAAAAGCAGAGCGCACTCCCTACTTGCATTCTCCAGTTGGGGGAAGAAACAAATGCAGTCGGCGCCAGCAGAGCCTGACGCGTTTCGAGTTGAACACCCTTCCTCATAGGCTTCTCTGCCTTGGATCCGGCCCGCAGTCTGCACCCGCTGCTGAGCGATCTGGCGCCATTGACCTCATTGTTGTTGGAATTGAAATATCGCCAGAAGCGCCCGACTTAGAGAACATGAAACTAACGCGTGAAGAAACGAAAGACTCACCCAGGCAGAGCGCTGACGGTTGGAGCGGAACAGCCCCACCTGGATAGGAGTCTCCCTGTGAGGTGAGTGAAAATACTAAGCGTTAAGAAAGTCGATCTCTTGTACGAAGCGACTTGTGTAGGAAACAAAAAGGAAACTGATACCATAGCGACAAGCTTGACATACGGTTTCTTTCCTCTAGTACCAATCCTTCTTGCTTAAAAATTAACTTTAATCAGAGCCCAATAAACAATTGTGAAAAATTGGAAAAAACTTGCATTTTGAGAACGATACGACTATACTGCAAATGGAAGCACGAAAAGCAAAGCGGGCTCAGAAACTTGCTACAATGTTTCAACCTGCTGCGAGTGAATGTACGGAAGTCATGGAATCAGCAGACAAACAACGCGAAGGAAATCCCTCGCTGAAATACCTTTTCCTGCAACTTGAAAAACAATACAAAAAAGAAATCAGCAAGAGCTGGGAGATCATGGCCCTGAATAAATATCTGGAAATAGACAGAATCCCCAGAGGCTTACGTATTTTTACACTGCCAACACACCCGGACACACGAACGGAGATGCTGGAAGAATGGGGCCAGAATAATATGGAGTGTTCAAAAAATATGTTACGAATCCTTATAAAATATGCAGAAATTGACTTGGAAGCAGCACATGTCCAAATCAAAGAACTAGAAAACAAGATTGGAATACTAAACAAAGATGAAGCAGTAAAATTAAGAAAAGAGATGGACACACGATTAGAAAAATATGAGGACGAGGTACAAGAGCGAAAGCATAGAAAGTTTATAAGAGACGAAAATGATTATAAACAGGGCAAAATTCTAACGTTTGCCAAACGCTTTGACAATTTAAAATTAAATTACCAAAGGAATCCACAAAAAAGAACAGAAGATACAACCAGCGAATCAGACATCAGTGAAAATGAAGCAGCTTTGAACACAGATGTCATAAAAAGAACCAATTTTTTAGAGGAAATGCGTTTGGTGAACTTGGACCAAAGCCTGTCCAGAAATCGGGGCCAAGGAAGAGGCAGAGGGCATGGCAGAGGCAATACAAAATCTATCCCAGCACTAGAAAAACCAGAAGATCCAAACGCAAAAAGGCAATATCCCTTAAGGAGCAGAACCTTCAAGAAATAAACGATACAAACAAAGAAAGGGAGGAGAAAAATCTAATTACAAACCTCTCAAACTACACCCTATCTAAAGATGAATGCTCAGCCTTAAACAAAGGACTGTCATTTTGCCCTGAAAGACATTTTAATTATACGGACACAAAAATTGACATATACAAATATGTACGTAAATTAGAACTAACAAAAATACACATTGGAAAGACCAAGAAAATTGATAATGAGGACATAGAAACGGAGAGCAAAGGAAAAATGACATCAAGTCCCGAACTAACAATTGAACAAATACAAGATGTAAAAAATATTTTTGATCTCATACATAATCTGGATCAAGAGGATTAAACAGAAAATCAAGTTCTGGACAAATTGAAAATAGAAACATCACAGTATGTAAAAAGTGGATTAAAAAACAAATCCAAATATTGTCCCCAGCTTACCCCGGGCAATAAAATTGATTCATTTTCTGAGGCAGTCATGAAAGAACTAGAAGGAATACAAAGAATACGCAACAATGACAAGAATGAAAACCTTACAAAAAAAGAAAATCAAGCAATAATCAATTTAAAAAACAATCCCCTAATAATTATAAAACCAGCGGACAAAGGGGGCAATATAGTCATCCAGAACACATCAGACTATATTAAAGAAGCACGGAAACAACTAGATGACAACACTAAATATAAAAGATTGACCTCAAATCCGATTAACAAAATGATTATGGATCTCAGAAAAAATCTGGATGAATGGCAGTCACATAACCTGCTCAATGAGGAAGAACGACAATATCTGTTCAAAGAATATCCCACGATACCAACAATTTATTTTTTACCTAAAATTCATAAAACGCTAATCAACCCCCCTGGGAGGCCGATAGTATCATCCTGCGACTCCTTATACGAGAATATGTCAACATATGTCGACCACTTCTTGGCACCTATTGTGAAAAATCTCAGCTCGTATATACAGGATACCGGAGAATTTTTAAGAACACTGGCAAACATCACATGGAACTCGAATTTCATCATGGCCACAATTGATGTTGTGTCACTATACACTTCCATCCAGCATGAAATAGATCTACAAGCATGCGCCTACTTTTTAAAGCAAAGAAAAATCACGGAATTCCAACATTCTGCCATGCTGCTAACAATGATCAAAATGTGCTTGAGCAAAACCATTTTTCTTTTTGACAATCAACTATATCAACAACTCTGTGGTACTGCCATGGGCATTTCCTTTTCCCCAAATTTTGCTAATCTCACAATGGGATGGTGGGAAAGGGAGATAGCCTGGGGCCCTGAGAATCATCTATCTCTGGAAAAAATAGTACTGTGGGTACGATATATAGATGACTTATTCATAATTTGGGATGGAAAAAAGGAAGAATTCATGCAATACTTTGATAAATTAAATGAAAACCAAATTGGCCTATCCTTCACCTGCACAATGAGCAAAACAAGGATAAATGTTCTGGATACCACAGTATATATAGATGATGGCAAAATACAAACTACGCTACACAGAAAGAAAACGGCTACAAATAGCATTTTACATGCTAAGAGCTTCCATCCGCAACCACTTATAAACAGCATTCCTTACAGAGAATTCTTGAGGTTCAAAAGACATTGCTCAAAGGAAAGTGATGCAACTGCCCAAATAGAAGCCAGTGCTCAGAGGTTGAAAAATCGAGGATATAGACAAAGAATCCTCAACAAAAGCAAGAAAAAGGTGGAAGAAAAAACACATGATGAGATTCTAATGTCCAAAACAGAAAAAGAACAATTACTGAAGAAAGAACAAGAAAAAGATCAAGTAGATGACATCACATTGAAGAATAAAAACAACGAGGAAGCACCGAGACTAATTCTGACATATAGTAAGGAAAGTGCGAAAGTTACCAGAATCGTTCAAAAATATTGGCACTTATTAACACAAGACAATGACATTGGCAAAATAATTGGAACAAGACCAAAAGTCACTTACAGAAAGGCAAGCTCGATAAAGGACAAGGTTGTACAAAGTCATTTTATCACACCGACAAAACAAACATGGCAGACACAACAACAAATGGGATTCAAAAAATGCTCCAACTGCAAAGCGTGCAAAATTGCCATTAATAAAAAGGAAATAACTGACCCTGAAGGCAAAACAATAAAGATAAATCACAGAATCACATGCACAACACAATTTGTTGTATATGTAATACAATGTATATGTGGCAAAAAATACATTGGGAGTACCACATGCATGCTTAAAAAGCGAATACTTGAACATATTAGAGCCGTGAAAAACAAAGATATGAATTATGCGATAGCGAAACATCTCGCAAAGTGCCAAGACAACGATTGGAGGAAGATGGAATACTTTGGATTGGACACAATGCCATTAAATGAAAGAGCAGGAGACAGGAAAAGGAAATTGCGGCAGTTGGAGTCAAAGTATATAATACGATTACGAACAAAGACTCCAAAAGGCTTGAACAATGATGAAGAAATGTACACTCATCTCTGAAGCAGTAATTGAAACAATTATACCAATTGAACAATCATATGAAATGTCAATCAAACCAGCAGTAATTGTATCTGTATATTATCTGGACATGAGCGAATAGATACTAATCTAACACTAGCAGCAGATAGAATAATTAGAAACACTGTGGTACCAAAATGCTAAAGTTTTCACTTGAAATACTTTAGATATGTGCAAACTACTTATATACTTATATACTTATATACTTATATATCTATTGTTGTATTGGTGTACTATACCATTATAATTGGCCGTGTCAACATGCAAATAATATACCAGAAATGCAATGATTAATTCAAATGGTTAATGTGTTAGACTAAATGTTATTTCTGTCATTGGGATACTAGGTGTAAAACACTACAAGTCCCAGAAGGCAATGGGGTTGTTTTTTAACCATAGAGTGTTATAAACAGATGACGATAGTAGTGTCTCCCTACCGTGAGAAAGGCTGCAAAGCCGAAACGCGTCGGTTGACAGACTGGCTCTGTTTGTGTAATAAAAAGTGGAGAAACAAGGATTGGTGTGTGCGACTGAACTTTGTGATAAAAAAAATATATATATATATATATATATATATATATATATATATATATATATATATATATATATATATATAAATATATTCACTGAAAAAAACATGGGTTTCACACACGTTATAGTTAGGAATTAGCATTTAAAAAACCTTAGAAATTCAATGAAAAAACCAAAGGTTTCACTCATGTTATAGTTAGCTGGACATTTCACTCGTAAAAAACCAATGAAATTCCCCCGTTATAGTTAGTTCAGCTAACTATAACTCGCGCGCCCGCAATGCACTACTGATGACGTCACATATTACATCACTCATGACATGGTCAGTGACATCACTCATGACATCACTGATGACATCTCAAATGACATCACTGATGACATCATCCAGTGAATGTGTGTTTTTCTGAAAATTAAATATGTTTTATATATGTATATCTCAGGGTCGATGGAAGAATAAATGAGTATATAAGTGTCTAAATTGATGATTTGTTTCTGAAAAATTTATTGTATAACTGACTGATTAAGTGTATCTTTTTGAATACATGGCTTAGTGAGTAATGTTTAAATGTGTAAATACCTGTATCAGTCTCTCACTTTGTATATAAGTGGCTGCATGGGTTGGTGAGTAGCTACATGAGTGTCTATATAGGTTAATAGTTGGTTTTTTGAGTATCAGTATGAGTGTCTGAGTGTCTTCATGGTGCGGTGGGGGGTATTACGTAGTGCATAGATGTATGAATGAGTGACTCACTGATTGTATGTGTTGAAGACAGCATGTGTGCAGGACTGTATGGGTGGATGAGTGTGTGCATGGGTGTGTTAGTGAGTGAATGACTGTCTCAATAGTGTCTTCATAAGTAACTACATATGTTTTAAACTAGTATATGTGACTATTGGTGTTTATAAGTGAGTATATGTGAGAGTGAGAGATTGGAAGAGTTCCTGTATGAATAAGTATGTGTTTCTATAAGTGATTGTTTAAAAGACTAAGTATGTGTAAGTTTCTGTAAAAGTAAGTGTGGTGGTGTGTGTATAACTGTATATGCAAGTAAATGGATGTTTGATTCTTTATTAGCATGAGTGACTATGTGTGAGTAACTCTATGGATGAGTGGGATTGTGTTACAGGATGTTTAGGTGTATGAGTACATATGATGTGTGAGTACATGCATGAGTGACTGTATAGGATTGTTGGTGGATGAGTGGATGTGTATGTGGATCTTAGAATTACTGAATAGGTTGTTGTAACTGTTATTGGTATGTCCATTTTTTTGAAAATTGTAGTCTCTATTTTTGAATGTTTGTATCAAAGGTTATATTAGGGTGAGAGGAGGTCTACCACTCTGTCACAAGGATAATGTCATCAGTGATGTCATTTGAGATGTCATCAGTGATGTCATGAGTGATGTCACTGACCATGTCATGAGTGATGTAATATGTGACGTCATCAGTAGTGCATTGCGGGCGCGCGAGTTATAGTTAGCTGAACTAACTATAACAGAGGAATTTCATTGGTTTTTTACGAGTGAAATGTCCAGCTAACTATAACATGTGTGAAACCTATGGTTTTTTCATTGAATTTCTAAGGTTTTTTAAATGCTAATTCCTAACTATAACGTGTGTGAAACCCATGGTTTTTTCAGTGAATTTCAAAGGTTTTTTAAATGCTAATTCCTAACTATAACGTGTGTGAAACCCATGGTTTTTTCAGTGAATTTGTAAGGTTTTTTAAATGCTAATTTTTTTTTTTTTCTTATTTTTTTTTTTACATATTTTTATTTTAATTTTCTATCCTTTTTTAAAGATTATGGTTAAATTTTTAAAATTCTACAATATGTTTTTTTTAACATTTTTTATAAAATAAACAGGTAAAATTTATTAGCAATACATTTTTTCCTTTTTTTTTTAATTTTTTTTTAGTACGCGTACGGTAAGCTTACGGTAAGCGTACGGTTTACCCAATGTCCGTAATTTATCTACGCTGTTTGCGTATAGTTAGGCAATTTGCGTAGCCGCGCGTACTCCTCGTGGAGCGCGTACGCGTGTACGCTACACGCGCACGTTACGCGGAAGTGTCGGGGAGTGACTGTTATGCGCATGCGCGCGAGCGCGTGTCTTTTTTACGCGCATGCGTACTTTTGCCGTAAGCGTACCGTAAGCGTACGGTAGGTCATGTGATCATGAAAGACAACTTTTGATTGGTTGAAACTACTTTCAGTTCTAGAACTCTCCTACACCACACCCATTCCCCTCATTTCTGCTTGTGATCCCTTAGGAGAAGGAGCTGGGTTGTCTTTGTGATACGATGGCAGAACAGCAGAGCTCTTCTGAGAGTGAGGCTAGCAGCACTACCTTGAGGCAAAGAGCGAGGAAACAAAAGACCTCTTACGTATGGGAGTATTTTACTTTTCCAGAAGGCCAGCAAAAGGTAAATGCACCCTTAGTGACTTGCAAGCTGTGTAAGCGTGTACTTTCAAGAGGTAATCCTGACAGGAAGTATTCCTTTGGGAATCACACCATGATGAGACACCTTAAGGATGTACACAGAAGGACACATGCTCGACTTACTGAAGGTAACCCTTCAGTAAATCAACCAAGCACATCCACAGCAGCTCAGCCTGGACCATCATCTGCAGGGCCGAGTCCTTCTTCTGCAGGTCAGGTGAGCCCTTCATCTGTGGGGGGAGCATCTCCTTTTTCTGGTCCTCTGGAAATTGGTTTGCGAGGGTTGAAGTACGGTGCGCCACTTGTCACGATCTAATTACTTATAGGGAGACCAGTGTTTCCCTAGTGAACAGTAAAATAGATCAGCACACTTGTCGTACCGTCTAATATTCCCAATCTTTCTTTCCTCTGTCCCTGCATGAACACAACGGCTCTTTTAAGAGCCAACCTTACCTTTCATCTATTTTTTATATATTTTTTTAAAAACGTTTTTTTTTTTTTTTTACTGTACGCGTAATTTTTTTTTTTTTTTTTTAAAAACACTAAAAATCAATTATCACATTACAAGGTCCTTGGGAGACTACAATTAAAAACTGAAAATGTGATTGTAGAGAAGTGGAAAAAAGGGACCATGACATTATTGACTTACCATACCCACTCAAAAAAAGATTTATTCATTTAATTTTTTTTTTAATTGCTTTAAAAATGGTTCTAGTTTTCGAAAATTTTCTATCTCAATCTGAAAAAAAAGAAAAAAGTATTAATATTTAATAAAACATTTAATAATACAGTACACATATTTTTCAAAAAATATTTTTGCCTTTTTTTGCTGTTTTCAGAAAATATTGCATTTCACTATAAATTGTGAAAGCAATTGCATTCATCATTTAACAGCAGGCAAAAAAAAAATTAACAATCTCAAAGATTGTTTTTAAAAAAGCCCACAATCTCTTTTTGCATAAACATAACTTTATAGAAATGCATAATATTCTTAAAAAATATCATCTAATATCAATACTTATTTCTTTAAAATACCGTCTGATATTTTTGTTTCAGAAGTATAATCACAATAATATATGTCAAATAACTCCACAATACATCTGGTTCCATTTCCTTTAGGCCAAATAGTAATTTTAAAATTCTTTTTTTGTTTAATTTCCAATGGTAATCCAATAAAAAACAAAAGTTTAAATTGTACAGATGTCACCGATTCTCTGTAACATTTTGGTTTCCGAAAGATTAATTAATAATTAAATAAGTCCACAATAGAATTGTTTACTTTTCCGCATGGCCAAATAGTAATTTTAAAAATCTTTTTTGAAAAAATTTCCAATGGCAATCCAATAACATTCCAAAATTTAAATTGTGCAGATGTTACCGATTTTTTCTAAATTTTTGGTTTTCCAAAGTTTCCTTAAAAAATGGAAAAATTCCACATTACAATTGGTTACCTTTCCATTAGGCCAAATGATAATTTGTTAAATCTTTTTATTTGTAAATTCCAAATGGTAATCCAATAAAATGGTAAAATTGTTTTGTCCAGATGTTGCCAAATCTCTCTAAAATTTAGGTTTCAGGAAGATTAGATAGGAATTTGCTAAATCAAAAGGCAAACGTTGCTTAAAAATCAATTGGGAATCATTACACAGTGTCCAGCCTTTTTCACATTTAAGATAAACTGTGTAATGACCAGAAGTTACAGTAGGTCCATCATGGAAAATTATTGCAACTGTTACAAAAGTTTTTCCTGAAATTGATAATTGCTGTCCTGTAAACTTCTTTATTAAAGTATCCAATTTTGAACCATCAGCTCTACATCGTTGCATCATTAAAATTACATACTGTCTGTATTCCTTTAAAATTAATGTTGAAAACATGTCAGATTTACACTCACCGCATTGCATGCTATGATTAGCATCTTTAACTAATTTAGCAAAAGTGACTGTTTTACTCTCTGGCAATGTTAAATAAATAAACCTTTCAGAATCAACATTAGAGCCACATATATTATAACAGTTTTCACAACTATGTTCCCATTTATAAGAGAGACCAAATAAATTTTCAATGTTAACCCCTTCTTCTTCCAGTACCTGAAGAAAATAAATCAAGAATTCCTGTGCGTCTTGCTGTACATTTTGAGAAAACTGTGTTCGTCCTGAACATACATCTAAAACTTTTCTAATTTCAGTAGCACTTTCTATTTGAGTTTTATCATTACTCAGCTTTTCAAAAAGGAGACTCAGCACAGAACAGAATCTTTTTCCCTGATTTACTATTATCTGCTCTTGCAAACTTTCCAGATAAAATGCAACATTCAGCACTACATTAGCGTAGCAGTTGATACCAGAGCTATTTTCAAAATAACATCCTACAACCTGTTCTTCATTTTCCTTATTCTTTTTGCTTGCAATTACATCACTCCTCTTTTTTTTCCTCCTCTCTACATCTTCATTACAGATATTCTCATTTCTCCTTTTACGAGAAACTACACGTTTCTCCAACACAGGATACTGACCTAAATGAGGAGCATAGCTTCTTCTTAATCTATTATACTCCTTTACACAATTTGTATCAGCACTAACTTTTGAGTCATCAAAGTCTATCATGAATAAACCTGATAATGTTTTCACTCGTGACAAAGCAACATATGCCATACCTTCTTTGAACACAGTTGAACCAATGTTCACAAATGCACAATCTACAGTCAATCCTTGAGACTTGTGAATAGTTACAGCATATGCTAGCGAAAACGGAAACTGCTTCCTACGTACATATAAGTCTTTCACAAGCATGAAACGAACTGAACAACGACAAATGTCTTTAACTTCTTCTATCTGATCAAATTTTATTTTTAAACATTCAATTCCATCTTTTTTCTGATAATTAATAAAACCCACAACTCTTCCCATAGCTCCATTAACTAAACCTTTTTCAACATCCAAATTTCTCCTTAAAAATACTCTACAGTTCATGCAAACATATAGATTTTTTTCTAATCCAGCTGTTTTGGAAATCTTCTTCTCTAGTGAATCCAATTTATTTTTCAGTGTGCCTGTTAATGTGACAGTAATTCTTCCATCCTCAATTTTGTCCACTGCTTCCAATTTCCTGATATCTTCCTTTTCCAATTTCAAAAGCTCCTCATTGAATATTGAGCATTCACGTAGAGTTGGCATTAAGCAGATGACACTTTTGTTTTCTGCAATGTTCTTGTATATCTTCTCTGCAACTATTTCTTCCTTTGGAAATAAATTATGTAGCAGCCGACTCTGTAATGCTTTTTTGCCAGCTTCTGTGAGTAGTCCAATCCTGATATCTTTCAGAATACTTCCATATTCTTCATCGTTTGCTTGCCTCATATTAGTTGTAAGTTCCTTGTACTCAAAGAAGGACCAAATATTTGTATTACCGATGCTTCCCAATGACTTCTTCGTGTCTTCATGTGTCACAGTATTAAACACTGGTTGTCCTTTAACTGGAGTAAGTTGCAAAAGATCTCCAAAAACTATGACGTGTTTTCCTCCAAATAACACGTCATAGTCTGTCTTCAGAATTTGCTGCATTCTTAAATGCACAAAGGCAAGCAGTAAGTTCGATACCATGCTCACCTCATCAATAATGAGAACTTGCATCTTCTTCAATACTCTTGAAACTTCCAAGCATGCTTCTCCAGTTAGCTTGTTGTATTGTATTTTGTTCTCATGCTCCACTGGTAACATTAGCAAACGATGTAAAGTGATTCCTTTTATGTTATATGCTGCTAACCCAGTTGGAGCAGTAACCACACAAGACAAAGTAGAATCCGTTTTTTGCTGTAGGTAGCTTCTGATGACTTTTATTAGGAAACTTTTTCCAGTTCCAGCTTGTCCGCTTACATACATCCTGATTGGATGAAATGATGTGCATGAGCACTCTTTTTTTTCATGTAGAAATCCGTGATCAATTTTTTTTCTGATCTCTTCATAGATTTGTTGCTGCTCTTCGTTCAGTTGTCTTTCCAAATTTTGTAAGTCTATAAATTCTCCTTGAGCTTGATTCATAGCCGTTTCCACTTCATTCATGGCTATTAATGCTTCATTTTCAACGATTGGTTGTCCTAGGGGATCTTGACTGAGTGTTCCTGAACTGTGGCTGTCCTGAGAACTGTCTCTAGCTATTTCTGCTGCAATTGTAGTTTCCTGTTCAATTTCTTCATTTAACATTTGCAGATAAGTTGTGAATGTATTGCATTGTATGCTGTCTTTGCAAGCATTAAAAGAATCTTCATAGCTTTGAAATTCTCCCAGTAGTTCATCCTCTGTACGCCATGGTTTAAACAGCCGTAAAAGAGCCAAGTAGTAAAATTCCTTTTTGTCAGTAGTGTCGCAACTCAGCTTCCGGTGATTTATCAAACTTCCTTTTGTTTGCTTCACCAAACATCCTTCCTCACCAATGACTTTATATTTTCCATTGTTGATGTCTTCTGCGGCTTTCCGTGAATAAATGTAGTTCTGCAGCACTTCATAGAGACACATGTTCTCCAGATGATGACTTCTCTTTGGGTAATATGTGTCCAACATGTTTGATTTGAAAATATCTGTACTTTCTGGGTCATTCTCGGCCAAATATTCAATTTCTCCAACAGATTTCAGTACCCGATTTCTCATTGCTGCAAGGCCTAAACTTGCCCAAATTATTCTTCTTGATTTCGAGTAGAGACTTGCAGAAGATAACCTATCTGAACATTCATAGGATCCAATTTCTCGATGCGATAACATCTTCAAACTGAAACTGTACAGCTTCTTACTGACAGTTTTCTCGTGAGAAATCTCTTCCCACATTTCCTTCAATTCTGTTTTTTCTGATTTCGTAATGTAAGACGTTACATATCGAGCAACAGCAATGGAATTGTCAGCTACATACTGTATATCCATGTTAGCGTTCCACATGGATAAAATCACTGGGTTGTAGTCATTTATATTTTTTGATTCTTCTTTTCTTTTAAGGTTGTAGGTATTCTTAGGTGATTTTCTTGTGATAGTATGTCTCACAGATGACATAAAACTGTTAACTCTTCCATTTGAAAGAACAGGTCTAGGAAATCCAAATCGACATTTAGTGTAGTATTTATCTTTGCTCTTGTATTTCCGTCGACAGTATTTTCCACACCGATGACTTTGGAAACGTAAAACTTGCTCCTTTAACTTTTTCTCTTCTGTGCTTTTTGGTATAGCACATGTTGCATATTCTTCAATGTAAGATAACACTGCTTCATCAGTATCTGTTCCAAACTTTGGGGCATCCTTGACACACAACAGCATATGAATATGAGGAGCACCTCTTGCCTGGTACTCTTTTCTCCAAAAGAAATCCACTACTTCTCCTAGAGGTGGATTTTTTTTATTGCAGATGAAGGACATCATAGCCTCAAATCTATGATTGAAATATCTGCAAACATTAACTGGATCCAATGAGCACAGTTCTCCTGCTGTCTTGTATTCGATGTTTTTAATGTTTGAATTTGCCTCTCGTAGAAAATCCAGTAAATCATCCCAAGCGTACTCGGCACAGCTTAGGGTAAGGAACCATGTTGGAGTTCCTAAATTCCGTAACATGCATTTTAATTCACCATGGCGTCGGTACCAATATTCATTTGTCCCACGCTGACAAGCCATCAGATTGATCAGTTGTGTTTCCAAATGATCATCTCGGTGCTGCACTTTCTCCATAAAATCCTTAGCAGACACATTTTGTAAATGTACTCCACTTTTTAAAATGTGATTTACTGCATAAGACAGTGCAGACAAGTCGCTTTCAAATAAAAGATGGAACAAATAAGGAATACTTTGTCGAAATCTGGGATCTTCAGCATATAGTCTTGTAGTCCGATACTCAGAAGCTGGAATCTGTTCCGGACGTTCATCGTATCGTCCTCCTTTTCCTTTAGGAAACAGCTGGGGAAAACATCGAGCTTCCAAGCTCTCCTCCCATACACTCACGGGAGTTCCTTTTGCTTTCTTCATCTGAAATAGATCAATATTGTCTCCCATAACTTCTTTTGAATGAAGAGGATGTATGCTAAAATGTTCATAAATTTCTTCTTCCTTTGACTTGTCCACTTTTTCAATTTGTCCAGTTGGTGTTTCTGTGTCTTGTAAATCTTCTTCTTCTTCTTCTTCTATATAAATTGATCCATACCATTTGTTATTCCTTTTCAAATACAAATTTGCTCTTTGTACTTTCCGTACATCTACCAGCTCCTGCCAAATCTTCTTATTCTTTGTAGGTACACCATTAACCAGAATAATTAATGGTTCAGTTTCCAAAGTATCCGCATCAATAGTTTCCATATTTTTTTTCAAATCCAAGGGCAAATACACCACTCTACCTTTTAAACCTCTCAGTAAATCTGAAGGAGGTAATTTACCAGTTTTGGGCTCCATACGTACTATGGTCTGGAACGGATGAACACATTGAATGAGTATAGACTCATATGTATTTAATTCAGAAAGTTCAGCAGGAATAGCATCCAATTCTAAATTATTATGTACAGCTCTGGTCGGCATTCTATTTTCCTCTAACTTGTTGTAACAGTATTTACAAATACGCTGAACTTCACCCAATTCAAAACAATTTTCAAGAAATATATATGTGGCAAAATCCTTCCACTTATAATTATCTTCATTTTCACTCTTTCTGTAGAGATCAACATACCTGGTTTGTTTTCTATAATGAGTTCTGCGGCAACAAATACAAGTAATATTTGGTCTTTCATTAGAGATTATTGCAAATTTTGTTATGTGATCATTAAATGTCTTACTTACAAAGGGTTCTACATTCTCTTCCACTTCTTCCTCATTTACTGTGTCCTTCTCTGCACTGTTTTGTTCAGGACCAAAGTAACAAAACTGAATTTCATCAACAACCTTCTCTACATCTGATACCGTTCCACGGAACAGAGCCCTATTCAATTCATCTACCTTTATTGCTGGACTTTTAGCAAAATACAACCGTCTCACAAACTTTCTCATTTCAGTATGATGAACAGCCAGCATCCTAAAATGATGGAAAACACTATTACACACTTTTCTAGATAGACAAGCCAGAGAATGACCCTGCAAACCAGTATTCTCTCTCACTCTGCATGGATCCAAACTTTGAAGCACCTTAATCTTCTGTTTTACACTTTTTTTGCTATATTCTCTTAGAAACTCACGAAATTTATCAATAGATTCCTGACGCACAGTGCAAATACTACTACAATTCCAAGTGTACACTGGGGCTTTAGGACGTCTCCCCATAGCCTCATCCGCCATCACTTGTACCTCATCTCTTGGAACCATTATCTCCTTCTCCATTATGCAACCATTTTTCACTTCATAAGCACGACCTCTGGTGTCAACTGCATGCAGCAAACTATTACTTTGAAAATAACTCTCTTCATTAAAAAAAGGTTCACTACTTGAACTATGCATCCATTTTCCTAAAAACACTTTAGAAAAGTTTGTTCTGTTCACTACTCTTTTCCTTTTGCTATGTGATTTCAGTACATTAACCATTTTGTCTAATGTACGCATCCTATTCAAAATTAAAATGAATAGTTTCCTTTTTAATTCTAATGCCTTTGCTGCAATGGCTTCAATTTCTTTTTTTCTCTTATAAAACTTAGTCTTTTGCTTATATTTCTTCACATCCTTTATCAAATTGGACATAACTCTTCTCTGAAACATTTTTCTACGTATCTCTTTAAACGCTGTTTTTCTGTTTAAGTTAATCTTTTTAGTTGCAGAAGGTATATTTGCATTAACTAAATTCTCAATTTTTTCCTGTGCTTTTCGATTGAAATCATTCTTTCCAGTACAGACATTTTGTACATTTTTCCTTTTTTTGAATATGTTTTTTAGAAAAATTTTGGCTGCTTACCAGAAGATTTTTTCTTTTTCCCAACATGAGCATCTTCAACTAACTTAGGTCCTCCAGTTGTCTTCAAATATAGGTTTTTTTGTGGTCTTTTTTTACTCTGGATTTTGTAGGCATCTTAAATTTTGTTCACTGCTCTTCAGCAATACCTGAAAAAAACTAAAAAAAAATTCCTTTATTTTATTTAAATATATTACTACATTTGTTTTCACATTAGTCACAAAACGAAATTTCTTTGCCAATTTGAAAGCACACTTACTGCTCTTTTTTAAGCAAGTGATAATCACTTTTACAGACTGACACATTATGAATCCACTTTTCAGATTTTTTAAAAAGCACATGTCCAAACTGCTTTTTCAGACCATCACCATTTGTAACCTGGGTGACTGCCTACACTCCAGCAAGGGCAACCAGCCTTAGTGATGCTGAATGTATTTGCATTACTGACTGAAACCTCAAACCCCACTCGCTTGTGAATACTGTGCATGATTCCACATGGTAAGCAGCTGGGTGTGTGCTAAGAGTCTGCTTCTGCACCAAAAAATGGCTCCCCCTTTCCTTCTAATGCAACTGTGAAATCACCAGAGCAATACGCAATAAATCTCTGCCTGTAATTCCTATTTGCACACAGAGTCATGTTTTCACATTAGTCACAAAACTAAATTTCTTTGCCAATTTGAAAGCACACTTACTGCTCTTTTTTTTGGCAAGTGATAATCACTTTTACAGACTGACACATTATGAATCCACTTTTCAGATTTTTTAAAAAGCACATGTCCAAACTGCTTTTTCAGACCAGCACCATTTGTAACCTGGGTGACTGCCTACACTCCAGCAAGGGCAACCAGCCTTAGTGATGCTGAATGTATTTGCATTACTGACTGAAACCTCAAACCCCACTCGCTTGTGAATATTGTGCATGATTCCACATGGTAAGCAGCTGGCTGTGTGCTAAGAGTCTGCTTCTGCACCAAAAAATGGCTCCCCCTTTCCATCTAATGCAACTGTGAAATCACCAGAGCAATACGCAATAAATCTCTGCCTATAATTCCTCTTTGCACACAGAGTCATGTTTTCACATTAGGCCCTTAAACGAAATTTCTTTGCCAATTTAAAAGCACACTTACTGCTCTTTTTTTTGGCAAGTGATAAACACTTTTACAGACTGACACATTATGAATCCACTTTTCAGATTTTTTAAAAAGCACATGTCCAAACTGCTTTTTCAGACCATCACCATTTGTAACCTGGGTGACTGCCTACACTCCAGCAAGGGCAACCAGCCTTAGTGATGCTGAATGTATTTGCATTACTGACTGAAACCTCAAACCCCACTCGCTTGTGAATACTGTGCATGATTCCACATGGTAAGCAGCTGGCTGTGTGCTAAGAGTCTGCTTCTGCACCAAAAAATGGCTCCCCCTTTCCATCTAATGCAACTGTGAAATCACCAGAGCAATACGCAATAAATCTCTGCCTATAATTCCTCTTTGCACACAGAGTCATGTTTTCACATTAGGCCCTTAAACGAAATTTCTTTGCCAATTTAAAAGCACACTTACTGCTCTTTTTTTGGCAAGTGATAAACACTTTTACAGACTAACACATTATGAATCCACTTTTCAGATTTTTTAAAAAGCACATGTCCAAACTGCTTTTTCAGACCAGCACCATTTGTAACCTGGGTGACTGCCTACACTCCAGCAAGGGCAAACAGCCTTAGTGATGCTGAATGTATTTGCATTACTGACTGAAACCTCAAACCCCACTCGGTTGTGAATACTGTGCATGATTCCACATGGTAAGCAGCTGGCAGTGTGTTAAGAGTCTGCTTCTGCACCAAAAAATGGCTCCCCGTTTCCATCTAATGCAACTGTGAAATCACCAGAGCAATACGCAATAAATCTCTGCCTGTAATTCCTATTTGCACACAGAGTCATGTTTTCACATTAGTCACAAAACGAAATTTCTTTGCCAATTTGAAAGCACACTTACTGCTCTTTTTTTTGGCAAGTGATAAACACTTTTACAGACTGACACATTATGAATCCACTTTTCAGATTTTTAAAAAAGCACATGTCCAAACTGCTTTTTCAGACCAGCACCATTTGTAACCTGGGTGACTGCCTACACTCCAGCAAGGGCAACCAGCCTTAGTGATGCTGAATGTATTTGCATTACTGACTGAAACCTCAAACCCCACTCGCTTGTGAATACTGTGCATGATTCCACATAGTAAGCAGCTGGGTGTGTGCTAAGAGTCTGCTTCTGCACCAAAAAATGGCTCCCCCTTTCCATCTAATGCAACTGTGAAATCACCAGAGCAATACGCAATAAATCTCTGCCTATAATTCCTCTTTGCACACAGAGTCATGTTTTCACATTAGTCACAAAACGAAATTTCTTTGCCAATTTGAAAGCACACTTACTGCTCTTTTTTTTGGCAAGTGATAAACACTTTTACAGACTGACACATTATGAATCCACTTTTCAGATTTTTTAAAAAGCACATGTCCAAACTGCTTTTTCAGACCAGCACCATTTGTAACCTGGGTGACTGCCTACACTCCAGCAAGGGCAAACAGCCTTAGTGATGCTGAATGTATTTGCATTACTGAGTCCAACCTCAAACCCCACTCGCTTGTGAATACTGTCCATGATTCCACATGGTAAGCAGCTGGGTGTGTGCTAAGAGTCTGCTTCTGCACCAAAAAATGGCTCCCCCTTTCCATCTAATGCAACTGTGAAATCACCAGAGCAATACGCAATAAATCTCTGCCTGTAATTCCTCTTTGCACACAGAGTCATGTTTTCACATTAGTCACAAAACGAAATTTCTTTGCCAATTTGAAAGCACACTTACTGCTCTTTTTTTTGGCAAGTGATAAACACTTTTACAGACTGACACATTATGAATCCACTTTTCAGATTTTTTAAAAAGCACATGTCCAAACTGCTTTTTCAGACCAGCACCATTTGTAACCTGGGTGACTGCCTACACTCCAGCAAGGGCAACCAGCCTTAGTGATGCTGAATGTGTTTGCATTACTGACTGAAACCTCAAACCCCACTCGCTTGTGAATACTGTGCATGATTCCACATGGTAAGTAGCTGGCTGTGTGCTAAGAGTCTGCTTCTGCACCAAAAAATGGCTCCCCCTTTCCATCTAATGCAACTGTGAAATCACCAGAGCAATACGCAATAAATCTCTGCCTGTAATTCCTATTTGCACACAGAGTCATGTTTTCACATTAGTCACAAAACGAAATTTCTTTGCCAATTTGAAAGCACACTTAATGCTCTTTTTTTTGGCAAGTGATAAACACTTTTACAGACTGACACATTATGAATCCACTTTTCAGATTTTTTAAAAAGCACATGTCCAAACTGCTTTTTCAGACCAGCACCATTTGTAACCTGGGTGACTGCCTACACTCCAGCAAGGGCAACCAGCCTTAGTGATGCTGAATGTATTTGCATTACTGACTGAAACCTCAAACCCCACTCGCTTGTGAATACTGTGCATGATTCCACATGGTAAGTAGCTGGCTGTGTGCTAAGAGTCAGCTTCTGCACCAAAAAATGGCTCCCCCTTTCCATCTAATGCAACTGTGAAATCACCAGAGCAATACGCAATAAATCTCTGCCTGTAATTCCTATTTGCACACAGAGTCATGTTTTCACATTAGTCACAAAACGAAATTTCTTTGCCAATTTGAAAGCACACTTACTGCTCTTTTTTTTGGCAAGTGATAAACACTTTTACAGACTGACACATTATGAATCCACTTTTCAGATTTTTTAAAAAGCACATGTCCAAACTGCTTTTTCAGACCAGCACCATTTGTAACCTGGGTGACTGCCTACACTCCAGCAAGGGCAACCAGCCTTAGTGATGCTGAATGTATTTGCATTACTGACTGAAACCTCAAACCCCACTCGCTTGTGAATACTGTGCATGATTCCACATAGTAAGCAGCTGGGTGTGTGCTAAGAGTCTGCTTCTGCACCAAAAAATGGCTCCCCCTTTCCATCTAATGCAACTGTGAAATCACCAGAGCAATACGCAATAAATCTCTGCCTATAATTCCTCTTTGCACACAGAGTCATGTTTTCACATTAGTCACAAAACGACATTTCTTTGCCAATTTGAAAGCACACTTACTGCTCTTTTTTTTGGCAAGTGATAAACACTTTTACAGACTGACACATTATGAATCCACTTTTCAGATTTTTTAAAAAGCACATGTCCAAACTGCTTTTTCAGACCAGCACCATTTGTAACCTGGGTGACTGCCTACACTCCAACAAGGGCAAACAGCCTTAGTGATGCTGAATGTATTTGCATTACTGAGTCCAACCTCAAACCCTTAAACTATTCTTTTATTATACCAGTACACCTTAATTTATTGTGAAAACATAGTCCATATTATTTTACTTGTTCCTCACATTTAAATTTCTCCCAAAACAGAAAATAATAAACACAACTTCAACAAAAAGAATTGCATTTCTATTATTCATTTCTTAATTTACCATATACATCCCCTCTCAAACTCTAAACTCACCTTTAAAATTAGTTAGTTGTGAAAGAAATGTGGCACTCAAACAGCAGATTATCAGAGCCAGGATCTCTGTTCTTTACACCTCTCTCCTCTCAGCAGAACCAGATAATGGCAAACTTTCCCTCTCTTTTTCCACACATATACATGTTAGTTTCAAATCTCAGTGCTTGCCCCTTTTTTTAAAATGTAATCACACATTTCTATTGGTTGAAAACCAACCCTTTTCCAAAAGTACCCTTCCCCCAACTTGACTTCTGCCTAGTACCCTTCCCCCAACTTGACTTCTGCCTGCTACCATAGCAACAGCTCATGGAACACTGCTGTGTGGAGTCAGGTCAGAAGTTCGCCAAACAATGTTTCAATTCCACAGAGCAAGAGTGCTTGACTTTTCAAACCTAACAGCAAATCCATAGTACTGTTCTTTGGTAACACATTTTTCTGTACCAATACAAAACATGCTTCTATTAATTTACACATACAGCCTAGTTTTTATTCTAGAATGGTATGAAACAGCCAATCAGTTCTTTTTTTTATGAAAAAAATATGTATGCCTCCATTTCCAAACTGTCTTTCTTTTCATATTGCCATTCTACTGAATTACACCTCCTGAGTGCATCCAGTTCTCCTTTGAAGATGTTCACAGTGTGGATTGTAGGGCACAGCTATGTCTTCTGGAGTGAAAAGTATGCATAGAAAACAGGTATGGTGAGAGACCTTGCTTTGCCAAATGTAGACATTAAATGGATTGGTCAGAGAGGGTTAAAGTGGCACCAATTGATGCCATTGGTGAAATCCTTCATGCAAAACCAACACCCTGACCTCATAATAGTGCACTGTGGTGGCAATGACCTAGGCACTATGACTGGGGTAGGTCTGGAAATGCTTATGAAGGACACCTTTGCACAACTGTTTTCACTTTTCCCTAAAACTGCCTTTGTGTTTTCTAACATATGCCAAAGGCAAAAATGGAACTGGTCCAATCATTTCTGTCCGCAGATTGACAAAGCAAGAAAGCACGTCAACAAATCTGTTTCTGCTTTCCTCCGTGACTATGGTATGGGTTCCATTTACCACAACAACTTGCGTTATGACATGCAAGACATTTATAGAGGAGATGGTGTGCACTTCAATGATGAAGGGAACAGAGTCTTCCTCTTGAACCTTAGACTCTGCATCGGTACTTACTTGTAGGTACCACTAAAAAATCACTTCATAAACACAACGGCTCTTTTTAGAGCCCCCTAATATCTAAACACTTAAATCAGATTTTCATTTCTTTTTTTTTTTTTTTTTTACCGTACGCTTACCGTACGCGTACCCCGCGATTTTTTTTAAAATCAATAAATGTTTTCTTTGTACTTTTCTGTCCTTCTTTGACCCCCTTACAAATGTTAGGGGGTCTGTAACTCTCCTCCTTGCCCCCTTTTCTTGTTATCACTCTTT
Source organism: Triturus cristatus (assembly GCF_964204655.1). NCBI lineage: Eukaryota > Metazoa > Chordata > Amphibia > Caudata > Salamandridae > Triturus > Triturus cristatus. The sequence goes on from NC_140590.1 coordinate 563,173,636, forward strand.
TTTTTCTGAGTGAAACACACGAAATGGCGGCCGCCGCTTCCTGGTTTCGACCGATTCGAATGTTTACTAAGATCTAAGAGCCAATCAGAATCGCGCTCGCGCACGCCACCGTACGCGTACGGTAAGCGTACCGTAAGCGCACCGTAAGCTGGCTCAGATATATATATTGATTTAAAGGCTATTTTCTCAGAATCTACTGAACAGATTTACACCAAACCTACAAAAGGCACTTCCTTGACCTGAGGACTACCTCTCTGCCAAATTTCTAGTAATTCTGTTCAGCCGTTCGGGCTGTAGCCCTGTCTAAAGGTCCTATGGAAAAATGCATGGGAAAAACGTGTTTTGGGACCCCCCTTTTATCTCAGCCCCCGCTTGACGAATCCCCCCGAGACTTTCAGGGAAGGAGCGGAGCGTAGCGCCCCACCTATTTTAAGAAAATTCGCGAGGATTCGTCGACCGGCGCCAAAGTTATTCAAAATAGAATGTTGCGGATTTCCTATGGAAACGTGGTCCTAACTATAACTACCTACTGGCGACCGCCAGTAGGTAATATATATATATATATATATATATAAATCCCCACACTCCATCACTCCTCAGCATGCTTGCATAGACGGAGATGGACCACAATGTCGTGCTGCAATATTTTTATTGCATTAATCGGTCTTAACGCGTTTCGGCTCGGGGTGAGCCTTAATCACATGACATGGAAGTAAGTGATTTTTTTTCAGTTTTAAAGTGACGGTGCTCCATGTAAAACATCACGTGGTAACATACAGCAATAGACATAGCAAAAATGCTTTAAATAATATGTCTCTGTGTCGTTTCAAGCGGAATATACAACATTGCATTGTTGAATTGACATGACTAAACAGGTATACTTATACAAAAACAATTCATTATATTTCTTTTTGGTTAATTTCCCAACAATTATATGGTACCTTTATATTGTCATGTATATTCTTTTAACCGCTAGTCTCATAGATTTGTTAAAAACCCTATCACGGCCCAGTGCATAAACATATGTACAAATTTGCTGTATGTATGTGAGTTAAAATAGTAGTGCTCCTTTAATAGTGAATACAGTGCTGGTGCTATGAAATTGACCCCATTCTTGTCGGTCAAATACATGATTAATGTTCATGTTGCCACAGTTTGTTCCTCTTTCCAACTGGTATCGATATTTTGTGTCTCTTGGTTTTTTGTGCAAAGCGTTAGGGTATAGTCAATCCAAAATCTACTTACAGCTATAAAAAATTCAGTTTATTGCTACCTCGCATTGAGCCTGGATGTCTATGCCTATGATGCTCGTTATGGTAAAATGCCAAAATACGGGCCTCTTGCTGATTACTCATTCGAGTTTGCCCATGTTGATACTGAAAAAACTGGAGAAAATAACTATACTATATCACGAGTTCACCACCTACGGCATGTCAGTTTCAGTGTTGCCAGTAGTTTCATGTATCAGTGTTACCCTTTGTTTTATGTTTTTACTTAACTCGAATTATATTCGATCTTAATATGACGTGTCATACATCCAATTAAATCATAAGGTGAATGCTCTGATATGAATTTTATTAGTGTGACAACTAATAAATAGTATATCATTAAATACCTATTTACAAATATACACTTAAATGATAAAAAGATCAAAACAATTCAATCATTGATATATGTGTAATGCATTAGTTCATATAAAAATCATTAAAATCCGTAAAAATGCATAAATACTTTTTGTGAACACATAAAATATTGCAAGGTGCTAATTAATAGACATTCTCCATAAAAAGTTCCATAGAATAATGTACAAGTCATTATATTACAGTCGTAAAGTAAAACCACATTGGGTAAAACATTGGGTAAAACACCATTGGGTAAAACATTTTATGTTAGAATTTAGTATTCTGTGCTTGTTGATATTGTAAATGTGTACTGAGATTGCCTACAATTGTACTTATAGTTGTTAAATACGCTATACTATAAACAGGTGTACAGGTCTTCAGACATATTGAGCCCGTTTGGTTGCTTCGTATCTAATTCAATGATATAACAAGTTTCTAATCTTCTCAGGGCACCCTCTCTATTCCCAGCCTGTCTGCTGGGTGGTACTGTGTCAATTACAAAGTATTTCAGCTCTTTACTGTTGAAGAGGTGTCTGTCTCCAAAATGTCGGGCTACCGGGTAGGTGTTATCTTGGTTGCATATTGCCCTGAGATGTTGGAGCACCCGCTTGTGTACAGGTAATTTGGTACTCCCAACATATATGCAAGTTATAAGGACAGGAAAGGACATATACCGCGTGGTCAGATTTGCAGGTTAATAGTTTGTTTATAGAATGAACCCTGTCACTGAACGGTGTTTTGTAGGTAGTTCTGGTTTCTCCATGCTACCATGCCGTGCATGTTTTGCATCAATAAAATCCTTTGTGTTTCTGGAGCCAACTAGATGTTTCTATGGACTCAGGACTTGTTGCTACCAGCTGGTCCTTCATAGAAGGGCCTCGGCTATACGTAAAGGACACTCTTTGTGGAAAATCTGGTCCAATTATTGGGTCACTTAAGACCAGTGGCCAATTCCTTTGAATGATGGCCTGCAGCTGGTTATGCTGGTTGCTGTATTGCATAATAAGCCTAAAGTCCTTACTGTTGGCCCCATTACTCCCATTGTCCTGTCCTGTACTGATATGAGTGTCATCCACCCTGTCTTGCAGTAGCTCTTCTCTAGATCGGGCCATCGACTTGATAATGGCAGACTCAATTATCTTGTGTGAATAACTCCTTTTACCGGAACCTACTACTACACTCAGCCTGTGCTGCCAGGAGATCCTCATTTTTGCTATGTAGCCGCTTCAGCCTCAGCATCGAACATAGGGGATACTGTGAACGAGATGCCGTGGATGTGCGCTGCTGGCATGTAATGTAGAGTTTCCCGATGTCGGTTTTCTGTATAGTTTGGTCTCAATTCTGTTTTCTACAATGTACACCTGTGTGTCTAGAAATGTTACAGTACTGCTGCTTATGGTTGCTTTGAAATGCAAATTAATCTCATTTTTGTTGATGTCTGACATAAATTGCATGGCTGTTTCTGCTGTACTGTCCCAAACAACAAATAAATCATCTATGTATCGTAGTCACGATTGTATCCTATTGTTGACCTCCGATACGTGTGTGGTGTTCAAGACCAGCTCCTCCCACCACCCCATATGGAGGCAGGCGTAACTTGGGGAGAAGCTGGCCCCCATTGCCACTCCCCTGATTTGCTGATACAAGATGTTATTAAACATGAACACATTGTTGTGGAGGCAAAACATCACCGTATCTATGAGCATTCTCTTATGTTCCTCAGATTGTTAGTGGTCTTTGTTCAGGTAGTGTTCCATGGCTTTTACCCCATCCTCATGCTTGATTCTTGTATACAAAGACGTCACGTCTAGGGCCACCATTTGATAAGAGCTCCTCCATTCAATTTCTTTGCGTCTTCTCAGAAAATCGCTTGTGTCCCATATATACGATGGTATGATTTCACGTGCGTTTGGAGGAAGTAGTCCACATATTGGGAAGTATGCCCCAGGAGGCTGTTGCGGGCCAAGATGATCGGTCAACCTGGAGGCTTGATCAGAACTTTGTGAGTCTTTGGAATGAAATAGATAGTAGGTGTAACAGGATTGTCATTTTTCAAGAATTGGAATTCCTGTGTTGTAATTAATCCCTTTCCCTTCCAATTATGTAGCATATGGTAAAATTGTGTGTAAACAGTCTTAAGGTTCACACTGCTCATTCTCACATAGCAAGCTCTGTCGTTTAACTGTGCATATGCCTCCTCGGTGTAATCCGTTTTGCTCCAAATCACGATGTTTCCACCTTTATCAGAATTACATATCGCGATAGTGTTGTTGTCTCGAAGTTTCTTAATGAGTTTGTGGTATATGCGGTCCTGCCAACGGTATTTGTTGTTTTTGCCTTGTACTTTGAGAGTCAACTGCTTGATCTGTTCTGTCACAGCTTCGTGAAAGACATCAATGGAGTCCCTTATAGACACTGGATTGAACGTGGACTTGGTCTGAACTTTGTTGCATGTTTATTTAAAGTGCCTGAGGATGTTGGTGTATTTGCTGTATTGCCATCCACCGGGCAATTTGTAACCTCCATTATATCTTGTGGTTGCATCCACAGTTCTTGCAAAGTATCCATAAGTGGCAAATCTGATTGCGTCAGATTACCCGTAATCTCTCTCGGTATTGGGCTGTCCTCTGATATGGTTATATGTATTTTGGTTTTGTTTGATAGTTTATGAAATTTCTTTAGTTTAAGTTTTCTCACAGTTTTATATATGTCTAGTCTAGTGTTCACATAGTTAAAATTGGCATTTGGGCAGAATGATAGCCCCAAGCTCAAGATGCGTTTTTCTTCATTATTTAGATCGATATTGGCCAGATTCATGATGGTTTTGTCTGTTTAACCTGTAGCAGTGTGGAAATTTAGCGTGCAAACTGAACATTATCTGCGCCATCTTGCCTCTCCCCAGCGCCACGCACAGCGAATGCACGGCCGCCATTTTAGGCACCCCACTCTCTCCCCGCTCACTCTCGACCGCCAGCGCTTTCCCCTGGCGCTGCAAGCATCCCCCGCGCGCTGGCCACCCCCGCTCTCTCATACAGGCCATAAAACCCTCTCCTTCTGCGCGACCCTGCTACGGAACCACTTCCGACCGACAACCCATACATGGTCATGCCTCTCCTTTGATAACCCCCTTCCTCTGCGCCCCATTGTCTGAACTGGTCCCAGGCCATCACCTAGCCCTGCGGATGCAGTTTATTGCCCCTACTGTAAGGGAAACACCCCACATCAAAGGGATTACAGTAGATCAAAGCCCCTACCCCCTGAGACCCGGCCGGTTGCACACACCCCCGGGAATTAGCGGAATTCCCTGCTGCGCGATAGCCATCTCCCACTGCGGGTAGGGTGGGAACTTCTACTGTATCTATGTGTGGGATCGGATCTGAGCCGGGGCTTCAGGGGATGTTCTTTCAGGCATCAAGGGAATCTCAAGAATATACTATGTGTAATAAAGCAATAAACCAGTGTATAAGAGACCAGGTCTCAGAGATGCAGTTAGAGCACCTCGTGACGATACCTTGCTGTCTGATCTGATGTGTTCTGCTCCGACGGAATAAAACTTTGTTTCCTGCCTTCCAGTCTCCGGCGCCTGCCTCTTTTATTGGTAAATTATCGAGTGGTATGAGAGGCGATTACCGCCGGGCAAATACTTGAAAGGTTATCCACTGAAACTGCCGCTACCATTTAACAATTGGCGTCCCAAACGTGGGGCCCATCAGCGACACGTGGATCCAGTGGGAGAGGTCCCGACGACAGAGTGAACGACTGCAACGATCGGGAGAGCTCCTGCCCAATAGACCCTCGTCTGGCAGCCGATCATCCGAACTTCACTGGTTCCGAGCAGACCTCTCTCGAGTGATCTACGGTCCTGACTGGGAACCATCAGGAGTGCCGCGGCAAATACGGAGAGTAGAGGACGATCGGGCGCTGGAGGCGGAAGACGAGAAACTGTCCACGCGGTCCGGGTAAGGTCGTGAAATACGACAAAAGTGCGAAATAATTGATTGATTGTTTGAATACTAGTATTGCTCATTGATTGTTCTCTTTGAGATATTCGCTGTCTACAAACGGGGAGGAGTAGAAATACTCTCTCTCTCTCTCCCTTTGCAGATAGTGAAGGGTAGGTAACGCAGACTTTTGTCCCCGTTGAAACCCGTCGTGCCTATCTTTATCTCCCCATTGATTGATTGTCCGAACATTGATTGTTTTGAAGAATAGTGCTTTTGGAGATATTCTCTGTTTGCAAATAACGTAGAATAGGAATATTCTGTCTAGTCTTGGCAAATAGTGAAGGGTAGGTAACGCAGACTTTTGTCCCCGTTGAAACCCGTCGTGCCTATTTTTATCTCCCCATTGATTGATTGATTGATTGTCCGAACACTAGTTGTTCGATATTGGTTCTTTGGAGGTATTCTCTGCTTACAAATAACGAAGAATAGAGATATTCTGTCTAGTCTTTGCAAGCAGTGAAAAGATAGGTAGTGCTGACTTTTGTCCCCGTTGAAACCCGTCATGCCTATCTTCTCCCCACTGATTGGTAGTTGGTTCTGCCCGGACCGCTTATTAGAGGTGAACCACCCGGCTCCACTGGAAGGCACCCCTAATAAGGACATGTTCACTAAATATGGACTAGTCGCCGTAGCTTATAGCAAGCTGTGGCATAAATATACCAAGAAGGACCCCGAAAGTCAGTGGCCACTGATGGGATCCTTCGACGACCGCAAGATAGAAGCGCTAGAAGTAGCTCTGCGTAGCAATAAGACGACGCCTACTATGCTTGACAGTATTGGCATGTGGCGCAAAGAAGCAACGCAACGGAAAAAGAGGGAAGAAGTAAAAGCAGAAAAGGAATTACGAAAGGCAGCTCACCTTGCCGCTAGAAAGTTAGAAGAAGACATAAAGGAGAGAAGGGAAACTAAACTAAGACAGGAGCCCGAAACCTCAGGCCAGTACGCTGTTAGGACCCCTTCTTTGCTCTACCCTGAGTTGTCCTCCAAGCAGCGAACGAATGACGAATTACTGTTAGGTCCCCCGATCATTTACATGCCCCCTCCGTATGCACCCTCCCAATCAGTAGTGCAACACCCACAACCCCCGAACACGAGCGAAAGCAGTACAGGGGCCTCGGCCCTCACGGCCTCCGCGCCGGCTGAGCCTCTTGTACTGAACCCAATGTCGACTACAACGCTAGATGACCATGAGATGGGAAAGAAAGAGTCCACCAGAATGAATCGATTAACTAAAGATGAACGAGCAGGAATCGATAGGATAGTAGGGACGCTAGTGGAGCGAAAAGAAAGTGAGGAGTATATAACAGACGTGTATAGCTCGTATGCCGACAGCCGCAGACAACACTTCGTCGTACGGCTCTGTTATCACGCCCTGAATGCATATGAGGACAGATACCACGATAAAGGTCCCGAAGGCTTAGCGGCCCTATATAGGAAGGTAGACATTGGGGAAGAAGGAGAGGGCGATGTAACGAACCTCTTCACTCGTACACTCGAGGTCTACCGACACCTTAAAGAACATGGACAGACCACCAAAACAGAAACCCCCATAGCAACTAAGCCCCAGGGAGGAAGGGCCGATGCCATGATGCCCATTAAAGAAGCTGCCCCCTACTGGGTCCCCCCACGGGGTCAGGGAACACACGACGACATCAACCACCAAGATGCGAAGGGAAGGGTTGTATATAACTGGGTCTACCAGCCGTGGGACCGGCAAGATATTTTGACTTTTAGAAAGACTCTACCCGACCTAAGAAAGAACCCGACTGCCTTCTACACGGCATTGGGTACAGCCTTAGGCTCAACGATAATGACGTTAGCAGATATCGACTTGTTCTTTGGGCTATGTCTGCCGGCTGATGTGTGGAAACAAATCCGGAAAGTTGACCACGCTGAGCCGTTCGGATATACCTGGGTACAACTCGATACCATAGATAAACAGCGAGAACCAGGACAGAAACCCCCGAAAGCCATCTTAGAGCTCCCAGACAAGATTGTACAAAAGCTGAAGACTCTAATCCCAGAAAGAAAGGTAGACTGGTCGATAGTGACGGCTTGCCGCCAGAAACCCCAGGAGGATGTGTCTGAATACTTCTCCCGATTCGAGACTGTGTTTTCCGATTGCAGTGGCCAAGACATGACCACCGCAACCGGACACCACCTCTTTGTCCAGAATTATGTAAAGGGTCTGTCTCAAGAAGTTTCCCAGAAGCTACAGACCAGCGAGAGCAGTTGGGCAGCCTCCAAACCCGCAGCGATTCTCCAGATGGCCCAATACTACGAAAACCAGAAGAACGAGAACGATAGGGCGTCAGAGAAGAAGAAAAAGGAATTAAAGGAGAGGGTGATGATAGCACAGTTGCAAGGGGTAACCATAGGAAGGGAACCCCCAAAAGAGAATTACCAACCAACCGCCCCTAGAAAGCTACCCCCTAGAGACCATACACCTACACCCTACAACGGACGGAGAGACTTAGATGGAAATCAATGTGCGTTCTGTAGAGGGTTCGGGCACTGGAAATCCCAGTGCCCGGTCCTTCTGGAAATGAACAAGAATAGGGACCCCAGAGACACAGCATATGACCCCAGAAATAGAGGACAGGGACGAGGGCACACGAACAACACCATCAACGACAGGCCAGGCAGACCAAACACCTTTGATCGCCCCCGCCAAAACCAGTGTCAGCAGTCCGACTATGAGAGCACTCATGACTTCGCATAGGACCGCCAGGGGCAAGGGAGGGATCCAGTCGAACTCCGTGTTGACCAGCAAGGTCCTTACGTCACCGCTAAGGTCTTGGGCACAAAATCTCCATTCCTGGTAGATACTGGGGCGACACGTAGTGCGTTATCTAAACGACTGATTCCTAGGGCACCCTTGTCTGGCTCACACGTAACCTCAATAGGCTTTGACGGAACGCCCTCCACTAACCCCTTATCAGCACCAATCTCCTTTGACTTAGAAGATAACACCACTGACACGACCTTTCTGCTCTCCTCCAACACCCCCGATGCTATTATGGGACTTGATTTGCTAAAGCATTTTCGAGCCACCATCAGATGCTCCCCAGACGGAGTTCGAGTCATCCTACACGATAACCCAGATCTGTCCAGACCCTGTCACACACGGCGTATGCTCTCTATAACCGATGCTGATATGTCCCTACTCGACACATTACCTTCACATCTATGGGCTAAAACCGACTCAGATGTAGGGCGCATGGTTATCGACCCGGTACACATAACCGTCCGACCGGACGCAGTGCTCCCAAAGCTTCCACAGTATCGGATATCACCCGAAGGCGAGAAGGCATTGGTGGAAATCATCGAGTCCCTGGTCGAGGCAGGAGTGGTAGAAGAAGTAGTCAGTAATGTTTGCAACAGCCCTATCCTACCCATTGTAAAGAAGCAAGGCGAGGGGGATGAGAAAGCCTACCGTTTCATTGTTGACTTGCGAGAGGTTAACAAAGTAGTCATACCCCAGTACCCCGTAGTCTCAGACATCACCACCATCCTCACCCTGATTCCATCCACTGCCACCATCTTTACTGTTATTGACCTCAAGAACGCATTCTTTTCCATCCCCATCCACCCAGACAGCCGCTACCTGTTCGGCTTCACTTTAAAAGCCCGTTCGTACAGATTTTGCAGGGCACCCCAAGGCTACACTGAGAGTCCCAGTATTTACAGCCAAGCCCTCAAGAGGCAACTGGATGCAGTCCAACTACCCGATGGAGTGGTGTTGATACAGTACGTCGATGACATTCTTTTGGCGGCCGACACCACTCCTCTTGCCGTCACAGCCACCATTCACCTCCTCCGCTTCCTTGCGGAGAACGGTCACAAGGTCTCCAGAAAGAAATTGCAATTCTGCCAGCCCCAGGTAACGTATCTGGGCCACCTACTATCCAAAGACGGGAGGAAACTTACCCCTGACCGAATTCAAACCATCCTAGAAACCCCTGTTCCCAAAACTCAGAAGCAAGTACGATCCCTAGTGGGCCTCACCTCCTTTTGTCGACAGTGGTTGCCAAACTTCAGTCTCACCATAAAGCCTCTGCTTTCCCTGCTGGCTAAGGATGTCCCCTTCCCCCTCCCCTGGACACCCGAATGCCAATCCTCCTTCAAAGAATTACGAGACGCCCTCTGCTCGGCCCCAGTCCTAGGAACCCCAGACTACACTAAACCTTTCTCCCTCTACACCCACGAAAGGGAGGGATGTGCGTTGTCTGTCCTAACCCAGTCCATAGGCCCTAAGCAACGCCCTTGTGCCTACTTCTCTGCCACTCTCGACCCCGTAGCCAGAGCCTTGCCCGCCTGCCTTCGAGCAGTAGCCGCCGCTGCTGTCTCTATCCGACAAAGTGAGGGGATCGTGCTCTCGAACCCCCTCACAGTATTGGTACCCCATGCTGTTGATACCCTCCTGAACCAAACCAAGACTCAACACCTGACTAGCGCACGACTGACTGGGTATGAACTGACTCTGCTTGCACCCCATATCACATTGAAACGATGCACCACTCTGAATCCAGCTACTCTACTACCTCTCCCTGACGCTGACCCCAATGCATCCCCTATACATGACTGCGTGACCCTCACCGACGAACAAACCAAGAGTAGGGTTGACCTCCGGGATACTGCCTTCCCGGACCCTGACGGAGAACTGTGGGTGGATGGCTCATGCATCAAGCTCCCTGATGGCACCACCTCAGCTGCCTATGCAGTCACCACAGCTCGAACAGTTGTTGAGACAGCCCGCATCACACAGCGATCCGCACAGGCGGCTGAACTAATTGCCCTCACACGAGCCTGCATCCTGGCAGCAGGGACAACCACAAACATTTACACAGACAGTCAGTATGCCTTTGGGGTAGTTCACCACTTTGGGCTCTTATGGAAAGAGAGGGGATTCTTGACTTCTCATGGCACACCCATCCTGCATGGAGATCTAGTCTCTGCCCTGACCGAAGCAGTCCTCCTCCCCACACGGATAGCTGTGATCAAATGCCAGGCACACAAGAAGGTGACAGACATTATAGGTCAGGGAAATGCACTAGCTGACATTACTGCCCGAACCACAGCCGAGAATAGGTCCACGACCCGCATGTACGTGACCAGGTCACAAACTGAGAAATGGAAGGATGCTAGGGAAACGATTAGGGATATCCAACTAGCCAGCACACCACACGAATTAACTGAATGGGCCCGGGTAGGATTGAAGGACGATGACGGTTGTTGGCGAACTAAAGACTCGAACAAATGGTTGCTACCCGACTCATACTTGATCCCCATGCTGACCATGGCACACTCCCCCGCACACATAGGGTCTGCCCCCATGATCGAACTCATCTCCAAAGTCTGGCACAACGACAGAATACCAGACTCAGCCAAACGTCTGGTCCAACAATGCCTAGTATGCCTCCAACACAACCCTGGGAAAGGAACTGCTGTACCCCGGGGAGGGTTTGGGGTCCCCAATCACCCCTTTGAAGTCCTACAAATGGACTATGTCCAGCTAGAAAGGTGCCAAGGTTTAAAGTATGTGCTTGTCGTTGTGTGTGCCTTCAGCAAGTGGGTGGAAGCCTACCCAACCCATGACAACACCGCTATGACTACCGCAAAAGTACTACTGAAGGAGTTCTTCCCCCGATACGGCCTTTGTCGAATTTTGTGGAGCGACAATGGCCCCCACTTCGTAGCCGAAGTTATCCAACTCATCTTAAAAGGGTTGGGTGTAAAACAGAAGTTCCATGCGGTCTTCCATCCCCAATCTGCAGGCCTGGTTGAGCGACACAATGCCACATTGAAGCTTAAGATAGCAAAAATAGTCGCCACCACAGGACTAAGATGGCCAGACGCTCTCCCACTAGCATTGCTATCAATGCGTTCCACCCCCACCAAACACCACTTAACCCCCTACGAGGTCGTCTTTGGGCGGCCCATGAACCTTTGGACTGCACCAAAACCATCATCCATCCACGACGTCCCGGACGTCCTCATGTCTGACTATTTGTATAACCTAACTAAGACGTTGTCTGTTATCCATCAGCAGGTGCTGCACGCCATTCCCGATGTTTCCAGGGGCCCGGGACACGACATCCAACCCGGTGACTTCGTCTTAGTGCGTAACTTCCAGCGCACCAAGAGTCTGGAGCCCCGGTGGACGGGCCCCCTGCAAGTCCTGATCACCACCCGAACAGCTCTTCGAGTGGAGGGGAAACGCAATTGGCTGCATGCACACCACTGCAAGAAGGTATCACCGACCCTGACAACCACGGACAACATCACCGCCCAAGAGGAACTACTGGACAAAGACCGACCATCCCTGAGCCGCTGCCCGGATACAGAGACACTTGAGTTGATTGAATATCCCGATCCCACTGTCCCATCCAAAGAAGGGTATAACTTGCGACGAAAGGAGAGAACTTCGGCTAAGCAGACCACAGGCTAAGTGGAAATCTCAGAACGGTAGCCTAGTCACTTCAAAGGCCACCAGGAGAGAAACTAAAACAAAGTCTGTGGTTCTGCCCGCTACCGAGTCTCTTGAAGGTGATGGAAGCGCCCGACATGAAGATGATGGAAGCAACCGGACGTCCGAAGATCCACTTCAAAAACCCAAAGACTGACCGAATGCACAGCTTTAAGACAATAGCACTTTTCATTTCCCTTCTCTTTTGCCTTCTCCTCGTGGTTACCTTCTGGATCATGGAGGAGAGCACACCCGCTCATAAGACATTGCTGACTACCGTTCAACCTACCACCACGAAAGAACACCATCTGATCTCACTTTCACCCCAACTCCGAGAAAGGCGTAAGGAGTTCTGGAATAACTCTTTTGTGCAGTTACTCCACCAACACAATCTTGCCACCAACGCCACTAACTGCTGGATCTGTGGATTGCTACCACATGCCACTGGGCACTCAATCCCTTTCATCCCTTCACCTTTTTCTGTCCATGGTTCCTGCCTCGCCTGGCTGATCCTCCTGCAGGAGAGCTACAAGGACAATGCCACTTCCGGCAGAACCATGTCACACTTCTACCATGGGTTCTGGCTGAACAAAACTGGTAGAACTTCCGCCCTCTTCTGCCCTCTGAGATCGAACACTTCCTTTCACATGGACATCCCTGCCAAAGAACGAGTTGAAATGCAAGTGTTCAACAATCCAGCCAGACCCACCTTCTCTTACCTCCGAAAACGGACGGCCGCCACCCTAACAGTGGCCCTGTCCGTCATCAACATCACTGGATCTGTATGCCTCGAAGGCCTGGGGGCACAGCTGGTGGGCCACAGCTCCTGCCTCATCACCCGAACATTGGACTCAGTTGACCCACCTTCCTTTGTTGCCTCCCCGAATATGTACTTCGTGTGTGGTACTAAGGCCTACACCTGGCTCCCGAAAGGTTGGGGAGGCACCTGCTACATCGCCTTTGTCCTTCCTCCGACGTATGTGGCTCCAGCAAACCATCACCGGCAAAAACGTGCAAAGGACATTGTACAAGCCGACTCCACTGGAGCACAGTTCATGGATGCAGTTAAGGGACTTGTTCCGCTCTGGGGTCCGATGGCAAACAGCCGTGCCATCCGCCACTTAACCCAGGCAGTCGAAACAGCAATGAACATTACAGCTGGCGCCCTCGCCAACAACACCGCTGAGCTTCAGGCCGTCCGCCTGGTGGCTCTCCAGAACCGCCTTGTTCTAGATGTGGTTCTGGCTGACCGCGGAGGAGCATGCCGCATCATTGGGTCCAGCTGTTGTACCTACGTACCGGATAACTCACCCTCAGTCTACAAAGCAATTGAACACCTCCACAGACTGTCCACAGAGGTCCATCAAGAACAAGAGGAATGGTCACTGGGGAGTTGGTTTTGGGACGCTATTAAAGGTTGGGGATGGAGGCTGTTTTCATTTATCCTCATACCAATCATGATACTATGTGGATGTTGCTTGGGGATTCAGTGTCTGCCACCTTTATGTTCGCTTTTTATGAACTGCATCTGCCCTAAGACTTTGGACTTTGAAACTGAGCGGATGAAAGCTCTGAATGAGGTGGAGGTACGGGGTATTATGGGGATAGATCCAAACTAGGCAAGCTGGCGAGACATGTTAAAAGGGAGGACTGTGGAAATTTAGCGTGCAAACTGAACATTATCTGCGCCATCTTGCCTCTCCCCAGCGCCACGCACAGCGAATGCACGGCCGCCATTTTAGGCACCCCACTCTCTCCCCGCTCACTCTCGACCGCCAGCGCTTTCCCCTGGCGCTGCAAGCATCCCCCGCGCGCTGGCCACCCCCGCTCTCTCATACAGGCCATAAAACCCTCTCCTTCTGCGCGACCCTGCTACGGAACCACTTCCGACCGACAACCCATACATGGTCATGCCTCTCCTTTGATAACCCCCTTCCTCTGCGCCCCATTGTCTGAACTGGTCCCAGGCCATCACCTAGCCCTGCGGATGCAGTTTATTGCCCCTACTGTAAGGGAAACACCCCACATCAAAGGGATTACAGTAGATCAAAGCCCCTACCCCCTGAGACCCGGCCGGTTGCACACACCCCCGGGAATTAGCGGAATTCCCTGCTGCGCGATAGCCATCTCCCACTGCGGGTAGGGTGGGAACTTCTACTGTATCTATGTGTGGGATCGGATCTGAGCCGGGGCTTCAGGGGATGTTCTTTCAGGCATCAAGGGAATCTCAAGAATATACTATGTGTAATAAAGCAATAAACCAGTGTATAAGAGACCAGGTCTCAGAGATGCAGTTAGAGCACCTCGTGACGATACCTTGCTGTCTGATCTGATGTGTTCTGCTCCGACGGAATAAAACTTTGTTTCCTGCCTTCCAGTCTCCGGCGCCTGCCTCTTTTATTGGTAAATTATCGAGTGGTATGAGAGGCGATTACCGCCGGGCAAATACTTGAAAGGTTATCGACTGAAACTGCCGCTACCATTTAACAGCAGTACTCTTTACTTTTTCTGCTACCGTCCCCCTCTTTGTTTCTTTGATCTTGTATTGTTTTGTGTTTGCCTTCCTCCTTTGTCGCCTCCTGTAGTTGTTGTTTGTCCTTCGTTGTGCCTCGGTTTTCTGGGACGGAGTGTTTGACGTCGGTCGTAATATAAAAAAGATAATTCTTCTTCTAGTGTATTTATTTTTGTCTGTACTGCCCTCTCTAGGCCACTGACTTCATTTTCGGATCCACTCTCCACCGTGGAACTAAGGTTTGATAATGTTGAGTTGGACCTTGTGGCTCCTCCGTGTGGTCCCTGCCTTGGTAAGAACTGCCGTTTTAATTTTGGACGTGCGTATAGCCGTGTACTTTTTGGCAAACGTAAAAATCTGCCCCCGTTCATAGTCCATCTTGTCTCGATGGAATTTATATATTTTTCTCTCCTTAATGACATCTTCCTCTTTTTTCAGGCGGTTCACCATTTCTTTCCGGAGTCTGTCTCTTTCTTCACTTGAGCCCATGTTATCGATTTCCTCATTTAATTTGTTAATCTCTTCCAATATATATATATATATACACACAGACATTATTGTCCACACACTCTTCAAGAATGACCATTGCAGGTTCTGCCACTACCTCTGGTGTTTCTTAGCAAAAAGCCCTTTGAATTCCTGGGCTTGTAGTTTCACGCCTAACATTGTAAGCAGGGGCTCATGGACTCAAACCTCCGGCATGCCATGTGCTGTTGGCTATAACTGGCTGAGGGTATCACACACTGGATGAAGCTATTTGTGATAACTCACTCTTAATCTGGGAATACTCCTTTGTGAAGAAGGCCCAGAATCACTGCTCTTTCCTGATAACTGGTGAGGATATGAATGTATTGCTTTGTCTCTTTCGCTCTCGCTCTCTCTCCTTCTCTCACTGTTTCCCTTCTCTTCCTCTAGATCTCTCTTTACCTTCCGTCTCTCTATCACTCATTCTCTCTCACTCTCAGTCTCTTGTGGCGTTATCCAAGGCTGTATGCCAACAGTTCCATGTATTCCAGTCCTGGGATTTCACTACATAACCTTACTCATTCTGTGAGTTGTAGCATTGATTTTTTTCTGTGGAACTCACTGGGCAAACATTCCTGAAAGGAATGATTTGTAGACGATAGGCCCAGAACGAATAATGTGGTCCCTGACATCGAAGAAGGGGGGGGGCAAGTATTATCTTTATTACGGTAGTAGCAGGGTGCATCCCACCCAGATCAGTGCATAGCCTTATTAGTGCTGTATTAATACTCGACGGATGGCCGAGGCAAGGCCCTGTACAGCTGCCCAAAACGGATTCTGCATATTTAATTGATTAAAGGCAGTGGTGGCTGGTGAATTTGGAAAGTGGTGTGGCTAGGAGCAAGTCCAAAATTAGACTGTGTGGGCGAATGTAGCATGCAGGTGAAACTGTCACCATCAGACTTTATGGGTGGGTGTCCCAGCGCATATAGATTTAGAATTAAGGATAGTAAATTTATACTTACCTATGTATACTTACCTAAAGTATATTTTGGCAGGTAATATCCTAACTATGGTATTTCTGCAGCACAATATTTTTGTGAATGGTATTCGGAAATGAAATTCCTTCTTTTGTGACCTCTATGCCCTGTTATGTCCTTTCTTCCCTTCATGACTCTCTTCCTCTTTCTATAACCCTCCACACATAGTTAGCAAATTCTGTCTCCTTGTCCTCCATATCCTTTAACCTCTCCCTAGCCTCACTTCACTTCCCTTCCGTTATTTTACTTAGAGAGTTTCATAAGGCAGACCCATGGGCATCAGAACACTGTATGTAGAAATTGCGTACCTTTGTTTGCCCAATCTGTATCATTTTCCATCCAGTCCTCATAATTCCCATTTACATGTCATCGCTAGTCCCTCCCTTCATCTTTCCTAAAAGAGTTCGCGTTATCCAGTGTCAGCTGCAAGTCTTGTATTCTTCTGTACATTTCCACTATCTAGTCCAATTTTCTTCTTCTTTCTCCCTTCCCTCAATGTATTCATTGCTCCTTCTTTTTCTACATCTCACTTTGTTCCTCCTCCACTCTCCCTGCTCTGCTTTATCTCCATCATTCTCCTTCTCTTTTTCTTACTGACTGTTTCTTCAAAGTCCTTCCCTTTCTCTCTAACCTTTTCACCCTCCTTCCCACTGTCTCTCGCGGAAGATTTTAAAATTGCTCTTTGTGAGGAGTAAGTAGCTCATCCAGTTTCCTTTGCATTCTAATATTTGAAATTTAAATGCAAAACTTAAGTACCAAAATTCAAATGAAAACCCCAAAATTACGTGAGCTAGTGACAAGGTACACATTTGCCTATGTGTTCCTCAGATGTCCCAAACGTCTTTACAGTTCTTTTCTAGCTTCATTCTCACCCTGATTTTCATGTCTTTCTCTCCTTTCCCATCTTTTGCTGTTCACTTGTTTCTATGTCAAGGCATCTGCCTTACGCCTCCATCAGTCTCTCTTTCGACTTCTCCCACTCCTTGCCTATACCCTCGCGCTTCAACAGACCTCTGCTAACTAAATGGTCAATGCTGCTAAAGTAGTCCTGTCTCCACTCTCTCACACCTTACTGTCTAATGCTAAACCCAAAAGTGAGGAAAGCCTTTCTGGGTAGGGTGTTGCACATCCTCCATTTCTTGTGATGCTCTACCAGATGTGATCCAAAATGCATCCCTCTGACCTCATAGTCACACACTAGCATTCTGCATGGAGTTGCACTACGATTCGCCATTACACTGCCTGTGTACACACAACTCGCTCAGAGATGCCATCGTAGAGCATAGACACATCAAGGCTGTGGAAATGTGCCCGTGACTGATAACCATCTCTCTATTCAAGAGCAGGAAAAAAATCCTGTCCTACACTGCAGGTCAGAAAAACAACAGGCAGCCGCCGCAGCTCCATGATCACATTACAGGACATAGATTGCATCCCCATGTCCTAGGAAGGCAAGCTTGCAGCTCCCCCTCAATCTACAGTAACGCTTTTGCTCGCATAACCTTCCACTAGGCCTCAGGTTGTGTGCATGATTGTCATGCAGGCTAGCCACAAACAAAATAAGGACACCAGTGAAAACTACATTTGAGTTCCTTACGGCAGGGGTGTGAGTGTATGTAAAACATCCAGGGCTCATTCCAGTCCCAACAGAGAGTGCAACATGAAATGCCACAGGAGAGTTCTATGCAAAGCATGCATGGTAGAACCTTGGCAGTTTGTTTAGTCCCTGAAACATCTAAATCTAATATTAAACCATTCTAAATAAATGCAACTAAGGACTCAGTGATATGTCAGCTAATAATTAAATGGTTTAAATATTATGGTAGTATATTTTTTACATTCAATAAAGCAAAAAACTATTCATTCCAATAATACTGTGTGTCGGTTTTGTAATAAGTGTTGTAAAAATCTGTCTCATGAGTACTCTCCCCTCCCTAATATTTGATGTACACCATATTAGCCTAAGTTACCCAGGGGGATATCAATGTAGCCTTTATTGTAGGTAGCAGCATGGCACATTTAGTGTGATTGAACGGTGCACATTAATGCTGCTAAAAACATACAAAGAAACATTTTACCGTTGCACCTATGCATCTACTTTGAGAATTGCATTTTTTTTTTTTTTTTTTTTTTAAAAACCTTTATTTTCAAAAGTCTGGACACAGCTATTCAGCCGACAACCCGGAGGTTCGGCAGCTACGATAAAGAGGAACAGAGACGCGTCCACAGTACAGTGAAGGAGGAGTGCAAAGATTCCATTTTTAAATAAACACAAAACACACAACAACCCCCAGCAAGGCAAGAACACTGAATGCCCATGGTGATAGCCCCCCAGGGGAGGCAGGACCCCAATCATCTACCAGTTACAGTACTGTAAAAAGAGGAAGAAGGGGGACAGCAGAGGCCAAAGAAGTCCATTAACCATACTGAGCTGGAAAGAAGGTTAGGAGGAAAGCTGTTCCTCGGGGGGATCCAAATCAGGGGCAAGACAAATTCCCCCCCTGTATTGATTCCACCGCCCCCAGATGGCATGCCACTTCCGAGGGCGGCCTCTAGCGCAATATACCGTCTTCTCCCTTAGCATACTCCAGTCCATATTTTCTTTCCACGCGGTCAATGTGGGGTACCCCGCGGAGCCCCACAATCGCGCGATATCTCTCTTAGCGACCATGTTACCCAGAGTCACCCATTGGGTCTGTGCCTCATCGTGGTCAGTGGGCCCCCAGACATTCAGGAGGCAACACCTCGCTTCCGGCTGCATAGCAATGCCCGTCACCTCCCCCATCACTGCATGGACTCTCCTCCAGAATTCCGTAATGACACCACATTCCCAAATGATATGCAGGAAAGTACCCACCATACCACATCCCCTCCTGCATAGGCCGTCCTCCGAGAATCCCATGTGAATCAGCCTTGGCCCCGTCACATACACTCGATGCAGTATTTTAAGCTGCACCAGCCTCAAACGCGACGGGATCGCAACCTCCTTAGGAGAGGAAACCGCAGACTGCCAATCCTCGTCATCCAACTCGAGGCCATCCCTAGACCACTGGTCCCTCAGCCCCAGAAGCATATCCGCCCGGACGTTGATCAGTTTCTTATAGATGAGCGAGATCGTGCTCTCGGGCATATGGCCATCAAGGACCCGGTCCTCCAAAGGAGAGGACTCAGGCACCTTCTCACCCTCTATGAGGACTGATCGGAGGGCGTGACGCACCTGAATATAGCGGAAAAACTCGGATGGCCCCAGCTCATACTCCTTCTGCAACTCTTCAAAGGACTTCACCCTCCCCTTAATCAGCACATCTCCGACCCTGGAGATGCCGATCAAGTCCCATGTGTCAAAGCCTTTCGTGTGCCAAAGCCTACCCAGTCTCTCAGATTCAAACAGCGGGGTAGCGAGGGTGAGCCAATCCTTCCAGCCCAGCGAGTCAGTTGCCATCTTCCACGCATGCACCGCCACACCAGTGGGCCCCGTGAGGGACGAGTCCAGGGACCGCGAATACAACGCCCTGTAATAGTTACCACCACGCAGCAACCACCTGTCCATGGCATACCCAGGGCTGAGGGCAGGGCCATAAAACCCATGATTAATCGCACTCAGCTGGGTGGCCCAATAGTACCGTCGGATGTCTGGAAGCGCAATACCCCCGTCGTACCATGGAAGCGTCAACTTTGCAATAGCTATTCGCTGCCGCCCATCCCACAGCAACGTTCGTTGGAGGCCTTCGATCTCCCGAAAGTAGTTGGCCGGTACCCAATCCAAAGTGTTCTGCAGTGCGTAGAGGAACCGGGGAAGAGACATCATTTTGAACAGGGCCGCGCGCCCAACGAGGGAGAGCGGCAGCCTCCGCCAGCCCTCCACATCCCGCCTCAGGCGCGCTAGGGGGGGGAGTAGGTTCCTCTCATATCGCACAGCAGAGTCCATGGAGATAAAGATCCCCAGATACACGAAGCCCTGCTGAGCGACCTGGATCGAACAAGTTCGAGGGATCGGTGGAACCTCGCCACTAAGAACATATAAATACGATTTACTCCAGTTGATAACGAGACCCGAGTTCCTACCGAAAGATGTGAGTACGTCACAGACCACTATAAGTGATTTCTTGGGTGAGGCAAGATACAACAGGATGTCATCAGCATAGAGCGATATGCGGTCCTCGTGTTCAGGCGACCATCTAAGTCCCCGTATATCCGGGTGCCAGCGTATCCACGCAGCCAACGGCTCAAGGGCGAGGGCGAACAACAATGGCGACAGGGGACAACCTTGCCGAGTACCCCTCCCAAGCTGAAACGGAGTCGACGCCCGGCCATTTACCACCACACTCGCAAGAGGGCCCTCATACAGCAACCTCACCCAGCTCACAAAACCGTGGCCAAAGCCGAACTTGGTCAACACGGCCCACAAATATGCCCATTCCACCGTGTCAAAGGCCATCGTGGCATCGAGAGACGCCACAATAGCTGGTTCACGCAGCGTGCCCGCCCTAGCGATTACACCATGAAGGCGCCGAAGATTTAACGCTGTGTTACGGTGCGGGATGAATCCGGATTGATCCGGGTGGACCAAGTCACCGAGTACCCTAATCAATCGGGCCGCCAGGATTTTAGCCAGAATTTTCGGCTCTGCGTTAAGGAGTGAGATAGGCCTATATGAGGCGCACTTATCTCGGGGTTTGCCCTCTTTGTGTATAACCACAATCGTCGCCAGTCGCTGATCCAACGGGAGGGCCCCACTCCCCCGCGCCTCCACGAACATGGCGCGCAGGTGAGGGGCGACCCTATCCGGAAACAGCTTGTACAGGTCGACCGGCAAGCCGTTCGGACCCGAGGCCTTGCCCGAGTTCAACGCGCGGATAGCCCCCGCCACCTCATCGACCGTTATGTCACCATCTAGATCGTCCCTATCTATATCGGAGAGACAGGGCAATGCTATATCACGCAGGAGGTCACGCGAGTCCTCGGGCGGCCTGTCCGACACTGAGGCATAAACCATACGGAAATAGTCCGAGAAACACTGTACAATCCTCTCAGGTTCCACAATCACCTCTCCCCTCTCTCCCGTCAACTCCGGCACTACTCTATTGACCCGTTCTTTTTTGTCCAGCCAAGCCAGGAGTTTCCCGGCCTTGTCACCTACATCATACAGACGGCCCTGCTGTTCCCTACTAAGGGTCTTAGCGGCATTCGTCACCAGGTCCTTATACTCGGATTGCTTCAAGCACAGCTCATGCAGTGAGGCCTCTGTAACCTCCTCCTCCAGCGCTCCCTCCAAAGCCGCGATCTCCTCCTCAACCTGCAAAACCTCGCCATCTCTCCGCCGCTTGGCAGCCACTACAAGGGAGAGGGCTTCCCCTCGCAGCACGGTCTTAAATGCTTCCCACAGCGACACTGCCGAGTCCACGGATCCCTGATTGTCCTTGAAAAAATTATCTACTGTCTTTACCAGCGCGCTGCGCATCTTGGGGTCTCGGAAATACCAAGGGTTGATAGGGGCCACCCTTCCCCCTCCCTCCCGACCTAGATCCAGCCTGACCCACACTGGCGAATGGTCAGATATACCACGCGCCATGTGCCTGGCCTCGGACACCAATGAGGCATGCGCAGCCAGAGTGAGTAGGTAATCAATCCTGGAAAGGCTACCATGCGCCCCGGAGTGGAAAGTGTATTGGCTCTGTGTGGGGTGCCGGAGCCTCCAACAGTCTATCAGGCCAAGCGTGTCTAGAAAGTCTGGAAGCCACTTCTGAGCCCCCCCTGTGTCTCTGGGCGGGTATCTATCCAGCAGACCGGAGCCAACAGCGTTGAAATCACCTCCCACCACAAGCATACCCCCCGGGAGATCCAGCAAGGCCCTACCCAGATCTGTGAACGTGGAGGCCTGCAGGGCCGGCGGGACATAAACCGAAACTAAAACCAAAGTTCTTCCTTCCCACCGCCCCGCCACCGCCACAAACCTCCCCCTATCATCAACAATGGTGGAGTCCACCTCAAATGGTAGCGAGGATCTGACTAGGATGCCCACACCCCTGGACCCAGAGGAGAATCCCGAATGAGCTATGAATTTATAACCCTTCCTATTCAGGGCATTGCACGTATTACCTATAAGATGCGTCTCCTGCAGCAGGGCAACATCCGGCAATGACCGTTTCAAGAATTGCAAAACAATCCCACGCTTAATGCGATCCCCCAAACCATTAACATTCCAGCTTATAACACTTAAACCCCTACCCCCCATCCCCAAACGTAAAGAGGTCCACCCCACACCCGAAGAGCCACCATGGAACAGTCCTGGAAATAATCACTATGCCTTGCGGAAACAAACCCCCCAACAACAAACCCAAAATCCCGGAAACCCCCCCCACCCTGCACCCCTGCTGCAGCTTACAAAGCCCCCCCAACTTGCAGTGTGCCTGTCGCCCTACCAAACCCAAAATCTACAAAAAGTACCCTAAGGGAGGAAAGAGCTCCCCTCGTCCTCCCACAACCTCCGTATTTACTGCAAGTCATTATCTAAAGTCAGTCCGAGTCAGTCCGGTTCCGAAGACCTCAACCTTGTTCATCCCGGCCACTGTCCCCGTCTACGGCAGTGTCCTCTTCCGTGCGTCGTCGAGGCAGAGCGTCCAGCCATTCATCCGCCATGGCAGGCGACTCAAAGAAGAATGTTCGGTCTTCAAACACCACAAGCAGTCTGGCAGGGAAGAGCATGGCGTATTTCAGTTCCCTCTCCCGAAGCCTCCTCTTCACCCCCAGGAAGCCCTGCCGCTGCCTCTGCACCTGCTGGGTGAAGTCAGGATAGAAATTCACCGACGCGTTCTGGAAGGGGACCGGGCCCGTTACCCTCGAGGCCTGCAGGATAGCATCCCGGTCTCGAAAATGAAAGAGCCGGGCGACAATCGGCCTCGGTGGGGCTCCCACCTTGGGCCGCCCACCCGGCACTCTATGGGCCCTCTCAACTGCGAAGAACTTCCCTAGACCCTTAGGCTGCAGATGATTGAGCACCAAGTCCTCCACGAGCAGGTCCACTGAAGTCTCGTCCGAGGACTCCGGGACCCCGATAACGCGCACGTTGTTGCGCCTGGCCCGGCTCTCGAAGTCCTCCAGCCGGCGGGCGGCGAGATCACTCTCGGTCCGCAACTTACGGACCTCGGTCTGCAGGTCCGAGACATCATCGGCGAGGCCCGTGGTCTTGATGTCCAGGGATTTGACCCGTTCATTTGTTTTGCCCAAATCCGCGCGGATCAGATTAACATCCACCAAGATGGTATCCTCTTTGTGCGCCAGGGCATCAAACTGTCTCCCAATCGAAGTCTGCAGCCCGTCGAGTGCGCCCATGACATCCTGCAGTGAGAGCTCCGGGGCCAAGGGTGAGGCAGTCTTCTGTGTGTCCGGGGACTGGCTCGGTGCACCCGGTGACCCCTTCTGCTGGGCATAGCGGTCCATGTTATTGGCTTGAGTATAGGCTCCCCGCCTGGTGGCCTTAGGCTTCGGCCGGTCCACCTCTGCTTTGCCCGACATGGTGGGCTCAAGCAAGTCGGTTCAATCAGGACTGCCCTCTCTCAGCGAGAGAGATCAGGAGTGCTCCGTCTTACGATGGGTCGCCAGTGTGGCATGCAGAGCGTCCAAATGATAATAAAGCAGCCGTGAACACTCCCTGGGCTGGACAGACAAAGGGCGAGAAAGTGAAAGTGAAAGGATAGGGACCTCCGTCCGGCAGTTCACACCTCGCCTGGCCGCTGTTGTTCAATTAGAGGTCGGGCATCCTGCCAACTCGAGCCCCTGGCATCCCTCGGAGATGGGCCTCAATCTTCCGCCATGCATAACTCCGGTTCCCGGTGGGCGATTCGACCTCGGGTGGCATCGATCGCCTCCCTGACAAGTCATCTACACGATGCCATGCATACAAACAGGATTATATACAGGATAGACGACGGAGGGCACGAGGGTCTCGGGAGCTCAAAGCTCACGCGGCCATCTTGGTCAAGCGCTAGGCTCCTCCCCCCGAGAATTGCATTTTTAATGCCACGCATGATTACACGGGACTAGTTCATGGGTTTGGGAAGATACTCAGCTAGGTAGCCCTGGGTTATCACACATTTCTGCTTCCTATTCAAAGTGTAAAGATGTGTTGAAAATATCCACCCGCTCCAGGCAAATGTACTTGGGCCTGAGAGAGACACTACACAAGGACTCAGATAACAGAAAAATTGAGATGTTGATTCTGAGATGTTGAAAATGCTCTTGGTCCTTTTACCATTTGCATATGTTCACAGGAGGAGTGTGGGATTGGTTGAGCAGGAACACAGTCATCACTGGATGGTGGAACCTTTTTCCTTATCTCCCCTCGAGACATTTAACTCCTCATCTTCAAAAGTTTATCACAGGAGAATTGGGCTGAAAAGCACTTACGTCAAGATACAGCAGAACATTTTGATATTGTGAAGGATCAGCTATGGTCAATAAATAAATAGAACATGTTGGTACAGGATTGGGCAATAACCGAGCAGGAGTGTTGAGAAAACAACAAAAATGTAAAAAGCGAAATCTGCTACCACCGGACCATTTGGTGCTTTATTTATATCAGAATTTAATGTGTTAACAATTGGTGTGGGTGGTGATGTCACTCTTAAAGATGCTTCACAAAGTGATAAGTCCCTGTAAAAGTGAATATAGTTACATTTTGCTTTGAACTATCATTGTATGTGTTGGAGTTATTTTCTTTTGCTGAGGCCGAGGGTGGTGTGTGAACTCACAGAAAGGAAGAAAGAGTTCTTTTTCACTATAAATGTGGTGGAGACTTCCTAATCTTAGCAGATTGCCAGCAGCAAATTACAATATACTCGCTTCAGGAGAAACCAGTGAGTCAAGGACAAATATAACAGACATGTCACTTTGGTTAGAATACTGGAAATTCACCTAGATAAAGTGTGTATCAAAATTAGGGTTAGGTCAAGTTGGGCAACTTCACTCCAGCTCACTTTCTGACCCTTTTTTTAAAACTTTGATAAGCTTGTGATCTTCATGCTGTTGGCAAACTTTACGAGAACAATGGAAAAATAGGAAATTTTGACATGAAAAATCCCCAAAAGCAGACTTTTTGTCGATAAAATGCTTCGTAGAAAAAAATCGTCAGCAAAAACAACTTTTGCAAACCTCTCACCTTTATAGTTGCAAACTTGGCTCTACTTCGCTGTCTAAATTTAAACTCGGCACAACCCTGATTTTAATACTGCTTTTGCCAGCTGAAAATCTTGAAAAAATGAATCCCTTTGGTGTGTGAGTCTTAAAGGAGCATTTCTTGGGCTTTCATTAGAAGGCTATGACTGGTTTAGAGTAAAGAATTTTAGATAGCCCTGCATCAACACCTAGGTTGTCGCCTCCTACATCTCCAGAAGGCCACTGCTATCTTAGTAATTGGAACAGGATTTAGACAGCATGTCGCACCTTTCTTGGCTTTAATACAGTCGCACCCGGTGAGTCAGAGGATTAAGTGTAAATTGACGAACAAAGACCTTTACAGCAGTTGCCGCACCTTTCTTATTGACTCGTTCCAGCACCATAATCCCATTTGCAATCTTATATCTTCAGTTGACTTCTTGTTGAAAGTTCATAAGTTCAGCAAGGGCTATCTGGTA
Source organism: Triturus cristatus (assembly GCF_964204655.1). NCBI lineage: Eukaryota > Metazoa > Chordata > Amphibia > Caudata > Salamandridae > Triturus > Triturus cristatus. Next base: position 563,199,380 of record NC_140590.1, read on the forward strand.
AGCGCAGCACAGTAGCCCATGACGCATGCCTCTAAAATAGCCATCCTAAAATGTTAGACCTCATTTAAAGTTCGGAAAAGAGGGTAAACTTTTGCAACTGCGACAGAGTAACCTTTGTGCCAAACCCTTGGTCCCCCTGCCTGATTTACAGGCTGACGGACCTTCAGAATGTAGCCCACACTGGCTATGTCACCGAGCTAGTGCTCCAGTGGCCCAACAGAGTACGGATTGCCGATTAGACGCCTGCCCGATTTAGAGTGGATGCCCAATTTTGCCACGGTCTGTCAACGCCGAGTAAGACCTGCCAGTAAAGGACTGTGAAAATATTTAAATGATTCCCCAGAAAAAGTTTTGAGTTTGTTTTTGAAAAACCAGAAACATGTTAAAAGTTTGACAATGCCCGTCAATTTGATGGTACCATCTTTAAAAATTTTAACACATTGACAGGAACCACCATCATGGCTTTTCCTGCCAATGACTAGAGATGTCTGAAGGGCTAGTGGACATCTCTAAATTTGCCGGATTAGTCCTCCATCAAGGCGATGGAGCATTTTACTTGGTCGCCCTGAGTAGACTCCATCTGCCAATCTCAAAATAAGGACCATTGAAAGGTGTCAGTAACCATCTGATCTTTAGGAAACAACCTAAGACCAGGTGTGAGAAAGTGCCAACTTTCTTGCATGGTATGCCCCCACGTTTTGCTGAATTGCTGAAGGGCCTATGTTCCTTCTCTAAAACCTAAAACCCAAATTGGCAAACCCTGGCCACATGTCAGCCCCTGGTAAATGGTACCCTAGGTACCCAGGGCCTTGTGACCAGGGAAGGCTTCTAAGGGCTGCAGCACTTATTGTGCCACCCTTAGAGGCCCTGTACCCTCACACAAAAACAGGCTGAGTGTCTGGGTACAGGACAAAACAGAGAGTCGACATGGCACACATCCCTGTGTGCCATGCCCACAACATACACTGCCCTGGCATACATCAGCCACCCCTCTAGTTGGGTGCCCTATGCCAGTGGTGTGGGCACAGGAGCATGAGCCCTGTGCCCCTACAGTCCCCAGGTCCATTCCTGGGCACTGTAAGTGCAGTGCTGCCATTTAAGAGTATATGGTGCTGGGAGATCGTCAACACGAACTCCACAGCACCATGATGGCTTCACTGAAGACTGAGGAGTTTGGTATCAAACTCCTCAGCACATTAAACCCGCACTGATGCCAGTGCAGGATTTAATGTACAATGTACGACTGAGGGCATCTTAGAGATGCCCCCTGAACCTAACCTACAATCCACGTCTGGTCTGAGGGGCTGCCTAGGCTGCCACATAGCAGACATGTTGCTGGGCTCTCCTGGGCTTGCAACAATGCACATCCTGGGCGAGGTGCTAGGTCTCCTCCCCCAGGATGGGCAAGGGGAAGCTTCAAAGGCATGCCGCCTTTGTGAGCTTCTCCAGGCCACTTGCTGTACCCAGCAACTGGCCCCTACCAGTTTTCAACTCCCACTCTGGTGGGAAGACTGTCTGGAAACCCCAAGGAAGGACAGGGGGTGTGCCAGCCTCTGCCAACCCCTCCCCTCAGGTGGGGAGACGAGGTGAAGCACGCCCTCGGGCTCTTGCCATCTTGAAGATGGGGAGCCCTGCCCAATCAGGACTAGGCCACTGTCCCTCTCCCACAGGAGAGTGGCAGGATAGGGGGTGTACCCACCCCAGGGCAGGGACCCAGTGGTCCCTGCCCTTTACCTACCTGTAACGCCCCTAAATTTAGTATTTAGGAGCACCCTGAACCTTCCTTCCTTAGATTCCAGATTCCAAAACAGCAAAGAAGAGCAAGAAGAAAGAAGACCTGCCGTGCAGCTGCTAAGAAGAGGAAGACACCAACTGCTTTGGTCCCAGCCCTACCGGCCTGTCGACCCTCAAACCTGCTCCTGCTAAATTCCGGCACCTCTTGTGGCCAGCAACCTCACAAACCCCGGAGGACCTGGCTACCTTGTGACTCTGAGCACCTGGGACTCCCACGAGCAGTGGCTCTGCTCAAAGCAAGTATCTAACCCCTGGCATCAGCCCGGAACCGCAAACCCTGCCACTCTGCACCCTCCAAGCCTGGCCTGTGCTGGAGTGGACAAAGACCCAGAGGACGTCCCCCCCGGCGACTGTGACCCCGAATCTGGCACCCAAGGACCCACCTCAATGCTCCTGACGATGCCTGCAGCCTCAGAACCAGGTACCCCCCCAACCGCGATCTGTTGATCGCGGTTGGGGGGTAAGATTTCCCGACACCAAAAGGCACCCCTGCACCCGGCGCCCTGCAGCCCCCTGTGCCCGACTCCTAGGTACCTACCTATCCTCCAACTACCCATCTTACCTCTCGAAGTGGTGGTCACACCTGAAGAATCTTTGTCCCCGAGCTTGCAGCCTTTGTTCGTCTTTGAGCTTTTCCATTGCAATCCATTGAGCGCCCGAAGGCTCAAAAGCACCCTGCACCCAGCCGCCTGAATGGCCCTGGCAGTGCAACTTCTACTCCTGCCTACTTCCCCATTTGCCCTTAGCAAGTGACCAGGAGCCCAGCTCCCACAGCCGTGTGGCCTGCTAGTCAGCAGCCACCAACCAAGGGCCCCCTGCCTCCCCTTGGATAACATTGGGCCTAACTCACTCTGCACCTGACTGCCCCTGTGCCACTGAGGGTGTAACAACTGTACTTACCTGACCCTGGGAGACCCCTGAGTCTATGCCCAGAACCTTAACTCTGCCAGTCGAGTACTTACCCAAAAGCTGATAACTCACCTTTCTTCCATAGGGTAACATTGACTGGTTTCTCTTGAAATTTCTTCTAAGTGTGGAGTTTCTAAACTTTAAAATATTCGCCTAAAATCAACCGAAATACTCACCTGCTATTAGGAGAAATCCCAGTGCTGGATCTTGGTGCCCAGCACTGACCCAGAAAAGTACTTATGACCGTACTTACCACTAACTCAATTTTCTCCCCTAGGAAACCATTGACTGTTTTTCTGTGAAATTTCTCCTGTCGATTTTTGCAAACTACAAATATTCTTTAAAAATCATACCAACTGTGAAAACATAATTACTTATCTGTTTTAGATAGATGTCCCACTACTGAGCCTAGGAGCCCAGCACAGGATTACAAAAGTAACGAGAACATACTTTACCCGTAACTTGAACTTTCTTCCATAGGAAACCATTGACTGTTTTTCTGTGAAATTTCTTCCAAGTGTAGATTTTGCAAACTTATAAATATTCCTTAAAAATCGCCTGTATAACTTAAACGCAGTTTCTCAACTGCTTACACGTGGTGCACTAGTGCTGGATCCAGGATCCAACACTGACCTAGAAAAAGTAACCATAACCCCACTTACCTGCTAAGTGAAGTTCCTTCCTTAGGATACCATTGGTAATTTGATCAGAAAACGTTTCTGTCAACTTTTAAAATAGCAAAATATTGCTTAAAAACCACAACAGTAAATACAACGTATTTGCTCACTTGTTTCCAAGAACTGTCCCAGGACTGAATCTAGGATCCAGTCCTGGAGTTAGAAAAGTAATCCTGAAAATAATCAATTGCATATAACTTAAAATTCCCATTGAGCTCAATGTATTATTGTGTTTGAAATTGTGTTGCCTATTGCAACAAACTGTAACCATTGCATTTCAAGTCAATTGCCTCTTGCAAAGTATTTAACTAAAGCATCTCATTCTGAGAAAGTAGATTTTGATACCTATTGTTGGTTCTAAAATAAAACAACCATATATTTTTATATACAAACCATTGGCCTAGAGTTCAGTTCTTGAGTGTGTGAGACCATTTGCTGACTGAGTGTGTACAACAAATGCTTTACACTGTCCTCTGATACTGCCTTACTGCTTAACCAAGCTACCACTTTAGAGAGTAAGGTTATATCTAACTTTAGCCTCTGCCAAACCTCTGGAGGCTGTGTACTCTGTACACACTGTACCTATTTGGGAACAGTATATACAGAGCCACTTTCCTACACCAGGTGATTTGATAATTTAGAGATGCTGTTGGTGCATTGAAAAGCATAACTGAAGGTTACTTCCTAAACATTGTTATAGCACAGTAACATTCTTATCATTCACAGCTAAGTTTGAGGTATATCTAAGTATCTAGAAGAAAATGTATGTGTCTCAATATATGAATTTGTATCCATATATTTTCTGCAAGAGAGTGGTGTTAATTCGTTCTAAACAGGGTGTTTGTTGTGCATAGGTTTCATGGTTTCATATATGTATTTATGTATGCTATTTCTTCTCTGTTATCCCCACATCATTCCACCTGTTCACCTCCAAACCCACTGTTACTATTAATTTTCTCTTACAGCCCATTCCACCTCCAAAACATGGGACATGTTTTCACCATCAGTAGAGAGCTTTCACAACTTTGCAGCTGTGATCATATCACCCAGGGCCACAACATTTAATTGACTCTAAAATGTGTCTCTTTCAAGGTGCTTTTTATTGCTGATCAGGCAATCCATGATGCCACACTCAACTTCCAGCAGCACACACACCCGAGAAGGAACTTGCACATTGGCACTGCTTCTTATAATCCACAGTTTCAGCAAGTCCTGCACCAGTGGGACCTTCTTTGCGCTAGAGATAATCACACAAAGAACTGGCTGGTCCAAAATGTTCGACCCTTCCACACAATCTGATCTAAACCACAACAAAGGCTCCACACATATGTTGACATCGAACTCCTCAATCAGGGAGATCAGCAAGAGATCGTATTTAGCAGAAATGCAACTGTTTACCTTGCACTCTACCTAACCACTGCACCACAGTGCCAAATTGAGAGTGACATGAGTGGAGTTCCCCGGTAGCCCTCACACATAATAGCCAATGTTTCCTGCATACTCTCTGCCAACCATGCACTACAAGCTAGATAGCTTATACCCAAACCAACAGGACCAGACATCACACATGTGAAGTATGAAGAACTTTACAAATATCACAAAAGAGCACCTGAATTATCCTCTCACCTTGTAACAGGGGTCCTTAGACATTGTATGGGCCTTACTTGGCTAGGTTTCTGTCCTCTCTTAAGCCACCTGCTATTGAGGGAGCGTGGGATTCAGGTTTACTCATTACATGAGGCTTTCTTGCAACTTTGTAGAAGGGAAAGATGGTTTCAAGTGAGGATCGATTGATTTCCGTCTAGATGCCATATGTGAGCTTCAGGTTTGCTCATTACACTAGGTTATTTATTGCAGCCCTGTAGCAGGCAAAGAGGGTTTCAAGAGAGAAATTAGGGATTTTCAATTACATATATATTTAGTTTAGATGAACTTGCCATGCATGAGGAAAACGTTGGCTCTATTATGGTCTTCCCTTTATCACAGTGGCTTCCCATGTTCCACAAGACAGACCGGCTCTGGCGTCCTAGCATTGTCTTTTTATGATAAGCACTTGGTCCCTCCTTCCTTGGATCCAGTGTTTATCGAGGATTGAGGTAGATCTGATTTAACTGAGGTGACCAGATTCCCATTGAAGCAGGAGGGCCCAGCTATAAGGTACCCGGCCAGAATAGTCAGCAGTTGCTGCCCACTGCTCTTGTCCGTGGCCATCAGAACTGAGAGCTAGGTTTGTGCACCCAGGCAACGACAAGCCACAAGCATGAAATGGACAGCTGGAAACAGGGCATTGAAGCAAGCAAGTGTGGTAGCAAGCTCATGTGTCTAGTGATAGAGGCGGTTTTGCATCTCCTAGGAGCGGCCTGCAAGGTTTTTCCAAGTGTAGGCATATGGCTACAGTGACAGCGTCCACCCTTGAATCCTTTCCAACAGTCAGGGGACAAGGCAGGAACAGCTGGAATGTCTATCATTTTCTTCACAGCACATTGTCAAGTAAAGGATGTCATGTAAAAGCATGGGCATATCGACTAGAAAGAACACCACAGACACCTTCATCTAATTGTGCTAGTTCCAGGGGAGAAGATTGGATCATAGCTATACAGCTTTATTTTATTAGTCTAGAAACTGGTGTTCTCTCAGTTCATTGTACATGTTAGGAGGCTGACAAGATGTGCAAGATCAGTCTGATTGAAGGTGCCAGGATCTGCATTTATGAAGCGTGCACCTGCAATCACAAGCATGAGAAGATCTGAGGCTCCCTGCAGACACATTTTGGTCTTTCGTAGAGAAATGGTAATGTATATGTCTGTCTATTATAATATCATGTATCTGGTCTGTGGAAGGTGGGGAGAGGGCAAACAATTCTTGCACTGATACAAAGTGTCAAATTCTTCTACCTCATGTACAATTCCTGAACTGCATTTATCTTTAACTGTTGGATAAACTTGAGTATTTGCATAAATTATACAGTGTGGCGTCCCTTATTGTGTGTGTTCCCCGTTCCGTGAGAGGTGCGTGTTGTATGGTTGCTTTACACACAGGCCTGTGGGTGCCCAGCCGCTCGTGTCACGTTGCCCCCTTAGGGCCTGGAGACCCCAGGTCCTACATTGTTGGCGAGCGGTGGGATCTTGGGACCTGTGACCATACAGCACCCTTCCGTGAAGCGGAGGGCGCCACAATTAAACGCCTATTTTGTTCTAAAGCTCTGAAACCATTAATTGCTGCATTTATTAATTCCACTGTCCAGGCAGAGAGTGTAAGAATCCTGGGTAGCTGGTACCTGTCACCCATATCCTAGGAATTTCTTCCTTAGTATCTAGGTCCCCACCTGTCACAATGGAATTCCGGTTAGCTGACCTCGAGGGGTACACTGTAAAGCAACTGAGAGAGTTCGGGCAGGGGATGGGGGTGCCTGGGATGCGGAAGGCCAAAGGACCGGAACTCCGCACCGCCATTAGGGCATGGGTAGAGGCCCACCCAGAAGGGAGAGAGGATGAGGGACAGGAGGCGCCAGACGCACCTCAAGAGGAGAGCGCCCAGGAAGTACTAGACATACTAAATGTAGATGTGTCTGAAAATGTGCCCCCAGGGAGACGTTCTGGGGCCAGTAGTAGGACAGGGTCTAGGAGGATCGCGTCTCCAGAGGAGTACGAGGACAGGAGGGAGGAGAGGCAGTTAAAGTGGGAGCTGGCCAAGTTGGAACAAGAAAGAAAATGGGAACTGGCCGAGTTGGAACAAGAAAGAGAAAATAAGAGATGAGCAATGGAGGAAAAGAAACTGGCGCACGAGCTGCAGCTAAAAGAGTTGGAGCTACGCGCCCTCCAATTGAATGCGTCCAACAAGGACAATGGTGGCAGCATACCTAAAGAGTCTCACGAATCAAAATTTTACCTACCCAAGGAAGTCATTGCCAATTACACAGTGGGGGACGACATTGCTAAATGGTTGGAGGCATACGAGGTAGCCTTGACTGCCCATGGGGTACCTGAGAGTATTTGGGGAGGTGGTTTATATCGGTATATACCTCCCAATGTCAGGGACACCCTGCTATATTTGGCCAAGGCGGATCAGGTCAGGTATGCCCCCATGAAAGAGGCCTTACTCAAAAAGTTTGGTCTTAACCCCGAGAGGTACAGGCAGAAGTTCCGTGGCATGCCATAAGCTGTCCATACAGACATGGGTGGATTTTTTTGATTATGCAAGAAAGGCACTAGATGGTTGGGTGCGTGGCAGCGAGGCGCAGGACTACCAAGGGTTGTACAATCTTTTTTTAAGGGAACACCTCTTGGATAAGAGCTGTCCGGAGCTGCACCAACATATGGTGGACCGCAAGTTGATGGATCCCCGTGAGCTTGCGGAGGAGGCAGATATTTGGGTGAGCACCCGGGTGTCTCACAAGGGCCCCGGGGGAGATGGCTCGAAAGGCAGACAGGGTTTTCCCCAGAAGAAAGAGGGGGGAGATAAAAAGGTGGAGTTCTCGAAAGGTCCCCAAAATAAGTTTGGGAAGGGAGTAGGAACCCCAACCCCGTCCAATTCCACAAGACCCACTTACCCTGACAGGAGTCAGCAGCCAAGGATTGTGCGGTGCTACGAATGTGGGGAGATTGGACACTACAAGGGAGATCCCAAGTGTCGCAAGCGACCCCCAGCCCCAACGGGTGGGAAAAGTCCCGGGGTGAGTAGCATAGCGCTTGGGGTGGAGCTGCCCTTAGATAGGGAAGGGGAGTGGACAGGCCTGACCCTGGTTTCACTCGGGGATAGAGAGGTGGTCCCCGTAGTGTCCCTGCCCCCGAACACTGCTAAATATCAGCAGAGGGTGAGAGTTAACGGGGAGGAGGTGGAGGCTCTGAGGGACACAGGAGCCAGCATGACCACTGTAGTGAGGCGGCTGGTGTCCCCAGACCAAGTAGTCCCCGAGGAGTTCCATCCGACCGTATTGGCTGACGGCAGTATGATTCACTATCCAGTGGCTCGTGTTCCATTTGAGTGGGGAGGAGTCAAAGGCCTACTGAGAGTTGCTGTGAGCCCTGCCTTGCCTGTGGGGTGCTTGCTAGGGAACGACCTGGAGCACACCAAGTGGAAAGATGTCGAGTTTCAAGCTCACACAGAGATGCTGGGATTACCAGAGTGGACTTGCGTAGTCACGCGGTCCATGGCTGCCCGGCATGGAACTCACCCTGGGTTGGAGCCTGGAATTATGGCCCAACCCAACGTCAAGAGAGGAAAGAAAAAGGTGGTAGAAGACGCGCCCCGTGAGATGGACGGGGAGGCCGCAGAGGTGTCCCCGGAGTCTGCGGAGGTGGATGTCGTTCCTGTGGAGGACTTGCCGACCCTTGCTGACTGGCATGTGGGAGGAGGGCCTACCCGGGAGGAATTTTGCCAGGCACAAAGGGCGTGCCCCACGCTTGAAGGCATGCGGCGACAGGCCGAAGCCCAAGTGGCCAGTCAGGAGATGGGAGGATATCATGTGTATTGGGAGGATGGTCTCCTATACAGTGAGCCCAGGGTGCCGGTACATGGATCTTCAAGGGCCATAGTGGTCCCCCAATGTTACCGTGCCTTCCTGCTGGAGTTAGCGCACGAGATACCCTTAGCCGAACATCTGGGTCAGGACAAAACCTTTGCACGGTTGGTCCCTCATTTTTATTGGCCCAGGATGAGGATTGCCTCAGACACCTTTTGCAAGACCTGTAAGTCTTGTCAGGCAAGTGGCAAGACTGGGATTAAATTGAAGGTCCCTTTGGAACCGCTCCCGGTGGTCGGGACCCCTTTTGAGAGGGTCGGTATTGATATTGTTGGGCCATTGGACCCTCTGACCGCGGCGGGACACCGGTTCATCCTGCTTTTGGTGGACCACGCCACTAGGTACCCAGAGGCTATTCCTCTGAGGACCATCACTGCACCGGTGGTGGCGCGGGCACTGTTGGGGATTTTTACCCGAGTGGTATTCCCCAAGGTCGTGGTGTCGGACAGGGGCACAAATTTTATGTCGGCCTACATGCAGGCCATGTGGAAGGAGTGCAGAGTGACCTACCACCCCCAGACTAACTGACTTGTAGAGCGCTTCAATAAGACATTGAAGGGAATGATCCGAAGCTTGCCAGAGGGCTTGAGGCGTAAATGGGACGTCCTCCTCCCCTGCTTGTTATTCTCCTATCGGGAGGTCCCGCAGAAGGGAGTCGGGTTCATCCCGTTTGAGTTGCTCTATGGCCATCCCGTTAGGGGTCCCCTCAGCTTGGTGAAGGAGGGGTGGGAGAAGACTTTGCAGAAGCTTCCCCGTGACATTGTCAGCTACATGCTGGCGTTCCGCAGCCAGATGGCCAAGCTGTGGAAGGCGGCCTCAGAGAACCTAGAGGCTAACCAGACCGTTATGAAGGAGTGGTATGACCGCAACGCTCGGACAGTCGAGTTAGACGTTGGACAGAAGGTGTGGGTTATGGAACCTGGGGAGCTTTGTGCCCTCCAGGACCGGTGGACTGGCCTGTACGACATTGTGGAGCGACGAGGCCAGACCACGTACGTTGTAGATTTGAAAACCCCCCGTCAGCCCCTCAGGGTGCTCCACGTCAACCGCCTGAAGCCGCACCATGAGCGATCAGAGCTTGCTCTCCTTATGGTGACGGATGGGAGCGAAGAGGAAGAGAGTGAAGCTCTTCCTGACCTTCTAGCAGTACAGGAGAAGGATGGTTCGGTGGAAGGTGTAGTCCTCTCCCCATCCTTGACCCCAGAGCAACAGAGGGACTGTCGCCATGTCCTGGGACAGTACGCCTCGTTGTTCTCCCTCACGCCTGGAATCACTCATCTGTGTACCCATGATGTGGACACAGGGGACAGCCCCCCAGTGAAGAACAAGTCTTACCGGCTCTCTGACCGAGTGAAGGATAGCATCCAGCGTGAGGTGGCAAAGATGCTGGAGCTGGGGGTGATAGAACCTTCCAGCAGCCCGTGGGCTAGTCCAGTGGTGTTGGTGCCGAAAGCGGCCCCACCGGGTACCACGCCAGAGCTTCGGTTCTGTGTGGACTACCGGGGGTTGAACTCTGTCACGAAGACAGATTCTCACCCCATCCCACGTGCAGACGAGCTGGTGGACCGGCTGTGAGCAGCCCGGTACCTCAGCACCATTGATTTGACATCCGGATATTGGCAGATTGCCATGGCCGATGGAGCAAGGGAGAAGACAGCATTCTCCACCCCCGAGGGCCACTACCAGTTCCGAGTGATGCCCTTTGGGCTCAAAAATGCTCCGGCCACATTCCAGCGGTTAGTGAATCAGGTACTATCTGGTCTGGAGTCCTTCTCAGCGGCCAGAGACGTTTTAAGGCAGGGGCAAAGTGGGCTCTGGCCCAGGGCCCCAGACCTTCAGGGGGCCCCCTGACAGACCCAGCTCTGTTCTGCAGTCTTGCCCTGATGACCTTGAATAACTCTTACACAGATTATTTTAAATACCGTTTTCCTTTGCTTTATTTTCCATGTGATTGATATGTGAGTGTCTATTATAGACATTTTGTAGAGAAAAGTTGTGTTTATGTGACATGCAACAGCCATAAACAAGTTATAAAATCAAATCAGAACCACACATATGAGAAATGGGAGAGTGTCACAGAGATTATTTGCAGTAATATTAGTGAGCAGCTGCTACGTTACAATATTGAAAACACACATCACCAGGGGCGTAGGAGACACTAAAATTCTGGGGGGGACAGGGACAACCTTGTGCACTTTCCAGTGACCCTATACAAATCACCGCCCATTAAACAAATACAATCGCATACTTTCGGAGTGAAATATTGAGAAAAGCGGGCATGTAGTCACAGTTTGCATGTATGCTTTATTGTTATTTACATTCATATAGTAATGAGACCAAATGTTTAAAAAAACCATATATATGAATCTTGCATCTTAATGCACAAAGCAAACAAAGGCCGCTGACTTAGGGTGGGGACGTCGTGTTTGCAAGTGCATTAGGGTTTGAAAAGTACCTGCTGCTGCATTCCTGGTCTCCAGCAATTTTCAGGCAACAATAAAAATGTGAAGATAACTTTGGTGATTAATGTTCTTTTTTTGAGAGAGATCGAAGGCTTGTCTAGTGAAAGTTTTAATTCAATAGGTCAGTGAGTTACTGCTTTTGTCTGAGATATTCTTTTGGTATTTGAAGTTTATAAGTTAAAATCCTAACATTGAACAGTGAGCTATTAACCGTCATCAAAGAGCTGCATAAAAACTTCACTGTATAGATTAGAACGTTGTGATTTTTCCCCAGTCTTTCCCTATCCTAATGTTGGAAAATGGGTCATTAGTATAGAAATCAATTCTGATTATTGAAGAGAACCCCCCAACCATGGTGTTATGTTTTACATTCTGAGTTTGTGTTTCTCTAGTGTTGCAAAGCCGCCCTGGGCACTCCCCAACTTTTTGCTGACTGGTACTGGTGGTACCTGACTGACTGACCCTGGCCTCTGCCTAAACAGCCAGTGCTATTCTGAAAGAGGCACTTAAAAATACAGTGAAAACACCTACATACACTAGGGTGCACTATGGGTTAGGGTACCCCTATGATTGGCATGACCTCTCCTATAAGGCCCTAGTACATAATAGGGCAGGGGGATTAGAACTACTTTTAAGTCCCTAGAATATAATAGGGCATGGCAGTTTAGAGGCCAGCAGCCCTTTCTGAGCTTGCATGTGTGCACTGCTGAAGCCTGAGGTCAGTTTAAAAGTAGCCCTGTGTTATAGGGCTGCTTTTAAAATGCAAATTGTGCCCAAACTCGACTTTTGGGTTTGGGGAACTTACAAATTGATCAACTACAATGTTGGGGCAAAATTAAGTGGAAAAATGTTTTCCACTTAACTATGGCTGTATCATATTTGCCACATAATAAATCCTCTGCTGCATAATCTAACGATTACCTCCAAAACAATTTTGTAGCTCAAACAGATCCCAAATTACTAAAATAAATGTGATTAGTGTTGCTGTGAAGTTTAGGGCCCTTTGCAAAGGTTAGTAAAGAAAATAATTCCTAAGAAAACAATTGGTCCCAGACTCTCCTAATGACACTCAAATTAATACCTGTAGGAGAGTGTAGTATGCAATCAATTCATACAACCAAAAATGTATAATGTAAAGGCACATTCAACAGGGAAATCTCATAGATAAGAGGCCAACCAAAGTCAATTAAATTGCAAACATCAATTTATTTCCCGCTGAATCATATTCATAAAATGCAAACTTAGGGGCTGACTACGATGGCAGGCGGACTTCAGTACCACCGCCATCGAATCGGGGAATGGGACCGCTGGCCTTCCAGGTGGGGGCCCCACGATAGGCATTACAATGTGACTGCCACTACGGTGTTCGCAGTGCCTATCTTTTACATTGCAGCAGGTGCTGCTGGCTGCATCATCCGCCGCAAAGTAAAAAAAAAAGGAACATGTTAAATATACCGGTGCCTGCCACATGGTGCAGTGATATGTTGTGGGGCATCATAGATGCCCCCCAGGACCCATGTCTGAGGGCCAGGGGTAAAGGGGCCTGCTACGGGCCCCCAATGTCCCTTTCGCCAGCATTTCCATGGCAGGTGAACCGCCATTGATAAGCTGGCGGGTAAGGGACATCGTAATCCCTGCTGCGGTGCATGGTAGGCACCACGAGCATTGTAGGAACCACAAGCCCCTCCACCACACCGGCGGGCTCAAGAAGCCCGTCAGGTGCGTGGTGGTTGGTCTTTCCGACCGCCAGGTAACCACCCGCCATTGTAATATTGCGGGCTGTGATGCAGTCACCAATGGCGGTGGGACCGCCACCGACGGGGTGACGTGGCGGTCCCACTGCCATTATAATCACCCCCTAAGTTTGGTGTGCATGCAAATCCTACATTGCCAACCCCTGGCAAGTTGCACTGCTAGTGCTGGAAAAAGGCCAATGGAGGTACCAATGGGTGAGGTGGACTGGCCTCAAGGGTCTTGTGACCTCAGTGACAGATTCACTGTCGATCTAGGATGTGCTTCTTCATATGCCTGCCCGTAAGACTGGAAGTGAACTGCAGTATGGATTGTGGTGGACAGGTCCACCTGCGGGTGCTAAGACACCTGGGCTTCTAAGGTCTATCGGGCCTTCTAAGGTGTAGCATCGGAATAAGCTCTGTCAGGAGTGTGGTATGGTGAACTGGTCATGAAGGTCTGAACATGGTTCTCCAGTTCCAAATTCAGCAGCTCTGGCCAGAGTGCCACATTCTCTCCCACACTGAACAACATACTGCCCCACTGAGAGAAACTCGCACTGCCTTCAGCACAACTCAATTGTGCTGAGATTAAATTCAAATTATGCACTAGACAACAGTAAAATGCTGCCTGAAAAAAAATGAATAACACCCTGGAAAAAGCAAACACTCATAGGGAATGCAAGAATAAGCAAAGCATGTGAACTGTAATCAGAAAATACATGGTTACCTTAACGGTTTTAAACTCATTATTCAGAAATCAGTAAGGGATTTTGCCTGAAAAGTTCAAGACATGGCTACAGGACCAGGAAGGGACCCCTTTCAATGTCCATTGCTTATATCCTTTCAAAATGTATGCAGTTTGGTTTAAAAAAGACCACATCCCCAAACACAGAGCCGCATTTTATAAGCTAAAATAATTAAAAAGTTGAAAACGATCATATTAAACGTTTCCACTCTACCCATCAACCAGGTATTGCAGTCCCTTTAGGAATGGCGCACTTACCCACCCTCGGAAAACAATGTTGTTCAAGGAAAGAAGATAAAAAGAAAGTAGCGCTTTCACTGGCAAACTCTGTAAAGTGGCGCTAATGTGTGCGGGTTTAAATAACAGTCTGGCCTGTCTGCTGTCCACTCTGTATTGCTTTATTTAGGTATTTAACTATTTTTTCTCTTCATTCCGAGGTGTTTCTTTTCAATAGAAAACGGTCAGAAAATGAGGACATTTACAGCCAAAGTGTTCAGCCTTTTTTGGATCAATTTCACAGGGGAACAAATAAAGAAAAGGAGAGGCAAGAGAGAGTACCTTAAGAGTTGCTTCTTGAAATCAGCGCGTAAGCAAGAGCGAGACAGAGACAGAAAGAGATGGAGGAATAAAGAGAGGAGGGCAGCCGCCAGAGGCAGGTCAGGAGTAGTGGACACGGTCCTTGCCATGAAGGAAAAGAGACAGCGTTTATTTTTTCTCCGTTCTCTGCCCTTCCCAGAAGGGCTGAGCCTTCCTGCAGTATAACAAAAGGCAGAGGGCGGGTGGCCTCTGACTCCAGGCAGGTCAAGTGCAGGGCCATTAGGTAGCGCTTTCACGTGCTAATGGCCCTGTGATAACAGAAGGGAGAGAGGAAATTCCTTTGTCCCCTCGTCCCCCACACCCTTGTCCCCCGTGTCCCCCCCACTCCAAAATCTGGGGGGGATATATCCCCGCATCCCCCACACTTCCTACGCCCATGCACATAACTATCCCTGAATATTACATGTAAATATCATTAGAATTTGGACGAGTGCGCATGTGCATTTTCAATGACCCAGCCAAAGAGGGCATGAAAAAGCTGAAATTGGATCATGAATTCAAAACTGTTCCTAACAGGGGCCCCCAAAATATGCTTGGCCCAGGGCCCCCAAAATCCTTAAAATGTCCCTGTCAGCGGCCTACCTGGATGACATAGCTGTCTTCAGTAGCACCTGGGAGGACCATCTGCAACACCTCCAGGAGGTATTGCAGGCGCTGCAACGCGCTGGCCTAACAGTTAAAGCCAGCAAGTGCCAGATTGGACAGGGATCTGTCGTGTACCTGGGACACCTGGTGGGCGGAGGTAAGGTGCAACCCCTCCAGGCCAAAATAGAGACCATCTTGGCTTGGGAGCCCCCCAAGACCCAAACAGAGGTCCGAGCTTTCCTCGGCCTCACTGGATATTACCGCCGGTTCGTCAAGGGATATGGTACCATCGTAACCCCCTTGACGGAATTGACCTCGAAGAAGCAACCTCGCAAGGTTGTATGGACAGCTGCTTGCCAAGAAGCCTTTGACACACTGAAACAGGCGATGTGTACCGCTCCAGTACTAGCAACACCAGATTTCAGCAAGGAGTTAATTGTGCAGACAGACGCCTCAGAGCACGGCATAGGTGCGGTGCTCTCACAACTCAACACCGAGGGCCAAGATCAACCAGTGGCCTTCATATCCAGGAGACTCCTCCCTCGGGAACAGCGATGGAGCACCATTGAGAGAGAAGCCTTCGCGGTGGTCTGGGCTCTGAAGAAGTTCAGGCCATATCTCTTTGGAACTCACTTCCTTATTCAGACCGACCACCGCCCCCTTCGCTGGCTCATGCAAATGAGAGGCGAAAACCCCAAGTTGTTGAGGTGGTCCATTTCCCTACAGGGGATGGATTTTCGGGTGGAACATCGGCCCGGAGTTGACCACACCAATGCTGACGGTCTCTCCAGGTTTTTCCGCCTTAGCGATGAGAACTCCCTAGAGGTTGGGTAGCTCTCCCCTCTTTCGGCTGGGGGGGACGCGTGTTAGACCTGTCAGCCCTAGGGTGGTCCCCCCTGCTATTTTTTTATCGTGCCTCATTTTTTCCACCCTCATTTTTATGTTGGACTAGGTCTCCGGGCGCCTTTTCATTGCCAATCAGTGTTAAGGTGCAGGTGTTCCCTTCTCCCAAGATGGCTGCCACAGACCCCTGCTACTGCAGAGTGGTCTTTCATAGTAGCACCCTAGCTGCCAGGAGCTGGCTGGAACCCCACAACAATGTTGCGACACCAGCCCGCCGTTTTTGTCCCATAGGTAGAATGGGGAAGCTCCTGGAACGTGCTGGAACCTTCTAGAAGGGAGGTGTGGTTTTACTTTTGCCGCCTTGGCCAGAGGTCACCTGACCTAGGGCTACTTAAGTGAGGGAGGGAACTTGTAGTTAGTTGGCCAGTGGGGTAAAGCAGAGCTGGAGAATCCACACAGGAGTGTAGGCGGTAGGGCCTAGCCAGGGACTTATGCCTCTGAGAGTGACAGGATTTAGGTGCTGCCTCTTAAGTGAGTGAGGGATCCTGTAAAGCCCACTGATCTTGCCCAGCAGTAGGAGGACCCAGGGAACCTCTGCCCAGCCTGACTAGGAAGGACCTAGTTGCCAACTCACTCCTTACCCCCCTGTAACAGAACCCCTTAAGGGCGCCAGATACATCTGCGCCATCAAGACTTCCTAAAGCAACTGATTTCAGGAACTGAACGCTGAGACTGCGTGTCCAGACTGAACCTTGAAACTACATGCCTAGCTGATGGTGGAATCGCTGAGGATCAACCAGGTCTTAGCGCTGTGACCCCTGCGCTCCTTGACCTGGCCTGGGATCCCCGGCAGCGTGCTCCGTTGAACGCAGAGCTCCCCGGCTTAATTTGAGCCCCCCCTGTGGTGTGGAGGCTGAAGCGCGCTCACTGCTGCTGCCCGGAGGCCGGAAGAGTGCCCCTCATCGTCGCAAGGCCCGAGGAGAAGCCCGGGGCCCCGTCGCTGCCGTCGCAGCTGTGGTGAAGGTGCGTGAGGCCGTGGCCGGCCCCCGTCACAACAGGATCGCCTGCGGACTTCGGAGCCGGTGTGGACACCTCCCGACGTCGAGCAAGGTAAGCCCGGAGGCTTGGGACTGACCCCGGTGCGCCCCCTACAGGCTGGGAGCCACACCGCACCCTGAGCCCGGGTTCCCTCTCCGTGGGAGTCCCCTGGTCGCCACGACAGAGAGACCCCTCCGAGGGATTCGCCCCCCTTGTTCCCCACTGACTGTTCAGAAGCTTGGTGCCCCACGGACTGCACCGAAGAGACACTTGAAGCGTGCTTCGCTGCTTACGAGTAATGCTATGTGCGCAGGGCCCCGCTCTGAAATATTCCCAGCTTCGCTGCTTACGAGTAACGCTATATGTACAGGGTCCGCTCTGAAAGATTACACCCTTTGCTAATTACGAGTGACGCTATGTGTGCAGGGTCCGCTCTGAAATATGGCCAGCTTTGATGATCACGAGTAACGTTTTGTTTGCAGGCGCTGCTTTGAAGATTACATGCTTCATTACTGCGATTAGCGCTTTGTTTGCAGGCGCTGCTTTGAACATTACATGCTTCGTTGTCACGAGTAACGCTTTGTTTGCAGGATCTACTTTGACATGCCACATGCCTCGTTATCACGAGTAACCCTTTGTTTGCAGGCACTGATTTGAATCGTTACATGTTCCCTTATTACGAGTACCGCTACGGTGGTAGGCTCCGCTCACAGGAGTTCACTACGCCCTCACCACGAGTAGCATCACGCTCACAGGCCCGGCTTAGTTGTCCCCTACTAGTGGTAGACGCCCCCTGAGGCGCCCAGGTTACTAGGGACCCCTGAAGTCTGCCGGGATAATTCCTGAACTGCATGTACAATTCCTGAACTGCATGTGCAATTCCTGAACTGCAGTATTTGCATAAATTATACAGTGTGGCGTCCCTTATTGTGTGTGTTCCCCGTTCCGTGAGAGGTGCGTGTTGTATGGTTGCTTTACACACAGGCCTGTGGGTGCCCAGCCGCTCGTGTCACGTTACCCCCTTAGGGCCTGGAGACCCCAGGTCCTACAGAACTACACTACATGGCGCCCAACGGTTTGGTAAGGCACTAATTTAACGCTAGATACTGAAGTAACTCAGTCGTGCTTTTCCCAGAGACCCCTACTCATAATACTCCATAAGACGCCTGGAGTGGGTAGGGATAATATCCGCCATAGCTGAGTAGGACAAAAATCCTATGTATTAGCTGTTTGGTTTGTTCAACGTTGAAGGATACAGTGTTCCAAAATATTGTGCACCTTATCTTTGTTTCCTTGAAACTTGTTCTGCATTCTTCATTAAACAATGTCAGATGAAGACGTTACGACTGATTCAGTTGCAAAAGGTTTCAACCATAGAGGGTTAAATGAAACCGAAGTGGGTGAAATACACTTCCCACCAAGTTTAAGGAGAGCCATCACTCTAAAATGTATAAAACATGGCCTAACACCAAGTGGTGGTAGAGCAGTTTTTGTGATAGAGGCACATGAATCTCACCAGACAGAGGTATTCTACTCATGGATTACATTCCCAAAATCAAATCCAGTAACACACTTGTTTCACTTCTACAAAGAAGATGAACCACCTGAGGAATATATTCCTTTCGAGGATATTGAAATTCCACTCACATACCAGGAGCATGATCTCTGGTTTAAAGGCGCCCTAAAACATTACAATCACATTACCAGGCTCGGTCCACTAGGTAGACCAGGAGCAACATGGCCGATTTTAGCCGGCTACACACCTCATCCTGACATTGAAGCAATGTGAGATGTACAACTCAAGGAGCTAATCAAAATATATAGACAATTGGTTCAATATGTCATGCGGACTTTCACAGTCCAACCACCATTAACCATTCAAAATCCAGCCCCTCATCAGGGGAATACACTAAAAATTACTCCACAGATGTTACACGCAGTCATGGGTAAAATGCCCACGAAACGTGAACAAATTCCATTCTGGATAGCTAAAAAACTTACTCAAATTGAAGCAGTATTTCCTAATACCAGCCCTTATGAGAAACATAGGATTCTAACAATCTGTTTACCAATAGGGATCCCACCACATGTGGAAGACTGCACCTGCTTGGGGCGCATTCTTTGCTGCTATCTACACTAAAACACATGGCGTTCCGTCTATGGGGGTAATAACTGATGTCCTGAAACAAATTCAAAACGAATACGGGGCAGAGTCTGCTCTGAATTTAGGTATGAAGTTACTCAAAAATTTCGACCAGGTCTCAACAATAATATTATCTAATATTAAAGGAGAAGCAGCATCAGTGGCAATCCGCCAGAAATTAAGGGAATTTGATGTAACAGAACAACCACAAGAACTAGCCAGAATAATTGAAAAATCCTATGAAGAATTAGGCAGAGACAGTGTGGGAGGGAAACCAGTTAAACCACGACTGTTTGAAAGTCCTGATAAGGTCTTCCTAAAATCACTCCTACCTCTTCTAAAAAGAAGTGGGAAAATAACAAACAAAATTCAAAAGAGAAAGATTCTGAATCCCGAGGTAGGTCTCCTCAAAAGGAGCCCCCTGAAAGGAGGTATAACCTCATGAATAGGGATAATTTGAGAAAACCTGACAGGCATCAAGATACTGATACACGTTCCTCTCGTACCTTTCAGATATCATCACAGACATCCGAAAGAAGAGGACGGTCAGAAAACAAGGAAGAACGCGTAAAGTCCGAAGACGATCAACACGTTCAGAAAATAAACCAAAACATCAATTCTCCAGGAAGAAAGTAACAGGTCTGAAGATTAGTCTTGCCGAGGATTCTGAGAACACAACTCAAGAACGGAGAATGGGCTCAGACAATGTTGGACAGCACAGCAGACATTACAGTATCTCGCCAGAACCTGAAGGGGCTTCTGGAGACAGAATGAGGACATTCAGGTTGAAACTGCAGATACCAGGGCTAGTTTTCCGTATAGGTTATGATATACTTCTAGCAGAACAAGACTGGCCACCAGAATTTGTCAGGGAGTGCCCACAGGGCGAAGACATCACTATGCCAGCCTTCTCCAACGATGTTCCAGTACACTTAAAATATACTTATGCCAGGAAATGGGCAGTGGCCCAAGCCTCAGCATTATATAAGAATCATGTAGGATGGAATGAGGACTCACCTCACCACAAAATCCAATTAAAAAATCAACCAACTGCAGAAAGGCAGTATCAAATTAAGCAAGAAGCTAAAAAACAGGTCAGGGAGATCTTAGATCAACTTGAATACCAAAGGTTGATTGAAACATGCACCTCATCAATGAACAATCCTTTGTTTCCTGTTTCCAAACCAGACAATACCGTCTAGTTTTGGATTACAGACACTTAAACTCTTGTAAAACATTTGCAGTGCAAAATGCACACAGTACAGCATTAATGAATACCATTCTGGCACATGCATCAACAAAGACTTTTGCGATTCCTTAATTGCGATTTTTAAGGAATCGCAATTAAGGAATTGCAAAAGCCTATGCATGTAGGAATCGCTATAAAAATAGCGATTCCTATAAATTCCTTAATTGCGACTCGCAAATTGCGAGTCGCAATTAAGGAATGCCGTCCCATTCATTCCTATGGGCCTCCAGGCCCATAGGAATGAACTGGAGATTGCATGAGCAATTTGCGAGTACCAGTAGGTACTCGCAATTTGCTCATGCAATTTCAAGGGTGCAAGGGTGTCAAAATGACACCCTATTGCACCCCTGAAATTGATCTGTGCACATATGTTGCACACACACATGCTCTAAGGGCATGTGTGTGCGCAACATGAAACTTTGAAAAATGCACAAAAGTGCATTTTTCAAAGTTTTTGCAAATTACCATGAAGTTCAACTTCATGGTAATTTGCTCACCCTATTAGCAAAATCGCTAATTTTTTCACTTTCATGCATTGCATTTAAGGAATCTCAATTTGGGATTCCTTAAATGCAATCGCAATTTAAGGAATCGCAATTTAGAGATTCCTTAAATTGCGATTTTTGCATTTGGGATGATGCATCCCAAATGCAAAAATACCGGTCGCAAAGGGGCAGATTCTGAGAATCTGCCCGTTTGCGACCGGTTTTTACATTGATGCATGTGCCTATAAGTGCGTAAAAAGTACAAAACCACATTAGACATTTCAAATGGTTTCTTTTGTCAAAATATTGCACCTGAAAGTAGATATTTGACCACTTTCTCAATAATGGGGACCCAGAGTCAATTTTGTCGACCCCCTCATAGGGGTTCAAAAACAGCCTGGGGTTATTCTCAGCAAGAGTAACAGAGTTACTACAAATGTATGATGACGAGGCATTGTCATATGTCGATGATATATATCTGACAGACGATGACCTGGACAGACACTTGAACAGTGTGAACACCATTATATTGAGCTTCGCCTCTGAGGGTTGCAAATTCAACTTTAAAAAATCAAGAATTGCCCATCTCAACGTCCTTTTCCTTGGATATGAACTATCAAGTGAAGGCAAAAGCCTGGCAGCCAGCTTTTTAGAAAAGTGTGCACTGCTCCAACCTCCAAAAACGCTGAAAAACTTTCTGTCGATTCTAGGTTTCCTGAATTTTGGAAGAACATACATTCTAAACTACGCAGAGAGGGTTAAACCTCTCTACGAATTAATCAAACGTGATTTCAAAGCCACAACTTGGACACAAGAACACACAGAAATTCTGCGTTCACTTCAAACAGACATTTTAGCAACTAAACACTTGCAAACGTGTAAATATACGCAACTTAGTGATCCGAATCATTCGGGGTCAATGCGGATTCACCTACTTAACTTTTTTTTTTTTTTTTTTTTTTTTTTTTTTAGACAGCAAGAGTCCACTTTAATTTCCTTCCCATCAATCAAGATTATACATTTGAGTGATCTTTTACATTTCTGCCCAAATGCTTAATGCAACTGTGATTTAATCCTAATATTTTCTCATTCATCTCCCCGAACATGATATTGACTTTACTTCCCTTGCACAAAGTGACTATTCTTTTTATAGAATCTGTCAACTACAGGGCATTTTTTTATTTCCTATCTGGATATTTCTTTCAGATCTGCATCAATACATGGGGCTCTTCATGATGGAATTGGACTTCCTTTCATTTTTTTTTTTTTTTTTTTTTGAAACCGTTTATTGCAATCTCAAATATATACAGGTAGGGGCCTACAACCTTCTGGCCGGCCGCTAAAGTGACGATAACAAATGACATACATACAATGAGGCACTTAGCTTTATATAGACACTAAGGCAGGAGGTATTCACAACGCGGGCCATATGGCTCTGAGCCCACAATACGGTTTCATTTTATACAACACAACAACATAAATAACCACACACCCGCAAGGCAACCCACGATCGAAAGTGGCAGCACGTGTTCCTCAAATGGGGGACCCCAAACCATCCACTGAAAACCCCCGAGAGGGGAAGGGAAACAGGTCTGGGACCGGGAGAATACTGTGCTCGGAACTGAGGGAGGGAGCAAACTAGGGGGATGGAGCTGGTGAAGCGGGAGGCAACAACGGCGGCTCGCAGATATCCCCGCGGTAGGCGTTCCAGGGGCCCCATATCTTCACCCATGACCCAGGCTTACCCCGCGCCACATACACCACCTTTTCTCGGAACATGCACCAATCCATGTGTTCTTTCCAGGCCGACACCGCCGGGGACCTCTGGGATCCCCACAGCTGTGCAACGTCCCGTTTAGCCACCATATAGCCCAGAGTCACCCATCGCGTCTGCGGAACCGAGTAATCGGTCGGTTCCCACACATTCAGCAAACATCTCCTCGCTTCAGGCAACAGCGCGACATGCATAACCGCTCGCAGGACCTCATGCACACCACGCCAGAATCGCTCCACCCTCGGGCATTCCCACAAAATGTGCAAAAAGGTCGCTGAAGCACCACACCCACGCTTACACAATCCGTCCTCGGCATAGCCCATACGCAGAAGCCTTGGCCCCGTCATGTACACCCGGTGGAGTATCTTAAGCTGGACGAAACGAAGGCGAGCCGGGATGGCCACCTCCTTCGGAGAGGCCACCGCGGAAATCCAGTCCTCGTCGTCCAACTCCAGCCCATCGGCAACCCAGGCCTCGCGGAGGCCAGTCAGTAAGCCCAAACGATCATTTATCAATTTCTTGTAAATGAGGGAGATCGTGCTGTCCGGAACATGGCCATCTAGCACTCGATCCTCCAGGGGGGAGGACTCCGGGATGGAGGCCACGTCTGGGAAGACGGAGCCCAGCGCATGACGGACCTGCAGGTACCGAAAGTATTCACTGCCCCGCAGCTGAAACTCCGCCTGCAACGTCTCGAATGTTTTAAATCCTCCCCTCGTCCAGAGATCCCCCACTGTACTGATGCCTATAGTGTCCCACTGCTCAAAGCCCTTCGAGGTCCACAGAGAGCCCAACCTCTCAGACGCATACAGCGGTGACGCCCGGGTCAAACGGTCCTTCCAGCCCATAGCTGCATTAGCCGCGTGCCATACTCGCACCATGACACGCGTGGGTCCCGTCAAGCGGGAATCGGGCACACGAGCGTAGAGCGCTCGATTGTAGTCGCCACCGGGTAGGAGCAGCTTGTCCATTTCAAATGCCGGGTTTAGGGCGGGCCCATAGAGGCCCTGATTAATTGCAGCTAACTGGGAGGCCCAGTAATACCGTTTAAAATCCGGGAGGGCAATCCCTCCGTCGTACCACGGGAGCGTCAACTTTGCCAAGGCTATACGCGGCCTCCCATCCCAGAACAGGCGGCGCTGTAAACCTTCCACTTCACGGAAGTAGCGCGCTGGGACCAAGTCCATAGTGTTCTGGAGAGCGTACAGGAAGCGCGGCAATGACATCATCTTGAACAAAGCCGCCCGGCCGAGTGGCGAGAGCGGCAAGCGCCTCCAGCGCGCGACATCCTCCTTCAAGCGCTGGAGGGGGGGAAGCAAATTTCGCTCGTAGCGGGCCACCGGGTCCAGCGTAATGTAGACACCCAAGTATCGAAATCCCTCCGAGGCAATCTGGATCGGACAGCCCCGCGGGAGGACAGGAGCCTCCCCGGAAAGCACATAGACACAGGATTTGGCCCAGTTGATGACAAGGCCTGAATTGCGGCCAAAAGAGTGCAGAACATCAACCAGGACAATCAGTGATTTGCGCGGGGAGGCTAAGTACAAAAGGATGTCGTCTGCATAGAGAGACACTCGGTCCTCATACTCAGGGGTCCAACGGAGACCTCGGATAGAAGGGTGCCACCGCAGCCACTCTGCCAGGGGCTCCAAGGCCAGTGCGAACAGGAGCGGCGACAGGGGGCAACCCTGTCGCGTGCCCCGTCCCAGCCCGAATGGGGCCGAGACTCGACCATTCACCACCACCTGTGCAAGTGGGTCCGAGTACAACAATTTGACCCAGCTGATGAAACCCGGCCCAAAGCCAAATTTCGCCAGCATCGCCCAGATGTACGGCCACTCGAGTGTGTCGAACGCCATAGTGGCGTCCAAAGACGCCAAGATGGCCGGCTCCCGCACGAACGGAACACGCGCTAGCACGCCGTGCAGGCGTCGCAGATTAAGAGCCGTATTGCGGTGGGGGATAAAGCCGGACTGGTCTTGGTGGACCAGGTCGCCCACCACGCCGACCAGCCGGTTGGCGAGCACCTTGGCGAGGATTTTAGGTTCCGCATTCAAGAGCGAGATAGGCCGATAGGATGTGACCCGATCTCGAGGTCTCCCCTCCTTGTGGATGACCACGATGGTAGCCAGACGCTGGTCCGGCGGGAGGGAGCCCCGCGAGTGGGCCACAAGGAACATTGCGCGGAGGTGGGGTGCCAGTACATCCGGTCGCAGCTTGTATAACTCGATGGGAATGCCGTTCGGGCCCATGGCCTTGCCAGAAGCGACCGAGCGGATGGCGAGGGCGATTTCGTCCGAGGTGGGGGCGGCATCCAGCAACTCCCTGTCCTCCACAGAAAGGGAGGGGAGCGCGATGTCACGCAGCAGGGCATGGGAATCCTCCTCCGAGCAGGGAGAAACCGGGGAATATACCTTGCGGAAATAATCCGCGAAGCAAGAAACAATGCCTTCCGGCTCAATGACACGCACACCATCCGTCCTCTCAATCAGCGGGACCACACGACTCGCTCTCTCCTTCTTATCCAGCCACGCAATCAACTTGCCCGCCTTATCACCCACATCATACAATCGCCCCTGTTGCTCTCTGCTGAGGCCCCTGGCCGCCTCCGTGACGAGGGCCCTATAGGCCGCCTGCTTAAGGTGCAGAACGTGGAGCGCAGCGTCAGTCACCCCACTCCCCAAATCACCCTCCAATTCAGTAATTTCGGCCTCCATCCGGGTCACCTCCTCCTGTGCGCGCCTCCGGGAATGGGAAATGAAGGAGAGGGCCTCCCCTCTCAGCACTGTCTTGAAAGCCTCCCACAGGGAGATAGCCGACCGGACTGACCCCACATTCTCCTCGAAATACCGTTGCAAGGATTTAATCAAGTCAGCGCGAATAGTGGGGTCGCGCAGGTACCAAGCGTTGATTGGAGCTACCCTGCCCTCCCCCCTCGGGAAGACATCAAAGTGCAACAGGAGCGGGGAGTGATCTGAAATGCCCCTCGCCAAATGGCGCACCTCCCCCACCCTCCCGGCATAGGCCGCAGGGACAAGGATATGATCAAGCCGCGAAAGGCTACCATGGGCACCCGAATGGAAGGTGTACTGCAGCTGAGTGGGATGCTTTAAACGCCAGCAGTCCACCAATCCCAGTGTGTCCAAAAGGCCCGACAGCCACGCCTGTGCCCGGGGGAGGTCCCTAGGGGGATAACGATCCATAGTCCCAGAAACCACCGCATTGAAGTCCCCCCCAACCACCAGAAGCCCCCCCGGAAGGTCAAGAAGGAGGCGTCCCAGGTCCGCAAAGGTGGTGGACTGTAACCCCGGTGGGACGTACACTGAGACAAAGACGACTACTATGCCCTCCATTCTCCCCACCAAAACAGTGTAGCGTCCCCTCTCATCATGGCGCACCTCGTCTATTTCTAGCGGGAGCGAGGTCTTGACCATAATGCCCACCCCTCGTGAGCCTGACGTAAAGCCCGAGTGGGCCACCAAACGATAACCACGTCGATTCATGGCACAAAAGGAGTTACCAATAAGGTGTGTCTCCTGCAGAAAAACCACATCAGGCGAAATCCGTTTCAGATATTGCAGGACCACACCCCGCTTAATCCTATCCCCCAGCCCGTTAACGTTCCAGGACAACAAAGTCAGGTCCCTACCCCCATCACATATAGAAGCCATCATTTGTCCCCCCGAGAGCAACTCAAAAACACCAGTACAATAAAGGGCTTGCCTTGCGGTAGAAACGAACCACACCCCACCCCAACCCACCCATCCCAACAGAACTCCCCCCACCCTGCACCCCTGCATGAGCCCGAACAGCCCCCCCAAAGTGCAGTGTGCCTGTCGCCCCATAGAAAGAAAACTAACTAGTCCCCCAGAGGAGGAGGGAGATCCCCCAAGAGACCCCGCATGACCTCCACAGGAGGGGAACTTACCCTAACAGTCAATGGTGACAATGGTGACAATAACACAGCCCGGAGCAAGGCCTACCATTAGTCCCTTAGGCCTGACCCGGCGGGCCCTCCCCACCAACCGCACCCCCCCCGCCCCCCCGGCCCCGATCTCCGGGCAAAGTGTCCAGCCAGTCTCCGGCCGCCTCGGGACGATCAAAAAAGTGCGTGCGGCCATCTACCTCCACCCTCAGCTTAGCTGGAAAAAGCATCGAATATTTGAGATTCAGGTCTCGTAGGCGACGTTTGACACCCAGAAAGCTTAGTCTCTGCTTTTGGACCGCCGGGGTAAAGTCAGGATAGAAATTAATATCCATGTTGTCAAGTCTGACTGGCCCTTGGAGCCTAGAAGTCTCTGTCCCTAAAATTGAAGATCCGGGCAATGAGAGGCCTCGGAGGGGCGCCGATCTTAGGCCTACCCCCGGGGACCCTATGGGCCCGCTCCACTGCAAAGAATTTGCTCAGCCCCCGAGGCTGTAGGTGGGTGAGGACCAGGTCCTCCACGAACAGATCCGCTGCCTCCGCCTCTCGTCCCTCTGGCACCCCGATAATGCGGACGTTGTTTCTCCGGGCCCGACCCTCGGAATCCTCCAGTCGACGATTCATCAGGGCGCTCGCCTGGCCAAGCCTGCGCACCTCCTGTTGGAGGGCCGCCACGTCAGTTGTGAGGCCCGAGGTAGAGTGGGCCAAAGAATCGACCCGGTCATTCGTCTTAGACAGATCGGCTCTCACGAGGCCCACGTCCACGAGGACCGAGTCGATCTTCTGCGCCAGAGTGTCAAAGCGCTGGTCCACCGAGGCCTTCATCTCGGCGATGGCGCCCATGACGTCCCGGAGGGTCAGGTCCGTGGGCGGAAAAGGAGCATCAGTCGGGCCCGTGGGGGACCTACGCAGCACCTCTGGAGATCCCTTCTGGAGGGTGTAGCGGTCCATGTTATTGGATTGTTGGGCCGTGCCACGACGGGTCGACTTCACCTTGGCCCGGTCGCCATCTTGTTTTGTGGCCATGGTCGCAATCCCCAAATCGAGCCAATCTCCTCAGAAAGGGGGCAGACAATCCCGTTCAAGGGCTCCGGGGGGGGGCGACCACCGCTCCTCAGGACGGTTCGCAGCCGGCGGGCCGGCAGGGCAGCCCAACGAGGCCACAGCACCGCACACCGCCCCGCAACCCAACCTCGCCTGGCAGCGAGGAGGGCGCAAAAGCGAAAGTGAAAGTGCGGGGCACGCGAGCCACCCAGCCTCGCCCGCCGCTGTTGTTCACTTTGTGTCCGGGTCGCCCCACAACTCCAATACGGGGGGCCGGCGTGGAGAAGGCCGCAAACCTCAATCGATGCTCCTGCCGGTGTCCGAGGTCCGATTTAAAAACGGAAAACGGGCGTCACCTCTGCTCGGGCTCACAAATACAGTCCCCTCATCTGGGACAGGATTCTGTCAGGATTTATGCAGGAGGTCGCGGAGGTCCTCGGGAGCCTCGCACCTACGCGGCCATCTTGGATGCGCGCTAGGCTCCTCCTCCACCTACTTAACTTTTAACCAAGGTGAAAAAGTACCAATAGCATACAAATCACACTTGTATAAAAAAGCAGAAATGAAATTCACTTCTACAGAAAAGATTCTGACAGCAGTTCAAACCGCTGTAGCAAAAGAAAGAGCCCTAGCACAGGGAAAACGTATTATGGTCATAACCCCTGTACCAGCCTTAGAGGCAGTTACTAAAGCTAGCATTCCGAATGTAAAAGCTTTACATCCAATTGGGATACAATGGGTTAATTCTCTTGCTGCAACTGATGTTCAATATGTTTTTGTTCCTTATTTAAAAAGACTAGCATTCCTGCAATACGAACACGAATGTCCTCTGCCTACCGAAATTCTCCCTCTTGATCAGTACGAATATATAATTTATACTGACGGATCTGCACAGCCTGCTACGGAGAGTAAACAGGCTTACAGTGCAGCATGCGCGATCGTTAAAGGTCGTATGCGCGATGACAAATTCAGACCAATGGTCACAAAAACGCAATCTCTAGGAGATTGTACAGCTCAGCGAGCTGAACTACAAGCATTCAAGATGGCACTTGAAAACACGGATCGCGAATTCCCCACACTCATAGTTTACGATTCTTTTTATTGTGTTCAATCTTACAATGAATATTTACAGAACTGGCTTCAAAATGGTTTCAAAGATGCAAAAGGTGGCACAATCAAGCATAAAACGCTTTGGGGACAAGTAGTTCAGTTGCAAAACGGACTACAAAACACTCACGTGATACACATGCTCAGTCATCAACGTGATGGCGTTCACGTTGAAGGGAATTCATTGGCTGATGAAGCCGCGAGAGGGGCTTTGCAAATGGCTTCCGTAGCTGCAATCACTCGTTCAAAAATGAAAATAGACAGTGAAATAATGCTGGCTGTCAATGCTTCAAGCAAAGGCAGCGGTGCAGCGTTACCTAAAAAATTTCCACTCATATATAATTGATGCGAACAGCGTTCCGTTTGCTCGAATCCCTGGAGTGGGGGATAGGGTAATACCAAACATGGAACGAAGAACAGCTTTGATTTACGAAGCACATCTGGGAGATCTCTAAAACAATTTTAGAGCTAAAAGAGATGTTCTGGTGGCCAGGAATGAATCCACTGATTCACACTTTTATCAATGAATGCATAGACTGCAATAGAGATCGCAGTACAGAACGCCACCAGGCACCTGTGTACAACATAGCCAGCCCAGTACAAACACCATTGTTAGACCGCATTAGACTATCTACATGCAGCCATCCCTGTGGACGAATGCAGTCCCAGAAATACTAAATCAAGGTTACTATGGATGTGGCCTCAGCGCTCGGCTGACACTCGAACTGTTATAAAAGATTTGCGAATCTTTATTGGCACATACGCAATTGGCACACTACATTCTGACCAGGGTCCTGCGTTTAGCTCTCGAACTTACAAAGAAGCCATGGCCAGTTTGGGCGTAGCATTGCGGTATTCTCCATTCCATCCTGAGAGAAGTTCTGTTGTGGAAAGAAAAAACCGGGACATAAAGCAGTCTATAACAGCTAGGGTATTAGGTTCGGGTGATAACACCTTTATGGGGTCCAGCACGCACTTAACAACTTGTCAAGAAGTTCTCTAGGGGGTGTCACTCCATATGAAGTTCTATTTGTAACTAGAATGTTGGTACCGGACCTTGATAGGCAAGGCACAGTGATGGAAAATAAGAAATTTGATATCAAAGATCATTTGACTGTTTTACAGGACTTAAATGAACTAAGAATA
Source organism: Triturus cristatus (assembly GCF_964204655.1). NCBI lineage: Eukaryota > Metazoa > Chordata > Amphibia > Caudata > Salamandridae > Triturus > Triturus cristatus. The sequence continues at coordinate 563,229,157 of NC_140590.1, forward strand.
AAACAAAGCAACGTGCTCCTGAAGCCAACCATCACTGGGGAAAAATCGGCCATCCCAGCAAGGCCTGTCTGGATCCCAAAGCTTGGTGATCTAGTCAGAGAAAAGATCGCGGACAAGAAGGAATTTGGGCCTTCTTACAGACAACCAGTACCTGTCCTACCAATCCACGGATCAAGAACAGTACTTTTGCCGCCCTTGCTGGTAAAAAGGAGAAAAGATTTGTGTCCATCGACCTGATCAAACCACACTATGTGGCCAATACTAAGCAGTAGGCCAAATGGACTCCGACAATGTAGCAGGCACACTCTGCTAGCTACAATCCAAGAGGTTCAAACTGAAAGACTCATCACCTTTGAAGATTCTACAGTGAGATTTAAAGGACTAAGCAACAAAGCTATGGAACTTGTCCCTCTTGAAACCCAAATAACAGTTCGTCCTGATACACATGTCTACAACAAAGTAACAAGTGATAAACTGGCTCCTGTGAATTCAACAAATCCTGATGCAATTCCAACCATTGACAGAACTGCCTCTGGCTATTTCATGAACTTTAATACGTTTTCTGAGGATCCCAGTGAACCTAAAACGACGCACAAAGAACTTTCAAAGAACAAGCAACAGACTTTTTTCATCTCCTGAAAAAGACTTATCTGGTTTCACCATGGATTGAACTATGGATAGTTTGGGGAATATTCTTCTTTTTATTATGGTTAGCTCTGGTAATGACTCTGGGTATGCCAATAAGTGGAAGATATATTCAAATGGACACAGCAAGTAAAAGAGTGAACTTACTTCTCCAGCCACACAAATCATCCCATCGTGAAGCAAGAGACTTGTCAGCAGTAAACATCACAGCCGTTCCTATACATGATGGTATAGTTTGGGACCAAACTGAATATGACACTTTTGGCCGGTCGGAGCTTTTGCAGATTCCACATTTATTTAAGATTTCATTACGTGACTTTATTACCTCTAGTACCTTTTCTGATGATGGAGACTTCAAGACTGTTAATAACATGATGTCTGATCTAGAGATGTCTACAGTATTCACAAATCATGAATATTTAGAGGGTTCATCATACTATGAACAAAAGTATTGTTATAACCACTATGGTCATCATTTCTTGCATAAATTTGCAACACCTAGAAATGTATTTATGTATAACCAATGGGAACATGGTCCTACACCTCCAAAGGGTAGTTCGAAAACTTTTGCAATGAAATTTCAATATTTTTCAGGCTACAATTTATCTAATCCAGAAATGTTTTACTTTAAAAATGTGAACAAGACAGGAACGAAAAATATGTTAACAAATACAAAGCAGATTTATTCTGCAGCCTTTATTGCCCAACTGTCTAGACAGGGTTTCGACTTTTGGAAAGTACAGGGGTTAGAAGCTTTGTTTAGAGCCTTTATCCTCAAAATGCAAATTATGTTTTTGGATGACACTGTCAAACAAACGTCTTGCCTTGGATTAGCGAAAATCAAAGACATGAACACACCGACCATACCTATACCTGCAAGCAATAGCACCACACGGGGGGAGGTCGACTTACATAATATTTTGCATCACAACAGATCAGATCCGGAATGGAAAAAATGGTTGCTTTAGCCCACAGACACGAATAACTGTCAAGATCGATTCCTGAACAAAACACAGGGTTTTACTATCAATAGGCCAGACCCACTCTTTGTTGAAAGACAGCATCCAGGGGTAGTAACAACATACAGTGTAGGGAGACTTTGCCTTGATTGGCTACAGAAAGCTACACTGAAGGATGTAAAACAACACTTAACTTTACTTCAAGAAGGCACAGACCTTAGGGAATTCTTGCTAGGACCAAGAAAACCGCCTCAAAAACGTTTCATATATGCCGGTATCTACGCTGCTTATAATGAAGCATGGAAGGTTACCCAAGCAGAGACTGCAGAATGAATACGAGAAATTGATCATATTCATTTAGAGAAAACTCTCTCTGTAGTAGACAATGGGTTAACGACTCTGTCGTCCAAAATATATTCATTGGACAGCATTGTGTCTTCTGTCATAGACATCATGGGACAAGACTTGGTCATGTTGCAACATGGTCAGTCTCAGCTACGTTCTATCATGCTATTGGGCTGGATGCTTCAAAACTTGCATGCAGGCTATGTGCCTTGGTGTTTAATCAAAACTACGTCACTGTTTTCAGAATTCAATCTCACTGATAAACAGATCAAACTGGCACAAAGGGGAGCAGACTACACTGTGCTGAGCATTGAATAACTGGAAAAATTACCATTCACAGTGGCAGAAAAACCAGCTACTGAATGGCTCATACATAGTAAACTTACTCTGCCTGTTACAACTTTCCATTTTCAGTATTGCCTAAAACACATACCAGTGGGCAAATATGAAAGGTTGGGTAAAGGATACATCAAGACATCCTGGGATTTACCTTACACACATAGATGTTGAAGTGGGGAACGTGAAGTGTTTCTTATCGGTGAAAACTGTGAACACTCACCAAGAGGTTCTCTCCTTTGTCAGGGTATTAACTTACACGGGGCCTGTGATGGTTCCCCTACAAACTTATCCTGTCACCTGCAAGGTTCACCGGCTGCAGTGATTAATCCAATTTTTGGCCAACTTTCTAATGGGAGTTACATTATGTTGAATGATCACAGCTGCTGTGGCATGTTGCCAGGTATCCCATATCTAGTAACGGTTACATCCAAGGTCACTTGCTGTATGCAAGTCTTATTTCCACAAATAGACACAGTCGGGGAGTCGCCTTTATGGACTTCACTGAACATCTCTTCTATACAAATTGATACTCTAAGCAGAATGAAAGCCATTCTTTTACAGAAAATAGTGCCACTGACCTCGGCCAGAGAAACCAATGATCTACAAGTCGCAAGGACTTCTGCCGAGATACATACCCTTTTGTATACAAACTGCCCTGTGCATTTCTCAGAAATGTTAGGTCGTATCTTAAACATGTCTGATACGAGCAGTATTATACATGTATTTAAGAACGTATGTGCAGGACTGTTATCACCTTTTCAAGCAGTCCTCGGCATATTTTCAAACTTCGTGCACTCTGTCTTTGGCGGACTGCCGCTCCTTTTAGCATTCGTTGCAGGGATCCTATTTTTTCTCCTACTGCTACGATATGGCAAGCCAAATCACCACCGACACCCAATTCGCCATGGAGAGAGCTTTATTGGAGATAAAGTGTCGTGAGCGCAGAGTCCAAATTTTGGGTTTACCTCGTCTACGAGAATTAAGCATCACATGGTTTCTGTCATTCAGACCAATCTGGCAAGATTGCATCTTACCTGTTCTACGCTGCCTGCTCTGCAGTGAAGAATGTGTGCTAGACATCTGTCCAACACTCCCATCAGTCATGCCTACTAGGCCTGGGCGAAAATTTCATTCCGTTCGCGGAAATTGCGATAATTTGACATTTTCGCGTTCCGCGGAGAGCGTGAAAATGTCAAAATTTCCGCATTCCGCAGCTTGGCGATAATTTGTTTCTTGCTCGCGCTGTAAAATAATACATTCTCGCGCGCGTGCGATCGCCTTACCTGAATCCCTGCGTTCGCCGACAAGTTTTCTTGATCCGGTCGCGTTCTCCATGAGATGTTGTATTGTTTTTAGCCATTTGCGCTGTCTCGCGACTGTTCGCGCCCACAGTGACGTCATGCGTCACGCGATCACGTCTTTCTTCTCACGATCATACACCGCGAGACAACTGAAAACAAGATGGCCGCGCCCGCGAGCAACCACATGGGTTAGTTGGCGAGCCGCAACCATGCAGAAAATCTCACGAACATGCGGGAAAAAAACTTCTGCATCTTCGCGATATTTCCGCGTGTTTGCGATAATTTTTTACATTTTCGCGATAATTTGCGAAAGTGGATTTCGCAAATTCCGCCCACCCCTAATGCCTACGGATATTGATACTCTGCTGGACCCGGTAACAGCCCATGTTCTGTGTTGTCCCCAGCGGCTACCAATCCTGATGACGGCATTCATTGAGATCTCACAGACGCAAATTGCTACTGCTGAGGTACGAGAAGTATCATCAGGCACACAGGTAACATCCGATTCTAACATTGCTGATGCAGCCAATACTGAAGGTGATAGTTCACATCTATGTGCAGTTAATCTTCTAAACGAGGTATTCCAACTTTCACCTACAAAGGTAGACAACTTTTTGTCTACAGGATTAGAAGATTTCATGTTTTCTCCAGGTCCACACACTGACTTTTGATTCAGGCACACAGTGTTCCGATGAGACTCTGAATTTGGCCTTCATTCTTTTCAGACAAGGGACTAACTTTGGAACTTTTTTCTATGATTATTTTTTTTTCTTCCAAATTTGTATTTTTTCATTTTTTGGCACAGTAATCTGCTTGTAGTAGAACTATTCATAGAGAACAGATTTCTTTGAAAATCTTCCAGGGACATTATGCCACCTTGTAACATCAACAATTGATTTATGTTAACCTGATATGAAATGGTTTTGGCCCTTTTTTCTTCTGTATTAACGAGCCATTTCATCATGTATATATATTTCTGGTTCATTCTTTTTAGCATTTCCAATACACACATATGCTTGGAATGAAATATTGCTTTTAATATGTACAGCACCTTATGCATAGCAATGGTTTTGTAATGCATTTTTAGGACATATGTTTTTAGATATGTTTTATCATGTTTTAGCTAATCATGCAATACTCTCTTTTAGATATGTTCAGTATGTTTGGGATTTAGTAATATTGTTCATACGAAACTGGAGTGGGTGTTGTGTGTAGATTTAGATTCCGTATATAGGTTTCCCGATGTGTGCCCTTATATAGGTACAATTCATATTGCCCTTATTTAGGCATAGAAAATACAGCCCTTATTTAGGCATTGTCCATGCTAACCAAATACAGGCATGGTCTCCTACATCCGTCAATCCACGTCACAACGAGTTCTTGGAAAACCAGACTCTTAAGCCTTTAGGAATTTCCCTTGCTTGGATATTGATTTCTCCAAGAACTCATTTATTATGCATGAACATCTATTCCTTAGGGGTTCATCCATGACGTTCCGATGCCTGACTTTTACGTCAATACAGGCATTCCTAAACACCTTCAAGGTATAAATATACCTGCACTTGCCCTGGCAAACCACGGTTCCGGTACGGTCCAGCTCGACTGCCTACTTGCGGTTCGCCACGACAAGTTCGGAAGGAGATCGAGTTCACACCTGATGCACTGACCAGACGCTGTCATCCTCCTCACAGAGAATCCAGCTCCAGTGTTTCTGACTCCCCTTGCGGGGTATTAGATATCGAAGTCCCAGAAAGGGATTCCAACCTCACACATTCTAGGGAATGGAGCAGACTAGAACTTAGAGAAACTTTTGGCAACTCTTGGCAAAACTAAAACTATAGCTAGCTATACTTTAGAAAACAGCACCTACTTCTTACCTCGTACTACACTTAGGTAAGGTACACTGGGATAGAACTATTTAGAAGCATCAGATGAGTATTCACAGTTTAGCCTGTGTTATTTATGTATGTATTTTATGAATATATGCCATAGCTACAAATCATGCTATTGCAGTATTATTTTATCTTACTGCTAACCATGTACGTATTGTACTTCGCATCCTGTCTTACGATTGTAGCAGTTCATATCTCTTGCATGAGAAATAAGACTGTTTAATAAACCCTTTTTTATTGAAATGCCCGTCTCTCTATTGCTGTGCAACTCTGTAGAAACGAAGCATGCACAATTGAAACTGTTATCTATTGTTTCCACGGTTCTGAGATTGTTCCGACTCTAAGGGAAACAAAGTTGTCATGTTTATGCGGTTGTCAGAAACTAATCCCTTCTTGTATATTCGAGAAGTTTCTAGTGACCTCTGAGTTAGCTCGCACACACAAGTAATTAAGTTTAATGTACTTGATAGAGGCAAACTGACCTCAGTCATATGTCAAAACTATAGTGTATATTATTCCAATGCGCAGAGCCTATCAGGGATATAGGAACTACACTACACCTCGTCTGCTGGTTTTTGCAGAGGACCAAGTCACCTTGATAGATCAGGAGGGGACGGAGTTACTGCAAAAAGACATGCTTATCCACTCCTGCCTCCACCCCAGAGGTTTCCTCTGCAACATTTTTCTTGTGGCCAATGCCTGGTAATACATCTCTGGGAATTCAATCAATGGGTGGTTTATCGCCACTTCAAGATGGAAGGAATCAATCTCCTGTGGATCCTTCTCCAGCCCAACGACTGGATGGGGTGACTCGATTTAAAGGATGCTTACCTGGCAGTTACCATTTTTGCCCCCCACTGCCGCTTCCTGCAGTTCATGTAGAAAGACCAAGTTTTCAAGTTCACGACCCTTCCTTTTGGTCTATTTTCGGCTCTGTGGCGTTTCACCAAAGTCCTCAAACTAGTCGTGGAGACCTTAAGAGCGAAAGGTTTTTGGCTCATCATTTACCTAGACGACGTCATGCTTCTGGATCAGTGGCCATTGAGCCTGTCCAATCAGCTGCAAGTGGCGGTCAATCTACTGCAAGGTTTAGGCTTCATAATCAGTGCCAAAAAGTCTCTTCTCGTGCCGTCCAAGCAGACTATCTTCCGCGTATTCATCATTGACTCAGTAGAGCGGACGTTAAGCTTTCCCTAAAGGAAAGTCATGAAAATCCACAGGGAGATGAATCGTATGCTGGCATGCACCTTGATTTCGGCCAGGTGGTTCCGATGGTAGGCCTTCTATTGTAATCAACACAGGCGATCTTTCTGGGGCGACTCCATTACAGAGCCTTGCAGGTCCTCAAAGCGTTCCATCTCTGACCAGGTTTGCAATACGTGGATCAGATACCCTTAACAGGAAGAAAAAGTAGAGAAGAGATGGTGGCTGGACCACGTGGAGGCGTGGACCGGGCTGGCCATCTTCGACTCATACCCAGACATTGTGATAGAGTCCGACGCCAGTAAGTCTGACTAAGGGGCTCAATGTGGTGACTCCTTCACTGGGGGAAAATGGTCCGCAGATGGTGGGGTCCATTGGCATTTAGTATTGGATGAAAGAAAGGGTTTCAACCAGGGTCCTCCTAAGAGTGGACAATGTTTCGGCAGCGCGTTATATAAACCATGTCCGGGGGAACAAGTCCAAGGTTTTGGTGGATCTAGCCAAGAACTTTTGGACCTTTTGCCTCTCGCAGAACATCTTGGTGACAGCAGAGTACCTCTTGGGATCCTCCAACCTGGGAGCCGATTGGTGCTCCAGAATGTGGTCGGACATGAGTGTGTGGCAACTGCACCCCCTGTTTTTCCAGAGGTTAAACGCCCTTAGGGGGGCTTTCTTGGTGGACCTCTTTGAGTCCTGGCTCGATCACCAACTCCCAACATACTTCAGTTGGAAACCAGAACCCCAGCTTTAGCTACGGATGCGTTCCTACAGGACTGGTCCCGGGAGTCCGGCCTTCCAACCATTTGCAAAAGATAATGAGACTCACAACAGTGGTCCGCAGGCAGAAGGTGAAGGTAGTAGTGATCACTACTTATTGTAGGTCGCAAGTGTGGTTTCTAGTTCTACTGGAACTTTCTTGGGATTCTCCAATCCTGCTACCCCTCCATCGGAATCTCCTGCGGGATACCCTGGGTAACTCTCATCTTCTGGCCATGCAAGGCTGCATGCCTTTCATGGCATGGTGGATTTCAGGCATCGCAGGAGAGTCCCAGGCCTATCTTGCGAGGCTGAGGGGCTACTGGCAGCAGCATGGGCCGACAGTACAAACAAACACTATTTATTGGCCTGGACCAGATGGGTTAGTTGGTGTGTATAAAACAAACAGGGGCCCATGGGGTGCTAGGTTGTCCACATCATGAATTATTTGGCCTATTTAGCACCTCAAGGATTGGCATATAAGTCAATCAACCCCTATAGATCTGCGATTTCGGCAGGACATACCCCAGTTCAAGGGGCTCCTGTAGGTGAACACCAGCTAATTTGCAAATTAATCCCGGGGATCCACCTGATAATTGACCTTGTGGTATGTTAACAGAGCCCTTAACTTATTCCGCCTTCGGCCTTCCAACAGGTACTTGCACCGAAAGCAGTTATCAGCTAAATTAGCCATGCTACTGTGCCTACTGTCATGTTGGAGGGTTTCTGACATATGAGCTTTGGATATCTCTGGACAGTTATTTACCCCGCAGGGGTAACCTTCCATATTGTTTGCAGGACCAAGTCCAATTCCAATGTGGTGCCCTGCCCGGCCTTTGGCAAGTCTCCCGTATTATGCGTGGTCTGTTGTCTTAAAGAAACAAGACTGTGACGGAAGAGCACACCCTCCAGGGGAACACTAGTTGTTGAACTCTCTCAGGAAGCCTTTCAAAGCGATCACTCCTCCCACCATAGCCCGATGGATTAGATGGGTCATGCAAGAAGCGGGCATCGATGTCTCGCAATTTGGTGTTCACTCTGTTAGAGGTGCAATGGCCTCTAAAGCTTTCGCCCTTGGCACTCGCCTGGAAAACAATATAAATGCAGCAGACTGGTCTTCAGATTCTATGTTCAAAAGATTCTACTTTAAACCAGTTGCTGACATGGCATCATTGGTGGAGGACAAGCTTTGAACCAGCATAATCTTCGCCTCTGTGCCTGACGTAGAATGAAAAATGTCCTATTAATCATGAAGGGAAGTTTCAATTCTATTAAGGACACAGAGGCGAGGATTATTCCCACCCCAAGGCTCCGGAGATCCTTGTCCCAACCTGGGGAAGCTGCTAATAAGGATTGTCTCAACTTCATTCAGTCGTATGGGATAAATATATCATGTGTCCTCTTTAATGACATGATCATATTGGTGCTTTGATCAGGATTCAATTCTGGTAGAGTCCTTTCATAGAATAGCTTGATGGTTAATGTTTGCAAAATTTGATTTGTTTATATATTTGCTTTGCATTGGATTGACTGTGTTCAGAGTCATTCGTTCTCCCTCTGGTTTTTTCAGGTTCTGATAATTCAAAGGCAAAGTAACGGAATTCAAGCCTTATTTGGCCGCAGTCAAGAAAGAGGAAGTCTTCCAAGGGGAATCTGCCTTTGGAGATGTACTGGACTATCTAATGGTGGACAACATATTGACCTTTACTGTGTGCATTATGGGTAAGTTAGTTTTTACCTTGTTTGTTGAAGATGCTGGAAAGGAATAAAAGAAAATTTTGAGCATAATTCTCGCCACTGTGTCCTTAATAGAATTGAAACTTTCCTTCATGATTAACAGGAAATGTTTCATTATATCTTCATCCACTGGCCCCTTATCTCTATGTTCACCAGGATTCCAGGATTTCAAGACTTTAATTTCTACCTCTCAGCCCCTCGGGCACACTCAGCAATGGTGGCCACTCTCATGCAGGGAGTTCCACCGAATCATTCCTTAAGTTATCATGGAAGACGTAGTGGCTAGCATGATTGGCAACGCAAACAGTTCTGTAAGTACACGTTGATTGGTCCATAGTAGAATGTAAGAAGATGTGTAATTACCGGTAGTAAATTTATGGTTGAATATTGAAATTTATGTATCCCCATTCCCTCATGTAAGGGGTTTGGAACACATACTCCTCCAATGAGGCATTATTCTCAACACAGATTTTTTGTATTACATTTGGGTGGAGAATTACACCTCGGTTTTGAAGTAAATCCATGTGTGCGGAAATATCTGCTTGTACATTTAACTTTTTGAATTGGCTGCATTGATGCTATTCTGTGATATTATATAAAGATGAAAATTGGACAGGGAACTCTATTAAGCTGGAGATTATCCCTTCTTCTTAACCAACAATTCCTCCCAAAGTAAAAACTTTACAGGTCTCAAATTAATTCGATCTTTGGCTCCCGTCATCCTTTCTCTGTTTCACATATCTTTTTGGGTAGTTTATCTCCTATGTGGGCAAGTTTTGGTTCCAATGTAAAAATTATAGATTTGTTGTTGGCAGGTGCCTTTCAGCAAATAACTAAGAATTGGAAAGACTTTACTAAATTGTCGTATCAAGCATGGTGGTATGGTGTCTGCTATAATCACAGATTGGACACAACTTTTGTATACCCATTGCATATGGCATCCAAACGTCTGGACCTATGGTCGCCTGTTACACTGTTTATTGATGCTAGTGCTCAACGCTCTCTGTCTCTCACTCCCCTTCAGCAAGAAGTGACTAAACCTCCATGACTTCCTTCATATTTTTATTTTATGGTTTAACTATGTTTTATCTTGTAGTGTGCATATTCCCATAGATTGTAATATTCATATGTTCACCGATTCTTTATATGATATTGTTCTTTCTCTTACAGTTGGCATGTTTACTTGACTTACATTTTTTGATCTTTTAAGTTTCTCAACATTGCATTGCTTTATTATGTGTAATTTTTTGCTTTTGTTTTTATTATTATCCTTACATTTTCTGTGCTAGTATTTTCTTTTATCTCAATAAACTCCCTTTTGAACTTAAAAAACTTTACAGGAGGGTATCAGTCACTCACATCCTTCTTCAAAGAGCCCTCTCCACCCATTTTCACCAGCACCTGGGTCCTTATTACAGATGACTGCGCCAGCGTTAATTGTCGCTGTGCGCCCGATTATGCTTGTGTTTGTGTGCGTTTGCATCTGTGAGCTAATACAATATGCACACAGACGCAAATGCACATAAACACAGAGTTCAAAGTCTGCGCCAACATCACAGTGCATTACAGACCGATCCTCTGTAATGCCGTTGGGCGCATACTCTGGCGCACAGCGACAATTAGCACTGGCACAGGCATCTGTAATACGGCCCCCAATTGGTGCTCAGTGGAGTAACCTTGAGCTCTTATTTATTCAATAGTTTCTCTAATGATTGTGAGAGGGTTTTTGGAAGTTAAATTCCTATCAGTACAAGGCATTCTGTGAGCTCTATCCAAATGATGCCTGCCCGATATAAGGCTAAAAGCAAAACAAGACAAGTGGTGTTGACACTGTTTAGGAAGTTTCCCTTACTCTCCTAAATGGTAGACATGATTCAGCCTCTCTCCAACCCTAAACCTGCCTGCTAGGCTTTCATCAGGACCCTAGTACTTGGCCTGTCTTTTTTTCCTTTAACAACAAAGTCTAGGGTGCCGATCACGATCCGGTAAAAATTTCCCCTGTGCGACTCGTATCCGGTCTTTTTACCGTACGAATCGTACAAGTGCCGTACGAACTGGCAATCACGATTCGCATGGTAAAAAGTCCATAAGAACCGCATTGGGAATATTTCCCCACACGTCCTCGGGTCGGAAAATGTGTCCGACACGTCCACGGACGATTTACCGTACAAACGTGAAAAGTCAAGTCCGACCGAGGAATCACGATCCATCCCGTGCGTCCGAGGTTACAACCGTATGGAAAAAACACCGTCCGCACCGAACTCCTACAGCAACCATGGAGACATGTGCCCGCATACGCGCCCAACACTCCCCCCAGCCCCCGTACGTCCGACACGTACCCCCCGTGTATGTACACCCCCACCCGTCTAGGTACACCCCAGTACGTCCGAGTCCTACCCCCACACCTGTACGTGTCATACCCCCGTGTACCCACACCCCAGTACGTGTCGTACCACCGTCTATGTAGACCCCAGTACATTCCAGTCGTACCCCCACCCCAGTACATGTCGTACCACCGTCTATGTACACCCCAGTACGTTCCAGTCCTACCCCCACCCCAGTACGTGTCGTACCACCGTCTATGTACACCCCAGTACGTTCCAGTCCTACCCCCACCCCAGTACGTGTCGTACCACCGTCTATGTACACCCCAGTACGTTCCAGTCCTACCCCCACCCCAGTACGTGTCGTACCCCCGTCTATGTACACCCCAGTACGTTCCAGTCCTACCCCCACCCCAGTACGTGTCGTACCCCCGTCTATGTACACCCCAGTACGTTCCAGTCGTACCCCCACCCCAGTACGTGTCGTACCCCCGTGTACCTCCACCCCAGTACGTGTCGTACCACCGTCTATGTACACCCCAGTACGTTCCAGTCCTACCCCCACCCCAGTACGTGTCGTACCACCGTCTATGTACACCCCAGTACGTTCCAGTCCTACCCCCACCCAGTACGTGTCGTACCAGTGTCTATGTACACCCCAGTACGTTCCAGTCGTACCCCCACCCCAGTACGTGTAGTACCACCGTCTCTGTACACCCCAGTACGTTCCAGTCGTACCCCCACCCCAGTACGTGTCGTACCACCGTCTATGTACACCCCAGTACGTTCCAGTCCTACCCCCACCCCAGTACGTGTCGTACCACCGTCTATGTACACCCCAGTACGTTCCAGTCGTACCCCCACCCCAGTACGTGTCGTACCACCGTCTATGTACACCCCAGTACGTTCCAGTCGTACCCCCACCCCAGTACGTGTCGTACCACCGTCTATGTACACCCCAGTACGTTCCAGTCGTACCCCCACCCCAGTACATGTCGTACCACCGTCTATGTACACCCCAGTACGTTCCAGTCGTACCCCCACCCCAGTACGTGTCGTACCACCGTCTATGTACACCCCAGTACGTTCCAGTCCTACCCCCACCCCAGTACGTGTCATACCCCCGTGTACCCACACCCCAGTACGTGTCGTGCCACCGTCTATGTACACCCCAGTACGTTCCAGTCCTACCCCCACCCCAGTACGTGTCGTACCACCGTCTATGTACACCCCAGTACGTTCCAGTCGTACCCCCACCCCAGTTCGTGTCGTACCCCCGTGTACCCCCACCCCAGTACGTGTCGTGCCACCGTCTATGTACACCCCAGTACGTTCCAGTCCTACCCCCACCCCAGTACGTGTCATACCCCCGTGTACCCACACCCCAGTACGTGTCGTGCCACCGTCTATGTACACCCCAGTACGTTCCAGTCCTACCCCCACCCCAGTACGTGTCGTACCACCGTCTATGTACACCCCAGTACGTTCCAGTCGTACCCCCACCCCAGTACGTGTCGTACCCCCGTGTACCCCCACCCCAGTACGTGTCGTGCCACCGTCTATGTACACCCCAGTACGTTCCAGTCCTACCCCCACCCCAGTACGTGTCGGACCACCGTCTATGTACACCCCAGTACGTGTCGTACCACCGTCTATGTACACCCCAGTACGTTCCAGTCTTACCCCCACCCCAGTACGTGTCGTACCACCGTCTATGTACACCCCAGTACGTTCCAGTCCTACCCCCACCCCAGTACGTGTCGTACCCCCGTGTACCCCCACCCCAGTACGTGTCATGCCACCGTGTACCCCCACCCCAGTACGTGTCGTACCACCGTCTATGTACACCCCAGAACGTTCCGGTCCTACCCCCAACACAACCTCCTAAGTACGGAGCGCACCCCAGGCCCCAACATCACCACCGCATGTACGAGTCGTACCAACCCACACACAAGGACAGCACCGTACAACCAAATGGCCCATGTACACACCGTACACACGCTCAAAACGCACGTACACAACCAGGACAAAACAAAACAACACAAGAATACACCATTCGAATGGCACAAAGCCACTAAACATGTCCAACAACCACTAAAACAACACATTCACTGACCTGCAACTGCCAAAAACAAACAGAGGCCAAATACACCACCACTCCTTATAACCAACCCACCCAAGATTCAAACACAGCCACACCCACCAATGGACCAATAAAAAGGGCCCACACACACAAACCATGAGCCTTTGCAACAGACTCACTGCTGCCAGACACCACAGAACCACACTACAAGCTACACCACACCTTACACTTGCACACCTTCACACAACCACCCTCACAAACACCCCCTCATCACATTCACACACACACACACACAACCATCCACACACCCCCCAACATCCACACACCCCCCCCCCACCATCCCCACCCACACCCCTCACCATGCCCACCACCAAGAATCCAAAGTTCAGTAACCGAGAATTGGAGGTCCTTGTTGATCAAATCCTCAGAGTCGAGCCACAGATCTTTGGAACATTGGTCAGAAGCACCAGCCTGGCAGCAAAAACTGCCATGTGGCAGACCATCGTCGATGCTGTGAATGCTGTTGCGGACACCAGACGGACCAAGCAGGAATACCAGAACAGGTGGTACGATCTGCGGAGGAGGGTCCGAGCCAAGAGGCAGGATGAACACGACCAGGCCAACGCCACCGGAGGTGGGCCCTCCCGCAGACCCGTACAGTACCATCCCTGGGAGGAGAGGGTGATGGCCATACTGCCGGTGGAGGCAGTCGAAGGATTAGAAGGACTCCGAGACCCGGGTGAGTACACAAACAACGCACCTCACAAGGGGGGAACGGCATCCACAACCAAAATCACCAACAGGCACGCAACCACCACAAGCCATCGCATGACTCAACCACACTCCATGAGCACACACATGCCACTGCTGCCACCATGCCCCATGCACCCAGCTGGACAATGTCAAGTCACAGGCCACAGAAGACAACAACACATGACACGGTAACCCGGATGGCGGGAGGCTGGGCCCAAAAAAGCACATAGTGCAACTCAGAAGCAGACAACAATTCACTCTACCCATATGGCCTAGGTCACAGCCAGACAAACAGTGTGTCCCAACACAGGAATGACTTGCCAGCAAATGGCGGACGCCTTGCATCAACACATGGGGGTGAAGGCACTGTTTTGCACATGACAGCAGCTAATGAACAGCCAACATTGTGAAAGAGTGGCAGCACACACCACCACAGCAGCAGCGCACAGACACAGACACTACACCCAATGGGTGCCTGGAGATCAGAAACAAACTCACATCAACAATCCAAGGGCCACTCAAAGATCTGCTAACAGTGTGTGCCCAGGAAGCTGGGCCGAGGTGACAGAGGGTGACACACGGAGGGAGGGAGAGGGGGACAGAGAGGGAGGGAGACGGACAGAGGGAGGAGGCTGACACACGGAGGGAGGGAGAGGGGGACTGAGAGGGAGGGAGAGGGGGACAGAGATGGAGGGAGAGGGGGACAGAGATGGAGGGAGAGGGGGACAGAGATGGAGGGAGAGGGGGACAGAGAGGGAGGGAGACGGACAGAGGGAGGAGGCTGACACACGGAGGGAGGGAGAGGGGGACTGAGAGGGAGGGAGAGGGGGACAGAGATGGAGGGAGAGGGGGACAGAGATGGAGGGAGAGGGGGACAGAGAGGGAGGGAGACGGACAGAGGGAGGAGGCTGACACACAGAGGGAGGGAGAGGGGGACACAGAGGGAGGGAGAGGGGGACACAGAGGGAGCGAGACACAGGGAGAGCCAATCAGCCGTGTTGCGTGTGTGAATGTCTGCTCGTCAGCAGGTAGACTGCGTGCATGTAGACAAGGGTGGCCAGTGCCAGAAGCCCCCCTCTTCACCATGGCAAAACACATGGCCATGTCACAACCTGTTCACGAGCACAAGGACAGCTACCTGGATCATATAAGTGTGTGGATCCACTCCATGTGCACATGTACAGTGCATGGCTCGCCACACCTGCCCACTCCACTGCTGACTGCAGTCACACTTGACGCAGCAAGTAAGACTGTGCCACACATAGTTAAAGGGGCCAAAGTGGTGCCCAAGGGACACACCCATGCACAAGTGCACTGTGAGTGGAATGCAAGACCAATCCTAATTCCAAGAGGAAATGTGCCAACTTTGAAAATGATGAAACATGGATGTTGCATGGACAAAAATTAACACTGTCTCTCTCACACACAGGTCAACGTCGTGGTGCACCCCCCAACACTGGGGGGAACACTCACAGGACCTGGATCTGCAGGAGCCCGATCCCACCGGCAGCGACCACTCTCACCACTCTGCGGACGACCCCGACCAACCTGGCCCCTCTGGTGTCCAACCACCTGCAGCACCTGCGTCAGGTACAACTGTGCCAACCACCACCCCCACTCCTGCCACATCCCAGGAGACACCCAGGATCCCTGCCCCAACACCACAATGCAGCCAGGCTGGCCAGGAGGGACACGGTGTCCCGGGCACCCAGGAGGAGGCAGGCGACAACGCCAATGCCACCCCTCAGGGGTCCCGGAGACCCCATGTGCCCACAAGGGCAGGCCAGGCGCAAGTGGGCAGGGGTGGTGGGAGTGGAGGACGGCGGAGGCGCGAGCCTGACCAGTTGGCTGGGGATCCCGCATTGTCCCATGTCCGTAACATCCTGGACACATACCGGGAGGACACCACGGGCATGGCCCAGGTTGTGTCCACCCTCAATGAGATCAAGGGGAGCCTCGATGAGATAAAGACCCAGCAGGCCCAGCAACATGCCTGCCAACTGCAACACCAACGGAGGATGGAGGACAGACAGGCTGAGCAAGTGACGGCATTCCAGGGGATTCACGCTACACTCCGTCGGATGGCCGACACCATGGCCGACCCTCCCTGTGCCAGAAGGCGGAGAACATCACCACCCACAGGGAGGGATCAGGAGGAGGAGGAGGAAACATCCGACGGAGCATCCCAGACGTCGTCACGGCCTGCTGGTGAGGTTCCCCGCAGGAGGCCGGGTCGTCCACGGAAAGGACCGTGAGGGTGGCTGCTACATCACCATCTCCCAGGACACCTGGCCTGGCACCTGGCCCACTGGAGCAACAGCATCACAGCATCAAGAGACATTCTCTGCCACATGGCCCTGCTGGTCACTGGCTGACCAATGTTGACAAAGACTGTGGCATGGACTCTGAGGATTTCCAATGGCAAGGACCCCAACTCCCCTACTGAACTTTGGATTCAAACATCCCGGAAAGACCCTTACTTTGCCCCCCCCCCCCCCCACTAATAAATCACACTATGATGAGTAGATGCCTGCTGGTAGCATTATTAACTAACATGTGTCTTGTAAAGTCTAAACATGCCTGAGTCATCTTTTGTCTTCAACCATCCACACCCTGGGGCCTGAGTCTGGCACAGGACACATGGGTCACAGTGTATTAGGCAAGACAGACATGGAGCACCATACACACCCGTGATGGGCCCAACCAGCTGAGGGGGTTGCCGAACAACCGTGCTGACACACACATTGAGTACAGCAACTGTCATGCGCAGTGGTCAGGGATCCAGTCCAGTGTCCTAGGGGGCACCCAGGCATGTGTAGACAGGTGGCAGAACCATGTCCTGCAAGCCGGAGTCCGGTGGATGCCGAGAATGGGGGCCTGGCCAACGTTGGATGCATGGGGATGGCACATGTCACAATACCAACACAGTCATGGACATCATGCCCAATACACAGTCTCAGCCCACACACACAGCTTGCATCTTGCAACTCGACACATTGACACATAGCCACAATCAGGGAATACCATGCCAGACATGCAGGATGCACCGTGGCAACACACCAGCATTGACTGAGAAGAGGCACCTTGGAGGCATAGGGACACCTTTATTAGACATGTATTCGGGATTGCAGAGGCCACTCGAAGTACACATGAACACATCATGTGGAGTAACATGTGGGTCCAACACTGGCCCCCCCCTTCTGCAGCACACATGCGTGTTTGCCATGGAAGTGGCACACAAGCGTCGGCTAGCAGCTAAATACCCACAGCTACACACGGAGAGCCTGCCATACACCATAGATCCGCTGATGTCGAAGTCCCACACCATGTCCAGCCAATGCTAACCGTATGTGGCCGAGGGCAGTGTCACACACATTGATGCCATCATCACAATCCCCTATCCCATCACTGATGCCTGTCAACCAGGCAGACCATCTATTCAGGTGTACACAGCTGCATGTCGTGTCCCATGGGGATGCGACATGGCTGCAGAGGAACAACACATCGACAGGGGCAGTGTGCATACATCGTGAACAACTGCCACACCCAATACACCCCAGATGCATCCCTTACCCCATGGAGACTTCCAAACGTGTCCGTGCCTGTAACGCTGAGTCAGCCCACGATGTCATGTACATGATGAATAGCAGTGCCACAACAATGCAACCAGCAGACGGCATGTGCAGGTACCTGGGGAAGAGAGACACACAAGAAGTCAGCCACAAAAAGCACAGCCACTTGCATGTGCATTTACTCGACACATGTATGGATGACAACATGCTAGGTCATTATAATGACTGGGGAAATACTACCATCACTGGCACCATCACTCCAGTGACACACCCACACACACCTCTGAGTCACGTGCCATACATGCAGGTGGAGACACACATCACAACGCATGCCACACGGGGACCAATGCGTGCACACTCAGACACTGGTACTCACCACTAAGCAAAGAAGTCGCGTATGAGCCGAGTCCGGATGTCCTCTTGCGGCTCCACATCCTCCACATCACTAGCCCCATTGCCAAGCCCTTCGTCCTCCACGGGTGGATGGTCCTCGTCATGTTGATTCAGGATGAGTGGCACAGCTCTTTCAACTGCCATGTTGTGCAGCATGCAGCAGACCATGAAGATCTTGCAGACCTTTGCCGGGGCATAAGGGAGTGCACCGCCGGTCTTGTGGAGGCACCGGAATCGGCTCTTCAGCATGCCAAACGTCCTCTCTATCACTCGCCTTGTCCGGCCATGGGCGGTGTTGTAGCGGAGCTGTGCTGGCGTGATGGGGTTGCGGAGAGGTGTGATCAGCCATGGCATGTTGGGATAGCCAGCGTCCCCTACATGGGAAGCACATGGTCATCGTTAGAAGTGGTGAAGCGGTCGTGCTGGTAGGCGATACAGAATAGAAGACAGACAGACTGTACCCACCTACAACACATGCCCGTTCGTTGCGCAGCTGCATCATCATATCAGGCATCCCGCTACGCCTCATGATGTAGGCATCGTGTGCTGATCCTGGAAAACGAGCACAGACATGTGAAATCACCATGTTGGAGAGACACACCACAAGGGCATTGATGGAGTGGTAGTGCTTCCGATTGCGGTACGCCACCTCCCGTGCGTGTGGTGGTACCAAAGCTACATGTGTCCCATCTATGGACCCAATGACATGGGGCATCCCTCCCAGGGCATGGAATCCACGCTTGACCTCAGTCATCTGTTCAGGGGTCATCCAGGTGAATCAACATGGCCTCCAAGAAATCATGCAGCACACCGCTGAACATGCTCTGGGACATGCCACCAACATGAGCTATGGTATTTTGAAAGGTACCCGTGGCAAGAAAATGTAGGGCAGCCATTACCTTCAGCTGGGGTGTCAGTGCCGTAGGATACCTGTGCAGCGGTTGCAGGTGTGGTGCCAGTCTCGCCGTCAACTCCAGAATCAACGGTTGGGTGAAGCGGTAGAGCCGGATGCTGTCATTCTCCTGCATGGCAGCCAAGTCTGGAATTATTCGGGCAAGAGGTGGCGCTCTGCAGTAATTTGGAAGTGACAAGGAAGAGTGAGTGCACCACGACAACAACTCATGTCTACTGAGCACATGTTAATCTGGCAATACACACATGCTACATAGGGAGTCAGGTATGTGCTACATGGCCAGCACACGTATGGATGCAAGGTGGCACTCCTTCCAAGACCCAGCTACACACGGAGATTGAGAACCTCCCCATGCCACGCCATGGGAATAGCTGTGTCCCAGTGCAAGTGAACAGCCAGACGCAAGACAGGAGTGACATACACCCACACATCAGCAGAAGTAGGATGCCGATTGCAGAGACTGGTAGCGGAACACTGGAGCCACAGGTCACATGACATTACACTAGGACAGCCCACACACCTTGCCATGAAGGTGCACATGTCATGACTCACCACACATTCCTTGTGAGGATGCAGACATGGCCTTGTCACGCTACTCCATGTCCCATGCATACATGTGCACCTCACATCCGATACCACATGTGGCATGGTGTGCGGAACAGTGTGCAATGACAATCTACACACAGACACATGTTGGTTGCTGCTACGGCTGCAGCTTATGAGGGTGCTACAACATCAACCTGATGTAAATCCCCCACACATAAATGACATAGTCACATTGTGCACTGTGGGTAGTGACAAGTCAGGTGTCATAACCCCTGTACCGGGCATCATGGGACACTTCCGTGTGTTGGTGTCCGTGCCATGCCAGTGACGCTTACCCCAAGTGTGCAGTACGACATGCACACATGTCAAAGGAGTCAAGGGCATGGCTGGCACACATTGCACCGTCACACAGTACACCTATACACATCTCATCATACATCTGGTGCCTTCTCCACTCAGGAGTCATGTTCCACATCACAGCCTGTCACACCTGTGCCCCACACATGTAGTAATGCACAGACGATGCCTTGATGTCCATTCCTGGACAAGTATGTCCATCCATGGACAAGTATGTCCATCCATGGACAAGTATGTCCGCCCTATTCCTACCTGTGTGTCGCCTATCCCCACTGTGATGTGTAAAAACCGCCGTACTGCTGCTAAGAGGGCCTGTGTACGTTCCCAAATCACTGTGGGAGTGCTGCCGTATGTGTACCCATCGTGATGGCGAGCGTACAGGCATTTGTACGGTCCGTACCACTACGAGTACGCATACGCGTGCAGACCCATAGTGATAGTGAGCGTAGATGCGTGTGTACGGTCCGTACCACTACGAGTACGCATACGCGTGCAGACCCATAGTGATAGTGAGCGTAGATGCGTGTGTACGGTCCGTACCACTACGAGTACGCATACGCGTGCAGACCCATAGTGATAGTGAGCGTAGATGCGTGTGTACGGTCCGTACCACTACGAGTACGCATACGCGTGCAGACCCATAGTGATAGTGAGCGTAGATGCGTGTGTACGGCCCTATCACAATGTGTGTCCTCGCGTATGCGTACTCGTAGTGGTACGGGCCGTACACATGCATCTACGCTCACTATCACTATGGGTCTGCACGCGTATGCGTACTCGTAGTGATAGTGAGCGTACATGCGTGTGTACGGGCCGTACCACTACGAGTACGCATACGCGTGCAGACCCATAGTGATAGTGAGCGTAGATGCGTGTGTACGGCCCTATCACAATGTGTGTCCTCGCGTATGCGTACTCGTAGTGGTACGGGCCGTACACACGCATCTACGCTCACTATCACTATGGGTCTGCACGCGTATGCGTACTCGTAGTGATAGTGAGCGTACATGCGTGTGTACGGGCCGTACCACTACGAATACGCATACGCGAGGACACCCATACTGATAGTGAACGTATGCGTGTACGGGCCGTTGCAACGCATTTGGGGTGCCCTAGGGCCCCGAAACGCACCGTACCTGTGTGTGATGCTCCAAATTACATAGGGGACAAGTATTAAGGCCTACATGCATGCTGGTTGTCATGGAGACCAAGTTCAAATTTCGAAATTGTTCTGGAAGGTGCACAGCAGAAGTCAGTTGGAATTCTTCTACATTGTTGCAATGTGTTTGTGGGTCTGACATCATGCAGGAGAATGAAACCGATAGAGAACCCACAGACTGCTAGGTTTGAAGGGATTGGTGGAAACATAGGATGCAAATGTGAGTGACCAATCACTCTGTACTCCTGTGCATGAGACAGGGCAGAAAGGCAGATATAAGGCAGCCAGGTCCCATGAGGGAGTACTTGCCTGCACATCTTTGCATTCGTCGACCCAGCTGCTGCTACTGATTCCCTGGAACCATGTCAAGGGCTGTGGAGAGGACACAGCCATTCACCCTGGAGGAGAACATGGCTCTGCTGGATGTGATCCTCCCACAGTACTCCATGCTGTATGGGCGACCAGGGTATCAGGTGAGTGCATAGGCCACTGGCACAGACTGTCCCTATGTTGTGACTGTGACTTCTGCCATTGTGTCCTGGTGTGACACACATGCCATGTACTGTAGGGGGGGTCCCAGGGGGGGGATGCCTGATGTCTCCCAGCAGTGCCCTGAGACAGGAGGGGTGGGTGTGGAGTCCTCCCAGCAGTGCCCAGAGACAGGAGGGGTGTGTGCCTATCACTCCCAGCAGTGCCCTGAGACAGGAGGGGTGTGTGCCTATCACTCCCAGCAGTGCCCTGAGACAGGAGGGGTGGGTGCCTATCACTCCCAGCAGTGCCCTGAGACAGGAGGGGTGGGCGTGGAGTCCTCCCAGCAGTGCCCTGAGACAGGAGGGGTGTGTGCCTATCACTCCCAGCAGTGCCCTGAGACAGGAGGGGTGTGTGCCTATCACTCCCAGCAGTGCCCTGAGACAGGAGGGGTGTGTGCCTATCACTCCCAGCAGTGCCCAGAGACAGGAGGGGTGTGTGCCTATCACTCCCAGCAGTGCCCTGAGACAGGAGGGGTGTGTGCCTATCACTCCCAGCAGTGCCCTGAGACAGGAGGGGTGTGTGCCTATCACTCCCAGCAGTGCCCAGAGACAGGAGGGGTGTGTGCCTATCACTCCCAGCAGTGCCCTGAGACAGGAGGGGTGGGTGCCTATCACTCCCAGCAGTTCCCTGAGACAGGAGGGGTGGGTGTGGAGTCCTCCCAGCAGTGCCCTGAGACAGGAGGGGTGGGTGTGGAGTCCTCCCAGCAGTGCCCTGAGACAGGAGGGGTGTGTGCCTATCACTCCCAGCAGTGCCCTGAGACAGGAGGGGTGGGTGCCTATCACTCCCAGCAGTGCCCTGAGACAGGAGGGGTGGGTGTGGAGTCCTCCCAGCAGTGCCCAGAGACAGGAGGGGTGTGTGCCTATCACTCCCAGCAGTGCCCTGAGACAGGAGGGGTGTGTGCCTATCACTCCCAGCAGTGCCCTGAGACAGGAGGGGTGGGCGCCTATCACTCCCAGCAGTGCCCTGAGACAGGAGGGGTGGGTGTGGAGTCCTCCCAGCAGTGCCCAGAGACAGGAGGGGTGTGTGCCTATCACTCCCAGCAGTGCCCTGAGACAGGAGGGGTGTGTGCCTATCACTCCCAGCAGTGCCCTGAGACAGGAGGGGTGTGTGCCTATCACTCCCAGCAGTGCCCTGAGACAGGAGGGGTGGGTGTGGAGTCCTCCCAGCAGTGCCCTGAGACAGGAGGGGTGTGTGCCTATCACTCCCAGCAGTGCCCTGAGACAGGAGGGGTGGGTGCCTATCACTCCCAGCAGTGCCCTGAGACAGGAGGGGTGGGTGTGGAGTCCTCCCAGCAGTGCCCAGAGACAGGAGGGGTGTGTGCCTATCACTCCCAGCAGTGCCCTGAGACAGGAGGGGTGTGTGCCTATCACTCCGAGCAGTGCCCTGAGACAGGAGGGGTGGGTGCCTATCACTCCCAGCAGTGCCCTGAGACAGGAGGGGTGTGTGCCTATCACTCCCAGCAGTGCCCAGAGACAGGAGGGGTGTGTGCCTATCACTCCCAGCAGTGCCCTGAGACAGGAGGGGTGTGTGCCTATCACTCCCAGCAGTGCCCTGAGACAGGAGGGGTGGGTGCCTATCACTCCCAGCAGTGCCCTGAGACAGGAGGGGTGTGTGCCTATCACTCCCAGCAGTGCCCAGAGACAGGAGGGGTGTGTGCCTATCACTCCCAGCAGTGCCCTGAGACAGGAGGGGTGTGTGCCTATCACTCCCAGCAGTGCCCTGAGACAGGAGGGGTGGGTGCCTATCACTCCCAGCAGTTCCCTGAGACAGGAGGGGTGGGTGTGGAGTCCTCCCAGCAGTGCCCTGAGACAGGAGGGGTGGGTGTGGAGTCCTCCCAGCAGTGCCCTGAGACAGGAGGGGTGTGTGCCTATCACTCCCAGCAGTGCCCTGAGACAGGAGGGGTGGGTGCCTATCACTCCCAGCAGTGCCCTGAGACAGGAGGGGTGGGTGTGGAGTCCTCCCAGCAGTGCCCAGAGACAGGAGGGGTGTGTGCCTATCACTCCCAGCAGTGCCCTGAGACAGGAGGGGTGTGTGCCTATCACTCCCAGCAGTGCCCTGAGACAGGAGGGGTGGGTGCCTATCACTCCCAGCAGTGCCCTGAGACAGGAGGGGTGGGTGTGGAGTCCTCCCAGCAGTGCCCAGAGACAGGAGGGGTGTGTGCCTATCATTCCCAGCAGTGCCCTGAGACAGGAGGGGTGTGTGCCTATCACTCCCAGCAGTGCCCTGAGACAGGAGGGGTGTGTGCCTATCACTCCCAGCAGTGCCCTGAGACAGGAGGGGTGGGTGTGGAGTCCTCCCAGCAGTGCCCTGAGACAGGAGGGGTGTGTGCCTATCACTCCCAGCAGTGCCCTGAGACAGGAGGGGTGGGTGCCTATCACTCCCAGCAGTGCCCTGAGACAGGAGGGGTGGGTGTGATGCACAGTGTGAGCCTTGATCACTGATTGTGACATTGCCATCATTCCACCTGTGTACCCACTATGGCACGTACAGCTTTTTCCCTCACCAGGGGATGATGTCCCTATGACAAAGGTGCAATGCGTTGGCTGCATGACATGCCTTGTTGTAACCAGCTAATTTGTTCTCATATGTCTCTCTGTGACATGTGGCTGGTGTATTGATGTGGTGTCACTTGTTCTTCCTCACAAGTAGGCGCCACTGCCAAGGAGCAGATCTGGCTGACCGCCGTCAGTGCCGTGAGGGGTGTGGATGGTCGGAGGCGGAGCCTGCCCCAGGTGAGGAAACGCTAGCAGGATATCCGGTGCTGGACGCGGAGGATTGCACGGCTCCTGCTGGGGGACTCACCTGAGAGCCACAAGAACCGCGGCCGCCGCCGTCTGAGCCACCTCCACAGGCGTGTGCTGCCGGTGGTCTTTCCAGACCTGGAGAGGCGCTTACAGGCGATGCAGCAGCCGGAAGGGGGTAGGTACATGTGCGTTTGTTGTGTGTCACCGGCATTTGTAAGGGCACGGTAGCATTAATTTACTGGCAGGGTTTAAAGGTGCTGTGCAGATCCTGTTTGCCCCAGTATAGCGCTGCGCCCCTGCCACCCTTCCCCTCCTTGCAATGTGTTCCCTGGTCTGTGTGTGGTCACTCCTTCACAAGGTAATGTAGGCTGGTGCTTTGTCCACGAGAACAATGCCTGTAGCATCATGTGTGGGGGTGGGATGCTGACTCCAGACATGGGAGTTGGTCTCTCATGTGTCATGCCTTACAGCGCGCATGTCCTATGTAGTGGCCTGTGACATGATGTGCATGAGTGTGCAATACGCATAGTGCAGGGATGGTGGCGTGTGTTGCAGTCATTACCATTCAGTAGCATGTAGTTGCGTGCCCACTACTGTCCCCTGGAGCACCTTTTCCTCAGTGGTGTGTGTCATCATAAACGTGGACACTCTCAGTGTCTACAGCGTAGGTTGTGCTCTGTGCCATTGTCCCCTGGCACCATGTATATAGACGTGCTATTTTGTACAGGTGTCCACTGTGCAGCCTGACCTGATTGTCCTTCTTCATACTCACAGTTGCCAGTGCCTGTGTGTCTTGTTATACTCATCTGAGGATGGGCACTGGTACCTCATTATTTGTACAGGTGCACCTTGGCTGTTTGGCGTCCAATCTTGCATTTTGCCTGCCCCTGTGTTTATCACCCAGACTATGAGATGTTGGTGCCACCTGTGTCTCAACAATTTGCCTCGTGTAGGGGTTGGTTGGGGCGGGCAATGCCTATATGTAAAATCCTGATTTCTACTTGCTGGGTCTGGGCAGTGTGTGATGTTTGTCTGGACACACACGCAAGGTGCAGTGACCGAGTCATGTTGGGCATGTTTCCAGCATTACCTATGCAGCATGTGTCTCAAGTTCGTGGATATGGTCCCTGGTCATCGGTATTTTCACCGACGCTGTGTGGTGCAGATGCAGTGCTGGATTGTCCCCAGGGCCTGGGTGCTATGTCAGACTACGTTTCCTGTCTTGAGCTATTGTCTCCTGCTCTCCATGGTGTTTCAGTGGCATGGTGGCTCAACCAACTGTGTGTTTCATGCCCTACATCGGTACCTTGTTTAGTAGATGTTAGGGATCTTCCTTTTCAGGCTATGCAATGTTACCTATGTAGATTGGACTCATGTGACTGATGTGTACAGCTGTCTGATTAATTTCTGTCTCTTCACCCTGCCCACAGCATCGTCGGGGGACACAGAGGGAGACATGGACACAGGCAAGGCGGAGGGACCGAGCACCAGTGCCAGCCGTGACATCGGGGCTGGCACATCGAGTGGGACAGAGGTGGAGGATAGTGCGGCCGAGGACCTGTCGACTGGCACGTCAGAATACGAAGCTGACAGGTCCGAGGAGGATGTCTCCGA
The DNA here is from genome assembly GCF_964204655.1 of Triturus cristatus. NCBI lineage: Eukaryota > Metazoa > Chordata > Amphibia > Caudata > Salamandridae > Triturus > Triturus cristatus. The sequence continues at coordinate 563,255,323 of NC_140590.1, forward strand.
GTGGGCGGTGGCTGCACCAGCAGCTGACAGCGGAACAACACCTCGCACCACCCCCTCAGTTCCCATCAGCCGCCTCCCACTTGCTCGTGTCCCTTCCCAGCGTGCCCGGTCACAGCATGTCTCCTTCCTGCCAGGCACCGCACCCCCTGCCCCTGTCTCCACTGCTGCCGCCAATGCAGAGTCTGTGGACATCCAGCGGCAACTGCAGGTTGGTCAGGCTGCGATCCTTAATGTCCTCCATGCCCACGGCAAAACCCTCACCAACATCGAGGCATTCTTGGAGGGCATTCATTCATCGCAGGCTGACCAACGCAACTTGCTGAGGTCCATAGACTCCACACTGACTGCAGCAGTGGGTCTCCTGCAGCGCGACCTCCCCCCACCTACCCCTGCCCCATCCACACTTCCCACTCCCATGCCTGTCCCACGTACAGCAAAACACACAAGATGATGGACGGAATGTTGCACAATGGCAAAACACTCACCCCCAGTCACAGATCTGGGTTTAATCCATCGTTATTTTGCTCACCACACCACCCCAGTTCAGACATGGCCATATGCAAATCAGTCTTGACCCTGTGCCTCATGGGAACAGTCCAGCCCGAACTGCCAAGCCATGTCTTCCCTGGACCGGAATCAAGCATCCTAGGACCGGTTTCTGGCTATCAGCCGTCATCAGCCAGGATAGCTTGACTCCAGTGGCGTAGTGAGCACGGGACCCACGTCTGGGCATACCCTTCCCACATAGGGTGAACAGCAAAACACACAAGATGATGGACGGAATGTTGCACAATGGCAAAACACTCACCCCCAGTCACAGATCTGGGTTTAATCCATCGTTATTTTGCTCACCACACCACCCCAGTTCAGACATGGCCATATGCAAATCAGTCTTGACCCTGTGCCTCATGGGAACAGTCCAGCCCGAACTGCCAAGCCATGTCTTCCCTGGACCGGAATCAAGCATCCTAGGACCGGTTTCTGGCTATCAGCCGTCATCAGCCAGGATAGCTTGACTCCAGTGGCGTAGTGAGCACGGGACCCACGTCTGGGCATACCCTTCCCACATAGGGTGAACAGCAAAACACACAAGATGATGGACGGAATGTTGCACAATGGCAAAACACTCACCCCCAGTCACAGATCTGGGTTTAATCCATCGTTATTTTGCTCACCACACCACCCCAGTTCAGACATGGCCATATGCAAATCAGTCTTGACCCTGTGCCTCATGGGAACAGTCCAGCCCGAACTGCCAAGCCATGTCTTCCCTGGACCGGAATCAAGCATCCTAGGACCGGTTTCTGGCTATCAGCCGTCATCAGCCAGGATAGCTTGACTCCAGTGGCGTAGTGAGCACGGGACCCACGTCTGGGCATACCCTTCCCACATAGGGTGAACAGCAAAACACACAAGATGATGGACGGAATGTTGCACAATGGCAAAACACTCACCCCCAGTCACAGATCTGGGTTTAATCCATCGTTATTTTGCTCACCACACCACCCCAGTTCAGACATGGCCATATGCAAATCAGTCTTGACCCTGTGCCTCATGGGAACAGTCCAGCCCGAACTGCCAAGCCATGTCTTCCCTGGACCGGAATCAAGCATCCTAGGACCGGTTTCTGGCTATCAGCCGTCATCAGCCAGGATAGCTTGACTCCAGTGGCGTAGTGAGCACGGGACCCACGTCTGGGCATACCCTTCCCACATAGGGTGAACAGCAAAACACACAAGATGATGGACGGAATGTTGCACAATGGCAAAACACTCACCCCCAGTCACAGATCTGGGTTTAATCCATCGTTATTTTGCTCACCACACCACCCCAGTTCAGACATGGCCATATGCAAATCAGTCTTGACCCTGTGCCTCATGGGAACAGTCCAGCCCGAACTGCCAAGCCATGTCTTCCCTGGACCGGAATCAAGCATCCTAGGACCGGTTTCTGGCTATCAGCCGTCATCAGCCAGGATAGCTTGACTCCAGTGGCGTAGTGAGCACGGGACCCACGTCTGGGCATACCCTTCCCACATAGGGTGAACAGCAAAACACACAAGATGATGGACGGAATGTTGCACAATGGCAAAACACTCACCCCCAGTCACAGATCTGGGTTTAATCCATCGTTATTTTGCTCACCACACCACCCCAGTTCAGACATGGCCATATGCAAATCAGTCTTGACCCTGTGCCTCATGGGAACAGTCCAGCCCGAACTGCCAAGCCATGTCTTCCCTGGACCGGAATCAAGCATCCTAGGACCGGTTTCTGGCTATCAGCCGTCATCAGCCAGGATAGCTTGACTCCAGTGGCGTAGTGAGCACGGGACCCACGTCTGGGCATACCCTTCCCACATAGGGTGAACAGCAAAACACACAAGATGATGGACGGAATGTTGCACAATGGCAAAACACTCACCCCCAGTCACAGATCTGGGTTTAATCCATCGTTATTTTGCTCACCACACCACCCCAGTTCAGACATGGCCATATGCAAATCAGTCTTGACCCTGTGCCTCATGGGAACAGTCCAGCCCGAACTGCCAAGCCATGTCTTCCCTGGACCGGAATCAAGCATCCTAGGACCGGTTTCTGGCTATCAGCCGTCATCAGCCAGGATAGCTTGACTCCAGTGGCGTAGTGAGCACGGGACCCACGTCTGGGCATACCCTTCCCACATAGGGTGAACAGCAAAACACACAAGATGATGGACGGAATGTTGCACAATGGCAAAACACTCACCCCCAGTCACAGATCTGGGTTTAATCCATCGTTATTTTGCTCACCACACCACCCCAGTTCAGACATGGCCATATGCAAATCAGTCTTGACCCTGTGCCTCATGGGAACAGTCCAGCCCGAACTGCCAAGCCATGTCTTCCCTGGACCGGAATCAAGCATCCTAGGACCGGTTTCTGGCTATCAGCCGTCATCAGCCAGGATAGCTTGACTCCAGTGGCGTAGTGAGCACGGGACCCACGTCTGGGCATACCCTTCCCACATAGGGTGAACAGCAAAACACACAAGATGATGGACGGAATGTTGCACAATGGCAAAACACTCACCCCCAGTCACAGATCTGGGTTTAATCCATCGTTATTTTGCTCACCACACCACCCCAGTTCAGACATGGCCATATGCAAATCAGTCTTGACCCTGTGCCTCATGGGAACAGTCCAGCCCGAACTGCCAAGCCATGTCTTCCCTGGACCGGAATCAAGCATCCTAGGACCGGTTTCTGGCTATCAGCCGTCATCAGCCAGGATAGCTTGACTCCAGTGGCGTAGTGAGCACGGGACCCACGTCTGGGCATACCCTTCCCACATAGGGTGAACAGCAAAACACACAAGATGATGGACGGAATGTTGCACAATGGCAAAACACTCACCCCCAGTCACAGATCTGGGTTTAATCCATCGTTATTTTGCTCACCACACCACCCCAGTTCAGACATGGCCATATGCAAATCAGTCTTGACACTGTGCCTCATGGGAACAGTCCAGCCCGAACTGCCAAGCCATGTCTTCCCTGGACCGGAATCAAGCATCCTAGGACCGGTTTCTGGCTATCAGCCGTCATCAGCCAGGATAGCTTGACTCCAGTGGCGTAGTGAGCACGGGACCCACGTCTGGGCATACCCTTCCCACATAGGGTGAACAGCAAAACACACAAGATGATGGACGGAATGTTGCACAATGGCAAAACACTCACCCCCAGTCACAGATCTGGGTTTAATCCATCGTTATTTTGCTCACCACACCACCCCAGTTCAGACATGGCCATATGCAAATCAGTCTTGACCCTGTGCCTCATGGGAACAGTCCAGCCCGAACTGCCAAGCCATGTCTTCCCTGGACCGGAATCAAGCATCCTAGGACCGGTTTCTGGCTATCAGCCGTCATCAGCCAGGATAGCTTGACTCCAGTGGCGTAGTGAGCACGGGACCCACGTCTGGGCATACCCTTCCCACATAGGGTGAACAGCAAAACACACAAGATGATGGACGGAATGTTGCACAATGGCAAAACACTCACCCCCAGTCACAGATCTGGGTTTAATCCATCGTTATTTTGCTCACCACACCACCCCAGTTCAGACATGGCCATATGCAAATCAGTCTTGACCCTGTGCCTCATGGGAACAGTCCAGCCCGAACTGCCAAGCCATGTCTTCCCTGGACCGGAATCAAGCATCCTAGGACCGGTTTCTGGCTATCAGCCGTCATCAGCCAGGATAGCTTGACTCCAGTGGCGTAGTGAGCACGGGACCCACGTCTGGGCATACCCTTCCCACATAGGGTGAACAGCAAAACACACAAGATGATGGACGGAATGTTGCACAATGGCAAAACACTCACCCCCAGTCACAGATCTGGGTTTAATCCATCGTTATTTTGCTCACCACACCACCCCAGTTCAGACATGGCCATATGCAAATCAGTCTTGACCCTGTGCCTCATGGGAACAGTCCAGCCCGAACTGCCAAGCCATGTCTTCCCTGGACCGGAATCAAGCATCCTAGGACCGGTTTCTGGCTATCAGCCGTCATCAGCCAGGATAGCTTGACTCCAGTGGCGTAGTGAGCACGGGACCCACGTCTGGGCATACCCTTCCCACATAGGGTGAACAGCAAAACACACAAGATGATGGACGGAATGTTGCACAATGGCAAAACACTCACCCCCAGTCACAGATCTGGGTTTAATCCATCGTTATTTTGCTCACCACACCACCCCAGTTCAGACATGGCCATCCAGACGTCGGCATGCACCCACATCAACAGACACAGGCACCACACCAGCAGGGAAGGTCCGCCGCACTCCTCCTGACACGCACACACAGGGTGAGGTAGGCACACCCACTGGGTCGGGGGGCAAACGTGTGACACGCAGCCATAGTGGGAGTCCGCATTCCACCCAGTCCACTCCCTCCAAATCCCCTCCCCTCAGCTCTCCTGGCCACATCTCCCCCAAGGACTCCTTCATGGCCGCTCTGTCCCTGAGCCCCACAGTTACACCACCACGCAAGCGGTCAAGGAAGTCCTCGGTCAGGGTGGTTGAGTCTCCCCCCCTGTCTCCACCCTCCCCCAGTGGCGCTGCGACCCATCCCTCTGACCCCCCCCCCCCCTCCTTGGGGCCTGAGGTCCCTTCGGGTGCAGGGGACTCCCTGGAGGACCTTGCAAAGGTGTGTAGTGCCATCCTGGCCTCCGCCTTTGGCACTGACCCACCCCCTGTGGTGGAGTCCTCCATCCCTGCACCCACAACGCCGCCCCTTTGCCCTGATGTCCCTGCGGTGCCTGGTGCTTCCCCCCCCCCTGATGCCCTCGCCAGTGTGGAAGACGATGCCATTTGACTATGCAGGCAAGGTAGGGGACACGCATCCCACTGTGTCCCCCATCCAGCTGGGAATCATTGACTGCCCTATGGGCTTTGTGAATATTGAACTGCCTGCGATCCACGGACATTGTGCTCATGCTGAATAAAGCTTAATTTTGTTTTCATTATCACACTACTGCTATGCTGGTATTGGTGTTGGTGGGGCTGCTACATGGTTTTGGGTGGTGTTTAAGGGTTTGGGTGTGTGGGATATGTAGTAGTGTGCTGCTCATTGGGGGGACCCTGGGATCTGTGTGCCATTACAAGGTGTTGGCTAACTTTCTTTGTTCATGTAAGCAGTTACTGCATGGTGCACTTGTCCCAGGGTGTATTCCTTCCTCTGTGTACCCAGCTTTCTTCCCTGCAGGGTGTTCCCAATGTTTAGCGCAGAGCTGTGTCTACATGAGCTGTGTGTGTGACGGAGCCCTTCTACTTTGGCCATGCATGCAGGGCCATGTCTCCACCTGCAACAATCGTGGCATCCTTGGTGATCACTGTACTTGTGTGTGGAGTCTGTTGACATGAGTTCATGGGGACATGTTCCCTTGTAGGCAGTATGCATGTGGATAATTCTGGCCTCACACACATGTGTTACACCCCTCCTGTCTCCGGGCACTGCTGGGAGGACTCCACACCCACCCCTCCTGTCTCAGGGCACTGCTGGGAGGACTCCACACCCACCCCTCCTGTCTCAGGGCACTGCTGGGAGGACTCCACACCCACCCCTCCTGTCTCAGGGCACTGCTGGGAGTGATAGGCACACACCCCTCCTGTCTCAGGGCACTCCTGGGAGTGATAGGCACACACCCCTCCTGTCTCAGGGCACTGCTGGGAGGACTCCACACCCACCCCTCCTGTCTCAGGGCACTGCTGGGAGTGATAGGCACACACCCCTCCTGTCTCAGGGCACTGCTGGGAGGACTCCACACCCACCCCTCCTGTCTCAGGGCACTGCTGGGAGTGATAGGCACACACCCCTCCTGTCTCAGGGCACTGCTGTGAGGACTCCACACCCACCCCTCCTGTCTCAGGGCACTGCTGGGAGGACTCCACACCCACCCCTCCTGTCTCAGGGCACTGCTGGGAGGACTCCACACCCACCCCTCCTGTCTCAGGGCACTGCTGGGAGTGATAGGCACACACCCCTCCTGTCTCAGGGCACTGCTGGGAGTGATAGGCACTCACCCCTCCTGTCTCAGGGCACTGCTGGGAGGACTCCACACCCACCCCTCCTGTCTCAGGGCACTGCTGGGAGTGATAGGCACACACCCCTCCTGTCTCAGGGCACTGCTGGGAGGACTCCACACCCACCCCTCCTGTCTCAGGGCACTGCTGGGAGTGATAGGCACACACCCCTCCTGTCTCAGGGCACTGCTGGGAGTGATAGGCACACACCCCTCCTGTCTCAGGGCACTGCTGGGAGGACTCCACACCCACCCCTCCTGTCTCAGGGCACTGCTGGGAGTGATAGGCACACACCCCTCCTGTCTCAGGGCACTGCTGGGAGGACTCCACACCCACCCCTCCTGGCTCAGGGCACTGCTGGGAGTGATAGGCACCCACCCCTCCTGTCTCAGGGCACTGCTGGGAGTGATAGGCACCCACCCCTCCTGTCTCAGGGCACTGCTGGGAGTGATAGGCACCCACCCCTCCTGTCTCAGGGCACTGCTGGGAGGACTCCACACCCACCCCTCCTGTCTCAGGGCACTGCTGGGAGTGATAGGCACACACCCCTCCTGTCTCAGAGCACTGCTGGGAGGACTCCACACCCACCCCTCCTGTCTCAGGGCACTGCTGGGTGGACTCTGCACACACACCTCCTATTTCAGGATATGTACGCTTGGAACATACATGGTGGGGGTACGCTCCATGCATTGGAGGTGAGGGTTCGAGTCGTACTTACACTGTTGGGGTGTGGGGTACGCTCCTTGCATACGCGGGTGAGGGTACGGGTCGTACTTACACTGTTGGGGTGTGGGGTACGCTCCTTGCATACGCGGGTGAGGGTACGGATCATACTTACACTGTTGGCAGGGGGGGTACGCTCCATGCATACGCGGGTGGGGGTTCGAGTCATACTTACACTGTTGGGGTGTGGGGTACGCTCCTTGCATACGCGGGTGGGGGTACGGGTCGTACTTACACTGTTGGGGTGTGGGGTACGCTCCTTGCATACGCGGGTGAGGGTACGGGTCGTACTTACACTGTTGGGGTGGGGGGTACGCTCCTTGCATACGCGGGTGGGGGTACGGGTCGTACTTACACTGTTGGGGTGTGGGGTACGCTCCTTGCATACGTGGGTGAGGGTACGGGTCGTACTTACACTGTTGGGGTGTGGGGTACGCTCCTTGCATACGCGGGTGAGGGTACGGATCGTACTTACACTGTTGGGGTGGGGGTACGCTCCATGCATACGCGGGTGGGGGTACGGGTCGTACTTACACTGTTGGCATGGGGGGTACGCTCCATGCATACGCGGGTGGGGGTACGGGTCGTACTTACACTGTTGGGGTGTGGGGTACGCTCCTTGCATACGCGGGTGAGGGTACGGATCGTACTTGCACTGTTGGGGTGGGGGTACGGGTCGTACTTACACTGTTGGCATGGGGGGTACGCTCCATGCATACGCGGGTGGGGGTACGGGTCGTACTTACACTGTTGGGGTGGGGGGTACGCTCCTTGCATACGCGGGTGAGGGTACGGGTCGTACTTACACTGTTGGGGTGGGGGTACGCTCCTTGCATACGCGGGTGAGGGTACGGGTCGTACTTTCACTGTTGGGGTGGGGGGTACGCTCCTTGCATACGGGGTGGGGGTAGGGTCCGTACATATCCGTCCCCACGCTATGTGATGCTTGTGCGGCCCGTACCCAGGCCTTTGCCACGTGGGTACGATCCGTCCCGCCATTGTTGGGGTGACGTGTGTGTGGGCATGGTACGACTCGTACCCACGCTCTTCAGGCGTGGGTACGGGACGTACCTGTCTGGTTGTGTTGCCGGTTCGCGTGGTGACGGACTTCCGTTGTGGCGGTCGCTGGCTTATCAGGACACGCCCCCACCCCCTCGTGGTGACCAGGGCATGGGAGTCAGGTATGTCCAGGCCATGTGTGGTGTGTGACTTATGTGGTTGTTTTGTGGCCTGCCCTGGTCCTGCAACCCCCACCCCACCCCACTTTCCCCCCTCCCTTAGTTATTCTGACCTTCTGCGGCGTCTGCGTCGTAACCTGTAGAGGAGGTGGACTGCTATGAGGGCAGGGATGACTCGTAGGTTCGGGTCCATGTCTGTCCGTCGCGTACTGGTACTCCTTGATCGCGTCGTCCTGTCGCGTACGGGTCCTCCTTGATCGCGTCGTCCTGTCGCGTACGGGTCCTCCTTGGTCCCGTCGTCCTGTGTGTCCGTCGCGTACTGGTCCTCCTTGTTCGCGTCGTCCTGTCTTTCCGTCGCGTACTGGTGGTCCTTGTTCGCGTCGTCCTGATTTCCCGGCAGTTTTTGGGTGCCGGAAAATATTCACCGTGCGGGATGACGTCGGTGCGAATCGTAATTCCTGGTTCGTGAATGGCTGGCTGCGAGCGTCCCGACGTCAGGTCGGCGCTTTCCCGGATGGCATTGGTAGGGTTTTTTTGTTCGGTCGGGCTTTTTTACGAATCGTACGGTGATGGTGTACCCCTGCGAATCGTAATTCCTTGTTTGTAAAAATTGACGACCGGGTACGCGTCGGACGGAGATTATGCTCCGTCCGACGGTTCGTACCCGGTTTTTACCGGATCGTGATCGGCACCTAAGTGTAAAGAAAAAAAAGAAAAGCTGATACTTTTACAATCTGTTGGATACCCGTATATTGGAGTGCAGCTCCTATTATGCTACTGCAGAAGAAGGCTTCCTTAGAGGCCATTCACAGTCACAGTTTGGGAGCCCAGGGCACAGCTTCTCTTATGCTGGTTTCTGCAAACAGTTTGTGTCTTGTGCCTGTGGGGTTGGAGAGCGCTTGTGCATCAGTGGCGACTTCCTTTCACTCCACATGCTGACCAAAGACAGTGAGGGATGACAGAAACTAGCCCCATACCAGTGCAACGACTGGTGGGTGCTCCAAGTGTGTCTCCCAGTCGGAGGCTGTCCATGGGTGATCTGTCCAGTCAAGGCATCATCAGGTTACTCACTGCTACAGAACAGTGAAAGGCTCACTGAGGGTGAAGTCATCTGGGATGGGAGCATCACCGCCCGGCGCCCAGGACGAATCCCGGTCATTATCGGGCCTGGAAACAGAAACAACTCTTCATCATAACACTGGGAGCCGTAACAGGGCAATTATCTTAATGGACCAAGCAATGAAGAGAAGGGAATGGGATGGGCCGAGAGGCTGGTACTGTTTTAATTTAATTCAAGTAAACAACTGAGCCTGCTTCGGGTGGAGATCGCCATATGAACCCACCTCTCCTGGGCTGGGCTCACATCTGGATCCTGAACAGCATCCTCTGCTGCTGCACCGCGTTTCACATAGGAGCTATTAATGTGCTAGTAATGCGTGGCAATAACATTTAATGTGGTGATGCGGACGCCAGCACTAAAATGCATCACATTAACCCGCAATGCATGCTAGTTGGCAGGACTACTGCAGTGAGGAAGTTCAAAACGCTGGATGGCTTGTCTCTCTGCAGTGCAGTTGCCGGTTACAGTAGCCCATGGGTACTCACCAACATTTTCCCGGGGCCGCACATTTCGTCTATGGTGTTGACCGAGGGCCGCACTGATGCCAGCAGGGGTGTCAAATGGGTGTAGGGGAAGCATAGCATGTATATCTAGTGGCTGTCCTTAAAAATGAAGGTGTTCCTAAACTTAAGGGCCTAGTTACTTCCTTTCCCTAACTCCAATTAACCTTTAAATAAGTGTTTGCTGTATATTTAACGTTTTTTTCATGTTAGTGCTGAGTCGAGTTGACAGCAACCCAGTGCTGCTGCTGCCCAGGGGGCCGCATGTAAAGGTCAGGAGGGCCGCATGCGGACCCCGGGCCGTACTTTGCATTTCACTGCTGTAGACTGTTACTGGAGAGTTAGAATATGTGCGTGGGCTACTCAGGAAGGGAAGGATGGAGGTGACTATATTTAGCGGGACTGGGTGGGCTGTTGATGTTCTCTCGGTAGGGGATGTTGGCGTCAGAATTAAAGCAAGTAGGATAGGTGCCTGAGAATAGTCATTGGTTCAACAGGTAACTAAGGGGATGCAGTGAAACTGAAGAGGTGCTTAGTACTGTATTTACGAAAGAATTTATGGGGTGGAGAGAAGCTTCACTGACAGAAGGGTGGGGTGAGAAAGGTTGGAGGGACAAGAGGGCTCCGTGTGTACAATGGGGTGTGAAATGCAAAGGGAGCGGTGGGGAGAATTTGGATGTATTGTATTCTTAAACGTAAGACAGCTGGTCTTCCTGGGTGACGCCAATGGCATCAGGGTTGAGCTCTCCAAGAAAAGTTGAGCCGCAGCTCATGAAGGGTGATGTCAAGTTATTTACGGTACACCCGAGGTGGATGAGGGAAGCCTAAAGGAGGACAATGTTGGGGATGAAGGAGGAATAGAAGCCATTGGTTGTGTTTCAGAAAAGGTGGCATCATGGGCGGCAGACAGATCAATTGATCTTGGTCCTAGTCAAACCAACTGCCCCTACAGCATGTAGTGTTGGGGGCCAGAGTGAAGGTGGTGTCGTAAGGGCTGTATGTGACCCATACTCTATAGTGGGGACCTGGATTCAGGTTTGGCAATGAAGTCCAAGGGTGGGTATGTGGGCTGAAGTGTTTGCTGCTGATGATAATCTTGTTGCATATGGAGCTGGTACTCCATACGCAGAAGGAAGGGATAAAATGTGGTTATTTGTCAACCAGCGCGCGGGGATGAAGAGATTTGACAATACAGAGGATACTTACCATCTGTGGGAGGAAGGAGGAGGGCGCTGGAGCTTGGTCCTCATATGGGCACGTGGATAAATGGGCTGAAGTTGTACTGAACAAATGATTGCCCATTGAAAGCATGACACGGAGTAGGCAGACCATAAGCAGATGATGGGTGGGGGTGGACTGCAATTACTGTAAAATACATGCTTCTTCAGACAGCTCCTCCCTCCCCCTACTCATTCATCATTCCTCCACCCACCAGATTTCCAGCACAAAAGCGACTCGCAGGAGGTCCACGTGGTTGTATATGTATCTATGTATTGCAATGGTATGCGTGTGGGTCTAGCAGATCTTAGGGTAGGGCAGCTCTCCCCAACAAGTGGAACCCCACACCTGACTACTTGTAAAGTATCTACTTGTTGCAGAAAGATGTTTCTGTACTCACTGTCAGCTAGTGGACTGGTCCGTGGTACCCGTCAGCAGTATGGGTGTGTTTGTAGTGACTTAGGGAGAAACTGAGACTTTGTAGGTCCTCTGTCCACAGAAAAGAAGCATCACATCTAAAGGTCTGCAGCAGAGTTACACTGGGAGCGCAATGCGTACAAAGGTCACTGCCATTGGGTGGTTTGACTTCATAAGGAGAACTGGGCAAAGTTTATTTTCCTTGATTTGTTTACTTGTTGAATAACTCCTTGGCCGGCTAATTTGGACTCCTACATTTCTATCTTGTTTGGTTGCCGTGTTACCTATCATGCAGGTCAGAGGCTGGAATTTTTTTATCCACCAGTATGCCTTCTGCACGGTTTACACACGTGTTCCTTCAGTGCTTTCTGTGGGTCATAATAAAGGTATACGCACGTTTATGTTATCTGTTACCTTATTATTAAGCAAGACTGGAGATAATTTGTTTCTAAGTTATAATTGATCCCAGTTGCTTACTCTTTTTATCATCTTACCCATGAACTTTAGTTTTTATCAGAATAATATTATGACTGGATGCTTAATTATTATGATATAATGAACTAGATGGTCGAAATCTTTTGCCGCTACATAGCTCTTTATTCCCTTTTTTAAGAAAATTGGAGATGACTATCTTATAACATAATCGATCCATGTTATTGTTTCTTTGTTTATTACGCTTATGGTTTTGGTATCAAGTTATTACAATTCATTGTTTATTGAAGGTGAAGTAATTAATTTTTCTCTATTTTTCTGCGCAAAAAAATACATTTAAAAAAAGTGTTGGCCATCGTCAGTTAAAAGAGGTATTACATGTGCTTTGAGATTGCATAATCTTTCAATGTTGTAATCTGATGAACGTAGCACAATTGATTCCTTATCATAAGAGATGTGTCTTTCCCAGTTATAAGCTAGGATCTTGAAAACACCAACCTCGTCCGAAACGGAAGTTGACAATAACTTCACTCTGGCCCAGGTTCTTTCCACTCTGAATAAAGTGAGACTCCAAACCAATGTCTTGGATTCTTTAACACCTGCATTGGTCCATGGACGCCAATTCGTTGCCGCAGGGAGTAGCAGCTACTATCAATGCCTTTGCCTTTAGCACCACTTTCTACTCTGGTCTCAGGGGTGGTGAAGGCAAAAGGATGGCAAAAAACAGGGCCGTTTGAGCCCTGTTTGCTCTCTGAGGTATTCAATCCTTGCTAATTTCTCAGCAAATAGGAGGTTCATAAAATGCGACGTGTTCAGTCTTGTGCTGTAACTATGGGTCAAGGTGCGTAATGTCACTTTGGATGCCTCTGGCATTTTAGTGAAATAATGTCCTTACATCAGTCACAGAAGATTATTTTATGCCTTTCTCAAGCTGACGTAATGTGTAATTCAGCAAAAGATCTACTAACGCCCATCTTAGAAAAGAATGTTCTCAATTTAGTTCTGACTGATTAGGCAGACACGCTGGAGGACATTTTGTGGACTATTCAAATACCAAAAAAATAAAGCTGTAAATCTGAATACGTCACACTGATGGGCCCATTAAACCCATGAATTCGTAATAAAATGGGTACAAATAAAATGTGCACTGTATTTGTACCAACTCTAATTGAGCACAAACAGAACGTCCCTTGAAATGACGTGCTTTTGCATAGGGGTTATTTCCTGCACAAACCCGAGTGCGTGCAAAATTAGTTCAACTGTTGTTTGTGCACATTACTCCCCACTTGTTAGTGCACAAGTGTTAATTAGGTGCAAAACCACATCCGAGCTTTTGTACAGATTTTATTTGCACCCTCGTGTTTTGGCCCTGGTGACACTGCAAGCTTCTGAAAGATCCTGTTGGAATGTAAGCAGGTCTTTAGACATTTGCACATACATGCACATTTCATTTGCACATACATGGTGAGTGAAACAAGCAGGTGGATAATCAAAACACTCAAACCCTACAGTGCTTGATTCGTCACTCACATGATAATTGGGGAAATTGAGTGTATGATTTATGAAACTATTTGTTATATGTATTACCCTCTAGGGCATGGGCAAGCAAGTCTCATCCTAGTTCCAAAAAAATAATTAATTTACCTTCACAAAAAAGGGGAGGAAAAACCGAAGACCCCTGGACATGTGAAAGAGGCAAGAAGAAAAATAATTTAGGCAAGGGAAAATTATAACCCAATTTGGGAATCCCTTAGGGGTGTAAAACTGCCCTCACCCACTCAATGAGTGGCATGCTTCATCATAGGGCCGCTGCGACTCCCTGGTGCAAACCAACATCCAGAGAGGAGTGCTGGAAAAAAGAATATAGAAAAGAAAGAAATCTTAAATTAGGGATCCCTCACACAGAGAAAAATTGTAAAACTATCTAAGTGGGTATCCTCTGTCTTTTTTATGGATCCCACCTAGCAGGATTAACAAGCATTGGCATAGCCAATAGGTCTCGCTTTTGGGACCTTATAAGTGTTTAGCCATGCAACAGTTGCATAACTAAATACTTATAAGGTCCCAAAAGCGAGAGCTATTGGCTGTGCCAATGCTTATTTCTGTTTATTACTGCTCTGTAGTAATGGCGGCGCCCATGCTTTAGCTTAAACATCTTAAGCTAAAGTCGGGTGCCGAGATTGCTTAAAAAGTAAAGAATTGTCTATTTCTTTACTTTTGAAGCAATCTCAGCACCCGACTTTAGCCTAAGATGTTTAAGCTAAAGCACGGGTGCCACCATTACTACATAGAAGTAATAAACAGAAGAAAAAAAAGAACTCGCTCACGGAGAACATCAAAGCGGTCGTGCGGCCGCGAAAGTGAAAGTAATCGCGATCGCGATCAAACATCAAAGCAGCCGTGCGGCCGCGAAAGTGATAACGATCAAGCGCGCGCGCCCGTGCACATGCACTGTAGCTCTAGGCTGGCCATGGTAGCACTTTTTTGAGCCCTCACAAAAAGTCTCGCCAGACCAGCGCATGCGCTGGGTCAGGCGAGACCTAAAAATTGTTCAAATAAAGGATCTATGGGAGAGTAACAACCACATTGCCCTATCTGCTGTATCAGCATGTTACTGCCGTAAGTAGCTGCCCTTCCGGGTCGATGGCATTCGTCAGGATAGGGATCCCTACAAAAAGTTCTAGATTCGTACCCTCCTTGTCTTGTCCCTATGTGGTAGGGCACCTTAATTGTGGCTGTACTTGCCCTATTTGTAGACACACACCGTCTGTTTAACTATAAAGAAATAGCAAATAGCAAAATTAAAATTAAAATCCGTTATTGTTAGCTCTTAACCCTCCTTTGATCAAGCCCTCATTCCACCAAATGCCTATGCTTAAAATTGTATGTTCCCATTTCATCAAGGGAATATCGAAATATATATGTTATTATATTTTATTTTATATAATTATATTCACATATATATGTGTCCCAAGTTAAAAGCGCCAGCCATACAATCCATTATCAGTGACCTAATATCCACAGGTGCTCAGTGAAAAGCTACTTACCCGAGTCTCATCAATGATGATCCTAACTCAAGGATAGAGTGGGAACCCCGTCCTGTAGTCACACTCTGAAATAAAGCATCATCTCTTTGTATATTCTTGCTGTAATACATTGTAGCTGTGACACATAAAAACAGGGGACCTGCCTAGACAGGGCGTCCCCGATGAAGAATTCAGACTAGGCATGGATTTATGAGACTTTGGTAACAGTATGTAATATACAGCAAGAATATATAAAGAGATGATACTTTATTTCAATGTGTGACTACAGGACGGGATTCCCACTCTGTCCCCACTCTGGCCTCTGTTAGGATCATCATTGATGAGACTCAGGTAAGTAGCCTTTCACTGACCACGTGTGGATATTAAGTCACTGATAATGGATTGTATGGCGGGCGTTTTTTAACTTGGGACACATATACATGTGAATATAATTATATAAAATAAAATAGAATACCATATTTTTCAATATTCCCTTTATGAAATGGAAACATACAATTTTAGCATAGGCATTTGGTGGAATGAGGGCTTGATCAAACGAGGGTTAAGAGCTAACAATAAGGGATTGAAATTTTAATTTTGGTGTTTGCTATTCCTTTATAGACACAAAGACGATGTGCGTCTACAAATAGAGCAAGTACAGCCACAATTAAGGTGCCCTACCACATAGGGACAAGACTAGGAGGGTACGTATCTAGAAGTTTTTGTAGGGATCCGTATCCTGATAAATGCCATCGACCCTGACGGGGAGCTACTTACGGCAGAATCATGTTGATACAAGATGAGCATGATCGACTGACGTATGAGCACTACGTAAAAAAGAAACCCATGCCCACCAAGTATGGTAAGAAACTGAAGAAAAAGATTTCCACTCCATGAGAATTACTTTGACTGCAATAGTTAGTAAAAGATCCAACAGTTGTAAATCCATGGAATCTAAAGGCAAAGGGACCGAGGCCGCCAACGGGCCTAAAAGAATTAATGGAAAAGAGAGTTGAAACTTGATATTAAAGATAATCATAAGGTGTTTGTGAATTAAACCCCAAAAGGGTTGGAGAAGAGAGCAATCAAAGAACATATTCTGGAAATCGCCTGGTGCCAGACCACAACACCAACATCGATTATCTTCTTTGAGATTTAACGAATATAAACGAGTGGGAGTCCAGTGAAGAAGATTAATAGAAAAAAACTTTGATTGCATTAATGAGGGGGCGATTTTATTACGAAGAGAGAGTCTACCAATATCTTGCCAAGTGTCTGAAGAAATATGATCAGTAACACCATGCTCGAAATGATGCAGCCATTTTTGCTGTGCAACAGTCTGCGAAGGAGGTGTCGAAGTCGACAAAAATTTATAAATCCTAGATGCAACATGACCAGATTTAATCCATAGTTGAAAAAGCGTAATCGTAGGGGAAGAAGAATGGAGATGTACTTTAGCAAGTGCTACCTTTATCTTAAGAAAGGTATAAAAATCTAAATTAGAAAGAGAGAATTGATGGGCCAGGGTAGAGAAAGGGAGAGGATCATTATTGGAATCATATAAATGTTTAACAAGCGAGATACCTTTCCCAGACCAATAAGACACCAAGTCTGGATCAATATTAATTTTAATTTTGGAATTCCGCCAAATAGATGACCATCTGGTTTTATGCAGTGGAATCGCCACTCTCTTATCAACCTTGCGAACCGCAGCAATAGTGTCTAGAATAATAGATCTAGAGAATGGAATAGAAAGGGTATGCGAGGTTAAGAAAGAGGCAGTCGGAAGAGGAGAGGCCAACTCCTGTTCTATTAGCAACCAAGCTGGAACATGAATAGAGGGAGAGGAAAACCAGAGCGCACCCTGAGAAGCCAAAAAAGCAGACTGGTATTTCCCCCAATCAGGAAGATTACAACCTCCCATATCATAGGATTTCCTCAAAAATTTATAGGCAATTCTAGCCCTTTTGTCATTCCATAAGAATTTGGAAGTAAGTAAATCAAGTTCGTGAAAAAAGGCATCAGAGAACTTTACTGGAAGCATAGAAGAAACAAAATTAATAATAGGTGTTATCATCATTTTAAGAGTTTGGAGACGGCCCCACCAAGAAATATGTTTCGGAGACCAATTTTCTAAAAGATGTCGCACCTTAAGAATAGTTTGAGATTCATTATAAGTAACCGTAGCATAAAGGGTGGAGCAAAAATAAATACCCAAATATTTTAGTTGCTTAGATTGCCACTTAAAGCCCGCCGAACCCATATGAGAGGAGAAACAGTAAGCATTTAAGGGGAACATCTCTGTCTTATCTTTGTTCAGGGTATACCCTGAAACCTTTGAGAAAATAGAAATTGTATCAGAAATAGCAGGGATGGCCAGTGCAATGTCATCCGAGAAAATGAGAACATCATCCGCATAAGCAGCTGTTTTTATCTGATGAGACCCAAAAGAGAACCCCTTAATATCAGGATGTAATCAATCATTCTGAGAAGAGGATCAATGGACAACAAAAATAACAGAGGAGACAAAGGACAACCTTGTCTAGTGCCTTGGCGAAGGTTAAAAAAGGACGACGTAGCACCATTCACTCTTAAGTTAGCTCTAGGTCGGGAGTAAAGAGACATAACCATACGAATAAAGGAATCACCAAGGTTATGCGCACATAAAACAGCTCGTAAAAAAGGCCAAGAAACCTTATCGAAGGCCTTTTCAGCATCATGGGCCAAGGCCGCCGCCGGAAGATTGGATCGCTTGGCGGCACCGAGAATGTGACAAAAAGTACGGATATTATCACGTGCAAGACGTCCCTTTACAAAACCCGTTTGGGAAGGATGAACCAATTGAGGAATAAAGGATTCTAAACGTTTAGCTAAGATTTTAGCAAAAATCTTAGCTTCCATATTAAGAAGGGAAATAGGTCGAAAATATTTGGGGTCTGAATGGTCTTTCCCTTCTTTGGGGATTACTACAATAGTAGCATCCGCAGCGGAACCAGACACAGAGCCATCTTTAATAAAAGCATCAAAGACCACTTGTAGTTTAGGAACAATCACAGAAAGAAAGGTCTTATAAAACAAAATAGGATACCCATCGGGACCCGGAGCCTTACCGGAACGAGTAGCTTTAATCGCGGAAATAATCTCATCAGAGGTAATCGGGCAATTCAATGAATTATTATCTTCCTCCGATACAGCTTTCAAAGAAACTGCCTTCAAGAACTCCTGGCATTGTTCAAAAGAAGCTTGAGTAGCGGGGGTATATAAATTATTATAGAAATCGCGAAAGACCTCAAGAATCTCTTCAGTCTGAAATTATTTCTGACCAAGATGATCAGAAATAGAAGAGATTTGGAAAGATTTATAAGAAGATTCCTGGAACTTCAATGTAGCTGCAAGGATCTTGCCCGCGCGATTTTTTGACAGCAACTTCTTAGATTTCTGAGCCTGAAGACCAATATGAGCCCTCTTAGTGACAATAGTATTGTCCGTATATTTTAAATTCTTAATAAATTGTAAGCATGACTTATCCTTAGAATGTCGAAAAAGAGATTCCTGACGTTTAATCTCATCCGCTAAGTCCGTGAGTTCCTTTTTAATGGCAACATTTCTCCGTGACATACACTTAATGATCTGACCACGGAAAGTGCATTTAAAAGAGTCCCAGAGAACAACAGGGGAGCTCACCGAACCAACATTCTCAAGGAAAAACGTCTCAATATCTTTAGAAAACTCGCGGACCTGGGAATCATCATGTAAAATTTCTGTGTTTAGTCTCCAAGATCGGGACCTTGCCCTAGGAGCAAAAGACATAAGAGTGAAGGTCACAGAAGCATGGTCTGAAACTAAAATAGGATGAATAAGTGGAGAAGAGGAAGATTGAACAAGAGAGGAGTGAACCAAAAGATAATCAATGCGTGAAAAAGACGAATGAGGGGAAGAGAAAAAGGAGAAGTCACTGCCAGTGGGATTATGGAGACGCCAAACGTCCTGAAGATGGATCGGAGAACACATATTAATCATTTGTTTATGTGCTTGAGGGGGACGAAAGTTAAAGGCAGAATTCCTATCCAATATAGGATCCATTGGTAAATTAAAGTCTCCACCTACAATAAGATTGCCCAAATGAGGTGTGTCATGTAGCTTTTTGGTGATTGCTTTCCAAAAAGACGGATCGTCTCTATTAGGGGCATAAATATTCATGACAAAGAGAACAGCATTACCATCGGACACCTTAGATAGTAACCAACGTCCCTCTGTGTCCTGTTCAGAGGAAACGATAAATAATCCAGAATGTTTCGAAACTAAAGTAAGTACCCCATTTCTTTTACCACAAGCATCTGAACACGCAACATCAGAAACCCAATCTTTCTTCAGAAATAACGCCTCCCTGACAGAGACCTTTGTCTCTTGAAAAAGGACTATATCCGAAGAAAGAGATTTGCAATAGTCTAAAATCTTTGACCTTTTAACTGGGTGATTTAACCCTTTAACATTAAGGGAGAGTATATTCAAACCAGACATAAAGCCAGAAACAAGAGAAAAGGATATTGCATAAATGATATATGAACAACAACCTCCAAAAAAATATGCTTCCAGACACTAAACATCAACACAAAACAGGGAGAGTCCAAGGAGGAAATCCAAAGAGAAAAGGAGAAAGAAGAGGAGGAAGAAGAGGAAGCAAGAAAGTGGACAGAAAAAGAGAGAGAAGAGCCCACAAGGAAGGTCTGAAAAAGACCAAATTCATACCAGGGGGAACGTGGGATAAAGAGCAAGAGAAACAACAAAGGAGTAAAACCCATCAGCAAAAATAGCCCCAAAAACAGTACATAATTGATTGTGCGTAATTAAAAAGAAGAACCATCTAGAGGATATGAACAGGAATTAATTATAATATTCTAGAAACAGTGCAGCATATAAGTCTATAAAGGCGACATGTGTAACAACAAAGTTAATAAATAGATACCACCTATAAAGGATCATGAGCTAAAAGCTATCGTCACTATTAGAGAGGATACTATATGGGACATTGTGAAGAAAATAAGTGAACCATAGTAGAAGACGGCATATAGTAAAGATCAATATAACAATCAATGAATCCCTATGGCAAATACATAGGAGAAATGAGACTATATATAAATATGTAAAAACTATAGATAAGCTTATAGATAACTGACCACAAATACAAAGAACCCAACAATTACAATACAACTATAAAATTCCGACCTAATCGAAAAAGACAATTAATAATAACAAGTAATCAAAACAAGCAATAATATAGCAGTGAAAGAGATATAAAACTAACTATACAAAAAAAAAAAATGAACACTAAATATAGCAATTAATAAGCATCTGATAAACATCTATGAATCAAACATGTAACCAAACGAAACACCAAAACATTAATAAACAATAGCGTACTCCATAAATACGAGACAACCGAAGACGATGATCAGGCAGAAAGACCAAAACCCAATAGAGAACAGACCAAGTCACACCCACAAATTTGAAGCAAATAAAGAAGTCATACAATGGGATAAGAAACGGACCCGGACCAATATGTGTAAAGACAAAGTGGGAAGGAAAGGAGTAATAAGGACGACAAGTGAACAGGTGTGAAACAAAACCATCAAGAAACACTACCACAAATTATTGGAAGAATCATCCAATAGAAATAACGACCATAAAAGACCACAACACTATAACGATAGGGAGGAAACACCAAAAGACGACAACAGCACATCAAGAACAATGAACACTAAAATCACCGCGCAGATCTATGAGAGATGAGATCAAATAGATCTGGCAAAGAAGAAAACTCATTGCAGTATGTAGAGTCGCATCAGGTGCCAGAGGGACCAGGTTCAAGCGAGGCCTCCACTTGAAGATCCATCTGTGCCTCCATCTGATTATCCAAAAAAGAGGCCAAATCAGCAGGTTCATCGAAGACTCTGGAGCGACCTTTGAAAGAAATGCGGAATTTTGAAGGGCCGGCAAAAGAAAAGGGAATATTCATCTCAGCTAAACGCTTCCTGAGATTAAGGAAGCCCTTCCTCCTTATTACCGTGTCCCTGGCAAAGTCTTGCGAAATTGAAATGCGATGGCCATTCCAAGAGACAACTCTAACCTTCCGCATATGGGCCAGAATTTGTTCTGTATGTTGATGGCGCAGTGGCTTAAAAATTATCGCTCTAGGTTGCGTAGCAGACTTAGGACGAAAGGTGGGAACACGGTGTGCACGTTCCAGTTCAAAATCTCTTTGGAAAGAAATTTGCAACGTAGAAGGAATCCACTGATAAAGGAAGTCAATCATAGAAGATGCATCTTTCTCAACATCCTCCGGAAGACCAAAAATGCGCAGATTAGATCTACGGTTACGATCTTCTTGTTCAGTGAGGTCTCTCCGCAATGCTGCCATTGAGCGCTCTAACTGGCAGAGAGATCTAGATTGCTTTTGCATGGAATCCTCTGCGCCACTAATATGTGCTTCTGTGTCCGAAACACGAAGGGAAAGGGCCTTAAAATAATTTCTGATGGCTAACACCTCCACTTGCAACAAATCTGTGTTAGTCTTGGTAGACTGCGCAATTTCATAAACCTCATTAAGGCGCGACAGGATAGTCTCAAGAGTGGAACTGGGGTCTTTTGGCGCAGACTCAGGTGTAGGGGATATCTGTTTGGACCTCTTAAGAGATGCCTGAGATTCCTTTGCTTCTTTAGCATTAGGAGACGGGCCCATATTCGCAGCCATAGAGCACACCACCTCAGCAAGAGCAAAATACACCCCTTCAGGCTAATTAAGGAAAGAAAACGCCAGAGGAAGTAAGAAAACTCAATGTGCCCTAAGGAAATGCGCCAAAATGGAGAGCGCGCCCTCAGCAAAAGAACAGGAAAATAGTAGTGGCGTGCTTGCAAGGTCAAGGAAAAGAAAACCTCCTCACAAAAATATCATGCCCTGCAGGTACCAAGAGGGCTCCTTCCAACAGCCAAAAACAACCAAGAAGCAGGAAAAC
Organism: Triturus cristatus; assembly: GCF_964204655.1. Classification (NCBI taxonomy): domain Eukaryota; kingdom Metazoa; phylum Chordata; class Amphibia; order Caudata; family Salamandridae; genus Triturus; species Triturus cristatus. The sequence continues at coordinate 563,277,513 of NC_140590.1, forward strand.
ATAAGTCAAAGAGGCTCCATAGAAGGGCAATGGCGGTGCTCTGACGAGAAATATATCACAAAGAAACCAGAAATATGTTCATAATCGGCAGCAATTCAGCAGGAGGAAATAAAAAATCAAAATAGACTTAGGAAATGTAAAAAACATCACCAGCTCGTATTTCCCTTAGTCCTGGCCAGACTGTAGCAGTATCATCATCGTGCTGAAGAGAAAAAACATCTCCGCTCGTGAATAAGCAAAATGGCGGCCACTCGCGAAAACACCGAGCGTCACCTGAAGACGTCCGAAATGTGGTCACCGGCAGCGGTAAAGATCAGGAAACCTCCGTAATAATACACTTGGCAGCTTCATATCCCTGAGGCCAGCTTCTGAAGAGAACGGGGCATTCCGACGCGGCAGCAAAACCTCCGTCGGCTCCTACTCAGCACGGAGCTCAAGCGCTGACCGCCATTTCACAGCGGCGCGCAAGCCACGCCCCCTTCCAGCACTACTCTCTGGATGTTTGTCTGCACCAGAGAGTCACAGCGGCTCTATGAAGAAGCATGCCACTCATTGAGTGGGTGAGGGCAGTATTTACACCCCTAAGGGATTCCAAAGTTTGGTTGTAATTTTCTCTTGCCTAATTTTTTATTTGTTCTCGCCACTTTCACAAGTCCAGGGGTATTCTATTTTTCTTTCCCCTTTTTTGTAAAGGCAAAGAAATTCTTTTTTGGAACTAGGACGGGACTGGCTGGCTTATGCCCTAGAGGATAATATATATAACAAATAATTGGTGAGTTATTATCCCTATTTTCAAGTCCTTCTCGTGTAGTGAGTAGTATAGTTGGTGGGAGAACGAGGGAAGGCTCAATCTCTCTTCCCTTTATTTTTGTGGAACTATGATTTATGAAAGCCCAGGTACTTGTATTTGCTCACATATGAAGATAGTTCAATGTTGAGGAATCAAGATATAAATAATAATTAATAATAATAAAGATATAAATGAGAAAGTTAGATACAGGTGTATGGCATAAGGAATTGAATATCAGAAGGATGGCTCCCTGGTTGAGAATCCCCTGGCTACTAGATGAAGGCATTCATGAGCTACAGGTCTCCTAATTGTGATGAAGGGTCAGCACTCAGCAATAGATGGAGACTGGGAGCAATCTCCTAAGCGACGAGATGGAAAGGAAGACTCAAGACCTAGAGGCGTCCCCAGGGATAGCCAGCTTAGTGAAATATGTTCCAGCATTTTAAATCCTAACCCAGCTTCAGACAGGCGTGGCTCTGGCAGAGCATATGAACTGACGGCCATGCTGTGACCTCCCAAAGTGGAGAAGTAGTTCCTCTGTTCGGAATGTTCATCTCCAACTGAGGAGCTCAAGTTGAGGAGTGTTTGACTGCATGGTGCTGCAAATGGCAACATTACAGAGAGGACTGCCTGCTTGACCCAAGAGGCCTGCTCATAGGCGGGGAGATCCCCTGCCACTCTGACTGAATGAATCAGGAGGAGCAAGACTGCAAAGGTTGTGGGGGTTCTGGCCTTGGATTGACAGCTCAAAAATGTCAGTGAATCATTCCCTCTGCTTAAAAAAAGAGTAGAAAATCACTTCTCCTAGGTGTTCTGGGTCCATTAAATCTACAAAGGCCCCAGGGCCCGGGGGTGGGTCACTACCTGCCTGGGGTTCGGTCACTGGACAAGGCTTTCTTATGGGCACATGGCCGAAGATCAGTGGCAGTCAACTCGAAGGGATAGGTTTTTGCAACTTCATCTTCACCTCATGTCCACTCTCATCAGTCCTGGGGATTAGCCATTGGACCCCATCACAATGGAGCAACTTCAGGAGCATAGCGTGCCCCCTAGGCCAAGATGCTGGAACAACAGAATAAAACATCAGCTGAGGAGGTTTGGTTAGTTAGAGAGCAACGTATGACCCTGAAGATGGAGGGATGGGAGCTTCAATTAACATGTCCTGAAAGCACATACATACATATCTGTATGAGGGTATGACGGCAAGCTCGTTTGACCAATGCGTATGGTGGAGAGTGATGTAACTTTTGGATTCGGGGACACATGGTCTTCCGCCTTTTGGTGTATTTTTTTAATGAATTTCAGTCTTTCTTTGATTCTTTAAGATCTTTTCGGCTTTCCAGGCACTATTAATGAACTTTACCCATTCTTTTTGAAGGTTTTATATAGTGCGAACAAGACCCTTGCGGGTATCAGAGCGCTTTACAATGTAAAATATAGAAGACACATATGCATGTAGTAAATAACATACAGCTCCATACAAAACAAGAATGGTATAGTCATGGTAACCCTGGATCTAGTGAATTTGGCCATGAGAAGAGATTTCACTTTTTTTTTAAAGCAAGCAGTGGAGGGATTCAGTCTAGTTTCTGGGGGCAGAGCATTCCAGATCCTGGGCACCATCCCCGAGAAGGCTTGATTGTATGTTTTCTTCTTGCAGAATGTTTGTGGTTTACGTAAAAGGTTACTGGCACTTCTGTACACTCTGTTGCCACTTGAAGACATCAATGTTTGTGCCAGATACCTAGGGGTGTTGTGATGGATGGCTTTATGCATCAAGCATGCGATTTTAGTTGAATTCTGGCTTCGAAAGGTAGCCAGTTAAGGGATCTGAGGTCCGGGGATATGTGAGAGCTTCTTTTGGAGCCGGTAATAAGTCCAGCTGCTGCGTTGATTGAAGCTCTAAGAGGGGCCATTGAGGATCTAGGAAGGCTGCAAAGAGAGATACTCCCATATTCCACTCTAGGGATAACTAGTGCTTGTACTGCCAGTTTGAAGTCTTTTTCGGGTAGAAAAGGTTTTAGTTTTCTCGATGTGTTCATCTGAAAGTTTGCTCCTTTTGTCGCATTGCTGATGTCTTTCTGCGTATTTAGATTTCTGTCCAGCGTTAATCCCAGTGATTTTGCTGAGCCGACAAAGAGAGGTTAGCAATTTAGTGCTGTTAGATGTTTGATCCAATCTTGAATTATGGTTACTTGGGAGGGTGGAGCGATGAGGAGGAATTTGGGTTTAAGGGTATGCAATTTAAGATGGTTTTCGGACAGCCAGGTCTGAGTTTTTTCTAGCGTTATGTTGAAAGATTTGACGTCTTCTAGTGAACGGATCTTTAAGTATAGTTGAGTATCATCTGCGTACATATATGATACTGTATGTTAGAAGAGTTGAGAATTTCGGTGAGTGGTTCCATGAATAGATTGAAGAGTGTCAGAGAGAAGGATGATCCTTGTGGGACTCCTAGGGTGACAGGGACGGAATTGGACAGGGAACGATTCACCTTGAATCATTGCGATCTGTTTTGGAGGAACGAGGTGAACCAGCTTAGAACAGATCCGGAGAGTCCCATTCTGTGTTTCAGGAGGTCTAACAGGTTGTCGTGTTTGACGGTGTCAAAAGCCAAGGAAAGGTCTAGCAAGATAAGCAAGCAGGCACCGTTTTTGTCTAGGATTTGTAGGCCATCGTCTAATATGTGGGTCATAGCTGATTCAGTACTGTGTCCTGCACGGAAGCCGGATTGATATTGGTTGAGGAGGTTGAAGTGGTCTATGTGTTTTGCAGGCTAATGGTGTACACATTTCTAAGAGTTTGGCCAGGGTCGGGATGTTTGATATTGGGCGATTATTATTTAAGTCTGCGGGGTCAACCGTTGGTTTCTTTAGGATGGGGATACCTGCCCGGATTTAAGGATTTCAGGGATGATTTCTTGAAGGAGGGAAGTATTTATGATCTTGGTCCAGAGAGGCAGTAGCAGTGGGATGAAGGATTTTATGCAGAAAGCCTTCGAAAGAGAGAAAGCAGTGCTACTCCTAAACCGAATGAATGGCAAAGGCTCGTGAGGCAGTGGTCCCCTAGATCTGTGGCGTGTCCAGTATTCAACAGGTGAGATCTGTGTACCTGGATGCTTATTACTGCGTACATGAGCCAGTCTCCAAAATAATATTTGTGGGCAGTGTGACTCCTCCAAGGACCTCCATAGGCAGAAAAAATAATCTTTAAACTGTGGTTAGGTAAGACAGGGATTAATGACTACGTGAATCATTGGAGTCATCGATGTAAAGCTTAAGGAGCTGCACTGATGGGATTAAATTGCATGTTATGGAAGCTGGCGTGGTGTCAGCTCTGCTGAGCCACAAACATAGCGGCAGAAGTCAGACAGGGACGAGCCCAATCATCAAACATTGACTTTGGCGTCTGGGTTAGATTGGACAGCTTCAGATGCTGTAAGGCAACAAGGTAGAGGCCCTCTGTTCTATTGGTTTGTTTATGTGCATTACACGTGTATGGACATGTATTCCTGTGTGCAATGGAGTGTGAGCATTTGGTTTGGCAGGCACCCACTGCTTACATAACAGTTACAAGGTGCAACAGCATTGAAAACACAATAGGATTGTAAACGATTACTGAGAATACAAAGCATAAAGTTTATTCAAAGCACGTCAGACCTGTAGGGCGTTATGCATGGTTGGACTGGGGCTCAAAATAGGTCCGGCACTAAATAAAAGTGGCCCACATTAGTTAATTAGAAAGCTAAAAATGTAGCCCGTGTTTGCAAACTGTGGCCGTATTGACCTTATATGGACATGCTGTTTAAGTGTTTTGCAAGGTATCTAAGACTGCATAGATTTGAGCCTACTGCAGCTAATATTTTTTTAATATCTAGGAAATCACCAGTAATAAGCATAGGTAAATGCATTAGGTATGTGATTAATAATAAGCTGTTTTTTGTTGTAAGTTGTGGCTTGCTGAGTAGTTGTACAATATAAGCTACAGAAAGTCTGTTAAAGTGTTATGACTTGTTTATGTACAAAAAGGCAATTTATTACGCTGTTACTAGTTGTATAGTGCGGGAAGTTGCCGACCCCACGGTCTTGGGCAACTTCCGCCCTATTTCTCTCCTGCCTTACCTAAGCAAGGTACTCGAGACGCACGTGACCACCGTCCTCAGTTCCTTCATCGAGGAATCCAACTTCTTAGACTCTCAGCAAGCTGGGTTTAGACCTGCCCACTCGACAGAGTCTGTCATCCTCTCTGTTATGGAGGAACTCCGTAGAGGCGCCGACTCCAACACCAGTCAAGCCCTGGTGCTTTTAGACCTGTCAAGAGCCTTCGACACGGTCGATCATTCCATCTTAGTCGACCGTATCGAAGAGGCAGGCATTAGCGGGACGGCCCTTAATTGGGTTCGCTCCTTCCTTGCAGACCGCCATCAATCGGTCCGTCTCTCTCAGTTCACGGCAAACCAGACGAGAGTCACCTGCGGTGTCCCGCAGGGTTCTTCCCTGTCACCCCTTCTCTTCAACCTCTACCTCACCCCCCTGATCCGCTCCCTCCGCGGTAGGAATGTCACAGCATTTAATTATGCAGATGACATTCAGCTCGTCTTCAATCTCGACTCCTCGGACGAAGCGGCTCTAGATTTCCAGTCCACCCTCTGCCACATCAGTAATTGGATGGGCACACACCATCTCAAACTTAACCCCGACAAGACGGAGCTCGTTCTTGTCGGAGGCCCTTCCAATCCCTGGAATTCCACCTTCTGGCCCTCCTCCCTCGGCCCTCCCCCCCACCCTGCTGACAAAGTGAAAAGCCTCGGGGTTTACATCTCCCACGACCTCTCAATGCAGCATCAGGTCAGTGCCACCGTGTCCTCCTGTTTCTTCCAGCTCCGGAAGATTCGTAAAATAGCCCACTTTCTGACCACTGAAGCCCTCACCTTGGTACTACTGGCATTAGTCATCTCCCGCATCGACTACGCCAACGCCCTATACGTTGGCATCCCCCAATATCAAATCAACAGACTACAACTTATTCAGAACCAAGCAGCTCGCCTTATCTATCACCAACCAAAACACCATCACGTCCGTCCCCTCCTCAAGGCCCTCCATTGGCTTCCTATTTCGGAGCGCTGCAAGTTTAAACTCGGTTGCCTAACCCATAAATCTCTGGCAGGCACCGGCCCTTCCTTCATTTCCTCCCTTCTGCACCCCTATACCCCCTCTAGGAATCTCCGCTCCTCTCATCTTGCGCTCCTTCAGACTCCCCGCTTCAAGCGCAAAAAACACGGCGGTCTTAGGTTACCTTTCTGGCACCCTCTTTCTGGAACTCTCTACCGCTGGAATTGAGACTTTCCTCCTCTTATCTTCACTTCAGGTCCCTCCTAAAAACCCACCTCTTTCTCGGTATCTATTCCTAAATCTCTTTCTCCTTGCCTTTGCTTCTGCCTCTCGTTGATTAAAGTGAATAGCGCCAAGAAACCGTCCGGTGAATGTCGCGCTTTACAAATAATTTTTACATTACATTTTTACATTACATTTACATTACATTACATTACATTAGTTATAGCGAAATTTTGAAAAATTAAATGAAAGAGGGAAATAATAGAATTAAATGATGTAATAGCAATATTATATGTGTAGAGGAGTTCTGACAACCTTTGGACCCGGTGCCACTGCACCTGCTGCCCCATTAAAATCATGCCCCTGGTGCCTGCAAGATAACTACATTTGAGACTGCCTGTTTAGTATTAAAATATAGCAATATTTGGTGTTTAGTGGAGTTCTGACAACTTTTGGCCCCAGTGCCCCTGCACCTGCTGCACCATTCAAATCATGACCCTATTGCCTGTAAAGTAACTGCACTTGTGACTGCTTGTTTAGTTGTAAAATATTACAATATTTGGGGGCTTATTTATGGGCACTTGCATCACTTTTGCACCGCTGGTGCGTCACTTTTTGTGACGCACCAGTGGCGTAAAAAATACACCATGTTGAGCCATATTTACAAAGTGACACATCTAGGTAGATGCGTCACTTTGTAAACCCCTGCGCCACATTATACCTGCGCCAAGTATAATGTATGCAGTGGGGCATTCCGATACAAGAAAGGGTCGTAGAGGTGACATAATGAAATCTATAAGATTTCACTGCGCCACTTCTAGGACGCAAATGCATCAATATCTTATGCCTGCCTCATGGCAGGCATTAACCTGATGCGGGAACATTCAACATGGGACTTGCCCATGTGTAATGACCCATTGCTGAAGTTGCGTCACTTTTGTGACACACTACAGCAATGCGTAATTTTTGCGTCTGCAGATACGTCAGAAATACTGACATATCTGTAACTCCTTACAACATGATGTGTCATACTGTAAATATGACCCGTCATTGGTGTCACAAGGAGGGCGCAATGAAAAGTGACGCATCAATGTTTTCTCGTAGCAATGCAACACTTTTCATAAATAAGGCCCCCGATGTTTAGAGGGGTTCCTAGATCTTTGGGTACCGGTGTCAAAGCACCTGCTGTACCATTGAAACCATGACCCTAGTGCCTGACAGGTAAGTGCACGTCTGATTGCTTACTTAGTAGTTAAAAATATCAATATTTGGTGTTTTAAGAAGTTCTGACAACTTTTGGCCCCCGTGCCACTGCACCGACAGCACCATTGATATATGGCCCTAGTGCCTGCTAGATAACTGAATTTGTGACTGCCTGTTTAGTAGCAAAATTTAGCAATATTCTGCTTTCAGTGGGGTCCCTAGAGCTTTTGGCCCCTGTGCCACTACACCTGCTGCACCATTCAAATCAAGACCCTTTTAACTGCAAGATAACTGTAATTGTGTCTGCATGTATAGTATTAAAATATAGCAATATTAGGTGTTTAGAGGAGTTCTGACAACATTTGGGCCCAGTGCCTCTGCTCCTGCTGCACTATTCAAATCATAAACCTGTTGTCTGCAAGGTAACTGCACTTGTGACTGCCTGTTTAGGAACAAAATATAGCAATTTTAGGTGTTTAGTGGGGTGTCTGGAGCTTTTGGTCCTGGTGCCACCGCACCTGCTGCACCATACAAATCATGACCCTATTGCCTGGTAGATAAATGCGCTTGTGACTGCCTTGGTTAGTAGTACAATTTAGCATTAGTTTGAGTCTAGTGGGATCCCTAGAGTTTTTGGCACCAAGCAACTGCACCTGCTGCGCCATTCATTCAAATACAAATCAAGTCCCTTTTAACTGCGAGGTACCTGCAATAGTGACTGTCAAATATAGCAACATTATGTGTTTAGAGGAGTTCTGCAAGTTTTAGGCCCGGTGCTACCGCACCTGCTGCACCATTCAAACCGTGACCTTGTTGTCTGCAAGGCAGCTGTACTTGTGGTTGCCTGTCTAGGAATAAAATATAGCAATATTAGGTGTTTAGTGTGGTGCCTGGAGCTTTTAGTCCTGTGCCACTGCACCTGATGCACTATTGGAATCATAACCCTGGTGCTGGCTAGATAACTGTACACATGATTGCCTGTTTAGTTGTAAAATGCAGCAATATTCGGTGTTTAGTGGAGTTATGACAACTTTGGCCCCAGTATCACTGCACCTGCTGCACCATTTAAATCAAGCCCCTTTCAATTGCAAGGGAACTACGATTGTGACTGCCTGTTAAGTAGAAAAATATTGAAATATTCGGTGTTTAAAGGAGTTATGAAAACTTTTTGGCCCAGTGCCATGGCACCTGCTGCACCATTCAAATCATGATCCTATGGCCTGAAAGATAACTGCACTTGTGACTGCCTGTTTAGTAGTGAAATATAGCAATATTGGTGTTTAGTGGAGTTTTGACAACTTTTACTGCACCTGCTGCACCATTTAAATCAAACCCCTTTCAACTGCAAGATAAATGCACGCAAACACGCGGTCGAACTCTGGGACCTGCTCGACACATCCGCCCCGGACGTCGCCTTCCTGACAGAGACCTGGATGAACGACTCCTCAGCACCGGAGATCGCCATAGCCATCCCGGACGGCTACAAGATCACCCGCAGAGATCGCACCAACGGAAAAGGAGGGGGAATCGCCATCATCTCGTGTCTGGAGGAAGTGTTACTCTGTTCTTGGCAGTATACTAGATCCGCCAGCCATTCTTTGAATTTCGGGGCCCGGCCTCTACCCCATCTGCAGGCCACTTTACGCTTTGCCAGCAAGAGTGAGATAGCAACATACTTCCTGTACTTTTTGGGTATCTGCGCCGTGTACCCCAGGAGCGCACGTTTCGGATCTCTGGTTAGGTGACTGTCTATCATGTCCTCTAATGCTGTAAACATGTGTTCCCAATACTCCCATACCCTCTCACATTCCCAGGCTAAATGCAGGAACCCTGCCCCTGGCCATCCACATCTCCCACAGCAATCATTGTCAACTAATTTAAAACGCAGCTTCTTAACCGGCGTATAATATAGTTGGTGCAAGAACTTATAATGTATTACACAGAGCCTGCTACTGGCCGATATCTGTGCAGTCTGATGACAGCAATATTGCCACTGGTCATCGGTTTCTTCGCTCTCTAATTCTTCCCCCCAACGTATTCTGGGCGGACTATCTACTCCCACCTTATGCGCTCGTATCGTGGTATTCCATCCGGACACCAAGTGCCTGCCATCCGTGGATCGTAACATCCGATGTAATGGCTCCAAAGTCTCAGGTTCCCGGGGGAAATCCGGGAGTAACGACCTCATACCCTGTCATAATCTCACAAATAAAAAGACATCCAGCGGGGTGTGCGCCTCTGCCTGCAGGAACTGTTCTGACGTGCGGTTGGATCCCTCATGAAAAAGATCCCCCCATGTACTGATCTGTGCACGCTTACATAGGTCTTGGAATCCTTTCTCCTGCAATAGTGTCAAGTTTGGGTGATATGTGAGTGGTAGTTTACGAGAATAAAGGAATGACGCATCTAAGAGGGCCACTATCTGATGCCATACCTCAACCGTGCCAGTGGTAGTGGTAGGGGATGTTGCTTGCGTGCACGTCGGACCAAATATGAGGCCACTAAGGGGTATTGGGTCCGTCCCAGTCTTCTACCGCCACTTGCGGCATATATCGTGCAGGATACACCCAGTAATAGGCATAGTGGGCTTGGGCGCTTAAAAAATAGACCTCAAAGTCAGGAACATCTAACCCACCCTGCTCATATGGCCTGGTTAATATGGACCATTTCAGTCGCGGCTGCTTTCCCCCCCACACCAATCGTATGAGTTCAGAGCGCAATGTGGCGAAAAAACCCCGCCCGGGGTGATAGGGAATATTGAGAAATAGGTACAGAAATTGTGGAAGTATCACCATTTTAATGAGCGACACTCGGCCCGCCATGGACAGGGGCAATGCCACCCAGCGCGTTATGTGACTATATCCTCCCTCATCGAAGGCGGCAATGTTCCCATCTCCAAGGATTCCTCGTACACTTTCTTGAGGACTGGCGCCATGATATCAATATAGCTTTTATAAAATTTGGCCGGCAGGCCATCCGACCCAGGCGCCTTCCCGTTTTTCAACTGCATGATTGCCTCTCGCACTTCGTCTAATTCAAATGGATGACATAAGAACTCTCGCTGCGCATCCCCGAGCCATCCGAGTGCAACCTCCCCCAGGAATTCCTCCAGCTCAAGCGATCCTCCTTTCTGAGATGTGTACAGTGTGCCATAGTGCATAAAAACCTTTCAAGTATGTCTAATGAATCTCGCTGTAATGTGTCATCGGGGCCTTGCACCTCTAATATGTATGTGCCGAAACGAGGGTGCCGCGTCACCTCCGCCAGGAAGAAGGAGCGTCTCGCCTCACCTCCACTGCAACATTCAGGTGCCTCCGCGTGAGCGCGGCTCTGCCTCCGCCGCCCGGCCGAGCCAGCACCACTCCAGCCGACGATCGCTCTGCACCAGGATCCCTCTCCGCGCTCCCGCTACAGGCCTGGCAAAATCCTCGATGTCCGCTCCCCCAGTGCCGATCATGCCGCTTACCTCCTCCTTGGCGTCACACAGGTGGGCAGACTCATACTAGCTCTCAGGCGGCCATCGATACTTGCTGTGGGGCTAGCGTGCAGCGCAGCGCGCCTCCTGCGGCTATTCCATCGTGGCCTATCAGCCGCATGTACCGCCCGCCACTCGCATGGACAGAGCTGCCGCCTCCCGGCTCCAGGAGAGTTACCGCTGTCTTCCGCTGGAGAGGTCAATGGCCGTTATTCGCCGCTAAGCAGCAGACAGCTGTCACCGCTAAGCACCGCTTGACTCTCCAGGCTTACACCACCATATTCGTGGGTCCTCAGCTTAATTTCTTCGAGTGGAGCAGGATAAATATCCGATTTTGGAGCCAGCCTGCGGGAGCCTCACTCAAAGGCGGCCATTCCGCTCGTGCGCCACCTAGTGCCCCAGATGGCACACTTCTTTAAGAACAAAGTTGAAATCATTTACAACTGCATGCTAGGAAACAACTGCCCAAATCAGGGTCACAGTCAACCAATCAGCATAGATGAAGTGGAATGTAAAACAGAGATGAGATTAGACCACTTCTCAAACCTAAGTGAGGAAGCTATGATCTCCATTTTAACAGAGATTAAATCCGGTTCCCCCCTAGACACAATGCCACCAGACATTTTGAGACAAGGAGGTAAAAAAACATCTCAACCACCGCAGCACTCATTTCACTGTCCCTGACACAAGGGACTGTCCCCCAATCTTGGTAACATGCTATTATCCGACCACTGCTAAAAAAGCCCCAGCTAGACCCAGCCGAACTAGGGAATTACCGACCCATCTCACTCCTGCCACTACTAGGCAAAATAGCAGAAAAACGTGTTAATCAGGCTCTGTCCCAATTCATAGAGGATAATCAGATACTACACACCACGCAAATGGGCTTCCGGCCCCAACATAGCACGGAGTCAGCTCTGTTGGTAGCAACAGAGGAATTGAAGGGAATCCTAGAACAGGGAAGTTCAGCAGCTATTCTGCTCCTGGACCTCAGCGCCGTCTTTGATACGGTGAATCATAAAACCATGATACTTAGACTAAAGGAAAACGGTGTCACAGGATCTGCCCTACAGTGGATAACCTCTTTCCTAGAAAACAGATCCTTTCAGCTCATGGAAGGCGAGCATTATTCTGATATCCTCCAACTGTCCTGTGGAGTCCCACAGGGCTCCGCACTAAGCCCAACACTCTTCAATTTATATATGCTACCACTAGCAGAGATAGTGCAACAATTTGGATTGTCAATAGTGTCATACGCGGATGACACCAAGCTGATTCTATCTGTGATGGAGGGTCCCCAATCAAGCCACCTCAACCTAGCGCCATGCATGATGCAGGTTGGAGATTGGATGAACAAGGGGTGCCTAAAATTGAACTGAGGCAAAACAGAGCTCATGTTCCTGGGGAATAAGGAGGTCCCAAGAAACACGATTAGTTGGCCTCCAGAACTAGGAGAGCCCCCGGTCCCTAAGACAGAGGTAAAGAATCTTGGAATCTGGTTGGACAAAAACTTATCCATGGAGACTCCAGCCAGAAAAATAGCAGGTTCATGTTTCGGGGCACTGCGAATGGTTGGGAAGATCCTACCGCTCATTCCTGAAACAGGACAGTTGTACAGGCCCTAGTTCAATCACGGCTAGACTATGGCAACTCACTGTATCTGGGCGCACCCAAGTATGTCATAAACAGATTACAGTTGGCACAAAACGCAGCAGATAGGATTCTACTCCACATCCCTAGGCAGCAGTCAGCCAAGGCAGCCCTAAAGACACTACACTGGCTACCAATAAAGTCCAGAATAGAGTTCAAACCACTATGCATCCCTCATAGAGCCATGAATGACAAAGGCCCGAAATCAATTAAAAAGCTTGTCACACCATACGTCCCAGGTAGGCATCTTAGATCCTCCTCAGACATACTCATGAAACAGAACAGGATAAAGAGTGCCAGATGGGGAGGTAGATCCTTCTCGTATCTAGCCCGTGGACTATGTAACTCCTTGCCTAGGGAAACACGCATGATAACGAATGACCTGGCTTTTAGAAAAAAGCTCAAAACATGGCTCTCCCCGTAATCCGCTACGCAACCTCTGTCAATTCTTTCAGCGCAGGGAAGCCCGCGGGCAGCTATGCACTTTGCAAATCCAATAAACATAAACATAAACATCGACAAGTCCACCCTCAAGGTCTCAACCGACTCCAACGACACCCTCAGCACTACCGAACACCTGCACTTCCAGATCCACACTGATCCCAACACCACCCTCAGAGGAACTCTGATCTACAGACCCCCGGACCCCGGCCTCAGCTCAGCGACTCCATCGCCGACTTCATCAGCACGCACGCCCTCACCTCCATGGACGACATCCTCCTGGGAGACCTGAACTTCCACCTCGAGAACAACAAAGACACCAACTCCACCACCCTGATCGACAACCTCGCCAACTTAGGACTCTGACAGCTCGTCACAACGCCCACCCACTCCACCGGCCACACGCTGAATCCCATCTTCTCCGCAAGCTCCCACGTCTCCTTCAGCCACACCACCGAACTCCCCTGGACCAACCATCGCTGCATCCACTTCACCTTCCAGATACCCACCACGCACCACCGCACCCAACTGATCCCCCGCCGCTGCTGGAGCAAAATCACTGAAGACCAGCTAAACACCGCCATCGCCCAAAGCCCACCCGCTGACCCCGACGCCGCTGCCAGCAACCTCAGGCGTTGGATCAACGACTGCTCCAACACCTTCGCCCCGATAAAGAAACCCTCCAACAGACACCAGCAAGAATGACAGCTGGTTCTCCGCGGACCTCCAGACCTCCAAACAAACCTGTCGAAGACTAGAGAAGAAATGGCACCGCGAACAGACACCAGAGAACCACACAGCCCACAAGAACGCCATGTGCCAACACCATCACCTCATTAGATCCGCCAAAAGGACCTCCTTCAAAGACCGCCTCGACAACAATGCACACAACAGCAAAGAGCTCTTCAACATCGTGAAGGAACTCTCCAACCCCAGCTCCAACACCAACGGCATCCACCATCGCAAGACCTGTGCAACTCTCTGGCCACCTTCTTCCACCGCAAGATCACAGACATCCACGACAGCTTCGACAACCAGACCAAAACAACAGCCAATGACAACTCAGACCCCACGACCACCACCCACAACAACCCCCTGCTCACCTGGACCAACATCAACGACGACCACACCATCAAAATTATGAACACCATCAACTCCGGCTCCCCGTCAGACCCGTGCCCACACCACATCTTCAGCAAAGCCAGTGCCACGTTTGCACCCCATCTGCGCAAGGCCATCAACATCTCCTTCGAGACCGCGACCTTCCCGGAGAGCTGGAAGGATGCCGAGATCAACGCCCTGCTCAAGAAACCCAAGGCAGATCCGAGGGACCTTAAGAACTTCCGGCCCATCTCCCTGCTCCCATGCCCGGCAAAGTTCATCGAGAAAACCGTCAACAAGCAGCTGACCCGCTACCTCGAGGAGAACAACATCCTGGACCCGTCCCAGTCCGGGTTCCGCAGCAACCACAGCACCGAAACTGCCCTCATCGCCACCACCGTTGAGATCAGGGCCCTGCTGGACAACGGAGAAACCGCGGCCCTCATCCTCCTGGACCTATCAGTCGCCTTCGACACGGTCTGCCACTGTACCCTACGCACATACCTCCACAACGCAGGGATCCAAGACAAGGTTCTGCAATGGACCACCTCCTTCCTCTCCGGCAGAACCCAGAGCGTCTGCCTCCCCCCTTTCCATTCCGAAGCCTCCGAGATCATCTGCGGCGTACCCCAAAGATCATCCCTCAGCCCGACATTGTTCAACATCTACATGGCCCTGCTCGCCCACATCGCCAGACTGCACGATCTCAACATCATCTCCTACGCCGACAACACACAGCTGATCCTCTCCCTCACCAAGGACCCCCTCACCCCCAAAACCAACCTCCACGAAGGAATGAAAGCCATCGCCGAATGGATGAAGAACAGCCGTCTGAAGCTGAACTCGGACAAGACGGAGGTCCTCATCCTCGGCTCCACCCCCTCAGCTTGGGATGACTCCTGGTGGCCGACCGCCCTGGGAGCAGCACCAATGCACACCGACCACGCACGCAACCTGGGGTTCGTCCTCGACTCAACGCTCTCCATGACCAAGCAAGTCAACACCTTCCATCCTCCTGCTTCAACACCCTCCGCATGCTCCACAAGATCTACAGGTGGATCACCACCGACTCAAGAAAACGGTCACCCAGCCCCTCCTCAGCAGCAGGCTGGACTACGAAAACGCCCTCTACGCGGGAGCCCCGGCCAAACTGCTGAAACGACTGCAACGCATACAGAATGCCTCTGCCCACCTGATCCTCGACCTCCCTCGACACAGCCACATCACTCCCCACCTGAGAGACCTACACTGGCTGCCCGTCAACAAGAGGATCACCTTCAAGCTCCTCACCCACGCACACAAGGCACTCCATGACACCGGACCAGCATACGTCAACAGACGACTCACCTTCTACACCCCGAACCGCCAGCTCCGCTCCACTGACCGCGCCCTTGCTACCATCCCCCGCATCCGAAGAGCGACCTCCGGGGGCAGATCGTTCTCGTACCTCGCCGCCAGGACCTGGAACACCCTCCCCATCCTCCTACGGCAGACCCAAGACCTACTAACCTTCAGGAGCCTGGCTGTTCGAGCAGTAGCAGCACACCCGCCCCCCCCCCCCAAGCGCCTTGAGACTCACGGGTGAGTAGTGCGCTCCACAAATTTCCTGATTGACTGATTGATTGTGACTGCCTGTTTAGTTGTAAAATATAGCAATGTTATTTATTTATTTATTTATGAAGTTTTGTATAGCGCGAACAAGATCCCGAGGGATATCAGAGCGCTTTACAATATGATGGAAGGAAGGACATCAATGCTATATCCACATCAAGTAAGAAAAATAAAAACAAAATGTTAGGTGTTTAGAGGAGTTCTGACAACTTTTTGACCCGGGGACTCTACACCTGCTTCACTATAAAAACCATGACCCTAGTGCCTGAAAGATTACTGCACTTATGACTGCCTGTTTAGTAGTGAAATATAGCAATAATCTTTGTTTAGTGGGGTGCCTGGAGCTTTTGGTCCCGCTGCCACTGCACCTGCTGCACTATTGAAATCAGGACCCTAGCGCTTCCTAGATAATGGCACTTGTGACTTACTGTTTAGCTGTAAAATATAGCAATATTTAGTGTTTAGAGGAGTTCTGACAACTTTTTGGCCCAGTGCCACTACACCTGCTGCACCATTCAAATCAAGAGCCTAGCGCCAGAAAGATAACTGCACTTGTGATTGCCTGTTTAGTAGTGAAATATAGCAATATTTGGTGTTTAGTGAAGTTCTGACAACTTTTTGCCCCGGTGCCACTGCACCTGCTGCACCATTTAAATCAACCCCTTTCAACCTCAAGATAAAAGCAATTGTGACTGCCTGTTTAGTAGTAAACTATAACAATAATTTTTGATTAGTGGGGTGCCTGGAGCTTTTGGTCCCACTGCCACTGCACCTGCTGCACTATTGAAATCAGGACCCTAGCACTTCCTAGATAACTGCACTTGTGACTGACTGTTTAGCAATATTTGGCGTTTAGAGGAGTTCTGACAACTTTTGGGTCGGGAGCTAGAGCACCTGCTGCACCATTCAAACCATGACCTTGTTGTCTGTAAGGTAGCTGCACTTGTGGTTGCCTGTTTAGGAATAAAATATAGCAATATTAGGTGTTTAGTATGGTGCTAAAGCTTTTGGTCCTGGTGTCACTGCACCTGCTGCACTAATGAAATTATAACCCTAGTACTGTCTAGATAACTGTACATATGACTGTCTGTTTAGTTGCAAATTATAGCAATATTCAGTGTTTAGAGGAGTTCTACCAACATTTTTGCCCAGTGCCACTACACCTGCTGCACCATTCAAATCATGACCCTAGCACCTGAAAGATAACTGCACTTATGACTGCTTGTTTAGTAGTCAAATATAGCAATATTTCATGTTTAGTGGAGTTATGACAACTTTTGGCCTGGGTACCTCTGCACCTGCTGCACCATTTAAATCAGGCCCCTTTCAACTGCAAGGTAACTGCAATTTTGACTGCATGGTTAGTTCTAAAATATAGCAATGCTAGGTGTTTAGAGGATTTCTGATAATGTTTTGGCCAGGGACTCTGCACCTGTTGCACCATAAAAATCATGACCCTAGTGCCTGAAAGATAACTGCACTTGTGAGACTGCCAGTTTAGTAGTAATATATATATATAGCAATATTTGGTGTTTAGTGGAGTTATGACATCTTTTGGCCCGGGTACCACTGCACCTGCTGCACCATTTAAATCAAGCCCCTTTCAAATGCAAAGTAACTGCAATTGTGACTGCCTGTTTAGTTATAAAATATAGCAATGTTAGGTGTTTAGACGAGTTCTGTCAATGTTTTGGCCCAGTGCCCCTGCACCTGTTGCACCATAAAAGTCATGACCCTAGTGCCTTAAAGATAACTGCACTTGTGACTGCCTGTATAGTAGTAAAATATAGCAATATTAGATGCTTATAGGAGTTCTGACATCTGTTAGCCCTGGTGCCACTGCACCTGCTGCACCATTCAGATCATGACCCCTTTGTCTGAAATGTAACTGCACTTGTAACTGCCTGTTGAGTATTGAAATATAACAATATTTGGTGTTTAGTTGAGTTCTAACATATTTTAGCACTGGTGCCACTGCACCTGCTGCACCACTCAGATCATGACCCTGTTATCTGAAAGGTAACTGCACTTGTGACTGCTTTTTTAATAGTAAAATATAGTATGTTTAGTTGTTTAGTGGGTTGCCTAGAGCTTTTAGCCCTGGCGCCACTGCACCTGCTGCACCATTCAGATCATGACCCTTTTGTCTGAAATGTAACTGCACTTGTAACTGCCTGTTTAGTATTGAAATATAACAATATTAGGTGTTTAGTTGAGTTCTAACATATTTTAGCACTGGTGCCACTGCACCTGCTGCACCACTCAGATCATGACCCTGTTATCTGAAAGGTAACTGCACTTGTGACTGCTTGTTTAATAGTAAAATATAGTATGTTTAGTTGTTTAGTGGGGAGCCTAGAGCTTTTGGAGCCAGTGTCACTGCACCTGCTGCACTATTGAAATCATGACACTAGAGCTTGCTAGATAACTGCACCTTTGACTGCCTGTGTAGTGGTAAAATATAGCAATTTTCGGTTTTTAGAAGAGTTCTGACAACATATTGGCCCAGTGCCACTGCACCTGTTGCATCATTCAAATCATGACCCTAGCGCCTGCAAGATAACTGTACTTGTGACTGCCGGTGTAGAAGTAAAATATAGCAATATTAGATGTTTACAGGAGTTCTGACACCTTTTGGGCCCACCTGTTGCACCATTCAGATCATGACCCTGTTGTCTGACATGTAACTGCACTTGTAACTGCCTGTTTAGTATTGACATATAGCAATTTTTGGTGTTTAGTGGAGTTCTGACATCTTTTAGCCCTTGTGCCACTGCACCTACTGCACCATTCAGATCATGACCCTGTTGTCTGAAGGGTAACTGCACTTGTGACTGCTTGTTTAGAAGTAAAATATAATACGTTTAGTTGTTTAGTGGGGTGCCTAGAGCTTTTGGACCTGGTGTCACTGCACCTGCTGCACCATTGAAATCAAAACACTTTTGTGTGCTAGGTAACTGCACTTGTGACTGCCTGTTTAGTTTTGAATGTAAGCAATAATCTGGGTTTAGTGGGGTCCCTAGATCTTTTGGCACCGGTGTGACTGCACCTGTTTCACCATTCAAATCAAGTCTCTTTTAACTGCAAGCTAACTGCAATTGTGGCTGTCTGTTTAGTAGTCAAATAGAGCAATATTATATGTTTAGAGGAGTTTTGACAACTTTTAGGTTTGGTGCGGCTGTACGTGCTGCACCATTAAACCCTGCAATGTCTGCAAGGTAAATGCACTTGCGGCTGCCTGTTTAGTAATAAAATAAAGCATCGCTCTTGTATATTAACTTTATTTTTAACGCAATATTTATTAAAACACTGTGGGGCTCATTTATGAGCCCCTGCGTCAATTTTGCGCCGCCGGTGCGTCACTTTTTATGACGCACCAGTAGCGTAAAACATGTGCCATGTTGCGCCATATTTACGAAGTGACGCATCTAGGTAGATGCGTCACTTTGCAAACCCCTGCGCTACATTATACCTGCGTCAGGTATAATGTATGCAGGAGGGGCGTACCCCCGCAAGAAAGGGTCGTAGGAGTGGCGCAGCAAAATCTATGAGATTTCGCTGCGCCACTTCTGGGACGCCAATGCGTCAAAACCTTACGCCTGCCTCATGGCAGGCGTAAGGGTGACGCAGGCCCTTTCACATGGGGCTTGCCCCATGTGAAAGGAACATTGCTGGAGTTGCGTCAGGCTTCCGACACAACTCCAGCAATGCGTCACTTTTTGCGCGGACAGATACGTCAGTTATACTGACGTATCTGTCCTTCCTTGCGACATGATGCGTCATATTATAAATATGACGCATCATTGGTGTCACATGGAGGGCGCACTGAGAAGTGACGCATCGCTGCTTTCACGCAGCGATGCGTCACTTCTCATAAATGAGGCCCTTAGAATTTAACCAGAATGACTTAAGAGATCAAGTTAAAAAAATCAATACGGCAATGCCTACAAAGTGCAAAGTAAAGTACTGAGGCATGAATAGGAAATGCCACAAGCATTCTAAGGCTAAAGCAACTAAGGCTAAATCATCTGCTTTACACCTCTAAGTAATAACAAGCATTGGCCATGCCAATCGGTCTCGCCATATTAGTGTTGTATGAAAATATGAGAGTATAATAATACAAAGTGTTTGATATATAGTTTTAAATGAATGACTGACAGTGTTTTAGTAATTTGTAGCAAAATTTTATTTTAACCACAATTGACTTTTTTTCACTTGTCCTTAGTGAAGCTTGGTAAAACATTTGACTGTAAAAAAATCTCAACAAATGGCTTTATTAATGGATACAGGTGGAGGACCAGGTGTGTAGCCTGAGACTCCATGCTCTGGGGTCCATTTTGGTGCATAGCTGCCACGTGATACCTTAAACCATTGATCCTACAGGCAGGGATATAATGCCACCGCTGTATCAGGAGGTGGACATCATACTGTTAAGTAAAATAATAAACCCCACAACTGTGGGCTTGGTGTATCCTTCGAGGCTCATGGCTGTGTAAATTACTCCTTCTTAAAGTGGTGTTAGGGCAGATAGGTAAAGGATACCCGGGTGGCCTGAGCGCGCTGCTGCGTGAAAAGCCAATGGAATAAGTAGAGCACGCATGTCACTTAACCAGATTAATGCTGCCTTTGGGACACAGGTGGGCTGGGGCAGGTAGAGACCGTAGTGTGCACGCTGATGGGCGGACCGCCTGCCTGCCCCACAATCGCTTGCCCAACTGAAAGGCGATCAGTGCGAGGCAGCTGTGGCAGCGGCTTGCATAGCGGTTCGCACAGTAGAACACTTTTAATCGCATGACACCTGTGCTCATAAAATAACACAATCATTAATAAATATTTCAGTTACACCTTTTGTCTCCAGAAGTGAATCAATAAACCCCCAAGATTAGCGCCAGTTTCACCCCCTCCCCCCACTGCCCGCAGACAGGTGCTGGAGCTGCACTCTCGGAAATCAGGTGGTAAATACATTATAAGTCCTCTTCCTGCTTTTTATGACGTGGCAGGGTTAGGCCCCGCGCCACACCTGCAGCGTGAGTGACTCAGTGGTCAAACTGGGCGGGATCGGAAGGGCACGGCGTACCCCTACTTCTTTTATTAAAACGATTCCGTTCCCCTAATTTTTCTTTTCAAAACTGTGTTCCTAAATAGCAAAGGCATTCATAGAAAACCGTCAACAAGCAGCTGACCCGCTACCTCGAGGAGAACAACATCCTGGACCCGTCCCAGTCCGGGTTCTGCAGCAACCACAGCACCGAAACTGCCCTCATCGCCACCACCAATGAGATCAGGGCCCTGCTGGACAACGGCAAAACCGCGGCCCTCATCCTCCTGGACCTATCAGTCGCCTTCGACACGGTCTGCCACTGTACCCTACGCACATGCCTCCACAACGCAGGAATCCAAGACAAGGTTCTGCAATGGACCACCTCCTTCCTCTCCGGCAGAACCCAGAGCGTCCGCCTCCCCCTTTCCATTCCGAAGCCTCCGAGATCTGCGGCGTACCCCAAAGATCATCCCTCAGCCCGACATTGTTCAACATCTACATGGCCCCGCTCACCCACATCGCCAGACTGCACGAACTCAACATCATCTCCTACACCGACAACACACAGCTGATCCTCTCCCTCACCAAGGACCCCCTCACCCCCAAAACCAACCTCCATGAAGGAAAGAAAGCCATCGCCGAATGGATTAAGAACAGCCGTCTGAAGCTGAACTCGGACAAGACGGAGGTCCTCATCCTCGGCTCCACCCCCTCAGCTTGGGATGACTCCTGGTGGCCGACCGCCCTGGGAGCAGCACCAGCGCCCACCGACCACGCACGCAACCTGGTGTTCTTTCTCGACTCAACGCTCTCCATGACCAAGCAAGTCAACGCCTTCTCATCCTCCTGCTTCAACACCCTCCGCATGCTCCGCAAGATCTACAGGTGGATCCCCACCGACTCAAGAAAATGGTCACCCAGCCCCACCTCAGCAGCAGGCTGGACTACGAAAACGCCGTCTTCGCGGGAGCCCCAGCCAAACTGCTGAAACGACTGCAACGCATAAAGAATGCCTCTGCCCACCTGATCCTCGACATCCCTCGACACAGCCACATCACTCCCCACCTGAGAGACCTACACTGGCTGCCCGTCAACAAGAGGATCACCTTCAAGCTCCTCACCCACGCACACAAGGCACTCCATGACACTGGACCAGCATACCTCAACAGACGACTCACCTTCTACACCCCGAACCCCCAGCTCCGCTCCACCGACCGCGCCCTCGCTACCATCCCCCGCATCCGAAGACCGACCTCCGGGGGCAGATCGTTCCCCTACCTCGCCGCCAAGACCTGGAACACCCTCCCCATCCTCCTACGGCAGACCCAAGAACTACTAACCTTCAGGAGGCCACTCAAGACCTGGCTGTTCGAGCAGTAGCAGCACCCCCTCCCCCCCCCCCCCCCAGCACCTTGAGACCCTCACGGGTGAGTAGTGTGCTCCACAATTTTCCTGATTGATTGATTGATTGTGACTGCCTGTTTAGTAGTAAAATATAGCAATGATATTTATTTATTTATTTATGAAGTTTTGTATAGCGCGAACAAGATCCCGAGGGATATCAGAGCGCTTTACAATATGATGGAAGGAAGGACATCAATGCTATATCCACATCAAGTAAGAAAAATAAAAACAAAATGTTAGGTGTTTAGAGGAGTTCTGACAACTTTTTGGCCCGGGGACTCTACACCTGCTTCACTATAAAAACCATGACCCTAGTGCCTGAAAGATAACTGCGCTTATGACTGCCTGTTTAGTAGTGAAATATAGCAATAATCTTTATTTAGTGGGGTGCCTGGAGCTTTTGGTCCCGCTGCCACTGCACCTGCTGCACTATTGAAATCAGGACCCTAGCGCTTCCTAGATACCTGCACTTGTGACTGACTGTTTAGCTGTAAAATATAGCAATATTCAGTGTTTAGAGGAGTTCTGACAACTTTTTGGCCCAGTGCACTACACCTGCTGCACCATTCAAATCAAGAGCCTAGCGCCAGAAAGATAACTGCACTTGTGATTGCCTGTTTAGTAGTGAAATATAGCAATATTTGGTGTTTAGTGGAGTTCTGACAACTTTTTGCCCCGGTGCCACTGCACCTGCTGCACCATTTAAATCAACCCCTTTCAACCTCAAGATAAAAGCAATTGTGAATGCCTGTTTAGTAGTAAACTATAACAATAATTTTTGATTAGTGGGGTGCCTGGAGCTTTTGGTCCCACTGCCACTGCACCCTAGCACTTCCTAGATAACTGCACTTGTGACTGACTGTTTAGCTGTAAAATCTTGCAATATTCGGTGTTTAGAGGTGTTCTGACAACTTTTGGGCCCTGAGCTAGAACACCTGCTGAACCATTCAAACCATGACCTTGTTGTCTGTAAGGTAGCTGCACTTGTGGTTGCCTGTTTAGGAATAAAATATAGCAACATTAGGTGTTTAGTGTGGTGCCTTGAGCTTTTGGTCCTGGTGCCACTGCACCTGCTGCACTATTAAAATTATAACCCCAGTGTTGTCTAGATAACTGTACATATGACTGCCTGTTTACTTGTAAAATATAGCAATATTCGGTATTTAGGGGAGTTCTACCAACTTGTTGGCTCAGTGCACTGCACCTGCTGCACCATTCAAATCATGACCCCAGCACCTGAAAGATAACTGCACTTGTGAGACTGCCTGTTTAGTAGTAATATATATATAGCAATATTTGGTGTTTAGTGGAGTTATGACATCTTTTGGCCCGGGTACCCCTGCACCTGCTGCACCATTTAAATCAAGCCCCTTTCAAATGCAAAGTAACTGCAATTGTGACTGCCTGTTTAGTTATAAAATATAGCAATGTTAGGTGTTTAGACGAGTTCTGACAATGTTTTGGCCCAGTGCCTCTGCACCTGCTGCACCATAAAAGTCAGGACCCTAGTGCCTTAAAGATAACTGCACTTGTGACTGCCTGTATAGTAGTAAAATATAGCAATATTAGATGCTTATAGGAGTTCTGACTTCTTTTAGCCCTTGTGCCACTGCACCTGCTGCACCATTCAGATCATGACCCTTTTGTCTGAAATGTAACTGCACTTGTAACTGCCTGTTTAGTATTGAAATATAACAATATTTGGTGTTTAGTTGAGTTCTAACATATTTTAGCACTGGTGCCACTGCACCTGCTGCACCACTCAGATCATGACCCTGTTATCTGAAAGGTAACTGCACTTGTGACTGCTTGTTTAATAGTAAAATATAGTATGTTTAGTTGTTTAGTGGGTTGCCTAGAGCTTTTAGCCCTGGCGCCACTGCACCTGCTGCACCATTCAGATCATGACCCTTTTGTCTGAAATGTAACTGCACTTGTAACTGCCTGTTTAGTATTGGAATATAACAATATTTGGTGTTTAGTTGAGTTCTAACATATTTTAGCACTGGTGCCACTGCACCTGCTGCACCACTCAGATCATGACCCTGTTATCTGAAAGGTAACTGCACTTGTGACTGCTTGTTTAATAGTAAAATATAGTATGTTTAGTTGTTTAGTGGGGTGCCTAGAGCTTTTGGACCCAGTGTCACTGCACCTGCTGCACTATTGAAATCATGACACTAGAGCTCTCTAGATAACTGCAGCTTTGACTGCCTGTGTAGTGGTAAAATATAGCAATATCCGGTTTTTAGAAGAGTTCTGACAACATATTGGCCCAGTGCCACTGCACCTGTTGCACCATTCAAATCATGACCCTAGCGCCTGCAAGATAACTGTACTTGTGACTGCCTGTATGGTAGTAAAATATAGCAATATTAGATGTTTAGAGGAGTTCTGACACCTTTTGGGCCCAGTGCCACTGCACCTGCTGCACCATTCAGATCATGACCCTGTTGTCTGACATGTAACTGCACTTGTAACTGCCTGTTCAGTATTGACATATAGCAATTTTTGGTGTTTAGTGGAGTTCTGACATCTTTTAGCCCTGGTGCCACTGCACCTACTGCACCATTCAGATCATGACCCTTTCGTCTGAAGGGTAACTGCACGTGTGACTGTTTGTTTAGAAGTAAAATATAGTAAGTTTAGTTGTTTAGTGGGGTGCCTAGAGCTTTTAACCCTGGTGCCACGGCACCTGCTGCACCATTCAGATCATGACCCTTTTGTCTGAAATGTAACTGCACTTGTAACTGCCTGTTTAGTATTGAAATATAACAATATTTGGTGTTTAGTTGAGTTCTAACATATATTTAGCACTGGTGCCACTGCACCTACTGCACCACTCAGATCATGACCCTGTTATCTGTAAGGTAACTGCACTTGTGACTGCTTGTTTAATAGTAAAATATAGTATGTTTAGTTGTTTAGTGGGGTGCCTAGAGCTTTTGGGCCCAGTGTCACTGCACCTGCTGCACTATTGAAATCATGACACCAGAGCTTGCTAGATAACTGCACCTTTGACTGCCTGTGTAGTGGTAAAATATAGCAATATTCGGTTTTTAGAAGAGTTCTGACAACATATTGGCCCAGTGCCACTGCACCTGTTGCACCATTCAAATCATGACCCTAGCGCCTGCAAGATAACTGTACTTGTGACTGCCTGTATGGTAGTAAAATATAGCAATATTAGATGTTTACAGGAGTTTTGACATCTTTTGGGCCCAGTGCCACTGCACCTGTTGCACCATTCAGATCATGACCCTGTTGTCTGACATGTAACTGCACTTGTAACTGCCTGTTTAGTATTGAGATATAGCAATTTTTGGTGTTTAGTGGAGTTCTGACATCTTTTAGCCCTGGTGCCACTGCACCATTCAGATCATGATCCTGTTGTCTGAAGGGTAACTGCACTTGTGACTGCTTGTTTAGAAGTAAATATATATTAAGTTTAGTTGTTTAGTGGGGTGCCTAGAGCTTTTGGCCCTGGTGTCACTGCACCTGCTGCACCATTGAAATCAAAACACTTTTGTGTGCTAGGTAACTGTGCTGGAGCAGGATTTTCTAAATGAAATCTATAGGGTTTTGAAGCTCTGGTTTGTCTATTTGTCATGATTAAAATTAATAATCATTAATTAATAATTATTTGTTTTGTGTAAGTGTGTGTTTAAACTTACCAACATACTAATGAGAAGAAAACCGACACGTGGGAACGCTTTTGTATTGCTATTAATAAATGTGCATGTTTTATTAAATAAACGTTGCTGAGTGCTGTTTATTTTAAGCATGAAACGCTTTTGAATTAATGCTAAAGCTAGATAATTACATACACATAAGGGTATTAGTGGGGTTAACACTGTTCAATCACTATGCTGTGGTAACGTTATTTTTGTCTCTTTTAATTAAGATGGTCCATTTTGGCCTAACCAAAAATGTCCGCCGTTTGCAGCCTGGCCTCGAGTGAGAATTTGTGATGAGAAGGCCTTGCTGAACACATGTGATCACAGTCCTTGCCTGGTTAAAACTTTCCGTGAGGACAGCAGCATTTCTGGGCAGGTTTCCAGCTGTATTGGACAGCCTTGGAGGACAAAGGAACTGTTAAGAAAGAACTCTGAGCATTGTGTCATCGCTAAGGAAATGTGGACTGTGAAGAGATACATTTTTTATTTTTGGTTCCTGTTCTGTCTTTTTATTTTTGTGAATTTCCTGAGCGGAGATTTTCCAAATGTAGCGATGCGACATCCTTTCCTGCTCGCTTTGCTCAGAGGTTCAGCGGATGCGATGAATACTTTTTTGTTGCTTTCTTTTGTCTAAAATATTATAAAAATTGTTAGCCTAGAGAGGGTTATTGCCACTTTGCCATTTTCTTCCCAAACCTGCGTTGGTGAGGATCGATGCTGTGAGGACGGTGATTTGGGAGATTTCTACTGAGAGACTTGTCCTGATGACCCATTCTGACATTTAGCTAGAATAGGTAATTATGAGAAAATGATTTATTCTGATTAATTTCTTGTTGGTGATTATTTCTTGTCAATTATTGAGTACTCTATTTGATTATTAATGTATAGATTGTTTAGATTATGACAATTGCAATAGCTAGGTCTTATCGACCTCGGTGTAGATGTGGGGTTTAGGAGTTTTAGAAGGTTTCTTTCCACAGGTTCAATGCTGGTAGAGTATTTGAGTGTATGTTAGTGAAATGGGCCCTAGTGTATGGTGAGTGTATGTGCGTGTAACTGTGAAATTACTCTATCCGTGGAAGTAGGGAGATTTTGTACACCCCAATCTGCATCAAGTTCCTGGTAGCAGAGTGATGATGGTTTTTGATGATTGTCTTGATCTGATTAGATTGCTTGTACATTAGCTTATTGATTATTGATTGATGTTGGTATATGTACTAATACTATATGTTGGAGTCGTCATGTTGAGTTATATGTAGTGCTTCTGGAACTTGGGAGCTAGTAGCAGTTCCGTAGTAGGGCAGAGGGAAGTATATGCTGCTCTCGGGAAAGACGGGATTGTTGGTCCTGTATGTATGCAGGAAAATTCACATTGTCTGGATTCGGAATCAGTGACATTGTTATATGTTACTATTAGAGATATTTCTGGTATATAAGGAGTGCGTATGGTAGTGAAGGTTATCTGTGAAACTCTGGTTTTAAGTCCCAGGGATCCGTAAGGTTCGCCGTTAAAGCTTATCGCGGGAGAAATAATAGGTATTCTCTGAGCTTGTTTGAGAAACTGGGTAGAAGTAAGCTGCTTGGTTGATGTGTGTTA
The DNA here is from genome assembly GCF_964204655.1 of Triturus cristatus. Classification (NCBI taxonomy): domain Eukaryota; kingdom Metazoa; phylum Chordata; class Amphibia; order Caudata; family Salamandridae; genus Triturus; species Triturus cristatus. The sequence goes on from NC_140590.1 coordinate 563,304,836, forward strand.
TAATTCTGTAGTGGAGCAGATTGTTCGCTGTTCTCGGGAAAAGCAGGATTCTGTGTGTATGTACTATATTTTCTTGTATGAATGTGCGTGAATGTTTGTATATTTAGTTGATTGTAAGACTCTTTGGACAAGTCCTAGAGGAAACAGTTAATGAATGTATGTTAGAAGGGCAGAGTAGAGGGATGTGCTACTGTGTCAACGAGAGGTTTCTTGTGAAATAGATTTTCTTTACTATTCTTTGGTTAGCAAAGCAGACAATGGAGATGTTTATATGTTGTAACTAATAGATTTTGTAGAAATTTGACACGAAGTCTACTGAGAAATTTTGTAAAGGAGGGGTAGACGACTGACAGGAGAGAGAAACTGCAGCGACTGCTGACGTCAAACAGACCGCGCTCTCATTGGATATTAGATCAGAATAGTGCTCGCGCTGAGATTGGTGCGTTGGTGTGAGCCGCGCAAGGATTGGTGGAGCTATTCTAGTGACGTAACGTTCCAGGATTGGTGCGTTAGTGTGAGTCGCGCTGTTATTGGTTGAAAAATCATATTGTGTAGTTGTATTACGGAAGGGATTAGAAAGTTTTGGTAAGCGTTAAAATGTATTACCAAGAAGAGAAAAAGAAAAAATCTTTGTTCAGAAAGATTAAAAATTGGTTCGACAAGGATAGAGATGTTAAAACAAGAGAAGGTGAATTGTTACCTCCATCGAAAACGCCTGCATCCTTCATGGCTGCAAGATATGGGTATCATACCTGTATATGGTTGGAGAATTGGGTTAGGTATACCAAAGAAGATGGAGTTTTAGCATTTCCAGAACATGGTTCATTTAATCTGGCCGTGTTGAAAAATTTACTGGAAAAGATGTTATGTCTTGACCCAAGACCAAGGCCGACACAATTCGAGGCTTTAGTGGAATGGGAAGAGGAAGTACATGAGCGAGAGAAACAGAGTTCTGGAGGCAACTATAGGTATATGTTCGGGAGGAGACATGGTCGTGAAACTCATCATGATCGAATGACAAGATGGCGAGATGCTAGTATGTCAGAGGGATTATATCCTGTGAGAACAGTTGAAGAGGGAGCAGAAAGGGTTCCTGAGGCAGAAGTGAGAAGATATGGAGTTAATGAATATGAGGAAGAGGTTTTAAATGACATGATTTACAAAAGACCACCTCCATATAGACCGGAACCAGAAGAGAGTACACCAATTGTTTCTCCGATAAGAGATACGCATCGTATCATTGAGACAGAAAATGTGACACCTGAGTTAAGAAGTGGTAATCCTTTCAGGGAGAGAGAGAATAGAAGCAGTGGCGAAAATACGAGAGAATTAGCCAGAACTACATCGGAGTTGACTGAAAAGATCAAGGAACTGACAAAAAATCTAGACGCTGTTACGGTACCCGTAACCATAGGTCCGGTTATGCCTGTTTTTGATAAGCAGAGGACGGGTGAGAATGGTTTGGTTATTCCATATGTTGGGAATAGATTGACAAGTTTGGCTGGTCCTTCAGGAGATTCAGGAAAAAGGGCAGGAAAATTAAGACATGACACATGTAATGAAGGATTAGAGGAGTCTAATTCAGGACTGGATGCTGGTGAAGCTAGTTGTTCAGGGATGCGAATTTTAGAACCGCAGAAGAAAGTGGTTCCAGTGAGAAAATCTACTGAAATAACAGCTGAGGATCTGAATGAATGGATGAAAGTTCTTCAAAAGAGGGATAAAGATTCACAAGCAATTGATGTTGCTAGGTTACGTGTAGAATTAGAAGAGCTTGTTGCAGGGACAGTTCCAACAGAAATTCTAAAAAATCATCATGATGGTGAATTATTGTTTATGTGTAAGAATATCACCTGGAGAGCGAGAAATACACATGACAGATTAAGAGCAATAGCAAATGACTATGGAGTTGACATTGATAAAGTGAAAGTTTTGCAAAAGTCTTACAGGATGGATTTCACAAAGACATAGAGAATTTGAATGCTACTGGTAGAACAGGACAGATTAAAGAGATGATCGCTTTATTGCGAAAATGGGGTGATGTTGAAAAGTGGAAGGATAGATGGTACAAAAAGAGAGAAGAATCAGGGGATAGGACTTATTCAGCATTTCCTGTGAGAGAAAAGGAAAAACCAGTGGATACTTATCCTATGAGAGAAATACCTGGAGGAGGATATGTACATGTTCCATGGACCAGACAGGATATTTTATCATTTACGAATGATTTCCCTCGATTGAGAGAAAAGCCCGTCGAGTGGTACAGGCAGGTAGACAGGTTTGTGAAATTGTCAAAAGTGCTGTGGATTGACCTGAATAGTCTGTTTGATATAATTGTTCCAGCAGACTTGTGGGCTGAGTGTAAAATAGTTGTGAGTTGGCCTACTGAGGAATATCCAAGAGATCAGAGAACAGGAGCACCAGATCCAGAAGTAATGAGAAAGTATGAGCAGGTGATTGTATACCTGAAAAATAAAGTACCTCCAAAAGAAACAGACTGGGTTAAAATAGATCGAACACATCAGGAAGCAAAAGAATCAGTTCATGCTTTTTACGAGAGGCTGATACTGGCATTTAACAATTCAGTGGAGATGAACACCTGGGTGACAAGGATTTGAGTCATTTTGTATACAGATTTGTATATGGCCTGAGACCTGAGATTAGTGAAAGAATTCGTGAGCATACTGTGGATTGGCAGAGTAAGAAAATAGATGAGATTCTGAGACATGCAAAATACTTCAGTGATGAGATTGAAGCAAAACAGAGAAAGCTGAAAGAGAAAGCAATGTGGGCACAAGTGAAAGTTGCGGAAAGACAGGAAGCACAGCTGGTGGAACAAGCGAATAATGCAGGAAATAATGCAGGGAATAGACCTAGGTATGCAGGGAAAGGAAAGGGGAATCTTGAGGAAGCTAAGAAAAAGTTCCCATGTCACAACTGTGGCCAACTGGGACATTGGAGATCAGAATGTACCAATCCACCATTAGTGAATAATGAGGGAAAATCCTTAAATCAACAGGTGCAGAACGAGGGGAATAATCAACAGCAGCAACAGCAGAAAGTTGTGAGACAGCAGAGTCAAGAGCCAAAACCGCCCTTGCCGCAGAATAGAGGAGCACAAAAGTATAATCCAGATTCGGGATTCTACAATGATGAGCAGGTAAACAAACCAAGGCGTTCTAACCAGGTACAACAGTACTTGTTAAAGAATGAAGGGAGTGAGTCTGAGGGTGATTATTGACGGTGCCGAAGAGAGGAGGAAGAGTGCATACTTGGTGCAACTCTAGAAATAGACCAGGCAGGACCTTTTGTGGATGGAAAAATAAATGAATCAATCAGTGACACTTATAAAGCGCGCTACATACCCGTAGGGTCTCAGGGCGCTGGGGGGGGGGGGGGGGGTGCCGCTACTGCTCGAACAGCCAGGTCTTCAGCTTCTTCCTGAAGGAGAGGTGGTCTTGGGTCAGGCGCAGGTCGGGAGGGAGGGAGTTCCAGGTCTTGGCGGCCAGGTAGGAGAAGGACCTTCCTGAAGAAGGTGTTACTTTTTTAGTAGACACAGGTGCGACAAGATCAACTGTCAGGTCAACAGATATTAGAAATCTTCCTCTCTCGGATGAAGCAATCCAAGTAGTTGGTGTAGCCAATACACAAATCAGAACACGTCTTACTGAACCAGTAAGAGTACAAATAGGGAAATTCTCAGATATGCACAGATTTATCGTCTGTGACACAAGTCCAGTGAACCTGTTAGGTAGGGATCTACTCTGTAAAATGAACTGTACAATTTTTTGTACACCAGATGGAATAGCTTTTGAAACACCAGATGAGGATGTTTTGTACCGAATGACTCTAGAAAATAGAGAAAGTGAGTTAATTGGTGCATATGCTGTGTTTGATCCAGAGGATTTGCCTCAAGAGCTGAGAGACACAGTGAAAAGGACAGTTTGGGATTTTACTGGAGAGGATGTGGGATTGATGAATAATGTAGATCCTGTGAAAATTTCAGTGAAAGAGGGAATTACTTATCCTAACATTCCTCAGTACAAAATGACACCAGAAATAATTGAGGGAATAACTCCTATAATTGAGAAAATGATTCAGCAGGGAGTTCTGAGAGAACTACTGAGTAGTCCGTGTAATTCACCGATAATGGGGCTAAAGAAGCCTAATGGGAAATTCAGGATCGTACAGGATTTGAGAAAAGTTAATCAAATTGTGGTGGCATGTTGTCCTATTGTGCCAAATCCATCAGTGATTTTGTATCAGATTCCACATGATGCTGAGTGGTATACAGTGATTGATTTGTGTCATGCTTTCTTTTCAATTCCATTGCATCATGACAGCCAGCCGATTTTTGCATTTAGATTTGGCCAGCGTATCTTAGCATGGTGTCGTATCTCACAGGGGTATACGGAGAGTCCTTCAATATTCAATCAGTTATTGAAAAAGTCATTGGAGAGTTTGATCATGCCTGAAAACTCAGTATTAGTGCAGTATATTGATGACCTACTTGTGGCATCAAAGACACGTGAAGCTTGTGAAGTAGATACTATAGCTTTACTGAATCATCTGGCAGATGGAGGGTTAAAAGTATCTCCAGCTAAATTGCAGTTCTGCAAGAAAGAGGTGCATTATCTTGGACACAATATTGAGAAAGGTCTGAGAAAAGTGACTGATGACAGGATCAAAATTATCAGGAAAATGAAAGCCCCAAAGACCCAGAGGGAAGTGAGAATGTTCCTGGGAATGGTGGGTTATTGTCGTCAGTGGATAATTAATTTTTCGCTGATAGCAAAGCCACTGATTAAGCTGACTAAAAGTGAGATGACAGACCCATTAGAACTAGATGGAGAACAAATGGCAGCATTCGAAGAGCTGAAAAGCAGAATGTGTGAAGCCCCTGCTTTGGGTATGCCAGATTATGAAAAAGAATTTGAATTGTACTGCAGTGAGAGAAATGGATGTGCACTTTCAGTGTTAATTCAGAAGCATGGATTACTGAGAAGGCCTATTGCGTACTTCTCATCGACACTTGACCCTGTAGCTGTGGGTTTACCAGGTTGTCTGAAATCTGTGGCTGCAACATGCAGAAGCCTAGAACAGAGTGAGGGAATCATAATGGGATATCCTGTAAGGGTATTCGTACCTCATAATGTGGCAATTCTTTTGACGAGAAGCAGAACTCAGTACATGTCACATAGTCGGTTGACTAAATATGAAAAAGTCATTCTGGGAGCATCAAATGTGACTCTTGAGAGATGTGTGAATGTGAATCCAGCGACATTATTGCCGGATATTGAAAATGTGGGTGTGAGAACAGAAGATGATCACAATTGTTTGGATGTGCTTGATTACTGTACAAAACCGAGACCAGACATGAGGGATCTTCCCTTGCATGAGAGTGATCATGTGTTGTTTGTGGATGGATCATGCTTGAGGAATGATGAGGGTGTGCTATGTGCAGCATATGCAGTGTGTAAGGTTTCAGAAGTAATGGAAGCATCATCATTGAAAGGAGTGAAATCTGCGCAAGTTGCTGAATTAATTGCATTGACAAAAGCTTGTGAAATTGGGAAAGATTTGAGAACGACTGTGATGACTGATAGTCAGTATGGATTTGGAGTTGTGCATGACTTTGGCCAACTTTGGCTACAAAGATGTTTCTTGACGTCGAGTGGGACTCCAATAAAGAATGCTGAAGTGATTGGGAAATTGCTTGAGGCGATACAGCTGCCTAAAGAATTAGCAATTGTGAAATGTGCTGCTCATGGACAAGGAGATGATTTTGTGACAGTTGGCAATAGATATGCTAACGACATTGCACAATATTGTGCCAAAAATAACCAATCTATTAATCGGGAACGAGAGGGTGAAATGTCTTTTTGTTCTGTGATGTTTACTAATGTCTTAGAGACATGGGATGAAGTGTAACAGTTGCAGGATGAGGCAGAGGAGGAAGAAAAGAAAGATTGGATTAAGGCAGGTTGTGCCCCGAGATAGACAGACCATGTTTGGGTCTATAGAGATGGCAGACCAGTAATGCCGAACTCCATGCTGTCAGCAATGGCAAGGATGTATCATGGCCAGGGACATTTGGGAAGGGATTCAATGATTAGGTCTTTTAAGCAGACCTGGTACAATGCAAAGTTCAGGACAATTGCAGAAAGTATCTGTCAAAGATGTTTCATTTGCCAGCAATTTAACACTGGGAAGAAGACAGTGGTGAGTCTGGGAACAATAGGCAGAGAAGGAGGTCCTTTTACAAGAATGCAGATTGATTTCATTGAAATGCCCCAAGTGAACAGACTGAGATATGTACTAGTGGTAGTCTGTTTGTTTTCAAGATGGGTTGAGGCCTATCCGACTAGGAGAAATGATGGAGTAACAGTGGCAAAGTTACTGTTAAGAGAGTTGATTCCTAGGTACGGATTTCCGGTAACGATTGAGTCTGATAGAGGTGGACACTTCTATAATGAACTCATGAGTTTGGTTTGTGAAGCATTAAGCATACAGCAGAAGCTACATTGTGCATACAGACCAGAGGCTTCTGGTTTGGTTGAGCAGATAAATGGCACAATCAAGAACAGGATTGGTAAGATGTGCTTAGCCACTGGCATGAAATGGCCAGATGTCTTGCCTCTAGTGCTAATGACTATTAGATCTACTCCAGATAGAACTACTGGTTTAAGTCCGCACAAAATCATAATGGGACGTGCAATGCGACATGCATATGTACCTGTCAATAAGTTGATGACAATAACTGATGACATGATTTTGGATTACTGTAAAGGCCTGGCTGACGCAGTTCATTCTGTGTTTCACCAGATTGGAGAAGAAGCTACTACACTTGAGAAGAAGCAAGCTCATGATCTGAGTCCAGGAGACTGGGTGAGGATTAAAGTTCACAGAAGAAGAAATTGCTTGGTTCCAAGGTGGGGAAGACCAAGACAAGTCATTCTAACTACGACGACTGCAGTGAAGTGTGCTGGTGTGAAAAACTGGGTGCATGCGAGTCATACTCTGAGAGTTCCAAACCCAAAGGATGGGACTGGTAGAGAGTATTTTGAAGAGTCAGATTCCAGTGATGATGAAGACCCAGAACCAGTGAGAAAGAATCAAAGTTCAGGAAAAGAAGCAGAAAAGGCTTCAAATTCAAGAGAACCATTGAGAATCTCAGAAAGGAGATCAGATTCTGAAAGAGAGCCTGAAGTTCAAAAAAGCAGTGGAGGAAAAAGAAAAGAAAAGAGCAGTTCCACAGAAATTACTCCTGAATCAGAAGAGGAGGAGATTGAAGAACCACTTGAGATTATATCTGAAGAAGTAGGGTCAGAAGAAGATAGAGAGGGACAGATTGCGGAAGACCCCCGAGGAGGTGTAGGGAACACTTCTAATAAGCTAGGTGAAGGGACAAGTAGACAGCAAGAAGATTGCGTGTCGGAGACTCGAGGAGGGAAAGAAGTAGGGAAGTCTCAAATAGTGGTGAAAAAGACTGTGGAGCGAAAGAAAACTGCTGAAGAACAAGAGGCATTTGAAACAGAATCGGATGAAAGTGAAAGTGGAAAATCAGAGGGTCGAGTTCTGAGAAAGAGAACTTGGATTGGAGAAAGAAATAATACAGAAATAAGACCGAAAAAGGTCATAAGAGGAGATTTTTGGCCTAACAACAGAGTAAAGAGGCTGAGATACAGACTGATAAGAGGAAATACATCGAAAGCTGAACAAGTGAATGAAGTATCGAGTCAAAACGAAGTAAAAAGGAAGGAGCAAAAGGAGTCAAGAGAACCTGAGGAAATAAAGAGAATTAGAAGACCCAACCAAAAGTACAGATCACCGGAATGGTCTTATGTGGCACTGTCTGAAGAAGGAGAAGAAGAAACAGTGACTCGAGATAATCCGGAGGGGATCTTGAGAAAAGTGGTTGAGGAAAAGGAAGAATCTGTTGGAATCTTAAAAGTTATTCTGACTGACATTGGAGAAGAGTCAGATGCACAGGATGTTGTTGATGATCTGATACAATTTGATGTTGCTGAAGAAGAAGGAGTGAAAAGTGATGAATATCCAAATTGAGTGAACTGAAGAAATCACTTGGAGAAAGTGAAAAGGAGAAAGTCTGAAACTCAGCTGTCTGAAGTAATCCAAAGTTTGAGAAATTACAGTAGTGGAGTAGTAGAGGCTAAGTCAAAAGACAAGGTCAAAGTAGTAAAATGGCTAACATAGAGAATAATCAAAGTAGATGTGCCTTCTTAAGAAGATGGTGTAGAATGTGCTGCTGCTGTACTGGATTATTAATGCTACTATGGGGTATTTTAGCTTTATTAGTTACATTTAGAGTTTCAATAGGTACATTTGAAATACATACTGAGAATGAGACAAATGTAGAAAAGAATTCGCAAAAAGTAGTTCCAACTAGAATTAGTAATACTTACATGCATAAAGATAGGTCAATTAATGATTTTTCTAGTAATGTTTTTTCAAAGTTGTTATACGAATATGTGAAAACAATGGAAGTGAGGGATTGCTACGTTTGTATGCAATTAACTGCATCCGTTTCAGAGGGTGTTACTTATCACCATTTACCAGCTACGTATGGAATTTCTTGTAGTGTATTAAGTAGTGTTTTTTATTTGTTAGGGAAAATAGATTATAAGATGTCTAACAAAGATAGTATTTTTGGGCACTTACCAATGAACAAAGAGCTGAATCCAGCTAAAGAAGCTAACATTTTTGGTGAGATTTTTATTGAGAAAGAAGAATTAACATTAGATTACATTTTTAAGAATAATTTAACTTGTAGTTTGGAAGAAGAGGAGAAAGCTTTCCTGAACATGGTGGAGGAAAGGAGATTGAGCATGCATGAAAAGACAGGGAAATATAAAGTGAGTGAGACAATTTGGGACATTGAGATGGGAAAAGAATTGAGAAATGGAGCTAGTCCAACTTTAGCTTTAGATGCACCACAGAAGGGTAAGCTGTGCATTACAAGAGGGAAATCCCAATATGATACATATTTTGTTGGGACTAGTGAATGTCATGATACATACTTCATTGCAACAGGATGGGGTTTCAGAGGTGGAGAAGATACAATTTTTCCAGGAGTGTATTATGTTTGTGGGAACAAGGCTTATTACAAGTTGCCTGACCATTGGTATGGCACGTGTTATGTGGGCCTGGTTTTTCCAAAGATTTTTCATATAGATAGAATAGAAGATGTAGAACATATTAATTTACTAATGCGCTTCAAGAGGGAAACTTGGTTTGAAATTGTGGGTGACATTTTTGGAGCTTTAATTCCAGCAGTGGGAATTTCTTTAAATGCTAATGGGATTCGGAAACTGTCAACAGTGGTGGATCGCTTATCGACAAATACCGCTGGAGGGTTTCTTTTGGTGAATACGGAACTAATTGCCGTGCGTGCTATGTCTATGCAAAATAGACTTGCTCTTGATATTCTATTGGCTAAGGAGGGTGGAGTTTGTGGAATGCTGAAAGTTCAACATTGTTGCACTTACATTCCGGACGAAAGCAAAGACCTGAAGGTCTATATCAAAAATATTACTGATTTGCATGAAGAATTAGTACCACTTGAAGCTGAAAGTATCTGGACTAAAATAGCTAATAAGGTGATAGGTGTTAAGAGTTTTATTGCAAAAATAGGTAGTACTATTATAGGTAAGATATTGTTTCCTTTAACTTGTATAATTGTTGCTTTATTGATATTGAGATTGGTGTGTTTGTATTGTAAAAACAGGGGAGGGAAAAAGAAATTAATTAAAAGAAATAATGAAAAGAGAAATAAAAGGTTGAAAAGAGAACCACAAGAAATTGAATTAGAAGAATTAAGGGAGAGTGTCTACTTAGAAACAAAGAGGGATGATGAAAGAGTGTCTGGTGTGTAGTGTTGTGTATGGAGGAAAAAGACATTTCAAATTTCTCCTAAAATGGGACTAAATTTCACTACATTTTTTTTTGGGGGTTATTTGGTGATAAAATCACCAAAGGGGGGATTGCTGGAGCAGGATTTTCTAAATGAAATCTATAGGGTTTTGAAGCTGAGGTTTGTCTATTTGTCATGATTAAAATTAATAATCATTAATTAATAATTATTTGTTTTGTGTAAGTGTGTGTTTAAACTTACCAACATACTAATGAGAAGAAAACCGACATGTGGGAACGCTTTTGTATTGCTATTAATAAATGTGCATGTTTTATTAAATAAACGTTGCTGAGTGCTGTTTATTTTAAGCATGAAACGCTTTTGAATTAATGCTTTTCTGTGTTGCTAAAGCTAGATAATTACATACACATAAGGGTATTAGTGGGGTTAACACTGTTCAATCACTATGCTGCGGTAACGTTATTTTTGTCTCTTTTAATTAAGATGGTCCATTTTGGCCTAACCAAAAATGTCCGCCGTTTGCAGCCTGGCCTCGAGTGAGAATTTGTGATGAGAAGGCCTTGCTGAACACATTTGATCACAGTCCTTGCCTGGTTAAAACTTTCCGTGAGGACAGCAGCAGTTCTGGGCAGGTTTCCAGCTGTATTGGACAGCCTTGGAGGACAAAGGAACTGTTAAGAAAGAACTCTGAGCATTGTGTCATCGCTAAGGAAATGTGGACTGTGAAGAGATACATTTTTTATTTTTGGTTCCTGTTCTGTCTTTTTATTTTTGTGAATTTCCTGAGCGGAGATTTTCCAAATGTAGCGATGCGACATCCTTTCCTGCTCGCTTTGCTCAGAGGTTCAGCGGATGCGATGAATACTTTTTTGTTGCTTTCTTTTGTCTAAAATATTATAAAAATTGTTAGCCTAGAGAGGGTTATTGCCACTTTGCCATTTTCTTCCCAAACCTGCGTTGGTGAGGATCGATGCTGTGAGGACGGTGACTTGGGAGATTTCTACTGAGAGACTTGTCCTGATGACCCATTCTGACATTTAGCTAGAATAGGTAATTATGAGAAAATGATTTATTCTGATTAATTTCTTTGACTAATTTTAGATAAAGAATCATAATTTTAAATATGGTGTTGGTGATTATTTCTTGTCAATTATTGAGTACTCTATTTGATTATTAATGAATAGATTGTTTAGATTATGACAATTGCAATAGCTAGGTCTTATCGACCTCGGTGTAGATGTGGGGTTTAGGAGTTTTAGAAGGTTTCTTTCCACAGGTTCAATGCTGGTAGAGTATTTGAGTGTATGTTAGTGAAATGGGCCCTAGTGTATGGTGAGTGTATGTGCGTGTAACTGTGAAATTACTCTATCCGTGGAAGTAGGGAGATTTTGTACACCCCAATCTGCATCAACTGCACTAGTGACTGCCTGTTTAGTTTTGAATGTAAGCAATAATCTGGGTTTAGTGGGGTCCCTAGATCTTTTGGCACCGGTGCCACTGCACCTGCTGCACCATTCAAATCAAGTCTATTTTAACTGCAAGGTAACTGCAATTGTGGCTGTCTGTTTAGTAGTCAAATAGAGCAATATTATATGTTTAGAGGAGTTTTGACAACTTTTAGGCTTGGTGCGGCTGTACGTGCTGCACCATTAAACCCTGCAATGTCTGCAAGGTAAATGCACTTGTGGCTGCCTGTTTAGTAGTAAAATGAAGCATCGCTCTTGTATATTAACTTTATTTTTAACGCAATATTTATTGAAACACTTAGGGGCAGATTTATGTTCCCTGGCGCATCCCTGCTAATCAGCATGGATGCGCCAGGGAAGATGCGTCACGCAAGTTTGCCCTTGCGCCACCGCAGATGCGCCGCATTTACAATGCTGTGCATCATAGCGCAAGGACAAGCAGATACGTGACGCATCTTGCCGGCGTAAGGTTGGCGCAGTGCTGAAGTTGCGTCGCAAGCGCAACGCAACTCCAGCACTGTTCCAACCTTTCCTATCCCTAACATGGTGCGTCAAGCCTTACGCCTGCTTCAAGCAGGCGCAGGGTTTTGACGCATCAGTGTTGGGAAAGTGACTCAGTGAAATCTTATAGATTTCACTGAGTCACTTTTCAGGGGCGTTCCTGCGATGGAACGCCCCCACCTGAGTTGAAACGCCCACATGAAAACTGACGCAGGTTTCATGTGGCGCAGGGCTTTACACCGTGACGCATCTCCATAGATGCGTCACGATGTAAATGGGGCGCAACATGGCGCAGGGTTTACGCCGCCGCTGCATCACAAAAGTGACGCAACGGCGGCGTAAAAGTGGCGCAAATCCGATATAAATCTGCCCCTTAGAATTTAACCAGAATGACTTAAGAGATCAAGTTAAAAAAATCAATACGGTAATGCCTACAAAGTGCAAAGTAAAGTACTGAGGCATGAATAGGAAATGCCACAAGCATTCTAAGGCTAAAGCAACTAAGGCTAAAGCATCTGCTTTACACCTCTAAGCAATAACAAGCATTGGCCATGCCAATCGGTCTCGCCATATTAGTGTTGTATGAAAATATGAGAGTAATAATACAAAGTGTTTGATATATAGTTTTAAATGAATGACTGACAGTGTTTTAGTAATTTGTAGCAAAATTTTATTTTAACCGCAATTGACTTTTTTTCACTTGTCCTTAGTGAAGCTTGGTAAAACATTTGACTGTAAAAAAATCTCAACAAATGGCTTTATTAATGGATACAGGTGGAGGACCAGGTGTGTGGCCTGAGACTCCATGCTCTGGGGTTCATTTTGGTGCATAGCTGCCACGTGATACCTTAAACCATTGATCCTACAGGCAGGGATATAATGCCACCGCTGTATCAGGAGGTGGACATCATACTGTTAAGTAAAATAATAAACCCCACAACTGTGGGCTTGGTGTATCCTCCGAGGCTCATGGCTGTGTAAATTGCTCCTTCTTAAAGTGGTGTTAGGGCAGATAGGTAAAGGATACCCGGGTGGCCTGAGCGCGCTGCTGCGTGAAAAGCCAATGGAATAAGTAGAGCACGCATGTCACTTAACCAGATTAATGCTGCCTTTGGGACACAGGTGGGCTGGGGCAGGTAGAGACCGTAGTGTGCACGCTGATGGGCGGACCGCCTGCCTGCCCCACAATCGCTTGCCCAACTGAAAGGCGATCAGTGCGAGGCAGCGGTGGCAGCGGCTTGCATAGCGGTTCGCACAGTAGAACACTTTTAATCGCATGACACCTGTGCTCATAAAATAACACAATCATTAATAAATATTTCAGTTACACCTTTTGTCTCCAGAAGTGAATCAATAAACCCCCAAGATTAGCGCCAGTTTCACCCCCTCCCCCCGCTGCCCGCAGACAGGTGCCGGAGCTGCACTCTCGGAAGTCAGGTTGTAAATACATTATATTTCCTCTTCCTGCTTTTTATGACGTGGCAGGGTTAGGCCCCGCGCCACACACCTGCAGCGTGAGTGACTCAGTGGTCAAAGTGGGCGGGATCGGAAGGGCACGGCGTGCCCCTACTTCTTTTATTAAAACGATTCCGTTCCCCTACTTTTTCTTTTCAAAACTGTGTTCCTAAATAGCAAAGGCATTCAGATAAGGCTGGGCTTGCTTTCTGGCCGTTCGGGGACGGGCAGAGAAGGAAAATGACTCTGTCTCTCCCTTACTGCCCAGCGAAGACACGGACAATGTCCTCTTCTTTTCTGTGCTGGCAGCTGCCCCCCACCTCCCTCTTCCTATTATTCCACCTCTTTCTGTCTTGCTCCTCACTTACTGAAAACGTGACTTTAAGAAACGGTTCACAACCTCTCTTTCCTTCTTTCATTTAGTTGCTTCCCTGTGAAATGGATAAAAAAAAAAGAAAAACACTCTTGCGGGAAATGCCCCTTTTCTGTCATTTTTCTATTCCAAAGTGCAGCCTCGGGATGGAGAGAAATAAAAGGTTTTAAATATGAAAAATAAATACATAACTAAATAAAGCAAGACAGAGTGGTTGCAAAGTGGCCAGATTGGTTTTATTCACATCCAAACACTTCAGCCTCACTTTACAGACTTTGCAGTGAAGCGCTACTTTTGTTTCTCGTCTTTCTTTGAACAGCATTGTTGCCCCCAGGTGGGGAAGTGCACCATTCCTGGATATATTGCAATACCGTGTTTATGGGTGGACTACCCAGGTTTTGATTGGAATCTGCGCTTTCAGTCACTGACGGTCACGGGGCATCTAAAACCCCAAACAGCCCTGAGGGAACGGACCTAAGCCCCCGCTGAATAATTCACCAGCGGCTCTTCAGGACTTCACTCGCTCCACCCCGGCGGCCGTCTCTGTTTCCACAGCACTCTCTGCGTCTGCACTGTCCCCGGGGCCACGAGCCTGTCCTGCTGCAGCTCCCCTTATAGATCGGCACTGACTGTCCTTGGACCAAGAGAAGTTCCAGCCTTGAAAGGGAAAACATAAAACACTGCGCGGCACTCGGTGCGCACCGGCCCATTGAAACACTGCCTTAAATCACTCTGATCTGGCGAGTGCCAGATGATCTTCCCCGGCCTTCGGTGCGCCCACCCTCTTTACCCCCTTCGCCCTATTAGAGAGTGTTTTCCTCTATAGACTTAATGGTTTCACCACAGGGGCGTAACACAGGCCCCCGAAGCCCCTGCGGTGCCGGGGGGCCCCGAGCTGCAGGGGGGCCCCCACAGCACAATACTCTGGCCCAAGAGCTCGGATTAGATCCGGAGTGGGGGCCCCTCCGTGTACGTGGCACGGGGGCTCCCTCAACTTTCTTTACGCCACTGTTTCACCAGAGATGCATCTGTGTTCACTTCACTCGTTAGAGACTCAAGAGGGTGGAACAATTATAGAAGATGCAGCGACCGAGCAGGTTTAACCCACCGGGGAGATACATGTGATGGAAGCTGATACGGCACTCAGGACATTCACATTAAATATACATCTGCTGCATGTAGATATGAGGGTCACCTAAGGAGACTGACCTCTGTGGGGAGCCCAGCACAGGCGAGAATTACCCGTCAGGTGATTTAATAACTGAAGGCAAACCCCAGAAAGGCCGGGAGCCACCACTGCTCCCAGAACAAGCGCGATCAGCAGGAACGAGACTTCCTTCCGGGTGGCCCTCCGCTCTGTATAGTGGTGACGTGGGCACAGGAGTCCTGGTTGCTAGGCGACCCTCCGGCTCCCCTCCAGCTGCAGCGCGGCTCCTCTCCTTAGCAAACCCGGCCTGGATTTTTGTCACACATGCGTACGATGTAAAGCATCGCGCGCATGTGAGACAAAGAGCGCCAAATCAGCCACCAATGAAATTACAAACAAGCATTGAAAATGCAATCGGACTCGTATTTCCCCGAGACCGATTGCATTTTAAACTGCAGTGCGCCCGTGAAAGAAGCCACGAACGGGAGGGGGTGAGGGGTGGGTGGCGGTCTAAGAAGTTATGGACTACGGGAGGGAACAGGGAGAGGTAGGGAAACAAAACAGTTTTTTAAGTAAAGGGGCTGATAGCCATGGAAGGACAAAAATGCCGTCATGGCAGTCAGGAGGCGGGACTAATAAGCCAGCAACCAATCTGAATGCAGCATTTCAGATTTGAGCCAATCAAAAGCATGGGCGGAAAGTGGACGGAGCTTCCCCCACTATACTGTATACAGCATCTCTCAACGAGACAGTGCATGCGCTGCCTAGTCGAGACCTAAAAAGCAATAATTCCAGCATACTGTTAGAAGCTGTCTGCCGTTTCCGTGGGAAGAGATCTTGTCTCAACAGTGAATGGGGCTTAAACAGTGTGAACAGCTTTAGTAGAAGAATCGTAAATGTGTGCAGCCAGGGGAAGATAACAAAAAAAAAAGTTGCACACAAAAGTGAATAAACATAGTAATTTAGCTATGGGAACTGATAAGAGCCCCCTTTTAAGATATATTAAACACATGAGATTTTACAAGCAAAACCTAAAATCCAGCTCAGCAAACCTTAAACCAAGGCCACGAACAGGCAAGAAGCCGGGCTACACACTGACCTGTCGGACCCACCCATTGTGCACTGCCTCATTGCCCTGTAGACCAGTCAATCCCTAGCTGTTTGTCAGAAATCTTAGCATTCTTTACAATATGCTCCAAAGCTTTTGGTTATTCGGTGCTTCGGGAGTACAATACTTACCAGTCAGGGACCCAAAACATATGGTCACAAGAATAAATCTGCAAGTCAAAAGGACAAGTGAATTACGAATCCAGTGGGGTTGAATTACCGTATGGAATTCCTATCCGCTTGACCATGACTGACCAGGAGTTCCTGCACATGGTTTTCCTTTGTTTAGGAACACCGGACCAAATTTTACCAGCCAGTAATTCCAGCCAGTAAAATCACATGAAGCTTTAGCTGCAGCAGCAACCAGGCCTCGCCCCCCGGTCCCTGCAAACCGTTTTGCCTGGCAGAACTGTCCTACCCTTTTGCTCCCCAACCTGCCCTACCTCCGCTCCTACCCCACACAGAAGTCCCCACACTCCAACACCACTTGCTTGGTGCAAAGCAGTTGGAAAATGTGTGCAGTGAACCCTGGGAACTGGGAATACCGTCCAGTATTCCACATGGCAATTCCATGAGTGCCTAATTATTCCCCATTCCATGCAGTTTAACTTATAATAAGTGAAATACCATGAAGAGGTACCGGCCAGTAATGACCACTGGGAATCTCCACATGGACTTTCGCCTAACCTATAATCAAGGCCAAACTAGGGTATGAGAGAAAAGTCTTGAGGGAGTATTGCACACGCTCTATCTGCACGACAAATATTTGGAAAGGAACAATTAGAAAGCACTGAAAATTAATCCACACAAATAGCACTAGGTAGCAATTGAAGGCATTGCTTTCAATGCAGATTTTAGTACCTAAACCATTTCGAACAAGCATTGGCAAAGTCAGTAGGTCTTGTTTATAAGTGAAAACGCAAGCCAGTCCTACTAGCTTTACTAAAGCCCATTTTACCTAAAGAGTTCCCTTCAAGCAATAAACTTTCTTAATACCAATTTCAATGGGTTTTTCAATACTCCAACTCCTTGGAGCATTACAAAATGTGGTATCTTTTTTTAAACAAGCAATCAGACCACAAACTGTATCCATCCCCCAGATGAGTGAATTCAGGGTCAGAAGGCAAGGTCAAAAACCAAGAGATAGATAATACAAGAAATAGAGTTGTTTGCTTCCGCAACAGTCCCCATAGGTTGGAAACAGACAAAGATTCATCCATTGCTGAAGAAGCCTTCAGGCTGACCCCAATCTGCAGAATAATTGTACGGCTATCTCCCTGCTGCCTGCAGTGTCTACGATCTTGGAGAAATCAGTCAACAGGCAATTCTCCTATTATCTGGAGATTAACAATCCCATTCATTCTAGTTAGTCGGACTTTACGAGAAATTTAAGTACTGAGTAGGACCTAGTCGAGGTGGCAGAACAAATTAAAGGCAATCTGGATGCCAGGGACAGGGCTGTGCTGATTTTTTTAGATCTTCCAGCCGCCTTTGATACGGTTTCCCAATTCTTTGTGTTGGATCGCCTTCTCAGGATTGGAGTGAAGAGTCTGGCCCTCAGGTGGCTGACCTCCTTCTTAGACAATAGAGAACAGGAGCTTTGGCTTTCCCTTTTTCCTTCTGGCAATAGAGCAATTCCAGTTGGGGCCTGCAGGGCTCCGCCCTCAGCCCAACTCTGTCCAATGTTCATCTTGTGCCACTTGCTTCAGTAGTTGATTCGTTTGGAGCCAAGATTGTATCATAACCAATTCAGATAATGGGATTACCCAAGAGTCGTCACCAGACCTGGGTGCAGTACGGGAATACAAAAGAATGGTCCGTGACGCATTCGTGGAGAACTTTATTCTAAATTATATAGTCTGTGTTGTGTGTACATATCAACACTGGCATTTAATCCCAAGTAAAGGCCACTACGTATATATGCAATCAACAATTATTTTATAAATGCATATAATCAATGGGAAAGAAAAAGCAAGAAAGCCTCAAAGAAACAAATTTAATCCGCAATGCATTTATTTTACATGTTATACTTAAATCAAAAAATACTATACATTTGATAATAGGTTGCAAAAAAGGGAAAGGAGATAAAGGAAAAGGAATTTAAGCGTGCTCGTGTAGGGTAAGTGAGAGTAAGGAACACAGGTTTAAGGAATAGAAAATTCAAATAATTTTTAACAAAAAACTGGTAAAGAAGACCAGTGTGGCGAGACCTGTCCAAATTAGAACATTTTTTCAATCATGTATTCAAATTACAAATGCATCAATGCATTTTCGAAATGAAGGACAGGGCGACAGGTACAGGCCACATGTGGGTAGAGGGCGTCGATGTTTTTCGACTCGACTAACGCATGGAGGGAGCTTTCTGACTATTGCTTTTTGAGTTCCTAATCCAATGTTTGATTAAATCCGAATATCTTGGGTTTGAAGAGCCGAGGACCTCACCGTGGTGCTTCAGTAAATGGCCGAGCTCGCCATTTACTGAAGCACCACAGTGAGGTGCTCGGCTCTTCAAACCCAAGATATTCGGATTTAATCAACCATTGGATTAGGAACTCCCAACTCTGTGGGCCTACACCTTTGAATCCTTTGGATGGTACCTTACCTAGGGGTCAGGAAGCCACGTCCGGGCTCCTGCTCTTCTGGCTAATCTAGCCCCAGCCCCTATGACCAGAACCTGATTGTGCAACAGCTTTTCTAAATTGTTCATACACCTGTAATGCCGGCCTGGCACCAGGATTAGGTTGCCCTCACCCGTCCTGAAGAAGACTCGCAGCAGAGGTCAAAAAGCTCCCTCCATGCGTTAGTCGAGTCGAAACGTCGACGCCCTCTACCCACATTATGCCTGTATCTGTTACCCTGTCCTTCATTTCGAAAATGCATTGATGCATGTGTAATTTGAATACACGATTGAAAAAGGTGGTCCCAAACAGACAAAACTACACATACTAAGAGAAAATGGCCAGGGTGTCAAATCTCAGGTTGGCGGAGCCATTAGTTTATTGTATAAATATAGCCTCGGTTTTGAGAGTTTGTAAAAAAAAAAAAATAGCTAGTGAACACATGAAATATGGCAGCTAACCAGCAGAGAGGTACAAGGCCTTCAGCAGAGCCATTGTGCCTTCTCTGAAGGGAACAGAGATCTCGGCCAGGCAAGCAGAGCTCTCTAAATATGGCAGGCTGTAGTCCATCAAACCCTAAAAAACCCCATAGTGGGCGAGCAAAGACCCAGGATCCACCCTGAAAAACCAGGCCCCTGGCTGCTGAATGGGCCTCTCCCCTGGTGTTGAGTAACGCCGAGTGCCCCAGTGTTCCTTACCTCCCGCCGCTGGCATGGTAGAAGTCCAGGGAGAAGCCGAAGTAGCTGCCCTGAGGCCCAGAGTATACCTGGGCAAGTTCCACAGCTAGATTGAGGGCGAGGGTCATGCGGGCCTGTATGAAGCAGAGAAGGAACGGATGGAAAGGCGAGGACCTCCCGATGGCAGCAGCCATGCTTGTCCGGGCACTGCCACTCGCAGATCTGAGGGCTCTCTTCCCAAGAGGTGACTGAAGTACTGTGGCTCGGATCCAACCCCAGCAGGCATGACCAGCTTCAAACTTCTCTCTGTTCTGGTTTCTTGTGTCAGACAGGCGGAAGGAAGCTCTGCTTATCACATGGACCTCAGGTTTCAGGAGCCTGTTGCAAAGCAGAGCATCCAATGAAGGGATGGAAGGAAGGGCGGCCTCTTTGAAGTTTGGCTCAAAGCACCTATGATTCTGGGCAAATCCTTAAATCTCCCCGTGCAAAACAAAAAGCGCTTTGACACCTTCGGGTCCAGTTTGCACTATACAAAGCTAAAAAAACAAGCGCGGCGTGACCCGAAACAGATGCCACACTGCGCGCCGCTGCTAATTAACAAGGAATGCGAGGTATGCAGTCGGGCACTCGGCCGCGCTGCTGCTCGCTCCCGAACTCCCTAGGCCAGGGGCGAGAGAAGGCAGGACATGCACCCACCTTTAGCCAATTGCGTGCTATCTTTCTTAGAAAGACGCACGCAAAGGCCAATTGCGGGTGATAAAAAAAAAAGCACACGCACGAGCGTGTGTTCCAAGCCCTTACTAAAAGCCTCGCAGAGCAGCGCATGCGCTCTGGCTCAGGCGAGACCCAAAAAGGGCCTAAAACTTGCCTATTCATTCCGTAATTTTCTACTTGCTGTTAGACCAGCGCCGGGACACTCCCAGAAGCATTAGTGTACTCTATAAATCTGTCTTCATCATATGAAGGCTTATTAAAGAGCATTGCACAAAATACCTGGTGCACATAAGGATCCTGCCAGTGTAAAAACATAATGGAACCATTGGCGCTAAAAAAAAGATATTGAAACAAAAGAAAAATTTATCATTGTGGGTATTGCCTTGAGCACCACACAATAAGTTAATATAACATGATAAAAATGATTTAAAAACTGTATGAACTGTTGCCAAATTTTAGCAAAAAGAGGCTCTGTCTCTCTAAAGATTCAACATTTTCAACGCAGGCTCACAATGGGGTATTGGATAAAGTTTACCAAAACCAATAATTATGGTGAGTTCGATTTCATTGGCTACATTATTGCTACTGTATAAAGCTGTATAAAGCTACCCGGAGTATGTGGATTGCTGATCTGTTACTTAGTATCTCATTTTGGCAGACAAACATTGAATGCATTTCAAGACATTTAGCGGACTGTGAAAATGATGGATGGATTAGCATAATATTGTCAAGTTCAAGCAAATCCCTGACCGAAAATGTTTTCTTGTGATGGGCAGAAGCCTCTGGGAAATGCCAAGTTGACTAACTGGCTAGGTAGAGCGCCACACTATTTCTGGGTTTTGGTAATGCAGTAAACAGACGTTCTTGCAGGCACGGATGGTCCATTTTGGTGGAGGGGCCACGCCCCGCCACCTTTCGCCCCTCGTGAACAGTGTCTGTCAGGCTGAACAAAGGTCAGCCTGACAGACACAGTTCACTTTCAGTTCAAGCCGCCAGGAGCCAGACATGCGCAATTAGCGCTGGCCCCTAGCTCCCTGAACTGAACTTTGCTGGGCTGAGAAAGTCACAGCTCCGGTGGGCGTGACGTTCTCAGCTCAGCAACGGTTGCTGAGTCCCTCCCGTCAGTGACAAGGGGTAGCATCACTGAGTGCCTCACACCTGGGCGCTTCAGTTTTAAGCCCTGAAGCGCCCAGGGTCGAGTGTCAATCAGTGACTCTTCAACACAGAGTGGGGTGGGGTCAATAGTCTCACTGACCCAATCCCACTGTGTGATGACGTTGGGACTGCTGCCTTCCATCATTGGTAGACCTTAGGTCAGCCAACGAGGGGAGGCAGAAATCCCAAGCCTTCAGAACCGCCGAGGCAGCGTAGAGCTGGCTGAAGGTAAGTGTGTTTTATTTTATTTTTTAATTGTTTGGTGCGTGCGTGCGTGCGTGCATGTATGAATGTTCGGGAAAGAGTGTTGTGAATAAATGTGTTTGTGTGTGTGTGCGCACACGTGTGAGTGCATGGTTGTGAGTGTTATGTGTATGTGTGCATGTGTCTGTGTGCCGTCCGCTCCCCTCCCTCCAAACCTTTCCTGCTGCCGCTGCGTTCTTGTGAAGGTGGGACACAGGGTTCAACCCCTGTGTGTGGCATGGTAATAAATGGTATAGTAATAAAAGAAATTCTAATGTTTATAGCATCGTCCTCATAAGCATACAAATGAAGTCATGACAGATGCTTCATTTGCCCTATGCTATGGAGAACTCTGTAAACGGGGAATAGGATCCATTAGAAATTCTCCCATGACATTCCCAGAAGTACTGCTGGAAACCTGCTCCTAGTGTAGCTCTCCAGGCACCCTTCTAGGAAAGTTTGTGAATTCCAAAAAGTAGTAAAGAAGCGCTCGCTCATAGATCTAAATCTAGGGGGCAGCTCTTTAGTGGGGATCTTTTCTTCTTCTTACCCGGTGTTTGCCAAAGCAGAGGTGACTGCCCTTCATTGTAGAGTAAGGAAGAGGTCGATTGGATTAGGGTGAAGTTAAATTTGGCTATGGACTATCACTTTTCAACTCAATTTTATTCCTGTGGAGTGTCCGTGTCAGGGTTAGAACCCACCCGGTCTCGTGATGAGCCTTTGGTTTCAGCGGCGGCTGGTGACATTTGAAAGTGGTGAGCATAAAAGTTGCGGCGGAGTGCAGTGCGCGAGCTCAGCAAGCAAGCTCGACTGACAAAATAGGGATTCGGGGGAAGGGATCTACCATAGAGAACATTTTAAAAAAGGAGTGGGTAAATGGTGCATGGGAGGAACACAAATTACAGAAACATGATGGTAAGAGCCCAATGATTTCACCTTCTGACCGCTCCCTAAAATGGGAGAAAAAAGGGATGGTTCATGTTAGAGAACTGCACTGCGTGTGAGCAGTACACATATGGAGATGAAAGCAAACGCAGGCCTCCTGTGAGGTGGAATGACTGAGCATGTGGACATGGCTATAAAACAACATACTATGTAACTTTTTTCCTTCTTTCACCCTCTTGTAACTACATTTAAAATAACGCACAGCTTAAATGAAAATTAAATACAAGTTATGTTAATCAGTTGGAAATGCAGCACTATTGAGCATTATGAAACATCTATTGGTTGGTGCAGTGGGGAATAGTGACTTGTATATGTTTAGTGCTACAAGGTTACAAGGTCCCAGTCTGTGACAGAAGCACTGTGTACATATAAGTCATTATTTTAAACTCACATTACATACAATATAAAATAGGCTGCTAGTGCTACAGAATTCACAAAAAGGATTAAGATAAAAAGTGTTCTATAGATCTTTGTGCAGACTCTACGTAGTGCAGTTTGTTTTTATAACTTCTTTTAATAGCACAGTCTTCCCAGTTTAGCTTGCAGGTCCCTAACAGTAACCCTCAAAAAGAATGAAGGTGTATCAGGGAGCATCAAGTGATTCGATCAATAAAAGCCAATATGGGCTTCCAAGCACCCTTAACCTTTGCAGATTGACCAGTTGTGCACAGTTACATTTCTTTCTGGGAAGGGGGCACCCAGGCAAGAAGGCTTGGTTTAGCTGTTTGCCCTTCCTCGGTTTACAGCACAAGGAGACTCGTGCCTTACACTTTAGCTGAAGCATTTCAGATGGGGCGGTCGTACCCTTCAACTCCATCTCCCCCCACCCCCTCTTCTGCAGTTCGCACTCTGCACCCTTGTGCAAGCAACGTTTGGCACACAAAGAGGTGAGGGGGTGACGAGACTGCTGTGGTATATATTGGTCCCAGTGTCCTTACTCGGCCTGTACAAAATATCCGGTATGAAGCAAAACTACCACTAATGTGGATGAGGACTGATGGGGATACCTGTGCGCATTGCACGAGGCACGATGCCCGCACGCTGAAGCTAAGACACACAGGCAGACAGCAGCAGACAAAGAAATCAAGTGCACTCACTACAAGACAAGACTCGCCCTCAAAAGGTTCGGAGCCACGTGCTGCCTGCAATCCTAGAGACAAAACGCTGCAAGCCTTCGAACCAATAAGGAAGTACTTTGGAATTTCAGCAGACTTTTCACCTCTCTGATTAACCTAGTTTTGAACATGCTTTCAAAGCATAACAACCTGAACCAATAGCCATGACGGGGATTTTAATTGACATCACAAAGATGCCGAACTCTAATGTTGTTTTCATTGTTGTTTTCAAGAAGTCACTGTGGGCTGTTAAAGTCAGGCTAACTGTCAATCGCATCTCGGACACTTTGGTACAGCTGCGCTAACTTAATGCATAATATATATATACACACGCAAAGAACTGTTTTATGCAGACTAACCCCTACATTAATACATTTTCAAAACAATTAGTGACACCATTTTGGTAAATAATTTGTAATAAAGTAAACCAGAGGGCCTGAATTCACAAATGTTGTTCTTCATATATGCGCAAGCACATTGATAAAAATCACATTTTTGCGTACACAAACCGTAATGATTTGTGTCAAAATTAATGGGAACACACACAACTCCCATGCTCATGAATATTGGAAGCATTTGGCAGGCGCAGATCCACGTCATTCGTGCATCCCATTTCCCTAGTGAAATCCTTGCCCAGTGCGGGCGCAGGCACAAAATGGAGCTCAGCCGGGTGTCATTGTACCCAATGCTGCAGTGCACCCGTGACCCACACAAACGGTCATGCAGGTGCAGCAAATAAATGCATATGTGCATTGCACCGTGCCGGCCCGAAACTCACAGACACACTCAGCCCAATAGCAATTAATCCCTTACATACACGTAGGACGTACACATGAAGCTTTCTTTGCATGTGTTTTAAACACGTCACATAGGCAGTGTTTTAAATGGACAAAAATAAGTGCAGGTACTCATCAAAAGGAGGGATAGACTGGGGGTGATGTTTGGGGTGGGCATAAGGGCGGTGCTAAAGGCAGAACAAGGGGCGGGGCTACGTTTTGACCTTTTCATCTTTTTATGCAAGAAATCTGCATGCATTGTTAGAATACCAGATGCTTCTCTCCATTCGTTTTTTACACTAATAACCATTTATATAGCACTTACCAATCAGTGTTTATTACTACCCAAAGTAACCCTTTTTCAGCAACCTTAAACAATTAAAAGAATCGGGAAAAAACAGTTAGCTTCTATATATATGCCTTGTTGTTGAATGCAGATCCTTGCTGCAGCAGCACAATCAACTAAGATATATGCCAAGGATGTTAACTTGTGACCTACAGGTAAGACAAGGATCTATGCAACAAAAGCAGTATCCCACTGAGATATCTACTTAAATATAAAAAAAATGCAAAATCTCTGATCTACTTGTTGCATGCTGTGCTTTCCAGCAGGCACAATGACCCTCTAAGCAATTTTATGGTGAGTAAATTACCCACCACAGTTATTCATTTTATTGCTACTCCTGGTGTACCAATCTTACTTACTTAAGAGAAAGGCCCGACTTCCTGTTTCTTATGATTAGTGAATATACTAACCTGCAAAAATGAGAGCAATTCATCAGACACTCTGTTCATTCTCGGCACTAGTGTATGTTTCTGTCTAAAATGGAAACCAGAGTTGCTTTCCAAGGGACAAGAAAGCAGCATATTCCCTCTCTCGCTGCCACAGGATGAGGAATGTCGACCCAGAGACACTGGCGAAATTGCTGCTGGTGGCTCAACCTTTCAACATTCCATTTTACGTGGTTGAAAAGAAGTAGTGGACAGAGTAAACATGTTGAATATGTGATATTAGATGATTAAAGGTATCTACTGGGTTATCTGAATACACTCGGTGTAATTAAAATATACACCATTATTTTTAACACAACACACATGATGAAAAAGACATCTGTGTCAGATAATTTCAATTGATTTAAAATCTTTTGTTGACATTACTTTTCAGTGGATGTATGATGTAATAACGCATACCATTACAACGCGGTATGTTACATCGCGGTTTTAACAACGCAAGTCGTTACATCGACTTGCGTTGGAGGGCGCTGGACATAGGAATAGTGTGAATTACTATTCCAACTCCAGTCTACGTACAGTAGGGAAGGTGTTGGAAAGTAATTCACACTATTCCTTAGCCTACAGCGCCCTCCAGTGCAAGTCGGTGTAACGACTTGCGTTGTTAAAACCACGATGTAACCATACCGCGTTGTAATGGTTGCGTGGTAAAGGATGTTTCCCCTTTTCAGTATTTAGGGCAAGCCCAGGTATGTTAATTTAGATAATAACGTATATTAGATGCCTCATATACACAATATAGTAAATGTTGAATGTATTCTTGCATTTTGAACTGTCGATTAAATAAATATTTTAGGAAAGCAACAGACGTTTACATCACATTACAAATGGCAAGAGGGTCTGTCTGAATCGAAGTATGACTACGGACATGAAGTCCCAGTCAGGAGAAAGGGCTTATTACAAACTACATTTGTTTTCTGTGCTTGTACCAAAATAACTTGTATCAAAGACCACCTGGGGGGGCACAAAATAGGAGAAGAAATTCTGTTTTCCTGCTTTTGGCATCCAATCATGAGTGCAACTTACACGCATGTACCTAGTCATGAATTACATTTATATGCTTTTGATAAAAATACAGCTGTATACTTCCTTGTGGCATGTAAGCCCAGATGGTTTAGCGCTAGCTAGCTGCAAACATCTCTGTTCATATCACATTTTTCACTGGCTTCTCTTCCGTTCAAGGTTGATGAACAGGGATCAGTGAGTTTGATAACGAGATCCCATATTATTTACACATGCAAATAGGCAATTTAGTTGTGGACTGATGGTTAGAGATAGTAAAAGCATGTGCAAACTTTTTGTTCTTTCCAGGCATATTGAAAATACCCACCGCAGGCAACAATATTTTTTTTAATGGAAAAAATGCTTGTATGCGTTTTGTAGTTGCTCACTATCAAGTATTTGACTTTTACTTAGTGCTCAACATCTTGTCTTGTGATAAATGTACTGGCAAATGTGTGTTAAAAGGTCTAACGGCAGCAGTTTACATATAGCAATTTCTGCTACAGGAGCTTCATTGAAGCCCTGTGTTAAAGTGAACAATGCCTTTCACACCCTCTCCCATTAGGTTTTACAGCCTCCTGTCCGCGCCTGCTGTGTAAGAACAAAGGATAAACTAACCTCTGTGAAGCCATCCACACCTCTGCTCTGATGACTTCCAGAGTAAAACATGCAGATCTGTGTACAAGGGCAGCTGTCTTTTGGCCCAGCCCAGGCTTCCAAAGTGACTAAAAATTTAAAGTGCTGCCGAGGTGATCGAAGAACAAGCAACATCTACGTCAAAGCCAAGCCCTTGTGAGTACCTGTACTCTCCTTGTTCAAGGAAAAGTGCCGGTACTCAATCGGAGAAAATGAAAAAGTGCCGGTACTCAGTACCGGTGGGTACCGGCCCATTTAACGCACTGCACATAGTTACATACCAAGCTCAAAATACGACGGGCTGGTGCTCCCTACATCACGGCAACTCAGAACTCACACAGACTCGTTTAGTAGATGCCTAGATAGACTCCACTGGGGTTCAAACAGATCTCCGTTTTATCACGCTAGGATTGGACGGAGTCATCAGCACAACAAAAATTAAGCCTGGCCACAGCAGAGGTCACAAGGTGTGGTCAACCTATGGTCTCTCCCTCCCACCCCTTGTGGAAAACAATGCACTGACCTCAGCTCTGCCCAGCAATGGCAAACATGTCCAATCACTGCATGGCATCACAATAAGGGATATAGTGATTGGTCATGAGCCTTCCACCCCTTGCTATCTGCACCCGAGGGCCAAAGAGCCTTGACTATTTCTAATACCCACGTCTGGCAGCCAATCAGACGCTGCTCCCTTGCTGTTATGCAGCAGGAGAGCACTGCCAAGATTGGCTTGAGCGACTAAACTCAACGCTCATTAGGAGACTGGGGGTCTATGGATTTGAGCAACCCCTGCTCACTAATGAGCAGTGCAGGGAAGGCTCCAGTGCGCATGTCGGGCTGGCCAGAGAAAGGCAGCTGCCCCAACCTGACATGCGCATCCTGGGTCTAGGTGCCCTGTACTCTCCGCTCACCTGCTCCAGTATACTACTACTGGTGTGTGTGTGTGTGTGTGTGTGTGAGACTGTCCATCAAAATTAAACCCCACCCACCCACCCACTTCACAGCGCTGATGTCCATGGCTGAGACTGACTGCAGACTGCCGCGGGCCCATGATATCCTGCGGGCATGAAATAAACACTGATGCAATGCCATGGTCAAGTTCTAAAACTTACATTTTTATTTATAATGCATAATTAAAATGGAGGTAAGAGGTCCAAAATTCCAGTAGTTCAACGATCCAAGGGAGGAACCGCCCCTGTTTGGTTTCACAGTTTGGTTGACATGTTTAATGCCCTAGTCGTTTGTAGGATCAAAGGCATTTCTTTAGGACTAAGGATAATAGAACCCTAATTTACTAGGCTGGGTCTCAATACCGAAAACAAAACACTGAGGAAAGTATCCAGGCAATAATGCTGTAATTCTCAGGTAATATGGTAATCAAAAGTAAGGATTACCATTTAGAAAGCTTTTGTTATACCCCCCATGACCTGTAGGAAAAAGAGGAGACAAGAAAACAACATGTACAGACGCTCATTTTAGCAAACTAGCACGGTTAGAGTGAGAAATACATTTTACTTGTGTGACACAATAAATTCTGGCATGCGGCACATATGAACACAGCTAACTGTAGTAACTGTAGTGTGTCTACAGTAGCGATCATAAAAACATGCACAACTAATGCATTAAGTAGAATCAATCACAAACCAGTTTGGACAATTTTAAGGGCCCCTTAGGGAAGCTCGGAGCAGCTGGCCCTTAACTCAACTGTGTAAAGGAATAAATATGCAATACGAAGAGGACTTGAAAAGGAATCCACATAATAGCAGTCAATCCTGAGTAGGCCTTTCAGGAGAAAAGTACAGACACAGACTTACTTTGGTGTGGAAGGAGTATGGTGGATGTCCTACCCCACTACTGAGGTTCCTGGAAATGCCCTCGATCTTCAGGGAAGTCCTTTGGAACCGATGAGTCTGGTACTGCCGGAAGCGTGGTGGACATGATGTCAATACATCATTACAGCCACCCGTAACGTTCGCTCCATCTTGAAATGATGCGTGTGGGCCAAAGTGAATATCGATTCTAGAAACAAAACTGGTCTTTGTGGTTTCTAAAATTCTATTTTTTTCATGTCTAGGTATTTTTGGTGTGAAAAAGGGGGAGTTCTATTCAACATAAAAGATGTTGTTTAGTAATTACTCATGCCAATGTTTTAAACCATCTCAGTGAATATGGAGAACATGGGATACCTCTCTATGCGCCATATTTGAGAGGAGCATGTATGCTGGTCAATCCCAATGGATTTTATGAGTCCAAGATTTCATTAATTCAAAACCATGGGTATAACAAATGGACAAGAGTACTGTAGTCCAATTTATGTTAATTTCTAAAAAGGACAGCGGTAGAGACAACATTTTGGAACGGCCTTAATGAAAATAAGAAAAACAAGATGTTCTTGTTCATTGCACAGTAACAAAAAATATCCACACCCCCATCGTAGTTTACTGATGTTGTGGAATAAACACCTTCCGGAGGACTATGACCAAAGCAATCCATCATCTGTTTACTGTCCAGAACCGGGAGAAGAGACCATATTACGCACAGAGGCTTTACCCATAAGTTGTAATAATGCATCAAATAGGTAAGGATGGAAAGCTATGCATTTAATGGTTTGACAGCACTGTCTACTGGATCTCATCAGTGAGTCTCTTTAGGTCTGTGGGAAGTTTGAATACCCATCTCAGTTCCTTCATCAAAAGTCTTCTTTGAACATCTTGGCCATTTTGTAGTCTCTCTAGGATCAGCCAGAACTTACTGTGCGGCAGCTTCAGATCTGGCTCCTATGTTCACTGATTCTGACTTGTATAGGTTGTGCTGTCATTCCTATATTTCACAAGTTACACAGGCATACAATTAGGTATACACACTTCTTTGTTTTGTAGTTGGTATCTCCCTGAAAGGTGCCATTTCCTGGTAGCCCAATTAAATTTTTTTCAATTTCTTTGTGAGAAGGCAAACATTACAGTCATCACACGGGAATGTGTCCCATGAACTTTGGAATTTTCAAGATTCCATTTTGGAGTGGAGAATCTGCACGGTCCCATCATCTGGTGTGGACCAAGGTGACTCTCAAGTTACTTGAGCTCTTCAAATCAAACAGAGCTGTTTGCAAGTGCATTTTCCCAAAATTGAGAATGTGCCATTTTTTATCATTATTTATAATTCTCTCTACATCATTTGAGATGGAAGTGTATGTAGTTGCACAAGTCATTTAATCCTCAGAGGTTTTTTATCTGATCGCCAACCATATTTATTCCCCCACACCTCCAAAACGAAGATTTTGGTACTTAACCTGCATAAAACCCACAGAAGGAACTTCCAGCTGAATGGGGAGTATCCCCAGGTAGTAGGTAATTTCCACCACCTGGGGATTTGTATCGATAAGAACAGGATATGGAAAGTTCATACACGAAAGAGTGAGGTGGTTCTTTTACACTCTGTCATCACCAAAAGGTATGGAGCAACCACCCCTAAGTCTGTAACTCCAGCCATAGAGGTATGAGGGGCAATCGCACAGGCTGCTGCTCTATATGATGCTGTAGTCTGGGGAATTTACATTAAAGAACTGATCACCAAGAAAAATAATTTCCTGAGATCTCTATTTAACCTCCTATAGAGCACACCCACCCTCCCACTCTTTCACGACATGAGACAAGAAAGGGTGGGAGACTTAGCATGGTTAAACCGCTCCTCTGCTGGGTGAAGCTGTGGTCGATTCCCGATTTCCTTCATTATAGGCTAGCCATGGAGGACATCATGTGCCACAGAAACGCTCATATTCTCCCCTGGCTAAAGCATGTCAAATTCTATCTTATTGACCTAGGCTTGAGCAACCGTTGGAATAACCCTTATTAAAGGTGCTTTTTGGGATAAGAGAATACATGAACACCGCCTAAAAGTGAGCTCTGTGGGGTTGGTAGAAGCTCTCTTGGCCTGT
This sequence comes from Triturus cristatus, assembly GCF_964204655.1. NCBI lineage: Eukaryota > Metazoa > Chordata > Amphibia > Caudata > Salamandridae > Triturus > Triturus cristatus. Next base: position 563,335,384 of record NC_140590.1, read on the forward strand.
AAAGTTCTCCCAGCCCATACACTGTACATTAAATTCAGACTGGGAACACTTCAAGTCAAAACTTTACTCATAGATGGAAGTGCTACTAAACTATCCTCCCAGTCTGTGATTTTTGGAAACATGCCATTGAGGATGCTGAACATGTTCTATTTATCTGTCCCGTATATGCCAGGCGGAGATAGATCCAACCGCTGTGTACTCTCTGGGGTGTCAGGTCATATCGGGTGGCTTATCATATCCTGAGATGGGACACTAGTCAGGTAGTGGTATATGGAGTTAGCCCATACATCTACATAGTGTGGTTATATGGGAAAAAAGCAGGGAGCATTGTTCTAATTTGATATGCACTTTTGCTTATAATTGACTAGCTTATGTACATGCGACCCCTTGGGGCCCCAGGGTCAATATGGTTTGAAAATTGTATTATTGTTCTTTTTAAATGAAAATGTGACTTCTGTTATATTTATTTTTTTATAAAACATCCCATTTGGCTTTTTATTCGCCAAAATTGATGATGTACTGTGCGTGGGGGCACCTTCCTTTTATCTGTTTTATTAGATTTCCTATTGGCAAAAGCTGTTTCATGAATTTTAATTATTTCATTGAACTAATATTATATTTGACAATGCAATTATATTGTTTTGTGTACAGTGTTTTAACATGCTTTTATGGTCTGAAGAATCGAAATAAAATTGAAACTAACTCTACCCCACACAGATGGTTTGAAAGAGAGAAGCTCCGAGCTTCCTTAAGGGGCCCTTCAAAATGACTGAACTGGTGCATGACTGATCCTACCTGAATGCATTAATTCTGCATGATCTATCCCTCCTGTAGACATACTTTGCTACGGTTTGCTGTGTTCATGCGTGCTGCATGCCAGAGTTTACTGTGTCACATAAGCAAAACTTATTTCTCATTCTAAACACACTAGTTTGCTCCTGCCTAGTTCATCCACCCGGGCTTGCATAAATAATGTTTCTAGTTTTCTCCATTCCTGCTTCCCCTTCTGGTCAGACTCTGTCGAGGGCTCAGTTTCTTTTGTTTGTTTATTTGTTGTTTGTCTTCCATCTTATTTCTGCAGTTTGAAGGCCCTCCTGCTGTTTGATGTCCCAGGGATCAGTGCTGATATCCAGGTTGACGTATCGTCTCATCATCATTTTCAGAATCTTGGAGAAGGGTAAGAGATTCACCTTGACACAAGAAGGCGTTACACTGTATAAGTATATACTGATTAACTCTCTGCCACTCACCATTCCTAATCAGAATTTATACCACTCTTTTGCCAGTTCCATCTCTTATGAATTTCAATCCATTTGTAGAATATGACACTAAAACTTGGATAACTCAAATTTCCTCTAAAATAGATATTGAAGCTTTTCTCAATTCTGTGCTGGAAATTTTCAATTATTATTCAGAAAACCCAAGTAGGTGCAGCAGAAGTATAAGAGTTCAAAATCTGTGAGTTTTAAACTTTTTCATATTCAGCTGTGAGGTGTTTTCTGGAGGTGTGGTATCTCTTGTGTACAACCTTCTGATGACTTTAGGTACTGAAGCCAAATCAACTAAAACATCTTCGGGTACAGTGAAGCCATCATGAAGCTAGTAAACATGTAATGACAAGTATCCAGCCCATGTACTCTCTATGACTTCCCTGCGCACTTACAATATCCAAGAAAGGACTTTATATTGTATGGTCATATCTGCTCATGCATATATGTCCACACATGGGGTTATAGTGTCTCATAGAAAGGATGGGACTTCGTAGATGAAAGGTTTGAGAAAATGGTCTACAAACTTGGAAATTGGTTCTATTAAAGAATCACAACCTGAAATTATAGGTCTTCCTGGAGGTGCTGTTTGATGTTTGTGTATTTTAGGGAGAACATAAAATAAGGGTGTTCTTGGATTGCTGTTTTGTAGAAACTCATATTCTTTTTTAGTGAGAAGTCCCATCCTTTCTACGAGACACCACCGATTTCATTAATAAACTGGTACCAATAAAGTTTGAACAAAACTCACATTATCTTGTCACATTGGATGTAGTTTCTCTATACACTCAGATACCCCAGGATGATGGCCTGGCTGTTATATGCTCACATTTGTAAAGTAGAGAAAGACCCACTAAGGTGCCCAGTGAGTTCATTATGGATCTAGCTAACTTCGCCCTAAAGAAAAAAAAATTCAACTTCAATGGAGTTTTTTATTACCAAGTCAAAGGAGTCGCGATGGGCTGTCCCTTCGCACCAGAACTAGCGGTACTCTTCATGGCACAGTACGAGGAAAGATTCATCTATAATAACAACCCCTTTTTCCAACATGTTGGCAACTGGATGCGTTATATAGATGACATTTTTATGACTTGGACAAGTTCAGAAGATAACCTTAAAAAATTCCACTGCTGGCTAAATGACCGTACAGAGGACATAAAATTCAGCTTCAACTACTCAAAAGTCAAGATCCCATTTCTGGATGTAGAGGTGTACCCCACAGAAGATGGCTTGGTCACCACCTTATTCAAAAAACCAACTGACCGCAATAAAGCGTTACATTTTACGAGCAATCAGCCCAGGAACCTAAAAGATAATCTACCCTACGGGCAATTTTTGCGTATTAGGCGCAACTGCTTCTTCAAAGATGAATATATGTTACATGCATCTAAACTGTTGGACAACTTAAAACAACGAAGATACGCCAAAAAATTGCTCAAAAGGTCGTTGAAAAGAGCTTGGTTTACTCCAAGAGAAGCGCTCCTTGAAAAAAATGTTAAACCGCCACTTGACAGAATCGTCTGTGTCTCGACTTTTTGTCCCAATTCTAACATGAGTAAAAAAAAGTCATTAATCAAAACTGGCACTTGATCAAGAACATCGATCAATCACTTAGACAGAACCCCCTTTTTGCTTTAAAAAAAGATCGCAATATTGCAAATCAAATTGTTCGGGCTGCCATGCCTAAAACAAAACAGAACACTATACGAGACTATGTTGGACTCCCACCACTACGTGGGCATCATAAATGCGGCACTTGTGTGTGTTGTGCATCCACTGAAGAAGGTTTCCTCTTCAAACATAATTCCATCTATTGGAAACATGAATCTTTCACGAACTGTAAAAGCAAATTCGTTATTTATGGAATACGATGCCCTTGCAATTTGTTGTATATAGGGAAAACAAGCCAAGAAATCCGACTAAGAGTTTCCCAACACAAATCAAGGATTAACAAAAACATCCAAACAGCGCCACTGGTTAACCACTGGAAAACCAATAATCATTCAATTAAAGATCTAATATGGACAGTCATCTCAAAAGTGGAACAAGATGAGAGAGGAGGAGATCTTGAACTAAAATTGTCAAGACGCGAAGCGATGTTGATTTTGAAATTCAACACAGCCACTAATGGCCTGAACGAACTTTCAGAACTTTTCAAACTAACTTAACTTATGTAAACCGTTTGTGTCCATTCACATCACTGTAGAAGAAGGATTCTCTGTGACCTTTGTCTATACGAGTTTCGATAACATTTTTGCAGGTTTCAACACCAAATACAAGAAGGGCCTTCCTTCTTTTTCTTAAAAAACACTACCACCATATATGATTCATTGTAATGAATTTGTAGTGAACCTTGGATGATGCCTATCTATCGCCTGAAAAAACGGCAGTTCTGTGAATCATCTCTCATGCTTAAATTCAGTCTTTAAGCACTAACATCGCACTTTAAAATGTAGCAGTGTCTTTGTAAAATTATCCTGCTTATATATTGTAATTAATTCAGATTTCAAAAAGAAAAAAGATGCATCGAAAGTGCAGTCTTTCTTCCATGATTTACCGGCATTCATTTCCGCATACATAACCAGCCTTGATGTCACGTGAACGGAACTCCCGGACTCGATAGACGGAGAGAGCGAACAAACAAACTGGCTGCCTCCAGGTATGGTCCTCACGTCCCCTTTCTTCAACCTGAAAATAACATTTAGATTCAAAATACTCTAAGCCCTTTAAACTAAACTACCGTACTCTTCTTGTAGTGCGTCATTAAAGAAATTATTACTAAAGACCAGCGAATCTACCTGACTGATCCTCGCGCCCTCGGCTTTCAAGGTAAATGATACACCGGTGTGTGCAAACGCACTGTTTTACCGCTACTGTCACGATGCTGATAATTTGCTCGTACCTCCTTTCTCTAGCACAAAAGAAATTTGTTCGGCTAACTGCCCTCCACTACGGACCACATATTTTCCGCTTCTGCAAGTAAGCCTATGAATACTCAATTTGTCTTATTGAACTTTAGTACTTGACCAGATTAGTAGTTAAAACTCTTTTCTAATCCTTACCCAGGTTTTCCATAAAAGACGCAAGTTAAAATACACACCATGTGAGTAATATGTGAATCAGAAGGATGAATGTTTGACTGTAACATTTTTCTCACAAATCATTTGACACTATTCCTTCTGATCTCGTTATTTTCAGAACTACCTGTTTTGTAGATCGGCTGATCTACTCTCTACTTATCAGAGGTAACAAGCTCAGTGTACTATGTGCACACTTGTGAAAAGATGTTTTGGGCGTCTAGATATACTGAATTATTTCTTCTTTTTGTTTCTAGCCTACAGGTCCTGATGAGAGCCCTAGTATTTATGGGGACTCGAAACGCGTAGACCTTGCTCTTTTGACCACAAGAATTTAAAATCTCTTCAAAAGTGTTAGATATCAGATTGATATTGTTTAGCCTTTTCTTCTGTGGTTTTTATGAAAAGGTTTTATGATTCTGTTTGAATGTATTTGATGAATTAAGCTTTCGTATGTTTCTGAATGAATGAATGTGTGCATGAGAATAAATGAGTTAAAGTGAAGCGAATGACTGAACGTGATGGTCTGCAAATTCAGCACAGTATTGTCCACTAAGTGTTTTTTCAAAGTCTCTGATTGATCTACAAATTGGAAGGTCAACTAAATGAATACTATATTAAAGAATTGATTTATTCATTTGACAAAGTATATCGTCTAAGGTTCATTTTGTTTGGTTCAAAATGCATTCTCATAATTGATAGAGAGGAATGAAGATATTTGCAGTATTAGCATCTTGTTGTTATTTACTAGGTACCAGGGGTACACTTTACTAGGGACTTATAGAGGGTGCTGAAGTTATGCCAATTGTGGTGCAGTTTTAGGGAAAGAACACTGGTACTGGAGACCTTGTGTTGTGTTGCTTGGTAACCAAGGGTCGCGCATCTGCGTGGCTATGGTTGCTGTGCAAGCTCGTGAGGGAGAGTAGCTGATTTTTTATCCAGGATGCCAGTCAGTCTGGAAAAATGAGAGGACGAGGTATGGAATGATTTCCAAGTGGCTTTAATTCATAGCCAGGGTCGTTCGGCTATTGATAGAGAGGAATGGAATTCTGAGTTCAATAAGGATGAGACATTGTCCAAAGTGGTATCCTTTTCCTTGAATGGTTGGCCACGTAAGGATAGTATTCCCAACTTGTTGAAGCCCTTTTGGGAGATTAGATCGGAGTTATCTTTTTGTGATGGGGTATTACTAAGAGGTGAAAGAGTGGTTCCCCCTGAGAATTTACTTTCGTCTATTGTGGAATTGTGCCATGAGGGTCACTCAGGCATTTCCAGAACCAAGTCTGTAATTAAAAGGTTATTTTGGTGGCCTGGTCTAGATATTGAAACAGAGAGAGTGGTCAGGAATTGTACTACATGTGGGAATGCGGACAAGTCCCTTAAGACATTTAGACCCCCTATGTCTGAGACTATTGGCGCAAAGGAGCCATGGGATTCTGTGGCTATTGATATTTTGGGACCTGTTAAAGATCAAGATGGTGTGTCTCAGAAGTATATTTGGTTCTTATGGATCTTTTCTCTCGTTGGCCAGTAGTAAAAATTGTGAATAAGGCTGATACAGTGGCGGTCCTTGAATTCCTGGATGAAGTCTTTTCTTCTGAGGGTATTCCATCGTCCTTAATTAGTGACAATGGTGTCCAATTTGTTTCCAATATGGCTAAGGAGTATTTTGCAAAACTGGGGATTAAACATAGGACGACTTCATTGTATAACCCTAGCGGGAATGGTATGGTGGAACGGTTGAACCGTGTGTTAAAAGGCATAATTCAAATTGCGTCTAGTAATGCACATGATTGGATCTCGCAAGTAGGGAAGTCTGTCTGGGCTTATCGGGTGACTGCTACAGAAGTAACGGGGTTACCTCCATTTATCTTGATGCGGGGTCGTAAGCCTCGTTCAAAATTCAACCCAGGTTGGTTATTTCCATCTGGAGTAATGAACTGGTCAAAGGAAGAAGTGTGGGACAGGATGCAACGTATTCAGAAAAAGAACAGTGATTATTATAATAGTAAGCATTCTACCAAGCCTGTTGAAATTGAAGTGGGAGATTGGGTAAGAGTGAGAAAGCCAGGGTTTGTTTGCAAGGGTGAGAGCGCTTTCTTTGATGCCGAGGATGTAGTTGAGGTGCTCCACAATGCTGTGAAACTCAAAAATGGTGAGGTTTGGAATTTAAAGAGGGTTGCTATGGACTATCAGGGGAAATCCGGTAAGAACTTGAGGGAGAGTGGTCCTTACAAATCTGACTGGCTGGAAGATGAATTGAATGCGTCATCTCCTTTTTCTTCTGAGTGTTATGAGGATGTGGATGCTCATCGTCCTACTGCTGTCCAGGAGGGGGATGGGGTGGTCTCCGGGGTTCCGGTGGAGCCAGGTCCCAGTTCTGTGGAGAGCAGGCCGGCTGAGCCTCCTGTTAATAGTCAGAGGGTTGCACGTTCAAAGAAGGTTCCGATCTGGCTTAAGGATTATGTGGTTAACAGTGAGTGAGGAATTCATGATGTTAATGTTTTGTTTTGTACATATTTAGTATTATTGTGTTGTATAAGGAAGGGGGAAGTGTTGTGTTGCTTGGTAACCAAGGGTCGCGCATCTGCGTGGCTATGGTTGCTGTGCAAGCTCGTGGGGGAGATTGTTATGGGTTGAGTGTGTGTGAGGGTTCCACTGCGTTGGAGACCAGTACAGTGTTGATGAAGATGGATGTACCGGTGGTTGCTCCTCAGCAATAAAGGATCTTACTTCAACATTTGTCTGTCATCACTTCACCTTGGTTAGCAGGGACGCAGTACCCCCTCATTCAAATTTGCAAGCAAAAAACAGGCAGAAATTTGGGGGGGGGTACTGCAACAAGAACCCAGTTTCTCACAGGAGGGGACACCAATAGATAAGGACACTGCAAACCCCTTCACAGCACAGAAATCTGCACTGGCGTAGCTAGGGTGGGGGCGGTCCGCTCCAAGCGGCACTATGTGGGGGCGGCGGCCGCAGAGTACTGGCGGACCATGGCAGAGGCTTTTCTAATTTATTTGTACACTCGCTGACACTACTGTCAGTTACTACAGTAGTGTCCGTGTATTCAAATAAATTAGAAAGGCCGCCGCCATGGGCAGCCAGTGCCGCGCGTGTGAACAGCAAGCACACTTAGGACCTACGTAATCCGGTTGTGGTTCCCGTCCCAGGGCCATCATTGTAGCGCGCAAAAGCGGTACCAATGACGGCTCTGGGCATAATTGGCCAGCCCTCGCGCTGAAATGTAGCGCAGCACGGCAGAAGTGATTCGTCACGTGAACGCACTCGTCTCTCGTGAGTGCGGCTGTCAGCACGACTTTTATCGCTGGAGGCGGGCGGCAAACTCAAATTGCCGCGGCCCGCTGTTTTTCATGGCCTGAACCTGCCTGCAGCCAGACTTGCTTGCACCTTTGCAGTCAGGAGGGTAAATTTTTATAATGAGACGGCCGGCAAACTTGAATTGTCACAGTGACAGTGCACAGTAGCGGCCTGATTAAGCCTGCAGCCACTGCCTTGAGAGAGGCAATTCTTGGAGCGCCACCGCCACACTCCTCCAGACTCTGCCTAAGTAAGTGCCACCAGCCTGTTGAGAGTGGGGTAAAAAATCTTGACTAGTGCTCTGGGAAGGTGGAGGAAAAGTATCCTGCCTCAAGAGAGGAACTTGCGCAGAGGGCGGGGGAGGGGTGTGCGTGTGTGTGTGTGTGTGGAGGGAGCTAGGAAGGTTCGGTCCTGGGTGAGGGGCAGACGCCTACAGGAGGGACAGTCAGCGAGGCAGACACCCACAGTAAGGGGAAAGTCGGGGTACCTGCACAAGCAGTGCTTTAAATGAGCAGGTACCGAGTGCCCTCGGGGCTTTCTATCGCAAGTGAGAGTACCTGCACTTCTCGGCAGAGGTGCAGTAGTAATTAGAGAGTACCGACACTTCTCAGTAGTCAGTACCATACAGCTAGTCTGAGTCCGCGAGGGCCTATTCTTCTGTATTCCAGTTTCAAGCATTAAGCCAAAGTGCTGTTCAACTGGTTTTTAGTTTAGTGTACTCAATCAGGTATAATGTGCGCAGTTGGCTACAGTACCAATTTTGTAATTTACCACCAGCATATTGATTAAGGGTACGCTGGGTGGTCACACAATTTTACCCGAAGCAGAACTTGAGTCAATATTTTATAGCTGCAGGATCGGACTGGCCCATAGGCAGGGCCCCTGAAATTGTGTGGCAGGAGAGGGCCGAATTATGCGGCAAGGTTGAGTAAATTCTGCGGCAAGACAAGACAAATTATGAAGCTTTATGTGGCACATTTTGTAATAGTACTTCTTTAGTTTTTAAAATTGGTAACACTGTCTAGGCATTGGCTGCGCCTCATTAATACCAGTTTAGTACAAAAATATAGCAATAAGCAATAGGAAGGCGTCCAGTCCTGCTTGTAAAGTGCCTTTCACTACGCTGCAACATTTTTAGTAGCTTTTGAATCATTTAAGCAAGAAACAGATTGTGTTAAAATCTGCAGATTATGCGGAAGATGATGAACTGTGTGGCAAACATGGCAAATCTAAAATTATGGAAAAGTTTCTGCAGCCACACAAAAGCATAATTCTAGTGGGCCTGCCTATAGGGCAATCTGGCAGTGCCCAATGGTCTGTCTGATTGGTCAGTGTGTGGGCTGGCTTTTTGTTTGTGTCCTGTTTTATGGTCTTGTGGGCCGGTTTTTACTGTTGATTTCCCAGACAGTAGCATAAACATGGTCTTCAGAAAGCACAAATAGTTGCAGTCTTCCATATCTTGCAAAGCACACAGCGTGTTTTTACAACTTTAAAAGTGTCCCAATTTGCATACATGAGAGACTTTTTTAGCTTTCTGATTCACTATTGGGGCAACATTTTATTTTCAGGCCTGGGTCTATTTTCCTCCCAGTGCAACACTGCAGAGCTGCATTGATAAACAGTGTTAGTGAAAAACAAATTTGAGGCGAATTTCAACCTGCACCTTGTTTTAAAAGGGGACTCCTGAGATGCAGGCTTGCTGTACTTTAGGGCTGTGAATGTTAAATTAGCATTGTCGATTTCATTGAACAATTTTAGCGCCTGCTGCTCCGAGAGCACTACGAGAAATAACGACTGGTGGAGAGATCTGGGAAGGCAAGCTGAGGGGACGGTGGTAGGTGGTGGGGGTGCATAACGCGCCTGTGAATTGATGTAGCACCGAGAACGGCAAAGCAATAAGGCAGTCATGGCTTTGGCAGCAGGGAGGTATCTGGGCAAGTACACAGTTGCAAGATTAAACGTTTTCCGGGACAGAAACATGTACAAAAGGGAAAAATTACAAATTTTTGGTGTATCAAACGCTGCATCAAAGGGAGAGAGGAACATAGGGGCATATTTACAAGCCCTTATCGCCCAGGAACGTCACTTTTTCCGACATTCCTGTGGCGATAAACCCTTCGTCTTATTTACAAGGCGGCATTAAACCACTGAACTTGGCTTAAAGCCACCTAGTAAATTAGACCGCATTTCACGCTGCATTGTGCAGCACACATAGAAACAGCAAAACACCATGAATCATTTAAAGAAAATGACAATTTGCAACTTCTATGTGTGCTGCATAATGAAGTTACAAATCACGATTTGTTTATGTGCAGGAAGGGACACCTTCCTGCACATAAACAGACATTCCCACTAAGGTAGACACCCCCTTGCATTATGGTTCAATTTTGCCTGCGTTGGCGCTAGGCAGCTAGATTTAGCACCAGCGCCAGGGGAAACACAGGGGTGCACCGCATTCTTGTGACTACGGTGCATCCCTGCATTTTCAGAATGGCGGAGCGAGGCATTAGCAATATTTGTTTAATGCCACATTTCGGCATGTGAATTTGCCCCTTAGTACCATGTTCCTAAGATATGGCGCTGCTTCTCTCCACCGCTGCTGGCGCATCTAAGTTCCCTTCCTTTCTAGTGCTTTGCAGCTGTTAAGAGTTTCTCTTTGCTCAAATGGGAGTAATTTCTGATATTTATATGTTTCCCTCATCTTCATTGCTTGATTTTGCTCGGGAGAAAGTGTCACTCTTAGTCATTGAAATGTCACTCATAATTACACTAAAATTATGAAAATGTCACACATAGCAATCTGAAATCTTGTCAGTTATGAGTTGAGTCTGGGGCAGTGGCAGTGGCAGTGCTGGGCGATTTGCTGCAGACTGCAGCAGAACCAACCCCTTCGGTAGAGATCCTGCCACCACTGTGGCATACTGGAGCCTGAGGAAGGTAAGAGCTAAACAGTTGTCACGAGGGGAGGAAAGGATCTTTGGTGAGTGGCAGGGCAGTGGGCACAAGTCCTATAAAAAGAAGTGGGGGGGACTAACCAAGTTAGGCAGTTAGCAAATGACATCATGACACGTGCCATCCATAGCTGCCGAGGTTTCAGATTGCTATGTGTGACATGTTCATAATTTCAGTGTTTTTATGAGTGACATTTGACACTTTCTTGCGAGCAAAAATCAAGCAATGAAGATGAGGAAACATAAATATCAGAAATTAGACCCATTTGAGCAACGAAGAACTCTTAGAAGATCCAAAACTGCTGCAAACGCCTGCTGTAGCTGACTATAATTAAAATGACAGCTATGGACCTCTTGAAAGCTCCGCTAAGAATTAACACCAAAAAGAGCAAGGACCTGCGGTTAGGCTGTAGAACCGCTGGAGTGAAGCTGTGCAATAAGAGCCACTGACAATACAAGACAACAGTTTAGTAGAGAACGCAGATCTTTACTGGACCCCACCAATGTAGAAGGGGCATTGCTAGGTGCACATGAGGCATTCAGAGTTGTAGTGGCATGAGCATTACCAGAGCCTGCCCTGATGTCCTGGCATAAATATTTCTAGTGTCGCACAGCGAGTGACAAGTTACACACCAAGTGTAAATACACCAGACGACACTTCAAGCAAAGATTGAATTTTTTTTTTGTCTGCCCATGGCTCATTAGCAGCTTGGTCTTCAGTCGGGTATTCAGTCCATCCTGCATTGCTGTTTAAAGCCTGCAGCACAGCAGGTGTCGAAAGACCCCTAAATCCAACACCCCACCTTCAGATCCAGGTTCACGCAGTTAAGTGCAAAAGTAGTCTGTCTCGAGTGACAGTCACAACGCACGCTGATGAGAGTGCCTGTCTGTGAACATGTGGCATTGCGGCTGTTTGGAGAGAGCTCAAATAATAAACCAGGAGAGAAGAATCTCTAAACTCCATGCTGCTGTCTCTGTCCCACATGGGACCTGGGCCCAGACTATAACAGGGTGTGGGAGGCCCTAACTCAAATCTCAATTGCCTCAGGCCTATACCATAAATTCATTAGAGTCAGCTGACTCACGGACTCCGGCCACCACAGTGAGCATGTGTGTGATAGCACGATTGCTGGGCAAGCCTCGGGTAAGCCTGTGAGAGGCCCATAGCGGTCACAGTCAGGCAGGATGACAAATATGTTTGAAAGTATTTTTAAAAAATCACACCAGTATATTTAAGCGAGTGGCCCCGGGGTGCTGTGCGCAGCGCTCTACAACTGCAAGTTCAGATAGTTAACACTTACTTGCACTAGTTATTAGACCAATGTAAAACTAGCATTCCAATGATACATGTGAGAAGCATTTGTGCCCGTAATTTGACACTGAGGTGAGATTCAAAATTCGAGTCCGAGACTTAACCTCACACAATCACTGGACTACGGATGCCATGGGCGGCAATCTGAGGGATAGCCCCGGGCGCCACAAGCTCTAGCTACGCCTCTGGAAAGCTGAGCAATGCCAGGACACATGTGGGCATGGGTACTCAGGGAGAGGACAGACACTGAGCAGCACCGACCAACCACGAGACACATGGGCACATGGAGAAACAAGTGGACAGAAGCACGGGTGACTCAGACTCCGGCCTGCTGGAAACCCCACATCCACGTGGGCACGCACTCTCTGGCTATTCCACATTACTACCAGATCACAACTACGCCCTATAAGTACAAGGTAAGGTAACATAGCAAACTTGCCTGGTGTGGTGCAGAAAGTTCAGTGCCGGTGCATGCAGTCACGGAACGGAGATTCCAGCGGTCTTGGCAGAAACAGTAAACCTGTTTCTGCACTTCTAGTGTCAGCTCCTATAATATTTCCCTTAAAACAAGACAAAATGTAAGCATTTTTGCTTATGAAACCTTTCAGAAACCCAGCAGAAAGGATATCTCAAAAAGCAACGAACATTAAATCCCCCCAGTCCACAAACACGCATGCTATTTCACAACAGTGCTGTGTGTTTAGTGATAGGAACAGTCAACAAAAAGTCGACGAGACGCAGCAAACAGCCTCTGGGAACATCCTTTTTGGGCCAGGTTCGCTCACCCTCGTGAACATTGTGTGACTCGGTCTAGTCATTTGAGGTGAGCCTGTGACAAAAAGCCTGGTCTTCCCAGATATAGCCCTTCAACCGATGCGCCATTCTGGAATTCTCTGTGCTATGATTCCTAAGGTACTCAAAGTTCACCTGATGAGTACATTGTTTTATGTAGAACACCAAAAATATAATGCTGCTTTTGAATCAGTCAGTATTTATTTAGGAATAAATGTTATATTCTTTAGAACGTCTGGCCCAGGGTTCCATAAATGTGGGCAGCGCAGCATTGCATGACATGGTAAAAAAAACATTGTACCGTGCCATATTTACAAAGTGTCAAGCTGTTAAGCAATCAATCAATCAATCAATCAATCACGTGTTTGTGGAGCGCGACTACTCACCCGCAAGGGTCTCAAGGCGCTGGGCTGTAAAGGAAAGAAGCCAGCGGGGTGGTTAGTCCCTGACATTCGTACTCGAGGTACACCAGTCACCAGCCAGCAGGGTCCATGTTCCTACATGATGACAGCTACCGTAGGAAACGCGCATAAAATGTCTCATTTTGCCGAAACGACACATTGGGGCAGATTTATGAGCCCCTTGCGCCACTTTTGCGTCACTTTTCCCATGTTAAAAGTGACGCAAAAGTGGCGCAAGGGGCTCATAAATCTGCCCCATTGTGCTTGGACTATCGCGCAATATTCAGATTGCCCACAGGTTAGCTGATTACAATTGCGGTGGAATTTGACTCAGCGCGTAGTCTATCTAGCTAGTTCATTTAGCACATCTGTTTCTCTGTGGAGAATTCGAGGTGTTTGCAATATCTTCACCTCGTTACACCTCCTTCGCATTAATTTTCATAGGTTTGACCCAATGGAATGAAAAGCATTTGGGGGCATGTTATCAAGCCAGGCGATAAAATTATCGCCGCTAAAACGGCGATAATGGGCTTGATAATATGCTCTATGCTATGGAATTCCAATTGAAGCCCATGTTAGATCTAACATGGGCATCAATTGGAATTCTCTGCGGCATATTATCAAGCCCATTATCGCCGTTTTAGCGGCAGTTTTCAGCCGCTAAAGCGGCGATAATTGTATTGCCTGGCTTGATAATATGACCCCAGGTCTCCACTTTATGTACAAAAACTTTGACGGACGCTGCCGATGCGCCTTTTGCAGTAAATTTGTGCCTTTCCCTTTTGTTTCAGAAAGTGCATCAGCGTGTGATTTAATTAATACGCACCATAACTATTTCCCGACTAGGGGAAGTGTTTTTTTTTAACAGCCAATTAGAGCAGAGCATCTCCAGTGATTCTATCCAATCACTGCTAGAGCTTAGGAGGTGCTAGGCTTGTGGTGGAGAGTTCAGGTGGCAACTTTAAAATGGTTTGGAAGCCACAGTGTTGTTTGAAAAACTGAGTGCCACCAGGTGCCTTCTGTTTGAGTCCTGAGTGTGCCGCCCATACGTGAAGACCAGGCAAGCTGCATGAACTGTTGCAACTGCGACATCGCCAACATACGACTACCTTATCTTCAGGCAGTTGTGATATCACAGCGGTATCACTCTATAGCTAGCATGTTCACTGGAATGTATGTGCATGCTCTTGCAAAGGGTTTTATAAAATCATTGTGAATGTTAAGAATAAATGGTTATTTCCTTCGACAGGCAGCTGCAAGCAGGCATGATACACCAAGGAAGGCCTGTCTTAATATGTCTTCACATAGCTGGAAGAGGCACTTGGATGCCCAATCAAACAAGCATTGGTTGAGGCCTCGAGATCGCGTCCATATCCTGTGATTCTGGGCAAATAATCTCCCCGTGCCTGAATATGTAATGTAAATACGGTGCTCATGTACAGCGCTCCAATACCTTCGGCTCGAGTTCGCGCTATATAAAAGATGCAAAAACAAAAAAAAAAAACACCAAAGGCAGGGCTTTGAGTGGGCCGGGTCTCACCGGGGCCTCGAAACGGGTCTCTATCGGGCTCTGTTTTGTGCCTGGCACAGGCAGTCCATTTTTCCTGGACGGCAGAGACAGCAGGCACATCGATGTGCACGCTCATATGGCCTGGTACTTACCTAGGTCCCCTACTCCTCTACTAACTTCACCAATCCATGGGGATGGAATGGCACCTCCCTCCCCTAGCTACATCATTGAGACCACACCAAATTTTGGATTGGGAGGGTGTAAACCCCCCCCCCCCGGCCGTATTTATTAAAATTAAAAAACATCATTAATAACATTATGTACAAAATCTACGCAGAAAGTACAGATACATTGATAGACAAATGTTGTCACATGGCTAACCTTAACAAAGTCTAATACACAAGACACTCCTACCGTAAATCTAACAATGCATATATTTACTTTCAGCATGTCCCATCTAGCGCCTATGGCAAGGTCAATGACTGGCAGCTCCCCTGATCCCAGTGAACTACAAAATACTACTACTCACGGAGTAAAGGTTGCGCAGGGGGTACAGCTTATCGGACGGAGACTTTCCCCCGGGCCCCCCATACGCCCTGTGCCTTAAACTCCATCACGGGGTTGCAGACTTCTGCATACTGGCGCCCTGATGCGCATGCGCGTGCAGGGTTGGCCCCAGGCCCAATGGGAAGGATGACTTCCCCGGCCCCCACACCCTGACAGCCTACTGACCGGCTGTCACTGCCCCTGGAGTTACATGGTGCTGACCGCTAAGGACCGAAGACTATGCTTACCAATCATGATCTTACCGCCTGACCAGAGACACACAACTAAATACGACAATATTACCTGAAACAAAACATCAATTACTCACACTTTTATTACATGTTAATTCCAAACAATTACATTCAATAAAGTTCCCCGTTACCTGCAATAAAAGGAAACAAAAACACCTATACATTTCCAAACATGCCCTTCAAAAAACCTGGCCTTAGGGGATGGGGGGTGGGGAAGAAAAAGATCACGGGCTATAGCTGGCCCGGTACTTGATCCTGTGGGGAGCAAGAACACCTTCCTTTTATTAGGGGCGCCCAGGCTACTCCTCTACAAACTTCACCAATCCATGGGGATAGAATGGCACCTCCCTCTAGCTACATAATTGAGACCACACCAAGTTTTGGATTGGGGGGGTGTAACCCCCCCGGCCGTATTTATTAAAATTAAAAAACATCATTAATAACATTATTTACAAAATTTACGCAGAAAGGATAGATACATTGATAGACAAATGTTGTCACGTGGCTAATGTTAACAAAGTCTAATACACAAGACACTCCTACCGTAAATCTAACAATGCATATATTTACTTTCTGCGTGTCCCATCTAGAGCCTACGGCAAGGTCAATGACTGGCAGCTTCCCTGATCCCAGTGAACTACAAAATACTACTACTCCCGGAGTAAAGGTTGCGCAGGGGGTACAGCTTATCGGACGGAGACTTTCCCCCGGGCCCCCCCCCCCACGCCCTGTGCCTTAAACTCCATCACGGGGGCTGCAGACTTCTGCATACTGGCGCCCTGATGCACATGCGCGTGCGGGGGTGGCCCCAGGCCCACTGGGAAGGATGACTCCCTCGGCCCCTACATCCCGACAGCCTACTTACCAGCTGTCACTGCCCATGGAGTTACATGGTGCTGACCGCTAAGGACCGAAGACTATGCTTACCAATCATGACCATACCGCCACAGGCTAGCGTAGTTGCCTTACTATCTGGCCTCCCCCTCAGCCCACTAGGAAGGTCATGTCCTGCGTCCTATACTCTCCACCCAAGCTAGGATGTCTTCCATAAAGGCCTGATTTTCTCTGTATGAGAGGTGCACCCCGTCCTGCAGAAAAAACTGATCCCCTCTGATGTACCTGTGTCCTATTGACCTCAATCTAGGTGTCCTGAATAGTTAATCAAATTTGTTGTTAATCCACTTTACCGTGTGATTCAATGCTCTTACTTACTCACCCCCCCTCCACTGAAACCTAGGGATAATATGAGATCATGCAATTATAGACTCGGGACACCTCTTTGCCAACCACCCTACCTCTGTGAGCAGGTCCTACACTAGCACCCTCCGGCCCAATCGGGACAAGTCATTACCCCCTAGGTGCAGGATCCAGATCGCAGGTGGCCCCTTACTTTCTTTCAAAGCGCGGTTCACCAGCTCCCTAAATTGTCTTACACACAAGCCGCCCTGTCCAAAAAATGACATCCTAATCCCCAACTGATGAGCCCTGGCCTCGAAGGCCCCTGAAAAGAAAGTTTTTAAATGGCGGACATATGAATGCCCCACGACCTAAATTTCTTGACGTTCTTGGGGCGAAGAGTGAACTTACACCATCACCTTTGCTGTTTGTTCGTAGTTCGTTGTCTGACGTTCCCCTGATTGGCGCTGTGGCCTTTTCCTGACTTGATTGAGGACCAATGCAGGCTTCTCCCCTGAGTCACAGGATGAAGAAACTGCAAGTAACGTGGAGAATAAAGCAAAGGTAAATGCATTGCCACACCGGCATGCTGCAAACATAACAAACTGCACATAGCACTCCCTAATAGTGGACTACTATCTCCTCTCTGAGTCACAGGATGAAGGAAAACGCAGTTTGCATGTAAAACAACCAATCAACACAAGCTAGAGCATGTGCAGCCGCACATATCTCTTATAACAGTTAGAAGACCTCCTATCAATCCTCTTGACTCGCTCGTCCCCTAGCCCCCTGGCTGCTGCTTCAGTGGCTGCCCCTATACTGAAAGAGTGAGTCCCGAAGTCCTGAAATATAGTGAGGGGTGACCCGTCCTTATGTATCAAAAATGGCCCTCTTGTGACTGGCGCCCATTGTGCCATAAAAGCCTCTAGTCTGGCAACGGGGCAGCATGCACAGTTCCCTGCCCTGTGTAGTACTATGCCCTCCCCCCTTCCTTCCTGATCAGTCTTGGACTTATGTATGGAGATCAGCCCAGAATCCCTACCTAAGTTTACGTGTCCTATCTGTAGGCCACCCAGCCAATCCCTTTTGTTTTTCGGCACTAGTTCTCCTACCCTAAATGCTCCATAGAATGCGAGGCAGAAAGCTGCTTGAAACAATGCCACCTCACCTGGGGAAACACAAACATGCGGCAGGGCCCCCAATAGCTTCCCTAACATTTCTAGTCCTATGGGTCTCCTGACATCAGGCTGTCCCCCCTGCAAGCGCTGCCGACCTTTCAGAGCCTGGCGCACTATAAAGTTCTTTGTGGGATCCCCTCTTCCTCTCATTTTGGCAAAAAATGATATTGCTATGATATGCCGCCTAGCCCCTGCTACCGTGCGCCCCTGCTCCCTCATGAAAGCAAGATACGCCACCACTGACTCAGGGTCGTGCCATCTGCGTTCCCACTTCTCCCCCAAGACAAGACAAAAAGACCCAAACGCCCCTTCGTAAGAACTCCCGGTTCTGGGTGCTAGGCTAGCTGCCACGAGGTCCGATAATTGGGGGCACCAAGCTGCCAGAGCTGTTCTGGGATAGGTGTCGGGTGCACCGCTGCCTCTGGAATGTGGGACCTGAATGCCTGCATTTTAAAACGAGACAATGCATCAGCTGCATGATTCAATATACCTGGCACGTGTTTAGCTTTAAAAAGGACATTCAGTTTCATGCATTGTAAGACAATCTCTTTCAACAAACGCAGTAGCATACTGCACTTAGCAGTTTGGCTGTTAATGCATTCCACTACCGCCATGTTGTCTGACCAGAATATTACAGACTGGTTCCTCAGCCCCTCAGACCATACGGACAGAGCCACTAGGATTGGGAACAGCTCCAGGAAGCTTATGTTACTTGTGAGCCCAGAGTCCCTCCACCAACCCGGCCACCGCTGTGCCACCCACTCGCACCCCAGAATGGCCCCGAAACCTTCGCTACCTGCCGCATCGGTCATCAGGCCCAATTCCGGACTGGACCTGGGCGGGCTAGGCCACACCACTCTACCGTTTAAATCGCACAGGAATGCTTTCCAAATGAGCATTTCCTGTCTGACCTCGCCGGATAGCCTGGTGTGATGGTGCTTCTCTCTGAGGCCTGACATGGCCTGCGCAATGGTGCAGGAAAATGGGTGTGCCATTGGGATTATGTGTAGCGCAAAATTCAACTGTCCTACTACCTGCTGTAACTGATGCAATGTAACCTTTTCTTTGTTTAGGCAGTGCTGTAAAGATACCCTGAAATCCTCAACCTTGTCAGCTGGTAGTCTACACACCCCTGAACAGAATCTAGCTTAATTCCCAGAAATTCAATCGCTGTGCTTGGACCCACCGTTTTACCGGGTACCAGTGGCACGCCGAAATCCTGCATGAGGGCACAAAACTTTTTCAGCGCCGCCCCGCATTCCCCTGAGCCTGGTGCGCCCAGAAAAGGAAAATCATCGAGGTAATGCAGCACCCACTGGTTGCCCGTGTGTTAAATAGATGGTTCCTCAGCTAGAGAAGACACAGGAGTCTGGAAGTCTTCTGAAGTTGTTTTATTCACAAGTTGAAGGTGTAGAACAGCTCAGCCACCCAACTGACAGCAGGCTCATCTCAATCTCAGGTCCTATATTCTAACACTCAGCTAGGGCAGCTTTACATTCCAGAACACTAACATGTCACTACAGAATTCTGGTAACCATAAAGCACATAAGTATCTTTACAACATATCTCCCTCCTTTATATAAAAAAAAAATATTTAAAAAAAAACAGAAAAAAAACAACAGGAAAGAAAAATATCAAGAAAATATCAAACAACATAGTCATTCAAATATGAAAGAGTGCGAGTAACTCTGTTGGACCTTTTTACAATTGCAGGTACAGTTTTATCTCCAACATTACCTGGAAGAGCACTCAAAAGATCATTTTTATTGCACACAGCAACGCGACCTAAATTCCAAACTCTATGATCGGAAGTTCTTACAACGTTGTCAAAGACTTTAATAACTCTTATAGTTTTCGAAAATTTAGCACCAGAAACAATGAAACCAGGCCTCTTAATCTTAACTAGATCACCAACAGAAACTTTGGTTGTCTTAACAGCATGCCTCACATCATAATTTTCTTTGCTTTTAAACACTTCCGGTCTTCCTTCTCTTGCCAAGAGATAAGATCTAAAACCCCATCCTTTAGAGATAGAAATTTATTAACCCATGGAGGTTCTAAAAAAGTATCAGGATGCCTCCCACGAAACAAGAGAAAAGGAGATTTTCCAGTTGTAGTATGGGGAGCAAAGCGATATACACAAACTCTCTTTGAAACTTCATCTTTCCAGTTAAGTCCATTCTGCTTTGCTAGCGAGACTGTTTCTTTTAATACTCTGTTAAATCTCTCAACAGTACCGTTGGACTCATGGTGATATAGGGCACACTTTTTGTGAATTATTCCACAATTACTAAGAAAATGTTCCATATGACCAGAGACAAGTTGAACACCATTGTCTGTGAGTAAAGTTTCTGGTATACCTTCCCTAGAGATAAGTAGTTTTAGAAAATCAATCACAGTATTGGTATTCACATTTTTTGCAAAAGATATTTCCGGCCACCTTGAGAATAGATCCATCACAACAATGATAAAAGTGTCAGACCCATCACCATGTACAGGTCCCAAGATATCAAGGGCAATGTCCTTCCAGTGACCACTGGGACGAGACCTTTTTGCCATGGGTTGAGTCCTGACCGTTAAACTTTTTTCACTAAGAGAACATTGGATACATTCTCTAATCAAACGTTCTATATGAACATCAAGACCAGGCCACCAATAACTAGAGCGTACCCTTTCTTTGGTCTTAGAGATCCCTAGGTGTGCTTCATGAGCTAGATCCAACAAATCTTTCCTAAGAGATAAAGGTGGGACTAATCTGTGACCTCTCAGAAGCATACCTTCACAGCAGGAGAGCTGATCTCTCACAGACCAAAAATCTCTCACTGATGAACTCCCCTGTTCTTTATGATGCCAACCATCACGAATCAGATTAAAAACATTTTGAATTACCTCATCATCCTTACAGGTATTCAACCAACATTTATGTGAGATTACTTTGTAATCTATCTCACAAACAAAATCATGGGGATTGTCAAAAGCTGGATCAGTATGATTATCAGATTTCTCAGTCGGAACCAGTCTTGAAAGCGTGTCCGCAACAAAATTATCAGAACCAGGGACATGTTTGACAGTGAAATTGAAACCTTGTAAACCAACAATCCATTTGGAAATTCTTGGAGAAATGGAATCTATGCCCTTGCTTGTCAGCACCTCACACAAAGGTTTGTGGTCCGTCCTTACAACAAAAGATGTACCCCAAAGAAATTTCCTAAACTTTTTAATGGCCCAATAGACAGCAAGAGCATCTCTTTCAATTACTGAATACCTGGATTCAGCACCTTTTAAACTTCTTGAAATGAACATGATGGTGTTCTCTGGACATGTGCCACCTTGATAAAAAACAGCACCAAGGCCTTTAAGACTGGCATTAGTAGAAATGATGGAAGTTTTAGTGGGATCAAAATTACGAAGATTAGGTGCATTTTGTAATTTGAGTTTATCTCAATAAATTCTTTTTCACACGACTCATCCCACACAAATTTCACACCCTTTTTTAGCAAATTTCTCATATTGAATGTGGCATCTGCAATTTTTTTACAAACTTATTGTAATATTCTGCCATCCCCAAAAATCGCATGAGTTCCTCTTTGGAAATGGGAGGAGTTAAATCTCGGATGGTGATAACTAACTCCGCCTTGGGAACCACACCATCAGCAGTTATGGTGTGACCCAAATAATCAATTTTATCGAGACCAAATTTGCACTTCTTTCGTTTAACAGTAAGATTGTGAGCTGTGAGTCTGTTTAACACTTGACGGACTTTCTTCTCATGTCCCAACTCATCACTCCCATAAACCAGAATTTCGTCTTGATAAACATAGACTCCAGGCACATTATCTAGTACTTTCTCCATTACTTGCTGGAAGACAGAAGCAGCGGATACTAAGCCAAAAGGAAGTCTTATAAATCTAAAGGTTCCAAAAAGCGTGACGAAAGCAGTTAAGTCTCTGTAGGACTGGTGAAGTAAGATCTGGTGGTACGCGGAAGTCAAATCAATAGTACTAAAAAACTTGGCACCACATACCATGCTCAAAAGTTCAGAGATGTTGGGGAGTGGATATTTATCCACAAGTACACATTTGTTGAGCTGTCTGAGATCAATACATAATCTCAGGGACCCATCGGCCTTCCTAGCTGCCACCACCAGAGCCAACCATGATGTTCCTTCCACCTCTTCAATGATGCCTTGAGACTTAAGCTTTTCCAACTCTTTTAACATTTCATCTTTAACAGTGAAAGGTACATTTTGTACTTTGCTAGATACTGGAACAGATCCTGGAGCCAATTTTATCTTATGACTATAACCCTTTAAACACCCCAGCTTGTCCCCAAATACTTGTGGATATCCTTCCATAAGCTGGGTCTGTAAGGAAGAGTGATCAACAGACTTGATAGTACTTCTCTCCTTAATAATGATGGGAGGAGAGCTATTGGGGTATAACATAACACCCAGATCCTTCTGATGCCACCAACTAATTATACTGTCCCCTTTCTTGGAGACATAAATTTCACTAGAGGTAAAACGACCTTCATACTCTATCAGACCCACAAAATATACTCTCAATTCAATAAGATCTCCACCATAAGCAGTGGGGCGGATGTCAGCTTTTAAGAGATTAACGTTAGAACTCAAGTTATCGCTGAAAAATGTGCTTGAAATGATAGTAATTTTTGCACCTGAGTCAAACAACACCTTAGTTTCATGACCTTCCACAAGTATAAAATCTAAAGGTCCATTGCCACCGACCTGAACTACAATCTGTCCACATTCAAAGTCATGTTGATCCTTCGAATCCTCATGAGAAATCTCATTTACACTTCGTTTAGAAGCTTTAATTCTGCAGGCAGTAACAAAATGACCTCTTTTCTTACAATAAGTGCATATTGCAATCAAAGCCGGACAAGATTTACCGTTTGCCCAGTGTCCAGCACCGTTGCACCTATAACACTTATTCTCCTTACCAAATTTAGCATGAGACTTGTTAGTTGTTTTGTCTTTAATTTGGGGTTTTACTTGAGAGTCTTTAGACTTGGAAGTTAAGTTTGTGTTGACCATAGCAACATCTTTATTCAAATCTTTTTTAATTTCTTTAACACACTCTAAAGAATGCTCAATTCTTTTGGCAATAACTAGGACTTCATCCAGAGAGGGTTCATCCTTGAGCCATAATTCATCACACACTTTCTCAGATTCACACCCAAGCATGAACTGATCTCGTATTCTTTCATCAATAAGTGTATTAAATTTACAAGTTGAAGCCAAACGTCTTAGATCAGTGACATCATTTTCAATACTTTCACCTTCTTTTTGCATGCGTCTACCAAAATGGTAACGTTCTAAAATAGTACTGACTTTAGGCAAGTAATGTGCATCTAGTTTATAAATGCATAACTCAAATTCATTCATATTTCCTGCAACACTGTCTGGAACATCTGGAAGATGATCGAAAACATCTTGTCCCTCTGATCCAAGACAGTGCATGAGCAAAGCGGTTTTCCTCTCAACGCTGAGAGAGGTGCCACAAACACGAGCATAGCGCACAAACACTTTTTTCCATTTTGACCATTTGATAGGAGGGCCGTCTGGTGATTGTAGGAAAAATGGGGCTGCAGTTACATTCTGCATGGCCTAAATATATATATATGCTCTGCACGAAAATAACCAGGAATACAGGAAAATGATTGCTCTAAAGTATTTCTTCTGTTATTTTACATTAAGGGAGAAGAGAGAAAGAAAAAAAAAATAGATTGTAAAATAAAAATACAAATTGTGAGAGTCAGAGTAGTACAGCAAAACGATGAGGCGAACACACGCTGGATAAAAGTAATGCTGTGTGTGTCAGCGCCGAAGGAGGAATTGAAAAAAAAGCTTGTCAGAATGCAAAAGTAGTTGTGTGCATCAGCGCCGTGGAGATGACACACTGAACGTAGAGGAAGCTGTGAAAAAGTCAGCGCAGTAGTGTGGTCAACTTCAGTAAGTGAGTAAGCAATTGTGGCTGTGTGTGTCAGCGCAGTAAATAATATTGTAATCAAATGTAGAGAAGACACACAAAATGTAGAAGTAGCTGTGCGTGTCAGAGCAGAAGGCAACACACCAGGTAGTTGTGTATAAACATTTCAGATTATTGAACTAGAGCGTATAAAAAGTAAGTATCTTGCACAGTAGAAGCAGGAGAAGACTTTGCAGCAAGTTGTGCTTGTCAGTATATACAAACTCTCTTTGGACACGCACTCTACAGGACACGCTGTAAGGGAAATGCACTAAACATGTCAAAGGTAGTGCAAAAAGACAAAGCCAACAAGATATTTAAAAAAACACAGTAATTAAAGATGCTGTGTGTGTCAGCGTTGCAAATAAAGGCACACGTTGCTAGGAGATAGCTAACGCTTCTAACACACTGTAATTAAGGGCGCTGTGTGTGTCAGCATTGTGAATAAATGCATGCGTTTCTAGGAGATAGCTAATGTAACCAGGAAACGAAGCCTTTCTACTTAAAGACGTGAAGCGTAGAGCATTGTGTTACGTTGTTAGGATATAGCTAACGCAACCAGGAAACGAAGCATTTCCACTTGTAGAGCGTTGCGTTCCACTCACAACACTGTGACGAGTGCTGGGAACGTAGGACGTTGCGTTTCACACGAACGTCAGATCACGTCGAACTTTCAATTACGTTGAAGCATTGCATATAATAGAAACAAAGGAGACATTCTTCAGAGATGAAGGAGCTGCGCGTAACTGGAATGCCGGATCTTCTGTGACGAGTGAAGACAGGGAATGGAAGGTAAGATGAGAACCGTGAGAGCGCACGAGAGCAGCAGGAGCAATTTGAATGAAAACACAATAACTGTGCAGTCCGTGACACAGTTAAATGAGGGGGTCCATGACACAGTTAAATGAGGGGTCCCAATAGAAATTCAGTGACATCAAATGACATTAAATTTTAGTAAACCCATCGGGATGATAGCATCAGTGAGAGATTTCGCTCAGAGTTGAATGTGCGCCGATAAAGTCACTTTCTCTATTTTCCTTTCCCCGCTTCAAATCTATGCCGATAAAGTCAATTTCTTTGTGAGTGGAATTGACCGGATCAACTGCACGCGCTATAGAAATGAAACAGATCTTACTTGAGAGTCTTGTTCCCAGTTTGAATAAAGAGCTTCGTTGTAAGGGCTTCTGTAATAGTCAAAGTAGCTGATGAGTTGTTTTGCTGGAGTTGAGCTGTTGTTAACCCAGTCGCGCCAGTTTTAAATAGATGGTTCCTCAGCGAGAGAAGAAACAGGAGTCTGAAAGTCTTCTTAAGTTGTTTTATTCACAAGTTGAAGGTGTAGAACAGCTCAGCCACCCAACTGACAGCAGGCTCATCTCAATCTCAGGTCCTACAGTCTAACACTCAGCTAGGGCAGCTTTAAACTCCAGAACACTAACATGTCACTACAGAATTCTGGTAACCACAAAGCACATAAGTATCTTTACAACAACGTGTCTCTCCTGAATGCCCACTCTAAAAAGGAGCTGAATTTTTCAAAGTAAGCACAGGACACCGAGCAACCCATTGGCATACATTTGTCCACGTAGTACTTTCCTTGAAATTGGAAACCCAGCAAGTGAAAATCTAAAGGGTGCACCGGCAATAGTCTGAAAGCGGACTCAATGCCAGATTTTGCCAGCAAAGTTCCTTGACCTAAAGACCTGACCATGTCTACTGCCTGGTCAAAAGATGCATCTTTTACACTACACAGTGTGTCTGAAATAGCATCATTCACAGAACTACCCCTTGGCGCTGACAGATTGTGGATTAGTCTGAATTTGCCTTGCACTTTCTTTGAAACCACCCCCAGAGGTGAGCATACAAATTCCTCCATTGGGACGTCCTCAAACAGGCCTGCCACTCTACCCAGACTTACTTCTTTCTGAATTTTTGCCGCTGCTATGCCTTCGTTGGACCTCACCGAGAGCTGGTTCCTGCAGTGTACCACCCCATTGTAACCCTGCGCTGGTATCCTGAAACCCTCAACAAACCCTTCCCTGATCGTTCTAGCAGCTTCTGGGCAATTGTACATCTCTAACCAGGGGATCATGGCGCTGACGTTAAACGGGGATCTAACCTTTCTTAAATGTGCCTCATCATTCCTGCTTCTTAACCCCTTTCTCTCTGGATTTTTTGAAACACCTGGACTCGGGGTGGGATGCGTTACCACAGAAACCACAGGAATGTTTGAACCTACATGTACCTGGCGCTCTGCTGCAAGTTATTTTGTTGTAGTCAAAACAGACACCTTTTTTACCCACGCCCCCTGGTTTTCCAGTGACCCCCCCCGTGTTACTGGCGGGGGCTGCCTTAAAGGGCTGCAACAACCCGAAGTCTGGGATTGCCCCCGCATGTTGTCTGCTGAGCCTTGGACTAGATGTTTCAAATGAATAAACATATTGGTCTGGTTCCATCCTAATGATGGGTCCTGCGCCTTTGCCCTCCTAAATTCTTTATCATACTCTTTCCACCCATCACCCCCTTTTGTTGCATGTGCGACGGTGATCCTATTCTGATAACATGCCATTTCAGACCCCACCTCTGGGAAACGCTCCAGCATGACTGCCATGTATATAGTGAAACCCTGTATCCAATTGGCCAAATTCTCTTCTACCCTGTATTTCTAGATTATGTTTGCCCATTCTTTGTGATGTGTCCATTCTTTGTACTTCCTTGCCTCTTTCCTGTCTGCCTCATCTATCAAAAGGGAAAAAATGCTCACATATGCCCCTTTCCAGATCTTTTCTTTAGTCTCCTCGGACAAATGCCGTCCCACATGTTCCCTTTCGGAGCGCATCTCCCCCAGGCCTAGTGGAGGCAATGTCTTACTCGTACCTGCTGGTGCTGCTGCATCGGCCCTCTTGTGCGCTTCTGTGTCTTTTGGTTCGCTTACTGTCACCACCACGCCTTCGCCGCCGGCGACTGCCACCTGGGCAATGGGTGTCCCACCCCCTGCCGGTACTGTCGGCACCTCATCTGGCTTCTTTTTACCTAATTCACCCATTATTTGCCTGGCCCTTTCGATGGCATCGCCACCACTGCAGGACACCCCTGTTGTGTGAGACCAGTTTTCCACTTTCTCCAGCCATGGGAGTACTACCAGGTTGGCCGCTATATCCGGCTGCTCTGGCGTGCTCCCCACTGGAACTTTCCCCAGAGGGACCACTGGCCCAGCAGGCACTGACATGCTTGGCCCACCACTGCCCAGAGGGCTTGGCGTGGGTGCAAACGGTACCACCACCACCTGCCTTGGTGCCGCCCTAGGGCCTCCCCCGCACCTCTCCCGTTGGGCTTGAGCCTGCTCCGTTTTGGCAATGGCGGGAAGTAGGTTCTAGGTCGAATAATAGGCCGCCTGGGCCTCCCCTCTGCCACCTTGGGACCATCTACTTTGTCCTGTAACCTATTGAGGGCCTGCCCCATTACCTGGACTTGCTGCATTAAAGCCTCCAGCATGACGTCTGTGCGTGACCGCTTCTCAGTCCGCCGTACCTTAGGGGCCATTGTGGATGAGACTAGGTTTCTGGACCCGCCCGTACGTAAACCTAACACGTGTTATTCACAGCCCAAGATGACTTTCTCACCTCTTACCTCCAAGAAGCAGCAGCTCCAGCCAGTCCGTGCACCCACGCAACCAGAGCCACGACCTACTGGCTAACCCAGCAGGCTCAGGTGAGTCGCTCACTCAAACCCTCTGTGGCTCCTAGAAGCGATGAGATGCTGGCTAGCCGCTGCTACCCAAACAGGTTTGTTCACTGTCCACAAGTGAGCGCTGCTCCTCCCTGAGTTGAGCAGGCAACTGTCTTGTCCTGCTTGTGGTGAGCGCTGTGACTGTGGGAAAAAACAACAATACTTGTTGTGCCGCACCCGCCCCTGCTTGTGCCTCCCACACCGAAAAATCAGTGTGCACCCAACAATTATGCTCCCCAAAGAACCTTTGCACAAACCCCCCAGACCGAAAAAAGACTAGCACCCTCTGTTATCCTGGGTTTGCCAACTGTTTGTCCTCCAAAATTGTGCCTTGCCTATGTATACTCCCCAGGCTGCCACCCATCGCTGCCCCCTTTTTATAAATCAACAATGCGCGCCCTAGGCCACACGCAATACAAATTACACCACTCTGCTCAATTCCAGCCTTTTTTAGCTCCTGTGCCGCTGCTGATGCGACAACGGTACAGTTAAATCAACGAGCGCGCTCCTGAACTCACGAACCGCTATACATCAATGAGCGAGTTCATAGCATGGAGCTGACCCCGCTATGAGACAAATACTAAACCGCCGTACTCCGCGGCTGTTACTGGGCACGTGAGCGGACCTCAGGCGTTTATGCAACCCGCCCGCTTGACAAAATTCCGGCCCAATCTAATGCTGTTACAAAGGGCACAGGGGCGCACCACGCATGCAGCCCCTTGTGCCCGTACCTCCTTTTCCTCGGTTTCCCCCGGACGTTAGGATTCCGCTCCTCTGGTCGCAGGCAGAAACGTTAAAAAAACCGCCTGAACTTTTGCAAAACGAGCCCCTCCACTCTCTTTGACCGCGGTTCAATGCGCTGCTGGAGCGTGCTCCCGCCGGGTACTTCCGACAATCTGCCGAGACACTCCGCTCGCTTCCAACTCCGACTCCCTCTAACCGACGACACCAGCAACCTGTAAAGGGAGAAAAAGAAGAAAAAGGTCATGGGCCACAGATGGCCCGGTACTCGATCCTGTGGGGAGCAAGAACAAGACACTATTCTGTTCCCCACAGCTTCCTTTTATTAGGAGCGCCCAGGCTGGCCGGTCTATACCGGTCTGCCTGGACGCAGGCTGAACGTCTGAACCGGAAGCACTGAAGTGCTTCCGGTTCATGTCCGCCACCTCTCCTTGATTGGTGGCCCCACGGGGGTGGGAACAACGCGCCATTGACTGGCGCGGCCTCCCCCCCGCCCCCGGGGACTAGTACGACCGCCATAATGGCGTCGCGGGCTATGCTAGCCCTCGCCTTCCCCACACTGCTCACTTCTCACTAGTGGAGGTTACGTCATGACGTCATGCCAGGTGAGTGTTGTAGGGGAAGGGAAATCCTTTAAAGAGAGTAATTTTCTCTCTGGATTTCCCTTCTCTTTTGAAACTCAGGAGCAGCAACATTGTCGTGGTGTCACCAGGGCTTTAAGTGGAAGCTTTTTCAATACTATATACAAACCATAGTTGCTGCTTATTTATCTTATGCAACTAACAACCATTGACAAAGCCAATAGTCGTGACTTGTTGTAGGTATGATGTTCCTTGTTGTATCATGTGACAGAAACCACAAAATAAAAGTCAGGCGGCACACTATGCTAAACACAGATTTTTAGCATACATGTTTTATGCAACGCCCTTAATTGCATTTACCACGCCCCTTTGTGAGACCCCCCTCTCCCCAGTTTTTTTCACCCCACTTATGGCAAATGCCAGAGAGTTTAAAATGAGCCAATAGCTGTGACTGGCCATCTAGAAAGTCTATTTTTTTTTTATATAGTTTCAATTGCTCTGGGAGCAAAATCACTGTACCCCAAAATTAAGACACCCCAAGATTTACCTTAGTAATATATCCCACATTTCAGTGGAATGGAGACAGGGTAAAACTTCACTTACATATGTCCTCACGTTAAGGCAACTTCTAAAAGCCTCAGAATCGATAAATACAATGTCATTAAAATATTCCAATTTAAGAATAACCTGTGAACATTCAATAAACGAGTTCTAGATCAATGGAAAGTTAATGGGTTTTATTACAAAATTAAAAAATAAAGCGGTACAGAGTCAATGGCAGGAAGGCTTTTAAATACTGTTACACAGAGTATGTAAAAAACAGAAAATATTCAAAGTCTCAAATAGCAAAACTAAATAGGAAAATGTACAGCATCCCTAGTAGAATAGGAATGTTTGTGGCTCACCACCAAAAGCAAGGGTTTTCATTATTCTTGCATAAAAATAAGACCTTTTCCAGAATCATCATGGTTTGAGCAAATGTTTAATTTCTTCAGCAAATCAGAGCACAAGAAGAAATAAAAGTCATTTAAAACCTAAACACAAACCTATTTCGTGAATAATAATTCAGCACCCTCCATGCTGATGTCATCCAGAGATGTTCGAACAGAATATGATATATCAATAAAAAAAACTTACGTCAATAAATAGGTCTCAGTGAACCAGCGGATGGAAACCGAAACATGTTACAAGGTACAGCGGAACTGGAGAACGTTCATTAGGCGCAAAACAATAAAAACATTAGAAAATTGCTAAATACCTTACAGCTTGCATGTGCTCTGCAGAGCTTGAAGGGAGAGGATGGGTGCAGGAGGGGACACACAGAATGAGTGACAGAAATTACTTCCATCTTAGTTAAAATGGCGTTTTATGCAGAAATATGGCCATTAGAAAACACACTTCTACATATCATTGGAAACTTGTTTCAAAAGAAATTTCTTTAAATTGGTCTGTAGATGTGACATCGTGTGTCTCAATGCATACTGCACATTGCTAATGATGACCAAAATGTAAACCCATAGAGTTCTTTTACCCCCCTCCCACACTGACTGATGCAATATCGTTGTCTTTTCGAAAGTATATAACATAATATTCTCAAACTTTCAAGATGGACATCATGTTGCGTGCATCCATGAGACGAGACGGAATGTGGTGCCATTGATTTCGTTCTGGTTCCTCTTCCTTTTTTGATGATGTTGGTTTAGACTCCCTTCGCTACACCCTGTTGTGTATGGGATTGGGCCTGCGTGCCCTGTTTTTCCCAGACTCCTTTTGTATTGATATCAGGTGGGGTGGCACAGTGCATTTGTGCTCTCAGTGAAGTGGTTGTTTGCTGTTTATCAGTTTGTCTGCCTTTGATGGTTTGGTTTTGTCATTCTTGGTCTATGTGCTAGTGGTTCTTGTATGTTTCTGGCCTCAGCCTTCATCCCCTGTATTTGTAGTGTGACTCCCTCCTCTAGACACCCCAGCTATTTGCTTGATCACACTGCATGTGGTGAGCTATGTCTGTCTCTGGGTGTGGCGAATCCTGGTGTTTCTCTCAGGAGGTCCACTATGTTGTTTCTTTGTGATCTTATTAAGCCCGTTCGTGGGCTTCATGGCTCGTTTTCACTAGGGGCCCTTGTACTGCCTGCGGCTGTGTCCTGTGGGCCAGCTGTTGCTTCATCTTGGTGGAAGTCCTCCTCTTAGCTCCTTAGTGAGGTTTACACTTGTTGGTCTGTGGGGCTGAGGAATGTCTTTGTGGCATGCTGTAAAAAGAGCCAAGAAGATATGGAGGCCAGAGCACCATCCACCCAATCATGAATAAATATACAGGAAAACTATAGTTGCCTCAGCTGCTATAGAAATATTACTTGTGTGCCTACATGGGAAAAACTCTAATTGTTGTAGGCAGTGGCCACTATATTTATTTGGCAGACCCAGGAGTCAGCAGGCATACAGTATACCCACAAGGTAGCCGAAGAATACCCAAGATTAAAGATTGTTTAGAGGAGATACCTCACAGGAGTAATGTGAGGACAACATATGGTGCAAGCTACTGTGCCACAGGCTTCTATACTGCCTAAAACAATTAAGAACTTTTGTGATATGTGTACAAGAAAATGTCGGCGCATGGTGTAATGCCAAATTTGTCAACGCCACGCACTGACATTTTCAAGATGCGCCGTATTTATAAAAATTTGGCGTACCCCTGCATTTCTCCTATCGCTGGTGCCAAAAAAGCTGCCTAGCACCAGCTCAGGCACCCTTGCGGCATATTGCAAGGTTGCCTGCCCTGCAGGGGCGATTGTTTATGTGCAGGAAGGAACACCTACCTGCACATAAAGAACCTTGAAAGGCAATTTGCCTTTTCTATGTGTGCGGCAGAATGCAGCACACATAGAAAGAGCGAAATATGAGGAGAAATTACCAATTTCTCCTTGTATCGCCATCCTTAGATCAGGTTTTACCTGGCCTTAATTTTTGTGCTGCCTCATCCTTGTAAATATGGGGCAGCATCAAAAAACAATGCGTGATGCAGTGGAATGCCCATTTCAACACCCATTGTTCGCCCCTTTGCCATAGCAGACTGCTACGGAAAGGGACATATTTACAAGGTTGCGTTAAGCCACCTAACTCCACCTTGTAAATTTGGGGCATGGAGCAACTCCACCGGAGCGTCAGAGAAAAAGTGATGCTCTGGTGACGCTAGAGGCATGTACATATGCCCCTTTGAGTCTTTGTGAGCATGATTTGTGTCATTTGGAGCCCTGCAGGCTGTCATGGTGTGTGTCTTGTACCCGTGTGGCTTGTAAGTATGGTGGGTTCTAGTTCTCTGGTATGATCTTATGTTTCTGTTGTGCTTCCCCGGGGTGCATTATTGCTCTGTCTTCAATCCTGAGCTCTGGTACAGACAATGCTTAATTTGTGCCGGTGCTTTCCGGTGCTAAGCACCGGCACTTAATTATCAGGGCCGGGTCTACAAGCATCTTGCTGCACGTCATTCATTGATATATTAAATTTACTTCACTACTGGACTTGGCGCAGAGTGTTGTGTTCAACTTCTCGTTCCACCCTAGTGAAGTGAGTTGCAGGCGCGGCAGTGAGACTGAGCCTGCCCTGCCTGAGCCAAGAGGTGCAATCTGATATGTTGATGGCGCCTGCGCGGCCCTCAGTTCAGTGTTCCTGGCCTGGTGGACGTGGGCGGGAGACTGATTAGGGCTGGATTTTGGTTCTGTGGGAGTTGGGGCTGTGTGGCAGCAGCAGCGTGCGCAGATTTTTTAAGATTACACTGCCACGCCCCATCATACCTGCACCCCACCACTCAAGTCATCGTTCAACGGTTCAACTGAGTGCTGCCAGCCCGACCCGACGACGACGTTGAGGACTAGAAGGCAGCGGCCAGTACTAGCAACAGCACCAGGTGAGGCAGGCCTAATCAGTTAATTTAGCTAAAGGCAGTGCAGTGTGTGACCCGGCCGCCCGGCCCACTACGAACGGTAAATTAAGTACTAATTAATAGCCATGGTGTGTGGGGATGGGGGGTAATAGTAGTCTGTATTTCAATGGTCTGATTACGAAAGTCCTCGACGTGTATTTGTATTTCAGGGCAGTAGGGCACGTTGTACAGACTGGCTCCCTTTTGAATCTGCTCCCTCCAGCTTGGCTAGGCTTTTGCTAACGTACGGCTGGGCGGTTTCATATTTATGCTGGATCCTTCGGTAATTGTGCCTCACTGCTCGTTCCGCCGTCTTGGAGCCAAGAGAGAAAACATCAGGTCACCACCAATTAAGGAGGCTTGAAATGTGCATTGCATTACCTGAGTAAATCTGTAGATTTTGGAGTCCAAAGTCAGCATTTTATTAAATTAATTTTGGCGGTAGTTAGCGTGTACCCACCACATGTAACTGTTTTAAAAACCACAATTAAACTATTTAATGGTGTTTGTAGTCTTATTAGGAGACAATGAAGGTCTGTCAGCACCAAGACATTTGTTTAAATGTTCTCTTTGCACCTATCTTTCTGGCAGTCTCACGCTTTGTATCTGTTGCAATTTCTGTGAGAGTTAAGATGAGATAACTTATTTGTAATAATTTAGACCTGTGCCTCTGAATTGAGGTCGTTTCCCTGAGAATGCCTTATTTATGTGCGTGTTTGTATAGCATTCACTGTACAACGTAGTTCCTTCTAGGCGCCACAGCATCGACTTGTAGGTCGAGTTTGTCATCTTTTAAATAACTGGTCCAGGGCTTGGGGTTGCAAGAGACCTCCACAGTTGTAATTATATCGGTGAGCGGGGTTTTCAAATACAGCAGTTACATACATTTTCCGAGGGGGGAGACAGATTGCTAGAGTGGCAACATAACATGACAATAGTTGAATTAAACTGCATTATTTACAGTGAGTTACAGTACACAGAAATGTGCTATGTTTAAAGTTAGTGCAGAGGTTGGCATGAGGCGTGGAGTGGTGTGGATGTCTGAGGGAAGGCTGTCCCAAAAGTGGTGTGCTATGGCATCAGATCTCTTGTCACTAATGTTCGTGTTTCTTTGTTTTACTAAGATGTTTTTGTTTCTGCAGTTTATTTAGCGCGAACTCGACCCAAAGTTATTGGAGAGCTTTACATGAGCACCAGTTGCATTGCACAAGGACACATTAATTTTTTTGTTTGTTTTTGGTAGGCGCGGGGAGACTAAATTATTTATTTGTCCAGAATCACCGCATGTTAAGCCGATGCCGAGACTCCAACCTGGTTCCCCATCTCCAACGTCAGCACCTCTGTCCGTTATGCTTCCTTGGAGCAGAGCGGGCCTGTGGAGGTCTTCATTGATTTACTTGTCAACTGACATATAAGTTGTAAACAATACTATAAGATTTTCAGTATAGGGTTTTGACATCTGCTTATTAATGGTGGTTGGATATTTTCAAGATGGCAACTTATATTTAGAAATAAACATTAGCTGTTTATTGCTTGGTTTTATAAGAGGACATTTATTATCTATCAGCCACTTTCAGGTATCTCAGAGTTTGACCAGCATTACTGTGCCATGACGTGTTTCCTTGTCTGTTTCCAGGTGCAGGTGTATTTGGACAGTGTGACAAAGGTTGTGTGAACAACATGTAACAGACGCTTTCCCACATGTAGCACAGTGGTTGGGGCTACGTTGGAAAGCTTGATATTGGGGGCGGGAGTCTTCAAATGGAAATCCTCGTCTGTGGCAGCTGACTCTGTGAGTGGTATCTGACTTTAGTTTAACTTGAAAAGGCTTGTACTCAGTGCTTAATTTGAACTGGTGGTTTCCGGTGCTCGGTACGGGCACCTATTTGCCATCACCGGGGTTTATGATAGTCTGCCACATGGCCAGAAAGGCTAATTTGGGTATGCGCACAACAGCTGCTTATTAGTTCAGTTTACATTTACATTGTTAGTTTAGTTTACATTTAATACTTGCTTCCCAAGCTATACTTATAGCTTTGGGGGTCTGGAAATAGTATGAATTGTCACAGTTGTAAGAGTGTGATGATTAGTAGCTGTGTTTGAACTGTCACTGGCAATGTGTGGTGCACGCTGCAGTGGAGTCCGACGGGAGCCCCGGCACTTATTCTTTTACAAATTAAGCACTGGGTACAGCCTATATAATTGGTGGGGAACCCAAGCTCTTTTAATTCATGTCTCCTTCCTTGTTATGGTTTGCCTAGCCTGATGAGTTCCCTTGTGGTTTGCTGAGGAATGCCACTGAGTTTCTCTGGAGTGTTGACACAGGTACAGCTTGGTTTCTCATAGTGGAGATTTTCCGTCTTCTTGAATGCTGTTTTATCCATTTTCTGATTGATGGTGGGCATCATCCAGCTCATCTTTTGTGCCCTTTGGATCTGGTGCCTCTGGACAATCCCTTTATTAAGAGATCCTGGTTACTGTGGTCACTGTAGTCCCAGGTGGATGAACCCTCTGTTGATCTTGATTTTGGTCTGCTTGTTGACACTCTCCTTGTTCGGGGTAAGCAACTGTGTTGGAGAGAATATGAAACATGAAGAAATTACGCTACAGCAAACAGCTGTAGAAAATTATATGAAATTGTACGTGGTGAAAGAGCAATGCAGGTCTAAAATCCATGCTGATGCCAGGGAGGTGAAGAGTTCACTAGAAAATAGAGTGCATGATCAGCACGGCCCTCTTTAAAGGAAAACCCATGTTTGTAAGCCTGAAGGAATTTATGTTCCGAGTACAAGCAGATATTCTGTTGTCCCAATAAATTAAAAACATGATTAAAGAATAGGAGCAGGAGATTGAATTAGCCAAGAGTACACAGAATCTGATAAGAATTCTTGCAAGCAGAATGATAAAACACACAAGCAAAATACACTAGCATTCAAAAGAAGCAAATACATGGGTTGTTAAGCATTGTTAGAATTACAATGAAGAATGTGTAGGAAATATGTTCTGAGGTTAGGAACACAAGTTAGGTGATGTTTTATGTAACTGCTAAGTAACTTATTATTTGACCTTTTGTAATAAGTATTGTTCATATTGCTATATAAGTGGTAAGCTGATGTCGCTAAACTTTACCTCCAAGTATGATCTGAACACTCAAATTACGGTCCTGGTCCAGAAGTCATTCCATGGTCTACGAGACGCATGGTTTGAGGGTTATCCTCTCTTGAGCATGGAGGGAAGTAGCCAGTCACTGCTGACATTATTTACAGATTAGAGTGAAAAAAATGGTGATTACCATTTAGAAGTAGTTGAAGTATTCATATTTAAAATATGGTGAATGTGTGTGTGCATGTAAATGTTGCATAATGTTATTATGACATAAAATGTTCAACATATGGCTAAAAAGATACATTGACGGACTTCTTGTTTATGAGGACTAGTGAAATTTTTTAAAAGGAGATATATTGATTAGACAGGTGAAAGTTACATTGCAAAAGTTGTTAGAAATAAGGGGGATTATGGAGACTCTCTTAGAGTACATGCAAAAGACCTTTCCAGGGCACCAGAAAACATTACACAAATACTGCAGGGAGTGGTTTAAGGGTACTCAGAAGCATCAGTATCGGTACTCAAAGGAAGGGACATTTGATGACAAAATATTAGAGCACATTTTTATACACATTAAGGGTAAATATGCAGGAGCTAAATTACAGAAGTGAGAAGCCACCTTAACTTTATGTTGAGTTTTTTGTGAGAAGCCTAAGGACTCCTCAAATGTTAATGCCACTAGTACGCTCTTGTTCACCATCTCCCTATTACTCAATGAGTACTTCCCCTAAGATGCCTAGTATTTATCCACTGACACAACTACAGGAAACAATAGTGGGATTTGAGAAGGCAAGACACACCAGTACTCCCAGACGTCAAGTAAGGGTGGGTGGCACTCAATTTTCAGGACAATTAGAAGCACCGTTTACACTGTATTTAGATCCAGCTTTTCCTGAGGAGGATAGTAATGAAGAGCAGGGTCCAGGAGACAGGGACAATCAGTTGCATGTTTCATCAGCAACATTGCATCTATTACAGAAGAGCGATGCAAGACGAAGGGCAGTTAGGGAGCAAATGGAGAGATGCAGCTAACACTAGATGGAATGACTATGTAGACAGGGCTTTTAGTATAGCACGATGTCTTGTATCCCAAGGCAGAAATCAGGATTTTAGTTTAATTATTTTATACCCCTCCTTTGAGCCCCTTTGAAACAACTAGGCCGTTCACTACTGTAATGGTATTGGTGGCCATCAAGCAGTTTCGGTCCCAACAAGGTACAGCAACAGTATAAATCTAAAAACAGGTATTTCCATAAAAACAAGCAACTTAAAAAAAATAGTTTCCCCCCGTACCCTGTGCAAAAGCAGTTTAATAGTGCATTACCGGCCTGTTAAAGATCAAATAGCATGTGATACATTAACATTTATCAGAGCATATTTATGTTTGCATGTAAATATTTGTTAGACCTAACATCTTAGGTGTGGTATTCCCCTAAACATTTAGTTTTCAAGCCACCTCTCTGCTATAAACATTTTTGTTTGGGGTTAGGACCCTGTTCCCTTTACCATTGCTTACCAGTTTACTTTACTTGTAAGTCCCTTGTAAATGGTCTTTTAAAACATGTCTCAGGTCAGCTACATCAACCTGGCAAAATAAACCTCTCTAAAGGGAAACAGAAGAGTGAGGAATGTATGAGGGGGTATGTCCTCTTTCCCATAATTATACTATGAACAACATGGACAAACCCATAGTTAAGTGTTGCCACTTATAACGACTCAATATGATGTTGCAGAGTACGGACATCCAATGGATTTGTAAGAAGACCCCTCACCCACCAACCTAGTTGGTGGCATGCTTCATCATTGGGGTCCCAGCTGGGCTGTCGAGTACAACCCAGCTGTGCTTCAACGCCTGACTACAGCGGAGCGTTTTCTTTTTGTGTTGTGCAGTGCGGTAAGTGCTAGGTGGTGCAGATTAACAATGTCTCTTTTGCCTTTCTTTCTGCTCCTTTATGGGCCGCTATTTTTCACTCGCTCCTCTTAACTCACTCTCTCAATCGCACTTTGTATTTTTCTTTTGCAACTTCTTATTACTTTTTCCACTTGTTTTTTTCTCCTGCTTTTTCTTACTCTATCTATCCCCACTCTCACATTGGCCTTTTGTTTGCCAATTTTTGCCACTTTAATACCTCTCTTTTCGCATCATTTCCCCCTGTTTTCACTTTGGCCATTTTTTCACTTTTTCTCTCATAGACTCGGCCCAACTTGCTCCTTTTCGGTTCTTTTCCATCTGTGCAGCCTTTTTCCCATCTTTGTGCCCCCAGTGTCATGTTCCTGTCGCTGCTTCCTGAGTTGTCAAGGCGCTTTCTGTCCCCATTCAGCCCCGCCCACTGCCCCAGTATCTATGGCTTCTCCCAGACCTACTTAATGGCAGCCGCAGGGTGGACTAGCCATCAAGCAGGCATTGCCCGGGCCTTTCCTTACCGCCTTACCACAGACAGTGCCTTTGCACTAAGGCCAGTTTGGCCCCTTCGGACCCAGCTTCTAATGCACC
The DNA here is from genome assembly GCF_964204655.1 of Triturus cristatus. Taxonomy (NCBI): domain Eukaryota; kingdom Metazoa; phylum Chordata; class Amphibia; order Caudata; family Salamandridae; genus Triturus; species Triturus cristatus. The sequence goes on from NC_140590.1 coordinate 563,373,720, forward strand.
GAATGTGAGCACCCCGCCTCCCTCCTGCTCCTCTCCTTCAGCCTTCTTTTTCATTCTGCCTCTTACACTTTGCCTTTCATTCACCTCTTTCCACCTTTGCCTCTGCTCTTTTTGCATTTCATCACGCCATATTCCACCTTTTTGCCTTTTTTGCCACCTCAGAACAACTTTTTCCCCCCACTTTCCTCTCTCTCTCCACTCTTCACTTTCACTTTGGCTTTTTTGTTTTGTCCCTTTTGACAGCTTTGTCGAGACAGTATAACAATATGTAACAAGCATTTGCAATGCAATAGGTCTTGCATTTATGCAAGTTTAAGCTATTGGCATTGTAAATGACAGGGCCTTTTATTCATGTTTTAAAAACAAAAACAAAAATAAAAGGCATTGTTGTTTGCAATGTCAATAGCTCAAACTCGCGTAAATGCGAGACCTATTGCATTGCAAATGCTTGTTGGTTCTGAGATCAACCCTGTTGAAAGGTCAATATTCCTTTGCTAATGTCCAGAAAGAACGTTTCCTAGAGTTAATCGTTTCTCTTTTCTACAGGTAAAACAGGTACATTTTATTATTTTATTGCACATTATACAATCACATTTATCAATGCATTTTATAGCACACACTGCATAATTGAATCAGCTCTAGGCGCTGATGGCTGGTGTTATTATTACCCAGCTTAATGGTACTCACTGTCCCCCCTTGAAAGGATGAGTGGGTGAGAGGAATCAACAGTATGCGCTTTATGTTTCACACAGATCTATGCATTAATTCATGAGTCTGCGTCACTGGCTTTGCACAAGGAGCACTGGTAGAGTATCCCCTTAGGCCGGATCAGAACAATAACTCGCAATTAGGGGATCCATCGGTGGATATGTGAGGAGGAGATGCCCAATATCCCACGACAAACAGCTAAAGAAAAGATCACAGCAGACTAGAGACAGGACATGACTGCATGTTTATACAATGCACGCACTGGGAGGCAGCAGTATCTAAATGTGCAGATCCTCGCTGAAAGGAGGAATGGAGGGGACATGACTGAGGCGCTGACGTTTCTGAAAGCATGTTTTAACTGAATGGAATTCCTAGAAGTAGAGACAATGAGCCTGGAGGGCTGAATCCACTGCAAACCCCTACGTTTTATGTCACGCGACTTAGACAGGCCTTCAGGGTGAAACACTCACTGATGGAAGATGAAACGGCAAAGAACACCCACCACAAACCACTGCAGCTACAGTACACGCACACTCATGAAACAAGCTCCTGCGCTGCTCCAGCATTGCAGGAGCGAGAGAGGCTGGGCTTGAGAGCGCGTGCACCAGCAGACACAGTACGTTCACTTCTAGACTGTAAACAACAAGCATCAATCTCTTAGCTTCATGGGGCCATGTGTTTCTAATTAGAAACACATGGCCCCATAAAGATAAGAGAGTGCATTGCGACAGCAGCAAAGCAGGCGACCCAGTCGGATCGGAGGTGAAAGAGTGTCCACAAAAAACCCTAATTTCAAATGGCAGGCCACCGTTTAGCATAAACGGTCTCGCCAGCCAATGGAAAGGAGGGGCGGGACTTAAAGCCCTTTTCTGAAATCCCTTTCTCACAAAATTTCCCCCCAGCGAGCAGCGCATGCGTTGCAACGCAGGTGAGACCTAAAAATTACAAACAAATAAAGTAATACTATGAAGAATGTGCCTCTTATGCCGCACAATTTGTCTTTTCTTGCTGCATAATTTAGTCAGCGGTGCCGCATAATTTGGTGCTTTGCTGCTGTATAATTCCACTAGCCCTGAAGATCTGCAATTGGCTCTGATGAAAAGGCTTGTCCTAAAGAAAAAATGCTCTAAGCTCAACAGTTCTAGTGTAGCAAGCAGCTGCCATGGAAGCGATTTAGAAAGTAAAGAAAGCGCCGTTTTCCATATTTGCCATGAAAGTTTTCTCTTCTCCCGTATTCTTCAATATACCAAGAAAAAGTTTATCCTGTGTGCATTCTAAGACAGCAGCATTTTTTTCTGGTATTAGACTGCCACCTTGCGAACCTTGTTTGTATTGCCGAGTTTCTTTACCAGACTGTTCGATCTAAATCAGAAATCAGTATGCGTGGAGAAGAGGGGGGCTCAGAGATTAATAAATAATAATAAAATGCACCATACCGCGTGCATTACCGGAGAGCCCATTGGTCGATGAGTCTCACATGTAGCATGATTACATAAGGAATAGGTTGGTCAAACGGCCAGTATTTTACCAACCTGACTAGTAGTTTCGTCCTATTTCCATCAGAAAATAAAGACAAAGCAGGAAAATGATTACTATCCGGTACTTTTCTCCCTTGAAATATAAACTTAAATAAACAAATATAAGAAGAAAGCAGGCACATTTTTCTCTAAGAAAGCAGGCAACTCTAACAAAGGACCAGAGGCAGATGCCCTTTATTGGCAAAGAATTAGGTTTAGTCTTCCTGTGCTAACACATGTAATTGCGGGTCTGTAAGACTATTCGTGCAGCTCTCTGTGTAACCCAGTGGTCGAAGTGGGAAAAAAAAGTCGGGGAATTGTGTGTGGAGAATCAGGGAGCGAGAACAACCAGAGGATTTGGTCAGTGCGCGGAGTCTGAGGTGTTGCTCGAAAGAGAAAAACATCCCAATTGTTTCACTGACCAGTTACAGCTTCTAACATTATTTAATTCAAACAAGGGATACACATGTTTATTTAAGGTTTAATATGAGTTATTGACATTAAAATACATTCACAAAGTGGGATAACTTTCCAATCACAGAATGTCCCAAATAGACTTATAAAGGGAATCACGAGCCATTTGCCTCCCAACCATGCAGTTTCTGTCATCAGCACTTCTCCTGCTTTTTTCCAACCATTTCTGAAGATAAAATTCTGAAATTCTATGACAGGAGGCCCTATGATTTTTATAAACATTATAGAAGACAGACGATTGACTGGCTTGAGCACATCATTCATCACACTGAAGCCCCGTTCACCTTCTGAAGTGGATGTACAAAAGGTGCCATCATGTACACTAATGGTTTCAGGCTTTCAGGGATGACATTTTTAGGTTTTGCCTGCACACCGTTGTGCTTGTGAAATCTCCTGTATATAATATATCTTAAAAGGGGGCTCTTACCAGTTCCCGGAGCACTGTGTTTATCTACTTTTGTGTTTAACTTGTTTTGTTTGATTACCTTTCCCTGGCTGCACGCATTGAAACCGTGTTGCACATTTTGTTTACTTTCCCTGGATGTCTATCGGCGCTGCATTAGTTGTTGCTAATGAATAAAAACATTCCCATGTATAACCTAAAAGTTAATAAAAATGTAATGTGGGTTTGTACTAACTTTAAGGGTCACGTCACGTGTCACATTAGTCCCACGCCCTAATCTCCTTGTGTGAGCACCGTTTCAAGCATTTCAGCAATGCATACCCATATGCAGAGCCATCAGTAAGGCTTGTGAAATGACTGGTAAACACTGCTGCATATTATGGTTCAGGCTCTAACATTTTGCCAGAGGCGGCTCCTCCGCTAAGGCGGAGGAGCATTGGCCCACTGCCAAGAGCAGCAAAGAAAGGAAAAAATTAAATGATAATAATGGAATGTTATTATCATTTTATATTTTCCTCCTGCTGTGGCAGTGCGTAAGGGGGCAGGCCAGAGCAGCAGGGGAGGAGTGGTAGAACACTCCTGTGTGCAATGACTATTTGATCAGCCCTCTCGGGCAGCCCAAAACATGCACACTCCCCTGTTCCCCATGCAGGCTGCATTACAGTGTGAATGGAGAACATGCCCACCCCTCCAGTCCTTGGCTGAGTGCCGTGTCACAGTGCTTAGACCAATCACAATGCTCCATTGGAGCGTTGTGACTGGTTTAGGGGTGGGAGCCTGGCTACCTGCTTCCTGTTCTGACCTGTAGTCAGACACGGGACCTGGCGGCGGCAAGGTAATTTTTTTTAAAGCAACCCACGTATCACCCCCTGCACCCACCCACCACCCGTGAGCCGGGCCGGCCGCCCTGCATTTTGCCTAAAGGAATAACGGCTTGTGAGCACAAAAGACGGTGTTTAGCTTCCGATTTTTATTTACTTTTTAGCATGTACGGAGAATGCATGTGTCTGCAGTCTCTCACTCGTGTAGCCCCCACTCACGCTCCTAAGTACTAAAGAAAAGATCTCTAAACCTGGAGGCCATAGGGCGGGGAGTAAATAGCATGCCTGTAAAATTTACAATGCGGCGCATCATGGCGCAGGAATCAACAGATGCGTGCCGCATCTGGGGCGTAAAGTTGGCGCAGTCCTGGAGTAGTGTTGCGTGCGACACACAACTCCAGCACTCTTCCAACTTGCCCTATCTGTAACGTGGTGCGTCAAGCCTTACGCCTGCTTCAAGCAGGCGCAGGGTTTTGACGCATCAGTGTTGGAAAAGTGACTCAGTGAAATCTTGTAGATTTCACTGAGTCACTTTTCAGGGGCGTTCCTGCGACAGAACGCCCCCCCCCCTGCGTAGAAACGCCCACATGAAACCTGACGCAGGTTTCATGTGGCGCAGGGCTATACACCGTGACGCATCTCCATAGATGTGTCACGATGTAAATAGGGCGCAACGTGGCGCAGGGTTTACGCTGCCGCTGCGTCACAAAAGTGACGCAAAGGCGGCGTAAAAGTGGCGCAAGTCCAACATAAATCTGCCCCCTTGGGAGAGGCAGTTGTTACTGTGGGCACTCAGGTTATGTCTGACTGAAGGACCTGCTCCGGGCACGAAATTTCCCTGATGCCTGATTGCAGAGCCCCCAGGGGAACGGGGTGCCTACGCTAGGGACTTAGCTGATTTCCTAAGTGTGATTTGTCACCAATTATGGGCACAGCTGGTGTGAATCCTAAGAACACCTTGGAGGTGGGGCGGTGTTCTGTAGCTCTCAGCTAGTGCCCAAGTGCAGGGCATACCTTTCATGGGAGGATGGGATTCACATGCTACCTTAGAGGCCCTATCCCTCACATCACTTACAGCCGCAAAGGGAGGGTTGTCTCAGCTCTATCCCAGCCTATCTACTCTTGAGAGTTCTTTCTTAATATTTTGAAGACTTATCTGTTGGTCAATGTTTCTCTCTGTTATTTTTTTCACCCTTCACACTCCCTGTCTCTTCCTCTCACTCCCATTTCAACGTCTCTCGTCTCTATGTCGACCTCTTTCCCTCTGCCTTCTCTCTCCTTCTTATTCTATCTTTACTTTCTCTTCCTCCCTGCCACCAAACTTTCTCCCATCTCTCTGTCGGCCCCCCCCCGCTCCATACACTCACTTTTTCGTGGTCGATGTTTCTTTCTTTTAGTCTCTCCACTATTTCACTCACTCTAACCCCACCCCTTACCCCCGAACTCTTTACTCTCGGATTCTATTGAACTTTCTAAGGATGCCAACTTAGGCCACAACGTTCAAAGTACAGTTAATGGAAAAAGGGTCATGAATTCAATGGTGCCGCAGGTGCAGTGACACAGGGACCAAAAGCTCTAGGCACCTCACTAAACACCTAACATTGCTAGATTTTACTATCAAACAGAAAGACACAAGTGCAGTTACTTTGCAGACACCAGGGTCATGATTTGAATGGAGCAGCAGGCGCAGTAGGACCGAGCCCGACATTTGTCAGAACTCCTCTAAACACATAATATAGCTATATTTGACTACTAAACAGGAAGTCAGAAGTCCAGTTACCTTGCAGTTTAAATGTACTTTATTTTAATGGTGCAGCAGGTGCAGTGGCACCGGGGACAAAATATCTAGGGACCCCACTAAACCCAGATTATGGCTAACATTTAATACTAAACAGGCAGTCACAATTGTAGTTACCTTGCAGACAATAGGGCCATGATTTCAATGCTGCAGCAGGTGCAGTGACACCAGGACCAAAAGCTCTAGGAACCCCTCTAAACACCTAATATTACTTTATTTTACTACTAAAGAGGCAATCACAAGTGCAGTTACCTCAACAGGGTCATGATTTGAATGGTGCAGCAGGTGTAGTGACACCGGGCCTAACAGTTGTCAGACCACTGTTTAAGAATGGAGCTATGTCATCCATTCCTACACCTTCTAAAAACGTAGGGACTACTTGAATGGCCAACTAACCCCCCTAGATATCTTGCTGCAGTACACATCTTACAGCAGCTGGTAAACCAGACATGGATCCTAATAAGTTAATAAGCTCTGGCATAAAGCATAGTTATCACAGGTGATGCTATGCATAATAATTACACTTAATTAGCCCTTGTGCCTCTCTGTCTGTGTTTTCTGTGATGGAGATCAGTGTTGATTACGTCATTCTGTGCCCCTCAGTCAATGCTAAATTGTAGTCCTGCATTTTTTACGTGCTTCATACAACATGCCATAAGGCCAGCATTTGATGCCTCTTAGTTTCCTGTTATTGCATCTAGACATAGCACTCAAAAGTGAATATACACACTTAAAACAACCCAGACCTTTTGGTTCTGTAAATGTTTTTTAGCAGTATCAAATGAATGAGATACAACTATGATATTAGTAGTTTGTGCAGTGCTTAATTTGAGCCAGTGGTTTCCGGTGCTCGGCACTGGAACTTAATAATTCAGCACCGGCATCGATGGCAGTCTGCCACATGGCAGCCCTATGCATCCTATTTACAGATGAGCACACAACAGGTGTTTAATAACTGAATATACATTTAAAATTACTAAAAACCGCCACGCAAGCCATTCTAATAGCTTTGGTGTCCTGGGATGGACTGAATTCTCACGCTTGTAGCAGTGTGATTTTTAGTAAGCGTGTTTGTAATGTCATTGACAGAGCTAGCAGGGACAATTGGTGTGGGAAGCTGAAGAGCTGAAGAAGTCCCTTGACGAGGGCCCTGGCACTTATTTTTGTATAAATTAAGCACTGCATTTATGTAATTACTATTCAAGTTGGTTAGTTGTTAGAATTGCACATGTATCAATTCTGAAACTATGAGACTAAATTAAAAATTTGTAGGGTTAGAAATAGGTAGTGGTCTGCAGATTATCTCAATCAGTTCTTTTCTTCCTTTCATACAACTATCCTCTGAAATCACTATTAGACACCTTTTATCTCCCCACATCTCTCTGAAATTCCCCATCTGCTTCTCTCATATGCCATCAACATCTTTATGCCCGACTGATGAGCACTGTAGGTGTCTAGAAATACCACCCAACAGGGACTGCACAAGAGCAGTTCAAACATGAATGGCAAAGTGTCCTAGTTTGCAAATGGTTTCCACATAATTATGGCTCTGCTGTCTTTGCCACATAATACATCATCTGCTGCATATTTTGATGATTTTAACTGAAAAATTGTTTGCAGCTCAAATGGATTGAAAGTTACTAAAAATGTGATTTGTGTTGCTGCATGGTGGAGGGACCTTTACAAAGGTTAACTGGTTACCTTTCTCACTGCTGCATTTGTATGTTACACTACTACTAATTAGGCAAAAACTTTGCAGAGACTGTTAGTATTTGTAAATATGTCGAAACAATAAAGTGTCAGAAAATGTACCGCCTTACGCTGCAGCCTTTTTTTGCTGCATAATTTAGTCAACACACTACATAATTGCAATGGCCCCAAAACAGACAGCATATGTTAAAAGTGCTTGTGCATATGTGAACTTAGTTTGATGTGCGCTCAAATCCTGCATTGCCGTTCCTCGGTGAGTTGCAGTACTACTGCTGGAACAAGGCCAACTTCAGTATGGGTTTTGGTGGACAGGCCCTCAAGGTTAATGCACAATGGCCACCACTAGGATCCAGCTGTTGGTGCTAAGAGATTAGGGCTTCTAAGGAATAGTGGGGCCTTTTATGGTCTAACAGGGGAATGTGCTCCCTCAGGAGAGTGGTCTGGTCATGAAGGCTGAACCTGGTAGCCCTTTTCCAAATCCTGCAGCTCTAGCCATAGTGCCACCTCCTCTACTCCACCGCACACCTTTCTGCCCCACTGAGAGAAACACGTACTGCATTCAGCTACAACCCCATTGTGCCTCGTTCTAAACACCTGGACTTGACTCACTTCAAATTATGCACTAGACAAGATTAATATGCTGCCCGAAAAAAATTAAAGCAAACACTCAAAGGGAATACAAGATTAAGTAAAGCATGTGAAATGTAAGCAGGAACAACATCACTGCAGCTTAGTTAATAACAGCGTCAATATGGTCTAATAAAACATGTTTTTTGGGACAAATTACTGATAAAGTTCATTCACTCATGTTTACTGCAGTGAAAAGGTCACATGTCATGTTGTTGTCATGTTCCAGTCTATTTCCTTATGACTAAACAGATCACGTAATAATCTATTTAGAGGGGGAACAACTCTATCAACACTTAATAGGCCAATATGGTATCTTTTTTCCTCAAAACAGACCTAATGTACTAGTTCTGGGTGAATACCTCTGCTTATGACGCAAGAATAAACGGCACTGCAGAATGCACGCACAAAGGTCTGCAGCTTGTAATAAGCTATATATTAGAGGAGGGAGTGGCCTTATGACCCCCAAGGCACTTCACCTCTCCTGAGTCCTGGCTCCTTTCAGCTCTCAACAATGTTTAGGTCTCGCGCCTGCGTTTCAGTGCACAACCCTGCTCGCGCAGCAAGAGACCTCTTGTACGGGGTTTGAAAACGGAGCTAGGAAAAGCACACGCATGAGCGTGTGCTTTTCCTTTTGTGCCACGCTATTGGCCTTTGCGTGTGTCTTTTTGTCAAAGACAGCACGCAATTGGCCAAAGGCGGGCGCATTGCTCCGCCCATGGCCTATTGGTGTCTATTACGCGCACCCCCGGCCTTATGGTTTCAATTATCGTGCCCAGACATGGGCGCGATAATTGAAACCACATGTTTCGCTGTGGCGCACGCGCACCACTCGCGGGCGTGTTTGTTTACAATAGAGATCGCTTTCGCGATCGCTTTCACTCCCGCATGTTGTACTGTATACAAGCAGCCACACTGATGCTGAATTTTACCTGGTACCATAAATTGAATTACAACCCATAAACCCTTGTGGGAAGCACCAGCCACCAAAGACACCTCAGTGCCTTAGGTGCAGAGACATCACAGTCACCTGCACCAAAGTCCGACCAACAGCTCTCCACCACACACAGCTACTCCTTTCTGCCAAGAATAACTTCCGTTGCACTAAAACAGGCCTCTAGGCGCCAAACACATCTGCTTGTCCTAGCCTGATCTCTGGTGCACATCTACCCCCCGCACCCCACCTACAAAGACCCCATTCAACAATACAAGTGACCTCAGCAGAACCCAGTCATCGCTGACACCCTTTTACCCAATGATTTTCTGGATGGGGAGGGACTTCCAGTAGACACCAACCCGCCCCTCCATCAACAACCCGCGCTCACCAGGGCAGCCAAAGACAGTCGACTGCACTGGTGACCTTTGATGCCAGCATTCACCTCTGGAAGAAGAGCTGGGGCCTGGTGTGCCCGGACGGACTTTAGCAGCAGTATTTTTCAAGATTGCAAACACCTGTCCATGCCGGAAGTGGTTGATGCTGGTTAATAGGAGCTGTTGATTGGAGCGGTGTCCGGAGGTAAACTTTGCGCCGCCGAGGAGACGCAGCGTTGAAGGCTGTGCCCACTCACACATGAACTGTCTCTCTTCCATTCCCCCGTCCCGTGGGCGTCCTTCCCGCGCTATCTCATCTCTAGGCAGGTGGCCCTCCGTGCCTTCCTCATTGCCTCAAGGCTGGACTCAGGGTTGGCGGCGATACCTGCTCTGGAGCCAAGCACTCAAGCGCAGGAGCTGCAGCCTTGAACCCTGCTTCTACTCTGGAAGGGAGGGGCGTGCGGCCGTACATGTCCTCACCGCCTCCTGGACCGAACAGAAACATTTTTTCTATGCAGCTGAGGGTGCAGCTACTCCCAGGTGCCCGCTACCCAGCTGACGTGTAATTTAGGTGCAGCCGAGACTCACCATGGCCAATGAACCCGTGATCTTAAACGTGTATGACATGGTAAGTGTGACTTCCGGTTCGTGTGTGGACTATGCCATGTTTTTTGTTGTGCTCCTATCACTGCTGGTTGATTCTTTGTAATGCTGTCAGTTCAACCTTCCTTTTAAGCTTCAGACCCTGGACTGGAGCACTAACTCTTGATTCCAATTGGAACCTCTTTCTTAGACCACCTATCATTTCCTGTCCGTTTCTTTCTCTCTTGCATGTTTTCATTCTCTCTCTATCTCTCTGCTGAGTAACTGCCTATTGTGTCAAGCCTGAGATGGTTGTGAGATAAACTCTTTACGTGCCAGGACATATCAGCTCATACATATGACACAGAAAGTGAAACAGGGTCACTAGAGCATGGCACTACCAAGCAGTACTGAATTTTACTCGGTTTAATTAGCTTTTCCTCCACCTCTGAGAGTTGAAAGGCTGAGTTGACCTGGCAGTGATTCGAATCCTCAGGTGTGCAGATTATGTCCACATATTCAGCAGTGAGTGACTTGCTCACTGATCTGCAGCTGGTGACTAAGTTTATTAATTTATCCATCCCAGGTGTCTGCGCATGACTTCATAGTAAAAGGTTCAACTCAAATGGTCCTCTCAGCCTTTCATCCTTCTGAGGTTGATAAAATAAAACATTTGGGCAAAAATAAAGATCTGTAATTCAGCACCAGGTGAACAGCGTCAGGGTAACAATAAACGTCTGTAATTCAGCGCCAAGGTATCATATAGATAATAATACACATCTGTGATTCAGCATCAAGGTGAATAACATTTGGGTAACAACAAACATCTGTTATTCAACACCAAGGTGAATAACATCTGGGTAACAATACACATCTGTAATTCAGCGACAAGATGAACAACACCAATAACTCAAACTTTAATAATGCCAGACCTATTGCATTGCAAATGCTTGTTTTAAATAACATATTGCACTCTGTACTTCTACATATATACTATTTATTGTATAGGGTGACCAAATAAAAAAGTAATGCTTTTTGTCCTTCACAGTGCTTGGTAACAGAAATGTTACTGTTTTGTAGCACTTTAAAATGTTGGTATGAGTCATACTCACTTGTCCTCAGTTTATAGAGTTTGGAACTATGGCCTGCTAAGCCATCTCTAACATGAAAAGTACATCTGGGCTGGTGCTTACCCATTCCTCTTTTGAAAGGGTGGATATATTTAGGGAGCTCTCCTCTTGCCAGGACCGTAGCACTAAGTTCTAAGTTTCAGTGAATGCTGCATGCCAGTCGTTGGCCCTCAGACATGGCATGGACATGCCATGCATAATATAACATGCTTTTGTGAAACGCTCATTCACCTATGAAGATCTGTTGGCAGAGAATTATTGCTGCTGTACTCAATAGTATTACTTTTATTGATCTTGGAAGGATGAATGGCTGAGTGGACCCACCAGGAATTTTACCTATGACCGTGGTTTGAAACATAAACCCATGCAGTGCCTGCTATAGCCCACTGAGCTAAAAGATATGATGTATTACTCAGTATTAATCTACTTCATCACTGCCCCTATTTCCTCTATGACTGTGCTGGCTCTGAAAATGAAATGCCTTGTGAACAGCTGAATGGGTGGTTAGGTGCAGGAGCGTAAAACAAGCCGCTGTGGTTCAGGGGATCCTAAACCCTGTAGGGGCCTCCATGCTTCCCAAGGCAAATTAATATCTGTGAGATCTGGAAGACTGAGGGCCCCTCATCACATTCTGTGGGGAGGCACATCATTTTGCCTTACACAACTGATTGATTGACTGGGCTGTGCACTTTTGTGTGGACAAAGGGAGTTGTGAGCTTACTTTCTTTATTATAAACAGTATTTTGTCCACAAATCTTTCAATTGTTAGTAAAAAACCTTTTTCCTTAGGTTGTGCTAATCCACCAGACTGTGGATCTTTTCTTTTAAGAGATCATTGTTTTAATCTGCTCCCGAATCATTGGCTCAGCTGTACCCTGACCCTGCCAAGTCAAACTTACTATGGCTTTACTAGTTTGAACATACAATTAAAACGCTGCATGCCCATTCGATGGCGTCTGCGCAAACTGTTATTGGTAGGGTTTCCCAGATTCACCCATGGTCTTTTGTGTCATGGATCGTGACTTCCGACACCTGGTCGTAAATGAAAGCTGTGTGAGTGGGAACGGTCTGTGGCTGTCTGCAATCTCCTCTTGGTGTAGGTGAGACTGAGGTCTGAGGTTTGATTGTAAAAAGTCTAGTCTCCTGTGAGACCGGCCTCGTGGCGTGGGTCCTCCCGACCAGCAAGCTACCCTGCAACCGCGCCGAACCTCGATGTCACAGACTTCCGGCCCCCGTGGCCCAACATTCCGAGGGCCGGCCAGATCCCCAACACGCATGCCCAGCCGAGGGAGAGCGAAACCCCCCAAACCAGACCGAGAGGCGCCGACCCTGTCCCACCTCTGGTCCCTTCCCCAAGGGAGGTTTCGATCGACCACCAGGCCCCCGGTGAGCGGCCGCCTCGCCTGCTGGGTGTCTGGAGTCCCTCCCGGACCCACCTGAACAGGTCAAAGGGCCGAGCGACAGGAAATCCCGACACACCGCCCCCCAGGCACCAAGACCCCTCTCTGCGAGGACTCCGGACTTCAAAGAGGAGGGGGAGTATAACAAGGGGTGCTGAAGGGACGGGAGGCAGAGAAGACCTGGACTGACGAGAACCGAAGAACTCTGAGCCCTCTGAGCCCTGCTGACGCTGTCGCGGCTCCCCGAACTCTGAACCATCTGAGCCCTGCTGACGCTGTCGCGGCTCCCCGAACTCTGCACCATCTGAGCCCTGCTGACGCTGTTGCGGCTCCCCGAACTCTGAAACATCTGAGCCCTGCTGACGCCGTCGCGGCTCCCCGAACTACGAACCTCCGGTGCCTGCTGAGTGACTCGCGGCCCGCTCCTCCAAGAGAATCGGCAGAGATTGCCGAGAGAAGCAACATCCCCTCAGCTCGAGGATTGAGAGCTGTGCGCCGGATCCTCCGCAGAGACACTGATTAAAAGACTGTCCCGCTACCCCTTACCCCTCATCACGAGATCGCTGCCACTTGTGGCACTAATTCTGCACCTGCCTTCCGGATCATAAAGATCCCTGACAACTAACGATAAAGCCTATTGTCTTGCAAAGAATTCCTGTGTGGTGTCCCTCTATCCGAAGAGAGTAAGTGCAGCGTGTGCGATCCTAGGTACGAGACCCTTCCAAGAAGGGCCTCCCCGCTCTTGCTCGGCCTAAACTCTGGGAAAGGTGGCCCTCCGGGTGGTCGGGAACGTATTCCGCAGCCTCCCCGGGGAACGCCTTCTAACATTTGGTGGCAGGCGACGGGATCCGAGCCAACACCTAGAGATCGTGCAGTGGACGGCTAACGCACTACCAAGAAGAAATGGAAGGAGAAAGCCCCTAGGTGCCGCAGGCACCAACCGGAGCACGACATTCCGAGAGGACCAGTTGGAATCTTATACGCACCGAGAACTGAAACAATTTTGCAAAGACCTTGGAATCGCTACCACCGGACTAAGCATGAAAGAGGACTTCCAGGAAGCATTAAAAACCTGGGTCGAGGTGGGAACTCCCTGGACACAAACAGAAGGAGAGCCGCCAAACGAACCACGAAGCACCCCGGGGAGGAACAGCGCCCCCGAGGGGGGCCTATCCCCAGAGGAACTAACGGACCGAGAAAGAGGTCGCAACCACGAACTAAAACTAGCAAAATTAAAAATCGACGGAGAACTAAAACTGGCCGAAAAGAAGCTGGCGGTAGAACAGTTACGCCTGCAAGGAGAACTTGAGGAAAAGAAACGACAAAGAGAACACGAAGAAAGAAAACTCCAACTAGAGCACGAACGTAGCCTGAAAGAGATCGAGCTCAAGGCTAAGAATGCGGAGGCCAGACCCTCGGAAACCCAACCCCTCTCCTCCTCCGTGGAACCAAAGGTCCACATCCCCAAGGATGTGGTGAAGGAATACTATAAGAACGACGACATCCAGCAATGGTTCAAAGCCTACGAAGTCGCCATGACCTCCCACCGAGTCCCGCAGAAAGACTGGGGGGCTGGGCTGTGGGGCAGGTTCCTGAGCGAGGGGAGAGATACCCTGCTGGACCTGCCCTCCACGGTGATGAACTCCTACAGTCACATGAAAGAGGCCCTAGTAGCCAGATATGGGCTCACCCCTGAAATGTACCGACAACGGTTTAGAGACTGCAAGAAGATACCCGGTACCACCTGGGTGGAATACGTGAACTTTTACAGCCGGGCCTTGGACGGGTGGATCAAGGGCAGCAAGGTCTCCACCTTTGAGGAGCTGTTCGACCTAATCGCATGGGAACACTTGTCCGCTAATTGCTTTGTAGAACTGTGCCAGCACCTCCTGGACAGCAAACTCACAGACCCTCGAAAACTGGCCGTCGAGGCTGACCGGTGGGTAAACACCCGGGCCTCCCGGGGTCCCGTGGGAGACTACGGTCGCCACAGTCAGGGACCCCCCCGCCAGAGGGGCGGAGCGAATCAAGGCCGGCCAAGGGAACTCCCGGGGGGATCCCCGCTCAGCCCCCCCCAGAGGACAACCTCCGCCCTTTCCAGCTCCACCTCCGGCCAGCACCGGGCCACCGGGGAGGCCGGGGCCCCGAGTGAGGATCACATGTTTCCGCTGCCAACAGACCGGACACTACGCCAGCGACCCTCAATGTCCCATGTACCAGCGAACCGCAACCACCACCCCGCCGGCTCGACAAATGGCCTCCGTAGCCCTTGGGGAAGAGATGGAAGACTCCGAAGAATGGGAACCAGCCGCCATGGCCTTGGTCTCCCTGGGGGACCGGGAGATGGTCCCCGGAACGTCCCTACCCGCCAACACGAAGAAGTACCGACAGCAGGTGACGGTCAACGGTCACCGCGTCGAGGGCCTCCGGGACACGGGGGCGAGTGTCACGGCGGTTCATTGTCACCTGGTCTCCGAAGATCAAATCCTGCCCGGCGCCTTTTGTCCCGTCATATCATCAGACAATTCCGAGAGCCTCTGCCGGATGGCCCTAGTTCCCTTCGAATGGGGGGGAGTCACTGGCAAGTTAAAAGTGGCGGTCCGAACCTCCCAGCCCATGGATTGCCTCCTGGGCAACGACCTTGAGAATTCCCCGTGGGGACAAGTGGAACGAAGAGCCCATCTCGAGATGATGGGTCTACCCGAATGGGTATGCGCCACCACGCGCTCAATGACTCTCAGAGTGCCTTACTCCGAGGGGGGGGAGGCCATGCCACGGAGCACCGCCACCATCCCCGAGGTCCCGGATGCGACACCCGAGGCTAACGACCCCCTTCCGGACAAAGCGACCGTTCCCGACGAGGGGTCCGTGCCTTCCGACCCCGAACCCCTGACCGAGCTCCGGGACCTGCCGGAAATGGCCCAGTGGCACGGCGAAGGAGGCCCCTCCCGAGAAAAATTCTGTCAAGAACAATCCACCTGCCCTCATTGGACCCCGACAACAGGCCGAGGCCCAAGCAGCAGGCGACCGGACCGGCACCCACTGGGTATACTGGGAAAACGGCCTCCTGTGCAGCGAACAGAAGTCGGCCGAGTTGGGATCGGCCCGAGTACTGGTGGTACCCCGGCGCTTCCGAAGTCTCCTCCTGGGCCTGGCACATGATGTACCCCTGGCCGGACACTTGGGCCAAGATAAGACCTACCAGCGACTCGTCACCCACTTCTATTGGCCCAAGATGCGAGCGAATGTGAAGGCCCACTGCAAGTCCTGCCTTACGTGCCAGGCCAGCGGAAAGAGTGGGGGGAAGCGCAAGGCTCCGCTACAACCCTTCCCCGTCGTCAGTACTCCTTTTGAGCGGTTAGGCATCGACATCGTGGGACCGCTGGACCCCAAGACCGCCCAGGGCCACCGGTTCATCCTCGTCCTGGTGGACCATGCCACCCGCTACCCCGAAGCCATCCCCCTCCGCACCGTGTCGGCCCCCGTGGTGGGCCGGGCCTTGATGGGGATCTTCTCCCGCGTGGGGTTCCCCCG
Source organism: Triturus cristatus (assembly GCF_964204655.1). Classification (NCBI taxonomy): domain Eukaryota; kingdom Metazoa; phylum Chordata; class Amphibia; order Caudata; family Salamandridae; genus Triturus; species Triturus cristatus. The sequence continues at coordinate 563,389,735 of NC_140590.1, forward strand.
CGAAGTCGTGAGTGATCGGGGTACGAACTTTATCTCCAGATACATGAGGTCCCTCTGGCAGCAGTGCGGAGTATCATACAAGTTCACCACCCCGTACCACCCCCAAGGGAATGGCCTAGTCGAGCGCTTTAACAGGACACTGTAAGGGATGATCATGGGCCTCGAAGAACATCTACGCCGAAGATGGGACGTCCTCCTCCCCTGCCTCCTGTTCGCCTACCGGGAGGTTCCACAAAAATCCCTGGGGTTCAGCCCATTCGAACTGCTATATGGACACCCCGTCCGGGGACCCCTGAGCCTGGTCAAGGAGGGTTGGGAAACGACTCCCCGGGGGACCCCTCCAGATGTGTTCCGATACATCTTGGCACTCCGCAACCAGACCCGGAAATTCCGAGAACTCGCAGAGGCGAACCTCGAGGCTAGCCAGGAAGAGATGAAGCGCTGGTATGACCAGAATGCTACGCTGGTCAAGTTTCAGCCGGGCCAACAAGTCTGGGTCATGGCCCCAGTGAAACCCTGCGCTCTCCAAGATAAATGGACTGGACCCTTTAAGGTGGTCAAGCGGAAGAGCCAAGTCACCTATCTCGTCGATGTGCAGTCCCCGCGGAACCCCCACCGGGTTCTCCACGTGAACCGCCTCAAACCCCACTTTGTAAGAACGGAGTTGAGTTTACTCCTGGCCACCGACGATGGGGCCGAAGAAGACACCGAGGCCCTTCCAGACCCCCTGGGGGCGAAAGAGACCGATGGTTCCGTGGAGGGGGTGAGACTATCGACCGCCCTCACAGCCCAACAGTCCGACGACTGCCGCCAGCTACTCAGGCAGTTCGCGGACCTCTTCTCCCTGACCCCTGAGGTCACCAACTGGTGTGTCCACGACGAGAACACCGGCGACAGCCCGCCAGTGAGACACCGGGCCTACCGGGTCCCTGATCGGGTCCGAACCTGCATCCAGACCGAGGTAGCGAAGATGCTGGCCCTCGGGGTGATTGAACCCTCCGACAGCCCCTGGGCCAGCCCGGTAGTCCTGGTCCCGAAAGCGGCTGCCCCTGGTGTCGCCCCCGAGCTGAGATTCTGTGTGGACTACCGAGGACTCAATGCGGTCACCCGAGCGAACGCCCACCCTATCCCCCGCGCAGACGAGCTCATTGACCGCCTCGGGGCCGCTCGCTACCTCAGCACCTTCGACCTAACTTGTGGATACTGGCAGATTGCCCTCACCGAGGGAGCCAAGGAGCGCTCCGCCTTCTCCACCCCGGATGGGCACTACCGCTTTAGGGTGATGCCGTTTGGAATGAAGAATGCCCCGGCCACCTTTCAGCGGCTGCTGAACAGGGTCCTGTCCGGACTAGAGGGGTTCAGCGCAGCATACCTCGACGATATAGCGGTCTTCAGCTCCCAATGGACCGAGCACCTCCAGCACGTCCGACAAGTCCTGCTGGCTCTGCGCCGGGCCGGCCTCACCATCAAAGCCAGCAAATGTCAAATTGGGCACGGCTCCGTAACCTATCTGGGGCACAAGGTGGGAAGCGGACAGGTCGCCCCCCTCCAGCCAAAGATCAACGCCATCTTGTCCTGGGAACCCCCCATGACCCAAACAGAAGTCCGGGCCTTCCTGGGCCTCACCGGTTACTACCGGAGGTTTATTAAGAACTATGGCAGCATCGCAGGCCCCCTCACAGAGCTAACCTCCAAGAGACACCCCAAGAAAGTACAATGGACTCCCCCCTGCCAGAAGGCGTTCGACGCTCTAAAAGCCGCGATGTGTACGGCTCCGGTGCTTAAAGCCCCCGACTATGCCCAGGAGTTTGTGGTTCAGACGGACGCCTCGGAACACGGCATCGGGGCAGTCTTCTCACAGTACGACGACAAAGGCATAGATCAGCCCATAGCCTTCATCAGCCGAAGGTTGATGCCCCGAGAACAGCGGTGGAGCACAATTGAAAGAGAGACCTTCGCAGTGGTCTGGGCCCTCAAAAAGCTACGGCCCTACCTGTTCGGAACACACTTCCGAGTACAGACAGATCATCGACCCCTGCGGTGGTTGATGCAGATGCGAGGGGAAAACCCCAAGCTGCTACGCTGGTCCATCTCCCTCCAAGGGATGGATTTCACTGTGGAACATCGCCCCGGGACGGACCACGCCAACGCGGCCGGCCTGTCCCGATTCTTCCGCTTCAGCGAGGAGAACCCCCAAGTGGATGGGTAGTTCTCCCTGCCTTTCAGCTGGGGGGGGCACGTGTGAGACCGGCCTCGTGGCGTGGGCCCTCCCGACCAGCAAGCTACCCTGCAACTGCGCCGAACCTCGATGTCACAGACTTCCGGCCCCCGTGGCCCAACATTCCGAGGGCCGGCCAGATCCCAAACACGCATGCCCGGCCGAGGGAGAGCGAAACCCCCCAAACCAGACCGAGAGGTGCCGACCCTGTCACACCTCTGGTCCCTTCCCCAAGGGAGGTTTCGATCGACCACCAGGCCTCCGGTGAGCGGCCGCCTCGCCTGCTGGGTGTCTGGAGTCCCTCCCGGACCCACCTGAACAGATCAAAGGGCCGAGCGACAGGAAATCCCGACACACCGCCCCCCAGGCACCAAGACTCCTCTCGGCGAGGACTCCGGACTTCAAAGAGGAGGGGGAGTATAACAAGGGGTGCTGAAGGGACGGGAGGCAGAGAAGACCTGGACTGACGAGAGCCTGCTGACCTGGTCGCGGCTCGATCGCTCCCCGAACCAAAGAACTCTGAGCCCTCTGAGCCCTGCTGACGCTGTCTCGGCTCCCCGAACTCTGAACCATCTGAGCCCTGCTGACGCTGTTGCGGCTCCCCGAACTCTGAACCATCTGAGCCCTGCTGACGCTGTCGCGGCTCCCCGAACTCTGAACCATCTGAGCCCTGCTGACGCCGTCGCGGCTCCCCGAACTACGAACCTCCGGTGCCTGCTGAGTGACTCGCGGCCCGCTCCTCCAAGAGAATCGGCAGAGATTGCCGAGAGAAGCAACATCCCCTCAGCTCGAGGATTGAGAGCTGTGCGCCGGATCCTCCGCAGAGACACTGATTCAAAGACTGTCCTGCTACCCCTTACCCCTCATCACGAGATCGCTGCCGCTTGTGGCACTAATTCTGCACCTGCCTTCCGGATCATAAAGATCCCTGACAACTAACGATAAAGCCTATTGTCTTGCAAAGAATTCCTGTGTGGTGTCCCTCTATCCGAAGAGAGTAAGTGCAGCGTGTGCGATCCTAGGTACGAGACCCTTCCAGGAAAGGCCTCCCCGCTCTTGCTCGGCCTAAACTCTGGGAAAGGTGGCCCTCCGGGTGGTCGGGAACGTATTCCGCAGCTTCCCCGGGGAACGCCTTCTAACATCTCCTTAACTAGGGTTGCACTGCGGTAAGTGTCAAACTTCTTGTCACATGCACATTCACAAATCCTGTTTACCTGCAAACACATTTAATGCACAATCTGCCCACCCATTCCTTCTATGCCAAAGCTGGAATGCTGTCTTGGTCATGGTTTACAAATGCATCATCCCTGAGCACAGAGCTGCAGTACACATTTTATAAAGTAGAATAAGGAAAGCAGCTGATAAAGATCCCACTAAACTTTTCCCACAATGTATTTAAAAAAGCGCTCCGGTTTCTTCTATTTCCCAGCTTACCTGATATTTGTTTTTAAGAGCGCCAAGTTCAGCTTTTGCAGTTCAGGCTTCCCTTGCAGGCCTCAGTGCTGAGAAGAGAGCAGGGCTGTAAGGAGGGGCTGGGGACCTCTGGGCAGGCACGAAGAACGATTTCCAGGAGAGGCTGGTGGGCTGGATCGGCGCTGAGTATAGAGACCGGTGGCGGGCCTCTTCTACTTAGCGGATGGGCACAGTCGGCCAGGAATTGACACTGAAGCCCTCTTCTTATTTTCCTGGTGGTGTCATCTGGGTGAGCCCCATAATTAAGGGCAGATGAGGTCAAGTGCGGTGCCAACAATGCATCCTGATTTGCAGGGGCGGCTGGTGACATTTGAAAGTGGTGAGGTGTAAGACAATTGTTGTACTTCACTGCGTAGCAAGCGAGCCTGAAACACCTACGAGAGGTTGGGGGGGGGGGGTTTGCACCCCCGAGAAAGTTTTGACGCCCCTATGAAGGAGCCGCCACTGCAAACATGCATTTTGCATGAATTCCTCTTTCTGTCAGCTGTTCATTTTATTAAGTTTATAGCATAAATTGTAGTCTAGGGTTGTGATTGTAAAACTGACTTTTGTCAGAATGTGTAATATTCTCACTTTGGTGGCGATCCCAGGCAACACCCTACCCAGGGCACTGCATTATTAACCCAAACCACTGGAATGTAAACACACGGCACCACAAATCCAACCTCATCACTATACACTGCCGCCCCTAATCCCACAAAAGCACCTTAAAGGACATTCATTTGTCACTGCATCACTACGGTCCACCCCACCAATACTTCCACACCACTGCATCACCACTCACTGGAAGTACAACATCACCCCTGAGACCATGTTTCATCTCTGAGCCGCACTACCACCCAAAAACAATGCAAAACAATCTTAGAACCACACTACTGCACTGCAACCACCAGTGCACAACACTACTGCACTGCAACCACCAGTGCACAATCACTTTTATAGCACCCCCATCCATCATTCTCACACTCACACTATACCACAGTACCACACTATGGCCTCAACCCTAGATTAGCTTCACCAGTATGGCAAACTCACATCCAGCATCACCCTACCTACGTCATCAGTGTGCTAACACTCATCCTACCCAACTACTAATGCCACATCACCACCCTAAAGCCCAGAACAGTTCAACCCCCAACATCACCAGCTAACTACCCTACAACTGCATGCCTATCAGAGCACTAACACACCACAGCAACAGTCACTCTTGTACCCTACAATTACATTTATAGAACCATTCACGGAACCAAGATGTCTGGCTATTTTTTAAAGTGCCATGCCTTCCTTTTCCTGTAGAATCTGAATTTGAAATTTTACACAGTGCATCTTAATTTTTTTGGGGGGAGGGGGGTGGCGTAGGTGTCAGGAGGAACGGTTTGCTTAGGAATTTCTCTTTTCTAAGCCTTCATTACCCGTGTGAGTTGGCTGAGTGCCCATCAAAGCTATTTTTTTCCTTTTGCACTTAACAGGTCTATTCACTAGTGACGTATTCTAACCTTCTGTGACTGATTACGACTGTTTAATAGGTTTCAGTTAGAGTATAATGGAGGCTGGTGCAGTTCTGAGCGTCTAATAAGCAGTACTAAATAAACGATGTTCCGGGCTCGGTGATACAGAGCAAGACAGAAAAATTACCATTATTTTCTTACAGAATATGACTGAGAATACCACACTGAGTAGATTTTAAGACCGTTTAATGATGGGAGGAAGAGTCTCGAAACTATAACAGAGTTGGGAGTGTGGGTCAAAGGCTCCCATCTGGCGAATGAATTCAGAACTGTATATTTGTTTTCCTTTTAATAAATTTCTGTTTACTCACGCCTCACGGTTATTAATAAGCAGCAAACAGAAGAGAATTGGCTGTATAAACTGAGAGAAATTATTGAATTACAAAGACTGCTCTCGCCGAAAGCTGCCAACGGCCAAAAATGTATCAATTAGACCTAGTGAGCCTTCCCAGCAGGGCCTTCTGAGACACCAGGGGCTGCAGTTGGAGAGCTGCAGGAAGTGCACGGCCCAACCAGTCCAAGGAGCTGCAGGAACGGTCCCGGACCTTTGCCAACAGGGGCACCCCCCAGTGACCCCATCACCAGTGTGGGCCCTGTGGGGCTGACCCCTCCGTACAGGTCGGTGCCTCTCCCTTCCTTTACACGCCAGCAGCAGCCAGTGATGTGCACAGGGAGTTATGACGGGGTGTGCAGGGAGGGATGCCAGTTCATGCTGAGGTGGCTGTGGCATGGCAGGGTGGTGCCCCAGTTTGTATGGGCAGCGAGAGAGGCAGAGGTGCGCTTTGGCAGTTAGCTGTGCAGGTAGAAGTCCAGAAGTAGATGGTAGGTATGTGCAGTGCGCGGACCGGGAGTAGGTGCTGTGTGCAGTGAGGAACTTGGGGAGTAAAACATGTGTGCAGTGGGACCTAGAGGAGTAGTAGCAGGTAGATACAGTGGGAGACTCGGGACTCAGTAGACGGTGTGTGCAGTGAAAGGCTTCAGATCAGCCAGTGCGCTGGGGTAGAAGACGTGTTCTGCGAGAGGCTCTGGAGTATGTGTCCAGTGAGAGGATCCCCAGTAGACTGTGTGTGCAGTGAGTATTCTCGGGATAAAACGATGTATGCAGTGAGGGCCGCAGGAGTAAACAGTGTGCGACTTAGAAGTAGGCAGTGCATTGGTAGAAGTTGAGGAGTAGCCAGTGCATGCACTCCGTGCAGTGAGAGAGTGCGTTATAGCACAGGGAGGGGCTCCGATTCTGGAGCAGATCATGTGTGCAGTGATTGGCTCCTGGGTAGATCGTGTATGCAGTGAGGGGCTCCGGATTCAGGATCCGACCTTTAACAGCAGGTCTGCCGAGTACTGGGGTTCAAAAAAAGGGAAAAGGCTTACCTGCACGCGTGTGTTTGAAACCACGGCTGCAGGCCCCTTTTTTTTTCCAGTAGCAAACACACCCCTCCCGGAAATACGAGCTGCGGCCAAACTGAAACTAAATGGATAGCCACTCCTGGTCGCCTCGGCCTTACCCAATTAGGAAGCCTAATTTACGAAGGCGAAAGGAGTGCTGCAATTGTTACCACCCCATGCACTCAGTGCACTATGAGCCAGACCTGCCCCTTCCCTTTACCCTGAATGGCGCTCCACTGACCGCGCCCTGGGCCAATTCATTATCGCCTCATTTGAAACCCATTTACTGCCACTTTCTTCAGCCACTCCCACAAGGCGGATGTCACCCGCCTCCTCGCTCCTCGCTTGTGCCTCGAGGGCAAGGAATAGTTCTCGCCCAGATTTTGCACATGCGCACATTGCGCAGGAAGACTCTTCGAGACAAAGTATAAGTAAGTAAAAAAAGCTATATATTTTACATAGTTTAACTTACAAGTTTCACGGGGGAGCACCAAGCAGTGAGCACTTCTTTAAACTGCTCCCTTGGTGTTCATTCTCTCCCTTTAGTTTTCCCCCGATGCCGGTAGGTGGGGCAATGCCCTCTACGCCCTTTAATACCAGCCGCCACTGCTGATTTGACCCTTGTATTGGTCACAGTGGGGGCAGGCAGATAGCGTCACTAAAAGAGATGTGAATTGCTGCAGGGCCATCATAGGAAGCCGTTTTTGCATTCTTACCTACAGTTGTCGGCCCCTACAGTGTTGCTGGGCAGGCCCCTGCCCCCAGGTACAGAAGGGGGAGGGGGGAGCATGGCGATGCTGATGCCATTCTCAATGTGCACCATCAGGGCTGGATGATTATGTCAACACTTTCAAGCTAGGACCATTCCTGCCAGGGGTGGCTCCTCTGCTATGGTGGCGGAGCGTCGCCCCCTCCAGAAGCTGCACAAATTTAAAAATAAACTGATAGTATACCAGGTTTATTATCATTTTATTTCTCTCTCAAGGGTGAGTTTTGGGGGTGTGGTTGGGGTGGAGGGGAGGGGGCAGTCATGGAGGGAGAGTGGTGAGCACTGTGATTCAGTGTGCATGACGGTTTGGTCTGCCTTCTAAGGCCGGCCAAAGCAACATGCGCACTGAAGCTCTCTCCAAGCCCAGCTGCATTGGAGAGACGGTCACAGGTTCCCAGTCTTCCTGGGAGCGCCAATTCAGAGCGCACAGGCCCATCCTGACGCTACTGTCATGAACGACAGCAGCATCAGGATTGGCTGCAGTGGATTCTGGGACTCTGTGCTGGCGAGAAGGAGAAAAGCGGCGAAGCAGAGGTGTGGCAGGACGGGCAGGTAAGTTATTTTACATTTTTTTTATTTGTATTTTGTTGTAGTTGTTTCCCCCCCGCCCTCACTACCACCCCTCCTCCTGCCCCACCACTCAGCGTGGACACCTGCTACTCCTGATTCTCGTCTGTCCTGGGACGCATTTTAAAAATAATAAAGTAGGGGAACAGGCTGTATTAAATTTAAAAAGTAGGGGCATGCCGTGCTCTCCCGGTCCCAACCACTTCGACCACTGGTGTAACCCACCTCTTTCTGTGTCTCAAACGTCTATGACTTGTTGTCTACCCCCAAGCTTCCGGTGCTCTTGTTGTTTGTGCAATAAGGCTGCCATGCTACTGCCACGTATTAATGCAGGCTTAAGGAATAAACAACAGCACACAAGCAAGGAAACATCACAAAAGGCAGATTGCACAGACAGAGCCCAAATTCTTTATGTTTGCATGTGGTAACACATTAAAGCTTCACCTAATGCTCTGCCAATGCTTGTTCTTATTCTTGTTTATATGTCTTGTGAAGAGCAACAAACATATTGGAAAGTTTCACATAGGGGGTTGACCACAAGGCATGGTTTGCTCTGGATATTGCAGAGACCCTCTTATGGGAGTCATGCTTTTTGTCTCTCTTAGACTCAGTCTCTCTTGCTCCTTTTTGGTACTTTTTCCGTCTCTGTAGCCTTTCTGTTCCCATCTTTGTGCCCCCAGCATCATGTTCTTCAGCTTCATCTTCAGCCTTCTTTTTCACTCTGCCTCTTGCACCTTGACTTTCATTCACCTCTTTCCACCTTCACCTAAGCACTTTTTGCTTTTCCTCTTCCCACTTCCCACCTTTTGCCTCTCTTGCCAACTGCTCTGGATTTTGCTGAGACCCTCCAATGGGAGTCATGCTCACTAAACAGAACTAGCCAGTCCCATGATATTCTCAAAGGTACAGTCAATAAACACGTGAGCTGCTGTAGGGTGGTCCCTTCACTTGTCCAACATGAATATCCTAGAGAAGATGGAATCAGCTGCATTCCATCAAAAGCCTCCAGTAATACAGTTATCCAGGGCTGAATCATACTTCGAAACAAGGTTGCCAGACAAAGTATAATCAGTGGTGGTACAGAGTGTGTCTCACTCTGGGAGGCAACGCTCACTGAGCTGATAGGGCATCAGCCCCAACTCCCTCTGCATCCCTCTCATCAGTTTCTGACCCACGGCCAAAGTAGTCGACTCTCCCTCGCAAAGCATTTTCAGTAGTGGAGCCTCTGTTTCTCTTTCATCGCCACCTGCAGCCTTGCATTCTCATCCTCCTTCACTTGGTAGACTGTAATGATCCGAGTCCCGCGAGAGCGGGACCCAGAGTCTGGCCGGGAAGGGCTCGCCAACAATGTATCACTCTCTGGCCAGGCGTGGCCAGAGGGCTTAAATAAATGGACAAGGATCGCTCGAGGTCCTTCCGCCCATACCCACTAACTGGTGTGTGCGTGTCACTTTATTCAAGCTCGCCACCAGGCCTGTGCACTCCAGAGACCCCTGTAACACTGGCGACGAGGGTGGGTGCCATTTGTCACATCCCATTCACCCCGTAACTGCTATTGACACATAGTGATATTGATTTATTTAAAGGGTCTATGGGGGGCAGGCGTGAAGTCAGCAGGGTTATCACAGCCCATCCCGTGTTCACAGGTAAAAAACAGCGGGCAGCCTCCAGCAACACCCGGTACAACACAAGTCTCAGGATAATATTAAATTTTGAGGGAACATAGAATGTTGCATTCATTGTTCTTTTCTAATCATGCAAGTTTATTAGAGATTACAGTCCTATAAACTAAAACTAAAGCTCAAACATTCAGATAAAATACCAATTCTATTATACATCCGAAGGTCTTTAAAATGATGTCGTACTGCTTGCTCAATTGCTGATGTGCTTAAGGGAAAGTCAACATTCATGAGTGCATCTGCAGCTTTAACAAACTGCCGTAGCTTTAACCAATTGTCAAGCTATGTTCTATGGTAGTGCAAACGCTTTGGACATAAAATAAAAAATGCACCTTGATTTACGACCAAACTCAGTGGCGGCTGGTATTAAGGGGCGTAGGGGGCATTGCCTCACCTACCAGCCTCAGGGGAAAACTGAAGGGAGAAAATGAACACCAATGGAGCAGTTTAAAGAAGTGCTCACTGCTTGGTGCTCCCCCGTGAAACTTGTAAGTTAAACTATGTAAAATACATAACTTTTTTTACTTACTTATACTTTGTCTCGAAGAGTCTTCCTGCGCAATGTGCGCATGTGCAAAATCTGGGCGAGAACTATTCCTCGCCCTCGATGCACAGGCAAGGAGCGAGGAGGCAGGTGACATCAGCCTTGTGGGAGTGGCTGAAGAAAGCAGCAGTAAATGGGTTTCAAATAGGGCCATAATGAATGGCCCAGGGCACGGTCAGTGGAGCGCCATTCAGGGTAATGGAAGGGGCAGGGCTGGTTCACAGTGCACTGAGTGCAGGGGGTGGTAACAATTGCAGCACTCCTTTCGCCTCCGTAAATTAGGCTTCCTAATTGGGTAAGGCCGAGGCGACCGGGAGTGGCTATCCATTTAGTTTCAGTTTGGCCGCAGCTCGTATATCCGGGAGGGGTGTGTTTGCTGCTGGAAAAAAAGGCACCTGCAGCCGTGGTTTCAAACGACACACGTGCAGGTAAGCCTTTTCCCTTTTTTTAAACCCCAGTACTCGGCAGACCTGCTGTTAAAGGTCGGATCCTGAGTCCGGAGCCTCCACTGCATACACGATCTACCCAGGAGCCCATCACTGCACACATGATCTGCTCCAGAATCGGAGCCCCTCCCTGTGCTATAACGCACTCTCTCACTGCACGGAGTGCATGCACTGGCTACTCCTCAACTTCTACCAATGCACTGCCTACTTCTAAGCCGCACACAGTTTACTCCTGCAGCCCTCACTGCATACTTCGTTTATTCCCGAGAATACCCCCTGCACACACAGTCTACTGCGGATCCTCTCACTGGACACGTAATCCTGAGCCTCTCGCAGAACACGTCTTCTACCCCAGCGCACTGGCTGATCTGAAGCCTTTCACTGCAAACACCGTCTACCGAGTCCCGAGTCTCCCACTTATCTACCTGCTACTACTCCTCCAGGTCTCACTGCACACATATTTTACTCCCCACGTCCCTCACTGCACACAGCGCCTACTCCCGGTCCGCTCACTGCACATACCTACCATCTACTTCTGGACTTCTACCTGCACAGCTAACTGCCAAAGCGCACCTCTGCCTCTCTCCCTGCCCATACAAACGGTGGCACCACCCTGCCAGTGCCACAGCCACCTCAGCATGAACTGGCATCCCTCCCTGCACACCCCGTCATAACTCCCTGTGCACATCACTGGCTGATGCTGGCGTGTAAAGGAAGGGAGAGGCACCGACCTATACGAAGGGGTCAGTCCCACAGGGCCCGCACTGGTGATGGGGTCACTGGGGGGTGCCCCTGTTGGCAAAGGTCCTGGACCATTCCTGCAGCTCCTTAGACTGGTTGGGCTGTGCACTTCCTGCAGCTCTCCAACTGCAGCCCCTGGTGTCTCAGAAGGCCCTGCTGGGAAGGCTCACTATCTTTAATTGATACATTTTTGGCCGTTGGCAGCTTTTGGCGAGAGCAGTCTTTGTAATTCAATAATTTCTCTCAGCTTATACAGCCAATTCTCTTCTGTTTGCTGCTTATTAATAACCGTGAGGCGTGAGTAAACAGAAACTAACTGAAAGGAAACCAAATATACAGTTCTGAATTCATTCACCAGATGGGAGCCAAAAGACCCACACTCCCAACTCTGTTATAGTTTCGAGACTCTTCCTCCCATCGTTAAACGGTCTACTCAGTGTGATATTCTCAGTCATATTCTGCAAGAAAATAATGGTAATTTTTCTGTCTTGCTTTGTATCACCGAGCCCGGAACATCGTTTATTTAGTACTGCTTATTAGATGCTCAGAACTGCACTAGCCTCCCTTAGACTCTAACTGAAACCTATTCAACAGTCGTAATCAGTCACAGAAGGTTAGAAAGCGTCACTAGTGAATAGACCTGTTAAGTGCAAAAGGGAATAATTATGTTTGATGGGCACTCAGCCAACTCACTCGGGTAATGAAGGCTTAGAAAAGAGAAAGTCCTAAGCAAACCGTTCCTCCTGACACCTACGCCATCCCCCTCCCCCCAAAAAAATTAAGATGCACTGTGTAAAATGGCAAATTCAGATTCTACAGGAAAAGAAAGGCATGGCACTTTAAAAAACAGCCAGACATCTTGGTTCCGTGAATGGTTCTATAAATGTAATTGTAGGGTACAACAGTGACTGTTGCTGTGGTGTGTTAGTGCCCTGATAGGCATGCAGTTGTAGGGTAGTTGGCTGGTGATGTTGGGGGTTGAACTGTTCTGGGCTATAGGGTGGTGATGTGGCATTAGTAGTTGGGTAGTATGAGTGTTAGCACACTGATGACGTAGGTAGGGTGATGCTGGATGTGAGTTTGCCATACTGGTGAAGCTAATCTAGGGTTGAGGCCATAGTGCGGTACTGTGGTATAGTGTGAGTGTGAAAATGATGGATGGGGGTGCTATAAAGATGATTGTCCACTTGTGGTTGCAGTGCAGTAGTGTTGTGCACTGGTGGTTGCAGTGCAGTAGTGTGGTTCTAAGATGGTTTTGCATTGTTGTTGGGTGGTAGTGCGGCTCAGAGATGAAACATGGTCTCAGGGGTGATGTTGTAGTTCCAGTGAGTGGTGATGCAGTGGTGTGGAAGTATTGGTGGGGTGGACCGTAGTGATGCAGTGAAAAATGAATGTCCTTTAAGGTGCTTTTGTGGGATTAGGGGCAGTAGTGTGTAGTGATGAGGTTGGATTTGTGGTGCCGTGTGTTTACATTCCAGTGGTTTGGGTTAATAATGCAGTGCCCTGGGTAGGGTGCTGCCTGGGATCGCCACCAAAGTGAGAATATTACATATTCTGACAAAAGTCAGTTTTACAAACACAACCCTAGACTACATTTTATGCTATAAACTTAATAAAATGAACAGCTGACAGAAAGAGGAATTCATGCAAAATGCATGTTTGCAGTGGCGGCTCCTTCATAGGGGCGTCAAAAATGTCTCAGGGGGGACGACCCCCCCGAACCTCTCGTAGGTGGTTCAGGCTCGCTTGCTACGCAGTGAAGTACAACAATTGTCTTACGCCTCACCACTTTCAAATGTAACCAGCCGCCCCTGACCATACTTTGCATTTGTAAAGACCCAGCCACATTATGAGAAATTTTTGGGATGTCCCAGGGCAGGCAGGGGTTACTTGGCTCAGATTGCAACTATAAGACAGTATTAACCAATGGCGCCCTGGGGCTTTATCTTACTATTGAGCCCAAAACTGAGCTGTAGAACCCCCGTCAGCATTTGACCCTCAGGGTGGTGAAGCTGAGCAGTCCATGGCTTACTCTGGGAGGTGCTGCGATGTAGAAGGTCGGACCTCCATATCACATATTTTAGTATTCAATAAATCAATGCTTAGATGGTGCTTTTACGTGTAATAAAAAAGGGGCATATTATCAAGAAACGGCGTTAAAATGATCGCCGCTATAGCGGCAGAAAACTGCCGCTAAAGTGGCGATAATGGGCTTGATAATAGGCCCTTGTGAATTCCCATAGAATCCCATGTTCTGGTGTCAACATGGGCTTCTATGGGAATTTCTGCGGCATATTATCAAGCCCATTATCCCCGCTTAAGCGACAGTTTTCTGCCGCTAAAGCGGCGATAATTTTCATGCAGTGCTTGATAATATGCCCCAAAATACTTTAAATATAGCTTGCAACACATTACCGTACCCACAAAATTAGGAGAGCAGATTGGGCACGCTGTTGTCAGTGTGTGAATGACCGTGCGGAACTGCCGACTGGGATTAGCTCCGGCTGCTACCTTTGTTACTCAATTGTGTCACAAATAGAGTAAGTGCACTGTAAGGCACCTTTCTTTCCCTCTGGGAAGGATGAATGGCTCTTGCAAACTTGAGGCCGCTCTGGGTTCCCAATTAGCTCCACATTCAAAGTTCATTAGGCACAGTTTCAGGTAGAGCCTCACTACCTTGAATGGTCTGTTTGTGGCAGGTCAGCCCGCTGCCGCTATCTTAGCGCATAGGCAGAGCAGCTCCTGCTGGTGCATGAGGATGCATAGATAACCCGGAACAGTCGTGCTGATTTGGCCCAGACTGAGGCAGTTGGGGATATATTTACAATAGAAGTGGCAGAGCACGGTAATAGCTTCTTTGGCTTCACGCCGCGCTCCGCCACTACTGAAACTCTGGGCTGTACCATATTTACAACAATATGGGCCAGCGCTGAGTTTCCCCCTGCACTGTCGCTAAATTTAGCTGCCTAGCGCCAATCCAGGCACTCTTGCACAATAGTGCAAGGGTGCCTGCATTGCAGGGGAAAATTGTTTATGTGCAGGAAACAGTCTTTAAATGGAACTTCTATGTGTGCTACTTAATACAGCACACATTAAAGTTGCAAAATGTCATTTTTTTTAATGATTGGTTATGTGCAGGAAGGGACACCTTCCTGCACATAAACAATCAATGGCGTTTTGCTGTTTCCATGTGTGCTGCACAATGTAGCACAGATACAAACAGCAAAAATGAGAAGAAATTAAACATTTCTCCTCGTTGCTCCAGGGTAAGAGCAGGTTTTCCCTGGTCTTAATTTCGGCACTGCACCATATTTACGGCTCCCATGGTAAATATGGGGCAGCAGCAAAATCAATGGGTGCTGCGGTGGAACGCCCACCGTAACACCCATTGCCTTCCCCTTTCACGCTAAGCATAGCGTGAAAGGGTGCCTTATTTACAAGGCAGCGTTAAGCCATGCTAAGTGGCTGAATGCTGTCTTTTAAATGAGGCGAAGGCCATATCGCCACCACAATGTCGTGAAAAGTGACATTTTGATGGAGATAGGGGCTTGTTAATAAGCCCCTTGGTGTCTCCAGCCCCTTGCCTAGTGCACAGGTGGGTGCTCTGGCTGAGGAGGCAGAGCAGAGTGTCCGCAGGAAGTTTGGGTAGAATTTCCAGTCAGTGGAGAACCAAACAAGGGCACAGAAGAGGGAGAAGTGTAACCACTTAATTTTCACTCAGCCTGTTAGCGGTAACAATGGCGCAGTAACAGGTAGGAAGATTTCCCGACACTACCAATGGACCCTCTTTCTCCTATTCTCCACACAATCTGGTCTACTACTATGAGTATCGGGAATTCTTTGGAGAAGCACTTCCATCAGCATTGCCATCTGGGGTTTCTCCAACTTCCATATTATGTGCAACTTTAGTTCAGGGAATTAAAATTGATTCCTGTGCTTCTACAGTCCCATGCAACATACTCACACTTTCTGTGGTACATGTATTACCTACATACCTGCATGCCATACAGGTCCCGCATGAATGGAGTGATATATACGGTTGGTGGGGAGTGACAGACCAATAGAACATATGGGTGAAGCAGTAGGTAACTCTCACTGGCAGATGACAGGTAAAGAGGCCTGTCCTGCCATTATCATTTGTTGCTGACACCACTGTCAGTCTTCTATATCAAAATGAGCTGACAGTAGTCTGACTACAGGGCTTAGCTCTGGGTCTCATTCCTTGTCACAGGAAGCCCTCAGTGCACACTCATTACTTTTGTGTGTGTTGAGGCAACGATATACAGAATCAACAAAACCCTAACTTTGGGGAACGTAGGACAAGGGTGCACACTCTCCAGATCAATGTAGGGGACCATAAACAAATGTCAAACGCTGATAGATTCTTAAAGACATTTTATAATACGTCAATAAGGTCAATGAGTTTGTAGTTGTGACCTAGTCAACATGAGCTAAAGCAGAACTTAGAAAGGCTATCTCCTTAAGCTGACATTTGATGATGTCAATATCAGACGGGAAGACATTCTGAGGGAGGTTGTTCCCATACTAAGGCAACAACTTGCTCCATAAGTGGAAAGGTCCAAGACATCAATTATTCCAGCATTCTTGTAAACACACACTATCAACTAAACAACTGGAGCTTTGAAATACATTGCAAAACATTTGTTTGCACTTCTGTAGTTGATTAAAAAGACTGCCAACCAAACTCCATGTGACCTCTCTGGATCACAGTACCAGTTGGTAAAGAGACCTTTTAAACATTTCCATTCCAAATAGTAGGAATTGGATTGGGAATCTAACATCATAGCAGGACACTAAACAATGTGAAGAATGTTACCATATAGCTATATGCCCTCAAAAAAACATTTACAGAAAGTCCCCCCTTCAGTGCTTAATTTGAGCCGGTGGTTGCCACCACCACTCATTTTTGGGTACCATCACTTATTTTTCTGCTTTAGACATTTACAAGATTAAGAGACAGAAAAACACTCAAAACAGAAAGACAGAGGAAGATAAAGACAGAAAAATGGTCATAAAGGGAGAAATCAGGAACCTGCAGGAGTTATATAAACGGGGAGGGAGTGTCTGGTAGTGGATTTAAGAGACATAAGTTAGGTTAAAGACTACACAGCCTTGTTATTGGGGACACCAAAATGTAATTGCACTGATCGTGGGCTTGTGAACAGAACTTTGGGCACCAGCACTCATTTGTTTCCAAATTAAGCACTGCCTCCCGCAGACTGTATTAAAGACCAGCATACTTCCAGTTTACAAATGCCCATATAAGGTTTAAGAAAGAATTTTGTAAAAATAACTCTCAAATATTTGAGTTTTAGTTTTAAAGTGATCTTCACTTACCAGAACCACACATGGTCTCTCTTCAACTTGCCGAATGTTAAGGCTTGTGTCTCTTGAATATTCGTAATAACACTATTAATATTCCGAAAATTGACAAGAAGATTCAATTGATATTGCAGTCCAAATTTGTTCTGCCAAAAATAACCAAACCAGCGAACACATGATGCTGGTCTCTTAACTATTATTGGCTGGAATTATACAACAACCTGGGTCCATGTTGTTTGATGCAGCTGCTTGAATGAATACAACAGATCTAGAGAATTTTCCAAATCAGTCAATCAATCAGAATTTATATAGCGCAGCACTGTCACCCCTAGGGGTAACTAGGTGCTGAGAGTGCTAAGTCTCTATCAAAAAGCCAGGTCTTGAGTGTCTTTCTAAAGTCTGCCAGGAAGGGTGCTATTCAGACGTGGCGTGGCAGATTGTTCCAGGTCTTGGCGGCGATGTTGGAGAAGTAGCGACCCATGCTGCAGCTGCGACAGATGCGAGGTGTGTTTGCGGGGGTGAGAGAGGAGGAGCACAGGAGTCTTGTGGGCAGATGGAAGTTGAGTTGATGGTTGATGTAGGACGGTCCTTGATCATGCAGAGCTTTGTAGGTGTGAGTGAGGATCTTGAACAGGCATCTCTTCTGGGTGGGTAGCCAATTGAGGTTTCTGAGGTGAGGGGTGATGTGGATCCGTTTAGTGAGGTCAAGGATGAGTCTGACTGCAGCATTCTGTATGATCTGGAGTCTTTTGAGGAGCTGGGTGGAGATGCTGGTGTAGGGAGCGTTGCCGTAGTTGAGGCGGCTGGTGACGAAGCCCTGAGTGACGGTCTTTTTGGGGTTGATTCGGATACATATGAAGATTCTGCAAAACATGCAAAGGGTGGGGTAGCAGGAGGAGGTGACTTGTTCTTTCACGCTCAATTCCCTGTTGAGGATGATGCCTAGGTTGTTGTCTGTTGGTGTAAGTGTTGGTCCAAGTTCTGCTGGCCACTAGCTGTGGTCCCAAACATAAGTGTTCTTCATTGAAGATTAGTACTTCCGCCTTGTCAGAGTTGAGTTAGATGCTGTTGTCTTGCTGGAGCAGAGTTTTCAGTTTGAAAATTCTGGGGCTTTTGAAGCTCTGGCATGTCTATTCGTTGTATTAATTTATTAATAATTAATAATTAATTATTTGTCTTGTGCAAATGCGTTTATATTAATCAATCCGTTTGTCCTAACAAGAGAGGGTTACACGTGAGTGTGCTTAAATGTGCTGACTGATAATAACACGTGCGTTAAATGTGTTTTTATGTTTAAACGTTGCTATGTGCTGTTTATTTTTGAGCACAAAACGCTTTCTGAATTTAATGCTTTTCTATGTTGCTAGTGCTAGATAAATGCATACACATAAGGGTATTAGTGGGGTTAACACTGTTTAATCATTATGCTGTAGTAACGTTGTTTTTGTCTCTTTTAATTAAGATGGTCTATTAAGGCCTATGTTGGCCTAAGAAAAGATGGCTGAATTATGAGCCTGGCTGTGATTGTAATATGAAAACTGTGACGAGGGAGACCCTGCTGGAAATGGTCCTGAAGCTAACTGACCATGGTCCTTGTTGAAAAACTTTCCATGAGGACGGCAGCAGTTTTTGGGAAGTCTCCAAGAGAAGTGAAAGTGTCCTTGGCAGCCTTGGGAAACAAAGGAGCCTTAGAGAGAAGCTCTGAACTGTGGCTCGATGGCCGAGGAGAAGCAGGATAATTGTGTTAAATGTTTTATTTTCTTGGTTCCTGTTCCGTAGTTTTCGTTATGTGTATTTTTCCTGAGCGGAGATTCACAAATGTAGCAATGTTACATCCTTTCCTTCTCGCTCTGCTCAGCAAGTCTGGCGGACATTACAGCTTTTTCTATGTTCCAAATGTATCTTTCTATTGTTTAGAAACTATAAGATGTTAGCCTAGAGAGGGGTTTTTGCCACTTGCCATTTTGCCTTTGCCGCGTACCGAATCTGCGTTGCTGAGGATTGATGCTGACGGGACTTCGTCTTGAGAGACATTTACCGAGAGACTTGTCCTGACCCGTTCTGACATTTAGCTAGAATAGGTAACTATGAGAAATGATTTACTCTGATTGATTTCCTTTGACTAATTACAGATAAAGCAATATAATTTTAAACATGGTGTTGGATATTCTTTCTTGTCAATTATTGGGTTTGCATTATTGATTATTGTTGTATATATTGTATAGATTATGCTTAGGGACAGTCACAAAAAACCAGGTCTTATCGACCTCGATATAGATGCAGGGTGTTCAGGAGTGTTTCCTTCCACAGGTTTATTGCTGGTAGAGTATTTGAGCGTATGTTAGTGAAATGGGCCCTAGCGTATGATGTATGCATGTGCGTGTAACTGTGAGATTACTCTATCCGTGGTAGTGGGAATATTGTACACACCCTGATCTCTATCAATTTCCTGGTAGCAGAGATTGATGGTTTTTTGATGATTGTCTTGATTAGATAAGATTGTTTTTATTGATTATTGATTATTGGTTCATGTTGGTATATGTACTAATACTATATGTTGGAGTCGTAATGTTGAGTTATATGTAGTGCTTCTGGAACTTGGAAGCTGGTAGCAGTTCCGTAGTAGGGCAGAGGGAAGTAAATGCTGCTCTCGGGAAAGACGGAATTGTAAGGAATAACGTGTGACAATTGAAGTTGCGCGTCACATTGTCTGGGTTCGGAATTAGTGACATCGTCGTATGTTACTATTAGATATTTCTGGTATATAAGGAGTGTGTATGATAGTGAAGGTTATCTGTGAAACTCTGGTCTTAAGTCCCAGGGATCCGTAAGGATTTCCGTTAAAGCTTATCGCGGGAGGAGTAATAGGTATTCTCTGAGCTTATTTGAAGAACTGGGCAAAGAAAGCTTTCTTAGTTAATGTGTGTTATAATTCTGTAGTGGAGCAGATTTTCTGTTCTCGGGAAGCAGGATTCTGTGCGTATGTACTATATTTCCTTTGTATGAATGTGCGTGAATGTTTGTACATTTAGTTGATTGTAAGACTCTTTGGACAAGTCCTAGAGGAAACAGTTAATGAATGTATGTTAGTAGGGCAGAGTAGAAGAAGTGCTACTGTGTCAATGAAAGGTTTCTTATGAAATAGACTCTCTTTTACTATTCTGTGGTTAGCGAAGCAGACAATGGAGATGTTTTTATGTTGTAACTAATAGATTTTGTAGAAATTTTGACACGAAGTCTACTGAAAAGATTTTGTAAAGGAGGGGTAGACGAGTGACAGAAGACAGGAGACAAACTACAGCGACTGCTGACGTCAGTAAGACCGCGCTCTGATTGGATAATAGATCAGAATAGTGCTCGCGCTAGGATTGGTGCGTTAGTGTGAGCCGCGCAAGGATTGGAAGGGCTATTTAGTGACGTAAACGTTCCAGGATTGGTGCGTTAGTGTGAGTCGCGCTGCAATTGGTTGAAAATTCGTATTGTATATTTATAATACGGAAAGAGTAGAGAGTTTTTTGTAAACGCTAAAATGTATTACCAAGAAGAGAAAAAGAAGAAAACATTTTTTGGTAAAGTTAAAAAGTGGTTTAGCAAGGATAAAGATGTTAAAACAAGAGAGGGCGAATTGTTACCTCCACCGAAAACACCTGCATCCTTCATGGCTGCAAGACATGGGTTTCATACCTGTATATGGTTGGAGAATTGGGTTAGGTATACTAAAGAAGATGGTGTTCTAGCTTTTCCAGAACATGGTTCATTTAATCTGGCCGTGTTGAGAAATTTACGGGAAAAGATGCTATGTCTTGACCCGAAACCGAGACCTACACAGTTCGAGGCTTTAGTGGAATGGGAAGAGGAAGTACATGAGAGAGAGAAACAAAGATCAGGAGGGTACTACAGGTATATGTTTGGGAGGAGACATGATCGTGAGACTCATCATGATCGAATGAAAAGGTGGCGAGATGTTAGTATGTCAGAGGGATTATATCCGATGAGAACAGTTGAAGGAGGAGCAGAAAGGGTTCCTGAGTCAGAAATAAGAAAATATGGAGTTAATGAGTATGAGGATGAGGTCTTGAATGACATGATTTACAAAAGACCACCTCCATATAGACCAGAACCGGACAAAAGTACACCAGTTGTTTCTCCGATAAGAGATACAGTTTGTGTTAGTGAGACAGAAAATGAGACGCCTGAGGTAAGAAGTGATCATTACCTTGATGAGAATGCCAGACAATTAGCCAGAACTACAACAGAGTTGACTCAGAAGATTAGGGAGTTAACGAAGAATCTAGAAGCTGTTACGGTGCCTGTAACAATAGGTCCAGTTATGCCTGTGTTTGACAAACAGAGGACAGGTGAGAATGGACTGGTGATTCCATATGTTGGGAATAATCTGACAAATTCAGTTGGTCCTTCAGGAGATTCAGGCAAAAGAGCAGAAAGAAATGACCTGAGACAATCAAGACATAACACATGTAATGAAATATTGGATGCTAGTGAAGCTAGTTGTTCAGGGATGCCGATTTTAGAACCGCAAAAGAGAGTGGTTCCAGTGAGAAAAACTGCTGAAATAACAGTTGATGATTTGAATGATTGGATGAAGGTTCTACAGAAAAAAAGATAAAGATTCACAAGTAATTGATGTAGCTAAGTTACGTGTAGAACTAGAAGAGCTTGTCACAGGAACAGTTCCAACAGAGATTCTGAAGAGTCATCATGATGGTGAACTAATGTTTATGTGTAAAAGTGTTACCTGGAGAGCAAGGAATACACATGACAGGCTAAGAGCAATAGCAAATGAACAGGGAGTTGACATTGATAAAGTGAAAGCTTTACAAAGAACTTACAGGATGGATTTTACAGAAAAGGATATTGAAAATTTGAATGCTACTGGTAGAACAGGACAGATTAAGGAAATGGTAGCATTATTGCGAAGATGGGGTGATGTTGAAAAGTGGAAGGATAGGTGGCACAAGAAAAGAGATGAGACTGAAGATAGAACAACTTATTCAGCATTTCCAGTGAGGGAAAAGGAGAAACCAGTGGATAATTATCCCATGAGAGAAATACCTGGAGGAGGATATGTACATGTTCCATGGACTAGACAGGATATTTTATCATTTACGAATGATTTCCCTCGATTGAGAGAAAAGCCCGTCGAGTGGTATAGGCAGGTAGATAGGTTTGTGAAATTGTCAAAAGTGCTGTGGGTTGACCTGAATAGTCTGTTTGATATAATTGTTCCAGCAGACTTGTGGACTGAGTGTAAAATAGTTGTGAGTTGGCCTACTGAGGAATATCCAAGAGACCCAAGAACAGGGGCACCAGATCCAGAGGTAATGAGGAAGTATGATCAGGTGATGGTGTACCTGAAGAGTAAAGTACCTGCAAAAGAGACAGACTGGGTAAAAATAGATCGAACACAACAGGAAGCGAAAGAATCAGTTCATGCTTTTTACGAGAGGCTGATACTGGCATTTAAACAATTCAGTGGAGATGAACACTTGGGTGACAAAGATTTGAGTCACTTTGTATGCAGATTTGTATATGGCCTTAGACCTGAAATTGGTGAGAGAATTCGTGAGCACACAGTGGATTGGCAGAGTAAGAAAGTAGATGAGATTCTGAGACATGCAAAATACTTCAGTGATGAGATTGAAGCAAAACAAAGAAAGCTGAAAGAGAAAGCAATGTGGGCACAAGTGAAAGTTGCGGAGAGACAAGAAGCACAGTTAGTGGAACAGGCGAATAATCCAGGAAATAATGCAGGGAATAGACCTAGATATGCAGGGAAAGGAAAAGGAAGTCTTGAGGAAGCGAAGAAAAAGTTCCCTTGTCACAACTGTGGCCAATTGGGGCATTGGAGATCGGAGTGTCCTAATCCACCATTAGTGAGTAATGAGAGTAAACCTTTAAATCAACAGGTGCCGAACCAGAACGAAGGAAATAATCAACAGCAGCAACAACAGAAAGTTGTGAGACAGCAGAGTCAAGAGCCAAAACCGCCCTTGCCGCAGAATAGAGGGTTACAAAAGTATAATCAGGATTCAGGATTCTACAATGATGAGCAGGTAAACAAACCAAGACGTTCTAACAAAGTACAGCAGTACTTGTTAAAGAGTGAAGGGAGTGAGTCTGAGGGTGATTATTGACGGTGCCGAGGAGAGGAAGAGGAGTGCATACTTGGTGCAACTCTAGAAATAGACCAGGCAGGACCATTTGTGGATGGGAAAATAAATGAGGAGAGTATTACTTTTTTGGTAGACACAGGTGCGACAAGATCAACTGTCAGGTCAACAGATGTTAGAAATCTTCCTCTCTCGGATGAAGCAATCCAAGTAGTTGGTGTAGCCAATACACAAATCAAAACACGTCTTACTGAACCTGTGAAAGTACAGATAGGGAAATTTTCAGACATGCATAGATTCATTGTCTGTGACACGAGTCCAGTGAACCTATTGGGTAGGGACTTGTTGTGCAAGATGAACTGCACAATTTTTTGTACACCGGATGGAATAGCCTTTGAGACACCAGATGAAGATGCTTTGTACCGAGTGACTCTAGAAAATAGAGAAAGTGAGTTAATTGGTGCATTTGCTGTGTTTAATCCGGAGGATTTGCCTCAAGAACTGAGAGACACAGTGAAAAGGACAGTTTGGGATTTTACTGGAGAGGATGTGGGATTGATGAATAATGTAGATCCAGTGAAAATTGCAGTAAAAGAGGGAATTACATATCCTAACATTCCTCAGTACAAAATGACACCAGAAATAATTGAAGGGATAACTCCTATAATTGAGAAAATGATTCAGCAAGGAGTCCTGAGAGAACTATTGAGTAGTCCGTGTAATTCACCGATAATGGGACTAAAAAAGCCCAATGGGAAATTTAGGATCGTACAGGATTTAAGAAAAGTTAATCAAATTGTGGTGGCATGTTGTCCTATTGTGCCAAATCCATCAGTGATCCTGTATCAGATTCCACATGATGCTGAGTGGTATACAGTGATTGATTTGTGTCATGCGTTCTTTTCAATTCCATTGCATCATGATAGCCAGCCGATTTTTGCATTTAGGTTTGGCCAGCGTATCTTAGCATGGTGTCGAATCCCACAGGGGTATACGGAGAGTCCTTCGATATTCAATCAGTTATTGAAAAAATCGTTGGAAAGTTTGAACATGCCCGAGAGTTCAGTGCTAGTGCAATACATTGATGACCTATTGGTGGCATCAAAGACACGTGAAGCTTGTGAAGTAGATACCATAGCTTTACTGAATCATCTGGCAGATGGAGGGTTAAAGGTATCTCCAGCCAAATTACAGTTTTGCAAGAAAGAGGTGCATTATCTTGGACACAATATTGAAAAGGGTCTGAGAAAAGTGACTGTTGACAGGATCAGAATAATCAGAGAAATGAAAGCTCCAAAAACCCAGAGAGAAGTGAGAATGTTCCTGGGTATGGTGGGTTATTGTCGTCAGTGGATAATTAATTTTTCCTTGATAGCAAAGCCACTGATTAAACTGACAAAAAGTGAAATGACGGATCCATTGGATCTAGATGCCGAACAAATGGCAGCATTTGAAGAGCTCAAAAGTAAAATGTGTGAGGCTCCAGCTTTGGGTATGCCTGACTATGAAAAAGAATTTGAGCTGTACTGCAGTGAAAGAAATGGATGTGCACTTTCAGTGTTAATTCAGAAACATGGATTACTGAGAAGGCCTATTGCGTACTTTTCATCGACACTTGACCCTGTAGCTGTGGGTTTACCAGGAAATCTGTGGCTGCAACATGCAGGAGTCTGGAACAGAGTGAGGGAATCATAATGGGATATCCTGTAAGGGTATTCGTACCTCACAATGTGGCAATTCTTTTGACAAGAAGCAGAACTCAGTACATGTCACTTAGTCGATTGACCACATATAAAAAAGTGATACTGGGAGCATCAAATGTGACTCTCGAGAGATGTGTGAATGTGAATCCAGCAACGCTTTTGCCAGACATTGAAAATGTGGGTGTGAAGATGGAAGATGATCATGATTGTTTGGATGTGCTTGAGTACTGTACAAAACCAAGACCAGACATAAGGGATCTACCCTTGAATGAGAGTGATCATGTGTTGTTTGTGGATGGATCATGCCTGAGAAATGATGATGGTGTGCTACGTGCAGCATATGCGGTATGCAAAGTTTCAGAGGTCATGGAAGCATCACCATTGAAAGAAGTGAAGTCTGCACAAGTTGCTGAATTGATAGCATTGACAAAAGCTTGCGAAATTGGGAAAGATTTGAGGACGACTGTGTTGACTGATAGTCAGTATGGATTTGGAGTGGTGCATGATTTTGGCCAGCTTTGGCTACAAAGAGGTTTCTTGACATCGAGTGGAACTCCAATAAAGAATGCTGAAATGATTGGTAAATTGCTTGAGGCGATACAGCTGCCTAAGGAGTTAGCAGTTGTAAAATGTGCTGCCCATGGACTAGGGGAGGATTTTATAACGGTTGGAAACAGATATGCTAACGATGTTGCACAGTATTGTGCAAAAACAAATCAGTCCATCAACAGGGACAGAGAAGGGGAAATGTCTTTACTCTCTGTGATGTTTACTAATGTCCTAGAAACCTGGGATGAAGTGAAACAGTTGCAAGATGAGGCAGGAGAGGAAGAGAAAAAAGATTGGATTAAGGCAGGATGTGCTCCAAGAGAAGCAGACCATGTTTGGGTCTACAGAGATGGCAGACCAGTGATGCCTAACTCCATCTTGTCGTCAATGGCAAGGATGTATCATGGCCAGGGACATTTGGGGAGGGACGCGATGGTTAGGTCATTCAAGCAGACCTGGTACAATGCAAAGTTCAGGACAATTGCAGAAAGTATCTGTCAGAGGTGTTTAGTTTGTCAGCAATTTAACACTGGGAAAAAGACAGTGGTGAGTCTGGGAACAATAGGCAGAGAAGGAGGTCCTTTTACAAGAATGCAAATTGATTTCATTGAAATGCCCCAAGTAAACAGACTGAGGTATGTTCTAGTGGTAGTCTGTTTGTTTTCAAGGTGGGTGGAAGCTTACCCGACTAGAAGAAATGATGGATTAACAGTGGCAAAGTTACTGTTAAGGGAGTTGATTCCTAGGTACGGGTTTCCAGTAACAGTTGAGTCTGATAGAGGTGGACATTTTCAAAATGAGCTCATGGCTTTGATTTGTGAAGCATTGAAAATACAGCAGAAGCTACATTGTGCATACAGACCAGAGGCTTCTGGTGTGGTTGAGCAGATTAATGGCACAATCAAGAATAGAATTGGAAAAATGTGCTTAGCCACTGGCATGAAATGGCCAGATGTTTTACCTCTAGTCCTGATGACTATGAGATCTACTCCAGATAGAACTACTGGTTTGAGTCCGCACGAGATAATCATGGGACGTGCTATGCGCCATGCATTCGTGCCTGTCAATAAATTGGTGACAATAACTGATGACATGATTTTGGATTACTGTAAAGGCCTTTGCTGACGCAGTTCATTCTGTGTTTCACCAGGTTGGAGAAGAAGCTACCACACTTGAGAAGAAGCAAGCCCATGATCTGAGTCCAGGAGACTGGGTGAGGATAAAAGTTCACAGAAGAAGAAATTGCTTGATTCCAAGGTGGGGAAGGCCAAGACAAGTTATTCTGACTACGACGACTGCAGTAAAGTGTGCTGGAGTGAAGCACTGGGTACATGCAAGTCATACTCTGAGAGTTCCAAACCCGAAAGAAGGGACTGGTAAAGAGTATTTTGAAGAGTCAGATTCCAGCGATGATGAAGATACAGAATCAGTGGGGAAAGAAGTAAGGAGAGCTTCGAATGAACCACTGCGAGTATCAGAGAAGAGATCAAATTCTGTAAAAGAGCCTGAAGTTTCAAACAGCAGTGAAGGAAAAAGAAAAGAAAAGAGAAATCACACAGAGATTACTCCTGAATCAGAAGAGGAGGAGATTGAAGAACCACTTGAGATTATACTTGAAGAAGCAGGGTCAGAAGAAGATAGAGAGGGACAGATTGCGGAAGACCCCCGAGGAGGTGTAGGGAATATTCTTGATGAGCTAGGTGAAGGGACAAGTAGACAGCAAGAAGATTGCGTGTCGGAGACCCGAGGAGGGACAGGAGTAGGGAAGTCTCAAACAGTGGTGAAAAAATCTGTGGAAAAGAAGAGAGCTGCTGGAAAACGGAAACAAGAGGCACTTGAAACAGATGATGAAGATGAACAAACAGAGGGTCGAGTTCTGAGAAAGAGAACTTGGATTGGAGAAAGAAGTAATAAAGAAATAAAGCCGAAAAAGGTGATAAGAGGAGACCGTTGGCCTAACAACAGAGTTAAGAGGCTGAGATACAAAATAATAAGAGCAAATACACCGAAAGCTGAACAAGTGAATGAAGTTTCGAGTCAAAGTTCGAAGGCTGAAGGAGAAGAATCAAAGGAGTCAAACGAACCAGTGGAAATAAAAAGAGTAAGAAGACCCAACCAAAAGTACAGATCACCGGAATGGTCTTATGTGGCACTGTCTGAAGGAGGAAAAGAAGAAGCAGTGACTCGAGATAATCCGGAAGAGATCTTGAGAGAAGTGGTTGAGGAAGATACTGGTGAAATTCTGAAAGTACTCTTGACTGACATTGGAGAAGAGTCGAGTACTGAAGATTTTGATGTTGGAGATCTAATACAATTTGATGTTGAAGAAATTGAAGTGAAGAATGACAAGTATCCAAACTGAGTGAAAGAAGGATTCACTTGGATTAAGTGAATAAAGAGATCATTTGGATAAACTGAAAGCTGAAGAATTGCTGAAGAATTGAAATTGAAAAAGTTCAAACAGTAGTGGAGTAGTAGAGGTTAAACTAAAATGGCTAACATAGAGGATAATAGAAATAGATGTGCCTTCCTTAAGAGGTGGTGTAGGATGTGCTGCTGCTGTACTGGATTATTAATGCTTCTATGGGGTGTTTTAGTTTTATTAGTTACTTTTAAAATAGAGTTTGAAATGCATACAGAGAATGTGACAAATGTAGAGAAGAGTTCACAAAAAGTAGTTCCAATTAGAATTAGTAATACTTACATACACAAAGATAGGTCAATTAATAATTTTTCTAGTAATGTTTTTTCGAAGCTGTTATATGAATATGTGAAGACAATGGAAGTAAGGGATTGCTACGTCTGTATGCAATTACCTGCATCCGTTTCAGAGGGTGTTACTTATCATCATTTACCAGCTACATATGGTATTTCCTGTAGTATTTTAAGTAGTGTTTTTTATTTGTTAGGGAAAGTAGATTATAAGATGTCTAACAGAGATAGTATTTTTGGGCACTCGCCAATGAACAAAGAGCTGAATCCAGCTAAAGAAGCTAACACTTTTGGTGAGATTTTTATTGAAGAAAAAGGATTAACATTAGATTACATTTTTAAGAATAATTTAACTTGCAGTTTGAAAGGAGAGGAGAAAGCTTTCCTGGATATGGTAGAAGAAAGGAGATTGAACATGCATGAGAAAGCAGGAAAATATAAAGTGAGTGAGACAATTTGGGACATTGAGATGGGAAAAGAGTTGAAGAATGGGGCTAGTCCAACTTTAGCTCTAGATGCACCACAGAAGGGTAAACTTTGTATTACAAAAAGGAAATCCCAATATGATACATATTTTGTCGGGACTAGTGTGTGCCATGATACATACTTCATTGCAACAGGTTGGGGTTTCAGAGGTGGAGAAGATACAATTTTTCCAGGAGTATATTATGTTTGTGGGAATAAGGCTTATTACAAGTTGCCTGACCATTGGTATGGCACATGTTATGTGGGCCTAGTTTTTCCAAAGATTTTTCATATAGATAAAGTAACAGATGTAGAACATATTAACTTACTAATGCGTTTTAAGAGAGAAACTTGGTCTGAAATAGTGGGTGATATTTTTGGGGTTTTGATTCCAACAGTGGGAATTTCTTTGAATGCTTATGGAATTCGGAAACTGTCCACAGTGGTTGATCGCTTATCGACAAATACCGCTGGAGGGTTTCTTTTGGTGAATACGGAATTAAGTGCCGTACGTGCTATGTCTATGCAAAATCGACTTGCCCTTGATATTCTATTGGCCAAGGAGGGTGGAGTCTGTGGAATGCTGAAAGTTCAACATTGTTGCACTTACATTCCAGACGAAAGCAAAGACCTGAAGGTCTATATCAAAAATATTACTGATTTGCATGAAGAATTAGTACCACTTGAAGCTGAGAGTTTATGGACTAAAATAGCTAATAAAATGATAGCTGTTAAGGATTTTATTGCAAAAATAGGTAGTACTATTATAGGTAGAATATTGTTTCCTTTGTCTTGTATAATTGTGGCTTTATTAATAATAAGATTGGTGTGTGTGTGTTGTAAAAACAGGGGAGGGAGGAAGAAATTGAATAAAGAAAAGAAAAACAAGAGGTTGAAGAGAGAACCTCAAGAAATTGAACTAGAAGAATTGAGGGAGAGTGTTTATTTAGAGACAAAAAGGGATGATGAAAGAGTGACTGGTGTTTAATGTTGTGTAAAGGGGAAAAGACATTTCCAATTTCTCCTAAAATGGGGCTAAATTTTCACTAATTTTTTTTTTGGGTTTATTTGGTGATAAAATCACCAAAGGGGGGATTGCTGGAGCAGAGTTTTCAGTTTGAAAATTATGGGGCTTTTGAAGCTCTGGCATGTCTATTCGTTGTATTAATTTATTAATAATTAATAATTAATTATTTGTCTTGTGCAAATGCGTTTATATTAATCAATCCGTTTGTCCTAACAAGAGAGGGTTACACGTGAGTGTGCTTAAATGTGCTGACTGATAATAACACGTGCGTTAAATGTGTTTTTTTGTTTAAACGTTGCTATGTGCTGTTTATTTTTGAGCACAAAACGCTTTCTGAATTTAATGCTTTTCTATGTTGCTAGTGCTAGATAAATGTATACACATAAGGGTATTAGTGGGGTTAACACTGTTTAATCATTATGCTGTAGTAACGTTGTTTTTGTCTCTTTTAATTAAGATGGTCTATTAAGGCCTATGTTGGCCTAAGAAAAGATGGCTGAATTATGAGCCTGGCTGTGATTGTAATATGAAAACTGTGACGAGGGAGACCCCTGCTGGAAATGGTCCTGAAGCTAACTGACCATGGTCCTTGTTGAAAAACTTTCCATGAGGACGGCAGCAGTTTTTGGGAAGTCTCCAAGAGAAGTGAAAGTGTCCTTGGCAGCCTTGGGAAACAAAGGAGCCTTAGAGAGAAGCTCTGAACTGTGGCTCGATGGCCGAGGAGAAGCAGGATAATTGTGTTACATGTTTTATTTTCTTGGTTCCTGTTCCGTAGTTTTCGTTATGTGTATTTTTCCTGAGCGGAGATTCACAAATGTAGCAATGTTACATCCTTTCCTTCTCGCTCTGCTCAGCAAGTCTGGCGGACATTACAGCTTTTTCTATGTTCCAAATGTATCTTTCTATTGTTTAGAAACTATAAGATGTTAGCCTAGAGAGGGGTTTTTGCCACTTGCCATTTTGCCTTTGCCGCGTACCGAATCTGCGTTGCTGAGGATTGATGCTGACGGGACTTCGTCTTGAGAGACATTTACCGAGAGACTTGTCCTGACCCGTTCTGACATTTAGCTAGAATAGGTAACTATGAGAAATGATTTACTCTAATTGATTTCCTTTGACTAATTACAGATAAAGCAATATAATTTTAAACATGGTGTTGGATATTCTTTCTTGTCAATTATTGGGTTTGCATTATTGATTATTGTTGTATATATTGTATAGATTATGCTTAGGGACAGTCACAAAAAACCAGGTCTTATCGACCTCGATATAGATGCAGGGTGTTCAGGAGTGTTTCCTTCCACAGGTTTATTGCTGGTAGAGTATTTGAACGTATGTTAGTGAAATGGGCCCTAGCGTATGATGTATGCATGTGCGTGTAACTGTGAGATTACTCTATCCGTGGTAGTGGGAATATTGTACACACCCTGATCTCTATCAATTTCCTGGTAGCAGAGATTGATGGTTTTTTGATGATTGTCTTGATTAGATAAGATTGTTTTTATTGATTATTGATTATTGGTTCATGTTGGTATATGTACTAATACTATATGTTGGAGTCGTAATGTTGAGTTATATGTAGTGCTTCTGGAACTTGGAAGCTGGTAGCAGTTCCGTAGTAGGGCAGAGGGAAGTAAATGCTGCTCTCGGGAAAGACGGAATTGTAAGGAATAACGTGTGACAATTGAAGTTGCGCGTCACATTGTCTGGGTTCGGAATTAGTGACATCGTCGTATGTTACTATTAGATATTTCTGGTATATAAGGAGTGTGTATGATAGTGAAGGTTATCTGTGAAACTCTGGTCTTAAGTCCCAGGGATCCGTAAGGATTTCCGTTAAAGCTTATCGCGGGAGGAGTAATAGGTATTCTCTGAGCTTATTTGAAGAACTGGGCAAAGAAAGCTTGCTTAGTTAATGTGTGTTATAATTCTGTAGTGGAGCGGATTTTCTGTTCTCGGGAAGCAGGATTCTGTGCGTATGTACTATATTTCCTTTGTATGAATGTGCGTGAATGTTTGTACATTTAGTTGATTGTAAGACTCTTTGGACAAGTCCTAGAGGAAACAGTTAATGAATGTATGTTGGTAGGGCAGAGTAGAAGAAGTGCTACTGTGTCAATGAAAGGTTTCTTATGAAATAGACTCTCTTTTACTATTCTGTGGTTAGCGAAGCAGACAATGGAGATGTTTTTATGTTGTAACTAATAGATTTTGTAGAAATTTTGACACGAAGTCTACTGAAAAGATTTTGTAAAGGAGGGGTAGACGAGTGACAGAAGACAGGAGACAAACTGCAGCGACTGTTGACGTCAGTAAGACCGCGCTCTGATTGGATAATAGATCAGAATAGTGCTCGCGCTAGGATTGGTGCGTTAGTGTGAGCCGCGCAAGGATTGGAAGGGCTATTTAGTGACGTAAACGTTCCAGGATTGGTGCGTTAGTGTGAGTCGCGCTGCAATTGGTTGAAAATTCGTATTGTATATTTATAATACGGAAAGAGTAGAGAGTTTTTTGTAAACGCTAAAATGTATTACCAAGAAGAGAAAAAGAAGAAAACATTTTTTGGTAAAGTTAAAAAGTGGTTTAGCAAGGATAAAGATGTTAAAACAAGAGAGGGCGAATTGTTACCTCCACCGAAAACACCTGCATCCTTCATGGCTGCAAGACATGGGTTTCATACCTGTATATGGTTGGAGAATTGGGTTAGGTATACTAAAGAAGATGGTGTTCTAGCTTTTCCAGAACATGGTTCATTTAATCTGGCCGTGTTGAGAAATTTACGGGAAAAGATGCTATGTCTTGACCCGAAACCGAGACCTACACAGTTCGAGGCTTTAGTGGAATGGGAAGAGGAAGTACATGAGAGAGAGAAACAAAGATCAGGAGGGTACTACAGGTATATGTTTGGGAGGAGACATGATCGTGAGACTCATCATGATCGAATGAAAAGGTGGCGAGATGTTAGTATGTCAGAGGGATTATATCCGATGAGAACAGTTGAAGGAGGAGCAGAAAGGGTTCCTGAGTCAGAAATAAGAAAATATGGAGTTAATGAGTATGAGGATGAGGTCTTGAATGACATGATTTACAAAAGACCACCTCCATATAGACCAGAACCGGACAAAAGTACACCAGTTGTTTCTCCGATAAGAGATACAGTTTGTGTTAGTGAGACAGAAAATGAGACGCCTGAGGTAAGAAGTGATCATTACCTTGATGAGAATGCCAGACAATTAGCCAGAACTACAACAGAGTTGACTGAGAAGATTAGGGAGTTAACGAAGAATCTAGAAGCTGTTACGGTGCCTGTAACAATAGGTCCAGTTATGCCTGTGTTTGACAAACAGAGGACAGGTGAGAATGGACTGGTGATTCCATATGTTGGGAATAATCTGACAAATTCAGTTGGTCCTTCAGGAGATTCAGGCAAAAGAGCAGAAAGAAATGACCTGAGACAATCAAGACATAACACATGTAATGAAATATTGGATGCCAGTGAAGCTAGTTGTTCAGGGATGCCGATTTTAGAACCGCAAAAGAGAGTGGTTCCAGTGAGAAAAACTGCTGAAATAACAGTTGATGATTTGAATGATTGGATGAAGGTTCTACAGAAAAAAAGATAAAGATTCACAAGTAATTGATGTAGCTAAGTTACGTGTAGAACTAGAAGAGCTTGTCACAGGAACAGTTCCAACAGAGATTCTGAAGAGTCATCATGATGGTGAACTAATGTTTATGTGTAAAAGTGTTACCTGGAGAGCAAGGAATACACATGACAGGCTAAGAGCAATAGCAAATGAACAGGGAGTTGACATTGATAAAGTGAAAGCTTTACAAAGAACTTACAGGATGGATTTTACAGAAAAGGATATTGAAAATTTGAATGCTACTGGTAGAACAGGACAGATTAAGGAAATGGTAGCATTATTGCGAAGATGGGGTGATGTTGAAAAGTGGAAGGATAGGTGGCACAAGAAAAGAGATGAGACTGAAGATAGAACAACTTATTCAGCATTTCCAGTGAGGGAAAAGGAGAAACCAGTGGATAATTATCCCATGAGAGAAATACCTGGAGGAGGATATGTACATGTTCCATGGACTAGACAGGATATTTTATCATTTACGAATGATTTCCCTCGATTGAGAGAAAAGCCCGTCGAGTGGTATAGGCAGGTAGATAGGTTTGTGAAATTGTCAAAAGTGCTGTGGGTTGACCTGAATAGTCTGTTTGATATAATTGTTCCAGCAGACTTGTGGACTGAGTGTAAAATAGTTGTGAGTTGGCCTACTGAGGAATATCCAAGAGACCCAAGAACAGGGGCACCAGATCCAGAGGTAATGAGGAAGTATGATCAGGTGATGGTGTACCTGAAGAGTAAAGTACCTGCAAAAGAGACAGACTGGGTAAAAATAGATCGAACACAACAGGAAGCGAAAGAATCAGTTCATGCTTTTTACGAGAGGCTGATACTGGCATTTAAACAATTCAGTGGAGATGAACACTTGGGTGACAAAGATTTG
The DNA here is from genome assembly GCF_964204655.1 of Triturus cristatus. NCBI lineage: Eukaryota > Metazoa > Chordata > Amphibia > Caudata > Salamandridae > Triturus > Triturus cristatus. The sequence goes on from NC_140590.1 coordinate 563,423,514, forward strand.
AGTCACTTTGTATACAGATTTGTATATGGCCTTAGACCTGAAATTGGTGAGAGAATTCGTGAGCACACAGTGGATTGGCAGAGTAAGAAAGTAGATGAGATTCTGAGACATGCAAAATACTTCAGTGATGAGATTGAAGCAAAACAAAGAAAGCTGAAAGAGAAAGCAATGTGGGCACAAGTGAAAGTTGCGGAGAGACAAGAAGCACAGTTAGTGGAACAGGCGAATAATCCAGGAAATAATGCAGGGAATAGACCTAGATATGCAGGGAAAGGAAAAGGAAGTCTTGAGGAAGCGAAGAAAAAGTTCCCTTGTCACAACTGTGGCCAATTGGGGCATTGGAGATCGGAGTGTCCTAATCCACCATTAGTGAGTAATGAGAGTAAACCTTTAAATCAACAGGTGCAGAACCAGAACGAAGGAAATAATCAACAGCAGCAACAACAGAAAGTTGTGAGACAGCAGAGTCAAGAGCCAAAACCGCCCTTGCCGCAGAATAGAGGGTTACAAAAGTATAATCAGGATTCAGGATTCTACAATGATGAGCAGGTAAACAAACCAAGACGTTCTAACAAAGTACAGCAGTACTTGTTAAAGAGTGAAGGGAGTGAGTCTGAGGGTGATTATTGACGGTGCCGAGGAGAGGAAGAGGAGTGCATACTTGGTGCAACTCTAGAAATAGACCAGGCAGGACCATTTGTGGATGGGAAAATAAATGAGGCGAGTATTACTTTTTTGGTAGACACAGGTGCGACAAGATCAACTGTCAGGTCAACAGATGTTAGAAATCTTCCTCTCTCGGATGAAGCAATCCAAGTAGTTGGTGTAGCCAATACACAAATCAAAACACGTCTTACTGAACCTGTGAAAGTACAGATAGGGAAATTTTCAGACATGCATAGATTCATTGTCTGTGACACGAGTCCAGTGAACCTATTGGGTAGGGACTTGTTGTGCAAGATGAACTGCACAATTTTTTGTACACCGGATGGAATAGCCTTTGAGACACCAGATGAAGATGCTTTGTACCGAGTGACTCTAGAAAATAGAGAAAGTGAGTTAATTGGTGCATTTGCTGTGTTTAATCCGGAGGATTTGCCTCAAGAACTGAGAGACACAGTGAAAAGGACAGTTTGGGATTTTACTGGAGAGGATGTGGGATTGATGAATAATGTAGATCCAGTGAAAATTGCAGTAAAAGAGGGAATTACATATCCTAACATTCCTCAGTACAAAATGACACCAGAAATAATTGAAGGGATAACTCCTATAATTGAGAAAATGATTCAGCAAGGAGTCCTGAGAGAACTATTGAGTAGTCCGTGTAATTCACCGATAATGGGACTAAAAAAGCCCAATGGGAAATTTAGGATCGTACAGGATTTAAGAAAAGTTAATCAAATTGTGGTGGCATGTTGTCCTATTGTGCCAAATCCATCAGTGATCCTGTATCAGATTCCACATGATGCTGAGTGGTATACAGTGATTGATTTGTGTCATGCGTTCTTTTCAATTCCATTGCATCATGATAGCCAGCCGATTTTTGCATTTAGGTTTGGCCAGCGTATCTTAGCATGGTGTCGAATCCCACAGGGGTATACGGAGAGTCCTTCGATATTCAATCAGTTATTGAAAAAATCGTTGGAAAGTTTGAACATGCCCGAGAGTTCAGTGCTAGTGCAATACATTGATGACCTATTGGTGGCATCAAAGACACGTGAAGCTTGTGAAGTAGATACCATAGCTTTACTGAATCATCTGGCAGATGGAGGGTTAAAGGTATCTCCAGCCAAATTACAGTTTTGCAAGAAAGAGGTGCATTATCTTGGACACAATATTGAAAAGGGTCTGAGAAAAGTGACTGTTGACAGGATCAGAATAATCAGAGAAATGAAAGCTCCAAAAACCCAGAGAGAAGTGAGAATGTTCCTGGGTATGGTGGGTTATTGTCGTCAGTGGATAATTAATTTTTCCTTGATAGCAAAGCCACTGATTAAACTGACAAAAAGTGAAATGACGGATCCATTGGATCTAGATGCCGAACAAATGGCAGCATTTGAAGAGCTCAAAAGTAAAATGTGTGAGGCTCCAGCTTTGGGTATGCCTGACTATGAAAAAGAATTTGAGCTGTACTGCAGTGAAAGAAATGGATGTGCACTTTCAGTGTTAATTCAGAAACATGGATTACTGAGAAGGCCTATTGCGTACTTTTCATCGACACTTGACCCTGTAGCTGTGGGTTTACCAGGTTGTCTGAAATCTGTGGCTGCAACATGCAGGAGTCTGGAACAGAGTGAGGGAATCATAATGGGATATCCTGTAAGGGTATTCGTACCTCACAATGTGGCAATTCTTTTGACAAGAAGCAGAACTCAGTACATGTCACTTAGTCGATTGACCAAATATGAAAAAGTGATACTGGGAGCATCAAATGTGACTCTCGAGAGATGTGTGAATGTGAATCCAGCAACGCTTTTGCCAGACATTGAAAATGTGGGTGTGAAGATGGAAGATGATCATGATTGTTTGGATGTGCTTGAGTACTGTACAAAACCAAGACCAGACATAAGGGATCTACCCTTGAATGAGAGTGATCATGTGTTGTTTGTGGATGGATCATGCCTGAGAAATGATGATGGTGTGCTACGTGCAGCATATGCGGTATGCAAAGTTTCAGAGGTCATGGAAGCATCACCATTGAAAGAAGTGAAGTCTGCACAAGTTGCTGAATTGATAGCATTGACAAAAGCTTGCGAAATTGGGAAAGATTTGAGGACGACTGTGTTGACTGATAGTCAGTATGGATTTGGAGTGGTGCATGATTTTGGCCAGCTTTGGCTACAAAGAGGTTTCTTGACATCGAGTGGAACTCCAATAAAGAATGCTGAAATGATTGGTAAATTGCTTGAGGCGATACAGCTGCCTAAGGAGTTAGCAGTTGTAAAATGTGCTGCCCATGGACTAGGGGAGGATTTTATAACGGTTGGAAACAGATATGCTAACGATGTTGCACAGTATTGTGCAAAAACAAATCAGTCCATCAACAGGGACAGAGAAGGGGAAATGTCTTTACTCTCTGTGATGTTTACTAATGTCCTAGAAACCTGGGATGAAGTGAAACAGTTGCAAGATGAGGCAGGAGAGGAAGAGAAAAAAGATTGGATTAAGGCAGGATGTGCTCCAAGAGAAACAGACCATGTTTGGGTCTACAGAGATGGCAGACCAGTGATGCCTAACTCCATCTTGTCGTCAATGGCAAGGATGTATCATGGCCAGGGACATTTGGGGAGGGACGCGATGGTTAGGTCATTCAAGCAGACCTGGTACAATGCAAAGTTCAGGACAATTGCAGAAAGTATCTGTCAGAGGTGTTTAGTTTGTCAGCAATTTAACACTGGGAAAAAGACAGTGGTGAGTCTGGGAACAATAGGCAGAGAAGGAGGTCCTTTTACAAGAATGCAAATTGATTTCATTGAAATGCCCCAAGTAAACAGACTGAGGTATGTTCTAGTGGTAGTCTGTTTGTTTTCAAGGTGGGTGGAAGCTTACCCGACTAGAAGAAATGATGGATTAACAGTGGCAAAGTTACTGTTAAGGGAGTTGATTCCTAGGTACGGGTTTCCAGTAACAGTTGAGTCTGATAGAGGTGGACATTTTCAAAATGAGCTCATGGCTTTGATTTGTGAAGCATTGAAAATACAGCAGAAGCTACATTGTGCATACAGACCAGAGGCTTCTGGTGTGGTTGAGCAGATTAATGGCACAATCAAGAATAGAATTGGAAAAATGTGCTTAGCCACTGGCATGAAATGGCCAGATGTTTTACCTCTAGTCCTGATGACTATGAGATCTACTCCAGATAGAACTACTGGTTTGAGTCCGCACGAGATAATCATGGGACGTGCTATGCGCCATGCATTCGTGCCTGTCAATAAATTGGTGACAATAACTGATGACATGATTTTGGATTACTGTAAAGGCCTTTGCTGACGCAGTTCATTCTGTGTTTCACCAGGTTGGAGAAGAAGCTACCACACTTGAGAAGAAGCAAGCCCATGATCTGAGTCCAGGAGACTGGGTGAGGATAAAAGTTCACAGAAGAAGAAATTGCTTGATTCCAAGGTGGGGAAGGCCAAGACAAGTTATTCTGACTACGACGACTGCAGTAAAGTGTGCTGGAGTGAAGCACTGGGTACATGCAAGTCATACTCTGAGAGTTCCAAACCCGAAAGAAGGGACTGGTAAAGAGTATTTTGAAGAGTCAGATTCCAGCGATGATGAAGATACAGAATCAGTGGGGAAAGAAGTAAGGAGAGCTTCGAATGAACCACTGCGAGTATCAGAGAAGAGATCAAATTCTGTAAAAGAGCCTGAAGTTTCAAACAGCAGTGAAGGAAAAAGAAAAGAAAAGAGAAATCACACAGAGATTACTCCTGAATCAGAAGAGGAGGAGATTGAAGAACCACTTGAGATTATACTTGAAGAAGCAGGGTCAGAAGAAGATAGAGAGGGACAGATTGCGGAAGACCCCCGAGGAGGTGTAGGGAATATTCTTGATGAGCTAGGTGAAGGGACAAGTAGACAGCAAGAAGATTGCGTGTCGGAGACCCGAGGAGGGACAGGAGTAGGGAAGTCTCAAACAGTGGTGAAAAAATCTGTGGAAAAGAAGAGAGCTGCTGGAAAACGGAAACAAGAGGCACTTGAAACAGATGATGAAGATGAACAAACAGAGGGTCGAGTTCTGAGAAAGAGAACTTGGATTGGAGAAAGAAGTAATAAAGAAATAAAGCCGAAAAAGGTGATAAGAGGAGACCGTTGGCCTAACAACAGAGTTAAGAGGCTGAGATACAAAATAATAAGAGCAAATACACCGAAAGCTGAACAAGTGAATGAAGTTTCGAGTCAAAGTTCGAAGGCTGAAGGAGAAGAATCAAAGGAGTCAAACGAACCAGTGGAAATAAAAAGAGTAAGAAGACCCAACCAAAAGTACAGATCACCGGAATGGTCTTATGTGGCACTGTCTGAAGGAGGAAAAGAAGAAGCAGTGACTCGAGATAATCCGGAAGAGATCTTGAGAGAATTGGTTGAGGAAGATACTGGTGAAATTCTGAAAGTACTCTTGACTGACATTGGAGAAGAGTCGAGTACTGAAGATTTTGATGTTGGAGATCTAATACAATTTGATGTTGAAGAAATTGAAGTGAAGAATGACAAGTATCCAAACTGAGTGAAAGAAGGATTCACTTGGATTAAGTGAATAAAGAGATCATTTGGATAAACTGAAAGCTGAAGAATTGCTGAAGAATTGAAATTGAAAAAGTTCAAACAGTAGTGGAGTAGTAGAGGTTAAACTAAAATGGCTAACATAGAGGATAATAGAAATAGATGTGCCTTCCTTAAGAGGTGGTGTAGGATGTGCTGCTGCTGTACTGGATTATTAATGCTTCTATGGGGTGTTTTAGTTTTATTAGTTACTTTTAAAATAGAGTTTGAAATGCATACAGAGAATGTGACAAATGTAGAGAAGAGTTCACAAAAAGTAGTTCCAATTAGAATTAGTAATACTTACATACACAAAGATAGGTCAATTAATAATTTTTCTAGTAATGTTTTTTCGAAGCTGTTATATGAATATGTGAAGACAATGGAAGTAAGGGATTGCTACGTCTGTATGCAATTACCTGCATCCGTTTCAGAGGGTGTTACTTATCATCATTTACCAGCTACATATGGTATTTCCTGTAGTATTTTAAGTAGTGTTTTTTATTTGTTAGGGAAAGTAGATTATAAGATGTCTAACAGAGATAGTATTTTTGGGCACTTGCCAATGAACAAAGAGCTGAATCCAGCTAAAGAAGCTAACACTTTTGGTGAGATTTTTATTGAAGAAAAAGGATTAACATTAGATTACATTTTTAAGAATAATTTAACTTGCAGTTTGAAAGGAGAGGAGAAAGCTTTCCTGGATATGGTAGAAGAAAGGAGATTGAACATGCATGAGAAAGCAGGAAAATATAAAGTGAGTGAGACAATTTGGGACATTGAGATGGGAAAAGAGTTGAAGAATGGGGCTAGTCCAACTTTAGCTCTAGATGCACCACAGAAGGGTAAACTTTGTATTACAAGAAGGAAATCCCAATATGATACATATTTTGTCGGGACTAGTGTGTGCCATGATACATACTTCATTGCAACAGGTTGGGGTTTCAGAGGTGGAGAAGATACAATTTTTCCAGGAGTATATTATGTTTGTGGGAATAAGGCTTATTACAAGTTGCCTGACCATTGGTATGGCACATGTTATGTGGGCCTAGTTTTTCCAAAGATTTTTCATATAGATAAAGTAACAGATGTAGAACATATTAACTTACTAATGCGTTTTAAGAGAGAAACTTGGTCTGAAATAGTGGGTGATATTTTTGGGGTTTTGATTCCAGCAGTGGGAATTTCTTTGAATGCTTATGGAATTCGGAAACTGTCCACAGTGGTTGATCGCTTATCGACAAATACCGCTGGAGGGTTTCTTTTGGTGAATACGGAATTAAGTGCCGTACGTGCTATGTCTATGCAAAATTGACTTGCCCTTGATATTCTATTGGCCAAGGAGGGTGGAGTCTGTGGAATGCTGAAAGTTCAACATTGTTGCACTTACATTCCAGACGAAAGCAAAGACCTGAAGGTCTATATCAAAAATATTACTGATTTGCATGAAGAATTAGTACCACTTGAAGCTGAGAGTTTATGGACTAAAATAGCTAATAAAATGATAGCTGTTAAGGATTTTATTGCAAAAATAGGTAGTACTATTATAGGTAGAATATTGTTTCCTTTGTCTTGTATAATTGTGGCTTTATTAATAATAAGATTGGTGTGTGTGTGTTGTAAAAACAGGGGAGGGAGGAAGAAATTGAATAAAGAAAAGAAAAACAAGAGGTTGAAGAGAGAACCTCAAGAAATTGAACTAGAAGAATTGAGGGAGAGTGTTTATTTAGAGACAAAAAGGGATGATGAAAGAGTGACTGGTGTTTAATGTTGTGTAAAGGGGAAAAGACATTTCCAATTTCTCCTAAAATGGGGCTAAATTTTCACTAATTTTTTTTTTGGGTTTATTTGGTGATAAAATCACCAAAGGGGGGATTGCTGGAGCAGAGTTTTCAGTTTGAAAATTCTGGGGCTTTTGAAGCTCTGGCATGTCTATTCGTTGTATTAATTTATTAATAATTAATAATTAATTATTTGTCTTGTGCAAATGCGTTTATATTAATCAATCCGTTTGTCCTAACAAGAGAGGGTTACACGTGAGTGTGCTTAAATGTGCTGACTGATAATAACACGTGCGTTAAATGTGTTTTTATGTTTAAACGTTGCTATGTGCTGTTTATTTTTGAGCACAAAACGCTTTCTGAATTTAATGCTTTTCTATGTTGCTAGTGCTAGATAAATGTATACACATAAGGGTATTAGTGGGGTTAACACTGTTTAATCATTATGCTGTAGTAACGTTGTTTTTGTCTCTTTTAATTAAGATGGTCTATTAAGGCCTATGTTGGCCTAAGAAAAGATGGCTGAATTATGAGCCTGGCTGTGATTGTAATATGAAAACTGTGACGAGGGAGACCCCTGCTGGAAATGGTCCTGAAGCTAACTGACCATGGTCCTTGTTGAAAAACTTTCCATGAGGACGGCAGCAGTTTTTGGGAAGTCTCCAAGAGAAGTGAAAGTGTCCTTGGCAGCCTTGGGAAACAAAGGAGCCTTAGAGAGAAGCTCTGAACTGTGGCTCGATGGCCGAGGAGAAGCAGGATAATTGTGTTACATGTTTTATTTTCTTGGTTCCTGTTCCGTAGTTTTCGTTATGTGTATTTTTCCTGAGCGGAGATTCACAAATGTAGCAATGTTACATCCTTTCCTTCTCGCTCTGCTCAGCAAGTCTGGCGGACATTACAGCTTTTTCTATGTTCCAAATGTATCTTTCTATTGTTTAGAAACTATAAGATGTTAGCCTAGAGAGGGGTTTTTGCCACTTGCCATTTTGCCTTTGCCGCGTACCGAATCTGCGTTGCTGAGGATTGATGCTGACGGGACTTCGTCTTGAGAGACATTTACCGAGAGACTTGTCCTGACCCGTTCTGACATTTAGCTAGAATAGGTAACTATGAGAAATGATTTACTCTAATTGATTTCCTTTGACTAATTACAGATAAAGCAATATAATTTTAAACATGGTGTTGGATATTCTTTCTTGTCAATTATTGGGTTTGCATTATTGATTATTGTTGTATATATTGTATAGATTATGCTTAGGGACAGTCACAAAAAACCAGGTCTTATCGACCTCGATATAGATGCAGGGTGTTCAGGAGTGTTTCCTTCCACAGGTTTATTGCTGGTAGAGTATTTGAACGTATGTTAGTGAAATGGGCCCTAGCGTATGATGTATGCATGTGCGTGTAACTGTGAGATTACTCTATCCGTGGTAGTGGGAATATTGTACACACCCTGATCTCTATCAATTTCCTGGTAGCAGAGATTGATGGTTTTTTGATGATTGTCTTGATTAGATAAGATTGTTTTTATTGATTATTGATTATTGGTTCATGTTGGTATATGTACTAATACTATATGTTGGAGTCGTAATGTTGAGTTATATGTAGTGCTTCTGGAACTTGGAAGCTGGTAGCAGTTCCGTAGTAGGGCAGAGGGAAGTAAATGCTGCTCTCGGGAAAGACGGAATTGTAAGGAATAACGTGTGACAATTGAAGTTGCGCGTCACATTGTCTGGGTTCGGAATTAGTGACATCGTCGTATGTTACTATTAGATATTTCTGGTATATAAGGAGTGTGTATGATAGTGAAGGTTATCTGTGAAACTCTGGTCTTAAGTCCCAGGGATCCGTAAGGATTTCCGTTAAAGCTTATCGCGGGAGGAGTAATAGGTATTCTCTGAGCTTATTTGAAGAACTGGGCAAAGAAAGCTTGCTTAGTTAATGTGTGTTATAATTCTGTAGTGGAGCGGATTTTCTGTTCTCGGGAAGCAGGATTCTGTGCGTATGTACTATATTTCCTTTGTATGAATGTGCGTGAATGTTTGTACATTTAGTTGATTGTAAGACTCTTTGGACAAGTCCTAGAGGAAACAGTTAATGAATGTATGTTGGTAGGGCAGAGTAGAAGAAGTGCTACTGTGTCAATGAAAGGTTTCTTATGAAATAGACTCTCTTTTACTATTCTGTGGTTAGCGAAGCAGACAATGGAGATGTTTTTATGTTGTAACTAATAGATTTTGTAGAAATTTTGACACGAAGTCTACTGAAAAGATTTTGTAAAGGAGGGGTAGACGAGTGACAGAAGACAGGAGACAAACTGCAGCGACTGTTGACGTCAGTAAGACCGCGCTCTGATTGGATAATAGATCAGAATAGTGCTCGCGCTAGGATTGGTGCGTTAGTGTGAGCCGCGCAAGGATTGGAAGGGCTATTTAGTGACGTAAACGTTCCAGGATTGGTGCGTTAGTGTGAGTCGCGCTGCAATTGGTTGAAAATTCGTATTGTATATTTATAATACGGAAAGAGTAGAGAGTTTTTTGTAAACGCTAAAATGTATTACCAAGAAGAGAAAAAGAAGAAAACATTTTTTGGTAAAGTTAAAAAGTGGTTTAGCAAGGATAAAGATGTTAAAACAAGAGAGGGCGAATTGTTACCTCCACCGAAAACACCTGCATCCTTCATGGCTGCAAGACATGGGTTTCATACCTGTATATGGTTGGAGAATTGGGTTAGGTATACTAAAGAAGATGGTGTTCTAGCTTTTCCAGAACATGGTTCATTTAATCTGGCCGTGTTGAGAAATTTACGGGAAAAGATGCTATGTCTTGACCCGAAACCGAGACCTACACAGTTCGAGGCTTTAGTGGAATGGGAAGAGGAAGTACATGAGAGAGAGAAACAAAGATCAGGAGGGTACTACAGGTATATGTTTGGGAGGAGACATGATCGTGAGACTCATCATGATCGAATGAAAAGGTGGCGAGATGTTAGTATGTCAGAGGGATTATATCCGATGAGAACAGTTGAAGGAGGAGCAGAAAGGGTTCCTGAGTCAGAAATAAGAAAATATGGAGTTAATGAGTATGAGGATGAGGTCTTGAATGACATGATTTACAAAAGACCACCTCCATATAGACCAGAACCGGACAAAAGTACACCAGTTGTTTCTCCGATAAGAGATACAGTTTGTGTTAGTGAGACAGAAAATGAGACGCCTGAGGTAAGAAGTGATCATTACCTTGATGAGAATGCCAGACAATTAGCCAGAACTACAACAGAGTTGACTGAGAAGATTAGGGAGTTAACGAAGAATCTAGAAGCTGTTACGGTGCCTGTAACAATAGGTCCAGTTATGCCTGTGTTTGACAAACAGAGGACAGGTGAGAATGGACTGGTGATTCCATATGTTGGGAATAATCTGACAAATTCAGTTGGTCCTTCAGGAGATTCAGGCAAAAGAGCAGAAAGAAATGACCTGAGACAATCAAGACATAACACATGTAATGAAATATTGGATGCCAGTGAAGCTAGTTGTTCAGGGATGCCGATTTTAGAACCGCAAAAGAGAGTGGTTCCAGTGAGAAAAACTGCTGAAATAACAGTTGATGATTTGAATGATTGGATGAAGGTTCTACAGAAAAAAAGATAAAGATTCACAAGTAATTGATGTAGCTAAGTTACGTGTAGAACTAGAAGAGCTTGTCACAGGAACAGTTCCAACAGAGATTCTGAAGAGTCATCATGATGGTGAACTAATGTTTATGTGTAAAAGTGTTACCTGGAGAGCAAGGAATACACATGACAGGCTAAGAGCAATAGCAAATGAACAGGGAGTTGACATTGATAAAGTGAAAGCTTTACAAAGAACTTACAGGATGGATTTTACAGAAAAGGATATTGAAAATTTGAATGCTACTGGTAGAACAGGACAGATTAAGGAAATGGTAGCATTATTGCGAAGATGGGGTGATGTTGAAAAGTGGAAGGATAGGTGGCACAAGAAAAGAGATGAGACTGAAGATAGAACAACTTATTCAGCATTTCCAGTGAGGGAAAAGGAGAAACCAGTGGATAATTATCCCATGAGAGAAATACCTGGAGGAGGATATGTACATGTTCCATGGACTAGACAGGATATTTTATCATTTACGAATGATTTCCCTCGATTGAGAGAAAAGCCCGTCGAGTGGTATAGGCAGGTAGATAGGTTTGTGAAATTGTCAAAAGTGCTGTGGGTTGACCTGAATAGTCTGTTTGATATAATTGTTCCAGCAGACTTGTGGACTGAGTGTAAAATAGTTGTGAGTTGGCCTACTGAGGAATATCCAAGAGACCCAAGAACAGGGGCACCAGATCCAGAGGTAATGAGGAAGTATGATCAGGTGATGGTGTACCTGAAGAGTAAAGTACCTGCAAAAGAGACAGACTGGGTAAAAATAGATCGAACACAACAGGAAGCGAAAGAATCAGTTCATGCTTTTTACGAGAGGCTGATACTGGCATTTAAACAATTCAGTGGAGATGAACACTTGGGTGACAAAGATTTGAGTCACTTTGTATACAGATTTGTATATGGCCTTAGACCTGAAATTGGTGAGAGAATTCGTGAGCACACAGTGGATTGGCAGAGTAAGAAAGTAGATGAGATTCTGAGACATGCAAAATACTTCAGTGATGAGATTGAAGCAAAACAAAGAAAGCTGAAAGAGAAAGCAATGTGGGCACAAGTGAAAGTTGCGGAGAGACAAGAAGCACAGTTAGTGGAACAGGCGAATAATCCAGGAAATAATGCAGGGAATAGACCTAGATATGCAGGGAAAGGAAAAGGAAGTCTTGAGGAAGCGAAGAAAAAGTTCCCTTGTCACAACTGTGGCCAATTGGGGCATTGGAGATCGGAGTGTCCTAATCCACCATTAGTGAGTAATGAGAGTAAACCTTTAAATCAACAGGTGCAGAACCAGAACGAAGGAAATAATCAACAGCAGCAACAACAGAAAGTTGTGAGACAGCAGAGTCAAGAGCCAAAACCGCCCTTGCCGCAGAATAGAGGGTTACAAAAGTATAATCAGGATTCAGGATTCTACAATGATGAGCAGGTAAACAAACCAAGACGTTCTAACAAAGTACAGCAGTACTTGTTAAAGAGTGAAGGGAGTGAGTCTGAGGGTGATTATTGACGGTGCCGAGGAGAGGAAGAGGAGTGCATACTTGGTGCAACTCTAGAAATAGACCAGGCAGGACCATTTGTGGATGGGAAAATAAATGAGGCGAGTATTACTTTTTTGGTAGACACAGGTGCGACAAGATCAACTGTCAGGTCAACAGATGTTAGAAATCTTCCTCTCTCGGATGAAGCAATCCAAGTAGTTGGTGTAGCCAATACACAAATCAAAACACGTCTTACTGAACCTGTGAAAGTACAGATAGGGAAATTTTCAGACATGCATAGATTCATTGTCTGTGACACGAGTCCAGTGAACCTATTGGGTAGGGACTTGTTGTGCAAGATGAACTGCACAATTTTTTGTACACCGGATGGAATAGCCTTTGAGACACCAGATGAAGATGCTTTGTACCGAGTGACTCTAGAAAATAGAGAAAGTGAGTTAATTGGTGCATTTGCTGTGTTTAATCCGGAGGATTTGCCTCAAGAACTGAGAGACACAGTGAAAAGGACAGTTTGGGATTTTACTGGAGAGGATGTGGGATTGATGAATAATGTAGATCCAGTGAAAATTGCAGTAAAAGAGGGAATTACATATCCTAACATTCCTCAGTACAAAATGACACCAGAAATAATTGAAGGGATAACTCCTATAATTGAGAAAATGATTCAGCAAGGAGTCCTGAGAGAACTATTGAGTAGTCCGTGTAATTCACCGATAATGGGACTAAAAAAGCCCAATGGGAAATTTAGGATCGTACAGGATTTAAGAAAAGTTAATCAAATTGTGGTGGCATGTTGTCCTATTGTGCCAAATCCATCAGTGATCCTGTATCAGATTCCACATGATGCTGAGTGGTATACAGTGATTGATTTGTGTCATGCGTTCTTTTCAATTCCATTGCATCATGATAGCCAGCCGATTTTTGCATTTAGGTTTGGCCAGCGTATCTTAGCATGGTGTCGAATCCCACAGGGGTATACGGAGAGTCCTTCGATATTCAATCAGTTATTGAAAAAATCGTTGGAAAGTTTGAACATGCCCGAGAGTTCAGTGCTAGTGCAATACATTGATGACCTATTGGTGGCATCAAAGACACGTGAAGCTTGTGAAGTAGATACCATAGCTTTACTGAATCATCTGGCAGATGGAGGGTTAAAGGTATCTCCAGCCAAATTACAGTTTTGCAAGAAAGAGGTGCATTATCTTGGACACAATATTGAAAAGGGTCTGAGAAAAGTGACTGTTGACAGGATCAGAATAATCAGAGAAATGAAAGCTCCAAAAACCCAGAGAGAAGTGAGAATGTTCCTGGGTATGGTGGGTTATTGTCGTCAGTGGATAATTAATTTTTCCTTGATAGCAAAGCCACTGATTAAACTGACAAAAAGTGAAATGACGGATCCATTGGATCTAGATGCCGAACAAATGGCAGCATTTGAAGAGCTCAAAAGTAAAATGTGTGAGGCTCCAGCTTTGGGTATGCCTGACTATGAAAAAGAATTTGAGCTGTACTGCAGTGAAAGAAATGGATGTGCACTTTCAGTGTTAATTCAGAAACATGGATTACTGAGAAGGCCTATTGCGTACTTTTCATCGACACTTGACCCTGTAGCTGTGGGTTTACCAGGTTGTCTGAAATCTGTGGCTGCAACATGCAGGAGTCTGGAACAGAGTGAGGGAATCATAATGGGATATCCTGTAAGGGTATTCGTACCTCACAATGTGGCAATTCTTTTGACAAGAAGCAGAACTCAGTACATGTCACTTAGTCGATTGACCAAATATGAAAAAGTGATACTGGGAGCATCAAATGTGACTCTCGAGAGATGTGTGAATGTGAATCCAGCAACGCTTTTGCCAGACATTGAAAATGTGGGTGTGAAGATGGAAGATGATCATGATTGTTTGGATGTGCTTGAGTACTGTACAAAACCAAGACCAGACATAAGGGATCTACCCTTGAATGAGAGTGATCATGTGTTGTTTGTGGATGGATCATGCCTGAGAAATGATGATGGTGTGCTACGTGCAGCATATGCGGTATGCAAAGTTTCAGAGGTCATGGAAGCATCACCATTGAAAGAAGTGAAGTCTGCACAAGTTGCTGAATTGATAGCATTGACAAAAGCTTGCGAAATTGGGAAAGATTTGAGGACGACTGTGTTGACTGATAGTCAGTATGGATTTGGAGTGGTGCATGATTTTGGCCAGCTTTGGCTACAAAGAGGTTTCTTGACATCGAGTGGAACTCCAATAAAGAATGCTGAAATGATTGGTAAATTGCTTGAGGCGATACAGCTGCCTAAGGAGTTAGCAGTTGTAAAATGTGCTGCCCATGGACTAGGGGAGGATTTTATAACGGTTGGAAACAGATATGCTAACGATGTTGCACAGTATTGTGCAAAAACAAATCAGTCCATCAACAGGGACAGAGAAGGGGAAATGTCTTTACTCTCTGTGATGTTTACTAATGTCCTAGAAACCTGGGATGAAGTGAAACAGTTGCAAGATGAGGCAGGAGAGGAAGAGAAAAAAAGATTGGATTAAGGCAGGATGTGCTCCAAGAGAAACAGACCATGTTTGGGTCTACAGAGATGGCAGACCAGTGATGCCTAACTCCATCTTGTCGTCAATGGCAAGGATGTATCATGGCCAGGGACATTTGGGGAGGGACGCGATGGTTAGGTCATTCAAGCAGACCTGGTACAATGCAAAGTTCAGGACAATTGCAGAAAGTATCTGTCAGAGGTGTTTAGTTTGTCAGCAATTTAACACTGGGAAAAAGACAGTGGTGAGTCTGGGAACAATAGGCAGAGAAGGAGGTCCTTTTACAAGAATGCAAATTGATTTCATTGAAATGCCCCAAGTAAACAGACTGAGGTATGTTCTAGTGGTAGTCTGTTTGTTTTCAAGGTGGGTGGAAGCTTACCCGACTAGAAGAAATGATGGATTAACAGTGGCAAAGTTACTGTTAAGGGAGTTGATTCCTAGGTACGGGTTTCCAGTAACAGTTGAGTCTGATAGAGGTGGACATTTTCAAAATGAGCTCATGGCTTTGATTTGTGAAGCATTGAAAATACAGCAGAAGCTACATTGTGCATACAGACCAGAGGCTTCTGGTGTGGTTGAGCAGATTAATGGCACAATCAAGAATAGAATTGGAAAAATGTGCTTAGCCACTGGCATGAAATGGCCAGATGTTTTACCTCTAGTCCTGATGACTATGAGATCTACTCCAGATAGAACTACTGGTTTGAGTCCGCACGAGATAATCATGGGACGTGCTATGCGCCATGCATTCGTGCCTGTCAATAAATTGGTGACAATAACTGATGACATGATTTTGGATTACTGTAAAGGCCTTTGCTGACGCAGTTCATTCTGTGTTTCACCAGGTTGGAGAAGAAGCTACCACACTTGAGAAGAAGCAAGCCCATGATCTGAGTCCAGGAGACTGGGTGAGGATAAAAGTTCACAGAAGAAGAAATTGCTTGATTCCAAGGTGGGGAAGGCCAAGACAAGTTATTCTGACTACGACGACTGCAGTAAAGTGTGCTGGAGTGAAGCACTGGGTACATGCAAGTCATACTCTGAGAGTTCCAAACCCGAAAGAAGGGACTGGTAAAGAGTATTTTGAAGAGTCAGATTCCAGCGATGATGAAGATACAGAATCAGTGGGGAAAGAAGTAAGGAGAGCTTCGAATGAACCACTGCGAGTATCAGAGAAGAGATCAAATTCTGTAAAAGAGCCTGAAGTTTCAAACAGCAGTGAAGGAAAAAGAAAAGAAAAGAGAAATCACACAGAGATTACTCCTGAATCAGAAGAGGAGGAGATTGAAGAACCACTTGAGATTATACTTGAAGAAGCAGGGTCAGAAGAAGATAGAGAGGGACAGATTGCGGAAGACCCCCGAGGAGGTGTAGGGAATATTCTTGATGAGCTAGGTGAAGGGACAAGTAGACAGCAAGAAGATTGCGTGTCGGAGACCCGAGGAGGGACAGGAGTAGGGAAGTCTCAAACAGTGGTGAAAAAATCTGTGGAAAAGAAGAGAGCTGCTGGAAAACGGAAACAAGAGGCACTTGAAACAGATGATGAAGATGAACAAACAGAGGGTCGAGTTCTGAGAAAGAGAACTTGGATTGGAGAAAGAAGTAATAAAGAAATAAAGCCGAAAAAGGTGATAAGAGGAGACCGTTGGCCTAACAACAGAGTTAAGAGGCTGAGATACAAAATAATAAGAGCAAATACACCGAAAGCTGAACAAGTGAATGAAGTTTCGAGTCAAAGTTCGAAGGCTGAAGGAGAAGAATCAAAGGAGTCAAACGAACCAGTGGAAATAAAAAGAGTAAGAAGACCCAACCAAAAGTACAGATCACCGGAATGGTCTTATGTGGCACTGTCTGAAGGAGGAAAAGAAGAAGCAGTGACTCGAGATAATCCGGAAGAGATCTTGAGAGAATTGGTTGAGGAAGATACTGGTGAAATTCTGAAAGTACTCTTGACTGACATTGGAGAAGAGTCGAGTACTGAAGATTTTGATGTTGGAGATCTAATACAATTTGATGTTGAAGAAATTGAAGTGAAGAATGACAAGTATCCAAACTGAGTGAAAGAAGGATTCACTTGGATTAAGTGAATAAAGAGATCATTTGGATAAACTGAAAGCTGAAGAATTGCTGAAGAATTGAAATTGAAAAAGTTCAAACAGTAGTGGAGTAGTAGAGGTTAAACTAAAATGGCTAACATAGAGGATAATAGAAATAGATGTGCCTTCCTTAAGAGGTGGTGTAGGATGTGCTGCTGCTGTACTGGATTATTAATGCTTCTATGGGGTGTTTTAGTTTTATTAGTTACTTTTAAAATAGAGTTTGAAATGCATACAGAGAATGTGACAAATGTAGAGAAGAGTTCACAAAAAGTAGTTCCAATTAGAATTAGTAATACTTACATACACAAAGATAGGTCAATTAATAATTTTTCTAGTAATGTTTTTTCGAAGCTGTTATATGAATATGTGAAGACAATGGAAGTAAGGGATTGCTACGTCTGTATGCAATTACCTGCATCCGTTTCAGAGGGTGTTACTTATCATCATTTACCAGCTACATATGGTATTTCCTGTAGTATTTTAAGTAGTGTTTTTTATTTGTTAGGGAAAGTAGATTATAAGATGTCTAACAGAGATAGTATTTTTGGGCACTTGCCAATGAACAAAGAGCTGAATCCAGCTAAAGAAGCTAACACTTTTGGTGAGATTTTTATTGAAGAAAAAGGATTAACATTAGATTACATTTTTAAGAATAATTTAACTTGCAGTTTGAAAGGAGAGGAGAAAGCTTTCCTGGATATGGTAGAAGAAAGGAGATTGAACATGCATGAGAAAGCAGGAAAATATAAAGTGAGTGAGACAATTTGGGACATTGAGATGGGAAAAGAGTTGAAGAATGGGGCTAGTCCAACTTTAGCTCTAGATGCACCACAGAAGGGTAAACTTTGTATTACAAGAAGGAAATCCCAATATGATACATATTTTGTCGGGACTAGTGTGTGCCATGATACATACTTCATTGCAACAGGTTGGGGTTTCAGAGGTGGAGAAGATACAATTTTTCCAGGAGTATATTATGTTTGTGGGAATAAGGCTTATTACAAGTTGCCTGACCATTGGTATGGCACATGTTATGTGGGCCTAGTTTTTCCAAAGATTTTTCATATAGATAAAGTAACAGATGTAGAACATATTAACTTACTAATGCGTTTTAAGAGAGAAACTTGGTCTGAAATAGTGGGTGATATTTTTGGGGTTTTGATTCCAGCAGTGGGAATTTCTTTGAATGCTTATGGAATTCGGAAACTGTCCACAGTGGTTGATCGCTTATCGACAAATACCGCTGGAGGGTTTCTTTTGGTGAATACGGAATTAAGTGCCGTACGTGCTATGTCTATGCAAAATTGACTTGCCCTTGATATTCTATTGGCCAAGGAGGGTGGAGTCTGTGGAATGCTGAAAGTTCAACATTGTTGCACTTACATTCCAGACGAAAGCAAAGACCTGAAGGTCTATATCAAAAATATTACTGATTTGCATGAAGAATTAGTACCACTTGAAGCTGAGAGTTTATGGACTAAAATAGCTAATAAAATGATAGCTGTTAAGGATTTTATTGCAAAAATAGGTAGTACTATTATAGGTAGAATATTGTTTCCTTTGTCTTGTATAATTGTGGCTTTATTAATAATAAGATTGGTGTGTGTGTGTTGTAAAAACAGGGGAGGGAGGAAGAAATTGAATAAAGAAAAGAAAAACAAGAGGTTGAAGAGAGAACCTCAAGAAATTGAACTAGAAGAATTGAGGGAGAGTGTTTATTTAGAGACAAAAAGGGATGATGAAAGAGTGACTGGTGTTTAATGTTGTGTAAAGGGGAAAAGACATTTCCAATTTCTCCTAAAATGGGGCTAAATTTTCACTAATTTTTTTTTTTGGGTTTATTTGGTGATAAAATCACCAAAGGGGGGATTGCTGGAGCAGAGTTTTCAGTTTGAAAATTCTGGGGCTTTTGAAGCTCTGGCATGTCTATTCGTTGTATTAATTTATTAATAATTAATAATTAATTATTTGTCTTGTGCAAATGCGTTTATATTAATCAATCCGTTTGTCCTAACAAGAGAGGGTTACACGTGAGTGTGCTTAAATGTGCTGACTGATAATAACACGTGCGTTAAATGTGTTTTTATGTTTAAACGTTGCTATGTGCTGTTTATTTTTGAGCACAAAACGCTTTCTGAATTTAATGCTTTTCTATGTTGCTAGTGCTAGATAAATGTATACACATAAGGGTATTAGTGGGGTTAACACTGTTTAATCATTATGCTGTAGTAACGTTGTTTTTGTCTCTTTTAATTAAGATGGTCTATTAAGGCCTATGTTGGCCTAAGAAAAGATGGCTGAATTATGAGCCTGGCTGTGATTGTAATATGAAAACTGTGACGAGGGAGACCCCTGCTGGAAATGGTCCTGAAGCTAACTGACCATGGTCCTTGTTGAAAAACTTTCCATGAGGACGGCAGCAGTTTTTGGGAAGTCTCCAAGAGAAGTGAAAGTGTCCTTGGCAGCCTTGGGAAACAAAGGAGCCTTAGAGAGAAGCTCTGAACTGTGGCTCGATGGCCGAGGAGAAGCAGGATAATTGTGTTACATGTTTTATTTTCTTGGTTCCTGTTCCGTAGTTTTCGTTATGTGTATTTTTCCTGAGCGGAGATTCACAAATGTAGCAATGTTACATCCTTTCCTTCTCGCTCTGCTCAGCAAGTCTGGCGGACATTACAGCTTTTTCTATGTTCCAAATGTATCTTTCTATTGTTTAGAAACTATAAGATGTTAGCCTAGAGAGGGGTTTTTGCCACTTGCCATTTTGCCTTTGCCGCGTACCGAATCTGCGTTGCTGAGGATTGATGCTGACGGGACTTCGTCTTGAGAGACATTTACCGAGAGACTTGTCCTGACCCGTTCTGACATTTAGCTAGAATAGGTAACTATGAGAAATGATTTACTCTGATTGATTTCCTTTGACTAATTACAGATAAAGCAATATAATTTTAAACATGGTGTTGGATATTCTTTCTTGTCAATTATTGGGTTTGCATTATTGATTATTGTTGTATATATTGTATAGATTATGCTTAGGGACAGTCACAAAAAAACAGGTCTTATCGACCTCGATATAGATGCAGGGTGTTCAGGAGTGTTTCCTTCCACAGGTTTATTGCTGGTAGAGTATTTGAGCGTATGTTAGTGAAATGGGCCCTAGCGTATGATGTATGCATGTGCGTGTAACTGTGAGATTACTCTATCCGTGGTAGTGGGAATATTGTACACACCCTGATCTCTATCAGTCTCTCATCCAGTTAGCTACGTTGGTCATGGCATTTCAGAAGTTGGTTTTGGCGTTAGAAGAGTTCTTGGTGAGCGAGCGGATTAGTTTGAGTGTCGTCTGCGTAGGAGATTAAGTTAAAGCCATGGGATCTCACGACGTCTGAAAGAGGGGTCATGTAGATGTTGAACAGGGTAGGGCTGAGGGATGATCCTTGGGGTATGCCGCATATGATGTTCTTGGCTTCAGAGGTGAAGGGAGGCAGCCGGATGCTATGTGTGTGTCCCAAGAGGAAAGAGGCGATCCACTTGAGGGGATTATGCTGCATGCCGATGTTTTGCAGTATGTTGATGAGGGTTTGGTGGGAAACAGTGTCTAATGCAGCAGAGAGGTCAGGGAGCATTAGAGACACAGTTTCTCTGCAGTCAAGGCAAGTTCTGATGTTGTCTGTGGCAGCGATCAGCACAGTCTCAGTGCTGTGGTTGGCACAGAATTCTGATTGTGAGGTGTTAGGTAGGTGGTTTTGTTCCAGGTATTTGGTGAGCTGTTTGTTGATGGCTTTCTCGAGTACTTTCACGGGGCAGGGGAGCAGGGAGATCGGACGCTAATTTTTGAGATTGCTGGGGTCGGTGGAGGGTTTCTTTAGGAGGGGTCTGACCTCTGTGTTTCTATTTGTCGGGAAAGGCTGCATTGGAGATTGAGGTATTGATGATGCTGGTGAGTTCCGTGCTGATTGGGGTGGTTGTGAGGTTGAATAGACAGTGGGGGCAAGGGTCGGTGGGCACCCCCGCAGTGTATGGAAGACATGATGGCCGTGGTGGTCTGCATGGTGAGCAGAGAGCAAATGGCGATCATACTTCTGGTGTGCGCTGGATGGTTGAGAGCAGTGGATTGGGGGTTGAAATTGTTGTAGATGGTGGCAGTCTTGCTGTGAAAGAGGTCTGAGAGAGTGACGCAGAGTTCTTGGGAGAGGAGGATGGTGTTCTCTGTGGCTGTTGAGTTAGAGAATTCCTTGACAATTTTGAAGAGTTACTTCATGTGACTGGCTGCAGTATCGATGCAGGCTGTGCTGGCTGCTTTCTTGGCTTCATTGATGTGCAGGTGGTATTTACTGAGGGCTGCTTTGTGAGCGGTTCTGTTGGCAGGGTACCTAGTGGTGCACCATCGTTTCTGGAGTTGGTAGCAGTTGCTTTTGGTGGTTCTGAGCTCCGGGGTGTTCCAGCTGGCTTGCTTTGAAGTTTTGTTGGTTTTAGCTGGTTTCGATGGGGTGACTCTGTCAGTGCATTTGGTGATCAATGCTGAGAAATTCTGGACAGCCTGGTCGAGGTTTGATGAAGCTTTTGAACAGGTGGTGATGAGGGCCTGAGTCCAATGTGTCTCGGTTACCTTGTCCCAGCTGCGGTGGGAGCAGCTGTGGTGTTTGGTGATGGTATCCTAGCATCAGAGATTGTGAAGTGAATGATGGTGTGGTCAGTCCAGGTGAGTTCTGTGATGTGGCTGAATCTGATTCTGTCACTGGAGGTGAAGATGGAATTGAGTATGTGTCCGGCTTTTTTGCGTTAGTTCACTGACCAGTTGGGTGAGGCCAATATTGTTCATGTTCTCGAGGAGGGTGATGGAGTTGGTGTCATTGGGGTTGTTAACGTGGAAGTTGAAGTCACCAAGTAGGATCTAGTGGTAGGAGTCAATGGCAAGGGGGGCGATGAGGTTGGAGATGGCATGGCAGAAGACCGGTCAGGATCCCGGGGTCTGTACGCAAAGGTGCCTCTAATCGTGGTCTTGGTATCAGTCTGTAATTGGAAGTTGAGGTATTCTATGAGAGGCATGGTGTCGTCATTCTTGATGGTGCATCGAATGGTTTCCTTTAAGATGATGGTGATGCCCCCGATATGTTTGTTAGTGCCGTCTCGGTGTAACATCTTGTAGCCGTCAGGTATTGCGGCTGTGATATCGGGTTTCAAGGAGAGGTTGAGCCATGTTTCGGTGATTAAGGCAATGTCAGGGGAGAGGGTGTTGATGGTGTCCCAGGTTTCTGTGAAATGATTGTAAAGGGAACAGGTGTCGAGCATAATGCATTTGAGCAGTTCCGGGTTGTTCGTGGTCTTTTGAGCAGATGCAACGCGGGATCCAGTACGGGCTGGCCTTCCTGTGTTACAGGAGAAGTGGCAGTTGCGGCAGGTGAAAGGTCCTTTGATTGATCACAGGGGGACATACAACAGCTGTTGTTCTGGTGTCCTGGGTCCAGGGCCAACAGCTCCATGGCGGTCTAGTGGCGGAGTGTTGAATGGCCAGGGGTCCTGGAGCTGGGCATGGTCCAGGAGCGGATGGGCGCAGACAGGCTTGCCTTTGGTGTGCGCCAGTGGCATGCCAGCAGTGCAGTCGGCCATTTGCCTGTATAAGTAGTCCTGGGAGGTGGGGCAGTTGTGGGGGCACACGGGCATTTGGGATTTGACTCTGTGGCCATACGGTGTCTGATGTGTATAATGAGACTCATCACCTTTTGAGCCACAGACTGGCCAGCCAGTTCCCTTCGTAGTCTACTATGACCATCTTAACGACCACACCACCTCTGTATATGCATCAACAAACCAACCGTAGCAAAGCAAAAAGCTGAATGACTCCTGACTGGTGGTTTCCCCCCCTCTCTTGGACCTCCAGGACAATAAGCTTAAACTAACCAAAACAATGATTGAGGGTCCATTGTCCCTTAGAGCGTAATGAGACCTGGATTGGCTGCTGTGTTGACACTGGAGATGTGCGGAACGGAACACGAGTAAGACCACCAGTGGCTTCCCTTAGAAATCATAGGGATCCTTTTTGGAATCTATCAGCGCAGCTTACCGTCGAGCTGCAGCAGGCAGCAACCTTGACAGACTCCTTGGCCACATCTCCTCCCACAGTGCATAGGGCTCCCTGGCAAATGTAAGCCTGCAGACCCCCTTGCAAGGTCGCATAGCTTTCAAAGTGGTACCATTGGGTTGCAATATATCATCTTATATAGGCAGGGGCACAGGCTGTGGCGCATGCTCGTGTGTGGCTCTGAGAGACCCCCCTATATGGTTTGCACAATTTCATGCCTCGCCTTGCTCCCCCTCTTCCTGAGGCTTCTAAGAGGTGGAGGAGTTACACTCAGTTGGAGACTAGCGCCAACAAATCGACCATTATGCTACTACCAAAAGAAGGCAAAGATCTATTGGAATGACGCAGCTACAGGCACATATCCCTCATTGTTGTGAATGTCAAAATCTTGGCCAAAATCTTGGTAACCATACTGGGCAGAGACATCCCTTCTCTGATACATCCCTCTCATGTAACCAGAGTGGTCATCTCGGAACCTCACGAGAATAGTAGCACACTTATTATGGATGTCCAGGAACTCGGACCGGGAAACATTAGTCATTTGACTTGATGCAGAGAAGGCATTTGATTGGGTTTGGGCTCGTTAACCGGTCTATAAGTAAAGTAAAATAGTTGTATCAGAACTCAGAGTCACAGTTTAACTGTGGCGCTTTTCTCTTGCACAATTTCCGCATCAGACAGCGAATGAGACTAGACTCCCAAATTTCCCCATTAATGTTCCTGTTAGCCATAGAGCCTTTAGCGACGGCACTGAGATTCTCTCCTGGGCTCAGTGGCGTATCTGTAAAATCAATCACTGTGAAGGCGCTCTGACATTCTCATGACCATCAGTAACCCAGAAGATTCAATACCCATCCTCATGGAACTCTTAAACACCATTTCCAAATTCTCCAGATGCAAAGTGAAATGGGCCACATGTGAAGTAATGCCCGTGTCCAGGATCACCATGAGTACCTGCATTGAGGGTTTCCAATTTAGGTGAGTGCAGAAAGGCGTGAAATACCATGGACTTTTCCTCAATAGAGACCTTTCCAATATGATAGAATATAATCTGCTACCACTCTTAACTAAAACCTGAATCAACTTTGACAAATTGTCTGATATCAAGTTGTTCTTATAGGTCAGTGTCCAGACCTTAAAAATGGTTATCACGCTTAGGTACAATTATGTCTTTTGAGGCTTCCAATTCTGATTCCCTAAAAACTACTAAAGCAAACTGACTCAGCCATTAAATCCTTCACATATGGATCCATTTGCCCCCGGGTGAAGATGTATAAATTATACACAGATACTGAGCAAGGAGGACAATGACTACCCCACATGACCTCATATTATATGACACAACAATTGTCTCACTTCATATACTGGATCCCCACTCTCCCATACTCTCCCTTATGGGTTACTATTGAAATAAACATACTATTGTGTGACAGAACCTTGGGGTCTCTCTACAAGCCCTGCCCCTCACTCTGCAGTCAGATAACCTGTAATCAGAGCAACACAAACGATGTGGAAACATGCACATAATCTTCTGGGAAGAAATCCTTGGCCTAATTCTGCAACACACCCCCTTTGGCACAACTGTGGAATCTAGATAGTATGCCCTCCTGTGTCCTTGCCAGTTAGGAGAGAGATCCCATAGACCAGTTATTTGCAGTTGACATCCTTAAAACATTTCCAGAACTCAAATCCGGTTTGGTCCAACTCCATCGATCATACACTTAATTGAGACATTGCCTTAGGAGTCAATTAGCAGCTGATACATATGCCCTCAAGTGTTCTCCTATCCGACAATATCTTGAGACTTGGGGAAGACAAAAAGTCATGGTCTCTGGACTATATGGTTTCTTGATTGACAAGCTTTTCTCCACCCGACATGGGAACTCCCACGGGATCAATGGCAGACCTGGCTACATCCGGACTCCACACTGGAGGACTCTGGACGACCTTCTAAGTGCACACAAAACTTTTCTCCCTGAGGCCAAACTCGAATATTATTACTTCAAGTGCCTGCATTATTGGTCCTGACACCCAGAAATTGCACAGATCCGGTCTGCTACCACATGACTCCTGCTGGAGGTGTGGATGGGCGGCCTTACACACTTTCACTGACACTATACAGCACTTGATCCCTACTGTTCTGCGGTGTGGCCCATGTTGGAGAGCGTGCCTGGACTTTAGACGTTCCCTTGATGCATCTCACACTTCTCCACAACATAGCACACTGTGTAATATCCATTAAAAACAACTAACGGTGGCTCGTGATGGCTTTGGCTGCTGTGATGGAGTGTATTGGCGCCCATCCTTCCCATCCTCCCAGAATAGTTGTCCGAACTCGCCATAGTTGGAGATTGTGAGCAAATCATTTACAAGTTCAGTGATCAGATGGAGCTCTTTGAAGCGATCCTGGAGCCATTTATCAAGACCTAGGCTGCCCCTAGGTGACCAATGATGGCCAACTTCCTATCAGACAAGGAGGGCTGGCAACTTCCCAGATGACCCCCCCCAAAGGGAGACAAAAGCCTACATAAGACTCCCTATTAAAAAAAAAGCTTGAGAGGGCCACTGGAGGGTCGTGGCACATGCAGTGGGAGGCCAATCCGCACTCTCAGAGCTGGGTGTGGATTGGCAATTATTTTTATGGCCACTTAGGCCCTCTGCCAGTGGATAATTCCTAGATGTGATTAGTCTCTGAATAGCACTGTTCTTCTGTTTTGGATTATAGGCACTTATGGAGTGACCCCACCTAGTTTAGTCATTGTTTAAGATGCTGTGTCTGGGGCGGGGGCAGGGACTCACTGTCCCATACTGAAGATGCTAACGACATTTACTATACTGTATTGTAGTAGTTTGTATCAAGTAGTTTGTATCATTGTAAATCTTTTGGTATGATTCAAAATCGTCATAAAGAACTGCATTAAAGAAGAAAACATATGGTGTAGTATCCTTATACCTGGGTGAAATGCTGCTTAGTGAAAGCAACCGGAGAGCAAAAGCTTCAGCTCTGGTGTCCAACAGACATATCAATCTGCAAGCACTGGCATCGGATGTGGTCCCTTTGCAGGTGTCATTACAGACAACTGTAGTTACAAGAGCTCTAGTTATTAATACATCCGTAAAAAGTATAACAACGCATGTAAAGAGAGCGGGCGTTGGGTCAGCTCTCTTCACGTGTTTCTCATGGTTTGCCATTGCTTGGAAGGGCTGAGTGTCAAGGTCACGGCATTTTGAGGCTGGCGATGCTGTCCCTTTAATATTACCATTAGAATCTGGTGATCAGAACAAGTAGTCCTTTTGTTAAACTGCAGATGCAACATGACATATAACTTGAAATCGAGACACAATGTGCTTTCTTTGGTGGATTTTATTTTGCTGCCACAGCCACATTTTCATTGCTGAATTATGGATTTACCAATTGCTAGTTTGACGCTTAGATTTGTCTCAAAATAAAGGCACAGTGCTGTTCACTCTTTGCCCTTGAGCCCTCCATGATCATATAGAGGAACCAGGCCTGAGGCCGAGTTACTATATTCGGTCAAGGAGCTCAATGGAACTTACAATATCCTTTTAACATTAACAGAAGGGTGTGTTATTCCTTTTAATACAGAATTGCACTATCACCTTTCCCACAAATCTCTTAAATCCTTGGGGCATATTTATGAAAATAGTGATGCTGGGCAGTGTAGCAAGTCACCTTGCTGTGCCGCCTTGTATCACAGGGAAAGGGCAGGATTGCAAAGTATTTAAGACATACAGTGCATACCTGTCCTTCCCCCTGCACTGGCACACGATGGGCCGTTCAGCGCCAATGCGGGCACCCTTGCACCATGATGCAAGGGTGCCTGGTTGCATGCAGGATTGTTTTTGTGCAGAAAAGGAACACCTATTCTATATCTGGCATATTCCCTCTATCTGTGTGTGCGGCAGAATGTGCTGCGTTGCAGTACTCCATGAAGCCATTTAAAGCCACACAAAGTGGCTTTGTGTGGCGTCCTAAATCTGACTTAGATGTTTGCATCACACATATACCACGCGGGGTGGTGCAAGCATGACACAAACCTGTCATAATTATGCTCCTTGGTGTGTTGGTTTTTCATATGAAAGAGATGGCATGTTTGAATACATGAAAAATAAAAGTAGATAATGCAGTGTGAATTTTAATGCACCAAAAAACAGGTAGTAATTTGTTGCAAAACAAATATTAGAATGAGTAGCTGGCGCTCCATTTTCAATGAGGCCATGTTGCAGTAATGTATGTAAATTTCTTCTGTTTATTAGTTACTTCAAATGGTAACGTTACAGCCAGCCATCACGTGTTTCATGATGGTAGGTCTTACCCATTGACTCCATTAGGGTTGCAATGAGGTACATCCACCTCCAATTCAGCATTGCTAAAAATTCGAATTATGGAAGTAATCCACGAGCTACCACTTCCAGAAAACGTTACTTTAAAGTATTTTAACCACAACCCATTTGGGAGACGCGCATATGCAACTACAGCCCTAATGAACTCCATGGTTAACACCTACCATTATGGAATGTGTTGACTGGCTGGAAATGTATTGTTTAAAGTAACTAATTAACAGAGGAACCGTACATATCCGGCTGCAATACTGCCTTATTGGAAATTGGAGCGCTGACTGCTGATTTAATTTGTGGTTCCTGACAATGCATTGTAATTTTGGCGGATGGCTCTGCCAGCATGACAGAGCCATCTGGCCAAGTTACAGTGTTTTTTACTTTAAACATAGAATTCCAAAGCAGGATTTTCTTTTTTGAAAAAAAAAAATGACCCCCCCCCCCTATCATGGCAGTTTTCTCCCATGGTCAGGCGGGCACTGAGCACTTTTCAAGGCCCCTCACCACCAGGTTTTTCCTGGGGGTGACGGGCATCGAAAACGGAAATATGTCCGCTCATCTTAATTAGGTGGGCTGACATATAGCCAATGTGTCTGGCGTCATCAGCGATGCGACGGAGTTCTCTCTCTGCCAACAATTAACGTATCCCTCTGTCTCTGAATTGTAAAGTAAGGGCGTGGCTGCTCTCCCCATCCGCGGGCAGCCATACGAACTGGGACCTGTCCTGACTTTTCACAATAGCTGTATGCTCAACAACTGGATCATAGGTGTGTGAAGACGTGTCTCTTCACATCCCAAAAACTCTTGAAATATTAGAATGAGTTAGATCAAAATCAGATTCAAAATGCTGTAGCACGGAATGTGAAGAAACATGCGGAAATGATGTTTTTCCTGAATGATCTATAGCATGAAAGAAATAGACATGTTGCCAAAAAAACTGTTCTTATTTTCTTTGTTTAAACTGCAGCTTAAGTTATGCTCCATGAACTGCCTTTCACCTTGGCTGATGACTGTGCCAGCAGGCATTATGGCATCACAACTTAACTGTAATAGCTTATTACAGTTGAGCAGCTATGTAACTTCTTTAGCAAAGATAACGAAAGATGTCACAACTTGAATGTAATAAGAATGGGCTTTATACAGGCCCTGCAGGCTCCTGCCTATCTTATTAGTATTGCTATTATTAGTAGTAGTAGTAGTAGGAGGAGGAGGAGGAGTAGGAGTATTAATGGCAGTATTAGCTGCAGTAGTGGAAGCAGTAAAAGTAGTAAAAAAAAACACCGACATGTAATTGCATTAATGAACCATTCTTTTTTCTGCTATACATAACTTAACATAGTTAGCCATACCCACCTAAGATTTCTTTTTTTCTTTGTTTCTTTGTTTGTTTGTTTGTTTGTTTCTTTCTTTCTTTCTTTCTTTCTTTCTTTCTTTCTTTCTTTCTTCCTTTTTTATATAGCACAGACATTACCCAAAGGTGCTAGAGAGCTTTCCAACAAAAATAGATCCTTACATAAGGCACACAAATAACATTACCAGAAGATAGGCAGAGAGCATTAGCCTATTGTATAAATTGCGGCAGTCATAAAAATTTTGCAAGAGGATGAGGACTGATTGTTCAATGAAACTGAAATAGAGAGGTAAGCTTCAAAGCACCAATCAGTCCAGAGACTGAACTTACGAGTTAAAAACTGCAGAGGAGAGGTTAACTAAAAAGTCTTTGAAAAAGAGGGGCTTTCAGCTCAAATTAAAAAATAACCTTCGAGATGGTGGTGTGTAGTTTCGGAGGTTTCACACTCTGGTCACGCTTCCTGAAAAGGAATGGGCCATACATCACTCCTTATTAAAAGCCGTGGGTTCTAGCAGCAGTGCATCGCAATTCTGTGATGGTCTAGGTTACCAGATAACTTGAGTTTGTCAGGCAAGTAACATGGAGTGTGTGTGTGTAGGGCCTTGTGAGTGATACAAGCTGTCTTGAATTGCAGCCCAGGCTTTAGTGGGCAGCCAATAAAATGTAAACAGTATCTGAAATATGGTCATTCCTTTTAGCCCATAGATGCAATGTGCTGCAGAATGTAGGGTTGATTTACGAGGAGTCAGCTGAATCTTGGGAAGTCCAGTCAAGAGCGAGTTACAGTGATCTCTTCTGGATAGCACCAGTGATTGGCTAAGAGTTTTAAGATATTGCTCTGCATTTCTGGTGTGCATTTCTGGCCATGGCGGTGATCTGTGATTGTAACTTGAGGCTTTTGTTGTGGATAGCTCCTAGTGGTTTGGCACTGTAGACAGTAGTGGGCATGCAGTTAAGGATGGTGAGCGTGTCCATCCATGATTGTACCCGCAGCAGTGATTTTAATGGAGAAATGAGGAGGAATTCAGTTTTGGATGGGCTCAGTTTTAAATGATGGGACGGCATCCAGTCTTGAACGGTGTTTAGTGTGTTGGCAAGGTTTCAGATGTCATTTGGAGTATAGTTGGGTTTGATCCCTGATTTTATTAGTAAGGCGCCAAGGAGTTCGACATAAAGGTTAAACAAGGTTGGGGTTACAATAGGTCCTTGCGAGACCCTTGGACCTAAGGCCATTGTTATTGAGAAACAAGTATCATTTTTATCCTCTGCAACCTGCCCATGAGGTATGATTCAAACCATTTTATGATCATGCCAGCTATGCCCATCCAATTTTTAATCATGCCAGGAAGCATACAGTGATCTTCTCTATCAAAGCTGCCAATAAGGTCGAGAAGAGTAAGGAGTTGCCTGAATCCATGACACAAAGTGCATCATCAACCACCTGGAGCAGTGCTGTTTCTGTGCAGCAGTCTTGATTAAAAGTTTTAAAACCTGATTGGTATTTGTGTAGGAGATTGTTGTCTTAGTTAAATTGAGTATGTTGGTCTGCTACCCAACTTTTAAAAATGTTTGCAAGAAAAGGGAGTTTAGAGATAGGATGAAAATTGTTAAGATTGTTTGCATCTGGAAATTGTATTTTGAGGAGTGGTGTAACTTGTCTAATCTTGAAGCAGTCATGAAACATTCCTTTGATAAGGGAGAATTTCACAAATGTATTCTAGTAGGGGAGCATGTGTGTGCAAGAGTCTCTGGCAACATTACCAGAATGTAGTCCACAAAGTGGTTTTATGGTTTGGTCTTCAAGACGGTTTTCGGCAATTATTCCTCCACAGTTGTGTCAAAGAGTTGACAAAGGTTCTTGAATTTGCACGTAGTTATCTGGTTGGGAATTCTTCTCGTTTTGTGGCAGCGTCAACAAATCTGATTAATTAGGGGTGCTGCTAACAGGTTTGACAAGTTTGAAAACTTGTTTACTTTGGTTCTTGGTTGAATCGATGAGAGATTTAAAGTGATTTGATTTCACTGTGAAAATGCTTCTTTTCTACACTGATTGTGCATTTTTGAGACATGAGGTTGATGGTAGTAGGCTATTGTCTCCATTTCTTTCCAGTATATTCAGCGCTTTTGTTTACTCATACAAAGTATTAATAAACTGGAGACCATACCCACCATTCCTAAATTCCTCCTTGCCCACCACACCTGCTTAGCTACCGCAGCTACGTACATACCTAACTTGCCACATCTAGCTCACCTACCTACCCTAATTACCATAATTTACCCTGCCTACCATACTAAATCTAATATACCTAGCTACAATACATAACCTACATACCTACCGTAGATAACCTACCATGCCAAACATTCCTATCATACCTAATCTACCATATCTACCACTCCTAACCTACCATACCTACAGTTTCTAACCTACCATATTTTGCTTTTTTCCAACTATGCAATGCATATATCATATGGTAATCTTTATACTTTGCTGTAGTACTTACCAAATTATAAAATGCAAAGTTACATTTATTGTGTTAGTTTCTAAAAACAATTACAGGGGGCGTGGCCAAGATGGCGGCGAGGTAGGACGCGTCTCCCTGCCTCTCCCGCCGGCTGCTCAAGGAAGGCATCGATTCCGGGCCGCTCATAGCCCTGATGTAAGCCCTAGTCGATGCCTGAGCAGGGCACCGGCCGGGGGCACCCCGAGATTACTGGTTGGACAGCGACAGACGCCGGAGCTAGCCATCAACGCGCTGCGGTTGAACTCAGAGGCTGTGGGCGGAGCGGAGGCCTGCTGGGCCTGGTCCCGAAGGCCTATCGGGGATGCGAGGCAGCGAGCTGACGACACCAGGGTGAGTGGCATCAGCCCCCTGGAGCAGCATTGCGGACCACTTGGCGGCACCGAGGCTGGCTGGACGAGGGAGCCTCCGCACACAGCACCCTGTGCTACGGCTCTGGAGGAGCGGCCTGGAGCCGGTAGAGACCACGTATAGCACCCGCCATCTTGCCCTCCGGTCGCATTGCCGGACCAGCTCCCTACGGGAGGGGGCAGATTTGGCCAGGAGCCTTCCCAGAGGTGAGGGCAGCGTACTGCGTCCGCTCCTAGAGAGCGCTGGGTCAGCGGAACCTTGTCCAGCCGAACGGTGAGCGCACGAGGGGCTGTGCTCCAATACCAGCGGGGCCTGCGACTCGATCACAGAATGCATTCCCAGTGAGGGGCCCCAAAGAAGGCCGCACTCACCGCTAGCCTCCACGTGGCACATCACATCTGAAGCGGCCCTCCTGACGGCCAGCCGGCTAGGCCTCCCTGCCTGAGGCATGGAGGTGAGCAGCTCTAGCCGAACACAACGCTAGGGCTGGGGGTATTCGAGCGCGGTCACCGTTAGATGCGGTCGCCTAGTGTATGGCCCGGCGCTCCACGGAAGCAGCCTGGCTAGGCCCTGGTGCAGCTTGTGGCATATTTGGGGGCCCCCCGCTTAACCCCGGCCCATCCAAACACTGGGAGAAGCTCACTCAGCAGCGGGAGGGGCCAACAGACCACGTGGCATGCTCTGTGCTTGGTGTGCCCACTTCGCACTGAGGTGGAGAGACAGATCCGCACTCCCCCAGCACCTGAGCAGACCCGCACTACCTGACCAGCACTAAAGGTGAGGGTGCATCCCCGGCTGACCACGATGACAGCAGTGGTACTACACACGAAGTCCGCTTGGCGGGTAGCTTGAAGGGTGCAGTAGCACGGGGCCTGCACCCGGGGTGGCAAGGAGAGAGACGGACGTGGCCCACTCTGGTTGGTGGTTCTTTTTTCCATAAGTACACCGAGGGTCAGATGCTGGTTCCGGGTCTTTCTCCACCTGCTCATGCATTGGCTCAGGGATCCAGCCATCATTACGCCAGGGGGCTCTCTCGAAGCCCGACCACGTCCACGTATCGCACGGTGGGATGCTGAAAAGAGACACACAGCTCCACTCTCACACCATCCATCCTCCCTGGTGGGCAATGACCATGACTTCCACCCGGGGCGAGAAGGACAAAACACTTAAGTAACTTTTTGCACGGGTCCAAGATGGAGGGGTGGGGGACCCTACACTGCCTGACACCCTGGCACAGATGGGTATCCCCAACAAGGAGCCAGTGACATGGGCCTTCCTGGAGTCTTTGTTCTCGACCCTGCAAGATGACCTCCAAACACTGAAACGTGAATTAATCGCAGAGATCAAGGATGTCCGTAAAGACATGGACTGCATAGGGGTGCGTGTGGCAGCGTTGGAGGACAAGAGCGACACCCGGGACACTGAAGTGGCAGTCCTGCAGCAGGAAGTGATTCAAATACATGATCAGCAGGTGGACGTACAAGCTCATCTGGAGGACCTTGAGAATCACTTGCGCCGCCATAACATTAGAATTAGGGGGGTGAGGTTCAATGAAGAGGCTGGCGACATCTTCACCGATGTGAGAGAACTCTTTAATCATGTATTGGGTAATCCGCTGGACACAGATCTTAAATTGGACAGAGCGCACAGGGTGGGCCCTTCCCGCACGGCCACCGCTCCACCTGCAGACATCTTAGTCTGTGTTCAAGACTTCCGCACCAGGGAAGAGATCCTGCGTAAGGCCAGAGCACTTCACTCAATCACATTCAGGAACCAGACGCCAGTCCTTTACCAAGACCTAGCTGCCATCACGCTTCAAAAGCATAGGACATTCCGACCTATCACAGAGGCCCTATGCCAACGCAACATCACATACTCCTGGGGGCACCCATTCCGCCTCATCTTTCGACACAATGGCAAGCTTTATCAATTCCGCTCCCTGTCGGAAGCAGCAGATTTCTAGGGATCGGCATCCTGGAAGACAGCGATGATGGTGACCACTTCGACCGTGGGCCAAGCGACGGGCGACCACGATGGAGTCGAAGTCGTCGCACTAACCAGCCAGACCCTGAGGCTGCCAAGAGGGAGAAGCAGGCAGCCCTTGAAGCCCTACCAGAAGCCTTTGCCAAGACATCGACCTCATGAACGAGCCCAGAACAAGTATCATTTCACTTACTCAATGCCTTGAGCGGTCAGGGAGGTGTGGGGGGCTGCACTTGGCCACACTATACCCCTGTAGACTTCGATCCTGATCATCTATGGATGACGGACAGATGACTGAACCTCAGACTTTTCTAGGGACCTGTGCCCTTGTTTTTACATTCTTTGTGGATTTTTTTGTTCACCTCTCACCCTCTTCTCCCTTCCTCTCCCTTTTTTTTCTCTTTGTGGGGCCTTCCGTCCACTGAGTGCAGCTACTTACATATCTGCGGTGCTAGCGCCGGGCGTCCCCTTCCAAGGGCCCTGAACATTGTACATAGCTTCCAGGTTAACGCACCTCACAGCACACCCAGCCCCTTGATTTAGATGTCACCATCCACACTTAAAGTTCTCACACCTAATGTGAGAGGGCTTAATAACCCCATAAAAAGCAGGGCAATCCTTTCCTCCTGAGATAGCACTGGCGCTGATATCTGCCTCCAACAGGAGACACATCTACTCTCACGATACCGCAACCGGCTTAGGTCCCGCGCCTCTCAGACACAATTTTTCTCTTCGGGACCTTCCAAGACTGCGGGGGTGGCTATCTTGGTTTTCAGGGCTTTCAGGGGGAAAGTGGTACAGAAGGAGGCCGAGATAAAGGGCAGACTGCTTATATACCAATTTACCATAGGGGGTCAGACATTAATTATAGGGTCTATCTATGCACCTAATGAAGGCCAAGAACGCTTTCTACATGCAGACCTCACTGAAGCCACGGAGACGCAGGAGCGCAAAATATTGATTGGGGGAGACCTCAACTTAGTTTTCGGCAATGAGTTACACAGATCGGCGCAGCGCACAGGTCAAGTAGGTGCACTCTTGCGCACAGGGCTCTCTAGACTAGACGATCTAGGCTTAGTGGACTTATGGATAGGACTGCACGGTAAATTCCGTTACGCTTGCGGAATTTGCGGAATTTGGGTAATTTCGTGTTCCACGTAGAATGCGAAATGGCCCACAATTCAACGATCTGCAGCTTCGTGGAATTTTTTGCTAGTTTGCGCTTTCAAAATGCATGTTCGCAAGATATTTCCCCCCGAGCACGCAAACAGCATTCGCGAACAGGAAAAAAGCATAGTGAACAAGCAATTCCGCGTGTTTGCAGAATTTTTGCGTGCTCGCGGAGATTTTTTACCGTTTCGCAGAGCATTGCGTAGCGCGACTATGTAAATTCCGCCCACCCCTACTTATGGAGACACCACCATCCCCAGCTCCGAGAGTTATCATACTACTCTAATGCCCATAAAACCTACGCCCGGTTGGACTATTTCCTAGGCTCGAAGACGATCCGGAGCATCACAACGTCCACAGACATCCTAGTCGCATCATTGTCCAATCACGCCCCAGTAGTAGTTACACTGGAACTTCCAGCTACCCAACGGCCGTCTGGGCACTAGCGCCTGCGTGACACTCTCCTTCACCTACCAGACATGGTTGCTCAGATACAGCGCACACTGGACGACTACTTGGTACACAACGACAACCCTGACACACCCATGTCCACTAGGTGGGAAGCTCTAAAAGCGGTCGTCCGAGGCGAAATAATCACCATTTCCTCCGCAGACAATGCAGAGCGTAAAAGGAAGAGAGAGGACCTTACACAGAAAGTGCGCGAATTGGAACAGATGCATCGATACACAGGAGCCCCACGCATCTTGCGTCAGCTAATCGTGGCTCGGTCGCCGAAAAGGCCTTTGATCGCGTTCACTGGCCCTACCTATAGCAGAAAATGATCCGCATTGGCCCGGGGGGGGGGGGAAGATGCAAACCCACATTCTCAATTGTTACCGTTCTCCTACAGCAACAGTAAGGCTTAACGGGCACGCATCCACCCCATTTTCTATCAGCAGAGGCACAAGGCAAGGATGCCCTCTGTCGCCCCTGCTCTTTTCTCACTATATGGAACCACTGGCGCAGAGAGTCAGGGACTATCCTCACATCACAGGCATCCGCTTCGGGGGGACACGCACACCTTAAGCCTGTACGCGGATGAAGTCCAAATCACTCTGACAGATCCCGGGACTGCTTTGGGAGCCTTTTTGGGGGACCTGGACTCCTTCATGAGGGCCTCCGGGTTCAAGGTTAACATTACAAAATCCACGGCATTGAATCTCTCGCTGCCGCCACAGGTGCGGGCAATTCTTCAGGCTCAGCATCATCTGTAGTAGTCTGATGAAGCACTTCCATACTTGGGCATTCAGCTGCCCCAACCCTGTAGGCCATGAGAACGGTTAATTATTCTCAACTACACACGCAAATCTGCAATGACCTGCGGCGATGGACGCACTACCCGATTTCATGACTAGGGCGTATTGCGGCTATTAAAATGACGATCCTCCCTAAAATACTGTACCTCTTTCAGACCCTTCCCTTGCAGCCTCCTACTGCATCGAGTACAGTCGGAACTCTCTCTTCTCATCTGGCAAGGGTGCAAGACGAGGATGAAAAAGACGGTCAGCTTCCTGCTACCTAATGAAGGGAGACTCGGGATCCCAGATCTCACGCTCTATTACAAAGCAACACAGCTTCGGCACTTGGTCGAATGGAGCCGGGCTGAATCAGAGAAGCACTGGCTTTTCCAGGATTGTGCGGTTGCAGGTACATCCCTTATGAAGATTCCCTTTCTTAGGAAATCCATGCGCCCGCCCAACCTTTATGCCTCAAAAGTGACACGCACCACTCTTTTGGTCTGGGACCAGACCAGCAAACGCCATGGGTTGATGACCTTCCCTTCTCCACTCACACCCCTTTTTGACAATACTGATTTTAGCCCTGGGTTGGGCACGACGTCCTTCCCGTTATGGAAAGCCATCGGATGCCGAGCACTGGGACTTTTATTTGACACTGAGTGCATCGTTCCTTTTTCCCAGCTCCGGACCGCTTATGGCCTCCTTGAGTCTGAACGGCTGCACTATTTACAAGTGTGGCACTGGGCCATGCACCCCGAAAATCAATCACAGGCGGGCAGACGCCTCACCATGTACGAATGATGGCTTATCACACGGCCCTCAGACAAGAAACTGACTTCGGATCTATACAAAATGCCTCTGTTCCGCTACACGCACACCTACCACGCAGGCTGAGCACGGTGGTAAAAGGACCTTGGCCGCAATTTTAGTAGTAAAGAGTGGGAAGGAGCATGCTATAGGGCACGCCACACTGCGAGCCATATCGGCCTCACCGAAACACTCACCAAACTAGTGTACTATTGGTACTACACTCCAGAGAGGCTCCACCGGACCAACTCTGCACAAAGTCCAGACTGCTGGAGGGGGTGTGGGAAGACGGGCACACTAGTCCAACTTTTATGGAAATGTGAACATCTACAACCTTACTGGATGCAAATACTTGACGACTGTTAGACCTGTCAGCCCTAGGGTGGTCTTTCCCTGTATTTTTGCCCTTGCCTATTTTTTTCACCCTCTTTTTCGTTGGCCTTAGGTCTCCGAGCGCCTTTTCACTGCTAATCAGTGTTAAGGTGCAGGTGCTCTCTTCCCCCAAGATGGCTGCCACAGGCCCCTGCTACTGCGGAGTGGCCTTCTTAGTAGCACCCTAGTTGCCAGGAGCTGGCTGGGACCCTACAACAATGTTGTGACACCAGCCCGCCTTTTTGTCCCATAGCTAGAGTGGGGAAGCTCCTGGAACTTGCTGGAACCTTTTAGAAGAAGGGTGGGGTTTTTAGTCAGTTGGGGCGACGCAGACCTGGGGGAACCTACGCAGGAGTTTTAGGCGGTAGGGCCTAGTCAGGGACCTATGCCACTGAAAGTGACAGGGCTTAGGTGCTGCCTTTTAAGTTGAGTGAGGGATCCTGAACTAGCCCACTGATCTGGCCCAGCGGGAGGGGAACCCAGGGACTACCTACCAAGCCTGACTGAGGACTCCCTTCAGTCACCAACTCAACCTACCCCCACCCCCCCAAGGAACAAAACTGCGAAGGGCGCCAGATCCAACAAGCGCCAGAAGAACAACAGAACCTTACCAAAGAAACTTACTACTGAAACTTACTACAGAAACTTACTGCTGAACTGCTGGGGGATTGACCAGGTACCAGCGCTGTGCTACCCCTTCGCTCCCTGACGTCCCCCCGATATTGCCCTGCCCCTGACGTGTGGCCTGTCCTCCCAGCTGCCCTGCTCGGCGCTGGAGTCCCATCGGATTGTCACCCTCAAGCTGCAGGCCGGGCCTTAATTTCCCCCGCCCCGCTGGGGGGCCATAAAAAGCACTCACCGCTGCGGCCCGGGGGCGCAAAGATTGTCCCTGCTGTCACCCAGGGCCCGCGGAGAAGCCCGGGGCCCCCGCCGCTGCCGTCGCAGCCTGAACAGCGCGCGCCAGAATTCCGCGAAGGCCTCGCTAGGCCTGAAGCCATCCCGCAAGGGCCGCGCTAGGCCTGGTAGCCAGCAACCCGCATCACGTGATGGGGGCGGGCTGCCCGACGCCTCCCCCGCCGACTCCTGAAGCAGTAGAGGCCGCGCCCCCGCAGGCCGCGCTGTCAACGGCGGCCGCGGGTGCACCTCCGGCCCCCACAACCTCGCTGGCTCATCGCTTGAGGAGGAGGCCCTCGACCCGGAGATCGCCGGGAGGCCGGAGAACCCTCGCAAGGGCCCACGTCGAGCCACAGAGTAAGGTAACCCCCAGGGGAGGAGGGCGGGAGGCCCGAGAGAGGCCCGGAGCTCGCCCCTCCCCTGGGGGAAGCCCTTCGTCAAGTCTGCTTGGAGCCCCCCCTATATTTCGCACCTGGATCCCCGGAGCAAGTTGGCGCCGAGACGAGCTTTGGGGAACTGTGAGGTTTAGCGCTCAGGGACAGTATGTTTAGCGCTTCCGTGACTGACCCGATAGTGCTGCCATGACCAGCCACATGTAAGGAGCCTATGTAAGGCCATGGTTCATGCATCGAAGTATTCCCAGTTCTGAAGCGCTAGTGCTTTGATAGGTGCAGCGCTATGTTCATACGCCTGGTTTAAAAAGGGCCCTATTGGGAGCGCTATTGATTTGCCAAGTGCAGCGCTATGCTTGAGGGCCATAACTGACGCGCTATTGCCTTGCTATGTGCAGCGCTATGTCAAATGCCATGTTTTAAAGCGCTATTGCCTTGCTATGTGCAGCGCTAGGTTAAATGCCATGTTTTAAAAGCGCTATTGAAATGCTATGTGCAGCGCTTTGCGTAAACGCTTTGTTTGACGCTCCCCAGGATCACCAGGTGTCGCGCTTTGATTCAATGCCAGGTTTTGATGTTGGAATGAACTGCTAATCTATTCCTAAAGAAATGCTTTTGATCCTAAGGTTGATCTAGATAAAACTGATTGGTTTTATTCCAACTACTGTGTGGTGTCAATTATTGCGTGCGTTTCCTGTCTCAGTGGATGTGTGTGCTGTATGGTTACTTTACACGTAAGCCTTTGGGTGCCTACCTGCTAGAGTCACGCTACCCCCTTAGGGCCTGGTGACCCCCGGTCCTACATTGTTGGCCAGCGGTGGGATAAGGACCTGTGACTATACAGCACCCTCCAGTGAGACGGAGGGCGCCGCAATTAGACGTCTATTGTGTATGTTAGCTCTGCATCTTTTATTGCTGCATTAATTGTCCCCCACTGTCTAGACTGAGTGTGTGGAGGCCTGGTTAGCCCAGTACTGTTACCTGCATCCTAATATTATTTTTTCCTTGATGTCTAGGTCCCCACCTGTCACAATGGAGTTCCGGTTAGCCAACCTTGAGGGGTATACAGTAAGGCAGCTGAGAGAATTCGGACAGGGGATGGGGGTGCCGGGGGCGCGGAGAGCCAAAGAACCGGAACTCCGTACAGCCTTGAGGGCATGGGTTGAGGCCCACCCAGAGGGGAGAGGGGATGGGGGACAGGAGGGGCAGGGTGCACCTCAGGAGGAGAGCGCGCAGGAGGAGCTAGACCTGCTCAATGTTGATGTTTCTGAAAACTTGCCACCAGGGAGACGTTCCGGGGCAAGCAGTAGGACAGGGTCTAGGAGGAGCGCATCACCAGAAGAGTATGAGGACAGGAGGGAGGAGAGGCAGTTGAAGTGGGAGCTTGCCAAGCTGGAACAAGAAAGGGAAAATAAAAGATTAGCGATGGAAGAGAAGAAGCTTGCGCACGAGCTTCAGATTAAAGAGTTGGAGCTGCGAGCTCTACAGTTGAATGCGTCAGGTAAAGATAATGGTGGCAGCGTACCAAAGGCTCATCAGGAGCCACAATTCTATGTGCCCAAGGATGTGATTGCCAGTTACACGGTGGAGGATGACATCGCCAGGTGGCTGGAGGCGTATGAGGTGGCCTTGACAGCCCATGGGGTACCTGAAAGCAACTGGGGGGTGGCCTGTATCGCTACATACCTCCCAATGTCAGGGACACCCTTTTGTATCTAGCAAAGGCGAATCAGGTCAGGTATGCCCCCATGAAAGAGGCGCTACTTAAGAAATTTGGCCTCAACCCTGAAAGGTATCGGCAGAAGTTCTGTGGCAGCCATAAGCTGTCCACGCAAAATTGGGTGGATTTTTTTGACTATGCCCGTAAGGCGCTAGATGGTTGGGTGCGTGGCAGCGAAGCACATGATTACGAGGGCTTAAACAATCTGTTTTTAAGAGAGCACCTCTTGGATAAGTGTTTTCTGGAGCTGCGCCAACATCTGGTGGACCGCCAGTTAACTGATCCCCGTGAGCTTGCGGAAGAGGCGCACATTTGGGTTAGCACCCGGGTGTCTCACAAGGGCCCCGGGGGAGATGGCCCGAAAGGCGGATAGGGTTTCCCCCAGAAGAAAGAGGGCGGAGATAAAAAGGTGGAGTTCTCGCGAGGCCCACAAACTAGACAGTTTGGGAAAGGAGTAGGGACCCCACCTCAATCCAATTCCCCAAGCCCACCTACCCTGACAAGAGTCAGCAGCCAAGGATTGTGCAGTGCTATGAATGTGGGGAGATTGGACACTTCAAGGGCGATCCTCAGTGTCGCAAGAGACCCCCAGCCCCAATGGGCGGGAATAGCCCCGGGGTGGCTAGTGTAGCGCTTGGGGTGGAGCTGCCCCTAGATAGGGAAGGGGAGTGGACAGGCCTGACCCTGGTTTCACTCGGGGATAGAGAGATGGTCTCAGTGGTGTCCCTACCCCCCTAACACTGCTAAATACCAGCAGAGGGTGAGAGTTAACGGGGAGGAGATGGAGGTTCTGAGGGACACAGGTGCCAGCATGACCACCATAGTGAGGCGGCTGGTGTCCCCAGAGCAGGTAGTCCCCGATGAGTTCCATCCGGCCGTGTTGGCTGACGGCAGTGTGAGTCACTATCCAGTGGCTCAAGTTCCGTTTGAGTGTGGAGGAGTCAAAGGCCTATTGAGAGTTGCGGTGAGCCCTGCCTTGCCTGGGGGGTGCTTACTAGGGAACGATCTAGAGCACACCGACTGGAAAGATGTGGAATTTCGAGCCCAAACTGAGATGCTGGGGTTACCAGGATGGACTTGCGTAGTCACGCGGTCCATGGCTGCCCGGCATGGAACTCAACCCGAGTTGGAGCCTGGGATAATGGCCCAACCCAACGCCAATTTTGGAGAGGAGAATATGGTGGAGGATACGCCCCGTGTGAAGGATGGGGAGCCCGCGGAGGTACCCCCGATGTCCGCGGAGGTGGATGTCGTTCCCGTGGGGGACTTGCCGACCCTTGCTGACTGGCATGTGGAAGGAGGGCCTACCCGGGAGGAATTTTGTCAAGCGCAAAGGGAGTGCCCCACGCTTGATGGCATGCGGCGGCAGGCCGAAGCCCAAGCGGCCAATCAGGAGACTGGCGGTTATCACGTATATTGGAAGGATGGCCTCCTGTACAGTGAGCCTAAGGTTCCGGTGCATGGGTCTTCGAGGGCCTTAGTGGTCCCTCAATGCTACCGGGCCTTCCTGTTGGAGTTGGCACACAAAATACCCTTAGCCGGACACCTGGGCCAGCACAAAACCTTTGCGCGGTTGGTCCCACATTTTTATTGGCCCAGGATGAGAGTTGCCTCTGACACCTATTGTAAGACCTGTAAGTCTTGCCAGGCGAGTGGCAAGACTGGGACTAAACTGAAGGTCCCTTTGGAACTGTTCCCGGTGGTCGGGACCCCTTTTGAGCGGGTCGGAATCGACATTGTTGGGCCGTTGGACCCTCCGACCTCAGCGGGACACCGGTTCATTTTGGTATTAGTGGACCACGCCACGCGGTACCCAGAGGCTATTCCTCTGAGGACCATCACTGCACCGGTGGTGGCCCGGGCCCTGTTGGGGATTTTTACCCGAGTGGGATTCCCCAAGGTCGTGGTGTCAGACAGGGGCACAAATTTAATGTCGGCCTATATGCAGGCCATGTGGAAAGAGTGTGGGGTAACCTATCGGTTCTCCACTCCTTTCCACCCGCAGACTAACGGGCTCGTAGAGCGCTTCAACAAAACTTTAAAAGGGATGATCCGGAGCCTACCAGGGGACTTGAGGCGTAAGTGGGATGTCCTCCTCTCTTGCCTGATGTTCTCATACCGTGACGTGCCGTAGAAGGGAGTCGGGTTCAGCCCTTTTGAGCTGCTCTATGGCCATCCCGTTAGGGGGTCCCTCAGCCTAGTGAAGGAGGGGTGGGAGAAGACTTCGAAGAAGCTTCCTCGTGATATTGTCAGCTACATGCTGGCATTCCGCAGCCAGATGGCCAAGCTGTGGAAGGCAGCCTCAGAGAATCTGGAGGCTAGCCAAGCCATCATGAAGGAGTGGTATGACCGCAACGCTCAGACGGTAGAGTTGGACGCTGGACAGAAGGTGTGGGTCATGGAGCCTGGGGAGCTTAGTGCCCTCCAGGACCGGTGGACTGGTCCGTACGAAATTGTGGAGCGACGAGGCCAGACTACCTATGTCGTTGACTTGAAGAACCCCCCCGTCAGCCCCATCGGGTGCTCCACGTCAACCGCCTGATGCCGCACCATGAGCGTTCTGAGCTTGCTCTCCTCATGGTGACGGATGGGAGCGAGGAGGAAGAGAGTGAGACTCTTCCTGACCTTCTGGCGGCCCAGGAGAAGGATGGATCGGTGGAGGGTGTGATCCTCTCCCCATCCTTGACTCCAGAGCAACAGAGGGACTGCCACCAGGTGCTGGGTCAGTACGCCTCGCTGTTCTCCCTCACGCCTGGAATCACTCATTTGTGTACCCATGATGTGGACACAGGAGACAGCCCACCGGTAAAGAACAAGTCTTATCGGCTATCGGACAGAGTGAAGAACAGCATCCAGAGTGAGGTGGCAAAAATTCTGGAGCTGGGGGTGATCGAACCTTCCAGCAGCCCGTGGGCTAGTCCGGTGGTGTTGGTGCCGAAAGCGGCCCCACCGGGCACCACACCGGAACTGCGGTTCTGTGTGGACTACAGGGGATTGAACTCTGTCACGAAGACAGACGCTCACCTGATCCCACGGGCAGACGAGCTGGTGGACCGGCTGGGAGCAGCCCGGTACCTCAGCACCATTGATTTGACGTCTGGGTACTGGCAAAGTGCCATGGCCGATGGAGCGACGGAGAAAACAGCGTTCTCCACCCTTTGAGGGTCACTTCCAATTCAGAGTGATGCCCTTAGGGCTCAAGAATGCTCCGGCCACCTTCCAGCGGTTGGTGAACCAGGTGCTATCTGGCCTGGAGTCCTTCTCAGCGGCATATCTGGATGACATAGCTGTCTTCAGTAGCACCTGGGAGGACCATCTGCAGCACCTCCAGGAGGTACTGCAGGCTCTGCAACGTGCTGGTCTGACTATCAAGGCCAGCAAGTGCCAGATTGGACAGGGATCTGTCGTTTACCTGGGACACCTGGTGGGCGGGGGTAAGGTGCAACCCCTCCAGGCCAAAATTGAAACCATCATGGCCTGGGAGCCCCCCAAGACCCAAACCGAGGTCCGAGCTTTCCTCGGCCTCACTGGGTATTACCGCCGGTTTGTCAAGGGATATGGTACCATCGTAACCCCCTTGACAGAATTGACGTCCAAGAAGCAGCCACGTAAAGTAATCTGGACGGCTGCTTGCCAGGAGGCATTCGAAACTCTGAAACATGCTATGTGTACCGCTCCGGTGCTTGCGACACCGGACTTCGCAAAATAATTCATTGTACAGACGGACGCCTCAGAGCATGGCATAGGTGCGGTGCTCTCGCAACTCAACACCGAAGGCCAAGACCAACATGTGGCCTTTATCTCCAGAAGACTCCTCCCTCGGGAACAACGATGGAGCACCATCGAGCGAGAAGCCTTCGCGGTGGTCTGGGCTCTGAAGAAGTTGAGGCCATACCTCTTTGGCTCTCACTTCCTGACCACCGCCCCCTTCGCTGGCTCATGCCGATGCAAGGCGAAAACCCCAAGTTGCTAAGGTGGTCCATTTCCCTACAGGGGATGGACTTTCGGGTGGAACATCGGCCCGGAGTTGACCGCGCCAATGCTGACGGTCTCTCCCGGTTTTTCCGCCTTAGCGATGAGAACTCCCTAGAGGTTGGGTAGCTC
Source organism: Triturus cristatus (assembly GCF_964204655.1). NCBI lineage: Eukaryota > Metazoa > Chordata > Amphibia > Caudata > Salamandridae > Triturus > Triturus cristatus. The sequence goes on from NC_140590.1 coordinate 563,467,713, forward strand.
TCCCCTCTTTCGGCTGGGGGGGACGCGTGTTAGACCTGTCAGCCCTAGGGTGGTCTTTCCCTGTATTTTTGCCCTTGCTTCATTTTTTCCACCCTCTTTTTCGTTGGCTTTAGGTCTCCGAGCGCCTTTTCACTGCTAATAAGTGTTAAGGTGCAGGTGCTCTCTTCCCCCAAGATGGCTGCCACAGGCCCCTGCTACTGCAGAGTGGCCTTCTTAGTAGCACCCTAATTGCCAGGAGCTGGCTGGGACCCTACAACAATGTTGCGACACCAGCCCACCTTTTTGTCCCATAGCTAGAGTGGGGAAGCTCCTGGAACTTGATGGAACCTTCTAGAAGAAGGGTGGGGTTTACTTTTGCCGGCTTAGAGGGTGGTCACCTGGCCTAGGGCTACTTAAGGAAAGGAGGGAAAATTTTTAGTCAGTTGGGGCGGCGCAGACCTGGGGGAACCTACGCAGGAGTTTTAGGCGGTAGGGCCTAGTCAGGGACCTATGCCACTGAAAGCAACAGGGCTAGGTGCTGCCTTTTAAGTTGAGTGAGGGATCCTGAACTAGCCCACTGATCTGGCCCAGCGGGAGGGGAACCCAGGGACAACCTACCAAGCCTGACTGAGGACTCCCTTCAGTCACCAACTCACCTTACCACCCCCCCCTCCCCAGGAACAAAACTGCGAAGGGCGCCAGATCCAACAAGCGCCAGAAGAACAACAGAACCTTACCAAAGAAACTTACTACTGAAACTTACTACAGAAACTTACTGCTGAACTGCTGGGGGATCGACCAGGTACCAGCGCTGTGCTACCTCTGCGCTCCCTGAAGTTCCCCCCGATATTGCCCTGCCCCTGACGTGTGGCCTGCCCTCCCAGCTGCCCTGCTCGGTGCTGGAGTCCCATCGGATTGTCACCCTCAAGCTGCAGGCCGGGCCTTAATTTCCCCCGCCCCGCTGGGGGGCCATAAAAAGCACTCACCGCTGCGGCCCGGGGCCGCAAAGATTGTCCCTGCTGTCACCCGGGGCCCGGGGAGAAGCCCAGGGCCCCCGCCGCTGCCGTCGCAGCCTGAACAACGCGCGCCAGAATTCCGCGAAGGCCTCGCTAGGCCCGAAGCCATCCCGCAAGGGCCGCGCTAGGCCTGGAAGCCAGCAACCCGCATCACGTGACGTGGGCGGGCTGCCCGACGCCGCCCCCGCGACTCCTGAAGAAGTAGAGGCCGCGCCCCTGCAGGCCGCGCTGTCAATGGCGGCCGCGCCTCCGACCCCCACAACCTCGCTGGCTCATCGCTGGAGGAGGAGGCCCTCGACCCGGAGATCACCGGGAGGCCGGAGAACCCTCGCAAGGGCCCACGTCGAGCCCCAGAGTAAGGTAGCCCCCAGGGGAGGAGGGCGGGAGGCCCGAGAGAGGCCCGGAGCTCACCCCTCCCCCGGAGGAAGCCCTTCGTCAAGCCTGCTGGGAGCCCCCCCTATATTTCGCACCTGGATCCCCAGACCAAGTTGGCGCCGAGACGCGCTTTGGGGAACTTTGAGGTTTAGCGCTCAGGGACAGTATGTTTAGCGCTTCCGTGACTGACCCGATAGTGCTGCCATGACCAGCCACGTGTAAGGAGCCTATGTAAGGCCATGGTTCATGCATTGAAGTATTCCCAGTTCTGAAGCGCTAGTGCTTTGATAGGTGCAGCGCTATGTTCATACGCCTGGTTTAAAAAGGGCCCTATTGGGAGCGCTATTGATTTGCCAAGTGGAGCGCTATGCTTGAGGGCCATAACTGACGCGCTATTGCCTTGCTATGTGCAGCGCTATGTCAAATGCCATGTTTTAAAGCGCTATTGCCTTGCTATGTGCAGCGCTAGGTTAAATGCCATGTTTTAAAAGTGCTATTGAATTGCTATGTGCAGCGCTTTGCGTAAACGCTTTGTTTGACGCTCCCCAGGATCACCAGGTGTCGCGCTTTGATTCAATGCCAGGTTTTGATGTTGGAATGAACTGCTAATCTATTCCTAATGAAATGTTTTTGATCCTAAGGTTGATCTAGATCAAACTGATTGGTTTTATTCCAACTACTGTGTGGTGTCAATTATTGCGTGTGTTTCCTGTCTCAGTGGATGTGTGTGCTGTATGGTCACTTTACACGTAAGCCTTTGGATGCCTACCTGCTAGAGTCACGCTACCCCCTTAGGGCCTGGTGACCCCCGTCCTACAACGACATTGACAAATATTTCAACACGGAGCTCCCTCGGCTCCCAGCATATGTTCTCCTGGGGGTACCAAACCCACTCACTTACACTGAAATCCAGGAGAGGGAAGCAGATTGCAATAGCGCTTGGTACCCCCATCCAGAACATACTGATCCATTGGAGATCCCCCCGGATTCCGGCGCATACAGGGTGGCTTCAGCGGCTGTGGCATATCCTAGGCATGGAAAAGATCTCACTTACAGTGGCCGGGATGGGCTCAACCTTTAGCGAACTTTGGCAGCCATTTTTGTTCTTTCTTGCTCAAGATTTCCGGGAGTTGACCTGCCCCAGATACCTACGCCTCCTGCGACTTAACTCACCGGATCTCTCCACATAGCGGGACCGGCCTCGTGGATGATGCCTAGCGCCGAGCTGCGACATATGGAGTGCAGTGGGCAAGGGGGGGGGGGCTTTAATCTGCGCTTTCTTTTTCTCTCCCCTTTCCCCCTTTTTCTTTGTGTGAGGGGTGGGAATGTTTCAGTTACTTATTTTTTATTTTCCTCATAAATGCAATTATCGATACAAACTATGAGGCTCTGCGTAGCCCGTTTTGATGCCCTTCCGTTTCTTGCATTGCTTCAAGAAAAATATTTCAACCATAAAAACCATAACAATTTACAATCAGACAGTAAATAAATAGCAGCTGATTCCCAAATACAAAAGTTATGAAGATAAAAAAGAGCCAACTTTGCATGTGTAAAATTGTTAAACATTGTTAAAACCCGGAGCCCCATCCAAAATTACATTGGGGAGAGGATGAAAGGCCAACAGATCAATAAAATGCAATGTTCAAGAGTTAATCTCTCCCGGGTGCTTGAGTAGGATTAGGAAAACTAAGAGAGAACCATTGTATGGGTCATGGGAAAGCTGAGAATTAAAAACAGTAACAATAAAAGAATTTACAATAAGCCCCCTTTGCCCTCCCAGTGGCGGGATGGAATGCATTGTGTGGATGGAGGATTAATCGCCCTTTTCTCCTCACTGTCACTTTTCGGGGGAACTACTTAAAATGTATCGATTGAAAGTCCTGTGCAACACCAACTTGCACTTTATCTCTATAGATTGGCACTTGGGTGGAGGTGCCGGGCATAGATAGTTGGTATGATATATGACCAATAGACCCCTTGCGCTAGTTTCCGTTAAAGAGGCACTTCCTGAAGTAGTCCTTTATTTTTTTTTTGAGTGAGAGTGGTGGGCTAGAAGTCTGCAGGTCGAGGGTGGAGTAGCACTCCAAGCCCCATAACAAAATTGCCACACCTTGCTAAAGATCTAGCATCGGAGTGAGAAAGACACAATGAATTCGACTCCAGACAGTTGTGAACCACCTTCGTTAAATACATTGGTTTGAGGAGGGTCCTCCAGGTGGCGTCCAGCATAGGGCAACAGCACAGCAGATGCAGCCAGGATTCGTGCCTATAGTTGCAAAGTCTGCAAGCCCTCTCCTTGCCCAGAAGGGCCAATGAGTTAGTCAACAAAAGGGAGGCCTAACAATAACAAGCGCATATATAAGATGTCTCCACGCGCCCAACTGTTAATGGCTTCTGAGAGGTGTGGTTGTGGCTTCCCTGATAGATAGGCACTATTCAGAGGAGAGAAGTTGCTGGAAGACTTTAAAGGGCTAAAGTCCAACTAGGATGAAGTTGTTTGCCACTGCCTGTTGATGGCCGTTTTCCAGGCGATGTGAGGGATTACATCTGATTTTAGCATTGATCCTATGATTTATAGGCAAGTAATTGCTTTTTTACCTTGCCTGTGCCAGGGGGACCAGGGACTCTCAAATGACTCTCTCAGGCAAGCTTTGAGAGATTTAACTAGCGCTTTCAAAACCCTGATGCAACATATCAAAGTATAGAACTTGCAGGCTAAAGATTGTCTTAGCAGGAGAACTCCAGGTGAAGTCTGGGCCTCCGAATGTTTCTGGGTAACTGAAATACTTTTCTGTAGGCCATACATTGTGCTTGGTCTAAGGTAAGTGCACTAGCGCCGGGGAAAGCCTGGTACCTTTAATGGAGAGCAGGATGGAGAGCCACCTTCATGACCTTCAAAATGGGTGCCGTCAAAGTGCTGGTTAGCTTCTTGAGACGAGTGAGGCTAAATGTAATGGCACCAACTTTCTTGGCGGCTATATAAGCCGTAGGTTTGGAGATCTCACTGAACCATACCCCCAAATAGTTATGCTTCATGGTTGTTCTAACGCCTTCGCTGCTAGGCCTCCCCCTGCTCCCCCATGTGCTAAGCCTTTTTTTGGCTATTTGGGGTAGTTCACACTTAGGCCCCTGTAACTGTTTGTCACGTAAGGTATCCACACCAAATTTGGGTCCTTTTATTCCAACATCTTGAGGATTCTAAGGGTTCACAGGGTTGGTGGCTTTCTCTGGAGGGGACCAAGATATTGACCAAAATACAGCAATTTTGGGGTTTTTTAGGAATAATGGGAAAAAAGTGCTTCAGAAGAAAGCATCTGTTTTTTTCCATGCAAAAGGTATCAACAAAGGGTTTGTGGTGCTAAAATCATCATCTTCCCAGCTTTCAGGCACAGGCAGACTTTTGTTAGAAAATCAACTTTTTCTACACAGTTTTGGCATTTTACTGGGTCATAGTCTATTTTTCCTATTTTTTGTGCCTTCAACCTCCTTCCAGTTAGTGGTAAATTGGTATGAAAGCAATAATGGATCCTGAGAACTATGCATTTCTGAAAAGTAGACAAAATTCTAAATTCAGCAAGGGGTCCTTTATGTAGATCCTTCAAGGTTTTTCTATAAAGACTAACAATTGAAATAAAAAAAATAGTGAAAGTGATTTGGAAAATACAGCCATTTGTGCCAACATTTTCTCCTATAACTTCTTCTAAGTTTTCCGATTTGTGAAAGCAATATACTGTTACGTCTGATGGACCCTTCTGGTTGCAGGGATGTATAGAACTTGCAGGTTCACCAAGCACCCAAGGTACCCAGAGCCAATAACTGAGCTGTATCTTGCAGTGGCTTTTTATTGTGTACCGGGTATATAGCAATACATTTGGTAAAATATAAAGAGTGGAAGATAGGTACCAAGGATACCTATATATTTACGAAAAAGGAGAAAAATGTAGAGTTTAAAAGCAAGGGTTATTTGCACATCTTCGAAATTGTGGGTACCCATATAAGCATGTGAATTAGACAACATTTTTCAAAATGACTTCTTTTTTACACATGGTCTTACATTTGAAAGGCAGAAATGCAAAGAAAGTCTATAGGTAATAACACTTGTTCTACTATACTGTGTTCCCCTAAATCTCCCAATAAAAATGGTACCTCACTTATGTTGGTAGGCCTAGTGCCTGTGACAGGAAACGGCCCAACTCGCATCGTGGACACATCACATTAAACAGTGAAAACTGGCCCGTTTTTTATAATGTGCCTAGCTGTTGATTTTGGACCATAGTTCAGCTGGTGCCTAGAGAAACCTAGCACACCTATATATTTTTTAAAACTAGACACCCAGGGTAATCCAAAATGGAGTGACTTGTGTGGCTCTCACTAGGTTCTGTTACCCCGAATCCCTTGCAAACCTCAAACTTTGTAAAAAGAAAACACATTTTCCTCACATTTCTGTTATGGAAAGTTTTGGAATCTAGGGGAGCCACAAACTTCCAGCCATGCAGCATTTCCGAAGGTTTCCAGAAAAAAATGGTACCTCACTTGTGTGGGTCGGTCTAGTGCCCGCTGCAGGAAACAGCCCAAAATGCAAGATTGACACATCAGATTTTTCAAGTGACCATTTTATTGCAATGTACCTAGCTGTGCATTTTGAACCCTAGCTCTGGTGGCACCTCAGGAACCCTAGCAAACCTATACATTTTTGAAAACTAGACACCCAGGGGAATCCAGGAAGGGGTGACTTGTGTGGTTCTCACAGGGTTCTGTTAACCAGAATTCCTTGCAAACCTCAAACTTTAAAAACAAACGACTTTTCCTCACATTTCTGTGATGGAAAGTTTGGTAATCTGTGGAGGGCCACAATATTTCACCCACCCAGCATTCCTTCAAGACTCCCGATAAAAATGGTACCTCACTTGTGTGGGTAGGTCTAGTGCCCATGACAGGAAACAGCCCAAAACGTACCGTAGAGACTCCACAATTATTGATTACAAATATAACTTGTTTTTACGAGGGAGTCACCTGTGTTTTTGATCCCGAGCTCGGTGACCATCTAGGGAAACCAACCAATACCAGACATTTCTGACAACTAGACAACCGGGAAGTCCAGGGAGGTGTGACTTGCTTGGTCCCCCAAAGTTTTCGTACCCAGGATCACCTGGAAACCCCAAATTTAGCTGAAAAAAATCAAATTTTTCTTACATTTCTGAGTTGGAAAGTTGTGGAAAGGCCCAAAACGTATTGTGGAGACATCAAAATAATCTATGCCAAAACGACCTGGTTTAACATGGGGGAGGTACATGCGTTTTTGGTCCAGGGCTCGGCTGCGATCTAGGAAAACCTACAAAACCTACACATTTCTGAAAACCAAACACCTGGGGGAATCCAAGGAGGTGTGACTTGCGTGGATCCCCCAAAGTTTTCCTACCCACAATTCCCTGCAAACTTCAAATTTAGCTGAAAAATTTTTTTTTTCTCACATATCTGTGTGGGAAAGTTGTGGGATCACTGGGTTGACACTAATTTCCTATCACCCAGCATTCCTCCAGGTCTCCGGATTAAATGGTACCTCACTTATATGGGTAAGGGCCCAAAACGTATTGTGGAGACATCAAAATTATCTATCACAAAACAACCTGGTTTTGCAAGGGGGGCATTTTTGGTCCTGGGCTCGGCAGCCATCTAGAGAAATAACCAAACCCACACATTTCTGAAAATTAAACACCTGAGGGAGCCCAGGGATGTGTGGGTTGCGTGGATCCCCCAACATTTCCCTACCCAGAATCCCCTGCAAACCTCAAATTTAGGTTACAAAAAATCACATTTTCCTTACATTTGTGTGTGGGATCACCATGCCGGGGATCCATGCAAGTGAAACCTCCCTGAACTCCCCCAGGTGTCTAGTTTTCAGAAATGTGTGGGTTTGGTAGGTTTTTCCTAGATGGTTGCCAAGCCCGGGACCAAAAATGTAGATGCCACCCTTGCAAAATCAGGTTGTTTTGTGATAGATAATTTTGACGTCTCCACAAAAAGGTTTTGGTTCCTTCCCTGCCGTGGGTACCTGACCCACCCACACAAGTAAGGTACCATTTTTATAAGGAGATCTGTGGGAACGCTGGATGGTTGGAAATTTGTGTCAGCCCGGTGATCCCACAACTTTCCCACAATGAAATGTTGAGGTTTACAGGGGATTCTGAGTAAGAAAACTTTGGGGGATCCATGCAAGCCACACGTCCCTGGACTCACCTTGGTGTCTAGTTTTCAGAAATGTCTAGGGTTTGTAGGTTTGCCTAGATGGCCGCTGAGCCTGGGACCAAAAAACAAGGTTTTTCAAGGTGGCACCAGTGTTTTACGTGCTGGGTTTGGCGGCCATCTAGGGAAGCCTACCAAACCCAGACATTTGTGAAAACTAGACAACTGGGGGAGTCCATGGAGGTGTGGCTTGCGTGGCTCTCCCATGCATGCGATCGCCATTACATTGAAAAAGAAAAAATGCCTAGGGAGGTTGGGGAAGCTTTTCCCCACCTCCCGAGGCCAAAAATAAAAAATGATTCAGTGCGCTTGTTCACATGATGGAATGTTTCCATCATGAGCACGTGAGCACTGGTGCTCATGACGGCACCATTGCGTCATGAACACCGAAAGGGTTAATGGTCAGGCCCCCTTCACCTCCCCCCCATGTGCCATGTTAGAAATTTCTTGTCTTGTGATGGTCAAAAATCAAGACTTTGGGCTTGTCTTGGTTGATCGTAAGGAAGTTCATTTTGTTGTATGCCTAGAGTCTACACAGAGTTTGCTTAGTTCCGACTTTAGTGTGGTCCATAACTACAATGTCATCAGCATACTGTAAAATGTGTAAGTTTGACTGGCCTAAGTATGAGGGTGCAATGCATATATCCTGCACCTACCCGAAAGTGTGGTTTTGGGATAAAGGTGATTGTGTGTTACTTGAGGGGGTCTTTAGTAACTTCCCGATGTACTGCAGCCTGCATCTTGAAAGAGGCAATTGCACAGTTTGAAGGGCATGAAAATGTGAATACCATTTATTCTTTAAACAACTGCAAGACCATCATGGCGTTTGCCAGTGTTCGTTTAAATATAAGATAAATAGATCACCCAATCCAAGTGCAAAGTATAAGACTTGTATGGGAAATGAAACACAGGCAAGAATAATCTAGACCACCAAACTAGGGACTTCTTAACTACAGCACCCTGAACTTCATCTGGATCTGATGCCCAACCAGATGTAAGAGCCGTTATGATCTATGAGAATTCTAAAATTAGAGCACCAGGGGCCATATTATCAAGACAGGGCGATAAAATTATCGACGCTTTATCGTCAGGAAACTGCCGCTAAAGTGGCGATAATGGTCTTGATAATATGCTCTATAGAATTCCAATAGAAACCCAGGTTAGACGTCTAACCTGGGCTTCTATGGGAATTGTCTAGGGCATATTATCAAGCCCATTATCGCCGCTATAGCTGCAGTTTCCTGCCGATAAAGCAAAGTTTGGTTCCTGACTCTAACACAAAATAATCAATAGGGACTTAGTGCAATTGGTTGCATCTGGGTAATACCCAGTAAGAATATGTAAACAAGATTCATGTCAGATTTTTGACAAAGCAGACCAAGAGCACCGGATTTTCTCAATAAGGAGTCAGGCTCCAGGACCATATATACATCTCTGAAACTAATTTCCTCTGCAGTAAGCAGTTGTTCTTCTAGTTTCTTTGCGTTCTCGTACCCACTGAGTATAATTAGGATTACTGGAAAAGTGGTACTTTATATCACTTTCAAGTGTATTCAAAATAGGTTTTCATATTTCCTCCCGAGCTTGTCAGCATACTTGAAAATATATTTTTGGAAGACGAGCCTTGTGTCATTAAAGTCAGATGTTCACCTATAACATTAGGGATTTCAAATTAGTGATCTCCTTGATTGTGAAGGCCAAGAGTTTTTAAACTGCTTTATTTCATAACATAGTGGCAGATACCACAAAGTTACTCAACAAGCAAATTCTGCAAATAGGGAAGATGTAGTTAATAATTGGAGATGACAAGTTACCCTGACAGAAGGACACCCCTAATGAAGCTCCAAAGATTTTGATTACACAGACACAAAACCCGTTAAATGTTTGTGGTTGGGAGCGCTTTCGTGAAATTTCTACATAACAGCATAGTCTGATAGGAGCTTGTTGACATCATATAACTCTCTCCACTACACAAAACTACGAACGGTCCAAAAGATTACCTGCCCACTTGAAGTCCCCACACCCTACCACACACCCAACGTAATATTAAGCTGCAAATATTGACTGAGTTAGATGGATGGCTTTGTCAAAAGTTAGGGATCACAACAAAAAGCCGTTCAGGTAGTGCAATATAACTTAAACAAGACCAGTTTTGAAAACCCGTCTCAATAAACCTCCTCTGGATTTACCATCTTGAGTAATTCTTTGATTGGGGTACCTATCTTTTAAGAGATCTAGAGCCAGCTGTACTAACTCATTTTCTTGCTGCAAATCATGTGAATCGGTAAATCACAGGGATAGCATCAAGAAAATGTTGTTTTCAAATGCACTAAATCCATTTAACAATTCAATAACATGTTACTGAATAGTTAAATGGGTTAGGAAATTATAAGAAATCGCTATTTGGAAGGGAGTCCCTTCCAAATAGTGATTCCTTATGGTATGTCTTAATGTTTGGCAGCTGAAATAGTTACAAAACATTATTATCTTACCCAACATCACAAAGGAAGTGATAATCTGTTTTCAAATGGGAAGTGGTGCCCAGAGGACCCCTTTGTGAATGGTCCAGACACATTTTTTAGAAGTAGGCAGTGGTCCATGGGACCACAGCCTACTTTTACAAACTTTTAATGTAAATCCATCATGTTTTCCACTAAGGAAAATGGGCTGAATTTTAAAAAAAGATTGCCTTATTTAAAAACAATCACCGACATGGTGGTCTGCTGACCCCAGTAGTCCAAAATCCCTATAATGGCAGCGAATCTTAGTAGGTCGCAGTTTGCAAAGTACCTCATAAATATTTAGGAGGGAGGCTGAATTGTGACCAACTGAGATTTAGTATTTTGTGAACCAACCTGTCAGTACATAGGCTAGTTCGTGTTGAATTCGTTAAAAGTCTGCGCAAATTGTAACTACTTTTAGTGAATCCAATGTACCTACATCTGAACTCTAATGTTTTAACTGTCTGACCTGTGGCCAGTTCAGCTTGATGTTCTCCGACAGATTTGCTTCTAGGTTTAATATCTAAATAAGTTCTCAAGCTGTAAGTAATTAATCCAGACACTACCTCCTCATCTACTTCCTCATCCCAGTCCTTGCTTCATGAGGATCTACTCAGGCAACATGCCGTCATTGCGATCAACCAACCTGATCATAATGCATGTCAGAATTGAAACCAATGTTGTGTCAAGTTTTTACCACAGCATCAAACAATGAACGACGTTCCAATGAAAAATATGTCCTTCTGTAATCATGGATCACTGACACAATATTGTTGTGGGTTTCAACAAGACCAGTGCACAAAAGCTTCCATTTTACAAGTTAACGTTTAAACTTGACACCTTTTTAGCCGGTGACTTCAGACATGCTTTGCATGTGCATGATAACGTACTCAGAAAGTGTTCTGCTTGCAACACATATTTATTCATAGTCATTTTATCACAAAATTATACAATATGTTTAAGGATTATGAACACTCAGAACTCTGCCCTTGTATGTTGTGTCCGTTTGGAGACAGTTCTGAATCAGGAATACAAACAATGACTTAGCACAAGACCTCAGACACAGTGCGAACAAAGCCACCTTTATTATATAAATTGCTTCTCAGATTTGAATTGTCAAAGGAGCGCTTTTATGGGTTATCCTGGACGTTCGCTTGTGACTGATTGCCAGCCCTGCTGACATCCATCACTATCCTGAAAAGGACGGCGTTCTGTTCTACACCAGACTGGTTCTGGATACATCACACATACAGGTAAATGGAGAGTTAAGCTGCTCTAAGTGATCTGGCAGAATGCACTTCTTATTACGCTCTCTACAGTACAGTTAGTGTAGATAGGGTTTTCATAATGATATTTATTCATATAATAACTGCAGCATTTTTATTGTTAAATTATTCATCTTCTTTGCCATTCTTGTAAAGCTGGTAACAATGCTTTGTTTCCTTCTATTAATAATTGCAGCTCATGTATTTTACAAAAAAGTCCAATTGAGTTAATAAATATTTTAAATTTCAATTTGTGTATTCCTGTGTCTCCCTTTGGGCATCCCTAAGGTAACCACGAAAGGGTAGATCTGTTTCCACGATTTCCTCGGGTGAGTCAGGGTGGTCATGTTCTAAGGTTGCAGACACCATCCAGTACCCTGTCAGATTTAGGGGTCCAGTTGGCAAACTATGAGCTAGCCAGGAATTGGTCCAACATAGTCTGATTATATGCGTGGACTCAGTATCCATAATTTAATGAATAAGTTGTCCAAACGCACAGTCTTACTTGATTAGTAGGAACTGTACAAAAATATTGTGGTAAAAATATCATTGACGAAGATATTGTGTCAAAAATATTGTTTACCACAATATGGTTCTTGTATACTTATAGTGGTAAGTTCCAAAATATTGAAAACAAAATATCATTTACACTAATCGTTTCTATAAATATGCAAAAATATTGATTTTTTTAAAATATAAATAAAATGTAAATAAGTAAATGTTAAATATTGTAATGTATACATTTAAAATAATATAAATGAAATACATTCCACTAATATATAACTATATATGAATATATACATATATAAACCCACAAACACATATATATGTGTTTGTGTTTATATAAATGTAAGTATATATTACCCGTTATACTTTTGTGATATTTATAGAAACAAAGAGAAGTCCATTGGGACCACAATTACGATGTGTATGGCTTTATTAAGAGCAATTGGCATCTAACTCATGTTAACGCGAGATTTCAAAATGGCTGCGGTATTTGTACTCGTATACTGTTCTGTTTGGAAGAGTAGTCCGTTTTTCAGTATTCAAATGGTGATGTATTGAAACATGGTGGATTGTTTATTTCACGAGCGTGAACAAGCCGTAAAGGTGAAACGCGTCGTCTCTACTTGCCAAATTAAATTATCTACTTTCAAACGGGGTGTCCGAGTGTTTCCTTGGTAGTAAGGGGACTTGTGGAGTTTATGTGAGGAGTTCCGGTATCCTCACTCGGACCGCCCGCGACAGCCCTTGATTCCTTACCGGAGATGGTGGAGTGAAAATTGGATTGGCATCGGGCTGACCCCCACTGGGTAACGACGCTGGTGAGAAGTCTTTTCAATCATTGACCGAAGGATTTGCCTAGTGAGATACGGGCATTGCAGCATAAACAATCACTGATGCACACGTCGAAATACGGTCATGCTGAGTGACGGCCGCATTGTTGGTACTGAGGACCCTTCCGGTTGAGGTAGGGATTTTCACTTCTTACTTCGTGGAGGGGTACGTCGGTGTGCTACGGGCGGACCTCCCTCGTTAGCGTGTGCACCCAGGGGACAAGGGAGCGTGTGGTAACAGGAGACTACGGTGTCTCAACACATGCACCGTTTGTGTGTAGAACAATTTATATCTGGAAATATGGCAAGTGGGCTGGAAGCTCATAGAAAGCAGACAGCAGACAAATTATTTTTTGCGCAGGCTGGACCTAGCAGTGATGTATTGAACCCTACATCTAACATTACCGATGAGATCAATTTACAGGCATTATTGAATACTCTGGAAAAACTACATAGGAAGGAGTTATCTAAATGGTGGGAAGCGGAGTCTTTACAGCGCTATATTGAGGTGAAACGTGTTCCCAGAGGTCTGCGGATTTTTACTATTCCCACTTATGAAGACCCTGACACTGATATGTTGGAAGAATGGTCTGACAATTCTTAATCCTGTTCTATGACTATGATGCGGATCCTGGTTAAATATGCCTTGAAGGATCGCTCCAAGTTATTGAAAGAAATTGATAAAATAACATTGGAAATAAGCCAATTAATGTCCAAAGAAGCATTAGAAGAACATACAAAGAAATTGATGGTCAAAATGGACAAATTGGAGGAGGAAATTACTGCTAAGAAACAAAGGAAGTTTCTACGTGATTACAAAAACTATCAATCTGGGCGGACATTAACATTCCAAAGAAAATATGACCATTTATTTGATAATAAAGCAGGAGTGATGGTTGCATTATCCAGCAATGCAGGTACAACTAAAGATATCAGTGAAAGTGATATATCTGATGGGAATTTATCAGACGCATCCATTTCAGGCGCAAATCAAGAAATAACATACGACTCACAGAAAAAAGCGAGTAATTTTTTATTCCAATTCCAATTGATAAATCAAAACAGGACAGAGTTTCAGCAGGATGGGGGATCACACAGAGGACGGGGACAAGGAAACAGAGGAAGAACAGGAGGAATCAACAAGCCAAAAAGAGGAGGAATAAACGCAGACAAAGCTCCAGTGGGAATGGAAACAAGGGGCAGGAAACAGAAAATATGACTGGCATTAATCTCTCCCAGCGGTCTCTTTCTAATGATGAAATTGAGACTCTTTCCCTCGGCTTGTCTTTTTGTCCTTCATCCAGTATGAATTATGCACAAACCAGAATTGACCTGTTCCTGTTTTCTAGAAAATTGAAATTGAAAAAATGGTTTGTACGAAGCCACCAAGACAAGATACTGTGAGTATCAGAGAAAGTGAATGTAACTTAAATTTGGCTGATATTGAATTGTTACATGATCTGCATACTATGATTGGTGACGGAGCTGATGTAGATACTTCAACACCTGATTGGGAAACATGGGGTGTGGATCTGGGTAGTAATCCAGGGAGCCAGTTTAAGCCGAAATCAGTATTTCTGCCTAACATACAGTGTGAGGCCATAGATATATTTGAAAAGAAAGTCTTGCAGGATCTACACAGAATGAGATATAAAAAGTTACAGTGTAGCAAGAAAAATCTTACAGCAGAACAAATTACCTCAATTGATAATCTGGAAACAGACAAGAGCATTGTAATCAGACAATAAGATAAAGGGGGTAATGTGGTTGTCTTAGACAAACAAAAATATCTTGCAGAAGGGCTGAGACAACTGAATGACATCAAATGTTACTGCAAGACCAATATGGCTGAAGTTTTGAAATCTAATGTCATGTACCGAGAGACACTGGTTGAATGGAGAGAAAGAGGGCTGATGGAGTGGGAAGAATTTAACTATCTATATTGTGCACATCCAAGAGTACCCATTCTTTATTTGCTCCCAAAATTACATAAGGATACTTGTAATCCTCCTGGTCGTCCTATAGTGTCCTCTATAGGGGCACTACTGGAGAACACTTCTAAATTCATTGACTATTATCCAAGACCGTATGTGGTGGCTTTACCTTCTTATCTGAGGGCTACCACCCATTTTTTAACTATAATTGATGGAATACATTGGGAGAAGAATTACATCCTGGTCTCCCTTGATGTTAGCAGTCTGTATACAAGTATCCAACATGATCTTGGATTGCAGGCTGTTCGACACTTCTTTAAGACTAGATCCATTTCCTTAATTCACCACTCACAGATGATTTTAACGATGATTGAGATTTGCCTCAAAAATAATTTTTTCATCTTTGATGACACCGTATATAAGCAGTCACAGGGCACAGCCATGGGAACCTGCTTCGCTCACAGCTATGCGAATTTATTCATGGGCTGGTGGGAGGAGCAGGTTGTCACTGAAATGGCGGATTTCAACACCGTGGCCCTGTGGCTGCGTTATATTGGCGATATCTTTTTCATATGGTGCGGGGATGAAGAATCAGTCAGAAATATTATTGACAAACTCAACAGTAACAAATTCAACTTACAGTTTACAGAACATATCAGCAAGAATACAATGGAATTTCTTGATGTGTTCTTAGAAGTGAAGGACAATCAATTAACAACTAAACTGTTTTGCAAAAAAACAGCAGGGAATAGTATTCTCAGCGCAAGCAGTAGTCATCCACGGAATTTGGTGTACAGTATCCCATATGGAGAGTTACTGAGAGCCAAAAGAAACTGTAGTTCTGTTGAGGCTTACAAATGTGAGGAAACAACTATGTGCCAGAGATTCAAAGATGGAGGGTATAGTAACACAATTATCAAGGAAGCAATTTCTAGAGTAGAATTGAAATCCAGAAATTAATTACTATATCCTCAACAGAAGGAGGAAGGTAGTGATTGCATCAGGTTTATCACCACATTTTCGGGGCAGGCAAATGAGGTACGCAATATATTTAAGAAACATTGGCATGTATTACTCACCGATGACCATCTAAAGAAAAATCTGGGGAGTAATCCACAAATTACCTTAAAAAAAGGACGATCACTGAAGGATGTACTCAGTCATAATTACATCACAGAACGGGATATAAACATATCCCAGGGTACACCTGGGTTTAGATGCTGTCGCAAATGCAAAGCGTGTAAAAATAGCAGCGATTTCAATAGACTGTCAGTACCCAATTCTAAGAGGGAGTTTGTGATTAAGAAAAAATTGACATGCAATACTACATATTGCGTCTATGTTTTGATGTGTCCTTGCAATAAGTGGTACATTGGAAGCACGAAACATGAGGCAAAAAAAAGAGTTCTGGAGCATTTTCGTGCAATACGAAACAACAATAGGCAATACCCTATAGCTCGTCATTTTTATGAAAAACATATGCAGGACAATACATTAGTCCGCATGGTGGTAATTGATGCTGTGGATCTGAGTGTGAGGGGCGGCAACGGAGAATTGTCGTTAAGGAAACTGGAGTCTCGATACATTATTGATTTGGAAAGTCTGGCCCCTAAGGGGTTGAATTTGAGTGAAGAATTGGCAATTCATTTGCACAATTAATTGAATATAATGAGTCTGCATTGTCTGTTTCAGGATTTTAAATTAGATTTTGTTTTATTACAGGTACTTCTCTTGCATGTGGTGGAATTTCTGTTGTTTATTGAAGAAACATTGGATTATTGGAGAATGTCATGAAATTATGGACAGGTTTTTCTTGTGTATATATATTTATGCCATTTCTTTGCATAATTGATGTAGCCCACTTGGGCTCATGCATATGATGAATTGTGCAGAGGTATATAGACTTAAGATATCCTCAGCAGTGTATGTCATTCTCAGTAAATCAATTGATTTTGATGTTGTAATACAGAAATTCAGGCACAGGTAAAACGGAGCCTAGAATGTATTGTAACGAGTATTGGTACCCGTCTGAATGGGGTCACGTGGAACATGAATTTTATAGTGCAACACTGTTTGTGCTATTATAACATTACCCATTATACTTGTGTGATACTTAAAGAAACAAAGAGAAGTCCATTGGGACCACAATTACGATGTGTATGGCATTATTAAGAGCAATTGGCATCTAACTCATGTTAACGCGACATTTCAAAATGTCCGCGGTATTTGTACTCGTATACTGTTCTGTTTGCAAGAGTAGTCCGTTTTTCAGTATTCACATGTTGATGTATTTAAACATGGTGGATTGTTTATTTCACGAGCGTGAACAAGCCGTAAAGGTGAAACGCATCGTCTCTACTTGCCAAATTAAATTATCTACTTTCAAACGGGGTGTCCGAGTGTTTCCTTGGTAGTAAGGGGACTTGTGGAGTTTATGTGAGGAGTTCCGGTATTCTCACTCGGACCGCCCGCGACAGCCCTTGATTCCTTAGCGGAGATGGTGGAGTGAAAATATATATATATATATATATATATATATATATATATATATATATATATATATATATTTTGTACACGAAGTCACTCTTTCTGAAGTTCAAGCCCCAGGAGGGGTGGCGCGGACCGGCAGAGACGACCGGTAATTACTATCAACGAAAATTGGAGTCCCAACGCGCTCTCGGAGATATACAGAATCACCAGGGAAACGGAGGTCACTTAGACACAGGTAGGTTTATTAGCATCATAAACCTGCTGCAACGCGTTTCACCCGCGAACGGGCTTGTTCACACAGCGCGTTCAAAACAATTGCCACAATACATACAGTTTCGTAAAGTAATCATAGAAAGAGGACTCAGAAAGTCTGCTCATCGTACATATATCAACAGAAACGGTTATTATCACACAGCGCCATATTGTACTCTGTTTAGTATTGCTGATCAGTGTTGGATAATAACAAAACATGTCCTTTAGTCATCGCACATCATGATTTTTCAGTCGAAAACAACCCTTTGATACGACAATGTAAATAGCGATTACGCCCAATGAAAGTTTAAAAATTGCAACAAAACATGTAGTTCCCGGCAAGGTGGCGCATAAAGGCTCTCGATTGACAAAATCATTTGGACCTGCGCTCTAACCAAAGTGGAATATCTATGCAATCAAACAAGTTTACATGTTAGTACAAATGAAACTTTATGCGATCACGTGATCGCCCAACATACACTGTTCAACTGGGCAATGGAACTGCAGTTTGTGCAAATAAAACTTTATGCAAACACCTATTCGCATAACGAACATTGTTCGTCTAATAGTGACTGGGAGTAGTCTATAGTACGCTCAGACAATTAAACTCATGTGAGTAGAGGGACAGAATCGCAGTGAGTAAGTCGATACAGGAATAGTATGCAGATTTCAGTAAATATTATATATACCATATAGTGGCACAAAACCGACTCTACTACACTAAGAAAGGTGCGTGAAACATGCAGAGATGTTAGTGTATATCTGATTGGTGTGTCGACGAGTGTCCGTCTAAAAAAATCACATTATGTTAGAGGTGGTCTGGAATTCTATCTACGGTCCCACACAGAAGTTAATTACAGTATGTAAGTGGCAAATTGAGTTGCCCTGTTTAATCATTGTTCCTATAAACACCCAGGTGTGTAGATCAAAATAAATGTGAAAAACGGAATCAATTTACACAGAGAGAGAGAGACTAGAGTGCAACGTGGTCCTATCAGCAATCGATAATAAACATGAAAATTAAGTTATAATCATAGCTAATTAGTGCATCATAATAAAATTCATGGTTAACAAGGCAAAATCTCAACTACTATAAAAGTACTTGATATTGATCAGAATACTTGATAGTTGTCAGAGGCCCAGTGGCTGGAAGTAAAAACGAAGAAAAGGATAGGGGCCCCCGCGGTCCTCTAGGCAACAGTCCCTTCCCTTCCTCCTGTAGACAGAAGAACAAGATAAAAGAGAGAAAAGAAGCATAATGAGAGAAAGCAAA
Source organism: Triturus cristatus (assembly GCF_964204655.1). Classification (NCBI taxonomy): domain Eukaryota; kingdom Metazoa; phylum Chordata; class Amphibia; order Caudata; family Salamandridae; genus Triturus; species Triturus cristatus. The sequence goes on from NC_140590.1 coordinate 563,486,378, forward strand.
AGCAAAAAGAGAGCAAAAAGAGAGTCAATAGTCATTAAAACACATGGTCTTATACAACATGGTTCAAAAAGGGTTTCATATCAACATGTTGCTGGATAAAATACTCTAGAGTAGGCTGTGAGGTTATTCATAAAGCTAAAATTTAGCTCCCACCTACTGATCATGGTTAGGCAAATAGATCGATTTAAACCATAACGGGATCATTTAGAAGAACAAAGAAGAGAAGAATAGTACACATATCACAATATCACAATATCACAATATTACTGCATGTCATTCAATCTGATTGTAAATGAATTGACAACTCTTCGTCCAAATTATGCCCGTTCGGGAATCGGGTACACATCCCAATGATGTGTCTCGATTCCCTTTGTCTGAGCCGTAGGGTCCGATCCCCCCCACGTTTGTTTGGTAAGATTTGTTCTATCCCATAGTAGGAAAGTTTTTTGCAGTCCGAGAAGTGGAAACTTTCGAAGTGCCGAGCGATAGGATATTGCTTGTCTTTATTCGTAATCGCTCTCATATGTTCCATGATCCGTTTTTTTGCTATGTGTGTAGTACTTCCCACGTACCTTAATTTACATGGACATTCTAGTACATAGATTACAAAAGTACTGTTGCATGTTAGAAATTGATTAATTTTGACCATTGTGTTAGTACTTGTGTTCCAGAATTCCTTCACCATGCGACTATTGGCACAAGCCTTACAGTGTCCGCAGGGGAAGAAGCCTTGGATATTGATGCCTCTCTGGATAGTACTGATTGTTAGGTCACTGTGAACAAGTAGGTCTCTAAAGGTGCGGCCCCTCCTATAGGTGATTTTCGGTCTATCTGGTATACCGTCACCTATTATGGGGTCACTTTTCAAAAGCTTCCAATTCTGTACTAAAATCTTTTTTATTGGTTCAGAGTTACCATTGAAGGTTAAGATCATGCGTGTGGTGTTAGAATCATCCTCTTCTCCTCTGTGTTCTTGCATTTTGTCTTTTAAGAGAGTATTCCTCTCGACATTAGAGATTTTGTCCATTGCTCTTTTTAAAACCCACTGTGGGTACCCTCTTTCTCTGAATCTTTTCACCATTATTTTTTCTTCGCTTTGGTAATCTGTCAGATTGCTACAGTTTCTTTTGGCTCTAAGCAGCTCTCCGTACGGAATGCTCCATTTCAAGTTGTCTGGATGACTGCTCATAGCGTGGAGCAGTGTATTGCCTGCCGTACTTTTTCGATAGAGGATAGTTTGTAATTTATTTCCCACCACCCTCACTTGGGTGTCCAAGTAATTCACTTGCTTACGACTGATGGTGCTGGTGAAAGTCAGATGTTTGTCATTTTGGTTCAGAGACTGAATGAAGGAACTTAATTCTTCCTCATCGCCTTGCCAGATGAAAAAAATGTCGTCTATATACCTTAACCAAAGTGCAACTTTGGCCAAGGTATCACAGACGATGGTGCTCTTTTGAAGGTCCTCCTCCCATGCTCCCATGAAGAGGTTCGCAAAACTCGGGGCAAAGCATGTACCCATTGCTGTCCCTAAGGTTTGCTTGTACAGATCGTTGTTAAACATGAAAAAGTTATTCTGTAAGCAAAACTTGATCATGTCAAGAATCATAGCTGAGTGTCTTAAAAAGCTCACATTCCGCCGTTTGAGAAATCTGGCGCATGACTCTAGGCCTTGTTCATGGTCAATCACTGTGTAAAGGGAATTGACATCCAATGTAACCAAGATATAGTTACTATTCCATTTGAATTTCTCAATTTTGCCTAAGAAATCTTTGGTGTCTCTGACAAATGATGGTAATGCATGAACAAAGTCTCTGAGGAAATGATCTACGTATCTGGAAACGTTTTCTGATACACAACCTCTTGAGGAGATAATAGGTCTCCCTGGTGGATTGTCCCTATTTTTGTGTATTTTTGGGAGTAGGTACATGACAGGCAGAATGGGATGATCTTTCTTAAGGAAACAATATTCCTCCCATTCGATCAGTCCTTGATCTTTCCATTCGGATAGTTTCTCCCAGATATCGTTAATACTTGCATTGTACTCCATCCTATTGGTCAGTGCATATGTGGTACCGTCACTCAGTTGTCTCACAGCCTCTGCAATGTACATGGTTTTGGGTAAAATCACAATATTGCCCCCTTTGTCTGCGGGTCTTATGACAATATCGTCATCCTTCGCCAAGTCTTCCATTGCTCTTTTTTGGGAAGGTGACAAGTTGTAACCAAAGTTGCGTAATTTCTTAGGCCAGTTCTTCTGCCTAAATTTAAGGAGATCACTGCCTACTACCTCTTGAAAAGTATCAATATTATCGTGGTTCATTTTGGGTAGGAAGACAGATTTGGGCTTGAATTGGCTGCAAGCCGCTTTGTCATGTTTAATTTCGAGCTCCTCTAGTATGAGTAACGAATCTGCACTCATTTGTGTGCCATCAGGGTTATTCTGTAGTTCATGTATTGTCACCATAGCATCTATATCACCAATTGTGAGATTGGATTCTTGTGGAGATCTTTCTGGTTGTTGGAATTCACGGTTTTTAACAGGTTTGAGTTTATGCCACTTTTGTAACTTCAATTTCCTACAGAATTTGAAAATATCAATCCTACTATTTACATAGTTCATGGGAACAGTTGGACAGAAAGATAATCCTAGGCATAGTGTTTTCTTATCTCTACTACTAAGGACTTTAGAGGTAAGATTAACAATCGTCTGATTTACCATCTTTTCTTCCATCAGTAGTTCTTCTTGGAGCGAGTTTGCCTTTTTCCCATGTGCTCCGCTGTATCTCTCATGTTTCCTCTTCCTGTTCCTCTTCCTCCTCTTCCTCTTGTATTCCTTCATCTTCCCCTTCCTCTTTCCCTCGGTGTAGGGGAGTCGTCTCTCTGATCTGGTCTGGACGTTGGTCTTGTATCTTGTCTGCTCTTCTTCAAGAGACGATACTCGTCTAAAAAAGTTGATTTTGGACGTGTTGCATTGTCTCCCGTGTCTTGGAGACTTTCCGTGGAGGAGGTGGTGGCTGACACATCTGTATTTGTATCACTAGTGTCAGTTACTATATTAGTATTTTGATTGTAGGATTCAGTTGGTTTCGTAGCAGAGTGCTTCCCATTAGTTTCATATAAATAGTCATATTTTCTACTGTAGGTCAAGATCCGGCCTGTTTCATAATCGCCGCAGTCGCGGTGTAATTTCCTTTGTTTTCTCCTTTTGATATCTTCTTCAAGGATCTTAAGGCGTTTGCGCATCTCTTCCAAGAAGGTCTTAATTAATTCTTGTTCTTTATGTTGATTCAAACTTTCTCTCATCTCCTCAATCTCTCTCTTGATGTTGTCTCTGTCTGACCAGGCATATTTGACCAGGATGGTCAACATATTCTTCGAACTGTTAGCTGAGTTTGCGGACCACTCCTCAAGCATCTGTGGATCTGGGGATTCATATGATGGAGTAATATGAATTCTGAGGCCACGTGGTACCATTGATTTTTCTATGTAGTCTTGTAGTGACGTGGCCTCCCACCACTTGGACATCTCCTGCTTGTGCAATTTTTCAAATTTGGATAGGATGTCCATAATTGTTTTTTCTGAGGCCGTTATTGTCGGTGTTGGACGGCCTTTGCCAGGTGCCCGGGCAAACAAGGTTGCTGCCGCCTCTCTTCTCTCTCTCTCATCATCCATATTGACAGTTCTTGGGAAGACTTTCCCTGTCTGTGTGACCCCGTGACCCTGGTAAAGAGTTCTCCCCCTTTAATAATAAAGGGTTCCCCTTGCTACTCGTCGTCCGGCATATAGGGAATCAATGTCTTGATATTCTCTTCGTGCTGTTAAGATTGACGCGACAGAAAACGGAATTTAGCTGCACAAACAATAAGAAAGATAAATGTTCTTACCTGCACGATGTCTTCCTACGTGCAGTGTTCCTGGAATCCGGGTGCAAAAGTAATCCGATCTGTGAAGTAGCGGCGAACTTCTCAAATTCAATTTGTACACAAAGTCACTCTTTCTGAAGTTCAAGCCCCAGGAGGGGTGGCGCGGACCGGCAGAGACGACCGGTAATTACTATCAACGAAAATTGGAGTCCCAACGCGCTCTCGGAGATATACAGAATCACCAGGGAAACGGAGGTCACTTAGACACAGGTAGGTTTATTAGCATCATAAACCTGCTGCAACGCGTTTCACCCGCGAACGGGCTTGTTCACACAGCGCGTTCAAAACAATTGCCACAATACATACAGTTTCGTAAAGTAATCATAGAAAGAGGACTCAGAAAGTCTGCTCATCGTACATATATCAACAGAAACGGTTATTATCACACAGCGCCATATTGTACTCTGTTTAGTATTGCTGATCAGTGTTGGATAATAACAAAACATGTCCTTTAGTCATCGCACATCATGATTTTTCAGTCGAAAACAACCCTTTGATACGACAATGTAAATAGCGATTACGCCCAATGAAAGTTTAAAAATTGCAACAAAACATGTAGTTCCCGGCAAGGTGGCGCATAAAGGCTCTCGATTGACAAAATCATTTGGACCTGCGCTCTAACCAAAGTGGGATATCTATGCAATCAAACAAGTTTACATGTTAGTACAAATGAAACTTTATGCGATCACGTGATCGCCCAACATACACTGTTCAACTGGGCAATGGAACTGCAGTTTGTGCAAATAAAACTTTATGCAAACACCTATTCGCATAACGAACATTGTTCGTCTAATAGTGACTGGGAGTAGTCTATAGTACGCTCAGACAATTAAACTCATGTGAGTAGAGGGACAGAATCGCAGTGAGTAAGTCGATACAGGAATAGTATGCAGATTTCAGTAAATATTATATATACCATATAGTGGCACAAAACCGACTCTACTACACTAAGAAAGGTGCGTGAAACATGCGGAGATGTTAGTGTATATCTGATTGGTGTGTCGACGAGTGTCCGTCTAAAAAAATCACATTATGTTAGAGGTGGTCTGGAATTCTATCTACGGTCCCACACAGAAGTTAATTACAGTATGTAAGTGGCAAATTGAGTTGCCCTGTTTAATCATTGTTCCTATAAACACCCAGGTGTGTAGATCAAAATAAATGTGAAAAACGGAATCAATTTACACAGAGAGAGAGAGACTAGAGTGCAACGTGGTCCTATCGGCAATCGATAATAAACATGAAAATTAAGTTATAATCATAGCTAATTAGTGCATCATAATAAAATTCATGGTTAACAAGGCAAAATCTCAACTACTATAAAAGTACTTGATATTGATCAGAATACTTGATAGTTGTCAGAGGCCCAGTGGCTGGAAGTAAAAACGAAGAAAAGGATAGGGGCCCCCGCGGTCCTCTAGGCAACAGTCCCTTCCCTTCCTCCTGTAGACAGAAGAACAAGATAAAAGAGAGAAAAGAAGCATAATGAGAGAAAGCAAAAGCAAAAAGAGAGCAAAAAGAGAGTCAATAGTCATTAAAACACATGGTCTTATACAACATGGTTCAAAAAGGGTTTCATATCAACATGTTGCTGGATAAAATACTCTAGAGTAGGCTATGAGGTTATTCATAAAGCTAAAATTTAGCTCCCACCTACTGATCATGGTTAGGCAAATAGATCGATTTAAACCATAACGGGATCATTTAGAAGAACAAAGAAGAGAAGAATAGTACACATATCACAATATCACAATATCACAATATTACTGCATGTCATTCAATCTGATTGTAAATGGATTGACAACTCTTCGTCCAAATTATGCCCGTTCGGGAATCGGGTACACATCCCAATGATGTGTCTCGATTCCCTTTGTCTGAGCCGTAGGGTCCGATCCCCCCCACGTTTGTTTGGTAAGATTTGTTCTATCCCATAGTAGGAAAGTTTTTTGCAGTCCGAGAAGTGGAAACTTTCGAAGTGCCGAGCGATATGATATTGCTTGTCTTTATTCGTAATCGCTCTCATATGTTCCAGGATCCGTTTTTTTGCCATGTGTGTAGTACTTCCCACGTACCTTAATTTACATGGACATTCTAGTACATAGATTACAAAAGTACTGTTGCATGTTAGAAATTGATTAATTTTGACCATTGTGTTAGTACTTGTGTTCCAGAATTCCTTCACCATGCGACTATTGGCACAAGCCTTACAGTGTCCGCAGGGGAAGAAGCCTTGGATATTGATGCCTCTCTGGATAGTACTGATTGTTAGGTCACTGTGAACAAGTAGGTCTCTAAAGGTGCGGCCCCTCCTATAGGTGATTTTCGGTCTATCTGGTATACCGTCACCTATTATGGGGTCACTTTTCAAAAGCTTCCAATTCTGTACCAAAATCTTTTTTATTGGTTCAGAGTTACCATTGAAGGTTAAGATCATGCGTGTGGTGTTAGAATCATCCTCTTCTCCTCTGTGTTCTTGCATTTTGTCTTTTAAGAGAGTATTCCTCTCGACATTAGAGATTTTGTCCATTGCTCTTTTTAAAACCCACTGTGGGTACCCTCTTTCTCTGAATCTTTTCACCATTATTTTTTCTTCGCTTTGGTAATCTGTCAGATTGCTACAGTTTCTTTTGGCTCTAAGCAGCTCTCCGTACGGAATGCTCCATTTCAAGTTGTCTGGATGACTGCTCATAGCGTGGAGCAGTGTATTGCCTGCCGTACTTTTTCGATAGAGGATAGTTTGTAATTTATTTCCCACCACCCTCACTTGGGTGTCCAAGTAATTCACTTGCTTACGACTGATGGTGCTGGTGAAAGTCAGATGTTTGTCATTTTGGTTCAGAGACTGAATGAAGGAACTTAATTCTTCCTCATCGCCTTGCCAGATGAAAAAAATGTCGTCTATATACCTTAACCAAAGTGCAACTTTGGCCAAGGTATCACAGACGATGGTGCTCTTTTGAAGGTCCTCCTCCCATGCTCCCATGAAGAGGTTCGCAAAACTCGGGGCAAAGCATGTACCCATTGCTGTCCCTAAGGTTTGCTTGTACAGATCGTTGTTAAACATGAAAAAGTTATTCTGTAAGCAAAACTTGATCATGTCAAGAATCATAGCTGAGTGTCTTAAAAAGCTCACATTCCGCCGTTTGAGAAATCTGGCGCATGCCTCTAGGCCTTGTTCATGGTCAATCACTGTGTAAAGGGAATTGACATCCAATGTAACCAAGATATAGTTACTATTCCATTTGAATTTCTCAATTTTGCCTAAGAAATCTTTGGTGTCTCTGACAAATGATGGTAATGCATGAACAAAGTCTCTGAGGAAATGATCTACGTATCTGGAAACGTTTTCTGATACACAACCTCTTGAGGAGATAATAGGTCTCCCTGGTGGATTGTCCCTATTTTTGTGTATTTTTGGGAGTAGGTACATGACAGGCAGAATGGGATGATCTTTCTTAAGGAAACAATATTCCTCCCATTCGATCAGTCCTTGATCTTTCCATTCGGATAGTTTCTCCCAGATATCGTTAATACTTGCATTGTACTCCATCCTATTGGTCAGTGCATATGTGGTACCGTCACTCAGTTGTCTCACAGCCTCTGCAATGTACATGGTTTTGGTTAAAATCACAATATTGCCCCCTTTGTCTGCGGGTCTTATGACAATATCGTCATCCTTCGCCAAGTCTTCCATTGCTCTTTTTTGGGAAGGTGACAAGTTGTAACCAAAGTTGCGTAATTTCTTAGGCCAGTTCTTCTGCCTAAATTTAAGGAGATCACTGCCTACTACCTCTTGAAAAGTATCAATATTATCGTGGTTCATTTTGGGTAGGAAGACAGATTTGGGCTTGAATTGGCTGCTAGCCGCTTTGTCATGTTTAATTTCGAGCTCCTCTAGTATGAGTAACGAATCTGCACTCATTTGTGTGCCATCAGGGTTATTCTGTAGTTCATGTATTGTCACCATAGCATCTATATCACCAATTGTGAGATTGGATTCTTGTGGAGATCTTTCTGGTTGTTGGAATTCACGGTTTTTAACAGGTTTGAGTTTATGCCACTTTTGTAACTTCAATTTCCTACAGAATTTGAAAATATCAATCCTACTATTTACATAGTTCATGGGAACAGTTGGACAGAAAGATAATCCTAGGCATAGTGTTTTCTGCAGTTCCATTGCCCAGTTGAACAGTGTATGTTGGGCGATCACGTGATCGCATAAAGTTTCATTTGTACTAACATGTAAACTTGTTTGATTGCATAGATATCCCACTTTGGTTAGAGCGCAGGTCCAAATGATTTTGTCAATCGAGAGCCTTTATGCGCCACCTTGCCGGGAACTACATGTTTTGTTGCAATTTTTAAACTTTCATTGGGCGTAATCGCTATTTACATTGTCGTATCAAAGGGTTGTTTTCGACTGAAAAATCATGATGTGCGATGACTAAAGGACATGTTTTGTTATTATCCAACACTGATCAGCAATACTAAACAGAGTACAATATGGCGCTGTGTGATAATAACCGTTTCTGTTGATATATGTACGATGAGCAGACTTTCTGAGTCCTCTTTCTATGATTACTTTACGAAACTGTATGTATTGTGGCAATTGTTTTGAACGCGCTGTGTGAACAAGCCCGTTCGCGGGTGAAACGCGTTGCAGCAGGTTTATGATGCTAATAAACCTACCTGTGTCTAAGTGACCTCCGTTTCCCTGGTGATTCTGTATATCTCCGAGAGCGCGTTGGGACTCCAATTTTCGTTGATATATATATATATATATATATATATATATATATATTTATATATTTATATATAGTGACATAATAGAAATATTTCTGTCACATTATATCATTTTGTAATATATTAAATGTATTACTGTGTATCTCTCTCCCGCTCTCTCTTTATATATATATAGATATACATTAATAATAATACATTGCAAATGTTAAAATATTAATATAATGTAAAATAAATAATTGGATTTATTATGTTACTATAGATAATACTAACACAAAACCATAAAAATAGAGACAATTCAATACAGACAAATATATTGATTAATGTACACAATAAAGACAATATTGAAAATTTAAAACCCCCAAAAACACATTTAATAAAAAAACTATAAACATTAAAATAACTATGAGAATAGAAACAAATAATATAAAATATAGAAAAACTAAAATTCATGCAATAAAATCTATTTAACCAATATCATGAAATGTATTGGAGTCTAAGAATATTATATATAGTGTTCCCACTCTAGTTCATGCAACAGTAGGGAAAGTCTTGCACTTTGGAGGGTTTAGATCTAATATTCCTACTCCAGACACAACAATAGCTGGGAAATTGTTGGACTTTAGTGTGCTTAGATTTACTATTTCTACTCCGGTAAGTGAACAGTAGGGAAAGTCTTGGGCTTCACAGGGGTTACATTTACTATTCACATTCCAGTCTAAGCAACAGTAGGAAAACGTTGGACTTTGGAGGGGCGAAATGTACTATTTGCACTGAAGTCTAAACAACAGTAGGTAAACCATTAGACTTCAGAGGTGTTGCATTTACTATTCCCACACCAGACAGCGCAACAGGAGGGAAAGCGCAGGATTTTGGATGGATAAAATGTACTATTCCCACTCCAAACAGCACAATGGTACAGAAAGTGTTGGACTTCAGAGGGGTAAAATTTACTACTCCTGCACCAGTCGGTACAACAGGGAAAGCATTGGATTTTGGAGGGGTGAAATTTACTATTCACACTACAAACAGTGCAACAGTAGGGAAAGTGTTGGACTTCAGAGGGGTAAGATTTAGTATTTTCACTCCAGTCTGTGCAGCAGTAGGGAAAGTGTTGTTCTTTGGATGTGTAAATTTCACTATTCTCACTCCAAACAACACAACAGTAGTGAAAGAGTTGGACTTCGGAGGGGTAAAATTTACTAGTTGCAATCCAGTCTGTGCAATAGTAAGGAAAACGTTGGACTTCCGATGGGTTTAATGTATTATTCCCACTCCAAACAGCACAACAACGGGGTCACTCCTAGAAATGTCAAAGAAAATGAAAGGCTCTTACCATTGCAAAACAGAGTTTACCATCTACATCTTTAGTTGCCCCTGCAAACATTTGTACATGGGTAGTACTGCACTAACCCGTACACAAGAGATATTTACAGCATATTAGGGGAACAAGAATCGATTGTACCCAATTTCCCATCACTTTGAGGAAAGGCACAATAGTGAAACAGCGGTCTAGTATATTTTGTTGTTGATGCCCTACCGAGGAACATCAGAGGAGAAAAGTTTGATGCAAATAGAATATCGTTATACAATAGAATTCAACACCCTGATGATTAAATACACCCATCTGTAGCCCTGTTAATGGATAGTTTTGTGTTCGTTATTTTCTCCTCCCATTTCTTTTACAGTAGTAATTACAGAAGTAATTGGAGGTAACTGTAAATATTTTTAAAAACTGTTTTAACCCAATAGCATGGAAGCAGTTTGATTGGTACAAGTCACTTAATTTAGGGAAACATACGCAAAACAACAGAATTCAATGCACAAACCCTTTGGTATAAATGATAATTGAAAAGTGTATTAGGTATGTGTAATGTGCCCACTAGGGCTTTATTTTAGGAGATGAGCATATATTATATAATAAAACTCAAAGCTAAGGTGCAATAGCAGGAAATAGTCCGAGCTGTGAAGGTCATGCAGATATTAGTTTATAGTATTCTTACAAAGTGTTCCCCTTCAATCGCTATTTTAGGTTTATTGGTGAAAAATAAATGGGTAAACACCATGTAAGGTATGCCCACTTGGGCTTGATTGAGTGTAATGAACAACATAAGGAGATTTTAATGGTGAAAACAAATACTGTGTTGTAAGCACTATATTGATCAATAATTATTTTTAATGAAAGATATATATGTGATTTAAACCTCAGTGTGTTACAACAGGTTTTACTGTGTTCTAAAACCATGAAATGTGAATGACAAAGAGCAGAATAGTATGTTTTCCTTGTCTATGATGATGTAACATTCACTTTAGAAACACCCAACTAAGATGCCAAATTTGTTTTGTGGTCAAGGCTGCAGAGCAGCCTAAATGTGTGAAATCTGTAACCTTTCAAGAAAGTTGCAAAAACAACAGCCTGGAGTGTCGCTAAACTTTGTAGAAGGTTTGCAAGGAGCTGGTGCTGAATATATATAAAAACTTTGAATTTTTTAATATATAAATATATATATATATATATATACATCAAGAAGAATTTATTTTGTGCTATCCATGTCCATAAACAGTAAGTAGATCAAAGAGCACACTTTGTGTTTCACCGTGACAAACTACTTGCTCAAGTGTGTAGCACTCAACTACTTTGCGTGTTTTAACCACAGAGGTGGCGTGAACAGTGAAGAAGGACACTGTGGTAAATAAAATATTACGCTCTCAGAATTTTAAAATATAAATAAGATCATGCATAAAGCAAGAGGCTGAGTCTGTGGTATCAGGTTCATAAAGGGCTTTATTCCAATAACTCGAGTCAAAGGGAGAATATTACCATCACCAAAAAGGATCTGGAAAGGGACTCAAAAGTATTCTCAATATTCCCAAAACATTATTCACAGAGTACAGTATATATACATTTCTCAATTGTACGTAAGCAAAAGAGCAAGAGAGAATGAGATAAGAGCATGTGGGCGTGTAAGTAGGCGTGAAGGTGGGCGTCCATGTGGGCGTCCACTTGATGATAATGGGTAATTTGTCATGTGTGGGTGGATACCTGGAGGGGGTTGCGTGATCTGCTGGAATTGTACTGGAACTTTGCCTTACTTGTGCTCAACTCGAGCATGACGTGTAACTGACGTGGGGAGGGTTGCTATGCAACCGGACAAGTCTGGAAGTGAGGCCTTCAGTGAGTGAGGCCTTCAGTGTCAGGACGACCAGCACATCTTGTATTATCTGATATCCGATGTCTGGAGCAGGGACTGATTTGTGACATAGGTTGCTCATCACCAAGAGCCGATGTGGCATCTATTTCTTCATTTACTTCATTTACTGCAGAGGCCTTACATGGGGGCTATGGGCTTTTTACTGACGTGAGCTTTGCAATCTCACAAAGTGAGACAGTAGGGCTGGGCTCCCTCCTTGCAGATGGGTCGCGTTCATTCCTCCTTCACCAGGCAAGAATGTGGTTTCAGTAAGAGTAAGCAGATAACCGTGCTCAATACTGTCTCGGCACCTCGGTCGGGGCCCCTTTGGCTGAGGCCCAAGTGTGCAAGGCCAAGGATACGTAGCTGCAGCTTTCAGAGCGTTCTGAGGCATGAAACCTCTTTTCGGCTCTGGCTGAGCCATAAACATGGGCTTCATGAAAATGCAGGAAAACATGATGAAAAACGTGTAGGCCTCAATACAGATTTGTCGTTTCTCTCATGGGAGACTGGATGATGGCAGGCCACGTTATAGCATAAGCATCATGATAGAAAGGCCATGGAGGGGAAATACATAGGTTACATGTATGTGCACATAAGCGTTGGGGGGGGGGGGGGCACATGGGGACACATAGGCCTCATAGATTTTTATTTTCCACATTCCCTCCTTGTACCCTAGTGAACCCCCTATGTAACGTCTATTTTCATGAGACAGTCGATCTGTTCTTGTAGCATTATCTTTTCCATTTTCAATGCTTTGTAAATGGGGATGTGGAACACATGCAGTAGCACACAGGCCACAAATAAAGTAGGTGTGTCGTGATGCTCTGAAATAGGACTTTCCTTTGTCTTTGAATACTATTATAGTATCACACTCACTGTGCCCCAAATGTACTGAGCCTTCTTTTCTGACACACAAGTTCCCTTTTACTGGCAGGACTGTAATTGAAGGCGGACCTGACATGTGTTGGGGCTTTACGTTCAACACTGAAATCGAGGGTCGCATTTCCTTGCAGATACTCTTCATTTTCTAGATCTGTACCTTTCATTTGGGGAAGTCCCTCTTCATCTGGGAAACATGCTTTGTTCATGACTTTATTCAAGTTACCCCATACCCACTCGCCCCTACACTCCTTGTCTTGACATTCTTTGGCATCACCGTTGATGGATGTCATTAAGGCAAACCATGCTCCGCAAGAACCATTATGGGAGAACGGAAAAGGAAAAAGAGGCAAGACTCCCTTTACCTTCTGATACGGGGGAAGTCGGCCACAGACCCAGCAGTCTGTAGCATTGCTAACCTGATGTGAATGGTGCAGCATCTGAATAAAGGTATTGCTGCGTAAGGCAAGTCGATATGATAGCTCATAGGATGGCAGATCACTAAATGTGTGCTTTATGGTATCATTAGTGGAGGAGTATAAGAGTGAGGCAATAGGAGGAAAAATAGCATGTAGTATTAAGCTGATACATATTATCGTGATGCACAGAAGAGATAGAAAAATTACAGTCACTATACATCTACCACGTAATATTTTACAGTATTTGTTTTTTATCAATGTTATTGTCCAAGATCTTATGCAAGCCAGAATACATGTTCAACCGCTTCACCACCTAGTGGACTTAATTGATCAAACGGGTTCTGACTTTTTAGATCTAAGTTTAGCTTTGTGGAAACTTCTGGGGAGTCTCCTCTAGAAAATGGTGTTCAAAGTCTTTCCTTTGTAAAAGAGTGGTGAAGGTGCAACCATCCTTTCCGCCCTTTGACTTTAACGGCCGTCCCCGTGGTCCAGAGCACTGACTTTGGCGCCTTCCATCCAGGAGCGATGGAGTATTCTTTGACCTGGGTGTTGTCAGGGAAGGCGGCAGCAACCTGCGAACAACAAGAGAGTAGTGCAGACATCAAGGAAGCCAGGTAATCTGTCAGCATGTTACTATCAACATCAGTAATCTTTTAGGCATTGGAGTGCCCCACATATTTGGTGGTCTACCAAAGACCACTTCATAGGGAGATAAGCCTGTTCTAGAATGAGCTACCATTCGCATGTAAAAGAGGGCAACCGGCAGGGCTACCATCCAATCTACACCTTTGTCTGCGCAAATTTTTAATGTCCGATTATGTCTTTCTACAAGGCCTGCTGCTTCAGGATGTCGCACACAATGGAATTTCCAGGTATACCCTAACAGAAGGGACACCTGCTTCATTAGTACCAGGACATATTTGTATCCTCTACATCTGTTTATTTGGATATAATCCATTTGGAGCACTTCAAAAGGGTGGTCAGGTGGATGGAATCCACCTTGTTCCATCGGAATGCCTTTACCTGGATTGAATTGGCAACAGATCATACATGTTCTGACCTTTTGTTTCGCTGCTGCACGCAGGTGCTTGTTGAACCATATATTCTGTAAGCTATCCATCATTGCTTTCTCTCCTAAGTGTGCAGGACTATGTGCGGTATTTATAATCACTTGTACCATCGAATCAGGAAGAAACCATGTGGATTTGCCCTTATTCATCCAACCCTGATCAGTCAGTACCCCTCCTTGTTCCGACCATTTCTTTAATTCGTCCATAGTAGCATGTGTCTGTATGTCTTGTACATCCTTGGAAGGATCCCTAACTGTCATGGCTTTGGACAGTGATAGTATCTGTGATTTTGTCATGTCTAGTGGGGTCTGAGCTGTCTGTTTAGCTGTTCGGTCTGCCAGATCATTGCCTTGGGAAATGGTATCTGTGGCTCTAGTATGTGCTTTACATTTTAGGATAGCTATGGCTGTTGGTAAATGTATTGCTTCCAGTAGGGCTTGAATAAGGGGGCCATGCTGTATCTTGGCCCCATGAGAGATTTGTTGTAATCAGGGTTTGCTAAAACTGGTGCTTGACATAAAGCTCTCTTTAATTCTTCAAATGCCACAGTGTGTTCTTGTGTCCAAGGGAGGACTTTAGTAGAAGCTGTATTAGGGGCTTGGACTAATACCCCTGAAAGATCACAATAAAACATGAGAAAAAGGGGAAAGCACCATACCTATTTCCTCTGCTTAATTTCTAAGGGGGCTAATTACTAAGGGGCTTAATTTCTTAAGGGGCTAGCGGGAAGCGAACCTCCTCAGGGGCCAGCAGAAAGCCAATATTCTCCTCCTTCCCCCCCTTTTTGACAGGAGGAAATCTGAAACAGATTTCACTGCTGTCAAACACTATCAAACCCTGTGTCTTGTCAACACTATTAATCCCTGTGTGTAGCTACTGGGCGTAAGCAAAATTATAGGAGATACACAGCGTATTTGAAACGGCGAGAAATCCTTCAAATTAATGTACAAACCTCATTGTGTTAGCTCATAAGCTGGCCAAATGACATCTCATATGCAAATGTCCCTATTACATGAACCTACACCAACCTGAAGTCAATATTAATGCTAGGAGGCCCTAATAGGAATGCTAAATTACCTAAATATTCGGAAAACCAAGTTTAAGAACAGTTGTTAATGTTGATAATTAATAATTCATCTGCTAAAGAAATCAGTAATTCTGCAATAATTTCCACCTATACAATAAACAGCCTAATTTAAAAACAAGTCAACTTTTGGGGCCACCACTTACAAGAATGAGCTTACTAAAGCAAACTTTAAAAAGGAAATCCTGTCAGATATTTTCTCATTACCCTAAATACCGAGCCTCATTTGTCACTCTGGGGTGGCAGTCCTTATTTAAAACAGGCCTTTCAAGAGGTAAGATGCGAGTGCACAGATCATAATGGTTCCTTAATGTCCAATCTGGAAACATATGACCGAGGCTGCCTGTCTATAAGAGAAAGGCAGTCATGTGATACATATTTAAGTCTTGCATAACTATTTTCTTCTTTTATTCATCTCCAATACCAATTAGACATACACTGATAACGTGTTGTCCGCTATTTTGACAGCATGATAAAGGTAATATCATGTCTGTGAAATTTAGTAATTGTGAACAAGTTCCAGCCAAGCGCAGCACAAAGATATACGTCGTCACGTCCATCTCTGTAACGCCCAGGAGAACTTGTATTAATGCCAAACATACTGGTCAATACAACACAAAAACAAAACATATATAAAATACATATGCCAAGCCATCAGTATACCAAGCACAGAAAGCATAGACAATTACACTAACATATATAAATGAGCAGCGATGCACAATTATAGTACCTACAGCTCAGAGGCGAACATTCTGGCCTGCTTAATTTGTCAGGCGTATAATCAATAATTGATTTACCTGCCCTCGACACCCCCAACTGGCAGTGGGTCATCCCAATGATGACCAGCTGGCAGCTGAAACCACCGCGTCAAGTCTGACACACAGGATCAGCAACAATAATCAAAAATGAAGAACACACGAACCTGTCTTTGTTTTATAAAAATGAGCTATGCATCTATGTACACAATGTACCCTCATGTCCTAGTCGAAGATGCATCTCCCATCTTTCCTCACAGACCCGTAACCACTGGATCATTTATCCAATGCAACTGGTGGCTGCTTGTGGCCACAATTCAAAAATGTCTGAATTTGAAAATCGTTTTTATATAGGCACATAGCCCTTAAAATTCCAAGCAAGAGCAACATTTTACTTTCTGGCCAGAAGCAATATAACAATTGCTAAAAAATAAAACAAATCTTCTCCATAGACATTTCCTCGGGGCACTCGTTTTGCACAGAATAGAACAAGGGAATCTTTCTCGACTTACATTTCTCAGCTGCCCTGTCTTATCAGAGAAGTTAAAAATAGCCCCTCAGCGCGGCCTGAGCCTGGGCTGCCAGCCATCTTTTTTGTTTTTCCTACTCCTGGCCCCCAAGGCTCTCCGGCTGCAGGCATTACACAGATGCGATGTCAGAGAAGCCTTCTAAGCAGTGCCTCTGTTCTGCTCCTCTCACCGGCCCCCACCTACACTGGCTACAAGGTCAGAATCTGTCTCCGATTTCTGTATCACATTCTGCTCTACACAGCCCCCACCTTCTCCTCACTCTGAAGCTGTCAAAGACAAAAAGACTACTCAATTCCATAAAAACTGCAATAATTCGCCCAATTGAAAAATTATTTTTACATACAATTTGCTCTCAGGGGGTCATAATCTTACCGACTTGACCCAGCACATTGGCTCACTGGACCACCAAGAACACAAACCTGGATTCTGGAACAATTTTGCAAATTCGAAATACCCACAATTTTTCTCAAGCTAAACTTTTCACTAATTATTTTTCATTAACACTTTGTACATTAGGGGTGTCATCAAATCACAGGTGTTGCTCCTTCTCCAGCTACACCCCTCTCAATTTTCTTTTGACAACGTAATCAAATGTTGGACCATGAAAACACCAGCTATGCGCTGTTCGTTTGGTGGGAGGCTCAAGAACCTTTGGGCTACTATATCATTATTATATGTATCGTGGTACTTGCGGTGGCACTCTAACTGGTCTTTCTACTGGGGCCACTCTTGCTAGGTCCTCTGAAAGGACGGGATAAATACCAGCAACGTCAGTATTTCTTCCTCTGTCAGCCTGCGCTCATTTCACCTGCTCCACTTCCTCCTGTAACATCTCTTCCTTGGCTTTTCCAGACTCCAGTCTACTTCTCTCTGCTTCGTGAAACACTTACTCTGTCCTCCTATGTGACTCCTTGCGCCAAAACTCAATGGCATCCTTCCGAGCTGGTCTACATTTTCTCTTTCATAAGAGTGTTTCGTTGTCTGTCTACTTGTTCTGCTTTTACTCGGATACCTTCCTCAACTAATACGTTTTCTCGGACTTTGTCTGAATCCTCCCTACTTTTCTCTTCTTTTCTGAGCGCTTTCTCTGTGCGTCTATGCCATTCTTTACGCCATAAATCAATGGCATCTTTCTGTGACTGTCTGGCTTTCTTTTTCCATAATTCTTCTTCTATTCTCATGATGCAATCTGCATCCCATGTCCCAACTGCGGGCCACCTCTGACTTTCGGCTAGATCCTTGGTGTAGTCCACCCATAAATCAAGAAATAATACGGCATCTAGGCCATGCTTATGGTACATAAAGTACCCTGGGGTGTCCCTAGGTGGAATGGGAACAGCTTCCTCGAGTACCCCTTTTCTAGTTTTGATCTGTCTTAATTTTGAAAAGAACGGCATCTTTAAACTTTGCTACTTGATTTTGAACACAATAAATTACAATAAACACAATAATGAACACTCATTCATACCACAATTTTTAAAACATATTAAAACATTTAACATTTAACATTTAACGAACAATGATAATTAGAAAAAACTAGTTACTGACATAACACTAACACTAGAGAATACTGAATTATATGCAATACATACTAGATATACTGCTAAACAGTACAGATACACTGCTGAAACAGTGCAGACCGGATTTGTGTACCCAAACCCGTCTTGACCGGCACAACCTAATGTGCACGTCTAACTGCCTCCCCAGCAACGGTACTCACCGGGTAGCACGGAACGGAAGGCCTCGGAACTGAACTGGACTAGACCAAACTGGACTGGACTGGACTCGACTCGTGACTTGGATACTTCGGAACTTCGGAATCTGGTGGGCCTCTGTATACCTCGGACACAGCTCTCTCGCAGGTGGGCTCTGGGTAGGACAATCTGCGTTCCTCACCGCCTCGTATGGATGCCTGGTCGCAGTCTGTCCCCTTCGTTGGCCTGAGGGAGTTGGCGGGAAGACCCGCGACGTGCGCGCTTGAAGTCCGTCACGGCTATGGAAGGGGGCAAAACTGGACCTTCATCTCCGGCGTGTGGGGAAAGAGATGTCCCTGTTCGGGCGCCATTATGTGGTAAATAAAATATTACGCTCTCAGAATTTTAAAATATAAATAAGATCATGCATAAAGCAAGAGGCTGAGTCTGTGGTATCAGGTTCATAAAGGGCTTTATTCCAATAACTCGAGTCAAAGGGAGAATATTACCATCACCAAAAAGGATCTGGAAAGGGACTCAAAAGTATTCTCAATATTCCCAAAACATTATTCACAGAGTACAGTATATATACATTTCTCAATTGTACGTAAGCAAAAGAGCAAGAGAGAATGAGATAAGAGCATGTGGGCGTGTAAGTAGGCGTGAAGGTGGGCGTCCATGTGGGCGTCCACTTGATGATAATGGGTAATTTGTCATGTGTGGGTGGATACCTGGAGGGGGTTGCGTGATCTGCTGGAATTGTACTGGAACTTTGCCTTACTTGTGCTCAACTCGAGCATGACGTGTAACTGACGTGGGGAGGGTTGCTATGCAACCGGACAAGTCTGGAAGTGAGGCCTTCAGTGAGTGAGGCCTTCAGTGTCAGGACAACCAGCACATCTTGTATTATCTGATATCCGATGTCTGGAGCAGGGACTGATTTGTGACATAGGTTGCTCATCACCAAGAGCCGATGTGGCATCTATTTCTTCATTTACTTCATTTACTGCAGAGGCCTTACATGGGGGCTATGGGCTTTTTACTGACGTGAGCTTTGCAATCTCACAAAGAGAGACAGTAGGGCTGGGCTCCCTCCTTGCAGATGGGTCGCGTTCATTCCTCCTTCACCAGGCAAGAATGTGGTTTCAGTAAGAGTAAGCAGATAACCGTGCTCAATACTGTCTCGGCACCTCGGTCGGGGCCCCTTTGGCTGAGGCCCAAGTGTGCAAGGCCAAGGATACGTAGCTGCAGCTTTCAGAGCGTTCTGAGGCATGAAACCTCTTTTCGGCTCTGGCTGAGCCATAAACATGGGCTTCATGAAAATGCAGGAAAACATGATGAAAAACGTGTAGGCCTCAATACAGATTTGTCGTTTCTCTCATGGGAGACTGGATGATGGCAGGCCACGTTATAGCATAAGCATCATGATTGAAAGGCCATGGAGGGGAAATACATAGGTTACATGTATGTGCACATAAGCGTTGGGGGGGGGCACATGGGGACACATAGGCCTCATAGATTTTTATTTTCCACAACACGCAGGTCCACAGTAGATTTTTTTTAACAGGGAAGGCCATCTTAGAACATAATACTTTACTTTACATTGTAAAGATCATCTAAACATATATCAATACAAGTATTATTGGAAGCAACGTCCACAATTACAAATATCATTGAATCCAACTATGACTCACCGAACGCCTAAGTAACAATTTAAATGTACATCAAAGAAAATGTGCCCATAACCCCAAAAGCAGCTTACAAAATTTCACCATAATGTATTTATATCTGCAACTGTGCTGAATATCCTCAATCTATTCACACAGTCACTCCTCACATGGATGGTATGTAATCCCATGTTTATAATGCTCAATCACCCATCCACAATCAACTCATATGGGTGACATGTCAAAAATCCTAAGCAATCTGCTTTTTCATATGCTATAAAAGGTAATGCTAATATATATCTGAACCAAAATTGGCCCATAAGGGATCCTGAAAGCCAGGGAATTCATGCACATAGGCAGAGACAGAGGAGTGCAATACTGCTGTTACATTACAATCGTGTAGTAAACACATCAAGCCCTGGTGAGCAAAGTCTGTGTCAATACGGTCAGGAGCTGAACTACACTCCGTCTATCTTAGTACGCCCAAATTGGCAGACAGAGTTAATTCTTCCAGGAGGATAATAGTGTAGTCAATCGACTTACATTGAAAATATAAAAGTAGCAAGGTGGCTTGTTAAACCTCTGTTGACTCACAGAGTGTACAGAAAATATCCCATTTCACAGATGCTATCACTAGTAGTTTCCAAGTTCCAACCTACATGCTCAAAAAGGGGGGAAGATCTGTCATACATTTCAATACAGGAACTAGAAAACTGCAAAAGGTCTGTGTATGAAAAAGTGACAAATACAGGTGATTACAAAAAGTAAGAGCAGAGTTATATCTTTCGAATACATGCAGTGATATTGCAAATTCTAAAATACATTTTAAAATCCAGTAAAAAAAAGAGAGAGAAAGACTTATTAAGGTGATTGTAAAATAAACAGCTCTTAGCGGTTCATCAAATTTAATGGCAAAACAGCTAAGTAAAATCACTCAGGAAACAATAAAGCAGTGTCTATCATTATTCCAAATGGACAGCAAGTTCCTCATTCGTATTAAGGCCAACCGGGGTCTTGGTGCTAAGGCCAAAAATATATTCAAACTTCTAAGGGCTTTGATACTATTGCCACCCTGTTTGGATGCAGGTACCCGGTCAATGATAAAAAAGTGCAGTTTGGACACCTGCCTCCTAAGAGCCTGAGGACTAAAGTGGATGTCTTCCTCCAACCAGTAGCACCCCATGAGGCGTGTTTACAGAGTAGTGGATAAAGGGGGACCCCCAATGACCTCTCAGCAATCCCGCTTTGTGGGCCTTACTGGAGGTACCAAGAGGGCTTGTTGGCCCCCAAGGACTCACTGGAGCCGAGGAGACTTCATCCCCCAACCATTGGCACTCCAGGAGGTGCATTTGCAGAGTGGTGGATAAGGGGTGTGTGGCTTCTGATGACCTCTAAACAACGGCGCTGTGTGGGACCTACTGGAGGTAACAGGAGGCGTTGTTGGCTCCCAAGGACATCCTTGTGGGCCAACTACCCCGCCTGTTACCTTCAGTAAGTCCCACACAGCGGGATTACTGAGAGTTCTTTGAGGCCCACCCCTTTCTCTACCATTCTAGCAAACATGCCTTCTGGCACACTACTAGTTGGGGGATGAAGTCCCCATTGTTGCTGTGGGTGCATGGGGGTGAACAATCCCTCCTGTTACCTCTGGTAAGTCCGACACAGAGGGATTGTAAAGTGGCTTTCAGAGGCCGTGCCCCCTTTCTCAAACACTCTGCAAACATGTCTCCGGGTGCACTAGTGGTTGGGGAATGAAGTCCTCGTGCTTAGGGACCTTGGAGGCCAAGAAGCCCTCCTGGTTCTTTCTGTAAGTCCTACACAGCTGGATTCCTGAGAGCTGGTCAGAGGCCCCGTCCCTTTTCTCCACCACTCTGCAAACGCCTATACTGCTTAAAAAACCATTGAAATTCATAGTAAAAAACAAAGGTTACAGAGATGTTATAACTAAGAAATAGAATTTTTAGTAACTTACAAAGTTTCTGAAAAAAACAAAGGTTAGAGGAATGTTATAGTTAGGCTCAGGTTTCACACATACAAAACCAGTGAAATTCAGCAGTTCTAGTTAGTTGAACTAACTATAACTCACCCCCTCGCAATGCACTGCTTATTACCTCACATATTACATCACTCATGACATGGTCAGATACATCACGGATGACATCACTCATGACATCTCAAATGACATCAATGATGACATCATCCACAAAATCACTAACGCACCCACTCACACCCTGCTAGAACCTTTCATGCGCCCGCTCCCAAACAATCATTCACAAACCCATTCACACATCCATACCAGTACTTCACACTTTCTAACTGATTCATAGATCTACACTCACATCCACTCCCTCACCCATATAGCCACTCATACACCCACACACTCACTAATACAGCCACTGAAATATCCACTCATACATCCATACAACCACTCACACAGTGAGTCAGTCACCCATAGAGCTACTCACACACCTACTTACTAACCCATACAGTCAATCACACAGCCACTTACTAACCCATACAGTTACACACACCTACTTACTTACTCCCACAGATACTAACACGTACTCACGCACCTATACAGCCACTGACACAAGCACACACTCACCCATATAGCCACTCTCACATTCACTCACTCTCCTATACAGTCACTTATATACCCCATCACTCACCTATATTGCCTTTCACATACCCAGTTACTCACCCATATACCACAGACACATCCACTCACCCACACAGCCATACACACACTCACTCGCCCATACAGCCCCTCACACACACATTCACTAACCCATACAGCCACTGACTCACCCACTCACTCATCCATACAGGCAGTCACAGACACCTCACCCACCGACACAGGGGCATGTACTGCCCTCACATTATTTCTTTATGTCTTTATTTTTTTTAAAAATTTAAGGCTGGGGGATGGGGTCCCTGGTGCTGAGATCGGCTCGGGGAGGGAGGCCACCCCTCTTCAAAATAAGCATGGCTTTGCGGGGGTGCAAGTTATGCTGCTGAATTTCACTGATTTTGTACTGATTCTGAGCCTAACTACAACGTCCCTGTAACCTTTAGCTTTTTTCTATGAATATACATATAAATGTATATATATATTCACTGAAAAAACCATAGGTTTCACACATGTTATAGTTAGCTAGACATTTCACTCGTAAAAAACCAATGAAATTCCCCTGTTATAGTTAGTTCAGCTAACTATAACTCGCGCGCCCGCAATCCACTGCTGATGACGTCACATATTACATCACTCATGACATGGTCAGTGACATCACTCATGACATCACTGATGACATCTCAAATGACATCACTGATGACATCACGGATGGCATCATCCATTGAGTATCTGTTTCTTAACAATTTTAATATGTTTAATATATATAGGGAAAGGCCTGTTGAAGAATGAGTGGGTGTACAAGTGTGTAAATGGATGATTTTCTGTGGTGCATAACATGATTCTATAAGTGAGTCATTAAATGTATCTTACTGCAGACTAGTGACTAAACTGTGTAAATGTGTGTATGTGTGTGTATGTTGGTGTATAAGTGGCTGCATGGTTTTGTGAATAGCTACATGAGTGTCTATATGAGTTATTGATTTCTTGACTCAGTATCTGTATGGGTTCCTGAATGTTTATGTGGGTAGGGTGTGTGTGTCTCTATGCATAAATGTGTGAGTGGGTTATTCTATGGGTGCATGGTTTTAAGAGTGCCTCTGTGATGGACTGTATGGTTGAGTGAGTGTATGTATGGGTGTGTTAGGGATTGAATGTATATCTCAGTGGTACATTTGTGACTAACTACATATGTGAAAGGCAGTATATATGCGTGTAAGAGTATATAAGTGGGTAGATGTGAGAGTGTGTGATTGTGAGAGTGACTGTATGGATGAGTGTGTGCTTGTATCAATGATTCTATAAGAGCGTAAGAATGTGGTACTATTTTTATGACTAAGTGAACTTGAGTGTGTATAACCGCATAGGTGAGTAAATGGCAGTGTGATTATTTGCATGACTGACTAGGTGTGAGAGTACCTCTATGGATGATTGGTGGTGTGTGAGTGTCTATATAGGTGTATAAATGCATATGATAGTTTTGTATGGAGTGACTGTAAGTATGAGTGACTGTACAGGTGAATGAGTGGAGGTGTATGTAGACCTAAGAGTTAATAAGTGGGTATGTAGTTATTGGTATTGCAGTATGTATGGTTTTGAGAATGGAACTCTTAAATTTTGAGTCGGTGTATCAAAGGTTATATCAGGGTGTGAGAAGATGTGCTAATTTATCACATGGATGACATCATCAGTGATGTCATCAGTGATGTCATTTGAGATGTCATCAGTGATGTCATCAGTGATGTCACTGACCATGTCATGAGTGATGTAATATGTGACATCATCAGCAGTGGATTGCGGGCGCGCGAGTTATAGTTAGCTGAACTAACTATAACGGGGGAATTTCATTGGTTTTTTACGAGTGAAATGTCCAGCTAACTATAACATGTGTGAAACATATGGTTTTTTCAGTGAATTTGTAAGGTTTTTTAAATGCTAATTCCTAACTATAACGTGTGTGAAACCTATGGTTTTTTCAGTGAATTTGCAAGGGTTTTATAAATGCTAATTCCTAACTATAACGTGTGTGAAACCTCTGGTTTTTTCAGTGAAATTCAAAGGTTTTTTAAATGCTAATTTTTTATTTTTTTAATATTTTTAATATTTTTTTTATATATTTCTTTTTCAAAAATTTCTCTATGTATACATTTATAAATTATCTGTATCCTTTAATTTTGTGTGGGTCATTTTTTTTTTACTTTGAATTTGGATAAAATTGAACAGCATAGTTAATATCTTCTATTAACTTATGTCCACTTTATTTCTTTTTTTTTTTTCTATAAATTTTTAGGGTGCGCGCACTGAGCGCGAACCTAGTACGTTTGCGTACGTTTTTCATGTATGCAGGAGTACGTTATCTACGTATGCATACATACGTTTTAGTGCGCGCTAGCAGCGCGCACCTAGTACGCATGCGTACGTTTTTTGTGTACGCATGCGTACGTTATATACGTACGCATACGTATGTTTTAGTACGCGCTCGTAGCGCGCACCCAGTACGCATGCGTACGTACGCATGCGTGCGTCGTACGTGCTCCATGCGCTACACTCACGTATACGCGTAGAGTACGCGCGCTGACGTTCGTGCATGCGCGCGTGCTGCGTATGGGCGTTACGTACGCGCATAATACTTATGCGCATGCGCGCGTACACGTTTGCGCATGCGTAATTGCACGGTGCGCGCTCTGAGCTTGCTCCGTGCGCGCACCTCGGGTTATGTGATTAATCAAACAACACATTTAATTGGTTTACATTACTTTCAGTTTCAGATTGTTTCAACACCACACCCAATCCCCTCATGGTAAGTCATGTGATCAAGAAACATCACTTTTCATTGGTTCAAAGTACTTTCAGTTCCAGATTCTTCCAAAACTACACCCACTCCCCTCATTGTTAGTTCTGATTCCCTTGGAGAAGGAGCTACTCTGTTTTTGTGAGACAATGGCAGAGCACCAGCCACCTTCTCAGAGTGAGCAGGACACTCTTGAGAGACAGAGGCAGAGGAAGCAGAAAGACTCCTCTATATGGCAGTTTTTCACTTTTCCTGAGGGACAAAAGAAGGTGAATGCACCAAAGGTCACCTGCATACTTTGTCAACGCATCTTGTCACGTGGGAATGCTAATAAGAAGTACTCTTTTAGTATTCACACTATGATGAGGCACGTTGAGAAAATGCATCCTGTGACTTTTCATCAAGCTTCTGGAGCAAACCCTCCACCTGCTCAGCCGATGACATCTGCAGCAGCTCAGCCGAGCACATCTTCGGCACCTCAGCCGAGCACTTCTTCTGCAATGGTGCCTTCACCTTCACCTTCTAACACACCTCTGGATATTCGTCCTTGTTTTGGGAGGATGAGTACACGGTGCATGGATTGGGCTACTCTTATTACTATGGGTGAGAGCAGTATTGATCTCATTCAAAGAAAATTTGAGGAGCACCCTTGCAATAGGCCATAGTTTTTTTTTGTTTTTTTTTTCGTTTTTCTCTTCCTCTGTCCCTACATTTACTCAAGGGCTCTTTTTAGAGCCACCTAAAATCAAAACACAAAAACTTGTTTTTTGAATCTATTTGTCATTTTTTTTGGGGGGTGCGCGCACCCTGCGCGCACCCAATGGGGTTTTTAAAAACAAAAAATCATTTTTTTCACCTTTAGTAAACCTTCAGGGACTCCCTGACAAAGAGAGGGGAGTGGCAAAGTAATTAAAAAAGAGATGGTATACATTTCACAGATGAAGGGAAGAGAGTCTTCCAATTAAACTTTAAACTCTGCATCACTACTTACCTATAGGTACCCTAAACCTATCAAAAAAGATAATAGCTCATTTTAGTGCTGCATTTGAATTGGCTGTATTTACAAGGAGAGGAAAAGACACACAGAGTGGCTTATCCTCTCCTTGTAAATATGGAAAAGCACCCTGCGCCACTAGTACGTCAAGAAAAGTGATGTAGTGGTGGTGCAGGTGGCTTGTAAATGTGCCCCAGAGATGTTAAGGAAATTAAGGGTAAAACAGACAAACCGAGAGTGACAGATACAGAGAGCAAACAACTGAGAATGAGTAAGGCAGTTAAAAAAACTAAGACATATGGATACAAAGAAAGAAACATGGATGAAAAATTAGTGATGGAGGTAGTAAAGGTAGGGGAGTAGTAGAGAAGGAGTGAGGGAGTTACAAAAGAGTAGTAAAGCAGGAAGAGAGAGTGAGAAGAGAAATGAGAAAAGCAGAGTAAGGAGAGCTGAAGAAAAGGAAGCATGAAACGAAAGCAGTGACACATACAGATATGTTAAACTTACCTGACCATCAAAGTAAATTATTTATAAATAAATGTTTTTATTTAATTGCAAGGAAACTGAATTACATCTTCTAAATTTTCTTTCTAGTTCTGAAAAAAAGAAAAAAAGTATTAATATTCAACAATACACTTAATTAAACAGTACATGTTTTTTCATATTTAGCAAAGCAATTTTTGCCCTTTTTTTTGCTGTTTTCAGAATGTTTTGATTTTCACTGAAAATAGTGAAATCAATTGTATTCATCATTTAACAGCGGGCAAAAAAAAAAACCAATCTGTTTAAAAAAGCCCCAAATGTATCCTCACTAAAACATACCTTAATAGAAATGTCCAAAATACCTTTTAAGAACAATAACAATTTACAAGAAATAACGTGTGTAAACCTTGTTGCAAAAGAACATTTTCCAAAATAATATCTGTCAAAGAAGTCCACAATTGTTTGTTTTACCTTTCCTTGAGGCCAAATGGTAAGTTTAAAATCCCTTTTGAGTGAAATATCCAAGTTTAATCCCTTTAAATTTTAATAATGCTTTCTTCCGATGCTGATTTTAGTATTTAAAATTTGGGTTTCAGAAAAATTAAGTAACAATTGGGTAAATCATAAGGCAAACGTTGCTTGAAAATCAATTGAGAATCATTACACAGTGTCCATCCTTTTTCACATTTAAGATAAACTGTGTAATGACCAGAAGTTATAGAAGGACCATCATGAAAAATGATTGCAACTGCTACAAAAGTTTTTCCAGATATAGATAATTGGTTGCCAACAAACTTCTTTAGTAAATTTTCCAATTTTGTTCCATCAGCTCTACAACGTTGTACCATTCAAATTACATACTGTCCATATTTCTTTAAAAATAACGTTGACAACATTTCAGATTTACATTTAGAACATTCCATGTTGTGATTAGCATCTTTAACTAATTTACTAAAAGTCACTGTTTTACTTTCTGGTAATGGTAAATATATGAACCTTTCAGAATCTACATTACTACTGCTTGTGTTCATACAGTTATCACAACAATGTTCCCATGTATAAGAGACACCAAATAAATGTTCTACTTCTACTCCTTCATCTTCCAGTACCATCAGGATATACATCAAGAATTCCTGTGCATCTTGCTGGACATTTTGTGTAAACTGTGTACATCCAGAACATACATCTAAAAGATTTCTAACATCAGAAGCACTTTCTATTTTATTTTTATCATTACTCAGCTTCTCATAAAGGAGACTTAGCAAAGAACAGAAACTTTTTTCATGATTTAGTATTATCTGCTCTTGCAAAGTTTCAAGATAAAATACAACATTCAGCACTACATTTGCGTAGCAGTTGACACCAGAGCTATTTTCAAAATGACAACCAACAACCTCTTCCACACTGTCCTTTTTCTTTTTGCTTGCAGTCACATCACTATCTTTTTGTTTTCTCTTCTGTACATCCTCATTACAGATATTCTCAAATCTCCTTTTCCGACAAACAACATGTTTTTCAAACACAGGATACTGACCTAAATGAGGAGCATAGCTTTTTCTTAATCTATTATATTCCTTTACACAGTTTGCATCAGCACTTACTTTTGAGTCATCAAAGTCTATCATGAATAAACCAGATAATTTTTTCACGCGTGACAAAGCAACATATGCCATAACTTCTTTGAACACAGTAGACCAAATGTTTACAAAAGCACTATCAACAGTTAATCCTTGAGACTTGTGAATAGTTACAGCATATGCTAGAGAAATCGGAAACTGCTTCCTACGTACATATAAGTCTTTCACCAGCAAAAAACGAACTGAACAACGACTAATGACTTTAACCTCTTCAATCTGATCAAATTTTATTTTTAAGAATTCAATTCCAGGAGGAGGAGCCTAGCGCGCAACCAAGATGGCCGCGTAGGTGCGAGGCTCCCGAGGACCACCACGACCTCCTGAATTAATCCTGGCTATATCCTGTCCTTGTTGAGGGGACTGCATCGGTGAACCCGAGCTGAGGCGCCTTCCGTTTTTCTTTTTCGAATCGGACCCCGGACACCGGTGGGAGCACCGATTGAAGGTTGCGGCCTTCTCCGCGCTGGCCCCCCGGATTGGAGTAGTGGGGCGATCCGGGGACAAATCGAACAACAGCGGCGGGCAGGGCTGGGCGACTCGCGTATCCCGTGCTTTCACTTTCGCTTTTGCGCTCTCCTTGCCCTCAAGCGAGGTAGGGTTGCGGAGCGGGGTGCGGTGGTGTGGCCTTGTCCAGGTGCCCGGCTGACCCGCCGGCCGTGAGTCGTCCTGCGGCCCAGTGGTCGCCCTCCCCCCCCCCGGAACCCGTGAACTGGTTTATCGGCCCTTTCGAGGAGATTGGCACGACGGTGGGAGAGCAGGCATGTCCACCAAACAAGATGGCGACCGGGCGAAGGTGAAGACGACCCGCCGCGGCCCGGCGCCTCAATCCAACAGCATGGACCGCTACACCCTCCAGAAGGGATCTCCGGAGACATCGCGCACATCCCCGGCGGGCCCGACGGAGGCATCTGCTCAACCGTTGGATCTGACCCTCCGGGACGTCATGGGCGCCATCGCAGAGATGAAGGCCTCGGTGGACCAGCGCTTCGACACCCTAGCGCAAAAGATAGACTCGGTCCTGGTGGATGTTAGCCTTGTGAGGGCTGACTTGTCCAAAACCAACGACCGGGTCGATTCCCTGGCCCACACCACAACGAGCCTCACGACGGACGTGGTGGCCCTCCAAAAGGAGGTGCGCCGGCTTGGCCAGGCGAGCGCCCTGATGGACCGGCGACTGGAGGATTCCGAGGGTCGGGCCCGGAGGAATAACGTTCGCATTGTGGGAGTGCCGGAGGGACGAGAGGCGGAGGCGGCAGATCTTTTTGTGGAAGAATTGATCCTTACCCATCTCCAGCCCCGGGGGCTGAGTAAGCTTTTTGCGGTGGAACGTGCTCACCGGGTCCCTGGGGGCAGACCTAAGGCCGGTGCCCCGCCGCGGCCTCTCATTGCCCGGATTTTTAATTTTCGGGACAGAGACGCTATCCTGCAGACCTCCAGGCAACAGGGACCGGTCAAGCTTGATAACATGGATGTGCATTTCTACCCAGACTTTACTCCGGCGGTCCAAAAACTGAGATTGAGTTTTCTTGGAGTTAAACGTCGCCTACGGGACCTGAACCTTAAGTACTCAATGCTTTTTCCAGCTAAGCTAAGGGTGGAGGTGGATGGGCGCACGCACTTTTTTGACCGACCCGAGGCGGCTGGGGACTGGTTGGACACTCTGCCTGGAGATCGGGGCCGAGGGGGTGGGGGGGGTGCGGTTGGCGGGGAGGGCCCGCCGGATCAGAACTGAGGGGTGAAGAATAGGCCTTGCTCTGGACAACATTCCTTTACCATTTACTGATCGTTTATGTTCCCCTCCGATGGAGGTCGTGTGGGGTCTGTTGGGGGCTTCCCTCCTCCTCTGGGGGACTAGTTAGTTTTTCATCTATGGGGCGACAGGCACACTGCACTTTGGGGGGGCTGTCTGGGCTCATGCAGGGGTGCAGGGAGGGGGGAGTTCTGTTGGGATGGGGGGGTGGGGGGGGTGTGTTGTTTGTTTGCACCGCAAGGCAAGCCCTTTACTGTATTGTTGCTCTCGAGATGCTCTGTGGGGGACGACTGATTGCTTCTACGTATGATGGGGGGTAGGGATTTGACTGTGTTGTCATGGAATGTTAACGGCCTGGGGGACAGGATTAAGCGTGGTGTGGTCCTGCAGTACCTGAAACGTATCTCACCAGATGTTATCTTCCTGCAGGAGACACACCTTATAGGTAACTCCTTTCATGCCATGAATCGGCGAGGCTATCGTTTGGTGGCCCACTCGGGCTTCACCTCGGGCTCGCGGGGGGTGGGTATCATGATTAAGAACTCGCTCCCGTTGGAGATTGATGAGGTGCGCCATGATGAGAGGGGACGCTACACTGTTCTGGTGGGTAGAATGGAGGGTAGAGTGTTTGTTTTTATATCAGTGTACGTCCCGCCTGGGTTACAATCTACTACATTTGCGGATTTGGGGCGCCTCCTCCTGGACCTCCCGGGTGGCCTGCTGGTGGTTGGGGGGGACTTTAATGCGGTAGTTTCTGGGTCTATGGATCGCCATCCCCCTAGGGACCTCCCCCGGGCACAGGCCTGGCTGTCCGGCCTTTTAGATACTCTGGGCCTGGTGGATTGCTGGCGACTAAAGCATTCCGCACTGCGGCAATACACCTTCCACTCGGGTGCCCATGGTAGCCTCTCGCGGCTTGATTACATCCTTGTCCCGGCGGCCTATGCTGGGAGGGTGGGAGAGGTGTGCCATCTGGCGCGGGGCATTTCAGATCACTCCCCAGTACTGTTACACTTCGATGTCTTCCCTAGGGGGGAGGGCAGGGTGGCTCCAATCAATGCTTGGTACTTGCGTGACCCCACTATTCGTGCCGACTTGATCAAATCCTTACAGCGATACTTTGATGAGAATGTGGGGTCTGTCCCTTCGGCCATCTCCCTGTGGGAGGCTTTTAAGGTAGTTCTCAGAGGGGAGGCCCTCTCCTTTATCTCCCATGCCCGGAGGCGCGAGCGGGAGGAGGTAACCCGGGTGGAGGCCGAAATTGCGGAACTAGAGGGAGACCTGGGGAGCGGGGTAACAGACGCCAAGTTGCATGTTCTGCACCTCAAGCAGGCGGCCTATAGGGCCCTCGTCACGGAGGCGGCCAGGGGCCTCAGTAGAGAGCAACAGGGGCGACTGTATGATGTGGGTGATAAGGCTGGTAAATTGATTGCGTGGTTGGACAAGAGGGAGAGAGCGAGCCGTGTGGTTGCTTTGATTGAGGGGATGGATGGTGTGCCTGTCACCGAGCCGGAAGCCATTGTCTCCTGCTTCGCGGATTACTTCCGCGAGGTGTACTCCCCGGTTTCTCCCTGCTCGGAGGAAGATTCCCATGCCCTGCTTCGGGACATCGCGCTGCCCTCCCTTACGGTGGAGGACAGGGAGTTGCTGGACGCTCCTCCCACCTCGGACGAAATTGCCCTGGCTATTCGCTCGGTCGCATCCGGCAAGGCCATGGGCCCCAATGGTATCCCCATCGAGCTCTACAAGCTGCGACCGGATGTACTGGCGCCCCACCTGCGCGCCATGTTCCTGGCGGCCCACTCGCAGGGTACCCTCCCGCCGGACCAGCGTCTGGCCACAATCGTGGTGATCCACAAGGAGGGGAGACCCCGTGAGCGGGTTACATCCTATAGGCCTATCTCGCTCTTGAACGCGGAGCCCAAAATCCTCGCCAAGGTACTGGCCAACCGGCTGGTTGGCGTGGTGGGCGATTTGGTCCACCAAGACCAATCTGGCTTTATACCCCATCGCAACACGGCTCTTAATCTGCGACGCTTGCATGGGGTGCTCGCGCGTGTCCCGTTTGTGCGGGAGCCGGCCATCTTGGCGTCCTTAGACGCCACCATGGCGTTTGACACGCTTGAATGGCCATACATCTGGGCGATGCTGGCGAAATTTGGATTTGGACCGGGATTCATTAGCTGGGTCAAATTGTTGTATTCGGGCCCATTGGCGCAGGTGGTGGTGAATGGGCGAGTCTCGGCCCCCTTCGCGCTGGGGCGGGGCACGCGTCAGGGTTGCCCCTTGTCACCGCTCCTGTTTGCATTGGCCTTGGAGCCCTTGGCGGAGTGGCTGCGGTGGCACCCCTCCATCCGTGGTCTCCGCTGGACCCCCGAGCATGAGGACCGCGTGTCCCTCTACGCCGATGATATCCTTTTGTATCTCGCCTCCCCGCGTAACTCGCTGATTGTCCTGGTTGATGTTTTGCGCTCCTTCGGTCGTAACTCAGGCCTTGTCATCAACTGGGCGAAATCCTGCGTGTATGTGCTCTCCGGGGAGGCTCCGGCCCTACCACGGGACTGCCCGATCCAGATTGCCTCCCAGGGGTTCCGGTACCTGGGTATATATATTACTCTAGACCCGGAGGCCCGCTACGAGCGGAACTTGCTACCCCCCCTCCAGCGCTTGCGGGAGGACGTTGCGCGCTGGCGGCGTCTTCCGCTTTCGCCGCTTGGCCGAGCGGCCTTGTTTAAAATGATGTCCTTGCCGCGCTTTCTGTATGCGCTTCAGAACACTATGGACTTGGTTCCGGCGCGCTACTTCCGTGAGGTGGAGAGCCTGCAGCGGCGCCTGTTCTGGGACGGGAGGCCGCGTATTGCTCTGGCTAAATTGACGCTCCCGTGGTACGATGGGGGGGTTGCCCTCCCGGACATTAAACGGTATTACTGGGCCTCCCAGCTAGCTGCGATTAATCATGGCCTTTACGGGCCCGCCCTGAACCCGGCATTTGAAATGGACAAGATGCTCCTGCCCGGTGGCGACTACAATCGAGCGCTCTACTCTGGCGCGCCCGACTCCCGTCTGACGGGACCGACGCGTGTCATGGTGCGTGTCTGGCACGCGGCTAATGCAGCGATGGGGTGGAAGGACCGTTTGACCCGGGCGACACCGCTATATGCGTCTGAGAGGTTGGGCTCCCTGTGGACATCGAAGGGCTTCGAGAAGTGGGACACGATCGGAATCAGCACAGTGGGAGACCTCTGGACAAGGGGTGGATTCAAAACTTTTGAGACGCTGCGGACGGAATTTCAGCTGCAAGGCAGTGAGTACTTTCGGTACTTACAAGTCCGCCACGCGCTGGGCTCCGTCTTCCCTGATGTCGCGTCCATTCCGGAGTCTTCCCCCCTGGAGGACAGAGTGCTGGATGGCCATGTCCCAGACAGCACGATCTCCCTTATATATAAAAAACTGATCAACGACAGATCGTGCCTGCTGACTAGTCTCCGCGAGGCCTGGGTTGCCGACGGGCTGGAACTGGACGACGAGGACTGGATTTCCGCGGTGGCCTCTCCGAAGGAGGTGGCCATCCCGGCTCGCCTTCGCTTCGTCCAGCTTAAGATCCTCCACCGGGTTTACGTGACGGGGCCAAGGCTTCTACGTATGGGCTTTGTTGGTGACGGATTGTGTAAGCGTGGCTGTGGTGCCTTGGCAACTTTCATGCATATTCTGTGGGAATGCCCACAGGTGGAGCGATTCTGGCGTGGTGTGCATGAGGTCCTGCGTTTGGTGACGCGTGTTGCGCTGTTGCCTGAAGCGAGGAGATGCTTGCTGAATGTATGGGAACCAAATGACTATTCGGTCCCGCAGACGCGGTGGGTGACTCTGGGATACATGATAGCTAAGCGCGACATTGCTCAATTGTGGGGATCCCGGTGGCCCCCAGCGGTGTTGGCCTGGAAAGAACATATGGATTGGTGTATGTTTCGTGAAAAGGTAGTGTATGTGGCGAGGGGTAAGCCTGGGGCGTGGGTGAAAATCTGGGGCCCCTGGAACGCCTATCGCGGGGGTATTTGTGAGCCGCCACTGCTGCCGGCCGCCTCACCAGCTCCGTCCCCCTAGCCGACCCCCTCCCCCAGCCGCGGGCATGTGGTTCCCCTGTCCCTGATCTATTCCCATTCCCCTCTTCAGAGTTTGGCTGCGGGTTGGGATCCCCCACTTAAGGAGCACGTGCCGTCACTTTGGATGGCGGGTTGCCTTGCGGGTGTGGTTTTTTGTGTTGTTCTGTTTTGAAAAAAGGAAACCGTATTGTGGGCTTGGAGTTATGTGGCCTGCGCTATTGATATCTCCTGATTTATCGATCTGCACCGCCAAGAGACTCTTACTGTAGGTATGTCATATGCTTCTGCCACTCTAGCGGCCGGCCGGATGGTTGTAGGCCCATACTTGTAACCTTTTTTAATATGTAATAAACGGTTTCCCAAAAAAAAAAAAAATCAAAAAAAAAAAAAAAAAAAAGAATTCAATTCCATCTTTTTTCTGGTACTTTACAAAACCCACAACTTTACCCATAGCTCCATTTACTAAACCTTTTTCTACATCCAAATTGCGTCTTAAAATTACTCTACAGTTCATACACACATAAAGATTCTTTTCCAAACCAGCTGTTTTTGAAATGTTTTTCTCCAGAGAATCCAATTTAGTAGCCAATTTGCCTGTCAATATAATAGTTATTCGTTCATGTTGAATTTTATCCACAGCTTCCAGTTTTATGATCTCTTCATTTTCCAATTTCAAAAGTTCTTGATTGAATACAGAGCATTCATGTAGTGTTGGCATTAAGCAGATTACAGTATTTTTTTCAGTAATTTTCTTGTATATTTTCTCTGGAACTATTTCTTCTGTTGTAAACAAATTACTCAGCAATCGACTCTGTAATGCTTTTCTGCCATGTTCTGTGAGTAGTCCAATTCTTATATCTTTCAGAATACTTGCATAGTCCTCATCATTGGCTTGCCTCATATTGGTAATGAGTTCCTTATACTCAAAATATGTCCAAATATTTACATTACCTATACTTCCTAATGACTTTTTCGTGTCTTCATGTGTAAGAGTATGGAATACCGGTTGTCCTTTAACTGGAGTAAGTTGCAAAAGATCCCCAAAAACTATGACGTGTTTTCCTCCAAATAACACGTCATACTCTGTCTTCAGAATTTGCTGCATTCTTAAATGCACAAAGGCAAGCATTAAGTTTGATACCATGCTTACCTCATCAATAATGAGTACTTTCAATTTCTTCAATACTCTTGAAACTTCCAAGCATGCTTCTCCTGCTAGTTTGTGGTACTGTATTTCGTTCTCATGCTCTACTGGTAACATTAGCAAATGATGTAAGGTAACTCCTTTTATGTTATACGCTGCTAACCCAGTTGGAGCAGTAACAACACAAGACAAAATGGAATCCATTTTCTTCTGTAGGTAGCTTCTAATTACATTAATTAAGAAACTTTTTCCAGTTCCAGCTTGTCCACTTACATACATTCTCATTGGTTCAAAAGATGTGCATGAGCACTCTTTATTTTCATGTAGTAATCCGTTATCAATTTTTTTCCTGACTTCTTCCTAAATTTGTTTTTGTTCTTCATTCAGTTGCTGCTCCAAATATGTTAAGTCTACTAAATCTTCCTGAGCTTGATTCATAGCTGTTTCCACTTCATTCATGGCTATTGCTGCTTCATTTTCTACGATTGGTTGTCCTAGAGGATCTTGACTGAATGTCCCAGAACTTTGACTGTCTTGAGAACTGTCTCTAGCTACTTCAGCTGCAATTGTTCCTTCTTGTTCAATTTCTTCATTTAACATTTGAACATAAGTTGTGAAAGTACTGCATTCTATGCTGTCTTTCCTAGCATTGAAGGAATCTTCATAACTCTGGAATTCTCCAAGTAGTTCATCCTCTGAACGCCATGGTTTAAACAGCTGCAAAAGTGCCAAGTAGTAAAATTCCTTTTTGTCAGGAGTGTCGTAACTCAGCTTCCAGTGATTTATCAAACTTCCTTTTGTTTGCTTCGCCAAACATCCCTCCTCACCACTGACTTTATATTTTCCATTGTTGATAGCTTCTGTGACATTCCGTTTAAAAATGAAGTTCTGCAGCACTTCATAAAGACACATGTCCTCAAGGTGATGACTTCTTTGTGGGTAATATGTGTCCAACATGTTTGTTCTTAAAATGTCTGTACTTTCTGGTTCGAACTCTGCTAAATATTCAATTTCTCGAATAGATTTCAGTACCCGATTTCGCATTCCTGCAAGGCCTAAACTTACCCAAATTATTCTTCTGGATTTCGAGTACAGACTTGCAGATGATAACCTATCTGAGCATTCGTAGGATCCAATTTCTCGATGCGATAACATCTTTAAACTGAAACTGTATAGCTTCTTACTGACAGTCGTCTCGTGAGAAATTTCTTCCCACATTTCCTTCAATTCCGTTTTCTCAGATTTAGTGATGTAAGATGTGAAATACCGAGCAACAGCAATAGAATTGTCAGCCACATACTGTATATCCATGTTAGCATTCCACATGGATAAAATGACTGGGTTGTAGTCATTTATATATTTTGACTCTTCATTTTTTCTTAGGTTGTAGGTATTCTTAGGCGATTTCCTTGTAATAGTATGTCGCACAGCTGACATAAAACTGTTTACTCTTCCTTTTGAAACAACAGGTCGTGGAAATCCAAATCGACATTTTGTGTAGAATTTATCTTTACTCTTGTACTTTCGTCGACAGTATTTTCCACACCGATGACTTTGGAAACGTAAAACTTGCTCTTTTAAGTTTTTCTCTTCTGTGCTTTTAGGTATAGCACATGTTGCATATCCTTCAATGAAAGATAAAACTGCTTCATCAGCATCTGTTCCAAATTTTGGGGCATCCTTGATCCACAACAGCATATGAATATGAGGAGCACCTCTTGCTTGGTACTCTTTTCTCCAAAAGAAATCCACAACTTCTCAAAGAGGTGGATTTTTTTTATTGCAGATGAAGGACATCATAGCCTCAAATCTATGATTGAAATATCTGCAAACATTAACCGGATCTAATGAGCACAATTCTCCTGCTGTCTTGTATTGGATGTTTTCAATGTTTGAATTTGCCTCTCGCAGAAAATCCAGTAAATCATCCCAAGCGTACTCAGTACAGCTCAGGGTAAGGAACCATGTAGGAGTTCATAAATTCCGTAACATACACTTCAATTCTCCATGGCGTCGGTACCAATATTCATTAGTTCCACGCTGACAAGCCATCAAATTGATCAATTGAGATTCCAAATAATCATCTCGCTGTTGCACTTTGTTGAGAAAGTCCTTTGCTGACACATTATGTAGATGTACTCCAGTTTTTAAAATGTGATTTACTGCATAAGATAGTGCAGACAAGTCACTTTCAAATAAAAGATGGAACAAATAAGGAATACTTTGACGAAATCTGGGATCTTCTGCATATAATCTTGTAGTCCGATACTCCGAAGCAGGAATCTGTACTGGACGTTCATCATATCGTCCACCTTCTCCTGTAGGAAACAGTTGGGGAAAACAACGAGCTTCCAAGCTCTCCTCCCATACACTCACAGGAGTTCCTTTTGCCTTCTTCATCTGAAACAGATCAATAGCGTTTCCCAAAACTTCTTTAGAATGAAGAGGATGTATGTTGCAAAATCCTTCCACTTATAATTATCTTCATTTTCACTTTTTTTATACAAATTTTGTAATGGCTTCTCCGGCAACAAATACAAGTAATATTTGGTCTTTCATTAGAGATGATAGCAAATTTTGTCATTTCATCTTCAAACTTTTTACTAACAGTAAGTTCTACATTCTCTTCCACATTTTCATCAATAACTGTGTCATTTTCTGCACTTTCTTGTTCTGGACCAAAGTAACAAAACTGAATCTCATCAGTAACCTTCACTACATCTGATACAGATCCACGGAACAGAGCATTATTCAACTCATTCAACTTTAGTGCTGGACTTTTAGCAAAATACAATGTTCTCACAAACTTTCTCATTTCAGTATGATGAACAGCGAGCATCCTAAAATGGTGAAAAACACTTTGACACACTTTCCTAGATAGACAAGCCAGAGAATGTCCTTGCAAACCAGTATTCTCTCTCACTCTGCATGGACCTAGTCTTTGAAGCACCTTAATTTTCTGTTTAACACCCTTTTTACTATATTCTCTTAGAAAGTCACGTAATTTATCAATAGATTCCTGACGCACAGTACAAATACTACTACAATTCCAAGTGTACACTGGGGCTTTAGGACGTCTCCCCATAACCTCATCAGCCATCACTTCTTCCTCATTTCTTGGAACCATTTTCTCCTTTTCCATTACACAACCATCCTTAACTTCATATGCTCTTCCATTGGTGTCAACTGCATGCAACAAACTATTACTTTGAAGATAACTCTCTTCATTAAAATATGGTTCAGTACTTGAACTATGCTTCCATTCTCCTAAGAACACTTTAGAAAAGTTTTTTTTTTTTACTTCTCTTTTCCTTTTGCTTTGTGACTTCATTGCATTGACTAATTTATCTAATCTACGCATCCTGTTCAAAATTAAAATGAATTTTTTTTTTTATTTCTAATGCCTTGGTAACAATACTTTCAATTAATTTCTTTTTCTTATAAAATTTGTTTTTTTTCTTATATTTTTTCACATCCTTTAGCAAATTTAACATCACTCTTCTCTGAAACATTTTTCGACGAATGTTTTTAAAATCTATTTTCCGTGTTAAGACACTCTTTCTGACTTCTGAGTCTACATTAGCATTTTGTTTTTGCTGTCGACTCTGTTGTTGTTTTGTACTTCACTGTTTGAATTTATCTTTCGATCATTTTTTTTTTTTGGAAGATATTTTTTAAAAATTCTTTAGTTTGCTTACCAGAAGACTTTTTCTGTTTTCCAACACACGCTTCTCCTCCTATTTTTTTTTTTACCAGTTGTCTTCAAATATAGTTGTTGTTTCTTTTCTTTTCTCTTTCTTGACTTTATAGGCATCTTTATATTTTTTCACTGTTGCTCAGCAATACCTGCAAAAAACTAAAAAAAATACCTTTATGTAATTTTAATTCATTACAATTTTTTTTTCAACTTTTCAAATCCTATCACATGAGCTGATCCTTTCCTACGAATCCAAGTCTTACAAAACAAGAGAAACATGAATTAAATCTCTCACAATAATTCCTGTGTGCACACAGACTCATGGTGTGATTCTAGGCAGAAAACGATATTTGATTGGCAATTTGAAAGCACATTTACTTCTGTTGAGGAGCAAATGATAATTACTGTGACAGCCTGAAACATTTTTCTTATATTTCAGAGAAGCAGAAAAGAGCACATGTCCCTACACCTATTTGAGACCATGACCATGTGTTACAGGGTGAGTGATTAGACTAGAGCAAAGGAAAAGAGCCATAGTGACATTCAATCTGTTTGTGTTACACACTGCTATCTGAAACACAACACAGAGCTGAGT
This sequence comes from Triturus cristatus, assembly GCF_964204655.1. Classification (NCBI taxonomy): domain Eukaryota; kingdom Metazoa; phylum Chordata; class Amphibia; order Caudata; family Salamandridae; genus Triturus; species Triturus cristatus. Next base: position 563,526,156 of record NC_140590.1, read on the forward strand.
ATTATGCATGGGAGTGTAGGAGAAGCTGCTGCATGTCTGCAAAGAGTGTGTTTCTGGAGACTGTGTATTGTCAGTTGCAAAAGAGATCTGCATGGAGACTTTTTCAACTGCATGAAGACTGCAGATATGTGTGTAAGACTACATGTTTGGTAAAGGTTAATTGGAGTTTTGTACATGTAGGAACTACCTCACCCATTACAAGATTGAAAGGAAAATCTACCCTGTTGATTTGAAATGTGTTAACATTTGCCTCTCATTTTTCTGATAATGATTTCTGCTGAGTACTAACCAACACATTTGAACAAAACAAGCTGGCCCTTTCCTGAAAGTGCAAATTTTGCAGAACAACAGCAACACAAATAAAATCTCTGACAACAATTCCTCTATCCACACAGACTCATGCTGTGATTCTAGGCAGAAAACGAAATTTCCTTTGGCAATTTGAAAGCACATTTAGTACTGTGGATGCAGCAAGTGATAATTACTGAGACAGCCTCACACATTTCCCTTATATTTTAGAGAAGCAAAAAAGAGCACATGTCCTAATAGCTACTTGAGACCATCAGCATGTGTTACAGGGTGAGTGATTAGAGTAGAGCAAAGGAAAAGAGCCTTAGTGACATTCAATCTGTTTGCGTTACACACTGCTATCTGAAACACAACACGGAGCTGAGTATTATGCATGGGAGTGTAGGAGAAGCTGCTGCATGTGTGCAAAGAGTGTGTTTCTGGAGACTGTGTATTGTCAGTTGCAAGAGAGATCTGCATGGAGACTTTTTCAACTGCATGAAGACTGCAGATATGTGTGTAAGAGTACATGTTTGGTAAAGGTTAATTGGAGTTTTGAACATGTAGGAACTACCTCACCCATTGCAGGAGTGGAAGGACAATCTACCCTGTGGTTTTCAAATGTGTTAGCATTTACCTCTCATTTGTGAGATAGTGATTTCTGCTGAGTGCTAACTAGGCCTGGGCGAACATTTCGTTCAGTTCGCGGAAATTGCGATAATTTGACATTTTCGCGTTCCGCGGAGAGCGCGAAAATGTAAAAATATCCGGTTTCCGCAGCTTGGCGATAATTTGTTTCTTGCTCGCGCTGTAAAATAATACATTCTCGTGCGCGTGCGATCGGCTTACCTGAATCCCTGCGTTCGCCGACAAGTTTTCTTGATCCGGTGGCGTTCTCCATGAGATGTTGTATTGTTTTTAGCCATTTGCGCTGTCTCGCGACAGTTCGCGCCCGCAGTGACGTAATGCGTCGCGCGATCACGTCTTTCTTCTCGCGATCATGCACCGCGAGACAACTCAAAACAAGATGGCCGCGCCCGCAAGGAACCACATGGGTAAGTTGCCGACCCGCAACCATGCAGAAAATCTCGCGAACATGCCGGAAAAAAACTTCCACATCTTCGCGATATTTCCGCTTGTTTGCGATAATTTTAAACATTTTCGCGATAATTTGCGAAAGTTAATTTCGCAAATTCCGCCCACCCCTAGTGCTAACCATCACAGTTGAAGAAAACAAGCTGCCCTTTTCCTGCGAGTGCAAGTTTTACAGAACAACACCAACACAAATTAAATCTCTGACCACAATTCCTGTGTGCACACTGTCTCATGGTGTGATTCTAGGCACAAAACAGTATTCCTGGGTGATACCAGGCCCTTTCCCGAAAGTGCAAGTTTTACAGAACAACAGAAACACGAATTAAATATCTGACAACAATTCCTGTGTGCATGTTGTCTCATGGTGTGATTCTAGACAGAAAACAGTATTCCTGGGTCATACCAGTACACCTTAACTTATGGTGAAGACATACTCCATAATATCTTTCAAGTTCAAGGCACTTAAATATCTTCCTTAACATAAAATGTAAAACTCAACTTTTAAATTGGTTGGAAAAAGTACCATGCTATTTTCAAATGTGTTTGCTTTTGTCTCTCATTTTTCAGATAGTGATTTCTGCTGAGTGCTAAGCAACACAGTTGAAAAAAAGAAACTGCCCTTTCTTAAAAGTGAAAGTTTTACAAAACAACAGCAACACAAATTAAATCTCTGACAACAATTCCTGTGTGCACACAGACTCATGGTGTGATTCTAGGCACAAAGCGATATTTTCTTTGGCAATTTGAAAGCACATTTAGTACTGTGGTGGAGTAAGTGATAATTACTGTGACAGCCTGACACTTTTTTCTTATATTTTAGACAAGCAGAAAAGAGCACATGTCCTAACAGCTCCTTGACACCATGACCATGTATTACAAAAAACAAGCTGCCCCTTTCCTGCGAGTGCAGGGGTAATAGAGCAAGACCAACATGAATTAAATCTCTGATAACAATTCCTGTGTGCACACTGTGTCACGGTGTGATTCTAGGCAGAAAACAGTATTCCTGGGTGATACCAGTACACCTTAACTTACAGTGAAGACATACTCCATAATATGTTACAAGTTCAAGACAGTTACATTTCTCCTAAATCACAAAATGTAAAACACAACTTTAAAACAAGAATGACAATTCTATTATTTATATCAAAATACACCACATACTTCCCCTCTCAAACTCATAACTCACCTTTAAAATTAATTAGTTGAGAAAGAAATGTGGCACTCAAACAGCAGATTATCAGAGCCAGAATCTCAGAGCTGTACACCTCTCTCCTCTCTCCACAACCAGTAATTGGCAATTTTTCCCTCTCTTTTTTCCCACATATACATGTTAATGTAAAATCACAGTCCTTCCCACATTTTTTCAAATGGAATCACACATTTCTATTGGTTGCAACTTTCAACCCCTTTACAAATCATCCCTTCCCCCAACATGACTTCTGCCTGCTACCATAGCAACAGGTCATGGAACACTGGTGTGAGCAGAGAGGTCAGAAGTTCAGCACACAATGTTTCTAATCCTTAGAGCAAGACTGCTTGACTTTTCAAACCTAACAGCAAATCCAAAGTAATGTTCAGTGGGAACACCTTTTTCTGTACCAATCCGAAACATGCTTTTAAAAATGTAAACATACAGCCTAGTTTTAACTGTAAAATGGTTTGAATCAGCCAATGAGTTCTTTTTATTAAAAAAAGTATGTATGCCTCCATTTTTCAACTGTCTTTCTTTTCATATTGCCATTCTACTGAAAGACACCTCCTGAGTGCATCCTGTTCTCCTTGGAAGATGTTCACAGTGTGGATTGTAGGTCACAGCTATGTCTTCTGGAGTGAAAAGTATGCAGAAAAAAGAGGTATTTTCAAAGACCTTGCTTTGCCAAATGTAGACATTAAATGGATTGGTCAGAGAGGGTTAAAGTGGCACCAATTAATGCCTTTGGTGAAAACCTTTCTACATCTCCCACAGCCTAACCTTATTATTGTGCACTGTGGTGGTAATGACCTAGGCATTTTAACTGGGGTAGGTCTGGAAATGCTTATTAAGGACACCTTTCTGCAATTGATGTCACTTTTTCCACAAACTGCCTTTGTATATTCTAATATATGCCAAAGGCAAAAGTGGAACTGGTCCAACCAATTTTGTCCGCAAATTGACAAAGCAAGAAAGCACGTCAATAAGTCTGTTTCTGCTTTCCTCAGAGACTATGGTATGGGTTCTATATACCACAACAACTTGCGTTACAACATGCAAGACATTTATAGAGGAGACAGTGTACATTTCAATGATGAAGGGAACAGAGTCTTCCTCTTGAACTTTAGACTCTGCATCGGTACTTACTTGTAGGTACCGAAAAACACTCAATAAACACAAGGGCTCTTTTTAGAGCCACCTAATATCTAAACACTTAAACGTGATATTTTTTTTTTTTAAAGATTTTATTTGTAAACAGGCTGACAAGTAAAGCATACATTAATACATGTATTTGCAGACATAAAAAAAATATATATCATGGATTGTGGCAATCTTTCAACACAGGACCAGAATACAGAGCAATGGAAACGGGTTTATAATTAATAAAAAAAAAAAAAAGGAAGGAAAAGGGGAGGGGGAGTGTTTAACAGTACTAAACAGATGAAGGGAGCCGTGTTATTCCATAAAGGTTCCCCAATTCTTTTCGTGTTTGCTCAAAGAACGTATCCCTCTTAAGTTTGCTAATGCTAACTCCATCGAGTGAATCTCAGTTACCAATGCCCACCAATCCCATACTGTGGGTGAATCAGAACAGGTCCAAGCTCTGGCCAAGGTTAATTTAGCACAGGACATAAGAATTGAGGCCAGGGCGGCCTGTGGGAAGGAAATGGTATAGATATCTAACAAAACCGAGGCAGCAGTGAATGAGGGTAGCTGAATAAACTTGACTTTTAGGACCTTCTGGATGTCCCCCCAAAAGGCCTTAAGAGTAGGACAGGAGAACAACATATGTACCAGATCAGCGGCCTCGGCAGAGCATTTAGGGCATTTTGTTTGATCGCTATAGGAATTATTAGAGGACCATTTAGAGATTATTTCGGGCGTATAGTATAGCATACAACTCGTTCTGAACTGTTGAAGCCTTAAACTAGATGAACGTACCCGCTTATTAATATTTGACAGGGTACACTCTATCTCTCTCGATGTGATATTTGAGCCTAATAGCCTACCCCACTTATCAGCTAGTTTAGAACAATCGTTTTATTTAAAACTAATTAGGAGGTTGTAGGTGTCACTTATTACTGATTTGTTTTTTAAAGAATATAGGCAGGTCCATATATCGCTATCTGAGACCTCCAGAAGTTGTTTTTTGTTAATCAAATAGTCGTGCATCTGTAAATGTTTGTACCTCGTAGTTTCGGGAAGATCATATAACAATTTAAGAGTGTTAAAGTCTAAGAACCCATGCGTGCCATATAGATCCCCTAAGACACTAATACCTAACCTAGACCAGCTATGAGCAATGTTGTCGTTAAAGATTCCCGGAAGACCCGGGTTGCCCCACAGCAGCAGCTTTGAGTGGAAAAAAGTAGTTTTACAGAAGGTTAATATGTTGCCCCAAATCTTTATTAGGTCTCTAGCAGTTTTAATTTTGATTCTTTTGAAGTAGTTAGGATCGTTAGCTCGTAGCAAAAACATATTTGAGTCATGTTTTAACATAAAAGAGTGAAAGAAAAGTGCTCCTCCTCCGTTTAGTAAAGAACGAATACGCAAAACAGAAGCAGACCAAAAATACAACTTAAAATCAGGAAAGTTAAGCCCTCCCATATTCGTATTGTTTTTCAAAAGATTCAACGACCTTCTCGCTTTTTTATAGCCCCAAATAAATCTACTAAGTGCGCCGTCTAATTGTTTAAAAAACATATTGTTTAAAGCCAATGGAATGGATCGAAATAGATACACAAATTTAGGCAATATCTTCATCTTAATTAGATTAATTCTTCCAATTAAGTTCAAGGGTAGTCTATGACATTTTTTTAATAGTAGAATAGTAGATTTGGTTAATTCGTTGTAATTTATATTATTGATTTCCTGAATTTTGGCCGTTAATTTAACGCCTAAATATGTAGCACTTTTGCAGATCTCGGGAACCACCGAGACTGGAGTATAGTTAGCAATAACCTGGGTCTTATGTAGGTTGAGTTTATACCCAGAGACGCTCCCAAATTTACCGGCCGCAGAGACAATACCTTGTAATGCCTCCACAATATCTTGTGAGTAGACCGCGATGTCATCGGCATATGCTGTTATTTTTAGCACTTGTGAGCCGGACCTAAAAGGTACGATTTGGGTTTGTGACTGAAGAGCAAACAAAAAAGGTTCCAATGAAAGGGCAAATAAAAGAGGTGATAGAGGGCATCCCTGACGGGTGCCACGTAATATTGAAAAATCTGGAGCGGTCAGGCCCCCATAACAGGTACAGGCCGTTGGATTATCATACAGAGCCTGTATGCCCCGCAAAAATTGCCCCCCAAACCCGATTTTAGACAAGATACACCAGAGATAGTCCCACCCCACTCGGTCAAAGGCCTTCTCAGCATCTAATAAGATCATGCCGAGTGGGGTTGACTCTATCTCTGCTACATCAAATGCCGTAATAGCCATATTTACATGCATTGTAGTGTCTCTCCCGGTTATGAAACCGCGTTGCTGTGGATTAATGATTTTGGGCAAAATAGGAGACAATCTTGATGCCAGAATTTTTGCAAATATTTTTGCGTCAGTGTTTATCAAAGATATGGGTCGGTATGACCCTCTCTCCTCCTTTGGTTTGTCTTTCTTTAAGAAAAAAATTATTTTCGCCCTATTCCAAGATTTGGGAGCTTTTCCGTTGAGCCCAACAAATTGCAATACCTTCAAAAGCAGAGATTCCAATTCGGCTAGACACACTTTATATATCTCCAAAGGTATTGAATCCTCCCCCGCCGCTTTTCCTACGGGTAGTAGGGATATAGCCTGATGTAATTCTGCCATGGTTATGTTATCAGACAGTGAGTCCGTTCCTGAGATGACCTGCAAGTTTGTTATGTGTTTATCCACATAATCCCGAATTATATCTAGATTAGGTATACTTTCTGGGGTGTATAATTTTCTATAATAATCGGCAAATTGTTCTACTATGTCTAATGGCTGATTGTAAATGTTATTGTCGTCCCCCCGGATACTTGTGATCAGAGTGCGAGCTCTGTCCTCAGCGACTTTATAGGCCAAAATTTTACCAATTTTATCCCCACCCTCATATTGTGCTATTTTAAATTTATGAATGCTAGTACTTCTCTCCTGGATGAACTTTGTTTTTACTTCGTTTTTTAGAAGTCCAAGTTTAAGGCCTATTTCTGTAATCGTTGGTGAGTTTAATCGGAGTGCAGAAGCCAGCAATTCTTCTTGAGTAATTATTTTGGAAATCAGCAAGGCATTGCACTTTCTGCGTTCCAAATTTTGTCTGATCGTATAGGCCTGAGTAAAACCCCTAATACTTGCTTTACAAGCATCCCATACCATGCTGCATGCAGCTGAATCCATATTAATATCTATAAATTCTATAAGGTGCAATTTAAGCTGCGTCACATACTGTAAGTCTGAAATCAAGTGTCTAGGAAAAGAGAATGGTCTAGGCAAAGTCCTAGTGTGTGGTGTAGTAATTATAAGAATTATTGTGTTGTGATCCGAAGAGATTCGGGGGCATAAAACCATGGTGCTGATCTTTAGTAAGTTATCGCTTATTAGTGCCATATCCAATCTTGAGCACAGTTTATGGGGTGCTGAATAATATGTGTAACCCGGTAATTTTGGGTATAAGTATCGCCAAGCGTCTTTAATGTTATGGATACGACATAGGTCAAAAATGGATGACCTAGATTTGCGCATCCTTTGAAACTACCGGACCTAGTTGTATCTATTTTATAATCCATAATACAATTGAAGTCCCCCATAATAATAAGTTCTCCCTCCCAATCCAAAAGTTTAATATTCAACTGATCGAAAATCATCGGTTCATCTGTGTTAGAGCTGTACACCACGCATAAGACATATTTAAGGTTCTCAAAACGGAGCTGAGCTATCGCCCATCTACCGTCCTTATCGCAAAGGGTCTGTAATGTTTCAGTCCTGAAACGTTTATCCTTGATAATGGCCACTCCTCTAATGGAATGTCCGAGGCTAGAACAAATCACAATATCATAACCCAATTGGTTAAGTAATTTCTTATCCTTCCCAGCAATATGTGTCTCAGAAAGGAGAGCGATATGAGGATTATGTAATTTTAGTTCTTCTGTAATTAGAGATCTCTTGTTTCTACTGTTCAGCCCCGCTACGTTCCAAGCTAAACACTTTATTTCATACATTTGTAAAAAGTAAGAACCTTAGACCCAACTCCAGGTAACCTGATATATTTCCTATTACTTATGCATATAAGCGAAAGAAAGAGAGAAAATAAAACTAATATGACCTCACAAAATTCTTCCCCATCAGCCTGTGAACAGTTTTTACTGAATTTTTCCCACCCCCCAAACCTCCCTCCCTTCTCCCCCCTGGCTCTTGCCCCAGCCGGGGAAGAACCACCCTTGAGAAACGGCTGCCGCTGGAAAGGCAGCGCACGTAGCAGGTCGCCTTAAGAGGCCCCATCCATCCCTCCCTCTATTTAGGAAAAAAAAGGAGAAAAAAAAACCCTTAATGGGCGCATTTTCATATTCTCAATAGTCAAAAGAGCCCAGAGACTTAACCAATGTTTCTAAGTAGACAGTCCGACAAGCACCTTATTTGTACATAATGAGACCCCTCACCGGCCAGTGGTTTTAAAAGGCCAAGCCTTGCAATTATGAGTTATATTTAAACACATCTTGGTTAAAGCCGAGGCTTCATATTATTTTTCAGTCTGGCTCTTGCCCACATTAGTACTAGAAATATACGCTTGCATAGATCAGGTCCCAGCGGGAGAAAGAGGAGGGGACAGAGTCAGGTCACTGAGACAACTTGAGGCGAAACTCATAGTGGAGCTACGCACTAAAACCCCGGGGGGACTAAATCAGGAGGAAGAACTTTGGTCCTTTATTGGATAAAACAATTTAAAACCCTAACGCTGTCCCTTGTAACTTTCTAACTAAGGGGAAGAATGGCCACAGAGTATACGATAGCCCATTCAGGGCGTTATTTTACGATCAACACATACTGCGCTCTCATAAATTGAAAAGCGGTGGATAGGGAATTCTATTTCACCCATTGTTTATTGATTCGTAACTAACGAAGATAGCCCATTCAGGGCGTGATTATTACTATTTTTTACAACATGTGTTTGATTAACTAACGTAGTGTGCACATGAATTTAAAAGTCGGTGAGACTGAATTCCGTTGATTCAATTGCCAAATGTATATATGCTTGATTGACACAGAAACTGTTGTTCTTTATAATTTGAGAGAGCAGCCTAAACATTTAGTTTGTATATAGTATTGCACAGTGTTAAGATGGCCGACACTTCCCACACTAAATACTTGTACATATGTGGTCCGCTTTTTATTTCCATTTTTCTATGATCATGGCAACCAATGAAATGCTTAAATAGATCATGGTAACTGAACACTATTGACATTGACGAAGGCCAGGAGGCTGAAACGCGTTTGTCAGCAGATCGCGTACAGATCGTGTTTAGCAACGAATTGAAATAAATTACTTTATTGCAACTGACCAGAGTGCGCAGCAATTCTTAAAAACTGTGGCTGAAATTGACTCGCGAGTTCCGCCCTCGCGGCTGGTGCACCCGCTGTGCTGTGAGCAGGATAACTGACGGAGTACGTGGATTATAGCAATTGGATTTCCCGCTCCGCTACCGTCATGGAATACGCTACCAACATTTCTGAGGCTTGGTGAGAACAGCCTCGTTTGGAACAGCGTCCAACGGATACCGAGGAACCCCTTCGAGGGACGAGAGGACCGGAGCCTGGTGACAGTGTCCCTGGAGGTCTCGACCCTGCACGAGGGAGGTGTCAGCAGAGAGACACGCCGAGACGCGAGAAACGCGCAGGTGGTCGGCGACGGCTGTGCGGAGATCGCCCCGGTGAGTCCCTTCTGCCCTTGGCGTTTGACATTTTTCATAACTGCGGTAGCAACGGCGTTTTGGTCACAAAACAAAACAATATTGATGCTTTAATATTGGCGGCTAACACGACCATGTTCAGCGACGCTGAAAGATTAGAAGCGGCAGAGACTGTTTTCAAGGGGACTGCACATGGGCAGAGAAGAGAAGGGGAACAACAACCTAATATAACACCCAGTAATCTACGAGGTTGGTTCACTAGATTGGAAAGAACCTACGAGAAGGAAATCAGGAAGTGGTGGGAGGCCACTTCCTTACAACGTTATTTGGATGTGGATAGGATCCCGAGGGGCCTGAGAATCTACACAATTCCCTCATATGAAAATCCAGACCCAAACCTCTTAAAAGAGTGGTCGGATTACACGAGAGCCTCAGCAAAAGGGATGGTAGAAATTCTTGTAAAATACGCCAAAAGCGACAGAGCTAAACTATTGGATGAAATCCAAGAGATTGAGAATAATATATCTAAAGATACAGACAAGGAGCTTATCGACACATTGAGGGCGCGTATGAAAACCCGCCTAATAGCCTATGAAAACGATATAAAGAGACGCAAACAGAATACGTTTGCACGAGACCAACGAGACTACGAAAGTGGGAGGGTGCTGACTTTTGCTAAAAAGTACGACGCACCTAGAAGAGCCCTGCAACAATCAAGAGGTGAAGCAGTGACAACCCAAAGGGACACATCGGAATCGGAAGCTGATCTCTCAGAGGTAGAATTACCTAGAAGCACGGAGGAAACACCACGTAACGTGGATCAGCTTTTTCCCGAGGAATATCACTTAATCAAGGAGTCGTGGCGCAAATTTCCACAGAGAAGCCGCCCACCAGAACAGGACGGCGGAAAACAAGGAGAGGAGGGCAGAACAACAAAACAAAACTACGAACCCCGCGTAACGAGGAGCAGACGGGGGGGAAAGAGGAAGTAAACAAGCTCTCCATCATCAATCTCTCCCCTAGAATACTCACTCAAGTGGAGAGAACTGTGCTACAGAAAGGGCTCACCTTCTGCCCCACAACGAAATGGGACTATACATCAATGCGAATTGACTTGTATCGATATATACGTAAGCTCAAACTACGCAAAATCTTTGCAATGCACCCCGAATCTAAAATGAAACAATTGACCACAGAGGGACCCACCACAGAGAACCTCGAGGGGAGCGACTTGGAAATCCTCACAGTGATGAGGGATTTACAAGAGTCTGAAGAAATTGGAGGAGCTACAAGTATGCAAGGCGCGACTCAACTTCTAATGGAGATAGGGGTAAAGCAAAGCAGTGGTAGAAGTGAGTTCAAGGCACAATCCAAATATATACCACGAACCCCCTATGATGCCATTGATTGCTTCCATGAGGCAGTGATTAAAGATCTTGATAAATTACGAACTGATGAGAGAGGGAAAAGAAAATTTAATCTAACAAAAGCGCAATGGGAAGCTGTGAAATCCCTCAGAGACGACCCCGAACTGGTAATCAAGCAGTCAGACAAAGGGGGTAATGTCGTAATAATGACCAAGGAACAATATAAACGTGAGGCCTTACGCCTACTTGGTGATACACAAAGCTATGTGAAAATCAAGAGAGAAGACTACAACAGCAGCGTGTTGGCGTTTTACAGCCTTTTGGAAGAATGGAACAATAAAGGAATTCTAGAAACCAATGAGCTCCAATATATGAAAGTTGAGTGTCCTGTGTTACCTACATTCTATCATCTTCCGAAGGTACACAAGGACATTAAGGAGCCTCCAGGACGTCCGATAGTTTCCTCACTGGGGAGTCTATTGGAGAAGGCTTCTATCTATGTAGACTCCTTTTTGTTCCCCTTGGTTAAGGACCTGAGTTCATTCATCCTAGATACAACTGACTTTATCCGTCAGATACAGGGGATTTCTTGGGATGATGATTTATTGCTAATAACCCTTGATATAACTAGCTTGTATACAAGCATTAGACATTCCCAGGGATTAGAAGCCCTTGAATTCTTCCTGAAAAGCCGAGCACTGAAGTTCCAGGAACACAACAAAATGCTATCACAAATTGTCTCATTCTGTCTGCATAACAATATTTTTCTATTTGCAGGAGAACTTTAGTTGCAGACACAGGGCACCGCGATGGGCACGTGCTTCGCCCCCAGCTACGCGAATCTTTTCGTGGGCTGGTGGGAGAAGCACGTGGCCTGGGCGGGTGAAAATGAGATCTGGCTGGATAAAATAGCCCTATGGACTAGGTACATCGATGACCTCTTCATAGTTTGGAGAGGTACACGAATGGAGGCAGAAGAGTATGTGAGGGCTTTGAATGAGAATAACTACAACCTCCAATTCACGAGCAACATCAGTGGAGAGGAGGTAGCCTTCTTAGATCTCCTGGTCTTTGTGGCAGACAATAAGCTGTGCACAAAATTGTACCGCAAGCCGACAGCGGGTAACACTGTCTTGCACTCTTGGAGCCAACATCCACGGAATTTGATCAATAGCATTCCGTATGGGGAGCTCTTAAGGCTCAAGAGGAACTGCTCCCGCCTTGAGGATTTCCAAATGGCAGCGGATGAATCTCTATTGAGATTCAAAGATAGAGGTTACAACAGTAAAGTGCTGCAGGAAGCAGTAGATAAGGCTGCAAGTAGAAATAGACAGGAGCTACTCACTAAAAAACAGGTCTCTGATAGTATATTGGATGAAGACCAATCTAAGGTCAGATTAATCATGACCTTCTCGGCAGAGGCTCATAAGATAAAGTTCCTCATTAAAAGATATCTTGGTGCGCAGCCACTTTGAGGAGAAACCGAGAACCAAACCAACTATAACTGGTTTCTTTCCTTGCATGAGTTGCAAGGCGTGCAAAAACTGCAAAAAGGTGAAAGATTATGCAGTGCCAGGCAAGAAAACTAAAAGACCCATTGACAAACTTCTTAACTGTAATTCCAGTTATGTAATATACTGCCTGGTTTGTCCTTGTGGACTGCAATACATAGGAAGCACCATACACCCAGCAAAGAAGCGTATCCTGGAACACAAAAGAGCCATAACGAATAGGGACAAAACGTACCCAGTGGCGAGGCATTTTGCAGGGTTGCATGGTGCGAAAAGTGACACACTGACATTCTTTTGCATAGATCAGGTCCCAGCGGGAGAAAGAGGAGGGGACAGAGTCAGGTCACTGAGACAACTTGAGGCGAAACTCATAGTGGAGCTACGCACTAAAACCCCGGGGGGACTAAATCAGGAGGAAGAACTTTGGTCCTTTATTGGATAAAACAATTTAAAACCCTAACGCTGTCCCTTGTAACTTTCTAACTAAGGGGAAGAATGGCCACAGAGTATACGATAGCCCATTCAGGGCGTTATTTTACGATCAACACATACTGCGCTCTCATAAATTGAAAAGCGGTGGATAGGGAATTCTATTTCACCCATTGTGTATTGATTCGTAACTAACGAAGATAGCCCATTCAGGGCGTGATTATTACTATTTTTTACAACATGTGTTTGATTAACTAACGTAGTGTGCACATGAATTTAAAAGTCGGTGAGACTGAATTCCGTTGATTCAATTGCCAAATGTATATATGCTTGATTGACACAGAAACTGTTGTTCTTTATAATTTGAGAGAGCAGCCTAAACATTTAGTTTGTATATAGTATTGCACAGTGTTAAGATGGCCGACACTTCCCACACTAAATACTTGTACATATGTGGTCCGCTTTTTATTTCCATTTTTCTATGATCATGGCAACCAATGAAATGCTTAAATAGATTATGGTAACTGAACACTATTGACATTGACGAAGGCCAGGAGGCTGAAACGCGTTTGTCAGCAGATCGCGTACAGATCGTGTTTAGCAACGAATTGAAATAAATTACTTTATTGCAACTGACCAGAGTGCGCAGCAATTCTTAAAAACTGTGGCTGAAATTGACTCGCGAGTTCCGCCCTCGCGGCTGGTGCACCCGCTGTGCTGTGAGCAGGATAACTGACGGAGTACGTGGATTATATATATATATATATATATATTATCTACTGGCGGTCGCCAGTAGGTAGTTATAGTTAGGACCCTGTTTCCATAGGAAAACCGCAACATTCTATTTTGAATAACTTTGGCGCCGGTCGACGAATCCTCGCGAAATTTTCAAAACTAATGGGGCGCTACGCTCCGCTCCTACCCTGAAAGTCTCGGGGGGATTCGTCAAGCGGGGGCTGAGAAAAAAGGGGGGTCCCAAAACGCGTTTTCCCCATGCATTTTTCCATAGGACCTTTAGACACAGCTACAGCCCGAACGGCTGAACAGAGTTACTTGAAATTTGGCAGAGAGGTAGTCTACAGGTCAAGGAAGTGCCTTTTGTAGGTCTGGTGTAAATCTGTTCAGTAGTTCCTGAGAAAATAGCATTTAAATCAATATATATATCTGTGGCGGCTTACCGTGCGCTTACGGTAAGCTTACCGTACGCGTACGGTGCCGTGCGCGAGCGCGATTCTGATTGGCTGTTAGATCTTAGTAAACATTCAAATCGGTCGAAACCAGGAAGTGTCTGCCGCCATTTTCTCTCTCGCACTCTGAGGGGGGGAGGAAAAACAAAGTTGGATAACATGAAAAGGGGCAGGCTAGACAGCTCCTAACCACCTATCCATGGTTAGGGTGTCCCAAAAGAACCCCCAAGGCCAAAAATTCATGTTATTTTTTTTTTTTAAAAACGCCGTTTGCGCTTACCGTACGCGTACGGTAAAAAAAAAAAAAAAAAAAAATTATCCACATTTACCAAACCCTGTGTGCAAAAGGTGCCCGAAGGGCACCTTTTGTGCATGGCGTATATTATATTAGATCATTTAATAGATAACCTTTCACAACGAAGCGCATAATATGTCCTCCGTGTGTGGACGATGCGCGAAGCGCATCATGCGTACATGGCCCACGGCACTAACTGCGTAAAGTGGGCGCGCGGTGCGCGCACGGAACGAACTGCGTGAAGTGGGCGCGCACGCCACGAACGGCGTAAAGTAACTTAGCATTTAAAAAACCGTACATATTCACTGAAAAAACCATAGGTTTCACACACGTTATAGTTAGGAATTAGCATTTAAAAAACCTTGCAAATTCACTGAAAAAACCATAGGTTTCACACATGTTATAGTGAGCTGGACATTTCACTCGTAAAAAACCATTGAAATTCCCCCTTTTATAGTTAGTGCAGGCAACTATAACTCACGCGACCGCAATCCTCTGCTGATGACATATGTGTCTTTATGAAAAAAAAATATTTGCAATATATGTATAGCTAAAATTTAATGGAAGAAGACATGGGCAAATAAGTGTCTAAATACAGTATTAGCATCAGCAGAGGATTGCGGTCGCGTGAGTTATAGTTGCCTGCACTAACTATAATGGGGGAATTTCAATGGTTTTTTACGAGTGAAATGTCCAGCTAACTATAACATGTGTGAAACCTATGGTTTTTTCAGTGAATATATATATATATATTCTGCTCCAAAGGGTGTCCACTAGGTGAGCAGCACTCGATCAGCAGCTTTGTTTATGATAGGCATGGACGAGGATCCACTTGTAGAAGCCGCTCCGTAGTGGAATTGCCTGACGTGTTTCGAAGCTCCATATGCTTCTCTTCAGAGGCTTTAACGGAGACGGTGTGTGCAAGCGCTGAACCTACTTCGCCATTTTCATAAAGCACTCCCACCAATGGGAAGCTCGAATGAGACTGTGCATTGTGGGAAATATGGTCCGGATAGCACACAAATCTTGTCCTGTATGGACCCTGCAAGTGGACTCGTCCTCAATCCTGTTTGCCGCTGCTGGCCCACATTACCGACATGATGGTTACCATGTCAGGTGGCCCCCGTAACATTACGGGGTGGTGCAAGCTCCGCGGCAGGACGGCCGCGTGTTACATTCTGCTCCAAAGGTTGCCCACCAGGTGAGCAGCACTCGATCAGCAGCTTTGTTTATGATAGGCATGGACATATATCCTACTGGCGATAGCCAGCATGTAGTTATAGTTAAGACCAACTTTTCCCATAGATGAAGCGTTTTTTCTTTTGCCAATAACATTGATGTTATTTGAGAAATACTCACGAAATCTTTCAAAAATGGTGCCCTAGGGGCGTGGCCAAGATGGCGGGGTGAGCGGACGCTTCCTCCCGTAGCTCCTCCGGCCCGGCCAAGCTTGAGCCCTTTTCTTATGCTTTTCTCCCCCCGCTGAGGCTCAGCGTGGAAGAGGAGCGTGGCGGAGCACCTGGTGCGCACGTTGTTGCCGTTTTGGTTCTGATCGCCTCGGGGGAAGCCCCCAAAAAGTCCGATCGAGCTCGAGGAGCGAAGGAGGGCCTGAGAGGCGGAGCGCATCGGAGTGCTGTCCGGGCGCCTCGGCTGGGCCTGGTGCTGAAAGTTGCGATCTGGAAGGAATCTGGCCCGTCGCTCGACGGAGGGTGAAGGAGCCCTGCGGGAGGGGACCCGACGGTGCGGAAGACTTCGGACGGGTGCTTTGGCACTCAGACCTGTGTCGGCGACACTTCGCACTGTGTAGGCCCCTGTCCCTTGGCCGAAGTACGGCGGACTCTCTGTTGGGGTCGGACCATCTGGGCCCCTGCGTGTGACAGACTGACACCGGCGGTGGAACCTATTTGATTGCTGTGCGTTTTGGGGGCCCCGGTGGTGTCGCCGGGCCTGGTCGCTCTGCCCTGCCTCGCCCTGCCGCCATCTTGTCCCCGTGGGATCAGTGGTGTTGGCCTTCACCGGAGCCCTTGCTGGTGGATGTATGTGACCGCCGCGGCTGCCGGGCTGACTTTTTGGGGGATGTGCTGACGAGGAGCCCCTCACTGTAGCTTCCATTCCTGTCTCGGATGGGCACCTGCGGCTGGCGGTGACCGGACTGGACCGCCATCTTGTCACCTGTGACGCAGCGACCCTGCTTGTGGGGGGACACCCACGTCGAGTGCTTGCCAGCAGCTGGGCATCCCTGGGGCGGCTGGACCAGGGCCCGACCGCAGTGCTTGCGATGTCTGGAAGAGGAGGCTCGAAGAAGGGGGACCGCACCCTGCCGGACATGCTTGGCAGGGCCCAGCAACTGAGGGACAGAACACAGCCTTCGCCGGGGACCTCCCGGGGGGCCTCGGCGGACGTGACTGGGGTTAGCCACCCGTCACGAGGACCTTTATGGAGGAACTGTTTAGCTCCCTCAGGGAGGACTTCCAGACACTGAAGCGGGAGGTGGCCAGCGAGGTCCGGGAAGTGCGCAGGGAAGTGGAGGGCCTTGGCGAGCGCGTTGAAACGGTGGAGACTGAGGCCCAACGCCGGGAGGAGGAGATAGGCCATCTTCAACAGGACGTTCTCCGCCTCCGGGAGCAGTGTGTTGAGCTCCAGGCCCACTCTGAGGACCTTGAGAACAGATCACGGAGGAACAACATTCAAGTGCGTGGTGTGCCGACTGCAGATGAGGGGTCCGATCTGGGGAGCTGCCTGCGGGACCTGTTCCGAGAGATCCTGGGGAAGCTGCAGACTTCCCCATTAGCATTGATAGGGCACATAGGGTTGGCAGGCAGCGCCAATCATCGGCACCTCCACCGGACATCCTGGCCTTCCTGCCCGATTTCCCGCTGAAGGAACGCATCATGACTGAGGCCCGCAGGAAACAGCGCCTGACTTTCCGGGAGCGGCCGGTGGCGCTTTACCAGGACCTCTCCGCCATCACGCTGCAGAAACGCAGGTCCTTCAGGATTGCCACTGACTTTTTGCGCGAGCACGAGACGCCGTGCTCTTGGGGTCATCCCTTCCGCCTGATCTTCCGATGGAACGGGGTGCTACACCAGCTACGCTCCTTGCAGGACATTTGTGGAGTCCTGGGGCTTACGGCGGCGGAGGAGGAAGGAGCTACACCGTCGTGGAGGGCCTCGGAGAGACGGAGCCGGCGGAGGTCGGCGAGGCGACGATCAGCGGCCAGCGCAGGGCGTCCTGATTCCTCTACCATCAGGGCGGACATGGCCGACGCTTTGAGGGCGGCGGCCAGGGACTCGGCCGGCTCCACCGGCGTGGCCTTGACGGCCTAACACTCACTCCGGGGGGAGATGCCTTTAGCTTCTTTAACTGCTGGGTTCGGGGCGAGGGGGTCGGGGGGGAGCGGCTGGAGGTGAGTGGCTGGACGTCCACTTTGTTCCTTTCTACGGACTTGCCCGTTTTGGGGCTTGACTGGGACAATGGGGTGTTTGAGTTTGCGTTTGGCTAGTTGCCAGGGTTGTGTTTTGGGTGGGTGTAGGGGTTGTTCTGGGGTTGGGGAGGTCCCGTCCGATGTTGTCCATGCCCACGCTTGGTCTGTTATGGCTTGTCCTGCGCGGCTGCCCCGCGCGCCCCACCCGCTGATCCCCTGCCCATTGCACGGCGCTCCTGATCCCCGAGAGGAATGTCGGCCCTAAAGGTAGTGACCCTTAATGTTCAGGGTCTGAACAACCCCGTGAAGCGCAGAGCGATCTTATCTTTGCTGGAGGGGACGCAGGCGGACATTTGCCTTTTACAGGAGACCCACTTATTGTCCCGGGATTGCCATAGGCTGCGCTCTGCTAAGTTCCCTACCCAGTTCTTCTCCTCGGCAGCGAACAAGACGGCGGGGGTAGCCGTTCTTCTAGCGAGCTCCTTTAGGGGGGAGGTTTTGTATAAGTGTGCTGAACAGAAGGGGAGGCTTCTTGCGTATCGCATGCGCTTAGGAGGCATAGCGTTTACGGTTGGCTCCGTTTATAGCCCAAACGACCACCAAGAGCGTTTCCTAGACTCCGTGTTGGTGGATGTCACTGCTTCCCCCGACCGCCACGTCATTCTGGGGGGAGACCTTAATATTGTCTTTGATTCTGTGATGGACAGATCGGCGCAGCGCTTCCCGCAGACGGGGGAACTGTCCCAGGCTGTGAAGGCCCGGATTGCGGAAATGGACTTACACGACCTTTGGCGCTCCATGCACCCCACGGATAGGGACTACTCTTACTTTTCACACGCACATCGAACCTACTCACGGCTGGACTACCTTCTGGTGAGTGGACCGATGCATGCCGCTGCCACGGCGGCGGACATCGGGGTCCTGACCTTGTCTGACCATTCACCAGTGGCCGGCAGCCTCCCCCTCTCGGGGGGTGTGGCGCCTCCGGGATACCCTTCTACACAAAAAGTCTGTAGTGCAGCGCATTGGGGAGGTCATACAGGACTACCTAACTCACAATAGCAACACCGACACTTCGCAGGCGACACAGTGGGCGGCATTGAAGGCAGTCCTCCGGGGGGAATTTATCTCTATCTCCGCAGCCGAAAATAGGGAGCGGCAACGGAAGAGGGACGAGCTGACCGTTCAGGTCCGGGAGCTTGAGCAGGTCCACCGCCGTACGGGGGCGCCAAGGGTGTGGAGGCAGTTGAAGGCTGCGAGGAAGCTCCTGTCGGCATTGGATCTTGATAGGGCGGAGTATGCCGCCTTGCGCTTGAAACACGCCTTCTACACTGGGGGGGACAAATGTGGCAAGCTCCTAGCACACCGGCTCCGGGTCACGCAGCAGCGTGGCGTCGTGAGGGAACTGGTGGGCACGGACGGGGTGGTCGTCTCCGGGGACGCAGAGGTAGCGGAATCTTTCCGCGGCTTCTACGAGGCGCTGTATGCGGAGGAACCCTCCTCGCCACAGGACGCCGAAGGCTATTTGGAGTCGGTGACCCTTCCGGTGCTGGATCCGGCTCGGGCGGACCACCTGGAGCGGGATATCCATGTTGAGGAGGTGATTTCCGCTATCGCGCGGCTGAAGCATGGTAAGGCCCCGGACGGGTACACGTCTTTGTTTTACAAGACTTTTTGCACGGCTGTGGCCCCTGTCCTTACTCGGCTATTTAATTCCTTTTCCGAACCGGGAGCCATCCCACCGGATCTCCTGAGGGCGACGGTCGCGGTAATTCCGAAATCTGGGAAGGACCGGGCCCTCTGCGGTTCGTATCGACCCATCTCGCTCTTAAATGTCGACCTCAAGTTGTATACAGGGATTCTAGCGTCCAGGCTGGGTCCACACCTCCCCGGATTGGTGGAGGCGGACCAGGCTGGCTTTGTACCCGGCAGACAGACGGTTGACAATACCAAGCGGGTGGCGCATGTTCTGGAGAAGGCCTCGCGGATCCCGGGGGAGCGGATGTTGCTGTCCGTCGACGCGGAGAAGGCCTTCGACAGAGTTCACTGGCCGTATCTCGAGCTGGTTCTCAAGAAATTGGGAATCGGGGATAAGTTCCGCACCATGGTATTCAACTGTTATAAGCATCCTTCAGCGTCGGTGCGGGTCAACGGGTGTAGCTCCGGTGGATTTGCCATCGAACGCGGCACAAGGCAGGGCTGCCCCCTCTCGCCGCTCTTGTTTGCCCTCTACATGGAGCCGTTTGCTCAGAGGATTCGCGATAACCCGGATGCGGTTGGGGTCCGGATGGGCCAGTATGTCCACACGGTCAGTCTCTACGCGGACGATGTCCTGTTGACCTTGGACGACCCTAGGAGGTCGCTGCCTGCTTGCCTCCAGGAACTAGACGCCTTTGCCTGTGTGGCCGGCTTCAAAATGAATATGAGCAAGTCGGTGGCGTTAGACGTGTCCCTGGCTGCGGACACCAGGAGGGACCTTCAGCGACTCTTCCCCATGCAGTGGTCCTCCTCCACGGTGCCATACCTGGGGATTCTGCTGGCGCCCACATTACCGGAGATGGTCACGGCTAACTATGCCTCCCTCAGCAGGAAGATCAAGGAGGAGCTTGGTCGCTGGAGCAAAGGCCTACTGTCCTGGCTGGGGCGAATCGCGGCGGTTAAGATGACGGTGTTGCCCCAGATACTGTATCTTTTCCGGGCCCTCCCTCTCCAGCCCCCGGTGGGCTGGATACGACAAATGCAGGCTGACATCTCCCGCTTTGTCTGGCAGGGCCGCAAGCCACGAATGAAGAGGGTCCTCTCCACGCTTGCTCCGGAGGCGGGGGGCCTCGGTATTCCGGACCTCCGTAAGTACTTTCAGGCGGCACAGCTGCGATATTTGGTGGAGTGGAGCAGGTGGGAGTCCGACAAACACTGGCTCTTTCAAGACCAGGCAGTGGCGGGCCGCACTTTACAAGAGGTTCCATTCTTGCGCCGCGCGCACCGCCCCCCTAACCTTTACGCTTCTTTTATTACGCGGGTCCCCCTGCGGGTGTGGGACGCAGTCTGTGAGGCTCGGGGCCTCACCACCTTCCCTTCGCCGTTCACACCCATAGCGGGCAACCCGGACTTCTCCCCAGGGATGGAGTCGGGAGTTTTCTCCCATTGGGTGCAGGCGGGCTGCAGGGCGCTCTTCCAGATCTATGGCCCGGAGGGAGTGATTCCGTTTCAGCAACTCCGCCAGGAGTTCGGCCTGACGGAGCTGGACAGATTGTGCTACATGCAGGTTCGGCATTGGGCCCTCCAGCCCCAGGTGCGTGACACCGCTGCTCGTCAAATTACACCGTATGAGAGGTGGCTGGCTACCCGGACCTCCGACGCTAAGCTAATTACCGATCTGTACAAGTACCTACAACCCCCGCCGTTTCACTATTACAACCCGGGGAGGGAGCGCTGGCACAGGGAATTGGGTAGGACACTCAGCCACAAGGAATGGGACAAAATTGCGTATCGGGCGCGGCACTCTGCATATCACACGGGCCTTACGGAGACCTTCACTAAGGTGTCCACTTATTGGTATTACACCCCGGAGCGACTGTATGAAATGCATAAACACACTGACAAGGGGTGCTGGCGGGGCTGCGGGCAGGAGGGTACCCTCTCACACATTCTTTGGGATTGCCCCGTGCTGACCGCTTACTGGAAGGAAGTTTTGGACGAGGTGGATAAGCACTTTGAGATAGAGCTGCCGCGCTTCCCGGCGTATGTCCTGCTGGGCCTCCCCAATGACCTAATGTACCCACTGAAGTCCCGCAGGGGCAGGCAGATCGCGATTGCGCTGGGGTCTGCGGTCCAGAACATCCATATCCACTGGCGCACCAACACTGTCCCCTCCATCACGGGTTGGTTGCATAGGCTTTGGCATGTGCTGGGAATGGAGAAGTTGTCGCTCACGGTGGCGGGGGAAATAGACCAATTTGAAGAGCTGTGGCAACCCTTTCTAGCGCTGCTGTCCACCGAATTCCGGGAGCTCACCTGTCCGAGGTATCTTAGGCTTCTCAGGCTGACGCCGCCGGTGATACCGGCGGACTAGATCACATGTGAGATAGAGGCCTCGGGGGGGGGGGGTGCGGGGCTTCTTGGTGAGGAATAATCTGACGCGGGACCATAGGACGGGGGGTGGGGTATTGTTTTTTCTTCCTTCCTTTCTTTACTGGGGGGATGGGGGATGGGGGGGGGTGGATTGTGCTTTGTCGAGTTGCTGCTGGTTTTCATTGCTCAGATTTGGGGTGTTGGATATGCACGCAGGGATTCCACAGTTTGCATTTCTAGCCTTTCATTTACTGTGCTTTTCCCCTGGCCCATCGAGCTATCCATCGCCAACCCTCTTGAGTGGCACCTTTTTTCTTTGATTGTATTAAATGTACCCTAACCTCCTACCCCCCTCCCCCATGGTTTGTTTTGTTTCAATAAAAACGTTTTAAACATAAAAATGGTGCCCTACTTTGCCTAGTTCTGCATGGAAAATTTCGGGGTGATCCATCAAGTGGGGCTTCAGAAAATGGAGGGTTCCCAAATGCTTTTTCCTCATGCAATATCAATGGAGATTTTTCGTTTTTTGAAAAGGAGTACAGGCCGAACCACATAATGGATTTAAACCAAATTTGGCAGAAAGCTAGTTCTTTGTCCAGAAAGATCTCTTTTTGTAATTGTATATGGGCAATGTACCAGACAGAAATGTCCACGCCACCTTCTACGGATGCAAACAAAATCAAATAGAGGCCATTGAAAATAAAAACATTGGAACATGTTTATGTACCCATGTCCATGTCTTCTGATGTTTTATCCTAGCCAATGTATTATTGCAGCGCTAATACCAATGTAAAACATCCTTTAGAGAAATGGAGCATTAATTCTGGCACCCAGAATAAAAGGTCATAAAATACACAACTTATCATTCATGAGAAGTAGTTTCATGGTGTAGAACAAGCTCACATTCCAGTTAATACTCAATTGATTTGAGAATTCCAGCCTGGTGGTTGATTACCTCAGCCTTAGAAAAGGAACTTGTTTGCTCTTAAAGAGGGTGAAGGGCTTAAAAATCAAAAACAGAAATCTGGGTTGAAGTGCAGTTCTGTGATCCCAGTCACAATAAAGTCTGACTTTTCTATGAGAAGGTCTTCCCCTGAACCTGGGTAAAGAAGGCAAAGCGAGCCACAGGCAATAAAACAGCATCCAACCACAGAACCCCCTAAGAAGAAACCTGGACAACTGATGTAAAGCATACAAATTATTCCTGAACATATTGCAAAAGACTCAGGATAACAAACACACCCCAGAGAGGAAGGAACCATCCTCATACCTGATTTCATCATTCTTCATAAAAAAGGGACAACAAGGAAAAATACTTTCCCTATGCCCCCTAAGATTCTATTTAATAAATACCAGATTTTAAGGAATTTGTTTGTCAAACTGTAGAGCTAAGTCAATTTAATATTCCACATATTTTGTGTAAATAATAAAGAGCCATTGTCCTTCCCTTGACACTTAAGTAAAACCCTTGAAGACTATGGAATAAGATGATATCCACTAAGTCGAATGAACAAATAATTTAGTGGAATAAAAAGACTCTGCAGGAACACTACAAAATGAATGACAATCCATAAAATCTACCATCTTCCCTGATCACTCTAAAGGAAAGGAAGACAAGATTTTGAATATGCTTTCAAGGGATATTCTATTAAAGGATCCACTCTTAAAAAACACTTTAATTTGGGATTGCAATACCACCAAAATGGCAGGCCTCTGAGGTCAGATACAAACTCCTCCCGGTGCACAAGAAAACTACTAGGTACTTAAGAAAATAAATAAGCACCATTGGAGACTAAGTTGAACTCTTACCAAACTCTTACCAAAAACAAAACTCACCATACTGCACTTGCCTGTGGTATAAGAAGATAATGTCCTGATTAGGCTTGCAGGAGAAAGGAAAACAAATTTCATAAACTCCCTAAACCCTAAAAAGGCCTGCTTCTAGCAGGGACAGGAATAGCATATGCGAGCCTCCATGAAAAAAACCTGCGGTTGAATCAACTATATGATCCAAACAACACCTCAGGGGTCCTAAACGGAATCCAAAACATAGTTAGGTGGGCATAAATATTACCCATTCACCTAACAAGGTTGTCACAAGTGTAACATAGCTTGAAGTTGATTTTGAGCACATATGAAAATGCAGAAGTTCCTTTTACGCCAGGAGAAACTGGAGGATCACTGAGTTATTATGTGGAGCTTTATACCGGCCATACCCAGAAGAACATCCATAAGGCTCTAATCCTAAATACAAATACAGTTAAATCCTGGCCCCACTTCGGAACACACTAAAGAAGAACTGTGGATGTAGAAAGCTTTGTAAAAACATTTATCAAATCTTCTATCCATTGTGCTGAAAAACTTTCACCTAGAAAAGAGTAAAGACCAGCAGCCCTCCCGCTGTCAGCAGCTTAGGAAAAGACCTTAACAGCAGCTTGAGAAGAAAAGTGGTTGCAGGTTCTCCTAATGACTAGAGCTAAGACAGCCGTCTTCCATCATCATCCTTTAAAAAAAAGACAGACTCATAAGGCTGTCTTCCAGCCCCTTTCCCGACACCGTAGAACAGGCTGGATCCTTGGTCTTATGCAAACATGGCATATCCATACTTAAATGGCTACAGTGTGGGTTTCATAATACTGTTTGCCCACAGAAGAGATAATCCACGACCTCTGAAACAGATACCATAACCAAGTCTGTATTTTTAATACCTCTGTATTAAATGGAGAGCCTGCCTGATTAACTTATAAAAATTATGAAACAACCCAACTTCAACATAAATACATTGATCACATATTGAAAATAGTTTAAATCTGTTTGAGACGTAAACGAAAGGCAAGCACATACACATGAATCAGCAGGCTTTAAAGACTCCTAACCAACATGACCAAGAGTCAGCAATCAATGTTTTTACAGAAAGTGAAGGCACAACTCCATGTTGAATGGCTGCAGTCCCATCCAGAGATCTCCTCTCATCTAGTAAAGTCCTGTCCAGACGAGGAAGTATTGTGACAGGATCCTTGCATGTCCTGTACTCCTTCAGTATAAGATTACCATGAGACTCTCATTCTTCAAGAGAGAAAAACTTTGAATCAGTAAAAATGACCAGTCATTAGAGAGAATGTATAAAAACCTCATCAGATGGGCAACACCGCCAACATTTCCCTGCAAAAGTCAAACACACCCCATCTTCAGACCAGCTGAAGTAGTATATCTTGTTGGCATTCACATATGAATTTACAATATCAATAAACCTAGACCTGTAAATACCCAGCAGATGAACGTCACTTAAAGTCCAGATCAGTGCCATTGATGGAATCTGGCCCTACAAACTTGAGATACTATGAGACCAAAGGCACAGAAAGCTGCAACCTGTTACCTCAGTTTCTGAGGCTGACTTTCCAAAGAGCCAAGAGACCTTTAGTAACATAACATAAACAATACAAATAACAAACCACATAACAAAACCAAACCAAACAACGGGGATCATGCCAGTTTGCAGTCAGTGGTTGTGGTTAAAATGATATTAGTGCCAGCATCTTTCCAAAAGGAGGCATGGGAGTGCCCCAGCATATGACAACCAAGAGCAGATCAGTTTCGCAAGAAATGTGTCTCAACTTCACCATTTTCTACCCTTTATCAGTTTATCAGTTTAAATTCAGGTAAGATGTCCAAATGTATTTTAAAAAGTTGTCTAAGTCCTGCTAGGTTCACATGAATGAGGCTGGGTGGGGTATTTTGGAGTGCACCATTTGCCAGTAATTGCCCCTCAACATAGGAACCTGAAATGTCAAATGCTACTAGTTTGATGGGCACTAAAATGCAGCATTTCCCATTCATAATACTAATATCTATTTGAGGGAGAACCGTTCACCTCTACCAAGAATATTAAGCTGAGATTGGCGCTTTAAAATGCACCACTGGCCACATTTTATCCGGAAAATGATTCCCATTTCATGTAGGGTAACAGAAGAGTCAGCCCCAGCAAGTCATTTCGACTCGGGTTCTGAAGATGGATGTGCCCCTTTGTTCAATGTATCTCTCCCCTCCTCAAAATGTGGGTCTCGTTGAGCCTCAGGCCTCACTATAATAAGCAGTAGTACGATCACTGCAGCTCAGCCTCAGCCATCAGTGGCAGAAGCAATGACAGTAAATAACCTCTTCGTAGTTACAGACTGTCTGTCGCAGCTGTCAATTTAGAAGGCGATAACAAGGATGCTGCTGCAAACAAACTTTGGCAAAGATAATAGGTCTCGCCTACATGAAGTATTAGCTTTGTCAATCTTTCAGCCAGGTTGCCAGCGGTGTAGCTGCTGTGCAGTATGGCTAACGTGTTTTTTAATAGAAGCTCGATAATGCTGGCACTTTTTTTTATTACAGTGGAAGGGCGGGTCGGGAGGCATTATGGAGAAATGGTGGGTATGCAAGTCGTAGGGTGTGAGAGGGAAAAAGCGATATGACGTGGCCAGTGGCGTCTGCATCATAAAGCTTGGGTGGGGCAACCAACCAACAACTGAGGAAGGACAAATGAAGTTTAATTAAAAAGCACTATGACACAGCCATTAAGGGGGTAAGCAATAACACAGACAAAGAGAGGAGGGTGGGAGGGGAGCAACAACATGGAGGAGGAGATGGATGGATGAAGGGGGCAAGCAACAACATGGATAGTGGGAGGAGGGCTGTAGGAAGCAAGGAAAAACAGACAATGGGAGGAAGCAAGTAACGCACGGAGGGTGCGAGGGGGCAAGAAACAACACGAAGAGCAGGAGAGGCAAGCAACAACACGGACATTTTTGAGGAGGGTTGAGGGGGGAAGCAACAACACAGACATTGGAAGGAGGACCTGATACCTGATACCCGATAAAAAATGATAGCTTGATAGCTTGCTAAGCTTTTGCAATATTTCTACTTGGTGGGTTTCTAGAGCACAATCATTGCAGTGTGGAAATGTGGATTTTCCTGATCAGTTATGTCCCCTATCTTGGACCCCAACGGTTCTATATGCATGTTACAAGTACATGTATGTTCCCTCTAGTTCCAGTTTCTAAGACGCAAACATATGTGTGTCTACCGTCGACATGTTCTCTGTCAGATCCGCCATCGATGGGCTGGATATTCGATTCCTAAGTATGAAAGGCCACCGACTTTATATGGCTAAAGTTACTCCATTTTTACAGTTCAGGCAAGTAGGCCCGATTCTGTCCTCAAAGCCTTTCCCTGCTCTCTGTCTTTGACAGCTTCAGCTTGAGCTCGCATCTGTATCCATGAACTTTGCCCTACTCCCTGTGCAGCTAACGGTGCCTGCCCCGGCCAGTTTTCGCCTGCCTGCCAAGAAGCTGTATTTCACCTTCGAATTATCTATTTTGCTCTTCAGCCGATGCATTCCTGTCTAGTGATTTAGGTAAACATTTCCTTTAGCTCACAAGCAAAGGACTCGGCCTTTCCGTCCTCCTGCAAGTGATTCATAGCCCTGCTGCCATGGAAAGTTTTCTGCCCCTCACATCTCATATAGACACTTAGGCGTTTGTGCACGCACACAGTCAGTATAGACTAGATTCTGTCCGAGAGTCCTTCCTTGTGGATAACATAGTTCTTTAAACATAGGATGTTAGATATGATTTGGGATTAGGTTGACTTGACCCCCCAGACTTCTCGTCTCCACATGTAGAGCTAAATGTCAAGTCCCCTTCACCCCCTAGTTGCACGTCAATCACACGTCATGCTGCTGCGCGCGCATCTATGCCAAGTATTATCTTATAGATCCACCTATGTCTGATAATCCTAACCAATCATGTTTCTTTTATTCCTTATTACGCCTAGTTTCGATTACGTACCTGTTTTGTCACTTTTCTTATCAAATGTTACGCCTTCTACATTCGTTTCATTGTAATGTACTTATTATAAAAATGCATGTCTGTCAATAAATTATTGTACTTCACTTCCTGAACCCTCGTGGTGACGGAACCTGAAGGCCGCGACTCGAGTCGGCCATTTTTTGATGGAATAAAGCCCATTTAGAAACTCTTATACCACGGATTCTGCCTCTTGTTATTCTGAGCTATTTTATTTTATTTCAAGATCCCGTATGAAATTCAGTCCGGTAAAGAAGATTTTTGTTTACCACATAATGGCGCCCGAATAGGGACACTTTCTCATCTCACGCGCCGGCGGTGCGTTGCAGGCCCGGTCTCCTGCCACAGCTGGACGGACCATAAACGCGTACCAGCAGGATTTCCTGTAAGCTCCCTCCGGTCAAGCGGGGGCGACTGAGGCTGCGATCAACCCAGACGAGGCGGTGAGAAGTGCGAAGTATCCCGACCAGAGCCTAGCTGAGAGAGCAAGATCCGAGGTATACGGAGGCCCACCAGGTTTTCGAAGTCCCGATGTCCAGAGGGTCCGCTGTCCGCAGTCATTGAGTCCCGTCCATTCTCTGAGGCCTTCCGTTTCAAGGAGCTACTCGGTGAGTACCATCGCCGGGGAGGCGTGTTGACGCGCACATAGGTTGTGCCGGTCAAGACGGATTTGGGTACACAAATCCGGTCTGCACTGTTTAGCAGTGTATATGTACTGTTTAGCAGTATATCAAGTATTCCGAAGTATGCAGTTATTGTCAAGAATTCAGCGTGGTGATTAGTTAGGCAGACTGTCATCATTGTCGGTCGTTGTTAAAATGTTTAATGTTTAATGTTTAAAGTGTTCAAATATTGTGGTATGAATGAGTGTTCATTGTTCACTGTTCATTATTGTGTTTTTCGTATTAAGTGAGTTCAAGAGTAAGTATCAGATCAGTTGTCAATATGCCGCTCTTCTCGAAGTTAAGACAGATTACTACCAGAAAAGGGGTGCTTGAAGAAGCAGTTCCTATTCCTCCTAGGGACACTCCAGGGCATTTCATGTACCATAAGCATGGCTTAGATGCCATATTGTTTCTTGATCTATGGGTAGACTATACCAAGGGATTGCCGGAAAGTCAAAGGTGGCCCGTAGCGGGAACCTGGGATGCAGAGTGCATCATGAAAGTGGAGGAAGAGTTATGGAAAAGAAAGGTCAGACAGTCACAGAAAGACGCTGTTGAGTTATGGCGTAAAGAATCTCATAGACGAACAGAAAAAGCACGTAGACAAGAAGAGAGGAGTAAAGAAAGTTCAAATAAAGCTCAAGAAAGTCTATTAATTGAGGAAGGTATCCGAGTGAAATCAGAACAAGTAAATAGACAAAGAAATGCTCTTATGAATGGTATGTATCCCCTTCTAGCCGAAGGACTACCTAAGGCTGCTCCAGAAATGCCAAAAGACTTGCCACCCCCATTATTTCCAATTAAGGTACATCCACAAGGGCATCCCAGAACCGCAGAAGATGTTTTTCTTTCCTCATATCTAGACGACGCAGCTCCCGAATATGCTAACGCCGCACCACATAGACCGTCTGGTGTAGGGGTTCAACGTCAGGATCAGGTATCTGTCCCCGTGCAACAGCAAGTCCCGACGCAAGCGTCAGCAAGCACATCTGTTTCCGCATCTGTTTCCGCAGTCGATTCTACAGGGGTATCGACACCCATAGTTGCTGTGTCACGTTCAACGAACCCATTCACACCCGACGCCCCAGATGGGGCCACGGGAGGTGCTAGCATTACCTTTACACCACCCAGAATAAATAAACTTGTTTTTCAAGAGTCAGCACATTCACGTACACCTAAATTCGTAAGTGAACGTACGCTTAAGGAACTCCTTGTAAACTGTAGATATGACCCAGTGGTTGGTAAAGAGGACGAAATGGTCCTGGCATCATTACGTATCAGGCGAGCCGCAGAGTATTTAGCAAGGTTACCAGGAATGACTACGCATCTAGATAACATATATCATTTTGTTCAAACAGGACGAGATCCAGGATGTATTAACAGAGCTATGGAATTCCAGAAAGTAGAAATACAGGGGGAACTGTTACGTTTCCTCATAAACTGTGTGATCAGAAATCAAGACCGCCCGGGGGTAGACCCGAATGCAATGCTTATTCTTACAAAATGGAGTCAGAATATATCAGAAGGGAGACACGATAAGCAAAATTGTATAATAGCCATGTGCCGAAAAATCCGTAAAGAAATAGAGCGTATTCATGAAGAGAGATTGGGAACAGACGAGTTTGAGCAAGATGAAATGTCCGAATCAGGGAATTCCGCAAGACAGTCAGAGACCATAGCTTATGTAGGCAGAGGAAGATCCTGTGAAAATACTAGATGTTTTTCTGATCCCATACACTCAGTATGCCCAAATAATAGCAGAACGTATCCGACGCCTATAATAAATCTGAAGTCTCCTGAACATTCGTTTCAAGCCGCAGATAAAATATTACGAGAACGAAGGGGTTACCACTTCCTCGATTCCATGGATGAGCAAGAGTTAGCCAGATCAGCCGTTCACTGGATTGACAGTCCTGAAAAATACGGTGATGAGACCGTAGCACACACGTTTTTTAATCTCAGTACAGATGAACAACGTTTAGCTGGAATCTATATGATTCAGCAACTCCTCATATTATATAAGAGCCAACATGCTGACCCTGGTCCTTTACCTGATATATTAACGGAACTACTCACAAACAGATGGAGAGGTTCTAGTAACAAGTTAATTAAAGAGATATTAGTGTCACGTAAGCAGTATGTCCTTTTTGTAAGTCCGGATTCTCTCTCGCTGCCCCGCAGAGAAAGAGCGCCGTACTATATGGATAGACAAAATCCCCTACGAGAAGTGCACCCAATAAAAGGCGAAGACAATGAGTTTCACCGTGTATTTGTTTACACACCCATATCAAAAATGGAATTATTGGAAATGAAGAAAGTAGTACCTAGTCATGACAAAGACCCAGCAGGTTTCCACCGAGAAATTAAAGACATGTTACTGATGGGAGAGTACACCTTTCCTGATATTATGACGATATTAAAGGTGCTTTTGCCTGCTGGCATTTATGAAAAACTGAAAGAAAAAGAGTGGGAAGTGGGTGACCAAAAGATAGACTGGACAGCATTAGCAGAGGAAGAAAGGGGCCGAACTGCAGGTTCAGGGCTCGGGGATAAAGTTAAACTGTTACCAGGTTTACTAGTACAGGTACTGCCACGTTTATTAACTACAAAAAAGGAAGATTGGGGTGCAATCACAGCCTGCAAACAAAAGCAAGATGAAGACACAAGCGATTATTATGCTCGATTTGAAAAATGTTTTGGTATAAATAGTGGTATAAAAGCAAGTAGTGACTCATATCCACATTTATTTGTGACAAAATTAGTGGAAAATGCATTGCCTCCAGTAAAGAATAGAATATTGAAATTCGAGAGTACCTGGCAAAGTAACACTCCGTCGCAAATGCTACAAATGTTACAGTATCATCACAATAGAATTAGGGATGAACAAGAACACGAGCATAGACGCATGAAGGATACAAAAATGAAAATGCTAGTTTCTCAGACAGTACCAGCAGATGGTCACAAAAAGGGTGTGACACATTCTGGTGATTCTGCAGTTCCTGTAAAAGGAAGCTGCAATTACTGTAAACAACTGGGCCATTATGTACACGATTGTCCAGTCCTGAAACGTAATATAGCTACAGGTATTGCAAAGGAGAGACCACGATTAGTTAGACAAGATCAGAATGAACAAGGAGCTATGCAGCATGGACAGTCCATGCCAGTTCAACAACAGTCCATGCCAGCCTCACAGCAACCCATACAGTTTGTGCCAGCTGCACCGCCGTTGCCTGCTACTGCCACACAAACCACAACACGACAAATGTATCAGACTGCACAGTATGAATACCCTGAGTATCAGCGTTACGCATGAACAAGCCTAGAGAGGGAAGTTGACTTACCGCTTATCGAGATTCCTGTAGATCAAGAAGGACCTTATGTACATAGTGAATTATTAGGTCAAGATAGAAAATTCTTACTCGATACAGGGGCAAGTCGAACAACCATAAAACGTAGTGAAGTTCCAGGGGCACCCCTCTCAGGCTCTCAAAATATTTCCCTTGGTTTTTCAGGAAAACCTATTGTTAATGAAGTATCACAGCCTCTACCACTTACGATAGGACCTTTGACACGAACTACAGATTTATTGCTTACTAAATCATGCCCAGAAAATCTGTTAGGAATTAAAACTCTGAAAGCACTAGGAGCCATAATATGTTGTTCTCCGGAAGGAGTAAGGTTGTTTCTACGTGATTTTAAAGGTCACTATGTGTCTAGAGACATGGATCCCCGACTACAAACTTTACCAGTACATCTATGGGCACAAGGCCCTACGGATGTTGGCTGCATGAACATTACACCCTATCGAGTTACCCTGAAAGCAGGAGTGGTACTACCACGAATGCGACAATACAAGTTACCGCATGATGCTGTAGTGGCTTTGCTGAAAATCATTGATGAGCTGATTGTCCAGGGAGTAGTTGTAGAAACAGACTCCAATGTATGTAATTCACCGATAATTCCGATTCTTAAACGAACTGATCCTACTGCCCCACCAGTGTACCGATTGGTTATTGATTTGCGTGAACTAAACAAGTGCATTGTACCACAATTCCCTGTGGTCCCTGATATATCATCATTGTTGACAGCAATTGATTCCGAAGCAACATTCTTTACTGTAATAGATCTCAAGAATGCCTTTTTCAGCGTCCCAATAGATCCGGAAAGCCAATATTTGTTCGGATTCAGTTTAAATGGGCGCAGCTTTAAATTCTCACGCGCTCCCCAAGGATTCACAGAAAGCCCCAGCATCTACAGCCAAGCACTGAAGAGAGAACTTGACAGTATCCACATGCCAGTCAATACTGCACTGCTTCAATATGTCGATGATCTGCTGATCACAGCGAGAAGCGAGCCAGAATGTGAAAAAGCTTCTCTGACAGTTTTACATTTCCTAGCCGACAAGGGGCACAAGGTGTCTCCTTCTAAGCTGCAATTCTGTGTCCAGCGAGTTATTTATCTTGGTCACTCGCTGTCCAAGGAGGGAAGGCAGCTTACACCAGATCGCATCCAGTTAATTGCTAACATGTCAATACCCCAGACACAAAAGGAGGTGCGAGCTTTCATAGGCCTCACTTCATATTGTAGGCAGTGGATCCCTCAGTACGCTTTTCTAGCAAAACCACTCATTCAGTTAACCACACAGGAGGCAGCCACATCGACTGTTCTCCCTTGGACTCAGGAACATACACAAGCTTTTGAAAGCTTAAAGAAAGCTTTATGTCAAGCACCTGTTTTAGCAACACCATGTTATAGCAAACATTTTACACTCTTTGTTACAGAACGCGAAGGTACTGCCTTGTCAGTACTCACTCAGGATCAAGCAGGATCACGCAAGCCATGTGCTTATTTTTCCAGTACATTAGATCCCGTAGCTCAGGCTTTGCCTGCATGTCTGAAATCAGTGGCAGCGACAGCTTTAGCAATCAGACAAAGCGATGCCATAGTATTAGGACATCCATTGACAGTACAAGTACCACATGCAGTAGAGGTTCTTGTGAATCGAACACAAACACAACACTTGACCATAGCAAGACTTACCGGTTATGAATTGACATTGTTTCAACCACACATAGAGATCCGACGGTGTAATACATTGAATCCTGCTACACTATTACCTGTAATTGGAACAGACCCACTAGCTCATGATTGTGTTGAAATCATTGAAATAAAGACGAAACCTAGACAAGACTTGACAGACGTTCCGTTGTTAGATCCAGACCTGACGTTGTATGTAGACGGATCGTGCATGAGAACTAGTACAGGAGATTTAGTGGCCGCGTATGCAGTCACAACAGACACTGAAGTTATTGAGACAAATTGTATAGATACTTTGTCCGCCCAAGCAGCAGAACTTATTGCTCTAACACAAGCCTGTATTCAAGCCACAAATAAGAAAGTTAATGTATACACTGACTCACGTTATGCATTCGGAGTTGTACACGACTTCGGCGTGTTGTGGCGAGAGAGAGGTTATTTAACTTCCCATGGTGCCCACATTCAGCACGGACCCCTCATTCATGCTTTGTTAAACGCAATACATCTACCCACTGCTATATCGATTATGAAATGTAAAGCACACACGAAGGTTACTGATATCATTTCTCAAGGCAATGATTTAGCTGACAGAACAGCTAAACAGACTGCTCAGAATCGCACATTAGACATGACAAAGCCAATAGTTCAGACACCAACACAGTGTATGACAATTAAGGATCCTACACTTGACGTAATTGATATACAGACACATGCCACAGCAGAAGAAATAAAGAAGTGGACTGAACTAGGAGGGATCCAGACAGATCAAGGATGGATGACGAAGGAGAAATCTGTATGGTTTCTCCCTGATTCCATGGTTCAAGCCATTATAGCTACAGTTCACAGTCCAGCACATTTAGGAGAGAAGGCTATGCTAGACAGCATTCAGTACATTTGGTTCAACAAACATTTACGAGCAGCAGCTAAACAAAAGGTTCGTACCTGTATGATATGTTGTCAGTTTAATCCAGGAAAGAGTGTTCCCGTAGAGCAGGGTGGATTTCAGCCTCCTGACCATCCTTTTGAAGTCCTCCAGATGGATTATATTCAGATGGAACGTTGTCGAGGATTCAAATATGTTCTCGTAGTTGTCTGCGCTCTCTCCCGTTGGACAGAGGCGTATCCCGTATCAGATTACACTGCCCCGACTACTGCCAAGCAGCTAGTTCGAGAATTCTTCCCACGGTACGGTTTACCACGTGTTGTATATTCAGATAACGGCCAGCCTTTCTCATCCGAATTAATGAAACATGTCTCACTTTTGTTGGGATATCAGTGGAAATTCCACTGTGTCCGACACCCCGAGGCAGCAGGTCTCGTGGAACGACATAATCAACTTTTAAAAATCAGACTGTCTAAGATATGTCAGGAGAAAGGTGTGGACTGGATAGTAGCTTTACCAGTTGCGCTATTTTACATGAGGATGGTAGCACACTCTCGAACAGGGCTATCCCCTTATGAGGTGATCTTTGGTAGACCACCGAATATGTGGGGGACGCCTATACCCCGTAAAATAACTGATGTTGATTGTAATATGCTGACAGATTACCTGGCTTCCTTGATGTCTGCACTACAATCTTGTCGTTCACAGGTAGTCGCAGCTTTTCCCGACAACACCGAGGTGAAACCTCATGATGTAATTCCCGGCGATTATGTTCTCGTCAGGAATTTTGATCGGAAAACCCAACTGGAGCCAAGGTGGAGGCGTCCTAAGTTGGTCCTGCTGACGACCAGAACAGCTGTGAAGATCGAAGGGAGAAAAGGCTGGGTGCATTCCAGCCATATAAAGAAATTTCATGGACTTCCTCCTGACACAAACAGTACTCCCCGTGTGTCTTCCCCCATTGACTCAAAGCTACCTTTGGCTGAGGCCAGTAGCACCGAACTTTACAAGCAGAAACTCAGGTCCAGATCTAAACTGTCGGACGATTTGATTGTTTAAGTCCTCTCCAAGGTGAAGCGGTTGAATCTGTCCCGACATGTATCCCTTAGGTCTGAATCATGTAGAGTCCAGAATCATAATGAAACGACATGCTTATTGTAAATTACTGCGTAACCACTGTATTGTGACTTTATTAATTTTGTTTTTCTTGAGTTTTTTAGTTACTGCAAGTATATTGTTGCATATGTATTATCCTGTTTCTAAACGTGCTTTCAATATAACTGATGAACATTCTTTTAGTGAATTCCCCCCACATGAGTTGTCCTATAGACTTGCGCTGCGCAATAACACATTCATTAGTATGTTACATCATTCCCATCAGACTAGTAATGCCACCAATTGTTGGGTGTGTGGCCGACTCCCTCCCTATCAGAATAACAAAGGAGTTCTGCCTTTCTTTCCACATCCGTTCACACACAATGGCTCCTGTGGAGCATGGTTTAGTTTATTAAATTCTATAGACCCAGACACAGCAGTTTATCAACAACATTGGATATGGGGAAATCTGAATTTAGTTTTATTCGAAGTCTGTCACCCTAATAAGGAGGGTCACCCCAGTAGAACAGGAACTGATTTAGAAAATGAAGTGTATAAATTAGGTAATTTTACGCCTAATCTTATGATTTTGAATGTCAAATCCGAAGTTGAACTAATTCTGCCCACTATGTCAGTATTTCCAGTTAAGGGTGAATTATGTGTGAGAAAAGTTGGTTCCATACACATGGGCCATAGCCAATGCGTTACTACAGTAGAATATAGTGATCAAGGTAAATCTTCATTTAGAGCTTCTCGCCATTCTTACTTTATATGTGGTCAGACTGCATATATGCGTTTGCCTCTAGATTGGGATGGTACCTGTTACATAGCATTCCTTCTGCCACCTGTTTTTCTAGCTCCCCCTGATTATTATCGAAATGTTCATTTAGTACACAATAGAGAGCGAAGAGATCTCCCAGTTGTCGATTATACTGAGACGGCATGGGACAAGTATGCAGATTTCAATAAAGGTATCTTTCCCTATATAGGTACAATATCAAATAGTAAGCTGATACGTAGACTCACCAAGACTCTTGAAGCTGTAGTAAATGAGACTATAGCCGCCCTAGGCAATCTGACAGAGGAACAATCAGTGATGAGAATTGTTGTTCTCCAGAATCGTCTTGTCCTTGACGTCATCCTGGCCGATAGGGGCGGAGCTTGCAGGGTCATCGGATCCAGCTGCTGCATATTCATACCAGAAAATTCGCCATCTGTATATCAAGCTATAACACGCCTTCATAAGATTGTAAGCCAGATACACGAAAATACAGGCACTTGGACGTGGTCCGGGTGGTTTTGGAGTGTGATATCAGCCTGGGGATGGAGAGTTCTATCCTTCCTAGGTATTGGCCTTCTTATGCTCTTCAGTTGTTGTTTATGCCTACAATGTGGACCAGCGATTTGTGGTCTGTGTGCCACATCATGCATTCCATATCACAGTTCTCGTTCAAAATGCCGGAAGAAGAAGGAAGAAGAAATGATGCTCCATGAGCAAATCGATGGAATGATGAAGATTGATATCTCTTGAAGGGCAAGTAGGGGACAAGGAGGGAATGTGGAAATGTGGATTTTCCTGATCAGTTATGTCCCCTATCTTGGACCCCAACGGTTCTATATGCATGTTACAAGTACATGTATGTTCCCTCTAGTTCCAGTTTCTAAGACGCAAACATATGTGTGTCTACCGTCGACATGTTCTCTGTCAGATCCGCCATCGATGGGCTGGATATTCGATTCCTAAGTATGAAAGGCCACCGACTTTATATGGCTAAAGTTACTCCATTTTTACAGTTCAGGCAAGTAGGCCCGATTCTGTCCTCAAAGCCTTTCCCTGCTCTCTGTCTTTGACAGCTTCAGCTTGAGCTCGCATCTGTATCCATGAACTTTGCCCTACTCCCTGTGCAGCTAACGGTGCCTGCCCCGGCCAGTTTTCGCCTGCCTGCCAAGAAGCTGTATTTCACCTTCGA
Organism: Triturus cristatus; assembly: GCF_964204655.1. NCBI lineage: Eukaryota > Metazoa > Chordata > Amphibia > Caudata > Salamandridae > Triturus > Triturus cristatus. The sequence goes on from NC_140590.1 coordinate 563,563,386, forward strand.
ATTATCTATTTTGCTCTTCAGCCGATGCATTCCTGTCTAGTGATTTAGGTAAACATTTCCTTTAGCTCACAAGCAAAGGACTCGGCCTTTCCGTCCTCCTGCAAGTGATTCATAGCCCTGCTGCCATGGAAAGTTTTCTGCCCCTCACATCTCATATAGACACTTAGGCGTTTGTGCACGCACACAGTCAGTATAGACTAGATTCTGTCCGAGAGTCCTTCCTTGTGGATAACATAGTTCTTTAAACATAGGATGTTAGATATGATTTGGGATTAGGTTGACTTGACCCCCCAGACTTCTCGTCTCCACATGTAGAGCTAAATGTCAAGTCCCCTTCACCCCCTAGTTGCACGTCAATCACACGTCATGCTGCTGCGCGCGCATCTATGCCAAGTATTATCTTATAGATCCACCTATGTCTGATAATCCTAACCAATCATGTTTCTTTTATTCCTTATTACGCCTAGTTTCGATTACGTACCTGTTTTGTCACTTTTCTTATCAAATGTTACGCCTTCTACATTCGTTTCATTGTAATGTACTTATTATAAAAATGCATGTCTGTCAATAAATTATTGTACTTCACTTCCTGAACCCTCGTGGTGACGGAACCTGAAGGCCGCGACTCGAGTCGGCCATTTTTTGATGGAATAAAGCCCATTTAGAAACTCTTATACCACGGATTCTGCCTCTTGTTATTCTGAGCTATTTTATTTTATTTCAAGATCCCGTATGAAATTCAGTCCGGTAAAGAAGATTTTTGTTTACCACAGCAGCGGAAGGCAAACCAAACCAGGAAAGGAGAAAAAAAAAAAGGGGGGGGAAAGAAAAAAAAATAATTTAGAGGGCATGGATAACAAAGAGTAATAGGAAAGTCGTAAAAAGATCTGTGTTAACTGTGATTCTAACTGTAACCGTGCTACCTGTGCTACCTGAGCAACGTGTGTAACTTATGTTAAAATAGTAACCAACATTAATCATCTAAGCAACCAAGTAACCCAGTGACAAGCATAACCCTAGTCCTCTTGCGGGAGGTTTTGGGGGAGGCCTGTGAGTGTGTCAGCTAGATCATAGGCTTATTTTAAAGCTGGGGGGGCGGCTCTTTACTCGACAACAGGCACTCGAGTGTCTGTGAGGATTAAATCCCAGTCAGCACAGACGGCTGCCCCCCCCAGAACCCGCTCAGCAAGATTATTACTGCAGTATCTATGCTTCTGCCGGGGGGGCCAAACGACAGATTCATTACAAAAAGAAAGGCCGCCCAAGATTCATCGCCATTCAAAAAAAATTGTAGAACGGCAGCTGTGGTATTGTCGGCTTCATCGGCATCTGTGGGAGTGGTCGCAAAAGAATTTAAAGTCTCTAAAGTCTCTAAACTGCCTATTGTGAATATAACAACTACTATAATTATAACACCCTTATCAAACGTGCTAAAAACATTAAGACTTATACATTTAAAGCGGAGCAGGAAGCCGACTAGCCAAACCTCAGATCCACGCTCCATCAGGTTAGAGAGTAACAGCCAGACATATGACATGTCGGATAATGATGGGGCACGGGGTGGGGCTGACAGACAAGGATCTGAGTCAGTATCTGAACAAATATCTCAACAGCCATCTGAACAAATAGAGCCAATTACTCATCTTAATTACCCGGAAGCACTAGAACAATCTCGACAAGCAAATTCAGAGAAACAAAACGATAAAAATGCTCAAAAGGTAAAAGACGGACAGCAACGACCGGAAACTAGAGGGTCAAAGGCCAAAGAAAAAGTAGTCGGAAAAAAAAGTGGTAGCAACTGCAATGTGGAAAAACCTAAAAACAAGGATAAAAACTAAAATAAAAATGCTGAAAAATTAACGGAAAAGGCTTTAGACAAGAACTCGGAGAGAAACGCTAACAAAGATAAGGTTAAAGAAAAAGATAAGGGTAAAATGGAGAATAATGAGATGATAATTCTTAATGATAACACAATGGCTACTGAAAAACGGACCAATGACGATGATAACTTGGAATTAATGGCCAAAAAGGCAAGAAGATTACAGACCATTAAGAATTTGAAAGCAGCTGCTAAAACCACTGGCCAACAGATAGATCTCCAACCCCGGATCTCTAACATATTTAGCCCTATATCTAAGGATGGGCAAAACAAATCAACAGAAATTTCTAAGATAGATGAGATAGAAAATATAATTTTACCCACAACAATACAAGATGAGAAGGACCTCAAGTCTATACTCTCAATTGAACCCCTGAGACTCGAGCAATTGGCACTTGCATCCTCCTCAGACAGAAATTTATTTTTGGAGCCCAAAGTATTTATCACCGAGTCTGATTCAGATATTTATGAGACAGGAGTATCTATCTCTAGCATGACAAGTGACTCAAGCGAAGATGACTCAAATGAAAGAAGTTTTAGCCATAAGTTAGCAGTAACAACTATGTAGGCATCTGATAATACACTCCCAACCAAATCAGGGCTGTTCTCTCAAAATTCTATAACAAAAAAAAAAAACAGGAAAGAAAAAGATTAAGACATAGAACGCATCAAAAAATATTATACAATGAAATATTGATCCCAGGAGCAATGTGGAACATTATGAGGAAAAAACAAAGTATACACAGAATGATTTAATATCTCAAAATCCTCGCAAATCTGAATCTAATGAATGTGCTATGGGGGCCTTAGAGGAGATGACCCCAGTACAAAGGGAAGAGTATGATGACAGACATGGAATTGCAGATGAGCCATCTATGAGTGAACTACTTAATTCCATTAAACTTTTTCATAAAGATGTTAAAATTGATAGTAATAGGACTCAGGTGGCCATACAAAAAATGCAAGGTACTATTTCTAAAATTGGTCAAACATGCACCGAAATATCGAATCGTTAGGCCTCTGTTGAATCTCGTACAGAAAATCTAGTATCCGATGTCACCAAACTCCGATCCCAGGAAAAAGAACATGATGGCATTATCAAAGACTTAATGCAAAAGGTAGAAGATTTAGAGAATAGAGGCAGGAGAAACAACCTGCGCTTTCTTGGCATTCCTGAGGGCGCCGAGGGCAAAGACCCAAGTGGGTTCATGGCTGATCTACTAAAAACAACCTTCCCGGAACTTCAAACCTGGGATATGAATAAAGAGATACAACGAGCACATCGTTTCCCCTTGGCACTCCCGAAACATAAGACTCCACAATATCCGAGAGCAATGTCAGTTTATTTCGGGAACTTTATCTTAAGGAAAAAAATCTACGATATTGCCAGACCCTCAAATAAAAAAGAATATAAGGGGTTTACCTTCTTCGCTCGCCCGGACTTTGCCCATGCAACAGTAGTGCGAAGATGGCGAATGAGGCAACTTTTTACCCCTTTTGAGCAAATCGGAGCAACCGTGTTCCTGCAAAATCCGGCTCGTCTTAAAGTCATTTATAAAGGAACAACTAAAAACTTCATAAGTGAAATTCAGGCCGAATCGAACCTGAAAGAAATTACTGAGACAACTAAGCATAACACCGGAAAATAACATAGCGGCACAGAAGAAAAGAATGCACACTAGCAGTATACTGATATTGATAAAAAATTAAATAGAAGTAGAAAGTAATTTACTTTCTATAGCTTGGGTTATGAGGATTACAAAGTGAAGTAACCTATTTTTTTTTTTTTCTCAACTCAAAAGTATACATTGCTGATCCGGCCGCACTGCCCGCAGGGATGTACTGCTCACACCGGCACCTACACCTGGGTGCTCTATGACCTAGGACGCCTCGCAGGGAGGTGGGGTGTGGGGGTGGCAGGGGAGGTTGGTGGTGGATGGGGTGGTAGGGGGGCAGTATTTAAAAAAAAATCTAAAAACAGAATCAGAACTAAGGCAGACATCACTTTTTTTTACTATATTAAAATTACTTTTAGGGAATAAGGTACTCATATACCAATTAATGTTAACGTATCATTATTGTTACTTAAGACTACTGACATACTATGGGCTACGAAATATAGGATTATGGCAAAGTTAACTATTCGAACCTGGAATGTTTCAGGTCTTTTAGATAGAGATAAATGCCAACGGCTGAGCGGGATAGTATACCAAAACCCAGTAGATATTATTTGTCTTCAAGAAACGCATCTGCCCTGGGATAAGAGGCATCTCCTTAAAATTAGGGGATATAATTTACTAGCATGTACCTCACAAACATCGAATACTAGGGGGGTAGCTGTGCTTGCTAAAAAGTTTCTGGGGCAAGCTACTTACAAATTAGCAGATACTCAGGGCAGATGGGTTATTATTAAATTGGACCTAGGCATTACTATCTGCTCCATTTACGGATCTAACCATGATGACCCGACTATATTTGAGTTACTTGAGCTCGAATTAGCAGCAATACAGGGCCCACTTATCTTATGCGGCGACTTAAATATTTCATTAGGCCCCCAATTTTGCAGTAATATATGCCAACACTATAAAGGCCGTAAGCCCCGAGTTTTTAAAGCTATTTCCAGACTCCGCGATAGCTTTGGTTTAAATGATATTTGGGAGCTTAAAAATTATCCGGATCCTGGTTACACCTATTATTCTTTTCCCCACAACAAATATGTTAGAATTGATTACTTTCTTACTACAAACGATCTGGTGAACAATGCCTCAATCATTAAGGAACCTAAAATCATCTCTGACCATAATGCTTTAACTCTCACAGTTAAACTTATATCTATTAAGAGGGAACAATATATCTGGACTTTTGATAGGAAGCTATTAGTTAACATGGAATATATTACTCACATTACCAGCTGGACTCAAGAGTTTTTTTACATAAATAGATATAGCGCCCCTAGGATTGTAGTATGGGATTGTTTTAAAGCGGCTCTAAGAGGCGAAACAATCAGTTATCAAGCTAGAATACGGAAGGAAACTAGTAAGATGTATCAACAACAACTGGCTGCTCTGGTTAGGGCTGAGGAAGAACATACTGTGCGAATAGCACACGGTGATAACGGGAAATTAGCTATGTATCATTTGTTGGTGTTAAAAACTGAACTTAACTCTGGCTTGACTCAGAAAGCCGCTGAGACGTATAAAATACACCAAAAAGAAATATATGAGAATGGGGAAAGCGTAGGCAAGTAACTGGCACTACATACACGCCAACAAATCTCTTATAATACTATTACAAAGATAAAAATGGGAGCGCAGACATTTACACAAACACCTGATATAATTAGCGCATTTCAACAATATTATCAAACTCTTTATCAGGATGATAATATAACTAATGGGGCAGACTTAGACCGGTTTTTGAATAATTTTCTCGAACATCCAGAGGTAAATAAGACTTTAGACGACAATATTAGAGAAGATCTTGAGAAAGAAATTACGCTAATAGAAGTCCAGTTTGCCTTGTCTTCATTGGCCTCAGGGAAAGCGGCAGGTCCCGATAAAATTCCTCTTGAATTATATAAAATTCTTAGTCATACCATAGGTCCACTTATCTATGATCTTTTCTTGGGGATTCAATGGAGCGGTATTTCACCTGCTTCATGGAGAGAAACAAATATAATTATATTCCCAAAAAGGGTAAGCCTGCGGATCAACTATCATCTTATCGTCCAATTTCACTAATTAATTCTGACTCTAAATTATACGCCAAAATGATGGCCAATCGGCTCGGTCGGGTCATTGAACAGCTGGTCTCCCCATGGCAACATGGGTTTATCCCCGGTAAAGGCACGACTGTTCATACTCGGAGAGTTATTTCCCTGTTTGATATTATGTCCGCAACGGGAGGGCAGATGTCGATGATTCTTTTGGACGCTGAGAAGGCCTTTGACCGGGTCTCTTGGGATTTTCTATGGGCAGTAATGACCCGCTATAATTTTGTCCCCAAATTTGTCAAATCTATAATGGCTATGTACTTTGAACCAATAGCAAAATTACAAATAATGGGTTCTGAATCAAGTATAATTAGAGTATCAAGAGGCACACGTCAGGGTTGCCCTTGTTCCCCAATATTATTCGCCCTTTATATAAACCCTTTAATTTTGAAACTACTAGAGAATCCCCGAATTATACCTATAGTGGTTAATCAATATAAAACTAAAGTATTGGCATATGCCGACGACATTGCTGTACTAACACCGAATCCCTCTGAGGCAATGTCTGAAATAGAGACAATGACACAAATGTTCGGACTTTACTCTGGATATTCATTAAATAAAGAAAAAACAATCATGCTGTGTACAGATAATATCATTTGTAACGATCGTAGGAAATCCCATAGCGCTACATACCTTGGTGTTCGCATAAGTCCCGATGTAATACAAATCCCTAGACTTAACTATTTACCCTTATTAACCACTATAAAAAAAGATTTAGACCGGGTTAATAGCCTACAGCTATCCATCATTGGTAGAGGAAATTTTTTTTAAATGAATATTCTTCCTAGGGTGCTCTATTTATTTAGAGTCATTCCTTTAATTCCTGAGGAAAAGGCCCTTAAAATATTAGATTCTGTTATGTCTAAATGTATGTGGTAACAAGGTAAAATTAGAAGATCCTTGAAGCTACTCTCGCTCCCTCAGAACAAAGGAGGATTAGCAGTTCCAAATATCTTGTTTTACCTCTGGGCCTCATTTCTCCAACACATGGCTCCGCTTCTCAAAGTCAATCCCAATCAAGAGATTCTTGAAGCCGAACCTCTCCCTTCTATCTATGAGTTATCTTTAGGTGAAAAAGTTAAAGGTCTTTTTTTGAGGCAATTGGAGAGAAGCTATTATGAAAAGATTAAATTTAAAGTTATCTCTAGCGCATGGAAAATATGGTTTAGAATAACAAAATATATGCATATTTCAAAAATTAATAGATACTCTCCTCTATGGCACTCTAATTTACTACCTGAACTAGTCTATGATGCTATTTCAAAGAAATGGCAAACTATTGGTATTATTAGTACAGGTGATTTTTTGGGGGCGAATCCAGTTTCTACATTTGTGGATCTGCAAAAGAAATTTCATCTCTCAAATGGGCAATATTTTAAATTCTTGCAGATTCGATCTATTATTAAATACAAAGCCCCCAATATTAATTTGGGGAAAATTGAAATTATCGATATAATAGGTAAAAATACGACTAGAATCGGTACAATTTATGGGCTATTGCTGGATAAGCTTGAAGATGACATAGAGCATACGGAAATTGCTTGGGCAGAGAAACTTGACAACCCAAATGTAGATATCGATATGAGCCTTTATCTTTCATCATGTCTCCTTATGTCAGCTAGGTTAAAAGCCCAGACGTATAAAACTACATATAACTTATATTTTACCCCGGCCAAATTATTTACTTGGGGCAAAAGAGAGAATGATCATTGTCCTAGATGTAATAAAGGCCCCGCTACATTAATACACATGTTTAGTGAGTGTGATCAATTAACTCTCATTAAAAAAATGATCTGTGAATTTTGGGATGAAGTGTTTGGCCATAAGTTACCTGACTCCCCCACGTTATATTTGTTAGGAACAGATAATACACTTAGCCTAAATAGGGATGAAGAAGCCATGCTTTTTATTGGAGCGGCGGTCCTTCGGATTATACTAGCAGCTGGGAGGAAAGATTCAGACCCGCCATGTTTTCAAGTGTGGTTAGCCCGCTTTTTGGTGTCTTTAACCAGGAAAGCGCCATCTATTCTACTAGAGGGCTAAAATCAGCTATGCGTGGCAAGGTGATTTGGCAACCAATTATTAACTGGAGAAAGGGGCTCTGCGTAGTTTGAGAATAAATCACTGTAATATCTTTTTTTTTTTTTTTTTTTCACAACGAGAATGTATTATATATGAAAGTGCCTGTATTATATTTGAAAGTGTCGGCATATTGTATTGTGTAATATTTTTGTATTAGGACTTCCGTCTCTGCTGGTTCTGAAATTAAAAAAAAAAAAAAAAAAAAAAGGAAGGAGGACGTGTAAATTAAGCAACAACGTGGACATTAGTTAGAGGACAAGCAACAACATGAATAGTGGATCAGGACAAGCAACAGCAAGGACATTGGGTGTGGCACATGAGGTAAACAGCTTGCGAGTTACAAGTTACAAATTGCACAGCTAAAAATAACTGGGGAATTTCACTCGTTAATAATAGAGAGAGATAGAGAGAAACCACAAAGCCGAAGGCCGACTGGTGTAAGGGTCACCAGACCCCAAGATGAGAAAATAGCACCATATTACACATGCTACCCATTATAGATTTTTTATATTGCATGTTTATTTTGGGGCAGTTAACTTAAAAAGCTGTGTTCATCAAACTGCAGCTAAAAATGGGTCCTTATGCGAATTTGATTGTTTGGGTTTTCTATATCTTTCTTGAATAAAAGTATTAGTAAAACAGTAGGCAATCGCGATGGTCAGTGTATTAAGGAGACTCTTTGGCTGCAGCATTCACTGCATAATTATGGATGTACTGCATGTGCCACACCATATGCTTCGTAATTTGTCACATTATTTGTAAAAGGTGCAGATTACACCAAAAAGTTTGATTGTATCTCAAATTAATGTAAATAATACTGGCAAAAAATGTGTCACATACTTTACTGCATAATTGATATAACCTTGTGACATAATTTGGTCCTCAATGTTCCATAAACCCAGTAACTCCAACAATGACCAAGTTCTGCAGAGTGGTTTGGGGTTGTCATTATGATGATGGTGGAAATGTATTCCAGTGGCATCCATTAAATATTTGCCATATTTGAAAGTTCCCTGTGAAATATGGGTTTTATAATACTGCATTTTGTGTAATACAATGTATAAGCTCTCTGAAATAAGGAAAATGTTTCATGTATACATCCAAACCTTAGCCTGGTTTAGCCAAGGAGGGGAAATTTACATGCGGTAAGAGGGAAATAACAGGCTCAAATGTCAGAGATGGTGGATTAGAGTGACTGAGTACAACAGTTCAGACTTATGGGTGGTCAAGTTCTGTCAGAAACAGTGGCAGCTCCTCCGCTGAGGTGGAGGAGCGTTGCCCCACTGTGCAAATAGAAAAAAATAAAATGACAAAAACATATTGTTATTCTCATTTTATTTTTCCTATCACCTGTGTGAAGTGTGGGGTGGGGAGGGCTAGTCATTACAGGGGAAGAATGCCTAAGTTCGCCTGAACTATTTACCGGTCCTCATGGGCCGACCAAACAGTTCATGTGCACTACTGCATTACACAGCCTGGTCAGGAACATGCATAGGCTCCCTGTTGCAGTCTGAGCACCAATTCACGGTGCTCAGACCAATCCCAACACTGCATTGCAGAATTGTGATTGGCTCAGAGGAGCCTGTCTGCCTGGGTTCTTCCGTGTCAGGATCGCTAAATCCCCGCAAAGGAAGAGACAAACTGTGGGTGTAATCATCCGCAAAACTGGTCTTAAAAGAATGAGGGCACCAAGAAGATTGAGGAGGCGATTCATAATCGCCCCTAAGATGGCGGCCATCGGCAGACATCAAGAGAAATGAGTTCGCGCTCTAGCGTGCGGCAGCAATCTGGAATGTCCAGGTGCTGAGCCGGCGTTGTGGCGCACTTCACCTGACTGGGAAGAGTAAACGGACGTCGACATTAGAATCTGCGGAGTCGGCGGGCGAAGACTCGACAAGAAGAAATAATTTTGGAGTGTCAAGAGGAGTTAGAGATACTAAAGTAAGACTGTTCTGTGTAATGGGCATGCGCAGAAACGTAACAGAGCAAATTGGAGAATAGTGTTTCAGTGCGCTCTGGTGTTGCACCTAGTGAGGAAACAATCGTTTTTTCTGAGTAAAGATTAGAGTCAGCACAAGCAGCAAGGAAGCTCCTTACTACATTCTTTCTAAAGCAAGAGAAAAAATATAAGAAATAAGCAAGGAAGGGTTAGATAGGAACAAATTTAGGTATTAAGAACTACGTACCAAGAGAGGAAAAAAACAAAGAAGATAATAGGCGAAGCAAGGCAAACACTTACAGAGTATTCATTCAGCGTCAGCAGAGAAAACACAAGTGGCAGCATATACAAGCACTACAAGAGAAAAACACTTACCTGAGAATCTTTACATCGTCTGCAGTGATAATGTGAGTTGCAGCATTCAATCACAAGAATCACTCAGACAGAAGAGGAGTCCGGGTCACACTTCCTTAGGGTAGGTTTTGGACTAATGGGCAAGGAGTGGGGAGAGCTGGAGATCGTTGGAAATTAAGTGTTAACAATTTCCTTCTTAGCGAACAAGAATTGCCGAAGGAAGACGTCTGAAGCAATAAGAAGAACCAGACGAGTGTGCCTGTCTCTTCTCTATCCCATCCCCTTTCCCCCCTGGGGTTTCATAGCATTGCGTATCAAACATTATGTAGTGCTGGAAATCTTGGAGGGGCTTTGGGAAAAAAGCGACATTCTGCTCCCGTGCTTCGTGACAGCACAGCCTCTGACAGAGGGAAGTGCCCACATGAAAATTAGCACCTGAGCAGAATGGCGGAGGGTCTAGATTTTAAAAAGCTAGGTGAAGTATTAGAAAGTATACAAAGAGAATTAGTCTTAGTTAGAGAGGAAAACAGAGAGCTTAAGAAAGAGACTGCAGATTTGACCGTTAAAATGGGTAGCCTAGTATCAGGACCCAGTTTAAAATATTCAGCCTCACAGGAAGGGATTACAAGCGATGCCTCTGTTCCTCAACCAAAAATTACCACACAAGTAATTCATTCCCTATCACCTGAGATACCCTTGGCACCGCCTCAGCGCTTTAATGGAGATCCAAGGAAGGCGCAGGTTTTTCTGACACAATGTACCTTACATTTTATGTGCCGTCCAGCAGTCTTTCCCGATGCGCAGTCTTGAGTGGCTTTTATCCTATCATATTTGAGTGGAGATGCAGCTTCGTGGTCAATGCCCCTGGTGACCAGAAATGATCCTAGCTTATATGACCTAGATGAATTCAAAAAAGAGTTTCTACGAATCTTCGACAGGCAAAGGGCTACGCAAGCCACAGACAACGAACTCTTGGAGATTAGACAGGGCAATCGTGATTTAATATCCTACTTGGCCCAGTTTAACAAACTAGTGGTAGAAACAGAGTGGCCAGAAAACAAGAGAGCAGCCGTGTTTTATCGAGGACTAAAAGACGAATTAAAGGACGCTTTGGCGCAAGTGCCAAACAGACCTTCAGAGATTTCGGCATTAGTTGATTTGGTATTAGAGATCGATTTTCGACAGAGCGAGAGAAGAGGAGAAAAGAAAAAAGGTTTTGTTCTAGTGTTCCAAGATTTGATCGAGCCAGAGTTGAAAGTGTCAAAGAAAATTACACAGCCCGTGGAGGAGAGCCAATGCAAATTGGAACAATTCGAGGCCCCCTTACTAAAGAGGAAAAGGAGAAATGGAGGGCAAACACATTATGTCTCTACTGTGGCGGCAGTGGACATTTTGTTCGCAATTGTCTGAAGAAACCACGTCAAACACCGGCGGAAAACGCCCAGCACCACCAGTGAGCGGAGTTGGACTGGTGGTTGCAAAAGCAGAAACAACTCCAGAAATGCATACCCTGGCGAACACCTTACAGTCGGCTTCCCCACATCTAGTAATGATGATGACCCTACGATTCAGGGAGAACAAGTTGACTCAAGTAACAGTAATGGTTGATTCGGGAGCGACGGGCAATTTTTGCGATTTGAAGTTTGCAGAAAGAATTGGTCTGAGAGCATTAAAAAAGGATCGATGTGAAGCTGTTCGTGCAGTTGATGGCACAAATTTATCTTCCGGGCCCATAGTGAGCCACACTGAACCAGTGGAGTTGGAATCGGAGGAAGGACATAGTGAAATTTTGCAATTCAATCTAATCAACGCTCCTCAGTTTCAACTGATACTGGGGTTGCCATGGCTAACAGAACACAACCCAGCTATTGATTGGGTGGCTCGAACAATTGTCCTGGACTCAAAATATTGTAAAGAAAATTGTTATAGAAAATGCCAGAGTGATCGGATGAAGTCATCAGCGTTTCATTTGAGCGAAGGAGAAGCTACAATTTGTGTCATAACCACTACAGAATTGCCCGAGGAGTATACAGAGTTTCAAGATGTATTTAATGAGAAGGAGGCTGAAAGACTACCGCCCCATAGAGAATTCGATTGTAAAATTGAATTGGAACCAGGTTCCAATCTCCCTTGTAGTCGAACATATGCATTAACCGAACGAGAAGATGCACATCTGAAGGAATATTTGCAAAAGTATCTAGAAAATGGATTTATTAGACCGTCACAATCTCCTGTCTCTTCGCCACTATTTTTTATCCCGAAGAAGAATGTTGAGTTAAGAACTTGCATAGACTATAGGGCAATAAACCGAATCACGATTAAGAACAGATATCCTCTGCCTTTGATCCCAGTCCTTCTAGATCAAGTGAAAGGAGCGCAAGTTTACACCAAGTTGGATTTAAGGGGAGCATATCATCTTGTGAGAATTCGAGAGGGAGATGAGTGGAAGACGGCCTTCCGTACCAAGCATGGGCTCTTTGAGTATCAAGTGATGCCATATGGCCTATGTAATGCTCCAGCTGCTTTTCAGCATTTTATAAATGATGTGTTGAATGAGTTCATTGATCAGAATGCGATAGTGTATATCGACGATATACTGATCTATTCAAACTCAGTGGAGGAGCACCAACAACATGTAAAAAGAGTGCTACAAAGACTACGAGAAAACAGTCTATTTGTCAAATTGGAGAAATGTGCATTTAATGTCTCGACTGTGGAATTTCTGGGGTTTGTGCTCTCGCCAAGTGGAATCACCATGGATGAAGATAAGATCAAGGCAGTGATTGAATGGGAATCTCCGAAATCAGTGAAGAAAATTCCAAGCTTCATTGGTTTTGCAAACTTTTATCGAAGGTTTATTCAAGATTTTTCTAAAAAATTAATTCCCTTAACCAAGTTACTGAAAAAGGGAGCCAGGCTTGAATGGACAAAGGAGGCAGAGGAGGCCTTTACCCAGTTGAAAAAAGATTTCACCACAGCCCCCATCCTGCTTCACCCAGATCCCTCGGAGCCATTTTTTTTTTAAACCGACGCTTCGAATTTGGCGTTAGGGGGAATATTGTCCCAAAGACATAAAACTGCCGGGCAGTTGCATCCAGTGGCTTTTCGTTCTAGGAAATTAACTTCAACAGAAGTCAACTATACAATAACCGAAAAGGAGCTATTGGCCGTAAAGGACGCATTTAAAGAATGGAGACATTATCTGATGGGTGCGAAACATGTGGTCACAGTCTACACGGAACATCGAAATTTAAAATTTTTGAGATCTGCCAAGACCTTGACATCAAGGCAATTGCGTTGGTCTTTATATTTCGCTGACTACGATTTTGTCATAACTTATCGGCCAGGTACCCAGAATGGTAAGGCAGATGCCTTATCCCGATTGGGCACGGAAGGAATGTCTGATGATGTCAAGGTACAGCAAATAATTCCTACTGAAAGAGTGATTGGAGTCGTTTTAAAAGAATCTGTGGAAGAAGAAGATCAGACATCAATGACTCAGGAAGAAGTGAAGGCTTGGTTGAAGGAAGATTCCAAACGAGAAATTTGTGGCGGTTTATTGTATCATAACGACGCCCTTTATTTACCCACGCTTGAGATGCAACAAAAGGCTTTAAGAGAATGTCACGATAACATGTTAGCAGGCCATAAAGGAATCTTGAAGACGGAAGATCTGATTAGGCGACGTTTTTGGTGGCCAAATATGATTAAGGATATACGACAATATGTAGCCACATGTGAGACTTGCGCAAGGGGAAAAACTGAGAGACAAGCTTCCAAGGGTCTATTGCAGCCACTGCCCACCCCACCCTATCCATGGCACACAGTTAACTTAGATTTAATTGTCGAGTTACCATCAAGTCAAGGGTTTGATACGATTCTAGTTTGTGTAGATAGTCCGAGCTCATGGAATACCCAAGGTCTTAACCCCTTGCATGCTTCTGACGGAACCACTCCGTCATGAGCCACGGGCGCCGTGTGCTCATGACGGAGTGGTTCCGTCATGCTGCGGCCGTTGGCGGCCGCTCCGCCCACGCGGCGCTAATTCCCCGCCTGTGCGGGCGATTAGCGCAAGTGGGTGGAGTCATGACGGAACCACGCCGTCATGAGCACAGCTCGCCCGTGACTCATGACGGCGTGGTTCCGTCATGAGCATGGAGGCACCGCAAACCCCCCCAGCGCTGCGGCAGAATTCGCGCCGCAGCGAAGGGGTTAATATCTGACAGGGGCTCCCAGTTTCTCTCTCATTTTTGGAGGTCCTTCACTGAGGGGTTGAATATAGAGTCCAGATACTCAACTAATTATCATCCAGAAACGGATGGCCAAACTGAGAGGACAAATCAGGAACTAGAACAGTACCTTCGATTGTGTTTGTTGGATCAAGAGGGTGACTGGCCCGATTATCTGTGGGCGGCGGAGTTTGCCCATAATAATGCAAAAAATGTGTCCACAGGATGCACTCCCTTTTATTTGAACACTGGGAGACATCCTAATCAATCTCTAAATTTTTAAGAAGCAGATGTACCCGCAGTTACCAATTTAGTGGAGCATCTGACGAGAGTACATAGTTTGGCTGTAGAAAATTTGACTAAGGCTAAAGAGAATTATAAGCATTATGCAGACAAGAAGAGAAGACAGGGACCAGAATTACAAGTGGGAGATAGAGTTTGGCTAAACACAAAAAATTTAAAACTCAAGGGAAACAGGAAGTTGCAACCGCGATTTGTAGGCCCTTATTTAATTGAGAAGAAATTAGGCACCTTAAATTATCAGCTAAAATTACCTAAAGGGTTGCCAGTGCATCCAGTATTTCACATTTCCCTATTAAAGAAGGCATCCAAAGACTTGCGGAGAGGTAAACCACCTAGACCAATTCAGTCTGAGCAAGGAGTGGAATTTGAGGTGATACAGGTTTTAGATGCAAAAATACGCGAAGGGCATTTATATTACTTGCTAGATTGGAAGGGTTATGGACCAGAGGAAAGATCGTGGGAGTTGTCAACTGATGTGCATGCTTCCAGACTAGTTAAAGACTTTCACAAGAAATTCCCGAACAAGCCCAAGCCGGAAGATTCCACTTTGAGGGAGGGTACTGTCAGGATCGCTAAATCCCCGCAAAGGAAGAGACAAACTGTGGGTGTAATCATCCGCAAAACTGGTCTTAAAAGAATGATGGCACCAAGAAGATTGAGGAGGCGATTCATAATCGCCCCTAAGATGGCGGCCATCGGCAGACATCAAGAGAAATGAGTTCGCGCTCTAGCGAGCGGCAGCAATCTGGAATGTCCAGGTGCTGAGCCCGCGTTGTGGCGCACTTCACCTGACTGGGAAGAGTAAACGGACGTCGACATTAGAATCTGCGGAGTCGGCGGGCGAAGACTCGACAAGAAGAAATAATTTCGGAGTGTCAAGAGGAGTTAGAGATACTAAAGTAAGACTGTTCTGTGTAATGGGCATGCGCAGAAACGTAACAGAGCAAATTGGAGAATAGTGTTTCAGTGCGCTCTGGTGTTGCACCTAGTGAGGAAACAATCGTTTTTTCTGAGTAAGGATTAGAGTCAGCACAAGCAGCAAGGAAGCTCTTTACTACATTCTTTCTAAAGCAAGAGAAAAAATATAAGACATAAGCAAGGAAGGGTTAGATAGGAACAAATTTAGGTATTAAGAACTACGTACCAAGAGAGGAAAAAAACAAAGAAGATAATAGGCGAAGCAAGGCAAACACTTACAGAGTATTCATTCAGCGTCAGCAGAGAAAACACAAGTGGCAGCATATACAAGCACTACAAGAGAAAAACACTTACCTGAGAATCTTTACATCGTCTGCAGTGATAATGTGAGTTGCAGCATTCAATCACAAGAATCACTCAGACAGAAGAGGAATCCGGGTCACACTTCCTTAGGGTAGGTTTTGGACTAATGGGCAAGGAGTGGGGAGAGCTGGAGATCGTTGGAAATTAAGTGTTAACAATTTCCTTCTTAGCGAACAAGAATTGCCAAAGGAAGACGTCTGAAGCAAGAAGAAGAACCAGACGAGTGTGCCTGTCTCTTCTCTGTCCCATCCCCTTTCCCCCCTGGGGTTTCATAGCATTGCGTATCAAACATTACGTAGTGCTGGAAATCTTGGAGGGGCTTTGGGAAAAAGCGACATTCTGCTCCCGTACTTCGTGACAGCACAGCCTCTGACATTCCGGCAGCCGCCGGCCGAAACAAATGAGGACAAGGACAGAGGACTCAGGACGGGGGAGAGGCAGCAGCCGACCGTTAAAGGTAAGTTCGATTTTGTTTTATAACATTCCTCCCCGTCAATCCCCCCGCCCCACCCTCCCCATCCGGTAGCAACAGCTACTGGTCAGGAAACATACTTGTTGTTAGAGAAGTTTATCATGTGTGCGTAGAGAACGCTTATTTTCAGCTTCTGCCACATTGGGTTGGGGGATGCTAATTAGCTTCAGTGTAGATAACGTAGATGATAGGGGAGTTGAGGCTTCGTGATAAGCTAAGATTAGTGCTTTACAAGCAGTAGGATATATATTTGAAACAATAATGCCTTCTGTAGGTGTAGTTTTAAATGATTTGAAGTTTAGAAAGCTGTCTACTTTGGTAGTTTATTTGGCTACTAACACCGCTAATGCGTTAACCGCAATTAATACAGTGCTCATGGCCATTAGAGCAATGGCTTTGCAGGATTGGCTTGCTTTAGACATGTTATTAGCCAAAGGGTGGAGTCTGCCGAATGGTTCACGTTCTGTAATGTTGCAAATATGTGCCTGATGCAAGTAACCAAATTGACAAGTTCATAACTAACATGACAGGCATTTATCATGAGGCGAAAGATGTAGTGGGGACAATTGTTGAAACGCAATACGTAGAGGATTTTCAAAGATTGGCAAGTGGTTTATTTAGTGGGATTGGAGGAGGAATCCTTAAGGCTGTACTTACCCAGATACTAATCCTTTTTATTTCTGTGACATTCAATAATCCTTTTGTAAGGTGCATCAGCAAGATTGTGGAAAAGGGTGGGTCAAATTGCAAGGGAAAAAAGTAGCTGTCAGCAACAAGAAGAAAGGGTAAATGTAAAGAATGTGAAATGGATGACATCCACAATAAAGTATATTGTGAACTTGAAGGGTTTGGGGAGTCCAGACAGAAGCTGTGACAATGTCTGTATAATGAGACAATTAAATGGGATTTGTGATGATTCCCAGAATCACGAGGGAGGGTTTGAAAGAGCTTTTATATTAAGTGTTTTGGATTAGCACAGGTTCATGCATAGACAAGTTACTGCTATTTGTAGAGATAAATGATGTTTATTCACATTTAGATTGACTATAGCTAATGTAGGACTACATTTTAAAAAGGCTAACGTTGGCTGCCATCTTTGCTATTTGAGATGTGAGCATTTTATTTCTAGCTGAGCTGGAGTTCTAATTGTCGAAAATTATGTTATTTTTCCTTCCTTTCCATGTGAAGAAAATGTTTTGTTTTCTTTGTGATAATAATTTATTTTTATTTTATTTAGGGAGTTTTATGTAGAGTGAACATGACCTGTCCGGGTATCAGAGCGCTGTACAAATAGCAAAATAAGTTAAGACCTAGAGAACATAGACACTAAACAGATAGAAATGTAGTATGCTGCATAAATGGCAAATAGGTTGTAACAGCAAAAGCAATAAGGAAACAGGCAAGAAACAAAATATTTACAGTGAATTATGAAATATTTTATTGAATAGCGCATTCAAGAGAACACCTGCAGTATGTTGCTGAGTATGTGTATCTCTTCTTGTTACATATAGTATAATTTAAAGGACGCAGAAAGGAACGTATATTGAGAAAAACATATAACTGTATCATCTTACTTTAACTGATTGGTTGGTCTCATGAGAACTGCGTGTAGGTGCGAAAAATATTAGAGTTTTGTTTTTACTATAGTGCAGAGATAGTATGAGGAGTTTGGATTTAGGATTAGATGAGAGCAGAGCAGGGATGGACTGGCCGTAGCGGGCACCAGGCAATCCCCCGGTGCGCTGCACGGGTGGGGGCCGGTTTTGGGCCCCTGTGGGACGTTTTTGTTACAGGGCCGTTTTTGCAGCATAGCTGCAAAATCGGCCGAAAACCAGCCCTGGCAAAGAGCTCAGCGGCCCCCCCAAGCCCCCTTTTGCCAGGGCCGATTTTGGTTCCCAGTCTGGCTCTGGAGCAGAGAAGGAGATTTAGAGTACTCTCAGAGAGATAGAGGACTGACTTTTCTTTGTTCTGTTGATTGAGGTGATTTTATGCTGCCTCAGCTCTGATTTAAAAGATTTTAATTTCATTTGGATTACATATTATTCGAAGCATATGCATTTGATCTTTAAATGATACTAACCTGATTTTTGATTTCTCTAAACTATTAACTTTTAATAAACCTTTATGATTTGAACTAAAATAATATCTGTCCTTTTTGTGCAGTCAAATGTGCTTCACATATTATTGAAAGCACTTATTTGTTGACCAGGCTTGGAAGTGAAACACGATGGATCCGAAAGCGCTTTATGGTCCCCGAAATTAGCACATAGTAAAGCGCAACACTGGTGAACATAAGCTGGAAGTGACAAGTGAGCCAAAAAAGGTTTCACTCCCTGGCTGCTGACACTGCAAAATAGATTAGTGTCATCCAGTTTCCTGAGGCTTTTTATTGTTGAGCAACATAAGTGATAGAACAGCCTGACGCCTGGGCAGCACACCCTTCGTGCTCTGAGAGGTACAAGTTGGGTTGAAAGTTTGCAGAGACATGTGCACGAGGGAGGTGGGGCAGAATTCTCATGGCTCTCCCCATTACCGCTTCGTGAGTGGAGAGTCCAGTCTTTTAATTGAGAGTGCTTTAAAGGCTCATCCAAACAAGTGGAAGAGCATCAGGCCATTTTACAAGGTAGAATTACATACTTTTGCCAACTTGGATTTCAGAGTTCCATCAATGTGTTCAACAATGTCTTCAGCTTCCGGCCTGTAACTGCAGTGGAACCGCTGATCAATTTTCAAAGATACACACATCAATTTCATAATTTTGATTCTTAACCCCTTCGCTGCCGCGGACATTCCGCTGCAGCGCTGGGGGGGGGCAGGGGGGCAGCGCGGTGGGCCTGTGCTCATGACGGAGCCGCTCCGTCATGAGCCACAGTTGAGCTGTGCTCATGACGGAACGGTTCCGTCATGACTCCGCCCATTTGCGTTGTCGCCCCGCACAGGCGGGGAAACAGCGCCACGCAGGCGGAGCGGCCGCCAACAGGATTGTCATGACGGAACCATTCCGTCATGAGCACACGGCAACCGTGGCTCATGACGGAACGGTTCCGTCATGAGCGGGGAAGGGGTTAAAATGTGTTCCACTATCTGACCCCCGAGGAACCGGTAGGCCAAATCTGGGAATCAGTTCCCTCAGTAATAATTTGGCAACTGTGAGGCTAGTACACCTTTTGGTTGTGTACACTTCAATCCAACCGGAAAATAAACAAACTACTACTAGAATGCAATGAAGCCCATTGCATACAGGCATATTGACAAAGTCCAATTGCATGCTATTAAAGGGACCATAGCACTTCTCTACTTCACAACTGTTCTTTTTCCGCATTGAACTACAGGCAAGTGACGCACCTTTGACACAAATTCTCAGCAATGACACAGAAATGGAGATTATACCAGAATTTTCTGAAAGGTGTGGACCATGGCATCCCTTCCTGTATGTACATGGCCATAGACATGTCAGTTTCTTCAAGAGGCAAACAGTAGCAGGATTTAAACATTGCACTTCCAGACAGAAACATTTTCTGCTGCTAAAATCACCTCTTCATATTTAGTGAGCCTACTGTGCAGTAGCGGCTAGTGGAGTGAGTGCTGCGGGGTGGTGGGGCAGGGCAGGTGAGGGGCAGGGTGGGGGGTAGTAAACGCCGACCGGAGTAATGTAAATAAATAAATAAATGAAACAAATTCCATTGCACGCGCTGATACGCCAAATGTGTTACAGCGCGCACCATGGAATTCGTTTTATTTATTTATTTATTTACATTACTCCGGTCGGCCATGAGCTGGAGTTTACTATCCCCCACCCTGCCCCTCCTCCACCCTGCCCCACCGCCCCGCGTCTCTCCCTCCACGAGCCGCTACTACTGTTGTCAGCCATATGCCAAGTTTGAGTACGAGTCAATAAGATTTCAACTGACTATGGAACCATCACAGTAACTCATAACTATACCCTTGCACTGTTAGATACTAACACCTACTGCGGCTACAGCTTTGAAGCATCCAGGAAACTCAGCAGCCAAAGAATCAAGTATGACAGAAAAAAAAATCACTGGCCATTTTGCCTCCTTGCGGATCAGTGCAACAGTACCATTCTCGTTCATGGCAAAAAAGAATACACTCCTTGTCGTAATCGGACATTCCTTGTGCTGGTGCACTGCAGAGTTTCTCTCAGAGCTCTAGGAATGCACTCATGCATTCGTTGTCCCAGTGTAAAAGATCATTCACATTATGGTTTGTAAGTCTATGAGGAGGCTTAGCCACTTTGGGAAAGTTGGGAATCTACGGATGACAGTAACCCATCAGACCCAAGAACATCATGACTTCTCTTTGTCTCATTGTGGGGTTCATTATTAGGGCCGTGGAAATATGTTCTTGGGACACTTTTTTAGCTTCTTTCTCAATGTGGTGTCCAAAGTGGTGAACCCTCTAGCCGTATTGGAACTTTGTAGAGGACACTTTGCATCCGGTCACTGCAAGTTCATTCAGAAAGGCAATTGTGTCAAGATGATGCCACCAGTAGGTTGTCAATATATTGGACCAAAACCGAGCAGCAAGGCAACTTCAGGGTGTCCAGATTTTTCTTCAGTATCTGACTATTAGATTAGATGGATTAAGCGCTGGAAAATTCTGGACTACCGAGCCAAAACTAAAGGGGATATAATCCTACTACAGGAAACCAAGCTGTCTTCAGATGATGCCAAACTCATTAGAGATAACTGGATCTCACAGATGGCTTGCTCGCCTGCAGATAAAAAGAAACGGGGGGTAATTTACTCTAATATCAAAAAGATCCAACTCCCAGTCTCAAGATAACGAGGGCAGACTCCCGGTCACACACCTGAGAAGGGGGGAGGAGCTAATTCACGCAGTAAACGTATACGACCCCAACACTGATGACTCCACCTTTTGGTCTGAGGTGTCCAGCACGCTGGAAGGGTTCCCCCAAAACGACCTCATGGTAGTAGCTGAGGATTTTAACATCTCATTAGACCAAATAAAGGATAGACAATCCACCTGTCGATACCACCCTACGAGCTCACATGGCGTACTCCAAAATATCTGCTCCAAATTTAACCTTAAGGACGTGTGGCGCCTCCAACACCCAGCTACTAGATACTACACCTTCTACTCTAATCCCCACAACTCATACACCAGAATAGATAATATCCTTATCTCTGGCTCTCACACGCGACTAATCAAACACTCAGACATTGCCCCAAGGCTAGTGTCGGATCATTCGTGTATTAGCCTAAAATTGGCAGGATGTCCCAACGATTCGGTGCCTAAAATGGCGCTTTGACAGCGATGTAATTTCGGACCCTGCTGACAAAAAAAAGATCGAGGAGGCTATAATAGACTACCTTAAGCATAACGACACTCCGGAAACTAGCACTAACACACTCTGGGATGCACTGAAAGCTACCATCAGGGGTACAATAATCGAAATCAAGACAAGAATCAACAAGAGTATCAATTGGAGATTAACCCAGCTGGAACAGGAGATCAAAAAATTAGAACGTTCACTCGCTACGTCTTTACAAGATAGCAAGCTCCTCGCTCTGCTAACACAAAAAAATATGAATACAACAAAATCCTAAGTGAGAGGCCAGGTTTGTGGATTAATAAATATAAAGCTCTTAACCTATGCGAAGCTAATAAGGCGGGGCCACTTCTTGCTTCCTATCTCAAACACAAAAGGAACCAGTTTGTCATAACATCCATTAAAGACTCTAACAATAAAGCCCACACCAAACACAAGGACATCCTTAGGACCTTTAAAGAATTCAATCAGGAACTTTATAAAAATGATCCGGCCCTCAACGTAGAAGAGTGTACCAAATATCTCAAACAACTCAACTTACCGCAACTGAACAGAGAGGAGACAACTAGGATAGGACAAGAAATCAATTGCACAGAGATTGAAATGGGAGTTAAATCATTAAAAGACAACAAAGCCCCTGTCCCAGACGGGTTCACAGCCTCTTTCTATAAGACCTTCTTAAACCAGCTAAAACCAACCATGAAACAAGTTTTTAACCACACAGCATCTAAAGGGACCACGCCATACACTATGACGGAAGCTAACATAATAGTCATTCCCAAAGAGGGTAAGGACCAGCTTTCACCCAAAAAACTATAGACCTATATCTCTGATTAACGTAGACTGCAAAATATATGCTAAGATCTTAGTGGTCAGACTCAACTCTGCTCTCCCAAAGCTAATAAGTAACTCCCAGGTTGGCTTCCTTCGTACTCGCATGTCTAACGATAACACTCGTCTACTGTGCCACATTCTAGAGAATGCTGCCATTAAGTCTGAATCGGCAGTAGCTCTCACTTTAGATGCCTAGAAGGCCTTTGACAGGGTTTCCTGGGCTTTTCTGGAACGATGTATGCAATCCTTCAATCTAGGTGGGGGCTATATACATATGGTTATGGCCCTCTATGGGAACCCATCAGCCCATATTGTCGTTAATGGCTCGCTCTCTGAGCACTTCACATTGCAACAAGGTAGACAGGGTTGCCCACTATCCCCATCCTTATTTTTACTGGCATTGGAACCCCTTATCCAGGGCACCAAAGCAAACTCTAACATTAAAGGGGTGGATATCAAGGGCGTACAAATAAAATTAGCTGCTTACGCAAGCGACATACTAGTTGTAACAGAACAGCCTAGGGCATCAATTGCAGCCTTGATGGATACAATAACAAAATATTCCAGCTTTTCAGGATATAAACTCGACAGAGAGAAATCAGAACTCAAACCATTAAACATCCATTGCACGAGAGACATCCTGGGAGAGACGAGGCTAACATGGCAAACAGGCTATATCAAATACTTAAGTATAGAGTTTGGTAGCAACTTAATAGATACTCTACACCAGAATGAGCAAAAAATACTAGAAAAAATAAGGAAGCTCCTGGATTCTTGGTCACCTAAATTCATTACGTGGTGGGCCAGAATCAAAACTATTGAAATGATGATCACCCCGATAGCTAACTACCTCATTAGTATGCTCCCGCTCCTTCTTACTGATGACTTCTACCGCAAACTAGATATCCTCATCTCTAAATTCCTCTGGCGCTGGAAGAAAGCAAGGATCAGTATCAAAAAATTAAGACCGGACAAAATGCTAGGAGGGGTTAACTTAGCGGATTTCAGACTATATCTGCTGGCTTTCCTGGCGAAACAAGGCTCATACTGCATCTCACCACCTACAGGCTACACCCCGGTCTGGTTAGAGGTGGAGAGGGCCATTCTCTATAACCTAAGCGCTCTTGCATTACTAACAACATATAGACTATACCCACATACCTCCAAGCCCATTTTTAAAAACACAAAAATCGCACTGCTTAGGGTTGATAAGAATCTGGAAAACAGTATTAAGGGTTGTAAAATGGAATCACTCTGGGCCAATAGCAAGATACTATACAAAGGCAAAAGCCTATCCCTTGACACATTGATTAAAAAAGGTATCCTTATCCCTTCTCAACTAGAAAACGCCTCATATCCAGTCACATTCTCAGACCTTCAACCGAGATATAGCCTAGATGACATTGAATTCTATAACTTCCTGAAAATTATAACGGCTCTTTCAAAATCCAAATTATACACCACCCAACCAGTGTTCCCTCTAAGGTGCGAGCGCGCGTGCACACCTTAGTGTCCCCGAGCGCGCAGTGTCCTCAGTGAAGCACGCACACATCCCGGGAGAGCAGGAAATTACCATTTTTCGTGCCGCTGCCGCTCGTGTTTTAAAAGCGGCAGTGGCGCGAAAAACAGCAAATTCCTGGTTTGCGGGTACACATTCCATAGCAAGTGGCTCTTGCTACATTTGATTCTTAATGGGCTGCAGGCTGTTTGTGGGGTTTTGAGACCGTAATGGCTGGCAGGCGGCGCATCTGCTCAGAGGGTCTGCCTACGTGCTCCCGTTTCAGGTCATTGGGCCTCCCTGTCTCGCCGAGAGGGCCGCAAGCGTACCCCTGCTCCATGACTGGCGCGTCCGGAGGGGGCACAGTGACTGCCCATGTCCTTGCGGTCGCGGGTCTTGTGCAGAGCTACATTTGGTGCGGCAGGTGAACCAGGTCTCCAGGGCGTACGAAGCCTTTCGAGCCAACAAAAGGGGGCGCCAGGTTTGGCCGGGAGGCTCATTGCAGAAGTAGCCTCATACAAAAGTGACACCGTCAGACAAAAATGTTTATTATGTACTTGACTTTTGTTTACACCGATGGAAACCCAGAATCAGGCTTTGAGCGGGGAGCATTTTCACTTAAATAACAATTCCTTTTAATGCAAAATAGAGAGAAACCTAGCCCGGTCACCCATGCGGAGCTTGGTAGAAATATCATCTTGTTTCTGTTTATCTAAAACTGAGGGAGCTCAGTTGCTAGGAGTGTGGCTTTGGGACAGGTTAAAGATCGGAGCGATTATACACGAACCGGATGGGACGAAGAGGGGAGGGGGAGAGCGGGTGTTTCACCCTGCCCCTCATCATGTTGCGGCTTGACAAACTGGGTGCTGCTTGTGTGCGCGCCGCCATCCCATCTGACACATTCCATGCAGAGGGTGTTGGCCTCATTCAGAGCCAACAGTGGACCACTTCCAAAGCATCGCAGTCGCAGAAACAGGTGAAGAGGTAAACTACTTACATTCCCTTTTGTTGCCTCTGTCCGTCCCCTTTGCCATCATGTCTACCACTGTTTACCTTCTCTTCGTCCACTCTTTCTTTTTCTCTTCTGCACCTTCCTTTCTCCTGTACTTCCGTTTTTACACTTGTCCACCACTTTCCACTTTTCCGTCATGTATTCCTTTATCACGCTCTCCTGTTGACACCCTTTATTTCTTTCCTGTCTCACACCCTTCATTCCTTTCCTCTCTCCCATCCTTTATTCCCTTCCACCCTTTATTCCCTTCCTCACTCTCACAATTCATTCCTATCCTCTCTCCCACCATTCATTCCCTTCCTCACTCCCACCCTTTCCAGTCCCTCTCTCACTCTCTTGCTTTCGGTCACTGCTCCTGTAGTCCCGCCCTTCCTTCTAGGTTGCTTCACGTTACAAACATACACACATCCTTGAGTCTGGATCTGACCTGTTGAAGTTAGTATTCACTATTTCTATTTAATTTGCTGTGAATTCTTGCTCATGCCTAAACGAATCCTGTGTTTTTCCGTGTGGCCCTTCCGGGCCTAACACCCCAGTTGGAGACTTTAGATTCTGAGTTTAAATAAATTCAGCGTTTGACAAAGTTCGGTATAATGGTGCATAACGTAGCTCGGATGTTTTGCGTAGAAGATTTAGTGATGTTTTACCATGGGCAGTGTGTGAAGTTTCTCAGTTTACGATAAGCGCTATCACACCTAAATGACAGAAGCAGCAAAATTTCAGTCGAGTGTCACACTATGCGATGCACATATATTTTGCTTAATTGCTTTTAAGCCATGCCCTTAATTGCATCGGTTACGCCCCTTTGGGAAACACCCTCATTTTTTCATCCCACTCAAAGCCCTGGTCTACATGCGCGGTCGGGTTCTTGGCGCACATAGTGTTGGCTGCAGTGCACAGAGACCTTACTCTGCCGCACACAGAGGAAAATAATTAGAGGGAACATTGCACCCAACCATCAATTTCACTGTTTGTGACAAACATGAACAAACTGGGCCACCAGGTCTCGCAGATGTACAAACTCCTCCGTCCAAAAACTTCTAAACTTAATGATGAGACTATAGCCTTTTGGGGCAACTGTCTCCTGACCCACCAAATGAACAGGAATGGTCCGCACTATGGAGATCCGTCTCACGAAATAAGATCTTCCCTGTTCTCTCCCAAACCAAATACTGCCTTCTACATAAGGCATTCTGGACCCCTGCCTGATTATTTACATTAGGGCTCTGAAATGATGCAACATGTTGGAACTGCAACCAAGAAACGTGGGGCTTAGCCCATCTTATCTTTCATTGCTCATTACTTATGTCGTTTTGGGACAAAAATGTTGCCTTTGTAACAGGTTTGTTTAAGTGTACTATGGACAGAGAATACTTTAACCCTTTCGCTGCGGCGGGAATTCCGCCGCAGTGCTGGGGGGTTGCGGGGGGGCAGCGCGGTGGCGCTGTGCTCATGACGGAGCCACTACGTCATGAGCCACGGTTGAGCTGTGCTCATGACGGAGCAGTTCCGTCATGACTCCGCCCAGTTGCGTTGTCCCCCCGCACAGGCGGGGAATCAGCGCCGCGTGGGCGGAGCGGCCGCCAACGGTCGTGGCATGACGGAACCGCTCCGTCATGAGCACACGGCAACCGTGGCTCATGACGGAGCGGTTCCGTCATGAGCGGGGAAGGGGTTAACCAACCCATGGCCTGTATAGGCACAAACTTGAGAACTGACTCTGACAAAGATCTACTTGATCTGTTGCTGACATCTACGGTGAAAATGGTTCTTGCCAACTGGAAGGACACGAGGAAGACATCTTATAAAAGCTGGATAAACTGGATCATCCACCTCAGAGGGGCAGACAACATAGTATTACAAAACTCTCCATGGAGACCTTCATCCAGGATGATGTGGAACTCTTTGGACACGTATCTAGACTCTTACGAACCTCCATGAACTATGTGCCTACCATCGATCCATATCCGGTACTGTTATTGACGCACCACCTGTATAAATGTATTTAAGTGAACTAACCATTGTTATCTGTACTAGGCTGTTGCACTATGTTGGGCCTGCCAATATCTGACTGCTCCGGTGCCAACATATGCATAGAATGTGGGAAGTGATTGATACAGCTTGATTAGCCAGTGCTCTTCCTTTCCTTCTCTTCTTCTTTCTTTCCTTTTTCTCTTTTTTTGCCTGTCCTTTCTTCTTCTATTATTGATCACTGGGGTTAGTCTAACCATATATGTGCAGTACCCTCACTTTATGACTATATATGTATAACTTTGCTGTGATATTTTATGCTAACCCTGCTACAGGCTTTCTGTCTGACCTTGTGAAAATAATAAACATTTTAATAAAAAATAAAAAAAAAGAGGGACTCTCTGAATACCTCTGTGGCACCAAACACCATGTAAGGATTTTCCCCAAAAATTGGAAAGAAAAACAACATTAGCAGTTTCTTGTAAGGAAATGAAAAGAATGCTTGACACAGATCAGTGGCAAGAACCACTTGGCATCACATGGAATCTGATAGAGTACCACAACAACATTTGGTACCATGGGACAACATGGGACTACAATTTGGTTCACTTTTCTGAGGTCCTGAACTACCCTCCACATTGACTTTTGCAAATCCATCACTAGTGAGTTGCATGGACTCCCTAGCACTTCCTTCAAGATGCCCTGTTCTACCATGGATTCCATGACAGGCATGATTTGTGCTCACACCTTAAGATGTGAGGTTATATTGAGGCATTGGGGGATATTTAGCATTAGGTCTCACTGTGATCCTCACTTTTGTTTTGTTGTTAATAAATCTGGTATCTTTGCTTGTAAAATTCCAGGCTTCCTCATTAACCATACATCTTAAGGTGGGAGGCAAGTCTTCCTTGGTTAGGACTGGGAACAATCCAACTGCTGCTTCTCGTGATTTGAACTTAAAGTCAACATCCTTATTGTGTATCTGAAGTTCCACAGTGTCCAGGAGTGCAATAAATCACACAGTTCAATTTGCAGAGTAAATTCCTGCCCAACAGATTGACTGTACTGGAGTCTCATATTTCAAATTGATGATTATTTTCGATGGAGCCAATTTTTCAAGGACCTTAGCCAAAACTGGGTTTGTGCTCTGTGTATTGGAAATGCTTACAACTTGGACTTGTTTTTCCGACAAATCAGACTTGTTTTCCTTAGAGATATTGGTTAGGTACCTCTACTATTCACAGTAGAATAGAAATGATACGGGGTAGTCATTCACTTACCCACATGTGGCCCACACTCTGGTCTACCACTAGAACTGTGCCAAGCATGAAATTCTTCTCCCCTCTCAGCACCGTTAATGTAATTGACAGGTTCCAATCCAATGGGTCTGTCAAAGACTGGAACTGATGGAGACTTTCAGCAACTATGAAATGGTTCTGCTGAATCTTGGAGTTTGGTTTCAAACTGTACCTTCTGTTTACCATAATTTGTTGCGCCATTATGGCTTGGGGCATATTAGCATCATATGATCTTTGAATCTGACTATTCTGCATTGGCATCACATTCATATCTGAATTGTTACTTCCATTGACTCCATTTGTTCTAAATATGACAAGTTTATGTTCAACATGTTTATGTCCATCCCTCAATTCGAGTCTGCAACCATTCCTTGGCCCCAGCCTAGTGGTCCAAAATTTACTGCGTGCGCCATCTGGCCACTACCTTGAAAACCAACTTCCTTCATTCCTGCACCGGCACCAGGAAGAGAATTTACACCTAAATCTGCCACATTAGCCCATTCTGACACCCTTTTTGTGACAACCTTGTCTGTTCCAACTTGAATTTCTCCTTAATCTTCTTCTGCTTACAAATTGTCCCTTCAATATTTTGCATACCTATGGATCTCATCTAAACACGTCTACACGCAACCTGAGTACAAATTGTGACAGGAACCCACTAAGATTTTCCTTTTCTAGGTTTTCAACACCACTATGCTGTCAGAAAACTTGAACAACCTCTTATAGTTAGTATGTATGAGTCTTAGGATTTGTGAGTAGTTCTAGTTATTTTAAGCTAACCCACCTTCAGGATAGGACAGGATGGTCTTACAGGTCAGTGTGTGCACCATTTTTTTTGGCAGTTTGTGGGCCTTTTTTGTGATCTGCTGGGACAATTATTACTGGTGATTTTCCAGATATTAAAACACCTTTGCCTGCAGCAAGCTGAAATCCATGCAGTCTTCCATACCTTGCAAAACACGTATACAGCATATTTTTACTAGTTCAAAACTGCACCAAGTTTGCAAACCTGGGCCATCTTTTTAGCTTTTTAATTCACTGATAGGGCAAGTTTTATTTTGGTACCCGGGCCAGAATTCTGTCCCAATCCAACCCAGCCCACCTTTTTCACTGGGGCCTTTGTCATCAATTGAGTGATTACCTATGTATACTTGTCCATGACCATAGTGAAAGGCGCATATATCTGAGCGTCTGACTGCTGCTTATTGTCAGGCCAAGCCACAAACTGTGTTGCTGTGATGGCAGGCAGTGACGCTTTCCATAAACGCCTTCCCCTGGGCAGGCCCAAAAGCTAAGAGGATTTGCTGGGCTGACCAGCTCACAGCCTTGAGGCCTGTCATGTCATCAGCTCGGCAAAGACCCCCCCCCCCAGCGTTTTTGACAGAAGCCCTGTAATGCTAGGGCCTCATGCAGTCAAGAAGGGGAGAGCATAGTCTACCCACCCTTTCCCAACTTGTCACAGAGGGGTGGATCCTATCCTGTGAAGAGTTGGGAAAGGGTGGTGCTGAGGCTGTAGCTGGAAAGTCAAATCTGCGCAGTTTGTCAACAGGACTTTGGAAGACATCCTGCGCACTCGAGGTATCTGCTTCCCGTACTGCATCCATCAGACTCATGGCGAAGATGTAGCACACTGCAGGAGCACGTGCCTGTGGAAAAGATTTGTCGACATTGTCTTTCTTGAAGGCAAGTTTCCCTTCCAGTCCAGACAGTCACCTGCAGCCTCCACCCTGTCAGCGAACCACAATGCAAGTAAGAACAAGCATTGGCATAGCCAATAGGTCTCGCTTTTGGGACCTTATAAGTATTTAGGTATGCAGCACAATATCCTTGGTGCAACAAAATTAACTGTTGCATGGTTAAACACTTATAAGGCCCCAACGGTGAGACCTATTGGCTATGCCAATGCTTGTGTATAGAACGCCTAGAGTATAAATTAAATAAATAAAAATGTTTAAAAAAATAATTGAGGAGACAATCTTATTTGTACATGCTTGTTTCCACGATTTACATACCAAATATTTGCACTGTTCAGCTCTTCCACGGTCTGTAAGCCAAGCCAGTCCCTTGGCTTGGCTCTGCTCTCCCTGTTAATGTGGTGGCTCCCCCACTTGAACTGTAATTACCAGTATTATCCAAAGAACTGTACAATATAAAAGAAAAGGCCTGAAATCTCGGGGCATTTGAACGGCCTTGAGTTACTGGAGATAACAGGAAGAAGGATGTAGCATTACGGCTAGAGTGGTCGACCTCGAAGCTGGGGAACCGGGTTCGAGTCTCTGCAACGAGGCTCAACATCTTGTGATTTTAGTCAGACCACCTAATCTCCCCGTGCCTCACAAAAAAGTGTCTATTTGTAACAAAACTGGTGCTCATGTAAAGCGCTCTGTTCGCGCAATATGAAACACGGGGAAAAAACACTTACACAGCATCAGTTTGATATTTTGAATATGGCAAAAAGTGGTGCTCCGTGAGCGTTCATGGAAGTGATTTAGGGGATAGCACGGTTTTTACCCACAGAAAAGCCAGTTGACTGCCACCGCAGAGTCGATGTGCATTCCGACAGAGGAAATGCTGACATCGCCTTTTCTGTTCAACCGGCTGCTATCTGAGGTATGCTTACAACGCGCAGGTAAATAGCTTAAGAACGGTTGTCGCCATGACTCACTTGACTTGATGGAAATACAGGCAGGCGCTCAAGAGGCACGAGCTGTCAAATTAAGAAAAACGTTTCACTAGCTTTCCAAGTACTCTTAAGAAAATATTCTAGAGAAAAATATTCCGCCGTAAATAGATAATATCCACAGATTAACCAAAGCTGACCCTCCAATAACCCCCACCCCCGCCGGCCACAAATAAAACAAGACTTGTTTTTATTTAATTTTTACAAATGTATTATAATTGAGATGCATAAAAAAAGAACCAGTTTTAAAGAGGCACAATACGGGCCTCAGTAAATATAATCCGAATGACGAATCATATTAAAAACAAGCAGCCGCAAAAGTGATCGCAATCGCGATCAAACATCGAAAGTAATCGCGGTAAACATCAAAGCGGTCGTGCGGCCGCGAAAGTGAAAGCAATCGTGGTCAAGCGTGGCACGCGCACCCGCGCACATGCACTGTAGGTCTAGGCTGGCCTGGTAGCACTTTTTGGAGCCCTCTCTCGATAAGTCTCGCCAGACCAGCGCATGCGCTGGGTCAGGCGAGACCTAAAAAAATGAAGCAGCTGGGTTCGGCCTATTTGTTATGTTGTAATAAACGTAGGGTGACTAGGGTGACCAACCGTCCGTAAATTTCACGGACAGTCCGTAAATTGGACCTCACGTCCGTTGTCCGTGAGGATCCTTTTTACGGACGCCTTTTGTCCGTAATTTTAGGCATTACAGAGAACTGATCAGTTCCACTGCGAGAGGCCTCAGCTCCCTGATGGGGCCGCCTCCCACTCCTCACAGTACAAGCGCAGCCCCACCCCGCCCATTGTCATTCTGTGTGGGGCTGATTGCCACACACAGAATGACAATGGCTCAGTCTGGGCTGGCACAGCATACGGTGGCCTCCTCCAGCCTCGCTCCAGGGCAGGGCTTTCTGTCCCATGTAAGTGCAAAACCGCCCGAGCTGCTGCTAACTGAGAATCCAGTTAATCGAAGTAAGGCAGTGAAAGAAGCTCAAAGGAAAGGATTATAGTTATAGTATAGCAGCCATGGTTGCTGCTTTTTTATTTTATGCAACAACCATTGAGAAAGCCAATAGTTCTGGCTTGTTGTAGGTGTAACGTTACTTGTTCTAAGTGTAACGTTACTTGTTGTATTATATATCTGGATGCAATGACACAAGCAACAAAAATACCAGTCGGCGGCACATTATATTAAGCACAGATTTTTAGCTTATGTGTTTTAAGCCACGCATTTTATTACATTAAACACCCTTTTGGAGAGACCCCCCTAGTTTTTACATCCCACTTAAAGCTCTGGAAACAACACTTTGTCACAGTCGCCCCATGTCCAGGCACTGTG
Source organism: Triturus cristatus (assembly GCF_964204655.1). Taxonomy (NCBI): domain Eukaryota; kingdom Metazoa; phylum Chordata; class Amphibia; order Caudata; family Salamandridae; genus Triturus; species Triturus cristatus. Next base: position 563,595,639 of record NC_140590.1, read on the forward strand.
CATCATGCATGACTCATGCCTTCCACTTTTTCAGATTGCCTAAGTGCAGGGGCATAGTGAACCCTGCCCCACCCCACCCCTTGCTTTAGGAACTACAGCAAGGGTAGAGTTCTTGATGGGTCTCATAATTAATGTGAAAAGGTGAGTGAGTAAGTAAGGGATGGGTGGATGGATGGCTGGATAGATGAGTGAAATGATGGATTGATGGATGAGTGAAAGGGTGGATGACGGGCAAGAGAATGAGTAGAAGGATGTGTGAAATGATGGATGGATTGATGAATTGATAAGTGAAAGGGTGGATTGCTGAATTGATAAGTGAAAGGGTGAATGGATGGATGGATGAGTGAAAGGGTGGACGTAAGGCTGGATGAGTGAGTGATAGGGCAGGTAGATGGACAAAAGGATGGATAGATGAGTGAAGGAGTGAAAGGGTGGATGGATGAGAGAAAGTATGAATGGATGAGTGAAAGGATGGATGAATGATAGGTTCAATGGATGGATTCATGAGTGGATAACTAGATGGGTGGATGGAAGGATGGAGGGCTAAGTGAAAGGGGAATTGAAAGTGAAAGGGGAATGGGTAAATGGATGGCTGAACGGGTGAATGGGTGGAAAGATGAGTGACTGGATGGATGAATGAGTAAGTGAAAGGATGGCTGGATAGGTAAATGGCTGGATGAATGAGTGAATGGATGGATGGGTGGAAGAGTGGATGGATGAGTGGACGGATGGATAGGGTGAAAGGGTGGACGGATGGATAATGGATGGATGAGTAAAAGGGTGGATGGAGGGATGGCTGAGTGAAATGATGGATGGATGGATAGGTTTGTAAATGGTTGAATATGGACATGGAGTGGCACACAGATGGAAGGACAGAATGAATGGTGAAAGACTGAATGATGGATGAAAGTATGATTACACATTGTAAGCCCCATTATCTTAAGCAACATTTCCTATACATTGACTTTCACATTTATATGAGTGATTGTCTCTGTATAATATGTGTGTGTTGCAACGCACTCCAACACTCTGCCCCACAGACTTGGGATGATTAGCACTATAGAAGAAATTAAATACACATGAGAGAGGGTCTATGTGAAGATGAGGGGAGCCATTGGAGGGGGGTATCAAAGCCGGACTGGCCGGACCGGGCATCAGGCGTTTTCTCTGGGAGCTGGAAAGGTGGTGTGGGGGCAGTTTTGTTACCACAAAAAGACCTGCACATTTGCTTAAAGCTGCGCGCACACTGACAAACCATAAAGTGCACAATTGTCTCAACCTAATGTAAACTTATTTTCACTTGTACTTTAGTAGTTGTCTATTTACTTACTTATATACTATTGCGCAACCTTCTCTGATGTGTCTATAAAACGTACCTTTTGTCCTGAATTTTGACCTCCTGTCCTGAATTTTTGTCCTGAATTTTGACCCCTTGTCCTGAATTTTTACACTCACTGTCCTGAATTTGCACCCATGTCAGTTGGTCAACCTAAGGGTGACGCCTGTTAAAATAAATAACTGTCTTGTTGATTGATTGCTAATAATTTTTCATGATATCTGAAGGGTTTTGCGAGACATTTCACGATCTCTTGTGTTGAACCTTTAAAAAAAATAGTCTGTTATCTCTAGGATATAAGTAAAAATAATTGGAAACCTCTAAGAAGCCGATTAATATTAACATAAATGGTATGCAGCGTGACTTGTGGGAAGCGGTGAGTAGTCTGCCTCAGGGTAGCGTTCTCAAACAACTTCTGTAAAAAATGTTTTTTAAACACCATTTTAACGAGCATAAATTACTGCAGTGTTTGTGGGGTGGGAGGGGATCGGTGGTCACAGAGAGCGTCCAGGATAGGTCACTGGCACCAGAGGGAGGAGACTGCACTCGTCCAGGAATGTCTTAAGGTAGAATTACGTAAAGCTGCCCTCCCTTAAGCTGTTTCTGGTTGAATTCAAATAGCACTCAAATTAATCAGCAAGGAGTTAAGGGAGACTGAGGACAGCATATACCTATTGGAACTATTTGCCACATAGAGATGACTGTGATGTTATTTTACGGTGTATTTTGCCCTGTGAGTGTATGCACCATGGTCCTTGCCTCCTGGTTTCACAGAGGGCATCTGGTTTTGCTGAAAAATGCAGAATTAATAGCCTTGGTGGTCTAAAGTTCTTAGCATCAGTATGAGTTCCTTATAGTAGCGACCAGTGCCAACATTTCATGCTAGATACGGTTGCCAGCTTCTCATAATACCCACCAAAGGTTTGTGGCCAGGGTTCTATGCCCATTCAAAACATGGCCTCGTTACTGGAAATTTGGAAGACCCAATGCTGTTATCATTGAAATTGTAGCAGTTTTATGGGGAAATCTCAGCTGTGTCCACACAGAGGAATTTTAGCTGCTCTGTAGTCTTCTTAATGCTGTTCAATGTATTTTTCTTTGTTCCCCATAGTTAGTATTCAGTGTTGACTTTTGAACAGGGTGCAAGAGCTTGCTGGCCGCTAGACACAGGGCCAGCAGTGTTTAAATAACATACCCAAATGCTGCTGCCTGGGCTCCGCAGTGATACCATATGCCCCTACAAGGGCACCACTAGTGTCCGATGCCCGTCCTCGTCATGGCAGCAGTGCCACCCCGCCACACTGCTCCCCTATTGCTGCAGTGGGCACGGTTTGATCTTCTGCATGTGTGTGTCTGCATGTGTGTCTGTGTGCATGTTTGTGTGTTCGTGTGTGAGAGAGAGAGGCTGTCTGTGTGTGTGTCTGTCTATGTTTCTATGTGTATGTAGATTTTTAGGCAAACTAGTGGAAGTGGCAAAGACTACAAAATGGATGGAAGCAGCAGGAGATGCAGGCTTGTCTGGGCAGTTTGAGGGCTAACTTGCAGGCATGTCCGAGCTATGCAAGCAGCATTCCATCGTGAGGGGGACAGCAGCAGGAAGGGAGAAGCAGAAACAGAGAAGGAGGGGTGGAAAGAAAAAGCAGCACGGCACAGATGGCATGCTGCACTGCCTACTAAAAGCTTAAAATACTGTAAAAAAAAAACAAAGTTTGGCGAGCCGCGTCTTTATTTTATTTAGTGTAGTTTGAAAAACTCTGTTGGGCATTCTAGAAAGCAACCCTAGACAAAGTTCAATGTCTCAGCACCCACTACAAAACCCCAGAAACCACACCTATGGTCCCAGCTAGCACACATTTGCACCATCACTTGCAAACAATACACAACTATAGTGAAGGAATGGGGTTAACTGCAGACATTGCTAAGTTAGCATAAGTAGTATGTGCTTGGCTGCCATTCTGCCGCTTTTGCACACAACACTACATGGCTCTGTTCTCGTGAAATACTTTGCTGGCGCTGCTTCACATGAGAACTGTCTACCTTTCACATATCCAGCGGGGCACCGCGCTCTCTGGCTGCACAGCCTGTTCAAGGTCGAATAACAATGTATGCTGTTGATTCACTTTGGTCAGCCCCACGCTCATAGACATAACATGAAGCCCAGCGGCCTAACTGAAACTCGGGTGCTTTTAATATGGCATTACATGCATGAGAAGGTACTTGGAGAAAACCTTTCCAACATAGAAGAGCTGTGCTGATCCTGAGATGTAATTCACTGCATCTGATCTCGTAGGTATGGGGTCTCGCTGACAAAGCCCAGAGGTCTTCTATAATTATTCTAAACTAGCTCATGAGCACGGAGAGGGTGGTAACAGGAGCTATAGTCCTGTTTCCACTGTCTTTATAATATGATTTCCTCTTTTGTGCCTTATGAAATTGTAACAATGCTAATTATTGTGTTTTTATGCATTATTCTGCTCGTATTGGCTAGAGTACTGCACCTTAGAGCACGTTAGTTAAAAATAATCATTTTAAACTATACAGTGTCTCTGATTACTCACGTTGTGGACATGTATGAGTGTAATCCAAAGAGTGTTCTTGTTTCCCACTATTCCTGGGAGTTTACTAAGTCGCATGTTCTAGGTTGTCTAATCATTGGTAGCTTGTAGTACGGAGAACGAATGAGACACTAATGCTAGTTGGATTGGTGTTCTGGGTACTGAGGTGGCTCTTTTGGTACACAACTATACACCGAGGTCCTTGTTTCCTGCGCATAGTTCTGTGCATGAGCAGAATCCCTGCAACACAACTCTATCTTATACCACTGACCAATTCACTCATCAGTAAAAGAACCAAATTCCACACCATACTTATCAATATCCCATCCAGACACACATTCCCTGTTCTAATTACTCCTAACAGACCCCTTTTTATCACTAACAAACCTATACTCAGTCTTCCATCTTTTCAGCCACCAACACCCTACTCTTCTTTCTCCTGTAATAACACAACCGCACAACACTTACACTCCACTGCACCACACATATTATACACAACTCTTGTTCATTCCCTCTTACACACAAAATTGACTCTATTCACAAACACCTCACCACCACCTTTATCTTAAAACTTCTACTCACCAACAATACTTTCCATAAAAATCCATCTTTGAAAACAAATACATCAGCGCCTCCTTTCAGTACTCCTCAAAACCAAAACATAACACACACACCATCACAAAAACATCTCTCACACACAACACCTCTGTAGGTAGGTAGGATCTTTCTGCATAGTTACGCCCACTTTTTGCCTGGTGCTATGCTGTTTCTGACTAGTGTGACTGGGATCCTGCTAATCAGGACCCCAGTCTCTGTGCTTTCTCCCCTAAATTGGTTATGGTAAGTACTTAGGTACCTCCCAGATTGGATACTGGTGAACCCTTATAAGTCCGTAGTAAATAGTACTGATGTACCCAGGGCATAGCTACACCAGGGGTCCCCCATGGGCTGAATCATGTATTGTGTCACCCATGGGAGACCACTCAAACTGTTGCTACAGGCCTGCCATTGCAGCCTGTGTAAGCTGGTGTTTGTACCACTTACGAAAGATATAGGCTTCTCAAATCTAAGGTCACTACACTTAAATCCTATAAGTCACCCCTAAAGCAGGCTTTTCAATCCTGAGGGCAGGGTGCTCGGTTCTAGGTGTGAGAGTGCACCTGCATGAGCAGGACACCCCTACAACCTTTGGAGTCTATTCTCCCGGGTTGTAAGTGCATCAGCCATTATGATACATTAGAGTGGCCATGCGTCATTATGCAATGACCATCTCTAAACTGGCTGTAACAAACCCTGTCATATTTGGTATCAAACATGTTGGAATCATACCCCCACACCATAAACAGTGTGGGAGGTATGATTCTATGCACTGTAAAGCTCCTCTAGGAGGCCCTTAGTGCTCCCCATACCAGTCTTCCAGACCCGGGCAGCACAACATGGTTGCTGCTGACCAGAGACATGATTCTGCCCTCCTGCTGCTAAGCCAAGCTCAAGCAGGGGAAGACAGAACAATAGGTATCCTGTCACAGGAAGGTGTGACCATCTCCCAGACAGGGTGTAGTGTATTGGGACCGGATGGGAGCGCTTGCCAGAGCCACTCAGTCTGCTTGAAGGACACACTTGGTGCCCTTCTTGCATAGTCCAGTTCAAACCAGCTCAGGGAGCAGTTGGCTCTGATGGGAAACTGTATAAAGGACATGGGAGTATCCTCCCCACTGTCCGACCCCTTTCCTGGGAGGGAACCCTGAATCATCCCACCCTTTTCCTTAGGGTACGTAAGAGCTTGCATGAGGGTGGGTCTCTAGATTAGTCATGGGACAAGATTCATTTCAAGACACCACTTCTTCGACTGTCTGGGCACTCTGGACTTCGAAGGACTTTGCTCTGGGCATCAAGGCTGCAACTGGGAAGACTCCTGCTGCTCCTGATCTCGTCGCCCTGCTCGTCTGCTGCAACGTCCATGCCTGTGCTCCATACAGGAATCTTCCAAGGCATGCGGGCATCCAAGACACCTGAAGGAATCTCCCTTGGAGTGAAGGAGTTACTTCCCTGCATCTGCAGGCACCACTACTAAGCTGACCGGTCTGCTGATCCTGGGCTCCCACAGACTATGAAAGGCTCAGCAACACAGGTGGCAGTTCTTCACATCCCTTGAGGCCTGCCCTGTCCTGTCACCGAGTTTGAAGCCAGTATCCCTCGGCAGAGGCACAGGAACCGAATCCCTGTGCACTGCGTTGACTTGCTGTTGCAAAGGCTTGTTGGCTTCCTGCCATCAAGATCTTCGGGCTCAAAGTAGACCCCACCTCAAGCCTCTCCTGTGATCAAGATCTTCATCCTCATCACCTCACTTGCACCGTGGGCCTGCATCTTTGGTGAGCTGCTCAAGGTCCTCTTGCAACTTTGGGGCCTCTTGAGGGTCTTCTTTGATATCAGTGCGCTCCCCTAATTTCTCAGAGCCTGCCCTGACTCCCCTGCTTGTGGTGAGTCAACTGGACCTTGATGGTCCTGACACTGCACCTTCTTCGCTCTCCACGTTGTTGGTGGTTTCCAAGGCTTGTTGGTGCTCCCGAAGGACACCGACCCCCTCAACTCTCAACATCCGACGTGAGACAGCTCGTGCAGGCTCCTGGTCTGGCACTGTGTCACCTGGTCCGTACAGCTGCAGCTCCAAGGTCATCGTCAGCTATCCTGTGTAACTCGACTCCGGTGGGCATTCGTCTTCCGGGCCTCCAGGTCGCTTTCAGGTGGCATAGACCCTGTCCCCTCTGTTTGCAGGTACTTCTCATCCTGAATCGACCTTTGGGTTTCACCAGACACTTTCACCTTCTCCAGCAGCGGCATCTTCCTGAAGTCCTCCACTGAGTTCGATGGCGGTTTCCGACGCCGCTTCACACCTATACACCCGGCTTCCCTAGTGTAGGTATTCTAATTCCTTGGGTATCCACGGGTGGGGTGGCTCTCAAACCTTTTGTCTTCCACTGGGTTTCTCCAGGGGCCGCTGAGAAGGGTCCTTCTTTTTCAAAATTGCAACCACGACTTAGCCATTGACTTGTATGGAGCCCACTGTTGTGTTCCCACTCTGCACACGGCCACCATGGGGTACCTGGTTACTTACCATGGGTGGTTTCTTGGGTCCCTGGTGTGAGAAGGTGGCCTGATATATGCTGTCCACTAGTTCTAGTGGGAACCTTGTATCAGTCCAAACAACCCCTTATGGTGATAGGTTAAAGACAACCTTTAGTGAAAGCTATCCTAGTGGTAGCTATGGAGAGCAGCCTTCAGGCTAAGTCTTGAAGGAATGTAAAGCAGCTTGTTTTACCAGTCTATAATCTCTTGAATGATCAAATGAAAGGACAACCACACCAGGTATATATTCAAAATATATATATTTAGGTTAAAACACACCCCTCTAGTCTCTTTATGAGACTGGAGTTCGAAGTACTTAAGTTACAAATGAGCAATCATCAGTAATAGCACAAATACACGTTTGGGCCCTAGGGGCGTACCAAACCATATACCAAAAAAGTGGTATAAGAACCACGACTGAACTAGACACAAGGCCTAGAGCCTGTAGAATCGCTGGGACCCCAAGGAACCACCCAAGGTAGTGACACAGGGGACCCACGGGTACTGTATGCAGTGTGAGAACACAACCGCGGGTTCCTGTTATCTTCTATGGGTAATGTCACGGTTGGAAATTTAAAGATTAGGGACACTTAGAATCGAGTCAGGCCCAAACCCTTTTAGACTTATGAAGTTCTAGGGCTAGCACCCACGGGAGCACTGGAGTACTCGAGTTACCTCACCCAGGGAAGCCGGGTGCATAGGTGTCTTTTGGTGTCGGGTCGCGTCGTCGATTGCAATGGAAGCCTGCAAAGAACTGCTGCTGCCGTGAAGAGGAGAAGTGTCCAAGGAGATCCAAGCCTGGATCTAGGAAGGAAGGAACCTGAAAGCAGAGGGGACAGAGTCTGGGTCACTAGCCAGTGACCGAGGGCAGGATGGAACAATGCCCACAGATGTTGGGTGCTTTAGGTGAGTTGACGGGTGTCTTGACTCTTCAGCCACGAGGTCCAGGAGGCGTCGACGAAGTCCACGAGCTTGATTCGAGCTGTCCCACAAAGTCTGTTGAGTGCTGCGGTGTCGGCGACCAGACTGGACCTAACAAGCCTTGGCAATGGCAAGTTACTGGAATTCAGAGAAAGGACTGCGGTGCAGACCTGCAAGGTCTGAGGGACTCACCCAGCAAGGGTAAGTCAGGGCACATCTGGAGCAACCGGAAAAGACCAATTAGAAGAGGAGTTGCCTTCATGGGGACCGACTAGACAACAGGCTAGTGATCGCGAAGGAGCCTCAAGTGGTCACACTTGAAACTGGCCCACGGGTCACTCGTGGAGTGGAGGCCAGCAATCTTCGGTGCAGGAGGTGCTCAAGACTGGGGCTACTCAGAGCCCAAAGCACAACTTCGAGGAGGACCAGGAAGATATTGTTGCTGCAAAAGTTCACAGTGTCCAGGGGTCACGGTTCCATGTCACCCACAATAGCCACAGGCCTCAGCTTTGCTGTGGACTCAGGGTAGCCTCGGGAAAGTCTGGAAATCCACCTCTGGTGATGCAAAGACTTCGGCGTCCGGTGGGAGCTTCAGCGATGCAGACCGGTCAGTTGCTTCTTTGGTGCCTGCCAAGCAGGGGAGTCACTCCTTGACCCCAAGGGAGATTTCTTCAGTCTTCTAGTCAGGATAGAAAGTCAAAGGTCCAGGATATATGTTGCAGAGTTTTGTCCAGGGTAATCTAAAGTCTCAAGGACTGGGTTCCAATACTTATACTAAGTTTGGGGGTTGGACATACTCTAGGGACCCACCTATGGGAGGGTTTGGAAAGAGGGGTGGTTACACCCATTTCCTTTGTCCAGTTTCACGCCAGAGCAGGGGCAGGTAGCCCCTGCAACCGGTTTGAACTGGACTATGCACAGGGATACCAAATGTGCCCCCAGTGCAGGACTTCAAAGCACCAGAGAGTGCTCCCGCCCAGCCCCAATACACATCTGCCTGTCTGGGGAGGTGGTTACACCTCCCTTCAACAGGAAACCTATTGTCCAGGCCTTCCCTGTCAGAGTTTCGGTGGGCAGCAGGAGGCCAGACCCTTGTCTGTGGCAGAGACATCCATTTTGTGATGCCAGGGCTCAGGAAAGTCCTACCGGGTTTGACCAGTGCGAACATGTCTCTTCCTCTAGAAGGGTGGAATGCTACCCCTGCCACCAGAACGGTAGGGGGGGGGGTAGTATTCCATAGCGTTTGACACCAAACACGACATGTTTTGATGCAGCCATTCGTATTTACCGTGAGGTTATAATGCACTTTAGAGTATATGGTATGGCAGTATCATAGAACAAAGCAAAAACCAAAGTAAATGATGGACGGAGTGCTGAACATTGCAAGCACTCACCCCCAGTCAACTGATCTGGGTTTAATCCATCACCGTTCTTTAGCCCATTCTGCCACCCCAGTTCCGACACAGCCATATGCAAATCAGTCTGACGCTGTGCCTCATGGGAACAGTCCAGCCCGAACTGCCAAGCCATGTCTTCCCTGGACCGGAAACAAGCTTCCTAGGACCGGTTTCTGGCATTTCAGCCATCTTCAGCCAGGCTTGCTTGAATCCAGTGGCAAAGTGAGCAAGTGACTCACGTCTGAGCATACCCTGCCAACTTATGGCGAACAAAGCAAAAACCAAAGGAAATGACTGGGGGTGAGTGCTTGCAATGTTCAACACTCCGTCCATCATTTCCTTTGGTTTTTGCTGTATCACAGAACAGCCTTAAGGAAGGATTTCCGAAAGCTGCAGAGGGGCTCAGCTCATGCTTGGGCACCTACTCACACAAAACCAATCACTCTGCCTTCAGGATTGTCAAGGCCTGCCTTAGGAGGGACTTATTGGTTTATATGTGTCTGTATATATAGGTGGATATAGGTAGCCTATACCACTGTAAGGGGTGCAAGCACACCCCTACCCAGGCTGCAGTAGCAGACCTGTGGTGCCATTTTGGAGTGCTTCTCAGGGGTGGCATAATACATGCTTCAGAACCTGGTAGGCCTCTGAGGTACCTATGCCCTAGGTACATAGTATACCATATACTAGGGTCTTATAAGGAACTCCAGAATCCAATTAGATATGTACCTAATTTACATGGAAACCATTTTAGAGAGAAAGCAGCTAGGCTGTGGTCCTGATTAGCAGGGCCACAGCCAGACTAAGATCGAAAAACAGTGAAACACCAGCAAAAAGTGGGGGTACCCATGTGAAGCAGATCCTACTCTCCTACACCTGGCCCTTTTACGTCTTCTGGGTACTGTCTTGACTTGAGTCGTGGTCCGCATACCACTATTTTAGTATATGGTTTGACCTCACCCTGGCGACCACTGTGTATTCGTGCTACTTACCTATTTCTATTGCAAAGTTTGTGTGCATTGTGTATATCTCTGGCTTGGAGTTAACTTTATGTGTTAGTGAATGTCTTATAAAAAAGACTTATTTTTATAAGTACACTGTTCGGTTCTTTTTCGCTTATTCTATACCAATAAGATTATGCTCTGGTAAAACAAGCTGTTTTACACTCCTTCTGAACTAAGCCTGAATGCTGCTCTCCACAGCAACCATTTACAGAGCTTTCTAAGGTTGTCTAAGACCACTAAAATCACCATAAGGGTTGTCTGGATTGGTGCACGGTGTCCACCTCCATAAGTGTGCACCATATACTAAGCCAGCTTCTCACAACCTCATAATACTTTACTTCACAAACTACAAACATACACCCACTCCCACCCCTACCTTACAGACTACACAAATGATACACAACATGAACAAACTTCAATGACAAACTTTCTCTCTTACCCCACCCAACACGTATAGACCAACTCTCTTTTAAACACCTTTCATCCATTGAACAATTTAGAACCTTACTACATAACATACATTCGGCACCACCACCCCTAACTTATACATGTTCCACCTTATGCATACGGAAACAAAATAAGCAACATGCCACTACTTACAATGTCTACTACGCAACAAGGTTACACTACAAAAACAACACAGCTCACCAACTCACTTTCAACCACCGTCTCCACCAGCTACACACGCAGACCCATCAAAATACTTTCAAAGCCTGCTGGATAAGGAACATGATACAGAACAGCTACACCATAGCTATCCTCATACATCTAATGCCAACACTAAGGACACACCTACTACAAGCCCACAAAATACTTCTCACTATTTCACAAAACAAATTCACACCATCACCAAAGTACAGTCTCTAAACTGTCTACTGATAAATGTTCTACAGCTCTCTAAAAACAAGCATCACATCTAGGACCTTCTCTCTGACACAAAACCTGACATACTCTTCATAACTGGATCATGGTTGGGAGATGATATGGCTCCAGTCCTGCATGAAGCCGTTCCTCTATCAAACTATCACGCAAAATCGTATAGGCAACAGAGGGAGGGGCCTGGATGTTGGGTTCAAGCAAACATTAAATATCAGTAAAACTGACATCTCAATACAAACTTGTGAGGCCCTCTTCACCAGATGCAACACTACACCACCTTCCTCCTGTAGCTTCCTGCTTCATACAGAACTCCACCTAGCAATGCAACATTCCCAGACACACTTCTAGACACAGTTTCAAACATGATAACACTACACTCCAACCTTTGCATTCTGGGTGACCTCAACATTTGGTTTGACAAACTCAATATGCCCCCATCCAAAAACAATCATCATTGGCCTAGACGCACTGAACCTGCATCAGATCTTCCACAAACCCACACACATTACTGGACACATCATTGATGTTTCTTTTGGCAAATACATAACTAGTTACCTTTCAAACAATAACTCCAATCACATGGTCGGACGACCATTTGCTTGCTTTCTAACATAAAACAACACAAAGCAACACACCTAAAACCACTTCAAGTGCATCCACCTACCGACAGTGAAACAAACTAAATTTGGAATGTAGAAACACAGCTAACATCCAGTAAAGAGCTAGACACAACAAATTCTGTTAAAAGACTATGGGCCTCATGTAGGTAGCTAAATACCGGTCGGTAACGGCCGAAATTCGGTAAATATCCCGTTACCGACCGGTATTTAGCTATTTGGGATGTAGGAGGCATAATTCAGGATTCGGTAAATTACCGAATCGGTAAAATACCGAATCGGTAAATACCGAATCCTGAATGTAGGGAGCACTCTAAAGAGTGCAAATTAGAATTAAGAATTCGCTATTTACCACCAAATACAGGTTGGTGATAAATAACGAATACCTTGCAAAACGCAATATTTTGCAGCTGTAAGAGTGCCATGTGGCAGACATACATGCCCTTAGGGCATGTATGTGTGCCACATGTGCACACATGCAAGAATCAGGGGTGCAACAGGGTGTCAATGTGACACCCTGCCACCCTTGTATATGCTCCCCCCATTACCGAATCGGTATTTACCGAATCGGTAATGGTGACTGGCTTCCCATTGATTCCTGTGGGCCTCCAGGCCCATAGGAATCAATGGGAAGGTATGCCCCATTACCGAATCGGTAAATACCGATTCATATTTACCGAATTTTTCCGAATCGGTAATATTTACCGATTCATTACCTACATCACATTTACCGATTCATAAATACCGAATCGGTAAAATTCGGTATTTATGAATCGGTAAATGTGTTGCTACCTACATATGGCCCTAAATGAGTGGCTACAGGAAGCTTTTGATATCCTATTACCATTAAAATCTAAACAATAGAACAAACGAAAACAGGCACCTTGGAGAAATACAGAGATAAAAAAAAAAAAATAACAAATTAAAAAGCTGCAACATGCCTGGCTCAAAACAAACCCCAATCAAGACAAACTTTGTCTACAGAAACTTAACAGATTAAACAAGTCAGCTATCAAAAAATCAAAGAAATGGTACATACTATTCAGACTGAATTCAAAATGCTAAATGTGCAAATAAAGAATTCTATAAGAGTCTCACTGAATTTCGTAAACCAAATTGCCTAGAAGGAGCTCATCCCGTTACTCAGGATTTCACAAACAAACTGGCAAATCATTACAAGGCCAAAGTAGAACCATTGGACTCATATTTAAAACAAAAGAAAAGCACCAGCACTGACTCTTTTCCAAAACAGCAATCCAAGAATACTCTAACCCAGTCTCTCCATTTCTTCCAACAAATTTCACACGAGTAATTTATCAACCTGGTCAAAGCAAGTAGGCCTGCCGGCAGTGCTTCTGACCAGTGTCCACCACAAAACCACAAGAGTATGCTTCTAACAACCTCTGATGCCACACTAGTAAGAAAAATCATGATCAATTCCTTAACTAAAGGAATATTTCCAGAAAACTGAAAAAGTCATTCAGACACCCAAAAATGAATCTGAACCCCGACAACCACAGACTGGTTACAAATGGACCTTTCCTGGGCAAACTGATAGAAAGAGCAGCATTTGCCCATATGTCCCAGTTCATTGAAGAAACAGGCTTCCATCCAGAAAGAGTTTAGGGAGCTGGCTCTGTTTATACTATACCAAAATAAGGTGTGGTGTGTCCCCTGAAGTATAGCAGAGACTAAATTAGGTAAGTACCAACAGCTCTCTTTGTGGTAGTGTGGGTGAGCAGTTAGGCTTATCCAGAGAGTGCGTTAAGCATTTATTGTATTCATTCAATCAAGAACTAATACACACACTCAGAGACAGATTCCAGACCAATGAGGTAAGTATAAAAAAGATATACTTATGTTTTGTTTTAGAACCAAGCAGGACTTGGCACAGGTGAGTAAAATATACCGTAAAATGCAAGACTGTTCAAGGAAATACAGTTCTACTAGAAATTGCAGTTGTTACAGGTTTGTATCACATTTAAATGCAGTTTGTCTCATACAGTTAGTACTTTCAGATTACGTTTTAGTTACTTCAGGATAACCTTGAGTACTGGGGGGGGGGGGTATGCCTAAATACCACACCTTAAGATCTCTACATACAAGGTAAGAATGACTTTTTATACTTTGCAATAGGAATTCCTTTTCTTCATACAACACAGTTCAACACTTGGATATTTTTAGGCCCAATATCTATTTACATGGGTTTCTATTGGGGAAACATATTAGTTGTTTTGGAGGTAAGTACACAACTTACAAGGGTGAGTTTTGGTGGTTAGGACCAAGGTCTGGATGGGCATTCAATTGGCACCACCAACGGCACTGGGGCGGCTGGGTGTAGAGTGCAGGGGCCTAATGTTAGCCAATAGGCCTAAGGGGGCCTTCAGTTAGGGACTGCTGACGAGCAGGCCATTCAGTTGTGGGAACTAAGCTCTAGGGGTTTAGATTAGCACTGCAGGAGCCAATGTCCAGTAAAGAAGCTGCACCACCAGTGGCACTCGAGCAGCGGGTGCAGGGTGCAAAACGGACATTGGGGACCCTGTCCTTTCCAATGGAAAATTTCGGTTTCTGAAAGATGCTGCAGGCTCGGCAGGGAGAGTGTTTGAATGCGACCACTGGCTGGAGAGGTAAGTTGGGATCTTGGGGCATGCCCGGACAAAGTTGGTTGGGCCACCCAAGGCCATGGGGGGTCAGGGTGCAGGGGTGACTTCTTGGGTCAGCTTTTCTTACTAGCTCGGGTCGCAGCTGAGGGATTCTTCAGGTTGAGGGTGCAGGCGTCATCTGGAGTCTTGTGGGAGGTTGAGGATTGCCAGATTCCAGGTCAGGATCACTTGGGGGACCTCCTTGGGGTGTCAGGACACTAGAATTCGGGTCATGGGCGTCGGGTGTAGAGTGGTGCAACGGAATCCGGATTCTGGAGGTGAGTGTTTGGTTGAGCAAATCCGGTGCTCATGGGAGACAGACTCTGTGGGAAGGTCGCAGGGCATGTTTTCTGAGGTCTGGGGGTTGCTGGCTGCTGGACTCACTTCTTGCTGTTGGCAGGTCGTAGATTGGACAGGCCGGTAGGGCTTGGGCCAAGGCAGTTGGTGTACTCTTCTCCTTCCTGGGTCAGCAAGGCTCTTTGGTCCTTCTTCTTTCTTCCTCAAATCTGAGGAGGCAAGGTAAAGGGTTGCTACTAAATACTAGATTTAGGGACATTAAAGGGATGTGCAGGTCAGGACCACTAGTTCCCTTCCCTGGGCGGGTACACCCCTATCATGCCATCCTCCACTGGCCTCTTCCTAATTGGCTGAGTCCCATCATCTTCAAGATTGAGGGGACTGAGATGTGTGCTTCACCTTGCCTTCCCCACCTGAGGGGTGGGGTTGGCATTGGTGGGTGCTCCTCTCTTCCTAGCTTGGATATCCTGCCAATTCTCCTGCCCAAAGTGGGGGCCAGAGCTGGTGGGAGCCAGTTGCTCGGGGCAGCAAAAGGCAGGGACAGTGTCCAAAGGCATCAGGCTATGAAGCTTCTCCTCTTGTGGATCCAGCCAATCCTGGGAGAGGAGACATGACACCTCTATCCAAGAAGGCCTTTGTTTCTGTACCCAGAGAGTGGTGGCTCTCCACCCAGGGGTCCAGAAACGTGTCTACTGGTGGCAAATGGTGGGTAGCTATTCAGGAACCTCGCATTGGCTGGTAGATTTTCAGGAGGCATCGCTCAGATGCCCTTTGTGTGCATTTTTCATTAAATCCACCATTGGCATCAGAGTGGGTTTAATGTCCTGAGAAGTTTTCTACCAAACTTCCCAATTTTTAGTAAAGCCATCATGGAGCTGTGGAGTTTGTAGTGACCAACTCACAGACCATATACTCTTTATAGCTTTACTACGCTTATAATGTCTAAGTATAGACCTACACACTCTAGGGGTACATGTCTCATGCCTCTGTACCCTCACCTTAGGACTAGTGCACCCTGCCAGAAGGGTGACTTGCCTGGACCTTAGGCAGTGGATTGTAGACATTGCACACAGGCATGTCTGCCATGTCGACTCTTCACTTTTCTATGCACCAGAACATGCAGCCTTCAGTGGCAGTGTGTGTGGGTTAAGTTACAGGGCCTCTTAGGGTTGCACAACAGGTTCTGCAGCCCTTAAAGACCTTCCCTGGTCACAGTGACCTTGGTACCTATGGTTCCTTTCCCAAGAAGCTTACCTGTGGCCAGGGATTTTGCCAAATGTGGATAAAAAGGTACAGTATACAGGCCCTGGGAACCTGATTGGCATGGACACAGGGAGCATCAAGTCAGGTTGCATCAGATGTGAGGGGTAGCCATGCAACAAGGGGCACTTTCCTACATTGAGGCACATAATCTGCCCTTGTTGTCATCTGGGATGACCTTAATAACACAGTTAACCACAACAGAGTTGATGCACTACTCCTATTGGACCACTCAGCGCTGCAGTTGACATGGTTGACCATGACACTCTGATACAAAGACTCTACGAAGCCAGCTTAGAGGGGACTGCTTTAGACTGGATCACATCCTACCTTCACAACAGAACTAATGTCATCCATACCCCCCTTTCTCTTCCAAACCTACTTCACAAAAGCAGGAGTCCCTCAAGGCTCTATCATCTCACCCATGCTTTTCAACATCTACATGAAGTAATTACCAGCACTGATCAATCAATTTACCTCACATGATTCCTTCCTGGCGGGCAATCACTATTGAGCCTAACTTCTGCTTTTAACCTTTATTTTCTGTTTATTTTATTTATTTATTTAGGGTTTTGTAAAGCGCGTAGTAACCCATAAGCATCCCAGCGCTAAGATCAGGACAATCAAGAGGTTGACGTAAGGGAGGGGATTAGGGGAACAGGTAAGTTTTCAGAAATTTTCTGAACCGGAGGTAGTCTGGTTCCAGCCTGAGATTACGTTGGAGGGCATTCCACAGGCGGGCTGCGTTCATAGAAAAACGCCTTCCGCCAGTGCGTGCCCTCTTCACTCTGAAAGTGGTGATAAGGTGTTCGTGGTCAGAGCGAAGGGATCTTGTGGCTTTGTAGGGCCTGATGAATTTCTTGAGGATGGGGGGGCCTTTATCCTGCAAGAGTTTGTGGGACAGGCAGAGAGCCTTAAATTTGACTCGCTCCCTCACTGGGAGCCAGTGAAGATGCTTCAGAGCTGGCTTGGCCGATGATCTGGCCGGAGTGTTGGTAAGAATCCGAGCCGCGGCGTTTTTGATCCTTTGCAGTTTGTTGAGGGTTGCTTCAGGGGACCCCAGATAGATGGCATTGCTATAGTCCAGCCTAGAAAGGATGAGGCCTTGGATGAGCAATTTCTGGGAGGCAGGAGGGAGCAGGGGCAGAATTTTCCTGATAGATTTAAGGAGCCCGAAGCAAGTCCCGGCGATTTTTTTGGCTTGGGTCTTGAAGGACAGATCTTTTTCTATCCAGAATCCCAGGCTCTTGATCTCGGTTTTGGGGACTGGAGGTTCACCCAAACAGGGAGGCCAGATGTTAGGGGGAAGGGAGAGGCCCTTTTGGCCAAGGAGTAGGATATCTGTTTTTGATCCGTTGAGTTTCAACGACGAACAGTTCATCCATCCCTGAATTTCTGATAGGCAGCTGTGAAGGTTAGATGGTTCCTGGTTGGGATGTGATAGAGACACCACTAATTGCGTGTCATCCGCGTAGCTGATGATTTTTATTCCGAACGGGATGACCACCGCCTCCAGTGGGGACATGTAGACATTAAATAATGTCGGGCTTAATGACGAGCCCTGGGGCACTCCACACTGGAGGGGGGTTGCAGGGGAGCGGGAGTCGTTCTCCCAGACCTGGAAAGAGCGATGGTCTAGGAGTGATGCGAACCAGGCCAGGGCAGTGCCATCCACACCGATGTTTTTGAGTCGCTGAATTAAGACCTGGTGGTTAACAGTGTCGAAGACCACACTGAGGTCCAGGAGGATCACTGCCCCTGATCCTCCTGCGTCCAAAATGACTCTGGCCTCCTCCACTGCCGCAAGCAGGGCGATGTCCGTGCCCTGACCTGGGTGGAATCCGGTTTGCGAGTTTCTGAGCAAGTTGTTGGACTCTAGAAACTGCGAAAGCTTTTTGTTGACTAGCTCTTCAGTGATTTTACTGATTCCAGGGAGGAGGGAGATTGGCCTATAGTTGGCCATGTCCAGGGGGTCAAGTGAAGGTTTTTTAAGGAGCGCCTTTACGACGGCCGCTTTCCAGCTGGGGGGGACTATTCCCTGGAGCAGTGATGAATTAATGAGGTCCGTTAAAGGAGGGGCGATCGTAGGGGCCACTTTTTTTAGAATGCGTAAGTCACCGGGTCGCTAGGGGAACCGCTTTTGATTGTTGCTAGCGTCGTTAGAACTTCTTCAATAGTCCGGGCCGAGAGAATTTAGGTGGATAGTGGCTGGGTCCGAATTAGTGCAGCCCTCATCGATAAGACTGGGGTCGACAGCAGGGAGGGAGGCGAGAATTTTCTGAATTTTCTCATCAAAGAATTTGGCCAAATTGAGGCATTTATCTTCAGAGGTGTTGGCGTCTGGAAGTTTCTCTGGTTGCGGCTCTGGGACTTTGAGTAATTCTTTTAAAATGATAAAGGTTTCCCTGGCGGAGTAAGAGGAGTTTTTTATCCTTTCATCAAAGAATGTGCTTTTGGTATTGCGAAGGGCGAGTTTGTAGTTTTTTAAGGAGGTGCGAAACGCAGCTTTTTTTCCTATGGATTTGTCCTTTCTCCATGAGCGCTCTGTTCTTTTGCACTCCTTACGTAGGAGGTTAAGATCAGGAGTGTACCAGGGAGCCGGGTTCACTCTTTTGACTCGTTTTAAACTGGTGGTTTTGGGGAGGAGATCGTCCAGTGAGTGGGTGAGCCAGGTGTTGAACTGATTGTCCGCAGTGACTGGATCGGAGGCCGGATGGGGAGGAGTAGCCCTGAGTGTAGCGGCCCATTCTTCTGGCGAAAGTTTGTGCCAACGACGATCGGTGACCCGGGTTTTAGACGGCAGGGTGGGTGGGACAAAGAGATGCCAGTGAATGGGTATAAGAAAATGGTCTGTCCAGGGTAGGGGAAGAGGAGTGTGGGTTTTGAGGTCAGGGATGTTGGTGAGAATGGGGTCCAGGAGGTGTCCTTTGTTATGGGTGGGCTCTGAGCTCACTAGTCGGATGCCATAGGACATGAGGTCCAGGAGAAGTTCGGAAGCAGTTATGTCCTTGGGGTCTAGTAGGAGAGATTCAAGTCCCCCAGGATTAGAAAGTTGGAAGTGGTGGTTGCCATATGGGTGACTGTGTCAGCAAGAGCGCTAGGGAATTTGGCTGGGGCTCCCGGCGGGCGGTATATCAATAGACCAGAAAGGGAGGTTGCAGGGGATATCTGTAGGGCAAAATGGCAACTTTCGCAGTCGTCTATATTACCGTCATCGGTTCTGCAGGAGAATCGCTCTCTGTAGATTATTGCCAGGCCACCTCCTCTACCGAGGGGTCTATTCTGAGAGTGTATTTGGTAGCCAGGTGGTAGAGCGTTGACAATGTCAGAGTCAGAGCAGGGGGTGAGCCACGTTTCCGTGAGGAACAGAATGTCGATGGCATGATTGTGTACCAGAAGGTTAATTTCGTGGGAATGTTTAGGAAGGGACCTGCAGTTAAGAAGGCCGAGCTGTAGGCCGTGAAGTTCTGCAACGGTAGGTGCCGGATTGCAGAGGTCACAGTTAATAAAGGGTTTTTCTCCTGAATAGATGTAGTTACACTTAGAGTTTTTTGAGGGGTTAAATGCAAGGAGCCTGTCTCTGGAGTAGGTAAGTAGGCCAGCAGTGGGAATGGGCATAGTGACTGGGCCTGGGGCCGGCTGGGCCCGGACGGGCCCAGACGGGCTTGCCTTAGGCGCGCAGACGGCGCGCCCGCTGCGTCCGTCTGCTGCGCGTACGTCGAAAGCACATTACTTATAGGCGGTGTTAGGGGCGTGGCCTAGTGCGAGTGGGCGTGGCCTGAGGTCAGGCTGGGTAATGGCGGCAAATGTGAATTATCGGTCACCCGCGGCAGCGTTTACCTCGGCTGCGCGGGGCAGAAGATGAAGAGAGATGCCCAGGGGAGCACGAGACGAGGTAGGATTAGGTATTTGTTTTTAAAAAGCGATTTGCTCAAAGTTAAAATAACAGCGTTCTGTAACACACACACAAACAAAGCTCCCGGCTGTGCCTCAGGAGTGTCGCAATCTACTGGCGGGCTCGTAGTCAGTCCGTTTAAGTAGGCGAAGGGGGCATGGCCTAGTGCGAGTGGGCGTGGCCTGAGGTCAGGCTGGGTAATGGCGGCAAATGTGAATTATCGGTCACCCGCGGCAGCGTTTACCTCGGCTGCGCGGGGTCAGAAGATGAAGAGAGATGCCCAGGGGAGCACGAGACGAGGTAGGATTAGGTATTTGTTTTTAAAAAGCGATTTGCTCAAAGTTAAAATAACAGCGTTCTGTAACACACACACAAACAAAGCTCCCGGCTGTGCCCCAGGAGTGTCGCAATCTATTGGCGGGCTCGTAGTCAGTCCGTTTAAGTAGGTGAAGGGGGCGTGGCCTAGTGCGAGTGGGCGTGGCCTGAGGTCAGGCTGGGTAATGGCGGCAAATGTGAATAATCGGTCACCCGCGGCAGCGTGTACCTCGGCTGCGCGGGGTCAGAAGATGAAGAGAGATGCCCAGGGGAGCACGAGACGAGGTAGGATTAGGTATTTGTTTTTAAAAAGCGATTTGCTCAAAGTTAAAATAACAGCGTTCTGTAACACACACACAAACAAAGCTCCCGGCTGTGCCTCAGGAGTGTCGCAATTTTCTGTTTCTTGTAAGCGCACTAGGCGCTGGGAGGTGCCTGGCTCCTGCATCACCCTTGCCTTTGATTTTGCCCTCATTGTTTACCCTTTCAGTTCCTTGTAAGCACACTATGCGCTTTGAGGTGCCTGGCACCCATGCATTGATGCACATTCGATCGCTGTCTTTTAAAAGAATGTATCCCACCTTTCTAGTTGTGCTGTTTGCTGCCGCCCTGCAGCTCAGGCTTGTTTCCTTCCCTGCCTGCCTGCCGTGTCAGTCAGCTGCCGCCGATCTCCGGAGGCGCAGGCGGACCATAGCCACGCCCCTAGAGCCAGGCTACATATTCATGGCATCTGCGCGGCTCCGCTGCTGGCGCCTCTAAGGCACGCCAAAGGCAAACCTGCCAGCACCCGTCAGTGCCAGGATGGCGCCAGGACCCCTGCTCCGCACACCACCCAGTCCCTCGCTAGAAGGTTAGAGGTAGGTAGGCATGGCTGCTAATTCCGAAACGACTTAGTGAAGCTCAATTATCCTGCGAGAGATACGTGCTCTCACTTTTTAAACCTATCACAGAAACCCAATGGCTGCAGTAGTTGCGATTTCCCCCGAGGTGTACTCCATATTGTGGAGCCTATTGGTAGGACTAGTCAATCCAACATTGGGAAGAAGCAATGCTTACTACTTAACTGTCGCTCGCTACCCAAACACACACTGGAAATAGCAGACCTTATCTCTGAATTCCAGCCTAACGCCCTCTTTCTAACTGATATATGGCTAACAGAAACCTCTGCCCCTGACATACTATATGCAGTTCCTCAAAATTATGCCATACTTCGCCTGGACCACCCCACACTTAGGGGGGAAGGGCTGGCGATAATTTTTAAATGTAATCTGCGCTGCCAACTGAATCCAATTATTAGGGCTCATTCCGAGGTAGTCTTTTTTAGCCTTACTCTAAACAGTCAGCTTCCACTGACTGGGATCTTAATCTATCGCCTGCCAGGTTCAGCTGCAACTTTTGTGAAAAGCTTAGCAGACACGAATCCAGACTATACAGTTAGATATGTTCATTTCACAGTTTTAGGGGACCTCAACATTCATTTATATGATAAGGATTGCCCAACCACGAAAAATCTAATGGAAGATTTGAGCATGTTCCAACGTACTCAAGTGTTAATGCCCCCACGCATGCTCTGGGCCACATTTTGGACCCAATTTTTACCAATTCACACTCCTTAATAGTGGCCAAACCCATCCCGGTGGCATGGTCAGATCACCACCTGATCACGTTTGGAACTACAGAGCTTCCACAGGAAGGGGTACTGTCCCAAAAATGCACCTCGTGGAAATAGGCCTGTATTACCCTGATCTCTCTTATGATGGCCCTCAGCTCCAATAGACCGATTCTCAAAGCCTGCCCATCACTGTCTAATACACAGATCAAGGGGTGGATTAATCAAGCCGTAGACACTTTAGCACCACTTAAGCCAACTACTAGCGGGTGGTCTAAAGCCTTTGCACCCTGGTTCACAGAGGCGCTCCAAGAAACTAAGAGATCCTGTAAAAGGTTAGAGCGTGCATGGCGCAAAGAATACAATGATTATCATAAATCTATGTACCTAGCAGCCTTAAAGAAGTACCACAAGGATCTCAGGCAGGCCTGTGCAAACTACTATGCCTTACAAATTGAACACTCGAAAAATTCTACCAGGGAGCTTTTTCAGGTAATTAAGTCCCTCACCTCCTTGGAACGTACCACAGCGACAATTCCTCCATCTACTGAGCACTGTAATCAAAGTGCATTATCCTTTTTGAGCAAAGTGAATAACATCTACACCTCTTTCCCTGAGAGTGCCAGCACTGTTAAAATGTCTCCCCCCTCTTGCACTCTGCCAGACACCCCAGGTAAGCTCCTTAACCTGCAATCTATCTTATAGACTGACACGCACAGTCTAAGGCTCAGAGTTAAATCTGGATCCCCTCTAGACCCTACCTCTCCAGCTATCTTGGAAAAGGGCAGTGCTGCTATTGTCCCAGTTCTTACTGAGCTACTTAACCTATCTTTCTGCACTGACCTAGTCCCGAAAGAGTGGAAGCATGCCATGGTCATCCCTCTATTCAAAATCCTAACCTAGACCCATTACTGTCTGACAACTTAAGACCTATCTTGCTACTTCCTTACTTTGCAAAAATTGCGGAGAAGTTTGTAAACCAACAACTAATGCAGTATGTAGAGGCACATGATCTCCTCCATGAGACTCAGTTCGAATTTAGATCCCCCAGTAGCACGGATTCGGCACAACTCCTAGCTTCAGACTCAATACAGAAAATTGCTGATGTTGGTCAAACAGCTTGACATATATAGCGTCACTTTTGTTATGGTCTCTCACGGCCTGCTACTTGACAGACTTCATCTTGAAGGCATAGGAGGTGTGGTCCTAGGTTGGCTGGCAAGTTTTTGGGAGGGTCCTACCTTTCAAACTACTCTGCAACCCTATGTCTCGTCCATTCCACACTTGAAACAGGGGGTGCCTCAGGGCTCTGCCTTGAATCTGACCCTCTATAATCTGTACATGCGACCGTTGGCAGACCTGTTGAACAAACATAGGGTGCAGAGGGTGTCATATGCAGATTACATGCAACTGATCCTCACATTGGCCCGGAACAACAGTAAAGCGGCAGAGGATTTTCATCTCTGCCTGGAGAACATGGCGAATTGGATGAAATACAATTGCCTCAGGCTGAAAGTCAGTAAAACAGATATCCTAGTGGTGGGAAAACAACCCTGCATCTGGTCTTAAAAATCTTGCAGTCTTGTTTGACTCCACACTATCTTTCTTGGACCAGATCTCGGCTCTCACAGGTACCTGTTTTTGGATTTTAAAAATAATGAAAAAATTCTAGGGGTCATCCCAGACGATGCTAAAAAGACAGCAGTACAGGCGCTGGTGACATCCAGAATACATTATTGCAATGCTCTTTATCTAGGGGCACCAAAGAGGAGCACATATATATATGCTCCAACAGGTGCAAAAAGTGGCAGCTCGGATGCTGTTAAATAATCCTAGATTTGCACCGACAGGTAGTGACTTGGAGACTTTCCATTGGCTCCCTTTTGAGGAGAGGATCTCCTTCAAAGCTCTGGGCTATGTCCATCAAATAGTGCAGGGCAAGGGCCCGTAATAGCTCCACCCTGTGATACATTCCTAATATCCCACTCACTGTCTGAGATCAAATGGAACTGGACTGGTCTGCATCCCTAAATTCAACAGAAAACGCTTTGGAGGTATCTCTTTCAGTCACCTAGCAGCTAAGAGGTGGGATTCTTTACCTTCGTACCTAAGACAGGAGACATCAGGTCTAGCCTTTAGGAAACAACTTAAAATGTGGTTGTTTAGGAAACATCTCCCTCCCAGGAGTCTCATCTCCTACTCTCTCTCATTTATGATTCTAGCCTTGAATGGAATTCAGCACTGGGACATCTCCGTAATGGAGTAACCATGGCGCCATATAAACTGCCTTGACATAACATGACTTGCAGATGGCACACAAATACTTTTTCAACTGGAATGCCCCAAAGACATTGGAAAATCACCAAATTTCAGTTGTCTCAGAGCCGTGAATCAATGGATGACATGGAGCCATCTCAAATTGAATGCTCCCAAAACTGAAACACTCAAGTGCATCGATTAGAGATTAGAAACCTCAGAATGACCATGGACTTCAAGCTATCAATGAATGCTCAAGTGGACAAACTAGCAAGATCAAGCTTTGTTACTATAAAAGCTCTGCGATAGAACTTCCCACACCTGGGATTTCCACGCAAGGTCCAAGATGCCATCTTTTTTTTTGTCCAAACTCGATAATGCTAATAGCATCTACCATGGATCACCTTTAATAACGATGAAAAGATTACAGCGGATTCAGAACTCTGCTGCCAGACTACTCTTAGATACATAGCTGCAAGCCCACATCTCCCCTGCCTTGAAAGCCATTCATTGGTTACTGGTTGCCAGAAGACCCACATTCAAGCTGCTTTGGATCTCCCACAAAGCGATACATGGGATAGGACCACTCTTCATCAGGAATAAAATCACAAAATACATTCAACAAAGGAACTTTCGCTCTAGAGTGGCACCTCGCCTCAAAATCCCACCGTACAAGAAAGAAACCATGAGTGGCACATCCTTCAGCCAAAACTATGGAACTCTTTACCCCCGAGCATAAGATCAATGGATAACCATCTTATCTTCAGAATACTACTCAATTGGCCCTTCACCACATAACCACCTTACTCAATCATAAATATACAGCATATCCCTCTGTATATAAGCATTTATTTGGACTATAGATGTGTACCTACATATGTGTATTGCTTTGTATAAGTGTGCATAATAATTATGTTTTAAAGATATAGAAATTTGTTAGTTCTGCTTAAAAGTTTACATATTTCTTACAGTTAAATTGTTCTATGTTTAACATGTATATAAGTGACTGCATAAATAAGTAAACCTTTTCATCATAACTATTTATCTACAATTGCTTCACTATGGAATTACAAAAAATTCAAACAAATAAATTCATTTACAGTACAGCAACATTTGACCGGGGGGCAAGATGGCCGCTGACTGACCTCTGTGAGAGCTGCTGGGGAGACTCTCGCCTCGAGGTTCTACAGGATTACTGAAAATGTGCTGATATGCCATTGATTTTCCACCCCATGCTTACGTTATTTAACCAGCTGCTTTGGTGGGTGATGCATCGCGGTCTGCACCGGAGTTCCAGGAGGCTGGTCACGCTGATCGAGGCATTGCAGCAGGAGACCGAGATAGGTGCTGGGACACTGAAGAGGAGCTCGATCCGTTCTGGTTACAGCAGCGTGATGGGCCAGAAGTCGAACAGATGCGTGAAAGATGCACAGCGGGATCTCTCGAAGGAGCTCGTGGCCGCTGCTGGTGTCGGTGCAGGCTTCATGGCACCGCGAGGATCAGACCAACCTCAGCGTGGCCCCCTCATTAAATAAACTGAGGAGACGGGTGGTAAGGCGAAGGACGGTGGTGGCAAGCTCCCTGTGGCCGGAACGGAGTGCTCCCTGCGACAGCCTACAGTTGCAGAAGCCTTTCGGTTGGTATCTGCTTCAGCGGCTACGAACAGAACAGAGGGCGCCATCAGCCTAGCTGAGGCCGGGCCGGAGGGAATGGCTGAGCCCGGTTTGGCTCCACCTGGCGATGATGAAACAGTGTTGCATCAACATCTCAGACGGGAGCTGGTGCAGCAGGGGACGGAGGCTGCGGACCCTGCTACCCTCACAGGACAACAGGCTCTACCAGTGCTGTAGGACTCATCTGATAGCATGATAGACACCGAAAGGGGTAAAGCTCAACCTCTCAGCCTGATTTTAGAGCCTGATTCAGCAGTGAAAGATAATGGCAGTACTTTTACTATGACTATGACTAAAATTACAAAACGGCTCCACCTTTGGGAAATGCAAAGGGGCAAAATATAAAAATGCTAAGGCCTTAACCCATCTTAGGATCCCCAGAGGGGGACAAGTTCTTTTCACTCAATGATGACATGGATTTCTTGCTTTCAAGTGATGGTAATACATCGAAAGTGTCTGACTCTGAGGACTCCTTTGCTACACAAAAAGTGCAGCGTAACAAGACTACGGTTCAAAAACGCAGGTCTAAGTTAAGAACGGCTCTCATGAGGAAGAAGCAGCCTGTATACTTAAATGGGATTATTTAGCTACCAGACAGGTTTATGAGGATGATGGACTGGCTAGTGCCCTCGATTAGATACCTTGAGGCATGCGATTGACATTTTTTGGGACTAAACGCTCAATATGAAAGTTTTGCTTACCCCTGAACACATGCTCTTAGGGATAGATGGTAATGAAACACAAGATTCATCTTATTACTTCCTCTTTCTAGCTATGGCCACGTTGCGGATTTGTATAGCTGCTGCCTGGCTGGATCAGGCAGCACCAACGTTCCAGCAATGGCTTGCCAGACTTTTAGCTTCCTACAATCTTGAAAAGGGGATTCATGAAAGAAAGGGTAAAAAAGGGAGAATGCTAGGTAGGCGAATCTGGGCTCCTATTTATAGATGTAAAGAAGATATGGCTGTCAGGTGATTTTCAAATCTATAACAAAGTGGTAGCTCCGTAACTTTCTCTTTTATGTGATGCTAGATTTGAAAATAATAATTAATTTTGGTTTCTTCCGTCTAGTGAAGGACTGTTTTGTAATTGTCTTAAATGATCTGATGGTTCCTGGGCATAGCGTAACTGAGTAATTTTTCCTCAAGTATTAATTGTTTGTAAGTAAATTGCTCATTCTACCACTCTTTCCAATGCACTACCGTATTTCTCTCCCAATAACTCTATGAATATATCCTCTACATCTGTCATTCATCCAAAACCCCATACCACTACTATGATCCCCCAAATAACCCTTCCTA
The DNA here is from genome assembly GCF_964204655.1 of Triturus cristatus. Classification (NCBI taxonomy): domain Eukaryota; kingdom Metazoa; phylum Chordata; class Amphibia; order Caudata; family Salamandridae; genus Triturus; species Triturus cristatus. Next base: position 563,622,722 of record NC_140590.1, read on the forward strand.
GACTCTTCCCTTCTTCACCCATCCTTGCATCATCTTATACCTCTTTTAGTATTTAGATCTCCCAAACAAGCCTTTATAAACCCTTCCCTCTGACTCTTCCCCTCCACCTCCCCATTACTCATCCCAAACCCCCTCCTACTGCCATAAACACCAAAAAACAACTAAAACTTTCTAGACCCTTCCCTCTTCTATCTCCCCACTATTCCTTTTCAATCCAAATAACAGACTAATATGTCCCCACTCACATTAATTTCATATTTCCCTATAATAATTCCCCACTAATCCTGTTTGGTTTCCAGTGTAGCTTGCTTCCTGCCAAAAATCACTTCAACATCTCTTCAGGGGTAGCAAACACTATATAAATGCAAACCCTTCCCTCTTCTGTACCTCCACTATCCTTTTTAATCCAAATATCTAACTAACATGTCCACCGCTCGCATTAATTTCATATTTCCCCAGACCAATTCACCAGTAATCCTTTTTTGGTTCCGGAGCAGCATGCTTCTTGCCTAAAAGCACTTCAACACATCATCAGGGTAGCAAGCGCTATATAAATGCAAACCTTTTCCCTCTTTATCACTCTACTATCCTTCTCAACCCAAATAACAGGTTAGCATATCCACCGCTCAAATTAATTTCATATTTCACTATACTAATAATATATTGGTTCCAGAGTAGTGTACTACTCGCCAAAAAAGCGATTCAACACCTCGTCAGAGGTAGTAAGTGCTATATAATTGCAATACAATGCTAAAGAAAATGAAAAGATTAGTTTGAGTAAATAGAGTGAAATGAATATGAGTTAAACAGAATTTAAAGGGAGAGAAAAAACATCACAGTAATTGAAAAAGCAAAGAAATAATGCAAAAACAAAAGGGGAGCAAGGAATAATTCCAGAATTGAAAAATAACGAGAGAGAATGCATGAGAGGAAAAATGGAGAAAGAAAACAATTTGGCTTTTTAATAATAAACACCTTCCTTATTTGCAGGTAGACATGGGTCTGGTGTTGATATCTCACATGACACCTCTCTGACTCCCTATTCAACCCAGGCGTGATTATATAACAAATTAACACGGCAGCCGAACCAAGGGTCTGCCTTGGCTCTTAGAGCCCGTGCAGGAGCTGGACCTTGATAATGTTTGTATTAATATTTGAAAGTTTTGACATTAATCGGTCACATGATAGCGCTGCACTGAGAAGTACTTATTAAAAGTGATAGTTTTAAAAACATGGATTTTGAACCATTTCTACCTCCGACCCTACATTGGTGACAGTGCCATTAGTAAAATAAGAGGCAAGACAGTTGTTATGTGAACCATGTCTGCATCCCAGATCACTAGCAAGCAACTTTGCGGTCAATTAAATCAAACACAGTAGGATTTTGTGCAGCTGGTATTCTGAAATAATATATTTGAAAGTGCTTGTGAATAAAATATATGCCTCAGATCACAAAATGTAAGGAGGGAAGCCACAATTTATCCAGGCTTTCTGGTTTCACTCTGTAAAAATCAGTCACTAAGTGCGTGTGATAGTGTCTCCTTATTAGGTTAAGTCTTTGTTTTTACCTCTTTGGGCATTTTCAGCAATTTGTTTATAACAAAAACTCAACCCTAAGGCATTGGAGCACTTTATATCAGCAATATTGACATTAAAAAAGGTCCCATTCTGTTTTAGTCAAGCGACCACACTGTGGCATGGAATCTATGTGGTAGGTGGCTGCGCTGCCCGGGTTCTGCGCTTGGGACCTTATCGGACTATCCACACTAGGCGACATTATGAAGGGGGCAGTGCTCAAATCCTATAAAAAGCTGCAGGATAAATATCAGCTCCACCATAGCCAGTTCTATAAGTACCTACAACTTAGACATGCACTGACACCATATATTAAGGATCTGACAGATTTACCAGAGTTTAACCCATTAGAACGGCGGCTGTTAATGGGTGATATGGGAGCCACTAGATCAGACAACTGTACCAAACTTTAGTCACACATATACACACCACATTGGGTGCGTTGCAGGTGACGTGGGAGGGTGATATCACAGACCTAAATGACGATGACTGGACAGAAGCCTTGGCAGGTCCCCGAGGCACTGCCATCGCAAAACGGTATAGTTTAATCCAGTTCAAATACCTACACCGAGTATATGACACAAGGCCCCGCCTCTGGCGCATGGGAGTAATATCTTCCCCCACATGTCTCCAATGCAGCAGGGAGGAGGGGACTTTCCTCCACCTCACTACCTTTTAAGCACAGGGTCATCTCTTGGCTAGTTCAAGTGTTATCCTGGAACCCAAACTAGTTCTCCTACATAGCACAGATGGGAACAGAGGCAACAGGCATAAACAACACCTCTTGTGTTTGGGTCTAACACTTGACAAAAGAGATATTGCTCAACACTGGAGGGGAGTCTCCCCACCCTTGGTGGGTGGGTGGAAGCGAGCCATGGACAGATGTATGGGGATGGAACTGGAAGTATTCCAGGCATGGGGTTGCCCTAAGAATCTTAATAAAATCTGTAAACATTAGGCAGAGTATAGGGGTATTGACCTGTCTTCTGCACAGCCCCTAGTATCCCTCACAGAGCAGGAAATACAGTCATATAGTCATGGACAGAACAACAGCTCATAGTTTTCACTATTGCATTCCATTCTGTGTGGTAAGGGGTGTGGTATCCGGGCTGTGCCCGTGTTTTAGAAGTTCCGAAACATTGTTATTGCTCAGAACTGTGCTACCATTGATATGTTTCTATATGGGACTTTCAGGCCATGCTGTACTACCAATAAAATCTCAATAACATTTGTTATAAAAAAAAAAATAAGGTCACATTTTTTGACATGGGGAGGTTAAGTGATTTGCCCAGAATCACAGAATGTTGAGCCGATGTTGAGACTTGAACCTGGTTACCCAGGACCAAAGTAGACAGCTCTGGATGTAAATGTCAGAGCGTTACAGCAGAAGGGTAGAGATGTTGGTGCCTGCTGCCAGTGCCCTGAGTCACATGATTGTGAATAGCTAAGCACTAACATTTTACAGGGCAACCACCAGCACACAAAGTAAGAAAGCTGGCACTGGCCTTTTTTCACTCCAGACTTCTCGGAGCCTTGGTAGGTTAAGGGAAGAACTTTTCAGAACCAGTGGGGGGGGGAGTAGCATAGGACATTCCCCCACTTCAAAGGCTGGCAATAGGTATAAATATTGCACCCTCAGAACACCTCCTCAGTACACTTCGAACTTGTGGAAGACTTAAGATGAACATCCTGGATGCCTAGAGGACCGACCTGCTGCTTGAGGCCTGCCTTGGTTCCCAGAGGTCTGCCCTGCTGCTAGAGACCTGCCTTGATGCTTGAAGGAGAACTGTACCATCTCCATGAACGCAGGATCACCAGACATGAGTCCATGGGATAGTTGGCTGGCCTTTTGTGTGAGCTGCATGGGCATAACAAGCTCCATAAACTTTGAACTCTGCCTCTCATTTTTGCTGAAGTGAGCCTTAAGCCTCCTAAGTCCTGCACTCTTGGACGTGATGTTAGAGGTCCTGCTCCTGCCTAACCCTAAAACTTAGGACTTTGAAAAAGTTTCACCGAAAGTACCAGACGAACTGACAGAACACAAGGATCTGCCTGACAGTTGATCTGCACATGGTCAGCCGTGGCCACTGCAGGTAAGAGCGGTGGGGTGGTCGGGCCGGCTGGGGGGGATTTCAAGAGACGAGCACAAGGGAAAATTAATTATTTTTTTTATTTCTCCTTGTGGTCATCTCTCGAAATCCCCCCCGCCCCCCAGCCGGCCCCACCAACCCACAGCTCTTACCTGCAGCGATCGCAGCTGCCCAAGGTATATTGCCAGTTGGTCTGACTTTGCAGTAGCTCCTGCTATGTTATTCTACCCAGCAGCAAATCCTGTTCACCAGGACATCTCAGCGACAATGTCTGGCCTCATGGAGCACTCTTCTGCTACAGCTTGTAGCTCTGTCCTGCTGGGGGTACTTGGCTTCCAAAAAGTTGCCTAAGTGTGAAGGTAAAAATCTTCACTGGGCTTGATGGTGACCAGCTCCCCATCCATGACGACAAACTCCTCAGCCTGGAAATTCTGCTTCTTCTGCTCAGAGCTTTTTTCTGCCATTGTCAATGCTTCACCAAGACTTTGTCCACCGCTCCCCGGCAATGACAACTCCTCTTTGGATGCAGCATGCCTTTTTCAAAATTTCATCTCAGTCCAAAGGTCAGCCAAGACCAGGCCCAATCTACCTTGCGTATCTGACTTGTGCTCCATCATGACCAACCTTAACTTTTGACCTTATCCCGGTCTCACACTTTCAGATACGCGCGGTTGGCATTTTGGTCTTTTAGCTGCTAGATTTCACTGAAAAGGTTAAAAAATTCTGGTTATACTGATAGGATTTATTTTGTTTTGGTGTTATTTTACTTATTAAAATATATTTTATTTTTCAAAATTGGGGATAGGATTTTATTTGTGTTTTGTTTTCACTTTACTACTGTTTGCTGCATAAATACTTTACACAGTGACTATAAGTTAAGCCTGAAAGCTTTTGCGCCAAGCTAGCACAGGGCTCAGCATGACTTAATTCAGTGACTTTTGTGGTTCACAGTGACAGGGTTGTAGTTGTGCTTGAGTAGCATTTCATCCCCTCCACCAATAAGAGAGGATGTGGTCTTACAGCTAGAGCAGTCGACCTCAACACTGGGGAACTGGGTTCGAGTCTAGGCAGGGATGCTCAACATCCTGTGATTCTGGGCAAATCACTTAATCTCCCCATGCCTAACAAAAATGTATGAGTCCTCATGTAACACAACTGGTGCCCATGTAAAGTGCTCTGGTACCTGAAACCTTCAGGTCAAGTTCACGCTATATAAAACTCTAGGGGTAAAAATAACCATATTTCTTACAGTACTGTAACTCACTATTTCAGATATTCTCATGCTGCTTCTGAAGAAGCAGGGCGATGACCTGTCCATATTTTTACACTAAAATATGTTCTTCATTACAGCTTAAAGCCAACATGCTTCTTCCTCACTGTTAGAAATGGGGTTTCTGGTTGGCTGAGGTATGCACCCTGTACAAGCAGGAACCACAGTCCCAGTCAGGGTAAGTGTCGCACTTGACCAGGGCAAAGTCAAAAGTTCAGTCCAACCGCAATAGAATGTTGATCAGAGAGAGGAGTCACGCAGACCCGCTGACAATCCTTGGATGCATCGATGCTTGGGGACGATGTGGTGCGCAACAGAGAGGATGCATCATAGGTGCAGGTGATGTGTCGGTTCCTGGAGACAATGCAAGATCTTTGAGGCATTGGTGCTTGAGGATGATGCGTTGTGCAAAGGAGGTGATGCGTGGGTTATGGGAGAAAGGCTCTAGTTTCTGAAGGTGGTGCAGCGTTGGTGACGTGTCAATGTCAAGAGCAAGGGGAGTCAATTTTCGTTGTGGCGAATTCGAACCGCCGGGCTGAAGTCGATGCATTGGTCAAAAGCCACTAAGGGCCGGGAATGCATTGGAGTTGGGATGGTGCACAATGGATGTCGGTGATGCGGTGTCTGAGACTCATGGAACAGTGGTTCTTCAGAGGTGCTGTGGAAAAATCAGGCCTTTGTTGAAATTCGAGGTCGCTGCGTCATGAATTCGGTGAGCGCTGTCCATGGCTTCGGTGCAGGCAGCAGCGATGCGCCAGTTTTGCGGGGATGCACAGGTTCCAAAATGACGATTTGGAGTCGATACGTACATTTCTTGGTTGCAGCACAGAAACTCACGTCCAAGGGCCCAGGACTGGATTTGGCATCATTTGGCAGAACATGGCCCACAGGTGAGAGCCCTGGCAGGGCTGTAGCCATGGGGGGGTGAGAGCGGGGCCTGGCCAGGCCATAATGTGCTCTGGCCCCCCCAACTGATAACCCATACCAATAGCCTGCCCAAGTGAACCCCCTCCACATGGAGAAGGGCAAGGCAGTGCCTATAGTCATGTTTTGGCAATTGTGCCTCTAGATCCTTGTGGCTTTCTGTCACCTCGGTCTCAAGTAGTCTCAACTCCCACTCCATATTCAGAAGCACCCTGCACAGGGCCTTACGGACCCCCCCACATAGTGGCTATGCATTGCCCTCTCATGACCACCTTGTGGGCATCCCACTCCAGAGCTCTAGAGGGGGTGATGTCTGTGTTAAATACAAAATATTGCGTAATATGTGTTGACAGGGCCTTCCTGAAGGGGGGTTCTGTGGTGCCTCGGTGTGGAACCTCCAGGTCCGTAACATCATCATCAGTGGGCAGTGATCTGAGCGGGTACGTGACAAGGACTCCATCATAGTTATCTGCGTGCCCATTAGTTCATTGCAGAGAAAAAGATCAAGCTTGGTGTACAGGTCATGGATCAGGCAATAAAACAAGAAGTCGCTGGTGTCTGGATGGTGCAAGCGCCACATACCCAACATGCTCTAGTTAACCATTCACCCCTCAAAGTATTGTGCACCCTGACACACATAGCGCCGTTCAGCCGAGAAGTGGAGGACTCCCAGGCAGCATCCAGAACACAAATAAAGTCATTGCCCAATATGTTGGGATTGTATGGGTCCTAGAAAATAGCTGGGATAAGGAGACCTAAAAAACAGCAGAGTGATTAGTGTTGGGGGCATAAACAACCAACAGTGTGAGGGAGGTCCTTCCATCCTTCCACCACCACGTACCTACCCTCAGTATCAACTCTGGGTATGTCTTTCACAAATGGGACCCCCGTGGCAATCCATATCATGACCCCCTTGAATACATTACTGTTGTAGTTCCACACACCCGTCCCCTCCATTTTGCATGTACTTTTTGTAATTCTTCCCTCGTCAAATTCATCTCTTGTAAAAAAGCTATGTGTGTGCAGCTGTGATTAAGATATGTATGAGCCCAGTATCTCTGTGTGGTAGTGGCCATGACCATAATGTTTCACATCAGTAAGTTATAGTGTGGGGCAGAGTGGCCTGTAGGTGAGTCCATTGGGTATGGTGATAAGTTGTGATGCGTCATGGTCTGTGATTCTCATTCCCCACGACTCCAGTGCGCGGGTCCCCCCAAATGCCCCATCGGCGTTCAAGAGACCAGTGCAGTACAGGACCATGCCATATAATGATATGTTTATAACCTCACTCTTGCTGACCAGGACTCCTCTAAATGCCCAACCATAACCATCAAATGAATGAACATCAGCTAAAGAGAAATGCGTGATAAAATACATGTCCAGTTTGGAGAGGTCAGTGGTCACAGACACAAAGCAAGGCCCTCTCCAATGATATGGGCGTCCAACCCTCTCTGATGAGGCTCCAAAGTGTCTTCAATAGTCACCGGTGAGCAGTCCACACCACTTATCACACAGCAAGGAACAAGCCCCACCCCTCATAGCAGATCATCTACCAGCCGTAGCATCAACTCTGGCCTCCAGAAGTCCTCCCCAGCACCGCCATGGAGCCATTAGTATCTGACTGTTAGAGGCACGGCCTGATCGCAATGCCTCAAAATAATTCAGACGATATTGCACCCCACTTCCCCTGCCTGTGCCATGAAGGGGCGGCTCTAGGTCACCCACTCCTCCTATGCCTCAGTTGCAACGTCAGCTATTTACCAGTGTTCCAGTCATCTCATGTGGGCTTCACAATTCCCTTGGCATGTTACCAGGTTTATGCATCTCCAGGAGTCAATAATGGATTCACTCATCATTCATCACCTCAAGTTTAGCAGGATAGAGAAGAGCATACTTCAGGCCTAGCTCCTGGAAAGGTTGGATTGGGATCAAAAATAGACCCTGGGGAGGAGGAGCCAAGATGGCGACCGGGACGGCAGCGTAGATTCCCGGCTCCGTGAACCTCCGCATCCCGCACGGATATCCTGCACGAGATCCTCAGTCTGCGCCATGAGATCGTGTTTGTGAATGAGAGTGGCAACCGATTGTGTGACTCCGAGGTTTCTGGCTGCCGTACCGCCGGAGAAATCTGCAGTTGAACTTTGCGGCCCGTGCAGCCCCGGAGCCGGGACCTCGAGTGGACGCCTTGGCCGGGTGGCAGTTTAACAACAGCGGCCTGTGGTGACTGGGTGGAGCCGGTCCACCGGAGCGGTGCTGCCCTCGGCCTGCATTTTGCCGTAGTCGCTCCCACTGCTAAGCGTAGCGGACCGAGGACATGCCCGGGGGTGCAATTCTCAGATTCTTCGATGCTTGCCCCTGTCTTTGACGGTGAGCTGCCCGGACGCCGCCCCTAGCTTGCCCTGATCCTTGCGGGCTGCTCCCGGCTTTTCGCGGGAGCTGGTCCGTGGCGGGGACAACTGTTGCCCGTGACCACGCAACGGCGGAATTTGTGCCTGCCCCCGGACCCCTGTCTTCGGCGACGTGGACCTCGAGGCGCTTGTCCCTGGGTCCCGGCCCCAATACGAGTCGGGCCTTCCTGGCGGCCATCTTGTGGCTATGCAGCCTACCATCCTGTCCACTGGGTCGCAGCAGGATTGGGAGTGTGTGACTTCTGGGAGTGTGGCGGAGCGATCGCAGAGAGCTGTGCTGGGGTACGGCGACCTCCTAGAGGCCCTTGGTGCCCTTCATTTCTCCTTGGCTCGTGGCGCCGGGGTCTTGGGGAGTAAGCTCGATGGTGTGGCATCAGCGTTGGGACAGTGGCGGCATGCTGGTCCACAGGTACACAGGGGCTTCCCACACTGCACACAGGAGGATAATGTTGCGGCCACCCCTGCGATTAGTGCACAGCCGGACACTCCGGACAGTATGCTACCGTGTGATCTGCTAACTGAGGGTTTGATCTGTTCCGGAGGTACTGGACCTGAGTGGAAGGTGGTGGCCTTGTCCCGTGCACGGCCTCCGGCGACCCAGGGACAATTCCAGCAAAGTTTGTCTACTTTGGCTGATTCAGCCTTCCTGGACCTTGTGTGCAGTGCAGATCCTGGGGCAGCACTGGGAAAGACGTCCCTCCATGATGCGGACTGTGTTGGTACTCAGAGACTTTCACCCCACCTGTGTGCGTCGCTTCCCGGTTGTTTTTGGACACTCCTTTACCTTGGAACATCGGACATGGTGCTGGGTCGAGGGGTAGGCATGGGCAGAATTGCAAAGAGTGGTCAAGGATGAGGCTGATCCTTCGGGGGTGGTCATCTAGTAGACGGGCGGACTCATGGTTGCGTACTCTCATGGTTCTTAGCATAGTTGGTGCATAATGCTCCCCATTTCCCCTTTTTTGATATGGTCGATTTGGTGCTGCTTATTGTTTGCTGTGGGGAGACTTCACCGTGCGGGAGGGAGAAGCCGGGGGTATGTTTTGAAGGCCCTCCTCCAATTTATTATACTTTCTCCACCCCCCCCGTCTGGTGGGGTTCTTTCTTACTCCTTTTTCCCTGTTTCTTCTATATTTCGGGTCTAGTTCCAGGGCGACAGGCACACTGCTGGGGGGGGGGGCATACTCATTTGCAGAGGTGCAGGGTGGGGGTTGGGGGAGGGGACTCTTTAGTCTTTATCTCTTTTTCCATGGCCTCCTTTTTCTTCTCCGCTTCTTCTTGTTTCTTCTTTTCTGGGATCAGCGCGGTACATCTCCTTTGTTGTGAATCGTTGCCTCTTCATGTGTGCCACAGTTTCCGGGGTGTTCTCTGGGCGTTAGGTACCGGGGCCTGCAGGCGCAACTGTTTTTGATATTCTTCCCCATCCGGACTTTCCCGTGTCTGCGCCATTGATCCAATAGATTGCTGCTTATTGCTTACGTCTATTATTCTTGCCCCTTATCGCTGTTGGGAAATTGTTTGGCACCTGATCCTACTGTCTTGTTTCATTATAAAATGGAAAACCCCTTTTTCTCCTGGTGTCCTACCTGCGCGGCTCACTGGCCGGACTATATTGGAATGAAGATCCTGCTCTCCGAGGTGCCGCCTGTGTTTACATTTGCTCTTATTGCTCTGATTGCTTAGCGGCCGGCCCCGGGGGGTTGTAGGCCCATACTTGTTAACGATTGAAATATCAATAAAGGTTTTTCAACAAAAATAAAAAAAAATAAATAAAAAAAAAAAAATAGACCCTGGCACGCAAAAAAACATAAAAAGTGAGCCACATTTTCGGATTGCCTTTCAGCAAAACACTTATTCGGAGAAGTTTTATGAAAGGAAGGCGGAAGGTCTCTGACAGAGGCATGTTTTGATAAATTCACTTAGATAAAAAAAGGCACAGATTAGTTCACACTGGTGAACCACACCTGAATACAAGTGAGGCAACTTCAGCTCAGGCCTCCTACCCCCACTCAATCTGCATACACTATTGGCCCAGTCCAGCGAGAGAAAGGGAGAAAGGGAGTGACACGGGGGCGCTAGGTGGCGCAAGTGCGGAATGGCTGCCTCTGGGTGATGCTCCCGCAGTCCGATGGCACAATCCGCTGGTTAATCCTGCTTCAAGGCCAGATACCACATAAAAATTGCAAAGCACTGGTGGAGAAATAGTCGCTGCGCAACCCAGGCGGGTCTCGTATGTGCTGGAGAAGGGAGACGTCAGTGAGCTGATGAAACTGCTCTGACCGGCGACGGGACCTGCTTGCTCAGAGCCCGGGCTGGGCGAAGCTCGCTCACGGGAGGCCGCGGTGCTCACGTGGCGTGTGGGCCGCGTCGTGCCGATAATACTGACTGCGGAGACGAGCACCTGTCAACGGAGGACGGATCGACTGACGTGGCATCCGGGCATGATCTGAAGCTCCAGACCGCGTGAGTACAGACCGCTGCACCGCGGGAGGTGGAGGACGCTGCGAGCGCGGCCTGCATCTGTGTCCGTGCGAGGTGAGGTGCGTGGGTACCTGCGGGGGTCTGGGACCCAGGCCGGGCAGTTTGAAGAAGGGAGCGGCGGTGGGGCTTTGCCACAACTACAAGATTGCCCTATCTGATCTTGCGGGTCCTGGAAAATCACCGGCGGAGGAAGCGAAGGGGGTGCTGAATTACGAGGCACTGCTGAGAGCGAGGCGATACCGCTGGGCTCGGAACTGGAGGCAACGGGAGCTGGCGGCTGCTGCTGCGCTGTGGGGCGACGGAGCACGATATCTCTGCCTGCGGGGACTGTCTTGAGAGAGTGGTGGAGACGTATTGGCGTGGGCAGTGCTTGCGAGCCGTCGCAGAGTCTTGTGGGCGCCATACGAGACTGGGCCCGGGCGCCTAGCGGAGCAACGGAGCTACGAAGGAGGCAGCACGCTGACACAGGATAGGAGAAGAACAAATCTGTAAAGAGGATTTAAGAGGCTACTGGAGGAGATACTAGTAGTGCAGTCCGCCTGCTATACAATCTTTGGTATACGATGTGTATGCTACATGCGGGGTCCAGCTGCTAATTTTAGGCTTGATTAGCGGAGGTATCCTTCCCTGCGGGCGATGCATGGGGCAGGCGCGACGCTTCCTCACAGAATACCAGGCAATGATGTGTAGGCTGATGTGCTGTGGTGGCCTGGGGTTATACGCGAGGAACGACCGCTGCTAGAAAAGACTGCCGGGTGTGTGAGCTGTCAACGAAGCGAGGACGATAGGAGGGCGACTAAGCATTGCCCCGGCCGCCCGCGCAGTGGGACTTCCGGACGATACTACATAGCAGGGTGACACCCTGGGCTTGACAAGAAGTGTAATACCCTGACCACTGACTGGCTGAGGCGGTTTGGGCTCGCTCAGAGCCATTGGTTGAGATACGAAGGGCTGTGTGGTCGGCTGGACTCCCCCCTGGCGGTTTGAGGTGTTACTTTGCTGCCCGGCGAAATGGGGAAATCAGATCCTAGACAGCCCCGGCTCCAATTTGAGGCGAAGAAGAGCTCCAAGATGCCCCCGGATGGCGACATCGGACCCATGACAGCAAGCGCTCGAGAGCTACCAACGGAGCCTGATGTTGATATGAAAACTATCCTCCTGGAAGTGCGGCAGGGTATAGCCACAATTGCGAGCAAAATGGACGATATGAACACACAAATGGATAATATTGCGCGCAAAATAGATGGTCATGAGGAGCGACTCAAAGAGGCAGAGAAGCGCATATCGGACTCGGAGGACGCAACGGCGCACATGCAGGATACTATGGCTCAAATGGATGAGATCTTGAAAGTCATTGCGGCCAAGAGCGAGGACATGGATGCGAGAAGTCGCCGCAACAACCTCCGACTCTTAGGAATACCTGAAACCACCAATACGGGCAGGATGGAGCTGCATGTAGAGAAGCTGTTGGTGGCGACGATAGGGATGGAATCCTTTTCCCCCCAATTTGTAGTGGAGAGAGTGCATAGGTCCCTGGGCCCTACGCCTCCGGTGGGCGGGACGCCGCGCCCCATCATCGCTCGACTCCTCAACTATAGAGACCATGATGAGTCCCTTAGGCTGGCGCGGGAGAAGAAACAACTTCAATATGAAGGAGTAGAGTTCACTATTTACCCGGACTTCACCGCTGCGGTGCAGGTAGACAGGCGAAGATTCCTTCCTGTGAAACAGAAGCTCAGGCAGGCACAAGTTGATTATGCGCTGTTGTACCCGGCCCAGATCCGTATCACTTATCAAGGCAAACAAACATTCTATACTAAACCACAGCAAGTCGAAGAATTTCTGAAACAATTGAGACGACGTAACAAAACGGCGCAACCTGCTGCAGGCTCACTATCGCCCGCCACATCAGATAATGATTGAGCAGATAGAAGCGAGGAAGACAGATACTGTCAACAATGTTGGATGTTAGAGATGCGCCTCATCTGCACGCTGGATATGGTACCTTTGATGAACTATCTCCTGACATTACACAGCCTATTGGGTCTGGCGTTGGAGAACCTAAATGAACTGCATCGGACACCCCTGCTTCCTCTATGGGGTATGGAGGGCTCTCGCGTGCCCCTGAGGAGGCAGGTGTTACTTACGAGCTACCTAGTGATACACCTCACTTGGGAGATACCCTGTTTCCTTTGTTATTGTCTATCTATACTGAGCAGGGCTTACTAGCCCTATTGTTGTGGGTTAATTGGGGTAGGGAGGAGGGAGGGAACTTTGTTACTGGCATGGTTGGGATGCTTCAGTGGGAGGAGGGAAGGGGGATAGGTAGTTGGAGGGTAACAGAATATGTTATAATGTTTTCAGACAGACAACTACGCAACTATGCAGCTGTGGATAGTGGGGCAACTGCTGGATTACGAATAGCTCCTATCACTGCCAATGGAGAGCGCGGATGGCGGGACATTTGCTAATTGCATAGGGGTAATGTCCTGGAATGTAAGGGGGATGGGAGACCCTAGGAAAAAGAGACAGATACTTTCATATTTAGATCGGCATAAGATCAGCATAGCGTTTCTGCAGGAAACACATTTTGCTCCACAACAAAACATAGCATTTGCAGGTAAATGGGCAACTTACAGACTATTCTCCTCATACTCTTCCTATGCACGCGGTGTCGCCATCTTAGTTAAACGGCACACACCCTTCTCGCCAAAGGGAGAGTTCATAGACCCGCAGGGCAGGTACGCGATTGTCTGGGGGAGGTTGGGAGCTGACGCTGTCACGCTGGTAAGTTGTTATGGCCCGAATGTAGATGCGCCTGACTTTTTCTCAGTTCTATGGGGTAAAATACTGGCATTGGGAACCACACATGTCATTTGGGGGGAGATTTTAATGTAGCCTTCAACCCTAGCATGGACAGATTCACGGCGCTGTCGCATCACTACAACCGCTCACAGGCAACGATGCGAGATATCATGGAAGAGGGGGGACTGATAGATACTTGGCGTCACATGCACCCTCAGTCCACAGAGGGCACGCACTTTATATCGAGCGCGGCGTCATGGGCCCGGATAGATTACTGTCTGACATCGAGAGGTCTGGGGCCGTCCATTAGAAGAGTAAGACATTTGCCACGCACGTATTCTGATCACTCGCCAGTGCATCTCATGCTTAATTTGAGGGAGGGGGGAGGAGCAAAATGTGTATGGCGACTGCAGCCCGCTGCCTTGCTAGATGCGGCATTCCATGCTGAGCTGGAGGAGGAGATTCAAGGTTTCTTTTAGAGAAACACAGGATCAGTGGACTCGGTGGAGATCATATGGGAAGCATTTAAGGTTACGATCAGGGGAGTGTGCATGTCAAAAAGTTTTGGAGTGCTCCGGGATATCCGGGAACGACTCCAGAGATTAGAAAGGGAACTGAAGACACTGGAGGTGCGGATGACTCAGGGAGACAGAGGACAGGCACATGTAGAGTTTAGGGACAAATTATCGGAATACACAGACACGGCAGACCGTGAATCCAAGTTCTTAGGGAAATACTGGCAGGCTCGGCGGTATGGGGAGGGAGAGCGTCCGGGGAAGGCGTTAGCGGAGGCTATCCAGAAGCCTACATTTTCTAATTATATTCTTGAAATAATGGACACGACTGGGGAGATGTGCCGAGATGCGACGGCAGTGCAGGATATTTTTGTAGACCACTATTACAAATTGTATGCAACACAGCGCGGAGACCCTCTAGAATTTGAGACGTTTCTGGGAGATGTTGCGTTGGGGTGGCTGGAAGATCACCATCGAGAGTTCCTATGCGCCCCCTTTGAACTAGATGAGGTTCGCGAGGCAATAATGCAGCAGAGGTCTGGTAAGACGCCGGGACTCGACGGAATCCCTGCTGAATTTTATAAAATTTACATGGATATTCTGGCCCCTATATTGAAGAAACTATATGAGGAGGCCTTCGAGGGTGGTACGTTACCTCCTTCCATGAGAGGAGCCCTGATTACATCTATACTGAAGCCTGGTAAGGAGCCGCAGTTTTGTGCCTCCTACAGACCACTATCACTCCTTAACTGTGATACCAAAATATTGGCAAAGCTTACAGCGAATAGAGTTCTCCTCCTGATAGATAAGCTTGTGCTGCCAGACCAGGAGGGCTTCATTCCAGGGAGGGCGACTTCGCATAACGTTCGTACGCTGTGCTCGGTCTTACAGAATGTGTCACCTGACCTTCCGCTGGCTGCGTTTTTCCTAGACGCTACTAAGGCGTTCGACTCAGTCGAATGGGATTATCTTTTTGGTATTCTGTTCCGCATGGGCTTTCCCCCGGGGTTTGTGTCATGGGTGCAGTTGCTCTACCGGCGGCCTACCGCTAGGGTGCTAATTAATGGTCGGGTTTCGCCTGCCTTCCCAGTTACGAGAGGGACTAGACAGGGATGCACCTTGTCCCCCCTCCTGTTCACCCTCGCGATCGAACCCCTGGCGTGTAGATTGCGACAGCACCACAACGACAGGGCGCTCCGATGTCCCTTGCGGCAAATACTGATCTCGCTATACGCTGATGATCTGACGCTATATGTTCGAGATCCCCATACTAACCTAAACCCTTTATTGTGCGAATTTATAGTCTTTGGAAAGCTCTCTGGAATTCATATTAATTGGGAAAATTCGCAAATTTTCCCCCTGACATCGGCAGCGGTCAAATTCCTATTGGACTACCCGCTTGCATGGTGCGACACAGATTTGAGATATTTGGGGGTTCACATATCGGGGGATAGAGACGAAATGATCCGCCTCAGCTATGGCATGGCCACATGTCGTCTTACCGCCAATATCACACGTTGGATTGCCCTGCCACTGTCAATGGCAGGTAGAGCTTCATTGATTAAAATGGTGATACTGGCGTAATTTTTATATCTATTTCTCAACCTTCCTTATCATCCGGGACGGTTCTTCTTTAAAACACTGCGCTCTGAACTTATGCGCCTATTCTGGGGCAGCAGGAGGCCGCGGGTCCAGTGGAAGGTGCTTACGAGACCTGCTGTGAATGGGGGATTCGATATCCCGGACTTTGAATTATATCATGCCTGCGCCCAAGCCTGTTACGTCTACTACTGGGTACATCCGCCGGCATGCATGCCACAGGTGGCGGCGGCGCACTGGCTAGCAGACCCGATCCCTCTAGATGGAATGATACATGCACAGCATCGTTCTCGAAGCACTGAGCCAACTACAACCACGGGCGCGGTAGATGCATGTCAGTATATCATGCGGGTCCTGGGGGTCTCGACTCTTTACTCCCCGACTTTGCCTCTGACATATCACCCACGACTGTCGCTGTTGCAGGAAGCGGGATTCAGACAACTATGCGCTCGAGTGTGCAGACAAACCTGGGGAGATCTGTCCTGTAATGGCAATTTTTGGACGTCCGCTCAATTTTTTGGTGACATACAACCCACCCCTTTGGAAATGTTTTTATATGTGAGATTACGGCAGGGTATGCGGGCTATTCTCCCGAGCTTTCCACGGGAGCCGACGATCCTAAAGCCGCTGAACCAGATGTTACAGAGCGCGAGTCCTGGACACCTGGTATCCAACTTGTACCGAGCGACACGAGCGGAGTGCGAGAGCCCTCACAGTGCTACGCGAGTGCATTGGACGGCTGATCTGGACAGGGACATTACGGATGAGCAATGGCAATACTGCTGCCTACAAACTGCAGAAATTTCAGCTAGTGCCAGGTTGCGCATAATTCATTATAAATTCCTGCAACGTATGTACTGCACCCCGGCTGGGATGTGCCGCTTTGGGCTGCGGGACACAGACCGATGCGACAGGTGCGGGGGACTGGGAGCTGGGTTCCTGCATTTAGCTTGGGAGTGCCCGAGGGTGAAGGAATACTGGGGACAAGTCTTCGAAGCGCTCTCTGAGATGACGACCTTATCGATAGACTGTGATCCTTTAATTGCGCTTCTAGGCTTCACTAGACACATTCCCAAGGCGCGTCAACGCTATGTCTCACTCTCACTGTTATTAGCGAAACGAAGGGTGGCTTGTAGATGGGGTAGAGGACGAGCCCCTACATTTAAGGAATGGCTGGAGGATCTGAAATACTGCCAGGACCAACTTACACTCTATGCAGAGACATTGCCCTGCACTTCGAGACCAAGAGAAATATGGGGTCCTCTTACGCAATACTTGCTGACTCATACTGTAGGTTCTCCCCCGACCAGCCCTGTAGCAGCAGGGAGCGATAGCAGAGTTCCCCCCTTGTAATCTAATACTGTCCAGGGAATCAGAGATGAGATACAGCTTCCTCCTCTTGTGGCAGCAGGAAGGGGCGCAACGTGAGAATAGGCCGCTATAGGCAATATGCAATGTAGTGTGTACCTAGTACTAATGAACTTACCCATCTGGAGCCTCAGAGTAAATAGGGGCTACACTGTGATATGTACTGTATCTGAGAAGGATCTCGGTGAGATGAATAAAGTGACCCCACAGGACATACCCGTATATGCCATTGGACACTTAAGGGAAAATTACCTGTAATTGTAGACATGCCCTGCTGTCTCCTTGCTTCTGTAAATTTGAATGTGGTGCTCATACACTCTGTCTATGTTGCTCTGTCTATTTACTGTATGAACTATTATTGCTTTGAAAATTACAAATAAATAATACAAAAATAAAAAAATAAAGGGAGTGACACCTCTGCCCCGTTGGTAAAAGGGAGGTAATAGAGGCCCATTTGTCTTTAGAACGGCCACTCAGGCACCCACTGGGCCGCTGGAGGCATCCAAACAGCATAGCTACCGCCCAAATCAGCCCCCAGGATACCGGCCCCTCGGCTATTGCCCAAGTGCCTGCCTTACCAATCCGACACTGGCTCCCGGAGGCGTTGCTTGTCCACACTATGCGAGTTGAAATGATGCTGCACCTCTACAGTAAAATCTAGGTAAGCAGTGATGCTGCTGCCCTCTAAGTGGACTTTTCATCCAAAACAACTGCAGAATCAAGTCTCTGTCACTATAATTAAGTAGTTTCTCAATTACAGGACTCTGCTGGGCCCCCGGTGGTGGCAGCCTCCCAGGTAGACAATGTGCTCTCTCTACAGAGCAGAATTGGGGTACATTGCCTGTCAGAACTGTGGTCATCAACAACAGTTTGAGAAAGAGTTCCATACTCAGGCCCTCCAAGCACTCCTGAAAGCCCAAGAAGTGGACCTTATTATGCCTCGAGCAGCCCTCTGCATCTTCAGAAGTAGAGAGGTCACCTCTGCCCTCATGTGCTTCAGTTGGTTTTGGAGTTTCTGCAATGTGGGTGACATTGTGGATAATGTGGATTCGTGCCAGAAACCGGTCCCAGGATGCTTTTTTCCGCTCCAGGGAAGACATGGCTTGACAAGACTGATTTGCATATGGCCATGTCTGAACTGGGGTGCGAAGTGAGCTAAAGAATGATGATGGATTAAACCCAGATCAGTTGACTGGGGGTGAGTGCTTGCAATGTTCAACACTCCGTCCATCATCCCCTTTGGTTTTGCTTTGTTCACCCTAAGTTGGCAGGGTATGCCCAGACGTGGGTCCCTTGCTCAATTTGCCACTGGATTCAAGCCAGCCACTGGCTGATGGCGGCTGATTAGCCAGAAACCGGTCCCAGGATGCTTGTGTCAGGTCCAGGGAAGACATGGCTTGGCAGTTCGGGCTGGACTGCTCCCATGAGGCACAGTCAGACTGATTTGCATATGGCCATGTCTGAACTGGGGTGGCGGAGTGAGCTAAAGAATGATGATGGATTAAACCCAGATCAGTTGACTGGGGGTGAGTGCTTGCAATGTTCAACACTCCGTCCATCATCCCCTTTGGTTTTGTTAATGTGAATTCAGCATCGTCCACACAGTCCACCAGTTTCCTGTGATCCGTACAGAGCAGGTTCACATTTAAGGAGACTCCATGGATCTTGGACGCAATATCTTCTCAAATTGGACAGAGTGACTGTGGAGAGTGGCCCAGAGTGGCCCAGAGTGGCCCAGAGTGCTTGGGGTGGGGTTCTTAGCAGATTTGGGTGTCACCATCATGCCCACATTGGTATCAGCCCCAAGTGAATGATCCAGCATGTTCTTGACCGTGCTCCATCGCCCCCAACTCTCCACCAGGTGCAGGCTGCAAGTGACTGCAGTACAGTGCTGGTGCTGCATGTGGTGTCCACGAGGCCTGCTCAAAGGAACCGAATGTGAAAGCTTCAAAAATGCAAAAAAATACTATAAACTGCTATCGAATAAAAGGCAACTTTAGTTGATCAATGGCTAAAGGGTAACCCATGAAATGTAGGGGATATGAGATATTATAGGAATGTGTGAGCCATAATATTTAGTATCCCTGTAGCAAAAGATATTGTAAAACAAAAGAAATGGTGCTATTTGGCATAAAAATACTCTGTTCTCCCCGTCAACATAAGACATTGAATCCTGGTAAGTTCAAACCAGAGAAACATAGGGGATACCAAACGTTATAAGCCAAATGGGCCATTATATTTGGTATTCCCCATAGGACCGAATGTGAAAGCTAGTGCAATGAAATAAAAAATGGGAAAAGAGACTTTAATCTGGTATCAAATAAAAGGCAACTCCAATTGGTCAATGGCTAAAAGGTAGCCCTTCAAAGGTAGGGGATATGAGATATTACAGCAACGCATGAGCCGTAATATGTGATATCCCCATAGTAAAAGGTGGAGGAAAACTCAAGGAAGGGTTGCAATTGGCAGAAACATACTGTGCTCACCCGGCCAACATAAGGCCATGCCAAATTGAATCCTGGTAAGTTCTAACCTGAGAAACATAGGCAATAGTAAATATTATAACCCATGTGGGCAATTATAGTTACCATCCCCCAAAGGAACTAGATGTGAACGTTTGTTGAATGAAATCAAAAATGCAGTAAGATTCTGTAATTGGCTATCAAATACAAAACAATTTCAGTTGATCTGATAAAGTCGTCTAGACGCAGATTCCTTACCTTTAAACTTCCAGGAGCCAGTCTGCATCCAGAAGATTTTTCTTAGCAGAACGCCTGTGCACCGGTAGGGGGTGTCTGTCGACTCCACGTGACATCATCGGAGTCATGTTCATGGCTGTCGTGACGTCCACGTCCCCAATATAACCGTCAGTCTGACGCACTGACTTCAGTACTTTTCTTTCTGTGACAGCCAGTGCCGATCCGGTGCAGAGAGCTACCCTCTGCCATTTTTGATAGACTTTTTCAACTTTTTGTCGACTTCTTTTGGTGTGTAGGAAACTATGTCGAGTAAGAAGACATCGGGGTTCAAGCTGTGTGGTACGTGTCACCGCACCATATCGGTCACAGACCCCCACTTAGTGTGTCTCTGGGGCCTGCAGCACGACCATGACTTGAAGTCGTGTTCCGACAGCCAGGCTATGGCACAGAGGCTTTGAGGGAGCGGTCCCTAAAGTTGCTCGCTGCCTGGCGCCCGGCACCACAGAAGTCAGGTAAGAGGCACCACAAGTAATACAAGAAGTCGAAGCGTGCTTCAACTTCACCCCGCCTATCTCACGACGCTGCAGAGAAACCTTGGCGTTCGAGGCCATGCTCCGCGGAGTGGGTGCCTGGGTAGACTCCGCGTTTCCCTGCCTTTCTGGGTCCGGGAGCCACCCCTGCCCAGTTTGAAGGGTTTTATGACACCATGTGCACCATATTCGGGTGGTCTGACCATCCCGGCGCGCCTTCGGCCCCTCAGGCTCAGATAATGGAGGAGTCCCATGGGTTCCGTGCATGAGGCTCCGGCGCAACGGCTTCCGATTGGACGCGTACCCTGGTCCGGGCCGGTGCTGGTTGCACCTGCATCGGTGACGCCGAGGGTGCCCACTGGCAGCACCTCCCCGATTCTCATACCCGACAATATGGAGCTGGTCGGACGTCCTCCGATGCCAAGACCAGTGCCCACGGAGCCGTACGGCACCAAGCCACTCAACCTGCCCAATTCTGAAGTGTTAGGGATGGATGAAGAGGATTGAGAGGGGGAGCAGGATCCCGTAGAGATCCAGCAACCACAAGAGATGGACTGGTATGAGGAACTGGGTGATGCCAGTGGTTCAGGCACTTCCCTCGACTCTGACATGTTGTCTCCTCCTACCCTGGCTACGATGAAGAGGGCATCATTTGCTATGGTGGTACATAGGGCTGTGGAGGTCCTGGACCTGCAGCTCCTTATGGTGGCAGTCAAGACTAACTTCTTAACGGAGGTCCTGCAGCCTGGGGTCTCCAGCTCGGAACCATTGCTGCCTTTTTATGTGGCCTTAATGGACATCCTTCTGGGCACCTGGTCCAAACTCAGCACAGGGCTCCTGTGATAGAACGATTGTCTGCTGCCATCGCTCTGCAAACTTCCACTTCCTGTGGTGTGCTCCCTTCCACTGCCCTGGACAGGGCATCCAAGAGACTGTAGAATTATGGAAAGAAAATGTTTTTCTGCCTTTTTGGCCATTATTCCTATTCTATTTGGGACACGGTTGCGCAAGTGCTGCCCAGGACCTTGGAGGGGGATCAAGCTCTACTCTCCCAAGCTATTTCCGATGGGAGAGACGCAGCAAACTTCGCCATCAGATGTGGCTTGAACACAACAAACTTGCTGGGGAGAGCGATTTCCACAACTGTGACCGTCCATCGCCACGCCAGCCTGAGAATGTCTGGCTTTCTGGGGGCTGCCCAAACTAACCTCATGGACATGTCCTTCGATGGCTCTTGTCTCTTTGGAAACAAGGCAGATGCCGCCCTTGAGCGCTTCAAGGACTTGCGGGTCACGGCCAAGTCCTTGGGCCTCACCACAACTTCCTGGCCGGCATCTTCTTTTCACTCCTATTTTGGCTACAGAAGGGGCTACCAACCCTATTCCAGCCAGAGGGCTCGCAAGCTCAGCAGCCTCTGCGGGGCAGTGTACACTGTTCACCCGACCCCACGGGTCAGGAGGCCAGAATTCACGACAGGCCAAAACCCCTCCTCCACCACAAAATGTTCCTAGTCCAACCCCCAGGATCATTTACAGCCAGTTGGTGGCAGAGTGTGCCATAATCTCCACCACTGGCAGGACATCACCTCAGGTGGGTGTTGCAAATAGTCTGAAGGGGTTACTCCCTTCCCTTCAAGACTACCCCTCCATCCATGTCTCCAGTATATAATTGGCTGACGGAGGATCACCTGGCCCTACTCCATGAGGAAGTCAAGACTCTCTTGGCCAGGAGCGTGGTCTGGCCATTAATGTGATGGCCGCTTAGTCTCAGAGCTCCAGGATGGGACGGACCACAGATAGCGGTGGCGACATCTCTAATGTCACGGGGTGAGGCAAATAAACTCCTGATGTGACGACCTGCGAGTGGACTCAAACATCCTCCTTGCCGAGCAAGTGGATTATGTGAAAAGCATCCCCGGAGCCTGGCTCAAGATTGTGGTCTACACCGAAGCTGGTGACCGTGACTCCTGGTTGGGTCCTGCATCTGTCCAAATGCTCAGGGGAGTCCGGCGCCTGCTGCCACCAGCATCTTGAGGTGGGGCACAGTGTCCTGGCCTCCCAATCCCCCCTACTGACTTGACTTCTGTAGAGCTGTGCCTTGGGGGCCGCCGGCTACACCCCTCCCTGCACGATCCTCCATGAGAGAGGAAATGCGCTCCAACGTGGCAGAGGCTGCTGGCACGCTGCTGGTGACCGCTTTGGCTGGGTGACTGAGGGGAGGACGCAGGAGCGTGCAGCTGCGGCCTAACTGAGACAAACGCAGGAGGCATCCTCTGCGGGATGGCCAGGGAGTCACATCCTCTACTTGGAGAAGACGCGGGGAAAGTGACGCAGCGGTGAGTGCCCTCCTCCGGCTGCGATTAACTACGCGGATCCAAACAAGGACCTTGGGCCTAATCTCCATCCTCTTCCCCTCCCACATCGTTGGCTGGCAAACTCAGAAAGGGGGCTGCATACACCTACCATGCTGAGGTAGCTCCCCAGGGAGTGAGCTGGGAGACGGGGGCGACCTACAGCCAAACTACAGGGCCGAACCTGTAGATAACCCTACCCCTGGTTAACAGACACTCCTGGGGACGGTAATTACCAGGCCCCACTGGCAGAGGCCTAGTGTGCAGCGCTGTCCTCCTACTCTTCGCCAGGGCAGACGAATCCTCATCCGGAGTGCTGACCCACGATGCCTCATCTGGTGGTGGTAACACCACCACACTGTATCTGAAGTAGAGGTTCAGAGTAGCACTACAACCCGTGCCCTGTTTACCCCCTTTTACACTGTGGGGGTACGGAACTTACTTCAGCATGGCCGCGGCCGCTCTCGCCTGGCTGTGCCTATGAGACCCCAAACACCTCTACGTGCCCTGACTTACCCCGATGGCCTGTGCTACACCCTGGTACCATACCTAGCTTTGGATGTGCACTATCGGGGTCTGGTGTGCGGGGGAGACCTGATCACCTAAGGATGAGTACCGTGCTCCACCTGCTCAGCTCCCTTGGTCCATAACTCACTGATGCATCAAGCGAGGACCTCGCATCTACTACACACTGGGCATCGCTCTGTGCCCACCCTCTCACTGATTCCAGGAAGACGGTCTCAGTGTCTCCAAACACCCGCACGCTCCGAGGCCCCCGAGTTCATTGGTGGATGCCTGTCCGCAAATTGACTGGGAAGCAGGTGCGACAACTCCTCTTCACTGAGGCTCTCAACCAGGGTCATCTATCGAACAGCACCCAGAACACTGCCTTCTCGGAACCCAACCCCCCTCTCCTGGCATGGCTGCCACCCCGGACACCACCATGGCGCACATGCTGCTTCGGCAGTGGGACGCAGACTGGAGGGCATGGAGGGCACTATCTCCACACTGGCCAACGAGACAAAATCAATACAGTCGGACATAGCAGGGTTCCATACGCTAGTGGAGGATCTGGTGCAGCATGTTTCATCAATTGAAGAGCCCATAAACATGATACCAGAGAGAGATCAGGAAATCATTTATCTCCGTAACAAGGTCATCGAATTGGAAGACAGAAGCCGGAGAGACAAATTCCACTTCTTTGGGTTTCCAGAAAATGTTGAGGGCACAGACGCCAAATCCTTCCTGAGGGACATGCTCCAGAAACTCACAGGCCTGACCTTCTATCCCCCCCTGGAGATGCCAAGGGCTCACTGTATTGGTCCCCCTCGACGTGGAGCCTCCACCCAACCATGGCCTCTCATAGCCTGCTTCCTACATCACGAACATGCACGCCAACTTATCACTGCAGCCCGCACTCATGGACGGTACATATTTGAAGGGCATGAGATTCAAATTGCTGCGGATTTCTCCAAGGAAACAGATGATCGACGCAAAGCCTTCCTCTCTCTGACACCCATCCTTTATCAAATGGACATCAAATTTGGCCTCTTTGAGCCAGCACGCTTCTGTATCACAAGAGATGGAGTCACAAAGGAATTCTTCGATCCAGACAACCTTTGTCACTTCCTGGAGGGCTCCAGCCCTCAGGACATGGAAGCCCCCGTCTCGGCTCCTGGAGACACTCTCAGCCCATTGGTCCCCACGCCTCCAGCCTCTTCCAGGGGACCTTGATGGACCTCAGGAGGCTCTCATAACAGGGGAAGCGACTCTGATAGGGCCGCTTGCTCTATGGGAAACCGAACCCTGGACAGCCAGGCAGTGATGGCGCTGACCCAGGAGCAGGACAGAGACAGATCCCGAATCCCTCTAAACCCCACATCCAATGAGGGGAGGACAATCCGAAGGCATCATTATTATGGCTCCTGGGGCAGACTAACAATACTGAGTACGGCACGCCAGAAGTGGACAGAAGAGCCAGATGGCTGATTATCAGCTAACTTACTCATAGACAGTTCTGTAACTCATTCTCATGTTTTCGATTATTACTGTTTAATCGTTCTGTGCATACATTGCATATGTCATTAAATTTGCATGCTACACGTTGAGGTTCACAATAATCCAAGTACCCTACCCCTCCCACTCCCTGAGGTAGTTCCCCATGCTTTATGCTGTATATTGTATGTTGAGGGGCAGCTCGCGCAGTGCAGGGCCTTAGGGAATGGCTCAGTGCCAGAGCACACACTGCCACATCCTACTTCGTAGGAATCATCCCAGGGACATTGTCTCCTGCTCTCCTCCTCCTTTCTCACCAGCCCCAAATGACACACCCCACCTCACAACTTGCTGATACAGGCTGCTCCTTGGGGATTGGGGGTCATGGGTGGTGCCCCCCTCTCCTCCAAAATGCTTAACCCTGTTTGGGACCCCAGGGTATGGTCGCGACACCCACTAATACCCAATACTATTCGAACCATGGGTCCATCTCAGGAATTTAAGGCTCCCTCTGCCCTCACTCACCCCCCTCTTCATTGCTGTCAGCCCGACGGGCTTTGCTTTGGACCACCATGCACTGCGCTGTCTCCACGAAGAGATAACCCCCACTCTAAGCCTCCCATCACTCGCACCTCCTTGGCACAGGCAGCACGGCAGTCGCTGCTGCCTGAGCGCATCCCCACCCCGACCTGATCAAACCGCAAGCCTAGACCGACAGTAAACAGACCCATGCTCTTTGATAAGAGTAGAGCGACAACCTACCCACCACTCATCCCTACCCCCTCCAACCTCGGTTGTTATCTGCCATCCCCTCACCCCTCCCATCAACGAAACCCCAACTACCCCTGGTCGCATGCACCTGGTATCCTTGAGCAGCTGTCGGTGGCACCTCTGCGTAGGCGGCCACACCCCTCCTGCCTAGCATAAACCTCCTTCCTATCCCCTCCATCCTCCCACCCCTTTACCCCCTTTCCCTTTCTTTTCTTCATTCTTTTTTCCTCTACGTTCTGTCCCATCCCAAACCCTGCTTTCCTTTCCTGCCCCTATCCCTCTCCCCTTCTCCTTCTGCTGAACGTCCCTGTTTCCCAACTCCCCCTTTTTAGGTCTCGGCTGCGAAGGCTGCGCTTGCGCAGTCTCGCTCCGAGATTTAATGTTTTCAGAAGAGGGGATTGAACCCGCCCCTCTTCTCCCCTCTTCTCCATTGGCTGACCTCTTAAATGCTGGTCAGACATTGGAGAAGAGCTTTGTCTCTCCAAAGAAGCCCCGTCTTTTTCGGATTCGGGGCGTGTTTTTTACTTTCTTTCTCTCCTCTGGAATGTAAACATTCCAGCCAATGGCAAGAGGAGAGAAAGAAAAACACGCCCCCGAATCCGAAAATGCCGCTGCATTTCTCCGAGGCATTTCTGCTTGACCTCGGAGAAAGGCGGTGGTGTTCAGGGCGATTCCCTCAACGACTGGGAGCTGGGCTCGCTCGCCGTGGCAGCACGTAAGACTTGTTTATGTATCCCGCCAGTTATAAAAAGAAAAGTGCTAAGATGTGGCCTGTGCAGGCTGTATCATAGTGCTTTAAATAAAAACGTTTAAGCCTGACTTGCTGTCCCAGGGAGCAGTGAGTGACTAGCAATCTACTTTGCTGCGGCTCTGCTCACAATGACAATTGTTGTCGCTTTGACACCCCCGTTCCTTTTGACTTTCCGCTGTTTGAGGCTCCCCGTTGACTACAGCTACGCATCTCAGGCAGCAAAGTTCTATCCCAGCTGCCAGTTCGCTGTGTCGCCAAAGTTTTTGCACATAAAAATGTTTGGATGAAAGGCTGTTTTATGAGTGGTTCGCCGGAGAGCTGCGAACACATGTTAAAATAGTGGGCTGGTTGAACGGTGCGTGTATCGTCGCGTCACAGGCAGGATAAAAGAACACGCAACCCCTTTTCACTCCTCCGAGCCACAGGAGTTTAAGCCTTAGCAGCTACCGGCTGTCCCAGCTCTCCGAAAGACTCGTCTCTGAAAACGGCTGCCCTTCTGCTTTCTTGAAAACGAGACTCCCCAGGCTGGGGCCTCAGTCCAGACTTCAGGATCTAAAGCACAGAGTGAGGGCGCACCACCTTTAGGGGTGGAGCGTCAGAGGTACAGACTGTAAAGGGGGGGGGTCAGGGATTGGGCTGGGGCAGTCTAGAAAGATGCTTTACACACCATATTGTGTATTTGTGATTGGTGTGTTCTGGCTTTACTGTAAAGCGCCCAGATGCCTCGGGGACATGTTTGCGCTACATAAAATCACAGAAATATATAAGTAACCCTTTGCCCCGTGCTCCTCAGAGGTGCTCTCCCCACCCCGAAAAGGGCAAATGATCTAAGACACAGTGCCCATATAAACACCTCGCCCCTGTACAAACTCCAGCGCCTGAAGCGCTCCACTGCACACTATAACCAGGCGCTGCGACTTCAAGGCACTCTTCATTTCACACAGGGCCATTCCTGGCAGAGGCAAATGTTTCATGAAAGTGAAATGGCACAGACACCCACCGAATAGAAGACACCGTTCTAGACTAGCTCCTAGGCTATCAAACAGTGATATGAAGCGATATATAGATTCGGCTAGAATGCAGTGCAGCGCTTTGCCATGTATGTATATTGTTGCAATCAATACATGTCTGGCGCACACAGCGCAGTCCGCTAACGTGCCTCGCTGCCTTGCCAGGGGTATAAAGCGCTATAAAAAGCAGCAGCACAGTGGCATGCTTTGCCATTGCAGTCTGGTGCTCACCATACAGGCCTGGCGCTGCATACTGATGCTACCAGCATCCCCCCCCTCAGCCCCCCAGGCCTACCTCTCGTTAAGAAGTCTGCTCTCGAACACACACCGCACGACACGTGTTATCTGATGCAGCCCGGAGCCCACTAGAAGCCCCCTTTCCTCAGACCTTACCATCTGCAGCTCCCCCGGGAGCCGCCACCGATTCCAATCTTCCCAGACACATTTTCACTTTTTCATTTAAGAAATAATGGAGCATTTTGAACAGGATCTATGAAGGAAGGGGGTGGGGGGGGGCTCCACAGTGATCACAGGAAGGTGGGGGCACAGGGCAAAGCAATGTCAGTGGCCTGGGGTGAATGTGCAAGCTTCACCCACGGACCAGTATTCAGCCCATCATCCATGGACGAGCACTCAGTCCTTTCTTCTGCGGTGAGTATTCATTCAGCCCTTCATTCATGAACGAGCATTCAGTCATTCCTTCTGGGATGAGTATTTCATCAGCCCTTCACCCATGGACGAGCACTCAGTCCTTCCTTCTCGGGTGAGTATTCAACCCTTCACCCTTGGACGAGCACTCAATCCTTCCTTCTTGGGTGAGAATTCATTCAGCCCTTCACCCATGGACGAGCACTCATTCCTTCTGAGGTGAGTATTCATTCAGCCCTTCATTCATGGACGAGCACTCGGTCATTCCTTCTGGGGTGAGAATTCAACCCTTCTTCCATGGACGAGCACTCATTCATTCCTTCTTGGGTAAGTATTCATTCAGTCCTTCATCCATGGACGAACACTCAGTCATTCATTCTGGGGTGAGTATTCAACCCTTCATCCATGTCCGAGGATGCAACCCTGGCTTCTGACCCTCGTGTTGCAGCCGTGCCTTTGAAAGAACGGTAGTGCTGGGTCAGAGGCTGGTATCCCAGTGGCCTGTGAGACAATGCCAGGCTGGTTCAGATGCCAGCCTCGGAGAGGGCACGCCAGGGGTTCTACCTGATCGCCTCACACCTGTGATGCCTTCAACAGCTGGCACTACAAGCCACTGTCCCCCCCAACCACCCCAGCTCCCAAACCTACCTTCCTACCCTGGGCTCACAACCCAAGGGGTGGCGTCCAACACCTTGCAGAGCTTTGTGCCAAGGCCTCCATGCCCAGGGCGTGCAGAAGACGAGGGTGAGCACAGCTGGGCACCCAAGGCCAGGTGAATATCACAGCCCAGGGGTTCATTTATCATAAGAACCTCTCTCCGCTGCGGGGGGGGGCTCACCCTTCAATGCCTTATAAACAAGAAAACACAAATCAATCGAACTGCACACCAGCCCCAAACACAGGGGTACTTAATATGTATTGTATGACAGAAAATTCAAGTAACTGAATCAGAAACCCAGGCTCGGGCGGCGAGCACACGGTGCGGCAGCAGGGACACCGTGACTGATGCTGGCACTAAAAGAGGCGCAGGGCTCCTGACTCCAAGAGGTATTTCTAACCCAGGAAGTCAAACAACTGTACAGTGCTGACCTTACCACCATGAAAAGGAACAAGCACTGGCAAACCCAACAGGTCTCGCCTACGGAAGAGTTATTTGCGCTGTCAATATCTTCCAGCCATGCTGCACTCCTGCGTGGCTGCTGTTCAGCGAGGTTAAATGTGAGTGGCGTGGGGTGGAGTGTAATGAGTAGCGTGGTGGAGAGTATATGTGAGTGCGATGGATAAAGTGAAAAGGAGGAAGTACAGAGTCGTAGAATGGACGGGCGTAGGGTCAGAGTGGAGCAGAGCGGCACAGTGTCGGGGAGTAGTATGGAGTAGAGTAGTATGGAGTAGAGTGGCGTAGCGTGGGTTGCATTGAGCGTTGCAGTGTGGAGTAGCGTGACAGAGTGGAGTAGTGTTTAATGGAGTAGAATGTCAGAGTGTCGTAGAGTGGCCTAGAGTTAAGTGGCGTAAAGTACAGTGGTGGAGACTAGATTGGCATAGAATGCTTTGGTTCTGAGGCAGTAGCATAGGGTTCAGTGGGGAAGAGTGCAATAGCGTAGGGTAGGGTGGTGCAGAGTAGATTGCAGCAGCGTGGAGTGCAGTGGTGCAGAGTGGATTCTTTCAGTGTACACTGAAGTGGTGTAGAGTGCAATGTTTCAGGGTAGAATGGAGTGCTGGTGGGTAGAGTGCAGAGGTGTAGAGTGAGAGTAGAGTGGTGTAGCATGCAGTGGCATGGAGTGCAGCAGTGCAGATATATTACAGTGGCATGGAGTAATGCAGAGTGTAGTGGCATAGAGTGCAGTGGTACAGAGTAGTTGGCGTAGAGTGCACTGGTTTTGAGTAAAGTGGTGTTGAGTGAATTGGCTCAGAGTGCAGTAGCAAAAGATTGTGTGACAGAGTGGTATAAAGTAGCGTAGAGTTCAGTGGCATGGAGTAGATTGTTTCAGAGTGGGGTGGTGCACGGTAGAGTGCAGTGGAATAGAGTAGTGGCATACTTAGACTGCAGTGGTGCAGAGTAGGATGGGATAGAGTGGTGCAGAGTAGAGGGAGTGGCCTAGACTGGAGTGGTGTAGAGCACAGTGGTGCAGAGTAGAATAAAGAGGCGTAGAGTGCAGTGGCATAGACTTGTGCAGAGTAAAGTGACAGAGTGAAATGGTATGGAGTGCAGGGACGTACAGTAGAGCATTGAACATGCAATAGGTCTCGTCTTTGATTAAGTTAAAGCCATTTGCTTTGCTAATGGTATTGTATTCTAGCTTTGCATTATTTAGTGTATATTTGTGATATGTGCATATATTTGCTGTCCCCTCGCACCTTTCGTCTGCCTCATGCTATTGTAATCCTCACTATACAAAATTAACACATACTATTTTTCTGTTCATTCATCTCCCAAATCTAAACCACTGCTCTTTTCCTACCAACGCGATGCTTTAAACTACTACACAGCTAATAAAACAATTCTAACTCCATACAACATATGAGCAATGCCAATAGCTCTAACTTTAACAATGCAGAGACCATTGCATTGTAAATGCTTGTTAACCTATCCTTTCAGCTACCTCACTGACCCAACTTCCTCTGATCATCCCACACTCACCCCGCAACACTCACGTGCACGGGTGCCTGGACTGCTCGCAAACATCCTAGAGTACTAATGGCACCAACCAATGATCCCAACCAACAGCCTCTATGCGTCCTCTCGTGGAAAAAAGTCCTCTCTTATCTGGCAAAGAAGAAAGCTGACATTGCCCTTATGCAGGAAATGCATCTAGACAGCTTGGAGTCCAACAAACTCCATCGGGACTAGGTGGGTAGATTTGTCCACAGCTGCATAGTGACCCCAACCCCTACTGAGGGGGGCCAGCCACGGAAATGCAGAGTTGCGATTCTCCTCCTCAAATCGCTACGTGTAATGATTGCAAAAACATCGATCTAACTACTTATCTTGCAGACAGTGAAGAGTCGTTGGACTCCCAGAGGACCGTATGGGCAGCAGCAAAAGCGACCATCTGTGGGCAGCTCAAGAGAGACGTGGCAGCAACTAACAAACAAGCGTCTCTCCACCGCATAGAACTAGAAGCCCAAATTGCCTCCCTTACTCTGACTTATACCTCTCAACCTTCAGTGCCTAATCGCTGTCGCGTAGAGACGGCACGCATGGCTCTCAAAACCCTCTTCACTTCCAAAGCTGAATATGCCCTCCAGCGCCTTAAGGGAAGGCACTACGAACAGGGGGAAAAGGCTGGACCCCCTGCTGGCGGCGCAGTGATGGCAGAGGGAAGCAGCAATAGCCATTTCCGCCTTGCAATCCAAGACAGGGGAGATTCTTACCAGGCCTGAAGACATAGTCAATGAGTTTGCGTCCTTTTACATGCATCTGTACACACCAGAGGCACTGGCCCCAGTGGAGCGGATCTCCATGTACCTCGAGGGGATTACCCTCCCCCGGCTATCGGACAAAGGCAGAGAACTCTTGGTGGGTGACATCAGTAGGGAAGAATACAGGCAGCCATTGCCAATCTGCCCTATCATAAAGCCCCAGGCGAAGACGGCTTCCCTGCTGAGTATTACAAGTGGACCGGGGAGGAAGCACTAGACACCCTACATGGGGCCCTACAGGAAGCGGACAGAACCGCTTCCTAGGGTCTTTATCGCGGTCTTGCCTAAACCGGGGAGGGATCCTCTCTTATGTGGCAGTTACCGCCCTATTTCCCTTCGAATGGAGATATTAAAATATTGACCAGTGTCCTCGCTGCACGCCTAAAGAAAGTCATCCCTTCTCTCATCCATCATGGGCAGGTTGTTTTTGTTCCAGGGCGATCTTCTAGAAACCACAGCAAAAGATCTGCCAGAAGATGCGTTAGGCCTCTCCCTTGTCACAGAAAAGGTGTTCAACCGCATAGATTGGAATGACCTTTTCACCACTATGAAACACTTCGAGCTCGGTGACAAATTCATCTCCAAAGTCCACTTACTATTTGACTGCCTCAAGGCCCAGGTCATCTGCGGAGGGTTTCTGTGGGATACTTTTAGGATACAGAGAGGCACATGTCAGGGATGCCCACTCTTTCCCCTACTGTTTCACCTGGCCATGGAATCCCTGTCCTCTGTCATTCGTCACTCATCAAGAGTAATGGGCATCCCCATAGCGGCTGGCCTCCCTAAAATATATCTGTACGCAGATGACATACTACCCACACCCAGAGACCTACCACGCTCCCTCCCAGCACTATTAAAACTCATATAAGACTTTGCGACACTGTCAGGCCATAAGGTAAAATGGGATAAAAAGCTAGGCCCTCCTGATCTCCTCAGGAACCATGAATGCAGTTTCGGGTTTATCCTCTCGAATGGCGAGTCCAGGATATTCCTGCTATTATACGAATGTTTCAGCCTCTATCCTGGATTTCGGTGAGAATGACTCTGAGCCTGTTGGGCCTCATGGCCTTCTGCATCCTGCTGGTGAACGATGCACAGTGGCAAATGCGGGCTCTGCAGAGGGACCTGAAGTTCCAATGGGCACAGAGTTTACGAAATCTCACCAACCTGGGTGAGATTTCAGAGGGGACTGTGAAAGACCTGTAGCGGTGGCTAGCAGACGGCGATTGGATCGAGGGCAGACCCCTCTCCCTTTCTCACCCAGACCTTACAGTAGTGATGGATGTGTCCCTTCTGGGATTGGGTGGCCATCTGGGAGAGGTGGAGATCAAAGGACTCTGGTTCATCGGCAGAAGCCAAGCTCCATATCAATCTGTTGGAGCTTCGGACGATCCTACTGGCACTGAAAGTCTTTTTATGGTCCATGAGGGAAAGGCTGATACGGGTGTTCACAGACAACACTACCACCATGTGGTACTGCAACAAACAGGGCAGAGTGTGGTCTTGGATGCTTTGTCAAGAGGCCCTGCATCTTTGGACTTGGCTAGAACAACAGGGCATTTCCCTGGTGGTTCAACACCTAGCCGGTTCTCTGAATGCCAGGGCTGACAAGCTCAGCCGAAGGTGCCTTGCGGATCACGAGTGTGACGTCTCTATCCGGAGGTGGTACAGGGTCTCTTTGAGTAGTGGTGGGAGCCTTGGTTATATCTGTTGACCTCCAAAGGAAACGTGCAATGTCAGTCGTTTTGCACGTTGGAATTTCCAAGGGGGCTCTCGCTCATTGACACTTTGCCGGAAGTGGCGCTCAGGCCACCTGTACGCCTTTCTGCCCATACCACATCTGCCCAAAGTGCTCAAGAAGATCAGGAGTGACCGGGCACAAGCTATTATTGTGGCGCCGGACTGGGCACAGACAGTTTGGTATCCCAAGCTTCTAGACATGAGTATTGATCCTCCGATCAGGCTGCCCCTTCGGGAGGATCTTCTCTCGCAGCTGCAGGGGAAAGTCCTTTACCTGAACCTGTCCACTCCCCGCCTCCTTGCATTGAAATTGAGCAGCAACAGTTGACAGCTTTTAACCTCCCTCCCGAAATCTGTGAGGTTATTTTGGCAGTCAGACATCCCTCCATGAAATTGGTACGCCTGCCGATGGAACAAATTTTGTAAATATTGTGCAGAAAGGTCCATTGACCCCTTGTCTTCCTCTCTGGCAGATATCCTTTTGTTTATCTTTTCCTTGGTCCAGCAGGGTTCTGCCTGAAAGGCTATCTTTCGGCCCTCTCAGCTTTTCTTCAGCTAAGAGATAAGCCTTCACTTTTCAAGTCCCCTCTGGTGCCGAGGTTTTTGAAGGGGTTAGCCCACTTGTTTCCCCATTCTCCCTTTCTTATGCCACAATGGGTCCTTAATTTGGTTCTCACCTTCTTGATGTGCACACCATTTGATCCAATGCACAGCGGTCCTCTACAGTTGCTCACCATAACAGCTTTCTAGGTGGCAATTACCTCTGCCTGGAGGATGAGCGAACTGCAAGCACTGTCATCACAGCCTCCTTCCCTGACAGTTTTTCCTGAAAAAGTGGTACTAAGTACGAGGGCATCCTTTTTGCCTAAGTTTGTAACTCCCTTTCATCTGGGACAGTCAGTTACTCTGCCCACTTTCTATGCACCTCCGCATACTTCCAAGGAAGAGGAGCGTCTCCAACTTCTGAACCCAAAAAGGGCATTATCATTCTATCTTGATCGCACTAAAGAATTTTGGGTGGAAGGCCAACTCTTTGTAGGATGCGTGGGGCAAAGAATGGGCGTGCGGTTCAAAAGAGGACCACCTTCAGTTGGGTCATCCTCTGTATAAAAATCTGTGACGCCTTGGCTAAGAAGTAGCCAGCTGAGGTCCTTAGGGCTCATTTAAACAGAGCAAAGGCAGCCACCACAGAGCTTCAGCGTGGGGTTCCAATCAATAATATCTTTCAATCTGCCACGTGGGCATCTCTGCACACGTTTACCAGACAGTACTTCCTAGATTCTCAGGTTTGCAAAGAAAGCCTGTTTGGGCACTCTGTCTTGCAGGATTTTCTAGTCTAAAACTTTCTGCAGTCTCTCCTCCGGGGAAGGTCTTGCTTGGGTATCTGTTCAAAGGTAAGGAATCTGCAGCTAGATGTCTCTATCAGATGGACAAGGTACTTACATTTGGTAACACCTTATCAGGTAGAGAAATGATCTAGCTGCAGATTCTTTACCGATCCACCCATCCTCCCCGCACTGCAGAAATGTTTTTAGTATCAGAGCTTATCCCCTTCAGGGCCCTAGCTTATTTTTAAACACAACATGGTCAGACACTTCATGGCTCCATGCTTCTGGCATGGTAAGTCGTGGAAAGTACTGATGTCAGCGTGCCTGTGGCTGTTATATTGACAACGAGTACATGATGACGACGAAGAACACGACGCCGACAACATCACACAGAATTGACCGACGTCACCGACTGATGCGCAGGGGTACTGCTAAGAAAAATCCAAAGATAAGTAACTTTTCTGTCAATAGCTAAAGGATAACCTATGAAAGGTTGGGTATACGTGATATAACAGCCTTCCATAAACCATAATATTTGTTATCCCCATAGTAAGAGATGATGGAAAACCAGAGGAAGTGTGCCAGTAGGCAGAAAATACTGTGCTCATTAAGTCAACATCAGAACATGTTGATTTGAATCCTGGTAAGTTGTAACCGTAGAAACTTAGGGGACACCACAAAGTGTGGGCCACTATATTTGGTATCCCCCAAAGGAACCGGATGTGAAAGATTGTGGAATTAAATCAAAACTGCAAAAGGAGACTGCAATCTGGTATCAAACAAAAGCAACTCCTGTTGGTTAATGGCTAAATGGTAACCCTTGAAAAGTAGGGGATGCAAGATATTACAGCAACACGTGAGCCGTAATATATGGTGTCCTCATAGTAAAAGGAGTTGGAAAACTCATGGAAGGGTGTCAGTAGGCAGAACAATACTGTGCTCACCCATCCAACATTAGACAATGTCAAATTATATTTACCAAATCTTATAGGCGTTAGAGGTCATTATATTTGGTATCCCCTAAGGCAAACGGATGCAAAATCTTGTGGTATGATGTGAAAAATGTGAAAAGATACTGTGGTCTGCTATCAAATAAAAGGCAACTTCAACTGGTGAATGGTTGAAGGGTAACCCCTTGAAACGTAGGGGATACGAGATATTACAGTAGTGTGTGAGCCATAATATTTGGTATCCCCATTGTAAATGATTTTGGAAAGCAAAAGGAAGGGTGCTATTTACCATAGAAATACTCTGCTCATCCAACCAACATAAGAACATGTAAAATAAATACTGGTAAGTTCTAACCCTAGTACAACAAAGGGATACCAAATATTATAGGAGGTTAATGCCATTATATTTGGTTTCCCCTAAAGGAACCTGATGTAAAATCTTGTGGAATGATGTACAAAATGTGAAAAGATATGGTAGTCTGCTATCAAATAAAAGGCAACTCCAAGTGGTCAAAAGATAATCCATGTAACGTAGGGGATACGAGATATCACAGCAATGCGTGAGCCATATTTGGTATCCCCATTGTAAACAATGTCGGAAAGCAAAATGGAAGGGTGCTATTTGCCATAGAGATGCTGTGCTCATCCATCCAACATTAGACCATGTTAAATTGAATACTGATAAGTTCTAACCCCAGAAACACATGGGATGCAAGATATTATAGGCCATTATATATGGTATCCCCTAAGGGAACAGGATGTAAAATCTTGTGGAATCATGTTTAAAATGCGAAAAGATACTGTAGTCAGCTATCAAATAAAAGGCAACTGGAAGTGGTCAATAGCTAACGGGTAACCCATGAAATGTAGGGGATACGAGCTATTGCAGCAATGCATGAAGCATAATATTTGGTATCCCCATTGTAAATGATGTTGGAAAGCAAAATCCAACATAAGACCATGTCCAATTGATTCCTGGTAAGTTCTTACCCAAGAAACACCGGGGATACCAGATATTATAGCCATTATAGGCCATTATATTTGGTATCTCTTGAGGGAACAAGATGTAAAATCTTGCGGAATGATGAATGAAAAACTAACTATAGTCTGTTATCAAAAGGCAACTTCAACTGGTGAATGGCTAAAGGGTAAACCATGTAACATAGGGGATACGAAATATTACAGCAATGCGTGAGCCATAATATTCGGAATCTCCATTGTAAATGATGTTGGAAACCGGAAGGAAGGGTGCTATTTGCCATAGAAATACAGTGCTCACCCAACCAACATAAGACCAGGTCAAATTGAATACTGATACGTTCTAACCCCAGAAACACAAGGGAATACCAGATATTATAGCTGCTTTAGGCCATTATATGCTGTATCCACTAAGGGAACCGAATGTAAAATCTTGTGGAATGATGTAAAACATGTGAAAAGATACTCTAGTCAGCTATCAAATCAAAGGGAACTTGAAGTGGTCAATAGCTACAGGGTAACCCATGAAACGTAGGGGATACGAGATATTACAGCAATGCATGCGCTATAATATTTGGTGTCCCCATTGTAAACAATGTTGGAAAGCAAAAGGAAGGGTGCTATTTGCATAGAAATACTGTGCTCATCCACCCAACAAAAGATCATGTCAAATTGAATACTGGTAAGTTCTAACCCCAGAAACACAAGTGATACCAAATATTATAGACGGTAAACGCCATTATATTTGGAATCCCCTAAGGGAACCGGATGTACAATCTTGTGGAATCATGTAAAAAACACGAAACGTTATTTTGATCTGCTATCAAATAAAAGGCATCTTTAAGTGGTCAATGGCTAAAGGGTAACCCATAAAACATAAGGGATATGAGATATTACAGCAATGCTTGAGACATAATATTTGGTATCCCCATTGTAAACAATGTTGGAAACAAACAGAAGGATGATATTTGCTATAGAAATACTGTGCTCACCCATCCAACATAAGACCATGTCAAATTGAAATCTGGTAAGTTCTTACTCAAGAAACACCGGGGATACCAGATATTATAGCTGGTATCGGCTATTATATTTGGTATCCCTTAAGGGAACTGGATGTAAAATCATGTGGAATGATGTAAAAAATGTGAAAAGCTCCTGTAGTCTGATATCAAATAAAAGGCAACTTCAAATAGTCAAAGGGTAAAGTGTAACCCATGAAACGTAGGGGATTTGAGATATTACAGCAAAGCGTGACCCGTAATATTTTGTATCCCTATTGTAAACGATGTTGGAAAGCAAAAAGAAGGGTGTTATTTGCCATATCAAATTAAATACTGGTAAGTTCTAACCCCAGAAAAAAGGGGATATCAGATATTATAGCTGTTATAGGCCATTAAGTTTGGTATCCCCTAACGGAACCAGATGTACAATTTTGTGGAATGATGTAAAACATTTGAAAAGATACTGTAGTCTGCTATCATATAAAAGGCAACTTCAACCGGTGAATGGCTAAAGGGTAACCTATGAAATGTAGGGGATACGCGATATTCCAGCAATGCGTGAGCCATGATATTTGGTATCATCAGTGTAAACAATGTTGGAAAGCAAAAGGAAGGGTGCTATTTGACATAGAAATATTGTGCTCACCTGTCCAACATAACACCATGTCAAATTGAAACCTGGTTAGTACTAACCCGAGAACCACAGGGAATACCAAATATTATAGCTGGAATAGCCCATTATATATGGAATCAACTAAAGGAACCAGATGAAAAATGTTGTGGAATGATGTATAATATGTGAAAAGTTACTGTAGTCTGCTAATAAATAAAAGGCAACTTCAACTGGTGAATGTCTAAAGGGTAGCCCACGAAACGTAGGGCTGCGAGATATTACAGCAATACGTGAGCCATAATATTAGGTATTCAAATAATAAACACATTTGGAAAGCAAAAGGAAGGGCGCTATTTGGCATAGAAATATTGTGCTCACCCTTCCAACATAAGACCATGTCAAATTAAATCCTGGTAAGTTCTAACAGGAGAAACACAGGGGATACCAAATATTATAGCTGGTATTGGCCATTATATATGATATTCCCAAAGGGAACTGGATGTAAAATCTTGTGGAATGATGTAAATAATTTGAAAAGATACTATAGTCTGCTATCATATAAAAGGCAACTTCAATTGTTCAATGGCTAATGGGTAACAAATGAAACACAGGGGATGCAAGATATTACAGCAATGCCTGAGCCATAATATTTGGTATCCCCGTTGTAAAAGATTTTGGAAAGCAAAAGGAATGGTGCTATTTGGCATAGAAATACTATGCTCACCCATAGCACATACGACCATGTCAAATTGAATACCGGTAAGTTCTAACCTCAGAAACACAGGGGATACCAAATATTATAGCCGGTATGGGCCATTATATATGGTATCCCCATAGAGAACGTGACTACAATCTTGTGGAATAACGTAAAAAATGTGAAAAGATACTGTAGTCTCTTTTCAAAGAAAAGACAACTTAAAGTGGTCAATGGCTAAAGGATAACCAATGAAGCGTAGGGGATACCAGATATTACAGCAAACCGTGAGCCATGTTTGGTATCCCCATTGAAAACGACATTGGAAAGCAAAAGGAAGGTTGCTCTTTGCCATGCAAATACTTGGCTCATCCACCCAACATAAGACCATGACAAATTGAATACTGGTAAGTTCTAACCCCATAAACACATGGGATACCAGATATAATAGCCGGTATAGGCCATTATATTTGGTATTCCCTAAGCGAACCAGACATAAAATCTTGTGGAATGATTTAAAAAATCTGAAAATATGCTGTAGTCTGCTTTCAAATAAAAGGCAACTTCAAGTCTCCAATGGGGAATGGGTAACACATGAAAAGTAGGGGATACAAAGGTATTGCAGCAATGCGTGAGCCATAATATTTGGTATCCCCTTTGTAAACAATGTTGGAAAGCAAAAGGAAGGGTACTATTTGGCATAGAAATACTGTGCTCAACCATCTAACATAAGACCATGCCAAATTGAATCGTGGCAAGTTCTAACCCAAGAAACACAGGGGATACCAGATATTATGGCTGGTATAGGCCGTTACATATGGTATCCCCAAAGAGAACAAGATGTAAAATATTGTGGAATGATGTAAAAAATGTGAAAAGATACTATAGTCTGGTCAATGGCGAAAAGGTAACCCATGAAACGTAGGGGATACAACATATTGCAGCAATGCGTGAGCCATAAAATTTGGTATGCCCATTGAAAACGACATTGGAAAGCAAAAGGAAGGGTGCTATTTCCCATAGAAATACTGGGCTCATCCATCCAACATAAGATCATGTCAATTTGAAAACTGCTAATTTCTAACCCCAGAAACACAGGGGATACCAGATATAATAACTGGTACAAGCCAATATATTTGCTATCCCCTAAGGTAACCGGTCGTAAAATCTTGTGGAATGATGTAAAAAATCTGAAAAGATACTGTAGAATGCTATCAAATAAAAGGCAACTTCAAGTGGTCAATGGCTAAAGGGTAATCCATTAAACGTAGGGGATATGAGGTATTACAGCAATGCGTGGGCCATATTTGGTATCCCCATTGAAAACGACATTGGAAAGCAAAAGGAAGGGTGCTATTTGGCATACATATACTTTGCTCATCCATCTAACATAGGACCATACCAAATCGAATCCTGGTAAATTCTAACAGAAGGAACACAGGAGATACCAAATACTATAAACGGTATAGGCCATTATATATGGTATCCCCTAAGAAAAGCAGACGTACAATTTTGTGGAATGATGTAAAAGATTAAAAAATATACTGTAGTCTGCTATCATATAAAAATCAACTTCAAGTGGTCACTGGCTAATGGGTAACAAATGAAACACAGGGGATACAAGAAATTACTGCAATGCGTGAGCTATAATATTTGGTATCCCCATTGTAAAAGATGTTGGAAAGCAAAATGAATGGTGCTATTTGGCATACAAATACTGTGCTTACCCATAGCACATAAGACCTTGTCAAATTGACTACTGGTACGTTCTAACCCTAGAACCACAGGGGATACCAAATATTATAGGCCATTATATATGGTATCCCCATAGAGACCCTGAAGTACAATCTTGTGGAATAACGTAAAAAATTAAAAACGATACTGTTGTCTCTTTTCATGGAAAAGACAACTTTAAGTGGTCAATGGCTAAAGGGTAACCAATGAAACGTAGGGTATACGAGATATTACAGCTGGTGTAAAAAATGTGAAAAGATACTGTAGTCTCTTATCAAAGAAAAGACAACTTTAAGTTGTCAATGGCTAAAGGGTAACCATTGAAACGTAGGGGATACAAGTTATTACAAAAATGCCTGAGTCATAATATTTGGTATCCCCATTGTAAAAGATGTTGGAAAGCAAAAGGAATGGTGCTATTTGGCATAGAACTATTTGGCTCACCCCTACAACATAAGACCATGTCAAATTGTATCCTGGTAATTTTTAACCTGAGAACAACAGTGGATACCAAATATTATAGCTGGTACAGCCCATTAATATATCGTATCCCCTAACGGAACCGGATGTAAAATGTTGTGGAATGATGTATAAAATGTGAAAAGATACTGTAGTCTGCTAGCCAATAAAAGGCAACTTCAAATGGTGAATGTCTAAAGGGTAGCCCATGAAACGTAGGGAATACGAGATATTACAGCAATACCTGAGCCATAATATTTGGTATCCCTATAATAAACAATGTTGGAAAGCAAAAGGAAGGTCGCTATTTGGTACAGAAATACAGTGCTCACCCTTCCAACATAAGACCATGTCAAATTAAATTCTGGCAAGTTCTAACAGGAGAAACACAGGGGATACCAAATATTATAGCTGGTATTGGCCATTATATATGGTATTTCCAAAGGGAACCAGATGTGAAATCTTGTGGAATGATGTAAAAAATGTGAAAAGATACTATAGTCTGCTATCATATAAAGGCAACTTCAAGTGGTCAATGGCTAATGGGTAACAAATGAAACGCAGGGGATGTAAGATATTACAGCAATGCCTGAGCCATAATATTTGGTATCCCCGTTGTAAAAGATGTTGGAAAGCAAAAGGAATGGTGCTATTTGGCATAGAAATACTGTGCTCACCCATAGCACATGAGATCTTGTCAAATTGAATACTGGTACGTTCTACCCTAGAAACACAGGGGATACCCAATATTATAGCCGGTATAGGCCATTATATATGGTATCCCC
Source organism: Triturus cristatus (assembly GCF_964204655.1). NCBI lineage: Eukaryota > Metazoa > Chordata > Amphibia > Caudata > Salamandridae > Triturus > Triturus cristatus. The sequence goes on from NC_140590.1 coordinate 563,664,213, forward strand.
ATGGAGAACCTGAAGTAGAATCTTGTTGAATAACGTAAAAAATTCAAAAAGATACTGTTGTCTCTTTTCATGGAAAATACAACTTTAAGTGGTCAATGGCTAAAGGGTAAACTATTAAACGTAGGGGATACGAGATATTACAGCAATGCGTGAGCCATAATATTTGGTAGCTCCATTGTAAACGATGTTGGAAAGCAAAGGGAAGGGTATTATATAGCATAGAAATACTGTGCTCACCCATCTAGCATAAGACCATGCCAATCGAATCCTGGCAAGTTCTTACCCAAGAAACATAGGGGATACCAGATATTATAGCTGGTATAGGCCATTATATATGGTATTCCCAAAGGGAACCGGATGTAAAATCTGGTGGAATGAGGTAAATAAATGTGAAAAGATACTATAGTCTGCTGTCAAAGAAAAGACAACGTCAAGAGGTTAATGGCTAAAGGGTAACCCATTAAACGTAGGGGATACAAGATATTACAGCATTGCGTCAGTCAGATTTGGTATCCCCATTGAAAACGACATTGGAAAGCAAAAGGAAGGGTGCTATTTGGCATACATATACTGTGCTTACCCGTCTAACATAGGACCATACCAAATCGAATCCTGGTAAGTTCTAACACAAGAAACACAGTAGATACCAAATAATATAGACGGTATAGGCCATTATACATGATACCCCGCAAGAGAACCAAACGTACAGTCTTGTGGAATGATGTAAAGAATGAAAAAATATACTGTAGTCTGCTGTCATATAAAAGGCAACTTCAAGTGGTCAATGGCTAATGGGTAACAAATGAAACGCAGGGAATACAAGAAATTACATCGATGCGTGAGCCATAATATTTGGTATCCCCATTGTAAAAGATGTTGTAAAGTAAAAGGAATGGTGCTATTTGGCATACAAATACTGTGCTCACCCTTAGCACGTAAGACCACGTCAAATTGAATACTGGTACGTTTTAACCCTAGAAACACAGCGGATACCAAATATTATAGCCGGTATAGGCCATTATATATGGTATCTCCATAGAGAGCATGAAGTACAATCTTGTGGAATAACGCAAAAAAATCGAAAAGAGACTGTTGTCTCTTTTCACGGAAAAGACAACTTTAAGTGGTCAATGGCTAAAGGGTAACCAATGAAACGTAGGGGATACGAGATATTACAGCAATGCGTGAGCCATAATATTTGGTATCTCCATTGTAAACGATGTTGGACAGGAAAAGGAAGGGTGCTTTTTGGCATAGAAATAATATGCTCACCCATAGCACATAAGACCATTTCAAATTGAATACTGGTATGTTCTAACCCCAGAAACACAGCGGTACCAAATATTATAGCTGGTATAGGAAATTATATATGGTATCCCCATAGAGAAACTGACGTACAATCTTGTGGAATAACGTATAAAATGTGAAAAGATACTGTAGTCTCTTATCAAATAAAAGACAACTTTTAGTGGTCAATGGCTAAAGGGTAACCAATGAAACATAGGGGACACAAGATATTACAGCAATGCATGAGCCATAATATTTGGCATCCCCTTTGTAAACAATGTTGGAAAGCAAAAGGAAGGATGCTCTTCGCCATAGAAATACTGGGCTCATCCATCCAACATAAGACCATGTCAAATTGAATACTGGTAAGTTCTAACCCAAGAAACATAGGGGATACCAGATATTATAGCTGGTATAGGCCATTATATTTGGTATCCCCTAAGGCAACCGGATGTAAAATCTTGTGGAATGATGTAAAAAATCTGAAAAGATACTGCAGTCTGCTAACAAATATATGGCAACTTCAACTGGTGAATGGCTAAAGGGTAACTTCTGAAACTTAGGGGATATGAGATATTACAGCAATGCGTGAGCCATAATATCTGGTATCCCCATAGTAAACAATGTTGGAAACCAAAAGGAAGGGTTATAATTAGCATAGAAATACTGTGCTCACCCATCCAACATAAGACCATATCAAACTGAATCCTGGCAAAAATCACAGGGGGAAAGCAGATATTATCGCCGGTATAGGACATTATATATTGTATCCCCTAAGGGAACTGGATGTAAAATCTTGTGGAATGATGTAAAAAGTTGAAAAGATTCTGTAGTCTACTGTCAAATAAAAGACAACTTCAAGTGGTCTATGGCTAATGGGTAACCCATGAAATATAGGGAATACGAGATATTGCAGCAATGCGTGAGCCATAATATTTGATATACCCATTGCACAGTAGCTGGAAAGCAAAAGGTCGTTATATTTCGTATCCCCTAAAGGAACCAGATGTAAAATCTAATTGAATGTTGTATGAAAATATGAAATGGTACTGTGGTCTGCAATCAAATAAAAGGCAACTTCAAGTGGTCAATGGCTAAAGAGTGTGATGTGTCAGAAAAGCACTGTGCTTTCCACACCACTTCAAGACCATGTCAAATCCTAGTACGTTTTAACCCAAGAAACAGGGGATACCAAATATTATAGGCCATATGAGCCATTATATTTCGTAATCCCTAATGGAACCAGAAGTGAAAGCTTGTGGAATGGTATCAAAAGTTCTAAAAGATACTGTAATCTCCTATCAAATAAAAAGCCATTTCAGTTCATTAATAACTAAAAGGTAAACCTTGAAATGTAGGGGATACAAGCAAAATAAATAAACAAGCCACAATATTTGGTGTCCCTGTAGAAGAAAATGTTGGAAAACACAAAAAAGGGTGTGACTTGGCGGATAAATACTGTAATCAACAGGCCAACATAAAACTGTTTCACATCTTATCAAGATAAGCGTTTACTCTTTAAACAAAATATTACAGCAGCGTACAGGTATCCTCCACAAGAACTGAATGTGAGGGTGTATTAAAAATACCTAACGTAGATAGACCTACTGATAGACCATGCCAAATAAAATACGAAAATTTAATTTCAAATGGTCAATGGCTAAAAGGTAACCATTGAATAGTAGGAGATCCAAGATACTATAGCAATGTGTAATCCATAATATTTGGTATTCCTATGAAGCAGAGTGTACGTTACTACAAAGGGTGTTATGTGACAGATAACTACTCTGCTAAATTAGCCACCAAGTGAATAGCTTGTCATATTCTATGTCAGTAAGTGTTAACACTTGCTGCGTAGGTACTACTAAATACAGCCATTATGGGCCATTTTTTTGGCACACTGCTAACTTAGCTTATATGGCCACGTTGTGTTATCTACTAATTTTGAATTTTTGCAAAATGTCAAATACTCAATGCTATAGTGCAGGGCAAGTGTGTGCTATAACCAGTGGCAACCAGCCTTGCTGCCATTAAATAACACAGCACCATAAGCAAACCGAATAGACAATGCATCCAACACCAAAAACCAACAAGAATTGAAATTTTTGAAAATGTTTCCCTCAAATTCGTATGCACTTCTCTTGGCTTCTTAGGAAGTCATCTAGTACACCTGTGCTTGTAACAATGCACAGGTGTACTAGTGTACCTGTAGCTATTTTGTGTTTGACTGAGGTTTGCACTGCAGGTGCCTGGGAAGTACTGATTCTTTTCAAGTTGTTGACTAATGCACTGTTGATGCCCACAAAATATATTCAATGTCCTTCTCATTTAGCCACATTACCACTTTACTTGCTATCATTTTTCAGCTGTGCTGTCAAACTTAAAAGATAAACTTTTCCAGGCCCAGAATGCAACATGGTGTAATTAAAAAGTGATGACTGCAATCTCACATGACATGCAGCTACTTGATAATCGGGGTACACTAAGAAAAAATATCATTTGCTTACATTTGCTATTTTGGAACAGCCAAGAGCTAGTAGGTGGAAACAAATTTGTGTAAAATGGTTAGTCCTCATTAGTACAAATCATGGCTCTATTTCCTTTATTAAGTATTAAAAAATTAGACACTTTTAAATGATTTATTCACATACATGCTGGTATATATATATATGTCAAAAGAAAACATACAGAATTGTATACATTTGCTTTGTAGTTCTCGCCTAGGCAGCGCAAGTGCTGTGTATTTGAGATCTTTTGTTTTCCAAGAGTGGGCTTAGAGCCCGCTCATTGCTTACCATTTGTTGGCTTTTTTTGTCACTCTCTTTTGTTTGCTTTTTATTGGTAAGATGGAGTAGGCTTCCTTTGTTTTCGTGTGTTTGTCCTTCCACTCGGGCATGGACACACTACTTGTATCCTTCCACTGATCATGTTTTTTGATCCTTACTTTTTCTTTGTTTTTAAGCACTATACTAGAGTGTATCTTGTTCAGCTGGCTCCCTCATGTACTTCTCCCACTTAGGATCCCTCACTCATCCATGCTGCATACCCACACACCCTCCTTCCATTGTTGTCCATTTTGTCGCTTGCCCTACCCATCCAACTTCTTTTTGTTGTTGCCTGTGTTTTTGCCTGCAACACACACCTTTCCATCTGCCGTTGTTGCCCATGTTGTACCTTCCTCCACCCACTCTCCTTCCTTCCTTCCATTGTTGCCAGTGTTGTTGCTTGCTTGCTCCCACCCTCCCTCCTTCCATTGTTGTCCGCAATATTGATTGCTTCTACCTGCCCACCCTACTTCCATTGTTGCACTTGTTGTTGCGTGCCCTGCGCCCTCCCTCCTTCCGTTGTTGTCCATGTTGTTGCTTGCAACATCCACCTCCATCATCATTCCAATGTTGCTTGCTTCCACCCACCCTCCTTTCTTCCGCTGTTGCATCAGTTATTGTTGCTTTCCCCACCAATTCTTCTTTCGTCCATTGTTGCCTGTGTAGTTGCTTGCCTCCACCTACACTACCTTCTTCTATTGTTCCTTGTGTTGTTGCTTGCAATCCCACCCACCCTAACTCCTTCCGTTTTTCTTGTGTTGTTGCTTTCCCCACCCACCCTCCTCTGTTGTTGCCCATATAGTTCTGTATCTTACCCATTCACCCACCCTCTCTCTTGTTGTCTGTGTTGCTGCCAGTGTTTGCTTCTACCCACTCTCCCACCATGCGTTGTCAATTTTCCTGCTCTGAGCCTCTACCTTCTACCATCCATTTTCTGTGTTGCCCCCCACACACCATGTTGCCTCCATAGCTGCTTATGTGTGACATTTCAATGGTTTAGACATACTTATGAGTGACATTCAATGACCAAATATGTGACACTTAGAGTGATACTTTCTCTTGAGTAAAACCAAGCACTGAAGTACAAAGAAAGCGAAATGACAGTCTTTTGAGCAATGTAAAGCTCTAAGCAATCTTGAAACAGCTGCTAAGTACCTCAAATGGAAGGTTACTATCACAACCTCCACTATAAAAATGTGAGAAACTCCTGGACAGGCCACTACTTAACCGGGCTGCTCTGACCCATGCTGCACTATGGACAAATTATGGCATTACTGTCTCTGAAAAGTGCAGAATTGCCGGGCTATGATGTAACTTAGCTATTTAAACACATCTTTTATCACAATTTAGAAACTAGATTTTAAATCTCCTTTTCTCATTGTTTTAGAGAACCACAATATGACATACAAACATGATCACCCCAAACGACACAGTGACAGACTGATCACTTTGTCTTTCTCTTCATGGTTGCCCTGCCTGCTACTTACCAACTCCCCCTGCTGGCCTCTGCGTGCTGACCCTCATGTTATAGCTGCTCCTGTGTGTGGGGTCACACTGGCTTCCTTTTGACACTCAACTAGTGCAGAGATGCTGCTACCTAGTGTGCTGTTGTGTTCTGCTGCTCAGTGCTACTGGTGACGGTGTGGAGTAAGAGTAAGTGGAGACCTTGTGCTCTCTCTCATGTGACAGTCTGCCACACTTGACAGCCGCCCCAGCTTTTTGAATCATTACAGCATGGCACATGTCATTGCTATGACTGGACACAAGCAGATTGCCATCCTGTGCCTTCCCACATGTGGATGCCGATCGAGAGCAGCATGTGTGACATGAGCAACTTGTTGTTTTTATCGTGTCACCAGGTGGGCCCCATGGGCCCCATCCACTCACAGCAATGCCTTCCTGGGGACCGGCAGGAAGATTTTGAAAGAAAACATTCTGGTGGTAGTCTTCAGTGTGCTGACACACTAGCACACAAGGTAGTACAAACAAAGCACTGCACTGTTAAGGAGGATGGGAGTCTGTAGCGATGCGTGGTCTGAGAGGTGCCGACAGCCCCACTCACTCTATGCCTGCGTGGGAGCACACAACGTGTAGCAACGCAAAAACATCATTTTGCCCATCAGTTGCCGGGTCACTGGCCAATCATCATCCAGTCACTTTGTGGAATTGAATTAACTGTCACTGATGGTGGCGTGCAGGAAGCATCAGTTTTCTAAATACTACAAGGCAAGTTGCCACCCTCTGGATGCATCATCGCTCTCAGCCTCAGTCTGAGCAAGGGGCAGTGCACAGCTGAGTAGTCTCAGTGTTATTACTACTCTACAGGGAGGATGCAATTGTCAGTGGCGGCTCCTCGTGAGAGTGCTGCGGGGCGGGGAAGGGTGGGGGATAGTAAACTCCGGCTTAAGGCTGAACGGAGTTCAGTTCATAAATAAATAACTAAAATGATTTTCATTGCGCTCGCTGCATTGCATCGCTGCGATGCAGCACGCACAATGAAATTAGTTTTTCTTATTTATTTCTTAACTGAACTCCGTTCTGCCTTGAGCCGGAGTTTACTAGCCCCCACCCTGCCCCTCCCCACCTCCTGCAGCACTCCCATGAGGAGCCGTCACTGGTAATTGTCAGAGTCTGTTTAACAGACTTAGCCATGGCATGTCACGTGACTGAGTACCGGAGGCTCGGATTCATTGTGCACTGCAGTCCGAGCCTGAGACTGCATTATTCTGTGTGATGACAATTTGTGTTCATTATTGTTAGTGAAGAAACTCAACCTTGAAGGCAGCACTGTATAATGCAGGCTCACTAGCAGCACAGTTTGCACAGCACTACCAGCAGGCAGCCGGCTGCTTGCGCTTTTGCAATGGTCTGCTCCTATTTGCAGTTTTTTATGCCTAGCAGTGCCGCTGTGTTAGGAGGTGCTATAAATGCATGATTAAGCATTTTAGTGTGGTGATGAGGACTTCAACGCTAAACTGCATTGGTCTAACCACTGATGCATGATACTTGGCAGAGCTGTACCTCCAGACTGAAAAAATTAAAATGTGCTTTAACTCCCACCCCCTCCACTGTCCATGTTGCCCCCGACACCCATTCCTTCCCTCCCTCCTTGTATCCCCTGGTTTCCCTCCTACCCCGCCAGCAATTTTAAAAAAAGGGTTACGACCGTATTATATCTCCTTTTTAGGTCAAGCCTAGAGTCAGCGAGCATGTGCTGCCCTGCGAAGCATGATGTATCTACGATATGGGCTTTAACCAAGGCCATTGATTGCCATTCGTTCTTGTTTGTGCCTATCAGAAATGCTGCCTTTTTATTGGTGCATTGCTTGTAATTGTCCCTCCTTTGGGTACTTGGTTCACGCCCAGGCAATTTCACTAATTGTTCCTTCGGATTGGATATCACGGTTCCTCCTGGTTGTCCATTGCAACGAGCAGCTCATTTGCTCTTTCCCCTTGATCAGCGCGGCATGCAGTGTTTTATATATACATCTGTGTGGTACATCGAGCTTCAACTTTAAGCATGGATACATTCGAACTTTAAACTGCATGCTTCAAACAGACAGATATCTTGACCGCTGCACGTTTCTCTGTGTATTTGGCATGATTCTGCTCAAGCGAGCATTATGGCAGTTTAGGTTCCCTTTCTTTATCACAGACGGCGATTGTAAGTCACGTGGGGGGGATCTGCCAATGTGGTCTTATGTTTACACCTGGAAGACCAGTGACTGGAAGCACGAAAGACAAACAGAAACATTACTTCAGAGATTTAGACTGAGTGCACTCTGTGCCTCGCTTGATTGTGAGAATAGACTGCTTGTAGAGAAGTGATCCTGTACGTCATTTCAGAGCTGTAACTATTAACGCACATGATGACTTGTTTCTCCAAGCTATAGTGCGGAATTGGTGGAAAATGTGTGTTCTGTTATGAAACCACACCCCACCATGTAAGAAGCACTGTGTAGTTCACCTTAAAGTGCTTTGCAGTCCTCTCTCCCCTTCAAACATTCTCCAACGGAAACAGTGGGTACCAAAGAAAGCTAACCAGGGCTGGTGCATGGATTTTTGCTACCCTTGTCAAAGTGACGTTTTGCGCTACTTCACCCCCTGTACTCTTTGCTAGTTTTATGATAATTCTGATGGTCTTCTGCTCCTCTAGACTTAAGGCAACGGCCTGCTCTTGCCTTGTTCTTGAAAGTGACTCTGGAAGATGATATCTTTTTCCCGCTCACCAATAACTCTATGGCATGCCCTCCCCTACGGCTGGGATCTGACTGCAGTAGTAGTGATGTGGCTTTTGGCTCGCGAATGTGCTTTCTGTTACCATTCCGACTCACCGTCTGTTTTCTGCACTGTTGCCCGATAGCCATGTGAGCAAAAAAACATTTCTTCTCTGTTTGATTTTGCAAATAGAAAAAGACAGATGGTATCTAAAGCAGATTACCTGCTAGGTGTACATGTTGGTCTTACTATCAAATTAGAACCTGGTTATTTTTACAGTGCTTGCAAGTGTTTACCATTTATAGTGCTGTAAATAACAAGTGTGAAAAGCTACAATGGTTGTGTCGGGAAAGTACAATTGCTTCACAATTATGAGCTTGATCATCAAACATCCGTTTGAGTTTGGAACATTATTGTATAGCAAATAAAGTTGGAACACAAAAAAACACAAAAGAATTTACTTTTTGTTCAATAAAGCAGTATTGGTATGTTATAAGGCTGTCAACAATTCAATGCAAGATTGGAGTGCCATATAGTATAGTGAAAGAAACGTGCTCAGTGACAAGTTCTAAATTAACAAGCAACTGTGCAAACTTCCAGAGATATTGGTTTCTTCGTTGTTCTGACCATTTTTAACCTACTCTTTCATGAAAATTTGTACATAAGTTTGATTCACCCATGTATATATGACACTCACTACACCATTTTCACTGAGCTCGACATCGATGGTTCCCGGTGTCATGGGGAAGTCGCCTGACTCTGTCTGGGTGGCGCGTCTACGTGCCATGTCAGGCTGTTCAGCCCCTGTTTGCCTTTATGGTACCGCCCCTCTTTTGCACTCAAGACGGCAAATGCAAGGTGGTTTAAAAACTATAAAGAACAGAAATACTTTGTATGGGTCAAGCGACGGTGTGCAATCTGTGCTCAAACTTGCAGGCACTCCCCAAATAGACTGTACATGGGTGCCATCGAATCACACATTTAAGCAAATAATTATGAAAGCCTGAGGGTTGGATTTTATGTGAAAGGCGTTGTGAACTTTCGCACATCATGGTAATCTGTGATGTAAGAACAGATTCATAGTAATTGCTTAGTGCGGGTGTGGAGGAGTATGAGCAGAATGAGGTGGAAAGGTCAAAGGACCTGTAGTGTTCATGATCCTTCACGATTATTAACTATTTTTAAAGGTGCTAATAATGGTTTGGGTAAAGGATGGAAAGGGCGTGGCTATTTCTTTAATATAGTGCTGCCCACACTGGACGCAGACAGGCAGACTATTGTCTGTGCGCCAAGGTCTACAGCAAAATTATTCTCATTGAGGTTGTATTAATTTCCAATCTGGAGCCATGGTATCTCATCATTCAGTCCTGTATCCCATGTACATAGGCGATAGACCCACCGTTGTTCTCTCATGTGAGAATCCTCTGGATATCAGGCCCTGCTCTTTGTATGACCTCAAGTACCACCCACTTCAGATCTGTGTCCTTGTGACTGTGTTCCAAGCAATGCCTTGTCAACTTTGTATCAGTGTTTTTGCATATAATGGTGCTCATGTGTTCGTTGATGTGGACCTTGATTTTTCAGGTTGTCATTCCCACATACATAAGATTGCAGGGGCATGTGAGAAAATAAATAACATTCTCACTGTTACAATCGCTAAAGTTTTTTAATAACCATGGATTGTTTGTTTTTATATCCACCATTTTGGTTGTGCTGATAAATGGGCATGCCACACATCCTCTGCATGGGTAGTGTCCAACTGGTCTTTGGTTGCCTCATAGTGTGGTTTGGTTCAGGTTCTTTGGAGGTGTGCCTTAGCGTGAACAAGTTCATCACAGATTCTCCTGTTACGTCTGAAAGCAAATAGTTGAGGGGGGGCACTGTTTTCTTGCCCCATTATGGATATGCCAATGTTTATATACAATATTTTGTACTTTATTCGAAATTGGGGCGTATGTGGTGACGCAGACTGCTCTTTCATTCACCTTCTTTTCTTGTTGTTCAAGTAGAGCATCTTGGTGATTGTTTTTAGCTCTTTTCCTTCCACTTCAGGACCATCTTTCTAGGGTAGTGTCGTTCAATTAACTTCTTTTTTAGAGTCTCGGCCTGTTCCTCACAGGTTTCCATACTAGAGCAATTCCTCTGGATCCTGAGTAATTGACCTACTGGCAAATTTTGTCTCAGTGATTTGGGGGGAAGCTCTCAAAAAGCAGTAAGCTGTTTTTATCTGTGCCCTTGTTGTGAACTTTAGTCTGGATCCATTCCGCTGTCATGCTTATAGCTAGGTCCAGAAAAATGTCTCCCTCCTTGCTGACTGCATATATGAATTTCAGATGTTCATCTCTAGTAGTGATCCATCTCACAAAATCCTCTGTTTCATATTGGTTGCCGCGCCAAATGACAATATATCGTCTCCATACTTTCATTTGTGCTGCAAACGGGTTGTCTTGATGGAAGATGTGGTCCACTTCGACTTGGTGTTCATAAAGGCAAGCCATGCTCGGAGCAAAAGAGCTTTCCATGGAAGATCCTCTGATCTGATGGTTTATTGTGTCTTCATATTCGAAGAATTTTTCTATGAGAGCCAATTCTGATCACTCCATGATGAAATGTCTGGGTGTCATGTACCCCCAGTCTCTTTTCAGGAGAATGTGTTCTACCACGCTCATATCCGTCTCTGAGATATGCTGGTGTATAATGCCTCGATGTCCATGGTAATGAAAAGATCTTCAGCTGGGTTGATCTCAAGGTCTCTAAGTAGGCACAGGACATCTTTAGTGTCTTAGGCAAGATGTATACGACTGTTCAATAGGTTTCAAAAACAAATCGCAGAATTGTGAAAGAGGTTCAAGAACTGAACCTATTCCCGACACTATAGGTCTTCCTGGTGGGGGCATCCTGTTTTTTGTGGATTTTGGGGAGAGTATAGAATCTGAGGGTGCAGGGATCATCGCCCACCAGAAACCCAGCCTCATGTTTGGTTATCCAATCATTCATCAGGCCCTCATTCACCAAGGTACTGATTCTGTTCACAAGTCTTGCAGTAGGGTCAATCCGGTGGATTTCATAGCTGTTTTCATCTGATAGCAATCTGATGCATTCTTCGTTCATTCTTCAGCTGGTTTAATGACAAGTGTAGTATTCTCTTTTAGGTCCATGAGTGCCTTCCTCTCACCTTTCTTCAAGTTCTGATAGCCTTTGATGTTCTGGGAGTTGACTGTTTGAATTTCCTTCAGTACTGCCTGTTCGAATGCCAGGACATGGCAAGGGATGGACTGTCAGTGTTGTTGCACTTACAGTGTCAGTTATATGTTTTGAAAACAGTTTTGAAAATTATTCATTGTATATATTCTGAAATGTTTTATTTCTCCACTTTCCTCTCCTGCTTTTTCCCATTACCTTTTTTCTATCCCTCACACTTTAATATTCCTCCCATATTGATGTGTTTTACCCTTTTAGGTTTTTTAATCTCTGCTATTGTTTCCCTCAGCTCTGTCAAGTACCACACATCAGATGTTAGACTAGCACATTTCAGTTAGGCCTGGGCGTAAATTCCGTTCCGTTCCGCTCACGGAATTTGCAGAATTTGGGTAATTTTGCGTTCCGTGGAGAAGGCGGAATTGCCAAAAATTAGGCGATCCGCGGCTTCGCAGAATCTTTTGATTCTTTGTGCTTTCAAAATGCATGTTTGCAAGATATTTCCCCCCGAGCACGCAAACAGCGTTCGCGAACAGGAAAAAAGCATCGCGAACGGGCGGAACAAGCAATTCCGCGTGTTCGCGGAACTCTGCGTGCTCGTGGAGATTTTTTACCATTTCGCGGAGCTTTGCGGAGCGCGACTACGCAAATTCCGCCCACCCCTAATTTCAGTGTGGTGGTCCGCATCACCGCACTGAAATGGAAAGTCATGCATTTGTAGCACCTCAGTATCAAGCCAGAGTGCTATTAGTTCACTGATAGAAACTGAAATCCAGGTTGCAACGCGTGGTCCGTGCTGCTTGTGCCGGCTTTGGGCGGCTGGCTCAGCTCGTGACTAGGCTGGCTTAGGCAGGCGAGAGCAGAGGCTACAATGTAACAAAGTTTATACACTTCCCCTCGACTCCGGCAATCCATTCAGGTTAACCGTGTGACTCACTGTGAGACTCGTCACGTGATGGCACCTCACAGTCAGTGTTAAAATTATGGCCAACAGCTTCTATCAAGAGACTTGCTCTCTTTATACATTGGCGGACTGGCTTGGTGCGAGGGGGCTATGCGGCAGTCACTAATTAATGTTACAGGCTTGTGACCCATGGCCTGTCCTGTCCCAGTCTAGACAGCCACGGGTTGGTGGTCTCTTACAGGCAGCACTTAGCTGCAGCCAGGCAGCCTCACCTCAGAAAGCATTCCGTGGCGCAGCAGGCAAGCAGTCGTCAACTCAACTCCTGGAGGAGCACGGCTGCAGCCGACTCTGAAGACAGCAGCACCCAGGAGGGAGAGGCTGAGCCTACACCAGCAGCAGGTAAGGGAACCCGTGCCCCCACCTTGAAACTTAATCTCACACCACGTGGGCCAGTACTAGCTTCCCCGGCCGGTTTGGTCTTGAATTCTCACAGAGCTGGCCAGGAGAACGAGTGCTCATGCACTCAGCAGGTAATGGGAGCCAAAGGGTTGAAAGGGTCTGCACTTAGCACCTAACCCCGCAAATGGCATGATGCCCCGCCGGCGCTTCACAGCAGATAAACGGCAGTGATCAGCAGCGCCCTCGGAAGTAAAGTCCCCTGCATGAGACTTCTTCCTGAAACTGGAATCTTTCCCCCACACCCTCCAAAAACACCAGAGAAACCCATACACTCACCACCCCCTCCACCCAGCGTCCCTGCTTCCATACTTCCCTTCCACAAAAGACTGCCCAGGTACACCCCCTGACACTAGGCTGCCGCAGGTGAGTGTGGCCTACACATAAACAAGCTGGAAGGTGAGCCCTAGGAAGCAGTCACCAGGATGGATGCGGGCTCCCCAGGGCCTCAGTCTGTTGGCGCCTGCCTAGCGAAGTGAGTCCGGCCCCTAGCATTGACAAATTGATACCTGGTTATTGTAATCAAGGGCAGCGGTAATGATGCTGGTCCAACTTTCAGCATGGCCAGCAGCTTTGTCACTTACAAGCCTAATGTTTTTAGTAGCTTTGTGACAGCTGCAGCCTGCTGGTGTGATCTGGTGCTGCGGGGTGGGGCAGGTAGTGGCGTGCCAACCTGGGCTGACACCACACAGCTGAACTCCTCAGTTATCATTATTATTCAGATTGATTAAATCGTACTGTCTTTGAAATAAACAGCTTCTTGGCTGGCTTTAAAGGGTGCGCCTCACTTTCCTGAGCCTTGCCAATGCCCTTGTCTTTCTGGGGCGGTTCGCGAGTTCTAGGTTAGATCCCTTCCATAACTGGTGCTTTGCAATAATTTTAAGATCTTCTTAGAGTTTCTCTTTGGTGAAATGGGTGTAATTTCAGATATTTATATGCTTCCATCATCTTTATTACTTGACTTTGCTTGCCAGAAAGTGTAATTCATAGTTGTTGATTATATCACGCATAATTACGCTGAAATTATATGAATGTCACACATAGTAATCTAAAACCTTGCAAGCTATGTTTCCTTCTCTGTCATTCTCTCTCCCCATGTTTTAATTGACGTCATTCCATCTCTTTGAAAATGAAAATTACATTCTTTCACTCAGACTTCGTGCATATGTTTAATTTTCATTTATTTCACGTTTCCTTCTTTGTACTACTTGCTATTTGCTTAAAAAATAAAAAAAAATCCATTCTTTCACTCCCACTCCGTGCGTGCATTTATTTAATTTTCATTAATTTCACCTTTCCTTCTTTGTACTAGTTGCGATGGTCTTAAAAAATAAAAAAGAACATTCTTTCACTCCGACTCAGTGCGTGCATTTATTTCACCTTTCCTTCTTCGTACTAGTTACCATTTGGTTGGAAAATAACCATTCCATTCTTTCACTCCGTCTCTGCATTTATTTTTCATTTATTTGAGCGTTCGTTCTTTGAACTACTTTAGATTTGCTTCCTGTCGCTTGTGCAGCTATGGCGGCCGTATTAGAGAAACAAAACGTTAAGTCATTTATAGCGTGTGCTCAGTCTGATGGCCCATGATATCGTGTATCCCCGCACTCAGCCCGAGCAGAGATCGACTGCTTCTGTCTGATCCTGCCCGGGCTGAGTTTACTCTCCGAAGACAGCCGAAGACCAGGGAATACCGGATCCCAATGGGATACCAGATATTACACAACAACGTAAACAAGCTAGTGATGAATCTGTTGAAGAGTATGTTGCAGCTTTATGAGTTTTCGCCTCAAATTGTGATTTCGAGAATTCAGTTGATATATATATACATCAGGGGCCAGATCGTTGTGAACTGCTTTCTAAAATAAATGTAGGAAAGACTACTTACTTGTAGAAATCCTGTTCTTTCATAGGTCATTGATATCGACAAATGCTTTGAAATATCGATCATCTCCACTCAAGCAATAACCACTGAAGAAGGATATTCTCCTGTGCCTTTCATTTCTGAGAATACTATAGCCACTATCAGGGCTGGAAAGAACAGTGGGCCCCAGATCAGTTGCTATCAGTGTGGTTCCAGAAACCATTTAGGCAACAACTCATCTTGTCCTGACATTAGTAAAAGATGTGTGAAATGCAGGAACGTGGGACACTTTCAATCTGTCTGTAGATCTCAATATATTGATGCTAATGTTACAACACGTAATCTAGATGCTGAGGGATGTTCGGGGAGTGGTAACATGGTTGACACTGAAGTTCAGGATTACAAAAGCAAATTCCACAATGTTGTTCTCACTGTGAACTGTAACCAGAAGGATGTTACTCTGGAAGGTCCTGTTTGTCAAGCTGTGATTGGTGGTAATCCGCTTCATGGCAGACTCCGGTGCACCTGTCTCTATCTTGTCAGATCATACCTTCTACTCTTTGTGGCCTGTTGTTTTCAAACTAAAAGATCCTGATATTTATCCAAAGTTTTTTGGGGACGAATAAATCGAGTTGCTAGGGTTTTTCCACTCTACTGTGGAGATTTTAGGAAGGATTATTCATACAAAAGTATCGTGGCTATCAATGGTGGGGATTTAGTTGGTTGGATGGATCAAGCCAGGTTGGGGATTCATTTAAAACGTGGACACAAAAGTCCTGTTGTTCTTGAACATTTGCCATATGCTCCATTGTTTCTGATGTGTCTTACAAACATTCCAATATTTGTAGAAATAGCATTATGTACAACCCTCTATTTGATTTTCACAAGGTAAGAACTGTACTCTCACTCACGCTCCTGTGTCTTGTGAGCCTTGGCGCACTATTGCTCTGCATTTTGCCAGCCCATTCGAAGTGCTACCTTTTTGCACCAAGTTTTTGTTGCCATTGATCGATTGCCACTCTAAGTGGATTTATGCTTCTCCTCTTGAATCTATTTCCTATCTATTTGGGTAGAGAGGGCGAACCATTGTCTCAACGAAGGGATTCAGCATGCTCTTTCTGCTGGTGTTGATATTATGATATTTTTGAAATACAGGGTCCCAGCTTATCACTACTCCTGTATTCTAAGTCAGGATTCACTCCTTTTGAGTTGTTAAGAGGAAGGAGAAGTAAATCTAGCGTCTTTCTATAGGGCGCGTGCAGGTGAAACAGAATAAACAACAACTACAATTTGGTGGTTCAAGAAATTCCACAGAAGGACATTTTGCTACAGGAAACTGGGTTCACATTAAGAAGCCTTTTGGTGTTAAGAAATAGGAATCTATTTTCAGAATTGAGCGTGTGAGTAGGAATGCTGTTTTGTTACATGGAAGGGGTTGGTGGAATCATTTCTGATGCACAGATACAACTTAACAATAAAACACAAACTGCACTTGATGGACAACCTAACAGAAATAGGATGCATCTTGTACTCTATGATAACCCTAATGCTCATGAGTCCCACTTTCGCAAAGGCTGTGATGTAGCTAACACTGGTGTGTTCTCTCATGTTTCCAGGGCACAGGAACCTGAATGCACTCCGGAGGTACTATGTTTTTCTAACGATGCTTGGTCCTCTGATGTTTTGTTGGTACAAGATACTGAATGCACTCGTATGGTTTAGCAAACTTCTGAGAGTGAGATTGTCAATTCTAATGCTGATTTTTCCATCAACATTCCCAAAGTACAGAATACTGAATCTTTTCAGGGATTCCAACAGGGTTTTGTTGAAAGCATTACTGATTCTAACTTTCCTGCATGTTCATCTGGTGAATATGTTGTACATGTTACTGAAGTGCTCAAGTAGTGCAGCCTGTTTTGGTTCTTTCTTTTCTCCTTTTTAGAGTAGGTTGAATAGGTTTCTAAAAATATGTATTCACATTTTCTGTTCTGTTTAGATATTATTTTTTAACATGTTTTGTTTTCCTTTATGGGGGAAGATGATGTAGTATGTGGTTCTTTTTTTTATCTCTCTGTGTTTCCTTAAGCAATTATTAGAATCTATATCTGTCTTTGAAAGTTCTGGCTCCCTTGGAACTTTCCTTCGGTTGCCAGGTGAGGGTCAGTTGTAGTGGTCCTTCACCTGAGCGGCCGGTTCCTAGCCGTGGGTCCTAACATCTGGACTATAACTAATAAATTCTACATATTTCTACTCTACCGTTCCATCCTCTGGTCATTTCAGCTACACCACGATACTACACTGCCGCAGTTTCCAGGTGCCACCCATTGCCCTCTGCAGCCTTCCAGCTATCTGCCCCAGTTCGCCGGCTCTGTCTCGACAGGGCACAGCAGGCCCAGTGGCCTGGGGAGAGCCCCACCCCCAGGAAATTCACTCAATTCCGCAGCATCCCCATGCCTCTCAGTAGCTAGGGGGGCTGTCTTCTCCCCGTGGGGGCTAGCTCCAACGGCAGGATTTTGGGAAAGCCCCGCTGGGCGAGGAGCAGCAGGGTGAGGCTGGTTACTCCATGGCGATCAGCTCTGCCCCCGTGAGCCAGCTGTTTTTGTGTAGGGTGGTGTTGAACATAGTATTCCCGGACCAATCTGGGTCCATCCCACTAGGCTCAATGGAGGCTCTACAGATATCTGGCTTATTCATAAAAGTTTTCAGAACCAACATTGTTTTACTCCATAGATACGCCCTAGCCCTTCATCTCAGTTAATTGGCTGTATTTATTCCCCAAGCTGGGAAAAATGGCCTTTAGCCCTCTTTCTTTTTCCTGGGTCAAACTGCTCTATACTACACCCCTGGCCTGTAGCAAGGTAAACAGGCCTCTTTCTGAACCCTTTACATTACAGATGGGTATGAGACAACCATTTCCTTTTTCCCTGATGTGAGATGTCCTGGACCAGCCGCCACTGGTTTCCTGGGCCAGAGGGATGCTTTTATTGGGTAACTTCAATGGGACGCCTCATGGAATCAGAGAATTTTCCTGTGTGTGGGTGATGTCCTTTTATATGTCACTGACCCGAATACTTCCATTGAGAGACTCCTATATTATATGTCCAGGGCATTCCGTAAATATATTAGATTGACCTAAACTGGGGCAATTACGATTAAATATGAGAGTTTTAAATATTTGGATATGTGTGTGATGTGGACTAGAGAATCATCCTTTCACTTTAATTTGTATGCAGTATTACCTAAATTCAAGGGTGATATGTACGATTAGAGAATACTGGTGTTTTGAAATATGGGAAGTGCTACACTAAAACAAAATTGTGCCCTCCCTTCCCCCAAGTTTCTTTATTTATGACAGATTTTTTTCGAAATTATTAGCACAGTACTGCAGTTCTCTAGAATTATTTTAGAAATGTAATGCCGTATTTTATAACACCCAAAAATAAATTAATAGATTTGAACTGACTAAAATATGTAGGGAGCTTTATGATGGGAGTATTGCACAACCCAATCTATCAATTATTAATGAGCACCACACTTCGCAGTGTTCAATGACTTGGCCTTTCTATCTCGAATGAATCCTCTAGCAGGGCATATAGACATGCCTTAGGTATCCCTAACTACCCACATGCATTACATGGCATGGAAAACTCTCTGAACACACCACTATGGTGATAAGAGTTTGCCACACTGCACTACAGAAAAAGGGCTGGAGAGACATCCCAACATGCTTACGCCTTTATGGTCTAGCGATATGCTGAAGGACGTCCTACAACCAAGAAGCTGTTTGGGAACAGAATGGGCTGAAATCCTTTGATCAATTACAATGCGATTATGAACTAGCTTGTGTGAACTCATTTAAATACTTAAAGCTTAAGCATTATTTGGTCACCTGTGTCCCTCAAAATATGCTGATACGTGATGGCTCCCCAGTGGAACGCTGTGTCATGGAAGAAGCATTTATGAGGAGGTGGTCTCCTCATAAAGGGAGGAGTTAGGTGGCCAATGGGAAAAAGCCCTCTTGGCCAATTAGATCGCTCTAGTATTTGACTCTCACAAGTCTCCCAGGAGCCTCTCACGAACCCAGCCATCCAGATATACAAGTATTTGAAACTTAAATTCTCACAAACGACTGCGCAGCTTTACACCAAATCACAAAAATTGACACTTTCTGGACCAATATCTAGTTTTTTGCCAAATTTGGTGTAACTCCATTCAGCCATTTTAACGGTATCGCTGTTCAATTTTCCTATGAAAATTTGCATGGGGAAATTGAGTTTTGGGACCCACCACCCCTTTCTTCTTGGCCACTGCATGACGGGACTGTATGCCTCATCGCCCCTTCAATGGAATTCGGCCCTGGGAAGCAATGTTGCCTGATATATCGGTCCAAAAGAATGTCTTTTAAGAAAAAAAATCTCTTTGACAAAGTGTATAATAGATGGTGATAGAAGTTTTTGGGGACGGTGTGTTGAAGAATGCTCTATTTTGCCACTATCTTCTCAAATAGTTCTTGGTGATGGTGAACCTGTGAACATGTAAGATCAGAATAATACTGGAATTTTATGAGATTGCTGTATAGCTTTTTAGCAAATGTATGTGAAAAATATATTGTAATGCACTATTTGTATTGATTCTCATATTTTTCTCAAGGGGAAGACCACCTCTTATTCCGAAACTTCCCAGAGGAAGTCAGGTTTGATTGTTTCACTCATTGAGAGCTGTTTGGGTGGGTATTTCACTGCACCACTTTTAAAGGTCACCCGCTGTGACTGTCTTCTGACAAGAATACATTAATATGTATTGTATAAATCTGCTTTTGGCCAATGTTAACCTACTTTTGTAATGTGTTGTTGTTACTGTATTGCTGATATGTTATTCTAGAGAGAGTACTTTAAATGTGTGTGTGGAGTTATATGCCAAAATTTAGAATACAAACATATTGACCTGCAACAATACAGACAGCAAGATATCAACTTGCACAACAGCATCGAGATAAGTATACATGAGCAAGCATAGATTAACTATGCGACCTTCACAGCTTCTTACCTTTGGGACATTGTGAAAGTTGACACCTTGCAGCTGATGCTATAGGTCGATATTTACAAGTCAATATTTTAGTGTCACACTATGTGTGTTTATGTCTGTATGTGTGTGCACGCACTTGTGAGTGTGTGTATGTGTGTGAATGAGGAGACATGGAGGACCGTGGGAGTGCTCACCTCCTACATCCTGTGACTAACAGTCTTATTTAGAGCTTGTCGGTTGGGATACTCCATCAGAAATGTGGCAGATGTCCCATCTGCCATATTACAAGTGCATTATAGCCAATGGCACTAGTAATGCATCTGAAATGATGTCCTCCATGTTTTGACAGAGAATCCTGTCCACCAAATTCTAAATAAAGCCTTATGTCTCCCAAGTCTCTCCTCATATCAAGTTATCCTCCATCTCTCTCCAGTTTAACCTGCTCTGGGATGAGGAGGCACACACGCTGCCCTGAAGTAAGTCATGTGATTGATTCTCTTTTATCTATTGATTTTCACCTGCATGTCTTGTCTCCATCTGTCTCTTGCGAGGAACTGTCCGCCTCCTTATTAGTCCCAGAAACCTGACATTGGGATTTGTTTTTGTTCTGCTTTGACTCAAAATCAATGTAGGTGGTTGAGCCAGGATCTGAGGTGGCACGGGACCCGGGGGAAGATTTTCATTTAAAACCATGGTATATGTCCAACACCTTCCCAGAGCGCTATATAAGTGCAATTGAACCTCTTGACAAACGTGAGGTCTCTATTTGATACGGAAGATATAACCGAACTTGGGCAATAGCTTGGAACGGTGTTGGAAGAAATGACTTAATTCTGTACAATATTGTAACCCTGCCACTTGTTCAAAAGTTACTATTTTGGAAGGTCCTGAGGAAGTTGGTCATCATAAGGCTTATTCCACTGAAACACGCGTCGACCCAGTTGTACGCGCCCAGCCCACATCACGGTTATGGAGACCCAGAACATCTTTGTCCTTTTCTGCCCAGGATGGGTATGTGTCTTAGGGTTGGTTGCTAGTATGAATGGTTCTGAGGGAGCACGAATGAGGAGTGGATAGAGTGGACTGAAAATGTGGCATATATAAAGGGGTTTAGTAAAGACTATTATATTTCATGTGCAAAGAAATATGGAAATGCTTGTCTATTAATGAAATGTACAAAAAAGGAAAAATATTGAAACGGGATTTTTTATTGATATGTCGGTTTAAAAAAAGCTGTTTTTGATATTACAAAAGGGAAAAAAAGTTTAAATCTGTATATATAAAAAAGTTTTAATAAAAATGTTGGTGACTAAAAAGATGGTTATATATATACAATATCTCACAATATAGAAAGCCCACTGGAGCAGATGTAGCCCATGTGTTAAAGAAATAGAGGTCAAGCGGGAGATTTGTATAATATAATGTTTGATGTGCTCGTCCCCCTTTTCTCCCGGACCTAGTTGTTATAGAGTGGGCTCCCTTTTCTAGGGGTGGTTGAGCCAAGCTCAGCAAAGCCTGGCTTGGCCACAATGTCTGCCTCTGACGTGGCCCTTTTCACAAGCGACTGGTGAGTTAGTTTAGAACCAGGCCAAAAGCCCAGGCACTCCCTCCTTCACTTCCTAATGTTGCTTTTCAAAGAAAGAAACATAAGCTTCCTGGTAGGGGTGTAGCTAGCAGCAGTGCAGCTGGTGCAGTGACACCAGACCGAGAAGGATAAATGCCTCCCCCATCCCAATTAATGGTTGTTTTCTGCCACAAAACCAGGTCAAATGCGATGCAGCCCGCGCAACGAAATTCGTTTTATTTATTTATATGTTTACTTACCTCTAATCGGCCGTAATCCGTAGTTTACTACCCCCGCCCCACGTCAGCGCCTGGCAGCATTCCCACCACGGGCCACTACTGATATATATATGTGTGTGTTTTCATTGTTTTTTGCTGAATCACAGTTTTACAATGATAACATGCAATTGGACAGCTACTGCCGTGATCTCCTTCTCATGCCTTATGCCTTGACTCTGTATTGCCTTATAATTTCTTAGTTTTTGTACCAATTGCAATAAAAACATTTTCTGTTTTTTTTTACATTTGGATTTTAAGTCATAATTCTGAAAATGCCACTTTTAGAAAGTTGTCATTTTCTTGTCCTAACCAACGCAGCCAGTGTCCTAGGTCAATGACTATGAATAGCTTAGCTGTTGTGCTGCCTTCATCAATCACACAAGGAACCTGACACTAGCCTTTTGTCACCCCAGACTTCTTAGAGCCTTGTCAGGGGAAGTATGGAACTTGCCAGAGTTGGATGTGGGGGTAGGCCAGAGTGTTCTGCCATTGCAAAGGCTTGCACCAAGTATATAAATATTGGATCCTCTGAACACATTTCCAGTACACTCTTGGACCTGTGTGGTAGACTTCAAAAGAACTTCCTTGTATTTTAGAGGACTGCCCTACTGCTTGAGACTTATCTTGTTCCCCAGAGGACTGCCCTGATGGTTTAGGCCTGCCTTGATCCCCAGAGAACTGCCCTGATGCTTGAGGCCTGCCTGACTGCTTGAACCCAGGACTACCAGAGTGACTGTAGAGGCTAGTTCGCTGGCCTCCGGTATGAGCTAGAGAGACATAGCAAGCTCCAAAGACCTTGAGCCCTGCACCTGACCTATGCTGGAATGCGTCCTAACTCTAAAGGTTGGATGCAGAGAAACGTTCCTCAAAAAGTGCCAGAAGAACTGACAGAAGACTAGGACCTACCTGCCAGCCGATCCACCGAAGATGCAATGCTGGTCAGCATGGTAGTTCCAGCTACCTTCCTTCACTGCAGTCGCAAATCCTGTTCAGCGCTCAGCAACGATATCTGGCCTAGTGTGGCCCTCTTTAGCATCAGCCTGCAGCTTCTTCCCGCTGCCGGTTTTCAACTTCCAAAAAGTTGTCTAAGTCCAAAGGTCAAAATCTTCACCAGGCTCGTCTGCGTCCGGCTTCACAATGACGACACCAATTTCCTCAGCTGGGGGTGGGGGTAAGGGGGTGGAGTAGGGGTGGTTCACCGTGCAGCAAGATGGCAGCACACTAAGAGGGCTCTACCAGCTGAGAACAAAATCCTGCATCAATCTGCCGTAAAGAGATTGATTGATTGATTGATTGATTGATTGATGTACTTATAGAGCGCAGCTATCACCCTACGGGCATCTTGGCGCTTGCATTGGGAACCCGTCCTGGTTTTTCCCTGTAAGATAACCCGTACTGGGCATCCCCAAGGTGAAAGCCAGGCATCCCGCCGCGGGGGGCCGTTGTGGAGATTAAGCAGGCTTGTGCCCAGAGCTGCATAGTGTGAACTCGTGCTTAGAGTGGGCACCGAAGCGAGAATTATCGAGTCCGTGGACGATTGGGCTCTGGACCCTGCCGCGTCGGGAATCGAACCCAGGTCCCGGGTCTGATCTCTGCTTCAGGGTATGCCTCCTCTAACCAGTGAGCTACACTAAAGAGGGCACACACACACTGTAGAAAATAACAGTGTACCTGCATTAAGCCTGCGGGTGTTAGCTGGTCCTGATCTGGTGCCTGCAATGCTTACCAGACCCTCGGCATGTGGCGAGGGTGGACCGGGCCTACATCGGCCATGTAAAGGCAGAGAAAGATGCTCTGCTGGGCATCAGGCTGACTGGGCTGGCACTACTGAATTGAGCAGCTGGGCCTAGAGAGACATACCTTGCTCCTGCGGAGGCTTCCGTCTGGGAGGAATAGAGGTGAGGCCTGCATGGGGGCAGCTGAGGGCCGGGTCGACATCCCCCCTGTGGAGCCCCCGCAGGAGGTCTGCACGCTGTGAGCCCGGGTGCGCTCCTGAAGTTGTGGCCCCCTGTTTGAGAGTGAAGGTGATGGGCTGGCTCACCCTCCCACTTGCGTAGCCTCGGGGTGTCTGACGAAGAGGCTAAATTACTGAACCTCGGTGCAGGTGGCTGCAAATCGTTGGTGGTGAACGTTTCACATCTTCTTTATATATGCGAGGATCAGCCCTACACAACAAGGAGAGTAGCTGGAGAGGGGGGGGCTGGCGATGCCTGCAAGGGGGGGGCAGGGCTGACTGCCCAAGATAGACCACCTCAAGAACACACTTGCCTGCTGATGAGGGTACTGGGTGACTGTCGAGTCCTCCATCTGCGCAGACCAGGGGGGAGCAGTTGAAGGCCTGCGCAAGCTACACAGTGGCTTGCACTTGATCCCGCTCTCCGCTACTACACTAACCTCACCCGGAGGTTATCGTACTCCAGCTGGAGTGGGACTCCCTTCTGTCTGACCCAGCTGAGCCTGCCCTTCCCTTCCTATGTGGTGAGGCGCTTGAACCCATACCAGTGGACCACTACTCCGGTCCTAGGCGACACCTCAAACACACAAGAATTGGAAACCACGATGCAAAACAAGCAAAGCTAACCTTTGAAAAAAGTCTCACTCGTAGACTTGATAACAGCTCTGCGGCTGATATTTGCGCAACAGGACATTCGCACCATACTAATAGATGTCAAAGCCAGCCTACTAACTATACACTCTAAACTGGATCTTCTCACCTCCCTCTTGGACCATGTAAAACAACGCGTGGACAAACATGAAACCCGGTTAGACTTACTCGAAAATAGAGTCTCTGACACGGACGACCTCCAAGCAGAATCTAAGGAACAGTTACATCAGATGAACAAAGTACTTAATATTATTAAGACTAAATATGAGGATTTGTAAGCCCGATCACTACGCAAAAATCTCTGGATCACAGGAATACCTGAAACCACTGCCATATCTAAAAAGTAGGACTTTGTCGCAACACTATTACGTGACCTCTTTTGTAAAGATCTATCAGCTGTATTCCTTGTGGAGCACGCTCATCGTTCGCTGGAACCCAAGCCTCCGGTGGGTGCCGCCCTGCGTCTGATCATGGCTCGCCTGCTGAATTACCGAAATCACAATTCGGTTCTAAAACTGTCTCGAGAATGAGGCACAATACAGCACTAAGGGAACAGCATCTCCTTCTACCCGGATTTCACCCCGTAGGTCCAGGTGACACAAAGAGAATTTGTCCCGGCAAAGAGTATACTGCAGCAGTCTGGCGTGTCATATGCTCTCCTATGCCAAACTTTGAGTCTCCCTTGATGGAAAAATGCACAGATCCCCAGTGGCTGCTGGGCACTCCCTTGCCGAGGCCGGTCTGAGTGACAATGACTAACTGTGGTGCCAAGGGGACACGATATAGATGCTGAGGCCAGATGGACTCCTAGATTATAGACCCTTAGATCTCTTGTTGTTGATGTTAAATCTGCTAATTAAGGTAACTGACTATATGGGCGCAAACCTCACTACAATGTTGATCAAATTATGTAGGGCTGAATTGTGTTCTTTCCCTGGAAGCTCCCATACTAGACTTGCTAGTGAATAATGTGCATGTGGAATTTGTTCTTTCTCACGTTTCTGTTTCAGGTGAAGAAATTCATCCTTGTTAGCTAGAATAATCTTACTTTTAGGAGTTACGTTCAGGAAGGAGAGGGTACATTCAATGGTGATACTGGTAACTGGGAATGGCCTTTCTTTCTTACTGTAGAGAGCCTGGGAATCAAGGTCATCTAGCCAAGGCCTGGGAGCATCAGTGCTGCAGGGAAAGTTACCTACAAGGAGGTGGCATGCTTAGATGGGGTGATGTCGTATTGCATTCTGGGACGATACCTGCAAGTTCTTGTGTTGAAGTTAGGGACAGAGTCTGGGCACTTCTGGCTTGCCTTGAGAGAGAGAGCCTCATACAATGATCTCTGTAGCTTTATGCTACTTGACCCATTCAGCGTGAACGTACTTGTTATGAAGCCTTCAAGTGCTGACACCTTTTCAGAACTTGCATTTGGGGAAATGCTAAGTAGGGATGTCACATTAGTGTAGGAACAGCCTAATGCTCTTTACCTACGCCTCTCCAATGAAGGGAAATTTGGGCGTAGGAACAATAATCTTTTGTGTCCTTATCCTTGAACTGGTTATTCTGTGCATGCAGCACCGTCTTACCTTCACTCACAGGTTTGGCTTTGTATTAGTTCTGATGTATTTCTACACCCTCATCTGCAGATGCTTGTATGTCCAATTGTTTCTGGCTCTGTAATAAATGAACTAACTCAATTGGGAGTCTGTGATTGTTTTGGAGTCATATGTCATTGGAACTGAATTGATCAATTGGCTAATAATTTTCCTCTCCTTCACACTTTCATGCAGAGAAAAAGAGACATCGACCGGAGGATTGCAGAGTAAATCTAGAAAGTGGAACCCGGCTCCTTCAGTTGGTAGCAGTGTAGGATGGTTCTCTCGTGAAGTGAGGGGAGAATCTAGAACATTTTAGAAGGGATCTGGATCCCTAGAGCCCAAAACAATAGAGCCAAATTACCGAGAGCGGAGAACGACAGACTTTGGCGGAGACTGACAGAGATTGATGGTGCGGCGAAAACAGCGGTGAACGGAAGAGGGAGTATCAATAGGGATGCGTTGTGTGTTCGATTGCGGTGATGGTTTGGCTAGTGTGATGTCTGGCAGAGTTTGTGTGAAAGCTGAGTGGATGTGGTTTAGGGCCGGACATGGTACAAGAGTTTTGTTATGAGTTTCAGGCTTCGAAGTAGCCTAAGATCCCGGCATATATTTGTGGTGTAGAAAACACCGGTTTATTGTGATTGTCTGACCCTTGGTTTGAAGGGATGTCGTGAGGCACCTTCTGCTACCCACATGAAACAGGGATCTTTGTGTGAGTGGGATGTGTTAGGATCGTTTCGGAAACCTCATGTACAGGGGTTTAGCATATCAATTCAGGTGGCCAGTGCAGGTCGAGGGTCGCTGTGTGTGAATGCACTTGATTGAATTCTAGCGAACTTTTAGAAAGGCAGACAATTACTTGTTTTGATGAATGTGTGAGTGAATGCGTACGTAGAAATTGTGAAGGAGGGTGGACCGCTCTGAGGAGGAAAAGGTGACGTCGGAGTGTGCCTCACTGCGAAAGGTCGGTTGGTGTAATGCCACGCTGGGATTCGTTGATGATCATCAGGAAGTTGATGTGAGGACTTCTTGTCGGTTGAAGAACAAAATGTGATTTAATCATGCGATGCTTTAAGGTATTACGAGATCTCTGCAGGGGAAACAGGGGAGTGGTAACTCGATTGGGTAAGGAAGCACCGCCCAAGGATACACCAGCACATTATATGGCAACGAATGTAGGGCTCCATACTATAGTTTAGGTTCAGAATTGGCACAAAATCACTGAAAAAGAGGGCGATATGGCTTTTCTACGTTATGGTTCATTTTGATTGTTATATCAGTTGAGGGAAGTGATGTCGTCACTACGACCTCCAGCTAGACCAACACAGTTTGAGGCATTAGATGCGTGGATGCGAGCAGCACAGGCAAAGAACAGGAAAAAATGTCAAGGGCAGATGAGGAAGGTGATGAAGGCATATCAGGATGCACAATGGGATGCACAATGAAAGAGATGGAGAGTAGACACCATTGAGGGAGAGAGATTGTATCCATTACTAGTAAAGGGGGGAAGAAACTCAGAATGGGAATGGCAGAGGAGATGGAGATGATGGGAGTGATACTGATGATAGCTTGTTAGATCGACTACTAGCAGAGCGTCCTCTACCACATAATCCACATTCAAAGGAAAGAAGGCAAGAACTGGCAAATGCAGCGAGTATCAAGAGACGGGTAACAGCACAGACAGGCCCTAGTGCAGGTGTAGTGGGGAAGATGTCAATAGGAGTGGAAGGAATAGGATACCAGTATTAGGAGGTGCAGGATTAAGTGGCGTCAATGCTGCTGTAGGGTTACCGGAAGCCCTTACGGTACCAGCCACCATCGGACCTGTAGTCTCTGTGTATGACCCGAGTTTAGTGGCAAATGCGAGTCAACAGCAACCTAGGTCGAGAGCACGGATCAGCACAGTGGGGAATGTGACAATGGATGGAAACAGTCCATATTTGGTGCCTGTAGAAGCTAGTACCTTGTTGCCAGAGAGTATGTGTCGGAACTAGTACCATACGATCTGTGTCATTGACAAATTCAGATTTGAGAATGTGGGAAGCTCCACCTAGGGGACCCATGGGAAGGATACCAGAAGTAGCTAAAGATCAGAGCACTTCTGGAAATCAGCAGAGAAGTAGAATAGTGAAAGAGAAGGACAGAGTAATATGTCGAGTCAGGGCACAATCAAGGCTGCAATAAAGGGGAAGTTGTTAGCTGTAGTGAGATTGAAAGCGGAGGTGGATGAAGTAATCAGTTGGAATTTGCCTTTGGAAAGGATAGAACTCTATAAACAGGATGAATTATTATTTGTGTCGAAGGATATCACCCATAAACCAAGGTGGGCCCATGAGAAATTGACCGAATTGGCAAAAACATATGATGTGGATTTGTCCAAAACAAAAATGTTACAGGGAAATCACAGGTTAAATCACAGTGATCAGGAATTAGAAGAAAAAAAGAGTCACCGGTTTAAAAATTCACATTCATGAGCTGGTCATAGGGATACACGCTTGGAGCATGCCTGACAAATGGGCAGAAAGATGGTCAAGAAAAAGAGTGTTAGGAAGGTGATGCGAAATAGACCTCCTCCAGGAGGGGTGTTATCAGGAGTTGAGGCTTACCCGTTGCGAGAGGTACCAAGCAGAGGGTATGTATATGTGCCTTGGAGCAGGGGTGATTTGTCAGCGTTCACAAATGATTTTCCTCAGCTAAGGGAGTAACCTGATGAATGGTATTAGCAAGTTGATCGCTTTGTAAAGATTTCAAAGGTGTTGTGGATTGATTTGAATACACTATTTGACATTGTGGTTCCCAGTAATTTATGGTCTGCTTGCGAAATTTCTATTGATTGGCCTTCTACTGAACCAGATAGGGACCTTATAACTAATGGGCCTTTACCTTTTGGTTATGAAAATGTTCGAACAGGTAATTACATGGCTACAGTCAAAAATAGCTTCACAGGAAAGCGATTGGGTTAAGATTGATCGAACAACCCAGGAACCCAAGGAATCAGGACATGCTTACTATGAACTGCTGTTACAAGCCTTCAAGCAGTACAGTGGGTTAGACACTTTAGATCCTAAAGTTATGGGACAGTTTATTTCCAAATTTGTGTTAGGATTGAGCCTGGAGATTAGCGTTATGATTCAATAGCTCTTAATCTGCTGGCAAAACAAGTCCGTGGACGAGATCCTACGGCATGCCAGATATTGTATCGATGAGGTGGATTCTAAACACAGGAGAATGAAGTGCAAACTAATGTTTGTCAAGTTGAGGAATGCGAATACAATGGATCAGGTGCAGATGAACAATAGGTCGGAATCAGGGACACAACCAAGGAGGGAATCAGAGTGGTCCGAACAATGCCGGGCACAGAAAAGGGAAGGGTGTAGATCCAAAACCAGGGGTAGACATCCAGAAGCTAAAGAAAACCACTGCATGCCATTATAGTCACAAAATTGGGCATTGGAAGTGCAAGTGTAGGGCTAACCCAGCAAATCAGTTGCAGGAAGAAGAGATGGTACTGGTGCCTGATGCTATAAACATTATGAAGAGACCTAAATCCTTAAATGGAGGGGGTCAAAATCAATTAGTGCAAGTACCCCAACCTCTGAGGGTTCCACAGAGAAATAAAGTGTATCACCTAATGCCCTTTATGGACAACCCAGACGAGTTCGATGTGGTCTTGTCACAATGACGGTGCCTGAGGGGGAAGAAGACTGTACCCCATCCTTAGAGGTAGACCAGAGCGAACCGTATGTGGAGGAAGATGTAGACAGTCATTCCATTACATTCTTGATTGATACTGGTGCTATCTGTTCTACTGTGAGATCTGCAGTAGTCCCAAGCCTACCCCTCTCAGGACAATCGATCCAAGTTGTAGGAGGTGCTAATAGGAGCATGATAAATCCATTAACAGAAGAAATACCCGTGAAAATAGGAACTTTCCAGGTTCGACACCAGTTTGTTGTGTGCAATTCGAGCCCAGTCTGTTAGGACGTGACCTCCTGTGTAAACTGAATTGTACCATCTATTGCAAGCCCAAAGGAGTAGAGGTCCAGACTAATGATGATGACATTGCATTCAAATTGGCGAACCAAAATCACTGTGCAGACATGTTTCCCATACTAACGGTGGATGACATGCCATGGGACCTGAGAGACATTGTCTTGCCTCTGGTGAGGGACTTCACAGGGGAAGGATAGGATTGATTCGAGGAGTTTAACCTGTTCGTATACAAGTCAATCCCAATGCAGAATATCCGAGAACACCCCAATAGAACCTGACCCCAGAAACGGTAACAGGGATTACACCTGTGATTGAGTCCATGATTGAGCAGGGTGTCTTGAAGGAGATAATAGGAAGACCTTGCAATTCACCTATAATGGGATTGCAGAAGCTGAACAGTACGTACCGCAGTGTCCAGGACCTGAGGAAGGTCAATTCTATTGTGATTACATGTTGGCCCGTGGTACCGAATCCTTCTATGATCCTATTTCAAATTCCTTGTGAGACTGTTCTTTTCACTCCCCTTACAGGAGGAAAGCCAATTTGTATTCACTTTACGGCTGGAGAACCGTGTGTTAAAATGGTGTTGTATTCCACAAGGGTATACTGAGAGTCCATCCATCTTTAATCAGATTTTGAAAAAGAACCTTACAAGCTTGTTGCATGTCACAGAGCTCAGTGCTTGTGCAATACATCCGTGACCTCCTGATTGCTTCAGAAACTGTACAGGCTTTTAGGGATGATACCATTGCTCTACTGAATCACTTGGCAGAAAACGGGCACAAGGTGTCCCCGATCAATCTTCAGTACTGTTTGCCTGAAGTTCAGTATTTGGGTCATCGCATTGAGAAAAGCAATAGGAAGGTGTCACCAGACCGAATTGAGGCGATCATGAAAATGAATGCACCTACCACACAAAAGGAAGTCAGGGTGTTTCCTGACATGGTTGGCTACTGCCGACAATGGATCCCAAATTTCTCACTGAAGGCAAAGCCCTTACAGAGATTGATGCACAAGAATGTGAGCGATCCGGTACCCTGGGATAACAATTGCTTTGTTGCCTTCTTGGAGCTGAGACAAAGCCTGTGTCGCGCTCCCGCTCTGGGAATGCCTGATTATAACAAAGCATTTTCGCTATTCTGCTGTGAGAGAAGGTTGTTCACTATCTGTACTCACTCAGACACATGGGGGTGTCCGTAGACCAGTGGCCTATTTCTCAGCTACATTAGATCCTGTAGGGGTCATCCATTTACTGTTTATGTTCCACACTCAGTTGAGCTCCTGATGACAAAAACCAAAACACAGCACTTGACCAACAACAGGCTCCCCAGGTATGAGCAGATTTTGTTGGCCTCTGTGAATGTCACCTTGAAGAGATTTTCTGTGTTAAATCATGCTACATTGTTGCCTGTTCCAAATGTTCAAGGAGAAGATTGTAAAGACCATGACTGTCTGGATGGGACTGAACTCTGTACCAAACCTAGACCCGACATTGTTGATGAGCCTCTACCTGAACCTGATCACGTTCTGTTTGTTGATGGTTCATGCTTAAGAGACAATGAGGGTGACTTGAGAGCAGCTTTTGCTGTGTGTACCCTTTCTGGAGTTGTGGAAGCTGCTTGTATACAGTGAGTACATGCCACGCAAGTTGCTGAAATCATTGCTTTAACCCGTGCATGTCTTGATTCTGATCAAACCCGAGTCACCATCTATACCGATAGCCAGTACAGTTTTGGTGTGGTTCATGACTTCGGACAGCTATGGTCACAGAGGAGGTTCTCAACCTCATCAGGATCTCCATTGACAATTGTTGGCAGCCTTACAGTGACCAAAGGAAGTGGCAGTTGTGAAATGCTCTGCCCATGGGAAGGTGGAGGATTTAGTGACTATTGGGGATAGGTACTCCAATGAAGTTGCTCGCTTTTGTGCAACTCATGCATGTATCTTTAATGGGGACTATTCTATAGGAAGAACCGATCTCAGCATGATGTTAGCCATGGTAGATACCTATAATTAGGTCAGGCGTCTGCAGGAAGAAGTGTCGGATCAAGAACAAGCTGGTTGTATTATAGCAGGTTTTAAAAAGAGAGACAATGGCATTTGGATTTCAATTGATGGTAGAGCAGCATTGCTAGATTGTTTGTGGAATCCTATGGCCAGACATACTTATGGAGCAGTTCACATTGGGAGAGACGCAATGGTGCGAGAGTTCAGACAAACATGGTTTAACCCTATGTTCCGTGTGTTTGCTGATGCAGTGTGTCATCGATGTGTTACATGTCAACAGATGAATGCTGGAAAGAAAACTGTGGTTGCCTTGAGTCACATTGGAAGGTTGGGGGGTCCTTTAAGCCAAATTCAATTGGATTTCATCGAGATGCCTAGGTGCAATTGGCTGAGGTATTTTCTAGTTGTAGTGTGTATTTTTTAACGGCGGGTGGAAGCATATCTGACCAGTGATAGCCTCACAGTAGTCAAGTTATTGCTGAGAGAGTTCATACCATGCTTCGGATTTCCATCCTCATTGAAGTCGGACAGAGGAATTTACTTTCACAGTGAGATCATAAAGCTCTTGTGCACTGCCAAAAGCATTGATCAGAGATTGCACTTTAGATACAGGCCGGAAGCGTCAGGTATTGTGGAGCTGATCGCCAGACCTTAAAGAAGAGAATAGCATAGGTGTGCTCTTTGATGTCTCTGAATTGGCCTGATGCATCGCCCTTGGTGCTGATGAGTTTGCACAGTATTCCCTTTAGGAGAACCGTACTATCTCCGCATGAGATACTCATGGGAAGGGCAAAGCGCTTGCCTGAGGTGCCATCCACAGCATCGATAAACATCACTGATGATATGGGCCTTGATTACTGCAAAGGATTGGCTGATGTAGTTCATTCTGTGTTTCCCCAGATTGAAGCTGCGACTGCACCAACCTCGAAAGACCTGGTTCTGATGGGACTGAGTCCTAGTTCAGAAACATGTGTGGAAGAACTTTCTTGATGCACGTTGGCGAGGTCCTTACCAGGTGATCTTGGTGATGCACCCTGCTGTGAAGTGTGGAGGTTTGCCGAACTGGATTCATGCCTCCCATACCCGCCAAGTTTCAGGACCCTCGAAAGAAACAGCTCCTCTCCCTGAAGTGAATCCAGCCGTGGTTACCATTACAAGGGCACCGGAGAGGGCAAGCAAAGCTGTGGGGTTCCTGAAGAGGCTGGTTACCCCCCGGTCGAGCTGAGGGCCCAGGTACAGACTCTTAAGGAGACTGTAACGTTGCGAGTGCTATAGAGTCAGACTCAGCTGAAGAGACTGTGTGGAAAGTGGTCGGGTGCTGCAGAAGAAAACTGAGATCACAAGACAATCGTGGCCTGTAAAACAGAAAAGCCAGAACCTAAGACTTGCACCAGAAAGAGATCTTGCTTCTATCTCTGAATCATCTTAATTGGATCAAAGTGACACTGAACAAGAGCAAGGGAGTTTAAGGAGATCGAGAAGAGCGAGAGTACCATGCCAGAGATGCGCTACCCCAGAGTGGACTTATCCAGTAACAGATGCCAGGAATTGTGGAAATATGGATTTTTCTGATCAGTTATGTCCCCTATCTTGGACCCCAACGGTTCCATGTATGAATCACAAGTACATGTATGTTCCCTCCAGTTCCAGTTATGAAGACGCAAACACATGTGCGTCCACCGTCAACATGTCCTCTGTCAGATCCGCCATGAATAGGCCGGATATTCCATTCCTAAGTATGAAAGGCCACCGGCTTTATATGGTTCACTTATGCCATTTCTACAGTCCAGGCAAGTAGGCCCTGATTCTGTCATCGAACTCTTCTTGCCTTCTGCCTCTGAAAGCTCCAGTCTGAGCCTGCATCTGTGACCATGAACTTTGTCTCATTCTCTGCGCGGCTCACGAAGCCTGACATCAGCCTGCTGCCTGCCAAAAACTGTATTTCACCTTCGAAGTTATCTGCTCCGTTCCCTGCCCGATGCATTCCTGTCTAGTAGTTTAAGTAAACATTCTTCCAGCTACCGAGCAAAAGCCCGGCTTTTCTGTCTTTATGAAAGTAATTCATAGCCCCATTGCTATGGAAGATTTCCGCCCTCGCATCCAGTGTAGACACTCAGACGCTTGTACACGCACTAGTGGTCAGTATAGTCAGTATAGAATAAGATTCTACTCGAAGAGACCTCTCTTTTGGATAACTTAGTTCTTTAAACATAGGATGTTAGATATGATTTGGGATTAGGTTGACTTGACCCTCCAGACTTATGTCGCCACATGTAGAGCTAAATGTCAAGTCCCCTTCACCCCCTAGTTGCACGTCAATCACACGTCATGCTGCTGCGCGCGCATCTATGCCAAGTATAATCTTATAGATCCACCTATATATGACGTCATAACCAATTATGTTCCTTTTTACTCCTCATTACGCCCATTTCCGGTTACGCATGCAAACTATTATCCTCCTTATCAATTGTTACGCCTCCCGCATTTGTTTCATTATAATGTATGTTCTATAAAAGTAATTGATTGTCAATAATGTATGTACTTCACTTCCTGAACCTTCGTGGTGATGGAACTTGGAGCAACCGATTATAATCGACCATTGGAATAAAGCCCATTCCGAACCTCTAATACCACGGATTCTGCCTCTTATTTACTGAGCTATTTTATTATGTTTCTGTATCAAATTAAGTCCCGGTAATTAAATTATTTACCACATGAATGGCGCCCGAACAGGGACACTTTCTCATCTCACGCGCCGGCGGTGAGTTGCAGGCCCGGTCTCCTGCCACAGCTGGACGGACAATAACGCGTACCAGCAGGATTTCCTGTATCTCCCTCCGGTCAAGCGGGGGCGACTGAGGCTGCGATCAACACCCAGACGAGGCGGTGAGAAGTGCGAAGTATCCCGACCAGAGCCTAGCTGAGAGAGCAAGATCCGAGGTATACAGAGGCCCACCAGTTTCCGAAGTCCCAAGTCGAGTCCAGTCTCCGCAGTGTTCGAGTCGAGTCCAGTCCGGTTCAAGTTCAGTTCAGTTTCCGAGGCCTTCCGTTTCCGAGCTACCCGGTGAGTACCATTACTGGGGAGGCTTTCTGACGTGCACATAGGTTGTGCCGGTCAAGACGGGTTTGGGTACACAAATCCGGTCTGCACTGTTTTAGCAGTGTATCTGTACTGTTTAGCAGTATATCTAGTGTATCAAGTATATAATTCAGAATGATTCAGTTAATGTCGAGTATTATGTTTAGTGATTAAGTTTTCCTTAGACCGTCATCATTATTGATTGTTCAGGTAAATGTTAAATGTTAAATGTTTTAAGTACGTTATGCATATTGTGGTGTGAATGACTGTTCATTATCGTGTTTACTGTATTAAATTTGTTCAGAATCAAGTATCAGATCAGTTCTCAATATGCCGCTCTTTTCGAAATTAAGACAGATCACAACAAGAAAAGGGGTACTCGAAGAAGCCGTTCCTATTCCTCCTAGGGACACTCCAGGGTACTTCATGTATCATAAACATGGCTTAGATGCTATATTATTTCTTGATTTATGGGTAGACTACACCAAGGAATTACCAGAAAGTCAGAGGTGGCCCACAGCGGGGACCTGGGATGCAGAGTGCATCATGAAAGTCGAGGAAGAGTTATGGAAAAGGAAAGTCAGACAGTCACAGAAAGACGCCATTGAGTTATGGCGTAAAGAATCTCATAGACGTACAGAAAAAGCACTCCGACAGGAAGAGAGAAATAGAGAGAATTCAAATAAAGTCCGAGAGAATCTATTAATTGAAGAAGGTACCCGAGTGAAATCAGAACAAGTAGACAGACAAAGAAATGCCCTTATGAATGGTATGTATCCCCTTCTGGCCGAAGGATTACCTAAGGCTACTCCAGAGATACCAAAAGACTTGCCAACCCCATTATTTCCAATAAAGGTACATCCTAAGGGGCATCCTAGAACCGCAGAAGATGTTTTTCTTTCCTCATATTTAGATGACGCAGCTCCCGAGTATGCTAATTCCGCCCCACATAGACCGCCTGCCAGGGAGGTTCAACGCCAAGACCCAGTATCTGTACCTCTACAGCAACAAATCCTGTCACGAGTTCCGGCAAGCACATCTGTTTCTACATCTGTTCCTGCAGATACTTCTATAGCTGTGTCCACACCTATAGTTGCTGTATCGCGTTCAACGAATCCCTTCACGCCCGATACCCCAGACGGGGCCACGGGAGGTGCTACCCATATTTTTTCTACGCCACCCAGAATAAATAAACTTACCTTTCAAGAGTCAGCACATTCACGTACCCCCAAACTCATAAATGCCCGTACGCTTAAAGAACTTCTTGTAGATTGTAGATATGACCCTGTGCCCGGCAAAGAGGACGAAATGATCATGGCATCATTACGTATCAGACGAGCCGCGGTGTATTTAGGGAAGTTACCAGGAATGACTGCGCATCTAGATAATATATACCATTTTGTCCAAACAGGGCGAGATTCTGAATGTATTAACAGAGCTATGGAATACCAGAAAGTGGAGATAAAGGGGGAACTCTTACGTTTCCTCATAAATTGTGTGATCAGAAATCAAGACCGACCGGGGGTAGACCCGGAAGCAATGCAAATTCTTACCAGATGGAGTCAGAATATATCAGAAGGGAGACATGATAAGCAAAATTGTATAGTAGCCATGTGTCGAAAGATCCGAAAAGAAATAGAACGCCTACACGAAGAAAGATTAGCGGTAGACCAGTCCGAGCAAAACGAGGAAGAAGGATCAGGACTGTCCATAGGACAGTCAGACACCATAGCCTATGTAGGTAGAGAAAGATCTTGTAATAGTAATAGATGTCTTATTGACCCGATACGTCCGATGTATCTAGATAAAAACAGGAATTTCCAAACACCTATAATTAATATAAGGTCTAACGAGCATTCATTCCAAGCAGCTGACAAATTACTCCGAGAACGAAGGGGTTATCATTTTCTCGATTCTATGGATGAACAGGAATTAGCCAGGTCAGCTGTCCATTGGGTTGACAGTCCCGGAAAGTATAGTGATGATACAGTAGCACGCACATTTTTGAATCTCACCCCAGATGAACAGCGTTTAGCTGGGATTTATATGATTCAACAACTCCTTATACTATATCAGAGTCAGCATTCGGACCCAGGTCCCTTACCTGACATATTGACTGAATTGCTCATGAATAGATGGAGAGGTTCAGGTACTAAATTAATTAAAGAAATTCTAGAATCAAGGAAGCAGTATATTCTTTTTGTATGTTCAGAACATGTCTCATTGCCCATCAAGGAAAGAACCACGTATTACATGGACAGACAGAATCCCTTACGAGAAGTGCACCCAATAAAAGGCGAGGACAATGAGTTTAAACGCGTATTTGTATATACGCCCATATCGAAAATAGAATTGTTAGAAATGAAGAAAGTGGTACCCAGTCATGACAAAGATCCAGCGGGTTTTCACCGAGAAATTAAAGACATGTTACTCATGGGAGAGTATACCTACCCCGACATTATGACAATATTAAAGGTATTAATGCCTGCTGGCATTTATGAGAAACTCAGAGAAAAGGAGTGGGAGGTAGGAGACCAAAAGATAGAATGGTCAGCATTAGAAGCAGAAGAAAAGGCCCGAACTGCAGGAGCAGGACTTGGGGACAAAACCAAAGCACTACCAGGTTTATTAGTACAGGTACTGCCACGTTTATTAACTACAAAAAAGGAAGATTGGGGTACAATTTCAGCCTGTAAACAGAAGCAAGATGAAGACACTAGCGATTACTATGCCCGATTTGAAAAATGTTTTGGTATAAATAGTGGCATAAAAGCAAGTAGCGAATCATACCCACATCTGTTTGTAACAAAATTAGTAGAAAATGCCCTGCCTCAAGTGAAGAACAGAGTATTAAAATTCGAGAGTACCTGGCAAGGTAACACCCCATCACAAATGTTACAAATGTTACAATACCATCACAATAGAATCAGAGAGGAACAAGAACATGAACATAGACGCATGAAAGACACAAAAATGAAAATGCTAGTTTCCCAGACAGTTCCAGCTGAAGGACATAAAAAGGGTATGACACATTCCGGTGATTCTACAGGACCTGTAAAAGGGACATGCAATTATTGTAAAAAGCCAGGTCATTACGTACACGATTGTCCAGTTTTAAAACATAATATCGCCATAGGTAATACAAAAGAAAGACCACGGCCACCTAGACAGGATCAGAATGAACAAGGAGCCCCGCAGCATGCACAGTCCATGCCAGCTCCAACACAGTCTATACAGTTTGTGCCAGCTGCACCAGCGCTGCCTGTTGCTGCCACACAAACCACGACACGACAACTGTACCAGACCGCACAGTACGACTACCCTGATTATCAACGATACGCATGAACCAGCCTAGAGAGGGAAGTTGACTTACCCCTTATCGAGATCCCTGTAGACCAAGAAGGACCTTATGTACATAGTGAATTATTAGGCCAAGACAGAAAATTTTTACTCGATACAGGGGCAAGTCGAACAACCATAAAACGTGGTGAAGTTCCAGGGGCACCCCTCTCAGGCTCTCAGAATATTTCCCTTGGTTTTTCAGGAAAACCTATTGTTAATGAAGTGTCACAGCCTCTTCCACTTACGATAGGACCTTTGACCCGAACTACAGATTTATTGCTTACTAAATCATGTCCAGAAAACCTGTTAGGAATAAAAACACTGAAAGCTCTAGGAGCTATAATATGTTGCTCTCCGGAAGGAGTAAGATTGTTTTTACGTGATTTTAAAGGTCACTATGTGTCTAGAGACATGGATCCCCGACTGCAGACCTTACCTGCACATCTATGGGCACAAGGCCCTACTGATGTTGGTTGCATGAATATTACACCATATCGAGTCACACTAAAGGCAGGAGTGGTACTACCACGAATGCGACAATACAAGTTACCACCAGATGCTGCAGTGGCTTTACTACAAATCATTGACGAGCTCATTGCCCAAGGAGTGGTTGTGGAAACAGACTCCAATGTATGTAATTCACCGATAATTCCGATTCTTAAACGAACAGATCCAAAGGCCCCGCCAGTATATCGACTGGTCATTGATCTGCGCGAATTAAACAAATGCATTGTGCCACAATTCCCTGTGGTCCCCGATATCTCGTCATTACTGACAGCTATTGATTCCGAAGCAACATTCTTTACTGTAATTGATCTCAAGAATGCCTTTTTCAGCGTCCCAATAGATCCGGAAAGCCAATATTTGTTCGGATTTAGTTTAAATGGACGTAGCTTTAAATTCTCCCGCGCACCTCAAGGATTTACAGAAAGCCCCAGCATCTATAGCCAAGCACTGAAACGAGAACTCGACAGTATCCACATGCCAGTTAACACTGCTCTGCTTCAATATGTCGATGATCTGCTGATCACCGCGAGAAGCGAACCCGAATGTGAGAAAGCATCGCTGACAGTTTTACAATTTCTAGCTGAAAAGGGGCACAAGGTGTCCCCTTCTAAGCTGCAATTCTGTGTCCAGCGAGTTGTTTATCTTGGACACTCGCTGTCCAAGGAGGGAAGGCAGCTTACACCTGACCGCATTCAGTTAATAGCTAACATGCCAATACCCAAGACACAAAAGGAGGTGCGGGCTTTCATAGGCCTCACTTCATATTGTAGGCAGTGGATCCCTCAGTATGCATTTCTAGCAAAACCACTCATTCAGTTGACAACACAGGAGGCAGCCACATCGACTGTTCTCCCTTGGACTCAGGAACATACACAAGCTTTTGAAAGCCTAAAGAAAGCCTTATGCCAAGCACCTGTTTTAGCAACGCCATGTTACAATAAACAGTTTACACTCTTTGTTACAGAACGCGAAGGTACTGCCTTGTCAGTACTCACACAGGAACAAGCAGGAGCACACAAACCATGTGCTTATTTTTCTAGTACATTAGATCCCGTAGCTCAGGCTTTGCCTGCGTGTCTGAAATCAGTGGCAGCGACAGCTTTAGCAATCCGACAAAGCGATGCCATAGTGTTAGGACATCCATTGACAGTTCAAGTACCACATGCAGTAGAGGTTCTTGTGAATAGAACACAAACACAACACTTAACTATTGCGCGACTCACTGGGTACGAACTGACATTGTTTCAGCCACATATAGAAATCAGACGTTGTAACACATTGAATCCTGCCACACTTTTACCTGTAAATGGAACAGACCCACTAGCCCATGACTGTATTGAAGTTATTACAATAACGACGAAACCCAGACAAGACTTAACCGATGTCCCATTGTCAGACCCAGACCTGACGTTGTATGTAGATGGTTCATGTATGAGAACTAGTACAGGAGAGTTAGTGGCCGCCTACGCAGTCACAACAGATACTGAAGTCATTGAAACTAATCGCATAAATACCTTGTCAGCTCAAGCCGCAGAGCTCATCGCTCTGACACAAGCCTGTATTCAAGCCACAAATAAAAAAGTCAACCTATACACTGATTCACGTTATGCATTCGGAGTTGTACATGACTTCGGCGTGCTGTGGCGAGAGAGAGGTTATTTAACTTCCCACGGTACCCACATTCAGCACGGACCCCTCATCCATGCCTTACTAGATGCGATACATCTACCCACTGCAATATCAATTATGAAATGTAAGGCTCATACGAAAGTTACTGATGCCATTTCTCAAGGCAATGATCTAGCCGACAGAACAGCTAAGCAGACCGCTCAAACTCAAAAATCCGACATGACAAAGACAATAGTTCCGACGCTGACACATTGTATGACAGTTAAAGATCCTACTCTTGACGTAATTGACATACAGACACATGCTACACCAGAAGAAATAAAGAAATGGACCGAATTAGGAGGGATCCAAACGGACCAAGGATGGATGATGAAGGAAAAATCTGTGTGGTTCCTTCCTGATTCAATGGTCCAAGTTATAATTAACACTATACATAGTCCAGCACATCTAGGAGAAAAAGCTATGCTAGACAGCATTCAACACATTTGGTTCAATAAACATTTGCGAGCAGCAGCCAAACAAAAAGTTCGTACCTGTATGATCTGTTGCCAGTTCAACCCAGGAAAAAGCGTTCCCGTAGAACAGGGTGGATTTCATCCTCCTGATCACCCTTTTGAAGTCCTCCAGATGGATTATATCCAGATGGAACGATGTCGAGGATTCAAATATGTTCTCGTAGTTGTTTGTGCTCTTTCCCGTTGGACGGAGGCATACCCGGTTTCAGATTACACTGCCCCGACTACTGCCAAACAGTTGGTTCGAGAATTCTTCCCACGATACGGTTTACCACGTGTTGTTCACTCAGATAACGGCCAGCCGTTCTCATCCGAATTAATGAAACATGTTTCACTTTTGTTAGGCTATCAGTGGAAGTTCCACTGTGTCCGACACCCCGAGGCAGCAGGTCTTGTAGAAAGACATAATCAGATACTGAAAATCAGATTGTCCAAAATATGCAGAGAGAAAGGTGTCGACTGGGTAGTAGCGTTACCAGTTGCACTCTTTTACATGAGAATGGTAGCACACTCTCGAACAGGGCTATCCCCGTATGAAGTGATCTTCGGCAGACCACCAAATATGTGGGGGACGCCTATACCACGCAAAATAACTGATGTTGACTGTAATATGCTGACAGATTACTTGGCTTCCTTGATGTCTGCACTACAATCTTGTCGTTCACAGGTAGCTGCAGCTTTTCCTGACAACACTGAGGTGAAACCCCATGACGTAGTTCCGGGAGACTTGGTCCTCGTGAGGAACTTTGATCGAAAGACTCAGCTGGAACCTAGGTGGAGGTCACCTCAACTGGTGTTGCTCACTACAAGGACAGCCGTGAAGATCGAAGGCAGAAAAGGATGGATTCATTCAAGTCATATCAAGAAATTTCATGGACTACCAGCAGATGTGAATACCCCACCTCGTGTGACTTCACCTATTGACTCAAAACTTCCTTTTGTTGAACAAAGTAATTCTGAACACTATAAACTAAAGCTTAGGCCCAACCAGTCAAGCAATTTGATTGTTTAAGTCCTCTCCAAGGTGAAGCGGTTGAATTGTCTCTGACATGTATCCCTTGGACCTGAGTAGAGAAAACACCCGGAAAATGTTGAAACGACAGGCGTACTGTAAATCACTGCGTAGTCACTGCATAGTGACATTATTAATCTTGTTTTTCTTAAGTCTTTTAATAATTACTGCAAGTATATTGCTGCACATATATTATCCTATTTCTAGACATGTTTACAATGTTACTACTGAACATTCTTTTAGTGAATTACCTCCGCTTGAGTTGTCTTATAGATTTGCGCTGCGCAATAACACGTTTATCAGTATGTTACATCATTCCCATCAGGTTAGCAATGCTACAAATTGTTGGATATGTGGCCGACTCCCTCCCTATCAGAATTATAAAGGAATTCTACCTCTCTTTCCATACCCGTTCACACACAACGGCTCCTGTGGAGCATGGTTTAGTTTAATTAATTCTCTAGATTCGAATTCTGCAGTTTATCAAGATAACTGGGTATGGGGAAATTTGAACCTAGTTTTGCTTAAAGTCTGCTACCCCAACAAGGAGGGACTTCCTCAGAGAACAGGAACGGATCTAGAAAATGAAGTGTATGGATTAGGTAATTTTACACTTAATCTTATGATCCTAAATGTCGAATCCGAAGCTACTCCAATTTTGCCCGCTATGTCAATATTTCCAGTAAAAGGTGAATTATGTATAAGAAAGAATGGTTCCATACATATGGGCCATAGTAGATGCACCACTGTAGTAGAATTTAGTGATCAAGGCAAGTCTACATTTAGAGCTTCCCGCCATTCCTATTTCATATGTGGTCAGACGGCATATGTACGTTTACCTCTAGATTGGGATGGTACTTGCTATATTGGATTCCTTTTGCCACCTGTTTTTCTAGCTCCTCCTGATTATCACAGAAACACTCATTTAGTAAATAATAGAGTAAGGAGAGATCTCCCGATAGTCGATTACACTGAAACAGCATGGGAAAAATACACAGATTTCAATAAAGGTCTCTTTCCCTATATAGGTACCGTTACTAATAGTAAACTGATACGTAGATTAACTAGAACCCTTGAAGCAGTAGTGAATGAAACTATTTCCGCCTTAGGCAATTTAACAGAAGAGCAGTCTGCTATGCGAATTGTTGTGCTTCAAAATCGTCTTGTCCTTGACGTCATCCTGGCCGATAGGGGCGGAGCTTGTAGGGTCATCGGATCAAGCTGTTGCATTTTCATACCAGAAAATTCGCCATCTGTATATAAAGCCATAACTCGCCTTCATAAGATTGTAAGCCAGATACACCAGAACCCAGGCACCTGGACTTGGTCCGGTTGGTTTTGGAGTGTATTATCTACCTTTGGATGGAAGGTCCTATCTTTCCTAGGTATTGGCCTTCTCATACTATTCAGTTGCTGTCTATGTCTACAATGTGGACCAGCGATCTGTGGTCTGTGTGCCACATCGTGTATTCCACCACCAAGATTTCATTCGTCACGGAAGAAGAAAGAAGAACAAATGATGTTGTATGAACAGATCAATGGATTGATGAAGATTGATATCTCTTAACGGGCAAGTAGGGGACAAGGAGGGAATGTGGAAATATGGATTTTTCTGATCAGTTATGTCCCC
Organism: Triturus cristatus; assembly: GCF_964204655.1. Taxonomy (NCBI): domain Eukaryota; kingdom Metazoa; phylum Chordata; class Amphibia; order Caudata; family Salamandridae; genus Triturus; species Triturus cristatus. The sequence continues at coordinate 563,707,743 of NC_140590.1, forward strand.
TATCTTGGACCCCAACGGTTCCATGTATGAATCACAAGTACATGTATGTTCCCTGCAGTTCCAGTTATGAAGACGCAAACACATGTGCGTCCACCGTCAACATGTCCTCTGTCAGATCCGCCATGAATAGGCCGGATATTCCATTCCTAAGTATGAAAGGCCACCGGCTTTATATGGTTCACTTATGCCATTTCTACAGTCCAGGCAAGTAGGCCCTGATTCTGTCATCGAACTCTTCTTGCCTTCTGCCTCTGAAAGCTCCAGTCTGAGCCTGCATCTGTGACCATGAACTTTGTCTCATTCTCTGCGCGGCTCACGAAGCCTGACATCAGCCTGCTGCCTGCCAAAAACTGTATTTCACCTTCGAAGTTATCTGCTCCGTTCCCTGCCCGATGCATTCCTGTCTAGTAGTTTAAGTAAACATTCTTCCAGCTACCGAGCAAAAGCCCGGCTTTTCTGTCTTTATGAAAGTAATTCATAGCCCCATTGCTATGGAAGATTTCCGCCCTCGCATCCAGTGTAGACACTCAGACGCTTGTACACGCACTAGTGGTCAGTATAGTCAGTATAGAATAAGATTCTACTCGAAGAGACCTCTCTTTTGGATAACTTAGTTCTTTAAACATAGGATGTTAGATATGATTTGGGATTAGGTTGACTTGACCCTCCAGACTTATGTCGCCACATGTAGAGCTAAATGTCAAGTCCCCTTCACCCCCTAGTTGCACGTCAATCACACGTCATGCTGCTGCGCGCGCATCTATGCCAAGTATAATCTTATAGATCCACCTATATATGACGTCATAACCAATTATGTTCCTTTTTACTCCTCATTACGCCCATTTCCGGTTACGCATGCGAACTATTATCCTCCTTATCAATTGTTACGCCTCCCGCATTTGTTTCATTATAATGTATGTTCTATAAAAGTAATTGATTGTCAATAATGTATGTACTTCACTTCCTGAACCTTCGTGGTGATGGAACTTGGAGCAACCGATTATAATCGACCATTGGAATAAAGCCCATTCCGAACCTCTAATACCACGGATTCTGCCTCTTATTTACTGAGCTATTTTATTATGTTTCTGTATCAAATTAAGTCCCGGTAATTAAATTATTTACCACAGAATGGTGAGGTCCGGGAGAGTGAGAGCCGGACGAGTGAGGAGTGGAACTTCAGTGCTGATAATTGAAATCGAACTGTTGGTCTGGTCCCTGGAGTAGAAGCTAATGGAGCTTTGGCACTAACTGTACCAGATTCTACAAGACTGAGTGGCTTACATAGCTTGATTTTAAGAGATCTCAAGTTTCCAACCTTTGGGTATCAGCCACCAGCTCAGGAGATTGCAGCATTTCGTTTGAACTTTTAGAGTGTGTCATTGAGGAAATTGGCTCTGATCACATAAGGGATATGAATTGAACTGTGAACTGTAAATAAAAATCCAATTGCTCAAAAGAAGATAACCTAGGAACGGGTGGAAGAAGAATAAAATTGGGGACTTTCTGTAGAAGAAGAAAGAGGGCTAGGGAAGTCTTCAGCTGTGTAAATAAGAGTAATGAACTGTGTGAAACTATTTCCACGACTTCAAAAAACTGAGTGTGAACTTTGTTGTGCAACAGTAAGAGGTCGAGAAAGAGACTTGCATTTATCCTCTTACGGTCACAATCCGAACTCAGTTGAAAAATGGAGTCTGGAAGTTTGAACCGTAGGCAGAAATGTATATTAGGTACACCTATAGTAGGAGTAATTGTAGTTATAGCCTTAGTCATTTTCATGTCTGTTATAGGTCCATAAGAAGCTGAAGTTAAGGGAGTGGGAGTGCATGGGAAAATCCACACCTATCACTTCTTGCGCAAAAGAGGGTACATTATGAGCTGACAGTGCTTTGATTAAACAGACAAGTCGCTTTTTGCACGTAGATCTGTCTAAGGGTGATTATATGCTGAATGCTTATGCGAAGTTATTGTATGGATGTAATGGATTGTTATGTGTGTATGAAGTTACCTGAGTCTGTTTCACAAGGAATCAGATACTACCACTTGCCTTTGACGTATGGTATTATTTGTAGCTTATTGCTTAGCACGTTCTATGGTAAGGGTCATTACGAATACTATTTCTCAAATTATGATGTAGTGCTTTCAGAGGTTCCAGCTTACAAGCACTTGAAAAAAGTATGATTATTACAAACAAGAAGAGAGAATGGGAAAGTATTTCATCCCAACTGTTACATTAGACATAGCTTATGCACATAGACATAATTTGACATGCATGCTAACTGACATAGAAAATAAATGTGTAGTTCAAGTAGAAGATAGCAAAACCAAAGGAAATGATGGACGGAGTGTTGAACATTGCAAGCACTCACCCCCAGTCAACTGATCTGGGTTTAATTCATCACCATTCTTTAGCCCACTCTGCCACCCCAGATCTGACATGGCCATATGCAAATCAGTCTGACCCTGTGCCTCATGGGAACAGTCCAGCCCGAACTGCCAAGCCATGTCTTCCCTGGACTGGAAACAAGCTTCCTAGGACCGGTTTCTGGCATTTCAGCCGTCTTCAGCCAGGCTTGCTTGAATCCAGTGGCAAAGTGAGCAAGGGACTCTTGTCTGAGCATACCCTGCCAACTTATGGCGAACAAAGCAAAACCAAAGGAAATGATGGACGGAGTGTTGAACATTGCAAGCACTCACCCCCAGTCAACTGATCTGGGTTTAATCCATCACCATTCTTTAGCCCACTCTGCCACCCCAGATCAGACATGGCCATATGCAAATCAGTCTGACCCTGTGCCTCATGGGAACAGTCCAGCCCGAACTGCCAAGCCATGTCTTCCCTGGACTGGAAACAAGCTTCCTAGGACCGGTTTCTGGCATTTCAGCCGTCTTCAGCCAGGCTTGCTTGAATCCAGTGGCAAAGTGAGCAAGGGACTCTTGTCTGAGCATACCCTGCCAACTTATGGCGAACAAAGCAAAACCAAAGGAAATGATGGACGGAGTGTTGAACATTGCAAGCACTCACCCCCAGTCAACTGATCTGGGTTTAATCCATCACCATTCTTTAGCCCACTCTGCCCCCCCAGATCAGACATGGCCATATGCAAATCAGTCTGACCCTGTGCCTCATGGGAACAGTCCAGCCCGAACTGCCAAGCCATGTCTTCCCTGGACTGGAAACAAGCTTCCTAGGACCGGTTTCTGGCATTTCAGCCGTCTTCAGCCAGGCTTGCTTGAATCCAGTGGCAAAGTGAGCAAGGGACTCTTGTCTGAGCATACCCTGGCAACTTATGGCGAACAAAGCAAAACCAAAGGAAATGATGGACGGAGTGTTGAACATTGCAAGCACTCACCCCCAGTCAACTGATCTGGGTTTAATCCATCACCATTCTTTAGCCCACTCTGCCACCCCAGATCAGACATGGCCATATGCAAATCAGTCTGACCCTGTGCCTCATGGGAACAGTCCAGCCCGAACTGCCAAGCCATGTCTTCCCTGGACTGGAAACAAGCTTCCTAGGACCGGTTTCTGGCATTTCAGCCGTCTTCAGCCAGGCTTGCTTGAATCCAGTGGCAAAATGAGCAAGGGACTCTTGTCTGAGCATACCCTGCCAACTTATGGCGAACAAAGCAAAACCAAAGGAAATGATGGACGGAGTGTTGAACATTGCAAGCACTCGCCCCCAGTCAACTGATCTGGGTTTAATCCATCACCATTCTTTAGCCCACTCTGCCACCCCAGATCAGACATGGCCATATGCAAATCAGTCTGACCCTGTGCCTCATGGGAACAGTCCAGCCCGAACTGCCAAGCCATGTCTTCCCTGGACTGGAAACAAGCTTCCTAGGACCGGTTTCTGGCATTTCAGCCGTCTTCAGCCAGGCTTGCTTGAATCCAGTGGCAAAGTGAGCAAGGGACTCTTGTCTGAGCATACCCTGCCAACTTATGGCGAACAAAGCAAAACCAAAGGAAATGATGGACGGAGTGTTGAACATTGCAAGCACTCACCCCCAGTCAACTGATCTGGGTTTAATCCATCACCATTCTTTAGCCCACTCTGCCACCCCAGATCAGACATGGCCATATGCAAATCAGTCTGACCCTGTGCCTCATGGGAACAGTCCAGCCCGAACTGCCAAGCCATGTCTTCCCTGGACTGGAAACAAGCTTCCTAGGACCGGTTTCTGGCATTTCAGCCGTCTTCAGCCAGGCTTGCTTGAATCCAGTGGCAAAGTGAGCAAGGGACTCTTGTCTGAGCATACCCTGCCAACTTATGGCGAACAAAGCAAAACCAAAGGAAATGATGGACGGAGTGTTGAACATTGCAAGCACTCGCCCCCAGTCAACTGATCTGGGTTTAATCCATCACCATTCTTTAGCCCACTCTGCCACCCCAGATCAGACATGGCCATATGCAAATCAGTCTGACCCTGTGCCTCATGGGAACAGTCCAGCCCGAACTGCCAAGCCATGTCTTCCCTGGACTGGAAACAAGCTTCCTAGGACCGGTTTCTGGCATTTCAGCCGTCTTCAGCCAGGCTTGCTTGAATCCAGTGGCAAAGTGAGCAAGGGACTCTTGTCTGAGCATACCCTGGCAACTTATGGCGAACAAAGCAAAACCAAAGGAAATGATGGACGGAGTGTTGAACATTGCAAGCACTCACCCCCAGTCAACTGATCTGGGTTTAATCCATCACCATTCTTTAGCCCACTCTGCCACCCCAGATCAGACATGGCCATATGCAAATCAGTCTGACCCTGTGCCTCATGGGAACAGTCCAGCCCGAACTGCCAAGCCATGTCTTCCCTGGACTGGAAACAAGCTTCCTAGGACCGGTTTCTGGCATTTCAGCCGTCTTCAGCCAGGCTTGCTTGAATCCAGTGGCAAAGTGAGCAAGGGACTCTTGTCTGAGCATACCCTGCCAACTTATGGCGAACAAAGCAAAACCAAAGGAAATGATGGACGGAGTGTTGAACATTGCAAGCACTCACCCCCAGTCAACTGATCTGGGTTTAATCCATCACCATTCTTTAGCCCACTCTGCCACCCCAGATCAGACATGGCCATATGCAAATCAGTCTGACCCTGTGCCTCATGGGAACAGTCCAGCCCGAACTGCCAAGCCATGTCTTCCCTGGTGTTGGAAGGCGGACCCCGAGGAGTCGGCGAGACCACCAAGGGGGGCCCTCACACTGCACGAAGTAGCCGAGCGCTGCCGAGAAGCCTCCTGAGAGATCCTTCTCCTATCACGTACTAGCACAGTAACACCACCACACAGGACTCAAGGAGGTTGTCTCAAGACGAGCAATTCTTTATCAGTATTTAAAGGTTACGAGATCAATATTTACACGAAAGGGATCGAGGGATCCACCAAAAGTCTCAGTGTCTCTTTGGAAGGGTAGGGGTAGCGGGACAGTCTTTGGCAGGAGCTCGGTACGAGGGTACCTGGGGCCCAGTTCTTATCCTCAAGCTGGAGGACCTCCGGATCTCGGAGGGGTCGAGCCGCGAGGGCGTCAGCAGGGCTCTGGCGTTCAGTTCGTGGGGAGCCGCGATAAGGTCAGCAGGGCTCTCAAGGTGGTTTCTGCTCAGCTCGAGCCGCGACGTCGTCAGCAGGGCTCCGAGGGAGGTTTCAGCGAGGTTGGGCCGCGACAGCGTCAGCAGGGCCCCGATGTTCCGGGGGGGGCTTCAAGTGTTCACAAGAAGGAGCCGCGACGCAGTCTGCAGGGCTCGTGATAGTTCCAACAAGAGTTCTTCTCCGTAGGGTCAGCCGCGATTCAATCAGCAGGGCTCTCGACTCCGGGATACAACTGCCGATCTGTGGCGGGGTCGCCCCAGATATAGGTCTGGAGCCCTTTGATGTCCGGACCCTGGCGCCCGGGGGGGGGGCAGAGAGGCCGGGTGGAGGTGGCCAGACGCCCAGCAGGAGAGGCGCCAGGCCAAAGAGAGTTGCAGGGCGATCACACCTAGGGATGGGAGGACAGTTGGGGGTCTCATCGATACTGTCCTCCGCCGGGGGCGGTGAATGGTTCCTGCGGCACCCCCTGGCCAGTTCTTGGTGCCTCGATGTCGGGGCTTCGCTGGGGCCGAGGCCGGGTTGAGCGGGGTCGCGCCGGCTGGTGCACAGAGTCACGTGGATGCCAACAAGATGGCGGAGCCACGAGGGGTATGCGACCTCGTTTGGCTCGGGATGAGGGGTCTCGGTGCAGTTCGGAAGGGTGGCCCGTGAAGGCCGGGGCGGGGAACGGGCACAATCCACGGGGGTAAGGACCACGCCACGAGGCCGGGTCCAACAGGCATCCCCCCCAGCCGAAGGCATGGAGAGTCACCCATCTCCTTGGGGATTCTCCTCGTCAAGGCGGAAGAAGCGGGACAGGCCGTCGGCGTTGGCGTGGTCATTGCCGGGCCGGTGTTCAACATCAAAGTCCATCCCTTGCAGCGAGATGGACCACCGCAGCAGCTTGGGGTTCTCGCCCCGCATTTGCATTAACCACCGCAGGGGCCGGTGGTCGGTCTGGACCCGGAAGTGGGTACCGAAGAGATAGGGCCGGAGCTTCTTAAGGGCCCACACTACAGCGAAGGCTTCACGCTCGATGGTGCTCCATCGCTGCTCCCGGGGCAGTAGCCGTCGGCTGATGAAGGCCACTGGTCGGTCGAGCCCCTTTTCATCGGCCTGGGACAGGACGGCCCCGATCCCATACTCGGAGGCGTCCGTCTGCACCACAAACTCCTTATTGTAGTCAGGGGCCTGCAGCACAGGGGCAGTACACATCGCTGTCTTGAGGGTTTCGAAGGCTGCTTGGCAGCGGGGTGTCCAGTGCACCTTCTTGGGCTGTTTCTTGGACGTGAGCTCTGTGAGGGGGCCAACAATGCTCCCATAGTCCCGGATGAACCGCCGGTAGTATCCGGTGAGCCCCAGGAAGGCCCGGACAGCTGTCTGGGTAGTGGGGGGTTCCCAGGCCTGGATGGCATCGATTTTTGGCTGGAGAGGGGCCACCTGCCCGCTTCCCACTTGATGGCCCAGGTAGGTCACGGATCCGTGGCCGATCTGGCATTTGCTGGCCTTGATCGTGAGCCCGGCCCGCTGGAGGGCGGCCAGGACGGCTTTGAGGTGAAGGAGGTGCTCCGCCCAGTGGTTGCTGTACACGGCAATGTCATCTAGGTAGGCCGCGCTGAAGGCCTCGAGCCCGGCCAAAACCTTGTTTACAAGTCTTTGGAAAGTGGCCGGGGCGTTCTTCATTCCGAAGGGCATCACCCGAAAGTGGTAATGCCCATCCGGGGTAGAAAAGGCGGATCTTTCTTGGGCGCCGGGGGTGAGCTGGATCTGCCAGTACCCGGCGGTGAGGTCCAGCGTGCTCAGGTAGCGGGCGGCCCCTAAGCGGTCGATGAGTTCGTCGGCCCGGGGTATAGGATGGGCGTCCGTCTTGGTCACCGCATTCAGGGCTCGGTAGTCTACGCAGAATCGTAACTCCGGGGGGTGGCCGGGGGCTGCAGCCTTTGGTACCAGGACGACAGGACTGGCCCACGGGCTGTCGGAGGGTTCGATGACCCCCAGGGCCAGCATCCTTGCTACTTCGGCCTGGATGCATGCCCGCACTCGGTCGGGTACCCTGGAGGCTCTGTGTCGCACGGGGGGGCTCTCCCCGGTGTCGACGTCGTGGACGCACCAGTGGGTCACCCCCGGGGTGAGGGAGAAGAGGGCTGCGTAGTCCTGCAGCAGTTGTTGACAGTCGTCACGCTGTTCCGGGGTCAGGGAAGAGGCGAGTTGGACACCTTTGATGGATCCGTCATGGACGTTGGACTGCAAGAGGTCTGGCAGGGGCTCGGAGTCGTCCTCGCCCCCCTCGTCGGTCGCCAGTAGCAGGCTCAGTTCGGTCCGGGCAAAGTGGGGTTTGAGCCTGTTAGCATGTAGAACCCGGAGGGGGTTCCGGGGGGACTCCAGGTCGACTAGGTAGGTGACAGGGCTTTTCTTCTCCACTACCTTGAAGGGCCCGGTCCACTTGTCCTGGAGGGCGCCGGGTTCAACCGGGGCCATGACCCAGACTCTCTGGCCTGGCTCGAATTCGATGGTAGAGGAGTTCCGATCGTACCACCGCTTCATGTCCTCCTGGCTGGCCTCGAGGTTGGCTTCGGCCATGGCTCGGAACTTGCGGGTCTGGTTTCGGAGGGTCAGGAGGTATCGGTAGACGTCAGGAGGGGCGCCTTGGAGCTTCGTCTCCCAGCCCTCCTTGACCAGGCTGAGCGGTCCGCGGACCGGATGTCCATACAATAGTTCAAACGGGCTGAACCCCAGGGACTTCTGCGGGACCTCCCGATAGGCAAACAGGAGGCACGGCAGCAGGACATCCCATCTCCGCCTGAGGGGCTCTTCCAGGCCCTGGATCATTCCCTTTAAGGTTCTGTTGAACCGCTCAACCAGTCCGTTCCCCTGAGGGTGATAGGGGGTTGTGAATTTGTACGTGACCCCGCACTGCTGCCACAGGGACCGCATGTATTTGGAAATAAAGTTCGTGCCCCTGTCGCTCACCACTTCTCGGGGAAATCCCACTCGGGAGAAGATCCCCATCAAGGCCCGGCCTACCACGGGGGCCGTTATAGTTCTTAGTGGGACCGCCTCCGGGTACCTGGTGGCGTGGTCCACGAGGACCAGGATGAAGCGGTGGCCCAGGGTGGTCTGGGGGTCCAGGGGCCCCACGATATCGATTCCGACCCGTTCGAACGGGGTGCTGACGGCTGGAAAAGGCTGGAGGGGGGCCTTGACCCGACCCCCCGTCTTCCCGCTGGCTTGGCAGGTCTGGCAGGACCGGCAGTGGTTGTCCACGTCTCTCCGCATCCGGGGCCAGTAGAAGTGGGTCACCAGACGGCTGTAAGTTTTGTCTTGCCCCAAGTGTCCGGCGAGGGGCACGTCATGTGCCAGGTTGAGCAGGAACTCCCGGAAGCGGAGGGGGACCACCAACACTCGGCTGGCCCCGAGTTCTGCCACTTTTTGCTCACTGTATAACAGGCCCTCGGCCCAGTAGACCCAGTGGGTGCCGGTCTGGTCCCCGTTGGTTTGTGCGGACGCTTGTTGTCGGACCCCTTCGAGAGTGGGACAGGACTGCTGCTCTTGCTGGAACTGCTCCCGGGTGGGGCCCCCTTCGTGTCGCCATTGTGCCAGTTCTGGTAGGGCGCACGGGGAAGCAATCTCCTCGGGGGAGGATTCACTAGGTCCAGTGTCGGTGTCCGCCTCCCCCTCGCCGCCGGCGGGGGGTGGTGCGAGCCCCTCGGGCTGGGCGGCACCGGGGGCCGAGGACGAGCGGGGGGCCCGGGCGGTCATGGACCGGGTGATGGCGCAGGCCCAGTTGGATAGTCCCAGCATTCGGAGGTGCTCTCGTCGCTCTACTTGAGCCCAGGGGGAACTCTCCAAGTCGTTCCCCAGGAGGCCGTCTACGGGGGCGTCATCGCGGACCGTCACCTTTAGCAGGCCGGTCACCCCTCCCCACTCGAAGGGGACCAGGGCCATCTGGCACAGGCTTTCGCTGTTGTCGGCCGTCCGGACGGGGCACAGCATATTGGGTAGGATCTGTTCGGGGGTCACCAGGTGGCAGCGGACAGCGGTGACACTGGCGCCGGTGTCACGAAGGGCTTCGGCCCGTTGTCCATTGACGGTGACCTGCTGCCTGTACTTCTGGGTGTTGCTTGGGATGGGGGTGCAGGGCACCATTTCTCGGCTACCCAGGCAGACCAGGGACATGGCTGCCGGCTCCCATTCGGTGGTCCCTCGGTCGAGGGTTTCTTCTTCCTCTTCTCCCTCTCCCAGGGCGGCGGCCGCCAGCTGTCGGGGCGGGGGCCCGCCGGCCCCGCTTCTTCGGTTCAGGGGGCAGACCGGGTCGCTGGCATAGTGTCCGGTTTGTTGGCAGCCGTAGCATGTTACTGGTGGCCGTGGTCCGGGTCTGGCCGGGGTCGCCCCCCTTCGGGCTAGGCTCGGGGAGAGTTGTTGCTGCGGTGGCCCTCGAGGGGGGCTCCTGGGGGCCCCGGCGGGGGGGTCCCGGTTCCTGTTCAGCCCTCCCCCTCCACCGCGTTGGCGGGGGGGGTCCGGTGGGGTTCCTCTGGTACTCCCCCATTGAGTTCCGGGGGACCCCGGAGTTGACCCATCGATCGGCCTCGACGGCGAGTTTTCGTGGGTCGGTCATCTTGCTGTCGAGGAGGTGTTGTCTCAGTTCCACGAAGCAATTGTTGGAGAGATGTTCCCACACGATGAGGTCGGCCAGCTGCCCGTAGGTGGTGACTTTGCTACCCTTGATCCACCCTTCTAGGGCCCGGCTGAAAAAGTCCACATATTCCACCCAGGTGGTACCCGGGATTTTTTTGCAGTCTCTGAACCGCTGGCGGTACATTTCCACGGTTAGCCCGTAGCGGGTGAGCAGGGCCTCCTTCATGTGATCGTAGGAGGTCATCACCTCCTCCGGCAGCTGGAGCAGTGTGTCTCGACCCTCACTCAGGAACCGCCCCCACAGGCCGGCGCCCCAGTCCTTTCGGGGCACCCGATGAGAGGTCATGGCCACCTCGTAGGCCTTGAACCATTGTTGGATGTCGTCATTCTTATAGTACTCCTTGACGACCTCTTTCGGGATATGTACCTTGGCCTCGGCAGGCGGTAGGGTGTCTCTAGTACTGGGGGTGTTGGTCCCCCCGTTCTTGGCCTTGATTTCGAGCTCTTTGAGACTGCGCTCGTGCTCAAGTGTCAGTTTCTTTTCCTCCAACTCTCGGTGCCGTCTCTTCTCTTCTATCTCCTCTTGAAGCCGTAGCTGCTCTAGGACCAGTTTCTTTTCCGCCAGCTGGAGTTCGCTGTCCAGCCGCAGTCGTGCGAGCTCTAGTTCGTGGTTCCGGACCTTCTCCCGCTCTCGTATTTCTTCTTCGGAGAGGCCGGTTTCTAGGCTCTTTCTTCCTCCGGTTGCCGGAGTCAGTGCGGTTGATGTGGCCTCAGTCAGGGGCAAGGGACCTTCTTCTTGGGAGTGGCCTGCCTCGGCCTCCAGCCAGGTCCTCAGAGCTTTCTGCATCTCCTCTTTGGTACCTAGGCCGGTGGTTGCAATGCCTTTGTCCTTGCAGAACTGTTTTAATTCTTTGTGCGTATATTCCTCCAACCGTTCGGGCTGGAACTCCATGGTCGCGTTGTTTTCCTGGCTGCTCATGATTACTGTTCGCCTGGATGGGTAGCTAGTGGGTACTGGCTGGTACGTACTGCGTTCGGCTCGGATCCCGTCGCTGGCCACCAAATGTTGGAAGGCGGACCCCGAGGAGTCGGCGAGACCACCAAGGGGGGCCCTCACACTGCACGAAGTAGCCGAGCGCTGCCGAGAAGCCTCCTGAGAGATCCTTCTCCTATCACGTACTAGCACAGTAACACCACCACACAGGACTCAAGGAGGTTGTCTCAAGACGAGCAATTCTTTATCAGTATTTAAAGGTTACGAGATCAATATTTACACGAAAGGGATCGAGGGATCCACCAAAAGTCTCAGTGTCTCTTTGGAAGGGTAGGGGTAGCGGGACAGTCTTTGGCAGGAGCTCGGTACGAGGGTACCTGGGGCCCAGTTCTTATCCTCAAGCTGGAGGACCTCCGGATCTCGGAGGGGTCGAGCCGCGACGGCGTCAGCAGGGCTCTGGCGTTCAGTTCGTGGGGAGCCGCGATCAGGTCAGCAGGGCTCTCAAGGTGGTTTCTGCTCAGCTCGAGCCGCGACGTCGTCAGCAGGGCTCCGAGGGAGGTTTCAGCGAGGTTGGGCCGCGACAGCGTCAGCAGGGCCCCGATGTTCCGGGGGGGGCTTCAAGTGTTCACAAGAAGGAGCCGCGACGCAGTCTGCAGGGCTCGTGATAGTTCCAACAAGAGTTCTTCTCCGTAGGGTCAGCCGCGATTCAATCAGCAGGGCTCTCGACTCCGGGATACAACTGCCGATCTGTGGCGGGGTCGCCCCAGATATAGGTCTGGAGCCCTTTGATGTCCGGACCCTGGCGCCCGGGGGGGGCGGAGAAGCCGGGTGGAGGTGGCCAGACGCCCAGCAGGAGAGGCGCCAGGCCATAGAGAGTTGCAGGGCGATCACACCTAGGGATGGGAGGACAGTTGGGGGTCTCATCGATACTGTCCTCCGCCGGGGGCGGTGAATGGTTCCTGCGGCACCCCCTGGCCAGTTCTTGGTGCCTCGATGTCGGGGCTTCGCTGGGGCCGAGGCCGAGTTGAGCGGGGTCGCGCCGGCTGGTGCACAGAGTCACGTGGATGCCAACAAGATGGCGGAGCCACGAGGGGTATGCGACCACGTGCGGCTCGGGATGAGGGGTCTCGGTGCAGTTCGGAAGGGTGGCCCGTGAAGGCCGGGGCGGGGAACGGGCACAATCCACGGGGGTAAGGACCACGCCACGAGGCCGGGTCCAACACCTGGACTGGAAACAAGCTTCCTAGGACCGGTTTCTGGCATTTCAGCCGTCTTCAGCCAGGCTTGCTTGAATCCAGTGGCAAAGTGAGCAAGGGACTCTTGTCTGAGCATACCCTGCCAACTTAGGGCGAACAAAGCAAAACCAAAGGAAATGATGGACGGAGTGTTGAACATTGCAAGCACTCACCCCCAGTCAACTGATCTGGGTTTAATCCATCACCATTCTTTAGCCCACTCTGCCACCCCAGATCAGACATGGCCATATGCAAATCAGTCTGACCCTGTGCCTCATGGGAACAGTCCAGCCCGAACTGCCAAGCCATGTCTTCCCTGGACTGGAAACAAGCTTCCTAGGACCGGTTTCTGGCATTTCAGCCGTCTTCAGCCAGGCTTGCTTGAATCCAGTGGCAAAGTGAGCAAGGGACTCTTGTCTGAGCATACCCTGCCAACTTATGGCGAACAAAGCAAAACCAAAGGAAATGATGGACGGAGTGTTGAACATTGCAAGCACTCACCCCCAGTCAACTGATCTGGGTTTAATCCATCACCATTCTTTAGCCCACTCTGCCACCCCAGATCAGACATGGCCATATGTAGAAGATAGACATAGGTCATTAGTAGTTAAGCTCAACAATAGAAAACGAAATTTCGAATGGACCAAGAAAGAGTTGGCACATGGCTAAGGGAAGGTATAGTGCAGTAGCTTTAGATTGGGAACAGTGAGTGTGGGAGCCGGCCTCGTGGCGTGGTCCTGTTTCCCCGCGCTAAGCCGCACGAGGTCCCATGCACCTCGGGGCTCCTCCATTTTGGACTATACGTCACTCCACGTGACCACCTGCGTGACCTCGCTTCACCCGGCCTCTGTCCCAGCGAGGCCCGACATCGAGGCGCCAACCCCTGGCCCGGGGGATACCACGTGAACCCTTCCCACTCCCGGCGGAGGGCAGTATCGATGGGACCCCCAACCGTCCTTTCACACCTAGGTGCCATCGCCCCACAGCTCTCTGGGGCCTGGCGCCTCTCCTGCTGGGCGTCTGGCTGCTCCCTACCCGGCCACTCCGCCCCTCCGGGCGCAAGGGTCCGGACATCAAAGGGCTCCAGTCCTATATCTGGGGCGACCCGACAACAGGACAGTAGTTGTATCCCGGAGTCAAGAGCCCTGCTGATCGGATCGCGGCTGACCCTACGGAAGAAGACTCATCCTGAACCCACACACTGAGCCCTGCTGACAACGTCGCGGCTCCACCGTGCTTAAAGACCTTCACGAACCTTTGGTGCCCTGCTGACGCTGTCGCGGCTCGACCTTGTGGAAACCTTACCATCAGAGCCCAGCTGACCTCGTCGCGGCTCGACCGAAGCGGACCTACCACCGGAGCCCTGCTGACTGTGTCGCGGCTCGACCCAAGCGGAACTAACACCCGAGCCCTGCAGACGCCGTCGCGGCTCCCCACGTCTGAGCCGCTCTGAGACCCGCACTCAAGGTCTGGCGCAGTGCCCTCCCGTACCTGGTTGGTACTAAGACTGTCCCGCTACCCTACCCCTCTAACAGACTTTGAGACTGTTACTGGATCCCTCGATCCCACTGTAAATATTGAACGTACTACTTTTTTTGATAAAGAACCAAGTCAAGCAACTGATATTGAGTCCTGTGTGGTGGTGTTACTGGGCCTAGTACGATCATAGGAGAAGGACCTCCCTGCAGGGGCTTCTCAGCGGCGCTCGGCTATACTTGTGCGGTAGGAAGGTGCCCCGGAATAGTCTCCCCGACTCCCCGGTGGTCCTCCCTCCAACATTTGGTGGCCAGCGACGGGATCCGAGCCAGACGCAATCGTACAGGCAAGTAACGCACCCACTACCTGACCAGACAGAAAAAGAAAAAGGGAACCATGGACGGCCAAGAAGCAACCGTGGCCGCAATCTTCCAGCAGGAAAAACTGGAAAAATACACCCACAAAGAACTCAAACAATTCTGCAAAGACAAAGGGATCGCAACCACAGGATTGGGCACCAAGGAAGAGATGCAGAAAGCCCTGAAAGCCTGGACAGAACACGAGACCACTCCACCCCGAGCCGAAGGGACCTCGGCCCGGGACGGAAACCTGCCGACCCCGACAGATGGGGAGCGAGCCGACCCAGAAACCAGCCTTTCCCCCGAAGAAATCCGAGAACGGGAGAGGGTCCAGACACACGAAATGGACCTCGCCCGACTCCGGCTGGACAGTGAGCTCCTACTGGCGGAGAAGAAGATAGCCTTGGAGCAACTACGGCTGCAAGAAGAAATCGAGGAAAAGAAACGGCGTCGGGAACTAGAGGAGAGACGGCTAACCCTCGAGCACGAGAGGAGCCTTAAGGAACTTGAACTCAAAGCTAAAACGGGGGAGACCAGCAACCCCGGAACCCGGGACGCTCTGCCCCTGTCCGAGCCAAAGGTTCACATCCCCAAGGATGTCGTCAAAGAGTACTATAAAAATGACGACATCCAGCAATGGATCCGAGCGTACGAAGTAGCCATGACCTCCCATCGGGTACCCCGGAAGGACTGGGGTGCCGGCCTATGGGGGAGGTTCCTCAGCGAAGGCCGGGATACCCTGCTGCAACTCCCCGACGCGGTGATGACCTCATACGACCACATGAAGGAAGCCCTACTCACACGCTACGGACTATCAGCCGAGATGTACCGGCAGCGCTTCCGGGACTGCAAGAAGCTCCCCGGTACCACATGGGTCGAATACGTGGACTTCTTCAGCCGAGCGTTGGAAGGTTGGATAAAAGGAAGCAAGGTCACCTCATACAATGAACTGTTCGACCTCATTGTCTGGGAGCACCTCGCCAACAACTGCTTTGTTGAACTAAGGCAACACCTGCTGGACAGTAAACTGACCGAGCCCCGGAAGCTCGCCGCCGAAGCAGACCGATGGGTCAACACCCGGGTCCCCCGGAACCCAGTGGGGGACTATCCACGGAGTACCACGGGACCTCCCCGCCAGCGAGGCGGAGGAGGGGGGTCCCACCGCAGTCGAGAATTCCCGGCCGGGCCGCCCAGAAGCCCGCCACGAGGTCAAGCCACCAACCACACTTCCCCGACCCAGGGCCGAAGGGGGACCCCTATCGCATGGCCTGGACCACGACCGACAGTGACCTGCTTCGGCTGTCAGCAGACCGGCCACTATGCGAGCGGCCCGGCCTGCCCCGTGAACCGACGGAACGGGACCACTGGGCCCCCTCCCCGACAAATAGCCGCCGCAGCCCTGGGGGAGGGAGAAGACGAGGAGGAAAACCACGACGACGGGTCCCCCGAGTGGGAACCAGCTGCCATGTCGCTTGTATGCCTGGGCTCCCGAGAAATGGTGCCCCGAGCCGCCATCCCAAGCAACACCCAGAAGTACCAACAGTGGGTCACCATCAATGGACGACGGGCCGAGGCCCTCCGGGACACTGGGGCCAGTGTGACCGCTGTCCGCTGCCACCTGGTGACCCCCGAACAAATCCTGCCGCATGTCCTCTGCCCTGTCCGGACCGCGGACAACACCAAGAGCATGTGCTGGATGGCCAGGATCCCCTTCGAGTGGGGAGGAGTGTCCGGCACCCTAAAAGTAACTGTCTGCGACGACGCCCCAGTGGACTGCCTCCTGGGGAATGACCTAGAGAGGTCACCCTGGGCCCAGGTAGAATGCCGAGAGCATCTGGGGATGCTAGGACTGCCCGAGTGGGCCTGCGCCACCACCCGGTCCATGACCGCCCAACCAGCCGCTGCCACGGCCCCCGACAAGCCGACGGGCCCCGAACTATCACCCTCCTCTGGCACGGAGGAACCTGACGAGGAGGCCGGGCCATCCGAACTTTCTCCCGACGAGGCCGCCTCCCTCAGCGAGATCCCCGAGCTGGCCCAGTGGCGCCACGACGGGGGCCCCACCCGCGAACAATTCCAGCAAGAGCAGAAGGCCTGCCCGTCCCTCGAGGGGGCCCGACAGCAAGCGGCCGCCCAGGCTGCGGGGGACCCCACGGGGACACACTGGGTCTATTGGGACAATGACTTATTGTATAGCGAGCAGAAAGTCGCCGAACTAGGGGCCGGCCGGGTGCTGGTGGTCCCCCTCCGATTTCGAGAGTTCCTCCTGAACCTGGCACATGACGTGCCTCTCGCCGGACACCTCGGGCGGGACAAGACTTACAGCCGCTTAGTGACCCATTTCTATTGGCCCCGAATGAGAAGGGACGTGGACCATCACTGCCGGTCCTGCCCGACCTGCCAAGCTAGCGGGAAGACCGGGGGGCGAGTGAAAGCCCCCCTCCAACCATTTCCAGCCGTCCACACCCCGTTCGAACGAGTGGGAATCGACATCGTGGGGCCCCTCGACCCCCGAACCGCCCTGGGGCACCGCTTCATCCTGGTACTGGTCGACCACGCCACCCGATACCCCGAGGCCATCCCACTCCGCACCGTGACAGCTCCAGTGGTGGGCCGGGCCCTGATGGGCATCTTCTCCAGGGTGGGGTTCCCCCGAGAAGTTGTGAGCGACAGGGGTACGAACTTTATCTCGAAGTACATGAGATCCCTCTGGCAACCAAGTGGGGTCACCTATAAATTCACTACCCCTTACCACCCCCAGGGGAACGGACTGGTCGAGCGGTTCAACAGAACCCTGAAGGGGATGATCAAGGGCCTGGAAGAGCCCCTGAGGAGGAGATGGGATGTCCTGCTGCCCTGCCTCTTGTTCGCCTATCGGGAGGTACCACAGAAATCCCTGGGCTTCAGCCCCTTCGAACTGTTGTATGGGCACCCCGTCCGAGGGCCCCTCAGCCTGGTCAAGGAGGGCTGGGAGGCGGCCGTCCAAGATGCCCCCCCGACGTCTACCGGTACCTCCTGACCCTGCGGAACCAGACTCGGAAGTTCCGGGCCCTGGCAGAAGCCAACCTCGAAGCCAGCCAAGAAGACATGAAACGCTGGTATGACGAAAATGCCTCAGCCATCGAGTTCGAGCCGGGCCAGCAAGTCTGGGTCATGTCACCCGTGGACCCCTGCGCCCTGCAGGACAAGTGGACCGGGCCCTTCAAGGTAGTTGAGAGGAAGAGCCCCGTCACATACCTGGTCGACATGGAGTCCCCGAGGAACCCCCTCCGGGTCCTGCACGCCAACCGGCTCAAGCCCCACTTTGCCCGAACTGAACTAAGCCTACTGCTGGCTACCGACGATGGGGGCGAAAGTGACTCCGAGCCCCTACCAGACCTCCTGGGGTCCTCGGGCCAAGACGGCTCCGTGGAGGGCGTCCGCCTCTCCGCCACCCTGACACCAGAACAGCGCCATGACTGCCAGAAGCTGCTGCAACCCTTCGCTGCCCTCTTCTCTCTCACGCCCGGGGTGACCCCCTGGTGCGTCCACGATGTGGACACAGGGGACAGCCCCCCTGTACGACACCGCGCTTACAGAGTACCTGACCGAGTCCGAACCTGCATACAGACCGAGGTCGCCAAGATGCTCGCCCTCGGAGTCATCGAGCCTTCCGACAGCCCATGGGCCAGCCCGGTAGTCTTGGTGCCGAAGGCCGCCGCCCCCGGCATGGCCCCCGAACTCAGATTTTGTGTCGACTACCGGGGCCTGAACGCAGTCACCAAGACCGATTCCCACCCCTTGCCACCAGCCGACGAGCTGATCAATCGCCTAGGGGCCGCCCGCTACCTAAGCACCTTTGATCTCACCGCTGGGTACTGGCAGATCAAGCTCACTCCCGGCGCCCAGGAACGATCCGCCTTTTCCACCCCCGATGGGCACTACCACTTTCGGGTAATGCCCTTCGGTATGAAGAACGCCCCAGCGACCTTTCAGAGGCTAGTAAACAAGGTCCTGGCCAGACTAGAAGCCTTCAGCGCGGCCTACCTCGACGACATTGCCGTCTTCAGCGACCACTGGGCCGCGCACTTAGGACACCTTGGGGAAGTCCTGGCCGCTCTCCAAAGAGCCGGGCTCACCATTAAGGCCAGTAAATGCCAGATCGGTCAAGGATCTGTGACCTATCTGGGCCACCAAGTGGGGAGTGGCCAGGTGGCGCCCCTCCAGTTAAAAGTCGACGCCATGCAGGCGTGGGAGCCCCCCGCAACCCAAACCGCTGTCCGGGCCTTCCTAGGCCTCACAGGCTACTACCGACGATTCATCAAGGATTATGGCAGCATTGTGGGCCCCCTTACGGAGCTCACTTCAAAGAAACAGCCCAAGGCGGTGCACTGGACGCCCCGCTGTCAGACCGCTTTTGATGCTCTCAAAGCGGCCATGTGCGCTGCCCCTGTGCTACAGGCCCCTGACTACAGCAAGGAATTTGTAGTCCAGACCGATGCCTCGGAGTACGGAATCGGGGCGGTCCTCTCCCAGGTGGACACCAAGGGCCTCGACCGACCTGTGGCCTTTATCAGCCGCCGACTGCTGCCGCGAGAACAGAGGTGGAGCACCATCGAGCGGGAGGCCTTCGCCGTGGTATGGGCTCTCAAGAAGCTCCGGCCCTACCTGTTCGGCACCCACTTCAAGGTCCATACTGACCACCGGCCCTTGCGGTGGCTCATGCAAATGCGGGGCGAGAACCCCAAGCTGTTGCGCTGGTCCATCTCGCTGCAAGGGATGGACTTCACTGTGGAACACCGGCCCGGCAACGACCACGCCAATGCTGACGGCCTGTCCCGATTCTTCCGCCTCGGCGAGGAGAACCCCCAAGGAGATGGGTGACTCTCCCTGCCTTCAGCTGGGGGGGACACATGTGGGAGCCGGCCTCGTGGCGTGGTCCTGTTTCCCCGCGCTAAGCCGCACGAGGTCCCATGCACCTCGGGGCTCCTCCATTTTGGACTATACGTCACTCCACGTGACCACCTGCGTGACCCCGCATCACCCGGCCTCTGTCCCAGCGAGGCCCGACATCGAGGCGCCAACCCCTGGCCCGGGGGATACCACGTGAACCCTTCCCACTCCCGGCGGAGGGCAGTATCGATGGGACCCCCAACCGTCCTTCCACACCTAGGTGCCATCGCCCCACAGCTCTCTGGGGCCTGGCGCCTCTCCTGCTGGGCGTCTGGCCGCTCCCTACCCGGCCTCTCCGCCCCTCCGGGCGCAAGGGTCCGGACATCAAAGGGCTCCAGTCCTATATCTGGGGCGACCCGACAACAGGACAGTAGTTGTATCCCGGAGTCAAGAGCCCTGCTGATCGGATCGCGGCTGACCCTACGGAAGAAGACTCATCCTGAACCCACACACTGAGCCCTGCTGACGACGTTGCGGCTCCACCGTGCTTAAAGACCTTCACGAACCTTTGGTGCCCTGCTGACGCTGTCGCGGCCCGACCTTGTGGAAACCTTACCATCAGAGCCCAGCTGACTTCGTCGCGGCTCGACCGAAGCGGACCTACCACCGGAGCCCTGCTGACTGTGTCGCGGCTCGACCCAAGCAGAACTAACACCCGAGCCCTGCAGACGCCGTCGCGGCTCCCCACGTCCGAGCCGCTCTGAGACCCGCACTCAAGGTCTGGCGCAGAGCCCTCCCGTACCTGGTTGGTACTAAGACTGTCCCGCTACCCTACCCCTCTAACAGACTTTGAGACTCTTACTGGATCCCTCGATCCCACTGTAAATATTGAACGTACTACTTTTTTTGATAAAGAACCAAGTCAAGCAACTGATATTGAGTCCTGTGTGGTGGTGTTACTGGGCCTAGTACGATCATAGGAGGAGGACCTCCCTGCAGGGGCTTCTCTGCGGCGCTCGGCTATACTTGTGCGGTAGGAAGGTGCCCTGAAATAGTCTCCCCGACTCCCCGGTGGTCCTCCCTCCAACAGCGAGGGAAACTTTGCATCAGACAATTACAGACATATTATGGTAAGATATTTGTGGGACAGAGTGTGTGCGATCATATCTTCATATCTTCACAATTGAATCCTCTGCAAAAATGTTCTTACAAGAAGCAGTACAAGTGGTACCAAATGCGTATTTCGTGTGTGCATTCGATTGCCACAGAATTGGTATGGCACATATTATGTGGCTGTTGTATTTCCTAACATATGTCATGTGGAGGATTTGAAGAGTTTGAAAGAGAAATCACAACATGGAGAGAGACTTGGTACCAGTGCAGGAGAGATTGTATGAGATGTGTTTAGAGCGATGATACCAAGTTTGAGATTGGTCTTAACTTATGAAAAGATTAGAAGGTTGTCAACTATAGTGGATATAGTGTATATGTTAATACAGCCCACTCAACGTTGCCCGTAGATGGGGAGATGGTTTCGATAAGACTTCTGGTAATGCAGAACGGTCTTGCTTTAGATGTGCTTTTAGCAAAAGAGGGTGGAGTCTGTAAAAGTATGAGGGTTCAACAGTGCTGTACGTATATGCCAGACCATATTAAAGATCTGAGGAAATATATAAGTGATATCACTGAGATTCATCATGAGATACATGACTTGGCAACTGAGGGAGTTTGGAGCAAAGCTGGTAAAGGATTTGGAAAGGTTGGGAGTTGGTTTGCAAGACTTGGGAAAGGAATTCCTGGTTATATCTTGAAACCAATAGTGATAGTTGTGGTTTGTGTCATCCTTTTGATAGGAACTGTGAGAGCTTACAAGTGGTATAGGTTCAGACAAGCTGAGAATTCTCTTAGACAGCAAGAGAGGAGATTGGAGAGACTGCAGCACAGTCACTATGAGAATCTCAAGAACCTGGAGAGGTTTCGACAAGGAAGACTGTCTACGACTTATGTTTAGGTTGGTTCTTTCAACAGGGAGTTGTTTAGTGGATGTGATGACACTAGTCATCAGAGGCGGGAACTGATAGAGCGCAGATTTGCTGTCGGTTGTAGGGGTGCATTAAAATTGTGACTAGTTCGCACCCGCATATAATCTTTAACTGTGTTAACATTGCGTCAGTAGAACATGCATTATAATAACATGAAAAGTGAAGTGTTAGGAACATTTCAATGTAAATGTGAAGAAGTTAATGTTGCACTCCATATGATTAGTCGAAAATACTAACATATAGAAGTAGTACATGTAGTTATCGAGCATTTATACTATGAATGCTTATGTAAGGTGCTCAATAATAATGTCCATTTTTTTAATGTGATTTCATGAGGCTAAGTGCCATTTCCTATGTCGACCAAATTCTGTAGGCCTGAATTGTGTTCTTTCCATGGAAACTCTCGTATTATACTTGCAAGTGAATAATGTGCATGTGGAATTTGGTCTTTCTCACGTTTCTGTTTCAGGTGGAGAAATTCATCCTTGTTAGCTAGAATAATCATTGTTTTAAGAGTTAGGCTTAGGGAGGAGCTTTGTTCGCCATAAGTTGGCAGGGTATGCTCAGACGTGAGTCCCTTGCTCACTTTGCCAGAAACCGGTCCTAGGAAGCTTGTTTCCGGTCCAGGCTTGGCTTGGCAGTTCGGGCTGGACTGTTCCCATGAGGCACGGGGTCAGACTGATTTGCATATGGCCATGTCTGAACTGGGGTGGCAGAGTGGGCTAAAGAACGGTGATGGATTAAACCCTGATCAGTTGGGGGTGAGTGCTTGCAATGTTCAACACTCCGTCCATCATTTCCTTTGGTTTTTGCTTTGTTCGCCATAAGTTGGCAGGGTATGCTCAGACGTGAGTCCCTTGCTCACTTTGCCACTGGATTCAAGCAAGCCTGGCTGGAGACGGATGAAATGCCAGAAACCGGTCCTAGGAAGCTTGTTTCCGGTCCAGGGAAGACATGGCTTGGCAGTTCGGGCTGGACTGTTCCCATGAGGCACGGGGTCAGACTGATTTGCACATGGCCATGTCTGAACTGGGGTGGCAGAGTGGGCTAAAGAACGGTGATGGATTAAACCCAGATCAGTTGACTGGGGGTGAGTGCCTCCAATGTTCAACACTCCGTCCATCATTTCCTTTGGTTTTTGCTTTGTTCGCCATAAGTTGGCAGGGTATGCTCAGACGTGAGTCCCTTGCTCACTTTGCCACTGGATTCAAGCAAGCCTGGCTGAAGACGGCTGAAATGCCAGAAACCGGTCCTAGGAAGCTTGTTTCCGGTCCAGGGAAGACATGGCTTGGCAGTTCGGGCTGGACTGTTTCCATGAGGCACGGGGTCAGACTGATTTGCATATGGCCATGTCTGAACTGGGGTGGCAGAGTGGGCTAAAGAACGGTGATGGATTAAACCCATATCAGTTGACTGGGGGTGAGTGCTTGCAATGTTCAACACTCCGTCCATCATTTCCTTTGGTTTTAGGGAGGAGAGGATACATTGAATGGTGATACTGATAATTGGGAACAGCTGTACTTTCTCACCGGGGAGAGCCTGAAAATAAAGGCCTAGGAGCATCGCTGCTGCATGGAAAGTTATCTACAAGGAGGTGGCTTGCTTGGATGAGGTGATGTTGTTTTGCATTCTGGGACGATACTTGCAAGTTCTTGTGTTGAAGTTAGGGGCAAAGTCGGGGGACTTCTGCCTTGCCTTGTGAGAGAGAGCATCTTAGAACGAGCTCTGTAGCTTTATGCTACTTGAACCATCCAACGTGAA
Source organism: Triturus cristatus (assembly GCF_964204655.1). NCBI lineage: Eukaryota > Metazoa > Chordata > Amphibia > Caudata > Salamandridae > Triturus > Triturus cristatus. Next base: position 563,730,673 of record NC_140590.1, read on the forward strand.
TGGACTTCTTATGAAGTCTTTGCGTGCTGACACCTTTTCAGAACTTGCCTTTGGGGAAATGCTAAGAAGGGATGTCACGTTAGTGTAGTGTAGGGATAGCCTAAAGCTCTTTCCCAACGAAACGCCAATGAAGGGAAATGTGGTCGTAGGAGCAATAATCGTTTGTGTCCTTATCCTGGATCTGGTTATTCAGTGCATTCTGCACCGTCTTAACTTGAGGTGCTTGTATGTCCAATTGTTTCAGGTTTTGTAATAAACTAACTAACTTAATTGGGAGTCTGTGATTAGTCTGAGTCATATTTCATTGGAACTGAATTGATTGATTGGCTAATAATTTTCCTCCCCTCCACAGTTTCATGCAGAGAAAGAGACATCGACCTGAGGGTTCCAGAGTAAATCTAGAATGTGGAACCCGGCTCCTTCAAGAGCTACTGAGAGAAAGCACTCGGTTTGCACCCTTTACCCAGGACTGAGGACCCCTTCAGTGAAGGATCTGAACAGCCTCTGAGCCTCTTCAAAAAGAACAGAATATTCAGTCTTTTTCTCGGTTTAAAAATGTAAAGAGAAAACACTCCTTCCATCCCAAGTTGCCTGTTGATTTAGATCCCTCAGAGTTGTAGGGGTAACCTTAGACTGTAGCTGTGTGAAGTAAATTCTTATCATGAGGCATTTGTTTTAAGACTGGGAAAAGGCGTAATGGGTTAACCTTGAATCATCACTGCATGATAAATCAACTTTAACATGTGCATTCTGTGGTTAGGGGGTCTTCTCATAGACGCCAAATGTGGTGGAGGTAGCAATGGCAGAGGGGTCTTCCATGCCACTCATTTATTGAATAATGTCAATGGTAAATCTAATGGGGCTGTCACTCGCAACTCGAGACCTATACTTCAAGTGTCACCAGTGAGCCAATCAGTGAGATAGATTTAGAAACTGTAACTAGCCTAAACTAGCTTTTAAACTCCCTTTCAAACCCATGAGGCCATCTTCAAAAGGATAAGAGATTCCCTTAGATGTTACCTGTGTAAATCGGTGACTAAATCTGGCTTCCCTGTGCCAGTAAATTCCACTGACAGATTCTGTATGAATGATTTCCTCAGACCAGATTCCCACTGCTTTCCTTTGACAATGACTGGAACACTCTCCTTAGTGTCAATGCATAGTCCCCCTTTCTTGAGTTGATAAATGCCCAGTCATGGTACTCTTCTTTGCACTGACTACCAAATGCAACGTGTTCCATGCTCTCCTTCGCCAATGGCCATCTGAAAAGCCAAAGGTATGTTATGTTCCATGTCACTGCTGCCCGCAAACCAACTGTTCCTACACTCTCTGGCGCTCACTTTGACTTCGAATGAATTAGGTAGACGGCCTTAAATATGCTTAGTAAGCATATGCAGTTGTACTTAGAATGATGTTATAGAGAAGTGGGAGTAACAAGATTTCCCTCAGCATCCTCCTCTTCCTGTGGTACCTATTTTTGGATGGCAACGAGGAGCACATTTCATCTTTCACTTATGGTGGAGCACACAAGCTCAGATATTAGGAGCCCCGGAGCAAATTCGGAAGAGGGAACTGAGCGAGTGTGGCTCCCAATCACTTCCAATCACCAGCAAAGAACACCCGAATTGCTCAACCTGTAATGTGCATCACCAGTGTCCACAGTAATGACAGTCTATCACTGCAGACAGGAGTGCCCGTGGCATGCCCATATGTGCAGGGCTCGCAGCATGTGTAAGGGAAGAGGCTCATCTCAATTGTGCGGCCACCTCTGACAGGGTCCTACACTTGCCGCCTACCTATGAATAGGCAACATCAGAGCTAGCGTACCTCTGAGGTTCACCTACCTTTCAATGAGGCAACTTCAGAGCATGGCGTATGTCAGAATAGGCATCTTCAGAGTGGGGAACACATGTAGCCATCCATATTGATTCACACCCAATCCCATGCCAGAGTGCATGGCTGTAGGGGGTTCACAAACCCAGAAGCCTTCTCGTCCAAGGATCTCTTCTGACCTTGTACACAGGAGCCAGGTGAAGCCGTCAAATGAACCCTGCGCTAAAGTTGAGAGAGAGCCTCCTCTCACCCCACACTGCCTCAGTAATCTGCACAGTATTCACCAGAGGAGAGGCCTGCCCTGGGAGAGCACCTCTAAGCCAATCCAAACACTGCTCCTGCTGTTACAACAGTGCCTGAATTGGCAAGGGCAGGGGACCTCCATGCTCACACTGAGACCGGGGGATGCAACTTTGAGACACTCCCGGCTCATTGAAGCACAGGTGGAGCGGCCTCTAGTGTGCATGTTGGGCTGGCAGGAGAAAGGCTGGCGTCCAACCCGACATGCGCAATTGGGGCGAGGTGCCTGCAGGCTGCAGCGTCGCGCCACTAGTGTACTAAGTAAATACTATCTGTCAATATAAACCCCACCCTCTCAGCCCCGCCTGCACTGGCTTCACCAGGACCTGCCTCAGGTGCCATTCTGCACTTAAAAACTTAATGTTAGTTACATATTATATAATTTGTTTGTAATACTCACCTTTATTTAGGAGGCCAGGGGGCCCAAATATGAGTAGGGCAACGCCCCTGTGCGCTAAGGGACACACTGCCCCTGGTGTGTGTGTGTTTGAGAGGCAAGGACATCTGCAGATATTTTTATGACGGTTAATAAGGCCTCTAGCCTGGATGCGAAATTTCAGCTCCTGAAACACTGCTTTAAGGGGTATAGATGGAAAATATGTGGGGGCGGGAAGGAAAAAACACGAAAGAGTTTACTGCCATGTAGTGTTTTCATCTTTATGTTTATTATATTATTATAAAGTGCAAACTGCTTTTCCCCTCACATGTTCATGGCTTATTAACATGCAAAATAGTTTCTGCTTACAAAGATAACATCATTCAGATCCTAATCGCTTATCTCCTTCCCAGGATAGTGCTTTCTCTAAAATCTTCCTTTGTTCTCTTACGTTCTTCTGTAAGATTCTGGATTAGTCTCTGTTCAGAAAAAGGCCATTCTTCAACCAAAACTTGCTGCATTATGGTCAATGAGCGAATGAGTCTAGTTGGTTGAATACACAGTGACTTGGAGGTGGAAAGTGCAGTCTTCTGTTGTGGATAGTAACCAATCCTCAATTTGCCCCAATTCGCTACTAATCTGATTGACAACCTAAAATTACACAACTTAAACGCCATCACCCTGTATGCTCTAGTTTTATTTCAATGACTCTATTGTATCAGTTTCCTCAAAAAACATCACCGTCCATCTGCCTTCCTCAAACTCCCTAACTATTAAAGGTCTCCAGGTAAATGTAAATTTGATACTTGTATAGCGCACTACTCACCCGCAAGGGTCTCAAGGCGCTTGTACGAATACCGCTGTGGAACCCATCCTGGCTTGCCCTGTGAGACATCCACTCCTGGGCACCCCCAAGGTGGAGGCCAGGCATCCTTAGCGTTGTGGGGGCCATTGTGGAGATTAAGCAAGCTATTGCCCAGAGTTGCAGAGTGGGACTCCATGATTGGAATAGGCACTGAGGCGAGAATTATCAGGTCCGTGGAATTTTTGAGCCCAAGACCCGCCGAGGCAGGGAATTGAACCCTGGTCCCAGGCTAGACCTCTGCATTAGGGTCTGCCACTCTAATCATTGAGCCACACTTCTCCACGAGGTACAGTACGTTTTCATTTATCTGAACTGAGACTCAACAGAGAGTGTCTACAAATGTATCCCAGTATAAAAATAAGACCATTTGCAAAACTGTTGGGTTGCTTTACTAGCCATACTTTGTAAATCAAAGAGTTGTGATGCCTTTCCAGACGCAATTTAGTAACAGTGAATTGGGGTGTCATACTAGTAACACTCTGAGAGAAAGCTATGTGTGGTGCCTTACTAGCTGCAACTTGAGATATGAGTTGGGGTGCAGATTAGTCACACTTTTGAAACAGTAAGATCTCTACCGAACCAGAGGGTCCTTCTACGGGTAATCATTGATCAGGAAATTATACTATTTCACCTTCTTGCTGGTGTGCAAAGATAAATGACACCTGTGGTCACTGATGGCCTGGACTAAAGGATAATCAATACATTTTCAAACATGTCGGTGAGTTTTAGCCCAGCTCTATATGCCTTACAGGAGACCAGCTTGATAGGTGCCTCCTAGTTTCCTTTTAGGATCGCCTTAAGAGGTTGAGAACTGCCAGAGTTGGTCAATTCTGTAGAGACACCTGAATTCAGACAATAACTGCAAGTCACATATAGAAAATCCTCAATCACATTCCGAGTAGTGATTCACACTTAGAAAGGTCCAGTGGCACTGGAACATAGTGTGAAACTGGCTCAATGTGCTGTGGTTCATGTGAGCAGCTGCAGATTGTAGTAATGTGTACCACAACCTCATAGTGAAATGAATGTTCCTGTCTCTCTGGGGTCACCTTGGCATTCAGTACTACCCCTGGCAAGTCCACGAATGTTCATAGATTGTCGTTTGCCATCTTTCAAAATCCTTATGTGTTGATGTACACTTCTAGCAGGCTGGCCACCGAGTGCAGGCGGTAGAAGATCCCAAAGGGTAGGCAGACGTTGACAATGATGTCCCACATATACCTGCCATAGAACATTTCTTCTAAATTATTTTTCAGTTGTGGTCGGGCACCAAATGCTGGAAGGATCCAGAACTGTCAGAAAAATAAAAATTAGTTAGTATCTGACAGAGACTAATCAAATGCAAAAAAATTATACTTTAACCAATTGCACCCACCCCGTTAATCCAAACAGAAGTATAATTGGGGACATCAAAGGCTAAAAATCTATTTCACCATTTGTAAAACTACTCAGTATTGAGAGTCGGCCCTGATGCTGATCGAGTGAGAGCAAATTTACATTTGAGACCTGGGAAGAATGCTGTTAGGTATCAGGACTCAGAAACCAACAATTATGCTTGAAAACATTAAGAACCAAATTACGATGGCTCCTAACCGACCCTCATTGTTTCGGAGGAGAAATGATCCAACAATGAGTTGATGGTTCTGCACTTCCTTTTAGGATACGACCGCCGTGCAGGCAGCCGTAAAATGCATTTTTCTAGTGTGGGATGTCCTGGGGCCCAGGTAAAAGGTTCAAGCACAAGCTGCACTGAAAAAATGCATTTTGAGCACATCTATGCAACGTGTGCCAGGCCCCATGTGGTGCCTGGCATAAGGTGCATGGATGTGTGGGGGGGCACTACATGTGCCCCCCGGTCCCATAGTGGAGGCCCATGAGGGACAGAGACCCTGCTTGGATCACCCAAAGTCCCTTTCCGTCTGCCTTCACATGGCAGTTGGACCGCCATATATAGGCAGCGGAAAAAGGGACATCGTAATCCCTACCGGGTGCCTCCACAGGCACCGCCCCCATTGTAGAGATTAGGCTCCGATGGGCTACTTGAGCCTGTCAGAGTCGTCAGTCAGTTCCTCCACCCACTGTGCTCTAATCAACCACATCATTATGCGGTGGTCGGACCGTCGATTTGTAAATCTAATGGGGCTGTCATTCGCAACTCAAGATCTATACTTAAAGTGTCACCAGTGAGGCAATCAGTGAGCTAGATTTGGAAACTAGTAGCCTAAACTAACTTTTAAACTCCCTTTCAAACCCATGAGGCCATCTTCAAAAGGATAAGAGATTTCCTAGCTGGGAACTGTGTAAATCGGTGACTAAATCTGACTTCCCTGTGCCAGTAAATGCTACTGACAGATTCTGTATGAATGATTTTCTCGGACCAGATTCCCGCTGCTTTCCTTTGACAATGGCTGGAACACTCTCCTAAGTGGCAATGCGTATTCCCCCTTTCTTGAGTGAATAAATGATCAGTCATGGTGCTTTTCTTTGCACTGACTACCAAACCCAACTTGGTCCATGCTATCCTTTGCCAATGACCATCTAAAAAGCCAAAGGTATGTTATGTTCCATGTCACTACTGCCCGCAAACCAACTGTTTCCACTCTCTCTGGTACTCAATTTGAGTTTATAATGAATTAAGTAGACTGTGCGGCCCCAAATATGCTTAATAAGTATATGCAGTTGTACTTACTATGATGTTACAGAGAAGCAGGAATAACAAGATTTCCCTCAGGATCCGCCTCTGCCAGTGGTACCTATTTTTGTATGGCACCGAGGAGCACATTTCATTGGTTGGTGTTTGTGGATCCGAAGTTTCTGATGACTCTTTTCCCTGTGCAGTGTTCTCAGGTAAGGAAGGACTATCCCCCTCTGGAAAACGGGAGATGATGTGGCTGTTGGCATAGAAGAGACCTGGAGGATTCTCGTCATGTTGCAGCTCAGGGTCATCGTATGGTTGCCGATGTAGACCTTCTATAATGAAGACGTTCTGAAATGTGTGCTGGAAAATGACTGTCAGGGAATGGACGAGGTTGAGAACAACCAGAAGGTCCTTTCCATTGTCGGCTATGATAGCCAAAATGGAATAATAGGAAATACAATACTGCCCAAGGGCTGCACCCAGCAGGAGGGTCACATCCAATGTCCTGCTTGGGTTCTTATGGTTCACCATGTCTCTTGTATCAAACCTGTAGATGACTGAACCCACGAGGGCCATAAGTGACATTACGCCCAGGCTGCATATACTGAAGATGTACAGTAAAATGAGTAACTTAGGATCATCAGAGTCTTTGTTCACCTTAAAGAATATCAAGGTCACCAGTCCCAAAAGAAGCACAGCCAACCCAAAGATGAGTCCGACAAAGTAGGTAGGCATGCAAAAACAAAGCCGGAAAGGTCGTTTGTGCTGGATGTTGTCATCTACAAGACGCCCAACGTTCCTCCACATAATGTAGGTTAGAGTGGAGGCAAAGAGACTGTACTCGATGTTGAAGGGGTACATGTAATAATATCCATTTTCAAAGACGCGGCACAGGCTACTGTTACAATGACAGAGCTTGCTGTGGAGTAAGACACCTAGAGTTGAAAAATAAAAGTAAGAAATTTAGCAGTCTTCACAAGCAAGTGGCTACGCTAGCAGAAATGCATGTGTTTAGTACAGAGGACTGACAGATACATAAGCTAATGAGGTGAGTGGTGACCAACAGCCACATAAGGTACGAGAGAGCAAGACATCTAAGGTGGGGATGGACTATCAAAATCTTGAGATTTAAATGCTATAGTCAGCATATTGTCTACAGATAACTATATATCAATAAGTATAGATGTAACATTCTTACCTCTACATCTACTTACCTTTATGACATACATGTAGATGTGAAGTGAAGAATAGTAAATCTATACTTACCTATATATACTTACCTTCATTATGTTTTGATAGTTGATATTTTGGATAGTATTTTTTTTAATTTTCTGACATATACTGATGTGTGCAGGGAACCACAGAAGCAGGAGTGTCACTTCTAGTTACTGGAGGTTGCCAAACGACAGAAGATCAATCAAGAAGAATGTAGTGTGTGATGATGAGAAGGCTACTCAGGACCAAAAATAGCTCAGGTTTTGCTTTGTGATGGGCAGGGACGGGCTTTAAGAGAGGATCGTTGACAAGTGGGCAGATCTAAAGTGTCGTAAGATTGAGGGTTGAAAAACAATTTGGGATTTCGAGTTATAGTTAAACAACTGCTAAAGACAAGACATTTAGCTTGATCTGTTGTACCATCCTGCGTCTCTGGTCTTAGCACTATAGGCCGATTTACTGTTTGGCATTGCCCTTGCTTGAATTACTGCTGAGTTGCATGTCAGACTATCTCTGACAAAAATATTGTCTGCCACAAATGCCATATCTTAAATATTCCTGACATACATTTAATGTTTTAAACATTATCCCAGTGGGTGTATATTCCCTAATGTTAACTTCAAGATACAATATTTCTCAAACAATATTTTGTCTATGATATTCTGGTACAATACCCCTACTCCACAATGTCTGACCCAAACCTTTGGTAAATCTGTTTATTAATCTTGCCATGGATTACCTCTGGTTATTGCATAAATCTGGCAATCAGAAGAAAGTTGGAATTGATTGATTTGGTGTTCTGATGGTTAGTTAAGCCTTTTGGGATTTTTACAAACAGAAAAAGTCAACAAGCTTTTAGAAGTGGGAACCTGGAATTCAAATTCTTACGTTGACTGCGGAGTGCTTAAAATTTCTCTTCCAACTAAGATGCCTCAGAATCTGTTCAAGCTGGCTGCCTGGCAGTTTTTGCACATTGAACATCTTAATGAGTCATTGGATCCTCTTCCTATACCCAGAAACTCTCTGTGCACAGCTTGGCAATCTTATACATTGGGCTGATTCATTTTTCATCATGAAAGTCACTTACGCCCTAATGTAAAGGATTGTACGTACTTTTATTTCCAAAAATAGTAACCACTTTAAAATTTTAAGCTCAAAAAGATACAACTTAATCTTCCACAAAGTGCTATTCAATCAATATTTTATTTCCAAGACATATTCTTTTAGAGATATAAAACAATAAATATAGCAAAAATAAGATAAAAAGATATTTTTCCATATTTGAGTATTAAAACTCCATATCGACAATCATAACACTAACCCCAGCACAAATGACCACTAACTTCATATAATCATAAGAGAGCTCTTTTATAAATTTGTTTTGTAAAAAAGCAGATACAAGTAAAAAGCATTTTTTTTTTACAAAATCAACCATTAATCAATAAAAGCTCTTTTCTGAATTGACTTACTAAAACTGAATAATGCAATGCCAACATCTTCTTTATTTTAAATAAAGTGACTAATGCTTCCGAGCAATCTGTAGATCCATATTTCCAAAAAATAGGAAATAAGATTTGTTCTTCTTTTCTAAGAAAAGCTTACAGTTTAACAAGAGTCGTGTAATTTGGGATTTAGCCCTCAGATCACAAATACTGTGAAACGCATGTGTCGGTGTATAGAATATGTTTTCTTTAAGACCTCTTATTCTCCGAATCAGGTAACTCCCAATTCTGATTCATAAAATTTGATCCAGAGTATGATTTATGAGGAATTTATGTCAAATAATGAAAAATATCTTGATCTCCAATCACTGGCAAAGAAGGCATCATTGACTTCTTAGAGGATAGGTCATTTATATCTTTATTTTTGCTCATCTACATAATCGTTTCATTCAGTAATAATTTTACTTGAGACATAGAATATGAGCTTTCTAATTTTAAAATCTTGACCACCAGGGCCAAATTTGAAGAAATATTTAGTATTTCTTGTGATAAGATATCTGACCAGTTCAATATAGCCTTTCAAGAATAAACTGATAATTATTTTCCATACTTCTGATAAGTTGGCAGGTATATAGTAAAGAACATGACTGAGACAGTAAGTTGCAGGAGGGAAGACCCACTTATAATCTTATTGCTTGAATAACGGACCATGGTGGCCAAGAGTCTTTTTAACTACAGGCTTTCTAACATTTCCCAATTTATTCTGGCATCAAGCTCAGCTTCCACAAAGTGAATTGAAGCCGTGAGGTGTCCTACGCAAATAGGTAATTATGTCAATCCGAACGGGTTCATAATTCAGCCTCATCTTGTGAATCAATTATTGAAGACTCCCAAATGTTCTTATTCCTATTGTCTGTTTTGACATTGGGTTCTTATTCCTTGTAACAATTGTTAACTTGTTCGGTTGAGCCTACTCCTTAAACCCAGGCACCTCTGATATTTAAAACTCAAATGGAGAGAATAAACAGGACCACCCTCTCCCTAAAAGTCCTTGATTTGTCCTACTCAGGGGATATACACTGGGTTCTTTGTTGTTGGGTAAGTTCTTCTTCATCATTCTTGTATTTTATTTTTCTTCTATTACATTTGGTACATTGCCCATATTTGGGAGTCCTTGCCTGCTTTTGGAGCGAAGTTTTTAAGTTCCATGAAAGTGGAATTGCCCTGTACGGCCACTCTTTAGCAACCTCTAAAGGCACATTTATCTCACCACTCATGGACAGAAAGAGGGAACTGTCTATGAATACATTGTGTACATCTTTAATCTTCCCCTTAAGTGCAGGTACTTGTGAAGCTACTTCCACACAATTGCTTAGGCTGCATTTTTGTTCAATCTGAGGGACAGTAAAGGGTGACTCTGCAGAGCTAAACGCATGCCTGGTTCCTACAAGATATTCTGTTTGATTGTTTGTAGTCCTCTGTCCAAGCTGAGGGCAAAATGTGTTGTTCCTTTTTGATATGGGAAGGGCCGTCTGTGTTTAGCTGGCAATGACTACATTCTGATACCCGCTTTGTGACACCACAATATCAAGGCCCAAACTATTGAACGGTAGATGCATATAGGGAAGTGTTGATTTACTATTCTTAACTAACCCTGGGCGTAGTTTGCAAATTAGCGCTATGCGTAGCTACGCGAAGTGCACGTCGCACTACGCGAGCTACGCGAACTGCGTAGTGCACTGTGCAAAATGCTGTTCGTACTGATTGCACAGTGCCAGATGGTTGTCCGCACTGTGCAATCAGTGCAAACTGCATCTTGCAGAGTGCAAGCGGTCGTTTTCTGCCGCTCAAGTAGATTTCTACTCGAGTGGCAGCTTTCTCAACACGGACTGGTAGTTTCTCATCGCGAGCGGTCGCGAGCATACGCGAGCAGTCGCGAGCATACGCGACCACTCGCAATGAGAAACCTGACCTCCCCGCGTCGAAAAGCTCGCCGGGAGGTTTATTTTCCACGCTCGCGATCGGCAACTTGATGTTGCTGATCGCGAACGAGGAAAAAGTCTCGCCGGGATTTCATTTTGCTTGCTCGCGGTCGCCAACTTGACGTCGAGGACCGCGAGTAAGCAAAAAATTACCGCTGCACTACGCTACGCTATGCTACACGTGTTTGCACTGTGCTACGTGCAATTTGCGTAGTGCGAAGTAGCACAAACTTCGCAAACTACGCGAGCATAGCGTAGTGCTTTGCCCAGGCTTATTCTTAACTCCACATGTATGTACCTTGATGATATACACATTGTCAAGGTAAAGAGATGTGGAGTTAGGGTTAGAAAATTTATACATGCGTACCAGTGGATATTTTTGTCCTTGCTTTTTTGGCTATGATATTAATGTATAACGATATTACCTGTCCGATGTACCACCATTTGTTGTTATGATTCAAAGTCTGGATTTCTCTGCACTACTGTTTATTATTACAGGTTGATCCTTCCGTGGCCCTCTTAGAATGTGGTGAGACATTGACATCAGGCGATACTTAGTCGAAATATGTCCCAGTTTGGGGAGTATTACAATTTGTGGTTGTGCTATAGCCATAAGAACTGCTTCTTGTCAGTGGAGGGATCCTCTTGCTATTTAAGGATTGCCAAGGATTGCCAAGGAACAGCAGAACTCAGTGTAATAAAGATGATCAGTAAGCGGTCCTCAGTGCTTTTCTAGTAAGCCAAGTTTTGCTTATTTCACATCTCTTAGTATGCTTGAAGACCCCGACATCAGATTTTGTGAATATTTCAATATCCTCTAGGTAATATTCACGTTGGGATAATAGCTAGAAGCCACCAGGACATGGATTGAATGTCTCCATTTCTTCACCAAACCAGAGCCCGAACTCTCACTTCGAGTCACTTTTAGCCCTGGGGTAGGGTTCATTGCTTTCATTCTCTGACAAACAAAAGTGGATTGTGGTGCGAATACATGAAGTTCAACTGATTTTGGTAACGAAACTTGAGGGGGCCTCCCTGCAAGGTGCGTGGAGGGGCCCCCTCTGGGCTCAATCAGGAGCTCTCCGGCCGGCTCCCCGTGCCTAACAAAAAAGATGAATGTGTGTCCTCATGTAACCTAACTGGTGCTATGTAAAGCGCTCTGATACCCGATTGGATTTGAGTCAAGTTCGCGCTATATAAAACTCTGCAAAAAAAAAAAGAGTGCTGTGCCAGGGGGCCCTCTGGAGCTTGGGGGCCCCGCGCCCCGCAGGGGCTGCGGGGGCCTGTGTTACGCCCCCTGTCACAGATATGAAAACAAGGCAGGTGGCAGTGGGAAATCGCACAAACTACAAAGCTCCTGGTTCAGTGACAATTCATGCAGTGTGCACAGTTTTACCTCAACCACGTTTTACTTGCTAGGGAGCACCCCACAAACTGTACGGGCTGCATGAAACACCCTAAATCTGCCACGTTCACTGCTGTAGTGGATTTGGGCTGTTTTTATAGCCCAGTTTTGCGTGCTAAAGGGTTGGGAAAAAATATTTAATTTTGTTCATTTTAAATTTCAGAAATGTGTTTTTGCTGTTCCCTATTTGGTGCCGTCAAATAGCAATGAGTATTTGTGTCAACCAAGATGCAGTATTTTTCGAGTCTAGTGGGGAGGTCCTCCATGATGAACACCCTGGCACTTAGGGGCATATTTACAAGAACTGGTGCATCTCTGCATATTAGCAGGGATGCGCCAGTTAATTTGTGTGACGGAAAAACTGCCTTGCGCCACCATGGATGCACCACATTTAGAACGAGATGCACCGTGGCACAAGGATACACAGATGCGTGACGCATCTTGTCGGTGTAAGGGCAGCACATTGCTGGAGTCGTGTCGCAAGTATGACGCATCTCCAGCAATGGTTAGGAATGCCTATTCCTAACATACTATGTCACTCCTTATGCCTGCTTCAATGAGCCGCAAGGTTTTGACACAGTGGTGTCGTAACATCACTTTTATGAGGCTTACTTGTGACGGAACGCCCACCCTGCATTCATTATACCTGATGCAGGTATAATGTAGCGCAGGGTATTACAACGTGACGCATCTCCCTAGATGCGTCACATAGTAAATATGTCGCATCGTGGCAAATTGTTTACGATGCCGCTTCGTCACATAAGTGATGCAATAGCGGTGTAAAGTCGGCGCAAGGGGTTTGTAAATCTGCCTCTCAATGTTTTACAAATTAAGCACTGGCAAAGCTAGTGCATTGAAACAGGCATGCAGTTCTGTCACACATCATAACCTGTCCCCCTTCCCTAGTAGACGTTTATGATGTGTGCGGCTTGCCGTACCTCTCTGAGGCAGGGCACCCCTGTGGTGGTCAGATGTGTGGTTGTCCTCTGTACTCTGGTTCTGTAGTTTGTGAAGAAACGCCTGGTGAAGCCGGTGCTCCTCCTCCTCCTCGCTGTGATGGTTTGACTCGTCTGTTACCGCCGCCATCCATACGACCAGGTTAGTGACAAAGACCAGCATTAGGCTGTACCTGGAAAGGAAGATAAAAGGAGAGCCCCGCACAACAGATTAAGGTTTATTAGAGTTTTACACTCTGGTGTGGTCTTCTAGTAGCTTAAAATGCTAGCAGTTACTAGCACCTAATAACAAGCAAATACCCATGGATGTCAATTCACCAAAATGCCTGGGGTAGCGGAAGTGACATTACATGACCTTTGACCCGGTCATGTGACATCATAGGAAGTGGCATCATATAACTTTTAACCTTAATGAAATCAGAGAAAGTGACATCATATGCAGCTTTGTACTTCACAGGATGTGACAATAACCCAGACATATACAACAAAAATTTCAAAATTCAGACAGGTAACGGATGGAGCACAAATTGATCCAAAAAGTACATTTTTTTTGGGGGGGGGGGTTTGAAGATTTATTTAGTGCGAACTCGACCAGAAGGTATTAGAGTGCTTTACATGAGCATCAGTTACGTTAAACAAGGACACGTTGTTTTCTCTTCTTTCAGGAAGGTCCGCCTTCTCTTTGTGACTAAAATCACATATATCATTCTATTCAAGACCCATGTTGATAGACAAAACAATGTGCATTGTTTCCATGGCATGTAACTTTGATCTGCCTTCCTACTCAACACAGATGTATTTACTTTGGGTTCTTGTAAAGTCTTCAGGACACTATAGTAGCCTCCGAGAGCTCTTGATTTATGAACAAAGAATAGAGGTATATGCATGTATGTGGTATTTTGCAAACCCTAGCCAAGAGGCAGTTGAGTGCCACACAGGCTCTACAAATGAGTAAGGTGACAGTAATCCAATCCCTTGTGATCTTATAACAAACGGTTAAGGGAAGGGTAAAGCACTATAAGGGGAAAAGTGAGAAGGTGGCCCTATATGGTGGCAATGCTGATATCAGATGTATAATCAATCTGTATCAGGCACAAGTGGAGGCATCAAAGGAGGTTAAATTGGTGAACCTGACAGTGGTCTACAAGCACAGGGACAAGCCTGCAGCACTAGCAATGGGCACGCCTCTGGCCCCCACGTACAACAATCAACTCTTCCATTCCAGCCAGACTATGGATACATACTCCACTAGCGGTGTACTGAGCATTGCAAGGAACAAAATGGGCTCTTCGGCCTACTCTAGTTGCATGAAAGGACTTTAGAAATACTCATTACAATATAATACAACATAATACTGTGTGACTACATGTATAAAAGGTGTTTTCCAATAAGAGCGAGCGATTTGTATAAATAGGTTTTTTCCTATAACAATGAGGTATATAACCTTGAGATCTCACTTCCTTGTGTAACCATTACCAGGGATGCCAACATTTCTGCTGTCACTGCACATTACCTATACTAGTCGGTGCCACTTAATTAACTTTTTGCGTGCGTCCTGAGTAACAGGCAACTTTTTAAGTAGTGGAATGGGGCAGCGCTAACCATGCTGCACCACTTTGAAAGTTGGTTGCATTTAATATCCACAGGACGGCTAAAGACACCCCATAGAGTTTTCCCCTAAGGTAAATGTTTCTGTTTGTAATCCAATTTTGGTAATGGAGTAATGGGGCAGTTGTTAGGCTAAGTAGAGCTTAACACATGAGTGGTAATCAAGTTACTACTGCACATTCATTACCAAGGGAATCTTTAGGAGAGATGGGTTATTTGCTGCAGTCTGGAGGTGCAGACTGTCTCCTTATTTTGGAGTGTGAAGGGAGATATTTGTTTGACCACCAGTGAGCACCGATCCCTTGGTTTTTGTACACCGTCGGGACCTGCAGTCACGGTGAAGAAACTCAGAGTCAAATACTAGAGCCTCAGTTGCAAAACCAAGACTTTCAGTCTACCCAATGCTCTCACGTGGGGAGGCCAACTCTCTCCAAGTGGCCCTTCCCAGGGATCAGGGGATGTTTCTCCACAGTAAACAGGTCTTTCACCAGTTTACTATAATACTCAACTTCCTTTGAAGGTCTCTTGTACTCCAGGTTTAAGGGTTCAAATGTTGAGACAGAATCAAGCTGTCAATAAAGGGAGAGGGAAACCCACTAAAACAGAAGTCCATGTATGTCTGATGGCTATTAGGGCACAGTCCGTGAATGAATGTCCTTGTGCCAGGAATGGAAATTAAATGGGGTCACTTTTCTAGATTAATAAATAAAACGTATACGGGTTAATAACAGAGAGAGAGAGAGAGAGTAGGATTCCCAGCCCGCGCCACTGCCTTAGCTACCGATATATAGCAGATCTCAGCACTCGAATAGATCCCACATAAAGTGGGATGACAAGTAGGGGTGGGCGGAATTTGCGAAATTAACTTTCGCAAATTATCACGAAAATGTTTAAAATTATCGCAAACAAGCGGAAATATCGCGAAGATGCGGAAGTTTTTTTCCGGCATGTTCGCGAGATTTTCTGCATGGTTGCGGGTCGCCAACTTACCCATGTGGTTGCTTGCGGGCGCGGCCATCTTGTTTTGAGTTTTCTCACGGTGCATGATCGCGAGAAGAAAGACGTGATCGCGCGACACATGACGTCACTGCGGGCGCGAACTGTCGCGAGACAGCGCAAATGGCTAAAAACGATACAACATCTCATGGAGAACGCGACCGGATCAAGAAAACTTGTCGGCGAACGCAGGGATTCAGGTAAGGCGATCGCGCGCGAGAATGTATTATTTTATAGCGCGACAAAAGAAACAAATTATCGCCAAGCTGCGGAAACCGGAATTTTTGACATTTTCGCGCTCTCCGCGGAACGCAAAAATGTCAAATTATCGCAATTTCCGCGAACGGAACGAAATTTTCGCCCAGGCCTAATGACAAGGCATTCTCAATAAGGGTTTGCCTTACTACTGTCTTGGTACTCAATGCTCTGCTTCATTGAAGTTGTTCTGTTGTGATGGGTCAGCTTTGAACAAACATAATTGGATCCTTCCATCCTGACATAGAATAAAAACTGTTCTAGATTTCGCATCAATTTTTTTTATTCTATTAGGGACACAGCGACAAAGACTATCCCACCCTCGGTAATTCTAGCACTGTTCTGTCATAATGCTTCACATATTACTTTATAAATGTTCTATTTGCTTTGCGGCCCTAATTTAAGCGTGAGTCATGTAGGTGACAGTGGTTAGAATGCCGTTTCTGTTTCTTTCAGGGCCAGAACAGAAGCAAGAGTGACCCTGTAGGTGAGAGGATTCCTTTAGATCGCTGGCAGCGCCTCTTGGGTTGGACACGTTGTTTAGTTGGATATTAAAGGATCCTTGAGTTGCAGCTGTTATTTGACTCGGATTCGTTGAGATCGCATTTGTCACACTTCACTGCAAAGGGAGAGGAAGGGACGTGGCGTCCGGTGTATTTATGGGGGCTGGAGGTCTCTGATGGGTGGTTGGGCTATGGGGATCTGGATGATGATCATGGGAAAAGTAGATTTCTTAATATTTCAAATGTTCGGTTTGGCTGCCGTTTAATTTGCAGTAAAATACGAGAAGCAGAATCCTCGCCTCTGTCCGAAACAGAAATGAAAATTCTTGATGCGATAGCTAGTGTTTGTTTTGATTGTACCCCGCCCTTCTCCACGAGAGGTCATAGGACACCAGCCAGCCCTGCTTTATTCAGCTGGTTTGCCTGTGGGCAGTGGTTTTCACTTAGAAGGCCTTGCATTGCCAGGCTAACTATATTTATTTTACAAAAGAGACAGCATTTAAGAAAGTAAAAATGGGTGCATCAGCATTCTCCCTGCCTTCTGTTCTTAGTTTTATCCAGTTGCGAGCAGTCACAAGAGTAGTGCCAGGGTCCATAAGGGGCAAGCAATGGGTCGAAGCCGCGAACTCTTGCGACCCCCATATGATGTCGATACAAATATTATGTCATTTTTATTAGTAGTTGTTACCCGTTGTAATAGTATTTTTTTAATCATTTGTGTTAAACATGATATTGTAGAATTTTATCATTAATAAGTATTGCTGGTAATTCTAACATTGTATAATGATATATACTATTACTTGTATGTTTGGGGAATTCAACTAATACAGTGTATATCTTGTTCGGTGTCTCTTGTGGCCAGGATCACTTCTACCACTCAAACTACTCTTCTGAATTCCAAAGTTTCTCTGTGCATCTTAGGAGGAACAAGGGGTGGATTCCAAAGTGTAGGTGTCAGTAAAAAGCACTGCCTCCTTTACTTGACCTCTAATTAGCCACCCACATGCTGCATTACACGTAAGCCAATCAGGGAGCTGAATGTCGGTACAACCATGATTGAGTGAGAGGGCTTCCTAGTTAAAGAACTGACGTGCGCAGCGACAAAGGCCGCCCTATACTTAAAGCATGTCTTCGAACCTCATTCACCTCAACCATCATCTTCCTTGTGGGACTTACTACATCCAACAGCATTGAAACACACACTCCCAAAGGTGCCGAGGATACCTATGCAAATCTGAAGCACTTTGGTGCCTATGGGTATAAAGCCCTGTACACATTCTACATTACAATCCAATAGAAACAAACTGCTGAAATGATTTGGTAGCTCACCTGACTAAGTTGGTATGAAACTGTATGCACTTCTTGCAGGACATCCAGAGAAAGTATGTCTGTAAACAAAAGAGGGCAGTGTAAACATTCTCAATGAGTGATTATTGCTTGTTCACTGCATGTTGTACAAACTCAATAACTTTTAGGCATTCAGTCACCATTTTGTATGTGGCTTTATAGTTCATGAGAGCTGGCAGATAACTAAGTCAATCAATCGATCAATCAATCAATTAGTCTTTATTCGATAATTTACAACCATAAAAGACACAATACAAACATAAAAGTGTCATAAAATATCATAAAAGCCATAGCACCCTAAAAAGGTACATTCCTTAGAAAATTTAATATCAATTATATCGAACTTCCTAACCTCATTGACTAGTTTAAATATATAAATACATGTAAATATATACTAAGTCGTGTAGCTCTATGCAGCAGTTCAAGCTGTTTGCACCGCTTGCTGTGAGCTCATACACATTGATTCAAACAGTGCCGGGCAATATAAGAAGATACCAGGCTTTTGGTGAAAAGAAACCCCTCGGTGATCAAGTGGAAAAGGCCTACTGTTGCCCTTTTTAGGTCTGGCTTAGTAGCACAGCTGTCACCAAACTTAATGTGACCACCCTACACAAGCATTTACAATGCAATAGGTCTCGCAATTGTGAGATTTTGAGCTATTGGCATTGTAAACGGCAATGCGTTTTATAATATTAAAAGGCATTGTCACTTACAATACCAGTAGATCAAACTTAGGCAAAAGCAAGATCTATTGTATTGCAGAGCGCAGTGTCCGTGAAGCGGGCGCCGCACTCACCATTAAAGTAAAAAAAAAAAATGAAACAGAGCACGGTGTCTCTGAAGTGGGCGCTGCACTCAACATTAAAGTTTACAAAAACATAATTAAACTGAGCGTGTGTCCCTGATGCGGCCACTGCGCTCAGCATTCAAGTTTATTAAAAAAAGAAACAAAAGATGAAAGAAAGCGCAGTCTCCTTGAAGCGGACACCGTGTTCATAATAAAAGTAATTTTAAAAAAAAATTCAACCTTGCCATTGTACCATGAGTGCTGTGGGGGTAGAGGGAAGCCACTTTTAAAAGATAGAGCGGCATAGCGCTCCATACGAAAAGTAGACGCCATTGTCCTGTGTGGGCACGCTGCAAATACAAGAAGCAGCCGCCACAGTCCCAATTAGTCAATTAAAAAAGTAGTGGTCACTGACTTATGTTATGTTATGTTATTGTAACTTATAGAGCGCATGATTACCTTACGGTGTCCTGGCGCTAAGCACTGCCAACCTAACGATAACAAGAAACTAGAACTGGGAAAAAAAACATGTTTTAAGGTTTTTCCTAAAAAAACTGAAATCCGAGGAGTTTCTTAGCATAAAAGGGAGTTCATTCCAGATTTTAGACGCACTGTTTATGAAACTTCTGCCTCCCCAGTTAACTTTTATAACATAGACTGTGTAACAAGTCAAGTAAAAGGTCCAGTCGTTATGGGACGTAACAAATGCAGACAAGGCAGTATCAAGGAGGAACTAACAAGCCTGTTCATGAATCAGAAGCCAGTCTTTATGAAGGACAGTGACACAAGCCAATGACAAATATGGGCGAAGAGTGGGAAGGGCTTCAAGGGCATACTCCAATACAGCATTGCCTCACAGAGCAGCACATGCGTGCTGCCTCTAGGTTCGACCTAAATAGAGCTTTTCGAAGTACTACAGAGAGGGACTTTGACTCTGTCCACATGCTGGTAGCCAGGAGTGCTTGTTTGAATTTGGCAGAAGTTGTGTTTTCCACAGAAGAAAGTGTTTCCCCTCCACAAAGCTGGGATTAGTTTGTTTATCCAGCTGACGGAGCCAGCAGCAGTATGGCTGCTAGAGCTTGACCTTTCAAGGCACACACATCACATTGTAATGCTGTCCATGTGTCTTAGATAACTAGATAATGTGCAGTGTTTGCTTTCCTCTGTCAGCAGCACTGATTCCCCACCAGGGGTGCCATGAAGAATGTATCACAAGCCAAGCATTCTCCCCTCGCATCACTAACTTCAGATTGTAGTGTTGTGTATGAGAGCAGTATGGCATGCCAGCGGCTACACTATTCTACATGGATTTTTAGGTCTAGTTTGATAGTGCCTTACCTTACGTGATCAACAAAAAAAAAATTCAGGCTACTACTGAGAGAGGAGCATGTTGGTTACCCTGAGTGCAGGATCTAATGGGCTGAATTTGTGGGCTTCCACTAAAAAGGCTGCTTGTATTGCACTTTTTAGCTTGTGCTTATACTCATTACAGCGGGACTGAGCTGGTTTGGTGTCAAGACAATGATCATGGCTATAGGTCTGATCTATTTATTATGAAATGTTTTGATAAAGGCACTAGGCCTGACACCCTGAATATCAGTCATTCAAAAACACCTTTATTTAGCTTAAAATAGCCATAAAAGTCAATATACGCAAATTGACAGATTAATACAATATTAAAAACGCTAGATTTGATTCATTTTATTCACACTTATTACTTAAAATATTTGGATATATAGGCCTATAATTTCATCGAATAAATACATTCAAAAAGCCTATATACAACATTAAAGGACACAAGCAGTGTGACAGATACTCCATAACCCTTTCTCATGCTCAATGCACATCTTATCTTGTTGTGCACTGCATCACATACCCGTGGACAATCTAACTGATGCAAAAAGACAAGTGCTTGTTTGTATGGCCTAATGTCTGCTTCGCGGAGAAGTGGGACTAAAAGTTTCCAATAACGAGTGTGAACAGAAATAAACAAATTAAAGTGAACAGTACTTTTCATCGACACCTTGTCACAGGGACGTTTGGAGGGTTTTGAAAAAAACAGGGGGCATATTATCAAGAAACAACGTTAAAATTATCGCTGCTTTAGCAGCAGAAAACTGCTGCTAAAGTGGCGATAATGGGCTTGATAATATGCCCTTGAGAATTCCCATAGAAGCCCATGTTCTGGTGTCAACATGGGCTTCTATTGGAATTCTCTGCGGCATATTATCAAGCCCATTATCGCCGCTTTAGCAGCAGTTTTCTGCCGCTAAAGTGGCGATAATTTTAACGCCGTGCTTGATAATATGCCCCTAGTTCCCCTGTAATGGAAATGCCAACAAGAAGTGGGTAGTGTTAAAGCGTAATCGAGTAAGAAGAAATGTGTGCTAAATATGAGTGAAACGGTAAGATATAGTGTGGAGACTGAAGACAAATTTAACGTGGACCGAGGCTGCTAGGCTGAAGCCTTTGTGCCTCTTCCATGCGCATATTGTGGCGGAACTTAAGATGCAAACGTCTGGCCAGGTCATTTGAGTTGTTTCCAGCATAATGCAGAGAGCCCAAATTTTGTGAATATTTGTTACATGTAAGTTAACCATAGAATCACATTATCAAAGGCTAAGCAGTCACAATTGATTGGTCTTGCAAACTCTGATTCAGGATTCCTCCGTAAGCTCAACCATACAAATAAGGGACCTAATTTAATACTATACTGCAACCTCAAAGTGATATTTAAGGGGAGGAGGATCGTGGAACAGACAATAGCCTTCCTCGCAAACTATTTTCCACCTTTTTCAATCATTCTACATTTATGTACCTCCAACCCCTAGTTCCATTGGTCCCTATTGCAACACATTAAATCCTAAAAACATGCACTATCTTCCTCACTAGTTTGAGGCCCAATCTACGTGCAAAGCAAAATATACGATCATTAGACCTTTGAAATCGGTGAGCCCTTCAATTTAGTAGGACATTCCAAATAATAGCTGCATCAAAAGGAACACCCAGGTAGATAATGTTTTATACTTTAGTCACCTCAACCCTGACAATGTGGAATTGCTTAGTTTTGGGGTTCACATTTCATAACAAAATATTTAGTTGAGTTAGCCTTTAAACCAAAGTTGTTCATAAAAGTACCAAAGCATATAAACGAGTTTGAATTCTGTTCGCCATTCTCTTACTTAAGATCTCGTTCATACGTATAAAAGTACTGGGATCGGGCAGTTACTCAATTGGGGCATATGTTTTCCTGCCTCTCACAGGAAATAGCTAAAATATTTATGTAAATGAGAAATAGAAAAGGAGCCATAACACATCCCTGGTGAATCCCTAGAGTAGAGTTAATTTTAGAGGAGACATAGCCATTTACACCGTAATGTATCTTAGCTGAAGTATGCCAATGCAACTGTCTGAGTTTGTCAATCATTGCATTATCAATGCCCAATCCCTCCATATTATCCCACAGTTTTGAGGGATGCATGAGTCAAATGCACAGGAGAAGTTCATGAAGGCCACATGAACAGCTCCTCTCCCTCCATATTTCTTAATAGAAAGGTGAAAATTGAGGCATTGCTCCACCATGCTCAACCCTGGATGAAAATTGGGACAACAGTTGCCTGTCTTCAGAAAGGTGGTAATGGGCCTACAATTGCTGCCCTTAACACGTTTGTGATTATGGTGGCCCAAAATGCAGTGTAAATAAGTTGATAGGAACTCCATCCAGGCCAGGTTATTTTCTAGAGGGGCTCCCATTGTTTGCATAAATGACGGCCGGGCCGGTCAGACAAAGGGCAGCATCTATATCATAAACTACTGATTCAGCCTGGGATCTGTACAAAGTGGATCAAAAATCTTTCTAAAGTGCTCTACTTAGGTTTTTACTGAGCGAAGGGCCTTGACCTGCGGCCTTTCATAAAATGTAAAAATAAGGGAGAATTAACCCCTTCCAAAATGCTGAGCAGTCTTATAAGTGCCCCACTGCTTCAAGGTCTTCTCAGTCTTTAGTTCTAATTTCAGCTTTCCTGGTAGCCATTATTTCCTTGTAGGCCTATCTGGCGGTAACTACTTCTACCTTAGATCGTGGGTATTTCATTAGGGCTAATTTAAGGTAATTGTGGGCAGAAGTGCAGTCATGAATAAACCACCGTGCAGCACTTTATTCCTTGAGAATCTGTACACAACATAGAGGAGATAGATTGACACCACATTGGACCTAAAGGTACATTTTAGCAAATCATTTGTTATGGTATGCGGTCCCAATCAACCAAAAACAAGAACATTTATAGTAGAAGAAAAAACTATTGAAAAGGTGCCAAATTTTACCAACCTGGGAAATGTTTTAAATAATAAATTAAATTGGGACCATCTAATTGTGGGTAGAATTCAACATACCAGCAGAATAATAGAGAGGCTGTTTCGCTTTTGCTTGCAAGCTTGGACATGAGCCGGTAGCAGAAATTATAACTTTATATATATCAAAATGTCTGTCAGTAGCTACTTTTGGGGCAGGAGTATGGGGCTCCCATAAAAGTTCCCAGATTCTGATTTTAGAGAACACATTTTTAAAAAGATTATTAGTGATTCCTAGCAGTTCTTCAACACTTTTTTGTCACTCTGAAGTGGGTCTGGTTTATGTAAAAGATAGGATAAATATTGCCCCATTGATTTTATGGGAGAAAATCTGGACTTCAGAGGACTTATTATTCTCAAGGAGTATCCTTAGAGATTGTATGAATCTTGATAACGCAATGTCACTCCCCTGGCTTCGTTATGTCAAAGATACTTTTTATAAAATAGGCTTGGAAAATTATTATGACAATCCCGATGGTATCCAATCAAACATGAAACAGGTTATAAAAAATGCATATCGCACTGAATTATGTATGTCTAACCAGGATTATGGAATACCAGATTGTGCGTTTCTAAGTCAACAGCAATTTTATTTGTCTTTTACCTTGCATGTTCAATCGCTTTTCATTTTGACTAGATTTCGCCTTTGCACATTGCACTTTCTTGTGGCTTTCCCCAAAAAGGTAGGTTGGTGTGAGAGACTAACCCCATGTCCCTGTAATAATTTAGCCCATCAGAGCACAATACACTTTATGCTGTTTTGCACACTTTATAAAGACCCAAGGACACGTTTCATCAAGCCCATTTTGAAGGAAATCCGTTCCTGTACGTATCAGGAAGGTTTTAATCTTTATCACTTGTAGTCACTGTCCACTGCTGCCATCTGCAGCGCTGTGCTTAACTTTATTAGAATCGCATTTCTAATCAGGAAACGCTATGAATCTTAAAATGAATTCAAGTTTTTAATGATTTTAGGGTTTTTAATATTTAGTATAAATGTGTTGTAGAACGGTGGGAGGTTTTTAAATTCTTAGAATCTGTGCTGGGGTAATATGACTTAGGAAAATACAATATGTGTACTGTATTTTTTAATCTTTTTTTAAGTATATTCTTTTTGTCTTATATTTAATGTAGGTGTGCAAACTTCTATGATTCAATTGAATCAAATAAAGTTATTTGAACTGAACTGAATAGTCACCGTTTAGGCAACAATTGTCTGTGATCCATGTCTCCTAGCAACAAATGACATCATAATCATTAAGAGAATTTAATCTGCCAAAATTGGACAAATTATATTGATAGCCCGCCACATTCCACCAGATGACTCTAGTACTGCTGCATGGAACAGGGCAAGGATAAGATGATGTAGCCAAGGGCATAATAACCATAGCTTGTGAGTTAGAGTCTTCACTCGGGTCCACTTGTGATCCCTCTTGACGCTCAGGGATCATGCCAACATTGTTTCTCATCAGCACATATGGTTCATTGAGGCAAGGGCCTCAAACTTTTTCCTTATTACCAAACTCTAAATAGGGGTGGGAACAATATCATTAGGTGTATTGATAGAGTGAGATCCAGTACACTCACAACTGGGACTATAAAACTACCCTAATGGCTGGGCGTTGATGGCACCTGGTTCAAAAATCAGTGGGTGAAGATGCTGCTGTAAGGCTTCAGTAATTGATGGGCGCTTAAAATGAATTATTACACAATCATCACACAATCCCCAGCTGAGCCCTTTGCTTGCTTGCCAACCCAGGGTACCCTTCTAACAATGAGAATTTCTGCATGAAGATCATATGACCACCCTGAGTTCTTTTTGAACCAACGTGCTACTTTATTTTTGACTCAAATGGTCCCGATTCTGTGAGAGCGCTAGCTGGGAAACGCTCTCCAGAACAATAGCAAATGGAGAACATTCATGCGGAATATCAGGAAATGCACCAGGTGTGTAACAGGCAATTCTATTGCCCTGTCTGTTGCTCTGTCCTGGGGTGCTGTGTTTTGAGTGTTACCCTTCAAGGCTTCATGGAGGTTCCTACATTCAGCTGGACAGTTCAGGCTGACAGCACCTTGACCTGTATCAGAAACAGATTGGGCAGCGAATGCTCCATTTTCAGGGCTGGGGAGCTGGACCTGGGGTCTCTTTCATGCCTTGCTGACATCCTGCTGGAGTTCATTGTAATTTGAAATAATATTGTCACGCATTTCTATGATTTTACCTCAAACCTCTGTAAAGAAACTTAGAGAAGTGCTTCCAGCTTCCTAAAACATTTAGTGCAGTGCTCCTAGAGCCTGACCTCGAGATCTAACCGGCCCATGGAGGCACTCTTCCTAGATGAGCTGCCTTGCTTTTTACAGCAGCTCTTTGTACCAGCCTTTGGACCTTCTGAGTGGCTACTCCTCACTCCCTCAGCACCCTCATGTACAATGGGATCATTACTGTCCCTGTCAGTTGTGGATGGGGTAGAAGTAGTAACCTGCAACAATATTAATTGGAGGGTCAAACTTTACGCAGGAATTTGCTGTGTTATAATAAATTGGCGAGTCCTTAATATCCTTTTTTCTTCTTCCTGCAGATTGTAGTCGAAAAAGAGCCTGCTTCCTCTGATATCACCCGGCACGACTTATGTCAGTATCCAACTGTTCATCCATGGGGCAGGTGCTTTCAGCAGAGTAGCGACTATGCAGAAATTGCAGTAATGTGAATGACTTCAGAATATAGGCAGAAATACTGAGTCAGGAAGTACCCCAAAACATCATAAAGAAAACTGTGAAGAGCCCTCGTAATTATAATACAGAAGTTCTCCTAGAACCCACCAGTGAAAGAACTGAAACTGATCTTTTGGTATGTGCAACTACATATGTGACATCAAATAAAATCAAGAAAATAATAAATAAAAACTGTAAGATTCTGAACATTGGAAAATTAAAAGATTGGAAACCACTCTTTGCTCACAGAAGGGAGAAGAACCTGACGGACGCTTTAGTTTATACAAAACCTAAGAAAAAGCAGGAAACCCCTATGTCCTCTTTATGGAACCTACCAAAGGTCACTTCCCGTATGGGAACTGTACTGTATGCCATCTGACGAGACCAACAAAAAACCTGTATTTGGGATTGGAAAGAGAATGGAACAGTCATACCAACTGTAATTAAAGCCATCTGCTGTATCCAATAACGTGTCCATGTGGCCTCGGATATGTTGGGATGACCAGCATAAAAGTGAAACTCAGAATAGGGGACCAGAAAAGTAACTTGAGATGCCGAAAAGTAACGGGAATGCCGAGCCATTATACAGAACTGGGCCACACTAGGGATGATTTCAAAGCGAACATCATGGAACACCTTTCAAGGAAGAGCCAAAAAATTAACATGACGAGAGTCCTCTTTGAAAAGGAACCGAGAGGGGCATGTAAATTGTTCACCAATGTCTGTGGTTTGAATGATGAGATACCGTGGACAATAGTGATTGAACAGAGGGGTAACTTTCATTAGGACCTCTGGCTAGACATATATGGGGCCAGCAGAGTAATACAAAGACATGACATAAAATAAGTAGGAAAGACACCCAGACCCTCTTTCCCCATCTATGTTACATTGATAATGGGTGGGGATAAAAGTCTGTGTAGAAATAGAGAACTACATTTCCCATGATCACCCAGGTTGACGAAGGTGACCGCAGGCGTGGCAGATATGACGCCCACTTTGGACCAAGGCCCCTCTTTAAATAGTCCAATCTCGAATAGGAATATATTTGTTTGGGAGAAGGCAGGACTTGACTAGGCGCAGATGCCGGGGGAACCTGTGAAGTAGTGAGTAGAACTCTGGTCTTTTTCTTTCTGACACGCAAATTGGGGGAAGCATTTATTTAAACTATCTGACTTACTGATTTTCCTCTTTTGACTCCAAGAGTGTGAAAAAAGGTTCTACCCGCCTGTTCTCTCTCCTATGAGGTACTTACCTCGCACTACAAAAGTATGTGCCCAGCTTACTGGATGATATTAAACGGAGGCCTGATGCATGATTGTAAACACTCATCCCACGGAAACACCTGATGATATGAATGTGACGTATGAATATGAGGGGCAGAGTTAGGGTGACCAGATTTTAAGAACTAAAAAAACGGCACACGCCAGAAATAAAAGTAGGACAAAAGCCTTTAGTCTTCAATATCTGGCCTGTCCGGTTTTTGCAAAGCCTTCAAAAAAAATATGTATATATATTACTATCAAAAATGAATTACTCCCACTCCGGGAGATTGATGTCAAGACCTTTTTACTTCAATATGATGCAGCCAAACACCATCAAGTCTCTCAAACAAACCAACGCGTTTCGACCACTCTGGTCTTGCTCACGATTGATATATAATATATGGTAGGCTTTTAAACATATCTACACACACACTTACAAGGCTACATTTACTAAACAGTATCTATGGCAGGCCCTCCACCCTATGCTCCCTGTCCTTCTCCCCACCCTGTCGCCCCTCTGCTGAAAGAATAGGGCTGGAATTCCTCCTGTGCTGCTGATGGAAACAGAAAAAATTGCATTTTTTCACTCTTCTAAAGCGGCCGTGTAAGGAGAGTATACCTTCAAATTTTCATTTCAATTACCAGGCCTTTGTCTGGAAAAGGGGGACATATATTCAATATAAAGAAATTTGTTGGTACATCAGGATAGTCCACCGAAAACCGAGACTGTCCGAGGAAAGCCGGGACTTCTGGTCACCCTAGACTGAGTAGGCACATTTGAGCTGGAAGTATAATCTTATGTGCTATTCACATGATTGTACCGAGGTATATTATCGAAAACAGACAACCATCACTTTGGAGTTGGCAATAATTGCAGATGTAATGGTCTAGCATGATTATGATACATCAAGTTGATATAGCATGTAAAATGCATGCCATGCATGATATCTAGTTTACTTGAAATTGTACCAACAACAGTTGACAAGAGGGCTACAAATCTTTATTAGGTCTCGCCTAGCGGTGCAGCGCATGCACTGCTCGCTTTGCGAGGCATTCAGTATACACTATAGGTGAGAGAAGCCCCACCCACTTTTTCATTGGCTTGTGGTTTTTTCCTTTTTAAATGCTGACTTCTGATTGGTTTAGAGGCTGCTAGTCCTGCCTTATGACGGCCATGTCTCCTTCCACAGCTATTGGCCACTTTACTGCGTTTTTCCTGAGCACTACTTCGCAGTCGATCATCATTTTGGCTTCTTTTTAGTAGGATGGTAGTTAGTTTTGGTCTTTGTTTTAAGAAGGATTGGGCTTGTTCCTCTTGCGAAAACTGCTGCTGCTACAGCGCGCTCTGTGTACAGGCAGCATGCTTAAAAGGCACACACACTGGGCACCTGGTGATTTGTAACTTTTAATTACTCCTCACAGCGCCCGCTTTCACTTTTAAATATTCAGCGTAAGGGCAGCCTTTACTTTAAAATACTAAGTCTGAGCCCGCCTTCACTTCTACATCTAAGCACGACAGCCACCTTCACTTATCCCACATTCACTTTTATTTCTAAGCGTCACAGCCACATTCACTTTTAATTATTAAGCGTGACGCACTCCTTCACTTTTAATTTGTTAAAGCTTCCGAGGCATTACGCGTTTTAACTCACATTCCATTCAAACATGGCGTGAGCTTTGCTGCCTCTAAATCATGCCCCCGTTTGCAGCTCCCCGTCCGTATGTGCTCCCCCCTTGTTTGTGCGCATGCTTAATATCAAAAGCATGCGCACAAGGTTTGGTCGTTCCGAGCCTCAAGATGCAAACAAGACACTCCTCCCACAGAAGAGCAGTGTTAGTGCTTTGAATTGCTTCTCGAGCTTTTTTTGTGTTCATTTTTCAGTGCTTCACGCGATGACCCTTCCCAACCTGACAATAACCTTAGCTCTAGGACTGTCCATTGGACAGCTGTGCGTCCTCTGCCCTAGGCTAGGTTTCCAACGAGGCCCTGCGGCACCATTAATTTTTCCAGACCCGCAGGCAGCGCTCAAACCCGGGGTCTGCACTGTGCAAGGGAGGCATGCATTGCTTCTCAGCTATCGGCTTATGCGATCTCCAGGGAGGTGATTAAATGCATAACAGATGTCCGTAATCACACCCCTGCCTTCAGCGCTCTTTACAGGAGGAGTTCAGTCCCGAAGCATTCGGGGACTCGCGTACTTCAGTCATTCCACTTGTTTGTTGTTTTGCTGCAGGTTGGTGGGCAGCACATTCTGTCCTTGCCATGACAACAGCTATTGTGTTTCCATTAGTGATCTGTTGGTGGTGTGATCTGGCCTTAGCAGTTTGGGCATGGAGATATGAGGCAGCGAGGTTTGAGTGATTTACAACCTGTGTTTGAAGTGGTGAGAACAAGTGTGTCTTTACCGAGTACACTTCCTAAAGAGAAGTGTATGTAGAGTGCTTGTATCAGTAAGTATAGCAGCTCATCTGTGTTTGAGGAGCAATGGCACTGAGGCTTAGAATTGCCACATAGCGTGCCATTGCATATATAGAGGCACCACCGAGGAATGCTTCTGTACACTTGCCCATACATCACTGCTGACAAGTGGCAGTACTGTGCTATTCTTAGTAAGGCAGAACTGCGCAGAAGAGGTGCATGAATTGTGAAATTATATGTATAACCGCACTATTGAGAATTCCATGTACTGTCTGCAATATAGGTAGAGCAGCACCGCTGAGAAGTGCAGGTACTGTGCCATTATAATATTGCAGCTATATTAAGACGTGTCTAATGTGTGACATAAGCCATTAGCATCTTTGGTTCAAAGTCCTAGGAACGGGAGCTCAGCTGGGGGATGTCAGTACTGTGATATAATTACAGCAGCACTGCTTTGAAGTTATGGTACTTTGCATTATAAATATAGCAGGATCACGTTCTAGGGGTTTGCCCACGTTATCCCACCACAAGATGGGCAGAAAACACAATCAAAACACGTGTAATTGTGGGAAAAAATACACTGGAAATATTAGTGAGAGAAAATATTAAATAATCTCTCTCCTGGCATGACATTATACCCACCAAAATGTCTTTCTTCATTCTAAAATACAAGCAGGCACCACTTCGAAACATTGTAGATAGTTTTATCTGGCAATCATTCACAAGACAGACATAACATATATTCTACATAAAATGAACTTCTCAAGTAACATCAAATAATATTACATTTATCTTCTGACATGAGATTTGTCAATTTGGCTGCAAAAATTCCTAAAGCAAAGCAGTCCACAAAGGGGATAGTCCCATACAATAATACACAAAGGCCAAAACAATAATAGGCCCCTTAATATATCATAAAGTGTAATCTCAATCTATGTATCATTCTGATGATGATATTGTCACATTAAATATATGCTAGATAATTAAAAACATACGGAAACATTGAGGCTTGAAAGATAAATGTAGAAATCAGGTATGAAGATACACTAGAACAAGCATTTGCAATGCAATAGGTCTCGCATTTACGCAAGTTTAAGCTATTAACATTGTAAATAACTGTGCCTTTTATTTATGTTTTAAAAACGAAAACAAAAATAAAAGGCTTTGTCATTTGCAATGCCAATAGCTCAAACTCGCTTAAATGCGAGACCTATTGCATTGCAAATGTTTGTTTTTTTAGGTGGACACTGGGTAATTTCCAAGCGATCAGCAAAGGGGAAAGCAACAACCAAAAAAGTTGGTTTTGTAAGTATGAGTGTGCTGTGTGAAAAATTAACATGGATTAGGAAAATAGGGGCACACTAATACGGTTCGATGGAGTAAGGGATTCACTGGGTCTTGAGGAAAGCCTGGTGACCCAAAGGGCAGAGAAAGAACTGGCTGAAACATGTTGACCTAAACAGACATGCGGGGTAATAAGTATCTCCAAACATGCAATTTGTTGTTTTTAAGTTATTCCTGAGATCCTAAGGAATGTAGGAACCTAGAGGGGATTAGAGGCTAATTTAAATTCCTTCATAGCATCCCTAAAACAAATAGTAAGAGCTCCCCTCCCTATTAGCTAAAGGTTGGGGTGAGGCCATTCGGGAACATTAGGCATAACGGTAGTGGACCCAATGATGAAGCATGATACACAAATTTTGTGTGGGTGGGGGCCATTTTAAACATTAAGCAGTTGCCTTGTGATCAGGTTAGTATGGTTAAGAAATAGATCAGGTTATGTAGTTGTCCTCCTTTCTTGTGGTTTAACTAGTGCAGAACAGCATCTAGTCTTGTCTCTGTAAATCCAGTTTCCTTTTCAATAGCCCCCATCATTGAAGTGAGGTAATTTTTTATTGATTTAAATGTAAGGCCCTTTTTGTTTTTTGATTCCTCTAGCAGTGAATTACACTCTCTTTTCCCCATGTTCGATTAAGGGGTATATTGCTAATGATCAAAGAAGTGTTACCTTACTTCTTCTTGAGGTTGTAGTCTGAGGGCGAAGAGAGGTGGGTCAGCCCAGCCTCATACAGATGTGGACAAGCCTAGACGGGCCTCGCTCTTGAAACATACTTTTTTTTGCGCACATCCTGCACAGCGTGACTAGAAGGTGCCTTCAGAGAGTCACAATCACTGGACCCCAACTCTTCTGGAGACAGCAAACGACGGCAGTACAGTCCTTGGAGTTTTTCCAACCCTCCAGTCACCAGTGAGATCCTGGTACGTCCCACACAGTGGGTCTAGAAGGTGCCATTAGAGCACCGCAATCACTGGACCCTGCCTCCTCCTGGAGACAGCACAAGAGAGCAGTATGATCCTTGGAGTTTTTTCACCCCTCCAACCAAAAGCAAGATCCTTGCACGTCCCACGCAGCAGGAGTAGAAGGCACATTTAGAGCGCTGCAGACACTGGGCCCCACCTCCTCCTGGAGACAGCAAATGAGGTCAGTATGGTCCTTGGATTTTTTTTTTACCCCTCCAGCCACCAGCGAGATCCTGTCATGTCCCGTGCAACGATTGGTTATGGCGACAAATCAATTATAGCAAAAGATATATCCGATGCTGTAGGCCTGTTCTGTTTATTATGAAAAGTTATGATAAATGTGGTAGGCCTGACATATTGATTGTGAATATATTAAAGTCAATTGGCATTTATGGATGGATTGTTACTTCTCTGTATTAAAGCCTACAGATAGGTATTCTATTATGTAAAATGCCACAGATTAACTTTGTAGGGAAGGATTTTGGTGCTGGTTACCACCTATAATAAACCGTAGAGGGAGAAGATTTGCACTGTAATAATTCTTGCTACAATCTCTCCTTAGCTGTCTGCCATGCTTTTGCAATAAAAAGTCATTAAATTATTAATACATCCATGTATTTCAATTGATGAGAATATATATATATATAATAGAATAGAATGTTGCGGATTTCCTATGGAAAATAGGTCCTAACTATATCTACCTACTGGCGACCGCCAGTAGGTAATATATATATATATATATTCTCATCAATTGAAAAAATATGTGGCACTCTCCTTAAATATTTCAGTAATTTATTCAAATCATCTCTCTCCTCTTTTCCAACGCGTTTCGACCATCTTGGTCTTGATCATGGCAGTAAACCGAGTCCTATGTTTATTTTCACAATTTATACTCAGTCTCCACGTTGCCCATTAGGAGGCATTGTGAGACTCGTAGTTTTCAAATGCAATTTCAATTATACAATCATTAAAAATCATACAAGTGATGGATTCGGGTGATCCCCAGTAGTTATAGAAGCAATGTTGTAGCTTATGATGACTGATAAGTATGCTTTTTCGCAATTTTGTAATTTGTACACATTTAGTCTATTCGCCTCATACTCGTGCTGTCTGTTTTTGCGTGGGTGTCCGCATTTAGTATGTTGACACCTGCCATTTAATATTCACATTATTAAGACAAACTGATCATCTATGTCTTATACTGTGTTAGAGTATGCGCAGAAAACATTTTCTATGTTTTAAGATTGCAACAAGTCTCGACTTTGTGTCCTGTATTCACTGTGACGGGCTGAGTGCTGAGGACTGTTTTGTTGGTATATATATATATATATATATATATATATATATATATATATATATATATATATATATATATATATATATATATATATTACCTACTGGCGGTCGCCAGTAGGTAGTTATAGTTAGGACCACGTTTCCATAGGAAATCCGCAACATTCTATTTTGAATAACTTTGGCACCGGTCGACGAATCCTCGCGAATTTTTTAAAATAGGTGGGGCGCTACGCTCCGCTCCTACCCTGAAAGTCTCGGGGGGATTCGTCAAGCAGGGGCTGAGATAAAAGGGGGGTCCCAAAACGCGTTTTTCCCATGCATTTTTCCATAGGACCTTTAGACAGGGCTACAGCCCGAACGGCTGAACAGAATTACTAGAAATTTGGCAGGGAGGTAGTCCTCAGGTCAAGGAAGTGCCTTTTGTAGGTTTGGTGTAAATCTGTTCAGTAGATTCTGAGAAAATAGCCTTTAAATCAATATATATATCTGAGCCAGCTTACGGTGCGCTTACGGTATGCTTACCGTACGCGTACGGTGGCGTGCGCGAGCGCGATTCTGATTGGCTCTTAGATCTAAGTAAACATTCGAATCGGCCGAAACCAGGAAGCGGCGGCCGCCATTTTCTCTCTCGCACTGAGAGTGATTTTTAAAATATAAAGCCCAAAAACATGTAAAGGGGCTGTTTAGACAGCTCCCACACACATAGCCATGTTGAGGGAGTCCCCAAAGATCCCCCAAGGCCAAAAACTGAATTTTTATTTTTTCGGTAACTTCGCCGATTACGCTTACCGTACGCGTACGGTAAAAAATTAAAAAAAAAAAAAAATTATCCACACTCTCTCCACCCCGTGTGTCACCAATTGGGCATGGCTTATAACACATGAGATAAACTAAAATATAAAAAAAAATAATAATAAAAAAAAAAAATTATCCACACTCTCTCCACCCCGTGTGCAAATGGTGCCCGAAGGGCACCATTTGTGCATGGCTTATAAAATATACAAAAAATTAAAATATTACCTTTCAAAACGAAGTGCATCATATGTGCTCCATGTGCGCACGGTGCGCGAAGCGCATCGTGCGTACATGGCCCATCTAGCGTAACGTGGGCACGCGGTGCGCGTAGCGCACCGCGTGCCCACCGTGCGTGCACGGCACTAACTGCGTAAAGTGGGCGCGCGGTGCGCGAAGCGCACCGTGCGCGCACGGAACGAACTGCGTTAAGTGGGCGCGCACGCCACGAATGGCGTAAAGTAACTTAGCATTTAAAAAACCGTACAAATTCACTGAAAAAACCATAGGTTTCACACACGTTATAGTTAGGAATTAGCATTTAAAAAACCTTGCAAATTCATTGAAAAAACCATAGGTTTCACACATGTTATAGTTAGCGGAAATTTTACTGATAAAAAACCAATGAAATTCCCCCGTTATAGTTAGTGCAGGCAACTATAACTCACGCGACCGCAATCTTCTGCTGATGACATATGTGTCTTTATGAAAAAAATATATTTGTAATATATGTATAGCTAAAAATGTATGGAAGAAGACATGGGCAAATAAGTGTCTAAATACAGTATTAGCATCAGCAGAGGATTGCGGTCGCGTGAGTTATAGTTGCCTGCACTAACTATAACGGGGGAATTTCATTGGTTTTTTATCAGTAAAATTTCCGCTAACTATAACATGTGTGAAACCTATGGTTTTTTCAATGAATTTGCAAGGTTTTTTAAATACTAATTCCTAACTATAACGTGTGTGAAACCTATGGTTTTTTCAGTGAATACATATATGTGTATATATATGTGTGTGTATATATATATATATATATATATATATATATATATATATATATATATCCTACATATAGATACATAGAGGGCCGCTGGGTCAGCTTTGTTCTGCCTTTAATCAGTATGCGTGTCATTTACACTCTGCTTCATACCATAACAGCATACTGCATGGGGTAATGGTTCAGTCCACATCAGTCATTGCTTCTCTTGCCCTGTGAATGACAGCATTTTCTGATCACAGGTATACATCCTCCTGATATGAGTACACGTCATGTCAGAGCAGATATGCCAGTTCTTTTCTTTCTTTTTTCATTTATTTGTTTCTCCTCTTTTTATTTTATTGTTTCTTAAGAGGATACTACAGCTCTCCAGGCAGTGCAACAGTTGGCTTTCTGTCCCTGACTTTATCTGCAACATGCTCCACATCCCACTTGGCCACTTCCTCTAGACCAGGAGAACATAATGGAATGCTGTTGTCTAAAGTGTATCATTGCTTTACCATTCCAAGATGGACAACACATTGGTTCAAGATGTGGTGGTCATGCTATAACTTTAAAACAATGACAGACTATTTAAAATACCTCTGCAAGAGGGACACCTGCCGTTCTGTTTAGTTTAGTTATTATTTATCTTGTTTAGTTTGTGATATTTTGTAGTTGTGTTAGACACAGCATACAGGAATCATTCAGTGGATGGATGAATGAGCTCAAAGATTAGTGACACGGTGCACGTATGAAGAATTATTGATCACTTAAACCCATCAATGACACAAAAAAGTTTCATTCATAAGTCAGACCTATTTGCATTGTAAGTGCTTGTTGTGAAAATGCGAGCCCACAAATGGCCATATGTAGTGTGGAAGGTCCTCTACGATGTTGTGAACCCTGTACTCTAGCAACTAAAGCAGAGGTTGGTACGGGGCCCGAATGGCAGAAATGCTTAGCCACACTAAAACGCTCCTTAGTTCTTTATAGAGCTCTTCTGTCAGCAAGTGTGGTAGATTAGATGCATGCTATTTTAAAGGATAGTGGTGGGAAGCAGGGTGTAACCTGAGGTCTGGTGTGAGAATTGGAAAGATAAGGAAATTCCACAAAGTTTTAGGTTTGCATACATTCCTTCCTAATTAACCCTGGGCATAGTTTGCGTAGTAGCGCTACGTGTAGCTATGCGAAGTGCACTTCACACTACGCACGCTATGCGTAGCTACGCGCACTGCGTAGTGCGGTAGGGAAATGCTGTTCGCACTGATTGCACAGTGCTGGATGCTTGTCCGCACTGTGCAATCATTGCAAACAGCATCTTGCACAGTGCAAGCGGTCATTTTCTGCCGCTCAAGTAGATTTGAACTCAAGCGGCAGCTTTCTCAATGCGAACTGGTAGTTTCTCATCACGAGCGGTCGTGAGCATACGCGACCCCTCGCAATGAAAAAAATGACTTCCCCGCGTTGAGAATCTCGCCGGGAGGTTTATTTTCCACGCTTGCGATCGGCAACTTGATGTTGCCGATCGCGAACGAGGAAAATGTCTCGCCGGGATGTTGATTTTGGTGGCTCGCGGTCGCCAACTTGACGTTGAGGACCGCAAGCAAGCAAAAAATGCCCGCTACGCATTTTTGCACTGTGCTACGTGCAATTCGCATAGTGCGCAGTTGCTCAAACTACGTACGCTCCGCGAACGTAGCGTAGTACTACGCCCAGAGTTATTCCTAATATGTTGCCACCCCACCTGTGCAGGTACATTTTCTGCAAAAATGATGTTTGCAATGATAGTTGTTCGGATGAGGGGAGCCACCTTGGGGAATGGCAGGCCACCTGGGAGGAGCACTGAACCCGCTCACACTTGAAGACAACCAAAAGCAACTGTAATGGTATTGCACTCACCTGGACGATCACAAAGATGGCCTGCATCACTGGGTAGATGATTTTGATTGGCGATTCACAGAGATGGAGAGGCAAAGAATATCCAATTTTGAACACATCCTGCAACAAAATGAACACCCCGAAGAATACTAGGCCACCTGTACACAAAACACAAAGAAATATGGACATGAGCACCAGAGGTACATGCAGTGAGTCACAGACAATGGCAGGTGGGGTTATAGAGACCTGCAGTGAGGGTCAATCAGAACTGCAGCGAGGGTCAGAGAGGCGTGAAAGGAGGTCGCAGAGACCTGTAGAAAGAGGTAGAAACCTGATAGAATGGCCATAGAGTCCTGCAAAGAGGAGCATACAGACCTAATTGGAGGATCACGGAGACGTGCTGCAGTGCCCATAGAATCCTGCTGGGCAGGGCAGAGACCAACAGAAAGGGCCCAAGTATATTTGGTAGGGTACAGCGACATGCAGAAAGAGCCATAGAGACCTCCATGGAAAGCCGATGAGAGATGCAGAGACGGACCTAGAGACCGCCGGAAGAGTACAAAGAGTCGCGGAAAGCTCAAAGATACCTGAACCAAGGGTCGTAAACGTACAGAAACGCATAGACATATAGAGGGACACAATAACGTGCAGCATGTGTCAGTCAGATAGACGCTTGGCAGAGCTGGTCACAGAGATGGACTCTTAATTTACAGGCTAGTAGTAACGCATCAGTGGCAATCTTGTAATGAAACAGAATCACGTCAGCAGCAGTTAAACCATATGCCGCGTGCTTATTGTGCGGAGTTGTGTTGCTTAAAACTAAGCCTAAAAGTCTCCCAGTCGCGCCCGCTGCACCGGCTCTCTTACCCCACGGTGCTTTCACTCTAGGCCTAGGGGTTTACTACAGTGGAAATACATGCAGATTTGAATTGGGTATGAATGGTGGAGTAATTAAAGTCGGTATGTAGAATATTAGAAGAGAGCGTCGATTAATGTTTTTGCTCATTCTATTGAAACTGGAGCCTGTTCTTGCGGCGTGCCTTGTGACAGGTGCTGGCTTTACATGCGGCCTGTGAGGAGAGAGAGGGCTGTGCAGGTGCAGGTGTGTGAAAGAGCGATGTCGGTGTTAAGAGAGAGGCTGCGCACTTTTCAGAAGTCCGAGCAAGTATGGCCACCGGAAGAACACCGATATCATGGAGTAAACCGGCCTACGGGCCACGTCACTACATCGACGAGCCAGGAGCCACTTGCTTCCAATTGAGAGAAATTGTCCTGGTCCCCTGTGTCCAGGCCTCCTTCTTTGGGAGCTTCGTCACACATGTTTAAGAGTTTTTGAGATTTGCACAGGCTATGGCGCAGGATCCCAGTGCAGAATAAGAAACAGAGAAGTCTACTGACGCCAGATTCAGAAACTGGCAAATGCACGCAATGATCGCTCCCTGATTGCATACTTGTAGAAGATGTCATGAGAAGCCTTCTTGCTACCAACTTACATGCCAATACCATCAGCGTGTGTGTGTGTGTTACACTGTGTTGCCAACTCAAAGGACTGGCACCTCTCATACACCATAGAATCGATCTGCGATTACCCTTTTCCAAGGCATGCGTTTGCTTACTACATTGACAGTGTAAGCTTGAAAGGGGTTCCCCGAGGTTATTACATTTTCAGGGTGGAGGCACTACGTGAAGGGGACAGAGTATTTTGTGTGTGTGAGTGTGTGTGAAGTTGTGCGTTAATCCCATTCAAAAATGTCAACCTGCAACAATATACTGGCCATACCCAGGGGAGCGCGGCTTTACTATTATATCTCGACATCTACCAAATGTGTTGATACTGTAGAAGTCTATGTTGCTGCAGGTCGATATTTAACTCACAACTCTGCACATGTGTGTGCTACACAGCACAATGTTGCCAACTCAAAGGACGTTATCAGGTGATAGTGTCCTACAAAAGGGTTATGGATCTGATATGCCTATTTCTCCCTGCAAATGCTCACTTGAGCCCCAGATGCCAAGTAATAGAAGGCATGTATAACCACCAGCTCTCTACACGCCTTCAAATGCAAATATACTGGAGCAAAACACACAAAGTGATAAATTAGCCACAACACGTTGATTCTTACACAGAAATGTGGGTAGTTGGACTGATCAGCTTTAGTAAAGAGACTACTACCTGTGGAATCATCCCCTGCTTGCACTACACCTTGCAACGCTGAGACAATAGTACACCAAAAATGACGAGCAATGGCTTAGATTCAGAATGGAAGTCCACATGTGACTAAGTGGCCACTAGGTTTGGTGGTGCTTGTTAACTTTAAACGATGAATGTTGTTAATTCTGAATTGAAAGCCGTCAACACCGGTAA
The DNA here is from genome assembly GCF_964204655.1 of Triturus cristatus. Lineage (NCBI taxonomy): Eukaryota > Metazoa > Chordata > Amphibia > Caudata > Salamandridae > Triturus > Triturus cristatus. The sequence goes on from NC_140590.1 coordinate 563,769,538, forward strand.
TAAATACGTGACTGATGCTCAGTGTTGGGATATGAGTAATGTGAAGACAGAGTAGCACCACCTACCTCTGAGCCAGATTGGGCCGGCATGGGAATCCTTGTATAAGACGTCTTCAGGGTTCTTGAAGGTGTAGTACAGGACGATGAGCATACAGACGATGGCCAGTGCCATGAGAACGGTCAAGAGAAATAAGACTTCATTTTCCCGGATGGCCACGTGTGACAAGCCCCCGCTGCTGACCAAAGCGCATCCAATCAACAGCATGTTGACGGCCACCAAGACCGACAGTAGACGTCCTCCCTTTTTCTGCATGATGGAAAGGCTCGATCGGGTAGGATGGGCCCCTGCCTGCCTTTCCACACAGACAGACTCCTTGCGGGGCACATGCTGCGCGACATCTGCTTCTGGCTCCATTGGATGTCCAGCGAGAGTTCAGCTGCTGGCTTGGCTCCTATGAGGAAATCAGGAAGAAAACTCAGATATTGTGGAACATTCTGGAAACTTGAACTTTAAAGACTAAAGCTACTGTCCAACATTCCTTGAAGCATCATTAAGGATTTCTTTAGCAGTAAAACATGGTAGAGGCAGTGTTCTTTGGCTGATGGCAAAAAAAACAAATAGCATCAAGAGATGCTGCCGGATGTGAACTGAAATATTATCTAGATACTTTCACATAGAAGTAAGTTGAACCTGCTGTCTCCTGCAAGCAGACAAAAGTAGGCCCTGCTACGGATATCATTTATTTGAACCAGCAGTGATCAACCCGCTCACATGTGAGGGACTTGACCCATACATGATCAATGAGCTACAGAGCCAACCAACCATAATTCTAATTGATTACAACCACTGCAGGACTTCAGGACAAACATAACTGGTCCTCATCCAAGTCATCATCAATTTTCATACGACAATTGCTTCACCCCAGGTATCATCTAGAAACACCAGAGTGGCGCTTCCATGTCGATACTTCAAAACTTGGCCAGAGGTTTCGCAGAATAACACAAGGGCAAAGGCTTTCTTCCCAACATTTAGGGGCCCAGTCCAGATATATCTAGTGAGGGCCTGGGTAGTACTCCCCTGCAGATGCTTGTGGGCCCCACTTTTAAGTGTTACAAGAGTCCCATGGCAGGGCTGGGTCATGCAGGCATGTGAAGCACTGCCCTTGGTGTTATCAAAGAGCACCGGGTGGGCCTCCCTGCAGATTCCTCTGGCTCTATGCTCCTGGTTCGTCAATGGGCACTAGAGGGAGTTTTCTTGAGCATGACCATAGCCCCAGTCTCGGCAGCAGTCACGAAGTATCAGATGGGGCTTCCCATTAGGGACATTATGAACTCTTTCTGAAGAAGTGGTTCTGCAGTAAATGTCTTAAATGTGATTTTTTTTCTTGTTTCATAAAAGAACCAGTTGATGGTGATGCACTCTTGTTTATTTTGACCCTAATGAAATTATTTCCATCATCTATAAGAAGATATTACCCGCAAAGGTGATGACCTTAATATCTCCTGCGTTGGCTTTCTGGGTAGGTGAGGAAGATGGAATCCACCAATTATGTAAATGTATGGATACTTGTATAGCGCACGACTACCCGGAGGCCTCTCGGCGCTTGTACGAATACCGCTGTGGAACCCATCCTGGCTTTTCCCTGTGAGGCGTCCACTCCTGGGCACCCCCAAGGTGAAGGCCAGGCATCCTTAGCGTTGTGGGGGCCGTTGTGGAGATTAAGCAAGCTATTGCCCAGAGTTGCAGAGTGGGACTCCATGATTGGAATGGCACCGAGGTGAGAATTATCAGGTCCGTGGAATTTTTGAGCCCAAGACCCGCCGAGCCGGGGAATTGAACCCTGGTCCCGGGCTAGACCTCTGCATCAGGGTCTGCCGCTCTAACCATTGAGCCACACTTTTACACAATGTGGTATGTGATAGAACCTGTAACGCAGTATTTTGAGAGCAAAGCAGAATGTTGTGGTGTTACGAGAGCCACACAATTGGCCAGCATGAGACTCGATGCGCCCAGCTGTCATCATTAGCCATCACCATCCCTAAGGCACTTTCTCTAGACTATGCCCTTGGTTGAACAACTGTTCTCAATATCCATCATTGAAAACAAACCCGATTGTCTGTCCTCTATTTATAAAATTGCTTACTATCATGACACTAAAACAAAAAACCCTTCACCTTTAAATAACCAAGAATTTCTTCTGCTCCAGCCAGACAATGGCACCCCTTTCTCACTACTCTTCCATCACATTACAATCAATCAATCAGGCGTTTGTTTGACTGCTCACCGGTAAGGGTCTAAAGGCGCTGGGGGCAGGGAGGGGGTGCAGGTTCCAGTCCATCAAGGAGAGGGTCTGTTGAATAGCCAGGTTTTGAGGTTTCTTGCGAAGTTGGGAAGCGATGTCTGTTGGAGGTGGCGCGTAAGGGCGTTCCAGGCTCTGGCAGCGAGAAAGAAGGAGCGGCCTCCCAATCTGGTCTTTCTGGTGCGGGGGACCACGGCGTAGGAGAGCTGGGCTGATCGTAGGGTCTTTTGGAGTGCGTGGAGATTGAGTCGGCTGTTCAGGTATGCTGGTCCGTTGTCGTGAAGGGCCTTGTTTGCGTGGGTGAGCAGCTTGAAGGTGACTCTGGTCTCGATGGGGAGCCAGTGGAGTGTGCGCAGGTGCTGGGAGATGTGGCAGTGTCTTGGCAGGTTGAGGACCAGTCTTGCGGCAGTGTTCTAGATGTTCTGCAGCTTGCGAGTGAGGTTTTTGTTTATTCCTGCGTAGAGTGCTTTGCCGTAGTCGAGTCTGCTGGTGACCAGGGCGTGAGTGACAGTCTTTCTGTGTTTGAGGGGGATACATTTGAAGGTCTTACGTAGGAGGCCGAGGTTGTGGAAGCAGGAGGATGAGACGGTGTTGACCTGGCGGTCCATTTTGAGCTCGGAGTCCAGGATGATTCCCAGGTTGCGTGCGTGGTCCGTGGGGGTGGGCGGGTTTCAGAGGGCGGGGGGCTACCAGGTGTCGTTCCAGGCGTCGGGGTTTGGGCCCATGATGAGTACTTCTGTCTTGTTGGTGTTTAGTTGATAGGCAGCTGTTTTTCATCCATTTGGCGACGGCTTCCATGCCTTCTCGAAAGTTGTGTCTGGCGGTGTTGGGTTTGTTGGATAGGGAGAGGATGAGTTGGGTGTCGCATGCGTATGTCACAATGTTGAGTCCGTGGGTTCTGACGATGGGGGCGAGTGGAGCAGTGTAAACGTTGAAGAGCGTAGGGCTGAGGGAGGACCCCTGAGGGACTCCGCAGGTGGTTGGTGTAGGGTCAGAAAGGAAAGGGGGGAGTCTGACCCGCTGCGTTCTGCCGGAGAGGAAGGAGTGGATCATTTTGAGGGCCTTGTCCTGGATCCCTGTTTCGAGGAGTCTGTGTATTATGGTGCAGTGAGAGACTGTGTCGAACGCCGCTGAGAAGTCGAGGAGGATGAGGGCTACTGTTTCTCCTTTGTCCAGTAGGGTGCGGATGTCGTCTGTTGCGGCGAGGAGGGCGGTTTGCGCACTGTGGTTTTTTCTGAAGCCGGATTGGGAGGAGTCGAGGATGTTGTGCTCTTCGATGAATGAGGCGAGTTGGCTGTTGAATGCTTTCTCAATGACTTTCGCTGGGAAAGAGAGCAGGGAGATGGGTCTGTAGTTTTTGAGGTCGGTGGAGTCCACCGAGGGTTTCTTCAGGAGGGGGTTGACCTTGGCTTGTTTCCAGTTGTCTGAGACAGGGCCGGACTGGGAACCAAAACCCTGCAATAAAAACGGGCCCCAGGGGCCCAAAACTGGCCCCCACCCCTGCGGCGCACCGGGGGATTGCCCGGTGCCCGCTACGGCCAGTCCGGCCCTGGTCTGAGAACGAGGTGCTCGCCAGGGAGCGGTTGATGGTGTTGCGGAGTATGGGTGCGATTGTGTTGGCGGCTCTGTTGAAGATGTGGTGGGGGCAGGGGTCTGTTGGGGCCCTGGAGTGGATTGACTTCATTGTCTTCAGTGTGTCTTCGGTGGTGAGGGCTGTCTAGTTGTCAATCGCTGGCTTCAGGGTGTCGGGGTGGTTGGCGGGGGTTCAGTGTAAGCCTGGGCAAAGCACTACGCTACGCTCGCGTAGTTTGCGAAGTTCACGCTACTTCGCAATTGCACGTAGCACAGTGCGAACACGCGTAGCGTAGTGTTGCATAGTGCTGCGGTCATTTTTTGCTTGCTCGCGGTCCTCAAAGTCAAGTTGGCGACCGCGAGCAAGCAAAATGACATCCCGGCGAGACTTTTTCCTTGTTCGCGATCAGCAACATCAAGTTGGCGATCGCGAGCATGGAAAATAAACCTCCCGGCGAGATTCCCAACGCGAGGAGGTCAGGTTTCTCATTGCGAGTGGTCGCATATGCTCGCGACCGCTCGCGATGAGAAACTACCAGTTTGCGTTGAGAAAGCTGCCGCTCGAGTACAAATCTACTCGAGCAGCAGAAAACTACAGCTCGCACTGTGCAAGATGCCATTTTCAATGATTGCACAGTGCCGGTTGCTTGTCCGCACTGTGCAATCATTAAAATCGACATCTGGCACAGTGCAAACAAGGTACTACGCAGTTCGCGAAGTGCTACGCGTAGCTCGCGTAGTGCGAAGTGCACTTTGCGTAGCTTTGCGAAGTGCTACTTCGCGAACTACGCCCAGGGTTAGTACAGTGTGTTGGTTGTCTTCGTCAAAGTTGTCGTAGTTGCTCTTGATTTTGTGGTGAAATAAGGTGCTGAGTTTGTCGCAGAGGTCTTGTGAGGGAGGGATGTCGGTCGACTTACTGGTGAGTTGGGCGAACTCCGTGATTATGTTTAGGAGTTCTTTGTTGTGTGTGTGTGGAGATTCTGTCTTCAATCGCTTTTTTTCTTGTTTTTCTGATGATTTGGTGGTGGGCGTTGGTAGCGGCTCTGAAGTTGTTGTGTGCTTCTGTGGATTTGGTGTTCTTCCAGGCCTTTTCGAGGTGACGGCAAGTGCGTCTGGACCCTCGAAGTTCAGTGGGAAACCATCTGGATTTCTTGGCGTTGGTGTTGTTGTTTTTCTTGGGGGGGGCTATAGTGTTGGCGATGTCGGCGCTGTTGGAGATCCATCTGTGCAGGGTTCGGGCTGAAGTGTTGGGGTCATCGTTTCCCGCGATGGTTGGGGTGGAATTGCTGAGTGATGAGGTGAGCTGGTCGTCTGTGATTCTGGTCCAGTTTCTTCTTGGGAGCAGGTGCTAGTCTGTGGATGGTGGGTGTTCTGAAAGTGAAGTGGATGCATCGGTGGACAGTCCACGGGAGTTTGGTGGTGTGGCTGAAGGTGATGGAGTTTTCTGTTGTGAAGAGGGGGTTCGAGGGTGTGTCCTGCTGAGGGCATTGGTTCGGTCACGATTTGGCAGAGTCCAATGTTGTGGAGGTTGTCCAGGAGGGATGTGGTGTTGGGGTCCAGTTGGTTGTCGAGGTGGAAGTTGAGGTCTCCTAGCAGGGTGTAGTTGGTGGATGCGATGGCATGCGGGTAGATGATGTCCGTGATGGAGTTACTAGTTTCAGTGTTTATTGTTTAAATGTAAAGTATTCTTTTTCAGTGACTCAGCGCTATTTAAAACTATTAAGTACATACACTGGCCTGTTGAGCTGTCTTAACCGTGTACTTCATAGATGTAAACAGGAATGCATTAAGGTTCTTTGTTTCATCTTTAATTTTAAAGCCAGTGGAATAAAGCACCCTGCAGAGGGGAGAATTTCCCTTCCAAATCTCTGTTTTTATTATTGGGCCATGCAGTTGTTGATGATAAATGACAGGGCCTTCTCGGTTCAACAGGAAACCTCGCTCTTGGCAGATAGGAAGGCAATGGAACCGGAGTGCAACATCCAGAGATTATATGGAGTGAGGGGGCAGCCCTGCTACCCTGACAGTGGTGGTAGTGAGGGCCTGGAAACGGGCAACTAGGACAGTGGGATGGCAGGGTAAACTGACACTGGAGACTCCTCTGTGGGACTCAGACCTTTTGGATGACTTGCAGAAGACAGAGGGCTGCAGGAAGTGGGATCTACTTGGAATTTCCAAATTTGGAAGGATGGAGGGCTGATCTTGTTTTCTGACTTACAGGCGGAATATGAATTAACAGGTAGCTGTTGTGTACTTTCCACCAATCACTAGAAACTGCTTGTTTGCGGATGAAATAAACATAAGGATGGTGCCAGACTGATTCCATGCACCCCTTTAGAAGGCGAACACCCATCGCAACGAAGGGATCACTGCGCGGGGACATCACAACGCACTTAGAACATCGCAATAACGTTTACATCGTAAGGCACAGCAACGCTTAAACGTTTACATTGTAAGGCATACCAACGTAAGCCAGAACAACGCAACTTTACGATGTAAACGTTAATGCGATGTTAAAAGTAAGCATTGTTATAATAAAATTGTAAGCATTGCTGCGATGTTATAATAGCATCGCTTGGTATTCGGCACGCACAGATGGGAAAACTGGAAAACCGGCACAACAGTCAATGAATACATTGGCACGCACAGACGGGAAAACTAATTACATTGACGAGATGTTATTGTTGTAAACTGGAAAAATGGCAGAATGCGATGCAGAATTGCAAGCATTGCTTGGTATTCGGCACACGTGTACATTAAAAGTAAATTAATACAGTCACGCGATCTTATTAAAACTTGATGTTATAATTGCACAGACGGACTGACAGATGAAAATGCCCATCAACTAGCCACTGTTCCTCTTGTACAATTCGCACTTTGGCATTTATCACGTATCTCAGAATACATGAGTGATTAATGGGTGGATGAATGATGGGTGGATGGATGGATGAATGAAAGGGTGGATGGATGAAGGATGGACGGATGGACGGATGAAAGGGTGGGTGGATGAATGATGGGTGGATGGATTGATGAAAGGGTGGGTGGATGAATGATGGATGGGTGGATGGATGGATGGATGTGTGAAAAGGTGGGTGGATGAATGATGGGTGGATGGATGGAGGGATGAAAGGGTGGATGGATGAAGAATGTACAGATGGACGGATGAAAGGGTGGGTGGGTGAATGATGGATGGATGGATGAAAGGGTGGGTGGATGAATGATGGGTGTGTGGATGGATGGATGGATGTGTGAAAAGGTGGGTGGATGAATGATGGGTGGATGGATGAAAGGGTGGGTATATATTGATGAAAGGGTGGATGGATGAAGGATGTATGGATGTACGGATGAAAGGGTGGGTGGATGAATGATGGGTGGATGGATGGATGAAAGGGTGGGTGGATGAATGATGGGTGGATGGATGGATGTGTGAAAAGGTGGGTGGATGAATGATGGTTGGATGGATGGATGAAAGGGTGGGTGGGTGGGTGGGTGGATGAATGATGGGTGGATGGATGGATGAAAGGGTGGGTGGATGAATGATGGGTGGATGGATGGATGTGTGAAAAGGTGGGTGGATGAATGATGGATGAAAGGGTGGGTGGATGAATGATGGGTGGATGTGTGAAAAGGTGGGTGGATGAATGATGGTTAGATGGATGGATGAAAGGGTGGGTGGATGAATGATGGGTGGATGGATGGATGAAAGGGTGGGTGGATGAATGATGGGTGGATGGATGGATGGATGTGTGAAAAGGTGGGTGGATGGATGGATGAAAGGGTGGGTGGGTGGGTGGATGAATGATGGGTGGATGGTTGGATGTAATTGCAATGGTCGAGATTAATTCAAGCATTTTCATCAACAAATGTGTTCTGCCTGAATCCACCGAAGAGGCATAAGTTTGCGCAAATACTAGACCCTCTACGCTTGAGGCCCCATTATAGCTCACCACAAGTGGGACTGCTTGTGTTTGCATAGAAATGATGTGCCCTAGAAGTTTTACAAACACTACTCAAGTTGGAGTAGGACAGGTGGAGTCTGCTTTACCTTATCCACCATATTGTAAATGATCCTGAATCGTACCTCAGCGCTCTTGCCCCCTGTCCATTACTGTTACCACCCCAATAGTTTTGCCCTATACAAATACAACAACATACTTACAGTCATACATGCATACATAGATACATTGGTACTCTTCTGTTTGTCCAACTATAACAGCAGTACCCTCCTTATATTTCAGAATGGTGCCTTACGCAACGAGACCAAGGCTTCGAGGCAGGCGGGTCAGACTTTTTGACGGGGTTCTGGCACGACAAGCTGAAGCGGGTCCCTCCACAGCATGAGCATCTGTCTCAAGGTTTAATGAAATGTTGTGCAGGAAAAGGGAAGGCCCAGCAGACCCAGCCTCTGGTGCCATTCAGTGCCAGACTGCCCTCCAGGGTGATAGTGCACTGTGCAAATCTGAATAAGATAACATGACATCTAGTGGGAATAACTGTGCTACCTTCCTCATCGTTAATAATTTCTCATAACACCAAAGCGATTGGGGAATGGGTCCATATCTACCATGCATTGCATCACAGGAGCACCTGCACTTGGGCATCTTATAGACACACAGCATTGCTGTAAAGGATGCCACTCTTCCTTGTGATCAAGTCAGGGGAGAGGCAGATCTGTTCTGGAAACACTCTGCACCCTTCAAGGGCTCCGGCAAGCCAGACTCCCCTAACAGTGTGGGAGGCCTGGGGTCCCAAAGTTGTTCGAGGTAGCATTCCACATATTATCATTTTATGAAGAAATCGAGTGGCAGGGAAACACAGGGTTCTGTTCTTACTTCATCAAAGCGTGCTTTGGAAAAGAGTTTATAAAAATCCCAGTTCAGCTTTACAAGCTCCAGCAATAGTTAAAGTTATGCTCTGACATTCACACGTGTACAGTCCACCACAAGGGAAATATAGCACTGCCAGTTAATATCTTTGGATAAATAGTTTTAGCATGGCCTGTAGGTGTCGCGCTGAATCACTTTTGAGCTGAATTGCAGCGCTGTAGAAACGCCACTGTGCTAATGTGCACTTTTAAAAGTTACACGGTGGCCTGGCAGAATCTGGGTACCGCCTCTGCATCATTTTATAAATATAAAACGCTTCAAAAGATCTGGTTGAAAACAGCCTGCTCTCAGATGGTGTCGGTAAGGCCTTACTGATGTTATCGGCAGGGCTGCCCTCTAACAGGGTGCTGCACTCAGAAAATGAAACACACGAGGATCTCAGGAAATCAGAAATCTACCAGTCCTCAGCTGTGGTAAAAAATGTGGGAGAACATACGAGAAGAAAATCTGCCCAACAGTTAAGAGTCACCAGGGGTCGCAATTCCGGTATCTGACAAACCCCTTCCCATCTCTTTCACTCCTGCTATCTCTGGCAGGAGGTATCAGATAATGTAGGAATTTCAATTCTACTATTTGACACAAACTAAACAAAAAAAAAAGGGAAAAATAGAAAGGAAAGAATTAGCGTCGTGGGGACGGCGGGGGGGGGGGGGGGGGGGGCAGTGGGGGCCAAGGGTTAGAGGCGGGATCACACATTGGGCTAAAAAAATTCAAAAACTGTGGTAGGACACAAAGAACGCGTTGTAATGACGTGCGATTTGGCAGTCTGCGATGTTATGTACTTGCCAATAGAAGACAACGCATTGGCGTTGCAACAACGTGCGATGTGAAAATTGCCGATGTTGTGGTCTTTGCGATGTATTATACGCGTAGTCAAAGCACGCGATGGAATGGTGCGCGATGTATGAACACACATCCCTTTAGAATTGTTGTCCCTTGGACCAGCTAGCTTGCAGTGCCACGGTTACCCCCCCTAAACTGCAACAGGGAGCAAACAGTTCTGGCAACTACCGAACGTGACATCTCTGTTCCCTCAGGAACTATTGTGACAGACTTCAAACTTTTTCTCAGTTACTCATACTTTCTTTCGCTCAGAGAAGAATACAAAGAAAACACAGAGGTTTTTTTTTTCAACATTGAACCGAAGTGATTCTAGTATAAAATATGTGCGGACTGCGATGATTAATAGACAGAAGCAGATAAAAGTTATGAGTGTCAACAAAGAAAATAAAACAAAGAGCGCCACCATCTTGTTCAGGTTACATATGCATACATATAAAAGATTATAACAATCGAGTAAACCCCTACGATGCTAACCCTAACCTAGGTGTCTGTTGTGTGAATACATGGTTTGCCAAGAAAACCCAGTCTGGATGATCTAATCCCTTTAAGTGATGGGTAAGAGTGTATGACCCCATCTTGGTCACAAACTGGTCAGTCATCTGCAAGGCGAAAGCTTCAGTATGCAGGGACTCCTCGACATCAGCAGAAGTGTCTCCCCTGATTATGTTAGGAAACAAAAGGCTATATATAGAAAATGGCATCCTTGCCACAGGTCGAGATTGTAATTGGGTAGCCATTGTTTGTGGTCTATAGATAGCTGTGTCTCCATATGGATGTGATAATAAAGCACATTTGTATTACGCATGTGAGATGCCTTGCAACAAATGCCAAGGCGTGTGATAGGATTCTCACAAAGTGTTCTGTGTCAGCAAGGTCTGTGTTTCTGCAAAACCAATGAAAGGGTCACCAATGGAAAATGTGTGTCACACGTTAATGTGACAAAGAGAAGGCAACTTTAGGTAAAAGGAATGGTGTATATGCAAGAATGAGACTAATTCTTACTGGGCCGAACTCGGGCACACAACATAGCCAGTTTCTGAGGTATCAGCAACTGAGATATCTCCTAGGGACGCGTAGGATCCTCAGGGAGAGTGGTGGAGGAATCTCCACTGGAGTGCAGGGTTCTGGGCGCCCCCTGCCGAGCCGTTCGATGTCCCAAATTTATACTACTCTGCTTCATAATAGCCACTCGCCACTTGACACACTCTGAGAGAAAGAAAGGGCAATCTGAGTAGGCTTTAAGATGATGCCCGGAGGATGTTGTGAGGATACCCGGGGGAGGTTGCGATCTGGGTAGGTTTTAGGTTAATCCAATTGAACCTCTTTCACAGGGTGTACTATACAAAGACCGACTCTTCCGCATAGGGAGCATAGTGGACGACCGATGTATGCAGGCTGCTTCACATGATTTGGAAGTGCCGGGGGGGGGGGGGGGGGGGCGAGCATACAGGAAAAGTATAGGCAAAACGCTATCGGACATAGTGGGGGTGCCAAGTGAGAATACAATCCTCACCTCGACCCCTTCTTCACTAGAGCCCTGTTTAGAGATCATAACCATGTGGAAACATCAATAGGGCATGGGAGGATAATACAAATCTCCGTATGCCTTTGTTCTGTAAAATCGATTTTAACCTAGGAGAAATGATTATTCAAGCATCGTTTCAAACGGATTTCAATTATATGTACAGCAACCAGAAATCTGAATTTTAATATGTGTGCTGCAAGCCGTTCCTACCGTGTTTGGTGTTTGCAACGAGGATACACATGTAATACACAGAAGAGGTATTAAATAAAAGCAAATCAGATGTTTTAAACGTAATCATCAAATCATTACCAAAACAGTTATAAGCAAATATATTAGATTCCCCAATAATATGTTATGGGCAGTGCGCTGATTGATAAATCTGCCAGCGTCCAGCTCGCTGGACAAGTGGTTCCGATTGGATCGCCTGTGTTCTGGAAGGGAGTTCAGGTGGTTCCAATTGGATCGCCTGTGTTCTGGAAGGGTGTTCAGGTGGTTCCAATTGGATCGCCTATGTTCTGGGAGGGCAGTTCAGGTTGTTCCAATTGGATTGCCTGTGTTCTGGAAGGGCAGTTCGGGTGGTTCCAATTGGATTGCCTGTGTTCTGGAAGGGCAGTTCAGGTGGTTCCAATTGGATTGCCTGTGTTCTGGAAGGGAGTTCAGGTGGTTCCAATTGGATCACCTGTGTTCTGGAAGGGTGTTCAGGTGGTTCCAATTGGATCGCCTATGTTCTGGAAGGGCAGTTCAGGTGGTTCCAATTGGATTGCCTGTGTTCTGGAAGGGCAGTTCAGGTGGTTCCAATTGGATCGCCTGTGTTCTGGAAGGGCAGTTCGGGTGGTTCCAATTGGATTGCCTGTGTTCTGGAAGGGCAGTTCGGGTGGTTCCAATTGGATTGCCTGTGTTCTGGAAGGCAGTTCAGGTGGTTCCAATTGGATCACCTGTGTTCTGGAAGGGTGTTCAGGTGGTTCCAATTGGATCATCTGTGTTCTGGAAGGGCAGTTCAGGTGGTTCCAATTGGATTGCCTGTGTTCTGGAAGGGCAGTTCAGGTGGTTCCAATTGGATCGCCTATGTTCTGGAAGGGCAGTTCAGGTGGTTCCAATTGGATTGCCTGTGTTCTGGAAGGGCAGTTCAGGTGGTTCCAGTTGGATCGCCTGTGTCTGGAAGGGCAGTTCAGGTGGTTCCAATTGGATCACCTGTGTTCTGGAAGGGCAGTTCAGGTGGAACCAATTGGATTGCCTGTTTTCTGGAAGGGCAGTTCAGGTGGTTCCAATTGGATTGCCTGTGTTCTGGAAGGGCAGTTCAGGTGGTTCCAATTGGATCGCCTATGTTCTGGAAGGGCAGTTCAGGTGGTTCCAATTGTATTGCCTGTGTTCTGGAAGGGCAGTTCAGTTGGTTCCAGTTGTATCGCCTGTGTCTGGAAGGGCAGTTCAGGTGGTTCCAATTGGATTGCCTGTGTTCTGGAAGGGCAGTTCAGGTGGTTCCAATTGGATTGGTTATGTTCTGGAAGGGTGGTTCCAATTGGATCCCCTGTTTCTGGAAGGGCAGTTCAGGTTCTTCCAATTGGATTGCCGGTGTTCTGGAAGGGCAGTTCAGGTGCTTCCAGTTGGATCGCATGTGTCTGGAAGGGCAGTTCAGGTGGTTCCAATTGGATTACCTGTGTTCTGGAAGGGCAGTTCAGGTGGTTCCAATTGGATTGCCTGTGTTCTGGAAGGGCAGTTCAGGTGCTTCCAGTTGTATCGCCTGTGTCTGGAAGGGCAGTTCAGGTGGTTCCAATTGGATTGCCTGTGTTCTGGAAGGGCAGTTCAGGTGGTTCCAATTGGATCGCCTGTGTCTGGAAGGGCAGTTCCGGTGGTTCCAATTGGATCGCCTGTGTCTGCAAGGGCAGTTCAGGTGGTTCCAATTGGATTGCCTGTGTTCTGGAAGGGCAGTTCAGGTGGTTCCAATTGGATCGCCTGTGTCTGGAAGGGCAGTTTCAGGCTACTGCACACCTAGTGATACGACGACACAAGCATGGCTCATCCACCGTCCTCCCTGCGAGGTCCAGTCCCACGACAGACAGGTGAACCGAGGTAGAACCAGGAGACATTGGAAACGACCATCCGCCACTTAGGTGGGCTCTGTTTAAGACTCACGATATATAGATCCATGATTTAATTAACTGTGCCTACCCTACATGCACACGAGCGCCCTACTGAAGAAGTATTCAGTGGTGCCTGTGAGCAGCACACAATTGGAGCACTGATAAGGATCGTAAAATAACCCACGTTGGTATTAAGCTATGCTATGTATTTTGGAAAGAGTGATCAACAAAACAGATAGGAATCACAACTTTTAGCCCATCCAGTAGAAGCCGTAGAAAGACTACACTAGTGAGTTTTCGCATATACGTCAAAGCCTGCCCGTTCTCAATAACTAACAGTAACGGGAAGGCATTCCGCAACTCTGTCACCCTTTCTCGAAGGTCCACCTGGTGACAAAGAGAGGTTCTGCCATTGGCCTGGTGCTAGCAGGCCGATACCAGGGAGCGTTTGTGGTGATGGTGTACACCTCTCCCTGAGGTAACTGGCGTGAGTCCATCTCTCCGAACACTGGGAGAGGGTTGAGTGAAGATGCCAATAGTATCAATTAGGCAATGGCGTTACCTGTGTACAGACACCATCGAAAAGAGTTCTGGAGGCGTCGCCCTGCTTCAATTGTCTGCAAAATGAAACCGGCTTCCTGACTCAGCTGCTGAGTATAAATCGTGGACAAGTAAGAGTGTCTGCAACCAGCGCTCCCAGATGTCAACACTGGAAGGGCGGGTTGCGGTCTTTCCTCTAATCCTCTAGTGCTGCGCTCTTGTATTTCAACATTGACTGGCATGCACCCAATAGGACGCAGCACCAACATCCGGCTCACGAGTCGCACAATTGTATGTCACAGAGAGTAAGGCAATGTACAATTAACTCACAAGCTGGTAAACCACAATACTGCCTTGATGTGAAATTCGGATTGGGGTTCAAACGCAGGATTTCTTTGGAAAGAGCAAAAACACATTTCACGCGATCTTTGATATTTTTGTCAAGTAAAAGTTTGCCTTTGACTAGTGTTTCAATGGCTCTCATCAATACACGCGCAGTATGAAACCGTGTCCCTCCACCCTGTCAGCCACACCCACGGACTGGCGACCCACGCCTCCCCCCTCCACCCCCAATATATTCGCATGCCCTGCCCCTCCAGGGTGAGACCTCGAACACTGGAGGATTTGTGTGCAAGGTAACCGGGAGAATTCTTCGCAGCCTGCTGTCACTGAAAGGCTAGTATGCGCCTGATAGGTGACTGACTCCCACCCAGCCCACCTTGCCTGTTAGAGGCACCCTCCTGTAGGGGAGTCTTCTGGAGTAACCAGCCTGCACAGCTCTTTGTGCCAGGCCAGCCAAGCTTTCATTGATTACTTGTAATGGCACCTGCATTACATGTATGCGGCAGACAAACTAAGCCAGTTTGTTGCTTTCATTTTAATGTGTGTATTTTTCTTGTATGGTTCTCAGCACACAGCAGTAATCCGGATGCTGCTGGTTGGGTGTCATGCCTGTGCAGGTCATGACCTTGTTACACACCCTGCAGAAGGAGCGGCAGTGGTAGAGATGGGCGCCCGCTCACTGCCCAGCAGCTGCTGGCGCTGGGCAGTGTTTCAGGTGTGCTGCAGTTCATTTAACGTCTCATGACCGCCACTTTTCAGTGCCACGTTTGCCAAAGTGACATGGCGTCGCCCTGAAATAAACCTCATTGGTGCCATCTGTGTATGGCTGTGGATCCCAGTCTGTAGGAAAATACGCGGTTTTAGCCAACAAGCATCCCATCAGCACTCTGATGGCAGGACCTCCCCTATTCTGGGTCCCGGAATCTTTCTGGCCACCCCACCCGGCTTTTGCGTCTGCCCCTATACCCTTAGCTCTTTCGGGGGTACTGCTATACCTGTGCTGATAGCCGCTGCCCCTGCCCGCCATCTTTTGTTGACCTTTCCGTCATGTCGCCTCTTCATGCCTCTTTTTCATGTCGCTCATGACCAGGGTCAGAGAGATTGGGGGGGTATAAGCTTCAGATTTCCCAACAATTACGCTGGCATATCTTGTAAAATATGTTATGAGATGCAGAACCCGAGGGGGCTTGAGGGGCAGTGGAAAGAGAAAGAAGTGAGGATTGTTAGGGGGACTTCAAACACAACCGTTTCCAAACTAACCAAGTTTTAAGGCAGACATGAGAGAGGATGTGTGTTTTTGTCAGTGTGGGCATGTAAAAATCCAGAGTGAAATACTACAGACACCTCACCATTCCCGACTAAAACCCCCTACAGAATACCTTTTTAGGAGGGTGTTACACCCTAATCCCTGTACCCCCCTCCCCAATCTACGCCCCTGTTCGTGACCCCATGTCTCTTCACTGATCCTGTCTTCACTCTAGACACTGCATTACCTCTCATACACCCCCTGACCTGTGCAGCCACACCCCTGTCTCGCTGCCAGATTATTAATTATGCGCCCCCCCATTAAACCCAACTCCGCCTCCTCCCAATTGACATTCATAAGGGGTCCCTCCTGATGATATGAAATCGACCTGCTGTTAATAGATCGAAGACTAATGAAGTCACAGCGAAGTTTCACTGCTCTGTGGCATTATTGGAAGGTGTAATCAGAACTCAGAGGTAGGATTCATTAATGATGAGGAATTAGAAACTGTAAAGGAATTTACAGTATTTTGGAACTCATGTCTCTTGAATTGCAAATTCAATATGGAATGGCCCTTGCAACATCACAGGGCAACATTGTGTATTAAAAAAACTGCCTGTCCAGAGTAGGTCAATACATATAGTTTGCGGTGTACAGAAATACGACCACATCTTCAGGCGGCACATGGACTTAGGCAGGATGCCTGTGGGATCTTAAGGTCAGGTAAGTGTTCTTTGCACGGTTTAGACATCTTCCTACACGCTGACGTCCACCTACCCTCCAGGGTTGCTACAGTTGAATGGGTCAAGTGGGTTTAGTGCTCAAACCCAGGCCCAGATTTAGTAACATTTTGCGTCATGGGTGCACCACATTTTTGGCGCTAAGGCTCAGATTCCTGGGCAAGTTGCTGCACTGCGTTATGTTCATGGGAGAGCGGTGAACTGCTCCATATTTGCCAAGATGTTGCACTGTTCAACTCTGTCCCTGAGCGGATGCACTTGAGGCTGTCTGGCGCCAGTGCAAGTGCCCTTATGCCATGAGGCAAGGTGCTTTCATTGTGGGCAGAGAGCAGAACAGTGCCATATCTTTGTAAATACGGCACAGTTCAGCTGTTTTGTATTCACGCACTGTAGCACAGCAACTTGCCTTGCTGCGCGGCGTGAACTGTTAGTAAGTCTGTGCCCCAGTACTTACTAAATTTCCCTTAAGCAGGTGAAAAAATCTTTGAAAAGCAATTACAATCCACCTCTGACGTTCTCCTGTTTTACAGATAAATTAAAGGGCCACTTAATTGAATTTTTGAAGTTATAGAGTTAACAGTCCGGTTGTTAGTAGGTTGCTGATTGGATGCATTTGTGAGCAGCTTAGGGTAAGTGACAATTTTGATGCTTCTGTTATTTACGGTCATTGATATTTGTAATTTTTCAGTTTTTTAATTACTTTTAATCATGCAATTTTATCATTTAATGCTGCCTTTTTTTCTTTGCTTTCCATATGTTGCGTTTGTGCTGGGATATAGAAGCCTGAAGCTTGGTTTTCGGAGCCATTGTAGGAGTATATGATTAAAAGCACTCTTAATTTGTAAACTCATGAGTGATGAATGTCGGGATTGCAGAGTACCAATGCTGTGTAGTCTTGATTCCACCTCCTCCATCTTTCTTCCACCACTAGACACTCCCTTCCCCTTTATTTCAGCCTTGCAGGTTCTTTTCCATCCTTATTCCCCCCTTACTCACTGTTTTTCCATCTTTCTCTTCATCTTTCTTTTGTTTGTTTTCTCTTGCTCTAGGTCAAAATCTGATGAGGAAAAGAAAGTGTTGGTCTCCTAAATGAGTGTTGGTGGGACCCACCTTCAACAATGCCTGAAATTAACCACTGAAGAAAAGAAACATACAACTAAAATAAACATGTTGCCCGGAGCTCTTGGTGTTAACTCCTACCTGGGAAAGGTTATGGCCTCTGTGGTCCCCACGTATCCTGTTTTGATGCCTCAGGCGCCACTCTTGCCTTTTTTCCTCCGCCTTATTTTTAGCAGTAGCGCTTGTAGTCCTGGAATCTCTGAGTTAGTAAACAGCGGCAGAGCCTTCCATTGTTTAGGCATTTAGGCTGTACATGGTGATAACATGTTTTATTATGCCATGTTGATTTGCATCTGTAACCATGCTCAATCCTGAGGACACCAGCTTTTGTTCTGCAGGCCTCACCTACACAGTAGTTAAATGGCCTCTTCAAACCAAGACATCCCCCCAGAAGAGGAAGCAGAAAGGTAATGAGTCAAACCAGGAACTTCTCTAAAACGACACTATCTTGAATTCCCTGTTTGAAGAAATACATTGTTCTTGCTGATGTAATGAAATATAAATACGTCAAAGCATTTCCTCATTTGCTTGTCACCGATTAGAATTAAATGAAAGATAAGGCCTATATTCCTGCTCCCTGTGACTCATGACCGCAAGAAAGCTAAGTGTTTGTATTCGTGCATTCCTATTTGAGCAAGAAAAAGTCTTGGCACTTGGGGTTACTAATCTACCAGTAAAGTGTCTCCTAGGAATGCAAAGCCAGGCCTTAGGACAAACTTCCCTAGATAGTGTCATGCCAGCGCTAAACTCTCCTCTATATATTGGCCTCTGTCAATGATTGGATCACTGTTTAAGCGCCACGTCCGGACAACTGTGCGCTTCATGGTCATGGTACCTCGCCTGCTTTTGTCAAGAAAAGTCTTCAACTTTATATCCCTCCACGCTCCCACAGGTCCTCTGAAATCTTTGCTTCTCTCAACTCAAGACGCCACACGTCAGCAGTCGATGTGCAATTAATCGGTTAATGCATATTGTTAGCCTGTGTGTCTTTAATGAAATCTTGATTCTCTACTCATAACATTTGGAGAATCGTCATTCTCTCACCACAGTAGGGAACTCTCTCCCTCTAGTGCTTAGACCCATCTCTTCCTTCCTACTTTTGAATGAGTTGTTTAGACCCATTGTTTCATTGGCGCCACCTAATTTAAAAGGGCAGGACCTTGATTATCTAGGTTTTCACCCCTGGAGCCCTGAAACCTTTGGGTGTTTCAGTTCTCTATAACAGTTACATAACATTAATATTAACATACAGATTGAAAAGGTAGGCGATACCCTGATCCCATGCCAAGACGAGAAACAGCTACAGCACGTGAATCACATGTAAAAGCAAATGGGAAAATAATGTACAGCGGAATCGCATGCCAAAACAAATGGAAACAAAATGTACACTTTGAAAAAATGTGCAAAAGGAAGGGTTAATCTCCCTGAACAAGATTTGGTTGTGTCAGCTACAATTTACCATATAATAGATCTACCCATCATGACAGCTCTCTTCTAGTACTTGGCACAGTATGGCAGTAAATGTTAATGGCAACCCCTGGTTAGGTCAGGCGCCTTGAAGAACTCACCAGAAGAGGTCACAGCCAGGTCGGGGAGGTTTGACGGCAGGAGTGGGACAGGAAGGGGGGGGGGGGGCACTATACCTTGTATTTGAAGACCCCTCCCTTAGAGTGTTGAGCTGTCATGCAGCATGCAAGACTCATTTTTCACCTATGACTTCCCTAAATGTTTTGGTATATTTTATTCACAACTGGTGTATTGTAGTAGCAGAGCGAGGTAATCCCACGAGAAAGGGTGCACCTGTACTTGAAAAATGATTAAAGACAGGAAGTGTAAACTGCCCAATGAGAGCTAGACTCGACTTCTGGAACCCCACAGTAGTTCCTAAGTCAACATCCACACCTCAAGACGCGCAGCACCAGCCCATAGCGGCTTCCGTAGAACCCCTGTTCCAAGAGGCACACTGGCTGCTCTCTCAGGCAATAATAGCTTTTGGGCGTCTGTGAGTTCTCCCATGAAGCACTTCGCCGGGGGCATTAATGCCACGATTCCGAATGCATACGTAAATCCAAAGCAATACTTTCAAGACTGGATTTACCAACACCATAGGCACGGGACTGTAAAATGACTCCGCAGTTTCAGTTATCCCTAAGGAATGAGGAATAACAAAGGACATTGGTGTTTCAGCACCTGTTTCTGCATGACATTTCCGAATTCCAGGCTTTTTGCGTGGACCTATTTTTTTACAGGTTTGGCCCGGCAAATATTTCCTCAATGTTGCCCACTGTAATATCACATGTATAGTTATGTTGTATGCTTCTTAATGCCCGTTTAGGTGGGAAAGTATTGTTTCCATCTAAACTGGTTTAAAGTTCATGCTTGTACCATCTTCTGATCGTATTTCTTGCTTGAAAACGCAATAAAGATTTTTTAAAAAAAATACCTAACATCATATTGCTATCAAAAGGTGAGTCGGGCTGAGCGTCGGAGTCCATCCTGTTGACATACTGAAAAGGTCTGACCCATGATACCAATGGACACAACCGGCTCCAGAGTAGATACAAGGCAAAAACAAACAAAACGGCAGACTTTATTCAGAAATGATGATAGAAAATGACACACTCTTGTAGTCTCCTGGACCCTGCGCTGTCAGACCCCCTGCTGGCAGAGCTCTAGGCAGGACGACGAACCTGCGACATCCAGCTACAACCACTGACACGCCAGGCATCAGCACCCCTGCAGGCCGCCCTGGTGAAGGTGCCTACCCCCACTGGTGCCATGACCCATGCCATTCACCTGAGACGGCCCCCACCACCCTCCTGTTCGCCAGGAAAAATACAAAATCCCTCCGGTTCCCCCGAAAGCTACTCAAACCCTTTACCTTTCCCGTTCCCTTTCCAGCCACTTCTTTCGTCCCCCTCCCAGTCCCCTGTTCCACAAGTACATTTTCACGCATCTTCTCCCTGCATTACTTTCTTACTCCATGGCCTCTGGCCAAGGCACATCTGTGCTTCTTCTGCAGCCCACACATACATACCACGGGCAATGCCAGTGCCACACAAAGACCTTCGCTTCCCCTGCGGGAGAGGGCCAGGTCACACAAACACTACCCTGCCTCTAAAATAATCAATCACAGTGAAATAACACGACTGACGAACTGACACTCAGTTTACCTGAACTGAATTCAGGACATGTACCCGGCACACTCGATGCACTGGATTGGCTCTCGTGGCTTTGTTATAGGTGCTAGTATTACACAGCACGACATTATTCGCGTTATCAGCCACTAATGGATGAAATACAGTTAGTATCGGTGGCCTTTGAACCACTCTTCCGAAACATTTGCTCTGTAAACCCTGTTAATTCTCCTACTGCAATCAACACTGTGAGCTCCATTTCCACCTGCACTCAGCAGGTCATGGTATGTTCTGCAGATCTGTAGAGCGCACCATCGCCCGGAAGGTGTCCTTCTCCTGGTGGTAAATGTGCACAAGGGACGCCGGAGCGAAGGGGGTTGAGAGATTGAGGGAGGGACAAAGAGGTTGAGGCATGACAGGTGGGGAGCATTGCACACACCCCTGGCCAGAGAAAGAGGACGACCAGCACCAGCCTTCAAGGCTCAGTTGCTGTAGTAGCCAAAGCCCGCTGTGATGTAGCAGGGCAGATTTTCTAGTCGGTAACATCGAGTCCATTATTCTTGCGCCCAGAAAACCAGGTGCAGGAACACCGAGCCATTTGTGATCATGTGGAGCGATAGCCCACCCAAGGATACCACTGCACCTGACTCATACTCAGGCCCTTTTGGTTAAACGTCCGCACTGTGGCATGCTGTAACCCATTATGATACCCTAAATAACAGAAATCTTTGGTACCCCAATGTTTGGTAGGTTTCACTCTAAAATAAACACCTCGACTTTAAAGAATGTTCTAAATTGGGGAGGTCTATTGCAAAATGATCACAAGTCACATGCTGGACCACTAAGATAAAGACTGTATTTTAGGTGGAATTCAGGACTGTGTTAGTTTAAGACAAATGTGTACACCCTCTAAGCAAGGCAGAAATCAAATCCATCCACACACGAAACAAGGAGTAAGCAAGGTCAGGGAATGAAGGACCACAAAAACAGACCCTTGGGGGCCATATGTATGAAAAACGCGCTTTGCGATTCTCAAATTGAGATTTTTAGGGACTCGCAATTAAAGAATCGCAAAATGCAATGTATGTTGGATTTGCTAAATATTTTGCGAATCCTACATATTCCTTGTTTGCAAATCGCAAATTGAGATTCACAAATAAGGAATACCTCCCCATTCATTCCTATAGGCTAGAAGGCCCATAGGAATGAATGGGAAGACATTCTCAATTTGCGATTCTCAATTAGAGAATCGCAAATTGAGAATGCAATTTCAAGGTTGCAAGGGTGTCAATAGGACACCATGTTGCACCCCTGAAATAAGCATGTGTGCACTTATGGTGCACATACATGCCCTAAGGGCATGTTTCTGCGCCACATGGCACTTGGAAAAAGGCAAAAAAGTGCATTTTTCAAAGAAATCGCAAATTATCACCAACCTCAAGTTGGTGGTAATTTGCGATTTCTTAAGCCAAAATTGTACAACTTGGGTGCTTCCTACATTGCATTTAAGGAATCGAAATTTGGGATTCCTTAAATGCATTCGCAAAATAGGGAATCACAAATTTTGCGATTCCTTATTTTGCGAGTGGGTTTTTGTGTGCTACATTGCACACTACCTAAATTGCGATCGCAATTTGGCTTCATACATATGGCCCTGGGTGAGAATTTGACATGAAAAATAGGTATATGAAAAAACACAAATCAAATTGGTAATCAGGAGGAATGAGAAACACACATCAGATTGGTTTACCAATGCACAAGGATTGTCATAGCCATGCCAGGTTCAAGGGGGAGCAAAGGGTACAGAGAACCTCCAAATGTATAGCCTCCATAAGTAAGTATGTACATTAGTGTGATTGTGTCGCCAGGCATGTTCTAATATTAGCTGTGTCTTCCATGCAGCATCTGGTACATTTGGTTGCACCTGTGTGTCATTGTATCAAGACAGATTTGAAAATGCATCAACATGAGGTTTCTCCTGTGTTCGCCTCCAACTACGTTCAGTATACTTCGACTGGAACTATAAAAGTCATCACTGTGATCCTGGGAGCAGTCGATCTTCAGGTTCAACTAGTTCTGAGTTGATGAAGCTCTACATGTACTTCACCCATCGGTTGTGGGGCCAACTACAACAGCAGACTGTCCAGAGTGTTGCATTGGGACATCAATCTGTCCTCTTCAAGAAGGATCCAAGCGCCCTAAAAAAGGCTCCTTTCTTTACGCATAATAAAGGGCTTCTTATTTGAAGATCTATTTTTTCATGCAAGTGCGTAGCTTGCATCAAAAAAGCGAGAATCAAAGTATCAGGAAGTGCACGGTTAACTGAGGATGAATTTTCACAAGAGACAAACAGGAGCTACACAAAATGAATAGGAGAAATGAAGAGATCATTTGAGAAAAATGATCCACCTACGAAAAAAGGAACAGGGTACAGTCACCCCAATCGTGTGCCAAATCCACTGATAACTGGTGAACCCCCTTTGTCAAAATCCACAGAGCTACCTCACCAATTCCACTATTCAAACATTAATATATTAAGTAGCTCATGCGATACTCACTTTTACCGCCAGTTAAACATGCCTATGTCATAAACTCAGTCTGCCCATACCTACCACATTGTTCTCTAAATCTTTGAGATGGGGATGACCATCATCAATACACCAAGCCGCACCTGTTATTTGCCGTTCTGAATAAGCTTTGGCCTCTAAAATAAATGGAGGGTGGTACACAGGTGTTGTAAATCACAAAGAAGGCTTAGGAAACGAGTGTATGTAGGTTAGCATCCAAAGCACATGCGCAATCTGGAAAGAATCATTTCAATGTAGGTCTTCCACGGGGGAGAAGAATGAAGAATGTCAGCCCCATAAACAGTGATGAAGATTTGTAGTCACTGTCAACCCCCTACTGTCATCACTTCTGACAGCATGCCATTTGCTTCCGATGGATAGTGACAGCATGCCATTTGCTTCCGATGGATAGTGACAGCATGCCATTTGCTGCAGTGGTTGCTGATAGCATGCCATTTGCTGCCAATGGATGGCGACAGCATGCCATTTGCTGCAGTGGTTGCTGATAGCATGCCATTTGCTGCAGTGGTTGCTGATTGCATGCCATTTGCTGCCGTTGGATGGCAACAGCATGCCATTTGCTGCTGATGGTTGGTGACAGCATGCCATTTGCTGCTGATGTTTGGTGACAGCATGCCATTTGCTGCTGATGGTTGGTAACAGCATGCCATTTATTTGCTGACAGCATGCTATTTGCTGCAGATGTTTGGTGACAGCATGCCATTTGCTGCAGATGGTTGGTGACAGCATGCTATTTGCTGAGGTGGTTGCTGATAGCATGCCATTTGCTGCCGATGTTTGGTGACAGCATGCCATTTGCTGCCGATGGTTGGTGACAGCATGCCAGTTGCTGACGATGGATGGTGACAGCATGCAATTTGCTGCAGATAGATGGTGGCAGCATGCCATTTGCTGCGATGGTTGCTGACAGCATACCACTTGCTTCGATGGTTACTGAGCAAGCCATTTGCTGCCGATGGATGGTGACAGCATGCCATTTGCTGAAGATAGCTGGTGACAGTGTGCCCCCCTGCTTGAGTATCACTAGTGACATTTGACCTCTGTTATATCTTACTAATGATGACAGCAGACGTGTTACTCAAGAGTTCTGATGACAGCACTTCACCTGCTGAAGATGGCTGAGGGCTGCTTGGCTGAAGATGAAGTTTGCTGGTAAAAGGGGCCCATTGCTGGTGCCAGCTGCCCGCTGCTGAGGTTCAGTATTAACAGTCCGCCGTGCCCCCATGGATGATCAGACGTGGCTGTAGTCTCTCTGCTGGTGAATGCTGTGCCTCTATTGAAGAGAGCACCGTTGCTATTTGTAGCTGGTATACTAAGGGTACGAGCCAATGCCAGACCCCACATCTACAGGGCATCCTCTGTCTGAAGATGGCACCCTGAGTACCACAGGTATAGCTACAACATTCTTAATTGGGGATCAATACTGCATCCATTGTATAGTGAGTTAGCTCTAAATGCGTTTACTCATTCCTTTATTCAGGGAAATATTCTCTCTCCATGATCGATTCACCATAGCAATGACACCTTGTCCCCATAGGGAGGACCACTTTAGATGCAGTGCTTACATAAGTGATTCTTTGTATTCTTGAGTGCATAAAGGTATACATAAATATGACAAAAACACAATGTTTAACCCGTATATACTTTACTGTCCTTGTAGATTGTGATAGTAGTAGCACTTCATAGAAAGCGTATAAAAGGCGATAATTTAAAATAAAGACAAACACATGCTCAATTGAGCGCCCCGTGCACTTCGGAACAACCCCGGCTTTAACTGCATGTTTGACGCTATTAATGTCAAGGTCACAGCCCACCTCTTGCACCTGTAGAACAGTGTGGAACGACTAAAGAAGCAAGTAAAAGGCGATCCCAATCCAGCACGAACCGGAATAGCAGGCGCCGAGAACCTTACCTGACTGGAGGACACGAGTGCCTCTTCTCGAGTGCCCTGCAGCTGCCCTTCGCCCTTATATGCGGCGCTCCGCTCCTGCAGAGGATGGCATGTGGGGTGTACGGTGTCCGGCAGGCGCTGGGTCTTTCCCAGCTTTTGCTAAAAGACACAGAACTCCGACTACCCGACAATGTAGGGAATGCACATCTGGAGGCGGATCTAGTGACAAGCCCCGATGACAGGATGGCTCATCCGACTGGTTCTGGCCAGGCGGCGCGGCACACCCGGGCTGCGAAGGTAATAATGCACCGGCAGCGCTGCCGGAAACAGGACTTCTATGTGGGTGCATGGTGGGGTGGTCTGCAGCCGGCCCCAGCAATGCGAGGGGGTGCAAATGGGTCAGGGCACAGGGGTTATGAGAGGTGTCATAGTTGGTGCCAGCAAGGGGGCATTGAGGGAGGGTCCTCAATGCCCCCATGCTCAAGGCTGGAGCGAGATATTGGGCTTTTGGGGAATAGATTGAATGGGTCCTACCAAAGGGGTCGAGGCAGTGGCTCTTCAGCTGAAGCAGGCCACTGGGGTTTATGGGAAGTGGTACCGATGGAGGCAATGTGGGAGGGTCCGAGGCTGGGTCAAGACACAGGCCCCCGCCAGGGGCAACACAGAGGGCACTGCCAGGACTTGGCATTAAGGATTCTTTTATGTTCCAATTTAAGAACGTCATGGCACCAGAAAAGGCAGTGCCTCGTCTTTACTGTACATCAAGAAGGGGCTCAACAGCAGTGTTAGAAATGTCTTTTTGTCACTGACAAAGTTCTCGATTTTTCAAGTTTCCAGGTTAATTGCAACAGACCAAGCTGGAAAAAAGTACGTTATTTTTTGCAGACTCGCTACAGGCAGCTCGAGCTCTCTTTTGCACACATCAAATACTACATCGGGTGGGCTTGGGCTCTTCCCCTTGCTCCTGATTGGATGGGTTGCTGGTCCATTCCAATCCTCTGATTCAATGGCTGTCATCCCATTTCTTATGTTTGTCCCACCTCTGGGCATTTAGGTTTCACCCTGCTCTTTGATTGGTTGACTGTATCCTTTTACTGCTGACATTAAAGTTACTATTTTTCCCTATTTTCTTTCAGTTCTGAATTAACACTAGATGCAAGGGCATTTCCTGTCTCTGGCACCTTACGTGCACTTTCTCCCAATTCTATCTCTCTTGCCCCACTTCACAAATCCTTTCATCTCCCAGGCCATCCTTGGCTATTCTGCTTGCTGACCCCACAACTGACTCATTACCCTCTGTTCCTTGCCTTGACACCATTTTGCTACGGCTCGATGCTTCTATGTCTCTTTTCCTTGCTTTCCCACTGGCCTGCCACTCTACTCTGTTGGCTTTATCAGTGCTTGTTAAAATTCACTAGTATTGACAAAGCCAGTACCAATGACCCGCCGTTTTAGAAGGTTCTTTGTTTGTACTTCTATCATGTCCTTCAAATGGTGTGTATTGGCAAAGTGCCAGCCATCTTGGAAGTATTAAAATTAGCATTCCAAGATAGCCTGATAAAGCTGCAAGTTTTGCCACTGATTTTGATGCAGTTTTGCAACCAATAGCAAATACAATAGCTGTGACTGAACCTGTGGAAGTTTATTTCCTAAGCTTAAAAATTGGCTGCCACGTTTTATCAAGAAACAATGTGGCAGCCATCTTGGAAGCAGAGAAAATAATGTTCAAAATGGCCGAATTACATTTTCAGTACCTCCAAAATGGCGGTAAATCATCACTAGCCTATTTCTTCCTCTCGTTCCTAGTACATTCCTACCTTACCCAGCATCCAAGTCTTTTGTAGGATCAATGTTTCCCACCTAACACTTTTTATGTCTGTCTCCCTTTGGAGAAAACTCTCAGGTTGTGGGGGTCATTAGGTTTTTGCACTTCAGCAACAAATTATGGGAGTGTTTCTGAAAAACAAAAAAATATTGTGCATGACCATCAGAGGTATGGAGGATGTGCACCAAATGTTTAGTGCCTTCACTATCACAGAGATCACTGAGGGGCTGGCGGTGATCTCTAGCTATGGCAAGTGGTAGGTAATTACCTCCTCCACCTTGACAGATGGCGGTCCTCCCACCATGCCTTAAATCAGACCCAGAGTCTTTAAACAATTTTTTTTGTCCTAAATCTTCTCTAAGGGTTTAGCTGGAGGAGTCTGAAGAGCTCAAATGACTAGACGAAGATCTTTAGGAGGCACCGAAGTCCTCACTTTTGGTTGCGAAAAATAAAACAAGACAACAAAGGTAACACAAGATCTTCTACCTGCGATGTGAAAGGATTGAATGGAAGACCATTGTAAACTTAAGATGGAGACCAAGAGGCCCAATTGAAAATGTTGCTGAAACAACTGAAGAAGTAGTTCTAGGGAACACTCAGATTGGGACACGTTAGTGAGATAACACCTTGTTAAAAGGACAGCCAGCGATTGTCATAGGCCTGAAGAGTAGAAAGCCTACGTAAAGTCTGAATCAAGAGGGGTACTGGAAGAGTGAGACCTAGCTGTTGAAGCCCTGCCCTTTCAACTTCCACACTTAGAGCTTCAGAAGCTCACACAGGTGGTTGCTAGAGGTAGATGGCTCATTGGACATAAAGTCAGAGGAAGAACATATTCTGGTTCCACTGATATTTGACAGAGAAAGGAAAAATACAACTTCCTGGCCCAAAATTAAAGGATCACAATCATGACCCTTCCTGCCGGACTAGGAGATGAGCAATCAATGGACACAAAATGTACTGTATGCCAAAGGGGGTTAACCCATTTAACTCCTTTATGATTCTTGTATGTACCTTATATAACTTGACCTCCATAGACTGAGGCAATCATTAATTCCCAAGGTTGTTTGGCCAAGGAATCTGGTGAAGAACCAAGAAAGTATGGCGTCTACATGGTTTGTTAATAAATCGATACTGAAGTTTCAAATTATCTACAGACTGCTTGGACGATAGTGTGAGAACTAGTAAACTCCTGGAACAAGGGAAAGTCATACTGCTTTAGAATTGCCCACTCCCTGAATGTAAATTGCCTTTATGGGGGGGCACCACGGCTTCTGCCCAGGTCAGGCGTTGAAAAGTTAGCTGATTATGATCCTGAACCATGTCCAAAACTGCTGATAGAGGTATGATTTTGTTATTGTGTGTCATTGCAAACTACAATTGTTCCGCCTTGGATCTTTTCTGCAAAAGTCTGTAAAGCTCTCTGTACTGATGTTAGTTTCCTCTAATTGGAAGTATGTTTCTGCTAGTGCGTTGCCCTATGTCCTTGAGCTTAGGTCGACCCGAGGGGCATATTTACAAGGGGATTGTGCCACCGGAACATCACTTTTTCCGATGTTCGGGTGGCGCAGTGCCCTGCTTTATATGTACAAACAGCATTAAGCCACTTTGTATGGCTTAATGCAGCTTTGTACATGTTGTCCCCTTTCATGCAGATATCTGCATGAAAGGGGCTTGCAATGGGTGTTCCACCGCAACAATCACAACACCCAATGCTTTAAGAAGCCGCGCCAGATTTACGAGGATCTGTGGGTCTTATTTAGAAGCCCTTTGTGCCGCCGGTGCATCACTTTTTGTCACGCAACAGCAGTGCATTTTGCTGCACCATATTTACAAGGACAGGAAAAGGATAGAGTAGCTTGATCTCCATAGACTGAGGCGATCAATTATTCCCAAGGTTGTTTGGTCAAGAAATCTGGTGAAGAACCAGGAAAGTATGGCGTCTACATGGTTGGTTAATAAATCGATACTGAAGTTTCAAATTGCATTCTGCAGCACACATAGATAGAGGAAATCACCTCTTGTGAGGAACACCTACCTGCACATTAACAATCATTTAAAAAAATAAAAAAAAAGACTTTTTGCAAGATCTATGTGTGCTAACGCAGCACACAAAGAAATTGAAAAACGTTGTTTCGGATTGTTTACGTGCATGAAAGTGCACTTAAACCATCATCCCCATGACGCAGGCATCCTCTCACCACGGTGCAAGGGTGCCTGCATCAGCGCATGGCAGCCAATTGTGCGCCAGTGCAGGGGAAAGCACAGGGATGAGACATATTATTATAAATATGTTGCATCCCTGTGCTTTGTAAGTGCTGCAGCGTGGCACAGCCAAAGGGCTTGAAGTGCAGCAATGTGGCATTTTCTTGTAAATGAGGCACTGTGAATCTGAGGTAGTGCCAAAAATGAACTCCACTGAATAGCAGGCGTTAGATTGGTGCAACAAAGAGAAATACTTTTATTTCTCCTTGTTTTTGCTCTTTCTATGTGTGCTGCATTCCACAGCACACTTTGAAGGAGGAAATCGCCTTTAAATATCGTTTATGTGCAGGAAGGTGTCCCTTCCTGCAATCAAACAATCATTCCCTGCAACACAGACACCCTTGCACCATAGTGTAAAGGTGGCTGCATTGCAGGGAATCATCCCTGCAATTAAGGCACCCTTGCACTATGGAGCAAGGGTGTCTGTGTTGGCGCTAGGCAGCTTTTTTTAGCACCAGCACAAGGAAAAAAACAGGGGTTGCGCCAGATTCTTGTAAATAAGGTGCCTCCCTGCATTTTTTAAATGGCGCAACGCTGCTAAATTACCTACAGTGCCCTACTGCACCATTTCCCTTTAAATATCCCGCCCACTGTCAACACCACCACTGGCCTGCAGGTGTTTATTGTGAGAATCAGAGGTGTGTGACAAAAAGGGAAAAGCCCTCAGCAACTCTGCGCTGGTAGGCTTGATAGTGGGAGGAAACATGATTTAGAAGTTCATAAGAATATGTTGAACCCATACCTCCTCCTTGTGAAAAAACTCAAATCAGGGGAGCTAACAGTTTGGAAAACACTTGAGGGAAAGGTGTCACTCGGAAAGGCTGGTCATGGACTTCCCATTGTTGATTCCTCATACAGAATCTCAGGAATTGTTGATGACAGAATTGAATGGGGTCATGTAGAAGTGTATGCTGAAGATCTGTGGGCATCAATATCTACCTTTTGGATAGCAGTGGGAGAACATGTTGTTGCATCTTCAATTTGAAATGTGAGATCTTTACAAAGAAGTTGACTTTCTTTCAATCGCTCACCAGTCTGTAATATTCTGACAACGAGTACCTACCCTTATCCTCATCCTCATCCCTGACTGGGGCTGGAGAGATTGCTGTCTTGAGAACAAAAGTCCTGATGCTACTTGCTCATGCCTGTGCGTCTGCTAATCTTAAGGCCAAGGAATAGAAATTACACTAGAATCGGGGGGTATGAGAGGTTGATGACATATCGCGATGTCACTGCCTCCAGAACCCATTCAGAATCTGACGTATGCCATTGCGGAGGAAAGTGACACAGCTGACCTCCCACTGGACTTCTCTCTACACACTGGATATCAGCTTGTTCAGGGCCATTGTTGAATCTTCCCTGAGGAGTGCTGTTGGTGTCATAACGTAGGACCATGCAGACCTGTAGTTGAAACTGAGAGCAATTAGAAGCTTAATCAATCATTTTCTGATGGGTTACTCATATATATTTTTATCCATATCAAAATATTTGGATCATGACTTGAAAGGTTGTGCAAGTTTCTGGCTCTTGAAAGATATATGAAGAACCGATCCAAGCTCACACCAAATAAGAGAGAGGACCATTGCTTGGATGACTTTTTTGTAGGGCATGCTCAGCTAGGGAAGTTATTTTTTCGCCAACTAAGTTTCAGTTGGAAGTTTGTGTTTCTTGGCCTTCATACTGATATGGGCATCAAAAACAATGTGGTGGATGGAATGCTTGAATTAATCTCAGCAATCACTCAGGTCATTGTTCGGTCACCATGCAATCTCATTTTGGACCCAGCCATCTGAAAATCAGTCTTGACCCTGCTGCAAAAGGAACATTCTAGCCTGAACTGCCAGACCAGGTCCTCCCTGAGCTGAAACACAAACCGTTCAGGCCCAGTTCCACCCTTGTTAAGGCTCATCAGCCAGGTATAGCTTGGTTCCAGTGGCACAGTGAGTGCAGGACCCACATCTGGGCATACATGTCACTAAGGGCATTAAAAAAAAGGTGATGGATGGAATGCTTTAATTATTCTCAGTCAATCACTTGGGCCGCATCCCCATCCATCATTTGTTCTCTCAATATGCGGCTTCAGTTTGGACCCAGTCATATGCAAATCAGTCTTCACCCTGTTCCTAAAGGAAAGTCCAGCTGGACTGCCAGGCCAGGTCCTCCCTGAACCTGAACACAAGCAGCCCAGGATCATTTTTAGACTTATTAGGGCTGATCAGCTAGGTATAGCTTGGTTCCAGTGGCGCCGTGAGCACGGGACCCACGTCTGGGCATACCTGTTACCGAATTTCTTTTGCACCAAGAGCATTCAGTCAGTCTGAATTTTCAGTTTTTTTCTTTTGCATGCCAAGAATATGATCTTCTTTTTGGACCTTTTTACTCTGAGATTTTAGTTATGGAATTGTGGAAGAGGTTAGTTGATGTATTTGTGTTTTGGTATTCTGAAGGATGAGTAAAACAGTTCGAGACAGCGCTCATAAACATTTCTGTTTTCCCCTGGTGGAAGAAAGATGATGCTCATCTTCAAATAATGGATATTGTGTGTATTAATGCAACTACGCCGCCAGTTTTGCTTTCCCTGTCAGGGCATACACTATCATAACCAGGTAGAATCAAGAAGTCCATGTTGGGTTGTAATGTTTCATTGACCAACATCTCTGTCAGGACTGTGATGTTGAGTTAGCGATTTTGATCCTGTGTTCGACAGCAGATCTGCTCTTATTGAATAATCATCCTATGTTAAATGCGGTGGAGTATTCACTAGGGAAAGATATTAATAGAGTTTCTTAAAGGTTTATGTGCTCTTTTCAATTGAAGGAACATTTGTTTCTGGATAATCCGCTCAAAACAGGGCTAGATTGTGCCTCTGGGGCTATGTTTCTTTCATCGGCTTTGGTAGGTGACATTAGGGCCTTTGTTTGCCACAGTATTTGATATCTTATCTTAAGCAGATAGTTATCCTCCCAGTTGGGATTTTATTTCTTGAGGACAAAATGGCAGGGTCATTTTATACAGGAGAGGTAGATAGTGGGATCTGGGAACAG
Organism: Triturus cristatus; assembly: GCF_964204655.1. Taxonomy (NCBI): domain Eukaryota; kingdom Metazoa; phylum Chordata; class Amphibia; order Caudata; family Salamandridae; genus Triturus; species Triturus cristatus. The sequence goes on from NC_140590.1 coordinate 563,801,475, forward strand.
AGTGTGAAATTTCCGGCTGTATTGGTTTGATGTATGTGAATTAATGAAAAAAAGAAAACTGAGAAACCATATTTGATGGGAAAACAATTTTAAGGAAATGCAAATACATTGAAAATATAAAGAAGAATTTTAAAGGAAAGATCATTTTAAGTAAGAGTCCAAAATTACATTAAACTAGGCTGGAGTTTAGGGATGGTGAGGGGGTTTAAGTTCAGGAATGTGTGATGGTTAGGGATGGTGACATATTTTAGGGAACAGATTTGGGAAGAGTTTAGGGGTGGGGAGTGTTTTTTAGGGTTCATGGATGAGTTGAGTTTAGGGATGTTGAGGGGTTTTTAGGGTTCAGGAATGGATGGAACTTGGGGTGGTGAGGTGTTTTACATGTTTGGGGATGGGTGGAGTTTAGATGTAGAAAGGGTTTTCAGGGTTCAGGAATGGGTGATGGTTATGGTTGATGAGGGTTTTTAGAGGTCATGAATGGGAGGTGTTTAGGGGTGATGAGGGTTTTTTAGGGTTCAGGTATGGGTGGAGTTTAGGAGTAGTGAGAGATCTTTAGGGTTAAGGGATAGGTGGGGTTTAGGTATATAAAAGGACTGCTAGTATTCAGAAATAGTGGATTTAAGTGGTAGTGAGGCGCTTTAAGGTTCAGGGAGGGATAGAGTTCAGGGGTAGAAAGGGCTTTTAGGATTCTCAAATTGGTAGAGTTTAGTGGTCAGGGATGGGTGTTGTTTAGGTGTGGTGAGGGATTTTTATGGGTTAGGGATGGATGGTGTTTAGCGGTTGTGAGGGGATCAGAAATGGATGGTGTTTGGGCGGTGGGGGTCAGTGGATTAAAGGCATCCAAAGTAATTGTTTGACAATTTAAAAGATTTACATCCAAAATAATGCCACTTGAAGTAAATCAATAATATAGTAATCTCTGACAAAAAGGTTTCTGAAAGTAAGATCTACAGCTGTTGCATTTCCCCCTTAAAAATAAATATGCAAAGCCAATTAAAAAAGTCTTTCCATAAATTAGTTTCTATAAAATTGCAAATGCCATTCATCCTGAAAATTTCCATTAAACAGTTTAGGTAAAATGGCTTCTCAGTAATGGCATTCCTTGAAATATTTTTTCTATGAAATCGCATACAGCCCTTTTGGAGACTTGATAATTTTAGTTACCTTAAGGCTGGGCTTCAATGAAGAGTTTTTCATTTCTTTTGGGTTTGTTAGGGAAATTCAATACCATCTCACAATAGATACTGCTGTTCTGACTGGCTGATAAAGGGGTGGGTGGCACTACCCTGCAATGGAGCTGGGCCCAAAATGTATCAAATTTTGACTCAGCACAATGCAGCAAGACAACTTGCTGCGGCAAATGGAGAGGAATGGTGCACATGGTGGCTTCCTAGACCTAACGCAGACACTCTTGCGCCATGGTGCAATGCTGCCTGTCGCAGGCAGGATTGTTTTTGTGCACAAAACAATCCTTGAAGTCTTTTCCTTTTTCTAAGTGTGCTGCAAAATGCAGTACACTTAGAAAGAGGAAATAACAAGGAGAAATAAGGATATTTCTCCTTGTTGCACCTCCATCGGTAAGACCTACAATGGTGATGCATTCCCAGGTTTACCAGTCGTGGTAAATCTGGGAATGCACCCAAAATATATGGGTGCATGCGTGGGAACACCAGTGCTCCACCCATGTAATGCCTTCCTGGTGCAGGGTACCGCAAGTCTGCGACTTGCACTGCCTTGCGTTACTCCAGGTTTATCAAGCAACACTTAGGCATGCAGGTGGCCTTGCGTGACACAGGAGCAATGCAATCCTTTCATAAATCTGCCTACCAGACTTTTATTGACACACAGGGGACAATCAGTCATGCTGGAGCCATTTTCGTCCCTTTCATAATCACTTAAAAATGAAGGGCCATATTAGCAACAAACTGCGATAAATATTGCAAGGCGTGAAATATTTAATCGCCAGCTATCGCTGGAATATATCACCATGCTAACGCTGTATTAGCAACAATTAGCGCTATGGCGATTAATATTCCAGCGATAGCGGGAGGGAAGGGCCAACATCGCAACAAAACCAGCGATGTTGCATGGGGAAGGGGGAAATCCTTGCTGAGACGACCCTGTGGTCGTATCAGCATAATCCACCCCCCATGTTAGGTATGGTTAAGTCAGGAAAATAGCAGGTGTTAAAAAACCGGCGATGACCCTGGTTAGCGCGACTTTTCACATCGCTAGCCAGGGCCAGGGCCTCCTTGCTAATAGACGATAGGCCTGTTAGCGGCTGTTTACCAGGTCTGTTGGTCAGGAATGCCTACTTTGCATGTCATTAGCGATAAATATCGCTGACATGCAAAGCGGCACCCAAACTGGTCGCTTTCATCAGAAAGCTGTCGCTAACTGCTGTTGGCGACAGCTTGCTGATAGGGCGATAGAATTATCGCCGCTTTAGCAGGAAAAGGTCCCTCTAAAGCGGCGATATTACCCTTGCTAATATGCCCGAAGTTCCTCAGGCATCCTCCCTGAGACCTACTCTATTAAATGTGAATAAGTCACCTTTGGCCTCCTTTGTTGAATCCTTCGGCATTCGGGCGATCTCCTATCTGGATGATACCCAACTCATTCTTTCGCTTTTTATTTATTTTATTTTATTTTACGGAGTTTTATATTGCGCGAACTTGACCCGAAGGTATTGGGTATAAGAGTGCTTTACATAGCACCAGTTGCGTTACATGAGGACATTCATTTTTGTTAGGCACGGGGAGATTAAGTGGTTTGCCCAGAATCACAGGATGTTCAGCGTCATTGCCGAGACTCGAACCCAGTTACCCAAAGTCGAGGTCAACCGCCCTAGCCGTTAGGCCAAATCCTCTCCCCTGGGCAATAACTCCATAGTCTGACAGCAAGGCTTTAAGAACTATTTACTAGAGGTGGTGGAATGGATAAACACGAACTATTTGCAATGTAACTCAACACTGAGAGTCTCCTTTTTGACATTCATGCAGCCTGCTGGTCTAATGACCGGTAGCAAGCTAAATTAGCCCAACTACAGCCCCTACACTGGAAGCTAGAAATCTTGGGGTTAAGTTTGATGACAGGCTTTCCTGTCGACCTGAAGGGAGTGGCCCTCAAGGGTCACTCGGGTTTTCTAACAACCCCCTGCTATGCCTTCCCAAGAATGAAGAATCGGTCAGACAGTAGAGAATACAAGCTTACATGTTTATTAGAAATACTCTGCAGAGGAGACCATCATAACGTGCACCCTAAGATGTCTGCCGAGGGACTGACCCCCCCAACCCTTTACAGTGAATAATAATTCCTCCCGAGAAACCTCCAACCACGCCCACAATGGAATACTACCGGCCTGGGCCGAACATGAACAAAGAGGCACAGTAAGATGAGCTAACACCTGCCAGACGGGTACATTTTATAAGGAATCTAAGGCCACGGTGTTGGGTCTCAGCTTCTCCTAACGTGCGAGCAGAAACTACACATTCAGATAGGTATGCAAAGGCAAAATGGCCTCTTCATTAATAAGTCGACAAATAGCCTTGGACAGGAAAAAAAATAATAATGGAATACAGTGTTCTGCTGAGGCAAACAATATGAGTGATAACGCCTTCCTCTGGCACAGTCTAAACAGCCTAATAAGAATTACGAAAGGCAAAATGGAGTCACACTCGCTAACTGAAGCCTGCGCATTACGGGGATAACTCAGTGGGTTGCATAACGTGAATACAAATGGCTACTATTTAGCCACACATTGCTAACCTAATATAGCATAAAAAGAGTGTGTTGCAGGGGTGGGAATTTGAAACCTAACAGACCCCATATTAAATTGGTGGCAAGGATGTGTTGTTATCTGATTCCTACATGGAAGAAGATTGTAGAGCTCCTTTCACCTGAACTCCGGAAATTCATAGTACATTTGTTGATTACTTCCAGGCTTGACTATACAAATGCCCTGTTTTGGGCTTGCCAGGCTGTCTGATTAATCACTTGCAAGTTGTCCAAAATGCTACTGCCAGCCTGATGTCACTCAGTATAATCTCGTCTGAAAGAACTTCAAAGGCTCCCTATTATGAAACGCATTACTTTTAAAGCTGTTGTGATTGCGTTTCACTTTTTCAGTTAGGTTGCTCGCAACTATTTATGTAAGAGGCTTTGTCTCTATTTGCCATCCCACCCTCTTAGATCAGCAGAAGCCTTATTTCTGAAAGCTCCTAGGTTTCACTTCCAAGACTAGGGGAGGATGCTCTTTCATGTATTTGTCCAGCATGGCCTGAAATGTCTTGCCTCTCTTTCTTCACCAAATTTCTAATGAAAATCAGCTCAGGAAAAAATCTAAAGACCTGGTTATTTAGCTATTGATAGTCATTTTTGTAGGGTCACTCACTGTCAGTGCTGGGACGCCTGTTTGGCAGCTGTGCTCTTTATAAATCGGATTATTTCATATTGTATTGATGATTGATTCAGGAGAATCTTGTCTAGAGATGTTTGTGTTGGGTCATCACCTCTCCAATGCGACTTTATATCTTCTGCTATGGTGTTAATGGCATTGGACATTATTGAGATGTATGCATTGTGTCAACCTGAACATATGCTGTTCTTTTATGGACCAAAGTGGAGTAGGTCAGGAGTGAGAGTTCAGTCCTTTCATTTCTCAGGGAAATAAAGGCCTTGTCTTCAGTTTGTGGGAAGGGCCCTGGGAGAGTCGCCGAAAGGGGGCATTGGAGGCTAAGGGGACTTAGTAAAGGGCAACCAGGTCAAATGATTCAAAATAAGTCATGTTAGTCGTGGAGGGGAAGTGAATAGTCAGGGCGCATTGTAGAACAGTTACAAAGTGTTGTAGAGGGTGGTAGGTGTTGATAGAGAGCCGGGCATTTAGGGTGGTTAAGGTCAGATGAATTATCAGAGATCAAAACCTGTGTTATGTTATGTTATGTTATTTTTAATTTATTGAGCGCACAGCTACTCGGAAGTGTCCCGGCGCTAACAACAAACAAGGCGGCCAAGCAGCAGATGTCCATTAAAATAGCAATGTCTTCAGGGATTTTCGAAACAGGTACGGATCACAGATAGCCCTCAAAGCCAAGGGAAGAGAGTTCCACGCAAGGCAGGCTCTGCGGGCAAACAAATTGCCCCCCATACGTACAAGCTTAAATTTGGCGGTCTCCATAAGCAGTAAAGCAGATGACCTCAACTTTCTCCTAGGAATGTAGAAGGAGAATCTGTCCTGCAGATACTTAGGGCCCAAACCATAAAGGGCCATGTTGAATAATGGAGAGCATTTTGAATTTAAGACGAGATTCCAGGGGGAGCCAGTGAAGTGTCCGAAGATGGGCCCGAGCACTTTGCCAGGGGGACAGACCGCCCAGGAGTCTGGCTGCCGAGTTTTGGACCACCTGCAGTTTCGAAAGCAGGTAGCCCGGGCAACCTACCAGGAGGGCATTAGCATAATCAAGGCGGGAGAGAAGCAGGGCACGTACCACCGTCTCTCTGTCCCTAGCTGGAAGCAAGGGTAGAAACTTCCTAAGGCTCTTCAGAAGCCCAAAGCAGGTGCCGGCAAGTTTTTTTATGTGCGAGGCAAAGTTCAGATTTTCATCGAACCATACGCCAAGATTTTTGACAGCTCCATTGATTGCCGGAGGACAAGGAAAGCCGGAAGGCCAGAGTCTCGCTCTGAACTCAGAAGGAAAAGAGCCAAAAAGCAGGACCTCCGACTTTGCCTCGTTAATTTCAACTGTGCATTGGCCAGCCACTGAAAGACGGAAGATAGACATTGATGAGGTTTAACCACAGAATCGTCCACCTTATTCCATGTGAACAGTAACTGGGTATCATCCGCGTAGGCCATCACTTTAGCCCCCAGAGACTCCGCCAGAAAAACAAGCGGAGTCAAATAGATGTTAAAAAGCAGAGGGCTAAGTGATGACCCCTGCGGTACCCCCGTGGTAACCCTCAAAGGGACCGAAGCACAAGGAGGAATCCAAACCTGCTGCATCCTACCCTCCAAAAAAGAGCTGATCCAAAGCAGAGCTTTCCCAGAGACTCCGACGTCAGAGAGGCGGTCGAGGAGCATAGCATGAGGCACCGTGTCGAACGCCGCCGAGAGATCAAGCAGTATCAATGCTGCTCTCCCACCGGCGTCCAAGCACTCTCGAATGGATTCCGAAACCTCCAGCAACGCGGATTCGGTACTGTAGGAGGCACGGAAGCCAGACTGCGCCGGATGAAGGACGCCTGCCACCTCGACAAAATTGGTCAGTTGGAACGTGAGCGCCTTCTCGCAGACTTTAGCCAGACTAGGCAAAAGCGAGATAGGTCGGTAATTTTCGGGGAGCAGCGGATCAAGGGATGGCTTTTTAAGCAGTGGCAAAATTAAAGCATGTTTCCATGCCCTGGGAACATGTGCTTTCCTAAGTGATTGGTTGACCAAGAAATTAACCTCAGAGTTTACGGTATCTGCCACGTCCGAGAGTAATCTGGCCGCGCATGGATCATTTGGCGAGCCAGACTTGAGGGCTCTGAGAATTTTGAGGGAGTTGGACAAGTCAATCGGACAGAACTCAGAGAAGACCCTGGTCGAAGAAGCCCTGGGCAGGAAGGGAATTTGTTCAGGACTAGTCGACTTCATTGAAGGTCGAAATGTCTCCTGAATGCTAATAATTTTGTCCTTGAAAAAAGATGCCAGAGTGTTACACCAGGCCTCCGAAACAGAGGCCACAGCTACATGGGCATTAGGAGCCAAGAAGCTCTGCACTATAGAAAAGATCTCTTTAGTGTTGTTATTTGCACGTTCAATACGTGCAGCATAGTACAGGCCCTTGTCCTCCCTAATCGCTCTGTAATAGAGTTTTTGTTTGGATCTAAGAAGCATTTTGTCATGGTGAAGATATCCGCCGATACGCCAAGACCTCTCTGCTACTTTGCAGGTATGCTTAAGGCTCCTCAACAAAGGAGTGAACCATGGCTTAGAAGGAGCCTCTCTTCTCAGCTTAACCGGCCCCGCTATCGACCCCGACGCCACAGCACCTGAAATCCACTCATCGAATTGAGTGACGTTGACTTCTATATCAGTGCCAAAGGTGGGCCGAGAAGCATCAAGTGCGAGACTGAGCTGAGAAGAAACCACCTTCTTTGAAAGGGGCGGGCGTTTACTGAAGGCTGATTTACAAGAATCTTGTAATGCCCAGGAAAAAAAAATAGGGAAATGATCCGACCAAGCCACAGGACGCGGCTTCATGACCGAGGTAGGGAAATTAGTGGCAATCATATCAAGAGTGTGCCCAGCCTGATGAGTTGGGAACAGGACCATTTGAGAAAGGTTAACAAGATGAAGTGCGTCAGAAAAAGCAACAGAATCTGCCTCTTCGCTACAGTCAAGGTGGATATTAACGTCCCCAAGGAGAACAAACTTTGAAAACCTCAAAGCGCGCTCAGCCAAAGCCTCGCCAAAGGATGCCAAAAATTTCACAGCAGAGCCAGGGGGCGGTATATCAGAGAACCACCAAGAGTGAATTGGGCCGATAGTTGGAGATTGAAGTGCAAGACCTCACAATTGCCCCAAAGAGTAGAAGATTCACTCCGAAAAGTCCAATTGTCTCTGTACCAAATGGCCAGGCCACCCCCTCTGCCAGAACAGCGATCCACCCGGTGGACTTTGAAACCCAGGGGAGTAGCCATATCGACTAAGGGATTAGAAGAGGGATCAAGCCAAGTCTCGGTCACAAACAAGATGTCAAGTTTGTTATCAGTGAGTAAGTCAAAAACCTCCAAATGATGTTTGTTCACGGATCTGGCATTAATGAGGCAGGCGCAGATGGAAACTGCACATAAAGTACTGTCCACTGAGCCAGATGGAGTGAGCTCAGGCGAAAAATGAAAAGCACATCTATCACAGACATAGTCTGAATAGGGGAGGACGAAACAGACCTTGTCAGTAGGGCACCGGGGTGGCTGTAAGGATTTGAGCCACTCAGACGACAGGATGACTGGCTCGATGGTGGGACGGGCAGAGTGGCATGCCCTATGCCCTGACAGTGCGCTGACGGGCGCAGATGGGCTTGCCTTAAGCGCGCCTTTGGCGCGCTGTCGGCGCGCCCGCTGCGCTCGTCCGCTGCGCTTCCTGGGCGTCATCTTACATAACCAGTGTGGCTGGACCCGGGGGAACAGCGTGTAACAACTATAGTGCTAACCGCGCACAACGCGCGACGCACTCAAGATGGCCACTGAAATGCCCACGAAGATTCCCCTATCGATCGCTGAAGGCGGTTTGTTTCCCCACAGTTCCGTCAGTGCAAATTCCCACTAATAAAAAATTCTGCCCTCCTTGAATACCCTCGATAGTAAAACAAATTCCCACAAATAATATTTTTCCCCTCCTTGAATTCCCTCGATAATACAACAGTCAGAGCACAAAATCACAACAATACAACAGTACAATCTTAAAAAGAACATCGGAGAAGAGCAGCCTTACTGAAGCACCGCGCCGCCCGAATGGACCGTTTAAAAAGGTTTGCCTGGGCCCGGGGGAACAGCGTGTAACAACTAGAGTGCTGGTGGTTGCAGGTATATTATGTGAATTTAATTTATATTGCTCACGAATCACCCCTGGATGGGTATCTGTACTTACAGGAAGTGTCCTATGTCTGTCCATGGTATGAGGGGTGAGAGTTGTTGAGAGGTATGGGAGAGCTGATGAGAAGTGCTAGTGAGTAAGAATTAAGAAGAAGCAGGGGAGACAAGGTGAAGGGATGCAAATGTATCATTCAAATTTGCATCATAAGGTGAGGCAGCATGACTGGGTGGAACCAGATCACCCAGTATTGTGTCCAGGCCCCAGGGAATGGAGTCCCCGGGAACAAACTTGGCCTAGGAGGGGGCTGCACAGCCCTCCTCCCCTGTTTAAAAAAAAAAAAAAGGCAGGCCTCGGGGGATGGTGTTCCAGGGGCCAAAATTGGCCCAGGGAAGGGGGCACTCGCACCCCCTCCTTTATCAAAAAACTTCTATTCCAAAAAGAAAAAGTCATTCTATAAATACATGGCCTGGGGGATAGGGTCCCCAGGGTGAAAATTGGCCCTTGGAAGGGGGGCCACACAGCTCCCCCTTCCCTCATAATTTAAGAAAAAAGAAAAAGATACTGGCACGATGTTGGAGCCCCCACCCTTTTCTGCACCTCCTGTGTGCTGGTGGTTGGGTATGAAGTCCCCTTGGCTACTGAGGGTCCTTGACCAGCTGGAACTACGGGACATCAGAACAGGTTTAAAGACAGGCTACTTGCCGAGACCAAATTGGGACATCGGATGAGACCCCTCCGAGCCTCGATCAACTGCCCAAAACCTTTACATAGTGTTTTTACAAGTGTCCTTAAGTACGTTGACACTTAAGACCACACACCTTAGCGCGTGTGTTGGGATTTTACTTTTTTTCACGTGGCACTTTTCACTTTGCCACTCACTAGCCTCACTAACCGGTCCTGAAGAAAGCCCCTACCATAATCTTTTTCACGGGCTGAAACATGTAGACCACTCACATAGTCAACTAAGGACAACAATTTCCTACTAGTTGCACTACACATTTTTTAACTATATCCTGAGCCGCCACCTTTAAAGTTTACAGGCAAGGATTCTCAGAGATATTTTCAAGTATAATTCACGTCACATCACACATTCACACCACACCAGCTCCGCTGTAATCAGGCGTCGTAGCACAACTGGGGGGCATTCGGCCAGGCGGTTCGGACCCCAAGGATGAAGCATGACACCAACCAGGTTGGTGTGTGAGGGGTCTTTTAAACAAACCTAGTGGGTCCATGTACTAACCACAATAGTGATTGTATAATACCAACATAGTGGGTTCGTCCACATTGGTTTAGTTGGTGAACAACCCCTTCCATTACCCCCAGTAAGTCCCACACAGTGGGATTACTGAGAGATGTTCAGAAGCCACGCCACCTTTCTCCACCACTCTGCAAAAACTCCTCTTGGCGCACTGCTGGTGGGGGGATGTAGTCCCCTTGGCTGCTGATGGTCCTTGGGGCCAACAAGACCTCATATTACATTCAGTAAGTCGCACACAGTTGGATGGCTGAAAGGTGTTTGGAGGCCACACCCCCTTTCTCCACCACTCTGCAAACACACCTTATGGCGCACTGCTGGTGAGGGGATGACGTGCCCTTGGCTGCTGAGGGTCCTTGGTGGCAAATAAGCCCTCTTGTCACCTCCAGTAAGTCCTACAGAGTGTGATTTCTGAGAGGACTTTGTAGGCCACTCCCCCTTTCTCCACCATTCTACAAATGCACCTCCTGGTGCACTGCTGGTTAGGAGATAAATGCAAAAAGAACAATTGATGGACAGAATGCAGAACAATGTCATACATTCACCCCAGTACAGAGATCTGGGCCTAAATCCATTGTTTATGTTTTTGCTTCCCATGCCATTTCAGTTTGAACCCAGCCATTTGCAAATCAGTCTTGACCCTGCGCCCAATGGGAACAGTCCAGCCCGAAGTGCCAGGCCAAGGCCTCCCTGGCCTGAAACCAAGCATCTAATAAAGTCATTTTGGATGCTGAGGTTTCTTGGGGGCCCAGAAGCCCTCCTCTTACCTCTAGTAAGTCCGACCCAGCAGGATTCCTGAGAGCTGGTCAGAGGCCCGACCCCTTTGTCCCAAAGGTTACAGGGACTTTATAGTTAGGAAACAGATTTTGAAAAACCTTAGAAATTCACTTTAAATAACGAATGGTTACTATGTCGTTATAGTTAGCAAATAGAATTAACTTAAAAAAACAAAAGTTACAGAGACATTATAGTTAGGTTCAGATTTTACTCATACAAAATCAGTGAAGTTTGGCAGTTATAGTTACCTGAGCTAACTATAACATATACCCCCCGCAATGCACTGCTTTTGATCTCACATATTATATCACTCATGATGGTCTATTTGCTGACTAAGGTTTAGGGTGGGTAAGAGTATTAGGGTGGCAAGGATATTTTTAGGGTTTGGATGGGTAAGGGTTTTTGGGTGGTAAAGGTATATCTAGGTCTAGTACAGGTACTTGGGTGGCAAGGGTATATTTAGGGTTTAGGGGGTGCTTGAGTTTAGGGGGTGGAGTGATAAGGTAATCTATATATATATATATATATATGTGTGTGTGTGTGTGTATATATATATTATCTACTGGCGGTTGCCAGTAGATAGTTATAGTTAGGACCGTGTTTCCATAGGAAATCTCAAAATTCTATTTTGAATAACTTTGGCGCCGGTTGACGAATCCTCGCGAAATTTTCAAAACTAATGGGGCGCTCCGTTCAGCTCCCACCCTGAAAGTCTCGGGGTTATTCGCCAAGCGGGGGCCGAGAAAAAAGGGGGGTCCCAAAACGTGTTTTCCCCATGCATTTTTCCATAGGACCTTTAGACGCAGCTACAGCCCGAACGGCTGAACAGAATTACTTGAAATTTGGCAGAGAGGTAGCCATAAGGTCAAGGAAGTGCCTTTTGCAGGTCTGGTGTAAATCTGTTCAGTAGTTCCTGAGAAAATAGCATTTAAAAGCATATCAATATCTATACGCGCGCAGGGTGCGCGCACCATGCACGCACCGTGCGAGCACCCTAACGTGCGCGAGCGTAATTCTGATTGGTGGTTACATGTTAGTCAACGTTCGAATCGGTCGAAATCAGGAAGTGTCGGCCGCCATTTTGTTTGTTTTCAGTGCGAGAGTGAAAAAGGAAGGTGGCAAACGTGAAAAGGGGGCAGGGTAGAGAGTTCCTGACCCCCTAGCCTTTGTCAGGGGGTCCCTGAAGGACCCCGAAGGCAAAAAAAAAATATTATTATTATTTTTTTTTTTTTAAATCGCGGGGTGCGCGCACCGTGCGCGCACCGTGAAAACCAAAAAAAACCCGTACAAATTCACTGAAAAAACCATAGGTTTCACACACGTTATAGTTAGGAATTAGCATTTAAAAAACCTTGCAAATTCACTTAAAAAACCATAGGTTTCACTCATGTTATAGTTAGCTGGATATTTCACTCGTAAAAAACCAATGAAATTCCCCCGTTATAGTTAGTTCAGATAACTATAACTTGCGCGACCGCCACTCTATCACAAGGATGATGTCATCAGTGATGTCATGAGTGATGCCACTGACCATGTCATGAGTGATGTAATATGTGACGTCATGAGCAGTGGATTGCGGGCACGCGAGTTATAGTTATCTGAACTAACTATAACGGGGGAATTTCATTGGTTTTTTACGAGTGAAATATCCACCTAACTATAACATGTGTGAAACCTATGGTTTTTTAAGTGAATATATATATATATATATATATATATATATATATATATATATATATATATATATATATATATATATATTATCTACTGGCGGTCGCCAGTAGATAGTTATAGTTAGGACCGTGTTTCCATAGGAAATCTGAAAATTCTATTTTGAATAACTTTGGCGCCAGTTGACGAATCCTCGCGAAATTTTCAAAACTAATGGGGCGCTCCGCTCAGTTCCTACCCTGAAAGTCTCGGGGTGATTCGTTAAGCGGGGGCTGAGAAAAAAGGGGGGTCCCAAAACGCATTTTCCCCATGCATTTTCCCATAGGACCTTTAGTCGAAGGTACAGCCCGAACGGCTGAATAGAATTACTTGAAATTTGGCAAAGAGGTAGTCCTCAGGTCAGGCATGTGCCTTTTGCATATATGGAGTCTATCTGTTCAGTATTTCCTGAGAAAATTGCAGTTAAAAGTACATAAATATCTATAGCCGCGCACCCTAACGTGCGCGAGCGTAATTCTGATTGGTGGTTACATGTCAGTCAACGTTCGAATCGGTTGAAATCAGGAAGTGTTGTCCGCCATTTTGTTTGTTTTGGGTGCGACAGTGAAAAAGGGAGGTGGCGAACGTGAAAAGGGGGCAGGGTAGAGAGTTCCTGACCCCCTAGCCTTTGTCAGGGGGTCCCTAAAGGACCCCGAAGGGTGAAAAAAACATTTTTTTTATTTTTTTTAAATCACTATAACTATAACTCGCGCGACCGCCACTCTATCACAAGGATGATGTCATCAGTGATGTCATGAGTGATGCCACTGACCATGTCATGAGTGATGTAATATGTGACGTCATGAGCAGAGGATTGCGGGTGCGCGAGTTATAGTTATCTCAACTAACTATAACGGGGGAATTTCAATGGTTTTTTACAAGTGAAATATCCACCTAACTATAACATGTGTGAAACCTATGGTTTTTTAAGTGAATTTGCAAGGTTTTTTTAAATGCTAATTCCTAACTATAACGTGTGTGAAACCTATGGTTTTTTAAGTGAATATATATATATAGATATATAAATATATATATGTGTTTAGATATCTTTATATCTCTCTCTCTCTCTGTTCATTTCAACCTTACCAGGTCATCATCACAGCCTTGATTCTTTTGATTCTTTCTTGTGGGCTATACTAAAGGGATGCTTTGGATTTGAAACGGGAACTTTACCTGTTATCTGCAGTAGCCCTGGGAGGTGGATGTGGCTGGTAGGGTTGCGGAAATCAGCTGTTATATATATATTTTATTACAAAAAGCTTTATACTTACCTGGGTAATACTTACATTTTTGTTGTAATGATATGCTTGGTTAAGGAATATGCATTGTACAGACATGCGTGATAAAGGCATTTGCGTTGTATCACCTCAGCTATCTCAGAAAAATGAAGCCATTCATCGAGAACCCAGACCTCAAAACTGCAGTTCAATCCTTATTCATATCGAGGCTGGAATACGGATGTTCTACCCTCTCAGGGCTTCCAAAAATCTCAACCGCCCCTCTAAAAGCCTGTCTCAACGCCGCAGCAAGACTTATAACAGGATCTAGGAAATTTGACCACATATGACCACACCTTAAGGCACTCAACTGGCTACCCTATGAAGCTCGTATTCACTCAAAGATGGCTTGCATCACTCACAAGGTGTTACACCACAACACCCCCAGTACCTAGCCCAAAAACGTACCTTATCTGGAAGAAACAGACTTTCTAGGAGCGCAGATAATCTACTCCTGAAACCCTCGCAGTTCAACAAGTCTAAAACCTCCAACAGAGCATTTTCTGGAGCGGCGCCAAGAATATGGAACTCGCTTCTGCCATTCATCAGAAAAATCGCCTCGATACCTCTCTTCAAAAAGGAAGCAAAATTATTCTTGATGAGCAAATTCCTCCCTTAAATCCGCACAAACACCACACCAGCTTACTACCTCAAACTTGCCTATGCTCTCCGTCCACTGATATTTCGAAGCTAAGACTTGCACAATCTCTAATTGATTCTTATTGCTCAGAATAATTCTCTATTTTGCTTTTATCCCCCGAACTCTGTTATTCTATGTTGTTACTTGGTATACTATGTTTTTGTATGCCATGTTTTTACTAAATGTGCTATTCACACCTTGCTCACATTGTAAAGCGCTCTGATACCCTACCCTGGGTCTGGTTCGCGCTATAGAAAACTCTAAAAATAAATAAATAAATAAATGGTCGCTTTGTAAAGGCATGCATGGTAATGACATGCGTCGCTCCATCCCACATCCGATAGAGAGCCTTACACTATATAGGAACTTGTTCAAAGGTATGGATCCAGGAGGAGACGTTATGGGAGAAAACCAGGAGGTCGGCTTTAAGCTTAGTGTTTCAGGATATTCATGCATAACTGGTGCTTGAAAGTTTTGGCATCATTTTTAATAAATTCTGAGGGTATGCGATTGGGTAAGGTTCAGGGCTGGATTTGAACAAAAAGGTGTCAGTTTTGACCATAATTATGGGATGGTGCAGATCAAAGCACATGGAAGGAAGCTTAATGCTTAACTGCTTAAACAGAGTGCAGGTTTGAGTCCAGAGGTGGGATTGAGTATCAATTAAGGTAAGTAAATATGTAGAACTTGTGCTCCTTGTTTTAGTGTTTTAGCTAAAAGAGCTAGAGCTAAGATGAGGGGTGAGAAGGCACTTCAATTTAAATTACAACCTTACCCCTCTAAGTAATCTTGCTTTATCATCAACAACTACATGGAATTTTGCCACCGCCCTGCCACATCGGTTGGGAGGAGGAATCAGCTCAGTGTGTCCTTTGGTATACCGTTTGGTAGTTGAACTACTGTATGCAACGCCAAGGAAGTACATTTTCACTGGAAAGGTCGAGTAAAAGATGGAAGAAATAGCTGGAGCTAGACAAAGGCGCTGAGGAAAAGAAAACCCCTGCACTCTGTAACTAGCCCGCACAGCTGGTAACAATGCATTGGGCACATGGGGGTGTGTAGAAGAAAGTGTTAAGAAGCAGGTCACTTGAGGACAGGCATCTTGCAAGGCTCACCTGTCCTGAGGCTGACTTGTTCCTCTTATTGTGATGGTATAATGGATGAAGAAAGACATCTCAGGAGCCAGACGGCAGGATTAGGAAGGATGGCCTGAGTGTGTTCCACCTCTCTCAGGCACCATGTTTGTTTATGGCTAACAGTCTTAACCAGTCACTGATCTCAGCACTCCCAGGTACAGAAAGAATCTCAAGAGTGCCAAGAAGTATAACCCAGAAGGGAGATACTGTCCTTTCCATGAATGACTCACGGAGGAGAAAAATGTTGAGAGGCAATTGAGGGATATAAATATACCAGCAGTCCTTATCGGTCCTATTTTATCCTTATTGCAAGAGAAATAGCAGGTCCCTCACACAAAAATGGGGGAGACAGTCCTAATTCAGTGATTCAATGCAGCAGTTACAGACCCCCAGTTTGTCTTCCAAGTCCTTCAATCCTTTCTCAAAGGTAGATGTCTTGTTTCCAAGTCATGAAAGAGGAGGAGGAGGAGGAGAAAGTCCTTCTTCCGTGTCTCCAGCAGTAGAGAAGAGCCAGGGGAGGCTCTGTGATAGGACTGGAGGCTTCATATTATGCATTCTCTTCTCTGCTTAATATAACAGCAGCCATGCAAGCCATAGCCTCACTAAAATGACCATAACTCAAACCTTAGCAATGCACAGTGTTCTCACAAATGATCTCATTTAAGATGTTATAAGTGGTATTATGAAAGCTATGATTTCACATACTATAAGTGATGTAATATAAACAGGTAGAAAAGATGATCCGTGTGGACTTTACAAGGATGCACTCATGTAATAGCACTCCATGATGCGAATAAACACCTTCAATAATCACAAGTTTAAGTACTCAGTTCATTATGGTTTATTGACGACATAATCCATAATTATAATGTTATTCCAATTGCATTGGTTCCAATGTTTCATTTTCGTTAAGTCATAAGGTTTCAAAATCCATTTGAGTCAACACAGTAGAGATATGAAATATCCCGATGCATTTCGGGTCAAGCCCTTCCTCAGGGGGTTCTCCCTGTAATAGATCAAAAAAGTATATCTGCTTTTGGTCCAAGGACTAGAATGCCGTTCTAAATATTCCTAAATATACAATGTAAATTAATATTTCCATCAAAAGAGTTATCGTTAGTGAACCTGTGGAACAGACAATCACCTGTATGTTGTAAATAAAGTTACGAGGTTGTTGAAGGAAAAAAGAAAGCATGCGTAGTGCAACCAAAAGCAAATATACTTTTTTGATTTATTACAGGGAGAAACCCCCTGAGGAAGGGCTTGACCAATACAATTGGAATAACATTAGAATTGTGGATTATGTCGTCAATAAACCATAATGAACTGAGTACTTAAACTTGTGATTATTGAAGGCGTTTATTCGCATCAAGGAGTGCTATTACATGAGTGCATCATTGTAAAGTCCACACGGATCATCTTTTCTTACGTTCCAACACCCCAAGTATTGGAACGTATAAACACGAATACACTTTGGAGTAACTATTTATTTTAACGGAGTGCGACCGTTCATCAAACTTCCTTCATCGGATATAAACAGGTAGAAGCATTGCATTGTAAAGGTGTGGATTATAGTTATTGTAGTTTGGCTAGTGAGTTAATAACACTGTGTTTGGAGGCGCACAAGTTATACTAATTTGAAGGTAGCGCATAAATGATACATTTAAGCTACAACTATAAGTGCGCTTTTTCGTTTGTAATGATGTTCAGCAATGAGGGCGCACATATAGCTATCTCAAGAAAGTGAGAGGGGCCCTTTCAAACCAAAGGAGTAGGGCACCAAGTAGACTAAAGTCATAAATAGATCCCCTTTGGGTAACTACATACACACTCCATACAAGCTCAAAGGAGAATTTTCTATCACCAAAGCATAAACAACTTGTAGCCTGCAAATTATCAAAGAAACTAAAAGAATGGACATAACAAATTTATTATTCATAGATTAAAAAACACATAAATGTTATATAAAATAATGAATTCAGCAGTTACTAAAAACAGTTATCAATATGGCTGTCTCCAAAAACATTTTGTTTCACAAGCCTCAACAATTCATAAATACACTTCTTAAAAACATTTATTGCACAAAGACCTAAAAACATATACTATGGGAGAACAAGCAAAAACATTACTTCTAATCATTAAAGCACAACACCAGTCTAGCACAGATCACTTTTTACACATAGAAACAACTCATTCTCTTATCCTTTGTTTTAGTGTAACTGTTGTCCTCAAGGATCTAGAGTGGGATTTATCATCAGTGCATCAACGCTTTTTGGTGGGTACTATAATTCGACCACCAACTTCATCAGGACAAAACAATATCGCCCCAAGTGCAAATCCTAGTCAGTTTTACATTAAAAAACAGAAAACATCACAATTAGCAGATCAGTACTGGAGGAAGGAGCTGAGAGCGATTTTGCCCTTCATTCTCCAGTAGGGGCCTTAAGGTAATGAAAGGCGATCACAATTGGTTTTTGAATATAGGATGAATAATGACCAAAACTTTGGCACCATTGAAAAATAGTAAGGGTTGTTCTTTTTCCTTTCTTTACACATATATTGTACCGTTTTCTATACTCCAATTGTGAGGGGTTCATTTGTGAGGTCATAGAAGGTATGTCTCGAAGCACTGTCTCGAATAAAATCAAGAAGAGTATTAAAAAACACTGGCGGATCCTTAACAGTTGTGATGACAAAATTGCCCTGCCTCTGTTCGCCTTTAAAAGATCAGGCAACCTGAGAGACAGATTGGTACATACACGCCCTCAGGCAGGCCTTGCAAGGCCAGTGGGGACACTTTGGGATTTACCGCCAGTTACTGGACATCACCCTTGCGGGGCGTGCTCTGTTTTCCCACAAACTACTCACACTACAACTATTGACATAGGTTCCAACAGGCCTTGGATTCAAACGCAGTTCACCAATTGCAACAGCAGCAACCTCATTTATCTGCGCACATGCCCATGCCAAACTCGATACGTAGGGATGACAACTCGAAAAGTGAGGGCACGCATGCTTGAACATAAGAGCACGTTTAGGTGCAAAAAACTTACAACTAGACTCACTAGACATTTCGCAGAGGCCAATCATGCTGCAGAAGACTTTTACTGGACAGTACTAGAGAAACCTACTATACCTCTGCACTCGAGTGATATCTCCAGATACTTGTTCATTAAAGAACAAAAATGGGCACACAAGCTCCAGAGTGACAGTCATGGTCTAAATGATGACATACCCTGGACCAATTTGTAGACATTCGGCTCACAATAAGAATAAGGGGACCTATGAACATCACCATATAGGGTTCCACATAGATCGAACTAGCAGTGGCCTGGAGATATGATAATACAATCCAGCTGACTGTTTGTATATTAGAGTGTCATGATATAATATAATGAACATGATTTATAGACCACTCTATTGATATACTACTAATTAAGTCTCCTACTACTAGCACAATGACCTTTTTACAGTAGATATGGACTATTAAAACATCTATATTAGTGTATGGGTAGACGCTCCCCCTCAGAGATTCATCCTGTCCCTTCTACATTTATATCTTACAGGGTCACTGGTCTCAGAGGCACAACTTACATCAGATGCATGCACAGCTGAACAATTCAGCTTTCTGACATTTGGATTTATGACTCTACGAATTGAACCACGATCTACTTTGCAACCACAACTTTAAATAAAACACCGTTGTGTCTGACACACTGTGATGCCTATGGAACTACATTTCCTGCGTAGTTTCTTAAAGACAAATTTGGCAGGAACCGTTGAGAGTTCTAAGTGGCCATAGTCTGGCCCTATCCTAGTGGCTGTACCATAATTTAGTACACAGTACACTTTAAAATGAATACCTAACATCGCTCTGGTTGTTTCACGTCTTTCTGCATACTTCGACATCGACGGAACTACATTTCCCATGTTCAATGACATCATTCTGTAGTTCTAAGTAGATAACGACGTGATGGGTGCCCGAATGACTCGAGGGTTTTAGGTTGACAATAGGGCACAGTATATCATAGATATGATTTTGCATTTGCCCACTTAATGCCACAGTGTCATGTATGTAGTGATTCACATATATATATAGACTTTCTACACATTAGACACATGCTGACATCGATGCAACTACATTTCCCATAGAGGATGACATCACTTTGTAGTTACTTACAGACGCTACGTGAACGTAGCGGCGAGTGACCTTCATGGGCGTGCCGTAGCTTGTTGATGGGCTTCAGCTGAGCTAGATGATACTTTTTAAGCGCCCGCACCGCTTCCGTCGCTGCCTCACATCCAGCTCGTTTAGCCTTGGGGCAACGACGGACTGGTAAGCGCTCCAGCTCTGGCCTAAATTAACTTCTAAATGCATGCGGATTTCGGGGTATGCCGACACGTGTCAGGTCGAGTGTAGATCTTACAAAAACGTGCTCCATGGGCTCGTTATAGTATTGCAGCCAGAGTTAGACTATTGAGACTTGAGCTTGGCCGCTATCTCTGACACCTAGTTTTTTTTTTTTTTTGGGTAAAGTTGGGCGAATTGAATTGTTTGAAGGGGAGGAGTCTCGAATGACAGAGAACAGTGATGCAAATTTACTCTGGATTCTTAGCCAGTACCACATCACGTTACACGAGAAGACCTCTCTCGAACTAAAAATACTTCAAAGTATTTTTAATAATGTCTCTTAAAATAACAAAAAAATTATAAAATATCCAAAATCATAACAAACAGTATAAAAGTGAAAAAAGAAGTATAAATGTTGTTTTCGTTGTGATTTTTGTTACCCTCGATATAGAGCGGGGCCTCCTACACACGAGCACGGCGCCTGGGTAGGTGAGGTACAATCCCAGATTACGTGGGGTAAGCAATATTTACATGCTTTATCATTAATGCAAAGTATGACTCTTGCCTTAATTAACAGCACGTTTTTGATTGATGTGGATGGTTGTACATGGTGCATTTTGCTTTCTTTTCTAGGTGATGACTACACCCTGTGATCTAGAGGATTTAGATTACTGAAGGTTGTATTTATCTTAACTTTTTTCAACCTTACATATGGTAGTCATGTTTCACACTTAGTAATGTGCCTTTTGCAGTAGCATGTGTCTGTGCAACATAGGTCCTGACGAAAGCCGTAGGTAGGAAAACCCTGCTGGCTGAAACATGTTGACCTTTACATAAGCAGTTACTTGCCAGCACTGCTTTAACCTTGTTACACCCCTTTTAATAAAGGTGTGTAGATTGCCTGGAATATTGAGAATTATCCCTTCTACATAACCTTTTTTTAGCTTTCACTAATTCTTCTTTTTCTTGCACTGCATTGCACTCCATAGGATTTTTTTCCTTGTTTCTTATTTTTCACACCTGGTGTGTTGCTGGTTATAATTTACTAGCCAGCTTGAGCAATAGAGCTTCAATCTTGCGAGACAATCCCCATGATCAAGGGATATATCTCTGTCAAAAGTTGGATCACCAAATGATATTAATGATCATGAGAGCTACCTTTCTCTCACTATTTGCTCTTTCCACCGAGTACGATTGATGGTAATCCATGCTCTGCTCGTGGTTAGTTTTGTTTAAGTGCACCTGGGCTCCTTTCCGCTCTTCACTTTTGTGCTGTTTTGTCACTAGACCCCCAGTTTCCGTTTTTGTGTTCAGGTCATAGAAGGTAACCCGCTCTTCTACGTTGTGTGGGTGTGGAACTAGAGTATATTGATATAAGTTCACGCTTGGGCTATTTAGCCTTATATTTTGGGTTGGAGGGTGGAAGAAAAGATATATCCCTGGCCTTTAATTAAGGTATAACCCCTTTTTGAATTTCTTTTGGAAGATCTTTAAAAGACTTCTAGTTTGATGCCACAGTGGTTACTGGGTACTACAAGTTTGAGTGGATGCAAGAATGATTGGGTTCATTGCCGTATGTTTAATTATTTTACCCCCAGGGCATTAATAATGTTTCTAGCCATACGAACATTGTGTCTATTGTTTTTTTAATTGTAATGTTTTCTGTTTTTTAATGTAGTACAGACCAGGATTGGCACTTGGGGATATGTTGTTTTGTCGTGATGAAGGTGGTGGTCGAATTATAGTACCCACCGAAACGCGTTGTTGCACTGATGATAAAGCCCCCCTAGATCCTTGAGGACAACTGTTACACTAAAACAAAGGATCAGAGAATTATTTGTTTCAATGTGTAAAAAGTGATCTGTGCTAGACTGGTGTGCTACTTTAATGATTAGAAATAATGTTCTTGCTTGTTCTCCCATAGTATATGTTTTTAGGTCTTTGTGCAATCAATGTTTTTAAGAAGTGCATTTATGAATTGTTGAGGCATGTGAAACAAATTCTTTTTGGAACAACCATATTGATAACTGTTTTTTGTAACTGCTGAATTCGTTATTTTATATAACATTTATGTTTTTTTTTTAATCTATGAATAATACATTTGTTAGGTCCAATTGACCCATTCTTTTAGTTTCTTTGATAATTTGTAGGCTACACGTTGTTTATGCTTTGGTGATAGAAAATTATCTTTTGAGCATTATGGAGTGTGCATGTAGTTACACAAAGGGGATCTGTTTATGACTTTAGTCTACTTGGTGCCCTACTCCTTTGGTTTGAAAGGGCCCCTCTCTCATTCTTGAGATAACTATAAGTGCGCCCTCAATGCTGATCATCATTACAAACGAGAAAAAAAATTCAGGCTGCTCTGGAAACTATTCCAAAGCAGCCCGAGCTTGGGATTAAAAAACAGGAAACCCAGACGACAGACGCACTGGAAGGGGATGCGGGTATCAGCCATTTGCACCAAAAGGGCCATGCAACTATCACTATATAATATGTGAGAAACATGCAAAGTACAACATGGCCACTAAGCAGCAAAGAAAATATTTTTTATGTGTTTCTAACTCCGTTGATATGGCTATCAGCCTGGTGATTATTTAATGGACTGCATAGTGTTATGACATGCAGTTTTTCCTATGAAACTATGGGTATTATAGTTTGGTTCTACTTCAATCTCAACTAATGGTTTAAGATGGATTACATGACTGCTCTTGTATAAAATCAGAGAAGAGAATACAAAATATTTGCCTTAGTGACCTCACTAGAGTTGAAAATTTTTGTTCACAGCTGTTGTATAATTTTTTACTACAGTTCATTGCCAGTTTTACGGAAAAACATGGACACTCCCATAAACAGTGGGGTGGACAAGACAGTCCTTCTACTGTGACTCCAGGGAGCAGGGGATGCTTCTGCAGTCCTGCTTCTATTTTTTACCCATAAAATGGCTGACCCCATCACAGAGAAGGGTCTGGAGTAACGAAGGGGGCTTGGTCAGTATAATCAGTTGTCTTCTAACCGGATGAGGCTTCCCCTGCAATAGAGAAGGACCACAGTGAGCCCATAGGTGAGAGACAGGCGTGCTGCAGGCCAGCAGGACCGAAGGATAATGTCATAGAGGTACTGAAATACACCTTTTCTCAATGGTAGTCCTGAATAGATTCTGCCAGACCACACAGTGAGATCGTTGTCAGCTGAGGGGGCATGCCAGAAAGAAGCTGGGGGAACCTTTGTTGATGGTTGAAGAACTTCACCTCAAGAACCCAGCACTGTCCGAGGCCTAACACACTGATAAACCTACAGGTGAAACCTGGCAACAACACAGGTATCTTTACATCTATAGATGACTCTGATAGCTTTTTTCATGCTTCCCATTGATGGTAGGGATGTTTCTGGATGGATGAGCAACATCAAGTGCGACATTTTTATGGATTATAATTTCTTGTCACAGAGCTCATTGTGGAGCATCCAATTTGGCACCTATCTTTTAATTGCATATATGCTTTGCAGTACCAGTTTCTGAGCGTTAAATAAAGATATAGGAGAAATACATTTTCAGATGATTCATGGTTGTCACTTGGATTTTGAAAATTGAAAAAATTTGACAAGTTGCAAAGTTTTCCATGGCACATCTCAACGGGTTGAAAAAAAAACTTTGATACTTTGCACACCCTTAGTATCAATTCCTGTAACAGGAGAAGCAAAGTCACACGTGTCAGTTGAAGCATATAAACATCACTTTTAAATGGCAGCCCTTTCAGCTCAAATAATACACAGTCCTGAATTCAAAATGCAAATTTGAGTATTGCCACTTCTGGTGTTTTCCTGTGCTATTGTGCCAAATCCCTGATTTACTGAGAAAATTTGAAGCAACAGTCTGTGTATGTTTGTGGTGTCTGCGTTATGGGTCTTTTAGGTCAGTCGTACTGATATCAGTCTCCGCCACTGAATAAAAGGGCTCCTTGCATAGCCTCAGGGCTAGCAGGACAACTATGTGCTATAATGCTAGCACTTTCAGACACACAAATCACCAAAGCCGAAAAAATCATCCTATACAGAAGCAATTGAAGATATGATACTGGAAGACCTGAGCTATCACAACTTGAAAGAATTGGGAATTATATAACAAATGGTAAAATATTGTGTGCCAAAGACGAGTTTCAACAAAGAGACCAGATATTTGACCAACTCTGTGATGCAATATCTTTTGGGAGAAGAGTTTGTGACTATTACATCAACTAACAGCTGCATCCGTCTAACCATAATCAATTTGCTTGGGTTGGCTCTTCATCTAACCTGTCTACGGCCGTAGATAGAATATTCATTCCAGCACTTAATTTGTTCTGGTGGTGGCAAGTGCTGGGCTCCTGGACTCACTTTTGGGGACCAGGACTTATTTTTCATCATTAGACTTAGACCCAAGACAAGAGAAAGATGAGCAGAAAAGCGAGAAAGAAGGAGGACAAAGTGTGAAAGCAGTGATGAAAAAGAACATGCAAGAATGAGATAAAGGTTTAGGAAGTGTAGCTGGAAGAAAGAGACATGAAGTGGGATCAAGATTAGGCAGTTTCGCAGTTCCACAACCTAGGTATTCGGCAGCACCGTCAGTTGCGATGGGTTCTACTCCTCAGAAAACTTTGGAGCCTGACTCTTATTTATTTTACAAATTAAGCATGTACTGATATTTAAATAGTACCAATCAAGTTTTCAAAAAAGGGTGCATTGCACATTAAATTGGCTAGGTTTCAGGAGCCTATTGAATATTTTGAACAGGAAGTTGAGATTGACAAAATGTTGAATTGCACTTCACATATTAGAATTGCATTACATTTCACAGATATTTTTAGGAACAAGGTGATTAACTGATTTGTCCATATTCGCACAAGTTTATGTCAAGTATCTAAAGGCCTGATTTAGCACAAACGTGATGGATATCCCGCACTTCTTTTTTTAAGATAAAGCAGCTTCATTGAGAAAAATATTAACATGACAGAAACAATACACAGGAACTTGTAAAGACTGTGGGAATAAAATCAAGATAAAATTCATAAAGAATTGAAGCCGTTAAATAGTTTTGAAATATAATAGGGAAAAGGAGGGAAGGTAAGGAGGGGGAATGCATAAATGAAGACCAAGTTAACAGCAGCTAAGAGAATTAGTTGAAAAGAAAAAAATAGCAATATAAGATAATATAATAAACTGAACAAGGAATAGCAAACTTAGTACCCAGAGCAAAGAAATAGAAAAATCATGGTGGTTTAAAATTTTCAGACAAAGTACAAAGACGAAGAAAAAGGAAGTCAAAGGTAACCAATATAAAACTCTATCAGAAGACGGAGAATAAAAAGAGGAAAAGGCAGTATCTAGTCTATGGTAATGACAAACATTATTCCACCAGGCTTTATAAGAAATATGTAATGAACATTTCCAATTGAAAGCGATTTAGTGAAAGGCAACAGCTAGCATGCGATCTAACAGCCTTAAGTTACTATGTGACGAGTGAATATCCTCAGAAAGACTACCCAAAAAGAGTATTAGGGGAGTTAGTGGGCAACTTAAATGAAACATTAAAGATAACTGAGACCAGATCGTTTTCCAAAAAGAGGCTGTAGGGGAATAGTGACACAGCATATGCATAAGATCACCAAATTAGTGGTCACTGGACCAACATTTAGGAGAGGGGTAAGGGGTAAGATATAGTCTATGATAGAGAAAGAATAAAGACTAGGAAATAGAAGCTGTTCTGGAGGTTTTGGTAAGTTTATCCCAAATCTTATTCCAAA
This sequence comes from Triturus cristatus, assembly GCF_964204655.1. Lineage (NCBI taxonomy): Eukaryota > Metazoa > Chordata > Amphibia > Caudata > Salamandridae > Triturus > Triturus cristatus. The sequence goes on from NC_140590.1 coordinate 563,826,982, forward strand.
ATGGAAGAATCTAGGTACATCCCAAATCCAATTCCCACTGCATTTTCAGCCTAGTTTTGGATCTGACATACGATAAAGAGTGAAGATTTCTATATAAAGGTGAAGCATTAGGAACAGAGTAAGAATTGAACAAAGAGGGGACTGTGAAGAGGAAGAAGGGGAAGCACTTGGTAATGAATGAAGAACAACAACAAGAATATTTATGAGACGGAAATATTTAGTTAAAAAGGAACGAGGGCACTTAAATAAGTGTTGAAATTATGAAAAGGAAAGAGGATCATTATCAGAGAATACATCTTTGACCCAAATAATACCTCTTTCTCTCCAGGCGTTCTATTTGTTGTACCATTCAGAGTTATTTTTTGGAATGTTAACCCCTTCAGTGCCCGCCCCTTTCCCCGCCCAGTGCCGGCCGTTGCATTAGCGGGCGGGGTCTATGACGAGCTGGACTCGTCATGGGCACAGCGCCACCGCGGCCCATGACGAGTCCAGCTCGTCATGGGCACTGAAGGGGTTAAAGGAGTAATTAACCCTTCAATGAGGCAGAGAATTGTGTCTCATTAAATACACTCCTCAGTAAATAATCTCCTGACCTCGTTCTGCTCCATTTATGAGGTTGGGTGGGTTCTGTTTTTGTCTCTCCTGCCTTAAATAAAAAAAATGGTGGTGTTCTTCTTTGCCACAAGAATATAAAATTGTTAACTGTTTCTGAAGAATTTCATTCTGAAGGCAAATGGCTTTTTCTTAAGTTCATTTTTAATGATACCCCCTTAATTATATGTAATATTTATGGTCCTACCAAGGTTGATAATTCCTTTTGGCCTAACATTTCTCAAAAATGTGTGGAACATGCTGATGCCTTTCTTATTTTGGCAGTGACTGTAATGAAGTAATGGACCCCTTAGTGATCGTCAATCCCCAGTTAAGTATATTCCCCAAAAATACACAAACAATTCCATTCCTTTGTATCTCAACGTCTTTTGGTGGACTCATGGAGAATCTGCAATGATTCTATTAAAGAATGTTCTTTTTATCCCCTCCTCATGGCTCCCTATCCAGATTGGATCATATTTTTGTCTCTATATTGCTCTCCCAAAATCTCATCGGTTCTTCTATTGAACCAATTATGATTTCTGATCATGCCCCTGTCATTATAGATTTTGATTTACTCCCGATGCATTCCAAGTCTAATAGATAGAGGTTCAATAACTCCCCTTATGTGACCCTACAAATATTTGGGAATTCATGCAGACCCTATCATTTCTCCACAATTACTTTGGGATACTTTAAAAGCTTCTGCTCCAGGAAGTATTATTGATTTCATATCTTGGAAAAAGAAATCTCTTCTTAGACAAAATCAATTCCTTTTACTTGATATTAAACATTGAACATCAATATTACTCTTCATCTACTCCACCTAATTTGCAAGAGCTTATTCGTGCAAAACTACAGTTTAATAAGATATCCACAGAGAAAGCCTCCTCAATTTTACTTCGTAGAAGTGCTCGTTATTACGGTGGCCTTAATAAAATTGGTAACATTTTGGCTAATTATTTGCAGATCCGTAAGCAGGGTCACATGTTAGAATAAATAATGATATAGGGCTTCCTATCTTCAAAGATTCTGATATTCTTGCGGCATTTGCTAAATATTATCAATCTCTTTACACGCCTGAATCTCCACCCTTGCCTTCTCAGATAGAGACTTATTTACAAAATTCCAGGAATTCCCTTAGCAAACAAAGTTTTGGCAAATTACAAGCTTTACGCATTGAACCATTCCTTCCTTCAAAGATTAGTATGGAGCAGTCAGGTTTTATTAAAGGTAGATTTACCTCTGATAATTCTAGATTCTTTTTTTATGTTTTAAACAAGGCATCTTCTCTTTCATATCCTCTGGCATCAATCTCTATTGATGCAGAGAAAGCATTTAATCGTATTGACTCGTCCTTCTTGCTCAAATCCCTAGCCTGGCATGGGTTAGGTCCCGATTTTATGTCATTCGTTTCCTTACTTTATCAATCCCCCCTGGCATCAGCAGTGTCAATGAGAAGATTTCTAGTTACTTTCTGTTAGGTTGTGGTGTTCGTCAGGGTTGTCCTTTATCCCCTCTTCTATTTATACTTGCTTTGGAACCTTTCCTGTCCCATATCAGAAATAACACTTAAATCAATGGATTTTAATATGGAGCTGATCATTTGTAAATTTCAGCTTATGCTGACGACATACTTCTTTTCATTTCCACTCCTGAGCAGTCTGTTCCGGCTCTTCTTCAGGAAATCGCTACCCTTTCCTCGGTTTCCGAATACAGGATTAATTCTGGCAAAACTGAATTCATGTCTCTTACTACGTTTACTTTTAGTCATTCTTTCATTGCCATAGGGTTCCATTGGAATACCTCCAAAATTAAGTATTTGGTCATCTGGTTCGCCCCTTCCATTAATGATTCAGTTTCGGCGAATGTCAATGATTGTCAATATTCCTGCTACATTCGTTAACCCCTTTGCTGCGGCGCGAATTCCGCCGCAGCGCTGGGGGGGGTTTGGGGGGGTTGACGACGCCGCTGTGCTCATGACGGAACCACGCATGCGAAGAACACAATAATCATAAAAGAATAAGCATGAGACTGTAAATTAAACACAGACATCTCAACAAGGAAGCAGAAGTCTCTATGGAGCCTGAAGAATGAAGACTAAGAAATTCTTGCAGGTCTGCTGGAGCATTGAAGGAGGACGTTTTATTCTGAAATGTCACTTTGAATAGACAATAATGGAATAGACCACAGTAGGCACCGAAAGAGCATAATTGAGGACGAAGATAGAGGAACTCCTTCCCCCTGGCAGCTGTAGCTCTTGAGACATTCTGTGAGATGAAAATGTTACTTCCCTAAAGTTGCCTTTTAGATTTTGCTGCACTAAGGACTTTCAGTAGATCAGTAAATTCCAGAAAAAAAGATGACACCTTTGGGCTTGGATGACGACAAAAATGAAAGAGAGCGTGGACCTAGGCCATGAGCTCTCTGAATATCTGAATATTCAAGCACATGGAGGAAGGTAGGCCCATCCGCTGAGGTAAAAAAAGTAAAAAAGAAATAGGATCCATTCACTCCAATCCTTCCTGAAGGCCATAGAGGCACAGGTTATTTCTACTTTTTCTGTTTTCTAAATCTACAGAGTGAGCTTTCTATGGCACCACATCTTTGTCCAAAGCTGCAGTTTCTCAAAGAATCATCTTGCACATCACTGACACGTTGTTCACGGTCGTGACTCTGGTTTCCATTTGAGACCATTTGTTATCAAAGTTCTGAATGCGCATATTGGTATCTTCCATGAATGGACGGAGCGCACGGAGGGTCCATATTTTGCTGTTAATCAAGGAGGGGGTAACAGGTAACATAGAAGAGCAGGGATATCAAACAGGTCTGTATCGTGCAGTGGTATATAGGATTAATTGGCCAGGTAACAGGACTGGGCATAATAGGGATTAAGCGTTATCGAAGAAAGTCAAAGGCGCAGCATCTGCAACGTCAGGTCGGTGTGCTGCTGTGTACGTCCGAGCTTGGCAGTATAATTCAAGGGGTTCCCCAAATATCTTTAGGCCCAGAGTGCAGCGGCATTAGCTCCCAAAAGGCAGCAAGTTGTTCCTGACAGTACGCTGCATCTTTGAACCCCATCTCACTGCAGCCCTGCACTTGACAAGTAGTAGAAGGAGCACTGTTAATTTACACACTTCAGGAGGCACGTCTTTAACATAGTCCAACAGCACAACTATGGGAGTGCGCTCGAGGGCATGTCGAGTAAGATCCTTAATTATAGCAAATACCATGGCCCAGTTATCCGATACACCCAGGCAATCCCAGGCAAGATGTAGAAATCCGGTGCTGGGTTTGAAGCAGCATCTACAGCTGGCATGTGCAATCAAGCCCATTCTGAATAGCCATTCGGGAGTGCGGTAAAGACGGTGGATGTATTTGAAATTGACAAGGCGAAGTCTATAGTTGGGGGAGTGCACACAGGCTTGGGCGCAGGCTTGAGCGCAGCAATAGCGCCACTGTTCCTCTGTGAGGGGGGGTCGATAAGTCTGTATCCCATGTGCACCTGCTAAGCGAAATTCTTCTTGGCGCGGAGTTCTGCATCCTTGCATATAGGCGCGTTATTAACTCTGGGGAAGATGGAGTAGTGAGAGTTGCTTCAACCACTTGAAACGTAGTCCTGGCGCCTGGAAATATAGCATGTATCAAGCGGGTCGCAGTATGTAATTTGTGAATATGTCTAGTAGGTCAACATCATCACCTTGTACCCCCTGTTGTAGCGAAATGAAAGTGCCATTAGGGTAGAGTGAGTGAACCCATGTTTGTCAGGTGTAGTTTGCGCTTTCTAGAGCGGGTTGCAGGGTCCTGGGTGTTTTGGATGGATGGATGTCCTATAAGTGGCACAGTGGAGGAGAAGAGATGCCCAGCGCAGGCCCTGCATCTGAGCTTGTTTCATTCCCACACCGTGCATGCCACAGTGTTGACACATTTCCATCAGAAGAGGAGAAGGCACAGCATGATCGAACTCCGGGGCCGTGTGGGCAATGAATTGCATAGGAAAAAGCCAGCGGTGGGCCAACTGTACCTGGGCACTCAAATAATATAATATTGCTACGAATAGATGCTAGTCTGGAGGCATTGCAATCTGTAAAAAACAGGAGTTTAAGTTTTCCGATCTCCTCCTCCAGGCAGGCAAGGTTGCAGCAAAGTGCACGGAGTACGCCCGTCTGCTTTGCAATGCACGCACCTCTAATGATAACTTTGAATGCCTCTCACATAGAACACTGCAATGTCTCAGAGTTGTCATTATGTTCAAAATATTCCACTACTGATGTCCTGATATCTTCCTGGAGTACCTGATCCCACAGTGCACTGGCGGGAACACTCCAAGTCCATGCACCTGGGGGACTTTTGAAACCCCCCTGTTCAGGATAGAACGTCCTGAAATGCCAACCAGTAGTCTGTGCGAGACCACAATGCATGGGCTGTCGTTAACCATGTGCCATTGTCGCCCGTGTGACAACAGCGCCAGAGATCTGTTTGATCAAAGTCTTCCATGATCAGATGGAGCTGGGCATCTGGAATTGCTAAATCTGTCCATCTAGGGGCTAAGTAGCACATTATAGTCCCCTCCCCAGAGTCTCACCAGGCCTTCATGTTTTGGTCAATTGGCAGAAAACTGGGGATCATAGGTACTGGGCTGTATATGGAAAGAAGTTTGACTGGGTGGTCATGTAGGATATGGGAAAGGAGAACAAATCTACCTTGCGTATCATCATGGAAGTCCCTTTCTGATAGGCATCACAACTTTATGAACGTAGCTAGAATAATAAGCTACATGTCATTCCCCAACCCATCCCGCCTGAAGTCATGCTTGTATTCCCTCTGTGACATGCAGCTCCTGCAGGAAGCAGATTAGCCCACAGATGTTACACGTTACAGCTTTAGTTGCCTGCATGAGTGGTTCGGATGAGGGCAGTTGAGCAACTATCTCCTCCATATTGCTGTGCGCAGTGTCTACAAAAAGTCCTGTCTCAGTGACACTAGGAAAGGATAGTGTGAAAACATATAGCAGCCAAGTGGTTGCAATCAACAACATGAGTAAACAAAACCTCCCACCACCCACTTTTGTTCCCCAAATGAATCAATACCCCAGTCCCTCCTTCCCACAAATCCCCTACAGCATTGTAATAATACGTCACTGGGACTCATCTTATGAGGGAGAGCTAGGGGTCCGGCTCATTACCCAACCAGAAAATAGCTGAGTGACCGGACACAGTGTAGGAACGAGCATGGGCCCACTAAAGTATTATAGGCTAGATCAATATGTTGCCTGTGCTATCAGCAAGCAGTGGGCAACAGCCACAGCAAGGTAAGCAAAAGGAGTTTAGTTTGCAGCAGGTATCTACCATACGGCCGATTGAAGCCCTACAAAAGGCTACCCCTGGGTGTCACATGGCTCAATGTTTAATCATATGGATCATGTGAGTGCAGGTTAGTGCAGAGAGTGTGATGGTCTTAAATATCTCAAAGTGTCATAATTACTATGATCGTAGGGTGGAGTTAGCTAGTTTCACTGAGATCTGCAGCATCATGTTTTGTATCTCTCGAAGGTGATCCTCCTGTTCTAATTAGAATGTTTTTGACATATTTGGCAGCCTTATTCAGATCAGTGTATAGGAGAATTTTCCCTTAGAGTGTCATCCCAGCTAGGCAGCATACAGGAGCGAGTATTTGGCATCAGTGCATTGGAGGGTGCGCTTGATCGGTACAAAGTCTCTACTTGCAGCCTGCACTGACACAGTGCAGCCCAGGAACTTGGAAATCTCGATCCCTTTGTAGTGGAGTGGTCTTCGTTCCCTCGCCAGCCGTATAGCCCTGTCTCGATCGCGATAATTCAATAATCGAGTGATGATGGGGTGAGCTGATGTTCCAGTTGGCGGTGTGGGACCGAGCGATCAGAGGGCCCTCTGGACCGCGGGCAAATCAGAGAGGTCAGGTCCAAACAGCATGCGTAGCATGCCCTCCACGTAGTCTTTCATTTTGCCCATATCTATTGACTCCTCAACTCCAATAATGTGCAGATTATTGCACCTGGATCAGGCTTCCAAATCCTTATTTTTATTTCAAATTACTTCCAGTAATTTTTCCATGATCAGGAGCTTCTCCATTGCTGCGGAAGGCTCATCTTTGATGTCAGCTGTGCGACATTCCAGTTAATCGATGCAGTTGTCGTGCTCGTCAATCCTTTCCTTGAGCCAATCAAACCTATCTGCAAGCAGGTCAGTTTTGATGTCGATGGCAGTTGTCGGAAAAAAATCCTTTAAGCAGTGCAAATCATTTAATCACCACATCTGCAACAAAAGGGAGTACAAAAAGGTTTATTGTACATGCCGGACTAATTCAGCTGGGAGAGTGATGTGCTATGAGCGAAGCACAAGTCAGTCTCAACTAACATACACTTCAAGTCTACTTCTTATAATACTAATTTTGGCCTAGATCCATATTTAATACAATCTTCACAATAGAAAAAGCTTCCTGCTTTTCCATTATGTCCCACCCAGATTATATACATTTATTTAAAGAACAGCTCTTTCCTGTGGTTTGAGACTTCTCATGCTAAACTAACAGACTACAATGGAAAACATTCTTGCTGCTCTGAATTTCCTGTTAAATATCCTAGGCAGGAAACCAAACCGCATTGAGACCTTTTTTTGAAAGCAGGCTGTAGGTTGTTTTCAGATACAATTGTGCAACTTTAACATGCACGTTTAAACAGCATTATACCCTTTTTCTGTCTTTACATAATATTTCACAGTGTGTGGGCACGTGACAGATAAAACTGAATAATTAGGTCCTAAATCTAAATTAGGGGTTTGATTCCTTTCATTCCCCTCTCTAGTCGATTCTTCGACTACTTCTTCACTAACCCTGTGCATTTCTTCCAATTCTATATTTTACATCTCTTTATTTCTCCTTATAGGGAACATACCTGCCACTTTAGCTGTAACCCTCTTGCAACATGCTAAGATAACCTGAAATACTAGGCACATCAATAGCAACAGAACTATTATAGGCAACAAGGCCTTAGACAACCCTGACATCCAGGACGGCACCCAATCAAACCAGCCAGTGAACCACTCATCTGGAGCACCCCCCTCTTTCTTCATCTGTGCATGCAAATTATGCAAAGTCAGTATGCCCTGAGTTAGATTTCCTTCATCTTCATCATTCGTCGGTATGAAAGTACAGCATATTTTTTTTTTACATACTCCTCATTCGATGCTGTCATTAAGTCCAAAACATATCTGTTTTCCATCACCAGAAATCTGATTGAACGCAGCTCTTCTTTAATTGCATTAAAGCCATCTTCAGTAGCATTTATGGCTTTCATCAGCTCCCAGCGGGTGATCTGAACCCAGCGAGCAGTTGCTTTTGCTTGAAACATAGGTATCAGACTTCCAAAAAATGTTTGAGCGTCATTGAACAACCTAGACTCTTTGGGCACATCCTGTCACACTGAAGTTCCAAAGTACTCAGCCATCTTTTTTCTACTGTGATGATGCAGCAAAGTTGATGCTTTACTCATGGAATGCAACTGCAAATTTTGTATTTCTTTTGCTGGTATTACCATAGATGGAGTATGCAAAGTCACCAGAGAGCAGATTCCGCTCCAGTCGGGAGGTAATTGAGTGTATATTCGAGCTCCACACTGCCAGTAAAAATCCATAAGGCTGGAGGTACCGCCCTGCATATCGGCATTGTAAATAGTTGAAATGCAATTGAGATTCCATCCCACTTTAACAATCCCATTTCCCTGAAAGAAAAGAGAAAATCTCATTAGTTTCACAGCCAGTTTAGGATGACGTTTAGTTACAGTCCATGTATATCTCTGTATGTTTTCATCCCATACTTGCTGACATGATGCTTTTATATCATCAAATCTCAAATGATTTTTTGTTTCTGTGCCATTCCATAAAGATATGGCCCTACATGAAAACCTAGCTTCAGTAAACCATTTATTATTGGCAAATACTGGTGCTTCAATACTTAACACTGGCCTGGCTGCGCAATCTGGGGGCAGTGGTTTGGCAGAATAATTATTACAGGTGGATGGTGGATTAGATCTCCCTAGAATACCTCGTTCCAATACGGCTTCTTTCCAATTTGCATAACTATATTTCTGCCCTGCTCCTTTCATTCTGGATATCTCTTTCATTATCTCTGTTTTATCTGTAAAAATTTGCAAAATTTCAGGGGTTGTATCAAATCTGGTTGTATTAACTAACTCTGGCTGTCATAGGACTAACATGCATTGGCTGTAACTGTGCTTTTATCTTACACAAGAAAAGATGCAATAAACACTTTGTCATATTAACAGGCACTTCTTTAGGATACACTAACAGTGGTGTTTCTATGGCATGGGGAATAAGAGAACATACATAACAACTATCATTTTGTGTATTGGTACCTATATCATATATGCTATTTTACCACAAATTATTAAGTAGAGAATCATGAGGAGGATGTAGATCTGTTTCATTAAAAACAGCTCTACGAAAGCGTAATACTTCTTCCCTATGGGTGGGATCTTTTGCATCTACATCAGTGGTTCCCAAACTTTTCACTCCTGAGGACCCCCATTGAGTCACTACTAGATTCCGGGGACCCCCAACCAATTTGTATGATTTAAATCTCAAACATTAAAACTGTAATTCGAAGAAAAAAGAAACCACACGTGTGCACATCAAACAAAGACTGACTTGAATTACTAAAGATTTTAGATTTTTATATTAAAAATATTTGCAAAAATTGAAAAATCCTAATGGGAAGGTTGGTGCTGTGTCTTGCGACTAACTTTTCATTGTTTGGTTTTATTTCGCCGCCCGAGGCTCCTGCTACTGCCAAGGCTGGACTGGAAACCTAAAGCTGCTCTGGCAAATGTTGTCCGACCAGTCCCCGTACAGTGCACAAGTGCAGCGTGTGAGCCTGACCACTACAAAGGGGGCTTTGGGGAGCTCTCCCCCAAGAAAATTTGGGGGAAAACTGTGCATTTTACAACACATTTGTCATTATATATTAAATTGTATTAGCTTTTAAAGCATAGTAAACAATGACCTTACTATGCACCAGGATACAATAATCTTTTGTCAATCTTCAATGATTAACAATCTTCAATGATTTCCTCACTACTACCCTCCAACAGTGCCTCTCATCTCTCCATAGCTCCACTGTCACATGTATTTAAATTTATTTTATAGCACCTGTCATACCACTGTAGGGTGTAATAGCACTTTATATCACACACAAAGAGAGACCATGAATCATATGTGTGTAAATCAGTGAAAAGAAAATGTTACATAAGGCAAAGGGGACCACAAGGTGTAGGATTCACATGTCATCCATACTGGTAGGTATTTTTTAAGAGTGCTTGGTCTGGAGAAGCAGAAACGCAGGATTCAGAATATAACACAGGGATTAGCATTGACTTTAATAATAAGGATTTATTTCTACCCAAACAAACCTTTTTAGCAGCATCAGGATAATGAAAACTGGGAAAAAGAATAACTTACTAACTTGTACTGTGCAGTTTGCATGCAGCTCTTTGATGGCAGTTCATAGCTCACTGTGCTAGACTATGATTGGAACTTGTGAACTGCACAATAACAAAAGAATCTCTGTGGCAAAAGCAGTAACCCACTCAGCTATGCACAAAACAAAATGCTGTTTTAAAAAAAATGCATGGTAGACATTCTTTGTAGCAGGCATATTAACCACCAACACTTCCTAAGATGAGTCAAGGCTGCCACTGGACAAAACCTCCATCTCTCTACAGCAGGTCCATTAATCACCGGAGTTATCTTGACACTTTTATTGCTACCCAAAAACTGCTGATTATTCAAGGAACTTTGCAGTGCTTTTAAAACTGCTGCCTGGGGACCCCCTAGGAATGTGTCACGGACCCCTGGGGGTCTGCAGACCCCAGTTTGGGAACCACTGATCTACATAACACATAATACAATCGCAAATTATCAGAGTAATTATCATAACCACTGAACTCATCATTATACTATGAAAAATATCATTTAGCTGTCTATTCATTGTGTAATTTGTTCTTGGACCATTGCCTCCTCCGCTCCTTGTGGGAGTGAGGCCAAAAATAGAATAATGTCCGTTACGTGCACCCAATTTCCCTTCCCCTTACACTTTTACTGCTGTTGGCGTGCTCTGTGTTACTTGGTAGGGGCCTAGAAACTTGGGATCCTTCCATGTTCTCACAAAGTTGCGCATGAAGACCCAGGAAACGATGCTGATGGCTGTAGACAAGGGCAGGGGTGGTGCAGTACTGTTGGCCTGTTGCAGCTGAACCTGTTTAGAATAAATCTGTACAGCTTTTGTTAAGGCAGACATGTATGCATAAATTTCTTGCCAAACACTTTCTGATGCAGACTTGGTATCAGAACGAATCATTTGATTTTGTTTGAAAGAAAAATTAGAATGCCTACCTCTTACGACTTGGTGAGAGGTCAAATGATGATCTTTTGAAGGGGCATTTCTCAATGCATACAGAGCAAGGGGAAAGCAGTAAAGCCAATTCTTTTTCAGTGTCTCATACATTTTTGACAATTTGCTTTTCAATAAGCCATTCATCCTCTCAACAATTCCATTACTCTCTGGGTGGTAAACTGAGGTAAACCGGTGTTCCACTCCTAATAGTGTAGTAATTTCCTGAAATACTGTGTTAGCAAAGTGTTTTCCATTATCGCTGCGTATCACCGACGGAACCCCCCACCTAGGTATGACCTCTCTCACCAGGAATTTGGCTGCCTGGTCAGCATCACACCTGGAGCAGGGTCCTGCTTCAATCCATCGCGAAAATGGACACACCTCTACTAACAAATACCTATATCCATTAAATTTTTTTATCATATCTACAAAATCTATGTGTAACTATATGAAAGGACCTATTAGTCTTGGAATGGAGGATGAAGGCATTTTTGGTGACCTCTTATTAGAGTACTGATATACTTATGAACACATATGACATGAAGCTAGAAATACATCAACTAATGGTCCTAGATTAGGGATAAACCAGCTTTTATTTAATTCATCCATCATTACTCTTTTAGAATTGTGTGTTGGTAAATGAAGTTGTCGAAGGGCTGTTATAAGTAATGACTGAGGCATTATAACTTTACCTGAAGTTGCTGATCTCTAAAGAAGATCTGGAAATCCAGTCACTCCCCCCTTGATTTCCCGAGATCTTTCTCATGTTGTGGCGCTGCATTTTGAATGTCTAATAATGCCTCTGTAAAAATATTCTCATAGTGTTGTATCTCAACCTCATCATCTGCATCTAACGTGTGCATACTGCATGTTTTCATTGCATATAAACTAGCTTCCTTTGCTGCTGTATCAGCAGCTTCATTTCCCTTAGACACCAAATCAGTTCCCTTTGTATGTGCCTGGCACTTAACCACTGCTACTTGACATGGTATTTGTAATGCAGCAATAAGGTCAGCTAAAAGATGTTGGTGCGATTCTGGTGTCCCATCAGATTTAATAAATCCTCGCCTTTCCCATCTCTTCAGCCCTGAGTGAAATGTAGAAGCTACATATGCTGAATCAGTGTATATTGTTACTGGCCGACCCTGACAAGCCTGTAGGGCCGTTATCAATGCTTTTAATTCAGCCACTTGGGATGAGTCTAGGGATGGCAAGGGTAAGAGGTGCAATGTGTGTATAATAAGTAGGTGTACCAATAGCCTCAACAACAGCTGCACCTGTATGTCTTTTACTTGTCTCCTGGTCTATCCATGAGGAACCATCAATAAACAATTGTCGGCCATCAGACAAGGGGTCCTTATGTGCCAGGTGATCGTCCTCCTCCAATGTTGCACTACAGTCATGATCAGTGGGCTCTAGTGGGTGCACTAAAAAAGTTGCAGGATTGACTGAGTGTACTCGCTCAAAGAAGATAGAAGGGTTTGACAGTATTACTTCATAACTTGTTGCTCTTTGAGCGGTCAGTGTACTTTTACTTTTCTGCAGCACAGCAAATGGAGAGTGCTCAGCATACAATGTTACCGGGCATCCTGCTGTAATAGTACTACTCTTGCATTAAGGGGGCGAAAATCCTGAACCATCCTCCAAGTATTACCTGTAGATTTTTTCACAGGATAAATTGCTGTATTACAAGGCGATGGACAGGAATACAGGACTCCCTGATCCTTCAGTCTTTGTATTGTCCCTCTAATACCTTCTTTTGCTTCTTTAGACAGTGGATACTGTTTTACACATGGCAATTGTGCACCTGGCTTCAACTTTATCTTAAATGGTTCTGCAGATAGTATCAGTCCTACCTTATCTGGAGCTGATGTCCAGAGACAAGGTGGGACTGCTGCAAGTGCTTCAATATCATTGGAGGGGGATGGCACAGCTGGTAACGTGGTCTGTGCACGGTAAACGCATACTAACAAGGGTGCAGTGTGTGTATAAACTATCTCAGTCCTGGTGGGATCGTCTGAAAAGAGTTCTGAATCAGAAATGTCCTGCGGTCTTAGACCAGGAATAAGAAAAATCAGGACCTTCCAAACTCCTCCATCATTATCTGATACCACCAGAGCACCCCACCTTCTGGATATTTCCATGCACTCAAGATAAAGGGTATTCACCTGTCCTAGTTCATCACCACCAGCTTGTCTCTTGAAAATTAATCTTGTTGGTAATTCCATCCATCTCCCTAAAAGTATTTCCTCTGTCTTCAGAACCGTAAGTATTGCATCTGCTAGCAGTTTATAATGCACTGGCTCTGCCCTTCCAACCACATTTTCCTCTGGTATTCTTAGTAAATGTATCCCACATTTCGCTTGCCCTGGTATTTCACATTATAGAGAAACTGGTCCCAGCACACAAACAAATCATTCAAAATAAAGCATTGGAAAACATTTGACCAAATAACTGAAAGAAGTTCAAATGTCATTTAATCACATTGAACTAACGTCAATATTTTGCTTAATTTCATAGTTCAGGCAAGAATTTTTAACGAATAATAAAAGTGCCCAGAAAAAGAAGAGGGGGGGGAGAGGGGGTGGTGATTGAGTGTGGGATTTGAAGGGAAGTGAAAACAATGATAAATCCACTAGAACACAATCAAATTGATCGGCATAATTAGATCACTGCCGCGTATTATATACAGATCAAATCGTAAATTACAATATCAACAGTTCTGAGGAATGCCATATATACAAAAGATCACAGTGCATCATGTACTAGTGATAATATTGGCAATGTTGTTATGTCGACGTTTCGACCCCTGGTTTGTTGTAGGTGCTCAGTATGACCTTACGGGGCGGGGTCTTCATCAGGACTGGGGTGCGTGTGGAGAGGGGGTGGGCACCTAAAGAAAACAAAATAGAACGAGTATAAGGCTAATCAGTCTCTAGACGCGGGGGGGAGAACAAATAAATTATGATCGTCCAAGAAATTACCATGTCTGTCAAAAGACAGGACTCTAAGACGCCACAGGTTCGTCAAAGGAAGAGGGGTGTTGCTGCCTGCTCAATGGTACGGGCGGAGAGAGTGATGGCCACCTTAAAGAAAATTGGGGTAAATTAGTGGACAAAAAGGAATAATTTCCAAAAAGGTCGCTCCAAAGGTAAGCGAGTAACTTACTCTACCGCAGAGAAAGCTTCTCTGTCATGTTAGGTCCTAAAGCTGTCGAAGATCAGCACTAAAGGAGCCGTAATCAATGTTACTCATGACGGGATGAAGGTTCGGGGTAGAATCACCGCTACTTCACCTTCGGGGAATGAATCTGGAAAGGAGAGAGGAGAATAGGGAATCGGTAATGAGGACCCTGCAAAAGTGTTGTTAAAAGACGCATAGGTGAGTCAGGTAAAAACTCACATAATTCTCGATTGCGTTACAACTAAGGGAAACTGAATCTTAAAAATTTGCCAAAAGACAAGTAACGCCTCGGTGCCGGTATCAGGCTGGCTCTTCCAAGGGCCGAACCTGCAGGGAATCACAGTCATAGTGCATAGGGGAGCACTTGCTGCGAGACAAGACTGACCAATTGAACGGGATGCGGACAATAGTCTCATGGACATAGTTGTTTGGGGGCCCTGTGGGCATAACATGTAGAGCTTCAAAGAAACGCTTACCCAAGGTCTCTACTCCCGCTTCTCAAGTGGAGAAAGAAGCGCGTGGACTACCCGTAATTTAATACCGGGAGACGCGAGGTCAACACGTGATCTCCGTTACCGTGCTGGCGCTAGATGCCGGTTGAGTGGAGTGATAGAAGAAAGACTATGGTAATATGGTTTGGGAGAGGATTCAGTATGGAAGCAACAATAGTATCCATACCTGGTATTTATAATTGGCAATACATGTTGATAAATGAACTGTCAAATGTGGGGAGGCAATGACCAGCCTGTACATGTAAAAAACAATGAGAGCGAATATCATTGGATGTTCACACTATGATGCTAACCAAACGTGTCAATACCTAGTGTTTCTATTTGACTATGTATGTTAACGGGTGGACTGTCACATGTTGACGGCCAAAGTCCAGCGTATACATATAGAAAAAGAAATTATTTTTGAAGGCGAGTAATCAAATGTTACAAAATATTATTGGGTGATCACATTTTGACACTAAACATATCAAATCGATTCATTGAGAAGACGAATCATGATGCTACATTGTCCAGCGTATACATATAGAAAACATTGAAAGCGAGTAATTAAATGCTACAAAATAACATTGGATAGTCACATTTTAACGCTAAACATATCAAATCAAATCATTAGGAAAACGAATTATGATGCTACATTAATGGGACTACGTAAGTTGCTGTCATTACATATAGTCAGATTGCATGGTTCCACAATAGAACACAGTTATACAATTATATTGGACCAAGAATACAATACCGTTCCACACATATGTTAGAAGAAAAAAACATAATTGAGCAAAATGGCATGAAATCAAGACATATATGTGTAGACCATTAGAATGTAACAAAACTCGACATTGAAAGTCAGTGGA
This sequence comes from Triturus cristatus, assembly GCF_964204655.1. Classification (NCBI taxonomy): domain Eukaryota; kingdom Metazoa; phylum Chordata; class Amphibia; order Caudata; family Salamandridae; genus Triturus; species Triturus cristatus. The sequence continues at coordinate 563,842,565 of NC_140590.1, forward strand.
CATTGGTGTATATCAATGATTACAGAAAGATTAAGGGCTCCAACAATAAGGTTGCAAAAGATTGGATCAAGAAGGAAAATAAAGGGGGGGGAATGCATCCTACATCAGAGGAAGTGCGTGCAGGTTAGGTTCGAAGGACCGCTAAATTGTGCGTTGCTACCATCGAATTCGTTGAGTCCATTAGCTACAGTGTCCATACGTATATCATCCATTTGGATTCTCTCACATTTAGAATGGCCGACAGATTACCACCTCTGGGTCCCACCTTGACCTTTTCCAGTACCAGCCATTTAAGGTCGTCAGGCTTATGATTTTTTAGAACGCAATGTTCAACCAGGGGGGCCCCAACTACAATGCACCGGATTCTGCTGTGGTGTTGCAGAATTCTGGACTTGACTTTCTGTTGTGTTTGTCCGATGTAGAGTAACCCACAGGGGCAGACAATACCGTAGATCACATTCATTGAGTTACAGTTGGTAAATGAATTGAGAGTAATCGAGTGTTCTTTATAGGAGAACATTTTTGTCGTATCAGTTGTTTCGCAGGCCTTACAATGTCCACACTTGAAATGTCCAATCACTGGTGGAAGATTCCAAAGTTCTTGGATAGTGGGTGTTGTTGCCATTTCCAAGAAGGAGTGGACTACATAATCCTTCACGCTCCTGGCTTTCCTGAAGGAGTGCGTTGGTGGATTGGGTTGGTCGATATCATCAGCTACCAAGTTCCAATGCTGATTTATCACTTTCTTGATTGCATTGCTTCTTGTAGAGAAGGTGGTAACACAGATCATCCTCTGTAATGCCACGTCTTGTTTGACCTTGGGTGTTAAAAGGGTTTCTCGGGGGGTTGAACCATGCCCTCTTACGTGCTTTCTTGACCAATCTCCTCGGGTATCCCCTTGTTAGCACTCTGTTGCTGAGATCCTCAGATTCGGCCACGTAGTCATCTCTTTTTGTGCAGTTTCTGCGGATCCTCAAAAATTGGCCAAAAGGTAAATTGTCCTTTAGGCCACGTGGATGATGGCTGTTGTATCTAAGTAAAGAGTTGCGCCCAGCCAGTTTGCGATACAAAGTTGTGTGTAATTTGTTGTCCTCGCTGTAGATCTTGATGTCGAGGAAAGCAAGTTCTTTATCATCAGAGTGTATGGTAAACTGGATGTTATGATTGCATTGGTTGAGCCATTCCTGGAAAACTGCCAAATCCGTGGAGTCGCCATTCCAAATCAGAAGTATATCATCGATATACCGTTTCCATAGGTTGATCTTGCCAGGAAATGGATTGTTGTTAAAAATAAACAACCGTTCAAAATGGTCCATATAGATGATTGCTAGATCCGGAGCGAAGGCTGCTCCCATGGCTACACCTTTGGTTTGAACGTAGTAATCTCCTTGGAAGAAAAAGAAATTCTTCTTCATAGCAATCGTCAAAAGTGAAATGATAAATTCTGTTGGTACTCTCATTGGTGATGGTCGTGGATTGAGGACTTCACTCATGACTATCAAGGCAGGCTCCTGGGGAATGCTGGTATATAAGGACACGATGTCACAGGTCACAAGTAGCTGCCCACTGGGGTCAAAGGGTAATTGGTCAACCAGATTGATCGTTTGCATTGTATCCCTTAGATAAGCTTCAGTATTTTCCGCCAGTGGTTTCAGAAAGAAATCCACATACTTGCATAATGGTTCCAGTAGGGAGGCGCACCCTGAAACAATGGGACGTCCAGGTGGTTTCTGGACGTCCCATTGTTTTAGGGTGCGGCTCCCTACTGGAACCATTATGCAAGTATGTGGATTACTTTCTGAAACCACTGACGGAAAATACTGAAGCTTATCTAAGGGATACGATGCAAACGATCAATCTGGTTGACCAATTACCCTTTGACCCCAGTGGGCAGCTACTTGTGACCTGTGACATCGTGTCCCTATATACCAGCATTCCCCAGGAGCCTGCCTTGATAGTCATGAGTGAAGTCCTCAATGCACGACCATCACCAATGAGAGTACCAACAGAATTTATCATTTCACTTTTGACGATTGCTATGAAGAAGAATTTCTTTTTCTTCCAAGGAGATTACTACGTTCAAACCAAAGGTGTAGCCATGGGAGCAGCCTTCGCTCCGGATCTAGCAATCATCTACATGGACCATTTTGAACGGTTGTTTATTTTTAACAACAATCCATTTCCTGGCAAGATCAACCTATGGAAACGGTATATCGATGATATACTTCTGATTTGGAATGGCGACTCCACGGATTTGGCAGTTTTCCATGAATGGCTCAACCAATGCAATCATAACATCCAGTTTACCATACACTCTGATGATAAAGAACTTGCTTTCCTCGACATCAAGATCTACAGCGAGGACAACAAATTACACACAACTTTGTATCGCAAACCGGCTGAGCGCAACTCTTTACTTAGATACAACAGCCATCATCCACGTGGCCTAAGGGACAATTTACCTTTTGGCCAATTTTTGAGGATCCGCAGAAACTGCACAAAAAGAGATGACTACGTGGCCGAATCTGAGGATCTCAGCAACAGATTGCTAACAAGGGGATACCCGAGGAGATTGGTCAAGAAAGCACGTAAGAGGGCATGGTTCAACCCCCGAGAAACCCTTTTAACACCCAAGGTCAAACAAGACGTGGCATTACAGAGGATGATCTGTGTTACCACCTTCTCTACAAGAAGCAATGCAATCAAGAAAGTGATAAATCAGCATTGGAACTTGGTAGCTGATGATATCGACCAACCCAATTCACCAATGCACTCCTTCAGGAAAGCCAGGAGTGTGAAGGATTATGTAGTCCACTCCTTCTTGGAAATGGCAACAACACCCACTATCCAAGAACTTTGGAATCTTCCACCAGTGATTGGACATTTCAAGTGTGGACATTGTAAGGCCTGCGAAACAACTGATACGACAAAAATTTTCTCCTATAAAGAACACTCGATTACTCTCAATTCATTTACCAACTGCAACTCAATGAATGTGATCTACGGTATTGTCTGCCCCTGTGGGTTACTCTACATCGGACAAACACAACAGAAAGTCAAGTCCAGAATTCTGCAACACCACAGCAGAATCCGGTGCATTGTAGTTGGGGCCCCCCTGGTTGAACATTGCGTTCTAAAAAATCATAAGCCTGACGACCTTAAATGGCTGGTACTGGAAAAGGTCAAGGTGGGACCCAGAGGTGGTAATCTGTCGGCCATTCTAAATGTGAGAGAATCCAAATGGATGATACGTATGGACACTGTAGCTAATGGACTCAACGAATTTGATGGTAGCAACGCACAATTAGCGGTCCTTCGAACCTAACCTGCACGCACTTCCTCTGATGTAGGATGCATTCCCCCCCCCCCTTTATTTTGCTTCTTGATCCAATCTTTTGCAACCTTATTGTTGGAGCCCTTAATCTTTCTGTAATCATTGATATACACCAATGTCCACTGACTTTCAATGTCGAGTTTTAATACATTCTAATGGTCTACACATATATGTCTTGATTTCATGCCATTTTGCTCAATTATGTTTTTTTCTTCTAACATATGTGTGGAACGGTATTGTATTCTTGGTCCAATATAATTGTATAATTGTGTTCTATTGTGGACCCATGCAATCTGACTATATGTAATGACAGCAACTTACGTAGTCCCATTAATGTAGCATCATAATTCGTTTTCCTAATGATTTGAGTTGATATGTTTAGCGTTAAAATGTGACTATCCAATGTTATTTTGTAGCATTTAATTACTCGCTTTCAATGTTTTCTATATGTATACGCTGGACAATGTAGCATCATGATTCGTCTTCTCAATGAATCGATTTGATATGTTTAGTGTCAAAATGTGATCACCCAATGATATTTTGTAACATTTGATTACTCGCCTTCAAAAAAAAATTCTTTTTCTATATGTATACGCTGGACTTTGGCCGTCAACATGTGACAGTCCACCCGTTAACATACATAGTCAAATAGAAAAACTAGGTATTGACACGTTTGGTTAGCATCATAGTGTGAACATCCAATGATATTCGCTCTCATTGTTTTTTTACATGTACAGGCTGGTCATTGCCTCCCCACATTTGACAGTTCATTTATCAACATGTATTGCCAATTATAAATACCAGGTATGGATACTATTGTTGCTTCCATACTGAATCCTCTCCCAAACCATATTACCATAGTCTTTCTTCTATCACTTCACTCAACCGGCATCTAGCGCCAGCACGGTAACGGAGATCACGTGTTGACCTCGCGTCTCCCGGTATTAAATTACGGGTAGTCCGCGCGCTTCTTTCTCCACTTGAGAAGCGGGAGTAGAGACCTTGGGTAAGCGATTCTTTGAAGCTCTACATGTTATGCCCACAGGGCCCCCAAACATCTATGTCCATGAGACTATTGTCCGCATCCCGTTCAATTGGTCAGTCTTGTCTCGCAGCAAGTGCTCCCCTATGCACTATGACTGTGATTCCCTGCAGGTTCCGCCCTTGGAAGAGCCAGCCTGATACCGGCACCGCGGCGTTACTTGTCTTTTGGCACATTTTTAAGATTCAGTTTCCCTTAGTTGTAACGCAATCGAGTATTATGTGAGTTTTTACCTGACTCACCTATGCGTCTTTTAACAACACTTTTGCAGGGTCCTCATTACCGATTCCATATTCTCCTCTCACCATTTCCAGATTCATTCCCCGAAGGTGAAGTAGCGGTGATTCTACCCCGAGCCTTCATCCCGTCATGAGTAACATTGATTACGGCTCCTTTAGTGCTGATCTTCGACAGCTTTAGGACCTAACACGACAGAGAAGCTTTCTCTGCGGTAGAGTAAGTTACTCGCTTACCTTTGGAGCGACCTTTTTGGAAAATATTCCTTTTTGTCCACTAATTTACCCCAATTTTCTTTAAGGTGGCCATCACTCTCTCCGCCCGTACCATTGAGGAGGCACCAACACCCCTCTTCCTTTGACGAACCTGTGGCGTCTTAGAGTCCTATCTTTTGACAGACATGGTAATTTCTTGGACGATCATAATTTATTTGTTCTCCCCCCACGTCTAGAGACTGATTAGCCTTATACTCGTTCTATTTTGTTTTCTTTAGGTGCCCACCCCCTCTCCACACGCACCCCAGTCCTGATGAAGACCCCGCCCCGTAAGGTCATACTGAGCACCTACAACAAACCAGGGGTCGAAACGTCGACATAACAACATTGCCAATATTATCACTAGTACATGATGCACTGTGATCTTTTGTATATATGGCATTCCTCAGAACTGTTGATACTGTAATTTACGATTTGATCTGTATATAATACGCGGCAGTGATCTAATTATGCCGATCAATTTGATTGTGTTCTAGTGGATTTATCATTGTTTTCACTTCCCTTCAAATCCCACACTCAATCACCACCCCCTCTCCCCCCCCTCTTCTTTTTCTGGGCACTTTTATTATTTGTTAAAAATTGTTGCCTGAACTATGAAATTAAGCAAAATATTGACGTTAGTTCAATGTGATTAAATGACATTTGAACTTCTTTCAGTTATTTGGTCAAATGTTTTCCAATGCTTTATTTTGAATGATTTGTTTGTGTGCTGGGACCAGTTTCTCTATACTGTTCTATACCCAGGTCCCAGTGATTTTGGGTTTTCCCTTTCTTTAACTACTGGTATTTCACATGTCATGGACCCATCAGAGGAAAATCTTATTGTCATGTTTAATTTAGACATGATATCCCTTCCTAATAAATTTGCTGGTGAATTTGAAGAATAAAGGAAACGCTCTTGGGTTCGCACTCCTGCCACCTCTATGGGCACATGTGTTGTGTATGGAATGCGCTGTACTTCACCAGAGAAGCCCAGCGTATCCATGGTGGCATAGGACAATGGAACATTTCCTTCCGAGAGGCAAGATTTTGTTGTCCCTGTATCAACCAAAAAAGCATACCTCCTTCCCATTATAATAATTTCTACCATTGGTTCTTCCTCTGGGTCTATAGTCCTAGTTACCACAGTACTATTGGGATTCCCTGGTTCGTCCCATCAGGCTGTATAATAAAAGGGGTTTCCGCCTTGAACAATCACTCTCCCTTGTCCTTTACTCCCTGTGCTCACCAGTGCAGTAGTCTGCACCTGATTCTGGCCTCCTGATTGCACAACAGGTGCTGGTGCCCCTTGAATAGGTATGTTTGCAGATTGCTGTTGTGGCATATAAACCGGTGGTAGTGGAGTTATTTGTTGTTGAGGATAGGGGGCATACTGATATGGACCATATTGAGGCATGAGCCCTGACGTGTTCACATTTTGTCTTCCCCTTCCTCTCCCTTTTCCTATCACTCCCTGCGCTTCATCACTCTTCTTAAAGCGACATTCATCAATAAAATGTCCAATATTACCACAGTAATGGCATTTAAAATGTCTTCTTCCTTGCATCTGTCTCCCCTCTCTTTGACCCCTTCCTTGCTCTCTGTTTGCAACAGGAACCTGCACAGTCATTTCTTTTCCTGTCTTTTCCTTCTCATTTTTTTGTATTTTTGTGTCACCATTTTAGCTTGGGCTCTGTCACTTTGGTCTTTATTCCTCCTTTCCTTTTCTTCCTTTTTTCTACAAAAATGTATAATATGTGCTTGTATTTCTGCCCAGGGTTTTATATCTAAAGCAACAACCTGATCTAAATCGTCTTGTATATCTCCTGGTAGCCCCTGTTTTAAAACATTGTAGAAAAATCTACAACTACCTCCCATGTCTACAGGTCCTACATCTGCTTCCCACTTTTTCTTCATCATTGTTATGTAGTATGCACAGGACTGTCCTGGAGACATAGTTTGTGTCATCAATGCCCCACAATCTGGTTGGTCTGGGTACCTATTCCTTAATTCAGTCCACACTCTAGAGCGCACAACTCCAAAAGCAGACCCATCATGTTTTCCTTTAGTAATAGTTACTCCTTGTATCCCTGCACTTCCCATTATACTATCCACCTCATCCCCTACTATGGAGCTCAAAAGGCTCTTTACATCCCCAAGAGCTAAAGGTATCCCAGCTGTTGCATTTTCAAATGCTTTTATCCATTTCCCTGCTCCTTCATGTAATGGAGGCAGGCCTGTTTTTAGATTTTCTTTATCCATGTGTTGCCTAGGAACATAGACAGGCTGTGCTCCCTGTGTCTTATACACCAGTGGCATCTGCATTACAGCGGTATTCCTGTCACCATGTCCCTCATAAGGTGTGTCAGACCTTAAAGCATATTTCTTCCACACACACAGACTTTGTTGCATGTAATCATAATCCCACTCTGGATCCCCATAACCTTGAAAAATACTTAAATCAGCCATATTTATCAATTCAGGGTCAAAGGATCCTGCTCTTGGCCAAACTTTCATCTGTGGCACCATGCCTGCTGTCCATCCTGCAAGGTTATTAGTAAATGGGACAACATTATACCAACTATTTTTTCCCTTTGCTACTATTTCATTGGGTGTCAAGTCACTGTTTTCTTTCCTTTCTTTTCTCTGTATAAAACTTGTCATTCCCTGCATATTTCCTACATGAAGGGATCTTACTTCAGCTGGAGGGGAACTTTGTCCTAACTCTATCATACCCTCTGCGCGAAATGGCCGTTCAGACCTTGTTGTACTACTGGGAAACACCTGCTCTCCTTTTAATTGTTCTCTAAAAGCACTTTGTTCCTCTAATCTTCTTCTATTTATTTCAGCATTTCTGTTCTCAGCCTCTAGCCACAATTCCATGCGTTCCCGGTCAAGAACCCTTCTAGTTTCACTCTCCACTGAGTTTATTTCTTCCTCATCTTTCTCATCCTCTCCTGTCCCATTCTTGATTTCTAGATCATATCCTTTGTCCCTTACAACTGGCTTTGCATCTGGTTTAAATGATATGGAATTACATATATTTGAACAGTCATCCGCAATAAGGCTTAATCTCTTAATTGTTTTCTGTATTCCCTTTACAGTGATGGTCATGGCACGATAACCCTTATCCTCTTCCTGATATATTTTTGATCGTACCCCTAAATTAAACTTCACCTGTGGGGTGCTAGTATAATATCCATTTCCCCACTTGAGTTTTGAGGAATCTTGCTAGCCCATTCTAATATATCTTTTGACTTTTGTTCCAGCAATTTTCCATTGTTGTCTTGTCTTAATTTTACTGAAATGTCTCCTATTAAGGACACTATTCCCTCATATACCTTTTCAGGTTTAAGACGGTCTTTATTAATTGTTGCATTTTTTAAAAATGTTTTTAAACTTCGGAAATCTATAATATCCTGATTTGTGATGACATTATTGTGATTACTGTGTTTTACTGGATAAATTTATTTTCTTAAACATGTGGTTCTATTTGTACTTTTATGGTTGTTTTGTTTTAATAACCGAATAAAGTTACAATTGAATTGAATTGTTTGAGCAAAATCAACCTCCCCCATTTTTAATAAGTCATCAACCTTTGGTGTAATTTATATTTATAGCCTAAAGCTGGAATATCAGTGTCCACTGAGTCTATTGAGGTAGTGGATTCCTTATCTTCCGCTGACAGTGATGGATACATACCCTGACGGCATAAGGGTCCTTTAATTATCTCAGAATATGTTGGGGGTGGTGCTGTGGCTTCTACATGGGAATCCTGACTGAATATCTTCCACATGTCCAATGATGCTAATCTTTTTGCTCTCTTAGCTCCTTTATATGCTCCTAAGAAATATGATATTACATGGGCTATCACTGTATTATCAAAAGAGCCATCTGGTGGCCATGGAACCAGGGAAGTCTTTGTGCCTTCTGCCCATTCCTGATAATGTCTTTTTATTCTGTCAGAGTCTCCTGGAAATGTGGGAATCATATGGCCGAAAGGAGTGCCTTTGTCTCCCTGCCTCCCCTTGGAAGATTTCTTAAAGAAAGGCATGACCTCATAATTGTCCTTTAATCTACTAAAAAACTTTTACTATTCTTAAAGGCTCCTGTCCTAATGTACTTCACACTAAAAAACAGTTGGTACCTCTGATAATGCAAGAGAACTTGTAACCTATTACACATGATATAACAATCACAAATCTACATTATATTTATATATACATATATATTTAAAAAAACAACTCACATCACATATAAATACAAAATGTCAACTTTTCCTCTTTCTCTGACTTTTTCCTAATTCAAACTGTCAGGATAAACCGCTTAGACAATTCCGATTTCTCTAATAATTTCCAAAGGGAAAGAAAAACAGTCTGCCAAGTTTAACTAAATAAACCTCTATTTCTCTGACAATTCCTAAACAAAAAGTCTGTCAGGATCAACAAAACACATTTAATTCTCTCTCGGACGATTCCTAAACAAAGGTCTGCCAGGATTAACTAAATACACATCTCCGTTTGTTACAGTTGTGGCTCAATACACAAGGATTCGACGATCGCCCTTTTTTCCTACCTTATCTGGCCGCTGCAGACGTCCCCCAGACCGGTACCCCTGTCGTCCAAAAAACAGATCTTTCGTATCAACGGGCATCTGTCATCCTCCTCAAATTGTGCATGACTAAATTAGTTGTCCAAAGGGGCCCCGAAGGGGAACCTCCCCAGCGGCAGGCAGGAGCAAAGGGGATCTCCTGGCTGGCTCGCCACAATGTCGGGAAAAAATCCTTTAAGCAGTGCAAATCATTTAATCACCACATCTGCAACAAAAGGGAGTACAAAAAGGTTTATTGTACATACCAGGCTAATTCAGCTGGGAGAGTGATGTGCTATGAGCGAAGCACAAGTCAGTCTCAACTAACATACACTTCAAGTCTACTTCTTATAATACTAATTTTGGCCTAGATCCATATTTAATACAATGTTCACAATAGAAAAGCTTCCTGCTTTTCCGTTATGTCCCACCCAGATTACATACAGTTATTTAAAGAACAGCTCTTTCCTGTGGTTTGTGAATTCTCATGCCAAACTAAGAGACTACAATGGAAAACATTCTTGCAGCTCTGAATTTCCTGTTAAATATCCTAATAAACGTAATGGGGCAACCCAGAGTCCCTCAGAACCTGGGTATACGTATTCAAGAAAGAGAGAAATGGTTCTGTCGGGGGGTCAATTACTTGTAGTACATAGCCAATGCTTATGGGTATCAAAATCAATGATTTTTCAAAGAACAAAGTATAACACACAATAGAGAAATTGAGTCAATCAAAGATTTTAAAAATAAATAAATTGATGAACAAAAATTAGTCGAAGGCTGTCGCAATTTACACTTTCAATTGTAAAAGTGAACTGGGTGACTGTGGTGAACAGTGGCATGGGATAAGTGGTGATAGAATACTGTATACAACATCAATTGTAAACAATGTGACGAGAAGGGGAAAAAACAATTTCATAAAAAGTCCTTATTGTTTTACACATATGCTTAATAATCCAATGATGAATGGGACTGTATTCTTAAGCTTTGTGTGGACATAGGTAGTACGCCGATGTTTCGACCCTGTGTATCGCGCAAAAGTGTATGCGTCAAAGCGGGTCTTCCTCGAGGAAGGAGGGGGAGAGAAGTGGCAGCCTAGAAATGAATTTAGGGAGCGCAGTCAGGTGTGTGTTATAAAGCAAAGGAAAGAGTCACTAAACGACCAAAAGATAATGAATCTTACCCAGAAGAGGATTTAAACTTAACACTGCAATATGGGATTCTTGGTCAGGTAAGTGTGGGAGAATAGATCACAGTGGGACTCCACCAGCCGGATTGGAGTCTGTTGGGACGAAGATTTAAATCAGTCTATGGCAAATTAGTGTCCAAAAGTGAAACAAAGCTAATATACAAGGGCTAAAAATTACCTTGTGTGGTTAAAGAATTGAACATCCAATAATCAGTTTGGAAATTAATTTTAACATCAGTCCGTTTGTTTTGAAACGAAAATGAGGACTGTATCAATTTAAAGTCTAACCAAAAGACTAGAATCAGTCAATGGCAGCTTTGTTTACTAAAGTGAAACAAAGCGAGTATGCGAGGGCTAAAACATACCTTGTGTGGTTAATGATTTAAATATCCAACAATCAGTTTGGGAATTCATTTAACATCAGTCCGATTTTTCTGAAACGAAAATGAGGACTGTATAAGTCTAAAGTCATAACTTGGCAAGGAAGCGCGAAGCGCGCTCCGCTATGGTGTTCTGATTAATGCTCACCGTGATCTGAAGATTAACACGACGTTCCGTCCGTCAGTTTAGGCAGAAATGAGAGTCGGGTCGCGAAGACGCTGTAAATAGTCTAAACAGTGCGTGGTTAACGTGAACTTATGCTCGTGTTACCTTGGCAACCGCATGAAGCGTCATGCGGGGGAAGACGTGTATGCGCTCGGGCTGGAGCCCAGCTGCTGATCAGAGAATTGAGATCAATTGAGACGCCTTTCAGGGGATCATGCATGGGGCGCGTAAGAGCGTGTGACTGTAATTAATACAATTGCTGTAAAACGCTAATGTGCAGTAGGCTGGATTAACTTGCATCAACGTGTAAATAACACGCGTTGGTGCATGAACCTATTGACAATTAAGATTTAGAATAATGTTTCAAGGAAACACACAATTTGGGCCAAGTATTAAACGAGAGCCGTGCGTAGGGCGCGTGAAAGCGTGTGTATGTAAAGGTGTCGTTAATACAAATGCTTTGGGACGAATTGTCAGCGTGTGTATGTAAAGGTGTCGTTAATACAAATGCTTTGGGACGAATTGTCTTGCATAAACATATAAATAACACACATCGGTGCATGAAACATTTCAAGTGATTTGGGCTAAGTATTACATGAGGAATAGCCAAACATTTCAAGGTTACTGATACTTAAAACAGTTTAACACAGCGAAAATTAATCTGTTCATTTCTAGATATTTGTAGTAATGCATTTCCTCAGTAGGCTGAAATGTCTTCCAAGGCCATATTGAAGTGGTGTGTAAGGGCATGTAAAGAACACACAATAGTGCATAAATCAAGAAATAATGTTCACAGATAACACACGAAATGTGTAACAGCTATACATTTCAATAATCTATATTGATGACGTCTTGATGGTATGGACAGGTACTGAAGAAAGATTAGTAGAATTCAAATCATGGTTGAATACGCGGACCACTGACATCCAATTCACCATGACCTACAACAACGAAAGCATCAATTTCCTAGCTATTACTCTATTAAATGAAGATGGTAAGCTGATAACTACACTACACTACACTATACAGGAATCCGACAGAGCGTAATACTACTCTTAAATATGACTCACACCATCCCAGATGCCTCAGGGACAATTTACCTTATGGCCAATTTCTTAGACTCAGACCTAATTGCACCAGGAGATTTCACTTCTACAGAGAAACGGATGCTTTGATCAAAAAACTCTGTGATCGGGGTTACCCCAAAGGTCTCCTTAACAGATCAAGAAAGAGGGCCTGGTACCGCCCAAGAGAAACCTTGTTAGAGAGTCAGCCGCCCATGAAAGATACAGAGAAATTAGTATGTGTGACCATGTTCAACACACGCAGCCATGAAATTAAAAAGGTACTTCTAAAATACTGGAACCTGGTTGACACTGAAATTGGAATCCATGAAAAACCGCTCTTTGCCTTTAAAAGAGCTAAAAACATTAAAGACTTTGTTGTTAACTCGTACTTGGAGACTGAGAAAGTACCAGACATCAGGCAGCAACTCAATCTACCACCATTGATTGGTCATTTCAAATGTTCTAATTGTAAGGCTTGCGCGACTGCTATGATTGGCTCATCTTTCCAGCACATGGGGAAAACTTTCAATCTTAGGCAACATAGCAATTGCAATAGCAATAACGTCATCTACGCCATACGATGCCCGTGTAATGAGATATACGTTGGCCAAACCATCCAAAAGGTCAAAACAAGGATTCTACAGCATCAGAGCAGGATCTGCTGCAGGGTCCAAGATGCCCCCTTGGTTGAGCTCTTTTCCTTAAAAAACCACACAGCAGATGACCCAAAGTGGTGGGTTCTGGATAAAATAATTCTACACCCAAGAGGAGGCAGCATGGCCGCACTACTTAATCTAAGTGAATGCAGATGGATACACACTCTAGACTCTGTAAACACAGGGCTTAACGAACTAGAGGAGACACACAGGCAAATGGTTAAACTGTAGAATGCACTGTACCTCATACACCAGTACTCGTGGGTCCCACTACTGTGCCCTCCCGCCCCCCCCCCCCCTTTTTCTAGATAACCTTTAGTATGGAGCCTCACTGAGTTTTTAATTTTACACCACGTAACTACTTGGCCACTCAAGAGTTCCTCTGCCATACACTATCAATTCAAGTATTAAAACATTTGAACAGATTAATGTTCGCTGTTTTAAACTGGCCTATCCATCAAGATTATTGACATGTATAGCTGTTACACATTTCGTGTGTTTTCTGTGTAACCAACAAAGTGAGATAGTTCTTCCCTCGCACTGCGACAAGTAATGGCGTTCAGGCACCAGCAGGGCACTTCTCTAGTTGTTCCAGCTTGGTGTGAAATTCAAGTACAAAATCCAGACCTCCCCACTCCCTGAGGTGCTGCAGTGGGCACGAGCAGGTCAGCAGGAGAGCACCAGCAGTGTGAGCAGGAACAGAGCAGCCCAGATGCCGGATGCAGTGCGAACATTGTCAATCAGAGTTGTGTGTGAGCTTGTGGAATTTTGGTCTGGGGGGTCTGACCAGGCTCACAGGTGTCATGCAGTATCACGGATTCCACTCCAAAACTTGGCAGGCACAATGCTCAGAACTGCGGGCAAGTTACAGTGGGAGGCAGCCCATTGTATCATTCCATTGCCATGCAATATGTGCTCCTGTCTGCAAGAAGGGGCTGGGCCAGCGCATTTGCTGTAGTTATATGGCACTCTGGCAGCGCACACACGTCATTGTTGCATTACATAATGAAGGCCTGCCTTCCAGCTCTAGCATTCCTCTCATACAGAAACCCCGGCCATTCAGTGCATTATTCATCCCCACCACTAACCTCCCCAGGCAGCCAGATGATGAAGTGCTTCCGGGCTGGGGCAGTAGCCACCCCACTGCGGGCCTCCCCCATTTGCAGCACGGTCTCTGCGCAATCACCAGGCAGTCACAAGCAGCCATTTGCCATGTAGATCCTGGCAGGAAAGACAGTGTCGCCGCGATGTCCCAGGTGGTGTACCGCAGGTCACGGCATCCCAGCACACCCACGCAGGAGACAGCATCCGCCGTTCCCAAGTAGTCTTCCAGCAGAATTTTGGTCCCCGCCGTCATCCCCACAGGTGTTGGCAGTCCGGCTCTCCAGTTAGAGATCTAGCCCTACAGCAATCATTTTTTGCTCACTACGCTATTCCAGTTTGGACCCAGGCATATGCATGTCAGTCTTGGCCCTGTTCCCCATGGGAACAGTCCAGTCAAACTGCCAGGCCAGGTCCTCCCTGGACCGCAAACAAGCATCCTAGGAGCAGTTTCGGGGTATCACCTCTCATCATCCAGGGCAGTGTGAATCCAGTGACATGAAGAGGACGGGACACACGTCTGGGCATTCCCTTCCCATTTGGGATGGCAAATGCAGAAAGAGCAATTGATGGACAGAATGCTGAACAATGTCAAATGCCACCAGTCAGAGATCTAGGCCTATATCCATATATATTTTGCTCAGCACACCATTCCAGTTTTGACCCAGCCATATGCAACTCAGTCTAGGCCCTGCTTCCTATGGGAACAGTCTAGCGCGAACTGCCAGGCCAGGTCCTCCCTGGGCTGGAAACAAGCAACCTAGGAAAGATTTCGGCACATCACCCCTCATCAGCCAGGATAGCTTGAATCTAGTGGCATGGCAAGCATTGGTCCACATCTGGGTATACCCGTACCACTTGGGGTGACAAATGTAACAAGCATTTGCAAAGCAATAGGTCTTGCATTTGTGCGAGTTACAGATGGATTGGCTGGGGCAGCTCCTCCACTAGGGAAGAGGAGCACCGCAGTGCGAGAAGCAGGAGGATAAAATGGTAAAACTACCATATCATTTTTCTGCTTCTCGCACTGCGAGAAAGCAGAAGGATTTGGTTAGGGGCGGTTGGGCGGGTTTGGCCTATGGCAGGGGAGGAGTGGTTTGCCTAATGCAGAGGACGCTGACTGTTTGGTCGGCCCTCTGGAGCCGCTCAAACCAGTTATGCAATGCAGCCTACATGGAGAACATGGCCTCCCTGTAAGCCCCATCCTGGGCTGCGTCCCGACCAATCACGCTCCACTGGAGCGTTGTGATTGGCTTAGGGGAGGGGAGGGAAGCTGTCTGTGGCTGCTTCCTGAAGACAAGACGCGGGACCATGACTACGCAGGACCCAGCCGGCAAAAAGGTAGGTTTACATTTTTTAAAATTATTAATTAAATTAACACCCCTTCCCCCGCCCCCGCTAGAGACATGCCAGCCGCGACTGGTGGGTTAACCCCTGTCATACAGGAATTGCCCATTAAGTCTCTGTCAGGGCCTGCCCAGCAATTCACAGACAGTGACACTTCCTCCCACCTCTATGGCCTGTTGCAGCCCTGCAGGACAGTAGGTCACTGATCGTCCGTCTAAGGGGGCGCCAGGGAATCCTCAGATCTCAGTCCAATGGGACGGTGGTGGCCCCCGTCCTACTCACCCCAGAAGCATGGTGAACGCTCTAAATGTCCCTGACACTCTCCCGGCCCCACCAACTCTGCTGGGAGACAGTGTACTTACGCAGAGAGGAGTAAAATGGGGGAGAAGGTGCGGTTGATCAGCTGCTCCCATGGCACAGCTGGACCTGGCGGGCTCGATAGCTAGGCTGCAGGCAGGACCCTCCGGAAGGTTGGAATTTGCTCCAGGCTTCAATAAAAGACCAGGAAGAGTTAATTCATGAAAACCAGGGTGACCAAGGCCAGAGGGGACTAATATCAAACAGACAAGGAGGAACAGGATGAAGTGATACAGCATAAGATATACCAGGACTAGAGTGAAGCAGCCAGGTGAATGCGGAACAGGGAGATCAGGACCGAGAGGACCAGTGTCACAAGGAACATAATAAGCAGTAGCAGGAGGGCCAGGAGGCCCTGGACCAGCAAGACAAGGGTTAATAGAGTCTGAGAGCACCAATCAGGATCAGGGGACGAGGAGGACTAGGGCAAGAAGTAAGAGACCTAGGTGGACAGACCCATTAGGACCACTGCCAGAACAAGGGGAAACAAGACCCGGCATATGCAGACTGTGACCACAGAAAATAGCTGAAGGAGGACTAGGGGACTAGGAGCAGGAGGACCAGGGCAGGGAAGATCGCGACCAGGAAGGAACAGTGCGAGAAGGACCTAACTCAGAACAATCAGAAAGAAAACAAAGGACCAGGAAGTGCAGGCCCAGTGGGACTAGGATTAGAAGGACCATGAAGATCAGAATCAGGGTGACCCAACACCAGAATGACAAGGATAATATTGACCAGTGTGACCCATACCAACTAGGAACTGGGAGGATAAGGCTCATGGGGTAAGCACATTAAAAAAACTAGGCCCAGGAGAGCCACTATTGGGGGGAACAGAACAGATGGGACCAGGGTCAGAGGGCCATGAACAAGGTCGAATAATAAAACTCTTGTGCCAGGAGGAATGGATGTGACCGGAGGACAAGAGGTCTTGGAAGGGCTAGGGAAACAAAATAAAGTCCAAGGGCACCTGTAGACCAATTCCAGGATGATCAAACAAAGGAGTACTAGAACTAAGAAGACCGCAAATACATGGGCTAGGGGGACTAGGAACAGAGGAATTGGAAACTGGCAAACCAGGGAGACTAGGTGAACCATGAAAGCAAGAACAGGAGGGTGAAGGAAACAGAAATAGGGTGTAAGAGGATCAAAATGGTCAGTACTGGAAAGTTGTGAAACGGGAGGACCAAGACAAGGAGCAGTAGGGCTAGAGTATCTGGGAAGGATGATAAGAAGACCAGGACTAAGACTGGCATGAAGTAGATCCTGGAACATTAAAACTAGGAACGGCTTGGATGATAATTGGTGGGCCAGGACATATTATTTCAGAAACATGAGGACATGAAGCAGGAGGACGAGAACCAGGATTAAGAGTATTGGAGCCAGGTTCAGGAGGACTAGGAAGTTCAGGACCAGGAAGACAGTAGCCTGTGGAACAAGGATAAGCAGGAAATGGACTAGGGTACTAGTGTAAAGAAGACTAAGTAAACTAAAAAGATTAGGATCTGAAGGACCACAAACACGGCAAGGAGGGCCATGAAGTTCAGAACCTAAGGCTCCAGGGTCGGATTACCACGTGGAACAAAATATCAGGACCAGAGTGAGAAGTATCAAATGTAGCAAGGCCAGCCAGACACCGGAGCACAAGACTGGACAAGAGTGGGAAAGAGGACCAGGACCAAAACAACCAGGCTCAGTGGGATCTGGACAAGGAAAGGAAAAACAGGATCAAGAGGGCCAGGATCAGTGGGAGTAGCACCCAGAGGACCTCATGGTCAACGAACAGAGCCAGGAGGACCAGAACAACCCAAACCACAAGGACAATGACTAAGAGAGGCAGGTCTAGGAAGAGACCATGACAGAGGAGACCAGATGGGGCAAGAGGACCAGCAGGACCAGGACCTGCAGACCCAGAAGGTAAAGGGTGAAGAGCACTAGGACAAGGTCAGCAGGGCTAAAAGCCCAGAAGGGAACAGGGCCAGGACTGGGGAAACCAGGAAAAGACAGCATGGCCAGAAGACAAGGTTTATTTTAACCAGCATGACAAAATAGGAACAAGAAATATCAGAAGGACCAGAACCATGGAGGTTAGGACTAGAATGACTTAGAAAACCAGGCTCAGGAGAAATGAGCTGAAGCGAACACAAACTAGAAGGACCAGGATCAAGAGGTTTATGTCCACAGTGTACAGTATCACAAAAAGGATAAGGACTATGACAACGAAGGATGGGAGGATCAGATCTTAGAGGCCCAGGAGGATCAGACCAGGGATCTAAGCAACCAAAACCAGAGAAATAAGCTCCAAGATGACTAGCACACAGAGGGCCAAAGGGACATGGACAAAGGAGACCTGCAAGATCAGGGTAATGAGGACCAGTGCTTTGTGTATGAGGATCAGGAAGACCAAGGTAAGGAGGAAAAGGAGGCTCAGAACCAGGATGACCACAGAGAGAAAAACCAGGCCATAGGGTTTGGAGCTGAATGGCCAGGAGGATGGGGAACAGAATTTCCTGGTCCAGGAGGAGCAGATAAAAGAAGGCCATGACAAATAGGTGTAACATCTAGAGAACAAGAAACAGGAGGACCAGACTGCTCCAGAGAGGACTAGGAAGATCAGGAAAATGAGGACTCTGACCAGTAGGACCAGGAGATCAGAATACACATGGAAGATGAGGAGGGCCTGGATCAGAATTACTGAGAGGACCTGGAGCACAGCAAGGAGGACTAGACCAAGAGGACCAAGAACACAGCTACATGAGTTATGAGGGGCAAGACCTTAGGATCAAGGCCCAGAGTACCACATGAAGCAAAAAGACCAAACCCTGGGGTAGCAGGACAAGGGTGAGGAGGTCAGGGGGACCAGGACAGCCAGAGCCAGGAAGATCAAGGGAACAGGACCAAAATGACCGGCTTAGGAGAACCTAAACTTAGTACAAACTTTGGGTCCTTCAACTTTGAAGCACTTACCTGTTTTATTTGTGTTCTCGTACGAGAAGGAGAACTCCACAAGGACCAGGCAAATAGGACCAGTGAGACCACAACCAAGGGGACTAGGAAGATCAATGCATAGACCCCCATAAGAATCAAGACCTGTCCTATGAGAACGAGAAAGATCAGAGTGAGGAGGAAAAGGAGGACAAGAGCAAGGTGGACCCAGATTGTAGGAGCTAGGAGGACCAAGCAGGTGGCTAGGGCTAGGTGGAGGAACAGGATGACCAGAATGAAGGAGATCAGGACTAACAGAATATGTTAGTGCTGAATCAGGATGAAAAGGAGCAGTAGGAAATGAAGTTCTAGGTGCAGGAGTATCAAGACCAGATGGAGGAGGGCCAGGAAGACTGCGGTGATCAGGATCAGTTACACTAAGGCTATTTGGACTATGGACATGAGTGGGGAGGATATAGTGGAGAATTAGGGTCATTCTAAGTGGCACCAGGAACAAGGCTAGGCAGACCAGGAGTACTAGAACGAAAAAAACTAGGACCTGGAGTACCAAGTGCAGTATTAGTACCAGGACCTGTTGTAGGATGTGCAGGTTGATGATAAACAGGAAGACCAGGACAACCAGAGCAAGGAGGAACAAAAGCAAACTTAACAGAACCAAAATGACCAAGCCCAAAAGGACCTAATAATGAGTACATGGTATAATGTGGAAAATCAGGATAGGGATAAGGGCCTGGAGTATCAGGACAACCCAAACCAGACTCAGAAAGATGAGGACAAGAAGAGTCCATAAATAGCAGACCAGCAGCACTAGGACCAGGACAGCAGAGGGCACCAAGGCCAGGGAGACAAGAAAAGACCAATAACAAGCAAGGGTCAGGATCTGGAAGTGTGAGGAAGGAATAGAACTAGTAGTAGCAACTTCAGGAAACCAGTAAAAGAGCGACAAGAGCTAGGGGGAGCAGTGCCAGGGGAGGACCAGACCAACCTAGATAAGGAGGGCTTGGAACAGGACCAGGAGGAGAACCAAGACCGGCCTTTAAGGGCCAGGAGGAGGATGCCTGTGTGATTCTAGGAGGCCTTGTATTAAGAAAAATTACAGCATACAACTTTGTGATGTCAGTGACAGCAACTGGTGTCTGATGCTGGTACAGTGGCCTAAGGTTGAATCAAAAGGAGCGGGGCTGAAAACTTGGCAGAAGGGTCTATAGGTGGATGGGTAAAAAGGCAGTGGACTGTGAAGGATAGCAGATAGGGTTGGAGAAGCTCTGAGGGCTGAAGTCAGCAAAAATGGGCAATGGCTTATAAAGGGGAGGTCAATGGGCTGTCGAAACCAGCAAAGTGGAACTCATGATCAGAAGAAGGCACTGGTGAGCAGAGAATAGGGTCGGGATGCTGCATACCGACGGGATCAGATGGCCGGCAGAATGGGACTCTGAGTAACAAAGGGCTCATATAGCCAGCTGCATTAGCATAGAAAACCCAGGCCAGCTGTGGTTGCTCCAACACCAGATAAGTGGTCCGTGAAGCACTAAGGGCAAGTTGAAGCGTGGCGGAGGTGTGAATGCAGCGGAAGAGTTTGGAAGAACAGCAAAGAAGCCCTAAGTAAAAAGACTGGTAGTCTGCAAAAACTCTAGGCTGTCAGAAGAATGTATGGTGGGGTTTTAAGGCTAAATCAAGGATTAGAAGGGCAGTAAGAACAGCAGTCATCACACAAAAGTGGTCTGGTAGTGTCAGGTGGGCTATAGGGGCAATAGAAAAAAAATCCAAAAGCTAAACGGGACTGTGGGAGCCATAAAACGGGTGCTGTGATTATCGAGGGGCAACCAGTAAGCTCAGTGGTCTTTGATGCCTACCAAAGTGGTGAACTGACTCTTTAGAATCTGCTAAGGATGGTCGAAGGAGAAAGGGGAAAGTGAAAGAGGGCAATGTGAAGGCTGACAGAGTGCTGGAGGAAGGTCTGAGTGCCAAATGCAGCAAGGGGGATGATGGACTGTCTAACTGGTTGTGAGGGTTAGCCAAGGATGGTCTAAAATAGGTTCAGCGAATCAGTTGTGGGCTTTAGAAGGTTGTAATAGATGGCTTTGAAATGTAACAATGTAGGTAGAGGTCTTAGAATTGGTATGGAGGCTGTGCATACCTGACAAAAAGAAGATGCCTGAGGTTTTGAGAGCCAGCTGAAAGGCTGTTGTGCTGATAGAGTAGCTTATTGAAACACTTACATTGACAGAACTTATCATTAACACTGGGTGGAGTTCGCGGAGTGCCGCTACACGGAACTCAGCGGAGTGACCCAGAAACTCTGCTACTCTACGCAGAGTTCTGCGAGCGGGCGGAGTAACAGTAGCTTCAGGTGTGGTTGGGACAGAAAATAGAAAAGCTCCTAGCTTGTTAATTTAAAAGTGCACATACTGTGGAGGTGTTCATCCCACAGTGGAGGACTGACCCTGGGCGCTGCCGGTGGTGGCAGTGCTGGTTGTGCAGGTTCTGCTTCTGGTTGCCTGCCAATAGCATTTGCTGTCCGAGAGCAGTTGCAGCTCCTCTGCATAGAGCTGCAGCATTGTTTGATGCTACCAGCTAAGACACAGCGAGTTGATCTGTGCCGCTTGTGGCTGTGTGTGTTTGATTCACCCTGAACAGAAGCACTTCTGGTGTCTGTCTTGTTGTGAAGGGTGATAGTGGCCTGCATGGCACCGGTAAACTCCACTATCCTGCGGAGGCGCAGTTTTTGCCAAACTTTGCACTCCAAGCGGAGGGTGGAGTGACAAAAACTCTGTGAACTCTACCAGCGAAGCGGAGTTTATGCCAGCCTTACTTATCAGCTTTTGTAAATAGTAGCCTATGGGTTCTTATGGATGAAACATTGAACTGAACTGAGTTCTTGCAGAATAATCTGACAATCTCTGAAGGTCAGAATAGGGCTCTAAAATCTATTTTAGAGAGAAATGGATGAGCCAGATAAGCTTTTAGTACTGGCAAAAGGGGAGGGGCTGAAGGATCCTGAAAGCCAGTGTGGATCGGCAAGCGGATTCCAAGAGTTAGGGGCACTGGCTTACTGGCTGTAGACCCAGCAAGGGGTGGTGCCATTTGTGTTTTGTGACTTATTAGTCTTGACTAGATCTTTTTATGTGTTAAGGGAGAGTGCAGTCTACTGGCCTCTCTCACATAAAGTTCTACCTTTGTGTGACTCTAAGACCATTGCGTTGACATTCAATGTATGTGTTGCGTGTGTGGATGTGTGGTGGTGGCTGTGTAGCCCTTGGTTAGTTGTATGACTGTAAATGTGATGAGAGTCTGAGTGCTGAGACCTGTGGATTACATTTTGGTTGGCCCTTGTTTTAGCCGGGCACAAGATGGAGGATGGATATAACTTTCTCAGACAGTGGATGTGTACTGACTGTATTACTATGGCTGGAGGATGGAGTCCCAGACACTGAAGTTAGTGAAGTTGGAGATACATCTACTTTGATATCAAATGAGTTCCTTGTTAGTACAGGACTGCTGATTAGTTCTTACTGAGCATTGCTATTTGGCAGATGGTATTGGTGTGAAATGAGCCATCTGTTTATGTTACTAAAGGCAAGGATGTTTCTAAGAAGGCTCTCTCTTTTCGTATGCCCTGATTACTGCTTTGGGAAAGATGATGGCAGTCAGGTGCAGAGATCTTATGCTTTGTTGTATCCATGTTTTTGATACTCCTGTATGGAGCCAACACTACTTCTACCTGCTGTGAAAGCCACCAGCCAGAAAATTAAATTTCAAAGACAACCACCCCAAGCTGGTTGTGTAACATAAGACATTGGATCCACATCCCTTTTGTGGAAAATCAGTGTCAATGTGAGACGGTAAAATGATTGAATCAAAGGACACAAGAATGGAGGTAACAAAAAGTCTCTGGTTATTCTCATTGTCTTATTCCCCACAATATTTGTAATAAAGTCAACAAATAAAATATCTCTATCCGTCTCTTTTGTTCTGTGCTTTTCTCGCCACAGTCAAACAGGTGAAACGTCTTGTGCCCATGCACTATATTAATCTCCTGCTACTAGGACAAGTTACCGGGTAGCCTGGGTTGAAGGGCCAGTAGCCAATCACACCCAGAATGGGTACAATTTGGGGTGCTACAGTCCTGAGATAACCCCCAGTCAGAAAAGGAAAACAGTTTCGCACTTCCAGAGGACACCTTCGCTTGTCTAGTTCACCCAGGGGAAATATAGGAATAGCTGTAATAACTAATTGGGTAGGATGATATAGTATTTGCAAGCTATGCACAGGACTGTCATCACAATAAATGTTTTCTGATCTTGAGAGGACAATGAAATAATCAATTAAATAGCATAATTCCTATACCACCTCAACCTTACCCTCTCATGATGATTATTCTGAGAACAAATGTTCCTGTACGTTTCCCCACTAGGTTGTTTGGGAATACCACAACAACCACAGCACCAGAATTGAGATGGAAGAATCGTTTCACTGTTGGTCTAAGGGACATCTTAAGTGGCTTACTGAAACACAATATTTATCTTATTGACATGCACAAAACATACAAGATACCAAGGCTAAAACTAAACACACCTACATGTTTATATATGTTGACTCTGTGGTCTGAAACCGACTGCATGAAATCAGCTCTACAGTATTTATTAAAGAACAATAACGTGTTTAATGAGAGGATAATTAATACTCACAAGTCTGGAACATCAACTGTGTCAACAGGCCTATAATGGCAATGTATAGAGGCTGCCTTTTGAGAATCACATATTTGGAAATCAGATTACGCAGGATATATTCTTAAGTAGTAAATAATCTTTATTTCGATTTACTCAATAATCATAAAAGATAAAAGTCGTGTGTTAAAAAAAGAAAAAGAAAAAAAGGGAACACAATGGTACTTATTACAAAAGACATTTAAAACCTTTTTTAGGCACATACTGGTTCAATTCATCCAATTTAAAATATACATAGACTCATAAAATACTATTAAAACCAGGACCCCGGCTTAGCATGTGTATTATTATTACTAAGCACACAGTATTTTATTCAAAAACAGGGCACCTTTTATATAGCCTATGACTGCCGTCATCACCACCTGATCCTGTAAAAGTTGTAAAAATAAAAAGGCAGGGGGATGTTGGATGAAGCCCTTCGCTTTTAAAGGTGGTAATAAATATCTTCTAGGGAACAACTCATAGTATGTACAAAATAAGACCAGATGTATTGGGGTCTCGGGGAACGGTTGTTACAAGGGCAAATTAAAAGAGCGTGAGGATCAAGTTGGCCGGCGGGAAGCAAATCATTGTATGGATAGTACCCAAGCGAAATTTGGTAAGTAATGATCTATCCGTGGGGTGCTTAACTGTCGCGAGATAATTTTCAGGGCCACTAACAGTTTCAACAACAGGAAAGATCTAGTGGAGTCTTTCGTCACCACCCGAGCTTCCCTTTCCTCATTGGCTTTATTAAGAAATGTTTCTATTAAAGCTCTGATGAGATGTGGCTTATCAAAGATGTTCGTGCAATCGAGGGAGTGGGCAACCGATTTTATATAATTAATCCACGGTATCTTAAGCCCTTTGGTGCAATCCATGCAGTCCTCAATCACAGCCCTGTTAAACCACAAGCTCTCATTAGCCCAAACAGAGATCCATAATAATAACAGTGGAGCCAGTTTAACCCCTTTGCCACGGCAGGAATTCCGCCGCGGTGCTGGGGGGGGGGTTTGGGGGCAGCGCGGTGGCGCTGTGCTCGTGACGGAACCGCTCCGTCACGAGCCACGGTTGAGCTGTGCTCATGACGGAGTGGTTCCGTCACGTCTCCGCCTACTGCACTAATCGCCCGCACAGGCGGGGAATTAGCGCCGCGTGGGCGGAGCGGTGGCCAGCGGCCGCAGCATGACGGAACCACTCCGTCATGAGCACAGCGCAACCGTGGCTCATGACGGAGTGGTTCCGTCATGAGCGGGGAAGGGGTTAACCTCGTCCTCCATGTAGTTTAGGCCCAATTCCTCGTGATTGACAAATGAGGAGCTGTTTGGGCTCACCCCCAAGAGCTTCCTACAAAATCGTTCCTCGTCCAGCTGGATTCCTTTACACTTACGGTACCCCCAAATAGCAGCTCCATAGTCAGGACTGGGAGACACTTCATAAAAAAAATTGTACCAGGGGCAGCACAGGCTTGTTGCCTACTGACATTGAAAATCTAAATATGGCACAGTAGGCTTGGGTGAATTTAGAACAGCGGCTAGATATGCAGGGGAGCCAGTCATTCTGGTAGTCAAAAGAGATCCCCAGATAGGGGAACATGAAAACCCTAATAAGGTGTTGCCCTTTGATGACAATGGGCCTCGTATTAGCTGTCCTCCTCCCACAAGCTATATAGTACATCTTGGAAATGTTAGTGTCTAGGTCCAGGTCGTCCATGAACTTCACAAACAGATCCACCAGGAGTTTTAGCCCGTTAGCCATTTGGGCAATCAGTACGACATCATCGGCGTATAACAAGGACGGGACCCTACTTGTCTTTACCCTTGGCAGATCAACTCCAGTTGCACTCAGACATGCATATAGGCTGTTAATATATAATAAGAACAGTAGTGGGGCCAGCACGCATCCCTGCCTGACCCCTCGTGGTAGGCCTAAAGGTTCAGTGGTTTCCCCCTCAATGCCATATCTAACACAAGCATTTACGTCTGTGTGCAGGGCTCTGAGTAAAATAACCAGGTCGACAGGCAGCCCCAGCGCCCCAAGGATATCCCAGAGCTTGGACCTATTCACCCAATCGAAGGCGCTGCTAAGATCCATAAATGCAAGGAAAAGAGATCCCTGCTTTGCTACAACATACTTCCCTATGATAAGGTTGAGGTTCAAGCATTGTTCAATGGTGCCCATCCCTTCCCTGAATCCATATTAGACGGGGAAAAAGATGCCTTTAGCCCAAACTTCCACACGCTGGAGAACAATAGGCCCTTCTACCTTTACCACTGAACATAATAGGGAAATTGGTCTGTTGCAGGTAGGGTCCGACCGATTCCCCTTCTTTAAATTCAGGGATTATAGTAGCTGTTTTCCAGATAAGCAGAAAGCCAAGTTGTGTTTCAGCGTTGAGTACATTAACCAACACTGATGCCCAAACATGAGGTTCATTCTTGTAAAGGTCCATGAGGATTCCGTCTGGCCCAAGTACTTTATTGGACGGACTGCCCATGATAGCCTTGTAAACCTCGTCAAACTTAAACCTGATCTCCAAAGGGTACAAATTATCCACATCCCCCCTATTAAAAAGAAGGTCTTTATCCAACGCATAGACCTTTTGATAGTGTGTAACCCAAGTGGCTGGAGGGATGGAGGAGCCTATATCATCTTGTACAGCCACATTGAGCTGCCTACCATTAACCACCACGGAAAAAACCCTAGAGTCTCTAGAGGCACAATTTGTAACTACCTGATCCCATGAAGGTTCTGTAAGCTCCACCTTCCTCTTCGCTAGGACAAATTTATAAGCCCCCCTAGCCTCCTTAATATTGTCTTGGTTGTGAGGTAAGGTGTTTAGAACGTCTCGCAAATAGTTGCTCGCCAACCGGTATGACTTGTTGAACCAGCCCGGATTGGTGCCGTGAAACCACATGCTTGTTCACTTTGGCCTTTGAGCGCTTACGGCACTTAACCCTCAGACCCCTGTCCTTTGTGGTTAAACCAGTCAGGCCTGGGTCAGAAGTTACATCAGTACAGGAGTTACATCTGGATCTACGTCAATTCCTAGCCCAATCTCTGGGATTATGGTCGCTAAAAGTGGTTTCATGGACCACTCCTGAGCCCAGGAGAGGTCCATGATATATTCTTTATCCACTGTCCTTGAAGCTTGTTTCTCCATTAATTGGGCTTAAATGATAATGTAATTACCAACTGCGCAGTCATTTTGTTCAAACAATATTTACTCCCCAAACGTTGCTAGAAAAACATATGACAAAAATTGACTGACATTTGGCCAGATACCTAGATGCTTTTTTTTTTTTATATGTATGGTTTTTATTCATGCTGCCTTCAGATTGGAATTCAGCCAATCTATGATACTGAGTGAAGGGGTCATATGCAACTGGTTCTAATTTAAAAAGATCACTGTGGATCCAATATTGCTAGGGTTATCAGATGGCATCATGTCACTGGAATACAACTTTTCCAGTACTAGACTTTGCTTTTACAATTCCTTGTGTTCAGGTGTTTTAGCCTTATTTGTTTAATTGAACTAAACCAGAATTTGCAAATTACATAATGCACAGATTTGTTGAATGAAAACTCGGAACAGAAAAATAGGTGTTCATAACAGGGAGCCTTTTGGTAATGCTACATCTGTCCCTGGTGCATTCATGGCTTTGTGAGTAAAAGTGAGTACATAGCTCTACAAAAGGAAACAGCTTCACCTATCCCTGAAAAGGATCTAATGATTATTTGCAACCTCATCAGATACATGTAAAAGAGCAGAAGCATTGGTGGAGTAAGTGACAGCTCCATAATGGGGCTTCCTAGTCGCTTTGTCTTATTCCTTGGTACATTTGAGTGGCATTCTGTACCATGGCTGCCAAGGTAACTTGCAAAAAGTCAAATGTTCGCTTCAATGGCTATTGGGACCTTTAGACAGTGCTGTTTGGATACAAATTGCATTTGGGAGAGTTTTAGCACTAACTTGCATACGGAGACAGATGCTAATTGTGTTCACTCTTTGCATTTCTAGTGGCAAGTGTCTGTTGAAGTATGTTTTAGGATTATTCATTTCAGCTGATTAGACAGCAGCTTGGTAAATAGTAATGTTTCTCTGCTATTTGCCTAATCAGGGTTCAAATAGTAGATAGTGTCTGCTGCTTTTTAATTTTAATTAAATTTCAGTGCAATTTGTACGGCTGCTGGCCAAACAGGACATCATTTCTGCTATTTAGTCAGCAGTGGGGTAAAGTTAATTTGCTATTTACATGGCTGCTGGGGAAATTGTACATAATTGTCTGCCATTTTGCCGGTAGCCGGGTAAATAGTGAAGATTCTTGTCAATTTTCATGCCAGCTGGACACATAATAGATAATGTCTACTATTTAGCCACAAGCTGGGTCATTAGTAGTGTTTGTTTGCTATTTACATTTCAACCACAGCTGGGAAATAATGACTTTTTCTTGCTATTCGCATGGCCGCCAGCAAAATAGGACATAATGTACTCTAGTATTTATCATACCCTCTGGGTAAATAGTGCTGTTGCTCTGATATCTGCAAGGAGGCCTGCCAAATAGTAAACAATCTCTACTATTTAGCCAGATGGGCTGGTAAATAGCAGGGGCAATTCACTATGCATCTGGTGGTTGGCTAAATAGCTTCCAAACAATGTACTATTTGGTTGGCGGCCAGATAAATAGCCACTTCCCTATCATCAAGTGTTGGCTCAACAGAAGTTTAATGCAACAACTTTCAATAGGGAGTGTGGCTGTCATTTGTCGTTGTACTTTGTTATTGATTGACACACAGCAGGTACTGACACAACACTGAATTCACTTTTCTGTGCCAATAAAAAGAACTAAGAATAGAATTTAACTCCCATAATTAAATTGGGCTGTGCTATTTTATAACCGGTTTTACCATGCCTATTATTTTTTTGGTTGTCTTTACGCAGTATATAGAATATGCAGGCAAAGCCCAATTTGGAATCCGCCTCAGTCTCACAATATCTCGGGAGTCCCGCCCACTTGAGGTCACCGAGTTGAACATATTTATTCCATGCCAAAAGCCGATTAACTTCCTGTGATAACTGGCAGCTGAACTCCAGTAGCATGCACATTTTCCTCGCCTTACATAGTTTGCTTCATTTTCTGACTTGAATTTTGAATTTGCTTTCCTCCAATCTTTGACTATTGGAAGTGTGTTTTTAATTTTCCCTAAGTTGATCACCAACTCTCTCTTGAGGCCAAGAACAAGACATAACTGGCACTAGTTCGATGGAATCATTATCCCTGGCTTTGGAGATAGACTGCCAATTGTGAGATTTCCAAAACAGTCCAGTGCCTTTGAAAAGTAGGTAGGCCTATGGCAAGACTGAAGTATTACTGACTTTTACTCCACCCCTCAGGCAGATAAGCTTTTCATCCCTCTACATATTATTTTTTTACGAGTGCCCACCATTCACCTGACCCAAGGGCCCCAACTATTCAGTGCTATTGCTGATTGCTTACACTGCATTATGCACAACATTATTTGACCTATATTTAAGGTCTTGCTTAAGCAGCACGCATGCACTGTTTGCAAGGTCTGGTGTCTTGATTAAAAGGACTTTGTCCCACCTGCTGCTTACCATAGGTTGACTCCAGCATTGTTTTCTTTGCTGCCTCCTAATTGGTTCACGCATCCGAGACCTCACTTCCATTGGAGGCAGAGGAGCACTGTCCAAGTACAGTTTCCTTCCTCTTTCATTCTTTATCTGGTGTTTTTCGAGTCCTTCTTTTTTTTTTTTAGTTGTTGCTTGGCCGTCACAGTTAGTGCCTCTGCATTAATAGAGCGGAAACATGCACTGTTAACGCACAGTACGAGACACAGGGCCCGATTCACAGAACTAACTTAAGACAAAATCCTAAACTTACTACCATTTTGGTATTCACAGAAGGCACTTACTCATTTTGGTATTCACAGAAGGCACTTACTCATTTCGGTATTCACAGAAGTTAGGAGTCCTAACTTTAGGACTCCTAAATGCCTTCTGTGAATACCGAAAGTCTTAAAATTTGGATTTTTCTCAGTTTAGTAGTAGTATAGTTAGGACTCCTAACGTTAGGACTCCTAAATGCCTTCTGTGAATACCGAAAGTCTTAAAATTAGGATTTTTCTCAATTTAGTAGTAGTAAAGTGAGGACTCCTAACTTTAGGACTCCTAAATGGCTTCTGTGAATACCAAAAGCCTTAAAATTAGGATTTTTCTCAGTTTAGTAGTAGTAAAGTTGGGAGTCCTAACTTTAGGACTCCTAAACTGAGAAAAATCCTAACTTTAAGACTTTCGGTATTCACAGAAGGTATTTAGGAGTCCTAAAGTTAGGACTTCTAACTTCTGTGAATACCGAAGTGAGTAAGTGTCTTCTGTGAATACCAAAATGAGTAAGTGCCTTCTGTGAATACCAAAATGGTAGTAAGTTTGGATTTTGTCTTAAGTTAGTTCTGTGAATCGGGCCCACAGTGTTTTATTTTCGATGTGCACTTCATTTAAATTCATTGGCGATTTGTTTCTCCTCTTTCATGGACAGTATCACTTTTGCAAGATGAAAGTGGCCATAGAAGGGGGGGAGAGGAGCTGGGAAATGTGCTTTGTTTAATGTGTGGTGTTTGCGAGCAGAGGAAGGATGTTAACTCTTGAAATGAGACTCTTTTTGATGGTTTCACTGACCCCAGCACCTGTACTTCATTTCTATTACCAATGAAACTGCAGAGCAGGGGTTCAGAAGCTGACGCAAGTATAGCAAAGGGGAACGAGAAACAAGCGCTGGAAGTGCGTCATAGATTTCCAAAGGCAACACATCTGCCCTTGCTGCAATGTAGGAAAAAACGAATCTGTTACAAAGAAACATGAGTGCTTTTTATGCCTCAGCATCATGAACAGAGACAGTGGAATATGTACCTGCTTGGAGAGGGAGTGACTAATATTTTCTTTCATTTTGGTAGAGAGGTGTAACTTACTCCGACACTTTCTCTGTTACCTGCTCTGTAATGTCTTTATTTATCTGAACAGCTAATCGCCAGAAAACAAGTCCTAACCATCCTGTTTGTCCACTCATTTCTTTCTGGACGTCCAACCATGCTCTTGTAGAATGAAACACTGAGCTTACAGCCTACAAAGACATTAAAGGCATAACATTGCACAATAAACATACCACAAAAGAGATCTA
This sequence comes from Triturus cristatus, assembly GCF_964204655.1. Taxonomy (NCBI): domain Eukaryota; kingdom Metazoa; phylum Chordata; class Amphibia; order Caudata; family Salamandridae; genus Triturus; species Triturus cristatus. Next base: position 563,873,130 of record NC_140590.1, read on the forward strand.
AACTCTACAAGAAAGGAAACACTAAGGGGTATATTCACAAGAACGTGTGCTAAACATCACCAAAAGTGCTAACGCAACTTTACACATAGAGCCCATTGTGGGAAGATAACCCTGTGTTAACGTGGAATTCACAACACGGCGGTAGAATGCGATAGTCCACCGAAAACGCCGCTAATGTCCGCGATACAACCACTCCGACGGAGATAAAAACACACGGCAGGTGGTAATAAGCACAACAAAAGCCTGAAAAAGCAAGACAGACCAAACAGAAAACAACAGCCAACCACAATGGAGGCAACCCGAGCAGACAACCTCACCAAACACATTGGCAACAAAACATTGTACATGGCAAGCCAACTTGGACAAGATGAATGCAGCCTGAGAGTGAAGGAGGGCAATGTCAGAAAACCAGAACTCCTACAATGATGCGAAAGGCACAAACAAGCAGAAACAGGCCAACAACAAGAAGGCAGCACTGCACACCGGAGGTGGGAGTCCCGCGCCACACCAGGAGCTGGATGACATGGAGGAGATGGTCTCCACTACTTCAGTCAGGGGATGGTGGCAGGACTTTGGCACCGACAACTGCACCAAACAACAGACATAACAGCAACAGGGAGAGGAACCAGCAGGGACTGGGGGACAGGGGGAGATGGGCATAATGGCACATATGCACAACTAAGCACAGCACAACTGCAGACAAACCATGCCCAAGAGTAACAACACCAACCAGGAGCACAAGTCACAAAGCCCGGCAATGTCACACCACTGAACAAGCACAGTAGTGAAGACAACACTGCCTGAAAGGGAGAAGAGTGAGCCAAATCAGAGCTGAAGGGACATCTCACACACAATGCAACACACACACATAGGAAGCAGAGCACCACAACATCCAACACAATGTGGTACAAGCACCAACTTGTGCACAACCAAACACAGGAAACAAGTGCACCCGCCTGTGGCCGGTAAAAGGCCACATGCATCTGGCAAAGCACGAAACAGTGACATGACAATGCACACGTACAAACACACAGTCCTGATGGGGTAGCAATGCACTGATGGCAGGGAGCCAGAGAGTCCATGACACACACATTGGCTTACAAATCAAGACACAAAACAGTTGGAGACAAGTGAAAGTGCGGAAACTTTCACAACAAGTGCGAGTAAGTACAGCCAAGAGAAGTGTCACGATATGCAGACAAATGCAGCAGCATGCCTGAATGAGGAATGTAGGAAAGCGCCCATGTCCACCTCGGGGGAGTCCCTCACCAACACAAGTCAGTGCCAACCCACCTTTGATGTCCGCGCCTGGAACATGAATCCTGGCCATGTCCACTGTCGTCTCAGGACATGTGACCATATCCACAACATGCAACCATGTGTCATGACAAATGCAATGGCTCACATCCAGTTGTGGCTGCAAGATACCCTGTCACTCGTCCATGAACACGACTGCAGCTGCGTAGGCCAACATCTCCAGTGAGCGAACGTCGTCCACCACATCTGACATGTCGTCAACATAATCCATCAGCTGACCCAGACAGATGTGCTGACTCCAACGACTGGACCCAATGTGCACCAAAGCCCAATCGGGTAGTGGCTCAATGTGCTCACTGCACACGACGACTCCTGAAATCTCCCAGGTCCAGTTTCCAGCCTGAATACCAAACATCCATGCATGCCATAAGCGGTCATCCTGGTGACACTCCTGGTCATGGACCAACAGGGGGCGCACACACACGTCGAAATCCGGGTCAGCTACTGTTACGTTGGAGAGACAGACATCCATGGACCACTCAAATATGCACGAGCGACAATGCAACACAGGCTGCACGCAGGTGATGTGCGCAAGGCGGAAGCTCAGCCGGTAACTGAACGGCAGTGCCCCCAGTACATGCAGCAGACGTGCACGGTACAGCTCCATGTGACTGGAGTAGACCATGTGTCTGGGATGGTCTGCTATTGCGTCAGTGGCTCTGCTTGAAGCGGCACTGACTTGCCCTGAGACAGTCCGTGGATGAAATGGCACAGCTCGGTGCAAAGAGCAGTGTCTGTGTGCAACGGGTGCAGGCCTTGGGTGGGGTGGGAGTACGTGTGAAGGCCATATCACGCATGCCAACTACGACCAAGGACCACTGCATATGGGATGTGTACACGTTTGTCTCACGCCTAGCAGTGCGTAGTGTTGGAGTATGCAGACAAATGCAGCAGCATGTCTGAATGAGGAATGTAGGAAAGTGCCCATGTCCACCTCGGGGGCGTCCCTCACCAACACAAGTCAGTGCCAACCCACGTTGGATGTCCGCGCCTGGAACATGAATCCTGGCCAATGCAGCCACGTCCACTGTCGTCTCAGGAAATGTGACCATATCCACAACATGCAACCATGTGTCGTGACAAGTGCAATGGCTCACATCCAGTTGTGGCTGCAAGATACCCTGTCACTTGTCCATGAACACGAGTGCAGTTGCATAGGTCAACATCTCCAATGAGCGAACGTCGTCCACCACATCTGACATGTCGTCGACATAATCCATCAGCTGACCCATTCTTAGGACACCCCCGCGCCGCACGGCCACCAGCTGTAGCGTGTGCTCCCTGCCTGCCGCTGCCCTCAGCCTCGCTGAGCCTGCCTGCTGACCACGCCCCCCGCCGTCGCTCGGTGTGGGCTCCTGCGCTAACTGTGTTTACATTACTTACTTGTTGTCTTGTAGCCTCTTTAAGGCATTGTACCCCCTTTTTCTTTCAGTACCTGTGTGCCCCCCAGGACTGTGACCCCGTAGTCGCCCCTGTGCCCACCCGCCCAGCTCCCCGCCTCCCGCGAGCACGGACACGCCCCCTTTTCCTTCTGTGCCCTCCCCGCTCCCGCCTCCCAGCTGCTCCTCCCTCCCTCGCACTTGGCCATAAATGGCGACCGTGCGGCACAGGTGAGTGTGACCTATTCTTAGGACACCCCCGCGCCGCACGGCCACCAGCTGTAGCGTGTGCCCCCCGCCTGCCGCTGCCCTCAGCCTCGCTGAGCCTGCCTGCTGACCACGCCCCCCGCCGTCGCTCGATGTGGGCTCCTGCGCTAACTGTGTTTACATTACTTACTTGTTGTCTTGTAGCCTCTTTTAGGCATTGTACCCCCTTTTTCTTTCTGTACCTGTGTGCCCCCCAGGGCTGTGACCCCGTAGTCGCCCCTGTGCCCACCCGCCCCGCTCCCCGCCTCCCGCCGCCGTGAGCACGGACACGCCCCCTTTTCCTTCTGTGCCCTCCCCGCTCCCGCCTCCCAGCTGCTCCTCCCTCCCTCGCACTTCGCCATAAATGGCGACCGTGCGCACGCGCAGCGTTGACGCGCAGCGGGCGCGCCGATTGCGCGCCGAAGGTGCGCCAAAGGTAAGCCCGTCTGCACCCGTCCGCGCCTGGCCGCCGCCCAGCGCCAGGACCCCCGGCACCCGCAGACCCCAGCCCACCCGCCGGACGTACGACGCCGCCACCCTCAACGCACTCAACGCCGGCCAAATCCCAGGATGCTACCAAGCCACCCCGAGATGCACCCACGGACCCTTCTGCTGCAACGCCTGCAAGTTCACCTGCATCCGGACCAGCACTACTCCAGCACCAACCAAGACCAAGACAAGCAACAGCAGCAGCCACCTGAAATGCATCCTACTCAACACCCGCTCCGTCCACAGACACGCCATCGAGCTCTGGAACCTGCTCGACACAACCTCACCAGACGTCGCCTTCCTCACGGAAACCTGGATGAACGCCTCTTCAGCGCCCGCCATCGCCATCCCAGACGGCTACAAGATCATCCGAAGGGACCGCATCAACCAGACCGGAGGAGGCATCGCCATCATCCACAGGAACACCATCCGCATCACGACCGACACCAACGACACCCTCGCACCCGCCGAACACATGCACTTCCAGGTCCACATCAACCCCAAGACCACCCTCAGAGGCACCCTCATCTACAGACCCCCGGGACCACGCACACAATTCAGCGAAGACATAGCCGACTTCATCAGCCCGCACGCCCTCCCCTCTGCTGACTACATCTTCCTCGGGGACCTCAACTTCCACCTGGAGAACAACAACGACCGCAACACCACCACCCTGCTGGACAACCTCGCAAACCTCGGTCTCAAGCAGCTGTGACCACCCCCACCCACTACGCCGGACACACACTCGACCCAGTCTTCTCATCCAGCAAGGACATCGCCTTCAGCCACGCCACCGGACTCCACTGGACGGACCACAGCTGCGTCCACTTCAGCTTCAGAAGGACCACGATCCACCACCACCAGCAACAGGTTGCACGCAGAAGCTGGAACAAGATCCCAGCCGACCAGCTCGCGACCTCCCTGAGCACGAACCCTCCCGCCAGCACAACGAACCCAAGCCAGGCGGCCACCAACCTCGCGAAGTGGATCAGCAACTGCGCAGACGACCTCGCCCCTCTGAAGACCCCGCCTAGCAGACCCGGCAGCAAGAAAGCCCCATGGTTTACCGACGAACTCAAGAGCTCCAAGAAGAACTGCCGAGCCCTCGAGAGAACATGGCGCAGAGACCCAACACCGGACAACATGACTGCCCTCAAGCTCGCCACCCGAAAACACCACCAACTCATCCACGCCACCAAGAAAACTGCATTCAAGGAACGACTGGACAACAACGCACACAACAGCAAGGAACTCTTCAACATCGTTAAAGAGCTCTCCAACCCCAACGCCGGAAACAACGGCATCACCCCTTCGCAAGACCTCTGCAACTCCCTCGCCTCCTACTTCCACAACAAGATCGCGGACATACACAACAGCTTCGGCACTCAACCGACGCACGCCACGACCGAACCACCGCCCCCACCACCACCCTCCGCACCTGGACCCCGATCAGCACCGAAGACACCGTCCGCATGATGAACTCCATCCACTCCGGATCTCCTACCGACCCCTGCCCTCACCACGTCTTCAACAAGGCCGACGCTGTCATCACACCCCACCTGCGGGACATCATCAACACCTCCTTCGACACCGCTACCTTCCCGGAGAGCTGGAAGCACGCCGAACTCAGCGCTCTACTAAAGAAGCCATCAGCCGACCCCACCGACCTCAAGAACTACCGCCCCATCTCGCTGCTCCCGTTTCCTGCAAAAGTCATCGAGAAGACCGTCAACAAGCAGCTGGCCGCCTTCCTCGAGACGAACGGTTCCCTCGACCTCTCGCAGTCTGGCTTCCGGGCCAACCACAGCACCGAGACCGCCCTGATCGCAGCCACCGATGACATCTGAGCACTGCTTGACAACGGAGAAACAGCAGCCCTCATCCTCCTAGACCTCTCCGCGGCCTTCAACACTGTCTGCCACCGTACACTAGTGCAGCGACTCAGCAACGTCGGAATCCGGGAGAAGGCACTGGAGTGGATCAGCTCCTTCCTCACCGGAAGGACACAGAGAGTCCGCCTCCCCCCGTTCAGATCTGAAGCCACCGAAGTCATCTGCGGTGTTCCTCAAGGCTCCTCGCTCAGTCCAACCCTCTTCAACGTCTACATGAGCCCCCTCGCAGCCATCGCACGCCAACACAACCTCAACATCATCTCCTACGCCGACGACACCCAGCTGATCCTCTCCCTCACCAACGACCCGGCCACCGCCAGAGCCAACCTTCACGAAGGGATTGAAGAAGTAGCCGAATGGATGAAGAACAGCCGCCTGAAACTGAACTCGGACAAGACGGAAGTCCTCATCCTGGGATCCTCACCCTCCGCCTGGGACGACTCCTGGTGGCCCCCCGCCCTAGGCAGCGCACCCAAACCAACAGACCACGCACGCAACCTGGGCTTCATCCTGGACTCCTCCCTCTCCATGACCAGACAAGTCAACGCCGTCTCCTCGTCATGCTTCAACATCCTGCGCATGCTACGTAAGATCTTCCGGTGGATCCCCACCGAGACCAGGAAGACGGTCACCCAGGCCCTCGTCACCAGCCGTCTGGACTACGGCAACTCCCTCTACGCCGGAACCACCGCCAAACTCCAGAAAAGACTCCAGCGAATCCAGAACGCCTCAGCACGACTCATCCTGGACATCCCCCGTCGCAGCCACATCTCCGGACACCTGAGAGACCTGCACTGGCTCCCGGTCAACAAGAGAATCACCTTCTGACTCCTCACCCACGCACACAAAGCCCTACACAACCAAGGCCCAGGATACCTCAACAGCCGCCTCAACTTCTACGCTCCCAAACGCCAGCTTCGATCGACTGGCCACGCCCTCGTCCCCCGCATCCGAAGAGCCACCACAGGAGGACGGTCCTTCTCCTACCTCGCCGCCAAGACGTGGAACTCCCTCCCGACCCACCTCCGCCTGACCCAGGACCACCTCGCCTTCAGGAAGCAACTCAAGACCTGGCTGTTCGAGCAGTAGCGGACCCCCCTCCCCCAGCGCCTTGAGACCCTCTGGGTGAGTAGTGCGCTATATAAATGCATTGATTGATTGATTGATTGATTGACAGATGTGCTGACTCCAACCACTGGACCCAATGTGCACCAAAGCCCAATCGGGTAGTGGCTCAATGTGCTCACTGCACACCACGACTCCTGAAATCTCCCAGGTCCAGTTTCCAGCCTGAATACCAAACATCCATGCATGCCATAAGCAGTCATCCTGGTGACACTCCTGGTCGTGGACCAACAGGGGGCACACACACGTGTCGAAATCCTGGTCAGCTACTGTTACGTTGGAGAGGCAGACATCCATGGACCACTCGAATATGCATGAGCGACAATACAACACAGGCTGCACGTAGGTGACGTGCGCAAGGCGGAGGCTCAGCCGGTAACTGATCCGCAGCACTGCTAATGGCAGTTCCCCCAGTACATGCAGCAGACGTGCACGGTACAGCTCCATGTGACTGGAGTAGACCATGTGTCCGGGATGGTCTGCCATTGCGTCAGTGGCTCTGCTTGAAGCGGCACTGGCTTGTCCTGAGATAGTCCATGGATGAAATGGCACAGCTCGGTGCAAAGAGCAGTGTCTGCGTGCAACGGGTGCAGGCCTTGGGTGGGGTGGGAGTACGTGTGAAGGCCATATCACGCATGCCAACTACGACCAAGGACCACTGCGTATGGGATGTGTACACGTTGGTCTCACGCCTAGCAGTGCGTAGTGTGGGAGTCGCAAGCAAATGCTATCGTATCTGTCAGGGGGTGCTGGGCACATGCAAGTTCCTGCTCGGAGCTGCAGATGTGCTACCACCTGACAGTACAGACAAAGGACCTTTCATCCCTACAGTAACTTCGCCAGCTGCATGCATACAGGAGATGTACAGAGGCCGGTCGTGGGTGTGGTGGGACGTTTCGACCCTGGGAATCATGGATGACATGCCCAGCACGATGAACATGAGCGAACTCACTGTGTGTCACATTGCCACACAGCTGCTCCTCCCTGCCACGGGTACCCACACGTGTGCGCTGCACGATTGCATCATGCGCACTCCTACGGGATATCATTCTAATGCCTGTCCGCGCATGTCCTGCACCATGCCAACAACACTGCGACGCTGGCCTTCGAAGGTGCGCGCCCACTTGGGTGTAGGCCAATGGTCCGGACCGGGTGGACACAGGTGTCCAGCCCATGGCCGGCTGGGATCGCGCTGATTTTGTGACATGTGCATTGCCAGAGTTGTGAGTTGCATGGTTGTGAGGTTGAGGTGAGTGGGTGTTCATTTGGAACTTGCCAAGGGGCTGTGCATTTCCCTTGGTGCCATCCTGGGGATGCTGGTTGCAGATGGACTGTCGGAGGATGGGGGAATCGTGCACAGTGGCTGGGTATTTAGGCGAGATTGGTGGAGGTTCCACGGTGTTCAGTTGTTGCCTGCACATTGATGTGAGACGTGTGCTTTCTGTTGCGGTGATTGTGTGCTGTATCGGCAGGGGGCACAGGTATGACATGTGTGCTGTGGATTGCCCCCGACACGTGCACACATCCAGCTATGGCATATGGGCCTTACTTGGTGTCCAGCGGATCCTGCGCATTGTGTTGGACGTATAGGGACTAGGGTAACAGGCTGATGGTGCTGTCCAGGTCAGGTGTGAGGGACTTGGATGTGGCTGGCTGTGTGGTATTGGTTGGGGGGTACCAGCCAACAGACTCATGCATCCGCAAGACTGATACACATCACACCTGGCATGCATGTGCCAAGACCCCGAGCGTCCTTGCGCCCCTACATGTCCCCATACCTGTGGACCCGCCCTCCTGGTACATGCCACATTGCAACATCATGTACTGTGGCCCCGGTACGACAACACCCCAAAACAGAGACACACTTTCCGCACTTCCTGCACCGGATCAGGTCCGGGCCATGGCCTGCCCCCCCTGCAGAACCATCACACGCAGCACGTGCATGCAGCGGGGCAGGAGAAGGGCTACATGTCCAGAGTCACTGCCAACGCTGAGGTGACATGGCAACGTCTGCAGAAGACAGCACACTGTGATGTAGCAGGACTCGTGCCCATCAAGCTGACACAATGAACACACGGACACACTTGCTCAGATGGTGTGAATGGCTATGGGCATGTGCGCACAGCCACATTTATTATCAGGCACACCTGTGTTGGATGTGTGTGCACACCAGCCGGCAAGGTCTGCCTGGTGTAGTCAGAAATCGACAACAGTGTACATCGTAAAGTACATAACCATTCAACTATAAAGGCCCCATGATTTGTGCTGCACAGAGTCAGTAGCCCCTGATGACCAGCGTCCTGCACGGGCCTGCCGCCACATGCCACTGACTTGCGGTGCACTGGGGCAGGGTCACGGGTGCAGAGCAGGTTCACGGGATGACTAGGGGCCTTGTCGTGGAGTGTCTCGATGGACAGTGGAAGGTGTACCCCAGGTCAGGATGCAGGGGGCAGGCCCACACTGATACCGTCACTATGGTGGAGATGAATGGAACAGGCACATGTCGGACACCAAGTCAGGTCTAGCCAGAAGAAGAAGCAGAAAACAACCAGGCCATGGGCTCTGACGCCACCAAGGTCCAACCAGATGGTGCCCATGACTCATTGCGCACAAAGTTAGTGGCACCAGTGCAGTTCGGGGATGCTGCCTTCGATGAGGTGTGTCCAATGGTGTGGATTCCTACACATCTTACCCAAAATACAGTTCCACATGTGTGACCTACTGGACCGCAGTGTAGGCCTGAGGCAGCGGTCAGCATGGGCCATTCACCGAGTGTCTCTGGCATAGGTTGGATGGCCCCACCGGCCTGCGTAGTTCAGATTCAGTGGCACCATGGGATGAGGACGTGCGATGAACAGGGTTGATGGCACCAGGTTAGTTGTTGATAGTGTTCGGTCACGTTCGTGACTGTGACCCGGCTTTCGTCCGGACTGAGCCGCATCTTCCTCTTAATCCTCTCCGTGTGACCACTGATGTGAACTCTGCCATTCGTGATTCGCGACTAGGTGCTGGATGTGGGACCTACTGGTTTGCAGGGTAGTCCTGGTCCCTCATCCACGTGTCGCCGGCTAGCGTTGAACAGGGTTAGTGGCACCACGAGTCGCCGGCTGGCGTTGAACAGGGTTAGTGGCACCACATGTTGTCGGCTGGCATTGAACAGGGTTAGTGGCACCACGTGTCCCCGGCTGGTATTGAACAGGGTTTGTGGCACCACGTGTCACTGGCTGGCATTTTACAGGGTTAGTGGCACCACGTGTCGCAAGATGCCCACATGGAACTATGCCTCACTCATCGAAGGGAGTCTGGTGCTGTGGCCGGAGCCCCGACTTTGGGGTCACTGCCATTCAGGACTCAAGACACAGTTTCACACATGGGGACCTACTGGACAGAAGAGGATGCTGGTATAGTATGTCAATGAGGAAGGATTGATGTGGGTCAGTGTCGGGGGGCCAGCGATGGTCTGCGGAGGCTGCAGAGGTCACGGAACTGGTGCTTGTAGCTTGCACTGGCACATGGTGGACCCTCCTTGACACACGCCGGTGTCGGAAGGTGATCAGTGTGGCCGGGCTGCGCAGGGGCGGGCCTGATGGATTCGGGGTCCAGCGTGCCGGGGTATGGCAGGCGCACATGATCGCAGGCAAGTCCACTCACGAAGATAGCGTAGGCCTCGTGGCGTAATGAGAGGTGCCGTCCTGGCAGAGACATTGGGCTTTCCCAAAGAGGACCACGCCCAGGGCTACGTGCTTTTAATTCACACCCCTACGCTGGCCTGGCGTAACGCCAGGCCATCCCACTCCGTTCACGCTTACGGGGGGATGTAACAGGCAACATTTCCGTGAACTCCCCCACTGGCCGAGGTGACATGGTTGCGTCCACTGTACACTAAACTCCATACACCAGAGGTGTATGTCGCCATGGATATGGGTGTGTTCTGCATACTGTGGTCTGTCCAGCACATCTCCACCACTCTTGGCATTGTGTGCATTTCCAGTCAAGGTTCTCCTGACTCCTTCACACATTTCTGATTGCCACCTCTCCCCACATTGGTCTAGTGTGTGGCTGAGGTGCCATGACATTGATGGCTCAAGTTCACGGCTTGCCCAGTTTACCATTGTGAGTTGTTCTGTCGTGTCTGGTGGGTGGGCATGTTGTTTAGCATGTTGGTTTTGATTTTGTGACATGTGCATTGCCAGAGTTGTGAGTTGCATGGTTGGGAAGTTGAGGTGAGTGGGTGTTCATTTGGAACTTGCCAAGGGGCGGTGCATTTCCCTTGGTGCCATCCTGGGGACGCTGGTTGTAGATGGACTGTCGGAGGATGGGGGAATCGTGCACAGTGGCTGGGTATTTAGGCGAGATTGGTGGAGGTTCCACAGTGTTCGGTTGTTGCCTGCACATTGAAGTGAGACGTGTGCTTTCTGTTGCAGTGATTGTGTGCTGTATGGGCAGGGGGCACAGGTATTACATGTGTGCTGTGGATTGCCACCGACACGTGCGCTCATCCAGCTATGGCATATGGGCCTTGCTTGGTGTCCAGAGGATCCTGCGCATTGTGTTGGACGTATAGGGACTAGGGTAACAGGCTGATGGTGATGTCCAGGTCAGGTGTGAGGGACTTGGATGTGGCTGGCTGTGTGTCTCCTCCGACTGTGGCTGGTGTTGGTTGGGGGGTACCAGGGTCCAACAGGTGCAGCACAGCCAGCAGCTTTGTGTGCGGTGGCAGGTTGGTTGCCCGCTGTGTTAGTGCCGTCGGCCTGTTGAGCGTTGTTGGTCAGGATGCGTACAATGGTTGTCCTTTTGAGTCTGTTGTGGGCAATGACTTTGTCAGGTGTTGGGTCTGTGTGGCTGGTGTGTTTCCTTGGGGTCTGTTGTCTTTGTCTGCGCTACCTGTGTGGTGGACCAGCAGGGGTGTTCCGGGTGGGTGTTGGGGTCCTGGGGTGGTGGCGGTGGGTGTTGTGGCCCTCTTGGGTGTCCGGCCCGCATGACCGGTGGCTCCATGACATCTGTTGCCCTTCCGATGTGGCTGTGGGCTGTGCTCCCTTTTGTGGTGCAGGCTTTGGTCTGACTTTGCACCAGGTCAGGGAAGGTGTTATTTTCCTGCTGCTAACGCGCCTTATCGCCTGTTTTGTGTTCTTATCGCAGTTCTGGCTGGTCTTTGTGAATGTTGTGGATTGGTGTTGTTGCAGCTTTTGGCACGGGAATGCCTACTCTACATCTCATTAGCGATAGTTGCGGGGTCTGCTGTGGCGATGTTTTTTTAGGCTGCTATCGCAGGAAAACTGGTGCTGTGGGCTGTTAACACCAGCTTGTGAATTGGGCGACCGATTTATCGCAACTTTGGCTGCGATAAAGAGCCATTAACTCGGCGTTAGCTCCTTGTGAATATCCCCCTAAGTTTAAATTAGAACATTTCTTGGACTCATTAAACGTGCAACGTGGCTGCTCCTCAGGGCAAATGCTTATGCCGACGTTGGCGCTTGGGCCTTGGTTTTGGGATCACCATTCACTGATGAAATGAAATGGTATGTCGAGGAAATTAATAATAATTGGAAATGTGTCCTCTCTGTTGTTTGCGAGGGCGAAATGTCCGCACTCTATATCCGCAGACCTGAGATTACATGTTCTATTCTCATGTCCACCGTACATACTCTCGGCTCGATTACATCTTTATTAGTCAGCCCTAACAGGGGGCCCCACAGGGCGCCAAGATTTTCCCCCTATCAGTTTCAGATCACAGCCTCTTTACTATCAATCTAACTTGGAGTGGAAACGCTCCGACTACCCCCAGGTGGTATTTCCCATTGTCATTGAGATAGGGAGTCCTGTACCAAACTAAGAGAAGCTATTACTGAATTCTTCGCTACCAATGGCCTGGAGGACACATCGGAATACACCAATTGGGACACACTTAAGGCTGTTGTTAGGGGGAAATGTATCGCCCTTAATGCGGCACTGAACAGGCAACGCGCTAGTGAAAAAGAGCAATTGGAAACTGAGTTATCTACCCTTGAACGCGCCCATAAATTAAACCCTACGAGGCAAACCCTGCGCAACGTAACGGCACTCCGAGGTAAACTTCGGGCTATTTACAACAATAGGGCTGAGTTCACGCTTCTTAAACTACGACATCTATCCTATACTCAAGGTAACAAAATAGGTAAACATCTTGCTAGGCAACTAAAAGACAAGCGGGAAAGGGAATACATAGGAGGCATTAGGGGACCCGCAGGGGCAGTCACACATAGAGACGAGGAAAAAGCTGAGATCTTTGGCTCCTTCTATGCAAACCTGTATGCTGGGGAGACCCTGGACTCGGAGGCCCAACGGGACTACCTCCAGTCATTGAACATACCACAGGTATCTGCAGAATGGAATGACCTACTAACTGCCCCTATCACCGTAGACAACGTTACCACCGCCATTAAAGCCTTAAAGCCTCACGAAGCTCCAGGGCAGGATGGCTATACTGCCCTCTTTTATAAGACATTTGCCCCTGACGTTAGCCCCCATCTTGCACGTCTCTTTAACCCGATGGCGGAAGACGGCACGACCTCTGGCACTATGGCCGAAGCCGTAATCTCGGTGATACCTAAACCAGGAAAAGACCCCCAGCGATGCGCCTCATATAGACCAATTGCCCTACTTAATCTGGATGCAAAACTCTACTCCTCCATTATAGCCAGACGACTAAATGATCTTATGCCCGACCTCATCCACCCCGATCAGTCGGGGTTTATCAAAGGCCGCCAGACACATGACAATACGCGTCGAATCATACACCTGGTAGAAAAGGCCAACAGACGCCAGATCCCTGCGGTTTTAGTTGGATTGAATGCTGAGAAAGCCTTTGACAGGGTTGACTGGATGTTCTTATTCCACACACTTACAGCATTCGGATTTTCACCCAAATTTCTTAACATGATTAGGGCTAATTATCTCCTCCCCTGCTCTAAAGTGGTGGTTAACGGGGTACAATCCTCTTCCTGTGCCCACTCACGGGGCACCCGTCAGGGATGCCCCCTTGCACCTTTACTTTTTGCTTGTATAGAACCATTGGCGTTACCGATCAGGGCCAACCCAGGGATCCGGAGACTACCATTCACAGGGGAGCAACATAAAATCTCCTTGTTTGCGGACGATATGCTTATGTCGCTCTCAGAGCCTGCTACATCCCTCCCATATCTACAAACTGAACTGGAACGCTTTGAAGCGGTGGCAGGGTTTAAAATAAACTCAGACAAATCATATATACTCAATCTGACTCTCCCATCATCGGAGGTCATTAAACTTCAAGCCCTTACCCCTCTAACCTTGGGCCACTTCTTCCATTCAATATCTGGGGGTTCAACAAACGCCAAAAATAGAGGGGCTTTACGCCGCCAACTTCCCCCGATCCTTACACGCATGCAAGCAGAACTCTCGAAATGGAAACCTCTGTTTCTATCCTGGTTAGGTCGCATACATGCCATAAAAATGACACTTCTTCCTAAGCTCCTCTATCTATTTCAGGCCCTACCCATAGAGATTGAGGGAGACTTCTTTCGAAGAATAAAGACTATGATAGTACGCCTCATATGGCAAGGGGGGTGCACCCGCTTCTCCTATTCCCTACTGTGCCGCTCCCATAAGGATGGGGGGGGTTGGACTTGCTGACATTCACTTATATTACAAAGCGGCTCAGCTGAGAGCCTTGGCGGAATGGTCTAAACAGGAATCCAATAAACACTGGTTACATATGGACCGCAGCGTGACAGGGAGGACTGTTTGGGATTTGGTTTGGCGCCCCAAAAAGGACAGACCTAAGAATACGTACATTAGCACCCCCACACGCACCACCTTAAGAGCCTGGGACTCAGTTGCAGGAGACGATAGGTGGACTTCGTTCCCCTCGCCATTTACACCGCTCCATTTCAACCCAGCATACCCCCGGCCTTATATGAGGGACCCTTTGACGCCTGGAGGAGAGGAGGTTGACTAGCATTGACACATTTATTCCATAATTTTGACCCACTCACTTTTGACACCTGCAAACGGGACTATGAAGTAGGAAATACAGAAAGGTACCACTATACCCAATTGATGCATTGGGCCCTCATGCCTCAGGTAAGGGAGGCCGCCACCCGACCCCTCACAAAATTTGAAGCCTTCCTTACCAAGACCACTGCTATGAAAGGAATGATTTCCTTTACATATAGCTTCCTACTCAAAACTACGCTATCCCCGTGACCACGCTGTATGTCCATGTGGGAAAGTTTGATACAACGCCCTATCTCAGATGAGGAAATGCCGCATCTCTGGTCTGATACTACATGATTCAACCACTCCTCGGAGCTCAGGGAGGCACACTTGAAGACTATGATGGATTGGTACCTGCACCCGTCCAAGCTTAGACAGATCTTCCCCACCGCCTCTGATAGATGCTGGAGAGGGTGCGGACTACTTGGGGACTTTCAACACATATGACTGCCCAACTATCCGTCCCTTCTGGGAAGAAATCTTGGCACATATAAAAGACATGCTGGGCTATCCCATCCCCACCACCAAGGCAGGTGTCCTTTTGGGGCTCCGTGATGCCTCCCTGGAACATCAAACTTGGGCTGACAAAATGATCATGTGGCTTTGTATTGGAGCAGCTAAGATTACTCTGGCAGCCGCTTGGAAGAGGATGGAGGCGCTGGCTATCTCTCTCTGGCACTCTCGCCTCTGGCGACTGCTTAGTCTAGAGCGCATGTCTGATATTTTCAGGGATGATTACAAGAACTTTGAATTTAAATGGGGCCCCCTGGTTGCATTTCTGTCACAAGGCCTTCCTTCGGCTGTTTGCCCTTACACCATTAGAACCCTGCATCTATTCCAATTTTGATCAAATCTCTAGTGGCATAAGGCCCCTTATTTAGCAAATGCTGCTGTCACCACGGGGAGGGTGGTGGGTGGGTATAGGGTAGGGATAATTTAATTTTTTCTTTGTTTTTAAGTTGTCTATGGTTGGGGACACGCTTGTATGTAAAGTATATTCATCCTATGCAACACCTTCCAGTTGGAAGGTTCAAGGAAATCGCCACCACAGAAAGCAGAAACACCACCTATAGACTTGCCTGCTCATATTTTCGCTTAATGAACTTTGCTCCAGACTCCAATACTATCAGAAAATGTCATTTTCATTCGCGCTACCCACTGAGGAAGGAGTTTGTTTCACATTGAGCACTGCACTCTAAACAGCATTTATTCCTTGTTGAACTGTACTGATCCCCTGCGTGGGATGCTATGGGGGTACTCTCAGGATGTATGTTTAAAAACTTCAATAAAAATACCTTTGAAGAAAAATTATACAAGAACCAAGTCTTTTGGACAAGTAATACAGAGACAAGGTTCACTGTATAACAGAGTGACAAGGTGTACGACCCAAGTTGGAATGGATATCCAAATCTTAGGTTCTGGCAGGATATCAAACTAGGTATGTGTCAGTGTAGTGTAGCCCTACCCTGCCTGCAAGGGATAGAGGTTCCTAAGGGCAAAGCCAGCGTTGGCCCTTGTCGGTACGGAAACATCAGGTTATCGCGATCCTGTTTTAAATTCACCCCAGGGGATGTCTCCGTTTAAGCCATATATAAATATCCAATTCTTTTCCCTTCTAAAAAGATCGGCATTGGTCAAATTCGGGAGTGATTCAATGACAGACCAGCATAGATCATCTGCAGAGTGTTTGAAGTTTACAAAGTGGGTGCTCATCTTTGTGCTGATTTTCTGGCATCTCACATTGCTGCGATGTTCTGTGATGCTGGTTTTTACTGGGCGTGTTGTCATACCGATATATCGCTATTGACATGGGCATGCCACTCCATAGATGCAATTCTTTGTGTTACAATCGGTACAAGACTGATGTCTCCAAGTGAAGGTTCCTGAGAGTTTAATTTCCTTAGTGGCAGTGGTAAGATTGCACACTGCACAAGGGCCACAAGGGAATTGACCTTTCACAGGAGGTAAGGACCATAAGGTGCTTTGGTTACTGGCAACAGCTCTCTGAGGTCTTGTATGGACTAACATATCTTTGTTTTTCAATGTGTGTTTGAAGGCAAATCTAGGAGGAGGTAAGGAGAGGTTTTCTGAGCTCAAAATGTTCTAGTCTTTGCATAGGACTTCACGTATTCTGTTAGACTCTGTGGTGTATGTGGTGGCGCACATAAGTATATCAGTGGGTGCTTTTTCAATATGTTCTAGGAGGGCCTCTCTATTGTTGTTCTTGGTGTTTCTTACTATCTTGACAGCATATGAGGGATTGTCTCTGGTCTCTAAGTTTGTTGCCAGTTCTAGTGCTTGGTTGTTGTAATCAGTGATGGAACTGCAGTTGGAGGAACTAGCCATAAAGGAGATTCTGAGATTCTCTTGCAGTGTGCATGAGTGGTGGCTCCGAAAGAGTAAGAGACTATTACAGTCTGAGGCTGAGCTTTTTTTTTTTTTTACAGAGTTTTATATAGCACGAACTTGACCCTAATCGGGTATCAGAGCGCTTTACACAGCACCAGCTATGTTACATGAGGACACATTCATTTTTGTTAGGCACTGTGGTGATTAGCCTAAGAGCGACCGTATTGCTCTAAAATTGGAACTGAAGAAGAGCATTCTACTCCATTGCAAGATGGTGCTCAATTTTGCGCCAGTCGGTTATGCCTGTCTCTACGCAACAGTGACTGCTGACGATGCACCGAAGGATGATTAGCTGCCCTCCTAGAACAAAAGCAGTTGACCGCCTGCAGCTCTCATTACAGAAGCGTCGGAGATGGGGTATGCAGGCATTTTAATTTTGCATAAATGATGTAAGTAAAATTCTCATTTTCTAACTAATCCTGTATGGGATGAGGATGCCTTCCACTTTGTCCTCTTGCAAAGGAGGACCCCCGTTGTAATTGATCCTTTTCTGCCTTAGCTTGCTGCATTTCAGCCTGCCTCTCCAGACACAATCCAGCAAAAGCACACACAACAGGACCTGGGTAAATGATGCCACCAACTTCCCTATTTTACTGACAGTGAACTCCATTTTAAATCCCCATGATTTACTTCAAAGTATGGTAGGTGTGCCATGTTACTATTGTGTACGCACCCACCATTTTAAATGATTTGCACATTGATCAGCTTGCTAAGGAAATCTTCTGGGTGTGCCCACGATTGGGCTGGCAACACAGACGACTTTCATAGCTCAGTACTGGTCTTTCGAGAAGATACTGGATTGCCCAATAGGCAAACCTGCCTCTGTCCCATCTATAACTAAATAGCAGGAGGTTAGAAATGTAAATTAAACTGATGGTGTGAGAATCCTTTGAGGACACAGCACTTAAAGAAGTTTAGAGTAGATAGTTTTGTTTCATAATAATCATTATTACATTTGGTTCAACAGAAAAATTGAAATTTCAAGCTCCTGCATAGTTCCAGTAAAATAATATCTTTAGAAAGCCGTGCCCTGAAGTAGGTATTTTTGGTCATCGTCACTGGAGTATTATGTCAAGTTTAATACCAATTATCAATAATACCACAGTCATTATCTAAATCATGGGTACTCACAAACATTTTCCCAGTGGCCAATATGTGTGGTCTGTGATGTTACTGAGGGCCGCGTTGATGCCAGCCGGGTCATGGTCTGGCGGAGGGAATTGCGGTAAGGTGGGTGTACAGGAAGCAAAGCATGCACTTCTAGTGGCTGAGTTGCACAATGTGAAACCAGCAAACCTGGAATTAATCCTGCTTCTAACATTATCAAATTGTGTGATCCTATGCAATTGTTTTATTTCACTTTTTCTTCACTATCACAAATCAGAGGAAATATTACGATTGCCCCGAGCTCTGGAAAACGCCACCTTGCTACAAGGGCATACTAGAGCCCTCGCTGAGTTACAAGACATATATATTTAAGGTGACACGAATATGCCTTTTACGAATATCCCACATGACTAATGTCATCTTTCTACAAATGAATTATGAGCACTTAAGGGGCAAACGGATTCTTAATTGTTGCAGGATTACCTTGACAAACTTGTCACCTTTTCCGGTATTTGAGAAGAGTACTCTTAAAGTGATTAAAAATACCACAAAACAAATGAGCCTTGAGAAAGTTACGCAGAGTAACGAAACACGTGTCGGCTGATCTGGCTGCTTCCACACTGCCACTATTTTGAAGGCGTTAGGATCAGGACTTTCACTTAGGCAGTTTCACTTATTTATAGTGTGGACAATAAGGAATATCACAAATGAAGAATAATTAAATGCATCTTTTGTTACCTTATTATGCACCATCTTCATAAAAATATGTTGCATTGTTTTATAAACTATGGATTAAACAACAAAGTTGCATAGAAAATATATTTATTTGGATGTTCTCTTTTTTCCTATTTCACACAATGTTGCTACACGTGATGATGTTTTATCCGTGAGTTAATTATATGAAAAAAGTTAACAAACTGGATCTTTATAATTGGCCATTTTCTGTTGCAAGATCATTATACTATATTTGTGCACAATTACGGTTAGAGTGCCGAGGTAAAATTGTTTCATGACAAATCAGAGGACCTTGAAATAAGTTACTTAAGGATGTGAGCTTTACAAAACCTTCTACTGTGTTTGATGTAATAAACTATAATATTGTTCATTTACAACACAAACCCAGGTCACCCAAAGAGTGCACATAACAACTGACTTGCCTCTTTAGTTTACCATTGGCGTTATTGATAGGGTGGAGGGAAGAATTAATGTTTCTAATTTCATGTTCGAAAACTATCACTTTTAAAATAATACTTCTCAATACACTGATATAATCTGATATAAAAAGGTGAAAAGGTTCTGCATGTTAATCAAATACAATTTTAGAATTTTGAAGAGACTATTATATTTATTCACTTTTTCTGCAAGATTTCTTTGAAAATAAAGGTGTTCCTAAAGTTGAGCCCAGAGCTGTTGTTGACCAGAGGGCTGCATAAAGAGTTCAGGAAAGCAACATGTGGCCCTCGGACTGCACTTTGAGTACCATTGATCTAAACAGACCACCCACTAGCCCCCATTTAATTTAAAACATTCAGCGTTCCTATTTGTGGCACCTAAAGAGTTATGAGTGGGCCAACACTTTATAAAACATTTGTAACCTACTCACTGACAGATAAGAAATGGACTTTCTGTCTTGGTCAAATCCAGAAACTCTCACCTAACCATAGGCACAAGCTCTTCCATTTTAAATCTATGTTACCCCGCATCAATTGGGCAAGTTTGCCCCCTCCAAGTCGTCCAACTGCCCCAAATGCGGAACACAGGATGCCGACTTTGCTCATATGACCTGGACTTTCCCCCAGGTCTTGCCCTGCTGGGTGAAGGTATTTCTAATGATAGCAAAAATAATTGGTGCTTCTCTCATCCCCTCTCCCTGGCTCGGCCTGTGAGGCTTGGTCACCCACATTAAACTTTGTTACCGAAGATTCGTAGCAATCGGCTTGATGTTAGCTAAAAAAGAAATAGCAATACATTGGGGGGCGAGACTAGACCCACAACAGTGGCATGGACTCGCAGCTTAGCCTATTGTAGCCTGCAAACTGATATCTATGCCACACTTCAGCCCCCAACATCAAGACCTAAAGATTTATGGTGTGTCTATCGCACGTACCTGCAACAGATTCCTGATATTTCCACAGCCTCTTCTCCGCCTCCTCATGCAGCCCTCGGAAGTGTGAAGACTGGACCCACCCCTGGCAATGTTTGACACCCGACTGTAGTACCACGAGCACCCCCATTAGATCCACTGCCATGGTATTTTATCCCAGAAGACATTTACACATGCTCTCCTGCCGCAATATTTCAGGATATTCAATAGAAGCTTCAAAGTAGTGGAACTCTCCTCCCCTCTCCCCCCCATGTCCTTTTGTTTCAGAATGTATATCGATTAAGGTTTTTGCTCGCAGTTCTTATTGATTTACATTTTATCTCAAAATGTCCTATTATTGTAACAATCTGTATGTTATATTTTTTTTGTTTTGTCAATAAAGCTTTAAAAACCAAAACAGTTGTAACCTAACCTAAGCCCTTTTCTTGGTTAGTATGATTGTCCCAGTCTGCGATAGTCGAACTAAAATACGTGTTAGAACCTAAGAAGACTGCACAGACATCAGATAGTGGTTTGGTATCAACACTTTTTGGGGTAATGTCTCCTCCATTGAAGCCCCTTTTTTCATCTCAATAAATCACTCATTTTTTGTTACTTTGTTCCTTCACATTTGCCACTTGGCAGTAATCCCTTCAGTAGGAAAATAAGCAGTGTTATACATCTACAAATTCTTTTTAATATCTTTGCTTAATGGGAAAAATCTAGATTACTAATTTTTTCTAGATTTCAAATTTTGTGAATGTACACTCCCTGTGTATTTCAGTATGTGTGTTATGCTCAGTTAACTTTAACCAATTATCTGGTATGTCTAAGGCATGTCCAAACCTTATATAAAAAATATTCTCTGTATATACGGTATCAATGACAATTGGATGGTCTATCTAGTTTAAAAGTGTATATTCTTCTAGGAATCAATTCAATTCAATTTAATTTTGGTTCAGCAACTAATCCATGGAAAATATAAGTTTGGTTTCTATTTAAAAGTAGAGTAACTAAAAATGTTGGTTAAATTCAATAGATAAGTTACAAGATTATCTTGTTAATTTTCCTGCAGATAGGATATAAACTGCTACAGCTTGGTATACAGATTGTTTGTTACTTCTCAGACAGAAGTTTAAGGTCTTTTACATAGCCTTGTAGTATGTGCCCAGCATATAGATCCCAAAAGTTTCTTCGTGGATCCAGTTGTTTTACAACAAAAGTGCAATAATGTCTCTTCACCGCCACATTCGCAGTTACAATGGTCTGAAAGTGTTTCTGATGTTGGCCATGTTTTTTGCAAAGGTTAGAGCCAGGAGAATCCCTAATCTGATTTTAATATAGAGACCTCTCTTAGATCCAGGTGTCAATTGATCCCTTTAACTTTCAAAGTTGGCGAAAGATTTTAATGCCAGATATAATATGGCTGTTTTCCCTTCGGGGATTATATTGAGTTGGTTCTCGCAGGCGTTGTTTCGGTACCTACTTTGCTAATTGAGCCATGAGTATTCAAAAAATCAGACCAGCTTAAATTAACTAGTGTATTATGAACGTGACACAACCATTCAATTTTCACTGTGTTCCTATGGTTCAATATGTTTAGGCCAGTGCCTAAGTACATTTCTGTAGGAGGATTAGTCTATATTTTGGCCTTGTAAAGGACAGGCTTAAGCCGTATTAGTGTATCAACACTAAATATACCAAGTTTCAGTCCTAAAGTTTCCATTAGGGTGCCGGGACCAATCCTAGGATTTGACACAGTAAAGGATTCTCTGTTTTTGTAGGCACAATACTTGTTTATGGCCCCAAAGGTCAGCTTTATAGATAGTAACAGCTGTCACTTTCATATTATAAACTTGTAGAATGGATTTTATGGATTCACCTTCAAAATTGTTTTTGCACAGCAGAACAGTTCCTGTGTTTTGACACATTTGGATAACATTCTTCTCCAGTTGCTTTGTCCAAAACAGTGGATTCCTAGGTAATCAGCGGTACAAACATACTCTAAGGATCGCCCTTTGGCCTAGAACATTTTTTTTGTGGAGCTTTAGCTTTCAAGTCTTTTATACATTGTTTTTTCCACATTGTTCCAAGCCCTGCTATAATAATAATTTGCATTTAAAGAGGCACTCGGGTTGGTCATGAAGGGGTTAAAAAAATAGGTGTATCCGGACAGTTAAAAAAATAGGACCCTCTGATTGGTCGAGAGAGCTTTTTCTCCCTTTTTGATGCTGCAGGAACAGTCTCAGCAATACTGTGCAACCTAATTGGCTAGTGCAACTTGCAAGAAAAGTTTGTGGCAGCCATTACAAGACTCAGGGACTTGGTCTCTGAGTACTGAAAAACAATTTTGAAAATAGCATAAGGGATTAGGGTTGGGATACCCTGACAAGAAGGCACCTGTGGGTTAGCCCCTAGGGAGCCCCCAAGGTCCAAAAGCAATTCAGCTGTGACCATAGTACTTCCCTAGGAGCCAGTGTGGCCTTCTCATGAGTTCCCGCGGTGGTCCAGCTGTACCGGTGCTCAAGCTTCTACCCCATGGTACTGCACTCCCATGTAGGCTTCACCGGGAGAACACTGGATGATACAACCGTAACATGGGGTGGAAGCTTGAGTTGAGCTTGAGCGAGAGTACAGCAGCACTAAAAATACGGGGGCAGGCTGCTCGCGGGATGGGGTTAGGCGCAGGGTCTAGCTGGTGACAGACCTTGTGGCAAGCCCCCACTGCACACGCTGTAGGCTGTGGCGATTGGCTACCCATGGGGTGTTGGGTACAGGCCCAGCCTGAGGCTACATTTTGGCCATGCACAGTGGGGGTTTGGCCCCTCATGGGCATAGTAGCCAGGCCCTGTGGCCAACCCTACCACTGCAAACGGTAATAAGCCTTGTGCAGTGGGTGATTGGCCCTCCATAGGACGGGGTTGGTGCAGCAGGGGAGATGGCTGAATATGATGAAAAAATAAACACATTTGCTGAAAAAAGCGGGACATTGAAGCTAGGCATGGTAATAAGATCTTTCCTTGCGTTAACAAAACACCAGCAATAGGCCATGCACAGAGTGCACAGCGTGTGTTTTGCTGCGTGTTGAGGGTTGGGAGCAGGCCTCCAGCGAATTACTCACTGCACACTGTCATTAGCCATGCACAGCGGGGGTTGGCCGCCAGCAGGGGCGGAGAGCAGGTTCTGGCCTGATCAGGTCTCATTTGAGATGTCATCAGTGATGTCGGAAATGATGTCATTTAATATGTCATGAATTATGTAATATAGGAGGTCATAAGCCTTTCGACCTTACCTGAGCACCTCTTTAAAGGATTTTTTTTTTTAAACAGCTGAATGGATATACTTCAAATCATGAAAAGCATGCTTTATGGGTAAAGTCCTAATGTTCTGCCACACTGGGTGTAATTCAATTCCGCTATTCTTTCTGTATCATTTCCAAAAGGTTCCTATGGGAATTAACGTGGTAAGACAACATTTTGGAACCCCTACTTTTCCTCTGTTTCCGCTTGACAAATCACCCTGAAATCACCCTTTCAAGCAAGGAGCTGAGGTGGATAAACAATTTTGTTTAAAGTTTCTTAAAGATTCGTTAAATGATGCCTAGCTTAGTTGGCAAACAAAAAATGCTCTTTCTTTGGAAACTCTTACTTATCTATATCTACAAAGTGATGACTGCCACTGGGAGATCTCTCCATCTCTCCATCTATCGATCTATGTATCTATCCATCTCTCCATCTCGCCATCTCTCCATCTATCCATCTATCTATCTATCCATCTCTCCATCTCTCCATCTATCTGTCTGTCTGTCTGTCTATATGATGAGTTTATTCAAATCATGCACAATTGATTAAAATCATTGCATTTACAAAACATATTCACAAAAACAGGGAGTAAGTGTAAAATGCTTAGTCTCTGGATAAGTACAAAAAAGTGTCCGATAGCACTTTATAAAATAGTGTAATACAAGGAAGAAAAACAAGCCATAAAAATAATGTCCTTCCTGGACAAGTACATTATCATTTGAACTTTTTATATAAAAAATCCTATAAAAGGAACTTAAGAGGATGCAAGCAAGATTAAAACAACTGTTTGTATTAACAGCTTGATGCATACAATTTTCAAGGGATCAACGCCGATGCCGTGGTCAGAGAGGTTTATTTTCCTGTGCCAACCTTCAGCCTTTTGGGCTGAGCTTTTTTTTTTGCTGCTATGGCAAGGAATTTAACAAGTCATATGTTCAATACTATACGCAGGGCCAGACTGGGAACGCAAACCAGCCCTAGCAATTCCTCTGGACCGCCCCAAGGGGAAGGGTGGGGGTGCTAGTGAGAAGCAGTGCTGTTTGGGCACCACTGCTGCCGCTTTTGTTACAGGGGGCCGATATTGCAGCACTGCTGCAAAACCAACCCCTACTGCTCGAAAACCTGCCCCCACATTTCCAGCCCTCCGGGAATTCACCTGGTGTCCGCTACTGCCAATCCAGCCCTGTCTGTACGTCCAGATCTGCAGGTTATTGAAAGGATTACACAGTAATGCTTTTCTGTCCTCAAGGAGAGCAGGAATATACAAACGAAGTGTGCTATTGTTTCAACTTCTCCCCAACAGAGCCTGCACAAATTGCCTGAACCATTTCTTAACCATTTGGACGGATGTTGTTATTTAACTTTGTGGATAGATATTATTATACTTTTATTCCTCAACTTCAAGTGTTATTATAGTTGGTACCTTCCTTTGTAGAACCCCCTCTGTTTTACCACAATAGGGTGTTCCATGGATCTCTTGGTTCTCTGTGAGTGCAGGTTAGAATGTTGGTGACAGTCAGCTGAGGCATTTGACACACTGGATGTGTTTCTGTTGGAGACACCTTTTCTTTTGCAATAACACCTGTTTCACTTTGTTGATTCTTGGATTCTTTTTGGATCACTTTACATCAACAGAAAAACCAATGTAGGTAACTCTCCAAATGGCAGTGCTATAAACTTACGTTTTATGGATTTTGAAAAGCCCATATTCAGATACCATCCAGGCGTGAGAGTGGGTCTGGTTGGATTCCTGATGCACTTGTTGACGGCTTTGTTAAATGATGACTGAACAGTAGGAAGATTCCAAGTATCTCTTCCATGCAGTTATTGTATTGATTCCTCCAGTGCTCAAGAGGTGCTTTTTCACCTGAGTTCTCTATATCACACAAGGATAGCCAGTCCAGGGGGCCGCCCTTGGAAACTCTCATTTTGTGGCAGATGTTCAGGAAGGCTCCCTTCTTGCCCATGTTTGTTTTGAAAGACCAAACCTTACCTGGTCCAGAGAGGCCACCCTGGGACTGCAAAATGTAGGTTTGTAAGCTCTGGCCAACAAGGGCGTAGCAGATGTTCCTAGCAGAATTTCACTGCCATATGTGATGGTTGAAAGCAGTTGAACCCCCATGTCTTGCAGAATTTGATCTAAACTGGGATCCCAAAGGGATTTAGACAAAGATTGTGCATGCTTTAATAGATTCCTTTTGTGAGTACAAAGAACACTGAAGTGTAAACTATCAGGATTCTTATGTTGTCCTCCCCCGCTGTTCGTGAGACCAACACATCATTGCTGGTGCTAAGGAGGGTATCCCCAGTAGTTGTCATTGTAAAGCTTGTTGGCTGCCCACACTTCTTTTTTGAGTTTTTCTAGTACAGTTTATGAGCTTTGATCAGATATTTGTAATGAAGATATTTCCATAATGATCTTATTTTAGGGTTCTTGGGTGGTTCATTTATTTTGGTAGTCATCCATGGTTTGGGCTTTTGTATGATTTCTGATAGGATATTTTAATAGCTGGTTCACTGAACATCTCCCAGGTCATTTTTGCATTGAGGTCACTTTCCTTAATGCATCCTTAATGCATTTGAAAGAGAAATACAATGATCTTCTATTTCTGGTGCTAGTACTTTGTTCCACTCAGCCTCTTTCGATTTTCAGTAGGAGCTCTGATATTTAGGATTTTATTGAGATTATGCATAGGAACCATGGTTGCAGGCTTGAGGAGCTGTAGGAGTTGATCACTTTCAGAACGTTGATCAATTCTGAATTGAATACATTTGAACGACGCAAGACCGGGGTGTAGTCGGTGAAAGAAGTGGAATGTTGAGAGATGCGGGTCCCTGAAGGAGGCTTTTCATCTTGAAATTGGCCATTTAATACCCTCAGTATGGCTGCGGCACACTGGCGTATGAGACATTCCCCTAGTTTTCTCCCTGCCTTCTCAATGGGAGAATCTGCTCTAGGATATATATCTATATCTGATTATATCTCTATATGTATGTTATTTGGAGCAGCTGTAGTAATAAACACACATTCACACATTTATTATACTGGAAAGATCAAAATGGAGTTTATTACCACAGTAAAGCAAAATTGACTTTAAAAAAAACAACACCTTTTACTGTTGCCAGTAACAGGTACTTCACACAGGGAAACAACTCTTCTAATTGTCACAATATCTCTTCAGTATGATTTTACCTTGCTGTTCAAATGTAATCCCATTGCATCTTCGTTAAATCAAATACACTTTCACATCTTGTGGGTCATGACTTCTCCCCTCACTCAAGAGTGGTAATAAATAGCATATTACACCCTACACATATTCTTTACATGGGGCCCAATGGCGCATTTTATTTAGAGCAACTGTACTAATAGATGACCATTCATACATTTATCACTGCAGTGCAAAGGTTAATCCAGTTTATTTCCACAGTTATAATTACTTTACTCACCTTATAGTCACAAGGCCTTGTCAATGTGGTTTTACTTTACTGCACACATGTAACTCCCTGGACCCTAGTTTTGTTTAAATAATTTTTTAAAAATCAAACACAAATGAAAAAATGCCATTTCATAAACTGTATATGTTGATAGTACATTAAGTTATTTATTACCATTGTTGGGATTAGGAAGGGCATCATTATTACTTGAAGATTTGTCTCGTGTGAATTATAGCACCTCCCACTCTTAACATTGGTAACAAATACCATATTCGCACTTAGCATAACAATATACTCAAGACTCAAGAGGTAGTTTTAGTAGATTACTTTACATTTGTTTCCCCATCTGTCTTTATCATATCAACACCCACGCTGTCTCCGATTAGATATCGTCCATTCCTGTGATAGCACCTCAAAAACGTTTCCCTCTGGGGGACGTGTCCAGGCAAGATGGCTGGGTGGACGTGATCCGCTCCAGCTCCAGCGACCCGTGCCGAGCCGCACATGCAATCAGAGGACTAATGTTCCAAAACTTACGAAACTAGATCCAGGATGACTTTGAGAGGTGGCGGAGGGTCCATAGGCACAAGGACTCAGATGCGACAGTGAGTTTTCAAAGCTGTCTGGAGCCCGGGCCGGAGTAACCCGCAAACCCAAGACGGCAGTGGAGACGGCAAATGTGAGAGGCCAGCGGAGAAAGTGAACCCCGGAGCCCGCTGCGATGCCGAGAGGGAACGTGGAACACCAGCAAACACCCGACAGACTTGCTGTAGCAGAGAAAGTGTGCCTGACAGGAGTTACTTTACCGGCGGCAGAGTGCTTGATCTACTTCAGAGACTCTGGGTCGTGAAGCGGGGCCTCGAGTCTGGGAGAGTGCCCAGCTGGCTTTTTGCAGTAGCAGAGGTAGGAGGAGCTCATAAGACTAGTGGCACAGAGGGTGGGGGCAACATAGGTGAGTGCCCCCCGTACACTATCAAACACCGAGGCATAAGCTACGGGAGACCTCGATGGAGCAGAGAGGATCTGCCTGACCCTAAGATGGTGCCCGAGAAGTGTAGGGCTGGCAGCAGTAGGGGCAGTGAGCTACCAGAAAGAGTCCCAGCCACTTGACCAGGGGACTTGTGGAGGAGCACCGTTTCTCTACCCCCACCAACTCAAATGATGATCAAAGGGCGGTAACTACAATGCTACTTCAATTGCCTGGCTCTAAGATGGCACCTACAAAGTAACGCTTGGAAACAATGGGGCCCTTGCTATTCTGGTAAGATGTATAGAACCATGCTGGAGAACTTAGAGGAGGCGCCCTGACTACCTGCATTGCCTCGCCGGGGTGCGGTTGGTGGGAGGACGGACGTAGTGTCTCCTTACATGTCAGACGCTAAGAGAACTGCCGCAACCTACAGCTAACATAAGATCCTACTGAACTGGCTCCACACGTGAAAAGGTCAACTCTGTAGATTTCCTCCCTACCCAGTTGCAGTATCCTGAAGGGAAACTACACAATCGAGCGAGGAGAGCTCTCTGAGTGGCCCATATGCCACCAAAAAAAGCCGCAAACAAGGTCTCCACATATTTCGCTGTGACGGATAAGAGGCAAGTACACGACTAAAGTAGACAGCCTAACACAATGGCTCTCACTAGAGAAGACCTTCTGGCCTCCCTCAAAGATTTCAAGTCTGAATTATGCACCAAAATCAATCCGTATTTGCGGGCCTCAATGGAACAGCTGAAGTCAGACATCTCTTTGAACGCATGTCTACCCTTCAGCAAGATATGGATGCTGTGGGGGCCCATGTCCTTGAAACTAAGGAACACACACAAGAACTGGATGCCCGCATCAGCAGGATACAGGAATAATAACAAGAACTCCAGATGCATCTTCAACAGACCACCCTGAAGGCGGAAGACCTAGAAAACAAGTCTCGAAGGGAAAACATTTGTATAAGAAACCTGGATAAGGGCGCAGAGGGACCAGACCTGGAGGCCTTTGTGGAGGGGCTCTTTGCAGAAATTGTAAGCCTGCGCCACATGAAGATTAAAATTGACAGGGTTCACCGCGTTGGAAATCAGCAGACAGGCGACATTTGCCGCACAAGGGATGTGCAGGTCAAGTTGCATTTGTTTAAAACAAAAGAAACGATTATGCAAGCTGCGAGTAAAAAAGAAGAGACCTCATTCCAGGGGTTTAATGCCTTCTCTTCCAAGACCTGGCACCCGTCACCCTGTCGCTTAGGCAACAGCTACGACTGATCACAACCAAACTCAGAGAGGACAATATACGCTCCAGATGGACATTTCCATTCAGCCTCGTCTTTGAATTTAACTACAAACCTCAACATGTCTCGGGACCAGAAGAGGGCCTGTGCATTTTGGGATTCCCTGTCCTCAAAGATGAAAATAGCCTATGTGCTTCAAAGGGCTCGGCTCTGACAACACGGCCAAGGCAACAATGGTGCACCATCACAAAAGGGAAATCCAAGGTCAAATGAGAGACTGGAAATCGTGCTCAACAGATAGAAGACACATCGCGTTCTGTTCTAGTGGAGGGAGTTCTGAAGACAGGAGAGATGGAAACAGGGGTAATGCTGCCGACTAGCACTTGCGCTTCTTTGTCATGAATGACTGAGTGTGCTGGACCTTGACAACAAAGACTTTTGTACATTTGGAACTTTATGCTGAAACCATCTAACGGTCGGGGCTCGGGTCGTTGCTCGTAGTCCCCGGTACCATACCATTTTCTACCAATACTGAACTGGCTGGGAGCCCTTTGGCTTTCCGGCTAAGGGTTTATGGAGGGTTTCTTTATTTTCTTCTTTTTCTAAATAGGGGGAGGGGGGTTAACTGGTAGTGTGATCAGAAGAAGGTTGATCAATCGCAAAAAGTGGGGATTGCTTGCTCACTTTTCACTGTTGGAGGAGGTGAAGGTACACAACTATCAGGGAAGGACAATGGAGGCACATGGTATGCATGGGAGGACATGGGAGGGACAGGGTTTGGAGGTTGGTAAAATGATATCAATAGCCTCCTGGAATATAAAAGGCATGAATTCGCCCCTTAAAAGGCAAAATGTTTGAAAATACCTTTCAGACTACCAATTCGAAGTGGTCGCGTTGCAGGAAACACATCTTAAAAAAACCAGCAGAGATGTGTCTCCGCCATAGAAGCTATCCACAAGTCTATAGATCGTCTACTAATTCCAAACAAAAGGGTGTCGCCCTTTTGTTTCACAGCTCGGCGAAGTTCCAAACTGAGGCTATTAAATTGGACCTGGAGGGCAGACTAATCATGGTAAAGGGGAAACTGAGAGGCAGACTTTGCACGTTTGTCTCTGTATATGTCCCCAATACAGGGCAAAATATGTTCTTGACCTCACTCCTAGATCAGATAGGCGAGTTTGCGGAAGGTCCAACTATACTCATGGGCGACTTTAATTTGATGTGGCAAGCTCAAATGGATATCACACACCCTCAGAGGGCAACCACATGCCTCTTTTTTTAAGCGGAACAAGCAGAAAATACAAGTGTTGGAGCCTACGGGACACATGGCGATCACTCTATCCAACTACTAAAGATTATACCTTCTTCTCACATGTACAAGCGACATACTCTAGACTAGACCATATTTTTATAAGCCAATCCCTTCTAGGTTCTTTATAAACTGCAAAGATACTCCCAATTACGATCTCAGATCACAGCTTGGTAACTATTAGTCTGTCATGGGGGCATGACGAGGCGCCCACCCGTAGATGGTACTTCCCAGTTCCAGTGACCAGGGACAGACTTATGAGAGACGAGCTGAGGAAATTCATTTCGGAATTCTTTGAGCGTAATCTTCCTCAGGCTACTTCAGCTCCGAATAATTAGGATGCATTCAAGGCAGTCCTCAGGGGTAAATGTTTAGAACTAAACTCCACCCTCAACAAGCGGAGGGCTAAGGAAAGACTAGCACTGGAGGAGGAACTGGAGAAAGTGGAAAGGGACCATAAGAAAACATCTTCACAAACTCTGAAGCAGCAACTCACAGCATTGAAGGGGAAAATCAAAGCTATTTACACAAACAGGGCAGAATACCCGCTGTTAAGACTGTGGCAAGCATCCTATGCGCAGGGAGGCAATGTAGGGACTCATCTAGCAAAACAGTTACACAATAAAAGGGAATGTGAATACATAGGGGGCATGCGGGATAGGGATGGCAATGTAGCTCATGAAGATGGTGGGTTTTATAAGGACTTATACACAGGCACCCAGCCAGATGTTAGTCGGCAACAGCAATACTTGAATTCACTAAAGCTCACCCATGTCCCACCAGCAGAGAATGATAGGTTAAATGGACCTATCACTGAAGAGGAGGTGGGGAAAGCAATTTCTAAACTCAAATTACACAAATCACCATGGCCTGACGGGCTCACAGCTCAATTTTATAAAATATTCGCATCGGAAATTACACCATACCTCACCCTGTTATTTAATGCAATAGGGGAAGAAGTAACAGTCTCAAACTCCATGGCTGAGGCTGTGATCACAGTGATTCCCAAACCAGGGAAGGATCCACATAACTGTGCGTCGTATCGACCTATTGCATTGTTAAACCTTGATGCTAAACTCTACTCTGCCATACTAGCTGCCAGACTGGACACTTTAATGCCCTTACTAATCCACCTTGATCAGTCAGGCTTTGATCAAAGAAACTATCAAATTCAAAATTCCGGCACTATTGGTGGACCTAGACGCTGAGAAGGCCTTGGACAGGGTGGATTGGTCTTTCCTATTTCTTACCATGTAGGGATTTGGATTTGGGCAGCGCTTCATTAACATGGTATGGGCGAACTATAGGCTTCCACAATCGAGAGTACAGGTCAATGGGTTGCAGTCGCCCTCATTCACTTTGAGCAAGGGTACACAACAGGAATGCCCGCTGTCCGCTTTATTGTTCGCTTTGAGCATTGAGCCTCTGGCAGTGCAGTTCAGAGCAAACCCTGACTTTAGAGGAATACAATTTGGGAGTACAAAACACAAGGCCTAACTCTTTGCTGATGATATTTTGATGACGCTTACATCCCCAGGTCCATCCTTACAGGCTCTGCAGAGTTTGATAGATTTGAAGAGGTAGCGAGCTTCAAGGTAAATACGTCCAAATCCTTCATACTAAACCCTGCGGTTTCAGACAGGGAAGTCCTGCAACTTCAAGGTCAGTCCACCTATCAATGGGCCAAATGCTCTATTCAGTGCTTAGGGATTCAACTTACCCTGAGGGTAGAGGACCTCTACAAGCCCAACTATCCCCCAATGCTGACCCAACTACAACAAGACCTCAAACACTGGAAGCCTCTCTTCATCTCTTGGTTCGGAGGGATAAACGCTGTTAAAATTACGTTACTCTACTTGTTCCAGGCCCTCCCAATAGAGATCTGCTACCTAAGTTGAGGTCCCTTATCACCAAATTCATATGGCAAGGGAAGAGAGCATGTTTGCCGTTCTATGTTTTAAGACGCTCAAAGAAAGAGGGAGGAGTGGCGCTACCAGACTTTTCACTGTATTTCAAGGTGGCCCAATTGCGGGTGTTAGTGGAATGGCCCATGAGAGAATCTGATACGCATTGGTTAAACATTGACAGGGCAATAATGGGCAGGACAATTTGGGATATCCCCTCGAGACCCAAAAAGGAGAGACCGGCCAATGCATACATTAGAACGTGCACCACGCTCATGGTTTGGGATGACGTCACAAGGGAGGGAGGGCTGACATCCTTTCCTTCACCATATACTCCCATCCATTTCAACCCTGACTTACCACCAGCTATGCAAGAGGGTCCATTCGACGCCTGGCGTGAGGGGGGGATAACTTGATGGTTTTAGACATGTTCCACAACTTTGATGTACTTACTTTTGAAATTTGCCAAAGAGACTTCCAGGTCCCAAGAGGCGAGCACTTTCATTATCTCCAACTCAAACATTGGGTCTCCCAACCCCTGGTAAGTGAAGCTGCCACTAGAAAACGGAACTGACAGAGCGATGGGTTCAGAAGGCGGGCACCATGAAGGGAGCGATCTTTTCTCTATGGCTTACTTTTGTCGACAGTACATGCCCCACGAGTCCACTACATGTCCTTCTGGAAACGAATAATTGGGAGAGACATCTGAGAAGAGGAGTGGAAGCATCTAAGGTTGGATATAACCAAGAGCAATCATTCAGTGAGTCTCAGAGAGGCCCATTACAAGACCCTGTACGATTGGTACCTTTACCCCACTAAACTTAAAGATATTCCCTAACCCTTCTGATCTCTGTTGGCACGGGTGTAATCTTCTTGGAGACTTCCGCCATACATGGTGGGATTGCCCATCTATTTGCCCTTTCTGGGAAGAGATTCTCACTCACATCAAGGCGATCCTCAATTACCCCATTGACCTCTATCGAGGAAGTCCTTCTAGGTATCAGAGATCCGGGGTTAGAACATCAGTCAAGAGCAGATAAAGCAATCCTGTGGGCTTGTCTAGGGGCGGCCAAGTCAACAATAGCGGCAGCTTGGAAAAAGAGGGAGGCGCCAGCAGTGTCACTATGGCACTCTTGGCTTTGGAGAATCCTCACGATGGAAAGATTAGCAGACATTTTTAGGAATGATTATAAACATTTTGAGTATCAATGGGGTCCGTTGGTTTCCTTTCTCTCGAGTGGCCTCCCATAAGCGGTTTACCCTCCTTCCATTAGTGCACTACATCTTTTTCCAGCTCTAAGAGGATGGCTCACCCTTGTCCGAACACTTCCAGATACAAGGCTAGTCCCACTACACCCTGTAAATCTAACAGGGGGCAAGATGCGCTGCTGTGCGGTAAATCTGACTACCCAATGGCAGTCAGAGAGATAATCCACCACCAAGGAAGTGGAGGGGGGAAGGTAGTGGGTTTCTTTCTTTATTTGTTTCGGGTTGTTATGTTAAAAGGGTCATGACTCGAAGCGAGAGAGGGAGACGAGATGGCATCACTTGCAGAGACAATGAACACGAATTAGAAGTAAGCGATTAACCGATGGCCTATACTTGTTTCATGCTCTCATTATTCTGTAAACTGTTGATTTCAAGTCATGCTGAATAAATAAAGCTTTAAAAACAAAAAGATTTCCCGCTCAAGAGGCTTGCAGTCCACACTGAGGTAACCTTGATCAGTATGAGAAGGAGCTCTATTTTGAAGTATGCTATCTAGAGGTGGGTGTGGGCTTTTGTCCCTAGAAAACAAATTAACAAATTAGATGACTTATTATTTATTTTTTTACGGAGTTTTATATAGCACAAACTTGACCCGAATCAGGTATCAGAGCGCTTTACATAGCACTAGTTGCGTTACATGAGGACACATTCATTTTTGCTAGGCATAGGGAGATTAAGTGATTTGCCCAGAATCACAGGATATTCAGTGTCATTTCCAAGACTCAAACCCAGTTCCCCAGCCTCGAGGTCGACCGCCCTGGCTGTTAGGCCAACTCCTCTCCGGCACAGAGATACTTTTTCTGACTTTCCTAGAGTATTCTTTTTTTCATTTTTACTGTAGAAAGGTGTACTCCAGGAATATGTGCCTCCGTTTTCTCTTGAGTTTAGTATAGAAACATAATCTTCACCTGAGCCTTATCCTTGTGTCTATTATAGTGTTGCTGGTGGATAGATCCACCTAAGGTCACCTGGATGGGACAGAGCATGGAGAGGGAGTTCCCACAGGGAAATTGTGATCGGGATACCGCCCTGTAAAGTGGATTGAATTGTGTAGTATTGAGTACTGCTGTGTAATTAAAAAGTAATTTATTTTCCCAAAAGAC
Organism: Triturus cristatus; assembly: GCF_964204655.1. Lineage (NCBI taxonomy): Eukaryota > Metazoa > Chordata > Amphibia > Caudata > Salamandridae > Triturus > Triturus cristatus. The sequence continues at coordinate 563,907,728 of NC_140590.1, forward strand.
AATAACTGGGTTGGACATTAAAGTTGTTGTGTGTGTTGACTGATTGTTGAATTCTGAGCTTGTGCCTCCCAAACTTGCTTCCTAAGAATCCTGTGAATACTTGCTCAAGCTACCCTGAGAGTCATGTGTGGAAAGGGTTGTACTTGGCCTAGTTTGCAGAGCCACAGCAGAACAGGCCCCAGTACACCAGAGGCAATTTACCTCAACCACTACTGTTGGAGCCCTGTAGCCCCCATCTGCCCTGTGGCTCTCCTGAACCGGGTCTGCTAGCAAGCAAGGGTGGAAACATGTAATTACATAGATAGAGTTGAAGGAGCAGATAATTTCACAATAGGAAGATGACATTCAGGTATTGTGAAATAAGGCCAAAGGTTCTTTCAACTAATTAGATAGCAATCACATTTTCACTGCACAATAATTATAACTCATCCTAGGAAATATATTCACTTTTTCATTTAGGTGTCATATTGGATTTTGTCTTGATTGTAGTCGGCTTTACTACCAATAGATAAAGTTTAAATTAATTTACAGGATATAAAGTCACATCTCAGCTGTATAGCCAGCACCCACTGTTAAATTCATTATTTGAAAGGAATTTCAAATAATGAAAAAAGCTTCAATTTGCCTATGGAGTGTAAGTTTTGGTTCTTTCATTGAGAGGTATCTCAACTTTTAGGTTTCCTTCGATGGCTACTACAGATTGTCAGTGTTTTGGTGAGATAGTTTAGTTCTTTGAGTTATTTGCTGTGTATACAGTACAATTAGTTTAGAATAAGAAGATTACTGGTAGCAAGAGCCAGTACAGTCACCTCATTGTGGAAGGAATATGGTTGCCTTAATTTTTCCATTTCAACAAATTTTCAGGTGCACAGAAAATAGCGCAAAGATAATTTTGAATAGTGTGTTGATGTCATCAATGTGGATCACCGGAGGAACAGCACATGTTTTGTGCAACAAGTGCTTAGAACAGGAAGGTGTGACTAAATTTATATTGTTCAAATTAATCTAGACGTAGAGTAATCTAAAATGTGACTTTGTCAGACCAAACATTTCCTAAAGATGTTTAATGATTACATACATGTTTTGGGTCACCCGGGGTGTGGGGGGAGGTGGGGGCAGAGCCTGCCTCCATATCATAGGCAGCAGAGGGGAAGAGCTATCCAGCCGCCTTGTGACTCCTTGGGTCCAGATGGTGGAGCCTCTCTTCCTCTTTTGAAGGATGCGGAGGCGGAAAGAAGATGGGCAAAGTGATGGTCTACCCGACGTGGAAGGGCGTGACAACCTTTGGCAAGAAAGAAGGACGAGTCCTTAAAACCACCTTATCCGGATGAACAGAAAGACTTCAGTGGAGGTGGCGGCCTCACAGGGATCTGAGGAGGGATCGTCACTCCCTGGGTTGCAATCATGCAGGGTGTCCTCTTTGAGCTCTAGTACATCAGTGTTCCTGGGACTGGAGAACACCCAAGCAGGACTCACCGCAGCTACTGCTTATGACCTCATCTGACCATTGCCAGTTGAGCTGGACTGCTTTTCTATGGCGGACTGGACTTTACCTGTGCTTGTATTCATAGGGCTGTTGTTTCCTCCTTGCATACCATACTTTATTCATTATGCGGCCGGGGAGGAGTTGATTGACGTAGGGGGGCAGCCTTCTTTGATTAATCTCCCCTTTATCCTGTTTTGACTACAACCTGGGTGGACATTGTTGGACATTGTTAGACTAGCAAGTCTCTTTACCCCACAGAACCTACTGTAACAGAACCTGTTGGCCCTTATATTAGGGCTTTAGTTTGTGGTCTTTGCCAAAATCTGTTTGGACAGGATTTGCTCATGTCACAGTTCAGGGAATGGGTTAGTGGTATTCAGTTGGTTAGTTTTGTTTGGTGTTGTGTTATTGCTGTGGGTGTGGACTCGGTGTATGTGGGTGTGATGAGTGACTGGAGGGTGACACTGCATTTGTATACCTGGCAGGGAAGGCTCTGACATGCAATCAAATGCATTTCACTGCAGCAGTGGCCAGCAATGCAAGAGGGAACACCTGGAATATGAGGGGGTTGAACACACCGTCAAAACTTAAAAATATTCTAGCATACCAGATGGCATTTCTGCAAGTTATCACTCGATGGAAAATGAGGGAAGAGCACTCTGAAAGAGGTGGATGAGACAGCTTTATTACACTGCCTATTCTGCGTTTGCATGAAGCACCCTGATTTGGATATGACCTGGAGAGTCATTCCAATTACACAAGGTGGTGGCTAACCCCGAGGGACGTTATGTCTTAGTAATGAGCCAAATGGATGGAAAAGATATTGCATTGCTAAATATTTATACTCCAAACACTGACCAACACACCTTTCTGACCAGCCTTGAGCCCCTGATGACTACCATACTGCATTACCTGAAGGTTATAGGTGAGGATTTTTAATTTTGTAGTGGACCCCCAGTTGGACAGGTCAGCTGTCGTCATCCTCGCCACATAAACTAGTGGGGGCATTTTGGGAGTGGATTGGGCATTGGGGGATGACAGGCTGTTGGCAGCCGTGCAATTCTGGGACACAAGCATACTCCTATCACTCTGGTTTACATGGATTAAATATGTTCCTGGATGCGGTTTTGTATTGCAAAGCGCTAGCGGACTTAGTGATGGATGTGGAGTACTTAACGAGGACATACTCCAATCATAACCCCCTGTTTTGCATTTACCAATAGTCACCCAGCAGGACTAGTGTCCCGACCTGGTGCCCTCTTGGGGGATCTGGCATTTCAAGCATCATTTGGGGAGGTGATACATAACTACTTGTTGGAAAATGCAGGCATGGTATCTTCGCTGGCAGTGGAATGGAAGGTGCTCTAAGTAGTGGTACGAGGGAAATGCATTTCCAATAAATCAGGTGTGCGCACCCAACTTCATGCTGATATTTGATGGCAGGAGAGGGTACTTGTTGTTCTACCCCAGGACCTGGGAGTGACAACTGAGGGTAAGGCCCAGCTCCTGGAGGAAAGAGAGAAGTTAATCACACTGGTGGAACACTTCAAGCAGTATGATTATAGGGCCTATGCAGGGTTGATGTATTTTTAAACTAAAAATACCAACGTTTGCACTTCGCTGGCTCCCTAGCTGTCTCCTGAGCACACCCCTTGACATCAGCCTATCACGCAGTGCGGGGGCAGGGCAATAGGCGGGGAACTTGTACTCATGTCCATCGCAGCGCGGGAGCAAAGGGGACGCGTGCAGTGGGCGCGCCGGCATTACCGCCAAAGGCAAACCTCTCTGCGCCTGTCCACGCACTTACGGGCCCAGGGGCCAGAAACCATGCCCAAACCATCACTTACACCTCTGAGGAACTTAGAAAACTCCATCTGGCATCGTTCACACTCAATCCTGTCATTTGTGCGCACTTGAGCCACAATGAAATCCTACGGACACAGAGTTCCTTTCCTGAAATATCAGGAACCTATTTCCCATACCCCCGGTTACCAGGAACTACCAGACTTAGGCACTCACCATTACGAATTTATTATTTAAACACCCGTTCCCTAGTTAAATACCAGCTAGACGTTTTCCTTCTCTTAGTGTCTGAAAAACTAGACATTTTCCTCGTAACGGAAACATGGCTGACTCTTGACTCCACCCCTGATATCTTGGCTGCATTGCCTAACGACTATTACATCCTACACGATAATCGCCCGCCAGGAAAGATGGGTGGCGGAGTAGCAGCGATCATTCATCGAGACCATAAATTCCCTGCCCTTACCTCCTTAAGTCTCCCCGCAGTAGATAACATCTTCATCAAATTAGAGTCTGACTCTGCTCCGCTTATCTGTGCTCTGGTTTACAGGCCCCCGCAGCACATGCCCCTGTTCCCTATTTCGCTGAGCGAGCAAATCGTAACGAATTACACAAAAAATACTGTTAATAGGCGACTTCAACTATTGGTCTAATGACCCACTCGGCGGGCCTCACTCTGCTGAACTAACTGTTCTCCTTACCAACCTAAACTTTGTCCAGCAGATATCTTCAGCCGTACACATCAAAGGGCACATATTGGTCCAAGTTTGGACCACTAATCTAACAGTGTCTGCGCCCATGATCTTACCATGTATATGGTCGGATCACCACTTAATTAAATTCACGACAACATTTCCTATCAGCAGTAAAACCCCCACGGCCGAGGGGGGAATGATTAGGAAATGGAATGCCTTTAACAAAAAGGAATTTCAGGACACACTGGCCAACCTAACTCCAACATCCTGATGTCGATCTCCTGGAAGCAAATATCTCAATTTGGCTACTTGCGGCTAGTGATATGCATGCCCCACTCAAAAAACTAAAACGAGCACGCGCTCTGATGCACAGAGATGGTTCTCTGATGAACCAAGAGAACAGAAACTGGCCCTTCGTCAATAAGAAAGGAGATGGAGACTGAATTATTCCCTAGAAGAAAAATACCACTATTTGGAAGCACAGAAAGAATATATAAAAGCTATCACGGCAGCCAAAGCTGCCCATTTTTCCTCAACAATTTTAAATTCTAACAATAGATCGAAGGAAATCTTCTCTATTGTCAATGAACTATCTAACACAGACAGAGTCCTACCCAAACCCACACCTACCCAAGCACTCTGCGACTCCTTGAACAACTATTTTGTTGAAAAGATCTCTATTATTAAAGCTAGCATTCCAATGCACATCTCCAATGAGACACCCCTCGCTACGCAGAGGAATCCTTTCACTATGGATCACTTGCCGGCTTTCAGTATCCAGACATTCCTGGATTTGCTGTCCAGAGTAAAATCCGGATCCCCCACGCACTGCTGCCCACCTCATGTTTTAAAAGATACCCTCTCTGCCCTTCCAAGCTCCATCATTACGCTCCTAAATGAGTCCCTCTCGCAGGGCCGCGTCCCTAAAGTGTTCAAAGAAGCAATTGTGGTTCCTCTCTTAAAAAAACAAGCATTGGCATAGCCAATAGGTCTCGCTTTTGGGACCATATAAGTATTTAGGTATGCAGCACAATATCCTTGGTGCAACAACATCAACTGTTGCATGGCTAAACACTTATAAGGTCCCAAAGGCGAGACCTATTGGCTATGCCAATGCTTGTTAGATTTTCTGCCAAGATAGGGAGCTAGCCAATAAGAGAGATACTGACCCTTTATAAGAGAAAATATATCTCAGGAACTTGCTATGTTGCTGCACTATGCGTAATGGCTAATTGTGCCCCACTCCAAACATACAAGAACATCTTCCTAAGGAGACTATTAGCTGTCCCTAACTCATCTCCTTTTTATATAGTACATAAGGAGCTAGCAGCTCCCTATATTGGTGATCATATTTGTGTAGCCTACTAATTTCTTGGCATGGGATCTGGAGTAAAAGTGAAACCAGATTCACCCAGGATATTATGACTGATTGCCTGGGCCTTGATTGCAGAAATAAAATCCCATGGTTGGCATATGTTAACAATCTCTTAAAAGAGTTTGTTAAGAACATTGATATTAATGCTTCTGCGGAAATTCTATGCTACAGTAAGAAGGAATTGAAAATGGGGCTCATAGGGGCTAGGGAATTCTTAAGGGAAACCAGCAAGAGTTCAAAATCAAGGCAAGAGTGAGGGGTTATCTGAGATAGGTACGCAACAATATCTGTTTTGGGTACCAAATTTGCACAGGGATTTTATCTCACTAGATTAAGACTGGGTACTCATTTCCTAATAGCTTTCCCCGATAAAGGTAAATGGAAACGAAATTACCAAGTTGCCCTTGCAATGGAAAGTCAAAACAGCCATTCCTACATTTTTTTAATTTTTTGAATTTTTATAAGGACATTAGGAAAACTATTTTACGCCCCTTTTTTCATAGTGGAAATCTATACTCCTACAAAGCTGCTTTTAATTTTATTCACAGTCTGGAAAACAAGGGAGTATGATACACTGTGGTTTCTTATGTACAATTAGCAATTAAAAGAAGGAAGGCTTATTCACATCTTCAGGACTTACTCTATGAAACTACATAGGATATATACTCATAGGGTGATCTTTATGTTGCTATATCCTATACTGCTCTTGAACAGGTCTAAAAATATGATATGCTGCCATTTATATGCACTCTATTGTTCTTTATTGTATTTTGCTGAAATTGTTTTATGAAATCCTGCATAAATGTTATTCTGATTTTCAATTTTAAAACATGATGTTGATAAACTGACTGATGCATCATGCTTGATTTATTTTTAGATTTCTTTTATGGTTGTGTTTTAACCGAATAAAGCAAAATCGAATGAATGGACACATCAACTGTAAAATATCTGTCTTTAGGTCCCCTTCACAATGGTTGAGTACACATGAGTGACACATGACCACTAGAGTATGTGTCCTAAAGATTTCTTGAACAAAATATCTGCTTTCATGCATCTCGTATGGTATGTAAAATCCTCGTTCAAGGGTTGCCTTAAAGCTAAATTACCTTAAAATTGGCTGAGCACATATGCTTGATACATGATGACGTGTAAATTATGTGATCATCAGATCTCGCAGGGACACAGACATGTCCAGAGCAGCTGAACACACTTGTGTGTAGGCCTGGGCGGCAAATTCCGTTCCGCTCGGGGAATTTGCGGAATTTCGGTAATTTCGCGTTCCGCGGAGAACGCGAAATTGCCCAAAATTCTGCTTTCCGCGACTTCGCAAAATATTTTCTTGTTCGCGTTTTCAAAATGCGTGTTCGCGAGATATTTCTCCCCGAGCACGCAAACAGCAACTGTGAACAGGAAAAAAGCATCGCGAACAAGCAATTCCGCGTGTTTGCGGAATTTCTGCATGTTCGCGGAGATTTTTTACCGTTTCGCGGAGATTTGCGTAACGCGATTACGCAAATTCCGCCCACCCCTACTTGTGTGACACTTCCCATGTGTAGCATGTGTCTCTAGGATCACTTGAAAGCATGAAACCTTCCACAATGGTTGAACACACTTGCATGGCACATGACCGGTAAAATATAGATGCCCTGAAATCATTCAAAGCTACCTAATGTCACAATGCCTTGTTCTAAATGCCCCCCCAAGAACAGCATCTAAGCCTCTGTTAGAAGAACTCCATTGGCTTCCTATCCGTCAAAGGATAAAATTTAAAACTTGCTGTTTAATACACAAGAGCCTAAATAGACAAGGTCCACTTTATTTGGAAAAGAAATTTATCCCATACATTCCATCTAGAACGCTCAGATCTAGTAATGGGCACTCACTGGTAGTGCCGCGTGCTAAGAAAGCCAGGCACGGAAGTAAGGCACTCTCAGTGTTGGGACCTAAATTGTGGAACTGTCTTCCTGTAGCTATTCGTTCCTGTTCTGAACATTTGGTGTTTAGGAAACAACTAAAAACCCTGCTGTTCACAAATGCAATCTAGATGCCTTCCGCATGCTCCACTCTTGATATAGGAATCTTATGCCGGAAGCGCAGAGATACTCCAGTTGGAGTCGATTCCAGCGCTATATAAACCTGCAAATAAATAAATAAATAAATGCACTTGTGCATGAAAGATGAGCTATAAAACGTGTGATAGGATTTGATAAAAACACCAGGGCCTTTAAAATGACTGAACATATAGATTGTTCCCGACTTGTAAATCAAGAGGCTGAGGGGCAGATTTACAAACCCCTTGCGAGACATTTACGCCGCCGTTGCGTCACTTCTGTGACGCAGCGGCAGCGTAAACCATGCGCCATGTTGCGCCTTATTTACAACGTGACGCATCTAGGGAGATGCGTCACGTTGTAAAGCCATGCGCTACATTAAACCTGCGTCAGGTTTAATGTATGCAGGGTGGGCGTTCAGTCGGAAAAAGCCTCGGAAAAGTGACGCAGTGAAATCTACAAGATTTCACTGAGTCACTTTTCCGACGCTGCTGTGTCAAAACCCTGCGCCTGCTTGAAGCAGGCGTAAGGCATGACGCAGCATGTTCGGTATGGGCAGCCCCTGAGCATTGCTGGAGTTGCGTCGTGCTTGCGACATGACTCCAGCAATGCGCCGCCCTTATGCCATCAGATGCGTCACGCATCTGTTTATCCTTGCGCCATGATGCGCTGCATTGTAAATGCAGCGCATCTGTGGTGGCGCAAGGGTAAACTTGATTGACGCATCTTTCCTGGCGCATCCCTGCTGATTTGCAGGGATGCGCCAGGAAACATAAATCTGCCCCTGAGTCTTTAATACTCAGATCCCCACAGGTTACCTGAGCACACGCGGCACATTACCCCCATCACGTTTCCCGAAGATACCATGATACATTTATACCTTCACAATTGCTGTACACTCATCCATTACACATCTGGTAAAGCATTGCACCCAAATTGCATCCAGCACTTAATTCCGTATGTGCAGTGCAGCTGAATTCACTTATATCCCTGGTGCCTTCACAGGGGCTGAACCCACTTCCTGTGTTGCTGTCTAGTAAAAAAACATTCTTTTAAACCCCAAATGTCATCAAAATGTACACATACTAAATACACATGCAGTGCGTGTCTGAATGGTAGCAAACACGGAGATAACATAAGACTGTAAATCGCATGTTTAAGGGCCATTTAAACTGTGTAAAGCCTCAAAATGTCTTAACACTCATGCTCTTCTACTGGCTTGTAATGCATGTGTGAGATTATTGGCATTACAAAGTTATCACAGTGGGTATGCACAGCCACAGTAAACGTCAGGTATTGTGAGAGTGTGTGGCAAATGGTTGCACAGGCAGACACACACACGAACTCACACATACATGTGGAGGCACACTCATACGCACACAGAAAGCACGCACACACACCATTACCCCTGACTTGCAAAGCATGTGTACTGAAACCTTAAACCCTCATGTCTTTGGAAGGATTGGACACTCAGGCATTGCCTAATACTTTCAACGTGTGCGTCTCAGGCCTTCATTCAATCCCTTTTGTCTTACGAATGCAGAACGAGCACACGGCAGTCTTTTCTTGTAAACCAGAGTTTAGTGTCACAACACAATGCCACCTTAATTTTAACACCCTGCTCTTGGTCGTAATGCATGGTTACAGGGAAGTCATTTGACATTTAACGCCTTAAGAATCTCTGAAAACAGTGTACCACAGCTGTCCCCTGGTCTCAGTCAGTCCGTCCACCCTCACCACCAATGCTCTCAACTTATGTCTAAAGATGCACGCAGAGTACCTTTGTGGTAATACCTCGCCCCTTCCTGTGTGATAGCATATCAAATCTGTGGTCTCAACAAACCAGTGAATACCCTCAATATATTGCAGAAGTCTCATGCATCATCTCTGTGTGGTAAGACATGAGCTCTTCCTTTGTGATAATATAAAAAACAAGCGGTCGTGCGGCCGCGAAAGTGATCACGATCGCGATCAAACATCAAAGCGGCCGCGAAAGTGAAAGTAATCGCGGTCAAGCGCGGCGCGTGCGCCCGCGCACATGCACTGTAGCTCTAGGCTGGCCTGGTAGCACTTTTTGGAGCCCTCTCAAAAAGTCTTGCCAGACCAGCGCATGCGCTGGGTCAGGCGAGACCTAAAAACAGGAGCAGACCCTCAAAATCTGTCAAACTATCGCCCCATCTCTCTGCTCCCTTACCTGGCCAAGGTACTGGAGGCACACGTAGCGAAGTGTCTGTCCAACTTCATGGAACATTCTAACTATCTAGACCCACACCAAGCAGGATTTTGCCCCGCTCACTCTACGGAGACGGTGATATTGGCAGTCTTGAACACCTTACGAGATAAAGCTGACAGAGGTATCCCACAGGCCCTGGTGCTATTAGATCTCTTGGCCGCCTTTGACACGGTTGATCACAGCATCTTGAAGGACCGTGTCAGGCAGGCTTGCATCCAGGGCTCAGCCTTGAGCTTGATCAGCTCATTTCTTGAAGACTGCTCGCAAGCAGTCCGCATAGCTTCATTCACTGCACCCAAGCTAAAAACAACACGTGAGGTCCCACACGGATCCTCACTATCCCCCCATCTGTTTAATCTTTATCTTCTACCTCTGATTCAGTCCCTGAAGGAAAGGAATGTGACAACTTTCAATTATGCCGATGACCTACAGCTAATGTTTACCATCGACAACTCACCTAATTCAGCTCTTGATTATCAGGCCACCATGCTGCACATTCGCCACTGGCTAGACCATAATCATTTAAAAGTCAACACAGGGAAGACTGAATTAGTTCTGACAGGGAGCAGTCAGACCTTCTGGGGCCCACACTCCTGGCCTAAGGAGCTTGGACCCCACCCCCCCGAACCCTCTACCTCTGTCAAGAGCCTCTGGTCACTATAAATAATGACCTCTCATTAAGATTGCAAGTCGGTGCGGTGATCTTGACCTATTTCTTTCAGCTACGAAAGATCAGAAACATCAGCTTTAGACTATGCAAATTCAGTCTACCTGGGCATGCCACTTTTTCTAATTAAGCAGCTTCAGATGGATCAGAACCAAGCAGGAGACTGATTTACCAGCAACCCCGATGGCAATCTGCCACTCCTCTTTAAGAAAACTACACTGGCTCCCTATTTCCCAACGCTCTGCCTTTAAGACTGGATGTCTGATGTTTCAAGTCTCTACACGGTGGTAGCCCAAAATTCATTAACAGCCTTGAATCAAGGTACACTCCGTCTCGCAACCTACGCTCAGTACATCTCCAGTTACTGACTACCCCTGCCTTTAAGTTAAAACGTCAGGGAGGATATAGGTTTGCTTCCTTGGCCCCAAGACTGTGGAACTCCTTCCCTCTGGAGATTCGGTCATGTACTGATCTTCTGAGCTTTAGGAAACTGCTCAAGACATGGCTGTTTGTGCAGGCCCACGAATAATTCCCTCCACTGGTCTCGGCAAATTCTAGAGTTAGCACCATGAAACCTATTGGTGTACGTGCGCTGTATACATTTTTATAACATAACATATCACACAGGCCCATGCGGAAAGAGATAAGTCAGGACGTTTGCTAGCATGAATCAGCTGGGAGAAGAACAGGGGACACACTATACTTTAGATTCAGGACCCTTCCAACCAGTACATGTTCTGGCAGGTAGAGATCAATAGGGCATTTGCTCAGCATGATCGCAAACTATACTTGCTGGGGGGTTCACTGCAGAGGCAGATATTTTGCAGTATACAATGAATGCATCACCCTCAGTTCTGAACCCCCGCTATTGCGGTGCAAATAGGTGCAGCTATTACTACCGAGGAGGTCATGGGGCGATCAAGGGGCTCACCTGGGGTAAGGTTCCTAGGTCAGATGGGCTCCCCAACAAGTTTCATGCCCCCGATGAGGAAGCCATGCCCCCCAGGTTAACAGATGTTTATAATGGGGATTTGAAGCGGAGTCTGCTCCCACCCTCCTTGCCTGGTGCAGTGATAGTTTCCTTACCCAAGAAGGACAAAGATCCGGCACTGGTGGATTCCTATTGCACCCTTTCTATGCTCAACGTAGATTACAACATCCTGAGTAAGATCCTGGTGAACTGGATATTGCCTCATGTGGGTTCACTGATATATCTGGACTAGACCGGGTTTGTACCCACTCGCAGTACCGTGCCAAATATACGCCAACTGATCCAGGTCTTAGATAAGCATGAACACTTTCTACAGGACTCCTTAGTGGACATTTAAAAGGCGTTTGACTCCCTTTGCTGGGAATTCCTTTACAGCACCGTGATTGGAATGGGTTCAGGGCACCAATTCGTCAGATGGACATGGCTATTGTACACAGAGTTGCGGCAAAAGTTCGGACGGGGCCGGTGATATCGGAAGCCTATCCGGTTGAATGGGGCCCCAGGCGGAGGTGCCCGCTCTTCCCGCTATTGTTCGCTCTGGCCATGGAGCCTTTTGCACTGAGGGTACAGCAGGGGAGCCATTATAAGGCACTACAGGTCATGGCAGTTACACTGTATATCTTGCTCTGTGTAGATGATATGCTGCTCTACATGTGCTGGGAGGGACCTGACCTGGAGGGGACACTAGCAGTTCTATCCATGTTCAGCGAGCTGTCAGGCATTTTAGTAATTTGGCATAAATCTTGTGCTTACTCACTGCACTCAAACTTTGGAGAACCTCGGGAGGCTCAGATCGCTCCGGCACTGTGCTGCACTGGAAGCAAACCACAATTAAGTACTTGGGGGCATATTATCAAGGACGGCGATTTAGCAGCATAAAACTGCCGCTAAAGCGGTGATAATAGGCTTGATAATATGCCCTGGAGAATTCCAATATAAGCTCATGTTCACACCAGAACATGGGCTTCTATTGGAATTCTCCAGGGCATATTATCAAGCCCATTATCGCCGCTTTAGCTGCAGTTTTCTGCCGCTAAACCGACGATAATTTTTAACGCCGTCCTTGATAATATGCCCCTTGGTTGTGGCAATTTATAAAACAGCGGAAAAGCACTTTGAAGGAAACTATGACAAGGCACTAACCACACTGCAAAGTTGGGTTGCCTTTTGGGCTACACTCCCCCTCTTGGTGTGCAGCCAGATATCGATTTCAAAGTTAGTTGTATTGCCGCGCTTTCTTTACTTATTTGCGGCTCTACCAGGCGGAACTCCTTGGGAGGTTCTTTCAAGATCTAGATGGTGTATAACATGTCTGGGCTAGGGCACTACAAAGGACACATAATAAAACCCCCTGTACTTCAGAGCTCACCCTATTAACTGCGGCGTATTGGCAGTCACCAGGGAAATGAGTGGCTCTACTCACATGGGGCTAACCATAATGGGTGACCTATGTACATTAGGTAAACTCACCCACTTCCCGTAACTGCCAGACTCTTACAACCTCCTAGCTGGGCACTTCCTCCTGTTTGGAAGATTGCCTGATAGGGTATGGGCTTGGTGGGGCCTGGAATCCATGGAACCATCAGAACATGAATGCCTCTGTTACATGTTTCTCATTTTGGGGGAAACGAGTGCAATCACCCTCTTTTATAGGGCCACTCTAACTGGGAGCTCGGGCAAATTTGACTCCGTTACACCAGCACTGGATTACAGACCTCTGAATCTCTTTAGTTGATGCGGCCTGCAGAAACTGCTCCGTACTGGTATATTGAGACAAAATATCGATTTGGAAATGTTGACTTACATCGAGTTCGAAATATCGTGACACAGAAATATCGACAGCAAGAATATCGTGGTCAAGAATATCGATTTCAAGGTAAGAAATAATGTTTTTAAAAATACAGAAGTCATTAATATTGTTTGGAAAAATATAGTTGTTTAAAAAATCGATTTTTTTAACCCCTTCGCCGCGGCAGGAATTCCGCTGCGGTGCTGGGGGGGTTTGGGGGCAGTTGCGGTGCCGCTGTGCTCGTGACGGAACCACTCCGTCACGAGTCACGGGTGAGCTGTGCTCATGACGGAGTGGTTCCGTCACGTCTCCGCCCACTGCGCTAATCGCCCGCACAGGCGGGTGTTAGCGCCGCGTGGGCGGAGCGGCCGTCAACGGCCGCAGCATGACGGAACCACTCCGTCATGAGCACAGCGCACCCGTGGCTCATGACGGAGTGGTTCCGTCATGAGCACGGAAAGGGTTAAATTAGTGTTATGTATTTTAGTATATATTTTAAATGTATGTGATGTATTTGTTTGATTGTTTTTTAATACATGTGTTAAATTTTTAGTAGTTATCAATTTTATTTTAACCCCTTCGCTGCCAGGCCTTTTCCCCCTCCTGTGCCACGCCCTTTTTTGGCTATTTGGGGTAGTGCGCGGTGAGGCCCCTGTAACTTTTTGACCACATAAGGTATCCACGCCAAATTTGCGTCCTTTTCTTCCAACATGATGGGGATTCTGAAGGTACTCAGGGTTTGTGGATTCCCCTGGAGGGGTCACAGAAATGAGCCAAAATACAGAAAAATTTAGTTTTTTGGGGGGGAATGGGAAAAACGGGCTGCAAATGAAGGCATCTGAGTTTTTCCCTGCAAATGTTATCAAAAAAGGGTTTGTGGGGCTGTAATCACCATTTTCCCAGCTTTTAGGGGATACCAGACTTTTGTCAGAAACCCAATATTTTTTACACAGTTTTGGCATTTTTCTGGGACATAGCCTATTTTTGCTATTTTTTGTGCTTTCAACCTCCTTCCAGTTAATGGTCAAAATGGGCACAAAAGCAATAATGGATCCTGGAAAGCTATACATTTTGGAGAAGTAGACAAAATTCTGAATTCAGCAAGGGGTCATTTGTGTAGATCCATCAAGGTTTCTTTATAGAAACTAACAGTTAAATATAGGATAAATTGAAAATTTGTTGAAAAAAGAGCCTTTTGCGTCAACGTTTTCACCTGTAACTTCTTCTAATTTTGACAGCTCTTTGAAAGAAATATACCGTTACATCCGCTGGACATTACAGGTTGTGGGGATATATAGGACTTGTAGGTTCACCAAGAACCCGACGAACCCAGAGACAAAAACTGAGCAGCAACTTGCAATGGTTTTTTATTATGTACCGGGTATATAGTAAATATTCTGTAAAATGTGTACATGGAAAAATCGGTATGAAAGACACCTATGTATTTCTGAAATGGGAACAAAATATAGAGTTTAGAAACAGTAGATATTTGCACATTTCCGAAATTGGGAATACTCATACTAGCATGAGAATTATCAGTCATTTTTTAGAATGACTTCTTTTTTACACAATGTCTTTCATTTGGAAGGCAGAAATGCATCAAAAGTCAATAGATAATAACAGTTCCTTTACAAATCTGAATTACCCTAAGTCTCCTGATAAAAATGGTACCTCACTTGTAGGGGTAGGCATAGTGCCCACGACAGGAAATGGCTCAAAACCCAACGTGAACACACCACATTTTCACAATGCAAAATTACCCTTTTTTAGCAAAGTGCCTAGCTGTAGTTTTTTAACCCTAGCTCAGCCGGCACCTAGGGAAACCTAGCAAACCTATACATTTTTGAAAACTAGACACCCAGGGGAATCCAGGATGGGGTGACTTGACTGCCTCCCACCAGGTTCTGTTACCCAGTATCCCTTGTAAACCTAAACAATTGTCAAAAAAACCCACATTTTCTCCACATTTCTCTGGTGGAAAGTTCTGGAATCTGCGTGGATCCACACATTTCCACCCACCCCGCGTTCCCCAAAGTCTTCCGATAAGAATGGTACCTCACTTGTGTGGGTCAGCCTAGTGCCCGTGACAGGAAACGGCGCAAAACGTAATGTGGACACACCTCAATTTTGTAGCGAAAAATGACCCTTTTTTGGCAAAGTGCCTAGCTGTAGTTTTTGAACCATATCTCTGCCGGCACCTAGGGAAACCTAGCAAACCTATACATTTTTTAAAACTAGACACCCAGGGGAATCCAGGATGGGGTGACTTGACTGCCTCCCACCAGGTTCTGTTACCCAGTATCCCTTGTAAACCTAAAAAATTGCCAAAAAAAACCCACATTTTCTCCACATTTTTCTGGTGGAAAGTTCTGGAATCTGCGTGGATCCACAAATTTCCAGCCACCCCGCATTCCCCAAAGTCTTCAGAGAAAAATGGTACCTCACTTGTGTGGGTCGGCCTAGTGCACGCAACAGGAAACGGCGCAAAACGCAACGTGGACACACCTCAATTTCGCTGTGAAAAATGACCCTTTTTTGGCAAAGTGCCTAGCTGTAGTTTTTGAACCCTAGCTCTGCCGGCACCAAGGAAACCTACCAAACCCACACATCTCTGAAAACTAGACACCCTGGGGATTCCAGGGAGGTATGGCTTGCGTGGATCCCTCAATGTTTCCTTACCCAGAATGCCCTGCAAACCTCAAATTTAGCAGAAAAAATCACCTTTTTCACACATTTTTGTGTGGGAAAGATATGGCATCACCAGGCTGACACAAATTTCCTACCACCCAGCGTTCCCCCGGGTCTCCCGATAAAAACGGTGCCTCGCTCGTGTGGGAGGCCCAAGTACCCGCGACAGGCAAGGGTCCAAAACGTATTGAGGCGACATGTAAATTGCCTACCTCAAAACGACCTGGTATTGCAAAGGGGGTCACTTGGGTTTTTGGCCCGGTGCTCGGCGGCCACCTAGGGAAACCTACAAAACCCACACATTTCTGAAAACTAGACAGCCGGGGGATTCCAGGAGGGAGGTATGGCTTGCGTGGATCCCCCAACGTTTCCTTATCCAGAATGCCCTGCAAACCTCAAATTTAGCTGAAAAAATCACCTTTTTCACACATTTTTGCGTGGGAAAGTTGTGGCATCACGGGGCTGACACAAATTTCCTACCACGCCAATGCCCCCACCTTAAAAAAAACTGAAAACAAATCCCTGGTGTATAGTGGGCTTTCTGCCTTCCCGAAGGGGCAGATTAGGGGCCAATGCCCCATCTGCCCCCCAGGGGGGGCAAAAAGACTAAATTATGCCAAAAATATTTGGGGGAGCAAAGGCCCTTGCCCAAGGGGCCGCTCCCCCCTCCCTGGTGTCTAGTGGGTGGATCCCTGCTTGGGGATCGCCCTCCTGTGGCGATCCCCAAGCAGGGATCCACTGGGGAGGGGTACCATTGGAAAGGGGAGATTCACCCCTTTCCAACGATACCTCTTCTGTCTTTGTACGAGATCAGGTGGCTGAGATAGCCCCCTGAGCACGTACAAAGTGAAACTGAAATGAGCCTCTTGGCTCATTTCAGTTTCAGTTTCAGTGTAATGACGTCGGCGCGACGTTCGCGCCGATCGTCATTACACTGAAAGCAGGGGGGGAGGGCCTCGGGAGCTGGGGAAGCTAGTGCCCGCACCAGAGGGATTCCCCAGGGAATGCCTCATGACGAGCTGGACTCGTCATGGGCACAGCGCGACTGTGCTCCATGACGAGTCCAGCTCGTCATGGGCACAGAAGGGGTTAATTTATTTTGTGTTTTTAGTTCCTTGGTGGGTTGTGGGCTTACAGGTGAATAGGGTGGAAGTAATTTATTTATACTAAATTGATGATTATTTTTTATTTATTAATATTTATTTAATTGGGATTTTATAGTGTTAATAGTGAGAAGTAATTAATTTGTAATTATTAATTGGTTGTTAATTAATAATTAATTGATTGGTAATTAATTATGGTAATTGTGTACATTTCTTTCGGTACGGGTCATGGGGTTTATAGGGGTAAAGGGTGGGAAGTAATTTATTTGTAATTAAGTATTGATTAGTTGTTAATTAATATTAATTAATTGGTAATTAATTATGGGAATTGTATACCACTTTTCAGTGCGGGTTGTGGGGTTTTATGGGGGAAAGGGTGGGAAGTAGTTTATTTTTGAATAATTAATAATTAGTAGTTAATTTATATTATTAATTGAAAGTTAATTATGGAAATTGTGTAATTAATTCTAGTTGCAGCTTGTAGGATTTGTAGGGGTAAAGGGTGGGAAGTCGTTTATGTTTAATTAATTCTTAATTTGTTGTTAATATATATTAATTAATGTATTGTAGATTAATTATGGAAATCGTGTAATAAATTTTAGGTGGGGGTTGTGGGGTTTATAGGAGTAAAGAGTGGGAATTAATTTCTGTTTAATTAATAATTAGTAGTTAATATTAATTTATTGAAAATTAAATACGGAAATTCTGTAATTAATTTTAGGTGTGGGTTGTGGGGTTTATGGGGTAAAGGGTGGGAAGTAATTTATGTTTGATTAATTAATAATTAGTTGATCATTCATATTAATTAATTGATATATAATTATGGTAATTGTTTATTTTTTGTGTGTGGGTTTTCCTTTTATAGGGAAAAGGGTGGGGAGTAAATTAATTTTAATTACTTTATAATTAGTTGTTAAATACTATTCGTTTTTAATTGTAAATAAGTTTTAATTGTGCAGTACATTTTTTCACAGTTTAATTTTAACTGTGGGTTGAGGGGATTATAGGGGTAAAGTGTGGGAAGTTAATACATTTTTATGAGCTTTAATTTGTTTTTTTAATTAATATTTCTTTAATTGGTAATTATGTTAATAATGGAAGCACATTTTTTAAAATTTAGATGTGAACTGTGAATAGTTTGGTGTTATAGGATAGGAAATAAAAAAAGGAAACTTATGTAATAATTAATTAATGTTTTTGTATCTATATAATTTCTAATTAAAGTAGCTATTTGTTTGAAAATTATTTTTTATTTCATTTAATATATTTGTAGGTACTTGTCATATGTGTTTAACATTATAGTATTTTTCATTACATTTTTTAATACTAAATATATTGGTATTTTCATTTTTAACATATTTATGTTTTTTATTTATTTTGTCATCTCTTCTGTACGGTGTGTTATGATTAGTATTAGCCCCTAGGACTGTTTGGTGCTTTACATGTGGTAGTCGGTGCTGTCGTCTCCTCTCTTCCAAGCCTGTCCCACTGAACTATTCGTTTAGAATTCTCATCTATTCAGTAGAGCACGATGGATAGTTTATGCTTTGATAACCTAGACCAAGGCAGCTTGAGCAGGTCTGCCTATGGTCTGAAAGCGGCAATATTTGAACAAAGACTGAGGCCAAAGGCATGGACAAAACTCTACACCTTGCACTGCCTTCCCATCTCCTGCACGCAGTGCTCTGTTCTGCTGAACCAGCAAAAACCCCAGCAACAGCATATGATTGGGTAGAGTTTGATAGTGGCAGTTCCCCTACAGCTGGCTATCACCAAACAATGATCCACCTGAAAGGAGACTGCACTTTGACATGATTGATTTCTGCAGAGCCTTTATGTCCATCTTGGAAGTGTAGTGGTAAGTTGGGTGGAGGGAGATTCTCACCGTGCTCGGTGAAAGCTGACTCCTTACTTGGAGGAGCTGAGACTCCTGTGTGGGGAATGGCTCAGACTAGAGGTGGCCGCTTTGGGTATCTTCCATGGTGAGGTTGTGACTACATGCTAGGATTACCAAAGGAGACCAGCTCCTGCTGCCACCTGAGCAGAGGAGGGAGAATGATGGTCATGTTGAGGTCCTGCCTCAACACAGCCCAGAGCTCCACATTTCAGTGACACTCTGCAGCCACGAGAATCTTCAGTCCATGGAGACCACCAAGAACAGAGATGAGCCCCAGTTGCCAAGTCCAACCTGAAGATTCCACTGAGTATGGAGGTCCTCTCCATACAGCAAAGACGAAGGCAACTGCAAACACAATAAGCGCAATGCGACACAAGTGCAGCTGCAGCCATCTATTCCTTACTTCTATCCCCAATCTGCATTGCAGAACAGCGTTGTATGCTGAAGCCTGTCCTGCTATTCTATGCTCGGCAGTATCTGAGGTCCATACACAATACCATATCCATCCGAATGCCGTGCCCTTCTGCCACCAGCCACAGTATATTTATCTGATGTGCGTGAGCCAGAGGTCTGGCTGCTGCACTGATTACAGAGAGCCATCTGCACTCTACTGTGACATCACTCCACCACAGTGGACAACTGTCTTACCAACTCCAAGGGGTGTTGCAACCACTCCTGAGCCGCTTTCCGCTTCCATGGATGCACAACTGTACCAGGACTCGGCAGGATATCTCATGAGGTGACGGGGAAGCCATTCCACCAACTTCCCTCCTCGAAACAAGACAACTGTCTGCACCCAACAAACTGAGAAAAAGCTGCTCCACGGGCCTGGCTCCCTTGTGAGATACCAGATGCTGCACGTTGGCCCAAACCAACATTCGCTCACATTCCATTCCTGCCACGTGTATTTTACATTTTCTTGTATCATTTTATGATTCAGAGTGCCAGCCATGCCTCAATCGGGGAAATGATTGTCCCATGAGACTTCCAGAAGTTACTAAACTTCTTTCCTTAATTGTAAATAAAGCCGTATTACTTTTGTAACTTGAATACCATGGTGTGGACATGATCTGTGCTGGTTGGACCGGGAGCTCTACCTTACTTCAACCTTGTAACCCGTGGCTGTTTGTTCACTCCAGCTCCGGAAAGTAATACAAGCATTGGCATAGCCAATAGGTCTCGCCTTTGGGACCTTATAAGTGTTTAGCCATGCAACAGTTGATGTTGTTGAACCAAGGATATTGTGCTGCATAACTAAATACTTATAAGGTCCCAAAAGCGAGACCTATTGGCTATGCCAATGCTCGTTTTGCTAAGGGGCAAACCAACAGTTCTGCAAAAAAAAAAAGCTGATTGCCACAGACTGGATTTTCTTGTCAAATAGCAGGAAGTCAGTCAAAGGCTTTTTTGATGTAAGACTTCCAGTAATTTGCAGACTTCGGCATTGTTTCTTGTTACTGCGTTAAACTTGGCTGAGTTTTTTCAATTTGTTCGCAGGGATTTTGTAGCGCTTGTCTGTGAAATGTGGCGAGCGGCCTCTGAGATACTCTGAGAACACTTAAAGGTATGAGCACTTTAAGAAGGGCAGCATTGACACAATTATAATATGCACATATTAAAATATGTGACACAAAAACAGCCAAACACTGAAAGTTATGAGCACTTTAAGAAGGACAGCATTGACACAAAGTGCCAAACTCTAAAAGGTATGAGCACTTTAAAAAGGACAGCAGTGACACAAAGTGCCAAACTTTCACGTTTTGTTATGCCACTGTCACAACGCAGCACAAAATCCGAGGTTGCTGCGCTGCATTGATGAAAGAAACACAGCAGGACCGCGCGATATCTACTCAGATGTGTCGATGCTGCCGTACGCTCTCTGCCCTGGGATACTTCGGGCTGTAAGCTCCACGTTCACACCCTGGCACCACAGTACAAGGGTGTTTATGTGACATATAGCATATGTTTTATACTGGAATGGTGCCCTTCCAGTAAACAATGGTATTATTGACACAGTTTAAAATGTTTCTACATTTGTATGTGATGTGCACAGTACAGCACCCACTCACAATTGGAAGCGTTTGGAGGAAAGACACTTTTCTACCACGTTACGCCTACCTCCAGGAGGTATACAGTTTTGACACACAATACTGTTGAACTTTTTCAGTAGATGCAGCTTTGCCTCAAACTATAAGTGGTTGAAAAGGAATGCCCATGCACCACCCTTGGTATAACCCCTCGTTTCAAAGTTGCACTACTTTGAGTTACTTTATGGCTGCTATTCAGCACCAAAGATGGTTTGCGCTCACAAGTAAAATCCCAATTAAACACTTTACTCGGTTTGTGTCACTTTTCTGATGCAAACTTGGTGCCAAGTGTTATTAATTCTGGACCTCTGGGTCTGCGCCAAGGTGATATGTCTAACCTGACGAACAGACCCACTCCCAGCTGACTGAGATTATGGGATCTGTGTAATGTTTTGTATTCGTATTTGGAAGGTGCAAACTGAGGAAATGAAAGGAAGTGGCGGGCGGAGTTACGACACCTCTGGGAACACGTTGAAGAACTGAAAGGTTATGGGAGCCTCACTTCGGAAGAGTTTGCAAAACCGATGACTGTATAATGGGTTAATTTATTTGAAAATGATGTTTTAAAATGCACTTCTCCGTGAACAAACACAGGGAAACAACACACCGCGCCTCAAGGGAAAAGAAAATCCTCACTAAATCCACACCTCTCACTCAACGAGGCCCGCGCTGTACTACACAAGCCATTCACTCATTTTCATGTCTGGAGTTTGTCAAACAGGTTAATGTCACATAACCCTGAAGACAAGAACGTAGCACTCTACTGGTGGGCGCTGCAAAAAGCACAAGATGGCAGAACATGGCAAGTGCACTGCTGATGACATTTGACCTCTGTTTGTCCGGCGTCGGGGTGTAATGTGGTGAGGTGAGTGAGTACTCTGTTAGTAGTGTCTTGGATGATTGATGAAGGTGTTGTGGAAATGAGCACCGCTGTACACTGTGCTGTAAGTAAGAGCCGTGCAGAAATGAAACATCAACCTCCAGGCAGCCTACAGCGCTATGAAGCCCCGCTGCAGCCGAGCGTTATACAAATACTTGAAAATTAACTAACACCACTAAAAACAACTGTGCACAACTCTCTGTCACCACTTCTGCTCGTCATAACGTGTGCGGGTTTCTCTCTTGCACACTGAGTGAGGGTGAATTTCATCTGCAGAACACAAACATTAATCAACCTTTTAAATATCAGTTGAATCCTTCCTAAAAAAATAGTAGCAAATTACATCAGATCTCCATAACAGATTGGCACTCCTGCTGGCGGGTCGTTCTCTGAAGCAAACATCTGAGAACTCTCGACCTACGCCCTGTCTGGAATCCGCTCAATTCGTGTTCCCAGTAGCCGGAAGGGTTCATTGCGCGTTGGCAATCATTAGACATTTAACGGCCATTAATGGAAATATTTAACCTTACATTATGGCGCAGCAAATTCACCGCAACACCTTCTGTGTTCAAACTGCAAAGCCTCGAATTAATGGTGCGCTGAAAACACGGCGTGATGGCTGGTACCAGCTAGTAATGTGTGTACCCACATGGCACTAGAAGGGTTAGAGCAGGGAAACGACGAGCGTCTATGAATAAGTTAAAAGAGGGGATACAGAAAAAACGAAAGCAGGGAAAAACAAGGATTGGCCGCGCGGCCGTAAAAGTAATGGCCGCGCGGCCGTAAAAGCGAAAGTAATAGCGATCGCGATCAAAGCGAAAGTGATCGCGATCGCTAGGAAGGGACATGCTGTGTGGCAAGCATGCGAGTGGTGCATGCGCAGCAGTGATTGGCGGCTGCGCGCGTGCACGCTCGCGTGCACTCAAGCTTTAGGCCACAGGCAGCACTTTAAAATCCCAACTACAGAATGTCTCTCCGAGCCAGCGCATGCGCTGGGGCTCAGCGAGACCTAACGAGCCAGCGCATGCGCTGGGGCTCAGCGAGACCTAAAAAAGGACGGATTTGGAAATTCACTGAGCTTGCAGTAGCACCTGTGTTTCCAGGGAAAAAGGGCAGTGTTTGTTACAGGATTACCTAATCGCCCTTGAGTCACACAGGCCCGAGAGAGCTCGTCTCACGGTGATGGCTCGCGGTAATGCATTACGGCCATAGATCCCAGAAACCACCGTGTGCCACACAATGAATGGAAGTCAGTCAGCGTTAAGGCTTAGTCACAGATGGCAGGGAGCAGTGCTTCAAGGATGCTGAGTGGGCTCGAAGTCTGATTTGAGAGCAGCCAGCAGAGTCAGGCAGGCCCAAGACTGACTGAGGCAGAGTTAGAGGCTGATATAAAGAGGCCCAGCCTGAGACCACCAGAGAGGCCGCTGGGAGCGCAGGCCCATCCGATGTAGACCCCCAGTGCTACATTTCTCGTTTCTCCTGTTTGTCTCCCAAGAAAGAACGCAAATCCCAAGCTGTTAGCTTTTCTGAATATCCTTTTTGTCTTGCTAGCCACATCCCAAATCCTGCTCTGAGCCCTGTGCTCTCTGAGAGCGCTGTGGGAGCGGGTGGAAGGCTGGAGTTACACGTGGAGCTACGGAAAGCGAGGAAGGAGAGGGGGTTTCAGAGGGAGAAGCTCCGGAGAAGGCAGAAAAAGACTGCCACGTGAGAGGCAAGCCAATAAGAAATACATGCAACAGAGAGAGAAAGATAGAATGTTGAAGGAGAAGAAGCTGCCGCTGATGCTGTGGTGCACGCGGGGAACTTGAGTGGAAAACTGCTGATGCAGCACCTGCACCAGAGGCAAGTGCTACGCCTCAGAAACGTAATTCCCAGAACATCCCATACATAAGGACGTAATTGCCAGCTCCACCCTATGGCTAACATGATCACATGAATGGATTGCTTCGAATTAGCCTAAGAGATCAAGATCTTAGGAGTGCCGCAGAAAGGTTGCTCTGTTGAGCAGACTGCTGCCAGCAGGAAATGAAAACAATGGAACTGAATGAGAGTGACGGAGACGCATACATGACGGATGCTGTGGTTAGAAGATTTGGGCAGCCCCTAGCGCCGTACTACAGTTGCTCTAAAAGTGCTAAGAAGATGCGCCGTGTGAAGTGGAGGGAAGTGGAGATGTGTGTGCACAGCACTCCCGAGGGATTCTGTGAGCATAGAAGGGGAGGATGCTACAGACCTTTGAGGAGTTGTTCAATCTGCTTTTAGTCAAACATCTTTAGGATAGATTTTTGGGTGGAGAAAAGTAAAATGCCCTAAGCTTAAACTTTTAAGAGCAACCACAGTAATTCCCACAAGGGCAAAGCCTATAGAATGGATCCTTTCAAAAAGGATTCACAACTGGAGATGGAAGTAGATGAGAGGTGCCTCAGACACAGTCTAGCAATGTTTGACTGAGTTCTGGGACTCAGTGCTTGCTACCCACAGCAAGATTACAAAGCTGAGAAGGTTTTAAGAAACCGGTGACAAATGTATGGCTGAATATAGAGGGAAAGGCAACTGAAGTCTTCATTTGGCAAAGGAAAGGCCTCAGGATGGATTGCTTTTTAGGGAATAACTTTAAAGTTTAGGGTCCAGTAGAGACTCTGGTCATGAAAGCTCAGCCGCCATCCAATCAGACTCGAAGGAAGATGAGAGCCTTCAGAGGAGGTGTTAAGTGGAACAGTGTGAACTGCTTTTTCCACTTGTGTGAATCTTCTCCGATTCATGGTGTTTTGTGTTAGTTCGCATGGGGATGGAAAGGGAAGAAAGCCACCAAAACTCCACTACAAGTGAGAAATATCAGGACAGTCTGAAAAATACGCAATATCAGACCAATGAAAAACAAATTTCACTTACTAAAAAGATGACAAATCTTTTATGTGTGCAAGTTTTCTCTCATGGGCAGATTCTTTGTGCCTTCTGGATTGTTTCAGCCATCGCCAGTCATACCTTTTAGTTCAGGTAGTGTCATGAGGCTGTATGACAAAGCCTACTATAAACCTCTTTCTCCTTATTGTATTATGTAATGTGCATGCATTTGACCAGTGTGTAATATACAAAAGTTATGCATTTCACAAGGCCTGTATTATGTTCTTTTTTCTTTAATTCAAGAGCCAAACAGCCTGAATCAGGTAAGAGACCTGGGAAACCTGCGAGGATTTCAGGGGCTGCTTGAAGTTGGAGGTCCTGTCAAAGATTAATTTGCCAAATCTCTGTCAGAATATAATGCTCTGGCAGACTTGCATCATAATGCCCTGGCACAAGCATCCTGGTTTAGGAAGATGGGCCACCCAACAGTGAGCTCTCGCACGCAAAATCAGGAACCCAGAGCAGGCCATTGAGTCCCCAGGATCACAGGAACGTCTTGATGCAAATGATTCACAAGGTCCCTGGTCTGGGAATCTCAGTGTAAACAAGCATTTGCAATGCAATCGGTCTCGCCTTTGGGACCTTATAAGTATTTGGTGATGCAGCACATTAACGCACATTACTGCAACGTAGCTTAGTTCACATGTATTTTTAGCACAATGATATCCCCCAATGACTGCAATCACTACATCACATTAAATACTTTGGAACTTGTCAATGACTCCTGTGAATTCTGTTTCTGATTAACAAACAGCGCCGCATTATTACTGCCAGAGAAGGAAGACATGCGAGCGAGTTTGGTTACAGTCACATGGCGTGATTTGAGTGGGAAAGGCAATGTTTTATGTATTGTGAAAAAAAAAAACATGGCTACATTACGTAACATCGCATTTCTGTCCCATACTTTGCAACGTTAAATGTGGAACTACAGATTGCAAGTTGCAACCTGTTCTAGGCACGAAAAAAAAAACATTCCCGAAAGCTTCCTACGTCAGCAAACGAGACTGAAGACCCAACTGCCACAGCCAACAAGTGTCTTGAGGGGGTGAGGTGGAACCCCGCATCCAACCTACACCGTGCCACGGAGACAGCAGTAAAGAAATTTGGAGGCCATGACAGACCGTCCTGAGGTCTTACCATGCGCCTTTGATGACGGCCCCACCAAAATCTTCTTGGAGTTGTAGAGCCCCATGGCAGCTTGTCTCTGTCTGCAGCAGGCAACGCATGGAAGACCCAGTGTAAAGCTGGAATAAAGTCTACATAATGACGGCAATTGAAAGGAAAGATGGATCAGTTTGCCTGAACAGGCTGAGTGCTGTGACGAATGGTTTAGTCCCTGCTAACCTTTAAAACCCTGACCCACTTAAAAAACAGACCGAGTCTAATACTTAATTCTAATGGAAACAAACAGTCGACTAATAATGAAAATACAAATATACTTAAGATAATGAGTTGTAGCACTTAAATTGAATTGTAAGTTATCTCCTCAAACAAGCATTCGGCCGAAAACGAAAGTAATAGCGATCGCGATCAAAGCGAAAGTGATCGCGATCGCTTGGACGGGAGCGCTGTGTGGCAAGCACGCGAGTGGTGCGCGCGCAGCAGTGATTGGCGGCTGCGCGCGTGCACGTTCACGTGCACTGTAGCTTTAGGCCACGGCAGCACTTTGAAAAACCCAGTTATAAAATGTCTCTTTCGAGCCTTTGGCTCGCGAGACCTAAAAAGGCCAAAACCCTCCTTACAAGTGGGCATCATTCTAGATGAGACTGGTAACTCCTGCTACCAGCTGAATTGGGAATTACAACTAAGTGCAATAAAACCACATTTCACATATTTTCTGCGTCAGAAATTTCAGCATCAAAAAGCTGCTGAAATGTAACGGCAGGCAACCAGCTGACAATGGGGCATAACACCAGAGGTGGGATAGTGTGCTGAAAAATGAATTCCCCAATTTGGAGGGCGTGAAATTTAGACTGCCACAGTATTCCCAGATTGTGTAACTGCTGATCCCTGCAAAATGAGTAATTCTGAGTGCCTTCCATAATGAGGACATAGCATAGGAAGGGCCCCGTCTCTAATTTCTACTGGCCTAGAATGAGTGCAGAAATTGAGCGTATTTGCATTTCTATGCTACTTGTCAAGCTAGTGGTAAGTTTAGAGAATAGTCAAAGGCACTGCCAGGGGTAGGACTGTCATTTGAAAGGGCGTGTGTGAAATGCTGAGTGGCCTAGATCCCCCTAGTACTTCTGGACGTAAGTACATCTTAGTGGTATGGACAAGGGGGCAAGATGTCCTGAAGCAGTTCCACTGAGGAGCACAGCTGTTCTTGTGGAGGCCAAGGCTCACTATTCTCACAAACTGTATTTCTGAACCTGGAATGAACTCCATGCCTACCTGCATGAAGACTATGTGGGATAACTTACTGCAAGATATAGGTATGTCACTTCATACCATCCACGAACAAATATATTATTTTGGAAGTTCTAGAAGACTTGGAGCAACCATTGAGGTGGAAATGGGATATCTTACTTACTTTACTAGTATCGGAAAGTGCAACAAAAGGGTGTCGGCTTAAGTCAATTTGAGCTTCTGCACATGCAACTGTGCCATGGCCTGCAGCCTTTAGTGAAGAAGGGTTAGGAAACAGAGCCCACGTCACCCATGCATGGCATGGTGGACTACGTTCTAAGCTTTAGGTGCAAGATGGCACAAAAGGCAAGCCAAGGCTACTGAAAGAATGGAGTGGCCAGAAAACTATGCTGATGCCATACCAAGAAGGACTTTAGATTCTCATTATGACGACAGTTTCTCCTGTTTTTATGAATGAGGTGAGCGAAGTTTACTGCCTGGAAACAGGCAGTAAAATGCACAGGATGTATAGCGTTATGTGGTGATGGTTACAAATCTAGTAGCTGGGAAAAAGATAAGAAGGGCAGTGAGCCCCTCCCAGACCTTACGGTCCAAAGGATGGCTCAGTAAATGGAGTTAATTTCGCTCCAAATTTAACACAAATGAAACAACATGAGAGTAGGGTTGAAGATTGAGGCAATTCTCAAACGAGTGTTGCAGGGATTCTGCTCATACACAGAACTATGCGCAGGAAACCAGGACCTCAGTGAATTGTGGTGTACCAAAAAACTCACCTCAGTACCCAGAACCCCTATCCGACTAGCATCAGTGTCTCATTCGTTCTCCGTATCATCTTGAACCTACCAATGATTAGACAACCCAGAACAAGCAACTTAGAATACTCTAAGGAATGGTGGGAATTAGAAACACCTTTTCATTATTATTCTCATATCAGTCCACAACAAGAGTAATCAGAGACACAATATAGTTAAAAATGTTTATTTTTAACTACGTGCCCTAAGGTGCAGTACTTTGGCTAACATAAGCAGACAAATGATTAAAAATAAAACCATCAGCATTGTTACAATACCATATAAAATGAAGGGAGAAATCACGTTATAAATCATAGTGTATTATAGTCACCCTCCCTTCATAAGAAAGCTAGTATTATTAAACTATTAGAAGATCTCTAGGTTTGAATGGGGAACCTCATACCGTAAAGATCAGCTTAGGTGAATCACATCACAGGATCAGCTTTGCTCTGTGTCTGGAAAAATCTTCTCCAAAGTGTCTGAATCATGCATGCAAAATGCAATATTAAAGGCACTCGAGTTTCAGATATCTGCAGCTGTGTGCGTGTTATGGCTAGAGAGTGGGCCGATCAACATGAATTCAAAAGCATACATTGTTTTTTAGCCCTGACTGCTTCTGCACACAGTGTACAGATCAAGGTCGCGGTGCACGTCTAGGGCTGTGAACAACAGACCGTTCTTATGTGAAAAAGAAAGCAAGCAGTTTTCTTATAATAACATCTACCTGCAGTGTCGTGTGCAAAGGCAGCAAAAGTGGCAAGATGGCGTTTTAAGTCTAAGACGCTTATGCTAATATAGCAATGTATGTACCTGTAGCTCCGCCTCCACTACACGAGTTCTCACTGACCCCAAGTCTGACACTGGTCTGCATACACAGCGTTTCGACTGGGCAATAGTCTTGCGGTGAAGAGCCCCAGTTATAGGGCATGAGAGGAGAATCTTTACTGCATCAAAGCAGTGGTGGCAAAATGCTGGTCCTTAAAAGACTTTTAGAACCCCCAAAGTTTATTACCAGTGTTTTAATTTCTAATTACAATGAGTTTTTGCATGAACTACCATAATCCCAACTAAGGTCACCTAACCTGATGCCTATTGGATTTCCTGGGTTTATAAGCTTGTTGACAAACTAGGGCTAGATGTACAAAGCATTGTTATGGTTGCAAATGCTCTGATTCTGAATTTGCCACGGTAAAAATACTTCTTTCAGCATACTAAACCCATTGTAGCTGTCAGTATCATTATTCGACTTCTAAAATAGGTGTAGAAATGGATAAGGAAGTGCTATTTGAAAAGAACGTATTGTAATAGCCCTTCCAAATAGCCCTGCCTAATTCATTTATGTCTCTGGTTTAGTACTGAAATAATGGTCGTGAACCAATGAACAATTACTGACCTACAAGTTGTATTGATAATCCATTCTCAAAAGGGAAGGGGTCTGGTGGAACTAATTCCCCTTTGTAAATGTTAAAAGAAAGTTAAATAAACTTTTTTTTTACAAGAAACTTTTCTTTTAAAACACAGTGCCGGACTTCAGTAGAAAAAAAAGTTTTGTTTATTGACATGCAATCACAGACATGGTGGTCTGTTGACCCCAGCAGGTCACCATCCCTTTGATGACCTCCAATTGGAGTGAGTCACAGTTTGTGACCTACATCATGAATTTATAGCCCAGATGTACCAAAATTAGAAATTGTGTTTTCTAAATCGCGAGTCTTCCAGCGATGGCCTCCCCCATTAGGTCAGAGTAGCTTCACCCTCCTGCTGCAAGTGCAGCAAAAGTGAAAAATAAAATGGTAATAAAATCAATTACAATTTTATTATTTCAGCCCGATCAGTGTTCAGGGGCAAGCTGCTTCTGACTGGCAGCAGGGGAGTGGAGCTCACTCCACCAGCTTACACTGCACAGGTCTCTTTGTCCCGCTGTGTTGCAATGGCCACCCTGACATGCACAATGTAAACATCTCCACCTAGCTGTCTCAGACAGCTGGTTGGAGGGCCGGCGTAGGCCCCCTGTTCCTGCTGGAGCATCAAGGCAACCTGATCTAGCCAATCCTGGTGCTGCTCTCATGCTGCTCATATGAAGCATGTGAGGAGTGTAGAGATTTGGAGAGGGCTGTCTGAGGCTCCAGGAGGATTTGAGCTCACTGCTAAGGAAGCGTAGGTAAGTTTGTTTTACTTTATATTGTTACATTTTTGGCCCAGTGACAGGCACTGAGAGAAACTCGCATTGCCTTCAACCTTAATTCCAGAGCACTCAGTCACGGCCCGTTTTAAAATCTGTTAATGAGCCATGCTTGAGAGCTTTGGAATGTGAGCCTAAAGGCATCGTGATGCACCACAGTGCCTGGCACTGGCACGATGACCCTCCACTTTTGAGGGTCTCCGACTACCACTGGAGTCTTACCGAATCGCAATTAGGAAATCCATTCCTAAAGTAAAAAACTTAGAATTCTTAGTTAGCGTTTCCTAGTGGGTTGCAAGTTGATCTACCCCATGAATATTAATGTGGTAGGTCGCTGTTTGCGACCCATTAGAAATTATAGATCCGGACCGTATAACACCTGTTATCACTCCCTCTCAGGCTTTATGCGATGACTAGAATGATTTTTTCGTGAACAAAATTAAGATAATACAAGACTCCATTACCCCTAGCTTACAGGACTGGAAATTACACCAGCAACACACCAATCCAGTAATACTCTCTACCTTCCAGAAATAAATTTAGATCGTCTCACAGAATTAACTAATAAAGTAAAGTCTGGCTCACCTAAAGACCCTTGCCCGCCCTGTAATACAAAAACGACATTCTCACCAGCTTCTCGGATACCACCCTTTCTCTGCACAATCTGTCACTTGAGCAAGGTGTGGTTCTGGGGGCTTTCAAAGACGCAGTCCTAATCTCGCTTCAAAAGAAAGCCAGTGTGGATCCCCTACAATTGAGCAATTACAGACCCATCTCGCTTCTCCTGTTTCCAGCAAAAATCCTTGAGGCACATGTAGCTAAACTTCTAAGTGCCTTCATTGACAAGACAACATTTTTAGACTCCCATCAAGCAGGCTTTCAACCATCTCATTTGACTGAATCAATCATCCTAAGCATGGTGGACGACCTGAATGAGGGGGCAGATAGGAGGTGCACGCAGGCACTGGTCCTGCTCGACCGGTCAGCGGCATTCGATACCGTGGATTATACAATATTAAAGGATAGAATGGCAGCTGCAGGTCAGAGAGGAACAGCCTTTGTCTGGATAAAATCCTTTCTGAGGGATGGCACCCAGTCAGTCAGGCTAGCACCCTATAACTCAACCAGTGTCACTACCACCTGCGGGGTACCACAGGACTCTTCCCTGTCCCCCATCTGTTCAACCTCTATATTTGCCCCTTGATCCACTCCCTCCAACATAGGAAGGTTAAGATCTACAACTATGCAGATGATATGCAATTGATTTTTCCAATTGACAAGACGGAGGACTCCAAGGCAATTTTTCAAAACACTATGTTATTTATCAAAGACTGGATGAATCACAACCACCTCAAATTGAATTCTGATAAAACAGAGATAGTCATTTACAACAACAGACTACACCATTGGACTCCAGCACACTGGCCGGATACATTAGGAACTCCACCTATCCCCAAGAATTCTGTAAAGAGCCCTGGCATTCAAATTGACGCTAACCTATCTATGCAATTGCAGATTAACATGTTCACGTCATCTGCTTTTATCAGCTGAGGAACTTCAAAAAGATTAGGAGATTTTTTACTAGGGAAGCAAGCATGGGAATTATGATGGCTATGATTTTGTCTAGGTTAGACTATGCCAATGCTATCTACCTAGGCCTCCCCGCTAATCTAATCTACAAGCTTCAGCTCATACAGAATCAAGCTGCCAGAGTTGTTTACCAACAACCGAGACCTTGCCATGCTAAGCCATTGATGAAGCAGCTTCATTGGCTTCCTGTGGCCCAGCGGTCCATGTTTAAGAGAGGCTGCATGATCTTCAAAGCAATTCATGACAGGGGCCCCAAATTTATCTCTATGAAGATCCATTCGTACCTCCCTAAACGGAACCTCAGATCAGCACAAATGAACCTGCTGACGATTCCAAAATGTAAGCGCAAAAGAATGGGTGGCTCACGGTTTTCTATGCTAGGCCCCCAATTCTGGAACTCCTTACTGATTGAGATGAGGCATACGATGGATTACATGTGCTCCAGAAAAAAGCTGAAAACATGGCTTTTCACTCAGGCCTCTTGCTAGAATCTAATTTTGGAGTGGCTTCCAACTCAGCGCTCAACTTGGTGTATGTGCGCTCAACAAATTTCCTACATCACAACATAACATAGATATCACAGGGATGGTGGCTTGCTGCAGTCAATAGACCACCATATCTGTGACTGCTTTTAATAAAACTTATTTATTTAAAGGAAAACTGGATGCTTTTCAAAAGTACGAAATGAAACATTTTGAGTGGGCAGTGGTCCATGGTACCACTGCCTGTTCCTAAAAAATATTTTGTTAAACATTCTCCTTCCCATTTGCGAATGGTTACCAATACCTTTTAGTAGTCAGTAAAAAAATTATTTATTGCAACTGTAATTTGGTTGCAAAACTTTAATACATACCACTGCAATTCAGTATTTTGAAGGGACACCCTAAACATGTCCCTTCCAAATACAAAATCGCAAATCCACATTGTGATTTGGTAACAAGTTATTGTATCACAATTTGGCTTTGGTACATTACAAATGCTTTTTTGCAGTCGGAAACGGTCCGATTCCGTGAATTGGGCTGTTTGCAACCTCCAAAAAACAAGTTTGTAAATATGGACCTTAATTAGGGTAGGTTGGACTGTGACCCACTCAAAATATGAATTTTCTTCACCGACCTATTTGTGCACAGGTCGGATTGAAAAATTATTTAATGGTCACAAACATGCTGGTTGCAAATTGCAGCCGGTATTTTGTGAGCAGGAAGTAGTACACCTGGCCTCTGGTGGTGCAAGATTTTTAAACCAGTTTGCATTAACAGTTCTCGCATAGCCTTGTTGTGAAGAGAAAACGAACAACGCAGGTAAATCCTACCTGAGTGTAGATATAGAACACCGTAATTAAGGGAATATCAGCTCCCTGATCTGGGAGGTTACGATGTCTATAGTCACACTTTCATCAAGAAGGCATGTTGTGGAGGAACCTACATGAAAAACGGACCGAAAAACGCATCCCCTCCCAGGCCAGGGAGCCAGTATTTTCTTAATTAGGATGTAATATATCTATGCTCAGGAAGGAGCCACCTGCGTCTCCTGGTTTTTACGTACTTTATATCTGGCGATTAGGCCTCTTTCATTAGGGATCCTTAGCCATGAAGAATGCCCAAGACCTATATAGGCTAAACATTAGGGCAGAAACATGTTGGCTTAGGGAGATGGTTTGAGCCTTTGTCCTAAAAGTACCAACCTATTCTTGTTATTAGACTAACCTGAGTACCACTATTAAATGTGAAGACCAGGGAACTTCAAGGTATTTGTAGTTTATTTGGATTCCGCCATCTGTCTAATAGATCTTTATCTAAGAGTTCCCTTCTCCGTTTGTGTCCACCAGGAGATAGAGTCCACCGGGGGGGGGGGGAGTTTGCCAATGATGAAGCATGCTACCAACTGTGTGTGAGGCTTCTTCTTCCATAAGATTGATCTTCCCATGCTTTCCCGACAGTATTCTTGTGGTGTTCAAACTGGGCAAAAACCAAAGGAAATGATGGACGGAGTGTTGAACATTGCAAGCACTCACCCCCAGTCAACTGATCTGGGTTTAATCCATCACCGTTCTTTAGCCCACTCTGCCACCCCAGTTCAGACATGGCCATATGCAAATCAGTCTGACCCTGTGCCTCATGGGAACAGTCCAGCCCGAACTGCCAAGCCATGTCTTCCCTGGACCGGAAACAAGCTTCCTAGGACCGGTTTCTGGCATTTCAGCCGTCTTCAGCCAGGCTTGCTTGAATCCAGTGGCAAAGTGAGCAAGGGACTCACGTCTGAGCATACCCTGCTAACTTATGGCGAACAAAGCAAAAACCAAAGGAAATGATGGACGGAGTGTTGAACATTGCAAGCACTCACCCCCAGTCAACTGATCTGGGTTTAATCCATCACCGTTCTTTAGCCCACTCTGCCACCCCAGTTCAGACATGGCCAAATCAGTCTGACCCTGTTCCTTTGGTTTTTGCTTTGTTCGCCATAAGTTGGCATTTCAGCCGTCTTCAGCCAGGCTTGCTTGAATCCAGTGGCAAAGTGAGCAAGGGACTCACGTCTGAGCATAACCTGCCAACTTATGGCGAACAAAGCAAAAACCAAAGGAAATGATGGACGGAGTGTTGAACATTGCAAGCACTCACCCCCAGTCAACTGATCTGGGTTTAATCCATCACCGTTCTTTAGCCCACTCTGCCACCCCAGTTCAGACATGGCCATATGCAAATCAGTCTGACCCTGTTCCTTTGGTTTTTGCTTTGTTCGCCATAAGTTGGCAGGGTATGCTCAGACGTGAGTCCCTTGCTCACTTTGCCACTGGATTCAAGCAAGCCTGGCTGAAGACGGCTGAAATGCCAGAAACCGGTCCTAGGAAGCTTGTTTCCGGTCCAGGGAAGACTTGGCTTGGCAGTTCGGGCTGGACTGTTCCCATGAGGCACAGGGTCAGACTGATTTGCACATGGCCATTGTAGGAGAGTAGGGTCTGCAATCCTATGATCACCCAGATTTTTTGCTTTTACTTCATTGGTTTACGACTTTCCTGGCTGTGGGCCTGCCAATCAGACCCACAGCCTAGCTGTTCTCTCTCGAAATTAACACACATGTACATTAGGTGCATCCACTAATTGGAACTGGGCCGCCTTGTCAGTCCCTGTCTCAGCATACCACAGGTATCCAGGGCATCGGTGTACCCAGGGCATACCAGGGGCTGCAGCATGTATTATGCCACCCCTGGATGGCCGCCCAAATCTGACACAACTGGCTGCACGACAGCTGGGGCAACGTGGTGTAATCACCCGTTGCTGTAGGTGTAGTATTCCTACACCTAACCCTAAAATGGACACATGGATTCCTATCAGTCACTCCTATGGCAGGCCTTATCAATCCTGAAGGCAGAGTGCAGGGAATCATGTGGGACGGTGCTCTGGCGCGAGCTGAGCCCGTCGACGGCTTGCGGAACCAAGTCCTAATAGCCGTTCCATGGTGACGCGGGCCAACTACCTTTAAATGCATTATAATCCTTGCGGTTATTTGCTAACTTTGGCATCGCATCACCTACACATGTCGAGTAAGGTGTCATACGAATTGGAATACGAACCCCTCGCCAGTTCTGGCGACGGGGTTAGCATTCCCCCCTTTTAGAGGGGCACGACATGGAAGTAACCTTGAACCCCGGTTAAAGTTGACTCAAGCCTCAGCATCACAAAATGGATGCTGCCACCAGACACAAGTCTGACCTCCTGCTGCTGGGAGACCTTCCAGCTAGGGGAGCTTGGACAAAGGGTTTCCTGTCGAGGGCGGTGTTAGCACCATCCCAGACAGGGTTTGTGTATCCCAGGTAGGCAGGGCTGAAAGGAAGGTGATTGCAAGTGGCACCCCGGTGCTCACTGTGCATAGCCCGGCTCAAACCAGTTTTGGGGGCAACCCTGCCCCTGAGCCGGGGCGAAGCCGGACAAAGGATAGGGGTGTCACCACCCCCCTCCTGGCCCCACCCATAGGTAGGACCTAGTCACGGGCCAGCCCCTTTTCTTAGAATAAAGGTAGGAGCGAGTCCCCTTCCCAAATTGGATAATTCGGATAATTCGGATAATTCTGAATCTTGAACTACTTTCCACGAAAGGAACTCTTGACTATTTCTGAAGACTCTCCCTTGTGGCTAAGGAGTAGCCACCCTGCACCAGCAGGCACCACCTAAGCGCTTGCGGTTTGCTGTAAGTCTCTCCTACGGATCAAGACTACCCAGCTCGACGAGACCCGAGTTCCCTGCCATCTCTGACCTTTTACCTACATCATCAGCCCAGCTGAGAGTCGTAGGTGTGACGAGACCTGCGGGACCGGCCATCTTCAGAACCTGCACGACGCTTATCTAGCACGCCCACCGAGGGACCCTCGAGTGAGTGCACCTAGGGTTTGAGAAGCCCTAACCCTGAGCAGCTCCAGCACTGAAGTCTGCCTCCCTATCATCCACGAGATCTGCGTGGGGGCCCTTCTGCTCCTTGCTGCTCACCGCGTTGTCCGACCACTTGCCGAACCGGCTTGTGGCCCTCTTCACGACGCACCACGATTGTTTCATCACTAGTCTGGTTGCTCCAGACTGGCTCTTGCTCCCCTTCAACAGAGGAGTACCACGGACCCTCCTGGTCCACTCCCGACGCCATCTTGACTCCCCCGCGTGGGTTGCCACTGCCAAGATCCGCTGCCCCATTCCTGGGCCCAGCATCATCGACAGCAGACACCTTCGTGGGACAGCTCGCCCTCCATCCTGGTCGCCGCCGCGCCTCCTGGTCCGAGGAACAGCCGAGTCCGACGTCATCCACTCACCTGGTCGAGGTGACTTCAGCCGGTACCCTTCTGGTGCCCACACGATCGCTGGCTAGCGGTTGAGAACTGAGTCCCCTCTGCTTTCAGGTTTCCTTCATCCCCGATCCAGGCTTGGATCTCGCTGAACATCGTCACTGGTCGCCTGCCAGCAACTCTTCTTTCAGGCTCCTGAGACTACAACGAGGACTCCCGACATCTTGCCGAACCTCCCGCAGCCGCAGCCTCTGGGCTAGGTAACTCGAGCATTTCGGTGCTCCATCGCAGGTTCGCTTGTCCAGTTCCTTTTTCGTTTAGTCCCACTGATCGGATCACTCCGGAATCAGTAACTCCAGACTTTCTAACCTCTCCCCTTCCACTTGCAGTGTAATGGTTTTGTGCCCTCGGGCATTTGTGTAAATTGTGCAACCAGAAGTATTTTCCTAAGAGTTTTGTATTGTGCTTAGCTCCCTGACTCATAAAGAGCCAGGGTAGTCTTGTTATAAATAAATACCCTTTATTTTCATAACAACTTGTGTGGTGTCCTTTCACTTGGTGTTCAAGGGGTATATGTGATGGTAAACAGCTGGCTTAACACGCCCTCTAGAGTATAGCCTAAGACTGCTCGTATCCACACTACTAGGATAGCTGGTCTATAAGGTTGACTTACAACCAATCATCAATAAGGGTCGTTTGGAATGATACACAGTGATCACTAGAATAGTGAGCACTACATATCAGGCCAACTTCTCACATTGGTGAGCAGCGGTGGGGATTTGAGCTTGCTGTTGTTTTACCACACACGTATCCTAAGAATATCGAAGTGAAAGATCACATAAGTACCCAGGTACATATAACTTAACTTAGAATACTCCGAGTTCTACTGAACCGGCTGTTGTAGTGTAACAGGGCTTAGCACACCCTGACTACAACTCTTAGCAAGGGATCAGTAGGTAAACACATAGTGTAGGTAGGTGCATCACTTACACCTCACTAGAAAAGCATGTCGGTCCACGGAGAGTCTGCGGAGACTCCCTTAGTGGTCAGTGACCCTCCACAGGTCGTGTCACGATATGCAGCTCTTAGCTTCAAGGAGATGAGACAACTGTGTGCCTCCAGGAAGCTAAACCAGGGTTCTAACCCTACCATCGCAATTCTGATAGGTCTCTTAGAGGCGTACGATGCAAGGAGGTCCTCTAACACAGGTCCCCCCAGTGCTGATGGGAACATGCCTCCCCTAGAGGGAACCCTCGGTGACCCAGACCTCGACCTCCACACAGAGGAGGAGGACGAGGAGGAGTTATCAGAAGACGAGGCAAACAAAGGTCCAGTGGTAGTCAGCAGGCTTACAAGGACCAACTTAAGCAGGCATGAGAATGGAACTGGGGGAGCCCCGGGCCCACGCTCAAGCAGGCCTAACCTTGGGAACGGACGAGCTAGGTCTCTCTCCAGAGGCTCAGGCAGATCGGTTCATACACATGTCTCTCAGGAATCTTCTCAGAGAGGAATGACGTCCCCTCAGAGAAGGGAGCATGAAGCGAAGATGAGGGAAGTCAATCTGAGGATCGAGCGGGAAGAACTTGCCCTCGCCAAAGAAAGACTTGCCCTGGCCCGAGAGCAGAAGTTAAGTGGGTTAGATCCCACTGGTGGCAGCATTCTCAATAGAGAGAAAGACAGGGGTATAGACACTAGACACCTGAGTAAAATAGTGCCCCCCTTTAAACAAGGGGACGACATCCACAAGTGGATAACTGCTTTGGAGAGGGCCTGCACTGTCCAGTGCGTCCCCCCAAGTCAGTGGGCAGCTATACTGTGGCTCTCCTTTGAAGGTAAAGGGCGAGACAAGCTCCTCACTACTAGAGCTGAGGATGCAAACAACTACCAAGTCCTGAAGACCACACTGATTGATGGGTTTGGCTTAACCACGGAACAGTACAGGTTGCTGTTCCGGGACACCCAGAAAATTCAGTCTCAGGACTGGACTGACTTTGTCGATTGTGCCACTAAGGCTTTGGAAGGCTGGTTGCTGGGTAGCAAGGTTACTGATTACACAGGATTGTACAATCTTATCATGCGAGAACAGATTTTAAACAACTGTCAGAACCAATTGTTGCATCAGCACCTTGTCGACTCGGATCTGACCTCTCCCCAAGAATTGGGAAAGAAGGCAGACAGATGGGTCAGAACAAGGGTCAAGCAGAACCAGAACCAGAACCAGGGTGGTCAGAAGAAAGCAGACCAAAAGGGTAGTAACAAGAACGAACAAAATGACCAGAAGTCTTCGACAGGTCCCCAACAAACCAAAGAGGGTGGTGGTCAGGCTTCACAGAAGAAGAAGACTCAAGAAGGCCAGTCAAAAAGGTGGTGCCAATACTGTAAAAGTAAGACTCACTGGTTTAGTGAGTGCACCAAGAAAGGAGGGCAAACTCCTGCCACTGCAGCCCCTAAGGCACCTGCACCCCCTAGTACAGTCAGCAGTGGTAGTGCGCCTCCCAAGGCATTAGTTGGGTTAACCTTGGGAACCGAGGGGAGTGACGACTTAGTCAGCACGCTCACTCAGGCCGTCCTTGTCTGTACAGGGGATATGGATATGTCCCCTGATGCCAGTCCCAATACTTTGGGCAAATACAGGCAGACACCTTTGATCAATGGAAAAATGGCTCAGGCCTACAGGGACACTTGTGCCAGTGTCACTATGGTGACGCCTAACTTTGTGGACCCTGGACAGATCATGCTAGGTACCGATTACCTAGTGACCAATGCCAGCAACGTCACTACCAATCACAGTATGGCAGTTGTTGATTTCTCCTGGGGAGGGGTAAGTGGCCCGAAAAAGGTTGTGGTTATTTCAGACCTCCCCGTAGAATGTCTGTTGGGCAATGATTTGGAAACGTCACAATGGTCAGAAGTGGAGCTGAGGACTCACATGGAAATGTTAGGCTTGCCAGCACATGTCCTTGCTGTGACCAGGTCACAGGCCAAAAGATGCCCCACTGAACAGATGCTGGATCCTGGAAGAACGGACCAGACACCTTCCAAGAAGAGGAGCAGTAAGGGTAAGGCTTCGCCTTCCCCCTTGCCCCAGGTCGTGGATCAAGTCTCTGAGGAGGCTGACCTTAAAGAACTGAGGGAAACTGAGCCGAAAGAGCTTGAACCTGGTCAGGTTGAGTTCCTGGGCTCACGGGGACCCTCCAGGGAAGACCTGGGGAAGGCACAGTTAGACTGCCCCTCACTTGAACCCATCAGACAGCAGGCTGCTGCTGAGGCTGCAGGGAACGCCACAGGTACCCACAAAGTGTACTGGGACGATGGACTCCTGTACTCCAAGGCAAGAGACCCCAAACCTGGCGCGACCAGGAGGCTGGTCATCCCCTTGTCTCTGAGAGGTTTCCTTCTTACCTTGGCCCACGAGATTCCCCTTGCAGGTCACTTAGGCCAGAATAAGACTTGGGACAGAATTGTTCCACACTTTCACTGGCCCCACATGTCCGAAGATACGAAGGAGTTTTTCCGCTCCTGTGTCACTTGCCAAGCCAGTGGTAAGTCAGGTGGCACGACAAAGGCCCCCCTCATACCACTACCGGTGGTGGGGGTACCCTTTGAACGAGTGGGGATCGACATTGTCGGACCAATGGAACCCCAGACAGCATCAGGGCACAAGTTTATACTGGTGGTGGTGGACCACGCCACCAGGTATCCTGAAGCTATTCCCCTTAGGACCACTACAGCACCTGTGGTGGCACGGGCCCTACTTGGAGTGTTCTCCAGAGTGGGCTTCCCTAAGGAGGTCGTCTCAGACAGAGGTGCAAACTTCATGTCGGGATATCTGACTGCTATGTGGAAGGAGTGTGGTGTCAACTACAAGTTCACCACACCCTATCACCCACAATGCAATGGGCTTGTTGAGAGATTCAACAGGACCCTAAAAGGGATGATTCACGGACTACCTGAAAAGCTTCGGCGGAGATGGGATGTCCTGATACCCTGCCTCTTGTTCGCCTACAGAGAGGTCCCGCAGAAGGGGGTTGGCTACAGCCCTTTTGAGCTTCTGTTCGGACATCCTGTAAGGGGACCCCTTTGTTTGGTAAAGGAAGGATGGGAGAGACCTCTCAGAAAGCCGGCATCAAACATTGTGGACTATGTGCTCGGTCTCCGCTCGCGGATGGCCGAGTACATGGAAAAGGCATCTAAAAACCTTGAGGCGAGCCAAGAACTACAAAAAGCTTGGCACGACCAAAAGGCTGTCCTGACTGTGTACCAGCCTGGACAGAAGGTGTGGGTGCTGGAGCCAGTGGCCCCAGCAGCACTCAAAGACAAATGGTCTGGGCCCCACACGATCATTGAGCAAAAGGGAGAGGTCACCTACCTGGTAGACCTGGGAACTCCCCGGAGCCCCCACAGGGTGCTCCATGTAAACAGGCTCAAGGCATATGTCGACAGGGAGGGCATGGGCTTGCTCATGGCCACAGATGAGGGACAGGAGGAGGAGAGTGACCCTCTCCCGGACCTGCTCTCTCAGAACCCTGACGATGGGTCAGTAGATGGTGTTGTCTTTTGTGGCAGCCTCTCTGGACATCAACAAAAGGATTGTAAACAGGTTCTTCAATCCTTCCGACATATGTTCTCTCTGACGCCCAGTCAGACCAATTGGTGTACCCATGAGGTCGACACTGGGGACAGTCTGCCCGTAAAGAGTAAAATCTATCGGCAACCTGATCATGTCAGAGACTGCATCAAGACAGAGGTGCAGAAAATGTTGGAGCTGGGAGTCATTGAACCCTCGGACAGCCCCTGGGCTAGTCCCGTAGTTCTCGTGCCGAAACCTCACACCCAGGGCGGTAAGAAAGAGATGAGGTTTTGCGTGGACTACAGAGGTCTCAATGCAGTCACGAAGACTGACGCCCACCCGATACCAAGAGCAGACGAACTTATCGACCGGTTGGCTTCGGCCAGCTACTTAAGTACGTTTGACCTGACAGCTGGGTATTGGCAAATCAGGTTAGCTGAGGAGGCCAAGCCCAAAACCGCATTTTCTACCCCGGGTGGGCATTATCAGTTCGTGGTAATGCCCTTTGGTTTGAAAAATGCACCTGCCACCTTCCAAAGGCTGGTGAATCGAGTTCTCACTGGGTTGGACGACTTCTGTGAGGCGTATCTGGACGATATCGCTGTCTTTAGCTCCACCTGGGAGGATCACCTGGTCCACCTGAGGAAAGTGTTAGAGGCCCTGCAAAAGGCAGGCCTCACTATCAAGGCCACTAAGTGCCAGATAGAGCAGACACAGGTTGTATACCTGGGCCACCTTGTAGGTGGAGGCCAGGTTCAGCCGTTGGAGAGCAAAATACAGGCCATCCAGGACTGGGCTCCTCCAACCACCCAGACTCAGGTTCGAGCTTTCTTGGGCCTGACTGGTTATTACCGGAAATTTGTCAGAAATTATGGATCCATTGTGACCCCGCTAAACGACCTGACAAGTAAAAAAATGCCAAAAAAAGTTCAGTGGACAGCAAGCTGTCAGAAGGCATTCGATGACCTAAAGCAGGCCATGTGCACAGCACCTATCCTAAAGAGTCCAGACTACTCCAAACCATTCATTGTCCAAACAGACGCTTCGGAGCTGGGTGTGGGAGCTGTTCTATCTCAACTGAATTTTGATCGTCATGACCAGCCCATAGCTTTTATTAGCAGGAGGCTGAACCCCAGAGAGAAGAATTGGTCAGCTATTGAGAGGGAGGCCTTTGCTGTGGTTTGGGCCCTGAAGAAGTTGAGGCCATACTTGTTTGGCACTCACTTCAAGATTCAGACCGACCATAAGCCCCTCTTGTGGCTAAATCAAATGAAGGGTGAAAACCCCAAACTACTTAGGTGGTCCATTTCCCTACAGGGGATGGACTTCACAGTGGAGCATAGACCTGGCACTGATCATGGCAATGCAGATGGGCTCTCCAGGTATTTCCACTTAGAGCAAGAAGACTCACCTGGTCAAGGTTAGCTTATTGTCCCAAAGTTTGGGGGGGGGGTCATGTAGGAGAGTAGGGTCTGCAATCCTATGATCACCCAGATTTTTTGCTTTTACTTCATTGGTTTACGACTTTCCTGGCTGTGGGCCTGCCAATCAGACCCACAGCCTAGCTGTTCTCTCTCGAAATTAACACACATGTACATTAGGTGCATCCACTGATTGGAACTGGGCCGCCTTGTCAGTCCCTGTCTCAGCATACCACAGGTATCCAGGGCATCGGTGTACCCAGGGCCTACCAGGGGCTGCAGCATGTATTATGCCACCTCTGGATGGCCGCCCAAATCTGACACAACTGGCTGCACGACAGCTGGGGCAACGTGGTGTAATCACCCGTTGCTGTAGGTGTAGTATTCCTACACCTAACCCTAAAATGGACACATGGATTCCTATCAGTCACTCCTATGGCAGGCCTTATCAATCCTGAAGGCAGAGTGCAGGGAATCATGTGGGACGGTGCTCTGGCGCGAGCTGAGCCCGTCGACGGCTTGCGGAATCAAGTCCTAATAGCCGTTCCATGGTGACGCGAGCCAACTACCTTTAAATGCAATATAATCCTTGCGGTTATTTGCTAACTTTGGCATCGCATCACCTACACATGTTGAGTAAGGTGTCATACGAATTGGAATACGAACCCCTCGCCAGTTCTGGCGACGGGGTTAGCATTCCCCCCTTTTAGAGGGGCACGACATGGAAGTAACCTTGAACCCCGGTTAAAGTTTACTCAAGCCTCAGCATCACAAAATGGATGCTGCCACCAGACACAAGTCTGACCTCCTGCTGCTGGGAGACCTTCCAGCGAGGGGAGCTTGGACAAAGGGTTTCCTGTCGAGGGCGGTGTTAGCACC
The DNA here is from genome assembly GCF_964204655.1 of Triturus cristatus. Lineage (NCBI taxonomy): Eukaryota > Metazoa > Chordata > Amphibia > Caudata > Salamandridae > Triturus > Triturus cristatus. Next base: position 563,950,947 of record NC_140590.1, read on the forward strand.
ATCCCAGACAGGGTTTGTGTATCCCAGGTAGGCAGGGCTGAAAGGAAGGTGATTGCAAGTGGCACCCCGGTGCTCACTGTGCATAGCCCGGCTCGAACCAGTTTCGGGGGCAACCCTGCCCCTGAGCCGGGGCGAAGCCGGACAAAGGATAGGGGTGTCACCACCCCCCTCCTGGCCCCACCCATAGGTAGGACCTAGTCACGGGCCAGCCCCTTTTCTTAGAATAAAGGTAGGAGCGAGTCTCCTTCCCAAATTGGATAATTCGGATAATTCGGATAATTCTGAATCTTGAACTACTTTCCACGAAAGGAACTCCTGACTATTTCTGAAGACTCTCCCTTGTGGCTAAGGAGTAGCCACCCTGCACCAGCAGGCACCACCTAAGCGCTTGCGGTTTGCTGTAAGTCTCTCCTACGGATCAAGACTACCCAGCTCGACGAGACCCGAGTTCCCTGCCATCTCTGACCTTTTACCTACATCATCAGCCCAGCTGAGAGTCGTAGGTGTGACGAGACCTGCGGGACCGGCCATCTTCAGAACCTGCACGACGCTTATCTAGCACGCCCACCGAGGGACCCTCGAGTGAGTGCACCTAGGGTTTGAGAAGCCCTAACCCTGAGCAGCTCCAGCACTGAAGTCTGCCTCCCCAGCATCCACGAGATCTGCGTGGGGGCCCTTCTGCTCCTTGCAGCTCACCGCGTTGTCCGACCACTTGCCGAACCGGCTTGTGGCCCTCTTCACGACGCACCACGATTGTTTCATCACTTGTCTGGTTGCTCCAGACTGGCTCTTGCTCCCCTTCAACAGAGGAGTACCACGGACCCTCCTGGTCCACTCCCGACGCCATCTTGACTCCCCCGCGTGGGTTGCCACTGCCAAGATCCGCTGCCCCATTCCTGGGCCCAGCATCATCGACAGCAGACACCTTCGTGGGACAGCTCGCCCTCCATCCTGGTCGACGCCGCCGCGCCTCCTGGTCCGAGGAACAGCCGAGTCCGACATCATCCACTCACCTGGTCGAGGTGACTTCAGCCGGTACCCTTCTGGTGCCCACACGATCGCTGGCTAGCGGTTGAGAACTGAGTCCCCTCTGCTTTCAGGTTTCCTTCATCCCCGATCCAGGCTTGGATCTCGCTGAACATCGTCACTGGTCGCCTGCCAGCAACTCTTCTTTCAGGCTCCTGAGACTACAACGAGGACTCCCGACATCTTGCCGAACCTCCCGCAGCCGCAGCCTCTGGGCTAGGTAACTCGAGCATTTCGGTGCTTCATCGCAGGTTCGCTTTACAAGTGTCCAGTTCCTTTTTCGTTTAGTCCCACTGATCGGATCACTCCGGAATCAGAAACTCCAGACTTTCTAACCTCTCCCCTTCCACTTGCAGTGTAATGGTTTCGTGCCCTCGGGCATTTGTGTAAATTGTGCAACCAGAAGTATTTTCCTAAGAGTTTTGTATTGTGCTTAGCTCCCTGACTCATAAAGAGCCAGGGTAGTCTTGTTATAAATAAATACCCTTTATTTTCATAACAACTTGTGTGGTGTCCTTTCACTTGGTGTTCAAGGGGTATATGTGATGGTAAACAGCTGGCTTAACACGCCCTCTAGAGTTTAGCCTAAGACTGCTCGTATCCACGCTACTAGGATAGCTGGTCTATAAGGTTGACTTACAACCAATCATCAATAAGGGTCGTTTGGAATGATACACAGTGATCACTAGAATAGTGAGCACTACATATCAGGCCAACTTCTCACAGCCATGTCTGAACTGGGGTGGCAGAGTGGGCTAAAGAATGGTGATGGATTAAACCCAGATCAGTTGACTGGGGGTGAGTGCTTGCAATGTTCAACACTCCGTCCATCATTTCCTTTGGTTTTTGCTTTGTTCGCCATAAGTTGGCAGGGTATGCTCAGACGTGAGTCCCTTGCTCACTTTGCCACTGGATTCAAGCAAGCCTGGCTGAAGACGGCTGAAATGCCAGAAACCGGTCCTAGGAAGCTTGTTTCCGGTCCAGGGAAGACTTGGCTTGGCAGTTCGGGCTGGACTGTTCCCATGAGGCACAGGGTCAGACTGATTTGCATATGGCCATGTCTGAACTGGGGTGGCAGAGTGGGCTAAAGAATGGTGATGGATTAAACCCAGATCAGTTGACTGGGGGTGAGTGCTTGCAATGTTCAACACTCCGTCCATCATTTCCTTTGGTTTTTGCTGTGTTCAAACTGGGCCAGGACTTATATTCCTAAATAGGTAAATAGTCTGTCTTCTTCCTGTGTGAGCTCCCGTACTTTGTTGTGGTACATTGTTTTGATAATGAAGGGTGTACGGTGGCTTAACCTACCCCTCTCTACTAATCTGGTAAAAGAAAAACCGAGCCACCCTTCAATCGCAGGTGAGTAGCGATTTTGATGATCTGTAGGTTTTTTGGGGTTCCTTGTGTCAAGGGGACCACGAGAACTTGCTTGATGCAACATTCCTTACTGTTCTTTATTCGTATATTGGAACCAATCTTTTTTGTCTTTCAGTGTAGATCATTAAAATCAAATATTTTGAATCTGTAAAAAAAGGTTTGAAGCCATCGCTAATCTGCAATCATAAAGCCAAATAAATCCCACAAGCGACATGTGTATAGTATGTTAACTGGGCCGTGTAAATCAACAGGCCATGCCTGCTTTCTTTCCTTATGTCACATTTTTTATACACATGGAATGGACGGTGTGATGGTGAGTCTACTATTAGATAGGCCCGATCTTTGACTAGACAACATAGAGAGGTTTATAATCAGTAATCTTTGTGTATTATTTAATTTTTTTCAGTTTAGAAATTGAATAGAGGACACTAAAGAATTTATCGAGTTTAGTTGGAAATGGGACAATGGTGAGTGGAGGATTATATACGGTAAGACCTATAAAATATATGCATTAAATATAACAGTATAGATAATAATGGGTGTTGTTTTTGGCTTTCTCAGAATATATCTTTTTGAAGATAACTAATTAAACGAACAGAACACAGCATAAGCAAAAATGAATACAAATTTTGGTGAGTGATACTATATTATGTATACCAGTATAACGATAGGGGAAGAGTTAAAAATAGAGGCTTTCTTCACTTACCTAAAATTGGGTTTATAATACATCAGGGACTTATACCACCTGTATACAAGAGGGAGGGAATCTACTTTTAAAATTTACGCATGAAAGTAGGTTAATTATAAAGCTAGAGGGCACATGCAATTGACTTTCTAATATTAAGGCTTGACCAATGGGGGTAATACCTTTGTTTTGAAAATGGACCTGGGCGCTCAGGGTGGATGAGGCCAATGTAGCGTGGACTATAATATTTGTTCTAGTAAAATCCCCTTGAAGAGCTTCCAACATATCGACAAATTATCATGAATTGAGTGTTTATAATATCAAAAAAATAGTTTGTTTAAAAAAAAAACTTTTGTTGAAAGTTGTTTTAGTATGATTATTTGAAAATGTTAATTAACAGCTTAGATATATATCTTTTTTCCCCATCTTGATTACAGAGTATTTAGAATGGATATAGGCAGGAGATGTTGTTTTATTATCAATACGTATAAAATAGATTTGATTGGACTCTCTTTGGTAACTATAAAGCAGCAATGATAGTAGTTTCTGATATACTTTTTGTTTGTTCTGTTATTTCAGCCCTGATGATGTCCGGATAGGACGAAACGCGTTGGCTGATATTACAAGTAAAGTGTTGATCCAAATATTGGAATACAATTCGGCCATTGGAACATGCTTGTGATGAAATGTTTGTTGAATTATCAAAATAAATAAGAATTTTCAATTTAATCTACTGCCTGAGGACTCATCATTAGAAGGATTACAATAATTGATTGTGTTACGAACTGACATTGGCGCTCCTCCTCTCTCAAGTTTATTTTTCCATAATGGTGGTTGTTGTGCGGTGGACCACGAGGAGTGAGCACTAACATACTTTGAACATATTCTCTTCAAATTGATTAATCAACAGGTGCGCTGTGGTACTAAGCCCTCACCGCAGGAGCTGGACAAAGTAGCATGCTACAAACTGTGTGTGAGGCTTCTTCTTCCATAAGATTGGTCTTCCCATGCTTTCCCGATAGTATTCCTCTGGCATCCAAACTGGGCCAGGACTTATATTCCTTAATAGGCAAACAGTCTGTCTTCTTCCCGTGTGAGCTTCCGTACTTTGTTGTGGTACATTGTTTTGATAATGGAGGGTGTACGGTGGCCTTACCTATCCCTCTCTACTAATCTGGTAAAAGAAAAACCGAGGCCATCGATAATCTACAACCATATGGCCAAATAAATTCCACCAGCGACATGTGTATAGTATGTTAACTGGGCTGTGGAAATCAACAGGCCATGCCTGCTTTCTTTCCTTTTGTCACATTTTTTTAAAATCATTGGTGAAGTCTTCCCCTAGATAATCTTTAAAGTAAACTGTATCAATTGCAGGTTAATATACACCACATCTGTGTATGCAATTATTATGACATAAATTATTGACAAATCATCGCAAAAGGAATGCTTTTAAATATACCTATATCGATTATTCATGTTTAAGTCAATCTATGTAATAACCCTGTTTTTTTTTGTTTACGACTTAGTCAATTAAGGAACTAACTGACTGTTCATTCCAACCAATTAGCTATCAACTGTCTATTCACATCCTAAACAGTATTCGATTTCTTTCCCTGTCTTCCAATTACAGGTAGGCGTGGTCGCATAACCAAGCAGCCAAAAATAGCAACATCAATGAGTAAAGGAAGTGTCCTCTTTTAGATGCACTGTCATGGTAGCAAGTGTTTCAAGGTAGTTAGTAAACTGTCTCAGCCAGTATGAGAAGTAGGACTGTCAGATGATTGCCTGGTTATTGACGTTCTTGTTCTGTGTTGCAGTGCTCTGGACACTACAAGAAGGCACTGCATTGTAACCAGACTGCAGTTAGCATTGGAGACACCCGGTGCGACAATCTTCGTTCCCATACCCACCTCTTTCTTCACGGATTCTCTCACTACACTCTCCAAACCTGTCCCTCGTCTCTCCTTAGCCCCTCTCTCACATTTATTTACTTTAAAGCGTTACTCATCCCAATGTAGAGTGGTAGAGCGCTTTACACAAGCTTGTTATAGAGAGACAATGAGCCATTCAAGTGTGTAAATGAATGTATACGAAATGTCACTTACAAGGTGTAGGAGTAACATCATCCATTCTGGTAGGGATTATATGTTAAGGGAGCTTGTTCTAGTGAAATGAAGGGCCAGACTTACTAAGTTTTTACACAGAGCAGTATTCAAAATTGTTATGCTGGCTTGTGTGAAAAGGAGAAAACACTTATCTGCTAAGAAATGTGCTCTCTCTTCTGGAGCTTGCACACTTGAGGCTACCTTGTGCCACAGCACACACCCTTGTACCATAATTCCAGTGTGTGAGTGGAGTTGAGTGTACAGTTAAATAAAACCTTTACAATCATGCATTTCATTTTTGATGTTTGTGGCAACATAAAATAGATCGTTGTTAAAACACAATAAAATTTAGATAAAATATGACGCAAGAATAGATTTGAGCAGCTTGTAATGTAGAAAGTAGTGCAAAATGCAAAGGCAACAGTTGTTACATCTACAGGATTCTAATAAAGGTCATAAGTGTTCTGGTTATCTTACGACAAAAAGAGATACTAAATACAGAACGTCTGTTTGCGGAGGTTTTCCCTTAGAGTAAATCGGTACACTCATAGAGCCGTGGGGTGCTTGGGGGAGCGGAGAGCTGGGCAGCTATAGCTAAACTTGCTGTAGAGTAAAACAGTGCATACATTAAAAAGCAACGTTGGATGCCTGGCTGCATTGGTCTAATACCTAGCAACAAGTTGAAGTGGAGGGGCGGAGCTGGAGAGGATGCTTCATGTAGATAAAAGGTGCAAAGTGCTAGAGCAGTGGGTGTTACATCTCCAAGATATTAATGAGCGGCGTGGGTGTTCAACCTAACTTGCAACAGAGTAAAGTGGTAAGTGCAGAAAGTGCTGATTTCCAAACATCTTACTTTAGGGTAAAAAACAATGTATTCATTCGAGATCGTTGAATACTTAATGCAAAACTATATACTATGGGCCCGATTCACAGAACTAACTTAAGACAAAATCCTAAACTTACTACTTTTGGTATTCACAGAAGTTAGGATTTTGTCTTAAGTTTGTCTTAAGACAAACTTAAGACAAACTTAAGACAAACTTAAGACAGACTTAAGACAGACTTAAGACAGACTTAAGACAGACTTAAGACAAACTTAAGACAGACTTAAGACAGACTTAAGTTAGGATTTTGTCTTAAGTTTGTCTTAAGTTTGTCTTAAGTCTGTCTTAAGTCTGTCTTAAGTCTGTCTTAAGTTTGTCTTAAGTTTGCCTTAAGTTTGTCTTAAGTCTGTCTTAAGTTTGTCTTAAGTCAAACTTAGGACAAAATCCTAACTTCTGTGAATACCAAAAGTAGTAAGTTTAGGATTTTGTCTTAAGTTAGTTCTGTGAATCGGGCCCAGAGTCTTGCTATAGAGTTGCATTATAAGACATTGGGTATTTGGGAAGGACAGATTGGCCAGCATTAAAGGGAATTAGAGAGGGCAGTCTGCCTAGTGCAGGTCCTTTAAAGTGCATGGTGTACCAATCTTTGACATTACTAAAGTTCACATTTAAGGCAACAGCACAGGCAGCGTCCTATGAGGATTGAATCAAAGTACCATAGTCCGTTCAGCTGTGATGCAGTCTGCAAACTGGTTGGCATGCCTTTTTTTGTTTTTTTCAGTGGCGGATAGGTATTTTACCAGGTTACAGCTTAGTTGGACATCCTCGCCAGAGAAGGATGCTAACACTGCTTCTCTGCATGTTCGAATGTGTTTCTTGTTGAAGAGAGGTCTTAGCAAGATCCGTCGTTCCCGTTTTAAGGCCTTGCATATTGTTAGCAGATGCTCTATATCCTCCTCCCCCTCCCCACATAGTCGGAAGATTGCTGGCTGCGGGGGGCGTAGCCAGGGCGGCATGTGGTATGCGGATGGTAGTATGCCTAGGCAGAATTTCAGGAATTTCTCTTTTATTGCTCTGGGAAAGCTCGTGAGAAGAGAAGCTTGAGGTGATGCCTTGCTGTAGGACTGCAAGGTGAACCAGCTATGAGCGTGCTCTGTCAGGGCAGCTTTGTCATATATGAATGATTCCTTTTTGACCACGTTATTTACCATATTTTTTAAAGCTAACAAAGGTCCCTGGTAGCTCCCAAAGTTCCTGCAGTCCCAGTTGGTTAAGTGAGTTGTCCAAATAACATCGGGCTGGGCATTCCGCCTTAATATTCAATTCTTTCCACAGATAAGTGTTTAGTGAGTCAGGCGGACCCCTTTTAATTTTAAATCAACTTTTGATGAATGCCCCTTTGCGGTTGAGCTCTTGCCTTTGTATCCCAAACTCCAGCCTTAATTGTGCGGGTGATGTATATCCTGGTAGCCCAAAAATCATTCAACTTGCTCTTGCTATTATACGATCCAGAGTTTCGGCATCTCTCCCTCTCATAGCTTCACTTCCGTAACTGATTGATGGTATGAGTTTCACCTGGATCACTCTGGTTAAGGGGAGAAGATTTGGTCCAGAGACATTATTCTTGAGGTTTCTTAGTGCCACAGCGGTCATTATTCCCCTTTTTTTATGGCCTCAAGTTGAGCTGTGTACTTTCCTTTGTCATCAATGATGATTCCCAGGTACCTGTAGTTGTGTACAGCTTCCAGGCATGACGCCATGTGCCAGTGAGGTTTTGACTTTTTTTTGTGCAAATTCACACAAATAACTTTGTTTTATTTCTCTATTAATGCTGAGTTTATTCTCCTCCGAGTACCGAGATGTAATGTCAAGCAGACGCTGTAAACCCACTGATGTCCGGCTTATGAGCACCAAGTCATCCGCATAAAATAGGTTAGACAGCTGAAGGCCACCTATTTTGGGAGCGTGCAAATTGATTCCATAGAGGGAAATCGAAAGCTCTGCCATAAAAAGATTAAAAAGTAACGAGGCGAGCACGCAGGCTTGCTTTAATTTGGTGGTGGTTGGGATCTTCTTTGTTAGGTGGTCTCCTGTGCCCAATTTTACCTGCACCTTGCTGTGCAAGAGGACTCGCTGTTTTAGAAGTGGCGGTGAAATGTTCAGCCTTTTTATTTTTTGCTACAGTTATTTCCTATTTATGTGGTTGAACGGTGAGCTATAGTCAATGAAGCACAAGTACAAAGGCTGTTTTGTAATGTCTATCAATAGTGAAAGAGTCAGGATGTTGGTGGTAGTGCCCATGTTCTTACAAAAGCCTGTTTGGTTTAACTGCTTGCTGAAATTTCCGTGGCCCAGGATGTTAATTCTTGTAGGAGAAATCCTGCGTAATATTTGGTTTTATTATCAAGTAGAGCTAACAACCGGTAGTTTTTTGGGCTGCTCCTATTGCCTTTTTTATAAATGCGGGAGATGATCGAATCCCCTCCATGAAGATGGTATCGTCGATGTACGCAGGATTGATTCAAAGGTCGGTTTTAATACGGGTGCCCAGTATTCCTGGTCTTGTTTGAATAGTATGAGCGGGATCCTGTTTGGTCCTGGAGCTCCCTCGCGCCTACCTTTTGATATTCTTTTCAAATTTGTTTAATCATAATTATAAGAGGCTGTTCTAAAAGTTATATTAGAAGACAATTGAGATGTTGATGCTTTGCTTTCGGGACAAAGGACTGTCAATATGAGATTGAGTTTCTTGATCTTTGTTGAAGTGAGTTTGTAGAAAGGTTGTCCAGGCCTCTTCTGTTACGTGTGAGTTAATGCCTAGATTTAACGTGTTGGCGAGAGTATTGATCTTTAGCCAAAATTGCGCACTGTTATTGTTTTTAATATCATGCAAACGTTTAGCCCAAAGTGCTTCCACAGCATCTTTTTTGAGGCGCCATATTAATTTCCTGTGCTTGACTTTCAGTTGCCTCAGTTCTTGTAAGGTCGTGGAATCGGAGTCACCTTTCTTCAATCTCCAAAGTGCACGGTTTATCAGAATTTTCAGCTTTTTCAGTTGCGCATTATTTAAGGTATTGGGCGGACGAGTCCCGAACTCCTGCTTAGGTGGATTCCCTTTTTTACACCATATTACTTCCTAGGTTTCTTGTGAACATCTCCCAACTTCTCAGGCTGTCTGAGTCTGCGGTTTGTGCTTCTTCCACAAGTTGTCTTGCAAGGATGAGGAAGCCTTCCGGGTCATCCATTTTGCATTCTATTCTCTTTTCATTAGATGTGAATTCTGAATCATGAATATTTGCTGACAGTTTGTGGTGTGAAGAATGAACCTATTGTAATTTCCTGTGTTAAATGGTCCCTGTATTCAGAGGTTCCAATATGATAGTCCGTTACTTTTGGGAACATACAGCGGGAGACAAATGTGTAGTCTATTGTGGTGCTTGCTACTGTGTTGTGAAATGTTGCTGTCTGTGGACGGTCTCCTGGAAATCTTCCGTTTAGTGCTCGGAAGTCCAGCTGCTCCAGGATCGCTAAAAGCCTCTGTGCTGTTTTCGTGTGTCTCCCACCTGAATAGTTATCTTGTATTACCGTGGCCCATACGAAAGGATCCTCCTCCATATCGGTATTTTCAGGTGTGCTCCTGAACATGTTTGCATTGAGCCCTCTTGTGTGCATCTTCTGTTTTTGCAGGGTTCACTCTTTGGGGCTTCTCCCCTGCTTGTGATTATTTTGGGGGAGTTACTTCCGTTTGCTTCTACCCCCTCTTCCTGGGTAAAGCATTCTGGTGGCTCCTGATGACACTCTGTCTCATCTCCCGCCTGGGTTGAAGAGTCTGGGGGATCTTCCTTGAGGTCTTACCCCCGACCATGGCTCTTGCCCCTGCAAGATGATGGTATTTGAATTAGCTTTTGGCGTCGGCCATTCTCTTCAGCTTCCTTCGCTGTTTGGATGTCAGCGAGCTTGCTGGTGAGGGAATCATTCCGGGGAGTCTGCTGTTGGGTGCCGTATTGTACCCTAAGGACATTGGCAAAGATATCAGTAATCCTTGCCTTGTTTGTTTTTTTCCTCTGATCTTGTTGGGACCGAGCCCTCATCGGGCAAGCTAGTCTCCGGTTTCTGGTCCATGATGCCCTGGGACAGGTCCTCAGTTGTCAGATATGCTGGTTGTTGCTCGGCCTTTCACGTTGTTGACTAGTTCTTTTGATGGTGATTTCTGTGTCACAGCGTCTCTTATGTCAGATAGGAGGTTGTCCATTACTGTTGGGAGGGATGCCAGCTTGTCTACAATAGTTACGCAGGTGCAGCTAGCCTGTACTATTTGTGTCTCCGCTTGTGCTCTTCTGATCAGATTATTAAGGTCTGCCAATTTGTCGTCGATGTTTGCGACAAAGATCGAGAGAGAGTTGAGAACTGACAGTTGGATGTCCATCTTGTCGGACTGATATTGCATGGTGTTTACCGACATTTGCATTATGTGTAGCAATGTAGTCCAAATATCTTCTTTTTCCTTCAATTTGGAGTGTTTTATGTTAATCCTTGGCGAGCTGTTTTTTCATTGGGGTTCAGCTTGGGGCGCGAGAGAGTATGAGGCAACCAGTTCCTCCAATTCCTCTGGTGTGAGGTAGGATGATTCAGGGTTCCATTTCCTGCCTTGTTGAGGTGTGTTGCCCTTGTGATTTGTTTTTTAGTTCAACTTGCGTAGTGCCTGCAGGCAATTGGCCATGACGGCCCTGCGGCTGTTCCTGAGTTGGTTGGGCCTGCCTTTCCAGTGGTTTCTGCGGAGTGGGCTGAGTTTCTCCCACCGCCGTTTTGATTGTCATGTGCATGGGGTCGTTGTTCCCCGTCGTTTCCACCGTGGGCTCAAGCCCTGGAGGGAGTAAGGGACTGATTTGCTTTGCCTTGTTAAGGTCCTTTTCTTTGATTTTCCATTTCCGTTACCTTTTCCTTTTGTTGTTGGTGGAATTCGAGGGAACCCGGTTCTTCTCTGAAGATGGTGTTTTTATTGATGTTATTATTGACAGTGTTTCCATGTTCTTGGTGTTCTTGATGTTCTGGCTCCGCTTTTCCCGGGTTGTGTGGTGCCCAATTGACCAGGATTCGTTCCTTGTTGTCGCTGAGGGGAGTGTGATTGTTGATGTTTTTGTTCCCTTCCTCTTTCATGGCCTCTATGTAACTGTTGGTCTGACCTTGGCCATCTATCTCCCTTCCGTTAATTTTGTTTGTTCTTTATTGGTGTTTTTTTGCAATATCAGCTCCGATTGGTCCTGTTTAACATTGCTTGTTTGTTCATGTGCCTTGTTCCCCTGTTCCTTGTTCCCTTGGAGCTTCTCATCTTCTGCACTTGCTTCACAGTGTCGTCGCGCACGACATTTCCCTGCCGACCTGAGACCCTCCATAATCTACATTTGACTGCTGTTGTGCAGTCTGGAGTATTTTGATGGGTTGAAGAGGAGTGGGAAGATTGCTTTCTATGTTGCTGGCTAGGCATAAGACCGGCCCGGCATCTATTAAAAAGGAGAATTTGGTGTATATTTTCGGTGGATAACTTTTAGTCATGATGGTCACGGTGGTTGCATTATTTGCATTGGCGATCGGCTGTGCCAGCGGGCTGCTGAGGAGTGGGGAGATCAGGGGGTTTCCTCTTCCTTCGTCGTCAGGTCTTCTGCGCTTTCTTTGCTGGGTGTCTTCTTTATTGTCCTGCACGTTTTCCTGCTAGGGTTCGGCGCCGCCTGCTGTCTTGCCTTCCCTGATCTCACTGTAGCAGTTGATGTGGGTATTGTAGGTGCTCCTCCTGGTTTCTCCCCCACTTTTTCCTTGGCTTGATCCTTGGCAAAGATCCCGATGGCTTTTGCCTTGCCCTTCCTCCTTTCCCCTTATAATGCTCAAATAATTTGGTTTTGTGAGGTGGAAGTGAAATTTGGGGGGATGGAAGGGTGGACAAGTCCGCTACAGGGCAGAGTGTCCTGCTGTGCCTCCCACGCCGGGGGGGCCGGTCTTTGTTCCTCGAGGTGCTGTGGTCAATGGACTGGAGTTCAGGCTCAGGTTGCTACCCCCTCCGCACCACACCACTGCAACACTGTGCCGTGCACAACGCACCGTGCCTCCCCCACCTCCCTCCCTCCTGTGACGCAGTTCCTTCGCGCTCCCCCAGGCTCCACTGCAGCACCTCCAGGCATCTCAGGGAACAACAGAGCAGCGGAGCAGCGGAAGTACGCAGTCACCCGAGGCGTCTCGATCAGAATGGGATGAGTGAGTGAGTGAAAAGATCCAAGGTGTGTGTTTGATGACAAACATAAGCTTTATAATACAAGGGTGCCTTTACAGCACAAAATGCTAAGCTTTGAACAAGTCTAACACTTCACCACTCTGCATGTGTGTTGTATGTACATTGCAGCACACATGCAAAGTTGGAAAGGTTTGAAGAAAGAAAATCTTTTCTTCAACTTTACACCTAGCTTAAGGAGGTGTACTTTTTTATGCCAAGTCCCTTCTACCAAAGTTAATAGATAGGGATTCGCATCAAAATCCATCGTTGGGTGCCTGGGAAAGTCCATGTACCACCTATGTGATGCCTACTTGATGCAAAGGAGCTCTATTTTGTGTTACTTTGGCTTTGCAGTCCAATTCAATTCCAGAAATGAGCTGAAAAGTTATTTTTGCGTTTTGTAAAGCACCTGGTTACGCCAAATGGTGTGTCTCCGTGCTAGGGTCCAGACTGACAGACAGAAAGAAGAGATCAAGATGAATCGAACCAGAAGACATCAGGGTTGTCATCAAGAGGAGCGAAAGAGCCAGGTACTTAGTTTACTCCTGATAAGGTTTCTCCGATGGTGCTGCTCTCAGATCATAGGGAAGGTTGTTCCACATTTTTTTATTTTTTTTATTTTATTTATCCATTTTGTCAAAGCAGCTTAGATTCATACATTCATATTCAAAGCAATCCCATCCTACAACAATACAACTTGATTAACAACTTGCAGTGCATATCTGTTTATGTCCTTCAATACAATCAATACATTGTGCATCCCACAGCCATCCCCAGGAGGCCAGTAAACTTTTAATCTACATTCGCAGGTCCCTACCCCCCCACACACACAGATGAGAACTTTAGACCCAGTCCTTAACTTGTTAGAATATATCTCGGTTACCCAATAGGTAATTTGTTACAGAGCTCCAAATATTTTTTGGCAGCTCCTCAGCATAAATATCTAACTGGTCTTTGCAAGACACAAGATCCTTAAACCGCTCTTTTATCGTCAGCACTGTTCCCTCCCCCCCAATGTTTTGCCACTAGCCGCTTGACCAGCAATAATGCAATGGGGCAACCAATTTGTGATACCTAGGTTGAATTCTTGTCAGCAGACCCAGTAAACATACCTGCGGCATGCACACTACCTTCCCCATATTCACCTGCGGAATTATTTGTGTCACTTTACCTCAATATGTGGCCACAGATCTACATTCCCAGGCTAAATGTAGGAAGTCAGCATTCTCCGCCCCACAGCGCACACAGCAAGAGTCATCCCGCACCCCATACCGGTGCAGTCACTCTGGCGTACAGTACATTTGCTGCAAATACTTAAAATGTATTATCCGCAGGTTGCAATTCGATGTCAGACTATACCTGTCAACACACAGCACATAGTCCAATCATCCCATACCATCAGTACATCCAGCATAGCATTCCATTTTTCAAATGCACCAAACGTATCCACTGGGTATTCAGTTAGAGAGGCGGTGTATAGTCTAGTTATCAATCCTCTCCTGTCTGCCTTGGATAGCAGCACCTGGAGTGCCCTCAACGACCTAGGCTCATCCGGATACTCAGGATAAATCTCACGAATTGTAGCCCTCAATCTGACATACTCAAAGCTCAGCATAGCTGTGTATTGTTTATTTGCAGTATAGCTAGAGTTATGAATTTCCCACTTGGATATAAATCACCTAACGTGGCGATTCCAGCCATCTTTAAAGAGTCCAATCGTACCCGCTCCTGAGCAACAGAAATGCCAGTTTGCGCATCCAGTAACATATCTGGCGCATACAGATAGTCCTGTCCTGCCCTCCCCTGCAACGCCCACCATGTCCGATTTGTTCAGGTTACTGTGTCGATTACTTTCCTGGATTTGAGGGGTCGCTTATAGAGCACGGCCGCCGAGAGCAGAACCGGTAGAACATCATCCGACTCTACAGCCAGATGCAGCAAGTTTTTGCGGGTAGCGCCAATAATGCGCAAACTGTGCCTGCGCACAGAGATAATTAGAGGCGCATGTCCGGCACCTCAAAACCACCCTGCCCAAATGGCAGGGACATAGTTTCCCAGCTGCCTCGCAAATCGAGTTCTCCTACTCCCATTTTTATTGTTAATTTACTGCTCTTTCAGACCATTTTCACCACTCCTTATTACATGACATTTTTCCAATTATAATGTGCCTCAATCTGCTTTGTTCCACCAGTGGAAATTCATCTATTTATTTTCACATGTACCAATGCTGAGCTATCACCCAGCCACTGCTGCCTGCGTTCTTCAGCCCCTGCCACCTAAACTCACAACCACACTTTTGTCTCATCCCCACTTCCTTCCCATCACACTAAGCCCACTGCATTCTTTATTTATTATATTTTGCCAAATGTATCTGTCATAATGGCTCCCTAATTCATCTATGGACAAAGATCTTTAAACAAAATCTAGATAGTAGCATATGAGCATTTACTTCAGTCATATCACCTTAACAGCGTATATGTTTGTAAAACCATTGGTATAGCCTTATGTCAGGATTCCCAGTGGGGACCATTTTAATTTGAATACAATAACACAATCTCAAAATAAATCCTGCCTCTCTAATACCGGAGTGCAAAACTCAACCTGTGAAACTGACTGTATATTGTTTTATCAAAATATCAGAGCTAAATGGTACATTACAGATGCAGTTTTTAACTGGTTTGAGCTGGAAACAGTTTTTTGTTCTTGCAGTCCTCAAGTTGTACATCAGATTTTGGATTATGGAGCATTTGTGGAAAATCAATATTTACATAGAAAAACTGTGGCTTCAAAATCCGGTGACTGTCATAAACGCATCGTGACCACCTCTCTCGCTCTCTTTTCCCCATTCTCCCCCCCACTCTCTCTCTCTCACACACACGCTGGCACGCACACACACACACACGTCAGACTGTCTTGGTTCTAACAGTGCACATCACTGATCTAATGCAGCTCTCAGTAAGATTATAAAACAGGATTCCAAGCATGGCTCTAGAAATGCTCTCCAAGTCGAACTCTGGGATTCTGCTGCTTGTGTAAAGCTAGGAGTGGAACCAAGACCCCTCTAATGCTGCCCTGAGAGGCAACGCTACAGTCCTGCTACCTAGCACTTCATCGCGCTATGCATAACATAAAATCATTTCCTCCTAAAAGATACTCCAAGGCTGAATATGAACCATAACAATCCTGTTTAGAATATGGGTAAACACAGTACATGAAGTGATTTTGCAAATCCATTTCCCTCTGCAGCACTTATGAATATTACAACGTGAGCCCTGGATAATAAACATGTAATGAAATGTGAATATAATTACTGATAGCCACGTACACAGTGTGAGATGTGTTTCGAAAAAAAGGCATTTTATCATATCTAAAGAAAAGATGCGCTCAGAAAATGAGTCGTATTTCAAAGACGCGGTAACTGGGAAAATTGTGGCGCATGTCAAGTAATGTCATCTCGATGAATTTAAGCATGATCTAGTATAATGCAGGCACACTCGCTTGGCACCATACTGCTTATTTTTGCATTGCTTGTTTATTCTGTTAACACTGAAAATTAAATCTCCAGTATAAACATGGCGAGTCTCGAGGGGGAAAGGAAATTCAGAAATAATGTACCGATGGGGACCCAGGCCCATGGAGAACCCTTGCTAATATATTTTTTTAAAACATGGCTAAAAGCACAGCATTTTTTTAAATCTAAAAACCCATATATTATATTTGTATATATTATAATTCCAGTAAAATCAAAAGCTCACGTCTGACCCCGGACCTAATGAGTGCACCTACTCATCATCGTAAAATGTAGTGTTCTGCACTATTTGGAAATCTGATTTACTACAGAATGACGAATGCTAGTATATTTACAACTGAGAAATTTATTTATTTATTTAACAGCACCAGCCATAACATTTTGACGAGGAATGCCCATTACTGATTGGTTGAACAAAACCTTACCTGACGTCACAGGGCATGTTGTAGGGAAAACACAGGTGGACTGTACCATTTGAAAACGTGTCCACTGTCCAGAACTAATCAAGTTGCATCTTTCTTTCTTTAAAATGCCTCTATCATTGGTTGTGGTGGGTAGTGTGTCCCCGTCCCCTGTGATCTCCCCAGCCCCCACTCGTCCCCACAACACAGTGCGGCACAATTTACCGTTCACTCTCCAGCTCGCTGTCGTAATAATGGCCAATGCAATGAAATAACAAAGAGCAATATGGCCAGGTACTACCTAGATCCCCTCTTCCCCTGTCAATATCAAGATAACATGAGAAGATTTTTGGATTAGGGGATCGTAAATCCCTGGACGTATTTATTTACATACAATTTTTTTAACAAAATTAATATACAACATTTACACAATACGCAGAAAACCAATACAATACATTGATTACATTGATAGGTGCAGATGTCAGATGGCTAACCTTAACATATCTCTAATACAAGGTTTTTCTATCCGAATCTAAACATACTATCATCAATATTCATAATAACAACATTTTATTCTTTTTATTTACTGCGTATCCCTATTGTGAGCCTACGGCAAGGTCAATAACTGGCACCAGATCCTTATCTAATTATGCCCGCACTCCAACCTGAGTGTGCATGCGCAGGGGGCCCGTTCCCCGTGAGGGTACTTCCCCCCCCCAGGTCACCCCGTACGCCCTGTAGATAATCTCCATAATGGGACCCTTGCAGTTATGCGCCGTTTATTTGCGCCATTGTGCACATGCGGGGTGGCCAAGCAGCCTACCGGAAAGCGTAACTCCCCCGCACCCATCCAGCCAACCGGCTGTAACTGCCCCAGGAGTTCTAATAGAGACCACTTGTCCTTCCCCCTTGGGCGACCCCATTCAAGAATGGCGCCGCCCTCTAAGGACCTTCAATTTACTGCTCACCAATCATGACCTTACCGCCACAGGCCTGCATAGTTGCCCGACTATCAGGCCCCCCCAAAAAACACCCAGAAAGGTCATGACCTGTCCCTACACCTCACTAACTAGGCAAAAAGATTCTCCCTGAAGATTTCCTACCTTTCTTTGGACGCCGTCTTTTTAAGAAGCACGACTCCCCCCAGATTCCCCCATGGGCTATAGTCACAGGTGTAAAACCCTAGCTAGCCTCCCCAATTCGTTAATCATTTTTTCGAGTGGCTCAATGTCCTCCCAGGTTCACTTCCCCTCCATTGGAAGAAGTTTGTGCCGAGGGGTACCCCGGGCATAGACTTGTCGACCCTCCCACTTCAGTGAGTAGTGTTGCTACCATTCTACCCAGGCGTACCCGGTCATCCCCCTCCCCCCCAAGTGTAGGATAATAATGCTAGGGCTGGCTGAATCAGACAAAATTGACATACCGCCTTGGAGCCACTAAATGGCCTCGATTGATTGCATCACGATTAGGCCTGGGCGAAGCACTACGCTAGCGTAGTTTGCGAAGTTCGTGCTACTTCGCACTACGCGAACTGCACGTAGCACAGTGCGAACACGCGTAGCGTAGTGTTGCGTAGTGCTGCGGTCATTTTTTGCTTGCTCGCGGTCCTCAACGTCAAGTTGGCGACCGCGAGCAAGCAAAATTACATCCCGGCGAGACTTTTTCCTTTTTCGCGATCAGCAACTGCAAGTTGGCGATCGCGAGCATGGAAAATAAACCTCCCGGCGTGATTCCCAACGTGAGGAGGTCAGGTTTCTCATTGCGAGTGGTCGCGTATGCTCGCGACCGCTCGCGTTGAGAAACTACCAGTTCGCGTTGAGAAAGCTGAAGCTCGAGTAAAAATCTACTCGAGCAGCAGAAAACTACAGCTCGCACTGTGCAAGATGCCATTTTCAATGATTGCACAGTGCCGGTTGCTTGTCCGCACTGTGCAATCATTGAAAACAACATCTTGCACAGTGCGAACATGTTACTACGCAGTTCGCGAAGTGCTACGCGTAGCTCGCGTAGTGCGAACTTCACTTTGTGTAGCTTCGCGAAGTGCTACTTCGCGAACTACGCCCACCCTTAATCACGATGTGCCAGATAAACACGTTGCCACAGACCAGGATGCTCATTGCTGGTGTAACTGCACCATTGGGAGGCTACACAGGTAGTGCCCCACAGGCCCCCCAAATCTCCCATAAGCATATCATGGAATCCGTGAACCACCTACACCTGACCACTATGTTCTGGGATAGATTCTGTGTAAGCTGCTGCCTCTGCTACGGAGCATCACAACAACACACAGTGTCCGCTGTGATGGCTCCTGCGAGCACAGGCGCCTTAATGGCAGAATCCCGTTTAACGACAAGGGGTGCTGAGGTGTTGCATCCGCCCGTTACCTCTGAATTTGGTCACGCCGGAACGGCCTACACCTGTAAGGCAGAGTACTGCTAACAAATACCCGGGCTGACAAAACTAACTGGTTAACACACAATTACTCAACCAATATAGTGCATGGGCCGCACCATCTCACCCATGCCTGCTGGCACCTCTTGAACTTCTCTGTTGATCACCCATCACACTTGATGCCGTCACCTGCCACTCGCGTTCCAGATCTTCCGGTCCCATTGCCTGTCCACATCTTGCAGTCATTGTGGTGTGGAGTGCCTCCCACGTATCACAGTCATGGATCCAGCCATACATAAATGAAAATCAAACACAGACGATTAGTGCTTTTAGCCTTTGGATAAAAGATACAGTGTGATACAATGTGTGACACAACACGGATGCAGGATAATCAGGCATCGAAAAACAGTCACGCGGGGTAGGGGCTGGGAGAGGGGTTTAAATAAAATACAAATAATCTTACCTGGTCCGCGCCGCTTCGGGTCCGTTGGCGCCTTCAACAGCCGCATCACTGCACAGTGCTGGCAAGTGAGTGGCAACCCCTCTCAGCCAATCCTGGTGCTGGAGCAGCGCCAGGATTGGCTTAGGGCACGGTTATTACTCGCCCACCTGCCCATTAGGAGACCGAGGTTTGAGCCTTTGCTCAACCCTCGTTCTCCTAATGGGCATGCGCCAACCTGAGCAGACACCAGTGCGCATGAATGAGCACGGGCAAAACATTTGCAGACCTGGCCCACTCATGCGCACTTGTGCTGCTGCCTGCCCCTGACAATGCCTGTTAGTCAACATGATGCCGGACCGCCCACCCCTTCAGACTCTGAAGGGGGTGGGCGGTCAACCGTCATGCTGACTGACATGCATTGTCAGTTCTCCCTCGGCATCTCTGAACATAAGTAAACTGAGAGTTTACTTAAGTTCAGAGACGCAGAGGGAGCTGCGGGCACGGGCGGCTGGTGGGCAACGCCCCAGCGCGCTAATTGACGCACCGCCGCTGCCCGTTGCGCATATAAGCCGGTATAATACTCGGTGAATACTGATAATATTTCCTGAGTCATATATCTCGGCTCCAAGTCTGCGTTCAATATCTCCACTATTTGACCTTGCTCTTTATGTTCAGATATTTTTGCAGCAAGCGCCCGCTCCGCCCTGCCACCCTCCCCGTATGCTCTGGCAGTCCATCGCCTAGACATATAGCGCACCTCCTGTTCTGCAGTTTCTGCATGGTCCATAGTGAGCTCTCTCATTTGTGCAAGGGCATTCGGTGTCAGTCGTAATTCATATTGCCTTTCAAGAGTTTGGAGCTCACTCTCTATATCAGCCATTCTATTATGCAGGGATCTCAGAACACCCGCCTGCACTCCTACGCATTCAGCCCTTATCGTCATTTTGAAGGCTTCCCAAAGTGTTCCTTCTTTTTCCACCGATCCCTTATTCTCTTGGAAGAAATTGCAAATAGCCATCCCTATTGTAGTATGGAAAACATTGGGGGATATTCTCAAGAACGTGTGATAATCATCGCAAAAATAGCTTAATGCAACTTTTCACATCGCAGTCTATCACAACAAAATAACACTGTGTTAACGTTGTATTCCCAACCTGGGGGCACCATGTGATAGTATCAGGATAATGCGCCAAATGAGCGCGTTAAAATTAACGCGACGCCGAGAAAATGTGAAACACAAACTAAGTTGCGATGCCCCAAATTGCAATACAAAAATCAGCGACAACCAGTGACAGGCCTGCAACTTCCACGCGGCATGCGGCAGAATTCACTATCAAAGCAACAAAAAAAACACACCAAAACCAATTCAAACTGCATAGCACTGTGGATGCACCTGAACCAAGTGCAGAGGACAACCCAAACCCCACAAGCCCTATGGAGGACCAGCCAGAAACCCCGTGTTCGGGGAAGGGCAAGGAGAAGAGGAAGAGGAAGACGGGCTACAATCCACAGGAAGACCTGATCATCGTCACGGAGGTGATAGAACACTACCAACAACTGTTCGTCGCCTCCACTGCGTCATTGGCCACACAAACAGAAATATGGCAGTCCATCGTGAACAACGTGAATGCAGTCGGAGTGTCGAGCAGGTCAATGGGGGAGGACAAGAGGAGCTGGCATGATGTGCAAAGCCAAACCAAACAGAATCCCGCTGCCAACAGGAAGGCAGCAAAGGCAACTGGAGGTGGGAATCCTGCGCCACAGGAGAAGCTGGATGAGCTGGAGGAAATGGTGGCCACAGTCATCAGTGTGGAGACGGTGGCAGGAGTTGGGGGTCCGGACACAGCTCGACAAGACCTGACCCAACATCAACAGGGTGAATAATGACCAATGACTGGGGGGACGGAGGGAGATAGGCACAATGGCACACATGCACAATCATGTGTACGAACATGTCCCAAATACCCTTGGCACACTGCAGCACACATAGAAACACCAAGTAGGCCCCCGTCCACTATGTGCACAAAAGGGCCCCCTCCCTATCACCAATCCCACAACCTACCCATGCACATGTGCTGAATCCAGCAAAGCAGCGGCTCTGTGAGCCACACTGACAATGCAAGTGGCACTGCATGACCGACAGCATGATTGCAGTCAAAATACATGACATAGTGCATAACACAACACTGAGGTGGCCCAGTGTGGATCACATCCTCAAAGGAGCAGGTCACACTCTGACACATCCACGTGCACATACAACCCCTGACGTCAACAACACATCTGCAGACAAACAGTGCACAACAGTACAAAAACCGTCCAAGAGCACAGATGACCCAAGTCGCCAACATCTCAGCACTGTAAAAGCACACAAGTCAAAGGCTCTAAGGGATAAGGGGCTGCTAAGTCGGAGCTGCAGGGGCGACTCTCCCACAATGCAGCACACACACATAGCAATCACAGCACATCAACATTGACGACAATGTGGTACAAAGTGCAACTCTTGCACTACAGGACAGAGGACACAACTGGTGCCGCTTGTGCGTAGAAACTGGCCACTCACATCTGGTATTGCAGGAAACTGTGATATGATAATGTAGAGTACAACCTCACATCCGTCATGTAGTCGAAATGTCCACTGTCTCCCATCAAATAGCCAGTTTCTCCAAAACAGTCACAATGTACATTGTCATGCTGTCTGTCCGGAAACATGTACAATGCGTCAACATACATGGAACACACTGTCAACCTGCATCTCCCCTTTACATTGCAGAGGGACAATCAATACCTCCTGCAGAGCAGACCAGACATCTCTACAGTGATGATGAAGAGGACCCCCTGGCCATCTGCTCCGACACCCTCCAATGGCCCGTAGACAGCCTCCGCACCCCACCTCCAGGAGCAAGTCAGCCAGCTGCATCGAGGTGATCCCACCCCCTGCACAGACCACCCAGAAGGAAGCACCCACCACCACGGCTGGCTCACACCATATAACGGAAAGACACATGGCATTCCAATGCCGTGTGTTAGACTGCCAGAAGGAGCTGGCTGAACAGGTGCGGGTGGGTTTCGACCTCATGGCAGCCAAACTAGATGCCATACGTGGGTGTATAAGTCCCATCAGGGACCACTTACAGTCCCTAACGGGCACCCACAGTCCGTTCCATGCTCTACAACTCTTGGCTGACCTCGCTGGAGCCATTACTTGAATACAAGAACTGTCTAGTCAGACAGGCTCTAGCGATGACAGCACAGAGTTGGCACAGCTGCGGAGGACAATGGAGAACATGGAGCAGATGCAGGCTGGAAGGATGGCTCCTACGGCTGAACACCAGCGAGATGTAGCTGGGATCTTCCATGCCCTGCAGATCCTCATCTTGCCATTGCTGCCACAGAGCCTGTCCCAGATGTCTGCTGCAGTAACTTCGACACACAAATCTCCGCCCCCTGATGTGTCATTGGCACACAGTGATGCAGACTTACCACCTTCGCCCCCTGATGGGTCAGTGGCACACAGTGATGCAGCCATAACACCACCACACGCACCTGACATACCAGACACAGAAGACATATCAGAGGAGTAAGATGTGGATGGTAATGACTGTGTGGGAAAGGAGGTAGTAGCATCCTTCCCCGTCTTATGGCCTGTCCCTGCCTGGTTCAGCCCTCTGCATTATGCCCTGGGACAACACCTTCCACTGTCACCCGGAACACTCTGCGACATTCACCTGGTCCACGCCATGGACCGCCAAATCTGCTCTAGTTACCAATGACAAAGCAATCAGGCTGCGGACTGAACCATTCCTCTTCAGATTAACTCGTCATTCCCCCAAGGACCCTGGTTGGCCCTCCACTGGGCAACCATGTAATGTGGTGTTGGCATGGCCATGTACTGCTCCAGCTCCGACACTCATCAGAATGGGAATAGAACATTCAAAATCACACAGATGTGTCATGTCTATGTTCAATCAAGTATAAAAGTATGGATGAGGGGTGGAGCTTGCCAGGACCCAAGATGGCTGTGTAGTCCGATAGCTCCGTGGAGCCGTCGCAATATCCTCTCATAATCCGGTATCGGTGCTGACATTTGTGAACTGCTTTCCCTGCTCGTCAGCACCGGAAGATATTGTAAACCTGCTGCGCTGTTCGGGTATCTCTACGCCCGCTCCTGAGCTTTGTAACGCGGGTCAGCAGCTGCGCTTTCATCTCAAGCCGCAGTCCCCGGCCTGGAGTGCTGTGGAGGTGGGGACTCAGAGGCGCGCGCATGAGGGCGCTGTTGGTCGATCTGTTGTCCCGACCTTCCTCCATACCCACGATAGATTGCTGCGGACCCACGGATTCCCCTTACAGTCCGCGACCGACCGTAAGATGATGAGGAGCGGCAGTGAAGGACACGCTTCTGGGTGGCGCAGCCCTCCCTGGCTGTTATCTGAGCAGAGTGGCCCTTCACGCGGGGCCCGCCTATGGAGGACTGACACGGTGGTGAGTCTGTCAGAGCCCAAAGTCATTATCTGCACCTGCGGGGGCTTGAATATCTTGCCCCTAGCTGAGCTCCCAAGACAGCGCAGGGAGTGAAGGAGATGGCCCTGAGCCCCTAAACGCTGCCATCTTGCGAACACTGCCAGCGCTGCAGTGCAATCTGAGTAGAGTGCCCCGTCCTCACAGCCCACGCTCGGTGTAAGGAGGAGGTGGTCTCCTCTGCTGTGGACCAGCAGACAATTGGTGCCTAAGCGTTGCGCAGCCAGCGTGGTTGGTTGAGGACACCGGGGATTCCGGTGCGAGCCCTGTGAAGCCTATCTGTTGAGGGGGATGAAACAGGGCTGATTTAGCGGCCCCCATGGAGTCCTGCGACGCCTGTGCCCCCCAGGTGGTGGGGCCTCTCTCCTGACTCCTGTTCCTCCCCATGCTGCCAGGCAGACCCTGAATGCGGATTACGCAACGCCAGCATCATAAATTCACCTGCTAACCTCCAGATTATGCACCACGGAATACGCTCCTTTGAGTCATTGGGTATACTGTGGACCTCTCTAGGCGAGAGGCCTTCGTGGGACAACCGGAAAGCTGCTGGGCACTCTCTCTGTGAATCAAGGCTGAAATCCTCTTGGCGGGTGCTCCACAGTGTATAGCTGCGCCTACATCGCCGGCCCACAGCGAGAAAAAGCTTACCTAACCTGCACAATTAAGCGGAGCTACAGCGGTTACTGGACTCCTGGCCACCATGGGTAGAGTGGACAAATCGCAACCTAAGCTTACCTTTGACCAGCAAAAGTCAAGAGGGAGAGAAGATGTCCTCGACGAAGGTGACAATGCGCACAACACACCGCAAACAACGCCGGATGTTGGTATCCGCGGTCTACTGAAGGCTATGGGAAAGAACTTGCAGAGCAGCCTCTCAGTCCTGGGAAACAAACTGGACTCCCTGTCCTACCGCATGGATAGAATGACAGAAAGGATGGACAAGCAGGTGGAGAGAACGTGGGATCACAGAGGTCGAAGAAGCGCAGACAGACCTAGACTTGGAACAGAAGCAAATGGGGAAGGCGTTGCAAGCCCTGCACAACAAGGCAGAAGACCTGGAAGTGCGGTCCCAGCGCAGCAATCTCTGCCTCGTGAGCCTGCCAGAGATAACTCAGGTTGGAAACATGAAACTCTTCGTTGAAAAACTCCTGGTAACATTACTGGGAAGCGAGTCTTTCTCCCCCATGTTTGTGGTGGAACGTGCACACCGCTCGCTGGGGCCGCGCCCTGTCCCTGGTGCGCCCCCGTGGCCCATCATCACCAAATTGTTGAATTACAGAGATAGAGACACAGGGTTAAAAGTGGCCCAAGAACAACAAAATTTGCAGAATGAGGGGTCGATGATTTCATTGTTTCCTGACTTCACGACCTGTGTGCAGGAGGGACGCCGACAATTCGCACCTTTGAAAAAACAACTACGGGACGAGAACTTGGACTAGACCATGCTATTCCAAGCAAGACTCCGTGTTAACCACCAGGGTAAATCGTGGATCTTCACAGATCCCAAGATGCTGCAAAAAGCCCTAAAGGAATGGTCCAGGGACAGACGTCCAGAGTCGGAACAGAGCACTTCGGAAGGGGCAACAGGAGGCTGTCTTGATGAACAGGACTAAGAACTGAGCCACGAATGATACAGCTACGATGGTCATTGGTGAGAATGATCGAGAGAATCCGATAATATTGACTGGGAACATGGTACTGGTGGTTGTCTCGATTTGCAGTGGTGGGTGAGATATCGTGTGTTCTTGTTTGGGGGCTGGTCCCAGGTATTACACGCAGAATGTGCCAACATGCAACACATAGGCTTTAATCACCCAGAATGGGTTCTGTAAGGAACGGGGCTGATGTAGTGTTATCGGTGTATAATGCACCGTAAATACGCGTGAACAGAAGGCTGTGGGAACTCATTGCCTAATCTAGTTAGAGTTTTAAAAACTCCCGGTCTGGCAACCTCGGCATACGTGTGTAGCACACTATTGGGGATTTGTTCTGATTGTATTGTTTTTCTAATAATACTTTTTATTAACAAACTCAGCATTACAATCACATTACAGATGAGGGATGAATCTGACGTCATGACTACAATAGGCAATAGGAATCATTACAAAATATAGCCCAGAAAGTCTAGGGTGAAGGGGGATCCTCATTCCATGTAGCAAGGGGAGGTTGACATATATCCCCCCGATAGGCATTCCACAAACCCCATATTCGAGTCCACTTCTTAGGGCACCCTCGGGACACAAACACTGTTTTCTCCCGGAACATTGACCAGTCCAAGTCTTTCTCCCAGTCTCGCACTGTTGGTGGGAGTAGCGCCCCCCACCGCTGAGCAAAATTTCTCTTAGCAATCTTAAGCCCCAAAGTAGCCCACTGTATCGTGTAGGTATTAATATCATTCGGCTGCCATATATTTAATAAGCATCTATGGGCTTTTAGTCGAAGCTGTGTGGACAAGACTGCATTAATGGTGTCGTGTATGAGGCGTCAGTAAGATTGTATGGATTCGCATTCCCAAATTATATGCATAAAAGTGGCCTCCTGGCCACACCCCCGTCTGCACTCACCCCCATCCATTCTCCCCATCCGCACCAGCTGAGGTCCAGTCACATACACCCTATGGAGGATTTTAAGCTGGACCAGTCGAAGGCAAGCAGGTACAACAACTACTCTGGGCGAGGAAACGGTGTCATGCCATTCCTCGTAATCGATCTCAATACCATCTTTGGACCATTTCTTTCGAAGTGCGTTGAGAGGGTCTGGCATGTTATTGATGAGTTTTTTGTATATCAGTGAGATAGTCCTGTCTGGGATGTGACCGTTTAAAACTCTATCTTCCAGTGGGGAGGATTCGGGAGGGGCAGTTCCACGCTGTAAGCGGGACCCCAGGGAGTGCCTAACCTGTGTATAGCGGAAGAACTCTGAATCAGCCAAGTCAAATTGCTTTTGCAGTGCCGAAAATGGTTTAACGTCTGTCTTGTCCCATAGGTCACCAATGCGTGAGAGGCCTATTAGGTCCCATTTGTCAAACCCCTTACTTTTCCACAAGCTACCCAGCTGTTCCGAGTCCCATAGAGGTGTCGCAAGTGTAAGTCTTCGATCCCAACCCAGGCCCTTAGAGGCTGCATGCCACACATGTACTGAGTGCTCGGTTGGGCCCATAAGTGGAAACTGTCGCGGTTTCGAATAAAGAGCTCTATTGTAGTTCCCACCAGAAAGCAACCATCTGTCCATGTTATAACCTGGATCTTCGGGTCGGGCGTACGTACCATGGTTGATGGAGGCTAGGTGAGCCGCCCAATAATACTTTTTAATATCGGGGAGGCTAATACCACCATCATACCAATTCAGGG
Organism: Triturus cristatus; assembly: GCF_964204655.1. Classification (NCBI taxonomy): domain Eukaryota; kingdom Metazoa; phylum Chordata; class Amphibia; order Caudata; family Salamandridae; genus Triturus; species Triturus cristatus. The sequence goes on from NC_140590.1 coordinate 563,977,857, forward strand.
AGAGTTTACCAAGAGCGATGCGTGGCTTTCCCTCCCACAAAAGATCTCTCTGGAGGCCCTCTACCTCCCTTAAGTATGAAGCCGGACTGGGTCTAAGGAGTTCTGCAAAACATATAGAAACCGAGACAAAGACATCATCTTAAAAAGAGCTGCTTTTCCCAGTAGGGAGAGGGGGAGCGACTTCCAGTGAAGTATGTCTTTTCGCAGCCTAATCAAAGGGGGACGTAAGTTCTGGGTATAAAGTAGTGAAGGATCCAGGGAAAGAAAGATCCCCAGGTACTTGAAGCCGTCAGTGCATATTTGTATTGGACACCCCTGCGGTGGGACCGGCGACTCCCCCGACACCACAAAAAGCAGGGACTTACTCCAGTTAATGGAATAACCGGGAAATCAACGAAAGCAGTGAGGATATCCAATACCACAATCAAGGACCGCCTCGGATCTGTCAAATAAAGTAGAATATCGTCTGTGTAGAGGGAGATGCGGTCCTCCCATTCCGGCGACCAACGCATACCACGGATCATTGGGTCTTTGCGGATCCAGGCCACCAATGGTTCCAGAGCAAACAGGAGGGGGGACAATGGACATCCCTGCCAGGTCCCTCGGCTCAACTCAAAGGTTGCAGATTTCCTATTATTGACTACCACTTGAGCAAGAGGCCGAGCATATAATAATTGTACCCAATGAATATATTCCGGGCCAAACCCATCTTCTCCACCACCGCCCAAAGATACGGCCACTCAATGGTGTCGAATGCCATGGCGGCATCGAGAGAGACTATAGTGGCTGGCTCAAGGATGGAGGCCGCCCTACTCAGAACGCTGTGTACTCTACGAAGATTAAGTGCTGTATTCCGATGCGGAATAAAGCCCGATTGGTCTGGATGGACCAGTGCCTCAATCACCGTGATCAGCCAGTTAGCCAGCAGTTTAGCGAGGATTTTAGGCTATGCATTTAAAAGGGAAATCCTCCGATATGATCCACACTCCCCTTTGGGCTTCCCCTCCTTGTGAATGGTGATTATGGTTGCCGTCCTCTGATCTATGGGTAGGCACCCATTGGCTCTGGCATCTTCATACATTCTCTTGAGATAAGGGGCCAGCCTGTCTGGTTTGAGTTTATATAGCTCGATCGGCAGTCCATTAGGACCAGTAGCTTTACCGGAGTTGAGGGATCTAATTGCTGTTGCTACTTCCTCAGTGGAGATGGCACTATCTAAGAATTTGCTGTCAGTAACCGACAGCCTAGGCAATGTTATGTTAGTTAACATCTGACAAGAGAGCTCCACAGTGTAAGAAGTCACTGAGGTGTAGACAACGCCGAAGTGGGCCGCAAACCTGTCAACAATATCTTGAGGATCCGTAAGGGTCCCACCCCCCTGCCCATTGAGCTCGGGCACCAGTCGGCTGGCCCACTGCTTCTTGTCCAACCATGCAAGCAGTTTCCCGACCTTGTCTCCCACCTCGTATAACCGCCCCTGTGCTGCCTTCCCCAGGGCCTTTGCCTGGTCTGTAGCTAGCTCTCTAAATTCCTGCTGTTTGAGAGCGAGGTGGTGAAGTTTGTCGGATGTGGCGCCTGAAGTCAGGTCCGCCTCCACATGACTAATCTCCGTCTCAATGGCTTCCATTTCCCTACGACGTTCTTTCTTCGTCCCCGAAATTAAAGAAAGGGCCTGACCCCGTATCACAAATTTGAAGGCGTCCCACAGAATCTGCGGGGATTCCACAGAACCCTCATTATCGGTAAGGTAGTTATCTATGGCCGCTAGGAGTTCCTTGCAGATTTTGGGATTACGGAAATGCCACGGGTTGATGGGGGCAACCCGTCCCACCTGGCTATAGCGTAGGGACCATATGCAGCCAAACCGGCGAGTGGTCAGAGATGCCTCTAGCCAGATGTTTAACCTCCTGAATGTGGACAATTTGGGACGCGGGGACAAGGAAGTAATCTATACGTGATAGGCTCCCATGGGCCCCGGAGTGAAAGGTGTGTTGCACTGAGTTTGGGTGATAGGACCGCCAACCATCTACCAAGCCCATAGTATCAAGGAAGTCGGGAAGCCAGCTTGAAGTGGAACTGGCCACACGGGGAGGATGGCGGTCCAGTGTACCCGAAACAACGGTGTTCAGGTCTCCTCCCAACATTAACAAACCTTCCGGGATGGTCAACAACAGCGTCCCTAGATAACCAAAGGCTGTGGCTTGTAGGCCAGGTGGCACATAGACCGACAGCAGCTTAATAGACTGGCCCTCCCATACACCCGAGACCCCAACGTATTGTCCTCGACCGTCGGTCCAGCTCTTATTCACCATAAGGGGAAATGATTTCGTCACCATGATACCCACCCCTCGTGAACTAGAGGTAAATCCTGCATGTGCCAACAATACGTAACCCCCCCGATGTAAGGCCCTGCACTCATTCCCAATAAGGTGTGTTTCCTGAAGCATGATAACATCTGGGTGCATGACGCTTGATGTATTGGAGGACCACACTACGCTTTATCTTGTCCCCCAACCCATTGACATTCCAGCTTAACAATTTAATCCCACCGCCCCCATGTGCAGCCATGACCACTTGAAAATTTTCCTCACCTCCTTTACGGAGAATGCAATTTCTGTGCTCACTTCCCCTCCTAAGATCACAATAGACGTTGCTGTGATAATGAGTACACTAAAGACATAACAAAACACCCCGATCCAACAACCCCCCCACCCTGCTGCCCTGCACTCTGGGCCTAAAACTGCCCATCGGAAACTTGCAGAGTGCCTGTCGCCCTAGAACAGAATTCAAAAAGGAAGAAAGAGGGGGGAAATAGTGTGCTCCGTGTCCCCACCCCTATCCATATCACATGTAGCTCCCCTAGATGACAAGTAACTCAAAACCATATGAATCCACCAGCCCCAGCGATTAAAAACAAATACCCCACCCTCCCAGGCCCACCCTACATCAAATTCCCGTTACTCAGTTCAAAGGCTGCCGTCCTCCAAGTCTCTATCTCAAGCCGGTCGGGTGTCCGCATTCTCCCCGGCACCACGATCCGTCGGGCTCTTCGTTCCGCGATATTCGATCCACTCTGGCACAGCCTCAGGTTGGTCGAAGAACCACGCTCTTCCCTCCACCTCAACCCGGAGGTGCGCCGGGAACAGCATTGAGTGTTTCAGGCCCCCCTCTCTAAGGTCACGCTTCACAGAAAGGAATGACCTCCTTTGCCTATGCACTCTCTGTGTGTAGTCCGGAAAAAAGGAGATGTCAGCATTTTCATAACGAAGGGGGGCTCCTGCTCTGGAGTTCTGGAGAATAACATCTCTGTCACGAAAGTTCAAGACCCGAGCCAGCATGGGCCGTGGGGGAGCGCCCGGTTTGGGACGGCCGCCCGGGACCCTGTGAGCACGTTCGATAACAAAAAATTTACTAAGGCCTTTGGGTTGCAAGTGTTTAAGAATAAGGTCCTTGAGATTGCAAGAGTCCTGGAGCTCGCAGACCTCCCTTTGCAGTTGCGTGACATCGCCAACGAGACTGGAGGTCATTATTTCTACCTGCTTGACTTTTTCGCTGAGCTTCCCCAGATCGGCCCTAATAAGGTTGATGTCAATCGCCATAGTGTCCATTTTGTGTGCCAACGAGGTTTTGACTCCAGTAATCGCCTCCATAATATCCTTAAGTGAAGGTTCCTGTTCCTCTTCCACCAGGCTCCCTTGGGTGGCATCTCTAGACAGCCGGTTCTGCTGTGTATCCTTGGAAACTGTGTACCGGTCTAGTTTGTTGGTCTGCACCGGTTTCGTCCCACGGGACCCGGAACCTTTGGTACGCTCCATTGTAGTGTCCAGAGTATGCTCCCAACCGGCCCGGGGTACTTGGGATAGGCTGAAGCACCGCCTCTCACAGCGCACAACAGAGGAGCCAACCGGCCAGGAGACCAATAGCAATTCTCGGGCACCAGGAGATCCAACGCCAACTCCGGCTCCCACCAGGGAGATGGGCCCTTCAAATCTGTCCTTAGCAACAGCGGCAACTCGGGGGACCAACCGATTCAGGTAAACATGGGCACCAAGGGTATTAGCTGCCAATATGCCCAGCAGCGCGACCTCCACTGCCCCTCTGGGAAAGTCACCACAGCTTCCCTGGTTTTGAACTGTCTTGATCCCAGGATAGAGTACAGAGGGCCACCAACCCTCTCACGGTCCCCCCTGGACCTCTGGGGGGTCACTCCAAGTCACTAACAAGCCAGAGATAGACACTGCCAGGCCGCTGCTGATCTTGGTGTGTGGCATAAGTCAGCACCAATGAGGCGGGCAGAAGGAAAACTACCAGTGCAATAAGCGCGCCTCCGCCATTAATAGACTTGCGTCGGTTGCGCTTAATGCCTGTTCCAACAATTGTACCCTCCTGCCTCTCCGGATCCGTTGCTCGGGTCCCCGGTCACCGCCGCAGGCCTCAGCTGCTTCCCCCGTGCTATGCTCCAGAAAAATCGCGGCGGCACCTTAAGGATACGGCGCCACTGCGCGATGACATCAGACCAGCCGGACCCCTCTTCCTCAGTCCCGTCACTGTGGGTCCCGGCTTGCAGGCCCTCAGCAGGCTGCAATTCTCCGGGGATGATATCTCTCCTGTCCGGCGTGCGAGGCGAACCGAAGTAGGCGGGTTGGGAACCGCTGCTTATGCGACACACGGGTTCGTCGTCAGATGGAGCGGATCTTTATTCAGGATAGATGCAGGGCAGAGACAATTAGTGGAGCTTCACACTACGCGGCCATCTTTGATCCGCGCTTGGACACGCCCCCCCCTGATTGTATTGTTATTGTAGGTTTGTTACTTGACTGAGCATTGCGGGAGCTGACGAACCTCTGTCTGGGGACTGGCGCCGATATGTAGGAGTTCAATTCCGTTTTTTTCTTTTTATATTATGTTGGGTGGGGGGGATGATCATCCGTGCGTGCACTGTTGGGGAATGCATGCCATGGGTGGGGGGGAGATGTTACACAGACCAAAGCAGAATGTTTTTCAATGCATTGATGGGCTTGCTCGCACACGCAGGGGCAGCAGAGCCCAATACACAGTCACACAAGTCCACATGGAGGCGAAATTATACACTATTCCTTGAGTTCCGTTCATTCCCTAGATGCCTACACAACTGCGTAAATTAAAAATCCTAACCTGGAATGTCAGGGGTCTTAATGACCATAGGAAACTGCAGAAAGTTATAGCCTTCCTCACTAGATGTGGCATTGATCTGGCTCTCTTTCAGGAATCTCACTTGCCCCCGCATAATGCCCTCTTACAGCGTGGGGGGTTACGGAGTAACACACATGCGGCAGGGTTCACTTTGCATGCACGAGGAGTACTGACATGGGTAAATCCTAGATCTGATCTTAGACTGGAAGCACTAGAGACAGACCCCCGCGGAGCGTTTTGCTATCTCGTGTTGCAGCGGGAAGTGGGTTGGGTTGATTATGATTAACACTTATGATAACCCTGCTTTTTTCACAAAATTACAGGAGAGCATACTTAGCATGGCGCAGGTCCTTTCCTTTGGGGTGGGGGGATTTTAATTGCATATTGGACCCCACTGTAGACAGATCAGGAGGCCCGCCCAGACACCCTACAGCCGCTGCCCGGTCCATACAGTCTATCATTCCCCAATTGGACCTGTGCGATATGTGGCGCTCACGCTCACCGGGTCCGGGAGGTTACACTCACTATTCACCCTATCATAATCTTCACACTAGGATTGACTACTTATGTATTTCGAGAGATTGGTTTTTACACAGATCCGTGATTGTGCAGTCCTTCCCCGCACACTCTCGGACCATGCCCCAATACAGATTGACTTGGACACCCCACAGACAGTCATACCGCTCTTCACATGGAGATTCCCCCCTTATTCCTTATTGGACCCCGTCTTTAAGGCGGAATTGGCCGAAAATATTGAGACATTCTTTGATACCAATGTTGGATCAGTAGACTCTTTCGCCATAGTGTGGGAAACTTTCAAGGTGTACATTCGAGGCATTACCATGGCCAAACACTCTAGTGTTCACCGTACTATCTGACAGCGCCTCTCGGACCTTGAATCTGACTTAGCCAACCTAGAGCAACAATTATTAATGGGGGCAGGTGAAGGTACCACTCAGGAATTACACCGCACTCTGGAGGTGTATAACACAATGGCAGACACTGAACTGCGACACCTGGGCAAATACGCGATGGCTCGCATATACGGTGAAGGGGATCGTCCGGTGTCGGTGCTAGCTTCCCTGCTCAAAACCAGGCGGGAAAAATCTAACGTGTCCATGTTACATAGTGCTGAGGGTGAGCCCCTAATGGATCCCCTCGACATAGCCAAAAGATTCAAGCAATACTATGCATCCCTCCATTGCTCGGTGATGGGTGTGACGACGACGCGATATTGGATTACCTCACTCATATTAAATTGCCCTGGCTGTTAAATGGGCACATGGAATATCTTATGCGCACAATAGAAGCAGAAGAAATAACTGCTGCCCTGGCTGGAATGAAATCTAATAACGCTCCTGGGATAGACGGCCTTACCATTTCATTTTATAAAGAGTTCAAAGACCTACTGGTCCTGCACCTACAATCTCTATTTGAGGAAATTATCGAAACAGGCGTCCTGCCTCCTACTATGCGGGAAGCACTAATTGTAGCTATTTTAAAGCCTGATAAACCTCCGACCGCCTGCAGCTCCTACCGACTGCTGTCTCTCCTTAATGTAGACACTAAAATTTATGCTAAGGTTTTAGCGTCCCGGTTGTCCCCCCTAGTGCCACTGCTGATATCACCAGAACAAGCTGGCTTTGTCCTAGGGATAAACCTCACTTATAACCTTAGCACTGTATTCAGGGCTATAAAGCTTATTCAACGGGCTACTCAAGCTCGATATGGAGAAGGCGTTTGACTCTGTGGAGTGGAAATTCATGAAGCATGTGTTGATAAGAATGGGGCTAGGGAGTGTCTTTTTGCAAATGATGGTTGTACTTTACAACTCACCTACCGCCAGAATAAAAATTGGTGATTTGGTCACTGACCCGATATATATCACCAGAGGCACGAGTAAACCTGGGCGTAGTTGCGCTACGCGTAGCTACACGAAGTGCACTTCGCACAACGCGAGATACGCGTAGCACTACGCGAACTGCGTAGTGTGCGGTGCGTGATGATTGCACAGTGCCAGATGCTTGTCCGCACTGTGCAAACATTGAAAACGGCATCTTGCACAGTGCGAGCTGTCGTTTTCTGCCGCTCGAGTAGATTTTTACTCGAGCAGCAGCTTTCTCAATGTGGACTGGTAGTTTCTCATAGCAAGCAGTCGCGAGCATACGCGACCACTTGCATTGAGAAACCTGACCTCCCCACGTTGAGAATCTCGCCGGGAGGTTTATTTTCCACGCTCGCGATTGGCAACTTGATGTTGCTGATCGCGAACGAGGAAAAAGTCTCGCCGGGATGTCAATTTGCTTGCTTGCAATCGCCAACTTGACGTTGAGGACCGCGAGAGAGCAAAAAATGCCAGCTACGCTACACGATTTTGCACTGTGCTACGTGCAATTCACATAGCGCGAAGTAGCACAAACTACGCAAACTTCGCGAGCGTAGCGTAGTTGTCCACCCTGGGTTAGGCACGAGGCAGGGGTGCCCACTCTCCCCGCTGTTATATGCCTTGGCTGCCGAGCCCCTTGCATGTGCGATGAAGGAATACCACAGCCACAGGGGCATACGTTTTCCGACATACAATCTGATCATATCCACTTATGCGGATGATACCTTACTATATGTCAGAAACCCTGAGCAGAATCTGTCGACTGTGCTGCGCGAAGTTATCCTGTTTGGGACTCGGTCAGGCCTCAAAGTGAATTGGAATAAATTGCGTATTTTTCGCTTATGGCAGAGACAGTCCAATTCACTCCTGACTACCCCCTGATTTGGACAACAGACCCAGTTAGGTACTTGGGTATCAAAGTACATACTGACTCAGAGGTGGTCTTTAAAGAAAACTACGGGACAGCAATATCCAAACTTGAAGATGATTTGGATAAGTGGATAGAGTTACCACTATCGTTGGTAGGTAGAATTTCTATTATGAAAATGGTGGTACTACCCCGGTTTCTGTTCTTATATAATAACATTCCTATCGTCCTCCCGTGTTCTTTCTTTTGGATGCTAACATCTCTGATGGTGCGGTTAGCCTGGGCTGGGAGACACGCTAGAGTCAAGTGGGAGATCCTCACACTCCCATATATCCTGGGGGGACTGGGTGCGCCGGATCTAGACCTTTATTATAGAGCGGCACACAGTGCTCATACCCATTACTGGATACATGGCCCTGCAGATGCCCCTAACTTATAGATAGAGAAGGTGGTAGCTGCCCCGAGAGAACTTCCAGTGCTTCTGTTTAGGCCTCACCATCGTAGAATGGGGATACTTGACACCGTTAATGCGACGACACGCCTGGCATCACCTTTTGAAACTACAGGCTGGTACAATACTTTATTCCCCCGCAACACCGCTCACCTGGTGTTAATGGTTAACCTGTGCAGGGATAAAGGAGTGGTTAGAGCTCTGAATGCTATCCACATTCACACGATAGGGGAGTTGTTTGACGCAGGTAAAGCGAGATCATGGAAGGATGTGAGACCAGAGGGACAAACGATAACTATTCTGACGCAGTTTCAATTTCACAGGGTGAAACACTCGCTGAGAGACTTACTGGGTTCTGATTTAGAAGAACCACCTGAGGTTGCTTCACATACATATGTGATCAAAGCTGTTTCATCGGTGCGCATTGTCTCAAGACTGTATACATTAGCGCAGGGCAATAGAGCCAGTCACTATACCAAGGCTCAGCTAGCGTGGCAAACAGATCTGAATCGAGCACTTGATGACAAAACTTGGAAGTATTGCTGCAAGAATACGAAGCGTATCTCGTGAAACGGGCGTCACAGGTCAATACACTTCAAATTTTCAAATCAAGTATATTACACTCCAGAGAGACTCTATAGATATGGGTTACGTGACTCGGCGGAATGTGAAAGTTGTGGATCGGACCCGGCAGATTTTTATCACCTGACCTGGCTATGTCCTAGGATAGCTGCCTTCTCGGAATTGATTTTTAAAACACTTGGCAAAGTCATTGATTCTCCACTTGATCCAGACCCTATGCTCGCTCTATTGGGGTACTCCAAGCATTTACCTAAGGGGATATGGCGCCTAGTAGAAACGGGCTTCCTATGGCTCGACGTCGAGTAGCGATTTGCTGGTCCCGAGGTCCGACCCCCACCATGACGAGATGGATGCACGATATGACATTTGGCAGCACACAAACTGAACACTATAGCGAGTTATTACCTCTCCGCAATAGACCAAAAAACTTCTGGGGGCTTTACCAAACATATTTACTGACCAAGACTAATAACGCAGATAGTGCCAATACATCTGAATCATAACACGTCCGTACGAAATGCAAGACCTCTGACTTGGGGTGGCATTATGTATTGCACTTGTCTTCGAAGTCTGCTGTTGATACTGCTGATTCAGTTGTAGGAATAGGGGGGATCAACATTGAGATGTAATGTAAATTCTTTTTTGCGGTGCACTGTTTAGTGGTTATAATGGATACGCGGCATCATAGGTTGCTGAAACTGTCTTACACTGTGGCAAACTGTGATTGATGACTGAAACTGCAAGAATGCTATGTCTCTATTTTATTTAGTATCTTCAATAAAAATGTAATTTAAAAAAAAAAAAAAAGTATGGCTGAATGTAGGGACATTGATCGCACAAAAAGGTACACCCTGGGAAATTACATCAATGTGCATATTTGACCCTGACCCACATGGCCAATTAGATGACTGTGAAGGTGTGAACTAGCTGTGGCCTCATTGCTCATGAACAACAATCTCGCAACCCCCCAACATAGCCCCACGTCCATGTATTATATAGGGCTGTGCGTAAAAATGTCAAATTCTGTAGCAGGCCTGAAGTAGTGTCCCCCATCACATGTGACAACAGAACATCTCTTTGCATACCTACTCGCACTCAACTGCATGGACACAGCCTGTTTTGATGGATCACATTAATCCACATGTAAGAAGTTGGACACCATCCTCACATTGCTGAAGAAACGTAAGAGCACTGCTCTACCAGCAAGTATCCCAACCACAATGTCTGGCTCACAGAGCTGAGGCTGTCATTAGGGACTCACCCACAAGTGAAATGCGACAGTCAGTTCCTCCCTGTGTACGGACAATGCTCATTGAAGGCACACGATTTATCATAACAATCACCACTCATCACAGTTGAACACTAGTGAAGTTGCGTAGACTTTATTAGCATGTGCGTGTCAATACGGGCAAGACAAGGGCCACAACACAACATGCAGACCAATGCTTCAGACCCTTACAGGCAGCATAGGAACATGTCGAGGTGCAAGAAATGGGTAGGCAAAAATGTACTCCAATCAATACGGATGGCAACGGTCTCAGCCCACCTTGCCTTGCTGGACGAGTCATGTGATGTTTGGCGTCTGCTCACTGCCCCCTGTCAGGGGACACGACTCACAGCCCATGGGATCTGCATTGTGCTGTACCACCGGACTGCGCCGACTGTCTGCTCTGCTGACGGTGAGCAGGTGAAAGTGTCCAACAAGGTCACATGTCGTACTACATTGCCATGTGTGTACTCTCCCTCCAGCAGTATGTCAGATTTTGGAATGTTGCCAAACGACACTGTGCAGCTTCGCCCATGGGACTGCCTCTCCTTGCACAGGTGTGTGTCAACACGCGTAGGTGCACGCACATGCAGTCTGAGTCCAGGCGAATGCAGACATGTCCACTGTTGTGGTGGGATATGTGACCATTCTCCAAGGTGCAACAAGGTGTTGTTACCTGTGCTCTGGGTTACAATCCGTTGTGGCTACAGGAACGTTGTCACTCGTTCATGAATGCAAGCGCAGCTTCATGGGCAATCAGTTCCAAGAGGACGTTGTTGTCGACTTCAACGAACAAGAGGGAGACCCAATCCGTTAACTGGTTTGGACAGATGTGCTCCGTCAACGCCGTTTCACCACTTCGCAAAACAGACCAATAGGGGAGTGCCTCGATGTGGTCACTGCACACGATGACTTGTGCAATCTCCCATGCCCAACTGCCAGCGCATATGCCAAATATCAAAGCATCCCATGCACGGGTATCACGGTTACACTCCTGGTCGTGGGCCAACAGGGGCTCACACACGGGTCATAATCCAGTTCAGCTACCATTGTGTTGGATAGGCAGACATCCATGGGCCACTCGAATGTGCATGATCGACAGTGCAACCAGGGCTGGACGCAGGTGACGTAAGCAAGTCGGAAGCTCAGATGGTAACTGATGCGCAACACTGCCAGTGGCAGTGCTCCCAACAGATGCAGCATGCGTGCATGGTACAGTTCCACGTGACTGGGGTTGTGCATGTGCCCGGGATGGCCTGCCATTGCGTTTGTTCGTCTCGTAGACCCGGCACTCTTCTGACCAGTTATGTGGATGATATGCCACATCTCGGAGCAATGAGTCATATGTGTGTGCGAGGTTTGGATGTATGGGTTGTTTTTTACTTAAGTGTCAAGGGCATCCCATGCAGGAGTACCTCAAGCAGGGACTACTGTGTGTGGGGTGTGGACAAGTTGGTCTTTCATTAGCCCAGTTCGTGGTGTGGGAGTCATCAATATCTGGTATGGTATCTCTCTCAGAGGGTGCCAGCCTGATTCAAGTCCAAGGTCGGAGGTGCAGATGTCCTTCCGCCTTATGTATTGAGGCAAAGGAGTTTTGATCCCTAGTGTTAGTCTGACTACTGCTTGCATTTTTGAAATGTGATGTGGCCTTCGCACTGCGATTCATGCCAGGCCTTCGGCTTATGGTGCACCAATAGCGATACACACACAACACTTGGCATGTATGGGCCAAAAGCCCGATTGGCCTTGTGCTCCTTGTACAATGTCTCTCTTTCTCTCCCTCCCTCTCTCTCCCTCTCTATCTCTCTCTTTCTCTCTCTGTCCTTTGATGAGTGCATGACACACCTTCTTAACTTGAATTTTGTCTTGTAGGCTGTGACTTACAGATTGTCCAGGGATGACCCGCTAGGACTCTTCCAAATAGTTGTTTTGAGTCAAATTTGAATGTGATATTTTGTTTGGAATTTCAATGGTGAATGAAAGATTCTCCTTTTTCTGTCCACACATGAATGTTACTAGTTGTAACTGTGCGACATCAGGCGAATGATTTTGTACATGGTTTTGTGAAGTTGATGTGTAATATGTTGGTTCGGGGGGGCAGTGCCCCAGGGGGGGCATGTGTGTGGTGGCAGTGGGTATTGTGGCCCTCTTGGGTGTCCAAGCTGCATGATTGTTGGCTCCACGGCATCTGTTGTTCTTCAGGTGTGGCTCTAGGCTGGGCTCCCTTTCATGGTGCAGGTTGTCGTACGACTTTACACCAGGTAAGAGCAGGTGTTAATTCCCTACTGCTAACGTGCCTTATCGCCTGTTTTGTGATCTTATCGCGGATCTGGCTGGTCGTTGAGAATGTTGTGACGTGGTGTTGTCACGTTTTTTTGCACGGGAACGCCTACTCTGCATCTCATTAACGTTAGTTGCCAGTGTCATCTGTGGCGATGTTTTTTGCGGTTGCTATCGCAGGTAAACTGGTGATGTGGGCTGTTAGCACCAGCTTGTGAATAGGGAGATAAATTTATCACGACTTTGGCTGCTATAAAGTGCCGATAACTCAGCAATAAGTCCTTGAGAATATGCCCCATTGTCTAGCCAGGACACCGGCTGCAACTGCTACTAGAAAGGAGGCCTAGTAGATGTCGGAACTGCCAGTTCCAATAAAAATGGGGCATGATCAGATAGTGGTCTAGCCATATGTTCCACTCTCATTGCCCATGCACTCACTTCTTTACACAACGGCCAAAAGTCCAGACAGGATCAAGAGCCATGCACAGACGAGACAAATGTACCCTTCATCACATTTGGATGCCGTACCCTCCATATGTCCACATGCCCCTCTAAATGCATTATCTCCTGTACTATGTGTGCCGCCTGTTTCCCATGCCAATCCATGGTAGTGAATCTATCCATTCCCGGGTCCAGGCATACATTGAAGTCACCACCCCAAATAACCCGGGCAGCAGGAAGCAAACCTAACCTCCTCCAGACCTCCCTGTAAAAGGCAGGATCATCGACATTTGCCCCCTACGTGTTAACCACCACCACCCTCGACCCTCCCAGGATGCACTGTACCAATAGGAATCTGCCTTGATCACCCAATCCAGTACTAAGGACTAATGGAGTACCCTTTTTCACTAGGAAGAGGACCCCTCTGGAATACGAAGAGTATGATGAGGCCACCCTGACAGCTGACCAGCACTTCCCCACATTCTGCTCGGTAGGTTTTGTCAGATGCTTTTCTTGCAACAGGGCTGCTTGGACCACATGTCTATCCAAATATGCTAGCAGTCGTCTGTTTTTTTAGGGACTGTTCAGACCCCGATCATTCCATGTCAGCAGGTTAATCAAGCCTCCCTGGGGTGCCATTTGCCTTCTTTAGTCTCATACATGAACACAGTGTTATCCCCCATCCAGACGGCCCATCAGGTGCACCTTCACATATCCTGCACTGCAACAAAAGCAACCCACAAACATACCACCCCCCACCCACTTCAGCCAGCCCAATACGCCGAAGACATTCACAGCCCTCAGAACTGTGTGCACACAATGATCGTGCACCAACAAATACATCTCCCATCAGGGGGCAGTTAGTGCCTGTCTGTCCTCTCCCAAGTACCTGGGAGGTGGCTAAGTGTTCCCATTAAATCAGTGACCATCATGCCAACTGACAGTTTTCCCACAGGCCACTCCACCCTCCAGCAACCCTATATGACTGCCCATAAAATGGGATTCATAGACAGGACATCAATGCACTCTTAACAAAGCATGATCATCTTGCCGGAGACCCCAACAATATATTCATAAACAAAAACAATGATACCGCCCTCCCTGGTCCCTCACTCATGGTCAGACCGTGAGTTCTCTGGGCTTTTCCCGCTGTGCTTCAGCGATTTCACTTACTCTATAGCACTCTTGGGAGTCATAAAGATCTTCTGTTTTTCCCCCACTTCGATGCGCAGCCGGGCAGGATATAGCATTGTATACGTAATGTTCTCGGCCTGCAGTTCCTTTTTCACTTGGAGGTAATCCTGCCTCGCGGCCTGCACTGCGACAGTGAAATCCGGGTAGAACTTGATTGCATTCCGTTCATATGTTATCTTTTGTTTCTCTCGTGCAAGGCGCAGCACAGTGTCTCTGTCTCGATAATTTAGGAGTTGTGCAGTCACTGGGCACGGCGGGGCCCCGGGAACTGGCTGCGAAGCCAATGACAGATGAGCCCGCTCCACCAGCATCACCGCAGAGAGATTCTCCAGCCCAAACACCTCCTTCAGCATTGTCTCGATATATATCTCCATCCTGCTTATGTTGGTGGACTCAGGCAGACCCAAAATGCGAAGATTATTCCGTCGCGATCTCGCCTCGACGTCCTCATTCTTGACCTGGATGATGGCCAGCACCTTCTCCATATTCAGGCGCTTGGTCATCGCTGCTTGGAGGCCGTCCTCCATCACCGAAATGTGCCGCTCCGCCTCCCTAATCTGGCACTTTGCTTATCTAGCCGCATTGCAAAATGGTCCAATCGCACATTGAGAGCACCAATCTTGCCATTGATTCATTGGAGGCTGTTTTGCATGGTCACTAACATTGCCTCAAGTATAGACCTCCCCATCTCCAGGGGGTCCTGCTCCAAGTCTGACTGGTCTCGCTGCTGCGATCTGAAGGACCAGCGGGCCTCAAATGTGAGGCGTGTTTCCTGCTTATCCGTCTTCCCCATCGCTGTTTTAATTCTCCTTTATTTGCCGCTGTACACTATCCAAACAGCAGGATGTCGTTCAACACCACAATTCAGGCCCACACACGCCCCAAGCCACGCTGCCCCCTTGCCAACATTTCTTCAATATGAGCCCCAGCACAACTGTAGGACGCTCCCCACTCTAGAGTCCAGACAGGGCCCACACCAATCGATAATCACCAGTAGTCACCAAATTGCAATGGTGCAACTTTCTGGCCACCTGGGCTCACACCGCCCTCCCCTGGCATCCAATCTTGCATTTTTCACTTTTTGGGAGGGAGAGGGG
Organism: Triturus cristatus; assembly: GCF_964204655.1. Taxonomy (NCBI): domain Eukaryota; kingdom Metazoa; phylum Chordata; class Amphibia; order Caudata; family Salamandridae; genus Triturus; species Triturus cristatus. Next base: position 563,993,094 of record NC_140590.1, read on the forward strand.
ACCTGGGCTACCTGCACTCTTCAGCTCCACCGCCTTCGCTGCCTTCACCATGGCGCAGCCCAAGGACAGTCCCTCAGTCCACAAAGCACTAGATCACTCTCCGTTTCCACACAGCTAGGCAGTTATAGTCAATCCTGCGAATTTGCAAGGCACCCAGGCCGCGCCGGGCAGCAAATCCACCGCATCCAGCGCCGAGTCACGTCACAAAATAGTATCACCGCCACCAGCCAGGGTCCAGACCCAGTCTCAAATGTTGCAGCGGGCCCACGGCCACCCCGCAACACGAATCCAGCCTCAGCTCCCACTTCACATCACTGATGAGACCCTCATGCAGCAAAGCTTATCGAACACTTTGTACGGCACAGCACGGCCCTCCCAAAACCTGCCGCAGTCACCTCGCCTGCTCCCGGGCCGCGATTCTCAGGGAGGGTCCCGCAGCTCACCTTCATCTATGTCATCCAGTGAAATCGAGTCCCGAGTTCGGGTCTGGAAGCCCCAGCACTGCCACAGCGCACTACTCCGCACAGCTCACAGGACGCACTGGCCGACGGGGGCTCCGGTACTCACCGCTCCCACAGATGCACAGCCGGTTCATCGCTTCCCAACGCTGCCACCTCACCAGCGTCAATCTCACCCAGTTCCAGGTGGGGGGGTCAGCAGCTCCCTTCACAGGCTTCTAACAGTTCCGACCCCACGTCACGATCGCAGCAGCCGCCATCTTCCTGCCACAATGCACCCACGGGCCTCCAGCTAAAAGGTCAGTGTTCCGTCTCAACAGGGTCACCCGCACTCCACAACAGGGCTGAGAAGTCACCCCAGTTCCATTCCGCTGCAGAGGGCTATAGATATACCGCTATTTACAGTATTATGGGCAGATAGCTTTACTCAGCCAGCAGAGTCGCTTTAGAAAGCAGCCATCCTGCCGCCGACTCTCTAGCGCCTCCGGGAGTTCCACGTTTTGGAGGTCAGAAAGGAGAAGGAACGAGCCTCCAGTCTGGCTTTCAGTGCCCTAGTGGGAGAAGTTGGCCTGGTATATGCTGGTCACTAGTTAAAGTGGCCACCTTGCACCAGTACAATTCGACTCTTATGGTAGTAGGTTTAAGACAGCCTTTTAAAGAAAGCTATCCTAGTGGTAGCTGTGGAGAGCAGCCTTCAGGCTAAGTCTTTAGAGGAATGTAAAGCAGCTTGTTTTACCTTATAATCTCTTGAATCACTAAATGAAAGGACACTACACAGGTATATATATAAAATATATATGTATTTATTACTAACAACTCTCTGCCAATCTCTTTATGAGATTAGAAGTCAGGAACATATGCACAAATGAACATTTCACAACAAGTTAAGCACAAATATGGCTGGGGCCCTAGGGGCGAACCAGACCATATATTAAAAAAAGAGACTTAGAGATAACGACTTGAGAAGGGACAAGGCCTAGGGCCTTCAGAAGCTCTGGGGCCTTACTAATCCACCCAAGGCAGGGTACTAATTAATAGGGGTACAATTAAGGAACGCAGAGTTCAATTTCGATAGAACGGAACCAAGAGCACAAATTGTACCCCTATTAATTAGTGGTCCGATCAAGGGGGGCGTAGTGAGGGCTGCAATTTATATACATACATTGCTAAGTTAGCATAACCGCGTTAGATGTAGAAACCCATCTTGCCACTTTTGCTGCTTTTGCACACGACACTGCAGTTACATGTTATTATTTGAAGGATGCTTGCTCGCCTTTTCTTCACATGAGAACTGTCTGTTGTTCACATCCCTAGCCGTGAGCCGCGACCTTGGTCTGAACATTGTGTAAAGAAACAGTCTGGGTCACTACAATACTTCGGGAGAGTCTACAAGCAAGTCACTTACAGGGGTAAGTAGTTCTAGAGCCAACACACACAGGAGCACCGTAGTACTGGAGTTACCTCACCCAGGGCAGTCGGGTGCATGGGTGTCTTTTGGTGTCGGGTCGCGGCGTCGTGTTCAATGGGAGCCAAAGAAGACTTGCTGCTTGTGAAGACAGGAGAAGTGTCCGGTGGAATCCAAGGCTGGATTCAGAAGAAGGAAGACCTGAAAGCAGAGGAGACAGTGTTCAAAGTCACTTGGCAGTGACCCGGGGCAAGGAAGATGGATGCCCTCAGTCGTCGGGCGATTCCAGGTGATCACGGGTGTCTTGACTCTTCAGCCACGAGGTCCAGGAGGCATTGACAACAACCAGGAGCTGGATTCGGTGTGTCCCACAAAGTCTGCAGCTTACTGCGGTGTTGGCGACCAGATTGGAGCCAACAAGCCTTGGTAACAGCAAGTCTCGTGGAAAGTATAAAAAGTCAGCGGTGCAGACCAGCACGGTCTGAGGGAGTCACCCAGCGAGGGTAAGTCAGGGCAGGCCTGGAGCAACCAGGGGAGCCCTTTGAAACTGTAGAAAAGTCTTCTGGGGACCCACAAGCCAACCGGCAAGGGATCACAAAGACGCCTCGGGAGGATTCACTCACCAGGAGCCCACGGTCACTCGGGACAAGGTAGGCCTCCGATCTTCGGAGGAAATCCTGCTTGAGGCTTGGACCACACGTGGTCCAATGCACAAGTTCGTTGAACGTCGTGAAGGGGTTGCACTAAAAAATAGTGCCCGGTACCCAGGTATTGCAGTTCCTCGTCACTCGTGGGGTCCACTTGCCTCAGCGTTGCTGGGGACTCACGATGGCCTTGGAGAAGTCAGGAAATCCACTTGCGACCGTTGATGCAACGTTTTGGTGCCTGCCAAGCAGGTGAGTCACTCCTTGATTCCAAGGGAGATTCTTCAGTCTTCCAGATGTAGTGGAACGTCGAAGGTCCAGGATTTTTCTCCAGAGCTTCGTCCAGGGATTTCTAGTTTGCAATGGCAAGGGTTCCCTAACTTATGCTACAAGGAAGGGAGGGACTAGCTCTACGACCCCTCCTGTGGGAGGGTGAGGGGAGTGGGTGGCTACTCCCACTTCCCGTTGTCCAGTTTCATGCCAGAGCAGGAGCAGGTAGCCCCTGAGCCGGTTTGAATTGGCATAAGCACACAGGAGCCTACTGCTCCCCTAGTGCAGGACTTCAAAGTACTCTAGGAGTGCACCCACCCAGCCCCAATACACTACACCCTGTCTGGGAGGTGGTTCCACCTCCCTGTGACAGGATGCCTATTGTTGGGCCTCCTCCACTGCGAGTTTCGGTCAGCAGCAGGAGGTCAGCCCAGTGTCTGTGACTGGTGGCATCCATTTTGTGATGCCAGGGCTCTTCAGGATTCTATCGTGTTTCTACAGTGGGTACATGTCTATCCCTCTAGAAGGGTGGGATCATACTCCCACACCAGTTACTGGTGTGGGGGTATGATTCCAAAGCATTTGGCACCAAACACGACCTGTTTTGATGCAGCCATCCCAGAGTTAGCATTTACCGCGAGGTTATAATGCCCTTAAGAGTATATGGTTTGACCGCATTCACAAACAGCCCCAGAGAATGGACTCTGAGAGCTGCAGAGGGGCCCTGCTCAGGCAGAGGCACCCCCTCACATGGAAACCAAGCACCCTGCCCTCAGGATTGTTAGGGCCTGCCTTAGGGGTGACTGATAGGTTTATATGTGTGTGCAGGTAGAGCTATAGTGTACCTATATCTCAGTGAGGAGTGCTAACACTACCTCACCCAGGCTGCAGTAGCAGGCCTGCGGTGTCAGATTTAGTCTGCTTCCCAGGGGTGGCATAATACATGCTTCAGCCCCTGGTAGGCCTGTGAAGTACCTATGCCCTTGGTACCTACGGTACCATATACTAGGGGCTCATAAGGTACCAAAGTATCCAATCACTAGTGCACCTAATATGCACTCCAAGTTGTTTAGAGAGAACAGAGAGGCTGGGGCCCTGATTAACAGGGTCCCAGCCAGAATATAGCCAGAAACCAGTGCTAACATCAGAAAAATGTGGGGGCAACATAAGGTGCAGATTCTACTCTCCTACACCTAGGCATTGTGGTTAGTTTAGGTGAAGATGATCTGAGATCGCAACCAGCGATGTACGGTTGAATCATGGAGTGCAGATATTTGGGTCCTTGCTGGTGAAGGATGCGTCGGCAGAATCACATGGCTTTGAACTTAATTCTTTTGATTACTGGAAGCCAGAGCAGTTGATTACGAGCTTCTGAGACGGACGATCTTCTAGGAAGATTGACCACAAGCCAAACTGTGGTATTTTGTACTCTTAAGCAAGTTTAGGCAAACCTTGGTAGCCCCCAGATACAGGACGTTGCACTAGTCCAGTTGGGAAGTGGTGAGGGCATGCACAATGGTTTTACGAGACTTTGTCGGGATTAAGTCTAAGATTTTTTTAAGGGCCTTAAGGGTGCCGAAGCACTTCCCTGAGGTGATACTGATCTGATCTTCGAAGGTGAGTTTGGAGTCAAATCCTAGATTTTTAACTTTATGTTTGGGTTCCGGTGGATGGCCAAGGGCGACGGGCCACCAGGCTGAGGTCCAGAGAGAGGGGGCTCTCCCTACTATCAGAAGGTCTGGTTTATTTGCGTTCGATTTCAGGCAGCAGTCGGCCATGCAAGTGATGACTGGAAATGATTTGCTGAGATATAGTCAGGTTACGAAAGGGTGACAATTAGTTGGGTGTCGTCACCATACTACGACACCATTAGAACTTTAGGTTAAGCAAACCCCAAAACAACACTTTGCATTAGGTTTGCAGCACTTTTTATATGCAAACCAGGTGCAAAGTGTAAGCAAATATACCCCATAAAGTTAGGATTTGAAACATAACACAATGAGATTTGTAACTTATGAACTCCAAGTAACTAAAGGGTCTCTGTGACAAAAGTAGTATCCCATTGATCTATCTACTTAAAATACAAATCTGTGATCTTCGTGTAACACGTTGTTCTTTGCAGCGGGAACATTAACCATTTCTGCTACTTTATCATGAGACAAAACTGTGACTAGACAAATTACAGATCCCTCCATCAAGTGCATTAACCACTAGAATTATCATACCATTGTTATTAAACCCTGAAAAATGCCGGGCACACAAAGATCCCTGCAGGCGGCTCTTATCTCACCCCAGCCTGTCATACGAAGTTGCCCCCTCGAGCTTGGTGCCCAGTGCAGTAGCACCGCCGTAAAGCCAACACTGCACTTGCTCCCATCCTAATGATAAATGAGCACAGTAGGTTCAGCTCTAGGGAGACACTGGGGCGTTGCTTGATTAGGAAAAGCGATTGGTGTAGAAGTCCATCCAATATTTCTTATGGAAGGGACCACTGCCTGTTCCTAAAAAATATTTTGTTAAATATTCTCCTTCCCATTTGGGAATGGCTACCACTACCTTTTAATAATCGGTAAATGTGAGAAAGTGCCATCTTTCTTGCATGGTATGCCCCCACTTTTTGCTGAATTGCTGATGTACTTTGACTGAGTGTGCCCTGGGCTCCTGCCAATCAGTTGCCCAGGGCCTGTGTTCCTTCCCTAAAACTGCATTGAAGCCTAAACCCAATTGGCATCTCTGGCCACATGTCAGCCCCTTGTAAATGGTACCATAGGTACCCAGGGCACTGTGACCAGAGAAGGCCCCTAAGGGCTGAAGCACTTATTGTGCCACCCTTCGAGGCCCTGTACCCTGACACACACACACTGCCTTTGCAGGCTGAGTGTCTGGGTGCAGAACATAACAAAGAGACGACATGGCACACATCCCTGTGTGAACAGTTATAAGGGGGGGGGGGGGAATGCACACCTTTACACCATATTTTGTTCTGGTTTTTCCAAACGTACTTTAGTATGTGTGCAGCTTGGTAAAGGTGCCTTGCCCAATTGACACCTTAAAGATTAACATCACTGAAAATTGGAGCGTGTCTGCGCCCCAAACCAAACGCACTGCAAAATGTGCTGCATTAGCAATACTTAATTCCTTTTTAACCGCTTTTAGCTTGTTTCAATCGTCCTTTTACTCTTCCGCTTTATTTAGCTCTCTTGATTTATTGTTCCCACGCGACATCATGCGCCCATTTTCCAAATTTCGAGTTTTCTGACTGTGCCCCTCCGGACCTCTTGAAAGAACATGACTGCTGCGAAGTTCATCAAAGGCAGTGTTTAATAAATGAAACCCAATGCATTTCGGGCAAAGAAATGCCCTTCGTCAGGGGTCACTGTGAACAACAACAAAAGTAACAACCAATAAGTATTAATCATACTGCTTCGACATGTTAAATTGCTCTTTTTGCTACATCATGTTAAGTTTGTTCATACCAATATTTGCTTGCAAACTCAATTATTGTATTACCCTGATTAACTCCTCCTGTCATTTTCCTGCCAATCTCCCATCATTGTCAATAAGATACTTTTGAAGAATTATATCTCTCCCTCCCTATCCTAGTACGATAACCGTTAATCTATCATCGCGGTAAGGCTGCGTGTGCCATTTCGAGTTATCCCCACAATCTTTATCTCTCCCCGTGCTGCACACGTTGACGGTCATTTTTCATTGTGCCACATTGAATTAACTAGTGTTATTCATTATAATTCGTAGATACACACATACCTGCCGCAAAACGTTTAAAAACCGTGCGTCCTTCTCTACTTCTCAATTCCTCACGTGATTGTTGGAACATCTACGTTCATTTTTTAAGTCAGTGTCAATCTGAGAATGGAATGAACTTCAAAGTCCGTCATGGTGTACATAATGACACTATTTTTGTATTACAGGTGGACATTTTGACTGTGAAGCTGAGTTGTGTTGATCACATTGCATTATGGGGTATGTAGTATTTACCCTATGAACAACTTCTGTAGTCTACCTTGTTGGAGGGAAAGTCGGAACAGCTGATTGATCGGGAGGGATTTAAAAACGTAAGGAAGTGTGGGAGGAATAATGACTTTTGGTTATGAAGAGAAGGACGCGCGGTTTTTAAACATTTTGCGGCAGGTATGTGTGTATCTACGAATGATAATGAATAACGCTAGTTAATTCAATGTGGCACAATGGAAAATGACCGTGAACGTGTGCAGCACGGGGAGAGATTAAGATTGTGGGGATAACTTGAAATGGCACACGCAGCCTTACCGCGATGATAGATTCAGTGAATCCAGTACCCAAAGATCCCCCTTGACGCTCCTGACGATGCCTGCAGCCTCAACTCCAGGGACCCCCCCAACCGCGACCAGCAGAGGGTAAGATTTCTAGACGCCAAAAGACACCCCTGCACCCGGCGCCCTGCGGCCCCCTGTGCCCAACTCCTGGGTGCCTACCTAACCTACAGCTTCCCAACTTACCTCTCAAAGTGGTGGTCGCACCTGAAGAATCACTGTCTCCGAGTTCGCAGCCTTTGTTCGTCTTGCAGCTTTCCCATTGAAATCCATTGAGCGCCAGACGACTCAAAAGCACCCTGCACCCAGCCACCCGAGGGCTCCTGGAAGTGCAGCATCTGACCTGTTCTACTTCCCCACTTGCCCTGTGTAAGTGACCAGGAGCCCAGCTCCCACAGCCGCGTGGCCTTCCTGCTAGCAGCCACCAACCAAAAGCCCCCTGCCCGCCATAGGCTAACATTGGGCCTACTCTCTCTGCACCCGGCTGCCCCTGTGCCGCTGAGGGTGTAACAACTGTACCTACCTGACCCTGGGAGACCCCTCAGTCTATGCCCAGAACCTTAACCTTGACAGTCGGGTACTCACCTGAAAGCCGATAACCTACATTTTCTCTATAGGGTAACATTGACTGGTTTTCACCTGGAAATGTTTCTGTCCAGTTTTGAAACTTTGAAATATTCACTAAAAATCACCCGATCAACGAAAACGAAATTACTCACCTGTTGCCAGGAGACATCCCAGTGCTGGATCTTGGTGCCTAGCACTGATCCTGAAAAGTAATTATAACTGCGATTTTCCGATAACCAAACTTTCCTCCATAGGATAACATTGCCTGGTTTTTGCCAGAAATTCTTCTACGTGTCGATTTTTGAAACATACAAATATTCCTTAAAAATCGCCTGTGTAACAAAAACGATTTCTTTCAACTGTTTACAGGAGATGCACCAGGGCTGAATCCAGGATCCAGCCCCGAGTAAGAAAAACCTATGCAAAGTAATTGATATTGCCTTTACTTAAAAATTCCCATTGAGCTCAATGTTATAATTGTGTTTAACTTGTGTTGCCTATTGCAACAACTGTAACTATTGCATTTAAAAGTCTATTGCTTATTGAAGGTATACAACTAGAGCATTTCATTCTGAGAAAGTATTTTGATACCTACTTGTGGTTCTAAAATAAAAACAACTATATATTTTTATATACAAAACAATTGGCCTAGAGTTCAGTTCTTGAGTGTGCGAAACCATTTGCTGACTGAGTGTGTACAACAAATGCTTTACACTGTCCTCTGATACTGCCTTACTGCTCGGCCACTCTACCACTTTAGAGAGTAAGGTTATATCTAACTTTAACCTCTGCCAAACCTCTGGGGACTGTTGGACTCTGAACACACTGTACCTACCATGGTGCAGTATATACAGAGCCACTTTCTTACAGTAAAAAAGTATATGTTTTGCAACGCTAATTTGGGTGCAAAACATTAATACATACCACTGCAATTCGGTATTTTGAAGGGACGCACAAAACATGTCCCTTCCAAATACAAAATCGCGAATCCACATTGTGATAACAAGTTATTATATCACAATTTGGCTTTTGTACATTTACAAATGCTTTTTTGCTGTCGGAAACGGTCCAATTCTGGGAATTGGGCTGTTTGCAACCTCCCAAAAACAAGTTTGTATATAGGGACCTTAATTAGAGAAGGTTGGATTGTGACCACTCAAAATATGAATTTTCTTAACCGACCTATTTGTGCACAGGTCAGATTGAAAAATTATATTTATGGTCACAAACATGCTGGTTGCAAATTACAGCCAGTATTTTGTGAGTGGGAAGTAGTACACCTGGCTTTTGGTGATGCAAGATGTGTGAGCACCTTTGATTTAACCAATTTGCATTAGCAGATCTCGCATAGCCCTGGTGTGAAGAGAAAACGAACAACACAGATATTAAGAGCATAGATATATAACTCCCTTATTAGGGAAATATCAGCACCCTGATCTGGGAGGGAACGATGTCTTCTATAGTCACACTTTCATCAAGAAGGCATGTTGTGCAGGAACCTACACGAAAAATGCACCATCTGCCAACCGCTGGTATGCATCCCCTTCCACACCAGGTAGCCATTTTTTCCTTATTTAGGGTGTAATATATCTATGCTCAGGTAGGAGTCACCTGGGTCTCCTGGTTTTATGTACTTTATATCTGGAGATTAGGCCTCTTTCATTAGGGATCCTTAGCCATGAAGAATGTCTATGACCTATATAGGCTAAACATCAGGGCAGAAACATGTTGGCTTATGGAGATGGATTGAGCCTTTGTCCTCAAAATACCATACCATTCTTGTTTTTAGACATACCTGAGTACCCCACTATTAAAGGTGATAGACCAGGGAGCTTCAAGGTAATTTTAGTTTATTTGGATTCCGCCATCTGTCCAGTAGATCTTTATCCAGGAGATCGTGTCCACCCTGGTGGCATTGTCCTACCAGGGGGGTAGAGTTTGCCAATGATGAAGCATGCTACAAACTGTGTGTGAGGCTTCTTCGTCCATAAGATTGGTCTTCCCATGCTTTCCTAACAGTATTCCTCTGGCATCCAAACTGGGCCAGGACTTATGTTCCTAAATAGGCAAATAGTCTGTCTTCTTCCCGTGTGAGCTTCCGTACTTTGTTGTGGTACATTGTTTTGATAATGGAGGGTGTACGGTTGCCTTACCTACCCCTCTCTACTAATGTGGTAAAAGAGAAACCAAGCCACCCTTCAATCGTTGGGGATAGTGATTTTGATGATATGTTGGATTTCTGTGGTTCCTTGTGACAAGCGGACCACGAGAACTTGGTTGATGAAACAAACCTCACTGTTCTTTATTCGTATATTGGAACCACTGTTTCTTGTCTTTCAGTGTAGATCATTCGAAACAAATATTTTGAAGCTGGAAAACAGGTTTGAAGCCATCTCTTAAGCCATCTCTTATCTACAATCATAAGGCCGAATACATTCCACCTGCGACATGTGTATAATATGTTAACTGGACCATGTTGATAGAGGCCATGCCTGGTTTCTTTCCCTATCTCACTTTTCTTTTTTAAAAATCATGGGTGAAGTCTGCCCCAAAATAATCTTTAAAGAAAAGTATCAATTACAGTTTAATTTACACTACATCCATGTATGAAAATTATTATGACGAACATTAGTAACAACTCATCGCAAAAGGAATGCCTTTAAATATACGTTCAATGATTATTCGATCTATGTAATAACACTGGATTGCTTTTTTATGACTTAGTCAATTAAGGAACTAACCGACAGTTCATTCCAACCAATTAGCTATCAAATGTTGGCAAACTGTGGGAAAAATCTATTCACAACATAAACAGTATTTGATTTCTTTCCCTGTCTTCGAATTACAGGCAGGCGTGGTCAGATAACCAAGCAGCCAAAAATAGCAACATCAATGTGGAAAGGAAGTGTCTTCTTTTAGATGCACTGTCATGCTGGCAAGTGTTTCAAGGTAGTTAGTAACCTGTCTTAGCCAGTGTGAGAAGTAGGACTGTCAGATGATTGCCTGGTTTCAGCCAGATGTTTTGAAGTTCTTGTTCTGTGTTGCAGTGCTCTAGGACACCTAAAGAAGGCATTGCATTGTAACAAGACTGCAGTTAGCTTTAGTGACACCCGGTACGACAATCTTCATTCCCCTACCCACCTCTTTCTTCACTAATTTTCTCACTACACTCTCCAAACCTGTCCCTCATCTCTCCCTAGCCCTTCTCTCACATTTATTTACTTTATAGCGTTACTCATCCCAATGTAGAGTGTTAGAGCGCTTTACACAGGCATGTTATAGAACAGAGGTCCTCAAACGTTTTTACTCTGAGCCCCCCTAAGCAAAACTTTTGAGGGTGGGCCCCCTTACAAAACTTTAGGGCAAAGACTGGGGGAGCGGGAGGGACATGGCTGCGTGCAGGGAAAGGAGCTTATGAGATAATTTCAGGAATGCTTTTCCTATAGCTTATGAACCGCACTAATTATGAGATTCATGCATCAAATGCATCAAACAAAACTGATATTTTCCCAAACAAACTGCTCTCCATAATTGGGGTGTTGTGATCCCCTCACACTCTTTGACCCCAATGCAACTACATCTGCTGCACCAATGATAACTGTAGTCGTGAGTAGCAGGCTATCTTCATTGCATCTTTTACATCTTCCACTCCATGACGGATCATCACCTCGGTCTTAATGCTTGAAAGGAAAATAAGCTTTGATGCCCCTTTTTTTAAATGTAGACAGTTATAACTGTGATGCAGTGGGCCCTTAAATCCCTGGGCCCCAGTCCTGCTGCATCTGATTCCTTAATGATAACCAGCAGTTGCCACTTACACACTTGGCAGCACTACCAGCTTCACTTATGAATGTCCCTAAAAAAAACCCACTTATATTCTCCCCTTCTTTGGGGTATCTCTCTGAAGAAGCTGTCTTGGCCATTTGCAAACATAAAAATGAGTCCCCATACAGTGCACCCTATTCTGGGCCTTCTCTTTGACAAATATCTATGAATCTCGCTCATTTTCTCTGTCTTCTAGAACATTACTGTGAGGCCCCAGGAATAGAGAGGATTAGGGCTCTGCATGTGAATGCAACCCTGCTGGCCTTCTACCTGCCACCCCATGGACACACCTATCACACAAAAACTGCCCCTGAATGGTTAATACTGAATTTGAGGTGCCTCTGCCTGAAAGCAAAGGGTGTGGTGGTAGTGAAGAATTTTTATTTTTTTATTTTTTTTTAAAACCTTTATTTTCAAAAGTCTGGACACAGCTATTCAGCCGACAACCCGGAGGTTCGGCAGCTTCGATAAAGAGGAACAGAAACGTGTCCACAGTACAGTGAAGGAGGAGTGCAAAGATTCCATTTTTAAATAAACACAAAACACACAACAACCCCCAGCAAGGCAAGAACACTGAATGCCCATGGTGAAAGCCCCCCAGGGGAGGCAGGACCCCAATCATCTACCAGTTACAGTACTATGAAAAGAGGAAGAAGGGGGACAGCAGAGGCCAAAGAAGTCCATTAACCATACTGAGCTGGAAAGAAGGTTAGGAGGAAAGCTGTTCCTCGGGGGGATCCAAATCAGGGGCAAGACATATTCCCCCCCTGTATTGATTCCACCGCCCCCAGATGGCGTGCCACTTCCGAGGGCGGCCTCTAGCGCAATATACCGTCTTCTCCCTTAGCATACTCCAGTCCATATTTTCTTTCCACGCGGTCAATGTGGGGGGCCCCGCGGAGCCCCACAATCGCGCGATATCTCTCTTAGCGACCATGTTACCCAGAGTCACCCATTGGGTCTGTGCCTCATCGTGGTCAGTGGGCCCCCAGACATTCAGGAGGCAACACCGCGCTTCCGGCTGCATAGCAATGCCCGTCACCTCCCCCATCACTGCATGGACTCTCCTCCAGAATTCCGTAATGACACCACATTCCCAAATGATATGCAGGAAAGTACCCACCATACCACATCCCCTCCTGCATAGGCCGTCCTCCGAGAATCCCATGTGGACCAGCCTTGGCCCCGTCACATACACTCGATGCAGTATTTTAAGCTGCACCAGCCTCAGACGCGACGGGATCGCAACCTCCTTAGGAGAGGAAACAGCAGACTGCCAATCCTCGTCATCCAACTCGAGGCCATCCCTAGTCCACTGGTCCCTCAGCCCCAGAAGCATATCCGCCCGGACGTTGATCAGTTTCTTATAGATGAGCGAGATCGTGCTCTCGGGCATATGGCCATCAAGGACCCGGTCCTCCAAAGGAGAGGACTCAGGCACCTTCTCACCCTCTATGAGGACTGATCGGAGGGCGTGACGCACCTGAATATAGCGGAAAAACTCGGATGGCCCCAGCTCATACTCCTTCTGCAACTCTTCAAAGGACTTCACCCTCCCCTTAATCAGCACATCTCCGACCCTGGAGATGCCGATCAAGTCCCATTTGTCAAAGCCTTTTGTGTGCCAAAGCCTACCCATTCTCTCAGATTCAAACAGCGGGGTAGCGAGGGTGAGCCTATCCTTCCAGCCCAGCGAGTCAGTTGCCATCTTCCACACACGCACCGCCACTCCAGTGGGCCCCGTGAGGGACGAGTCCAGGGACCGCGAGTACAATACCCTGTAATAGTTACCACCACGCAGCAACCACCTGTCCATGGCATACCCAGGGCTGAGGGCAGGGCCATAAAGCCCATGATTAATCGCACTCAGCTGGGTAGCCCAATAGTACCGTCGGATGTCTGGAAGCGCAATACCCCCGTCGTACCATGGAAGCGTCAACTTTGCAATAGCTATTCGCGGCCGCCCATCCCACAGCAACGTTCGTTGGAGGCATTCGACCTCCCGAAAGTAGTTGGCCGGTACCCAATCCAAAGTATTCTGCAGTGCGTAGAGGAACCGGGGAAGAGACATCATTTTGAACAGGGCCGCGCGCCCAACGAGGGAGAGCGGTAGCCTCCGCCAGCCCTCCACATCCCGCCTCAGGCGCGCTAGGGGGGGGAGCAGGTTCCTCTCATATCGCACAGCAGAGTCCATGGAGATAAAGATCCCCAGATACACGAAGCCCTGCTGAGCGACCTGGATCGAACAAGTTCGAGGGATCGGTGGAACCTCGCCACTAAGAACATATAAATACGATTTACTCCAGTTGATAACGAGACCCGAGTTCCTACCGAAAGATGTGAGTACGTCACAGACCACTATAAGTGATTTCTTGGGTGAGGCAAGATACAACAGGATGTCATCAGCATAAAGCGAAATACGGTCCTCGTGTTCAGGCGACCATCTAAGTCCCCGTATATCCGGGTGCCAGCGTATCCACGCAGCCAGCGGCTCAAGGGCGAGGGTGAACAACAATGGCGACAGGGGACAACCTTGCCGAGTACCCCTCCCAAGCTGAAACGGAGTCGACGCCCGGCCATTTACCACCACACTCGCAAGAGGTCCCTCATACAGCAACCTCACCCAGCTCAAAAAACCGTGGCCAAAGCCGAACTTGGTCAACACGGCCCACAAATATGCCCATTCCACCGTGTCAAAGGCCATCGTGGCATCAAGAGACGCCACAATAGCTGGTTCACGCAGCGTGCCCGCCCTGGCGATTACACCATGAAGGCGCCGAAGATTTAACGCAGTGTTACGGTGCGGGATGAATCCGGATTGATCCGGGTGGACCAAGTCACCGAGTACCCTAATCAATCGGGCCGCCAGGATTTTAGCCAGAATTTTCGGCTCTGCGTTAAGGAGTGAGATAGGCCTATATGAGGCGCACTTATCTCGGGGTTTGCCCTCTTTGTGTATAACCACAATTGTCGCCAGTCGCTGATCCAACGGGAGGGCCCCACTCCCCCGCGCCTCCACGAACATGGCGCGCAGGTGAGGGGCGACCCTATCCGGAAACAGCTTGTACAGGTCGACCGGCAAGCCGTTCGGACCCGAGGCCTTGCCCGAGTTCAACGCGCGGATAGCCCCCGCCACCTCATCGACCGTTATGTCTCCATCTAGATCATCCCTATCTATATCGGAGAGACAGGGCAATGCGATATCACGCAGGAGGTCACGCGAGTCCTCGGGCGGCCTGTCCGACACTGAGGCATAAACCATACGGAAATAGTCCGAGAAACACTGTACAATCCTCTCAGGTTCCACAATCACCTCTCCCCCCTCTCCCGTCAACTCCGGCACTACTCTATTAACCCGTTCTTTTTTGTCCAGCCAAGCCAGGAGTTTCCCGGCCTTGTCACCAACATCATACAGACGGCCCTGCTGTTCCCTACTGAGGGTCTTAGCGGCATTCGTCACCAGGTCCTTATAGTCGGATTGCTTCAAGCACAGCTCATGCAGTGAGGCCTCTGTAACCTCCTCCTCCAGCGCTCCCTCCAAAGCCGCGATCTCCTCCTCAACCTGCAAAACCTCGCCATCTCTCCGCCGCTTGGCAGCCACTACAAGGGAGAGGGCTTCCCCTCGCAGCACGGTCTTAAATGCTTCCCACAGTGACACTGCCGAGTCCACGGATCCCTGATTGTCCTTGAAAAAATTATCTACTGTCTTTACCAGCGCGCTGCGCATCTTGGGGTCTTGGAAGTACCAAGGGTTGATAGGGGCCACCCTTCCCCCTTCCTCCCGACCTAGATCCAGCCTGACCCACACTGGCGAATGGTCAGATATACCACGCGCCATGTGCCTGGCCTCGGACACCAATGAGGCATGCGCAGCCAGAGTGAGTAGGTAATCAATCCTAGAAAGGCTACCATGCGCCCCGGAGTGGAAAGTTTATTGGCTCTGTGTGGGGTGCCGGAGCCTCCAGCAGTCTATGAGGCCAAGCGTGTCTAGAAAGTCTGGAAGCCACTTCTGAGCCCCCCCTGTGTCTCTGGGCAGGTATCTATCCAGCAGACCGGAGCCAACAGCGTTGAAATCACCTCCCACCACAAGCATACCCCCCGGGAGATCCAGCAAGGCCCTACCCAGATCTGCAAACGTGGAGGCCTGCAGGGCCGGCGGGACATAAACCGAAACTAAAACCAAAGTTCTTCCTTCCCACCGCCCCGCCACCACCACAAACCTCCCCCTATCATCAACAATGGTGGAGTCCACCTCAAATGGTAGCGAGGCTCTGACTAGGATGCCCACACCCCTGGACTCAGAGGAGAATCCCGAATGAGCTATGAATTTATAACCCTTCCTATTCAGAGCATAGCACGTATTACCTATAAGATGCGTCTCCTGCAGCAGGGCGACATCCGGCAATGACCGTTTCAAGAATTGCAAAACAATCCCACGCTTAATGCGATCCCCCAAACCATTAACATTCCAGCTTATAACACTTAAACCCCTACCCCCCATCCCCAAACGTAAAGAGGCCCACCCCACACCCGAAGAGCCACCATGGAACAGTCCTGGAAATAATCACTATGCCTTGCGGAAACAAACCCCCCAACAACAAACCCAAAATCCCGGAAACCCCCCCCACCCTGCACCCCTGCTGCAGCTTACAAAGTCCCCCCAACTTGCAGTGTGCCTGTCGCCCTACCAAACCCAAAATCTACAAAAAGTACCCTAAGGGAGGAAAGAGCTCCCCTCGTCCTCCCACAACCTCCGTATTTACTGCAAGTCATTATCTAGAGTCAGTCCGAGTCAGTCCGGTTCCGAAGACATCAACCTTGTTCATCCCGGCCACTGTCCCCGTCTACGGCAGTGTCCTCTTCCGTGCGTCGTCGAGGCAGAGCGTCCAGCCATTCATCCGCCATGGCAGGCGACTCAAAGAAGAATGTTCGGTCTTCATACACCACACGTAGTCTGGCAGGGAAGAGCATGGCGTATTTCAGTTCCCTCTCCCGAAGCCTCCTATTCACCCCCAGGAAGCCCTGCCACTGCCTCTGCACCTGCTGGGTGAAGTCAGGATAGAAATTCACCGACGCGTTCTGGAAGGGGACCGGGCCCGTTACCCTCGAGGCCTGCAGGATAGCGTCCCGGTCTCGAAAATGAAAGAGCCGGGCGACAATCGGCCTCGGTGGGGCTCCCACCTTGGGCCTCCCACCCGGCACTCTATGGGCCCTCTCAACTGCGAAGAACTTCCCAAGACCCTTAGGCTGCAGATGGTTGAGCACCAAGTCCTCCACGAGCAGGTCCACGGAAGTCTCGTCTGAGGACTCCGGGACCCCGATAACGCGCACGTTGTTGCGCCTGGCCCGGCTCTCGAAGTCCTCCAGCCGGCGGGCGGCGAGATCACTCTTGGTCCGCAACTTACGGACCTCGGTCTGCAGGTCCGAGACATCATCAGCAAGGCCCGTGGTCTTGATGTCCAGGGATTTGACCCGTTCATTTGTTTTGCCCAAATCCGCGCGGATCAGATTAACATCCACCAAGATGGTATCCACTTTGTGCGCCAGGGCATCAAACTGTCTCCCAATCGAAGTCTGCAGCCCGTCGAGCGCGCCCATGACATCCTGCAGTGAGAGCTCCGGGGCCAAGGGTGAGGCAGTCTTCTGTGTGTCCGGGGACTGGCTCGGTGCACCCGGTGACCCCCTCTGCTGGGCATAGCGGTCCATGTTATTGGCTTGAGTATAGGCTCCCCGCCTTGTGGCCTTAGGCTTCGGCCGGTCCACCTCTGCTTTGCCCGACATGGTGGGCTCAAGCAAGTCGGTTCAATCAGGACTGCCCTCTCTCAGCGAGAGAGATCAGGAGTGCTTCGTCTTGCGATGGGTCGCCAGTGTGGCATGCAGAGCGTCCAAATGATAATAAGGCAGCCGTGAGCACTCCCTGGGCTGGGCAGACAAAGGGCGAGAAAGTGAAAGTGAAAGGATAGGGACCTCCGTCCGGCAGTTCACACCTCGCCTGGCCGCTGTTGTTCAATTAGAGGTCGGGCATCCTGCCAACTTGAGCCCCTGGCATCCCTCGGAGATAGGCCTCAATCTTCCGCCATGCATAACTCCGGTTCCCGGTGGGCGATTCGACCTCGGGTGGCATCAATCGCCTCCCTGACAGGTCATCTACACGATGCCATGCATACAAACAGGATTAGATACAGGATAGACGACGGAGGGCACGAGGGTCTCGGGAGCTCAAAGCTCACGCGGCCATCTTGGTCAAGCGCTAGGCTCCTCCCCGAAGAAATTTTAAAAAGCCAGGGTCATTGAAATTATTAGTTTCTGTAGCAGCAGCGGTTTCCACATAAATATCAGTTTATTGCATTTGCTACATAATCTGCAAATTTCAACTAAAAAACTTGATTCTAGCTCATGGAACAAAAGTTACTTAAGCGTGATAAAGTGTTCCGGAGCAGTGGAAGGCCCTTTGCAAAGATTAACTGGTAATCTTGTAGTTGTTTACGGATGTATTTGGGTATTAAACGGGTACTAATGAGGTGAAAGATTTAACCTGACAGAGTTACCTTGAGTTAAAATGACAAAATAATTGAGTAATGCTAACCACAAAATGTGGCGCAATGTGCCACATAATGACCTTTTCTTGCTTCACAATTTAGTCAAACCTGCCGCATAATGTGTTCCACTTCTGCTGAATAATTCCAGTGGCTCTGCTTAAAGAATAATGG
Organism: Triturus cristatus; assembly: GCF_964204655.1. Classification (NCBI taxonomy): domain Eukaryota; kingdom Metazoa; phylum Chordata; class Amphibia; order Caudata; family Salamandridae; genus Triturus; species Triturus cristatus. The sequence goes on from NC_140590.1 coordinate 564,011,286, forward strand.
TGGCAAAGATTTATTCTTTTTGAGATGTAATGTCAGGGTGTTATCAGCTGAGATCTGGAATAGTGGAGGCACTTACAAAAATGTCTGCATTAGATACAGTTTCATTACTTATTACTTACATGTTCACAGTGCTTTGTGCCACAGGCTGGTACCTCATAGCACCATAAACAGTGCCACTGGAATTATGCGTCAGGAAAAGGCCAAATTATGCAGCAGAGTGGACTTAATTCTGCAGCAAGCAAAGGCGAATTATGCTGCATAATGCTGCATATTTTGTGATAGCATTACTGCATTATTTTGCCATTTTTACACTTGTTAATACTGTCCAGGCTTTTATTGCCCCTCAAAAGTACCACATTAACACCTACATATAGCAATAAGCAACAGAAAGGTGACCAGTCAAGTCAAGTTTAGAAAGGGCCTTCCACTGCGAGGTAACATGTGTTGCTGCATTTTTAGTAACTTTTGAACCTTTTGAGCTGGAAATACGTTTTTTTTATCTGCAAATAATGCAGCAGATTGTGGATTATGTGGAAAATGTGTGAAATCCATAACTATGCGCTGTGAGTGCAGGGTGAGCGTGAAAGTGATGAGTGAGAATGAGTGGCATTAATCAGGGCGCGAGAATGGAGAAAATAAATAATGTGCTGATCCTGCAACAAACGTCCAGTCTTATGATTAGGGTTGCCAGCTCATTATTTTGATGTCGCAGAAGGTACAAAAATAAACAGTCACCTAAAGCCGTATTTTCAGCACTTATCTGTGCATACTTCGTAGAGCAAATATATATAGAAAGCACTTTTAATTTTTTAATTGTGTTCTAGGGCTGCCTGAATGATCCATGACTGATAATTAACCCCTTCGCCGCGGCGGGAATTCCGCCGCGGCGCTGGGGGGTGCGGGGGGGCAGCGCGGTGGCGCTGTGCTCATGACGGAGCCGCTCCGTCATGAGCCACGGTTGAGCTGTGCTCATGACGGAACGGTTCCGTCATGACTCCGCCCAGTTGCATTGTCCCCCCGCACAGGCGGGGAAACAGCGCCGCGTGGGCGGAGCGGCCGCCAACGGTCGTGGCATGACGGAACCGTTCCGTCATGAGCACACGGCAACCGTGGCTCATGACGGAGCGGTTCCGTCATGAGCGGGGAAGGGGTTAAAGGGAATAAAGACAGAAAAGTCACATTATAAATTTACACATACTTTTTTATTTGTAACCCTATTTAGTGTCAAAACAAGGTATTTGCAGGCTCTTTAAACACATGGCTGGCATTTTTATTTTGGGCAGCCCTTCTTTATATTCCTTTTCCTGGAATGCATTCTCACACTAGGGCAGTAAAAGTAAAATACAATGTAAGAGAAAGGCAGAGTGGGGGCGCTCAGGGGGTATTGGAACCAGAAAAAAAACTAAGCCTCGAAAACCAGTTTACAGAGATATGGAAATATGCAAATGGTCTTTAAAGACCTGTGAAAAACTTGGGCGTGCCGGAGATAAGACTCCAGACACTGCCTAGGTGAGCCCATAGCAGCACGCTCACTGACCGCCTGCCCCACTGTACTCTGATCTCACTTCAAGGGATTCGGAGTAAATGAAGACAGCCTGGAAATGCAGCAAATAAACACTGCCGCACTTCCAGGCCATCTTCCTTTACATGAGCTTGCAGAGGCTCTTGCGCCCCCCCCCCCCGGGAACCCATCTACGGCACCCCAGGGGGGCGCGCCCCGCAGTTTGAAGACCTCTTATAGAGAGACAATGTCAAAAATAAAAATTCCCTTCTGTGTCGTAGTATACTTCTAATAAAGATGTCTCTATTAGTTTACACTGAACCATCAGATTAAATTTAGTTATTAATCATTATCACACAACGTAATTCAATTTACAACTTCTTTTACTTTATTCTTCACAATATAGGCAAAATGACAGCCTTAAATCACAATTAGGTTCTAAATACATTAATAAAAATGCTTACAAAAAATCTTTATACATACAGGTCTGTAATCACAATTTCTCAACACTTGCAAGTTGACAAGACAAAAGTTAATTTAACATTTTTACTTAAAATACAAACAAATCTATTTCCTAAACCTCAAGCATAAAATACTCTGTGTCATGGAAAATGTTGTTACTCTCATGCTATAGTTTCAAAGAAACTATTACCGCAACTACCATACTTTATATGCACTACTTCGTATGGTATAAGGTACTCCAGTTTGTGTAATCCATACCAATCTTTAAAAACAAAACATTATTTTATCCACATGTCGACGCGTTCTGGTATTGTTAATAAAGCTTTATTAACAATACCAGAACCCCCGGCAAGGTGAAACGCTGTTCCAAAGTGTAAGGAATACAAACCCGACCCAATTGATAAAAGGCGGTAGTATCCTTATAACAAGTACTTCTAAAGTAGAGTAGTTGCGGTAATAGTTCCCTGCAAAAGGCGATAACCTGTGGTCATAGCAGCATAATCCACCCCCTATGTTAGGGATGGGTAAGTCAGGATTTTAGCAGACATTAGTTTTTGGAGAAAACAGCGGTTTTCTCCAAAAACATCTGCTAAAATGCTGGGGCAGCCTTGTAAATATTGCGATGTGCACATCAGCGATATTTTCAAGGCTGTACTGCCCAGTGACGCCCACTTTGCATCTCATTAGAGATGTAAAGGGAGGCGTCGGGAAAAAGGGTGCTAACATGCGATTATGCACGTTAGCACCCTCTTGTAAATAGGGTGATAGTTATATCTCCGCTTTTTTGGCTTTTAAAGCTAAAAAAGCGGATATAAAGCCCTTGTTAATATGCCCCTATGTTTTCACGCAGAGTAGTATTCAAAGTTGTTGTGCTGACTTGTGTGAAAAGGAGAAAGCACTTATCTACTAAGATATGTGCTGTTGCGCTCTCTTCTGGAGCTTGCACACTTTAGGCTGTCTTGTGCCACAGCACACACCCTTGTACCATAGTTCCAGGGTGTGTGTGCAATGACAAACATCAGCTTTATAATGCAAGGGTGCCTTTACGGCACAAAATGCTATGCCTTGAACAAGTTTAACACTTTATCACTTTGCATGTGTGTGGTATGTACATTGCAGCACACGGGCAAAGTTGGAAAGGTTTGGAGAAAATAAATCTTTTCTTCAACTTTACGTCTGGCTTAAGGAGGTGTAATTTTTTTATGCAAAGGGCCTTCTACCAAAGTTAGTAGATATGGATTAGCATCAAAATCCATCGGTGGGGGCTTGGGAAAGTCCACGTACCACCTATGTGATGCCTTCTAGATGCAAAGTAGAGCTATTTTGTGCTACTTTGGCTCTGCAGTCCAATGTAATTTCAAATTTGAGCTGAAAATTTCTTTTTGCGTTTTGTAAAGCACCTGTTTACACCGAATGGTGTGTCCACGTGCTAAGGTCCAGACTGACAGACAGAAAGAAGAGATCAAGATGAATCGAACCAGAAGACATCAGGGTTGTCATCAAGAGGAGCAAAAGAGCCAGGTTTTTAGTTTACTTCTGAAAAGTTTCTCCGATGGTGCTGCTCTCAGATCATAAGGGAGGGTGTTCCATATTTTGGAGGACAGAAAGGAGAAGGAACACGCCTCCAGTCTGGCTTTCAGTGCCCTAGGCATTGCAGCTAGTTTTGGTGAAGAAGATCGGAGATCTCAACCAGGGATGTACGGTCGAATCATGGAGTGCAGATATTTGGGTCCTTGCTGGTGAAGGATGCATCGGCAGAAGCACATGGCTTTGAACTTAATTCTATTGATTACTGGAAGCCAGGGCAGTTGATTACAAGCTTCTGAGACGGACGATCTCTTAGGAAGATTGACCACAAGCTGAGCTGTGGAATTTTGTACTCTCTTAAGAAAGTTTAGGCCACCCTTGGTAGCCCCCAGATACAGGACTTTGCACCAGTCCAGTTGGGAAGTGATGATGGCATGCACAATGGTTTAACAAGACTTCGTCAGGATTAAGTCTAAGATTTTTCTAAGTGTGCCGAAGAACTTCCCTGAGGTGATTCTGATCTGATCCTCAAAGGTGAGTTTGGAGTCGAACCAAAATCCTAGATTTTTGACTTTATGTTTAGGTTCCTTGGGCTGGTCAAGGGAGACGGTCCACCAGGCTGAGGTCCAGATCAAAGGGGCACTCCTTACTAACAGAAGGTGTATTTTATTTGCGTTCAGTTTCAGGCAGCACTCGGTCATCCAAGTCATCCATTCTCGAATATTAGCAAGAGGTTTATTGGTTCTTTCAGTAGATCTAAAGGCTAAGTGGCTCTGTGGATATTTACACAGTTAAGAAAAGTGTGGAACGAGGAAGTAAGACAATAAGCTAAATTAAATCTTGCTTTAATCCCCTTTATTGCACATCTTTTGTGTGTTGCTCAACCAGGAAGCAGGGAAATTCCCACACCAGCCTCTTCGACATCCACAGTGTTGACGTCATGTTGTTGTCATATTGTTAGGTTAAAACGAATTTTCTCTTTGTGCTAGGATAAAGACTTATAATACACAAACAAACCTATTATCAGTCACCCACTTACACACTGTCAGATAAGGTTGGGACCGCCTACCGTGTAATGTTGGAAAATTATCAGTAAAGAGACTCTTTCATTGGTAAAAAAAGCATTGATTGAAATTTATTAACAAATTAAAAAGAGCTATCACATGATCACAATGCATAAAAATAGAATAGTCAAAAGCAAGTGACAAATAGACAAACCTCACTTATGACAATAAGATAAAAAAATGTATATGCACATTATGTCAAAAGACACACACAGTTAAGAAATATAACTCTCAAAACAAATAAAAAGGGACAAAAAGACATACATATAATTACGTAATGGGAGGAACAATAACAGACATCAGAGTTATGTCTTGAATGTGTGGATTTGTAATTACAGTGAACAGAAACAATCTGGTGACAATGCACCCTAATTGGAGTTCAGTTCCGCAACAAATTCCACCCACAATCTATGCGTATTGTTGCCAGTTCAAAAGTGCATTCTGTTTTTAAATAATTTGTTCTGGTCCCAGGAGCATTAATGAGACTCAGTTCAGGAAACAGAAGCCTGGCTGTGCACTGCACCCTAACTATGCGATGCTGTCATCCTTAGTACTTGTTGTGCTGTGACGCCCTGAGGGGGCAAATGTTGCCCTTTATAAGTCTTGCATTCATTCATTCATTCATGTTAGGTAACAGGGTAGCAATGCAATACAATTTCGCACCAGTGTTTTTGTACTGAGCCTTTAGTGCAAGAAAAGATATTTACGCCGAACCACTTGAACAAAACCACTTTTGCAGCCGTTCATTGGGACAAACATCTGCTGTGGGCGCTGGATGACAATGTTGAGTTTGCACTGGTCGATCTGTGCAATCAGTGCGAGACTGCGCTGCTCCAGTGTAAAGTTCAAGGATTGGGGTGCAGAAATAGGCAACAGGCCGTCAGACCATGATCTCATTTTTTCTGTAAAAGTTCACCATCTCTTCTTTTCGAAAGAAAGTCCGAAGCTGCAATTTGCCATATTTTTTTCTTCATTTTATTTCATGGTGTTGTCCATGGTTAAGATTCGGCAATGCAGGTTCTCTGATCTGCAAATATTGGATCCGGCAAGTTAGTGTTAGAGGACTTCCTCTCACTCGGGGGATTAGAGGCAAACTTTGAATCGTATCGATCCTTCGGAGTCACACATCAGAACAACCTCCTGGCTGCCCCAGGAGCTCGCTCCAAAGCAGTGGCGTAACGAAACTTGAGGGGGCCCCCCTGCAAAGCACATGGAGGCCCCCCCCTCCCGCGGCACCGGCCCACCACCTACCACCCAGAAATCTAGTATATTTTGATTTGAAACCTCCAACAGTCGTCCATTCTGAAAATACTGTGTCCACTGTTTAAAGTTAATGGTCCTGAGTAGACATAGATTAAAGAGTGCACAGTGAGTTATGCAACAGTGTGAGTAGGGTAAGAGGAGCGACTGCAGGGTGAGTGAGGTGACCATATGTAAGTGCAGAGTTGAACGAAAAAATGCATGGTTAGTGATGGGCTTATTTGAGTGAGATTGCAGATTGAGCACTGAGGGGGACAGGTGAGTGTAGTGTGACATGAGTGCAGGGTGAGTATGTGCTCGTGTGACTGCAGGGTGAACAGTGCAAGTGCATTGCAAGTGCAGAGTGATGACTGTGAGTGCAGGGTGAGCGGGTGAATGGTGTGAGTGCATGGTGGTCAGTGTGAGTGCATTGTGATTGCTGCGAGTGCAGGTTGAGCGTAAAAATGAAGGGCGAGAATGAGGAGTGAGTTCTCTGAATGCAGGGTTCATTCCTGGACACTTGAAGTAACTCAGCATGTTATTGACGGCGGCGTAGGGTTTCAGGTATAAGTTAAACTATTGTTATTCTGGCATTAATAGTGATCGAGGGTTATGCAGAAGTTGGTCACACACTGCTCGTCACACCAGCAAGTTGCCCCAAAGGACTGTGGTAAATGTAGTGGCGACGGCGGGTACGCCTATGCCACGATGTATAAAGAACAGTATGTGTTGCGTTAGCCATCCCTGGACACGTGTTTCGAGGTAGTTGCCTCTCGTCAGCAGGGAGCAGGTCAGTGTAAAGGGGTGCCGTGTGGACTGCCAAAATGTAATTAAAACAGGTCAAGTACCTCTCATGGCGCGCAGGTGCAGATCCAAGGATCGTCAGCCCGTTGGCTCAAGGGAGCCGTAATAAATTATGCAGAAGTTGGTCGCACACTGCTCGTCACACCAGCAAGTTGCCCCAAAGGACTGTGGTAAATGTAGTGGCGACGGCGGGTACGCCTATGCCACGATGTATAAAGAACAGTATGTGTTGCGTTAGCCATCCCTGGACACGTGTTTCGAGGTAGTTGCCTCTCGTCAGCAGGGAGCAGGTCAGTGTAAAGGGGTGCCGTGTGGACTGCCAAAATGTAATTAAAACAGGTCAAGTACCTCTCATGGCGCGCAGGTGCAGATCCAAGGCTCGTCAGCCCGTTGGCTCAAGGGAGCCGTAATAAATTATGCAGAAGTTGGTCGCACACTGCTCGTCACACCAGCAAGTTGCCCCAAAGGACTGTGGTAAATGTAGTGGCGACGGCGGGTACGCCTATGCCACGATGTATAAAGAACAGTATGTGTTGTGTTAGCCATCCCTGGACACGTGTTTCGAGGTAGTTGCCTCTCGTCAGCAGGGAGCAGGTCAGTGTAAAGGGGTGCCGTGTGGACTGCCAAAATGTAATTAAAACAGGTCAAGTACCTCTCATGGCGCGCAGGTGCAGATCCAAGGCTCGTCAGCCCGTTGGCTCAAGGGAGCCGTAATAAATTATGCAGAAGTTGGTCGCACACTGCTCGTCACACCAGCAAGTTGCCCCAAAGGACTGTGGTAAATGTAGTGGTGACGGCGGGTACCTCGAAACACGTGTCCAGGGATGGCTAACGCAACACATACTGTTCTTTTTATACATCGTGGCATAGGCGTACCCGCCGTCGCCACTACATTTACCACAGTCCTTTGGGGCAACTTGCTGGTGTGACGAGCAGTGTGCGACCAACTTTTGCATAATTTATTACGGCTCCCTTGAGCCAACGGGCTGACGAGCCTTGGATCTGCACCTGCGCGCCATGAGAGGTACTTGACCTGTTTTAATTACATTTTGGCAGTCCACACGGCACCCCTTTACACTGACCTGCTCCCTGCTGACGAGAGGCAACTACCTCGAAACACGTGTCCAGGGATGGCTAATGCAACACATACTGTTCTTTTTATACATCGTGGCATAGGCGTACCCGCCGTCGCCACTACATTTACCACAGTCCTTTGGGGCAACTTGCTGGTGTGACGAGCAGTGTGCGACCAACTTTTGCATAATTTATTACGGCTCCCTTGAGCCAACGGGCTGACGAGCCTTGGATCTGCACCTGCGCGCCATGAGAGGTACTTGACCTGTTTTAATTACATTTTGGCAGTCCACACGGCACCCCTTTACACTGACCTGCTCCCTGCTGACGAGAGGCAACTACCTCGAAACACGTGTCCAGGGATGGCTAACGCAACACATACTGTTCTTTTTATACATCGTGGCATAGGCGTACCCGCCGTTGCCACTACATTTACCACAGTCCTTTGGGGCAACTTGCTGGTGTGACGAGCAGTGTGCGACCAACTTTTGCATAATTTATTACGGCTCCCTTGAGCCAACGGGCTGACGAGCCTTGGATCAGCACCTGCGCGCCATGAGAGGTACTTGACCTGTTTTAATTACATTTTGGCAGTCCACACGGCACCCCTTTACACTGACCTGCTCCCTGCTGACGAGAGGCAACTACCTCGAAACACGTGTCCAGGGATGGCTAACGCAACACATACTGTTCTTTTTATACATCGTGGCATAGGCGTACCCGCCGTCGCCACTACATTTACCATAGTCCTTTGGGGCAACTTGCTGGTGTGACGAGCAGTGTGCGACCAACTTTTGCATAATTTATTACGGCTCCCTTGAGCCAACGGGCTGACGAGCCTTGGATCTGCACCTGCGCGCCATGAGAGGTACTTGCCCTTTTTTAATTACATTTTGGCAGTCCACACGGCACCCCTTTACACTGACCTGCTCCCTGCTGACGAGAGGCAACTACCTCGAAACACGAGTCCAGGGATGGCTAACGCAACACATACTGTTCTTTTTATACATCGTGGCATAGGCGTACCCGCCGTCGCCACTACATTTACCACAGTCCTTTGGGGCAACTTGCTGGTGTGACGAGCAGTGTGCGACCAACTTTTGCATAATTTATTACGGCTCCCTTGAGCCAACGGGCTGACGAGCCTTGGATCTGCACCTGCGCGCCATGAGAGGGACTTGACCTGTTTTAATTACATTTTGGCAGTCCACACGGCACCCCTTTACACTGACCTGCTCCCTGCTGACGAGAGGCAACTACCTCGAAACACGTGTCCAGGGATGGCTAACGCAACACATACTGTTCTTTTTATACATCGTGGCATAGGCGTACCCGCCGTCGCCACTACATTTACCACAGTCCTTTGGGGCAACTTGCTGGTGTGACGAGCAGTGTGCGACCAACTTTTGCATAATTTATTACGGCTCCCTTGAGCCAACGGGCTGACGAGCCTTGGATCTGCACCTGCGCGCCATGAGAGGTACTTGACCTGTTTTAATTACATTTTGGCAGTCCACACGGCACCCCTTCACACTGACCTGCTCCCTGCTGACGAGAGGCAACTACCTCGAAACACCTGTCCAGAGATGGCTAACGCAACACATACTGTTCTTTTTATACATCGTGGCATAGGCGTACCCGCCGTCGCCACTACATTTACCACAGTCCTTTGGGGCAACTTGCTGGTGTGACGAGCAGCGTGCGACCAACTTTTGCATAATTTATTACGGCTCCCTTGAGCCAACGGGCTGACGAGCCTTGGATCTGCACCTGCGCGCCATGAGAGGTACTTGACCTGTTTTAATTACATTTTGGCAGTCCATACGGCACCCCTTTACACTGACCTGCTCCCTGCTGACGAGAGGCAACTACCTCGAAACACGTGTCCAGGGATGGCTAACGCAACACATACTGTTCTTTTTATACATCGTGGCATAGGCGTACCCGCCGTCGCCACTACATTTATCACAGTCCTTTGGGGCAACTTGCTGGTGTGACGAGCAGTGTGCGACCAACTTTTGCATAATTTATTACGGCTCCCTTGAGCCAACGGGCTGACGAGCCTTGGATCTGCACCTGCGTGCCATGAGAGGTACTTGACCTGTTTTAATTACATTTTGGCAGTCCACACGGCACCCCTTTACACTGACCTGCTCCCTGCTGACGAGAGGCAACTACCTCGAAACACGTGTCCAGGGATGGCTAACGCAACACATACTGTGCTTTTTATACATCGTGGCATAGGCGTACCCGCCGTCGCCACTACATTTACCACAGTCCTTTGGGGCAACTCTCTGGTGTGACGAGCAGTGTGCGACCAACTTTTGCATAATAGTGATCGAGGGTGTAGGAAATAATGTGCTGATTCTGCAACAAACATCCAGTCTTATGATTAGGGTTGCCAGCTTGTTATTTTGATGCCCCATACAGGACAAAAATAAGCAGTCACCTAAAGCTGTATTTTCAGCACATATCTGTGCATACTTCGCACAGAAAATATAAATAGAAAACACTTTTAATTGTGTTTTAGGGCTGCCTGAATGATCCTTGACTGATAATTAAAGGGAACAAAGACAGAAAAGTCACATTACAAGTGAATACATACATTTTTATTTATAACCCTATTTAGTGTCAAGACTAGGTCTTTCAGTGACACATGGTTGGCATTTTTCTTTTGGCAACCCTACTTTATATTCCGTTTCATGAAATGCCTTCTCACACTACAGCAGTAAATGTAAATTTCAAATGTAAGGAATAGGCCCAGGGGGTACTGGCACCAGAAAAAACTAAGCGTCTGTAACCAGTTTACAAAGGTATGTAAATACAAATGGTCTCTGGCCTCGAGGCAGTTGCCTTCCACCCCCTTTTTTCTGGCCCTGGAAGCTCAGGTCACCTGCACCCACCGCACACGGCACGCACCATTTAATTTATGAGGTAGGACTGTTATGAGGCAACTCGCTGGTGCAACCAACACCGGCAAGAGAGTTTAGTGCTGCCTGTGTGCGCTAGAGCGCTGATGGGGCCCCTGGAGGCTGGAAAACGGGGGCTGCTGCTGGGGGCATAGCTGCCAAGGTTTCAGATTGCCATGTGTGACTGTTGTTGATGTATGTTGGATCCCATCATGCTGTCAGTTGTCTATTTTTTATTTTTTTTAAATAAATTTGTTTTATTGTAAAGAAAGAAAAATAAGTCTCAATACGACACGGCCTTTCGCTAACAACCCAGAGGGCCGGCAGAATGCTAATCCACATTAGTGCACACAGCTTTTCAGCCAACAACCCAAAGGGCAGGCAGCGCATGTTGATCACAGTGAACTGGAAGACATTCGCACTTAGTAGTCATGGTGAACCAAACCCTCTAGTCATAGATAACTTACACTGTGAACAGAAAGCCTCTTAAAACAATACTTGCGAGCAGAGCCCTGATGACGAAGATAGGCACTGATATCCAGTAGATAGGATACCTTTCACTCAAGTGAAGCTAAACCAAGCCTCTCTCCCTGCAATTCCCGTCCAACGCACCAGCTGCGTAGTGTCCCGTTCAGCTGTGTGGCCAGGTGAGTGTCCCAGAATGTGTCCCCAGTGATGTAAATTAGGGTCCAGGAGCGTGAGTGTTAGTGTCTGCAGTGGCCTGGGTTGTCACTTCCGTGGGGACCTCTTTGGTGAGCAGATATGAAGTGTATAATCCCCAGAAGTTCTTGAGTCTACTCCTGGGAGGGAGCAACTCACTAAAGGTCTCAGTTTGGGTACTGCAGTAAAGTATGTCATGTGACCATCGGGCCAATGTGGGCACCGGCCCTTCAGCCAGCACATTGCCACGCGTCTCTTTTGCCACAAGCAGCCCATGTCTACCAGTCTGCGGACCGCCTTAGGTAGCTGTTTAGAGTACCCCAGGAGAGGCAGGGCCGGGTCCAGAGTGAGTTCCGTGCCCACTACTCTCCCTAGTTCCTGAAAGATCAACTCCCAATATCTATTCACCGCAGGGCACTGACAAGGCAGATGTATAAAGTCTGCTAGCTACTCATGGCACCTGTCACAAGATGAATCCTCTCGTAGCCCATACCTGCATAGTCTCTCTGGGGTGTAATATGTTCTGTTCAAGTACTTGAAGTGGAAAAGTCTATGCCTGCTGTGCAGCGAGATCCGCTGAGTGCTGGTACAGCAGTAGGACCACATAGAGTCATCTATCTGCAGTTGCCAGGCTAGCCTAGCTGTCGTGTAGCGATTCGCTCTATGAGAAATTGCCAATTTGTAAACATTAGAAACCACCATACGCAGCGTTTTAGCTTGAATAATATAAGACAGTTCCAGCATCTCAGGTGGTTCCTGTATGTCATCCGCCAGTACCTCCCGTAGAGCTCTCCGTACCCTGTGGAACTGGAATCTGTAGAAGTGTGCAAACTCCGGTCGAACCCTCCACGTCCTCCCACGCCTTCACCGCACCATCACGAAACAAGTCCCCCACTGTTAGTACTTTCAATGCCTGCAACACGTGGATCACCCCTTTATCCCTACAAGGAGCCAGCCAAAGAGCCTATTCTATTGGCATAACCGGAGAGTACAACCGGAGAGTACAACAAGGCCTGCCAGTTCAGTAAAGTATGCCAGGAATGGCGTGTTGAATTAAGTGCGTCCAGTATACCCGTCCTGCGGTCAGGGGGTTCATAGATCGTGGCCGGGAGGGGTAGAGAGTCAGCGAAGAGTCTTTCCAGGCGGAGGAACGGGACATTTGATGAGCCGTGTATCCAATAATAAGCCTGAGCGCCCTGTGCCGCCCTGTAATACAAATTCAAATCCGGCGCGCCCAGTCCCCCCATGTGATATGGGAGAGTAAGAATCTGCCAGCGAACCCTCGCTTGTTTGCCCGCCCAGGCTAACTTTATGAATAATGTAGTGACCCGATGAAAAAAGGAAGCTGGTAAGACAATGGGGATATTTGTGAATAGAAACAGGAAACGGGGCAGGATCACCATCTTCATGATGGACACCCTACTGAGTAATGAGAGTGGTAACTTAATCCAGGCCTCTACGTCATCCTCCGGCTTGCTGACCGCTACACCATAGTTTTCCCTAAACACAATCTCCGAGTCTGTATGGATACGTATGCCCAGGTAACGAATCGCATCCGTAGACCAACGTAACGGGAAATCTGGTTCAAAGTGCTCCATAGCCGGGGTGAGCGGGAAGATTATGGACTTGGAGCAATTAACACGTAATCCCGACAGCGCTCCAAAATGTACTACTTCTCTAAGGATAGAGGAGAGATTGTTCTCTGGGTCTGGACGTACAGCAACTTATCATCCGCGTACATGGAAACTACTATCTTATAGATCGGAAAACTGATACCCTCTTGGCTATGATATTCTCTCAGCCCACACGCAAATAGCTCTGCGATCAGTGCGTACAAGACTGGAGATAACGGACAGCCCTGTCTCGTCCCCCGAGTAATGGCTCTGGGATACTTTATTTTTATTCGTGCTCTGGGGGAGCTGTACAGAATTCCGATCAATTGGAGAAAGACGGGGCCCAGTTCCTTCCTAGTGAGAACATGACGCATTAAGGGCCACTCGACAGAATCGAAGGCTTTTTCCATGCCGAGGAAGACCGCGACAGCCTTAGTATCCTGCCGGATATGCTGAAGGGTGCCACACACCGTGCAGAGTTTATATGTAAGATTCCTATCAGGGACAAACCACGCCTGTTCGGGAGCCACCAGCACCGGCGCTGGGGGGAAAGACGGTTAGCCAACACCTTTGCAAAAAGTTTAGTATCAACATTGAGCACGGAGAGCGATCGGTAGGACCCACACTCACTAGGCGGCTTATCTGGTTTAGGGATTGCGACAATCACCGCCTCCCTCATTGATGGTGGCATTGTGCCCGACTCGCACATGTCAACAAAAAGCATAGCGAGGTGAGGAAGTAGTAAATCAACAAAGGTCTTATGGAACCCGACGCTTAGGCCATCCACCCCTGGGGCACTAGTTGCCCGCATTCCTGACAGGGCTAATTCTATTTCGTCTTTTTCAATAGGCCGCATGAGGAACTCACGGTGCGTGTTCGTAAGGAATGGCAATTTGATATGCTCGAGATATTCTAGTATTTGTTCCTCCGTACCGGAAGAGCAAGATGAGTATAAGTCCCCATAAAATCTCTTAAACCTATCTGCTATGTCCGCTTCTTCAGTTAGCAGTGCTCCGTCCTCTGACTCGATCTCTGTGATCAGCACTCTGTTCCGCTTGGCTTTAAGAATCTGCGCTAGGACCGACCCAGGCCTGTTGCCCTCTCCGTATGTGCGTGCCGTCGCATATTTACCCATGTGTTTCAGTTCACTGTCTGCTGCCTCCTGATATTCCGTCAACCGATCTTTAAGTGCCTGCCAGTCTCTTCATCCTAACTTACTAGCTGATGTTGTTCTGAAGCGCCCAGTTCCTTTTCCAGGACAGATAATCTGCTCCGAATCGAGTGGAGGACCCCCCAGTGTTTGGCCATGGCCACTCCCCGAATATAAACCTTAAAGGTATCCCAAACCACTTGAAAACTGTCCACTGAGCCCTCATTAAGGGGAAATAATGTTTCTATGGCTTCAGTTAGTTATTTTTTAAAAAGAGGGTCGAGCAGTGAATAGGGTGGGAAGCGTCAAGTGAATGGCGGATTGTCTTCGTAGGCGCGGTAAGAACCAGCAGGAGGGGAGAATGGTCCGACAAGGTAAGCGGAAGCACTGAGCACTCCCAAATGTGCTCCACAAGCGAAGAAGAGGTCAACCAGTAATCTATGTGAGTGTGCAAGTTGTGATAGGCAGAATAATGTGTATAACCTCCCGTGGCTGGGTGCCGCGTGCGCCAGACATCGCAGAGGTCCAAGCTCGCCATAGCACTGTCCAGCGCCCTCACAGACGCCGATGCCCTCCTCGTCGGGCCACCGGATCTGTCCAAATTTGGGTTTCTGACCAAGTTAAAGTCCCCACCCCATATGTACTTTGCAGAGGAGAATCTGGCTACTGCAGCAGCAAGTGTAGTGAAAAACTCCGGGCAATCATAGTTCGGGCAGTAGGCGTTTATGATGATGAAGTCTATACCCCTTCCCTGACACCTACAGATCACATAGCGACCATTCTGGTTCGAGTCTAACCGGGCCAGTGTATTGGGTTATTTAGAGTTAACCCATGTCAGCACCCCTCGGGCGTGCATAGTGAAGCCTGATACATTAATATGATCCTTCCACCCTCTGCTTCGCAAAATAGCACTATTCAGTGGAAGGTGCGTCTCCTGCACTAGGGTCCACATCTATAGTCTGTCTCTGCAAGTAGTGCAAGACCTTCCACCTTTTACGGTGGTTGTTAAACCCATGAACATTCCATGTGAGCGCGCGGAAAGAGTCTAAGGGCTTTGACTCAGGGGTTTCACCAGGGTCCGCCATCTGTAACTACCCTGCTTAAGATGCAACCTTACTTAAGCGACCTGTGGCTAGTGTGCGTACCTGTGAGAGACCAATTTGAGACTTTAAACAACAAAAACATCAAAACTCTCCCCTCTTCCAAGCCACCCCCCACCCACAACAGACCTCCCCCAACTTGGTCGCGAATCATTCCCCATAACCTCCATACCACCACCCACCGCCCCTCCCCGATACAGCATTACCACCCTCGTGTGATGCACTCGTGGGCAAGTGTTGTTCTTCTGCGCAAGGAGAAACAATATGAACATCAATCAGCCCCCTCCCGCACATCGTCCTTAACATAAACCTCAGCATCGCAGGTCCAAGAGTCCTGGACCTTTATAGTCAAGTAGAATACCAATGGAGCAGTAGCATCTATAGATCTGGTCTCAAATGGTCCTAGATTCCAGGGCACCACATACCAGTAAATCTAGGGCAGGGTTTGTGTGTTCTCTGCTAGAGCGTCCCTCTAAATGACCTACCCAGACGGTGAAGACTTAGTTATTGGGTGGACTCCCAGCACAAACTCCAAGGATAGTACTAATCTAACCTGCAGGCAGCCCCAGTTAGACAGTGGCAGTCCCACCGCCACCAGCCCCAATCAGCCGAGCTCAGAGAACTCAAACACCTCCCACCCGCCCCCGCCCTGCAGTCCCATAGTCATTAACCCCGGGCGTAGTACTCCACTTCGCCCACGTAGTGAACGTAGCGCTGCCTGCTACGCAGTTTTCGAAGTAGGCATAGCAGGCAGCGCTACGCACAGGCCAGGGCGAAGCGGAGCTGCTTGCCGCCCGCCACCCGCCCGCCCTCCTTTTAAAATAATGTCATATATGATAAAAAAATTCAATATAAAAACTTACCTGCAGCGCGGCGTCTCCGGGGCTCCCTCTTCCTCGTTCACAACTTCTTGTCACAAATGTGCATGCGCGGACGCCCACGCATGCGCATTTCGTGCGAGAAATGCGCATGCGTGGGCGTCCGCGCATTTGTGACAAGAAGTTGTGAACGAGGAAGAGGGAGCCCCGGAGACGCCGCGCTGCAGGTAAGTCTTTATATTTAATTATTTTATCATACATGACATTATTTTAAAAGGAGGGTGGGTGGGAGGCAGGCGGCGCGTAGTGGGGCTAAGCGGAGCTTGCGAGTGTGCGTAGATTTGGGCACACTACGCGCTGCTCCACGTAGCCCCACTACGCCCACTACGCCCAGGCTTAATAGTCATATTTAGCAGAGTGTGGCCACCTTCCGCAGCTAGTCCTGTTCGTCCAGTTTGCCCCCTGCCACCTCTCTGAGCTGCTGCCGGTCTGGGCTGCTAGGTAGTTCCTTAGCCCACTCTTTTAAAGCCTTCTGGAGCGCCTTTGGATCGGTGAAGATATTGGATCGGCCTTGCCTGTTGACACGCAGATTGGAAGGGTACAGCATGGCATATTCTATGCCCAGATACCGCAGCTGTTTCTTCATTGGAATGAACTGTCTGGCGCCTCCTGGACTTGGATTGTAAAGTCCGGAAATAAAGGAATCTCAGAACCCTCATATATCAATGTCCGCTTGTCTCTTGCTAGGCGCAGTGCAGTGTCTCTGTCACGATAATTGAGCAGTTTGGCAATGATCGGACGCGGCGGCACCCGCGGTGGCGGGCGAGGCCCCAGGGAGCGGTGCGCCCTCTCTACCACGAACATTGAGGAAAAGACCCCTTCCCCCAGCAGCGCGACTAACAGCCTCTCGATAAACTGCTCCATGTTGCCAGTTTGAGTGGTCTCCGTCAGACCGATGATTCTCAGGTTACATCGACGAGTGCGTACTTCTAAGTTCTCTGTTTTATCTTGAAGGACACGCAGAACCCTACCCAACTGCTTGTATTCAGTATCAAGCGCAGTATGCGACTCTTCAACTTCAGTGAGCCTCCTCTCTGACATGTCCAATCGTTCCGCGTGCTTATCTAAACGCTCAGCCATTCTGTCCATCCTGCAGGTGAGCGCATCCATTTTCATACCAAGAGAGGTGATGCCGCCCTGCAGGTTCTTTTCCATGGTCAGGAGCATGCTCCAAATATCAGTACCAGGGTCGGCTGGCACTGGGGTCTGCATCCGCGCCGTATCCTCCATTGAGGCATCATGCGACTTCGATCACCTCTAATCAAAAGAGAGTTTAGGCTGCGCCTTGTCAACTCTGCCCATGCTTGTGTTTGGTTGAACGCACCCTGCTGCAGCCCCTTACCGCGCAACACCGGATCCCCAGCAATCACATCTTGTGAGCTGCCGTGTGAACTACAGTCCGCTGTGCTTCTGCACCGCTCCCAATCCACACAATAAGCGTTGCCTGCTCGAGGCATGCGCCAGAAACCCGCTCGTGGGTGACAGCACATGCCTCCTATATGCTCCACAAGAGCGCTTGTCAGCTAGCCGTGGTCGACCCCCACAGCGCACGCTCTATGCAGGACGATGTCACCAATAGATACAGTCGATGCTGCACCACGTGTAACCCCCAGTTGTGTTGTGTTGAATAGTGCCTCGGGAACCCACGCTTAGGAGACCGCTCATGCTACCAGCCTGCAAGCGCTATGAAGCATAGCAACTCGTCATACTCCACTTCCCACCAATCTAAGCGCATGCACCAGTCCTCGCTCATCAGACATATGCGGTAGTCCCCTGGGACAATTTGGCGTAGGTAGGCCCACTCTCACAACTGCTATCTCGCAGGCAGCACTGGTCCGGTACGCGCTCACCCTCCAAGTGACTTGCTACTTCTGTGTCCTCACCCTCAGGCGCAGCGTGGTCAAACGCCCCTCCGTGAGGCAACACTCAGCGATACGGGGCCCGTCTCCCACACTGATGCAAGACGGCCGCACTCAGAGCCCGCGGAGGTGCGTCCAGTTCCGATCCATCCCAATGCTCAGAAGGCCGCAGGGTGATGGGGGCGGCGGCGGCGCGCAGGCCAGGCACCGCAGCTCTCGATGCGTATCTGGGGTCCTGCTGCACTCAGCAAGTGTTCGCGGCCTCCGCCGCTCAGGGGTGTGACTAGCAGCCGCACACTGCGTAGGTCAGCAGCCGTTGACTCTCGCCGCTCTGGTAAGTGCCCACATCCGACGGTGCTGCGGGAGGCACTTATGGGTCTCGTCGGGCAACACTCACCCCCAAAGTTCTGCCTTTCTTCAATGGGCCACTGCCGCAGCAGCCGCCGGCTCAGGGGGCAGACTCCCCGTCCCAGGCACACACCGGGCCATATCACCGTTGCTCTGGGCAAGCCTGTAGTTGCGTGCTCCGCGCTCTAGTTCTTCGCCCACGCCGAGCCGATGGTGAGCCCCAGTGGCCTCCAGGCGGCAGGGCCAGCAGCAGTCCATCTCCCCGAGGCCAAAAACAACGCCTCGGTGTGCAGCAGTCCACCAGGGTTCGCGCATCACGCGCCGCCGTTAGTCCGCACATGCCGCCACAGCGCCACTAACACCAACGGTGTCTCCGCTCTCCAACTCAACTCGAGCCCGGGGTCTGGTGGCCTGCGTAGAAGGCACCCTCTGGCTCTGATATCTCCAGCTTAGAATGTCAGAAACGGACTGGAATGCCACCACCGTGCACACAGCAGCGCCCGGAATCCGAGCCTACCCAATGCGCCCCTGTGTAGGGAGCGATGCTGACGGATCAAGGACAGATTGTCAGACGATGTACGGAGCTTAAGGCTCAAGCGGCCATCTTGGTCGCGAGCAAGCTCCTCCCCCGTCAGTGGTCTATTACTGACACGTCAGACAAGAGGTTCTGTAATGTTCAGCGAGTGTGTCCCTGTTAGGCCTGGGCCAAAATTCCGTTCCGTTCGCGGAAATTGCGATATTTTGGCATTTTCGCGTTCCGCGGAAAGCGCGAAAATGTCAAAATTTCCGCATTCCGCACCTTAGCTATAATTTTTTTCTTGCTCACGCTGTAAAACAATACATTCTCGCGGGCGCGATCGCCTTACCTGAATCCCTGCGTTCTCCGACAAGTTTTCTTGACCCGGTCGCGTTCTCCACGAGATGTTGGATTTTGGTAGCCATTTTGCGCTGTCTCGCGAGAGTTCGCGGCCGCATTAAAGTCATTTTTCACGCGATCACGTCATTTGTCGCGCGATCACGTCTTTCTTCTCGCGATCATGCACCGTGCTAGTATGAGAAGATTGAGATCTCGAACATGTCATTCTACATCGCGAGCCAGAGGATGAGGACGCGGGCATGTGAAATCGAACGCGAACAGGAGGAAGAGACCGCGAACACGTCATATCCAACGCGACAGGGACAAAGAAGAG
Organism: Triturus cristatus; assembly: GCF_964204655.1. Classification (NCBI taxonomy): domain Eukaryota; kingdom Metazoa; phylum Chordata; class Amphibia; order Caudata; family Salamandridae; genus Triturus; species Triturus cristatus. The sequence goes on from NC_140590.1 coordinate 564,030,664, forward strand.
AACGCGATCATATCGTTTTCGACACGCCGGCGGAAGTAATGTGAAGCTCGAGAACTCAACAACGTAAAATTTACAATTTGGAGAGGAATATCAGCTCTAGCAGCATGAAACCATCTGCAAATACTGATTTTGGATGAAAAGAACTCCTTACATTCACATTTGGCTTTCCTTTTTTGTGCAAGGAGTCATTTTTTTACAAGGTGGAGAGAGGGAGGAAGTGACACAGAATCTCCAACTTCCTGTTCCTGTCCAGCAGGCTCCTCCCAGTGCTTTGTCCATCTCCTGCTCATTCTGCCTTTGGATTTGGAGCTGGAAAGATCACTCTTTTTGTCTGCTGCATCATTGCAATTGGATTTCAGGATTTTTGGAATAGGATATTTTACAAGTAAGTGGTTGTTGTGTTTGATTGTGGGCATTGCAGTTGTTGTGTAACTACAATTTATTTTTGATAATTAATTAATTATCATCATTCCTTTTTTTTTTTTTATTTTGTGGGTTGTAGTAGTAGGCCCGAGCTAGCCATGGGCATGGCCTCATGGGTGTGTGTGTGCATGATGAAGCAACTGTTCCTTTTGTTTTTTGAATATATTTCATTTTCAAGCACATTTAGGGCATGGATGGCATTGGATTGAGTTGGGGAAGTGTGTTTTTTGGGGTGGCCTTGCTGATGTTGTTGGGCCTGGCCATGTGGCTGGTGGTCATTTTGAGGCCTAGGCCTGCAAGCTTGCCTGGCCTTGTCTGCCAACAGGCCTGCTTTCATCCACTGCTACCAGAGCAGGTAGCCACAGCTTTAGTAATCTACTGTTTTCTGTGTGCTCTGTTGAATTTAGACATCATTTAGGGCATGGATGGCATTGGATTGAGTTGGGGAAGTGTGTTTTTTGGGGTGGCCTTGCTGATGTTGTTGGGCCTGGCCATGTGGCTGGTGGCCATTTTGAGGCCTTGGCCTGCAAGCTTGCCTGGCCTTGTCTGCCAACAGGCCTGCTTTCATCCACTGCAACCAGAGCAGGTAGCCACAGCTTTAGTAATCTACTGTTTTCTGTGTGCTCTGTTGAATTTAGACATCATTTAGGGCATGGATGGCATTGGATTGAGTTGGGGAAGTGTGTTTTTTGGGGTGGCCGTGCTGATGTTGTTGGGCCTGGCCATGTGGCTGGTGGCCATTTTGAGGCCTAGGCCTGCAAGCTTGCCTGGCCTTGTCGGCCAACAGGCCTGCTTTCATCCACTGCTACCAGAGCAGGTAGCCACAGCTTTAGTAATCTACTGTTTTCTGTGTGCTCTGGTGAATTTAGACATCATTTAGGGCATGGATGGCATTGGATTGAGTTGGGGAAGTGTGTTTTTTGGGGTGGCCTTGCTGATGTTGTTGGGCCTGGCCATGTGGCTGGTGGCCATTTTGAGGCCTAGGCCTGCAAGCTTGCCTGGCCTTGTCTGCCAACACGCCTGCTTTCATCCACTGCTACCAGAGCAGGTAGCCACAGCTTTAGTAATCTACTGATTTCTGTTTGCTCTGGTGAATTTAGACATCATTTAGGGCATGGATGGCATTGGATTGAGTTGGGGAAGTGTGTTTTTTGGGGTGGCCTTGCTGATGTTGTTGGGCCTGGCCATGTGGCTGGTGGCCATTTTGAGGCCTAGGCCTGCAAGCTTGCCTGGCCTTGTCTGCCAACAGGCCTGCTTTCATCCACTGCTACCAGAGCAGGTAGCCCCAGCTTTAGTAATCTACTGTTTTCTGTTTGCTCTGTTGAATTTAGACATCATTTAGGGCATGGATGGCATTGGATTGAGTTGGGGAAGTGTGTTTTTTGGGGTGGCCTTGCTGATGTTGTTGGGCCTGGCCATGTGGCTGGTGGCCATTTTGAGGCCTAGGCCTGCAAGCTTGCCTGGCCTTGTCTGCCAACAGGCCTGCTTTCATCCACTGCTACCAGAGCAGGTAGCCACAGCTTTAGTAATCTACTGTTTTCTGTGTGCTCTGTTGAATTTAGACATCATTTAGGGCATGGATGGCATTGGATTGAGTTGGGGGAAGTGTGTTTTTTGGGGTGGCCTTGCTGATGTTGTTGGGCCTGGTCATGTGGCTGGTGGCCATTTTGAGGCCTAGGCCTGCTAGCTTGCCTGGCCTTGTCTGCCAACAGGCCTGCTTTCATCCACTGCTACCAGAGCAGGGAGCCACAGCTTTAGTAATCTACTGTTTTCTGTTTTCTCTGTTGAATTTAGACATCATTTAGGGCATGGATGGCATTGGATTGAGTTGGGGAAGTGTGTTTTTTGGGGTGGCCTTGCTGATGTTGTTGGGCCTGGCCATGTGGCTGGTGGCCATTTTGAGGCCTAGGCCTGCAAGCTTGCCTGGCCTTGTCTGCCAACAGGCCTGCTTTCATCCACTGCTACCAGAGCAGGTAGCCACAGCTTTAGTAATCTACTGTTTTCTGTGTGCTCTGTTGAATTTAGACATCATATAGGGCATGGATGGCATTGGATTGAGTTGGGGAAGTGTGTTTTTTGGGATGGCCTTGCTGATTTTGTTGGGCCTGGCCATGTGGCTGGTGGCCATTTTGAGGCCTAGGCCTGCAAGCTTGCCTGGCCTTGTCTGCCAACAGGCCTGCTTTCATCCACTGCTACCAGAGCAGGTAGCCACAGCTTTAGTAATCTACTGTTTTCTGTTTGCTCTGTTGAATTTAGACATCATTTAGGGCATGGATGGCATTGGATTGAGTTGGGGAAGTGTGTTTTTTGGGGTGGCCTTGCTGATGTTGTTGGGCCTGGCCATGTGGCTGGTGGCCATTTTGAGGCCTAGGCCTACAAGCTTGCCTGGCCTTGTCTGCCAACAGGTCTGCTTTTTCATCCACTAGGATCAGAGCAGGTAGCCACAGCTTTATTGATCAAGTGTTTTCTATGTGATCTGTTGAATTTTTAGACATCACCTTCCTGAGAGTGTAGTGTGTGGCTGTACACAGTACTAGTAGTATAACATAGCTCTAGTTAAAAAAAAGTCATAAATGGCTAGACTATCTTTTGTTTGCACTAGTACAGTACTAAGTAACTGAACCACAAAAACAAATGCAACATTTCACTGATGTTCTTCTCCTGTCTTCTTTGCTTTTAGGTGCACAAAAGACAGAGTAGGAGGTGTCATCGGCATCACCTGGCTACCCGTTGTACTGCCAGCCAGACAGAAGTCCTGCTGCGCATCACGCCCACGTGTGACCAGAACTTGTTGTGCATCTGCCTCCTGCCTGACATCGGAAGAAGATGGCCCCAAAGAAAGGTACCAGGTCCAGTACCAAGAAAGTTGCTGGTGAGAAGAAGGAACAGAAAAAGGAAGTGCCATTAACCACGACTGGTGGTGTGCCGGCCAAGGTTTTTTTTGGCACCAAAGCGTTGTCCGGGAACCAAGCTGGGACCAGCACAGCGGTCCAGCAACCCCACCAACCTAGGCCCAAGGGCTTTACTGTCGCAGAGGTAGCCAGTCTACTAACGGGCAGCGATGTTGAAGAAATGTCATTACCGCAAAGTAGTACACAATCAAGTTCAACGCAGGCGCAAACTCAGTATATCAGTGTCAAGCCGCCGCAACCAGAACAGCAGCAGCCGCCGCAACCAGAACAGCAGCAGCCGCCGCAACCAGAACAGCAGCAGCCGCCGCAACCAGAACAGCAGCAGCCGCCGCAACCAGAACAGCAGCAGCCGCCGCAACCAGAACAGCAGCAGCCGCCGCAACAGCCCACCATAGTAGTTGTTGCTCCTGACGTAGGGGCATTTCAGGAAATCGAGCTTCCTGCAGACAAAGTGGAGCGAAGTCAAACCACTGTTTCAGAAGATCAATTGTCTTCCAGACCACCAGCAAGGAAAAGGAGGCTTAGTCCATCATCTTCTTCTTCAAGCCCCGCTTCTGATGATCGTGATGACACTTGGGTCCCACCAGCTCGGTCTGAGAGTGAAGTACGCCACAAGACATTGCTTCTGAAAAGGAAGGTCCCAGAAAAACTTAGAGTTATGGAGGTAGATGTAGAAGAGGGAGGTGATGATGTTGATGAAGACGAGCCAGTCATCACGCACATTACTCCCGCCCTAAAGGGATTGGAGACCGACATTCTCACCCTATCCAGAAAGGCTGCTACTGAGCGGGATGTAGCACGGATCTCACCAACACAGGTTACACCACCACTACCTCCAGCTGCCATATTTTCCAAGGCCCGGCATGGACCTACATCCAGCTCAACCATCTCAGTAGGAAGTGGTAGTAAAAGTCACAGTGTAGGTGGACAGGGTCACATATTTTCAAGCACCCCCTCAAGTTCATCTGGTGTTGAAAGTGGCATATCCAGCAGTGCCAGAAAGTTCTCCTCCCCAGTTTGGGACTTCTTTTCTGTTAGCGCCAAGGAGGAGAACGTTGCTATATGCGCAATTTGTCGGCAAGGTGTTCGGCGTGGTAAGCTTGGTACAAACTATGGTACCGGAGGACAAGCAAGTCATTTCAGAATACACCACAATATCGTGTGGGAGGATCACCTACGCAAGTTAAAAGAAAGTAGGAAAACTAAACCCTTTGAAGTTGGTCAGGAATCAGGGAGCGATATTATTGTGGTGGCAGGTGAAGAACAGGGAGGCATTTCTAGCCCTGTCTCCAGTAGTGCAGTCACTGCAGTGGTAACGCCCACATCCTCCTCAGTAACATCAGAGTGGCACCGCAGTAAGAGCCATACTCAGAGTGTGGGTGAGACACCAAGGCGACCGGCGAGTACCTCAATGAGACAATCTGTGTCGTTGAGCCTTAGTGGGTTAATGAAAACAGCACCACTAAGGAAAGTAAGCCAGCCTACCATTGACAGCATGTTTAGGTTGGAGGGGCAGTTCCAACGCAACCACCCAACGGCACGATTGTACAATGCGAAGCTGGCTAAAATGTTAGCGCTGGACCTTCTTCCTTTTTCATTTGTGGAAGGGGTGGGTTTCCTTGAATTTGTGTCTGCCATCTGCCCGAAATGGAAAGTTCCCAGCCGGTCCTATTTCGCAAGAATTGCTGTTCCGGCACTACATCATGATGTGCTGGAATTGGTTGGTCACGGTTTGCAGCAGAGTGCTGTGCACAATATCCACCTGACAACAGACATGTGGACCAGTTGCCAAGCCACAGATTACATGTGCATCACTGCACACTGGATCTCTTTTGTGGGGGTTAGAGATCAACTATCTGCACGAGGTGTTGTTGACACAGCTGCGATTTTTGAAGGTACTCGGAAACATGCAACTGTAGCCATGTTCGCTATGGAGAAATCTCATACGGCTGAAAACATTTTAGAAGAGTTTCGCACCAAGGTTTTGGAATGGCTGCGGCCCAGAGGGCTTGGTATTGGTTTTGTTGCCACAGACAATGGCAGTAATGTACTTAAGGCCATGGAACTTTGTTCCTATTTCAGGGTTCCGTGTTTGGCACACTGCATAAACATTATAGTGCAAGACTTTCTGAAAAAAGAACCCATAGTAAGCAATTTACTGGCCATCTGCCGAAGAATATGCACTCATTTCAGCCATTCTTTTAAAGCTCGGAAGCAGCTGAGGATCCTCCAACGTGAGCGTAGGATGCCAGTCAAGGCACTCATCCAGGAGGTGGCAACACGTTGGAACTCAACGTATTACATGCTTGATCGTCTGTACGAACAGCAGAGGTCACTCAATGAATATGTCTGGTACAGAAGCAGTGATGCTAGTGTTAAAGGCATGACCCTTCAGAGGGAGCAATGGACCCTAATTCAATGCCTGACTGAGATGCTGTCTCCTTTTGAGGTCTTCACACGTGAAGTCAGCAAGGAGGACTGTACAATGGGCCAAGCTATCCCATTGTTGCGAATGCTAGAGCATGAGCTGAATAATGTGTCTGAATCCTACAAAGGTGTAGAGGACAGAAGGCAAGCCCATGACTTGGTGGAGAGCTTATCCAGGCGCTTATCAGAAAATGTAAGGATACAAAATAAAATTTTGTCACAAGAACATTACATTTGTGCCACAATTCTGGATCCACGTGCAAAATTAGGACTATTCCTTTCTTTTTCCGACAATGATGTTGCCCGCTACAAAAGTTGTATAGCTGAAGCAGCCATCAAGTTTGAAAACGAAGGGCTGCTAATTAAAAGCCCGCCACATCAGCCCACAACAAGTACTGATACTGAAGCAGGCCATGCAGAATCAAGTGCAACTTCGTCGGCTGAGGGCAGTGCGGTTGGCTCACAATCGCAACACTCACCATCACCATCGACTACAAAAACAATAACTGGATCATTCGGCCGAGTACAATCATTATCAGATTGGTATGTAAAGATGGGCCTTAAGCACAGTGCTGATGCACAGAAAAAACAGCACAAAAGCTTACCAGCAGCAACCCTGAACATTGAGCGGATGGTCCAGGCCTATCTGGACGACCCAACAGAGGTGTACGTTGATCAAAACCCAGTGCAGTATTGGTATAGGAAAAGGTCTGAATGGCCACAGCTCAGCAGGCTGGCGATAAGCTATCTGGCTTGCCCTGTCGCAAGTGTCTCTTCCGAACGTGTTTTCAGTGCTGCTGGTTCCATTGTAACCTTGAGAAGGACCAGTCTATCTCCCAAAAACGTGGAGAGGTTAACAATGATCAAAATGATTCAGCACTTCATACCACCGAATTACACAATGCATGAATCAACAGAGGAAGATGAGGACAGCGGCTCAGGTGACGGAAGTATTTTGTCAGATGATTACCTACTACTGGAAGATCCCCCAGAGTTTGAGGACGAGCTATACCTCCCTGACAATTAGGCTCGCACTTACTGTCTTCCTCCCTTTTTTCCCCCTTTGTTTATGTGTCGGTTGTTCCGGTTATAAACTTGTGAATCGCAACAAATGCATTATCACCGTCTTCTACTCTTCTAATTTAAGATACAAGTTTCAGGTGTCTGCCATTTGACACTACAGTCCTCAGAATCCAGCTCCTCCGCTCGATCATACTGCATCTCCTGCTCAATTCCATTTCCCTCATGAATGATGATTGGATGATGGTAACAACAAATTCAAACTTTCCTCGTCCTTCCAAAACAAGTGGACCATGAATCAGCTGACTACTATAGCTATCCTCCTTCAGAGCCGAGAGAGACTGGCCATTAACTGAAAATAAGATGCAACAGGTAATGATTGATGCCATGCATTGGCCGCAGAATAGCAGACTGAATGATGTAGATTTTGTTGTGTGTGTTGCGCATGAATTGATGTAATTGTGCACTGCCACTAATCAACTTTCTACAGAACACACTAGTAATTACTAATTTTCCCCTTCTTGCAAACAAGAAATGTGTACTTCTCCTGCATCTTGGTGATACATTGCTTTTAATTCAATACAGGAAGGGGACTCACTCAATCTGCGCAATGCAAATGACTGTGACTTAACAGCACCGTCCATCATGATGATGGCGAAAGAGACGGCCTGCAACGTTAACAAGATGAGATGGAACAGGTAATGATTGATGCCATGCATTGGCCGCAGAATAGCAGACTGAATGATGTAGATTTTGTTGTGTGTGTTGCGCATGAATGAATTGATGTAATTGTGCACTGCCACTAATCAACATTCTACAGAACACACTAATTTTCCCCTTCTTGCAAACAAGAAATGTGTACTTCTCCTGCATCTTGGTGATACATTGCTTTTAATTCAATACAGGAAGGGGACTCACTCAATCTGCGCAATGCAAATGACTGTGACTTAACAGCACCGTCCATCATGATGATGGCGAAAGAGACGGCCTGCAGCGTTAACGAGATGAGATGCAACAGGTAATGATTGATGCCATGCATTGGCCGCAGAATGGCAGACTGAATGATGTAGATTTTGTGGTGTGTGTTGCGCATGAATTGATGTAATTGTGCACTGCCACTAATCAACTTTCTACAGAACACACTAGTAATTACTAATTTTCCCCTTCTTGCAAACAAGAAATGTGTACTTCTCCTGCATCTTGGTGATACATTGCTTTTAATTCAATACAGGAAGGGGACTCACTCAATCTGCGCAATGCAAAGGACTGTGACTTAACAGCACCGTCCATCATGATGATGGCGAAAGAGACGGCCTGTTAACTTAAGATGAGTAGGAACAGGTAATGAATGATGACAATTATTGGCATGCATTGGACACCTGACTCTGAGCTATTGGTCTTTGTGTTTGCGTTGTTTGTTGTGCACAAAGTGATGTCAAAGTGTACTAGTGGTAATTTATCTTTCTGTACACAATAAAGAATGACTCAAGTCAGTAATATTTATATTTCTACTCTTGTTGTGTCATAAAAATTACACTTGTACTGCAGGCCGATCTCCAGTCAGTCAGTAGAAGTATCAGAGCTGATGATGAAGTCAGGAGGATGTTTCATGAGTGGCATAAAACGGAAAAGCCTAAAGGTAAACACGTCAACAACAACCACAGCACACCCAAATGTCTGTGTAGAAGTTGAATAGTGTGTAGCGGTGGGATGACTGCAGTGCATTGATTTTACTAACTTTAACTGTAAAATGCTATGTTTGGAATGGATAATGTGCTTTGCGTTTGTCCAACTCTTTGAGAGAAAAAAAAAGGACTCTAAAGTGTTAACGTAGGATGTGCTAATGGTAAGCACTGTGGGCCTGATCTCTCCTGTTACTGTTGAAGGTCTATGCTGGAAACAGACTACAGTAGAGATGATGCATATGCATACATGCCACCTCGGAAAGTGTTCTTGTTGCACTACACCATCACTTGTGCATTTGTTTTCACTTTCTTTCTGAATATCCCCTTTGGTTTTCAATCTAAAATTACAGGCCGGGCCTTGTCCAAAACTTTGTAAAACATTACAATGCATATTAATTACCTTACCAATCAATCACCTTTTTATTCCAGCCGGGCAGTGGCGAGTGGCGAGGCGACACACCCAAGATTGATGGACGAGAGGAGCAAGAGGAATGCCGAGATGCAAAAAACCAGTCCACATTTTTGACCAGGATAAGACAGTAACAGTATCCACTTTTCACTTCTTTTAAATAATTTGATTAATATCTTGTATACATTCTTTACAACAGTGTGTTCTTGGAGTTGTTATTATCAATCATCATTACGTTTGCTCTGTGTTTACGATTCTTCACTACCAATATTTAAAATTTCTATTTGCTATCTGTTAAAGTATTAAGGCCGGAACAGAACAAGAAATAGAAGTGTATGTAATCCGGGTCTCATCATCATGCATGCATTGCCTTTTTCTCCCTTAACATATGGAATGGATATGGTATGGTAGTCTTCAATGATTGTTGTTTGTTTGTCTATGTATGCATACTGTTTTTCTATGTCAAACCTTTCCCAAAATCCCCCTTCCCATCCAATCAACGGACCCTAACCCTCTTCCCCTGGGCTGTGTGACTTATTGTCGAGGTGTAACTAAATTAAATGTACACCAATACCTAATCACACACTTGCTGGGGCGGATGTGGTGAAAGCAACACTACTTCAATTTCAATGCAGAGCGATGATCTTCTTCTGCTTGCCCACCCATGAGTAGGATATTTCAGAGGTTATTTTATTTAACAAAGGAACATATACCTCAGCATGAATTGCCGGCATTGATTGGATTTGTTTGTTGTCATTCCTCATATACAGCACTAACTGTTAGACTGTAGGCATAGTCAAGTGACTCGAGTCGACAAAACTATAGTTTGTAACTCTGTCTAGTAGGCTATCCTCATAATAACCAGCATTCAGTTTTTTTGTCAAATATTTGAGCATATAATTGTTGCTCGGTAAATTCTGTGATGTACTTCATTCAACTACTCCTCTAACAGTCTCTCAAAGGCGATTGACTATCTCCTTTTCTTTTTTTGGAAATGCTGCCACCCTGCCAGTGTATACTACTACTACTATACTACCACCACCACCACCCCAATCATGGCATGTATGAAAAAGGAAACCATCTTCACCATGCAGCCAGTGCTGTGCCACAGTTGGACATAAACATCAAGCACCGGTAAGAGAGAAGTTTGGGGGAGGCAGAATTAATAATGGACATGTTGTCAATGATTTCAGTTTCAAACACCACTCCAAAGAATGCATAGTAGGACCAGTCAATGAGTGAGGTGTGTCACATCTATCTGTTTGTGTCTTATACAGTCAGCAAATTATTGAAATCAAACACACGCTATGGGCGGCCATGCACCAGCAAGGAAACAGTGTGATGTAAACAGTTACCCCACCTACAAAACATTAACAACATTGCATGTAACATAGAAAAATATATTTAATTGACCCTAACAAATAAACTAAACCCACAAAAGCTGACCCACCCACCTCCTTAACCCCAACGACTGTCCATAGAAGTAGAGAACGCCCAAACGAGTGAAGAACGAACAGGAATTAAAAAAGGGGCAGTGACAGGGACTAACTGGTGGGGCGGGACTGGAGGAGGACACGCATCTGGTCCTCTAAATGGGCGACGCGGCGTCTAAGGCCGCGGCAGTTGCAGCCACAGTGGGGGGGGGGCACCGGAGATGACACGGTGGCGGCGGGCAGCCGTCCGGCGGTGGCGCCGTACCGCTGGAGGGCGGTGGCTGGGGCCCGGGGCACTGGAGGAGGCTTCAATAGCTGCAGCAGCCTCCTCCTCCTCCTCGGCTAGGACCACCAGCCGCCGGTATTCCTGCTGGATTGCCTCCAGGTTCCAGCGCCGTGCCTTGGCGGCCAACTCCTTACGGTTGAGTTTCGGAGTTGCTGTGTATCAAAAAGAAAAAAACAAGACAATTGTAAAATATAGTCTTAATAAAACAGGTGGACAAGGTAATTATTTATACACATAGTGGCATGGTAGAGTAGCACTATAAAATAAAGCACAGTAGTACATAACATTTTAAATGTCGCCCGTCCTTCTTCCTTCCACCTGTCTTACACTTTTTAGTTGAACAGTGCACCAGGTGCTCTTCTCCATAAAACTTTCAAAGCGGAGTTGAAATCAGATAGATGAGGACATTGGTTACTCAATACTCCGGCTCCTAGTCCTATACCAATTAAAGGGAATTCTAGTCTTCTAGTTCACTCTTCAAACGTCCCCAAGAACTCATACTTACGTACGACATCGGATAGCGGGCGGACTTTGTCCGCCCGCCATCCGACTGCTAAAAAGGGTGGGGGTCCCGTGGGGACAATTAATTAGGATGATGCGCCCGGCACAGTGGCGGGCGCACCCTGTTTTTTTAAATTTAAATTCTGGTTGGCTTTGCTGAAAGCAATGCTAAAATGTTGTGCTGCTTTTCCAAGCACAACATGACGGGCCTCGCACGGAGCCTGTCACGTTTTGCTTTGAAAGTCGGGGGGTACCATAGCATCGGTAGGTACCCTCCATGGGGGCCCCCAAGCATACTCTGCAATGTGTGCATGCCTTTCCGTGGCGGACGGCAATGCCGCCACGCAAAGGCATTCCAAAATGCAGATTATATGGCTGCCGGTGTGGTGAGAGAGACACCACCGCCATATTGAACCCTTTTCCGCCTGGACATGTCTGAATATTTTCTACAGGGATGGCGGGAGGTTTGCCCCTGCGGTGACGGCAGTGAATTCCAGCCGGCCCGGCGGGGGCAATACGCCCACCATCCTAATGGGGCCCTAATTCACAACTGTACAGTATACATATACATACAGTACACCTTTGCAGTGAGTGTGCTGTCAAGTTCAACAATAGTTAAAGATTATGAATCTAACTTACCACCGCCTGCCACTGGTGCTGCCACTCCCCCTCCGTTGCTATCTGCAACTGCCGCATCCTCGCCCTCGGCGTCGCCTTCGCTGGCCCCAGCAATGGTGGTCGGTAGTGCGCCTAGAAAACATTACACATTTATTAGGCGACATATACACCTCCCCCCTATTGATCAGTAGCAAGGTTGAAAAATGAGTTAATACTAACATACATCACTAGTACAAATCAGGAAGTAGTAGAGTAGACACTAAGTTATATGATCATTGTAGCATTTGCTTGATTAGCCCTAGCCATGCACATGTGACGTTACCTTTACCTTGCAGCTTCTTAAGACACCTTTGAGCCCACATGACCTGCCTCACACTGCTACTGTGTAGTCTACGCGCTGCGTACAAGCGGTCAACAAACATTAACAAGCCACTTTTTTAGGAAGAACTGGTGTACTACTGTTACTGTTAGTCCATATTGCTTATCCATAGATGCTACACTTTTTGGCACGGCTGAGAAATGCTTGCAAGTTGCAATATACTAACGCACACCATTTCTTTTTTCGCATTACAGACGCAAGATTCCCTTCTACGAACCAGAGCTTCTGAACGATGCACCAACTACCAGTACTAGGTTCTTCTGAGGTGAGGGGTCCCTTCACTCACATCTTCATTTATAAATGTATATAAACTAAATTGCTATGGGATGGTGGTGCTGCCTTCCACCACTGTTCAGTTATCATGATTTAATTCCCAACTGTATAAGTGTAACAATGTATATTGTTTTAATGTTATTGATTTGCCGGTTGGTGCTGCTAAGAAAACAGTGTACAGACCTTCCCAAATTGAAATAAACATTTTAAACTTACATAGACTTCGTGGTATTTGGTGTGGAGTGGACTAACTTACACGAGTGAGCAAATTAAAGTAAGGGTGTGCATGTGAATTGCTTCCACGACAGAGGTTGGGTGTGTTATGTTCTGGGTTGTCTACTTGTTGGTTATCTTGGGGGGAGGGTTCCGAGACTTTATAGGTATGACAAGACAGTACTATAGTCAAGCAGTGGAATTGTGGTGGGTGCGGAATTTCTGATTGAGGTGTGCAAGGAAGGTCCAACCTACCATCACCAACATCCTATTTTCTGGTGCAAATGCATGTGCAAGATCCCTACAACAGTGGTATGTCCTATAGGGTATCATATCAAAATATTAAGAAATCTGGTAGGGCTGTTGTTGCTGTGAATTTTCAAAGCCTCAACATCAATAAGAGTAAAAAGTAGTACAAGACAACGACCCAACGGATTGTACGAGCTACTGGTGAATATGAGTTTTATATTACAACCTTTCACAAAGAGTGGCACTTGCCAACTGGGCAAGACTAGCTACTACAGTACAGACAGACAGACTGATAGTATGTAGTAGTACTCAGTCATCATAGCGGAGGCAGGGATAAGCTTTTTGAAACCGTACAGATCGAAGGATAATTGGTGGTAAAAAAATAGCATTTGGAAACACACTATAGTTCGGGAGAAATGGGGCAGTAAAAGTTATGGAATAAGAAATATTATTAAAAACAAGAAGACTTACTGGGGCCAGCAGAGGAGCCCTCAGCGGTGTCCTCCTGGTGGTGTTCCTGTCCCGCCGACTGTCCAGTCCCTTTCGGTCTGCCCCGGGTGCTGATGGACAGGAGAGATATAAGAATTAAGAAAGAGACAAACATTGATGGATGGTGTCAAACAAATACAATATTTATCAACAACGGTCAAAAAACACTTATGTAAACAACAATTGCAATAACTACATTGACCGATCTCATCTGGTCAACATGTAATATCGTGGGATTCGCAGTTCGACTACTTAAGTTACTATTTATCAACAGTAATCCATTCTTCCATTCTGATTCCAGAAAACTAAGTTACAAGTAAGCCTAAGTATTAGTACAACGTTCCACCCAACCTAGCCCACCTATTCCAGGCATGCCAATTGTACATTAAGTATGCATTTCCACTGTATTCCTCAACAATGTGTATGATCCAATCATGGAGGACACATGAACATGACTACATTTTTTGTATACACCAAATTTTGGTTTGATTGATGCTGATCTGCTACTGCTAAGTAACTGCAATGCCTACCTCCTCTCATTGAACAAACTAGAAAAGGTTCTAAAGACTGCCGTACTAGCAGCACGTCACGTAACTGAGTGAGGGGGGGCATCACGCATACCACTAACCAATTAGAAGCTCATACAAAGTACCTAAACCTAAGTATCAATCCGCCCCTATCTATTAGTGACAGGACAAAGTAAGGAGTGGACGGGAGTCACTGTAGCATTACGTAACTTAATTTCTCTAAAATAAACTCGTAAAGAATCACGCTAAGCAAGCGCAAACGCAAAGCTGCAAACAAGTAAGATTAGTAGTAACGCAGAAGAGCACCTGTGTCATAATCACAGAAGACTTTTAAATGTTATTAACCTGGAATGTATTGTAAGCAGCAACATTGTAGCTGGTTGGAAGGAAAAAAAGATATTCGCAATATATAACATAGAGCAGAAGAACAGACACAAAGTTGTAATAATTAAATAGGTACTCACCAAGCCCCGGGACCTCCACTCCTAGCAGGTCCAGCAGGTCCTGCTCACGGTGCAGGATGTCGGACCACCGGTGCGTCAGCTGTGCCTGGGTGCGCCGGACCCCAGAGATGCGCGACACTGCCCGGCGCACCTTCCCCCACCGCTGCCGACGCTCCCGGAGGCCGTACCCGGACCCAGGCCTGCCACCTGCTGCCAGGGTTGAGGGGAGGTGGCGCTGCACAAAGAAAATTAGTGCAGCCAACTCCGCCTCCCCAAATAAGGCCCGTGCATGCACCCCTTGTGGGCGCCGCCTTCCACAAGGAAGGCGGTCGCGGCTCTGGCTGCGCCGGCGAACAGCCCTGCCCTTGGACATGGTTCTGGGGACGGGGCGGGAAAGAAAAGGTAAAATAAATAAAGGAGTAAAGGAAATAAATAGCGGGCAATACAAAGAGAAAAAGTAGCTAAAAAATAAAAAAAAAGTAGACAAAAAACAAAAATATAGAGGCAGGAAAATAGTTAGAGAAATAATAAGTAATAAAGATCCAAAAAAAGTGGCTATAAACAAAGGATTGAAAAGATTTAGGGAGGATTGAAAATCAGGCCCCAGAACCATGCAATAGAGTGGAAAACAAGATGGCCGCGCCCATTGCGACCACGTGCGCAAGTTCGCGCGATATTTTCTCCCTGAGCAAGCAAAAAGCAACGCGATCAAGTAAAAGAGGTCGCGAACAGGAAATATCGACCGCGAACATGCATTGCGCGACCCGGAACAGGAAGTAAACATCGCCAGAGGGCGGGACAAGTGAAAACAAGATGGCCGCGCCCGTGAGCAACTGCATGGGTAAGTTGGCGACCCGCGATCACGCAAAAAATACCGCGAACAGGCGGCAAAAAAACTTCCGCGTCTTCACGATATTTCCGGCGTGTTTGCGGAGATTTTCTGCATTCTCGCGATAATTTGCGGAAGTTAATTCCGCTAATTCCGCCCACCCCTAGTCCCTGTGTGTCTAGCACTGAATGGACACATAGATGAAAACACGGGGTGTTTCCGTGGAGGCGCTGTGTTTAAGGAAAGGAGCACACAGGAGTTGATGGACACAGCACGTGAGACATTAACGTGAGCTACAGATGTCGATTTAGCCTCACACGTCTGTGAGGGTGAGATACGAGCACCCCTCGTGTGATCACTAACATCCACAGATGTTGCGCCTAAATGTAGCAATGAAAGGGACTGTGAGGGTGCCACAGTCACAATCTCTGCGTCCGTTGACGACACCACCACTAACACACTTCTAGCAACCACACACACTTGCCATTTGAGAATTTTAGTAAAAAAAAAGAACTTGTACGCCCCTTCTATTCATCAAAATTATGGACAAAGGAGGTAAGTTCTTGTAAAAGTGTTTGATTTCTACACAGCAAAACGTTCTTTTCTGAAATGCAGTAAAACATGGGCACCTTTTAATAAGGTGGAAAAGCAGGATTTAATGCTGCGATAAACCCAAATCTTATGTTCTAGTATGAATCTGGGCGTGTAGCTTGTTAATTCAATGTTTTAATTTACTGTAACTTCATTCAATGAAATCGGCAAGAATAAAATGCCAACAACTGTTTGCAGAAAAATGTGAGGTGACATATTTATTTACCAGGCATAAAATAACGTGATATAGCGATGTTAGGAATTCTAATGATATTTTATGAAGCCAGCTGAAGATACAGATGTCTTAAGTGGTGCCTCTAAATCTGAGCCCGCTGGGCACGGGCAAAGGTGAAGTATGGTGTATGACAGTATTTCCACCCGGCGTGCGCATCCTGCTGTGATACTCTGCCCGATGCGATACTCTGCCCGATGCAACAGCCATCAATGTGCACCTTGCTATGTGTAAGCAATATAACTAACGTTGCATTGCTATATTTAAATAGTATTTACAGCAAATGATGTCACATCATCATCATACCTGACTTTACACATTCAGTTGATGTCAACCTCACCATGCTGCTTCAAAAGCTACCAGATGACGTCATCGTGGATACTATGTTCACAGTCCTTGTCTTTTTCATTTAACAACCTGATGCATTCTGGGAGTTGTACTCTGATTTCATTTTAGCTGAACTAGTTTGACTGACACAACTGAAAACAATGCTTTGGAAAACAAAACCGTGAGACTAGATAGAGCATGGTGGCCGTTTTGACATGCTGCCATCTGGGGGCCTTAGCTTTACAGCAAGGACGGACAACCAAACTGTATTTGTTCTCCAGGCCTGGCTGTGGTCAAGACACCATCTCAGCTCAGAGCCATCAAAGTAATTAAGATCAGAGTACGACCTTTACAAATGAACAAGGCCACCGAGATTATTCGGGTCTATGGTGTTTTCCTCATACTCATGGATTTGCCCCATAATCCAGCATCTGCTGAATAATTTACACATTTCACCATAAAAAAAAGTTTCTAGCTCAAACCAGTCAAAGGTTACTTAACAAAAGTCGCTACACATGCTTACACATACCTGGTTATCTTTGAGTTGCTGATTGCTGCATTCATGTGTTAAACTAGCACTAATGCAGGCAGGGGTTGTGCATTGAAAAGAAGGTGGACTGTCACAGGTTCAAATCCCGGTGGGTTCACTCAGCCTTTCATCCTCCTGAGGTCGATAAAATGAGTACCATTGAGTTGTTAACAATAAGCACCTGTTATTCAGCGCCAAGATGCCAAGGGGCATATCAACAAGGGCTTTATCTCTGCTTTTTTGGCTTTAAAAGCCAAAAAAGGAGAGATAAAACTAGCGCCCTATCAACAACAGGGTGCTAACATACAAATTTGCATGTTAGCACCCTTTTACTCTACGCTTCCCCTTGCATCTCTAATGAGATGCAAAGGGGGCGTTCCAGAGTAAAATAATAGGAGAAATGTCGCTAAGCGACATTTCTCCTATTATCAAGAATGTCGCTAACCCTGTTAGAGACAAAAAAAGCAGCGCTAACCGCGGTTAACGCTGCTTTTTTACGTCTGGTATTTTTCAGACTTAGCCATGATATCCTATGGAAGGAGGATATCATGGCTAAGTTTGCCTGTCCCTATCAACAAGGTAACGTGAGATTTTCGCTGGGTTTCCAGCAATAATCTCACGTTAGCCTGTTAGCGTGAGGATTTTTATCGCTATTGAGATAAGCGTTGCTAATAGCACGCTATCTCAGCGATAAAAATTCACGCTAGCCGGCGATAATTATTCTAGCGCTAAGTGCGCTTAGAGATAATTATCGCCGGTTGTTGTTGATATGCCCCCAAGTGCTCTATAAATATACGTTATGTTAGGTTATTGTGGGCCGTGGGATCTGTATGCACAGAGCATTCACAAAGGCTAGGAGGCTGCCCCCAAAGTGAGGTGTGCTGTATCCTCAGTGGGTAGGGCCTGCTTCTACTCTGCAGCTACTGGGGGGCAGGGAGGGAACCCTATCAAGGGAGAGGGTCACAGATTAAGATCTAATTCTTCCACATGTGATGAAAGGATTAGTATTTTAGAGAATACCCGTTTTTTACTGCAGCTTCAAAACACAATTTAATGTGTGGTCTATATTATAAATGGTGACATTAAGCTCCATTCTCCATAGCTCGAAAGACTGGGATCATGTGAATCTGCGGCTGCAGCATTTTCTGCAAAATTATGTATTTCGTTCACTGTCCGCATAATTTACTAATTGCTGCATAATTAGCTGATTTCAACCTTTTATTTAATTTCTAGCAGGAATGGACCAAAGATTGCTGAAAAAGAAACTGGTAGTGTTTCAGTCCTGTTTGCTGTGTCCAGGTATTAAACGGGCATGAATGAGGTCAGTAGCGTAACGAAAGTTGAGGGGTCCCCCCTGCCACGCACACAGAGGGGCCCCCGCTACGGATTTAATCCGAGCTATTGGGCCTGAGTACTATGCTGAGGGGGCCCCCTGCAGCTCGGGGTGCCCCCCGCACCGCGGGGGATGCGGGGGCCTGTGTTACGCCCCTGGCCAATAACTCGGCAATAAGTCCTTGAGAATATGCCCCATTGTCTAGCCAGGACACCGGCTGCAACCACTACTGGAAAGGAGGCCTAGTATATGTCAGAACTGCCAGTTCCAATAAAAATGGGGCATGATCAGATAGCGGTCTAGCCATATGTTCCACTCTCACCGCCCATGCACTCACTTCTTTACACAACAGCCAAAACTCCAGACGGGATCAAGAGCCGTGCACAGACGAGACAAATGTACCCTTCTTCACATTCGGATGCCGTGCCCTCAATATGTCCACATGCCCCTCTAAATGCATTATCTCCTGTACTATGCGTGCCGCCTGTTTCCCATGCCAATCCGTGGTAGCGAATCTATCCATTCCCGGGTCCAGGCATACATTGAAGTCACCACTCCAAATAACCAGGGCAGCAGGAAGCAAACCTAACCTACTCCAGACCTCCCTGTAAAAGGCAGGGTCATCGACATTTGGCCCTACGTGTTAACCACCGCCACCCTCGACCCTTCCAGGATGCAATGTACTAATAAGAATCTGCCTTGATCACCCAATCCAGTACTAAGGACCGTAAATGGAGTACCCTTTTTCACCAGGAGCAGGACCCCTCTGGAATACGAAGAGTATGACGGGGCCACCCTGACAGCTGACCACCACTTCCCCACATTCTGCTCGGTATGTTTTGTCGGATGCGTTTCTTGCAACAGGGCTTCTTGGACCACATGTCTATCCAAATATGCTGATTTATGATGATGTAGCGCATTTTGTTAGTAACTAAGGTTTGTTGTGTACTGTCAATTGAGCTGTTTAATTTATTGCAGTGACCCCTGACGAAGAGTCATTTGAGACTCGAAATGCATTGGGCAGAGAGCAATGAGTCTACTCAGTTGTACATTTCATGTTTTGGATTACGTGCTACTGTGAAAAGCCTGGATGGGCGCGCAGTATCAATTGGAAATATTGAAAATAAAATTCAAGGAGTGACATGACGCTGTCTCTGCAGTGATTCATCAAGTTTGAAAAAAACTCGGGTTTAATATTGGTTGATTAATGAAAATGATGGTTTA
Organism: Triturus cristatus; assembly: GCF_964204655.1. NCBI lineage: Eukaryota > Metazoa > Chordata > Amphibia > Caudata > Salamandridae > Triturus > Triturus cristatus. Next base: position 564,050,016 of record NC_140590.1, read on the forward strand.
AAGTGGAATATATGGATTTACGGCAGGGAAATGTTCCCCATTCAGCAGTGCGACAGAGGTGGCGCGACGCTAGTGCCTTGTTGTTTGACTCTATCCAAATATGCTAGCACTCGTCTGGTTTTTTAGGGATTGTTCAGACCCCGAACATTCCACGTCAGCAGTTTAATCAAGCCTTCCTGGGGTGCCATTTGCCTTCTTTGGTCTCATACATGAACACAGTGTTATCTCCACCCAGACGGCCCATCAGGTGCACATTCACATATCCTGCACTGCAACAAAAGCACACCCACAAACATACCACCCCCCACCCACTTCAGCCAGCCCAACACGCCAAAGACATTCACAGCCCTGTGCGCACACAAAAATCGTGCACCAACAAATACATCTCCCATCAGGGGGCCGTTAGTGCCTGTCTGTCATCTCCCAAGTACCTGGGAGGTGGCCAAGTGTTCCCATTAAATCAGCGACCATCATGCCAACGGACAGTTTTTCCACAAGCCACTCCACCCTCCAGCACCCTATATGACTGCCCATAAAATGGGATTCATAGACAGGACATCAATGCACTCTTAACATAGCATGATCATCTTGCCGGAGACCCCAACAATATACTCATAGACAAAAACAATGATACCGCCCTCCCTGGTCCCTCACTCATGGTCAGACCGTGAGTTCTATGGGCTTTTCCCGCTGTGCATCAGCGATTTCACTTACTCTATAGCACTCTTGAGAGTCATTAAGATCTTCTGTTTTCCCCCACTTCGTTGTGCAGCCATGCAGGATATAGCATTGTATACGTAATGTTCTCGGCCTGTAGTTTCTTTTTCACTTGGATGTATTCCTGCCTTGCAACCTGCAATGCGACAGTGAAATCCGGGTAGAACTTGATCGCATTCCCTTCATATGTTATCTTTTGTTTCTCTCTTGCAAGGCGCAGCACAGTGTCTCTGCCCCGATAGTTTAGGAGTCGTTCAGTCACAGGCACGACCAGGCACTGGGAAGCGGCTGCGCCGCCAATGACAGATGAGCCCACTCCACGAGCATCACCGCAGAGAGATTCTCCCGCCCAAACACCTCCTTCATCATTGTCTCGATATATATCTCCATCCTGCTCATGTTGGTGGACTCAGGCAGACCCAAAATGCGAAGATTATTCCGTCGCGATCTCGCCTCCAAGTCCTCATTCTTGGCCTGGATGATGGCCAGCACCTTCTCCATATTCAGGCGCTTGGTCATCGCTGCTTGGAGGCCGTCCTCCATCGCCGAAATGTGCTGCTCCGCCTCCCTAATCTGGCAACTTGCTTATCTAGCCGCGTTTCAAAATGGTCCAATCGCATATTGAGAGCATCAATCTAGCCACTGATTCGTTGGAGGCTGTTTTGCATTGTCACTAACATTGCCTCAAGTGTAGACCTCCCCATCTCCAGGGGGTCCTGCTCCAAGTCCGACTGGTCTCGCTGCTGCGATCTGGAGGGCTTGCGGGCCTCAAATGTGAGGCGTGTTTCCTGCTTATCCGTCTTCCCCATCGCTGTTTTAATTCTGCTTTGTTTGCCGCTGTACACTATCCAGGATGTTGTTCAGCACCACAATTCGGGCCCACACAAGCCCCAAGCCACGCTGTCCCCTTGCCAACATTTCTTCAATATGAGCCCCAACACAACTGTAGGACGCTCTCCACTCTAGATTCCAGACAGGGCCCACACCAATCGACAATCACCAGTAGTCACCAAATTGCGACGGTGCACCTTTCTGGCCACCCGGGCTCACACCGCCCTCCCCTGGCATCCAATGTTGCGTTTTTCACTTTTTGGTAGGGGGGCGACCTGGGCTACCTGCACTCTTCAGCTCCACCGCCTTCGCTGCCTTCACCACGGCGCAGCCCAAGGACAGTCCCTCAGTCCGCAAAGCACTAGATCACTCTCCGTTTCCACACAGCTCGGCAGTTATCGTCCATCCTGCGAATTTGCAAGGCACCCAGGTCGCGTCGGGCAGCAAATCCACCGCACCCGGCGCCGAGTCACGTCACAATATAGTATCACCGCCACCAGGCAGGTTCCAGACCCGGGCTCAGATGTTGCAGCGGGCCCACGGCCACCCCGCAACGCGAATGCAGCCTCAGCTCCCACTTCACATCACTGATGAGACCCTCATGCAGCAAAGCTTATCGAACACTCTGTACGGCACAGCACGGCCCTCCCAACGCCTGCCGCAGTCACTTTGCCTGCTCCCAGAACGCGATTCTCAGGGAGGGTCCCGCAGCTCACCTTCATCTATGTCATCCAGTGAAATCAAGTCCCCAGTTCGGGTCCGGCAGCCCCAGCACTGCCACAGCGCACTACTCCGCACAGCTCACAGGACTCACTGGCCGACGGGTGCTCCGGTACTCACCGCTCCCTCAGATGCACAGCCGGTTCATCGCTTTCCAATGCCGCCGCCTCACCAGCATCGATCTCACCCAGTTCCAGGTGGGGGAGTGGGGGGGGGGGGGGGGGGTCTGCAGCTCCCTTCACAGGCTTCTAACAGTTCCGACCCCGCATCACGATTGCAGCGGCCGCCATCTTCCTGCCACAATGCACCCACGGGCCTCCAGCTAAAAGGTCAGTGTTCCGGCTCAACAGGGTCACCCGCACTCCGCAAAAGGGCTGAGAAGGTGCACACCCGTCACCCCAGTTCCATTCCGCTGCAGAGGGCTATAGATACGCCGCTATTTACAGTATTATGGGCAGATAGCTTTACTCTGCCAGTAGAGTCGCTTTAGAAAGCAGCCATCCTGCCGCCGACTCTCTAGCGCCTCCGGGAGTTCCACATTTTGGAGGACAGAAAGGAGAAGGAACAAGCCTCCAGTCTGGCTTTCAGTGCCCTAGGCATTGCGGCTAGTTTTGGTGAAGATGATCTGAGATCGCAACCAGCAATGTACGGTTGAATCATGGAGTGCAGATATTTGGGTCCTTGCTGGTGAAGGATGCGTCGGCAGAAGCACATGGCTTTGAGCTTAATTCTTTTGATTACTGGAAGCCAGAGCAGTTGATTACGAGCTTCTGAGACGGACGATCTTCTAGGAAGATTGACCACAAGCCAAACTGTGGTATTTTGTACTCTGAAGCAAGTTTAGGCTACCCTTGGTAGCCCCCAGATACAGGACGTTGCACTAGTCCAGTTGGGAAGTGGTGAGGGCATGCACAATGGTTTTACGAGACATTGTCGGGATTAAGTCAAAGACTTTTTTAAGGGCCTTTAGGGTGCCGAAGCACTTCCCTGAGGTGATACTGATATGATCCTCGAAGGTGAGTTTGGAGTCAAACCAAAATCCTAGATTTTTAACTTTATGTTTGGGTTCCTGGGGATGGCCGAGGGCGACGGGCAACCAGGCTGAGGTCCAGATCGAGGGGGCTCTCCCTACTATCAGAGGGTCTGGTTTATTTGCGTTCAATTTCAGGCAGCAGTCGGCCATCCAAGTGATGACCTGAAATGATTTGCTGAGATATAGTCAGGTTACGAAAGGGTGACAAATAGGGGTGTCGTCAACATACGACACCATTAGAACTTTAGGTTAAGTAAACCCCAAAACAACACTTTGCATTAGGTTTGCAGCACTTTTTAAATGCAAACCAGGTGCAAAGTGTAAGCAAATATACCCCATAAAGTTAGGATTTGAAACATAACACAATGATTGAGTGTAGTAACCCATTGAGCTATCTACTTAAAATACAAATCTGTGATCTTTGTGTAACACATTGTACTTTGCAGCGGGAACATTAACCGTTTCTGCTTCTTTATCATGAGACAAAACTGTGACTAGACAAATTACAGATCTCTCCATCAAGTGCATTAACCACCAGAATTATCATACCATTGTTATTAAACCCTGAAAAATGCCGGGCACACAAATATGTCTGCAAGCGGCTCTTATCTCACCTCAGCCTTTCATATGAAGTTGCCCCCTCGAGCTTGGTGCCCAGTGCAGTCGCACCACCGTAAAGCCAATACTGCACCTGCTCCCATCCTAATGATAAATGAGCACAGTAGGTTCAGCTATAGGGAGACACTGGGGCCTTGCTTGATTAGGGAAAGCGATTGGTGTAGAAGTCCAATCAATATTTCTTATAGAAGGGACCACTGCCTGTTCCTAAAAAATATTTTGTTAAACATTCTCCTTCCCATTTGGGAATGGTTACCACTAACTTTTAATAGTCGGTAAAAAAGTGATGTTTTGCAACTGTAATTTGGTTGCAAAACATTAATACATACCACTGCAATTCGGCATTTTGAAGGGACACACAAAACATGTCCCTTCCAAATACAAAATCGCGAATCCACATTGTGATAACAAGTTATTATATCACAATTTGGCTTTTGTACATTTACAAATGCTTTTTTGCTTTCGGAAACGGTCCAATTCTGGGAATTGTGCTGTTTGCAACCTCCAAAAAACAAGTTTGTATATATGGACCTTAATTAGAGTAGGTTGGATTGTGACCACTCAAAATATGAATTTTCTTAACCGACCTATTTGTGTACCGGTCAGATTGAAAAATTATTTTTATTTTCACAAACATGCTGGTTGCAAATTACAGCCAGTATTTTGTGAGCGGGAAGTAGTACACCTGGCCTTTGGTGGTGCAAGATGTTTGAGCACCATTAATTTAACCAGTTTGCATTAGCAGATCTCGCATAGCCCTGGTGTGAAGCGAAAACGAACAACACAGGTAAATCCTACCTGAGCATAGATATATAACTCCCTTATTAGGGAAATATCAGCACCCTGATCTGGGAGGGAACGATGTCTTCTAGAGTCACACTTTCATCAAGAAGGCATGTTGTGGAGGAACCTACATGGAAAATGCACCATCTCCCAACCACTGGTATGCATCCCCTCCCAGGCCAGGGAGCCATTTTTCCCTTATTTAGGGTGTAATATATCTATGCTCAAGTAGGAGCCACTTGGGTCTCCTGGTTTTTATGTACTTTATATCTGGCGATTAGGCCTCATTCATTAGGGATCGTTAGCCATGAAGAATGTCTATGACCTATATAGGCTAAACATCAGGGCAGAAACATGTTGGTTTATGGAGATGGATTGAGCCTTTGTCCTCAAAATACCATACCATTCTTGTTATTAGACATACCTGAGTACCCCACTATTAAAGGTGATAGACCAGGGAACTTCAAGGTAATTTTAGTTTATTTGGATTTCGCCATCTGTCCAGTAGATCTTTATCAAAGAGTTCCCTTCTTCATTCGTGTCCACCAGGAGATCGAGTCCACCCTGGTGGCATTGTCCTACCAGGGGGGTAGAGTTTGCCAATGATGAAGCATGCTACAAACTGCGTGTGAGGCTTCTTCTTCCATAAGATTGGTCTTCCCATGCTTTCCCAGCAGTATTCCTCTAGTGTCCAAACTGGGCCAGGACTTATATCCCTAAATAGGCAAATAGTCTGTCTTCTTCCCGTGTGAGCTTCCGTACTTTGTTGTGGTGCATTGTTTTGATAATGGAGGGTGTACGGTGGCCTTACCTACCCCTCTCTACTAATCTGGTAAAAGAGAAACCAAGCCACCCTTCAATCGTTGGGGATTAGCGATTTTGATGATCTGTAGGATTTCTGTGGTTCCTTGTGTCAGGCGGACCATGAGAATTTGGTTGATGAAACATACCTCACTGTTCTTTATTCGTATATTAGAACCACTGTTTCTTGTCTTTCAGTGTAGATCATTCAAAACAAATATTTTGAATCATGAAAAAAGGTTTGAAGCCATCGCTTATCTACAATCATAAGGCCGAATACATTCCACCAGCGACATGCATATAATATGTTAACTGGGCCATGTTGATACAGGCCATGCTTGGTTTCTTTCCCTATCTCACATTTCTTTTTTAAAAATCATGGGTGAAGTCTGCCCCAAAATAATCTTTAAAAAAAAACGTATCAATTCTAGTTTAATTTACACTACATCCATGTATGAAAATTATTATGACGAACATTATTAACAACTCATCGTAAAAGGAATGCCTTTAAATATACGTTCAGTGATTATTCGATCTATGTGATAACCCTGGTTTGTTTTTACGACTTAGTCAATTAAGGAACTAACCAACAGTTCATTCCAACCAATTAGCTATCAAATGTTGGCAAACTGTGGTAGAAATCTATTCACAACATAAATAGTATTTGATTTCTTTCCCTGTCTTCGAATTACAGGCAGGTGTGAACGGATAACCAAGCAGCCAAAAATAGCAACATCAATAAATAAAGGAAGTGTCCTCTTTTAGATGCACTGTCATGGTAGCAAGTGTTTCAAGGTAGTGAGTAACCTGTCTCAGCCAGTATGAGAAGTAGGACTGTCACATGAGTTGCCTGGTTTCAGCCAGATGTTTTGAAGTTCTTGTTCTGTGTTGCAGTGCTCTGGACATCAAAGGAAGGCTTTGCATTGTAACCAGACTGCAGTTAGCATTGCAGACACCCGGTGCGACAATCTTCTTTCCCCTACCCACCTCTTTCTTCACTGATTTTCTCACTACAATCTCCAAACTTGTCCCTCGTCTCTCCTTAGCCCCTCTTTCACATTTATTTACTTTATAGCGTTACTCATTCCAATGTAGAGTGTTAGAGCGCTTTACACAGGCATGTTAAAGAGCAGATGTCCTCAAACGTTTTTACTCTGAGTCCCCCTAAGCAAAACCTTTGAGGGTGGGCCCCTGTGGTGATGACACTGACTCGGTCTTGCCGCTCGAGTCATCCGGGGAATCCAACATGGCCGCCACTGCACCGCCAACAGGAAGTAGCGGTGCAGTTCTAGTCGTACTTCCCCTCCGCGCCAGAAGCAGGAACCCGGAGGAGGGACAAAAAGCAGAGCTGGGGAAACAAGAGGGCAGCCAGTTGCGGAAGACGAAGAAGAAGGAAGGAGACGAGGAAGGTGGGCGCGAGTGCAGCAAGGCGGAGGAAACAACGAGGCAGACAGAAAAAGACGACCCCCAGCCAGACCGAGCGGGAGGATAAGGAGGAAAGTTCACGAGAGACGCCTACAGGACCGGCTCTCCTGAAAGAGACACGGAGACGGGTTCTCCATACACCACGGCCCTGGAGGGTCGTGGCACCAGGCAAGTGACGACCACACGTCCTTTCTCACTAAGAGGGTGGTGGGCAGGTCTACGGGCCACCCAGGGAACAGCACGCTGAATTCCCCCCCGCCCCACCTAGGCACCGCATGTATAGGGCACCGGTGGTGGAGCACACTCCCCCCCCCCCTTTCCCTGGTAGTAGAACAGCTTACTTAAAGCAGTCTTGTTTATTTTCTTTTCTTTTCTGTTGCTGCCCCTGCCCGGTCCCTTCATTTCGGAGACACCAGCCATAAAGGAAACAAATCGGGACCGATTCCGAAGGAGAAGGAACTCTGCGAAAGCCCAGACAATTGAATACTGAAAAAGAGACTGTGATTTCTACAACGTTTCCTTTTTTTTTTTGTTGTTGTTGTTTCACCTGCCGTCCCTGAAGATTCTGTGCCTATAACCAAAACAGAACCATATAAATAAAGAACGTGCTTGCATTTCACGGCTTAGCGTCCCGACCTCCTCTGGGGTAAAAGGGTACAGGAGGTAGGGGACGTCCTGAAGGGAGAAAGTCCGACAGTGGTGTCAGAAGTGGGATACCAGTGGTCCTGACACAATGACCCAACCCATACCCATGGAGGCCATTATAGCCCAGTTAGCAGAGGGACAATGCCATCTGCAGCTGGTGATGGAACAGCAGTCCAAACAGGCAGAAAAGGACCGGGAGGACTTCCAGGCAGCTCTTAGGGACCAGGCTACCCTCCTAACCAATAACCAGCAGGTGCAAGACACCGCCATCCTGAGACTCACGGACACCATATCTAGCGCAAGGGTACATCCCAACGTGCCTGGGTCCGTACTACAAAAATTCCAAAGTGGGGATGATCCCGATTATTTCTTTGTTAATTTTGAACGTGTAGCTACTACTGCCTCCTGGCCTCAGGAAAGATGGGGACAATACATAGCACCCCTGCTCTCAGGAGAACTACAGGCGGCCTATCAGGCAGCCAACCCGACAGGAACCACCAGCTACACTGATATCAAAAAGGCAATCCTGGAGAGGCTTGGGTGTGTAAAGAGTACTACCGGAGGCGATTCAGGTAAGAAAAATGGACTGTCGGGGACAATCCTCAGGCGTTATATTTCAGGATCCGGGACCTAGGGAACCGTTGGTTACAACCAACAGTAGCAACCCCGGAGGAGATAGTAGAAAAGATATACCTGGAACAATATCTGGACGCTCTCCCTTATAACACTCGTGTATGGATTAAGCAACACCCTAACCTTTCTGTGAGTCTGGCAGTAGACCTGTACTACCCCGTGCTCCCCTCCAACCCCTTCCCATCATTGATGTCCCTTTCAGAAGGGTAGGGATGGACTTGGTGGGACCCTTAATTCCTTCTGCCCGAGGCCACCGATTCATACTTGTGTTTGTGGACTATGCCACCCGGTACTCGGAAGCGTTCCCCCTGACTACTACCACCACAAAGGCAGTGGCACAAGCCATGATTACCTTGTTTTCACGTGTTGGGTTCCCACATGAACTACTTACAGACCAAGGAACACCCTTCATGTCCCAACTGATGAAACAGGTGTGTGCCTTCCTAGGGATTAAACAGATAAGAACGACCGTATACCATCCTCAAACAGACAGTCTTGTAGAACGGTACAACCAAACTATCAAGACGATGTTGAAGAAATTCATCAATCGGGCTGGACGGGATTGGGACCGGCAACTTCCCATAGTCCTTTTTTGCCATACGGACTCATGAGCAGAAGTCTACGGGGTTCTCCCCATTTGAGTTGTTGTTTGGACGAAGGCCCCGTACACTCCTGAATATGGCCGTAGAGCAATGGACGGAAGAAGAAGATGAGGCAAAACCTTTTCTACAGTATAGCTCGTCCCTTAGAGATACTTTGTCATCATTATGGGAAGAGGTCCATACGAACATGGAGAATGCCCAAACCCAACAAAAACGGTATTACGACCGGAACGCCAAGCTGAGGGAGTTCGCAGTGGGAGACCAGGTTCTGGTCTTACTACCTACTACCGAAATAAAGTTGTTGGTGACCTGGCAGGGCCCCTTCCCCATTTTAAGTAAAGTCACCCCGGTTACCTACCGGGTAGCCTTCCCACATCGAAACAAAACCAGTCAAGTATATCATGTAAACCTGTTGAAGGCGTGGGAGGGACCAGTCCCAATATCCCCCTGTACTAGTGCCCTTGTGTGACATGTAACCTTGAACAAGCCCCTAGAGGTAGCCCTGATGCCCCCGAAAATGACAAACCACCCTTAGCCCAGTTGGGGACCCCAAACCACAAACGAACAAAAAAGCCAACTGAAGGCCCTATGTGCATCTTACCCATCTGTTCTATCAGGCACACCGGGAAGAACATCCCTGGTAGAACATGACATAGTTACCACCACCTCCGAACCCATCAAACAACGGCCCTATCGTATTCCCGCAGCCAGACGAGAGGCGGTAAAACGAGAAATAAAAGCTATGTTAGACGCAGACATAATCGAGCCGTCACACAGCGCCTGGTCTTCCCCGATTGTGATAATCCCCAAACCTGACGGGAGCATACGCTTCTGCATCGGCTTTCGCAAACTCAATGCGGTGCCGAAATTTGATGCATATCCCATGCCTCGGGTGGACGAGCTTATCGAGCGACTCACAGACGCCAAAATAATGTCCACTATAGACCTCACAAAAGGGTACTGGCAGATTCCACTAAAACCCACCATCCGAGACAAGACTGCTTTTTCTACGCCCTTCGGCTTGTTTCAGTTTAAAGTCCTTGCCTTCGGTCTCCACGGGGCCCCGGCCACCTTCCAGAGGCTAATGGACACGATTCTCTCACCACATCAGATGACATAGTGATTTACAGCCCGGATTGGGATACCCACTTAGCCCATCTCAAGAGCATACTGACTACATTACAAACTGCGGGTCTCACTATCAATCCTAAAAAGACAAACCTTGGGGAGGACCATATCGAATATCTTGGGTATAACATCAGGTCTGGAGAGATAAGACCCCAAATGAATAAAGTAGAAGCCATCACCAAAGTGCCACGACCCACTTCCAGGAAGGAGGTATGGTCCTTCCTCAGCCTAGTCTGATATTACAGGCGGTTTATTTAGGGTTTCTCGGACATAGCCAGTCCCCTCACAAATCTCCTAACCAAGACACAATCCAATTGTAAGTTTCGATGGACCGAGGCACAAGAGCAAAGCTTCTGTTTACTTAAGGAGTCCCTTTGCCACAATCTAGTGCTTGCCTGCCCTAACTTCAACTCCACATTTGTCTTACAGACCGATGCCTCTGGTAGGGGTATAGGAGCCGTCCTGTCACAACCCGACGGCTTAGGAGACCTTCCCCCGGTTCTGTATCTCAGCCGTAAGCGGTTTCCCCGGGAGTTGGGATACGCCACTATTGAGAAGGAATGTCTCGCTATAAAATGGGCAATAGAGGCCCTGCAATACTATCTGTTGGGCCGACGTTTCATATTGCTCACTGATCATGCGCCCCTTACCTGGTTATCCCTGCATAAAGATTCAAACCCTAAAATTCTTTGGTGGTTTCTTGCCTTACAGCCCTTTTCATTCGACACCCTCCATGTCCCTGGAAAACTACAAGGGAATGTCGATTTCCTCTCCATATGTCCCGCAACAGAATGGCCCACACGTCCATTCCAGGGGGGAAGGCAGTGTGGTGATGACACTGACTCGGTCTTGCCGCCCGAGTCGTCCGGGGAATCCAACATGGGCGCCACTGCACCGCCAACAGGAAGTAGCGGTGCAGGTCTAGTCGTTCTCCCCCTCCGGGCCGGAAGCAGGAACCCAGAGGAGGGACAAAAAGCTGGGGAAACAAGAGGGCAGTCAGTTGCGGAAGACGAAGAAGAAGGAAGGAGACGAGGAAGGCGGGCGTGAGTGCAGCAAGGCGGAGGAAACAACGAGGCCGACAGAAGAAGATGAACCCCAGCAGGACCGAGCGGGAGGAGAAGGAGGAAAGCTCACGAGAGACGCCTACAGGACCGGCTCTCCTGAAAGAGACACGGAGGCGGGTTCTCCATACACCACGGCCTTGGAGGGTCGTGGCACCAGGCAAGTGACGACCACACGTCCTTTCTCACTAAGAGGGTGGTGGGCAGGTCTACGGGACACCTAGAGAACAGCATGCTGAATTCCCCCCCCACCTAGGCACCGCACGTATAGGGCACCGGTGGTGGAGCACACTTCCCCCCCCTCTTTCCCTGGTAGTAGAACAGCTGACTTAAAGCAGTCTTGTTTCTTTTCTTTTCTTTTCTGTTGCTGCCCCTGCCCGGTCCCTTCATTTCGGAGACACTAGCCATAAACGAAACAAATCAGGACCAATTCCTAAGGAGAAGGAACTCTGCGAAAGCCCAGACAGTTGAATACTGAAAAAGAGACTGACGTCACCAACGTTTCCTTTTTTTTTTTTTTGTGTTGTTTCACCTGCCGTCCCTGAAGATTCTGTGCTTATAACCAAAACAGAACAATATAAATAAAGAACGTGCTTGCATTTCACAGCTTAGCGTCCCGACCTCCTCTAGGGTAAAAGGGTACAGCAGGTAGGGGACGTCCTGTGGGGAGAAAGTCCGACAGCCCCCTTACAAAACTTTAGGGCAAAGACTGGGGGAGCGGGAGGGACATGGCTGCGTGCATGGAAAGGGGCTTATGAGATAATTTCAGGAATACTTTTCCTATAGCTTATAAACCGCACTAATTATGAGTCTTATGCATCAAACAAAACTCATATGTTCCCCAAACAAACTGCTCTCCATAATTGGGATGTTGTGAGCCCCTCACACTCTTTGACCCCAATTCAACTACACCTGCTGCACCAATGATAACTGTAGTCCTGAGTAGCAGGCTATCTCCATTGCATCTTTTACCTCTTCCGCACCATGACGGATCATCACCTCGGTCTTAATGCTTGAAAGGAAAATAAGCTTTGATGCCCCTTTTTTAAAGATAGACAGTTATAACTGTGATGCAGTGGGCCCCTTAAATCCCTGGGCCCCAGTCCTTCTGCATCTGATTCCTTAATGATAACCAGCAGTGGCCACTTACACACTTGGCAGCACTACCAGCTTCACTAATGAATGTCCCTAAAAAAAAAAACACTTATTTTGTCCCCTTCTTTGGGGCATCTCTCTGAAGAAGCTGTCTTTGGCCATTTGTAAACATAAAAATGAGTCCCCATTCAGTGCTCCCTATTCTGGGCCTTCTCTTTGACAAATATCTATGAATCTCGCTCATTTCCTCTGTCTCCTAGACCATTACTGTTAGGCCCCAGGAATAGAGAGGATTAGGGCTCTGCATGTGAATGCAACCCTGCTGGCCTTCTACCTGCCACCCCATGGACACATCTATCACACAAAAACTGCCCCTGAATGGTTAATAGTTAATACTGAATTTGAGGTGCCTCTGCCTGAAAGCAAAGGGTGTGGTGGTAGTGCAGGGTCACTGGAATTATTAGTTTCTGTAGCAGCAGCGTTTTCCACATAATTATCCGTTTATTGCATTTGCTACATAATCTGCTGATTTCAACAAAATACCTTGATTCTAGCTCATGGAACAAAAGTTACTTAAGCGTGATAAAGTGTTCCGGAGTAGTGGAAGGCCCTTTGCAAAGATTCGCTGGTAATCTTGTAGTTGCTTACTGATGTATTTGGGTATTAAACTGGTACTAATGAGGTGAAAGATTTAACCTGACAGAGTTACCTTGAGTTAAAATGACAAAATAATGAAGTAATGCTAACCACAAAATGTGGCACAATCTGCCACATAATGACCTTTTCTTCCTTCATAATTTAGTCAAACCTGCTGCATAATGTGGTCCACTTCTGCTGAATAATTCCAGTGGCTCTGCTTAAAGAATAATGGTGGCAAAGATTTATTCTTTTTGAGATGTAATGTCAGGGTGCTATCAGCTGAGATCTGGAATAGTGGAGGCACTTACAAAAATGTCTGCATTAGATACAGTTTGATTACTTATTACTTACATGTTCACAGTGCTTTCTGCCTCAGGCTTGTACCTCATAGCACCATAAACAGTGCCACTGGAATTATGCGGCAGGAAAAGGCCAAATTATGCAGCAGAGTGGACTTAATTCTGCAGCAAGCAAAGGCGAATTATGCTGCATAATGCTGCATATTTTGTGATAGCATTACTGCATTATTTTGCCATTTTTACACTTGTTAATACTGTCCAGGCTTTTATTGCCCCTCATAAGTACCACATTAACACCTACATATAGCAATAAGCAACAGAAAGGTGACCAGTCAAGTCAAGTTTAGAAAGGGCCTTCCACTGCGAGGTAACATGTGTTGCTGCATTTTTAGTAACTTTTGAACCTTTCGAGCTGGAAATACGTTTTTTTTATCCGCAAATTATGCAGCAGATTGTGGATTATGTGGAAAATGTGTGAAATCCATAACTATGCGCTGTGAGTGCAGGGTGAGCGTGAAAGTGAAAGTGAAAGTGATGGGTGAGAACGAGGAGTGAGTTGTCTGAATGAAGGATTTATTCCAAGACACTTGAAGTAAATCAGCATCTTATTGACAGTGGCGTAGGGTTTCAGACACAAGTTAAACTATTGCTATTATGGCATTAATCAGGGCTCGAGAATGGAGAAAATAAAAAATGTGCTGATCCTGCAACAAACTTCCAGTTTTAGGATTAGGGTTGCCAGCTCATTATTTTGATGTCGCAGAAAGTACAAAAATAGACAGTCACCTAAAGCCGTATTTTCAGCTCTTATCTGTGCATACTTCGTAGAGCAAATATTTATAGAAAGCACTTTTTAATTGTGTTCTAGGGCTGCCTGAAGGATTCATGACTGATAATTAAAGGGAACAAAGGCAGAAAAGTCACATTATAAATTAACACACTTATTTGTAACCCTATTTAGTGTCAAAACAAGGTCTTTGCAGGCTCTTTAAACACATGGCTGGCATTTTTATTTTTGGCAGCCCTTCTTTATATTCCTTTTCCTGGAATGCATTCTCACACTAGGGCAGTAAAAGTAAAATACAATGTAAGGGAAAGGCAGAGTGGGGGCGCTCAGGGGTTATTGGAACCAGAAAAAAAACTAAGCCTCGAAAACCAGTTTACAGAGATATGTAAATATGCAAATGGTCTTGAAAGACCTGTGAAAAACTTGGGCGTGTCGGAGATAAGACTCCAGACGCTACCTAGCTGAGCCCATAGCAGCACGCTCACTGACCGCCTGCCCCACTGTACTCTGATCTCACTTCAAGGGATTCGGAGTAAATAAAGACAGCCTGGAAATGCAGCAAATAAACACTGCCACACTTCCAGGCCATCTTCATTTACATGAACTTGCAGAGGCATTTGCGCCCCCCCCCCCCCCCCCCGGGAACCCATCTACGGCACCCCAGGGGGGCGCCCCCCGCAGTTTGAAGACCTCTTATAGTGAGACAATGTCGTAAATAAAAATTACCTTCTGTGTCGTAGTATATTTCTAATAAAGATGTCTCTATTAGTTTACACTGAACAATCAGATTACATTTAGTTATTAATCATCATCACACAACGTAATTCAATTTACCACTTCTTTTACTTTATTCTTCACAATATAGGCCAAATGACAGCCTTAAATCAGAATTAGGTTAAAAATACATTAATAAAAATGCTTATAAAAAATCTTTATATATACAGGTCTGTAATCACAATTTCTCAACACATGCAAGTTTACAAGACAAGACAAAAGTTAATTTGACATTTTTACTTAAAATACAAACAAATCTATTTCCTAAACCTCAAGCATAAAATACTCTGTGTCATGGACATTTTCTTTACTTTCATGCTATAGTTTCAAAGAAACTATTACCGCAACTACTCTACTTTATATGCACTACTTCGTATGGTATAAGGTACTCCAGTTTGTGTAATCCATACAAATCTTTAAAAACAATACATTATTTTATCCACATGTCGACGCGTTCTGGTATTGTTAATAAAGCTTTATTAACAATACCAGAACCCCCGGCAAGGTGAAACGCTGTTCCAAAGTGTAAGGAATACAAACCCGACCCAATTGATAAAAGGCGGTAGTATCCTTATAACAAGTACTTCTAAAGTAGAGTAGTTGCGGTAATAGTTTCTTTGAAACTATAGCATGAGAGTAACAACATTTTCCATGACACAGAGTATTTTATGCTTGAGGTTTAGGAAATAGATTTGTTTGTATTTTAAGTAAAAATGTCAAATTAACTTTTGTCTTGTCCACTTGCAAGAGTTGACATATTGTGATTACAGACCTGTATGTATAAAGATTTTTATAAACATTTTTATTAATGTATTTTTAACCTAATTGTGATTTAAGGCTGATATTTGGCTTATATTGTGAAGAATAAAGTAAAAGAACAGATACATTTAATTACATTGTGGGATGATGATTAATAACTAAATGTAATATTTTGGTTCAGTGTAAACTAATAGAGACATCTTTATTAGAAGTAAACTACGACACAAAAGGGAATTTTTATTTTTACTAGTGTGATACGACCCGGTCCCTTTTGGTCTAACCTGGGCAACTCTCTCATTTTTCTGACCATAGAGAGACAATGAGCCATTCAAGTGTGTAAATGAATGTATATGAAATGTCACTTACAAGGAGTAAGAGTCACATCATCCATACTGGTAGGGATTATATATTAAAGGGAGCTTGTTCTAGCGAAATGAAGGTCCAGACTTACTAAGGGGCATATCAGCAAGGAACGGCGATGAATAACGCAAAGCGCGCTTAGTGCTTTGTTATTCATCGCCGTCTATCTCTGGAATTTATCGCCCTGGTAGTGCGTTATCAACAATGTGTTGCTCCAGGGCGATACAAATTCCATCAATAGCAGGGAAAATCGCCATTTTGCAGGATACATTGCTGGTTTTCCGGTGATGTGCCCTGCAAAAGGGCGATAACCTTGCTGATACGACCCTGTGGTCATAGCAGCGTTTTTCTCCAAAAACATCTGCTAAAATGCTGGGGCAGCCTTGTAAATATTGCGATGTGCACATCAGCGATATTTTCAAGGCTGTACTGCCCAGTGACGCCCACTTTGCATCTCATTAGAGATGTAAAGGGAGGCGTCGGGGAAAAAGGGTGCTAACATGCGATTATGCACGTTAGCACCCTCTTGTAAATAGGGCGATAGTTTTATCTCCGCTTTTTTGGCTTTTAAAGCTAAAAAAGCGGATATAAAGCCCTTGTTAATATGCCCCTATGTTTTCACGCAGAGCAGTATTCAAAGTTGTTGTGCTGACTTGTGTGCAAAGGAGAAAGCACTTATCTACTAAGATATGTGCTGTTGCGCTCTCTTCTGGAGCTTGCACACTTTAGGCTGCCTTGTGCCACAGCACACACCCTTGTACCATAGTTCCAGGGTGTGTGTGCAATGACAAACATCGGCTTTATAACGCAAGGGTGTCTTTACGGCACAAAATGCTATGCTTTGAACAAGTTTAACACTTTATCACTTTGCATGTGTGTGGTATGTACATTGCAGCACACGGGCAACGTTGGAAAGGTTTGGAGAAAATAAATATTTTCTTCAACTTTACGTCTGGCTTAAGGAGGTGTAATTTTTTCTTTTCTGCAAAGGCCCTTCTACCAAAGTTAGTAGATAGAGATTGCATCAAAATCCATCGGTGGGGGCTTGGGAAAGTCCACATACCACCTATGTGATGCCTCCTAGATGCAAAG
Organism: Triturus cristatus; assembly: GCF_964204655.1. Classification (NCBI taxonomy): domain Eukaryota; kingdom Metazoa; phylum Chordata; class Amphibia; order Caudata; family Salamandridae; genus Triturus; species Triturus cristatus. The sequence continues at coordinate 564,066,818 of NC_140590.1, forward strand.
TAGAGCTATTTTGTGCTACTTTGGCTCTGCAGTCCAATGTAATTTCAAATTTGAGCTGAAAAGTTCTTTTTGCGTTTTGTAAAGCACCTGGTTACACCGAATGGTGTGTCCACGTGCTACGGTCCAGACTGACAGACAGAAAGAAGAGATCGAGCTGAATCAAACCAGAAGACATCAGGGTTGTCATCAAGAGGAGCGAAAGAGCCAGGTTTTTAGTTTACTTCTGAAAAGTTTCTCCGATGGTGCTGCTCTCAGATCATAGGGGAGGGTGTTCCATATTTTGGAGGACAGAAAGGAGAAGGAACAAGCCTCCAGTCTGGCTTTCAGTGCCCTAGGCATTGCGGCCAGTTTTGGTGAAGAATGTCTGAGATCGCAACCAGGGATGTACGGTTGAATCATGGAGTGCAGATATTTGGGTCCTTGCTGGTGAGGGATGCATCGGCAGAAGCACATGGCTTTGAACTTAATTCTATTGATTACTGGAAGCCAGGGCAGTTGATTACAAGCTTCTGAGATGGACGATCTCTTAGGAAGATTGACCACAAGCTGAGCTGTGGAATTTTGTACTCTCTGAAGCAAGTTTAGGCCACCCTTGGTAGCCCCCAGATACAGGACTTTGCACCAGTCCAGTTGGGAAGTGATGATGGCATGCACAATGGTTTAACAAGACTTCGTCAGGATTAAGTCTAAGATTTTTCTCAGGGTGCCGAAGAACTTCCCTGAGGTGATTCTGATCTGATCCTCAAAGGTAAGTTTGGAGTTGAACCAAAATCCTAGATTTGTAACTTTATGTTTAGGTTCCTTGGGCTGGTCAAGGGAGACGGTCCACCAGGCTGAGGTCCAGATCGAAGGGGCACTCCTTACTAACAGAAGGTGTGTTTTAATTGCGTTCAGTTTCAGGCAGCACTCAGTCATCCAAGTGGTGGCCTCTGCCAGACATGATCTAAAATGATTTGCTGACATATAGTCTGGTTACAAAAGGGTGACAATTAGTTTGGTGTCGTCAGCATACGACACCAATTGAATCTTAGGTTAAGTAAATCCCAAAACAACACTTCGCACTAGGTTTGCACCTCTTTTGATATGCAAACCAGGTGCAAAGTCTAAGCAAATATACCCCATAAAATTAGGATTTGAAACATAACACAATGATTGAGAGTGTAACTTATGAACTCCAAGTAACAAAAGGATCTCTGTGACAAAAGTAGTAACCCATTGTGCTATCTGCCTAAATTCAAATCTATGATCTTTGTGTAACAATTTGTACTTTGCAGCGGGAACATTAACCATCTCTGCTTCTTTATCCTGAGACAAAACTGTGACTAGACAAATTACAGATCTCTCCATCAAGTGCATTAACCACCAGAATTATCATACCATTGTTATTAAACCCTGAAAAATGCCGAGCGCACAAAGATCTCTGTAGGCGGCTCTTATCTCACCTCAGCCTGTCATACGAAGTTGCCCCTTAGAGCTTGGTGCCCAGTGCAGTGGCACTGGTCGCACCTCCATAAAGCCAACACTGCACCTACCCCATCCTAATGATAAATTAGCACAGTAGGTTCATCTCTAAGCAGACACTGGGTCTTTGCTTCATTAGAGAAAGCGATTGGTGTAGAAGTCCAATCAATATTCCTTATATAAGGCAACAGTGATTCATTTCTTCCTGGTCTTTGCTTCCTTTCAGCAAGGTCAGAGTTTCAGGTGAGGAAAGACAGTGCTGGGACAATGGTCTCTAAAGCAAAGAGGAGGGTACCAGCTTCATAGGCCTGGCAGGCATAGCTAGGTTCTGTCCTGGATGGAGACCAAGCAGCTTTGGCCTGGGTCCTTCTCTTTTCCAAAAGTTTTGAATTTCTTCAATTTCTACCATGATTCTTCTAAGAAGGTGAAGTTGTATACCCATGTACAGAGGGTGATTGGCATCAATCTAGATGGCTTTGCCAGATACAGTAAGCTTGACCTTTGTTACCTTCATTGCCCACACCTTTTAGTGAGGATAAATCTCGGTCCCACGAATAGGTTAATTAGCTCTTTGTTGGCTTTTTCTGTGCACGCCCACACAAGAGCTCACAATTAACACTGAATGTGAATACCAGGGCAGAGAGGTATGGCCCATAGGTTACCAGATGAGCCAAGGACAATGAGAAAGACAGAGAAACAGAAATGAAGATAATGAAGGAAAAGGGGCAGAGAGATGCAAATAGGAAGCTCGAGTTAGAAAGAGAAGATTAAGGAACAACAAGTAAGGTTGAATAGAAGTAAATGTGAGCAGACGGATAGGGGAAGGAAAGAAGGGAAGGAGGAAGGAGAGGAGGAAGGAAGAGTGACCAAGAAGTAGGCGAAAGGATGATGCAGGGGGGGGGGGGAGGGAGGGAGGGAGGGAGGAAGGAAGGAAGAGAGTGGATGGAAGGATGTTGTGCAAGTGGGTGGCTGAACAGATGGATGGGCGAGTGCATGATTGAAAGGTAGATGCGATTAATCCATTCTCGAATATTAGCAAGGGGTTTATTGGTTCTTTCAGTAGATCTAAAGGCTAAGTGGCTCGTTGAATATTTACCCAGTTAAGAAAAGTGTGGAACGAGGAAGTAAGACAATAAGCTAAATTAAATCTTGCTTTAATCCCCTTTATTGCACATCTTTTGTGTGTTGCTCAACCAGGAAGCAGGGAAATTCCCACACCAGCCTCTTCGACATCCACAGTGTTGACGTCATGTTGTTGTCATATTGTTAGGTTAAAACGAATTTTCTCTTTGTGCTAGGATAAAGACTTATAATACACAAACAAACCTATTATCAGTCACCCACTTACACACTGTCAGATAAGGTTGGGACCGCCTACCGTGTAATGTTGGAAAATTATCAGTAAAGAGACTCTTTCATTGGTAAAAAAAGCATTGATTGAAATTTATTAACAAATTAAAAAGAGCTATCACATGATCACAATGCATAAAAATAGAATAGTCAAAAGCAAGTGACAAATAGACAAACCTCACTTATGACAATAAGATAAAAAAATGTATATGCACATTATGTCAAAAGACACACACAGTTAAGAAATATAACTCTCAAAACAAATAAAAAGGGACAAAAAGACATACATATAATTACGTAATGGGAGGAACAATAACAGACATCAGAGTTATGTCTTGAATGTGTGGATTTGTAATTACAGTGAACAGAAACAATCTGGTGACAATGCACCCTAATTGGAGTTCAGTTCCGCAACAAATTCCACCCACAATCTATGCGTATTGTTGCCAGTTCAAAAGTGCATTCTGTTTTTAAATCATTTGTTCTGGTCCCAGGAGCATTAATAGGACTCAGTTCAGGAAACAGAAGCCTGGCTGTGCACTGCACCCTAATTATGCAATGCTGTCATCCTTAGTACTTGTCGTGCTGTGACGCCCTGAGGGGGCAAATGTTGCGCTTTATAAGTCTTGCATTCATTCATTCATGTTAGGTAACAGGGTAGCTATGCAATACAATTTCGCACCAGTGTTTTTGCACTGAGCCTTTAGTGCAAGAAAAGATATTTACGCCGAACCACTTGAACAAAACCACTTTTGCAGCCGTTCATTGGGACAAATATCTGCTGTGGGCGCTGGATGACAATGTTGAGTTTGCACTGGTCGATCTGTGCAATCAGTGCGAGACTGCGCTGCTCCAGTGTAAAGTTCATAAGAGGGTGCGCATTTTTAGTGTTATACGGATAGGTGTGCAGAAATAGGCAACAGGCCGTCAGACCATGATCCTGGTCTCATTTTTTCTGTAAAAGTTCACCATCTTTTCTTTTCGAAACATAGTCCGAAGCTGCAATTTGCCATATTTTTTTCTTCATTTTATTTCATGGTGTTGTCCATGGTTAAGATTCGGCAATGCAGGTTCTCTGATCTGCAAATATTGGATCCGGCAAGTTAGTGTTAGAGGATTTCCTCTCACTCGGGGGATTAGAGGCAAACTATGAATCGTATCGATCCTTCGGAGTCACACATCAGAACAACCTCCTGGCTGCCCCAGGAGCTCGCTCCAAAGCAGTGGCGTAACAAAACTTGAGGGGGCCCCCCTGCAAAGCACATGGAGGCCCCCCCCTCCCGCGGCACCGGCCCACCACCTACCACCCAGAAATCTAGTATATTTTGATTTGAAACCTCCAACAGTCGTCCATTCTGAAAATACTGTGTCCACTGTTTAAAGTTAATGGTCCTGAGTAGACATAGATTAAAGAGTGCACAGTGAGTTATGCAACAGTGTGAGTAGGGTAAGAGGAGCGACTGCAGGGTGAGTGAGGTGACCATATGTAAGTGCAGAGTTGAACGAAAAAATGCATGGTTAGTGATGGGCTTATTTGAGTGAGATTGCAGATTGAGCACTGAGGGGGACAGGTGAGTGAAGTGTGACATGAGTGCAGGGTGAGTATGTGCTCGTGTGACTGCAGGGTGAACAGTGCAAGTTCATTGCAAGTGCAGAGTGATGACTGTGAGTGCAGGGTGAGCGGGTGAATGGTGTGAGGGCATGGTGGTCAGTGTGAGTGCATTGTGATTGCTGCGAGTGCAGGTTGAGCGTAAAAGTGAAGGGCGAGAATGAGGAGTGAGTTCTCTGAATGCAGGGTTCATTCCCGGACACTTGAAGTAACTCAGCATGTTATTGACGGCGGCGTAGGGTTTCAGGTATAAGTTAAACTATTGTTATTCTGGCATTAATAGTGATTGAGGGTGTAGGAAATAATGTGCTGATTCTGCAACAAACATCCAGTCTTATGATTAGGGTTGCCAGCTTGTTATTTTGATGCCCCAGACAGGACAAAAATAAGCAGTCACCTAAAGCTGTATTTTCAGCACATATCTGTGCATACTTCGACCAGAAAATATAAATAGAAAACACTTTTAATTGTGTTTTAGGGCTGCCTGAATGATCCATGACTGATAATTAAAGGGAACAAAGACAGAAAAGTCACATTACAAATGAATACATACATTTTTATTTATAACCCTATTTAGTGTCAAGACTAGGTCTTTCAGTGACTTTCAACAACACATGGCTGGCATTTTTCTTTTGGCAACCCTACTTTATATTCCGTTTCATGAAATGCCTTCCCACACTACAGCAGTAAATGTAAATTTCAAATGTAAGGAATAGGCCCAGGGGGTACTGGCACCAGAAAAAACTAAGCCTCTGTAACCAGTTTACAAAGGTATGTAAATACAAATGGTCTCTGGCCTCGAGGCAGTTGCCTTCAAACCCCCTTGTTTCTGGCCCTGGAAGCCCAGGTCACATGCACCCACCGCACACGGTACGCACCATTTAATTTATGAGGTAGGACTGTTATGAAGCAACTCGCTGGTGCAACCAACACCGGCAAGAGAGTGTAGTGCTGCCTGTGTGCGCTAGAGCGCTGATGGGGCCCCTGGAGGCTGGAAAACGGGGGCTGCTGCTGGGGGCATAGATGCCAAGGTTTCAGATTGCCATGTGTGACTGTTGTTGATGTATGTTGGATCCCATCATGCTGTCAGTTGTCTATTTTTTTTTTTAATTAATTTGTTTTATTGTAAAGAAAGAAAAATAAGTCTGAATACGACACAGCCTTTCGCCAACAACCCAGAGGGCCGGCAGAACGCTAATCCACATTAGTGCACACAGCTTTTCAGCCAACAACCCAAAGGGCAGGCAGCGCATGTTGATCACAGTGAACTGGAAGACATTCGCACTTAGTAGTCATGGTGCACCAAACCCTCTACTCATAGATAACTTACACTGTGTACTGAAAGCCTCTTAAAGCAATACTTGCGAGCAGCACCCTGATGACGAAGATATGCACTGATATCCAGTAGATGGGATACCTTTCACTCAAGTGAAGCTAAACCAAGCCTCTCTCCCTGCAATTCCCGTCCAACGCACCAGCTGCGTAGTGTCCCGTTCAGCTGTGTGGCCAGGTGAGTGTCCCAGAATGTGTCCCCAGTGATGTAAATTAGGGTCCAGGAGCGTGAGTGTTAGTGTCTGCAGTGGCCTGGGTTGTCTCTTCAGTGGGGACCTCTTTGGTGAGCAGATATGAAGTGTATAATCCCCAGAAGTTCTTGAGTCTACTCCTGGGAGGGAGCAACTCACTAAAGGTCTAAGTTTGGGTAGTGCAGTAAAGCATGTCATGTGACCATTGCGCCAATGTGGGCACGGCCCTTCAGCCAGCACATTGCCACGCGTCTCTTTTGCTACAAGCAGGCCCATGTCTACCAGTCTGCGGACCGCCTTAGGTAGCCATTTAGAGTACCCCAGGAGAGCCAGGGCCGGGTCCGGAGTGAGTTCCATGCCCACTACTCTCCCTAGTTCCTGAAAGATTAACTCCCAATATCTATACACCGCAGGGCACTGACAAGCCAGATGTATAAAGTCTGCTAGCTACTCATGGCACCTGTCACAAGATGAATCCTCTCGTAGCCCATACCTGCATAGTCTCTCTGGGGTGTAATACGTTCTGTTCAAGTACTTGAAGTGGACAAGTCTATGCCTGCTGTGCAGCGAGATCCACGGAGTGCTGGTACAGCAGTAGGACCACATAGAGTCATCTATCTGCAGTTGCCAGGCTAGCCTAGCTTTCGTGTAGCGATTCGCTCTATGAGAAATTGCCAATTTGTAAACATTGGAAACCACCTTACGCGTCGTTTTTAGCTTTAATAATATAAGACAGTTCCAGCATCTCAGGTTGTTCCTGTAGGTCATCCCCAGTACCTCCCGTAGAGCTCTACGTACCCTGTGGAACTGGAATCTGTAGAAGTGTGCAAACTCCGGCTGAACCTTCCACGTCCTCCCACGCCTTCACCGCACCATCACAAAACAAGTCCCCCACTGTTAGTACTTTCAATGCCTGCAACACGTGGATCACCCCTTTATCCCTACAAGGAGCCAGCCAAAGAGCCCATTCTATTGGCATAACCGGAGAGGACAACAAGGCCTGCCACTTCAGTAAAGTATGCCAGGCATGGCGTGTCGAATTAAGTGAGTCCAGTATACCCGTCCTGCAGTCAGGGGGTTTATAGATCGTGGCCGGGAGGGGTAAAGGGTCAGCGAAGAGTCTTTCCAGGCGGAGGAACGGGACATTTGATGAGCCGTGCATCCAATAATAAACCTGAGCGCCCTGTAATACAAATCCAAGTCCGGCGCGCCCAGTCCCCCCATGTGATATGGGAGAGTAAGTATCTGCCAGCGAACCCTCGCTTGTTTGCCCACCCAGGCTAACTTTATGAATAATGTAGTGACCCAATGAAAAAAGGAAGCTGGTAAGACAATGGGGATATTTGTGAATAGAAACAGGAAACGGGGCAGGATCACCATCTTCATGATGGACACCCTACTGAGTAATGATAGTGGTAACTTAATCCAGGCCTCTACGTCATCCTCCAGCTTGCTGACCGCTACACCATAGTTTTCCCTAAACACAATCTCCGAGTCTGTATGGAGACGTAGGTAACGAATCGCATCCGTAGACCAACGTAACAGGAAATCTGGTTCAAAGCGCACCGCAGCCGGGGTGAGCCGGAAGATTATGGACTTGGAGCAATTAACACGTAATCCCGACAGCGCTCCAAAATGTACTACTTCTCTAAGGATAGAGAAGAGATTGTTCTCTGGGTCCAGATGTACAGCAACTTATCATCCGCGTACATGGAAACTACTATCTTATAGATCGGAAAACTGATACCCTCTTGGCTATGATATTCTCTCAGCGCACACGCCAACAGCTCTGCGACCAGTGCGTACAAGACTGGAGATAACGGACAGCCCTGTCTCGTCCCCCCGAGTAATGGCTATGGGATCCGTTACCAAGTTACCTATTTTTATTTGTGCTCTGGGGGAGCTGTACAGAATTCCGATCAATCTGAGAAAGACGGGGCCCAGTTCCTTCCTAGTGAGAACGTGACGCATTAAGGGCCACTCGACAGAATCAAAGGCCTTTTCCATGCCAAAGAAGACCGCGACAGCCTTAGTATCCTGCCGAACATGCTGAAGGGTGCCACACACCGTGCGGAGTTTATATGTAAGATTCCTATCAGGGACAAACCACGCCTGTTCGGGAGCCACCAGCACAGGGGCTGGGGGGAAAGACGGTTAGCCAACACCTTTGCAAAAAGTTTAGTATCAACATTGAGCACGGAGAGCGGTCGGTAGGAACCACACTCACTAGGCGGGTTATCTGGTTTAGGGATTGCGACAATCACCGCCTCCCTCATTGATGGTGGCATTGTGCCCAACTCGCACATGTCATCAAAAAGCATAGCGAGGTTAGGAAGTAGTAAATCAACAAAGGTCTTATGGAACCCGACGCTTGGGCCCTCCACCCCTGGGGCACTAGTTGCCCGCATTCCTGACAGGGCTAATACTATTTTGTCTTTTTCAATAGGCCTGCATGAGGAACTCACGGTGTGTGTTCGTAAGGAATGGCAATTTGATATGCTCGAGATATTCTAGTATTTGTTCCTCCGTACCGGAAGAGCGGGATGAGTATAAGTCCCCATAAAATCTCTTAAACCTATCTGCTATGTCCGCTTCTTCAGTTAGCAGTGCTCCGTCCTCTGACTCGATCTCTGTGATCAGCACTCTGTTGCGCTTGGCTTTAAGAATCTGCACTCGGACCGACCCAGGCCTGTCGCCCTCTCCGTAGGTGCGTGCCGTCGCATATTTACCCATGTGTTTCAGTTCACTGTCTGCTGCCTCCTGATATTCCGCCAACCGATCTTTAAGTGCCTGTCAGTGTCTTCATCGTGACTTACTAGCTGATGTTGTTCTAAAGCGCCCAGTTCCTTTTCCAGGGCAGATAATCTGCTCCGAATCGAGCGGAGGACCCCCGAGTGTTTGGCCATGGCCACTCCCCGAATATAAACCTTAAAGGTTTCCCAAACCACTTGAAAACTGTGCACTGAGTCCTCATTCAGGGGAATAATGTTTCTATGGCATCAGCTAGTTCTTCTCTAAAAAGAGGGTCGAGCAGTGAATAGGGGGGGAAGCGTCAAGTGAATGGCGGGATTGTCTTCATAGGTGCGGTAAGAACGAGCAGGAGGGGAGAATGGTCCGACAAGGTAAGCGGAAGCACTGAGCACTCCTGAGTGTACTCCATAAGCGAAGAAGAGGTCAACCAGTAATCTAAGCGAGAGTGCAAGTTGTGATAGGCAGAATAATGTGTATAACCTCCCGTGGCTGGGTGCCGCATGCGCCAGACATCGCAGAGGTCCAAGCTCACCATAGCACTGTCCAGCGCCCTCGCAGCCGCTGATGCCCTCCTCGTCGGGCCACCGGATCTGTCCAAATTTGGGTTTCTGACCAAGTTAAAGTCCCCACCCCATATGTACTTTGCAGAGGAGAATCTGGCTACTGCAGCAGCAAGTGTAGTGAAAAACTCCAGGCAATCATAGTTCGGGCCGTAGGCGTTTATGATGATGATGAAGTCTATGCCCCTTCCCTGACACCTAGAGATCACATAGGGACCATTCTGGTCCGTCTAACTGGGCCAGTGTATAGGGAGATTTAGGGTTAACCCATGTCAGCACCCCTCGGGCGTGCGTAGTGAAGCCTGATACATTAATATGATCCTTCCACCCCCTGCTTCGCAAAATAGCATTATTCAGTGGAAGGTGAGTCTCCTGCACTAGGGCCACATCTATATTCTGTCTCTGCAAGTAGTGCAAGACCTTCCGCATTTTACGGTGGTTGTTAAGCCCATGAACATTCCACGTGAGCACGCGGAAAGAGTCTAAGGGCTTTGACGCTGGTGTTTCACTAGGGTCCGCCATCTGTAACGACCATGCTTAAGATGCAACCTGACTTAAGCGACCTGTGGCTAGTGTGCGTACCTGTCAGAGACCAATTTGAGACTTTAAACAACAAAAACATCAAAACTCTCCCCTCTTCCAAGCCACCCCCCACCCACGACTGACCTCCCTCAACTTGGTCGCGAATCATTCCCCATAACCTCCATACCACCACCCACCGCCCCTCCCCGATACAGCATTACCATCCTTGTGTGATGCACTCGTGGGCAGGTGTTGCTCTTCTGCGCAAGGAGAAACAATATGAACATCAATCAGCCCCCTCCCGCACATCATCCTTAACATAAACCTCAGCATCGCAGTTCCAAGAGTCCTAGACCTTTATAGTTGCGTAGAATACCAATAGAGCAGTAGCATCTATAGATCTGGTATCAAATGGTCCTAGATTCCGGGGCAACGCATACCAGTAAAACTAGGGCAGGGTTTGTGTGTTCTCTGCTGGAGCGTCCCTCTAAATGACCTACCCAGACGGTGAAGACTTAGTTATCGGGTGGACTCCCAGCACAAACTCCAAGGATAGTACTGATCTAGCCTGCAGGCAGCCCCAGTTAGACAGTGGCAGTCCCACCGCCACCAGCCCCAATCAGCCGAGCCCAGAGAACTCAAACACTTCCCACCCGCCCTGCAGTCCCATAATCATTAACCCCGGGTGTAGTACTCCGCTTCGCCCACGTAGTGTACGTAGCGCTGCCTGCTACGCAGTTTTCGAAGTAGACGTAGCAGGCAGCGCTACGCACACGCCAGGGCGAAGCGGAGCTGCCTGCCGCCCGCCACTCGCCTCCCGCCCGCCCTCCTTTTAAAATAATGTGATATATGATAAAAAAAAATTAAATATAAAGACTTACCTGCAGCGCGGCGTCTCCGGGGCTCCCTCTTCCTCGTTCACAACTTCTTGTCACAAATGTGCATGGGCGGACGCCCGCGCATGCGCATTTCGTGCGAGAAATGCACATGCGTGGGCGTCCGCGCATTTGTGACAAGAAGTTGTGAACGAGGAAGAGGGAGCCCCGGAGACGCCGCGCTGCAGGTAAGTCTTTATATTTCATTATTTTATCATACATGACATTATATTAAAAGGAGGGTGGGTGGGAGGCGGGGGCTACGCGGAGCACGCGAGTGTGCGTAGATTTGGGCACACTACGAGCTGCTCCACGTAGCCCCACTACGCCCAGGCTTAATAGTCATACTTAGCAGAGTGTGGCCACCTTCCGCAGCTAGTCCTGTTCGTCCAGTTCGCCCCCTGCCACCTCTCTGAGCTGCTGCTGGTCTGGGCTGCTACGTATTTCCTTAGCCCAGCCTTTTAAAGCCTTCTGGAGCGCCTTTGGACCGGTGAAGATATCGGATCGGCCTTGCCTGTTGACACGCAGCTTGGCAAGGTACAGCATGGCATATTCTATGCCCAGATCCCGCAGCTGTTTCTTCATTGGAATGAACGGACTGCCCGCCTCCTGGACTTGGATTGTAAAGTCCAGAAATAAAGGAATCTCAGAACCCTCATATATCAATGTCCGCTTGTCTCTGGCTAGGCGCAGTGCAGTGTCTCTGTCACGATAATTGAGCAGTTTGGCAATGATCGGAAGCAGCGCGCCCGCGGTGGCGGGCGAGGCCCCAAGGAGCGGTGCGCCCTCTCCACCACGAACATTGAGGAAAAGACCCCTTCCCCCAGCAGCGCGACCAACAGCCTCTCGATAAACTGCTCCATGCAGCCAGTTTGAGTGGTCTCCGGCAGACCGATGATTCTCAGGTTACATCAACGAGAGTGTACTTCTAAGTCCTCTGTTTTATCTTGAAGGACATGCAGAACCCTACCCAACTGCTTGTGTTCAGTATCAAGTGCAGTATGCGACTCTTCAACTTCAGTGAGCCTCCTCTCTGACATGTCCAATCGTTCCGCGTGCTTATCTAAACGCTCAGCAATTCTGTCTATCCTGCAGGTGAGAGCATCCATTTTTGTACCAAGAGAGGTGATGCCGCCCTGCAGGTTCTATTCCATGGTCAGGAGCATGCTCCAAATATCAGTACCAGGGTCGTCTGGCGCTGGGGTCTGCATCCGCGCCGTATCCTCCATGGAGGCATCATGCGACTTTGATCACCTCTAATCAAAAGAGAGTTTAGGCTGCGCCTTGTCAACTCTGCCCATGCTTGTGTTTGGTTGAGTGCACCCTGCTGTGGCCCCTTACCGCGCAACACCGGATCCCCAGCAATCACACCTCGTGAGCAGCCATGTGAACTACAGTCCGCTGTGCTCCTGCACCGCTCCCGATCCACACAATAAGCGTTGCCTGCTCAAGCATGCGCCAGAAACCCGCTCGTGGGTGACAGCACACGCCTCCTATATGCTCCACAAGAGCGCTGGTCAGCTAGCCGTGGTCGACCCCCACAGCGCACGCTCTATGCAGGACGATGTCACCAATAGATACAGTCGATGCTGCACCACGTGTAACCCCCAGTTGTGTTGTGTTGAATAGTGCCTCGGAAACCCACGCTTAGGAGACCGCTCATGCAACCAGCCTGCAAGCGCTATGAAGCACAGCAACTCGTCGTACTCCGCTCCCCTAACAATCTAAGCGCATGCACCAGTCCTCGCTCATCAGACATATGCGGTAGTCCCCCGGGACAATTTGGCATAGGTAGGCCCGCTCTCACAACTGCTATCTCGCAGGCAGCACTGGTCCGGTACGCGCTCACCCTCCAAGTGACGCGCTACTTCTGTGTCCTCACCCTCAGGCGCAGCGTGGTCAAACGCCCCTCCGTGAGGCAACACTCAGCGATACGGGGCCCGTCTGCCACACGGATGCAAGGGCGGCCGCACTCAGAGCCCGCGGAGGTGCATCCAGTTCCGATCCATCCCAATGCTCAGAAGGCCGCAGGGTGATGGGGGCGGCGGCGGCGCGCAGGCCAGGCACCGCAGCTCTCACTGTGTATCTGGGTTCCCGCTGCCCTCAGCCAGTGTTCGCGGCCTCCGCTGCTCAGGGGTGTGACTAGAAGCTGCACACTGCGTCGGTCAGCGGCCGTTGACTCTCGCCGCTCTGGTAAGTGCCCACATCCGCCGGTGCTGCAGGAAGCCGAGAGGCACTTATGGGTCTCGTCGTGCAACACTCACCCCCAAAGTTCTGCCTTTCTTCAATGGGCCACTGCCGCATCAGCCGCCGGCTCAGGGGGCAGACTCCCCATCCCAGGCACACACCGGGCCAGATAACCGTTGCTCCGGGCAAGCCTATCGTTGCGGGCTCCGCGCTCCAGTTCTCCGCCCACGCCGAGCCGATGGTGAGCAGATGGTGAGCCCCAGCGGCCCTCAAGCGACAGGGCCAGCAGCAGTCCATCTCCCAGAGGCCAAAAACAACGCCTCGGTGTGCAGCAGTCCGCCAGGGTTCGCACATCACGTGCCACCTTTAGTCCGCACTTGCCGCCACAGCGCCCCTAACACCAACGGTGTCTCCGCTCTCCAACTCAACTCGAGCCCGGGGTCTGGTGGCCTGCGTAGAAGGCACCCTCTGGCTCTGACATCTCCGGCTTAGAATGTCAGAAACGGACTGGAAAGCCACCACCGTGCACACAGCAGCACCCGGAATCCGAGCCTCCTCAATGCGCCCCTGTGTAGGGAGTGATGCTGACGGATCAAGGACGGATTGTCGGACGATGTACGGAGCTTAAGGCTCAAGCGGCCATCTTGGTCGCGAGCAAGCTCCGCCCCCCCGTCAGTGGTCTATTACTGACACGTCAGACAAGTGGTTCTGTAATGTTCAGCAACTGTGTCCCCTTGTGTCTAGCACTGAATGGACACATAGATGAAAACACGGTGTGTTTCCGCAGAGGCGCTGTGTTTAAGGAAAGGAGCACACAGGAGTTAATGGACACAGCACGTGAGACACTAACGTGTGCTACAGACGTCGATTTAGCCTCACACGTCTGAGAGGGTGAGATACGAGCACCCCTCGTGTGATCACTAACATCCACAGATGTAGCACCTAAATGTAGCAATGAAAGGGACTGTGAGGGTGCCACAGTCACAATCTCTGCGTCGTTTACGACACCACCACTAACACACTTCTAGCAACCACACACACTTGCCATTTGAGAATTTTAGTAAAAAAAAGAACTTGCACGCCCCTTCTAATCATCAAAATTATGGACAAAGGAGGTAAGTTCTTGTAAAAGTGTTTGATTTCTACACAGCAAAACGTTCTTTTCTGAAATGCAGTAAAACATGGGCACCTTTGAATAACGTGGAAAAGCAGGAGTTAATGCTGCGATAAACCCAAATCTTATGTTCTAGTATGAATCTGGGCGTGTAGATTGTTAATTCAATGTTTTAATTTACTGTAACTTCATTCAATGAAATCGGCAAGAATAAAATGGCAACAACTGTTTGCAGAAAAATGTGAGGTGGCATATTTATTTACCAGGCATAAAAGAACGTGATATAGCGATGCTAAGAATTCTAATGATATTTTATGAAGCGAGCTGAAGATACAGATGTCTTAAGTGGTGCCTCTAAATCTGAGCCCGCTGGGCACGGGCAAAGGTGAAGTATGGCGTATGACAGTATTTCCACCCGGCGTGCGCATCCTGCTGGGATACTCTGCCCGATGCAACAGCCATCAATGTGCACCTTGCTATGTGTAAGCAATATAACTAATGTTGCATTGCTATACTTAAATAGTATTTACAGCAAATGATGTCACATCATCATCATACCTGACTTTACACATTCAGTTGATGTCAACCTCACCATGCTGTTTCAAAAGTTACCAGATGACGTCATCGTGGATACTATGTTCACAGTCCTTGTCTTTTTCATTTAACAACCTGATGCATTCTGGGAGGTGTACTCTGATTTCATTTTAGCTGAACTAGTTTGACTGACACAACTGAAAACAATGCTTTGGAAAACAAAACCGTGAGACTAGATAGAGCATGGTGGCCGTTTTGACATGCTGCCATCTGGGGGCCTTAGCTTTACAGCAAGGACGGACAACCAAACGGTATTTGTTCTCCAGGCCTGGCTGTGGTCAAGAAACCATCTCAGCTCAGAGCCACCAAAGTAATTAAGATCTGAGTACGACCTTTACAAATGAACAAGGCCACCGAGATTATTCGGGTCTATGGTGTTTTCCTCACACTCATGGATTTGCCCCATAATCCAGCATCTGCTGAATAATTTACAGATTTCACCAAAAAAATAGTTTCTAGCTCAATCCAGTCAAAGGTTACTTAACAAAAGTCGCTACACATGCTTACACATACCTGGTTATCTTTGAGTTGCTGATTGCTGCATTCATGTGTTAAACTAGCACTAATGCAGGCAGGGGTTGTGCATTGAAAAGAAGGTGGACTGTCACAGGTTCAAATCCCGGTGGGTTCACTCAGCCTTTCATCCTCCTGAGGTCGATAAAATGAGTACCATTGAGTTGTTAACAATAAGCACCTGTTATTCATCGCCAAGATGCCTACGGGTGAAAGTGCTCTATAAATATACGTTATGCTATGTTATTGTGGGCCGTGGGATCTGTATGCACAGAGCATTCACAAAGGCTGGGAGGTTGCCCCCAAAGTGAGGTGTGCTGGATCCTCAGTGGGTAGGGCCTGCTTCTACTCTGCAACTACTGGGGGGCAGGGAGGGAACCCTATCAAGGGAGAGGGTCACAGATTAAGATCTCATTCTTCCACATTTGATGAAAGGATTAGCATTTTAGAGAATACCCGTTTTTTACTGCAGCTTCAAAACACAATTCAATGTGTGGTCTATATTGTAAATGGTGACATTAAGCTCCATTCTCCATAGCTAGAAAGACTGGGATCATGTGAATATGCGGCTGCAGCATTTTCTGCAAAATTATGTATTTAGTTCACTGTCCGCATAATTTACTAATTGCTGCATAATTAGCTGATTTCAACCTTTTATTTAATTTCTAGCAGGAATGGACCAAAGATTGCTGAAAAAGAAACTGGTAATGTTTCAGTCCTGTTTGCTGTGTCCAGGTATTAAACGGGCATGAATGAGGTCAGTGGCGTAACGAAAGTTGAGGGGTCCCCCCTGCAACGCACACAGAGGGGCCCCCGCTACGGATTTAATCCGAGCTATTGGGCCTGAGTACTAGGCTGAGGGGGCCCCCTGCAGCTCGGGGGGCCCCCTGCACCGCGGGGGATGCGGGGGCCTGTGTTACGCCCCTGAAAGAGGTTAAACCTTTTGCTCAGACAGCACCAACGAGATTTGAAATGACAAACTAGCAAAGTAATACTGCGACAGAATAAGATGCATTATGCAGCACAATTTACCTTTTGTGACTCATAATTTAGCCAACCATGCTGCATAATTTGGTCTTCCATTGCCACATAATTCCAGTGGAATCAAGCTACCCTGGCTGAAGAGGGGCGAAACCCCGAAACCGATCCTAGGATGCTTGATTCCAGTCCAGGGAGGACCTGGCTTGGCAGTTCGGGTTGGACTGTACCCATGAGGCACAGGGTCAAGACTGATTTGCACATGGCTGGGTTCAAACTGGAAAGGCATGGTGAGCAAAAAAACGATGGATTTAGGCCCAGATCTCTGTACTTGGGGTGAATGTATGACATTGTTCTGCATTCTGTCCATCAACTGTTTTTGCAGTTGTCACCCCGAGTGGGAAGGGTATGCCCAGACGTGGGTCCCGTGCTCTCCATGCCACTGGAATTAAACTATCCTGGCTGAAGAGGGGTAAAACCCCGAAACTGGTCCTAGGATGCTTGTTTCCAGACCAGGGAGGACCTGGCTTGTCAGATCGGGCTGGGCTGTACCCATGAGGCACAGGGTCAAGACTGATTTGCATATGGCTGGGTATACCCTGGAACGGCATGGTGAGCAAAAAAACGATGGATTTAGGCCCAGATCTCTGTATTGGGGTGAATGTATGACATTGTTCTGCATTCTGTCCATCAACTGTTGTTTTTGCACTTGAAAATACACTAGCAGGTGGAGACTAAACTGAGCACAACCAGGTAGGTTGGTGACTGTTTAGCACGTATCATGTAGCCACTAGGCAGGTGCATATACAGTGGTATAACATAGTGTAATTAGTATGCAGCACACACACAGGCTCCCTGATGAAGATACAGGACACACTCCGTGATCTGGTTACTATACAATGCACGTGCACCATTTAATAAATAAAAAACCTCAGAGGCCCGACCGGGGCCCTGGCGTGAGCACCATTAATTAATGAAGAGGCAACGGGGGCCTGTATTACTCACTGACTGGGCCTACTATATTATGTTTCACTTTACTTTTATTCCCCGCCGAACCCCACCATGATGCCCTCCCCTCCCTGATTCCAAATTATGATCTCATCAAATTATGATCTCATCAGATTATCGCCACAACCCACGGACCCCTCCTGCCTCTGACAGACTCACTCGCCTGAGGGCTGGCTTGCAGCTTCAGAGGCAGACGCAAACGGGCAGCAGATAGAAGACAGGGCAGGGCAAGGCTAGCACTAGCCAGGCTGGGGCTTGGGGCTAGTAATAATTTAAATTATGCCGTGGCCCTGTTGGACGGTCCTTCTCAGTCTCTGGCACCGCGTGACTGAGTCTGAGACTTGGGGATGCCCAACCTCAATTCCAACACGCGCACTTTTAATTGCACTCCGCAATGTGCATGACAATCAACCAGCCCCACCCTGAAGACCGCGGAGAGATTTCCTGTTTAATTAATGAAGCCTGAGGCCCGGCCGGGGGCCCGCGTGGGGCCCGCACGTGCGCAGTTGAACTTGTGCACAATTTAATTAATAAAGAAGAGCCTCTGAGGCCCGGGCGTTCGCACCATTTAATTTATTAAAAGGCCGGGGCTGGCGGGCGGCCCGTGCGCACTGATTCATGATGATCATCATGAAGAGGCTTGCTGCTTGCTGGCTCCGCTGCTGTGTAAGCCGAGGGGGCCCCTGGAGTGCGGGGCACCCCCGCAACGCGGGGGCTGTGGGGGGCCTGTGTTACGCCCTGCCTGTGCACTTTTAATTGCGCTCTGCAGTGCGCATGACAATCGACCAGCCCCACCCTGAAGACCACAGAGAGTGGAGGACACAACTACGTGCCGCGCACCCACCATTTCCTGTTTCATTAATGAAGCCTGAGGCCTGGCCGGAGGCCCATGTGGGGCGTGCGCAGTTGAACTTGCACACAATTTAATTAATGAAGAAGAGCCTCTGAGGCCCGGGCATTCATACCATTTAATTTATTAAGAGGCCGGGGCCGGCGTGCGGCTCGTGCGCACCGATTCATGATGATCATCATGAAGAGGCTTGCCGCTTACTGGCTCCACTGCTGAGAGAGCCGAGGGGGCCACTGGAGCACTGGGCCCCCCCGCAACGCGGGGGCCTGCGTTACGCCCCTGCTCCAAAGTGACCCTAGCAAAAATATTCAACCCAGCCGCGCGCCCTCCTCTCCATGCTCTCCCTCTCTTCATTCATCCACTCTCTCTCTCTCTCTGAGTTCTCTCCATCCTCTGCTACTTTCCTTATACTCTTTCCCACCTCTGTCTGTCTCTCTGCTTAGGCCCCTCCCAAGTCATGAAGGAAGATCATCTTAGAGTCATTCTGAAGCCATCCAATGACTTCAGCTGTTCTAGTCTTGTACCTTTCTGGGGAAGTCACCCGAAACCATCCTGAAGTATGTGTATAGGGCAAAATATTTAAATGAGATGACTAGAGTCCTCACAAAAACAGATCGAGGATGGGTTTCTCATGGCTTTATTTGAAAGTGCGTGAGGATGGTTTATTACTCCAGGAACCAGCTGACAACGTGAGGATTAGAGCAGATTACTACAAATTTATTCCAGGACAATTTGAGGATTAGAGCAGATTACTACAAAATGGTTCCAGGGCAGCTTGAGGACGAGTGTTGATTGCTACAAAATGATTCAGAAGATAACTTAAGGATGAGCGTGGACTACTCTTGGATGACTTTATGACAACTTCAGGATGATTGCAGACTGCTCCTTGATGATTATGTGAATACTTTGTGATGAACACTGAATATTTCAGGACGACTCTATCACAAGTTCAGGACGAGTGCTGATTACTTCAGGACAATTTTATGATAACCTGAAGAAGACTATGGATAGCTTGGAAGATTATATGACAACTTCAGTATGAGCCTAGATTAATCTGAGATGGTACTATGGTTTCTTCAGGATGATGAAGGACTCCTCCTTGATGATGTAAATTCAGCTTCTGGATAGATCTGAACTGCTACACCATTGTTCTGGGGATCGTCCATGATGGCAGCCGTTTCATTTCCTCCATCCCAGGTCTTTGAGGTACACCACCAACATTGCCACCTCATTAGTTGTGTAACCCAAGTTGGACATCTTATCTGTACCCTACAATGAGAAGTCAACAATATTTGCCAGTTTCCTATTCTACATCCCAAATGAAGAATAGTGTTGAGGGGAAGGTCAGTGGATGGAAAGAGCAATGATGGAATGGTCAAAAGGTGATAATGGATGGAGGCCTTAAGTGTAGGTGGTGTTTTTTATGAGGAGCCATAAGAACATGGTGTGTCAAGCAATATTACAGGTGGCAAAAGGTGAACAATTCAGGGTAAGAGAGCTGAATGTAGATGACCGTCTGATGGAATCTGTGAGTGGCGGAGTGTTTGCAGGTGAGAGACTGAGGGCGGGGGAAGCCGTGAGCGCTTGAGTCACTCTGGGTCAAATGTTGAGGATGATCAAGTTTGGGAGAGAATGGTTAAGCATCCATAAGCGAGCAGTTGTGGGAAAAAGTGCTCAGTGAGTTGTTCAGCATCAGCAGAAAAATGACAGGTGGCAGAGCAAGGGGAGTTTTGGGGGCAGCGACCTCCCCCCTGCTCTTACCTGCGGCCATAGTGGGGCGGCGGGACCGCAGGAATCGCCACCCCCCCCCTGCTCTTAAGTTGGGCCGCCACGGGTGGCATAAGGCCTAGCTATGCCACTGATAATGACTGACGTCAGAGGAACCTGCATGTGATTGTCTTTAGGCAAGTGGGTGTACTAGGCTGTGAGTGTCTGAGTGTTTATAAACCAACTAGCTTCTGGAAGGAAAGCTGTGAATGGAATGTTATGGACACTATGACTGACAGAGTATCCTTAGGCGAGCGTTCGAGTGCAAGAGAAGCAAGGAGTGAACGGGTGCTTGTAGGCAAGTGACTGAGGCACAGAAGCTGAGCTTGCGGCAAAGTATCTGTTGGTTAAGCAGTTCAGGGAGAGTGGCTCAGTAAGTGAATACCCTAGGGTGAGGGAAGCTGTAAGGGTCCTGGTATATGGGGTGGAAACCGTGATCAGATTAACTGCTGTGGGGAGCGAGTGAGGAAAACAGTGAAAATGTGAGCTACAGATCTCAGGAAAATCTATTTGAGAGTCTGTGGGGAGGACATAATGGAGAAGGAAAGTTGAGAGCTCAGGTGACTACATGTTAGTAACTCATTCAGGGTGTCTGCTGTGTGCTGGGATGGGAATCGAGTGTGTGTGCTGAGTGATGGAAGTCCAGGACCTGTTTTGTGTGCCAAGGTATGGGAGTCCTCCGTTGAACGTCCGGAGTGAGACCCCAGAGCCCACATTGCAGGGGCAGGAATCCAGTTATCGTGTGTCAGGGGTAGGAGATTGGAGTCCAGGGCCTGTGTTGTGTACCGGGGGTGTGCTGGGAAAGAGTTCAGGGTATGCATTGTATGCCTAGGATGGGAGTCCAGGGCCTGTATTGTGTAGTGTGGTAGAAGTCTAGGGTCTGTGCTGTATGTCAGGTAGTGCAACTTCAGGACCTTTGTTATGTGCTGGAGTGTGACTCCAGGCCCTGTGTTGTGGACCAGGGTTTGAGTTTAGGACCTGTGTTGGGTGCCAGGTGTGAGTTCAAGACCTGTGTTGTGTGCTGGGTGGTATGAGTCCAAGGCATGTGCTGTCAGTTACACATGTTGAATAATGAGGTGGGAGTCTGGGGCCTCCATGCTTGCAGAGGGACAGGAGCCCATAGCCTGTACTGTGTTGGGTACATGTTAGTTGCCTGTGATAACTATTAGAGTGGGAGTCTAGGTCATGATTGTTGGTGTGGGAGTCCATGCCCTGAATCGCAGAGTTCAGAGTCTAGGGCCTGTAAATTGGGGTGGGAATCCGGCGCCCATATGTCGGAGGAAGAACATTTAAATCCAGGACGTGTGTTATCTGCTGGAATGAGAAGGGCATGTGCTCTCTGCTGAAAGGGGAGTGAAGGGCCTGTGTTGTGTGCTGAGGGATGGAGACCAGGACCTGTGCTTTGCATCAGAGGTGGGAGTCCAGCACACGTGTCAGGGGAAGGAGCTAGGAGACCAGGGCCTGTGTCGTGCACCAGGGAATGCACTGGGGAGGGACTTCAGGGACTGTATTGTGCGCCTGGGTGGGAGTCCAGGACCTGAGTTGTGTACCAGAGTGGAAGCCCAGTGACTGTGTTGTATTCCATGGGGTGGAAGTCTAGGGCCTGTTTTGTGTGCTGCGTGTTAGAGGGGCTGGGGAGGAGTCCAAAAGGCATATGTGTGTACCAGGAGGTGGACACCCAGGGCTTTGTTCTGTGCCGGGGGCGGGGGTGGGGGGGTTGCCTGTGCCTGTGTTGTGTGCCAAGGGGAGGAAGTATGCGTGCTGAAAGGTGAGAGTCCTTCGCCTGTGCTGTATGATGAGGGATGAGCCCTCGTCTTGAGTAGTGTGACGAGGAGTTTGAGTTCGGGTCCTATATTGTATGCCAAGGGGAGGGAGTCCTGAGCCAGTGTTGAGTATTGGGGTGGCAGTCCAGGGCCTGATTGCTGGGGTGCAAGTCCGGCAACCACGTGACAGGGGTGGGAGTCCAGGACCAGTGTTTCAGGGTGGGAGTCCAGCAGCAGTGTATCGGGGAAAGGACAATAAAGTCCAGGGCAGTCGCTCTCTGCTGTGGGGTCCGAAGGAGGAGGGGCAGTCAAGGGTCTGCGCTGCCTGATGAGGGACTGAAGTCTGGGGCCTCTGCTGTGAGATGAGAATGAGTGGCTTGTGTTGCGTGCCAGGGGTGTGAGTCCAGAGACTGTGTTGTGTTCCATGGCATGGAAGTCCAGGGCCTCTGCTGTGAGATGAGAATGAGTGGCTTGTGTTGCGTGCCAGGGGTGTGAGTCCAGAGACTGTGTTGTGTTCCATTGCGTGGAAGTCCAGGGCCTCTGCTGTGAGATGAGAATGAGTGGCTTGTGTTGCGTGCCAGGGGTGTGAGTCCAGAGACTGTGTTGTGTTCCATGGCGTGAAAGTCCAGGGCCTGTGCTGTGAGATGAGAATGAGTGGCTTGTGTTGCGTGCCAGGGGTGTGAGTCCAAAGACTGTGTTGTGTTCCATGGCGTGAAAGTCCAGGGCCTGTGCTGTGAGATGAGAATGAGTGGCTTGTGTTGCGTGCCAGGGGTGTGAGTCCAAAGACTGTGTTGTGTTCCATGGCGTGAAAGTCCAGGGTCTGTGCTGTGGGATAAGAATGAGTGGCTTGTGTTGCGTGCCAGGGGTGTGAGTCCAAAGACTGTGTTGTGTTCCATGGCGTGGAAGTCCAGGGTCTTTGTTGTGTACCAGTGTGGTGGAAGTCTAGTGTCAGTATGTCAAGAGATGGGAGTGCAGAGCCTCCATTGCGTGCTGAGGGAAGGGAGTCCAGACCCTTCTGATGCATTACTGGCGGCGAACGTCCAGGGACTATAGCTTTGTTGTGTACTGTGAGTGCGAGTCCAGGGTTTGTGTTGTGGGCTGAAGCTTTGGAGACGGGGACCTGTTTTGTGTGCCCAGAGGCGTGGCTTGAATTGTGTGTGATGAGGGAGTGGGGGTCCTGGACCTGTGCTGTCTGCTGGGGGTGAAGTCCAGGGACCGTGTTATATGCCATAAATGAAGTCCAGGGCCTTTGTTGTATGCAGTGGGGTGAAAGGACAGGGCCTGTGTTGTGTGCTGGGATTATGAGTCTAGAATTTGCCTTGTGTGTCAGGGCTAGTAGTCTGCGACCTGTGTCATGTACCAGGGTGTGTAAATCCAGGGCCTGTGGCCAGGGCGCCTCGGAAAATAAATTCTTGTTTTTTGCTGAGCATTGCCATGCTCCAGGGCACACTGTGGTGAATGGATGACTTGCTAACAACGGTCTATAAGGACACCTTGCTAAATAGTGCTGATGCTGCACATTTTTCAGAACTCTGTTGCCTTCTAGTTTTGAGTCCATTTCATAGTCTATTTCTCAGAATATTTTCCCAATGTCAAATATCTTTTGTGAGGTGCTGGATTGTGCTGTGATCGTACCCTACCATAAGATGTCATGCCTATTCAGCACAAAGATTCTGATGCATTTGTTTCAATCTCCATGTGACCTGCAGACACTCACATCACTGCAGCAGGCTCTCTCTCTGAAATCTGCTAGACATTTATGTCAATACTCCACATTAAGGTAGGAGAGTCCTCATTTTCTGGTGCAAGCTACAGCAAAATGTTAGTTTTCCCTAGCTTGAAATTTTATTTGACTCCAATTCCAGTTTAAGAGAAAATGTATAACTCATAATTATTTTGACTAAGTCCGATTTCTATGTATTCCCAACTATTAGCATGTATAGACAAATGAAATATTTGAAAACCAATCACATGCTCTAAAGAGTTTACTTTTGCTTTAACAAAACATTTTTCTCTAGAGCTACAGTTTCCAATGTACCATAGAAAATAGTAATTTTTTTTTGAAAGTGAACTCCTCTGTGTGCCTGAATAGCTTTGCCTAAGTACCCACATCATGCTATCCTGGGTTATGGCCCCATAACACCTTTCATACTCACAAGGCACATGTTACATTTAACTTCAACATACACATAATTTTTATGAAGACTACACAAAATAACATTGACTGGTATGCTGCTTGAATATTAGATGCAAGGGAATGCCTTGCATACAAAGGTTATATAAAATAAAGACTGGAGCAAAACGTAAGAAAAAGATATCATACATTTTACTCTCAAACCACTCTCCTGGTGGAAAAATCATGCAAACATCTGTGTCACTCAAAATGGCAAAAATGTGGACTATTTCGCAGAATACAAATTTAATTTATTATTTTTGATAATGCTTATGAAAGAAAAATGTCACTCTACCCACTACCCACCAGCCTGGGGGACTTGCATGTTGCATCCATTGTCTTTGATTTTTCAGTGCTAGGTGCTTAGTGAGGTCTGCTCCCATTTGAGACACTACAAATTGATTTGTCACTTGCTACTTTAACAGACTGGGACACTGGAATTAAGTGCTTCTGCTGTCTCTGCATTTTCCACTATGGATTTGTCCAGAGTTTCCACATAATCCACATTTGATGCATAATTTGCTGATTATTTTTTATTCTAACTCAAAGGGTTGAAAATAAACATTGCACACTTGTTGCAATGCAGTAGGATACGTTCTGCAAAGGTTTGCTGGACACCTCTCGGCTGTTTATTGGTGAGTCCAGATAAGAAACAGGTACTATTGAGTGAAAATGTTGTCCAGGTGGTATCACAGTGATGGACTGAAGGGCTTATGATCGCAGCGTGAAAATATTTTTTTCATATTAAATGCCATTTTAACAGTATAAAATAATGATTACTTCGATGATATGAAACTTTTTTCTTTCCTTATTCGTGCAAATTAAGCTCACAGACCCTGTCCTAAAGCAATAGTTATTTCAAGAAGGTACGCCTGTTCATAAAAATTCCAAACATTTGTTTTTCTGTGTACGGTCTGATGCCTTGAAATGCTGGCCCTGATTTAGTAATATGTAACGTAATGCAGTGCAGGACCAAAGTTGCTGTGGTGCCTTGCGTCGAAGGGAGACGGAACAAATTCTGCCATAACTACTATGATAAGGCAAATTGTTTCTGTCCCCCATTGCTGGTGCACTTTTGACTGCCATGCGTAAATGCACGTACCCTTGCGCCATAGTACAAGGGTGTGCACATGCTCTAAAGGAATAGGCCTCTTTTTTCCGATGCCCGTCACCCCGCATGTTGTTACAACGTGGTCGTTACAAAGACCGCGTTGTAACAATGCATACCATTACCCTGCAAGTCGTAACAACTTGAGGAGGGGGGGCGCTGGATGTTGGAATAGTATAATTTACTATTCCAACTCCAGTCTGTGCGGACAGTAGGGAAGGTGTTGGATTTTAAAATCGAACACCTTCTCCCCCCTCCGCAAGTCATTGTTACGAATTGCAGGGTAATGGTATGCGTTGTTACAACGCTTGTAACGACCGCATTGTAACAACATGTGGGGTGACGGTTTCGTGGTCAGGGTTGTTTACCGCTCTAAAGCATAGGTCTTGTTCTGGAAAAGGACCCTTCCAGGACAAAAACAATGCCTTAAAACTCTTACCACTTTGGTATTATGTTGTGGTGGTCTTGCATAGTGTAGTACTGGTTCTTGCCGCTATGGAATCTCTGTGGATAGTAGGATGTCAGAAGGGATTGGTGGGCTGGGTGTTAGAAGTGTTTAGTGATGACTGATAATGGATTGTCAGTTGATTAAAATTATGACATGGAATGTCAGGGGTATAGCCCAGTTTGAGAACTTCAGTAGAGTGTATGCCTATCTAAAACACTATAGAGCGTCCATTGCCTTATGACAGGAAATTCACTGGTGGGGGGGGGAACTGCATTCCTCGTATCCAGAAGAAATGAAAAAGACAACTCTACGCCACCTCCTACTCTGGGTGTGCCCGTGGTACAATGATATGGGTGACCCCAGGGATCCCTTTCCTACACGGGGAGCACATTCTTTACCTGGAGGGAAGATTTGTGATACTGTGTGGTACTTTAGATGGACATGAGGTGACAGTGATGCCCGGATTTTTATGCCAGAGTGGCCAAGGCTGCCTCTGCATACCTTACGGCAGACATTGTGGTGGCAAGTGACTGTAACTGCGTCCTTGATGAATTACTAGAGCATTGCATAACATGATGAATGGGGTGAGCTTGCTTGAGGTTTGTAGGGAGAGGGAGACACCCGACAGAGAAATATACTCATGTTACACACCCGCAGCAGGCTCTCACAACCAGTTGGACTATTGTTTGGTCTCCAGAGGTTAAAGGAGATATCCTACTTGCATCACCATTTGTCAGACCATTCCCTGGTTTTAATGAGTTTTGAGAGTAAGCGTAGACGCCTGGCGATACCGCTGTGGAGATTGCAGGCAGAGGCGCTGGCAGATCCCCCGTTTGAGGCGATGGTCAGCGAGATGTTGTCATATTACTTTGATGAGAATTCGGGCAGTAGAGTGAGGGACTGGGACGCAACAAAAACGGTTCTGGGGGGGGGGGGGTTGCCTCAAGACAACTTATGGGCTAAAGTGCCTTTTGGAGCGATACCTTAAAAGACACAAGGAGGCTCTGGGAGATATAGAGAAGGCCCAGCCACAAACCCTGACAGAATCACAGACTGGTGTGAATGCTGTAGAGAATTGTGAGATGACTGGCGCAGACTTGAGAAATATATCTACATAGCATATTGACAGAGACAGCACATGTAGGGCGACAGGACCGGTGCGATGCTTGCCCAACTGACAAGACAAGTGACCCAATGGACCCTTGTACAGGTGTGGCGTGCAGATAGTCCCCTGTGTACCAAGCAGGGTGCGCCTATCAATGGAGTTTTCTGCTCCCATCTGAGTAAGACATATGCTGCACAAGGGGAGGAGCTGGGTGATCAAGTGGCGGAGTACCTAGCAGGGATACCACTTCCTAGTCTTGACTCAGATGGCCGCAAATTGATGGATCGACCCATCACTCAGGAAGAGATTTTCTCAGCGATCAATGGGCTGAGATCTACAAAACCCCAGGTAGCGATGGGCTGCCCAAGGAGTTCTACCACGGATATGTGGACAAGGTAGCTGATAAACTTCTACCAATCTATTAGGAGGCCCTCAAAAATGGTCAGATTACTGACACATTGTACGAAGCATTGAACGTGATGGTACAGAAACCAGGCAACGACCAGACGGTGGCCTCCTCATACAGACCACTCTCCCTCTTAAATGTAGATGTAAAGATCCTTTACATCTACAGGCTGGCAGCATGCCTACTTCCCCATCTTGCAACCCTAATGCATACAGATCGGTCTGGTTCATTCTGAGGAGAAGTAACCTCCATAATCTAAGGCGGCTTTCGCATATTTATCATGGCCCACATCTACAGGATGACGCCTATGCTTCAGCAATCCTGGACGTCGAGCAGGCATTCGACTTCTTGGACAAGTCCTACCTCTGGCAGGTGCTGCAGAAGGTGGGTTTGGGTCCCGGGTATATTCAGTGGGTCAGACTACTCTTTACTGACCCCACGCACCAGGGTACAGACGAGCGGTGAGGTTTCGGAGGGTTTTTGTCTATATAGGGGGACCAGACTGGGGAGCCTATTGTCACCCCTCCTGTTCGTGCTGACTGTGGAGCCGATGGCGCAGAGGCTGCGCAGGACGCTGGGTCCCTGGGGAATTGCAGAAGGGGAAGCCACTTATGTGGTTTCCCAGTACGCTGATGATGCTCTAATATACTTGAAGCAGCCAGAGTATTCCGCGCCAATTGTCTTGAATGTGATGCATGAGTTCGGGGAGTTGTGGGACTCCGTGTCAATAGGGAGAAGTCAAGACTGTTTGCATTAGGTGGCATTGCTGGATTACTGATAGTGGAGCTTCCCCAGATGGAGCTTCCCTGGGAGTTAGACAGAGTGAGGTATTTGGGATTAGGCTGGCCCAAATGGAACAGAGGTTCTTAGATCTTAATATTGACAGGGTGATCAAAGGGTTGAGTGCTTTAGTGTGGCTCTGGAATGATCTCCTTCTATCCTTGATTGATAGAGTGGCCATAGTTAAAATGATCATGCGTCCTCAGTGCCTATACGTCTTACAGAGCACTCTATATGCAATCCCTCACCAAGTCTTTAAAGTCATAGACAGACTCATACTTGACCTGTTGTGGGCAGACAAACAGAAATCAGTCAAATTGTCCATGCTTAAACGTACCTGGGGTTGGGGAGGTCCCCAACCTAGAGCTATAGTGTATGGCAGCGCACTTGCAACATGCGGCCCTCTTGCTAGACCCTGATGACAACTGGGAAAAAAAGTCTCCTACGGGCAACCCGATGGCCCATTGCTGCCTGTCCTGTTAATGGGGGGTGCAAGGGTACCTCTGGGCACACCCAATATTGTAAGACATGTATGTGGGGTATCAGAGGGAGTGGTCACAAGTGACATGAACATACGTTCCTCCCTCGCACTGAAAACCCACCCCTATCCCGTGCATCCTGCACTCCATGATGTAAGTGTTATGTTATGTGTGTTAGGATTTTACACTGTGATTGTTTTAATGCTGATACGATGTTTTTGTCACTGTTTAGATGCAATATGACTAGTAACGTTGATACGTTTATGCAAAGCAATATTTGGGCTCCGATTGCAGACTGAGTAAAGAAAGCTTTGGATATTGCAAAGAGCGGCACGGAAGCATTGTCAGACACTTGTGGTGCGGAATGCTTCGTTAGCATCACACCGGATCAAAGGAACACTGCTTGCCTTAGTAGCGTGCCTCGCGTGAAGTTAACGCAGCGCAAGGGCACGTACACGCGCTCTCCTCAAACGTCTGGGTGTGGCTGAAGTATTTAAGCCACACCCAGACTCTGGAAGGTGCTTAGCCTTCCGACTACCCTGCAGGAAACATCGCGCCAAAGTTGCTCCGCCCTAGACCTTCACCTACCTTCAATTCAGCTCCTTCCAGAATCTTCACGCCTACGCTCTTCTTCCTGCATCGTCTGCCTTGATAATTCACCATTTTCTTTCTTCAGCGAGATGCGACCTGAAAAGCAAGGACAAGAAAGCTAAGTAACATTTCTTTTAACTTCTGGCGCCCATCGCAAGAAAGACAGTTAAAGAAAGACTAATTTTTGGACATCTTGTAAAATAAGAAACAAGGGACTTTGGATTTTTATTTGAAAACAAGATTGCGTGTTAAGAAGAAAACCTCTAATGAACGTAGTGTTAATCATTACAGAATGTATAGGAAGTGTAATGTGTATACCGCTATGTTTTAATTCCTTTTTTGATTTAGAAAGCTGTCAGAAAAAAACAAAAGAACAGGAAGGTTGCACAGTAAGTGAATAGGATCATGATAATGTCAACAGTGTAAAGGTAGTTCTGAGTGCTTGAACGTGCAGAGTGGCTAATGGTGATATAATCGTTTATTTATAGATTTTCACGTTTACTGCTTATAAACACCTAACAAAGAACAGGGAAAGAACATTGGAGATCTTCACCTCGCAACCACTTCCTGGACGTGAAGCCCAACCCTGTAGAATCGCAGGTAGGAATCTTGGACCTAATAAAGTGCACAAAAGCAAAATAGGACAACTAGAACAACTAAAAACTCAGTATTATACCTTTAGAATACATGCGCTAAGGAATCTTCTTGTTGTCTCGCAGGTCGACTACAGGAACATCATTAGCGTCGATTCCGGCCCTCCTCCCTCAATCCTATAATCAACCTGAAGAGTATAATTGATATCTAGGGTTGTTGAATAGAGTTATAGGGAGTTTGGCCCATAGCGTCTCTGCGAAACATCCCAAGCACCTTACAGGTAAGAGTTGGAGAACTCAGGTAAGAGTGCTTGGCATACCTGACAACAAGGGTCCTGCCCCGAGCCCCATATGCCCCGGTCGTTCCTTAAGATGGCTGAGTCAATGTCAGTACAACAATGGACAGTTGGAGGCTGCAATACTCTGGCGGACCTGTATCCTAGCAGACGATTTACTATGAGGGAAGATGCTGAAGAGTCCTTCTAGTTGGGGTGGATAGTACCTGCAGTATCTTAAGATTTCTGCAACTGCATGTGGATTTGGTCTGTGCTTTTCCGAGGAGCGACAACAGTCCTGCACCTTAGTGATGATGCTTGATATGACAGGGGTGTGCAGACTGAGATACCACATATATCGGACATTGCGAGAGGATACTCTGAATGTGACGCTTCAAGTCCATGCGAAGTGCGAGGGGGCGCTGGAGGAACCCAAGACTACTGACTGGGAACGGATCAATGAATGGGTGAGGATGGTCACCTCCAATGCCTGATTTAAACTGATACAGTTTAACTACGTACATACGTTGGTCCACAATAAACCATCTGCTCATCCCCTCATGGACAAAGATCATTAATGCTTTGTTGGCACAAGACTGGACTGCCTAAAAACAGGGCAAGTCACTCCAATCTTTAAAAAACCTACAGAGAACACCTCTGACCCTAACAATTTCAGACCAGTAACAAACATTCTCATGCTAGCCAAAGTCCTAGAAAAATGTGTGCAACAACAATTGAGCCAACATATCTCTGAATTCAATCTGTTGAATGACTTCCAATCAGGATTTAGACCAAACCATAGTACTGAAACAGCAATTCTGCACATCGTGGATGACGCACTATTTGCCCTCGACCGCAACGAAACATGTCTCCTAATCCTGCTTGACCTCTCCTCGGCTTTCGACACGGTAAACCATGCTAAAATACTAGATTGTATGAAAAATAGGATGGGTTTAGAGGGTACAGTCCTAAAATGGTTTAGCTAGAGAACAGATCGCAAACATTCATAGTCAACCAAACATTATCAGCTTCATCCAGAAACGCGATCGGAGTTCATCAAGGCTCAACACTATCCCCGGCGTTATTCAATTTGTACGTAAAGCCACTCACAGAAACCTTACAACGAGCTAACATCTCTTTCCACATGTATGCAGATGACACACAGCTTTACATCAAGGTCACTTCGACAGAAGAGATAGATATTATTAACCAGGCACTAACGAGAACCATCCATTGGCTAACCAATAATCACCTGAAGCTTAACCCACATAAAACTGAATTCCTGCTGATTTCCCCCCAGAAAAGCGCTACAAACATCTTAGAGTGGACCAATCTGATAACCGCACTAAGATGTACTCCAGAGGATTGTTGATTCTACCAAATCCCTGGGAATTACTCGACAAAAACCTAAACATGCTATCACATATAAACAAAAATGGCAAAAAATGCGCAGTTCCATTTAATCTACCTCAGAAAACTGAAACCTTTCTTTGATAAGTCAGACCTTAAAACAGCAGTCCAGGCACTAGTCATATCAAGGATCGAGTATGGTTGTACAACTCTGGCTGGTCTTCCCAGGATCTCAACAGCCCCACTGAAACCTCAACGCGGCCACAAGACTTATAACTGGCTCCAACAAATTTGACCACATCACCCCTCATCTGAAAGCGCTTAACTGGCTGCCTCACGAAGCAAGAGTACAAATAAAGATGGCATGTTTCACTTACAAAGCGATACACCATAAAACACCAGTGTAACTAGCCCAGAAAATCACACTATCAGGAGGATGCCATGTCTCTCGGAGTCATGGAGATCTATTACTGAAACTGGCCCGGTTCCGTAAGAAAAGAACTTATGAACAAGCTTTCTCTGGTGCAGCTCCTAGAATTTGGAACACTCTACCCCCTAACATTAGAAGAATCTCGTCCAGCTCTGCATTAAAAAAGGAAGCCAAACCTTATTATGTGAGTAAATATCTCTCATAATTCAGCAGACTCGTCATTATCATTGATCCTCCATGATCATACACATGCTACCTCTCATAGAACATTAACCTCTTTGTGTCTTGTGTATATGTAGATTATATGCTTTAATGTTTTTCTCAAAATCAATGTACAACTACTGATGACTTGGTAACATAACTGTTCTTGATATGCAAATGTAAAGCGCTCTGATCCCCAACTCAGGGTCATGGTCGCGCTATATAAAACACCAAATAAATAAATAAAATACATTCACACGTTCACCAGGTATATCTTTCCCCCAAAACATTACATGCTATCTAATATATTCGGACTGATCGCTGTGCCCAATGCAGGAGCTGGGTGGCGGACTTTCTACTTGTGGTGTGGTCTTACTTCTCCCTGGTAACCTACTGGCATGCTGTGCTTCAGAACCTTAATAGAGCCACCAGTTGGTCTCTACAACCCACAATGAGACAGGTACTATTAGGTCTAATCCCATTGCCTCCTTGTGCGAAACCTAGTCGCAGGTTTGTCCAGCTTGGCCTAGTATTGCCAAAACGCGACACAGTGATAAAGTGGTTGGGGACCGAACCTCTGAGATATGAGGACTGGCTCACGGATATGACTGCATGGGCGAATGCTAAGGGGATACGCATGAAGCATGCTCGTAGAGATGAAACATTAATGAAAATGTGCAGGCCTGGGCAGCCATGCTGTCTGATTTAAAGTACCCCCCCAAATTTCGAGCCCAGTGGGGAGACAACTACGTGACACGCCTGTAGCCCAATGATACACAGTAGAAGGGGGAGCTGCATTAGGACCAATACCGGTAGGGGGTGGCTAGGGCAATTCATCACACCATTTTCAAGAAAACATATACATAGAGCAAGGGAGGAAGGGTGGGTTTGGGGGATTTGTTCAACTGGTAGCACTGAGAATTTTGTAATTTTGCTGAAATGTAGATTTGATGGTTGTCTGTACTAAGCATTGTGTCCTATGAAACCTCAATGAAGACCATATTTTAAAGACATCACCCTTAGATATTTTTCCTACAGTGGGGGTACCAACATGGTTAGACTGTGAATTTCACATAAAATAATAATGTTGGAAGTAATAAATGTAGATCCAAACTCAGATGGAAATGGTATCATGTTCAAGCTTTCCTTTTGGTACTATTTGACTGGCGGACATCAGGTAGCTTGAGCGTGTGGCTGTTGTCTATGGCCTGGTTTCTGATAGTGTAACCTATAATTCAGATTTGTTTGCATCATAAGGGTTTGACTGAGCTGAAAAAGGTGTAATAAATTCAACGTTGTTCTAAACAGAGGATCCCAAAATATATCTTGCCAGACAAATCCTTAAGATGTCACTGTGGGCGAGCAGTACCCCTAAATGTTGCACTTCAAAGCACTCCCAGTGGTTGGGTGGATTGGGGTCGTGTTAAATACAATTCCATGAGGCAATGTATCCCATGAATAAGTACATTCAAGATATTAAAATACAGTCTGTTAAGAAAGTACTAACTCAATAAGTGAGTTCTAGAGCAGAATTTAGTAATACCTTAAAGGTTTATTACAGAAATTCAAATGGTACAATACAATATAATTGAATACAGAAACTGCTGAGTTACATAGAATTACATTGCCATAAAGGCCATCAATTTGGAATAACACAGAATGGCGACAAATTCAGAGAAATTCCAAGTCTTAAATGTGCAGTAAAATGGGTACGAAATCAGACAGTAGAAACCACAGATTCTGGCTTATCCTCAAATTCGAGGATTTATGCAGGGAATTTCCCCATAAAAGAGTATGAAACCTGCAGAATCATCATAGTGTGAATAAATAAATGCAATTTCAACAAATCTGAATTAATATTGTAAACTCGTCATATAGCCCTATCACCTAAGCACTAACCCACTACATGAATATTAAATAGGCTCTTCTGCCCTAATGTCATCCGGAAGTGTCAGAACAAACTAGTTACATAAAAAACAGTTGAACCACTGTAAATTAATCCAATACTGCATGTAAGGGGAAGATCCGTGTAAAAATGTTGCAATAGAGATCATGTGCTAGAGTGCCTTCATCCACAACAGTGTCACTCAGAAATAAAAAAAAAATGTTTTGCTTGACTACGTGCAGCAGAGTTATAAGCAAAGAATAAACATGATGAGGCATCCATTTTGAACAATACGATCTTGAGGCCTAATAGATGGCAAGTTAGCATAAGACAAGAAAAACACAATCAATTTAACATGTACTTGTGAAATCAAGTGTAAATTCATATTCTGCACATTGTTAATAAGGCATGTTCTTGAGTTGAGTTGAGTTGGTTATTTATGAAGCGTGGGCTGTCACTCCGGAAGGAGCATCCTGGCGCTGTGCGGACAGAAGTTAAGGTAGACATGAGGGAACCCTATATGAGAGATAGGCAGAATTCATCTGAAGATGCGAAGATCCAGGTCTTCAAGGCCTTCCTGAATTGCATTTCTGTTTCAATCAGCCTTAGGTGTGTTGGCATAAGATTCTAAGTTTTAGTTCCTAATGCTGCTACAGTTTTTCCTCCCTTGGTTTTATACCTGAAGCAAGGCGGTTTGAGGAAGTCAGCCGATGACTATCTGAGAGTCCTGGCTGTAGTGTAGTGGGTGACTCTGGCTGCGAGATACGTTGGGACTAGATTTGATGCTACTCTAAAGGTGATTAGGAGTATCTTGAAGAGAATTCTCTGGTGCAGCGGTAGCCAGTGGAGGGTTTTAGGAGCTGCTGAAGCAGAGGACCTGCGTGATAGTTTTAGAACTAGATGAGCCGCCGCATGTTGTACCACTTGTAGTCTCTTCAGTGTTCGTTTATTTGCTACTGCTAGAAGGCTATTGCAGTAATCTAGCCGTGATAGGATAAGTGCCATCGCAACTGTTTTTCTAGCAGAGAAAGGAATGAGGTAGAATAATTCTTTTAGTGTCTTAATTATGCTAAAACAGGTCCCTACCACCTTCAAGGCGTGCGGTCGGAAAGAGTGAGGTGTCAAATTGCACTCCCAGGTTTTTTGCTACTTCGACCGTGTTCAGCGGTGTAGTTGTGCCTTCAGGCCACAACAAACTTGGCTGGAAAGAGTGGTCTTTTCCTATCGGGAGAATCTCAGTTTTATCTGTGTTGCCCCTGAGATGGTTAAGCTTCATCCACAGGATGACCTCTGTTAGGAATGATTTAAAATTGAGTTCTGCCTTAGATGAATCTTTGTCTAATGATAGGATCAATTGTGCGTCATCCGCGTACGAGGTTACTTCAATATCAAAAGAGGATATCAAGGAGAAAAGGGGAACCATGTATATGTTGAATAGCAGGGGGCTAAGAGTTGAGCCCTGAGGTACTCCTGACAATGGGGCATTCTGTGGAAAGGAACGTTCCGAGGGCCACTGCTTGCCTACGACTGGTAAGGAGTGATCGAATCCAATCCAAGACCGTATTTGAGATATCACAATTCTTTAGCCGTGCAAGGAGAATGCCATGTAATATGGTATCAAATGCGGCTGGCAAGTCAAGCAAAATCAAAACTGCCTTCCTGCCTTTTTCAGCCGTAGATTTTAATGTGTCATCTATTTCCAAGAGCGCCGATTCTGTTGAATGCTTGGGACGAAAATCTGATTTCCGTGGGTGAATGATCTTGGCAGTTTCAAGGAAGTTAGACAATTCTCTATTAACTAGTCTCTCTGTGATTTTACCCAGTGTCGGTAGCAGTGATATCAGGTGGAGATTTGAGAGATTGGAGGAGTCTATATTTTGTTTCTTTTTCAATGGTTTCACTATGGCAAATTTCTGTTTTTCTGGGACCATGAGTGTAGATAATGAGGAATTGACTATCTGGTTAATCACTGGATTGACAAAGTTTATGATTTGGTCGAGAATCGTGGGAGGGCAAGAATCAAGAGGAGAGCCCGATTTACAATCCACAGTCACTGCACGTGTCTGTTCAAGCGAGACGGTTTCAAAGACATGGAGTGAAGGAATGGTGCCAGTGGGGTCAGGCTCTAAATCGGGGACCATAGGAATCATGGTAAAGTCCTTTTGAATGTTTTGGATTTTTTCCTAAAAAAAACCTCGAAATCTGATCACATAGGGTCTGTGATGGGGGAATTTCTCTACTCAGTGCTTTAGGGTCGGTAAAAGACTTTACAACTGAGAACACTGGTGTTCTGATCTTGATGTGCCTCAAGTATCTTGTTTGAATAGTATTCTTTTTTAGCTAACTTAATGTGTGTATGGTATTATCTTCTGCTTATTTTAAAAGTTTTTTAAACTGCTGGGTAATAGGCTCTTCTCCACGTATGCTCCAATTGTTTACATAGAAGATGTGCTTGAGCTAAGGAGGACGTGTACAAG
Organism: Triturus cristatus; assembly: GCF_964204655.1. NCBI lineage: Eukaryota > Metazoa > Chordata > Amphibia > Caudata > Salamandridae > Triturus > Triturus cristatus. The sequence continues at coordinate 564,102,544 of NC_140590.1, forward strand.
TGAGCTTGGTGTGGGTTGTCTTTCACTTTCTTTTTAGGTGGTTCCAGAGCGGCTAACTCCTCGCTTATTGTAGTCATCTATTTACGGAAGAGTTGTGAGTCTTCCAGAGTTTTGCCAGTTAGTACAGGAGCGCAAGCATGAGCGACAGTGGGCAGCTTTGGATTAGAAGCTAATTGTGCCCACTTGCGCTTTGGGTGCGACGGGAGTATTTGCTTGGTAGAGCGTTTCATACTTGGCAACTTGATGCCAAGAGGGATAAATTTATGGTTTGACCATATCTGAGAGATAAAAATGTCGACCTTTATCGAGGAGGAGTTGGAGCAGACTTCATCCAATGTATGGACCGCCTGGTGCGTCAGTGTATCGACCAATTGGTGCATTCCGAGTGATTCTATTATCTCTACTCCCGGTTCATTTCTGCCTTCTAGGTGGAGATTGAAGTCTCCTAGGAGGGTAAAGGTGGCGTTTCCGAGCAGGAAGTGGCTTAAAGTGTCTCCTAGTGAATCTAAAAAGACAGCGCTAGGGCCGGGTGGGTGGTAAATTAGGGCTCCTGTGAAGGAGGAGGAAGCATTAAATGTGAAGCAGAAGCCGAGGCTTTCTACACCCTTCAATGAGTCAAGATCTAAGTTTGTACATTGTACTGAGTCACGATAATTGATGACCATCCCCCCTCCTCTGTTTTCCTCTCTGTCTTGCCTGCAGATTGTGTAGTTGGGGGGGCAGGGGTGGGGGGGAGCAATGTCCAAATTACACCATTCCTTTAACCAGATTTCAGTGACAAAGAGGAAGTCCAGCTGGAGCTTGCTGATCAGTTCTCTGATGTGCTGTGAGTGTTTACAGACTGAACGTGCATCGATTAGTCCCCCTTTCAGTTGAGTGGAGATGGATTTTGGAGCTTCCATACACATAATTCTACGGCATGGATCTGTAAAATTGAGCTCAGTTCTACACTTCTGACAGGAGAGGGGGCCATTAATCCTATCTGGTTGTAATTGGCGGTTACATTTTTCCCTAGTGTCAAAACTTTGTAACAATTTTGATGAAAGTGCAATACCTAGATATTTTTGGGTAGCATGGCTGGTGCTGGCCGCGTTCCGGACACCGACGGGCTTGCCTTTGGCTCACTCAGTTTCCCCCCCTCTGACGATTCTATCATCATCATAAAATCATCAGACTAATTATAATGCAGTCTGCAACACTTTGTTTCTTGTGTCTCGATTCCTCCAACATCCTGATTTGGTCATGTACTCAATCTTTGGCATCTTCCAGTTCCATCTTTCATCTTTTCCTTTTGGACAACATATTTTTCTCTTTACTCCCAAATTTCATTTGGAGACCATAGTGAGAGGAAAACAATGATTTTCTTGAAAGTTCAAAATCTCAGTTTCAGAATTTCATGACCATCAACCATCAGGGTTTCCAAATATTCAAGGTGGTTCTTCTTCTTCCAATTTGCCTACAAAGATGAATTGGCAGGCGCTTGTGATATTATTAACTTCTCCATCTGATTCTTTTTTTTCTGACACAGATGCAAGATATGCCCACTCAGGTGATGTATACTTTCTGTTTGGGATTCTCTTTCTTGTTATTTTGACAACAGGCAAGTCACTATCACCATTTTCAGAATCAATTTAAATTATTTCTGGTTCTTCCCCGATTGACTCAAATCTTTTATTCTCCCAATGCCTTCTCTTTGCTACCTAAGCCCACTTATTTCCTCAATGTACTCTTGTGACCTTTGTTTTCTCACTCTTTGTTTCTTCACTTGTGACAAATGCTGAACCTTTTCTCACAGTCGAACTTGTGCTTTTGTCAGCATCAGTAACTTGACTCACAGTGAATTGCTTCTTCCCCTTTGGAGTTTATGAGGCTCTAACGTGAGCTGATGTTTTTCCTGAACATGTATCAGACGTTTTCTTCTTGCTGCTTGTGACTTTGCAACAGTTCTTCACTCTGATTTTAAAATTGCCTCCTGGTACCTTCCCCAGAGTTTTCACCCTCACCAGTATCTCCAGCTTCACCAGTTTCAGGATTCACTTCTCCCCCTCTGGATCCACACAGCAAACTTTAGCTTGACTCTGTAAATCAGTAGTTGTAATCTCCACTTGTGCGAGTCGCGTTGATCCACTGCAGGATACCAGCACACTTCACAGCAATGTTGCTCACAAGCACAACTTCATGTGGCCCCTTTCATCTTGATTCCAGTCCGCTTTTGCAAACATGCTTCTTGATGTGAATCCAAATGCCTGATTGTAGTGGATGACATTGAGGAGCATATTTACTAGAAAATGTCACAGAGAGGAGCTGCACCAAATTTGGCAGCACTGTGCTCTGATATTTTCAAAAAGCAGGGATGCACCGTATTTACGACAATTCGGTGCGTCCCTGTGTTAACCCTAGTGCTGGCGCTAAAATTAGCTGCCTTGCACAATGCAGGCACCCTTGCACCACAGTGCAAGGGTGCTTGTGTTGCATGAAATGATTTGCTTATGTGCAGGAAGACTTCCCTTCCTGCACATAAACAATCCATGCAATAAACAATCCATAAACAATCCGTAACGGAGTTGTTACTTTTATGAGTGCTGCATTTTGCAGCACACATAGAAATAGCTAATCGTCATTATTTAATGATTATTTATGTGCAAGAAGGTGTCCTTTCGTGCACATAAACAATCATTAATGGCTTATTGCTCTTTCTATGTATGCTGCAGAATGCAGCGCACATAGAAAAAGCAAAAACGGGAGAAATAAAAGCATTTCTCCACGTGTGCTATTCTAATGTCTGCTTTTGGCACTGCCCCAGATTTACACCTTGTAAATCTGGGGCAGCGTCAAAAAGCAATGTGGACTGCAGTGCTGCAGCCCATAGCAACACCCATTGCACGCCCCTTTGCCACAGAGGACTGCGGCAGAAAGGGGCATATTTACATGGTTGCGTTAAGCCACGCTAAGTGGCTTAGCGCCACCTTTTATATATTAAAAATGGCGCTGCGCCACTGGATCATTAAAAAAAGTGATGCTCTGGTGGGGATAGGGGCTTGTAAATATGCCCCCCGAGTTTGTTTTGTCAGTGCTGTTGCAAAATTCAGCTGATGAGACAGCTTTCACCTCATCGGCCAGACCTTTGCTGTTAACTGATAGGATATCATCTGTTATTGATACAAGTATTGCTGAAGCAATGTACAGAATTCTCATATCTTTGCCCATCAATACTTAAGGCGAGAGGCCAGTCTTTTTATTTGGAGTACTTCTAATACTCATGAGAACAAGCATTAGGATACTTATAATTTGTGGAGGCACATACCTTGGCAAGCTCACGTTTGAAGGTGCCAATCATCTTCTCTACAAATCCTGATGATTGTGGACGGTAACTACAATGGAATATCTGTCAATCTGAGGTGCAGTACATAATAACTTTAAGATCTTGTTTTAAAATATGTTCCACTATCTGTCTCAATAGAAGAAGTTGCCAAACCATGGTATTACCTCTCAACAAGAATTTGGCCTCAGTACGCTGTAATTTCTCTTTGTTGGATAGGCCTCCACCCACTTAAAAAATAGACAATGAAGAGAACATATTTAAGCCTATTACAAACAAGCATTTCAATTAAGTCTGCTTGAAGTCAACTAAATAGGCCTTTTAATTTATGTGACTCATAACTACAAGTGTATGTTTAACCTGGTTATTTCTTTGACATTTAATGCATGTTTGACATATGTCTTCTGCCACACTTCTGAACTTTTTGTTGTACCAATACTTCTAAAAAAACTCCCTAAATGTATCTGACTATGCAAATAATGGGCCATGAAATGTAACATGGAGTCTAGGAGTACATATTAATGTTCAAGAGTAACCCACAAAATCATTACAATGCCTCTTACAACTTGTCAATTCCCAGCTTCGTCTCATCTACTGGCACTTCCTCCTGGATGTTCCTCAATTCACTTAAGGTGGTCTGTACTGGGTTCAATAAAAATCAATTGACATTATTTGTATTGTCAGCAATCTTTACTTTGGTGTGAAATTGCTCATTTGATCACACAGTTGCATTTTCAAAGGCAAAATATTTAGCCACCTGGCGTGCATAATTATTTACCATTGTGACTCTTGGCAGTAATGATACTCTGTCGCAACGGCGAGGGAGTATCCTTACTGCCAAGAATACGGTCCGACTGCCGAATGTGGATGTGTGTGGCCTTGGTTTAATCACAGTGGCAACAACTTCGTCTCCACCCTGAATAAACCCCTTTGATGACCCTGTGGCATAAGGATCGTCGGAGACAGACCTGTAACTTCGCACACCGAATTTAGATGTGCGGAATTAGAGGTCCGTTTTTACTGTCCGTCACTGCCAGGAAAACCATGGCGGTAAGGGCAGTGAAAACTGCTAAATGATCCCCTCGAGGAGGCTCCCATAGCGAAGGGGGCATTTCCTTTTTAAGAATAAAAAAAGAATACAGTTAGGTGCAGGGCTCTGTCATGTTGACGGAGTCCTGCACCAAACTGGAAAGAGCATTGACAGGAACCACCATGACGGTGGTTCCAGTCAATGCTTTAGAAATGACTGCCAGCTTACGATCATCTCTAAATTTGGTGGGTAAGTAGTCTCAGCCTGGCGGATGTGAAGTACTCCGTTAGGCCTATGGAGATTACTCCATCTGCAAAAATCAGAATCGGGTACTATGTCATCAGCAGCTTTATGAGTTGGACTTTAACCACTGACATTTCTTTTGGTTGCTGTATTGATTCGAAAAGATCAAGAATGTAGGAACCATTCCAGATGGGTGGACTAGAAGTTGTCATAAACCCCTTTGTGACCAGAATCATGTAATACTCTAAATCCATATTGCATGTCTGTATAAATTGTCACACTCAATTCTTCTGCTAGACAACAAGTCATCGCCAGAGCAATCAAACCTGACACGTGTGCTTAAATTATGTTAGACACATGATGCTTCAATAGTTCCAGAAGTAGAACAGATACCATAAGCAGCTTTTAGTACCCCCTTGAGGGTCTACAACCCAAGTCAGATCAGCCATTTCAAGGGGAACATGTTTGATATCTGATCTTAGCTTGGTGCACAATTCTGTCATGATAACTCAAACTTGGTCAGGATCATCATCTTCATTGTCTGCAGCGCTTAATTTGAGCCGGTGGTTTCTTAATTGCCAACTGGCATTTTTGTCTTTTTTTTTTTTTGACTGTTTGGTCGGCCTTCCTGGACAGCCCAAACCAGTCATGCGTACTTTCCCTGTTCTCCATGCAGGCTGTATTACAGTCTCTGTGGAGAACAAGCCCAGGCCCCCATTCTATGGTTGAGCGTCGAACCAGGATGCTCAAAATCAATCACAATGCTGCATTGTAGCATTGTGATTGGTCAGGGGAGCTTGGGTGCTTACAAATCACAATGCTGCATAGCAGCATTGTGATGGTCTGGGGAGCCTTTTCTCTACTTCCTGTGCCTCAGTCTGATGAGGAGAGCAGGAGCAGAGATGCAGGACTGGCGCGACAAAGGAAGTGTTGCTTTTATTTATTTATACATTTTTTTACCGTTTCCCATTCCCCCGTGTGCCTGCATCCACCTCACCACCTGTGAATAATGCCGGCCGCCACTGAAATTAACCACTGTTTGTCTGGAATTAGCAGAAGAATTTTAGGATTCAGGGCACTTCACCTCTTGATTGAAATGTGTTCAGATGCCAATACTGTCGGCTCATATCTTGTATGGCGGCTATTTCTCAAATGTTGGGCTCTGGTGCCAGTCAAAGAAATTTCAACTGAATGAGGGACACAAACAATGAGTCCATGACCCATAGCAATTTCTGCACTCTGACAAGGCAAACAGCTTCAACCACTTTCCGACAACCAGGAAGATCTAAGCTATTGGCTGTAGTATAGCAGAGAAGTGGGCAACAAGCTGGATTATTTTTCTTGTGCTTTCAGGTCATCATTGAAAGTGTACGATAGAGATAGAACTCTCTCATAATAAGGCATTCCAAGGGTGAGTGCACTATAAAAATTCTCTTAATTGTCAAAAGGCCTTCATGCATTAGTCATCAAATGGTACTGGATCGTAGGTATCATTGCGGCTAAGCTTTATTAAAAGCTTTTCAGTCAGGGAAAAGTTTGCAATCCACTGACAACAGTAGCGAAGTACTCCAGAAACATTCTGCAACCCCTTTGGGTGGTTGGAAAATTCATGATTGCAGAGACACATTCTTTAGAAACTTTTCTTGCCCCCTTCTCAATGTGATGACCAAGGTAACTCACTTTTCTTTTACAGTACAGCAATTTTGTGGGGGGCAAATCTTGTGACCATTATCAGCCAGATGATTCAGGAGTTACTTGTATCTAGTTTGCAATCATCTTTTGTCTTTGATGCCACTAACATCAATGTACTGCACTGAGTTAAAGGTTAGCTGCAAACTTGACAAATCTTTCTTATGAATTGAACTAACAAGTGAAGGACTTTCTTTATACCCTTGTGGAATGCAACACCAAATGAGAACTTTATTTTGGAACGAAAATGCGAAAATAGGAATAAAAAAATAAAAAAAGAACGCTTAGCACTAGCGGATGACGGTATACTATTCCGCAGGAATCTGAATCAATATTGTCGCAGGATTTGGTACCACCGGACAACATGGAACTATAATTTGGTCAATATCACATAAATATTGTACTACACATAACTTAACACTTGTATTTTAATGCCCATCACAGGAGATTTGCAAGGCCTACCATGCCCTGTACTTTAATGTTTTCTATGGTGGTCTTCATTCCTTCTTCTGCTTCTCCTGAAAGTTTGTAATGTCGAATTCTGGGGTAAATGGCATTTGGTTTGATTTGTATCCTAACAGGTTCTGAACGTTTTATTAATCCTATTTCTTTTTCTGTGAAATCCCATACCACCTCTGTGACAGTATGCTTTAAACCCAGGGGCAGGTCATCTCTCTTAAGAACCAGAAACATCTGAACTCTTTATTCTTGCAACTTTATTTTAAAAACTAAATCTTCATCTTGTGCTTCAATCGCAACACCATCCAGGGTGCAATAATTCATACAATATATTTTGCAAAGCAAGTCTCTGCCAAGTACACTAACAGGCCTTGATTCACACAATATGAACTTGTGACTATTTTCCATTGACCCTGTTTTGAGTGGGAATTCAGCTGTAACCCGATTATTAATTGGTTTGTTGCTAATGCCTACAACCTGGACCTCTCTTCCTGAGAGGGGTAGGATTGGTACCTTCACAGAATGAACTGTAGCACAGGTAACACCGGTATCGATCAAAAATTATATAAGCTAGCCATTCCCCTCATCATTCACATATGGGTCACTCTGGCCTACCTACAGTACTTCACCAAGCATGCACTCCTCCTCCCCTTCAGGCACCATTATTTCTGAGTTTGTCTCTGCTGAAAACTGAGGAAAATCACTGGAGCTAAGGTCATTTTCATATGGAACTGCCCTTGATTTTGCACATTCTGCACAGAAGTCTGTTGGGCTGGGGCACAGCTTGCTGCCTGCCTTTGTTTTTATTTTTCTGCATTTGGGGAACAAAATAATTCTGGATTCTCCCTAGATTCTGTCTAAGCTCATGCTTCCAGTGTTCAATTTTAATGCAGATATGACAAACAGTCCTCTTCTGTAGCAAAAAGATATTTACATTCATCTAGAATTAGTCACATTTCCTCTACCTCGACCTTGAATCTAAACCATCTCAATTCTCATTCTCACTCCTTGCTTCCATTATTTACAGAATTTTCAGTCAGCGCAAAATCTGAATTAGAACCTACCATCTGATATCTGTTGTTTCTCTGAATCTGCTTTGTCTGCGCAATCATCAACTTTTCTTTGACCTTTTTCTGCTTTGCATCATAGCACTCACTACAGTATTCAACATACTTCAGAATGTTGTCAAAACTTAGTCTGTCAACACTTCACTTTCTGTTGGATATGAGAACTAGGCTCTGGACCCAAATCCAAAACGAGAGCCAATATTAATCCCCTCTTTTCCAGACTCTTCAACTCCCCCGTATTTGCAATAAATCTGCATATGCCTTTTATAAAGAGCATGTACGGACTCTTTTATCTCTTGTGCATTTCCCATTTTTGGCCAGGAAAGTTCTTTCTCTGACACTTTCTTTTTCAAATGCTCTGACACTGCTCTGTACTTTTCCATAACTACCTCAGCTGGAGCATTGTTAGGTGGAACTCGATCTGACAAAATAACAGCATCCTTGCACTCTGCCCATATATCATTAGGAACAACATCTTCAAAGAATGTATCCAAATCATTCAACAGTACCTTCGAAATTGTCAAATGGATATATTAACAAGAACGCGCGATAGCTACCACATGAGTAGCGTAACGCAACTTTCAATTCCGCAGCACATCGTGGGAAAATAACCCCGTGACAACGTGGAATTCACAACACGGCGGTACCATGCGATAGTCTGCCGAAAACGCAGACAATGTCCGCGATACAGCCACCTCGATGGAGATTAAAACACAAACCACAACACAAAAAAAACACGCGATGGGCCAAAGCCCGATGAGGAAATCAGCGATAAGCAGCGCCAGGCCTGCAACACACACCTGGCAGGCGGGAAAAAACACCATAAAAATAGAAAAAACAAAAACACAAACTGACCAACACCCAAGCACCATGGAGGCAGCCGAAGCAGGCTCAGAGGAAGAGTGCAACCCCACAAGCACCACGGACGGCCAGCCCGGCACCTCCGGGACAGGGAAGGGAACGGACAAGAAGACGACGAAGACAAAGTTCAGTCCGCAGGCGAACAGGATCATAGTCACGAAGGTGATGGAACACCATCAACAACTCTTCATCACCTCCAACGTGTCATTGGGCACCAAAACTGGAATATGGCAGGACATCGTCGACAAGGTGAATGCCGTCGGAGAGCACCAGAGGATAATGGACGAGGTCAAGAGGCGATGGAATGACATCAAGCGAAAGACCAAGGAGAAACTCTCTGCCAACCAGAAGGCAGCAACGCTGACTGAAGATGGGGGCCCAGCGCCACAGCTGGAGCTGGATGACATGGAGGAGCTGGTGTCCACAGTAATCAGTCTGGAGTCTGTGGCCTGAGTCCGGGGGACCGGACACTGCTCGACAGGACACAACACAACCGCAACTGGGTGAGTGACCAACAGGTACTGGGGGGACGGGTGGAGATGGCCACAATGGCACACATGCACATTCAAGCAGAGCACAGTGCACACCCACAATGACCCTGGGTCATCGCCCAGATCTACAGACTGTCACAATGTACAATGCCATGCTGTCTGAATATCAACATGTACCATGTGGCTACATACATGTGGACACATTGTAATACACCATCTCCCACTCACATCGCAGGGCCACCATCAACGCCCCCTGCAGAGCAGTCCCAGCCACTCTTCACTTATGATGAGGAGGACAACACCAGCATCGACACCCAAACCATCCAAGACATCATTGACCTCATCCGCCAATCACCACCAGGATCAAGGCAGCCCAGCTACATCGATGAGACACCACCCAAACGCACAGCCCCAGCACTCTCCCAAGATCCCCAGGAACAACACATGGTCTTCCAACGCTGTGCGCTGGAGGGCCATAGGGAGACGGCTGAGCAGGTGGGCTTCGACCTCATGGCTACCAAACTGGACGCCATCCTTGGGTGTCTAGGCCCGACCCATGGTCTCCAACGAGCCATGACTGACATCGCTGGAGTCATGACGCGGAGGGAAGACCACCTGTCCGCTCAGAGTGGCTCCAGCGATGCCAGCCGTGAGCTGGCACACATACAGAGGCTCATGGAGGACATGGTGCGGATGGAGGAGGAAAGGATGGCAGCCACCACTGCACATCAGCGAAATGTAGCTGGGATCTATCATGCCCTGCAGGTCTACATCATGGCATTGCCGCCACAAGGCGTGGTGCTGATGAATGCTGCTGCCCCCACACCATCCACATCTCAGCCCCCTGGTGTGTCAGTCCCTCCCAGTGTGGCAGGCCTATCCAGCCAGGCACCTGATGTGTCAGTGGCACATAGCGCCACAGCGGGAACAGCAACACCCACAGGTGGGGCATGTAACACATCCATGGACATGGATGGGTTTGTGATCAGAAGGAGGCAATAGCATTCATTCCCACCAACGGGCCGGTTGCTGCTTAGTCCTGCACATCGCCTCATGACCTTCCACTGTCCTCCGATACACTCAGATGCACTCACCTTAGACAGTGACATGGAATGACACATCCAGTCCGATGAACAATGACACGGCGGACAGACTGCGGACTGTACCCTTCTTCTACTGCAGTACATGTCATACCTGGATGGACTCTGGCTGGACCTCCACGGGCCCATATTGTGTGGTGTGCTCGGCATTGCCCTGTACCGCTCCAGCTGCAGAACTGCACTGGATGTGCCTATAAACATCTAGTGACGCACTGCTTTGTCATGTCTTACATCATTCATGGATGGATGTGTGGATGGATGTGTGAACAGTGTCTTCCCTTGCATCACTGATGTTCAACCTGCGGGATGCGAGTCAGAGGGTGCGACATTGCGTTTTGTGTACATGGTCCCGTGGACACTACAACAGAGACACACGCATCAGTCATTTCCTTGTCCGGTCATGGACTGAACCACGCCAAGAGCCCACGAGTCATTGTTGCAAGCCCTGCACTGGTCAGGCGTATGGCAGGCCAGACCACTCTGCTTACGCTCTGAGGGGGGGCAACATTGCTACCCCTCGCAGGCGTACTCACTGGTGGTGTCCAAGTCACTGGTCTAATCATCAGCATGTCACAGCCACTCCCTGAGGGCAGATTTTCACACACACACCACACCCATCCGGCACAGGCATCACTGGCCATGTGACTGTGCCAACATAAGGGGCTGACAGCATCACATCCCCCCTCTTCCGGTGCGGACTGGATAACGGACGCTCCACCCTTCTCATCCATAATGGGCACATTAGTTGTTACGCACAGGGTTGGTGGCATCCGAGGCCAGGCGGACGACACAGGCCTAACGCCACGTGGCGCTGACTGGAGTTGCACAGGGTTAGTGGGACCAGAGGCCTTGCAGCCGTAATGGGCCTGCCAGTACGTGGTGCTGACTGGGGTTGCACAGGGTTAGTGGCATTGGAGGTCCTGTGGATAGCACAGGCACCCCACCACAGGACGGTGGCTTCGGGTGCACTGAGTCAGTGGCACCTTAAGCTGCTGAGCGGGTGTGCAGCCTGCGATGATGCCCCGTCCCGGCGGTCCGGCCAGCTCAGGTAATGTGTGCCCTGCTGGACCGCAGTGTGGGCCAGCAGCCGGCACGGGCCTACCGCCACGTGGTGTCACCTCCTGAATCACAGAGTTAATGGCACCTATAGGGCTGAGCGGGTGTGCAGCCTGGATTGGTGCCGGTTGCACTGGTATGTCGCATGTCATGGAGAAATCAGAACCCAGCACCACACATGAGACCTGGTGGCCTGCCGAGCGTGGCTGCATGGTGTGGAGGGTGCCATGTCCTCGGGCCCTGGGCTTGTGGCTTGCAGCGGCACATGGTGGGACCTCCCGTCTACGCGCCGGTAACGGAAGGTGAGCATTGACGCTTGGCTGTGCATGTGCGGCCAAGCTCCGATGGGTAGCGGGAGGGACGGGTGTGCCTCTGCTTGGGTGTGCATGGGCGGGCAGGCAATATTATCTTGTGTATTTGTGTGTACTGTGCCAATCGTGTATCTGGACTCTGTTTCAGATGACGGCTCTGTGTCAGATGTGTGACCTGGAGTACTGCTATGCATGCCGGCAAGTGGTTGGAGACACACCGGTGGCAGCAGGTTAGCTGTGTGCCCTGGGTGCGCAGGGGTGTCTCTCTCTCCCCCTCTCTTCTTCTTCTCTCTCCCTCACTCTCTCTCTCTCTCCCACTCTCTTCTCCCTCTCCCCCTCTTCTTCTCCCTCTCTCCCTCACTCTCTCTCTCTCTCCCCTTTGCTCTGCCTGTCCTTTGTCTTGCAGGCTGGGACCTCCGGATTGTCCAGAGGAGAGCGGCCATTTGTCATCATTTCATTTCTGTGTTATTTTTAATAAAGTTAAATTTGTTGCTTCGGAAGTGGATGTGTGCTGCTAATTTCTGTTTTGACACATGCATGTCACCAGTTGTGATTGTGCGACGGCAGGCTCATTATTTTGGACATGTTTGGGTGTAGCTGATGTGGCATGACTTTGGTCGGGGGTGCCAGGGAGGGTTGGTCCGGGGTGTGTTGTCGGTGGGTGTTGTGGCCCTCTTGGGTGTCCGGGCCGCATGATGTGTGGCTCCATGGCATCTGTTGCCCCTCCGATGTGGCCCTGGGCTGGTCTCCCTTTTGTGGTGCTGGCTGCCGTCCGGCTGAACACCAGGTCAGAGCAGGTGTAGATTTCCTGGTGCTAACGCGTCTCATCACCTTTTTTGTGTTCTTATCGCCGATATGGCTGTTTGTTCTGAATGTTGGAGTGGTGTTGTCGCGGCTTTTGGCATGGGAACACCTTCTCTGCATCTCATTAGCGATATTTGCTGGGGTCCTCTGTGGCGATGTTTTTTGCGGCTGCAATTGCATGTAGACTGGTGATAATGGCTGTTAGCACCAGCTTGCGAATGGGCTGGTAAATTTATCAGGACTTTGGCTGCGATAAAGTGCTGTTAAATCAGCGATAGCACCTTGTGAATATGGCCCTCAGTTTGCGAAAAATTTTGTAAAGGCATAAAGTTCACCCTGTCCCAAGGCACATTTTCCCCTCCATATACTTCCCTTAAAGGAAATTCTGCTTTTGGTTCCAAACCACTCATGACTACTTTCACTTTCTTGCCTGGCTCAGTATTTTTCTTTTTAGTATCAGTTTTCTTTTTCCACTTTTGTCTGTATTTCCTCAAATCTCTCCAATCCTTAATGCACTCGGTTAGAACTGGCCTCCTTGGCGTGGTTTCCCCTGACATTTTGCCTCCGGACTTCCTGCTTTTGTTGACTTCATTTTTGCTGGCTTTAGATCTCTGGGTACTTTACACTACTATCAGTGCTAAAGTGCATGTGCTCTGTACTTAAAACATGTTAACATTGGCATGGCAACATGGGCTACAACTGGCATAATTAATGTCCGTAGTAAAGTGCACTACATGTGCCTAGGGCCTGTAAATTGAATGGTACTAGTGGGCCTGCAGCACCGATTGTGCCACCCACTTCCGTAGGCCTTTAAACAGGTCTCTTCTAAACTGCCATTTCGACCTGGCAAATTAACCCTTTTGCCAGGTCCAACTACTCCTTTTTAATACACAAGTCATCCCCAAGGTAAGCCTTAGACAGCCCCAAGGGCAGGGTGAAGTGTATTTCAAAAGTTGGACATGTATTTTTAAGTTTAACATGTCCAGCAAGTGAGACTTTTAAAATAAATTTTTCACTACCGCAAGGCCTATCTCTTCCATAGGTTAACATTGGGATTACCTTATTACATCTTAAAAGTGTAACTTACAATTAGGAAGAGATGGGACTCCAGATTTTGGGTCTCGGGAATTGCAATTCAAAATTCTAATGTATAGTGAAGTTAGATTTTCAGTTGTAATTCTGAAAATTGCACTTTTAGAAAGTTGGTATTTTCTTACTTTAGCCACTTGGTGCCTTGTGCCCGTCTCTGAATACATGTCTAGGGTAGGTGACAGCTGGACTTTGTGCATTCCCTCTAGACAGCCACATACAAAGAGAGTTAGGTGTGACTGATGGGCCATCCAAATCCTGGAGTGCCATCCTGGGCAGGATGGGAGGGGGGGAGGGAGGAGTTGACAATTACACCTGAGTAGACTTCCTCGGTACCCACACAAAGGAATGCATACCCCTTGGTAGTGAGTCTGGTCCCAGAGCAAGAAAGGCAGGCACTATGTGACTTTCAAAGCCCTCCCTTTGAAGTCTTCCCCACTTCAAAGGCCCAACTGGTAATAAGTACTAGACCTATGACACCACCAACTCAGTACACTTCTGGACCTGTGGATACTCTGGCAGGAAGATGGACTGCTGGGCTTCTACAAGGACTGTCGCTCTGTTCTTGCTCTGCTGTGCCGGACCTGCTGCCCTCTTTGTCTGTGAGTGAGAAGGACTGGACCTGCATCTCTACACCACAGAACCAAAGTGACTTTAAGTGCTTTCTGGCTTGACTCTTGTTCTGAAGTCTCAAATGTAAATCCGTATTTGTAAAGCGCAAACTACTCACCCTTGCGGGTCTCAAGGCGCAGGGGGCCGTTGTGGAAATTAAGTGAGCTATCCCAGAGTCACAGTGCTGAGCTGCCACCGGAGCCGGGGATTGAACTGTGAACCCTGTGCTCCGAAGTCAGCTGCCCTAGGCCGCTGCACCACACCTCTCCACGAGTCTCAGGGACATCAAAAACGTGAATCAAGTCTCCAACAGCACCCGGACCCTGCCATCTGAGAGTCTTGCCCTGCCAAGTGGTGCCAATCCAGTCCTGGGCCCTTGAAAGTGGGTTTAGACTTCTGTAACTGTAAAAATCCACGCATCATCATTGTTGTGCGGCTTTGAACCGGCGCAACTCCTTCGAAGTGGACGCATCGTTGTTTCGTGGACATGGCATCGCTGGCTGTGTGGCTCGATGACGCATTACCTACATCTGAAGGGTTAAGTGATGATGCATCTTCAGCTATGCCACTCAGAACCAATGCTTTGTCTCTTCTGCGCCAAGCATCGGGCCTTCATTGAAGGCACAACAAGGTACTTTGCAGCAGGACAAGGTTGGTCCCTGTATCCAACCCATGCTCCATCATGGTCAACCTAACCTTTGGATTGGTCCTTGTCAAGCAGGACCAGATAGTCCCGGGTGGCGCTTTATGCTTTTCAGCACTATATTTCAGTTTAATAATTAAAAATTCATAACTCCAGTTCTACTTTAGGATTTCTCATTTTGGTCTTGTTTTATTCATTAAATGAAGCTCTATTTTTCTAACCAAGTTTGGTATCTTTTTGTGTGGTGTTCTGTTGTCACTGGTTTACTGTTTAAGTGTTGCACAAATACTTGACACATTGCCTCTTAAGTTAAGCCTGACTGCTCCATGCCAAACCACCAGAGGGTTAGCACAGGTCAATTTAGGGTGTGTATCTGATTTACGCTGACTAGGACTGTGGTTCCTGCTTAGACAGAGTGCATACCCCTGCCAACCAGAAACCCAATTTCTAACACTCAACTAAACCGTAATTAGAGTTTGCGAAGTTGCTAGACCCAGTACCACTATTTCTGCTTCACTTAAATCCGTTCTGAAATAACTAAGTTTTGTCATGGTCTGTTATATCCATTTTCTTCACCTAAAATCTTCAAGATTAGTATGTTCTTCAATGCCACACCTTGCTGCTTGCTGCTTCTCTGATCAGGTATTTGATATTCATCCACATTAAATGAAATTTTTCTGTTCAAGACAATTGTTTCCTGCACATTTTCTCCATAGTTAATCTTTAGAAGAGCAACATTATCCTCATTCTCTCTCAGGAGTGTAGTAGACACAACAGTAGAGACAGCAGTAGACATAAAAGCATTTCTACTAGTACTTGGCAAAGCTGTGAATGTACTCTCAGGCAGAGCACTCGCAGTTGTACTCGCACTTGCTACTGGAAGCGCTGTCAGTCCCTGTGAACTCCTACCGGGTTCACCTCTTGCATCCATATAAGATAAGTGGTCTTTGTGCTTGTGCCTGTATATCATCTGTGAATACAGTAGGTCTAGATTCCAAAAGATAATTCTAAAAACAACCTCCTTATCTGAACCTTTTTCCTTGTTTTTCCCTGTCTTTTTCAGACTCAGTTTTCTTTTATGTCGGTCTCTTTAACTATTGCCAGAAAAGCTCTCATTTCTCCTACCATAGCCTCTGTATGAGGCTTCACATGAATACCCCAATTTTATGACCAATAGCTCAGTAAACTTTTGAACAATTTTGTAATTTTCTTTCTTTTTCTATGGCTATTCGATCCTATTTATTCAATGCTTCAAATTGTATGGGTCTAAATTGTGGATTTCTCTCATTGTATAGCTCAAGATATCTAGCTTTCTAGTATTGAAGATACCCTCTAAAGGAAATTGCGATCCTTGTCAACAGAAGGGTACTCATGCCAATCTCTAATCCATACACCCTAATAGAGTCCAACATGTGTCAATATTTTATATGCAGGCGAGTATTCTGGAGGAACCTTTTCTGCCTACATAGCAAGGCCAGGAGCAGTAGGCTTTTTCAACAAAGCACTCATTATTTTCACTCAAATAATCCAAAATCACAAAATGAATAAACAAACAATAACCAATCCCAAAATGGCTACGTCAAAAGTCAACCAAACACAGTTCGACCTATGGTAAAGCTTAACCAATCAAGGCACTACTGTAGAAACAGCCAAACAAAACAGCATGACCGTGGTGAGGTCTCACCAATCCTAGCGCGACTTCTCAGCTGGACTACTAATTGCAGCAAAATATTTCTCTGAATAGGAACTAAAAATTCAAAACCTGACGAAATGGAGTCAGTCACAAGAACACGAGTAAAAACAAATCTAATCTTGTTTGCTCAACCTAAACAGGAGAGAATCAGCAAGTTAAATTTAAAGAATCTCACAATCAATAGCAATAAGCATAGTACATTTGTGGCACTTGTCAAATACAAGTTCACACTGAAGGGGACTCCCGACCAACAGCAATCTATCTCTGATTAGTGTACTTACTCCTGTCAATCAATCAGGGTTGGTAAAGCGCAGCTATTCACCTGCGAGGGTCTCAAGACACGGGGGGGACCTCCATTGAGTGCTGGGGTCATCGGAAGACCCAGGTCTGGAGGTCCTTCCTGAAATTAATGGAATTGTGTAGGGAGTTGCCGGAGGGGGGAGGTAGTTTCAGGCCTTGGCTGCGAAGTAGGAGACGGACCTTCCTCCCATACTGGTCTTGTAGATGTGTGGGATGGTGGTCAGAGAGAGGTAAGCTGATCTGAGGTGTCTTTTGGGTGTGTGGAAGGAGAGGTGGTTGTTTAGGTATGCTGGTTTGATGCTGTGGAGGGCCTTGTATGCATGGGTGAGGAGCTTGAAGGTTATTGTTCTTTTGATGAGGAGCCAGTGGAGATCGCGGGGGTGTTGGGTGATGTGGTTGTGACGGGGGATGTCTAGGATCAGTCTGGCTGCGGTGTATTGGACAGTCTGGAGTTTGTGAAGTAGTTTCTTGTTGATTCCGGCATAGTGAGAGTTGCAGCAGTCCAGTCTGTTACTGAGGAGGGCATGTGTGACCGTTTTTCTGGATTCAGATGGATAGCATCTGAACGTATGCAGAGGGTGTTTAAGCAGGCCGAGGATACAGCGTTGATCTGGTGGTTCATCGGGAGTGATGAGTCAAAGTATGATGTTGAGGTTTTGTGCGTGGTCCGTCGGGATGGGGGTTTCTGAGGGCGGGGGCTACCAGGTGTCGTCTCATGTGTAGGGGGTAGAGCCAAGGATGAGGACTTCTGTTTTCTCTGAGTTCAGTTTCATGCAGCTCTTCTTCATCCTAGTGGCGACGGCTTTCATCCCTTCTTGGAAGTTGTGCCTGGTGACGTTGGGTTCTTTGGGGAGAGTGAGGATGAGCTGGGTGTCGTCGGCGTAGGAGACAATGTGGAGCCCGTGGTTTCTGACGATGGTTGTGAGGGTGGCTATGTAGATGTTGAAGAGGGTGGAGCCGAAGGAGGATCCCTGGGGCACTCCACATCTGGTCTCTGTTGGTTCCAGGAGCTAGGGCGGGAGTCTGACCTGCTGAGTTCTGCCTGTGATAAATGATCATAACCAGTCAAGAGCCTCTCCGTAGATGTCGGCGTCATGGAGTCTGGTGGCTAGTGTGCAGTGGGAGATGGTGTTGAAGGCAGCTAAGAGGTCCAGGAGGATGAGGGCTGCCATTTGGGCCTGGTCGAGGAGGGGGTGGATGTCGGTGGCAGCGAGTAGGGAAGTCTCGGTGTTGTGGTTGCTGCAGAATACAGATAGTGAGATGTCCAGGACATTGTTGGCTTCAGTGAAGTTGTCTAGATGGGTGTTTACAGCCTTTGATGGCCTTAGCTGTGAATGGAAGCAGGCAGATGGGCCTGAAGTTCTTGGGGTCCGTCAGGTCTGCAGAGGGTATCTTCAAGAGGGGATTGATTTTGGCATGTTCCCAGCCATCGGGGAATGTGGCGGTTTCAAGGGAGCAGTTGATTGTCCAGCGAAGTTTGAGTGCAATGGCCGTGGCGACTGTGGATGATGTCGGGTGGGCGGGGGTCTGAGTGCTGTGGAGTGGATGCCCTTCATGGTCTTTAGGATGTCTTCTGTCGTGAGCGGGGTCCGAGGGTGCAGGGTCTGTTGGATGGCACCGCAGGAGGTGGGAGGTGCGGAGGTCTTGGTTGTTGAAGTTGTCATAGATCATCTTAATCTTGAGGTGAATAAAGGTGCCGAGTCTGTTGCAGAGGTCTTGGGCGGGTGGGACATCTTTTGTTTCGCTGTTGGGGTCTGGCAAATTCCTTGATGATTGAGAAGTGTTCCTTGGTGTTGAGGGTGTTAATGAGGATTCTGTCTTGGAAGAATTTATTCATTGTGGATTTGATGTGTTGGTGGTGTGCTGTGGTGGCTGCTCTGTAGGTGGTGCATGTTTCTGGGGTTCTGTTGTTCCTCCACGTCTTTGAGTCGTCAGTAAAATCGATTGGATTCTTAGAGTGCAGGGCTGAACCATCTTGCTTTCTTGATGAGTCGTCCTGTGGCTTTCCTGAGGGAGGCGAGTGTGTTGGTGCAGTTCATGATCCAGCGGTGGAGGTTGCGTGCTGTAGTGTTAGCTTCTGGTGTAGTTAGTGGTGGGGTGCTGATGAGGGCATCAGTGAGTTTGTTCCAACTTCTACGGGGGAGGCGGTGGGTCTGCTTGTGTACTGTGAGTTTTCTGAAGGAGAAGTGGATGCAGTGGTGGTCTGTCCAGACAAGTTATGTGGTGTGGCTGTAGGAGACTCGGTTTGCTTCTAGATGGGGTCGATTGTGTGTCCCACTGTGTGCGTGGGGGCAGTGACCAGTTGCTTCAGTCCTATGTTGGCGAGGTTCTCTAGGAGGGCGGTGGTGTTGGGGTCGTCCTGGTTGTCCAGGTGGAAGTCCCTGTGCACCTAAGAGCAACTATCACCAACCCAATTTAAACATCTAAAACCTGAAAGGAATCAAGAAAGACTCTGCCTGTATGAATGTGGCACCATGCAAATCACTCTGCCACCTTGCAGACAAGTGCAACAATAACTTAAGATCTTAGGGGCATATCAGCAACGAGGCGAAATAAAATTATCGCCGCTTTTGCGTCAGTTTTTGGGCGAAAAGCGGCGATAATTTTATCGCCTAATCAGCAAGGTCACGCTATCGTGTGAAACCTTGCATTAGCGACCGGATTCTTAACGCCCAGCTTTGCATGTCTAATGAGATGCAAAGTGGGCGTTCCTGACCTGACTGGAGAAATGTCGCTAAGCGACATTTCTCCTATCATCAAGCCCCATGCTATGAAGCATTGCGGCAAGAAAAGTAGCGATAATCCCCGTTATCGCTACTTTCCTTACGCCTGCTTCAGGACCGACTTAGCCACGATATCCTATGGAAGGTGGATATCATAGCTAAGTATGTGAGGCCCTATCATCAAGCTAATGCCAATCTTCACAAGATTATCGCTGGGTTTCCAGCGATAATCTCACGTTTGGCAGTTAGTGCTAGGATTTTTATCGCTTTTGAGATAAGCGTTGCTAATAGCACTCTCTCAGCGATAAAAATCCACGTTAGCCGGCGATAATTATCCTAGCGCTAAATGCGCTTAGCGATATCCATCGCCGGTTGTTGCTGATCTGCCCCTTAGATTGCAACAAATCTCATTATCTAATCAACAAATAATAAAAACAAAACCTTTTTGACACAAACCACAAATATGATGAATACATGAAAAGCACAGTAACCAAATCACCAACAAAACCAAGAACCAAAAAAATCTCACATGCAGTTTAACAATTCATTACTCAACACAAAGCCATGCTTTCAACTACACATTCTGCAATGCATCACTAGCAAAATGAACACTCTCAATCTAAAAAATCATTACCCCCTACTAATACTCACAATCCGTTCTGCTCAGGAACAGCACTGAAGGCTCAGGAACTCAGCTAATAATCCACAGTGGGCTCAGGAAGGTAAACAGTGGGCGAGTCTAGGGGCAGGGGAAAAAAAGAACTTCTGAAGCCACCTTTTGTCTTGTAAACCATCCTCTGCTACCAAAAATGTATAGGTGTGCTGTACCCCTAAATCTTACACGTCAAAGCACACCCACTGGTTGGGCGGATCAGGGATAGTGTTGGCCTCAATTTTATGAGGCAATGTCTACCAAAGACAAGAAATACAGCCATCATATTAACAATACAGGCAACTAAGAGAAGACTGGCTCAATAAGTGAGTTATAGAACACAATTTTGGGAAACCAAAAAGGTTTATTACACAAATTCAAAAGGCACAATGCAAGATAATTGCATACAGAAACTGCTGTGATACATAGAAGTCCATTCCCATAAATGCCAACAATTCAGAATTATACAGAATGGTGACAAAATCTGAGAAATGCCAATTCCCACATGTGTAGCAACATTGGAAATAAATGACAGCAATGCTAGGAGAACCCAAAGCGTCTCGCTTACCACTCAATTTGTGTGTTTAGACAGAAACTTTCCCCGTAGAAGAGTATGAAATGTGCAGAATCATGGTGATGTGAGCAAAGAAATGCAATTTCAACACAGACTATGGATTTTAAAATCATGTCATCCAGAGGGCCAGAACTAACTAGTTATATAATCAACAGTGAACTTTTGTGAATGAATGAAATACTGTGTGCAAGCAGAGGATCACTGGAAAAAAGTTTACTACAGTGAGCCCATGCTAGACAGCCTTCATCAAGAACACGGTCATTCAGAAATAAACAAAACATGCCTTGCTTGGCTACATGCAGCAGAATTATAAACATTGCATGAACACGATAGGACATCCATTTTTAACAAGATGGTTTTGAGGCCTAGTTAGCATACACCAAGAACAACACTTTGTCATAGCAAAATTGTTTCAACAGCAATAGTATCAATTTAACATACATGTGAAATCAAGTGTAA
This sequence comes from Triturus cristatus, assembly GCF_964204655.1. NCBI lineage: Eukaryota > Metazoa > Chordata > Amphibia > Caudata > Salamandridae > Triturus > Triturus cristatus. Next base: position 564,123,719 of record NC_140590.1, read on the forward strand.
ATTAATATTCTGCACATTGTTAATAACGCATGTTTTTGATTAATGCACAAAGCTTCCTCATCAGTGCTGGCAGTACTCAGAAGTTACAGTTTTCAAAGTAGATGTGCATATCTTTTATTTCCAAAGAGCCAGGCTCTCTTGAGGTACGACATGAAATGTCACTCAAACATGGGTGGGTGGAAGCAGCATTGTTTAACGTGACGATGTATTATGTCCTGTTGGAGGGAGGACCACCGGGGAGTCGGAGGGACTACTCCGGGCACCTTCCTACCGCCAAGTTATAGCCGAGCGCCGCTGAGAAGCCTCCTGGGAGAGGTCCTTCTCCTATAATCGTACTAGGCCCAGTAACACCACCACACAGGACTCCGTATCAGTTGCTTATCTTGGTTCTTTATATAAAAAAAGGAGCACGTTCAATATGTACAGGGGAATCGAGAGATCCCGTAAGAGTCTCAATGTCTTGGAAGGAATAGGGTAGCGGGACAGTCTTAGTACCAACCAGGTATGGGAGGGCTCTGCGGCAGACCTTGGATGCTGGTCTCAGAGCGGCTCGGACGGGGAGAGCCGCGACGGCGTCAGCAGGGCTCGGGTGGTAGTTCCGCTTGGGTCGAGCCGCGACACAGTCAGCAGGGCTCCGGTGGTAGGTCCGCTTCGGTCGAGCCGCGACGAGGTCAGCTGGGCTCTGATGGTCTGTTGCAAAAAGGTCGGGCCGCGACGGCGTCAGCAGGGCCCCAAAGGTTCGTGAAGGTCTTGCAAGCACGATGGAGCCGCAACGTCGTCAGCAGGGCTCAGCAGGTAGTTTCAGGAAGAGTCTTTCTCCGTAGGGTCAGCCGCGATCCGATCAGCAGGGCTCTTGACTCCAGGATACCACTCATCTTGTTGTCGGGTCGCCCCAGATATAGGTCTTGAGCCCTTTGATGTCCGGACCCTTGCGCCCAGGAGGGCGGAGAGGCCGGGTAGGGCGCGGCCAGACGCCCAGCAGGAGAGGCGCCAGGCCCCAGAGAGCTGTGGGGCGGTCGCACCTAGGTGTGGAAGGACAGTTGGGGGTCCCATCGATACTGCCCTCCGCCGGGAGTGGGAAGGGCTCACGTGGTATCCCCCGGGCCAGGGGTGGGCGCCTCGATGTCGGGCCTCGCTGGGACCGAGGCCGGGTAGAGCAGGGTCACGGAGGTGGTCACGTGGAGTGACGTGTAATCCAAGATGGAGGAGCCCCGAGGTGCATGGGACCTCGTGCAGCTGAGCGAGGGGGAACAGGACCACGCCACGAGGCCGGCTCCAACACACGTCCCCCCCCAGCTGAAGGCAGGGAGAGTCACCCATCTCCTTGGGGGTTTTCCTCGCCGAGGCGGAAGAATCGGGACAGGCCGTCAGCATTGGCGTGGTCGTTGCCGGGCGGGTGTTCCACGGTGAAGTCCATCCCTTGCAGCGAGATGGACCATCGCAACAGCTTGGGGTTCTCGCCCCGCATTTGCATGAGCCACCGCAAGGGCCGGTGGTCAGTCTGGACCCTGAAGTGGGTGCCGAAAAGTTAGGGCTGGAGCTTCTTGAGAGCCCATACCACAGCGAAGGCCTCCCGCTCGATGGTGCTCCACCTCTGTTCTCGTGGCAGCAGTCGGCGGCTGATAAAGGCCACAGGTCGGTCGAGGCCCTCGGCGTCCATCTGGGAGAGGACCGCCCCGACCCCGTACTCGGATGCGTCGGTCTGCACCACAAATTCCTTGCTGTAGTCAGGGGCCTGTAGCACCGGGGCAGCACACATGGCCGCCTTGAGGGCTTCAAAAGCGGTCTGGCAGCTGGGCGTCCAGTGCACCACCTTGGGCTGTTTCTTGGAAGTGAGCTCCGTAAGGGGGCCCACAATGCTGCCATAATCCTTAATGAACCGCCGGTAGTAGCCTGTGAGGCCTAAGAAGGCCCGGACAGCAGTCTGGGTTGCGGGGGGCTCCCACGCCTGGATGGCATCGACCTTCAACTGGAGGGGCGCTACCTGGCCACTCCCCACCTGGTGGCCCAGATAGGTCACAGATCCTTGACCGAGCCCGGCCCTTTGGAGAGCGGCCAGGACTCTGCCGAGGTGTCCCAAGTGCGCGGCCCAATGGTCACTGAAGACTGCAATGTCGTCGAGGTAGGCCGCGCTGAAGGTTTCAAGCCCGGCCAGGACCTTGTTTCCCAGCCTCTGAAAGGTCGCTGGGGCGTTCTTCATACTGAAGGGCATCACCCGAAAGTGGTAGTGCCCATCGGGGGTGGAAAAGGCGGATCGTTCCTGGGCACCGGGAGTGAGCTTGATCTGCCAGTACCCAGCGGTGAGATCAAAGGTGCTTAGGTAGCGGGCGGCCCCTAAGCGATCGATCAGCTCGCCTGCCCGGGGCAGGGGGTGTGCGTCGGTCTTGGTGACTGCGTTCAGGCCCCGGTAGTCTACACAAAATCGGAGTTCCGGAGAAGTCCCGGGGGCCGCGGCCTTCGGCACCAAGACCACCGGGCTGGACCACGGGCTGTCAGAGGGCTCAATGACTCCGAGGGCGAGCATCTTGGCGACCTCGGTCTGTATGCAGGCCCGGACTCGGTCAGGTACTCTGTAGGCTCGATGTCGCACAGGGGGGCTGTCCCCGGTATCCACGTCGTGTACGCACCACGGGGTCACCCCGGGCGTGAGAGAGAAGAGGGCAGCGAAGGGTTGCAGCAGCCTCCGGCAGTCATGGCGCTGTTCTGGGGTCAGCGTGTCGGAGAGGTGGACTCCCTCTAGGGAACCGTCTTGGCCCGAGGACCCCAGGAGGTCAGGCAGGGGCTCGGAATCGCTTTCGCCCCCATCATCAGTAGCCAACAGCAGGCTTAGTTCAGTTCGGGCAAAGTGGGGCTTGAGCCGGTTGGCGTGCAGGACCCGGAGGGGGTTCCTCGGGGACTCCATGTCGACTAGGTAGGTGACGGGGCTCTTCCTCTCAACCACCTTGAAGGGCCCGGTCCACTTGTCCTGCAGGGCGCAGGGGTCCACGGGTGACATGACCCAGACTTGCTGGCCTGGCTCGAACTCGATGGTCGAGGCGTTTGTGTCATACCAGCGCTTCATGTCTTCTTGGCTGGCTTCGAGGTTGGCTTCTGCCAGGGTCCGGAACTTCCGAGTCTGGTTCCGCAGGGTCAGGAGGTACCGGTAGACGTCGGGGGGGGCATCTGGGACGTTCGCCTCCCAGCCCTCCTTGACCAGGCTGAGGGGCCCCCGGACGGGGTGCCCATACAATAGTTCGAAGGGGCTGAAGCCCAGGGATTTCTGCGGTACCTCTCGATAGGCGAACAGGAGGCAGGGCAGCAGGACATCCCACCTCCTCCGCAGGGGCTCTTCCAGACCCTGGATCATCCCTTTTAGGGTCCTGTTGAACCGCTCGCCCAGTCCGTTCCCCTGGGGGTGGTAAGGGGTAGTGAATCTGTAGGTGATCCCACATTGTTGCCAGAGGGATTTCATGTACTTTGAAATAAAGTTCGTACCCCTGTCGCTCACCACTTCTCGGGGGAACCCCACCCTAGAGAAGATGCCCATCAGGGCCCGGCCCACCACTGGAGCTGTCACAGTGCGGAGTGGGATGGCCTCCGGGTATCGGGTGGCGTGGTCGACCAGTACCAGGATGAAGCGGTGTCCTAGGGCGGTTCGGGGTCGAGGGGCCCCACGATGTCGATCCCCACTCGTTCAAACGGGGTGTGGACGGCTGGAAATGGTTGGAGGGGGGCTTTAACTCGCCCCCCAGTTTTCCCGCTAGCCTGGCAGGTCTGGCAGGACCGGCAGTGGTGGTCCACGTCTCTCCGCATTCGGGGCCAATAGAAATGGGTCACTAGACGGCTGTAAGTCTTGTCCCGCCCGAGGTGTCCGGCGAGGGGCACGTCATGCGCCAGGTTCAGGAGGAACTCCCGGAACCGGAGGGGAACCACCAACACCCGGCCGGCTCCCAGCTCGGCGACTTTCTGCTCGCTGTATAGTAAGTCATTGTCCCAATAGACCCAGTGGGTGCCCGTGGGGTCCCCCGAGGCCTGGGCGGCCGCTTGCTGTCGGGCCCCCTCGAGGGACGGGCAGGCCTTCTGTTCCTGCTGGAATTGTTCGCGGGTGGGGCCCCCATCGTGGCGCCACTGAGCCAGCTCGGGGATCTCGCTGAGGGAGGCGGCCTCGTCAGGAGACAGTTCGGACGGCCCGGCCTCATCGTCGGGTTCCTCCGTGCCGGAGGAGGGTGTTAGTTCTGGGCCCGTAGGCTGGTCGGTGGCCGCGGCAGCGGCGGGTTGGGCGGTCATGGACCGGGTGGTGGCGCAGGCCCACTCAGGCAGCCCTAGCATCCCCAGATGCTCTTGGCGCTCCACCTGGGCCCAGGGGGAGCTCTCTAGGTCATTCCCCAGGAGGCAGTCCACGGGGGCGTCGTCGCGGACAGTCACTTTTAGGGTGCCGGACACTCCTCCCCACTCGAAGGGGATCCTGGCCATCCGGCACATGCTTTCGGTGTTGTCCGCGGTCCGGACAGGGCATAGGACATGTGGCAGGATTTGTTCGGGGGTCACTAGGTGGCAGCGGACAGCGGTCACGCTAGCCCCAGTGTCCCGAAGGGCTTCGGCCCGTCGTCCGTTAATGGTGACCCACTGCTGGTACTTCTGGGTGTTGCTTGGGATGGCCGCTCGGGGCACCATTTCTCGGGAGCCCAGGCAGACGAGCGACATGGCAGCTGGTTCCCACTCGGGGGACCCGTCCTCGCGGTTTTCCACCTCTTCTTCTCCTTCCCCCAGGGCAGCGGCGGTTATTTGTCGAGGAGGGGGCCCAGCGGTCCCGTTTCGTCGGTTCACGGGGCAGGCCGGGTCGCTCGCATAGTGGCCGGTCTGCTGGCAGCCGAAGCAGGTCACTGGTGGTCGGGGTCCCGGTCGGGCGATGGGGGTCCCCCTTCGGCCCAGGGTCGGGGACGTGTGGTTGGCGGCTTGGCCTCGTGGCAGGCTTCTGGGCGGTCCGGCCGTGAATTCTCGGCTGCGGTGGGATCCCCCTCCACCGCCCCGCTGGCGAGGGGGCCCCATGGTACTCCGTTGGTAGTCCCCCACGGGGTTCCGGGGGACCCTTGTGTTGACCCATCGGTCTGCTTCGGCGGCGAGCTTCCGGGGCTCGGTCAACTTACTGTCCAGGAGGTGTTGCCTTAGTTCCACAAAGCAGTTGTTGGCGAGGTGTTCCCAGACAATGAGGTCGAACAGTTCATTGTACGAGGTGACCTTGCTCCCTTTTATCCACCCTTCAAAAGCCCGGCTGAAGAAGTCCACGTACTCGACCCAGGTGGTACCGGGGAGCTTCTTGCAGTCCCAGAAGCGCTGCCGGTACATCTCGGCTGATAGTCCGTAGCGGGTGAGTAGGGCTTCCTTCATGTGATCGTAGGAGGTCATCACTGCGTCGGGGAGTTGCAGCAGGGTATCACGGCCCTCGCTGAGGAACCTCCCCCATAGGCCGGCACCCCAATCCTTCCGGGGTACCCGATGGGAGGTCATGGCTACCTCGTAGGCTCGGAACCACTGCTGGATGTCGTCGTTCTTGTAGTACTCTTTGACGACATCCTTGGGGATATGAACCTTTGGCTCGGTCAGTGGCAGAGCGTCCTGGGCCCCGGGGGTGCTGGTCTCCCCCGTTTTGGATTTCAGTTTGAGTTCTTTGAGGCTCCTCTCGTGCTCGAGGGTTAGCCATCTCTCTTCGAGTTCCCGATGCCGTTTTTTTTCCTCGATTTCCTCTTGCAGCCGTAATTGCTCCAGGGCTATTTTCTTCTCCGCCAGCTGGAGCTCGCTGTCCAGCCGGAGTCGTGCGAGGTCCATTTCGTGTGCCCGGACCCTCTCCCGTTCTCGTATTTCTTCGTGGGATAGGCGGGCTTCGGGGATGCCTCGCCCCCCATCTGTCGGGGTTGTGGTCGGCAGGTTTTCGTCCCGGGCCGAGGTCCCTTCGGTGCGGGGTGGAGTGGCCTCGGCTTCGGCCCAGGCTTTCAGGGCTTTCTGCATTTCTTCCTTGGTGCCCAATCCTGTGGTTGGGATCCCTTTGTCTTTGCAGAATTGTTTTAGTTCTTTGTGGGTGTATTCTTCCAGCTTTTCCAGCTGGAAGGTTGCGGCCACGGTTGCTTCTTGGCCGTCCATGGTTCCCTTTTCTTTTTCCGTCTGGTGAGGTAGTGGGTGCGTTACTTGCTTGTACGATTGCGTCTGGCTCGGATCCCGTCGCTGGCCACCAAATGTTGGAGGGAGGACCACCGGGGAGTCGGAGGGACTACTCCGGGCACCTTCCTACCGCCAAGTTATAGCCGAGCGCCGCTGAGAAGCCTCCTGGGAGAGGTCCTTCTCCTATAATCGTACTAGGCCCAGTAACACCACCACACAGGACTCCGTATCAGTTGCTTATCTTGGTTCTTTATATAAAAAAAGGAGCACGTTCAATATGTACAGGGGAATCGAGAGATCCCGTAAGAGTCTCAATGTCTTGGAAGGAATAGGGTAGTGGGACAGTCTTAGTACCAACCAGGTACGGGAGGGCTCTGCGCCAGACCTTGGATGCTGGTCTCAGAGCGTCTCGGACGGGGAGAGCCGCGACGGCGTCAGCAGGGCTCGGGTGGTAGTTCCGCTTGGGTCGAGCCGCGACACAGTCAGCAGGGCTCCGGTGGTAGGTCCGCTTCGGTCGAGCCGCGACGAGGTCAGCTGGGCTCTGATGGTCTGTTGCAACAAGGTCGGGCCACGACGGCGTCAGCAGGGCCCCAAAGGTTCGTGAAGGTCTTGCAAGCACGATGGAGCCGCGACGTCGTCAGCAGGACTCAGCAGGTAGTTTCAGGAAGAGTCTTTCTCCGTAGGGTCAGCCGCGATCCGATCAGCAGGGCTCTTGACTCCAGGATACCACTCATCTTGTTGTCGGGTCGCCCCAGATATAGGTCTTGAGCCCTTTGATGTCCGGACCCTTGCGCCCAGGAGGGCGGAGAGGCCGGGTAGGGCGCGGCCAGACGCCCAGCAGGAGAGGCGCAAGGCCCCAGAGAGCTGTGGGGCGGTCGCACCTAGGTGTGGAAGGACGGTTGGGGGTCCCATCGATACTGCCCTCCGCCGGGAGTGGGAAGGGCTCACGTGGTATCCCCCGGGCCAGGGGTGGGCGCCTCGATGTCGGGCCTCGCTGGGACCGAGGCCGGGTAGAGCAGGGTCACGGAGGTGGTCACGTGGAGTGATGTGTAATCCAAGATGGAGGAGCCCCGAGGTGCATGGGACCTCGTGCAGCGGAGCGAGGGGGAACAGGACCACGCCACGAGGCCGGCTCCAACATGTCCCATTTAACAAAATAAACACAAACGTTTTACAGACTGAACAATGGAAAGAATATCCAGAGATTTTGTATATTTGGATGTGTAGGAAGGTGGAATCTGACTGCATGGTTGCCCCCACTGGTTTTTGACTAGTCTGGCTGGGATCCTGCTATCCAGGACCCCAGCCTATCTACTTACTCCCTTAAACAACTTGGAGTGCATATTAGGTGCACTAGTGATTGGATACTGTGGTAATTTATGAACCCCTAGTATATGGTATCTTAGGTACCAAGGGCATAGGTACTTCACAGGCCTACCAGGGGCTGAAGCATGTATTATGCCACCCCTGGGAAGCAGACTAAATCTGACACCACAGGCCTGCTACTGCAGCCTGGGTTAGGTAGTGCTAGCACTCCTCACTGAGATATAGGTTCACTATATCTCTCCCTGCACACACATTTAAGCCTATCAGTCACCCGTAAGGCAGGCCCCATCAATCCCGAGGGCAGGGTGCTTGGTTTCCATGTGATGGGATGCCTCTGCCGCCTGAGCAGGGCCCCTCTGCAGCTCTCAGAGTCCATTCTCTGGGGCTGTTTGTGAATGCGGTCAAACTATATACTCTTAAGTGCATTATAACCTTGCGGCAAATGCTAACTTTGGGATGGCTACATCAAATCATGTTGTGTTTGGTGTCAAATGCTTTGGAATCATACCCCCACACCAGTAACTGGTGGGGGAGTATGATCCCACCCTTCTACAGGGAGAGACATGTACCTACAGGGAGAGACATGTACCTACTGTGGAAACGCGGTAGAATCCCAAAGAGCCCTGGCATCACAAAATGGATGCCATCAGTCACAGACACTGGGCTGCCCTCCTGCTGATGACCGAAACTCACAGTGGAGGAGGCCCAACAATAGGCATCCTGTCACAGGGAGGTGTAGCCACCTTCCAGACAGGAGTTAGTGTATTGGGGCTGGGTGGGTGCACTCCTAGAGTGCTTTGAAGTCCTGCACTGGGGGAGCAGAAGGCTCCACTGTGCATACACCAGTTCAAACCCGCTCAGGAGCTACCTGCCCCTGCTCTGGCGCAAAACTGGACAAAGGGAAGTGGGTGTAGCCACCCACTCCCCTAACCCTCCCATAGGTGTGTCATAGAGCTAGTCCCTCCCTTCCTTCTAGTATGCGTTAGGGAACCCTTGCCATTGCAAACTAGATATCCCTGGACGACGCTCTGAAGAAGACTCCTGGACCTTCGACGTTCCACTACCTCTGGAAGACGGGAGAATCTCCGTTGGAGTCAAGGAGTGACTCCCCTGCTTGGCAGGCACCCAATCTTGCAATCAACGGTCGCAAACTTTCCCGCTCCCGCCGGAGTTTGAAGTCCCTGCATCCCAGGAAGAGGATTTCCTGACTTCTCCAACGCCATCGTGAGTCCTCAGTGACGCTGAGGCAAGTGGACCGCACGAGTGATGAGGAACCGCAATCCCTGGGTACCGTGCACTATTTTTGAGTGCAACCTCTTCACGACGTTCTACAAACTTGTGCTTTGGACCACGTGTGGTCCAAGCCTCCAGCAGGATTTCCACTGAAGTTCAAAGGCCTACCCCATCCCGAGTGACCGTGGGCCACTGTTGAGTGAATCCTCCCGAGGCGTCTTTGCGATCCCTTGCCGGTTGGCTTGTGGGTCCCCAGAAGACTTTTCTACAGTTCCAAAGGGCTCCCCTGGTTGCTCCAGGCCTGCCCTGTCTTCACAAGCAGTAAGTCTTCTTTGGCTCCCATTGAAAACGCCGCCGCGACCAGACACCAAAAGACACCTATGCACCCGGCTTCCCTGGGTGAGGTAACTCCAGCACTACAGTGCTCCTGTGGGTGTTGGCTCTAGAACTACTTACGCTGTAAGTGACTTGCTTGTAGACTCTCCCGAAATATCCTCAAACTCTAAATTTCCAATCGCGACTTGCTCCGTTGAAGTCAATTGGGTTCCGCGGGTGTGTTCCCACACTGCATGCGTCTCCCGTGGGTCCTTTACTTACCTGCCTTGGGTGGATTAGTGAGGCCACAGTGCTTCTGAGGGCCCTAGGCCTTGTTCCCCTCGCAAGTAGTTATCTCCAAGTCTCTTTTTTAGTTTATGGTCTGGTACGCCCCTAGGGTCCCAGCCATATTTGTGCTTAACTTATTGTGAAATGTTGATTTGTGCATATGTTATGTTATGTTATGTTAAACGGGGTTTTGTTAAGCGCTCAGCTACTCAAGCAGAGTGTCCCGGCGCTGTCAGACCCGAAGCCACAGAGCTCTGAACAGGGGGGGGGGGGGCTTATTGGCTAAAGAGCCAAGTCTTGAGCTCTTTTCTGAAGGACAGCAGGCTCTCACTCATCCGTAAAGAGAGTGGGAGGGCATTCCAAGCCCGGGGCGCAAGGTACTTGAAGGAGCGTCCACCAATGCGGGCACGCCTAATTGCTGGGACCTTGGAGAGAGATAGAGACGCTGAGCGCAAGGCTCTGGCTGGTTTATAGAGGATAAACCTCTTTCTGAGATAACTAGGGCCCATGCCATGGAGGGTTTTAAAAGCAAGGGTGAGCGTTTTAAACTCAATGCGCCTCTGGATAGGCAGCCAATGAAGGGTATGCAACAGGCCAGACGCATGGGCGCGATGACCAAGGCCGAAGATCGCCCGAGCGGCCGAATTTTGCACAATCTGCAGGCGCGAGAGGAGGGACTTCGGGAGGCCCAGATAAAGGACATTGGCATAATCAAGCCTGGATCCTATTAGGGCCTGCACTGTCGTCTTCCTGTGGGCAATGGGGAGGAGGGGAAGGAATTTTCTAAGTGCTTTCAAGACCCCAAAACACTGGCCAACCAGACTCATAATTTGTGGTTTCAGGGAGAGGGAGGTGTCCAGCTTAACCCCAAGATTTTTTGCCACCGGTGTTGTATTAGAGGGGGGGGACATGTCCAGCGGCCACCAGGATTTCCAAGACGTATCAGGGGGACAGCCAAAAAAGAGAACCTCGGATTTATCCGAGTTGCATTTGAGTTGATTCATTTGAAGCCAATTAAAGACTGCCTCCAGACAGCCTTTGATGAGAGCACCATCGAAGTCCATATCTTTCTCGCATGAAAAAAGAGCTGAGTATCATCAGCATAAGAGACAATCTGGGCACCGAAAGACTCCGCTAGTGCCGCCAGAGGAGAGATATAGATATTAAAAAGAGTAGGACTCAGGATTGATCCCTGAGGGACACCCACCTCCATGGGTGGCACTTCAGCGGAGTGTGGGGGTGCCCAGACTGTTTGTTGGCGGTTGGACAGAAAAGACGAAAACCAGTTGAGTACCGTACCCCCAATACCGATCTCCTCAAGGCGCGCAAGAAGGCGGCCATGGGGGACGGTGTCGAATGCCGCCGAGAGATCAAGCAAAATCAGCATTGCCTTCCCCCCAGAGTCCAGAACTTCCTTAATGGCCTCAGTCATCTCCAACAGGGCCGTCTCCGTGCTCATGTTGGCACGGAAACCGGACTGAGTGTGGTGCAGAATACCATGGGACTCAACGAAGAGCGAGAGGACAGACTGCACGTGCTTTTCCGCAACTTTTGCCAAGGCTGGGAGCAAGGAGATAGGACGATAGTTGGCATGAATAGAGGGGTCTAAGGACGGCTTCTTCAGCAGTGGTACGACCATCGCTTGCTTCCAGAAGGGCGGAACTGTGCCTGTTTCTAAGGAGCGGTTTATAATGGGGTTCACCATCGGGTTTAGTACATGGGCCACTTTAGCCAACAGCTTGGCAGGGCAGGGGTCCAACGGAGAGCCCGATCTTATTTTTAAGAGTAATTCCAGAGAGTCAAGAGGTTGGAGAGGAGGGAAACTCATCAGGCTGGGTTGCCCCTGCTTAGGCACCTCAGACGGGGTAATGGGCCAGGACAGTACTCCCAAGTCGAGAGAGGAAAAAGTAGCCTGAATACTCCTGATTTTATTGGAGAAGAAGCTGGCTAATTGAGAAACCCACGTCTCAGAAAAGGAACATTTGAGGGAGCTGGCAGCAGGAGAGGTGAATTCTTTAACAATGGCAAAGATTTCCTTGCTAGTGTTCACGGCCTCTTCAATCCTTTGGGTGAAGTACGTTTTTTTGGCTACATAAATTTCTTTATGATAGGCCTTAATACAGGACCTATAGGCCTCCTTTAGTGAATCTAAATAGTTGGCACGCCAAGCTCTCTCGGCCTTCTTACAAAGCCTTCTACTGGTATTGAGAGCGTGTGTGAACCAGGGGCCAGAGGCACGAGAGGGTTTCTTAAGGGAATGCTTAGGCGGGGCTAAGTCCTCCAAGCACTGTGCTAGCCATGTTTGAAAGCGAGGGAGGTCCAATTCTAAGTCCCCGGTAAGAGAACAGGGGTGAGATAGCCTATATTGCTCAATCATCTCAGGAGTGACTAGATGAAAGGGGCGTGACAGGCGGGACTGACATCCGACAGGCCTACCCGTCACCGCGAACAGGGACTGAATCTTAAAAGTTAGTAACGAATGGTCCGACCATAAGACGGGAAGAGGAGGTGCAACAGAGATGGGATATGTTCCCGACTTCTAATCTCATAACGAGATTAGCCGAGAGTGGTTAGTAATAAATACATATATATTTGATATATATACACCGGTGTGGTGTCCTTTCATTTAGTAATTCAAGAGATTATAAGGTAAATCAAGCTGCTTTACATTCCTCTAAAGACTTAGCCGGAAGGCTGCTCTACACAGCTGCCACTAGGATAGCTTTCATTAAAAGGTTGTCTTAAACCTATCTACCAAAAGAGTCAAATTGTACTGGTGCAAGGTGGCCACTTTAACTAGTGGAGGAGGATTAAACAAACAGGGGTAACTGTGATCTTCGGGATTCGGCGGGCTGGAAAAGCAGGCAAGGAGGCCGTATATAGTGTGCAATAGTCTACTTTATTGTGTCCAAGGTACGGTGTGCAACAGGATAGAATACAGGTCTTCTGCAGGAGGAGGGGTAGAAACGATGTGGGGCCCCGTCGGTTGCGGTCGTCGTCACCGAAGGTCTTCTGCTGTCCAAGTCGCCGACGTTGGTCCCAGGAAGGGGGGAAGGACGGACACCTCGGAGGGCAGTGAGACAAAACACAGAAGGAGCCGTTAGTCCTGCGGACACTCTATGTCGCTGCCGAAACCTTCACCGGGAGTGATAAAAGAGGAGGGGAGTGTGAGGAGAAGGGACGAGGAGAAAGAGGGATAAGTCGAAGAAAGATAGGTGTTCGGAAAAGGGGTTGAGTGGGGTACTATTTACAAAGCGTGAGGTGCTGTACAATGGATACGGAGAGATCCTATCAGTGTGCAGGGGTGCTAACAGGAGAGAGGCTATATACACATCTATCTACAGAGAGTCTAGGGTACACACGGGTACTGTAGAGTACTATACGGAAGGAAAAGCTGGTACTCACGGGCTCCGCCGTAACTCTCATCCGAGTTACGGCCGCTCTTCAGCCTCCTCCGGGGGACTCCACCAGTCTTCCGACCACTCTTCTGGTTCGCCGCTCTCGTCCTCTCCTTTCGTCGTATCTCCTGCCGAACTCTCCTGCCACGATCCTTCGACGACTTCTGCTTCCTGTCTTCCGGCTTTTCTGTCTCCGGCGGGGAACGGGTAGGAGGGACTTCCGGGAATCAGGGGTTGTCCTTCCGGTGGGTCGCTGTTCGGGATTGGCTCCTGTAAGAGAAAGAGGGGCGGGGTTCCTGGGGTCACCGAGGCTGTGGTTGAAACCCTGGATGGACTGTCCGGGCAGGGAGGATTGAGCGGAAAGGACGCCCCGGACAGAGTTAGTAAGGGGGGCCAGATCCGAGGTAGGGAGTCTCCGTTACATTCCCTTTCCCTAGCTGTCTTTCTTGTATCCGGTGTGGACAGTGGATAGCGAGAGAGGAAGTCCGCGTTACCCTGTTCTATGCCTTTTCGATGTACTGTTTTGAAGCGGTACGGTTGGAGGGCCAGGAACCACCGCAGGACACGGTCATTGTGCCCCTTGTTCCGGGCCATCCACTCAAGGGGGGCGTGATCGGTGAAGATGGTAAAGTCACGCCCTTCTAGGTAGTAACGGAGACTGTCCACTGCCCATTTAATCGCCAAAGCTTCTTTCTCCACGACGGCATAATTCCGTTCTCGAGGAAACAGTTTCCTGCTGAGGTAAAGAATGGGTCTTTCGTTCCCCTCGTGGTCCTTCTGTGACAGTACTGCCCCTAAACCCTGTTCTGAAGCATCTGTCTGAAGTAGGAAGGGTTGTGTATAATCCGGACTAATTAGTACGGGATCGGAGGTCAAGGCGTTCTTCAGATCGGTAAATGCATGCCACAATAGGGGAGTCGGGTTTTTCAGGATGGCCTCTGTTTTTGTGGCTTTCTTCAATAGGTCAGTGAGCGGGGCGGCCCTTTGGGAGAAATTGGGCACAAACCTGCGATAGTAACCCAGAAGGCCCAGAAAGGCCCGCAAGTCTTTTCTGGTCTGGGGGAAGGGGAGGGAATGGATGGCTTCTGTTTTGCTTCTCTGGGGCCGTATGAGGCCCTCACCCAGGAGGTATCCCAGATATTTAACGGTTTGGGCTGCCAGGGTGGTTTTGGCTGGATTAATCGTGAACCCATAGGAGCCCAAAGAGGAAATGACGTTGTGGAGATGCTTCAAGTGTTGTGACCAGGTGTCGCTGTAGATAACTATATCGTCGAGGTAGGCCCCTGCATACTGAGTGTGGGGTCGTAAGATATGATTCATGGCCCGTTGGAATGTGGCGGGCGCGCCATGGAGGCCAAAGGGGAGGACGAGGAACTGATATAAACCTTCAGGGGTCGAAAATGGCGTTTTCTTTCGGTCTTCTTTTCTAAGAGGTATCTGCCAGTACCCCTTACAAAGGTCCAGAGTGGATATGTACTGGGCTTTCCCTATACGCTCGACCATCTCGTCTACTCGGGGTAACGGGTATGTGTCAAAGGATGATATCTTATTGACTTCGCGGAAATCAATACAAAATCTCACAGACCCATCAGGTTTGGGTACAAGCACTATTGGAGAATTCCAGTCACTTACAGAGGGTTCTATAATGCCCAGCTTTAACATCTGTTCTATTTCTTGGTGTATGATTGCTCTACGGGCTTCAGGGACCCTATAAGGCCTTTGCCGGACCACCTTCCCCGGACTCGTCTGTATGGCGTGCTCAGTGATGGAGGTATGACCAGGCAAAGAGGAGAACACCTGTTGTAAAGGGGAGAGACGATGCTGGAGGGCTACACTCAGGGACGGAGGTAGGGCGGGGTCTATGCAAGGGGAGAAAGAAAGGGGTTCCAGACCAATAGAGCCGACTAGGACGGGACGAGGACCTTCCCATTTTTTTAGTAAGTTGACGTGATAAATCTGGGTGGTACCCCGTGTGGGGTCTAGTTGTACTTCGTAGGTGACAGGGGTTATTTGTCGGAGTATGGTATAGGGACCTTGCCATTGTCCAAGGAGCTTTTGGTCGGAGGAGGGCATCATTAAGAGAACTAGATCTCCCACTGAGAAGACCCGGTGTTTTGTGCCTCTGTCATACTGACCCTTCTGTTTCTCTTGTGCCTGTGTAAGATTCTGATGTACGATGTCCCTTATTAGAGACAAGTGGGTTTTGAGGTTCTCCATATATTCCGGGAGGGGACGGGTGCGATCTGGTTCTGCCTCCCAGGCTTCTTGAGCCATGTCCAATAGAGAACGAGGGGGTCGGCCATACAACAGTTCGTAGGGTGAATATCCTGTGCTGCTCTGCGTCTTGCAACGTATTGCAAATAAGGCAAGGGGTAACATATCCTCCCACCTCCTCGCCTCCAGCCCTAATAGTTTCTTTAGGGTTTGTTTTAATGTGGCATTGTATCGTTCCACTAACCCATCGGTTTGTGGATGATTCGCCGAGGTGCGTATCTGTTTAATCCCTAGTTGGGAGCAGACCTGTTTCATAAGGGAGGAGACGAAGGGAGTGCCCTGATCCGTCAGGATCTCCTGGGGAAATCCTACCCTTGAGAACACAGCGATGAGAGCTTTCGCAACGTTTTGGGTGGTGGGTTGTCGCAGGGGAAGGGCTTCGGGAAAACGGGTGGCGTAGTCCACGATGACTAGGGCGTATCGGCAGCCACTTCGGGAAGGTAGTAAGGGCCCTATGATGTCCATACCTACCCTGCTGAAAGGGACGTCAATGAGGGGAAGGGGTTGTAGGGGTACCCTTGGAGGTTGGTATCTACTGTGTTTTTGACAGACCGGGCACTCTCTGCAGTATGTTTTGATGGTTTGGTGTACCCCTGGCCAATAGAACCTGTCTAGGATCGCTTGGCTAGTTTTCTCGTCTCCGAAATGGCCCCCCAGAAGGTGGCTGTGGGCCAGAAAGAGCACCTTCTCCCGGAAGGGACCGGGTATGAGTAATTGAGGTTTTTGGTGGGTCCCTCCCTTCCGATATAGCAACCCATGTTTCTTAAAGAAGTAGGGACCTACTATAAGAGGATCCTGGTGGTCTACTGCCTTGGCCCATGCTTCCTGCAGCACCGGATCCTCTCGCTGGGCTGCCCTGAATTCTCTGTCGGTCTGCCACGGGTGTTCTTCGAGTGTCACTGGGAAGACACCGGTGTATTCACGTCTCTCCTTCTTTTTCTGGGCTTTGGGTTTCTGTGGTTTGGGTTCAGTCCTAGGGGAAACAGGTCCTTGAGGGAACGGGGCTTCTCCCCACCAACGGGTCAGGGAATCAGTTGTTTCTTGCAGAAGTCCTGGTAGTCCCATATAGTCACTTCCCAGAATAGCCTGTTCCGGTAGAGTGGGGACAAGACCAACAGAGAGGGTGGTTCCAGGATCCTTGGGGTGTTGGACCCGAACTTGGGTAGTGGGGTACTGTTTTGTGTCTCCATGGACACATTGAATGGCGACCGTACCGGACGTCGGCCCCACAGGTTGAGGCAAGAGCTGGGGCCGGATAACGCTCTGTCGACACCCCGAGTCAGCCAAGGCCATAAGTGGTTGTCCATCAATGCTTACAGGGCAGTGGAACGACGGAGGTGACATGCCTGGGACCGAACACACATAATTCCTGGCGAGTCCCACCTCCATGGGTTCCTCCTTCTGGGGGCACAACCGAGCAATATGACCAAAACCCCCGCAATGGTAACACTGGGGTCCGGGGTTATTAGGTCGGGGAGGTACGGGGTATGGGAGCAGGGGGATTGGTTCCGGTCGCCTCTGGAAAGAAGGACGGGGAGGTCGGAGGTTTATGGAGGGATGTGGTTTGTGGGGCGGATCTTCCTAACTTCGTTGGGTCTCTTGTGCCCGACTGTAGGCACTTGCGATTTCCACCGCCGTGTCTAGGGTAAGGTGGGCATGTTGTCGTACCCACCTTTGGGTGCCGGGCAACAATGACATCAGAAATTGTTCCAGGTAGATTTTTTGTAACACGTCGTCCATGGTGGAGGATTCCGGTCTCAACCACCTATTAGCCAGGTCCTCAATCCTAAAGGATAGAGCTCTCGGGGTTTCCTGGGGTCCCTCCTTGATTTGCCGTAGTTTCCTGCGATAGGTTTCATCGTCGATGCCCAACCGTTCAAGGATGCACTTCTTTATGTCCCCATAAGGTGTGGTACCCTGTACGTTCGCCTGTTGGTACACCGCCTGTAATTCGCCGGTCAATAAGGGACCCAGGTAGTGACCCCAGCGGTCGGCAGGCCATGCTGCAGCCTGTGCCAATCTCTCAAAATTGGTAAAGAAAAAGTCGGGATCCTCCCCGGGCACGTATTTTTGCAGTACCACTGATGGTAGGGAGGTGGCTGGTCTCTGGTGCTCCAACACAGTGGTCAGTTTCCCCATAGCTTGTTCATGGGTGGTCCCCTGACCCCGTAACACATCGTGTAGTTGGCCGCGATCGTCCTCGGCCGTCTTCAAGAACCGCTCCATCATTATCCCCAACTGCTCCTGATTCTCCGCCATTTTCTTTATTACGGCCTCCATGCTTCCAGCTAATCCCACCTGTGATCTTCGGGATTCGGCGGGCTGGAAAAGCAGGCAAGGAGGCCGTATATAGTGTGCAATAGTCTACTTTATTGTGTCCAAGGTACGGTGTGCAACAGGATAGAATACAGGTCTTCTGCAGGAGGAGGGGTAGAAACGATGTGGGGCCCCGTCGGTTGCGGTCGTCGTCACCGAAGGTCTTCTGCTGTCCAAGTCGCCGACGTTGGTCCCAGGAAGGGGGGAAGGACGGACACCTCGGAGGGCAGTGAGACAAAACACAGAAGGAGCCGTTAGTCCTGCGGACACTCTATGTCGCTGCCGAAACCTTCACCGGGAGTGATAAAAGAGGAGGGGAGTGTGAGGAGAAGGGACGAGGAGAAAGAGGGATAAGTCGAAGAAAGATAGGTGTTCGGAAAAGGGGTTGAGTGGGGTACTATTTACAAAGCGTGAGGTGCTGTACAATGGATACGGAGAGATCCTATCAGTGTGCAGGGGTGCTAACAGGAGAGAGGCTATATACACATCTATCTACAGAGAGTCTAGGGTACACACGGGTACTGTAGAGTACTATACGGAAGGAAAAGCTGGTACTCACGGGCTCCGCCGTAACTCTCATCCGAGTTACGGCCGCTCTTCAGCCTCCTCCGGGGGACTCCACCAGTCTTCCGACCACTCTTCTGGTTCGCCGCTCTCGTCCTCTCCTTTCGTCGTATCTCCTGCCGAACTCTCCTGCCACGATCCTTCGACGACTTCTGCTTCCTGTCTTCCGGCTTTTCTGTCTCCGGCGGGGAACGGGTAGGAGGGACTTCCGGGAATCAGGGGTTGTCCTTCCGGTGGGTCGCTGTTCGGGATTGGCTCCTGTAAGAGAAAGAGGGGCGGGGTTCCTGGGGTCACCGAGGCTGTGGTTGAAACCCTGGATGGACTGTCCGGGCAGGGAGGATTGAGCCGAAAGGACGCCCCGGACAGGGTAAGTAAGGGGGGCCAGATCCGAGGTAGGGAGTCTCCGTTACAGTAACCCTATAACCCAAGGAACCTGGGCATCATCAATATAATGTAAACAATGGTTCCCTAGGGAAACTGTTAATTTCAATCGTTATCAATCCAACAACACAAATCAAAAAACACAGCATTAATAAACCAATCAAATAATCAAATAATCAGTATTGAACAATGAATTACAATTTGGGAGACAACAATTTATTCTTGGTCTATTCAATTAGGTATCAACTCATTCGAATATAGGCAAATAAACAAAACTCCTACACGAAGAATGAAAAGGCTGTATATACAGTATTTTAGAAAAACGACGCAGTGACAAAGTGAAGGAACAACGGTTGTCTCAAGCGAACGGACTTCCTTTTGAAGTGAGAGAAATAATTGGAGTACATCAGTTGAATTCGTGTCCTGATGGCTGTGTCTGCTCATGTAGTGATACACGCAAAGTCTCAACCTTGAAGCCAGTAATCCATAACAAGTCCCGCCAATTGAAGCGAAAAAGACAGAAAATAAAGAAAGAATTTTTCAGTTAGACTCAGACGAATCTCTTTTTTCAACCAAGACTCTCTACGATCCTGGCAGTTTCCTTTGATTCATTACGAGTGGCAACTGCGGAATTTGTGTGAACATCTGTTCCATCACCTACAACCTAGGCTGTTACACACCTCCAGTGTCCTGAAGAAGACCCGATATGACTGTTTACAACGAATGGTTGATGTAGGGTCGAAACGTTGACGGTTCCACAGTCCCTTACCAATTGGAATTCCTGGTTATAAAAAAAGATAGGACATGTGCCTTACAAGGTTTATTTTATACCCATAAGGAAGTTGAGGACTTTTTACAACAGTTTTTGTATATTTCGATTTTATTTAAGAAATACGTGCTTATATTGTAAATACTTACACTTTCACTATTGCACTGAGTCACTTTATTCACTGCGTCGTTTTTCTAAAATACTGTATATACAGCCTTTTCATTCTTCGTGTAAGATTTTTGTTTATTTGCCTATATTCGAATGAGTTGATACCTAATTGAATAGACCAAGAATAAATTGTTGTCTCCCAAATTGTAATTCATTGTTCAATACTGATTATTTGATTGGTTTATTAATGCTGTGTTTTTTGATGTTTTTTGATTTGTGTTGTTGGATTGATTACGATTGAAATTAACAGTTTCCCTAGGGAACCATTGTTTACATTATATACACTTTAACTAGTGAACAGCATATACCAGGCCAACTTCTCAAAGGATGCATTATTGATGCTCATTTGTGGGGGTGAAATTTGTGGATAGCTCCAATTCCCAAAGAGTGATAGAGGATGCTGTTGGAGACTCTATAGTGGAACTGGTAGATTTCCGGTTCCTTAAGTAAGTGTTCTGAAAATATAGGAAAGTTCCACTGATGAAAATTCCTGTGGCTACGCCATCGCCATTGTGTCCGCTGAGATGCGAAAAGAAGGGGTATATTTAATAAGATTGATACAAAGATTCTGTCACAAATGTAATGCAAATTGGCTCAAAATGCTTCTTTCAAATTTACTTACCAGCAGATAAGTTGTTGTGCGCTGGAAAGTCACCTTAAAGTAACGCAAAGGAGCGCCTAGCACTGCTTTGCATTACTTAGCATCAACGGGGTATTTAATGGGTGGTACATGGGCATTCCCATGCAACCATCCATGCTTTTTAATTCAAACCCCTATCCACTAAAACAAGCAGAAAGGGTTCTGCCCCCCAAAAATAACACAGTCTTGATATAGGCGCTATTGATTAGAAATGCTTTTATTTCTCATTCTATTACAACTTTGCATGTGTGCTGCACTGCACAGTACACATACAAAGTAGGAAAAGTTTTAAAGTTAGCTTAAGTCATTGGTACTCACAAACATTTTCCCAGAGACTACAAATTTGGTCTGTGATGTGACAAAGGGCCACAATGAGACCAGCAAGGTGGCGGTCGGGGTTTGGGGAATGGTTTGTGTTAAGGTGGGTGAAAGGGAAGCTTCCTTATCAGTGTCGCTGCTCTTCCCCCATGCAGCTCTGCCTTTGAAGGACTGCCCTTGAGCCCAAGCTCCTTGCCAGGTAGGTGTCCGAGGCCCTCCTCCACCCGCAGGCTCCTGCCTGCACCTAATCCCTGGTGTTCTAATTGAAGAGCACCCTGCTCTTCTGTTATTCTGCTCTGTTCTGTGTCCTTTTTAGCCTTTTTTTCCCTTGCCTCTTTTCCCTTTTGCAGTTTGTCCCTCCCTCTTCCGTGCTCCCCGCTGCTGCTGCCCCCATGGCCTATCCCCCCCCAACGTGTCACTCCCACTCTCGCATCCCAGCTGATCGCCCTCCTCTCAACCCCTACTTAATGGCAGGTGCTGCGTGGCAAGATGAGCAAGACCTCTGACCTTCCTAGTCAGTGTCACTGCTCTCCCCCGCACAGCTCCACCGTTGAGGGACTGCCAGGTAGGTGTTCAAGGTCCTCCACCACCCACAGGCTCCTGCCTGCACCTCCTCCCTGGGGGCATAGTGGAAGAGCAACTTGCTCTTCTGCTATTCCGCTCTGTTCTGTGTCCTCAGTCCTCTTTTCTCCTTTGCCCCTTTTTCTCTTTTGCCTCTTTTTCTACTTTCTCTTTTGCCTTTTTTTCTCTTTTGCCTCTTTTCCCTTGTGCCCTTTTTTGCTCCCTCTTCCTGTGCTCCTGCCACTGCTGCCCCTGCCCTGCCCCCCCTCCAGCGTGTCGCTCTTGCCTCCCAGCTGATCAACCTTCCCCAACCCCTACTTAATGGTGGCGGCCGCGCCAAATTCAAGCCCATCTGTGCCCAGCACCAGGGACGCTGGTCTCCTGACCCCGGCCGTAATGACCCCAGCACCCCCTACACTCTCAACCCCGGACGCAACAGCAACTTCCAGCTCTCAACACCGAGCAACACCCAAGGCCCGATCTTCTACCAACACTGCCGCCGCACCTTCACCAACCTCCGGACCAAAGCAGCAGCCCCCAGCCCACTTAACCACTGAACTGCATCCTCCTCAACGTGCACTCCCTGCACAAACACACCATAGATATCTGGGAGCTCCTTAACACTGACACACCTGATGTCACCTTCCTCACAGAGACCTGGACCAATGCCAGCTCTGGACCCAACTTCACAACTGCCATCTCTGACGGATACAATATCCTGAGGAAAGACCACAAAGAGGAGGCCTCACCATCATCCACAAAGGCTCCCTCCGCATGACAACTACTGACTCGGATGATGCCTCACCCCCCGTAAAACACATCCACTTCCAGATCCAGACCAACCCCAGAACGATGCTCTACAGAACCCTCGTCTACAGACCACTTGGCCCCCGTGCCCCGTTCCCCATCATCGCCAACCTCATCAAACCCCACTCCCTTGCCCCCACAGACTACATACTAGTCAGAGACCTAAACTTCTACCTGGACAACCACGACGACCCAAACACCACGGCATTCCTAGAGAACCTCACTAACATAGGACTGAAGCAACTTGTCTACGCCCCCACTCACCCAGCAGGACACACACTTGACCCTGTCTTCGCAGGAGGAAACAGTATCTTCTTCAGCCACACCATGGAACGGCTCTCAACCTACCACCACTGCATCCATTTCTCTTTTAGAAAACTCACCACTCAAGCATGCGTGCTGTTCCCCATGCAGAATCTAGAACAAAGTCTCCAAATAACACCTCACCTCTGCCCTCACCTGCACTATACCCCCAACTACGACAGACGCCAACACCGTGGCAAGCAACCTCCACCAATTGACCGCCAACTGCACCAGCACACTCGCCTCCCCTCCAGAAGACTACAAGACGACACAAGAAAGCAAACTGATTGACCACGGCACTCCAAGAATCCAAGCACTCCTGCCGATGACTGGAAAAAATGTGGTGAAGCAGCAAAACTCCGGAAACACGAGCCGCATACAAAACAGCCACGACGGCACACCACCAAGTCATCAAACCCACCCACAAAGAAGAATTTCCTCCAAGACAGAATCCTCTCCAACGCCCACAACTCCAAGAAACTCTCCTCCATCATACATGAAATTTACCAAACCAAATAGCGAAACAGACGTCTCTCCCTCGCAAGACATCTGCAACAGACTCCGCTCCTTCTTTCACCTCAAGATCAAGATGCTCTACGAAAACTTCAACAACCAAGACCGCTGTACGGCAATCAACCATGCCCCCAGGCCCTACTTACTTAGACCCTACTCGCGACAGAAGACACCCTAAAGACCATCAGGAGCATCCACTCCAGAGCACCTTAAGACACCGGACCGCCACATGTTCCACAGGGGTGCCACAGCCATTGCACCTGAGCTACGTCGAACCATCAACTGCTCCCTCAAGACCGCCACATTCCCCGATAACTGGAAGCATGCCAAAGTCAACCCCCTCCTAAAGAAACCCTCTGCGGACCAGACGGACCTCAAGAACTTCAGGCCCATCTTGCTGCTTCCTTTCACAGCCAAGGTCATCAAAAAGGCTGTCAACACCCAGCTACCATACTTCATCGAAGCAAACAACATCCTAGACACCTCCCAATCAGGATTCTGCAGCAACCACATCACCGAGACTGCCCTCCTTGCCGCCACAGATGACATCCGCACCCTCCTTGACCAAGGCCAAATGGTAGCCCTCATCCTCCTGGACCTATCAGCAGTCTTCAACACCATCTCCCACCGCACACTAGCCACCAGACTCCGTGACACCGGCATTCAAGGAAAGACCCTAGACTGGATACGCTCATTCCTCACTGGCAGAACACAGAGAATAAGACTCCCACCCTTCCTCTCAGAACCGACGGAGATCAGATGCGGAGTACCCCAAGGATACTTCCTCAGCCCCACCCTCTTCAATGTTTACATGGCCCACCTCGCAACCATCGTCAGAAACCATGGGCTCAACATCGTCTCCTATGCGGATGATACCCAACTCATCTTCTCACTCACCAAGGAAACAGACATCACCATGCACAACTTCCAAGAAGGGATGAAAGCCATCGCAACCTGGAAAAAGAACAGCTACCTGAAACTCATCTCAGAGAAAACAGAAGTCCTCATCCTCGGCTCCACCCCCCTCCACACGGGATGACACCTGGTGGCCCCCCACCCTCGGAAACCCACCCACCCAAACAGACAATGCACATAACCTCTTGCATCATACTGGATTCATCACTCACTATGAATAGCCAGATCAACGCAGTCTCCTCTGCATGCTTCTTCAACACCCTCTGCATACTACGTAAAATATTCAAGATGATCCCTTCTGACTCCAGGAAAACGGTCACTCATACACCACCACCCCCCCCCCCATCACCAACAGTCTGGATTACACCAATGCACTCTATGCCAGAATCAACAAAAACTCCTCCGCAAACTCCAGACCGCCCAGAATGCCGCAGCCAGACTAATCCTCGATATCCCAAGGCACAACCACATCACCCAACACCTCCGTGGCCTCCACTGGTTCCCCGTTGAAAGAAGAATAACTTTTAAGCTGCTCATGCAGGCACTCCACAACATTGGACCACAATACCTCAACCACCATCTCTCCTTCAATGCCCCAAGAGAAACCTCTGCTCAGCCGATGTCTCCCTAGCCACCGTCCCATGCTTCTACAGGAACAGAGCGGGTGGAAGGTCCTTCTCCTACCTCACAGCCAAGACCTGGAACGAGCTCCCCCTTCACCTTCGGTGAAGACCGACTCTGCACCAATTCAGGAAAGACCTCAAAATACCTGGCTCTTCGAATGACCCCAAAAGAGCTGCACCCCCTCATCCCCCCAGCGCCTTGAGACCCTAACGGGCAAGCAGTGGTGGCATTTGAAAGTGGTAGGCATAAAAAAAATTTGGGGGGTATGAATGTAATTTATAAAGAACGTATTGAAGACGTACCTTCATATTCATTAAATAAAATCTTCCAGATAATCTGGTAATAGTTTATTGAATTCTGCATTAAGCTTTGCTACATAAAGGCCTTTCTTTTCTTCATGACTGCTTCAGTAGGTGGGTCTATTCTCAGCCAGGCAGATCATTGACACCTTGCAAATGCTATTACAGGAATTCAGCACCTATTCACAGCCTGACAGACAGGATAGGCATAGTTTTCTAAACTAAGGAGCTTCCGTCCAAACACTTGTAAATGTAAGTACAATGGCAGTGATGTATCCGGGAGACACGCTGCTCCCTATACTAAATCGGTGTCGTCCTTTGACAAACATATTTAAGCATACAAAAGCTGTTCAATGTCTTTCAGAAAACATAAGAACGAGCAATTCAGTAGCTAAACAAAAGCATCTTATTTGTTATGAGTTAAAGCGGACATAACACTGTTTTCTGTTATTTAAGCTGCATGCATGAGTCAAGTAGCACTATATGAAACCCACAACAACCGTATTACAGATTAATTTAATCCATCTATACATGCAGGCATAGTAGCTCAGTAAATTAAATATTTGCTGCTAACATTTGTGTTTAATTAGCTGGTAACCTGTTCGAATCCATGCAGGACAAACTCATTCTTCCGATCGAGTTAGTTTGAGTACGTTTAAATTAGGCAATGGCCAGGCCTAGCAGGATAAATAACGTAGCAGAGCTTGAGGCGGTATAGAAATAAAAAGCACATTTTATAGCAAGATATACTGGCACCTGAAGATGGGGGGGGTGGGGGAGGCTGTAAAACTCAGAATACTGGAAAAGCCAGCGCTGGGAGGCTTTTTAGAGAAACACCAAGGGGTCACTCTGAATCTACGACGCGGTGTCCTGTTAGCAGGAAGTGCAGTCTGCCTTCCTTACTGCACGGAAAGGAGGCCTTTTATCACTTCCTAACATCCTACACGTAGATATGTAACATGCATATAGTACGTGCATAGAAGATCTTTTAGCTAGAAGTTCACATAGTGACGCATTTTCTTCAGAAAAGTGTAATCCGTTTACCGCTGGTGTATACCGATAATGACGTCAAACATGTCTATCTGGAAAATGGTGACAAAATTAACTCTTTGGGCTGCACTACAGAGGGGCCACACACCATTTTGTGCACATGCGCCGGGTGCGACTGTTGCTGGCCGAGACTGGGTAACCCGTTTCTGAAATAAGTAAACATATTTAGGAGAATTAAACTAAAATAAAACTCCACCATCCCACGCCGCCTCAGGGGTCCCGACTCCCGCCGTCCCGCGTTTTCATCGCAAGCGCCTTGGTCATCCTCCATTGCCTGCAAGTCTGCTGTATGGTGATGGCGGCCTTGAACTCCTTCCAAATCATGAGCGTGATGGTGCGCATGGGCACGCGCCTCAGGAACCTCAGCGATGTTTCATTGATGCGTTTGTACAGCTCCTTCCAGGTTGCGGTTTCTTTCACGCCCCCCACAATGACAATGCTAAGCATTTGAGAATGTCAAGGCAGTGCAACTTCTTGTTGGATGCAGTCGCGGCCAGTGGACTCACGAGTCATGATGCCGCCGGATGCGACTTAACATGGGAGCCAATTACAATTGGTGAGGCGCAGGGGAGAGTGCCCCAGCCGTGCCATTTTCTCCTAGATAAAGAAAAAGGAAGAATGGGCGGTCGTGCTTGAGGGCAGGAGGGGGGGGAGTGGCTTACCCATTGTTGTGGGTACTGACTGTTTGGTCGGCTCCAGGGGCTGACCAAACAGTCAGTGCCCACAACAGTGGGTAAGCCACTCCCCCCCTGCCCTCGAGCAGGACCGCCCTCAACCAGGCACTTCTGCTTTCTCGCAGTGCGAGAAGCAGGAACCTAAAATGGTAGTTTTTACCTTTTTATGTTTCTGCTTCTCGCACTGCGAGAAAGCAGTGGGGTGACACCCATATGGAGGAGCCGCAACTGCAGGCGAGTACTGCGCTTTACAAACCCCCGATTGATTGAGGCATATTTACAACAGAATGGTATAGCGTGGCGTTAAGCAATAATTGCTAATGCCACGCTCCACCATTCTGATAACGCAGGGAAGGCAAAGGGCTTATCGCCAAAGGAAAATCACTAAAAGTGATGTTCCATTGGCGATAGGGGCTTGTAAATATGCCACCTAGTGTATGAATTGCACAATGTGAAACCAAAAACTTGGGATTAATCTCGGATTCTCCGCTTAACCAATCTGTGTGATCCTACATTAATATTCGATTTCACTTTCCCTCCTTAATACACATTAGCACATAAGGACCTCAAAATACATCTCGTCAGGATGTGTGCTATACAAAGCCTTTTACAGTGTTTGATTTAATGAACTACTTGTTGTTCATGTATAATAGAAACACCAGCCCCCAAAAGGTACACATGGCAACTGACTTGCCTCTTCGTACACTATTGGCATTGTTATCAGGGTGTAGGGAAGAATGAATGTTTCTCAATTCATATTTGAAAATGATCACCTTAAAAAGAATACTTCTCAATGCAGTGATAATCTGGTGTACTAAGGTGAAACGGTTCTGCATGTTAATTAAGTATTAACAGATTTATCATACTTTTACTGCAAGATTTTTTTTACAAATGATGGTGTTCCTAAAGTTAAGTTGTTGAGGGCACTCTATTTGCTTCCTTTCTTTAGATTCAATTAACTTTTAACTAAATGCTTGCTGCTTTATTTACCATATTTTTTATGTGAGTGCTTAGTCATCTAAACATGAGCCCAGTGCTTCTCTTGACCAGGGGTCCAAGAGTATCTGTATAGGAAGGGTAAACTTCCAGTACAAAATCTGTGGTAGACTCACAGACACGTGTGTGTGGCGCGCAGCAGCGTAAATGTATACCAGCACTAGTGAGAGAGTAGGATAGTGCCATGTCTGTAAATATCTGTCTAAATCGGGGGGGTTTCGCCCTTACCTACAACCACCTTGGGCCTCAGACCGCTGTAAACACAATACAAAATCAGGTGGTTATGTGATTCAAACTCAGCTTTACTTGCGCATGAGGAACAGCTTACTAAATAAACATGACCTCAGATTTCTTTAGTTACTTTTGGATAAAGCACATTTTAAACTATCGCAATTGGTGCTATGAAAGAAAAGAAAAGTCATTTAATTCAATGGCTGTACAATGAATAGTTTGGTAAAAACCATGGACTAAGTGCTAAAGAACAACAAAAACAAACTAGGATAAATATAAAAATTGACACAAACTAAGACATAAACATGTTAAAATTCAGTCTTCACCAAACCTAAACTTGAAAAGCCAGAGTAATACATTCACAGAAAACGCTCTTGGGACACAGAGAGTCCAGGTGTATCTAATATGGGCTTGCAAACAATTGCTTGTGGAAAAATTAATTTTAGTCCTCCAGAGTGATATTCGTTGGACTGGGATCACCCAGAAATCCTGATCTACAGGTTTCGAACCCAAAGTACCTTTGCAGGTTCTCTTCAGAACTAGGCGTTGGTGAGTTCTGCAAAGGATAAAGGGAAAGACTTTAGTTAAGTGATCAGCACACTCCAGTTTGTTTGACCTGGCATAATTATCATCTGTTTACCTTAAGGGCACGAGGAATGGCAAGGACTCAGAATACGGTCCCGCTTACCTGGAATTCATTGCATTTACCTGGGGTTATCGAGGTGGGCACTCGCTCACCAAAGGAGGAGGGCAGGGAAAGCATTAAAGACATTTTTAGTAGTAGCCTAGAAAAAAGGAAAAGACCAGACTTCAATATGTGAAATGTTCTCAGGAAAAGTTGGTAATAAAAAAACAGTGTTTCTGATGGCGTGCAGTGCTTCAGTTTCAGATTTACCTTAGTGTTTTTCTGGTGTCGTGTTTGGCAGCGAATCCAGGAGCCCAGTCCTTTCTGGAAATAAAAACGGAACGGACCTATTGAGTTTGTTGCTTTATGAAATATCAAAAGGTATTGGATTCTTCCGCGCTTTTAAAGTCGATAAAAAAGTGACAATGATGGCTTAAGTCGAAGCTTATGCAAATGCTTACAACCTGGGCTGGAGAGTCCCATACTGCTTAGGCATGGCGTTAATTCTGGAAAGGGGGGGCTCTTGGCCCCCCCGCCTGCATGGCAGTGCGGTGACCTCCCCCGGACTTCTCGGTGGTGGGGCGTGTTCACTGGGGCGCGCCCTACCACCGATTGGCTGCCTACGTGACCCGGATGTCGTTAATCGACATCCGGGTCGGAGGGGAGGGGGGGCGGGCCACTGGGGGGATAAAGCGGCGGGGAGCGCCCAGGTGACCCCCTTGTTCCCTGGACGCTCCCCCACATCGGACGTGCCCCGGCGTTCAGGGCGGTAAATTTTGCAGGAATTTTGCGTGCTCATGCGGGCTTTTGGGGTCCCGCTAGCGCCGGGGAAAACGGTGGGCCCGTCCACCTGTTTGGAATTCCTTGGTATCGAAATTGATTCCGTGGAAGGATGCTTCAGGTTACCCATGGCTAAGGTATCTAGCTTTAGAGCAGCCCTACGTCAATGCCTACGCAAGGACAAGGTTACATTGCAACAGCTACAGGAGGTGGTGGGGCAATTGAATTTTGCGCTTCGGGTCATCTCAATGGCACGCCCTTTTTCACGCTCTATTGCCCAAGCTATGAAAGGGCTACGGGAGAAACATCACCACACGAGGTTGTCATCTGAGGTTCGCCAGCATATGCTTATTTGGATGGCATTCCTGGAGGATTTTAATGGCAGAGTAGTGTGGCCAGGTCCTCCCTCCACATCGGCGGAATTGGGCTTATGGACGGACGCTGCTGGGAGTACCGGCTTTGGCGCCATTCTGGGTACCAGGTGGGTCGCCCAGCGGTGGCCAGCAGAATGGAGGACACAGGGACTGACCACCAATATTGGCTTTCTGGAGCTCTTCCCGATATGGGTAGCATTGATGGTCTGGCCGGAACACTTATGCAACCAATCCGTGGTGTTCTGGTCGGATAACATGACGGTTGTGGAATGCATAAATCAGCAGGGGGCACGCTGTCCATTCATACTCCGTTTACTGAAGGAGATTGTGTTGCAATGCTTAAAATTGAATGTGGTTTTCAGAGCCAAGCATGTCCCTGGCGTCTTCAATAATGCAGCTGACTCCCTTTCTCGCTTTAAAATGCAGGTTTTCAGGGAACATCTTCCAGCAGCAGATCCCCAGCCGGCGCAATTCCCGGCAGTACTTTGGCAGATTGGTGCCCCAGATTACAGGACCTCGTGGTTGCTAGCTTAGCCCCCAGGACCAAGACAGCTTACGAAGGGGCGTTTTTGTCTTACCGGGCGTTTTTGGGGCAGGAATGGGAGGCTAGGTGGGCCCAGGAGGACAGCTTTGCAGCTTACCTAGAATCGATGCACAGGGAAGGGCGCTCAGTGGCGACTGCGAACAGACATAGGGCGGCGGTCTCCTTCTTTGCGCAGGGTAAGGGTATGCGAGATCCCACTAACACCTTTCTGGTGCGCAAGGCCTTGAGGGGTTGGCGCCGTTTACAGGGTTACCGGGGCGATAGGAGAAGGCCCATTGGACTGACACGGCTGACGGCCTTATTGGGGGCGCTGCACAGTGTTTGTAGCTCCCAGTGGAAGGTTATCTTGTTCAAGGCGGCATTTTCCCTGGCCTTCTATGGGGCTTTGAGGGTTGGGGAATTAGTTGCTGGGTCAAAAGCTGATAGAGTGGGGGGACTACGGTGGGCCGGGGTGGAGATCAGGGAGGACGTTATGAGAATAACAATTCAGAGATCAAAGACCGATCAGGACTCTCGGGGTCACACCATAGTGCTCCATCGGGTGCGGGCCAACCCCTGCTGCCCGGTTTCTCACGTGGAGGCTTTCTGCAGGCAGCGGGAGTGCACGGCGGGGGACACACTGCTGTGTCACGCCGATGGTACACCATTGACTAGGTACCAGTTTAGGCGAGTCTTGGAGCTAACGGTCAGTCTGGCAGGGTTCGATCCAAGGGAATTCGGCACCCACTCATTTAGGATTGGGGCAGCAACTGAGGCAGTGGCGAGGGGTCTCTCAGTGGAGAATGTGAAGACACTGGGGAGATGGTCGTCTGAACGTTACAAGAGTTATGTACGAATTGACATGTTGTGACAGGATGGTGCTCACGCCCGGTATGTTTCTGGTTTTTTGCAGTTTCTCAAACCTGTCACGCAGGGGAGGAACTCGTCACCGGGCGCCAACGACCGACATCGGCACAGCACGGAGGACACAAGAAATTGGTGACTTGGATTGTGGGCCACTCTTATGTTAGGCGTGCGGAACATGTTTTTCTTTCAAGAGACCGTAGGACGAGTGCAGCGCAAAAGGGGTTGGATATATCATTTTTCGGGAGGGGGGGTTTATGCCTCAGCCAGTTTCGGAATTTTTTCCAGGGACTCTTAGCTCAGCAGCGGCCCCCCCCGTCAGTGGTGATACTTCACCTGGGGGAGAATGATTTGGCAAAATTGGGGAGGCGCGTGCTTATTGAGGAGATCATTTCCACTGCGGGGTGGGTGGCCAGGGCTTGCCCGGGTTCCACAGTAGTTTGGTCGCAACTTATTCCTCGGTGGCAGTGGCGAGGGGGGGTCTCGGTCAGGGCGTTGAATCACTCGATACGGAGGGTCAACACACAGTTGGACAAATTATTTCGGACCCCCCAGTTGCAGACGATTCCACATGGGTGTATCTGGGGCGAGCATTTTTACTTGAGGGACGGGGTGCACTTGACGGAGGCAGCGAACGTCTTGTGGTCTAATAATGTCTGGGCCTGGTTGGAGGGATTTGCAAAATAAGCGCGCTCCTGGTTTAGGTCTGGGTAGAGGGGGAGGCCAGATCGTCGGTTAACAATGCTGGCCTGTGGCGGTAAGGTCATGACCGGTGAGCAACTATTTGAAGGTCTGAGGGGGCGGGCATCATCCTACGGAGGTGCCCGCCCAGGGGGAGGGGCCATTGGCCCCTCCTAGAACTTCAGGGGCAAGGTAACTGGTGCTTCAAAGGGGCGCGGGTTGGGGAGTCACGCTTTCCTTAGGCTGGTAGCCACCCCGCGCGCGCATTCTCATGACGTCACCGGATGGCGCAGAGTAAGGGCCCTCCTTTAGTGGGTAAATGAAGTTCACGGCGTGGACCGGGTAATTACCGGGCCCGGCTGCGCATGCACAAACCTGTAGGGGAGGCGCAGCTAGTAGGACCTGACACCGGTTAGCGACCTTGCCATATGGCCCAGAAATGTTAGTATACAAAAATGCAGAGGAGGATGTTAGACTCGGTTAGGAAACAATCTGTATTAGAGTCTTTGTTAAGGATAGTCACTCACACCTGTTGACAATAATGTATCTAATGTC
This sequence comes from Triturus cristatus, assembly GCF_964204655.1. NCBI lineage: Eukaryota > Metazoa > Chordata > Amphibia > Caudata > Salamandridae > Triturus > Triturus cristatus. The sequence continues at coordinate 564,155,219 of NC_140590.1, forward strand.
CTGCTGAATTTTTGTATAACTGTTTATCATGCAAATTATAAAATGTATTGTTTTTGTACTTAATAAATACGGCCGGGGGGTCTCGCGACCTCCCGCCTTCCAAAGATACCACGTCTAGGTGCTGTGTCCGGGGATGGTGTGGTCATAGGGGGAGGGCGGTAGCCAGTCACTGACCATGTGGAAAGGGGGGGCTCTTGGCCCCCCCGCCTGCATGGCAGTGCGGCGACCTCCCCCGGACTTCTCGGTGGTGGGGCGTGTTCACTGGGGCGCGCCCTACCACCGATTGGCTGCCTACGTGACCCGGATGTCGTTAATCGACATCCGGGTCGGAGGGGAGGGGGGGCGGGCCACTGGGGGGATAAAGCGGCGGGGAGCGCCCAGGTGACCCCCTTGTTCCCTGGACGCTCCCCCACATCGGACGTGCCCCGGCGTTCAGGGCGGTACATTTTCCCCACCCACTATCCCTGGAGTACGTGGTTGATGCGTTGCTAGTCCAACTAGCGGGCATTGGGCGCGTGAAACTGTTATGAAATGTTAGTTTCTGATGAGGTTTTCTTTTAGGACTTTTTCTCCCATTGTAGTGATCAATATGGTATTGTGCAGTTATGTTCTTGACTATGCTTTCTCGTAGGCCTTTTTCTCCCAAGGTAGTGAATGATACTGTATTATGTGTAACTGATGCAGTCGTGTTTAGGCCTTTTCTTTCCCTTGTAGCTTTATGGTGTTATACATGACGTGTGATTTTAGTCAGTGTAGTTGTCCTTTAGAATTTTCTCCCATAGGTCGTCGTATTTATTAGGTATGGGGGCATGCGGTAAGGTCATGACCGGTGAGCAACTATTTGAAGGTCTGAGGGGGCGGGCATCATCCTACGGAGGTGCCCGCCCAGGGGGAGGGGCCATTGGCCCCTCCTAGAACTTCAGGGGCAAGGTAACTGGTGCTTCAAAGGGGCACGGGTTGGGGAGTCACGCTTTCCTTAGGCTGGTAGCCACCCCGCGCGCGCATACTCATGACGTCACCGGATGGCGCAGAGAAAGGGCCCTCCTTTAGTGGGTAAATGAAGTTCACGGCGTGGACCGGGTAATTACCGGGCCCGGCTGCGCATGCGCACACCTGTAGGGGAGGCGCAGCTAGTAGGACCTGACACCGGTTAGCGACCTTGCCATATGGCCCAGAAATGTTAGTATACAAAAATGCAGAGGAGGATGTTAGACTCGGTTAGGAAACAATCTGTATTAGAGTCTTTGTTAAGGATAGTCACTCACACCTGTTGACAATAATGTATCTAATGTCCTGCTGAATTTTTGTATAACTGTTTATCATGCAAATTATAAAATTTATTGTTTTTGTACTTAATAAATACGGCCGGGGGGTCTCGCGACCTCCCGCCTTCCAAAGATACCACGTCTAGGTGCTGTGTCCGGGGGTGGTGTGGTCATAGGGGGAGGGCGGTAGCCAGTCACTGACCATGTGAAAAGCCGAGTTGTTAAGCCCCTCTCGTGGCGGTATGAGACGATCTCACGTACAACTCTTGCTACTTAGTTACAACAACTCACAACCCCGTATGGCGTGTGGGGAGCTGTTCGTTCTCAAAGTTACAATAATTTAAACACATTCATCGTTCCTGCGCGTGCTAGACATGATCTTGTTACTTTATGACAAAACACGTCTTAACGTAACATTGTTCTTATGCTGCTGAGGCTCCCTGCCTACCAGGATTGGCGCACTCTATTAAATACTAATCTGCGAGACGCTTGTGGTACAACAAGCATGTTTGTACTTACTTTGGACCTGCTTGGGCTTGCTCTGCAAAATACAGTCCTCCTTCGAAACGGGAAATGGCGTTCTGTTCCTCCGGTCTTTTAAAAAGGGCTGGACATGCCCAAGGATTCTGGGAGATGGAGTGTATTGTGTTCGAAAACTTTATTGGCACACGATGTATGATTTTGCTTAAACATGGCAGGCAGGGCATCAGCCTGTTTATTTTAGACCTGTCCATCGGACATTTAGGCGTCGTTTTGGTTTTCAAAACTATATTGACACGAAGTGTATTATGAAGTGTTTGAAAACTTTATTGACTCACAAAGCCCAAAATTTGAAACCGGACAAGGCAACAGTCTGTTTTTTGTAAACTTTCAGATGATGAAGCACTATATTTTGAAAACTTTACAAGCACAAGAAGCAGGGTGGAAATGAGGGGTGGAAACTGGGCTGGGCTACAGTCTGTTTGTTTTGGACATTACATTCAGACCATTAGTACGGTGTTGAATTTCATAATCAAATATGCCTCTCTGCGCGCTAGCCTGATATCAATGTCTCCACCTATGGGATCTGCTTGAATAGCACTTAGCACTGTCCAGTGAAACTCTTTCTCTGTATGACCCATTTGGTTAAAATGGTTGACCATTGGTGCTGCTAGAGTGTTCGTTTTGATGCAAGATTTATGTTGGATGATTCGTTGTCTAAACGTCTTGATTAGTCTTGCCAATGTAGATCTTTTGGCACGGACAATGGCATAGACCACATTTTTGATTTTGCAGTAAGTTTGAAACTTCTTTGTGAGTCCAGGTGATCATTCCATCAGAAAAAGTGCATCCTATTAGGTCTGATTACAGACACTGCATAGGCCACATTTGTGATGGCCTTGGAGTGGCTTCAGGTCTGAATGAAACCAGAGTGTGCTGAGCACTTAACTTAAAATTCTTTCCCTTTCTCCTTGCAAAACTCACCAAATCCTAGTCCTGAAGAGAACCCGCAAACACACTTTGGGTTCGAAATGCGTAGACCAGGATATCAATATGGAGGACTAAAATTCATTTTTCCACAAACACTTAGGGCCTCATTTATGAAAAGTGACGCATCACTGCGTGAAAACAGTGATGCGCCACTTTTCACTGCGCCCTCCCTGCGACTCCAGTGATGCGTCATATTTACAGTATGACGCATCATGTCGCAAGGAGTCACAGATACGTCAGTATTTCTGACGTATCTGTAGGCGCAAAAGTGACGCATCGCTGGAGTGTGTCACAAAAGTGACGCAACTCCAGCAATGTGTCCTTTCACATGGGGCAAGCCCCATGTGAAAGGGCCTGCGTCAGTCTTACGCCTGCTGTGACGCAGGCGCAAGAAATTGACGTATTTGCACACTAGAAGTGGCGCAGTGAAATCTCGTAGATTTCACTGCGTCACTTCTACGACCCTTTGTTGCGTCAAAACACCCCCCTTGCATACATTATACCTGGCGCAGGTATAATGTGGCGCAGGGGTTTACAAAGTGACGCATCTACCTAGATGCGTCACTTTGTAAATATGGCGCATCATGGCGCATGTTTTCTGCCACTGGTGCGTCACAAAAAGTGACGCACCGGTGGCGCAAAAGTGACGCAGGGGCTCATAAATGAGCCCCTTAGTTTGCAAGCCCATATGAGATACACCTGAACCCTCTCAGGTTCCCAAAACCAAGAGAATTTTCTGTGAATTTATTGCTTTGGCTTTTCAAGTTTAGGTTTGGTGAAGACTGAATTTTAACATGTTTATGTCTTAGTTTGTGTCAATTTTGAGATTGATCCTAGTTTGTTTTTGTTGTTCTTTAGCACTTAGTCCATGGTTTTTACCAAACTATTCATGGTACAGCCATTGAATTAAACGTTTTTACTTTTCTTTCATAGCACCAATTGTGAAAGTTTAAAATGTGCTTTATCCAAATGTAACTAAAGAAATCTGAGGTCTTATTTATTTAGTAAGATGTCCCTGATGCACAAGTAAAGATGCGTTTGAATCACATGTCTGTAAATATGGCGCTTCCTGCTCGCTCCCTCTCACGCAGCGTTGTATAGCAATTCTGGGTGCATAGGTGCTGGGAGTTGGGGTGCTGGGGGTGCTGCAACACCCCAAAATAATCATGCTGGAGTTCAGAAGGTGAATGAGCAATTAAGATGCCTTCAAATATTATCTTGCCATAGAAGTCAAATGTCAAACTGCCTTCTGAGAAATTGTCGCTTATTTTTTATACATGTAGCCTGGTGTTTTCTTTGGCAGGAAAGTGAGAGGATTTTGCTATGTGAATTATATGGCAATGAAGCTGCGGGTGAAAGGAAAGGGTGTAGGATATTACATTTTCTCTAACTTTAACTGTTCAAATATTTAAAAATATAATAGCACTTAAGAAAACACATATAAAGCACTTTGATTTGTAATTTTGAAGTATGATGGAAACAGTTTTAATATGATCAAAACAAATTAAGACACTTTACTTGGTGATGCGAATATGATAAATACAAATATTCACTGAAACACGATTTCCACACATCATCATTTGTGTGCTACATGGTGTTATAAGTAAAACTACATGTGTGTGGCAATTTAGAGGACATTTCAGTGGAAAATGTGCTTTCTGTTAATGACTGTGTGCTACCACACCATACTTAGCAATTGTTGTAGAGCATACATTTAGCTTCCATTTTAGCTTTCCTTTTTACGTCTTTCCTAGACATCGCATGCGCTGTCTCTTCGAGAGATGATGTATACACTCTGCAGGCTTACAGCACACCCATTGCTTTTTATTTGTTTTTCCGAGTGTTGTTTGTATGTGGCCATTCTATTGTAAATGTTCCTTCTTTTCATGTGTTGTCCCCTCCCACATAGGATGGCCCAGTTACTTGCATACACGTTTTTGCTTGCTTTTCGGCACAGTTTTTTTCTTTGCTTTCTGCAAGTGTTTTTGTAAGCTTAGCCTTTGTGTGTTGTATGTGAAGCTTTATAACCTCTTGTTATTATTACTTTGTTTCCTGCATGCAACTGCAAGGCAGTGTGCGTTGGCTTTTTAAAGCTATTTTAAAATATTTCTGTCCTTTCCGTTTGTAGCGTGTCTGCTTTATCTACTTTCTGTATGCAATTATTTATTTGCTTTCTATGTTTGTGTGTTCTCTATAAAGCTCAATTTTTTAATGCATCTGTAAGGTTTTTTAAAGTTATTACTTTTCTTTCTGTTTGCAAGATGTTTTGGCCTTTTAAAGCTATTCCAATTATTTATTTGCTTTCTGTGTTTGTGTGTCATCTGTAAAGTTTGAGAACCTCTTGTTTTTTTTCTAGGAATAGCAGAGTTTACCCTAACAGGGCCATACATTCCAAAGTGCTGTTCGAGTGAGAAACTGTAGCCATCTGTTTTGTGTCATGCTGACCGGTGGGAGGAAAGCACAATCATGATGTTGTTTAAGTTTGATTGTAATTACAGCAAATCAGTCTTTGTTTTTCCCTCTCTTGCCACACAGAGGACACATTCAAAGCACTTGGTCAGATCCTTCTGGTGTCCTGCAGTGGACAAAATACCTAAATCAACAAGCATTGGCATAGCCAATAGGTCTTGCCTTTGGGACTTTATAAGTATTTAGTTATGCAGCACCATACCATTGGTACAACAGCATCAACTGTTGCATGGCTCAACACTTATAAGGTCCCAAAGGCGAGACCTATTGGCTATGCCAATGCTTGTTTTGTTATGGGGGACATAAATAACAGGAGGGTGAAGGTCAGTCAGTCAGTTAGTCAGTTAGGGCCATATGTAGGCACCTAAATACTGGTTGGGAACGGCCGAAAATCGGTAAATTTCCGGTTACCGACCAGTATTTAGGCAATTGAGATGTAGGAGGCTGGATTTAAGGATTCGGTAATTTACCGATTCGTTATTTTAAGGAATCGGTAAAATACCGAATCAGTAAATTACCGAATCCTTAAATCCCATGTAGGGAGCACTCAAGCGAGTACATTTTTGTTTTAAGGATTCGTTATTTACCACCAACTACAGTTTGGTGGTAAATACCGAATACCTTTTAAATAGCAATTGTGTGCTTTTCTAGAAATGCCATGTGGCAGACATACATGCCCTTAGGGCATGTATGTGCGCCACATGTGCACACAAGCACGATTCAGGGGTGCGACAGGGTGTCAATGTGACACCCTGCCACCCTTGAATATGCTTCCCCTATTACCAATTCGGTATTTACCAAATCGGTAATAGTGAATGGCTTCCCATTCATTCCTATGGGCCTCCAGGCCCATAGGAATGACTAGGAAGGTATTCCTTATTACCAATTCGGTAAATACCGAATCGGCAATAACGAATATTACCGATTCGGTAAAATTTACCGATTTTTTACCTACATTCTATTTACCGATTCTTAAATACCAAATCGGTAAAATTCAGTATTTAGGAATCGGTAAACAGAAATTACCTACATATGGCCCATAGTGAGAGTGAGTGAGAGAGAGAGTCAGTCAGTGAGAGAGAGTCAGTCAGTGAGAGAGTGAGAGAGTCAGTTAGTCAGTTAGTGAGAGTGAGAGTCAGTCAGTGAGAGTGAGAGAGTCAGTCAGTGAGAGTCAGTCAGTCAGTGAGAGTGAGAGTCAGTCAGTCAGTGAGAGTGAGAGAGTCAGTCAGTGAGAGTGAGAGTCAGTCAGTCAGTGAGAGTGAGATAGTCAGTCAATCAGTGAGAGTGAGAGAGTCAGTCAGTGAGAGTGAGAGTCAGTCAGTGAGAGTGAATGAGAGTGAGAGATTGAGTCAGTTAGTCAGTGAGTGAAAGAGAGTAAGTCAGTGAGATAGTCAGTCAGTGAGAGTGAGTAAGTCTTTTAGCAAGAGTGAGTCATTCTTTTAGCGAGAGTGAGTCAATCTTTTAGCGAGAGTCAGTCAGTCTTTTAGCGAGAGTCAGTCAGTCAGTGAGAGTCAGTAAGAGAGTCATCGAGAGAGAGTCAGTCAGTGAGAGAGTGTCAGTCAGTGAGAGAGAGTCAGTCAGTGAGAGAGAGTCAGTTAGAGAGAGTCAGTGAGAGAGAGCGAGAGAGAGTCAGTCAGTGAGAGAGAGTCAATCAGTCAGTGAGAGTGAGTCAGTCAGTCAGTGAGAGAGAGTGGGAGAGTCAGTCAGTGAGAGAGTGAGAGACTCTGTCAGTGAGAGTGAGTCAGTGAGAGTGAGTGAGTCAGTCAGTGGGAGAGAGTGGGAGAGTGAGTCAGTGAGAGAGAATGAGTCAGTCAGTCAGTGAGAGTGAGAGTCCGTCAGTGAGAGTCCGTCAGTGAGAGTCTGTCAGTGAGTCTGTCAGTGAGAGTGAGTCAGTGAGAGTGAGTCAGAGAGAGTCAGTGAGAGTGAGTCAGTGAAAGTGAGTCAGTGAGAGTGAGTCGAGAGAGTCTGTCAGTGAGAGTCTGTCAGTGAGAGTGAGTCAGTCAAAGTGAGTCAGTCAGTGAGAGTCTGTCAGTGAGAGTCTGTCAGTGAGAGTGAGTCAGAGAGAGTGAGTCAGAGAGAGTGAGTCAGTGAGAGTCTGTCAGTAAGAGTCTGCCAGTGAGAGTGAGTCAGTCAGTCAGTCAATGAGAGAGAGTGGGAGAGTCAGTCAGTGAGAGTGAGTCAGTCAGTCAGTGAGAGAGAGTGGGAGAGTCAGCCAGTGAGAGAGAGTGGGAAAGTCTGTCAGTGAGTGTCTGTCAGTCAGTGAGAGTCTGTCAGTGAGAGTCTGTTAGTGAGAGTGAGTCAGTCAGTCAGTGAGAGTGAGTCAGTCAGTGAGATTGAGTGAGTCAGTCAGTGAGAGTGAGTCAGTCAGTGAGTGAGAGTGAGTCAGTCAGTGAGAGTGAGTCTGTCAGTCAGTGAGAGTGAGTCTGTCTGTCAGTGAGAGTCTGTCAGTCAGTGAGTGAGTCAGTGAGAGTGAGTGAGTCAGAGAGTGAGAGAAATTCTGTCAGTCAGTGAGAGAGAGTCTGTCAGTCAGTGAGAGTGAGTGAGTCAGTCAGTGAGAGAGAGTGGGAGAGTCTGTCAGTGAGAGTCTTTCAGTCAGGTAGAGTCTCAGTGAGAGTGAGTCAGTCAGTGAGAGTCTGTTAGTGAGAGTGAGTCAGTCAGTCAGTGAGAGAGTGGGAGAGTCTGTCAGTCAGTGAGAGAGAGTGAGAGAGTCAGTGAGAGTCTGTCAGTGAGAGTGAGTGAGTCAGTGAGAGTGAGTCTGTCAGTCAGTGAGAGTGAGTCTGTCAGTCAGTGAGAGTGAGTCAGTCAGTCAGTGAGAGAGAGAGGAGAGTCTGTCAGTGAGAGTCTATCAGTCAGTGAGAGTCTGTCAGTGAGAGTGAGTGAGTGAGTCAGTCAGTGAGAGAGAGTGGGTCAGTCAGTCAGTGAGAGAGAGTGAGAGAGTCAGTGAGAGTTTGTCAGAGAGAGTGAGTCAGTGAGAGTCTGTCAGTAAGAGTCTGTCAGTAAGAGTGAGTGAGTGAGTCAGTCAGTGAGAGAGAGTGGGAGAGTCAGTCAGTGAGAGTGAGTCAGTCAGTCAGTTGGAGAGAGTGGGAGAGTCAGTCAGTGAGAGAGAGTGGGAGAGTGTTTCAGTGAGAGTCTGTCAGTCAGTGAGAATCTGTCAGTGAGAGTGAGTTAGTCAGTGAGAGTCTGTCAGTGAGAGTGAGTGAGTCAGTCAGTGAGAGAGTGGGAGAGTCAGTCAGCGAGAGAGTCTGTCAGTGAGAGGGAGTCAGTCAGTGAGAGTCTGTTAGAGAGAGTGAGAGTGGGTCAGTCAGTGAGTGAGAGAGAGAGAGAGAGTCAGTGAGAGTCTGTCAGTGAGAGGGAGTGAGTCAGTGAGAGTGAGTGAGTCAGTGAGAGAGAGTGGGAGAGTCAGTCAGTGAGAGTCTGTCAGTGAGAGTCTGTCAGTGAGAGTGAGTCAGAGAGAGTGAGTCAGAGAGAGTGAGTCAGTGAGAGTCTGTCAGTAAGAGTCTGCCAGTGAGAGTGAGTGAGTCAGTCAGTCAATGAGAGAGAGTGGGAGAGTCAGTCAGTGAGAGTGAGTCAGTCAGTCAGTGAGAGAGAGTGGGAGAGTCAGCCAGTGAGAGAGAGTGGGAAAGTCTGTCAGTGAGTGTCTGTCAGTCAGTGAGAGTCTGTCAGTGAGAGTCTGTTAGTGAGAGTGAGTCAGTCAGTCAGTGAGAGTGAGTCAGTCAGTCGTGAGAGAGAGTGAGAGGGTCAGTGAGAGTGAGTGAATCAGTGAGATTGAGTGAGTCAGTCAGTGAGAGTGAGTCAGTCAGTGAGTGAGAGTGAGTCAGTCAGTGAGAGTGAGTCTGTCAGTCAGTGAGAGTAAGTCTGTCAGTCAGTGAGAGTGAGTCACTCAGTCAGTGAGAGAGAGTGGGAGAGTCTGTCAGTGAGAGTCTGTCAGTCAGTGAGTGAGTAAGTGAGAGTGAGTGAGTCAGAGAGTGAGAGAAATTCTGTCAGTCAGTGAGAGAGAGTCTGTCAGTCAGTGAGAGTGAGTGAGTCAGTCAGTGAGAGAGAGTGGGAGAGTCTGTCAGTGAGAGTCTTTCAGTCAGGTAGAGTCTCAGTGAGAGTGAGTCAGTCAGTCAGAGTCTGTCAGTGAGAGTGAGTCAGTCAGTCAGTGAGAGAGTGGGAGAGTCTGTCAGTCAGTGAGAGAGAGTGAGAGAGTCAGTGAGAGTCTGTCAGTGAGAGTGAGTGAGTCAGTGAGAGTGAGTCTGTCAGTCAGTGAGAGTGAGTCTGTCAGTCAGTGAGAGTGAGTCAGTCAGTCAGTGAGAGAGAGAGGAGAGTCTGTCAGTGAGAGTCTATCAGTCAGTGAGAGTCTGTCAGTGAGAGTGAGTGAGTCAGTCAGTCAGTGAGAGAGAGTGGGTCAGTCAGTCAGTGAGAGAGAGTGAGAGAGTCAGTGAGAGTTTGTCAGTGAGAGTGAGTGAGTCGGTGAGAGGGAATCAGTGAGAGTGATTCAGTCAGTGAGAGTGAGTGAGTGAGTGAGAGTGAGTCTGTCAGTCAGTGAGAGTGAGTCAGTCAGTGAGTGAGAGAGAGTGTGAGAGTCTGTTAGTCAGTGAGAGTCTGTCAGTGAGAGTGAGTCAGTCAGTGAGAGTCTGTCAGTGAGAGTGAGTGAGTGAGTCAGTCAGTAAGAGAGTGGGAGAGTCAGTCAGTGAGAGAGTCTGTCAGTGAGAGTGAGTCAGTCAGTGAGAGTCTGTCAGTGAGAGTAAGTGAGTCAGTCAGTGAGAGTAAGTGAGTCAGTCAGTGAGAGAGTGGGAGAGTCTGTCAGTGAGAGTCTGTCTATGAGAGTGAGTCAGTGAGAGTGAGTCGGTGAGAGAGTGCAAAAGTCAGTGAGACTGTTAGTTAGAGTGAGTCAGTCAGTGAGAGTGAGTGAGTCAGTCAGTCAGTGAGAGTCAGTCAGTGAGAGAGTGAGAGTCTGTCAGTGAGAGTCTGTCAGTTAGAGTGAGTCAGTGAGAGTAAGTCAGTCAGTCAGTCAGTGAGAGCGAATGAGTCAGTCAGTGAGTGAGAGTGAGTGGGAGAGTCAGTCAGTGAGTGAGATTGAGTGGGAGAGTCTCTCAGCGAGATGCTATCAGTGAGAGTCTGCCAGTGAGAGTGAGTCAGTCAGTCAGTCAGTGAGAGAGAGTTTTGAGAGTCAGTTAGTGAGAGAGTGGGAGAGTCAGTCAGTGAGAGTCTGTCAGTGAGAGTCTGTCAGTGAGTCTGTCAGTTAGAGAGATTGAGTCAGTCAGTGAGAGGGGGAGAGTCAGTGAGAATCTGTCAGTGAGAGTGAGTCAGTCAGTGAGTGAGAGTGAGTCAGTCAGTCAGTGAGTGAGAGTGAGTGAGTCAGTGAGTGAGTGAGAGAGAGTGGGAGAGTCAGTGAGTGAGAGAGTCTGTCAGTGAGAGTCTATCAGTGAGAGTCTGTCAGTGAGAGTGAGTCAGTCAGTCAGTCAGTGAGAGAGTTTTGAGAGTCAGTTAGTGAGAGAGTGGGAGAGTCAGTCAGTGAGAGTGAGTCACTGAGAGTTGTGGGAGCCGGCCTCGTGGCGTGGTCCTGTTTCCCTGCGCTAAGCCGCAAGAGGTCCCATGCACCTCGGGGCTCCTCCATTTTGGACTATACGTCACTCCACGTGACCACCTGTGTGACCCCGCTTCACCCGGCCTCTGTCCCAGCGAGGCCCGACATCAAGGCGCCAACCCCTGGCCTGGGGGATACCACGTGAACCCTTCCCACTCCCGGCGGAGGGCAGTATCGATGGGACCCCCAACCGTCCTTCCACACCTAGGTGCCACCGCCCCACAGCTCTCTGGGGCCTGGCACCTCTCCTGCTGGGCGTCTGGCCGCTCCCTACCCGGCCTCTCTGCCCCTCCGGGCGCAAGGGTCCGGACATCAAAGGGCTCCAGTCCTATATCTGGGGCGACCCGACAACAGGACAGTAGTTGTATCCCGGAGTCAAGAGCCCTGCTGATCGGATCGCGGCTGACCCTACGGAAGAAGACTCATCCTGAACCCACACACTGAGCCCTGCTGACGACGTCGCGGCTCCACCGTGCTTAAAGACCTTCACGAACCTTTGGTGCCCTGCTGACGCTGTCGCGGCCCGACCTTGTGGAAACCTTACCATCAGAGCCCAGCTGACCTCGTCGCGGCTCGACCGAAGCGGACCTACCACCGGAGCCCTGCTGACTGTGTCGCGGCTCGACCCAAGCAGAACTAACACCCGAGCCCTGCAGACGCCGTCGCGGCTCCCCACGTCCGAGCCGCTCTGAGACCCGCACTCAAGGTCTGGCGCAGAGCCCTCCCATACCTGGTTGGTACTAAGACTGTCCCGCTACCCTACCCCTCTAACAGACTTTGAGACTCTTACTGGATCCCTCGATCCCACTGTAAATATTGAACGTACTACTTTTTGATAAAGAACCAAGTCAAGCAACTGATATCGAGTCCTGTGTGGTGGTGTTACTGGGCCTAGTACGATCGTAGGAGAAGGACCTCCCTGCAGGGGCTTCTCAGCGGCGCTCGGCTATACTTGTGCGGTAGGAAGGTGCCCCGGAATAGTCTCCCGGACTCCGCGGTGGTCCTCCCTCCAACATTTGGTGGCCAGCGACGGGATGCGAGCCAGACGCAATCGTACAGGCAAGTAACGCACCCACTACCTGACCAGACGGCAAAAGAAAAAGGGAACCATGGACGGCCAAGAAGCAACCGTGGCCGCACTCTTCCAGCTGGAAAAACTGGAGGAATACACCCACAAAGAACTCAAACAATTCTGCAAAGACAAAGGGATCGCAACCACAGGATTGGGCACCAAGGAAGAGATGCAGAAAGCCCTGAAAGCCTGGACAGAACCCGAGACCACTCCACCCCGAGCCGAAGGGACCTCGGCCCGGGACGGAAACCTGCAGACCCCAACCCCGACAGATGGGGGGCGAGCCGACCCAGAAACCAGCCTTTCCCCCGAAGAAATGCGAGAACGGGAGAGGGTCCGGACACACGAAATGGACCTCGCCCGACTCCGGCTGGACGGTGAGCTCCTACTGGCGGAGAAGAAGATAGCCTTGGAGCAACTACGGCTGCAAGAGGAAATCGAGGAAAAGAAACGGCGTCGGGAACTAGAGGAGAGACGGCTAACCCTCGAGCACGAGAGGAGCCTTAAGGAACTTGAACTCAAAGCTAAAACGGGGGAGACCAGCAACCCCGGAACCCGGGACGCTCTGCCCCTGACCGAGCCAAAGGTTCACATCCCCAAGGATGTCGTCAAAGAGTACTATAAAAATGACGACATCCAGCAATGGTTCCGAGCGTATGAAGTAGCCATGACCTCCCATCGGGTACCCCGGAAGGACTGGGGTGCCGGCCTATGGGGGAGGTTCCTCAGCGAAGGCCGGGATACCCTGCTGCAACTCCCCGACGCGGTGATGACCTCATACGACCACATGAAGGAAGCCCTACTCACACGCTACGGACTATCAGCCGAGATGTACCGGCAGCGCTTCCGGGACTGCAAGAAGCTCCCCGGTACCACATGGTTCGAATACGTGGACTTCTTCAGCCGAGCGTTGGAAGGTTGGATAAAAGGAAGCAAGGTCACCTCATACAATGAACTGTTGGACCTCATTGTCTGGGAGCACCTCGCCAACAACTGCTTTGTTGAACTAAGGCAACACCTCCTGGACAGTAAACTGACCGAGCCCCGGAAGCTCGCCGCCGAAGCAGACCGATGGGTCAACACCCGGGTCCCCCGGAACCCAGTGGGGGACTATCCACGGAGTACCACGGCACCTCCCCGCCAGCGAGGCGGAGGAGGGGGGTCCCACCGCAGTCGAGAATTCCCGGCCGGGCCGCCCAGAAGCCCGCCACGAGGTCAAGCCACCAACCACACTTCCCCGACCCAGGGCCGAAGGGGGACCCCTATCGCACGGCCTGGACCACGACCGACAGTGACCTGCTTCGGCTGTCAGCAGACCGGCCACTATGCGAGCGACCCGGCCTGCCCCGTGAACCGACGGAACGGGACCACTGGGCCTCCTCCCCGACAAATAGCCACCGCAGCCCTGGGGGAGGGAGAAGACGATGAGGAAAACCACGACGACGGGTCCCCCGAGTGGGAACCAGCTGCCATGTCGCTTGTATGCCTGGGCTCCCGAGAAATGGTGCCCTGAGCCGCCATCCCAAGCAACACCCAGAAGTACCAACAGTGGGTCACCATCAATGCACGACGGGCCGAGGCCCTCCGGGACACTGGGGCCATTGTGACCGCTGTCCGCTGCCACCTGGTGACCCCCGAACAAATCCTGCCGCATGTCCTCTGCCCTGTCCGGACCGCGGACAACACCGAGAGCATGTGCCGGATGGCCAGGATCCCCTTCGAGTGGGGAGGAGTGTCCGGCACCCTAAAAGTAATTGTCCGCGACGATGCCCCAGTGGACTGCCTCCTGGGGAATGACCTAGAGAGCTCACCCTGGGCCCAGGTAGAACGCCGAGAGCATCTGGGGATGCTAGGACTGCCCGAGTGGGCCTGCGCCACCACCCGGTCCATGACCGCCCAACCAGCCGCTGCCACGGCCCCCGACAAGCCGACGGGCCCCGAACTATTACCCTCCTCCGGCATGGAGGAACCTGACGAGGAGGCCGGGCCATCCGAACTTTCTCCCGACGAGGCCGCCTCCCTCAGCGAGATCCCCGAGCTGGCCCAGTGGCGCCACGACGGGGGCCCCACCCGCGAACAATTCCAGCAAGAGCAGAAGGCCTGCCCGTCCCTCGAGGGGGCCCGACAGCAAGCGGCCGCCCAGGCTGCGGGGGACCCCACGGGAACCCACTGGGTCTATTGGGACAATGACTTATTGTATAGCGAGCAGAAAGTCGCCGAACTAGGGGCCGGCCGGGTGCTGGTGGTCCCCCTCCGATTTCGAGAGTTCCTCCTGAACCTGGCACATGACGTGCCTCTCGCCGGACACCTCGGGCGGGACAAGACTTACAGCCGCTTAGTGACCCATTTCTATTGGCCCCGAATGAGAAGGGACGTGGACCATCACTGCCGGTCCTGCCCGACCTGCCAAGCAAGCGGGAAGACTGGGGGGAGAGTGAAAGCCCCCCTCCAACCATTTCCAGCCGTCCACACCCCGTTCGAACGAGTGGGAATCGACATCGTGGGGCCCCTCGACCCCCGAACCGCCCTGGGGCACCACTTCATCCTGGTACTGGTCGACCACGCCACCCGATACCCCGAGGCCATCCCACTCCGCACCGTGACATCTCCAGTGGTGGGCCGGGCCCTGATGGGCATCTTCTCCAGGGTGGGGTTCCCCCGAGAAGTGGTGAGCGACAGGGGTACGAATTTTATTTCGAAGTACATGAGATCCCTCTGGCAACAATGTGGGGTCACCTATAAATTCACCACCCCTTACCACCCCCAGAGGAACGGACTGGTCGAGCGGTTCAACAGAACCCTGAAGGGGATGATCAAGGGCCTGGAAGAGCCCCTGAGGAGGAGATGGGATGTCCTGCTGCCCTGCCTCTTGTTCGCCTATCGGGAGGTACCACAGAAATCCCTGGGCTTCAGCCCCTTCGAACTGTTGTATGGGCACCCCGTCCGAGGGCCCCTCAGCCTGGTCAAGGAGGGCTGGGAGGCGGCCGTCCAAGATGCCCCCCCCGACGTCTACCGGTACCTCCTGACCCTGCGGAACCAGACTCGGAAGTTCCGGGCCCTGGCAGAAGCCAACCTCGATGCCAGCCAAGAAGACATGAAACGCTGGTATGACGAAAATGCCTCAGCCATCGAGTTCGAGCCGGGCCAGCAAGTCTGGGTCATGTCACCCGTGGACCCCTGCGCCCTGCAGGACAAGTGGACCGGGCCCTTCAAGGTAGTTGAGAGGAAGAGCCCCGTCACATACCTGGTCGACATGGAGTCCCCGAGGAACCCCCTCCGGGTCCTGCACGCCAACCGGCTCAAGCCCCACTTTGCCCGAACTGAACTAAGCCTACTGCTGGCTACCGACGATGGGGGCGAAAGTGACTCCGAGCCCCTACCAGACCTCCTGGGGTCCTCGGGCCAAGACGGCTCCGTGGAGGGCGTCCGCCTCTCCGCCACCCTGACACCAGAACAGCGCCATGACTGCCAGAAGCTGCTGCAACCCTTCGCTGCCCTCTTCTCTCTCACACCCGGGGTGACCCCCTGGTGCGTCCACGATGTGGACACAGGGGACAGCCCCCCTGTACGACACTGCGCTTACAGAGTACCTGACCGAGTCCGAACCTGCATACAGACCGAGGTCGCCAAGATGCTCGCCCTCGGAGTCATCGAGCCTTCCGACAGCCCGTGGGCCAGCCCGGTAGTCTTGGTGCCGAAGGCCGCAGCCCCCGGCACGGCCCCCGAACTCAGATTTTGTGTCGACTACCGGGGCCTGAATGCAGTCATCAAGACCGATGCCCACCCCTTGCCACGAGCCGACGAGCTGATCGATCGCCTAGGGGCCGCCCGCTACCTAAGCACCTGATCTCACCGCTGGGTACTGGCAGATCAAGCTCACTCCCGGCGCCCAGGAACGATCAGCCTTTTCCACCCCCGATGGGCACTACCACTTTCGGGTAATGCCCTTCGGTATGAAGAACGCCCCAGCGACCTTTCAGAGGCTAGTAAACAAGGTCCTGGCCGGACTAGAAGCCTTCAGCGCGGCCTACCTCGACGACATTGCCGTCTTCAGTGACCACTGGGCCGCGCACTTAGGACACCTTGGGGAAGTCCTGGCCGCTCTCCAAAGAGCCGGGCTCACCATTAAGGCCAGTAAATGCCAGATCGGTCAAGGATCTGTGACCTATCTGGGCCACCAGGTGGGGAGTGGCCAGGTGGTGCCCCTCCAGTTAAAAGTCGACGCCATCCAGGCGTGGGAGCCCCCCGCAACCCAAACCGCTGTCCGGGCCTTCCTAGGCCTCACAGGCTACTACCGACGATTCATCAAGGATTATGGCAGCATTGTGGGCCCCCTTACGGAGCTCACTTCAAAGAAACAGCCCAAGGCGGTGCACTGGACGCCCCGCTATCAGACCGCTTTTGATGCTCTCAAGGCGGCCATGTGCGCTGCCCCTGTGCTACAGGCCCCTGACTACAGCAAGGAATTTGTAGTCCAGACCGATGCCTCGGAGTACGGAATCGGGGCGGTCCTCTCCCAGGTGGACACCAAGGGCCTCGACCGACCTGTGGCCTTTATCAGCCGCCGACTGCTGCCGCGAGAACAGAGGTGGAGCACCATCGAGCGGGAGGCCTTCGCCGTGGAATGGGCTCTCAAGAAGCTCCGGCCCTACCTGTTCGGCACCCACTTCAAGGTCCAAACTGACCACCGGCCCTTGCGGTGGCTCATGCAAATGTGGGGCGAGAACCCCAAGCTGTTGCGCTGGTCCATCTCGCTGCAAGGGATGGACTTCACTGTGGAACACCAGCCCGGTAACGACCACGCCAATGCTGACGGCCTGTCCCGATTCTTCCGCCTCGGCGAGGAGAACCCCCAAGGAGATGGGTGACTCTCCCTGCCTTCAGCTGGGGGGGACACATGTGGGAGCCGGCCTCGTGGCGTGGTCCTGTTTCCTCGCGCTAAGCCGCACGAGGTCCCATGCACCTCGGGGCTCCTCCATTTTGGACTATACGTCACTCCACGTGACCACCTGCGTGACCCCGCTTCACCCGGCCTCTGTCCCAGCGAGGCCCGACATCAAGGCGCCAACCCCTGGCCCGGGGGATACCACGTGAACCCTTCCCACTCCCGGCGGAGGGCAGTATCGATGGGACCCCCAACCGTCCTTCCACACCTAGGTGCCACCGCCCCACAGCTCTCTGGGGCCTGGCACCTCTCCTGCTGGGCGTCTGGCCGCTCCCTACCCGGCCTCTCCGCCCCTCCGGGCGCAAGGGTCCGGACATCAAAGGGCTCCAGTCCTGTATCTGGGGCGACCCGACAACAGGACAGTAGTTGTATCCCGGAGTCAAGAGCCCTGCTGATCGGATCGCGGCTGACCCTACGGAAGAAGACTCATCCTGAACCCACACACTGAGCCCTGCTGACGATGTCGCAGCTCCACCGTGCTTAAAGACCTTCACGAACCTTTGGTGCCCTGCTGACGCTGTCGCGGCCCGACCTTGTGGAAACCTTACCATCAGAGCCCAGCTGACCTCGTCGCGGCTCGACCGAAGCGGACCTACCACCGGAGCCCTGCTGACTGTGTCGCGGCTCGACCCAAGCGGAACTAACACCCGAGCCCTGCAGACGCCGTCGCGGCTCCCCACGTCCGAGCCGCTCTGAGACCCGCACTCAAGGTCTGGCGCAGAGCCCTCCCGTACCTGGCTGGTACTAAGACTGTCCCGCTACCCTACCCCTCTAACAGACTTTGAGACTCTTACTGGATCCCTCGATCCCACTGTAAATATTGAACGTACTACTTTTTGATAAAGAACCAATGTGAGAAGTTGGCCTGATATGTAGTGCTCACTATTCTAGTGATCACTGTGTATCATTCCAAACGACCCTTATTGATGATTGGTTGTAAGACCAGCTATCCTAGTAGCGTGGATACGAGCAGTCTTAGGCTAAACTCTAGAGGGCGTGTTAAGCCAGCTGTTTACCATCACATATACCCCTTGAACACCCAGTGAAAGGACACCACACAAGTTGTTATGGAAATAAAGGATATTTATTTATAACACGACTACCCTGGCTCTTTATGAGTCAGGGAGCTAAGCACAATACAAAACTCTTAGGAAAATACTTCTGGTTGCACAATTTACACAAATGCCCGAGGGCACGAAACCCTTACACTGCAAGTGGAAGGGGAGAGGTTAGAAAGTCTAAAGTTACTGAATCCGGAGTGATCCGATCAGTGGGACTAAACGAAAAAGGAACTGGACACTTGTAAAGCGAACCTGCGATGGAGCACCGAAATGCTCGAGTTACCTAGCCCAGAGGCTGCGGCTGTGGAAGGTTCGGCAAGATGTCGGAAGTCCTCGTTGTAGTCTCAGGAGCCTGAAAGAAGAGTTGCTGGCAGGCGACCAGTGTCGATGTTCAGCGAGATCCAAGCCTGGATCGGTGATGAAGGAAACCTGAAAGCAGAGGGGACTCAGTTCTCAACCGCTAGCCAGCGATCGTGTGGGTACCAGGAGGGTACCGGCTGAAGTCACCTCGACCAGGTGAGTGGATGACGTCGGACTCGGCTGTTCCTCGGACCGGGAGGCGCGGCGGCGACCAGGATGGAGGGCGAGCTGTCCCACGAAGGTGTCTGCTGTCGATGATGCTGGGCCCAGGAATGGGGCAGCGGATCTTGGCAGTGGCAAGCCCACGTGGTGGAGTCAAGATGGCGTCTGGAGTGGACCAGGAGGGTCCGTGTTACTCCTCTGTTGAAGGGGAGCATGAGCCAGTCTGGAGCAACCAGACTAGTGATGAAACAATCGTGGTGCGTCGTGAAGAGGGCCACAAGCCGGTCGGCAAGTGGTCGAACAACGCGGTGAACAGCAAGGAGCGGAAGGGCCCCCACGCAGATCTCGGGGATGCTGGGGAGGCAGACTTCGATGCTGGAGCTGCTCAGGGTTAGGGCTTCTCAAACCCTAGGTGCACTCACTCGAGGGTCCCTCGGTGGGCGTGCTAGATAAGCGTCGTGCAGGTTCTGAAGATGGCCGGTCCCGCAAGTCTCGTCACACCTACGGCTCTCAGCTGGGCTGATGAGGTAGGTAAAAGGTCAGAGATGGCAGGGACTCGGGTCTCGTCGAGCTGGGCAGTCTTGATCCGTAGGAGAGACTTACAGCAAACCGCAAGCGCTTAGGTGGTGCCTGCTGGTGCAGGGTGGCTACTCCTTAGCCACAAGGGAGAGTCTTCAGAAATAGTCAAGAGTTCCTTTCGTGGAAAGTAGTTCAAGATTCAGAGTTATCCGATTATCTGATTATCCAATTTGGGAAGGGGACTCGCTCCTACCTTTATTCTAAGAAAAGGGGCTGGCCCGTGTCTAGGTTCTACCTATGGGTGGAGCCAGGAGGGGGGTGGTTACACCCCTATCCTTTGTCCGGCTTCGCCCCCGCTCAGGGGCTGGTGTGCCCCCGAAACTGGTTTGAGCCGGGCTATGCACAGTGAGCCCCGGGGTGCCACTTGCAATCACCTTCCTTTCAGCCCTGCCTACCTGGGATACACAAACCCTGTCTGGGATGGTGCTAACACCGCCCTCGACAGGAAACCCTTTGTCCAAGCTCCCCTCGCTGGAAGGTTTCCCAGCAGCAGGAGGTCAGACTTGTGTCTGGTGGCAGCATCCATTTTGTGATGCTGAGGCTTGAGTCAACTTTAACCGGGGTTCAAGGTTACTTCCATGTCGTGCCCCTCTAAAAGGGGGGAATGCTAACCCCGTCGCCAGAACTGGTGAGGGGTTCGTATTCCCATTCGTATGACACCTTACTCGACATGTGTAGGTGATGCGATGCCAAAGTTAGCAAATAACCGCGAGGATTATAATGCATTTAAAAGTAGTTGGCCCGCGTCACCATGGAACGGCTATTAGGACTTGGTTCCGCAAGCCGTCGACGGGCTCAGCTCGTGCCAGAGCACCGTCCCACATGATTCCCTGCACTCTGCCTTCAGGATTGATAAGGCCTGCCATAGGAGTGACTGATAGGAATCCATGTGTCCATTTTAGGGTTAGGTGTAGGAATACTACACCTACAGCAACGGGTGATTACACCACGTGGCCCCAGCTGTCGTGCAGCCAGTTGTGTCAGATTTGGGCGGCCATTCCAGGGGTGGCATAATACATGCTGCAGCCCCTGGTAGGCCCTGGGTACACCGATGCCCTGGATACCTGTGGTATGCTGAGACAGGGACTGACAAGGCGGCCCAGTTCCAATTGGTGGATGCACCTAATGTACATGTGTGTTAATTTCGAGAGAGAACAGCTAGGCTGTGGGTCTGATTGGCAGGCCCACAGCCAGGGAAAGTCGTAAACCAATGAAGCAAAAGCAAAAAATCTGGGTGATCATAGGATTGCAGACCCTACTCTCCTACATGACCCCCCCCCAAACTTTGGGACAATAAGCTAACCTTGACCAGGTGAGTCTTCTTGCTCTAAGTGGAAATACCTGGAGAGCCCATCTGCATTGCCATGATCAGTGCCAGGTCTATGCTCCACTGTGAAGTCCATCCCCTGTAGGGAAATGGACCACCTAAGTAGTTTGGGGTTTTCACCCTTCATTTGATTTAGCCACAAGAGGGGCTTATGGTCGGTCTGAATCTTGAAGTGAGTGCCAAACAAGTATGGCCTCAACTTCTTCAGGGCCCAAACCACAGCAAAGGCCTCCCTCTCAATAGCTGACCAATTCTTCTCTCTGGGGGTCAGCCTCCTGCTAATAAAAGCTATGGGCTGGTCATGACCATCAAAATTCAGTTGAGATAGAACAGCTCCCACACCCAGCTCCGAAGCGTCTGTTTGGACAATGAATGGTCTGGAGTAGTCTGGACTCTTTAGGATAGGTGCTGTGCACATGGCCTGCTTTAGGTCATCGAATGCCTTCTGACAGCTTGCTGTCCACTGAACTTTTTTTGGCATCTTTTTACTTGTCAGGTCGTTTAGCGGGGTCACAATGGATCCATAATTTCTGACAAATTTCCGGTAATAACCAGTCAGGCCCAAGAAAGCTCGAACCTGAGTCTGGGTGGTTGGAGGAGCCCAGTCCTGGATGGCCTGTATTTTGCTCTCCAACGGTTGAACCTGGCCTCCACCTACAAGGTGGCCCAGGTATACAACCTGTGTTTGCCCTATCTGGCACTTAGTGGCCTTGATAGTGAGGCCTGCCTTCTGCAGGGCCTCTAACACTTTCCTCAGGTGGACCAGGTGATCCTCCCAGGTGGAGCTAAAGACAGCGATATCGTCCAGATACGCCGCGCAGAAGTCGTCCAACCCAGTGAGAACTCGATTCACTAGCCTTTGGAAGGTGGCAGGTGCATTTTTCAAACCAAAGGGCATTACCACGAACTGATAATGCCCACCCGGGGTAGAAAATGCTGTTTTGGGCTTGGCCTCCTCAGCTAACCTGATTTGCCAATACCCAGCTGTCAGGTCAAACGTACTTAAGTAGCTGGCCGAAGCCAACCGGTCGATAAGTTCGTCTGCTCTTGGTATTGGGTGGGCGTCAGTCTTAGTGACTGCATTGAGACCTCTGTAGTCCACGCAAAACCTCATCTCCTTCTTACCGCCCTGGGTGTGAGGTTTCGGCACGAGAACTACGGGACTAGCCCAGGGGCTGTCCGAGGGTTCAATGACTCCCAGCTCCAACATTTTCTGCACCTCCGTCTTGATGCAGTCTCTGACATGATCAGGTTGCCGATAGATTTTACTCTTTACGGGTAGACTGTCCCCAGTGTCGACCTCATGGGTACACCAATTGGTCTGACTGGGCGTCAGAGAGAACATATGTCGAAAGGATTGAAGAACCTGTTTACAATCCTTTTGTTGATGTCCAGAGAGGCTGCCACAAAAGACAACACCATCTACTGACCCATCGTCAGGGTTCTGAGAAAGCAGGTCCGGGAGAGGGTCACTCTCCTCCTCCTGTCCCTCATCTGTGGCCATGAGCAAGCCCATGCCCTCCCTGTCGACATATGCCTTGAGCCTGTTTACATGGAGCACCCTGTGGGGGCTCCGGGGAGTTCCCAGGTCTACCAGGTAGGTGACCTCTCCCTTTTGCTCAATGATTGTGTGGGGCCCAGACCATTTGTCTTTGAGTGCTGCTGGGGCCACTGGCTCCAGCACCCACACCTTCTGTCCAGGCTGGTACACAGTCAGGACAGCCTTTTGGTCGTGCCAAGCTTTCTGTAATTCTTGGCTCGCCTCAAGGTTTTTAGACGCCTTTTCCATGTACTCCGCCATCCGCGAGCGGAGACCGAGTACATAGTCCACAATGTTCGATGCCGGCTTTCTGAGAGGTCTCTCCCATCCTTCCTTTACCAAACAAAGGGGTCCCCTTACAGGATGTCCGAACAGAAGCTCAAAAGGGCTGTAGCCAACCCCCTTCTGCGGGACCTCCCTGTAGGCGAACAAGAGGCAGGGTATCAGGACATCCCATCTCCGCTTTTCAGGTAGTCCGTGAATCATCCCTTTTAGGGTCCTGTTGAATCTCTCAACAAGCCCATTGCATTGTGGGTGATAGGGTGTGGTGAACTTGTAGTTGACATCACACTCCTTCCACATTGCAGTCAGATATCCCGACATGAAGTTTGCACCTCTGTCTGAGACGACCTCCTTAGGGAAGCCCACTCTGGAGAACACTCCAAGTAGGGCCCGTGCCACCACAGGTGCTGTAGTGTTCCTAAGTGGAATAGCTGCAGGATACCTAGTGGCGTGGTCCACCACCACCAGTATAAACTTGTGCCCTGATGCTGTCTGGGGTTCGATTGGTCCGACAATGTCGATCCCCACTCGTTCAAAGGGTACCCCCACCACCGGTAGTGGTATGAGGGGGGCCTTTGTCGTGCCACCTGACTTACCACTGGCTTGGCAAGTGACACAGGAGCGGCAAAACTCCTTCGTATCTTCGGACATGTGGGGCCAGTGAAAGTGTGGAACAATTCTGTCCCAAGTCTTATTCTGGCCTAAGTGACCTGCAAGGGGAATCTCGTGGGCCAAGGTAAGAAGGAAACCTCTCAGAGACAAGGGGATGACCAGCCTCCTGGTCGCACCAGGTTTGGGGTCTCTTACCTCGGAGTACAGGAGTCCATCGTCCCAGTACACTTTGTGGGTACCTGTGGCGTTCCCTGCAGCCTCAGCAGCAGCCTGCTGTCTGAGGGGTTCAAGGGAGTGGCAGTCTAACTGTGCCTTCCCCAGGTCTTCCCTGGAGGGTCCCCCTGAGCCCAGAAACTCAACCTGACCAGGTTCAAGCTCTTTCGGCTCAGTTTCCCTCAGTTCTTTAAGGTCAGCCTCCTCAGAGACTTGATCCACGACCTGGGGCAAGGGGGAAGGCGAAGCCTTACCCTTACTGCTCCTCTTCTTGGAAGGTGTCTGGTCCGTTCTTCCAGGATCCAGCACCTGTTCAGTGGGGCATCTTTTGGCCTGTGACCTGGTCACAGCAAGGACATATGCTGGCAAGCCTAACATTTCCATGTGAGTCCTCTGCTCCACTTCTGACCATTGTGACGTTTCCAAATCATTGCCCAACAGACATTCTATGGGGAGGTCTGAACTAACCACAACCTTTTTCGGGCCACTTACCCCTCCCCAGGAGAAATCAACAACTGCCATACTGTGATTGGTAGTGACGTTGCTGGCATTGGTCACTAGGTAACTGGTACCTAGCATGATCTGTCCAGGGTCCACAAAGTTAGGCGTCACCATGGTGACACTGGCACAAGTGTCCCTGTAGGCCTGAGCCACTTTTCCATTAATCAAAGGTGTCTGTCTGTATTTGCCCAAAGTATTGGGACTGGCATCAGGGGACATATCCATATCCCCTGTACAGACAAGGACGGCCTGAGTGAGCGTGCCGACTAAGTCGTCACTCCCCTCGGTTCCCAAGGTTAACCCAACTAATGCCTTGGGAGGCGCACTACCACTGCTGACTGTACTAGGGGGTGCAGGTGCCTTAGGGGCTGCAGTGGCAGGAGTTTGCCCTCCTTTCTTGGTGCACTCACTAAACCAGTGAGTCTTACTTTTACAGTATTGGCACCACCTTTTTGACTGGCCTTCTTGAGTCTTCTTCTTCTGTGAAGCCTGACCCCCACCCTCTTTGGTTTGTTGGGGACCTGTCGAAGACTTCTGGTCATTTTGTTCGTTCTTGTTACTACCCTTTTGGTCTGCTTTCTTCTGACCACCCTGGTTCTGCTTGACCCTTGTTCTGACCCATCTGTCTGCCTTCTTTCCCAATTCTTGGGGAGAGGTCAGATCCGAGTCGACAAGGTGCTGATGCAACAATTGGTTCTGACAGTTGTTTAAAATCTGTTCTCGCATGATAAGATTGTACAATCCTGTGTAATCAGTAACCTTGCTACCCAGCAACCAGCCTTCCAAAGCCTTAGTGGCACAATCGACAAAGTCAGTCCAGTCCTGAGACTGAATTTTCTGGGTGTCCCGGAACAGCACCCGGTACTGTTCCGTGGTTAAGCCGAACCCATCAATCAGTGTGTTCTTCAGGACTTGGTAGTTGTTAGCATCCTCAGCTCTAGTAGTGAGGAGCTTGTCCCTTCCTTTACCTTCAAAGGAAAGCCACAGTATAGCTGCCCACTGACTTGGGGGGACGCACTGGACAGTGCAGGCCCTCTCCAAGGCAGTTATCCACTTGTGGATGTCGTCCCCTTGTTTAAAGGGGGGCACTATTTTACTCAGGTGTCTAGTGTCTATACCCCTGTCTTTCTCTCTATTGAGAATGCTGCCACCAGTGGGATCTAACCCACTTAACTTCTGCTCCCGTGCCAGGGCAAGTCTTTCTTTGGCGAGGGCAAGTTCTTCCCGCTCGATCCTCAGATTGACTTCCCTCATCTTCGCTTCATGCTCCCTTCTCTGAGGGGACGTCATTCCTCTCTGAGAAGATGCCTGAGAGACATGTGTATGAACCGATCTGCCAGAGCCTCTAGAGAGAGACCTAGCTCGTCCGTTCCCAATGTTAGGCCTGCTCGAGCGTGGGCCCGGGGCTCCCCCAGTTCCATTCTCATGCCTGCTTAAGTTGGTCCTTGTAAGCCTGCCGACTACTACTGGACCTTTGTCTGCCTCGTCTCCTGATAACTCCTCCTCGTCCTCCTCCTCTGTGTGGAGGTCGAGGTCGGGGTCACCGAGGTTTCCCTCTAAGGGAGGCATGTTCCCATCTGCACTGGGGGGACCTGTATTAGAGGACCTCCTAGCATCGTACGCCTCTAAGAGACCTATCAGAATTGCGATGGTAGGGTTAGAACCCTGGTTTAGCTTCCTGGAGGCACACAGTTGTCTCATCTCCTTGAAGCTAAGAGTTGCATATCGTGACACGACCTGTGGAGGGTCACTGACCACTAAGGGAGTCTGCGAGGACTCTCCGTGGACCGACATGCTTTTCTAGTGAGGTGTAAGTGATGCACCTACCTACACTATGTGTTTACCTACTGATCCCTTGCTAAGAGTTGTAGTCAGGGTGTGCTAAGCCCTGTTACACTACAACAGCCGGTGCAGTAGAACTCGGAGTATTCTAAGTTAAGTTATATGTACCTGGGTACTTATGTGATCTTTCACTTCGATATTCTTAGGATACGTGTGTGGTAAAACAACAGCAAGCTCAAATCCCAACCGCTGCTCACCAATGTGAGAAGTTGGCCTGATATGTAGTGCTCACTATTCTAGTGATCACTGTGTATCATTCCAAACGACCCTTATTGATGATTGGTTGTAAGTCAACCTTATAGACCAGCTATCCTAGTAGCGTGGATACGAGCAGTCTTAGGCTAAACTCTAGAGGGCGTGTTAAGCCAGCTGTTTACCATCACATATACCCCTTGAACACCCAGTGAAAGGACACCACACAAGTTGTTATGGAAATAAAGGATATTTATTTATAACACGACTACCCTGGCTCTTTATGAGTCAGGGAGCTAAGCACAATACAAAACTCTTAGGAAAATACTTCTGGTTGCACAATTTACACAAATGCCCGAGGGCACGAAACCCTTACACTGCAAGTGGAAGGGGAGAGGTTAGAAAGTCTAAAGTTACTGAATCCGGAGTGATCCGATCAGTGGGACTAAACGAAAAAGGAACTGGACACTTGTAAAGCGAACCTGCGATGGAGCACCGAAATGCTCGAGTTACCTAGCCCAGAGGCTGCGGCTGTGGAAGGTTCGGCAAGATGTCGGAAGTCCTCGTTGTAGTCTCAGGAGCCTGAAAGAAGAGTTGCTGGCAGGCGACCAGTGTCGATGTTCAGCGAGATCCAAGCCTGGATCGGTGATGAAGGAAACCTGAAAGCAGAGGGGACTCAGTTCTCAACCGCTAGCCAGCGATCGTGTGGGTACCAGGAGGGTACCGGCTGAAGTCACCTCGACCAGGTGAGTGGATGACGTCGGACTCGGCTGTTCCTCGGACCGGGAGGCGCGGCGGCGACCAGGATGGAGGGCGAGCTGTCCCACGAAGGTGTCTGCTGTCGATGATGCTGGGCCCAGGAATGGGGCAGCGGATCTTGGCAGTGGCAAGCCCACGTAGTGGAGTCAAGATGGCGTCTGGAGTGGACCAGGAGGGTCCGTGGTACTCCTCTGTTGAAGGGGAGCAAGAGCCAGTCTGGAGCAACCAGACTAGTGATGAAACAATCGTGGTGCGTCGTGAAGAGGGCCACAAGCCGGTCGACAAGTGGTCGAACAACGCGGTGAACAGCAAGGAGCGGAAGGGCCCCCACGCAGATCTCGGGGATGCTGGGGAGGCAGACTTCGATGCTGGAGCTGCTCAGGGTTAGGGCTTCTCAAACCCTAGGTGCACTCACTCGAGGGTCCCTCGGTGGGCGTGCTAGATAAGCGTCGTGCAGGTTCTGAAGATGGCCGGTCCCGCAAGTCTCGTCACACCTACGGCTCTCAGCTGGGCTGATGAGGTAGGTAAAAGGTCAGAGATGGCAGGGACTCGGGTCTCGTCGAGCTGGGCAGTCTTGATCCGTAGGAGAGACTTACAGCAAACCGCAAGCGCTTAGGTGGTGCCTGCTGGTGCAGGGTGGCTACTCCTTAGCCACAAGGGAGAGTCTTCAGAAATAGTCAAGAGTTCCTTTCGTGGAAAGTAGTTCAAGATTCAGAGTTATCCGATTATCTGATTATCCAATTTGGGAAGGGGACTCGCTCCTACCTTTATTCTAAGAAAAGGGGCTGGCCCGTGTCTAGGTTCTACCTCCGGGTGGAGCCAGGAGGGGGGTGGTTACACCCCTATCCTTTGTCCGGCTTCGCCCCCGCTCAGGGGCTGGTGTGCCCCCGAAACTGGTTTGAGCCGGGCTATGCACAGTGAGCACCGGGGTGCCACTTGCAATCACCTTCCTTTCAGCCCTGCCTACCTGGGATACACAAACCCTGTCTGGGATGGTGCTAACACCGCCCTCGACAGGAAACCCTTTGTCCAAGCTCCCCTCGCTGGAAGGTCTCCCAGCAGCAGGAGGTCAGACTTGTGTCTGGTGGCAGCATCCATTTTGTGATGCTGAGGCTTGAGTCAACTTTAACCGGGGTTCAAGGTTACTTCCATGTCGTGCCCCTCTAAAAGGGGGGAATGCTAACCCCGTCGCCAGAACTGGTGAGGGGTTCGTATTCCCATTCGTATGACACCTTACTCGACATGTGTAGGTGATGCGATGCCAAAGTTAGCAAATAACCGCGAGGATTATAATGCATTTAAAAGTAGTTGGCCCGCGTCACCATGGAACGGCTATTAGGACTTGGTTCCGCAAGCCGTCGACGGGCTCAGCTCGTGCCAGAGCACCGTCCCACATGATTCCCTGCACTCTGCCTTCAGGATTGATAAGGCCTGCCATAGGAGTGACTGATAGGAATCCATGTGTCCATTTTAGGGTTAGGTGTAGGAATACTACACCTACAGCAACGGGTGATTACACCACGTGGCCCCAGCTGTCGTGCAGCCAGTTGTGTCAGATTTGGGCGGCCATTCCAGGGGTGGCATAATACATGCTGCAGCCCCTGGTAGGCCCTGGGTACACCGATGCCCTGGATACCTGTGGTATGCTGAGACAGGGACTGACAAGGCGGCCCAGTTCCAATTGGTGGATGCACCTAATGTACATGTGTGTTAATTTCGAGAGAGAACAGCTAGGCTGTGGGTCTGATTGGCAGGCCCACAGCCAGGGAAAGTCGTAAACCAATGAAGCAAAAGCAAAAAATCTGGGTGATCATAGGATTGCAGACCCTACTCTCCTACAACCAAGTCAAGCAACTGATATCGAGTCCTGTGTGGTGGTGTTACTGGGCCTAGTACGATCGTAGGAGAAGGACCTCCCTGCAGGGGCTTCTCAGCGGTGCTCGGCTATACTTGTGCGGTAGGAAGGTGCCCCGGAATAGTCTCCCCGACACCCCGGTGGTCCTCCCTCCAACAAGAGTGAGTCAGTGAGAGTCTGTCAGTGAGAGTGAGTGAGTGAGTCAGTCAGTGAGAGTGGGAGAGTCAGTTAGTGAGAGATTGGGAGAGTCTGTCAGTGAGAGTCAGTCAGTGAGAGTCAGTCAGTGAGAGTCTGTCAGTGAGAGTGAGTGAGTCAGTCAGTCAATGAGAGAGAGTTTTGAGAGTCAGTGAGAGAGTGGGAGAGTCTGTCAGTGAGAGTCTATCAATGAGAGTCTGTCAGTGAGAGTGAGTAAGTCAGTGAGAGAGTGGAAGAGTCAGTTAGTGAGAGAGTGGGAGAGTCAGTCAGTGAGAGTCTGTCAGTAAGAGTGAGTCAGTGAGAGTCTGTCAGTGAGAGTGAGTGAGTCAGTCTGTCAGTGAGTGAGCGTCTGTCAATGAGTCTCTCAGTTAGAGAGAGTGAGTGAGTGAGAGTGGGAGAATCAGAGAGTGAGAGTGGGAGAGTCTGTCAGTGAGAGTGAGTCAGTGTGAGTGAGAGAGTCAGTATGTCAGTGAGAGTGAGAGAGTCAGTGTGAGTGAGAGAGTCAGTGTGAGTGAGAGTGTGAGTGTGAGTGAGAGTGTGAGTGTGAGTGAGAGTGTCAGTGTCAGTGAGTGTCAGTGTCAGTGAGAGTGTGAGAGAGTGAGAGTCTGTGAGAGTGTCAGTGAGAATGTGAGAGAGTGAGAGTCTGTGAGAGTGTCAGTGAGAGTGTGATAGTCAGTGAGAGTGAGTCAGCCAATAATGCAAGGTATTTGCAGTTAGGGTGAGTACTCTAAAGCTCAACTTTCATTGTGACAATGGTTCAAATATAAAACCGTACATGTTTGCAGAGTTTAACGATTTGTGGCTATTCCTAATGCTCTGAGGATACTACATTATTATATGCAAATAAATACATGCAGAACAAATAAAATAAACAATTATAGTGAAGACTTGAATCCACATGTTCTGAAAACCTGTAATTTCCCATCTTTCAAAAGAGCACAAGCAGCAGCTGTTTTAAAGCACTTGTGCTTGTGCTCGTCATTGCTAATTTATATTAATTGATTTAATTTTAAAGTAATTCAATTAAGATAGAGAGAGCACATCGGGTAAGGATTACAACGCACCTGAGAAAACACGTTAAACTCTTATCTTATCAAGCCCGGGAGTGGTGCGTGCGTGAAAAATTGTAAATTGTAAAAAAATGTAAATGGATACTTGTATAGCGCACTACTCACCCGCAAGGGTCTCAAGGCGCCTGTACGAATACCGCTGTGGAACCCATCCTGGCTTTCCCTGTGAGGCGTCCACTCCTGGGCACCCCCAAGGTGGAGGCCAGGCATCCTTAGCGTTGTGGGGGCCGTTGTGGAGATTAAGCAAGCTATTGCCCAGAGTTGCAGAGTGGGACTCCATGATTGGAATGGCACCTGAGGCGAGAATTATCAGGTCCGTGGAATTTTTGAGCCCAAGACCCGCCGAGGTGGGGAATTGAACCCTGGTCCCGGGCTAGACCTCTGCATCAGGGTCTGCCGCTCTAATCATTGAGCCACACGTGCATGTGCATTCGCACAGTCTTCACTTTTTCAAGCACTGCACTCGTGCTTGTGGCGCGCCGCTGCACGCTCCTGCAAGGTGGATGCCGCCACAAGCATGAGTGGAGTGCTTGAAAAAGGGAAAAACGACAGCTAAAGGCCCTCCTACACAGCGCATGCACGCTGCGTAGGCGAGACCTAAAAAGCAACCCTCTGCATCCCCGTACCCGATTTGAGCCAGCACCATCCTTGCTTGTTTTATTCCTTTTGAGATAGGACACATTGTTGTCTTCTCAGGATTTCTCTGTCTACTTATGTGCTTTTCGAAAAAAGTGCATGTCGGCTCCTCATTTCTGAATAATCACACAGGGTGCACTTTGAACTCCTGAACATCATATAAACAATAATGATTATTCTTTCTCACTATCTATCAGAAAGGTTCCAGATAATAGGCAGTTTGCTGTTGACAAATCACTGGAGCTGAGCTGTGTTTTTTTCACTCATAAAGGGCAGAGAAGCGGTTTGCTTGTCATGGGTTATGTTTGGTTTTTCAAAAGGGAAATTTTTAGAGGTGCCCTGGGCAGATGGACAGATTGGTATTTCCAAGTGCATGATCTTTGTGCCTTTCCCAAGGGAAGAAATAACATACCATAGGGAAGGATGGTTGACAGCTGTCCTTTTTAAGGGGTCTTAAGACAAGCATTCAGCTTACAAAATACAACATTTGTATTATTTCATCTCAGTTTCCAAATATAAGGCATATAAACAATTGCATCCATCAGCACGGTTTTGTAGGTGACTCCAAAAGCTACGAACATATACCAAAGTTCCATAACATGTACAATTAAACTTATCAAAGATGACTCTGACACAGGAACAATTCAAAGATTTAGAGCATGCCAAGCAAAACACAATTTCGTCTGCTGGAGTGCTCCCCATACACATTAAAAGTGCAACTTTTCCACCCTTCTCAAGTAATAGTGTGCCATTACCTGATGTCCCTATAGTGCTGCTGCCTTAGCTCGCCCTACAAAAGTTCTGATCCTTCTCTGAAGTATGCAGACTACATTTTAATATAGCTACTGAATGAGCTGATGCCATCCCTGTTTGTATTTTTAGATCATACACAATGCTCTCTACCCAATAGTCTATCTCTACTGACGTGCTTTTCTGAAACCTGCACGCGGGCTGCAGTGCTCACCTCAGAATATTCACACAGAGGGTCATGGAAAGTAATAAAATATGGAACACAGACAGACTGCTTCAGATCACGTACATTGCCCGTGTATATGTGAGTGCTTAGAAGCATATGTGCTTGTGTCTGCGTGTACTTGTGTGTGCCTGAGTGTTTAGAAGCATGTGTGTGTATGCTTGTGTGTGTATGTACTTGTGTGCTTTTCCGAAACTGCACGTTCCGCCAGCTAACCATGGAATAATCACACACAAGCTCATACATAGCAAGCGATTTAAAACACAGAGGGACTGCAGATCCCGTGCATTGCCAGTGTGTGCGTGAGTGCTTACTTAGAAGCATGTGGTTTTGTTCGTTTAATAATACTGCATAGTATCGCAATGCTAGCCATGTCATAGAGCTTTAAAATAAGTGACAAAGCCAAATAGTAGAGCAATTTGGCTTTGTCAGTGTTTTTTGCCATTTTGTACTGCAGCACGGCTGCTGTAGAGTATGGTTGAAAGTAAAAATTAAAGTGCTATGAGGCAGACAGTGTTGACTGCATCATAGTGTTTCTTTTCTTTCAGCCACGGTGCACAGCAGCCACCCTGTTGTAATACATGGCTAAAAACCATTGACCCAGCCAATAGATCTTGCATAGGTGCGACCTGTTAGCTTTGCCAATGCTTTTTTAATTAAGCATCTTTGTCTAATGGTGATTTGTACATGTTTTCCTCTAGTACGAGGAAGTGCCATGCACACATTTATTTCTGATAAAAAAATTGTCATGTAATCTGTTCAATTAGTTCCAGGATCATACATATTAGAACACATTTCCCTTGTTATATTTTGTGCTCGTAGGAGATGACTCTTTCTCCTTAGACTTACTAAAGATGTTCTTCTGCACCTCTGGCACAGTGTGATAAGGATGGGGTTTTCTTATGTAAACAGCGGCCATGCTGAATGTGGTCAGAGGCACTTTAAACTAAACTTATCATGGAACACTGCTGTGAGCTGAGACTGAGATGCAGCCCTGCTGACCCCGATCTTCTTCCTGAGAAAAAAGATAGCTGTGGAAGAGGAATGTGCACACCTGCTAACTTAGACAGGTGCATTTGTTAATCCACTGAGGCTGGCTTCCTGACACCTAATGCCAAGGTGTAGGGTTAGAACATTCCAACAGGTCTGGCAGAAGGGTACTCCCTCTATGCTCTTGTTAGTGTAGAAGTACTAGTGACAGATAGGAGTAACATTAGGAACAACTAACATGGTTGTATTCTTTGTGTTTTCCACCATTCTAATAATGCCTATAACAATGATGTGTTTCATCTGTCTAATAAGCATAGTTCACATTTTATTTACAAGGATTAGAGCTTCTCAATAAACATTTGAAAATGCATGATCGTTTCTTGTCTTCGTAAAACCTTGAGCATGCCAAAATGACAAACAAAAGGGTTAGATCTGTTTCCACAAATCCCTTGGGAATGAAAGTGGTCATCTTCGAGGTTACCAGTAACATCTATATCTCTGAAAGGATAGGGGTTTAGATTTGATGCTATGAGCTAGTCAAAAACCCACATTTACTGACTATATGAGTAGATCAATCAATCAATCAATCATAATATTTATAAAGCGCACTACATACCCGAGAGGGTCTCAAGGCGCTGGGGGAGGGGTGGTGCTGCTACTGCTCGAAGAGCCAGGTCTTGAGAAGTCTTCTGAAGGTGAGCAGGTCCTGGGTCTGCCGCAGGTGGGTAGGGAGAGTGGCCGATGTTTCGCCGTTGTCCAGATGGGCCATTATGTCATCTGTGGCGGCGAAGAGGGCTGTCTCTGTGCTGTGGTTTCTTCTGAATCCGGACTGGGATGGGTCCAGGATATTGTTGACTTCGAGGTGTCGGGTCAGTTGCCTGTTGACGATTTTCTCGATGACCTTTGCCGGGAACGGGAGCAGGGAGATGGGTCAGAAGTTCTTGAGGTCCTTAGGGTCCGCCTTGGGCTTCTTGAGGAGGGCATTGATTTCGGCGTGCTTCCAGCTTTCCGGAAAGGTGGCTGTCTCGAAGGAGATGTTGATCACTTTCCGAAGTTGGGGTGCGATGGTTGCGTCGGCTTTGTTGAATATGTGGTGAGGGCAGGGGTCTGTCGGTGATCCTGAGTGGATGGAGTTCATGGTCTTGCGGGTTTCGTCGTCGTTGACGTTGGTCCAGGAGGTCAAGCTGTTGATGCGGGTGGGATTTGCGGGTGCGGCGGGGTCTGGTGTTATCAAAGTTGTCTTGTGTTGAAGCTGTCGTGGATGTCGGTGATTTTGCGATGGAAGAAAGTGGCCAGCGCGTCGCAGAGTTCCTGTGAGGGCGGGATGTCGTTGGTGTTAGCGCTGGGGTTGGAGAGTTCTTTCACGATGCTGAAGAGCTCTTTGCTATCGTGTGCATTGTTGTTCAGGGGGGGTTTGAAGGCAGATCTCTTGGAACACCTAATGAGGTGGTGATGTCTGCGGATGGCATCTTTGTGGGCTGCGTGGCAGGCCGGTGTTTGTTCGTGGGACCACCTCTTCTGTAGTCTCCTGCAGGTGCGTTTGGAGGTCTGGAGTTCTTTGGTGAACCAGGTGGCTTTGTTGCTGGTGCGGCTGTTGGAGGGTTTCTTGTGCGGGGCGAGGGTGTTGGCGCAGTCATCGATCCACTGACTGAGGTTGCGGGCGTCGTCGTCTGTATCAGTGTGTTCGGTGGATGGGTTCAGGGTGAGGGTGGCGGCCAGCTGGTCCTCGGTGACTTTGCTCCAGCAGCGCTGGGGCAGCTGTTGGGCATGGTGGTGCATTGTGGTTTTGTTGTAGATGAAGTGGACGCAGCGGTGATCGGTCCAGTGGAGTTTGGTGGTGTGGATGAAGGAGACGTGGTTGCTTGTGGAGAAGATGGGGTCAAGTGTGTGGCCGGTGACGTGGGTGGGATCGGTGACGAGCTGTCTGAAGCCAAGGTTGGCGAAGTTGTCGATCAGGGTGGTGACGTTGACGTCGTTGTTGTTCTCGAGGTGGAAGTTCAGATCCCCGAGGAGAATGTAGTCCGTGGAGGCGAGAGCCTGGTTGCTGACGAGGTCAGCGATGTCATCACTGAACCGTGGCTGGGGTCCGGGGGGTCTGTAGACGAGGGTTCCTCTAAGGGTGGTGTTGGGGTCGGTGTGGATCCGGAAGTGCAGGTGTTCGGCGGTGCTGAGGGTGTCGTCTACGTGTGTGGAGACCTTGAGGGTGGATTTGTGGACGATGGCTATTCCTCCTCCAGTTTCGTTGGTGCGGTCTCTGCGGGCGATCTTGTATCCGTCCGGGATGGAAATAGCTATGTCTGGAGCTGAGGCATCGTTCCACCAGGTCTCGGTCAGGAAGGCGACATCTGGGGCGGTGGTGTCGAGCAGGTCCCACAGCTCGACGGCGTGTATGCGTGCGGAGCGGGTGTTGAGGAGTATGCAGCGGAGGTGGTTGGGTCCTGTCCTTGGTGGTTTGGTGGCTCTGTCGCAGGTGAAGCTGCAGGTGCGGCAGGAGAAGGGTCCGTGGGTGTGTTTCGGGGCGGCCTGGAAGCAGCTGTGGTCTCGGCCGGTGTTGAGTGCGTGGAGGGTGCTGGCGTTGTATCGAGGTCTGGCGATGTGGAGTGTGCGGGGGCCAGGTGTTCTGGTGCTGGGCGCGGTCCAGGCATGGACGGGTGCAGACGGGCTTGCCTCTGGCGCGTCTCCAGCACGCCAGCGGCACGGCCGCACAGCGGCCGTCATAAGTAGGGAGGGGATGTATGACGTTACAACGCATGCTTTTACACCGCATGCCGTTACAACGCATTTTTTACACCGCAAGATCTGTTACAACGCAAGCCTTTACAACGCATGCTTTTACAACGACGTACACTAGATGGAGTGCTTACATTAGAAATGTATAATTTACTATTCTAACTCCAGTCCACGTTGCAGTAGGGAAGGTGTTTGGATAGTAAAACTACACTATTTCTAATGTTAGCACGCCATCTAGTGCATTTCGTTGTAATGGCATGCGTTGTAATGGCATGCGTTGTAACAGATTTCGCGTTGTTACAGTTTCGTTGTAATGGTAGTGCGGTGTAAAAGTTGCGTTGTAAACGTTGTATACCGTAGGGAGGTGGGAGGGAGGAGCAGCTGGGAGGAGGGTTGGAGCAGCGAATGGGAGTGGGGGGTGGGGCCGCAGGGGAGGCAGCGGCGGGAAAGGCGAGGGAACAGAAGGCAGGGGGGCGGGGCCACAGGGGAGGCAGCGGTGGAAGAAGGGACGGCGAAAAGCGGGTCGGAGGAGAAGGGCAGTGAATGGAAAGAAAAAAATCAATACAGTAGCAAGGCAGACAGTAAATACAAGTACAGTTATACCAAATACAAGTACAGTTATACCACACAGTCAGAGCGGATACCAGAAGTGAAGACAGCAGCCCAGGGGGGCCTTGAACACACAAACACTCAGCAGCAACAGGCACAGGAAGCCGGCGCAGTCAGGTGGAGCTGCGCGGCGTGGGGAGCGACCTGCCAGACCAGGGTCAAGGGTCGCTTCGTAGACTAAGGGCCTGATTTAGATCTTTCTTTGTGTTTTGTTAACTTGTCTTTATTAATGACATTGCATCATATCACATAGCTGAATTCATCATATGTATGTTGGAATATATCAACAGTTTTTGCCCATGACGGTGTTCAACAATCTCCACTCACCCAGTGGATTAGTATACATAGCAATGCACATTGATTTTTTTTTTTATTCCTTCTTCCATTCACTAGCGACAAGCAAAAGGTTTAAAGAAGCGTAAATAAACTAAGAACATGCCCAGCCCTTGTGTATGAAATGTAAGTGAATTTTTTCCCTCTCTTTTTTTTTTCTTTTTTACCCCTTCCTGTAGCTGTTTAGGCAGACTGGTTTATCTGACTTGGTGTTTGTGTGAGAGAGCCATTCGTATTTCCTGCACTAGACACCGGTGGAGCGTGTTTGTGGGATTGTGTGGGTGCAGCTTCGTCATCATTCTGGACTGTCGTCAAGGACATTCCTACCAACATTTGCCCCCACTCTGCCAAGTATCTCTCGGCATTCTCATCCTCTCTCACACCCCTGAGGCGACACTCTTTGGCCACGTCCCACTCCCGCATTCCTCTCTCCACTTATCCAGCGTGGGGGTGTAGAGAGGATCCAGTGTATTGCAATCCAACTTTTTGCCCGAACCGGGCCCAACATTACAAACTTGTGCTGTATTTGCGTCCTTTTTTTGGCATTCAAAGGACACGCAACAAGCACTGCTTTATGGAGACTTCCATTTGCACTGCTGTTGCGGTTGCGGTGCGGACTGTGTCACCTGATTCCAATACGTTTGCAGTCTCTTCCAACTCCAGGTCATGCGTAGGAATGTGGCAGGGTCAGTACCGCATCGTGGACAGGCTGAGGTTAGCCCTAGAGTGAACCGCTCCCGACGCTGTGGAGTCAGATAGGTGCAGGGCAAATAAGAGAATTGGGTAAGTTTGAACCTGGCATTGCTAGTTGCTTCTGCCACCTGCGCCAATGCCCTTTTCCATTCCTCGTCCGTCAGTGGGAGCAGTAAGTATGCCTCCCATTTCCCTCTGGCCACTGACAAATCAATTGTACGGTCCTCCTTCAGCGCCTTGTAGATGCGTGAGATAAGCCCTCTGCTGGACCCTGGGTTCAGCAGTGTTATCAACGTGTGCAACTCCCGCGGCTCCTCCGGAAATGTGGTCCAAATCTCTCAGACTGCGTGAAATTTTTGCATATGGTAAGAAGTGACCTACTGGTATTTGGAACCATTCTTTTGCCTCATCGAATGTTAGAAAAGTTCAGTTCAAGGACATGTCTCCAGCCGTTACACATCCTCCTTTATACTATTTTGTGATTTCCATGGTTGTCTAAATATTTTGTAATGCCTGTAGCCACCAGAGCGGGAGCGCACCGGCATAAGGGGCCCTACGAAGAACCAAAGCGACTGCCTGTTCCCAGGCTTCTACCACTCGCCATATTATATGTGGGCAGTGCTGGTGGACCCTCGAACCCATCATAAGGAACCTTGGCAGTCTTGACCCACCACTCCACTCCCCCAGCAGTTCCTTCTCAACCGTGCGCTCTTCCATGCATCACTGTGCTGCGTACAGCAGTAATATTGCTATATAGTATATTCTAAAATCTGGGAGACCCATATTAAATTCAAGCTTCTCAAGTTTAACTCTACTCCATCCCTCGGCCCACATCAGTGAGACTAGTAGACTGTTCAGAGTATTAAACGTGGACTTTGGAATACTACAAAATGAGTTCAATCAATCAATCAATCATGGAACTTATATCGCGCACTACTCACCCGTAAGGGTCTCAAGGCGCTTGGGGAAGGGGGTCTGCTACTGCTCGAACAGCCAGGTCTTGAGCTGTTTCCTGAAGGCCAGGTGGTCCTGGGTCATCCGCAGGTGGACGGGTAGGGAGTTCCAAGTCTTAGCTGCCAGGTAGGAGAATGACCTTCCTCCAGCGGTGGCTCTCTGGATGCGAGGGACGACGGCGAGGGCGAGGTTAGCGGAACGTAGCCGGCGGGTGGGCGTGTAGAAGGTGAGGCGGCTGTTGAGGTACCCTGGGCCTAGGTCGTGGAGGGACTTGTGTGCGTGGGTGAGGAGTCTGAACGTGATCCTCTTGTTGACA
Organism: Triturus cristatus; assembly: GCF_964204655.1. Taxonomy (NCBI): domain Eukaryota; kingdom Metazoa; phylum Chordata; class Amphibia; order Caudata; family Salamandridae; genus Triturus; species Triturus cristatus. Next base: position 564,192,793 of record NC_140590.1, read on the forward strand.
GGGAGCCCGTGCAGGTCTCTCAGGTGGCACGAGATGTGGCTGCGTCGGGGGACGTCCAGGATGAGTCGGGCGGAGGCGTTCTGGATACGCTGAAGTCTTTTCTGAAGCTTGGCTGTAGTACCGGCGTAGAGGGTGTTTCCGTAGTCTAGTCTGCTGGTGACGAGAGCGTGGGTGACCGTCTTCCTGGTCTCGGTCGGGATCCATCGGAAGATCTTTCGGAGCAAGCGGAGGTTGTGGAAGCAAGCTGAGGAGACGGCGTTGACTTGTCTGGTCATCGATAGGGAGGAATCCAGTATGACGCCCAAGTTGCGTGCGTGGTCCGTCGGTTCAGGTGCGGTGCCTAGTGCCGGGGGCCACCAGGAGTCGTCCCATGCGGAGGGTGATGGTCCCAGAATGAGGACTTCTGTCTTGTCCGTGTTCAGTTTCAGGCGGCTGATGTTCATCCATTCAGCGACGTCTGTCATCCCTTCGTGCAGGCTGGCTTTGGCGGTGTCGGGGTCTCTGGAGAGGGAGAGAATCAGCTGGGTGTCATCGGCGTAGGAAATGATGTTGAGGTTGTGTTGGCGTGCGATGGCAGCGAGGGGTTTCATGTAGATGTTGAAGAGAGTAGGGCTGAGCGACGATCCTTGCGGGACGCCGCAGATGACTTCGGTGGCCTCGGAGCGGAACGGAGGGAGGCGTACTCTCTGTGTTCTGCCGGAGAGGTATGAGATGATCCATTCCAGAGCCTTCCCTTGGATGCCGGTGTCGTTGAGGCGTTGGACTAGTGTGCGGTGGCAGACAGTGTCAAATGCTGCGGAGAGGTCTAGGAGGATGAGTGCCGCTGTTTCGCCGTTGTCGAGCAGGGCTCGGATGTCGTCGGTGGCTGCGATGAGGGCTGTCTCGGTGCTGTGGTTGGCTCTGAATCCGGACTGTGATGGGTCGAGGGATCCGTTCGTCTCGAGGAAGGCTGCCAGTTGCTTGTTGACGACCTTCTCGATGACTTTGGCCGGGAAAGGAAGGAGCGAGATGGGGCGGTAGTTCTTGAGGTCGGTCGGGTCCGCTGTTGGTTTCTTCAGCAGAGCGCTGAGTTCGGCGTGCTTCCAGCTCTCCGGGAAGGTTGCTGTGTTGAAGGAGGTGTTGATGATGTCTCGGAGGTGGGGTGCGATGGTAGAGGCTGCCTTGTTGAAGACATGATGGGGGCACGGGTCGGTCGGAGTTCCGGAGTGGATGGTGTTCATCATGCGTGACGTGTCTTCGGGGGTCACCTCGGTCCATGTCTGGAGGGTGGCGGCGGGGCGCGAAGGTACAACCGATGGGTGCGGGGGTGAAATGTCGAAGCTGTTGTGGATGTCGGCGATCTTGCGGTGGAAGTACGAGGCGAGGGAGTCGCAGAGGTCCTGTGAGGGAGTGATGTCGTTGTTGCCGGTGCTGGGGTTGGAGAACTCCTTGACGATGTTGAAGAGCTCCTTGCTGTCATGGGCGTTCTTGTCCAGTCGTTCCCGCAGAGATTTCTTCTTGGTGGTGCGGATGAGCTGGTGATGTCTGCGAGTGGCGAGTTTGAGTGCTGTTCTGTTGTCGGCGGTCTTGTTGAGGAGCCAGGCCTTCTCGAGGGTGCGGCAGGCCTTCTTGGAGTCCTTGAGTTCGTCGGTGAACCAGGGGGCCTTCTTGCTTCTGGGTCTGGAGGGGGGGTTCTTCAGTGGGGCGAGGTCGTCGGCACAGGAGGTCAGCCACTGCGTGAGGTCGAGGGCAGCTGTGTTAGGGTCCGTGGTCCTGGCAGGTGGGCTCTGGCTGAGGGAGGTGGCGAGCTGGTCGGCGGTGATCTTGCTCCAGTTTCTGTGGGGAGCCTGCTTCGGGTGATTGTGGACCGTGTTCTTTCTGAAGCTGAAATGGACGCAGCTGTGGTCGGTCCAGTGAAGTCCGGTGGAGTGGCTAAAGGTGACGTGCTTGCTGGACGAGAAGAGTGGGTCGAGCGTGTGGCCGGCGAAGTGGGTGGGGGTGTTGACCAGTTGCTGAAGTCCGAGGTTGGCGAGGTTATCCAGCAGGGCGGTGGTGTTGTGGTCATTGTTGTTCTCCAGGTGGAAGTTGAGGTCCCCGAGGAGGATGTAGTCGGCGGAGGGGAGGGCGTGAGGGCTGATGAAGTCGGCGATGTCTTCGCAGAACTGTGCGCGTGGTCCCGGGGGTCTGTAGATGAGGGTGCCTCTGAGGGTAGTCTTGGGGTCGGTGTGGATCTGGAAGTGCAGGTATTCGGCGGCGTTGAATACGTCGATGGAGTCAGTCGAGATGCGAATGGTGCTCTTGTGTACGATGGCGATGCCTCCTCCGGTCTGGTTGACGCGATCCTTCCTGATGATCTTGTAGCCGTCCGGGATGGCTATGGCGATGTCGGGGGCTGAAGAGTCGTTCATCCAGGTTTCCGTGAGGAAGGCGACGTCCGGAGATGCGGTGTCGAGGAGGTTCCAGAGTTCCACGGCGTGTCTGTGGACGGAGCGGGTGTTGAGCAGGATGCACTTGAGGTGGTTGCTGTTGTCCGTCTTGGTGGGCGTGGTGCTTGTTTGGAGGCAAGAGAAGTTGCAGGATCGGCAGGTGAAGGGTCCATGGGTGCGTCGCGGGGACGCTCGGTAGCATCCGGGGGCTCGGGCGGTTTTGAGTGCGATGAGCGTAGCGAAGTCGTAGGTCCTGCGGGGGGGCTGGCGGGCGCGGGGACCAGGGAGTCTGGCGCTGGGCGCGGTCCAGGCACGGACGGGCTTACCTTTGGCGCACCTTCGGCGCTCAATCGGCGCTCCCGCTGCGCGCGTCCGCTGCGCGGTCGCGGAAGGGGCGTCATAAGTAGGAGCCCGGAGGGAGGGTCAGCAGGGAGGCGGGAGGCTGGGTAGCCAATGGGCAGTGAGGGGAGGCGGGACTGCGGGGACCGGAACAGGGAAGCGGGAGGAGGGGAAAGAGTGACCGGGGCAGTGGCGGCGGAAACGGCGAAAAAGAAGAAAAACAAGCAGGCAGCGAGCGGAGGCCGGTACCTGAGAGCGGCGGAAGGAGGTAAGTGGCGCCAACGGGGGTTGCAGTGGGTGAAAGGCAGCGGCAGGCGTAGGCAGCGGCAGGCGTAGGCAGCAGCAGGCGTAGGCAGCAGCAGGGGATAGGAGCGACCGCCTGTGGGTCACAGGGGGGTCACACTGACCAGCGCGGTGAGGATCCCTAAGTAGGAGCCCGGAGGGAGGGTCAGCAGGGAGGCGGGAGGCTGGGTAGCCAATGGGCAGTGAGGGGAGGCGGGACTGCGGGGACCGGAACAGGGAAGCGGGAGGAGGGGAAAGAGTGACCGGGGCAGTGGCGGCGGAAACGGCGAAAAAGAAGAAAAACAAGCAGGCAGCGAGCGGAGGCCGGTACCTGAGAGCGGCGGAAGGAGGTAAGTGGCGCCAACGGGGGTTGCAGTGGGTGAAAGGCAGCGGCAGGCGTAGGCAGCGGCAGGCGTAGGCAGCAGCAGGCGTAGGCAGCAGCAGGGGATAGGAGCGACCGCCTGTGGGTCACAGGGGGGTCACACTGACCAGCGCGGTGAGGATCCCTAAGTAGGAGCCCGGAGGGAGGGTCAGCAGGGAGGCGGGAGGCTGGGTAGCCAATGGGCAGTGAGGGGAGGCGGGACTGCGGGGACCGGAACAGGGAAGCGGGAGGAGGGGAAAGAGTGACCGGGGCAGTGGCGGCGGAAACGGCGAAAAAGAAGAAAAACAAGCAGGCAGCGAGCGGAGGCCGGTACCTGAGAGCGGCGGAAGGAGGTAAGTGGCGCCAACGGGGGTTGCAGTGGGTGAAAGGCAGCGGCAGGCGTAGGCAGCGGCAGGCGTAGGCAGCAGCAGGCGTAGGCAGCAGCAGGGGATAGGAGCGACCGCCTGTGGGTCACAGGGGGGTCACACTGACCAGCGCGGTGAGGATCCCTAAGTAGGAGCCCGGAGGGAGGGTCAGCAGGGAGGCGGGAGGCTGGGTAGCCAATGGGCAGTGAGGGGAGGCGGGACTGCGGGGACCGAACAGGGAAGCGGGAGGAGGGGAAAGAGTGACCGGGGCAGTGGCGGCGGAAACGGCGAAAAAGAAGAAAAACAAGCAGGCAGCGAGCGGAGGCCGGTACCTGAGAGCGGCGGAAGGAGGTAAGTGGCGCCAACGGGGGTTGCAGTGGGTGAAAGGCAGCGGCAGGCGTAGGCAGCGGCAGGCGTAGGCAGCAGCAGGCGTAGGCAGCAGCAGGGGATAGGAGCGACCGCCTGTGGGTCACAGGGGGGTCACACTGACCAGCGCGGTGAGGATCCCTAAGTAGGAGCCCGGAGGGAGGGTCAGCAGGGAGGCGGGAGGCTGGGTAGCCAATGGGCAGTGAGGGGAGGCGGGACTGCGGGGACCGGAACAGGGAAGCGGGAGGAGGGGAAAGAGTGACCGGGGCAGTGGCGGCGGAAACGGCGAAAAAGAAGAAAAACAAGCAGGCAGCGAGCGGAGGCCGGTACCTGAGAGCGGCGGAAGGAGGTAAGTGGCGCCAACGGGGGTTGCAGTGGGTGAAAGGCAGCGGCAGGCGTAGGCAGCGGCAGGCGTAGGCAGCAGCAGGCGTAGGCAGCAGCAGGGGATAGGAGCGACCGCCTGTGGGTCACAGGGGGGTCACACTGACCAGCGCGGTGAGGATCCCTAAGTAGGAGCCCGGAGGGAGGGTCAGCAGGGAGGCGGGAGGCTGGGTAGCCAATGGGCAGTGAGGGGAGGCGGGACTGCGGGGACCGGAACAGGGAAGCGGGAGGAGGGGAAAGAGTGACCGGGGCAGTGGCGGCGGAAACGGCGAAAAAGAAGAAAAACAAGCAGGCAGCGAGCGGAGGCCGGTACCTGAGAGCGGCGGAAGGAGGTAAGTGGCGCCAACGGGGGTTGCAGTGGGTGAAAGGCAGCGGCAGGCGTAGGCAGCGGCAGGCGTAGGCAGCAGCAGGCGTAGGCAGCAGCAGGGGATAGGAGCGACCGCCTGTGGGTCACAGGGGGGTCACACTGACCAGCGCGGTGAGGATCCCTAAGTAGGAGCCCGGAGGGAGGGTCAGCAGGGAGGCGGGAGGCTGGGTAGCCAATGGGCAGTGAGGGGAGGCGGGACTGCGGGGACCGGAACAGGGAAGCGGGAGGAGGGGAAAGAGTGACCGGGGCAGTGGCGGCGGAAACGGCGAAAAAGAAGAAAAACAAGCAGGCAGCGAGCGGAGGCCGGTACCTGAGAGCGGCGGAAGGAGGTAAGTGGCGCCAACGGGGGTTGCAGTGGGTGAAAGGCAGCGGCAGGCGTAGGCAGCGGCAGGCGTAGGCAGCAGCAGGCGTAGGCAGCAGCAGGGGATAGGAGCGACCGCCTGTGGGTCACAGGGGGGTCACACTGACCAGCGCGGTGAGGATCCCTAAGTAGGAGCCCGGAGGGAGGGTCAGCAGGGAGGCGGGAGGCTGGGTAGCCAATGGGCAGTGAGGGGAGGCGGGACTGCGGGGACCGGAACAGGGAAGCGGGAGGAGGGGAAAGAGTGACCGGGGCAGTGGCGGCGGAAACGGCGAAAAAGAAGAAAAACAAGCAGGCAGCGAGCGGAGGCCGGTACCTGAGAGCGGCGGAAGGAGGTAAGTGGCGCCAACGGGGGTTGCAGTGGGTGAAAGGCAGCGGCAGGCGTAGGCAGCGGCAGGCGTAGGCAGCAGCAGGCGTAGGCAGCAGCAGGGGATAGGAGCGACCGCCTGTGGGTCACAGGGGGGTCACACTGACCAGCGCGGTGAGGATCCCTAAGTAGGAGCCCGGAGGGAGGGTCAGCAGGGAGGCGGGAGGCTGGGTAGCCAATGGGCAGTGAGGGGAGGCGGGACTGCGGGGACCGGAACAGGGAAGCGGGAGGAGGGGAAAGAGTGACCGGGGCAGTGGCGGCGGAAACGGCGAAAAAGAAGAAAAACAAGCAGGCAGCGAGCGGAGGCCGGTACCTGAGAGCGGCGGAAGGAGGTAAGTGGCGCCAACGGGGGTTGCAGTGGGTGAAAGGCAGCGGCAGGCGTAGGCAGCGGCAGGCGTAGGCAGCAGCAGGCGTAGGCAGCAGCAGGGGATAGGAGCGACCGCCTGTGGGTCACAGGGGGGTCACACTGACCAGCGCGGTGAGGATCCCTAAGTAGGAGCCCGGAGGGAGGGTCAGCAGGGAGGCGGGAGGCTGGGTAGCCAATGGGCAGTGAGGGGAGGCGGGACTGCGGGGACCGGAACAGGGAAGCGGGAGGAGGGGAAAGAGTGACCGGGGCAGTGGCGGCGGAAACGGCGAAAAAGAAGAAAAACAAGCAGGCAGCGAGCGGAGGCCGGTACCTGAGAGCGGCGGAAGGAGGTAAGTGGCGCCAACGGGGGTTGCAGTGGGTGAAAGGCAGCGGCAGGCGTAGGCAGCGGCAGGCGTAGGCAGCAGCAGGCGTAGGCAGCAGCAGGGGATAGGAGCGACCGCCTGTGGAGTTCTGCAGGATATACAGGCAGCAGGGCTGCATCACCATTTTTGCTATGGCCACTCTCCCTATGACCAAGAGGGAAAGCTTATTCCAAAATGTAATTGATGCTTTTAGTCCTGTGAGGACCTTACCCATGTTTAATGCGTATTGGGCTTCTGTCTAGTGGGTTACCTGAAGGCCCAGGTATCTGAAATGGTCACTTTCCCAATCTAATCCTCCCTCCAGGAGGTTCCGTGGTTCTCCGCGTGCAAGGGCCGCTAGTGGGAATAATATTGATTTCTGATGATTAATATGGAGGCTGGACGCCGAACCAAAGGAGGACAGTACCCCCAGAACCACAGGGATTGCCTCTTCTGGCTGTCGAATGTATAGGAGTGCGTTGTCCGCATACAAGGAGATCACATGTGTACAGCCATCTATTGTTATGCCCCAGCCTCACCGCCAGGTGTTCCATCCCAAGAGCAAAAAGCAGTGGGGATAGTGGGCACCCCTGCTGTGTGCCCCTTTCAATCTTTATCACCTCTGATACCCGACCCCCATTCCGCATTCAGGCTCTCGGTTGGTGATAGAGCAGTCTGATCCAGGCGATATATTCCCTGGCGAATCCCATTATCCTTAGTTCCTCCCAGAGATATTCCCATCGTAAAGTATCAAAGGCTTTTTTGATATCTAGGACGACAACCGCAGGCCAGAGTTCACTGTCGACCACCGAATGTAGGACATGAGACAACCTTCGTATATTCGTGTGTTCCTCTCCCCGGTATGAGCCCACACTGGTCCTTGTGCACCACGGAGGTCACAACTCTACTATATCTCATGGCCAAGACTTTAGCAAGTAATTTAGCATCTACTCCTAGCACTGACAAGGGTCTGTATGTCCCTGGGTTGTCTGCATCTCTGCCAGGCTTAGGTAGGATGACTATCTGCGCCTCCCTTATAGATCGCAGTAGACTTCCTGCCCTTTGTGCCTCCTGTAGGGTCTCCAGCAGGCGCAGCCGAGCAGGTTGATTTAGAGTGACCTATGCTTTGTAGTGCCTCCTGTAATTCCTCTAGTTGGAGTGCTACTTTCAGTTCCTCACTCTGCTCCTCGTGAGGCGTGGGAGATGGATGTCTGGGAGAAACTCTCCCCCTGCAGGCGACGCCTCCCCTGGGACCTCACGGTATATTTCGGCTGAATGATTGAACAGTACTGTATTAACACCTACCTGTGTGATGGCCATGGTTATATCAGGGCGTCGTAATGTAAATATAAGGGGGTAGGGCACGCCAAGCAATTTTGTTTGTGGTACAGCTCCACATGCCTCCTGAGAAAGCAGGAAATGGTTGAGCCTACTATACACCTCGCAAGCTAGTGTGTAACAGGTATAACCCCGTTCACCCACATACGTTTCACGCCAAATATCTATACAGTGTAGTTGGCTCATCACCTCACTCAGATCAGTCGACATGTGAGGTTTAGTGTGCTCTGTTTCGGTGGGTGTCCATCTAGTGAGCCGTCCAGCACGCAGTTTAAATCTCCTGCACATATTAATGGCATCCCAATGTAAGGTAGGAGTAACTTCTCTATGGCGCTAAAAAACACACCATCATCTATATTTGGAGCATAGATGTTCGCCAGGAATACCTCCACGCTATCAAGCTCACCATGTACTATCACATACCTGCCTTCCACATCTGCCTCGTGGATGCAAACTATCCTCTCCATTTCTTATGGAGTTTCTGTGTCTCAGTGTCTAACAGGTGTGTCTCTTGTAACATTGCAACATGAGTGACCTGTCGCCGTAAATATGTTTGTACTCCATAGCGTTTCACAAATGAATTTAGCCCCCTCCCATGTTATGATTTCATACTGTCCCATATCTCCCAGTCTGTGCCTGCCCTGCCAATTGTGTATACGGTCTGTGTTCTGCCACCATTGCCGCCAGATGGAATTGTAAACTGAACATTTGGAACAAAGCACCCCCCGGGTCGACATTGCATCAACAAAACAAGCATCCCCATACATTCCCTAATTCTGCAACCCCAACCCCAACTTCTGAACTTCACCAAAGATAGTGCTCTTCTTGAACTTACATCCGTCAGAGGCGCCCCCCAACTGCGGTCGCCACGCACAGCCACACATACAACTATCAATTAAGAACACTCCCACTTTCAGAGCAAATGACAGCCTATAAGAAAGAATACCCAAATCTACAAAATTAATAATAGAAAATGAATGAGAGCAAAAAGATTAAGTAGGAAACAACAATTCAGAAAAGAGTTGAAAAGAAATTTTGGGGGGAGGGAGATGTCCGCCCGTCTGATACTGGTGCTCATCCTAGTCCATTCCTTCCGTTAATACAGCGGGGTAAAGCCAGTACAGGAGGGTCCTGAGCATTTCCGCCACCCAGAATCGCGGTCTTAGGCGGACCGAGCCTCTGGCGATACAGTGGACCAGTAGAGTTTGGAAGCTCCCGTTGCAGCTGATCCGATTGGTGTGATGGCTGACACCCCCCGGTCTTCCGGGAGAAAATACGAGGGGACCTGTCTCGGAGCCCCCACACTGAAGTCCTGTTCGCAGAGAGCAGGAGTGGCAATGTGGGCTGGCCTGGCCGGGGGAGTTGCGCCGGGGCCTGCAGGGCAGAGGGACCTCGGATGAGAGGCGGCGTGCCTCCCCCACAGTGAGACCGTTGTTGGCCGTTACTGAGGCTAAGAGGTTTACAGGAGGCAGGCCCGGCGGTCCAGGTGCCGAAGCCTTTTCCGAGTGAACCCTTCTCAAGAGATGGAGCGGCTGGGGTCCAGAGCTGCGTAGGAGCACTATGTAGAGGTGTTAGCCTGCATCTGTCCCCAAGCCCAGACGAGTGAGGTGAGGCAGCAGGGCCCAGTGGACAGTGGAGCGATCTTTGAAGACCCCTGCCGGAGATAAAAGCATCAGCGCATGGCCAGGAGGTGCAGAGAAGATGAGCCAGTGGTCCTGACGCCGAGGCCTTGGCTGACTGAGTCCCCCCCAGGGGGTCAAGTGGCCTGGTCTGAGGCCAAACAGGTGAAACCGAGACATGGAGGAGGCAGACCACATCTGTCCCTGAGTAAGGTGAGGTGAGGTGAGGTAGCTTGGCCAGGCGGACCGAGGAACTAATCATGGAGGCCCTCGGGGGAGCCAACAGAAGCAGAGCCTGTCTGAGACTGAGAGCTTTGAGGGAACGCGGACATGGAGGTGGTGCTCCTTGTCCCCCCTTATGGGAGGTGGCACCCCCTTGGACCCTAGCGGAGCAGTTAACTGAGGTGTCCTCCCTTTGGCCCCCCCTCCAGAGTGGCACAGTTAGGGATGGAGGTGGCAGGCTGAGCGCTGAGCCCACTAGGGGAGTGGATCTGGGGCCTACCTAGGCCTGCCGACTTGGGGCATCGCAGGAACGCATCTTGTGGGGCCTCATCGGAGCCCAACTGAATGGTACAAAGAACAGTGCCCAGGAGGCCTATATGAGACGGACCTTGGCGCCTCGGCATGTGGAGGCAGAAACATAGAGGAAGCAGCCGACAAGTCCACCGAGCCAAGCACGGGGGTTGCAGAGCCCGCCACATCGAGATTGGTGGTGCATGGAACAAGAGACCACGTGAGGGGTGAGAGGAAAATGTACAAGCCCCCGGCACACAGAGGTGAGCGGAAAGGGTCCCTCAAAGCGGCGTACTTGCAGCTGTGCACCCATACAGAGAGGTTGAAGCATTAAAGCCTATAACTCCACCAGCCCAGGCCAGGAAAGTAAGGTGAGGCGCCAAACTTGACAGGAGTACATAGCATCCACTCTCCCTCCCTCTGCAAGTGTGGGACTAGGTGACAGTCACCCATATTTAACCCTGGGCGTAGTGGGCATAGTGGGGTTACGTGGAGCATTGCGTAGTGTGGCCAAATCTATGCACGCGCCGACTGCCTCCCGCCCACCCTCCTTTTAAAATAAGTTAAACTATGATAAAAAAATAAAATATAATGCCTTACCTGCAGCGCGGCGTCCCGGGGATCCCTCTTCCTCGTTGACAACTTCTTTTCACAAATGCACATGCACGGACGCCCGCGCATGCGCATTTCTTGCGAGAAATGCGCGGGCGTCCACGCATGCGCATTTGTGAAAAGAAGTTGTCGTCAACGAGGAAGAGGGAGCCCCAGGACGCCGCGCAACAGGTAAGGCATTTTATATAATTTTTGTATCATAGTTTACATTATTTTAAAAGGAGGGGGGGCGGGATGCGGGATGCGGGCGGCGGGCGGCAGGCTGCTCTGCTTTGCCCTGGCGTGTGCGTAGCGCTGCCTGCTACGCCTACTTTGTAAACCGCGAAGCAGGCAGCGCTACGTTCACTCCGTGGGAGAAGCGGAGTACTATGCCCGGTATTACCCATATTACGTTGTAAGTTGCAACACCGCACCGAATATAATAAGGCACCCTCACCTTACAGAAGACTGACAAGTAAGGCGACACACAGGGCTTGGACATATTACCTTGGACGTTGCCGAGGCCAGTGCAAATGGTATCCCACATCATGTCTGGGAATCATGGACAGACCGTAGACCCCCCCCAGGTGCAGTGAGAATCATAGATGTCAAATAGAAACATAAGGTCAAGGGGAGCACCCCACAGCCAAGGTAAAGAGCCATACCATGGCCAAGGAAAGACCTCAGAGAGGGGTGCAACAAATGGAAATGGATCACTACACAGCTCAGGGGGTACCTCCGAGACCAGACTGTCCACAGGGGGCACCACCAGGGGATGACACAGTACAGCCAGAACCCACGGGAGCCCAAATCCTTGCAGCTATTGAAGCTTCCAGTGCAACCGTCCAGGCAAAAATTGACGCAGTGTCTCTGTGAGTGTGATTCTTCTGTGTTGGCGTGTGTGCCTGCGAAGAAGTGAGTTTGGGATAGGGGTGGAACTTTAGATTTGGGATGAGGAAGGGACCTGAGTTGGGAAACAAGGTTGGGCTGTTAGGAAGGCTGGGTCAGTAAGGAGGCAAGTGGTGCAAATTATCTTAGCAGGCCAGACATTGAACTATGAATAGCTTCCAGGTCTGCTACCATTTGTTGCATTTGGCAACTAAAGTCCTAGATGCCATTCAAGAGTGTAGTCTGGCCTACAGAGATGCTGTGTAAGTGATCAATAGCCTCCTCACTCAGTGCAGCTAGGGTGAAAGGTGCAGGGGGTGAGGGGCCTGTGGCGAAGAAGACCCCAGCCCTTTTAGGGGGGTGGATTTGGCCAACTTGAGGGGGAGCAAAAGGGAGGTTGGAGATGGGTCTCAGCATGGAGAACAAGGATGCAGGTGGTACAGTTCATGTAAGGTCGACCACCGCTAGGGACTGGTCACTCCTGGAGGCATCAGAAGATATAGATGAGCTGGTGGCCTCCAGTCCCCTTTTTCTCCATACCACTGTGTCAATCGGTGTATATGGTCTCACTACCCAAAAGACAGTGGCCAGCTGCTTCCCTGTCGTGGCAACTGTCCCTTTCACCTGCTCCTGTAGATGCTGAAAAGTCATATACAGTAGTTTTATTGTATCTGTGTAAATAGAGCTGATCATGAACTTTTTTCTCAAACCATTTTCAAATTTTCAGATTTCACCTGCTTCAAAGCTTTGAAACTTTGTTTCATTTTCATTATTATTTCATTCAGGTAGGGAACATCTTCAGAAACCATTTGGTCCAATTTATGTAAATTCCCAATATTGCTCCTATATCATTTATGATCTTATCTCTGAACAATTTTAAATTCACTCCAGGAACTGTTTAAAATCTCTGAATGGTTCTGATTTGTTGTTTCGAATGGTGAACGTATGTCACAAAAAGAACATAAAGGAAAAAGACACTTGTACAGTGTGTGTACAATGCAAAAAAAGTTGAAATATATGTATATATAAAAACTCAAATATGAATCAATGTGTGTTAACTATTACTGCACTGTTCTACCAATATTTGTAGGACCTGAAAGCCTTTTCCCTTTGTTTGGACATTTCACAATGGTAACACTTATTTCAAGTTACTTAAGTATTTTTCAAATGTTAAAAATATTAAATGGAATGAGTACTGAAGTTGCTCATTAATGTATCATGCCCTATGTGTTCATTTATTCTGTAGAAGAAATTAGGAAAGAAAAGTTTGGGGGAATTAGCAAATTAGTTCTAAGGTATAAGTGAATACGTAGGGCTTGATACATTCCTAATCTCTTTATTACAGAGCAATAATATTTTTACAATTGATTCCAAAATATCTTAAGTTATTTCCAGTTTGTTTTCAAATTCTGAAAATATTCCAAAAATATGCTGGCTTTCACTTTAGGCAAAATTGGTACAACATCACCGTAAATATTTAATAAACTGATTCATATACAATTTAAATGCAAATCACAATATACAACAGATCACGATTGCTGCATTCCTACAATTTCATAATGAGTCATGAGTTGTGCCTGATTTAGAATTTTCAAGATGGCATACTCCAACATATATCTGATGGAACATTCCATCTGCAAAAGTCCCTTTAAGTATCCTATTTTCATTCATCATTGATTTATCATCTGGACATAAAAATGGACAATTAAAAAAAAGTTTGGAAATGTGTGTTACTCTGTCACCAATGTGTACAAATTCCTGTCTGTTTTTTCAAAAATGTATTCCTATCAAAATTGTTTTTCAAAAACAGGCAGGCTTACATGCACACTTGTGAAGGAGTAAGACGTCATGCAAATCTGTCACTTGTAACCCTTCCAGTGCATCTGTAGCACCTGGCCGTCTGCGCATATGGCACTAGAAATCCCTCTGGTGCGGGCTCTGAACAGCCTCGGGAGCTGGGGAAGGGCTTCCCCAACTCCCAAGGCTGTTCTGCTGGTTTTATGGAAATGACAATCAGCACACATGTCGCGCTGACGTCATTTCTCTGAAAACGAAACGGCTCATTTCAGTATCACTTTCTGCGTGCTCAGGGAGCTATCTCAGCCCCCGAGCACGTAGATAGATAAGAGAGGTATCATTGGAAAGGGGAGAATATCCCAAGCAAGGATACAGCCAATGGACACCAGAGAGGGGGCAGGGCCTTTGCTCCCCCAATTGTTCTTGGGGCTTTTCAGTCTTTCTGCTCCCTGAGGGGCAGATGGGGGCAGTAGCCTCCATTCTGCCACAAGGAGGCAGAAAGCCCACTAGATGCCAGGGAATATTTTTTTAATTGTATTTAGGGATGGGGGCTGCCTGAGAAGGCCATGCCAATGCCCCCACCCCACAAAATTCCACAGCCTTTCTCCCCCTGGGTGGCAGATGGGGGCAATAGCCCCTAGATCTGCTCCCTAAGGGGGCAGAAAGCACACTAGGCACCAGGGATTTTTTTTTTATTTATATAGGGGTGGGGGCTGCCCAAAACGAGCCTGCCAATGCCCCTGCCCCCAAAAAAGAATTTCACCATCTTTCTGCCGCCCAGGAGGCAAATGGGGGAAAAAACCCCTGATCTGCCCCCTCGGGGGCGGAAAGCACACTAGGCACCAGGGATTTTTTAAATGTAGATAGCGGTGGGGGCTGCCTTAAATGGGCATGCCAATGCACCCAACCCCCATAAATGTCACAGTCTTTCTTCTCCCCAGGAGGTAGATGGGGCAATAGCCCTTTATCTGCCCCCCGGGGGGCAGAAATCCCTCTAGACACCAGGGACTCTGTTGTTTTTTTATTCATAGGGATGGGGACTGCCCAGAATGGGCATACCTATGCCCCATCCCTAACACATTTTACAGAGTCTTTCTGCCCCCCAAGAGGCAGATGGGGCAATAGTCTCTTATCTGCCCCCCTGGGCGGGGGGGGGGGCAGAAAGCCCCCTAGACACCAGGGATTTTGGGTTTTTTTATAGGTAGGAGTGGGGGCTGCCCAGAATGGGCATGCCAATGCACCCACCTCTCTAAAACAATTGCCACAACCTTTCTGCCCTCCCCAGGAGGCAGATGGGGCAATAGTGCCATATCTCCCCCCCCAGGGGGGCAGAAAGCCCACTGATGACATAACTGATGGCTTCTCAAATTACATCAGTGATGATATCAGTGATGACATCATCCAGTGACTGTGAGTGTTTATAAAATGTTTATGAGTGTTATATATATACAACTAGGTGCATTGGTGTATCAGTGGGTGTATAAGTGACTGTTTAGATGACTGAGTGGGTGTGTGACTAAATGTGTAAGTGAGTGATTAGGTGTCTCAGTGAATGTATGGAAGAGTGACTGGTTGTGTGAATGCATCTTTCTGTCAGTTGATGTCTAAGCGGGTGTTTGAGTGTGTTTGTCAAGAATCAGTCCCAGGTCCGATACTCCTCAGGATTCGGGCGACGCTATATGGGGTCCACCTCTCGACGTCACCAACTTCCTGCACTAAAGGCACGGAAGACTGGAGCAATCGAGCGAGGGAAGGGAAGGATGGGAACAGCGGGGAGTAGAACCTGTAAAGAAAAGTTAACATACAAACAATAACATAATACAATGCAAGACAAAGTACCTACTCTCAGTAATTCTCGCTACTTGGCACAGTTCTGCTAATGAGCTTCCTTATTTCCTCATAAACAAGCATACCATCACTCTATTTTGTAACCATACACAACGTGCACACGCTGACCAAGCAATAGATGACCCCAGTATGTCTGGGTTATGACCCTGTATATTATTGGAGGTACTAGATAGGATTGGCAGCCTTCTTCACTACGTTTGTTTGTGTGAGAGGCTCGGGTATTTATCTGTGGAGTTGTCAGGACTCTAGGTCGATGCACCCATACAGTATTCAATACAGCAGAGAGCGGTGCCCCCCGTCTGTATCCCTTTGGAGGGTATTGTTCTATATGTCCTGAAATGGTTCTATCAATAAGTCTGCCGGATTGTCTCTCCAGCGATGAGCTCGAATTAACTATAAATGACACCCCGTCTGCCTCTGTACCTGACCAATCTCCTAATCGCTGTATAGGCGGTTTCTTCACCGCGATGCTAGCTACTAATAACCACAGGTCTTACTCCAGACCATTACGGGAGTTCAGAGAACGAAATGAATTGCAAGAGGCCCACCCGGAAAGGGAAACATTTAAGTTGCACTAGTACTCGTCCTCTTTGGGACTCGGGCGCACACCCCCCGTCAGCTACTTGCAGTTTTTGCCGGTTTAACAGGAACTCCGCCTGCGATATCCACGACAGTCGTATCGTGTACTTCTGACCCCTCCTGAGGTCAGTTCGGGAGTCGGAACAAAAAAGCAGTGTTTGCCTCCGGCCACAAAGTCCCTCCGCATGGGAACCAAGGCCTCTGGAACGGCCTTCAAGGAGTCTTGGTCTCAGTCCTTGAGACTCTGATGCCGATAATCTCGGCCGAAGCTTACAGCAATCCTGCGTCTCTCACTGCCAAAGCGGAAAAGAAGTTTACGGGCCGCAGCCCGTCGAGTTTGAAATTCGTCAATTACGCACAACGTCGTGCGCGCGTTCAGGGCGTTTTATGCCCGTGGCTCCTCCCACTCATGCACAAGGCATTCTGGGAATCGTAGTCTTGGCAGGCGCTCTGAGCACAGATCCTGATAGTAGGTCCCCCGCCAGGCGCCTCCTAGAACCTGGTTTATCTGGGTAATTCTGATAGAAAGCCCTGAGTTTGGCTGGCGCGTGCACGTTGGCACTGGGCACCCACAAATCCTCCTCAGCTGAGTACCCCTTCCAGGAGATTAGGTACCACAAGTCCCCCCCCCTGTACTTGGAATCCACCACACGTCTTACCTCATACTCCTGATCGACGTCCGTGGAAACTGCAGGTGGAGGTTTGTGCACTCCTCCCTTTGCTGGTTTTAGAAGGCTACAGTGGAACACCGGGTGAATACGCAATGAGCCCGGAAGCCGTAGTTTATAAGCTACCGGATTCACCTGTTTAATCACTCGATAAGGGCCGATGTATCTTGGGTGGAACACGCTCCGCAGCTTAAAATGGAAATTCTTCGTGGACAACCACACCCTGTCACCTTTTTTGTACTGCGGGCCCTCCATTCTATGTTTATCCGCCCAGTTTTTATACCGTATCTTGGCCTTCACCAAATGTTTCTGTACTCTGGAGTGTCCTTGGCGCAACTCTCTCATGTGATCTTGTATCGAAGGCTGATTTATGACCCGGCCCGGCATGACAAATGGCAAAATCCTAGCGCCATACCCAAAGTTGGCCATGAAGGGCGATACACCAATGGAGCTGTGGGAGGCGTTATTATATGCCAACTCTGCCATCCATAACATGGCCACCCATGATTCGTGAGCGCTTTCTGCATAACATCTTAGATATTTCTTTACCGTTTGGTTTAACCTTTCGGTTTGTCCATCAGTCTGTGGGTGGAAACTGGAGGACAACGCCGAGTCGATATGCAGAGCCTTACACCGCCCTTTCCAGAAGCGTGCCACAAATTGAGGGCCTCTGTCGGACACAATAACTTGCGGAATTCCATGCAGCTTCACTATGTTTTGTAACAACAGTTGTGCTGTCTGTCCAGCGGTAGGCAGTGTCTTGCAAGGAATAAAGTGGCCCATCTTGGTGAGGCTGTCGAAAACTACCAAGATGGCAGAATGCCCTTGGTCCACCGGGAGGCCTGTGATAAAATCCAGGCTGATGTTCTGCCATGGCGCCCGGGGGGTAGGTAAGGGAACCAGTTTGCCTCTGCGGGTGGATGTGTCTGTCTTCCCCCTTGCGCAATCTTCACACCTCGACACCCACTTCTTAACGTCCTGGACTAGGGATTTCCAACAAAAATATCTTTGCACCAAAAGCATGGTCTTTAGAATGCCCGGATGCCCTGCCAAAGGAGAGTCGTGGCACCACTCAAAAGCTCGTCTTCTAAGGGCGTGTGTGGGTAGGAACAATTTCTTGTTCTGGAACGGCAGCCCCCCCTGGATCTTGCGTTCTGGGCATTTGTCCGCCCAACTGCTCCAAGCCTCCTGGCTCCTGTTTGTTCGTATGCTGTCCAGATACTCTTCTGCGCGTATGGCACAAATGACCTTGGACGGCGGTATAATAGCCTCTTTGAGATCTTCCTCGGTTCCTTCAACCGCCATCACTCGGGACAGAGAGTCGGCCTTTCGGTTGTCGGCCCCGGGGCGGAAGGTGATGAGGAAATTCTACTCTTCAAAGACAAGCATCCACCTCATCTGTCTTGGTGACAGACGCCTGGCCGTTCGCAGATACTGTAGATTCCGATGATCGGAATATACAGTTACCGGGAACCTAGCCCCCCATAGATACGGGCGCCATTCCTGGAACGCTTTTTTAATCAAGAGGAGTTCTTTTTCCGCAATGTTATAATTCCTCTCGGCCGGTAACAACTTCTGTGAAAGATATGCCACAGGGTGAAGCTGCCCTGTGTGTTTGTCTCTTTGTGAAAGGATGGCCCCTATAGCTTCATTAGACGCATCCGCCTCAACTATGAACGGAACATCCAATTGTGGGTGCCGCAAGACCGGTGCAGAGGTAAACGCCTTCTTCAGATATTCAAAGGCTTGGTTAGCTTCGGTGGTCCATGCGAAGGCCACTCCCTTTCTGAGCAAACGTGTAATTGGAATGGCCCGTTGTGAAAAACCTTGTATAAATCTCCGGTAGTAATTAGAAAACCCCAGGAAGCACTGTACGTCCCTCACGTTTTGGGGAACCGGCCAATCCTGTACCGCCTGAACCTTTCGCTCTGACATACTCATGCCATCCGGACGGATTATCACTCCCAAGAATTCCACTTCCGTCACCCCAAACTCGCACTTGCTTAGTTTGCAAAATAGACTGTGCTTTCTCAACTCCTTCAATACCTGTGACACATGTTCATGGTGACGGTTGACCGACTCAGAATAAATCAATATGTCGTCTATATATACGACTACTGTTCTATCCACGAAGTCTTTAAGGACATCATTCAAGAAGTACTGGAATGCCGCCGGGGCGTTACACAACCCGAACGGCATTACCAGGTACTCAAAAAGACCATAGCGGGTTTTAAACGCGGACTTCCACTCGTCCCCTCTACGAATGCGTACCCAATGATACGCCCTGCGCAGACTCAACCGCGTGTAAATCTTTGCTTCCCGCACTTGATCCAAAAGGACCGGGATCAAGGGTAGCGGGTACCGGTTACGAACTGTGTTTTTGTTGAGCATGCAATAGTCACAGCAGGCTCTCAAATCCCCATTAGCCTTCGCAATAAAAAACAATGGCGAGGCCGCTGGTGAACGGGACGGGCGAATGAACCCTATCTCCAAAAAATGGTCTAAATACTCTCGGAGATGTTTAGTTTCTGGTTCCGAGAGGGCATAGACCCTACACGTAGGGATCGTAGCTCCTTCCACCAAATCAATTTGGCAGTCATACGGACGATGTGGGGGAAGCGACTCGGCCTGTTCCTTGCTAAACACGTCTGCAAAGAGCCGGTATTCCTCTGGTAGACTAATGTTCTTTTCGGCTGCCGTGGCATCTACCCACGTGTGTGCCACTGATGTGGCCCCCGAACTCCCTCCTACCACCATATGCTCCTGACTTTCCTCAGATAAGAACTGAACGGTTCGGCCTCTCCAATCGATGGTGGGATTGTGAAGGCTGAACCACGGCATCCCCAAAATCACCTCGTACTGTGGAGCATCTATGATATTCAAGGCCAAGGAGTCGACGTGGCGCATCTCACCTGCTCTACACGTTAACTTTATAATTTCGGTTTGTTCTAGGAGTAGTCCTGAGGTGAGAGGTTTGCCATCCACCGCTAACACTTCTTCAGGGATTTCCCGAGCGATCTTTCCTATCGATAATTTTTCCACCAGTCCGCTATGGATAAAATTACCTGTTGCCCCTGAATCCAACATAGCGTTGATCTGATAAGTTTGTCGGCTGGTATCCAGCCACATGATCAGTTCGAAATGTTTTTCGACATCGCCTTGTTGAGTGGTGGCCAGGGACGGAATCGTCCACTTGTGTACCTCGGCTTCTTCGGAGGCTTCACCCCCCTTTGGGGAACAGTTTCCTCCCGCCACTGTGGCAATAGCTTTTTTATTCCTGTAATTGCCCCCTGGCCTTTTGGGACGGGCAGGACACTCACGTATGTAGTGCCCCTTCTTACCGCAGTACATACACAAACCTTGTGTTCGTCTGCACTCTCTTTCAGTCCTTGACAATTGAGCACGGACCGCGCCCACTTCCATGGGCTCAGAGGCCGCCCCACTCCCCATGGCTTCCTTACTCACTCTTTCTCCCCTAAACCTATCGCCCCCCCGGTCTGTAATCCGACCGTCTAAACGTAAGGCTAGATTTATTAGAACCTCGCATGTTCTGGGCTGGGGATCTATTCGAGCTATAACATCCTTTAATTCATTGCATAAACCCTGATAGAAAAGAGACATTCTCTTCTCTTCGGGCCTCGCTGCTTCCGCTAAGTTCCTAACTCGGTTCTTCCTTTGTTTTAATTCCAAGAGCTCCCTATCGGCACTGAACGTGGTTGTTCTTCTGTCAAAAACCCCCTCCAAAGCTGTTCGGAACTCGTCCCAATCTGATAAGACCGGGTCGTTATGGCGTACTAAGGGAACCGCCCAATTGGCTGCATCTCCAGCCAAGTAGGAGTTAGCAAACGCCACCCTAGAATGATTGGTAGGAAAGGAGGAAGGCCTACAGGAGAAGTGCATCAATATCTGAGTGAGGAACACCTGTATCTTATGGGGGTCTCCTGAATATCTCTCGGGGTTGGCTAACGGAATGGGGGGAGGTACCGTGACCTGTATCGGATGCACACCTGATCCTACATCAAAGGGATTCCTTGACAGCCTCTCCACCTTGTCCCTTAAGTCCGCCGTTTCGGCCCTAGAGGCCGCCAACTCCCGCTGTACTGCGGCAAGTGCAGCTACAACCTCTTCCATACTGCATCTCTAACCACCCCCCAAACCAGGAGGAGTCTCAATACGTGGGTGCGTAATTCTGTCAAGAATCAGTCCCAGGTCCGATACTCCTCAGGATTCGGGCGACGCTATATGGGGTCCACCTCTCGACGTCACCAACTTCCTGCACTAAAGGCACGGAAGACTGGAGCAAACGAGCGAGGGAAGGGAAGGATGGGAACAGCGGGGAGTAGAACCTGTAAAGAAAAGTTAACATACAAACAATAACATAATACAATGCAAGACAAAGTACCTACTCTCAGTAATTCTCGCTACTTGGCACAGTTCTGATAATGAGCTTCCTTATTTCCTCATAAACAAGCATACCATCACTCTATTTCGTAACCATACACAACGTGCACACGCTGACCCTGTATATTATTGGAGGTACTAGATAGGATTGGCAGCCTCCTTCACTACGTTTGTTTGTGTGAGAGGCTCGGGTATTTATCTGTGGAGTTGTCAGGACTCTAGGTCGATGCACCCATATAGTATTCAATACAGCGGAGAGCGGTGCCCCCCGTCTGTATCCCTTTGGAGGGTATTATTCTATATGTCCTGGAAGGGTTCTATCAATAAGTCTGCCGAATTGTCTCTCCAGCGATGAGCTCGAATGAACTATAAATGACACCCTGTCTGCCTCTGCACCTGACCAATCTCCTAATTGCTGTATAGGCGGTTTCCGCACCGCGATGCTAGCTACTAATAACCACAGGTCTTACTCCAGACCATTACGGGAGTTCAGAGAACGAAATGAATTGCAAGAGGCCCACCCGGAAAGGGAAACATTTAAGTTGCACTAGTACTCGTCCTCTTTGGGACTCAGGCGCACACCCCCCGTCAGCTACTTGCAGTTTTTGCCGGTTTAACAGGAACTCCGCCTGCGATATCCACGATAGTCGTATCGTGTACGTCTGACCCCTCCTGAGGTCAGTTCGGGAGTCGGAACAAAAAAGCAGTGTTTGCCTCCAGCCACAAAGTCCCTCCGCATGGGAACCAAGACCTCTGGAACGGCCTTCAAGGAGTCTTGATCTCAGTCCTTGAGACTCTGATGCCGATAATCTCGGCCGATTACAGCAATCCCGCGTCTCTCACTGCCAAAGCGGGAAAGAAGTTTACGGGCCGGAGCCCGTCGAGTTTGAAATTCGTCAATTACGCACAACGTCGTGCGCGCGTTCAGGGCGTTTTATGCCCGTGGCCCCTCCCACTCATGCACAAGGCATTCTGGGAATCGTAGTCTTGGCAGGCGCTCTGAGCACAGATCCTGACAGTGTTAGTGTGTAAGTGAAGGCTATATGGGTGATTGATTGGTTGACTATCTCTATGGTTGTCTGTGTGTGTGGGAGAGGAGGTGTGAGACTGCCTGTATGGATGAGTGAGTGGGTGAGTCAGTGACTGTAGGGGGTAGTGAGTGCATGTGTGAGAAGCTGAGAATTTAGCTATATCTCCCCTGAGGCGGAAGCCGGGGGCCATATTTTCCCTGTTGCTACTTTGCACTATAAAGATTGAATTGATGGCAGCGTTTTTAAAACCTGTGAATATTTTAACTTGCCTTTTTTAAGCTAAGAGACCGGACACTCGTGTGCGCGATATTAAAGACAACGAGGCTCCTGGTACCCGATCCTTCACTCCCGGCTCAGCCGATTAAGGTGCTGACACAGTGGGGTCAAAGGGCGCTGGCCGCCATCTTACCGGGACAAAACAGGTTGCGGTCCAGCTCTAGGACGCCTCCCGTCCTCCCTGGATACTTAAGGGGCGTGTACCTCGCAGCGCGCAGACTTTAGCTATATCTCCCCTGAGGCGGAAGCCGGGGGCCATATTTTCCCTGTTGCTACTTTGCACTATAAAGATTGAATTGATGGCAGCGTTTTTAAAACTTGTGAATATTTTAACTTGCCTTTTTTAAGCTAAGAGACCGGACACTTGTGTGCGCGATATTAGACGCAAGGAGGCTCCTGGTACCCGATCCTTCACTCCCGGCTCAGCCGATTAAGGTGCTGACGCAGTGGGGTCAAAGGGCGCTAGCCGCCATCTTACCGGGACAAAACAGGTTGCGGTCCAGCTCTAGGACGCCTCCCGTCCTCCTCTGCATAGCATAAATTTCCATGCCTTCCCGACCGCGCAGCGGGCGGGTGCAGCGGGAGCGCCGTCAGCGCGCCGAAGGCGCGCCAAAGGCAAGCCCGTCTGCGCCCGTCTGCGCCCGTCCGGGCCGGGTTCGGGCCGTGGGCCAGAACCCCTGGTTCAACCACGCAAGGGGCCCAGATCACCTATTCCTCAGACTCCTTGTTCCAGCTCAGACCAGGACATACTAATGGGTGTCCCCACTACGATCCTGAGTTTGTGATTAGAGATGCTATCATCATATGTCCAGAATGTAAGTGGATCCCACCATTTATAAATAAATTAAGATAAGGAAAGAATGGAAATGAAACCAAAAATATTGTTGTGGCATTAATTAATGCGCGTTCAGCTGGTAGGCATAGACATGAAATAGCGGATTTAATCCAGGATTATAATATAGATATTTTATTTATGACAGAAACATGGTTGAATGATTCCTCTGACCCGGATTTAGTGATTGCAGTCCCACCGGATTTCTCCATTCAGAGAATGGACAGGCGGGGAAAGAAGGGGGGTGGCGTAGCAATAATATCGCGGTCTGAGTTCCCTATAAGAACTAATCCCATTCACTCCTCGTCCTGTGAAGCTCTACATTTTAATATCTTGCTCACACCTACATTTAATCTCAAAGGTATACTTATATACCGGCCACCGGGCCCCCGCAATGATTTTCTGTCTACTTTTTGTTCATTGCTGGAAACCCTAGCTATTGAGGACTCCTGTATGATACAAGGGGATTGGAATTTCCATTTAGATAAAACTGACGATACAGACACGCAAACGCTACTGGCAGACCTGGATGCCTTTGGCCTCTCCCTTGAGATTACCTCATCCACACACGAGGCTGGCCACACGTTGGATGCTATTTTCTCTAATATTAATGGGCTAAAGGTCTCTGATATTCTACCACTTACGTGGTCCGACCATTATGCCATATTGGCCGGGATTATCGTCAATTCTGTACATTGTAGGAAGCACGTGCCTAGAAATCAAGAGTACTTTAAAATTTGGAAAGATTTAGACTATGTCGCTTTTAAAGAGCACCTAGAAAGCTCACGTCCTAAGATTTCCCTAGAAGCCAAAACAGCTGCCAATCAATATACCTCCTGGATTGGAAATGCGATTGATACCCTTGTACCTATAAAATCTATATCAAAAAATAGGACGACACCATCTGCCCCATGGTTTAATGAGGAATTAAGGAAAAAAAAGCAGCAATGCAGAACTCAGGAACGTTGTTGGCGTAGATCCTATGACATTGAGAGCAGAAGGAAATACAAAGACACTTTACATTGTTATAAAAAAATGATCAACGAGGCAAAGAAAAAGTTCTATGCACAACAAATAGAGAATGCTAAGAACTCTAGTAAACAATTGTTTGGAGTAGTACAGCAGTTGGCAGGTAAAGTGGTAGATCTAGCCGCCCCCTCCTCGCAGAGCTTTTGCGACTCTATAGCAAAATTCTTTTTTACTAAAGTAAACGATATCTATGTAGAGTTCGCATCTAAGGTCAATGTAGACTACAATTTTTCTAATCATGGGCGGTTGAACTGTTCCTTAGACCAATTTAAAGATATAGATACCGCACACATGAGGACCATCATGCAGCAGATAAAATCGGGATCGGCACTGGATCCCTGCCCTCCAAAAATCCTTCTCCCAGTCTTGGAAACGATTATAGAGACTGTCACCTTCGTCTGTAATACTGTATTTAAAACAGGTATCTATCCAGATAGCCTAAAAAACACGACAATTAAACCTCTTCTTAAGAAACCCTCTTTGTATAAAGAGGAGCTTAAGAACTACAGACCTATTGCAGGACTACCATTCCTGGCAAAAGTGCTTGAGAAGGCTATAAATTCCCAACTGGCAGAATATATAGAACAACATAAATTGCTGGATGACACACAATTCGGCGTCCGGAAGCTTCATGGCACGGAGACGGCCTTGATTAAAGCCGCAGATGACATCAGAGTTATCAAAGATCAAGGTGGGACAGCAGTATTAATACTGCTGGACTTCTCGGCGGCTTTCGACACGGTCAATCATTCCATCTTGATTGACCGTGTCGGAAATCTAGGCATTCAAGCAAAAGCCAAGGACCTGCTTGCCTCCTTCTTATCAGGCAGAACACAGGCTGTAACGCTAGGCCCTTTTAAATCTGCAAGTCTGACGTTGCCTTGTGGGGTTCCGCAGGGCTCATCCCTAAGTCCGACACTTTTTAATATCTATGTGTCGGACTTAGCTAGGGTTATTAAACAACACCGGATGAGCCTGACCTCTTATGCGGATGATACCCAGCTTGTGCTTGCCATTAAGAACGATGGGGAGCAGGTAGCGGTAAGGTTCCAGGATGGTATGCTGGCAATCAGAGACTGGATGGCAGCGAATTGCCTGAAATTAAATTCTGAGAAGACTGAGGTGATCATCTTTGGGAAACTTTCCCCACGGTGGTCATCCGCCTGGTGGCCTCCATCTATGGGAACGCTGCCGACTCCGGTATCTAAAGTTAGGAACCTAGGTATCGTCTTCGATGATAAACTTAATTTCGCCTCTCATGCAAATCAGACGGCCTCAACTGCATTTCAGAAATTGAGGATTATTAAAAAAGTCATTCCGTTCCTACCTGACAATGCGGCTAAAACAGTGGTGAGCACTTTAGTTCTCTCATCTTTAGACTACTGCAATGGCCTTTTTGCAAATGCTCAAACTCGGGTGATAGCGAAAATGCAGTCAATCCAGAATGCGGCGGCAAGATTGCTTTCTAAAACCCCCAAATTTGCTTCTATTAGTCAAACCATTAGGGATTTTCATTGGCTTACAATCAGGAACGGGATCAAATTTAAGACCTTATGTCTTACTTTTAAAGCTCTAAACAAGCAAGGCCCACAAGTTCTTCAAGATCAACTAACCTTATATCAACCCACCAGATTCCTGAGATCTATGATTAGTTTACAAATCATTGTCCCACGCACAAAAACTGTGTCTTGGGGAGACAGACGTTTTGTGGTATCAGCAGCTAGAATGTGGAATATGTTACCCTACACATCAAATTAAGTCAAACTCTCTTTCAGTTCAGGAAATTACTGAAAACTTGGTTATTTAACCAATAACTATGCCTACTGTTTCTGCTATATTTCATCCCCTTTGATTACTGCTGAAAGTCTTAGCGCCAAAACGCCTAAGGGCAAACGTTGCGCTTAATAAATTGTAAAAATAAATAAATAAATAAATGGGTGAGTGAGTGTCTGTATGGCTGTGTCGGTGAGTTTGTGCTTGTGTCAGTATGGGTCAGTAACTGTGTATGTGAAAGGCAGTATAGGTGAGTGACGGTATATGAGTGACTGTATGTGTGAGAGTGGGTATATGGATCAGTATATGCTTCTCTCAGTGACTGTATAGGTAAATGAGTATGTGCTATTATTTGTATGAGCAAGTACGTGAATGTGTATTTAACTGTTTGGGTTAGTATGTATCAGTATGATTGACTGTATGGGTGAGTGTGTAGGTGTGTGAGTAGCTCTATGGGTGGCTCACTCAGTGTGTGAGTTCCTGTATGGGTGTATGAGTGGATATGTCAACTGCTGTATTGGTCACTGAGTGGTTGTATGAATGGCAGTGTGGGTGAGAAAGTGGATATGTGTATAGATCTATGAATTAGTGACTGGCTGTGTAAGCACTGATATGGCTCTGTCAATCGATTTGTGAATGGATGTGTGTGAGTGCCAGTGGATGTTTAGAAGATTTTGTTTGGGTGTGAGTTGGTGTGTCAGCAATGATGTGGATGATGTCATCAGTGAGATGACATCAGTGATGTCATCAGTGATGTCAGTGACCATGTCATGAGTGATGTAATATGTGCGGTCACAAGCAGTGCATTGTGGGGGTGCAAGTTATAGTTAACTAAGGTAACTATAATGGCTTAATTTCTCTGGTTTTGTATGAGTGAAATGTCAGTCTAATGTCCCTGTAACCTTTGTTTTTTTTAGTGAATTTCTAAAGTTTTTTAAATTCTATTTGTTAACTATAATATCCCTATAACCTCTGATTTTGTTGGTGAATTTTCAAGGTTTTTTCAATTCCTAACTATAACGTCCGTGTAACCTTTGAATTTTTTTGTGAATTTCTAGGGTTTTTTTAATGAGCAACCATGTTTGCAGAGTAGTGGAGAAAGGGGGCTAGGCTTCCAACCAGCTCTCAGGAATTCCGCTGCATATTGCTTACAAGAGGTACCAGGAGGGCTTCTTGGCCCCCAAGGTCCCTCTGGAGCCAAGAAGACTTGATCCCCCAACTAGTAGTGTGCCAGGAGTCACGTTTGCAGAGTGGTGAAGGAAAGGGGCATGGCCTTTGGCAACTTCTCAGCAATCCTGCTCTGTCGGACTCACTGAACGTAACAGGATTGCTGAGTTCTGATAGCAGGCTATGCCCCCTTTCCCTACCACTCTGCAAATCCGCCTCCTGGTGTGCTTTTAGTTGGGGGAAGAAGTCCACTTTAAGCCCACCTGTTACCTCCAATAAGCCCCACATAGTGGGATTGCTGAGAGGGTGTCACAGGCCACACTTCTTTCTACACCAATCTGCAAATGCGCCTCCTGGCGCACTACCATTTGGGGGTGAAGTTCCATTGCCTCTTGAGGGTCCCTATGGGCCAACCAGCCCTCCTGTTACCTCCAGTAAGCCCGACACAGCTGGATTGCTGAGAGGTGGTTGAAGGCCACGCCCCCTTTCTCCACCACTCTCCAAACACGCCTCCTGGTGCACTGCTGCTTGGGGGATAAAGTCCACTTTAGTCCTCAGACTCTCAGGATGCAAGGGGACCTCATCACCCCACCAGCAGTGTGCCGAGAGGCACGTTTGCAGAGTGGTGGGAAAAGGGGCATTGCCTCCGACCACCTCTCAGCAATCTCACTGTGTGGGGCTTACTGGAGGTAATAGGTGGGCTTGTTAGCCCCTAGGGACCCTCAGGAGCAAAGGTGACTTCATCCCTCAACCAAGAGCGTGCCAGGAGGCGCGTTTGCAGAGTAGTGGAGAAAAGGGGCAGGGCCTTTGGTGAGTTGCCGGCTTACAATTTCTTTTATATTTTAGGAAGGGGGGCTGTGTGGCCCCCCTTCCCTTAATCATTTTGGGCCCTGGAGACCCCATACCCCAGGGCCTGACCCATTTTGTATTGATTTTTAATAAAATAAAAAGGGAGGGGGCGCGCCATCCCCCGGGGCATAGCCCATGTCGTAGGGGACCACGAGGAAGCCTTAAAGCCCCCACGGTCCCTACCAGCTCCCCACCTCCGGCGGGAGCAGGCATTGCTTTTGGGCAGAGGGAGCTGCAAACATGCTGCTCCCTCTGCCCAAAATAAATTCTGCTCCGCTTTATGGAAGCTAGATCATTTTTCATGCTCTCGCTTCCATGAAGCGAAGCAGTGTTTGCTATGGCTTAGTGGAACCAGTGCTCCTGCCAAGCCATAGCAAATTGCAATGTCCCGGGGGTGGGCACCCCAGGACATTGCTGGAGCCAGCCCTGGTAGGTGGCAGTCCTCAGGGCCATGGAGGGCACTTGGAGGGGGGCTGGGGGCCCCCTCCCATCGACTCTGTAGCTTCAGGGAGGTAGTGGTCCCCGAGTCCAGGGGTTAGAAAGGAACCCTCGTCTTTACTTAAGTTGTGCCCCAGGTTGGTGGCAGTACCCGGGCTGTGGGGGGACATGTGGCCCCCCATTACAATACATTAGCCCCGGGGAGGTGGTGATACCTGGGGCTGTATGGGAGACAGGAGCCCCTCCCATGCATGCTGTAATGTAGCCCCGGGGAGGTCGTGGTCCCCGTGGCAGTGTTGGGGGGCATGTGACCCCCACATTTCAATACACTAGCCCCAGGGGGTGGCGGTCCCTGGGGCTGTATGGGGGCAGGAGCCCCCCACGCTTTTTATTATACAACTAGCCCCAGATTATTACTTTAGATTTCCCCCAGGACCTGGCCCCCTAGGGGACTAATTAAACGAAGCACAAGAGACCGCGCTCGCTTCGTTTTTAAAAACAAATTCCATTGGGATTTGCCGATCCACTGCAATTCCTGCGACATATATATTTTTAAATGCTTTATTTGGCCCTGGTGTCCCCGTGGGACCCCCTGAACAGGCCCAGGGGATCAGGGTGTTTCTACTCTGCCCCCTTTTCTTGTTTTTTCATGGGTTGTTTTGTGACTCAGTTCAACTGAGTCACAAGATGGCTGCCAACACTTCTTGGTTTTAAGTGTTGGCAGCCAATCAGATCTCAGGCACGAGATCGGGACAGTTCATGCATCCACCGCAGCCACAGCTGTACATCTGAGAAATCTTTAAATTTCTCAGGAACTACTGAAAGGATTTGCACCATTTAACAAAAAGAGTGCTTTCTGAACCAAGAGCTACCATTTTACTAAAGTTGGTGTAATTCTGTTCAGCAGTTTGGGCTGTAGCCATGTCTAAAGTCTCCTATGGAAATTAACCTGGAGAAAAAGCATTTTGGGACCCCCCTTTTTCTCTGCCTCTGTTTGACGAATCACCCTGAAACTTTTAACACAGCAGCTGAAGTGAGTGGCGTAATAGTTTTGACAATCTCACGAAGATTCGTCAAACGATGCCAAAGAAATTGGCAATAAAAAAAACGCTTTTCCTATAGAAATGAGGCTCTAACTATAACTACCTACTAGGGACCGCCAGTAGGTAATATATTTATCAATACACACCAAATAAAACATAGGGCATCAAACACACAACACATACATATGTTGTGGTGTTCTCTAATTATAATGTGTGTAAAAATACACACCATCATAGTTCTAGGTAATTTAAAAAGAATTAAAACCTCACTTTAATCACTATTCTTCACTCAGGAACTACTAAGGGCATTATGTGTATTTTGAAATATGTAAGTTAGTCAGAATTACATATTCATTTTCAATATGTACCTGTTACTCTGGTGAGCTATAAAGCTGGCTGTACAGGGACATGACCTCCATAGCTCCCCTGACGAGTAGGCTAGGGCTCTGTTGCCTGCTTTCCCAGGCCTCATGGCTCCCAGAGGTCAGAAACATCATCATAAGTTAAGGAGTAATTGTTGGCTGTCGTGTTGAGATAAGTGAGTTTAAAAAAAATGCTGCATACATGTACACAACGTACGCGATCGTCAATGGAGACGGACACATTAATTGGCCTTCGTACATTGCTATCACACATGTTAGCCTATGGCTGTGTCTGTCGTTGAATATCATACCCACTACCCGGTCAACTTCCACTACAGCCGACTGATAACAAATGTCCTGAGGGCGAGGTCAGACGCCCACTATTTTAGATAGGGAATTAGTGTGTTTGTGAATGTTAAGTGCATCGCCATCACTCAAAATGGTGGCTACATTGTTTACATGTACATAATGCTAATGTTTTTCTTATTTTTCCCAAAAAAGTGTTATGTATTGTGTTAATGTTGTTAGATGCAATATTTGCACAGTCGTTTATACTGCCATTGAAGGAATTTTCAATTACAATAAGAAAATATTAAATAAGAATGTTTAAACAATACATTTAAAATGTATTCTTTACACATTTAAAACAAAAAGTATTTACAAATTATAAAAAAGTCATTAAAAAAATTATACCATTAATACTAATGTTCTGTATAATTATGTAAAAAAAATGTATATTTATTGAAAATTGGATGAAATGTGTGTTTTAATTTACAATTATGTTAGCAAACATTTGCAACATTTTTATTATTTTAAATGCAGACCTAAGAACCCAGGAGATGACAGCCTCAAGTGTTCAGACCATTTCCAGACCTTGCCACCATGGAAGACCAGGATATTATGAAAAAATTCAGATTGAATAGACAAACAGTTCTTGATTTATGTCATCAGCTTGAGACAGTTGTTCCACAGCAAAAACATCAATACTCAAAATCATGGCAGTACTACATTTTGTGGACACAGGATCATTGCAATACACTGTGACAGTATCTGGTGGCATGTCACAAGTAACTTTCACTGATGTGCAACAAGAAGTTCTTTCTACAATGATGAGACATGTTAAGAGATTCATCCAGTTTCCAAAACGAGGATTTTGCCAATGTGAAGGGAGATTTGTATGCTTTGGGTCACCTACATCATGTTGTTGGAAGAGCAATTGCTGCCACACATATTGCCTTAGTGCCACCACACGCTATAGAAAAGAAGTCTAACGCAATTAAAAAAAACTTCCACAATCAATGTGCATGTTTTCTGCTTACTAGATTTGTACATCACAAATGTATGTGTGTGTTTTCCAGGATCAACCCATGATTCTTTTTCTCTACGGAACAGCAGCATACCCCACCAACTGTCACAACTTGGACCTGAGAGGGCCTGGCTTGTTGGTAAGTACAATCTGTTAAAAATATTGTTTGGTTAATTTCAAGTTTAATGGTCTAAAATAGTATTTGAATTTTGTGCCTAACTGTATTTTTTTCTCATATAGTAGACTCAGCTTATCCTAACCGACCGTGGTTGTTTGCACTGCTGAGGAGTCCAACAACTCCAGGGAAAGTCTGCTTCACTGAGGCCCATGGAAGAACACGGAGGCCAGTGCAGTGGGCTTTTGGGCTCCTAACGGCCAGATTTCGATATCTGGATAAGACTGATGGAGGCCTCCACTACTCACCCGATAATGTGTGCCAAATCATGTTACACAACATAGCCCTGTGATGGAACATCTCATACATTGCAGTGCAATGGGTTGGAACGATCCTCTGACTACTAAATGAAGTACTGCCATGATTTAGACTATCGGTGTAATTGATGTGGGATTCCTATTGGGAAAAAGGAGATCTGGCTCCAGATGATGAAATAAATCAATGGCAGTTATTCTATTTAATCTAATGTATTTGATTATATTAAGTTCTTCCTGGTGGCATGGTCTAGAATTGTAAATAAGAAAACGGCACTAAGTATTAGGGTGATGCATGGGTTGTAATGTTTTAGGAAAAAATTACAAGAGTGTATTTCTTCAAATTTAATAAACTACCAGAACACCAAACCAAAAATAAAAACAGTAAATCATGCTGAATGAAACTATTATTGCAGAGCCAAAATTATTTGAATTTAATGTCAAATATACAACTGGCATCAGAAAAGTATATGTGTCTAAAAATGCGTCCACAGAGTGAATGGTAGTCGCACACTGGAGGAGATTAGATTCTGCGTCTCTTTCTGGTGGTGATGAAGGTCTTCCCATCCTCTCCTGCTAGTCCGCCTGAACGTCCCCTCCTGAGGCGGGTTGGATTCATAGTTGGTGGGACTAAGGTGGGTGCAGCTGTTTCCTCTTGTGGCATGGCCACCCTTTCTGTGGTTGAGACAGATGTAGTTGGGCCAGATATAGTTGGACCACAGAAAGGGGAAGATGTAGCTGGAAAAGCCCTGCACATATGCGTGACAATATCACACAGCACCCCAGTCAGGGAGCCAACACTCAGATTTTTATTTTTTTATTTTTAGGTTTTTATGGAGCGCGTAGTCACCCTCGAGTATCCCAGCGCTGAAACCTCGGACTCCTAAGGGAGGGGCACAGGGAAGCTTCGCATAAATCAGGGAAAAAGGAGGGTTTTGAGGGACTTCCTAAATCGTAGGAGGTTTGGTTCAGCTCTGAGGTTCGAGGGGAGAGCGTTCCATTTTCTGGCCGTGTTTACCGAAAATCTGCGGCCGCCGATGCGGGTTTTCTTCACCCTAGGGACAACAATAAGGTTTCCCTGTTCAGACCGGAGCGCTCTCGGCGGTCTGTATGGAGTGATCCAAGTGCTCAGAATGGGGGGACCAGCATCGTGCAGGACCTTGTGTGCCAGTCAGAGGGCCTTGAAGGCGACTCTTTCCCTCACGGGGAGCCAGTGAAGTTTTCTCAGGGCAGGTTTGGCCGATGTTCTTGCTGGGGTGTCTGTGAGCAGGCGGGCTGCGGCATTTTGGGTTTTTTGAAGTATTTGGAAGGTGGCTTCCGGCGCCCCGAGGTAGATAGCGTTGCTATAATCTAGCCTTGCTAGCACTAGGCCTTGAATTAGCAGGAGGCGGGACTGGAATGGTAGTAGGGGGAGCACCTTTCTGCATGATCTAAGTAGCCCATAGCAGATGCCGGCTGTTTTCCTCGCCTGTGTCCTAAAGGTGAGATCTGTCTCCAGCCACACTCCCAGACTCTTAACCTCTGTCTTAGGGGAGGGGGGAGATTCTCCATCTTTACATTGAGGGGCGAGATTCTCCATCTTTACATTGTGTTCTCTCTGCAACTGCTTTATATTCCGGAGCTCTGCCAGCACCTGGCCCATCATGTCCTAGAACTGATGGAGGGATCCCTAGAATTGGTCGAAGGTGGCCTGGGTGACAGTGAACCCAGTGGCATCACTTAGCTGTCCCACAGATTCCCTCCAATGACCCTTACCCCCATTACCCTGTGGCCTTGACCTAGTGTGCCCCATCCCACTGGTTCCTGCCTGAGCTGGAGCTAGTGGTGGTGGTGTTTCAACAACAGGCAGGACGGGGGCACAAGATTGGTGTGATATTGGTTTGGACACAGGAAGTGAAGGTATCCATAGGCTGAGGTATGTTAACAGCTGAGATGGGAGGTGTAGGTGTGGGCCAAGTTAGACTCACTGTAGCTGTCTGCCCAGGCCAACAAGATGGACCAGGCTGATCCTCGTCAACCGGACTTGCAGGAGTGTAGTCCTCACTGAAGGCTCGAGCCTGGTCTGGAGTGGAGGTATCCTCAGT
Source organism: Triturus cristatus (assembly GCF_964204655.1). NCBI lineage: Eukaryota > Metazoa > Chordata > Amphibia > Caudata > Salamandridae > Triturus > Triturus cristatus. The sequence goes on from NC_140590.1 coordinate 564,225,953, forward strand.
GGTAAAAGGTTGTCCACGTACTCTGGCTGTTGGACCTATTATGAATTATTGGAAAATACAAATGTTAAAAATCTGGATTATACATCTACCTGTTTTTAAGCAAAAATATGAAGCAACCTAAAAGTAATAAGATGATTAGAACATATACATAATGTATACCAAACATTTCACACAACACAGCAGCTTTGAAATGTGGATGAATCATTTGGCCTAGCAGCAAATATTCTGATATTTACACAACTTCGAAGGATGTATAGCATTGGCTATCATATGAACATTGCAGAGTACAAGAATAACCACTTTTATTCCGCATACAAAATTACATACTTTAAAGTTTAGTAAATTAACTTTGATTTGTGAAACAAATAACAGGGATAGGACAAGATACTAAAGCAAAGACAAAATCATTTTCAAAACATACCATGATATAGAGATTAATCAATACATAACACTTTAACATATGTTAAAATGTGATAGGAAAGAGAGAATGAGCAACATGACATTGCAGTATGATTTTCACTAAGCAGGCATCATGGTAGTTGTAGTCGTTTCACTAAAACATTAACTACACTTGCAGATTTGTAAAATAAACATACCTAGAGAAATAATGCTGTTGAAAAGAACAGACATTTACAATATAAGGAACATATGTGCAATATGATTTTTGGTGTAAAAGCACTTCTAAGCAACATTTCATCATGTAAAAAGTCATCGAGATTGAAACTTGTAACCTTATATACAACAAAATACATTCAAACAAACAAGACAACAAAAGAAATGATATATATATGTGTGATCAAGGGCACAGGGTGCTCGAAACGCGTCGCAGAGGGAGTCAATAAATTACATCTACTGCCTTACCTGTTTGGGTCCGTCCTTCTCTGTTCGCCGTGAAAAGGAAGTACGAGGAGTTTTGGAGCATATATATATATATATATATATATATATATATATATATATATATATATATATATATATTACCTACTGGCGGTCGCCAGTAGGTAGTTATAGTTAGGACCCCTTTTCCATAGGAAAACCTCAACATTCTATTTTGAATAACTTTGGCGCCGGTCGATGAATCCTCGCGAATTTCTCAAAATAGGTGGGCGCTACGCTCCGCTCCTACCCTGAAAGTCTCGGGGGGATCCGTCAAGCGGGGGCTGAGATAAAAGGGGGGTCCCAAAACACGTTTTTCCCATGCATTTTTCCATAGGACCTTTAGAACGAGCTACAGCCCGAACGGCTGAACAGAATTACTCGAAATTTGGCAGAGAGGTAGTCCCTAGGTCAAGGAAGTGCCTTTTGTAGGTTTGGTGTAAATCTGTTCAGTAGATTCTGAGAAAATAGCCTTTAAATCAATATATATATCTGAGCCCGCTTACGGTACGCTTACCGTACGCTTACCGTAAGCGTACGGTGGCGTGCGCGAGCGCGATTCTGATTGGCTCTTAGATCTTAGTAAACATTCGATTCGGCCGAAACCAGGAAGCGGCGGCCGCCATTTTGTGTATTTCACTCAGAAAAAAAAGAGTGAAAACAAGAAAAGGGGGCAATGAGGAGAGTTACAGACCCCCTTACATTTGTGAGGGGGTCAAAGAAGGACTGTAAAGTACAAAGAAAACATTTATTGATTTTAAAAAAAATCACGGGGTACGCGTACGGTAAGCTTACGGTAAGCGTACGGTAGAAAAAAAAAAAAAAAAAATGAAAATCAGATTTAAGTGTTTAGATATTAGGGGGCTCTAAAAAGAGCCGTTGTGTTTATGAAATGATTTTTTAGTGGTACCTACAAGTAAGTACCGATGCAGAGTCTAAGGTTCAAGAGGAAGACTCTGTTCCCTTCATCATTGAAGTGCACACCATCTCCTCTATAAATGTCTTGCATGTCATAACGCAAGTTGTTGTGGTAAATGGCACCCATACCATAGTCACGGAGGAAAGCAGAAACAGATTTGTTGACGTGCTTTCTTGCTTTGTCATCGCACCGCGTGCCCACCGTGCGTGCACGGCACTAACTGCGTTAAGTGTGCGCGCACGCCACGAATGGCGTAAAGTAACTTAGCATTTAAAAAACCGTACAAATTCACTGAAAAAACCATAGGTTTCACACACGTTATAGTTAGGAATTAGCATTTAAAAAACCTTGCAAATTCACTGAAAAAACCATAGGTTTCACACATGTTATAGTTAGCGGAAATTTTACTGATAAAAAACCAATGAAATTCCCCCGTTATAGTTAGTGCAGGCAACTATAACTCACGCGACCGCAATCTTCTGCTGATGACATATGTGTCTTTATGAAAAAAAAATATTTGTAATATATGTATAGCTAAAAATGTATGGAAGAAGACATGGGCAAATAAGTGTCTAAATACAGTATTAGCATCAGCAGAAGATTGCGGTCGCGTGAGTTATAGTTGCCTGCACTAACTATAACGGGGGAATTTCATTGGTTTTTTATCAGTAAAATTTCCGCTAACTATAACATGTGTGAAACCTATGGTTTTTTCAGTGAATATATATATATATCTCACCAAAACGCCCAAAGAAGAAGGAGATAGACTCTCTGAAATGCATCAGGCCTGGGACGAATAAAGGGATGTGAAGTTACCTGCTTGTTTGTTTTAATTTAGGTTTTCTGACCTACCTGTAGCTGTGTTGCGGCCTCAAGCATTTGGGCGTTTTGGTGATATATATATATATATATATATATATATATATATATATATATTACCTACTGGCAGTCGCCAGTAGGTAGTTATAGTTAGGACCCTGTTTCCATAGGAAAACCGCATCATTCTATTTGGAATAACTTTGGCGCCGGTCGACGAATCCTCGCGAAATTTTCAAAACTAATGGGGCGCTACGCTCCGCTCCTACCCTGAAAGTCTCGGGGGGATTCGTCAAGCGGGGGCTGAGAAAAAAGGGGGGTCCCAAAACGCGTTTTTCCCATGCATTTTTCCATAGGACCTTTAGACACAGCTACAGCCCGAACGGCTGAACAGAGTTACTTGAAATTTGGCAGAGAGGTAGTCTACAGGTCAAGGAAGTGCCTTTTCTAGGTCTGGTGTAAATCTGTTCAGTAGTTCCTGAGAAAATAGCATTTAAATCAATATATATATCTGTGGCAGCTTACGGTGCGCTTACCGTGCGCTTACGGTAAGCTTACCGTACGCGTACGGTGGCGTGCACGAGCGCGATTCTGATTGGCTGTTAGATCTTAGTAAACATTCGAATCGGTCGAAACCAGGAAGCGGCGGCCGCCATTTTCTCTCTCGCACTCTGAGGGGGGGAGGAAAAACAAAGGTTGAAAGCATGTAAAGGGGCAGGTTAGACAGCTCCTAACCACCTATCCTTGATTAAGGTGTCCCAAAAGAACCCCCAAGGCAAAAAATTCAATTCTATATTTTTTCGAAAAAACGGCGATTACGCTTACCGTACGTGTACGGTAAAAATTAATTATAAAAAAAAATTATACAAATTTCCCCCCCCCGTGTGCAAAAGGTGCCCTGTTGTGCATGGGATATCACGTAATCGAACATTTAATAGTTTACCTTTCACAACGAAGCGCATAATATGTCCTCCGTGTGCGGACGGTGCGCGAAGCACATCGTGCGTACATGGCCCATCCAGCGTAACGTGGGCACACGGTGCGCGTAGCGCACCGCGTGCCCACCGTGCATGCACGGCACTAACTGCGTAAAGTGGGCGCGCGGTGCGCGAAGCGCACCGCGTGCTCACTGTGCGCACACGGTGCGCGAAGCGCACCGTGCGCGCACGGAACGAACTGCGTTAAGTGGGCGCGCACGCCACGAACGGCGTAAAGTAACTTAGCATTTAAAAAAACGTACAAATTCACTGAAAAAACCATAGGTTTCACACACGTTATAGTTAGGAATTAGCATTTAAAAAACCTTGCAAATTCACTCAAAAAACCATAGGTTTCACACATGTTATAATTAGCTGGACATTTTACTCATAAAAAACCAATGCAATTCCCCCGTTATAGTTAGTGCAGGCAACTATAACTCACGCGACCGCAATCCTCTGCTGATGACATATGTGTCTTTATGAAAAAAAAATATTTGTAATATATGTATAGCTAAAATTTAATGGAAGAAGACATGGGCAAATAAGTGTCTAAATACAGTATTAGCATCAGCAGAGGATTGCGGTCACGTGAGTTATAGTTGCCTGCACTAACTATAACGGGGGAATTTCATTGGTTTTTTATGAGTAAAATGTCCAGCTAACTATAACATGTGTGAAACCTATGGTTTTTTCAGTGAATATATATCTCCTAGCCCCAGCATGCATCTGCCTGGTTGGGTGTAGCACCGGACACACTAACATCTTGGTGAGAGGAGGGGCGAGAGATCACCTGATGGGGAGTAACCAACGGTATTTAGACCTGCTTGTTTGGCCCCCCGGTAAGAAGAAGCAGCCATCGAAACCGGCACTGAAGAAGCTATTATGCGAAACGCGTCTGCCCCAGCGTTTCATGGCTCCTGCTTTCCTGTGCTAAAATAATAAACAGCTGATTTTGCCTTCAATCCCCGGAGCAGAGTTGTCGCTTTTTTCCTACCTGGGAGAGAAGTTCTGGTGTTTATATATATATATATATATATATATATATATATATATATATATATATATATATATATATCCCACGTTGATGGCTCGCCTCGTCGGAAAGAATGGCGCTCTCCCCAGTGCGGTATCCTACGGTCGAGCCCAGACCGTTATAATATATCCAACTCTCTTGAACAAGAGAAAATAGGGTCGCACTCCGCAAAATACAGGTTCTGTTCTTTATTTCAGCCCATGTAAAGTTTACAACAAATCCCAAAACAAAGCGACGCGTTTCGGTCTTGCCTCAAGACCTTGCTCACGATACTGTGGCTTGGTTTGCATACGTATTTCATAACTGTTTTTTGAAAAAACAAGAGCATTTCCTGTCATGTGACTTCAAGTGCATTATGGGATTTGTAGTTCCCAAAATCAAATTAACATCAGCTTTTGACATTATCAGCATGCTGAAATCATTTACAATATTAAAGGAAAACCACATTCAATATAGTATGTGTAAACAATATTCTGCAAACCATTTGTGCCACAGTAAATGTTTTTCAATTAACAAAAGTGCATAATTAATGTGATGCCTAATAGATTTTTTTAAAAGATAAAGGGGGGGTTTTTTGCCTCCTGTTTTTGATCAGTTTTGTACCTCTTTTATACCCCTCCAGTGGGGTGTGACAATCAAGTATTTCAATCATACTTGTGTCTTTCAAATTTATGTCTCCCAATAGATTGACAAAATGGCACCTATATTATTCACACGGGTCAGCAATAAAGGTAACCATGGGCATGTTTGAAATTAACCAATTGAATAATCAATACATTTCCCATTCATGTTCCAAGCATTACAGACTTCAAAAGACCCCTACAAGATTCCAAAAGATTCAAAGTTTTAAATCAGTGAGAGTCCATTTAGTTCAGAGGTGGCTGTATAATTCCTCACTTTGGTTGAGCCCATAAGGTGTTAATGTTCTGAGTTTAATGATGTAACGAGATTCCTTTTGGCGTAAGATTTTCTCTCTGTTACCACCTCTGATGGTCAATGGTATGGATTCAATTCCGTAAAATTTTAGGAGTTTCCAATTGTTGGTGTGTGATTGATCCATATGTTTCGCCACAGCATTGGATGTGTCTTTGTTTGTTACCGCTCGTGTGTGTTCCAAAATACGTTTTTTTAGTTCACAAGTGGTGCTGCCCACGTATTTCATTTTACATGGGCATTCGATGATGTAAATTGTGAATTCACTTTTGCACGATATTAGCTGTTTTATTTGCCATTTGGAGCCGTTTGCTAAGCAGAAATCTTTTGTAGGTTTGGCAATCTCACACACTTTACATTTCTGACATTTTATGAAATCTGTCGTTTTTAGCCAATGAACATCCTTTTTTCCTTTATAGTGACTATGAACTAATCGATCTTTGAGGTTACGAGCTCTGCGATACGTGATCATTGGGTGATTACCAACAAGTTCTTTCACTGTTTCATCCATTTGCAAGATTTTCCAATTTTTTCGTAGTATACTGCTGATTTGTTTGGCGTCATTCGAAAAGTCTGAAATCATTCTAATGGGTTCCTTACCCAATTTGATCTCTTGCTTTGGTTTCAAACAATCTTCTCTCGGTTTCACATCTGCTCGTATCCAACATCTTTTGATCAGTGTTTTGTCATACTTTCTCAACTCAAATCTCTTTGCTGTTAGACGACTCTGATTTTTCCATTCTTCGTATTCCGTACATATCCTGCGAAGCCTCAAGAATTCCCCGTAGGGTATGCTGGCAATGAGTGACGGTTGATGGAAGCTGGTTGCTTCTAATGTAGCATTGGTTGCTGTGGATTTGCGGTGAACAGTAGTTTGAATTTGGCCATTTTTTATATAGATATCAGTATCTAGAAAGGTCACTCTCTCCTGGTTGATCTCAAAAGTGAATTTCAATTTGGCCGTACTTGAGTTCAAGATCTGAAAATATTCAGCAAATTCTGCGTTGCTTCCATCCCAGATAATCAATAAATCGTCTATAAAACGATTCCACATGACGATTTTATTGACATATTTATCATTTTGTGGGTGCCAGGCTACTTCTTTCTCCCACCAGCCCATCACTAGGCAGGCATAGCTAGGGCTGAAGGAAAAACCCATCGCCGTACCCATGTTCTGGCGATAGATTTCCTCCCCAAAGACAAAGATGTTTTGCGTCAAACATATTGAAATCATTTCCAATAACATGATGTTGTGATCATTGTAATGAATGTTTCTTTCTTTTAAAAAGAATTCACATGCCTTTAAGCCCATTTCATTTTCAATATTCGTATAAAGGGCTGTGACATCCATAGTGATGAGATGGTAGCTATTTTGCCAGTGGGTATTTTGCAGGTTGATTAAAAGATTTGTTGAGTCCTTGAAGTAAGAATTTAGATTGCATACGAAGGGAGCTAGGAAAAAGTCAATATAATTGGCTAAAGGTTCCAACAAGGTTCCCTTTGTTGATAAAATTGGTCTTCCCGGTGGTCTTTTGGAGTCCTTGTGTAGTTTGGGAAGGAAATAGATAGTTGCAATTATGGGAAATTAAACAGTTAAATATTTAACTTCAGCTTCATCCAGTAACTTCTTTCTAGCCCAAGACAGAAGTTTTTGATCTAAACATCTTTTGATTTCAGCTGTTGGATTCCGCTTGAGTTTCTCATAATATTCTGTGTCTTTTAATTGGCGATGTGCTTCCATTGCATAGGCATTGCGATCCCAAATGACTATGTTGCCGCCTTTGTCAGCAATTTTTATTTCAATTTGATTGTCTTGCGCTAGACATTTGAGCGCTTCTCTTTCTGGTTTTGATAAATTATCCCTGTATTTCGAGGTTTTCATTTTGTGTAAATCCTGTACAACTGCTTCCTGAAAGAGATCCACTTTGTTTCCAGGAGTTAATTGGGGAAAATATTTAGATTTTTGTTTCTTTTTACTTAATCCGGCGCCTAACTGGGTACAAGCTTCCTGTAATGAGATGGTCTCATCATCATTTTCCACGTTGAGGTTCAGTAAGGTTACGTAGCTTTCTGAGTCCTTTGCCGCTAGAGTAGACACTGTTTTATCCATCTCTGTCTCTTTTGTGTTCCATGTGTTCAGATTCTCATGAAAGATTTTTGCCAATTTGATTTTTCTGATATATTTATAAAAATCAATTCTTAATTGTGAAATGTCAGTTGATTGTGTTGGGCAAAAATGTATGCCTCGTTTTAATAGGGAAATCTCTGCCTCCGTCATTTGTCTTTGAGAAAGATTCACTACTTGCAATTCATCTGCAGGGATTGTTGTGTTTAGTAATTCTTTCTCTGTCTCATGCGCCTTGTTTGGGCCCCTATCTTTTCTGTTGTTTCGCTTACTTCTTTTGCTTCTTCTCTTTGGTTTCTGGATTTCCAAATTCGTCCTCTTCCCCTGCCTCTGTAACTTTGTTGGGTTGTACGATTTTGCTCCCATTGCCTCTGTTGCAATACGAGGCGCATATCCCCTAAAAAAGACAATTTTGACGGATCCACTGGTCCTTCTAATTCCACATCGCTTGCCTCGGTTGATGTCAATGAGGACAAGCTGCTTGTAGCACCCATCATATCTGAGGATTTGTTTAATTGTTTGAAAAAATCAAATTTCCTGGCAAAAGTAAATATGTGTCCATCTAAATAATCATTTTTGTCCCGTATGAATTTAGTTTGTTTCCTTTTTCTGATCGTTTCTTCATGTCTTTCAATTTGGCTTTCCAGTTCCTCTTTAAACTGAACCATCTCGGGCGTAAGTTTCAAGGTTTGTAATTCTTTTTCCATTTCACATAATTGTTCCTTGATTTTTATTAAACTGATTTCAAGATGTTTAATCAAGATATTCATTAAACCAAGGGATGCATTTAGAATAAATTCGCCCCATTCATGTAGTAATTCATTTGTTGAGTCTTGATTACTGGGCATTAATAGTATCCTTAAGCCACGTGGTACCCTTCGAACTTCCATGTACTTTTTTAATGAAATTAACTCCCAAGACTTAATAATTTCCTTCCTGCTTAATTTTTCCCATACTCGTAGTTTGCTTTTATTGTCCGTTTTACCCATTGTTTTGGTTTGGGTTTCAGTTGATACTTCGATATTAGCTTCGAACATTGTGTCCATTAGTTCGTTCCTTTTTGCTTCCCGTTTTTCCATGATTTCTGGATTTGTTGCACTTATTCTATCTGTGTTGTGAGCTTCAGGGCTATTGACTGTTGCCAATGAATATGCTGTTTGTTAGCTTCCTTTAACACAAATTAATTCCATCCACGGATGTCTTTCCGTTTTTTGTGTGTTTGTATGCGAATGAGTATACTGATAAGAAATGTATCCCTTTGTTTACTCCGCTCGTTTCGATTGAAACTCCAAGTGCGGTTCTTTGCAGCCTGATACCTCTCCCAGAACTCATGGATAGCCAGCTTTTACGCTTTCATGCGTTGTATATTAAACCCCCCGATCCTTACACAAACATTCACGCTGCCGGGACATACACGCTTACCTCGACCCTCCGGTTGTAGATATGCGCGTTTTCCCTTCTGCAGCTTGCGATGCGTGTAATCGGGAATTCAGCTGGCAAAATCGTACAACCCAACAAAGTTACAGAGGCAGGGGAAGAGGACGAATTTGGAAATCCAGAAACCAAAGAGAAGAAGCAAAAGAAGTAAGCGAAACAACAGAAAAGATAGGGGCCCAAACAAGGAGCATGAGACAGAGAAAGAATTACTAAACACAACAATCCCTGCAGATGAATTGCAAGTAGTGAATCTTTCTCAAAGACAAATGACGGAGGCAGAGATTTCCCTATTAAAACGAGGCATAAATTTTTGCCCAACACAATCAACTGACATTTCACAATTAAGAATTGATTTTTATAAATATATCAGAAAAATCAAATTGGAAAAAATCTTTCATGAGAATCTGAACACATGGAACACCAAAGAGACAGAGATGGATAAAACAGTGTCTACTCTAGCGGCAAAGGACTCAGAAAGCTACGTAACCTTACTGAACCTCAACGTGGAAAATGATGATGAGACCATCTCATTACAGGAAGCTTGTACCCAGTTAGGCGCCGGATTAAGTAAAAAGAAACAAAAATCTAAATATTATTCCCAATTAACTCCTGGAAACAAAGTGGATCTCTTTCAGGAAGCAGTTGTACAGGATTTACACAAAATGAAAACCTCGAAATACAGGGATAATTAATGAAAACCAGAAAGAGAAGCGCTCAAATGTCTAGCGCAAGACAATCAAATTGAAATAAAAATTGCTGACAAAGGCGGCAACATAGTCATTTGGGATCGCAATGCCTATGCAATGGAAGCACATCGCCAATTAAAAGACACAGAATATTATGAGAAACTCAAGCGGAATCCAACAGCTGAAATCAAAAGATGTTTAGATCAAAAACTTCTGTCTTGGGCTAGAAAGAAGTTACTGGATGAAGCTGAAGTTAAATATTTAACTGTTTAATTTCCCATAATTGCAACTATCTATTTCCTTCCCAAACTACACAAGGACTCCAAAAGACCACCGGGAAGACCAATTTTATCAACAAAGGGAACCTTGTTGGAACCTTTAGCCAATTATATTGACTTTTTCCTAGCTCCCTTCGTATGCAATCTAAATTCTTACATCAAGGACACAACAAATCTTTTAATCAACCTGCAAAATACCCACTGGCAAGATAGCTACCATCTCATCACTATGGATGTCACAGCCCTTTATACGAATATTGAAAATGAAATGGGCTTAAAGGCATGTGAATTCTTTTTAAAAGAAAGAAACATTCATTACAATGATCACAACATCATGTTATTGGAAATGATTTCAATATGTTTGACGCAAAACATCTTTGTCTTTGGGGAGGAAATCTATCGCCAGAACATGGGTACGGCGATGGGTTTTTCCTTCAGCCCTAGCTATGCCTGCCTAGTGATGGGCTGGTGGGAGAAAGAAGTAGCCTGGCACCCACAAAATGATAAATATGTCAATAAAATCGTCATGTGGAATCGTTTTATAGACGATTTATTGATTATCTGGGATGGAAGCAAAGCGGAATTTGCTGAATATTTTCAGATCTTGAACTCAAGTACGGCCAAATTGAAATTCACTTTTGAGATCAACCAGGAGAGAGTGACCTTTCTAGATACTGATATCTATATAAAAAATGGCCAAATTCAAACTACTGTTCACCGCAAATCCACAGCAACCAATGCTACATTAGAAGCAACCAGCTTCCATCAACCGTCACTCATTGCCAGCATACCCTACGGGGAATTCTTGAGGCTTCGCAGGATATGTACGGAATACGAAGAATGGAAAAATCAGAGTCGTCTAACAGCAAAGAGATTTGAGTTGAGAAAGTATGACAAAACACTGATCAAAAGATGTTGGAAACGAGCAGATGTGAAACCGAGAGAAGATTGTTTGAAACCAAAGCAAGAGATCAAATTGGGTAAGGAACCCATTAGAATGATTTCAGACTTTTCGAATGACGCCAAACAAATCAGCAGTATACTACGAAAAAATTGGAAAATCTTGCAAATGGATGAAACAGTGAAAGAACTTGTTGGTAATCACCCAATGATCACGTATCGCAGAGCTCGTAACCTCAAAGATCGATTAGTTCATAGTCACTATAAAGGAAACAAGCATTTGCAATGCAATCGGTCTCGCCTTTGGGACCTTATATGTATTTAGCCATGCAGCACATTAGCCTGGGTGCTGAAACATCTACTGTTCTTTAACATGGAGGGAAAGTAAGCACCAAACTGCACAACACGCCAGGTATGGGAACACATGGAGAGAAATATTGCCTTTCAGTGGGAAATGGTATAGTTCAAAGCTCTATTTTTAATATAAAATCAGGGCCTTCGGTGGTCTTATCACTGAAAAGCAAAAAGAACAATTGAAGGACAGGATGCAGAACAATGTCATACATTCAGCCCAGTACAGAGATCTGGGCCTTAATCCATAGTTTTTTTGATCCTCATGCCATTCCGATTTGAACCCAGCCATATGCAACTCAGTCTTGACCCTACGCCCAATGGGAACAGTCCAGCCCAAACTGCCAGGCCATGTTCTCCCTGGACTATAAATAAGCATCCTAGGACCGGTTTCGGGGTTTCAACCCTCATCAGCCAGGATATCTTGACTCCAGTGGCATGGAGAGTACGGGATCCACGTGGAACAGGGTCAAGACTGATTTGCATATGGCTGGGTCCAAACTGGGGTGGTGAGCAAAAGAATGATGGATTAAACCCAGATGCTTGTGACTGGGGGTGAATGTTTGCATTGTCCAGCATTCCGTCCATCAATTGTTTCTTTTACATATCATTGAAAATACAAGATTTGAAAAAAATATTATTGTCTGCGGGTGCTCGTGGAAGACAATTTCTATAGACTGGAATCTAGAGGATGCTAAAGTGATTCTGGTATTTTACTGACCTCTGTTGGTCGTTTTCTATCAAGAAAGTTAAATAAAGGCAGTTGCCAGAAAATTTTTAAAAAGAAAGTCCCGCAGCAGAAAGCAATTCTGGTATTTTACTGACCTCTACTGATCGTTTTCTATCAAGACAGTTAAACAGAGGCAGTTGAACAGAAAAAAAAGACCCTAAGCGGAGCAGACAAGTCCTAGGGCTGTTCTCCAGAGCCCACAAAGTACATACACATATAAGTATATACTAAAGTATATACAAGAGGTCTTGAATGCTCGACCTAAAAATGACAAAATAATAAAGTAATTCTATTACAAAATGTAATTGTAATTGAATTTATATAGCGCTTACTAAGCCAGATGAGGTGTCGTACCACATTATGCTACAATATTTGTCCTTTTTTGCCGCATAATTTGGCCCTGTCCTGCCGCATAATTCCACGGACCCTGCCATGTTCAGTATCATTACCAGGTTAACACCTGCACATAAATATAATTCCGACAGCAGAGAAACTTGCGAACTGAAAGCATCATTGCATTATTTGAAAGCCCAGCCTTTAAACACTCGATCAGAACCCGGTGGGTGTGAGACATTTGTACAACTTTTCTCTGATTTGCATTGAGCCCCATTAGTGAATAACAACTTACCATTTACTTGCTCTAGTGAATGAAAAATATCCCTCCGAACGGACTTGGAGTCTAAATCATGTTTCTGAAAAAAATATATAAGGGTACAGCCGCTCAGAGACAGAACTTTGCCTTCACAAGCAACTGAGCATCTAATGCTCGCTCCTCCACAAACGTGCCTAATATTTGTATTTCCACACATTGAGAGCTGGATTGAATTGCAGCAGACACTGATATTTTAGATAAATGTACCAACAGGTGCTTCGCTTTCCCATGAGAAAAACGAAAAGGGACTTTTTAAACAGTGGAAATCTCAAATGCTTATCTAGCTTCAGTGAGAAACCTCGCGTTGCAGTTCCATGCATGGCAGCGAGGCTGTGCACGTCAGAGACCAGAGAACTTTAATCACATTACTATAACATGGGCATGCCTTTTGACTAGGGGTTCATCAATATGGCAGCTTGCAAATGGAATATTAAATCATTATAAAATAGCAACACGACCTCACAAACACATCTAGAATCATGCAGAGGTTGAATCTCGGCTTCCAATGTTACCCCTCCCCGGGTTTTCTGATTGTGGATGTGTCTTTCAAAATAAACATTACAGATCGGATATTGGCTTCGACTGTTAGTGAGAACAAATCATAGTCACAGTTGTTTGGGACACTGAGTGTGATATTCGAAAATAAATCTGGAGCCAAACCAATGCCCTAAATCATGCCCTAAGTCAAACAATGCCACCTCCTACAGAAAGACTTCCTCAATTGTCCAAGTTACAATTGGAAAGTTAGGGTTTAAAGGAAAACTTTGTGTTTTCTTTATGGGAGCGATCTATAGCCATTGGTCATTAATGACAACGTGAGCACCCACGGCACTGGCCAGCAGTGATCAGCTACTCTGGGATCCAGAGAAAAGGCTGTAATGAGCCACCCATCAAAAGCGACAGTGGCATCTGGTCACGTCATGCACCTGGCTCAGGTCTCATTGAGAAAGGAGTAGCAGTGCCGTGTTTATCGCCGTGTCTGCCTTCAACAGGTTCGGCTCAAATCCAGAAATGATTGCTGGTGTGCTAAGGGAATGGTGCACCGTGCCTGCAACAAATACAGAGAGATGGACTTGAGGAGAATGGCCACTTGTTTTTATGCGCCTGCACTATTATACAGTGCATAATTTAAAGTTGGAATTCCTCGGAGTTAATGCGTGAACTGAAGACAGCACAAGTCGGAAACAGTATGCAGTGATTGCCGTCCGGTCGCGGCTGGCATGACGGGGGAGAGGGGTACGCGCAGGGAGAGGGGGGGGGGCGATTAATTAAATTTAAAAAAACTTACTAGGATGAGGCATCTCCCCCGCCGGTCCCGCGCCGCATCACGTCTCCGAGTCCTCGCAGGAACATTCTTCTCATACGTGAGTTTGAGCTATTGTTATTGTAAATAACAATGCCTTTTATTTTTGTTTTGGATTTTAAAACATGAATAAAAGACATTGCCGTTTACAATGCCAATAGCTTAAACTCGCGTAAATCCGAGACCTATTGCATTGTAAACGCTTTGCTTAGGCATGCTGAAGTGGATGCCTGCTTGTGCCCCGGGGGGACCGCAAAGTGCATTCTGATAGAGAAGCACTCTAGTAGGTCCCTGCTTTTGCCCCAGGGGCACTATAGTGCACGCAATGGACACAAAGATAAACCCCTTTAAGGGGGCTTGTTTTGAAGCAACGAGCGGTGGCGTAACATATAAAGCTGCCGACGTTGGAGTTGGAGAGCAGAGTTCGATCCTCGGCTTGGGCTGTATAATGATAAATCATTAAAAGAAGGTCCGAGGCGGCGTGCGCTGTATTAATCCTAAATAATTAAACAGAGATCTCAGATAAAACAAGCTTTGTGGGGAGAGACATAAAAGACACATAAAACAAGCATTGGCAGAGACAAATAAAACAAGCATTGGCAGAGACACATAAAAGACACATAAAATAAGCATTGGCAGAGACAAATAAAACAAGCATTGGCATAGACACATAAAACAAGCATTGGCAGAGACAAATACAACAAGCATTGGCAGAGACAAATAAAACAAGCATTGGCATAGACAAATAAAACAAGCATTGGCAATGCAATAGTATGGGGGTGTGAGAAGGCATTGGAAGAAAGTAGTCTGTGCAGTAAAGGGGCCAATAGCCGTGGAAGGACACGACTGAAGAAATTTCCATAAATTTCCATCATAAGGAGGGACTAACACGCCTACAACCAATCGGAAGGCACCATCTAGGATACCAGCCAATGAAAATGATGGGTGGAGAGTGGGTGGAGCTTATATTCACTATAGTGTATACTGCATGTCTCAACGAGACAGCGCAAGCGCTGCCTAGGCGAGACCTAAAAAGGATGTTCATTGGCTAAAAACGACAGGTTTCATAAAATGTCAGAAATGTAAAGTGTGTGAGATTGCCAAACCTACAAAAGATTTCTGCTTAGCAAACGGCTCCAAATGGCAAATAAAACAGCTAATATCGTGCAAAAGTGAATTCACAATTTACATCATCGAATGCCCATGTAAAATGAAATACGTGGGCAGCACCACTTGTGAACTAAAAAAACGTATTTTGGAACACACACGAGCGGTAACAAACAAAGACACATCCAATGCTGTGGCGAAACATATGGATCAATCACACACCAACAATTGGAAACTCCTAAAAGTTTACGGAATTGAATCCATACCATTGACCATCAGAGGTGGTAACAGAGAGAAAATCTTACGCCAAAAGGAATCTCGTTACATCATTAAACTCAGAACATTAACACCTTATGGGCTCAACCAAAGTGAGGAATTATACAGCCACCTCTGAACTAAATGGACTCTCACTGATTTAAAACTTTGAATCTTTTGGAATCTTGTAGGGGTCTTTTGAAGTCTGTAATGCTTGGAACATGAATGGGAAATGTATTGATTATTCAATTGGTTAATTTCAAACATGCCCATGGTTACCTTTATTGCTGACCCGTGTGAATAATATAGGTGCCATTTTGTCAATCTATTGGGAGACATAAATTTGAAAGACACAAGTATGATTGAAATACTTGATTGTCACACCCCACTGGAGGGATATAAAAGAGGTACAAAACTGATCAAAAACGGGAGGCAAAAAACCCCCCCTTTATCTTTAAAAAAAATCTATTGGGCATCACATTAATTATGCACATTTACTGTGGCACAAATGGTTTGCAGAATATTGTTTTACACATACTATATTGAATTGAATGTGGTTTTCCTTTAATATTGTAAATGATTTCAGCATGCTGATATTGTCAAAAGCTGATGTTAATTTGATTTTGGGAACTACAAATCCCATAATGCACTTGAAGTCACATGACAGGAAATGCTCTTGTTTTTTCAAAAAACAGTTATGAAATACGTATGCAAACCAAGCCACAGTATCGTGAGCAAGGTCTTGAGGCAAGACCGAAACGCGTTGCTTTGTTTTGGGATTTGTTGTAAACTTTACATGGGCTGAAATAAAGAACAGAACCTGTATTTTGCGGAGTGCGACCCTATTTTCTCTTGTTAAAGAGAGTTGGATATATATATATATATATTCACTGAAAAAACCATAGGTTTCACACACGTTATAGTTAGGAATTAGCATTTGAAAAACCTTGCAAATTCACTTAAAAAACCATAGGTTTCACACATGTTATAGTTAGGTGGATATTTCACTCGTAAAAAAACAATGAAATTCCCCCGTTATAGTTAGTTCAGATAACTATAACTCGCGCACCCGCAATCCACTGCTCATGACGTCACATATTACATCACTCATGACATGGTCAGTGGCATCACTCATGACATCACTGATGACATCATCCTTGTGATAGAGTGGCGGTCGCGCGAGTTATAGTTATCGTTTTGGACCCCCTTTTTTCTTGGCCCCCGC
Organism: Triturus cristatus; assembly: GCF_964204655.1. NCBI lineage: Eukaryota > Metazoa > Chordata > Amphibia > Caudata > Salamandridae > Triturus > Triturus cristatus. The sequence continues at coordinate 564,242,559 of NC_140590.1, forward strand.
TTGACGAATCACCCCGAGACTTTCAGGGTAGGAGCTGAACGGAGCGCCCCATTAGTTTTGAAAATTTCGCGGGGATTCGTCAACCGGCGCCAAAGTTATTCAAAATAGAATTTTCAGATTTCCTATGTGAACTCGGTCCTAACTATAACTATCTACTGGCGACCGCCAGTAGATTATATATATATATATATATATATATATATATATATATATATATATATATATATATACTCCCAGAGAGTTATCATGGACACGTACCGATCAGCGGAGATGGAGATATCTAAAGGGGTGCCACAGGGCTCTTGTTTAAGCCCTACCTTATTTAACATCTATGTGGCACCCCTGGCAAGAGTGATGCGCAATTATGGATTCATCCCAGTATCATATGCTGATGATACTCAGCTCCTCTTCCCTTTTAAGACCATGTCCACCGAGGTTAAAAACTCCTTTTCTGCGGGCATGAAGGCGGTGGCTCATTGGATGTCTTCCAACTTCCTTCAGTGTAATATCAGCAAGATGGAGCTAATGCTGTTTGGAGAAGCCAAACTATTGTGGACCCCTGATTGGTGGCCTCCCGATTTGGGAATAGCTCCGGAACCCAAACAGGTTGTGAAGAGTTTAAGGATTCGTCTGGATCAAGACCTGTTATTTGGACAGCATGTCAACCACATTGTTGGAATTTGTTTCCATACTATTGGCCTGCTACGCAGAGTTTTTCCCTTACTACCGGACTCTTTTAGGAGAACTCTGGTTCAAACACTGGTTATGAGTCGTATTGACTATTGTAATGGCCTGTTGCTTTCTGCCAACAAACACGTTTTGGCTAAGCTTCAGGTCATTCAAAACACTGCGGCTCGTCTTGTCCTTAATGCTCCTCCGAGAACGGCGTCCAAACCTCTTCTGGAGAAATTGCACTGGCTTTCTATTCGCCAGAGATCTAAGTTCAAGATATGCTGCTTGATTCATAAATGCTTAAATGGACAAGGGCCTATTTATCTTCAGAACAAATTTGTTCCTTATGTCCCTATTCGTTCACTTAGATCCAGTAACTATCTTCTTTTGGTGACTCCCCGTGCAAAAAAATCTAGACACGGTAGTAAAGCACTATCAATCGTAGGCCCCACCCTGTGGAATAGACTTCCCCTTTATCTGAGACAGTGTAAAGAACATCTCACTTTCAGAAAACTCCTGAAAACTGTGTTGTTCAGAAATGAGATCTAGCTCCTCTATTCCTCTGTTTTACCGGCTCCATAAAGCGCAGAGATGCTCCAGTTGGAGTCGATTCTAGAGCTATATAAACCTACAAATAAATAAATAAATAAATAAAATATATATCAATTCTTCGTGAAATTTTCCAAACTTTTGGCCAGCTCCGGTCCGCTCCTATCCTCAAAATTTCACAGTGATTCGTCAAGCGGGGGCTGAGAAAAAAAGGGCGGTCCCAAAACGCGTTTTCCCTATGCATAGGACCTGTTGACGCAGCTACAGCCCGAACTGCTGAACGGAATTACACCAAATTTGGCAAAGAGGTAGTCCTCAGTTCAGACTCGTGTCTTTTGCTTAAATGGTATAAATCCGTTCAGTAGTTCCTGAGAAAATTAGAGTTAAAAAGATAGATATATTTGGGTGGAGCCTAACCACACATCTCATCGTGAGATCTGATTGGCTGTCAGTACTTCATCCAAGAAGTGTTGGCAGCCATCTTGGGACCAATATACATGATAGCACCTCATTAAAAAGCATTGCAGTTAATAGAAGGTTTTAAGACTTTAGTTACATTATAAATCTTTTGTTGATGGTATCATACTCATTTTAGGAATCGTGGTGTGTTCTAAGGTGATTTTACCATGTGAAAAAGCCTTCTGCTGTGATATCATGAATCATGTTTTAGAGAAAATTATTTTCTCATGCTTTTCCCACAGAGGTTTGGAAGGTGATCTATAAGCTAAACTGGGAGCATATTTTCTGTAAATTCACATTATCTTTCTCAGTCATGTGAGAATAAGTCTGACATTCTCAGTAAAACATGTACATCTAACAAGGGCAGAGACTGTCAGTTGATTCCTTTGTGTTCTACTGTAGCTTCCCAGAGTGTTCTAAAGAACAACTAGAGCGCTAACAGTGCTACTTATGACAAACGTATTGCAGACCTGAAGCCATCTTGATTGGAATAAAGTGGTAACTCTTAAAACATTTAATTTAAAAAAGAAAAAAAATGAGGGGGTTCATTTTGCCATAGAAAGTATAATTAGTGCTGCAGAAAGAAAAATTAGGGCACATTTTGAGTGACTTCTGAAATCCTCTTCTATGTCATTAAAAAATTCTGACATGCAGACTGAAACATGTTGCATCTAGGTGAGGGGAAAAAGGTCCTCATCCCTTACTAGTCATATAATAAGCATGTATCGTTCTTGTGCTGTTTCTGGCCCAGAAACAGGGGGAGAAGCCCCTATCCCCCTAATTTGAAGTAGGATATTGGTCTGCATAGACATTGTAAGCCTGTATACATCTATCCAACATCAGGACGGACTTAATGCAGTGCAATCATCATTATGGACACAATCGGCACACCTACTTGAAAGTAACAAAATGACCCTGGAAATGCTTAACTTCTGCCTGAAAAACAATGTCTTCAGCTTCAATGGCAAAATATACCGACAATTACGCGGTACGGCCATGGGAGCCAAATTTGCGCCGCCGTACGCCTGTATCCTAATGAGCCATGTGGAAAAATTCTGGCTGTGGGACCCAGAATTTTCCGAATTCACCCCCCATATCGTAATGTGGCGGCGTTACATAGATGACATCCTATGCATCTGGCAAGGAGATGAGACATCGCTCAAAAGATTCTTGAAGCAACTAGACAAAAACCCTTGGGGAATTAAAACAACCCATACCTTCTCTAAAAAAGAGATCAATTTTCTAGATGTAACACTCTATGTCAAAGACAACACCTTACAAAGCAAATTATACCGGAAAGAAACAGCGGCTAACTCCATCTTACGCGCTGACAGCTTCCACCCACGACATAACATAAGGAACATTCCAAAAGGAGAACTGCTGAGAACACGCAGAAACTGCAGTGAAGACGATGTCTTTAAAACGAAAGGAGAGGAAATTGTATCCAGACTCACACAACGAGGATATGACCACTCAATGCTACAGAATACACTGACCTCAGTGGCCAAAGTAGAGAGGAAACAGATGTTCAGAAAAATCACCGAGGAAAAAGATGAAAAAAAGAAGGACTCAGCAATACGCTTTGTTACTGACTATAATATCGGCCATCACCAAATCAGACAAAGCCTCAAAAAACATTGGCATCTATTAACACATACACCGAACATCAGTCAAGACCTCAAAACATACCCTGAAATCACATTCAGACGTGCACCAAACCTAAAGGACATGCTCTGCAAATCAGAATTTGAAGACAAACGTAACATAGTCACTACATTCCTAGACAGACCTCCAGGATTCCACACATGCAAAAATTGCAGCATCTGCAAACTAAGCTGCAGCAAAACCAAAAGAGTGCCAATAACACAAGGCAGGGAATTCGTCATAAAAGAATGGATTGACTGTAATAGCAAATTCTGTATTTACGTGATAATTTGCCCCTGCAACCTCCCATACATTGGCAGCACAATCAGACCATTACGGATCAGGATTCAGGAACACTACCGCAACATCCATAAACATTCTGCCGGCCATCCACTCACTGAACATTTTGAAGACAATCACCCTCACAAAAAGGACTTTCAGTTCTTTGGACTGGAAATTATACACCAAACTAAGAGAGGGGGAAATCGTGAACTAAAACTACGAAGACGCGAGAGTGAACTTATCATGAACTACAGAACCACAACTTTGGGACTCAATAAGGATGCGGAAATGCATGTATGGTTAGGAGATGATTAGCTGCTCCTTGTTCCCCCTTATTGGTCAAACCGCACCCCCTAGCCCCATGACTTCACCACCTACCTCTGTGCCTCTCCCAAACATCCTCTACCAGAAGAGCTCTCTCTACGCTACCAGAGAACACGCAGCATGCCTCTATCGACATATACTGTATTTGAACATTACGATATTCAAACTATACGTTACCATGCTCAACTGAACATCTATTTGCCACTTCTTTTTCACCTTTATTGGGAACTGACACATGTCCTTATAATACAGAATTCCTGCAAAAGCCCATATGTATCAAATACTTGATGTATTATTGTTGTCTCTTCCGATAGCGCTATTTAGCCCTAAAATGTTTATTTGATATGTCTGTCTTTTCCTAATTCTGTTTCCCCATTCCAAGATGGCGACCGCCTATTCTCGTCCTACTCACCACCCTGTTAACCCATCCTCTCCAAACACCCCGTTCCAATATGGCGCCTGTCGTTAGCACATCGTCGTTAGCACATCGTCACTTCCGGGTTACCCGGAAGTTCATACACACGACCACTTTATCTGTGCACACTTTTATCGGCTTCACATTACGCCACAACCTCAGAAACCCATCGAAACCTGGCATTAGCCGAGACCGGAGGTAAGAGTTACTTCACTACCCCCTCCATGTCCCATTTGACCTCAGCCTACTTGGCCCGAATTTCAATTCATTTTTGTTCTTCATTGTCTCGTTTTCCCCATCTAGAATCGTCGGGTTTACAAACCCTCCCGCTTACTAAGATATCCCATTACCTGACAACCCGGTAAGGGATTCTCGATCCCCTTGTGCACCTCACATGATTTTGCTTACTGAATCCGCCGAGTGCACCTGTATGTCTTACAAATCCGATACACACTTAAAACATATCGTAATTCCGCAAAGGTTGGCATTCACGTCCCACTGCACGACTTATCTATGATCGAGCGCTTATGAGCACTTCCGAAACTTTGAATTAGCTCCACTTCACAACGATGTTGTATGCTCTAGACCACTCCTTCCATTGCTTCTTTAGAAATCACAATAATATTCATAATTGGTTATTGCATGTTACTGCATTCATCTAATCACTTTTATCTTGATTGATGACACGTCTGTCCCGCGGGCCACAATTATTACCGCCTCATTGATTTTGACGCCACGCACCCATACCCGCGTCTCTCGCATAACCAACCGTATAAAATGTGACTAAAGTAAATTTTTCTTCCTTCATTTCATACCTGACCGGACCACCTTGACGCTGCAATCCCATTTATTCTGTAAATATATGCTCTTTTTCTACCACTGTATTTCAACATCTTGCGTCCGATTTAATACTCAATCGTATCGTTGGATCCTTGTGATCAACTGCACCTTGTTAACCAATGTCTACATAATCTGTTTCTTGTGTTCCATGACTGCGTCATTACTATATTATTTTGGAACACCACACGAATTGTACCTAAACTATTGATTCTCCCGACTACCCTGCTTTCTGCATGACATGCCTTTCCCTCGCCCTCCCTCCTTAAAATGATCGCTTGAATTTTTAAAACTAAATATATAATTTCGTTATCATGATGTTGTCATAAATATGTATGTTGCGAACGGGTACCTGTCTTGTTTTTGTTCTGGATACACACGCTGTCCCGAATTTCGCAATTATTATGCCTTCGCAAATATGTACATTGTCAACCGCTAACTGTTCTGAATGTCTCTTGCATACGCGCGCTACTCTGATTTGTGGCTCTTCGACAATTTATACCATATTTTTCTCTTCAATCTTTTTTGTCATTATGTCTGAAATTGACTGGGCTCAAATAATCGTGTTAATATCATATTTGTATGACATGTTTCTCTGTAAATGCCAACCTGCCCGCCTATAACTATTTACCTTTCTCCCTCACTTTCTAAATAATTCTAATACCCTTGTCACATCCCCCTTTCTTTCCATACCACTTAACCACTCTTTGTACGTCCGCCCCAATTACTATTTTTGACCTCCACCTAATATCTATCCTCTATCGCCCTACACATATACTTTTCCTTTCAACCACACCTTAATTTCCGGTAACAACCTTTGCCAATTCTTCGCACTTTAACTCTGCTCTCTTTCCTCTTTCTTTTCCCTGGTCTCTTCCCTTAATTCTTCACTTACTCACCCTTCCCCCTCTATTCCCACCTACCACACCCTTTTTTATACTGTACACATGACGCACTTGACTCGGTGTTATGAACCCTTGCGGTAATTACTGCCCTTGTTCAGCCCTGAGGAAGCCCTAGGCCTGATGGCCAATTAGAGGGCGAAACACGTGTTGGCTGTGCCATCCCTGTTCTTTTCTTACAGACAAATAAAAGCACAAACTTCTCACCATTATCATTTGATATACTTGCATCAATTGGATATTTTATCCTAACCAACCAAAAATTCATACTCTCGCCCAGACTGAAACATGCACTTTCAATACCAGCAGCAGACTTCCCTGGTGAGCAGTAGCTTTACTACAGTGATCAAATAAGCAACTAGAGTGCTAACATTCTGAATTTATGGCAAATGTGTGACACATCTGAATGCCTTCTTGATGGAATCAAAGTAAAAAACTGAAAGTATTTCCTACTAAGGAGACTGTAGTAAATGAGGAAATTAGGAAACTTCATAACAAATAAATCTCCCAAGATTGCCACCAGAGACAAAAGAGCCCAAATGTAGCCCAAATATCACCCAGATGTAGCCCAAGTATAGCCCAATGACAGAATGTCCCAGAGCGTTCTTTTTTTTTTTTTAATTATTTTTATTTTCATCATCATAGTAGACACATAGATACAATAAAACAAAAACATATAAAAAAAAATTACATGAAATATGGAGGAAGAAAACAGCAATCGTACAGTAATCAAATAATCATGAAGGACCATATAAGCACAAATTGAAATAATCACAAAATAATATAAAATTATATAATCACGAGGGCACTAGAAAACTTATAAACTCAGATTTACATAATCACAAAAACAATATAGAGTTATATAATCAAAAGGACATAGGTCGCCAAAGTGCTTCTAATTTGACTAAGGAACGAAGTCCCCTTGTGCTTGCCAGGGCGGCCTCTAAGCCATAAGTTTCTTTGATTATAACCCAAAAGTCCTCGACCAGAGGAGGTGTAGGGGAAATCCAAGCCCTGGCAATAGCCAATCTAGCAGCCGCCATTAAGATTGAAAAAAGACGTGCTATACCTGAATTATTCTCTTTGCATCCCAACATAATTTCAAGATCAGTCAATGGTTGATCCAATCCAAGTTTTAGCTGGAGTAACTGTTCGATTTTCTGCCAAAAGACCGTCAGTAATGGGCACGAAATAAACATGTGTAACAGATCAGCAGCGTACAATCCGCACTTAGGGCAGTATTTTTTATCCCCCACAATATTTCCTTGAGCCCATTTAGCTATTCTAGCCGGCGTATAATATAACATACAAGTAGTACGTAGTTGCTGAAGTTGCAGATTGACGGAATGCACCGAATCCTTTAAATTAGCTAGTGCTTGTTTAATCATACTAGGAGAGACCAATATACCCAGAGTTTGACTCCAGCGTTCGGCTAATTTTTCACTACCATCTAATTTAAAACTGAATAAATGTATATACATCATACCTATTAAAGACTTGGTCTTTCCTCCATATATACAATCTCAGACATTTGACTGAATAAACTCATTTGCGACAAAACTTGTAGTCAAATAGTCTCTTATTTGCAAATATTTTTAAAAAAAGTTTATCGGTAACTTATAGATTATACGCAGATTTTCAAATGATTTAATTCCTTTCTCATTATAAATTTCGCCCAGACATGAGATCCCATACTGAGCCCAGGATTTGCCAGCCTGATCCTGAAAAATCTCAGGGAGCAATGGATTCCCCCACAATGGAAATTTATTATGGATTTTTGGTAGTTTACACTTAAAAGACATGTCTCTCCAAATATCCACAATATCCCTCAGAGTCTTAAACTTGACTCTCTTAAAATAATTTGGATCGTTTATTCCATACAAAAACATGTCCCTCTGATTACCTAAAATAAGCTTAAATAATGGATCAGTCTGGTCCAGGCCCAGCAAACAACGAAAACGACCAGTAAATGAGGCCCAAAAATATATTTTGAAATCCGGGAAGCCTAATCCTCCTTGTTCATACGAAGATTTAAGTAACTCAATTGCTCTCCTAGGTTTTTTATAACCCCATATAAAGCTGCTACAAATGCCCTCAAGTTTTTTGAAAAATATGTTAGGGATTTTCAAAGGAATTGACCGAAACAAATATAAGAATTTGGGGAGTATTTTCATTTTGATTAAGTTACATCTGCCAAGTAATCCCAAAGGAAGCCTATGCCAAATTTTAAACAACTTAATAGTTGCCTGTAAGAGTGGTGCGTAATTAATATCTATGATCCGGTTAACTTTAGCAGTTATTTTTACCCCCAAATTGGTTACAGTTGTATACGCCCCAGACGTAACATTTTGAATCCCGATTGTAGTGAGCACTTGAGTTTTATTAACATTCAGCTTATGCCCTGAAACATTACCATATTTCTCTGCTTCGTCGTTGATCCTATTCACGGCCACGCTTGCATTAGTAGCATAAACCGCTATGTCGTCAGCGTATGCTGTGAGCTTAAGTTTAAAAGTACCAGATTCCAACGGATTAATATGTGCGCAAGATTGAAGAGTGCGTAGGAATGGCTCTATGTATAAAGCAAAAAGTAGTGGAGACAAAGGACATCCCTGCCTGGTCCCACATAAAATCCTAAATGAAGCTGATCTAGATCCCATATAAGAAAGATTAGCTTGTGGGTTACAATATATAGCTTTTACACAAGACTGAAACTGCTTACCTATACCTATCTTTGATAGTAGAGCCCATAAGAATTCCCATCTAACACGATCAAATGCTTTTTCAGCATCTAATAGGATCATACCGAAATCTATTTTCTTTTGCTCTGCATAATCAAATGCGCTAATAGCCATGTTAACGTGAGCAGTAGTATCCCTCCCTAATATAAATCCGTGTTGACTTTCAGAAACTAAATCCGGCATAAGCGGAGCTAAGCGAATTGCCAAAATCTTAGAAAATATCTTTGCGTCCGCATTAATAAGAGAAATTGGCCGGTATGAACCACATTCAGTTGGTGGTTTGCCCTTTTTTAAAAAGAACACAATCTGTGTCCTATTCCATGATGCCGGCACCTCTCCACTAATAGCTACATATTGTATCACCCTAGTAAGAGGTAAAAGTATAATCTTTTTGAAAGATTTATAGAACTCTAATGGTATCGAATCGATGCCAGTCGCTTTCCCATTAGGCAATAATGATAATGCCGATTCAACCTCTTCTAACAAAACCGTTTCTTCCAATGTGGCAATTTTCTCATTATCTGCAACTTGAAGACCACTATTATTAATATACCGTAGTACCTCGTCTTGATTAGAGGGCCATGTCAAAGAATATAGCTGTTGATAAAACTGCAAGAATTGATCTAAAATATCTGATGGTTCCGTATATAATATCCCATTTGTTCCCATGATAGAATCAATCTTAGTTTTAGCTTTTGTCTCTGCAGTCTGGTATGCCAATACATGTCCTATATGCTCCCCATACTCATACTTTTCTAACCGATGCTTACAATAATTTGCAGCCATTTTTTCTCTTAACTTTTTTTTTACTGCAACTCTTGCATCAATTAAAGAAGAAAACGTACTGTCCTGGGCCTTTAGATCCTTATTCTTAACTACCTTCGCGTGTTGTCTCTCAATGTTACGCAGATTAAGTACTAAAGTCCCCATTTCACTTTTTCGTTTTCTATTCTGTAAGAAAATATATTTTTGTGTAATGCCACGGACAAACGCTTTCATAGTATCCCATACAGTTATTGGGGATGCGGACCCAGTATTTATTTTAAAAAATTCCTCCAATTGCTGTGTGGTGCTCGACAGGTATTCATTATCTGTCAGCAAGTACCTAGGGAAGGAGAATGGCCTAATCTCCTTATCTTCAGTTTTAACCTGGAAAGAAAAAATAATAGGATTGTGGTCAGAAGTCACCCGGGGGCATATTTCCATTTTTGATGCTGTAAGTAAACTATCAGACACAAGGGCCATGTCGATCCTAGAATATGATTTATGAGGGGCCGAATAATAAGTATAGCCCGGTATTAAAGGATATATATGTCTCCAAGCATCCTTAATAGACTGAAGCCTCATCATTTGTAGAATTGCTCTCCGTATTTTACACATTCTTAGGTTGCGCCTATTCCCCGTAGAATCTATATGATAATCTATAACGCAGTTGAAATCCCCCATAATTAGTTTTTCCCCCTCCCAATTTAACAATTCCAAATTGAGGAATTCAAAAATAGCAGGGTCATCCACATTAGGACCATATATGGCACAGATCACATATTTTTTACGCCCTATATCCAACTGAGCTATTGCCCATCGCCCCCATTGATCAGCCTGTTTTTTAATGACTTTGCAATCAAACTTTTTATCTTTTAAAATAGCTACCCCTTTGATAAATACAGTTTGAGTAGTACTAATAATGATATCCAACCCCAAATCCACCAATAAATTTCGGTCTTTGTAAGACAAATGTGTTTCTGTTAAAACCACCAATTGAGACTGATACATTCGTAGCTCCTCTTGGACTAGCCTTCGTTTAACTGTGCTATTAAGGCCGGCAACATTACAAACCAGACATTTGATCCAATTCATAATTAATTTCTGTCTTTTGAGTTAATCCTCCTCCTGTAATAATAATTATCAAAATTAGATGAGTTATAGTATATGCTACTTTTAATCCGTTGTTATATTCATTTCGTTTATTAATTATACCACGCAAAACTAAAAAAAATCTTCCCCATTCTTTAAATCCACAGTGTCCTAATGATGATGATTTTCTCCCCCCCTTCAACCCCATGCTCCCTCCCTGCCCCTCACCAAACATAATTCGGATCTGAGAGTGACACCTCACCCCGTCTCTTAGAAGAACCCCCCCCTATTAACAGCTGCCGCTGGAAATGGCAGCGCTGCAGAGCCGCAGCCCAGTAGGTCAACCCAACCCTCCCTCGTTTCTAATCATAAATCACAATTTCTGCAAGTTCTGCACTTCTATTTTAACTTCAAAAAAAGAGTGAGAAAGAGAGAAGGAGCAAAAAAAAAAAAAACAGGGCCCAAAGACACAATAAAGCAAACCCCCAATCTATCCCTGTTCGGCAGCTTCTGCCCGCCACTTAGCGACTGCCACACTTGTTTCCTTTTCTTCCAAAAATATATAAGTATGGCTGCCCTTAAGAACTTTCAAACGTGCAGGCTCTTGTAAAAAGGCCTGAGCGCCAAGAGCTTTTATAGGGTCAATAAATTGACGCAGTCTCCAGCGTCTGTCCATTGTAGCCTTACTTAGATCTGATCTGACAAAGAAAGAAAAAGAGTCTACCGAGACCGGGGCATTAGGTCGTGCTTTTGTTGACACTGCCTGTCTAAGTAAGAAGTTCCCAAAATAAATCAAAAATGGGCGAGGATATTGCCCTCCCTTGTTCCTCTGGGTTAGCGGTAGTCTATGGACCCTTTGAAGTTGGGAGTCCCGATCCCAATCAGAGAGATCAGGAAAGGCCTTTTGAAATAGTTTGACCAAGAACCCCCTCGGATCCGACCCCTCCGCTCCTTCTGAAATACCAAAAAGTCTGAGATTCTGTCGTCGCTGGCGATTTTCAATATCCTCCAATTTAATTTGTATGCCCGAAATCTGTTCCTCATGTTTTTTAGCAGAAACATCTGTAAGCGCTGATAATTCTTCAGTAGCGGAGACTCTCTGCTGCAACTCAGTTATATCTTGTGTAAGGCCGCTAATTTTATCAGTCATTTCCCGCAGGGATTGTTGGATTTTATTATTATCTTCTCTAACCTGCATATAATGTAGCTTCGCCTCTTGTCTTTGCTCAGCTAGAGACTGCAAGAGCAGAGAAAGTGATGGTGCCGCCCCCTCTTGAATACCAGCAGTTCCTACCTCAGATAGAACCCTCGCCCGAATGGCTTTGGTTTCCTTTGAGGAATACACATCGCTATGACTTGAAGATATAGACTGTGCTCCTCCTGGAGCAACCTGCTCAGAGCTAGCTTCTGATATCGCACCCCCAGAATGAGGTTTCGTTAAATTATCCTCGACGAAGCTAGCACCTGAGAGTCTTAATGCCATGTTTTTTCGCACGCCACCTTTTGCTTGCACCCATTTCCTAAGGGGGCTGTTATCGGAAATAGCTTTTCCTGCTAAGGGCACAGTATGTAAATGAAGTGTATTTTTCTTAGATTTATTTTTAACTTTCCCTTTGCCCTTTCTGATGATAATCGATGACTTACTCCCCGTCTGCTCTAAAAGCTCGGCTGGCTCTTCTATATCATCAAATGAAGCCGAATCATTAGCTTCGCTATTTCCTTCTCCTTCTTGTGCAACACTGTCTTCTGAAGTAAAAGTCTTAGCTCCCCCCGCTAGCGAAGCCACATTATGCTCCACCGTTTCTCTGCTTTGATTTCTGCTTTGATTTTGAGTTTGGCTCCAGTCAAGAGATTTGGGCAGCTCCGCTACCTCTTCCTCTTCCTCGTGTCTACTGAGCACCTCAGCGTGCTGTGCTGACAGCAAAGGCTCAGTTAGCTGACTCCCCCCACCTTCGCCGCTACTCACGCTGGACACATTCCCAACACTGTCATTATCCACTACTACCAAAGCTGTATCTATAGAGGGAGCACCAGTACTTGTTACAACAATGTTACCGTCCGAAATTGCAGTGAGTAAAGTCTCAGTAAAATTGTTGCCAGAAGAACACTTGCCTGCCAAGAGCTCCGGAACTCTCCCTGTTTGTAGTAGGTGCGAAAGCGGTTTACTGGTCGTAATGCCCGGTCTCTCCTTTACACCGGCACCGGTAAGCAGGCCAGTCTCTCCTTTCCCAGCAATATTACGACCGGTGCGGGTGCTCCGCGGTGTCATTTTCGGCGGCGCCATCCTTCCCCCGTGTTCGAGGTCTGAAACAACTGCTGCAGGAGAGAGACCTGACCAGTAGAATGTCGAGCAACCAGACGAACGCCTCGGGAGAGAGCAGTAAGCACCCAGCAACCGCTCTAATGATCTCCGACTGAATTTCAAAAGAAAAAGCTGCCACATTCGTTCGGCTCTATTGTTGCAGAAGACTTCTCCTCGGTATTTCACTCAAAACTTCTTCATTGCGCGAGTTATTGCAGGGGGTATAGGGAGACCGTCAGGCTGCAGCTCTCCGTGGCGGCTTCAATCCGCCATCTTGGTTCAGCTGTGCAAGATGCCATTTTCAATGATTGCACAGTGCCGGTTGCTTGTCCGCACTGTGCAATCATTGAAGTCGACTTCTGGCACAGTGCGAACAAGGTACTACGCAGTTCGCGAAGTGCTACGCGTAGCTCGCGTAGTGCGAACTGCACTTTGCGTAGCTTTGCGAAGTGCTACTTTGCGAACTACGCCCAGGGTTACCCAAATGTAGCCCAAATATCACCCAGATGTAGCCCAAGTTTAGCCGAATGACAGAATGTCCCAGAGTGTTCTAACGAACAACTAGAGCGCTAACAGTCTTACTTATGACAAAAGTATGGCACACCTGAAGCCATCTTGATTGGAATAAAGTGGTAACACTTAAAACATTTAATTTACAAAGGAAGAAAATGAGGGGGTTCATTTTGCCATAGAAATTATGATTAGTGCTGCAGAAAGAAAAATTAGGGCACATTTTGACTTCTCAAATCCTCTTCTATTTCATAAAAAAATTCTGACATGCAGACTGAAACATGCACTTTGAATACCAGCAGCAGACTTCCCTGGTAAGCAGCAGCTTTACTACAGTGATCTAATGAGCAACTAGAGTGCTAACATTCAGAATGTATGGCAAATGTGTGACACATCTGAATGCCTTCTTGATGGAACCAAAGTAAAAAACTGAAAGTATTTCCTACTGAGGAGACTGCCGTAAATGAGGAAATTAGGAAACTTCATAACAAATAAATCTCCCAAGATGGCCACCAGAGACAAAAGAGCCCAAATGTAGCCCAAATATCACCCAGATGTAGCCCAAGTTTAGCCCAATGACAGAATGTCCCAGAGTGTTCTTAAGAACAACTAGAGCGCTAACAGTCTTACTTATGACAAAAGTATGGCACACCTGAAGCCATCTTGATTGGAATAAAGTGGTAACACTTAAAACATTTAATTTACAAAGGAACAAAATGAGGGGATTCATTTTGCCATAGAAATTATGATTAGTGCTGCAGAAAGAAAACTTAGGGCACATTTTGACTTTTCAAATCCTCTTCTATTTCATAAAACAAATTCTGACATGCAGACTGAAACATGCACTTTGAATACCGGCAGTAGTCTTCCCTGGTGAGCAGTAGCTTTACTACAGTGATCTAATGAGCAACTAGAGTGCTAACATTCAGAGTTCATGGCAAATGTGTGACACATCTGAATGCCTTCTTGATGGAACCAAAGTAAAAAACTGAAAGTATTTCCTACTGAGGAGACTGCAGTAAATGAGGAAATTATGAAACTTCATAACAAATAAATCTCCCAAGATGGCCACCAGAGACAAAAGAGCCCAAATGTAGCCCAAATATCACCCAGATGTAGCCCAAGTATAGCCCAATGACATAATGTCCCAGAGTGTTCTTCAGAACAACTAGAGCGCTTACTGTCTTACTTATGACAAAAGTGTTGCACACCTGAAGCCATCTTGATTGGAATGAACTGGTAACAATTAAAACATTTAATTTAAAAAGGAACACAATGAGGGGGTTCATTTTGCCATAGAAATTATGATTAGTGCTGAAGAAAGAAAAATTAGGGCACATTTTGAGTGACTTCGCAAATCCTCTTCTATTTCATTAAAAAATTCTGACATGCAGACTGAAACATGCACTTTCAATACCAGCAGCAGACTTCCCTGGTGAGCAGTAGCTTTACTACAGTGATCAAATAAGCAACTAGAGTGCTAACATTCTGAATTTATGGCAAATGTGTGACACATCTGAATGCCTTCTTGATGGAATCAAAGTAAAAAACAGAAAGTATTTCCTACTGAGGAGACTGTAGTAAATGAGGAAATTAGGAAACTTCATAACAAATAAATCTCCCAAGATTGCCACCAGAGACAAAAGAGCCCAAATGTAGCCCAAATATCACCCAGATGTAGCCCAAGTATAGCCCAATGACAGAATGTCCCAGAGTGTACTAACGAACAACTAGAGCGCTAACAGTCTTATTTATGACAAAAATATGGCACACCTGAAGCCATCTTGATTGGAATAAAGTGGTAACACTTAAAACATTTAATTTACAAAGGAACAAAATGAGGGGGTTTATTTTGCCATAGAAATTATGATTAGTGCTGCAGAAAGAAAAATTAGGGCACATTTTGACTTCTCAAATCCTCTTCTATTTCATAAAAAAATTCTGACATGCAGACTGAAACATGCACTTTGAATACCAGCAGCAGACTTCCCTGGTGAGCAGTAGCTTTACTACAGTGATCTAATGAGCAACTAGAGTGCTAACATTCAGAATTTATAGCAAATGTGTGACACATCTGAATGCCTTCTTGATGGAACCAAAGTAAAAAACTGAAAGTATTTCCTACTGAGGAGACTGCCGTAAATGAGGAAATTGGGAAACTTCATAACAAATAAATCTCCCAAGATGGCCACCAGAGACAAAAGAGCCCAAATGTAAGCCTGGACAAAGCACTACGCTACGCTCTCGTAGTTTGCGAAGTTCGCGCTACTTCGCACTACGCGAATTGCACGTAGCACAGTGCGAACACGCGTAGCGTAGTGTTGCGTAGTGCTACGGTAATTTTTTGCTTGCTCGCGGTCCTCAACGTCAAGTTGGCGACCGCGAGCAAGCAAAATGACATCCCGGCGAGACTTTTTCCTTGTTCGCGATCAGCAACATCAAGTTGGCGATTGCGAGCATGGAAAATAAACCTCCCGGCGAGATTCCCAACGCGAGGAGGTCAGGTTTCTCATTGCGAGTGGTCGCGTATGCTCGCGACCGCTCGCGATGAGAAACTACCAGTTCGCGTTGAGAAAGCTGCCGCTCGAGTAAAAATCTACTCGAGCAGCAGAAAACTACAGCTCGCACTGTGCAAGATGCCATTTTCAATGATTGCACAGTGCCGGTTGCTTGTCCGCACTGTGCAATCATTGAAGTCGACATCTGGCACAGTGCGAACAAGGTACTACGCAGTTCGCGAAGTGCTACGCGTAGCTCGCGTAGTGCGAATTGCACTTTGCGTAGCTTTGCGAAGTGCTACTTTGCGAACTACGCCCAGGGTTACCCAAATGTAGCCCAAATATCACCCGGATGTAGCCCAAGTTTAGCCCAATGACAGAATGTCCCAGAGTGTTCTTAAGAACAACTAAAGCGCTTACAGTCTTACTTATGACAAACGTATGGCACACCTGAAGCCCTCTTGATTGGAATAAAGTGGTAACACTTAAAACATTTAATTTACAAAGGAACAAAATGAGGGGATTCATTTTGCCATAGAAATTATGATTAGTGCTGCAGAAAGAAAACTTAGGGCACATTTTGACTTTTCAAATCCTCTTCTATTTCATGAAAAGAATTCTGACATGCAGACTGAAACATGCACTTTGAATACCAGCAGCAGTCTTCCCTGGTGAGCAGTAGCTTTACTACAGTGATCTAATGAGCAACTAGAGTGCTAACATTCAGAATTTATGGCAAATGTGTGACACATCTGAATGCCTTCTTGAAGGAACCAAAGTAAAAAACTCAAAGTATTTCCTACTGAGGAGACTGCAGTAAATGAGGAAATTATGAAACTTCATAACAAATAAATCTCCCAAGATGGCTACCAGAGACAAAAGAGCCCAAATGTAGCCCAAATATCACCCAGATTTAGCCCAAGTATAGCCCACTGACAGAATGTCCCAGAGTGTTCTTAAGAACAACTAGAGCGCTTACTGTCTTACTTTTTTTTTTTTTTTTTTTTTTTAAAAACCTTTATTTTCAAAAGTCTGGACACAGCTATTCAGCCGACAACCCGGAGGTTCGGCAGCGTCGATAAAGAGGAACAGAGATGCGTCCACAGTACAGTGAAGGAGGAGTGCAAAGATTCCATTTTTTAAATAAACACAAAACACACAACAACCCCCAGCAAGGCAAGAACACTGAATGCCCATGGTGATAGCCCCCCAGGGGAGGCAGGACCCCAATCATCTACCATTTACAGTACCGTGAAAAGAGGAAGAAGGGGGACAGCAGAGGCCAAAGAAGTCCATTAACCATACTGAGCTGGAA
This sequence comes from Triturus cristatus, assembly GCF_964204655.1. Classification (NCBI taxonomy): domain Eukaryota; kingdom Metazoa; phylum Chordata; class Amphibia; order Caudata; family Salamandridae; genus Triturus; species Triturus cristatus. The sequence goes on from NC_140590.1 coordinate 564,259,863, forward strand.
AGAAGGTTAGGAGGAAAGCTGTTCCTCGGGTGGATCCAGATCAGGGGCAAGACAAATTCCCCCCCTGTATTGGTTCCACCGCCCCCAGATGGCGTGCCACTTCCGAGGGCAGCCTCTAGCGCAGTATACCGTCTTCTCCCTTAGCATACTCCAGTCCATATTTTCTTTCCACGCGGTCAATGTGGGGGGGCCCACGGATCCCCACAATCGCGCTATATCTCTCTTAGCGACCATGTTGCCCAGAGTCACCCATTGGGTCTGCGCCGCATTGTGATCCGTGGGCCCCCAGACATTCAGGAGGCAACACCGCGCTTCCGGCTGCATAGCAATGCCCGTCACCTCCCCCATCACTGCATGGACTCTCCGCCAGAATTCCGTGATGACACCACATTCCCAAATGATATGCAGGAAAGTACCCACCATACCACATCCCCTCCTGCATAGGCCGTCCTCCGAGAATCCCATGTGAACCAGCCTTGGCCCCGTCACGTACACTCGATGCAGTATTTTAAGCTGCACCAGCCTCAGACGCGACGGGATCGCAACCTCCTTAGGAGAGGAAACAGCAGACTGCCAATCCTCGTCATCCAACTCGAGGCCATCCCTAGACCACTGGTCCCTCAACCCCAGAAGCATATCCGCCCGGACGTTTATCAGTTTCTTATAGATGAGCGAGATCGTGCTCTCGGGCATATGACCATCAAGGACCCGGTCCTCCAAAGGAGAGGACTCAGGCACCTTCTCACCCTCTATGAGTACTGATCGGAGGGCGTGACGCACCTGAATATAGCGGAAAAACTCAGATGGTCCCAGCTCATACTCCTTCTGCAACTCTTCAAAGGACTTCACCCTCCCCTTAATCAGGACATCTCCGACCCTGGAGATGCCGATCAAGTCCCATTTGTCAAAGCCTTTTGTGTGCCAAAGCCTACCCAATCTCTCAGATTCAAACAGCGGGGTAGCGAGGGTGAGCCTATCCTTCCAGCCCAGCGAGTCAGTTGCCATCTTCCACACACGCACCGCCACACCAGTGGGCCCCATGAGGGACGAGTCCAGGGACCGCGAATACAACGCCCTGTAATAGTTACCACCACGCAGCAACCACCTGTCCATGGCATACCCAGGGCTGAGGGCCGGGCCATAAAACCCATGATTAATCGCACTCAGCTGGGTGGCCCAATAGTACCGTCGGATGTCTGGAAGCGCAATACCCCCGTCGTACCATGGGAGCGTCAACTTTGCAATAGCTATTCGCGGCCGCCCGTCCCACAGCAACGCTCGTTGGAGGCCTTCGACCTCCCGAAAGTAGTTGGCCGGTACCCAATCCAAAGTATTCTGCAGCACGTAGAGGAACCGGGGAAGAGACATCATTTTGAACAGGGCCGCACGCCCAACTAGGGAGAGCGGCAGCCTCTGCCAGCCCTCCACATCCCGCCTCAGGTGCGCCAGGGGGGGGAGCAGGTTCCTCTCATATCGCACGGCAGAATCCATGGAGATAAAGATCCCCAGATACACGAAGCCCTGCTGAGCAACCTGGATCGAACAAGTTCGAGGGATCGGTGGAACCTCGCCACTAAGAACATATAAATACGATTTACTCCAGTTGATAACGAGACCCGAGTTCCTACCGAAAGATGTGAGTACGTCACAGACCACTATAAGTGATTTCTTGGGTGAGGCAAGATACAACAGGATGTCATCAGCATAGAGCGATATACGGTCCTCGTGCTCAGGTGACCATCTAAGTCCCCGTATATCCGGGTGCCAGCGTATCCACGCAGCCAGCGGCTCAAGGGCGAGGGCGAACAGCAATGGCGACAGGGGACAACCTTGCCGAGTACCCCTCCCAAGCTGAAACGGAGTCGATGCCCGGCCATTTACCACCACACTCGCAAGAGGGCCCTCATACAGCAACCTCACCCAGCTCACAAAACCGTGGCCAAAGCCGAACTTGGTCAACACGGCCCACAAATATGCCCATTCCACCGTGTCAAAGGCCATCGTGGCATCGAGAGACGCCACAATAGCTGATTCACGCAGCGTGCCCGCCCTGGCGATTACACCATGAAGGCGCCGAAGATTTAACGCTGTGTTACGGTGCGGGATGAATCCGGATTGATCCGGATGGACCAAGTCACCGATTACCCTGATCAACCGGGCCGCCAGGATTTTAGCCAGAATTTTCGGCTCTGCGTTAAGGAGTGAGATAGGCCTATATGAAGCGCACTTATCTCGGGGTTTGCCCTCTTTGTGTATAACCACAATCGTCGCCAGTCGCTGATCCAACGGGAGGGCCCCCCTCCCCCGCGCCTCCACGAACATGGCGCGCAGGTGAGGGGCACCCCTATCCGGAAATAGCTTGTACAGGTCGACCGGCAAGCCGTTCGGACCCGAGGCCTTGCCCGAGTTCAACGCGCGGATAGCCCCCGCCACCTCATCGACCGTTATGTCACCATCTAGATCATCCCTATCTATATCAGAGAGACAGGGCAATGCAATATCACGCAGGAGGTCATGCGAGTCCTCGGGCGGCCTGTCCGACACTGAGGCATAAACCATACGGAAATAGTCCGAGAAACACTGCACAATCCTCTCAGGTTCCACAATCACCTCTCCCCCTTCTCCCATCAACTCCGGCACTACTCTATTGACCCGTTCTTTTTTGTCCAGCCAAGCCAGGAGTTTCCCGGCCTTGTCACCAACATCATACAGACGGCCCTGCTGTTCCCTACCGAGGGTCTTAGCGGCATTCGTCACCAGGTCCTTATACTCGGATTGCTTCAAGCACAGTTCATGCAGTGAGGCCTCTGTAACCTCCTCCTCCAGCGCTCCCTCCAAAGCCGCGATCTCCTCCTCAACCTGCAAAACCTCGCCATCTCTCCGCCGCTTGGCAGCCACTACAAGGGAGAGGGCTTCCCCTCGCAGCACGGTCTTAAATGCTTCCCACAGCGACACTGCCGAGTCCACAGATCCCTGATTGTCCTTGAAAAAATTATCTACTGTCTTTACCAGCGCGCTGCGCGTCTTGGGGTCTCGGAAATACCAAGGGTTGATAGGGGCCACCCTTCCCCCTCCCTCTCGACCCAGATCCAGCCTGACCCACACCGGCGAATGGTCAGATATGCCACGCGCCATGTGCCTGGCCTCAGACACCAATGAGGCATGCGCAGCCAGAGTGAGTAAGTAGTCAATCCTAGAAAGGCTACCATGCGCCCCGGAGTGGAAAGTGTATTGGCTCTGTGTGGGGTGCCGGAGCCTCCAGCAGTCTATCAGGCCAAGCGTATCTAGAAAGTCTGGAAGCCACTTCTGAGCCCCCCCCGTGTCTCTGGGCGGGTATCTATCCAGCAGGCCGGAGCCAACAGCATTGAAATCCCCTCCCACTACAAGCATACCCCCCGGGAGATCCAGCAGGGCCCTACCCAGATCTGTGAAAGTGGAGGCCTGCAGGGCTGGCGGGACATAAACCGAAACTAAAACCAAAGTTCTTCCTTCCCACCGCCCCGCCACCGCCACAAACCTCCCCCTATCATCAACAATGGTGGAGTCCACCTCAAATGGTAGCGAGGCTCTGACTAGGATGCCCACACCCCTGGACCCAGAGGAGAATCCCGAATGAGCTATGAATTTATAACCCTTCCTATTCAGGGCATAGCACGTATTACCTATAAGATGCGTCTCCTGCAGCAGGGCGACATCCGGCAATGACCGTTTCAAGAATTGCAAAACAATCCCACGCTTAATGCGATCCCCCAAACCATTCACATTCCAGCTTATAACACTTAAACCCCTACCCCCCATCCCCAAACGTAAAGAGGCCCACCCCACACCCGAACAGCCCCCATGGAACAGTCCTGGAAATAATCACTATGCCTTGCTGAAACAAACCCCCCAACAACAACCCCAAAATCCCGAAAACCCCCCCCACCCTGCACCCCTGCTGCAGCTTACAAAGCCCCCCCAACTTGCAGTGTGCCTGTCGCCCTACCAAACCCAAAATCTACAAAAAGTACCCTAAGGGAGGAAAGAGCTCCCCTCGTCCTCCGACAACCTCCGTGTTTACTGCAAGTAATTATCTAAAGTCAGTCCGAGTCAGTCCGGTTCCGAATACATCAACCTTGTTCATCCCGGCCACTGTCCCCGTCTACGGCAGTGTCCTCTTCCGTGCGTCGTCGAGGCAGAGCGTCCAGCCATTCATCCGCCATGGCAGGTGACTCAAAGAAGAATGTTCGGTCTTCAAACACCACACGTAGTCTGGCAGGGAAGAGCATGGCGTATTTCAGGTCCCTCTCCCGAAGCCTCCTCTTCACCCCCAGGAAGCCCTGCCGCTGCCTCTGTACCTGCTGGGTGAAGTCAGGATAGAAATTCACCGACGCGTTCTGGAAGGGGACCGGGCCCGTTACCCTCGAGGCCTGCAGGATGGCGTCCCGGTCTCGAAAATGAAAGAGCCGGGCGACGATCGGCCTCGGTGTGGCTCCCACCTTGGGCCGCCCACCAGGCACTCTATGGGCCCGCTCAACTGCGAAGAACTTCCCTAGACCCTTAGGCTGCAGATGATTGAGCACCAAGTCCTCCACGAGCAGGTCCACTGAGATCTCGTCCGAGGACTCCGGGACCCCGATAATGCGCACGTTGTTGCGCCTGGCCCGGCTCTCGAAATCCTCCAGCCGACGGGCTGCGAGATCATGCTCGGTCCGCAACTTACGGACCTCGGTCTGCAGGTCCGAGACATCATCGGCGAGGCCCGTGGTCTTGATGTCCAGGGATTTGACCCGTTCATTTGTTTTGCCCAAGTCCACGCGGATCAGATTAACATCCACCAAGATGGTATCCACTTTGTGCGCCAGGGCATCAAACTGTCTCCCAATCGAGGTCTGCAGCCCATCAAGTGCACCCATGACATCCTGCAGTGAGAGCTCCGGGGCCAAGGGTGAAGCAGTCTTCTGTGTATCCGGAGACTGGCTCGGTGCACCCGGTGACCCCTTCTGCTGGGCATAGCGGTCCATGTTATTGGCTTGAGTGTAGGCTCCCCGCCTAGTGGCCTTGGGCTTCGAACGATCCACCTCTGCTTTGCCCGACATGGTGGGCTCGAGCAGGTCGGGTCAAACAGGACTGCCCTCTCTCAGCGAGAGAAAGCAAGAGTGCTCCGTCTTACGATGGGTCGCCAGTGTGGCATGCAGAGCGTCCAAATGATAATAAAGCAGACGCGAGCACTCCCTGGGCTGGGCAGACAAAGGGCGAGAAAGTGAAAGTAAAAGGATAGGGACCTCCGTCCGGCAGTTCACACCTCGCCTGGCCGCTGTTGTTCAATTAGAGGTCGGGCATCCTGCCAACTCGAGCCCCTGGCATCCCTCGGAGATGGGCCTCAATCTTCCGCCATGCATAACTCCGGTTCCCGGTGGGCGATTCGACCTCGGGTGGCATCGATCGCCTCCCTGACAAGTCATCTACACGATGCCATGCATACAAACAGGATTATATACAGGATAGACGACGGAGGGCACGAGGGTCTCGGGAGCTCAAAGCTCACGCGGCCATCTTGGTCAAGCGCTAGGCTCCTCCCGCTTACTGTCTTACTTATGACAAAAGTATTGCACACCTGAAGCCATCTTGATTGGAATAAACTGGTAACAATTAAAACATTTAATTTAAAAAGGAACACAATGAGGGGGTTCATTTTGCCATAGAAATTATGATTAGTGCTGAAGAAAGAAAAATTAGGGCACATTTTGAGTGACTTCTCAAATCCTCTTCTATTTCATTAAAAAATTCTGATATGCAGACTGAAACATGCACTTTTAATACCAGCAGCAGACTTCCGTGGTGAGCAGTAGCTTTACTACAGTGATCTAATGAGCAACTATAGTGCTAACATTCAGAATTTATGGCAAATGTGTGACATATCTGAATACCTTCTTGATGGAATCAAAGTAAAAAACTGAAAGCATTTCCTACTGAGGAGACTGCAGTAAATGAGGAAATTAGGAAACTTCATAACAAATAAATCTCTCAAGATGGCCACCAAAAAGAGCCCAAATGTAGCACAAATATCACCCAGTTGTAGCCCACATGTAGCCCAATGACAGAAGTGTGCAAAACACTTATTTTTTGTGTTTTTGCAGTTTTATATAGTGCAGACTTGTCAGGTATTGGAGTGCTTTACATGAGCATTGGTTACATCACACAAGATCAAATTCATTTTGGTTGTAGACATGGGGCGATTAAGGGCCCGATTCACAGAACTAACTTAAGACAAAATCCTAAACTTACTACCATTTTGGTATTCACAGAAGGCACTTACATATTTTGGTATTCACAGAAGGCACTTACTCATTCCGGTATTCACAGAAGGTAGGAGTCCTAACTTTAGGATTCCTAAATGCCTCCTGTGAATACCGAAAGTCTTAAAGTTAGGATTTTTCTCAGTTTAGGAGTAGTAAAGTTAGGAGCCCTAACTTTACTAGTCCTAAACTGAGAAAAATCCTAACTTTAAGACTTTTGGTATTCACAGAAGGCATTTAGGAGTCCTAAAGTTAGGAGTCCTAACTTTACTACTCCTAAACTGAGAAAAATCCTAATTTTAAGACTTTTGGTATTCACATAAGGCATGTAGGATTCCTAAAGTTAGGAGTCCCAACTTTATACTCCTAAACTGAGAAAAATCCTAACTTTAAGACTTTTCGGTATTCACAGAAGGCATTTAGGAGTCCTAAAGTTAGGACTCCTAACTTCTGTGAATACCGAAATGAGTAAGTGCCTTCTGTGAATACCAAAATGAGTAGGTGCCTTCTGTGAATACCAAAATGGTAGTAAGTTTAGGATTTTGTCTTAAGTTAGTTCTGTGAATCGGGCCCTAAGTGATTTGACCAGAATCACAGAATGTTGAGCTGAAGCAGAAACTCCGACCTGGTTCCCCGGTTGCAAAGCCTGCAGCTCTGGAAGTAACACCACATCCTCTCCCCTAGGTGCAACATTTAATCAAGTGGTCAACTGGATAAAAAAACATAAAGATTACAAATAATTTAAAAGTTCTTTGTCGCTATTTGAAAACTCAGAAAATATGTCCTCATTTTAGTTTTTTAGAGCACTAACCATAATTTTGATGCAAATAAGACCCTCTCATATATGTAATTTCTAAAGGAAATGCTCTAGGTATTACAGTTTTGATTACATCAAGATGACGTCAGGCGTTCCACACTTTTGTAATAAATATAGAATGTTAGCAATCTAGTTGTTCATTGGGATACTGTTGAGAGGCAGAGGCCAGGGGCACGGACTCTGAAATTTGAAGGCAGGTAGGAGAGTGCAGAGGCAACAATTTGACCACACTGGGCAGGCAGGAAGGGCAGTGGCAGCACAACAGACTATGGAGGGCAGTGGAAAGGGGGGCAGGGGCAATAATACAGGACTGCCAAGAGAGGCTGTGGCAATATATTAGACCATTGTGGGCCGAAGGAAGAGGCAGTGGCAGTAGCGGTGCGTCCATTAGGGCGTTGGGGCGTAGCCCCCCCGCCCGCAGCGTCGCCCGCAGCGTCGGCGTCTTTGAACTTAAGTAAACTGAATCAGTTTACTTAAGTTCAAAGAAGCAGAGGGAGAACTTACAATCATGTCAGTCAGCATGACGTCGGACCGCCGGTGGGCGGTCCGGCGTCATGTTGACTGACATGATCGTCAGACGGACCAGGCAAGGGCAACAGGCAGCAGCACAAGTGCGCATGATTGGGAAAGGTGAGCGAATTTTCGTTCCATGCCCAGTCATGCGCACTAGTGTGTGCTCTGGCTGGCGCATGCCCATTAGGAGACCGAGGGTTGAGCAAAGGCTCAAACCTCGGTCTCCTAATGGGTAGGCGGGCGAGCAGTAACCGTGCCCTAAGCCAATCCTGGCGTACTGGCAGCGCCAGGATTGGCTGAGAGCCTGAGAGGGGCTGTACCGCTGTAGGCGCCAACGAACGGACCAGATGCGGCGCGGACGTGCTCAGGACCTCAGCAGGTAGGATAAAGATTTTTTTTTAATTTATTTTAACACTCTCCCCACCCCCGCGCGACATCCACCCTCCCCCCGTGAGCCACGACTGTTGACCACGCGTTCTGCAGCTCTCGGCGCCGCGCTGGGTGGGAGCAGATGTTTATTTTGTGCTGAAGGGGGAAAGTCTTTTTGCTAAGCTAAGCAGACAATATGTTTGCATGGAAGAGAAGAGAGTTTAGAAAGGAGAGATCAGAGAAGCAGGCAAGGTGAGTGCGGAGTAGAGATGGAAGTTAACGAAGCAGGCAAGGTGAGCAGGCATGTGAGTGCACGACGAAGGGGGAGGTGACAGGAACAGCAACGTAAGAGGAGGGAGTGAGCAGGTAAGGTGAGGGGACAGGAGGGAGTGATCAGGCAAGGTGCGTGCGGGGGAGAGAAGTGAGTGAGCAGGGAAGGTGAGTGCGGGGAAGAGGAGGGAGTAAGCAGGCAACTTGTGAAGTGTACGAGAACACAGTAAAAAGTGAAAGTCCAAGAGGTCACCAAGAAACAGCACTGCCAGTTACCTTCAACTGAGACTTGGAAACAATTCCTGTTTTGTCGATGTCTAATCATGGTGTGAAGGCATACCAGATAGGCTTCAGAAGCACATGCGGCTCAGTGCCACTGCGGGTAAAACGAACTTCTGCTTTGTAGAGCTGCATATCACCACACAGTATGGCCCATTCAGCGTTGTCAGCATTCTGGATCTTCAGTTGGACATTGTGCCGTTCCATTACACTGTGCGCGTGCTCCACTCCGGAAATGGCGTGTGTACTGTTTTGCAGGTAGAATGATGGATCACAGGAGAAAGCGCTGCAGATAAAAGTCGGTGCAGTCGGTTAGATGGCTGTCTAACTTACACCCGGGGTGGAATGTACTACACATCACTTTTTTGCAGCTACAGAGGATGGTCACAAATCTGAATACAGCACGTGTCTGCTTTTGCTGCTCTTCAAAGGTTCTCACAGAGCGTGGACACAGCTAACGTTTTTACCGGCTGGTTAGGCACAACATTTTATCAGTGAAGCAGCCCACACATGTATGGCTGATTCAGTAAGTAATTTCAGCTGCATGCCTGTGTTTTACCTTGTAAAGTGGTAGTTCACGCTGAGTAAGCTGATCATGCACGAGCACATCAACAGATTTGGGGAGAGGATGTGGTCCGTTGGCTTAAACTGCCGACTTTGGTGCTGGAAACCAGAGTTCGAGCCTCGAGGTCGCGTCCACATCCTGTGATTCTGGGCAAATCACTTAATCTCCCCATGCCTGAATGTGTAATGTAAATACTGTGCTCATGTACAGCGCTCCAATACCTTCAGGTCGAGTTCGCGCTATATAAATATGCAAAAAAAACAACAACAAAAACAGATGGCTGAATGTGACATTACAGGTTACATATGGGCCTACCGCCAAGGGCTCATACCTTTATAAATTGAGCAGTACTTTACAAGAATGCAGCGAAAAAAACCTAGCCTCATATCAGACAGTGTTATGGACGTCAGATGGGGAAACGCTTGAGGCCTATTAGCAGCTAAGCTAAAAACTGTCCGTAGCAAAGCCTGTGCATGAAGACACTTTTCCCTCACTATGACTAGCGGTGCTCCACCGGAAGCGACCTTTGCAGACTCCTTTGCTATGTTGCTACGACTATTTGTAGAGCGCCCAACTCACCCTTAAGGGTATCTAGGTGCTAGCTAAGAAGGGAGCTGAGCTGATTGAGTCTGAGGTCTAGTAAAGAACCTTGTCTTCAGTTTCTTGTGGAAATCAAGGACTGAGGAGGTGGCTGTGTTGTGCATTGGAAGCTTGTTCCAGTCCTAGGTGTGAGGTGGGAGAAGCTGCAGCCGTTGGCTCTGGCTCTGTGGAGTGGTGGATCTGAGCAAGCACTTTCCAAAATTAATGCTGCATGCAGTGCAAGACACTGGGCAAGCTAAGCATACATTTTAAAGGGCTAAAGTTGTCATGCTGTACAATTTACATATTACAGTAACTGTTGAACAAATTAATGCAAGAAGATACAGGGCAGTTTTTAATGTTTTAATATTTCAAGACTATATGTTCCCACTGCTTAATAGGCCTTGCTTTATCGCTGCATTCATTTGCTTTAAAATGCACCATTAGCCAATCTTTTATAAATTTCTTTCTCAGGAGAGGGACTCTCCCTCGACCCCAGGTTTGTCCATTGAACTTGTTCACATCGCTAACTAGTGTTTTCTATTGGAAAGGGTAGAGCCAAACCAGCCTTGCTTAGTACCCTAACCCTCTTCAGAAGTCAGACTTGCATAGCAACCCAGAAATTCTCAGAAATAATGTTTGAGTTTTCCTTTATGAATGCCTAGAACTACTGAATTTTTAGTTCGTTTATCACAGATATAGTGCTGAAAAACACACCAAAAAGATGCCCCCCCTTAGCCCCCCTTATTACCGTTGGCCTCGCTCGCTGCGCTCCCTCGCATGCATTGATTCGCTCTGCATACGCTCACCAGTTTCAAATTCCACCACCCGCCCCTGGGCAGTAGTAGTACAACCATACATGCCAACAGACCCGTTTCAGCCAGGAAACGTCAAATGTTTTTAAGCTCAAATGGGCTTTATTTGATCTGTCTCCTGTCTACAATCTCCTCTTTTTCAATGTAACTCAAAGGGGAAAATCAATACCCCAGTTTCTTTTCAAAATCTCCCTCTTACCAAGTTCAAAATGTTCGCAAGTATGGTACATTGTATCATGGTAGGCAGGAGGAATTGGGGTAGGGACATGGATTCGGATAACAGAGGACAGGAGGGACATGGAGAGGTGCACCAAACTGACCCTACAGGGCAGGCATCAGGGTTTGCAGCAGCACAATACACCACACAGGGCATGCAGGACGGAAGTGCAGCACAACAATCCATAGAAAGCAATAGGGAGGGGACAGGACCATTCACATGGACAACAGAGAACAGAGGGGAAAGAGGCAAAGGTAGCTAGCTGAGCATAATGGACAGACAGGAGAGAAAGCTGCAGCATAACAGACCATAAAGGGCAGGAGGGCGGATCAGGGTCATTACAATGGAACAGACAAGCCAGGAGGGAGGGAATAGGGGTCTGCACATGGAAACAGAGGGCTGGGGGCAAGGGGGCGGGGCAGGAGCAGCAAGATGACCATGGAGGTCAGGCAGGATGGGCACTAGAAACAAGACACACCATGGAGAACAACAATAAGACTATGATGGCATACACACAGACCATGGAGGGAAGGTGGAAGGAGATCAGGGGCAGCTAGCTGACCACACAGGGAAGGTGGTAGGGGCCATGGCAGCACAGAAGACCATGCATGGCAAGCGGGAGGGTTAGTGGCAGCACAACGGCTATGATGGGCAAGAAGGAGGGTGCAGGGGCATGCACAAAGGACCATGGAGGATAGAAGGGAGGGTCAGGACCTGGGCACAGACAAGAGAGTTCAGGGAAGGGGCCTCACAAAAGACCGCGCGGGGCAGGCAGGAGGAGCAGTTACAGCATAACAGACCAGGGAGGACAGAAGGGTGTGGCAGTAAAATGGACCATGGAGGACAGGAGGAAGGGGATAGGGGCATGGCATGTGGACAGGCAGGGTGGAGGTGGCAGGGACAGGTTACAGTCATCTGACAATGCTAGGCAGGTGGAAGGGGAGTGGCAGCTCAACAGAACACTCAAAGTAGATAGGAGTGGCAGGTCCATGGAACATGGTGGGCAAAAAGGATGGAGCAGGGGCATGCACGAAGACATCGGAGGGCATGGGGAAGGAGAATAGGGGCAGCAAGCTAAGCACAGAGGCTAAGCAGGAGGTCAATGATGGGCCATAGAATTGGGCAATGGAGGGCAGGAGGAGTGGACTGGTACATCATGCTAAATGGAGGGCAGTGGCAGCACATCAGACCATGCATGGCAGGAGGGAAGAGGCTAGTCCATTGATTCAGACAACAAAGGATAGGGAGGAGGTGGATGGGGCAGCAAGCTAACTGTTCAGAGAAGGTGGGTATTAGGAACTTTATTGTTTTTAAAATGTGTGTCTGTGTGAACTACTTAAAATATGAACAAGTATGCAGCATAATCTCACTTTTATTCCGGAAGTAGAGGACGTTTGTGACTGTGACTCCGCGCTCACTTGGCAGAAACACCCCCTGACCCTTCACCCATCGCAAAATGTAATGCCCGTGAAAAGGGTAGGTGGATGCAGTGTTATATAGAACATAGTCCTGAGAGCATATTGAAAATGAAAACTAGATATAGTATATGGTATAAACTATGCACCAAAAAGATGAACCGGGGCGTGAACTATAATATGCAATACATTGTGCGCAATGACAGATTCATTGGAGAGCACGAGATAGCACAGACACTAGCACGTGCTATGCGATATGCGCCTTGGAGTGTAATATGCTCAGGGCAGTGTTGTGTAACCTAACTAGTCTCTAAAGTTGTAATATAAAATATGTGCTGGGGAGTGTAACGTTGCATATGCACTGTGACAAAGATATGGATCCCAGATTGTAATATGTATGGCATAGCACTGTGCGTTATAACATAGGCATTGAGGAAGGCACGTTAGATGGGGCAATATAACCTGTGCGAAGGCAAGTGTGGCATGACATATTCACGGGGTGGTGTTACAGTGCACATGGGCTAGAGAGTGTCATAGCATACTGTTGGAGGGAGGACCACCGGGGAGTCGGAGGGACTACTCCGGGCACCTTCCCACCGCCAAGTTATAGCCGAGCGCCGCTGAGAAGCCTCCGAGGAGAGGTCCTTCTCCTATAATCGTACTAGGCCCAGTAACACCACCACACAGGACTCCGTATCAGTTGCTTATCTTGGTTCTTTATATAAGAAGGAGTACGTTGCAATATTTACAAGGGGATCGAGTGATCCAGTAAGAGTCTCAATGTTCTTGGAGGGATAGGGTAGCGGGACAGTCTTGGTACCAGCCAGGTACGGGAAGGCTCTGCGCCAAACCTTGGGTGCTGGTCTCAGAGCGGCTCGGACATGGAGAGCCGCGACGGCGTCTGCAGGGCTCAGGTGGTAGTTCCGCTTGGATCGAGCCGCGACACAGTCAGCAGGGCTCCGGTGGTAGGTCCGCTTCGGTCGAGCCGCGACGAGGTCAGCTGGGCTCTGATGGTCTGTTGCAACAAGGTCGGGCCGCGACGGCGTCAGCAGGGCCCCAAAGGTTCGTGAAGGTCTTGTAAGCACGATGGAGCCGCGACGTCGTCAGCAGGGCTCAGTAGGTAGGTTCAGGAAGAGTCTTTCTCCGTAGGGTCAGCCGCGATCCGATCAGCAGGGCTCTCGACTCCGGGATACAACTGTCATCTTGTTGTCGGGTCGCCCCAGATATAGGTCTTGAGCCCCTTTGATGTCCGGACCCTTGCGCCCAGGAGGGCGGAGAGGCCGGGTAGGGCGCGTCCAGACGCCCAGCAGGAGAGGCGCCAGGCCCCAGAGAGCTGTGTGGCGATCGCACCTAGGTGTGGAAGGACGGTTGGGGGTCCCATCGATACTGCCCTCCGCTGGGAGTGGGAAGGGCTCGCGTGGTATCCCCCGGGCCAGGGGTTGGCGCCTTGATGTCGGGCCTCGCTGGGGCCGAGGCCGGGTAGAGCAGGGTCACGGAGGTGGTCACGTGGAGTGACGTGTAATCCAAGATGGAGGAGCCCCGAGGTGCATGGGACCTCGTGCGGCTGAGCGAGGGGGAACAGGACCACGCCACGAGGCCAGCTCCAACACATACGCACTAGCTGGTGGAATACAACACGGAGGTGTGTGGCACTCGGCGGGCACTGGTGGGTGTAACACAGCATTGAACTCAGCCAGGGCACGCTGTGACTCTCAAGTGAGGTTTGTCTCCTTTCCAGAGAGTAAAATCAAAAGTATTGCACATCCGGCGGTGGGTGTGTGTTTTATTAACCATGAGTGGGGTTTCTTGCATAGTTTGGTTGAATTTTTGTCGAATCTTGGTGTGCGTGTGTATGAAATGTGCCCGTCAATAGCTACCCATGTTTGTATACATAAATTACAAGGGTGTCTACTTGGAGAGTACCCACCGGCGGGGGCGCCGGGATTAGGGCATCAGACACGTCAGAGCTTCACTAGCGGTGTAAACACATTCCACGTGGATTCATTGTATGCATAGTCGCCTTTAATGAATATCACGCAAATCGTCATGGTGATAGGTACATACGGTTTGTCCAGCATGTCCTAGGTTTTTCTATAAATATATATATTTAAAAAAAAAAAATCAAAGGCCGGCCCCGGGGGATGGGGTCCCCGGGACCATAAGTGTCCTGATGAGGGGGGCAACGCAGCCCCACTCCTAAATAAATTTTTTTTTAAAAGGCCATGACCCGGGTGCAGGACCTGGGGGATGGGGTCCTCAGGGCCAATAAATTAGATAAAGAAGGGGGGTCACACAGCCCTCCTTCTTAAAAAAATAAAAATAATAAAAGACCGGCATCGCGCCGGAGGCCATGCCCCCTCCTTGCAGCACTCTGTAAACGCACCCCCTGGCCAATTGTAAGTTGGGGAATTAATTCCTCTTCAATACTGAGGGTCCCTGAGGGCCAACTAGCCCAACAGGTATCTCCAGTATGCGCCTGGAGCTGTGTTGCAGACAGGTGTTCTGAGGCCACTCCCCTTTTTACATCTCTCTGCAACGCAGCTCTGTGGTGCTTACTGGAGGTACCTAGTGGTCTAGTTGGACCCTAGGGACCCTCAGGATTCTAGGGGACTTAATCTCCCAACTTAAAACGGCCACAGGGCGTGTTTACACAGTGGGGATGGGAGGGGACGGGTCTGAGGTGACGTGTGCAAACACGCCCTGTGGCGCGTTTTAAGAGGTAGTTTTAATCCCCTGCCCTATTATATACTACGGGCTTACAGAGGAGGTCATGCTAATCACAGGCAGACCCCAACGCATAGTGTTCCCTAGTGTATGTAGGCGTTTTCCCTGTATTCTGAGTGTCTTTTAACATAGCACTGGCTCTAGGACTGGTTAGTCAGACTCAGTTACCACCAGTATCCGTCTGAAAAAGTTGAGAGTACTGGATGATTTTGCAACAAGGCTTCTTTCTGCTCTTCTGTTTGTTCTTTCTGCACGTTATCCTTCTTCCTGCACTTTTCTTCTGCTTTGAGGACTTCTGTTGCTTCTTTCTGCATTTCTTTTTTTTCTTTCTGTTAGTTTTTTCTTCTTTCTTCACATGTAGGGGTGGGCGGAATTACCGGAAGTGCCTTTCGCCAAATATCGCGAAACAGCACAAAATCTCCGCGATCTCGCGATATTTCGCGTGATCGCGGAGATTTTGCTTCCGGTTGGGGTTTCATAGTGGGGGAAAGGGCGGGAAGACGTTGCCCGCCGCTGGTGTGTGGGGCGGGACTTCCATGCAGTTCACATGCCTCTTGTTTAGGGCCAGAGACCGATCAGAGCAGCAGACGAGGCGACAGAACCTCCTGGTGTCAGGAACTATATGGGGATTGCGCTCGAGAAAGTCATAGCTGCACAGAGGCCGAGCTCCATCAAGGTAAGGACAGCTAATTTTTGACGGTAGATATGGGGAGAAAAGCACACCTGCCCAGCCTCGACCTAGCTCCTGAATGTTTTGTGCTGATTAATGCTTTACTGAATTTATTTCGTTCAACTTACTCGACGACAATTTCCGTTCCCTCGCGGAAATCGCGACAATTCGACATTTTCGCGTTCCGCGCGGAAAACGAAAACGTCGAAATTGTCGCAATTTCCGCGGGCGGAACGGAAACTGTCGCCCACCCCTATTCACATGTCCTATCTCTGTAGGCATAGTTAGAAATTAGCATTTAAAAAACCTTTGAAATTCACTGAAAAAACCATAGGTTTCAGGCACGTTATAGTTAGGAATCAGCATTTAAAAAACCTTAGAAATTCACTGAAAAAACCATAGGTTTCAGGGGCGTTATAGTTAGCTGGACTTTTCACTCGTACAAAACCATTGAAATTCCCCCATTATAGTTAGTTCAGCTAATTATAACTTGCGCGCCCGCAATGCACTGCTGATGACGTCACATATTACATCACTCATGACATGGTCAGTGACATCACTCATGACATCACTGATGACATCTCAAATGACATCACTGATGACATCACTGATGAAATCATCCTTGTGATAGAGTGGCAGACCTCCTCTCCCCTAATATAACCTTTGATACACACATTCAAAAATGGAAACTAAAATTTTCAAAACAATGGACATACCAATACCAGTTACAACAACCTATTCAGTAATTCTAAGATCCACATACACATCCACTCATTCACCAACAGTCCTATACATTCACTCATACATGTACTCACTCATCATATGTACTCATACATCTATACATCCTGTTACACTACACCACTCATCCATAGAGTTACTCACACACATAGTCACTCATGCTAATAAAGAATCAAACGTTCATTTACTTGCATATACAGTTATACACACACCACCACACTTACTTCTACAGAAACTTACACATCCTTAGTCTTCTAAACAATCACTTATAGAAACACATACGTATTCCTACAGGAACTCTTTCAATCTCTCACTCTCACATATACTCACTTATATACACCAATAGTCACATATACTAGTTTAAAACATATGTGGTTACTGATAAAGACACTATTGAGACAGTCATTCACTCACTAACACACCCATGCACACTCTCATCCACCCATACAGTCCTGCACACATGCTGTCTTCAACACATACAAACAGTGAGTCACTCATTCATGCACCTATGCACTACGTAATACCCCCCACCGAACCATACAGACACTCAGCCACTCATACTGATACTCAAAAAACCAACTAATAACCTATATAGACACTCATGTAGCTACTCACCAACCCATGCAGCCACTTATACACAAAGTGAGAGACTGATACAGATATTTACATATTTAAACATTACTCACTAAGACATATTTTCACTAAGATGCACTTAATCAATCAGTTATACAATCAATTTTTCAAAAACAAATCATCCATTTAGACACTTATATACCCATTTATTCTTCCATCGACCTTGAGATATACATATGTAAAACATATGTAATTTTCAGAAAAACACACATTCACTGGATGATGTCATCCGTAATGTCATTAGTGATGTCATTTGAGATGTCATCAGTGATGTCATGAGTGATGTCACTGACCATGTCATGAGTGATGTAATATGTGAAGTCATTAGCAGTGCATTGCGGGCGCACGAGTTATAGTTAGCTGAACTAACTATAACGGGGGAATTTCAATGGTTTTGTTCGAGTGAAAACTCCAGCTAACTATAACGCCCCTGAAACCTATGGTTTTTTCAGTGAATTTCTAAGGTTTTTTTAAATGCTAATTCCTAACTATCACATGCCTGAAACCTTTGGTTTTTTTCAGTGAATATATATATATATATATATATATATATATATATATATATATATATATATATATATATCTCTATATATATATATATATATATATATATATATATATATATATATATATTATCTACTGGCGGTCGCCAGTAGATAGTTATAGTTAGGACCGTGTTTCCATAGGAAATCCGCAACATTCTATTTGGAATAACTTTGGCGCCGATTGATGAATCCTCGCGAAATTTTCAAAATAGGTGGGGCGCTCCGCTCCGCTCCTACCCTGAAAGTCTCGGGGGGATTCGTCAAGCGGGGGCTGAGAAAAAAGGGGGGTCCCAAAACGCGTTTTTCCCATGCAATTTTCCATAGGGACCTTTAGTCCAAGGTACAGCCCAAACGGCTGAACAGAATTACTTTAAATTTAGCAAAGAGGTAGTCCTCAGGTGAGGGATGTGCCTTTTGCATATCTGGAGTCAATCTGTTCAGTAGTTCCTGAGAAAATTGCAGTTAAAAGTACATACATATCTATAGCCTCGCACGGTGCGCGCACGGTGAGCGCACGGTGACGTGCGCAAGCGCAATTCTGATTGGTTGTTAGATGTCAGTAAACATTCGAATCGGTCGAAATCAGGAAGTGTCGGCCGCCATTTTGTCTCTCGCAGTCTGAGGCAGTGAAAAACAAAGGTGGAGAACGTGAAAAGGGGGCAGGGTGGACAGTTCCTGACCCCCTAGCCTTCGTCAGGGGGTCACTGAAGGACCCCCAAGGATGAAAAAAACATTTTTTTTCCCGAAAAAGCGCGGGGTGCGCGCACGGTGAAGAACCTGAAAAAAAAAATATTAATAAAAACATAACTTAGCATTTAAAAAACCGTACAAATTCACTTAAAAAACCATAGGTTTCACACACGTTATAGTTAGGAATTAGCATGTCAAAAACCTTGCAAATTCACTTAAAAAACCATAGGTTTCACACATGTTATAGTTAGCTGGACATTTCCCTCGTAAAAAAACAATGAAATTCCCCCGTTATAGTTAGTGCAGGCAACTATAACTCACGCGACCGCAATCCTCTGCTGATGACGTCAGATATTACATCACTGATTAAATATGTGTCTTTCTGAAAAATAAATATTTGTAATATATGTATAGCTAAAGATTAATGGAAGAAGACATGGGTAAATAGGTGTCTAAATACAGTGATGCAATATCTGACGTCATCAGCAGAGGATTGCGGTCGCGTGAGTTATAGTTGCCTGCACTAACTATAACGGGGGAATTTCATTGGTTTTTTACGAGGGAAATGTCCAGCTAACTATAACATGTGTGAAACCTATGGTTTTTTAAGTGAATATATATATATATATATATATATATATATATATATATATATATTACCTACTGGCGGTCGCCAGTAGGTAGTCATAGTTAGGACCCTCTTTCCATAGGAAAACCGTAACATTCTATTTGGAATAACTTTGGCGCTGGTCGACGAATCCTCGCGAAATTTTCAAAACTAATGGGGCGCTACGCTCCGCTCCTACCCTGAAAGTCTCGGGGGGATTCGTCAAGCGGGGGCTGAGATAAAAGGGGGGTCCCAAAACGCGTTTTTCCCATGCATTTTTCCATAGGACCTTTAGTCCGAGCTACAGCCCGAACGGCTGAACTGAATTACTTGAAATTTGACAGAGAGGTAGTCCTCAGGTCAAGGAAGTGTAGGTTTGGTGTAAATCTGTTCAGTAGATTCTGAGAAAATAGCCTTTAAATCAATATATATATCTGAGCCAGCGTACGGTGCGCTTACGGTGCGCTTACCGTACGCGTACGGTGACGTGCGCGAGCGCGATTCTGATTGGCTGTTAGATCCTAGTAAACATTCGAATCGGTCGAAACTAGGAAGCGGCGGCCGCCATTTTGTGTGTTTCACTCAGAAAAAAAAGGGTGATAACTTGAAAAGGGAGCAAGGAAGAGAGTTACAGACCCCCTAACATTTGAAAGGGGGTCAAAGAAGGACAGAAAAGTACAAAAAAAACATTTATTAATTTTTAAAAAAATCGCGGGGTACGCGTACGGTAAGCTCACCGTACGCGTACGGTAAAAAAAAAATTAAAAATGAAATTAAATGCAGATTTAAGTGTTTAGATATTAGGGGGCTCTAAAAAGAGCCGTTGTGTTTATTGTGATTTTTTAGTGGTACCTACAAGTAAGTACCGATGCAGAGTCTAAGGTTCAAGAGGAAGACTCTGTTCCCTTCATCACTGAAGTGTACACCATCTCCTCTATAAATGTCTTGCATGTCGTAACGCAAGTTGTTGTGGTAAATGGAACCCATACCATAGTCACGGAGGAAAGCAGAAACAGATTTGTTGACGTGCTTTCTTGCTTTGTCAATCTGCGGACAGAAATGATTGGACCAGTTCCATTTTTGCCTTTGGCATATGTTAGAAAACACAAAGGCAGTTTTTGGGAAAAGTGAAAACAGTTGTGCAAAGGTCTCCTTCATAAGCATTTCCAGACCTACCCCAGTCAAAGTGCCTAGGTCATTGCCACCACAGTGCACTATTATGAGGTCAGGGTGTTGGATTTGCATGAAGGATTTCACGAATGGCATCAATTGGTGCCACTTTAACCCTCTCTGACCAATCCATTTAATGTCTACATTTGGCAAAGCAAGGTCTCTCACCATACCTGTTTTCTCTGCATACTTTTCACTCCAGAAGACATAGCTGTGCCCTACAATCCACACTGTGAACATCTTCAAAGGAGATCTGGATGCACTCAGGAGGTGTATTTCAGTAGAATGGGAAAAAAAAATGAAAGACAGTTTGGAAATGGAGGCATACATATTTTTTTAAAATAAAAAGAACTCATTGGCTGTTTCACATCATTCTACACTAAAAACTAGGCTGTGTGTGTCAATTTATACAAGCATGTTTTGTATTGGTACAGAGAAATGTGTTATCAAAGAACAGTACTATGGATTTGCTGTTAGGTTTGAAAAGTCAAGCACTCTTTCTCCTTGAAAATGAAACATTGTGTGGCGAACTTCTGACCTGACTGTAGACAGCAGTGTTCCATGAGCTGTTGCTATGGTAGCAGGCAGAAGTCAAGTTGGGGGAAGGGTGCTAGGCAGAAGTCAAGTTGGGGGAAGGGTACTTTTGGAAAAGGGTTGGTTTTCAACCAATAGAAATGTGTGAATACATTTGAAAAAAAGGGGGAAGCACTGAGATTTGAAACTTACATGTATATGTGTGGAAAAAGAGAGGGAAATTTTGCCATTATCTGGTTCTGCTGAGAGGAGAGAGGTGTAGAGAACAGAGATCCTGGCTCTGATAATCTGCTGTTTGAGTGCCACATTTCTATCACAACTAACTAATTATAAAGGTGAGTTAAGAGTTTGAGAGGGGATGTATATGGTAAATTAAGAAATGAATAATAGCATTGGAATTCCTTTTGTTGAAGTTGTGTTTATCATTTTGTGTTTTGGGAGAAATTTAAATGTGAGGAACATGTAAAATAATATGGACTATGTTTTCACCATAAAATAATGTGTATTATTAAAAATGAGGAATACTATAACATGCCTGAAACCTATGTTGTTTGTCAGTCAATTTCTAAGGTTTCCAGAAAACTTGGCAGGGCTGGAAGACGGGCCAACGACAATGGATCTTGTAATGTGATAATTGATTTTTAAAAAAAAATTACGCGTACCGTGCGCGTACGGTAAAAAAAAAATCAAAAAAAAGTTTTAAAAACATATATAAAAAATAGTTAAAAGGTAAGGTTGGCTCTTACAAGAGCCGTTGTGTTCATGCAGGGACAGAGGAAAGAAAGAATGGGAATATTAGTCGGTACAACAAATGTGCTGATCTATTTTATTGTTCACTAGGGAAACACTGGTCTCCCTATGACAAATTAGATCATGACAAGTGGCGCACCGTATTTCAACCCTCACAAACCGATGGTTTGTTTCCAGAGGAGTAGAAAAAGGAGATGCTCCCCCCACAGATGAAGGGCTCACCTGACCTGCCGAAGATGGACTCGGCCCTGCAGATGATGGACCAGGCTGAGCTGCTGTGGATGTGCTTGGTTGACTTACTGAAGGGTTACCTTCAGTATGTCGAGCATGTGTCCTACCGTGTACATCTTTAAGGTGTCTCAACATGGTGTGATTCCCGAAGGAATACTTCTTGTTGGGATTCCCTCTTGAAAGTACACGGCCACAAAGCTTACAAGTCACTAAGGGTGCATTTACCTTTTTCTTGTCCTCTGGAAAAGAAAAATACTCCCATATGAAAGAGGTCTTTTGTTTCCTCCTTCTCTGCCTCAAGGTAGTGCTGCTAGGCTCACTCTCAGAAGAGCTCTGCTGTTCTGCCATCGTATCACAAAGACAACCCAGCTCCTTCTCCTAAGGGATCACAAGCAGAAATGAGGGGAATGGGTGTGGTGTAGGAGAGTTCTAGAACTGAAAGTAGTAAAAACCAATCAAAAGTGTTGTTTCTTGATCACATGACCCAACGTGCGCGTACGTTACGCTTACGGTGCGCTTACGGTGCGCTTACGGCAAAAGTGCGCATGCGCGTAAAAAAGACACGCACACGCGCGCATGCACAAAACAGGCACGCCCCTTCACTTCCGCGTAACATCCGCGTGCAGCGTACGCGTTACGCGCTGCGTACGCGTGACGTAAGTCTACGCAAATTGCGTAAATGAACGCAAACAGCGTAGAAATCTAACGTAATAAAAGCAAGCCGTGCGCTTACCGTACGCGCACGTTAAAAAAATACTAAAAAAAAAAAAGGGGAATTTAAAAAACACTATGTTATACTAATAAATCTTACCAGTTTAGTTTAAAAAAAAGGCAAAAATAAAAAATATATTGTAGATTTTTTAAAATTTAACCATAGTCTTTAAAAAATGATAGAAAATTAAAATACAAATATGTATAAAACATTGCAAAAAAAAGAAAAAAAAAAAAAAGTAAATATAAGAATTAGCATTTAAAAAACCTTGCAAATTCACTGAAAAAACCATGGGTTTCACACACGTTATAGTTAGGAATTAGCATTTAAAAAACCTTAGAAATTCAATGAAAAAACCAAAGGTTTCACACATGTTATAGTTAGCTGGACATTTCACTCGTAAAAAACCAATGAAATTCCCCCGTTATAGTTAGTTCAGCTAACTATAACTCGCGCACCCGCAATGCACTACTGATGACGTCACATATTACATCACTCATGACATGGTCACTGACATCACTCATGACATCACTGATGACATCTCAAATGACATCACTGATGACATCACTGATGACATCATCCTTGTGATAGAGTGGCAGACCTCCTCTTCCCCTAATATTACATCCAGTGAATGTGTGTTTGTCTAAAAATTAAATATGTTTTATATATGTATATCTCAAGGTCAATGGAAGAATAAATGGGTATATAAGTGTCTAAATGGATGATTTGTTTTTGAAAAATTGTAACTGACTGATTAAGTGTATCATAGTGAATACATGGCTTACTGAGTAATGTTCAAATATGTAAATATCTGTATCAGTCTCTCACTTTGTGTATAAGTGGCTGCATGGGTTGGTGAGTAGCTTCATGGGTGTCTATATAGGTTATTGGTTGTTTTTTTGAGTATCAGTCTGAGTGTCTGCATGGTTTGGTGGGGGGTATTACGTAGTGCATAGGTGCATGAATGAGTGATTCACTCTTTGTATGTGTTGAAGACAGCATGTGTGCAGGATTGCATGGGTGGATGAGTGTGTGTATGGGTGTGTTAGTGAGTGAATGACTGTCTCAATAGTGTCTTTATGAGTAACTACATATCTTTTAAACTAGTATATGTGACTATTGGTGTATATAAGTGAGTATATGTGAGAGTGAGAGATTGAAAGAGTTCCTGTATGAATAAGTATGTGTTTCTATAAGTGATTGTTAAAAAGACTAAGTATGTGTAAGTTTCTGTAGAAGTAAGTGTGGTGGTGTGTGTATAACTGTATATGCAGGTAAACAGATGTTTGATTCTGTATTAGCATGAGTGACTATGTGTGTGAGTAACTCTATGGATGAGTGGCGTTGTGTAACAGGATGTATAGGTGTATGAGTACATATGATGAGTGAGTACATGTATGAGTGACTGTATAGGACTGTTGGTGAATGAGTGGATGTGTATGTGGTTCTTAGAATTACTGAAGAGGTGGTTGTAACTGGTATTGGTATGTCCATTGTTTTGAAAATTTTAGTCTCTATTTTTGAATGTGTGTTTCAAAGGTAATATTAGGGGAAGAGGAGGTCTGCCACTCTATCACAAGGATGATGTCATCAGTGATGTCATCAGTGATGTCATTTGAGATGTCATCAGTGATGTCATGAGTGATGTCAGTGACCATGTCATGAGTGATGTAATATGTGACGTCATCAGTAGTGCATTGCGGGTGCGCGAGTTATAGTTAGCTGAACTAACTATAACGGGGGAATTTCATTGGTTTTTTACGAGTGAAATGTCCAGCTAACTATAACATGTGTGAAACCTTTGGTTTTTTCATTGAATTTCTAAGGTTTTTTAAATGCTAATTCCTAACTATAACGTGTGTGAAACCCATGGTTTTTTCAGTGAATATATATATATATATATATATATATATATATATATATATATATATATATATATATATATATATTATCTACTGGCGGTCGCCAGTAGATAGTTATAGTTAGGATCGTGTTTCCATAGGAAATCCGCAACATTCTATTTGGAATAACTTTGGCGCCGATTGACGAATTCTCATACTAGTCGGACAAGGGAGGCAATGTAGTGTTACTATCTAAACACAAGTACATTGAGGAAGGGATCAGACAACTGGCAGACAAAGACAGCTATAAGAGGAGTAATAGAATGGAGTATGAGAATTCCATCAAAGCGTTTCACCAACGTCTTTCTGAATAGAAAGAGAAGGAACTCATAGACCAGGGTGAATATGGCTTTCTCTTTTGTAAATATCCCAAACTCCCGGCACTATATTTACTCCCCAAAATTCACAAGAACATGCAAAATCCTCCTGGAAGGCCGATTATGTCCTCCAGAGGAAGTTGCATGAAAAATGCATCTGGATTTTTTTCTCCAGTCATTTGTGAAAACATTACCCTCGTATGTAAAAGATACAGGGGATTTTTTGAGACGAGTGGAGAACTTTGAATGGCAGGAAGAATTTTCATTACTGTCATTAGACGTTATGAGTTTGTACACATGCATACCGCATGAACTGGGGCTCCAGGCATGCAGGCACTTTCTCAATGAGAGATCAGTCTCATACTTTTGCCACACTGAAAGGATTATTGAAATCATGTCTATTTGTTTGAAACAAAATTTTTTCATCTTTGACAACAAAATTTACAGGCAGACTCTCGGTACCTCAATGGGGACTTGCTTTGCTCCTTGCTTCGCGGGTCTCTATTTGGGGTACTGGGAGGAACTGATTGTGAGAAAAACAGAATTTTTCAGCAACAAAGTGGCATTATGGGTTCGTTATATCGACGATATTTTCTGTGTATGGAAGGGTAATGAAGGTGAGGCTAAAGATTTTGTCGAAGTTCTCAACACCAATAACTTCAATCTACAATTCACCAGCCAATGATCGAACACCAAGTTGGAATTCCTTGACCTTACATTAACGGTACATAACAATAAACTAGAGAGTTCTCTCTTTAGAAAAACCACGGCAGGGAACAGCGTTCTCCATGCCAAAAGCTGTCACCCACAATCTCTAATCAACAGCATTCCGCTCGGAGAACTCCTCCGTGCGAAACGCTTTTGCAGCACAGTTGAGAGCTTCGAAAAGGAGGAAGGAATTATGACACAGAGATTCCTCGAGAGAGGCTACTCTAAGACTGTGATCAACAAAGCAAGAGCGAAAGTAAGGGAGAGAACGAGAGCCTCATTACTGATTGAAAAAGAAAAACATGAAATCACAGAAGAGTCTAAAATTAGATTCATCACCACCTACAGTAAACAGGCACACGAGGTTAGAAGAAGTATCACCAAATTCTGGCCTGTGTTACACACAGACAAAGACCTTACATGTAACATAGGAACCTTGCCTCAGATCACTTTTCGAAAGGCTAGATCCCTCAGAGATACTCTTTGTAGAGCAGTGGAACCAGCAGAAGTTAAGAGCCTTGGGATTCAGTGGTTCTATCCATGCCGTAATTGTAAGGCTTGTAAAAACAGTCGCCACATGAAAGAATGTATTTTGTCAGCAGAGTGTAAACCCTTTAGTATTACCAAACACACATCCTGCAATACTGAATTTGCAGTATATGCTCTTTTTTGTCCCTGCAGAAAAGCATATATTGGAAGCACGATCCATAAAGCGAAGAAAAGGGCATTAGAGCACCTTCGTGCTATTAAGAATGGTGACAAGCAATATCCCATGGCGAGACATTTCCAAAGTAAACACAAACAGAACAATTAATTACTCAGCTTTTGTGTACTTGATTCAGTTAGACTCAATGAGAGGGGCGGGAATAGAGTACAGGATCTTAGACGCCTTGAGTCCAAGCTGATTATACAGTACAAGACCCTAGTACCGAATGGGCACAATTGCGACGAGGAAATGGAAGTTCATTTAGGATAGAACACTACTCTGAAATCACATGTGTCTCATCATCTGAGTAATGCATTGAATTGTAGAGAGAATGTTATTGTCTTTCCATCTTGTCTTTATGCTCCATGACTTTTTAATTTTTTATACTAATCTTTTCTTAGAAGTGTCTTATTTGTGGTAGTTTGCATCTTGTATCCAAAAGAATACATGTGTAAGATAATGTTTTTCTTCTTTTTTCGTAGAGATTCGATTGAACATTGAAAGAATGCAATTAAGCCAAAGTATTGGTAGATTGTTTCTACCAAAGAAGACTGAGTACTTTTTTGTTATTGGTTAGTTCTTGTCTAGTCCAGGAGGACTTCATTGTCCTGACCCACTAGGGTTTTATTGCAAGCACTGTCGTAAGTCGTGTGACGCCAGTAGGCAACCTTGAGGTTTTCAAATGTCTCAGATTGAGACACTTGTCTTTGCAACATCTCGATGATTTTTTCAGTAATTCCAACACTGTCCGTTATTTCACCCACTTGGGTCTGACAGCCAGCGCCATTCTAGGTTCCCGAAGAGGGGCAGGGCATCGGGATTTTCACATGGTTAATTCAGTGTGAACTGCCAACCTTGATAAGGAAAACTCAATGCGTATTCAATAATTTGTTTTCGTCATTTGTATCACGACAGTTGTTTTTTGAAAGCATTGCAAGATCTCACGCAATGCTTTTTGACCTTGCACTTTAACTATTCAAAGATGGCGAATTTGTAGTATGTAAGCTGGAGTGAAGCAACTCCTACACGCACAGTCTGTTCTCTATATTTATGAATTTGTTGTATTCACAGTACTTTATTTAAACAACGTTGTTTGTGAACTGCCACACTCGTGATCAAGGGATTTCTCCCGAAACGCGTCGAGTGGCTATTTGTTGCAAATAAATCAGCGCATTTGATCCTAAGAGTCCGTGGTTGCTGTCTCTGTTTTTTCGTCATTGAAAAAAATCAGCCTGAGTTCAATATATATATATATATATATATATATATATATATATATATATATTCACTGAAAAAACCATAGGTTTCACACAAGTTATAGTTAGCTGTACATTTCACTCGTAAAAAACCAATGAAATTCCACGTTATAGTTAGTGCAGGCAACTATAACTCACGCGACCGCAATCCTCTGCTGATGACATATGTGTCTTTATGAAAAAAAAATATTTGTAATATATGTATAGCTAAAATTTAATGGAAGAAAACATGGGCAAATAAGTGTCTAAATACTGTCTTAGCATCAGCAGAGGATTGCGGTCGCGTGAGTTATAGTTGCATGCACTAACTATAACGTGGAATTTCATTGGTTTTTTACGAGTGAAATGTACAGCTAACTATAACTTGTGTGAAACCTATGGTTTTTTCAGTGAATATATATATATATATATATATATATATATATATATATATGTATATATATAATTTTTTGTTGTTGTTGTTTATTTGGGCCAAATTTGGTGTAATTCCATTCAGCAGTTCAGGCTGTAGCCTGTTCCAGTTTTTCCTATGGAAATCAACAGCAGGGCATTAGTTTTGAAAATTTTGCAAAGATTCGTCAAACGACGCCAAAGATATTGCTAAAAGAAAAAACGCTTTTTGAATAGAAACGAGATCCTACCTATAACTACCTACTGGTGGCCGCCAGTAGGTAAATATATATTTAGCCAGTAGGTAGTTATAGTTAGGACCTATTATCCATAGGAAATCTGCAACATTCTATTTAGAATAACTTTGGCGTCGGTTGACAAATCTTCGCAAAAGTTTCAAAACTCGTGGCCCGCACCGGTCCACTCCTATCCTGAAAGTCTCGGGTGATTCATCAAGTGGGGGCCAAGAAAAAAGGGGGGTCCCAAAACGTGTTTTCCCCATGCAATTTTCCATAGGGACCTTTAGTCGCAGCTACAGCCCGAACTGCTGAACGGAATTACACCAAAGTTGGCAGAAAGGTAGACCTTAGTTCAGAGTCGTGCCTTTTGCTTAAATGGTGTAAATCCATCTAGTAGTTCCTGAGAAAATCAAAAGTAAAATCACATATATATCTGGGCGGAGCCTAACCACACATCTCATCGTGAGATCTGATTGGCTGTCAGCACTGCATCCAAGAAGTGTTGGCAGCCATCTTGGGACCAATATACATGATAGCACCTCATTAAAAAGCATTGCAGTTAATAGAAGGTTTTAAGACTTTAGTTACATCATAAATCATTTGTTGATGGTACAATACTCATTTTAGGAATTGTGGTATGTTCTAAGGTGATTTTACCATGTGAAAATGCCTTCTGCTGGGATATCATGAATCATGTTTGAGAGAAAACTATTTTCTCATGCTTTTCCCAAAGAGGTTTGAAAGGTGATCTATAAGCTAAACTGAGAGCATATTTTCTGTAAATTCACATAATCTTTCTCAGTCATGTGAGAATGAAGTCTGACATTCTCAGTAAAACATGTACATCCAACAAGGGCAGAGACTGTCAGTTGATTCCTTTGTGTTCTACTGCAGCTTCCCAGAGTGTTCCAAAGAACAACTAGAGCACTAACAGTCTTACTTATGACAAAAATATGGCACACCTGAAGCCATCTTGATTGGAATAAAGTGGTAACACTTAAAACATTTAATTTAAAAAGGAACAAAATGAGGGGGTTCATTTTGCCATATAAATTATGATTAGTGCTGCAGAAAGAAATATTAGGGCACATTTTGACTTCTCAATTCCGCTTCTATTTCATTCAACAATTCTGACATGCAGACTGAAACATGCACTTTGAATACCAGCAGCAGACTTCCCTGGTGAGCAGTAGCTTTACTACAGTGATCAAATGAGCAATTAGAGTGCTACCATTCAGAATTTATGGCAAATGTGTGACACATCTGAATGCCTTCTTGATGGAACCAAAGTAAACAAGCATTGAAAATCCAATAGGTCTCGCCCTCGTTTAAGTTAAAGCAATTCTGTTTGTAATTAGGTGGCTTTTTAGCTTTGCTTTTATTAGTGTTTTTCAAACTTTCATGTACATAACATTTATATTTGTATTTATATAGATATGCAGATGATATATATGTTTATATATGTATGTATATATATATCTACACATACATATATGCCGCTCGGAGGCTGGACTTTTTTGCTGACCTTCTCTGCTCCCTGTGATCTGCCCGGAGGTGCTTGCTGCGAGGACGCTGAGGGACGAGTGCTGTTCTACCCCTTATTGTGTTTGCGGGACTGCGAGGACCAGCTGCCTTTGCGCTTATTTCATTATTGACTGCAGCTGGTGCCTCTTCCCCTTCACTTCCCCTGGTTTATATATCAGTTAGCCCATTTACGCGTTAGCGGGACGCGAGCGGGGCGCAGGCCGGGGCG
The DNA here is from genome assembly GCF_964204655.1 of Triturus cristatus. NCBI lineage: Eukaryota > Metazoa > Chordata > Amphibia > Caudata > Salamandridae > Triturus > Triturus cristatus. The sequence goes on from NC_140590.1 coordinate 564,289,254, forward strand.
AAGCCCGGGCAAAGGGCGGGCCCTCTTAGGCCCTCAGAGGACGAGTGAGGCCGGGCAGGGCCCGGTTATTTTAATTGTTTTTTTTTTTTCTGTGTCCTCTGCACTTTGTGTTCTCCGATACAACTGTTGGTATGGCCCAACATCCCGACAAAGCTGTCAATGGAAAACCGGGGGTCACGTTAATTGGTTCTCTTGATAAATATTTTAAAAGGGTTTCGCCGGATGAGGTCAGGGAAAATATTTTAGCTATGTAAAATGTAAAACTTAGGGCTCCAGAAGCCCTTATTCCCCAGGTATCTCCCCGGGACGGTGGTAGTCCTAACGTTTATGATGACCGCCCTCTGCTGGAAAGCGTCCCCTTTTTGCTTCGGGATTGCACTCCTACTCATTCTGTCCCTATTGATCACGATAGTAGTGCCACCCCCCCCACAGTTTTATTAGCATACCTGCTGCTCCAAACACACACACCCCCACTCGTGGTAAACAAGCTAAGAAGAACATCAAGTTTTCCAAAGTGGCTAAGATTCTCGGCCCACCACCGAGTAAAAGAAGACGCAAGAAAGGAGGGGTGCTGGCTGAACCAAAGATTAGCCACTCTGATTTTGGGAAGTATTCAAAGAAGGTTGTTAGCACCGCATTAGGGAAAGTAGCTGTTCCTGTAATTATGCCTAATTTGCCACCTCCTTCTCCATCTGTCAGCCTAGACCCAGAGGAGAACCCTATAGTGACATTACCTACTCCTGTTGACCCGTTGTTGTTATCAGCCCCTCTGTTGCTCAATACGACACTTTGGCCCATTTGTTTAAGTCTCTTATTTCACCCATCGTTGAGAGTTTAAACAGGTTGGAGAAAAGACTTGCGGACATAGAATCCGCGATAAGTAGGAAGGATGAGCCGACCATAGCTCAGGTGAATATGGCTGCCTCTATCGACTCACTACCTACTATCGTTGTACCCAAGGCCACTCCTCATTCCATTAAGGTTATACCCCAGCCCACTAATCAGATAGCTCTTAACCATCAAAACCCATTGCCCCCTTTGACTGTGAATACCCTGATCGAGAAACCATTTAGCGACCTCTCGGGGGGAAGAGCACATGCATCTAAAGGGAACTTGTGGAAAGAGAGGGGAAATAGTAGTTACAATAGGGCTTTAACGGCCATTGGGCCACAAGTAGATCTGCCCCCAGAAGCTGTGCCCCTGGTGGTTGTTTTGACGGGGGTGCCGCCACTGGCTGATAACAAAAAAGAAGGGTTTACCCAACTGAAAAACAAAACTATGCACTGGCTTAGTATTCATAGACCAATCGAGGAGAATCTTAATGGTGAGATAATGTATGTTAGGCGTCTCCCCTGGCTGGGCGGCAGAAGCAAAGATATTGAGGGAGATATAGTTATAGTAAATTTTAGAGACCCACGCGCAGTTGATTATATATTGAACTGGCACGTCGGAAGTGGTAATAATTGCATCACCCCCCGCCCATTGACTTATTTTTATCCCAGATCCCTAGTGTTTCCCATACCCCACACAAATAAACAGCCTTTAACTCATTTAAACCCCCCGATAGCACCCATTCCCAGGCAATTGGCACTCGGCCCCTACACAGCTCTTGCTGTTGATTCCCCTAGGTGGAACTTTGTCCCCCCGAGACCTAACAGAATTAATAATAGGAGAAGGGACCATCTGAGGCCTTTCACCCCCTTAGAGGTAGTGAACAGGTTTGATGTGCTTAATGACATGGAAGACTGTGATTGAAGGTTACAGGCAAGCACGGGCATGGGGGGTCGAGCAGGCTCAGCTAGCCCTGCGGGTAGTGGTTGTGAGACCTACATAGAGGATACTGGTTTTGCCACCGGGATCAAGGTTTCAATGCTACCCACTGGATTTGATATTAGTGGGTTTGCAACCAATATTCAACCTTTACCCCCGGGTGGTAGCTTTGAAGGCTGTCTACCACGGAAATCATTATATCACTCAGATCCCATAAACGACCTTACCCCACGGGCACCGGGTGGGAATGAGGGGGTTACTCCTGTTCGGTTTGCAATAGACAACGAGGTTATCCACCTGGTATCTTGGAATGTGGCTGGATTGCAAAAAAAGATGGATCTCCCAGAATGGAACTCCTTCATCGAGAAGTTCGATGTATGTATGTTCCAAGAAACCTGGAGTTTGCTTCCAGTACACAAATCCGGTTACTCAACCTTTTTCCTACCTGCTCAAGGCTGTGGAAAGGGCAGACCAGCAGGGGGTCTACATGTTTGGGTAAAAATTGCTAGGAATTGGGCTGTTTTTATCCATGATTTAGGGAGTTGGGATATCCAACACATTTCATTCGCGGGACAAACAAAGGGCAGCAGGATAGATTTATTTAATATCTATTCAAGAGGGACCATGGGGGATACAACCTCAAGCACAGTATCAATTCTAGATCAGGCAATAACCAACTGTCCCCCTTCCTCCAAAATTATCGTGGGGGGACTTTAACTGTACATTTGAGCCCCTTAGTGGAGATGATCCCTTGGGTACTGAAGAGGAGGACTCTAGATGGTCTATCCCGGCCCTGTCACTAGCCCCAATTAAAAAATGGTCTACTAAGGTAATCCAGATCAATGCTCTCACAGTGGAACACAATCTTAGAGCACTTAATGGTAGGACTCCCTCCGACTGTGATGGAGTGATGACTTTTAACAGGCTTAGCAGTTCGTCTAGAATTGATTACATTTTAATAGATGTCGCACTGTGGTGTGACCTAATAGACATGGAGGTGGTACCCTCGCAGGATAGTGATCACAACCCCCTTTGTATGAAGTTAAGGTGGGGCAAACAAAATGTTGGTGAGAGGATAGTCCCCCTGAGGATAACCAATGAGGTGCTCCCATATAAAGGTAATCGTAGGTTGAAATGGGATAAGGTTCAACCCCAGGTTGACAACTTGGCAAGGATTAGGGCCCATGTACTAGACCTGACCATATAATTGAAGGATCTCGAATTGGGATTAAATAACGCCCAGGGATCGTCCTTTGAACAGGCTTACAAAAATGTAGTAGAAGAAGTAGGTAAATTCTTTTTAATTCCAGACAAAAATGGTAGTTTGGTAAAAAGAACGCCCAAACCCAGCAACCCTTGGTACTCTGACCAGTGCAAGGCAAAAAGAAAAGAGATAACAGCTGCCTTGCGTAAAAAGAGTCAACCCCTAGTTAGAGCAGCCAGAAAGGATTATGCAAAGGCACTGAAGCAGGCCAAACGTGAGTGGGAGGAACAATACTGGGAGGACCTTAAATGTGCTTCTAAAAGGAAGAATTCATTGTTGTTTTGGGAATTGATTAACAAAGCTAGGCAGCGTAATTCACCACCTTTAGTTAATCATATAACAAGCCAGCAATGGTATCGCCATTTTTTTGGATTGTATGGTGGGATAGAAGCGGTCCATTCCCCTCCCCCCGATCCATCTAATAGGGCTTCTTCTTTATTGCTGTCTGTAGATCCTTTCATAACTTCTGAGGTGGTGCTGGCTATCAGACACTTGACACCGAAGAAAGCTGCTGGCCCTGATGGTATTCCAGGAGATCCCCTATTGGAAGAACCCACATTATGGGCCAAACTCATTGCCCTAATAATGAATTTGATCTCTAGGGGATTCCCCGTCCCAGACTCATGGAAGGGAGCGGAGGTAATCACTGTGTTTAAGAAGGGTGCCAGAGATGACCCTGCCAACTACGGACCGATCAGTCTGATTGACGTGATCCAGAAGGTGGTTGGCAGGGTCATTATTATGAGGGTAGGTGTCTGGATGGAAGAGGAGCACGTTTTGTCTCACTTCCAAGCTGGGTTCCGCCAAAAGGTGGGCACGATGGACCAGGTCTTCCGCTTTTCTGCGATCTATTGGAAGACAGTAACCATCAACAAAGGTAGCTTATACCTGGCTTTCATAGACCTCAGGATGGCGTTTGACCTGGTCCCTCGTGAAAGGTTGTGGGAAGTCCTAGAGAAGATGGGCATTCCAGGATCACTTTTGGGCTTTATTGTGAAACTTCACGAGGGGAATTATGCGAGGATCAGATGGGGCACTCAAGGCCAACTGACTGAGAGGATTCCCGTGAGGAGGGGAGTACGCCAGGGATGTGTAATGGCACCAATGCTGTTTTCTCTCTTTGTGAATGGTGTGGTGGACCATCTGAGAGAGGATCCGGCTGATGCACCATCCCTGGCAGGCGAAAAAAAAACCACACTCCTCTTTGCGATGACACCATTGTGATCTCCAAGTCCCCCTCAGGCCTCCAAAAGCTCCTGAATTACTTTAGTGCGTTTTGCACCGATAGAGGTCTTACCATCAATACCTCAAAAACAAAGCTTATGGCTTTATCACCTTCTACCAGATTTAGGAACAATCTTTTGCTTAATGGTGAGCCTTTGGAGCTGGTAGAATCCTTTGATTATCTGGGCATTAGGGTTAATAGTCGGATGAGTTGGAAAGATCAGTTGGCCCAAATGTTGCTAAATTATAAAAGAGTTTCAGGTGCGGTTTTAAGAGAACACCGGGAGTCCACGAGCAAGCCCGTGGCACCGATTCTCGCAATTTATGAGGGCCAAGTATTACCATCCGCACTATACGGCTCTGAATTATGGGGATTCGAGAACACACAGGAGCTAGTCATGTCTGAAAACAAGTTCTTGAGGGACCTGGTTGCCCTTCCCGCTTCTACCCCGTTAATCCCTCTACGGTTAGACATGGGCAGGCGCCCTTTTAAAGATCTAGTGCGCCTGCGCCCACTACTCTTTTGGGTTCGTCTGCGAAGGACCAGGGAGCTTCAAAAGTATGCAGCTGCTTTAGACGAACTCATTTCGCTTAATACAGGAAATAGGATTAAGTGGTTGAGCAATCTGAGGCAGCTGGTTGTTCGATTGGGTCTGAGCGAAGCATGGAAGAGCCAAACACCACCACCCAAGCTAGTGATTAAGCAGTTGTACTGGGATTGGGTTCAGAAGGAGACCTATTGTGGTTGTGTTGGACGCTCCCTAACCGAGCGGTTCATGTCATTTAAATGGACAAAAAGATTTGAACCGTTCTTGGATTTTATAGAGAAACCCCTGGTCAGAGCACTTTATTTAAAGGTTAGGTTTAGGACCCTCCCGGTGAACCATTTTCCCTTGGGGTGGAAAAAACAGGGTGGCCAATCGAACTCTTGTCCAGGTTGCGCAGCCCCTATTGAGTCCGTGGCACATTTCTTTTTTGCCTGCCCAGCTTACAGGGTAGCTAGGAGGATATGGCTAAAACCATTATGTAAGGGGCTGGGCCTTAGATGTCATAAAATGGCCCTGAGGATTCTCTGCACTGATACGACTTCCATTGCCATGGTGTGCGGAGTAGCTAAATATTTGGGCAGTGCATGGTTGTCACGCATGAGCCGTATTAAAGCCTTCTCCCACCCCATTTAATTGTTAGAAGGTTTTGGAAGGAGGCCTCCTTGATATTTGACAGTGTTCCTTTCGTATTGCTTATTAAATTAGTAATTGTGAAATAGGAGTTGTTGTTTGTACTTTAGGATTGGTGGGTTCTTGTTTTTATATTTCATTGTATTGTAAATTGTACACTTTTATGATGAATTTTTTTTATCGAATAAAGTATTTACTACAAAATATATAAATGCATATGCATATATATATGTGCATATGTGTGCGTGTAGAGAGAGGTAGAGAGAGGTAGAGTGGTAGAGGTGTAGAAGTAGAGAGGTAGAGGTAGAGAGGTAGACAGTAGAGGATGAGTAATAGAGAGTAGAGAGTAGAGAATGAGTAGTGGAGAGTAGTAGAGAGTAGTAGAGTGAGTAGTAGAGTGAGTAGTGGAGAGTGAGTAGTAGAGAGTGACTTGTAGAGAGTAGTAGAGAGTGGGTAATAGAGAGTGAGTAGTAGAGAGTAGTAGAGAGTAGTAGAGAGTAGTAGAGAGAGAGCAGTAGAGAGTGAGTAGTAGAGAGTAGTAGAGGGTGAGTAGTAGAGAGTGAGTAGCAGAGAGAGAATAGTAGAGAGTAGCAGAGAGTGAGTAGTAGAGAGTAGTAGAGAGTAGTAGAGAGAGAGTAGTAGAGAGTGAGTAGTAAAGAGTAGTGGATAGTGAGTAGTAGAGTGTAGTAGAGAGTGAGTAGTAGAGAGTGAGTAGTAAAGAGAGTGTAGTAGAGAGTGAGTACTAGAGAGTAGTAGAGAGTGAGTAGTAGAGAGTGAGTAGTAGAGAGAGAGTAGTAGGGTAGTAGTAGAATAGTAGAGAGTAAGTAGTAAAGAGTGAGTAGTAGAGAGTAGTGAAGTAGTAGAGAGTGAGTAGTAGAGAGTAGTAGAGAGTGAGTAGTAGAGTGAGAAGTAGGGAGCAGTAGAGAGTGAGTAGTAGAGAGTAGTAGAGAGTGAGTAGTAGAGAGAGTAGTAGAGAGCAGTAGAGTAGTAGAGAGTGAGTAGTAGAGTGAGTAGTAGAGAGCGAGTAGTAGAGAGTGAGTAGTGGATTGTGAGTAGTAGAGAGTAGTAGAGTGAGTAGCAGAGAGTAGTAGAGAGTGAGTAGTAGAGAGAGAGTAGTAGAGAGTGAATAGTAGAGAGTAGTAGAGTGAGTAATATAGAGTGAGTAGTAGACAGAGAGTAGTAGAGAGTAGTAGAGAGAGAGTAGTAGAGAGTAGTAGAGAGTGAGTAGTAGAGTAGTAGAGAGTGAGTGGTAGAGAGTAGTAGAGTGAGTAGTAGAGAGTAGTAGAGAGTGAGTGGTAGAGAGCAGCAGAGTGAGTAGTAGAGAGTAGTAGAGAGTGAGTATTGTAGAGAGTAGTAGAATAGTAGAGAGTGAGTAGTAGAGAGTGAGTAGTAGAGAGTAGTAGAGAGCGAGTAGTAGAGAGTGAGTAGTGGAGAGTGAGCAGTAGAGAGTAGTAGAGAGCGAGTAGTAGAGAGCGAGTAGTAGAGAGTGAGTAGTAGAGTGAGGGGATCATTTTGCCATAGAAATTATGATTAGTGCTGAAAAAAGAAAAATAAGGGCACATTTTGAGTGACTTCTCAAATCTTCTTCTATTTCATTAAAAAATTCTGACATGCAGAGTTTGCAGACTGAAACACGCACTTTCAATACCAGCAGCAGACTTCCCTGGTGAGCAGTAGCTTTACTACAGTGATCTAATAAGAGTGCTAATATTCCGAATTTATGGCAAATGTGTGACACGTCTGAATGCCTTCTTGACGGAATCAAAGTAAAAAACCTGAAAGTATTTCATACTGAGGAGACTGTAGTAAATGAGGAAATTAGGAAACTTCATAACAAATAAGTCTCCCAAGATGGCCACCAGAGGCAAAAGATCCTAAATGTTGCACAAATATCACCCAGATGTAGCCCAAGTATAGCCCAATGACAGAATGTCCCAGAGTGTTCTAAAGAATAACTAGAGCGCTAACAGTCTTACTTATGACAAAAGTATGGCACACCTGAAGCCATCTTGATTGAAATAAAGTGGTAACACTTAAAACATTTAATTTACAAAGTAACAAAATGAGGGGGTTCATTTTGCCATAGAAATTGTGATTAGTGCTGCAGAAAGAAAAATTAGGGCACATTTTGACTTCTCAGATCCTCTTCTATTTCAGTAAAAAATTCTGACATGCAGACTGGAACATGCACTTTGAATACCAGCAGCAGACTTCCCTGGTGAGCAGTAGCTTTACTACAGTGATCTAATGAGCAACTAGAGTGCTACCATTAAGAATTTATGGCAAATGTGTGACACATCTGAATGCCTTCTTGATGGAACCAACGTAAACAAGCATTGAAAATGCAATATGTCTCACCCTCGTTTAAGTTAAAGCAATTCTGTTTGTAATTAGGTTGCTTTATAGCTGTGCCTGTATTAGTGTTTTTCAAACTTTCATGTACTAAACATGCATATATATGCATATATGTATATGTATATGTATGCATGCATTTATATTTGTATTTATATAGATATGCAGATTATGTATATGTTTATATATGTATGTGTGTATATATATATACACACATACACATACATATATATAAATGCATATGCATATATATGCATATCTATATGTGCATATGTTTGCTAGTAGAGAGAGGTAGAGGTGTAGAGGTAGAGAGGTAGAGGTAGAGAGGTAGAGAGTAGCAGAGAGAGAGGTAGAGAGAGGTAGAGAGTGAGTAATAGAGAGTAGAGAGTGAGTATTAGAGAGTAGTAGAGAGTAGTAGTAGAGAGTAGTAGATTGAGTAGTAGAGAGTGAGAAATAGAGAGTGAATATTAGAGAGTGAGCAGTAGAGAGTGAGTAGTAGAGAGCAGTAAATTGTGAGTAGTAGAGTGAGTAGTAGAGAGTGGTAGAGAGTAGTAGAGAGTAAGTAGTAGAGAGTAGTAGAGAGTGGGTAGTAGAGTTAATAGTAGAGTGTAGTAGAGAGTGAGTAGCAGAGAGAAAGTATTAGAGAGTAGTAGAGAGTGAGTAGTAGAGTGAGTAGTAAAGAGTAGTAGAGAGTGAGTAGTAGAGTGAATAGTAGAGAGTGAGTAGTAGAGAGTAGTAGAGAGAGAGTAGTAGAGAGTGAGTAGTAGAGAGAGGAGTAGTAGAGAGTGAGTAGTAGAGAGCAGTAGAGAGTGAGTAGTAGAGAGAGAGTAGTAGAGAGTGAGTAGTATAGAGTAGTGGAGTAGTAGAGAGTGAGTAGTAGAGAGAAGTAGTGGAGTAGTAGAGAGTGAGTAGTAAAGAGTAGTAGAGAGTGAATAGTAGAGTGAGTACTAGAGAGTAGTAGAGAGCAAGTAGTAGAGTGCAAGTGGTAGAGAGTGAGTAGTAGAGAGTGAGTGGTAGAGAGTGTAGTAGAGAGTGAGAAGTAGAGAGTAAGAGAGAGTGAGTAGTAGAGTGAGTAGTAGAGAGTAGTTGAGAGTGAGTAGTAGAGAGTGAGTAGTGGAGAGTGAGCAGTAGAGAGTAGTAGAGAGTGATTAGTAGAGAGTGAGTAGTAGAGAGTAGTAGAGAGTGAGTAGTAGAGAGAGAGTAGTAGAGAGTGAGTAGTAGAGTGAGTAGTAGAGAGTGAATAGTAGAGAGAGTAGTAGAGAGTGAGTAGTAGAGTAGTAGAGAGTAGTAGAGTGAGTAGTAGAGAATAGTAGAGAGTGAGTAGTAAAGAGAGTAGAAGAGAGTAGTAGAGAGTGAGTAGTAGAGAGTGACTAGTAGAGAGTAGTGGAGAGCGAGTAGTAGAGAGTGAGTAGTGAAGAGTGAGTAGTAGAGAGTAGTAGAGAGTGAGCAGTAGAGTGAATAGTAGAGAGTGAGTAGTAGAGAGCGAGTAGTAGAAAGTAGTAGAGAGTGAGTAGTAGAGAGTGAGTGGTAGAGAGTAGTAGAGTGAGTAGTAGAGAGTAGCAGCGAGTGATTAGTAGAGAGAGCATAGTAGATAGTAGTAGTAGAGAGTAGTAGAGAGTAGTAGAGAGTGAGTAATAGAGAGTGAGTAGTAGAGAGTGAGTAGTAGAGTGAGTAGTAAAGAGAGAGTAGTAGAGAGTGAGTAGTAGAGAGTAGTAGAGAGTGAGTAGTAGAGAGTAGTAGAGAGTAGTAGAGAGTTCGTAGTAGAGAGAGGAGTAGTAGAGAGTGAGTAGTAGAGAGTAGTAGAGTGTGAGTAGTAGAGAGAGACTAGTAGGGAGTAGTAGAGAGTGAGTAGTAGAGAGTGAGTAGTAGAGAGTAGTGGAGTAGTAGAGAGTGAGTAGTAGAGAAAAGTAGTGGACTAGTAGACAGTGAGTTGTAGAGAGTAATAGAGAGTGAGAAGTAGAGTGAGTACTAGAGAGTAGTAGAGAGCGAGTAGTAGAGAGCAAGTAGTAGAGAGTGTGTAGTAGAGTGAGTAGTAGAGACTAGTAGAGAGTGAGTAGTAGAAAGTTTAGTAGAGAGTGAGAAGTAGAGAGAGTAAGAGAGAATAGAAATTGTGATTAGTGCTGCAGAAAGAAAAATTAGGGCACATTTTGACTTCTCAGATCCTCTTCTATTTCAGTAAAAAATTCTGACATGCAGACTGGAACATGCACTTTGAATACCAGCAGCAGACTTCCCTGGTGAGCAGTAGCTTTACTACAGTGATCTAATGAGCAACTAGAGTGCTACCATTAAGAATTTATGGCAAATGTGTGACACATCTGAATGCCTTCTTGATGGAACCAACGTAAACAAGCATTGAAAATGCAATATGACTCACCCTCGTTTAAGTTAAAGCAATTCTGTTTGTAATTAGGTTGCTTTTTAGCTGTGCCTGTATTAGTGTTTTTCAAACTTTCATGTACTAAACATGCATATATATGCATATATGTATATGTATATGTATGCATGCATTTATATTTGTATTTATATAGATATGCAGATTATGTATATGTTTATATATGTATGTGTGTATATATATACACACATACACATACATATATATAAATGCATATGCATATATATGCATATCTATATGTGCATATGTGTGCTAGTAGAGAGAGGTAGAGGTGTAGAGGTAGAGAGGTAGAGGTAGAGAGGTAGAGAGTAGCAGAGAGAGAGGTAGAGAGAGGTAGAGAGTGAGTAATAGAGAGTAGAGAGTGAGTATTAGAGAGTAGTAGAGAGTAGTAGTAGAGAGTAGTAGATTGAGTAGTAGAGAGTGAGTAATAGAGAGTGAGTATTAGAGAGTGAGCAGTAGAGAGTGAGTAGTAGAGAGTAGTAAATAGTGAGTAGTAGAGTGAGTAGTAGAGAGTGGTAGAGAGTAGTAGAGAGTAAGTAGTAGAGAGTAGTAGAGAGTGGGTAGTAGAGTTAATAGTAGAGTGTAGTAGAGAGTGAGTAGCAGAGAGAAAGTATTAGAGAGTAGTAGAGAGTGAGTAGTAGAGTGAGTAGTAAAGAGTAGTAGAGAGTGAGTAGTAGAGTGAGTAGTAGAGAGTGAGTAGTAGAGAGTAGTAGAGAGAGAGTAGTAGAGAGTGAGTAGTAGAGAGAGGAGTAGTAGAGAGTGAGTAGTAGAGAGCAGTAGAGAGTGAGTAGTAGAGAGAGAGTAGTAGAGAGTGAGTAGTATAGAGTAGTGGAGTAGTAGAGAGTGAGTAGTAGAGAGAAGTAGTGGAGTAGTAGAGAGTGAGTAGTAAAGAGTAGTAGAGAGTGAATAGTAGAGTGAGTACTAGAGAGTAGTAGAGAGCAAGTAGTAGAGTGCAAGTGGTAGAGAGTGAGTAGTAGAGAGTGAGTGGTAGAGAGTGTAGTAGAGAGTGAGAAGTAGAGAGTAAGAGAGAGTAGTAGAGAGTGAGTAGTAGAGTGAGTAGTAGAGAGTAGTTGAGAGTGAGTAGTAGAGAGTGAGTAGTGGAGAGTGAGCAGTAGAGAGTAGTAGAGAGTGAATAGTAGAGAGTGATTAGTAGAGAGTGAGTAGTAGAGAGTAGTAGAGAGTGAGTAGTAGAGTGAGTAGTAGAGAGTGAATAGTAGAGAGAGTAGTAGAGAGTGAGTAGTAGAGTAGTAGAGAGTAGTAGAGTGAGTAGTAGAGAATAGTAGAGAGTGAGTAGTAAAGAGAGTAGTAGAGAGTGAGTAGTAGAGAGTGACTAGTAGAGAGTAGTGGAGAGCGAGTAGTAGAGAGTGAGTAGTGAAGAGTGAGTAGTAGAGAGTAGTAGAGAGTGAGCAGTAGAGTGAATAGTAGAGAGTGAGTAGTAGAGAGCGAGTAGTAGAAAGTAGTAGAGACTGAGTAGTAGAGAGTGAGTGGTAGAGAGTAGTAGAGTGAGTAGTAGAGAGTAGCAGCGAGTGATTAGTAGAGAGAGCATAGTAGATAGTAGTAGTAGAGAGTAGTAGAGAGTGGTAGAGAGTGAATAATAGAGAGTGAGTAGTAGAGAGTGAGTAGTAGAGTGAGTAGTAAAGAGAGAGTAGTAGAGAGTGAGTAGTAGAGAGTAGTAGAGAGTGAGTAGTAGAGTGAGTAGTAGAGAGTGAGTTGTAGAGAGTAGCAGAGAGTAGTAGAGTAAGAGTAGTAGAGAGTGAGTAGTAGAGAGTAGTAGAGAGTAGTAGAGAGTTCGTAGTAGAGAGAGGAGTAGTAGAGAGTGAGTAGTAGAGAGTAGTAGAGTGTGAGTAGTAGAGAGAGACTAGTAGGGAGTAGTAGAGAGTGAGTAGTAGAGAGTGAGTAGTAGAGAGTAGTGGAGTAGTAGAGAGTGAGTAGTAGAGAAAAGTAGTGGACTAGTAGACAGTGAGTTGTAGAGAGTAATAGAGAGTGAGAAGTAGAGTGAGTACTAGAGAGTAGTAGAGAGCGAGTAGTAGAGAGCAAGTAGTAGAGAGTGTGTAGTAGAGTGAGTAGTAGAGACTAGTAGAGAGTGAGTAGTAGAAAGTTTAGTAGAGAGTGAGAAGTAGAGAGAGTAAGAGAGAGTAGTAGAGAGTGAGTAGTAGAGAGTAGTTGAGAGTGAGTAGTAGAGAGTGAGTAGTGGAGAGTGAGCAGTAGAGAGTAGTAGAGAGTGAGTAGTAGAGAGTGATTAGTAGAGAGTGAGTAGTAGAGAGTAGTTGAGAGTGAGTAGTAGAGAGAGTAGTAGAGAGAGAGTAGTAGAGAGTGAATAGTAGAGTGAGTAGTAGAGAGAGAGTAGTAGAGAGTGAGTAGTAGAGTAGTAGAGGGTGAGTAGTAGAGAGTAGTAGAGAGTAGTAGAGTGAGTAGTAGAGAATAGTAGAGAGTGAGTAGTAGAGTGAGTAGTAGAGAGTAGTAGAGTAGTAGAGAGAGAGTAGTAGAGAGTGACTAGTAGTAGAGTAGTAGAGAGAGAGTAGTAGAGAGTGACTAGTAGAGAGTAGTAGAGAGCGAGTAGTAGAGAGTCTATAGTAGAGAGTGAGTAGTAGAGAGTGAATAGTAGAGAGTGAGTAGCAGAGAGCGCATACTAGAGAGTGAGTAGTAGAGAGTCGTAGAGTGAGTAGTAGAGAGGGAGTAGTAGAGAGTAGTAGAGAGTGAGCAGTAGAGTAGTAGAGAGTGAGTGGTAGAGAGTAGTAGAGTGAGTAGTAGGGAGTAGCAGAGAGTGAGTAGTAGAGAGTGTGTAATAGAGAGTGAGTAGTAGAGAGTAGTAGCGAGTGAGTAGTAGAGAGTAGTAGAGTGAGTAGTAGAGAGTAGTAGAGTAGTTCAGAGTGAGTAGCAGAGAGAGAGTAGTAGAGAGTGAGTAGTAGAGTAGTAGAGAGTGAGTGGTAGAGAGTAGTAGAGAGTAGTAAAGTGAGTAGTAGGGAGTAGTAGAGAGTGAGTAGTAGAGAGTGAATAGTAGAGAGTAGTAGAGAGTGAGTAGTAGAGATTGAGTAGTGAAGAGTGAGTAGTAGAGAGAAGTAGAGAGTGAGCAGTAGAGTGAATAGTAGAGAGTGAGTAGTAGAGAGCGAGTAGTAGAAAGTAGTAGAGAGTGAGTAGTAGAGAGTGAGTGGTAGAGAGTAGTAGAGAGTGAGTAGTAGAGAGTAGTAGAGAGTGAGTAGTAGAGAGTGAGTAGTAGAGAGTAGTAGAGAGTGAGTAGTAGAGAGTAGTTGAGAATGAGTAGTAGAGAGTGAGTAGTAGAGTGAGAGTAGTAGAGAGTAGTATAAGGTGAGTAGTAGAGTAGCAGAGAGTAGTCAGTCAGTGTCTGTGAGTCAGTCAGTTTCAGTGTCAGTCAGTCAGTCTGTGTCAGTCAATCAGTGTCAGGCAATCAGTGTCAGTCATTGTCAGTCAGTCAGTTTCAGTCAATCAGTGTCAGTAAATGTCAGTGTCAGTCAGTGTCATTGTCAGTCAATCAATGTCAGTCAGTGTCAATCAGTCAGTGTCAGTCAGTCAGTGTCAGCTAGAGCAGCTCTGCTGACCTGGTTCTCTGGCTCTGAAGCAGGTCTGCTGACCTGGTTCTCTGGCTCTATAGCAGCTCTGCGACCTATTTCTCAGGCTACAGAGCAGCTCTGCTGATCTGATTCTCTGGCTCTACAACAGCTCAGCTGACCTGGTTTTCTGGCTGTAAAGCAGCTCTGCTCACCCGGTTCTTTGGCTCTAAAGCAATTCTGCTTACATGGTTATCTGCCTCTAGAGCAGCTCTGCTGACCTGGTTCTCTCCCTCTAGAGCGCTCTGCTGACCTGGTTCTCTCTCTCTAAAGCAGCTCTACTGACCTGGTTTCTCTGGCTCTACAGCAGCTCTGCTGACCTGTTCTCTTGCTCTAGAGCAGCTCTGCTGACCTGGTTCTTAGGCTCTAGAGCAGCTCTGCTGACCTGGTTCTCTGGCTCTAAAGCAACTGCTGGCCTGGTTCTGTGGCTCTAAAGCAACTCTGCTGACCTGGTTCTCTCCCTCTAAAGCAGCTCTGCTGACCTCGTTTCTCTGGCTCTACAGCAGCTCTGCTGACCTGGTTCTCTGGCTCTAAAGCAGCTCTGCTGACCTAGTTCTTAGGCTCTAGAGCAGTTCTGCTGACCTGGTTCTCTGGCTCTACAACAGCTCTGCTGACCTGGTTCTCTGGCTCTAAAGCAGCTCTGCTGACCCGGTTCTATGGCTCTCAAGCAGTTCTGCTGACCTGGTTCTCTGGCTCTAGAGCAGCTCTGCTGACCTGGTCCCTTGGCTCTAAAGCAGCTCTGCTGACCTGGTTATCTCTCTCTAAAGCAGCTCTACTGACCTGTTTTCTCTGGCTCTACAGCAGCTCTGCTGACCTGGTTCTCTGGCTCTAGAGCAGCTCTGCTGACCCGGTTCTTAGGCTCTAGAGCAGCTCTGCTGACCTGGTTCTCTGGCTCTAAAGCAGCTCTGCTGACCTGGTTCTATGGCTCTAAAGCAGCTCTGCTGACCTGGTTCTCTGGCTCTAGAGCAGCTCTGCTGACCTGGTTTTCTGGCTAAAAGCAGCTTTACTGACCTGGTTCTCTGCCTCTAGAGCAGCTCTGCTGACCTGGTTCTCTCCCTCTAAAGCAGCTCTGCTGACCTGGTTCTCTCCCTCTAAAGCAGCTCTGCTGACCTGGTTCTCTGGCTCTAAAGCAGCTCTACTGACCTGGTTTCTCTGGCTCTACAGCAGCTCTGCTGACCTGGTTCTCTGGCTCTAGAGCAGCTCTGCTGACCCGGTTCTTAGGCTCTAGAGCAGCTCTGTTGACATGGTTCTCTGGCTCTAAAGCAGCTCTGCTGACCTGGTTCTATGGCTCTGAAGCAGCTCTGCTGACCTGGTTCTCTGGCTCTAGAGCAGCTCTGCTGACCTGGTTCTCTGGTTCTAAAGCAGCTCTACTGACCTGGTTCTCTGCCTCTAGAGCAGCTCTGCTGACCTGGTTCTATGGCTCTAAAGCAGCTCTGCTGACCTGGTTCTCTGGCTCTAGAGCAGCTCTGCTCACCTGGTTCTCTGGCTCTAAAGCAGTTCTGCTGACCGGGTTCTCTCCCTCTAAAGCAGCTCTGCTGACCTGGTTCTCTGGCTTTTAAGCAGCTCTGCTGACCTGGTTCTCTCCCTCTAAAGCAGCTCTGCTGACCTGGTTCTCTGCCTCTAGAGCAGCTCTTCTGACCTGGTTCTCTGGCTCTAAAGCAGTTCTGCTGACCTGGTTCTATGGCTCTAAAGCAGTTCTGCTGACCTGGTTCTCCGGCTCTAGAGCAGCTCTTCTGACCTGGTTCTCTGTCTCTAAAGAGCTCTGCTGACCTGGTTCTCTGGCTCTAAAGCAGTTCTGCTGACCTGGTTCTCTGGCTCTAAAGCAGTTCTGCTGACCTGATTCTCTCTCTCTAAAGCAGCTCTGCTGACCTGGTTTCTCTGGCTCTACAGCAGCTCTGCTGACCTGGTTCTCGGCCACTAGAGCAGCTCTGCTGACCTGGGTCTCTGGCTCTAGAGCAGCTCTGCTGACCTGGGTCTCTGGTTCTAGAGCAGCTCTGCTGACCTGCTTCTCAGGCTCTAGAGCAGCTCTGCTGACCTGGTTCTCTGGCTCTACAACAGCTCTGCCGACCTGATTTCTCTGGGTCTACAACAGCTCTGCTGACCTGGTTCTCTGCACTCACGATACACGCACTCACTTCGCGAAAATATATTTAAAAATAATATAATTTTATTATAATTACAAATATATTATTTTTATGAATATCTTAGATAATCTCTTGCCCTAATATGTATATTAAAGACACATACATATCATTTTGGATCATAATTTTTTTTTGTAGGAGTCGTGCACCCAGCGCGCCCCAGCACATATATGACGTCACGCGGGACCCGCAACGCGCAAGCATCTCGTACCGTAATGCGGATGTGTTGCGAATGCGCGGGAGCAGGAGTCGCGGACTGGTCGCAGACCAATCGCGCACATCACATAATATTAAATGTATGTGATGTAACTGAAAAACACGCAGCCGTCGTACACCGTACGCGGATCCTTCACAACTTTTCTAAAATGGCGGCTAGAATGCGCACACCCACCATGATGTGTACGATTTGAGTGCGCGACCCCGAAAAAAAAATTGATTTTTTTTAAAGAAAATAATAGAGATGTATTAAAATAAAAAATGAAAACAAGAAAATTAATCAATATTTCAGTTTGAAATTTTTTTGTAATTATTTTTTGCAATTTTCAGAAAAATATATAATGTTATTTAATGAATAAAATATGTATAAATAAACAGTTAAAAAACTAGAAAATCAGTACAAAAAAATAGGCATAACTACTATCACACTTAAAAATTAGCATTTAAAAAACCTTTAAAATTCACTGAAAAAAACATAGGTTTCATAGACGTTATAGTTAGAAGTTAGCATTTAAAAAAGCTTTGAAATTCACTGAAGAAACCAATGGTTTCAGAGACGTTATAGTTAGAAATTAGCATTTAAAAAACCTTAGAAATTCAAAGATAAAACCATAGGTTTGAGGGGTGTTATAGTTAGCTGGCCATTTCACTCGTACACAACCATAGAAATTCTTCCGTTATAGTTAGTTCTGCTAACTATAACTCGCGCGCCCGCAATGCACCGCTGATGATGTCACATATTGCATCATTCATGACATGGTCAGTGACATCACTGGTGATATCACTGATGACATCTCAAATGACATCACTGATTACATCATCCATGTGACAATCTGATACACCTCATCATACACTAGTATAACCTTTCATCACTCACTGTAAAATACAGAGTACCATATTTGAAACCATTGACACACCAATACCAGTTACTACATACCCACTCACTGATTCCTAAGTCTACACACACAACTACCCATTCAACAACAGAATCATTTATACATGCAGTCACTAATTAATAGAACACTATCAAATGCACTTATACACATATATAGACATTGACACATCAGCAGTCATCTTAGTCGGTTATGCAGTCATCCTACTCACTCATGAAAAAAATAAATCACACTTACATTTACTCACTTACACAATTATCCAACAACACCTCATGTATTCAAACACATAGTAACTTATAGTTAATATGTTAAAAAATCACCATTACAATTATACACTCATTAATTTAGTTACTCTCACAATCACTGACTCTTACACATACTTATGTAACTCTCACATACAATGCCTTTCATTTTTTTACTTTGTTGAAGATGTACAACTAAAACATATATTCGCTCACCAACACACAAATAAATACACTCATTCACCCAAACAACTGTTTCCACATGCACTCTTAAACCTATACACCTAGTCAATCAACCATTCACACATCTATGCATAGAGTTACACACACCCCATTCAACCACACACAAATTCAGTGTCCCATACAAATACTCACCCAACTAATCAATAACTAATATACACACTCATGTAGTTAGTGACCAACTGATGCAGCATGTTATACAACAACAGAGACAGTGCTGAACACATTCACATAGTTTAGTTACTAATCCATGAATTAAGTGAGACACTTTTAATTACTCACTTAAACAGACAGTCAGACAGCAACTAAATCCTCCATCCAGACAGTTATATATCCACTCAATCTTCAATACAGATTGGTATATATATATATATATATAATACATATTTAAATTTCAAGCTAAACCACATTCACTGGATGATGTCATCAGTGATGTCATCAGTGACGTCATTTGAGATGTCATCAGTGATGTCATCAGTGATGTCACTGACCATGTCATGAATGATGCAATATGTGACATCATCAGCAGTGCCTTGCGGGCGCGCGAGTTGTAGTTAGCAGAACTAACTATAACGGAGGAATTTCTATGGTTTTCTACGAGTGAAATGGCCAGCTAACTATAACCCCTGAAACCTATGGTTTTTTCTGTGAATTTCTAAGGTTTTTTAAATGCTAATTTCTAACTATAATGTCTCTGAAACCTATGGGTTTTTTAGTGAATTTCAAAGCTTTTTTAAATGCTAATTTCTAACTATAACGTCTCTGAAAACTATGTTTTTTTCAGTGAATATATATATATATATATATATATATATATATATATATATATATATATATATATATATATATATATATATATATATATATATATATATATATATATACATACATATAATGGAATAATAAACCGAGCACGTGAAATTTGAACCAGCATTTGTGTGTCCGTGTCTTTTGGCAGTACCGGCTGGTACTTCGGAAGGAGGATTCGATATATATACATATATATATATATTAAAGCTCCAAGTTGCCCAGTTGCCCAGAATAATGACTTTTCAGCTCGTAAGGCCCATACAGGGCAGGCATCAGTGCCTTTCATAACTTGGCACCCATTGTGGGTTAATTAGTGCTTCACTACGGATACCACAATCCTGTGGGAACCTGTGGCCTATCAGAAGGCAGCTTCTTCGTTTTCCAGTGAGGCGCGCATTGCCAAGTGACAGACAGAAACGGCCTTTGAGAAAGCTGCACAGCAAAACGCGTCAGGCCCCGACTTGCGAGCTGCCGAGCCTATGGGGCATTGTTGGTCCTGGAGTGCTCCCAACCCTTTGGGCAACTTGGAGCTTTAACATATATATATATATCGTGTGATAGAGGATATTAAAAAACTGTATGTTCAGACCAAGAAAAAACCTAAAAATTCATCTTTTTTAAACAACCAATATGACCGACTTATGACCAAATTAGGCAAAAACAACGAAATTATTATCAATGCATCCGATAAAGGTGGCAACATTGTTCTATGGCCTAAAAAGGAATATATCACAGAAGCAAGAAGACAGTTGAACAATCATGAGTGCTATGTGAAATCAAATCTCAAAGAATTTAATCAGGCCAAAGAATCATTAAGGAAACAACTGCTACAATACAAAAGGGAGGGTCTAATTTCATCATCTGAATACAAATTTTTAGACATTGACTTCCCTGTGATGCCCTCGATGTATTTGATTCCAAAAGTACACAAACTAATCCGGCCAGTACCAGAAAGACCTATCATTTCGGCCATCAACAGTGTCAGTGAACACATTTCCCAGTATGTAGATTTTTTTCTACAAGAATTTGTGAAAAAGCTTCCCAGTTACATCAAAGACACTGGTGACTTTTTAAACAAGATTAAAGACATTACATGGGAGACGGGTTTTTTTATTGATTGCTTTAGATATCGAATCACTGTATACAAACATCAATCACACAAATGGTCTTAATGCTGTCAACCATTTTCTTGACTCTAGGGGTGGTGAATTCTTCCTACACAACAAAATGCTGATTAATTTGATAGCCTGGTGTCTGAACAATAACTTTTTTCTGTTTGGGAATGAAATTTTTAAACAACTGAGAGGCGTGGCTATGGGATCCTGTTTCTCCCCCAGCTATGCTTGTTTACATGTTGGCTGGTGGGAGGAACAGGTCCTAAAGAAACAATATCTGGAAATGTTTAGTCATCGTGTGGTACATTGGTTACGTTACATTGATGACGTTTTTTTGATTTGGAGAGGGGATGAGGAGAGTGCAATCAATTTTATTACCTCTATCAATCATAATTGTATGAATTTGCATTTCACCTCCCAAATCAGTGCAACCACAATTGAATTTCTCAACGTCAGAGTGCTGGTCGAAAACAACAAACTTGAAACAACTTTATTCAGGAAGCCCACAGCAGGCAACAGCACTCTACATGCTAGTAGCAGCCTTCCCAAGCATTTGATAGATAGTATTCCGTTCGGTGAAATGCTGCGGATCAAACGTATTTGCAGCACGGCGGAACAACTCGATAAGTGCACAAATGATGTAATACAAAGATTAAGGCTAAGAGGGTACAGTGACAAAACCTTGACACGTGCCCTTGTCAAGTCCCAAGATAGACCAAGAGATACTCTTCTGCACAAGACAGTTCAAATGGCCGGTGAAACTGGAGTTGATAGCTGTCCTAGGTTAATTACAACATATAGTAGACAGGAGAGAAAAATCAAATCAATCATAAAGAAAAATTGGCCTATTGTACTTACGGATGGGGTACTGGGATACCTGTCGGACTTGCTGTTTGCTGCTGGCTTTTCTTCGGACCCTCCACCACTCCTTGCGGAACCTGCTTCGCGGGTCCCGCTGCGGCGTGAGAGCCGTCTGTGCAAAACCTGTGGATTGTTTTAGTGAGGGACTGGGTGAGTGCAGGGCTGCGAGCGGCGGGACAGGACTACGTCTCCCAGCAGTCCTGTCAACCAGCGCCTCCTGCCACCTGGCCGCTCTCCCTGCAAGCCCCGCCCCACTTACAGCCTGAAAAAGCCCCTCTGAGCTCCACTGCCCTGGGATACCTGTCGGACTTGCTGTTTGCTGCTGGCTTTTCTTCGGACCCTCCACCACTCCTTGCGGAACCCGCTTTGCGGGTCCCGCTGCGGCGTGAGAGCCGTCTGTGCAAAACCTGTGGATTGTTTTAGTGAGGGACTGGGTGAGTGCAGGGCTGCGAGCGGCGGGACAGGACTACGTCTCCCAGCAGTCCTGTCAACCCGCGCCTCCTGCCACCTGGCCGCTCTCCCTGCAAGCCCCGCCCCACTTACAGCTTAACTCTCCTCCTACAAATTTAAACAGCAACTTCCGCGTCGTGGGAGCGCGCGGGAGCGCCCGGGGATAAGCCCGGGACAAGGGCGGGACCGTCTGTGGCCGTCAGGGGCCGCAGGAGGCTGGGCTGGGCCCACTCTCTTTCACCTGCATTTCCTTGATCCTATCTGGTTTGTGAAATAGGTTCTGGGTATGCCATCATCGGCCCTAGGTGGAACACCAGCGAAGGAGGGGGGAGGCAACACCGGGACTCTGGACAATTATTTCAAATCGGTAAAGGGTGATGGGGGAAACGAAACCTCTCTGGAGATGCGTAGGGCAGAGCGTCGTCGCTCGATTGAACACATGAAAAATAGGCCCCTCAGTGATATAACTCCCTATCCTATCTCCCAAGAGGAAGGTTCCCTTAATGGCAGCCAGGATCTTTTATCCCAAGAAGATGTTCCCCTATTACTACGGGATAGTCTTCCCAACCCTGGCTCACTTCCTAAACAAACTACGGACACCACTCCACTACTAGTTGCCAGTAGTTCGGCAGTTGACTTACTCACCCAAACGCACACCAGAACTAAAACCAGGAATAATAAGCCAAAGCAAATTGTGGTGGCAGAGGTGCATGACCTACCACCAAATAAGCGCAGAAGGAAGATGAGGGGTGGTCAGGGGAAGACCAAGATCCCCCATTCTGATTTTGGAAAGACACTTAAGTCCGTACCTATGTTGGATAGGCCATTAGTTAATGTGCATAAGGCTACTCCCCCCAAGGGTACTAACACTATTACCACTGCTTCCATCAGCGACAAAGGGAAGAGCCCACTTAATACATTACCCCCTGGCATCTCTTTGGGGAACATTGAATCTCTAACTAGATCACTCCTGTTGCCCATTAGCGAGAGCTTGCAGAAAATAGAATTCAGGCTGACCATTTTGGAGGCAACCTTAACCACCCTGAAAACCTCGGACAACAAACAGAGTAGAACCATTGAGTCCAATCTACCAATAGGAACCTTCCCCAATATTCAAAACCCACCGATCCACACGGGGCCTCCCTTGGGCACCACTGCCGCTCCCCTTTTACAGCCACTTATGGCGATCTCAGTTCCAAGTCCACCTAGCAATCCTAATATCCTACCACCACAGACTGATGGCCCAGCTTTCCAACGTATAGCCACTGGCACAAACCCTCGGGTCCTACCTAATGCTAGTATTGCCCCCCTATTCCCTGGTAAGCCTGCCCCTAGACCACGGGGACCCGACTTACCACCAGAGGCAAACAGCCTCATGGTGGTTTTGGCAGGTGTTCCTTCTCTAGAATTGGGTGAAAATGAGAACTTTCACTCACTCAAGAGGAAAACCATTAAATGGTTGAATTGGAACAGACCTCTTCCAGCCCACCTCAACAATGAGATCATTATGGTAAGAAGGGTACCATGGTTGGGGAAGTCGGGAAAATCAATAGCAGGGGACTGTATCATTGTGTCTTTTCGAGACCCTGGGACAGTACTATACATTTGTGCTGGGTCAAATAGATCACTGGATTCTACCATACAGACTTTGCCAGTTTCTTTCTTTTTCCCTCCCATTCGCATGCACCATGATTTGTTACAAGGTAACTGGACAAGGGTGGAACGGAGATCTAGACATAGGGGATATGCTCCACGTCCAGTTTATCGACCTCCGGAGACACCCTTTTTGGACCACAATCGTTTCAACTGTCTGAACGGTCTGGATGGTGTGTAATGACTGCCCTCAAACCCGGACTCAAATCCTGTGACCTTGGGTAACGGTCCCAGTAAACTTCCTGATCCGGCTGGACCCACCTCTGAAAATGACCCTGATAGAGCAATTGGTGTAGTATCTGGCTCTGGTACTGGCTCTTCCCCCCACTCCACCTCTGCAATTCGTTCTGTGGTTGCTCCAGCGCACATGAGACTAAATTGGTGGAATGTGGCTGGCCTAGCCAGTAAACTGGGCACTCAAGATTGGATAACTTACATCGAGTCCGGGGATGTTTGCATGCTCCAAGAGACTTGGGCAAGGGAAGAATACAACCATCAAGGTTACGAGTCATTTTCCATCCCGGCTAGGTGGGAGGGTAAGGGCCGCCCCTCTGGTGGACTCACAACTTGGGTGGCATCCCACTTAGGATGCCAGGCTTCACGCCTACCGGTGCCATCAGACGACATCCTAGTGGTTTTATTAGCCTGGCCGAACCTAGCGAAACTTGCCCTGATAAATATTTACTCCAGGCCAGTGGGAGCTTCGCGTGAATCTCCCACTATAGAGGAGCTTTCAGTATATTTAGCGGAAATGCCAAGAGACATTCCTTACATAGTGGGAGGGGATTTAAATTCCCATTTCGAGCCGCTGGTCAGCCTCGTAGAGGGATTTCCCATGGAAGAAGAGTCCAGGTGGTCAGTACCCTCTGTTGTAGCACCTTCCCCAAAGGCATGGACGCCTGTGGCACTGCAGATTACTGCCCTTACCCTAAAGCATGGAATTAGAGCCTGCAATGGACGTATTAAGTCTGATGTACCAAGCAAAACCACGTACAACAGAGTGGGAAGAGAGTCCCGCTTGGACTATGCCCTTGTACAGATAGTGAACTGGTCTTCTATCTTGGACTTTAGGGTGATGGAGAGACTGGATAGTGATCATAACGCCCTTGAACTCGATCTTAGCCATCCTGGGCTAGAGGCCTCCATAACAACCATGGAGGAGTTCAAACCTGAACTCCTATTAGATAATAACAGGAGAAGAATCAGGTGGGATAAACTAGCTACGAGCCAAGTGAAACTTTCGAAGCTCTACGCAGGTTTAATCCCTATTTTGGAAAAAGTGGGAGATCTAGCCAACGATGTGGGCAATAAAGACCACCATGAGAAATTATATCAGGCTCATGAGGACCTTATAAAGGGAGCGGCCTCCGAGCTTTTTAGCAGGGTCCAGAATCAGAGGAGGACCCAGCAACATAAGTCCTTATGGTACAATGCAGCCTGCAGGAAGGCAAAGGGAGAACTCCTCAGAAGCATCAAGGAGGGAACAGGCAGAGAGAAGCTGCGAGAAAGTAGACGGGCTTATAAAAAACTGGTCACCCATGCTAAAACCGAATGGGAGGAGAACCAGTGGGAGGAGCTCACCACTTCCCTCGCAATAAGAGACCACCGAATGTTTTGGAGAGTAGTAAACGGGGGGTCGGGGAACCTCCATTCGGCAATAGAGCCAAATATTGCAGCAGGGGTGTGGCAGGCACACTTCCAGTCTCTCTACAGTTCTGAGCTGGGAGAAACTAAGATTGACATTGGCACTGGATTGGCAGAGTATGGCGGGGATTCGATAACAGTGGGGGAGGTGAAGGTAGCATTAATAGGACTTAAAGGTGGAAAGGCGCCAGGATTGGATGGCCTGCCCGGGGACCTGTTCAAGCAGGAGCCCGATGTTTGGGCCCCCTATCTGGCCGCTGTGTTTAATGGAGTTTTGCATGGCATGGAAATTCCGAGTACTTGGCTGGGGGCAGAGGTGGTTCCTATATTTAAAAAGGGCTCGCCCCTGCTCACAGCCAACTATAGACCAATCAGTTTAATTGACGTGTCACAGAAGCTGTTTGGCAGGATACTGCTGAATCGGCTTCAGGACCGGGTGGAGGAAACGGGCGCCCTCAGTCCGTACCAGGCGGGATTTAGAAAGGGAGTTTCTACAGTGGATCAGGTTTTTCGTCTGAACGTTATCTATTGGAGGGCAGCAATATTGGAAGGTGGTAGTTTATACACCATATTTGTGGACCTGAGGGCCGCCTTTGACCTCGTGCCCAGAGGGAAACTCTGGAGTGTTCTGGCTGAGATGGGGGTCCCCCCAGATATCCTGATAATTTTAAAGAGATTGCACCATAATAACTATGCCCGGGTCAGGTGCGGGAAACTTGGGGAATTAACGGACAGATTCCCCGTTGACAGGGGGGTTAGACAGGGCTGTGTATTGGCACCGACCCTGTTCTGCCTCTTCGTCAACGGGGTAATCGCCCATCTCAATGGAACTGAATACACTGACGCCCCAAAATTGAATGGCAGCAGGGTGCCTGCAATCATGTTTGCAGATGACACCCTGCTGCTGTCCAAAACCCCATGGGGATACAGAGGATCCTTGATTCTTTTGTGGCTTTCTGCACAGATAGGGGGTTAGAAATCAATGCTACCAAAACCAAGTTTATGGTCCTGAACCCAACCCCAAGATCACGCCCGAACCCTCTACTGGGAGCATCACGTTTAGAGAGAGTCTCCACCTTTGAATATCTAGGTGTAACGTTGAATGAAACCATGTCTTGGGGAACTCACCAGACTAGGGTTAATCTTAAATTAGTGCAGACCACTGGCGGCATTGCTCGGTTGATGAAAAGCTCCACATATCGACCGCTGGGGCCGCTTATCCAGATATACAAGGCACAGGCTAGAGGAGCTCTGATGTATGGGGCGGAACTGTGGGGTCATACAGCTTCCTGCAGCTTGTCTATAACTGAGAACAACTTCATTAGACAGATAGTAGCACTCCCGTCCAGCACCCCGCTCCTCCCCCTGAGGATGGACCTGGGGCTGAGACCAATAGCAGATGAACTAGGTCTCAGACCCATAGTCTTCTGGCGAAGGCTATGGAGCAGTGAAGAACTTTCTTCTTATAGGGCGGAACTGAGGGAGTTTCTAACCCACCCTAAAGCTCTACAGATCCCGTGGATAAAATATATAAAAAAAGTCCTGTATGGGACTGGGGCTCCCCGACCTGTGGTCGGATCCAGCTAACGCCTCACTAAGGATCCCACGAAGAGCTTTGGTCAATGCTTACCACGAGCAGAAATTATCTATGGCCCTAGACTGCAAGGATGAGGGGTCATTAACATTTGTATTTGCGCAAAGCAAGGACTCATACCGGCTGGAGAGGGTTCTGGACGCTATGTCTCCTGTGTTGGCCAGGAAGCTATTTCTCCAATGGAGATATGGCACATTGCCTCTGCGATCTTACACCTGCTCCTGGCCAACACCGCCATCTACCAAGCTATGTCCGGCATGTTTGGGAGCCGAGGAAAGCGATCTGCATGTGGTCTTGTTTTGTCCAACTTACAAGGCCGCCAGGAAATATTGGCTCCTACCACTCATTAGAAACCTTGGTTTTAGGGAGTACCTCCCGGTGTATAGAATTTTAAAAACTGACGTTTCAGGTCCAATTGTGTTTGCACTAGCCAAATTTCTTACTAATGTCTGGTATATTCGTACCCGTATTTTAAAGTCGCAGGCTCCCACCTAATTTTAAGTTAAAATTTTAATTGTATGGCCTTTTATCTGATGTGTTTCCTGATTGTTTTTCCTTGATGGTTTTACATGTTTCATATGTGTTTCTTTTGTATATCTTTTATGGCCAAATTGGCCGAAATAAAGATTAAATATATATAATAATATATATATAATACATATTTAAATTTCAAGCTAAACCACATTCACTGGATGATGTCATCAGTGATGTCATCAGTGACGTCATTTGAGATGTC
The DNA here is from genome assembly GCF_964204655.1 of Triturus cristatus. Taxonomy (NCBI): domain Eukaryota; kingdom Metazoa; phylum Chordata; class Amphibia; order Caudata; family Salamandridae; genus Triturus; species Triturus cristatus. The sequence continues at coordinate 564,315,598 of NC_140590.1, forward strand.
ATCAGTGATGTCATCAGTGATGTCACTGACCATGTCATGAATGATGCAATATGTGACATCATCAGCAGTGCATTGCGGGCGCGTGAGTTGTAGTTAGCAGAACTAACTATAACGGAGGAATTTCTATGGTTTTCTACGAGTGAAATGGCCAGCTAACTATAACCCCTGAAACCTATGGTTTTTTCTGTGAATTTCTAAGGTTTTTTAAATGCTAATTTCTAACTATAATGTCTCTGAAACCTATGGGTTTTTCAGTGAATTTCAAAGCTTTTTTAAATGCTAATTTCTAACTATAACGTCTCTGAAAACTATGTTTTTTTCAGTGAATATATAGATATATATATATATATATATATATATATATATATATATATATATATATATATATATATATATATATATATATATACATACATATAATGGAATAATAAACCGAGCACGTGAAATTTGAACCAGCATTTGTGTGTCCGTGTCTTTTGGCAGTACCGGCTGGTACTTCGGAAGGAGGATTCGATATATATACATATATATATATATTAAAGCTCCAAGTTGCCCAGTTGCCCAGAATAATGACTTTTCAGCTCGTAAGGCCCATACAGGGCAGGCATCAGTGCCTTTCATAACTTGGCACCCATTGTGGGTTAATTAGTGCTTCACTACGGATACCACAATCCTGTGGGAACCTGTGGCCTATCAGAAGGCAGCTTCTTCGTTTTCCAGTGAGGCGCGCATTGCCAAGTGACAGACAGAAACGGCCTTTGAGAAAGCTGCACAGCAAAACGCGTCAGGCCCGACTTGCGAGCTGCCGAGCCTATGGGGCATTGTTGGTCCTGGAGTGCTCCCAACCCTTTGGGCAACTTGGAGCTTTAACATATATATATATATATCGTGTGATAGAGGATATTAAAAAACTGTATGTTCAGACCAAGAAAAAACCTAAAAATTCATCTTTTTTAAACAACCAATATGACCGACTTATGACCAAATTAGGCAAAAACAACGAAATTATTATCAATGCATCCGATAAAGGTGGCAACATTGTTCTATGGCCTAAAAAGGAATATATCACAGAAGCAAGAAGACAGTTGAACAATCATGAGTGCTATGTGAAATCAAATCTCAAAGAATTTAATCAGGCCAAAGAATCATTAAGGAAACAACTGCTACAATACAAAAGGGAGGGTCTAATTTCATCATCTGAATACAAATTTTTAGACATTGACTTCCCTGTGATGCCCTCGATGTATTTGATTCCAAAAGTACACAAACTAATCCGGCCAGTACCAGAAAGACCTATCATTTCGGCCATCAACAGTGTCAGTGAACACATTTCCCAGTATGTAGATTTTTTTCTACAAGAATTTGTGAAAAAGCTTCCCAGTTACATCAAAGACACTGGTGACTTTTTAAACAAGATTAAAGACATTACATGGGAGACAGGTTTTTTTATTGATTGCTTTAGATATCGAATCACTGTATACAAACATCAATCACACAAATGGTCTTAATGCTGTCAACCATTTTCTTGACTCTAGGGGTGGTGAATTCTTCCTACACAACAAAATGCTGATTAATTTGATAGCCTGGTGTCTGAACAATAACTTTTTTCTGTTTGGGAATGACATTTTTAAACAACTGAGAGGCGTGGCTATGGGATCCTGTTTCTCCCCCAGCTATGCTTGTTTACATGTTGGCTGGTGGGAGGAACAGGTCCTAAAGAAACAATATCTGGAAATGTTTAGTCATCGTGTGGTACATTGGTTACGTTACATTGATGACGTTTTTTTGATTTGGAGAGGGGATGAGGAGAGTGCAATCAATTTTATTACCTCTATCAATCATAATTGTATGAATTTGCATTTCACCTCCCAAATCAGTGCAACCACAATTGAATTTCTCGACGTCAGAGTGCTGGCCGAAAACAACAAACTTGAAACAACTTTATTCAGGAAGCCCACAGCAGGCAACAGCACTCTACATGCTAGTAGCAGCCTTCCCAAGCATTTGATAGATAGTATTCCGTTCGGTGAAATGCTGCGGATCAAACGTATTTGCAGCACGGCGGAACAACTCGATAAGTGCACAAATGATGTAATACAAAGATTAAGGCTAAGAGGGTACAGTGACAAAACCTTGACACGTGCCCTTGTCAAGTCCCAAGATAGACCAAGAGATACTCTTCTGCACAAGACAGTTCAAATGGCCGGTGAAACTGGAGTTGATAGCTGTCCTAGGTTAATTACAACATATAGTAGACAGGAGAGAAAAATCAAATCAATCATAAAGAAAAATTGGCCTATTGTACTTACGGATGGGGTACTGGGACCACGCCTTCCTAATTTTCCTACTATCACTTACAGAAAAGCGAAGTCAATGAGGAGCCAGTTAGTCAAAAGTTGTCCAGAGACAGAAATCACTGGCACTTGGTTAAAACCAAGGAAAGGTTTTTTCAAATGTTCCTCGTGCCGGGCGTGCAAGTTTGGTGTTAATACTACTCATTACACCACTCCATTCTCGGATGAGAAATGTGCCATCCAAGGGAATTATAACTGCCGCACTGAGTTTGCTGTGTACGTCCTGAGGTGCACCTGTGGTTTGCGTTACGTGGGAAGTACCAAGCTACAGGTACACGTCAGGATCCTGCAGCACATCCGGGCTATAGTGAATAATGATTCATCTTATCCTGTAGCCAGACACTTTAAACGAGAACATGACAATGACTTGAGCTGCCTCTCGTACTTTGTAATTAATGCGATTCCCCCCCTAAGTAGGGGTGGCAACAAAGAAAAGAAGCTAAAACAATTAGAATCTCGCATTATTCTAGAACTAGATAGTAAAGCACCACATGGGTTGAACACAACAGAGGATATGCACAATTTCCTCTAGGAACATGTTGTCGTGACCCTGGTGATATCGAGACTACTAAACTCAGATTTTTTATCTTACATCATGCACTGATTTCTTTTAGTCACCTCCCTATTTATTTCCTATATACTCCTTCCCTCTCGGGTAACTTATTTCTAGGAGTAGACACTGTTTTTGTCTGTACATAATACTCATTATGGAACCTCAGCTGCTTTAGGAGATTTTGCACATTTTGGCTTTTTAGATTTTGTTATGGGTTTTACTTACACTAGAATATCCTTTTTTGGAGATGACATTTGAGGAAAGGATAGTAATTTTTTGCACATATTTAATGGCACTTTTTTATCTATTTCAGATGACGTATTATGACATGATATGAAAACAATTGGGCCATAATTACATCATAGCAAGCATTCAGGCAGATACTTAATAGCTCACATATATGACTCTCGCTGGTTCATGTCTGGATTTTGTGGCACTATATTGATACTGTTTTATTAGCTATATTTTATATCCTATTTATTGACAGTTTTTAACAATGTGTTATGTCTTTTATCCATTCCAGTGTTGATGTGTAAATATAATCATATGTATTTGCATTCAGGTCATGTTCAATTTTTTAATTTAAAATTTGGACCAACGGATATATGTTTTAAGTGATGCTTTTATATGTATTTATACAGCAATATTGTGCACACAAATTTAGTAACAATAGATGTATTTAAATTCATGGCGATTGTTTAAGTGACTTCACATAATCTGTCTTTGCGGAAATCTGTTTTCTGTGTCTATGATCACGTGACACAGTAAGCAAACTCACTTAGCATATTTAAATTGTAATGGCGGACTGTTACCAGTGTGTGATCAAGGGCTCGGCTGTGCCCGAAACGCGTCACTGAGAGAAGGAGCAGAATAAAAATCTACCTGCCAGCAATCGGGGTCCGTTTTCCTCTGTTCGCCACTGCTGCTGCATGCACATCACCGCGGAGGTTCGAGGAGTTTGAGTAACTGCATATATATATATACATCTTGCCTGAGAAAACAAGTGGTTCGTATCTCTTTCTTCGCTGCCAAGGTAGAGGTGGAAGGAGTATTTTTTGCGATTTGGAATTCACGGAGGTCCGACTTTCTTCCGTTTGACTAACCCTCTCACCCGGAAGTGGCTGCCGCCTTGAAGTCGAAGGAATTGGATGTTCGTGGTGAAACATTGGGCGCAGCCCCCTCGAGCCGCCACGCGTCACATGAAAAACAAAAAAGAAAAGGATACTGGTCAGCGAGTAAAACCGAACAAGTTTGAAGTTGAAGCAGAACCGTATCCGGTGAGTGACGACGGCATTGTGGCAGAGGTGGGGAGATAGCAGGCACATACTAGTTAACCTGAAATACGATTCGAGTTACAATTGTAATATATACCTAGCAGTCAGCATGACAGACGAGGCTGTACGCCAGCGTGAAGTGGCAGCGGAAGAATTGTTTAGTAAAAGACCAGCAGCAAACGCAAACACTGTACCCACAGCAAGCACATCGGCAAGGGTGGATGAAAATGAAAAGACTCTATTAAAAGATCTAGAAAAGTACAAACGCCTGGAAATCACCAAATGGTGGGAACACTGCTCGTTAACCAAATATGCAGAAGTTGGACGGGTCCCGAGGGGTCTCCGTATCCTTTTGGCCCCAAGTTACGATAACCCCAACCCTGCTATGTTAAAGGAATGGGCGCAAAATAACCTGGAAGCCTCCATGACCTCAGTCCGTATTTTGATTAAATACGCAGCAATAGATCGGGTGGATATCATTAAAAAAATAGAAAACATCGAAGAAGAGCTAAAGAAATCTGCCAAGATTGATTACATCAAAAGTGCAAGGAATGCCATTGAGGAGAGATTGCGCAAGCATGAAGACAAAATAAAACAACGTAAAGCACATAAATTTGCCAGGGATGAAGCAGATTATAATAATGGGCAAATCTTCACATTCGCCCGAAAATACAACAATGAAAATCGTAAAAAATTCGGGGAACAGAGGAGTAAAAACAATATGGAGACCAATGTGCAGAAATCAACTACAACGGAAGAAGCAGCAGCGGATAGCGCTAGCTTTGATTCAATCTCTACCTCAAGCGAACTAAGCATGGAAAGCGGAGAGAGGCCCATACCAGCCATAGTACTTGATGCAGGAGAGGAATTGGATTTTTTAGTAGCAGAGAGACTGCGATCACTGAGACCGAGGACAGAAAGCAAACAACAGCAAAAAACACAAAAAGAAAAAATAGACGAAGAAAAGAAAGAAGGAAAATCAGCAAACAAAAGAGGAAACAACAACAGAAAAGGCAATTGGAATCGGAAGAAGTAGATTTGGATAAAACCATAATCAACCTGTCCAAAGTGCCTTTGTCGAATGCTGAAAAAATGTTGCTATCCTTAGGTCTCAATTTTTGCCCCGGCCAACCTTTCAACTACAGCTCCACGAGGATTGATGTCTTCAGATTCGTCAGAAAACTCAAATTGAAAAAACACTTCTCTTTGAAAAATGCAAAAGAAAAAGACGAAGAGTTGCAACATGGAGTGAACAACCATGATGAAAGTCTTGGCATCAGGGCAGCGGATATTCCTATCTATTTAGACCTACATGATTTAAATACTGGTGAGGCAGCATGTGACGAGGTCGATGATGATCTTTCAACTCAAACTAGACTCAACAACATCAATCTGCTACAAAAGGGTGCTGGGATCAGCCCCTTTAAGAAAAAATCCAAATACATCCCCATGATGCCAAGAGATGCATTAGATACGTTCCACGACTGTGTAGTGGAGGACATTAAAAAACTGAATAAACAAGTGCAGTCCAAAAAATTCAAACAAAGAAAACAAGTTAAAAAAAAAAAAAAACTATGCCCAGTTAATGAAAAAACTAAGTGAAAACAACGAAATCCTCATTAAGAAATCAGACAAGGGGGGCAATCTAGTAATCTGGCCCCGAGAAGACTACATCAAGGAGGCAAAACGCCAACTAAACAATAGTGATTGCTACGAGCCATCCAACATCAAAAATTATAAAGGGGCCACAGATTCTCTTAAGAAACTGTTAGTACAACTTCGTAGTGATGGCCTTATTTCCAATGATGAGTTTAAATTCATGCATAATGAGAACCCTATTGTACCCGTGTTATATTTAATACCGAAAGTGCATAAAGGTGTCTCTCCTATTCCGGGTAGGCCCATCATTTCAGCTATAGGAAGTGTGGCGGAACAGGTGGGCCAATACATTGACTTTTTTCTGCAAAATCATGTAAAAACACTGCCTAGTTACATCAAGGATACGGGTGATTTTTTGAGTAAAATTAAGAACATACATTGGTCAGATGGGATGTATCTAATTTCATTGGATATTGAATCCTTATATACCAGTATAGATCACCAGGCAGGACTGTCAGCTGTAAAATTCTTTTTGGACCAAAGAGCGTGCGAATTCTATCAGCACAATAAGGCCCTTGTGAGTATGATGAGTTGGTGTCTTAACAACAACTTCTTTCTATTTGGAAAGGAGCTGTTTAAGCAATTAAGGGGCGTGGCCATGGGTGCTTGCTTTTCCCCCAGCTACGCGTGCTTGCACGTAGGCTGGTGGGAAGAGCAAGTACTTAAAAGGAACTATTCTTCCATCTTTAAAGAAAACATAGTGCACTACTATAGGTTTATCGATGATATTTTCATCGTGTGGCATGGTAATAAAGAAAAAGCATTGGAATTCATTGAAAGCATTAATGTTAACAATTTGAATCTCCACTTTACCCACCACATAGACAATTCCAGCTTGGAATTTCTGGATGTCAAACTGTATGTAGCAAATGATAGAATAGAAAGTACCCTTTTTAGAAAACCCACTGCTGGCAATGTCACACTTCATGCCTCCAGTGCCCACCCTAAACACCTGATTGCGAGTATTCCCTACGGGGAATTGTTACGCCTGAAAAGGATATGCAGCACGGATGCAGAATTTAACATTTGTGCTTCAGAATCCATGCACCGCATGAAAGCTAGAGGCTATTCAGATGAGATTTTGACTACAGCTCTAACTAAAACATCATCTAGATCTAGAGCCAGTTTACTCCCAGTTCCAACAGCAGTCTTGGAGGTTTTATCTGACTCACCAGCTACCCCTGAGACAACAGTTAAAGCTCAATGTCCTAGACTAATCACAGCATACAGTGAGAACGAACGCAAAATTAGATCTATTGTTAACAAAAACTGGGGAATAGTACTTACTGATCCTGTCTTAAGAATGAGTCTGCCATCCAGCCCCACTATAACATTCAGTAGAGCTAGAAATATGGGGGCTATGTTAGATCTTACCAGCCCCGAAATAAGAACCAAATCCAATTGGTTAAAACCAAAGGATGGTTTTTATAAATGCTCATCTTGCCGGGCGTGCAAGTTCGGGGTCAACACAACAGAATACTGTACTCCATTCAGCCCTATACCACACAAGATAATGGGAAACTATAACTGTAAAGCTGATTTTGCAGTTTACGTTCTCACTTGTACCTGTGGGCTTAATTACATCGGAAGCACCAAACTACAGGTACATGAGAGAATCCTTCAACATCTACGTGCCATTTTGCATAGTGATCCCAATTACCCAGTGGCGCGCCATTTCAAACAAGTCCATGGTAATAATCTATCTTGTTTAAAGTATTATGTGGTAGCTGCTATTCCTAAACCACGCAGAGGAGGAAACAGAGAGGCTTTGCTAAGGAGATTAGAAACTAAATTTATTCTCAACTTCGATAGCAAATGCCCAAATGGTCTGAATAACACCGAAGATATGTACACATGTTTGTGAACAGTTATTCTGTATGTTACCTGGATTACTGTATTTTATGTGGTACAGACTTTTTGAGTTTGTTTTTTTGATTTGGTTTTAGACAATTTATTGTTTAAATTTTGTGAGTATTGGTGGAATTTGTGATTACGGGAGAAGGATAAAAAGTAAAAAATGGTTGGTACTTTTGTACTTACGATTTTTAGCGGTGATAAATTTACACTATGGCAGAGATTTTGTATCAAAAGGGATGGCATCTATTGTTCTTTTTTGTTCAAAAAATGGTTAAACTTAGACATGATCTAGGTTTAAAAGATAAATTTTTCAAATAGAAGCTGGGGCCATCTTGCAACAATACATATTATATTTGGAGTTATATCTCGGCCGAGTGTAGATTGCTAATAAATATTTATATATTATATTTATATAAAAAAAAATTCTATCCTTGGAGCCATTTTTGCAACCGATATTCTTCACATTTAACATCACATTAATTTGCACATGAATTATTTGGAGTATAAATTCTTCAATCAGCTCTGCTATGCACTTTAAACACACAAAAAAATTATTATTTTGCACATTGCCTTCCCAAAGTTACAAGTTTGTTAAATGATTATATGCATTTATGCAGTTACAATGAATGAATTTTTTGCATTATTTATAAATGTGAAGTTGGATTTACCCAGGAATTTTCACATTGCCGATATGTATTTATTGCATTGGTTATATCCATGGAGTCTGTTTTTTATGTCCTTCATTAACTTTTGTAACATGTGACTATTGTGGGAAGGGCATATTATTTAAAAATGGCGAAATCAATTGCAGCTTTTATGTGAACAAGGGCGCCTGAGCCCGAAACGCGTCATCTGTCGACTGCTGCTAGGTACGAAATAAAACATCTTGCCTGAGAAAACAAGTGGTTCGTATCTCTTTCTTCGCTGCCAAGGTAGAGGTGGAAGGAGTATTTTTTGCGATATATATATATATATATATATATATATATATATATATATATATATATATATATATATATATATATATATATATATATATATATATATATATATATATATTCCACAATTCTTATTCCGGGTAGAAGCTTCCACAATAAGGAGACGGCACACCAGGAAACGGCACAAAGACTTTATTGTGCGCTAGCAGTTAAAGGACAATAAAGTATTTGTGCCGTTTCCTGGTGTGCCGTCTCCTTATTGTGGAAGCTTCTACCCGGAATAAGAATTGTGGAATATAGATGGTGGCTGCTGCTGCCACCGACGGCACCAACGTCGCAGGCTGGGGACTGCTTTGGCAGCGAATCACGAAGGAAGATATATATATATATATATATATATATATATAATAGCGGAAGGGCAACATCGTCAGTTCACTCGCGGAATAGACAGACCGAGTATTGGACGTTTATCAACTTAGCGGTAAGAAGGGAATCGTACGCATTATAACTAGATACTAGTCGATTGTGCGAATGATAGTAGATCTGAACACTTTTTGCTTTAAATATTTTAAATCCTTTTCCTTTCCTTACTTTGAATATCGTTGTGAGCGAAATGGGAGTTAATAGACTCTAGCAGATTCTTGAACATCGCAACTTACACTATTTTCAGTGTCTTCATTCTTAGGATAGTACAGTGCTGAAATGAACTCTTCAAGATATTTTATAAATGCTTTATAAATAATTTTGCAAGTATAGTGGGATTTAATAGACTGTTCATTATTACTTTTAGATCGTATCATGGAACGCTAAATATAACTTTTCAAACTCACAAGATTCTAACTGACAAAGACTCCTATGTGGAATATATACATGAATAAGGTGAGATTATATTGTTTTGAAGCATGGTTGTACAAATTAAGATGATAGATTTAAAACTCTTGGGCCTAAATTGATGAGTTAATAAAATTAAAAAATTATAATAATAACAATAAATTTGTACCTTAGGAACTGCTTCAAAAATAGGGAGCCTGAATCATTTTGAAGTATTTTTCAAGCCTTTCTGAAAAGAAACCACTAAAGGAATAAAAAGGTACACCCTTCTCGTACGCTAACCCTACTATTAATCTTTATGGTTATTAAATTTATATATTGACAAATCTAAGGTTCAGGATAGCTTAACAACATGCTAGCCCTATATGAATTTCCTTTTCACTCCTTCTTTTATTTAAATTTGCATTAAAGTTGTTGGGTTATTGTTGGGAAGTATACTGATAGAGTTTTCCCAAATTTGGTTACGAACACTCACAAATGTATGTATTTTTGTAAAGAAACAAGTATGGATATATGAGTTCTAAAGTATATTATTTCTGTTTATGTGACAGCCCTGAAGAAGCACAGTTGGCGCGAAACACGTGTTGGCAATTTGTGTGTTACGTTTTGTGAACTTTGACTTCTCAAGGAACAAGAATAAAAATGAATGAACAAGAAGACTAATCATCTGTGCTTTTTTGAATTTTTGGATTTGTATTGTTCTCAGATGTGTTTGTGTTTAATAAATATATATATATATATATATATATATATATATATATATATATATATATCAAGCCGAAACGCGTCATGGCGGCAGTGCCGGTTTAAAGAAAATAAATGAATCAGCACTTATACCTGGGTCCGTACCGTCCTTTGTGCAGAGCTTGGAAAGTGGAGTACTGCGACGGATTGCGTGTGCATATATATATATATATATATATATATATATGTTCACTGAAAAAACCATAGGTTTCAGAGACGTTATAGTTAGTTGGACATTTGACTCATATAAAACCAGAGAAATTCGCCTGTTATAGTTAGTTGAGCTAACTATAACTTGCATGCTCGCAATGCACTGCTGATGGCGTCACATATTACATCACTCATGACATGGTCATTGACATCACTGATGACATCTCAAATGACATCACTGATGACATCATCGAGTGGATGTGTTTTTCTGTAAACTGTAAATATTTTTCTTATGTATCTATGCCAAGGTCTATTGAAGAATGAGTCGATGTATAAGTGCCTGAAGGGATTATTTAGTAGATGCATGACTGACTCTATAAGTCACTGATTGAACGTATGTTACTGTGCATGGATTAGTGACTAAACTGTGTGAATGTCTCTTTTAGTCTCTCAGTTGGTGTGTAAACAGGTGCATGGGTTGGTGAGTAGCTACATCAGTGTATAAATGGGTTATTGATTGTTTGTATGAGTATCTGTATGGGTGTCTGAGTGTCTATCTGAGTGCGTGGGGGTGTCTGACTCTGTGCATACATGTCTGAATAGCTGTTTCACTGGTCCTATACATTCAAAACTGCATCTCGGAAGGGCTACATGGGTAGCTAACTGTGTGTACAGGTGTGTTGATTAGTGAATTGATGTCTTAGTTGTATATATGTGAGTAACTATAAATGTTTTTAGACTGTATATGTGAGTGTAGGGGTGTATAATTGACTATATGTGAGAGAGAGTGCTTACAAGAGTGTCTGCATACACAAATGTGTACTTGTATTAGTGATTGTATAAGAGAGTAAGTATGTTATAGTATCTATATAAATAAGGGAAGTGGTGTGTGCATAAATAAGTCAGGTGGTGTGTATATATCTGCATAGGTGAGTACATGGGTGTGTGATTGATTTTTGGCATGACTGAGTAGATGTGTGAGTAACTCTATGGATCAATAGCACTGTGTGAATATATGTATAGGTGTATGAGTGGATATTATACTGATGTAATGATGAATGACAGCATGTATGAGTGACTGTATCAGTGTATGTCCGGCTCACAATATATATAGGAATCAGTGGATGGGTATCTAGTATCTGGTATTGGTGTGTCTATGGTTTCGAAAATGGTAGTCTATATTTTAGAGTGGGTGTGTTAAAGTTTATATTAGAGAGTGAAGAGGTATGTCAGACTGTTGTGTGGATGATGTCATCAGTGATGTCATTTGAGATGCTATCAGTGATGTCATGAGTGATGTCACTGACATCATCAGTGATGTAGTATGTGACATCATCAGCAGTGCATTGCGACCGTGTGAGTTATAGTTAGCTCCACTAACTGATAAGGCGAATTTCTCTGGTTTTATGAGTCAAATGTCCAAATAACTATAATGTCTCTGAAACCTATGGTATTTTCTATGAATTTCTAAGGTTTTTTAAATGCTAATTTCTAACTATAACGTCCCTGAAACTTATGGTTTTTGCAGTGAATTTCAAAGGTTTTTTAAATATCGAACTACTTTTGTGCTATTTGTCATTACTACTGTTTTTTCTAACTTTTCAACTACATAAAATAAACTGCAAAACTACTATGTAATGTAATATATTTCACAAATTACAGTAAGTTTAAAAAAAATACAAAATAATTTAACATTCAGAAAACAACTTTTCCCCCTTTTTTTGCTGTCATCAGCTACTACTTAACTTCACTATTCACAGTGATGTCAGAGTAGTTTCATCATAAACAGCAGGGGAAATAAAACAATCAACTAGATTGTTAAAAAAAAACAAATCCCTAATTCTCACAAATATAGTACAAAATCAACACAAATAACACATCCAATACTATTCCCAATCTTCAAATCTTACCTTTACTTCGTAGTTTCTGTGAACATTTTCTCAATACACCGAAATAATGTATCAAAAATTTCGCTTTGAAAGCATCCAGTATGAATTCCTTAAAGTATCTTTACACCTACCCACAAAGTCGTATGGTATATCTAAAATCTTTGTTTCAGAAATATCAAGTATGAGTTGGGTAATTCATAAGGCAATCTCGGTTTCATTTCCAAGTGTGTATCGTTGCAGTGACTCCAACCATTATTACACTTTAAATAAACTGTATAATATTCACTTGTGGTAGTACTTCCAGCATGGAAAACAATAGCAACTGTTGCAAAAGTTCTTCCAGAAATAGATACTTGACTAGCAACAACATTTTTAATTTTGGTTTCCACTTTTCTTCCATTCGGTCTACAGCGCTGTAGCATTATAATCAAATATTTTCCATATCTTTGTAGGCATAATGTAGATAGCAACGAGAACAGATCATCTTGTGATCTGCTTCTTTTAGTAATTTGGAAAATGGCACAGATTTGCAGTCAGGTATTGTTAAATATATAAATCGTTCTCTGTCAATTATAGTTCTTGAAGTTAACGAACACTGTTCACATTTATGTTCCCATTTGTAACTGAGTCCAAATAAACTCTCAATCTGAATTCCTTCATCTTCTAGTACTCCAAGCATAACCATCAGAAATTCTTGTGAATCTTGTTGTATATTAGCACTGAACGTTAAAGAACTAGTACATGTATCCAACAGTTGGCGAATACCAGAAGCAGAATGGAGCTTACTTCTATCAGTTCTCAATTCTTGACATAAAGTATAAAGTGCCGAACATAATCTTTTATCCTAACTTTCCATAATATCACCATAAACATCTTCAAGATAAAATATAACGTTTAGAATATCATTACCATAGCAGTTGACACCAGAAGCATTTTCTAATTGGAATCCGACAACATCATCACTTGTTTGCATTTTCTGCTTCTTTACATATTTTTTTTCTCTTGATTTTGTTTCTGCTTTCTCACCATAGTTGATTCTTCACCATGTTTGTGTTTTGAACACACAACATGTTTCTCATAAAAAGGACATTCACCTAAACTTGGAGCATAAAGCCTTCTCAAATGATTATATTCTCTGACACGTCAGCACTAACCTTGTTCTCATCAAAATCAATTAAATACAAACCAGACAACGTTCTAACTCGAGATAATGCAACATATACCATTCCCTCTTTAAACACAGTTCTTCCTACATTTATCAAAGCATTATCTACACTTAAACCTTGAGATTTATGAATAGTTATTGCATATGCTAAACAGAAGGGAAACTGTTTTCTATGAACATACAAGTCTTTTACAAGCAAAGAACGTACAGCACAACGCGCAATCTGTCTTACCTCTTTAATCTGATCAAATTTAACTTTCAAGAATTCAATTCCATTTCTATTTTGATATTTCACAAAATCAATAACTTTCCCCATTGCCCCATTCACTAAACCTTCTTCTACATTCAGATTACGCCTCAAAATTACCCGACGGTTTAAACATACATCTAAATTTCTTTCTAAACCAGCAGTTTTTTATACAGACTTTTCCAAAGAATCCAATTTAGTCTGTAGTTTTTCTGAAAGAAGAGTTATTCCTCGATGCTCGATTTTATCAATAGCTTCAATGTGAACTATTTCTTCATTTTCCAATTTCATAAGCTCTCTATTAAATGTTTAACACTCTTCCACTGTAGGCATTAAGCAAACTGTAGACTTTTTTTCTTTCATTTTCTTGTACATTACTTCTGCTGGTGTGTTTTCATTTGTAAACAAGTTCTTTAGTTGACGACTTTGAAAAGCTTCTTTACCATGTTTGCTTAGAACACCAATTCTTACATCTTTTAGAATATTTCCATAATCTTCATCTCTTGCTTGCCGCATATTCTGAGTGAGTTCTTTATATTCAAAATTTAACCGCAGATTCACATTTCCAATACTTCCCAGAGATTTCTTTGTGTCTTCATGTAGAAGAGCTTTAAACAATGGTTCTCCTTTTACAGGTGTTAGTTGTAGCAGATCTCCAAATACAATTAAATGTTTAATCTGTTTTTAATACCTGCTGCAATATTAAGTGTACAAAAGCAAGCATTAAGTTTGAGACCATGCTCACCTCATCAATAATCAATAATTAATAGTTTCATTTTCTTCAGCACTCTTGACACTTCATGAGAAGCTTCTCCAGACAACTTCTGATATTGTAATTTACTATCATGCTCAACTGGTAACATCAGTAATCTATGCAAAGTAACTCCTTTAACATTGTGTGCAGCTAATCCAGTTGGAGCTGTTAACCACAGAACATAAATGTGAACCAGTAGTTTTTTGGTCTTTCTGATTTTTCTGGTCAAAACTTTAATTAAAAAAAATTACCTGTCCCAGCTTGACCACTGATGTACATCAGAAGAGGTTTAAAAGATGAACACACACATTCTTTTTTTTCATGCAACAAACCATGATCTGTTCTCTCACTTGTACATATATTTCTTTCTGTTCAACTTTTAGTTGTTCTTCTATCTTTTCCTATGTCATATTCTCCTTGTGTGCTTATTGCATTGCAATTTCGACTTCATGCATGGCAATCGCTGCTTCATTTTCCAGTATTAGTTGTCCAAGAGGATCTTGACTACATTGACAACTACTTTGACTATCTTGAGAACTTTCATTAGCTATTTCAGCTGTAATAGTCTTTTCCTGTTCAACTTCATCATTCAACATTTTTAAATATGTAGGGAAAATTGTACATGCAATGCTATCTTTACATGCATTAAAAGAATCTTCGTAGCAGTCAAACTCTCCAAGTAATTCACTTTCGCTACACCATGGTTTAAAGAGTTGGAGAAGTGCTAAATAGTAAAATTCTCTCTTATCTGAAGTTTCACAACTGAGGGGCAGATTTATAATAGCATATTAGCAGGGATGTGCCAGTTATTGTGCGTCACAGCTCCACCACCATGGATGTGCCGCATTTTGCGGCGCACCATGGGGCAAAAATGGACAGATGCGTGATGCATCTGTGCCGTAAAGGCAGCGCATTGCTGGAGTTGCGTTGCAAGCGTGACGCAGCTCCAGCAAGTCTCTGGGGTGCCCTATATTTACAATGCTGTGTCAATCCTGCTTCAAGCAGGCGCAGGGTTTTGACGCAGCATGGGCTCAAAAGTGACTGAGTGAAAACATGTAGATTTCACTCAGTCACTATTAGGAGGCGTTCCTGCGATGGAACAACCCCCCCTGCACAGGAACGCCTACTTCTGGCGCAGGGTTTTACAACGTGACGCATCTCCCAGATGCGTCACGTTGTAAATACCCTGCAGCATGGCGCTGGTTTTGCGCCGCTGATGCGTCACAAAAGTGACGCAACGGTGGAGTAAAAGAGGCGCAAGGGGCTTGTAAATCTGCCCCTGAGTTTCTTGTAGCTTATAAGATTACCCTTCGCATGTTTTACTAAACAACCATGACATCCAACTACTGCATATTTTCCTTCTTTTAAATTCTGTTTAACTTTTCTTTTGAAGCTGTAATGTTGAAGTACTTCATACAGACATAGCTGTTCCAGATGTTGACTCCTTTTCGGATTGTATGTTTCCAACATATTAGTTTTAAGAATGTCTGTACTGTCTGGTTCATTTGCTGCTAAGTATTCAATTTCTTCTAATGATTTCAACACTCTATTCCATGAGCAGGCAAGACCTAAACTTACCCAAATGATTCCTCGAGACTTTGAATATAAACTTGAAGAGCACAAGCGGCCTGAACATTCATAGGATCCAATTTCTCGGTGAGAAAGCATTTTCAAAGTAGAGCTGTACAATTTTTTGCTGACGCTTTTCTCTTGGGGAATTTCTTCCCACATTTGTTTCATCTCTGTTTTTTCTGATTTTATTATGTACGATGTAACATAACAGGCAACAGCAATTGAGTTATCTGCAGCATACTGGATGTCCATGTTCGCATTCCACATTTTTAAAATGACTCCATTGTAGTCATTGATATACTTTGACACTTCTGTTCTTTTTAAGTTGTAGGTATTCTTTGGAGATTTCCGAGTTATTGTGTGTCTTACAGAAGAAAAAAAGAATTTACTCTTCCTTTACAAATGACTGGACGTGGAAAACCAAACCGACATTTGGTGAAAAATGTTCCTTTAGACTTGTATTTTCTTCTGCAGTACTTTCCACAACGGTGACTTTAGAAACGTAAAACTTGCTGTCCCAAGCTTCTATCTCCTTCTTCTCTCGGAATCTCACATGTCACATACTGTTCGATTAAAGACATTACCCCCTCATGGGTCCTCCCCGACCCAGTCCTTACTACGTGAGGCAGTCCTGCCTCCACCCAGCCAATCAAAACGCCAGAAATCCAAAGATCAAAGGTTACATAAGCCCCTCCCACCCACCACCATGCCTGTTTTTTTTCTGCTCCGACGGTGGTCGGAACGCTTGTGCTTTTTTGGTGTGTTGGGAGTTTCCTGCGGGGTTTACTCCTTTGCTCGCCATGTGTGAGGGGACTTCCTCTCCGGTGCTGCATTCTCTTTCTTTGTGGCCAAGTGGTTCAGGTCTCTGTCTCTCGCTCTAAAGATTATGAGTTCATGTCCACGCACCATGATGTCCTGGAGGTTCAGGGGGGTGTTCTTTTGCAGTTTTTCTTGGACTGTTTTTGTGGTATTGATTGCTTCTGCTGTCCTGTCTGCGCTGCTGGTGCATGCGGCTAAGCCATCTTCTACTGTTGGTGGGGCCGTGGACATTTTCCCCTGTTGGGGTATGCGTTCAGGGTTTGGTGGTCCATGGTCTGGTAGTGCTGGGTCTTATCTCTGATTCATTATCTGCTGCGGGTTTATTCCCATTTTTGACCTGCCATTCCGCGCTGTCCTGTTGGCTGTACAGGCTGCGGTGTGGCCTGGCATTGCCATGCGGGGTGTTCCTCGCTTTCTGGGGACACAGTTTCACCTGGCGGTCTTTTTCACCCGGTATCCTCCAGTTCTTATTTTTTGCACATTCTCCCTCTTTGTCTTCGGAGGCGGCTTACCTGGAGGTCTAGGTTGGGCGGTTGGTGGATTCCGCTCTCAGGAGTTCGTATGTTGCTTCTCCTTTTGGGGTGCGTGCTTGCTCTTTTTTGGATTCAATTTGGTTCCAGGACTCTGCGGCGCCTGCTGCTGCCTCTGGGTGTCGGGAGCATATGCTGTGCCCAGGAAGAGTCTCCGTGGCCTGGTGGTTGCGTCTCTTCCTCTTCAGGTTCTGTGTTCCGCTCCTGGTGTTGGTCTGCTTGTGGGTCCCCTGTCTCCTTTGCTGACATTGTTGCGATTTGGGGGCTCGGCTCAGTTGTTCTTGGCTCGTTGGTCCGGTCTGATTTCTGAATGGTGGGTCTTGTCAGTCATCACTCTTGGTTGCCGGTTTCCATTCCGGGGCCGTCCCCCTTTTAGGCTGTTTTCACGGTTGCTTAGTTGTCCATTGGCCCTGTGGTGCGTTCTGCCATCTTCTTTGGCATCAGCCTATTTTTGTCACTGCGCTCTGTTGTGCTGGTTCCGGTGACGGAGAGGGGCCGGGGGTCCTCTTCCTCTCTGTTCCTGGCACCCGTTGGTTCCTTCAGCATGGTTCTGCCTCCCGGGGCTTTGGTCGGGTTGGTGCCGCTGGGTCCCTTTCGGTTGTTCCCGTTGCAGTCCAGCATTCCCCTCTTCCTGGTGGGTGGTTTTTGGCTTCCCTGGGTATGTGAGTCACCTGTTTTTCACGTTCCCGTTCATCTGGCTGGTCAGCTGTTTCCTGCGGTTTGCGGTGGTTGGGTTCCGTTTCCTGTTTTCAGGTGTTGCCTTTCGGCCTTTCTCCTGCTTCTCAGGTTTTTTCCACAGGGCTGGCTCCTGCTGTGGGGGTTTGCTGTCTTGGTTTCAGTTTCAGGGGTTTGTATTGGGTCTGGCTGTTTCTCGTCTGGTTCCTGTTCGGGGGCTTCAGTTTCTCGGGACCGGTTCGATGCTTTGCAGGTGGCTGTTTTCTCAGTGCTCGCTTCGGCGGCTCATATGCAAATAAATGGGCTGTTCTTCTTTGGTGGCCTGTGGCGTGTGTTGGTCGCGTTGGCCTTCCGCTCTTTGGAGCTGTGATGCACGTTGGGGCTCTTTTGTTTCCTGGTGCTCTTCTCTTGGTCGGAATCCGTGCTGGGGTTCCTGTTTCTGTGCTGGATTCTCCAGCATGCGTTTTTTGTTGGGCTTTTTCCCCTTCCACTTTGTCTGCTCGTTGACGGCGGTTTGTGCTTGTCGAGGTCTTGGGGCTTCCTTGGTGGTTGTTGCGCTTTCGTGAGTCGGCTTCTTCGGAGCTTTGAGCTTCGTTGTCCGGGCTCTCCTGTGCTCGATTCTTCTTGGGGCTTTGCCTGCTGTTTTGCGGGGTCTCCGGTTGCCCCTTTCGTGCCCTTGTTGGTGGCGGACTTGCTGTGGTTGTCCGCTGCGGTGTTTTTTTTGCTGGCCTTCACTTCCGCTCGTCGGTTGGGTGGGTTGGGTGCCTTGCTCGTTTCGTTTCCTTCTTTGCAGTTCCTGCTGGTGTGGGTTGTTTTGCGGCTTCATCTGGCTTTTCTGCCTGTGTTTCTTCGAGTTTTCCTTTTGCAGCTGGAGGTGTTGCTTCCTGATTTGCCTGCTGAGGGGGATTCTCCTGTTCCCCTTCTTTGGGTATTCGCAGGGCTCTTCTGATTTGCCTCCTACGTTCGCTGCAGTTTCAGGTTTCTCCTGCCCTGTTTGTCTCCTGTGGGTTCTGTGTCTGCTTCCTGAGCTGAGGCCATTTGGCTGTCCCATCACACTTTTGTGCGACTTTCTCGGCTTGACGTTTTGCTTGCCTCTTCTGACGATTTCTGTTGGCGTCTTGTATGCTTCTGTTCGTTGATACTTTATTGTTTAAAGTTTTGTACTTTTGCGTGGATCCCTGGTGTCCTGCGTTTTTTTTTCTTCTTGGTTCTCTGCTTGTGAGTTCCTCACATAGTAAGGACTGGGACAGGGAGGACCCATGAGGGGGTAATGTCTTATTACTTACCGGTAATCTTCATTACCCCGATTAGGGTCCTCCCCGTCCCAGTCTTCTTCCCTCCCTCCCTCCCGCTGTGTTTGTGTCTGAGTCTTGTTGATAAAAGGCATGTCGGTGGGTGGGAGGGGCTTATGTAACATTTGATCTTTGGATTTCTGGCGTTTTGATTGGCTGGGTGGAGGCAGGATTGCCTCACGTAGTAAGGACTGGGACGGGGAGGACCCTAATCGGGGTAATGAAGATAACCGGTAAGTAATAAGACAATACTTTTTCATCAGAATCAGTTCCAAATTTAGGTGCATCCTTGACCCATAGTAGCATATGTATATGAGGTGCACCTCTTGCTTGGTACTCCTTTCTCCAAAAGAAATTGGTAACTTCTCCAAGAGGTAGATTATTTTTATTAGGGGTGGGCGGAATTTGCGAAAACGACTTTCGCAAATTATTGCGAAAATGTTAAAATTCTCCGCAAACACGCGGAAATATCGCGAAGATGCGGAAGTTTTTTTCCCGCCCGTTCGCGGTATTATCTGCGTGGTTGCGGCTCGCCAACTTACCCATGCGGCTGCTCGCGGGCGCGGCCATCTTGTTTTCACTCTTCTCGCGGTGCATGATCGCGAGAAGAAAGACGTGATCGCGCGACGCATGACGTTACTGCGGGCGTGAACTGTCGCGAGACAGCGCAAATGGCTACCAACAATCCAACATCTCGTGGAGAACGCGACCGGATCGGGAAAACTTGTCGGCGAATGCGGGGATTCAGGTAAGGCGATCATGTGCGCGCGAGAATGTATTATTTTACAGCGCAAGCAAGAAACAAATTATCGCTAAGCTGCGGAATGCGGAAATTTTGACATTTTCGCGCTCTCCGCGGAACGCGAAAATGTCAAATTATCGCAATTTCCGCAAGCGGAATGGAAATTTAGCCCAGGCCTACTTTTTATTGCGATAAAAGACATCATAGCTTGAAACCTATGATTAAAATATCTGCACACATTTACAGAATCCAATGAACACAGTTCACCAGGAGTCTTTATTTCAACATTTTTAATATTGGAATTCACCTCTCTTAGAAACTCAAGGAAATCTTCCCATGCATACTCTGCACAGCTAAGTGTGACAAACCATGTTGGTGTACCTAAGTTCCGTAACATATACTTGAGTTCTCCATGACGACGATACCAATACTCATTTCTTCCACGTTGACATGCCATCAAATTGATTAACTGTGCTTTGTGCTTCTAAATTTTCATCTGTTTTTTCAACTTTCTCCACAAATTCTTTCACAGAAAGAAGTGATTGATGAACTCCAGTTTTAAGTATGTGGTTCACTGCATACGACTGAGAAGATAAATCACTTTCAAACAAAAGGTGAAATATGTATGGAATGCACTGTCGAAATCTAGGCTCTTCAGAATATAATCTTGTTGACCGATATTCTGAAGCTGGAATACGTACAGGTCGGTCATCATCTCGTCCACCTTCTCCAGTAGGAAACAGCTGTGGAAATCAACGAGCTTCCAAGCTCTTCTCCCATACACTAATTGGAGTTCCCTGTGCTTTATTCATTTGAAATAACTCAATGCTGCTTCCTATTACTTCTTTTGAATGCAAAGGCCATATTGTGTAATGTTCATAAATCTCTTCAGTCCTTGACTTGTCCACTTTCTCTATTTGACCACTTGAAATTTCACATTCATCCTCTAAACTTATTAACTGTTCATCCACATTTACAGTTTTGTAATAAATATTGTTCTCTATAAAATATAAGGTAGCCTTTTCAACTTTCTTAACATCCACAAATTCTTGCCATATTTTCTGACACTTTGTTGGTACACCATTTACTAGAATGACTACTACCTAATTTTCCTCTTTCTCTCCAGAAATAGTTTCAATATTTTTCTTAAAATCCAAAGGTAAGTACACCACTCTTCCTCTCAGCCCTCTTTGCAAGTCTGTTGGTGGCAGTTTACCTGTTTTGGCTCCATCCGAATTATGGTTTGAAAAGGATGAACAGATTGAATTAGAACCGTATTCAATTCTGCCAGTTTCTCCGGAATAGCTACTAATTCTAAGTTATTATATACTGCTCTAGCAGGCATTTTGTTCTCTTCTAATTTGTTGTAGCAATATTTACATATACGTTGATCACTACCTAACTCAAATCGGCCTTCCACCAACAAGTATGTTGCAAATTCTTCCCACTTACTATTGTTCTCCTTTTCACTTTTCAAATGCAAATCAACATTTCTAGTTTGACTTTTATAATGACTACTTCGACAACAAACACAAACATAGTTTGGTATTTCAGAGCACACTACATTAAACCTTCCAATTTCTTCTTCAAACTGATCAGTGCTAATCACTTTCCCATCTCCTTCAACATCTGTAATTGTCAAACTTTCACTTTCTATTGACTGCTCTTCTGAACCAAAATATCGCATTTCAATATCATCACAATTTTTTTGAACATCTGATAACGAACCATATAAAAGAGCTGTATTCAGTTCACTTAAACATAATGCGGGACTTTTTACATAGTACAGTTTCCTTACAAACTTCCGCATTTCTGAATGGTGTACTGCTAACATCCTCAAGTGATGAAAAACACTTTTACACACTTTTCTTGAAAGACAAGCCAGAGAATGCTCATGTTTCTCAGTATATGTTCTTACATTACATGGATCTAGTCCTTGCAACAACTTAATCTTCTGTTTAATACTTTTCTGTGTATATTCCAGTAGCAAATTTCGCATTATATCAATAGATTCCTGTTGAATACTACAAATACTGCTACAACCTCACTTATACACAGGAGCTTGTGTACGTTTCCTTTGCACTTCTTCAACTATGAACTCTTCTGCACTTTTACCAACCAATTCCTCTTGTGGAAGGGGACAACCATCCTGAACTTCGTAGCAACGACCTCCAGTATCAACTGAAAATGGTAAACTATTTTCCTGCAAGTAACTTTCCTCATTAAAAAAAGGCTCACTACTAGAAGTATGTTTCCAATGTCCACTAAAGATTTTGCAAAAGTTGGTTCTGTTCACAAGTCTTTTTCTTCTACTTTTCTCTTTCAACACTTCGATTACTTTATCTAATACTTTGATCCTCTTCAAAATCACAATGAATAACTTCTGTTTTAAAGTAAAAGCAGTATCCACTATACTTTCGATAGGCTGCTTCTGTTTGAATTGCAGCACTTTCTTTTTATATTTGCAGGATGTTCTCATTAAATTCTTAATCACTCTAGTTCGAAAAAGTCTCTGACGAATTTCTTGAAATTGTTTTTGTCTCCGGGTAACAGATACTGTTTCTTTATCATGTTTTCTTTACCTTGTGTTTGAAATTGAAGTCTCCTTCTCCTTACTTGAAAAATTCTTCTTTTTCCTTTGTGTGATGTTATTTTCATAAAATGTTCGTAATATTTTTTTCAGAAATTGTCTAGTGTTTTTACCAGAAGAAACTGTTTGTGTAGTGCTCTCATTTTTTTGTAATTCAAAATCTTTTCTTTTCTGCAAATGTAAATGCTTCTTTTCTTGTCTTTTTTTCTCAATTCTTCTAGGCATTTTCAAATGTTTATCCAAACGAAATAAT
The DNA here is from genome assembly GCF_964204655.1 of Triturus cristatus. Classification (NCBI taxonomy): domain Eukaryota; kingdom Metazoa; phylum Chordata; class Amphibia; order Caudata; family Salamandridae; genus Triturus; species Triturus cristatus. Next base: position 564,338,486 of record NC_140590.1, read on the forward strand.
TTTCTGAAAAAAAAAATAGATTCAATTATTTTTAACATCAGTTCAATATATTACAATAATAACCTACAATTACATAAATTCTACTGATGGCTTCCAGAGGCAGTGCTGCAACGTGATGGAGCATGGCAGGGGAGCAGTAGGATGACGGGTAGTACCATAGAACATACAGCAAGTATTTATTTAATTATTTACATACACCTTTACAATGTACATGTAACTGCACTACCTCATACTTTTCACCTCTCCACCGCACCCCACCACCCCGCACACTCCCTCTGCAACCCACCGCAGACAACTTTATAGATAATATTTTTTTTAATTGTAATGTATATACTTAGGATGATATTACCAACCAAACGGCACACAGAAAAATTTGCATTATTAGCCTAACAATTTTATCTACAACTTTGCAAACATAACACTGCACCCAAAGCTTTAATTGGAAGGGAGGGAGTCTGAGCACCGGCAATTTATTTTTGGGGGCCTCGAAACGGATCTCTATGGGGCTTTATTTTCTGGCCTCGAAAGGTAGTCCGTTGTTTTCTTTTTTTTATTGGACTGTAGTGAGACAGTGAGACCATGCACATTGCTCACTACTAAAAAGTGGAGACATCATGCCAGGTGAGTCGCGTTATAGGAGAAAAGAAATCCTTTAAAGAGAGCCATTTTCTCTCACGATTTCCCTTCTCTTTTTGAAGTGCAGGAGCAACATCATCGTGGCGCGATTAGCAGAGAGACCACCAGGCGCACAACGCCCATTGCCCCGGACTCCCTGAGACAGCTTCCCCATAGCACTCACAGAGCCACATCCGAGTACTTCACAGGTCTTCAAAAGACCATTTGCTTGTAAATTCCACCCTTTTCTAGAGCCCTTACATCCCCACTCTGCCTATTGCTGAAAGAACTAGCCTCCCCCAAAATTTCGCTCTGGTTGCTCCTTTGGAGATGACCACACACAGCCAACTCCAACACAACCCTGCTCTCACCTTTCACAGGGTGTTGTTGTAGAGCCACGAAAACACACGCTTTGCCTGGCTCACTTAGGGGCATATTATCACGAACGGCGTTAAAATTATCGCCGCTTCAGCTAAAGCGGCGATAATGAGCTTGATAATATGCCCTTGTGAATTCCCATAGAAGCCCAGCTTCACACCACAACCTGGCCGGCTATGGGAATTGACAAGGGCATATTATCAAGCTCATTATCACCACTTTAGCGGCAGTTTCCTGCTGCTAAAGCCGTAATAATTTCAATGCCGTTCTTGATAATATGCCCCGTTATCTTTCTAAATTAACGTCTTACACTGAAAAGCTGCTTTACATTTCTTTCCCTACATCAACCTTTGTTTAAAACACCACCAGAGAAGGGTGGTGAACTCTGGTCCTCAAAGAGCAACTCAAAGCTTTCTTATTCTTTATCAGAAACTTCATCTGCCTCTCAATGATTATTGCCAGCCTTTTCGGCCCCTTAAGAGGCTGGGTGGATGAGTATAATATGTAGTATTTAGGATCAGCGGCGGAGAGTGCACGAAAATAAGGGCGGATAGTTGAATAAAGGGTGACTGGATGGATGGCCAGATGGATGAACGGATAGCTAGATGGATGGATGGATGGATATATGGATGAATGGAAGGATAAATGGATGCATGGACCAGTACTTAGGATACACGGGTGGGCTGATAGCCGCGTTGGATTGGTTCGGGGACAGATGTACGTATGAATATACGGGCGTATAACTGGATGGATGGCACAGTGCTTACCATAGGCGAGTGGGCTGATAGATACTTAGAATAACTGCAGGGACAGATGTATGTATGCATGTAGGTAGGAATGTCTGAATGAATTGAAAGATGGTTGGATGGCGCAGTGCTTAGGATGAATGGATGCAGGGCTTTAAGTGGGCCGGCTCTGAGCACCGGCAGTTATTTTCAGAAAAACTCGAAACGGGTCTCTATCTGGCTCTATTTTCGGCCCTCGCAAAGAAAGTCAAGTTTTCTTTTTTTTTTTAATTGCACTGCAGTCAGAGCATGCACATCGATGTGCACATGCTCAATTTGCTCACTACTGAGAAGTGGAGACATCATGCTACGTGAGCCACGTTGTAGGAGGAAGGGCAATCCTTTAAAGAGCGTGTTTCCCGAACGTAGGATAATTCGAGGGGATTTTCTTAAGCACACAATGCTAGTTATCTTCAGGTAGTCCACGCCCCTACTTGGATAGCCCACACCCCTTTAACAGGTTTGCCCCACCCCTTTTAGAGAAACCCTGCACCACTTAAAGCTCTCACTGAACCATAGTTACAAAGAAATGATCCAAGCTTCCATTTAAATGTACAATGGCACCAAGTTTCATAATTTGCAATCAACGCTAGCAGTGCAAGAGTGTCTATCAGCACAAAAACGTATACCATACCATAAACCGCTTCATAAATGGGCCCAGCGCCACTACACCACCCTCATCCCCATTCTTGCTTAACCTTACGAAATCAAAGAAAGACCCCAGCAAACCTGGTAGAGCCACTATAGCAATACAGGGACTTAATTTGAACAAGTCTCTGCCGGAACGCCCAGCAACAAAAGGTATTAAAACATGCAAATTTCCGGATAAAACATGTACCATGACATAGAGCGCTTTATAAATTGACCCAGTGGCACTACATCACCGTTACTAGCTACACGTATGCACGTTACAAATGTCCATTCCTAGTAGCAGCACTATACCCGTACTCGGGCATACTTTTTAAAGGTGTCTTCCGTAACACTTATCATCCAAAAGTATTCAAACATATGCAAATTGGCGGGTAAAACATAAACCATCCCATAGCACGATTTATTAATGGGCCCAGTGGCACTACACCACCTTTACTAGCTATACATCTGTATGTTAATAAAGTCGTTTAAACACTCTGTACAGTGTATAGCAGAGGATGGGGAGAGTAAACAAAGTTGTAATTCCCAAACTTTTGATATTCCGTACCTTTACTGTATGTATATTAAGGACATAAAATTGAATGAAAAAATTGACGAGTGTCTCAAAAGAGATAGTGAAACTGAGCACCGGTAAAACCCGGACCACTAAAACACCTACGGATATTCAGCACAGGAACACAGCCTGACAATTACTATCACTTGTAATGACATGTACTTTAATAATGTCAGAAAACTCATACAGAAAATATACCGAACATTTTTATTTCTTTTTTATCTCTCACACATTTATAAAACATCTCTTCTAAAGAAACCCTCCCCAACCACTTCTATTTCATAAGAACAGACAATAATTAATACGTTTACTACCATATATTTTAGTATATCTACCTTTTTATTATTCACTAGTCACAAACTACTAAAACTATTAACTATACCCAAATGTAAACCACAAACCATGTTCATATTATATCTCAAACTATATTCAAATGATTCAAACTATGCGTACATATAAAAGGAACGTATCACTTTTACTATCTCCAGCTCCTCTCCATGTAATCTCCAAACACTGTAGACGGCCTCACAGTACAACAACTTACCTAGACTTATATTCAAATCTACCTATCACTGTCAAAAATGAGACCACAACCTGTCCACATAACATTTCTGGCTTTGGTTTTATCGCTTTTAACTTAATAACACATACATCTCCTACCCCCCCCCCCCCCTTCCCCACTACTTCCACAAAAAGTATAATTTGCAAACGTGGGACATTTTGTTTATCTCGCCTGAATACATTAACAATCCCAAATTATCGCTGTACCTCATTTTCAAAACCATACAGTCCTTTAAAGATGACAAACTACATTTCTTCTTTGTGAAAAAATCCTAAACATATATAAAGTACTTATATAACAACAGGTCAAACTTTATGCATATTTTATAACCATTATGAAACACCACACTTTACTAACAGGATAATATTTTGAAATACAAAATACCTTCAAACTTAAAAATATCACCTCAGATACTTAGGGCCTCATGTAGGTAGCATACCAGTTACCACTTCTAAAATACCGAACGATACCGAATCGGTATTTTAGAAGTGGTAACTCGTATGTAGGTAATGAGTCGGTATTTTTTACCGATTCGTTACAATTCGGTAATTACCGAATCGGTATTTACCGATTCGGTAATGAGGCATACCTTCCCATTGATGGGAAGGTATGCCTCATTACCGAATCGGTAAATACCGATTCGGTAATGGGGGGAACACATGAAAGGGTGGCAGGGTGTCACATTGACACCCTGTTGCACCCCTGATTCGGCCATGTGTGCACATGTGGCACACATACATGCCCTAAGGGCATGTATGTATGCCACATTGCACACTGCTACGCGCGTAAAAATGCTTAAACACATACATTAATTATTTACCACCAACTATAAGTTGGTGGTAAATACCGACTCTTAAACACACCCACACACTCCCCCTACATATCATTTCTGAAATCGGAATTTACCGATTCGGTAAAATTACCGAATCAGTAAAATTACCACATCGGTAACGTTACCGATTCGGTAATTTTACCGATTCGGTAGTTTTACCGATTCGGTAAATTCCGATTTCAGAAATTGACCCCCTACATACCAATAGCCAATATACCGGTCGGTAACGGTATAATTACCGAAAATCGGCCGTTACCGACCGGTATATGGCTACCTACATGAGGCCCTTAATCACTACTACAGAACACATAACACACCTTGTTAATTTCTACCTCACCTTTGTAGTTGGTGTGCAGATTTCAAATGTCACACACGCATGCAATTCTTTCTTTGTCACACAGTACGCTTTCATTAAGAATGGAACCAGTAATGGCACAATTTCTCTGTCGCTCCACATATAAATACATGTAAAGAACAAATCAGAATACTTAATTCCTTCATCGACAATCCAAAACTTATCTCCATTGGTTATTTTTTAATTTTCCATCTGAAAAGCTACTCAATATTCCGCGCCACATACAGGTCAGAAGTTCAACCTATTTTATCACCACACTTTCTGCAGCATTCTACGACACCTGCAGGTTAAAAGTTCATGATTTTTTTAAACGTAACGGTTTTTTTTCAGCATATTCTTGAACATTTAACAGCACCTGTGGGTTAAAAGTTCACCATTGTTTTAAGTTCCAAATGTACAATCCAAATGCAAGTAGCCCGTCTGGTTGAGCTTTGCACATTTCATCCAATCGAATGTACTCCACGTTTAGACTGCTCTTTATTAACTAATGACAAACATGCGTTTTCACGCAACTAATATGCACCCTAGTTTTTAGTACCCAATGTTTCTTATCTTCCAATCAATTATCGTTTTCTGTGTAGTTTGAACTTTACAAATACCGTATTGATTTACCTTTGCACTCCCTGTATAACACCACCTAAGCACCATATACAAATTACCGTGTTCCAAACAAAACTTCCTCCTACTACGTATAAAATATTACTGACATTACTTAGACAGGTGTGGCACAGCGGCCAGGGCACATGACTTCACACCATAATACACACAGTTTAGGCTCACGCTTTCATCCCCGACTCCCACACCAGCTCACCTTAGTAGCATCAGACTCTACGCAATACCTCACTTAATTTCCGTACCCAGCACTTTCAGACCGGTAGCTATGAGTAGTTCACTTCGCACCCTCTCTATAGCACACCCTAAACACCCCCACAAAGGTTACAGTGCTGCTACTATCCTCTTTCCTACTTTTTTTGCCCTTTTTTCCCCTTACTCGCTTCGACGGAATCACAAAATGGTGGCCAACACTTCCTAGTTGCAACCGCTCGCAGCGCTCCCAACCAATAAGCAGCAAGCTCGTGCTCGTAACACCTCAGCCAATCAGATGGCAGAATTCCCAAATATCAATATCTGTAAATTTTGATATTTCTCAAAAACTACTGAACGGATTTACACCAAATAAACAAAAGCGTGCTTTCTAGACCAAGACCCTTCTCCCTGCCAAATTTTGGGTAATTCCGTTCACCTGTAGCCTTGTCTAAATTTTCCTATGGAGAATAACATGGAGAAAACATGTTTTGGAACCCCACTTTTTTCTCGGCCCCCCCTGACGAATCACCCCCAAACTTCTTACATAGGAGCTGATATGAGCAAAGATTTCGTTTGGAAAATTTCATGAAGATTCATCAAACGACGCCAAAATTATAAGCAAAACAAAAAATGCTCTTCCTATGGAAACTTGGTCCTAACAATAACCACCTACTGGCGACCGCCAGTAGGTAATATATATATATATATATATATATATATATATATATATATATATATATATATATATATATATATATATATATATCCAAATATGAAAGTTAGTGGAACGTGCGCTCTCAGTGAGACACAGACAGCCAGCAGGATGGTATAGTCCGAGTGTTTAATTCACACAACGCGTTTCGGTACAGAACCTTGATCACGTGTGACATGAGCAAATACAAACAGGGACTATCTTTCTCATTTACCTGGCTGATGTTATATGTGATTCCATTTATTGTTTTACATGCCTTTGGTAATATCTCATTGGTACTCTCCAATGTGATTGAGTGTTGGCTTGGGGCTGTGATTTTGTTGTATTTACGCACTTTGATGCCCTGTATCCAACATTGTTTGGTTATCACTATTGATAATCTCCCCGTTCCAAGATGGCCGCCATAGTCACTGCCCTGTAGTCCTTTGTTGATTATCATAACCTGTTGGAACACTTCTCGTAATGCTTTATTTATGGCTGTTTGTATTTGCTCATGTCACACGTGATCAAGGTTCTGTACCGAAACGCGTTGTGTGAATTAAACACTCGGACTATACCATCCTGCTGGCTGTCTGTGTCTCACTGAGAGCGCACGTTCCACTAACTTTCATATTTGGATATTGCTGTTACCGGCGTGCTCCGCCGGTGTGTGCACCACCTCTCTTGGGTCCCAGCGATCCGGAAGGAGCAACTTTTCTTCGTGGATTTTATGTGAGGATTGCATTTTGGACCGGCTGTGCGGGGACCATTGGGATTGAGAAACGTTTACTGCGGGGATAGAATCGGCATTGTCGAAATACGTATCTGGAGGTAAGCCTACTTGTTGTTTGTTCGTCCCTTGGTGGGGGGTTATTTTCTCGCATCGGAGGATGCGGGACAGTATTTCATCCCTCGGGGCAGCGACAGATAGCAGAGGGTGACCGGTAATTCAGATCGTTTCCCATTTCTACCCGCATCCCGCTTTAACGGGGTTATTGGATTACCGTGTACCTCGTAGAGGATTTCTATCAGGATTGCAGTGCTAGGAACGTCCATCTGATCGTAATTAGAGTTACTTTGGTGGCTTTCACCCGTATCATTGACGGCTCCCATCACAGCCCTATCACTGACTATACCAGCTTTCCACAGCAGGAGGATCTCCCCATTTATGGGGAGGGTGAGACAGACTAAGACCAGCAGATACGAGTCCTAGTGTTTATTGAAACATGGAGGAGGAAGCAGAAAGGAGAGCAGCAGCGGTGACTCTTTTCAGCAGAAAAACGGGGACTCACAGTAAAAGTGATACTACCCAAAAAGGAGATTCGTCTATCCAACCATTGGAAGACAAAATAAGAAAATTGGAGAAACTCAAACGTAATGAAGTTTCTAAATGGTGGGAGGCAATTTCTCTACAGAATTATGTGGATCAGAACATGGCGCCGAAAGGATTGAGAATTTTTATCACTCCTACCTACGAGGCACCCAATCCCAAGATGCTAGAAGAATGGTCTGAACATTCTGCTGCCAGTTCCAAAGGCATGATGACAATATTGATCAAATATGCTTGGCAGGACAGGTAAGAGCTCTTGAAACAGATCAAAGTCATTAGTGATGAGTTGCAGCAGAGTTTGGACTGTGATGCCCTTAAAAAAGTTCTAGACCCCATGAAGGATCGACTGACCAAATACGAGGAAGAGATCAAAGCCAGGAAACAGAGAAAGATGAACAGATACTATGCAGACTATGAGAAAGGGAGAATTCTTACATTCAGTAAGAAGTATGATCATCTTTACCTATCTCAGGAAGCTTCTGTGACACCCATCTCTACCATCAATAATACCACAGCGGTTGATATACCCGTCATAAGTGATATCGAATCAGATGTGTCCGAAGGCAATACATCCGGTGAAGATTGCAACATCAGACAAATTAATTTTTTAGAAGAGTTTCGGGTCCTGCAGAGGGATCGACAAACAATGAGGGACAACCCACAACCGAGAACACGTGGACGAGGAAGAGGAAGAGGAAGGGGCAGGGGACGCCTCTTGGCTGCGGCATCTGTGCGCTATATAAGAAATAATAACATAACATAACATAACAAGCGCCGCAATAGAAAAAAGAGACTGCAACAACGTTGGGAATACAGACAAAGCAAGAGGAGCCATGGGAAGCCGAAGAACACGCTCCAACAGAAATTACTGATGGATATGAACATGGTAAATCTAACTGTAGTTAACCTATCCAAGAGACCTATGTCGGATATTGAAAAGAGAACCCTATGCTTGGGTCTTTCTTTCTGTCCATCTTACTCTTTTAATTATACCAAAACTCGCATTGACCTGTTCAAATATGTGAGGAAATTGAAACTAAAAAAATGGTACACATTGAAAGGACAAGACTGCAATATAAACACTAATAACACTGTCAACAATGAGTTTGGTAGTAATCTGATGATCAACGATATTGATAATCTTCTTACTTTGACTGAGTTAGCCCTTGATAAAGAACGCAGTGGTAGCCAAATCCACACCACCCAGGTTCTGGATGACATGGATCTGAATCAGGGGGCAGCAGCATGTACGGATTTTAGAGTCAAATCTACCTTTGTACCTCCACTCCCCCACGATAACATTGATACTTTTCATGACTGCATTGTTAAATCTTTAATAGATCTCAGATTTAGCAAAAAACACTCACGCAATTTTTCCAAAAACTTATCGCAGACCCAGAGACAGGCACTCAAGACACTAGCTAGTGATACCAGTCTAGTCATACGCCCTGCTGACAAGGGGGGCAATGTGGTTATCTTAGACAAGGAGTACTATATCAGTGAAGCCTTACGCCAACTCCAAGACACCAATTTTTACATAACCATATCTGGAGATATCTATAATCAGAGTATCACAGACATCTGGGATAAACTTACAACTTGGAAGGATAAGGGTCTCTTGTTGTGGGAGGAATTTTGCTACCTTAAGAGGGACTATCCCAAGCTTCCCGTATTATATCTGCTACCCAAATTGCATAAGAAAAATACCAAACCTCCCGGTCGCCCCATTGTTTCCTCGATAGGGAGTGTCTGTGAACATATCCCCAAGTATGTTGATCACTTTCTAAGAGAATTTGTCATACAACTTCCTAGTTACTTGAGAGACACCAAAGACTTTCTTGGCAAAATTGAGGATTTGATTTGGGAGCCCACCTATCTGTTCATTGTGTTGGATGTCCAATCCCTATACACTATAATTAATCACCAACAAGGGTTGGAAGCTTGTGAACACTTTCTAAAACAAAAACCTATCAGATATCGGGAACATAGCCGTATGATAGTTGAAATGATGGATTTCTGTCTGAAGAATAATATTTTTTCTTTCAATGGCGCCCTCTACAGGCAAGTGAACGGTACTGCTATGGGTTCTTGCTTTGCTCCCAGTTTCGCCAATCTTTTCATGGGTTACTGGGAGCAAGAAATAGCAGCCAGCAGTACCCTGGCAAGTGATCTGCGCAAAGTTGTCATGTGGCGTCGCTACATTGATGATTTGTTCATTGTATGGAACGGTCCTGCTTGTGATGCTGAGGAATTCATCAGGAAACTCAATACTAACAGTTATAATATCATTCTGACTGGTAGTATTGATGCCACTAAAGTTGACTTTCTTGACGTAGGACTTGAAATCAAGCAGAACAAAATATGCACCACACTTTTTCGGAAAGCCACAGCAGGGAATAGCATTCTGCATGCCCTCAGCAGCCACCCGGACGTGCTCAAATGGAGCATACCTTATGGGGAGCTGTTGAGGGCAAAAAGAAATTGCAATAGCTCTGAGGCCTACACAGTCGAGATGGAAAACATCATCAGTAGATTTCAAACCAGAGGTTACCCCAACTGGGTCCTGAAAAAAGCTAAGGAACGTGCTGAAGGTATCAGTAGAGCTGATACCCTTGTTGAGAAAATAGACAGTGAGTTGGAAACGAATCAGACGGACGTTCGCATGATCCTCACATACAACTCGGATGCGCACAAGATCAAACGCATCTTTGCCAAACACTGGGACATTTTGAAATCTGATGGGGTGGTAGGCACTCAGATCTCTGAAAGGCCCAACCTGACCTACAGGCGGGATAGGAACATACGGGACATGGTAGTCAAGAATGACATCACTGAATATACCACCAACACTGGCCATGGCCTCGTGGGATTTTTCCCATGCGGTCATTGCAAAGCATGTAGACACAGCAAAAGTAAGGACAAATTGGAATATGGAGGGGTATCCAAGAAAATTACCCAATTCTTGACATGCAGTACTTGTTTTGTGATCTACGCCATTGAGTGTACTTGCAAACTCTGCTACATAGGGAGTACCACTTTTCCAGCGAAAAAGAGAGTACTAGAGCATCAGAGAGCGATAACCCATAATGACCAGAAATAACCTGTTGCACGTCATTTTTATGAAAAACATTGTTCTAACATTTCAGACATGAGTTATCTTATTCTTGAACACATTCCTAGACATCCCAGAGGTGGAGATAGGACTCTTATCTTAAGACAACGGGAGTCTAGGTACATTATTGATTTTCAAACCAGAAGCCCGGGTGGGTTGAACATGGATGAAGAAATGTCAATCCACCTCAAACAGTGATTACAGTCTGCATTTGGTTACTCTTTACTGTATTTTGTGACATGCTGATGCTTCTTCTATTTTCTCTCTTTTCTTCTTTTTCTGCTTCTCTCTTTTTTTCTTCTTTTTTTCTTCTTTTCTTCTTCTTTTCCTTTTCTTTTTCTCTTTTTTCTTCTTTCTGTTCTCTGTTTCCTGCTGCTGCTTTTTGCTCTGCTCCATTTGACTCTAGTAAAACGTTTTAACTCCTGTTATAATTCTTGAGCATTGATGTTATGTGTTGATATTGATCTATATACATTTGTATGTATTTTTTGCAGGAGAGAAGGAAGGAGCCCCTCACTTGTATTCACCGGCACGGGCATCCTACCCTTTTGCTCCATATTGCTACTCTTCACTCAGATCTTCACTTCATCATCTTCACCTGCAGTTCCATGTTATAGCATACGAGCACGTTCCCTGGTCACACTTGTGGTTTAAGATAAGTCAGCTCGGCCCATGTCGTTTTCCCATTTGTCTCTAACTTATTGTTATCACCTGCATCAGTTCTATTTTAGAATTACTCTGTTTGCCACTTTTATGACCCGGTCTGGATATTCTATTCGGGTGATGTGGCATGGACACTTGCCCACAGAGAGAGATACCGGGGTTGTGTGGGTGTGCATGTAGCATCAGTATTACTCTGTTTGCCACTTTCTGACCCGGCTCTGATATGGGGAGTTGGGCGGTTAGCAGGGGCACTGGCCCATAGACAGAGACACCGGGGTGTTGGGGCGTGCATGTATCATTCATGACACTCATATGGATATTGGCTCAGTGTACATTAGCCTTTCCCTCCCTAGCGCCAACCCCTTTCTGACCTTATGCTTAACCTGGGGGGTCCCGTACATTTTGCTAAACTTTGCATTCACGACATCCTTTTCTGCAAGTGTACTGTCATCATGGACTATCTTTCTCATTTACCTGGCTGATGTTATATGTGATTCCATTTATTGTTTTACATGCCTTTGGTAATATCTCATTGGTACTCTCCAATGTGATTGAGTGTTGGCTTGGGGCTGTGATTTTGTTGTATTTACGCACTTTGATGCCCTGTATCCAACATTGTTTGGTTATCACTATTGATAATCTCCCCGTTCCAAGATGGCCGCCATAGTCACTGCCCTGTAGTCCTTTGTTGATTATCATAACCTGTTGGAACACTTCTCGTAATGCTTTATTTATGGCTGTTTGTATTTGCTCATGTCACACGTGATCAAGGTTTTGTACCGAAACGCGTTGTGTGAATTAAACACTCGGACTATACCATCCTGCTGGCTGTCTGTGTCTCACTGAGAGCGCACGTTCCACTAACTTTCATATTTGGATATTGCTGTTACCGGCGTGCTCCGCCGGTGTGTGCACCACCTCTCTTGGGTCCCAGCGATCCAGAAGGAGCAACTTTTCTTCGTGGATATATATATATATATATATATATATATATGTATGTATATATATTCTACCTACTGGTGGTCGTTATAGTTAGGACCTATTATCCATAGGAAATCCGCAACATTCTATTTGGAATAACTTTGCCGCCGGTTGATGAATCTTCGCGAAATTTTCAAAACTCGTGGCCTGCTCCGGTCCGCTCCTATCCTGAAAGTCTCAGGGTGATTTGTCAAGTGGGGGCCGAGAAAAAGGGGGGTCCAAAAACATATTTTATATATATATATATATATATATTATACGTTATAGTTAGGAATTAGCATTTAAAAAACCTTAAAAATTCACTGAAAAAACCATAGGTTTCAGGGGCGTTATTGTTAGCTGGACTTTTCACTCGTACAAAACCATTGAAATTCCCCGTTATAGTTAGTTCAGCTAACTATAACTCCCGTGCCCGCAATGCACTGCTGATGACGTCACATATTACATCACTCATGACATGGTCAGTGACATCACTCATGACATCACTGATGACATCTCAAATGACATCACTGATGACATCACTGATGGCATCATCCAGTGAATGTGTGTTTTTCTGAAAATTACATATGTTTTATATATGTATATCTCAAGGTCGATGGAAGAATAAATGGGTATACAAGTGTCTAAATGGATGATTTGTTTTTGAAAAATTGATTGTATAACTGACTGATTAAGTGTATCTTAGTGAATACATGGCTTAGTGAGTAATCTTTAAATATGTAAATATCTGTATCAGTCTCTCACTTTGTATATAAGTGGCTGCATGGGTTGGTGAGTAGCTACATGAGTGTCTATATAGGTTATTAGTTGGTTTTTTGGGTATCAGTATGAGTGTCTGAGTGTCTGTATGATTCGGAGGGGGTATGACATAGTGCATAGGTGCATGAATGAGTGACTCACTGTTTGTATGTGTTGAAGAAAGCATGTGTGCAGGACTGTATGGGTGGATGAGTGTGGCCATGGGTGTGTTAGTGAGTGAATGACTGTCTCAATAGTGTCTTTATGAGTAACTACATATGTTTTAAACTAGTATATGTGACTATTGGTGTATATAAGTGAGTATATGTGAGAGTGAGAGATTGGAAGAGTTCCTGTATGAACAAGTATGTGTTTCTATAAGTGATTGTTTAAAAGACTAAGTATGTGTAAGTTTCTGTAGAAGTAAGTATGGTGGTGTGTGTATAACTGTATATGCAAGTAAATGGATGTTTGATTCTTTATTAGCATGAGTGACTATGTGTGTGAGTAACTCTATGGATGAGTGGTGTTGTGTAACAGGATGTATAGGTGTATGAGTACATATGATGAGTGAGTACATGTATGAATGACTGTATAGGACTGTTGGTGAATGAGTGTATGTGGATCTTAGAATTACTGAATGGGTTGTTGTAACTGGTATTGGTATGTCCATTGTTTTGAAAATTTTAGTTTCTATTTTTTAATGTGTGTATTAAAGGTTATATTAGGGGGAGAGGAGGTCTGCCACTCTATCACAAGGATGATGTCATCAGTGATGTCATCAGTGATGTCACTTGAAATTTCATGAGTGATGTAATATGTGACGTCATCAGCAGTGCATTGCGGGCGTGCGAGTTATAGTTAGCTGAACTAACTATAATGGGGGAATTTCAATGGTTTTGTACGAGTGAAAAGTCCAGCTAACTATAACGGCCCTGAAACCTATGGTTTTTTCAGTGAATTTTTAAGGTTTTTTAAATGCTAATTCCTAACTATAACGTGCCTGAAACCTATGTTTCTTTCAGTGAACTTCAAAGGTTTTTTAAATGCTAATTTCTAACTATGCCTACACAGATAGGACATGTGAAGAAAGAAGAAAAAACGCACAGAAAGAAAAAAAAGACATGCAGAAAGAAGCAACAGAAGTCCTCAAAGACGAAGAAAAGTGCAGGAAGAAGGATAACATGCAGAAAGAACAAACAGAAGAGCAGAAAGAAGCCTTGTTGCAAAATCATCCTGTACCCTCAACTTTTTCAGACGGATACTGGTGGTAACTGAGTCTGACTAACCAGCCCTAGAGCCAGTGCTATGTTAAAAGACACTCAGAATACAGTGAAAACACCTACATACACTAGGGAACACTATGCGTTGGGGTCCCCCTGTGATTAGCATAACCTCCTCTGTAAGCCCCTAGTATATAATAGGGCAGGGGATTAAAACTACCTCTTAAAACGCGCCACAGGGCGTGTTTGCACACGTCACCTCAGGCCCCGTCTCCTCCCTTCCCCACAGTGTAAACATGCCCTGTGGCCATTTTTAGTTGGGAGATTAAGTCCCCTTGAATCCTGAGGGTCCCTAGGGTCGAACTAGCTCACTAGGTACCTCCAGTAAGCGCCAAAGAGCTGCGTTGCAGAGAGATGTAAAAAGGGGCACGGCCTAGACCACCTCTCTGCAACGCAGCGCAGTGGCGCTTACTGGAAGCACCTGGTGGGCTAGTTGGCCCCCAGGGTCCCTCAGGATTGAAGGGGAATTATTTCCCCAACTTAAAACGCGCCACATCTGGGTGATATTTGTGCTGCATTTGGGTTCTTTTGTCTCTGGTGGCCATCTTGGGAGATTTATTTGTTATGAAGTTTCCTAATTTCCTCATTTACTGCAGTCTTCTCAGTAGGTAGGAAATGCTGTCAGTTATTTACTTTGATTCCATCAAGAAGGAATTCAGATATGTCACACATTTGCCATTAATTCTGAATGTTAGCACTCTAGTTGCTCATTAGATCACTGTAGTAAAGCTACTGCTCACCAGGGAAGTCTGCTGCTGGTATTCAAAGTACATGTTTCAGTCTGCATGTCA
This sequence comes from Triturus cristatus, assembly GCF_964204655.1. Taxonomy (NCBI): domain Eukaryota; kingdom Metazoa; phylum Chordata; class Amphibia; order Caudata; family Salamandridae; genus Triturus; species Triturus cristatus. The sequence goes on from NC_140590.1 coordinate 564,353,613, forward strand.
GAATTGTTTTATGAAATAGAAGAGGTTTTGAGAAGTCAAAATGTGCCCTAATTTTTCTTTCTGCAGCACTAATCATAATTTATATGGCAAAATTAAACCCCTCATTGTGTTCCTTTTTAAATTAAATGTTTTAAGTGTTACCAGTTTATTCCAATCAAGATGGCTTCAGGTGTGCCATACTTTTGTCATAAGTAAGACAGTAAGCGCTCTAGTTGTTCTTAAGAACACTCTGGGACATTCTGTCATTGGGCTATACTTGGGCTACATCTGGGTGATATTTGGGCTACATTTGGGCTCTTTTGTCTCTGGTGGCCATCTTGGGAGATTTATTTGTTATGAAGTTTCCTAATTTCCTCATTTACTGCAGTCTCCTCAGTAGGAAATACTTGCAGTTTTTTACTTCGGTTCCATCAAGAAGACATTCAGATGTGTCACACATTTGCCATAAATTCTGAATGTTAGCACTCTAGTTGCTCATTAGATCACTGTAGTAAAGCTACTGCTCACCAGGGAAGACTGCTGCTGGTATTCAAAGTGCATGTTTCAGTCTGCATGTCAGAATTCTTTTCATGAAATAGAAGAGGATTTGAGAAGTCAAAATGTGCCCTAATTTTTCTTTCTGCAGCACTAATCATAACTTCTATGGCAAAATGAATCCCCTCATTTTGTTCCTTTGTAAATTAAATGTTTTAAGTGTTACCACTTTATTCCAATCAAGATGGCTTCAGGTGTGCCATACGTTTGTCATAAGTAAGACTGTAAGCGCTTTAGTTGTTCTTAAGAACACTCTGGGACATTCTGTCATTGGGCTAAACTTGGGCTACATCTGGGTGATATTTGGGCTACATTTGGGTAACCCTGGGTGTAGTTCGCAAAGTAGCACTTCGCAAAGCTACACAAAGTGCAATTCGCACTACGCAAGCTACGCGTAGCACTTCGCGAACTGCGTAGTACCTTGTTCGCACTGTGCCAGATGTCGACTTCAATGATTGCACAGTGCGGACAAGCAACCGGCACTGTGCAATCATTGAAAATGGCATCTTGCACAGTGCGAGCTGTAGTTTTCTGCTGCTCGAGTAGATTTTTACTCGAGCGGCAGCTTTCTCAACGCGAACTGGTAGTTTCTCATCGCGAGCGGTCGCGAGCATACGCGACCACTCGCAATGAGAAACCTGACCTCCTCGCGTTGGGAATCTCGCCGGGAGGTTTATTTTCCATGCTCGCAATCGCCAACTTGATGTTGCTGATCGCGAACAAGGAAAAAGTATTGCCGGGATGTCATTATGCTTGCTCGCGGTCGCCAACTTGACATTGAGGACCGCGAGCAAGCAAAAAATTACCGTAGCACTACGCAACACTACGCTACGCGTGTTCGCACTGTGCTACGTGCAATTCGCGTAGTGCGAAGTAGCGCGAACTTCGCAAACTACGAGAGCGTAGCGTAGTGCTTTGTCCAGGCTTACATTTGGGCTCTTTTGTCTCTGGTGGCCATCTTGGGAGATTTATTTGTTATGAAGTTTCCCAATTTCCTCATTTACGGCAGTCTCCTCAGTAGGAAATACTTTCAGTTTTTTACTTTGGTTCCATCAAGAAGGCATTCAGATGTGTCACACATTTGCTATAAATTCTGAATGTTAGCACTCTAGTTGCTCATTAGATCACTGTAGTAAAGCTACTGCTCACCAGGGAAGTCTGCTGCTGGTATTCAAAGTGCATGTTTCAGTCTGCATGTCAGAATTTTTTTATGAAATAGAAGAGGATTTGAGAAGTCAAAATGTGCCCTAATTTTTCTTTCTGCAGCACTAATCATAATTTCTATGGCAAAATGAACCCCCTCATTTTGTTCCTTTGTAAATTAAATGTTTTAAGTGTTACCACTTTATTCCAATCAAGATGGCTTCAGGTGTGCCATATTTTTGTCATAAATTAGACTGTTAGCGCTCTAGTTGTTCGTTAGAACACTCTGGGACATTCTGTCATTGGGCTATACTTGGGCTACATCTGGGTGATATTTGTGCTACATTTGGGCTCTTTTGTCTCTGGTGGCCATTTTGGGAGACTTATTTGTTATGAAGTTTCCTAATTTTCTCATTTACTACAGTCTTCTCAGTAGGAAATACTTTCAGTTTTTTACTTTGATTCCATCAAGAAGGCATTCAGATGTGTCACACATTTGCCATAAATTCAGAATGTTAGCACACTAGTTGCTTATTAGATCACTGTAGTAAAGCTACTGCACACCAAGGAAGTCTGCTGCTGGTATTGAAAGTGCATTTTTCAGTCTGCATGTCAGAATTTTTTAATGAAATAGAAAAGGATTTGAGAAGTCACTCAAAATGTGCCCTAATTTTTCTTTATGCAGCACTAATCATACTTTCTATGGCAAAATTAACCCCCTCATTTTGTTCCTTTTTAAATTAAATGTTTTAAGAGTTACCACTTTATTCCAATCAAGATGGCTTCAGGTGTGTGATACGTTTGTCATAAATAGGACTGTTAGTGCTCTAATTGTTCTTTAGAATACTCTGGGAAGCTGCAGTAGAACACAAAGGAATCAACTGACAGTCTCTGCCCTTGTTTGATGTACATGTTTTACTGAGAATGTCAGACTTCATTCTCACATGACTGATAATGTGAATTTACAGAAAATATTCTCTCAGTTTAGCTTATAGATCACCTTCCAAACCTCTGTGGGAAAAGCATGAGAAAATAGTTTTCTCTCAAACATGATTCATGATATCACAGCAGAAGGCTTTTTCACATGGTAAAATCACCTTAGAACACACCACAATTCCTAAAATGAGTATGGTACCATCAACAAATGATTTATGATGTAACTAAAGTCTTAAAACCTTCTATTAACTGCAATGCTTTTTAAACCCTTCACTGCGGTGTGAATTCCGCCGCGGCGCTGGGGGGGGTGAGGGGTGAGCGCGGCGCCGCCATGCTCATGACAGAACCACAGCGTCATGAGTCACGGGCGAGCTGTGCTCATGACGGCGTGGTTCCGTCACGACTCCGCCAACTCTCTATTTCGCCCGCACAGGCGGGGAATTAGTGCCGCGTGGGAGGAGCGGCCGCCAACAGCCGCAGCATGATGGAACCGTGCCGTCGTGAGCACACGCCGCCCGTGGCTCATGACGGCGTGGTTCCGTCATGAGCAAACAAGGGGTTAATGAGGTGCTATCATGTATATTGGTCCCAAGATGGCTGCCAACAATCCTTGGATGAAGTACTGACAGCCAATCAGATCTCACGATGAGATGTGTGGTTAGGCTCCGCCCAGATAAATCTATCTTTTTAGGTCTAATTTTCTCAGGAACTACTGAACAGATTTAAACCATTTAAGCAAAAGGCAAGAGTCTGAACTGAGGACTACCTCTTTGCCATATTTGGTGTAATTCTGTTCAGCAGTTCGGGCTGTAGCTGCGTCAACAGGTCCTATGGGAAAATGCATGGGGAAAACGCGTTTTGGGACCCCCTTTTTTCTTGGCTCCTGCTTGACGAATCACCGGGAAATTTTCAGGATAGGAGCGGACCGGAGATGGCCAAAAGTTTGGAAAATTTCGCGAAGATTCGTCAATCAGCGCCAACGTTATTCCAAATAGAATGTTGCGGATTTCCTATAGAAAATAGGTCCTAACTATAACTACCTACTGGCGACTGCCAGTAGGTAGTATATATATATATATTCACTTAAAAACCATAGGTTTCACACATGTTATAGTTAGGTGGATATTTCACTCGTAAAAAACCAATGAAATTCCCCCGTTATAGTTACTTCAGATAACTATAACTTGCGCGCCCGCAATCCTCTGCTCATGACGTCACATACATCACTCATGACATGGTCAGTGGCATCACTGTTGACATCACTGATGACATCATCCTTGTGCTAGAGTGGTGGCCGCGTGAGTTATAGTTATCTGAAGTAACTATAACGGGGGAATTTCATTGGTTTTTTACGAGTGAAATATCCACCTAACTATAACATGTGTGAAACCTATGGTTATTTAAGTGAATTTGCAAGGTTTTTTAAAAGCTAATTCCTAACTATAACGTGTGTGAAACCTATGGTTTTTTCAGTGAATTTGTATGGTTTTTTAAATGCTAAGTTATGTATGTATTATTTTTTTTTTATATATTCATTTTTCATTAAACTATGTATTAAAATGTTTTGGTTTTTTTTATGGTTTGTCACCGTGCGCGCACAGTGCGCGCACCCCCGCGATTTAAAAAAAAAAAAAATTAAAGGTTTTTTTCTGCCTTCGGGGTCCTTCAGGGACCCCCTGACCAAGGCTAGGGGGTCAGGAACTCTCTACCCTGCCCCCTTTTCACATTCACCACCTTCCTTTTCCACTCTCGCACTGAAAACAAACAAAATGGCAGCCGACACTTCCTGATTTCGACCGATTCGAACGTTGAGTGACATGTAACAACCAATCAGAATTACGCTCGCGCACGTTAGGGTGCGCGCACGGTGCGCACCTATAGATATGTATGTGCTTTTTACTGCAATTTTCTCTGGAACTACTGAACAGATTGACTCCATATATGCAAAAGGCACATCCCTGACCTGAGGACTACCTCTCTGCCAAATTTCAAGTAATTCTGTTCAGCCGTTCGGGCTGTACCATCGACTAAAGGTCCTATGTGAAAATGCATGGAGAAAACGCGTTTTGGGACCCCCCTTTTTTCTCGGCCCCTGCTTGACGAATCCCCCCGAGACTTTCAGGGTAGGAGCTGAGCGGAGCGCCCCATTAGTTTTGAAAATTTATCGAAGATTCGTCAACCGGCGCCAAAGTTATTCAAAATAGAATTTTGCGATTTCCAGTAGATAATATATATATATATATATATATTACCTACTGGCGGTCGCCAGTAGGTAGTTATAGTTAGGAACCTGTTTCCATAGGAAATCCGCAACATTCTATTTGGAATAACTTTTGCGCCGGTTGACGAATCCTCGCGAAATTTTCAAAACTAATGGGGCGCTATGCTCCGCTCCTACCCTGAAAGTCTCGGGGGGATTCGTCAAGCGGGGGCTGAGATAAAAGGGGGGTCCCAAAACGCGTTTTTCCCATGCATTTTTCAATAGGACCTTTAGACACAGCTACAGCCCGAACGGCTGAATAGAGTAACATGAAATTTGGCAGAGAGGTAGTCCTCAGGTCAAGGAAGTGCCTTTTGTAGGTCTGGTGTAAATCTGTTCAGTAGTTCCTGAGAAAATAGCATTTAAATCAATATATGTATCTGAGCCAGCTTACGGTGCGCTTACGGTAAGCTTACCGTACGCGTACGGTGGCGTGCGCGAGCGCGATTCTGATTGGCTGTTAGATCTTAGTAAACATTCGAATCGTTCGAAACCAGGAAGCGGCGTCCGCCATTTTCTCTCTCTTGCACTCTGACGGGGAGAGGATAAACAAAGGCCAAAAACATATAAACGGACTGGTTAGACAGCTTCTAACCACCTAGCTTTGATATATGTGTCCCCAAAGGACCCCCAAGGCAAAAAAAAATTATTTTTTTTTTTTGCGAAAAATCGGCGATTACGCTTACCGTACGCGTACGGTAAAAATAAATCAAAAAAAAAAAATTATCCAAATTCTCCCCACCCCGTGTCCAAATGGTGCCTGCAGGGCACCATTTGTGCATGGCTTATTACAGAATTAGAAATCGAAACGATAAACTTTCACAACGAAGCGCTAAATATGTCCTCCATGTGCCCACGGTGCGCGAAGCGCATCGTGCGTACATGGCCCATCCACGGCACTAACTGTGTAAAGTGGGCGCGCGGTGCGCGAAGCGCACCACGTGCTCACTGTGCGCGCACGGTGCACGAAGCGCACCGTGCGCACACGGAACGAACTGCGTTAAGTGGGCGCGCACGCCACGAATGGCGTAAAGTAACTTAGCATTTAAAAAAACGTACAAATTCACTGAAAAAACAATAGGTTTCACACACGTTATAGTTAGGAATTAGCATTTAAAAAACCTTGCAAATTCAGTGAAAAAACCATAGGTTTCACACATGTTATAGTTAGCTGGACATTTTACTGATAAAAAAACCAATGAAATTCCCCCGTTATAGTTAGTGCAGGCAACTATATCTCACGCGAACGCAATCCTCTGCTGATGACATATGTGTCTTTATGAAAAAAAAATATTTGTAATATATGTATAGCTAAAATTTAATGGAAGAAGACATGGGCAAATAATTGTCTAAATACAGTATTAGCATCAGCAGAGGATTGCGGTCGCGTGAGTTATAGTTGCCTGCACTAACTATAACGGGGGAATTTCATTGGTTTTTTATCAGTAAAATGTCCAGCTAACTATAACATGTGTGTAACCTATGGTTTTTTCACTGAATATATATATATATAGTAGGTAGATATAGTTAGGACCTATTTTCCATAGGAAATCCGCAACATTCTATTTGGAATAACTTTGGCGCCGATTGACGAATCTTGGCGATATTTTCAAAACTTTTGGCCAGCTCCGGTCCGCTCCTATCCTGAAAGTTTCACGGTGATTCGTCAAGCAGGGACCGAGAAAAAAGGGGGTCCCAAAATGCATTTTCCCCATTCAATTTCCCATAGGACATTTAGCCGCAGCTACAGCCTGAACTGCTGAACGGAATTACACCAAATTTGGCAAAGAGGTAGTCCTTAGTTCAGACTCGTAAATGGTGTAAATCCGTTCAGTAGTTCCTGAGAAAATGACATTTAAAAGTACAGATATATCTATGGCCTTGGAGGATCCGCGTACCGTAAGAGCACCCACGAGCTGCATTCTAATTGGCTGTCAACATTCCAAATCAGGAAGTGTTGGCAGCCATCTTGTGCCTCTATAGAATCTAGGCACAAGAAATCAGCAAAAGAAACGCAAAAAATGGAAAAAGGGGGCAGGGTAGAAATACCCTGACCCCCTAGGCCTGCTCAGGCGGTCCCACAAGGATTTTTTTAAATCGGCGTGATTCGCGCATCCAGCGCAAATTTCGGCCGAAAATTTTAAAAACTGAAGCCCGCGCTTCTTTGGTAATTGGCCCCCGGGGGGGCCAAATCCCAGGGGCATTTTAAATAGTGTGGGGGTCCCAATCCCCCCCACACTGCCCCAGGAACCGCCACCCCCCGGGCTTATTAATATTGGGTGGGGGGCTCTCAGGCCCCCCCAGCCCCGGAGAACGCCACCCCCCGGGGCTTAATATTGGGTGGGGGGCTCTCAGGCCCCCCAGCCCGGGCACTGCCACCCCCTGGGGCTTTTTAAAATTGGGTGGGGGGCTCTCAGGCCCCCCCAGCCCCGGGGACCGCCACTCCCCGGGGCTTCTTCAAAATGTGAGAGGGGGGCTGCGCAGCCCCCCTCCTGGAGCCTTGTCTAGTCCCTGGGGACCGCCACCCCCCAGGGCCGGCACCTGCAGTGTCCTGGGGTGCCCACCCCCGGGACACTGTAGTTTGCAATGACAGGGCGGGAGCCTCGTGGCTCCCACCCTGTCATTGCAAACTGCTTACCTATTTGGAAGAGAAAGCAGGAAACCTTCTCTCTCTTCCAAGTAGGAAAGCAGATTGCTTTTCCACAGGGGGAGCAGCATGTCAGCTGCTTCCCATGTGGAAAAGCAATGCCGGCTCCCGCAGGGTGCGGGGAGCCGGCTGGGACCATGGGGGGATTGGCGAGTCCCCCATGGCCCCCAATAAAGAGGGCCAGCCCTGGGGTATAGGGTCCCCAGGGCTAGTAGTGGCCCGGGAGGGGGGCCACGCAGCCCCCCTCCTCCAAAAAAAAAAAGAAACGGCCCCGGGGGAAGGGGTCCCCGAGGCCATAAGTTGCCACAGGAGGGGGCAAGGCAGCCCCCCTCCAAAATAATTTTTTTTAAAAAAAAGAGCCATGCCCAAGGGGATGGGGTCCCCGGGGCAAATTATGGCCCATGGGAGGGGGACCACGCGGCCCTCTTCCCGATTTTTATATGTTTTTAAAAAAAATTGGGGACAGGCCCTTGGGGATGGGGTCCCCAGGGCCAATAAATTAGAAAAAGAAGGGGGTCCCCCTTCTAAGGGGGTCCCCCCCTTCTAAATAAAAAAAAAATGGGATCGGGCCGTAGGCCATGCCCCCTCCTTGCACCACTCTGCAAACGGTTCCCCTGGCACGTTTGCAGAGGGGTAACTAATTCCCCTTGAATACTGGGGGTCCCTGGGGGTCAATTAGCCCACCAGGAACCTCCAGTATGCGCCAGGGGGCTGCGTTGCAGAGAGGTGTAATGACGCCATGCCCCTTTTTACACCTCTCTGCAACACAGCTCCGTGGCACTTACTGGCAGTACCTGGTGGGCTAGTTGGCAAGGGGACTTAATCCCCCAATTTAAAACGTGCCATGGGGCGTGTTTGCACAATGGTGAAGGTAGGGGGCGTGGACTGAGGTGATATGTGTGCAAACACGCCTTGTGGCGCGTTTTAAGTTGGGGAATTCATTCCTCTTCAATCCAGAGGTCCACTAGGGTTCAACTAGCCCACCAGGTACCTCCACTAAGCGCCACGGAGCTGTGTTGCAGAGTGTTGTAAAAAGGGGCGTGGCCTCTGAACACCTCTCTGCAATGCAGCTCCCTGGTGCATACTGGAGGTACCTGGTGGGCCAGTTGGCCGCCAGGGGACCTCAGGATTCAAGGGGACTTAATCCCCCAACTTAAAACACACCACGGGGCGCGTTTGCACAGTGGTGAAGGTAGGTGGCGGGGCCTTTGCTGATATGTGTGCAAACACGCCCTGTGGTGCGTTTTAAGTTGGGGAATTAATTCCTCTTCGATCCAGAGGTCCCCTAGGGGCCAACTAGCCCACCAGGTACCTCCAGTAAGCGCCACGGAGCTGCGTTGCAGAGTGCTTTAAAAAGGGGCATGGCCTCTGAACACCTCTCTGCAATGCAGCTCCCTGGCGCATACTGGAGGTACCTGGTGGGCTAGTTGGCCCCCAGGGGACCGCAGGATTGAAGAGGAATTAATTCCACAACTTAAAACACGCCACAGGGCGTGTTTGCACACGTCACCTCAGGCCCCGCCCCCTTCCTTCACCATTGTACAAATATTCCTCTAAAATCAGCCAAACTACGAATTCCGATTTACTCACCTATTATCAGGAAATAACCCAGTGCTGCATCTTTTAGCCCAGCGCTGACCCTGAAAAGTAATTCTAAGCGTACTTACCAGTAACTTGTATTTCCTTCCATAGGAATCCATTGTGTGGTTTTCAGCAGAAAAGTTTCTAAGTGTCTATTTTCACAAACTAAAAATATTCCTAAAAAAATCGTCTGTATGACTTTAACACATTCTTTCAACTGTTTACAGGAGATGCACCAGTGCTGGATCCAGGATCCACCACTGAGTGAGAAAAACTAACAATAACACTACTTAAAAAGTTAATTTTCTGCCATAGGATAACATTGGTGATTCTATGTGAAGACATTTTTGTGTCAACTTTTAAAATACAATAATATTCCTTAAAAATCACTACTGTAACCAAAACGCTTTTACTCAACTGTTTCCAGGAGATGTCCAAGGACTGAATCTAGGATCCAGTCCTGTGGTTAGAAAAGTAATCCATAAAGGAACTAATTGCATCTGACTAGAAATTCACATTGAGCTCAATGTTGCATTGTGTTTGAAATTGTGTTGCCCATTGCAACAACTGTAACTACTGTACTTAAAATTCTATTGCCTATTTGCAAAGTATTTAAACTAAAGTAATTCATTCTGAGAAAGTATATTTTTTATTGTAATGTATAATGTAATTATAATGTAATTAAAAAAATAAAATATCTAAAAATAAATAGTTTAAAAAATGTACTAAATCAGTATCAAAAAAATCAGTATAACAATTAATACATTAAAAATTGTCATTTACAAAACCTTTCAAATTCACTGGAAAAACCATAGGTTTCAGGCATGATATAGTTAGGAATTAGCATTTAAAAAACCTTTGAAATTCACTGAAAAAACATAGGTTTCAGGCTTGATATAGTTAGGAATTAGCATTTAAAAAACCTTTGAAATTCACTGAAAAAACCATAGGTTTCAGGCCTGATATAGTTAGGAATTAGCATTTAAAAAACCTTAGAAATTCACTGAAAAAACATAGGTTTTAGGGGTGTTATAGTTAGCTGGATATTTCACTCATACAAAACCATTGAAATTCCTCCGGTATAGTTAGTTGTACTAACTACATCTCGCGCGCCCGCAATCCACTGCTGATGATGTCACATATTACATCATTCATGACATGGTCAGTGACATCACTGATGACATCTCAAATGACATCATTGATGACATCATCCACATGACAATCAGATATACCTCATCATACACTAGTATAACCATTCATCACTCACTGTAAAATACAGAGTGCCATATTTGAAACCATTGACACACCAATACAAGTTTCTAAACACCCACTCAGAGATTCCTAGATCTATACACACATCTAATCACTTACCTATAGATTCACTCATAAATGCTGTGAATGATCAATAGAACACTATCAAATATACTTATACACCTATATCGACATTACACACCAGCACACATCCTAATCACTTATGAAGTCATCCTACTCACTTATGAAAACAATGGATCATACTTACTTTTACCTAGCTACACACTTATACAAACACCGCTTCATCTATTCATATAGATAGTAACTCATACTTAGTGTGTTATAAAATCACTATTACAAGTATACAGGTATCCATACAGTCACTCATACAATCACTGAGTCTTATGTATACTTATTTATATACAACAACTGACACATACACTGGCTTTTATTTTTCTAGTTTGTTGGATATGTACCATTGAGACATATATTTGCTCATCACCACACCCATAAAGATATTCACTCACCCAAACATTTGTTATAACATGTAGTTTTAACTTCATATACCTACTGAATCAACTATTCACACATCTTTGGGCTGTCACACACCCCCCACTGAACCACTCACACATTCACTCTCCCATACAAATACTCAGTTAACTAATCAATAACTAATATAGACTTTCACGTAGCTAGTAACCAACTGGTGCAGCAGTTTTCACAACAACTGACAAAGTGATACAGATATTCACACAGTTTAGTCACTATCCAATATATTTAGTGAGACACTATAAATTAGTCAAGTAAACAGTCAATCACACTGCTATTAAATCCTCCATCCAGATATTTATATTTATATATCCACTCATTCTTCAATGCAAATTGCTATATATATATATAATTCATATTTGAATAACGAACCAAACCACATTCACTGGATGATGTCATCAGTGATGTCATCAGTGATGTCATTTGAGATGTCATCAGTGATGTCACTGACCATGTCATGAATGATGTAATATGTGACATCATCAGCAGTGGATTGCGGGCGCGCGAGATGTAGTTAGTACAACTAACTATATCAGAGGAATTTCAATGGTTTTGTACGAGTGAAATGTCCAGCTAACTATAACACCCCTAAAACCTATGGTTTTTTCAGTGAAGATATATATATATATATATATATATATATATATATATATATATATATACACTTATATGTATATATATACACTTATATATATACAACAAACTTTCGCCCAACAAGCAGGGGCCCAAACGGGTTTACGATCTGCCACAACTTTATTGGAAGCAGGTTCAGGCGTGCAAGCAGGAACGAAACTTCACATCCAAAATAAAACGTCCAGCCCGACACGTTTTGTGCAGGACAGCAGTTCCTCATGAGCTCCGGGCTTTTGGCAAAAGAACTATGGCAGTTTTAGGCTTTTAATAGTCGCGATTCCCGGCCCACTGGGTGTGGCCAGACTGTGGCCTCATGGTACTTGTAGTGCCAATGTTACCTCTTGTGAGTCGCCGAGTTCAATGCCGATCTTTAAAAAAGTAAATCCCAAGTGGGTGATTGTTGTTCCAATCTTGCCTCACACCTCACTTTGTACACTGCATCACTGGCTCACCGTTCCTTGTGCCGTAGCGAATTTCAGCACCACAGCAGGACTGCAGCAGCAGCTGGGCTCTCTCCGTGGCCTAGGCGTGACCGCTCCGTATCCAACAAACTTTCGCCCAACACACACACACACATATATATATATATATATATATATATATATATATATATATATATATATATATATATATATATATATATATATATATATATATATATATATATATGTATGTATATATATATATATCAAAGAAATACCCTTTCAGGCATAGAGTGACAAATAAATTATGCAAAAAAGAAGCAGAGAACTCTGGGTAGTTCTCAAGTTTAGGTGGAAAGCAGCTCCTGTATGGAGCACTCTCAACACCAGCGACACTCTAGATCTGATCACCTCAAATGTCTGTTTTTCTATCAAAATCTTTAAGCATAGGATTCGCACAGTACCATCCACGCCGAGATAGAAAAGAACAAAGTCTTTTGCCATTTGTACAGCAAAGTCTTTAAGCATAGGACTAGCACAGTGCTGTCCTTGCCGAGCTGTAAAATGACAAAAGCCAATTACCACTCCAGGCACAGTATTACAGCTTTGAATTGGTAAAATACCAATCAAGCCAACCTGAAATGAGTAAAAGCAACCCCTGACACAGTGTTTCGCTCTAATTAGAGCTCTTCAGAGAGGTATAGCTTTGTCCAGACACAAGGGAGCACCCAGTATAAGTCAAAGAAATACCCTTTCAGGCATAGAGTGACAAATAAATTATGCAAAAAAGAATCAGAGAACTCTGGGTAGTTCTCAAGTTTAGGTGGAAGGCAGCTCCTGTATGGAGCACTCTCAACACCAGCGACACTCTAGATCTGATCACCTCAAATGTCTGTTTTTCTATCAAAATCTTTAAACATAGGATTAGCACAGTACCATCCACGCCGAGATAGAAAAGAACAAAGTCTTTTGCCATTTGTACAGCAAAGTCTTTAAGCATAGGACTAGCACAGTGCTGTCCTTGCCGAGCTGTAAAATGACAAAAGCCAATTACCACTCCAGGCACAGTATTACAGCTTTGAATTGGTAAAATACCAATCAAGCCAACCTGGGGGCAACCAACCAAGGGGGCTCATTTCAGGATTCGGTAATTTACCGAATCGGTAAAATTACCGAATCGGTAATTTTACTGATTCAGTAAATACCGAATCCTGAAATGATATGTAGGTGACACTCAAATGAGTGATGTGTAGGGAAAATAATTCGGTATTTAGCACCAAATACATGTTGGTGCTAAATACCGAATACATTGCAAAAAGCAATATTTTGCTGGACTAACAGTGCAATGTGGCAGACATACATGCCCTGAGGGCATGTATGTTTGCCACATGTGCACACATGCAGGAATCAGGGGTGCAACAGGGTGTCACTGTGACACCCTGCCACCCTTGATTGTGCTCCCCCATTACCGAATCGGTATTTACCGATTCGGTAATGGTAACTGGCTTCCCATTGATTCCTATGGGCCTCCTGGCCCATAGGAATCAATGGGAAGCCAGTTACCATTACCGAATCTGTAAATACCGATTCTAAATTACTGACCCATTCCGAATCGGTAAATATTACCGATAGATTACCTACATATCATTTACCGCTTCATAAATACTGAATCGGTAAAATTCGGTATTTATGAAGCGGTAAATGTTAGGCTACCTACATATGGCCCTTGATGTGATAGTGAGTAATTGTGAGAGTGGCTGTATAAATGAGTGTGTGCTTGTGTCAGTGATTGTATAAGAGTATAAGAGAGTAAGTATATGTTAGTATCTGTATGAATAGGTTAGATAGTGAATGTATAACTGTATAGGTGAGTAAACGGCAGTGTTATAGATTCTTTACATGACTGGCTAGGTGTGTCAATAACTTTATGGATGGGTGATGGTGTATGAGTGTTTGTATAGGTATATGAGTACATATAATAGTGCTGTATTGATGAGTTACTTTTTAAGAACTAAGGGGGTTTACCCAATTAACCCTTTGGCATCTGGGTGAATAAACAAGTTATAACAGAAAATAATGCCTCGGGATTGATCCAAAATATTATTCAATAAAGAGGTAGATTAGTTATCTCTTCTTGTACAAGTTATTTTTATAGATGAATCTAAATATTTAAATCCTGTGTCAAAAAAGGAAAAACAGCACAAAAAAATATATATACACTTTGACTAATAAATGTCAAAGACAATCATTGCTATTTTATTTTTTGCAATATATATACCAAATCCTACATATATATATACACATATTTATATTTCATATTTACATTTTACACCATGTCTCATTGCCCTACTAATTAATCTGGATGCTTTCACTACTTAACAGCATTCCTTAATGAAGAAGATCACTCTTTTAGAGAAACTCGAAGGTTTATCTGTTCAACCATATATTCATAGAGTCTTCTTTGTATCTATATAATCATATTTGAATTCATCTGAGTGTCTTCCAATTATATGTCGACGCGTTTCAGCCGAAATAATTTTAGGCCTCTTCAGGACTAGGGCAGTTGAATGTGTAAATTCGAAATTCAACCTAAAAATAAATACACCTTTTTAACTCTATATGTACAACATGTTATCAGCATTTACATATATACATTCAGGGGAACCACAAACTCGTATGTCAAACAAATGTTCAAATATTTATACAAAACTATTTGTCTGAAGAGGCGTCCAACCACTTAATTAACACACCAGATATTGTGCCTTTATTGCAAAAAGAATAGTGTATTTCAAATTGCTCAAAATGAAAATGTGCTCAGACAAAGTATGTGCTCTGAGAAAGTACTAATTTAATGTGTTCAAGCATGCACAAACCGTCACCTATTACTGCATGTATGAGTTGCTGTATGGGTGAATGAATGAATGTGTGTGTATAACTAAGAAATAGTTGGTGGGAATATAGTAACTGCTATTGATTTGTCTATGGTTTAGAAAAAGGTAGTCAGTATTTTAGAGTGGGTGTAGCAAAGGTTATATTAGGGTGTGAAGAGGTGCATCAGATTAGCATGTGGATAATGTCATCAGTGATGTCCTCGGTGATGTCATTTGAGATGTCATCAGTGATGTCACTGACCATGTCATTAGTGATGTAATATGTGATGTCATCAGCAGTTCATTGTGGGGGCACGAGTCATAGTTAGCTCTACTAACTATAACGTTCGAATTTCTCTGTTTTTGTACGAGGGAAATGACCAACTAACTATAACGTCCCTGAAACCTATGGTTTTTTCAGTGAATTTCAAAGGTTTTTTAAATACTAATTTCTAACTATAACGACCCTGAAACCTATGGTTTTTCAGTGAATTTCAAATTTTTAGTAAATGCTAATTTCTAATTATAATGTTCATTAAACCTATAGTTTTTTCAGTGATTTTAAATTATCATTCCATTCTCAACCTGGTTAAAACAGCCAATATCGCAAGTTTTCCAGCAATAGCTCCCGCCCCAAAAAATTGCCACAAATGAGAGCAACAACTAACGCAAATAATATGCAGAGTAGGCATTCCTGTACAAAAATAACACGAAAACATAAGTTCCTGATATTTTCAACTAGCAGCCAAATCTGCGGTGCGTTCCGAAAACAGGCGATAAGCTGCGTTAGCAGTAGGAATGTAACATCTGCCTTTTACTGGTGTAAAGTAGGATGACTACCTACAGTGTGAAAGGGAGCCCAGCCGAGAATCACATCTGAAGACCAACACATGACATAAAGCTACTGTTCATGCACCTCCGACACCCAAGAAGGCCACAAAACCCACTGCCACCACCCTCAGGACCTCCCCCTGGACCCCCCCCTACTACCACCGAGGCAGCGCACAACAAGACAGCGGACCTTCCAAAAACGGCATGGCCCCTCAGCCACACAATAGCTGAATGTAGCGAGATGTGGCAACCATCCATTTACACATACAGGAAGGGACAACAATGCCACATGGCCCAGCTTTTCATTGTAGTGATCTGCTGCTCACATGTCTAGTTGTCGGTACGCCACAGCCACTCCCTGACGGTTGGTTTACACCCACACCACACCCATCAAGCACAGGGGTCCCAGGACACGTGACCCTGCCAATAAAAATGACCAGACGCATGTGCTCCACACCATTTCCATTTCAGACTTGGTGCACCAGATGCACTGGGGCTGGCACAGGCACACTGCCATGGGATGGTGAACTTCGGTCCACTGAGGTAGGGGCATTGTAAGTGCTGAGCGGGTGTGCAGCCTGCGATGATGCCCCATTCTGGTGGTCCGGAAGCTCATGTTTTGTGTGCCCTGCTGCACCGCAGTGTAGGTCTGAGCCATCGAAACAGCGGGGGCCTACTGTGCACTGAGTTAGTGGCACTGCAAGGGCTGAGCGGGTGTGCAACCTGCGATGATGGTGGGTGCACTAGTAAAATGGCAAAATGGCAAAATCAAGACGCAGCACCAAATGTAAGACCTGTTGGCCTGCGGAGCGGGGCTGCATGATGTGGAGGGTGCCCTGTCTGCAAAAAGGTGAGCAGTGAGGCCTGGGTGCACAGGGGCGGGCAGACACCTCTGAGCAGCGGCAGTGGATGGGGAGCAGCAGCCTGGGTGCGCAACAGCAGACAGACACCTCTGGGCAGTGGAAGTGGATGATGTGCAGCAGCCTGGATGCACAAAGGTGGGACAGCGATTTAGGCATGTGCAGTACTCTGCCATTCCGGATTCTGTACTATGTTTCAGATGTGGGAGCTTGAGGGCTTCACTAGGTGCCAGCACGTGGTTGGAGACACAGCGGTGGCGTAAAGGTGAGCTGTGAGGGTTTTGTCCACAGTGTGGGCACTCACTGTCCCTCCTCATCTCTTCCTTTCTCTCCCTCACACTCTTTCTCTCTCTCTTTCTCTTTCTATCTCTCTTCCTCTCTCTCACACTGTTTCTCTCTTCCTCTCTCTCTTCCTCTCTCTCTCACTCTTTCTCTCTCTCTTTCTCTCTCTCTCCCACGCTCCCTCTGTTTCTCTCTTCCTCTCCCTCACTTTGTCTCTCTCACTCTTTCTCTCTGTCTTCCTCTCACTCTTTCTTTCTTTTTCTCTCTCTTCCTCTCACTCTCACTGTTTCTCTCTTTCTCTGTCTTCCTCTCACTCTTTCTTTCTTTTTCTCACTCTTTTTTCTCTCTCTCTCTTCCTCTCTCACACTCTTGCTGTCTCTCTCTCTCTCTCTCCTTTGATGGACGCACAATCTTATCTTGCTTTTTGTCTAACAGTCTGTGATTCACGGATTTGCATCCCAACCCCAACATGGAACTCCCGCCACTCAGTGCCACCAGAGCTGAACGCGTGTGCAGCCTGCGATGATGCATGGCCATCCTGAAAATCAACACCCAGTCTGAATTGTGAGCTCTGTGTACGCAACGCCTGAGAAGGTTGCTTCGGCATGTGGTGCACCCTCTTACACACACATCGGTGGCAGAAGGTGAGCAGAGAGGCTTGTTTCCGCAGCAGCAGGCAGTCACCTCTGGGCGGTGGGAGTGGATAGTGTGCAGCAGCCTGGGTGCACAAGAGTGGACAGACACCTCCGGACACTGGGAGTGGATGGGGTGCAGCAGCCTGGATGCGCTGGAACGGGCAGTCACCTCTGGGCACTGAGAGTGGATGGGGTGCAGCAGCCTGGGAGCACAGCAGCGGGCAGACACCTCTGGACAGTGGGAGTGGATGGGGTACATCAGCCTGGGTGCACAGACGCGGGCAGACACCTCTGGGCGGCAGGAGTCGATGGTGTGCAATAGCCTGGGTGCACAGGCCGGACAAACACCTCCTGGCAATGGGAGTCGATGGGGTGCAGCAGCCTGAGTGTGCAGGGGAAAAACAGAGAATTACGCATGTGCAGTTGTATGTACTCTGCCATTACTGTTTCTATACTATGTTTCAAATGACTAAACTTGAGGGCTGCATTATATCCCGGCACGTGGTTGGAGACACACCGGTGGCAGAAAGGTGAGCTGTGAAGATTTTGTCCACAGTGTCAACACTCCCTCTCCCTCTCCATCTCTTCCTTTCTGTCACTCACACTCTTTCTGTCTCTTATTCTCTATCTCTTCCTTTCTCTCTCTTACACTTTCTCTCTTTCTCTGTCTCTTCCTCTCTCTCTCATTCTTTCTTTCTCTCTATTCCTCTCTCTCACTCTTTCTCTCTCTCACACTGTTTCTCTCTTTCTCTCTTCCTTGTATCTCACTCTTTCTCTTTCTCTCTCTCACTCTTTCTCTCTGTCTCTGTCTTCCTCTCTCTCTCATGCTTTCTTTCTCTCTCTCTTCCTCTCTCTCACTCTTTCTCTCTCTCCTTCTCCTTTGCTGGACGCATGATGCACCATCTTATCTTTCTTAATGTCTTGCAGGCTGTGATTCACAAATTGTCGAGGGATGACACGCCATACCTGTATCTACTTTTATTTTGTTCAGTAGAAGGTGACCAGAAAGGTGCATTGAATGCTCCCTTGTTCTGAGGAGCGCCCCACAGCACGATAACTGACTGTTTATGTGGACGCTGACAGTGCACGACCAGAGGGGCCTCAGAACACCAGTAACCACATCTGGCGGGGAGGTTCTGTCCTACAACAACACAGGCATTGGTGAAGTTCCCACGGCTCGTTCTACCATGTAATTGGGTCATATTTTTACTACAAATGTTGGTGAATGAAGTCAGAACAGGAGGAGGCTTTCATCTGATCAGGAAGATTAGAACAGGTTTCTTTGATGTTCTGAACTCCTAAGAATGTTTTTTCAGAGTGATGATGCTTGCGTTTCTATTCTTGGCTTTGCTGTTGCTATATAGAAGGTGCTATTAGAGGAATGCATTTGAAGGTAAGGACGCTCTCCTGCCTCCTGACATTTTGTGCATCTCATAAAGATAGGCTTGTTAGAAACAAGTATTTTCAGTCAGTTAGGTTTCTGTGCAGTGGAGTGGCACAGGGCACGGGGCACACACCCGAATCCTTGGCGGCATCTCAGGAGTTGGCAGCTGGCCTCGTGTCAGCAGGAACACCTTCACCCACTCCAGTTTTTACCCAACAGCCTTTTGCATGCTGGGACTCGTGGTCCCTGCTCCTGATTACAACGTGTTAAGTAAGTGCCGTAGGAATTTCAGAAGACTTTTCAATCTGTGATACCACAAAGTCTACACGAAATGTTCCTGGCTGCCCACGAGGAGGGCAGGCTTCCCCCTACCTCTGGTGAAACCATCATTACAATGGTGTTAAAGCCACAGAGAGGTCAATTGGATTATACTTAATTTCGAACCCTATCTAGATTAAACTTGAACAAAAACAAATTAGGTAGGACCCTGCCTAATGGATTGCATCTAGTACTCCAGCAACTTTTCCGTATGGATCAAAATGGATTGGTTCCAGGAAGGAATAGAGCAATTAATTTGTGCAGTATATTTCATGTCATAGATCGGGTGCTGTAAGGATGCCTGCTCTGGCCCTCAAGTAGCTTTGCAAGCACAGGAGAAGTTTGAAACAGTGTCAGGGCTGACATTAAACATGAACAAATCCTGCATTTTCCTCTTAACGAACTGAGGGCTTGAAGAGCTTACTACAGGAGGCTTGGGGTGGGCATGAACTTGTACAGAACATAATGAGATACTTCGGAATCAACCCATGTGGGAGACGACCTAATATGAATTTAGGGAACTTGGATAAAGCTTTAGCAGCTGGCAGAGTACCCTCAAACTTCATAAAGAAGTTTCTCCTCTCACCCTTGGGTAGGACTGCCATTGCTAAAATTATTTTGTTACCTCATCTACAGTATTATTTCTCCTCTATACCCGCAGTGCTTGCCAATCCATTCTTTTGGGATGTTGCTGCAGTGCTAGGTGACGTGGTCTTGGGAAGGGGTAGGCGTAGGCTAGCCTTGACTGAATTATATTTCTATTGAAGACGATGACCCGAGTGGTTCTGATTGTGAGATATACTATGTTGCTGTACAATTGCAATGGGTCATTCCCTGGTTAACACTAACCCAAACACCCAAATTGCAGTACATGGGAACCACACTGAAGGAGCTGTCCATAGCTGCACTCCTTTTCAGGGGACAGTGTATTCCTGATGATTCACCTTGTTTATTGGTGGTAGCCAGACACTGTTGGCACAGATATCTTCAGAGAATCAGGTGCCGAGCTGTATACTCCAAAAATTGCCTTCATGGGCTGCACCAGGTTTCTACCACATCAAACTAATGACTAATTTGATTATTTGGAATACTGCCACTATCACACAAATAGATAACTCTGTGGCTCTGGGGACTTTATGTCCTTTGTGGAGCTGCCTCAATCACATGACATACCACCTGGCTAATCTTTAATGCATGCCGCCATGGGAAAAGCACATACAAACAAGGTGGAGGCATCGCCATCATCTTCACGGAAACCATCGGACCCAACATCACCAACAACACTCCCATGCTTCTCATGGAGCAAATCAACTTCCAAATACAGACAGATGCGAAGACCACAAGAAGGGGAATCCTCACCTACAGACCCCCGGGACCCTGTCCAACTTTCTGTGATGCCATCTCCAACCTCACAGCCCCCCTGGCTATTGACTTCCACAACTACATCCTACTCAGTGACCTCAACTTCCACATTGATGTCCCCAATGACGCCAACTCAGTCTTCCTCCTAGAGAGCCTGAACAACATTGGCCTCACCCAACTGATCACCGGACCACGCACAAAGTCAGTCACACACTCGACCCCATCCTCACCCCCAGCGACTGAATCAAATTCAGCCACACCACAGAACTCACCTTAACTTTCCATGCCACTGTACACTTTACCATCACTGACGCCCCTCAAACCTCCTCCCATTGCAACTAGAGCAGGGTCACCAAAACCCAGTGGACAAAGGCACTCACTGCCACCCAACCCAAAGCCCCAGCAGACCTCGACTAGGCCATCCAGAACTTCTCCACCTGGATCACCAACTGCACTGACAGAGTCGCCCCACTGAAACCAACAAAAACCAACAAAACCTAAAAACATGCCAGCTGGTGCACCCCAGAGCTCAGGACCACCAAGCGCAACTCCTACCAACTGGATAAACTATGGCGCATCGTGAAGAATCCCGCTGACAGAGCTGCCCACAAAACAGCGCTTAGCAACTATCACTAGCACATCAGGAAAGCCAAGAAAGCAGCCATCACAGCCTGAATAGACACCCAGTCAACCACACTAAGGAACTCTTCAAAATAGTCAAGGAATTCTCCAACCTAACAGCCACAGAGAACAACATTCACCCATCTCAAGAACTCTGTGACATCCTCTTAGAATACTTCCACAGCAAGTTTGCTGCCAACTTTGACCCCCCCAACCCTCCACCTCAACAACTTCAACCAACCAGCAAACACCAGCCAAACCCTCCCTGCCTGGTCTACACTCACCACCCAAACCACCACAGCCATCATGTCTTCAATCCACTCCAGAACACCCAAAGTACTTGAAAAAGCCATCAACCATCAACTCACCGAATTCTCCTGGAATATAACCACCTACTGGATGCTTCACAATCTGGATTCTGTGCCAACCACAGCACTGAGCCTGCACTGATTGCAGCCACAGATGACATCAGAACTCTCCTTAACCACAGAAAAGTTGTGGACCTGATCCTCCTCGGCCCCTCTGCTGCGTTTGACACCATCTCCCACAACACCCTCATCAACAGACTCTACAACATCGGCTTACAGCACAACGCCCTCAAGTGGATTGCCTTCTTCCTCACAGGATGCACACAGGGTATCAGGCTGCCTCCCTTCACCTCCACTCCCAGGGACATAATTTGCGGCATATCACAAGTATCATCACTCATCACTGCCTTATTCAACATCTACATGACCTCCCTCACAGACGACGTCAGGTCTCAACATAATCTCTGACACTGATGACATTCAACTGATGCTCTCGCTCACCAAGGACCCCACCAACGCCAAAACCAATTTCACCAGCGCCATGACCAATGTAGCCAACTGGATGAGAGACAACTGCCACAATCTGAACTCTGACAAGACTGAAGTAATAATTTTCTGGAACAATACCTTCTCCTGGGACCACATCTGGTGGCCAGCTGAACTTGGACCAACCCCTTACACCAACAGACCATGCAAACAACCTGAGGATCATCCTCAACAGCTAACTGACCATGAAATGACAAGTCAAGTTGTGTGGAGTTGTGTTGCGTAGAGCAGCGTGGCATTGCAGGGAGTGGTGTTGCATCAAGCAAAGTGGTATTGCATAGAGTGGAGTGGTGTTGCGTATAGTGGAGTGCAGTTGTGTGCAGTGGCATTGCATAGAGTGGAGCGGAGTGGTGTTGTGTGGAGTGGCGTTGCATTGCGTGGAGTGGAGTGGAGTTGCATGCAGTGGAATTGCTTAGTGTGTTGTGGGGTTGCGTGGAGTGGCATATAGTGGAGTGGCTTACGAGACACCAATAAAAAAAAAGCATTTAAGTTTTGGAATCTAGCTTTAATCTACTAATGGGAAAAGTGGGAGAAATACAGAATAATGGAAAATGTAAAACCCATCCTAGTGATCTATAAAGAACATATAACAAATATTATGGAAAATTGAGTTCTAACTTAGTTAACAAGTGACCTACAATGTAGAGCACCCTTTCTCTAGAATCAGCATTGTGACATGCAGGCGTTATGTGTGGAAGAGTGTGCATAGGCCAGCGAGTAGGTTGGGAGTAAAAGTGGGCAGGTGTGAATGTGAGCACATGCCAGACTGTGTATGTGAGGGAGACCGAATGAATGAGCGCATGCTTAGGTGTATATATATCCAAGTGAGAGACTACAGGGTGTGAGACTGAGTGGGAAAGACAGGGTGTGGAGAGAGTGTGTGTGTGTGTGTGTGCATTTTGGTGTGTGTGTGTGCTTGTGTGTGAGAGAGAGACAATATGATGTGAGAGGCAATGTCTGTGAGAGATTGACCTCCGAGGTGAGGTAACAGAGGTTGGCTATTAAATGGAGATGGTGGGATTGGTAGGGCGCACCACTTCTATTTTTTGGAACCTGAGGTTTATACTTTTTGATCAAATTCTCAAATGCACAAATATGGGTACTTTTTAGAAGTTGTCTATGCATTAATTAAATGAAATTCAGTACATCCATAGCGTATAATCTTCAATAAAATGCAATTTCAATCTTCCTAAACAGATAACTTGGTGAATTCAGGAAAGTGTCCTGATGTGCCATGCACTAGGAAATCGACCTCTTGGAATCACTTCAGCTTTAGTCGAAGCTTGTGCGTTTGGTGCTCACACGCTATTGGCCTTTGCGTCTGACTTCAGCATGCAATTGGCCAAAGGCGTGTGGATGTCCCACCTTTTAGGAAAATGTTTACTCCCACAGCGTTTTGCTGTCAGAAGCGAGCAGCGGCGCGCAGGCTGCCTTCTGTTCTGGATCGTGTTTCAAATTAGCGGGGTCGCTTTCAGTTTCGCGGCCGCGTTGTTGCGCTTGTTTTATTAACCTGTGCTTTTCAGTTTCATGACGAGCACGCATCGTTCTTTAGATGCGGCTCGCCGTATTTGCCTTTTTTTTATACAGCCCCTAGGCCGCGCCTTCACTTAAATATGCACCCCTTCCCCCACTGCATGGATGCTGCGTGAAGCGGGTGCCGTGCAGGCCCATTGTTCCCTCCCCCCTGTAATGTTGGGCCCTAGGCCCTCATGCTAGGTAAAGGACTGGCGCAGACATATGTTTGGGGAAGTGGGAATGGCCACGAGCACGTGCGCTCGGCCCTTTTATTGTCCGCGTCACCTGACACAGTGACGTCGGTGGTTGGTGGGTGTACAGTGTGATTCATTAGGTTAGAACACTAGAACGTGTCCATGCAGGGACACTACATCCCTCCCAATTTTTAATGACAAAAACCCAAAGTCAAAGTTCAACCTGTGGGAGAAAGAAAACCCATACATATGTAAGACAGTGACCAAAACTTCTGTAGAGTCTCTTATGCTTCCGCTGCTTGGGGGTCCCAGACGATGTTCTTCTTGTCGCGGAGACCACCAGTTTACTGTGGCACCAGCCATGGGTGCTCGATGGATCCAGTATGTTGACGACTCTGCCTTGAAGTTGCACTCACAGTCTTTTCTTCACTATGCTTCCATGGCGACAAACGCAGTTGAAGTTCTTGTGGTTCACCGCTAGCTGTTGCCGTTCATCTTTCCGTCCTGTCCTCTTCTTCATCTGTGGCGTGTATTCTGTTTTGGCAAAAGACGGATTGGTTGCAAGACACCCCTCTCACCATGATGCCTCTCTCGCAGGTGTTCCCCTGCCACGGGATATCCCTGAGGCCCTCTTCATCAGACCTGTCCTGGGTTGAGTGTCCTGAATCGTGTTACTCCCATGCCGATAAGTGCGGGTGCGGAGGAGACGACAATTCTCACCTCAGATTCCGTAGTCAGACCTGGAGGGTAGCTGTTGGCTCCTGTCTTTGCGCGCAATGTCTTCATCCTCCTGGGACTTTTGCTGACGGGCGGCTGATGACCATCTCTCGTCGTGGGGATGCTCTCTCTCACTGGCATCCCTGAGGCCTTTGCCACTGAGTCACCACAGCTGGCGTTGTCCAGTGTCCGCGTGACCCCAAAGGTGGGTGTTACGAATGGTCCGGCCTGCTCACCTCTGCAGCTCCCAGGTGTGCTGAACGCATCGTCAAGCAGATGGTCTTCTCTCCGTGCCACAGGTGTTCTTCAGGACTTGCGCACCGTGTTCTGACGCTTGTCACCTTCCTTGTCTTTGGGGTGTGAGTAGTCTTGCCACACTCCTCTCTCTTTCCTCGATTCTTTTCTCCGTGAGGGTGTCGAGTCACTCTGACTTCTTCTCCTTCTTCTTGCAGTGGAAACCGTGCCACTCAGATCTCTTTCTTTCCCCTTTTCCTTTTAGTGGCAGACGTACCACTTCGATATCATCTTCCTTCTTTTCTTGTAGTGGCAAACGTGCCACTCCGATATCTTCTTCCCTTCGCTTCACGACCTACTCTGGACCGTTTCTGTTCTCCACTTGGTCTGGCCAGGCTTCTCCATGCAGCGCGCGCACTCTGCACATGTTCCCCCTGGTCTTGTCCTCGTCCGAGGACACTCTCTCCATCTTCCTCAGCATTCCGAGTTAGGGTCATGACCTCCTCTTCGTCTTCTCCTTTTCACCAGTTACTTTGGTTGTTGAAGTTTGTGGGGCCATACTCTTGGTCCTCTTCGTTCTTCTTGAGCTTCTTGGACCACTTGACGGTCCGCGCTGCCGATCACTGGCAGGATACCTTCGGTCTTCCGTCAGACCTTTGTTTCGTAGATTCACTGACCCGTGCGTCGGTCACCTCCTTTTGCAACCCCTGGCGGGTTGGCTTCTGTGGTGCGACCATTTGGCTGGTCGGCTTGGCCTTTGTGGTGCGACCATTTGGCTGGTCGGCTTCACGAGGTGCGTCACGTCGTGTGACTACCTGTGTTCACGAGGTGCGCCATGTCGTGTGACTACCTGTGTTTTCTGCCTTGTCAGGCGCTGGTGCGTGCTACTCTTCGTACCGTCGTGGTACATCTTCAGTGTAGCGTTGCTCCTTTTACTGTGTGATCTCATGTTGTGGTGGCTTCTTGGCGCCACTGGGTGTGCTTCTGCATCCTTACCCATCAGTGTCGGATACTTGCTGCGCCCATCCTCTTCAGTGGGTTCCTCTCCTGTAGGCGCTGCTGTGTACCTTCCGTGTCCGGGGTACATCTGCGCTGAGTCCGTTCGCTCTCTCGAGAGTTCGCTCCACTTGATGCGGCGACGGCGCAGTCCTTGCTGGGGTGGATGTGGCTTGACACCGTTTTTCTTTCTTCCTCCTTGGCGCTGTGGGATGGCGCTGCATCCCTGTGGCACACTGTCTCTTCTTCCTTGCGCTGCAATCCGTCGGTCTCCTGTGGCTGCTGGATTTCCTTGGCTTGCTGCAGGCTTGTTTATTTCTCTATTGCTGCAGTACCACCAGTGGCCACTAGATGGCAGTGTTGCTTTCATCTCTATGCAGCAGCACCCTTCTTGGCTGCCAGAACTTTCTGCCCTGTTGTCTTCCCTTTTTCCAGGCTTCACTCGGGCTGTGGAGGGGAGCTGGAGCCAGGCAGAACAGTGGAGTGCAGGACACCACCAGCCAGCAGGTAAGTCTCTTTTCCATTTATTTATTCAGGGGCAGGAGGGCACAGGCTTTGTCAGTGTGCTGCTCAGCAGGCGAGGCATCACTCGTGAATTGGGGCATAGTTTATTCCTCGTTGTGGATGGTGGCTGGGGCTTGGTTTGCACTACATGTGCTTCCGTTTTTTAGGTCTCGCGAGCCAAAGGCTCGAAGAGACATTTTATATGTGGGATTTTCAAAGTGCTACCCAGTCTTTTGGCTGGCCTAAACCTTGAGTGCACGAGATCACATGCACGTGCACAGCTGCTCCTCTGCTAATTGCATTCCCCCCTCCCTTCTCACCCAGTCCTTTGATGCTCTGCTCGATTACTTTCACTTTCGCCGCTTTGTCCCCCTCCCTTCTCTCCCCACCTCTTCGCAGAGACGGAGGAGACAAAGCCTGCTCCTCGGATTGCCCTTCCCCCTCCCTTCTCTCCCCACCTCTTTGCAGAGACGGAGGAGACAGATGTATCTCTTCCTCTCCACCCATATCTACCTCTCTTAAACCTGCATTCTCTGCTCACAGTATACCTGTCTCTCTACCCATCGCTCTCTATACTCACACTCTATTCCTCTCTGTACCTCTAGCTCTAAACCTCTCTCTCCAGCTTTCTCTCTATCCCTCTCTTAAACCTGCATTCTCTGCTCACAGTATACCTGTCTCTCTACCCATCGCTCTCTATACTCACACTCTATTCCTCTCTGTACCTCTAGCTCTAAACCTCTCTCTCCAGCTTTCTCTCTATCCCTCTCTTAAACCCTCTTTCTCTGCTCACAGTATACCTGTCTCTCTACCCATCGCTCTCTATACTCACACTCTATTTCTCTCTGTACCTCTAGCTCTAAACCTCTCTCTCCAGCTTTCTCTCTATCCCTCTCTTAAACCCTCTTTCTCTACACCTCTTAACCCTGTCATCGTGCCAGCTGCAGTTCACAGGTCTTAAAGAGCATTTGCATGTTAATGAGGCCTCGCTGTGGTGTCACCCCTTTTACGAGACCCTGCAGCTCCACGCTGCCTATTGCTTAACGTTTCAGCCCCCCCCAAAAAAATGTATTCTAAGCCCACCCCCCGTGAAATTTGGCTTACGTTGCGCCTCTGCAACAAGACAACACGCTCGTAAAACAACTCTCACGCACCTCAAGGGAGATACTACTGCCACTGTGTACCGGGTGATCAAAATATTACAAACGGTTCTGTCGGGTAAACAGTATTGCTTCAAGAAAAATCATCATTTTTATGCATATATGAACACACATGGAGACCATAAATAATTTTTCAAAAAGGCTTTATGAATTGCATCATTCATAAATAACTAATGGCAATGGCTGTCAAATGTAAAACATAGTTGTGACAAAGTGGCATGAAGTGACATAAAGTGCTCAGTGCTCTGGTGAAAAGTGCGTAATATATACAGTGTGATTTTTGCAGGATACGAATAATTTGCAAAGGTCAGTCTGAGCGAATGATCAAAACAAACTGCAAGTCGATTGAATCAGTCTTTTATGCAGAGTATTTCAACTGATCCTTCAATAAGTGTCGACGTTTCAACCCAAGATAGCGTGATTCGCTAGTCAAAGCGGGTCTTCATCAGGACAGGGATAGACAGCCTATGAAATAGTAATAAATATGGTCAGGTGTGTTCGAAAGACTGAATGGCGTCTATAATTGCGCATGCAGGGTGAGGACTCACCAAATTAAGCAAACCAAATGTTGCTTGAGGGGCGATGTGAAATGGAGAGGCAAAAGCAGTAGTATCCTGTTCTCCCTGATTGAAAATTAAATATAAATTGGGATAAGTAGCCCTGTCGTGGCTAATTGAAAGATCAAATGAGTATGGAGATATGGAAAGACTTACTTTGAAAATGCGTGAGTTCCGTTCAAATTTGGAACGAATCCGCGTAGGGGAATGATCGTCCTTTGCGGGAGCATAGACGAGATTCTGGTATTCAGACGGACGATTTACTGTCAAAACAAATTAAATTATACTCAGTCAGGAGTTCGAGTCAAAACGGGCAGGCGGCTGACTCATGGAGGGGGAGGAGAGAGGGGATAGCGCACACTCACCATCTAGTTTCTGCAATTAATGTGTGATCAGAAGCGCGCAGGCAAGCGTCCTGTCATTCGCGATGTCTGTCAGCAAATGTGACAAGCGCTGTCAATTAAATGAGCGAGGAAATGCACCGGATTTGGCGCGTGCGGCCGCGTCATCTGTCGGTTGCTTGGAAACGCTCGTGACTCGGATCTCAGAGTCCTGATTGGATATAGTGGCGGATCATCATTGGCTAGAATGAACGTTGTTAGGGTAACGTCAAACTTGGTTACTAGGTGCGTCGTGTGTCGATTACATGGAAACACTCGTGACTCTGATCTCTGAGTCATGATGTGGTAGCGGATCTAGATTGGCTAGAATGGACGTTGCTAAGTGATAACGTCAAACTAGGAGCCCCGGTGTGTGTAATCAGAAGGGGGCGACGTCAAAGACGTGACTCGAAATAATTAAATAATTAAAAGGAGAGGAGAGAGCGCTGTGAATTGGAGCGCGAACGGTGATGTGATGACCCTCATAGTGAATAAAGAGGCAATCAATGGATAAATTGTGCATTAGAAATGTAAATAAAACAAAATTGAAAACAAGCAAAACATGCAGGCACAATGAGGATTTTGCTGTAAGTATTCAAAATGTATACATACATTTGGTGTTTAGGAGGCATTGGTGGAGATGATACAATAAATAGATTTTTACACACCAATGGCTATTAGGCTAACATTTGATTCATGTGAGCGTTTGGCAATGTTGGGATTATGTACATATAAAAGGTTCAACAAAAATACAGGTGGTTATGACACATCTGACTGGTGTTTATGAACGGATTAAAATTAAATTAAGATTCTTGTCTAAAGGCGTGCCAACCGTCTCAAGCGTTTTGGATGTGGTTCAATAAAGCTTTTAACTTAGGAATTCAAAACATAAGAGGCTAAGCAAAGTGTAGAGACATATCTGAATGCCTTAATACAACCTGGTCTGTGTCCTGTGTGACCAAAGCGGCACATGGGGGTATGTACGAGGGATTCATGTTGCAGTGTTACCCATAGTACTGAAGATATAGACTACAGTTGCCCCATCTGTTTTGCCGTCTCCTCAATTTCGTTCAACCCGGTCTGAACAGAGTTGAGCAAATGGATCCACCTACATTCTTTGTAGTTTAGGGTCCCAGAAATCGCACCACCCCTAACATTGGGGCTGACTTTTTCTAGGATCCACCATTTGATGCTGTCAGGAGGGTGATTGTGTGTCACAAAATGCTCAACCAAAGGCGCCCCTTGTACTTTGCACCTAATTCTGCTTGTATGTTGGAGGATTCTGGCTTTTGCTTTCTGAATTGTTTGACCTACATAGATAAGGCCGCAGGGACAAATGATGGCATAGATAACTTGCGAACTGTTACAGTTGGTGAATTGGGGCAATTTGTACGTTTTATTTCCATAACTAAAGACGTTCCCCTCCTGGCAGAGGTCGCATGCTTTGCATTGCCCACATTTGTGGTGTCCCGACACTGGTGGCAGTCCAAAATAGTTCCTCAGGTCTGGTTGTTTGGGTGGTTCAAGGAAGGCTCGTACTAGTGAGTCTTTAATGTTTTTGCCCCGCTTGAATGCAAAGATAGGGTCTTGCTGGATCATCAATTCACTCGCTACCAGGTTCCAGTACTTTTTTACGATTTTTTTGATGTCATTGCTCCTTGTGTTAAATGTTGTGACGCAAACGATGTTGTTGTTTATGGTGTTTTTAGTTTTGACCTCTAACAGCTGTTCTCTTGGACAGTACCAAGCACGTTTCTTCGCTCTTTTAAGCAGACCCATGGGGTAGCCTCTCTCCCTCAATCGGTTAGTGAGGACATCTGATTCTTTAAAGTAGTCCACTCTACGGGTACAGTTTCTTCTTAGTCTCAGGTACTGTCCGTAGGGCAAGTTGTCTCTCAGATTGCGGGGGTGATGCGAGTTGTATCTTAATAGTGTGTTTCGCTCCAAGGGTTTGCGGTAGAGATCACAATAGAGGAGTCCTTCCTCCACTCGAAAGGTGAGATCCAGGAAATCGATTGACTCGTTGTTGCTAGTCATAGTGAATTGTATATCATTTGACCTGGCATTGAGCCACTCATGGAAGTTATTAAGCTCCATTCTGTCCCCGGACCATACCATGATGACATCGTCAATGTAACGTTTCCAAATAGTAATCTGGTTGAGAAATGGGTTTTGGAGACTGTACAGATGTTCCTCCTCGTAGTTGTCCATAAAGATATTCGCCAGGCTCGGCGCATATGTGGCTCCCATCGCCACTCCTTTGCACTGGTAGTAGAAATGTTTCTGAAAAATAAAATAATTCTTTTTCATTGCGATCTCTAAGAGTATAATCAAGAAATCGGTCGGGATCCAATGGGGTCTCTCTCGTTCATCCAGGATGGTTCTGATAACTTCCAAGGCTTTGTCTTGGGGGATTGAGGTATATAGTGAGGAGACATCCAATGTGACAAGCAGTTGTGCTTGTGGATCAAATTCCTGCCCCTCCAACAGTTGGATAATGTGCATAGTGTCTCTTACATAAGATTTCGTTTTGGGTACCAATGGTTGCAAGAAATAATCGATAAATTTGTTCAGTGGTTCCAAAATTGAGCCACAACCAGAAACAATCGGTCTGCCTGGTGGTTTCAATAGTCGTTTGTGCACCTTGGGTAGCGTATAAATTGTAGGTATACGGGGTTCTTTGTTGTTTAAGAAATCATGTTCATGTTTGCTCAGGAAGCCGCAGTCCAGTCCATGTTTGGTCACCTGTTGAATCATTGATTGTATAGTTGGTGTTGGATCTTTTCTTATTAATTGGTAACTTTCTGGATCACCCAGTTGTTGTTCAATTTCATCCACATAGTCTTGAATGTTCTGTAGGACCACAGCTCCACCCTTATCAGCTGCTTTTATGATGATTGAGTCGTTGCTGCTCAGGGAACGTAATGCCTGCTTTTCTTCCTTGCCAATGTTAAATTGGATGTATTTCCTTTCATCCAAAATTTGCATTGTTTCATGAAGGACAATCTTTTCAAATGCTAGAATTTTCTCACTCATTTGGTAAGCATTTGGGGTGAAAGTTGAAACTGGCCTGAAATTTGTCGCTGATGGTGCTGGGTTGAAAGAATTTTTACTGAAGTAATATTTCAGCCTGATTTTGCGAAAGAATTGCTGGAGCTCTAGTTTCACTTGAAAAGAATCAGGTATGACAGTAGGCACAAAAGATAGTCCTTTAATGAGAACATTTCTCTCAGCATCGGTCAAGTTATGTGTGGACAAATTAATTATTGGTTCTCTCTGATCCGTTACAATGAGATTATTTGAAACCTCGATCTGATCTGTTACTCCAATATTGTCAGGTAAAGCTCTAGGTGGTGCTGTGGTATCTTCTGTGTCAGCATTGTTAGCTGCAGCTGTCTCATATAATCCACTATCAATGCTCTGTTCAGTGGCTATACTTATCATATTCTGATATGTCCCATCAATCAGTGTTCTAAGATTGGTATTATTAGAGTTCGGTAGCAATGCTTCGCTGTTCATGTTAACAGTGTTACTCTGTGTCTGAGTGTTGGCACTATTTCTCTGGTTTTCAGTGATGGTTGGAGTACTGTATATCTGGATAGTGGTTGTAGTATTCTGTGTAAGGATGTCTACCCTCGGGCTACAACTGTTTACCACCTGTATGTTTGTCTCCGGGTAGATATTTCCCCGTGTGTTTCTGGTTGGTAGAAGCGTACACGTGATGTCCCTTGTTGTGTATTCCTGCCTCTGTTCCAACCCCTTGGTCTTTCCCAATTCTGTGCTCTGCCACCGCCCCTGTTGGTTTGGCGGTAGCCTTCCCCTAAAAAATTGGGGCCTTGATTGACTTGGTTACCTTGATAGCTGGTGGAAGGTCTATCAATATCAGTATCAGAGCCACTACCAAAGGAGGAATCTGAGAAGGTTTTAAATCTCCTAGGGCCCTGTCTGCTTTTGTTTGAGAAGAAGCCTTGACTGTCTTGCTGATAATAATCGTCAGATAGGTAAGGATATGTGTTGTTCTTATCGTAACCTCTTATATCCTTTGCTAATTTGTCCAACTTCCTATTTAGTGTGACTGTGTTAAATTCTGCCAATGTTTTCTCAGCCCGCTCTAGAGCTTCTCTAGCATTAGTAAGAGCTCTGTCCTCAAGAATCTCCTTCTTAAGGTCAGCGATTTCTTGTGTAAGTTTTTTGACGTACTCAATAGCTGTCTCAACACCGAGAACCATCCAGTGTCTGGAGCAGTTATTGGCCACGTAGCTGAATCCTTCCCTAAACTTGGGGATATCTATGAAGATTGCTGGTTCGTTGCGTACTGGCAATCCCTTGGGAATTATATTTGAGGACAAATACTTGGTTAGGACATGCCCATGAAGGCGGGCTCTGATTAGTTTCTTTTCAAGTCTTTCAATTTTGGCTAGTTTTTCGTTGAGACCTGAATCAGCTGACACTCTATCAGAGCCTAGAAGAAAGCTAGAAGCACCTTGATCTTGTATCAGTTTAGCTATATAATCTTCCGTATACGATAGAGTTTCTTTTTCAGACATACTAAAGAATTCGAAATGGTAAACAATACAAAAAATAAAAATAAATAACACACAGTACAATAAGCAAATTACAAAACAACGAATGAGAGTTAGAAACCCTCGCAGGTATGTACCTGCACTCAACTTGATAATATCAAAATGGGGTAACCCAGTATCCCTCAGAACCTGGGCGGGTAATCAAAATATTACAAACGGTTCTGTCGGGTAAACAGTATTGCTTCAAGAAAAATCATCATTTTTATGCATATATGAACACACATGGAGACCATAAATAATTTTTCAAAAAGGCTTTATGAATTGCATCATTCATAAATAACTAATGGCAATGGCTGTCAAATGTAAAACATAGTTGTGACAAAGTGGCATGAAGTGACATAAAGTGCTCAGTGCTCTGGTGAAAAGTGCGTAATATATACAGTGTGATTTTTGCAGGATACGAATAATTTGCAAAGGTCAGTCTGAGCGAATGATCAAAACAAACTGCAAGTCGATTGAATCAGTCTTTTATGCAGAGTATTTCAACTGATCCTTCAATAAGTGTCGACGTTTCAACCCAAGATAGCGTGATTCGCTAGTCAAAGCGGGTCTTCATCAGGACAGGGATAGACAGCCTATGAAATAGTAATAAATATGGTCAGGTGTGTTCGAAAGACTGAATGGCGTCTATAATTGCGCATGCAGGGTGAGGACTCACCAAATTAAGCAAACCAAATGTTGCTTGAGGGGCGATGTGAAATGGAGAGGCAAAAGCAGTAGTATCCTGTTCTCCCTGATTGAAAATTAAATATAAATTGGGATAAGTAGCCCTGTCGTGGCTAATTGAAAGATCAAATGAGTATGGAGATATGGAAAGGGCATAGTTTATTCCTCGTTGTGGATGGTGGCTGGGGCTTGGTTTGCACTACATGTGCTTCCGTTTTTTAGGTCTCGCGAGCCAAAGGCTCGAAGAGACATTTTATATGTGGGATTTTCAAAGTGCTACCCAGTCTTTTGGCTGGCCTAAACCTTGAGTGCACGAGATCACATGCACGTGCACAGCTGCTCCTCTGCTAATTGCATTCCCCCCTCCCTTCTCACCCAGTCCTTTGATGCTCTGCTCGATTACTTTCACTTTCGCCGCTTTGTCCCCCTCCCTTCTCTCCCCACCTCTTCGCAGAGACGGAGGAGACAAAGCCTGCTCCTCGGATTGCCCTTCCCCCTCCCTTCTCTCCCCACCTCTTTGCAGAGACGGAGGAGACAGATGTATCTCTTCCTCTCCACCCATATCTACCTCTCTTAAACCTGCATTCTCTGCTCACAGTATACCTGTCTCTCTACCCATCGCTCTCTATACTCACACTCTATTCCTCTCTGTACCTCTAGCTCTAAACCTCTCTCTCCAGCTTTCTCTCTATCCCTCTCTTAAACCTGCATTCTCTGCTCACAGTATACCTGTCTCTCTACCCATCGCTCTCTATACTCACACTCTATTCCTCTCTGTACCTCTAGCTCTAAACCTCTCTCTCCAGCTTTCTCTCTATCCCTCTCTTAAACCCTCTTTCTCTGCTCACAGTATACCTGTCTCTCTACCCATCGCTCTCTATACTCACACTCTATTTCTCTCTGTACCTCTAGCTCTAAACCTCTCTCTCCAGCTTTCTCTCTATCCCTCTCTTAAACCCTCTTTCTCTACACCTCTTAACCCTGTCATCGTGCCAGCTGCAGTTCACAGGTCTTAAAGAGCATTTGCATGTTAATGAGGCCTCGCTGTGGTGTCACCCCTTTTACGAGACCCTGCAGCTCCACGCTGCCTATTGCTTAACGTTTCAGCCCCCCCCAAAAAAATGTATTCTAAGCCCACCCCCCGCGAAATTTGGCTTACGTTGCGCCTCTGCAACAAGACAACACGCTCGTAAAACAACTCTCACGCACCTCAAGGGAGATACTACTGCCACTGTGTACCGGGTGAGCAAACGTAAGGGGGGAGTTTACAAGGCTGCACCGCCGCAGGTCTATCACTTTGCCTCGTAAAAAAAAACACGTCCAGCCGGGGAAAAGGGCTTGCGAATCAGACCCGTAGCACAGCTTTCCCAACTGCATTAGCAAGAAACACTCAAACACTGTCGCTGGTGCACCCTGGCGATGCCTGCAACAGTCTGCGCATGCTAGAGTGACTCCACACAACACCTGGAAGGGTTCAAACATCTCGTCGTTTGTTCGGGTGCGAATTGTCTCCGGAGTTACTTGGGGGCATATTTACAAGCCAGGCTAAAAAATTATCGCCGCTTTCGCGGCCCAAAAAAGCCGCAAAAACGGCGATAAAGGGCTTAATAATACGCTCTATGGAATTCCAATTCAAGTCCATGTTATATGTCCAAAACATTTAGCATGGCCTTTAACTTAAATTACATAGAGCATATTATCACGCCCATCATCGCCGTTTTAGCGGCAGTTTTCCGAGGCTAAAGCGCCCATAATTTACACACCTGCCTTGTTAATATGCCCCATAGAGCTTTGGTCACATTATAATACCCCTGACTAGCGTGAAATGACTCGCAGAAAATCTAAAGCTAAGTGTGCTTCCAGGTTTCCTTCTCTTTGCCAGGTAGCTCAGTCGCTGCATGCAGTAACAAGAAAACATTCATAGTCATGTGGCAAGGGCATTAGTACACGGTGACTACATACTGGCCGCAATCCACGACGGCCCGTACAAAGGGCAGCTTTGGGGAGGATACATTACCAAAAAAAAACACTGTGAGACTGCAGTAAGTTACACACCACATTAAATTCCACAACATGGCGCTATAAAAGGGGACAGGTGTGTACGGGCCAGGGAGCTGGAATAGGAGGTTCCTACAATCGGGCACTCTTTGCTCACCTGCAACAAATTTTGGCAAATCAATTTTGAGGAGGGACACAGCACAAGCAGTTTCCTTTAACGAAGGGTCACAAGGACAGACCTGCAACCCTCCCGATTTAGGCGGGAGACTCCCGATGTCAAGGCTAGTCTCCCCCCTCACGTTTCAAGCATCCACAAACAAGATTCCTCTGAGATTCAGCTGACAGGCCTTGCTATTGTGTAACGTCCGAAATCTTACAGCAAGACTCAGCGTGGAGAGGCAGGGGGCACTAGAAGGGGTGACAAACCAACAAAGCACCATTCCCAAGCAATAGGCCTTTCAAAGACCTGTGAAGTACTCGGTGGCACTGTGTGGGTGCCCGTAAAACTGTTTCAGGCCAGGCTGCCACACATGGGGGGGGGGGGGGTTGCACCGCCACCTGTTAATTGGGACACCCTCTCTCTGCCTGGCAGTGCACTCCATGAAGAAACAAACGTGCATTTGGTCCGGCAGCAGCACAACTTTAATAGCCCATACATGGCAGTAAGCCGATTCAAGGCAGCATTCTACGGGGGGCAGACACACATTGAAGTGGGGGATGGGATTGGCCATCCCGGTGCAAGGTTCTCCGCTCACGCACCACCCACCCCCCCTCTCAGAAAAACAATAACATTTTACTCCCTCACCAGAAAAAGGTACACTTACCTTAGATTCAAATCACAACACTCGAACCTCTCCTTCGCAACTGCTCACAAACACATGCTCGCCGGGAAATACAATACTGCCTCAGCAGTCCGCATCGTGTTTCAAACGCGAACATTTCAGGGGTGAGTACAAACCACTACTTCTAACATTAAAAAAAAAAAAAAAAAAAAGGAGACAAATTCGACAGAGTCCGGTTGCGCACATCCCAAAACAGTCCAGCTGGTGAGTTTTAGGAAACTTGGAGCCAAAACACACTGAGGGCACTGGGGACTACATTGCCACAACACAAGGGGAGGAAAAAAAAAAAAATACAGAGGTCACGTGTCAGCAGCACACACAAAATGATACAAGCGGGGCCTCTGGCTGCAACGTAAAGCACTACCTGCCGTTAACTGACAAAGTGCCGCTCCTCCCCTTCCTCCCCAAACTCAGTCGTTTGCCGGGACAATAACTCAAGGGGTTCAAATGCGAGGTGCACAATGCACCGCGAATAATAAATCCGCTTTCTTTGTGGGAGGCTTTCAGAAAAACACATTTGGGGACAGGCGCCTTCATTACAATATTACAGAAAGTGAGAAGGCAGTTTACAGCGTCTCCCATTAAGCCCCAAAGCTAAAGCACGCACAGGGATGTGGTCTGTCGGATTAAAATGCCGAATTTGGTGCAGGAAAACAGGGATAGAGCCTCGAGGTCGCGTCCACAGCCGGTGATTCTGTGCTAATCACTTCATCTCCCCGTGCATAAATGTTTAATGTAAATACGATGATACGTAAAGCGCACAAAAACCTTCGGGTCGAGTGCGCGCTATATAGAAAGATGCAAAATGAACCCCCCCACCCCAAAAAAAAAAACTGGCGTCACTACAGGTCGGGCAGGATGCATAATGTTTCCAGACTTAAATAGAGATTTTGGCCCATTTAAATGCCCCGGAGTAGCGTACAATGACTAGCACTACATCTAAAGCAAAGTGTGCATCCAGCTATTCTTCTTTTTGCCAGGGTAGCTTCGTGGCTCCATGCGGTAACAAAACCAATTTAAAAGTTATGTGGCCAGGACTTTAAGTCGGATGAAACAAGCATTTGCAATGCAATAGGTCTCGCATTTGCAAAAGTTTAAGCTATTGGCATTGTTCATGACAATGCCTTTTTTAATCTATTTTATAAAACAAACACATAATGGCATTTATTTATCATTTACAAAGCCAATAGCTAGTGTTGCATTATTATTAGCAATGCCAGCTGCTCACACTTTTATAATGCGAGACCTATTGCATTGCAAATGCTTGTGCTGGAGGGTGTGGGCTCTGTAGCTCATTCCAGGGCAGCGCTGGCACCATCCCGTTGTCTCTCCACTTCCCGCCCCCTTGCCGCAGGCCTTCTAACTTCGCGGGCTGCGCGGGGGGGGTGCTCTTGCAGCGCTCCTCGGCCGCCTGTGTGTCCCTCGCGCTCTTCGGCGTCGCTGGCTGCCTGCAGCCGCCATTACCTGTTTCACACCTCGCAACAGACGCACACGCGTCGTGGGCTGGTGCACACACCCACTTGCTAGTGCCCTCGGTCGTTTAGACCCTCTCCATCCCCCGCAGCAGGCTGTTGTTCTTCCCGGGCCGCGCGGGGGAAAGGGTGCTTCTGCTGCACTTCTCCGGCCGCGGACCGGGCACTTCCTTTTCGTCTCTTCTCACCCCGCCGCAGCAGCCTCTCCTTTCATACGCTGTGCGGCGGGATGGGTGCTGGTGTCTCGCTTGACTGCGGGTGGGCTCTGCTTTACTGGGTGAGCCGCTCTCCTCCGGCCACGGGCCGGATGCTTACTTTGGGCTCCTCACCCGCCTTCCATACGTGGCGCAGCGGGCATGTAGCGCTTCCCCCAGGGGTGGAGGAGCGGAGTGGGCACCCGCTGTCTCCTGTTTACTTTTCGGGCTCACCTCTGGTTTACAGGCCTCCTCCTTCCCGCGGGTGGGCTCCGCGTGGTTCCCTCCTGTTGCGAGGGTCGTGGCCGACGCGGGTGGGCTCCGCTCGGACCACTCATCGACCGGGCACGGCGGCAGGCTCGACGGGGTCGGGGTGGGCACCCGACCTCCTCCTGCGGGGCCACGGCGTCGCGGCCGATGCGGGTGGGCTCTGCTCGGCTTGACTTCACCACGGGGCACAGCGGCAGGGTTTGACGGGGTCGGGGTGGGTACCCGACTTCCTCGGCGCTTTCCGCCTGCTGGGGGGGCCATCACGCAGGCATCTCTCCCCCTTTTGCTACAGCTGGGCTGCTGCACGCACGGGCACAGCCCCCTCATCGCCAGTGTAATGTTGGGCCCTAGGCCCTCATGCTAGGTAAAGGACTGGCGCAGACACATGGTTGGGGTAGTGGGAATGGCCACAAGCACGTGCGCTCGGCCCTTTTATTGTCCGCGTCACCTGACACAGTGACGTCGGTGGTGGGTGGGCATACAGTGTGATTCATTAGGTTGGAACACTAGAACGTGTCCATGCAGGGACACTACACCCCCCATCAAGGCTTACAAGCGCATCGGGCAAGGTGTGCAGCCTTTTTTTTCCCTTGCGCACCTCCGGAGTACTTGGATAACCTGCGACATAGTCCAGAGAACAAAACACATTGGTGGCCGCAGGCGCTTTCATGGCGCCACAAGGTGAGTCTGGAGGTACCTGAGAGTGTAGCTTGTTTTTTATTTTTCCGATCACGGTCGGCGGCAGTCACTCTATGTTCACCATATATTGACAGCTTTCTAATTCTCATTGCTCCTGTGTAAAACGCAAAGCGACGACGCTCATAAATAGTGTAAGAAAGGGAAGCAAGTCTAAACCACAGCTTTCCCCTCTGCGCATAAACTACATATACCAGAATGCACTAGGTTGCCTCGGGTTGATATTTCTTGGTTTGTAAAATAACTGCATAGGGAAGACGCAGTGTGTGTCCCAGCATAGTTACCTTGTCACCTTAAATCACTACTGTATCGCAACATTTATATCATTTCCCACATTCAGCCAGTTCTGCCTTTTTAGCGATCAACACATTGCGTTCTGGGACTTGTTTCGAATTTTACACCGTATGACCCCAAACATCCGGGATACAGAGGAGCGCTGATGGCTCAATGCCAGAACTGACCCAAGGGGACACCAGGCGCGCAACACCCATTGGACTCACAGGGCTTCAGCCCCCCCCCCCGTCGTGTGTGGCAGCCCGGGATGAGACAGCTTCCCGGCGCACACAAAGCCGCACCAGAGAACTTCACAGGTCTTTAAAAGACCATTTGCATGTTAATGAGGCCTTCACCCCTTCTAAGAGCCCCTGCAGCTCCACTCTGCCTATGGCTTAAAAGATTCAGCCCCCCCGAAATTTTTTCTTAGCCCCCCCCCCCCCCCCCCCCCCCAAATGTGGCTCTAGTTGCGCCTCTGGGGGACACCTATGGGTTGCCAGTATCAGGCCCGGACTGGCCGTAGCGGGCACCGGGCAATCCCCCGGTGCGCCGCATGGGTGGGGCCGGTTTTGGGCCCCTGGGGGCCGTTTTTGTTACAGGGCCGTTTTTGCAGCATAGCTGCAAAATCGGCCCTGTAACAAAATCGACCGAAAATCGGCCCTGGCAAAGAGCTCGGCGGCACCCCCAAGACCCGGGGGGCCGGCCGAGCACTTTGCCAGGGCCGGTTTTGGTTCCCAGTCCGGCCCTGGCCAGTATGGGCTCTTGGGAACTGCAAGTAAGCAGACTGAAGTTATTCTTTCTAACCTGTCGGCAGGGCACTGAGGTCTCACGGAGTC
Source organism: Triturus cristatus (assembly GCF_964204655.1). Lineage (NCBI taxonomy): Eukaryota > Metazoa > Chordata > Amphibia > Caudata > Salamandridae > Triturus > Triturus cristatus. The sequence goes on from NC_140590.1 coordinate 564,393,673, forward strand.
TGGCCTCGCCAGGGGTCCAGACGGAGTTAACTCTGCTGACAAGAATCCGGTGCCAGAGATTGTGCCTCTAAGGGCGAGCGAGGCCTTTAGCCACCAGCGAAGGGGCCCTTCATCCAGCACAGGCACACAAACCAAGTAATGCAGCAGCTCAGGAGCAGGAACTGCAGTCCCCGCTCAAATAAACACAGGCGAGGCTGGTGCACGGCGAATCGCCAACCCAGGCAGCAGTTTGCCATTATTGGGGCGAGTACAGTAGTAGGGCCCTGATTGCCTCGTATGAACACTTAACCACGGGCTGTGTGGGGGGTGGGGACATGTAATACAATTAATTGAGGTTTTTTCCGATCACGAAGAGACCCCTCGCTGCCCATCTCTGCGGCCAACACAGCAGTAGGGCACTGCGGGCATCATGCACGGGCTACTTTTCCTTTCTTGTAAATATATCAAAAGCATTTCTTGTTATTTCTTGTTTATGACTGTAGCAAGCACTGTATTCCGATGCTTCTTGTCCCGCACATGCTTTACAGCACATGCTGCGCGGCACGTTCATTTAGGGCCGGAGGATTGTGATGCGGGGCGGTCACTTATAACAGGCTCTTTCACCTCTGGGCGACCTTCGAAGTGGGGGATAGGAGAACCCGCGTGCACACATATCGGGAAGCTTTGGCCGCCCTTTCCCACCTACATTGTTATATTTAATATCCTCAGATGTCTTTCAACAGGCTTTCAACTGCTGTTTAATTGGTGAGGCTATAAACACTGTTACAGGGATACAGGTGGTGAAATGCTTACTGCCTCCGTACATAAGGAAATAAAGGGACTACAAGTTGAGAGGATTTTACCGTATGGCTGCTTTTCAATGGGTTACTGCAAAAGGGGGGGGGGGGAGGGGCTCCATATACATGTTCACAATGGCTGCACAATTTAGCGGTGTTCCATTTGCACCCCATTCCGCACAGCCCTCCACTATAGGGGCAAGACTTGTCTGCTGCTTTCTATTCCTATAGGTTTCCGTAGAGGGGTGTCACTGCAGTTGCTCGAGTTTCAGAAGAAATACAGCGGTAGCATTGTTGTCTGTTCTTAGATCTGAGATGAGCATGTTTAGATGTGTTTTCCTTTACTTGTCTGTGTGATGGTTAATGAAGTGTTCCTCTGTGACTGTCAGCCTGTCCGTAGTAGTTTTGTCCTTCTTACTCTGTTACTGTCTGTAGTTATGTCATTATCTCCACGCGCTTTCCTTGGCTTCCTGGGCGCTCTTTGGAGTTTCTACATACCTCGCTAGCCGTGAGGGGAACGGCTCTCCTACCCGGAGCTTCTGGGCAACCTGCTGCAGTGCCGTGAGGGGAACGGCGGTTCTCGCGTAAACTACCATCCCCAGCATTCCCTCTCCCGGGCGCCTGCCTACAGCGTCATCAGGCTGCGCCGGGGAGGGTTAAAGGCTGGGACGAAGAGCCGCTGCGCGGGACGCGCTTTCCTTGGCTTCCTGGGCGCTCTTTGGAGTTTCTACATACCTCGCTAGCCGTGAGGGGAACGGCTCTCCTACCCGGAGCTTCTGGGCAACCTGCTGCAGTGCCGTGAGGGGAACGGCGGTTCTCGCGTAAACTACCATCCCCAGCATTCCCTCTCCCGGGCGCCTGCCTACAGCGTCATCAGGCTGCGCCGGGGAGGGTTAAAGGCTGGGACGAAGAGCCGCTGCGCGGGACGCGCTTTCCTTGGCTTCCTGGGCGCTCTTTGGAGTTTCTACATACCTCGCTAGCCGTGAGGGGAACGGCTCTCCTACCCGGAGCTTCTGGGCAACCTGCTGCAGTGCCATGAGGGGAACGGCGGTTCTTGCGTAAACTACCATCCCCAGCATTCCCTCTCCCGGGCGCCTGCCTACAGCGTCATCAGGCTGCGCCGGGGAGGGTTAAAGGCTGGGACGAAGAGCCGCTGCGCGGGACGCGCTTTCCTTGGCTTCCTGGGCGCTCTTTGGAGTTTCTACATACCTCGCTAGCCGTGAGGGGAACGGCTCTCCTACCCGGAGCTTCTGGGCAACCTGCTGCAGTGCCGTGAGGGGAACGGCGGTTCTCCCGTAAACTACCATCCCCAGCATTCCCTCTCCCGGGCGCCTGCCTACAGCGTCATCAGGCTGCGCCGGGGAGGGTTAAAGGCTGGGACGAAGAGCCGCTGCGCGGGACGTGCGCGGGCTGCGCCCGGGTGAAGCCCGGGCCAAGGGCGGGCCCGTCCTTGCCCGTCAAAGCCCTAAAAGGCTGGGCTGGGCCTATTCCCTAACATTTGTGGTGGGACTTCGCTCTGCCACAGCTCTCCTCGTCGCTGCTGTAAGGAGTTGGCGCCAAGAACTGTGAGTTGCCAGTGGGATACGCTACTATTGTTTTGCTGTGCACCATATCAAGCTTCAGTGCTATACTAATGGAAGGCGGGTTGCTCGCTAATAAGTGTGGCCGTACTTGCCCCAGTAGCATGTCTAAAAGGAGGGCTGGTGGTAAACAGGGGGGAACACTCGACGATTATCTAATAAGAGCAGAGTCAGCTTTGAACCTCGAGATTCAAGCGGTGGAACGTAGACTCTCCCTAGATCCCACCAATTCTTCCCTTCCATGTGCCCAGATACAGACTGGCTCGCCTGCATATGATCATACTAGCCCTATTGATGGTATCACCTCTCCTCCCGCACTTACTCCCCCCGTGAAGGAATCTTTGGGCCCAGTTCAGGGTTATGCTTCCATTCAGAGTCCTTCCACGGTTACAACAAGAGGGAGGATGGCCAATAAAGCTAAAGGCAATACAAAAGTCGTTATTAATAAACAACCGAGAGGTCAGGGAAAGAGTAAACTTATTGTCGAGTCGCTCTCTCTTAAGCCTAGCGGGCCCCCTGTAGAAGGGAGTGTTTTGGACCTAAACATTATTCCTACTAGCCAGGCCCAGTTACAACCTCTTTTGGATTTACTTCTTGCCGGCCTTAAAGATCATCTATCCTGTCTCGTTGTACCTGTACACCAAAAATTGGATCTTGTAGCCAATAGGTTGGACCAATTGGAAGCTAGATTTTCTGGTAACAAGAGCTTAGTCCCAGGGCCCCCCTTGCCATCAAACGGGGTGTTGTCAGTGGAGGTGCCCAACGAGGCTGGTAGCTCAAGACCACCAAGACCAGTGGGGGTAATGCCTTTGCTACCATCTATAGGGGAAGAGAACGTTACCGCCCCAGGTCATGCTGCTGTTACCGACAGGAGTATTTATACTCGTCATGACCTGCAAAGACGCCCCTCTCAAGTCAACAGGGTTGGTACTGAAGGGGTGGGAGCGGGGCTCTCTCCACCCCCCACTAGTCTACACCTTCCGCCCCAAGCCCCCCCTTACACGATCATCCTGGCAAATGTTCCACCACTCCTGGAAGGATCTTACGAACATTGGTCCAACCTTAAGAATAAATCCCTTCATTACTTGAGTTCCAAAATTGGTAACAGCAAGGCCCTATTTGATGACTTCAATATGGTTAGACGTATTAATTGGATCGGTCAGTCCCACAAGTCTTTTCCTGGGGATTGTGTTGTGTTAAGCTTCAGGTCACCTGCTCTAGTCAAGTACATACTGGAAGCTGCCCACCACCTCCCCCATGCCCCTAACACAATTAAGATCCTCCCTTTGGGCTTCTTTTATAGGCCAGGCTTTTTACAACCCCTACGGGAAAATTGTAATTTTCCAACATTTCCCGTCAGGTCTGACATGCCCCTTGCGACTTTCAACCGCTTTGATATTCTTTCTACACTGGAGGATAATGATTGACACATGGATGGCTCCCTACGTACCCCAGTGCTTGCTCTAGGGTTGGTGGGTCCTTATTGTCATCTGAGCCACAATTTTATGATCAAGACACCCCCCCTAAAGATCGTTCCTGTTTGATTATCTCACCTGGTCACATCTTGATACCATCTGTTGAAACGTTCGATTCTCATCATGTCTCGGGTCAAGCAGCTGAAACCAGGGTCGAGAAGTCTACATTAAAATTGGGCTCCTGGAATATTGCAGGGCTGGGGTCAAAGCTCGAGATCCCTGATTGGGCTGATGTTATTGACGAGTTCGAAATATGGACATTTCAGGAGACTTGGGCACTGCATCCTCACTTTCGTACAGGGGTTTTGAATTTCCACAAACCTGCTGTTAAGAGCCATAGAGGCAGACCCATGGGGGGCTTAACCACCTGGATCCGTCAATGTGAAGGTGTTATTGTGTCAGAGGTTCCAATTGATAGTCCTGATATTTTGATAATCAGGGTCAAATCTTGTAGCGGCCCGATTTTCTTATAATTAACATCTATGTAAGAGGTCTCCCGGGAGGCAAGTGCTCTCCCACTTGTCTACTACTGGAGAATTTTCTGGAGACCGCTTCTATGTTCACGTACAAGATTGTGGCTGGAGATTTCAATGTTTGTTTTGAGCCATTGGGGGCCGATTGTGGGGACTTCACCGAGGAAGAAGATTCATCCTGGGGTGTTCCCATGTTGGAGCTGGAACCAGTTAACAAATGGTCTCAAGCTGCTCTTTTTATGAAGGGTTTATGTTTAAATCAGGGCATGAGAGCAGTAAATGGGCGAACTAAATCTGACAGGATGGGGAGGTTTACATTTGACAATGGTAGGTCAGGGAGCCGAATTGATTATATATTAGCCAGCTTGGATTTGTGGCCACTCATAGACGACATGGTGGTAGTAAGTAGAGTCGAGAGTGATCACAATCCCCTTGCACTGTGTATCAAGGTTAATACTTTTGCAGCCTCCCCTACCTACCCAGATGGCAGTTCCCCTATAGATGTCATTGTTACCAACAATCTTAGAAGGGTGAGATGGCCGAAGATTGCCACCTGTGAATCTTCACGTGTGGCCATCAGGGAATTAATCAACAGTACCCTGGTCACACTTAATAAAATGGAATCCCAAAACTTGATTAAGGATAACATCCGGGATACCCACAACAAACTCTTCGCGGAGCTCAAAACTTTTTTTGTGAAAAGCCAACCCGCCACCGGTAGGGGTAAAGAGTTGAGACCACGTACATGGTTCAACAAGGATTGCAGAATGGCTCAAAGTGCCCTGAAAGAGGCCATTAAATCAGGCTCTATTTCTATCATCCAAAAGTGTAGACTTGTTTACAAAAACGCCCAACACAAGGCCAAGCAAAATTGGGATGAGGAGCGTTGGAGGGATTTATATCAGGCTTGTCATGATCGCAACATGGTCCAATTCTGGCATCTCCTTAAATGGGGTAACTCCCCCTCGGATATTCGCCCCTCTAATCAAGTAGAACCACAACAATGGGTAGCGTATTTTGAGGAACAATTTAAGGTTGGTGCTTTAACGGACAGGCAGTTTTCTTGTCCTCTAGTAGTTGAAAATACATTAAAATTTACCCCTGATGAAACCAAGTTAGTCCTACGCTCGATCAAGAGTGGTAAAGCCCCAGGACCTGACTGTATCCCTCCTGACCTATTTATTCAGGAACAAGATGTATGGATTCCTTACTTGACCCTCCTGGCTAACGCCCTTGCGGGTGGTGCTGTAGTCCCTGACTCGTGGCTCGGGGCAGAGATACCCATTAGTCTAATAGACGCAGTACAAAAAATTATTGCCCGCCTTGTACTCGGTCGTATCCAAATTTGGATGTCTGACTTTGACGTGCTGTCTCCACTTCAGGCAGGGTTTCGGTCCCACACTGGGACCCTGGACCAAGTATTCAGGGTAGTACTTCTGTATTGGAAGGTTGTCTTTCTGGGGGGAAATGCAGCCTTTGTAGACTTAAGGTCTGCGTTTGACCTTGTGCCGAGGGACAAGCTATGGAAAGTTCTCTTGGACATGGGCATGCCAAAAGATCTGGTTTCTTTTTTGGTCACCATACATGAAAATACGTACGCCCGTGTCCGATGGGGTAAACCCGGGGAACTGACCGATAGATTTAAAGTATCCAAAGGTGTACGACAAGGGTGTGTACTCGCACCCACCCTGTTTTCTTTATTTATCAATGGGGTTGTAAACTACTTCTTAAATAGCCCTACAGATGCACCTACATTGGCAGGAATGAAGATTCCCCTGCTCATGTTCGCGGATGACACCCTTTTGATCTCGAGGACAAGACAGGGACTGCAGTTGGCCCTGTCTCGCTTCGAGATCTTTTGCCGCGAGCATGAGTTGGAAATAAACGTTGGGAAGACCAAGTTTATGGTTTTTCGTGGCCCTCGGCGGGTTAAGGCGGAGGTGTGTTTGGGTGGTGTCAACTTATCCCAAACGGCAGTATTTACTTATCTTGGAGTCACTTTTAGCGAGACGTGCAGCTGGTCTCACCAGCTGGATCTTCTCGCGCTCAAGCATGCCCAGTTGGGAGGAGCTTTGTTGAAAGAGCACAAACACTCTTTAACAAAACCAATAGCCCCACTCATGAAGATCTACGGCTCCAAGATTTTACCTGCAATTTTATATGGAGCTGAGATCTGGGGCTTTAATAATTTGTCCAAATTGATAACTGCCCAGAATAAATTCCTCCGGTCAGCTATTGGGCTTCCCCAATCCACTCCACGCATCCCTCTTTTGTTTGACCTGGGAATTCAGCCTATAGAGGACTGCGCAGGGTATAGACCCCTGGCGTTCTGGCGCAGCTTGTGGACGACCCCCGAACTATCTAACTATGCAAAAGCCCTTCTGGAGATCAAAGGGTTGGAGGGGTCGCATAGGATTCCCTGGTTGTCTAGCATCAAAACCCTGTTATATGATCTCGGGATGCGTGATCTATGGGTTAACCCTGATACAGAAGTCTTCCCGGCAAAAAAGGTGCTTAAGGATGCGTACTGGAATTACATTAAGAATAGGAGATGTGCTTCCCTTACAGGTTCCACAATGACTGCTTCTTTCCTAGTTTTTAAGGATGACTCTGTCTATGAAAGTTACTGGGATACCATCTTGAAGTTCCTAGATCGTAAGTTGTATCACCAGTTCAGAGTGGGCGCTCTACCACTGCGAGGACTCACCAAAAGTTGGAGTCCTCTTGGTAGTGATAAATGCCCATTCTGTGTTGACAAGATTGAAACCATGGACCACTTCCTTTTTTGTTGCCCAACTTATCAACTTCCTAGACGTATTTGGCTTCGACCTGCATGCAGACTAATGAGCACTCGATCTGCACAGGTCGCTAGTAGAATTTTGAAAACCGATACTTCCACTCCTATAGTAATTGGTGTTGCTAAATGTATTAGTTGGGCATGGATCCTTAGGGCCAGGAAATTGAAGCCGTAATCTGTGTTATCTGCTGCCACACAATAGTATCTACTTTGGTCCATGGCATAAACGGCACGTCTCTTTTTGCACTTTATTGTATTTTTTAACATGATTTGATCATTTTTAATCTACTATTTTATCTACCATTTTAAAGGTTTTACAGTCTATTTTTGTATTTTACATGAATTGTTTTGTAGTCGAATTGTCTAATATGTGTAGTATGTCTTTTATGATGCAAATCGAATAAAGACTTTTTGACAGACTGACTGATTATCTCCATGTGCGTGCTGCTCTTTAAATTCCTTTGTGCTGCATTAGAGTGGCTGTGTGCAGTTACGGTAGGTTTGCAACTGTAACTGTGTCTGTGTGCTTGCATCTGCATGGTTGCCTGCTTGCATCTGTCGTCCTACCTGTGTCAGTCGCAGTGTATGTGCACATTTTCTTCTGTCGCCATATCTGTCGTTGTGCACGCTAGCATCGGTCTTTTGCAAATGTCCTCTACCTTCCTGGTGCTGTGGTTGTAATGCATTTCACTCAAATAATAGGTTTCTATATTTTGAAATTCATAATAATTTGGAATGTATTTTTGTGGAGCACTCAAGCTTGCCCGAGAGGATCAGGTCCGAGCAGCAGGCTCACAGCGTGCCTCGAAGCCTTTCTGCTGCTCTCGACAGCCACGGCGTAGACTAACAGGTCAGTCCTCTTCAGCTGATGTAAAACTGAAATGCAGCATATTGCAGGAAAGACGAAATATGCTCCAGCTCTTAACAACTTTATACATCCCAAGGGCCCCCTGCTTCAGCTAAATAACCTAACTGGCAGTCGCTTTTCATCTTTACAGTGATGGCCCCCCTTTTTTACCTCCTTTATCTTCCTGCACCCTCCTCCTTTCCAGTGCATGTTCCTAATCACATATGTTAATTTACCTTACCTCTTCTATTCCTGTTCAGTCCTCCTCTCTCCAACTCTTTCACCACTCCCCCTTTGCACCATTGTTTCCTCTCTTCCCTGCCGTTTGCTGTCCACCTCAGATCCTACTTCTCTCCATTGACCTTCTCCTTCCTCGTCACTATTCCAATCTGTCTCCCTTTGCCTGCTCCACCCATTCTACATACTTTCTCTCCACTCAAATTCTTTTTCTCAATTCACCTTCCTCTCTTACTAATTTTTAAGTTTGCAAAAGAAATAAAAACCTAAAAATATAATCTTGTCTATTATACTACACACTAAATTATCCGACCGTGGCTAGGTTGTGATTGCGCAAAATCAATAATAGTATACACAGAAGGTGAATTGACAAAGCGAAAAATGCTCACGGGAACAATATAGGGAACAGCCACTTCAGATCTCAAAATCCTCCACTACACAAGGTAATCGACGATAAACAAGTACACAATGGTTTGTTCCAGAGCAAAAAAGAGAGCAGTGTTTATTATAGGGATAACAGTTGTATAAGAACAAGGTGCAATCCATATGTATGAGGATATATCTTCTTTATTGTCTCAGTTGTCCAGGTCACATGTTCTATAAATTCAACCAAGGATATATGCAGCCAATACGTGTTTCGTCTTAGGGCAAATGGCCCCAACGACTTCCTCAGGGCTACAAGATAATAAAAAAAATTACTCATCAGACAATGTCTCATTACTAATCACATATGTTGCTGTGAACAGCATGCCCCATTCAAATAATAACATCAACGAAAGACCCAGAAAATAAGAAAAAATAAGAGAAAGATAAAAAGACGAAATATAAAAAGACACCTCTGTGATAATCACTATAGAATTACATAGTGTGTCAGAGAAAATTCAGTCGTTGATAAGGATATTTAGAAGTGTAAGAAAGAATCAGTGTGAAAGTAATCCAAACATCATAAAAAGGAAGAAAAGAGGATGAATAATGCAACTCAAGAGCTCAATTATAGGCTCAGGTCATATATCCCCTAAGATATTACCGCATAGTATAGTGACTAAAAAATCATTGTAATTGATATAGGTATCCACCAAACACGGAGAATACAAGAGTAACCACTAAACTCTCTCGTATGCAATACAAGTGCAATGTCCTCATAGTATCACAATTTACGATTTAATTTGTGCGTAAAAATATATATATATATGTGACACTCACCATAAGCAATAAAGGTTCTGCTTGAGTGTCATCTAGTGCAATAATATGCGTGACGAGTACGATAAGCAAGTCAGTCAATATTTTAAAACTATACAGTACAATGCCAGATATCTGAAAGATAAATAAGGATCAAAAGTTTAGAGTATTGGCCTACCTGGCGGGTTACTAAGATTTTTGTGGATTTTAGGAAGGGAATACATACATGGATATCTAGGTTTATCCGTCTCGAGAAATAGAAATTCTTCGGGGGATAAAAGGCTATTTGCGGGCCTGCTCATCATTATTTTGATCTGCTATGTTATCCTAACCCACCTAATCTGAATCTTCTGTTCTGTAGTTCTGGTTGATGATCAATCGGAATAATTATGATACATGTTGAGGTATTTTTACTACAATTGCACTTTATTGGAGTAGCTGTAAATGAATGATCTTAATCTAATCTTCTGTTCTGTAGTTCTGGTTGATGACCAACTGGAATAATAATGACAATGTGGTGAGATTTGTACTATAACTGCACTTTATTGGAGTATCTGTAAATAAATGATCTAAATTGTCACTCTCATTTATATATCATTACTAGCAAGATGGAATACTAATACTTCCACATAAACTGTCAAAATACCGTTCAAACACTTATTCTGTTTTTTATGTTGGTTTTCCGTTTATAATATTATAAAATCTTGATGTTTGATCTTCCAAGCCATCATTCTGTACTGATATGTATTATGTATCTAAATGTCATAATTCATGCCCATTTATTTTGGATCATAGTACCTTTCATACCGATGTTATGATTGATTTGTAAACTGTTGTATACCGCTGTGATCTCTTTGGGACGTTTGGCCTTACTATATTCTAAACGCTAAAGATACATGCTCCTTTGCTATTTATACATAATGACTCCTTTTTCGCGGTAGTTTTCTCTTATGGGTTGTTCTGGTGATATTGTGGTTGGCGATGCGATGACTTTTGGAAACACACAACTGTGTTCATACTCTAAGTTAGGGTTACATTTACTGGCTTATATATATTTGACGATTTAATTTGGTTTTAAACATTATGACGCTTAACACTCTTAAGTTACTTTTGTATTTATACGTCAAAACTTGGGTTCTTTCACTGATAATCACCCTTTAAAGATGGCGACTCCCATACAAACGGTTTGTTCGTCAGTCCTTCCTCTAAATAATCATTAGTGACGCACACGCTGGGACGAGCCCCTATATATTCGGGACCATCATGGCGCCCGTTTGCTTTACTCACACCGGACCCCAGATACTTATCGGAGTACTCTCCGCATATCAGGTATGATTTCGGGTGCATTATGGATGTGCTTTTTGTTACCGCCTAGTAGTTTCCTTGCGCTTCGGAAACTCTAATCATTAATACATGTCATAAACTATGGCTGCACACAGAGGCGTCCGTACTATTGAGTTATGAGGGAATGATGCTCCCTCTGATTGAGAACTGTTGTTTAGATGGGAATCTGTTGTGTGTTTCTGATGGAGAGACAATGGTATATCCCCTTTGTGTTTTCAGACTACTCACCTCCGTATGAAAATATATGCTGACTGGGACATATTTTCGGAGTCATATCTGAGGTAACTTTATCCTTTAGACCGATGTTCCGTGGTTTTTCCCTTTACTTATGATAAATGTTACTGAATTTTGCTTATCAGTCCACAAGGGTAGCTTTGTCATAAATTGTTGAATCTTATCGACACCTTGAGACTTTTGTTTTGACGTTTTTAAAACCGTGACATAGGAACTCTAAACTTTTGATCCTTATTTATCTTTCAGATATCTGGCATTGTACTGTAATGTTTTAAAATATTGACTGACTTGCTTATCGTACTCGTCACGCATATTATTGCACTAGATGACACTCAAGCAGAACCTTTATTGCTTATGGTGAGTGTCACATATATATATATATATTTTTACGCACAAATTAAATCGTAAATTGTGATACTATGAGGACATTGCACTTGTATTGCATACGAAAGAGCTTAGTGGTTACTCTTGTATTCTCCGTGTTTGGTGGATACATATATCAATTACAATGATTTTTTAGTCACTATACTATGCGGTAATATCTTAGGGGATATATGACCTGAGCCTATAATTGAGCTCTTGAGTTGCGTTATTCATCCTCTTTTCTTCCTTTTTATGATATTTGGATTACTTTCACACTGATTCCTTCGTACACTTCTAAATAGCCTTATCAACGACTGAATTTTCTCTGACACACTATGTAATTCTATAGTGATTATCACAGAGGTGTCTTTTTATATTTCGTCTTTTTATTTTTCTCTTATTTTTTCTTATTTTCTGGGTCTTTCGTTGATGTTATTATTTGAATGGGGCATGCTGTTCACAGCAACATATGTGATTAGTAATGAGACATTGTCTGATGAGTAATTTTTATTATTATCTTGTAGCCCTGAGAAAGTCGTTGGGGCCATTTGCCCTAAGACGAAACACGTGTTGGCTGCATATATCCTTGGTTGAATTTATAGAACATGTGACCTGGACAACTGAGACAATAAAGAAGATATATCCTCATACATATGGATTGGACCTTGTTCTTATACAACTGCTATCCCTATAATGAACACTGCTCTCTTTTTTGCTAGGGAACAAACCATTGTGTACTTATTATACTACACACCACTATCCTCTATACAACACCGTTCTATAACACTGCTCATTACTACTATTTATACACTAAACTCCACTATACGGCGAGACCTATTGGCATTGCCAATGCTTGTTATAGTTTGCAAACAAAGCCACATCCAGTATAGGAAAACGCAAAACAAAAATGCATTGGTCATCAGAAGACACATTTTCCTCTTGATATAAACAAACCATGGGGACAAAAGGGCAGGCGCTCACAACCACCCTTTGTGTCAGACTGAAGAGGAACTAACTAGCGTGTTAGAATAGTACTTGTCGATCAGGTTTGTAAAATATATCACAAATCTTTCACATATCCCCGAATGAGTGCCTTTGTATCCAGGCACCGAGGAGAAGCGACAGGAGAATAAACTGAGGCCTCTTCTAGATCTGGTTCCAGTCCAAGGACAAGAAGGAAAGAAATGGAACACTGTCCAAAACCAGAAGAATCTAACTCACACACTCAAACTCCTTAATGGGACAGCAGATGTGGGGAGGCACACATGGAGCAAAGGCATACCACCAATATTTAGATTTCCCATGACAAAAACCATACAGTTAGGATGGCTTGACCTGGGCCCCATACATGGTTTTGGCAATGCAACCCTAAAGCAAACCTCAAAGGCTCAATAACCCCTGCTCCTCTGAAGTGTCTGAGCCAGAAACAGGAGGTTGTGCCTAACACAAATATGGCGTTTCACAGTCCCACAGGCACAGAGAGACTCACACATTTCTTCGCTGTTTGAGCTTTAAAGCCAGCCAAAGGCCGAGGCTGAGGGCAGCTAGTGGCCAGGTGCACAGATGTGCGGATCTGCCACAGCCTGGGGGTCTTTCCTCTTGCCAGATAAGCTCTCTGTAGTTTATGTGTTCATGAGAGTGGTGGTGAGCCTATGAAAGGTAAATACCATACCAGTTTTTTTAAACCACTCACAACTGGTATTTCATAATATAATGTTGCTTAAAGTCAAGCTTAACAAAAAGGCACCTTAACACCATTCAGGGTATAGCAACGGGATCATAATTACTCTGCGGTGTTCCCTCTGTCAGCCAGTCAAAAGCCTGATTCGCCCTCTAATACTTAGACCCTTTGAGCTATTCTAAGATAAAGCTTAGATAATACTCACTGCAGGGGCCCCAGATTGAGTCCTTTGCAGCCTTTTACCTTCCGAATTCAGATACAACATCCCCCCTGGACATTTGTAAGTGCATGAGTATATAACATGAATATCATAGATTGGATCCAAAGAACGGTAAGATCATTCACTTTCGTCATGCTTGAGGGCGGAGGAATGAGGTTGTTGCTAATGGAAGTTAGATCGGTTATGTTGATTTTTCTAAGGTCTTTGGACCTTGTCTAATCAATCAATCAATCAATCAATCAATCAATCAATCAATCAATCAATCAATACACTTGTAGAGCGCACAACTCACCCATGCGGGTCTCAAGGTGCTGGAGGGGCGGGGGTGCTGCTACTGCTCGAACAGCCAGGTCTTGAGGAGTCTCCTGAAGGCCAGCAGGTCCTGAGTCTGTCGTAGGCGGAGGGGGAGGGTGTTCCAGGTTTTTGCGGCGAGGTGAGAGAACGATCTGCCGCCGCTGGTCGCTAGGCGGATGCGGGGGACGGTGGCGACGGCAAGGTCAGCGGAGCGAAGCTGGCAGTTCGGGGTGTAGAAGGTGAGTCGTTCGTTGAGGTACGCTGGCCCGGTGTTGTCGAGAACTTTGTGAGCATGGGTGAGGAGCTTGAAGGTGATCCTCTTGTTGACGGGGAGCCAGTGTAGGTCTTTCAGGTGGGCTGTGATGTGGCTGTGGCAGGGGATGTCGAGGATGAGGCGTGCCAAGGCGTTCTGTATGTGTTGTAGTCGTTTCTGGAGTTTGGCTGATGTTCCTGCGTAGAGAGCATTGCCATAGTCCAGTCTGATGCTGACGAGGGCCTGGGTGACTATCCTTCTGGTACCAGTGGGGACCCATCTGTAGATCTTGCAGAGCATGCGGAGGGTGTTGAAGCAGGAGGAGGGGACGGCGTTCACTTGCTTGGTCATTGACAATGCAGAGTCCAGGATGACTCCCAGGTTGCGTGCGTGGTTAGTGGGCGTCGGTGCAGCTCCCAGTGCGGCCAGCCACCATGAGTCATCCCAGGTGAAGGGGGTGGATCCGATGATGAGGATCTCCGTCTTGTCCGAGTTCAGTTTCAGGCGGCTGATCATCATCCATTTGGCGATGGCCTTCATTCCTTCGTGGAGGTTGGATTTGGCGGTGGTGGGGGCATTGGTGAGGGAGAGGATCAGCTGGGTGTCGTCAGCGTATGAGACAATGTTGAGGTCATGCGATCTGGCGATGTTGGCGAGCGGTGCCATGTAGATGTTGAAGAGTGTCAGGCTGAGGGACGATCCTTGGGGTACGCCGCAGATGATCTTGGTGTCTTTAGAGCGGAATGGGGGGAGGCGGACTCTCTGGGTTCTGCCAGTGAGGAAGGAGGTGGTCCAGTCCAGTGCTTTGCCGCAGATCCCTGCATTGTAGAGGCGTGTGTGGAGGGTGTGGTGGCAGACAGTGTCGAAGGCGTCCGAGAGGTCCAGGAGGATGAGGGCCACGGTTTCTCCGTTGTCCATCATAGCCCTGATGTCGTCGGTTGCTGCGATGAGGGCTGTTTCGGTGCTGTGGTTGCTGCGGAATCCAGATTGGGACGGGTCCAGGATGTTGTTCTTTTGAGGAAGGAGGTCAGTTGCCTGTTTACAATCTTCTCGATGACTTTCATCGGGAACGGGAGGAGGGAGATGGGCCGGAGGTTCTTGAGGACCTTGGGGTCAGCTTTGGGTTTCTTGAGTAGGGCGTTGATCTCGGTGGGCTTCCAGCTCTCCGGGAAGGTGGCGGTCTCGAAGGAGCTGTTGATGATCTTGTGGAGATGGAGTGCGATGGTGGAGCTTGCTTTGTTGAAGATGTGGTGCGGGCAGGGGTTGGATGGTGAACCAGAGTGGATGGTGTTCATGATTTTGATGGTGTCTTCGTCGTTGACGTGGGTCCAGGAAAGCAGGGGGTCGATGTCAATGTGGCTGGGGGGCAGTGAGTCTGAGGTGTCTGTGTCTGTCAGGGGGGCCTGGTTGCTGAAGCTGTCGTGGATGTCTGCGATATTGCGGTGGAAGAAGGTGGTTAGAGAGTCACAGAGGTCCTGTGATGGCGAGATGTCGTTGGAGTTGGAGCTCGGGTTGGAGAGTTCCTTCACGATGTTGAAGAGCTCTTTGCTGTTGTGTGCGTTGTTGTCAATGCGCTCATTGAAGGAGGTCCTTTTGGCGGTTCGGATGAGTTGGTGGTGTCTGCGGATGGCGCTCTTGTAGGCTGTGTTGCTGTCTGGTGTCTGTTCGTGGTGCCACTTCTTTCTCGAGCCTACGGCAGGCCTGCTTCGATGCCTGGAGGTTGGCGGTGAACCAGAAGGCTTTTCTGTTGGTGCGTCTGTTCGAGGGTTTCTTGATCGGGGCGAGAGTGTTGGAGCAATCGTCGATCCATTGCCTGAGGTTGAGGGCGGCGGAGTCGGTGTCGGTAGTGTCCGGTGGTGGGTTTCGGGCGAGGGTGGTGACTAGCTGGTCTTCGTTGACTTGGCTCCAGCTGCGGTGGGGGGCCCGTTGTGTGTGGTGGTGCGTGGTAGGCTTCTCGAAGGTGAAGTGAATGCAGCGGTGGTCGGCCCAGTGGAGTTCGGTGGTGTGGCTGAAGGTGACTTGGTTGCTGGCTGAGAGGATGGGGTCGAGCGTGTGTCCGGCGGAGTGGGTGGAAGTCGTGATGAGCTGTTTGAGTCCGAGGTTGACAAGGTTGTCGAACAGTGTGGTGGAGTTGCTGTCGTTGGTGTTCTCGAGGTGGAAGTTCAGGTCTCCGAGGAGGATGTAGTCAGTGGACGCAAGGGCGTGCATGCTGACGACGTTGGCGATGGAGTCGCTGAACTGCAGCCGGGGGGGCGGGTGGTCTGTAGATGAGGGTTCCTCTGAGGGTGGTGTTGGGGTCAGTGTGGATCTGGAAATGCAGGTGTTCGGTGGTGATAAGCGTGTCATTGGTGCTGGTCGAGATTCTGAGGGTGTTTCTGTGGGCGATGGCGATTCCTCCTCCTGTTCCGTTGGTGCGGTCCTGCGGGTGATCTTGTAGCCATCAGGGATGGCTATGGCGATGTCGGGTGCCGAGGAGGGGTTCATCCAGGTCTCCGTCAGGAAGGCGACGTCTGGGGAGGTGGAGGCGAGTAGGTCCCAGAGTTCGATGGCGTGTTTGCGGGCGGAGCGGGTGTTGAGTAGAAGGCATCAGAGGCTTTTGCGACCTACCCCGGTGGGCGTGGTGGTGGTTTGGAGGCTGGTGTAGCGGCAGTTCTGGCAGGAGAAGAGTCCATGGGTCTGCTTCGGGGTGGCATGGAAGCAGGTGTGCGATCGGCCGGCGTTGAGTGCTTGGAGGGTGCTGGCGTCGTAGTGGCGTCGGGTATTCGTGGCGTTCCCGGTGGCCAGGGGGTCTGGCACTGGGCGCGGTCCAGGTGTGGATGGGCACAGACGGGCTTGCCTTAGGAACGTCTTCGGCGCGGCCGCACAGCGGCCGCCATAAGAAGGGGAGGTGGGAGGGAGGAGCAACTGGGAGGTGGGAACGATTGGGCGAGCGAGGGGGCGGGGCTGCAGGGGACACAGAGGCGGGAGAGGCTGAGAACACTAGGAAGGGCTGAAGGGGAGAAACGGACTGAGAACGAAATACAGGGGCAGAAGAAAACAGACTACAGCGCAATTACCATACAATTACCAATACAGTACAATTACAGCTAAGAAATGCAAAGGAATAAATAATACAGAGAAGGGACAGAACGAGCAGACAGATACTTACGGCTCCCCACTGGGCCACCAGGGATGAGGCGCAGGCGGGTGCTTGTGGGTGGAGGAGGGCCCTGAACTCGCAGCGAGAGTTAGGAGCAAGAGACACAGACACAACAGGTGGAGCTGTGCAGCGTGGGGAACGACCTGACTTCAACAGGGTCAAGGGTCACTCTCTTCACCACGCAGCAACCGCCATAAGAAGGGGAGGTGGGAGGGAGTAGCAGCTGGGAGGCGGGAGCGATTGGCGAGCAAGGGGGGCGGGCCACAGGGGATGCAGCGGCGGGAGAGGTTGAGAACACTAGAAAGGGCTGAAGGGGAGAAACGGACAGAGAACAAAATACAGGGGCAGAAGAAAGCAGACTACAGCGCAATTACCATACAATTACCAATACCAATACAGCACAATTCCAGCTAAGAAATATAAAAGAATAAATAATACAGACAAGGGACAGAGCAAGCAGACAGATACTTACGGCTCACCACTGGGCCACCAGGGATGAGGCGCAGGCGGGAGCTTGCAGGTGGAGGATGGCCTTGAGCTCGCACCAGTAGCGAGAGTTAGGAGCAAGGGACACGGGCACAACAGGTGGAGCTGTGCGGCTTGGGGAGCGACCTGCCTTCAGCAGGGTCAAGGGTCGCACTCTTCACCGTGCAGCGGCCGCCATAAGAAGGGGAGGTAGGAGGGAGGAGCAGCTGGGAGGCAGGAGCGATTGGACGAGCGAGGGGGTGAGGCCGTAGTGGACGCAGAGGCGGGAGAGGCTGAGAACACTAGGAAGGGCTGAAGGGGAGAAACGGACAGAGAACAAAATATAGGGGTAGAAGAAAACAGACTACAGCGCAATTACCATACAATTACCAATACCAATAAAGTACAATTACAGCTCAGAAATACAAAGGAATAAAGAATACAGACAAGGGACAGAGCGAGCAGACAGATACTTACGGCTCACCACTGGGCCACCAGGGATGAGGCGCAGGCGGGAGCTTGCAGGTGGAGGATGGCCTTGAACTCGCACCAGCAGCGAGAGTTAGGAACAAGGGACATGGGCACCTTATCCAAGATGAGAAAGGAGATTTGGTAGTGATCTGACCAGTCACAGGGTTTTAAGGATTTCATCTGTATGACAGTTTCATTGCCAATAATTAGATCAAGGGTGGAGCCTCTATTTTGGGTTTGTCCATTACAAGACTGAATAAGGTTGAGGTCCACAAGGAAGGACTTGAAGGTGTTTAATAATTGGTCATTTGGCTCGCTCCATTGAACGTTGAAATGCCCAAAGTAGATCTGGTTAGGGGGTTGGTCAATGTCAATGGAGATGGTCTCCATTAATTCTTCAATGAAACGTAGGATATTTTCAGGAGCTGATAAATCGTGCGGAGTTTGCATAACATCTTGCCATTGTTCCACATTTCAATGTCTATATATTCACAGGAGGACCCTGGACCAGTTTGGGCATGTTTTAGGGTGAGCATAGAGCAATAGATGCATGCTATACCTCCTCCAACTCTTTCAGTTCTTCCCAATCTGATAATGTCATAGTTGGGAGGCACTAGAATGTTCAGAATGGTTGAGGAGGTGTCAATAAGCCCAGTTTCCGTTAAGATCAAGAGGTCATGGTCTTGTGCGAGTATGAGATCGGCGAAGTCAGCTGCATGTTTTACCACTGACCAGCAATTGAGGGGCATAAACTTCATACGTGATGTGGTCACTACTGCCTCTTGGTGTGTTATAGGGACATGTGGTGAATTATGCTTGTTTAAAGTTCTAAAGTTGAGACTAGGTTCTCTAAATGGGTTGGAGGGAATAGTTTGGATATTGATCAGCAAGGGTAAGGAGTCCTTTTGTGTGGTGTTGTATGATAGCAAAGGGGAGTGAAGGTCAGCATCGGATAGATGATCAGTAACCCTCTGGGGTTCTGGAGTAGGGATTGAGAAGGAGTTACGATATCAATTGCAAGGTATGTGGAGTCTTATGGTGGATGAGTCAGGCAAAGAGTGCCTATCAATTGTGGGCGGATTAGAAGCTCGGAGAAATGTGGGAGAGTGAGCTATGCCAGATAGAGCATGTAGATTGAGAGGCAGCTCTAATGCATCCTCATGAAGTGGTCATCAAAGCTAGATTAAGACACATCCTTTACAGAGTGTACTACAATAAAAACACAATCCAATCTGCGACTTGCTTGAGCTGTAACATATCAGAGGGGAAATTCTTTCACACCATTTGGTAATCTGTAGTAATACAGAAATATTGAGCTGAGATTGTAGCAGAGCTGTCCGCTATATCATGGGCCCCTGCGCCAACCACACCACACTTGATGAGCTTTGGCAGTCCCAGTGAGGTTGATCTGCTCAGGCAGCAACTGTTGTTTTATGTGCCAGGCTATGTGAAATCAAAATTACATTGCACAAATGTCGAGCATTACAGCCATCATCACTAAACAAATATGTGCAATGGGGATGACAGCGATTATGGAGGCAGGTAGAGCAGTTTATAAGGGAAGGGTGTGTCCAAAGACATGGAGAGGAAGACTCTATCTTAATGCAAGTCCCGACATGCTGCTAGATGCCAGGGATGTGGGAGTAATTGAAGCGACATAGGAAGAAAGTGGTGGGGGGGAGAAATTTACCTTCAAAATTATTGAGCAACTGGATTTATAGGCATGTGGATATGGTGGTTTTGGGACTGCAATTTAATAGAACTAAAAGTTGAGAATTGCTTTCTTATGTGCTAAATGTGTCATGCAAAAATAAATAAAAATTGTTTAAAAAAACATAAGTTAACTACTGCAAGTTTTCCAACTTATCCTTTGCAGGTTGCATGGATAAATCTGAGGTAGAAGCATAATTGAACAAGCTATTTTACCAAGATTGTAACTTGTGAACCGCGGGTAACACAATGATTTCTGAAACAAAAATATTAAAACAGCAAAAGAACTTACTTAAAATGCAAATCTATGACCTATACTCAGATATTGTCCTCTGAAGCAGGAACATGAGCTATCTGCACTATTTTATGATGGTTAAACCTGTAACCAGGCAGTGCCCACAGTTCTCTTCAGCAACTGAATTAACTGCTGCTGTTATCTTACCAGTATTGTAGCCTGAAACCTGGTGGATACAGAGAGATCTTTGTAGCCAGCCTAAACTAGCTTGACATAGATTTTGTTGTGACCAATGAAGCAGACTACAAAACCCTTAGTATCCAATTTTACCTTGTTGCCAATTTCCTCAAGGGCCGAGTTTGTAAACCATAATGCAAAGTCCGCCTGTCATGAACTCTGCCCCTTATTACACTGCCTTTCATTATTCTATCCAGTTTAATACTGTGTTATGTTATGTTTTGTTATGTTATGTTATGCAGATTTGTAGATCTCACTATTAAATGGAAGTGTATCTTGGTGGTGAGCAGGTATGAAACAAGCCATTCCTGGTGGTTAATGTGGTTACTGAAAGAGCCAGGTCTTCTGCTTCTTGCTAATTCAAGAAGTGAGGAGGAGGCTCTTATTTGTAGTGGCAAGTTGTTCTGTGGTTAATGACCGATATAGGAACTGGCTCGACTGTCGGATCTGGTTTTTCGTATTTGTGGAATATGTGCAAGTAGAAGTCCAGAGAAGCGGAGGTGTCTGGAGGGTTTGTGAAAGCACCTGCGCTTGTTGAGGTATGCTATATCTTAGGTTCCAGGAGTACAGTTTCACATTTCCAGCATTGGTGATTGGGAGAGTTGGGACCTTTAAGGAAATGCTGAAGAAATGAGCCAGGAAACTGTCTAATCCCCATCGACTCTAGTAAATCATGAGCATCATGAACATTTCCAACAAACTCGAAAGGAGAGACAAAAGGGCACATAGTATTAATATTATGGAAGATGAATGGGTAAAGCTTATCACCAATTTGTATAGTTTGTGCAATCTAGATATGAATACGCAAGACCTGTTTTATACCTGTGATAGAACAAGGAAGCCAAATATGATAGTGGGTGGCTTGAATCTGGGTCATGCTTTGGATCAAACAAACAATATTGTGATACCTAGTGAGTTGTATATAAAGCAAGATAGTAGCCCCTAGTTGGAGAATGATCTGGATTCTATAAGTTTTAATGAAATAGTCATTCTCCTAAATTGTCTCCAAACAAATTGGGCCCAGGTCCAAATGGGCTTCCCAATGCTTTATTCCATGCCAATACTGACATGTGGGCAGAAGTGTTGACTCCTATGTTTAATGAAGTACTGGAATTAAATATTGTCCCTGTCTCTTTGCAAGGTAGTATTGTACAGCCCATCTATAAAAGTGGCCCAGTTGACAACTCAGCCAATTATTGGTTATTTGCCTTAAGTGTTGATGCCAGCATCTTTGCCTCCCGTCTATTGATTGATTTTGAAGATTGAGCAGCACAACAAAATATAATTCCAATCAATCAAACAGGTTTTCCTAAGGGCCAATCTATTATTACCAATCTGTTGGCCCTTACATTACTATCGGAATGGGAAGTTTAAAAAAAAACTATATCTATATATCTCTGTTATAGATTTAAAAGTTACTTTTGATTTAGTACATCGATCTTTCTTTTGGAAAAAAACTGGTAGGTCGGGCCTTTCCACGAAAATGGCTAGATGCTATTATACTCCTCTATACCAACACGTGGGTTTTGGTTAAGCTATGTGCCTGCGGCACTTTATCACATACAATTAAAACGTATAATAGTCTTGAGCATGGTTGCGTTCTTGCTCCTTGCCTTTTTAATCTATTTTTGTCAGATCTACTCCAGCACCTAGTGTCTGTTAATGTCCACCCTCCAAAAATAGGTGAGGTGCATTTTGTTTACAATATGCCGATGATACCATCTTGCTGAGCCATACCCCGAAAGGCCTACAAAGATCGATTCATTTATTTGATGATTACAGCTTACTGAATGGCCTGGAACTGAATGTTAAAAAAAGCAAAATCATGAAAATCGGTCCAGCAAATTCTAAAAACAATTCATGGTGGGCCAGAGGTGGGACAATTGAAGTGGTAAAGACATATACATATTTGGGTATTTTATTTGACAATAGAATTTCCTTTAAAAGTCATTTGAAAGACTTAAGGGCAAGAACTGCAACTTTAATTTATGCCCTCAAATGTTTACATAATCATTTGAGATGCCAATCCTATGATCATCTTCTCCAAGTTATGAAAGCTAAGTTACAGCCAACAATTACCTATGGCTCACAAATTACTCGGGGGAACGATGAGAAACTATTGGACCTATTAATAATTAAGGGCTATGAATCAATCTTTGGGATTCCTAGGTCAACTGGTCAAGCAGAAATTAGATTGGAGTTTGGCCTACAAATACAGTCCATGGTTTCGCAAGGGTTATTTCTGAAATGTATGTATTCCATGTTTACATCTGACCCGGCTTCTTTAGTGAACACATGTTGCCACGAAATAATAAATTCTACCTATATAGCTACTTGGTGATCTCATATCACAATATGCCTTCGGAGTTTCGATTTGCAGATGGGTCTCACAGAAATGGCAATGCCTAGTTTTAAAAAAAAATTAAAAACCAAATTAAAATGCATTATTTTAAAGTGGACAAAATAGCTCTAGCAGTTAAAACGTATTCATGGTCTGCGATTAACTCTCATCAGTCTTTGCGAATCCAGCCTTATCTGATTACCTTTTTTTGGCACAAATGAAAGAAGCTTTTCTAAAAATAAAATTGGGCATAAATTCAACCAATGAGGGTTCGCCGAAACTGGATACAGCAATGGCCAAATACTAAATGTAGACTGTGTGGGTGGTCACGTGAAACCTTATTACACATAGTATGTGTGTGCACTAAATTGGTTAAAATTCTGTGCACACTTTTAAAACATTTATTCCTTCAAGCAGGGGTAAGATCAGCCCACCAGGCCCTTATCTTATGTTTATCGGGTGAGTTCATTCCATTGCTATGTCAACTGCTAAAGTTTTTAGCTAGTGTTGACAAATTATTAATACTCACTTCTTGAGGCTTATTTTAAGAAATCGCGAACCATACTGGTTGTATTTAGAACGTAGACATCTTGAACGATTTAGTACCCAATTACCGCTGGAATTAGGCCCTGTAGGTAAATCGTAAACATATTAATGCACTTTCTTGCTTATTTTCAATATGAAACCTTTGAGTTAAAATTTTAGACTTGAATCAACTTCAGATAACAGGTCTTAATTATACAGCTTCACCTTATTGCTCATTTGCACATTGGCTGGTAATGATTTAGTTTATGTATATTGGCACTTTATCGTTTATTTGCACAAAGTAATATAACGACTGCTAGTTTTTACCACAGATTTTTGGGAATGTAATGATAATACATTATCAGTTTTGAGAATATATTTGTGTTTGTCTAAAAGAGATGTTTATGTGAGGTGTTGTGTTGTGTTATGTTATGTAACAATCTTTTGTTCAGTCGCATTTTGCTTAAAGTAACTGTGAACTGTGTTTCTTTTTATTGTCGTGTTTTGATGATTTAATTGCAATGATTTTAATTATTTAAGCAAAAAGCAATCAATCATATCCATGTGTGGTTTTTTTTTTCGCGAGCAATAATTTACGTCAGGAGTAATCTGAATGGTCCTTCCACATCAGAGTAAAAATAGTTTTTGTCAGATGTTTATTTTAATTTAGCCTGTGGATGGCAGTGTTGCTTCACCTACAAAAATGTATTTCCATCGGTGATTCTGCTTAGCCTCTTACTTTGCTAATATCAGAGATCTAGATGGGCACTCGCACCCACATACCCACTTGGGCTTCATATAGTGTGATCTCAAAGGGAAGGAAAGTGTATACCATGTTCTGGTGGGTTGGAAGTATTTGTGATTATATCCATTATACGATGAATTACGCTTTTGATTTCAAAAATTGATTTCATACTATTTATTGACACTTTACAAATAATGAACTTGTGTGAAAGTTGGATATGAAGCAATACGTGGTGATTATGCCACATATACATATTTGTGTCTGTACTGAAACATTAGGAAACTCACTAAGCTTGATTTTCACCATGGGCTAGAAAAAGAAAAGAAAAGACTCGGGCCACATTTATGAGGTTTTGGTGTAGGGCAGTGCTGCAAGAAATTTTGTAGTGCTGCCCTATATCAAAACAAAAAGCAAGGAACGCGCTGTATCTATGGGATATGGTGCATTCCTGTCCTTTTCTCCAGAGCCGGCACACAATGGGCTGCCATGCGCCAACGCAGGCACACTTGCACCCCGGTGCAAGGGTGGCTACGTTGCAGGGCTCATTGATTTTGCACTGGAAGGAATACCTTCCTGCACAAAATCAATCAATTCTGGGCTCTCCTTTTTCTTATAGTGCTGCAGAATGCAGCACACATAGAAAAAGGGTGGCATTAGATTCTGACACATTCCCAGGTTTACGATTTCCAGTAAATCTGGTAATCCTTCAGATACCCTGGGTGTTGCGTGGGACAACCCACAAAAACACCCATGGAACACACTTTTCACGCAGTGTTCTGCGTGAAGGGGGCACATATTTACAAGGCCATGAAAAACCACGTAAAGTGGCTTTACGTGGCCTTGTAAATATGCAGGGGCCTCAATATCGAAGGACCTTTTGTTCTTATTCCTTTGTCACTTTAACTGTGTTCACGTGTATGCATGTATTAGTAGTTATATAATATGAACCTAGCTAGGATGCAACAAAGAGCTGTAGATTGCATGAGGCAGATGATTTTAGAATGTGTACATCCATTGGGAATTATACATATAAATAAAAACCTTTTAGGCACAGGAGATTAAGTGATTTGCCCAGATTCACATGCTGCTAAGTGCAGTGTCGAGACCGGGTTTATTGTTCAAATAACTGTTGTCTGAACTGATTTAGATTTTTCAGAGGTTACAACTAAAAGAAGGGAATTCCAATGTTTCGCTGTGTAGGTTGAAAAGAAATGACCTCATGTTTTAGATTTACAGAACCTGGGAACTCCCAGTAAATTAGCTGAAGAGGAGTGAAGATTTCTCCTAGTTCTGTAAGCTGTTTTTGACAAAAGGCTGGGGCATCTCCTTCATGATTTATGCACCATACACATGTCCTTGGATCATATACAATATCTTTCTCAGCATGTATATATAAAACGTACAAGAGGGTAGCACTGCCGAAACTTGAGCTGGCCATAAAAGCTGAGGGTGTTTCTTCACCTACAGACTCTTCACACATTCATACAAGCCTACCTCTGTTTGAGCTAAGGCAGAGAGAAAGGACAGGAACGGGCGAAATTGCCATGGTTTCTTAATTCCAAAATACAGAGAACACTACCTCCTATATTAGAATATCAAATAGATTCTACAGGTGCGAAGGAATCAGAGAGTCCATGAATGTTATTATATACACCAAGACAGAGATCAAAGGCTTGTTTTCCATCCCAATGGCACATTTCACTGTGTGAGGCTTTGACAAAGACTGTAAGGTCGAAACGCATCAGCCGTCAAAAAACTATTGGCCTTTGAATCTTTGAAGTGCGTGTTTTTCTCCTTCTTTAACACTTTTCACATATTTTCACATGGGTCACATTAGGGTTGTTTATTCCCTGGGGTAATATGGGGTTTATTAAAGTCCATAGTAAGAATCCGAGATTATAGAATTAAAGGGTAGTTTTTGCAACATGTTTTCAAATATAGGGCAGCGGTTGTGGTTGTAAAGGTACTATGTATTGAGAGCAACATTTGATAATTTCTTGAGATGGTGTATCTGGGTAATTTAGAATAAACATAGTGGCCATTGGGCAAGTGTTGTCATGCTACTTTACAAGTGTCCTAAGTACACAAAGATATATCAACTCAAGATTTAAAAGCCATGTCTAGTATGTAATGCCACTTGGCTGTTCTTGGTTCTTGGTGAGGAATGTGAATTGGTAATTTTATTTTTTACCACATATGTCAGTTTCTTGACTGCCTTTATAATTTGTATTTATAGATATATTCATTTATTTCTAAATATTTAGATGACCTCAAAAATATTTAGCTTTTTCTGACAGATGTTCTTTTTATAATTATGGCTTTTTCACATCATGGATTTTAACCTTGAAGAAATGCAAATGTGTTTACCGGTTTACCCAAGTATTCTCACCATGTTTATGAATTGTAACAAACGCACCTTATTTTGAAAGGAAGTAGGCACATTTCACTAATTAAGGCTTTGACAAAGACCGTAAGGTTGAAACGCGTCAGCAGTCAATAAACTGTTGGTGTTTGAATCCTTGAAGAGCCGGCTCAGTTCTTCAAAGTTGACTAACAACAAGAATAATTTTTTGATACCTGTAAGCGGGTCCTGCTCCCGCTGCCGAGCACCAGCCCCGTTAGGCGGATGAAGTCAAAGACCAGCAGGAGCCTGCCTTTTGGATTCCGTGATCCGACTCCTGCCGCCATTCCCATATATGAGCGAAGAGGATTTGCAGCGGACACAATGAGGGTAGAGGCGATGATTGAGCGCCGTCCAATGTGTTCTTTCAGGACGCAGGAGATTACTATCTCTTGCCTAGAGCCTTTTCGTCCTTGAATACTGTGAACTGTTTAAATGGTGTTATACATATCAAGTTACTCACATGTTGTTATAACTATGTTTCGGCCTTTTCTTTGTGTCCTTGTTCCCATACCCTTCTAGAATTCCCTTGCTGTATTCTAGTGTGATTCTCGTTAGAGATTCCATTTATGTCAGTTACTCTTCTGGTCAGCTGAAGAAGTGTTAGTTACGCTGCTGGCTCAATAAAGTCTTGGTAACTTACCTGAAGAAGCATTTTTTCATTTACAACAGTTTTTGGTGACGATCGTGCTGCTGCACTGACCAGACGAGTCACCCCAACCTCATGTTGTGGAGCTGTGAGCTGAGTCCAGCAAGCTGTGATCTGAGTCCAGCAGCGAACACTTCAGATCACCTTTTAAATCGTCTTCAATCTAGAAACACAAAGCCCTGGTCCGGTTTCCCTCAGAAGCACTCTTCTCCCTGGGTGAGTTATTCGCCAACGGATCCCCAAAGACGACCTCTTCATTCCCAGTGATGCCACCCAGACAGTCTTCAACATTTGTGAGTGAAACTTCATTGGTCTTCGCATCATCAAATCACAATGCATGTCGGCCGTTTTAATTAAGAGAAGCGACTCTCTCTGCATCGCTTCAGTTTTTCCGAAATGATGTCACCACGCTTGTCACGCACTCCGCAGCCATTTTAGTGGGTTCCCCGGTGACATGCACACGCAGCCATTTTAGTGGTTACTCTGGTGACAAGCACACAATAAGCTTGTTTATCACTTTCAGCTTCACAGCTGCATCTAGGGTGACACGCACACAGTTAGCGTGCCCAGGTTTTTACTTTTTTATATACCGCAAGGAAAAGCAGTCAGCACATGTCAAGACGGTGACATGCTCACCACAGGTATTTTTCTCTTGGTCTTGCACAACAGTGTGTTTGCAAACTCACTCCTTGGTCTTTTCATTAAGCACACCATTCACGGTGATGTTCACACCTACCTTTTGAATTAACCTTTTTATTGCTCATTACTACTTTAAAGCACATTATTCATGGTGATGTGCACACCTATTATTTGATCTTATTTGCATTTCTTATTTAACACTTTTTACCATGTCTGCTCATCATATTGCTGTAGTACCACCTCCTCAATTTTTAAATGAGCCCGGCACACCCTCTATACCTTGGGAGGACTGGATTGTCATATTTGACAATTACTTGGATGCTTTGCATGGTCAAGAATTTTCAGCGAAAAGGAAGAAGGCCCTTTTATTGAGCACGTTGGGCAAAGAGGATCAACGTGTTTTCAGATTCTTGCCACAAGACTTGCAAGCCAATGGACAACCAGTGCTCAATGAATATAAAGAGGTAATATGCAGACTTGAAGTTAGGTAGGCCAAGGAGGAGAACTTAGTGATGAACCGATACAAATTTCATACACACCAACAATGTAGTGAAGAGTCCATAGACAAATTTGTTGCCAGGTTGAGGGAACTCTCCGTTAAATGCAATTTCGGTGTGATGACAGATGAATTAATAAGGGACCAGTTAATTAATCAATGTAACAATAAAAAAATCCAAGAAAGCATCTTGGCAGCCAAGAATACAATGTTGAAAGTAGCCATTGATTTGGCAAAGGTTATAAAGCAATCTGAGTGTTGTATGAAAGAATTACAAAAACACAACACTAACCAAGAAGTATCTGAGGTTTCAGAGAAATATGCATGTGAAGGGAGTGATCAGGGTAATGATGATTCTTCTGTAGCACTACTTAGGAACAAAAATAGGTTCATTGGCAAGAAAACTCCTTCCACAAGGTTACCTGTCAAATTCTGTTCAAGGTGTGGTAGCAATGGGCACACATCTCAGTCAAAGTTTTGCTTCACTTCTAATAAAGAATGTCTAAAGTGTGGTCGTTTGGGACATTTCTCTAAAATGTGTAAAACAAAAACACGTCCCAAAGTAGCTGTTGTTCAAGATAGTATAACATGGAACAAAAACGACAATGATAGACTTCTTGTTGTTGAGGATGAGAATGATAATTCTGAAAATCAAAGAAGAGAGAACAGGCCTAAAGCCTTATTTTTAATTGATGAGCAACAGATATCTCTTATGGTTGACACTGGGTCTACATACACCATAATTCCTAAAAAAATGTTTGATCAAGAGTGGTTTGGAAAATCTTTGCAACCCAGTGATATTTCACCTGCAGGATACCAAGGCGAGTCCATAGATTTATTAGGTTAGCACAGATTTTATTTTCAAATAGGTCCACCAAAGGTACGATTTACGAGGCAGTGGATGGTCCCCTCATTTTAGGGTGGATTCACCAATATGATCTCCATATTATTGTGAACCCTAGAGCTCCCTCAAAGTGATGGTCGTCGATGTTGAGAGTCTGGATGACATAATTCAAGACTCTAGTGTGGTCTTTAGAGCTGAGGTAGGAGAACTGAAAGGCTATGTTCACAAAATATTGTTGAAGAAAGACGCTTTGCCAGTTCAACATAAACTTAGAAGAGTGCCTCTAGGAGTCAGGGATGAGCTTAAGTCTCTCATAAAAGGAAAGCTATGGGAGGGGGTGCATCAAGCCTGTAGAAGCATCCAGTTGGGTATCTCCAGTAGTGCTACCAAAAAAATGCTGATGGGAAAATTAGGTTCTGTGTGGAGTTGAGGTCCCTCAACAAATGTGTTGTTGCAGATACTTTTCCCTTGCCTAATATAAGTGAAGTGGTTTCCACTTTAAAAGATGCAAAGTTTTTCTCTAAACTCGATCTTAAAAGCGCATACCATCAGATAAAATTACATGAGAGTTCTAAACACCTTACTGCTTTTATTACTACAGAAGGAACATTTCAGTTTACACGTCTGCCCTTTGGGCTATCATCTGCGGCCAGTGTGTTCCAGCGGATGGTCACCGAAAGTTTTAAAGGCATTGACAAAGCTATATTTTTTCAAGATGATATTCTTGGTTTGAAAATTCTGTTAGTGATCACAACCGGGTTCTCAAATCCGTGCTACACAGAATTGCTGATGTTGGACTTACTTTTCGTAAAGAAAAGTGTTCCTCTTTAGTCAAACATATTGAATATTTAAGCCATGAAATTTCAGTTTTAGGAATAAAACCTAAAAAAAACTTACTGGCTGCCATTCAACTAGCCCCATTTCCTACTGATAAAGATCAACTAAGGTCTTTCATGGGCCTTATTGAATACTATTCTAAGTTTGTTCAAAACTTTTCTGATACAACTGTGTGCTTAAGACAATTACTAAAGAAAGAACTGAAGTTTGAATGGGAAGAACAACAAAATGTTCAGTAACATAAAAAAATTAATTTGTGGGGCAAATATGTTGGCACCTTTTGATATCAAACACTTTTCTATTCTCATGGTCGATGCTAGTTCTACTGGTTTAGGTGTTGTATTATTACAAAAACATTCTGAAGGTGAAAAAAACTGTTGCTTTTGTGTCCAGTACGCTCACGTCATCTGAGCAGAACTACTCAGTCATCGAGAGAGAGGCACAAGCAGCAGCTTGGGGTATTGAGTATTTCCAAACTTACCTATGAGGTATAAGATTTGTACTTTAAACGCATCATAAGCTGTTAGTGAAGGTTTTATCACATAGTGGTGCAGGCAAGGGCTTAGCAAGGTTGGTGAGACTAGCTGCCAGGTTACAAGAGTATCA
The DNA here is from genome assembly GCF_964204655.1 of Triturus cristatus. Taxonomy (NCBI): domain Eukaryota; kingdom Metazoa; phylum Chordata; class Amphibia; order Caudata; family Salamandridae; genus Triturus; species Triturus cristatus. Next base: position 564,423,766 of record NC_140590.1, read on the forward strand.
ATATGGAGTCACTCATATTCAAGGTTGGAGAAATCTTCAAGCTGATTGTCTTTCCAGACTATCTCACAAATGGGAAACCTTAGATAGTTCATCTTTTACGTTAACTAGTGAAGATGGAGCTGTTGCTTCTGTTCATTATGCGGTTGCTGTTGTAGTAGGAACTTATTCTTGAGAGGAGTGGTACAGGGAGATGGATGCTGATCACGTCCTTAATGCAGTCATGGACATCATTAAGTGAGGTTCCAGGCGGGAGAGTTGTGTTCTAGTTTCAGTGCGTTCTTTTCTCAAAATCTTGGAGGAGTTATCTATTTTTGGTACCAATGCCCTCATGAGGGTAGACAGGCTTGTTCCGACATTTGGTTTGAGGTCCAAGCTTCTGATTCTTGCCCATGAGGGACATTTGGGTCAAACGTTGACTCAACATCGGTTAAAAACAAGTTTTTGGTGGCCAGGCATGGACGAACAAGTGACCTCTTGGGTGGAGTAATGTTATTTGTGCAAAGAGAGTGAGAAAAGACTCAAGGTAGGGTCCAAGTCAGCGATGGGTCATATCTCTAACCCAGGATGTGCCTGGTACAGCATTTGTTTGGATTTTATTGGGCCTATGGATGAGTTACCTTCTACTCAATGTTTTACCATCGTAGTTATTGATGTTTTTTCTAAATGCTTGAGTGTGAGGTTTGTGAGAGACATCACCACAGAGAGCACTATTGTTGTCTTGAAGAGTTTATTCCAGGAAGAAGCGTTTCCTTCTATAATTATAACAGATAATGGCACTTAACTCATCTCTCGCGACATGTAAACGTTCTTGTTGTGCATCATTGTACATCACTGTACAACCTGTAGGGTAATGGTCTATGTGAGAGAGCTAATCCTGTAGTCAAGGGCATAATTCGGGTGGCATGTGTTAGTGGAAGAATTGATCAGAACATGGTGGAAGAAATGGCTTGGGCCTATCGTACCACAAAGCTTAACCAAGGCAATAAATCTCCTTTTGAACTCATGCGAGGTAGAGTTCCTGGCACAAAACGGACTCCTGCTTGGATAAAGGAGTGAGTTTCAAGTGGTGGTGTGTTGGGTACAGCACCAGTTGGTGTATCTCAAGGCAGTAAGGTTCATATTTCTAAAGGTGACCTAGTCAAAGTTAAACCGGGTGTGTTTAGCAAGGGCCTTACCAAATTCAGAGGACCTTTTGTAATCAAGTGTGTTTTTCTACATTTAGAATTTTTGGAAAATGTGGATAAATGGAATCTTCATCGTGTGGCTTTATATCAAAAGGCCAAGGTCACATATTCTCTTGAGTTTGCCACCCCTAATCTTAATTTTGATGACATGCTGAGGAGTAGTGGATACATGCTGGCTGAAGATTCCAGTCCTGCTTTGAATTCTTCTGTTCGCAGTCGAAGGGAAGGGAGTGGTGGTGATGCCAGTACTAATGGTGAAAGCTCACACAGGTCTTATGGTGAAGAAAACCCACTAAGGTATCATGGGACCAGAGATTTAAGATGTCGCAGACCACCAGCGTACTTAAATAATTTCATTTGTTAAACAATGCCTTCTACTTGTTTTTCCTTCATGTTTTTTTCCTATGGTGTCCAGGAGAATGACAATATCTTTGTTTGTATAAAGGAGGAAGATGTTATACATATCAAGTTACTCACTTGTTGTTATAACTATGTTTCAGCCCTTTCTTTGTGCCCATGTTCCCTGACCCTTCTAGAATTCCCTTGCTGGATTCTAGTGTGGTTCTCGCTAGAGATTCGATTTATGTTGGTTACTCTTCTGGTCAGCTGAAGAAGTGTTCATTATGCTGCAGGCTCTATAAAGTCTTGGTAACTTACCTGAAGAAGTCTCCAGCAACATCTTTTCATTTACAACAAATGGCAGGGGTGCTGTAAAGCAGGTGGTTTTCCCGCTGGAATACGTTTTTCTGGATTAAACTGTTTTAAATGAAAAAGCTGTATTTTCGAAGGCTTTTGTCATTCACCTCCATGTTGCAACATGGGAGAGGCAATAAGGAAGAGACTTGATGAGGCACATATTCTGTTCAGTGACGACGATGTGGGAGCATTGGCAGGGCAAGACGGGGAGAGGAATACTTTTACCACCATTGTGTCATCACAACAGAATTTGGCACAATATGAGCGTCTCTGCAGGAAAGAAATAAATCACAGTTGGGAAGTAATTTCACTGGATAACGACATAGAGTTTGGAATAGTGCCATGTGGTTTACGCATTTTAATTACTCAAATTTAGCAAAATACCCACCTCAAATTATCGGAGTTATGGTCTAATTTGATGCCAGACACCTGCAAGAATATATTGGGGCTTTTGTTGAAATATGCAGCAATGGTGCTAGACCAGGTGGGGGAGGAATTAAAAAAAAACTTAAGGATGTACTATAAAACAATGCTTCCCAGGATTAAATTAAAACTTTTGTCAAAGGTATGGAGCTAAAGTTAACTAAATATGTAGAATAGATCAAGGCCAAGAAAAAAAGGGAAATTCCTCAGAGGCAAGAGCAATTCTGCCACGGGCATGGTTCTTACTTATGGGAGAAAATTCAATGTAGCAAGAAAAGAGTTTAGACGAATGCCTTGAAGCTACAAGAGCTGGTAACCTAGGAATCCAGTCCGGATAATTTTTCGGACTTAGAAGAGATTTAATCTAATTAGAACGCCTTACCTTTTTCCACACCAGAGGAATACCATTTTTACATCGAAACCAAGGAAAAAAACACCAAAAGGAAGAAGAGGAGACAACGTAAATGGAAAACCAGAAGATGAGGAGTCAGCAGTAAAAAACACAATGTGTTGCATAGGAGAAATACATGACAGACAGAGAAGAACAAATGATGGGTTAATTATCTACCCATGAATTATCAGATGATGAACGTTCTCTGTTAGGAAGGTTTGTCTTTCTGTCCGATTGCAAGTTTAAACTATGAAGCGACACAAATTGATCTCTTTCTATTTGTTAGAAAACTCAAGTTACTTAAGGTCTTCACCCAGCGGGAAATCATTTCATTCGCTTATTTTTAATTAAGTAGGATATTTGTATAGCCTAGAATGTGCAACAAAAGAAATTAGTGGTATGTGATTTTTGCCCTCTTGTTTTACTTTGTACATAGTTTCAAATGGGTCACAATAGCGTTATTTATTCCCTGGGGTAATATGGGGTTTATTAATGTTCATAGTATGAATCTGAAATTATAGAATTAGAGGGTAGTTTTTGCAACATAATTTCGAATACAGGGCAGCAGTTGTGGTTTTAAAGGTACTACGTATGGATTGCAACATTTGCTGATTTCTTGAGATGGTGTATATGAGTAATTTAGAATAGACATAGTGGCAACTGGGCAAATGTTGTCATGCTACTTTACAAGGGTCCCAAGTACACCAACATATATCAACTCAAGATTTAAGAGCCATGTCTAGTATGTAATGCCACTTGGCTGTTCTCGGTGAGGAATGCAAATTGGTCATTTTTTGACTACATATGATTGTTCAGTCACTTGACTGGTTTTATAATTTGTATTTATGGATATATTATTTCTAAATATTTAGATGATCTAAAAAATATTTTGCCTTTTCTGAAAGATGTTCTTTTTATAATTATGTCTTTTTCAAATCATGGATTTTAACCTTAAAGAAATGCAAATGTTTTAACCGGTTCACCCCCATATTTTCAACATGTTTATGAATTGTAAGGAACTTACCTTGTTTTTAAAGAAAGTAGGCACATTTCACTGTGTGAGATTTTGACAAAGACAGTAAGGTTGAAACGAGTCAGACGTCAGTAAACTATCAGTGTTTGAATCCTTGGGGTGGTGGCTCATTTCTTCAAAGTTGACTAACGATGAGGATTGTTTTTGATAGATGGCAGCAGGTCCTGCTCCTACTGCTGAGCACCAGCCCCGTTAGGGGGATGAAGTCAGTGCAGAGACCAGCAGGAGCATGCCCCATATATATATAGACGAAAGAGATTATAAATATGGCAGAGTATATACGTATGCTAGGAAATTTGATGGTGCGGTCCGTAGTGATGAGAGATACACTATTAGTAGGGAGAAAAATACTACCCTAAGTAAAACCTTAAGTACTGGTTTAAGCAGTAGTGAATCAGATTTAGAACATCCTAATTTAGGAGAGCTAGGAGCGGGGGCAAGAACATCATCTTTTTTAAGGGAATTCAGAAGAATGCAGAAAGTACAATTTCAAATGGATGGGAGAGTTCGGCAACAAGAAAAGAGAGGAGGAGAGGCAGCAAAGGAGGGAATACCAGATCCTTCCGTAGGAGACAGAAACAGAAATGGGGAAAGAACCAGACTTCAGATACAGAGGGAGACAGAGTTGAAGAAGTAGAAAATTTGATTGTGAATCTGTCCAATAAAATTTTGATAGAAGCAGAGATACATTTTTTAAATAGAGGATTAAGTTTTGCACCCTCACACCGATTGGATGATTTGAAGGCTAAGGTGGATGTAAATAGGTTTGCTCGTACATTGAAATAGAAAACATTATTTCTGTATAAACCTGATTTGAAGAAAACTGTACAGATTGAGAAAGACGTAAGTCAAATATGTATTAAAGAACTAATGGATATTGGGATTCTTGTTAATTTGGACAATGAAACCAACTGTGACATTGAAGACATTGCCTTAGAATTTGATATTAAAACTGGTTATAATGTATTGAGTAATTTGAAATCAAAATCTAAGTTTGTACCTCCTACAAAAGGAGAGAATGTAATTGATGTTTTTACCAATCTGGTGATGTGGGATTTCAACAAACTTGTACCCATGAAACATAATTTCAATTTAAATAAAGATGAATTTAAAGCACTACAAGATTTGAGTAATGATAAGAGTATTATCAGTCGACAAGCAGACAACAGGGGAAATGTAGTGGTTTTGAACCATTGTGACTATCACAAGGAAGCATTAAAACAACTGAGAGCTCAAGGCAGTAATGAGAGAGCGAACATAACTCAGGTGGCTAACTCTAAAGATGCTATAAAGAGCAAATTTAGGTCATATTTAGAGAAACAACTTTTAGGTTTAAATCTTTTATTAAGGTTTTCAACAAAGGAAAGTATGGCAACAGGCAGTTACACTCTCCCTGGCCCCAGCGAGGGCAGGATAAACACGGCTCGCTTCCACCGCTAACAGTCGGGTGGGAAGTCGAAGAGATGCTTGCCAGGCCCGTCAGCCGTAATCCTATTCTCCCCGCACCCCTAACCCAAACCCCCCTAGAACCCCCTCCCACCAACCCTCCCCTCCCCTCCCCTTCCCCGTTAACAAGATAGTCAGAAGAGCGAAAGAAAGAAAAAAGAAGAAAAGAATGGGGACCCTATCTCGGGATCAAAGGGACCTGAAAGCCGAGCATAAAGGGCCGCCTCTGGGCCAGTAGGCCAGTCAGGGTGTCTGAGCGGGTTCCCTATCCTCCGGATCTGTACTGAGCCGTAAGAGGCGTAAGTATCGGGGACAAGTCAGCTCCCTGAAGTCCTGGGTCAGGAGGGACCGGAACGGCTGCCGCAGCTCCGAGAAGGCGGCGCCCTTTCCTGCCAGTGTCAAAGAGATACGCTCCATCCCTAAGATATGCCAGAGGCGGTGCAGCCATTCTAAATGTGTGGGTATGCAGGGTGTGTTCCAGCAGGCTAGCAGGCACTGTGTGGACGCCCCTAGAGCTAGGGCCATCTGTTTCCCCCTGAGAGACTTCAAGGGGTAGGTAATGGCATTGGGGACCCCCAGGATGATGTATGCAGGGAGTCTGGGCAACTCGGTGGCAAAGTATCTGTCCACCTCGTCCAGGATTTGTCGCCAATACGAAGATAGCAAGGGGCAATCCCAAAGAATGTGTGCTAAGGTTCCCAGGTGACCGCACCCCCTCCAGCAGTCTGCATTGCGTGAGCTATCCATGCGGTGTAGGCGTTCCGGTGTATAATACCAGTAGTTCACCAATTTAGTGAACGTCTCCGTGAGCCCTGTGTGTGTAGCCGTGTGGCGAGCCCTATAGCAACTACCCTCCCATTCCTTCGCTAGTAAGTCCCTCCCCAAGTCTCTCTCCCATCGTGCCCTCCCCGCGTGATATGAGTGATAGTGTGACGAAAGGAGCGTCTTGTAAAGGTCCGATGTCAGCTTTTTGTCCGTTTGACGTGTGATTAGCCAGCGTTCGAACGGTGTGAGCCGGCGTTGCGCTGCGTGTTTCTCCCGTGGCTGTGTGGCCCAATGTTTAAGCTGCAAGTATCCGATCAGGTCCTTGGCCAGAATTCCATAGTCAGCTGCCAACCGTGCCAGGGGGATGAACTTGCCTTCATTGTACAGGACCCCTAGTGCTCTGCAGCCTGAGTATCGCCAACCCGGGAAAGTGGACTCCGGGAGCCCTGGCGGGAAATCGGAATTTCCAAACAGGGGGGTTAGTGGTGAGGGGAATGACGTCAATTCATGTCTCTCACCGGTCTGGTCCCAGAGCCGTACCGTCGTTTGGGTCACCCACGAGGCATATAGGTTAGAGGGCCGCTGCTCCCGGCAAAGAAACGGGATTGCGGCCAGGGATGTCCCCGCCACCGCCCGGTCCTGGAACAGCCAGTGTTTTTCCGATTCGGGCCTCATCCATTCCGCCAGGTAGCGTAGCTGAGCGGCTTGGAAGTAGAGCGCTAGATCGGGGACTCCAATGCCACCGTATTCCGGCGGGAGAGAGCTAATCTGGCGTTTGAGGCGCGGTTTCCTGCCTTGCCAAATGAATTGTGCTAATTCGGATTGGACCTGTTTGATCCAGCCTTTCGGCAGGTATATGGGGAGCGTGTGGAACACGTACAGTATCTTGGGCAGTATCGTCATTTTGATGGCCGCCACCCGCCCAAGCCACGAGAGCGGCAGATGTCGTCAGCGATGGAGATCCACTTTAATGGTGGAACGAAGACGATCGTAGTTCAGGGTCCGAAATGCTCGGAATCATGGGGGTCAGCTGCACCCCGAGGTAGGGGACTGGTCCCGATGTCCAGGGGACCAGATATGTTGCACGCAGATCTGCCAACGCTCCCGGTGTGAGAGAAAGGGAGAGCGCCACTGATTTAGCAACGTTAACTTTGAAGCCGGATACTTCCCCGAACGCGGCGAGTTCCTCCAGGATCGCTCCCAGGGACGTTAAAGGCTCTCTAAAGGTCAGTAGGACATCGTCGGCATAGAGGCAGATCGTGTGGGTGTCCCCCCCCAAAACGAATACCGGTGATCCGGCCGTTTTGTCGTATGTGCTGGGTAAGGGGCTCCATGTACATTGCGAAGAGCAACGGGGAGAGGGGGCAACCCTGCCTAGTGTCCCGGGAAATCCGAAATGGCTCAGAGGTGTGGCCGTTAATGCGGACCGACGCATGGGGATCTCGGTAGCAATTGAGTATTCGCGCCCGCATTTTGTCCTGCAGTCCAAACCGTTGCAGGACCGCTTCGAGATAGGGCCAGTGCACCCGATCAAAGGCCTTCTTGGCATCCACCGCCAAGAGGGCATAGTCGGCCGGAAAGCAGGAGGCCTTCTCAATAAGATGCAGGACCCATTTTGTGTGATCGCTCATTTGGCGGCCTGGAATAAAGCCTGCCTGATCGGGGTCTATAAGGTTCGGCAGGTGTGGCGCAATACGGGCCGCTAAAATCCCCGTGTACAACTTAAGGTCAACGTTTAGAAGGGAGATCGGTCGGTAGGAACCGCACTGCGTGCTATCTTTCCCGGGCTTGGGGATCACCACTATTGCGGCGTCCAGCAAAGAGGAGGGCATCTCCCCGAACGTGTCAAACGAATTGAATAGTCGTGTGAGTATAGGGGTGACCAAAGAGCAGAATTGCTTATAGAACGTAGCCGTAAAGCCATCAGGGCCCGGGGACTTGCCTACTTTGAGCCGCGAGATAGCCGAAATCACCTCCTCCGGTCGGATCGGCGCTTCCAGCAGCTCTGCCTGGGGTGTTGAGAGGCCTGTTACCCGTGCTTGTTCCAAATACGCGTCGAGCCCCCCACCGTCAAGTGGCTGCTCATCAAAGAGCCGGGCGTAGAAATCCCGAAATGTCGTGGCAATCTCCCCGTCATCTGTTTGCAGGACCCCTTGAGAGTCCTCTATCGCCTTGACACCGTCCCTCAATCTACGCTCCCTCAGGCAATGGGCCAAGAGGCTACCACATTTATCACCTCCCACATAGTAGCTATGCCGAAGGCGTAGTGCTGCATATTCTGCCCTGTCACAGTCCAGCGCCTCCAACTGCGCTCTCTGTGTTTTTAGCAGCCGCCAGACCCTCGGAGCCCCCGTACGGCTATGCATACGTTCTAGGTCCCTGACTTTCTGCGATAGCTCCATGCGTTTCACCTGTCTGTCTTTGTTCTCTGCCGCGGAGAGGGCTATAATGGCACCCCGGACTACCGCCTTCAGAGCAAGCCAGCACGTGGGCAGGGCCGTGTCTCCGTTGTCATTGAATCGGAGATATTCCTCAATGACCCCTTGTAGCTTTTTAACCACCACGGGGCGAAGCAGGAGTGTATCCCGCAACCGCCATTGGTGTTTCCTCCTGCCCATGGGCGGGAGCTTCAGCGTCATAACCACCGCTGCATGATCGAGAAACAACTTTTAGACATAGATGAATACAACTATTTGTGGGTAGACAATGCGAAGATGTCTATAATATACTTTCTTCCTAAAATACATAAAGGGGGAAGATACCACCTGGTAGACCCATAATATCGGGAATAGGAAGTGTGATGGAACACATCTCAGAATATATAGATATGTATTTAACACCGTTTGCAAAAACACTTGTATCCTATATTAAAGATACTAAAGATTGTTTAAGGAACATAAGAAACATAAGCTGGGAAGAAGATATGCTCATGGTAACTATGGACGTTATTAGCTTATATACCAGTATAAAACATGAGAAAGGGATTGAGTCTGTTAGATACTTCTTATATACTAAATCAGCAAGCTACCTACAGTATTCAAATATGTTTTCGTATTTATTAAGACTGCTTCTCATGAACCACTTCTTCTACTATAGGAAGGACTTATTCCATCAAGTAACAGGAACAGCAATGGGGGCGAGATTTGCACCCTTGTATGCTAATTTATTTATGGGGCACTATGAGAGAGAACATGCCTGGAAGTTTGGGGAGATCTATGAAGAGAATGTTATTTACTGGGGCAGACACATAGATGATGTGTTTTTGATTTGTAAGGGCAATCAGGAGAAACTTAAACTGTTTCATGATCATCTAAATAACAATGAGTACAATATCACACTCACTTTAGAGCACAGTAAGGAATGTATTGTTTTTATTGATGTAGAAATGTATGTCACCTAAGGGCGCATTGAATCAAGGCTTCATAGGAAATCCACATCAACCAAATCAATACTACATGCGAAATCGAGACATTTGAGAAGACAAATTGATAACATCCCCAATGGGGAATTTTTATGAGCCAAAAGGAATTGCAGTGAGGGAAGGGAATATGATGCTGTCACTAATGACGTAAGTGAGAGATTTCTTAGAAGAGGCTATGATAAATTGTGTGTAGATAAAGCCAGATTAAGGGCTCAAAAAGGTACAAGGAGCGAACTATTGAGTGACAGAAGCAAGCCTAAGGGAAGCAGTGATGATGTAATAAGGTATATCACCACATATAGCGAAGGGAACACTAGAGTCTTTAACACCCTTTGTAAACATTGGGATGTACTAACCCTTGATCAGGATGTTGCAAATGTACTGCAAAGTAAACCAAATATGGTATATAAAAAGGCACCGACTTTAAGAAGCATATTAAGCCCAAGTGACACGGCAAAGTATGAAGTTTCCTCTGCAAGGAGAGAAATAACAGGCAGGGCAGACAGTGCATTACCACTTAGGTCCTATAGATGCAACCAATGTTACTGTTGCAAACATGTAGTGGATAAGACACAGACATTTTATTATAGCAAACGTCAAAGAATGTACAGAATAAATTAATTTATGAATTGCAACACCAGCTATTGTGTGTATGTAATGACCTGCATATGTGGGAAAATATACGTAAGGTCATCTGTGAGGAAACTGAAGATTAGATGGGTGGAACACATTCGAGCTATTAAGAATTGTGATCTCAAACATCCCATTGCGGTCCACTTTAAGGAGACGCATAAAGTGACTGAAATAGGAGGAATTTGTTTTATGGGAATTGAACAGGTCAATTTGGATAGAAGGGATGGTGACTTAGAAGGGAAGTTGCGGAGCAGAGAAACCTATTGGATTAATAAATTGTATGCAGTCCAATATGGTCTAATTATTGATCGAGAGCTATATACCCTAATAGGTTAGGACATATTGTAAAACCACTGTACACTTTAATTAAAATAAGATTAACAGTTGATTTTCTGTCCTGCTGTGTGGCATAAAAGTGAACCACTAATTGGACATATAAATCTGGATCAAAACAACTGCAATAACAGAGCTAGATATACAATTTAATGTTTTCCCTCATTGTGGCTAAAGAAATGTAAATAGATACCTTCAATTTTATTCTGAAATGATGGCATAATGACTTATTAGCACACGTAACTTATGAGGGTAGAAGACAAGAATAAGAATGAGGGTTCGATTTATACCCTTAACACAAAGTTTCCACGTAATAATGATTATAATTATTATTTATTAATTTTATGGTTCTCTCCTTCTCGATCTTTACTTGAGTAAAAATAGCTTGGCAATTATATTGGTGAATCATGAGTACGAAGACCTAACAATTTCAGAGGATAGACGTTGTGTATATGAACAGGTTACTTTATTTTAAATACAAAAGGACATGACATCAAGAACACCGTATTTAGGCAAGAAAACGCATTATATTAAATATGGTGGAGATATCACTATATTAGTGGGTTCGATCCTGACCTCCGGCAATCATTTTATAGAACGGAAATGTATATACTTTTTAGAAAAGAAGAATAAACTTCATTTTTGAAATATTTTTCTTTCCGGCTTACATTGAGAGATAATAAGATTGCAGTGCAGTAAAGGAGAATGTGGAGCGAAGCTGTAAGGTTTCAATTTGAATAAATGGCACACATAGAACATGAAGTATAAAAAAATTCCCGCCACGAGCAGCTGAAGATAATTAAAGAGGGCGGAGTATTTAAGGCAGCAGTAGTGATCAGCTTACTACCTGCCAGAAACTGACGAGAGACAGGCACGGAGGCTTCCAGCCGAGTTGCAATAAGATTTAGAGAAAAATTAGATGTGTTTCCCCTAAACTGTGGTAACTAGTAGCTGTTTAATCAGGAGCAGTTAGATTTTTTTTTTTTTTTTAAATACAAGCGACAAAAGTGCATGTCATGCATCTTGAGGAGATAGAACTGGGTGACGGTAGAAATAACTTCCCCCCCCCTTTTTTAAAATGGAAGTTGGAGGCTGAAAAGAATTATGCTATAGGCTACGTGTTAGACAAATTAAGTCGTAAAGGTTTGCTTATACATATTTTATATATAGAGAGCCGCAGGATCACAAAATGGGTTTATTATTTTTCTACAGGCTGTATCAAGGGTCGCAAATAATTAATAATCATCGTGCAAGAGTAAACTCATAACACGAACATTTAAATACTGCACTATGACAAAACTGAATTATAAAGGTGAGAGGACAGTTACAATATAAAAATTATTTTTCATTCTTAATAGAAAAAAGTTTTAAAACTCTGTAGAGTAAGAAGGAATGTTTAAATATATGTTCTAGGACATTGAATAATCAAGATGATGTGGAACTGGTAGGAAGAACAGACATGATATTAACGTGATCTGAGGAATATTATAAGGTAATTTAAATGATGTATTTCTTGCCCCATAGGAGACATAATGAATAATGGATGTGTGTACTATTGAACTGATGTTTTGAAAGATACAGATATGCATTCTTGGAAACAAAAATGGTGATGTAATGAGATGATGCAGTATGCTAACAATACAGGAAATTGTAGAATTATATGGCTTTACTATAGATGCAGGAATGGATTAAATAGAATTGAATAAAGAAGATGAATATAATGTGGGTTTTCTATTTAGCCCCTAAGAGTCACTCTACATATGAAGAACTTAGGAATCTATACTCATGCTTCAAAATGTGGTTAAGATTTAAGATCTAGGGTCTCTTCTTGTAGCTCTTAAGAGTCACCCTACACATGCGTAACTCAGTAAGATACACTTATGCTCCAACATGTGGCTAAAATCCACACGTGTGTTGTTAAACAGGATCAGTATGTTAAAACATTATTATTGCATGTGGAATCTTATTTTAGATTCTAATTGTATTATTTTATGTTTGCATAACAGCCCTGAAGAAGCACAGTGGACCGTGAAACCCGTGTGAAAAAATAAAAAACTACAAAGAAAAGAAATCAGAAGACTTATTGTTTATATCAATGTTTATTGAAAGGGTGTGTTGACATCTCAGTGTTGTTTGAAACTTATATAACTAATAATACTGGTGGGGACCAGTATCTGAGATTCTTGGCGCCGGGCAGGAAACCTGTAACCCATACTGTAGAGTATATATATATATATATATATATATATAGATATATATATATATAACCTACTGTCAGTCGCCAGTAGGTAGTTATAGTTAGGACCTAGTTACATTAGGAAAATGGCAACATTCTATTCCCAATAACTTTGGCGCTGATTGACGAATCTTCGCGAAATTTTCAAAACGAATTCTTTGTTGAGATCAGCTCCTATGTTGAAAGTTTGGGGGTGATTCGTCAAGGGGGGCCGAGAAAAAAGAGGGGCCCCAAAAAATGTTTTCTCCATGTTAATTTCCATAAGAAACTTTAGACAAGGCTACAGGTCGAACGAGTGAACGGAATTACCCTAAATTTGGCAGGGAGAAGGGTCTTGGTCTGGAAAGCACGCTTTTGTTTATTTGGTGTAAGTTCCTTCAGTAATTTTTGAGATATATCAAAATTTACAGATATCGATATTTGGGAATTCTGCCATCTGATTGGCTGAGGCGTTACGAGCACGATCTTGTTGCTGATTGGCTGCGAGCGGTTGCAACTAGGAAGTGTTGGCTGCCATTTTGTGATTCCGTTGAAGTGAGTAAGGTGAAAAAAGGGGAAAAAGGGAGAAGAAAGTGGGAAATAGGAGGGTAGGAGCACTGTAACCTCTGTGGGGTGTTTAGGGTGTGCTATAGAGGGGGTGCGAAGTGAAGTATTTACCCCTACCGGTGTGTAAGGGGTGGCCTACGGAAATTAAGTGAGGTATTGGGTAGAGTCTGATGCGGGTAAGGTGAGCTGGTGTGGAACTCGGGGATTAAAGCGTGAGCCCAAATTGTGTGTCTTATGCTGTGAAGTCATGTGCCGTGGCCGCTGCACTGCAGTTGTGGAAGTAGTGTCCGGATGTGTTTATAACTACTAGGATGAACTACTGACCCGTACTGGTATGAAAGTCCTCGAGTACGGAATGTATGTGAGGTATTGTCTAGAGTCTCATGTTGCTAAGCTGAGCTGCTGCCGGAGTCGGGGATTAAAGCGTGAGCCCAAACTGTGTGTCATATGCTGTGAAGTCATGTGCTCTGGCCGCTGTGCCACATCTGTGCAAGTAGTGTCAGCATGTAGTTATAGGTACTTGAATGAACTTTTGTTTAGAACATTGTAGCTTGTGTATGGTGCTTAGGTTGTGTTGTATAGGGAGTGCGAAAGTAAACCAATATGGTATTTGTAGAGCGCAAATTGCTCATCCCTACGGGTGAGTATAGCTGGGGATCAAAGTGAGATGGTATGGCCGCTGCGCCACAGCTGTGTGGAGAATACATTTTGGCGAGGGTGCGGTGGTTGGCGTTATATGGCCCTAACATAGGGGGCCTAAATTGGAAGTTATAGGGTGGCTCTAAAAAGAGCCCTTGTGTTCATTAGTTGGAGCTACATATAAGTGTGGATGCACAGCTTGAAGTTATTCAGGAAAACTCGGTTTCCCTGATCTGTGAAGTGTACTCCATCACTTCTGTATATATCCGCCATATCAAAACGTATGTTGTTGTTGTATATGAACCCCATTTTGTGGTCTCTGAGGTATGCAGAGACAGCTTTGTTGACTTTTTTCTGAGATTTTTCAATCTGAGGACAAAATTGTTTGGACCATTTCCACTTCTGTCTTTGGTATATATTGGAATATACAAAGACAGTTTTAGGCAAAAGTAACATCAATTGTCCAAAGGTGTCCTTCATAAGCATTTCCAAATCTACCCCAGTCAATGTGCCTTAGTCGTTTCCATCACAGTGCACAATCATGAGGTCAGGGTGCTGGAGATGCAAAAAGGTTTTAACCAAAGGCAACAATTGGTGCCACTTCAATCCTCTCTGTCCCAACCATTTAATGTCCACATTTTGTAAACCTAGGTCTAAGTCAATACATCTCTGTTCTGCATACCTCTTGCATCAGAAAACATAGCTATGTCCTACGATCCACACTAGCATTTTGAAGGTATGGCTGGAAGGTATGGAAAGATGTCTGTAGCTCATACAGTTCCTTCGTAGAATAAGAGATATGTTTAAAGATGGGGAACTAGTTTCTTTTCGCATACAAAATGGTACCTGATTGGGAGATGAAAAGCATTGTTTTATAAAAGTAGGGTGCACATTCGTTTTGTGGAAAAGTATGTTTGTGATTGGTTAAGAAAAAGCAGTTTGCACGTACATATTATAGTACATATTATAGGATAACATTTGCTCAACTCAACCACACCTGCTACTTGCATTTGGAAGGCACTGTTCAAACTTAAAACAATCATTAACTTTTAATCTGCACGTGCCGTTAAATGTTCGAGAAAATGTTGCAAAAAAATATTGTTAGGTTTAAAAAAATTAACCTCCACGTGTTGTAGAATGTTCTAGAAAGTGTGTTGATAGAATACATTAAACTATTTATATGGAAAAGTAGAAAGACAGTAATAGAGAGAATTTTTGAAAGCTAAAAGAATCAAGGAACTATTGTAATTTGTTCTTGATTACCTACTGGCGGTAGCAAATACTTGTTCGACTACTTGAAGCGAGAGGAGGAAAACCTCGTCCCGCTCTTTTAAATGAGGCCCCTGGTGGGTGAGTAATGTTCCGTGGCCGATCCAATTATTATATTGCGGGGTCTCTGTAGGACTGGGGATCTTAATGTCACATGTAAATTAGGCGCGGAAGGGCACAGAGACGTTTTGCAGCCTAGGGGAGAGCCACCTTCCCGGGTATTGTTTACTAATTGTTTGGGGGGTTAGAGGCCAACTGAAGTCCGGGGATCGCCACACTCCGGGTCTTTATTTAAATATGCAGGGTGGGCCTCGGCAGTCCCTGAAGCCTCGGTGGTCCTAGGCAGTGCCTTATTTGTTCTGTAATCACACGGACAGTACTTATGGTGTTATAAAGTGATACACTCATAGAACTCTTGCAGTTGTCCAATTACCCAGGCTTCATTTGTCTAATAGTCAGTTAGCTTATGTTTGGTAGTTGCACTCTAATATTAAATAATGTCCTTAAAATCTCCTATAAACAGATGATTTTCACAATAAACAATAGACAAGTGTCGGCAGAAAAAGAAGACCTATACACTCAGTTATTTATTTAAAAAAATAAGTAACCTTTATTAAAACAGAAATAAATAGAAATGTAACTTTAATAGAACAGTATAATAAAAAAAAACGTGTGTTGAACTCCAGTGGAAGCAGCGTAGGAGACCTGCAAGACAAAAATGAAACATAAGTATGTGTGCTATGTGGAAGAGGTAAAGAAAGGTAGTCCGAATGAAAGGACCATAGTGAGAATCGAGGGAAGGGGAGTGGGTGGAAGGGAGAAGGGGAGGGAGAGTCAAAAGAAGAGAGGGAGGAGGAGACAGAGCGTCGGCCTATTGCACCCAGCCCTTAGTGTTTACCCTCCATCACCTGTTTGTCTAGGACGCTGGGGTCTGTTAGAAAGAGTGTGGTTCAGCAAGTCCTTAAAATTAAATACATGAGGCTAGAGATTATGGGCCATATTATGAAGGAAGGGCGATAACATTATCGCCGCTTTAGCGGCAGGAAACTGCCGCTAAAGCTGCGATAAGGGGTTGATAATATGCCCTTGTGAATTCCCTTAGAAGCCCAGGTTCTGGTGTGAACCTGGGCTTCTATGGGAATTTACAAGGGCATATTATCAACCCCTTATTGTCGCTTTAGTGGCAGTTTCCTGTTGCTAAAGTGGTGATAATGTTATTGCCATTGTTTGATAATATAGTCATACATTATTAGCTACGGGAAAATCGCTTGCATGCACCAGTGCACCCAGGGTGCTGCACCCCAACCCCTTCCCCCGCACTGTGCTCAATTGTAGGTCTTGCACACCGAGGCTTCACTGCTCACCTGCCACCACTGGTGTGTCCCACGACGTGTTGGTGCAAGCTCCTAGTCCGGGGTATGTTTGTACGATAGACCAGGTCTCCGGTCGGGGATGGTGTCTTGATACCACGATGGAAGGTGTCAGAATGCCAGGACATCATTGCGGGGTCAGCTCCCGCTCCGCCCTTCTTGTGGCAATCAATGGAATGTCTGAAAAGGGAGAAATAATTTAATGGTGGAAACGTCTGGAGGTAAATGAAGGTTTATTTCAAGCTTGATGGAAAATAGGAGTTGAGTGCATCCTTCGTTTTTGAAGTACGATCTAACAACTGTTAGTGGTAATCGTGGTTCAAAGAGGAGTTGGAGTGCATGAGAATACACAAGGTTAAATAATATGTTATGCCAACGTTCACATACAAAGGAACAGAGCGCATGCTAATAGAATAATGTGCGCGTGTAATGCAGTGGCGGGAGCCTGTGTGCATGTACACTTAGTAAGGAGCTCACTACAGTGTCCTAAAAGCCAACGCCACATGTCTGTAGGGCAGCGCTGCTCACTTGCTCAGGCCTACAGTACTGTCCAGCAGGTCCTTAAAATTAGACCGATGTGACTGAATGAGGTCAGAGATCACATCATTACACACGGCAACATCGCTTTTTCGCACGTGCGCAGTCTGGCTGATTCATCCCATCCCTCACGCAGCACCGCGCTGAAGAGGAGTCTGTAGGGTAGCGCTGCCCGCTGGCTCAGGCCTACAGTACAGTCCAGCAGGTCTTTAAAATGAGACAGAGATGTGACTGAATGAGGTCAAAGATCACATCATAACACATGGCAATATCGTTTGTTCGGATCTGCGCAGCTAGGCCGAAGCACCCCACCCCTCTTGCCGCAGCGCGCTCAATTGGTGGCCCTGTGCACCCAGGCCGCTAAGCTTACCTGCTGTCATTGTTGTGTGAGCAACAACTACGGGCAGCAGTGCTCACAATTCAGATGGAGTGTTGATTGCAGGAGAGTGTACACCTCATGGATCCCTTTTGTAGACGACGGGCAGTAGGGCTCACAATTTAGAGCCCGTGTTGATTGCCAGGATGGAGTACACCTCATGGATCCATTTCTCTTTTTTTATTGCGCATTGTGATATGCGAGGTGGATGCGCCAAATCATTTGAGGTAGTGTGGAAGAAGAGGGACGTGTGGTGTCGTGGTTATCCTATTTATACGTACGCAAAGTGGGCTGGGCTTGCGTACACCAGGCCAGTGTAGGGGTGTGAATAATTATTATGGGGACTTGGGCGTTGTTCAGTTCCTGCCTGGCCAGAAAGTGTACTTATGTGTGTTTCTTTTGTAGTTTTGACCTCGCAGAGTGTGCAATTTAGATTAGTGTAGCATGTGTCGGGAGGGCGGAAACAATTGTTAATGAGATGGCATGTGATCTAGGATGTGCAGTCTGCCCGTGGCTGATGATGCTCCCTAGAGCCAGCAATACTCAGGCCGAAAGGCAGCACAATAATGGGCAGACACACACACCAGGGGCATCGTTTTTTGATGGAACGTTTGAGATGCATGGCAATCACACGTGGAAGGCTAATGTACAGAGGATGAATATTGATCAAGATGATCGTTGATTGTTGTGTGTAGTATAAGATATGTGTATACAGGAAAACACTTTTCAAAAAAGCTTTCTAAGCAGAAGAGGTGTCTCTCATCAAACGCTGTAGAGAGAGTGAGTAAAATGGGTGGGGTCGTACAACTGTTACAATGGGAAATGTTATGAACCAATCAAATGCTGTTTTTTAAGGTCGCATGGCAATTGCGCACTGAGCGTGCAAGGAGGCCGCATATACTGTTTAAAGTTATTTAGATACACTTTTGAGACCAAAAAGAAAAAAAAGGGAATGGCGTACCTGGCACGATACTATACGTCTGTGACGTAACACAGGGCCTGGCAGCGTGTACTCGTCGAATACGCAATGCGCAGCAGGCGCGACCCCATACGTACATGATGTAACACGTGGCTTGGTACTGCATATCCGTCGGATACCAAAGTAGTACCTGGGGTGACTTAAAGCGTATATGATGTTACGCGGGATGCGGTGCCACAAACTCGTCGGATACGAAATGCGCATCATTTACGAATTTAGCAATATGGCAGATAGGATTTGTGTGGTGATGGAGCTTGGTACGCTACCGGTATGGGAGTGCAGTTTTCTCCCACCCCCAAAAAAAATATACATATTTTTGGGGGAAAGATATAAAACATTACATGATTTTTAAAGTTAAAAACAAGAAGTATAATAGAGTTCCAAAATATTTAAAAATATAATAGAAAAAATATAGGTTTTATAAACATTAAAATTTGAAATTAACATTTAAAAAACCTTTGAAATTCACTGAAAAAAACATAGGTTTTACAGACATTATAGTTAGGAATTAGCATTTAAAAGACCTTAGAAATTCACAAAAAAACCATAGGTTTCAGGGACGTTATAGTTAGTTGGACATTTGACTCCAGAGAAATTAGCCTGTTATAGTTAATTGAGCTAACTATAACTTGCGCGCCCGCAATGCACTGCTGAAGATGTCACATATTACATCGCTCATGACATGGTCAGTGACATTACTGATGACATCACTGATGACATCTCAAATGACATCATTCATGACATCACTCATGACATCATCCACGCGACAATCTGATGCACATACTGATGCTCTAATATAAACTTTCATACACCCATTCTAAAATGCTGACTACTATTTTTGAAACCATACACAGAAGAATGCCATATACTACATAGCACTCACTATTTCCTAGGTCTACACACACATCCAGTCACTTATACATGTAGTTACTCATCAATAGAGGACTATAATATGCACTCATACATCTATACATGCAGTCACACGCTGCCACTCATCCATAGAGTTACTCACACGCCTAGTCAGTAATGCAAAGAAGGAATCACATACCCATTTAATCATGTATACAGTTATACACACCAACTTCGTTATTTTTAGACATACCACATCACTTATTTATACAGATACTAACACATATTTACTGTCTTATACAATCACTGATAGAAGCAGACACTTATTTATGCACCCACCCTTAAAATAACTTAGTCTCACGTATACTCATATATATACTCCAACACTCACATTTAGTGGCTTAAAACATATGTAGCTAGTCACAGATATACCACTGAGACAATTATTCACTCACCAACACACCCATAGACCCACTTACTCACCCATACAGCCCTTTCCAGATGCACTTTTTAATCCATACAACTACTGAATCACTCACTCAGACATCTATGCACAGACTCATACACCCACCCACACAGACACTCAGGGACCCATACAGATACTCAGAAAACAAATCAATAACCAATATAGACACTCATGTAGGTATTCAGCAACCCATGCAGTTGCTTACACACCAATGGAGAGACTAATACAGACTTTTACCCAGTTTAGTCACTAACCCATGCATTCAGTAAGACACGTTCAATCATTGACTTATACAGTCAGTCACACACATACGAAATAATTCCTTTAGGCACTTGTAAATGTATTCATTCTTCAATACACCTTGGCATATATATATAAAACATATTTACATTTTATAGAAACACACATTCACTGGATGATGTCATGAGTGATGTCATCAGTGATGTCATCAGTGTTGTCCCTGACCATGTCATGAGTGATGTAATATGTGATGTTATCAGCAGTTATAATTAGCTCAACTAACTTTAACAGGCGAATTTCTCTGGTTTTATATGAGTCAAATGTTCAACTAACTATAACGTCCCTGAAACCTATGTTTTCTTTTAGTGAATATATATATATATATATATATATATATATATATATATATATATATATAGCCACAGTCATTGTTTGCTATATCCACAGCAGCAAACAGGTACGGACCACAACGTAGAGTTACAGTGCAGGGCTTTTATTGCAGAAATATATGCATCTAAAAAGTAAAACAGCAAGCGCCCAGCCTGCCTGAGTTGAGTTAACAATATAACCACACCCTCTCAACAATAGAAATAAACAACATACTATATATGCGCCACTTCTATAAGGGAGTGTTAAAGCCTGTTACAAACATGGAAAAAGGACAGAATTACTAATGAAAATTCCATAATTCAACCGCATTCAGTCATATTAGAAAAATAAATATAACATGAACTGTTACCAAGTGGAAATATCAGTGTGATCATCAGGACCATACACAGTTAAAATTAATGTGTAATACATGGAACATCCCCCTCTAAGTATTAAAATCACTATTGCTATGAGATAAGCTAAGTGCTAAAAAATAAAGTGCAAGTGCACAAATGTGCAAAGTGTGTACAAGATATCAACAATAACTCATAATTGTTGTTCAATAATAAACTTAAAACAGCCAGAGACATGCCCAATTCATATAGATATAAAGTGCAAGTGCACTGTAAACATATGACTGAGCACAGAATGCCCAATTGTAAACAGAAACAATTTACCCATATTGTAAAATAGTAATTCATATCGAAATAAAGTGCAAGTGCACAGTAAACATATGACTAGTGCAAAAACAATAGACATCATCATTGATTGCTGTAAAGCCTCCACAGTATACAGTACTTACGATTCAAGGAGCTAAAACCAGTATAGAAACCCTCTTAAAACCAGGTAAAACCAGGTGAAACCCGGTTAAAACCAAGTAAAAACAGAGTTAAAAACTCAGTAAAAAGCCACCTTAAAACCACACAGCACAGCATAAAATGAAGACACTAAGTCTATAAAAAATTATGCAGATCTTCCCCTGTGTTAAGACCATTAGGCATCTTAGTGTCTAGCAGCATGATAAATTCTGATTCTAGCTGCTGTAATCTCTTTTCTCGATTGCCACCCCTGATAGATTAAGGCACTGAACATATGACATAATAACTCAAATCATTGAGATTATTTTTATGAACTAATTTGAGATGTCGAGCCACTGGATAATTAGGATCTGAGTTAACTACTGCACGTAAATGTTGGAGTATTCTATTAAAAACTTGAAGTTTTGTACTCCCAACATATTGTAGATGGCATGTAGATTCCAATATGTAGACTGCATAATCAGTCTTACAGGTAAAATGACCCTGGATCTTGATGGGTTTGGATTCAAAAGCAGTAGTGTACTCAGTGGTGTTCTTGCCATATTTACATGCTCGGCATGAGCTGCACTTAAATATCCTGACCATGCAGACAACCAAGTGCTGGAGACAATCACCTCTGGACTGGTTTTAACTGGGTGCTCGCCTAAAGGTTAGAGAAGGAAGTTCTGGCAATATTTGTGACATAGCACTGTCAGACAATACAATGGGCCAGTTTTTATAAAGAATCTTTTGTACTTGTCTCTCTTGTCGACTGTAAGTTGTTATTAGTCTAACTGAGTTTATAGGTTCAGAAGTATTCTGGGGGGTGGCTGTCTGAACATGGAATGTGCTTGTGGTAGTAGCAGCTAGACACTCACCCCTACTTTGACGGTTGGCTCTGCTTAATGCAGCTTTCAAATCTTTAGTTTTGTAGCCCCTGGCACTAAATCGCTGGAAAGCTTCTAACTGACAGTTATTTGTATCAGCCTCAGAACTACATATTCACCAGATTCTTAAAAACTCCCCGTAGGGGATACTCCGTATTAAATGGTTGGGGTGGGAGCTGCTCGCATGGAGTATGGAATTTCCAGCAGTCCTTTTTTCTTTGAAGTTTAGTATGGATGGAGTTGCCCTCAATGTATAACTCTACATCTAAGAACTGCACACTCTCTTTGCTTTTGTCAGCAATACATTTCAAATTAAGCATGTTGTTGTTTATGGTCTCAACAAAGTGTCTGGTTGCATAGATCCTCTCCAAATTAAATAGACATCATCTATAAATCTCCACCAGTGGAGTGAGTACATGAACATCAAATATGGCTTTGTGGAGGGTCCTGAGGACATGCTCCTCCCACCAGCCAACGTGTAAACACGCATAGCTAGGAGAGCAGCATGCCCCCACCGCCACCCCTCGTAACTGCTGGTGAACCTCCTTATTAAACATAAGGTAGTTGTTTGTGAGGCAAATCTCAATCATTTTTAAGATCATTTGTTGTGTTCATACAGATGAACACTGCGTTTATCCAAATAGTATCGCACTGCTTCAATGCCATCAGAATGATGGATGCTTGTATACAATGAACAAATACCCATTACTATTAACCCCTTGAGTCCCCATGACGAGATGGTCTCGTCATGGGCCGCGGTTGCGCTGTGCCCATGACGAGACTATCTCGTCATGAGCCCCGCCCGCTAATGAAACGCCCGGCACAGGGCGTGGAAAGGGCAGGGCACTCAAGGGGTTAAGAGACAATTTTCTTCCCATTTTACCGTCTGAAGATTTGATAAAAAATGAGCAGTGTCTCTGATAAAAGAAGGGAGATGCTCAACAAACTCATGTAGAAAATATTCAGTCGCCAGTAGCTAGTTATAGTTAGGACCTACTTTCCATAGGAAATCCGCAACATTCTATTTGGAATAACGTTGGCCCCGATTGACGAATCTTCGCAAAATTTTCCAAACTTTTGGCCAGCTCCGGTCCACTCCTATCCTGAAAATTTCACGGTGATTCATCAAGCGGGGGCCGAGAAAAAAGGGGTGTCCCAAAACAAGTTTTCCCCATGCATTTTCCCGTAGGACCTGTTGACGCAGCTACAGCCCGAACTGCTGAACGGAATTACACCAAATTTGGCAAAGATGTAGTCCTCAGTTCAGACTCGTGCCTTTTGCTTAAATGTTGTAAATCCGTTAAGTAGTTCCTGAGAAAATTAGAGTTAAAAAGATAGATATATCTGGGCGGAGCCTAACCACACATCTCATCATGAGATCTGATTAGCTGTCAGTACTTCATCCAAGAAGTGTTGGCAGCCATCTTGGGACCAATTTACATGATAGCACCTCATTAAAAAGCATTGCAGTTAATAGAAGGTTTTACGACTTTAGTTACATTATAAATCATTTGTTGATGGTACCATACTCATTTTAGAAATTGTGGTGTGTTCTAAGGTGATTTTACCATGTGAAAAAGCCTTATGCTGTGATATCATGAATCATGTTTGAGAGAAAACAATTTTCTCATGCTTTTCCCACAGAGGTTTGGAAGGTGATCTATAAGCTAAACTGAGAGCATATTTTCTGTAAATTCTCATTATCTTTCTCAGTCATGTGAGAATGAAGTCTGACATTCTCAGTAAAACATGTACATCCAACAAGGGCATAGACTGTCAGTGGATTCCTTTGTGTTCTACTGCAGCTTCCCAGAGTGTTCTAACGAACAACTAGAGCGCTAACAGTCCTACTTATGACAAACGTATTGCACACCTGAAGCCACCTTGGAATAAAGTGGCAACTCTTAAAACATGTAATTTAAAAAGGAACAAAATGAGGGGGTTTATTTTGCCATAGAAAGTATGATTAGTGCTGCAGAAAGAAAAATTAGGGCACATTTTGACTTCTCAAATCCTCTTCTATTTCATAAAAAAATTCCGACATGCAGACTGAAACATGCACTTTCAATACCAGCAGCAGACTTCCCTGGTGAGCAGTAGCTTTACTACAGTGATCTAATGAGCAACTAGAGTGCTAACATTCAGAATTTATGGCAAATGTGTGACACATCTGAATGCCTTCTTGATGGAACCAAAGTAAAAAACTGAAAGTATTTCCTACTGAGGAGAGTGCAGTAAATGAGGAAATTAGGAAACTTCATAACAAAGAAATCTCCCAAGATGGCCACAAGAAACAAAAGAGCCCAAATGTAGGCCAAATATCACCCAGATGTAGCCCAAGTATAGCCCAATGACAGAATGTCCCAAAGTCTTCTAACAAACAACTAGAGCGCTAACAGTCTTACTTATGACAAAAGTATGGCACACCTGAAGCCATCTTGATTGGAATAAAGTGGTAACACTTAAAACATTTAATTTATAAAGGAACAAAATGAGGGGGTTCCTTTTGCCATAGAAATTATGATTAGTGTTGCAGAAAGAAAAATTAGGGCACATTTTGACTTCTCAAATCCTCTTCTATTTCATAAAAAAATTCTGACATGCAGACTGAAACGTGCACTTTGAATACCAGCAGCAGACTTCCCTGGTGAGCAGTAGCTTTACTACAGTGATCTAATGAGCAACTAGAGTGCTAACATTCAGAATTTATGACAAATGTGTGACACATCTGAATGCCTTCTTGATGGAACCAAAGTAAAAAACTGAAAGTATTTCCTACTGAGGAGACTGCAGTAAATGAGGAAATTAGGAAACTTCATAACAAATAAATCTCCCAAGATGGCCACCAGAGACAAAAGAGCCCAAATGTAGCCCAAATATCACCCAGATGTGGCCCAAGTATAGCCCAATACCAGAATGTCCCAGAGTGTTCTTAAGAACAACTAGAGCGCTTACTGTCTTACTTATGACAAAAGTATGGCACACCTGAAGCCATCTTGATTGGAATAAACTGGTAACACTTAAAACATTTAATTTAAAAAGGAACACAATGAGGGGGGTCATTTTGCCATAGAAATTATGATTAGTGCTGAAGAAAGAAACATTAGGGCACATTTTGAGTGACTTCTCAAATCCTCTTCTATTTCATTAAACAATTCTGATATGCAGACTGAAACATGCACTTTTAATACCAGCAGCAGACTTCTGTGGTGAGCAGTAGCTTTACTACAGTGATCTAATGAGCAACTAGAGTGATAACATTCAGAATTTATGGCAAATGTGTGACATATCTGAATACCTTCTTGATGGAATCAAAGTAAAAAACTGAAAACATTTCCTACTGAGGAGACTGCAGTAAATGAGGAAATTAGGAAACTTCATAACAAATAAATCTCCCAAGATGGCCAACAGAGACAAAAGAGCCCAAATGCAGCACAAATATCACCCAGATGTAGCCCACATGTAGCCCAATGACAGAAGTGTGCAAAACACTTATTTTTTGTGTATTTGCAGTTTTATACAGTGCAAACTTGTCAGGTATTGGAGTGCTTTACATGAGCATTGGTTACATCACACAAGATCAAATTCATTTTGGTTGTAGACATGGGGAGATTAAGTGATTTGACCAGAATCACAGAATGTTGAGCTGAAGCAGAAACTCCAACCTGGTTCCCCAGTTGCAAAGTCTGCAGCTCTGGAAGTAACACCACATCCTCTCCCCTAGGTGCAACATTTAATCAAGTGGTCAACTGGAT
Organism: Triturus cristatus; assembly: GCF_964204655.1. Classification (NCBI taxonomy): domain Eukaryota; kingdom Metazoa; phylum Chordata; class Amphibia; order Caudata; family Salamandridae; genus Triturus; species Triturus cristatus. The sequence goes on from NC_140590.1 coordinate 564,449,406, forward strand.
AAAAAAAATGAAGATTACAAATAATTTAAAAGTTCTTTGTCGCTATTTGAAAACTCAGAAAATATGTCCTTATTTTAGTTTTTTAGAGCATTAACCATAATTTTGATGCAAATAAGACCCTCTCACACATGTAATTTCTAAAGGAAATGCTCTAGGTATTACAGTTTTGATTACATCAAGATGATGTCAGGCGTTCCATACTTTTGTAATAAATATAGAATGTTAGCAATCTAGTTGTTCATTGGGATACTGTTGAGAGGCAGAGGCCAAGGGCACGGACTCTGAAAATTGAAGGCAGGTAGGAGAGTGCAGAGGCAACAATTTGACCACACTGGGCAGGCAGGAAGGGCAGTGGCAGCGCAACAGACTATGGAGGGCAGTGGAAAGGGGGGCAGGGGCAACAAACCAACAATACAGGACTGGCAAGAAGGCTGTGGCAATATAATAGACCATTGTGGGTAGAAGGAAGAGGCAGTGGTAGTACAACCATACATGCCAACAGACCTGTTTCAGCCAGGAAACGTCCAATGTTTTAAAGCTGAAATGGGCTTTATTTGTCTCCTGTCTACAATCTCCTCTTTTTCAATGTAACTCAAAGGGGAAAATCAATACCCCAGTTTTTTTCAAATCACCCTCTTACCAAGTTCAAAATGTTCGCAAGTATGGTACATTGGATCATGGTAAGCAGGAGGAATTGGGGTAGGGACATAGACTTGGATAACAGAGGACAGGAGGGACATGGAGATGTGCACCAAACCGACCCTACAGGGCAGGCATCAGGGTTTGCAGCAGCACAATACACCACACAGGGCATGCAGGACGGAAGTGCAGCACAACAATCCATAGAAAGCAATAGGGAGGGGACAGGACAACAGAGAACAGAGGGGAAAGAGGCAAAGGTAGCTAGCTGACCATAATGGACAGACAGGAGAGAAAGCTGCAGTATAACAGATTATAAAGGGCAGGAGGGACGGATCAGGGGCATTACAATGGAACAGACAAGCCAGGAGGGAGGGAATAGGGGTCTGCACATGGAAACAGAGGGCTGGGGGCAAGGGGGCAGGGCAGGAGCAGCAAGATGACCATGGAGGTCAGGCAGGATGGGCACTAGAAACAAGACACACTATGGAGAGCAACAGTGAGAATATGATGGCATACACACAGACCATGGAGGGAAGGTGGAAGGGGGTCAGGGGCAGCTAGCTGACCACCCAGGGAAGGTGGAAGGGGCCATGGCAGCACAGAAGTCCATGCATGGCAAGCGGGAGGGTTAGATGCAGCACAATGGCTATGATGAGCAAGAAGGAGGGTGCAGGGGCATGCACATAGGACCAAGGAGGATAGAAGGGAGGGTCAGGACCTGGGCACAGACAAGAGAGTTCAGGGGAAGGGGCCTCACAACAGACCTCGTGGGGCAGGCAGGAGGAGCAGTTGCAGCACAACAGACCAAGGAGGGCAGAAGGGTGTGGCAGTAAAATGGACCATGGAGGACAGGAGGAAGGGAATAGGGGCATGGCATGTGGACAGGCAGGGTGGAGGTGGCAGGGACAGGTTACAGTCATCTGACAATGCTAGGCAGGTGGGAGGGAAGTGGCAGCTCAACAGAACACTCAGAGTAGATAGGAGTGTCAGGTCCATGGAACATGGTGGGCAAAAAGGATGGAGCAGGGGCATGCACAAAGACATCGGAGGGCAGGGGGAAGGAGAATAGGGGCAGCAAGCTAAGCACAGAGGCTAAGCAGGAGGTCAATGATAGGCCATAGAATTGGGCAATGGAGGGCAGGAGGAGTGGACGGGTACATCATGCTAAATAGAGGGCAGTGGCAGCACATCAAACCATGCATGGCAGGAGGGAGGAGGCTAGTCCATGGATTCAGACAACAGTGGATAGGGAGGAGGTGGGGCAGCAAGCTAACTGTTCAGAGAAGGTGGGTATTAGGAACTCTATTGTTTTTAAAATGTGTGTCTGTGCGAACTACTTAAAATATGAACAAGTATGCCGCATAATCTCACTTTTATTCAGGAAGAAGAGGACGTTTGTGACTGTGACTCTGGCCTCACTTGGCAGAAAATAGGATTGGGTGTAAGGGAAAGACCTAGCGCTCCAACAAGATTCCACAATATTAATAACTAACTCTACATCAAGTTTCTGCGGTGCTATCAGACTAGGGGAATACCACCCCAATCCCCTAATGGCTCAATCAAAGATTGATTCAACTAATTACATTTATCGATGCACATGCTAATATAAAAACCATATAACAGTAGTTATAGAAGAACAATATTCATTTGGGCTTCAAATCTTCTTTAATTTTCAATAAGGTCTTCCACTCCCAACGTTTCGTCACAGTAGGAAATAACCCAGGCGACTTCCTCAGGGCTGGAAGTAATACAAATAACAAATTGTAATCTACAATCTCTGTATACCATATAAACTTAGAAAGCCCAAAGTACAAACAAGTGTAGAGTGAAATAAGTGTAGAGTGAAATAACTAAGGTGCATATCTAAAACAATTCAAAAACAAAATCAAAACAATATGCAAAACGGCCTCTTTTAAGAGTGCTCGGTTTTAAAACACGCTATTAGCACATTTTTATAGTGTTTATAGCATGCAGTGGTCCATAAAAACCATATTTTTTATATATCGGTTGAATCCCATTAAATACAGTGTCCATTTATAGTGTAAATTAATATCGACTGCTCTAATAAGAGACATGCTTAGTGAAATCCCTGGGTAATAATAAACCAGTACCTTATTCTTTGTTCAAAACTTCTTTTCTAAAGTATTGCAAAAACATTATACAAGTGTTAGCAACTGCAAGACACATGAGGCTAAGCTAATCAATCAATCTAATATTTAACCGCTGAAGTCCTAATAGAGCTTACTTCGAAAAATTCTCCTTCAACTTCCCTCAGAGTTCAAATATTCGTGACAATAACAAACTTTGAGGTAAGATTCCCTGAAATTACAAATTCAGAAAACCAATTGTAAGATCCCCAATCTAGAAAATATAAAGAGTATACCATGCCAATCATCCAAAGTGTTAACTTTTGTTCCCGTTAAAAACTCTCCTCACCTTTATCAGCGCGTAAAGCCTGCACCTCACAATTCCATGTTGTCCAATATAATTGAATATGATATTAGCGTCCTAATTTGAACGTCTGTAATTCCCAACGATCTACAAAGAATCATTTGGTATTAGGCTAATCCAATGTGACAGTTCACACAGGTAGTAAATCGTTAATCCCAATATAAGTCTTACCTCAATCAAAATATATTTTTCCGCTACGAATAATTATTGCTCCAAAGCGAGTTCCCTGAAGTACCGGGACCTATTAATCAGAACAAAACATTGTTCAGAGAGACCGGCTCATTTTTTCAGTCAAAAAAAGGAAACGCCATCAACATGGTCCAAACTTGCTAAAACGCTCATTTTTACCGGTCAGAAAAAGAAGGTTTTTATAATAGCGTGTGCATCGATAAATGTAATCACTTGGCAGAAACACCCCCTGACCCTCCATCCCCCATCGCAATATTTAATGCCCGTGAAAAGGGTAGGTGGACGCAGTGTTATATAGAACATAGTCCTGAGAGCACGATTGAAAATGAAAACTAGATATAGTATATGGAATAAACTATGCACCAAAAAGTGTGATATAAGATGAACCAGGGCGTGAAATATGATATGCAATACATTGTGCGCAATGACAGATTCATTGAAGAGCGCGAGATAGCACAGGCACTAGTGCGTGCTATGCGATATGCGCCTTGGAGTGTAATATGCACAGGGCAGTGTTGTGTAACCTAACTAGTCTCTAAAGTTGTAATATAAAATATGTGCTGCGTAGTGTAATGTTGCATATGCACTGTGAAAAAGATATGGATCCCGGATTGTAATATGTATGGCATAGCGCTGTGCGTTATAACATAGGCATCGAGGAAGGCACGTTAGATGGGGCAATATAACCCGTGCGAAGGCAAGTGTGGCATGACATATTCACGGGGTGGTGTTACAGTGCACATGGGCTAGAGAGTGTCATAGCATACGCAATAGCTGGTGGGATATAACACAGAGGTGTGTGGCACTCGGCGGGCACTGGCGGGTGTAACACAGCATTGGGCTCAGCCAGGAGCACGCTGTGACTCTCAAATGAGGTTCGTCTCCTTTCCAGAGAGTAAAATAAAAAGTATTACCCATCCGGCGGTGGATGTGTGTTTTATTAACCGTGAGGGGGGTTTCTTGCATAGTTTGGTCGAATTTTTGTCGAATCCCGTTTGAATGGCTTGGTGTGCATGTGTATTAAATGTGCCCGTCAATAGCTACCCATGTTTGTATAAATAAACGACAAGGGTGTCTACTTGGAGAGTACCCACCGGCGGGGGCGCCGGGATTAGGCACGGTAGGGCGCCAGACATGTCAGAGCTTCACTAGCGGTGTAAATATATTCCACATGGATTCATTGTTTGCATAGTCGCCTTTTAATGAATATCACGCAAATCGTCATGGTGATAGGTACATACGGTTTGTCCAGCATGTCCTAGGTGTTTCTATAAATATATATTTTTTTAAAATAATAAAAAACAAAGGCCGGCCCCAGGGGATGGGCTCCCCGGGGCCATAAGTGGCCTGAGGAAGGGGGCAACGCAGCCCCTCTCCTAAAGATTTTTTTTTTAAAAAGGCCATGACCCGGTGGTTGGAGTCCCCGGGGGCGATTAAGGCCTTGGGAGGGCCAAATACATTTTTTTCAACAAAAAAAAATTAGGGTGCAGGCCCTGGGGGATGGGGTTCCCAGGGACAATAAATTAGAAAAAGAAGGGGGGCCACACAGCCCTCCTTCTTAAAAAAATGTAATAAATAAAAGACCGGCATCGCGCCGGAGGCCACGCCCCCTCCTTGCAGCACTCTGCAAATGCACCCCCTGGCCAGTTGTAAGTTGGGGAATTAATTCCCCTTCAATACTGAGGGTCCCTGAGGGCCAACTAGCCCAACAGGTATCTCCAGTATGTGCCAGGGAGCTGCGTTGCAGACAGGTGTTCTGAGGCCACGCCCCTTTTTACACCTCTATGCAACGCAGCTCTGTGGCGCTTACTGGAGGTACCTAGTGGGCTAGTTTGACCCTAGGGACCCTTAGGATTCAAGGGGACTTAATCTCTCAACTTAGAACGGCCACAGGGCGTTTTAAGTTGGGGAAATAATTCCCTTTCAATCCTGAGGGACCCTGGGGGCCAACTAACCCACCAGGTGCTTCCAGTAAGCGCCACTGCTCTGCGTTGCAGAGAGGTGGTGCAGGCCATGCCCCTTTTTACACCTCTCTGCAATGGCGCTTACTGGACATACCTAGTGGGCTATTTTGCCGCTAGGGACCCTCAGGATTCAAGGGGACTTAATCCCCTAACCTAAAAAACGGCCACAGGTCGTGTTTACACAGTGGTGAAGGGAGGGGACGGGGCCTGAGTTAACGTGTGCAAACACGCCCTGTGGCACGTTTTAAGTTGGGGAAATAATTCCCCTTCAATCCTGAGGGACCCTGGGGGCCAACTAGCCCACCAGGTGCTTCCAGTAAGCGCCACTGCGCTGCGTTGCAGAGAGGTGGTCTAGACCGTGCCCCTTTTTACATCTCTCTGCAACGCAGCTCTGTGGCGCTTACTGGAGGTACCTAGTGGTCTACTTGGGCCCTAGGGACCCTCAGGATTCAAGGGGACTCAATCTCCCAACTTAAAACGGCCACAGGGCGTGTTTACACAGTCGGGAAGGGAGGGGACGGGGCCTGAGGTAACATGTCCAAACATGCCCTGTGGCGCGTTTTAAGAGGTAGTTTTAATCCCCTGCCCTATTATATACTAGGGGCTTACAGAGGAGGTCATGCTAATCACAGGGGGACCCAACGCATAGTGTTCCCTAGTGTATGTAGGTGTTTCACTGTATTCTGAGTGTCTTTTAACATAGCACTGGCTCTAGAACTGGTTAGTCAGACTCAGTTACCACCAGTATCCATCTGAAAAAGCTGAGGATACAGGATGATTTTGCAACAAGGATTCTTTCTGCTCTTCTGTTTGTTCTTTCTGCACATTATCCTTCTTCCTGCACTTCTCTTCGTCTTTGAGGACTTCTGTTGCTTCTTTCTGCATTTCTTTTTTTTCTTTCTGTGCGTTTTTTCTTCTTTCTACACATGTCCTATCTCTGTAGGCATAGTTAGAAATTAGCATTTAAAAAAACCTTTGAAATTCACTGAAAAAACCATAGGTTTCAGACATGTTATAGTTAGGAATTAGCATTTAAAAAACCTTAGAAATTCACTGAAAAAAACATAGGTTTCAGGGGCGTTATAGTTAGCTGTACTTTTCACTTGTACGAAACCATTGAAATTCCCCTGTTATAGTTAGTTCAGCTAACTATAACTCACGTGCCCACAATGCACTGCTGATGACGTCACATATTACATCACTCATGACATGGTCAGTGACATCACTCATGACATCACTCATGACATCTCAAATTACATCACTGATGACATCATCCTTGTGATAGAGTGGCAGACTTCCTCTCCCCCTAATATAACCTTTGATACACACATTCAAAAATAGAAACTAAAATTTTCAAAACAGTGGACATACCAATACCAGTTACAACAACCTATTCAGTAATTCTAAGATCCACATACACATCAACCCTTGACCCTACCTTCAGACAGGTCGCTCCCCACGCCGCGCAGCTCCACCAGACTGCGCCTGTGTTCCTGTTATGCCCGCTGCTACTCGTTCTGTGGGTTCGAGGCCCGCCTCCACCCGCAGGCTTCCACCTGCGCCTCATCCCTGGTCGCCAGTGGGCCTTAGGTTTGTTGTTGCCACTGTTTCTTGTGCTCCCACTCTCCTTGTGACCGATTATATTTGTGCCCCCATTTGTACTGTGACCATTTGCTTGTGACCTTATTGCCTCTGTTTGAGCCGTTTTTTCCGCAGCCTTGCCTCAGGCTTGTTTTCTTTTCCCGCTCGTTACCGCCGCTGCGTCCCTGCGGCACCGCCCCCATGCCCCCGCTGTGCGGCAGTGAGTCGACCCTTGACCCTACCTTTAGGCAGGCCGCTCCCCACGCCGCGCAGCTCCACCAGACTGCACCTGTGTTCCTGTTCCGCCCGCTGCTACTCGTTCTGTGGGTTCGAGGCCCGCCTCCACCCGCAGGCTTCCACCTGCGCCTCATCCCTGGTGGCCAGTGGGCCTTAGGTTTGTTGTTGCCACTGTTTCTTGTGCCCCCAATCTCCTTGTGACCGATTGTATTTGTGCCCCCATTTGTACTGTGACCGTTTGCTTGTGACCTTATTGCCTCTGTTTGAGCCGTTTTTTCTGCTGCCTTGCCTTAGGCTTGTTTTCTTTTCCCGCTCGTTACCGCCGCTGCGGCCCCGCCCCCATTGGCTCCCTCCCAGCTGCTCCTCCCTCCCACCTCCCCTTCTTATGGCGGCCGCTCGCAGCGGGCGCGCAGCGGGCGCGCCGCCGGCGCGCCGAAGGCGCACCAAAGGCAAGCCCGTCTGCACCCGTCCGCGCCTGGACCGCGCCCAGCGCCAGAACCCCTGGACCACGAAGCCACCACAACACCAGACTACACTACGACTCCAGCACCCTCCACGCACTCAACCCTGGACGATATCACGCCTGCTACCATGCCACCACAAAGCGCACCCAAGGACCCTTCACCTGCCGGAACTGCAGCTACACCAGCATCCGGCCCGCCAAACCACCAACCAGAGAACCCAACCACCTCCGATGCATCCTCCTCAACACCCGCTCTGACCGCAGGCACGCCGTCGAACTCTGGGACCTCCTGTACTCAACCACCCCGACGTCGCCTTCCTGACGGAGACCTGGCTGGACACTACCTCGGCACCAGACATCGCCACTGCCATCCCAGAGGGCTACAAAATCTCCCGCAGAGACCGCATCAACGGAGTGGGAGGGGGAATCGCCATCATCCACAAGGACACCCTCCGAGTCTTGACCAACACCGATGACACCCTCACCACGCCGAGCACATGCACTTCCAGATCCACACCGAACCCAACACCACCCTCAGAGGAACACTCGTCTACAGACCACCCGGACCCCGACCACAGTTCTGCGAGACCATCGTCGACCTCATCATCACCCATGCCATCGCCTCCACGGACTACATCCTCCTCGGGGACCTGAACTTCCACCTCGAGATCAACAACGACGCCAACTCCGCCGCCCTGATCGACAACCTCGCCAACCTCGGACTCAAACAGCTCGTGACAACACCCACCCACGCCGCTGGTCACACACTGGACCCTACCTTCACCGCAAGCCCCCACGTCTCCTTCGACCACACCACCGAACCCCACTGGACAGATCACAGATGCGTACACTTCACCTTCAGGAAACCCACCACACACCACCGCACCCAACAGATGGCACGCCGCCGCTGGGGCAAGGTCACCGAGGACCAACTGACCACCACCCTCGCCCTGGGACCTCCCGCCGATCCCACTGACCCCAACACCGCCACCACCAACCTCAGACAATGGATCATCGATTGCACCAACACCCTCGCCCCACAAGACCTCCACCACTAACCACTCCAGCAAGAAGGCCGCTTGGTTCACCAAAGACCTCCGGACCTCCAAGCACAACTGCCGGAAACTGGAGAAGAGCCGGCTCCGAGACTGAACACCAGACAGCCACACATCCCACAAGAACGCCATCCGCAGACACCACCAACTCATCAGGACCACCAAGAAGACCGCCTTCAAGGACCGCCTAGACAGCAACGCACACAACAGCAAAGAGCTCTTCAACATCGTGAAAGAACTCTCCAACCCCAGCTCCAACACCAATGACATTCCACCATCACAAGACCTGTGCGACTCCCTGGCCATCTTCTTTCACCGCAAGATCGCCGACATCCACGACAGCTTCAACACCGCCACCCCCGCACCCGTCGTCAAGACCACCACCGTTGAGACCACCACCCGCACCAGCCGGCTGACCACCTGGTCCAACGTCAGTGACGAAGACACCATCAAGACCATGAACTCCATCCATTCCGGATCCCCATCTGACCCATGCCCTCACCACGTCTTCAACAAAGCCTGCACAGCCATCGCACCCCACCTCCGGAAAACTATCAACATCTCCCTCAAGACAGCAACCTTCCCGGAGAGCTGGAAGCACGCCGAGATCAACGCCCTACTGAAGAAACCCAAGGACCTCAAGAACTTCCGGCCCATCTCCCTGCTCCCCTTCCTGGCGAAAGTTACTGAGAAGATCGTCAACAAACAGCTGACCCGCTACCTCGAAGACAACGACATCCTGGACCCATCCCAGTCCGGCTTCCGCAGCAACCACAGCACCGAGACTGCCCTCATCGCCGCCACAGACGACATCCGGATCCTCATGGACAAAAGAGAAACAGCCGCCCTCATCCTCCTGGACCTATCAGCAGCCTTCGACACGGTCTGCCACTGCACCGTAACAGCACGCCTCCATGACGCCGGAATCCAAGAGAAGGCCCTGGCATGGACTACATCTTTCTTCTCCGGCAGAACCCAGAGCGTCCGCCTCCCACCCTTCTACTCCAAGACCACCAAGATCACCTGCGGCGTTCCTCAGGGATCTTCCCTCAGCCCGACGCTGTTCAATATCTACATGGCACCACTCGCCCACATCGCACGACAGCACTGCCTCAACATAATCTCCTATGCTGACGACACCCAGCTGATCATATCCCTCACAGAAGACCCCCACACCGCCAAAGCCAACCTACACAGAGGAATGAAGGCCGTCGCAGAATGGATGAAGCACAGCAGGCTGAAGCTGAACTCTGACAAGACGGAGGTCCTCATCCTCGGCCGCACCCCCTCAGCCTGGGACGACTCCTGGTGGCCAACATCGCTAGGAACAGCCCCAGAACCCAGCGACCACACACGCAACCTGGGGGTCATCCTCGACTCCGTCCTCTCCATGGCCAAGCAAGTCAACACCGTCTCCGCGTCCTGCTTCAACACCCTCCGAATGCTCCGCAGGATCTTCAAATGGATCCCCTCCGACACAAGAAAAACTGTCACCCAGGCCCTCGTCACCAGCAGACTGGACTACGGGAACGCCCTCTACGCAGGAACAACAACCAAGCTCATGAGACGGCTGCAACGCATCCAGAACGCCTCAGCACGACTGATCCTTGATGTCCCCCGATGCAGTCACATCACACCCCACCTGAGAGGCCTGCACTGGCTCCCGTCAATAAGAGGATCACCTTCAAACTCCTCGTCCACGCACACAAAGCCCTACACAACGCCGGACCAGCATACCTCAACGACCAACTCAGCTTCTACACCCCCACCCGCAGCCTCCGCTCTGTCAACATCGCCCTCGCCACAGTCCCACGCATTCGGAAAACCACCGCCGGCAGCAGATCCTTCTCCCACCTCGCCGCCAAGACCTGGAACACTCTCCCCACCGACCTACAATAGACCCAGGACCTGCTTGCCTTCAGGAGACTTCTCAAGACCTGGCTCTTCGATCAGTAGCAGCTCCCCCCACCCCCCCCGCGCCTTCAGACCCTCATGGGTATGTAGCGCGCTTTACAAATGTTATGATTGATTGATTGATTGATTGACATTCACCAACAGTCCTATACAGTCACTCATACATGTACTCACTCATCATATGTACTCATACACCTATACATCCTGTTACACAATGCCACTCATCCATAGAGTTACTCACACACATAGTCACTCATGCTAATTAAGAATCAAACATCCATTTACTTGCATATACAATTATACACACACCACCACACTTACTTCTACAGAAACTTACACATACTTAGTCTTATAAACAATCACTTATAGAAACACATACTTATTCATACAGGAACTCTTTCAATCTCTCACTCTCACATATACTCACTGATATACACTAATTGTCACATATACTAGTTTAAAACATATGTAGTTACTCATAAATACACTATTGAGACAGTCATTCACCCACTAACACACCCATGCACACACTCATCCACCCATACAGTCCTGCACACATGCTGTCTTCAAAACATGCAAACAGTGAGTCACTCATTCATGCACCTATGCACTACGTAATACCCCCACCGAACCATACAGATACTCAGACACTCAAAAAACCAACGAATAACCTATATATACACTCATGTAGCTACTCACCAACCCATGCAGCCACTTATACACAAAGTGAGAGACTGATACAGATATTTACATATTTAAACATTACTCACTAAGCCATGTATTCACTAAGATACACTTAATCAGTCAGTTATACAATCAATTTTTCAAAAACAAATCATCCATTTAGACACTTATATACCCATTTATTCTTCCATCGACCTTCAGATATACATATATAAAACATGTAATTTTCAGAAAAACACACATTCACTGGATGATGTCATCAGTGATGTCATCAGTGATGTCATTTGAGATGTCATGAGTGAGACCATGAGTGATGTCGCTGACCATGTCATGAGTGATGTCATATATGACATCATCAGCAGTGCATTGCGGGCGCGCGAGTTATAGTTAGCTGAACTAACTATAACAGGGGAATTTCAATGGTTTTGTACGAGTGAAAAGTCCAACTATAACGCCCCTGAAACCTATGGTTTTTCAGTGAATATATATATATTCACTGAAAAAACCATAGGTTTCACACATGTTATAGTTAGCTGGACATTTTACTGATAAAAAAACAATGAAATTCCCCCGTTATCATTACTGTAGGCAACTATAACTCACACGACCGTAATCCTCTGCTGATGCTAATACTGTATTTAGACACTTATTTGCCCATGTCTTCTTCCATTAAATTTTAGCTATACATATATTACATATATTTTTTTTTCATAAAGACACATATGTCATCAGCAGAGGATTACGGTCGCGTGAGTTATAGTTGCCTACAGTAACTATAACGGGGGAATTTCATTGGTTTTTTATCAGTAAAATGTCCAGCTAACTATAACATGTGTGAAACCTATGGTTTTTTCAGTGAATTTGCAAGGTTTTTTAAATGCTAATTCCTAACTATAAAGTGTGTGAAACCTATGTTTTTTTCAGTGAATTTGTACGGTTTTTTAAATGCTAAGTTACTTTACGCCATTTGTGGCGTGCGCGCCCACTTAACGCAGTTCGTTCCGTGCGCGCACAGTGAGCACGCGGTGCGCTTCGCGCACCGCGTGCCCACGTTACGCTACATGGGCCATGAACGCACGATGCGCTTCGCGCACCGTGCGCACATGGAGGACATATGATGAGCATCGCTGTGATAGGTAAAATATATGTTAGGTATATAACTGATAAGCCATGTACAAAAGGTGTCCTTCGGGCACCTTTTCAACACGGGGTGGGGAGAGTGGGGATATTTTTTTTTAAAATTTTTTTATTTCTTACCGTACGCGTACGGTAAGCGTAATCGGCGAAATTTTCGAAAAAATTAAAATTGCCTTTTTTCACTTGGGGGATCGTTGGGGACTCCCTGGACATGGCTAGGTGCTTGGGTCTAAACAGCCCCTTTACATGTTTTGGGACTTTGTTTTTCAACCCCCTGTCAGAGTGCGAGAGAGAAAATGGCGGCCGCCGCTTCCTGGTTTGGACCGATTCGAATGTTTACTAAGATCTAAGGGCCAATCAGAATCGCGCTCGCGCACGTCACCGTACGCGTACGGTAAGCTTACGGTAAGCGCACGGTAAGCTGCCACAGATATATATATTGATTTAAAGGCTATTTTCTCAGAATCTACTGAACAGATTTACACCAAACCTACAAAAGGCACTTCCTTGACCTGAGGACTACCTCTCTGCCAAATTTCAAGTAATTCTGTTCAGCCGTTCGGGCTGTAGCTGTGTCTAAAGGTCCTATGGAAAAATGCATGGGAAAAACGCGTTTTGGGACCCCCCTTTTATCTCAGCCCCCGCTTGACGAATCCCCCCGAGACTTTCAGGGTAGGAGCGGAGCGTAGCGCCCCACCTATTTTGAAAAATTCGCGAGGATTCGTCAACCAGCGCCAAAGTTATTCAAAATAGAATGTTGCGGATTTCCTATGGAAACGTGGTCCTAACTATAACTATCTACTGGCGACCGCCAGTAGATAATATATATATATATATATATATATATATATATATATATATATATATATATATATATATATATATATATATATATATTTATTTTTTTTTTTTTCACCAATTTCCTCCAAGGAGGAATCACTGCACACCAAGGAAGTTGTAAGTTTAAGGGTTTTATTCTTTTACGTGCAAGTTATCACCAACTCCACCACCAACGCGTTTCAACCACAATCGGTCTTGCTCACGGTATGTGAGTCTTTTTTCAGTGTTCTTTATTTATAGTGTCACCCATATTAGCCATTAGGAGGAATTATGGGAGTTGTAGTTCGTTTTCACATATATCATTTCACATGTTTGCGATTTATCGATGTCAAAGCAATGTCATGTTTCGGGGTATTATAGAATACATCTGCATACTCTGAATATTTACATTATGTCTATGTAAATAATGTAATCATACATTGTCGTATGTTATCTTAGAGTTCATACTGGTGATATGATTGCTCAGTGCATTTTTGGTCGCAGAATCTGGGCTAAGTGCCCATTTTTATTCGCAGAATCCGGGCTTAGTGCCCATATAGTCATATTCAGTTCAGAAACTGGCAGATGTAGATGTTTCGAGTTCATACCCCTTCATCGTTGTTCTAATGTTTGTGTTGTACAGTAGGCTCATAGATGGCTGTGTAATTCTTCATCGCCGTTAAGGCCAAAAGGGGCCTTCGTCTTGAAGCGTATGACCATCTTGCTTTCCATTCTCCTTAGTTTCAGTGTTCTATATATATATATATATCAAAATGAAGGTCAGAAAAGAGCAAACAGAGGCAGAATAAAGGTCAGTAATTAGCAGAAAGAGGCAGAATAAAGGTCAGCAAAGAGCAGAAAGAGGAAAGATAAAGGTGAGAAATGAGCAGAAGAGTAAAATAAAGGTGAGAAACAAGCAGAAAAAGGCACAATTGAGGTCAGCAATGAGCAGAAAGAGATAGAAAAAATGTGAGAAACAAGCAAATAGAGGCAAAATAATGATCAGCAAAGAGAGGCAAAATAAAGGTGAGAAACAAGCAGAAAGAGGCAGAATAAAGTCAGAAATGAGCGGAAAGAGGCAGATTAAGTGTCAGAAATGAGCAGAAAGAGGCAATGTAAAGGTGAGAAACAACAGAAAGAGACAAGATAGAGGTCAGAAACCAGCAGCAGGGAGCAAACTAAAGGTGAGAAACAAATAGAAAGAGGCAAAATAAAGGTCATCAACGAGCAGAAAGAGGCAAAATAAAGGTCAGCAACTGGCAGGAAAAAGCAAAATAAAGGTGAGAAACAAGCAAAAGAGGCAGAATAAAGGTGAGAAACGAGACCATACAGGCAAAATAAAGGTGAGAAATTAGCAGAAAGAGGCAAAATAGAAGTCAGAAACCAGCAGCAAGAGGCAAAAAAAGGTGAGAAACGAGCAGCAAGCAGCAGAATAAAGGTAGCCACGAGCAGAAAGAGGCAAAATAAAGGTCCAAAATGAGCAGAAAGAGGCAGAATAAAGGTCAGAAAGAGGGAAAGTAAAAGGTCAGCAATGAGCAGAAAGAGGTAAAATAGAGCCCAGCACAGAGTGGAAAGAGGCAAAATAGAGGACAGCAAGAAGCAGAAGGAGGCAAAATGGAGATCAGCAACAGGCAAAAAGAGGGAAACTAGGGGCCAGCAACGAGCAAAAAGAGGCAAAATAAAGGTCAGAAAGGAGCAGAAAGAGGCAAAATAGAAATCAGCAACAAGCAGAAAGAGGTAAAATAAAGACCAGCATTGAGAAAAAAAGGCAGAATAAAGGTCAGCAACGAGCAGAAAGAGGCAAAATAGAGGTCCAAAACAAGCAGCAAGAGGCAGGATGAAGGTTAAAAACGAGCAGAAAGAGGCAGAGTAAAGGTCAGAAATGAGCAAAAAGAGGCAAAATAAATGTCTGATAGAGGCTTGTTGAGATTTGCTGAGATCTCATTGGAGGCCCGGATCCCGTTTCTCAACCATTCCGGTAAGGGGTATCCTGGCATACTGCTGGTTGGGGGATGAAGTCCCCTTGGCTGCTATAGGTGGTTGGGAGACAAGAACCCCTATTGTTGTGATAAATAACTCCCCCTAGCCGGGTTGCTGAGATGTCATCAGAGGCTGCATCCCCTTTCTCAATCACTTTGCACAGGGGTCTCCTGGCATGCTACTGGTTGGGAGATGGACTTCCCTTGGCTGCTGAGGGTTGTTGTGGGCGAAGAATTCCTGTTGTTGCGATAACTAAGTCCCACCAGCCGGGTTGCTGAGACGTCATCGGAGGACTCGCCCTGTTTCTCAACTTCCCTGCACAGGGGCCTCCTGGAGCACTACTGGTTGAGGGGGGAAGTCCTGCTTAGCTGCTGAGGTTCTTTGGGGGTGTCAAGAACCCTTAGTGTTGTGATAAGTAAGCCCCCAACAGCCGATTGCTGAGATGTTGGAGACATAAATATTCACACACTCACTTATACACTAATATACACACTCACAGACCTACTCAGGCTCTCTTGTACCCACTCACAGACCCACTCAGACACTCACGCACCCACTCACAGACCCAATCAGACATTCAGGCACCTACACAGAGACCCACTCAGGCACCCACTCACAGACCCATCCAGACATTCACAACCCACTCACAAATTCACTCAGACTCTCATGCACCCACTCACGCACCCACTCATACACCCAGTGAGACACTTATGCAGCCACTCCCAGACCCATAGAGACACTCACACACCCACTCACACACCCATTGAGACACTCGCACACTCACTCACACACCCACTGAGACACTCATGAACTCAGTCACACGCTCCGTCTCAAAGGTTTACAGGTTACATTTAGAAAATAACATTAAAAACTGCATATTTTCACTGATAAACCCAAAGGTTACAAGAACATTATAGTTAGAAAATAGAATTCCAAAAACCTTAGAAATTCACTGCCAAAAGCAAATGTTAAAGGGATGTTATAGTTAGATTCAGAGTAGACACACATAAAACAGTAGACATTCAGAAGATATATTTAGCTAAGCTAACTATAACGTGTGCCCCTCCCCATGCACTGCTTATGGTGTCATATATAAATTACTATATACTACTAATGAGTGTTACTATTTCTAACGTGTCATCTGATCTATAATCCTGTTTTTAAAGCATGCATACCATTTATCAGTAAACTAGCAACTACATTGACACATGTCCCCGCTGATGTATGTGTATTGGTTGTGCTTTAGGGAAGTCTAAGCTGTTTATTGAGACTTCACTCCACAGTGATGGCTGAGTATAGTTCTGTTTTCTGACATACTGACCAGTTTCCTTAGGCCTGTCTCCTTTGTGATGAAGGACTGTAGTAGTAGATTACAATGAATTCATCCGTTCACTAAGACCTTCCTCTAGGGTGATGACTCAGTGTAGTAGACATTTGCAACAGACATACCTCTCTGCTCTCACTTTTCTCCAGGTTTACCAATAGTGTTGATGTGGTTTGCAATAGACTAGCATATGCAGATAGATGTTGGACTTTGGTCATTAGTGTTTACAGTAGTGGTTTAGAAAACACAGGACTATCCTCTAAGTCTCTTATGTCATAAGTGAGTGTAGTAGTTGATAAGGTTACAGTGAGCTCTGTGCTGTTCATCTCTCACCTGTGTCATCTTCTTACTTAGAAACTTTTAATGGTATTTTATAAAGTATATTTAAATTTACTTTACTGGATCATGTCATCAGTGATGTCACCTGGGATGTTATTTGAGTTGTCATTGGTGATGTCACTGACCATGTCATGAGTAATGTAATATGTGAAGTCAAAAGTAGTACATTGTGGGGTTGTAAGTTTAGTTGGCTTAGGTAATGGCTGTGTGTCTGTAAAATCTGAACCTAACTTTTTCAGTGAATTTCTAATGTTTTTTCAATTCTAATTCCTAACTATAATATCCCTGTAACCATTGATTTGTTTGAGTGAATTTCAATGTTTTTATGCTGTTTCTTATCTATAAGCTCCCTGTAACCTTCTGTTTTTTTTAGTAAATTTCACAGTTTCTTTTAATAGAAATGGTACTTCAATTTCACCTATAAGTTCAAATTAGTACTATACATACATTTTATGCACACATTTATTATACATTTTAAAACTAACAATTAACAAATGAACCTAACATAACTTATTAAGCTTTTTACAAATATAAAACTCAAAGTTGTTCTCTGTTTTCTATTCAGATTATGGATCTGCAGATCCGCTGCAATGCCACCACTAATGTGTCCAACTTTTCCTATTGAAAATTATCCCCTAAATCAGTTATTTCTAGTTCACATCTTTTTGGAGACAGCCCCAGGAGCACAGCTCCATCGTATTATAGCCTTTCCTTCAAATGAAGAGAGTTTCAAAGTTGAGATCTCTTCTGCTGAAGATAGAAGAGAATGGAAAGAGCAGGACGAAGAAGAAGACTTACCACCTACAAAGAATTCCTCTGACGTTATGAAATATTTCTCTGATGGAGAAAACTTGCCTAATGCAAGACATGATGCAAAATAACTGTCAAGAGGCACTGTGAAGAAGTGTTCACATGGCACCTCCTCAGTTTCGAAACAGAGGATGATAAGAGATAGGGAAGGTGGTGCATTATCTTTAGCAATTGGACCATCTTTAGTACACTTACCACTTGACGAGCTACTTACCTTCTCAGCTGTGTCACCGAAACTGCAAGACATGGTCACTCATTGTGACAAACACCATAGGCCAGTTGAACTAATTATGTCATCTGTTGCCCAGCTTATGGATGCTGCCAAGAAGCATAATTCTTAACATTTTCTTCACCTCATCCTTCCATCTTCCATTACTCATTAAACACAAGCTGATATCTGAAAAGCAAATATGAAATACATTTAACTTGAGATTACATACAATTAGATTAATTACTATAAGCAAGTGAGTAGCTACATAAGTGGTTATGTCAGTGTGTAAGAGGCTGTTTAAGTGTCTGAGTATGGGTATATAAATGGGTATATGAATAGGTGGATGACTGGATGTGTGAGTGGTTGAATGATATGTCAGTGCCCCTGTGGGTGTGTCACTGGATGGGTAAGTAGCTGTGTTGATTTGTGACTGGGTGTATTAGTGACTGTGTGGGTGTCTAAAAGGTATGTACGTGGCTGTATGGATTAGTAACTGGCTGTGTTAGTGGGTGTTTGGGTGTATATATTTATGGTATATACATAAGTGCTGTGTGAATGTATATTTACGTGCCTTTGTCAATGTCTGACTGTGTGTGTGAGTGTCTGTATGGTTTTGTAAATAGGTATGGCTATATGGGTGTGTGGCTGAGTGTATCGTTGGGTATGTGGTGTATAAGTGCATGTGTAACTGACTGTCCGAGTGCTGGGTACATGAATGTCTGTATAAGTGAGTGGGTGTGACAATACTTGAATGGGTGTGTGAATGACTATGTAAGTGTATGTATAGGTGAGTAAATGAGTGTGCGAATGGTTTTATGGGTATGCAACTAAGTGTCAAAAACTGTCTAGCTATATGAGTGGTGGGTACATCAATGCTTTTGTGGGAGTGTAACTGAGTTTGTAAGTGCCTGCCTGACTATGTGAGTGGGTGCAAATTACATAATATTAACATTACTAACCCTGGGCGTAGTTTGCGAAGTAGCGCTACGCGAAGTGCACTTCGCACTACGCGAGCTACGCATAGCTTTGCAAACTGCATAGTGCACTGTGCAAGATGCTGTTCGCACTGATTGCACAGTGTCGGATGCTTGTCCACACTGTGCAATCAGTGCAAACTGCATCTTGCACAGCGCAAGCGGTCGTTTCCTGCCGCTTGTGTAGATTTCTACTCGAGCGGCAGCTTTCTCAATGCGGACTGGTAGTTTCTCATCGCGAGCGGTCGAGAGCATATGCGACCACTCGGAGAAACCTGACCTCCCTGCGTTGAGAAGCTCGCCGGGAGGTTTTTTTTCCACGCTCGCGATCGGCAACTTGATGTGTAAAATCAATATTTCACTGAAATTGCTTTCTTGGCAGGTTGTGTTTGATAGCAGGATAGAAGTGTGCAATTGTAGCTATCATAATTACAATTGATGTATATACTCAATGTTTAGATTCTAACGTTTACTTGAGAATCCTAGTACGAACAAGCCAGACTGCTTGTAAAAATTTGGCTCTTGAGAAAAACCACACAAGACCCAGTGTCTTAACTACAAATATGCAAAGCTTGCTTGTGAAGCCGTATTCCAAGGTGTCTGCACAAGGGGACAATCCAGCATCTTCTTTGTCTAGTGTATGCTGGACAAAAAAAGAGCCAGTGTGAATCTGTCTCCTGGGCTGACCCACAGGCCGAGCAGGCTGCACTACCCTCTGAGTAGGATCTTCATTTACAGATGAGCTATGCAAGTGGTTAAGTACCCAACCTAAATTTTATATACAAGGATGTAGTAAATGGCAGATCAATTTCATCCAAGAAAGTTTCAAACCTTGGCTCACATTTGTGATACAATAAAAAGTCAGCTCAACTACCAATGTTAGTTGCTTCTAGTACCTTCCTCCTTTCGTTAGTCCAGAAAGCATCTTTGATCCCCTTTACAGAGGAAGCAGAGATGCCCTCTGGATGTTGCCAGAGAAAAGAGACCCTAAATGCAAAAACGGATTGCTTGATATAGCTTAGCCACTGCAGGGTATTGACTAGGCCTGAGCAGTAAATTCCGTTCCGCTACCGGAATTTGAGGAATGTGGGCAATTCTACGTTCCGCGGAGAACGCAGAATTGCCAAAACTTCTGCGATCTGAGGTGTGGCAGAATTTTTCCCTTGTTCACGCTT
The DNA here is from genome assembly GCF_964204655.1 of Triturus cristatus. Classification (NCBI taxonomy): domain Eukaryota; kingdom Metazoa; phylum Chordata; class Amphibia; order Caudata; family Salamandridae; genus Triturus; species Triturus cristatus. The sequence continues at coordinate 564,469,355 of NC_140590.1, forward strand.
TCAAAATGCGTGTTCACGCGCGCTGGAGCGACTTACGGGGATCCCTGCATTCACCGACAAGTTTTCCTATCCGTTTGTGTGCGCCACGAGATTTTGGCAGCCAGCCGCGCGATCCCGCAAGAGTGTGCGATCGCGAACACGTCATTCGGAGAAATTCCAGCTCTGGAACCAGCCATATTCTCAGCCAGTATAAGATTGGTTTTAGCCTCGCTATGGCATCGATTGGGTGAACATTTAGATCCACTCTAAAAAAAGACCAGGTATTTCTTGGGGGAGTCTAACTGCTGTTCTCAAGTTCAAGTTCAAATGACTTTATTTGATTCAATCGAATCATAAAAGTTTGCATACATACATCAAACAAAACCTCCTATTGTTCTACAACACATTTATACAAAATACAAAGTATTAGAAAAAACCCTAAAATTAATTAAAAACTTGAATTCATTTTAAGATTCATAGCGTTTCCTGATTAAAAATGCAGTTCTAATGAAGTTAAGCAGAGCGCTTCAAATAGCAGCAGTAGATAATGACCACAAATAATTAAAGCCCTCCTGATAAGAACAGGGTCGAATTTCCTTTAAAACGGGCTTGATAAAACGTTCTCTTGGGTCTTTATAAAGTGTGCAAAACAGCATAAAGTGCAATGTGCTCTGACAGACTAAATTATTACAGGGTCACACCAACCTGCCTGTTTTGGAATAGCCACAAGAAAGTGCAATGTGCAAAGATGGAATCTAGTCATAAGGAAATGCGATTGAGCATGATAAGGAAATGCGATTGAGCATGCAAAGTAAAAGGCAAATCAAATTGCTGTCGACTTAGAGACACACGATCTGGTATTCCATAATATTGGTTAGGACATACATAGAATTCAGTACGAAATGCGTTTTTTATAACCTGTTTCATGTTTGATTGGATGCCATCGGGATTATCATAATAATTTTCCAAGCCTATTTTATAAAAAGTATCTTTAACATAACAAAGCCAGGGGAGTGACATAGCGGTATCACGATTCATACAATCTCCGAGGATACTCCTCGAGAATAATAAATCCTCCGAAGTCCAGATTTTCCCCCATAAAATCAATGGGGCAATATTTATCCTATCTTTTACATAATCCAGACCCACTTCAGAGTGACAGAAATGTGTTGAAGAACTACTAGGAATCATCAATAATCTTTTTAAAGATTTGTTCTCTAAAATCTGAATCTGGGAGCTTTTATAGTAGTCCAATACTCCAGCTCCAAAGGTAGTTACTGACAGGTATTTATATTTGTATAAAGTTATCATTTTCGCTACCGACTTGTGTCCAAGCTTACAAGCGAAGCGAAAAAGCTCCTCTATTATTTTACTGGTGTGTTGAATCCTTGTCACAATTGGAAATTCCCAATTTAATTTATTATTAAAAACATTCCTTAGATAAGTACAATTTGGGCCCTTATCAATGATTTTTTCCTTTACTATAAATGTTCTTGTTTTTGTTTGCTTGGGACCGCACACCATAATAAATTATTTGCTAAAATGTACCTTTAGGTCCAATGCCATTATAAATTCAGTAAATCGCATTCAAACATTTTTGGAGGCTATTGGCCGTTAAGGTCATCAAAACTGTATCGTCCGCATAAGACAACAAAGGAACCAGTTTACCTTCTATACTTGGGAAATCCAATTGCTGTTCCAAAAGGAATGATTCCAAACCATTTGTATATATTAGGAATTAAAAAATGGGTCAGAATACAGCCCTGGCGTACCCCCTCAGTTGAAGCAATGGGCCTTGTCTTCTCCCCTCCAGGACCAAAGCGAATGGCTACAGTGGTAGACGCATGTAGCCTGCGCAACAGGGTAATGAGGGGTTCTTCGAAATGGTGATCGCAACGGACACTGCAGGAGTATCCCCTTACCACCCTGACATCTCTTATTTGTTTTCGTTTTATTGTTAAGTATTGGGGAGAAAAAAAATTGTTCAGATGACCTGCATTTTGTTACAATCAAGAATATCGATGGTAATGGACTAACTAAACATTCCCAACCTTAGATTCGATTGGAGATAATAGAATGTGCGGGCAGTTAATGCCCAGGATAATTGGCAGATGGACAAGCATCCACGGACAACGGTTAAAGGTGACACTAAGTTTATGCGAAAGATATGTACGCTGACGCCTTATTTTTACAGAGTCAGAGACCAAGTAATGTTATATGGAAAGTGTTGCTTGTTGATGCTAGATAATAACCATGCTGTAACAGGAAATTATGCAGGAAAATGTACTAATAAAAGATATTCAAACAAAAAAAAATGAGGGGTTCTTCGAAACCCATATTTTCTATCAGTGTCCACAACTTCCCCCGGTTCACTGTATACAAAGCACTGGACAAGTCAATGAAGGCCAAGTGGATTGACCCCCCCCCCCCGGCCCTCATGCCCATAATCATGGACAAGTTGAGGCACGGTTCATTAGTTCCCATCCCCTTCTAAAGCCATATTGAGTATTTGATATAAGTCCTAAAGCATTGGTCCATGACTCCAAACTTGCAAGGATTACCCTTCCCATAACCTTGCAGGTGGCATCGATTAAAGAAATCGGCCTATAGCATGTGGGGTCGTTCCTGTTACTTTTTTTAAAAATCGGGACTACCACTGCATTTCTCCATGATAAATGAAAGCGACCCACTATTACTGCTTTAAAAACATTTAGCACCAGGGCGGCCCCATAATTGAACATTACTTTTAAATAAGTCCAAGGGCGCCCCATCTGGTCCTGGGGCTTTCGAGGAAATGCCCTTTGCTAGGGCGTCCTCAACCTCACTTAAGGATAGGGATGGACTAAGTTGGAATTCTGTTTGTGAATTAATGACTATCTCAACCCTTTGATCTTGTGATGAGACACCTTTTGGGTTAAATATACTCAAAAAATGAGACTCCCAGGCTTCACCCGTTATAGTCAAATCCATGCTCCTTGAGTCATTGGAAAAAAGGGGACGATTTATGACTTCTCAGAAACTCTTGGAATCCTTGAGAGCACTAGCTCTTTCAAGATCTTCCCAGGCTAGTCTTCTGAGTTCGTCCTTCCTACGCTTAATCGCACTTTTGTATGTCTGTCTAATGCTCTTGATCAAAACCCTATCACTGGGAATTGCATGTAAACCTTTCTTCCGATCTTTTTGCACCTTAGACCATTCAGCGTTAAACCATCTTATTTCCGGTGAATTACCAACTCCTCACCGATTTAGTCAGATTCTTAGCCACATATTCACAGATTGATTCAAAACATTGTATTATAGCATCTGGATGGGAGTCAAAAGTTAAGCATGTCATGATTTTACTTGGATTTGGTTTGATAATAACCTCCTCAAATTTTGAGGGATTTATTGTGCTCCACTTTAGCCTAACCCCCTGATTGCGATTATGTTTTAACTGAAGATCATCACCCCTACCCTTCTGTGCAATGACATGAATGGAGACAGTAAGGGGATTATGGTAGCTAGCAGGATTTGGTTCAACCACAAAACTATCTACAAGACATGCATACTTATTAGATATCAACATGAAATCAATTGTGCTGGCTCTACCACCACCCTGATAAGTTGGAAACTGAACAGAAGAAATACTGATCAAAGTATCAATCATGCATAAGTCATTTACTACAATGATGGTGTTTAATACTTTGCCCTGTGGGGTATGCCTAAAGTGAGGCAAAGGTTGATCTGCGGTGTCTACAATCCCACATATGTTGTGCATACTGTGCTGACATAGTGTGCAGTTAAAATCACCCACCCAAATTATGCACAATGGTAAGAATCTTATTTATTTTATTTAATGGTTTTATAAAGCGCGTAGTAACTCAAAGAGCATCCCAGCGCTGACCTGATTCTCCAAGGGTTTTCGCCGTCTGATGAGATTATGTCTGCGGGAAAAGGAGGGTCTTTAGAGTTTTTCTGAACTGGAGGTAGTTCGGTTCTGTCCTGATTCTTCGTGGTAGACGGTTCCAGTGTTTGGCCGTGTGAACCGAGAAGCGACGGCCACCGGTCTTGGCTTTTCTGACTCTGGGAACTACGATAAGATTTTCTACGCTAGACCGGAGGTCTCTCTCAGGTTTGTATGGGATTAGAAGTTCTTTGAGAAGGGAGGGGCCGTTATTGTTGAGGGTTTTATGGGCCAGACAGAGGGCCTTGAAGACGACCCTTTCTCTGACTGGGAGCCAGTGGAGGGATTTAAGAGCCGGCCTGGCGGAAGATCTTCCAGGAGTACCCGTGAGTAGGCGGGCGGCGGCGTTTTGGACTTTTTGCAGCGAGTTCAGGGTGGTTTCAGGGGCTCCCAGGTAGATAGCGTTACAGTAGTCTAATCTTGCCAGGATTAGACCCTGAATGAGGAGCCTCCTTGCGGTATCGGGGAGCAGGGGAAAGATCTTCCTGCAGGCTCTAAGTAGCCCAAAACATGTCCCTGCCGTTCTTTTAGCCTGAGTGTTAAAGCTCATGTCCTTCTCAATCCACACACCAAGGCTCTTGACCTCTTCCTTGGGTGCGGGGGGGGGTCACCTAGACAACTGGGCCAGAGGTGAGAAGGTAGCGAGGGCCCCTTGTGGCCCATCAAGAGGATCTCAGTCTTGGACCCATTCATTTTCAGTGAGGAAAGATTCATCCACCGGTGGACTTCGGAGAGGCAGCTGTGGAGATCGGATGGGGCGTGGTGGGGGTGTGAAAGGGTTACGACCAGCTGAGTGTCGTCGGCGTAGTTGATAACTGACACACCGAACGAGCTGACCCTCTTCTCCAGTGGGACCATGTACACGTTGAATAACGTAGGGCTGAGGGATGAGCCCTGTGGTACTCCACACCTGAGGGGGATGGTGGATGAACAGCTGTCGTTTTCCCGCACCTGGAAAGAGCATCCTGATAAGAAGGATTCTAGCCATTTCAAGGCCGTACCCTTTAGTCCGATCTCCCCCAGTCGGTGGATTAGGGTGGGGTGGTCTACAGTGTCGAAGGCCGCACTGAGATCCAGGAGGATCACTGCCACTGATCCTCCTGTGTCCAGAATGCTTCTGGCCTTCTCCACCGCTGCCAGGAGGGCGATGTCCGTGCCATGACCTGGACGGAACCCTGTCTGGGAGACCGCTAAGAGGTTGTTACTTTCTAGGTAAAGCGATAATTGCTTGTTTACCAGCTTCTCTGCGATCTTGCTATTACCCGGGAGAAGGGATATAGGCCTATAATTGGTGAAGTCCTGCGGATCTAAGGAGGGTTTTTTTAATAGACCTTTGACTGCGGCCGCTTTCCAGCTGGGGGGGACTATGCCCTCTGAGAGAGAGGAGTTGATCAGGGCCGTGAGGGGAGGGATGATGGTGCTCGATACTTTTTTTAAGAAGCGGAGGGGTGCAGGGTCGAGGGGGGAGCCACTTTTGATTGAGGCCAGCGTTGCTCCTACTTCTTCCGTTGTTACGGGGCTGAAAGCGTCCAGGGAGGGTTGGGGGTGGGCTAACAGCAGAGGAGGATAGGTGGTGGTGGTAGTGAGATCCTGCTTTGTGTGGGTCTGATCGGGGGGGGGTATGGTAAGGAGAATTTTTTTAATCTTCTCGTCAAAGAAGGTGGCTAAGTTGTTACATTTAATTTCAGCTTCTTTGGGATCGAGGGGTTTAAGTGGGGGGTCAGGGGCATGAAGGAGTTCTTTGAGAACTGCGTAGGTTTCATGGGCCGAGCAGGCGGCGTTTTTAATTCTGTTCTCGTAGAAGCTGGTTTTGGTGTTGCGGAGCTCTTTTTTGTAGGTTTTTACAGAAGTACGGAATGATTCTTTTAGTTCCTTGGTTTTTTCCTTCCTCCAGATGCGTTCATTCCTTTTGCAAGCCTTACGCAAAAGGTTGAGTTCCGGGGTATACCAGGGTGAGGGATTAACTTTCTTGGTGTGTTTCAGAGAGTGGGTTTTAGGCAGAATGGCGTCGAGCGATTGGGTGATCCAGGTATTGAATGCTTTATCCCCTGCTACGGTGTCGTGGGGGGGATAGGGAGCATTTTCCCTGAGTTTGGCTGCCCAGACGTCTGGTACCAGTTTCTGCCATCGTCTGGTGTGCGTTCTGATTTTGGGAGGTGGAGGGGGCGGAGTGATGATGTTCCATACAAGGAAGGGGGATATGGTCAAGAGTTCTCAGATTGGGGATATTGGAAAGGATAGGATCAAGCAGGTGCCCTCTTTCATGCGTGGCTTGTGGGTTTTTGAGGTCAAGGCCCATTGAGGCGAAGTCCTGTAGTAGTTCACTGGCCTGCTTGTCATCTGGGTCCAAGAAATGTACATTCAGGTCTCCTAGTAATAGGTAGTTGGTGGTGGAAGTACATTTGATGGACGACTGGTCAATAATTTTGTTCGGAAAGTCTCCTAGATTGCCTGGCGGGCGATATACCAGTATTCCTGACAGCGAGGTAACTGGGGAGATTTGTATTGTGTAGTGGCAGCTTTCGTATCCCTTGATGTTGCCGTCAGATGTTCTACAGGTGAGGGTGTCTTTAAGAATTATCGCTAGTCCACCTCCCCTCCCCTCTGGTCTGTTCAGTGAGCACATGAAGTACCCGGGGGGGAGTGCTAGAACGATGTCTGGGCCGCTACTGGGGGTGAGCCAGGTTTCTGTTAGAAACAGAATGTCTAAGGCATTGTTTATGATTAAGAGGTTCACTTCGTGTGAGTGTTTCACGAGCGATCTGCAGTTAAGTAGGCCTATGTGCAAGCCCTTGGGTGCCGTGTTATGATTGGCGGGGTCGCAGAGGTCACAACCGGAGAATTGGGTGCCTCCATTCAGGATGCGCGAGCAGAAGGGTTGTTTGTTGGGGTTTAATGCTAGTAAGTCCGCGCGAGTGTAGATTTTGTCGTTACGGGCTGTGAGGGGCAGAGTGGCTGGGCCTAGGGCCGGATGGGCCCGGACGGGCCCAGACGGGCTTGCCTTTGGCGCGCCTTCGGCGCGCTGACGGCGCGCCCGCTGCGCCCGTCCGCTGCGCTCCCTATGCTGGCACATGTTTTATGGAGAGGTTGTGGGCGTTGGAGGGGTGGGTGTGGCCAACAGGAGTGGGCGTGTCCCGTGGCTCCTCGCGGTGCGCGATGGCGGCGAGCAAGCGTTTCCTGCCTCCGACAGCGCCTGGATCGGCTGATTGGGGTTAACAGGTGAGTGCTAAGGAGTGGGTGCTAAGTGTTTTTAAAAATGCAGAGTTACAATTTTTAAAAAGCAGTGAGTTTTCAGTTACGAGCAAAACACAACTCCCGGCTTCCGCCTCAGGAGGATAAAGTACAATGCGGCCCTAGTAATCAGGGTGCGCTTATGTACTGGCAAGGGTGGGCGTGGCCAACAGGAGTGGGCGTGTCCCGTGGCTCCTCGCGGTGCGCGATGGCGGCGAGCAAGCGTTTCCTGCCTCCGACAGCGCCTGGATCGGCTGATTGGGGTTAACAGGTGAGCGCTAAGGAGTGGGTGCTAAGTGTTTTTAAAAATGCAGAGTTACAATTTTTAAAAAGCAGTGAGTTTTCAGTTACGAGCAAAACACAACTCCCGGCTTCCGCCTCAGGAGGATAAAGTACAATGCGGCCCTAGTAATCAGGGTGCGCTTATGTACTGGCAAGGGTGGGCGTGGCCAACAGGAGTGGGCGTGTCCCGTGGCTCCTCGCGGTGCGCGATGGCGGCGAGCAAGCGTTTCCTGCCTCCGACAGCGCCTGGATCGGCTGATTGGGGTTAACAGGTGAGCGCTAAGGAGTGGGTGCTAAGTGTTTTTAAAAATGCAGAGTTACAATTTTTAAAAAGCAGTGAGTTTTCAGTTACGAGCAAAACACAACTCCCGGCTTCCGCCTCAGGAGGATAAAGTACAATGCGGCCCTAGTAATCAGGGTGCGCTTATGTACTGGCAAGGGTGGGCGTGGCCAACAGGAGTGGGCGTGTCCCGTGGCTCCTCGCGGTGCGCGATGGCGGCGAGCAAGCGTTTCCTGCCTCCGACAGCGCCTGGATCGGCTGATTGGGGTTAACAGGTGAGCGCTAAGGAGTGGGTGCTAAGTGTTTTTAAAAATGCAGAGTTACAATTTTTAAAAAGCAGTGAGTTTTCAGTTACGAGCAAAACACAACTCCCGGCTTCCGCCTCAGGAGGATAAAGTACAATCTTCCTGCAACTTTATCAATTTCCTCTTTAAGGGTGTTAATAACTCCACAGTTGTGCGGGTCAAAAATATTGTAGTACCAATGGATCAATAATAGTGTGGCATCAATCAGGTTGGAAATCAGCTAGTACCAGGGAGAGTCTCTTATATTCTCTGTCTTTAGTGACTCATATTGAAGGGAGATGAAAGTCACTAAGCCTCCCTTTGCCCTCCCTGCGGGTGATGGAGTTGCCTAAACATTAAATGAGCAATATCCATCCATAGTGACATCATCCCTGCTCCAAGGTTCCTGGGCACAGATTATATCAAACATCTTCACGTATGGTACCCAAGCCTCATCTGATAGTTTTGAGGAATGCCCGCAATATTTCATGAGATGATTCTAAATGGGCGGGTATTAAGATTCCTAACCATTAAGACTTCCCCAGCAGTATTACTTGTGGCTGGCTCTGAGGGTGAAATAGCTGGATCCAACCCTACAATTCCTGCACTATCATTATGTGGGTGCAGGGGTGGATGTAGGCAGTTTAGTTTTCATAGTCTGATATGAAAGGAGAAGCAACTGTACTATCAACTTTATTAGGGGCAATCTCTGGGGCATTATTTAGAACAACATTTTTCCCTGTTTTTCTCATGTTTGAGGTTAGTCAATCTATATCTGCAAGACCGCTTAAAGCCTCAAAACGATTTGGGTGGAACCAAGGGGGAGGCTGGGGGTGCGGGTTCGCCCATGCCCTGTTGTCTTCGATTGTGTGCCATCGTGGTCTAGGTGGCTGATAGAAAAACCCCAAGGGTAGAATGTAAATTCCCCTCTTATTTGCAAAATAATCATCCATCCTCTCTAATATTGTCCTGACCAAACCTGGGGATCTAAAAGTTAATGTGATACAATCTCCAGGGAATATCTTGCTAGATTTCCCCACCCACCCAGTCCTGTGCGCCATCTTGAATTCAGAAAATAGCAAATTATTATTAATACCTGTCCTTGCACTCAAAAAATTTAGAGATGTGTTCCTCAGTGTTGACCAGTGCTGAATATCACCGGGCAGTAGTGAAGGAACATTAGCCAACACTACAATATATCGGGTTGCTTCTGGAGGTAAGTGCAGGTTAAAGTGTGGACCATTAGGGGGTCTTTGGTCTGAGGGCCGGCCCTCTATAATGCCTGTATTTCGGGGTCTCTCCTCATGGTTATTACTTGCTGTATCAGCTCGGGCACTTCTTGGGGCGGATGCAGTCTGGGCATTCCTATGCGACAAACCTTCTATCTGATGTGGAGTCTCAGTGCCATTCGAAGAAGGGCATGCTACCCTTAGGAGGGGAAAACCATCCCGAATCACAGGTCTTGCAGTGGGTTAAAAATGCTGCGCTACCCCTTTCGCAGCAGCACCCTCAGCTCTGTTTTGCCCTTAGTCTACAGAGGTTAAGGAAGCACTACATGCTGGTTTTTCTAAATGCGCTAACCTAGCCTCAATTTCAGTTTGCTTGTGCAGTATCGGGTTCAGATGAGCTGAAATCACAAGTTCCAGTTTTTCCAGAAAAGCTTCCCTGTCCCAACTAGGTAGTGCTGCCAATAATACCCCATCACCTGTCGCTAACGCTTGAATAGCCCCCTGAGTATGCTCTGTGTCAGCAGGTTTACTCCTACGACCTAAAGGTTTAGGCAGAAGATAACTTTATTTATTTTATTTATTTGACGCCTACCCCTTCCTTTTTTTAAACGGAGGAGCGAGACTGCTCCCATGATTAATCTTTGCTTTTTGACCCCGTGTGACCACATTTGGTCTTACTGAGGAATCAGAGTTGTCAGCTATATCAGAGGTGTTATTAATTTCAAGGCCTGGGGAGTGTAACACACCGATTTGTGATGAAGTAACTTCCAATCCCGTTTGTGAAGTAGGGACGCTAAGAGCGGGTCGTTTATGAGGGTTTTGTGGGTCCAGGGACAGCCTAAGCTCAGTTAGTTCAATTTCGTGAATGAGTGCCGATTCGGCCCTCAATAAAAACGGCGTCCACCGTCCCCACTACCCCTTGCTCATTTCCGGATTTTAACCTGTTCATTTTATCTCCCCCTTCTTGAAATAATGTCAGTACCAACAGTAAAAAAGTCACAAATACCTTCTAAAGTTCACACTAATTGGAGCCAGGGTAATGTAGAAATGTTAATAACATGGAACAGCCCAGCCTGTGTTGTAATCTAGGAAGTTTATAATGCATCTACTCTCTGTTGCTGTCCTTGCCTTGCTGCTCAGTCTGTGTGATGTCATCGGAATGTTGAGTGTGTTTGAGTGGAAGCAAAGATCAGTTGGTGAGATGGGCTGAGCAGCAGGGAGGCTGCTCCTGGTGGGGCATTGTTGGATATTAATCAAGGCCTAATCTGAACTTGTTGTGGATCCTGCTTGAAGAATAAAGCTAAGATCTTGGACCACATCCATGGACTACCTAGCATTCTTTAATTGTAACACTGGCGACGAGTTAGAAGAACCTGCGTGCTGATTGGACTTTTAAAAGTGAATCATCTGGACTTGAAGAAACATGGCATACCTAATGCCCCACCAGTGACGTGCCACCATCTTTGATTCAAGGCTCCAATTGGAGGAGCGGAGACTTTTCCCTGGTTTCCGGGGGTAACACGGAGTCGCATTCAAGGAGCGGCGATTGTGTAAGACGCGGAGTGACATGGTAGATTTCCTTTTGTTTGGTCTTGCATGCGATTTTCCATGAGTTCTGAAGGGAACGCTGAAGTCACTTGGAGGAGGAGTTCCTTTGGTTTGCTGTCTGAAGGCACCTGTGTGCCTCGGGTGTCTCTTCCATGGTTACCAAGAGAGAGGCAAAGTCGGATGGAAGGTTTCCTTTGGAACTGTGCACCTCGGGTGAGAAGTCGCTCACCGGTCATTTTTTGACTGTTTTGATTCACTGTTCTCATGCGAAGTCTGTGTTATGCTTTATATCTAATGCCATATTTATACTCTCTTAATTATTTCTCATGCTTATGAAGTCTTACTATGTTCTCTGATTGATATATTGGAGTAATAAGTAAATGTGTTTTTTTGTATGGCATCGCTGGCTTATGGTGTTAGGTGTGTGCAGTTGTAGTCTTTTAGGTGCAGAAGAGGGGGGGTGTTTGTGTTACCTTCTAAGTCCTGCAAATGCTACTGCACTGTAGTGCGTAATTGGGTGATGTAGGGGTGGTGTCTTGTGTTCCCGGTCCTGTGAGTTGATGGTTATGAGGGTTGTTTGTGTTGTGTGTTTGTATGGATAAGAGGGAGAAAGAGTGTATAGTGTGTGTTTAATTAAACTTTACCTCGTGTGAGGTGTTGGTCTGTGTGTTTGAGTACGCATGTCAGAAGATTCTTAATTTGAGTCTTCTCAGACTTACCTGTCTGGTTTTACCATTTGTTAGTGGTTACCTCGAGTGAGGTCTCGGTCTGTGTGTTATGGGTGCGCACGTAAGAAGACTAAGTCTTCTCAGACTTGCCTGTCTGGTTTTACCCATGAGTTGGTGGTTGCCTCGTGTGAGGTGACGGTCTGTGTGTTATGGGTGCGCACGTAAGAAGACTAAGTCTTCTCAGACTTGCCTGTCTGGTTTTACCCATGAGTTGGTGGTTGCCTCGTGTGAGGTGACGGTCTGTGTGTTATGGGTGCGCACGTTAGAAGATCCTTACTAAGGCTTCTCGGACTTACCTGTCTGGTTTTACCCATGAGTGTTGGTTACTTGTGTGAAGTGTTGGCCTGTGCGTGGTGGATGTGCACGTTAGAAGACCTTTGTCATGGCTTCTCAGACTTTACTGTCTGGTTTTACCTTTGGGTTAGTGGTACCTCGAGTGAGGTGTTGGACTGCGTGTTATCAGTATGCACGTTAGAAGACTCCTAATGTGAGCCTTCTCAGACGTATGTCTGGTTGTACCCTTAATAGGTTTCTTGGTGTGATTGGTTGGTCTGTGCGTCATGGGAGCGCACGCGTAGATATTGTTTATCTTTTTATCATCTTGATTTGTTGTCAGCAATGTTAATCTTTTCAAGTTTTTACTTGAAGGTCATTGGTTTTTGGAATGTGTGTTTTTCTATCTTCGCACAGTTTATTTATTTGGCCTTGTTGCATAATGTACTTTGTTTTTGCATTTTACTATCTTCACAATTTGCACTATAGTACATTGTTTTTGCATGTTCATATTTTCATTAATTTGATGAGGGGGGGATGTGTTGTAATCTAGGAAGTTTATAATGCATCTACTCTCTGTTGCTGTCCTTGCCTTGCTGCTCAGTCTGTGTGATGTCATCGGAATGTTGAGTGTGTTTGAGTGGAAGCAAAGATCAGTTGGTGAGATGGGCTGAGCAGCAGGGAGGCTGCTCCTGGTGGGGCATTGTTGGATATTAATCAAGGCCTAATCTGAACTTGTTGTGGATCCTGCTTGAAGAATAAAGCTAAGATCTTGGACCACATCCATGGACTACCTAGCTTTCTTTAATTGTAACAGCCTCCTTCGGCCTCTGACGGGCACGGACGGACCCGCCCTTGGCCCGGGCTTTGTCCGGGTGCGCCCTGGGCACGTCCCACGCTGCGGGAGCCCTGTGTTCCTTTTAAGCGCCTCCTGGTGCTTGATTCCAGCGTGGACAGCTTGTGCGCCACTAGGGCTGCTGGGAGTTGTGGTCCTAGACTGGCCTCCTCTCACGAGAGCAGCGCTTTCCCCCAAATGACTCCGGCGGCGTTGGCGGCAAGGACCAACTGCAGAGAGGCAGAAAGGCAGAGAAAATCCTGGGTGAATAGAGCTCCCGCGCTACGGGAGCTCTGTGTTCCTTTTAAGCGCCTCCTGGCGCTTGGTTCCGGCATGGGCAGCGTGGGCGGCGTGCGCGCCGCTAGGGCTGCTGGGAGTTGTGGTCCTAGACCGGCCTCCTCTCATGAGACCGGCGCTTTCCCCCAAATGAATCCGGCGGCGGTGGCGGCAAGGACCAGCTGCAGAGAGGCAGAAAGGCAGAGAGAATCCTGGGTGAATAGAGATCCCGCGCTGTGGGAGCCCTGTGTTCCTATTAAGCGCCTCCTGGCGCTTGGTTCCGGCGTGGGCGGCGTGGGCGGCGTGCACGCCGCTAGGGCTGCTGAGAGTTGTGGTCCTAAACCGTCCTCCTCTCATGAGACGGGCGCTTTCCCCCAAATGACTTCGGCGGCGGTGGCGGCAAGGACTAGCTGCAGAGAGGCAGAAAGGCAGAGAAAATCCTGGGTAAATAGAGCTCAAAAACTTCCTTTCAGCAATACCTAGTGAATTTACATTACTATGGCCCTATCGTTCAGAGCCATAGATAGCCGCAGCCACGGCTTTGGCTGTCCAGATTTCTGGTAGTGGGGACATGGGTGGGATGATTTATCCTTCACAGAATTCAGTGTGGCAACAGCCCTTTGGTTAAGAAGTAACCCACTTTTAACAACCTGACTGTTCCTTGAGCTGGAGTTGGACATGCGTATGCCCAGGTAATTGAAGTCTGAGGCTTCCTTTAGGTTATCTCCCCCTAATCTAACTGTTCCTCAGAATTGTTTGTGGGGGTGAATAGCCATAAATTTTGTTTTATCCATTGGTGGTGCATAACAAGTGGAATCTTTTTAGCAGTAGTTCCAAACCTTTAGAGGTTTTTGACACCAGAAAGGTGTTCTTCGACAAATAAGAAAGCCGGGATGTTAACATCACCCAGGACCAGTGAATCGTTTACGCACTCCATTTGGAATTCAACACATCTATTGATAAAAAGTAGAAAGAGTGTTAGAGTAAGGATGCATCCTTGCCTTACAACCTTGTCTACTGGGATACAGTTTGTTAATTCACCCTCTGGGCCCCATCTTACTTGGGCATAATTTCCAGTGAGTAATCTCACAAGAATTAAGTAGTGCGGGATGATGCCTATATCCTTCAAGGCGGCCCAAAGTTTGTCTCTAGGGTCCATATCAAAGGCAGCCTTGAAGTCCACAAATGGTACATAAAGGATCTACAGTTTTCCACCTCAGCATCAAAAACCTAAAAACCTGATCTCTGGTGCTTATTTTTAGGCAGAAACCTGCCTGAAAAGGGGACCAAATATTATTGTCCTCCAAACATGTATTCAGGTAGCTCAGAGCTTGTTTGCAAAAGATCTTCTGGGCTATATCTATCAGGCTTATTGGCTGTAGTTTGCTGGAACTGATCTCATGTGCTTCTTGTATACAAGGACTATTATTGCTCTCTTCCAGGAATATGGGATAGGTGCACCTGATGCAATAGAGTTGCAGATGCGGTTTAAGTATGGTGTCCAGATTTCAGGTACAGATTTAAACAGATACCCGGGAATTTTGTCTGGCCCAGGAGCCTTTCCAGCTTTCAGTTTGAGGATAGGCTGTTTTGTTTCTTACAGGGTAAATACCAAAATATCATCTGTGGGCTCCTGCCATGGCCAAGATGAATCTCGGCCCATGCTGGGTTGGTCTTCAGGCAGTGGCTCCTGGGCAGACAAGTCCTGCTTGGTATAAATAGTTTACCCTTACTATAGAGGGATTGAAAGTGAGCCACCCAGTCCGTGGATAGGATATTAGTTGAGGGCAACTTTATACCTGGCCCATGCTTACTAGATTATTGATTGTTGGCCATTTTTTATGGCTTTACCAAGGGAAGTTTTTGCTTCTCTACACTTTTTATTATACCAAGAGCAATTGTTGGCATGAGCATGGTTGGTGTTTCCTATAGTTTTGATGAAACAAGTGCTTCTAAGAACAGTAAAACAATCACCATGGAGCTTTACTACATCCATGGGGCTGATGTTGTGATCACTCAGAAATATAAGAAAAAGCTCTAATTGAGTGTATATTTTGCTTAAGGCATCAACGTTTGAAACAATACCATTCCATCTGATGTTTCGCCTATTGTTAGTGATAGCAAAAGCCCCTGTGGCCAAGTCTTTGGCTGTAGTGATCGCTTTCATATCTGTTCTCAACCGTCAGTGCAGGTCACGAATAGAGATCTAAGAAAAAGTAATCGATGTTGCTTCTGTAAGGAACCCTTCTAAAATTGGGCTGCCTCTTTAAATCTGAAGGTGTATGACCATTACAGGCTCTTAGTTGGCATAAGAGGGTGAGATCTACCAATTGTAGAGCGACCTTGGAAGTAGTTGGGATACAGGGTTCTTGTTGCTGGGAAATACCATCGTGGCCGTCTTCTTCACTAGCTATATCTCTGATTGAAAGTGAGGGTTCAAAGGATGTATTAAAATCACCCTTGATTATGATGGCGGTATCTCTACTAGGAGTGGGTAGGCATTCTCTCAGGCTGATTAAAACTTCTGACTGTACGGCTACGGGGGTTTTCCTATTGTACACATTATACAAAAAGAGATTCTTGTCATTCAATTGCCCAAGCTGTTGCCCCAAAATATCCTTGGAGTTAATGCTTAATGGTTTCACCCGACACCCTATCCTAATACTAACACATATTGTAAGGCCCCCTGAAGCTCGGCCTGAATGAGACTTCTGTGCTGGAATAAAAAAAGCTGTTGTAGCCATGCTTATCAGAAGCCGTTAAGTCCCACGTCTCTTGGAACATAATCATGTCAGCCATGTAAATATAGCTCCCTAGTCTGTTTTGGGCAATTTGTTTTTTAGGCAAGTAACGATACAGAATACTATCATCAAGCTGAGAGCACTTGTGGGTTACATGATTGAGCCTCCTCATTTAACATTAGTGATATTAGTGGTGTTGGTAGTGGCGGCAGCTCTGCCTGGGGAACACCCAAGACTGCCTCCCCTTACTTAATCAGGGTAAAAAAGAGTATCAGGTTTAGGGAGTTTATCATGTGGTTTGGGTAGTGGGACTGCCTCCAGCCCCAGTCAGTTCTGCCCATCAAGGTTACTCAATGCAAGAAACCTGTTACTCCCTGCAAACTGCGATAAGGAGTTGCCTTGCTCGCAAGAACTGGTTTGGGTGTCGGAAGCATTGGGTTTGTAGAAATACCTTAGAGGGAGTGCACAGATATTGGCCTGGTTTTGGTCACAGGATTCTTGCTATCTCAACAAGTTTCTTATGAATTGCAGCCTGCAGAATATCAACACAATACAAGTCCCCACTATGTCTTTCTTTGACCGGCCCACTCATCTCACCCTTTGCACCATTATTATCTCATTTTTATTTGCAGGTTGAATAATTTGTGTATGGTGAGCCAGTCCACACTTTTTTTTGCAACTTAACTCAGGGTTCTCACTGGTATTCCTTTAGTGGGGAACTCCAGCCAGAAATCAAACGTAAGTTCTCACTCAGCTCTGCGGAGACAACACGGATCCTCGAACAAATAAGGGGTCTGCTGGCTAAGCTGCAGGAGGATCCGTGACGGATATGGGGATCTGTCCCCCACCAAAAGCACATATTCAATATAAAAAAACAACACATTTAATACATTGGGTGTGTGAGTGGTTGTATGTGTGTGTGAGTGGGTGCGTGGGTGGGTGTGGAGTGCATGTGTTGGTCTGTAGAGGGTGTGTGAATGGTTCTCTGAGTCTCTGAGTGGATGTATCAGTGATTTTTTGGGTGTCTGAGTGGCTGTGTGGATGTGTAAGTGGGTGTGTGAGGGGGTAATGGATGGATTGGTGAATGCCTGGATGTGTGAGTGACTGAATGGGTGTGTGAGTGGCTGTGTCAGTGGTTAAGCTGCATGGGTGTGTGAATTGCGGAGTTAGTGTCTGTGTGGGTCTGTAAGTGGGTGTGTAAGTGGCTGCATTGGTGTGTACATGGCTGTGTGAGTGGGTGTGAGTGCCTGTGTGGGTCTGTGAGAGGGTCTGTGAGTGGTACTCTGGGTCTGTGAGTGGATGTATTAGTGACCTTATGGGTGTATGAGAGGGTGTGGGAGTGACTGTATGGGTGTGTGAGTAGCTGTGTCAGAAGGTGTACGGATGTGTAAGTGTGCAAGAGAGTGTGTGAGTGGCCCTATGAGTGGGTGCATATGTTTTATTAATTGGGGTCAGATTCAGACAGGGCAGCCCTGAGTGCTGCAGTAGATCCGCAGATTCTCGTGCACCCCAAAAAAAACAGTTTGGGACAATCACTTGCCCATGGGCGGGTCTCACACAGTCCCCTCCATCAGTCCCATGGGGTCAGGATACCTCTATTCTGACTCCTTATATCCTATTTATACTTTATTCCCCTGGGGAACCGTGTACCGATACACAGAATGGGGGGCACAACTTTCCTCTCAGGTCGTGGCCAGTCAATCATGGCATTGCTGTTGTCATGTGGAACCGTGTCTGTAGATATTCATGAATCTTCTTTCTTTAAGAACTACTAAACAGATTTACAACAAATTGCAAAAGCTCTCTTTCCTGACCAAGCGCTAGCTTTTGACAAATTTGGTGTAATTCTGCTCTGTGGTACGTGCTGTAGTTGTGTAAAAATCTCTATGGGAAATTGCATGGGGAAAAAGAGTTTTGGGACCCCCCCCCCACACTTTTTCTCAGCCCCCGATTGATGGATCGTCCCAGACAGCAGCTGAAGAGAATGGAAAATCAGTTTTTGAAAATTTCGTGACGATTTGTCAAATAACGCTAAAGTTATTAGCAAAACAAAAAATGCTCTGTCTATGGACCTTACTATTTATTTATTTTGAAAGTTTTATATAGCGTGAACATGACCACCGAGGGTATCAGAGCGCTTTACAAATTATGCATCATATGGGTATATTACAGATTATGCAACAAAGGGTATAAACAAACAAAAAAGAAAAGACCAATCGACAGAATCAAAGTCAAACATTGTCAAACAATCTTGTGAGGGAAAAGTAGACACACCAATAGGCAAAATCAAAGACTAGAATTGTCCAACCAAATCATGACCCAAGTGGCTGAACCGAGACAACGGGTATGGATCCAGAATCCGATGTCTGAGCCATGCTAAGGCAGAAATTTCTTAATCAGGAGCCCTTTGACCTCTTTTTTGAAGAAGACGGTAGAAGAGTTCACCCTGACTTCTGGAGTAAGAGAATTCCAGATCCTAGGAGCCAACCCAAAGAAGGCTCGGTTATAGGTCCTTTTTTTTTTTTTTTTAGGTTTAAGCAAAAGGGTGCTGGCGCTTCTGGAGGCTCTAGAACCACAAGAGAGTTCCAGTTTCTGCGCAAGATACAGCGGGGTCTTGAAGTGGATGGTTTTGTGAGCCATGCATGCAATTTTTAACTGGATCCGAGCTTCATAAGGAAGCCAATTCAGTTACCGCAAGTCCAGAGAGATGTGGTGGTATTTCTTTGTACCAGTTAAAAGCCTGGCAGCGGAATTGAGGGTAGCCCTACGAGGAGCAGTCCTCGCTCTAGGCAGGCCACAGAGTGTTGCACTACCATAGTCAAGCTTTGAGGTCACTAATGCTTGTACTGCAACCTTGAGGTCATGAGCAGGGAGGAAGGGTTTGAGTTTCCTAAGTAAAATGAGTTGAAAGTTTGCTCCTTTGGTGAGAGAACTGATGTGCTTTTGCATGTTCAGGCTTTTGTCTAAAATGATAGCCAGAGATGATGCCGAGTCTACGAGGTGTGGACTGCAGTTAAGAGCCGTCAGCTGATTCAGCCATTGTTCCATGACGAGGGATTGGTTGCGGGGTGAGATCAGAAGGAATTCCGTTTTTAGAGCATTAAGCTTCAGGTGATTGCTTGTCAGCCAGCTTTGTGTTTCCAGCAGGACTGAGTTGAGGGACTGGATGTCTTCGGGGGAGGTGATCTTCAGGTATAGTTGGGTATCATCCGCTTACATATGATATCGAATGCTGTATGATTTTAAAATTTCCGTCAGAGGATCCATGAACAGGTTAAAGAGCGTGGGGGACAATGCAGAACCTTGTGGAACACCCAAAGTGACTGGTGCAGGGAGGGACAAGGATTGGCCCACCTTGAAACATTGGGATCTGTTCTGATGGAACGAAGAGAACCAGATTAAAACCGGCCCAGACAGCCCCATCCTGTGTTCTAGGAGGTCAATTAGGTGATCATCTTTGACAGTTTCAAATGATGACGAAAGTTCGAGAAGGATCCGTATGCATGACTCATTGTGATCCAGCATTCTAAGTGCATCATCCACGATGAGCATTAGCGCCGACTTTGTGCTCTGACCTAATGTGATGGAATGCTCGATTCGATCAGGTCCACGGCGGCGACATCTGTGGTAAAGTAGCATCTGAACATTACCAGAAACCCATCCACAAAGAAGAAGGTGATGTCCCTCTCTGCGAGACATCTAGTGGCCCTGGGGGCCCAATCCCCCAGGACCCGCCACATAACAGTGTCCCAGTGAGCTCATCCCGAGAGCGACAGCACGAGCAAGGATCACTTCATTATTCCTGCAAGGGGGGAACAGAAACACTCCCAATAGGTGGGAGCAGAAGTGTATCTCCCTGCCCGCTCTCATGCGGGGAGGGGACACAGTAGTCCTTTCACCTGCAAGAGCAAAAACAAGAACAAACAAGTAAAATTGGCTCCCACTTGGACCCAGGATGGGTGCTAGCATGAGAGCGGCCAAGGCCGAGGGGACCTTTACCTTCTCAGAGTCCCCAAATGGGTGGCAATGGTGAGTATGACCTGGGTGGAATCGGGGCATCCATCAAAGAAATTTCATGGCGGGATGGCCTGGGACCAGCCATGGGCCTCTCCCCATGGGCCTCAATGTTTCAAAACGCTGTTGTGTGCCCTGTGTGGGACTGGGACACCTAAGCAAAAAATATAAAATGAAATGTGACTGGCTCCTAGGCTGTCCCCGATAGTGAGGGCTGTGTGCAAGGAGTCGGCAAGCCACTGAGGTTTTGGGTCTCACCCCTAAACGCCCAACAAAAAAGGAAGTTGTTGACCCTGGGGTGTTGGCCATCTGCAGGGGAGATTACTTGATTTTTTTTTTTAAACAGCCATTCACTGAAAAAACAATGGTTAAAGTGACATAAACTTAGGTATGGTAAAATAAAACTTCACTGAATGTAATTTTCTAGTTGGTTGAAAATGTCAGTTAAAAAGTAACATTGTAAACTGAAAAACACTGAAACTCACCAGTGACAGTTAACTGAGCTAATAATAACGTGTGGCCCCCATGCACTGCTTGGGACCTCACATATTACATCACTCATAAATTGTTCAATGTCATCATTGATGACATTACTGATGACATCACTGATGCCATCTCAAAGGACATCATTGAACATGCATTGGAGCAAACCAAATAGCATTGGTGGACTTTAATGAACTTATCCAGTTGCTTTTGTATCCGAGGCAATTAAACCAAAATTAAAATGTCAAATCATGAACAAGTACAGCCCTGAAATTGAAAGGTCTCTGGAATCGTTCTTCAAAGGCAACATGGGCTCCAACAAATATGCTGAATAGTAGTCTACTCTGCTTATTTAAAAAAGTAAGTCAAGCAGGATGAAAATATCACTGCTGCAGTGGGATCACTTCATTTTCTAATGAAGTGATATTTAGAAGTTTTTTCTGATGAAAAGAAAAGAAAATTGCTTACAGTGCATGACAACAGTTGTGTCAACAACACTGAGCTTTTTTGTTAAAACAGTCCTTCATGACAAGAGTGCAGAAAGTCCACTGAATTGAAGTTGTTCACATCCAGTACTGCATAAAATCTGCAGCCTCTGTATATCCAGTTTCTGGACTCCTGAGGTAAAGTGAACTAAGCAGGAGCTTCTGTGGTACCAACTGGTTGAAAAGGTTTCAAGATCTAGGGGTAAAATTGGAACTAACAAAAGAAAAGCAATAAAGGTGAATTCAAAATGTTAAAATAATAAAATTGAAAATGTCTGCTATTACAAAAAACTAAGGGGCTCTCATAGCGAAAAGGGGTGGTTGGGTAAAAGCGTACACCCTGTGGCGGGCACCCCATGGTGACCACCACACTGTGCATGCTTGGATCATGGGGACCCATGGGCACACCCCGCAACAGAGTCGGTGGGCCCCGGGTGAAGAGATGCCTGCTACGGCACCCCGAAGTCCGATTCTGACAGCCGCTTGATCTTGCTGAGACAGAGTTTATATGGCTGTCCGAATCATGCATCATAGGAGCCCATCGGATGCGAGACGGTCAGGCTTTCTGCCCGCCTGCACACCGCCCGCCATCAAAATCTGGTGAGCAGAAAAGCTACTTGAGATGGCGGGAGACCGCCATCCACAGCCTCTCGTTGGCGGTCCCCCCGCCATCCTAATCAGCCCTTGATTCTTTATCATCTGCAAAAACTTGTGTACTTGTGCTGTTTTTTTATTGTTCTACTTAAGTAAGGAATTAAACATGTCTTGGTGTTTTTTAAATTATATTTACAAAATGAGATAAAATGCAAGAATGTCTGTTTGTACTGTCACAAGGACATTGATTCCAAGCGATCTCTGCCATATTTGCTCAGAAGAAAAGAAGCCAAATTAACAAGGAACTAGATCTAAATAACGATGCCCTTTCCAAGTGGCCAGAGATATGTAATAAATGTGTTTAAGTATCAAACGTGGTCTGTATTCTAACATATTGCCTTATCCTGGGTTTGTTTAGTTATTTGCCTTTCTTGTCAATGTGTCTACTATTGATAAATGTGTGCTTTATCCAAAGTTTATAATATCTACAAATTTAACAAGGTTTGAAATAAAGACACTGTCTGCTCAGAACCCCCAGGGACTGTTTGATATGAAACAACCACAGAATTTGCAGCCCCTTTGTGCCGTTTAACCAGTCCCTGACAATGCACTGTTTAAAAGCGCTATATGGGTTAGACCAAATGGACAAACATAACATCTAAGGAACAAGCTTAACGGAATCCTCTGTAAACAAAAGTCCCAATTCATTGTGACATAGAAAATACGGGCTGCTTGGGGATAAAGATAGGAGTTGATGACGAAAGTAATTATTTCCTCACTGCAGGGGCAAAGCGTTAACATAACCTCATATTAATGCTATGTATGTAGCAATTGGGACGTACCGTGCTTGGTATATATCTAAAAAGGGAGTGATAGGTTTTCCTCCTACATAAGGAATAAAGTTCAAACATGGATTGGGGAAATATTTGGCGTCTTAAAGCGTGGTAAGACTATGAAGAATTAGTGAAGTTGAAGACCAGTGAAAGCGGAGCTCCTTCATAAGCTTATTTGCCTTGATGTAAAATCTGTGCCTATTGAGGCTCTTGGGGACACAGCTCATAATTTGGGACTTGGAATAAATAGTGTCCAGATTAAGCCTAGTCGTAAAATTGAAGACATTAGGCTGGAATAGGTCTAGAGTTAATCATGGGTAACATCCAGCAATGGTCCACAAAATGTGAATTCAAGGTGTTACTATATAGGATAAATAGGAGAGGAGCCAGGATGCGACCCTGCCATACTCCATGCTCAAGAGTAATTGAGACGGAGCACTCTCCACTTGAACCAAACCTAATGTGGGCAGACGAGTTGCTATGGAGATCAGAAAGGAAGTTAACCAAAGTCTCATCCAAGCCCAGACCCAAGAGAGGCTTTTATAATTTAGACCGATTAGCACAGCCAACATGCAAAAAAAATACCATAAATGCGAATTACAAAGGACAATACTTACCTAGGGTATGTTTATTTACCTATAATTAGAAGATTCAAGCACTGGTCCATTGTACTACCAAGTCCCTGCATAAATCAATACTGACAGGGGATGAGAATATTCTGCTCATTGACATAACTCCCAATACTATTGAAAATGACTCTACTGTTGAATCAATAAGGGAAATGGGCCTGTAAAAGCACTGTTCAAGGTAGTTTTTACAATAGGGACTATTATGGAAGCAGACAATGAAGGGAGTAGAGGAGAGTTTCGCAAACTATTAAAATCATTAGCAAGCAATTGTGTCCATAAGTTAATGTTACACTTAAACATATCTATTGGTACCCTGTCTGGGCCTGGGCCTATTCTGGAGGCACATGACTGTAACGTAAGAACTACTTTGGGAATCTCTATAGATAAATTGGTAATAATAACTAAACAACTTGGTTCCATAGTACTTATGTCATTGTTGGAATTGACGCGATAAATACTCCAAAAGTAGGCAACCCATTGATGTGCATATGGGAATTTATACTTGTCAAAGCACTGTTACTAGCTTTGACGGAATAAACAGTATGCAAAACGAACAATTGACGGACAGAATGCAGAACAATGTCATACATTCACCCCAGTACAGAGATCTGGGCCTAAATCCATCGTTTTTTTGCTCCCCATGCCATTCCAGTTTGGACCCAGCCATATGCAAAACAGTCTTGACCCTGTTCCCTATGGGAACAGTCCAGCCCGAACTGCCAAGCCAGGTCCTCCCTGGACTGGAAACAAGCATCCTTAGGCTGATCTCAGGGCATTGCCCCTTATCAGCCAGGATAGCTTGACCCCAGCGGCATGGAGAGCACGGAACCCACATCTGGGCATACCCGTCCCACTCAAGGTGACAAATGCAAAAAGAACAAATGCCAAAATACTTTAAAACTTTTCGATGTACTTGCTCATTTTAAAGAGTAACAGTTTTCTCTTTAATCTCGTTGCGCCTGTTTCTGAGGGTAACTTTGTAGTGGGCGCAACAAGCTGCAACTCCCTCTTGGTTCCTTGTTTTTTTAGAAAGGGCCTCCTCACGTGTCTATTTGGAAGAGATCAGGCTGCATGAACCACCTAGGCGACAAATACTTAAAAGGAAGGACAGATTTAAGAAGTAAGCCTTTGACTTGAGTGCACAAGTTAATACAAGTCAACGTATTAGTACCCTTGTCAGATCGATCACAGAGGCATATATTGAAGAGGTTGAAATGGCGTCGAACCAGAGACTCCAAGAACGAGCGAGGATTAGGTAAACTCCAGCTGATGTTTGATTGTTATTCTTGGCGCTGTGTCTGGGTTGAGCAGCAAGCATACTCCGCACAAAAGGCACAGGATGCACAAGCATACTCCGCACAAAAGGCACAGGATGCACAAGCATACTACGCGTAAAAGGCACAGGATGCACAAGCATACTACGCGCAAAAGGCACAGGATGCACAAGCATACTACACGTAAAAGGCACAGGATGCACAAGCATACTACGCGCAAAAGGCACAGGATGCACAAGCATACTACGCCTAAAAGGCACAGGATGCACAAGCATACTACGCGCAAAAGGCACAGGATGCACAAGTATACTACGCGCAAAAGGCACAGGATGCACAAGCATACTCCGCACAAAAGGCACAGGAAGCACAAGCATACTCCGCACAAAAGGCACGCGCAAAAGGCACACGATGCACAAGCATACTCTGCACAAAAGTCACAGGATACACAAGCATACTACGCACAAAAGGCACAGGATTCAAAACCATACGACACGCAAAAAAGGCATAGGATGCACAGGTACTCTACTCGCAAAAGGCACAGGATGCACAAGCATACTACGCACAAAAGGCCCAGGATGCACAAGCACTCTACTTGAAAAAGGCACAGGATGCACAAGCATACTACGCACAAAAGCCACAGGATGCAAAAGCATACTACGCACAAAAGGCACAGGATGCAAAAGCATGGCAATCAGTGGCTTGATATCGCCAAAGTTCATATTAACTGCGCAACTGGTAAAAAGATATTTTATAAGACCTCTGAACAAAAAAATGCAATAGATTATGCAAGAACAGCCTCTGCCAGAAAAAGGTAGGTGCTTGAGCCAAAAGGATTATCAAATTTGTGTAAATGTGCCAGGTCACGTACCCTTAGAAAATTACCTAATTTGATACCTCTGAGGTTAGGCCGCGCAGAGGTTACTTCTAAAGTCTGACAAATATCCAAATCATCAGGAGGCAAAAGGGCCACAATGTGTTTGGCATTAAAGTTGACATAAATGATCAAGTTAGAGCCAGGGACAGAGGACTCTAATAAACTTGGCATGTCATCAATAAACTCAAACACTATACAAAAGTTGTTATTACTAGAGTAAAAAACATCATCACTTAAAAATCAAGCTAATTGTGACATTTAAAAGCAATTCCGTTTCCCCGTGTCAATAAAGGGGAACTATGGTACACTGGCCTTAGTTGGGCGCTGATGGGTGCAGACAGGTCTGGTCCTGGAACCTTCTTTGCGTGGCGCAGTCTGTGCGCGTCCTGTGCAGTGGGGTAGACTAACGCGCTATGAGGACCACCAAAGTGTAAAGAGGTGCAGGACAGCCACTCTCCTCAATGCCTGCAGCAGCCCACGGCAGCCTGGCACTTGTTATCAGCCGAGGGAGAATTCTAGCGCCTCTCGCTCAGCGTAATAGACCAATGCACTATTTATGGCAACCAAGGTGGAAACAGGAGTAGAGCCCACCGCCGCACCCCCCGCAGCAGCCCGCAGGAGACATGCAGTTGTGGCCAGCCATGTGGGAATTCAAGCACAACATTTAAAAACTCCCTGCCAAATTCTCCAGTAAACCCTACATCCCACTCAACATTTTTAAAATGTCCGCATGCACAATATCATCAATCACTCCCCCTTAAATGTATTCACAAATGCTTCCTCAGAGAGACGTGAACAGGTGTGCCAGGTGCAAGAAAAATGCAGGCGGGCAGTCATGGAACCCATAATAAGTAAATTGATGCAGTGTTAAATGTATTCTAAAGTAGGAATACACGCTGGTCATTATGGTGTCCATGTCATGTCTTTAAACAATATTTCAGTGCATGAAATATAGAGTGTCTGTAGTGGGTGCCCATATAGCAGGAAAAATGTATCGAAACGCATAAAAACAAAGCAAATGCGATTGTCTAGGTGCTGGCCATGGTGTTGTGGTGGTTTGCTGTTTTTCTCTCAATTCTGGCCAATTTGTTACAGTTATTTTTGTAGACGTTCAGCTACTTTTCGTTGGGTGCCACCTATAATACTGGAGGTGATTTGCTGCGGGTGCTGGCCCGGCCCCTTTACTGGAAATGGTTCGCTGAGTTTCGTCGCTGGTTGTTGGATGTGGGGCTGTTGGGTTACAGAACGCCTGCTTTACTCGGCTCAGCCTGGACGCTGTAATGCTACTGCCCAGCGTTTCAGTCTCATCCTCACCCTCATATAAAGTACCACGGTTATGCTGTGGTCTATCGGAGGGGCTGTTTGAGAATATTCCTAGGCTACAGCGCTGCGTCCGCTGTCCTGTGCCCGAAGGTGCTAGGACCCGGGGATCCGCGTTGTCCACTCCCCTCCCCCGCCAGGGGGCTCGGGTGTCCCGGAGGAGGCTGCTGGCTCTCCTGGTAACAGCCTCCGCCGGGCTGCGTGACATGGTTTCGAGCTGAGGCACAGCTCTGCTCCCCGACAAGCTCATTCCGGACGGTGCCCCTCTGACGGGCACTGCCCTCTCTCGATGAGCCTGGCAGCCCCTCACACCCCTCACCATGAACGACCAGTACCACCGGGCGGCCCGGGACGGGTACCTGGACCTGCTCAAGGAGGCCACCCGCAAGGACCTCAACTCCCCCGACGAGGACGGCATGACGCCTACCCTGTGGGCCGCCTACCACGGCAACCTCGAGGCGCTACGGCTCATCGTAAGCCGAGGGTAAGTGAGGAAACGGGGTGAGCGTGGTAGTGCCGGGTGGAAGGGAGGGTGAGTGGGGACAGGTGTATGGGTCAGGAGGTCAGCTTGTGATGAAGGCGCGTGAGGGAGGTAGACACAGCGGGGTTGAGGACTGTCACTGCCTTGTTGATGGACAGCATGGAGTGAGTGAAGAGGGCACTGGTTGCCCCAGGCTTCCTTGAGGTCAGGACTGGAGTAGTCAAGACCAGCCCGATGGCCTGGCTCCACTTATTACAGCTTTCATGATGGTGTGTAGAGAACAATGGGGCTGGGTTGGAGTCAGTAAGCTAGTTTGGGGGAAGAGACTGTGACATCAGAGGTGCTCTGAAGGCGATAATGCTCGGGTGTAGCAAGGGTGCTGTCGGGTCACCGTAATGTCCACAAGGAACGTCCTCGGATGACTAATAAAATAGCAATAATTGGGATGCAGTGGGCGCCTAACTCCCCTGGGCCCTGGCACTACTGCACCTGCTGCACTATTGATACATGTATATGCCGCTGGGTGAACAGATATTGAAGAGAAAAGCAGGTGTTTCTGAAAGTCCTCTGAGGCATGCCAAGGGCCCTTGAAGCTTGTGTGGCGTGTGCAAGATGCATTGACAGGTCGGGATCTCCTCAGGAATGCAGGGCTGGGGCAGAGTCATTGACACGTTAGGAGCGTGGGAAACTGATGGGCCTGTGGTGGAGTGAATCATATGATAGGCCGAGAGGATGGTAGGGCTGACGGCGGATCTCCCCTTGCCCCTCTGGTCCTCGAGAAAGGCTCGGAAACTACATAAACCTTAGTATTTGCTGCCTACATAAGAAGTGGTGCCTACTCTATGAACAGACTCTTGGAGGTTGGAGAGAGGATGTAGCGTAATGGCCAGAGCTATTGACCTTGGAGCTGGGGAAACACGTTCGAGTCTTGGCCTTGACTCAACATCCTGTGATTCTGGGCAAATCACTTCATCGCTCCCAGCCTACCAAACATGAATGTGTTCTTGTGTAAGTAACTGGTGTCCATCTCAAGCGCCCCAATGCTTTCGGGTCGAGTTCGCGCTATATAAAACTGCAAAAAAATATAAATATATAATAAAAATAAAAAATAAATATTGATAAAGATGTCGGTCTGCACTCGGGTCCACTTAGATTTGACGTTTCCATTCGAAAACGTTGAAGCAGTACCTCCCATTGTTGTTTCCTACATACTGAATTATCCCATGCAGACTCGCATACATGGGCCTCAATAGTTGAACGTTTATCTCAGAGCCATGTTAGTACAACATATTTTAAAATTGTACTTTTCGTAAAAAAATTAGCACGTGTCACACCCATAATTCAATTACCAGCCTACGAAAGTGAAAGCTGCAAGTTCAATATAGTATCTATCAATTTCGGCAGTCCATACCCCTCAGGGCGCAGGGGCGGGGTCCCCGCTCCGTTCTGGGAGGCTGATGTGCTGGTGGGGAGTGAATGTGACGGGCCATGGGCAGACGCCCTCTGTGATCCCTGGTGATGGTGGGGACCACCCGTCCATCGCTCTTTTCATGGTGGATATTTTAGTTTAGCACTACACGTAGACACAGTTTCAGTGTCTGTAGGGTATACACTCGGTTTACTGAATCGCGCGAGTTGATTGCTAGATATTTTTAGACTGAACATGTTCGTGCTTCTGTAGTTAGTGTACCTTGAAGTTCGCATTCTGGCGTTCTTTAACTCACCCCTGTCTCAGCGCCTTATGCCGAGGAAGATAAGAATGGAGTTCACACCACGCGCCCACTCAGTCGCTGGCCTCTCTGTTCACTAACAGCACAGGTGCCAGAATGGGATTAACGGACACCCCCACTATACCCAAGAGAACTGCGCCAGACCAACTCAATCCTCTCCGCTTCACACCTGGAGGATATGTACCTCACCGACCGACAAATGGCAGTGGTACACATATGTTTTAGACCAAGCGGCACACGTCGCCGCCCTTCCCTGCAAGAAAAGCAGCGGTTCTGAAACAATTTTCAGAGTGGAGGTGCTGCCACAATGTGACGTCACTGAACTCGTAGAGACCGTGAAGCATCTGAGAGTAACACAAAGAACAAGTGTAGGAAATGAGCCAGGCCCATTTGGCAAGAGAGTGGTATGGATGTAGTATGTAGCTGGTAGTGCATTTTAGTGCACACTGTCACACATTTATATATATTTCCATAACATGATATGGTAGTTTATTGTCATTTACAGGCAGCACATTCTCCCTTGAAATGGACACCAATTTTGCACACACATACAGTTTTAATGCTAAAACCATACAGGGCACAAACAGTAATTTGTGGAAGTAATGGAATATTTGTCATTTATGCTTCACCAAGTAAAGTGTCTTGGTTTATTTTGATCCTATGCAAATCTTTTTTTCCATCACACTTTAGAATTACAAGAAAGCTCTTCATTTGGGCTTTCCTAGCTGGTAACATATTTTACTATATTTGTAAAGTTTATTTATAGGTACTCGTGTGTTGCTTCGTAAAAAATGACATCCTACATACAGCCTTTCCTACTTGGGCTGATGCTAGTCCCAATATTAACCTTCATGTCACTCTTAACTTAATTGAAACCTTCACAGAACCCTAAATATAACTCTTAGATTAGGTTTACCTTATACCTGTCACATACCTAACACTAACTCTAATCAACAGATGAGTTCAACTCTTTGTCGCACCAAACCTACAACAAAAATCACCCATCAAGTTAATTTATAAAAAAAGTTTTAAAAAAATTGCTTGTAATGCTTTTTCGTTGTGGGAGATGTCTGTAATAGCCTTCTTTGTCCTAGATTCATTGTCATGAAATAAACCTCAGATTTATTCTGTAACATGTCTTTAAGGAGGTACCTTTGTGTTCCTAATAGTTCCATTTATCCTTCACTCTTGCATTTCTTTTATGTAATGCCGTTTGTAATGTATTTATACTTCTCTGATGCTGCTTCCTAGGTTTTGAGGAGGTCGGGAGGAGTTGGAGTAGCAGTGGCGGCCAGTGATTCAGGTCGGGGGGTGACGGGACCCACATGCACAAATGCACACTCACGGACTCACACATGCACACACACACACCTCCATTCACAGCAAGCACTCACAAATTCTCATACATTCATACACACACACACACTCATGTACCAAGCATTAAAAAAAATGTACTGGGTCACAGCGGTGGTCTCGGGTTGCAGGAGGGAAGCCTTGTGGTCCGTAATGATTCGGCCTGCAGCCTCCCCTTATTGGCTGACCTTATTATGGGTCACCCAATAAGAGTAGAGTGCAGCCTCCTACTCGACACAGAGTGGAAAGGGGTCAGTGAGATTGCTGTGACAGGGTTACTGATAGACACTTGGCCCTGGGCATTTCAGGGCTTAAAATTGAAGCACCCTGGCTTGAGGCAATCAGTGACGCTCGCCCTCGTCATGAGAGGGAGGACCATCAAGCAGTGTGCCAGGCTGAGGAAAGCACACCACACCGCTAGGGCTGTGATATCTTCAGCCCGGCAAAGTTCAGCTCAGGCAGCCAGGCAGCTGCACATTTAGTGCAAGTACCACACCTGGCTGCCTGACCTGAACCTGAAGAATGTCTGTCAGGCTGACAGACACTCTTGATGTTTGGAAAAAGGAGGGGGTGGGGCCCCTCGACCCGTAAGGACGGACGGACTATAGAGCAGTAAACGTGGTGATACCAGATGGAGTTACAATTCATTGCACTTTTGGTAGAAGGTGATGAAGACGGTCACAATCCCTTCGTTTAGAGGCATATATTGCACAAAGTAAGGATCAGGGTCATCTCACATTGAGGAAAAGGCCGCCTTTACATTGCTCCTGACATTTCTGAAGTCTTCTTCTGCACAAAGAAGCAGGATTGAGCTCCAGAGAATGGGGCTGTGTGTGCAGAGCTCTAGTCCAACTGATTGTACTTTGTGGGACGGAGTGCGTATGGCCATGCAAAGTATTTTGTACTAGGCAGAGGACCTTAAAGAGAGAATGTGCCTTAGCCAATAGCCAACGTGGTGCAATAAGATGTGGAGCTCTGATCAGGTCTCTTCGGCTCAAGAAGGAGACAGGCTGGGTGGTTTGGGCTTTACGTCTGCAGTTTAGTCATGGTATTGGCTGGTAACTCCATCTAGATTGAGATGCAAAAGCCAATGCAGGGCAGGGGCACTGTGAGGAAAAGGGTGATTTGCTGTGGTGAGAGCACCAGGATGAATATCACCTGCAGAAGACGCAGGTAGTAGACAGATTCTTTGTAAGGGAATTGGCGAAATTTTGGTCACTCTGCGTTACTCTTCAACTTGGAGCTCTGTCCAAGTTTCACCAGTCACTGCGCGGCGGAATTTTTCCTCCTGCGAGGCTCCAGAAAAGGCAAACTGGCGAGTACGAACAAGATTTGGCATCCCCTAGCGTGATTTTCTGTTGCACGCAGTTGCGGTCAGAGGGTTTCTGCTCGAGTAGATTTGCTGCTGCTTGATTTTCTGCTTGAGTTGCAGCAAAATCAACTGGAATGGCAGTGCTCTTGTGCAGTGTGCACTGATTTGTCAGTGCCTCGCGCACCACCCACACTAAATTACAGCATGAGCAGTGCAAGCTGCATATGTTCCATCCACTGGTTGAATTCTGCAGAATCTCGCATAGTTTTGACTTAACTCAGAGCAATTCTGCAGAGTGAAACTGTGTGAGTTCCGCCCAATCCTAATGCATTGTCACTGTTGAGTGGGGAATGAATAATAAACAAGCATTGGCATAGCCAATAGGTCTCGCCTTTGGGACCTTGTAAGTTTGTGGCCATGAGCACATTATTAGGGGGGCTACAACATCTACTGATGCTTCACATGCCACTAGTGAATGGGGGAGTGAGAGCCGCCAATCAAGCCAGGATGGGCTTGTACAGGCCACAAGAGAGTGAAGAAACTGCGAGGGTCAGGTATTATACTATAGAAGGGCGGATGGAACATGTGGTGCCATTGTAATAGTAAGAGATACACTAACACAATCCCTTAGGGAAAACAGAGAAGCTTTGTACAAAATCCATCAGTAGTTCAACAGCTGTTGTAAACAGACAACTGAGTTGTAATTTTTTTAAAATAATTTGTGTGGTGAATACTAAAATGGCAATACGGTCATTTATAATGTAGGGCCTTTTTAGGGGCTTCAAATGTTTAATTCTTGTAGCCAGCCCTTTAGGTGGGGTGGTCTCTGAAAGGGGCGTGGCTGATGAACTTAAGGGTGTGGCTTAAAAGTACTTAAGCTAAAAATCATCTGTGCTTAGTTAGCATAGTGTGCCGCCCGACTGGTATTTTGCTTCTTCCGTCATTGCATCCAGATATATAATACAACAAGTAACATTACACCCACAAGAAGCCTGGAATATTGGCTTAGTCAATAGCTGTTAGTTGCATAGGATAAAAAAAGCAACAACTGTGTCTTCGTTGTATATAGAACATTGAAAATGCTTCAATTCTAAAATGATGCGGGCGTGAAAGAACTACAACCAGTGTCTTTGAAGTTACATCAAAGGCAATGCAGAGTTAAGATTTTTTTTCCACTGAGGGTGAGTGGAGGGGGACAGAGAAGCTCATGGTGCTTTAAAGTAACACAGAGAGCGTGACAAAGGAAAGCATAGAAGGGAGGCCACTGCAAAAACACGCAATATACTCTTGGCAAATCAGGTAAACGTAGGTAATGTAATTGGCACGCACGTAAAGCGCTCCGATACCATTAGGTCGGGTTGAGGTTGCACTATATACATTAGTGCAAAAATAAATGTCGCCATAAACATGTTTAATACCTGAAAGCAAGGAAGGGGGGGCAGCAAACTGGGGCTGCTGGGGTCCCGTGGAGGTCAGGGTGTCCTGCACTTTCTGATAGCTGTTGAAAGCAGCAGCCCCGCTCCAATCCCTATGTGGTGAGTGCAGAGCAGTTTCAGCAGCAGGTAGAGCTCTGGGCTGCAACTCTTTGTCCCACTCGCAACCATGCACACAGCCCCCGTGCCCAGGCTCCAGCAGCAGGAAGCCACTGGCACAAATAGCCAGCAGGGGGTCCATGCATCCCAGCCCCCCAAACGGTTTACCTGCCGGAGGCGTCACCTGCCGAGGATCACGCATGCAGATACGGTGCTGGGAAGGGCCTGTTCAGACAGTCCTGTGTGAAAGGAAGCAGACACGGCTGTCACAGGAGTGACGTGGCTCACCTCCTCACGGCCACCCGCTGGGATGGTCCTTCATGTTGTGAATTGCAGGCCCGTGCCAGAGGAGCCTGAGTCCCGCAGACATCCTGTGTTCGGTGCACCAGCGCGTGGGTGTCAGTGTCCAGCCGTGGGCTGCGAGAAGGCACCTCAGTACACACCCGCGTGCACCCTCTGAAGAGCCGCGTGAGGTGTGAGATGCGCTGGAGTGGCAGCAGGCCCATCCGGCCTTTAGTAAGTAACGTACTCTGAGACCACGCTAGGGCCACCCCCCACTCTCTCCGACGATTCCGTGCTGCTGTGTGTTTTTTCCTGTGTTTGCAGGCAAGTTTTATTATCTTCAGGTCAGACGCTACGCTTTTCGCATGTTTAGTACTTGGCATCAGAAATTATTCCCAGCTAAAGTCCTTTATCTGCTTCTACCGCTGGCCCTTCCATATCCTAGCTTTTCCCCTCCTGCCTCACAATATGCCGCCTTATCATGCCCCACACACCATGCACAGCTGCCAAGGGTTTGGATTGCTCATGTAGGACATTTTCAAAGGGGGTCGGAGGGCTTCTTACGGCAATCCAGCTTTCTCGGAGACACAGTGGTGCGCATGTCACACACAGCGCAACAAAAGCAGGAGGAAGCAGCGCCTTAATAAAATAAATAAATAATACAAATACGAACAAACTAATAGCAAACAGTGTCGGGCGGAAGGTGGCGGTTGGACGTCACAACACAGGGAGATCAATTGAACTGGGAGCAGCGCCGTGTGCCAAATGTAAACCCGAAGCTGAAAACTCACAAGCAGCTGGGAATAACGATGGACAGCAAAAGGCCGTGGGAGTGACAAGTAAAACAAAGTGCCTACATCGAGTAATAAAGGTGAGTGTGTAACGCCTCCAGTAAAGCATCCAGTCCAGGTGGGCGGGGCTAAAACTGGACACGGTGGTAACCAGGAGGGACTTAAAAGCCTCACAAAGAATAGGAAGCCAGGGTTTAGCATATAGAATGACGCTAGCAAATCAAAATAAGGGGTGGAGCCTACACTCCACTTCTGTAATCGTATCAATTACAAGAAGCCCTCGCATGGCGAGAGCAGCGCATGCGCGCTGCTAACGCCAGACGAGACCTAAAAAAGGAGGCTCAACGTATGCAATACCAGCGTGGGAGTCATAGAGGATCCATCACTGACAGCTAGTCCAGGGGAATGATAGAGGGTTTACCAGTAGCGGCTCCTTCACTAAGGCGGAGGAGCATCTGCTGTGCAGCAGTAAAAGAAAGGAAACATAAAATGATAATAATGCAATGTGATTATCATTTTATTCTTCCCTACTGCGGCAGCAGGAGGGTGGGCTGCTCTGCTGACAGAGCAAGGGAGGAGGGGTGGGCACACTAAAGAGCGCAGGATGCTTTGACCGCCCCTCTCGTGCCGGCTAAACAGTCATGCATAATTTAGCATGTTCTCCATGCAGGCTGCATTACAGTCTGCATGGAGGACATGTCCAGGCCCCCAGTTCCCGTTAGAGCACCGAAACACGGCGTTCAGACCAATCACAGCATTGCTGCGCTGTGGTTGGTTTAGGGGAGCCAATCACCACACCACTTTGCAGCGTGGTGATTTGCTCTGGGGAGCCTGGCCGCTTCCTGTTCAGTGGACGAGAGATAACATGGGACAGTGCGACGAGGAGGTAAGTGATTATTTCTTTTTTTTTCAATTATATTTCCTTACCACCTCACCCCACTGCCACACCACCCCAGATCCGTGCTGGCCGCCACTGGAATTTACTTTGGATAATGAGTAGTACTGGCATGCATGTTTTTTTTATCCACGAGCAGCTGATAAGGCAGCAGGAGCAACTGAATCCTTTTACAGAATGTCATTAGTTTGAATACAAAAAGTGCCAATGCACACATAGGATAGCAAGGATAATGCTACAGACATATCAGTGTGGCATGAGATGCGGCATGAGATTCCATATAAGACAGAACGAGGAGCTCATCAGACATGGGATGATGCAGGTGAACGACGACTTAAGTGGGATCGGACTAAAACTCATGATCAGACCTCTCTATAGGGCATGCATTGTGTATAATGATACAAAACAATGTGGGCATGAGATGAGGCAGAGACCCAGATATATAGGGCATGCAATGCATGACGAGACACAACAATCTGTGAATGGGATGAGGCAGAGCAATAAGGTACATGAGCGCTGGGATTTTTGAATATGCGGGCCAGAGATCCAGGACACGACAAAGCAACGGGCTCATGAGGTACTTAATAAGGCACAGCAAAGGTGGTCTCAGACATGTCATGAAGTGTGGAATGGGGGTTTAGGAGGCGGATGCTGCTCATTAAGGACTGTGTGATTGAAGAGAGGTGTTTGGAGAGGATAGATGCTGTTGATCCCCTTTGCCCTCACCCAACCTGTCCCACTACTCATTGGCTTTAAGCACTTTTTTGGGTGGACGAAACATGTGTCTGTGTATATTTGTGTTTATTTTTAGGCATTTATAATGTGCTGTTCTTCAATGACTTACAAGTAAAACAACACAACCATAAAGCTTAAAAGAGTAACATAACACAAGCCTCACAGTAGAACTTCAGGGAACTGCTCTTGCATGTGTGTTTACTCAAGTCAAGGTGAAGGAGTTGGCTTGTATTACAGGCAGGGGGTTGTTTAAGCTGGCTACATGTGTGGACCTCTTGCTCGTGAGTCCCCTTCTGACAACCATAGAAGAGGCAGTAAAGCGACTGGCCCCTATGGTTGGGATATGTAACCAGGAGTCTAAGAAGGATGATCCTAGCCGGCCCCTAATACAGATGTGGTTTGATAAAGAGTGCGTAGACGCCAGGAAGAAGTTGAGGAAAGCAGAGAGGACGAGGCGCTTCAAGGTGAACTCCAGTGGAAGAGAGGGGCACATTAACATGAAGAAGGTGTATGAGGCCCTGATTAGGGCTAAAAATCAGGCTTTTTACCAATCTAACTGGGATCTTATGATTAATTCCCCCCAGGATAAACATATGAGTACGTTCTGGAAGTTAGTCCTGAGGGGGTGTAGTAATTTGAATTTCCCCCTATGGTGCACAGTTCCAGAAAACGCTTGGGTTATCTACCTAATTAATATCTTTAAGGCGAGGTAGACAACTGTGAGAGGTAACTGACCCCAATAGGAAGAGGGTTCATTGGGCTCATTTTCAGTACAGGCTAAACTGATATCTTCCCTAAGCTTAATAAAAGCAGTGGGCTGTATGTAACATTCCTGCAATTGTCTTAAAGTCAAAATCTATGTGGTGGGCTGCCTTCTTCTCCAAAGCCTCTGTAGCAATAAGAAAGCCTGGTGTATTCGCTCCAAGCTGGAAGGGTGCAATAATTAAACTGATACACAAACAAGCATTAAAAGTGCAATAGGTCTCGCCTTTTATTAAGTTAAAGCCATTTGCTTTGCTATACAATACCATTAGCAAAGCAAATGACTTTAACTTAACCAAAGGCGAGACCTGTTGCATTTTCAATGCTTGTTTACATTCCTGCTGGCAACCATGCCTAAAGCACGAAGATCATCACTGTTAGTAATCTTGCGTATGGTGGCCAGTAATCTTGTCTGATGTGGTTACTACTACATCTCTAAAAATATAAGTAGCTCAGGAGGATTTTCATTGAACACAAGTAGCTCTCACTACAGAAAAGGTAGGAGACCCCTGTCCTAGAGCAACGAGTAAAATAGGCAGACAAGGTAGGTTCCTCTAATACACAACAAATTGTTTCATCCAAAGATGGCCTCCTTTGTTTCAGGGAAGTGTGATACTCCAACAACGGCGAAGGAAGTGGTTTCAAGCACATGAATCTCAGTATAAACCTCCAAGACAGTGGTACAGAAGCCACAGAAAAATACTCAATTGTGTCTAATAAGATATTGAGCAAAGTTGTGGCAGCCTCTTATACAGAAATACTAAGAGCCACAGATGCAATATTTTGTTTTGTCACTATCTAGCTTCCCAAGCCCACTTCTTGACAAATGCTGCCAAAATCAGTTGTGTGATAATATATTTTTGTTTTCCAGATAAAAAAGGGAGCGTAAGGTATGGGTGTGAGATATGTGGAAGGGGGGAGGGTGTGTGTGACAGAGAGAGAGAGAAAGAGAGAGAGCTGTGTGTGTGCGATATGTGGAGTGGGGTGTGTGTGTGTGTGTGTGTGTGTGAGAGAGAGAGAGTTGTCTGTGTGAAGTGTGTGGAGTTGTGTGTGAGGAGGTGTGTGGAGTTTGTGTGTGAGGAGGTGTGTGTGTGTAACGAGGTGTGTGTGAGAGGAGGGGTGTGTGTGTGTGTGTGTGTGTGTGTAAGGAGGTGTGTGTCTGTGTGTGTGTAAAGAGGTGTGTGTGTGTGTGTTTGTGTCTGTCTACTACTGTCTTACAAAACTGGAGGGTCGCCGAGTTCCGGGAATATCCTTTGTTTTTACTTTACAAGTTGCTTTCAGGTCAAACACAGCGTTAGCCATTACTTCCAGCTTCGCTAGCTTAATCTTTTAAGAAGGTTACTTTAAGGCGAAATGTTCGGGTTCTCGGTACACAGGTTCTCTTGATTGTACAACAAAGTGTGCTAGCCATCTGGCCAAATATTTTCCAAAGGAATGAATGGCATCTGCAAAGGGTATTGACAGAATTTGTAATACCAGGTTTATAAAAAATATATGACAACGATCTGTAAATTATCAACAGATGCAAAACAGCTGAACTAGACGATGAATTGTTCTAGGTTGTACTAAAACCCGCCGTGCACCAGCTGTAAAGTTCTAAGCTGAAGCCAGATATGAAGATTGGCTGCTGAACTTTGTGAATTATTCATGTGTTCCTCTACGTTAACTTTTATAACAAGCATAGAGTTTTTATTGAGAGAGGGAGACAGACTTGGGAACACTTGAGGCCATTGAGGAGTGCTTTAGGTCCAAGTGCTATGGCTCGGTAGGTCTCGATTACGAAGAGTTTGGTTCAGAGTGTCTCTACTCCCAGCACTTTGGATCTTGGCTCTTACGAAGACCGAGAGGCCATGTCTGGGCTGGTGCCGCGGTTGACATAGATGCACATGGGATCGAGGAGGACTTGCGTCTAGACAGGGAGGAGGGCGCCTCGTCCAGTTCAAATGTTCTGTTCCGACCAAGGAGGTGAGGCAGTGGTGGACCAGAGGCCTCTGATAAGGCATGGGAACTGGAAAGTAGTGCCTCCCAGGCGTGAGTGGTATGCGGGAGAGTAGTACTCATTGGGGTAACCTTCAGCTGTGGAAGCTGAGCCAACGGGAGCCACTCTACTTCTACATCAGCATCTGAATCAGTGCTTTCCAACGAAAACATATCCTCTATCTCGACACTGGAAACGCCTGGCAGCTACGGATCTTCATCCCGGTCTCCAAGGAACTCTGGAATATATTCTTCCTACTGGTGATGCACCATGGAAGCCAAAACGATGCGACGTCAATTCCAAACCATCTTCTTGCTTCAAAATGCAAGGTGCTCCGCACAAGAGTTTGCAAACTTCATGCAGGTCTGTCCTCTGATATTTTGCAAGGCAAATGTGAAACAGAACGAAGTCCTTTCCATCACGTGCATATTCTCGGTCTCGGATAGTGGTCTGAGGGACTGAGCCCCGTATTGTAAGAGCTGGTGACTGCGGGACAGAGTCGAATGAGTATGAAGCGGTGGGGACTGACAAGTATGCAGGACTGTTGATGCAAATGCCGAGAAAACGGATTAGAGGGCCCGGCGAAACACCACACTGCATCTAACCGAAGTTCACAGACACGTCGGAACCAGACAGCAGAGAAAAAACTTTTTGATAATAGATCCCAAGCCTATGTGCATTACCAGAGATAGGTGAAGACCGTCTCAAAAGTACATTATTTGGTTATCATAAACATCAAAGCATACACAAGTAAGTAAAATATACATATACATCACATTGTAAAATAATCACATAATAAAGAATAAAAAAAATGTGGTTGCTAATACTAACATTGTAGAGAGACTACTCGTAGGCATCCACAAGCTATTCTTTATCAATCTGGTCAAGTGTTCATAGGCTGGTTACTTTTTTACGACTAAAAACAAGTTAAAATTACTCATCATAGAATAAAACATTATATGTTTACACCAGCTGGACAATAAGTCTAAAAACAAGAACCAATCCTGATGTACTATAGTGCAGAGTCAGCTAAGTGCTTTAAGTTTAGAAATCTATTAGTGCAATATCAAAAAGTGCAAATTTTACAAGGTGCAAAATATCAATATAGTTCCAGCATTCCCAAAATATCAATATAGTTCCAGCATTCCAACCATAAACAGTACATAAATAACGTTGTTTATGAGCAGTCCCATAGAGTTGAGTGAGATAAAAACTTTGCACGCTTATCCACTAGAGGGCAGCACATCACAAGTTAAGCGTAAATTCTGGGCCGTAATTTAAACAAAATGGAGTCGGCCTGTCCACATCGGTGTGCGCGTGCACATCTCTGTCCATCGGTACGCGTGCATATTCAGCTTTGGCTGAATCGATTACAAAAGGCTCTCGCATGGCGAAAGCAGCGATGCGCTGCTAACGCCAGGCGAGACCTAAAAAGGTAGACGGATCTTCCTAGCAATTTTCGCTTGATAAGTCTGCTTGCTGTCTGTGCTAAATTGTACTGAAAGGTAATCCTAATTTCTTTTAAGAATTGTATCAAGTGAAATGATATGGTCGCTATGGAGCAAGGCGGCTTCAAGCAAGGGCACTCTACGGTCGATCATTGTTTCAGCTCGTGGGCCCTGGGGCAAAAGGCGATGGAAACATCAGGAAATGTGTACTGTTGTTTTGTCGACTTTAGCTCAGACTACGACCATGTTGAATGTAGTATCCTGTGGGACAAGCTGTAGAAACTGAAAATACACTCCAGCTTACTTGTAAATTAATCCTTCAGGAATTGCACTCACAGAACTGAGCTCAGGTAGAACTTGATTTAAATGGGTCCCTATCGAAAAGATTACCTTTAGAAAAATGGTCAAAGGCAGGAATGTGTTTTGCACCCACGCAGTTTTTCCTGTTCCTTGCTGACCTCCCTGGAGCATTGCTTCTACCAACTCCTTTTCTCCGAAAATTGGGGGTAGGCACATTTCATGCCTCCTTTATGCGTATGACCTGACCATTTTGGATTTGACCCAAGTAGGCTTACATCGGAAATTGGCTAGATTTAGTAGTTATTATGAAGACAACAAACTTGAGTTAAATATGGAGAAAAACAAAATGATAGCCCTTTGGGAAAAATTTGAAACCTTTCAAATGGTATCTGTGGAATAGGAGGGTGATAATCTTGTATAGATACTTAGGCATGATGTTTACAAAGAAGTTGAACTGGACTCTACACAAAGAGTCAGTGGAACGTGGGTGGCTCAACAATAGAAGGATTAATTTGATTCACGAATAGCTTTGGCACCGCGTGGAATCCCCTCTTAACTGGTTACAGTACTATAGTACCCGCTCAATGCATTTATGGGGCTGAGTTACTGACCTTAAGTTTGGAGGCAAAAAGGGGCAAGTGTGGGGCTAAATATTTGAAGAAATTGTTAGGCCTTCCAAATGGCGCAATTGCCCCAGCGATAAGATTGGAAGGGGATCTGCAGGCCAGGAATTACTTGGTCTACAAATCAACCCTGCGATTTTGGGACAACTTTGGTCGTCTGAGGTTCTGAAGGTATCAGCCTTCTGTGCTAATGAAATTGTTAAGAGTGACCTCAAATGGGCAGCGCAAGTCAGAAATAGACTAAGGAAAATCTCTGCAGCCCTAAACATTGCCAAATGTGAGTTGACTGAGGCTTCTCATCCTTCGAAAAGTGAATTAAAAGAGGAATGTAGAAGAGCGTCTAGACTCCGGGATGTGAAGTATGTAATGGGAAGGCCTCAGCCAAATATATGTTGGGATCCTGGGAAAATCAGAGGGTATTCTCATTTATATACACACTCCCAGATGCTCAGCTTCAGGTACTACTACTAAAATTCCGGGTTGCACTGGCCGGAAAAATTTGATGCACTTTTATGCTCTGAGAATATCTGCAGGTGTGGGTTAGGGTTTGAATGTCCATTTTTTAACTAGAATGTCTTCACTTTTATAAGGCTCGCTGTTTGATTTTAAAACTTCTTTTTATAAAATATATTATAAGACATCATAATGAAGCACTTGCACTTTTGGTAAATTTGGAATTTTTAGATGTAGGATGTGCCCTAGCAACAATTTTAAAATTGAGCTTGGGATAATGTGGCGATGACTACAGTTTGAAGATATTTAATTTATTTATGTTTGGAATTTTTGTATAGCGCGAACATGGCCCGAAGGCATCAGAGCACTTTATGGCAGTAGCATGATACAAGGGTCGAGCAAGTTAGAGTTACAAAAATTACATTCAGACATATTGCATCTGTAACTGCAGCCAGGACAAATGCAGCCGTTGGACAAGAGATGTACACAGTTCAAGCATTGATTAAGATGGTGGGGGGGACACAATGAAGGTGGTGCGTCTACTGGATAGAGACCTTAGGTATGGTCATGGGTGATTAACCCAGGTGTCTGTCAAATAGGAGGAGCTTGATGTCCTTTTTAGGTCTCGCCTGAGCCAGCGCTTTAGCGCTGCTCTCACGAGAGCTTTAGTAAACGGGGGGGATTTGGAAGTGCAAACTAGTGCTTTCCGGCCTCCAAATACAGTGCATGTGCGCTGGGTGCGCGCACCATTTGGCAGCCTGCGTGATCATTTCGTGGCCGCTTTGATGTTCTCAGTGAGCCGTGCGGCCACTGAGAACATCAAAGCGGCCGCGAAAGTGCTCACCATTTGCCAGCCTGCATGCCTCTCTCCCCTACACCCTCCCTTATCCCACTTCCTTATAGCGCGAGGAGCTGTCTATCCCTAGCGCGCGCTTCAACGTTCCTCCCCGACCACGGAGTGCGACTCGCGGCCGCGCGTCTTCCACAACTCCCGGGCTTGTTCTAGTACCCGTGCATATTTTTCTCTGCTCTGTCCCTCTAAGTACCCCCAACCCATCCCTTCTGCGGCCACTGCTGCTGTGTGGAAGGGTATATATGTTTATAAACTGCTACTTTACCAATAATCTAGTCTTAGTAACAGTCGCAATAAACTAACCACTGAGACCTGGACTGAATATAAACTGAATACAACATATTGTCTGTGATCACTAACTGACACTCAGCAGCATCATCACAGGTACAGTGTATGGAACAGCAGCCCATGCTTTCTTCACACATACATGAGGCACACCACATGCAGGAGTTGTGCACGCTTTGTTTGGAGGCAGAACAGGTACAATACACCCAGCTGTGCCAAGAGTCAAACGGAACAGTTTCAGCCCAGCAGATGCAAAATCCTCTCCCAACTCAGAACAAACTTAGAAAGGGTAACAGTCAAAGCTTCTCTTACATGAAAATATGCATGTCACTGTCACAGACATCTAGAGTAAAACTGTTAACGATGCAGAGACTCGAATCCCGTTCCCAACGTCCAAAGTCGGCAGCTCCGGAGGTTACTCCAGTCTCTCTCCTGCTAGACATCAGTGTGTTTGGCTGCAACTTTCATATTGTTTTCCGCCCTCGCTTAAAGCGAGCAGTCAATGGAAAAGCCTGCTTCCGGGGCTGGCCTTGATTATCCTTCCAGCGCCATGCAGCCAATCTATCTTTTTACCTCCACCCAGGCCTACTCCCCCCGCCGATATCCTGCTGTCCATACTAGGCGCCTTCATAGCAACATAGCGGTAGCTTAAGTCGAGAGCTCCCGTAGGCGGGAGGGTTTGAGGCTCACCGCAATCCAGTGCAGCTCCCATGTGCGGGGGGCGCCCCTGAGACCACAGAGGCTGCTCTCACCTCCAGGTTGTGCCGTCAGAGACCGCACAGATCGCTCTTGACTTTAAGAAAGCCCCATCGCTGTTAGGAGACCCGCAAATTCACCCCACAAGGGTTTGTGAAGGCGGTGCGTTTACTCACAAGGTAATAACTTTCACTCGCACCGCAACTGCAAATTTTTACAGTTTGCGATATCTTTTGTAGCACCAGTCACCTTAACTGGAGTTAATTTCAGCCACAGCTCCTGCCTCCTAGGGGCATGGATATTTAATTCATTCAGGTACCGCCGCCAGCAGCGAGTTGTGTAATGTTGCAATCTTCGCGTTGCGGAGCAATAATTTTCTAGCAGTTTAACTCGCCATCTTTGTTTATGCCACAGCTTCTGCCTTTATTAGGCACAGCTGTTTTGACCATTACGGTTGCAGTGGCTTATTTAAGCAGGACCCACGGAGCCTACTTCTTTTCGTGCACTATTTTTCACTTTGTGCCCGTGTGAATGGCTGGTGCCGAGGCATTTTACTACCCCACTGCCTAGAGGTGATATGGAACTGATTTCTTCGCATGCAGTGATCATTAAAGAGGAGCATCAAATTATTTCCGCCGAGCTTCTAGAGCCACGGCAACGCTGGGCTGAGCGGGTGTGCTGCAACCCGCACCGCCTCAGCTGGCTCAACCCTTGACACTAACCCTTTAACAAGCATTGGCATAGCCAATAGGTCTCACCTTTGGGACCTTATAAGTGTTTA
The DNA here is from genome assembly GCF_964204655.1 of Triturus cristatus. NCBI lineage: Eukaryota > Metazoa > Chordata > Amphibia > Caudata > Salamandridae > Triturus > Triturus cristatus. The sequence goes on from NC_140590.1 coordinate 564,512,780, forward strand.
GCCATGCAACAGTTGAAGATTTTTGAAGATGGCTATGCTGGTTGCTGGCGAAGAGAGGGAGGTGAGGAGTTCCGGATTCTTGTGGCACTGCCAGAGAATGACTGGCTCATATACTGTTCTCAATTGAAAGTGGGTGGTTCCAGGAGCAGGGATTGGGCATTTCTATGACCCCTATTTGCTCCAGAGATTTACAGTTTCTCACTTATATAGGATGGTGAAGATGCGTGCAGTGCTCCGTGGGTAATGCAGGCAGTTTTGAATTTGGCCTGTGTTTCGATGGGAAGCCATTAGAGAGTTGGCAGGACTGGGGAAATGTGGTAAACAATTTTTAGACCCAACACGAAGTGCGCTGCTGCATGTAGAGTTGCTCACAGTGGGCCTTGATGAACTTTGGGAATGCTTGAGTGAAGAGCAAGTCTGTAATCTAGTCTAGATGGGACGAGAGACTGCACCACTGTTTCGAGGTCTTGTTCGTGGATCAGTTGTCTGATGCCCCACAACTGCCTGAGTTGGTGTTGTACACTTTTGGCCATGGCTGTGGAGGTTTAGATTATTGTCAAGGGTGATACCAAGGGATCTAGCACTCTGGACAAAGGCAGGTCAGCCGTCCATGGCTGGAAAGTTGGCCATCCATTGGTGTACTGGGGTTTTTAATTTTTGGAGGTGAGATCAAAAGAAAATCAGTTTTAGCTGGGTTGAGTTTTAGATGATGGTTAGACATCCATTTTGCACTTGATGGGATCCTGATTACATGTGTAAAGGCTGAGGGCAAGACACGTTATATAATGTCACAAGTTCTTGTAAGACCAATGTTTATGGTGGATTTTAAGGTTTGTGGTTTTGGATTGTTTGTGGGTGCGGGGGTTCAAGTAATTTTTATGTCTTTTTGATGTGTGTTATTGAATTATTGATTTAAAGGCAGTGTCTAAACATTAATATAATCTTGACTTAACTTGACACCATGTGTGAATCTTCGGCCTGTCTCTTTATCCTGCTTCGATCCGGAAGTAATGGGAACAGGGGCAGCTCCTCCGTTATGGTGGAGGAATGTCGCCCCACTTGATGGCAGCAGAGGCAAACACTTGAAAAATAAAATGATAATAAACCAATTTTATTATTAATTTATTTTTCTTCTTACCTGTAGCTGCCAGCGGCACAACAGCAGTGGGGAGGCAGCGTGATGGGCACTACTGAGTGTGCATGACTGTTTGGCCGGCTGCCTTAGGCCGGCCAAACCATCAAGCACAGGCTCCCGGGCACAGTCTGAGTGCCGAACCATGGTGCTCAGACCAATTCTAGTGCTGCTCTTGCATGAGAGAAGCATCAGGAAGTGCCATCTGGGAGCCCGCGCAGTGTTTTCAGCCCGGGACTGCATTGGGAGAGGAGCAATGAGGCAGGTAAGATCTTTATTTAATTTTTTATTTTGTCTGTACCCAAATCCTCCCGCCTCACTGCATCGGATCCTGTGTAGCCGCCACTGAATGTGAATGCATCTCATGCCTTTCTCAGTGCATGGAAGGTTTCTGTTCTGCTCTAGTTACACCTCAAGTTAGCTGCAAGTTCTTGCATAGCTTCCGAAGTATCAGGGTGACCTCTTTATTGTGTCTTGCTCTATAAAATTCCTCTGCTATCAGCATATAAAGTCTATAGCGCAGACTTGAGACTATCTCTAGAGTTGTGCAGTAAAAAGGTTTTTATTTCATTTTTTTCTTCCTTTTTTGGACACATTTAGAAATCCATTTCACTCAAGTGCCAGGATTCTGTGGTTAACCTTTTGTGTTTAGGTTGCTAGTCTCCCCATTTTCATGGCCATCTTGTCTTAGTTATTGAACATGCTAGCTTTCAAATAGCTGTTCGTATCTTGCATTGTACTTTTGGTTTTTCCACTTTCTTGCCCTTTCTATTGGTCAGTTTCCTAGAAAGTTGTTTTTAAGTTTTGGGTAAGACAGTGCTGCCTGATGCAAGACATTTTGTTAGCCTACAGGAGACCTGAAGCCTGCCCATTACTTAACCATTGGTTAGGTTTATTGAGGCTTTCATTAGCTTGCTTCCTCTTCTTGGGCTTGTCCCTCCCCTTGACATGGTGTTCTTCAACTGATCATTTTCAGGTGCTATCTTTTTCTTTATTTCTCTCATGTAGGTCTTCGCGCTCTCAATGCCCATGTGCTCCCCCCACCTTTGTGTGCTTATCCAACTCTGTGTTGCTTTTCTTCCAATGTACTTATTTGCCACCCACTGCAATGTGCTCTCTCCCATTTATTTGCTTCCTCAAATTTCCTCTCTCTCTCCATTTGCTCCCCTTTCTGTGTTCCTTCCTGCGCACACCATGTTGCTTCTCTCAACGTGTGCCCCCTATTTGCTTGGCGCATTCACCCCTGCTGCTTCTGCCCTCAGTGTTTCCCCTTACATTCTTTTTTGTTCACCAACCGGCAAACAGAAAAAAAAATGATGGTGTCATTTTGTAGGCATGCTTATGCTTGGGGCTGGCCTCATATGGGTATTCTTTTCTTTGTTTAAAGCCATGCTGTACATCAGCGAGGATACTGTAGAACATGGCTAGAACAATTGGCTAAAGCCAATTGGTTCCAAAGGCACGACCTATTGCCTTTGCCAATATTTGTTACTGATGTGCTGCCTCCTTCCCTTCTTTTTCTTTATTTTGTGTATCTTATGTCATGTGTTTGTTCTTTTGTAAGGATTTACAAGTATGATAATTGAAAGCTCATTTGGTATAGTTGTGTATCTTTTGTTTATTTTAGTCTTATAATAGTCAGTCTTTAATGTAGTCAATTTCTTTACATGCTGGTCTCCTACTCTTGGTGTACAAACTCTAGGCATGAGGGCTTCCTGTATGCTTGCTAAGCTATATCCCCGTAACATATACATGGTTAATAAAGTTGTATCTTACATTTTTTCATGGGTAGTTCACAACCGTTTTAGACCCTGAATACGAGCCCCATTATGAGTAAGGTGGTCTGACCACCATTGTAGCGTGGATGCCGCCAGAGAACCGCCATTCCCTGGTGAAGGTGCGGCGGTATGAAGGCACCGGTGTGCTTGGCAGGAACGTCATCGTACCACCAAGCATATTACAAGTTTCCTCTCCACCAAGGTGTTCATGATGGTTTCTCCTCCAGGAAAACCGTGGCGGAGAGGAAACAAAGGGGGCCCCAAAGGACCTCCTTGTGCCTCTGGGCCCTGGGGTGCATGCAGAGGGCACAACATGTGCCCCCCTCTGTGCATGCACCACAGGACTTTACAGTCCATACCGTGCAGGAACTTTTTTGGGCGTTCCCATTGCGGTGCCCATTTCCAGAGGCATTGCCATGGGACCACAAAAAAAAGCCCGCCAGACACGAGAAACCTTCATAATCTGGCGTGCAGCCCGATCACGGGTTTGGTGGTGCGGGAAAAGGCCGCCGGAATGGCGGTCCGCTCCCACACCTCCAAACGCGTAATCAGGCTCTTAGTGTTCTCCAGGATGATTTCATAATTTCATATCTCTTTTGTCTTTCACAATGTGTTCGTATGTTGGAATTTCATATTGTATTCTTCTTTCGGCTCCATGTTTTCCAAGAGGATTTTTACCTTCTTGGTGAAATTTGCATTATGAAGGCCAACTTCCATCTGATTATCATTGGATAAGGTTTGTTTAGGTTAGCTCTTTTCCAAGTAGTTCTTAGATATGCAGTTAGGGCATCCGAAGCAGCAGGCATAATGTTCTCTGAGGGTCTGTTTGCTTCTTACGGTTTAGGATCACACTATGTTTGGGTATAGTCAAGAACCATTCAGTAGTTTGTGTGCTGTTCTAAATTCAAATGGTAGCAAAGAATCAGCCCAACACCGGGACTGTGATTTAAGAAGAGGAACCGAAGGACCATGATTTAAGAAGAGGCATTTTGTGCACTGAGGGTATAAAATAATATTTTATTTTTAGGTCTCGCCTACGAACAGCTATTAGCTTTTTCCCTCTTTCCCTGTGATCTCTGTGTTGCTCCATGACCAGCACACCCCAGCTCATCCATTGCTTTGCCTGCTGCTCCTGTTTTTAGGTCTCGCAGACCTGCGTTGCAGCGTGCATGCGATACTCGCGTCTGCGAGATGTATTGTGGGTGAGTATATTTCAGAAGGAGTCTTGAAGCCCCGCCCCTCATTTTCAATCGGTAGCGTCACCATTTATGGTAAACGGTGGCTTCCCATTGAAAATGAGGCTTCTGTGTTACCGCCCTTTGCCCTTTTGGGACGGCCCATCCAGACTGGGTCTCCTGCTTCACGGCTGTCGTGAAGCAATTTCTTATCTCAGAGGCGTGTTACGTAAACAAACCTCTGAGATCCAATCCTGATGGGCCTCCCAAAAGGAGACATGGCACTGCGTGTTTATTTTTGCATCGCGATGCAAATATAAACAGCGCTAAGGCGAGTGCTTGTTTTACTGGTGTCTCCGTCTGAGCCAAAGTTCCAAATGCGTGAGTGTTTACATCATTGCCTGGCTGTCACAGTGCCCGTTTCAATCTCGTTATGTTCCAGTGTCTGTCAGTGTCTCCTTGAGTGACTTAAATAATGGCTGTGAATCTCAGCTGGTGAGATGTCACTCCACTGCAACTCTCACTTGTTTTTTATGTTTCCGTCGCGTCGGTCCGGAGGTGCACTCGTGGTTCCCGTTGCACACAGTGCAAAGAGGCTCGCTTACTTTGCTTGTTTTGGAAGGGTGGGTTTCCATTGAAGACCGTAGAAGGTATATTGTCTTAGGGGCGGTAATGCCACTGAGCTCTTTGGAGGCTAAATTACTTTTGGGGTTATTCAGTTTGAAGGATGTGTGATATGGGGTATATATGATCTCATGCTGACTGGTGAGTTAACGTCGGTTTTGCCTTTACTGTAGGTACAATTATATACCTCAGCTAGCGCCCCACAACACTTATACACAAAAGAATAGAGGCACCTCTGGTCTCACGGTATGCAATCGAGGCATTAATGGCAGGCCGGTGTGAGGAGGGGGCGGCCCGCGCCTCTTATTGGCCGGCACCCTCATCTGTCACTGCCTCCGGATTGGCTAGAGCCCTTTTGGGAATCCTCCTACAGCCGCAGCCACCACATTCCTCCGTGCAGGTCAGCAGAGCCCCCACCCCCAGGAGAGCCCGGAAACAACAGCAGAGCACGCAGCTAAGGCACCACCGCAGCGTGGGCTTCACCAGTGCCTGAGCCGGTACAACAGCGCGTGCACAGGCCCCCCGAGAACAACCAGGGCTGACTAACTGCTGCACAGCTCTCCTGTGGCCCCCATAGAGCCTGTGCTGCGGCAGTGCTGCCCGAGCTTCCACAGCCTCAGCAGCTCCAGGGCCCGAGGGCAAGCCTGAGAGATAGCAGAGCCCAAACACCAGCAGCCGGGCGGCCCTCGGCGTGCTGCTCCAGTTGCATAGTCAGAGCACCCCTCGGACAGGACCCACTTCAGCGGGACAGCTTGGGGACCCGCAGATATCCCAGCTCCTCCACACTTTACTGCAGCCTCGGGACCCACAGAGGCCTCAGCAGAGTCTGGGGTACCACAATCAGGAGGCCAGCCTCAGCATAAGGGCCCTGTCTTTAGCATTTCCCGAGTATGAAGGAAAGGCACAGCCCCCAGTCCCCATCATTGTGAGGTGTAAGCTGGTCCTCGTGGGAGACGTGCATTGTGGGAAGACGGCAATGCTAGAGGTGCTGGCCAAAGACTGCTATCCAGAGGTAAGTGTGCAGGGGCACGTATGCATGCAGAACATATTACTCATACATCTACCCTCCACCCCCTCTGACCCATCACCATAATCAGACTCTCGTTCAGCCCATCTGTAACAACATAATTTTAACCAGGGCACCTAAGCCCCGTAGACGCAGACCTCCTTAATCAGCCTCCTATTTAACCTGTCTGTAACCACACCGCTATACCCCCTTTTACTCCCTATGAGCAGGCCACCTTACACAAGCCCTCCTTTTATCTCTTTGCAACCAGATCACTTCAGCCGGACCTGCGATGTGACCACCTTGATAAGACACCTTTAAAACCAGGCTCCTTTAGCCAGACCACCTCAACTCTTCCTCTTGTACCACCGAATCAGACTGCCTTTAGGTTTCTAACCCGTCTGTAACAAAACCGATTTACCCAGGCCTCTGTGCCCCTTAAGATCAGACCACCTTGACCCCCTCTTTATTCCAGACAACTCCGGCATCCATGTCTCCTTAACCCCCTCTCTATTGAGTCCCCTTAAATCTCTTGAAACCAGACCACATTTTCCACCCCTGAAACTGGGCCAGACTTCTTTAACCCGTTGTGTGCTTATGACGAGCCCAGCTCGTCATGAGGCACAGTGGAGCTGTGCTCATGACGAGCTGGGCTCGTCATAACGGTCGCGCACCGCCCACACGCAATTGATTCCCCGCCTGTGCTGGAGAATCCATTAGTGGGTGGAGTCGTGACGAGCTCAGCTCGTCATGAGCACAGCTCCACTGTGCCTCATGACGAGCTGAGCTTGTCACGAACACAGCGCCGCCGCTGCCGCCACCCCCCGCGCCGCGGGGGAATTACCCCTGCGGCGAAGGGGTTAGTTAACCAGATCTCTTTAACCAGATCTCCATAGCGCCCTAGAGCTGGACTGCATCATCACTGTGTCCAGGCAACCTTTACAATTCTGTGTTTCCAAACCGCTTTAACTAGGCCATCTTGACATCATAACTAGAACACTTGAGAACTTCTGAATCCACACAGCCTTTACCTTATGGAGCCCTACTCCAACACCAAGAACATTTTAAACCTGCCTGTTCTAAAATCACCATCAACTAGACCCAGGCTGCTTTATGTCTCATGGGCTGAGTCCAGGCCTCATCAGTAAGCAGTGGCATAGCCAGTGTGTCCCTCGTTTGGATGTAAGCCTGAAACGCCTTGTTGATCTGAGTAGAAGCTGCCTTAAAACCGAATATAGGTCACTACTGTGAGACCGGCCTCGTGGCATGGGCCCTCCCGACCAGCAAGCCACCCTGCAAACCGCACCGATCCTCGATGTCACAGACTTCCGGCCACCATGGCCCAACATCCCGATGGCCGGCCAGACCCCAACACGCATGCCCGGCCGGGGGAGGGAGAAACCCCCCAAGCCAGACCGAGAGGCGCCGACCCTGTCACACCTCTGGTCTCTTCCCCAAGGAAGGTTTCGATCGGCCACAAGGCCCCCGGTGAGCGGCCGCCTCGCCTGCTGGGTGTCTGGGGTCCCTCCCGGACCCACCTGAACAGATCAAAGGGCCAAGCGACAGGAAGCCCCGACACACCGCCCCCAGGCACCAAGACCCCTCTCGGCGAGGACTCCGGACTTCAAAGAGGAGGGGAAGTATAACAAGGGGTGCGGAAGGGACGGGTGGCAGAGAAGACCGGGACTGATGAGAGCCTGCTGACCTGGTCGCGGCTCGATCGCTCCCTGAACCGAAGAACGCTACCCGAACTCTGAACCATCTGAGCCCTGCTGACGCTGACGCGGCTCCCCGAACTCTGAATCATCTGAGCCCTGCTGACGCTGTCGCGGCTCCCCGAACTCTGAGCCATCTGAGCCCTGCTGACGCTGTCGCGGCTCCCCGAACTCTGAACCATCTGAGCCCTGCTGACGCTGTTGCGGCTCCCCGAACTCTGAACCATCTGAGCCCTGCTGACGCTGTCACGGCTCCCCGAACTCCGAACCATCTGAGCCCTGCTGACGCTGTCGCGGCTCCCCGAACTCCGAACCACCTGTGCCTGCTGAGTGACTCGCGGCACTCTCCTCCAAGGGATTCGGCAGAGATTGCCGAGAGAGGCAACATTCCCCCAGCTTGAGGATTGAGAGCTGTGCGCAGGATAATCCGCAGAGACACTGACTCAAAGACTGTCCCGCTACCCCCATACCCCCATCACGAGATCGCCGCCGCTTGTGGCACTAATTCCATACCTGCCTTCCGGATCATAAAGATCCCTTACAACTAACGATAAAGTATACTGTCTTACGAAGAACTACTGTGTGGTGTCCCTCTGTCAGAAAGTGCATGCGCAGCGTGTGCGATCCTAGGTACGAGACCCTTCCAGGAAGGGTCTCCCCGCTCTTGCTCTGCCTAACTCTGGGAGAGGTGGGTCCCCGGGTGGTCAGGACCGCATTCCGAAGCCTCCCCGGCGAACGCCTTCTAACAACTACGATGTAAACAAACACCACACAAGACATTGTAGCACATTTACCACAACGATTACCCTCACAGGGCATTCACATACATTCAACATACCACAGTTATGCATTGCAGCATCACTACAGTGCATTAATTCTCCTGTGTGTATGTATGTATCTGTGTGTGTGTGTGTATGTCTGTATGTATGTGTGTGTGTATGTATATGCTGCCAGTAGACAGTCCGTGATTTACACGGAGAGACGGAGTTACTTTACCACCGTCTCCAAAGCTTTGCCAACAGCGGGATTGTGAGATTGGAAGCGCAGGGCTCAGGAATCGCTTGTTGCCCAACACAGTGCTACAATCTCAAACCGACCATTCTTCAGCCACTCATCTTGAGGAGGGAAAAATCCGGCTGTAAGAGACACTCGCCCATATTGCAAACCAACTGCATGATGGGATCTGCAGTTCACAACTATGAATTGGTCGAGTGCTCTCTGATGAGATTTGGTGCAGGTGTGCCCCACGCTACTTCAGGGGGAGGGGCACAATAAATTGAAGGAAACTTTGAACTTTGTAACATCGGAGGCATCTGAAGAGGCTACCGCCGAAACGCGTCATGCCAGTGAACTCAAATAAATGGTTCCTTGGAGCCATGCCGTGTCCCCTTGTCTTTTTCGAAGGAGGAAGCTTTTTTGCATATTAGCGTGTGCCAGTATCATGCAAAGGGGACCTTTTCAGAAGTGTTCTCGGTAAAGTGGCTCAACCGGGACCGCCCCACATCTGATGGAGCCAGAGGCTCTTGCTGCCAGTAGACAGTCCGTGACTTACACGGAGAGATGGAGTTACTTTACCACCATCTCCAAAGCTTTGCCAACAGAGAGATTGTGAGGTTGGAAGCGCAGGGCTCAGGTATCGCTTGTTGCCCAACACACGGCTACAATCTCAAACCGACCATTCTTCAGCCACTCACCTTGAGAAGGGAAAAATCCGGCTGTAAGAGACACTCGCCCATATTGTAAACCAACTGCATGATGGGATCTGCAGTCCACAACTATGAGTTGGTCGAGTGCTCTCTGACGAGATTTGGTGCAGGTGTGCCCCACGCTACTTCAGGGGGAGGGGCACAATAAATAGAAGGAAACTTTGAACTTTGTAACATTGGAGGCATCTGAAGAGGCTACAGCCGAAATGCGTCATGCCAGTGAACTCGAATAAATGGTTCCTTGGAGCCCTGCCGTGTCCCCTTGTCTATTTTGAAAGAGAAAGCTTTTTTGTATATATATATATAACTTTCTTTTAATGAAACTGATGATTTTAATTCTGTGTATAAGTTGTGGGAAAATGAAATCTTATTCTCATTTCCTTTTTGTATATGTTTACATACCCAAATCACGGCTGTGATAAGGATGTAATTTGGTATACTTTGCACAGCAAATTTTGGCACTTTATCTTTCCCACGTTTGAAGATCTAGGCCCACTGGGGCAGATAGCTGGACATTCTTTGTATGCAATGAGCTCAAAATGCTGTAAGATGGAGACTATTGTTCCCTAATTGTTGGTATTCACAAGGGGCATTCAGGCCTAATAATCGATTCCTTAATAAATGAATACGATGTTGTTGTTTAACTGTGCACCCTAGATAGAGATAGGATTGGGCATTATGCTGCCAAACTCTACAAGGTGTAATGGTTTTAACGTGAATAACATTTTAGTAGTGGATCATTTTTAGCATTTTCATGATATTTTATCAATGCTATGATTTTATCCATAAGTATTTATATATATATATATATTTATCTGTATATATTTACTATGTTCAGCATCATTTTGGACTTTGGTATTTTATCATGGTACTGTATTACGATGCTTTATTTGCACAACTTTGGGAACACACTGCATACTTGGGGGCGATCTGTTCTCTATGTCTATGAATCCATGTGGGAGTGTCTGAACACACGTTTTCGCGCACTGGCACTTTAAAAATGGGAAAAAAACTCTCTATCAGCATATCATGTGATCAAGGCCTCCGTGAGGCTGAAACGCGTAATGGCGATGGTGCAGGGGCTTTGAAAAATAAATCTCTGAATGAGCACACAAACCTGGGTCTATCTTCGTCTTTTTGGAATGGATATCGACGGAGTAATGGAAATATATATATATATATATATATATATATATATACATGCAGTGAACAAGGCGGTCCTGCCGCTGAAACGCGTCTGACCTTGTTTGAATAAATCGCCTTCTGTGCCAGAATTATTCACGGAGTTGTTGCCTGTTTGTTGAAAGACTATCAGGATGGGATATATATATATATTTATATACACACACGTATTTATATAAAACGTTTACTACTACTTAGCACTAACCTTCTCTTTTTTTTATTCATTGCTTCTCTTTTCGACCTCGTTGTCCGCGTCTCACGTTCCTGACTTATATTTGAAAACTAAATTCTGTGTCTCGTATATCGTGTAGAATCTGCGTTCAGGACCTGGACACTGTAACTGTGACCAATAGGAACAAGCATTAAAAATGCAATAGGTCTCGCCTTTCATTAAGTTAAAGCCATTTGCTTTGCTATACAATACCATTAGCAAAGCAAATGGCTTTAACTTAATCAAAGGCGAGACCTATTGCATTTTCAATGGTTGTTATATTTTATTTTTCAGCTCGGCCCTAAAACATCACTGTTGCTGCCATACTCCCTTCACTTCCTGTTGCTCCCCACCCACCTTCCACCCAGCCTTTCAAATGTTGACTTCTGCATCTGCACCTCCATTACTCCCCCATCTTCCTGTGTTCTTTGTTTTAAAAAAAGTAAAGATTTTGTTCTTTTTTAGAGACCGGCAGCAGCAAATTGCTCTCTTTAAAATTTAAATATTTTTCTAATTTAGTACTCTAATATTGCATCCACTATCTTAGATTGCTAACGCCATTAAAAGTCAATACCTATTCGCTTTGCTAAATTGTATTTCATAATTTGACTTGAAACTGCGGCATTTGGTTCATTGTTATAGCCAACCCCGTAGGAAAATGCCTTTTTTTGCACGATCACCCCCATTCTTTTGGACCGATGCTGTAGGGAAAACAGGACTGCTGCAAAGTAGGCAGGTTATCCCAGAGAACGTTTTACCTATTTGTTAGAGATGGCCCATGATTCACCCCCACCCACTGGCTAGTGCTAGGCATAAATGTGGCACCCTTGGGTACCCTCTTCACAACACTACTGACACTGTCGAAGACAGAAGAAGGGCCGCACCTCATGTTGAGACTTGTGAGGACATTTGAAAGGCTGGACCTGTTCCTACTTGTACTTAGGGCAAAAAGTGGACTCCGCAGGTCAGTTTGCTGGCCTCCTGTTAGCCTACATGTACACAGCAAGCTACGAGAAGCCTTTTTCCTGAAGAGCCCAGCTGACCAGTTCCAACATGATCTGACTTGGACCCAGCTGGTGACTTCCGCTGGAGTGAATCTTGACTCCCCCAAGTGCTGTTCATGAAGTCCTGCTACCCTTACCTGTGTCAAAGTGCACTTCATCTGTCACCCTAAAAAAACCTGGGACAACTTTTTGGCTTTGGAGACCTCTGGAAGACTGGGACAAATCTGCCAAGTAAATCCGATGAAGGTGAGTTGCCCCATGGCCACATATTCAGGTTGCTCCTGCTCAGAGCTTTTCCACAGCAGCAAATCCATTTCAGTGGGACATTGCAGGGAGGGTGTCAGACCTCGTGGAGCCCTGGCCGGCTACAGCTTGCAGCCTTGCCCTGCTAGAGTGATATAAGCTCCGAACCAGTGAGGAAGTTTCAACGTGCAAATCTTCACATGGTATAGAATCTGGTCAGTGAGGGATCTTCACTGGGCACGAATTTTGAATTTCTCCTGCTCTGAGCTTTCCCAAAAAATGTCAATAGTTTCATCCAATGTCTAGCTGGTCTCATGGAGAGCATCTTGGCCAATGCATGCTGCCTTGTCCTGCTGAGGATGTTTTACTTCTATTTTATAGACTAAGTCAGAAGGTAAAACTTTTGGCCGGAACAAACCTCCTTTCTGTATCTGACCCACGCTCCATCATGATCTGCCTTAAATCTTACCAGGGTACAGGTCGAGCGCAACCAGATGATCGCGGTTGGTGCTCAATGCTTTTTGGTGCTATTTTAACTTTAATAATTTATATCTTCAGTTCCCCCTATTAGATTTTTGTTGTTTTGTTGTCATTTTGATCATTATATTACTCTCTATTATTATAGATTTGTTTTGTTTTTTTATTGTGCTGTGTTTTTGACTTTTTAATTGTTTTGGTACTTCTGAATGCTGTGTACATTTTCTTAAGTTAAACCTGTCTGCTCTGTACCATAGCTATGAAGGGTTGAGCTCAAGTTTAAATTACTAACACCTCTACTGGTCCTAACAAGAAAAGTGACATTATTACTTGTGGTGGACTACCATCTACCCCAACTAATAATCCAAGTTCTCACCAATCTTAACTGGATTCGGGCTCCAAACAAATTTGCTTTTTGCCCTTATATTCAGTTGTGTTGGTGTTACTCTTCAACATTTCTGAACCAATGTGTGTGAAATATTTCAAGGCTTACCGTTTAGAGAAAAGTGTCTATAAGGAGAGAAAGAATGTTCATATTTCACCACAAGCGCGCACTTTCTTTCCTCCTTCCGAGACTGATAAAATGAGTACACCACTGAGTTGGGCAGTAATAGCACCTACTATTAAGAGCAGGGTACCAATTTAGGTTTTGGTGCACACGATATAAGTGATCAATATTAACACTATTGCTTGACAGTATTGGTGTTTGAACAGAGTTTTTGTGTTGGTATTTATATTTTCTGACTTTGAATGACTTTCCTCATCTTTATGTCAAGATTTAGACTTAAAATAAGTTTTGATTGCATCTCAAAACAGGTAAAACGCACCTATACCAGAAAGCCAGCAAATGGCTCTGTAGGTCCAGAGGTGGCATTGGCAGCTCTTCCACAAGGACCACCCTTGAAATAGACCTTGCAAAAAGAGTTCCTGAAAAAGTCACTGATGCCAAATGTACTGGATTTTGTTTTGCTTTTGTGGCTATGTGTCTGAGTTTGGGGACTCCGTGGACCAATGCATCCCCTGCAGGGATCTGTGTTTAACCTCATGGTCACAGCTTGACTCACTGCGTGTCATGTCAGTATTTTGTTCTCCCGAAATCAGTAAAAACACCACTGCTTTGTTATGCAGCATAAAACATCTACTATATAGGGCCAAGGACCCGGCAGTGTTTATGCACTTTACAAATATGTGTGTCATGGTAGTTCTTAAGGACAGCAGTAGGTAGCTGGTTTGGGAGCTTGGGGCATATTATAATGTAGACCTACCAACGTGGGAGCATTTTTTTACTGTGTTTTTACGGTGGTAAAACATTCAAGCCATCACAATCTGGTATAAGTTTGAAGGAAGTTTGAGGGTGTATATATGCTATGCTATGTTAAAATATTTATAGAACGCACTACCACCTGCAGTGTTTCCTACCACTTAAACTCCAGATGATTTGCAGAGGTTAACTGGAATAGATCTTTGGGCAAGCAATTCCAGAGAATAGGTGCCACTATTAAAAAACAATGGCTGCTCCCATAAGATTTGCTGAATCTCGATATGGAGAGTAAATGTTGCAGAGCTAACCATAGAGATCTACTAGACGTATATCTAAGTAATCGGTTAGCAATGAAACTTGGAGTGGTTCCATAAACAGGCTGATGGACAATATATAAGATTTTAAAGGAAATGCAGGCTTGAATTGTCAGCCAATTTAAGGATTTCAAGATGGAAGATGAACCGCTGAATTAAGGCACAGTAGTAACTATGAGTTAGATGTATGAACAATAGCAATGGCGATTACCAAATAGCAATTTTTTGTGAATCACGTTTTGGTAATCGCTATTACTGATGTACAAAGGGTTTATCCAGCCCCTATTATCTAAATAGCAATTTGTGGTGAGTCGCAAATAGACCTACCTCATGAAAATTAATGAGGTAGGTTGCAATTTGTGACCCACTAGGATTCTCTGCCATCACGGAGATAGGGGCCTGCTGGGGTTAGCAGACCACCATGTTGGTAATTGCTTTTAAATAAAGCGACCTTTTTAGGTCTCGCCAACGCAGCGCGCAAGCGCTGCATAGAGAGACCTCTTGGCATCGCTCAGCACTTTTGTTAAACCTTGTGTATGTTTCCACTGCTGTCTATGGGCACTCGTGCACGTTTGGCGTTTCCCTTGTGGGAGCGAGCAGCGGCACCAACTGTTAGCAATTAGCCTTGCTGCTCGCTCCCGCAAGGGAAACGCCAGACATGCCCTCAGCATCTACACAACCTCTCCTGCAGGCCCCCCACTGCTAGATCTCCGCTCCGATCCAGTCCAGCAAGTGCCAGCCTCCACTACTCCCAAGCACCTCCGGTATGCCTTCTGGTGCTAGGATTCAGGTAATTCCTCAGCATATATTGCCCCCAGTGTCTCTTCTCCGCAAACCTCTACAGTATCGTAGTTTACAGGTCACCGCTAGGCTTCTGCTCTGGCCCACTCCGGCGGGTGTTAGTCTCTGCTCCTCCCGAGTTCCTCCGGTATGCACTCCACCATCACAATTCAAGTGTTTCCACTGTATTCTCTGGCCGCTATGTCTCCCCTCCTCTCCTCTACATTCGGCAGCAGCGTGAATCACCAGTCAATTCTTCTCACTCACATTTGCGGCCCCGTGCCTCGCCTCCACTCCGACCTCGGGCCTACTGTCAGCGTCTGTGATGGACCGGACGCCGATGTTTGATTTTACTTGCAGCAAAGCAACCTGATGAGGTCTGGGGAGTCGCTGCTGTGTTGTGTGTCACAGGATGCCGCTCTGTGGTCCGGTAATTAAACGGATAAGGGGTATATGCAGCAGAGTGGCACTAAAGCACCTCCTCCATCTTGCGCCTTCAGACCACGCTCCGACTATTCTGGCTCCGGCCTCTGTATGCTGGAAGCTTTCGTTTGTGTACACGGACTTCAGTGCCGGTGACCTCTTCACGTGAGAATTCGCCCTTCCATCTTCTCGTTCCTCGTGCGCTCTTGGAAAATCACACTTAAGCAGAGGAGTCTCATAGCCGCAGGTAACTAGTTTAAAGAAAAAAAGTTATCTTACCATTTAAATAAGGCTTCTTGAGATATATATCTCTGATGATTCGTGATCAAAATAGCGTTCCTGCAGTTTATAAGAATTAAAACAAACAAACGCGTGAATCACAATTCTGCAACAGTAGTATTTTGTAAAAACATTTTTACAGAACTCTCTAAATGTCGAGCCTGCATTCATTCATTCGTTGGTTATGTTCCTCGTTGAAGTTGGCTCCAGTGGTAAAAACTAACATTAGGGTGTTCTGTTCAGTTGCCTGCTCTCAGCTGGTACATGCCGCCAAATGTCAATTTTTCTGCTTACAGCTAACACAGGATGCTTCAAGTGGCTTGCCAGAATGTCATCATCTCAGTATTTCGATCATCTAGGAGTTGTTAAAAGAACTGCATGTCTGTGGGAGGGAGGAGCTGCAGCACAGGAGGAGGAGTGCACAATGCAGCTTAAGGAAAAAAGTTACCTTTAGAGATTGTAATAAGGAATTTGGAGATGTGCAGATAACCATGAACGTGTGAATGAAAACCCTGCTGGCGATATATAAGCTTGGTATATGGCCATAGTTGTTATTTCTATCATTGAACCTCCTACAAGATGCACACCCATTGTGAGATCTGAGAATAGGCAGGTAGAGTGTGATTTGCCTAAGATCAAACAATTTGTCAGAGTTGTAGACCCAAGATTGTAATGCATTTCGGTACTGCTTGTTTCAAAAGGCTAATGCTTTGCGTCGATCCTGGTGAAAAGACCACAAGAACAGGCACAGTCTATCCACCCTGTCAAGGTAATATTCAGTCCAGGTTTCTTTTTGCTATAAACTTAATACAACTTTCAGATTCATTCTATATACTCACGATCTTGTATAAAAATTGGAAACAGAACAGTACATTTTAAGGGCGATTGCCTAAGAACATGCAACTTATTCAAATGGAGATACTGGGATTAAAACCCACATTTAATACATTTTTATTTCCAGCACATTAGGTAAAGCGGTAAATCCAGGATTACATGTTAAGTATAGTATTGGTGTCTGGCCACCGGCGTGGTTTGCCCACATAGTTAGAGGTACTGTCAATGTTTTTGTTTGTTTTGTTAGTAACGCTGCCTACCTGTATCATATCTCCCCCTTGGCATAGCCAATAGGTCTCACCTTTGGGACCTTATAAGTGTTTAGTTATCCAGCACAATATCCTTGGTGCAACAACATCAACTGGTGCATGGCTAAACACTTATAAGGTCCCAAAGGCGAGACCTAGTTCCTATGCCAATGCTTGTTTATTTTTGTAATGTCCTGACCCAATAAGTATGTTAAGCATCTTTGGAGAGTAGTGGATGTAAAGGACGAACTTTCCTCATAATAAAAGTACAAGTATAGGGGACTGAGAAGGCTTGACACTGCATTTGAAGAAAAACATCAATTTTAACACAGTTTAACTGGAATTAGAGCAAGGGCTGAACTTCTTAGGGTGAAGAGAAGACTGCCTAACATCAGGTTTACTGCCAGTGCCCAGAATTTCAGTTTGTTCAGTATTCAGTTTTAATCTTTAGTGGCCCGTTCACATACAAACTAAAGAGCTATAGAAGTGGAAGGAAACACTATCAGAAGGACGACCACTCAATCTGAGAACAATTTGAATGTTGTTGACATAGCTATAAAATTGCAACTCATGTGAATCGATAAGCAAGCCAAGAGGTGTAATATATCGATTAAAGCTGTATGGCGTGAGCAAACCATTGGAGCATTTCACAGGTGATCTCAGAGATAGAGAGAGCTGCTGCCTGGGCTCTTTTGGAAAGGTCAGAACAAAACACTGCAATGCAGTACCACCAATACCAGTCACCGCGCCGCTGAGAGTTCTAAAAGGGACTGGGCATTGACACCGTTGATGGCAGCATAACAAAAGGTCATCGAAGACTGCAATGATAACAGATTCAGTGCCTCTCTCAGATCTGAAGCCAGCTAGATCATTGTCCAATATATTTTTAAGTTCAAGAAAGGTAGAAAAATGGTAAGCGACAAAAGATTTGAGAATCTTCGCTGTGGCAGGTATGGGAGAAGCAGACAGGTAGTTGAAAGTGAAAGAGGGATTCAAATAGGGTTTCTTCAAGAGGTAAAGATCCATGGCAGCGTTCATAATATCCAAAAGAGCAAAAATAAGAATATATCTTAGAAAAGATAGAAGACTTATTGGGATGGGATCAAAGGAAGATTCAAATTTACAAGAATCAGGTAAACCTTGACGGATAGTTGATCAAGTAAGTTCAAATTAGCCAAAACAGAGCCCAACAAACTATTAGGTACAGGAGAAAAGGGGATACGGTTGGTGCATGCAGCAATTTCCACTTGATATTAATTGTGCATGTATACAATTTATGTGTTAGAGTACCTAAGAGATTCTTCAATAATCCTTCAAAAGTCAAAAAACAGTTGCATACACAGGAGTAATATATGTATTTATGTTTCAGTGTTTTTGGTTTGTATATAGTGCTGTCAGGACCCTATGCAGGGTCAATGTAATTTACAAAAAGTTTGCAATGAATAGGATTGTCAACAGCATAGGAAAGAAGATAGGTTCCATAAATGATTATACAGTCTACTACATGCTGGGACAACTAGCCTAGAGGCTTGAAGTAGAGATTGTTAAAGGAAGTCATTTTGCAGGGTTCCAGTAAGATTTCTTAATGTTGGTTTTGAAAACTTCAGAGGGGTAAGTGGAGACATGTTGGGAAAGAGTTCAATGTTTTTGAGTCACTGATGGAGAAGATTAGTTTTATAGGCGACCTTTTCTTGCACAATGGAATGTTGAGGTGTAAAGCTACCTTAAATTTGACATCCGTGCATCTTCCCAACTAGGTTAATTTTGTTTGCCAGATATTTTGGGCTACTCAAGTGGAAAGCTTTGTAGGTCATGCCTGCAGTATTTTATGTGCTTTGTGATTGTAGTGGAAGCTACTTTAGTGATTGGTGAGATGCTGTCAAATGTCCTTTATTCACAGATGAGATGGGCTGCTGAGTGCTTAACTGCTTTGGTGTGGTGAGTCGAGATCTGTGTATGCCTCTTCATTCTGCCTTACTGAAGTCAACTCTGGATATGGTTGTGGCTCGGTCAATCATCTTCAAATCTTATTTGGGAAGGAAGTGTCTGATATTTTGTAGAATTCTGAGTTGGTGGTTGGCATTCCTTGGTTTTGCCGTAACACGAGTCTCAGGGTTGATTTTAGAGTATAGTATGACATCAGGGATTTTGCTTAGATAGTGGCTTTGGGGACAAATCCCAGTTTGCCGTAGCATAAGATCCAGTCAGGGGAAGTCTGCAGCCAGGCGTTGGGGCAAAAACAATTAATTCTGTTTTCTGGGTATTGAGTCTTAGGTTCATATTTTCACCTAGTGTTTTATTTCTAATATACATGTGAGTAGGGTTCAGAAGCTGTTAGTTCATATTCAAATATAACTGGGTATGATCAGTGTTTTGGTGGGTGGCTACATCATGTTTTAATAGGCATTCACCTAGTGATTTGACACTAGGATTAAATAAGGTCAGAAGCAGTTTGGTGCACCTTGGTACACCATCAGGAGATGGTGTGACCCTGGAAGTAGAATTATCAACTTTCACCTGTCGAAAATGGTGTGTAAGATAGTACCCGAGTCAGTTCAGTACTTTGCCCTCAAAGCCCATGCATTCTTAGAAAAGTGTATAGAAGGTTTTGCGAACTGTATCATATGCTGCAGATAGGTCAAGTAGTACTGGTAGACGTGTTAATTTATCCAGACGTTGTTATGATTCATCAGCTAATCATATACATAGGACTGGGTCTAGGAAGGTATAGTGACAATGAACTGTGGTTCAAATCCCTATGTCTTTCGGTATTTTGTACTCCTCTCCTTTCTTGATCTGAGGTAGTCACCAACAGCCATTCACCTTCAATTTTTTAATTTTTATAAAAAAACTTAATAAAAAGTTTTACTTATGGCAATCCCCACTATTGATCCACTCAGTGTAAAAACTCCCACGTCAATTACATCAGGTGTTTTTTACAATCCTTTGAAAAAATGTGAGAAGACAAGATGACACCTCACGTGCGCAACACCAATTGAGCTTGCTGATTGGTACTCACCAGCTCTGCCCACTTTTATCATCATCGGTTTTCGGATTCATCAGCTACCTGTTGAGGATGGTTTCAGTGGTATATCTTACTCTAAAACCTGACTGATAGAGTATTAGCACCCTGTTGATGTGTTCTTTATGTTGTGCAACAGCACAGTTCGCTCGCGGGTTTAAGGGAGGCCAGTGATAGGTGCAGAACCTAATCAAATTGAAGCCCTCTGACCCATTTCCTTTAGAATAGGTCGCACTTCACCTACTTTGAGCGGACTTGGAACAATCCCAGTTTGAAGAGAGGCCTTGATGCAGTTTACCCAGAGAGGGGAAGTGCACCCTTGTGCTCCTTAGCAAAGAGCGGAGGGATTTGATCATCGGGGTATTGGTCGCTAAAGAACAGATTTCCTACTTTTTAAGATAGGGCTTAGTGAATCTGGTGTGCAGTGAGAGGCAAGGATGAATATTTTGGGGGGCACTGGTGGATCCCAAGTGCGGGCCCAGTGGGAGTATTAAGAGGGTCTTGGGAATGGCCTTCTCCTCAAAGAGCAATAGTTGTGTGTAACGCTCCAGAAGGACCCCTGTATTGCAGTCTTTATCGCCAGTGACATACTTGTGTGCAACATTTCTTTAGGTGTGACTGGCCATTGTCACCAAAGGAGCCACAATCTATTCTCATTTGAGTGGCAGCCGCCCAGACTCACTGCCACTTGTGCAATTTCAAAAGCCACAATCCATCCGCATGAGAATGCAGAACAACCGGAGATGTCAGGAGCCACTTTCTAAGTCATGTTGCTGCAGGAGCCATCTTTGCCCTGATGTGATTGGAGGCCTCTACACAGCATGAGACAATGCACCGCCGAGTGAAGGGTACACTAGGTGGTCTTTACCCATTGTTTCCCTCCGCTCTCTCTACGTGCTCTATGTAGTGGCCACTAGCAAGAGGAGGGCTGACGTGTGCATCGTGTTAATAGGGAGCTGAGAGCATCAGATATGACCCCCGCCGCCCTCCCCTCCCTCGGGAGCCATCCCCTCCCCTCAACTCACTGGAAGTGACAGGAGCAGTTGAAAGGTCACGCTCTGTCATCCACCCCAATCCTAGTGTGTGGCGATCTCAGGAGATTAATGTGTGCGCGTGGATAAATGGGCAGCTTTCACTTCTTGGAAGTGCTGCATCTCTTACGCAGCCTCACCTTTATAGGAAGCAGCCGTCCCTCTATAAACCACTCCCAGACACCCCCTGCCCCGTGATCGCACTCTTGCATGTTCAAGCTCTATCGCTAAAGTGACATTTTTTCCGTCGTCCTCTAACTCCGTATTTCCGATTTGGGTGTTTACAGTTTTTTCCTTCTCTTGGTAAAAATCTGATGCAGCAAAATAAGTGCCGGCAACCATAGGCTCTAATGTAATACTTGGGGGCATATTTACAAGTGCTTATCACCACAGGAACGTCACTTTTTGTACATTCCTGTGGCGGTAAACCCTTTGCCTTATTTACAAGGTGGCGTTAAGCCACTTGCTTAACGCTGCCTTGTAAATGAGGCTCCCTTTCACGCTACACTTAGCGTGAAAGGGGCAGGCAATGGGTGTTGCAGTGGGCGTTCCGCCACAACACCCATTGATTTTGACACTAACCCCTATTTACAAGCATGGCTTAAATATTGGGCAGTGCCAAAAATAAGACCAAAAATAACCTGGTTTTAACATGGCGAAATGAAGAGGAATCATTAGGGGGCATATTATCAAGCACGGCGTTAACATTATCGCCGTTTTAGCGGCAGAAAACTGCCGCTAAAGCGGCGATAATGGGCTTGCTAATATGCTGTAGAGAATTCCCATAGACGCCCATGTTGACACCGGAACATGGGCTTCTATGGGAATTCTCAAGGGCATATTATCAAGCCCATTATCGCCGCTTTAGTGGCAGTTTTCTGCCGCTAAAGCGGCGATAATTTAAACGCCGTTTCTTGATAATATGCCCCTTAGTTTTCCTCATTGTTACTGTTTCTATGTGTCTCGCATTGTGCAGCACACATAGAAACAGCAAAACGCCATGCATGATTGTGTATGTGCAAGAAGGTGTCCCTTCCTACACATAAATAACAAAACGACGAGTTGCAACTTCTATGTGTGCTCCACAATGCAGCACACTTAGGAGTTACAAATCACCATTAGTGAATGTTTATGTGCAGGAAGGGACACCTTCCTACGCATAAACAATCACCTACTAACTACACTTTTTAAAAAGGGAGGGGCTTAGTTACAAGCCCCTTGAGCCGCCAGTGCGTCACTTTTAATATGTGAACATGTGAGGTACCGGCAGCGCAAGGGGCTTGTAAATAAGCCGCAGAGTGTTTCTGATACCATGTCCCTGCATGGAGCTTTGGTGTGATTGTGTTTCTAGCGGTGAGAAGACTGGCGGTGCCTTCTCCTGTGTAGAGCTTTTGTAGGTCTGTGAGTCCGTTTTCCATATCTGTGTTTGCTTTCATCAGTTTCATGTCAGTGAATGAATCTGCGCTTCTCTGTCCCCTTGTGCTGCACTCCCAGGCCCGCGCCACAATCTATTGGCCCGAGTGTAATAACTCCCAAGCGAGGGGGCGGTGGATGGCGATTGGAAAAGGTCAATCTTGTTTCAGGCCACTGCGTTCATAAAATGTCCCTGTCAACTCTCTCCAGGGAATAACAAATTCCAGTCAGCTGGCGGGGGTCCAGGGGGAGGGGAAGCGTAGAGGGGAGCTGGCATTCATATCTGAGCCTCGCGAGTACAAGGACTCGTCAGCAAAAACTAAAGACTTGGCGACGGCAAGAAGTACCGCGGTGCCCATGTGGGCATGCCCACGATCCAGGAAGATGCCTCCCACTCCCAGGATGACGCATCCCTCCTCTGCACCAGTTACCTCTTGCAGGAGTGTCATCTTTCTCACAGACACTTTCATTCCTTCGTTGCCAGGTCACCCTGCCATACAGGGAGTGTCAGCAGACATTCCCTCTGTCCCACCCCACCCACAGTCATGCAAGTACCAAACCACAACCCATAAACGGATGGATATAAACCCCCCCCCTCCCCTCCCATCACGTCCACCTCCCTAGTCCAAGCTGCACCAATTTTATTTGTAGTCTTGGGTGGCAAACTGAGTCAAAACAATTTGTCGAGTCTGGAAACAAATATTTCTATGAGTTGAAGCTGTGGTCTGTGTGTGTTAAATAGTCTTATTTGACTCGTGTTGTTCATTAGAATATTTAGCGTTCTTTGAATTATAAGACAGTAGAAACCAGCTCCGATGACGTTATTGGCACAGCCCCCCCCCCTCTGTAAATATTGGGGTCTCGGCTGTCCCCTCGTTCATGTAGTGACTGCTTAGCACCCCTGTGCTCTTGCTGTGTTTTCGTGAAGCTTCAAGCTTAGCTTGAGAAGTCTAGTAAGGATTTTGTGGCCTGGTTTTGGATTTCATTTCAACATCTGACTCCAAATATTTGCTGTTTTTTAGTCCTTCTCATACAAGCTTCTCAGTGGGACTCTGCTGATTTTTTAGAATTGGATGAGGAAAAGTAACCTTTTTAACAATATGTTTCTTCTCCTCAATGAAGTTTTATACAGGTATGCATTTATAAAGGTTTTTCCCACAAGTCTTGATATATATATTTTTTGTGTCAATTTGGGCCAGTTTTCTCGCTCTATATTCCTATTTATGTTTTGCCTACAAGACAGCACAAGCTGCTTGGCTGCGAAAGACCTATTGTGGCCTTACCAAGAACTTGTAGAGGCTTACAGCCAGGCCATAGCTTACCAATATTTGGCCCTATAGTCACTCTCGTTTGTTAGCTTCTTATTCAATGGCTTGCCTTTCTCTTCTTGTGTTTATTTCTCCCTTGAAGCATAGCTTCTTTATCATCAGTTTGAGTGGTTGACGTATCCTTCTTGTATCCTTTCCACTGCTCACTTTTAGGGAACTACTTTTTTATTTTTGGCTAAGCATTTCATGAGTGCAAGTGTTTTCCAACTCTCTCCTAAGTGTGCTTCTCCCTATGCCAATTACTCATCCGCTCTCCATGGTGCCGTCTCCCTTATGTGCTGCGCTCTCTCTCCCAAGTGTTTCTTCTCATAGACGACTCGCCCCCATGCTCGATATTGCTGTCTCTGTCATGCGCTTCTCCCCAGCCCCTGTGTTACTCTCTCCTTGATGTGCTTGTCACTTTTTCTTTTCCGTGATTCTCACCCCTGTCCCGCGCTCCGTGTTGTCTTCGATATCATTTGCTTCTCCCCTGCCCCCATGTTGCTTCTCCCTAGTGTGCTGCTTTTCCCATCATCATCCCACCCACTCCGCCCAACCGGTCCTAGGTTGACCAGGACCCTCACAGTTCTTTTTAGGTTTCTCATGCACAGTGCTTACGCTGTGCTTGAGAAATCTATTGTATTCGAGATAATCTTAAAAGGGGAACATACCGCCCCCTTGCTTTTCATTGGTTTCTGTGCTTGTTACTTACTTTTCCTCCATTTCTTTTGGCTGTAGCAGTTTCTTGAATTTACCAATGCTTGTTCCTTGCATGCTTCTCTTCTCAGTTTCCCGTCGCAACAAAACTGTTTACTTCTGCTGTTGGGGCGCTTTTTTTTAATGCACACTTTTCCTTAACACCCTTTACTTTTCCTAGCTGATAATCCATGGCTGATTGCATTTGTTTTGTATTGTATTTAAACCTTTTGGGCACACATTTCAAGCGTTCTTATGAACCCATGCTGAGACTTGAACCCGGCTTCCCAGCTCCAAGGCCGGCAGTTCTGAATGTTATGCCACATCCTGTCTTGCCCCTTTATTCTTTTTTTTTTCATTTAATCTGTAGCAATCCAAATGAAGGCGTTTTTGCTGTTCTCCCCCCATTGCAACAACCAACATTGCTGGCATCTGTCTCCCGCCGCCATCCCCTGCCCTGCTTTCACCCACTATTCGGCCCCGTCATAGCTTTTAGGTCTCGCCTACGCAGCGCATGCGCTGCATAGGAGGACCTTTAGCCGTCGTTCTGCTCTTTTTCGAAGCACACACTCGTGAATGTGGTGGCATAAACCGCGCGGGAGAGCGCAGGGGCACACCACAAGCACGAGTATGTGCTTCGAAAAAGAGCAGACTGCTCTCCCCAGCGCGCGCGCACCACTCGCGGGAGGCTGCAGCTGCTTACACTTTTGCCACCATTTGCCCGCCAGCTGCTTTCATTGGCAGTTGGCCCTCAGAGACTGTACCCTTTCTTCAGATAGGCTGAAGGACTCTCACCCGGTTGCTTATTGGCCGAGGGCTCCTGAAGAATGCACGCGCTCCTGCCACAGCATGTAACTGCTGCCCCTGCCCGCCTTCGGTAAACTTTAGCGACCGAGGGCTCCTGGAGAATGCACGCTCTCCTGCCCCAGCATGTAGCTGCTGCCCGCCTTTGGTAAACTTTAGCAGCCGAGGGCTCCTGGAGAATGCACACGCTCCTGCCCCTGCCCGCCTTCGGTAAACTTTAGCGGCCGAGGGCTCCTGGAGAACGCACACACTCCTGCCCCAGCTTGTAGCTGCTGCCCGCCTTCGGTAAACTTTAGCGTCCAGCCGTGGGGTGCGAGTGATTGTCCGTCTCGGCCAAGCTGACCGCGGGCCGGGATATCCTGCGTCAGTTGTAGCCCATATAGTCAGCAAACACAAGCCTCGATGGCCTGTCTGAATGGGATATGTTGCGGTCAATAGACTTGCCCCCTCGGCTGAATGAATCGGACTGGACTTCGTCCCACAGGATCTTTCTGAGGCGAATTTGCAGTGAAGAGCGGGTCGGCACATCAAGCGTCGCCTCTATTCACGGGATTCTGCTTCTGGTGCTGCTGGGAGGGCGCTGGCTTTTTCTCTGGCTTCGTTTAAAATCTAGATATTTTCACCTGCGCAGTGCTCTTCCGATGTACATAGTAAATGATTTTACTGGTTTTCTCTTTATTTCTCTCTCACCCATCTGTCTGCCTTCCCCCACTTCCCTCGACACCCACAACACACCTTCCTTCCTCTCTTCGCTCCCACCTCGTATCCTCCTTCCTCAGTCGCATTTCTGTCTTCTTTACCTTCTCTCCTCCTATTTCTTTTCCACCAACTTCTCCACTTTTTGCCCTCGTCCCTCCACTCTGCCTTCCCAAGAGAAGGCGTTTTCTTATAATAACCCAGAGTGGTCATAGGGCAGTGATGGTGCATGCCCTATAGTATGGAGTTGAACACAGTGACTTCTCGGAGTGCCTTATAAATTCTGCGATGTACTACTAATATCCGGGCCCGTTGTTTCGGAGCTTAACTGCCCAGCCCAGTTCACACATGGACAACAAGCAAACCGTGGGCGGGCGACAGTTTTACCCACAGTTCACACAACATCCCAAATTGTATCTCGCCCCTCACTCCATTCACGGGGCCACTTGAGCCGTAAGCTGCAGCCCCACCTCTCAACGCAACAGCCAGTCGGTGGTCAGAGGTACGCAACGCGGCTTGTATCTTCTGGCAGGCTGGTCAGGTGGGACTGCTTCCACCGGGACACACTGAATCCTAGAGAGCACCTTTGCTCTAGATTGTGTCGAATAGTACTGAAAATTCAAATGCATGTATATAGTGCTTAGGACTCATGGCGAGGCGTTGTAGCGCTTCAGATGTTGACCTCTGGTCTCTTGAGTGCACCTAAGAATGAGACCCTATGCCCCCTCCATCACGTGTCTCAGTGTGAGAATGGCACAGTGTGTTTCAGTGTACAGTGCTCTCAAGTTTTCAGAATTCGTAAGAGTGAAAGCTAATAGCATGCTTGGTGACCTCATGGGAAGTGATGTCAGAGAGATGTTGACATCAATAACATGGCACTTGACATTAGTTAAATGATGAAACAATCAAAATGAATGCAAAGTTAACAGAACACCACCGCAGCTCACTAAGATAGATAGGTAAATAGCTGATGGACGCTGTGGAGCACGACTCGGATTGTAGTGTCTAACGCCAGTCCATATGTAAATGTGTCTTATTTTCCACCCATTGTTCCACCCTTGTCCTTCTTCTCTGTTCATATACCTCCTGTGTCTGTGCGAGTGGCACCATCGTGAAGCCAAGAGGATTCTAAAGATAAGTATTGGCATTGCCAATAGGTCTCGCCTTTGGGGCCTTATAAGTATTTAGTTATGCAGCACAATATCCTTGGTGCAACAACATAAACTGTTGCATGGCTAAACACTTATAAGGTCCCAAAGACGAGACCTATTGGCTATGTCAATGCTTGTTCATTTAGCAAGCTTGCTGCTACCGAGGGCCGCGCTCTAATACTAATATCACAGCGTGAAGAATTGCACTAGTTTTAATCATCACACGTTGACATGAGGAAAATAAAGGATTAAATTGTTGCTACTCTATGCTACAAATCACAACAACTAAAATATTAAGAATCACATAGGTGCAACCTAATGCATTTACCAATGCTTGTTTATTTTTATTTTGTACTTTTGTGCAAAAAAAAAAAAAATTCTGATCCAAGTGCTGTCTGCCATATATAACAGCAAATACATGAATGGTGACACCTGTTTGCACTGACACAATTGCGTAAACAGCAGTAGCAGTTTTGTAATAGTACCTGTTGTTCTTTTTTTGTGTGCTTTTATTGCCATTGCTGCACAACAGCAGCAAACAGCGCTGGTAAAACCAATAGGACAACAAGGCAGTTACATCATCAAGTATATTCTGGTATTCTGGACTGAGCAGTCACTCTGCTCTATGAAATAGTTTATAGATGTACTTTCTGGCCATGAGAGATGATGAATGAAATTAAATTCATCTCCTGTTTTCTTCAGTACTATACCTAGAGGCGAGACTATCTGTTCTGGGGCAGGTGGCTCTTGAAACTGGCCTGCCTGGCCTACCTTACTCCACCCCTCTCTGTAATTTCTCTGTAATTAATTGTACTTTGTCTTAGTCGGATCTCAGATTGTCTGAGCTTCTACCTTTCTTTGGTCCCTTTTAGCAGGGCCGTCTCTAGGGTGGTGCGACTGGTGCCACCGCACTGGGTGCTGACCAGCGGCAGTTCTTCGGCTAAGGTGGTGGCCTAGCTTGTATTCACAGGAACACACTCTCAATTTCTCACATGGAGTCCTCTTCGCCCTCTGCCTGAGAATACCTTTGTCTCAGCATCTCAAGTAATAACCTGCCGGTTTGCAAACTCCACACTTTTTATCACCCCCCGGTAGACAATCTCCCTTTCATCGAGCAACTAATGGAAATCATCTCTGGTAATGCCGTGTCCCAAATCTTCCTAGGTGACTTCAACCTTCACTGGATCAACTCCAAGGACCTTGCAGTAAATTGCTTTAAATCATTCTTAAATGTTCAAGACCTGATTCAGCACTGTGACGAACCCACTCATAATAAAGGAGAAACTCTAGACCTCATTATATCGAAAGGAAAGACCATCACTCTTGATTCCATTACCCCTTCCGATTGGTCCGACCACCACTGCATCCTCTTTGATATCAACAGAGAGGTGTCGATGGCAAGGGGTCAACCAACAAAATCAAAGATCTGGAAAAGGGACCTCAAATCAATAAATTCAGTTGAACTAGCAGCCCATTGTAAATCTATCCTCTCCTCCCAAGCTGACCTGGGTGAGGTGCAGCTACTCACCGACTCCTACAGCTCGACCATCTCCAACATCATGGATGACATTGCACTACTCCAACAAAAAAATGCCTCAACAAAAATATCCAAACCGTGGTACAATAACAATCTAAACACGGAACGCCGCAACCTCAGGGCAGTTGAACGTTCCTTGAGATCCAAACCCTCCTTGGAACAACTAAAACTCCTTAGAGAGGTTAGGAGTCTCTACAACAACCAAATCAAATGCGCTAAAGCTGACTACTTCAGACACCAACTTGATCAAGCTGCTATCCGCCCCAAGAAACTTTTCGATTTGGTCAAACAGCAATCAGTTGTAGGTCCAAACCTCTCTGCCTCTGGATGCAACCCACCCTCATGCGACGACCTTGCTGCTTTCTTAATTGAAAAATCAAGACTCATATCCATTGATCTTGCCTCTAAGAAGGCTCTCCTGTCATCCTCAGGGTCAGCATCACACCTTGACCTATTAGAAAAATGCGTACCTACTAGCCTGAGCACTAAGAATAACGTGTCATGGGACACCTTTACCCCTTTCAGTGAAAAAGACATCAATAAGATTCTTCAGAATATCAACCCATCTAACCACTTCAATGACCCGCTCTGCCCCCTGCCATTTTTCAAAGAAATCAAGAATGTACTCATCCCCACCTGGACAAGAATGTTAAACGCTTCTCTATCACAAGGCACGAACCCTGACTGCCTAAAAGCAGCTCAGGTGTCACCTATACTAAAAAAAAACTAACGCAGATAAAGCTGACCTCAATAACTTCCGCCCTATCTCCAACATCCTCACCCTAGCTAAACTCCTAGAAAAATGCGTACAATCCCAACTTTGTGCTCACATAGAAAACTTCCAACTCCTAGATCAGCATCAATCTGGCACAGTACCGAGTCGGCTCTCATTCACGTTATGGATGATATCTTAAAAGTACTTGACCAAAATGAGTCATGCCTCCTAATCCTCCTTGACCTTTCCTCCGCATTCAACACGGTTAATCATGACAACCTCCTATCCATTCTGAAGAATAGGATGGGTTTCTCTGGTCGGGTGCTACAATGGTTTTCGTCCTTCCTCCACCACAGATCACAAAGAGCCAAGGCAAACCACTCCCTCTCCCAGGCCTCTCCAGTACTCATGTGTGTCCCTCTAAGATCAGCCCTATCTCCTATCCTCTTCAACCTTTTCTTGGAACAATTAGCTTATTCTCTAAATTACATGAACATTCTTTTCCATATGTATGCGGACGATACGCAACTTTATCTGAAAATCTCATCTCCGGATGACATCATCTCACTAAACTCTACCCTTATGTCTATGCAAAATTGGTTAACTGAGAACCATCTCCTGCTCAACACCTCCAAAACGGAATTCCTTCTTATCTCGCCTCCAAACCACGTCCCCAAACTAGACCTTTGGTTAAATCACCTCACTGCTTTCAACTGCACCCCTCTCATCATAGAGTCTGCCAAATCCCTCAGAATCACCCTGGACAAACACCTGAATATGACAAATCACATCAGCAATGTTTGTAAGGGAGTTAATCACTTGATGAGGATACTTAGAAACATCAAACCATTCCTTCCACAATCCGACTTCAAGCAGGTGGTCCAAGCACTTGTCTTGCCGAGGCTTGACTACGGCAGCGCTACTCTCTGTGGCCTTCCCAAATATACCCTGGCTCCACTAAGGGCATCACTGATCGCTGCGGCTAGATTGGTGTTGGCTACCAAACGAAATGAGCCCTACGAAGCTAGAATTCAGTTAAAGGTGCACAAAGCTCTGCATCTCAATACTCCCAGATACCTAGCGCAAAAGCTTGAGTTATCATGTGGTGGTAGATCCTCAAGAAGCGCTAACACTTTCCTCCTGAAACCACTCATCCTTAGCAAAATAAGAACTTGTCACCGAGCCTTCTCCGGTGCCGCCCCAAAGATATGGAACTCTCTTCCACCGTAATTTCGCAGAATCTCCTCAACGACTGCTTTCAAACTGGAAGCCAAAAGCGTCCTAATGAATACATTTTTACCATAATTGGGCTAGGTTTCTCCTGCTCGAAGCTGGTGATCCTACATTTATTGTACAAACATTTGATGCTGTTCTTCCTTACCGCATAGTTTGCCTTCCTGCGTAGGCTGCTATATACCTGTTTATTGAATTACTCATCCTGTCTTATTTGCCTTGTAATTATGTGATTATTCCTTGGGTTTTTTTTTGGGGGTATTCTTACTCGATGTCGTCATTGCTTTTATGTTCTTCCTTCCATCATTTTTGTAGAGCGCTCTGATATACTTCGGGATCTTGTTCGCGCTATATAAAACTTTATAAATAAAATATATTAAATAAATAAAATAAGGTGGAGGAGCATCAGCCCACTGCTTTGAAGAAGTGAAAGAAAGGAAACATAAAATTGATAATATATCGAGGCGATTATCATTTTATGTTTTCCTGCTGGAGCAGGTTTGTGAGTGGGGTGGGGCTGCTCAGGTTACAGAGGAGCAGGGGGGAAAGTAGTTTGCCCACTCCAAGTGCTCATGAATGTTTGGCCGGCCCCATCGGGCCGGCTAAACATTCAAGCGCACTTTGCATGTTCTCCATGCAGGTTCCATTACAGCCTGTGTGGAGAACATGCCAATGCTCCCATTCCCCGGCTGAGCGCTGAACCATGGTGCTCAGACCAATCAAAACGATGCATTGCAGCGTTGTGATTGGCTCAGGGGAACCTGGGTGCTTCCTGTTCCAGCCCCAGGTAAGAGAAATGGAGGAGAGACGCGGCGATATGGTGTTTTTTTAATTCTTTTTAAAACCCCCTTAAACGCCCACTCCTGATCTGTGCCGGCACTCACTAGTGCTGACTTCAGCGAGCACTGAGTTTGCAAGTTTAATTTGGTTTTAAAATCATCTGCTAGCATTCTTTGCCTCCAGACATTTCCAGACAACAATAAAAATGTCAAGATAACGCCGGCGATTAATGTTCTTCCTGGAGAGAGATCCAAGTTTTGTCTAGTTTAGGTTTTGACTAATCATAAAATAGCACAGAGGGCTAATGTGCCTACCTGCAATGAACGTGTACCCTGCAGATCACAAAGTGAATATAATGTAAATAGGTCAGTGGGTTACTGCGTTTCGAAGCGACATCCTTTTATTACTTGCAGTTTATAAGTTAAAATACTAATATAGAAAAGTGAATTATTAACTGTCATCAAAGAACTGCACGCACACTGGAAAGTATAGATTAGAGCATAGATTAATGTTTCAAAAGGGTTAATTTGAATAGAAATCGATTCTTATTATTAAAGTGAACCCCCAACTATGGTATTTCGTTTTCAATTCTGAGTTTGAGTTTCTCCCGACCAAGCATTCAAACTATACTGCCTGCCAGTATCGAAGACATGTTACTCCTACACTTTATAGTCTTCTAGCTTATTTAACATTTCCTAAACATTGATTTACACGTGTATGATAGATTGACTATGTGTAATGTGTGTGCGATGCAAAGTGTCCTGACACCCCACACTGGTATGAGTGAGGCTATATAACTAATTAAATGCATCTGAAAGAGAGTGGTTATGGACGCCTAAGGGGCACTGTTAAGGTGGTGGTTGGGAAGGAATCTGTGGTGGAAGTGGTCACCACCTCCAACATGAATGGCCGCCAACAAACATAGTTGCACTAAGTGCCACCAGCGCTAAAGTCGGC
Organism: Triturus cristatus; assembly: GCF_964204655.1. Classification (NCBI taxonomy): domain Eukaryota; kingdom Metazoa; phylum Chordata; class Amphibia; order Caudata; family Salamandridae; genus Triturus; species Triturus cristatus. The sequence continues at coordinate 564,544,514 of NC_140590.1, forward strand.
CCTGCCTTTTAGAGTAACATAAATCCCAGATTAGGCTCTTTCCACAGAAAAATGGCTTCCACCCTTTCATCATACCAAAGCCACACAAGCCCCTTGAAACTTATGCTGGCTGATCTAAGCATATCCATGTACTTTCCAAAGTCACCCTGTTCTCTGGGAACTTTTCACATATACCTGCGAATTTGATGTAAGGCCTCCGTCCATGTATCTATGTTAACTGGGACCCTCAGAGTTTGACCAGTCCTATCTCTCTCCTGCCTTAGAGCCTTCTTTGCTCCTGGTCCCCCTGTCTAATTGTTTTAAAATGTCCGAAAGGGTCTGATACCACATGTAAGTTAATTTTGTTGTTTTTCCAGTCTCCCCAGTCACTTTGTCTTTACCCCCAACCATCTGTCCTGTCTTTTCTCCTTCAGCCGTTGTGTTCTCCCCCTGATGGCGACCATGTCAATCACTACCTCTGTACCGTATTCTCACTCTCTTATACCAGCATCACTTTCCTCGACCCCGTGGATGCCTGTTGGCCATCTTTCTACCTAATGTTCCCTTCAGTCCACATTTTCATGGAAATGGTCCATCGTTTCTGGGCTTAAAATCTTTCCCATGACTCCCAAAACGCTCTATGCAAGTTGGCAAATCCCATGTCATTGCTGTACACTTGTGGTTATCCCACTTACTGCACTCACTCTACCCCGTCTTCCTCCCTGTTTTATTAGCAGTTTTGGGCTAGTTTTATGGCCAGGTAGACAATTGTTCCTGTTGATTTCCCTGATATTACCCTTTTTTTAGCTACTTGCTTCACTAATTGGAGCCACTTTTATTTTGGTGCCCTGGCCTTTTTTTGTCCCACTTCGACCCTGAGTATATATATAGTAATGGATTTACTGCCTGAACGGGGTGATGGTCTCATTTGTTTATGCTTATATGGGGGAACCACAGGCCATGCAGTGGTGTAACAAGGGTCCCTGAGTTCCAGGGGCCCCCTCAGCACAGTACTCTGGCCTGAGAGCTCCTGAGTGAGTCCAGAGGTGGGGCCCTCCATGTACCTTGCTGGGAGGTCACCTCAAGTTTTGTTACGCCACTGAAGCTACGATGGCAGCACTCATCCCTGCTGAGGCCGCCCCTACGGCCTAGCTGCTGGCATCTCTACTGCTGCCTGGGGGGAGAGCGGCCACTTTTCTGCCGTACTAACAATAGCAAGTGCATTCTGTATGTCCTCCTGGGATGTAACGCTGTTCCCTGGCATCTTCACAGCATGGCGACAATTTTTTTATCACCAGAAGCTTGATAACGCATCACAGTGGCCACTTAATCGCCCCCCCCCCCCCCCGTCACTGGGTGTCCTCTATGAGTATCTAGATCTCCTGGGCATTAAGGGTATTTCCCAGCCCCTTCGCCCGGGGCCCACAATGTCTTGCTGTCTCAAGCGGACTAATCATTTCAAGTTACCTTCTGTATTCACTATTGCTAGAGATGTTTTTCTGATTTTATTATCTGCTAAGGAGACCTATTTCTACAGGTTTTCTAAATTTTGTTTTAGTACCATATATTTCAAATTTCAGGGGTTCAACCATGATTCCTCTACTATCTGGTCTGGGAAGGTGGCATCACTTTCAGCTGCCTACTGTGCTGGGCAACTCAGGACTTCTACCATCCAAGACTGCCTAGTCTGCTACAACTGGTGTTGAGGAGAAGCCCTTTGAAAGTATAATCGGCTTTTCCAAAGAGGCTCTAACTGACCCCTTGTTTGGCGGCAAAGAGATTGTGGCTCCAGACGTCTGCTCTAAATGGCAGACTATTAGCTTACTCTGCCAACAAGACTTTTTCCACTTAAGCAGATGTGTTATTTCCTTGCCTCCTGACAAAGTGTGTAATTAAATTTGCCATTGCTTTCACTTTTAAAGCTGAGGTTTAAACATGCAATTTCCAGTTTAAGGTCATTTCAGCTTTAAGACCCAGCCATAGATAGACCTTAACTTCGTCCAAACAGTCACTCTACACTATTGGTGCTAACCATATACCCATACATTTTATTTGTATTGTTCATATTCTGATCATTATCCTTGCAATTGATCACCCGAGCCTCCAAATGGGCATGCAGGGCATTTGGAGTCCGGGCCAGGATCATCTTTGTTTAGATGAAAACCTCCTCGTAGCTACTGAGAGCTCTGCTGACCAACCCTTGGTGTTTTTCAATGTAACCCTTTTGTGCAAGCGATGTAGTTCGTAACTCCAGTACACCTGAGTCATTGTTGGTTATTTCAAGCTTGGCGTGGCGAGCACTCTCTCCACTGATGGGCAGCCTTGCGCACTTTTTGTGTGGACTTCACGGCTGCTTCTATCTGGCTTGACAGAAGCCGCTAATGGCTTAAACTCAAACAATGGGTAATTCCTAGTGAATTATTGCGATTTAATGAACAGCTGTCCCACGGTTCGTGGGTTAAAATTGGGTACTCCAGTCTCTTTCCAAAAAATGACTAATTCTCAGTGGCAAATGGCTAAAGCCAGGTTGTGAGAGTTGAGAAGCTGTATGTATTTCCACCAAAACTGGGAGACGACCCAGTGTGCTGCTTACAGTTTGTAAATGACAGAGTTCTAAACCCAACATAGGTCCCCAAGGTTCATTGGCAAATTTGAAAAAGTTTGCTTAGCAATTCACCTATATTTTAAGGTGGACAAAAGAAAAGTTGTAGTATTCGGGTGCAACCTAAAGAAGGAGGGGCTGGCAATTTTAAAACAAATCAATAGAGCTGTGCATCATTATAGGGTTATCAGGCTGTGGTTTAACAAGGGTAGCGGCCACCATCATCAACTCCTTTTTGTAAAAATTAAGATTCGTTTTCTAATTTATGTCCTTTGCAAGTTGCCTGGAAAGTTGTCTTTCCCATCTCATGAGCTAGTCCTGAAGGATGTAAGGGAAACATTTCTATCCACTATAGGCACTGACCTGGAGCTTTCCCAAGTGCCTCGATTTAGCTCAATAATATTTAGTAATTGCGCTATATTCCATCTCCCATATAGGACCACACAAGCACAATAAAGGCTTGAAGTTAGCCTTGTCAAACAAGTTCTGACAGTGAAGGCCAGCTTCCTCAAGCTATGGGCTAGGTTTTGTAATTCCAGACCAGGCACCTTAAATCTAGTGGTATGGTCACAGGTATTCAAAAAGTCGAAAATGAGAACAAATCCTTAGACCTATCTCCTAACACAAGGAAACGATCCTAGTTCTCTGCAATCAGACCAAAGCAAAGTTTTACTGTATAAGTTTAAGCTATACCCTGGAAATGTTTAACTAACTAAGAGTATATACTTTTCTGTTACAGGTTTGATCCTCTACGTCTCATTGTTTAAGTCCCCACCTCACATAATTTATGCATACCCTGTCCTTTTAGGTTACAATAGAAAACAGTGCACCTGGAATTTACTAATGTAATAAATACAATCAGGAAGGGAGATAATGTTCAGTTAGTGGTCAGGTTTATGAAGTTCATACAATAGGCAGAATGATGGAAGTTAGGCAAATCGTGTTCTACCTATTGCCAAACAACCAATGCCTTTAAGTAAAATCCATTTTACAGATCTACGGTTGTGGCTACCATATTCTCTTAATATCTGCACCTAAGGCCAATTGTGGGTTGGCAGGCCAGAGCACTAAAGTATTCCATGTGTTTAAAGCTGGGCCTTTCAGTCTTAAATTACGTTTTTTAATCTATTATTTGTCTTTGAAATCAGATTTTTTTTCTATGTTTTGTAATGGTTTTTATAATTGTGAGGAAATGTGGTATCTTAAAGGGTGTGGTTGTGAGACCTCACCTTGCAATAACGCTACAAACCTCTTTAGTACGAGTCAGGTTTCATTTGTTAAACCTTAGCTCAGCCCTGGGTAGCTGTGCTGAGCAGTCAGGCTTGCAAAAAGAAACTAAGTTTAAAACCTTTAACAGAAACAAAACAATTAAACAAGAAATAAATGAACACGCAAGAAATCCACACCACTTTATAAAAATAGATTAGATTTGTATATAATTATTGATACCAAGACTAAAAAGATTCACCAAAATGTTCCAGAAATTTAGAACTTACAAGGCATAGTAAATCATCACTTGTTCCTTAACTTTGAACAAGCATTGGCAGATTCAATGAATCTGCACTTTAATGTTTTCAAGTACAACTTCAGTAAGTATCAATGCGGTTACTTAGTTACTTTAGGTGGCCAACTCTGGTAGGGAGCCAGTCGGGGGGCAACAAGATCCACAGAAACAGTTTCCCTTGATAAGAAAAGCAGTGTTCAGTCCAGTTCCAGCTTCAGTGGCTCCTTGCCATTGACTTCTTTGGAGTGGTCCTGATGCAAGTGATACAGGATGCTGAAGGTGTTCAAGAATGCTGAAGATATTGTACAGCCGATGGAACTATTCCTTGGTCCACTGGCTTGAAGAGATGATCCTGGCCACAGAGGTCGACCTCTCTTGAAGTGCTCTCGAGCTTGGCAGAAGTCAGGTCGCCACTGGGATTCCAGTGGCCCATTACAGCGGGATCAGCGGTTCCCTTGTTTCAGCAGTAACTTGCATTCTCCCCCAAGCTGCACTCTGACAACTCTCCCAGGTCCAGCAGCCTCAGGGGCACCTTTCGAGTTTTGGGTTCCGGTGCTTTAGACTGCAAAGGGGTGAGGAGTAATGATCTTGAGACCATGGCTACCAACTCATCAGGCAGATTACCTCAGCTTAGGTGCCATTGTGCTGTGAACAGCCAACTGACCCTTGGAGTCCCTTCTTCTGGCTGGGACTTCTCCATGAGCACAACACAGCAAACACAGTCTTTTCCTTTGCTAGCCCAAGGTGCAGCAGGGGCATTCCAACTTCATTGCAACCTCTTCTTCGGCAGGTCCTTGTTGCAGCAGGGCAGCCCTTCTTTGGTCCTCTTTTCCGGTCCGAGATTTGAGTTCTGGGTTCCAGGGGGGCCCCTTTTATGCCCAGAAAGAGCCGTGATGGGGATGTCGTGGTCACTAGCCAATGGGCTACCAGAATCCCCCCGCCAGATGTCAACTTTCTGTGAAGTTAACTATCCCAGAGTGGTCTATTCTGCCCAATATCAAAATGGCAGAACGCCTCTGTGTCGAGAGCTTGGTAGTCCACCCTAGGCTGCCACTGGGCTACATAACACCCGCAGAAAAACAGGTTTGGTAAGTGATTTCCTAGTCTGTTCCTGCTACACAACAGAGCAACCCTTCCCATGTGTTCTTGCTACTTGCCCTTCAAAGGTGGCTTCCCCTTTGAAGCTTGCCTTTTGGGCCAACACTCCAAGAGGAGATAACACCTCCTCCAGTAGCAGGGCTCTATTATTACCTTTCCTGGGAGTCATTCACACATCTTCCCAGGGGGCAGAAGGCTGGCTCCTGGCCAGCCTCGGTAAATGGCCACAAAAAAAACTTGAGCAACAGAGTAGCGACTTTCAAAAAGATGTCAGTGGCAACAAGTTACATTAATTTCGACTTAGACATCAAGTTCGACTTAATGTGATGAATTGTTTGATACCTTGAAGTGCCAACTTTAGTAGTCCCATTCAGAAGTGAGCACAGCTGATTTGTCATTGTGTAACTCTGTACTTGCCAATGGGGCTAACAGTCTCTCTCCCCCAGTAGAAACGTCAATTGTGCGTTTTGACCGCCAGAACATGTTAAACACATGTTCTACTTTACTAATATGCTGCACCCAGCCTTAGAGTTGTATCAGAAAAACAAAGGCAACTCTACCCACAAGAAACCAGGGCACACAATATATTCAAGAAAACAATGGTTCTCATGGACAATGTAAGAATACTTAATATTTTGTAAGCACAATGGCAAAATAAAACTGAGGTAGGAGGCCGCAGGAGAAACTTTATACTGAACACAATAAGAGTCCAAATATTGTTTTACAGAAAACAATTGTATTTAAAGCATTGTCGTAAATAAAGTATTACCCGCTCATAATTTCTATAATATCAATATGATCATGCATAAAGCAAGAGGCTGAGTCTGTGGTATCAGGTTCAAAAGGGCTTTATTCCAATAACTCGAGTTATATGGAGAATAGTTCCATCACCACAAGGGATCAGGAAGGGTCTTCTGCTCAGAATATTCTCAAAATAATATTCTCAGAGTACAGTATATATACATTCTATATTATACGTAAGCAGGAGTGCTTCAGGCAGAGCAAGAGAGAATGAGATAAGAGCATGTGGGTGTGTAAGTAGGCGTGAAGGTGGGCGTCCATGTGGGCGTCCACGTGATGATCATTGGTGAATGTCATAGGTGGGTGGATACCTGGAGGGGGTTGCGTGATCAGCTGGAACTTTACTGGAACTTTGCCTTACTTGTGCTCAACTTGAGCATGACGTGTAATTGACGTGTGACTGGGGGAAGGCTGCTTGTGCAGTCGGGGAGTCTGGAAGAGAGGCCTTCAGTGTCAGGATGACCAGTACATCTTGAATTATCTGATATCTAAAGTCCGGAGCAGGGACTGATTTGTGACATAGGTTGCCCATCACCAAGAGCCGATGTGGCATCTATTTCTTCATTCACTGCATAGGCCTTACATGGGGGCTATAGGCTTTTCACTGACGTGAGCTTTGCAATCACACAAAAAGAGACAGAAAGGCTAGGCTCTCTCCTTTGCAGATGGGTTATGTTTATTCCTCCTTCTCCAGGCAGGAATGTGGTTCAGTAGGAGTAAGCAGATAACCGTGCTCAATACTGTCTCGGCACCTCGGACAGGGCCCCTTTGGCTGAGGCCCAAGTGTGCAAGGCCAAGGATACGCAGCTGCAGCTCTCAGAGCGTCTGAGGCCTGAAACCTTTTTTCGGCTCTGGCTGAGCCACAATAATGGGCTTTCATGAAAATGCAGGAAAACATGATGCAAAACGTGTAGGCCTCAGTGCAGATTTGTTGTTTCTCTCATGGGAGACTGGATGATGGCAGGCCACGTTTATAGTATAAGCATCATGATAGACAGGCCATGGAGGGGAAATGCATGGGATACATGCATGTGTACATATATGACGGGGAACACACAGGGGACACATAGGCCTCTTAATTTTTATTTCCTCAGCATGCAGACCGTGCTTGGTGTCCCATGTGAAAAAGAACCAACATAACAGGACTAACAAATTACAATATAGAGCAGGGTTTCTTAGTTCATATAAACGACCATTTTGAAATGAACAATGTCATACAACAGCCTTATTTCAATTTAGAAAGGCCGGATATGGTTAGTTATAGTATAAATTGATGACGTTTCGACCCCTTAAACAATAGGGGGTCTCGTCAGGACCTTGGAATGGGGGACACCTGTAATGAAACAATGAGGGACTAACTCAGCGAGGGACAGTGAGAAACATGGAGACTGTAAAGGTATAGGGGTTGGAAGCGTACCTGATGACACAGAGCAATAGTGTGCCCGAATTGGTGGCATGCTCACCAAATAAGTAGTAAGGAAGGGGTTACTCACTAAGGATCCACCTGGGCGCTTGGGAAAAATGAATGAAGGCAAGAATTCAAATTATAGGATGAACGGGTAGTAAAGGAGCAGACTCCACTTACCCTAGTAAGGAAAGAGAGCCCCAATCTGGCGATTAGCAGATCGCAGCAGGGCATATTGATAGACCACGTTGGGGACAGAATAATGCACTGTATGTGGGGACCCATACTTAGGGCTCAACGGCCTGCTGTAGGGGTGACTTACACACATTAACAAGCATTTGCAATGCAATAGGTCTCGCATTTAAGCGAGTTTGAGCTATTGGCATTGTAATGACAATGCATTTTAGTTATGTTTTTTTTTAAACATATATATAAAAGGCATTGTCATTTATAATGCCAATAGCTTAAACTCACGTAAATGCGAAACCTATTGCATTGCCTTGCGTGCACATCGGCTGTCCGGGCAAGTGCACATCTCCTGTCCCCCTTCGGCAACCAAGTCGACGAAAATAGATCTCGCCAATACATCTACATAGACATTCCATACACACAGACACGTGACCACATACACACACAGACATACACACAGGTGTACACACACGCATAGGCACTGCCACCTACACTTGAGTAAACAGATATACTTCTATACGTAGACAGACAAGCAACTCGAGGCACAACAGACACAAGCACAAAAGTACACATGGAATGGAAGCACACAAATACAGAAAATGACAACATGCACACACATGTACCCACACACCTGCAACTTACTGTTGTGAAAGCAGATTTACAGGCACAAGCACACAAGCATCAATTTACACAAAGTTGTACCAATACACAGGCACATGCCTAAACACATACACATTGACACACAACCATGGACACACTAAAAAATAGCTGCATACGCAAGTATAAACAAATATAGAGACATACAATCAGACGGCACAGGCATAAAGACACAGTTCTACATTGGCACACTGACGCATACACATACATGCACTAGCAGAAATACACCTCCTACCAACTTACAGACACATCCTATATACAAACAACTCCATATGTACTTATTTGTACACATTTATACACCAAGAAATACACAGATACACAAGCACTTATGCACATGTCAAAACATACAAACACAAACGTACACATACAGACTCATACTCAAAGACTTACACACTTGACCACGGGCAAACACAAGCATAGACGCGTACGCAGGCAAAAACACACACAGACTCACAGGCACACAGACTTACATACACACAGACTCATAGATCCAGACACACCATCCAACACACTGATCTACACGGCACGCACATACAATCACACATGCACACACACACAGACTCACAGATCTAGACACGCACCATCAGACAGACGCACAGACACACTCACAGAGAGTCAGGGCTCAATACAAGCCTGGTGGAATGGCTGTGGAGAGAAATACGCATAAAGATACATATAACCATTAAGAAACAACAAAACGTAATACTGGAAAGCAAGCACCCATGCAACTGGTATCGAACCCTTCCAGTGCCACCCTTCCTCATCGCTCCCCAGATTCGTTTTAAACATAAAAGTACATCATATAGACTAGCAGTTCTTATTTTGATTGTGCTAAATCCCGAACTGTCCTAATCCTGTCCTCCCTGCTCGTGGAGGCACCCCTACACCACCACCACCAACTCTCGGTTGGCAGGAACGGTGACTGGGTGAGAGCAACGTGCTCTCCCACTCGAACAACAATCCCACCACCCACCACAGACTAGAAAAAAACACTGAGTTCCTCTGCCGCATCACTGCACAGCTGGTGTTACTGAGGGACAAGACCTCGGCAGCTATGACACACTGGGAGCGCAAGCCCAACTTCCCTGATTGCCTGATTGCAGCCCACAGCTGTGTTTCGGAAAACACACACATAAACCAAGCGCCGTTGCTAAAGTTAGCGGACCGCTCTCCAAAATAATTAAATAAATAAACAAACGCAAATGCAACAATACAAGCCCGGTGTAAGAAATGGCTGCGGAGAGAAATAAGCATAAAGATGCATATAACTATTAGGAAACAACAAAACGTAATACTAGAAAGCAAGCACCCATGTAAGTGGTATTGAACCCTTCCAGTGCCACCCTTCCTCATCGCTCCCCAGAATTGTTTTAAACATCAAAGTACATCATACGGACTTACAACATACGGATTTGGATCATGCTAAGTGAAAGTGAAGAGACGCCGTGCGCATGCCCATCTGCTGTCGTGGGCAAGCTGATAGAGACATCGTGAGCTCTAGCGCGCAAAAGTTAAAGCGCACGGTGGAAGCGCTCGAAAGTGAAGAGATGCCGTGCGCGTGCCCATCTGCTGTCCGGGGGCAAGCTGCTAGATATGCCGTGAGCGTGCACATCGGCTGTCCGGGCAAGTGCACCTCTCCAGTCCCCCTTCGGCAACCAAGTCGACAACAATAGATCTCGCCAAGACGAGCAGCGCATGCGCTGCGTCACTAGGCGAGACCTAAAAAAAGGAGTTTGGACTTTGCCATTGCTTGAAATCTCAAAGTTTAGTTTTTACTCTACCAAACAGTGGTGTCATGTTGGGTAAAATACGATGGATTGTAGTGCGGCCTGAGCGATTGCCAGTGGGTGAGATTAATTCAAGTGTTCCATTGATCACCTTGTTGTTGTTGCAGTTGTTACCCTTTGTGCACTGGCTGTGGAATTTCTTGATTGTTATTGGTGTTTTTTTAGATAAAGCCCACCAACCTTTTGTGCCAGCCGAATGAGAACCCAGAGCCACCGTGAATGGTGTAGTGAGTTATTTACTGCATTGTCAAAGGGCTGCAATTTATAAGGCTCAGAATGTACCTCAAATTCCACATTTTCCTCCCTGATAATGAGAAACCCCATGTGGAATTGATGCATATTGCACCAAACTCTGCACGTATCAGAATGTACTGCCCCCACCCCGCCACCCACGTAAATTGTAGTAGTTTTGACCTGACAACATTTGGAGGGTGCGGTGTTTGCTACACAACTTGTAACTCCAGTCAATGTAGAAGCAAAAGTTTGTGCAGGGGTCGGATATATATATATTTTAATAATAACCAAGAGGGCACTTTATTCTTTGGTTGGGGTCTGTAGGCAGGTGACAGGTCATGAGAAGATTTGGTAGTAGTGTGTGCAATGAACCCTGATAACAGTCGCCCACCTGTAGCTGAAATCAAATCACTGCAAGTAAAACAGACTAACAGTATGTCTTTATGAGCTGTAAAAATGGCAACTCTTTCGAACCATAAAGTGTACTTTGTGAGGCTGTGATTTGATGCTATTGCTTGGTTATGCAATCCTTGAGTAAAGATCATTAGGTTTGAACCACAGATCCACAAGAGGTCTTTGTGTACATTGTTCATTTCAAAGCATTCTCTATAGACCCCATTTTTTTACAGTGCTTAGTGCATATTCGCCATTGGATCATCTGGGTTCGAGCACTGGATACAGAGGCACTAGTGACTACTGGGTACCTTTGCCTACCTTTATTTTATGTGCACATTATCCAGCAGCGAGTTAATTGTTCCACATACTACAATATATAGGATTTTCCCAGAGGAGAATTAAAAGTTTAAGTTTTCTCAGCGTATAAAAGCTAATTTAACCATTACGTTGACATACGATCTTGAGGGATGCCTTAGTCTGCAAATTGTAGGTTTACAGAATCCTCTAGATTAGAAATTAGTGGGAAGGTACACAAACCTGAGGGTGCTGAGAGGGCCTGCTAAGGGTAACAGAGCACCATGCAAATCTTTGTTAGCATAACAGTATCGAGGTTTTAGGTGAAAAATGTTAGATGACTGTGGGAATGCAGCAAGGGCCTACCATAAACTCCAAAAAAGATAAAGCTCATTTTGGCTCTGTTCAACGGGAGAAACAAATGCCTTAATCCCGGTTTTAACCTCTCGCGGTAATTGTTCTAGATCTTCTCTGATAATGAGTGAAGGAGAACCTGATGTAATCTTAGTTATCTTCAGCTTAGAATTGGACTGACTGCTAATGTTTGTGAAAAGCTGAAAGAGTGATTGCTAATATAGATTAAAGAGGGTGGGCGATAATGCGAAACTCTGCGGCGCCGCACAGTCTTGTTAAAAGAAATGATATGAAAGAGCCAATTAGAGCCTACTCGGTGCTTTTTCTAAACAAAAATTGGAAACAGTTAACTCTCTTCTTCATGGCTCTCAACATGATGGACTTCAGCGTTTTTGCCTATTCACACGTGGAAAACTGAAGCAGCTTCCTTTCCCTACGAGACTGTTCATGTTTTCGTCACAACATGCCTCTCTTGAGTAAAGCAAAAATAGAAGAAAAATTGTGATAAGGCTCAAATAATGTACTTGTCTGCTTATTGCATATGTGTAAACTCTGTGAATTAGGGCAAAGATGTGTGGACAGGTCACAACGAAATGTAATTTAACTCTACCCATGCCTTTAACCCATTCAAAGGTATTGTTCTGTAGACATTGCAGTCCATGGTCTTTGTGATTGGATAACGGAGCCACGCGCCTCTTACAGATGGGGAAAGTTATACTGTCTCGCCTGATTTGGGAACCTCCTTTTGATAATTCAGATATGGAGGGGCCATGTAGAACACAAGGATCTGTCATTGTTTTACTTGGAGGAAAACTTCTGGAGGGATCATATTTGTTTGAGGGACTTTTCCTAAAGGGACTATTCTATTTTATTATTTGAGCCCAAAGGCAGGGCTCTGCCCATTCCTTCCACTGCCCAGGTGTTTCCATTTTTCTTTCGGAATCCTAGTCATGCTACTTTTTCCTATGTCTCTTCAGCATTGGGTGTAGGCTTCTCTTTGAATATTCTTGTACAATTGTCTAGCTTTAGAAATGTTGGCCTCACAGATTGATTTTTGATTTCCCATCCCCTCAGCAACACAGTTCTGAAACAAACTAATGGGATCTCTATCAAACTCATTGAATAGCTCGAAAGTTACAGTAGGTAACTGTAAATTTTATGATTGGAATTTATGACAAATGCAGGTTCTATCCCTGGACATAAGGGCTAATTGAGAGGTATGGGGCAGATTCAGAAACCTCTTCTTTCATTATTATATGGGCACTGTAGAGAACTCAAATTCCTTAGCTAAGGACAAATCGGGCGCAAAAGTTGGACAACGCCAGGGCTTAATTCAAAGTCATGTGATAAGCACTAGGGGTGCAAGATACTGTAATTACTGTAGAAACACATTAGGAGACATTTATGTATTCATAATATTTCTATACCACACTGACTGCGGAGGAGGAGGAATCGGGGCAGTTTCTAAAGTTATAAGTACAAAGGATCTAGACGCGATTGGGGTCTTGACGGGAGTCATGTAGGTCAGTATGCAGAGCTGAAAAGGTGGGTTATATGGATCTTTTCGACTTTATATAAAAGGCAGCAGTCACTGCAAATATTCTTATTAAGGAGGGTAAGGAATGATTAGGGGAAATCGCCATTAACAAAGGTTAAAACTGCCAGAAGCTAAAGTTACTGAAAATTCAAATTAAATAACTTATTGGAGAAGGCTGGATAGAACCTAAAATCCACTATCTTGGTTCAGTAAGGAACGGCGTTTTTCTTACATCTTGAGTACCATGACTGCTCAAGTCACATCAATGTCCAGGTTTTGGCGAGTAGGCAGACAGTCGAAAAATGTGGCTGATAATGGTAGAGGATAGCAGGGGGAGATCACCACCGTGGAAGCAGCACTAGCCATTAAGCCGACTGCTTCTGCCTCAGGTGGGACACTGTCCTACGCCGCCGGGACTAACTCCTGATGGCTCGCTAAAGTCTGCTGAGTCGTTTTACATCAGCTCAGTGCCGTGACCACCAAGCAGGACCACAGTGCGGGGGATCGTTTGTCACTGGTGCTTGCGGCCGCAACTCTCCAGTCACACCGACCATTGGCCAAAGCAGCCAAAGGCCGCCCAGAAAGCAGCCACAGCCACTCTGCTCCACAGCCCAACCCTGCCACCCCCAGTGATGTACCTACCAGCTGGCCGCGATCAATCACGATTCATGGGTGTCAATTCACAAAAATGCCAGGTGTAGCAGAAATGATATCACGTGCCATATGACTTTTACTTTGACTCACGCACACACATGCTATGCATACACACCCTCATTCACCCACTCTTTCGCACATAAATACACTCTCACTGGCAAGCACACATACAAAATACATTTGAAAGCAATCTTACTTGCTTTAGCTGCCATATAGTGTCATTTCCAGCTAATTGTACTCCATTTTTATTCCACTGATAGTGAATAATATTATTTACTATTTGTGTAATCAAAAACTGACAGAAAACTAGGGAAGTGGAGCCCTAACTCGTGTCCATTAGGATGAGCTGCCCATGTGTTATAGGCACCCATTTTGCCACCTCTGAAGTCAGGGCTAGCAAATGCGCTCGCAGGGGGTGCGCTCGCCGTCGCAGTCCTGGTTTATAACTCGCTGTCCCACTCCTGATTTGCAACGGACAATGTCAGCATTTATGTTTCTTGGTTATCTATTTTCTAATTATTGAAGTACTTGTAAAGCACTCTGATACCCTTCTAGGGTCAAGTTTGCGCTATATAAAACTTTATATATAAATAAAATAAATTAATATGGGGCAAGCAAGGGATCACAGCTGTGACCCCTGGGGAACCCTAAATGACGATCAAGTAAAAGTCTGGCTTTGAGGCTTCACCTCACCTTGCATCGGGCCTCACCATGCACAGGGCACCCCTGCAAATATTGCGGGTCGGGTTGTTCGAATCGTTTGGGCAGGCCGGGCGGATCGGGAGGTGTGATCGTACTGGGTTGCCACGCTGCTCCGATGCCTCTTCTCCAATACTGTGGCTTCATATGCTTTAGTTCCAGATGCAGGAGAAAGGAAAGAGAGTCCCAGGCTTGAGCCTTGGGTGTGCCTCATTCTTCCATCAGTCTGGCTTCGTCCTCTGTCTACAAAGAGGCAGCATATTACCGATACCGACCTTAGGTCCGATGGACGCTAATGAAGTCTGTGCATTTCTGATTGATATCCAGGTCAGAGATACATTTGCTAGTGTGATGTGTTCGGTGCCTTTTCTGTGCTTTTCAGAGCAATGAATAGTCAAAAAGCAAAGTTCTCGGCTCAGTAGAGCTTTGATAAAGTGGAGGAGAGTTTGGCGTGGATGAGTGGTAGTGATAGGACAGAGACACTGCACGGGGGAGCAGTGGGTGTATTTTATGCCTCAGAATAACGCTGCTGCCAAGTACCATTCAGCAGATGGTAGAATGGTACTTGTCAGCAGCGTTAATCCGAGGCATAAATGACAAACTTTTCTCCATTTAGAGAAGTGGGGATTGTACCTGAAAGCAGTGCTTGAAATGGAAAATTAGAAGTGCAGGTACTCTGTAGCAGAGTACCTGCCTTTTTCTGAGAAGTGCCGGTACTCTCCAATTAAAAGTATTATATATCTCTTGAGAGGTGCCGGTACTCTGCCTCTCAAAATAACAAAGTGCCGCTACTCAGTACCAGACAGTACCTGCCCATTTAAAGCACTGCCTGAGAGGAGAAAAAGCTCTCAGCAAGAAGTCCAGTTTAAGGGTAAGGACTCCTGGTGTGTAGTTGTAAGATTTCCATCTTAGAGGGGCTGAGGCTCACCACACTGTTTCCCGTTTGGTATATGTATGAGGCAGTCCGAGAGTTGTTGGTCTCTGCGGTCACTCGTAGTTTCAGGTGGATCTGTTGTCATTTACATATAATTGTTACATGAGTTGAGGACACCTTCTAATAGATAAGGCACCGAATGTTGTAAAAGGTTTGCATCGTGCCCTGAGCCCGGGTGCCTCACTTCAAACCCTGTTTATGTAACATCGCCATGTGGTGAAACCAAACCATGCCTTTCTTCCAATGACTAACACAGCAAAGGTTTGGTGTCTCACTTTAGCGACGTCCCCTGCTGTCGCAGTAAGACATTTCAGCATTCCTGCGTGCGTCACAGTGATTAGTTACAAGGAGAGATGTTTAGCAATTGTTGTGAGAGAGAAATCGCATCACTGTTGAAAGAGTCACATGTCGCGCGCGCACACCGCTTCTGGAGCATATATTGGAAGAGAGAATTCAGTTTCATCGCATTAACAGGATTAGGGCCTTATTTATATGCTGGCGTAGAGGGAACTCTGTCGCAATAGTGACGGAGTTCTCTCTTCACCAACATAGTGGTCGGTCCGCCTGATTTAGATGTGGGTGGACCATAAGTTTGGCCACGGCGGAGACTACTTAACTCTTACTCTGCCATGGCCAAACTTCCCTGAAAGAGTAAGGGCCATTAGAGAACTGGCTATATCTCCCGCCCAATTAGGATTGGTGGACATATAGCTGTTTTTTACTGTCCGTCACCGCCAGGCAAACCCTGGCAAGAGACATTAAAAAAACCAACAAATGTCCCCCCCCCCCTCTGCCAAGAGATAACTCCTCCGGTGATTGGGGTGATTATCTTTTTATTTTGAAAGAGAAAATCCCGTTTTAGGATTTTCTTTTTGAAAAACAAATAGAACATTGCTGCAGGTCTCTGTCATGTTGCCAGAGCTCTGCGCCAAACACTGAAGATCATTGACAGGACCCGCCATACGACAGTTCCTGCCAGTGCTTTAGAAATGACCGCCAGCCTGGAGGTCATTTATAAATATGACGGGTGGTTCCTCCACCAGGGTGACGGAGTAATTTACTCCGTCGCCTTGGCTGAACAATGGGCCGTCTGCCAGGATTTATATCAACCCCATGTGTTACACTTAGAATAAAAGTCTAAACCAGAGAAAAATAGCGCATAAAAACTGCTCCTACCGCCTTGAGATGTGGATATATTGCTGCAATTACAGTTTACCGCTAGGACCACTCTATTCTACAGGTTAAACATGTTGAAAGAAGTGTAAATACCATGCGTCCTATTGGGATGCTGCTTTGTAATTTTGTCCAAAATGTACCCTTATTTCAGTGCACAATATTGAGCCACAGTAAAGATAAAAAAGACCTATGCTCGCCATTGAATCAGCTATATAACAATAATTGTAGTGACAGGTTTACCACATTTGGTAATAGTGCCTGGAAAATACTGCACATTTTCGAATGTTCAGACGTAGTTATTTGCTGCAGTAATTACAATCTCACAGATTTTCAGACTCACCACCATATTTTGAGTGCCCTATTACCACCCCTGAAGTCATCACTGTAAGAGACATTGCTCTAACCCTGGCTGGTCACTCAAACAGACTGTGCCTCACTTGCTGGGAAACCAGGGAAAACCTAATTCCTCTCCTCGAGCAATCCGAGCAAGAAATGTTGCAACACCTATGAAAGAATCACAGAATAACTTGCTGCTCATCTCCTGGGTAATCACAGGAAAAGACTAGCACTAGTTGTGGGATATCGACGAAAGGAATCGTGCATCACTCCCAGAGTAATAAGAGGAAAGCCATTGTACCTCTTCTGAACCAATTAGAGAAATGTTATGTTATGTTAATTAAATTTAAAACGTGCACAACTACTCAGGGAGTGCCCCGGCGCAAACCCAGTGGGGAGAGGAGACAAGGACTGCTAAAGGAAAATAAATGTCAGTCTTTTCCTGAAGAGCTTGTGGTCCTGAATACTGTGGAGGTCCAAGGGAAGCAGATTCCAGGCAGAGGCCGCCCTAAAAGCTCGCGAGCTCCCTTAAATTCTCTTGAGGCGAAAACGAGGGTTGTGAGCAAGAAGCTGCGTCGCTGAACGCAGCTGTCTAGCTGGAACATAGAAACCTGAAGCGCTTTCTCAGATAGGCCGGACCATGTCCATACAGATCTGAGTGAGTCAGGACAAGGGCTTTGAACTTGACTCTTTGTATAACGGGTAACCAGTGGAGATCCCGCAAGCATTGCCTTACACTGGTTCTTATAAGGATGTTAAGAAGAGTCCTAGCCGCTGCATTCTGGACTACCTGCAGTCTGTTCAAAAGGTATCCCAGAAGGCCTACGTACAGGGCATTGGCATAGTCAATGCATGATAGAATCATGGCACAGATAACCGTTTCCCTGGCTGACCTAGGGAGAAGCGGTAGAAACTTTCTGAGAGACTTAAGTGTGCCAAAGCACTGCCCGGCAAGCTTCTTTATCTGGGTAGAGAAGAGTAGCTTCTCGTCAAACCATATCCCTAGGTTTTTGGTGGGTTGGCCCATGGAGGTAGACATGGGATATTCCGCCAGCCAGAGCAATTCTCAGAACTGAGGGAAGAAGCTCCCAAAAAGAAGGATCTCCGATTTATCCTCGTTGCACTTTAATTGTGCCGAAGAAAGCCATTGGAAGACAGCCGTCAGACAGGTTTTGGCTACAGAAGTAGAAGAGTCACCTTTCTTCCACTTAAAAAGGAGCTGACTATCATGCGCTTAGGCGATGATCTTGGCTCCAAGCTCCTCAGCCAACTGGATCAGGGGAGTGACTTGTATATTAAAGAGAAGGGGGCTCCAGGTAGACCCTTGAGGCACTGCTGTGGTCACAATCTGAGGGGAGGAAGAAAAAGGGGGGAGCCAAACTTGTTGTGTTCTGCTCTCTAGAAAAGACTTCTGCCATTTCCAAGCCAACCCCAATATCCCAATATCCTAGAGACGGGCCGAAAGCAAGGAGTGCGGCACTGTATCAAATGTCGCAGAGAGGTCCAACAAAATCAGAGCTGGCCTACCGCCCAAATCCAAACATTCCCGAATGGCTTCAGTGACTTCGACAAGAGCTGTCTAGGTGCTGTATGTGGCTCTGAAACCCGATTGGGCCGGATGGAGCAGGCCGTGACCTCCAACATAGCTGGAGAGTTGTTTATTTACCACTTTTTCACAGACTTTCGCCACACCAGGAAGGCGAGAGATGGGCCGATAGCACAGGGAGATCGAAGGATCCAAAAACGTTTTTTTCAAAAGTGGCAGAATTTTGGCCTGTTTCCAAGCTGTGGGAACCATTGCTTCCAAGAGAGACAAATTATTAGTCTGTTAACCTCGGGGTTAACTGTCTCTGCGACTGAGGACAGCAGCCTCGCCGGGCAAGGGTTAGTCGGTGAACCCGATTTCAGAGACTTGAGGGCTATCAATGAGTCTAGCCGGGCAATAGGTAGAAAAGCCACCAGAGAGGATGATGGTTGAGAGGTAACAGTCATCCCCATCGGAGGCAGGATCCCTACAGCACAGTGATTACTGGTGTTAAAATTCGCCTGAGGAGCTTGTATCTTATCAATAAAGAAGCTAGAAAGTTTCTCGCACCAAGCAGCCAAGGCGGGAAGTGTGATAGTCTCTGCTCTAGGAGATAGAACGCTTTGAACAATGGAAAATATTTCCTTGGAGTTTTTCCTAGAGAGAGCAATGCACTCAGCATAATGGAGGATTTTTGCATGGGTTAGTGATGCATAATATGCTTTTTGAGCTTTCCATCTTGGCCAACGGGCAGTAATCCTGTCTCCAAGAGCATTCCAATTTTGTGCACCGTTGCTTCAGGACTTTAAGCTCAGTAGAAAACCAAGGTTTTAAAGGTGAATTCCTGGAGCTCCTATGATGTGTCATCAAAGACAGGCGCTCAACTGCCAGAGAAATCCAGCTAGTGAAGCTATAAAGAGCTCCCTCCAGGTCATTAAAGGGGGTTGGCCGTGTCTCAGCCAGGGTGCGACTGAAAGCAGACAGATCGATTTTAATGGAGGATTTGCCGTAGGGCCCTTGACAGGGCGGGCCTGGTAGATAGTTGCTATCGATATGCCAGGAAAACATGAATCACAAAATGATCAGACCAGGGCACTGGGAGAGGATCTTTGTCAACAATAGGAAAGTTATTGTAAATCGGATCAAGAATATAACCGCCACAATTCGTGGGTGTGAGTCGAGAAACTCCCGGGTGTCCACTGCATCCCCAGAGTCCAGGTGTATATTAAAATCCCCAAGGAGTAGAAAGTGGGTAAAGAGTAACGCACGGGGCATGATAAAATCATCCAAGGCTTTAAGAAAGGCACCTGCCGAACTGGGGGGCTATAAATCAGCATGCCGCCCAGCGAGAAGTGGGGTGAGATGGTAACACAGAAGTCCAGAGCTTCTTCCTCCTCCAACACAAGGGACTCACTCAGGTGAAAGGTCTATTTGTCACTGAACACAACTGCTACACCTCCACCCCTACCAGCTTTGCGGGCAACACGCCAAATTTTGTATCCCCCAGGGATGGCCAGCTAAATCACTGGGTTAGAGAACTCAGTGAGCCAAGTCTCAGTTATGAACAGCAGATCAAGAGGCTCGCCGGAAAGAAGGTCAAAAATATCTTGAGGGTGTTTACATAGAGAGCGGGCATTGATCATGGCCGCTCTGATTGATTGCCCCCTCTGACTATTGGTGGAGGGAGTACTAGGTGGAGGGGGGACAGCCTGCCCTGAGGAAAGGCAGAACTTACAGCTCCTACAAACAGTAGACAGGTTGTCTAAAACCTCTCAACTGCCCGAGCTGTTGAAAAGTTGTGGGCAGAGCAAGTGCAGCTCATTGCGGCTGTAGGGCCAGGGAACCGACTTGACGTGGGGGGTAAGACAAGCAGCTTGGCTGGGACTGGCCGCCTCCGGGACATTGCTGAGCGCATTCTTGTAGTAAACCCCCTCGGAAGACTAGAGCACGCATGACCAAAAATGTTATCTCTAGTTGTCCACCTGGGGGGGGGGGGGACCGTAAGGGAAGAGGCAGCCGACCGGGCTCACCCTCTCCCTGAAATGAATGTAAATACCAAATGTGCAGCGGCAATTTTAAAATAAGAAAATGTAAAATTCATAAAGTTTTCAGCAAATGTGCAAAAGGCAATTTTTAAAACCATTCAAATTCATACGGGCTTAGTGTGAACAATTCGGAGCAGCAGTTTGTGAGCAAGAATTTAAACCAAGTATAAAACTGAAATCAGTTACGAGGCACAATCCCCCCCAAAGAGACCTAGTGCCACTCCTGGGGAATCACAGGAAAAGCAATTTTACCTTTTCTGAAACTATTATACAAAGAGAATCACAGGATTCACTGGAATCACATGAAAAGCATTGTACTTCTTCTGAAGCACTTACATGAAGAGACTTGGTAAAAATCTTGTGGATTCACAGGAACAGCAGATGTACCTCTTTTGAAGCAAATAAGCAAGAGAATTGGTACCACTCTTGTCGATTCAAAGGGACAGCCCTTTAGTGCCAATATCGGCAACCTCATTTCTCATACAGCAACATACATAAATAAACCACACAACACCTTGTTAGTGGAGACAATTGCTGCAGGTTTATTTGCATAACAAATATGCCAACATGGTGGGTTATCTTACAGGCGATCCGAGGGCAGACCAGCCCCTATGCCGCCTGCCCGCCTGATGAGCCAAATTACACCGTGGCCGTCGCCAATCGGTGGTACCAATTTTGGGAGGGGCCACCCCTCCCATCAGTGGACCGCCAGTCCACTCACTTACTCACGTCCCACCGAAGGGGGGGCGGAGCGTTCCAGGCGGCCCCCGGTTGCTCCGGCCCACTACCGTCCGTAGGACTAACGGGGCGCCGTCGTACTTCCAGGGGACCCGCTAAGACATCCCTGGGTATCCTTGGCTTAGCACCCTTAATGTGCTGCTGCATGTAGTACCCTTCTGTACCTTGCAGACTCTGGATCGCCCTGTAACTCCTCCTGCAACACAAAATAATAAGTTAGATTCTTCCCCTCCCATTACCACCCTCTGGCCATCTACAGGGTAAGCGGTAGGGCGGGAAACAGCGAGACGGGCAGCAGACAAGAGGCTGCACTGTGTGCGGGGGAAGGTATTTGTACCCTTGACCTCCCCCACCACGGCCGGAAGTGATGCGGCCGACTGACCCCCTGGTCCCTAGACCGGGGGCACTAGTGTGCTGACTAGTGTGCCTTCCTGTGGCACTAAGGCGGCCGCCCTGTTGGAGGGTCCCCTTCATGGCTCCCCGGGCAGCCTTGGCATAGTGCCAATATCGGCAACCTTAGTTCTCATACAGCAGCATACATAAATAAACCACACGACTCCTTGTTAATGGAGAAAATTGCTGCAGGTTTATTTGCATAACAAATATGCCAACATGGTGGGTTATCTTACGGGCGATCCGAGGGCAGGCCAGCCCCTATGCCGCCTGCCCCCCTGATGAGCCAAATTACACCGTGGCCGTCGCCAATCGGTGGTACCAATTTTGGGAGGGACCACCCTTCCCATCAGTGGACCACCAGTCCACACACTTACTCACGCCCCACAGAAGCGGGGGTCGGAGCGTTCCAGGCCGCCCCCGGTTGCTCCGGCCCACAACCATCCGTAGGACTAACGGGGCGCTCACGTACTTCCAGGGGACCCGCTAAGACATCCCTGGGTATCCTTGGCTTAGCACCCTTAATGTGCTGCTGCATGTAGTACCCTTCTGTACCTTGCAGACTCTGGATCGCCCTGTAACTCCTCCACAGCTCTGGGGGTGGCCACCGTCACAACCAGGGCTCCCCACCAAGGTAGGCATCTTTACCTACATCCTGCTGATTACCGGGCCTTTCCCAGGTCCAACCAAAACAAGTCTTAGCCCATACAGGACCAGAGGCCAGCATGCCCCTTCTGGACAGGTGCCCCCATCCTTTCTAAACTCCCCGTGGACTTTAGACTGATATGACCTAAAGTCAATAGTTAGGTGTTGGTTCAATGTTAACATTGCCTGGCTGAAGAGCAATACCTTTGACAAGCCACTCCTGCCAGGAAGTGCCAATGCGGGTGGAAGTATGAGTTAACAAGCCCGCCTTACTTCCTCTTTCACCCAGTTATCTGTGTATAGCACTTGTCGGAGGATGTCCATTGCATTTAGTCAGTCACCACCCTAGGTGACACCTTGCCCTCCCAAACATCTGCTAGTATACCAGGGAGCAGACAGGACAGTGTGAACCAGAGGGGAACCAAAGTATAAATACCTCTCTTTTTTGAATACTGGGAATGCCAAGTGTTCTCTAATACTTTGTAGCCCATTTGTGTTTAACCCAGGGGTTTCCCCAATCTTATGGACCATAGCACCCTTGTTGGATGAGAACTTCCACAACCTGCATAGCTGCCAGCCTAGGCTATAGGGCGGGAGAAATTGCACATGTTCTTGTTACTCGACTCAATGGTACTTGTTTCAATGACCTCAGAAAGCTAAACTGCTAGGTGGACCGACTAGGATCTGAACCTGTGACCAGCGGTCGAACCAAAGCCCCTTTCAGTTCTGCAGCTCCACCTGCCTGTGAACTTGCATCACAGGGCAGACTTCAGGCACCATAACCCATACTTGAACATGCCTGAGCTAGAACACACATCTAAAAGGCCTGCCAACCGGCTAACCACCAACGTTGCAGTCCGACTGTTCGCTGACAACTCCCAAGGTAATTTCGCTTAACTGAAGCAACTGGTAACATGCCAACAATATAATCAATTTAACCTTCACTATGACTGCAAAATGTGCTCTGGTAGTTGTCCGTATAAGTGTTCTATCGCCTCCATATCAGCACTAACAAGGCAACCCGCACTCTCTTGGGAATGGTACACACCCGCACCAGCTGACAGAAAGTGCCTATTCGTGTGTAGCCCACGGCCTTACGTTTATCACTGACGGTATACCAGGATTATGTTGAAACGTAGCTGGTTCTACAGCTTAGTGCCCGTTGCACCATCACAGGTATGTCTTTGCCTAATCAGTTTCTGGTTGCAAAGCTTTATGACATTGCCAGCTCCCATCCCAGGCGAAATAAAAGGAAGCTTTACTGCTACCCCTGTGAGCCGCTGCTGGTGCTAATGATGGTACAAATAGCACCGCTAAACTAGACAGGGAGTGATCCTGAGAAAAGAGGTGGGACCATCACCACCACCATACCCCGCATGTGAATCAGTCTAGGTTTACTTTGCCATCTGCAGTAATGCAGCCACAATTCGCCGGCATCTAACCTGTGCAGTATCCTGTTCTGTGCAGTCCCCCACATGGTTCCACTAGGCATCTCTGCCTGATGTAAGTGACCCAGGTACATGGATCCGCTGCCTGGCGGCCTGCCAGTGAGAAATACATCACATACCCCATAAGTACTGCTACCTGCCTTTGCGTCTTTGCTAAAATCTTGCCTGGCATTCCTACTTGCCAAGATATACCTAGCGAAAATGGCTGTACTCGGTCAATTGACCCGACCAAACATCAAACCCACCAGCTTGGGCCAGAACCCCTGCCCCTAACTCGGCGGAAACAACAAATAAGCAGGATCTGACATAAAGGAGGGGGATCCCTGGTTGTACTTTAAAATTTCATACTGCCCAACCAAATGTGCCCCTTGGAAAGATACCACAATCGCTTTGGATTTGAGCCTCACTCAGCACAACCTTTCATCCTGGACCTACCTCCAACATGACGTGTATTTGAGCGCGCTGTCACCCTAGGGTCTGCTGGCTCTGACAGAGAAGTGACAAGATGATGCATGCTAACCTGCCCCCAAACTCCTCAGAACACCCATGTGTGCGAGCTAACCACCGACGTCTGCAAAAGTTTGCCAACCCATATAATGTTTTACTTCCCTTTGCTCGAGATGGGGCTGTCCTGTCCAAAGGAATGTGTATTGAACCATATGTGTCCTGTAACTACCTATGATTTGAGTACCACTGACTAATTCATAGTACCTGATGTTTGTAATAACTAATAGCAGATCTAACAACTTCAACAGGCATCCTCCGCTTACTTTAGGCGTGTTGGATTAAGGGGATCCAGTGAAAAGGAAGATATCTCCCTTGGCATGCCATCCCTTTAGCACCACATTTACAGCTTTATGCATGTCGCTTAAATGGTATGTGTTTAATGCTAATTAGTTTGAGTTCTGCTCTTGACAGCATCCCTTCTAACCAACAGTGTTGGAAACCACTCATGTTTGAATCTAGTACAAGTCGTCCCTGTTAACCTGACACTGTTAGACCAAATGAACCTTTTAACAAACTTCCTAACCAAAAGTATATCATGTTGCGCAACATGGGACACTGTTACTTCATCCCCATGTATGTTCTGGCATGGCAATACTGCCAAAGGTATCCCCCTTAATCCTGTTTAACCACTAAATAAAGCTGTACAAGGGAACAAAAAGTTACCCGTGCACCTCGCCGGGCCTGAGTATGGGGATGAGTCTATGTCAGATATAGCTGAAGCACGCTCTACACGGTTCCTAATTTAACAAAGTGCCGTTGCAAGAAAATTCTCCTCATATGCAAAGCTAAGTACTAGGGCAAATATTGATTTTCATAGGTATAAACATGTACCCCCAAGTCTTCATTTTATAAGAGCGCCGTGTTAGTGTCTCAGGCTTGGGGAGGGGCAGCTCATACCTTATGAATACCCTGCTGTCTGAAGTCGCAGCTAAACTTCATTACAAGTGTATGTGCTCGGGCCTGTCTAAAGAAAATGTAAATCCATTCCTACTGTTGTCCTGGAACCCACAACCACTGCTCTCCGTGGTTAAATAGCTTCCTGCTAATAATGGCTTCCTTGAAGAATGTTGAAAATTCTTGTTCTGCAATGAAAGAACTGCAAGAAGTAATGAGTTCCTTGAAAGCTAAAACCTTGTTCAAAACTCCACAAAATTACAACTATATCGCCATTTAGCATGAGTAAGAGCAACCTGTCAAAGTATCCAAACGCAACTAAGAATTCGAACCTTACCCTGAAAAGTAACATCACTGGCCTAGAAACGAGGCAAACAATGCTAGGGCCACTCAGCAGCCGCCCTCAAAATTTCCTGCTGGTTATTTGCTCCAAAGACTGGCAGGTACCTTAAGTGGTAATTATCTTGCGCCGTTATCCAAAGTACCCTCACATGCCAGGTTGCTGGTACTGCACGAGCACTCTGGCCAAGTGCGAATTGAGTTTCCTCAATATTCAGGGATAGTGACTTATGTTTTCAACATTGAAACACAGCTGCAGCTCACTGATATTACTGCAACTAATATTCTGTCACCTCCTTGGTGCATCACCTTGGCCTTCCATGACAGAGACCCTCCCGTGAACTTCCCAAGCCCCATATAGGCCCCCCTGCCTACTCGCTGCACCCTGCAGCAGGACAGTTGTGTAACTATATACCAGGACTCACCAAAGGTGGCCCCTTCAGTTTGGCCCACACCTAGCTCCTGCTGTGCTGCCAATCATAGAACATCACAACTACTAACCCTGAGCTTGTACAAAAGTGACAATTCAGACTATCCCAGGCCCCAATGTTGTAAGAATGGCGTGGGCAGCAGGCCAAAGAATTTCAATGAATATTGAATTGCTTGAATCCTGTTGATGTGATCATCTCTCAGACAGACAGTGCCCTTGTGGCAGGCTGTCGAGCACCAGTACAAGCAAGATTCTAAGCATGTGGCCTGAAGTACGCCTTGTACTGGATACACAAATGCACAAAACGCTGGCCACAACACCCCCTACTGTCCCTCCAAATAGGCTAATCCATTCTCTACTTGGAAAACGAAGGGACTTTGTTTTTGCTTCCAATCTCGGGTTGCATTTTACCTGCAGACAACACAATAACGCTTGTAATAATAAACGCCCCCCGAAACCATGATAACCGTTTGCATGCGTTTGCCATTACACCAAGCACTGCAATCCTACCCATGAACACACATCACGTGCCTCCCCACAGTGAGCTCCGGCATGCCGACCGTCAAAACTAGGTGCTCAATGGGTAAAGGGGAGCAAATACGACCAGACTATTCTCCCGGCACCACACTGCCAGCAAGAAGCTAATCAAAAATTAACTTCTGGAGACCTGCACCTACACCGGAAGCCAATTCCTAAACCCTGGGCGGAACCATTATAGCGAACAAACTGCAGAGGCCCGGGCTGCTAACCAATCACGCGTCACCCTGTTGTAATGGTGAAGTGTCACTCCTAGTCATTGAAACGTCACCTTATTACACTGAAAGTTGGAGCATGTCACACATAGCGTTCTGCCTTGGCAGTTTTGTTAACTCAAAGTAACTAACACGCAGTACACTTGTTATCCTGCTCTTGTTGTAAAGCCCTCTGATGCCGTCGGGCTAAGTCCGCACTATTTAAGACTGCAATTAACTTAAACAATCCGGACAAGTGGACCTCGGGTCCCTGCCAATGCTCACCGCATGCTCCTGTGGAACAAAAACTGCGAAAACAACTACAAGCACCTGATAACAATGGAGGGGTGAGGCCTGCACCCCATGCAGTCCAGCGCCAATATGCTCACCCACACCGACGATAGCCATAAACACATAAGCCTGAGCCCGTCCGGGAGGTGAATTTGGTTCTAATGTCTGGCATGGACTGGGACCCTCTTGATTTGGGCGAAGGAATATTAGTTAGCTGGAGCTACACCTCAGCCCCTATTCCATAGTCCGGACCGTGTGACACCTATCCTCCTAGAGATTGGGATCATGGTGCTATACGCGCAGTACCCTATGCCTGGAAACACCTAAAATACTATCCCAGCATAACCGGAAATCTGCACCGTAAATCTGCCTTAAAGAGGGGGCCTGTGACAACAGACTGTGAAGAGCCCTTGAATACTTGCCAGTTGAGAACATATCTCACCTGTGCATTTACAAGCGAGAAATATCGCTTCAGTCATGGACCCTCAGCCTGTGTTTCTTCAAGGTAAACTACCCTTTCCCAACCTTCCAATCAGAGGTACCTCCATATCGCTGAGAAAACTGACCAGTATGGGCAACTTCATAGCACCACGAGGCCCTGGTATGAGATGATACGGTGTTCATCGGAGGACTTCCCCACGCATAACAGGAGCAAAAGAGTTTGATACCACAGGGGGAAAAAGCACCCTCAGCCGCATGACATTTTCTACAATGAAGTACCTGTGTTGGTATGATGTGTTCAATCACTGCGTAAGATCCGGGCACTGGATCTTTGCCTGCCTTCAGGGTTGAACTAAGAATAAATAATTATTTTAGTTCTTAGTGACTTTTTTTTTTGCGCAACTAACCGAGAAGTCGGGTATAAGAGCGCTTTACATGAGCACCAGTTCCGTCACAAGTGAACACATTAATTTGTAAGGCACTGGGAGATAATTGATTTGACCAGAATCACAATATTTTGAGCGTCGTTGCAGAGACTCAAACCCGGTTCCCCAGCTTCGAGGTCGACCGCTTTAACCGTAAGGCCATGGCCCTGTACATTATATGCATTCTAAAGCACACCCCTCCGTCCTTGCACTTGTAAGGTCAGCCCATGTCAACCCTTCAAGGAGCATGTGTAATGTACCTCGGCCCAGAGGTCTTGGTGTGCTACAACGATGTAACCGATCACTGTCTAACTAGGGATGCAAAGTCACGTGTGAACAACCCACTGCCCGCGCCGTGTGTAGGGACCACAGAGTAATCTCGCTGAGAAGAGACGCTATGGTCTTCCACAAGCATGTAATGGTCATCATTGAACATCACAATCACGAGCCAGACCACGAAGGGACCAAAATCGCACAAAACATCCCCAGCTGCGCTGCGCACATTTTCCTCAAGGAGCTCCATTGTCTGTGCGCACTGCATGCGGGGCCACTCAGCAGTTTGTGCCGCAGCAGCGCTCCGAACCTTCAATCCACTCATTGGAAGTCAAACGCATTAACGATCAGGCTATATACTAACGAGGGCATTGAATCCAGGTCCCATATATCTCCGAACACACTATCCTGCAAACAGATGTGGCCTAAAATGCTCGGTATGCCACATCCCCCTCCAGCACCAGGCCTCGCCTGGGGACAAAGCGCCAACCACACATAATATAACCAAATGCCCGCCAACGCATGCGCCCTGCGGCTTGGCCTCTGCGAGGGATTACCTGGGGAAATAAAATTCAGTTTGAGACTTTTAACCTGAATGCCACCCAGTGCTGTGAAATCGGCTCAATCTTTCAAGCTTGTCTCAAATAGCACAATATTGTACTCGTAGACCGCTGTTGCCAGCAAAGAGCTGCGATGGGATAGCAACCCCATAACTATGGAGGGGGGCGCCCCCCGCCACCCAATACCACACACTGCCCGCGACCGCCCCCAAGAGCCACACCAGGATGCCGTGCCCTGCCATGCCGTGGGCCCTTGGTCCACGCTGAATCCCCAGCACCACACACACCACCAGGCCAAAGGGGTTCGGGGCATCTGGGGCCCGGAACGCCCACCCATCACGCCCCATGCGAACCAGCTTCTACACTAGATGGGAGCCACTGACTGCAGGAGGAGGACCTGGGGGTGGGGGGCGATAATGCCCATACAGTCACCGGGACCAAAACCGACATCTCCCGGACGAACCGCACGCCCGCGCGCAACCTGCACCCGTGTGTCGTGGCCAAAACAATTCCAATCTCAGTCAATTATTACCATTTCCTAAACTGTTAGTTCAAGAAACCGAAACATCGTAACACCAGGAATTGAAAGCTTAGCCTTGAGAGAGAGAGTCTCAGAGCTTAACCACTAGGCCACAGGGAATCTAATCGTAAAGCGCACCGTAGAGCATGCAGCACAGGCGCGAAACCCAACTCAAGAGTGTGAGAAGCTCCGCAGCTGACCTTCACCCACCACCCTGAAAACAAGGGACCCACGCGGGGCCGGGGTGAAGATCCGGCCCTAACCCGGGCGAGACTAGGAAGGCGTGGGGTGCTGGATAAAACGCTGGAGCCTCGCAGGCCCGACCCTGGATCCCAGAAAAAGCGCCCGGGTGAAACCTAGTGACTGGAGGAGTCATAGCTGGCTGCACGTGCTGCCCAATGGAAGCTGTCCCGCTCGTCACCACCCAGCAGTAGGTCATGAGGCAAACAAGCGGGTAGGGTAGGGTTTAGCTCCTCAAACTAGAGTCAGGGGCTTTGATCCTCAGGCCACGTCTTCCCTGTATGAGAAGCGTGGGACCCGTGTGGTGCACCCGCTCTGCTCCTTCTCCGATGCGGACCACACAGGCAGTGTGGCCAGGAGGAAATGCCGGCGCAGACCTGCAAGGCCTTGCATGACCACCGAGGCCGACCCCGTGGTGGTTCTGCACGAAGCGATCGGGCCCCCCGCGGGACCCGAAAATCACACCCTCTACCTCCCGGGAGAAGTTGGGGAGAAAATATTGCGGAATTAGCTGCACTCCCCCATGCACCAACCGGCCCCGCAGCGGGACTCAGCACTCGCTCTGCCATGCATCGGCAGCGGAGGGTGCCACACGCCTCCTTGCCCCCTTCCCGCATCGGCAGACCCCGACAGGTCAGCAACAAAGGGGGGGGGTGCCCAGGCTGCCCCCCCCCCAAAGCAACAATGGCCGACGTGCGCCGAGGCCCCGTATAGGCTGCAGTCATCCAAAGCACACCAAAGGGAGAGGGAGGGGCGCGTCGCAGGGTGGAAAAGCTACCATGTGCCCCCCCCCGGAGCTGCTACCCCTGGCCCCCTGGCGGATCGCACTATCGGCACTGGCCAGGCTACGGAGTCTTGCCTCCACCGCCAAGGCACCTGGAGGGGAGGGGGGTCGATGACTCGCCGCATTGCAGCTCCTGGGGAGTCTTAAGGCACCTCTAAACAGCGAGACGGGCAGCAGACAATAGGCTGCACTGTGGGCGGGGGAAGGTATTTGTACCCTTGACCTCCCCCAACACGGCCGGAAGAGATGCGGCCGCCTGACCCCCTGGTCCCTAGACCGGGGGCACTAATGTGCTGACTAGTGTGCCTTCCTGTGGCACTAAGGTGGCCGCCCTGTTGGAGGGTCCCCTTCGTGGCCTGCCGGGCATCCTTGGCAGTACCTCTCCTGCAGCAATTACAGGAAAAGACTGGTATCACTCCTGTGGAATCACAGGAACAGCAGTGTTACGTCTTCTGAAGCAAGCACAGAAAGAGACGTGGTTCCACTTGTGTGGATTAACCGGAAAAGATGCTATGCTTAGTTTTAGTCTCCAACGTTCTCAAGCTGTTTGAGTGCACGTTTTTTGCTGACATGTGGAACATTTTGAGCTAAGCCATTTTCTGCAAGTTTGTTTGCTGACCTTCTCTAGCAAGAGGTTCTTTTCACATCACTCCACAAATCCAGATTCTTTGGCATTTTCACTTTAAAGATCAACAGTGTTGGGTTCTCCTGCTGACCTTACAGAACAATCTAAGATAAACAAATACATCCCAAAGCGGTATATCATCCAGTAATAAAGCCATTGTAATTTATGGTTATTTGAAGATAATAGGAACCGGACAATATTTTGGTCAGAATTGCGTTTTATAAGGCATATAATATGGTTTTTCTAAATATGGTTTTATATAATTGTTTAATTTAATATATTTGCATAAAATGTTAAACTAATTTAAACTATAGCAGTTATTTTATCACATTTAGATAATAGTATGATGAAATGTGTTCTTATTTTTTCTACAGTTTGTCATTTTTAATGTGATTTTTAAAAATATAATGAGTCAATTTTAATTTGGTAATGGGTTGTTGTTTAAAATATTAAATATTGTTTTAAATCTTCATTACGTTTTATGGTAATCTTTTTTCTAATTGATAATTACTATGTAAATTATTTTAATTGATTAATAGCTATTTTAATGACGTTTTTTAATCAACTGGAAATTAGTTGATCATTTAATGTGCTTGTAACATTTAGAAATGAATTTTAAATGTATTTGTTTTCCTTTTGATTGTTTTATTTAGTAATTAATTTAATATTAATGTTTTAATTGTATATTTTTAAATTAATTTCAAATGACTGGTGGTTGTTTTTGGGTAGTGTACTCATTTTAAGTGTTTTTATTTTGGTATGTATTTTTTGTTATATAATTTATTTTTAATTTAATTTATCTTGTTTACATTTATTGTTTAATTTTATTAGGTTTCAATATTTTTTATTTTGTTTTATATTTAAATACTTTTATAGAAAGTTTAGCAGTTGTAATAGTGTCAGACCTGTCAGCATTCGAGTGGTCTTCCCCCACACATTTTTCTACTTGCCTGCAATTTGTGCTGAAATTCGTTTTTGTTGGCCTTAGAACTCTATGCACCTTACAACTGCTAACCAGTGCTAAAGTACTTGTTCCCATACCCCTAAGCATGCTTTGATTGGCATATACCTAATTGGCATATTTAATTTACTTGTAAGTCCCTTGTAGTGAGGCCAATTGTCCACGAAGCGTGATGCCGTCTAGGCAGCTGTGAGCTCTATAAATAACATACATTTTTTTTAAATATATGCAAATAGCTTAAGAATATTTTAGCAGACCAGTAGCTTGCAGCTTTTAGCACAATGGAATATTTAAGCAACAATTTAATATATTTTGGATGTGAAAGCACACCAGATGGTAGCACCTTAGCATATAACGAGACCTGACTTTAAAACATGTGGCTTTTGTGGGCATGGCCAATGCAGAGGCAGGATGGTGGTGTAGGGGTGAGTCCAGCTTGAACAGCACCTTTGGTTGGCCGTTCTCCTCCCTGGGGGAGAATCAGAGCACTAAAGAAGACCACTAAACCTACTTATTGTGGTGATTTCGAGGGGCTGAATGCGGCTTACCGGCATGGGCAACCTTGCTTGGAATTGCGGCAAGTCTAAGTGAGGTAGACTCAGAAAGGGTGTCAGCTGCAGCCATGTTGTGAACTACTGGACCCCTGAAGAAAGAAAGCGAGCCCACCCAGGAGTGTTAGGTGGCCCACCAGCGTGGAGAGGTGAATGGGGGCTGTGCTGCCGAACACAAGGCCAATTGGAGTATAGCACAGGAGTAAATTGCCTCCTCATACATATATTTGACAAGGCCTCAGACTGACCTCTGCAGCAATTCTATGATCTCTGAGACTCGAGGAGTTGTCCCTGCTTTCTCTTGGCAAATAAGAGTTGATATCAGGGGAACGCTTGAGTCAGGATGCACAGCTAACAAAGTGGAAGTATCACAGGACTACACATATTGATTTCACAGATCGAGGAGAGCTTCCTCGATCTGCACAGCCCATGCCTGAAGCCAGGAGTAGCGTCCCTATCTGTTTTGAATTGAGGGTGCATCACATCATAAATAGACGCCAAAGGGAAGAGCGTCCCACTAGTAAAAGGATCTGAAGTAACTGTGGGGCAGAACGCACAACCAAGCACTTCATCCAGACAAAATCCCTGAACAACTTGCTTTGGTGATCGGAATAGTAGCAAAAAAGGGTGACAACCTGCCTCCCAAAGAAAGTCCGAAGGTTTGCCTATCGGAGCTTAATCAAAAGAAATCCGAAACCTTCTCCTCCCAGTTACAATCTCTGAAAATAGAGATAATCACCACCTTTGCAGCTAATAATAAACAGATATTGACAAAGACTTACAAGTGATTGCTGAGATGGTCTCAACAATGGAAAATGTCATAGCTAGCATGAGCCAAGATGTATTGAATACCCAATCAGTAATTGTTTGCATGGAGGAGGAATTGAAAGACCTGAAGGAAAAATGTGTGGAGTTGGAGGACAGATTGCGCAGGGACAACATGAGAATATGGACCATGAAGGAGACAGAGGAACACTCAGGCATGGAGTTGTGCTTCATATTACTTTTCAGGTCCCTGCTACAAAAGGATTATAATTTTGTAATCCCAACAAACAAATAGTGGGGGCCCGAGAGATATCCTGTGGCCTCAACCATGATTTATTCTCATGAATCTTAGATCATCTACTTTGAAGGATACCATTATCAGAGAAGCAAGAGGACTGAATGAGTTCTCCTTCAAGGAAAGCAGGGTGTCCCAATTTAAAGACCTCCCACGAAGGACACTCAACAAAAGGTGAGCACTGGTCCCCATCACATAGGAACTCAGCAAGAGACAGTTCTGCTACAGCTTCTCCCTTGCCGTGCACTATGGTTTCAAATTGTCTCTAAGTCCCATACGATTCACTCTCTTGAGGAAGGATACAAGTCCCTGGGACTGAGCAATGTCTCCCAACCACCACAATCCCAAGTAATACGAGAGGTAGCACGGAATCTGAGAGAGCATTGGGAGGAAGCCTACTGGACACCGATAACAGCAAGGAAAAACTCATCGTCTGGACCTTTTGGTTCATCTGGCCATTTAATACATACATAATAATTGCAATGATTGCTTCTTGGTGTGGATGCCTAGGGGTCCAGGTATTGTAGCTGGCCACAATGCGCTTTAGCCACATGTCAATGATGTATCTAATCCGTTCCCTGTTACTGTTGACTTTGTTCAATTACTAGTGATTAGTTGAGGAAAGTTAAATGTTTACTCATGGGACATGAAAAGTGGCACAGTAGGATCAGTTGACAAAATGTTGGTAATATAGTCAGACCCCAACAAGGTAATAGTCAGTAGGACTTCCCCTGCAGAGCCAACATGATGAAAATGAGATCTTGGAATGTGAAGGGATTAAATTTCCCTATCAAAAGACACAAAATCTGAAAATCCATTAAGACAATACAAAGCAGCCTGATCTGTCTTCAGGAAACTCACCTTCTCAAAAAGGATACAGCCAGAATGAGCAACAAGCTATACCTGCACTAATGTTATGTGGTAAGTAAAAGCAAGAGAAGAAGATAACTGTATAGAGATCTTTATTATGTATTACATAGAGTCATCATGGATAGCAAATTGAGTAGGTTTGTTTACGTACAAGGCTCTATGCAAGAGCATGAAATATGCCATACTCACTACCTGCACCAAACACAGGATAGGAATAATTATTCTTTAATATACTTGATAAAGTGAGTGGTGGGGCCTGTGGGAACTGTTGTAGGTGGTGGATTTTAACATAATCTCAGATGCTGCATTAGATAGAAACCCT
This sequence comes from Triturus cristatus, assembly GCF_964204655.1. Lineage (NCBI taxonomy): Eukaryota > Metazoa > Chordata > Amphibia > Caudata > Salamandridae > Triturus > Triturus cristatus. Next base: position 564,578,768 of record NC_140590.1, read on the forward strand.
CAGGACTGATACATCCATGGGGCAATGTCAAAATGAGTTTTGGGGAGACTGCAAGAACAAGGGCTGCTGGACATTTGGCAGGAACTGTACCCTCAAGATGGAGAGTACATGTTCTTCTCGCATATCCACAGATCATTTTCATGGATGGATCTAGGATACAGATAGAAATGATTGCACTCTCCGAACATTCTATACTCACATTGGGGGCAAAGATAGGAATTAATGTTAACAAAAGGAACAGTCGGAGAGTTGATAGATCCCTTTTCAAGGGGAATTTGGCACCTCAAAACCTGAAAGAGGGCATTGTAGAATATTTTGACAAAATGACACAGGGGATTTTTCACCCAGTACGTTGTGGAAGGCCTTTAGGATGTTATAAGAGATCAATGTATAGCAGTGTAAGTTACGCAAAAATGAACCTGCAGCCTAACTAAATTAAAACTGGAGATGGACTTGAAATCCGCTGAAGAAAAATATAGGTCTACATGGTCTTTCACCTCCCTCAAAATGTAACATCTTTGAGGGGCCAATTAAACATTTTAATTCTAGAAAAAGGCATTCTTATGTCTGAAACAAAAATTCTACGAGAACGTCAACAAAGACTACACTTCATTAGTACAACAACTTAGAGTGCCATCCGCCAGTCATAGAATTACCAATGTGAAAGACTACTAGGGTACTTTTCAGGGACTATTATCAAATTGTGCATGCAGAGGACACCATGAATTCGATAAGCCAGGATTCTTATTCACGGTTGGACTTCCATCACTGTTTGGTAGTATAAGGGAAGTGTTCGAGTCCCACATCGCAGCTGAGGAAGTCTTGGCAGTAATTAAACATTTGGATTCCAACTAGACTCCAGGTACTGGTAGTCTTACTAACCTCTTCTATAAACATGTTCATTCTGCTCTCAGACCACAATAAGTAAAGTTCTTCAACTCATTTCTACTATCTAAAATGGTCAGACTCTCAATGAGGGAGGCAAACATTACCTTAATACACAAAAATGACTTTCCCATGGACCTCCGTGCATACTACAAACCAACAGATCTACTTAACATAAAAATCCTCTCGAATAGACAAGTGCCACATAAGCCCCATTTGAGCCTCTAAGATCAGTTGGGCTTTATCCACAGAAGGCAAACGTTTGACAACATTAGGCTGGTATTGCGCCTGATTGAGAAATAAAAAAATGGAAAATCCCCATGGCCATATTGCCCTTAGAAACCTAAAAAGTGTTCAACAGGGTCATTTGGTCCTTTATGAGTCATTTGGTCATTACGATAGGTCTAGGGCCAAACATTAGGGATTTTACTGAGGCCAACTGCAAATCTCCAACAGCTAAAATGACAATCACTCGCCTCTAGTCAGAACCCTTTCCTCTGGGAAGAAGGACACGACAGGGATATGCCCTCTCCCTATTAGTATTTTTCCTAGTAGTAGAACCTTTGGAGGCTAAGATGAGGGAATGTGGAGACATTAAAGGCATGCTATTGTCGTGCAAGGGTAGGCAGCATCAAATTAATCTTTTTGCAGACTATTCTTTTGACCATGTCAGACCCCTATTATGTGTAGGATTAAGTCAGGAAGTGAAACAATGAGTAGTTAAAATCTCAAACTTTTATTGGGTTATATGGGGAGATTAAATACCTGGGTATTTATAATACACCATCTCTGTTAGGGGCTAACAACCCAAACCTCTTCACTGGTATTAAAACTGATCTGCACTGCTGGCAACCCATGTGCACCTCGTGGTTGGGCAGAATAAACACGGTCAAAGTGAATGTCATCCCTAGATTCTTAAATTTGTTCCAGGCTTATCTGGTTGTGATTTCTAAGGAAGACATGACCGATCTCCAGGGAATTATTGATTCCTCTAGCTGAGCTGGCAAGAAGGCACAGGTTTCCAGATTGGTGTGATATGCAGTTAAAGGATCGGGACACCTAGCACTACCAACATCACCCGGGAATTATCAGGCAGCTCAACTTCATATCCTTTTAGAATAGTCCCTTGGAGAGACTGAGAAACACTTTATGCATACGGAGGCAGAATTTTTGAATCGGGACCCTTGGGATGTAGTGTCTGCTCCTTATGCCAAAGGTGAGGGTACGCCCTCCACCCATTATTTGAGACATGGGATAAGTTAGTGAGAACAGAAGCTCTTTCTTAATTCCTGAGTTTTTCTCTGGGATGCACTGAGAAAAATTTAGCAAATAGCACCAGAGTGATAGTAGGATGTTGAGGGATCTATTCTATGAGGGTAAAATTAGGTTCTTTGAGGAATGGTTTGACAAATCAGTATTTATGCACTATTTTCAAATTCACCTCTGGGCTTTATTGCCTCTCAATAGGGCAGCGGGATCAAGAGGACTTACCCATTTCGAAAAGCACTTTAGCAATTACACCTTCACAAACTGACAGGATTTTAATATATACCCCTCCCTGTCTGGAGTGGATCTTCAAGAGAGATGGGCATACATGAAAAATCGGATGGGATTCTGGGAAGGGAAATTTCAGTGTGTCAACGTCAGGAGATTTTGGAGGGTATCCCTAAATAGATGAGTAGTACAGAGACACAATGGACAAACATATGACCATAGGGTACAAAACCTTGATGAAAGCTAAGGCCCTGTACAATAGGAGGGATGGGCAATGTTGGCAGAGATGTGGACAAGACTGGCATGACTTACTTATGTGGAGGTTTTGCCCAGTGCTCACTGTCTTTTGAAAGCCATATGTATGGGAGTCCTGGGATTCCCCTTCCCCCCAAACCGGGCAGCACTGATTTTGGGACTAAAAATGGTGAGGTTGATGGAGTTTTCAACTCCAGACTGGTCAGTCGTAATGAATTTGTCGTTAGTAGCAAAGTAACTATTTGCCTTGAAATGGAAGACATAATCTTCACCCAGTTTACAGGAATGGGCAGCTGTTTGCTATGTCTTGGGACTTGAGGTGTCGGGATAGTAAATCTGACACACTGTGGAAATCTCTACTTATAAATTTAAAGGAGGGATCACAAACCTTGGCTTGTCCCAGGTCACATGACTGTTTGATGGTAGGAATAGGCTGATGGATAAATCTGAGAGGATTCTGAGTCGTAAGAGATGTATTTGGGCACAGATGGAGGAAACAGGTTGTCCTCTGCCTGCTACGCACACATTATTCTCTCTGTTTATTGTTACTGAAGTATTTTTTAATCCATGAGTGGAGGGTGGGAAGTGCCAGGTCACTGTAGAGAAATATCTTTCTTCAATGTGAAGTGTCATATAAGCCAGTGACTTGATTTTATTCAATTTTGGGAACATTTAAAGGAAAGAAAAATATGTGGCTTTTTTGCCAAAATATATTTGTGCTCTCAAATTCCCCTTTAAAGGTAATGACATTAGAGCTATTTTGAGGCATGGGCTACTGGACCAATTACCTACGTCCCTTATCATTAAGCCCGCACCCCCCATAAAGTGATCAAAACAGAAGACTGTATCTCGCTCTCTCTTGTTCTCTCTTTCTGTGTGTTAGCCTTTTCCCCTTGCCCCTTCTGACCTGTCCTTTCCATACACATCCCACAATTCTCAACCTCTCTATCTGTCTCTTTCTCCACCTCACCTACATCTTGCTCTATCATCCCTTTCCCTTTCTTGCTAACGCTTCTTTACCTCTCCCCTCTACTCACGTTTCTCTACTTCATCTCTCCCTCTTCCTCTCCATCTTCTTGTATATTATCTCTTTCTACCGGGCCAGACACTACATCCCTGCGTTTTTCTCTAACTTACTTCTCTACATACCACACTCTCTGACTAGCTGTCACCTCTCTATACCACCCAATACCTTTATTTCTCTGTCTCACCTTTCTGTCCCATGTCTCATTCCTTTACCTAAACACTCAATTTGTACCTGTCTGTTTATACACGGTTACTTACCTTCCACACTATTGCTCTACCTTTACACTCTCTGTACTTCACACCTCTCTTTCAATACACCTCACTGCCCCACAGCACTTACCTCTCATGACCTCAACTTGCCACCTCTCTCTCTCCGTTCCAACCTCTAGATCTCTAGCTCTCGGTCAGCTCTCTCTTACTCTATGCCTCACTAATTTGTTTACCTGTCATTCTGTGCTTTACATTTCTGTTAGTGCTATCTCTTTATAACTCACCACTCTTTCTATCTTATTTCTCTCTAGACCTTGCCCCTTACAGGCCTACATTTAAAAATACATGCCAGGACTGTAAAAAAACAAACAGTCAGGTGGGTGAACCTCATCGACCCTCAGTGTACGCCACTTCTTTCTATTTATCTGTTTCTTTCTCCCTGTTTCTAGCTCTCTCTACTTCACTTCAAAACCTTAGCTATCACTCTACCCTCTTTCTCTGACTACTTCTCTGTCTTTTTACCATTCTGCATCTGCTGCTCTGGTTACCCCACCTGTCTCTTTTTACGTCAGGTCTGTCCTACTTCACCTGTCGCAGTACCTCATATCCAGTGCTTTAAATGGAAAAAAATAAGTGTAGGTACTCACCAAAAGGAGCGGTGGATTGGGGGTGAAGTTTAGGCTGGGCATAAGGGCAATGCTAAAGGCAGAACAAGGGACAGGCTAGCTTTTTGACCTTGCCAAACTTTGGGTGCAATAAATCTGCATGCATGTTAGAATGTTAGATGTAGTTATCAAACTAACCATTTATATAGCACTTACTAATAAATGTTTATTAATACCCAAAGTAACCCTTTTTAGCAAACTTAAAATAAGAAACGTTTAAGGAAAAACAGTGAAGTTCTAAATATATGCTTGTTGTTTGTATGCATGTCCTTGATGCAGGGTCATAATTCACTAAACTATATTACAAGGATGTTAACTTGTGATCTCAAGGTAACAAAATGATCCATACAACAAAAACAGTAGTCAACTGAGCCATCTACGTAAAACAACAAATCTGTGATCTTCATGCTGCATGCTGTGCTTTCTAACAAATGCAAAAACAACAGTTGATGGACAGAATGCAGAACAATGTCATACATTCACCCCAGTACAGAGATCTGGGCCTAAATCCATCGTTTTTTTGCTCACCATGCCATTCCAGTTTGAACCCAGCCATATGCAAATCAGTCTTGACCCTGTGCCTCATGGGAACAGTCCAGCTTGAACTGCCAGGCCAGGTCCTCCCTGGACTGGAAACAAGCATCCTAGGACCGGTTTCGGGGTTTCACCCCTCTTCAGCCAGGATAGCTTGATTCCAGTGGCATGGAGAGCACGGGACTCACGTCTGAGAATACCCGTCCCACTCGGGGTGACAAATGCAAAAACAACAGTTGGTGGACAGACGTGGGTCCCTTGCTCACTGTGCCACTGGATTCAAGATAGCCTGGCTGAGGAGGGTTATGAACCCGAAACCGGTCCCAGTATGCTTGTTTCCGGTCCAGGGAAGACATGGCTTGGCAGTTTGTGCTGGACTGTTCCCATGAGGCACAGGGTCAGACTGATTTGCATATGGCCATGTCTGAACTGGGGTGGTGGAGTGAGCTAAAGAATGATGGTGGATTAAACCCAGATCAGTTGACTGGGGGTGAGTGTTTGATTTGCTCAAACGCTCTGTCCATCATCCCCTTTGGTATCGCTGTGCTTTCGAACAGGCACAATGATCCTCTATGCAATGCTATGGCAAGTTGAACCTTTGGTTAGAATATACACAAATGTTTCCAGCAAGTGCATTAACCACCAGATTTATCCACTTTATTGCAACTTATGTTGCCCCGAGCTTGCTTACTAAAGAGAAAGCACCAGGCTCCCTGTCTCTCACCATTAGTGAGTGCGCAGGTGCAATAACGCAGGCAATTAATCAGGCACTCTTTTCATTCTTGGCAACAGGGGGTGTTTCTGTCAAACCTGTAAACCTGAAAACTATAGTTGCTTTTCAAGGGAATTACTTTGTATAACTTTAACGAGCAGCATATTCTATATCTCTCTCTGCCTCTGGGTTAGAAATGTTGACACAGAGACACTGGTGAAATTGCTGTTGATGGCTCAGCCTTTCAACATTCCATTTTATGTGGCTTAAAAGGAGTTGTGGACAGAGTAAATACACTGCAGATGTGATATCAGCAAGAATAAGGTATCTACTGGGGTGAGCTGGTTTCACTTTGTGTAATTAAAAAAAGCATAATGATCTGTAAAATAGTGCACATAATGAAAAAACGTCTCAGTTGGATTATTCAAACTGTGGTTATAATCTTTTGTTGGTGTTACTTTGCAGTACTTCTGGCGTCCCCACGTGTGTTAATTCAGATAATAATTTATATTGTATGTCTCATAAACTTACTATAGCAAATGTCCAATTTATTCTTGCATTCTCAATTGTCGATGAAATAAATAATACAAAGAAAAGGAACAGGCTTTCGCGTCAAGTTTCAAACGGCAATCAAAATATGACTACTGACATGAAGTCCGATCAGGAAATGTTTTTTTTTTTCAAATTAAATATGCTTGTTCCAAAACAACATGTATAGACGACAATCTAAGAGTGCCAAATTGATGAAAATGCTCTGTTTTCCTGCTCTTGGTGTCTGATCACAGTGTGCGATACATTGCAACCATGAGTGTGTTATGCTCACACATACCTAGCCATGCATTACATTTAATGGCTTTTGATAAAAATACAGCCATGTACATCTGTGTGGGATCTAAGCCCAGATGGTTTAGCGCTGACTGCAAACATCTCTGTTCAAAGAGCATATCACATATTTCACTTGACGTACCTTCTCTTCCGTCCAAGGTCAATAAAATAGGGATCAGCAAGTTGGGTAACGAGAGCCCATATTATTTACACATGTGAATTGCCAATTCGGTTGTGGAGCAATTGTTAGAGATGGTGAAAGCAACCTTAAGCGTTCTTTTGACCTGTCCATGGGATAATGACACTATCCTGAACAATGTTGAGTTGGCCTAACGGCTAGGGCGCGCGACCTCGGACCTGGGGAACTGGGTTCGAGTCTCGGTAATGACGCTGAACATCCTGTGATTCTGGGCAAATCACTTAATCTCCCTGTACATAACAAAGAATGAATGTGTGTCCTTATGTAATGTAACTAGTGCTATGTAAAGCGCTCTGATACCTGATTGGATTCGGGTCAAGTTCGCGCTATATAAAACTCTGCAAAAACAATAAAAATGTGTTCCACACCCCCGCCCAGTAGGTTTTACAGCCCCCTCACTGTGATCAAAGGATAAACTAATCACCTGCAGCCACACCCCTCCTCTGATGACTTCCAGAGTAGCACATAGTGTGTCCTGATGGCAAGAACTGCTGTTCTGGAGCTCTTTTGTCAGCTCAGCCCAGGTTTTCACTCTGATTAAATCCATGCAGAGTGTGTTGAAGGGGTTGCCGAGGTACGGGTTGATTGATGAAGGGGGCGCTGCCTGCCTTGAAGCCAGGCACCCAGGAGTACTGGTACATTCCTTGAGCTAGGAAAAGGGTCAGTACTCAAGAGGAGAAAATGAAAACGTGCCTGTACTTGGTACCTGTAAGTGCCGGCCCATTTAAAGCACAGCTGATATCTCTTTCTATCGCCCGTCTCCTGCTACTTTACCTCTATAGGTTTGCCATGCCCTTTACCTCTCTCTTCCTCTACTTTCTTCTGCCCCCTCCCATTTCTATTACTCAGGTAAGCCAGAGTTCATTGTCTAGCCACATGCATGTACACAAAAAAAACATAAGAGGAAGGTCAAGGTGGGGGAAGAAAGCCATGGAAAACATTATTAGATTTGGTCCAATGGAATGGTGAAAACCCTCCAAGCAGTGCTTTCTTTTTCTGTGTTGCAGCCAAAATGCCAGTTGAGAAGAGGAATTTATCTGAGATCACTAGTATCTAGCATTTAAAGTTTCAATGCAAGTGCTTTGGGCATGTGTCTCATTGAAATACTATGCACTAGCCCGCTAAACCTCCTTCAAACCACCCTTACCATGGGGCATATTATCAAGCCAGTCGATAAAATTATCGCCGCTTTAGCGGCAGAAAACTGCCACTAAAACGGCGATAATGGGCTTGATAATATGCTGCAGAGAATTCCAATAGAAGCCCATGTTAGATTTCCTTCACATCTAACATGGGCTTCAATTGGAATTCCATAGAGCATATTACCAAGCCCATTATCACCGTTTTAGCGGCAGTTTTCTGCCGCTAAAGCGGCGATAATTTTATCGACTGGCTTGATAATATGCCCCCATGTGTTTTATCCAAAGGGATTAACAGGCTAGTCAGACACTGAATTCCAAGTAAAATGTTGTTGGAAGAAAATCAATCCGGACCCAACCACAAAAAAGAAATGGCTTTATTGAACCTTGTTAAAGCTTTCTTTGTGTGCTATTTGGCTAGCTGACGATTACCAGCTTATGCTTTTGGCTGTTTTTGTGTTTCTAATTTCTTTAAAAGTTTAACATATCATTTCAATATGTTTGGCCACCTGAAGGCTTGAATTAGCAAAAAACGTGTGATGAATATATTGTTGTTCCAGGCAGATGCCAAAATATACGTCTACTTAGGGCTTCAAAAACACTGCATGGCTTCAATTGTGTACATGTTACTCTTCCTAGGGGTGTATTGCATTATGGTGCACTTTCCATCTTTGCGCCATGGTGCACCTTTAAATATGTGTGCTGCGTGCAAACAGTGAAAGTGCATTGTATTACCGTGAATGCACTGCCCCCAGAGCTGTCGCGAACTAGTGCTCCCCTGGGGGCAGCGCATTCAAGTTGAATATGGAGTGGCTGCCTCAAAGCTGCTCCGTATTTCACAGTGTAGGCGGCTTCTGACCTGCCTGCACTTTAAAGTGGGGGGAGAGATCCCTTTGCAGGTGGGTGCAGTGAGTGACTGCACCCGTCTGCAAGGGGATGTCTAATCTAGTGGATCCAATGGATCCTCCTTCTCCCCTCCAGAGGGATGCCTTTAGGTGGCGCAATGAAAGTGCTCCATTATTTTTGCTGTACATTTTCAGTGAACCCTCTAAAGGCTTGTGTACCTCTGAGCCCGCATCCATAATACAGCACGGGTGCAGAGGCAAAGTGATTCCTTCTGCCCCATGCAAACGAGGGAACGCCCTCTAATAATAGGGTAGGCTATTACACTTGTGCGGTCCCTTCTGTGATACCAAAGGGCCCCGGGGATGCACACAGGGGGCACACAAACCTGTTGCACCCCCAGGGCACTCTCTGTCATATGGCCCCTGGAGTCATATCACTGTAAGAAGGCACTGACCCCTGCGTTGGGTGTGCCCTTCACTTACATATGCCTTAAGACAAAAAATAGCCAGTACTTCAATCCTAAGGAGATCAACACGCGGGTGCAACATGTGCACGTTTGATCGGCGTTACAGAAGGCACCGCACAAACATCAGAAAAAGCGCTCTGGGGGTGTGTATGGGCAGAAACGGCTGTTCCACGCCAGGGCACTTGTTCAAAAAGCATTGTGCTCAGATTATTCAAGATATCCGTCTTTCTGTAAGATCATGCGATATGTCTATACATCAGAACAATCACTGGTGTCATTCTCGTGTTTTATAAACATTCTGCTGTCGCTAAACCCCTAGATAGTTCACTTTTGAAGTAATCATCTGGTATGGTATTCGGCAAAACACATTGGTGACGCAAGGATATCCCCAGGCCACCGTTTGAGCTGCCACGAGAAGTCGCAGGCGCTCTCCTCCCCAGCCCCCCTGTCTCTGAAACCAGCACGCCCCTGGATTTCACTCTGGATCACTTTCTGGTTATGGTGAGCTTCTCTGTGCACCAGTCGTGTGTGTTCTGGCTGCTGCAGTTTATCAGCTCCGGCGCCCCAGCACAACTGTGCATTAACAACACGTGCCGTAACCACAAGAGCACCGGAAGTGGTGACTGCCACGAGGCCTGTGGTCACTGGGAAGTATCATAAACAAACAGAGGTTCCCACACCTTCAGCTCGCCGCAGCTGTAGCAGTTACTGTTTCACTGGCACTTTAATCAAACGCCATCAATAATGTATGCGTCTCTTGCAGCGCATCAAATATGTATGTGTCCTGCCCCCGCCAAGCCACTTCTTCGAAAGGTGGATTTATGGGAGTTCACCCACCTCACTTTGGAGCTTAAAATATCATTTGCAAGGGCCACATTTCGCTGTCCTAGTGCTGCATATTTCTAGCTTGAAGGGCCCCGGGGTGCTGCTGTCTCATTGTTGATGGGGTGCAAAGTCCCAGGCTCAAAGCTTTCGAGCGCTGCCTGACTGGAGCCGCACTCCATTCCAGTCTCAGCATGCGACCTTTGACCCCCCAGAAATGGCACCACAAGAATTAGCAATATATGGTCCTTGCTCCGTTGACATTATATGAAAGTATGTCACCTGACCCGTGCTCCCATTGCCATCAACGGAAGTGGCAACACTGAAGTTAAACATATCTACAATAAGCACAAGGTTAATAAGAAAATAAAAAGATACTATACCATATAGAATGGTGTGTTTTATTAATACGCCATATCCTAGCTAAGGTGCTGCATGAAATGTCAAGGAGGTGCAGCCGTGATACGCCAAGGGGGATTCCATGATATATATATTAGGCCATGTCCATCAAATGTCCAGGTGCATGGTTTACACAGTCATCATATGCACTCCAAAGTCTCCAGATTTACAGCCCAGGCCTAGCCCTATCGTCCACTCATAACCACCATGTACTATCCAGTTCCAGCCACATGAGCTCTGATACCACCTTAATTGTCCAATGCAGCTCCATAAAGTATGTGGCTGCAAAATAATCTATCCAGCAACCCTAGATAGTATATGGCAGGACCGGACTGGGCACCGAAACCGGCCCTGGCAAACTGCTCGACCGCCCCCCCCCCATGGAGAGGGGGGGTGCGGCCGAGCTGTTTGCTAGGGCCGGTTTTTGCCAATTTTGTTACAGGGGGCCGATATTGCTATGCCCCCGGTAACAAAAACGGCCCCTGGGGGGACAAAACCGGCCCAAACCTGGCAGCCCACCGGGGAAATGCTCGGTGCCCGCCACGGCCAGTCCGGCCCTGGTATAGGGTGCTCCGTGGTGTTCCCCACAGAGCTGAAGGTGGTGTGTGCCATTGCTTTAATAATAGGGTTCCTCTTCCTCTTAAGTGGTTGTGATGGGCACCCTTGAGCAAAAGGGGATAGTGCAGGGACCCCTGCTTTGACTGTGGTCTGTGGCACGGTGCACTGTTTAATTTGTAAAAGAATAAGTGCCAGGGCCAAGGTTTTTCTCAGTAGCCTGCCACCGGCACTGCCGGATGTCGGGGTTCCCAAATTCAAGGTTGACTAGTTTTGATTCCATCTCATGCCTTTTTCATCCAGCTCCCTACACTCTTTGACCCTTTTTAGGTCTCGCCTAAGACATCATGAATGTGCTGTCGCTTGCAAGACACATTGTTTACTTCAAAGGGGTTGGAGCCCCCCCATTGCTTACCATTTCTTGTCTTCATTGTCACTCTTATTTGCTGCCTCCTAATTGGCCAGCATATGCCAATATCACTTCATCTTCTGTGGTGTGGTGTGGTGTGGTGTGGTGCGGTGCATGAACAAAGTACTGATTGCTTCATTTTGATTAGTGTCCTTCCGCTGCCCGCTCTGTGATTGAGATACTATTTTTCTTTCTTCTTCCCATCGTGTTACTTCTTCCCTCCCACCCGTCTTCCATGTTTCTTCTTCCCTTCCACCACCTCCCTGTTATCCACGTTGCTTGCAACCCTCCCACGCCTGTTGTCTATGTTGCTTATAACCTTTCTCCCCCGTTGTCTGTGTTGTTTCTAACTCTTCTGCCCCCCTCACCTTAAGAAACAAGCATCTGCGATGCAATAGGTCTAGCATTTACGTGAGTTTGAGCTATTGCATTGTAAATCACAATGCCTTTTATTTATGTTTTGGTTTTAAAAAACATAAAAAAAAGGCATTGTCATTTACAATGCCAACAGCTTAAACTGTTGCAAATGCGAGACCTATTACATTCCAAATGCTTGAAGGCATCACTGATTCTGTCTCCCATGGCCCCTGAAGAGCTCCCCGTTTGCTACAAGTTAAATGAACAAGCCGGTGGTCACAACTGCTCCTGAGTGACCCTCTTGCCCCCCTGCAGTAAGGGAAACTCATTAAAGAAAATAGTGCTTACAGACTAAAGAAGACGTACCTTGTAACAACCGAAGTAAAAGGGCCAGTCCTCATTGGAGGTTACAAACGAAGACAAGGCGGTACTAAGGAGGGACTAACAAGCCTAACAGCGAATCAGAAGCCAGAATTTACGAAGGACAATAACACAAGCCAATGGAAAATATAGGTGGAGAGTGGGCGGGGCTTCAAGTGCACACTCCAATACAGCATGGCTCGCAGCGCATGCGCAGCCCAGGCTCAAACTAAAAAACAAGTGCAATGAAGTGGCCAGTTCTGGCTGTGTCATATCGCTTTTTTCTTTACCATCCCATTGCCCATTCCCTCCCTCTCGTTGTCCGTGTTGCCTGTTCCCTGTTGTCCATGTTGACAACTTGCCATAAGAATCAAAAAACGCTCTGGCACGACAAGTGTTGTCCTGCTCATAGTACTTTTTTTCAAACTTTTAACCATGCTGCACAGCAGCCACACTACTATAGAGCATTTCTAAAAGACATTGGCAAACACAATAGCTCTTGTATGAGTGAGACAAATTGGCTTTGCCAATGCTTGTTCTCATTCTTGCAGGTTATTTTTCAACCATTCATTCTGCCTTTGTTACTGCTTCTTTAATTGTGCTTCCTCCTACTTTGTTGCTTATCTGCCTTTCTCTCTGTTATGCAATGCCACCCTAATGATGACAAATAAGTTCTGGTCCCCAAAAATCTGTGGCGGTGGGCCCCTCCTGCAACCACTGGCTCAGGCTCACTTTAAGCACAGGCAAGGCGGTGGATTTATGCAAGGTAGAGACTGCCTCGGTTCTCCAACGAAGTGAATCAGAGTAAGAGTGACAGGCACTTTATTCACACTGCGAAACAGCTGCGGTGTCAGTCAGCACTCATCTCGTACAGTGATGATGCTATGATGATTCACTGTGTGAGGCTGCGTCATGCATAAATCATGACACTGTGTCTAGCGGGGGACAAAGAGGGTGGTCAGTGGGTGGGGCCAGGGCCGTACTGGAAACCAAAACTGGCCCTGGCAAAGAGCTAGGCCGGCCCCACTGGAAGCGGCCGAGCTGTTTGCCAGGGCCGGTTTCAGACGATTTTGTTACAGGGGACGATTTTGCAGCTATGTAGGTGCCTGCTACGGTCAGTCCGGCCCTGGTGAGGGCAGGTATAAGTACCTGTCCCCAGCCCACTTCGCACTGGAAATGATGCAGCGGAGGTGTGGGACATAGAAGGGACTCCCAGGTGAGGGGGTCCCTGTGAAAGGGCACGGGTAGGTGCCTAATGCAGCACTAAGAGGGCCGCCCTCTTACAGGGCCCACTGCATGTGCTGCGGGCAGCCGCATTTATGAACTGGACAATGAGTACCAGAATGGACCCCAGAAGCTGGTGGGGGTGAATCCCGACTCTACCACCTTCCCCCAAAAGTTCCCTGCACTTTCTGCCATCAAGAAGAGGAAATCATCAGTGGCAAGAAGTGACCGCTTTGATATTTAACTCCTCAGCCCCTGTTTTAACTGGAGCCGTCTTGTTTATTCACAAACCTCATACCAGCAGACTAGCTTGACTGAGTGTATGTCATGTGTGCAGTAGGATGCCTCTGCACTGACACTAAATTGCAATGAGGGATCTCACACCATCTCTTTAGGTTAACGTATGCACTGACCTTCCTGCTGCACTGTATGTGCATCAGCTTGCAGTGAATGTTGTTTTTTTTAGGACTGGCCTTAGCCAAGACCTTTGCTTTGATTTTACTAACATTACATGTATAACATACGTACTTATAAGACCATTCAGCCAGGCTCTTCATCCATGTGTCTGTTATTCTATTAGTCACATTTTTGTTCAGCCCCCTGCAGCATATGCCATGGGGCAGTGAGTCAGTCCGCTTCAGCCATTGGCTAATTTCACTGTGGGTGATGACGTTTTTCCTTTCACACGGAGCATATCCACGCCCTAAGTAGTTTCCTTTGTAGCAGTGACTGCTAGCTAGACAATGCGAGCTTTTTGAGACCAAAAACATATTTTGCTTTTAGCCATTTTGACCATTTTTTGACTGATGTAGGCTCGGCAGCTTCTCCAACTATAAAGTTGTACCCAAAAAAACGACACAATAAGCATTGACAAAACCAAAAGCCTGGCAGCCAAAGCTGACCTTTTGGCTTCGCCGATGTTTGTTCATAACATGGGTCCTGGTTTGACCTGGCAGCAAGAGAATCTAAGGCCGAGTAAGGTTTGTAAAGGCCTAGAAGAGGTCACACAACTAAATACTGCCTTATAGTTGCTAGGCTGCTCGCATCCCATGCTAGTGCAGGAACTCTGCTTTAGCAGTCCCCTAATGCTGACCTGCAGGAAGGCCCAGTGTGGCCATCTGCTCCCCTGATGCATCTCAGATTCAGACCAGGGCTAAATCCGTTCTAAATCATAGATTCAAATCTGACCCACAAGGGAAAATCACAACTACGCTTACCTCTGCAGTGGGGCGACTAGGGGACACTCCGGGATGAGCAACGTCACCATCAGTGTGCAAGGTCATGACCCTTGTGTAGAAGTATGGATGTGTTCCCTGCACTGGACCTTTGGTCAGCAACAGTGCAAGGATTAAAGGCAACCCAGGAACAAGGGCCACACTTGCAGCTCCCAGCCCCCCTTCAGCACTCTTGGCTGCATTCTGCGGGTGACGCTTCAAGGCGCTGCACAAGGTGCTTGCTTGATTGACTGCTTACAGAGCCTCCCAGCGCCACACTTGTACAAAGTGTTTTAACAGCCACAAACGCTCAGCTTTGGACCACTAAAACACTTTTGAAATGTACTTAAACCCAATAACGAATTGGAAAAGCTTTTCAAAATTGTTATATGGGTTTTTGAATCCATAAGGAATCAGTATTTGAAAGGCCCATGTTAATTAAGGATGTCTCTTCCAAATACTGGTTCCTTAAGTTATGTATTAATGTTTTGAAACAGAAATGAGGTAGAAAAACACTCATATTTTACAACCACCTCAAAGTAGATGATAACCTGTTCGCAAATGGGAAGGGACCTCTTCCCTTAATGAATGTGGATTTAAAAAAATTGGGAACAGACATTGTCTGCTCCTAAAAAGTTTTCATTTTCTTTTTTAAACGCATCCAGTTTTCCTTTTAGGCTGACCATCATGCCTGTGATTGTAGCCAATCGTGGTGAGTCGCAATTTGTGACTTACCTCATTAATATTTATGAGGTAAGTCGAATTGAAACTTACTACGCTTCGGTATTTTATGAACTGACCTATTGGTACATACGACGAATGCATTTGGTAAAAGTGGGTATGCAAATTGCGCCACTTTTACCAAATGCCTTGTATGTACATGAAGCCCGCAGTCCTATGGCTATTTTCAATAGAGAAAATTCTGAAATTTTTCATTTAGTTTGACATATAGTCTGGCAATAGTTTCACATTTTTTTTCTCCATTTTCATCTCATTCAAAATCTTTTGTATACTATTGGCTAGCCCTTATGATGCAACCAACATATATAATGCAAAAAACACAAACTTTGCACTTGTGCATCAATATAACAGTGCCTCCGGGGAAGAAC
The DNA here is from genome assembly GCF_964204655.1 of Triturus cristatus. NCBI lineage: Eukaryota > Metazoa > Chordata > Amphibia > Caudata > Salamandridae > Triturus > Triturus cristatus. The sequence continues at coordinate 564,594,473 of NC_140590.1, forward strand.
TTTAATGCAAGACTGGAAAAGAGGATTTACTGTTTCTTCATTCTCAAGAACTGAAATTCTATAGGCCCGAGGAGTAAGTGGTAGAGCTGCGTGTTGGTCCAAGTATCGGAATCAGAGTGATACTCTGGAATAAAGGTTACATCAGCATTCAGTCTGGTGGTCCCAGTTGCTTTCTTAGACGTCTGCCTCATCACACACAAGAACTGATGTTGCTGTAACTGAAGCTTAAAATATTCCCAGTTTGAAATATTATGATGTATACCTTGTGAATTCCTGAGCACACACTTGCCACATTTAGGAACATTGGGAGGAACTTGTTAACATACTTTTGCAGCCCTGTCACACAGTGATTGGCTTCTTTGCCTATCGCCCATTTACATGCAGGGATTCATGGCAAATCTATGGCCTGCATCTACTGTAGATTTATTAGCATTGCACGTGGCTTGATGCAACCGTACCCAGATGGATAGATGGTGGATGACTGTCTGTGGGCAAACTATGCAATGGTGATCCCTGTGTCACCTTTGAAGACGCGTGGGCACAGTTTTGTTATACGTTAGGCTGACTAGGGCGTCTTGGATCACAGAGGAGGGATTCCCAGGCAGTACATGTTATTAGAAGTTGAACTAGTGACACAAGATGGACGCCCAGAGCCTGCATTACATTGTGAACTTTGCAGAGACAAACTTACTACGGGTCTGTCGATCAAGTCTCTGTGGAAACATAAGTGTGAGACCCAGTCTAGTCTACTATCATTGTAGGTGCCAAAAACTATACACTATGACCGCTTAATTGCATCTCATAATGACACTCAGACTGGCCCCTGCTTCCTGTTACAAAATATTTAAAAATAATAAAGCAAAAGGTCTGAACAGTTACTTGTTTACTTGCTTACGCACCAAAACCACTAACTCAAATTCTTTATTTTGACTTTTCCTAGAGTACATGGTTTCCAAGTTTTGAGATGCTTTGTGACTCACAACTTGACATGCCTGCTTCCATGGTCTCATTCAGTGTGAGAAGTTGGCCTGATATGTAGTGCTCACTATTCTAGTGATCACTGTGTATCATTCCAAACGACCCTTATTGATGATTGGTTGTAAGTCAACCTTATAGACCAGCTATCCTAGTAGCGTGGATACGAGCAGTCTTAGGCTAAACTCTAGAGGGCGTGTTAAGCCAGCTGTTTACCATCACATATACCCCTTGAACACCAAGTGAAAGGACACCACACAAGTTGTTATGAAAATAAAGGATATTTATTTATAACAAGACTACCCTGGCTCTTTATGAGTCAGGGAGCTAAGCACACTACAAAACTCTTAGGAAAATACTTCAGTTGCACAATTTACACAAATGCCCGAGGGGCACGAGAAACCATCTACACTAACAGTGAAATGCGAATGGTTAGAGTCTGGAGGTACTGATTCCGGAGTGTTCCGATCAGTGGGACTAAACGAAAAAGGAACTGGACACTTGTAGAGCGAACCTGCGATGGAGCACCGAGATGCTCGAGTTACCTAGCCCGGAGGCTGCGGCTGCGTGAAGTTCGGCAAGATGTCGGGAGTCCTCGTGTAGTCTCAGGAGCCTGAAAGAAGAAGTTGCTGGCAGGCGACCAGTGACGATGTTCAGAGCGATCCAAGCCTGGATCGGTGATGAAGGAAACCTGAAAGCAGAGGGGACTCAGTTCTCAACCGCTAGCCAGCGATCGTGTGGGTACCAGGGGGGTACCGGCTGAAGTCACCTCGACCAGGTGAGTGGGTGACGTCGGACTCGGCTGTTCCTCGGACAAGGAGGCGCGGCGGCGACCAGGATGGAGGGCGAGCTGTCCCACGAAGGTGTCTGCTGTCGATGATGCTGGGCCCAGGAAGGGGCAGCGGATCTTGGCAGTGGCAACCCAAGCGGGGGAGTCAAGATGGCGTCGGGAGTGGACCAGGAGGGTCCGTGGTACTCCTCTGTTGAAGGGGAGCAAGAGCCAGTCTGGAGCAACCAGACCGGTGATGCAAATAATCTTGGAGCGTCGTGAAGAGGGCCACAAGCCGGTCGGCAAGTGGTCGGACAACGCTGGGAACAGCAAGAAGCGGAAGGGCCCCCACGCAGATCTCGTGGATGCTGGGGAGACAGACTTCGATGCTGGAGCTGCTCAGGGTATGGGCTTCTCAAACCCTAGGTGCACTCACTCGAGGGTCCCTCGGTGGGCGTGCTAGATAAGCGTCGTGCAGGTTCTGAAGATAGCCGGTCCCGCAGGTCTCGTCACACCTACGACTCTCAGCTGGGCTGATGAGGTAGGTAAAAGGTCAGAGATGGCAGGGAACTCGGGTCTCGTCGAGCTGGGCAGTCTTGATCCGTAGGAGACGTACAGCAAACCGCAAGCGCTTAGGTGGTGCCTGCTGGTGCAGGGTGGCTACTCCTTAGCCACAAGGGAGAGTCTTCAGAAATAGTCAAGAGTTCCTTTCGTGGAAAGTGGTTCGTGATTCGGAGTTATCCGATTATCTGATTATCCAATTTGGGAAGGGGACTCGCTCCTACCTTTATTCTAAGAAAAGGGGCTGGCCCGTGACTAGGTTCTACCTATGGGTGGAGCCAGGAGGGGGGTGGTTACACCCCTATCCTTTGTCCGGCTTCGCGCCAGCTCAGGGGCTGGTGTGCCCCCGAAACTGGTTTGAGCCGGGCTATGCACAGTGAGCACCGGGGTGCCACTTTCAATCACCTTCCTTTCAGCCCTGCCTACCTGGGATACACAAACCCTGTCTGGGATGGTGCTAACACCGCCCTCGACAGGAAACCCTTTGTCCAAGCTCCCCTTGCTTGAAGGTCCCCCAGCAGCAGGAGGTCAGACTTGTGTCTGGTGGCAGCATCCATTTTGTGATGCTGAGGCTTGAGTCAACTTTAACCGGGGTTCAAGGTTACTTCCATGTCGTGTCCCTCTAAAAGGGGGGAATGCTAACCCCGTCGCCAGGACTGGCGAGGGGTTCGTAGTCCCATTCGTATGACACCTTACTCGACATGTGTAGGTGATGTGATGCCAAAGTTAGCAAATAACCGCAAGGATTATAATGCATTAAAAGTAGTTGGCCCGCGTCACCATGGAACGGCTATTAGGACTTGGTTCCGCAAGCCGTCGACGGGCTCAGCTCGCGCCAGAGCACCGTCCCACATGATTCCCTGCACTCTGCCTTCAGGATTGATAAGACCTGCTATAGGAGTGACTGATAGGAATCCATGTGTCCATTTTAGGGTTTAGGTGTAGGAATACTACACCTACAGCAACGGGTGATTACACCACGTGGCCCCAGCTGTCGTGCAGCCAGTTGTGTCAGATTTGGGCGACCATTCCAGGGGTCGCATAATACATGCTTCAGCCCCTGGTAGGCCCTGGGTACACCGATGCCCTGGATACCTGTGGTATGCTGAGACAGGGACTGACAAGGCGGCCCAGTTCCAATTAGTGGATGCACCTAATGTACATGTGTGTTAATTTCGAGAGAGAACAGCTAGGCTGTGGGTCTGATTGGCAGGCCCACAGCCGGAGAAAGTCGTAAACCAATGAAGCAAAAGCAAAAAATCTGGGTGATCATAGGATTGCAGACCCTACTCTCCTACATGACCCCCCCCCCAAACTTTGGGACAATAAGCTAACCTTGACCAGGTGAGTCTTCTTGCTCTAAGTGGAAATACCTGGAGAGCCCATCTGCATTGCCATGATCAGTGCCAGGTCTATGCTCCACTGTGAAGTCCATCCCCTGTAGGGAAATGGACCACCTAAGTAGTTTGGGGTTTTCACCCTTCATTTGATTTAGCCACAAGAGGGGCTTATGGTCGGTCTGAATCTTGAAGTGAGTGCCAAACAAGTATGGCCTCAACTTCTTCAGGGCCCAAACCACAGCAAAGGCCTCCCTCTCAATAGCTGACCAATTCTTCTCTCTGGGGGTCAGCCTCCTGCTAATAAAAGCTATGGGCTGGTCATGACCATCAAAATTCAGTTGCGATAGAACAGCTCCCACACCCAGCTCCGAAGCGTCTGTTTGGACAATGAATGGTTTGGAGTAGTCTGGACTCTTTAGGATAGGTGCTGTGCACATGGCCTGCTTTAGGTCATCGAATGCCTTCTGACAGCTTGCTGTCCACTGAACTTTTTTTGGCATCTTTTTACTTGTCAGGTCGTTTAGCGGGGTCACAATGGATCCATAATTTCTGACAAATTTCCGGTAATAACCAGTCAGGCCCAAGAAAGCTCGAACCTGAGTCTGGGTGGTTGGAGGAGCCCAGTCCTGGATGGCCTGTATTTTGCTCTCCAATGGTTGAACCTGGCCTCCACCTACAAGGTGGCCCAGGTATACAACCTGTGTCTGCCCTATCTGGCACTTGGTGGCCTTGATAGTGAGGCCTGCCTTCTGCAGGGCCTCTAACACTTTCCTCAGGTGGACCAGGTGATCCTCCCAGGTGGAGCTAAAGACAGCGATATCGTCCAGATACGCCGCACAGAAGTCGTCCAACCCAGTGAGAACTCGATTCACCAGCCTTTGGAAGGTGGCAGGTGCATTTTTCAAACCAAAGGGCATTACCACGAACTGATAATGCCCACCCGGGGTAGAAAATGCTGTTTTGGGCTTGGCCTCCTCAGCTAACCTGATTTGCCAATACCCAGCTGTCAGGTCAAACGTACTTAAGTAGTTGGCCGAGGCCAACCGGTCGATAAGTTCGTCTGCTCTTGGTATCGGGTGGGCGTCAGTCTTAGTGACCGCATTGAGACCTCTGTAGTCCACGCAAAACCTCATCTCTTTCTTACCGCCCTGGGTGTGAGGTTTCGGCACGAGCACTACGGTTCTAGCCCAGGGGCTGTCCGAGGGTTCAATGACTCCCAGCTCCAACATTTTCTGCACCTCTGTCTTGATGCAGTCTCTGACATGATCAGGTTGCCGATAGATTTTACTCTTTACGGGCAGACTGTCCCCAGTGTCGACCTCATGGGTACACCACTTGGTCTGACTGGGTGTCAGAGAGAACATATGTCGAAAGGATTGAAGAACCTGTTTACAATCCTCTTGTTGATGTCCAGAGAGGCTGCCACAAAAGACAACACCATCTACTGATCCATCGTCAGGGTTCTGAGAGAGCAGGTCCGGGAGAGGGTCACTCTCCTCCTCCTGTCCCTCATCTGTGGAAATATGGATTTTTCTGATCAGTTATGTCCCCTATCTTGGACCCCAACGGTTTCATGTATGAATCACAAGTACATGTATGTTCCCTCCAGTTCCAGTTATGAAGACGCAAACACATGTGCGTCCACCGTCAACATGTCCTCTCTCAGATCCGCCATGAATAGGCCGGATATTCCATTCCTAAGTATGAAAGGCCACCGGCTTTATATGGTTCACTTATGCCATTTTACAGTCCAGGCAAGTAGGCCCTGATTCTGTCATCAAGCTTTTCTTGCTTTCTGCCTCTGAAGCTCCAGTCTGAGCCTGCATCTGCGACCATGAACTTTGTCTCATTCCCTGCGCGGCTCACGAAGCCTGACATCAGCCTGTTGCCTGCCAAGAAACTGTATTTCACCTTCGAAATTATCTGTTCCGCTCCCTGCCCAATGCATTCCTGTCTAGTAGTTTAAGTAAACATTCTTCCAGCTACCAAGCAAGGGCCCGGTTTCTCTGTCTTCATGCAAGTAATTCATAGCCCTGTTACTATGGAAGATTCCTGCCCTCGCATCTAGTGTAGACACTTAGACGCTTGTACACGCACTAACAGTCAGTATAGTCAGTATAGAATAAGATTCTACTCTAAGAGACCTCTCTTTTGGATAACATAGTTCTTTAAACATAGGATGTTAGATATGATTTGGGATTAGGTTGACTTGACCCTCCAGACTTCTGTCGCCACACGTAGAGCTAAATGTCAAGTCCCCTTCACCCCCTAGTCCCGGTAATTAAATTATTTACCACATGAATGGCGCCCGAACAGGGACACTTTCTCATCTCACGCGCCGGCGGTGCGTTGCAGGCCCGGTCTCCTGCCACAGCTGGACGGACAACAACGCGTACCAGGATTTCCTGTATCTCCCTCCGGTCAAGCGGGGGCGACTGAGGCTGCGATCAACACCCAGACGAGGCGGTGAGAAGTGCGAAGTATCCCGACCAGAGCCTAGCTGAGAGAGCAAGATCCGAGGTATACAGAGGCCCACCAGGTTTCCGAAGCTCAGAAGTGTCCGAAGTTTTCGAGTCGAGTCCAGTCCGGTCCAGTTCAGAGTTCAGTTCCGTTCCGAGGCCTTCCGTTCCGAGCTACCCGGTGAGTACCATTACTGGGGAGGCGTTCTGGCGTGCACATAAGTCGTGCCGGTCCAGACGGGTTTGGGTACACAAATCCGGTCTGCACTGTTTTAGCAGTGTATCTGTACTGTTTAGCAGTATATCTAGTATATCAAGTATATAATTTCAGAATAATTCAGTTAATGCCGAGTATTATGTCTAGTGATTAAGTTTCCTTAGATCGTTATCATCATTGTTTGCTCATTTAAATGTTAAATGTTAAATGTGTTAATACGTTCTGCATATTGTGGTATGAATGACTGTTCATTATCGTGTTTATTGTATTAAGTTTGTTCAAGATCAAGTATCAGATCAGTTCTCAATATGCCGCTCTTTTCGAAATTAAGACAGATCACAACTAGAAAAGGGGTACTCGAAGAAGCTGTTCCTATTCCTCCTAGGGACACTCCAGGGTACTTCATGTATCATAAACACGGCTTAGACGCTATATTATTTCTTGATCTATGGGTAGACTACACTAAGGAATTACCAGAAAGTCAGAGGTGGCCCGCAGCTGGGACCTGGGATGCAGAGTGCATCGTAAAAGTAGAGGAAGAATTATGGAAAAAGAAAGCTAGACAATCACAGAAAGACGCCATTGAATTATGGCGTAAAGAATCGTATAGACGTACAGAAAAAGCACGTAGACAGGAAGAGAAGAGTAAAGAGAATTCAAATGAAGTCCGAGAAAATCTATTAATTGAAGAAGGTACACGAGTGAAATCAGAACAAGTAGACAGACAAAGAAATGCCCTTATGAAGGGTATGTATCCCCTTCTGGCCGAGGGATTACCTAAGGCTACTGCGGGGATACCAAAAGACTTGCCACCCCCATTATTTCCAATAAAAGTACATCCCAAGGGGCATCCTAGAACCGCAGAAGATGTTTTCCTTTCCTCATATTTAGATGACGCAGCTCCCGAGTATGCTAACCCCGCCCCACATAGACCGTTGGCCGGGGAGGTTCAACGCCAAGATCCTGTATCTGTATCTCTACAGCACCAAATCCGGACACAAGTTCCGGCAAGCACATCTGTTTCCACATCTGTTCCTACAGCTACTTCTATAGCTGTGCCCACACCTATAGTTGCTGTATCACGTTCAACGAATCCTTTCACGCCCGATACCCCAGACGGGGCTACGGGAGGTGCTACCAATATTTTTTCTACGCCACCCAGAATAAATAAACTTACTTTTCAAGAGTCAGCACATCCACGTACCCCCAAACTCATAAATGCCCGCACGCTTAAGGAACTTCTTATAGATTGTAGATATGACCCTGTGCCCGGCAAAGAGGACGAAATGATCCTGGCATCATTACGTATCAGACGAGCCGCGGTGTATTTAGGGAAGTTACCAGGAATGACTATGCATCTAGATAATATATACCATTTTGTCCAAACAGGGCGAGATTCTGAATGTATTAACAGAGCTATGGAATACCAGAAAGTGGAGATACAAGGGGAACTGTTACGTTTCCTCATAAATTGTGTGATCAGAAATCAAGACCGACCGGGGGTAGACCCGGAAGCAATGCAAATTCTTACCAGATGGAGCCAGAATATATCAGAAGGGAGACATGATAAGCAAAACTGTATAATAGCCATGTGCCGAAAAATCCGTAAAGAAATAGAACGCCTACACGAAGAGAGATTAGCGGTAGACCAGTTCGAACAAAGCGAGGAGGAAGGATCAGGACTGCCCACCGGACAGTCAGACACCATAGACTATGTAGGTAGAGGAAGATCTTGTAATAGTACTAGATGTTTTACTGACCCGATACGTCCGATATGTCCAGATAATAACAGGAATTTCCAAACACCTATAATAAATATAAGGTCCCCCGAGCATTCGTTCAAAGCCGCTGACAAATTACTGCGAGAACAAAGGGGTTATCATTTTCTCGATTCTATGGATGAACAAGAATTAGCCAGGTCAGCCGTTCATTGGGTTGACAGTCCCGGAAAGTATGATGATGATACCGTAGCCCACACCTTTTTGAATCTCACCCCAGATGAACAGCGTTTAGCTGGGATTTATATGATTCAACAACTTCTTATACTATATAAAAGCCAACATTCAGATCCTGGTCCCTTACCTGATATATTGACTGAATTACTCACGAATAGATGGAGAGGTTCAGGTACTAAGCTAATTAAAGAAATACTAGAATCCAGAAAGCAGTACATTCTTTTTGTATGTCCAGAACATGTCTCACTGCCCATCAAGGAAAGACCGATGTATTACATGGACAGACAGAATCCCTTACGAGAAGTACACCCAATAAAGGGCGAGGACAATCAGTTTAAACGTGTATTTGTATATACGCCCATATCGAAAATAGAATTGTTAGAAATGAAGAAAGTGGTACCCAGTCATGACAAAGACCCAGCGGGTTTTCACCGAGAAATTAAAGACATGTTACTCATGGGAGAGTATACCTATCCCGACATTATGACAATATTAAAGGTATTAATGCCTGCTGGCATTTATGAAAAACTCAAGGAAAAAGAGTGGGAGGTGGGAGATCAAAAGATAGACTGGACAGCATTAGAAAATGAAGAAAAGGCCCGAGGTCCGGGTTCGGGGCTTGGGGACAAAACTAAAGCACTACCAGGTTTACTAGTACAGGTACTGCCACGTTTATTAACTACGAAAAAGGAAGACTGGGGTGCAATTTCAGCCTGTAAACAGAAGCAAGATGAAGACACTAGTGATTTCTATGCACGATTTGAAAAATGTTTTGGTATAAATAGTGGCATAAAAGCAAGTAGCGAATCATACCCACATCTGTTTGTGACAAAATTAGTTGAAAATTCCTTGCCCCAAGTGAAGAATAGAGTATTAAAATTCGAGAGTACCTGGCAAGGTAACACCCCATCACAAATGTTACAAATGTTACAGTATCATCACAATAGAATTAGAGAGGAACAAGATCATGAACAAAGACGCATGAAAGACACGAAAATGAAAATGCTAGTCTCCCAGACAGTTCCAGCTGAAGGACATAAAAAGGGTACGACACATTCCGGTGATTCAGCAGGACCTGTAAAAGGGACATGCAACTATTGTAAACAACCAGGTCATTATCTACACGATTGCCCAGTCCTGAAGCGTAATATCGCCACAGGTATTACAAAAGAAAGACCACGGCCACTTAGACAGGATCAGAATGAACAAGGAGCCCCGCAGCATGCACAGTCCATGCCAGTTCCACAACAGTCTATACAGTTTGTGCCAGCTGCACCAGCGCTGCCTGTTACTGCCACACAAACCACGACACGACAGCTGTACCAGACCGCACAGTACGACTATCCTGATTATCAACGATACGCATGAACAAGCCTAGAGAGGGAAGTTGACTTACCCCTTATCGAGGTCCCAGTAGACCAAGAAGGACCTTATGTACATAGTGAATTATTAGGCCAAGATAGAAAATTTTTACTCGATACAGGGGCAAGTCGAACAACCATAAAACGTAGTGAAGTTCCAGGGGCACCCCTCTCAGGCTCACAGAATATTTCCCTTGGTTTTTCAGGAAAACCTATTGTTAATGAAGTATCACAGCCTCTTCCACTTACGATAGGACCCTTGACCAGAACTACAGATTTATTGCTTACTAAATCATGTCCAGAAAACTTGTTAGGTATAAAAACACTGAAAGCTCTAGGAGCTATAATATGTTGTTCTCCGGAAGGAGTAAGATTGTTTTTACGTGATTTCAAAGGTCACTATGTGTCTAGAGACATGGATCCCCGACTGCAGACTTTACCTACACATCTATGGGCACAAGGCCCTACTGATGTTGGTTGCATGAATATTACACCATATCGAGTTACACTAAAGGCAGGAGTGGTACTACCACGAATGCGACAATACAAGTTACCACCAGATGCTGTAGTGGCTTTACTACAAATCATTGACGAGCTCATTGCCCAAGGAGTGGTTGTAGAAACAGACTCCAATGTATGTAATTCACCGATAATTCCGATTCTCAAACGAACAGATCCGAAGGCTCCGCCAGTATATCGATTGGTTATTGATCTGCGCGAATTAAACAAGTGCATTGTGCCACAATTCCCTGTGGTCCCAGATATCTCGTCATTACTGACAGCTATTGATTCTGAAGCAACATTCTTTACTGTAATTGATCTCAAGAATGCCTTTTTCAGCGTCCCTATAGATCCGGAAAGCCAATACTTGTTCGGATTTAGTTTAAATGGACGTAGCTTTAAATTCTCACGCGCACCTCAAGGATTTACAGAAAGCCCCAGCATCTATAGCCAAGCACTGAAACGAGAACTCGACAGTATCCACATGCCAGTAAACACTGCCCTGCTTCAATATGTCGATGATCTGCTGATCACCGCTAGAAGCGAACCTGAATGTGAAAAAGCATCACTGACAGTTTTACAATTTCTAGCTGAAAAGGGGCACAAGGTGTCCCCTTCTAAGCTGCAATTCTGTGTCCAGCGAGTTGTTTATCTTGGACACTCGCTGTCCAAGGAGGGAAGGCAGCTTACACCCGACCGCATTCAGTTAATAGCTAACATGCCAATACCCAAGACACAAAAGGAGGTGCGGGCTTTCATAGGCCTCACTTCATATTGTAGGCAGTGGATCCCTCAGTATGCATTTCTAGCAAAACCACTCATTCAGTTGACAACACAGGAGGCAGCCACATCGACTGTTCTCCCTTGGACTCAGGAACATACACAAGCTTTTGAAAGCTTAAAGAAAGCCTTATGTCAAGCACCGGTTTTAGCAACACCATGTTACAATAAACAGTTTACACTCTTTGTTACAGAACACGAAGGTACTGCCTTGTCAGTACTCACACAGGAACAGGCAGGATCCCACAAACCATGTGCGTATTTTTCTAGTACATTAGATCCCGTAGCTCAGGCTTTGCCTGCATGCCTGAAATCGGTGGCAGCAACAGCTTTAGCAATAAGACAAAGCGATGCCATAGTGTTAGGACATCCATTGACAGTTCAAGTACCACATGCAGTAGAGGTTCTCGTGAATCGAACGCAAACACAACACTTGACTATAGCGCGACTTACAGGGTATGAATTAACATTGTTTCAGCCACATATAGAAATCAGACGTTGTAACACATTGAATCCTGCCACACTTTTACCCGTAATTGGAACAGATCCACTAGCGCATGACTGTATTGACGTTATTACAATCACGACGAAACCCAGACAAGACTTGACAGATGTCCCATTGTCAGACCCAGACCTGACGTTGTACGTAGATGGTTCATGTATGAGGACAAGTACAGGGGAGCTAGTGGCTGCTTACGCAGTCACAACAGACACTGAAATCATTGAAACAAATTGCATAAATACCTTGTCAGCTCAAGCCGCAGAGCTCGTCGCTCTGACACAAGCCTGTATTCAAGCCACAAATAAAAGAGTCAACATATACACTGATTCACGTTATGCATTCGGAGTTGTACATGACTTCGGCGTGCTGTGGCGAGAGAGAGGTTATTTAACTTCTCACGGTGCCCACATTCAGCACGGACCCCTCATTCATGCCTTATTAGATGCAATACATCTACCCACTGCAATATCAATTATGAAATGTAAAGCTCATACGAAAGTTACTGATATCATTTCTCAAGGAAATGATCTAGCTGACAGAACAGCTAAACAGACTGCTCAAACTCAAACATCCGACATGACAAAGACAATAGTCCCGACGCCAACACATTGTATGACGATTAAAGATCCCGCTCTTGATGTAATTGACATACAGACGCATGCTACACCAGACGAAATAAAGAAATGGACTGAATTAGGAGGGATTCACACGGACCAAGGATGGATGACGAAGGAAAAATCTGTGTGGTTCCTTCCTGATTCAATGGTCCAAGTTATTATTAACACTATACATAGTCCAGCGCATCTAGGAGAAAAAGCTATGCTAGACAGCATCCAACACATTTGGTTCAATAAACATTTACGAGCAGCAGCCAAGCAAAAAGTTCGTACCTGTATGATCTGTTGTCAGTTTAACCCAGGAAAAAGCGTTCCCGTAGAACAGGGTGGATTTCAGTCTCCTGATCACCCTTTTGAAGTCCTCCAGATGGATTATATCCAGATGGAACGATGTCGAGGATTCAAATATGTTCTCGTAGTTGTCTGTGCTCTTTCCCGTTGGACAGAGGCATACCCGGTTTCAGATTACACTGCCCCGACTACTGCCAAACAGTTAGTTCGAGAATTCTTCCCACGATACGGTTTACCACGTGCTGTCTACTCAGATAACGGCCAGCCGTTCTCATCCGAACTAATGAAACACGTTTCACTTTTGTTAGGTTATCAGTGGAAATTCCACTGTGTCCGACACCCCGAGGCAGCAGGTCTCGTAGAAAGACATAATCAGATCCTGAAAATCAGATTGTCCAAAATATGCAGAGAGAAAGGTGTCGACTGGGTAGTAGCCTTACCAGTTGCACTCTTTTACATGAGAATGGTAGCACACTCTCGAACAGGGCTATCCCCGTATGAGGTGATCTTTGGCAGACCACCAAATATGTGGGGGACGCCTATACCACGTAAAATAACTGATATTGACTGTAATATGCTGACAGATTATTTGGCTTCCTTGATGTCTGCACTACAATCTTGTCGTTCACAGGTAGCTGCAGCCTTTCCTGACAACACTGAGGTGAAACCCCATGACGTAATTCCAGGGGATCTCGTTTTAGTGAGGAACTTTGATCGAAAGACTCAGCTGGATCCTAGGTGGAAGTCACCGCAACTGGTCTTGCTCACCACAAGGACAGCCGTGAAGATCGAAGGCAGAAAAGGCTGGATACATTCAAGTCATATCAAGAAATTTCATGGACTACCATCGGACGTAAACACCACACCTCGTGTGTCTTCACCCATTGACTCAAAACTTCCTTTTGTTGAAACCAGTAGTCACGAACAATATAAACTAAAACTCAGATCTAACCGGTCGGGAAATTTGATTGTTTAAGTCCTCTCCAAGGTGAAGCGGTTGAATTGGTCTCTGACATGTATCCCTTAGATCTGAATAGAGAAAACACCCGAAAAATGTTGAAACGACATGCATACTGTAAATCACTGCGTAGTCATTGCACAGTGACGTTATTAATCTTGTTTTTCCTAAGTCTTTTAATAATTACTGCAAGTATATTGTTGCACATATATTATCCTATTTCTAGACATGTTTATAATGTTACTGCTGAACATTCTTTTAGTGAATTACCTCCGCATGAATTATCGTATAGATTTGCGCTGCGCAATAACACGTTTATTAGTATGTTACATCATTCCCATCAGGTTAGCAATGCTACAAATTGTTGGATATGTGGCCGACTCCCTCCCTATCAGAATTATAAAGGAATTCTACCTCTTTTTCCATACCCATTCACACACAACGGCTCCTGTGGAGCATGGTTTAGTTTAATTAATTCCCTAGATTCAAATTCTGCAGTTTATCAAGACAACTGGGTATGGGGAAATTTGAACTTAGTTTTACTTAAAGTCTGCTACCCTAACAAGGAGGGACTTCCCAAGAGAACAGGAACTGATCTAGAAAATGAAGTATATGGATTAGGTAATTTTACGTTTAATCTTATGATCCTAAATGTCGAATCCGAAGCTACTCCAATTTTGCCCGCCATGTCAGTATTTCCAGTAAAAGGTGAATTATGTGTAAGAAAGAATGGTTCCATACATATGGGCCATAGTAGATGCACCACTGTAATAGAATTCAGTGATCAAGGCAAGTCGACATTTAGAGCTTCCCGCCATTCCTATTTTATATGTGGTCAGACGGCACATGTACGTTTGCCTCTAGATTGGGATGGTACCTGCTACATTGGATTCCTTTTGCCACCTGTTTTCCTAGCTCCTCCTGATTATCACAGAAATACTCATTTAGTACACAATAGAGAAAGGAGAGATCTCCCAATTGTCGATTACACTGAAACAGCATGGGAAAAATACACGGATTTCAATAAAGGTCTCTTTCCCTATATAGGTACCGTTACTAATAGTAAGCTGATACGTAGATTAACTAGAACCCTTGAAGCAGTAGTGAACGAAACTATTTCCGCCTTAGGCAATTTAACAGAAGAACAGTCTGCTATGCGGATTGTTGTGCTTCAGAATCGTCTTGTCCTTGACGTCATCCTGGCCGATAGGGGCGGAGCTTGTAGGGTCATCGGATCAAGTTGTTGCATTTTCATACCAGAAAATTCGCCATCTGTATATAAAGCCATAACTCGCCTTCATAAGATTGCAAGCCAGATACACCAGAATCCAGGCACCTGGACTTGGTCCGGTTGGTTTTGGAGTGTATTATCTACCTTTGGATGGAAGGTCCTATCCTTCCTAGGTATTGGCTTTCTCATACTATTCAGTTGCTGTCTATGCCTACAATGTGGACCAGCGATCTGTGGTCTGTGTGCCACATCGTGTATTCCACCACCAAGATCTCGTTCGTCCCAGAAGAAAAAAGAAGAACAAATGATGCTATATGAACAGATCAATGGATTGATGAAGATTGATATCTCTTGACGGGCAAGTAGGGGACAAGGAGGGAATGTGGAAATATGGATTTTTCTGATCAGTTATGTCCCCTATCTTGGACCCCAACGGTTTCATGTATGAATCACAAGTACATGTATGTTCCCTCCAGTTCCAGTTATGAAGACGCAAACACATGTGCGTCCACCGTCAACATGTCCTCTCTCAGATCCGCCATGAATAGGCCGGATATTCCATTCCTAAGTATGAAAGGCCACCGGCTTTATATGGTTCACTTATGCCATTTTACAGTCCAGGCAAGTAGGCCCTGATTCTGTCATCAAGCTTTTCTTGCTTTCTGCCTCTGAAGCTCCAGTCTGAGCCTGCATCTGCGACCATGAACTTTGTCTCATTCCCTGCGCGGCTCACGGAGCCTGACATCAGCCTGTTGCCTGCCAAGAAACTGTATTTCACCTTCGAAATTATCTGTTCCGCTCCCTGCCCAATGCATTCCTGTCTAGTAGTTTAAGTAAACATTCTTCCAGCTACCAAGCAAGGGCCCGGTTTCTCTGTCTTCATGCAAGTAATTCATAGCCCTGTTACTATGGAAGATTCCTGCCCTCGCATCTAGTGTAGACACTTAGACGCTTGTACACGCACTAACAGTCAGTATAGTCAGTATAGAATAAGATTCTACTCTAAGAGACCTCTCTTCTGGATAACATAGTTCTTTAAACATAGGATGTTAGATATGATTTGGGATTAGGTTGACTTGACCCTCCAGACTTCTGTCGCCACACGTAGAGCTAAATGTCAAGTCCCCTTCACCCCCTAGTCACACGTCATACTGCTGTGCGCGCATCTCTGCCAAGTATTTCTGCTGACATTGCGAAATTATTTCATAGGTCCACCCATATGTGACATCACAACCAATGACGTTTCCTTGTTACTCCCAATTACGCCTCTTTCAGCTACGCATGTGAAATGTTATCTTTGCTATCAATTGTTACGCCTCTTGCATTTGCTTCACTGTAATGCCTATTGTATAAAAGTGATTAATTATCAATAATGTATGTACTTCACTTCCTGAACCTTCGTGGTGATGGAACTTGGAGCAACCGATTCGAATCGCCCATTGGAATAAAGCCCATTCCGAACCTCTAATACCACGGATTCTGCCTCTTATTTACTGAGCTATTTTTATTATGTTTCTGTATCAAATTAAGTCCCGGTAATTAAATTATTTACCACAGGTAGTGACGTTGCTGGCATTGGTCACTAGGTAACTGGTACCTAGCATGATCTGTCCAGGGTCCACGAAGTTAGGCGTCACCATGGTGACACTGGCACACGTGTCCCTGTAGGCCTGAGCCACTTTTCCATTTATCAAAGGTGTCTGTCTGTATTTGCCCAACGTATTGGGACTGGCATCAGGGGACATATCCATATCCCCTGTACAGACAAGGACGGCCTGAGTGAGCGTGCCGACTAAGTCGTCACTCCCCTCGGTTCCCAAGGTTAACCCAACTAATGCCTTGGGAGGCGCACTACCACTGCTGACTGTACTAGGGGGCGCAGGTGCCTTAGGGGCTGCAGTGGCAGGAGTTTGCCCTCCTTTCTTGGTGCACTCACTAAACCAGTGAGTCTTACTTTTACAGTATTGGCACCACCTTTTTGACTGGCCTTCTTGAGTCTTATTCTTCTGTGAAGCCTGACCCCCACCCTCTTTGGTTTGTTGGGGACCTGTCGAAGACTTCTGGTCATTTTGTTCGTTCTTGTTACCCTTTTGGTCTGCTTTCTTCTGACCACCCTGGTTCTGATTCTGGTTCTGCTTGACCCTTGTTCTGACCCATCTGTCTGCCTTCTTTCCCAATTCTTGGGGAGAGGTCAGATCCGAGTCGACAAGGTGCTGATGCAACAATTGGTTCTGACAGTTGTTTAAAATCTGTTCTCGCATGATAAGATTGTACAATCCTGTGTAATCAGTAACCTTGCTACCCAGCAACCAGCCTTCCAAAGCCTTAGTGGCACAATCGACAAAGTCAGCCCAATCCTGAGACTGAATTTTCTGGGTGTCCCGGAACAGCACCCGGTACTGTTCCGTGGTTAAGCCGAACCCATCAATCAGTGTGTTCTTCAGGACTTGGTAGTTGTTAGCATTCTCAGCTCTTGTAGTGAGGAGCTTGTCCCTTCCTTTACCTTCAAAGGAAAGCCACAGTATAGCTGCCCACTGACTTGGGGGGACGCACTGGACAGTGCAGGCCCTCTCCAAGGCAGTTATCCACTTGTGGATGTCGTCCCCTTGTTTAAAGGGGGGCACTATTTTACTCAGGTGTCTAGTGTCTATACCCCTGTCTTTCTCTCTATTGAGAATGCTGCCACCAGTGGGATCTAACCCACTTAATTTCTGCTCTCGGGCCAAGGCAAGTCTTTCTTTGGCGAGGGCAAGTTCTTCCCGCTCGATCCTCAGATTGACCTCCCGCATCTTTGCTTCATGCTCCCTCCTCTGAGGGGAAGTCATTCCTCTCTGAGAAGGTGCCTGAGAGACATGTGTATGAACCGATCTGCCAGAGCCTCTGGAGAGAGACCTAGCTCGTCCGTTCCCAAGGTTAAGCCTGCTTGAGCGTGGGCCCGGGGCTCCCCCAGTTCCATTCTCATGCCTGCTTAAGTTGGTCCTTGTAAGCCTGCCGACTACCACTGGACCTTTGTCTGCCTCGTCTCCCGATAACTCGTCCTCGTCCTCCTCCTCTGTGTGGAGGTCGAGGTCTGGGTCACCGAGGGTTCCCTCTAAGGGAGGCATGTTCCCATCTGCACTGGGGGGACCTGGGTTAGAGGACCTCCTAGCATCGTACGCCTCTAAGAGACCTATCAGTATTGCGATGGTAGGGTTAGAACCCTGGTTTAGCTTCCTGGAGGCACACAGTTGTCTCATCTCCTTGAAGCTAAGAGTTGCATATCGTGACACGACCTGTGGAGAGTCACTGACCACTAAGGGAGTCCCTGCAGACTCTCCGTGGACCGACATGCTTTTCTAGTGAGGTGTAAGTGTTGCACCTACCTACACTATGGGTTTACCTACTGATCCCTTGCTAAGAGTTGTAGTCAGGGTGTGCTAAGCCCTGTTACACTACAACAGCCGGTTCAGTAGAACTCGGAGTATTCTAAGTTAAGTTATATGTACCTGGGTACTTATGTGATCTTTCACTGCGATATTCTTAGGATACGTGTGTAGTAAAACAACAGCAAGCTCAAATCCCAACCGCTGCTCACCAATGTGAGAAGTTGGCCTGATATGTAGTGCTCACTATTCTAGTGATCACTGTGTATCATTCCAAACGACCCTTATTGATGATTGGTTGTAAGTCAACCTTATAGACCAGCTATCCTAGTAGCGTGGATACGAGCAGTCTTAGGCTAAACTCTAGAGGGCGTGTTAAGCCAGCTGTTTACCATCACATATACCCCTTGAACACCAAGTGAAAGGACACCACACAAGTTGTTATGAAAATAAAGGATATTTATTTATAACAAGACTACCCTGGCTCTTTATGAGTCAGGGAGCTAAGCACACTACAAAACTCTTAGGAAAATACTTCAGTTGCACAATTTACACAAATGCCCGAGGGGCACGAGAAACCATCTACACTAACAGTGAAATGCGAATGGTTAGAGTCTGGAGGTACTGATTCCGGAGTGTTCCGATCAGTGGGACTAAACGAAAAAGGAACTGGACACTTGTAGAGCGAACCTGCGATGGAGCACCGAGATGCTCGAGTTACCTAGCCCGGAGGCTGCGGCTGCGTGAAGTTCGGCAAGATGTCGGGAGTCCTCGTGTAGTCTCAGGAGCCTGAAAGAAGAAGTTGCTGGCAGGCGACCAGTGACGATGTTCAGAGCGATCCAAGCCTGGATCGGTGATGAAGGAAACCTGAAAGCAGAGGGGACTCAGTTCTCAACCGCTAGCCAGCGATCGTGTGGGTACCAGGGGGGTACCGGCTGAAGTCACCTCGACCAGGTGAGTGGGTGACGTCGGACTCGGCTGTTCCTCGGACAAGGAGGCGCGGCGGCGACCAGGATGGAGGGCGAGCTGTCCCACGAAGGTGTCTGCTGTCGATGATGCTGGGCCCAGGAAGGGGCAGCGGATCTTGGCAGTGGCAACCCAAGCGGGGGAGTCAAGATGGCGTCGGGAGTGGACCAGGAGGGTCCGTGGTACTCCTCTGTTGAAGGGGAGCAAGAGCCAGTCTGGAGCAACCAGACCGGTGATGCAAATAATCTTGGAGCTTCGTGAAGAGGGCCACAAGCCGGTCGGCAAGTGGTCGGACAACGCTGGGAACAGCAAGAAGCGGAAGGGCCCCCACGCAGATCTCGTGGATGCTGGGGAGACAGACTTCGATGCTGGAGCTGCTCAGGGTTTAGGGCTTCTCAAACCCTAGGTGCACTCACTCGAGGGTCCCTCGGTGGGCGTGCTAGATAAGCGTCGTGCAGGTTCTGAAGATAGCCGGTCCCGCAGGTCTCGTCACACCTACGACTCTCAGCTGGGCTGATGAGGTAGGTAAAAGGTCAGAGATGGCAGGGAACTCGGGTCTCGTCGAGCTGGGCAGTCTTGATCCGTAGGAGACGTACAGCAAACCGCAAGCGCTTAGGTGGTGCCTGCTGGTGCAGGGTGGCTACTCCTTAGCCACAAGGGAGAGTCTTCAGAAATAGTCAAGAGTTCCTTTCGTGGAAAGTGGCTCGTGATTCGGAGTTATCCGATTATCTGATTATCCAATTTGGGAAGGGGACTCGCTCCTACCTTTATTCTAAGAAAAGGGGCTGGCCCGTGACTAGGTTCTACCTATGGGTGGAGCCAGGAGGGGGGTGGTTACACCCCTATCCTTTGTCCGGCTTCGCGCCAGCTCAGGGGCTGGTGTGCCCCCGAAACTGGTTTGAGCCGGGCTATGCACAGTGAGCACCGGGGTGCCACTTGCAATCACCTTCCTTTCAGCCCTGCCTACCTGGGATACACAAACCCTGTCTGGGATGGTGCTAACACCGCCCTCGACAGGAAACCCTTTGTCCAAGCTCCCCTTGCTGGAAGGTCCCCCAGCAGCAGGAGGTCAGACTTGTGTCTGGTGGCAGCATCCATTTTGTGATGCTGAGGCTTGAGTCAACTTTAACCGGGGTTCAAGGTTACTTCCATGTCGTGTCCCTCTAAAAGGGGGGAATGCTAACCCCGTCGCCAGGACTGGCGAGGGGTTCGTAGTCCCATTCGTATGACACCTTACTCGACATGTGTAGGTGATGTGATGCCAAAGTTAGCAAATAACCGCAAGGATTATAATGCATTAAAAGTAGTTGGCCCGCGTCACCATGGAACGGCTATTAGGACTTGGTTCCGCAAGCCGTCGACGGGCTCAGCTCGCGCCAGAGCACCGTCCCACATGATTCCCTGCACTCTGCCTTCAGGATTGATAAGGCCTGCTATAGGAGTGACTGATAGGAATCCATGTGTCCATTTTAGGGTTTAGGTGTAGGAATACTACACCTACAGCAACGGGTGATTACACCACGTGGCCCCAGCTGTCGTGCAGCCAGTTGTGTCAGATTTGGGCGGCCATTCCAGGGGTGGCATAATACATGCTTCAGCCCCTGGTAGGCCCTGGGTACACCGATGCCCTGGATACCTGTGGTATGCTGAGACAGGGACTGACAAGGCGGCCCAGTTCCAATTAGTGGATGCACCTAATGTACATGTGTGTTAATTTTGAGAGAGAACAGCTAGGCTGTGGGTCTGATTGGCAGGCCCACAGCCGGAGAAAGTCGTAAACCAATGAAGCAAAAGCAAAAAAATCTGGGTGATCATAGGATTGCAGACCCTACTCTCCTACATTCAGCACCCCATTTTACGTGAGATACAGGAATGTCCAGTGGCGGGCAAATTCACCATAGGGGCTAAAATGGCGGCAACCTCCCCGGACAATCACGTCGTACTGGCATTATATTTCTCTAAATATTTACAGCTTTTATATGTAACGAAACGATCTCACCGATCATTTCCTTACACGTAAAAGCTGCAATATCACTCTGCACCAGAAGAGGGCTTCCAGGGCTGTATTGGGCATGTGTCAAGCGTGGGCTGTTGGGCTGTTACAGCCCATCCTTTCACAGATGCAATACATATCTGAAGTGCTGCACTAGCGTCAGGCAGCGCAGCATGTCAGATAATGGTGATTTGGAGCCTGTACGTCATGCGCCCTTATGCCCTATCAGAAGCCATGATAAACGAAAAAGGACAGCCTTTTGTCCTATCTGAGCCTCTGATTGGGCATAAGGGTGGGAGCCTTGTTCTGGCGCCTTGTTTGTGCTTTCTCAAAGTCGGGAATCGATGTGCAGAGGAAACTGCTCTGAGCACTACCTCAGATAAATTTCCACATTGTGTGTATGAGTGAGAATGGGTTTATGGTGTGTATGTGCTTGAATGCAAATGTGCACCAGTGTGTGTGCTTATGTGAGCGTGTGTGTGAGTGTTTGTTTGTATGTGTCCTTATGACATTTCATTTGACTGATAGCCCCACTGTTTTATAAATTGGCCAGCCGCCACTGCAAAATTTTAGAATTGCCTCTTTCTGCGCTGGATAGTCCAGCCACAAGCCCATCCACCCCTGTGCAGTTTCATATCTTTGCTCTACATGTGAGTGCCCTTGTGTAGGTTCCCTGCAATGTAGCGCTTCCTGTTCCCCAGTACTTGTATGTGATCCTGGGTAGTGCATTTATTTCCCCAGGAATTATGGAATTGCAGGGTATGCCAAGCCTATGGCCACAGTGTAATTCTTCCGTGCCACTGTGACTCCAGGTTGTGGTAGTGGGTTATTTACCTGGTGCCATGTCTGTCTTTATTGCTACATCGGTTCTCCAGTGATGGGCTTGCTGCATAGGTGATGTGACCCGGCAAACAGATCACATCCATCCCCATTCTCAAGAAGCTTGGGTAGGACACTCCCTTGGCAGATGGTGACCATGCCTCCTCGTCCGGTCACATTTCTGGGCTGTAGTCCGAAGAGGCCGGCAAAATGCTTACCCTGAGCCTTCTAGCTCTGCAGCCTACTGCACGACAGCCGAGTAGATCTTGGAAACACCAGCCCAGAGTATGCAAGACTCACACAATGTGAGCAAAGTAGTATTTGCAAAGTGTCAGATGATGTGGTGAAGGGTACGGTGTGTGCTTGGTGGGTGCAGTGAGTGGAGGGCGCAGTGAAAGAATCCTGGTGCCCAATGCGTTAGTCCATGTTGTAGATGGTTGTAATGTGGTGTGTGCAGTGTGAGAGATAATGCCATCTAAGATGATGCACTTCCTTGTCTGTAGCATGCTAGGTTTAGTGCAGTGATAGGTTTTAGGAGATGCACTCACTATGTGTGAGTGTGGGAGGTGTGAAAGAGGGTGCAGATAAGATAGGTGGGTGCATGCAATGAACATGTGTGAGATAATGTGATAAAGATATTCAGTGTGTTAGTTCATTGAGCAGTGAGTGACAGTGCAGTGAAAATCTACAGTGTCAATGGTAGGCACCTGGACACCTAGGATCCCACTTGCCTGTGACCTTCAGTTCTGCTTGTTCCAGACTGATCCAGTGACACTGAAGCCACCCACCGTTCTTCCCTCAAACAGAAGCCTTGCACACCCCAGGACCTACTTAATGCAGGCCGCAGCGCCACCACACTGCCACCACACCAACACATGCTCCACGGTAGGACCTTTCACCTTCACCCACTGCCACTTGACCTGCCACTGCACACACCAGCCGTCTGACCAGCCCCACCCCAAACACACCACAGTAACACCTGAACAAAAATACCAACTTGCATGTTCCCTTCTCAACCCATGCTCACTATGCAAACATTCCACTCAATTATAGGACCTCATCGCCACCCTCACACCCATCATCGTCTTTCTCACTAAGACCTTGCATAATCCCACACCTGCCCCAGACATTGCCACAGCAATCCCCAATGGATATAAAATTACTCAACAGGACCACACCAACAATCCGGGAGGAGTAACAGCCATCATCCACAAAGAGACCAAGCAGTATACCACCACCACCGACACCACCACCACCCCCATGGAACATCTCAACTTCAAGCTCCACATGAACAAGACAACCATCAGTGGCACCCTCGCATACCAACCCCCAGGTATGCACTCCAGCTTCTACAACACCATCACAGACTTCTTTGCGCCCCTAGCCTTAGACTCCAAAGAATGCATCTTTCCCAGTGACCTAAATTTTCACATCGATCACCCCAACAAGAAAAACACTGTACACTTCCATGACAGTATGAACAGCCTCGGATTGACCTAGATCATCCACGACCCTACATACACAGCAGGATACACGCTGGACCAAATTTTTACCTCCAGCAACCGCATCAAATACAGCCATGTCACAGAACTCACATGGATTTATTACTCCATCGTCCACTCTAGCATCTCCAGCCCCCTCACTGTCACCCCCAACATGACCAATGCTCCCCAGCAGTGATGGAACAAAATCTCAGACCAGCTGGGCGAACGCCCTCAACACCACCAACCCTGCTACTGCCACCAACCTCAAAAGGTGAGTGAAAACTTCAATGCCTGAATCACCAATTGCACTGACAGCATTGTCCCCATCAAGAGAAACATATTATTTATGTAAAAAGTGCTATAGCAAGTGAATAAATCTATCAAAAACCAGCGTCTAGGTGTGAACCATACAGTCAACTATTCATGACAAATCAAGTGAAAAATATAGACCATACACAGTTATTAGTTGGAAAAATATAAATATGATATTTATTTATTCATTTTCTGTATATATATCATTCATTTAGTGTTTTATTATTGTTGATTTATTCTTTTATGTACAAGTTCATATATCATCACTAGATAATCAGACAAACAATATATACAAATACAATTGATACAAGCAATGCGGCAGATGTGGAACTACACGCGTTTCGGCAGTGTAGCCTTCGTCAGGAGACCGTCTATTGCTTTAAAACTGTATAAAATATATAAAAAACATACAATATAATGGTTACATTTTTCACCTAGACTGGAAAAATTTGTCTTTTTTTTGTCGTTTTTTATACGTTTTTTGATACATATTTACATATATACATTAATACAATCCTTACAGCTAGATCTACAGAATGAATAATAACAATGAATAACGGTAATAGACTTACTAATGTGACATACAAAACATATACAATTAAACCTCATTATACACATAATATACATACATTATATACAACCCCTATACAGTCTGATTATATACACAATTGGAACAAAAGAGAAGGATGAATGAGAAAATAAATAAAGATAAAGAGATATGACAGGATAAAAATTAAATTAGTGATGAAACGGGACAGAAGAGTTAGAGAAAAGTCTAGAGTGGATAGTAGGGCAAAGGATCTATGAAAAAGAATAATAAAGTGAAAATTATATAGTATCTCATGCCTGGATTCCAAAATTCAGTATATACACAACACAATACTACTTACTTACTCTATATGATAGCAAAAAATCCTCGATGTAAAAACTTGAAATAAGTATGAGGATATCGATACTTCAAACGTGATGGAGCAACACAACACCACAAAAACGTGTCTACCTAACAAAGAACAAGATGAAAGAAAAAGATAAAGAAAACCAATGTTAAGAAGTTTGAAACATCTCTTGAATAATCCGAGAAAATGTATGGAAAATTCTAATCACTCACTGCATATGGGTACAAGTGTCCTCAATGTAGGATATTTGAAATGGAACAGAGCGCCAAGGATTCTTCGATGTATTAGGACAGGTAAATATGATCGAGACTTGCTAAACAGCAAGTAACAGAAATATAGAGGAAGGCAGGGGTAGAAAAAGGATGAAATCATTATGAACACAGGATACAAAAATAATAATAGACCTACAACAATAGTCAACAGAGAAAGCCTGAATTCTATACGTACTGAGTTATAGTTATGACCTATCAAAAAACGCCGATGAACCAGATGGCCGCCGTGTTGATATATAGATGATAGTGACGCCTATGCAAGAAACTGTTTCAATAGGCAGCTAGGTAGATGATGAAAACAAAGGATATCGCTGCGGAGATATGGACACAAAATTGATAGGATAAATATATAGTACAAAAATTATGTATGACTAAATACCGTGGACCTTTTGATGAGGTCCTGCACAATGCTCCTGGAAGGTATGTAAATCAAAAGAGTGTGCAGTTCCTAACAGTGGTGGGAGTGAACAGGTCTCTTATGGATTGCCCTCACACACCCAGAAGGATGTCATGTTTCATCATTGGGCTGTGCTCCTCGTCGGGCCGGCGCTGCAATGCCCGATGGGATCCCTCGAAGGGGCTCTCTGCCAGAGATCTTTTAAGAGACAGCCGTTTGGTGCGTGAGGGTGAGTGGTCGAGGTAGTGCGTAAGTGTGAGTAGTGGCTTAAAATAGGTTTAGTAGTGCCCTGGTGGGAACACATTTTATTTTTAGGGTGTACTAACCTAAATAAAATGTGTAAGCCCTGTTTAGAATATCAATGATCCCACAGGTCTAGTATGTGTGTGCAGTCAACATGTTTCTTGCCTTCTGCCCCTAACAGGTCAATCAGAACCCTGTGGGATCATTGATATTCTAAACAGGGCTTACACATTTTATTTAGGTTAGTACACCCTAAAAATAAAATGTGTTCCCACCAGGGCACTACTAAACCTATTTTAAGCCACTACTCACACTTACGCACTACCTCGACCACTCACCCTCACGCACCAAACGGCTGTCTCTTAAAAGATCTCTGGCAGAGAGCCCCTTCGCGGGATCCCGTCGGGCATTGCAGCGCCGGCCCGACGAGGAGCACAGCCCAATGATGAAACATGACATCCTTCTGGGTGTGTGAGGGCAATCCATAAGAGACCTGTTCACTCCCACCACTGTTAGGAACTGCACACTCTTTTGATTTAAGTCCCATGCCTGTCTGCCTTAATCTCTCTCACTGTAAATCTGCAATTAGCTGACACCTTGTTTCATAGATCACAACCTCTCCTCTTTAAAACTCTATCCCTGAAACCCAACCTTACCTGATCTCTGCTAGTCTTTTTATCTCACCCAACCATTCACCGGAAACCACATAGCACTAATGCACACACCTGACTGGTATTAATATAATCTATCATAAACTAATTAGAGTAAATGCGTGCAATTTTTTTTCGTGAAAGCACATGGCGGATTGCAATTACCAACAATAACAACTCGATTAATCACTAACCGTAGGTTACAGAGTAGTGTGCTGCTCGCTGTAAAGAGATTCAATGGCTCGTCAGGCATAGTAAGCCCTATGTAAATACAATTGCAATTTCAATTACAATTACAAGTACCGTAAGTACTTAGGGCATCGTCTACAAGAAAATCATGCAGTGCAGCGTCGCAAGCCATTTACCTGTGCCGTGCTGCATCATTTTCAAAGAACAGGGATGTGTTGTAATAACAACAATACAATGCATCCTGTGATTGACTTGCTGAAGGTATTGGGCAACAGGAGAAGTTTGTAGCAGCTGAATGGACCACCACCCCTGCCAGATGCTGAGGCACCACCGTGTGACAGAAAGCCTGAAGGAATTCTAGTTAGAAGTGTTGCTTCATTTGTTCAGCACAGTTATCGTCTGGTTTTATTTGCCGCTTTCTTCTCCGCCTGCTTCTACCACTTGTGCATGGATGCCATTTAGGGATCGCCAGCGGTCGCAGCTGTGACGCCTTGTCTGCAGCTTGACTGCGACTCTGGTACTGCAGCTTGAAACCCCTGGCAAGAGAGTGACTTTGTTTGCTTGTCTCACTTAGTATGGTATAGCTGTTGAACTGTGAGCTTGTAACGGAGTGCTTTCTTTTAATGTGTGCTTTGCTGCGTGTTTGAGGAGTGCATGTTAGTTATACCTATCTTAGAATGTTTGTGTGTGTATGTGTTGTAAGAATGAGTGCCATGTTGTGTCTATTAGGAATATGTGTGTGACTGTGACCATGTTATGCTCTCATATCGAAGATGATTATAATCATACACTTATTCTTGACACACACAACCAGTCACACATTCACGCATAAATACATTATCACATAGGTATAACAAACGCACATCCCACAAACACGCAGCAAAGCACACATTAAAAAAAACCACTCAGTAACACATTAACATATGTCGCTAGGTGCACATAGGTGAGTGGATCCTCTGCTCACACCCAAATGAAATGCATCCAGAACACGCACACATGTGGCATGTGAATTAATGAAGAAAGATGATAGAGCACCAGCCCCACTCCATCGAGACATGTCTACATGGTGATGTCACAGGTTTAAAATTGAAAAAAAGTGTTCTGCTCGGTACCACCCATTAATACATTTCCAAGAGACAATTCAGTTTGAGGCATGAATTTTAATGTAAGCCTAACATAATTCATGTATATAATGGATGTTCAAAGCAGGTCCAGGAAGGCCCACTCCATGCTGGATTTTTTATATCCACATAAAATAAAGTGATATCCTTATAATATCAACTTATTTTTTAAAAAAAAAACAAAATTTTAGAATTCAACGTTAGGTATATGCTACATAAACAAATGATTAAGGTAAAACGCTTATCCCAGAATAGACACACAGATTTCCTCTGCAGGTTTTTTGATGGGCATATTTGCTCCTCAGGCTCTGTAGATGCCCTCTGTGTGCAGATTGGCTGCTTATAAGCGAGCGTATAAATATGTACCAACTAGGGTTAGCCTTTGATCAATGGTTATGTTGTTGTACGAGTCAACAAAGGCATATTGGGGTTTGCCTTGCATCTACTGGTTTCGCCATGACACGTGGAGATTCTGGCTGTGCTTTGGGGGGCGTTTTCAGGTCTTTAAGGCTATGTCTCAGCTTGTAATAGTTGTGCATAGGCAAGTTATGGTTGACATGCGGTGGCTGAGCCCAGGGTATGAGCCTGTGTCTGAGCAATTGAAGTTATGTTTAAGAGAATGAGGACTGTGGTAGCCATGCTCTTGGTCTATGATGGCTGTTCTCCTGGCCTGTGATGGCAGTTATCCTACTCTATGCTGCTGAGATGTGAAGTTGAGCCCCTGGAACATCATCACAACTGTCTAGTGAATGTGACGGTTAAGTAAAGCGCAATTTTAGTTACACTTATTGTCTTTCAATATCATATTTTCAGTTTTATTTGAATCAATTTCAGTGATGGCACTTTTGTTAATGACATTAGGGTCAATGGTAGTGTGACATAATTTCTGTGAAATCACCAGGATCAAAGGTCAAGTAATGTTACTTCCTGCAAATGCACTCGGGTCATAGGGCATGTAATGTCACTTCTGCTACCACTGGCTTTTTGGTGAATCCACACTCATGCGCCTGTGTTCTCCTCTGGCTGCCTCCTGTGCTTGTTTCCGCTGTTCCCACCACTTCCATCTGCATCTGATCCTCGTTGGTTTGTATGCAGTATGCTACGTTTAATCATCCTGGAACCCGCACTCTGCTCGGCTCTTTGAATACCTTTGAGTCTTTTTGGTAATATTGGGACACCCTGGATTCCCACAGAAAGGTCTTGCTACATCCCAGACTTGGGCCTGAAAGGTCTTTAGTTTCTTGAAGATGTTCTCTTCCGTCACACGGGGACCTGGCGACGGTAGCAAAGCCCCACCACATGTTGAAGTCTCGGTCCCAAATCTGCTTCTGGATGATGGTGTACGGCGAACTGGAGTCACCGACCATGGGGACGTGGACACCCCCGATTACCAACTGACAGGAAGGTTTTTTGGTTGCGACACCCCCAATGCCCAGGGTGTGGTCTTTGATGCAAAGAATGCTGTCTTGGTCAGAGAGATCTGCTCCCTCTTGATCGTCGGAGGTATCCTGGACATACTTGATGGCAGCGTTTCTGGGCCTCCTTCGGCAGACCTTGCCAAAGTGTCCCGTGATGCCACAGAAGGAGCACTTGACGTGGAAAGCTGGGCATTTCCTGTCGTTTCCCATGTGGGCGTGGCTGCCGCATTGGTAACAGGCGCCTTGTTTGCCTTGAGGGGCGCGACCAGGGCCTCTTACTTTGGGCGTAGGTTGCTGGGTTGAGGCGGCGTCCGTCGTGGCTTTTGAGGGTGGAACCTTCTGGTCGGTGATTTTTCACACTGTGGCTGGTGGCGCCGTGTCTTTCTTGGCCGTGAGGGCACATCATTTGGAGAGCTCCGCATGTCTGATAATCAAGATGATCTTCGGAAGGGGCGCTTCGCCACTTACCCAGAGCTTCTCCTGGACGCTCAAATGGGTGGAGTGCATGATGATTTGGTCCCAAATGAGGTCGTCGTGCAGGGTGCCAAACTTGCAGTTGATGGCCAGTTTCTTGAGGGCTGCAACGTAGTCCTCCACTGATTCAGATTCTGCCTGTTTCCGTTGGAAGAAGTTGTAGCGGTCGATGGCGGTGCATATCATCAGCTGGTAATGGGTGTCTAGGTCCTCAAGGGCGTGTTGGAAGGCGTCATCGTCTGATGACGCCCTGGGCTTTTTCACCATTTGGTCGTACACACGTAGACCCTCCGGCCCCAGGTTATGTAATAGAATTTTCTTCCGCCGTTTGCTAGAGAATTCCTCCTCACCTTCGTCCTCCAACGCTGAGAGGTAGTTCAGGAAATACCCCTTCCAGTCTGCCCACTTCATGGCTGGTTCCCCGGGCTTAGGCAGGAAGGGCACTGGATTGGTTAAGGAGAAGGTTTGGGCGCACCTGGTGTGTGCGGTGTGGAATGCAGAGGATCCTCAAGGTGCACGTAAGGCAGGACGGGCTAACGCCAGCTTGGAGGAGAGTGCACTTTTCTGCCACGTTGCGGGGGTGGCTCCCCGTGTTCTAGGCCTGTATGAAGCCCCTTTTTTGCACAGGCCTTGCAGTGGTGGATGGGGCGTGGGCCGCTCGCCACGTGCCAAAGTGCGCACCGATACTAGAGTGGGGCTTGGACCGCCCACTGCGCCGAAATGCGCGCCGATGGTGCAAGGCAGACGCAGCTGCCTCCCGCGTGTAGGCCCGGCTGAGCGCGTGTGACAGTGCGCGCCCACCGAAGAACTTGCGCCGGCTCTCCGCTAACTGGACAGAGGTGGTACTGGTGCGCGGGTTTCTCCGCCTCATTGCCACTGTGGTGTGAGGGCAGGCCCCCCTTGGGAAGGATGGTCGGAGACAGCGAGGACAGTTGAACAAGTACTTTATTACTTCTTTACAGGGGAGAGCCGGCTGCTCGCTACAATGGCTGCCGGCGTTCACGTCACTCCCGCAATGCCTTGCGGCGTGTCACATAAACGCCGGGAGGCTAGACCGCAACACTACAGGGAGAAGCACAGAGCTTCCCAGGTTTGTGGCCCAGAGTGCCTTGCGCCAACTGCAGTTTACTTAGCAGGCCAGTACACTGAATTCTGCGTTTAGTCTTCCCTGAAAAGCTGGGACCTGAGAGGCCCTTTGGGGTGGGCAGTTTTGCAGAAGGCACAATGGACAAAGTTTGAAAATGTAGTTAAGAAAAAGTGAAAGGTGAAAAGGGAGAGGTGAGAAAGAGATGAAGAGAATGAGAAGAGAGAAAGATAGAGGGCAATGTGGGGTAGGCGCTGTAGCGGAACAAAGGGTGAAGAAGGAAATTAAGAAAGACAGTAGGAAGGACAAAGTTTGATAAGAAAAAGAAGGTATGCGGGAGGGAATGAGCCAATATTGGAGAACAAAAATGATGCAGGAATGAGATGGGAGGGGACTGGGATGAAGGCGAAATAGAGGAGAAAGAGAAAAAAGTATTAGGAAAAAAAGGGAGGATGTTAATGGAACACAATAACCGCAACTCGGTGATCAATACGCACAACATGAAAACACTTCTCACACAATCACAAAACAAAGACAACAACTGTCCAGCCACACATCCTACATGACGTAGCTTGTTTCCCATGCAGGCAGCAAGCCTTCAGTGCCCCACGTAGGGATAGTAAGCACTGTATAAAATAAATGCTGTAATATATTACAAAACACTTCTAGTGTGAAGGTTGCATCATTGCCCACCTGCAATGCGCATGCACAGACAAGAGGGTTCGTTCGAGGACAGAACAGGAGTGGGATTGTAGCCTACCGTACAAGGCCATTAATAGGGGGGGGGGGGGCAGCAGCGTTTTTTTCGCAGTCTCCACACATTTTGGCCCCCTGCTTCCTGTTACAAAATATTTAAAAATAATAAAGCAAAAGGTCTGAACAGTTACTTGTTAATGTTGCTTACGCACCAAAACCACTAGATGGCATCAAATTATTTATTTTGACATTTCCTAGAGTACATGGTTTCCAAGTTTTGAGATGCTTTGTGAATCAGAACTTGACATGCCAGCTTCCATGGTCTGATTCAGCACCCCATTTTATGTCAGATACAGGAACGTCCAGTGGCGGGCAAATTCACCATAGGGGCTAAAATGTCGGCGACCACCCCAGACAATCACGTCGCACTGGCATTATATTTCTCTAAATATTTACAGCTTTTATATGTAACGAAACGATCTCAACGATCATTTCCTTACATGTAAACGCTGCAATATCACTCTGCACCAGAAGAGGGCTACCAGGGCTGCATTGGGCATGTGTCAAGCGTGGGCTGTTACAGCCCATCCTTTCACAGATGCAATACATGTCTGACCTGCTGCACTAGCGTCAGGCAGTGCAGCATGTCAGATAATGGTGATTTGGGGCCTGTACGTCATGCGCCCTTATGCCCTATCAGAAGCCATGATAAACGAAAAAGGGGAGCCTTTTGTCCTATCTGAGCCTCTGATTGGGCATAAGGGTGGGAGCCTTGTTCTGGCGCCTTGTTTGTGCTTTCTGAAAGTCGGGAATCACTGTGCAGAGGAAAGTGCGCTGAGGACTACCCCAGATAAATGTCCACATTGTGTGTATGAGTGAGAATGGGTTTATGAGGTGTATGTGCTTAAATGCAAACGTGCACAAGTGTGTCTGCTTATGTGAGCGTGTGTGTGAGTGTTTGTTTGTATTTTTCCTTACTAATGTTTTATGACATTTCATTTGATTGGTAGCCCACTGTTTTATAAATGGACCAGCCGCCACTTCAAAATTTTAGAATTGCCTCTTTCTGCCCTGGATAGTCCAGCCACAAGCCCATCCACCCCTGTGCAGTTTCATATCTTTGCTCTACATGGGAGTGCCCTTGTGTAGGTTCCCTGCAATGAAGCGCTTCCTGTTCCCCAGTACTTGTATGTGATCCTGGGTAGTGCATTTATTTCCCCAGGAATTATGGAATTGCAGGGTATGCCAACCCTACGGCCACAGTGTAATTCTTCCGTGCCACTGTGACTCCAGGTTGTGGTAGTGGGTTATTTACCTGGTGCCTTGCCTGTCTTTATTGCTACATCGATTCTCCAGTGATGGGCTTGCTGCATGGGTGATGTGACCTGGCAAAGATCACGTCCATCCTCAGTCTCAAGAAGCTTTGGTAGGACACTCCCTTGGCAGCTGGTGACCATGCCTCCTCATCCGGTCACATTTCTGGGCTGTAGTCCGAAGAGGCCGGCAAATGCTTACCCTGAGTCTTCTAGCTCTGCAGCCTACTGCACAACAGCCGAGTAGATCTTGGAAACACCAGCCCAGAGTATGCAAGACTCACACAATGTGAGCAAAGTAATGTTTGCAAAGTGTCAGATGATGTGGTGAAGGGTACGGTGTGTTCTTGGTGGGTGTAGTGAGTGGAGGGCGCAGTGAAAGAATCCTGGTGCCCATTGCATTAGTCCATGTTGTAGATGGTTGTAATGTGGTGTGTGCAGTGTGAGAGAGAATTCCATCTAAGATGATGCACTTCCTTGGCTGTAGCATGCTAGGGTTAGTGCAGTGATGGGTTTTAGGAGATGCACTCACTATGTGTGAGTGTGGCAGGTGTGAAAGAGGGTGCAGATAAGATATGTGGGTGCATGCAATGAACATGTGTGAGATAATGTGATAAAGATATTCAGTGTGATAGTTCATTGAGCAGTGAGTGAAAATCTACAGTGTCAGTGGTAGGCACCTGGACACCTAGGTTCCCACTTGCCTGTGTCCTCCAGCTCTTGCTTGTTCCAGACAGATCCAGTGACACTGAAGCCACTCACCGTTCTTCCTTCCGACAGAAGCCTTGCACATCCCAGGACCTAGTTAATGCAGGCCGCAGCGCCACCACACTGCCACCACACCAGCACATGCTCCACGGTAGGACCTTTCACCTGCACCCACTGCCACTTGTCCTGCCACTGCACACACCAGCCGTCTGACCAGCTCCACCCCAAACACACCACAGATACACCTGAACAAAAACACCAACTTGCATGTGCCCTTCTCAACCCATGCTCACTATGCAAACATTCCATTGAATTATAGGACCTCATCGCCCCCCTCACACCCATTATTGTCTTTCTCACTAAGACCTTGCATAACCCCACACCTGCCCCAGACATTGCCACAGCGATCCCCAGTGAATATAAAATCACTCAACAGGACCACACCAACAATCCGGGAGGAGTAACAGCCATCATCCACAAAGAGACCATACAGTATACCACCACCACCGACACCACCACCACCCCCATGGAACATCTCAACTTCAAGCTCCACATGAACATGACAACCATCAGTGGCACCCTCGCATACCAACCCCCAGGTCTGCACTCCAGCTTCTACAATACCATTGCAAACTTCTTTGTGCCCCTAGCCTTAGACTCCAAAGAATGCATCTTCCCCAGTGACCTAAATTTCCACATCGATCACTCCAACAAGAAAAACACTGGACACTTCCATGACAGTATGAACAGCCTCGGATTGACCTAGATCATCCACGACCCTACATACACAGCAGGATACAGGCTGGACCAAATTTTTACCTCCAGCAACCGCATCAAATACAGCCATGTCACAGAACGCACATGGATTGATTACTCCATCGTCCACTCTAGCATCTCCAGCCCCCTCACTGTCACCCCCAACATGACCAATGGCCCCCAGCAGTGGTGGAAAAAAATCTCAGACCAGCTGGGAGAACGCCCTCAACACCACCAACCCTGCTACTGCCACCAGCCTCAAAAAGTGAGTGAAAAACTTCAATGCCTGGATCACCAATTGCACTGACTGCATTGTCCCCATCAAGAGAAACATACAGAGAAAATCCTCCAAAAAGGCCAGCTGGTACACTCAAGAGCTCAGAACAGCGAAACGAGACAGCAAACAGTTGGAGAGGGAATGGCACACCAGCAAGGACTCCTCAGACGGGGCAGCCTTCAAGACCTCCCTCAACCTCTACCGCCGCCTGCTGAGAGCAACAAAGAAGACAGCACTTGACGCACACCAAGACACTTTGTAACATCGTTAAGAAATTCTCCAACCTGGCTGCCAGCGAAATCAACATCACTCCCTCACAGGAGCTATGTGACAAACTCGTCCTCTTTTTCTATGACAAGGTTGCAACCATTTACAGATACTTCAAACTCCAACCCACACTTGCTGACTTCCTCAACAGATACGCCACCACAGTAAATGACACAAACCACATACTGAACTGACCACATGGAACATCCTCTCCACCCAGGACACCACCTCCACCATGAAATCCATCCACTCGGGAACTCTCATAGACCCATTCACGCACCACATCTTCAACCTCGGAAACCAAATTATTGGCCAGGATCTCACCACTCTACTCAACACCTCTATCATCAATGCAACATTTTGGCACCTGGAAACACGCCGAAGTCAGATTACTACTCAAAAAACCCTCCACCGACTACAGCGAACTCAAAAACTACCGGTCAATCTCCCTGCTTCCATTCCCAATGAAGGTACTGAAAAAGATCATCAACAATCAACTCATGACACACCAATGGCATAACCAGCTACTCGACGCCTCCGAATCCGGCTTCCGCAGCAATCACAGTACCAAAACCACCCTGATCGCAGCCACCGACTACCACCAAACCACGGAGAAACAGCAGCTTCGATCCTCCTCAACCCCTTGGCAGCCCTCGACTCTGTATACCACAACACGCTGATCAAAAGACTTCACTACATCGGCATCCAAGGGGTCACGCTCAAATGGATCACCTCCTTCCTCACCGGAAGAACCCAGATGATCCACCTCACACCTTTCACCTCTGAACCCAGGGAGATCACCTGCAGTGTCCCCCAGGGTTCATCCCTCAGCCCCACGCTCTTCAACGCTTATATGACCCTACTGGCCAACATTGTCAGTTCCCGCAGTCTATACATCATTTCCTATGCAGACAATACCCAACTCATCCACTAACTCATGGACAACTCCACCACCACTAGAACCAACTTCCACAGATGCATGACAAACGTCCCCGACTGGATAAAGAACAACTGTCTGCAGCTGAACACAGACCAGACAAAAGTACTGATCTTTTGCAACAGTAGTAACACGACCTAGGACCCGCACCCACTCCCTCCAACCATGCCAGAAACCTCGGAATCATCACTGACAACAAGCTCACCATGATGTCACAGATCAACACCATCTCCTCCACCTGCTTCCTCACACTGCGCATGCTATGTAAGATCTTCAAGTGGCTACCCTTACACATGAGATGCCCTGTGACACAAGCCCTCATCACCAGCCGACCGGACTACAGCAACGCCCTCTATGTTAGAATCACCGCACACCTCCTAAAGAGACTTCAGACGATACAGAATGCTGCAGCCAGACTCATCCTCGGCTTCCCCAATGAAACCACGTCACTCCCCACCTCAGGCAACTCCACTGGCTCCCAGTACAGAAGAGATAACAACTAAAGCTGCTGACCCATGCACACAAGGCTCTACACAACCAAGAACCTGGCTCTATTAACCACTGCCTGAACTTCCACCAACTGTCGAAAAGACTATGCTCCGCCTTCCTTTTTTCTTGCCCATACTTCCTGCATATACAGTAGTAGAAGCAGAGGACACTCCTGCTCCCACATCACAGCAAAGACCTGGAACAGCCTCCCCATGCATCTCCGGACCGTTACCTCACTTACAGAATTCCAAATGGCCCACAAGAGCTGGCTGTTTTATTAAGCCTCTGGAACTTGTAAGCGCCTGGATACCCTGTCGGGTGATTAGCTGCACTTTATAATTCCTTATTGATTGATCGTGGAGTCTGTGTGCAATCAACATAAAATTAATGTGTTTAGCAAGTTAGACATGTAGGATGTAGGGCAAAGTGTCATGTATAAATGGGCAGTAATCAACCTAGAATGTTCGTAAAGTATATGGGAGTACAATAAAAAAAATTACAAGTATGAGACTGCCACTGTGCCTAGCTCTTAAGTGCAGCTGTTGACCGTTTTATGAACTCATCACTTTCCATTGTTAAAACTATAGTCAAACAAGTGAAAAAGGCATTTGGTGCCTGTATACAGCAACTTTTTACCAAGTACAGTTCAACCGTGTCTTATAAGTCCAATGATGGCAAATACAACAGTAAAGTGGAAATCTCCATTTTGGGACACTCACACGTAAAGGAATATAGAGCCAGGTATATAAATCTCTTTGGCAGTGGCAAACCCAGCAATATGCAAAATCACTGAGTTAAAGGACTTTTTGACCCTTTCAAAATCACAGATAGGATAGAAAGGAGTGCCCCCTCCTATGTACGGGTCACAAAGGTATCAATGGTTTGTGATCTTAATTGCAGTTGCAAATCATTGATCAGTTACAGAGAAGCGACTGTTTTGAGAAGGGGAAATGGTCCCCATTAGACTCCTTTACATTTATAAATTGTGTTGAGGGCCTCTGGAGGAGCAGGTATTGTCCACAGTTCCTCTCCCTGTTCTCCTCCCCAGACATCCTATGAAATGGGATTCTTGTGTTTTTTACACGGACGACTTTAAAAAAGAAAAAAAAGAGTTTCTTTTTGGAAATACAAAAGCAGGAACAGAGGTCTGCTGTCCCTTCCAAACCTCCGCCCCTGCATTCACAGCTAATCACATGGAGTCATAAACTGTGACCTGTCTAATAAATACTCATTTGGCAGGTGGTTTTGCAAACTTCAGTAAAATGACAATTTGCGACGCGGCTTATTAATATATAGGTCACATCGTCAATTTCACACCTATTTGCAAACCCGTTTCTGAATAGGTGTTTGCACATGTAGCCATTAGTTTCAAAGGGGGTTACTTTAAATGAGATCTTCTATTTTTGCTGAACCAACTCCCCTCATGCAGTGTACGGACCCTGTTCCAAGTCTGGGATATTCCGGACTATGTGTACACAAGCTGCCTTAGGCTTACCACAAAGCAGACTCGCGCTCTTAAAGTTTAAACGATGTGTACACTTAGACTCACATGTTTAAGCTGTCTGCCCCAGATATGAAGCACTGTGTATAATGTTTTTTTACAACCTACATCCAGATTATTGCTATCTCGCAAAGCCTTCTCCCACTATACCCCTGAAACCCTGCATGAAAAAATGACCTTGACTTATTCCCGCTTGAGCCCTCTCTCCCTTTCTTTAGAGTGACCTTCTTACCTTCCACCCTCCACATGCCTTCAGTTCTGAGTATAACCCCCTTTGAGTCCCATGCCTGTCTTTTAATCAAAAAGGAGCAACTGGAAGCTTTTGGTGAGGTCCTGCACAATGCTCCTGGAAGGTATGTAAATCAAAAGAGTGTGCAGTTCCTAACAGTGGTGGGAGTGAACAGGTCTCTTATGGATTGCCCTCACACACCCAGAAGGATGTCATGTTTCATCATTGGGCTGTGCTCCTCGTCGGGCCGGCGCTGCAATGCCCGACGGGATCCCGCGAAGGGGCTCTCTGCCAGAGATCTTTTAAGAGACAGCCCTTTGGTGCGTGAGGGTGAGTGGTCGAGGTAGTGCGTAAGTGTGAGTAGTGGCTTAAAATAGGTTTAGTAGTGCCCTGGTGGGAACACATTTTATTTTTAGGGTGTACTAACCTAAATAAAATGTGTAAGCCCTGTTTAGAATATCAATGATCCCACAGGTCTAGTATGTGTGTGCAGTCAACATGTTTCTTGCCTTCTGCCCCTAACAGGTCAATCAGAACCCTGTGGGATCATTGATATTCTAAACAGGGCTTACACATTTTATTTAGGTTAGTACACCCCATGAATAAAATTAGTTTCCTCCAGGGCAGTACTAAACCTATTTTAATCCACGACTCACACTTACGCACTACCTCGACCACTCACCCTCACGCACCAAACGGCTGTCTCTTAAAAGATCTCCGGCAAAGAGCCCCTTCGTGGGAGCCCGTCGGGCATTGCAGCGCCGGCCCGAAGAGGAGCACAGCCCAATGATGAAGCATGACATCCTTCTGGGTGTGTGAGGGCAATCCATAAGAGACCTGTTCACTCCCACCACTGTTAGGAACTGCACACTCTTTTGATTTAAGTCCCATGCCTGTCTGCCTTAATCTCTCTCACTGTAAATCTGCAATTAGCTGACACCTTGTTTCATAGATCACAACCTCTCCTCTTTAAAACTCTATCCCTGAAACCCAACCTTACCTGATCTCTGCTAGTCTTTCTATCTCACCCAACCATTCACCGGAAACCACATAGCACTAATGCACACACCTGACTGGTATTAATATAATCTATCATAAACTAATTAGAGTAAATGCGTGCAATTTTTTTTCGTGAAAGCACATGGCGGATTGCAATTACCAACAATAACAACTCGATTAATCACTAACCGTAGGTTACAGAGTAGTGTGCTGCTCGCTGTAAAGAGATTCAATGGCTCGTCAGGCATAGTAAGCCCTATGTAAATACAATTGCAATTTCAATTACAATTACAAGTACCGTAAGTACTTAGGGCATCGTCTACAAGAAAATCATGCAGTGCAGCGTCGCAAGCCATTTACCTGTGCCGTGCTGCATCATTTTCAAAGAACAGGGATGTGTTGTAATAACAACAATACAATGCATCCTGTGATTGACTTGCTGAAGGTATTGGGCAACAGGAGAAGTTTGTAGCAGCTGAATGGACCACCACCCCTGCCAGATGCTGAGGCACCACCGTGTGACAGAAAGCCTGAAGGAATTCTAGTTAGAAGTGTTGCTTCATTTGTTCAGCACAGTTATCGTCTGGTTTTATTTGCCGCTTTCTTCTCCGCCTGCTTCTACCACTTGTGCATGGATGCCATTTAGGGATCGCCAGCGGTCGCAGCTGTGACGCCTTGTCTGCAGCTTGACTGCGACTCTGGTACTGCAGCTTGAAACCCCTGGCAAGAGAGTGACTTTGTTTGCTTGTCTCACTTAGTATGGTATAGCTGTTGAACTGTGAGCTTGTAACGGAGTGCTTTCTTTTAATGTGTGCTTTGCTGCGTGTTTGAGGAGTGCATGTTAGTTATACCTATCTTAGAATGTTTGTGTGTGTATGTGTTGTAAGAATGAGTGCCATGTTGTGTCTATTAGGAATATGTGTGTGACTGTGACCATGTTATGCTCTCATATCGAAGATGATTATAATCATACACTTATTCTTGACACACACAACCAGTCACACATTCACGCATAAATACATTATCACATAGGTATAACAAACGCACATCCCACAAACACGCAGCAAAGCACACATTAAAAAAAACCACTCAGTAACACATTAACATATGTCGCTAGGTGCACATAGGTGAGTGGATCCTCTGGTCACACCCAAATGAAATGCATCCAGAACACGCACACATGTGGCATGTGAATTAATGAAGAAAGATGATAGAGCACCAGCCCCACTCCATCGAGACATGTCTACATGGTGATGTCACAGGTTTAAAATTGAAAAAAAGTGTTCTGCTCGGTACCACCCATTAATACATTTCCAAGAGACAATTCAGTTTGAGGCATGAATTTTAATGTAAGCCTAACATAATTCATGTATATAATGGATGTTCAAAGCAGGTCCAGGAAGGCCCGCTCCATGCTGGATTTTTAATATCCACATAAAATAAAGTGATTATCCTTATAATATCAACTTATTTTTTTTTTAAAAAACACATTTTTAGAATTCAACGTTAGGTATATGCTACATAAACAAATGATTAAGGTAAAACGCTTATCCCAGAATAGGGCTTTGGGGGAGGCGGCCGACCAACGGGAGGCCTGCCACCCCCGGGGAATTTTGGGCCGGTGGTGCAGCCCAGAGCCAATTGGGCTTTTTTGGGCTACATTTGGGCTGGTTGGGCTACATTTGGGCTGGGGGGGATATGTATGCGGCCATTTTAGGTCACCAGCCACCATTCCAGTGGGGTGTCACGGCAGCCGGCCGGGGGTTTTTTGCTCAGGGTGAGGAGAATTTTCCCGCCCTCCCTCTCCGTGGTAAAATGTGAGGGGGGAGGAGATATATTTCAAGGGATTTTCTTTGGAGTATTGGGGTTTTTGCTTTTGGTTCGGGGTTTTGTTGGGAACAGGTGCACCGGGTCAGGAAACATGTACTGTTGGTTGTCGCTTGAAGCAGGTGCGGGGTTTTTTGTACCAGGGTATGGTTTATGAGGGGGCGTTCTCCCTAGTAATAGTGGGTAGATCGGTTCACAGTTTAAGTTGATTGGTTGGAAAATGTCACTACGGGTACACGCAGGAAGGGGAAGTAACGCAGGAAGGAGATAGTTATTTTAGGAAATGATAAGACGTTACACGTTTAATGAGTCAGCAGGGAAGACAGAGTTGGGGGTTTTATAAATGGTTGCAAATGGGGAAACTTTAGGGGTGGGGGTGGGGGGTAAGGCAGGAAGAAACTGTTTAGTGAGGTTTAGTTTTGTACGGCACAGGCCAAGGATATTTGCTGTAAGGTGCACCTGTCTTCAATAAAGCGGCCTTTTTCACACTTAACAAGCTGTTTGTGGTCTGTGCTGCGCCACATTAGGCCCAATAGACACACAGATTTCCTCTGCACGTTTTTTGATGGGTATATTTGCTCCTCAGGCTCTGTAGATGTCTTCTGTTTACAGATTGGCTGCTTATAAGCGAGCGTATAAATATGTACCAACTAGGGTTAGCCTTTGATCAATGGTTATGTTGTTATACGAGTCAACAAAGGCATATTGGGTTTTACCTAGCATCTACTGGTTTTGCCATGACACGTGGAGATTCTGCCTGTGCTTTGGGGGGCGTTTTCAGGTCTTTAAGGCTATGTCTCAGCTTGTAATAGTTGTGCATAGGCAAGTTATGGTTGACATGCGGTGGCTGAGCCCAGGGTATGAGCCTGTGTCTGAGCAATTGAAGTTATGTTTAAGAGAATGAGGACTGTGGTAGCCATGCTCTTGGTCTATGATTGCTGTTCTCCTGGCCTGTGATGGCAGTTATCCTACTCTATGCTGCTGAGATGTGAAGTTGAGCCCCTGGAACATCATCACAACTGTCTAGTGAATGTGACGGTTAAGTAAAGCACAATTTTAGTTACACTTATTGTCTTTCAATATCATATTTTCAGTTTTATTTGAATCAATTTCAGTGATGGCACTTTTGTTAATGACATTAGGGTCAATGGTAGTGTGACATAATTTCTGTGAAATCACCAAGATCAAAGGTCAAGTAATGTTACTTCCTGCAAATGCACTCGGGTCATAGGGCATGTAATGTCACTTCTGCTACCACTGGCTTTTTGGTGAATCCACACTCATGCGCCTGTGTTCTCCTCTGGCTGCCTCCTGTGCTTGTTTCCGCTGTTCCCACCACTTCCATCTGCATCTGATCCTCGTTGGTTTGTATGCAGTATGCTATGTTTAATCATCCTGGAACCCGCACTCTGCTCGGCTCTTTGAATACCTTTGAGTCTTTTTGGTAATATTGGGACACCCTGGATTCCCACAGAAAGGTCTTGCTACATCCCAGACTTGGGCCTGAAAGGTCTTTAGTTTCTTGAAGATGTTCTCTTCCGTCACACGGGGACCTGGCGACGGTAGCAAAGCCCCACCACATGTTGAAGTCTCGGTCCCAAATCTGCTTCTGGATGATGGTGTACGGCGAACTGGAGTCACCGACCATGGGGACGTGGACACCCCTGATTACCAACTGACAGGAAGGTTTTTTGGTTGCGACACCCCCAATGCCCAGGATGTGGTCTTTGATGCAAAGAATGCTGTCTTGGTCAGAGAGATCTGCTCCCTCTTGATCGTCGGAGGTATCCTGGACATACTTGATGGCAGCGTTTCTGGGCCTCCTTCGGCAGACCTTGCCAAAGTGTCCCGTGATGCCACAGAAGGAGCACTTGACGTGGAAAGCTGGGCATTTCCTGTCGTTTCCCATGTGGGCGTGGCTGCCGCATTGGTAACAGGCGCCTTGTTTGCCTTGAGGGGCGCGACCAGGGCCTCTTACTTTGGGCGTAGGTTGCTGGGTTGAGGCGGCGTCCGTCGTGGCTTTTGAGGGTGGAACCTTCTGGTCGGTGATTTTTCACACTGTGGCTGGTGGCGCCGTGTCTTTCTTGGCCGTGAGGGCACATCATTTGGAGAGCTCCGCATGTCTGGCAATCAAGATGATCTCCGGAAGGGGTGCTTCGCCACTTACCCAGAGCTTCTCCTGGACGCTCAAATGGGTGGAGTGCATGATGATTTGGTCCCGAATGAGGTCGTCGTGCAGGGTGCCAAACTTGCAGTTGATGGCCAGTTTCTTGAGAGCTGCAACGTAGTCCTCCACTGATTCAGATTCTGCCTGTTTCCGTTGGAAGAAGTTGTAGCGGTCGATGGCGGTGCATATCATCAGCTGGTAATGGGTGTCTAGGTCCTCAAGGGCGTGTTGGAAGGCGTCATCGTCTGATGACGCCCTGGGCTTTTTCACCATTTGGTCGTACACACGTAGACCCTCCGGCCCCAGGTTATGTAATAGAATTTTCTTCCGCCGTTTGCTAGAGAATTCCTCCTCACCTTCGTCCTCCAACGCTGAGAGGTAGTTCAGGAAATACCCCTTCCAGTCCGCCCACTTCATGGCTGGTTCCCTGGGCTTAGGCAGGAAGGGCACTGGATTGGTTAAGGAGAAGGTTTGGGCGCACCTGGTGTGTGCGGTGTGGAATGCAGAGGATCCTCAAGGTACACGTAAGGCAGGACGGGCTAACGCCAGCTTGGAGGAGAGTGCACTTTTCCGCGGGCTGTCAGGACACCGCGTGCTGAGGTGCGGAATGCAGAGTGCTGCCACGAGACCCCTCTTTGCGCTGGTAGGCGGGCTGCCAGGTGGCTTGGGTGGCGGTAACCAGCTCTGGGCACTTTGAGGGAGTGGATGGTGGGTCCCACAGCTCTCCTGAAGCACTGAGGTTGTGTGAGTTGCGCGCCGACGTGCGCACCGATATTGCCACGGTGCGGGGGTGGTTCCCCGTGTTCTAGGCCTGTATGAAGCCCCTTTTTTGCACAGGCCTTGCAGTGGTGGATGGGGCGTGGGCCGCTCGCCACGTGCCAAAGTGCGCACCGATACTAGAGTGGGGCTTGGACCGCCCACTGCGCCGAAATGCGCGCCGATGGTGCAAGGCAGACGCAGCTGCCTCCCGCGAGTAGGCCCGGCTGAGCGCGTGTGACAGTGCGCGCCCACCGAAGAACTTGCGCCGGCTCTCCGCTAACTGGACAGAGGTGGTACTGGTGCGCGGGTTTCTCCGCCTCATTGCCACTGTGGTGTGAGGGCAGGCCCCCCTTGGGAAGGATGGTCGGAGACAGCGAGGACAGTTGAACAAGTACTTTATTACTTCTTTACAGGGGAGAGCCGGCTGCTCGCTACAATGGCTGCCGGCGTTCACGTCACTCCCGCAATGCCTTGCGGCGTGTCACATAAACGCCGGGAGGCTAGACCGCAACACTACAGGGAGAAGCACAGAGCTTCCCAGGTTTGTAGCCCAGAGTGCCTTGCGCCAACTGCAGTTTACTTAGCAGGCCAGTACACTGAATTCTGCGTTTAGTCTTCCCTGAAAAGCTGGGACCTGGGAGGCCCTTTGGGGTGGGCAGTTTTGCAGAAGGTACAATGGACAAAGTTTGAAAATGTAGTTAAGAAAAAGTGAAAGGTGAAAAGGGAGAGGTGAGAAAGAGATGAAGAGAATGAGAAGAGAGAAAGATAGAGGGCACTGTGGGGTAGGCGCTGTAGCGGAACAAAGGGTGAAGAAGGAAATTAAGAAAGACAGTAGGAAGGACAAAGTTTGATAAGAAAAAGAAGGTATGCGGGAGGGAATGAGCCAATATTGGAGAACAAAAATGATGCAGGAATGAGATGGGAGGGGACTGGGATGAAGGCGAAATAGAGGAGAAAGAGAAAAAAGTAATAGGAAAAAAAGGGAGGATGTTAATGGAGAGTTCCGAGAGAAACCGAACAAGAAAAGAAGAGGAGCTTTGGAAAATGAGGAAGAAATAGTTGAAAGAGGAAAAAGAAACATTTGAAAGGGAGCAGGGAGAGAAAAAAGGTGAGAGAAGGGTCAACGGAATAGACAGAGACGATAAGAACAAGCAAAGAGGTCTAAGGGAGAAAGAAAGAAGGCAGAAATTGGGGTATCAGTGAGAGCGTAGGAAGGCGAGGAGAGAGAAGCAAAAGATTAAGTATAGATGTGAAAGGACGGAAAGAAATAGATAGAGGCCAGGGAGATTAAATGGAGGCGGGGGAGAGAAGGATGGGACGTAGTTAAAAGAGAGAGGAGAAGATTCGGCGGAG
Source organism: Triturus cristatus (assembly GCF_964204655.1). Lineage (NCBI taxonomy): Eukaryota > Metazoa > Chordata > Amphibia > Caudata > Salamandridae > Triturus > Triturus cristatus. Next base: position 564,638,948 of record NC_140590.1, read on the forward strand.
AAAGCGGAGGGGGAGACAAAAGAATGGCAGAAAGTATAGGATAAAGGGGAGCAAGGACAAAAGACCAGTGGGTAAGGGAGATAGGAGAAAAGGACGCGTGACGGGTTTATTGTAAAAGACAATGGAAAATGTAGTTAAGAAAAAGTGAAAGGTGAAAAAGAAGAGGAGGTGAGAAAGAGATGAAGAGAATCCGGAGAGAGAAAGATAGAATAAGGGACTCGGCGACCCTTGTGCAGGGGTGCAGCTGTCATTAGTGCAGTAGGTTAGAAGGGGAGGAGGGGCTCACTGTTCCCTAAATATGGCTGTCCACAAATATCGACCTGGTGGGCGAGGGGGCACACTTCTTGTTCCTTGCATTAGAGCCCCAAGGGCCTTGCTACGCCACTGCCGCCCTGGACTATCTTGATGTATAGACATTGTGGGAGTGGAAGGGAATGCGTTCAAGCTGGCTTTTTAGTGGCTTTTGCAGCAGTTTAGATGTGAACGATTCAATCTTTGAACGTCGTGACGTTTAAGGACAGTGTAGATTAGTTCTTCCGCCAAAGTACTTGCAGTGCATTCAGTACTTAACATGATTGCTGTCGCTCTGCATGATGTAAAATACGAAAGGTATCGAGTGGTTTTAATGCCAATAGAGATCGCCTGTCGCTGCGGGTTCTGGCCTAAGTGTTGTCTCCTTGGGTGCACCTTTTTTTTAATTTGATTTTTTAAGTGAGAATTTTTTTTTTTTAAATTTTTAATGCTGCTAATTGTATTACTTCAAAATTGAAGTGTCCTTCATTGCAAATAAGTGCATCGTTGAAAAAAGCGACATAAGTAACACTCATAAACAAAACTTATTGTAAACATTATCAACTGTGACATTACACAAAGGTAATCAGAGGTTAACCATATACCCTTACCCCTAAACCTTACACATCAGATCTTTAAACAAATCTTGAAACCTATACTTTGCCCCCTTAATGCTGTTCTCCAAACCCCAAATTTTATCTTCGAAACCCTTTAGCCTTAACCCTTTAATGAAACTCTTAACCCCTATACTTTCAACCCCTCTACTCTTAAGCTGATACCCTAATATCTTATTTCGCAAACCCTTAACGCTATAGATGAAACCCTTAAACCTTAACCCCGTACCCAAGCCCTTAATGCTATTCTCCAGATCTTTAACCTTATGCACCTAACCCTTAATCCTAAACCAATAACCCTATACCACAGACCTTTGCCATATTCCTTTAGCCCCTAACTCCACACCCTTGACCGTTATGCATTATACATTGAACCAAATACGCAACGTATACCCGAACCCTTGACCCGATACCCCGACCTTTAATTCTATACAACAAACTCTTAAACCTCTACCTTTAGCCTTGTACCGTTAACACCTAATCCCATAATCATAATCCATATTGACCTAGACCGTAAATCCTAACCCTCAGCACTTTAATGCCTAACATTAACCATATACCTCACACCCTTAACCCCATATCCTAAATCTATACTGTTAATCCCTATTCTCATATCCTTAATCCTTACATCCTTACCCCCAAGCCCTTCAACCTTAACTCCTTACACCCTCCCCTCCCCTTATTAATACTTTAGGAACAAACATTTTGGGAGAAGTCAGAACCCCTTTAAGAGTGCCCCGGACTCTGAACAACTGGGCTAAGTACCCCTTCAGCACTTGACTGTCAGTGGTAGCGTGGGTCAAGTAGTCCAAGGCTTCTCGCGCAGGAGGTAGGTGTAAGGCGAGCACAGACTCATAAATCAAAATGCATCCAGAAACCCCAATGAATGATGGTCCAGCCAGAAACTTGATTTTATGAAAAAAGGATTTATCTACTCACACTAAGTACAGTACAACACACAGCAAATAATATACACAGCCTTCTTGAGGAAAGCCCACTAGCATTACCCGGGTCAGCTTTCCAGTCCCACCTCCTGTTTGTAGTTTATGGTTATTCCTCATTCATATCTGGCAACATCCAAGCTAAGCCCTGCTAAGGCATGCATGTCTCAGAAGTTCTATGGAGGCTGTTTGGTAAGATCCCCAAGTTCCTGCTGGGAGTGCCTCATTTCAGTGCAAGTTCCCCAGGGTTGGGTGGCCCAATTGTCAATGTTACCCTACCTCACAGAGTGGCAGTGCAGAGTTCCCCCTCTGCAGCCCGGCTGTGTCCAAACAGCAGGAAGCTGCAGTTGCACCGGCTCTCCTCCAATGCGGCAAGTCTCTCCAGGGATCTGGAAGCAGGTCTCCAATGCTATTGAACAGGAGAGTTGAGGTTGTTGCCCTGACTCTCCACAAGTCACGGCCCACGTCGTCTTCTCAGCAGCAGGTGGATTTAGGACGAAGTCCCTCTTCATCCTTCACGGCCACTTCCTCTTGACATGCACAAAGGGTCGCAGGATCACATACAGGGCAAGGTCTCTCCTTTCTCACCATGGCCCCCACCTGGCATGTGGGAGTCATGGGTGGTATGAACAAGGTAACAGTGTTGTAACAGGCAATGGTTCTCCATCTCTCACAGTGCAGTGCCAAGGGTGGTAACCGTGGACTACCACAGCTGGACAGCCCCAATCTTAATATCCTCGAACACACGTCAAGGGAGTGATTTGAGGTTCACATTTGGAAGTCAGCCTCAGTGATTTGAAAATGGTTACTAGAGAGCCCCAGCCCTACTCTTTGTGATTTTCTTATCAGCCCATCATCTCCTTCCTCACATCAATCCATCAATCGGGGTTTTGTAGAGCGCACTGCTCACCAGTGAGGGTCTCAAGGCAATGAGGGGGTGTGTAAGCAACTCCGTAGAAGTCATCCAAATAGTCAGGTCTTGAGGTCCTTTCTGAATTGGTGCAGTGTCGGGCTTCTTCAGAGGTGAAGGGGGAGTTTGTTCCAGGTCTTGGCTGCGAGATAGGAGAAGGATCTTTCACCTGCTTTCGTCCTGTTGAATCGAGGGACGGTGGCTAGGGTGCGGCGGCTGAGCGCAGGTTTCTCTTGGGGGCGTGGGAGGAGATTTGATTGTTGAGGTATTGGGGTCCGGTGTTGTGGAGGGCTTAGTAGGCATGTGTGAGCAGCTTGATGGATATTCTTCTTTTGACGGGAAGCCAGTGGAGGTTGCGGAGGTGTTGGGTGATGTAGTCATGTCGTGGGATGTCGAGGATAAGTTTGGCTGTGGTGTTCTGGACGGTCTGTAGTTTGCAGAGGAGCTTTTTGTTGACTCCTGCATAGAGAGCGTTGCCGTAGTTCAATCTGCTGGTGATGAGTGCGTGGGTGATGGGTTTCCTGGAGTTGGTGGGATCCACTTGAATGTCTTGCAAAGTATGCGGCGGGTGTTGAAACATGCGTAGGATATTGCGTTGATCTGGCGTTTCATGGTGAATGAAGAGTCGAGTATGATGCCGATGTTGCGTGCATGATCCGTTGGGGTGGGTGGGTTTGTTTCCGAGGGCAGAGGGCCACCAGGTGTTGTCCCATGCGGAGGGGGTGGAGCAGAGGATAAGGACTTCTGTTTTGCTCGAGTTGAGTTTCAGGCAGCTGTTGCTCATCCAGGTTGCAACGGCTTTCATCCCTTCTTGGAAGTTGCACCTGGTGATGTCCGGTTCCTTGGTGAGAGAGCAGATGAGGTGGGTGTCATTGACATAGGAGATGATGTTGAGCCCGTGGTTTCTGATGATGGTTGCAAGGGGGGCCATGTAAATGTTGAAGAGTGTGGGGCTGAGGGAGGATCCTTGTGATACTCTGCATCTGATCTCTGTTGGGTTCTGAGAGGAAGGGAGGGTCTTTTATTCTTTGTGTTCTGCCTGAGAGGAAAGATCGTATCCAGTCTAAGCCTTTTTCTGGGATGCCAGCGTTCTTGGAGTCTGGTGGCTAGTGTTTAGTGAGAGACAGTCTTGAAGGCTGTCGATAGGTCCAGGAGGATGAGGGCCGCTGTGTGGCCTTGGTCGAGGAGGGTGTGGATGTCGTCGGTGGCTGCGAGGAGGGCAGTCTCAGTGCTGTGGTTGCTGCGGATCCAGATTGAGAGATGTCTAGGACGATGTTGGTTTCTATGCAGTGTGCTAGCTGGGTCTTGACTGCCTTTTTGATGACTTTGGTGGTAAAAGGAAGCAGTGAGATGGGCCTGAAGTTCTTGAGGTCCGTCGGGTCAGCGGAGGGCATCTTGAGGAGGCAGTTGACTTTAGCGCGCTTCCAGTTGTCAGGGAATGTGGTGGTCTCAAGGGAGCAGTTGATAGTTCGGCATAGCTCGTGTGCGATGGCAGCCCTGTGGAAGATGTGTGGCAGGCAGGGGTCAGAAGGTGCTCCAGAGTGGATGCTCTTCATTGTCTTTAAGGTGTCTTCTGTGGTGAGAGGGGTCCAGGTGAGAAGGGTCTGTTGGATGGCGTAATTGGGGGTGGAAGTTGAGGCAGTGCCGTGGTCTTGGTCGTCAAAGTTGTCGTAGATTGTCTTGATCTTGAGGCAAAAGAAGGGGCTGAGTTTGTTGCAGAGATCTTGGGAGGGAGGGACGTCGATTGTTTCACTGTTGGGTTTGTCGAATTCCTGTATGATGGCGAAGAGTTTCTTGGAGTTGTGTGTGTTATAGAGGATTCTGTCTTGGATGAAGTTTTTTTTCATTGATTTGATGAGTTAGTGGTGTGCTGTGATGGTTGTTTAGTAGGCGTAGTGTGCTTCCGGGGTTTTGCTGTTTCTCCACGTCTTCTCCGGTCATCTGCAGGAGCGCTTGAATTCTCGGAGATCCGTGGTGAACCAGTTGGCTTTCTTTTTGTGTCATCTCATGGTGCTCTGGAGGGGGGCGAGAGTGTTGGCACAGTTGGCGATCCATTAGTGGTGGTTGCTTGCCACTGTGGTGTTGTCTGTCATAGTTGCGGGAGGACTGTAGGTGAGGGCGGAGGGAGGTGTTCTTCAAAGACTATGTTCCAGCTTCTGCATGGGAGGCAGCACTTGTGCTTGTGTGCAGTGGGTTTCGTAAAGGAGAAATGGATGCAGTGGTGGTCAGTCCAGTGCAGATCCATGGTGTGGCTGAGGTGAATGTTGTTTCCTCTGGCGAGTGTGTGTCCTACTGTGTGAGTGGGGTTAGAGAGAAGTTGCTTCAGTCCAATGTTGGTGAGAGCGGTGGTGTTGGGATCTCTGTGGTTGTCCAGGTGGAAATTCAGGTCTCCTAGTAGTATGTAGTCTAAAAAGGCGAAGGCATGGGGTGCAATGTGGTCGGTGATGAGGTTAGTGAAGGGGTTGCGGGGTCCAGGAGGTCTGTAGGCGAGTGTTCCACAGGGCATCATTCTGGGGTTGGGCTGGATCTGAAAGTGGATGTGTTGCATGGGGGCTGAGGCATCGTCCAAGTTGGTGGTTGTGAGTCGGAGAGAACTTTTGTAGACGATGGCGATGCCTCCTCCTGGGCGGTCTTTTTTCAGGATCTTGTATCCGTCGGGTATGGCGGTTGCAATGTAGGGTGCGGAGCCGGCGTTGATCCAGGTCTCTGTGAGGAAGGGGACGGCGTTGTGAGTGTTGAGAAGGTTCCAGATTTCTACAGCGTGTCTGTGCAGGGAGCTTACATTGAGGTGGATGCAGCTCAGTGGCTTGTGTGCAGTGGCATCTGGTGGGCTATTGAAGTGCACCGAAGAGGCTGACTCTTCATTCCTCCAGTGTGTGTCCCTCCCAGCTCACAGGAATGCAGCAATCCACAAATCAGGTTAGGGGAAACCTCTTCCTCTCCCTGCTCCTCGAGTAACCCCTGAATCTCCCAAAATAGAACCCCAGTGTCTTCCACGTATTATGCTGCTCACAAGCACACAAATACCCCTGCGCACACACACATTCACATGCATGCAGTCTCCACTGTACTGTAACTCTTCCCAGGCACACATAGATTCTAGTGCACTCATGCAACATCAGGCGCTATCTCCTATATGTGCTGTACCTTCTCGTAGGCACATATACATCCTAGTGCACCCGAAAGGCTCCCAATTGAGCAGTGGTTGCAGTTCAAAGCTCTTTGTCTTGCTCATATGGCCTATTATAACAAAGGTCCACAGCTACTACAAGGTCTTACTGAACCCTATACCCCTGGACGGGCTCTGAGATCAGCATATGCACACCTCATAGGGGAGACATCCATTACAACGCGGGCATTGCATCGCAATGCCTTTACATTGTGGGTATTACAACGCAAGTCGTTACAACGACTTGAGTTGGATGTGGATGGTCCTCTAACCTAAGGAATAGTATGATTTACTATTCCAACACCTTCCCTACTGTACGTAGACTGGAGTTGGAATAGTAAATCATAGTATTCCTAAGTCCAGCGCCCTCCAGCACAAGTCGTTGTAACGACTTGCGTTGTAACAAACGTGATACAAAATACCGCGTTGTGAATGTATGCAATGTAACGTCATACATTCACCTCATAGTGGTAGCTAAGATACGGAGAGCAAGGTGGGGAGGCCGTTTGTGTAAGTATCTGGACCCCAGGTTGTGGAATTGTTTGTCGATTAGACTGTGCCAAATAGACTCAGAATCCGTTTTCAGAAAATCTCTGAAAGCATGCCTGTTAGGGAACTCGTTGTCCTTCGGTCCCTGTATGCAGCTGCGGTTGAGGTTGTGCTGGTTAAGCGATGGGAAGCCTCCGGGTAGCCATGAGCTCTACGAATTCAACAAATTCAAAATCACTCTATTTGATAGAATAATGGACGCAAATGTTTATTGAATGTCCTTTCACCCAAATATACCCCCTATAGCCACATTTCTGCATATGCATGTATCCATAATTCTGGGTGGTGATCTTATATTATGAACGGGGAATACATTGTGGGAATTGACCTTATCATGTTTTATAATAATACCAGGCCTTTGCCCTGGCACAAAGTCGTGCCAGAATGACGTTGTGGAATGTTTCCCTGAAAATCTGCTCAGTGTTACCACTTACGGTATGGTGAACAGCCTGTGGCGCTTTTATGGTGGTAACTCCTCTTTCTCCCCAGAATGAGGGTCTTGGAGTGCTTTAGGACTGGAAGGCCTCCTCGTGCACTGTGCAGTGGTTGCTATAGTGTATTTCTTTAGATATAGGAAATGCGCAGAATGCCATGAGTCCACTGGATTATGTGTGGAAGCCTTGTGAACGTACGGATATATTCAGAAATGTTTTTCTGTTAGTAAGAATCTCAGAGAGGTAATGAGAGGTAATGTTACAGAATAAATCATCTTTGAGTAGGGCAGGTTACAGATAGTGAGTTGACATGTTAAAGTGGGATGATAAGCAAAGCCCAGCCCGGGCAATATGTGAGAATCTGAGATGCTGTAAACATCTGGCCAGGTGCCTGTTCAAGTATTATTCAGAGCAAGGAACAAAAGTTCATTAGAGGATGAGGACATATCAGGGACAGATTCAGAGGGCTGTGCAGGTTGGTGAATGCTACAGTATAGTTTTGGTAGTGATAATTCTGCTGCTAAATGGAAAAAACAGTACGAGGGACCAATATTTCTCAGTTGTGAGGTCTCCGGGATGAGCCATCGGGAATACACAGGAGTGATCCGCCAAAACATCATTTCTGAGGAAAAATCAAAGCCAGATTTCTATCTACCATAGACTTTGAGCAGATTACACAGGTAACACAGGCTCCCGCATCCCCCGCAGTGCGGGGGGGGGGGCAAGCTCCAGGGGGCCACCTCAGCACTGACTTCGGCCTGGGAGCTCCTGATAGAGTCCGGAGGGGGCCCCTCCACGTACCTTGCAGGGAGGCCCCCTCAATTATCGTTACGCCACTGATTGCCTACCCTATTCTACAGACCCTGTTTCCAATTAACGCAACCAAACGTTGTAAACGAAAAATATAATAAATACAGCTTTCTAAAAGAATGCAGAACTTCTGCAAGACCATGTACTCGGACCTTAATGATACTCCTTACTCCGTTTTCACTCTACGCCATATTGTTGAATCAAAATGTATTGATATCCAGAAATGTTTGCTACTCTGGGGCCTGATGTATAAACAATAGGTCATAAAGCAGTCAGTGATGTTTGCCCCCCAGCTGGTTTGCAGTCTGACCTTCATTTTATGATACAAAGGATTTACCGATCAGTTGCATTGCAAGATGTAAAGGCGAAGCAGCGCACAACCATAAAGCCTCATTAATATGTATGAAGCGGGAGGCAATTTACGACCCAGACCAGTGTCTGCTTCCTCCCCGCCTCCCTGGATCCTCGGCCATCATTCACAAGCTGGCAGCTGAAACACTGGGTGATGTCACTCTGTGAATGGCTGGTCGTCACAAGCGTGGGGTTGTAACCTGTCACTTGTCGCTGATTTGTGACGGTCATTGTAGGCACAGAGCATTGGTACAGAAAATTGAGACCTCCTCTTTGCACTTAGAATTGCTCCCCAAAAGGTATTTTGCCGGTTATGACTCCCATGGTGCCTTTAGTACCCTGGGCCTCGTTCATTTGCATTCTCAAGGCCTTTCTTTCATTTTCTGAATCACAGGCTTTGGAACCACACATGCTTCCCATGCATCAGCCCAGCAGTCGACAGTAGAGTCTTGGTAGTGGTGTAAAGTACAGAGATGTAACCGGCGCATTGTTTCTCAGTTTAGTGACCTCTGAAAAAGTGGGGTTGCAAGGTTTCAAGCTGCAGACACGTTTCAGCCACAGAAGCATTAACCAACTGAACTACTTTACAGGTGGAGGTTTAATTTTTTAAAGATGTCTTTATTGATATTCGGAACCCATTAAAGAAGCCTGCTTTCTAGGCCTGGGCTAAAATTTTGTTCCGTTCGCGGAAATTGCGATAATTTGACATTTTCGCGTTCCGCGGAAAGCGCAAAAATGTCAAAATTTCCGCATTGCGCAGCTTTGCGATAATTTGGTTCTTGCTCGCGCTGTAAAATAATACATTCTCGCGCGCGCGCGATCGCCTTACCTGAATCCCTGCGTTCGCCGACAAGTTTTCTTGATCCGGTCGCGTTCTCCATGAGATGTTGTATTGTTTTTAGCCATTTGCGCTGTCTCGCGACAGTTCGCGCCCGCAGTGACGTCATGCGTCGCGCGATCACGTCTTTCTTCTCGCGATCATGCACCGCGAGACAACTGAAAACAAGATGGCCGCGCCCGCGAGCAACCGCATGAGTAAGTTGGCGTGCCGCAACCATGCAGAAAATCTCGCGAACATGCGGGAAAAAAACTTCCGCATCTTCGTGATATTTCCGCGTGTTTGCGATAATTTTTAACATTTTCGCGATAATTTGCGAAAGTGGATTTCGCAAATTCCGCCCACCCCGTAGCACTTATCATTGAAAGAGATCAAAGGTGGGGATTTCACGTCATGCGCCAGAAAAGCAAGGATTTTGAAGAAACGTGTGTGCAGCTTTTGATCGGTCGTTTGAAAAGGAAGTTAGAGGGCCTCGAAGAACTGCCTTAGGCAAAGAGGGGGAGATGGCTGTGAGCGATATGCCAATAATGTCAGAGAGATCTAGGTTCAAGTGAGTAGAGAGAAGCAGTACAATGCAAATGGCGTCTTGATAAGAACATAAATGTGCTCTTTGTATGTTGCTGACTTCTTGCGTGCCTATTTTCAGAAACAAAAACTGGTGTGGCTACAGATAATATGTACGACTAAATGTTGTCTCTGATCACGGAAGCCATAGCTGACACGGTTTCAGATTGCTTATGTGTGACTTTTTCAAAATTTCCTTGTAATTAGGAGTGACATTCAACAACTATGACACTTTCTCGCTAACGGTCTAATGTCACCCACACGTACAAATAGCATGGCACAGCCCACAGCCTAGTTTGGACACCTGTTGCTGGGTGGGGCGGCAGAGAAACAATAAATTAAACAGAGATTCCCAGCCTTAGCCAGCCTGCGCCTCCCTGACTGACCAACCAATCAAATTAATGGCATGATCAGATCATGATCGATTGACAGAGTCTGTTCAGGCTCTCTGCCACATGGGACCCGAGGCTGACTGCAGGATGTTTAGACTAACTCAGTTTTTGGCATGTATTTAGAAGCTTCATTTTGCGGCTGGACATCGACATCTGTTTGATACTATGGTTTGAGCAAGGGGTGCTTTTTTACATTAATTAGGCGTGTTTGTGGTTTTGTGTTTCCATCTTCAAATCTCTGAAGTTTGTTTGTCTTGCATATGAGTTTCTGTGATAGCAGGATATTTCCACTTCATAATATATTGGGATTCCAATTCCTCCCATTGTACACTAGCGCCATCTTGTGGCTTTTGTAAAATGAGCTTAGCTTATCTGCATCCCATTGTTCACAGAAAAGCGAGAAACTGCAGGTACACGGTTTTATCACACTCTAGAACACCTTTCTTTTGCGTGACAATCGCAGGCATTGCAGTAATGTGGGAAAATTACTGCAAATGCCTTTTTCTAACGCGAGATGCATGGCACTTGGCAGGTCTGGGAAGCTGGAGGGCTACAATACAGGAGGCATCAACATAGAAGGAGAATGCCACATTCCATACATAGGTCCGTCCGTGCACGTGGTCTTGAGGTCAAAGACTTGGCTAAAAAGAATAAAATATTCTGCAATTATTTAGTTTTTTTTTCACCTTCTAGTGGCTGCACATGGGATAAGGCACACATCTAAAGTGAAAAATGAATTCAAGTTAAACTAATCAATATAAAAGCTCTTCTAAAGCTATGAAACCTCAGTCACTACAGATGCAACTGTGTGTGAACATAGAGTCAAAGAATAGAGTTGTGGTGGTCCACTGGGGAAAAAGTGCTTGTGTATACATAGTGCTACGATGCCAGAGCCTGTGAGAGAAAGCACTGTGAATATCTAAGTCAATATTTTAAAATTGTATTATGCATAGTATAAGATAGGCTGCCACACAATTATTAGGAGTATCATTTATAGTTTGATGATTGGGATTCTCTGTCATAAATGTGGTGGATGTCCCATCCTCCATTTAACAAGTGCATAATGGCCTATGGCACTTGTGATATGGCTGATGGAATATCCATCACATTTGGAGTTTCCCATCCGCCAAACTCTAAATAAGGCGTTTGTTCTTAAGATAACACATGTGCTTTCAAAATATGCATTTTACGAATAGCAATATAACATCTTTTGTCACCATCAAGCTTCAAGTAATTCCATTAATTATTGCCTATTCAACAGGGTCGGACTGGGACAAAAAAAAGCCAGGACACCAAAATAAAAGTGGCTCCCTTCAGTGAAGCAAATAGCTAAAAAATAAAGTGGTAATATCTGGGAAATCAACAGGAAAAATTATTCACCTGGCCGTAAAACCGGGCCAAAACGGCTAAAAAATGGACCCATATACTAATCTCTCAGACCAGCCCATCGGGTACTGTCTGATTGCCCAACGGACCAGTCCAACCTTGCCTATACTGGTTACCAAGCAGCCTTGCAGCAATGTATATATATATATATATATATGAAGCTTTAAGAGACAACGATAATAGTACAAGTGGAATAGGAGGCGAGGAGCTTATATGAGATTGGGACTGAGTGAGAGTGGAAATAGCTTGCCTGAGGGCACCTCTGAGAGACTCATATTTACCAGCATATGTAGAAGGAATAATACATCTGTTTTGAACCTCATAAAAAGTAAGGGGCATCATGTCACACATCAGCTGTTTTATTTGAATTAAACCCTTCAGAATCCAATTTTTCCCAAAAATAGTTTGAGTTGAAAATTTTAGCTCTTTGTTATGCCATATAGAGGATTCTAGAAATTGTTGTATCAGGGATAAGGGTCTTGTGAGGATAAGGGAAGACACCTGACTAGAATACTTAATAGATGGAGAGGAAAAGGTTCAAGAAGGTTTCGAAAAAAAATAAGTAGCAAAAAAAAGGAAATGGAGACAAAAGGGAATCCTCCAATCTGTGCCAGATATTATTAGGCACAAAATCAGTGCATACCATATAAGGTAATACCTGGTTTAAAACAAAGGCATTATGATATTGCGGAAAATTTGGGAAATTTACACCTCCCAGCCCCTTAGGTTTACAAAGAGATATTAAAGAGATATGCTCTTTTTTACCATGAAAACACAGTAATTAATTTACTTAATGACTTAAAATGTATTAATTGTAATTTAATAGGTAACATAGACAGGTAGAAGTTAATGACAGGTAGAAACATCATCTTGATAGAGGCCAACCTTCCCCAAGATAGATATAATGAAGACCATTTCTCTGTCATTTGAAGAATCTTATTAGGAACATCCTCTAAGTTGATCTGGATTGTCTTTGTCATGGAGGTAGAATTCCCAAACATTTAATGTTATGCGAGGACCATTTAAACCTGGTGTTGTCAAACATACTCTTCAAACAATATTTGTTAAGGGGAAGTACTTCAGATTTAGAAAAGTCAATTTATATCAAGATAGACGAGAATATAATGCTAAAAGATTAGTAAAGGCAGGGATTTATGTTTCTGGTTTGGAAACATAAAAGATCATATCATCCGCATAGGCTCAGAACTTAATCTCATTATCTATATGTTGAACACCATGAGATGAATTACATAATGTATGTAGAAAGGGTTCTAGGAATATAATGAAAAGCAATGGGGAAAAAGGACATCCCTGTCTGGTACCACGTAGAAGAGGAAAATATCAGGATTGGGAACCATTAAGAAAGACAGGTGTCATCGATGAAGAATATAATACACTAATGTACTTAAGCAAAGTTGGACTAAAGCCATGCCATTGTAGAGCCCGCATCATAAATTTCCAATTGACTCGTCAAAAGCCTTTTCGGCATTCAAAGAAACGGCAGGCAAAGGGCTATTTGGAGTTGTCAGTCATGTGCCTAACCTTGACAAATCTGGTCTGCTCAAGTCCAACCATATCAGGAATGAAAGGAGAAAATCTAATTGATAAAAGTTTGGCAAAAAGCTTACAATCAAATTGATAAGGGATATGGGCCTATAATTAGCACATAAGGAGAGGTCTTTATCTTTTTAGGGATCAAACAGATCATAGCCTCTATGAAAGTTCCTTTAGCTTTGTCTTACAAGATAAAAGACTGATATAAAGTAAGGAGGTGGGGAAGTAAGAGTTAAGAAAAACAGGAATCAAATTCAGCAGTAAAGCCATCGGGACCTGGAGCTTTATCTTTAGGTAAAGCCTTAAGAGCAGACTTTAGTTCAGAAATCAAAATTGGCTCTTCTAGACAGGAAAGATTCTGTACCTGTTGTGTTCTTGGCGGAAGGGAGTGAAAGTATGAGTCTAGTGCCTCATCTGTGGGAAAATGATCTGAAGTATAAAGATTTATATAAAAATTAGTAAACCATTTTAAAATGTCTTTATTTTTGAAAAAAGGGTTTCCACTTTCATCCAAAATCTTAACTATTTTAGACTTTTGAGATTTTGTTTTCAAATAATTGCTGAGTAAGTTGCCAGCCTTATTGTGCCCCTCCCAAAAACCTGAAATTAATTGTTAGTAGTGTGCCGGCAACCTACTCAGTTGACCTTTTGTTGAACTCAAATTTAGCACTCATTAATCGCTGCAACGCAGTATCAATTTTGTTAGTAAAAAATTCATGTTCTAACTGTTTGATAGACTTAAGTAAAGTTGAGGATTCTTCACTGGCTTTCTTCTTTTTAACTGAAACGTAATTAATTATATGACCCCGGGCAGAAGCCTTGAAGGCATCCCAAACAACATGGAATGGAATATCCGGCGTAATATTTAGGAAAAACGCTTTTACAAAACATTCAAAAGACTGTAAAAATTCTTTATCTTTCAATAAGTTATTATTAAAACGCAATCTGTTAGGCCTAGAGGTTTCAGGTAATACAGCTAAATCTATTATAAACAGTGCATGATCTGATATTAAAATTGACCCAATATCAGCATGTGTAAGAGAAAGAAACATGTAATCAATCCTGGACTGGGATTTGTGTGATGGAGAAAAAAAGTGTATTCCATTATGTCCGGGGAGTATATTCTCCAAGCATCAACTAATCCCCTAGAGTGTATAAAACGTGTAAAACCTTTCTGCATTTTACTAGGACCATATTTAACCTGAGATTTCCTATCCAAGAAAGGGTCTACAATTTGATTCAGATCTCCACCAACATTCAAGGTTGCATTAGAACAAGATCGCAAAAAATCTGACATTTGTTCCCAAAAGAGTAAGTCTATACCTGTGGGCCTATGAATATTTTGTATAGAAACAGGCATATGGTGTAGGGCAGCATGTAATAAAACCCAACAACCCTCTTCATCGCTTTCTAACTTCTCAATCACCAAGGGGAGGGATTCATGAACCAGAATAAAAACTCAATTGTGGTGATTAAGGGCTGGAGAACCAAAGACTTGACCAACCTAATGTTTGTGCAATGAATTCAAATCTTTGTCAAGCAAGTGTGTTTCTTGTAATAAGGCAATATTACATTTGAGGCGAGCTAGATGGCTTAAGACTCTTTGCTTTTTAATAGGATTACGTAAGCTCTTAACATTCCGGGAAACAACTATAAGGGAGTTCATTATTGTATTGTCTTAACAGATGTACTGAACTCCAACAGCCAAAGAATAGATAAAATGAGCATCAAATTCTCAAAAATATATAACCCATAAATGATCTAAGTATGATGATCGATGAAAGATTGTGACACGTAAAGAAACATAAAAAGAGATAAAAAAGAGAAAATAAAAAAGAGAAAGGAGGAAAAGAGGAAAGAAGTAAATAAGAAATAAACAAGAACTCTGATAGAGATAATAAAGATGACAGAAAGCTAAAAAGCTTTAGTCATGAGGAGAGTGAAAACACATGTATCGTGAAAGAATAAAGTGAGGAGGTAGAGAAGCACAAAAATAAAGGTGGACAGCAGGCAGACATTCATTAAAAATAAAGAAAAACAGCATCAGAGACAAGCAATACTAAGAAAAAAGAAAAACGGCGAGCATGTAGAGAACGAGACACTTTCCAGTCATTCATATGATGAACAACAAAACAACATAATATATACACAATATTAAGACTAATATATTAAACATAAATGATCAATGAGAACAACTTACCAAATATGAGGAAAATAGGAAACAATAGGTGTAGGAGAGGAAGTATAGGGAGGGCAACACATCAAATCAAGGAAGAAAGTCTGCAGAAGACAACATACAACTGCAAAAATGAATAATATATATATTATTATCAAAAAACTAATACAATTAACTGAAGAGAACAACCATAAAACACAATGTTGGCATTGAATAAATTACCATTAGTATAACATATCTAAATAATGGAAATAGAATATATATTGATTAAAAGTTAGAACTAGAGGAAGAAGATCAAAACCCTGAGCAAAAAAAACCCATCTGAGATAGAGGAAGCTCAAACTTTTCCAAGGTCCATTACTTCACCCTTTTGCTGGAAAATACATTTTCTCAGGTCGTCTGGACATTCGAAAGAAAAGGTTTTGTCCTTATACATGACTTTGAAGAAGCATGGTTGCTCAAGACCATATCTTGCATTCATAGATTGTAGAGTTGGCCTAAAGGAAAGAAATTCCTTCCAATGGGCAGCAGTTGCTCATGACACATCTTGACATATATATACCCTCTGGCCAGACCATAATATTTGTTTTCTTTGCTTAGCTGCAGACAACACCAGTAGCTCTGTATATTCAAGGAAAAGAATGATTATTCCTCTAGGGCATCCAGAACTTGACATATCTGAGGGTTTAGGACCAATACGGTGAGCACACTGTAGATTAAGATGTGTACCCTCTTTAAGACCCACCAGTTTGGGAATATGAACCCCAAGAAAGGCAAGCATGTCCAGACCCTCTGCTCCCTCTGGAATACCATAAATTCAAAGAATATTGCGTCTATTTCGGTGTTCCAAGTCCTCGGTCTGCTTCTTCAGGAGAGTTATCTCTTTGGATATACTATCAATCCTGGTGGCAGCATCCTGCACATCACTTATCCGTTGTTCAACCTCAGGTACTCTTTGTAGACCACTTTTCCTCAATACGTTGAAGTGTGGCGTTAGTCTCCATGACAAAAGGTTTCAAGTGCTTGATTTCTTCCATAAGATCTTCCAGAGTCAGAGGCAGAGGAGACTTTGTAGGAGAACCAGTATCCCGTTTCTGCCTTTTAGTGGAAGCATTTGTTTCCTTGTGAGCACTAGGCATAATAGTAGATGTGCTAGCAGCCTTCACAGTAGAAGCGGGAGAGGGCTCCATAGGTTGATGCCACACAATAAGCGATATCCAAAAAATGTGCTTAATTAAAAAGTGTCAGCAATACCCAAAAAGCTGAAGATTAACCAAATAGATTTTTAAATTAATTGTATCAGGAAAAATCAAATAAGTCAACCTTTTCTATTATCCAGAGAGATAATTATGTGGAGACAGGTCAACACAAAAGGAAGTATCAGAAAAACTGTTAGTAAGGATGCAACAGTAGTTGTGAGTGACTTGAACTAGGTGCCAGGTATGCCTGTTTAGATTCCTTAAGAGCACTTTGAAAGATATATAAAAAATTACACACCAAAAAAAAAACAATGCCCAAGTTTTGCAGAGTAAAATTCCTCAAATGAATCAATTATAAATGCCACTTAGGCAACCAGTACTTGGAACATCAGTTAACATCTAACTGACAAGTTGTGGGCAGCTGGAGAGCATCAAGGTCATATTGCAAGGAGTTTTTGTTGCCACCAAAGCCTGGAAGCGTCTCACGAAGTTCAGACTCTACTGGCAGCAAAACCGTCTCCAACGCTCCCCGCTAAGACAAAATGGCAGCCGCTAGCCCTGAGGTGCGTGGTGTGGGGGAAGAACGAGGTGAACAGCCTTATAAAAATGCCAGAAAATGAAATTTACCTCGACTCCCCGTGCCCGCGCACCTTATACTTCAGGTTGAGAACATTTTGAGCAGGTGCCGCAGCTTCAGGAAAGGAAAAGACTCCGACGATGAGCGGAGCTTCAGCAGCCAGCAGCCATCTTGTGGCCGCTTCGGCCACGCCCCGTTACCAAGCAACCTTAACATTTGATGATTAATCAGCGGCACACATTTATGGTTTTTTTCAGGTAGCAGCACACTCGTGAGAAGACCTGTTTCTTCTTTAGCTCTCATTCCCTCCCTCCCTCCCTTGGTGTCATACCACAGAAGACCCCTCCTCCCTCCCTTTGCTTTCATCCAGAGACTAGCATTTATCATTCAGGCACAGTGTTTTTTAACAAAAATTATGGGAGCTGGTTTTTTTTCCAATAAAAAAGAATGGGCATGCCCATTTCCATAGATCCCCCCCTTTCATCCTCTGTTTACAAGCAGATGACCTTTCAGGTATGTTGAGGGGTGCGAAGGAGGAGGCCGGAGTTCTGGAAATTCAAAAAGATGGGCAGAGGATGGGGCAGTATGTAGAGGCTAATTGTTTGCTTTAGAAATGAACAGTTCCCTCCTTCCTGGATGCTCTGCGGAAAGGGGCAAGACCTGGGAGCGTTTGTTTTTAAAAACTATAACTAACATTTGTACAGTAGGTGCAGTGGCACTGGAGCCCTCTGTTCCCAGCCTTGTCCCTACCACTCCCCTTATCCTTGCCATAACATTTTGTAGGGGCCCAACTTCACAATATTTTGCCTAGGGAGGCTTAGAGCAAAAACGTTTGGAGACCTATGGGCACCTCTGTGTGTATTTTATGTTTGTTTATCCACATAGGCATATTACACAGCATACAGTCATTACAATAAAGAGCACAGTCACCTAATAGGAACAGACCTGTTGTTTTTGCCAATGCTTGATATACATACGGGCACTTTCAGATTTGTATTAATGAACATTGCCATTCAGCTTTTTAATCAAACAAGCGTTCATTCACACACACAAGCGCGCGCACACACACACACACACTTTTCTTCAAAGGCTGATGTTAGAAGTTTGGACTCATGTTTACAAATGCTCATTTTCCAAGTTTGTGTTTAGAGACTTGGTTTTTCACAGGCTCTGGCTTACATGCACCCTCCTTCACAGGCTTGCATATACACAGATGCCCTTTACCAGGCTTGTGTTTAGAGACTGTGCCTGTCATAGTCTATATGTCGTTTTTTACCCTCATCTGCATTCACAGACATGTGTTTACCTCTCTTAACAGACTGTCGTTTTCCAGCTTTACTGTCAGGCAGGCACAGCACCAAGTGCCTGGAAGCTGGTAGAGCAGACAAAGACGCCCATTCGAAATCCTCCTTCACGCAAAGGCTGCTGGTAAAAGCTGTGACAGCATAAGCTAGTTTTCCTGATCATCTTACGGTCTTGTCTTGATTCCGAGAAGTGTAGAAACCCAATCCTGACCTGACTTCCTTTGAAACCGGAGGCTGGGACTGCAAACTCTGGCGCCACTTGAGCGGGTGATCCTCAGTTGTAGAATTGCAGAAAGTAATGCACACTAGACTGTCCTGCGTGGCTTCTAAAGTAGCACATGTTCTAATTCAAATCTTATAGTGCATATAAAACTTTTCAATTAAACAGGGAACGAGAGAGGTGGGCTGTCCAAGGAGTGTGTCCACCCATAACAGAATAAAAACAAAATATTAAAATAATAATTATCCGGACACGAGAATCTCATGCTCTAAATGAACGAGGCTGTGATTGGGTGGATGGACTGGGGATGGCATTTAAACCCAGCATGCCGCGACCACGCAGCGGACGGGCGCAGCGGGCGCGCCTAAGGCAAGCCCGTCTGCGCCCATTCGCGCTCTGATCGGGCTCAGGGCTAGACCTCCTGGTTCTGGTACACCAGATGTTTTAAGATATTCCCCCAACCTACTTAGAAGCTTGGACCCAGAGGGTGGGAAGGCTTGCTGCCCTAGGTTTTTACCTAGCACAAGGCCGGGAGAGTTGGCCGCTAAGTGCGTGCTCTGTCACTGTCCTCTGCCGGATATTCTGGCCTACCGCTGCAATGCTTCGCTCAAAGAGGGGAAGGGCCCACAGAACCTAGGTAAAACATTCCCCTATGGAAATGTTTATTGTTAAACGCCAGGTTGCTGGTTAAACATTGCCTGGAATGCAGTTTGTTCATTGAAGAGCATCAGATCATGATGACTTTTATTACTGAGGCCTGGATGGATACCACCCCAGGTCCTGATATTGTGAAGACCTTGCCAGTAAACTTTGCTTGTCACACGCTGGACCGACCCTCAAGAAGAGGGGGAGGGCTAGCTGTTATTTTTCATAGTAGTCTAGAGCCCTCCTTTTCTATAGCCTCTAACCAAGCACGTGAAGCTCTGTCTATCAGTGTCCGCCTCTCCCCCGAAAATACCTTTAAAGCGCTGTTGATCTATCGTCCTCCATGGCATAGAGGTTTGTTTCTGGACTCGCACAGCGCTTTGCTGGAGGATGGACTGTGCTCGAACTCCTTCACCATCATGGGAGATTTCAATTTCTATCTGGAGGATGCCTTAGACCCGGATAATAAAAGACTTATGGATCTCATGTACGGAGGGGAGCTAGATCAAAGGGTGGTTGAACCATCACACATTGCGGGGCATACCCTGGATGGCATTTTTTCTAATAACTCCGGTTTGGACATATTGGAAACTCTGCCGCTTCCATGGACAGATCATGCAGCTATCATTTTCACGCTTTCACAAGTGCCTCAGATCCAGGCTGACCCCAAGCTAAGGGAAAAGATTGCCATCCGGGCATGAATAAAATATAGATGGGATTGAGATAGGCAATTTTTTTAACCTTAAATACCCCCAGTATTCCAGCAAATGTAGACAAGGCAGAGGAGATTTACTCAAGGTGGATTGAGAGGGCTTGTGATAAATTTGCGCCAGTTAAACTTTTTACTTCAAGGCGGGCCCAGCCCTCTGCCCCTTGGTTTTCTGACACTCTGCAAAAACACAAATCTGACTGCAAGAGACTTGAGAGGGAATGGAGGAATGGGTACAGTTCCAATAATAAAGAAAAGTACAAAGAAAGCCTCACCTTCTACAAGAAATTAATAATAGAGTCCAAAAAAGCCTACTTTGCTGATCAGATAAAGAAGGCCAATTCTTCTTCCAGAGAATTGTTAAGGACCATCACTAAGCTTACGATCCCTACCAAACCCATTATACACAGCAGTCCGGCATTGTGCGAATCTTTAGCCTCCTTCTTTCGGAACAAGGTGGAAGGGATTTTCTCCTCCTTCTCCAATTTTCAAGGAGAGGTAGGGGAAGCAGCAATCAGCCTCGATTCTAGGGTGAGGTTGGCACCGGATAGACTAGAGAGTTTTAGTCCACTACAGACTGAGGAGGTCATAAGCCTTCTGCGGACTGCCCGGTCGGGATCGCCTAGTGATCCCTGTCCGGTGGCGGTACTTAAAAACTGTCCCGAGGTCATTGCAACCACACTTACCCCAGATTTCAACACCATCATTGACTCGGGTAACTATCCTAGGAGGTGGAAACTCGCCTCTATCCTTCCCTTAATAAAAAAACCCAGTCTTTGGATAAAATTGACCCTAATCGCTACAGACCCATATCCCGGCCAAATTACTGGAGAAGGCCATAAATAGGCAACTAAGTTCTTTCTTTCAGAGAACCAAGGCACCCAACCCCACGCAGTTTGGGTTTCATACAGGACACAGCACGGAACTGGCCTTGATCAAGGCCACTGAGGAGGTTAGAGTTGCGGTGGACCAGGGAGGGGTGGCTGTCCTGATTCTGTTGGACCTGTCGGCAACCTTCGACACGGTCCATCACGGGATGCTGATGGACCGGCTGTCGAGGGCGGGGGTGGAAGGCACTGCTTGGAGCCTCCTGAAATCTTTTTTGGCCGACAGAATCCAAACAGTAGATCCGGGGCTTCATAAATCCAAACCTTTTGCCCTCCCTTGCGGGGTTCCTCAGGGGTCTTCCCTGAGCCCCACACTTTTCAACATTTATGTCAGCCCATTGGTGGCTCTGATAAGATCCTTTGGCCTGCAACTCACTTCCTATGCTGATGACACATAAATTGTGTTATCCATACAGCGAGGGTCCCAAGTGGATATGGCCGCGAGGTGCCATGATTACCTGAAAGACATTGCGGGCTGGATGGCCTTGAATTGCCTTAAATTGAACGCAGGGAAGGCCGAGATCATGATATTCGGGAACAATCCTAACATCTGGACTCCGGATATGTGGTCTCCTGAAGCATTGGCGAAGCCACCAGCCCCCACGTGCACAGCAAAGAATTTGGGCGTGATCATGGACCAGAAACTTGATTTTGGGGATCAGGTTAGCGGAGTGGTTTCAACATGCTTCCATATCCTTAGGATACTGAGAAAAATAAAATTTTCTCTTCCAGCTGATGGTTTTAGGTTAGCAGTCTCAGCCCTTATTTTGTCGCGCTTGGACTACTGTAACAGTCTGTACCTGAATCTGAAAACATCTGTACAGATTACAGTTGGTACAAAATGCGGTGGCGAGACTGCTAACAGGCATTCCAAGGTTTGCCTCCATACGAGAGGGACTCCGGCAACTGCACTGGCTTCCGGTATCAAGACTAGCTCAATTTAAGGCTCTGTGCTCTGTTTTTAAAGCATTGTAGGGCAGTGGCCCAGAGTTCTTAAGTAGGTGCTTCGATTGGTATGTGCCGGGGAGAGCGTTGCGCTCCTCTGAAGGCAGACTAGTTGCGGTGCCCCGAATAAAAAAGGCCAGTTGGGGAGGAAATAGCTTTTAATACTGTGCAGCGAAAGCCTGGAACAGCCTGCCGGCACATATCAGGAATGCCGAGGAGCTCCTCTCTTTTAGAAAGGGGCTGAAGACTTGGTTATTTAGGGAATAGGCCCCTCGTGCTCCAGGGAGTCAGGGTGCAGTGCCAGGACACCCTTGGGTATAAGTGCGCTTTATAAGCTCCTAATAATAATAATAATGAAAAGGTGTGCATTTCTCAGAAAATTGAGCCAGCCCTCAACCACCAACCTAGGTGACAATTCCAAATTCTTTTCAGGTAAACTAATGGGCTCAAAAGTGTTTGTGCGTACTTATGTGGAAATGGTATTGGCTCCTTGTGGTGCTTCTTCTAAATTCTTTACTTTGAAACACTCATACTCTATCTATGAGACTGCTAGCACAACTTTCATGCATTTCATAATATTACAGTGTGTGACTACAGAGGGCTCCCGTTCTTCTTCCCTCCATGGGGCCCATTATAATACCTATTACAGATAAGATAAATTAATGTCACACACCTCACCTGTGGGGGTCGAGTTATATATATTCATTCATGTACCTCATGTGTTTGCAATGATAGGCACACGTATTTACGAAGCACTAATTTTTGCCCAAAAACAAATACACAAAGCATTCGTGACTAACTAATCATCATCTACGAGGGTGTGCTTCTCATATCTTATGATATATATCTTTAGAGGTTCCTAGAGCGTTACTAGAGTGGTCGGACCTCGCACAGGATCGCGCCAAGAGGATTGCCGCCTCCCTTAGTTTGACATTTTTAAAAACTGTAATTGCTGCTATTCACTCGTTTTTAACTGTTTTACCTGTTTCCTGATTGTAGAGCTGTGTTCAATGCTCCGGGGGGAAGTGAAGGAATTGTAGTGATTAGGGATCACACTGGCTTGGCACCGGGTCAGCGTTCTAGTTGGTGAATCCAACGCTCAGCTGATGGCATAAATACACGAGATGGCGCGACCGCGCACAGCGGACACGCGCAGTGACGCGTGCAGTGGGTGCGCCGATGGTGTGCCGAAGGCAAGCCCAAGGCAAGCCCGCCTGCGCCCAGCCGCGCCAGACCGGGACCAGGGGCCAGTACCCCTGCATCTGGGCCCCCAGAGAGACTCCTTTATTACAGCTCTGTGCTGAGGTAGTTAATCAAAAAGACAGGTCCCAGCTGTATGCATACTAATCCCCTGGAGAGGTGCAGATTCTGTGATTTTAGACTTACCCCACAGTTTCCCCCCGCCGTCCCTATAGGGCCCCTCTATCACTTCTCTTGCTTAACTGCAGATCCCTGCCCAAACATACGGCCGAGATCTTCATGCTGCTAAATGATCTGAGACTGGAGGTTCTGTTCCTCATGGAGACATGGCTTAACCTCAGCTCAGAACCAGATATGGTTCAAGCACTCCCCCCTGGATATTTAATCCATAGGAAAGACAGAATGTCGGGAATAGGCGGTGGGATTGCCATAATTTATAAAGATCACTTGACATGTAGACTACTAGAGAGTCCACTATCAGACTGTGAGAATGTACATTTCGCTATCGAATTCACCCCCTCACTGTCATTCTCGGGCATTCTTATTTACCGCCCACCTGGGGCAATGGGACAATTTAGCAAATCCTTGATGGAGACAGTTATGACCCTGGCTAGCACCTCGGCTAACTTTACTCTCCTGGGAGATTTTAATCTGCACTTTAATGACCCTTTAGCATCATCAGCGACCGAACTTACGCAAGACCTGATGGCATGTCAACTTTACCAGAAGATCTCCCAAGCAACCCATATCAAGGGCCCCTTTTTGGACCCAATTTTTTGTAATCTGATCGACCTCAAAGCCAAAGCCCCCACGCCCATACCATGGTCTGACCATTTCCTAATTGCCACCATATGGGCCCCATCAACCCCCGTATTGCACCCACACTCAACGGGAACACTGGTCCGACCATGGTCCAAACTCCCGTTGGAAGAGTGGATCCAGGCAATGCAAAATACCGAACCAAATCTGGAATTTAATCCTATCCCAGACTATCTGAAGTTCACACACTGGATCGAGGAATCACTAAACACAGTGCTTCCTAAGAAATTAATCAAGAAGAAAGTAGGCTGAAATAAGACCGCATGGTTCTCCCCTGAGCTGAGGGCGCTAAAACAAAAATGTAAATGTCTAGAGAGGATATGGAGGAAAGATTTCTCAAAAGCACAGAAACAGGAATATAGGATAGCCATTGGAAATTATAAGGCTGAAATAAAAAGAGCCCAATCCTCCTATTATGCGGGAAACATTTCCGGAGCAGCCAATTCCTCCAGAGAGACCTTTTCGATCGCAAAAAAACTTCTGAAAAACCCAGATCCCCCAGTGGCACCCGATCCGTCAGGAGACCGCTGCAATGAACTTGCAGAATTCTTCACCACCAAGGTTCACAATATTCTCAAGCACCTCCCACAAATAAACAATGTCACCCCTGAGTCGATCGCTGTGAGCCAGCTTGGAAATAAGTACAATCTGGAGACCTTCACACCGCTGACTCAGGAGTCATTCTTAGCTACCTTATCTAAGATAAAATCAGGGTCACCACTGGACCCTGCACCTCTTAACATCTTAAAGCTGGCAGCGTCTATGGTGGCTCCCAGTAGGACCAGTCTGATCAACTCTTCCCTTACATCAGGGATTGTCCCCCCCCGAATGGAAGAGAGCTATGGTAAAAGCTCTGCTCAAAAAGCCAAACCTGGACCCAGCAGATTTGAGCAATTATCGTCCTATCTCGCTGCTCCTGGCAATGGGGAAAATTGCAGAGGAAACGGTTAACCATTCTCTCTCTACATTCCTGGAATCCAATCACCTACTCCACCCCTTACAAACGCTTGATTTGGGAGGCACAGCCGCCATAATACTCCTCGACCTAAGCGCGGCCTTCGACACGGCGAACCACCAGATCCTGGCTCACTGTGTCAGGAATATAGGAGTGTCCGGTAAGGTGCTATCTTGGCTCCAATCCTTCCTGGAGGATAGGTGTTTCCAGGTGTTCTTAGGTGACACCATGTCTAAACCGGTCCCACTCAAGTGTGGAGTCCCAAAGGGCTCATCTTTGAGCCCAACCATTTTTAATGTCTATATGCATCCACTGGCGGAGACTGTTGCCCCATTCGGTAACCATCTAGTCACTTAGGCCGATGACACCCACCTGGTGGGTGGCTTTGACCCAGACCAACCATACGCCCCCGGATCTCCACCACTGCCTTGAGAAAGTCACCAAGTGGATGAGTCTTTCCCACTTAAAACTCAACGGTGACAAAACGGAACGTTACTCGGCAACCAGTTAAACTTCAAAGCCAACACTATGTGGCCAGCTTGTATGGGATTAGAGCCCATCCCGAAAACAGAGATAAAAAGACTGGGGGCCTCATGTAGGTAGCCAAATACCGGTCGGTAACGGCCGATTTTCGGTAATTATACCGTTACCAACCAGTATTTTGGCTTTTGAGATGTAGGGGGAGAATTCCTGTATTCGGAATTTACCGAATCGGTAAAATTACCGAATCGGTAAAATTACCGATTCGGTAATTTTACCGATTCGGTAAATTCCGAATACAGAAATCAGATGTAGGGGGACTGTGTGGTGTGTGTGGGGATTCGTTATTTACCACCAACTAATAGTTGGTGGTAAATGACGAATATGTGTGTAAATGCATTATTTTGCCCGTAGATGTGTGCAATGTGGCAGACACACATGCCCTCAGGGCATGTATGTGTGCCACATGTGCACACATGGCCGAATCAGGGGTGCAACAGGGTGTCAATGTGACACCCTGCCACCCTTGCATTTGCTCCCCCATTACCGAATCGGTATTTACCGATTCGGTAATGAGGCATACCTTCCCATCAATGGGAAGGTATGCCTCATTCCCAATTCGGTAAATACCGATTCGGTAATTACCGAATTATTCCGAATCGGTGATATTTACCGACCAATTACCTACATAGCATTTACCACTTCATAAATACCGAATCGGTATGATTCGGTATTTATGAAGTGGTAAATGCCAGCCCATCTACATAAGGCCCTGGGTGTCTGGTTAGACCAAGATATTTCATTCAAAGTGCAAGCCAGAAAAAACACTGCGTTTTGTTTTGGCCTGCTGAGAATGATTCTCAAAGTTCTGCCGCTACTACCAGATCAAGCGGAAAAAACATTGGTTCAAGCGCTCATCTTATCAAGATTAGACTTTGGTAATGCCCTTTATCTGGGCGCCCCCAACTATGTCATCTCAAAATTGCAGACCGTGCAGAATTCTGCTGTAAGACTGCTTATGGGAACCCAGAAACGAAGTTCTGCAAAACCAGCACTTCGCCTACTCCATTGGCTACCGGTGCAGGAAAGAATCAACTCTAAGGCCCTGTGTGTCGCCCATAAGTCCCTAAGTGGAAATGGGCCTCCTATTATCAAATCTTTGATCCACCCTTATAAGGCCAACAGAAGCCTTCGCTCGGATGAGATGTACCTTGCAGCAGTATCAAGGGTCAGGAAGGCCAGAAGCGGAGGCAGAAGCTTCTCGTATAATGCCTCCAGGCTATGGAACCGCCTGCCGCTGCAGCTGCGCAGACAACCGAACCACTTAGCTTTCCGTAAACAACTTAAAACCTGGCTCTTTCCATAGAAGGCAGGCCCTACTCTAGTGACCACACAGCGCTGGGATGCTTCCGGGTAGCCATGAGCTATACAAAAACTCTTCTCTTCTATTCTCTTCTAAAACAGAGGACTGTCTTCTTCACACAAATATAATCCATATGTGCATGAGTGAGAGTGCATGTCAATGTATGTGAAGGGATCACCTTAACTACTTACATTTCAAATATAGGTCCAAATTTGGCTGAACTAACGGAAGGGATCCAGGTCCTGAAGACAGATGTGGACTCACATGAGGCCAGAGAAATACAGCTGAAAAATGCCGATCAGAAGTATAGAAGATTAATAGTATCCTCAACATTCCGACTCTTATTTTTAATATCCCTAGTCCAGCCTCTTGGGTCATCTATAGAGAAATATAACTAGTCTAGTTGGATCTCAATACCATCACAAGGACGCACTAACACCTCCACAAAAGTACTCCCAAACACTTGGAAGCCCATCCGTTTTGCTAAAGAAACGTGTTACAGATGTGGAGCAACAGATGGTGATGCATGCCACTGCTGTAGCGAGAATCAGGTTAAATTAGGTATTCTGGTGTACAAGTCATCCAGGCCAACCCTCGCTCGGTCAGACCGGTGGACCTTGGCCGCTGTTGCGAGAAGAGAAATTAAATCATTAATCACTCCAACAGTTTATCATCAATAATCAGCATTAGGTTAGAGTCAATGAAGAGTGTTTTAAAAAAGTTTTAAAGGTTTTATTAATTTCAATCTTCAGTAGCTTATCTTTATTTGGTCAGTTTTATTCATCAATCAATATTTCAAATCAGGTTAATCAATACAATGCATAAATCATTAATAAGAGCATTTCATGAAGGAAAAAAGCCCCATTCTAAGAGTGCAAGAGTAAAGAGTCAACTAATAAGAGCATTTCATGAAGGAAAAAAGCCCCATTCTAAGAGTGCAAGAGTAAAGAGTCAACTGCAAATCATAAGAGCTCTATATCCAGAGAGTGAGAGCAAGCATAAAGCTTCAAGAAATAGAATTCAATATTATGAGAAAAATCAAAGTAGAAGGTCCCATAAAGAGAAGTTCAAGAACTCAGTAGGATCTCAGCACAACACAGCACAGGATCTGAGGCAAAAATAATAAAGTCTGCGAATGCGAGCCAGCATGAGAGGTTAGCAAGGAAGGTAAGGAGAGAAGTCTGAGAAGTCATAGCCTAATCTAGGAACATGCACTTATATAAACAACACATTTTGTTAAAATCTGCAACTGTTGCCTTTGCCATCTTTTCCCATCCAACCATAGTCTAAGATTTTCATGGGGACCAGATTACTCATCATCATATCTTTGAGAAAACCAAGAACTATCAAATATGCTAGTTAAAATTGTTGCACCTGATGTCGAACACAGTCAGCTCAGTTTATGGCTGGGATTTGCCACATATACTATAACCAATCTAAACTAACCTAAAGTAAGTTATGTAGTAGTTAGTTCAAACTAAAGTAAGTTATATAGAAGTTAAAACATCTTTTAAGGAAAAATGAACATATTCTGAAAAGGAAATTTGGGTTAGTTAAAGAGGTCAGCATCTAAATTATTTGCAGATTCTTGATATAAGGTTGCACAAATCCAATTTAACAGACCAATTTCTAATCAATTTTGACAATAAATCTATTGAAGCGGCAACATTTCTACAAAAATATGTGAATCAGGTTATAAAATGTTCATCTTACAATGAAATATCAACTTTTAGCAAGGGTCAAGACTGCATGGGTACTCACAAACTTTTTCTCGGGGGCCAAATTTACAGTGTGGTTTGTGGCCGAGGGCCGCACCGGTGGGGGCGGGGTCAGTGGGGAAGTGGGTGGGGCTAGAGCAAAAAAAAACTGTGACCATGAGGTTGAACACAGGGACGCCTTCGTTCACTGAGCCACCAGACCCGGCATACACACATCTCTGTCTCTCTCTCTCTCTCTCTCTGTCTCCCTCCCTCTCTCTGTCTCCCTCCCTCTCTCTCTCTCTCTCTCTATCTCCCTCCCTCTCTCCATCTCTCTCTCTCTCTCTCGCTCTCTTTCTCTCCCTCTCTCTCTCTCTCCCTCTCTCTCCCTCCCTCTGTCTTACTCACTCTGTCTCCCTCCCGCTCTCTCTCTGTCTCCCTCCCTCTCTCTCTCTCTCTCTCTCGGTCTCCCTTCCTCTCTCTGTCTCCCTCCCTTTGTCTCTCTCTGTCTGTCTCCGTCTGTCTGTCTCTCTCCCTCTGTCTCCCTCTATCTGTCGCCCTCCTCCCTCTGTCTGTCTCCCTCCCTCTGTCTGTCTCCCTCTGTCTGTCGCCCTCTGTCTCCCTCTCCCTGTCTCCCTCTGTGTCCGTCCCTCTCTCCCTCCCCCTGTCACCCTCCCTTTGTCTCCCTCTCTCCCTCCCTCTCTCTCCCTCTGTCTCTCTCCCTCTCTGTCTGTCTGCCTCTGTCTGTCTCCCTTTTTCCCTTTCTCTCTGTCTCCCTTTCTCTCTGTCTCCCTTTCTCTCCCTTTTCTCTGTCTCCCTCTCTCTCTGTCTCCCTCTCTCTCCCTCTCTCTATCTCCCTCCCTCTCTCTGTCTGTCTTCCTCTGTCTTCCTCTGTCTCCCTCTCTCTCCCTCCCTCTCGCTGTCTCCCTCCCTCTGTCTCCCTCCCTCTGTCTCCCTCCCTCTGTCCCCCTCCCTCTCTCTGTCTCGTCTCCCCCTCTGTCTCCCCCTCTGTCTCCCTCCCTCTGTCTCCCTCCCTCTGTCTCCCTCTCTCTGTCTCCCTCTCCCTCCCTCTCCCTCCCCTGACTCCTTCCCTCTGTCCCGCTCTGCCTCCCTCTGTCTCCATCTCTTTGTCTCCCTCTCTCTCTGTCTCCCTCTGTCTCCATCTCTCTGTCTCCCTCTCTGTCTGTCTCTGTCCCTCTCCCTCCCTCTCTCTCCCTGTCCCTCTCCATCTCTCTGTCTCTGTCTGTCTCTGCCTCTATCTGTCTGTTCCTGTCTCTGCCTCTATCTGTCTCTTTCTGTCCCTGTCTGTCTCTGTCTCCCTCCCTCTGTCTCCCTCTCCGTCTCTGTCTGTCTCTGCCTCTATCTGTCTGCCCCTGTCCCTGTCTCTGCCTCTATCTGTCTGCCCCTGTCCCTGTCTCTGCCTCTATCTGTCTCGGTCTGTCCCTGTCTCTGTCTTTCTCTGTCTCTATCTCTGTCTGTCTCTATCTCTGTCTGTCTCTGCCTCTATCTATCTGTCCCTGCCTCTCTGTCTCGATATCTGTCTCTCTATCGCTCTCTGTCTCTCTCTCTCTATCGCTGTCGGCCTCTGTCAGTCTGTCCCTGTCTCTGCCTCTATCTGTCTCTATATGTCTCTATCTGTCTCTGCATCTATCTGTCTCTGCGTCTGTCTCGGTCTCTAGCTGTCCCTGCCTCTATCTGTCTCTGCTTCTGTCTCTGTCTCTATCTGTCAGTCTGTCCCCGTCTCTGTCTGTCTCTGTCTATCTGTCTCTATCTCTATCTGTTTCTCTCTGTCTCTGTGCCTCGGGCAGTGCACACGTACTGTGTCTACACGTCCCCGTCACCTGCCCAGAGACAGCTCCCTCCACTCCCCCCGCTCCCTGTGTAATGTAAAAGCCAGCTCGTTTTCTCTCTGAATTTGCTGCTTTACGGGATTTGTGTCCCACCACTGGGTCTGGTGTCACATCTGTTGCTGGCTTTATTTCTGACTCTCACCCCAAGCTGTCAGATCAAAGCCCCCCTTTGGCGCCAGTCACCCGTCCGTGTAGGTATGCATGCATCAATTATATAGAGCGCCAACCTGGCGGCGAGCATTTGTGCGCTGTGCTGCGAGAGCAGAGACCAGGCCTGAGCTCCCGGGCCTTGGCTCCACCCTCTGACTACAGGCTGGCAGGAAACATCACATCACAGGCTCTTAACGCACATGTTACCCGGCTCTCACACCCTACTGCCCTCTGTCACCTCACCCGGCTCTCACTCCCCACTGCCCTCTGTCACCTCACCCGGCTCTCACTCCCTGCTGCCCTCTGTCACCTCACCCAGCTCTCAGTCCCTCCTGCCCTCTGCCTCCTCATTCGGTTCTCACACCATACTGCCCTCTGTCACCCTCTGTCCCCTCACCCGGCTCTCAGTCCCTGCTGCCCTCTGTCCCCTCACCCAGTTCTCACACCATACTGCCCTCTGTCACCCTCTGTCACCTCACCCGTCTCTCAAGCCCTACTGCCCTCTGTCACCCTCTGTCCCCTCACCCGGCTCTCAGTCCCTGCTGCCCTCCGTCACCTCACCCGGCTCTCACACCCTGCTGCCCTCTGTCACCCTCTGTCACCTCACCCGGCTCTCACTCCCTGCTGCCCTCCGTCACCTCCCCCAGCTCTCACACCCTGCAGCCCTCTGTCACCTCACCCGGCTCTTACTCCCTGCTGCCCTCTGCCACCCCACCCGGCTCTCACTCCCTGCTGCCCTCTGTCACCTCACCCGGCTCTTACTCCCTGCTGCCCTCTGCCACCTCACCCGTCTCTCAGTCCCTACTGCCCTCTGTCACCTCACCCGGCTTTCACTCCCTGCGGCCCTCTGTCACCTCACCCGGCTCTCACACCCTGCTGCCCTCTGCCATCTCACCCGGCTCTCACACCCTGCAACCCTCTGTCACCCTCTGCCACCTCACCCGGCTCTCACTCCCTGCTGCCCTCTGTCACCTCGCCCGGCTCTCAGTCCCTGCTGCCCTCTGTCACCTCACCAGGCTCTCACACCCTGCAACCCTCTGTCACCTCACCTCACCGCGCTCTCACTCCCTGCTGCCCTCTGTCACCTCACCTGGCTCTCACTCCCTGCTGCCCTCTGTCACCTCACTCTCACACCCTGCTGTCCTCTGTCACCCTCTGTCACCTCACCACTGCAAAACTTGGAATAGGGCCAGGACACTCGCAGCATGAGGAATCGATAGCTCGCGGAAGAAACTGATGTGGCAGGGGAACGTTGTCTTGCTACCTTTATAATCGAATTGTAGCCTAATCTATCTATTAAGGCCTTTTGTTACTGTACTGGATGACGGGGCTGTGGCACCCACAGAAAAATACGTAGTCTGTTGGTGCAGGTGGTTCCTGTTGCGCTTATTTATGAATCACTTTATACATTGCTCCTTACATCATGAACATGTACATTAATGAGGAACGTAAATCAGAGATTTGGGAATTGCTAATTGTTTTGAATCCATATGGCCTGAGTGAAAAGGAATACACCTTGCTGATGCCTCGGTCATAAGAATGCTGGGCGGTGGTGTTTGTTTTTTTGCGGACAAATCTGATGTTAGGCCATTAATAAATGTCTTCTACAAAGGTTCTAAATGTCGAACATGTAATCTTTATCAGTGGCACTAGAAATTGCATATGTTGCTTGAAAGAAGTAGAATCCTTTCCGACCCTGCTGAGACAGCTTCCCGGGCGCACACACAGCCGCACCTGAGTACTTCACAGGTCTTTAAAAAACAATTCACTTGCTAACGAGGCTTTGTTGTATTTCACCTCTTCTTAGCGCCCCTGCAGCTCCACTCTATCGCTGGCCCCCATAGAGCAGAGTCTCTCGGAGTCTGCGCTGCTGCAACTGGCAGTGTTTGCTGACACTTTAAAAAAATTAAAAAAAAGAACACAGGTACGATGTCTGCAAGGTCCGCGGGCCGCCCAGGAAGGCTTGCCGGGCCGCTGGCGGCCCACGGGTCGTACTGTGAGTACCCGTGGTCAAGAGTTTCACATTTTTGCATATCTTCATTTCACATGATCTCATTAAACAAATTGTGTTGGTTAGCATCTCAAAGTGAACACATTTTGATGGTGCATATGAGCAATTTAAGGCCTAATACGTGTAAGTGTGGCAGTTGTGTACATATTTCATCATTTTAAAACTCTTTTCTTCTATTTAAGCTTGCACGTTAAATACTGCACGTTTATTATAACCTAAAGTTTTAGATGAGTGAGAGTATGTCTCCATATTTTGAGAAATTCACACCGCCTCAGTGAGAATCCAGCTTCCAGTGTTCTGACTCCCTTCACGGGAGTTTGAGACCCGGAAAGAGATTCCCACCTCTCTCATTCTAAAGGTATGGAGCTGACTATAACCTAGAGGGACTCTTAGCATACAAACTTAGTATATACCATACTATAGAAAACAGCACCTATTCTTACCTCGTACTACACATAGGTTAGGTACACTGGGGTAGAACTATTTAGAAGCACCAGACAAGTATTCACTTTTTAGCCTGTGTTATTTATGTATGTATATATGAATATATGTCATAGCTAAAAGACAATGCTATTGCAGTATTATTTCTTCTTACTGCTTACGCTGTGCGTATTATATCTTGCGTACTGTCTAATGATTGTAACAGCTCATATCTCTTACATGAGAAACAAGACTGTTCAATAAACCCTTTTATTGAAACGCCCATCTATCTATTTCTGTGTAACTCTGAAGAAACTAAGCATGCACGATTGACTGAGTGAAACTGTTATCTATTGTTTCCACAATTCTGAGATGCGTTCCGATTCGAAGGGAAACAAATATGTCATGTTTATGTGGTTGTCAGAAACGAATCCCTTCTTGTTTATTCAAGAAGTTTCTAGTGACCTCTGAGTTAGCGGGCACACACAAGTAATTAAGTTTAATGTACTTGATTGGAACATACTGACCTTAGTCCTATGCAAAAACTATAGTGTATATTATTCCAATGCGCAGAGCCTATAAGGGAAATAGGAACTACACTACAGGGGCTGCTGGCTCCTCTTCATGGTGAGTCAACAAGCATGGATTTAACCCCCCCCCCCCCACCATTACCACATCAGACCGATGAGGTCACACTGCAAACTGTGTAGGCCTGAGGCACCGCGTTTGGATTGCTTTTGCCTTGGAAAACCCCCAGTAGCCACCCGGCCTAAATAACCATGCTGGCTCCAACCACAATCCAGTATCTCTCACAGACTACTGACAATCATGAACCATACTCCTAACCAAGTCCTTCTATCTCAGGAAGCAGCTTTGTTTTGCAATATTACATTACCCCAAACATGCCTTTGCCATCTGTACCACTTCTTTTCCTGGCTCTTATGAACTAGGCGGCCCTAGCCCCTCTGGAGGGGCTGAATGTCTATTGTCAGACTGTAGCCCTTACCCCTGCCATGCCATGGCTGCTACTGTGATTCAGCATAAACTGATCTTTTGGGCCTGTGATGCAAACACCTACTCAATCGGGTTTACATTTCTCCACTTCCCTAGGCCTACTGGTAGAGGCGGAGGTGTGGGAGTCATTTTCAGAGCCTCTTGCAGCATTAAAATCCTTACTCTTGACCCTATTCTGGGCACCGAGTTACTAGGACTCTCAATTCAGACCCACGCCGGAAATATAGTCACAGGGATTTTGTGCTATCGCCCACCAGGGGCATTCAGCCTTCAGCAGCAACAAGCACTAATCACTACCCTAACCAATATCTCCTTATCTCACCAGAAGCTGTTTATACTCGGTGATTTTAATCTATGGCAAAACGGTATCCTTGACTCAGCTCTCAAGAACCTACTCTCTACCTGTGACAGCTTTGGCCTCTCTCAGCTGACCTCCAAGGCCACCCACAAAGCGGGTCATCTGCTTGACCTGATCTTTGCGGCACCTGACTTGGTGGTAATGGGAGAAATTCTTCCAATGGATTGGACTGATCACTCATTGGTTAAATTCTTTCTTCACAAGACGACTGGCCCTTACAAGGCCCCGGCACCGACCAAGGAAATTAAATGCAGAGACTGGAGGGCTCTCTCACGCGCACATCCTTCGGGCGAAATGTTCCATTTGCAACAACTTTTTGATGTGAACAAAAGCACAGTCGACAATTACAATTCCCTTGTCTCCAGTATCTCTAGGGTGGTCGACACCCACGCCCCCCTCAAAAATCGGACCTGCAGGGGTAAAGACTCTGCCCCTTGGTTCAACGTCGACCTAAAACTGCTAAAACTTGAATGTAAACAAGCAGAGAGAAGGTGGAGACGTGATTATAATAAAACTTGCAAAGACACGTGGAAAACCAAGGTCCACGCGTACAAAACTCTCATCAAAAAATCTAAAGCCGATCACTACTCCTCCTTGATCTGTAACACTACCAACAATTCCAGGAGCATTTTTAGCATCCTAAACAGCGTCACTAACCCGGAGTCTTGTAAAAATGCGATCGTCCCATCCCAAGACCTCTGTGACAATCTGGCCATATTCTTCAAGGAGAAAATTTAACTTATCCTTAAAGATCTGGATACTCCTCTTACTGCTGGAGATCCCCTTTCCTTGAACACTGTTACTCTGGAGAATCAAGCACCTAACTTAGCTGTGTCTCCAGAAGAATTCCTTTGCAGGTTTCCACCGCTAACACTCGAACTCTTCACTAAGATAGCTAGAGGGATCGTGTCTGGGTCTCCACTGGACCCAGTACCCCCTAAAATCTGGAAAGAATTCGAAGCAGAACTTTTCCCCCCGCTCCACCTAATCTGTCAGCAATCCTTGCTGACCGGCACTGTCCCTGCCCACTGGAAACGAGCGCTAGTCTCCCCTTTGCTGAAGAAACCTTCCCTGGACCCTGACTGCTCAAAAAGTTACAGGCCCATCTCACTGCTGCCGTTCCCTGCCAAGATAGTGGAACGGGTGGTCAGTAACACCCTTTCCAACCACCTGGAACATCATCTACTACTGGATGGGGACCAATTCGGATTCCGGCCTGCTCATGGAACCGAAACTGCCCTTATTATCGCCATGAACAAACTTCAAAGGCGAGCAGACAGAAGTCAGGCATAATTTTTGATACTGCTCGATATGTCTGCCGCCTTTGACACGGTGAATCACAAGATCTTACTGAGACGCCTATGGGAGGCAGGAGTGAGGGATACGGCACTGCATTGGTTCCACTCTTTTTTGCAGGACAGGCAACAAGCAGTATCAACTTCTGGCCCCCGGAAACAGCTTCTAATGTACAGCCTGCAGACTCTGTCCGCAACTTAGGGGTCATGCTTGACCACAAGCTCAGCATGGAGACCCATGTTCAGAAAACCTCTGCCTGCTGCTATGCCATTCTGCGCTCTTTAAGGAAAGTTCTGCCCCTCCTACCCACCCAGGCTCGCGCCCAAGTAGTTAGGTGCACTATCCTGAGCAGGCTGGACTACTGCAATGCCCTCCTGCTCGGGGCCCCGGAGTATCTATTAGACAGGCTCCAAAGAGTCCAATCTGCGGCTGCAAAACTAGCCTTGGGGCTCCCGAGGACATCCCATGGACCATCCGCCTTGGCACAATTGCATTGGCTCCCTCTTAGACAGAGAGTGCAATTTAAGGCCCTCTGTATTGTTTTTAGGGCCCTCCACGGTTCCGGCCCAGCCCCTTTACAATCCAAGTTTGTGTGGTACGCCCCTACCAGACAACTCCGCTCCTCGGATGCAAAACTGGTGGTCACCCCCAGATTCAAGAAGGTCAGATCCGGAGGTAGATCTTTTGAGGTTACCGCCGCTAGACTCTGGAACACCCTCCCCACCGAGATCAGACATACCGATGAACTCCTACCTTTCAGAAAAAAGGTTAAAACTTGGCTCTTCCCGGGCTAGCCCAAGTCCCCTCTGTTCCACCCCCCTATCCTCCTCAGACTCTGTCAGCGCCAGGATGCCTGCAATGGTGACAGTTTGCGCTTTACAAATTTCTTAAAATAAATAAATAAATAAAAATCTTCTCTCTAGACAACCAGACCTCCAGCACTGATGCATTCTATTCCATCAGCTCCTGAGAGACCTTCACCATTCGCCACATCCTGGCCTGTTAACAATTGAGTTCAAGGAAGGATCTATTTTCTCGAGTAAAGCCCACTAACCGACCACTATAAATATCTTTGCTTTCCTTTACACAAACCCATGCAAATTTAGAACGTCATATTTACATTACAAATTAATAACAATAATTAGTTTTTTTAATGTATTTTTAATACCAGTTATTATTATTTTCTTTACCAGTGACACAAATCGCTACTATCCTGTTTAGAGGCATTCTTTCTAACAACTTGGAAAAAATGAAAGGCTGAGTTGGCCCTACGAAAATTCGAACACCTAACTGTCTGCTCACACCAAACGTCTATGAGCAAGCGCCTCAGTCATTGAACAATTTGGTTGCCTTGTACTTATAATATATTCACTCCATAATAATGAAAACAATTATGTCACAATATCTCATTAGAATATAGTTTGCTTCAAATGCTCTTAATAAACTAACGGGGCTCCATTCACAAGAGGCACAATTCTGAAAAAGGCATTTTAGAAGATGTGAAGTTAAGTATAACTCCAGAAGTACTCTTCACTCACTACAAAATGCAATTCTCAAATCTACGACGGTAGTCCTACCCCTTCGCCACTATCTTTTCTGTTCAGAGGTCTTTTTACTGGAGAGTTTCACCTACGTAGGCATACGTTTTAGTAGACAAAGTGGAAGCAACAAAGAAGAGCGGTGTGAAGATGGCTTAATATTTAAGACTTATTTGGAGGGATTTAGTGAAATGTAAGGAAATGTTTAGGCAGGGGTATGCTAATGCAAAACACACACATAAGAGTAAGATAATTGCAGTTCTCAAAATACACTGCTAAATCTGCTACAATGTTAAAATTGAAAACATAAGCTTAAATGTTTAAATGTACTCCAGCCTAACCTTGGAGTAATTGAAGCACAACGCCTGGCCAACATTTGCATAGAAAACAGTGGAGGCTGGCTATAACAAAAAGAAGCCCATTACAAATAAAATAAAATACATTGAATTAATTCTCAATTTAAAATATGTATATATTTTTGGAGTTAAAAAACTTAAAAATAATTATCTATATATAAATATTTTTTATGTAAAAAATACGCTTACACTTAAAATAAATTGATCATAGTTTTAACCTAGTTTACAATTTCTAAGAATCATTCAAATGAATTGGAAACATAACTCATAACCAAGTTTGTTACAAATTGTATACAAATAAAAATGTAAGTGAAGGTGGATGATTTTAAATTTAAGGTATTGCTAAACAAATAGAATTTTAAAATGATTTATTATATTTGTTTTAATTTTTGAATGAGAATAAAGATAATTTCAGGATGCTGGGCGGTGTCTTTTTCTTTGAGTGGTCTTAGGTTAACATTATTTGTTTAAAATTATTTTAAAAATGTATTTTGCATTAAATTAATTTACTGTTGATTACAAAAAAAAACGGTATTCAATTTACCGATATTCTGCTATATGGAGATCTCTTCCCCAGTTGCAGAAATCGCCACAAACAGGTGGAAAGTTTCTAATTTTAACTTCGCTTCACATTCATAAATTCAGTCGTGAGCGTCTGTCATTTGAGGGGGTCTAACCTCTTAAGTCTACGCCAGGGTGTAAGTCTCCATTGTAACGGTGAATGGCAAAAAAGTGGAGAGTTACAACTAGGTGTAGGAGTAGGCCTGCACATGCAAACTTAACTTTGCAAATAGAACCTGTGGTGCTTTACAGAAAGCTGCTTTGAGAGCCATGCCATAACAAGTGCAAATGAAAGCCTTGGAATTACTAATCCTCCTCACAAAATCGCATCAGAATGTACTATGAGCAAGTTGGAAACCAAATCACACTCATCAGATGTCAGCACTAGTCTCAATTAAAACCCTTTTTCCCTTCAACAAACATATTGTGTTTTAGGAAAATCTAGAAATCAAAAAACTCTGTCCTGGGGTGTAAAGGAAGAGGGGGAATAATGTTATCCTTGACACAGAGTGTTAAAATATTCTATGTGAGCTCAGCAGGGTCTTTTACGAGAAACCACCACATTACTGGGAATTTTTTGAGGCTGTTCTTTGACTGGGCCACTCGAATGGTTCGTCTTCACCTTTAAAAGACTTAATGGTCGATTTTTTTTCCTGGAGGGAGGTGATCCTTAAATTCGAAGGGATTTGGGAAGGAGGTTAATGTTATTTTTCAGGGAATGAGATA
Source organism: Triturus cristatus (assembly GCF_964204655.1). Lineage (NCBI taxonomy): Eukaryota > Metazoa > Chordata > Amphibia > Caudata > Salamandridae > Triturus > Triturus cristatus. The sequence continues at coordinate 564,677,207 of NC_140590.1, forward strand.
AGGAAGCCATGAGAAACACAAGTCTGGCCGGCAAGAACGTTTGGAGAGGAGTGAAGTAGTCTTCTCTAGGCATGCAAGGAGCAATGATAACTCAGGAGAAAACAAGATGATAGCGATACTCCAGGCATTAAAGGATACTAAGCGTGATACCCGTTTCCTACAGAAAACTTACCGACTGGCATGTGATACCTGGAGGTTTAGATCATAGGCGTTTCTATCTCAGTTCTTTGCCCCAACTAAGATGAAATTTATGGGTTTTTGGATCTTGCTTGCCCGACATGTTGGGTTCTCCTCTGCTTTGGATAAAAAGGGGCGGTGATTACTATTTAATAATCCCCTGAGGGGTAAATTTATATTTTCGGTGGCTGTATGTGCCCCAAATCAGGGCCAGGAGAAATTCTTTAAACACATAATACCGTAGCTGATCCAGCATGTGGCAGGTCCTCATGTTATACAGGGAGCCTGGAATTGGTGCTAGATGAAGGTAAAGATAAATCAAGCTCGCAGTGTAGGGGGACAGTGACACAACTGGTAAAGGAGAATACATGCCTGAGCCAGGGCTCATAGATGCATGGAGATCTCTCCAGACAGAAGAAATCGACTTTTCTGATTTTTTGAGCACATGTAAAACGTGTGCGCGGATAAACATACTATTTATATCTCAATCATTGGACCGCAGTCCTATAATAACTGACTATCTGGTAGAACCCTTTTGGAATAATGCACCATTTATTTGTACCCTAGATTGGGGACTGTCTTGCCTTGATACAGATAATAAGGTGGGAAGAATGTTAGCAACTACGCTACAAAGGAAGCAAGCCTGATCCTGCATGGCAACAATTTAAGATGAAACTGGCAAACACATGGTAGATACAGTGGTAAGCTTGAGACATTCACAATAATATCAGTGGTTGAATGCTAAAAGGAAGAAAGATGCAGATCAATTAATGGATTATTTCAAGGAAGCAGAACTGGATAAACTATATGTAGAGCAGATTTATCAGTTGGATAGCCCGATTTCTGCTGAAGTAAGTTAGGCAGCCAAGATTTTGAAGGTAGGGAAGACCCTCGGACCCGATGGCTTTACAACTATTTTATATACCAGTTTGGCCTGGGTTAGTGGAGATACGAATCAGACTGCTCAAAGGTTTTGTCAAAATGGCAACAGTGATGCTGTTGATGTCAGAGACCCAGATATCACTCATTCTGTAATTGGGCAAAGATGCAGAACTCTGTGACTTTTACTGTTAATATTCCCTCTTGAATGTCAAAATCAAGATCTTTACAAATATATTGGCATCACACCTAGAAGATTTGATGCTCATGACTAAGCAGTAGTCATAGTTAAAGGCAAGGTTTGGGATAAAAGAGAGAACATGATGCATCTGATAGATATTCCCAATAAAAGAAGAGAAATTGTGATGCTGCTGTCATTAGATGCTGAAAAGGCATTTGACATGATTGGTTGGGATATTTTTAGACAAGATCTAAAAGCAAGTGGGTATGGCCTACAATTATGACTAGGCTTATATACAGCTATATTGTGCCCACTGCCTGCTTATGGGCCAATGGCAAGGGCTCCATGATAGTTAATACGGAGCAGGGCATGAAACAGGGAGTCCAATATGTTCCTCTCTTATTTGTTCTATACCCAGAACCTAAGTCACAGTGGTTTCGAAAATTGAAAATATTAGAGGAGTGAGGTTGAAATGTATTATTGGAAGCTGTTCAGCATTCACAGATGATGTCTTGGTCTGCCTATCAGACCTTGTGCAATCTCTACCACCCCTGCTTAACTAACTTGAGCGGTTTGCTGCAGCCTAGGGCTTCAAGCTTAGCATGCACAAGATGGATTTCATAAACATCAATGTATTGAGAAGAGAGATGGAACAGCTGTCAGCTACTTTGCCTTTCAAACAGTTTTCCTCCTCTCTTGGATATTTGGGCTTCCAGCTTGTGGCAGCTACACAAGGGCTGTATTCTGCTAATTTGCTGCAGATTACCGCTGATCAAAGCACCAAAGACAGACCTTGCAGTTTTGGCTCAATGAGTCATTGTCTTGGTTGCGATGGATCTCTACTATTAAAATGATGATTCTGCCAAAGTTGTTATTTTTATTTCAAGAACACCCTATCCTTGTTCAATAGAAAATACAGAAGAATGTGCTTTGATTTTATCATAGGTTGGTAAGTAGTCGACAGTTGATGCTAAAATAGGCTTTCGGCTATGAAGATCAGGAAGCTTAGGTATTCCAAACCTGATACTGTATCATCCGGCATTACACCTTTGCTACATATTAGAGCAGTCTAGAGCTGAAATTAGTTTTGCCATATCAACAACATCACAAAGTGGTTAGACCCTGCAGATGGTTCCATGGATAGAACCTGCAGACACACCACCAAATATTATACAATTCCCGATTACACAAGGCACTCTGAGCTGGAATCAAGTGCACTGTTGTTTGAGAACCCCTAGTTAAGCCCGGGACTAGATAGAGACGCAGTGGCAAGTGACAAGCTGAATAAACCAAGAGACATGTACAATAAGTATAAAATAAAATATTTGGAGCATATTAAGCAAGATTTTGCTTAGAAACAGAAAGATATTTATGCATGCAAATCTGTGTCTTGAATCTAGCAACCAAGATGGTAGTCTATGGAACATTGACCGAATCCCAAAAATATTTTCTGAATGCAGTGGAGGATGCACACCTGATTTTTGGGATTTCTAAACTGCTGCTGGTAGTGGAGTACACAGGAAGGAGCCTTCATGAGGCCTGGAAGTTAAGCATTTGGGTTGGCGCTTTAAATTGAGCAGTGGGAAAGGCTATTTTACTACTATCAAAAGGGAATTACTGTAGTTTAGGAATGGGATTAAACAACAAAATAATATTACGTGCAACCTGATCCCACGGCATCTCAATGCTATAAATGGGGACAGATCAGCGCTGTGTTGGCAGTGATGCGGTAAAACTGGGTCGATATGGCATAGCTTATGGAAATGCGACCTTATACAAGAGATATGTTTTGTTGGCAACAGAAACATATAGGGGGCGAGAGGCGCTGCTTCTGCTCTCCCCATGTTAGGGCGGATCTCCCAGGTAAATTGGGAGAAACCAAGCTGCCTCTTGCATTGGTCAGTTTGATGTATCTGCTGCTAAACAGGTTCTTCTGGCTCATTACGCGACAGCCCTAACTCTCCATATACTGGACTGGTATGGTAAACTTTGGAATATCCTGGTATGTACAAAATAAGTTGTGAACCTCACTTCTAAGCTATTATGCTACTGGCTTGAGAGAAGTTACTTGCCGTTAGCCCTTGAGAGTGCTGCAGATCCTACCACTGCAACGTCCATCGTTCTTAAAGATGCTTATGCATGTAGCTTGAGTACATTTCCAAAGCCGGTGTAACAATTGGCGATTGCGAGACTGACGAGCAAGCATCAAGAACCTCAGTTGATGGCTGGGATATCCCATTTGTTTTGGAATGGTAAAAACATAAGGGCATTTTTGTACATGAAGTTACTCATGGCCAGGGCAGTTTCAGTGGAATTCCAGCACCACATTACTCTGGAGACTGCCAGGGGCATAACACAGGCCCCCGCATCCCCCGCGGTGCGGGGGGTCCTCCAAGCTCCAGGGGGCCCCCTCAGCACAATGCTCCAGCCTGAGAGCTCCTGATTGAGCCCCGAGGGGGCCCCTCCACATACCTTGCAGGGGGCCCCCTCAAGTTTCGTTACGCCAGTGGAGACTGCTTGTAAAAGACATGTTGAGTGGGCTAAGTGACTGCTTCATAAACCCTCTAAGGTGAATGTCAGTGCCTTATCAGATGCCAAATTCAGGCCAAAACCCCATTTGACTGAACTATTTGGTTTGTGTTATGGTTCCTAAAGCATGCAGTTATGTGCTTCAGACAGTCTTCGTGCTCAACCTACTGTTAAAGGGGAGATGCCTTAGTTCTGCTAACTGTGCAAACACCTTTACGTATTAGGCTCAATTTAGCCTGTTCAAAAACAGGAGGAGACAGACCTCCTGGTAAAGGTCCCCATTGTGTATCTTATTGTTTGGGAAATGAAGGTCTACTGAAGTCATCAGTTTTCTTGGTACTGATTATTTCTTTATGTGTTTTTAGGGGAGATCCTGACAAATGTGACATCTGGGGGAACACGCCCCTTCACCTTGCAGCAGCCAATGGTCACCTCAACTGCCTCTCCTTCCTGGTGTCATTTGGAGCCAATATCTGGTGTCTGGATAATGACTACCACACTCCGCTGGACATGGCCGCCATGAAAGGCCACATGGAGTGTGTGCGTTATTTGGACTCCATTGCCGCCAAGCAGACTGGACTCAATCCCAAACTGGTGAGCAAGCTGAAGGACAAGGCCTTCCGGGATGCCGAAAGGCGGATAAAAGACTGTGTCAAGATGCAGAAGAAGCACCATGAGCGGATGGAGCGGAGGTACAAAAAGGAGATGTCGGATCACTCTGACACTATGAGTTTCTCCAGCTACTCCAGCAGCACAGTAAGCAGGAAGCTCCACCACATGTCACTCGCCACTTCCATGCCATATTCCCAAGCCACCATCCATGGCACTGCCAAAGGTAAGACAAAAATCCAGAAAAAGCTGGAGAAGAAGAAGCAGGTGGATGGGACATTCAAGATCTATGAGGATGGCCGGAAGAGCGTGCGCTCCTTGTCAGGCCTTCAACTTGGGAATGACGTCATGTTTGTGAAACAAGGCACCTATGCCAGTCCAAAAGAGCGAACCAGGCGCAACGTTAGGGAAATGTTTGTGAATGATGACGACACCATCTCCCGTGCCATAAGTGACCCAGGACTGCATATGGACTCTGCTCACTCTGAGGTCAGCACAGATTCTGGGCACGATTCTTTGTTTACTCGTCCTGGTCTGGGAACCATGGTGTTCCGCAGGAACTATGTCAGCAGTGGACTATTTGGGATTGGTCGTGATGATGTTAGCATGATAGCTGAGAGTGACATGGAGGGAATGGGTGTCAAACTACGGAGCCGCCTGCAGCGCTCGCCAAGCCTCAATGATAGCATTGGTAGTGCCAACAGCCTGCAGGAGAGGAACATGGATGAACTTCCCTGGGATGATGTAGAGCTGGGCCTGGATGACGATGAGCCAGACACCAGTCCTCTTGAGGCCTTCCTCGCCTCTCTGCACATGTTTGAGTTCATCTCAGTGTTGAAGAAAGAGAAGATTGACTTGGCAGCACTCATGCTGTGCTCAGACAATGACCTCAAGAGCATCAACATCCCCTTAGGGCCACGGAAGAAGATTCTGGATGGTATTAAAAGGCGGAAGCAGAGACTGGAGAAGCCGGGTGCGATGGGAGACACTGAGCTGTAAGTGAATCATTCACGGGGTTGACTTTGTTAAATGCCCTTTCTGTGTCTTTCCACTCCCAGCTTGTAAGGTTCAAATTTTATTGAAGAAATTATCATAAGTAGTCATGAACTAGTCTAGGTTTCAACATGCCAGATCAGCCAATAAATATAAGCCTGTTTCCACTGCTTCACATTCTTGGTTAAATGTAAAGTGCTCTGACACCCTCTGGACTATATAAGAAGCATAAGTCCGTAATGCTTATTTTGAGACAGAACCGGACTGCTTTGCATGAGGTTTTACACTTCTTATCATGCCTCTACAAAATGGTGGCAATGCTACTAAAAGATGTTCCTAGAATTTGAGGGGCATTCTTTGAAGACATTAATTGGCATATTTTCTTCTCGATCATTAAGCCTTGAATGCAGGTGTGGTGGCTGACCCGTGTGTTCCTATAATGCATACACGTACATGTAGACATTCCTATGTTGTACAGAAGTACATATTCTAAATTTATGTGCTTACCTTTTTTTCAGTGAAACTTGCACATTCTTTATCTGCCTTTAAGTAAAGCTCAAGTTGACTGACGCATATTTATATTTCTTTCATTTACAGGTAGATGTTTCAGACAACATGGGTTGCCAGTTTCTACAACCAAGTGGGTATGAGAGATGCAGAAAGCCACTTGCAGGAAAAGACTCTTCGAATGCCTGTATTCCTCTGTGTGCATCAGGAGATGACCTAGAACAGAGGTACCTTCTGGACTGAAGTAATGGGGGCTCCATGCATACAAACATTGATCCCTCAACCGGCCCTCAAGCCAATGCCACGGACGTGTACAGCATTGCATGTTTCTGCGTTATGGAACAAGACGCAGTATTTTGGAGTCTGACTGTGGTCTCTGCGCAAATCAAGCATACAAACTATGATTAACTTGCTCTGGGATAAACACAGAAAGTAACAAATCAGCAGACTATGGCGCGCAAAAGATGTTGTTGCACACTCTTGACACACGAAGCCTGCCAAGATCACACTGGGGACTGTGCAGACTTCTGAATACATTCAAGGAGCATTTGATGTTTCTTCAATCTCATCTTCCTCTGCTGAAAGAGACAAGTGACCACTTTCTCAACACTCTCTAGACTGGCCAGAGTATCCTTCTTCCTAGCCTTCCAGATTATCAAGGATTTGATCAAGATATTTACTTCTACAGAAACATTCCAAATGTCCAGATGTAGGTACTTATATAAAATGTCATTAAACCTTTGATGGTTTCTTGAGCTGTAGTGCCAGGCACGCATCATCTAGTTTACTATCACCTGGGTGCAAATCTCCTGGCTTCATATGCCTCACTGTGTGGGAGGGGGAATCAGACAGCCAGCATGAAGTAGGCCCCCCACATGTGAAGAAGTCAGGTAAGCTTTCAGTAGATCTTCAAATGTATCCTACCCTCAAGAACAATGCCAACTCTTAAGCTAACCCATGTTCCTGTTGTTTGTGCGGATCCCCATTACCGACATTAACCAACATTTTGATACCTACTCAGAGTGAACTGGATAGAGACAGCTTAGAAAACAACCCATCGCTTTGAAGATTGCAAGAGTCCACAAAGGTGTGCACTGTCTGGACCTGTGAGCACCGGTTGATCACCAGCACCCTGTAAAATGGCTCTGAATAATGCCTGTTATGATTACATGTTTTGTTCCACAGATGACCGGTGCTGATATGCTGGTTGTCTTTCTTCTTTTTTAATTCAAGTCAGTTGAAATTGGCTACTGTAGGTCCTGCGGGAATGCTGCAGAATACAATATCAATAGCTTTGGGTGAAAAGGCCATCTGTCCCTCTTACCCACTATTTTCATGGTGCCTCAATAGGGCTAGTGATGGTGAGGTCAAGACGAGCCCATTTCATAGCACGCATATATCTAAACTCCTCTCTATCACCATCCAATCAGGAGGGAAAGAAAACTACAAAAGTATATAGTATTGCCGTCTTGCACCATAGTTAATTACTCACAGATGTCAGCAGGTGTAACTTCTATGTAAGCATTGCTGCATGAGTTGTAATAGTTTGTTGGGTTAAATCATTGCCTGGTTCTCTCATTAGCAAACTAGCTTTAATTAAGTTGCTTGCCATTAAGTGTGTGCCTGGGGAGTTCAGTTTCTCACGGGTCATGCTCAGATCTGCCGATGCATGCACACTGTCTCAGAATGACTTCTGTGTACCCCATAGCGAGATGGCAAACCATCCTGTTGGGTTGATGACATCTGTATGTGCCATGAGAGGCATGCATTTCTTCATAGGAAATGTTCACACTGAATGAACATTGAAGATTTTCCTCCATTAAAAGACTAAGGGCCTGATTACGAGTTTGACGTTCCCCCCGCTGTGGCAACTGCATTGGCAGCGGATTCACCACTGCCAACTAAGCGGTATTACAATGTTGTCGGATTTCAGACTGCCGGAGCACCGCTGACATAGCCGCCCATTCACCGACCACTGCGACGTCAGTCTGGGGAAAGCAGCTGCCATAGGGCAGTATACAAAAGTATCTCTGGCTTACGAGTTGGTTTTTCGACGAGCCGCCTGTAGCGGTGGGACTGCCGGTTTCGAGTCATCGGAAACAAAGGATTTGGGGTGCATACTCGCCCATTTCCTTTTCTTCCCTTCAGTCTACGATGTGGCTCCCTTCCTCTAGTGCCCTCCCATTCAAAGCAGCATCTTGACCCCAAAGAAAACTATCCTGCTGGTGCCACAACCCAGGTAGGTCCGGTTTGTACAGTTTACCCATTGACTGGACTGTTCACATATTGTCCAGGCTCCAGCAATGGGTAGCTGAGATTTTTTCCACATGTGTTGTGCATTCGACAATTGTGCAGTCAGAATATGCACACAAATATACATCAACAAATTTGAAAAAACATTGACCACAGTCAGAAAGACCGCCTCCCGCCCATCGGAGACATCGTAATACGGCAGGCGGGAGACCGCTGCCATGGGGGTCATCTTTGGACCCCCACCATTGCGGTACGGCAGTCGGACTGCCAAACTCGTAATCAGGCCCTGAGTCTCATCCCAAGGAATCTCTGAATGTTCTGCAGAAATCCAATGTCTTCACTCTCATAAAAGGGGTAGTTGAACTGTAGGCCCTGAAAGTGGGTCCTAAGCCCCTTTCTAAATTGAGAGCTGTAAAAGCAGCTCAGTGATCCTCAGGTTTTTGTCATCTTCTATATCAGGCACCAAACCTTGATCAGAATTGAAGGCTTCCTCTGATTGTCTTTGTTCCCTCTGAGTAATTCATCGAGGTATGTTGATAATGTCACTCTATAAACTATATACATGTAATAAAATGTTTAACACTGACGGATGCTATAAGTAACAGGAAGCAATTATATCAGAATAGAGAGATTTATATACATTGATTACATTTACATATGAAGTATCAATTATATACAACATGTCACATGCTGTATCCATACATTTTTGTTACATATCACTTAGATGGTTGTCCAGTATGTATTGTGTTGTTGTACTGTACTATGTTATTGTGAAGATTAGAGGATGTGGAATGTACATTCCTCAAATACTGTATGGCTGGCATTATACTTTTTTTTTAAAGAAATGTGTGTTTCCTTTTTGTATAACTCTGGTTTAGGACCTCTGTGTTACCTCAAACTTAGCGCTGTGCGAAGGAAGACCTAATTGTTCTCTGAGACCACTGGGACATTTTTAAAATCCATCCTGCCTCTCCCTCTAGCTCAAAAAGAACTATTGATGGACAGAATGCAGAACAATGTCATAAATTCACCCCAGTACAGAGATCTGGGCCTAAATCCACAGATTTTTGCTCACCACGCAATTCCAGTTTGGACCCAGCCATATGCAAATCAGTCTTGACCCTGTACCCAATAGGAACAGTCCAGCCCGAACTGCCAGGCCAGGTCCTTCCTGGACTGGAAACAAGCATCCTAGGACCGGTTTCGGGGTTTCACCCCTCTTCAGCCAGGATAGCTTGATTCCAGTGGCATGGAGAGCACGGGACACACGTCTGAGCATACCCGTCCCACTCGGGGTGACAAATGCAAAAAGAACTATTGATGGACAGAATGCAGAACAATGTCATACATTCACCCCAGTACAGAGATCTGGGCCTAAATCCATCGTTTTTTGTGCTCGCCATTCCAGTTTCGACCCAGCCATATGCAAATCAGTCTTGACCCTGTACCCAACAGGAACAGTCCAGCCCGAACTGCCAGGCCAGGTCCTCCCTGGACTGGAAACAAGCATCCTAGGACTGGTTTCGGGGTTTCACCCCTCTTCAGCCAGGATAGCTTGATTCCAGAGGCATGGAGAGCACGGGACTCAAGTCTGAGCATACCCGTCCCACTCAGGGTGACAAATGCAAAAAGAGCTATTGATGGACAGAATGCAGAACAATGTCATACATTCACCCCAGTACAGAGATCTGGGCCTAAATCCATCGTTGACTGGGGGAGAATGTTTTGATTTGTTCTGCATTCCGTCCATCAATTGTGTGTCTTTTGCTTTCTCGCCCTAAGTGCGCCGGGTATGCCTAGACGTAGGTCCCGGGCTCACTGTGCCACTGGCATCAAGCTATCCTGGCTGAAGAGGGGTGAAACCCCGAAACCGGTCCTAAGATGCTTGTTTGCGGTCCAGGGAGGACCTGGCTCGGCAGTTCGGGCTGGACTGTTCCCATGAGGAACAGGGTCAAGACTGATTTGCATATGGCCAGGTCTAAACTGGGGTGGCATGGTGAGCAAAAGAATGATGGATTTAACCCAGATCTCTTGACTGGGGGTGAATGTTTTGATTTGTTCTGCATTCCATCCATCAATTGTGTGTCTTTTGCTTTCTCGCCCTAAGTGCGCCGGGTATGCCTAGACGTAGGTTCCGGGCTCACTGTTCCACTGGAACCAAGCTAGCCTGGCTGAAGAGGGGTGAAACCCCGAAACCGGTCCTAGGATGCTTGTTTCTGGTCCAGGGAGGACCTGGCTCTGCAGTTCGGGCTGGACTGTTCCCATGAGGCACAGGGTCAAGATTGATTTGCATATGGCCACGTCTAAACTGGGGTGGCATGGTGAGCAAAAGAATGATGGATTTAACCCAGATCTCTTGACTGGGGGTGAATGTTTTGATTTTGTTCTGCATTCCGTCCATCAATTGTGTGTCCTTTTCTCCCTCTAGCTCAGCAGCTTCTCTCCTCTCTCTCATTCAACACTGAGGGCCGGATTCACAAAAGTAAACCTACACTTTTGTGTAAACGTACGATTGTTTGCTATTCACAAGGGGATTTATAAGTGGTATCTTTACAGGTGAGGAGTCTCTGTACCAAAAAAAATAGGACTATTTATGCTCGGAGACTCTGCACTCGTAAAGATATTAATCATAAATCCCTTGGTGAATAGCAAACAATTGTAAATGTACACAAAAGTGTACGTTTACCTTTGTGAATTAGGCCCTGAGGATCTATCACCTGTTGTCTCTCTTGCTGCAATTGCCCATCAGCTCAAATGCAGAACATTCTATCATGGGCACAGGTAGTGGTAGATCTGTGTTCTCATCAATGGTGAGTGAGATGAATTCTCAGCCTGTGGGCTTCTGTTAACTGCCTTAGGATTTGGAGAACTCGCCATGTGGTCCCCTCTGCGGATCTTCTCGAAGTGATTTGGAAGGGGCCTGTCTAGATACCTCAGTCAAGACTCCAACTCCTTCTTTCACTAACTTTGAGTTGGTTTACTTTGTGATCAACGCAACGACCTCTGCTGCCGTCCTACTGGTAAGGTCCTAGAGGCAAGGGTTTATACTGCGTGGAGATCGGGGTGCAGCACCAGCAGCAGAAAACATGTCTGTGTGCTATCTATGTGCTCTGGAAGACTGGGGTCCAGTGTTAGCATGCAGAGAATGGGGTCAGAAGAGACTACAGGCAAGCACCAACTACTCACTGCTAGAATGTAGCACGGCTGCAAATGTACATGAAGACACCAACCATGACAGCTCACCTCATGTACGTCTGGCATCCATCTGTATGTACTGTGCCTATGCTGAGTGTCAGAAATTAATAATACATAATAAATATGGTTTTGTTAGGTCCAGCACAGCTCAGTAAGAAACACGGCTTAATCGCTAGATGTACAAGCAGCAGACAATCTACCAGAGAAAAGTGTGCTAAGTTTAAGCAGCACCAAACAACATACAAGTGTAGAGCAAATCACAATAAAATCCCTAAACCAAGACAAACTTAATAGACAAAATAAAGGAAGTGATTGAGAATGGATTAGCGAGATAATGAATTTTAAAGATTTAAAATAATACTGTCAAAAAATGCCCATAGGAGGATTATCGATGTAAAAGTCACTGTTAGGTTAGTGCATTACCCAAAGTCATCCATGAGAGCCAAAAAGGAGAACAAAAAATAAATACCTGTAAACTGTTCTGCTTCACAGAGATCAGGGACACAGTCAGTGATCTTTAACGCTGATACACTGCAGTGCGTGCTCTTCTGGGCGACTCCGTCACAGTTCCAAAGATGAGATTCGCATTTCTGTTCCTGTTTCTTGCTACAACCATGAGTCTCAGTTTCTCGAAGATCACTGAAAAGTCACTTCTGTTTGATCTTATGGTACCCAGGTCATCAGGTTAAACTTCCAAGCACTAGATCTCTCTACAGCCTGAGCTCACACAGGAGCTAGTGCCATCTACTCACCATATGCAACTGGTACTTTCTTACAGGCCGAACCCTTCTCCTCTCTTTTATGTGACTGGAGCAGTGAATAGGAGGCAAGCCAGGTGACCCTTGGAGAGCAGCTGCAGTCTATGACTGAAAGTCAAGTTCATGAGTCTTTCAGGCTTCTTTCCCAGGCAAGTTAGAAAGAGACCTTGCCTTCTATTGATATCCTATACCTATGAACATTCTGAGGATTTAATTGTGAGGTGCCCCTTTTACGCTGTGCACTAGCCAGTGATTAGAGAATTCCCTTGGCCAAATCTTTTGATAATTCCTACCAAATGTCAACCCCTTTTTCAGCACTTCTTTCACTTTACTGTAAACATTTCCAGAGTACCTCATTCAAAATGTCTACCCTCTTCTGATCTTCTAGGCTGCTTCCAGATCAACTCGGAAATGAAGGAACACCCTTTTCGCTGATCTGGGAACAGCTTTCCTTCTTCGGTCTCGCCTAGCGACGCAGCGCATGCGCTGCACGCCTTGGCGAGATCTATTGTTGTCGGCTTCTTGGCCGAAGGGGAACAGTACATGTGCACGCGCTCAGAAGACAGGACATGTGCACGCCTACGGCTGAAGACGTTAGCATAAAAGACAGCAGGCGTGCGAGGACAGGAGATGTGCACGCACTTATGGCTCGGCCGCTCGCTCCCTCTCTCTCTCCCTGTCTGCGCGCACACAGGACAGGAGATATGCACGCATTCAGCTGGCAATGTCCTCACCCTTCAGCTCTGCATCTGCCCAGGCATGGAAGCACATGCTGCCCTGCTTCACAGCCTTCCAGGTACTCCTCCAGGCAACCTTCTCCACCACCCCAGCTACTTTGCTGCACCCCAAATCTCCCGTCACTTCCCCAACACTCATGGAACTTGCTGGCAGTGGTGCTGATGTTGAGGGCAGTTCCGCTTTTAGCTGCCCCACTCCCTGGGGGCTCCCCATTGGCGGGCATTGGTCTGGTGCCCCCTTGGTCGGTGCTGTCTGCTTCGCAAAGGCTGCCCCTGCCGCTCCCAGCTGTTGTGGCTCGGGTCGTCCATGGTCTCGTCGTCCATACTTGCTTCCTCCATGCTGCCTCTCAGCCTCCCTGCCGTAGGTCGCGCGACCTGCGGCTCATGCTGACACTTCTCACGCCACCACCGAGCTCTACGAAGCCCACGGGCCGGTAAGGTAGTGACTATTTCCACTTGGCCGCGACGAAGCGTCACGTGACACTCACGTCAAGTTACATCTTATTTGTGTGCCGTATTTATACACATGGCAGCGTGTCTAGACTTTTCGCATAAAAACCCAGTTGTTGCAAGTTAATTAAGAAGAAGTAGTTAGGTCGCAGAATGGGGATGTGTTGGGTTCCGAGAGTAGTAAGGGCAGCGTTTTAAATGTAAATATAGAAATGTAGGTACTCACTATTCAGAGTATCTGTTTCCTTCCGAGAAGTGCCCATAAAATGTATTCCAGTCATGCAGGCACTGTTACTTTCAAATTAAACAAGCGCAGGTACCCGGTATCAGGCCGCTCCTGGTCATTTAAAGCACTGATTAAGGGTTTACAGGACAGCTGAGGATATCAAAGGGTTGGTAAATAAGCGGAGGTGCCAGGCGCACGCCACTCACGCCTCCCCATGCTGCACACTGTGCCGCAGGCTCCCCCTCCTCACCTCAGAGCCGCCCCCTGCAGAAAAGAGGTAAACAGACCTCTCCTCCATCGGCATGGGTGGCCATGAGTTGCTACACGCGCCACGGGATGGGTAAATAAACACACCACCGGTGGAATAGACCTCGCATTTACCAGGGGCGGAGAACGTTTCACAACAGAGGCATTGTGCGAAGAATGCAAACACAGAAACAGCTGGCGCATCGAGCACCTACTACAGCCATGCATGCCATCTAACACTTCCCACTTACACCAGCCGACACGCCCACACTATTCCCACCAAGCAGGGACGTCACCCAACCGCCCCAACACGAAACATATCTAAGCAAGACCACCCCCATCTCCTCATGCTTAAACGCAGCCCTAAGTTCCCCACAGCACGTTTAGGGAGCCCCTCTATATGTGTGTTAGACTATGACTAATCATTCTAATTAGTAACAAGCATTTGCAATGCACTAGGTCTCACATTTGCGAGAGTTTGAGCTATTAGCATTGTAAATGACAATGCCTTTTATTTATGTATTGGTTTTTGTAACATGAATAAAAGGCATTGTCATTAACAATGCCAATAGCTTAAACACTTGCAACTGCGAGACCTCTTGCATTGCAAATGCTTGTTTGTAATATCAGAGACAAATGTCTGAGGGTCCTCTGGTCTGTCACTAGAGTCCCTATTTCAAACGAAAGGGAATGCTGTTTCTGAAATGCTTTGACATATATATGTTTGGCGGGCTGGCAACACAAAGTTCATTTTTTAAAAGTAACGTTTCGACACAAAAATCGATGGAACTAGATGTTTGACAAAAAGCCGACTATAACTTCCAAGCAAGTTTCTATGATTTCCCTATGCTGAGTTATGAAAATCAGCTTTTAGTCACAGTTACACCTGCTCAGGGGAAAATGTTACACAGGGAAAAACAGCGTTTGACAACTTTTCACTGCGAGGACATGCTTTTCTATTCTATTTAGTATGTCCCTCTTATATATGTTAGCCATCCAGCCTTATGGGTTTACAGGGCACACTTAGGGTGACACACTGGCAAGTCAGCAGATAGATTCGGGCATACGGTGCCACGAGGATAGGCTACATGGCAGGTGGAACACAGGAACATTGAAAATAAGGAACCGCATCACCAGAACTGCAACTCGTAGAGTCACATACACAGCTCTAGCCACAGGTGTGATGGTTCCCACAGGTACTCTTCGAGGTGTATAAAACCTTCCAGGCACAGGAGCAAGTTGTCTCCTCACATCAGTTGTTTTGATTCTCTCGACAATAGCTATTGTTCGCACCTGGCTATTTCACTCCCCACCTTTATTATTTTCTCTCTATTCAGTTCCCTTCGTCCGCCTGTATTTTCCTGATCTGAGACTTCTATGCATCTTGCTTTGTGGCCATCAGACGGCAGTCATTTGCCCTCTTCTAGGTTCCTTGCTGCAGTGACGTTCCATCCTTGTTCGGTTCCTGAGTGGTACTCCTGGTACTCACGGAGCCTAGCTACAGCTAAACGCTTGCACCATTTTGAGTCCTTGCATCCTCAGAGTGTTTGTTATCTGTTTCTCTTCGGTGTGATTCATTTCTTGATGTCTGTTCTCTCACCAGGTTATGCGGTCTGCTGCCACTCGTGATCCCAGTCTGTCAACCAGTCCGGCTATTCCAACCAACGAGCAGGTGCGTATCTCTCCTTCTCTCTCCTGACGCCCTTTTCCCCTAAGCACAGCTTCTCTTTACCACCTTTGGTACCTTATCAGAGGGGTAGGTGAGCTCCTAAGGCCGAAAAGGAGGGATTTGCGTCGACCTCCACACATCTGGGCTCTTGACACATATCTAATGAACACCATCCACTCCGGATCTCCGACCGACCCATGCCCCCACCATGTCTTCAACAAGGCCGCCTCTACCATCGCACCCCACCTCCGAGACATCATCAACGCCTCCTTCGACACAGCCACCTTCCCAGAGAGCTGGAAGCACGCCGAGCTCAGCGCACTACTGAAGAAACCAACTGCGGACCCGACCGACCTCAAGAACTTCCGCCCTATCTCGCTCCTTCCTTTCCCTGCCAAAGTCATCGAGAAGGTCGTCAACAAGCAGCTGGCCGCCTTCCTCGAGACGAACGGATCCCTCGACCCATCGCAATCCGGATTCAGAGCCAACCACAGCACAGAGACCGCCCTCATCGCAGCCACCGACGACATCCGAGCCCTGCTCGACAAAGGTGAAACAGCGGCACTCATCCTCCTTGACCTCTCCGCAGCATTTGACACTGTCTGCCACCGCACCCTAGTCCAACGCCTCAACGACACCGGCATCCAGGGGATTGCTCTGGAATGGATCATCTCATACCTCTCCGGCAGAACACAGAGAGTACGCCTCCCTCCGTTCCGCTCTGAGGCCACCGAAGTCATCTGCGGCGTCCCGCAAGGATCATCGCTCAGCCCCACTCTCTTCAACATCTACATGAAACCCCTCGCTGCCATCGCACGCCAACACAACCTCAACATCATCTCCTACGCCGATGACACCCAGCTGATTCTCTCCCTGACCAGAGACCCCGACACCGCCAAAGCCGACCTACACGAAGGGATGAAAGATGTCGCCGAATGGATGAACATCAGCCGCCTGAAGTTGAACACGGACAAGACAGAAGTCCTCATCCTGGGACCATCGCCCTCTGCATGGGACGACTCCTGGTGGCCCCCGGCCCTGGGCACCGCACCCAAGCCAACGGACCACGCACGCAACTTGGGCGTCATCCTGGACTCCTCCCTATCGATGACCAGACAAGTCAACGCCGTCTCCTCATCTTGCTTCCACAACCTCCGCATGCTCCGCAAGATCTTCAGATGGATCCCGACTGAGACCAGGAAGACTGTCACCCAGGCCCTCGTCACCAGCAGACTAGACTACGGAAACACCCTCTACGCCGGTACAACAGCCAAGCTTCAGAAAAGACTTCAGCGTATCCAGAACGCCTCCGCCCGTCTCATCCTGGACGCCCCCCGACGCAGCCACATCTCGAGCCACCTAAGAGACCTGCACTGGCTCCCTGTCAACAAGAGGATCACGTTCAGGCTCCTCACCCACGCACACAAATCCCTCCACGACCTGGGCCCAAGGTACCTCAACGACCGCCTGACCTTCTACACGCCCACCCGACAGCTACGATCCGCGTACCTCGCCCTCGCCGTCGTCCCTCGCATCCAGAGAGCCACCGCCGGAGGAAGATCCTTCTCCTACCTGGCGGCTAAGACATGGAACTCCCTGCCCGTCCACCTGCGGCTGACCCAGGACCACCTCGCCTTCAGGAAACAGCTCAAGACCTGGCTGTTCGAGCAGTAGCAGACCCCCTCCCCCAAGCGCCTTGAGACCCTTCCGGGTGAGTAGTGCGCGATATAAATTCCTTGATTGATTGATTGATAATGTCTAAAATGGTGAACGTTTTCCTTCCATTTGTTGCTGCAGTGGTTTTAAACTGGCAACTACCAAACACTAGTAGTGTTTTACCCATAATTGTGCGGAGTGTAAATATAAACTGCAGTCCAGACGTGACATTTTAATAGGCCAAATGGCTGTAACCCATGTTCCCATTTATAAGGACGGAGCACATACATACTCTATGGCACTGAATGGCAGTGTCACAGTGCGCACCGTTACAATGTCAGTAACAAGCATTTGCAATGCAATAGGTCTCGCATTTACGCGAGTTTAAGCTATTGGCATTGTAAATGACAATGCGTTTTATTTATGTTTCAAAAAGCCAAAACATAAATGAAAGGCATTGTCATTTACAATGCCAATAGCTCAAACTCGCAGAAATGTGAGACCTGTTGCATTGCAAATGTTTTTTTTAATTAGAAACGTTGGAAAAACTGTCTGCCAGTCACCCGCTGTGACAGCAGAATACAAAGTTCAAGAACATGCTCAGTTGGATCACTAAATTCAGTCCTTCCAAAGAAACATACAATTCCATGTAATTCTTGCTCTGTCATGTGCTGCTTTCTATTTGGATGGAACAATTTTGCCTACTGTTAGCAGATGTGTGTACAAAGAATCTTTGAAATGTAACTCTTTGCTGTGCCCCCGACATGAAGAGAGGGGTTGGCCTAGCGGCTAGGGCGGTCGACCGCGAATCTGGGGAACCGGGTTTGAGTCGCGGCAACGACGCTGAACATCCTGTGATTCTGGGCAAATCACCTAATCTCCCCGTGCCTAACAGAAAAATTAATGTGTCCTCATGTAACGTAACTGGTGTTATGTAAAGCGCTCCGATACCGGATCAAGTTTGCGCTATATAAAACTCCGTTAAAAAAAAAATGATTCACTACACACTTATCTGCGTTTGCCAAATATGCGCTCGCAGGGCAGGTAATCTGACGGACATGTTGTATATTTCAGAATTATGGAATACAAATTGTTTTGATCGTTGTCCATAACAATACACTTCTGAAATAGATGCCTGCTACGCAAATAAAGGCCTGTAGTGTTTGCCCCTGGAGAAAAAACATTTATTTCATTCTCTACAGAGTCATCGCTAAGCATGCGGGGACATTTAAAAATATAAATACACGTACAGGTATACAAGACATGGACTTAGGCCTGTCGACTACACATTCAAGGCTAAAAACCACACAAGCCATGGCGATTGATCTGCAGAACCAAGTATTAAAAATACTTTGTAAATGCCTCGGACAAACTGTTTTCAATAAAGGTCATACTTTCACAGTGAGAGTAACTGGAAAGCTATGCTTAAAAAATATTACAACGAACTGAAAACATGCTAGATGCATTTTTAAGACTGTCATACTTTAAACTGTTTGTTGAAAAGACGTTGCGATGTTAGTCTATTAACACTAATCAGCTACATGTTGTAGAGAGATCAGACAGACCCGGAAGGAAAGTGGACAGTGGCCTGAGTAGAGAAAGATTGTTTGCTGATCTCATTCCTAAAATTCCTTACCTCTAAAACGGCCTTCGACTTACTGCTCGCTAAACAAGCAGGAAGTGGGATAAGGGAGGGGCTGGCATATGGTGAGCACTTTCGCGGGCGCTTTGATGTTCTCAGTGGCCGCGCGGCTCACTGAGAACATCAAAGCACCCGCGAAATGTACACGCAGGCTGCCAAATGGTGCGCGTGCCCGGCGCACATGCACTGTAGTTGGGGGCCTGAAAAGCACTTGTTTGCACTTCCAAATCCCCGTTTTCTATAGCTCTCGCCAGAGCAGCGCTAAAGCGCTGGCTCAGGCGAGACCTAAAAAGCAGCCCGTGAAAAGGCATGCATCCTAGGGAAACCATGTAGAATAGACACATTTACAGAACCAGGGTTAATGTCTGTCTCTAGATCATATGCATACGCGTGTGCCTCGGATTAGTGGAATTAATCCAATATGCTCCTTTAGTCAAATTAATCCAATATGCTCCTTTAGTCGAATTAATCCAATATGCTCCGTAGCCTCTTCTGGTGTTTCCCTAAAAAGGGAAACCTTTACCGTTTCTTTGTTCATTCGCAGCTGTTTTGCCCGACACTGCCTTCTTTGAAGCTTTTTATGTGATGCTCCTAGCTAGAAGCCCATTCTTGAGTTGCCTGCGCTTGAATTTCAACATGTGCTACTGAGTATCCTTCCAATGTTCTCTGGAGGATCCCTGCGCTATCTCCTTGCACCTGAGCTCTTTGCTATGCTGTTCATTCCGTGAGTGCTGCTCTTCTATCCTCTCACATGCACCACAGCTATAAGAGGTGCTGGTGTCTGTCATTTAGTTCTCCTTCAGTTTCACACATTGCTGCATGCTTTATCAAGGATATTTGCATTTTGAACTGAGATTTGCTCGACATCGTTCCTGGACCATTGACCCTGTTTAAAGACTGCAAAGGCACGTGACAGTGGGCCAGCAGTAGATGGAGTGGAGGTGGATGGAATGGAGGTGACAAACATTGTACAGTCCTGGAAAGGGAAGATGTAAACACTGGACAGAGACTCGAATGGCCAAGACACTCCCAAATTACTTGCGGGTAAAGTTGGGAAGTCAAACTGGAGCTATGTTTTCCGGTATATCTAATGTGGAAGGACAGACTTAACAACAGCATTATAATTGTCTGTGGAGATGTCAAAATCAAGCCCCAGTTAATGCTGCTAGAACAGGAACTACTGGATGAAGACTCTGCCTGGAGTATTCCTTCCCTTCTGAACTAAAGATCTGTAAGAAAACAAGAAAGGGGAAAACGGAAGCACTCTACTAGCCTCAGCTGTCCTCCGCCCACAGCGTGGACTCATTCCATCAGACATACTCGCTATAAGTACCTACAGATCTGGGAATCAGGAAAGCATAATCAGCTATGTCCTACTAAGCTTAGAGACCTGGCACATGGTAATTGTTATGATTGTGGAGCAAAGGATAGAGACTGACCATGATTTGTTACAACTCAAAATACCATCACCATTCGCTCCCCCATTTGCCTATCAAAACAACTTTAGCTACATTCTAACAATTAGCCCATAACAACAAACAGGCAGAACATGGCTTAGCCATTCATGCCCCAGAAAATATTCAAACTGCCAATAAATAAAGAGTGGGATCACCTAAAGCTCAACCATACAAAAGCAAAGGATACATGAGCTAGAAATGCAATTCATCTTCTCAAAATGCTGCTAAAGACAACTTGCAGACTAAGAAAGCATACTGTACACGCAGATCAACACAGCTTGATGTTTAGAATTGTGCAGGGTTTGAGCTCAAACAAGCTCTTGCAGTTGCTTTAAAAGGCAGACATACTAACTCAGAGGAGGAAGAGCAGGTACAAAATGTGAGGCAAGAATACAAGCGCTTAATCAGGGACAGGAAGGGTCAAATATGACCTAAGCATGGGAGACCCTTAAGGCAACACTCAAAGAAAAGAACACTGCAACACCATGATTGGCTGACTACAACCTGACCGGAAGGTTGCAGATGCCATTGTAAATAACAGGGAATGGGCCCGGGCTTAAAACGTTTTCTGGAAGGTGATTAAAGGGGTCAGGGTAGATGTACTTTGACCCCTTTGGTGTGTTAGAGGAGTGTGAGTGGGACCTATGTTGGGTACTAAATTGAATTATATCAGGTTTTTTTCCAGTTGGGGAATTGTAAATTTGTGACGATTCCACAAATCTTGACGCACTTTGACAAAGAAACACTTTCAGACCCATTCAGACATGTACACAGGTACTCTCACTCCCATTTACAGACCCACCAAGGCAGACACGCACCCACTCACAAACCTACGCTGGCATTTACACTTCCACTCACAGACCCATGCAGGCACTCATACACCCACTCACAGACCCAATCAGAAACCCACTCCCAGACCCACTGAAACACTCACATACCCAGTGATCTGCCCACACATGAACTCACACACACACTCACAGACCCACTCACATTCCCACAAAACCACTCACACACCCACTCAAAGACCGATACAGCCACTCACACACCCACTCACTGACCTATACAGCCACTCACACACCCTCTTTCAAAGGGTACAGGTAGGAAATAACATTTTAAAACCTTCAAAATTCGCTAAAAAATCAAAGGTTACAGGGACATTATAGTTAGGTAATAGAATAAAAAAAACATAGAAATTCCCTAAAAAAAAAGAAGGTTACAGGGATGTTATAGTTAGGCTCAGATTGTACACACAGAAAACCATAGAAATTCAACAGCTATATGTTCATGAGCTAACTATAACTTGCGCCCCTCGAGTACACTGCTTATAACTAGGGTTGGGCAGAGCTTGCGAAGTTACCAAAAAACCCTGCCAAATTCCACGGAGTTCCACAAGCGGGCTGAGTATTGCTGGCCACCCTTAGTGTTTTGTTATTAAATCTATTGCCGGACCAGACATATTTATTTCAAATGATTAACCTACTTCAAATTCTCTGTGAACAATATATGTGATGTTTGTTGCGCCATGGCCCCTACATGGCAGTAAGTGCACATGAGTGACTGCAAAAAATTTAACTGAGCGTCGAATATGGTTTCACAAGGCAGATGGCACTGCGGCAGCACGGATGGAGGGTAACACAGCAGTGTGAGGTCTGTGCCAAGCTCTGCCCTTGGTGAACTCTTTGACTTAAGGAGTTAGTGACAACGACAGCCTTTCCTGAGGGACCACCAAAGCACTGCCTAGAAGAACTCAGGTCGCCAACTGGCTTTGCCTTTCATAAACCTGTACCTTTGCTAAGGCTGCACACATTCTGGGTGGTCCAAGTAACTTTGTGGTTTGGTTTTGCAATGAAAGAGCCCTGGTAGTTTAAAATCTAAACAAACTTTCAAAGATCTTGTTAGAACCGGGGTCTGTAGTTGGCAGGGGTATGCACCCGAGTCCAAGTAGGGACCATCGCTTCCGACAGGGTAGCTTGGCGCAAAGCAGGTGGCTCAATGCAGGAGGCAATGTGTAACGTATTTGTGCAACACACCAACAGTAACACAGTAAAACACTCATAAAAGGCCACCACACCGGTTTGATATAAGAATAAAGGAATTTTTATCTGAAACTTCGGCACGATTCAAAAATGGCAATAGTCCATTATATACAGTTAGAGGCTTTTTCTTAAACAGAAATGTCTTTGTGCGGATTATTTGGAATGGTCCCTCCCAGGAATAATGTGCAGTTCATGTACTTTATCCAGCAAATTAAGGGGGGTCAGAGTAACAGTCCCAGGGTTAGAGCCAGTCACTTGTAGGGACCGTAACTCCTTTTCATTAAAAGGAATGGTTCTGGTTAATAGCTCTCGTCATGCGCTACCGATGCGCGGTGTCCCTTTCAATTAGCGCTCTGCTTCGGCAGGGAACTTGTGACTCCAGGCGCGGTGAATGGATGCCCCCAATGGCGTGGACTCACGCCAATCCGTGGAGTACAGTCCCCGGAGGCCCGCTATCGAATTGTGGGGCTCTGAGTCGAATGTGGCAATCCCCGGCGCGCTTGCTGGAAGAGTGCTGCACCCAAAAGGAAAGCCAAGCAAGCGCGAAGCCCAGATTCCCGGAAACTGGCCAGCCCGAAATCCGCCCCTTGCAGCAGTCTGGTGGTGCTGAGGCGTTACCTGGGGAAGCGGGTGTGGCGCTGGTGCGAGGCTCCTCTGACTCCGGGGCTTCTGTCCCAGTTGGCGCTGCACGGCTGAGGAGCGAGACAGTCCTTCCAGCCCCAAGCACGGTCTCCTCGGCGAGATGCTGACATCAGCGGGGGCGCACCTCAGTGGAGTCCCGGTTGCTAGGCGATGCCTGGCTTCCGCACGGCTTCCCTGCTGGCGATATTTAACCCCTGCGGACTCGGGGCTAGTAGCGGTGATTTTGGGAGTTTTGAACAGCGTTTCGGTTGCACTCTTACTCGGGCCTGCAGCGGTCATCTCGGGGCAAGTTTCACAGGGTTTGCCCTGCGCCAGAGCAGGAACTCTGCACAGAGGATCACAGCTCCTCTCGGTACATGCACATCGCGGCGGTGATGTAACTGGAAAGTGAGACACTCTTCCCCACGGCGATCCTCGCGACCGATGTCAGCTGTGCCCAGTCACATGCCCCTAGCGCTCAGAGGCAGTTTAAAGCGCAGAGGCAGTTTGAAGAAACCTTATTGTCCCCTTGATCCCCCAATAGTCAGGGGGTCAGTCAGTGTGCTGTGGAGACACTCTGGAGCTTTTCTTCAGTCTCCTCTTGGCAGGGCCAGATCAGCAGGCTGTAGGGCAGCTCAAGAACAACAGGGCAGCAGTTCATAGGAACAGTCAGCTCCAGCAGAGTGGCAATCCTCCTAGCGCAGCAGTCTGTACTCCAGCAGAGTTTCGTCTTGATCCAGCAGTGTAACAGAGATGTGTGGCCAGAACCCTCCCTATTATACCCTAAGGTCAGGTGACCGGGAGGGGCGGCACTTTCTGGAAGATTCTAGGGGGTTGGAAATCTCTGGAAAAATCTAGGAGGCTCTGGGGTGTTCCCTTTCTTTTCTACCAGTCTTTCAACAGGGACAAAAGGCGGGCCCGTGAAGGCTACAGATGCAAAAAGTCCCAGACCGTGCAGACTATCAGCATGCAGATGGAGGGTAGGCCTCACTGCAGTAGCAGGACCTATGGCTGATACACTAGTGTAGCTTTTTAAGGGAGAGCACCTGCACCTCAGCACTGTTTAGCAGTGGTAAGCGCCCCAGAGTCCTAAGTCCAACAAAAATGTGTGGTCCAGTGGGAGGCAAAGAGGGCAAAAAATGTAGGGGAAGACCACCCTAGGGCTGACAGGTCTAACAGAGCTCCTCACAACGTAATGCCTTCACAATGCAGATCCCGCGATTGGCCCAAGGGCATTTCAAGGGAATCTAAAATGGGAAATGCGTCTTCCATGGTAACGGGGAATGACTCACTCTAATGGTGTGTCTGGTATTCCACACTACTCCACCCTCAGGAAGGGGTGAGCTCACCAGGCAGGTCACCCTGAAAGGACGTCTACTGCTTTCCCTTGCGCACTGCTCGGGGCCATCCACCCGAGGACCACTGGAGCTGGTGTCAGAGGCCTGATCACTCCAAGGGGGGCGCAAAGGGAAGTTTGTATAACTGCCAGGCTTTGAGAACAAGGTCGCCAACACATTAGTTTAAAAAACATTAGACGTTTCATATTTCGCAGCAGGGTCAAATATTTCTTTCCTCGAGGAAGGGAAAGCTTGAAGAGTCCAAGTGGTAAAACTATTCACACCCCAAACTGCATTTAAAGAGCAAAGTCCTGTCAATCATTCAAAGAATCAGACACCCATAAGGATTTGCTCACATGTTAATTCTGCCAGATGGAGCTTCTTTTCATGCCGGTAGCCATTAACCTAATCTGCCATCTTGGATCTCCCCCCACAATCCTTTTTCTTACCTTCATACTGCAAGTCAAAAAGCACAAGCAGGAAGGTAAAGAAGGAGA
The DNA here is from genome assembly GCF_964204655.1 of Triturus cristatus. Lineage (NCBI taxonomy): Eukaryota > Metazoa > Chordata > Amphibia > Caudata > Salamandridae > Triturus > Triturus cristatus. Next base: position 564,701,862 of record NC_140590.1, read on the forward strand.
AAATACTGTTGGCGCAGACTCCTGGGAGACACCATGCTGTTGTGCAGTCACCATCCTGATCACCCTTCGAAGTGCTCTGAAAATGGCATGATCTTGCACCTCGACTTCCTACCCATCTGTGCTGGGATTACCTTCAGCTGAGGTATAATTCAGTGTTTGTGGCTCCTGGAAGCAAATCCGGCTGCATTAGTGTTCAGCAGTACATTCATAGCTGGGAGCAGAAGGAGAAAGTCGCTCACCCTCGGCTGTGCGTGATGATCTACAACATGACCGTGTACAGCCTGAGTGACTCTACGAAGTAAACTTCCTGCACATAAACAACCATGCCCTCAACACAGACACCCTTGCAGTCTGGTGCAAGGGTGCCTGCATTGGCACTAGGCTGCTAAATTTAGTGCCAGCTCAGTGGGAAACACAGGGCTGCACCATATTGTTGTAAATATGGTGCAGCACTGCGTTTCAGACGTGGTGGAGCGTGACGTTAAGCCAAGGAGGCTAACGCCACACTCTGCCACTTCTCTAGTAAATATGGATAGTTAGTTATGTTTAAGGAACAATGTATCAAATTATTGAATGTTGGCTTCTTCCACTTTTAAAGTGACCAAGGATATGCTTTGCAGCCATAAATTATGACCCCCTATCCAAATCGGATGGGCAGAAAAAATATAACTCTCCTCTGAGCAAAACCACGAATGTTGTTGAGCAAATGTTTGGGGTCCTAAAGTCCTGTTTTCCTTGCCTGGGCAAAGCAGGCAGAAGACGTCTGTACTCGCCTCCTGTGGTGTATAAGATATTTGCAATATTGCACAACATCTGTCGAACATGGGACTATGAGTGTGCAATCCCACCTGAACATGAAGAGGATGATGATTCGGAAGCATACATTGAGCACACAATGGCAGGTCGTGTGAGACGTGATCGAATAGTGGCTAATCTTTTTTATAACTAAATGAAAATGACGGTAATAATGACTGAACATATGTAAACCTATCATCCAATACATTATTTATTTGAACTCATCCATTGTGTAGTTTGTGTGTGAATGTTAAGGTAAATTTATTGCCACTCACATCTTCTCAACTAGATGTAGGCCTCAACATGTATGATTCTTGTTTTCTGGGCTGTTGATAAACATGGGGGCATATCTCAAACTAAGAACAAATCAACTCAGCAAGCTGATGTGATACAGTGCACTGCATGAAAGGGAGAGGGCAGTATTGCCCCATGTATAAATAGATATGGGGCATCCCTGCCCTCCCTCTCTTAAGAAGCACAGCAAACTGTCTTGCTCTGTTCTGCTGCATGAAAGCGGGTCAAATGTGGCCCTCAGTATGTGATGGAACACTATTCTACCAATAGGTCAGTCCCTGGGGCAATCTTCAAATGGATGTGTGTTGAAGATATGAACTAGCATGCAGAATGGCAACACTTTGCTGGAACACATGTTGCAGCAGATACCATCACAGATCCTGGGACACATTCTGTCATGACCTAGCCATAGATGTTGATGTCAAAATGTCATTTTTTTAATTTTGCAATCATGCATGTGTAAAGGATACACAAAAGCACACATGTAACACCTTTCCAGTGTAGATTGATGCAAGGTCTACATTTATCTACACTTGATACAAAACAGATTTACCATTCTTTGCAGAGCAATGCAAGGAGGCTCAAAGGCCCGTACAAAAGCAAACTATACTAGTGAAGTAGCAAAGTTTAGCATTTACCTGAAAAGTAAGACAAGGGAGATGTTTGCCAAGCATCCCATCACTTCAGGAATATAGCGATGTGCAATGTGTGACACATGTATGTCATAATCCAAGTGCAAATGGCTGTTGACATACACAAATATTTGAAATATGGTGTAATGGTGATGTTTAGTTGGAAAAGTCCCCTGCATGGTAAGAGTTGTGTACCTCTATCCTAAGTACCCAACTGTATTGCTGTCTGGATCACTAATGCTGGTATATTCCCATAGGGGAACATGGAATATATGTGTGTGCTATGACATAGGATTGTGCCATGGATTGCTCTCTTGTTGGACCGAGACTGGCACCCTAAGAGCTACCCTCATAGTGGCGAAACACTACTGCCTTCGCCAGGATTAAAACAGCGCAAGTGTGGTGGTAGCAGCATACTGTGTACTGATCAGTAGTAGTGAACATGACCATTCTACCCTGGGTCACTGGAGTGCTGGAGGCTCACTCACCTCTACTAAATTTCTGCTGCTGTGTGTCAGACTCTAGTACAATGCAAAAGGACTGTAGCACTGAACAGTCTGTGAAGACTGAGTGTGTGTGCTGCATGTGAGTATGCTGGTGGGAGCATAATACATGTGGATTACAGTACTGGACACAGAATGTGCTGGCACTGTACTCTGAATGCAGACTTGCCTGCACTTCTTCAATAACATGTTCCAAAAAGGAACCAAGATTCCTTTTTGGGTAAGGCCATGCTTGCCCAGGAAAAACATGAGGAGTAGAGGAACCCCACCAGACCAATTTTGATAGCCCAGTAAAGCTGCAAGCTGGGTGGGATATAAACTAGAGGATGGGAGAGCCAGGCTGTCTCTGTGCATTCCTAAATGTTTTATGATTCAGTGATAGATCACAAGGAAGGGGCCTGGACACTTTTCAGGAAGAGAGAGATTGGGATGAAAAGGGAGTCAAAAATAATGGGGAAGAGGAACCAGGACCAACCTTGTAATGCACATATGACTATTGCTGACATCCAGGTGTGTGCCCTGGTTACTCATATGAATCTTGTTGTTACATTCATCAGCTTTATAGTCCTTTCTTGCTATGCTGCCCCACTGTACACATGCTTGGGTGAGAAGGACTGGGCATGCATCCTTTGAACCCAGAGTGACTCCAAGGGCTAGCTGGCCAGCCTCCGGATTTGAAGTCTCGGGGACATAAAAGACTTCCCACCACCATGCTTCTGCCCCTGGGCTCGGCCATCTTTCAGGCTGCCCTGCCAAGTGGTGCCACCTCAGTCCTGGATGCTTGGAAGTGGTCCTAAGGTGCTTGCTCCAGCAGAAGCCAAGCATCTTCTGTCGAACCGACCGGTGACCAGTGCATCGCTTTTAGTGGTGGATCAGAACCTTCTCATCAGCTCTGTTGTGTGGACTGGAACCGGCGCATCACCGCCATTGCGTGGCCCATAGCATTGCTGCATACGTGCAACTGCATAGTGCATCACGCAATGTACATTTGTGTAGCAATGTGTCAGACAAACCAACACTGATGTTGAGAACCTGCCTGTCACACCCAGGACATTTTCGCTGAGTGTGGCTGCATAGCAGGAAGTGTAAATGTTACGTTCACTTTCTGTTAGTGTCTGTTGGTTGGTGCTGGTAGTTTGAGCAATGGTGTATGAGATTGGAGAATATTTAGCTGTTTTTGTTGGAGTCTGTGTCCTGAACCTGTGAATTATATTTTGTGTACTGTTTGTGCCTAAGGGATGTTTTTTGTATTTCTATTTATATTGTTAGGTGTTTGTTGAATTTGGGGTAATAGGTATTTAGATATAGTTAGCGGATTAAGGGGTATTTTATTTTTTGGGGTTAAGGATAGGTGTAGGGCTTGTGCCATTGTGGCCATGTCTGGGAAGGAGAGAGGGAAGAATTTCACAGAGGGAGAAGTTGGAAGTCAGATCTGGCTGGTGATGCATTTCCTGCCACAGATGCTGGCAGAAAGAGGAGGGGTCATCAAAGGCTACAAGCCCAAAGATTGTAAGGATCAATGGGAGCACGTGCAGTGGTACGTCAGCAAGGTGGCCCATGAGGAGTGCTGCGTCTCTCAACCAAAGCAGCGTTGGGCTTATGCAATTGCCCGTGAAGCTGATGTACTGGACCTGCTGGGTTTGTAGATCCGAAAGCCTGTATGCATGTATTAATGTACTGTCAGCATGTAGTAATGTAGATAACTTAGTTAATGTACAGATCAATATCAAAATGTATTTGCAATGTGTGGATGCCCTGTGACACACAAGGTGAAACAGAGTGACACCAGGTGGCAGATGTATCAAACTGTCACACCAAGCAGAACACCTGGAATAAATGCTGTGTTGCGTTATAGGGAGCTAGCACTCTTGGTGCTAAGTAATGCACAGCAGCCCTTTGTCCAAATGTGGGTTACTATTTAGCAATATCCAGCATTGAAGAAGGTTTGGGCTTGTAAATGAAATTGGATACATCATTTATTTTTGTTTTACCTTACTCATTTGATGCACATACTGCACAATATGTGGCTAAATCAGCCCCTATGGCTAGATTCACAATGCAGATCATTATCCACACTGCACAAGGTATAAGGTATGTCTGTGTGGCAAAGCTAGTGTGTGTACCAAGGGACACATCTATCAATTCTCACAGCACAGTACAGCAAGTCATCTTGCTGAGCTGCATGAAAGTGCAGGAATGCATCATATTTAATATATGACGTTGCATTCATGTACTTTCCTGGTGCTTGCACACTCTTGGGGGCTTAGGGCCCATGCTTGAACCCTTGTGTCCTGGTGCAAGGGGGCCTGTGATGAAGCTGGCCAACAGTTCTCACAACATCACATGCATGGGGCCTGAATTTGACATATAATGTAAGACATTTCTGACCTTTCACTCCCAGGCAGATCAGCCCTGTGAGGTGACTAGCTGCATTCCATGGTTTGAAATGTATGCATGTTAGACTTGACATCTTTTGGCATGTTTTCCCCTATTATTTTGCTTTCTGACCTCCTGGTTCTTTCTGGTTTAGTGTCTCTGCCCTTTTTATCAGTGCTGTCCAGTGTTAAAGTGCAAGTGTTCCTGTAGTTAAATTGTAGGTAAATTGTTCTTATGGATTGGTGTTTACATGATTGGCATATTAGATTTAGTAGTGAGTCCCTAGTAAAGTGCACTGAGTGTGCCAGGGCCTGTAAATCAAATGCTACTAGTGTGCCTGAAACAATAATTGTGCCACCCACGCAAGTAGCTCTGAAAGAGTAACTCAGATCTGCCACTGCAGTATCTGTGTGCAGTTTAATACTGCTATGTCGATTTGGCAAGTGCACCCACTTGCTAGGCCCTACCCTTCATTTACTTACATATTAGTCACCCCTAAGGTAGGCCCAAGGTACCCCTGTGGGCAGGGTGCAGTGTATGTGAAAGGTAGGACATGCCCTGTGTGTGTGGCATGTCCTGATAGTGAAATACTGCCAATTTTGTTTTTCACTATTGCAAGGCTACCGGTTCCCATAAGATAGAATGGGGAGTTTGCTTATAACATCTTATAAACATAACTACCCCTGGGAACAAGGTTTGAAAATAAAGTTTAGTATGCCTGAACTCAGAATGTTAAAATGCATCTTTTAGTGAGGTTGACTTTTACATTTTCTGTTTGAAAATACCACTCTTAGAAAGTAGGTATTTTATTTCTCAGCCAACCAGTGTGCCTCTGCTGGGATATGTATTGACTGTCTGGGTTTGGGGTGACAGGGGCTAGGGAGGAGCAATGGCTCCAGAAAGTCTGGATGGGTCAGGGCTGGGCTGAATAGACCTGGGCTGCATTCAGAGTAGGGGGAGGAGATTTCCGTTCATCTGAATGGCCCTGGTCTGCCTCTGACAATGCTGTCTCCACCTCCTGCCAGGAAGTTGCACCAGAGAGGACAGAACTTCTTCTGGCTGGGCAAAGACACTCTCTACCTCCAGAAAACAAAGGATTTTGTGGTATAAATATTGGGGCCCAGACCCCAGAACTTTATAACTCTTTTGGACCAAGAAGGCTGCCAAGAAGAAGAGCTGTAGAAGCTGTGAGGAGGAACTATCACTTTGCTGAGTGCTTTGAATGAATGAATGGCTGCTTATGTCTTGGGCAGTGAGAGGACTGGTATGAACTTTCTGCAACTTCTTTATTGAGTATCTCCAAGGGCCTGAAATAAAGCTTGCCTCCTGTTCTGAAGTTTCAGGGACTGCAAAGACTTCATCAACCTCTGAGTACTGCTTCTGGAACCGCTGTTTCAGCTGCCACAGAGAAGGGAAACGCAACTGACTCAGTCGCTGGCCCTGTATCCTGATGGCACCGCAGACCACACCGTCTGCATCTTGCACAGCAACCCTGGTCTCACCGACGACGACCAATGCCACCACCACTGAGCCGCTGCTTGCACCGTGACCTGCGTGCACCACACTCTGCACCACCTTGCTTCACTTCACCATCCTTGTCTCACCGATGCCGTCGCTGCTGCTGACTTTGACACCTGTGACCGCATCCTGGCTGGGGGACACCGCTCGTAAGTTTCACAATGCATCTCCTCGTCCCACACAGCCGTGCAATGCCAGCTCCAGCTAATCGGCTCTGTTGCCTGCACCCAAAACTGCCAACACCGCATCGAGCACCGTCTCGCCCTGCATCGTAAGCCTTAGTCTCACCAATGCCGTCTGAACGATCATCACCGAGCCCCTGCCTGCACCGCATCGAGAGGACACCGCACCCTCCACCTCTTCCATTTTGCACCGCGACGGTTGCCGCAACTGGCTCGCACCCCCGTGTCAGCCGCAATGAGAAAAATACTGTTATCAAGTATGTCCACGCTTTCGCTGGCCTGTACCAACGCGGTCAGCTGGAACTGTTAGACTCTGTTGTTTTCAACATTGCGGTAGCCCCGGACGGAGCTACCGACTCGTACGAACTGAGTTTTTCAAGTATTCCTGCAAAGTATACCTTTTTAAGTCCTCTATTGTGGATTTTTACTGTTTTGGTCTTGTTTTAAGTATATATAATATTGGATATTTTTCTAAAACTGGTGTGTTGGCCTTTTGTAGTGTTTTCACTGTATTACTGTTGATTATGTGCAAATGCTTTACACACTGCCTCTAAGATCAGCCTGATTGCTCGTGCCAAGCTACCAAGGAGTTGAGCAGGGGTTATTTTAGGAGGGTAACTCTCTTACCCTGACTAGGAAAAAGGGCACCTACTTGAACAGAGGTGCAAACCCCTGTCAACTAGAGACCGCCATTTCTAACAATGAATATGTTTGGAAGGGTGTCTAAATGTGCCATGACACTGGTATGTCATAGTGCTTAGTTTAGATTTGGAAGTGTGTGTATGTGTTCTATTTTTAATTCAATTTCTCCATTTTTGTTTTGCATACCTAATTACACTGTCACCACGTTAGACATCACATTGCAATTATTGCACAACAGATAGATGCTGGAAATGTGCCAGTCACATCCCAACGTTAGGTGTATCCGAACAGCCTATGAAAAGGTGCAATTTACATCTCTACATTTGTTGGCTTAGAGGTATGAGTCATTTGCATGACATCAAAACATTCCCTCAGTATTACCACTTGCCTGAGGTATAGCTGTTGTAATCCTGGCTCAGGGGTTCATGACCCTCCACCAGAGGCGTCCATGTCCGAACTATGTAGAATGGAGTGAAAGAGCCCCCATTACACTCATGCCCTAGAAGCTGCGTGGAGGTAGGGCAACAAATGTATTGATCCAAGGTTTGCTTCAAAACAATAGCTCTCAGCCTGTCTAATGCACATTATGAGGGTAGATGTCCACATAGCAGGGAACTTGTGCTGTGACCTAGCAGTTGTGCCGTTGATGGCGGCCTACATAGCTCAGTTATATATGTGTCGGTTGAGAACAGAGTGGTAATATTATTGTTGGAAAACCTATACACCCCTAGTAGGCCTCACTGCATGGATGCAAAGTCATTGGGCTAAGTTCGCGAGCAGAACATATGCACCTGATCAGGGATCTCCAACCTTTTCTGTAGTGAGAGCTACTTCTGATCAGTGAAAATCGTCGTGAGCTACTAAAGGCCAAGCAACTCGTGCATGTTTTCAAGAGACCCCCCCACGCCCAGTTATATTGACTGTAAGCCGCCCTAATTTCTTCAGAGCTCATACTGTGGTTTGAACAAAAGGGGCCACACTCCCTCTCACAGATGCTTCAGGCCCAGGGCCAATGGGAAGGTTTCCAGTTCTTCATGTGGCTATTCTGTCTAGGCAGGTACATACCATCCCATAGCTTCCTTTGTAAACAGAGACAGATGCTGTTTATTTGGAGAAAGAAAAGAGTTTGACATGGTGATTTATTTCAATGATTAAATGCAGTCATTAATAAAGCACAGTTTCACACCAGTTTTTTTTAGACCGCATTTAACGTGCAAGTAAAATCTGCAAAACCACTGCGCAAATGCAGCTACTAGGCCAGGGCAGAGGCTCACAATGAATGCATCTGTAAAACAACTTGGGATCCAACTCTTAATGTAAGTATGTGAAACACCTGTTGTGTTGTAACTGCTTTTTTTAATAAAGGGTAAGGCTGGCTATTTTGGTGTCGAAGTACTCTTAACAGCTAACCTCTGTTCCCAAGAAGCAGTCAAACTCAACCTCCAAACTGAGGATTTAACTAGAAGACTCCCAATCTGTCCATGATCCGAACGTTGCTACCCAGAAAAACTGCTGTAGTAGTGGTGTTGATTACCACATGCGCTAGGAACAGAGACCGCATGGGCAAAGTGGGCTCTGGCCCAGAGCCCCACCCTTTCAGGGGGCCCGATAGAGCCAGCTATGTTCTGCAGAGAGCTGCAAAATGTCTGGAACACTCTCGCACATCACCCACATTCAAAATAAATTAAAGGAAAATTATATTTAAAGCAATAGAAATGTTGTGTTAATTAATATTTCATGCAATATTCATAAAAAATTTCTTTTCGATTGAAACAGGAAATCACATTAGAAATGGGACGCGTAACAGAGATTATTTGCAGTAATATTAGTGTGCTGTTGCTGTGTTAAATATTGAAAACACACATCACTATCCGTGAATATTGGATATAAACACATATAATTTAGACGAGTGTGACCACACTCTGTCAGTGACCTGACCACAGAAGGTATGAAAGAGTCCACACTGGATTATAAATTCATAGCTGTTCTGAAGAGTGGAACACTTTGCATTCTTTTTAGGAGTGCAGACAGGGAGAGTTTGTTTATCTTGTGCCTTCGGTAAAGGAAACTGAAACTTTGCAACACCCCCTGATTTATAACCCAGCGATGGAAAGCGGGAGAAAAAGACATTCCCAGTCTTTCATGCCCGGCATATCTAGCGGCTAAGTATAGAAGGCGCACATCGCAAATCCCGTCTAGAGAACAGAGCATTAAGGTGTTTACTGGCCAGGCCAGTTCTTACCGATTATCTGCTGCTGAAATATGTGCCACGGAAGGGGGCACGGGTTCGAAGCAGTTCGATACTGCTTGTGCAACCTGCATGCAAGCAGGCTTTCCGGGACATGCTGCTCCACTCTGGCCCACCTGCTGCTTGCTCTGCACACTCGCACACGATCAAGACTGTGGTTACATGCTGTGAAAGCCAGGTGGTGTGGAGGCGTAGTTCAGCAATAGCGTTATCATCTTTGGCCTGCCCCCCCCCCCCTAGCTTTGCACAGTTAGGCCAATCTGAGAAGCTGGTTTTGATGAGGGCAGGCCACGGCTATGAAAAAGGCCTAAGAATAATGAATGATAATGATAGGCTACAAAATTGAGATGCAAGGCACGAGCAACTCATGGGGGTTCGGCGAGCTACCGGTAGCTCGTGATCGAACGGTTGGAGACCCCTGCACTAGATGTACCATATATTGGCACATCAATGCTAGTCTCAAGGGCAGTATCTAACCTATGTGGCATTTATGTCAAGCTTTCATGCAGTGCAACGCAACAAGCCACCTTGCTGCACTGCAGAAATACACAGTGATTCATTGATACAGCTCATTCCTGTCCTTTCCTACTGGTGGCGTACCTTTGCCTGCCTAACATCAATGCAGTCACCCTTGCATAATGGTGTAAAGGGGCCTCCATTGTATGCAAAATAGGTATAGGGCAGGTAAAGACAGCTGCCTGATTAAGCATAATCCTGAGAGGTGTTTTGCTCTTTCTTTGTGTGCTGCAGGAAGACAGAATGAGGTAACAGAAATGTGAAATTAGATTATTTTTCCTGGTTTAGGTTCCACTGTGGACTTGATGCATTATGACATGTTTCCAGACCTAGCACTGACGCTAAATCTGTCAGGCTGTTAAGGGTCTTGATGTAGTCAAGCATCCACTCTGCATCTATGGAATGGCTCCGTGCCGCAGAGTACGGCAAGTCAGCAGTGCATGCTGCCTTTCGTAACTCAAGACTACTTGAGATATGAGGACCCACACAAGCTGCCATTGCTTATCTTTACATATTTTACTTAGGTTTTGCCTTGACCTTTTCCCCCCTTGCATGATGCAAGATAAACAGCAAAAGGGTACATATCCGGCGCATGGGTATTATTTACCATTGACACATCAGAATGAGTGGGAATCACGGGTATGAGTGAAATGCATGGTTCTATATTACGGCTAAAAAGATGTTTTGCACACCTCCACTGACCTTACTTGGGTTCGTTTTACCAGTTGTAATTGGATAAATCATTGTGATTAAGGTATATTGTACATTTTCAATAATCAAGAAATGCTGTAGATATGGGGAGGCACTTATGATTGCACAACAATGTCAGTTATATTTTGTCATACCTTATGTACGTATTTTACTTGCCCATAAATGATGTACAATTATCTCCCTGGCTCACATGACCCCAAACATGTTGAGAACATTTGGCTTGAGACCAGCACAGTATGGACGCATCCAGAAGATAGCCCATACCTTCAGGAGAATGGGCGCACATATTATAAAGCCAAGTGCGTTGGCATTTGGGGACGAATTATAGTGGCACAGGCACAGAAGACCCCTGCGGCTACAGCTTCTTAGGGTACCACTCAGCAGCAAAGCAAGCCACAGCCCACTCCTGGACCATCAAGTGGACAGCAGCTGGCAGGCTCAGTACAAAAGAGGGATGGGACTGCACCCCCTCGAAATGCAACTTTTTGTTTGTCCGACTTATGCATTGAATAGACAGGAGGAAGGCCAGAATCAAGAAGGAGCAGGAGATCATTCATGAAATCTTGCTGATGTACCAGGAGGCAGTACAAAAAGTTGCTACCCAAATTTAGACTCTCCCTGTGGACATCCCCTTCCCTGGTTTTCATAAGTTTTGTATTGTTGTTTTTAGTGGTAATCCTTGTAGTTAGTGTTTAGTGCAGGTTTGGTAATAGTTTGAGTTAATTTTAGATAAGTAAGACATTTTTATGTAGTAGTTTTTTAGTACGTTTCAGTATGGTAGGTATTTTTAAGTGGGTGGGAGAATAATGTTTTGTGTTTAAAAAATGTTTTAAAAATTAGAAACAAAGATATCCTAAAAGATATCTTTGTTTAGGCTTCTATGTGTAGTTAGTATATGTTTAGGATGTTGTTGATGTTTGTATTGTACTGACCTATGTGTATTAAGGGGGGAAGGGGGTAGATATTTAGGATGTGTGAATAATAGGTAAAATAGGTTACGTTTTAGATAAGGTAGTAAAGGCTATTGTTAATGACAGTGTAGGTTGACAGTGTAGGTTAGTTAGTGTTAGGTAGTGTTTTTAGACATTAGGTTTTTCTTTATAATAAATGAATCAATATTCTCAAGTTGGATATTATGTATCTGTCATGAGTTGGGACTATTATATTAGGTGAGTACAATTTGTCCTGAGCACATTGTAGGATTATGTCACATTGTCAGAGTCCTCTGGACAACTGTAGGTCTTTCTCATATTAGAGTAATGTATGGACCCATTTTCAAACTTTAGACACTGTAAGTGGGGGGTCAGTATTTGATTTTATGCACAGCACAACACAGGTCTCCTTACTGTAGCTACCTTGGTTAAAGGGATAGGGCAGGTAGGAGTTGGATTTGACATACTACAAATTGCTACTTCCTGCCTGCGCTGGGACACAAACTGCTGGCTAGCACTGATGCACCATAGCTTAAGGGGGTCTTCGTTGTTGGCTGGTTTATTTTTGTGCAGAAAGTTGCACACGCCTGGACAAAACTTATCATCATTGGCATTTACTTCTTGCTAAGTGTGCCACATCATGCAGCTCACTTAGAAAGAGGACAGTACATATATCCATATATTTCCTGAGTTTACTTTCCTTGGGTAAGTATTGCATTTTTACGGGTTCCCTGGTCAGCCACTTATGCCAAATTGTATGTGCAAATCATTTAATGTGTTAATGTGTGAATGTACTTAGACTCAACACGTGACGCCTCTTTGGGCCTGTGTTGCATTGTTCCACATTTATCAGTATACACAGGACCAGGCAAGGTGCCCTTGCATGTTGTGGTTACTGTCCTTCAAGGTATTGGGTTGTTCTTGTGCATTCTTGAGTGGCAAAAGTGCAATGCAAATCGATGAGAAATATGCATATGAGTATCTGGCTAGTATTGGTACAACCATTCAGAGTAATTTATTGTTGATGAACTTTTGTGTGAGCAGTGAGGTATTCCCATTAGATAATGATGTAGTAAGTCAGTCAAAATAATGCCATAAAAGTACAACGTCAAAAATATATCCATATACACAGCTTAGTAACACATTTCGACAAATTTAATAGACACACAAAAACAGGCAGTTCATGATGAGTTTCAAGTTAAAAACTACATATTTGAAATCACCACAAAAGCTGTTCATTGAAATGACAAAGATACAGAAACATTTGTTTACTAATAAAAAATAAAAAAGTCTTTTCAAGAATTTATTTTCTAATACTAAGTGCACCCCTAATAAAATTAGGGACTGAACAGTTTTGTAGTTTGTGCAAATTTGTGCTATTGTAATACCCCCACACACCTGCCCCATAAGAGGCCACTGAGATACATTTAGATTGGTACAAAGTAACCATCTCCTTTACTGGCATATGCCCCAATTTTGATACAAAACCAAAAATTCCTTCAATTGCTCTTGAAAATTGGAGTGTTCTTAAGGACAACAACGAGATCCATTTAAGCTCATAGTCGAATGGGACACCTAGTTAAAAATCTCCACTTTTAAAACTGATGATCCCTCTATATGGTGATATTTTGATTTGGTACCTTTATGCTCACAAATCAGACAAAGGATTTTGACTGATTAACCTTTAAATATAAGGAGGTCATAAACTCTGTTAAGCCATCCAACAGCAGCTTAAACCCATTTGCAGTCCTGGTTATGAGGACTTCATCATCGGCATAAAGAAGTGTAGGGATGAAACTGTTCCCCACCCTTGGAATATCTGACCTGTTTTGAAGAAGGTGTCCCTCGAGTCCATTTATATAATCCAAAAATAAAAATGGAGCTAAACTACAGCTTTGTTGGACTCCCTGTCTGCAATTTATAGGAGATGTGCAATCTACAGAAGCTGAATACCGAATCCTTATTGAGGTATCCTAATGTAGACAGCATAAGAGTATAGCTATGGGTTTGTCCACCCCCAAACTTTCTATTTTTCATTTTAAAAACATAAATAAAAGGCATTGTCATTTACAATGCCAATAGCTTAAACTCGCGTAACTGCGAGACCTATTGCATTGCAAATGCTTGTTGATATTCCTTGCCTGAAAATGAAAGCCTTCGCCGTGGCTTTGCAAGCAGGGGTGGCTCGGCGTCCCGAGGCAATCGAACTATTTGTCCTGCCGGATGGGGTAGGCAGGCTGCCCCTATCCCAGAAGAATCTTGGTACATTCCTAACATTCCAGCACCAGAGAAGAGGAGCTAAGCTTCCCACTACCGACCGGAATTGACCACTAGTACGGGATCCTAGCTCGCGGAAGAGAGTCCACTCTATATGACCCGGCAGGACCATTTGGGGGCAAATAATTAGACATCCTTACTGTCCTGTGACCTAAACTGTATTTCATTCAAATACGTAAATATTAGTTTGTCATCACGACAGCAAAGCTGTGTCCTGGCCCATAGCCATGTTCTAACTGGTTGTAGTGACTCAATTTAGTAAAACATTCACTACAGGAAGCTGTGTTAGTCCTCAGGGTCACGGGTTCAAATTCCAGCGGGCACACTTCGCGTCTCAGTGTTCCGATTAGATTAAATTAGTACCAGTACTGCAGCATCTGTCTATAGCCAAGAGACCGCTAATGGCAGTCGTGTGCTTTACAGATATGCCTTTTAGGCTCCATATAACACACATACCACGTAGAGGCTGCTTCAAAGCACTATCAACAAGCGCTCTCCAGGCAGCCACGGCACCCGCGCTTTACTTATAAAATTAAAAGTAAAGCGCGGGTGTTGGACTTGGCCCTTCTGGCAGGTTCACCCCTGAACTTTTTTTTGCTTTTATCGGTGACTTGGTGATAGTGGTTTTTGGTTTCTGCGCACTTTCCCTGTGTCCCAGGGTAAAGTGCAGTCGCCCTCTGAGCGCATGTGGTGAGATAGGCCTGCCCTCCCATAGGAATGCATGGGGAATGTATGTGTCCCTGGTAGTTCCTGATGCGTGGGGTGTGCATGGTCGAGTTTGGTATGTGCGGACTCGTGTGATTGAATGCTGCGCGATGATGCGTGCGGCGTGCGTGTAGCTAGTATGGAAGTGCCACTTCTAGAAGTGGGCACTTCGGTGTGCAGTGTAAAATGTGTGCCTTGTCGCGTGATTGGCTGGCTGAGGTCATGTGACGGGCTAGGGATTCCCCAGAGTCAGGAGGAGTCACCCGGTGGTGAATAGGGAGATCAGCAGCTAGATGGGTGGGAGGAGTACACCTGGGTCCTGAATAGGGCAGGGCTTTCCCCACACAATGCTGGCTCCGCCCCTTGTGGTGCGACTGACGACCCTAGCCCTGCCAGTGAATAGAGTGAGGGGCTGAGCACATCAAGGGTGCTCCCCAACCAGCTGTGACTGGTTTTCCCCCTCACCCTGAACCAAGAACAAAGAGTTTTAGTGTATAAATATGGGGCTGTGTCCCCACAGAAGTAGTTCTCTTCCAGGATCCTGCCTGAGGGGGCTGCTGCTGTTGCTGGGCCAGAGGACCGCCACTTGGACTACCTCCCTGCCTGGAGGCCCAGTGAGCTGGCTCTGGGCCCAGCCTTGCCCCCTGCCTTGCTGCATAACCAAGGAGAACCTTGCTGGACTTGCTCAAAGCGCCTGGAAGCGCTTTTAATTGCCTGATAGCGCTAGGAGCGCTTTATTTGAACCCCAGCGTAGAGGAGTGCTTTTTCTGAGAAGCGCCTGCAGTGTGACCGGCGGCACGGCGCTACGACAGCCTGCGAGGGAACCCCGACGTAGGGATTCCCCCGCTCTTGCCATATTTGAAGCGGGTGCCCACCCCGCATTGTGGTGCCCAAGCGGAAGCCAACTCCGCTTTATTGGAGAAATACTAACCCTAGCGGGTGCCCACACCGCCAGGGACTTTGCTGCTCTGGTTGCACCCCCCCTTTTGTGGGTATTTACTAGCGGGTGCCCACCCCGCGGAGTGACCACCGCCGCGGCCCGCAGGAAAGGAAAGTGACGCCGGACTCGAGAAGCCAGGGGGTTGCTCGGCAACCGGGACTCCCACCGCCATGTCATTCGGACCCTGAGCGGAAGTAGGAAGTCCCGGCTCCCGGATCCCCGGCGACGAAGGAGAAGTCCCGCAGCCCCAGAGAAGCCAGGCGGGAGCCTATCCCGCTCTGGCAGATGGCCCCTCAAGCCGCCAGCAAAGAGGGAGAGCCTCCCGCCGCGACCGGAGACAGCCTCGTCGATCCGGTGAGTGCGGGAGGGTGCATATTACTGAGCGCTGGTGCGCTCCATCGAGGCTCACATCGATTTCCTTGAGCCCACGAGGCTCCAAAGTCAGGGGCATTTTGTTTAGTAAGAGGAGCGGCCCCGGAAGGCAGCGGGCCGCCCCAACGTTGGCCCCCATATTGGTGTAGAGTCCAACGAGGCTCCAACGTGAACGGGGCATATCATTGTTTAGAGCCTGCGAGGCTCAAGGGGCACATTATTGGTTAGAGCCTGCGAGGCTCACGAGTCCCCCGAGTGGGACTCCAACGGTTGGGGGCATTGTTTCACGAGCCCCTGAGGTTCCAACGGGGCCAGTCATATTTGTATAGAGCCCAGTGAGGCTCCAACGAGGCGCGCATTTTTGGGTGTCAGCCCAGAGAGGCTTCAACCTAGGCCATATTCATTTTGAAGGCACCGTGGTGCCCAAGCTCACTTCCCCAGCTGCCCAGCACTTAGTGGGCAGCTGCAACGTGTAGGTTGTGCCTTGTGTGCCCTGGTTTGCGCAGTCTGCGCAGGCGCGCCCTGACTTTGCTGGACACAGGGTGTCCTAGCCCCAACAAGGCCAGTTGGCCTAGGGACTGCCACAGGTGGTGGCTAATGTGAGTTTTGCGCTATTGTTCCTAACCTGCACCTCTGAATGTTTTTATGCATCATGTGTTTTCCTTCCCTACACCTCTGAATGTGATGCATCATGTGTAATGTGCTTTTACCCCTACAGGTATTGTGATACTTAGGTGGTTGTTTGTTTTCTCCTAGTACAGGTGGTGCTAGTGAGGTCCTAGTTCCCTGCGTGACATTCTCCTAAGGTGGTTAGGGTTGCGTAGGTGGTACTTAACTGATACCAGTAAGTACTGGTTGTGTGCTATATATGTTATTTTGTGCTACAGTAATTTTATTACTATGTTCTAAGTGCTATTTCTAAAAAGTGCTAATTCCTGACAGTGGTCCATGTGGCCCTGTCCCCTGTACATATGATCCCTTGTAAATTCTGCCCGTGCCTGTTGGCACATTGTAAAGTGTGTGTTTCTATCTAATGTGTTTTGTATAATACAAAGGTTATTTTTAGAGAATACCTTGTGTGGAGTTTCCTTTGTGGTGGGCCTTGGGTGTTGTTGCTGGGTGCGCGCGCAAACGCTTTACACATCGCCTCAGAGATAAGCCTGACTGCTCGTGCCAAGCTACCAAGGGGGTGAGCAGGGGTTATCTTTGGCGTGTAACTTCCTTGCCCTGACTAGAGTGGTGGTTTCTGCCTGACTTTGGCGCAAGCCTTAGCCAACCAGAAATCGCCATTTCTAACAGCGGGTGCCACGATTATACCAAAAGTAAAGAAATAGATGTTTTTTCTAATTCTTTACTTTTGGTATAATTGCGGCACCCGCGCTTTACTTTTAATGTTAAAAGTAAAGCGCGGGTGCCGTGATTATACCCAAAGTTAAGGGACAAAAAGCGCTCGCCATGTACACTTTTCTCTTTTTTGGCTGTCCCACTTGGACGGCCTCGGCCTGCTTTCCTTCTGCCGCAAAAGGTTTATTATTATCTTTATGGGGCCATCTGTTTACCCCCATAAAGATAACAAACCTTTTGCAGCAGAAGGAATGCAGGGCAGTCCGTCCAAGTGGGACGGCCAAAAAGAGAAAAAAGTGTACGTCACACTAACCTGTTTCCAAATGGCTGGCCACCGTTTAGCATAAATGGTGACGCCGGCCAATGGGAAAGAGGGGCGGGGCTTAATGCCCCTTACTAAAAAAATCCCATAAACATTAAATCTCGCCAGCGAGACTGCGCATGTCTGCGCAGCCTATGCTAGCCGAGACCTAAAAAGGAGGTCATTTTTAAGAATCATATTATTCAAGGCACCCCTGTAAATTGTCTGCTTGAAATGGGCCGTTTCCTTATTTAACTGGTCCACCAGGCCACAGACGGAAGACCCACTAAGGCACCGAGTACAATTGAAATCGCCCACCCATAACATGCAGTAAGCGCTCTTATTACAGATCAGTTTTAGAACATAATCGGCCAGCATGTCTACCACATCTGAAGAGTGATGGCCAAACAAATTATAATAAAAATTATTAAGGATTAATTCTGCTGGAACTAAACTAGAAAAAAATAGTACTTGGAAAACAGGGTAGAGAACAAAAACTTTACTTTAGTGCAAGAGAAATAAACCAAAATCAAAATGGCCAGTCCGCCCTTTGCCCTCCAGGCTGGGGATGGACTTACCGGGGTACAAAAGATTTGAAAGCCATCCACATGAAAATCATTTGTAGCTCAAGTCTCATGAAGACAAATTAATTCAAAACCCTTTATAAAGTTGAGCCACACTTCGTTTGACACATTTAGGATAGATCCCTGCAATATTCCATGCTAACAGTTTGTGGGGCATGGAAAACGGAATATACTTTAATCTAGGTGCTGCATTTTGAGAAGTCCTCCCCAGTGCCGGTTGATAGACTACTATATTCAAAGATGAGGGCGTGATCCCTTGAATGCCTTTAGTATCAGGTGTCAGGGAATAGGGATTAAAAGTTGAGGACTCAGTCACTTTTAAGTGTCAGTCAACGTCCTGGAGACTGCTCAATGGGAAAACGCAGTTATTTAGAGGAATAGTGGGGGTCATAATGGGAACCAAACTGGATGACTCAACATGGGTATTCCCACTGACCCCCTACTCCTTGGCCTGGCAATGGCGTGGCTTATAGTCGAAACCCAAAGGTAAAGCTCTAATTCTTCCTTAAACACTGACCAGATGCCTTGGCACATCTAGCAATTTCCCCATCAAAAAGGGTCTTCTAAAATTTACAACACAGTCACTTATGGTGAGTTTTGGTTCGTGGCCTATTCACAAACCTCCCCTCACTGCCAAAATTTCATTAGAAAGATCACCAGGATGCCTAAGTTGGTCTTAAACCTTGTGTTTCAAGTCGAGGAAGGGTCTCTTTTCTTTTGGGGCAATGATGCAACCTAATCTAGAATGATAAAGTATTGAGTGCACTCAGGGGTCAGGTGTAACTAGGCCGGTGATCATCAAGGGGAGGAGTAAGTCTCGCTTCAGACAGCTGAAGCCATTGGTGACTGTGAGGCTGGCGGCCAGCACTACACATACCAGAATCCACGCTGCCCATATGCGGTACATTTCAACTAAAAGAGCTGCAGGGCCACTGACCTTTGACACAGGGTTATCTTCAGCAAGATGGATGTTGGGCCTTGAAGATGTGGAAACCAAAATGGGCCTAGGGGCCTCAGCAGGGAGCGACTCGGCACAAGGAAGTTGAGTTAATGGCAAGTTTTTCTTGGTTTCATTTTCAGTTTGAGTACACATTTCAGAACGGAAAGTGTTCAGCATAGTCTGCAGTTTAACAAACAACCCGTCACACTGTCCATGACAAAAGGGTCAAGAAGATACACAAGGAGGGCTTCCAGGCTCTGGTCAGCCTAGGCATTAAAGATTGTGGGGCTATTATCGTGATATTTTGTGACCTAGCACTCTGTATCACTGTACTGTCACAACTGTTCAATAAAAAGAATATAACAAAAAAAAAAAATTGGGAGGCGATTTGACTTCTGAGAAAGTGGTAAATCAGTTGGAGGTTTAGATGTGGTTTTCTGCTTTTTCACAGGTTGAATTCTTTTCCAGCTTTTTTTAAGAGGGTGCAAACTTAATTGAGAGGGAATATCAACCATAACTTCCAATACCTTTGGTGAGATGTTAGCACAAGCACATGGATTGCTAGAATGACTGTTACCATGGCCAGCGTGGCCTGAAGAGTAGCAGCAGTATGGCCTTGATTCACATCCACAGCGCCGTTAGTGTTCACCTTGGGAACAGTTCTAGGGCCGAGACTCCCCAGGTTACTAATTGCGGAAGAGCAAGAGGGTCTAGCACCATCAATCCTTTCTTCCACCAGGCCAATCCCAGAGTCAATAGCACCCATAACCAAGGAAAAATAATTTGCGATGGATAGTGCAAGCTTGTTTGGGGGATCTCTCCAACCATTACATGTGGTAGATTTCCTCTTATCTGTCATATAAATAAAGGCAATAGAGCTTTCTTATAAAATGAATACAGTCGAACAGAAAGCCCTACCTTTCAAAACAGGGGGCAGATTTCGCCATCCCAGTGGGGAGGGCCCTGCCCTATCTCTTCTTGTCGATGACAGGTGAAGACGGGCCTCGGTCTTGGCACGAGCTTGCGCCCAGGTTCGTTTGTGCAGTGGGATTATCAAGGTGCTTTAACAGCGATGCACGTGTTGGTACGCCCCTCTCCTGGGTAGTGAAGATGGTTGCTGGAGGATAAAGTCCCACCCGAGTAATGAACACACAGTCCTTCTCCCCTTGCCAAATGATTTGTAAGGCACTTAAACAGCGCTGCGCGTGCTGGCATGACCCTCCACCTAGGCTGTAAAGATGGATGCCATCAACACATATGCCAAATTATAATGTACTGTGCTTCAAAATACATTTAGATACAAATGTGACTTCACATTTACATGTGTTTATTGAGAAGTGTGGAGGTACAAATTGTCATTATCAAATGAAGCCTAGAATTTTGGAGAACAAGTGGACAAGATAAACTACTGCACAAACAAAAAGTACTGTACTGGGTTCCAAAGAAGGTGGCATGATGTCCTACACAGGACAGATAGACAAACGGGACATGGAGTATTCACAAATGTTTATTGGGAAGTTTTTCTTCTGAAATTAGTGAACTCTACATCTTTCTCTTCTGATGAGTGTTCTGCCTCCCCTCGAAGGTGTGTTGTTGGATTGGGAGGCAGCTGAGTGCTGCTACTAGCCTCAGGTATGCAAACATCAGAGGCAAAATATGTACTGCTCATGTTCCCAAAAACATTTGTGAGTGCCAGTAAGGCAGCATTGTCGTCCCTGGCAAGGGTTTGTGTAGTGTTTTGCCTTTCTGCTGAGCCAGTCTAGTTATCATGTAGAATGTTGACATTCATGTGATGCAATGGAATGCTGGTATGCTGGACTCTTGTAGTCAGTTGGGATTGGGCTGAGCAAGAAAGAGGCTGCTCCTGGTGGGGTTTCATCTTGGCATATACTTGGAATAAACTTCTAAACCTACTACTTCATCTGATTCCTGATTCATACACCTTTTTTTGGCGACGATCTGGGTGAACTTCCGCCAGCTACTTCAAGGACTTTCAAAATTAATGTAACTTCAAGCTAATGGATTTCCTTTCCTTCTAACTACTAATTAATAAGCATACTGGCACCCTGCTAGCCCCACCAGTGACCACTCCACCGGTCGCCCTCATCCCAAGTGTGCCGGTCACTGCTGTAATGTGCTGCCTGCTGGCGTGCTTCTCCTACAATCCATCGAGGATTCCCCTGCCTTTCTGCCTGTTCTGCCAGCGTGTCCTGTCAACGTGCTTTGTTTTGATGCCTACTTCTCCTGCCCCTCTTTTGCATTCGTGCATCGAGCTGACTTCCCTAAGGTTTCTGCCACGACTAAGAAATGCAGAAGTTATGTCATTTGGGGGTAAAGATCTAGCCCCAGCTGTTTCTGCTAACAGCAACTGCCGTCTGCTTGGCGTTATGTCATCCAAGGGAATTGGGTGAACAGCCAGTTCTTCATGTCCTGAAGTAATTTGCCAATTTAGTGCGTCTGTTGTGTCACTGGGAGTTGTGCATATTTTGTATTCTGCCTGAAAACCACCGACACGCAGCTTTGTAGTTGGGTTTGTGAATATTTTCGATTATTTTCTGGTGTTTTGAACTTTGACTGTGTTTCACTTCTTTGGCAGTTTAACCGCTACTACTTGAACTGTCATTCCACTTTCAAACTTTGCACGAGCTGTTTTCAGAGCGCATCCTTCAGCCAGCGCTCTTACCTGCTTTATTCTCTGAAGCCTCCATGACGTCTTATGCTGCTCGTTCCTGCTTTGCTGCTTCTGGACGCTCTACCGCCTTCACGCAGTGTGCCACATGGCACATCATTTAACAAACATTTGCAATGCAATAGTCTTGCATCTATAGGAGTTTGAGCTATTGGCATTGTAAATGACAATGCTTTTTATTTAAGTTTGGTTTTTTAAAAACATAAATAAAAGGCACTGTCATTTATAATGCCAATAGCTCAAACTCGTATAACTGCGAGACCTATTGCATTGCAAATGCTTGTTCGAAGCGCTGCGAGATTTAAATGAAATAGCACTACATACCCCCGAATAGCGCCGAGAAGCGTGTTTTTTTGACTCCCTCTGCCCCAATTATACAACTTGCCAACATCGGAGGATTTAGAATGTGTGGCTCACTGGTTAGAGGAGGCAGACCTGGAAGCAGAGGTCAGCCCGGGACCAGGGTTCAATTCCTGGCTCGGCTGGGTCTTGAATCCATAAATGTCCATGGACTCGATAATTCTCGCTCCAGTGCATTCTCGATTCATGGGTTCACACTCTGCGACTCTGGGCAATAGCTTGCTTAATCTCCACATGGGCCCCTCGCGGCGGGATGCCTGGCTTTCACCTTGCGGATGCCCTGCCGGGTTATCTCACAGGGGAATACCAGGACGGGTTCCCTAAGCAAGCGCTTAGAGACCGCTTGGTGATTTGCGCTATATAAATTCCCTTACATTTACATTTACAAAATTAGTAAGTATGCAATGTATGTAAAAAGAAAGAAAAAAGAGCTTGTCCCGAGGAGAAGCGCCTAAAAGCGATTCCAGGTGCATACAAGTGTCGAATGTATTCCCTATGGACTGCTGGGGTAGTACTGTGCCCTTCAGAAGAGTGCCATAGCAGGCGCAGGGGAAAGGCTATATTGAAATAAGGCTGGGCAAAAAAATGTGTATTAAGGACCTGCGTTGGTAAAACAAACTATCGGTGATCTGCTCCCTCCCCCAACAAAGTCCTCATCAACAGTACAAGAGCCCCCCCCCCACCATTTTCTACCGGGGAGGCTGCCTGTTTCCTTTGTGAAGCTGCTCATGCGTGCAGGGAGTTCGCCGCTTTGAAGTAGGCCGACAAGCCGTCTTTCATCACCCCAGATTTAAAGAGTGTAGACTTTAATGGCAATAAAGACAATGCAAAAAGCATAAATAAAATCAGAGTAAAGGAGGGAAGTATGGTGACGAGGGAGAGTGCAGGTCAGTGAGGCTTATGGCGGGAAGGAGATGAAGAGGGAAGAGATGAAGAGGGGGGCTGAGGGTAGAGGTGATAAAAGGAGAGATGAAAACTTTGGAACTCTCCGAAAAGGGGACAGCAGGGGAAGGAAGGAGGGAGCGTTGATGGGTAGCGAGGGGATGGACTAATGCAGGGGGAGAGTAGTGGAGGAGAAGAAGGCGGGATGGTAAGTGAGGTAGGAAAAAGTTAAAAAGAAAGAGGAGTGCGGGGAGAGGGAACTGACCTGGTGGAGGTCACGAGAAAGGAAGGGGGAAAGGAAGTAGAAGTGCTGGGTACAGGAGATGAAAGGATGGGGAGAGAAACATAGGAAATGACAGTAAGGGTGTCTAGTCAGGAGAAGGCGCAAGGGTGGTAGCAGAGAAGTTGGGAGGCACATCATAGAGGAGTCAGTGGCAGGCGAAAGATCATTAAAGAGGAAAGAAGTGGGGGAGTTGTAAAGCACTCCAATACCTTTGGGTCGAGTCAGCAGTAAATAAAACTGCAAAAAAGCCACACACAAAAAGACTTGCTGATAAATAGAGAAGAAAGTGTAGAAATGAAGGGAGAAAGAGGGAGACAGAAAATGTGAGGGAGTGAAGACGAGTCATGGAGTAGAGGGTGTGAGGTGTAAATGAATGAAGGAGGTATGGGACATAGAGACGGGACGTGGACGAAGGAGGTGAAAGAAATCCTACAGAATTTGAACAAACCCCAGAGAAAAGTGAGTCATTTATAGAGCGCTTTTCGGCCTTTTCGTTTTTTTTCAAGAGCAGCAGCAGCGTCAAACTTCCTCAAGAGCAACTTTTCACAGGAAATCTAAATTTAGCACGACATCCGGGACGTCGATCTTTTTCTCACCTTAATGGGTTGCTGTACTCCAGTTCTTCTTGTTGTGCAGGACATCAGCAATTTCAACAGTGTTTTGTTTCCTCAAGGTACTGTTGGTGAGAGTACTTTCTTCATTAAACAAGCCATTTGCAATGCAATAGGTCTCGCATTTACATAAGTTTGAGCTATTGGCAGTGTAAATGACAATGCCTTTTTTATGACTTGGTTTTTAAAACATAAATAAAAGGCATTGCCATTTACAATGCCATTAGCTTAAACTTGTGTAAATGCGATACCTATTGCATTGCAAATGCTTCATTTGGTAGGCACAGGGAGATTAAGTGATTTGCCGAGAATCACAGGATGTGAAGTCAACCCTGAGGCTCGTACCTACTCAACGTCATGTAATTGAGATAGTGTGCTATTTTTGTTTTCGAAGCGCTCTCCTTCGGTCAAAATTGGCAAGAATGCATTTTGCTCGAAAAAAGTAACTTACAATGCCACACTAGCATTTTGCATAATGTGCATTTGCCTCCATAACTTGGTGTTTATTCACTGGGAAAATATTAATCCCCGTTGAGAAAAATCTTTTACACTCCAGGGAATTCCGGGGGTGCGGGATTCTGTCTCTGTCCCGTCCGGCCCCCCTTACAGCTTTTGCTCTTTCCTTGTATTTGTGCTTGCAACTTAGCTTCAAAACATTTGTGATACGATATCCCTTCTTTCACACAGAAAACTGCACATTTTGGGTGTTTACTGCATTTTGCAGCGCACCTTTGTGTAATACGACCGCCCCTCTTTCACTCACCTAACCCTTAATTTATGGTGGTGCGAGCCCCACGGCCCCTACCCCTCCTACAGACATCGCGCTGTTGTTTTAAGTCTACAATAATTTTGACTGAGGTGAAATTTCGAAAGGGAAATGGCTTTTGTTTGTGAATGTTTGTTTGTTGAGGTTGACACACTGCAAAGACCACGCTCAGCATAGGTGTCAGAGCGCTGTAGAGAGCTTAGTGCGCGTAATAGAGCGAAGGCAAAAATCATAACGAGACAAAACTCAAAGGGTCTGGTGGCCTAGCGGCTGACCTTGAGCTAGAGAACTAACTCAAGCATTCCTTGATTCGGGACAAATCACTCGTGACTACAAAAAACGTGTTCGTTTGTAATGCAACCGGTGCTTATGGAAAGCGCTTTGGTTCCTTCGAGTTGAGTTTGTGCTATAAAAAAACTGAAGAAAAAAAAAAGATTTACAAGAGTTCAGGACGTGATGGGAAGTGCACAAGGTGGGCAGAAATATTTATAATCGGGTATTCCTGTGTATGCACTCTCTTTTAAAACGAATTGCTGTCCTGGGCGTTAGTGGCGTTCACCTGCAGAAAACAAGACTACAACTCCCAAAACGCAGTTGTTTTGACTGAATTGTATGCCGCAGCCTTACTGACATTCAGTCCCATGTATGCGTGATGTCTTGTGCAGAACCTCTGGGCCGCTTTCAGCAAATATTCGCTTTAAGGCTTGTATCTTCACTTTGTGTCTACATCATTTGGAGTGGACCACAAATGTGTTCGTACTTTTGGGGCTTGCTTTAAATCACGACAAACGTACAATGTTTGGCCAACTGATCGCTTTGCTTGTGTGAGTCCTGTGAAGTTTTAGAGAGCGGGGGAGGGTGTATGGGGGCATCACAGAAGATGATGAGTTTGCAACACAAACGTGGATTTTATAATTTTCCGTTTAGAGGTAGGGGAAAAGTTGCAAAAATATCAACCGGAGATGACCAGTTAATAAGAAGTCTCCAACAACACATCACGTCTGCAGTGACGGTTCGGTCCCCAGCACGGCTCCAATTTTCACACGCTTTCTTCTGTTTTCACTCGGAGTCATTGTCCTCGAGCCGAGGAGATGGCAGCGGCCATGGGAGGGAGGGTGGGCGCATCCTTTCATAAGTAATTTACCGACAGGAATTCTCTGAACTTGGCATGCCGTCTTTTCGAGCAGGTAAGCTGAAGTTAGGAAAAAACTCAGGGAATTAAATGAATCCATTAAATATAATTAAAACTGAGAAACCTTGAAAATGATAACATTAAAAACAAGCAGGCAGTGGTATAAGGGAGGGGGTAGGGGAGAGAGGCACGCAGGCTGGCAAATGGTGTGCACTTTCGCGGCCGCTTTGATGTTCTCAGTGGCCGCGCGGCTCACTGAGAACATCAAAGCGGCCGCAAAATGATCACGCAGGCTGCCAAATGGTGCGCGCGCCCGCCGCACATGCACTGTATTTGGAGGCCTGAAAGCACTAGTTTGCACTTTCAAATCCCCCGTTTACAAAAGCTCTCGCGAGAGCAGCGCCTGAGCGCTGACTCAGGCGAGACCTAAAAAGGCACAAAGTGCGTGAGTACTTTATTTACACCTTTATTGTCTACAACTTGCAGTTTATAAAGTTTTCTTGAATCCTGCCGCGACTCCTTCTGCGTTGATTCACACAATTTCTTTGCATCTACATTATTCTGATGTGTTTCTGCTGCGAGTCCTCTGCGCTGATTCGCACAGCCTTTTATGTTCTCTTTCCACATATTTACGCTAATGGACAACGGTGACTACCTTATTTATTTAATTTTATTGTTTTTGGGGACATTTACTGTGTGATACATGGTTAATCTAATTTTTATTCAAGTTACCACTGCACCTTAACTATTTTATTCATGTTCATGCATGATTTTGTGATACATACTTAATGTAATTTCTACTCACGTTTCCACTGCACCTTAATTTTTATGTTCTGGCATGATTTCCTTCCACAGTCCCACTTATCGGGTGAGAATTTGCTCACCGGTAAGTATTATGTAGCAGTTGTAATTTTCTAATGGATACTTAATGATTCTATTGTATTCCAAATTTTGTTCTACAAGCTTTACTTGTTTTTACTTATTTCTTACAATTATTTATTCGCAAATTCCAGCTTTGTAACTTTCAATTTATATGCAATTTTTGTGATAATTGAGATTGGTTGTTATCTGCATTGTTATCTGCATTTTTCGTGCTTCACATTTCATTTTCTGCCTTCAGTTCAAACTATGTTAGAATGTTTTCGCAAATTCTTCTTGATGTTTGTCACCTGCATTTTCATTCTTCTTTATTTATTTTATACTCATGAGTTTTCTTAGTTCTGTGCACAGAACCTCTTCCATTGATTCACTTCAAAAGTCCTGCATTATTCTTCTTCAAAAGTTCTGCCAGTTCCTGTTTCACTTTGCGCAAAGGTTTCATTCATGTTAGTTCCTGGCAATTGAGGTTTTCCCTCGGATTCACATTTGTTCGTACTCCTGTTGGGTGTGGTTCCTCATCATTCTTCTTGCTTTCTTTCTTGGAGATTCTTGCTGTTTTCTCCTGTTAGGAGTACTTTTCTTGTTTTTTGTGTGTTTCTTCTTCTTTGCTGACCGTTTGTCGGTTCACGCCTTCATACCAGTCTGGCCAATTGGTGTGTTTTGCTGTAACCTTGAACGTGTTGTGTAATTCTCTTTTGTCCTTGAAAGAGAAGATATCTTCCTTCCTTCATCCTTGCTTTACTTCTCCTACTTTTTCCTTCATCCTTGCTTAACTTCCCCTACTTTTTCCTTCATCCTTGCTTTACTTCTACTCTTTATATGTTTTTTGTATTGTGTTTCACATCTTTTTCACATTTTGTATTCCTCTCCTTATGTAATTATTGTTCTCTTCATTTGTTATTCTTGCTGTTCTCGTTTGTTGCTCTTCCTATACGTGTTTCTATTTGTTCATATTGTGTTATGTTATTGCATTGTTTATATCTTGTGCTTTTTGATGCCATTATAAAGGGGAAGATGTGTAGTGTTTTGCCTTTCTGCTTAGCCAGTCTAGTTATCATGTAGAATGTTGACATTCATGTGATGCAATGGAATGTTAGTATGCTGCACTCTTGTAGTCAGTTGGGATTGGGCTGAGCAAGAAAGAAGCTGCTCCTGGTGGGGTTTCAACCTGGCATATACTTGGAATAAACTTCTAAACCTACTACTTTGTCTGTTTCCTGATTCATACACCTTCACTACAGTTTGCTGTTTGGCCAATAAATCAAGTTTGCTATTGAGGGCACTTTTTGATGCTATGTAGGAGTCTATCTTGGCCTCCAGGGACTGGATGGATGTATTGTTGGCTCCCAGCTGCCACACAATTTCACTCATGCCAGATGTAGAAGGCTGGTGTTGTTGTTCCATCTACATCATGACACCAGCAATGTCAGACATGGAGTCATCAATCCCGTGGAGCTTAGAGTAGGTGACTGTGATTGCCTGTGTCAATCCCTTATTGGGGCTAAGACACCTACGGACTCCTTCAAGACTGCTCGCTCTGGTCTCCATCCCTAACCGCACTTCATCAGCCATTCGCTGCTGGACTCCTACCACTCTCGGTTGAAAAGCAACTTGAGAGTCCTCAGAGTCCTCAGCTGTGAAGGTTGATGGTCCATGTCCAGTCTGTGTTGGTTCATCTGAAGACCGAACAACGTTGTCTTCCCTTGCCAATACCGGAGTAGAAGTATCAAAAGTGTCCCAGAGCTGTTGGATGGTGTCTTAATCCCTGGGGGGCAGGTTGGTATCATCAGCAGATTGGGAATCAGAGTCAGGCTGGTCTCAAGGAGATGATGTTTGGTCCCCTGCAAAGAAATTAAAATATGCTAAGAAGATTCCATGACAGAATATGACCTACGTGATTTTTTAACATTCAAACAGTATTTTTCTTCACTTTCAATTACACAGGAATATATGGAACATATGTATCCACAACTGAATATGTCCATGTTGTACTATTGTTGCTTTTCATATGGCATTGATCACACAACCAAGTATTTACCCGGGAGCCTATTTGTGTACATTTCAAACAATGCACTGCAGCTAGGCAGCCTGCTGTCCTGCCTGAAAAAGTGAGTGCAGGAATGGGCCTTATTTAACATGTTACAGGGCATTTCTACTGTCTGCCTGCATTGATGCAAAATTTTGCTTCCTAACACCACTGCAGGGACCATTGCACCGTGTAGCAATGATGCCTGCATCTGCATCTGCTCTCGGCATCAATTGGTGCCCCAGCAGTAGCCAAGAGATTAAATATATTGTTATACCTCACACAGTTCTGCACTCTTCCTTTCATGCTGCACAACACACTAAGCTGCCTTGCTGTATTTGCTTGCATGCAATTTGTGCCTTATTGCACCCTGGGGTCATAGCTCACACACACACACACACACACACACAGCACTACACAGCAAGCCACCTTGCTGCACTTTTCAGGGAAATCCTGTAGTTTCCTGGCACACACACCTTAATCTCCATACTCCACAGTACAAGAAACTAAGAACCATTTCTTAAGTGCTTCGCCTCCTTCATCATTTGAAGTATGCAACAGCTCAAGCATACTCCATTCCCTTGAAATCCTAGGCGCTCATTTGCAGAGTCCCACAAATTTCTTCACCCAGCCTCACTCTCTAAAATGTATACACTGTGCCACTGGATTTAATCTAGCCTGGCTGATGAGGGGTGATGCCCTGAAACCAGTCCCAGGATGCTGGTTTCCGGTCCAGGGAGGACCTGGCTCGGCAGTTCTGTCTGGACTGTTCCCATGAGGCACTGGGTCAATACTGATTTGCATATGGCTGGGTCTAAATTGGGGTGGCAAGGGGAGCAAAAGAACGATGGATTTAACCCAGATCTATTAACTGCGGCAGACTGTTTGATATACTCTGCAGTCCGTCCATCATCTGTGAGTCTTTTACTCACACCTACAAGGCACTACACTACCAGGGACTCACCTAGCTCACACACCATCTAAACTTCCACCAACCACTCATGAACCTCCTCTCTCTGTCACTTGCACTCAACCTCACCCCTATATCCATGTGAGCAAGACATGAGGTAGGGTGTTCTCTTACATAGCAGGCTACACCTGGAAAAACTTCCCCAGCACATCAGGACAGCTGTGTCAAATATGGATTTGTTGTAGAAACAGTACACCAGGCTCTTCCACTGATCCTACTTGCAGAGTATGCACCTACACAGCACCTGGAAACCCTCTTGGATGACAGGTTGACCCTCTACAAAGCCACATGAACTACATTTACATTACAGTACACTTTTGGCTGCCTTGCCCTAATAAAAGCACACTTGCGTCATGGTGCATTGTGGCCTGCATTGGCACTGGCATATCTGCAAAGTTTTCAAGACCTATGCATGATGTGCTGCTCCAGTTCAGGTTTTTTACTTTGTATTCTGGAACTTGTAGTCCTGTTCTATAACGGAATACATTACACTACAAGTCCCAGTATTCAAAGGATGTACCTTGACTGGCGCAGCACATCGTGCATGGACCTGAGAAATTTGGAAGAGCTGGACTGGGCTGCAAACATTGGTTTTGCTCAAGGAAAGTACGAATTTATTGTACAGTTAATTAAAACATTTACAAGCATGCATCTCATTTTCAAGACAGCAGTTTAGAACAAAACGTGAACCACTATTAAAACACATAAAAAACATTATTAACAAACCCCCTGGTGAAGGGCTGACACATAGAGACACTACAGCCATAATGGGGGTTTTCACCTGACACTACAGCACACTATACACATCATGTGCAGCGCGACAAGATGAGACGCCGCAATATCTGCAACAGGTTGAATTAGCTTGGCTTGGTAATAGGCAGAGGGAATTCTTGGTGGCTGACCTGGAATTAGATGAAATATGAGAAGCTATAATGCAAATAAACAATAGCAAAGCGCCAGGACCAGATGGCCTCGGGATAGAATTCTATAAAAGCTACATAGACACACTGGCTCCTTTCCTGATGGCAGTTTATAAGGAAGCTGCCCAAACGGGTACACTACCGCCTATTATGCTAGAAGCAATTTTGATATCACTACTGAAGCCCAGTAAGCCCCCGACTCTCCAGACTCGTACAGACCACTTTCACTGATAAATTGTGACATTAAAATCTTGGCAAAAGTCCTGGCCAATAGGCTCACACTTTTGATGGACAGACTAATTCGACCTGACCAAGCGGGTTTCATACCTGGCAGATCTACCTCGCATAACTTGCGGACCTTCTTCTCTATCCTGCATGGTTTCGACCAGGAGGAACAGGCGTTGGCGGTCTTCCTAGACGCCACCAAAGCGTTTGACTCCCTGGAATGGGGGTACCTTCTCGCTGTCTTAACACACATGGGATTTCCTCCGTGGTTTCTCATGTGGATTAAATTGTTGTACAACCACCCTGCGCTTCCTTGCTACTGAATGGAGAACGTTCCCCCGCCTTTAGCATTACCAGAGGCACGCGGCTGGGGTGCCCCCTCTCACTACTACTATTCGCTATAGCTATGGAAGCATTGACAGCTATGTTACGGCAGCACCACAAACCACATGCGCTAGACTACCCCACAAGGCTGGTATTGGTGCTGCTCTATGCGGACGATATCACGCTATATGTGCGAAATCCAGTAGATGGGCTAAAAGCTATGATACGCAAAATAATAAAATTTGGGGCTTTCTTGGGCATTACCATCAACTGGGGTAAATCCAAAATCATGCCGCTCACGAGCTGTACCGTTCCTTTCCTCTGATATGGAGCGATAGTTAGGTCCGAAATTTAGGAATCACTGTCACCAGAGATAGGGAAGAACTAATGTGTGCCAACTATGGGGTAGTTCTTGCCAAGGTAGAGGACCTGATCAATAAATGGATTGCCCTCCTGCTCTCTTTAGCTGGTTGGATAGCCTTAATGAAGATGGTCATCATACCCAAATTCCTAAACTTATTCACAAATATCCCTTTCTCACCGGGGCGTCCTTTCTTCACTCAACTGAAGAGTCAACTCATCCATCTTGCATGGGGTGGGAAGCAGCCTTGGATCAAATGGTGCACCCTCACATTGCCTTTCGCACAAGGTGGGTATGACACACCTGATTCTGAACTCTACTATCTCAGTGCTCAGGCACACTTCGCGGCATATTGGCTCACCCCTCCGCCCTTCATGACACATTTAGCCATAGAACAGGGCTTATGGCACCCCTACCTCTGGTGGGGTTCCTGGGGGTGGATGACAACACGGCCGGGGGTAAGGGGTCCACCGTAGCATGTACAAATTACGCATGGCGCGCCATCGCCAAAAGGTCCCAAGTCCCCATGCTGTATTCCTCGTTATTCCCACTATTTGACCAACATAACCTGCTCGTTACACGGGAAGGGATCTGTAAGCGTATGCTACTCAAACACGGCATACATACCTGGGAAAGCTTGTACATTCAAGGACAGTTCAAAACCGCGGCCGATTTTACAAGCAACACACCGCCCACCACTATGGACTGCTTCTTATCTCTCCGCTTGCGACAAGCTGTCAAAGCTGCCACCCCCGCGTTCCCAGAGGAACCTCCCACATTACTACCACTGCACCAAATATTACAGACGGGGGCACCACACGCAGTGTCCCGCATATATAAAGCCACAGCAGGGGCGGGGACACACAATACACTGAGAGCAAAACAGAGCTGGGAAGCGGAATTGGGGCACCCGATCATGGAGGATGCCTAGGGTTACAGCTGCCAGGAAACTGAACATAATACTGCCAGCAGAAGGTTTCGAATTATACATTTTAAATTACTTCATAGGATGTATTATACCCTGGTACAGCTCCATAAACTCCAACTAAGAGACAGTGACAGATGTGTCCGCTGTAGGCAGAAGGGAGCGGGCTTCCTACACATAGCATGGGAATGTCGCACCATAGCACAATATTGGGAGGAAGTGGGGAACGCCTTGGGAGACATGATAGAAACGCTGATGGTTCTTAAACCAGAAATGGGTCTCCTGGGATACATTCCTGAGCACAAAGGTCTCGTTAAAACATTTCTGGCAATAGCCTCACTTGTTGCCAAACGCAGAATTGCTTGTAGGTGGGGGAGGGGCAGAGCACCTAAATTTAAGGAATGGTTGCATGGCCTCACTTATTGCCAGGAACAAAACAATATCGATGCCGAGCTGCTATCCCCCGCTCCCGTCCCTGTGATGTCTGGAAGCCGCTTACTAGTTATCTGCTCAGAATAGCGGCAACGGACACGGAAGAAGGGGCTGCACTATCGCAACCCGCCCACCCGCCAAACTGAGAACGATAGGCCGCAAAGCCAGGAGGTCGACCACTAACGTGCCTGTTGTAGGATTTCGTCCACCACATATGCCTATGACAGCAGCCAAGCATTGGGCCCTCCATCTCGCACCTCAATCATTGTAATGTGATGCTAAGTCCATGGACTGCTAATGTAATGTCTACTATACCATGTCATTGCGTTAATGTTGTAATGGGAAAAAATGCCAATAAACAGAGTTTTCAAACAAACAAAATAAACCCCCTGGCTCTTGAGGGAATTAGTTAAGACTATAAAAGGCAAAAGTGCAAGGCAGATGATTTTTATAACCAGAGCATAGCAGCAGAGCAGGAGAAGCCATCCTTATTAATTGGGTGCTTAGCAGCAGAGTAAATGAGAACGCGAAAGGCAAAGGGCCGAGGAGTGCAAGAGAAAGTGCGAAGTGGAGCAACAACATTGTAACCACTGCAAAGGTTGTTATAATTGGCCTAAACATCCCCTAATACATTCATTTTTTTAGACAGCAGAGCAGATAAAAAGGTGCTTAGTGCGAGGCAGCAGACAGTTCGCCCGAGGCTGCTTTGGATGTTGGCTCTGAGCGTTCATCAAACAGTCAGTTTGCTTGCCAGAGCCGGTATGGAAAGTGCAAATGCCAAGGCAGCACAAGTTGGCCCCAGATGGCTGCAGATGTTTATGGTGTAGTAGCAGCTGTGCAGCGGTGTTCCTCCTGGAATTCCTCTTTGGGGCTCATGCAGGTAGAAAGTGCAAAGTGTATTAGAACAATGGATGATCCCTGCACTGCTTCAAATGTTCTATGGAGGCTGTTTAATGAGGAAGACAGATTTTAGGAAAGAGTTCAGCAACAAGGGTGGTGTTTGCGGCGCCTAATCTTGTTACGGCTAACTCTAGGAATTTAACTGTTTTTCAATTTACTGTGGTATTTTCTGGGTTCAGGCTGGGAATTTCAGCCTGGTGACAGGTTCGAACTCGCAAGCGTACTAGGGGGCATATTAGCAAGCGTGTTTTCGCCACTTTAGTGGTCCTTTTCGGCACTAAAGCGGCGATTTCATTATCGCACTATCATCAAGGCCTCGTCAACATGCATTAGCGCATGATATCTTGCGATATAAGCCGGTTTCGGGATGCATCACAGGCCAGTGATATATATCGCTAATTAGATGCAAAGTAGGCGTTCCTTACAAGAACTCCATTAAATAAGTTGCAAACACAACTTCGCTGTATTAGCAACGCTGGCCTGGACCCGCGAAGCGATCAAAAAAGTCCCGCTAATCGCGGTTATCGCTAGAAATTTACACCTAAAAAAAAGCTGATTTACCAATCTCTTCAATGGAAGGTGAATTGTCAGCTTAAGTACACACTTGCGTATCAGCAAGCATTCCAATATCGCAGGATTCAGACTGCTATCGCTGGTTTCCACAGATTTCACTGGATTTTGCATCGCCTGTGAGCGACGCAACGATAAAACACCGCTACCAGGGTGAGAAAATCCAGCGATATGCAGCGATACAATAAAACGCTCTAGCCCCGGTTTGCGATGATTATCGCAGATTGTAGATAATATGCCCCTAGGTCTCTCCAGAGTAACCCATTCATAGTGTCTTGCGGAGCTAGTTGAAGCCTATGACAAAGATTTAGAAATGTGCTGCTTCTGGCCCAGGACTGCTTTGTTATGTTGAACTCGAGTCTCATTTGTGCCGGTGATGCTTTTTTTGGCAGACGAAGAGCAGATTTATGGGTTTTAGTGATGGATATATCCAGCAGCATGGCCTCCAAATCCAGAGTGATTTCACTCCAATAAGACAGCATGGGAATTACTTTTGCTTTTATCAACTGAAGTAAGGGAACTAAGCTTGGTCCCTGAAATTTCTGGGCAAGGGGCGTGAGGGCGAGCATACGGCTTGTGCCTTTGTTTTTCAGGGAGAGCAAGTGGGATTTAAATGTTCCTTTATACTCGGCACCGTGCTGAAGCCATTTTCCGTTGAGGTGCCACCTACCGCAACCTGCTGTTTTCTTTTTGAAGATGATGTCATGGTTTTTGTATGGGTAATTTCAAGGCTGTCCTTGACAGTGTAAGAGTGTAGGGTGAAGAGTTGATGCTGAAGGACAATTTTGGTTTGACTTAGTAGCACAAGTTCGTCCGAGTAGAGCAGGTGTGTCATATGTTGACCTCTCAATTTGGAAGGGTGTCAGTTGACTTTGTCTAGCGCCTTCAACAGGTCAGCAATGTACAGATTAAAAAGCAGGGGGCAATTGCACAGCCTTGTTTCAACTCCGAGTCTGTGGAGATCTTTTTGGAGATGTATGTGCCGTCTCCTAATTTGGCCCAAACCCATGTGCTTAAGTACAGCTCCTCAGTTGGTCTTTGTGAGTTGGCTGGAAGACCACAAACCTGCAGTTTGCGCCACTGGGAAGCTCTGGGAATACTATCAAAGGCAGCTTTGAAGTCTGTGAAGCAGAGTAGAGCACAGATCCACTCCTGAGAACTTTGTCGCGCATTTGGGCCAGGGGAATCAGACTTGTTGTGGTACCACTGTTGTCTCTGAAGCCACACTGATTTCTGGGAATGATCTGTCCTTCATCGACCCAAGGAGTTAGGTAATTGAGCAGAAGGCTGGCAAACAGTTTGGCGTTGTGATCAATTAGAGCAATGAGGTGGTAATTGCAAGGCTCAGATTTCGATCCCCTTTGAAGGTTGGCTGAATGATCGATCCTCTCCATCAGTCAGGAATTCAGTTGTTTGCCAGGCAGTGTTCCACCAGTGGTGACATTGCCATAGACCAACATGAAGGATCAGATTCAAAGAGGGCTGTTGGAAGCCCATTTGAGCCGGGAGCACCATCTTTCCGCATTCTCTCCAGTTTGACTCTGCAGAGGTCTTCTGTTGATGTTGCATATTTATTTGGGATGTTATTCCCTGTCAATGTAGGAAGTGGACTTTTCTGTTACTCAAGTCCAGCCTGGTGGTGTGTCCCCACTCAACCGTTTATGAGCCTGAGGTCCAGAACTTCACAGTTTGACAAGAAGGACTCAGCCAATTTGCTCCAGCGGGTTTTTGCGGCCACTCTTTGAAACAGACTGTCACAGGTTATGTCCAATTCATTATCTTTCAGGCCCTTAATGCCCCCAAACAAATTTGTGGTGAAATCGCTGGAGAGCAGGATGTTTACCAGCTGAAATGTTATCTTGAGCTTGGTTATCATTGTTACAAGTCTGTTCAGTTTGGCTTTCTTTTTTGCTCTACTAGCATTTATGTAAACATTAATGACCAGGAGGGAGTGCTTCTCATGAAGATCATTTCTTGCACCCATGATTCTTTCAAGGGGGTCTCCTGCGTTATGCAGTGCATAGATGATGAGGTAATAATTGTTAGGCCACCCATTGAGCATCTGTAGCTGCTGACTTTGTTGGCAAGCTTTTGATATTCTATGTAGCCCATCAGAGGGACAGTTGTTTGAGCCCAGGTTTACTGAATGATAAGGATCTCAAAGTTACTCCAGAATGACACGATCTCTTCATCTTCAAGTTCTTGCACCAGGCTGCAAGTGTTCCAAGAGCAGATTTTTATTTTTGTCTTAGATGTGTGATGGGTGTTATGAATCTCGTCGCTTTGTCAGAAACTATTTTTTGCGGGGAGGGCAGTTGGCAACCAGTTACAGTCGATAGAATTGTTTTCCGAGTCTTTGAGACTTTGCGTTCCTTGTGCATTCTTAAAAACTGGCGAATGAGCACGCTTGGATATCGTTTTGCCTTCACTCTTTTGGGTGCAATTCCTCAACTTTCTAGTAGTGTTGTTTTTGCCAGGATTGGTTCCACCCATGAGTGAGAGACAAAGGTGACCAGAGTGGATTTCGATACTTAGTCCCCACGCGGTTGTAGAAACTATTGACAAGATATCTGAGGAATTTATGTTTCAGGATGGGGATTGATTGAAGTGGCTGAATGATGTTAACCCTATTTAAAATGTGATGCGGAACCCTCGTTTAGGTATTCAGGAATCAGCTTGTTATGCTCTGGAGATTCAAATGGGCGATTTTGGGAAGCCCAGGTAATTGAGTTTGCAAGAGGGGAACTATGTTGCGTGTTGGCTTTCTCACGGCTTGAGGACAGGGGGCCTCTCGTGGGATAGTTGAGCAGAGTTTCTTGATAAGTACAGACTTTGATGAGATGCTTAGAATTAGCTTGTTTACTGATAGATATGCCGTTGGTTGTGCGTCTTAGTTCCAGGGGCTCTGAGGATCTCAGTGGCTTAGAATTAGCTTGCTCACTTGTAGATATGCCGTTAGTTGTACATTTTAGTTTCAAGCGCTCTGATGATCCCAGTGGCACCCTGTGATTGTCTGCTTTGGGGTAGGTAGTGCTTTGAGCTTGCCATTCAATGGGGCCGGGCTCTCGGCTGCTCCTATCTCCCTCTGAAGGATCGTAAGAGGTAAGTTGATCAGGAATTGCATCCCAGAGTCTGAGGTGATCTGTGCAGTTCCGGTGGCTGGGACTTTTGATTCTGGGAGACACATCGCTTTTTCTTTTGAATGTTTAATGAATATTGGATATACCAACTCTTGACTTGCTAAAGTTGGTGATTAGTGAAGCTTGTTGTGCTGTTTTCTTAGACGTTTTACAGGTCCTTTTGATCAACTTGGCCTTGACTGAACTGCTTGGAGGGGTAGCAGTGCTTAATTTGAGCAGGTGCTTTCCGGTGCTCAGCACCAGCACCTAAGCCTCAGCACCGGTGCTTATAGCACCAGTTAAGGAGACACTCATTTGGAAGGCAGGTGATTTTCCACAGAATCACAGTATGGTGAGCTGCGCCGAGACTCAAACCTGGTTCTCCAGCTCCGAAATCAGAAGCTGTAGCCATTGGGCCAAGCCCTCTCCAGAATAATAAGTGCCGGGGCTCTAGTCAGGAGGCAGTTTGCCCCAGCACATTTCTCCTGTTAGCGCTGCCTCCTGAGGAGAGCCCTGGCACTTTTTATTTTGCAAATTAACCACTGAGGGGTAGTCTTTACTGTAGGCTTTTGGGGTGACTGTGATGGTGCAGTGACAGTACTGGAGGAGTCCCCTCCTTGAGAAGAGTGGGGGTAGTTACCCCCAGGTCTTTTGCCTTAGATTTGTTAGTGTTCTTATGTGCGCCTTGTTGCATGTCTCTGGTTGGCTGCGCGTCATTTCCCCTAAGTACAACATTGGGCGAACTGTACTGTGCCCTGTGGTCTTGTAGCAGGGCTTCCATGGTTTGTGGCAAACTGGACAGTGTGTTCAGTATTGGGGAGCATGGGCAAGAACCCTGGAGAGGCTTTACACTGGGCCGTGGCTGATTGCGCACACTTAGTCAGGCTATTTAGTGCTTCCAGGCGATGCCTGTGATTAGAGTGGCGAGATAACTTAAAATATCCACCTGAGCATCTAGCGTGGACTGAGTGGTAGGTCATGGCGTCTACCATTGATTGTATGGTGCTAAGCTGGGAGGACCATTTGCCAGTATTTTATAGGGAGGGAGAAGTAAGGGCTTCTCGAGTTATGGGCAAATTGTTGTAGTCTGAGGACGATAATTGGCTCAGGATTGGATCTGTGCTACTGGCATGTCCTGCTCAGGTTGCATGTGGGGGCTCAAGGAGGATAGAGGTGCACTGGGAGGACTAGGTTGAGTGCCAAACTGAACTGACTGGGCCATGTACGACTTATATTGTTGTTCTTAATTAAAATCAACTATGTCAGGCTGTGTTTGGCCATTCTCTGGACTGAGACGCTCTATTCCATCAGGCTACTATGCATGGTTGACACTGTGGCTGGTGCCTGCAGCTGTCAGTGCTGTGATGTCTGGAGGGCCAAAGAGCCCGCTCTGATCCTTCCGGATAACCTGTCTACTGGGTACTGGTGATTTTGGGGTTGCCAGGGTTGAAGCGCATTCCAAGAGCATTCAGCCAGTTCCCTTTTCTATGATGAGGGAGGGCAGACATTGTATGCACCACGGCTTGTTTGTCTGGGCTTGGGGTGAATATGTAGGCATTTACCCCCCTGCAGCTGTTGCTCCCTCCTGAGGTAGTCCCTCAATAGAAAGGATGGAGTGACTCTCCTTGCTGGCTGAAGTCAATATTTTTGTGAAGCAGTTCATGATTTGAATCACTATAGCTGTCGGAGGGAAGGTCTTTGTGTGAGTCAGTGAGGTGGAGGAGTTGGTGTCCGAAATGAGGTACAGATCTAAGTCACTTTGGATTTTCTGACAAATGGTGTTGGTTACATGAGCCCTGATTTTTCAGACCTCATCCTTATCTGGTTGCATTTTACTGTTGGAGCAAAAGCGGTGGCAGAGGTGGCTTCTTGGCTTGACCTCTTGTCTGGTTACTAGGCTGTACTCGGCTAGTTGCAGTATCTTCTTGCTGCCTGCGTGCCTTGGTGATTTGTGTTTGATGCGTGCCTGGCGACCCTTGTCACCGGGCCCAAGGAAGGCAGGAGGGCTCCCTACCAAGGGGAAGCCTAGGGCTAAGCCTAGGAGAGGTCTGGCAGTTTGCACACCTGGCTACTGCTGGTTGTTTAGCTGACTGGAGGAGTGGAGCTATAGGGCACACCTCCTCCCACAGAGACTTACCAGTTTGAACTTTGGAGGGCTCAATGCGTTAAATGGTGAAGTCGGCGTGCTGAGGCTGCTAGCATCCGTGGACTTAAAGAATGTTAGCAGAAGACTTGTGCTATTTACAGATGAGGCAAAGAGATGGATGGCGGATGGTGGAAGAAACTGACCTGCTAGGATGCTGGTGTCCAGTGCGTGCAGGACCTGCTGGGGGCAGCTATGGAAGGGGTTGGGAGGCAGGTCTGGAGAGGTCTAGGGGGATGCGGGACGCAAGCCGGACCGTCTTCTGGCTTGGCTGCCTATGCTGCATGCCTCCTCTCCCTGTCGTGGACCCCCTAACAAGGGTCTTACGCCACAGAGGTCTGCACTTGTACTTGCCAAGAACACTGTATGCTCACCTTCCTTCTGTCGGCTCCCCCTCCTTTCACCTTTACCCAATCCTTCCTCTCCTTTCTCCTTCTGAAAGCCACCACAACTTGGCCTCTACATGGCCCCCTCGCCGCCATCATCAGACAGCATGGGCTCAGCATTGTATCCTACGCCGACGACACCCAGCTCATCCTCTTACTCACGAAGAAGCCCGAAGACACCAGACTCTGTTTCCAGGAAGGAATGAAGAATGTGGCAGCCTGGATGAAAGACAACTGTTTGAAGCATAACTCAGAGAAGACCGAGGTCCTCATCCTCGGACCCTGCACCTCTGCCTGGGACAACACCTCGTGGCCCTCCACCCTCGGGGACCAACCCATCCCTACAGACCACGCACAAAACCTCGGCAACATCCTCGACTCCTCCCTCTCCATGAACGGACAGACCAACGCTGTCGCCTCCACCAGTTTCAACTGCCTACGCATCCTCCGCAAGACCTTCAAATGGATCCCCCTGACTGCAGAAGGACTGTCACCCACGCACTCATAACCAGCAGACTCGACTACGGCAAAGCCCTATATGCCGGAATCAACAGAACCCTTCTACACAAACTCCAAACCATCCAGAACGCCGCAGCCAAGCTCATCCTCGGGACTCCGTGTCATGAACACATGACCCAATACCTACGAGGCCTCCACTGGCTCCCCGTGGAGAAGCGGGTCAACTTCAAACTCCTTACCCACGCCTACAAATCCCTCGACAACATCGGACCCAAATACCTCAACAAGAGAGTATCCTTCCACGTACCCAAGAGGAACCTCCGCTCCGCTGACCTCGCCCTGGCAGAGGTCCCCCGCATCCGCAGAAACAGAACAGGCGGGAGAGCCTTCTCCTACATCGTGGCCAAGGCCTGGAACGATCTCCCTAAGAACATCAGATGCTCCCCAACCCTGCACATGTTCAGGAAGGACCTCAAGATCTGGCTCTTCGACTGATCCGGAGCTGCTTCCCCCACCCCCAGCGCCTTGAGACTCACACAGGTGAGTAGCGCTCTTTATAAACCCCTGATTGATTGATTGATTGATTGGTTGCTGCCTTAAGGTTCCTGTGTTTGTAGTCATGTCACCTCTACTTGCACTCCAGTCTATTTGTTTGTAGAATGCAGTTTATCTTGTCCACTATGGATTGCCAAATGGCATCCTTCCTTGCTAACGGCAATTTTGAGGCAGCAAATGTGGTGTTCATTCTTTGTCACTTCACTCATCAGTATGTGGTTCTCCTCATCATTAAAGTTGCACTTCCTATTCCTTTTCCTTGGGGTGATGGCTGATCTTCAGGGTTGGAGTTATTACCCTCCTGGCTCCCTAAGGCTCCTTCCATGGTTCTCTGTATTGAGGAGTATTTTTGTGTAGATTGCATTGCTTTTTCAAACATTCCCGCTAGGCAAAGCACTTCTGCGAGACGCAATGCTGATTTACATCATGTAAAGGTGCTTTATGACATGCAAATCAACTTTGCATCACATAAGTTGTACTTGCATCGAAATTCCTGACGCATCTCAGGACCTTGTTCCATGGTGCATAGCCCCATAAATGTGGCGCATCCACGATGCAGGGATAAGTCGCAACACAGCGCAGAAATTTCTGATGAAAAATTGCACAAAGCAGAGCCAAAAAACATTTATGGAACAAGCTGAGCACAAGTCATCAACTGTCACCTGCACACAGGGTTACCTTTCAATGTCCAGACTTAAAACATGTTAAAAACCTCTACACGGGTATGATGTATGAGGAGAACACGCGTTTTGTAAACACTTACACCCATTAGCTGGACACAGGCTGTACAATATTAGGTAGAGACGTTCTATGGTAGTTACCCACCACTTAAAACAAACTAACACACTCATTGGATGATGTCATCAGTGATGTCATCAGTGATGTCATTGAACATGTCATGAGTGATGTAGTATGTGATGTCAAAAGTACATGGCGGGGCAAAACGGTATAGATAGCTCTGCTAACTATAACTGCTGAAATTCTTTTTTTTTTTTGTTCAAAACATTAATGTTGTCCCTGGCAAATTCACCTAACTATAACAATACTTTGAGCTTTGTTTTTTTCAATGAATTTCTAAGGTTTTTCAAAAACAAAAACAGATCTATGTATAAGACCTAACTATAACGTTAATTTAACCTTTATTTTTTTCTGTGAAGTTCTAGTTTTTTAAAATTATAAAGTAATATTTTATTAAATTACATAAAGTCAACTCCTGCGGTACATGGACTTTGGGCTGAAATCCTTTACAAAAGGGGAGGGTGCTGTGCGGCCCCGCCTCCTCGTGTCATTAAAGGAACCCTAAGAGCCCACCACCTGGGCCAAAATTCAACAAAAAGGGGGAGGGGATGTTGCGTTTCCACCCTACCTGAGCCTTTGAAAAGGCCCCAGGGACCCCACTCCCCCAGAGCTGCTAACTTTTCAAAAAGGGCCACCCCCCTCCCATACCTATTAAAGGCCCCTGGAAGCCCATACCCTGGGACAGTCTCACTTGCCGTGTCCTGAGGAGCCCACCCCTCTCGATACATAGTAGTTTCACTGCCTGCACAGGCACGGAAACTTCTGTTTGCTCCTGCGTGGCGGGAGCATTTTTAAAACTCCCACCAAACAGGAGCAAGCACAATATTGCTCCTACCTGGAAGGGGCAGCTATTTATGCTGCTCCCCCCGGATGGGAGCAATCTCTTGATCTGTTTCCCTGTCCACGTCAGTGCGGGCAGGAAACAGATTAAAAGTCTGCTCCAATCCATTTTTAAAGCGCCCTTCAGCTGGGAGCCAGTGCACGCTGGGAAAATACAGTGTCCTGGGGTGGGCTCCCTGGGAAACAGCATGTGAGCTGGACCCAGGGGATGGGATACCCAGAGCCATAGAAA
Organism: Triturus cristatus; assembly: GCF_964204655.1. Lineage (NCBI taxonomy): Eukaryota > Metazoa > Chordata > Amphibia > Caudata > Salamandridae > Triturus > Triturus cristatus. The sequence goes on from NC_140590.1 coordinate 564,744,461, forward strand.
GCTCAGGGAGGGGGGCCATGCAACCACCTCTCTTTTCAAAAAGGTAGCGCCCCTGGGGGATGGGTCCCCAGGGCTTTTTCAAGGCTTGGGGAGGGGGCCCTCGGCCACATTTCCTCCTGATGATATTTTAGCCCTGAGGGGGTAGGCTCCCCAGGGCATGTGACAACTCGGGAAGAGGGCTGCGTGGCTCCCCTTTCCTTCTTTTTTGATGATTTTAGCCCGCGGGTGGGCTCTCCAGGGCCTATAATGGCTCAGGGAGGGGGCGTGCATCCTGCTCCTCTTAATGAAAGAAATCTGCCCAAATGACATTTTTTTTCCTGATCCCGCAGGAGTCCTGCAAAGATTGCAGATTTTTTGTTTGTTTTTGGCCCAAGGGAGTGCCCCTCTGGGTTCCCCCTACCCATGGGGCCTAGAGGACAGGGTATTTCTACCATGTCCCTATATTTTTATTTTTATTTAACACTTCAGGTCAGGGGACAAAGTCCCTGAGTTCTGAAATGGCTGTCTGCAACATTTTTCTGATGTTGCTTGTAGCAAATTAGAGCACTCACTCCCGCTGGAGCAAATTGGCCCCAGGGAAAAAAAGCTCCCTGGGCCATATCAGAATGCTCTATTCTTGAATTGACGCTCCCGCAAGACTCTCTCGACCCTCTCGTGAACGCAACAGTCCAGATACACAAATAGGTTTGACCCTTAATTTCTAAAAAACTATTGAGAGGATTTACACAAAATCACAAAAAAACTTCAGACAAATATCTAACTTGCTGCAAAATTTGTGTAATTCTGGTCAGCAGTTTTTGCTGTAGCCCTGCCTAAAGAAGTCTATGGAAAATGCATGGGGATTTAGCATTTTGGGACCCCCCTTTTTTCTCGACCCTTCTTGATGGATCACCCTGAAACTTTCCATGCACAAACTAGCTGAAAAGAGCACTTTTTTAAAAGGTTTTGTGGCGATTTGTTAAACAGTGCCATGACCACGACAATTAAAAAAGTTACTTGCACTATTCAACTATGAAATGAGGCACTAACTGCCCTTTAAACATTTACAAACAATAGCTCGTTTCAGAACATGTACATGTGCTGTAATATATAGCGCACTTTTAATTTAATTTGTGTTTGTATTTTATGCTTTCAATAAGCTGAAATAATAAAGTATTACTTGAAGTAACCACAGTGAGGAATAGTTCAGATTCAATCTGTGAGTTGGTTAAGTACCCCAGGGGACACTAACCAGTACATTAACTAATATCACTTAAGAAGTATACAGAAGAAGGAACCCATAGGTGTACAAGATAATTCTCCAATGAGGCAGAAGCTATAGAATGGGCCTTGTTGAAGCAAGGTCAGATTGGAGCTGATAAAGTATTGCTGCTTGAGTTGTTACGCTTTGCATTTTTCCATAGTTACTTTGAATGGAAAGGAATGTTTTATGCACAATCAGAGGCGTAGCTAGAGCTTGTGGCGCCCGGGGCTATCCCTCAGATTGCCGCCCCTTGGGGGGGTCGGGGGGGGTTGCTGGGGAAAAATGACGCCAAGCACTCGAAAGAGGACCGAGAGACACGTAGTATCGCCGCTAATAGTTACCTCGGTCATGCAAGTTACATGCACATACATGACACGGTCCAAGGCTACACAGTTGATTACACCGGTGACTGGCAGTGACTGGCAGTACAAAAGAGAACACACAGACTGCATGATCTATCTGGGGACTGAGAAAAACCGCATGTGACATCCATCAGAGAGCTGCGTGAACAATTACCTGGCAATCCCCTCTGCACAATGCAAACATGCACATACATGACACTGTTCAGGGATCCATCATCTACAGCTGACATTAAATGACCATTCATCATCATGGTCCCCCCATTAAAGCAGTGCACATTGTGATCTGCATGGTACATGTTCTTTGCAGCAGGCATATTAACCCTCTGTGCTACCTTTCCAGGAGTCAACCCTTCCACTAGACAAAACTGGGATCTCTCTCTAGGAAAAACATTAATCACCGAAGTTATCATGACATTTTTATTGTTTCTGAAAATTGCTGGAGGCCAGGAAGGTGGCAGCAAGTTTTTTTTAAAACCATAATATACTTGCAAAAACTATGCACCCACCCGAATTGGGTACCCAGTGCGGTCACACCGTTCGCATCACCCTAACCTGCTCAAGGTTCATGTGACCTCAGTGACAGAGTCACAGCGACTAGATCACTGTTGCTCTAGGGTGTGCTGCTGTGTAGGCCTGCCCGCAAGACTGGAGATGAACTTCAGTATGGATTGTGGTGGACAGGCCTTCAAGGTTAACTCACAATTTACACCACTAGGGTACACCTGCTTGTGCTAAGACATCAAGCCTTCTTAGGGCTAGTGGGGCCTTGTAAGGTCTAGCATGGGAATATGCTCCCTCAGTAGAGTGGTCTGGTGGACTGGTCATGAAGGCTGAACCCAGTTCCCCAGTTCCAAATTCGACAGCTCTGGCCATAGTGCCACATCCTCTCCCCCACTGAACACCATACTGCCCCACTGAGAGAAACTCACACTGCCTTCAGCTACAACCTAATTGTGCCCGCTATAAACACTTGGATGTGGCTCAATTAAAATTATGCACTTGATAAGAGTAATATGCTGACAAAAAAAAAAGTAAAAGCAAACACTCATAGGGAATGCAAGATTAAGTAAAGCATGTGAAATGTAAGCAGAAACAACATGGTTACCTTAACGATCTATCACTCACTATTCAGAAATCAGCAAGTGGTTTTACCTGAAAAGTTAAGGACATGACTACAGGGCCCTGAAGGGAACCGTTTCAGTGTCCATTGCTTATATCCTTAATAAACGTAAGCAGTATGGTTTAAAAAGGCCACATCCATAAACAGAGCTATGGTACACATTTTGTTTTCCAATCCATCCATCAACCAGGTATTGCAGTACCTCCAGGAATGGTGCACTTCCCCACCTGGGGACAACAATGCTGTTCAAAGAAAGACGAGAAAACAAAAGTAGCGCTTCACTGCAAAGTCTGTAAAGTGAGGCTGATGTGTTTGGATGTGAATAAAACCAATCTGGCCACTTTGCAACCACTCTGTCTTGCTTTATTTAGTTATGTATTTATTTTTCATATTTAAAACCTTCTATTTCTCTCCATCCCGCTGCACTTTCAAATAGAAAAATGTCAGAAAAAGGGCATTTCCCGCAAGAGTGTTTTTCTTTTTTGGATCCATTTCACAGGGAAGCAACTAAATGAAAGAAGGAAAGAGGTTGTGAACCGTTTCTTCAAGTTACGGTTTTCAGTAAGTGAGGAGCAAGACAGAAAGAGAGGGAATAATAGGAAGAGAGGGGGGGACAGCTGCCCGCACAAAAAAAGAAGAGGACATTAACCGAGTCCTAATCCTTCTCTGCCCGTCCCCGAACATCCACGAAAGCAAGCCGAGCCTTATCTGAATGCCTTTGTCCGCCCCCAAAATAGTGCCGCCTGGGGCGGGCCGCCCCCACCGCCCCCCCTAGCTACGCCACTGTGAACAATGCAATGGAACTTCCATGGGTTTCGCCGGAGCGCCTTCGTAAGCCAATATTTTTATGGCGAAACTGGAACATGAACATTTTCTCAAGAATCAAAACTGCACACAACACCTGGTTCTCTTTAAAAGATATATATAGATGACATTTTAGTCATCTGGAAAGGTGATTTGATCAGCCTGGAGAATAACATCATTGAGCTCAATCAAGTGCACAACCACATTAAATTCACTCATCACATTGATAAAAATCTTATAGCGGATGTACTGATTCAAATTGACTCTGGAAAGATGCAAACTAACGTGTTTACCAAGGAGACTGATAGAAACAACTGTTTGCATTTTAGGAGATTTCATCAAGATTCGCTTAAACCTCATCTCCCTTATTCTCAATTTATCAGACTCATAAGGATAACATCTGATCCAGAAGAAGCTCATGTCACTATTAATCAATTCGCCGTTAAATTCCAACAACGTGGTTATCCAAAAAAAGTGATAGATGACGCTATCCAAAGAGTTTCAACCCTCAACAGAGATTCTTCATCGGACAGAATCCAAGCAGATTAATCCCATCATTTGTGTTTTGAAACACTCAACTCAATCCCATTTGTTTAAGTCAATCATAATGAAGAACTGGTCAATTATTCAAACAGAACCAGACTTCAAACAGTTGTGTCCGCAACGTCCAACATTCGCGTTTCAACGATCAAACAATCTCAAAGAACTATTATCAAAGAGACAAGAGTCTGTTGAAAAGGTTTATAAAGGCATGCAAAAATGCATGAACTGTGTACATTGCAACAACGTGATAACTGGAAATTTGTTTGTGCATCCCACCAAAAGTACCAACTTAAAGCTTCAACATTCCAGTACATGTGATACTGCCAACGTAATTTATGCTTTGAAATGCCCATGTGGCAAAATTGACGTGGGTAAACAGAACGTAAAGTAAAAGTACGTGTTGGAGAATACAAAAGTAACATTAGAAATCACAACATGAAATCTACTGTAGCGACCTACTGGAAAAAAGCGAGACACAACATCTCACAACTCCGCTTCGCCATACTAGAGGCACTTAAACCCAAGCAGGGCACTGATCCTCAGAAGATGTTGGCAAGATCAGAATTGTTTTGGACAAAAAACCACATGCCATGCAACTGCATGGGATGAATGACAGGCTAAAATATAACAGTTTTTATAGCCATTACTCTGTACTGTTAAAAAGGAGTCTCTGATTGAGTTTCTGTTTAGTATGTCTATGTTTTAATTTTTGACTGGCATTTGATTCAGCCTGATAATTGTGTGTTTATTTTCGATTTTAAGTACCATTGCATACCACTGATATTCTCTCATTTATAACGGTAGCATCTACCACGGCTTCCATTGTTATAGTGTGTTCGCTTCTCAACTAACTTTATTTACACATGGTATCCGTTCATCAGTAAGCACTTTTTCTTTCAGATGTTCTGAGCACGACGTCTACCAACGCTCCTGGTGATGTAGTCAGGATCTTTTCACCGTCCCGGTAAGCTCAGCAGTTTTCAGTTTCTGGAACGAATGATTTTTAGCTCTCAATTTTATGTTATAGCCTCGTTTTTTACCAGTCTAATGAGATATGTTTATCTTCGCCACAAGCGATTGTTTGAATGTGCGCTTAATGCGGTAATGGTTTAAATAGCGGGACCATTTATCACCCCGGCGTATTTAGACTTTTAGTTTAGTAGACCCAGGGGCATATTAGCAACGCTTTGCGATAAATATCGCAAAGCACGCTTAGTGCTCATTTTTTATCGCCATATATCGCTGGATCTTATTGCCGAGATAGCGCGTTATTAGCAACGCGTATCTCCAAGGCGATATTAAATCCAGCGATAGCTGTGATAACATGCTGTATCGCGGGAAAGCAAGCGATGATTTCCCTGCGATACTGCAAACCTTGCTGATAGGCAGGCATGGACTCAGCCATGCAATCCACCTCCCATGTTAAAGATGGCTAAGCTGTATTTTTAGCAGCTGTTAAAAACCTGCGATAAAGGGGGCTTAGCGCGGCTTACAAGCTCGCATCGCGGGTCTTGTGCAGCCTTGCTAATATCGCGAAGCTGTATCAGCGAGTGTTTGCCAAGGAATTGTGTGGAGGAACGCCCACTTTGCATGTCATTAGCGATAAATATCGCTGACATGCAAAGCGGCACCAAAATGGTCGCTTTCGCCATAAAGGTGTCGCTAACAACTGTTAGCGACAGCTTGCTAATAGGGCGATAGAAATATCGCCGCTTTAGTGGCAAAAAGTGCCTCTAAAGCGGCGATACCGCCCTTGCTAATATGCCCCCCAGTTTCTCTACACACAAGCCACAGTACGCGTTCTGAACATCACGTATCGTATCCGTTGTTCACGCTTATCTGGCCTTCGTTAAGAAACCTTCACGGATCTTGAGCACTGCTTTGCTTGGTTTTGCACGTTTTGGAGTACGGTTTTTAAAAGCACAGCAATCCAATCATGTGAGCATGATTTCACATTTTCCACAGAACCTTTTGTTTGGCAGGTTGTAACCGGTTACTCAGTGCTTTGCTTTTTTAGGCTGCACGATTGTCACAAGCTAATGATGACGTCATTAATGCTGGTTAGATAGTAATGACCCAGTGGACTGTTCTTGAAAAGTCTTCTGTTTCATTTATTTTGCAAAACTCATTGAAACGACCCCTGATGAAGGGTCATGCTCAGACCCGGACTGCAGTAGGATATATGATTTTGGCTTTCAACTGAGTATGATTTGGCTAAAAGGAACCATTGATGTAATGCCACGAATTCTTTGAATAAATCATATACGACGTTCGAGCAACAGTTTAAAGTGTGTGAACTGATTGAAATTGCTCTAACGCTGTTAATAATATTTTTTGTTATTGGATACGTGCTCCAGTCAGCTTGGAGGGATTCTCCCTTCCAGCACACTTGTCGCTTTGTGTAGTTGGCGCCTTTGGACACGGCGCACTGGCACGGATGCACAGTGATTAAAACTAGATTCTATTTGTTTATTCAGCCACAACCACGAGTGCAGCGAGTGCACACTGGCAGCGTTTTCTTAATACCACCATTGTGACAGGGTGAGCAGATAGCCAGAATTGCCACCATTCTGCCATGTCCAGCGTTTAAAGTGTGGGGCAGTGGGCAAAATACACGCTCCTAACTTGCACACACACAAACCATTGTGTAACAGGGCCAACTTTTTACCAGGAATCACCACAGTTGTAGCAGGGTGTGCTTGTTATCAGAGATTACAACCATTGTTCCATGAGAAGCCTGATACAAGAGATTACCACCACTGTGCCAAGGCAACGTTGTACCAAAAATTGCCACCATTGTGCCAGAGCAAGTATGTTGTGGGTGAATGCAGCCATTGTGCCAGGACCAGCAATCTATCAGTGATTACCACCATTGTGCCAGAAACAGCATTTTGCTACTGATTACATCGTTTTGTGAGGGCCAGCATGTTGCCAGGGATTACCAGCATTGTGACAACATTTTACCAGGAATAGCATCTATTATATCAGGGCGAGCATGTTGTCAGAGATTACTGTCCTTGCTCAGGTCAGGTATTTAGCAGCAATTATACCCATTATGCCACAGGATGTTACCAGAAATAACCACTATTGTGGCAGGACAGGTATGATAGCAGGAGTTACCACCATGTGTCAGGGCTAGACTTTTACCAGGAGTTACCACCGTTATGACTGGACTAGCATGTTTCCAGGAATTGCCAGCACTGTGCAACAGTTAGCATTGTTGACAATTACCATTATTGTGCCAATGTGTCCAATAATTAGCATTGTTGTGGCAGAGAGAGCACTTACCAGGGATTATCACCATTGTGCCAGGGCCAGCATGTTGCTACGGATTACTACCATAAAACAAGGGTCTACGTTTTACCCGAAACTACCATCATTGTGCTAGGGCCTGGATTTTACCAGGAATAACCACCAATGAGCTAATAAATTCGTGTTGGCAGGGAATATGATCATTGTGCCAGGGCAAGCAGATAGCCAGGAATTACCACCATTGTGCCATGTCCAGAATTTTATGGTTGGGCTAGTGGGCAATACACTTGCTCCTAACTCGCACACACAGATTCATCTGCACAGACACAAACATGCACAGAAGTGCACTCCATATTCACACACTTACACATACAATTACATGTACGCACAGACATAAGCGCACTTGCACACGCATCCAATGCAGAAACCTTTTTTAGGTGGAAGCCTACTTCGTTGTCTGGTTTGCTAACTTCATCTTGGGGACATTCTGAATCCTACCCTGGTAATGCATTATTTCCATTGCTTACCATTGGCTTTGTGTTTTGTAACTCACATTTGCATGCTTTCTATTTGCTGGCTTTATTTATTTTAGGCCGTCCAGCTTACTGTGTTCTTCCACTCTACGCCACTACATTCTATGCCACTCTTCTCTCCAACACTTCACAACACTCACTCTACGACAGTCCCTAACACTCTATGCCAGTCCACTCCACTCGACTCTACAACACTCATCTCTATGCTACTATACTCCATACTACACCGCCACTCCACACTATGCCGCTCCACTCTGACACTTTTTTCCACTCTACACTACGCTATGCCACTCCAGTCTTTAGCATGCCACTCTACTCCACTCTACACCACTCTACTCCACTCTATGCCACTCTACATCACAACACTCCATTCCACTGTATGCGCCGCCACACCAGGCCCCTCCACTCTGTGCCACAAAACTCTATGACACAACACTCCATGCCACTCCACTCTACCCCATTCCACTCTACTCTATGCCACTATAAGACACTCCACTCCATTCTATAACACTCTACTTCACACCACTCTATGCCATTTTACTCTACTCCACTATATGCCACTCTACTCCACTCTATGCTACTCTACTCCACTCTATGCCCCCCTAGTCCACTCAGCTCCACTCTACACCACTCCACTTTATGCCACTCCACTGTATACCCTGTCAGTACATGCCACGCCCCTTCATCATGTGCCACTCCACTCTACACCATGCCACTCTACTCAACTCCACCCCATTCTATGCCACTCTTTTACACTCTAGGATTCTCTCTGACACTTCGATTTAGGCCACTTTGTTCCACTCTATGACACTCCACTGTACAACACTTCACTCCACTGTGCGATACTCCTCTCCACTCTATGACACTCTACAACACTCTATTCCACACCACTCTTCAATACCACTCTTCTCTACGACACTCCACTCTATGCCACTTTATGCCACTCCACTCCATGGCACTCCACTGTAAGGAACTATATGCCACTTTGCTCCATTTTAAACCACTCCATGCTACACCACTCGATTTTGACATTTTACTCCACTCCATTCTACTCCACTCTATGGCACCCTACTCCACTGTAGTCCACTTTATGGCACTCTACTCCACTTTACTCCACTCTATGCTATGCCACTCTATGCCCCTCCACTCTACACCACTCTACTCTACTCTATGACACTATACTGCACTCTATGCCGCTCCACTTTATAATGTTCCACTCTATGACACTCTACATCACTCCACTCTAAGCCCATGCAGTCCCCTCCACTCTAATACAACACTCTATGACGTGATACTCCACTATACGCCACTCCACTCTACTCCACTCCAGTTCTCTACTCTATGCCACTCCACTCCACTCTACACTATGCCACTCCACTCAATGCCTAACTCTTCCACTTGATGCCAGGCCACTTTATTCAACTCTATGCCACTCCAATCTACGACACTCCACTCCACTGCATGACACCCCACTGTACTCTATGACACTCTACTGCATTCCACTCTACTCCACTCTACTGCATGCAACTCTATGCTACTCTTTTCTACAACAGTTCACTCTAGGCACCTCCACTCTATGCCATTGCACTCCACTCTATGCCACTCCACTCTACAATATTACACAACACTCCACTCTATGACACTCAATGCCACTTTGCCACCCTTTATGCCACTCTATGCCACTCCACTCTACAACACTATGTGCCACTTTGCTCCATGTTGTACCACTCCATGCCACACCACTCCCTTTGACATTTTATTCCACTTTGTGGCACCTCACTCCACTCTACGGCACTCCAGTATACTTAACTCCACTCTATGCTATGCCTCCCTATGCCTCACCACTCTTCATCACTTCACTCTATGACACTCCACTCTATGACACTCCATTCTACACCACTCTAGTCCACTTTATGCCACTTAACGCCATTCTATGCCGCTCCACTCTGACACTCCACTCCATGAGACTCTACACCACTCCACTCTATGCCCCTCCACTCAACGACACTCTACGACATGACACTCTATGGCACAACTCTACTCTCTACAGCACTCCACTCCACTCTATGCCACTCCACACCACTCTTTGCCACTTCACTCTAGGCCACTCTATGACACTCCACTCTACAACACTCCACTGCATGACACTCCACTCTATGACATTCCACTCCATGATACACCACTCTCTGCCACTCTACTCCATTCCACTCTATGACACTCTACTCCACTCTATGCCACTTCACTCCAGGCCACTCACTCCACTCTATTCCACTCCACTCTGTGACAGTCTACTCTATGACACTCCAGTCTACGAAGCTCCATGGCACTCTACAATCATTGTTGCCACTCTGTGCCACTCTACTCCACTCTATGACATCACTCTACCTCACTTTACCCCCTCCACTCTGTCGGTGTGCTGTATTCCACTCTATGCCTCTCCACAACATTCTACTCCACTCTGTGACACTCTACGCCACTCCTCTTCACTCTACACCACTCCACTCTAATCCACTCCACTCTACTCCACTTTATGGCCTTCCACTATATGCCCCTCCACTCTACGCCGCTCCACTCTATGCCTCTCTACTACACTCCACAATGCTCTACTCAACTCCATGTCACTCTAGTAAACTCTATGCCACTCCACTCTATGACTCTCCACTCTATGAGCCTTCACTCTATTACCCTCCACACCACGCTACTCCACTCCACTGTACTCCACTCACCGCCACTCCACTCCATGCCACTCTACTCTACGAAACTCTACACCTCTCCACTCTACTCTATGCCAATCCACTCTACCCACGACACTCTTCGCCCCTCCAATTTATGCCCCGCTTTCACTCTATACCACAACACCCTATACCCCTCTACTCCACTCTATGCCTCTCCACTCTACGCCCCTCCAACTCTACTCCCCTTCACTCTTCGTCCCTCCATTCAATGTTCTTTCACCCTGGCCACTCTACTCTATGCCACTCTACTCCATTTCACTCTACTGTAATCCACAAAACTTCACTCTACGCCATTTCACTCTACTGTAATCCACAAAACTTCACTCTACGCCATTTCACTCCACTGTAATACACAACAATTCACTCTACTACACTCTATTCTATGACATTCCACTCTAAGACACTCCACTCTGTGACAATCCACTCCACGCCACTCAACACTGCACTACTCCACTCTATGCCACTGCACAACACTCCACTATGCACCACAAACTTTTAGTCATGCTGAGCAGCAGGCATGTTGGTGTACATCATGGCTAAAACACATTGTATAGGCAAGACCTGTTGACTCTGCCAATGCTTGTTTTAACGTACCTTTCGTCCTAACTCCTGCTGCCGATTTTCTTTTTCCACAAGCTCTCACTCATGCACCGTCCACCTGGTGCTCCATGGAGGGGGAGAAGGAGAGGGAGCACATCAGACAGCCTGTGATAGAGGAGGGGAGCTGGAGGGTGAAGGGAGAAGTAGGAATGAGTGCCGGCGGGGCTGGGGTGAGTACTAGAGGCAGACGCGTATCTTCAGGGGGGGGGGGGGGGGGGTGGAACACCCCGGCCCCAGTATTCATTTTTAGTCGGGTAACTTGTCCCCAGTAGCTGATAGCTCTGATCTGGAATGTGCAAGGAGACTGTTCACCGGGGTGCAGAATGAGACGTTGTGACAGGGCTCAGACAGGGCGCAGATGTGAACAGATGTCGACGCTGCGCACGGACACCGGGGAGACCAGTGATCTCATGTAGTGGATCACAGACAGCAACGGTCGGATTTGCGGACAACACTTCTGGGGGCAATGGGGTTTCTCGACCTGTTACTGAAATAGCTTTTCTTAGGGAGGCAAAATAAAACATTCAGACTCTCAGCTGGATTGTAAGGCAGTGATACTCAAAGTACGGCCCGGCGGGCGCATGGGCAGCAGCAGCACTGAGCTGGCGTTTACTCAACTCAGCACAAACATTTAAAAAAATGTTAAATAAACAGCAAGCCCATATTTAAAGGTTAATTGCAGTGAAGGAAAGAAAGTAGCTAGGCCCTTAACTTTAGAAACACCTTCATTTTTAAAGACCACAAGCGTGTAAAAATGATAGTCTATTCAAAATTCAAAAAGTGTATTTCATTTCAATATCATTTAGAACCATTTAACCGTAGTAAATCAGATTATAGCAGTACATGCAGAGGTAGTTTTTTTAAGCGATTGTTTTCAAATATGAATTTATAAACTTTCATTCACCCTCCATATCCCCTCCAACCTGACAACAATACAATTAGTGATTACATTCAGACACAGGAGATTTTGTACAGCATGCATCATAAAGTCATGTATTTCGAGGTCCTCGAGATAATAAAGAAGAAGGAGGGATATTGAAATAAAACAATTGCACAGGATCACACAATTTGGTCAAGTGGGGAAGCCGGGATTCTGGTTTCCCATTGCACAATTGAGTTCAGCCACTAGATGTACATGCTTTGCTTCCCCTGCACCCACTGTACGCCACCACCCTGCCCACGCTGGTATCAGTGGTGCCCTCAATCAAACCAAAGACCACACTTTTCGGACCTCAGTAAAATGTTTGCGAGTACCCATGATCTGAGGTGTCGTTGGCTGATCTTGCTGCCCCTAGTCTAAAATTCAGTCGGGTCTCTGCATTCCCGAGTACTCTGCTGTTTTCAAGCAGTGGGAGGAGGGCACTGCCTGGTTGTGCCACAGAAAAATGATGAGACTGCTGCTCTGCTCCCACAGGAAAAGAATAAACACACCAGGAAGCACAAAAGTGCATGTGAGTGTGTGTGCATATGAGTGTGCACATGAGTAAATGCGCATGAAGGTGTGTGTAAACGTGTGTGCAGGAGTTTGCATGCACACGAATGCCTGTATGTGTGAGCGTGCATTTGTGCCTGGTCGAGTGAGTTTGTGTATGCACATGAATGTGTGTGTGCATATGTGAGTGCGCTCACATAAAGGTGTATGTGTGAAGGTGAGTGTGCACCAGAGTGTTTGAGTGTGGATTCATATGAGTGTGTGTCTATGTGAATGTGCACATGAGTGTCTGTGTGGACATGAGTGTGTGTACCTATGGACATGAGTGTGTATCTGCAATTGACTGTGTGTGCAGAAATGTGTTTGAATCTCAGCAGCTTCACTTGGACTTTCATCCTTCAGTGGTCGAAAAATCAGTGCCATTGAGTTGTGTAACAATAATATCTGTTATTCAGTGCCAAGACACCCTATACCATTATGTTTGTGTGTGCAGATAAATGTGTGTGGATGTGCACGAGTGTGTGCGCAGAAATTTGAGTTCGAATCTCAGTGGCTCCACTTGACCTTTTATCCTTCTGAGGTCGATCTAATGAGTACCATGAAGCTAAATCAGAATAAACATCTGCGACATCTGCTTGTCAATGCCATGATAATCCAAGGGATGAATTGTGCGCTTTTGCAAATACACATTATGTGTATGTGCATGCGAGTGTCGCACGCATGTGTGTCTGTCTGGCACCCTGGCTGGTGCAAAACCCAGCAGTTCAAAATTGAGTTCATGATCACAAATGTTATATTGCACGGTCATCTATGGTTAATTGCATGGTGAATGGTTTCACAAATATGGAGCAAGGTGCATTTGCACCTGTGTGTCTGTGTAAATGGAAATAAGGGCTTGAACAGTATGGGGCTCTGCACATCAAAAGACTGACGGCGAGTATCTGTGCGAGTCACTGAGGCATGGAAAGCAGTCCTGCCAAAGAGGACTGCTTGTCTGACTACAGTGACAGGAGTGTCCACAACTTGAGGCACCGAGAGAAGATTCCAGGGCGCTTACCCACTGCATCTTACACTCTGGAGACTGCAAATGCTGTCTGAATAAAGGAAAGTGATGGTGTGGGAGCTGATCGAGTGGTACAGGTAATGAGCTCTACAGTATTTACTCTGTCTTGAGATATTTCTCCCCTGCATTCACAAAAGAAACTTTGAGTATTATTTAGAGTTTGATGGATGCAAGACATTGGCCACAAATTGACAGATACCCCTTTCACCCTATTTGGTGTGCTTACAGGTATATTTAGAGTGTTTACATTTGTATATACTACAGAAAGGGTAGATATGATAACTGTCATACTTAGGGATGTGTGGATGTCCCTCATCCTCAAACTGTAACTAACCTGCCTTGTCCTTCCATCCTCAAATAGATTCCTACACTGAGCGGTGGTCGTCTTCTTTGTCTCCAGCATGCAGGGAATCACACCTAAGTATTGACAGCTTCCCCATGGTGGAGTTGAGTGTTTCAGAAGGCACATTGGATTTTGTAAATGCTTTAGATGTGTTGAAAGTACAACTGTAGGGAACCTCTGCAAGTCATGAATAAGAGATATATGAATACTTTCTGGTGAGTCCACATTCTCCTGCCGTGAAATCTACTAAACCTATCCAGAGGGGTGCCATAAGTCCCAACATATCCATGGGCAAAATAATTGTTTGACTATGACCACTGGTTCCCAAAATATTGGGTTCTTATGTTTCACTGGCAGGCCCTCCAGCGGCAACTGGCAATGCTAGAGTCCAAGGGGAATAAAATAGTTTGGCCAAAACCAGACACTGAATCGGTGAATATCCCAGCACTGCTACCAGCCATTTTCAAGCTACTGCCTTGATTTCCATTTGGTATACAATTCACTATTCACCACGAGTCGGCGATGCGGCGAGTGCAAGGTAAGCGTTTTTTAAATTTTATTTTTATTTATTTTAAATAACCCGTCATCGGTTGACTTCCCCCCACCCCATCCCCCCCAGCTCACCACTCTTATCTTTGCCGGCCGCCAATGCATGGAGGTTGAGATATAGAAAAAGAGTTATGAGTGCCCTATAAAAGCCTTATATCTTTTTAGCAAGCGTTCTTATCATTTTAATGTCCTATTTTATAAAGGAGTCCAAGGTACCTTAATTTGATGCAGGCTTCTAGGTACTGTGCCAGGTTTCCCTCCTCTCACCGCGGCCAGGTCTGCTGCTGGCTGGGGGCTGCCTATAGGACTACTCTTGTTGCCCTTGCCCAGCCGTGGGTCTGTTACTAGGCATAGTCAGGTGGTATGTCTGCTGTCTTTGTCCTCCCTGCCCTACATTGCTATGTTTAGAAACTGGACAGGAGTGGACAACATCATTCACCATTCAGGCCATTTACCTGGAGCCCTGTGTGTAGGAAGCTGGCCCTTCATATAGTGTAGCAAAGGGAGGTATGCTGTGTAAAGAGTCCGGGTACTCTTTATCAGTGGACAGGGGCTTGCTCTAGCAATCACAAGGTGCTCTGTGCAGGGTAGTGTGGTTGAGCAGCCTTAGGATTATCAGAGAGAAGTGTTACACATGTATTACACAGAGTCAATAAATGATGCACACACTCAGAAAGGAGATCCACACCAATTTAGAACTAGCATTGGCATAGCCAATAGGTCTCGCCTTTGGGACCTTGGAAGTGTTCAGCCAAGCAGTTCATTTCTTGCCAGCTTTCCCCGTGTTGGCTGTCAAATCCAACGCTGACCTGATAAAACAGTAATTTACACGACCTCTGTACAAGAGCGGGTGGCGAATGAATGGAAAAGTGAATGAATAACCTGTATTACTTAACTTTGCAAACAGCTAGGGCACCAATGGACAAGAAGAACGGGACAATGCCTGTGCGTGTCAGAGGTGGTGAGGCAGCACTGCCCACTCTGAGAATTGATAGGGAGTTAGCGGCTAAACCTACTGCAACAATGTGAGTAGTGTCCAGAACAAAATGCAGAAACGGACAGTTGTAGCTGGTCCGTGCTAGGGTACAGTGCAGCACGAGGCAGTTAAGAGAGCCAGTGTCATTATATATTGGTGTGGGGCATGCAGGGCACTAGGGGGGTGCAGGATTATATGAAACTGTATGCATCAAGTATGGAAATTGAAGGTAGTTCAAGCATACTCTGAACCAGTTCATGCACTCAGCAGTGATACTGAAGTAGCACAACAGTACACTGCAGCACTGGGTAGGGAGAGCAAGGTAATGCACAGCACACTGCATATATAAGGCAATGTCAGTGTACATGAGACCTGCATATACTGGACAGCGAGCAATTCAGTGCTAACACACTGTGCAGTGCAAGGCACAGAGAACCAGATGTGTAAGTCTACGCTGCAAGAGTGTATTGCGCTGGGCATACATCCATACCTGCATATGGTAGGTTGTGAGAGTGAGGCAGTGCAAAGACACTGCAGCAGTGGTCAGTTAGAAAAGCAGTCAGTGCCAGGGCACGTGATAGCAGTGGACAGTGAGAGCGACAAAGTACCACAATAAACTGCAGCCCTGGAGGCTCTTAACTGTGAGATTTGGGCTCCATTCAAACACAGTGTAGCTTGGCCTTCAGAAGTCCTGCTACTAAGTATCAGGTCTCTATTGAAGTGATGGCGGCTGCCAGCATACTCTTGGTTCAGGCGGTGCATAAGCAAGTGTGCCATTGGTGCTCCCCCCTTTCATTGGCTGAAGAGCAGTGGATGCCCTTTACTCATTCTGTTTGACTCCTGCTTCTGTTTGTTGCTGACTGGCTCCAGGGTCCAGTGCTGCTTGTAAAATCCTGCTGCATATGAAACATGTCCTTAAAGGTGCTTCTTGTCAAACTCACAACTGCAGGTTTGTGCTTTCTTTGAAGGATCCCCACCAGAAGCTAACCTTCAAACGGTGGATGGAGGGTAACCATCTCCCTTCAGGTCCATGGTTTATCGCGTAGCTTAATTCCTCTTGTTGGTTCATTGCTATCTTGGCTCTGTGATGCCCTGTCTCTCAAGTCTCTCAACTGTAGGAGGGAAATGTTTCCAGTCTGTGACATTACTAAGAAACTAGAAAAATGCCAAAAAAGCTATGTCAGTAGTGCTGTCATATTTGGCATCTATGGGTGACAAAATTAAAGGGGTTGCCCTACAGCACTAGGCAGACAACGAGGCATACAGGGGGTACTGTGCCCCAACAGTGGTGATTAAAGTTGTTTTCCACTGTTGTCCTGGGCCCGTCGTACTATAGCTTTGCAAACTGGGCCAAGTACAACCATTTCAATTCGAAGGGTAGAAGGTGTAAGCAGTCACAGGCTTATAAAGGAGGTAGTTTGGGGTGCATGTGATCAGAACTCAACAGTCAACAGACACAATAACCCGATGTGCAACCTAGAACTTGTCTTCTGGGAAGAAGTACTTTTAATCACACAACAATACTAAATACTACACAATCTAATGTATGAATAGAGGATGCTACCACTGATCCCTACCAGGGCTGTGCACAGGAACCACTGAGAGAGGCTAGGAGATGCACTGCATCATGGGTCATGCCTGACTTTGCACTCCAAGGAAGTATGCTTTCACTGGGTACTCCTGAGGACAGGAGTATTAGACATTCTCCTCCTGGACTGTCTCCTCGTGCTGAGCCATACTCCTTCCCTCTCTCAGCAGAGCACAATGTGCAGACTTTAGGTGTTGCCCCCTTTCCTTTGGTAGACAGGCCGTGAGGCAGACACCAGCCGCGGTCGCATAGCAGTCCTTTAAGTACTCTGCAGAGAAATCCCTTTTTGGTCTTGAAGAACTTGTTCCTGGTACATTGCGGGGATGTTCTGTTCCTACTTTAATACGCATTTTTTAGACAGGCAATGTGGCTTCTTTATCTCTAACTTCATAAGCAGTTGGGGCTGTTTCTCAGACGGCTCTCTTTTACACAATGTTTGTACAAAAGTGATGCTTCAGCTTCACACAGCAGCTAGCTCTGAACTGGATCATCAACAACACAGAGAAACAAGCATTTGCAATGCAATAGGTCTCGTATTTTCAAAACTTTGACCTATTGGTATTGTAAATGACAATGCCTTTTATTATTGCAGGTTTTTTAAATACATAAATAAAAGGAATTGTCATTTATATTGCCAATAGTTCAAAATCTTGCAAATTCGCAATTTAGCACGTTTGTATGCCTGCTGTAGAGATCCGATTGCAAGTTGCAAGTTACAAGTTATATTTCCTGCAGCGGGGAGACACATGTTCGATTACCACGATAATTTAATGAGTTGATTAATACTGTGATATGATAATAAAGCGCTTAGGTAGATTGTAATACGAAAGACATGTCAAGCTTATGTATATAAACTAAAGCTAACATTTTCTGAAGACATTTTTATGTTTTCAGATTAAAAAAACAGAGGCATAAGGAAATAAGATGACGATCAAATAATGCAGTCAAATTGAGATGCCAGAATCTGCACCCTGGGTCTGCTGGCTCACAAGTCAGTAAAGTCATTTTGATTACATGGATTGCCCTCATACCAGCAGAATCTTGCACTAACATTTAGACCAAGTACCGGTTCATGACGTCATATTTGTGTTCGTCAGTGCACATATTGGTGCAAAAAGGCCAGTGCACTTGATGTAAATCGGTTTGTTCTGCCCCTTTGTATCGTAGTAGACGTGGAAAGTGATCTGAATTTTCAAATACCTTAAATACAGCCTCACGCACTGAGAGGTGTCGGATTCAAAGTAATTATTAATGCCTAGAATATATTTCAAAAGATAAGCCAAAGGGTGGAAAAAGTAACGGCCATGACATCATATCAAAACTGAAGCAAAGGTCGATTTGTAGTTGTTAGAAGGAAAGAGCAGCAAGTAATAGCGCCTATGTTGAGGCCTGTATTCCAGGCGCATGCAGAGAATACAGGGGTGCACAGTATTAAGAAGTTTATGGAGGTGACTGGAGATGGTTCTCGAGGGCTCTGAATGGGCTCTGGAGCCTCTAGAAGTGGAACGTCAGAAACCACATCTCCAGCCTGAACCCACAGAGCTACTTGTGAAAGCTGAGCTATTCACACTTGGTTTTGCATGATTAAGCCTCAGAATATGAGCATGACCGAGGCACGGCTGTCTAGGTCAGTCCTCATATCGATTCATATTTTTCAGCATATACCATGGTGTTTAGTCGAATGCCCAGCAGTCGCAGTATACAAAACAGTGTAAAAGTACAAACGTCTGTCCCCGAAGCTGGATCCGTGGTCTCTCCTCTGCGTCTCGAAGCAAGGGTCGTGGTGAAGTAAATTTGACACGGTTACTCCATGGACACTAACTGGCCATTTCCACCAATCAAACATTACCTTGCACCTGCGAGAGTTCACACACTATAAACTGACTCGATCACATGTAGCACACACTGCACACTGACTCGCCTCTAAGCGCTATCTAAGCAAGTACTAATCAAACGCATAGCACACAGTGAAAACTGACTCAACTCTAAGCTTTACCTCTCCAAGTACTATTTACATACAGCACACACTGCAAACTGACTCGCCTCTAAGCGCTATCTCAGGAAGTACTAACCACAGGCATAGGACACACCGAAGACTGACTCGCCTCTAAACTCTACCTCTCGAAGTACTGATCACACGGATAGCACACACTGCAAACTGACACGCCTCTAAGCTCTACCTCTCCAAGTACTAATCACATTCAGCACACACTGCAAACTGACACGCCTCTAAGCTCTTCCAGCGATTCCGATCACTAGTTTTTCTTTTCAATTTTCAAAGCGCGAACATGACCCGAAGGTATCGGAGCACTTTTCAAGAGCACCAGTTGCATACAGATCTTTTTAGGTACAGGAAGCTTAAGTGACTTGCCCAGAATCAGAGAATGTTTGAGCCGACACCGAGGCTCGAACCCGGCTCCCCACCATCAAGGTCGGCCCCTCTTGCCGTTTAACAACCAGCTCTCGTTTTGTGCACAAATTGATGCAGGAAAAGTGAAAACAAAGGCATCAAATGAACTGCCAATAAGGAAAAGTCCAATGTGTGATTGGTGCAGCAAGTTTGAAGTTTGCCTGGAGGCACCTTCAACAGGCTTATTTCCGTGCCGTGCATTGCATTCTGGTACATGCAGTTGTATAGATTCACCCCCGAACATAAAAATTCACTGAAAAAAACTAAAGAGCAGAGTGAAATAATTGCTGATGTGCCTGATAGTTTTTGAATCTCCACCTGTCTGTAAATTGCACAAACGGGCCCGTAATTTTAGCCTGAAGTCCATTATTGACATGATAGCGGACAGCAATTTGTCAGTAATTGGACACTTTCTTTTTACGGCTTTTTTTTTGTGCAGATTTATATAGCGTGAACTAGACACGAAGGTACTGGAGCGCTTTACATGAGCACCAGTTACGTCACGAAATCTGCAGTGAAGACCTCCATACATTGAAGGGGTGGGGGAATGCTGTGCGCAGGGCCCTGTCTCCACGTTGCTGTACATACCATATCTGCTGCGTGGAACAATGCTTCTACTTTTGGTCCGGTGTCTGTTCTCCTGTCAGTAGGGGAGCGGCTTCCTCATGTTCCCTGGTACGAGGGGGGCAGATGGGGGCCTGAAATGGAAGCGCAAGCAGCAGCGGCAGAAGCCCTTTCTCCCGAGGGGCGGGAGAAGGAGGCAACTCGAGTTGCAGAGAAAGCGGCTGTCTGCCATAAACATCAAGCGTGGCATACCGCTGCATAATAACGTTTCGTTTCAATAAAGAAATAATTTAGTGAGCTGCGCTATCAGAGAGGTGAAGCAGGGTGTTGTGTAAATAGTAAAGTAACAAGGAAGTAGTCCCTAAATGAATAGTTAAGGCCGAGCAGCGGAACTAAACTGTAGTTGGTCAATGCTGCTTCCGGCAAAACAGAATCAAAACGGGAGTGAGGGATCGGACCACCAGCCTATCAATGAGCGAGATAAGAAGAGCAATGTCGGATGTAACCAATGGTAAGTGAGAAAACAAATAGAAACATAATGGGTGGAGTTTCACCACTATTACTAATTACTTAATGCCTCGGAGAGGCCGCGCATGCGCTGCCCTATGCGAGACCTAAAAAGTGAGAGTTGTCTTCACTTGGCTATCATGAGCCTTTGTTAAGCAGTCATCAGAGCCAGAAAAAAGGGCCAGAGTGAACCTCCTTATCTTGAAGCCAGATCCTCATCCTTACTATCAACTAAACAGTAGTGTTCAGAGAGAACTAATCAGCAGCTTCTTACTAGTAAAGTCTTCATGGAATTCATAAAGGTATCCCCATCTCCATCCTCCTTACTTCAGTGCCTGGATCTCCACCCTCCAGCTACAGGAATGAAAGTAATACACTTCCACTGTCGGGGGATCCTGTCGGCATCCGCCATCTTGTGATGAGCATCAAAAATGGATCCCACTGGCTTCAGTAATCAGAATCACACTCCCACCCAGAGTACTACTACCACACATGTATTACACACACTACACATGAGCACGTACTCAGCATACACACAGGATGTCAGTGCACGGTACTGTTCACGTAAGAGATGAACTTCACACAAAAGGGATCGGTAGGCACTCTTATGGACAGATAAACGCACTGAGGATTCACACAACACAGCACACCCGCCACCATCGCCTTATGTGCTAAAGCCAGGAGACAGACAGTAGTCCTCTGAGTATTATAAGGGCACGCTAGGTGCGCCCTTCCAGGCCACAGGACAGGTTGAGGAACTTGCAAGGACAGGGACAGGCCTTGGCCTCTAAGCGCATTTAAGATTAGTGTGACACGGGTCAAAATCTAAATCAGGATACAGATTCACCAGCAGTCGTGCAGTCCGGCTCATGCTCATATGCCACGCAACAGACATCTCTGCCCAACAGAGGCCAAGTCCTCCGCGGTGGTCGTAGAGTCTAGATTGAGGGGAGAGGCGGTGCGCCCAGCTCAAAAGGAGAAGTATTGAGTGGTAGCGACCCTCAGGCATGGAATGTGCATGTGATGGTGCACCATGAGAGCAGAGTGGACATGTCAACTGCGCTTAGAGGGGTAAACATTAGAGTCTTGGGACTTCCTCCCAGGTCACCGAAGAAGGCACTTGAAGGTTTCTCAGTGGACTGCAGCTATAACTCTGAAAGCTGCATAGAAAGGTCGCATATCAGGTGTCAGTTCCACAGTGACAAGACACAGTGACTCTAGTTGGATGTACGGAAGGATCCTTCCAAACGTGGGTCTCTTTTGAGGAGGGTTCTGAAGCCTAACTCTAGGCTGTAGGGAGACGCAGTCTACATTTCTCCGGTTTTTAGTGTTAAAAACCCAGACTAAGAGATTGAAACTTCAAGAGTGGAAGAGACAGTATCCCTGTCTACCTGAAGGTGCACTCGACAGTAAGGCTTTCGTCTCAGCTAAGAGTGCTAGGGGGTTTGCATGTTGAAATGTCATCCCATACAGCATGGGACAACAGTTCTATATAGATTCTGTACCTGCTCCACCCGAGACTCTCAAAGGTCGTGCTCAGGACATGGACTAGGGGAGGCGCACTTGGGCCCTGGGAGCTGGCATGATGTGAAATGTCCCCCTTTCCGCCTCACCCTCTTTCCTTGTCTCTCGCTCATCACATGAGTGGTAGTGGTACTGTATATATGTTGCGGGTGGCGTTTTCTAGGCATGAAGGGTCACGGGGTTGGTATGGTTGTAGGAGGGCCCACAGAGTGCGTTATCCTGATGGTGTCTTGCCATATTTGGTGCCTCCGCTGCAGCTCGGGTCCCTCGCTACCCATCTCTTTCACCTCTTGCGAGCCCCACAGCCCGTTCCTTCCGGTTATCTGGGCAGTACACTGATACACCTGGGAGTGATGGACGGGTTTATACAAACAATAAATAAAAGTGACTCTTCAAAGCAGTGAGACTCCTCAGGCCCTGGAGGCGGCAGTGCTGATACTGAGATCCTGCTGGCCCTGGTCAACGGATGCTTCACTTTGGTCTATTTAAAAAGAAATATTGGCAATGCCTTTTACTAAGAGATGCCCTTCCATCTCATACAAAATGCCCGTATATAACTTGCATGATATGTGCATTATGTAAAGGCAGTGCTAAGTCAATAAATACAAATACAGCCTTTAATATACTGTGTATTTGTAAAGCCCATGTATCACCCAATGTTATCAAGGCGCTGAAAACAGTTTATTGTACCCAACTTGTACTCATTTTATCGACCTCAGAAGGATGAAAGGCTCAGTGGACTCGCTGGACTTGAATCTGTGACCATGATGTCGAACACAGGCTCCTAAAGTGGACGCATTAGTCCACTGGTCCTAGACAGATATTCTAGCAACCACTTCTAGAGCTGGTGCTGAAAGACACACGCAGTTCGGCTCACCTTCTCTGCCAGGACTCTGTGACCAGGCGCCGTGACAAACACCGGCCAACGTGGACTCGGAAACCAGCAGTGGCGGTGCGTCCATTAAGGGCGCTGGGGCGTTGCCCCACAAGCTGTCCGCACCGGCAGCTCCCTCGGTGTCGAGGGAGAATTTTCTGACAATCATGTCAGTCACAGTCAGCATGAACTCGGACCGCCCTCCCCCTTCAGAGTCTGAAGGGGGAGGGCGGTCCGACGTCATGCTGCTGAGTGACTGACATGCAGCAGACCAGGGGTGGCGCAGAGAGCACAGCTGGCAGCAGTGCGCATGCTGGGTGAAGGAGGCGAATTTTCGCTCCGTGCCCAGTCATGCGCACTACTGTCTGCTGTGGCTGGCGCATGCCCATTAGGTGAGCGAGGGTTGAGCAAAGGCTCAAACCTCGGTCTCCTAATGGGCAGGCGGGCGGTGAGTCACCCTGCTCTAAGCCAATGCTGGCGCTGCTGGAGCAGCGTCTATTGGCTTAGAGGGGTTGCCAACCAGTGCTGTTCCTACCTTAGAAGAGGCGCCAACGGGACCCGGCCGAGAAGCAGAGAGGCGCCGCGCGGACCTAATCTGGTAAGCTTAGCTTTCTTTTTTAAATTGTAATCCCCCCCCCCCCTTATGCGTAATTGCACTACACTTGAGCCATTGTTGTTGTGTGATCTTTAGAAAGACGTTGCATTTAATTGTATGTTTTTCAAAGTAATTTTGAAGTCGTTGCTGCGGTAGTACAAAGGTGAAGTCACCGATCTTAAAGTAATCGGGTCAAGACCATCAGGCATGGCAAGGAGTTGGAGAGGTTTTGTTTTCCTGTTGACATGAAAAGGAAAGGTTGCCAGGGAAAAAAGTATTGAAGAAAGCGCCGAATTCACAAAACAGGTTAATATTGAAAATAGTTACTTTTGAGTGTTAGTTATTCATAAAAATCAATTTGAAGACGTCCGCAGTAGTGTCATGAATGTATGTGCGTTAGTAGGTATAGCGTGATGCGCGGCACCACGCTGTTCAGGGCAGGGTCGCACTTAACAAACCGTTAACACATTAAAAATGCGTCCATGCATAACCCTTGCCAAGGTTGCTTAGCCTTACGTAGAGGCAGAGATTGCACAGCTTTCTGTTTGTTTCTGTACTTCAAAATTCAATGAAAAGAATTTTATAAAAAATGGGCCTTACGCTTAATCAGTTGTTTCTCATTGGCGCTGCTTGCTTGGTTGAGGTAGTAATAACCGAGTGCTTCTCGGATGCAACTTCCATGTGTGTTAAATGTATTACATTTAACACAAATACTCCTGTTAGGGGTATTTGTGTTAAATGTAATACACTTGGTGACAGCGCTTACAATTGTAGCAACAAATAAAACAAATAAAATGTGTTCTTCCTTCTCATATCCCTAGTTTTGGCTTTAGGGATGTGCAGATGTGTGCAAAGTATGTTAAAAAAAGACATGTTAGGGTAGCATTCAAAATTACATCGAGAACGTGCTTGCTCACATTATTATATATTCCGTTTCTCGCTTGTCTGTGCGTGACACGTGCCAGCTGAAACACCTGAAGCCATGGCATGTTGTATGACAGTCAGCCAGACATGATGGTCCACAGATTGATTTGTTTGCCTATAAAATGGAATAAAAGGGGCTCACTGTCAACAGGTCTTTTAGTGCGGTCTTCCATCTGCATATGAATAATTATTTGTAAAGCCATGTTGTCAGCATTGTGTTGTAACACAGTCTTTGTCAGTATGATAATCGTGTGCTGCTGCTGCTGCTGCAAAGGAGGCCAATCATGCTCACATTGCAGCATTCACCTTCTGCGTTTTTCTATGTGTATCTGTAGTCAGTGCTGCCAGTAAATTCGCTGCAAGGCCCCTCCACACTTTCCGGTGCCCCTTCTGAATCTAATTGCTTCACCTGCCTGCTCCTGGCTCTACCAGTGAGTGAGTATCATTTCAGTCCGTGCAGCTAAGTGAATAGCAGGCTGCACTGCTCACTTGCTCAAGGTGCACTTTCACTGAGACAATAAAAGTGCAACTTCAAGAGTGCTAACAAGACTTTACATAGTATTCAGGTTCTTAGGAGGTAGCTTCAAGCCTTTTAAATGCCACGTTTGTCTGTAATGTATCCCTGCCATCGATTTGGTGAGTTTGAATTTGAAATGTCATCAATAAAGTCTAATTTCTTAAAGGAATCGCTTCATTTCTGAAGCTGTGCGGTGGGTGATTAGGGGCACAGGGTGGTGGTTCTCTCCTCTGAGATAGGTTTGCAAGTATGGCGTTGGATGCACCTTGAAATGCATCAGGTCACCACATATAAGTAAAATAACTTGTTCCTTCATGTGCGCACACTAGAGAGGTGGCTGCTAGATGTCGCTCTCTAGAGCACTTTTGTCAAGGGCAGCAAAAACCTTAGGACTGCTGCCTGTCAGGTCTCATAGATCAGCTGTGGTGTCTGTGCCTCACTTCAGTTTCTTGTCTGGGCTGGCCTGTTGCTGATGGATGATGTTGTTTATTTGCACTCTCTCCTACTCCTTTCTGGTCTTCCCTTTCTCTGCCACACTACTCCTTCTTCTTTATCTCTATTTTCTTCAGTATCCCCATCTCGCTCTCGCTCTCTCTCTCTCTCTCTATTGTCCTCTCTCCTCTGTCTGTCCCCACTGACTCACTTTCTCCTTTTCTCTTCCCTCCTTTCTCCACTTTTCTTCCTTTGCACTTCCTTTCTCCCCCTCTCTTTCTCTTGCCTCTACCTTCTCTCCCTCCTAGTGCCTGTGATAGGAAAGGCAGTCTCCGCTAATGTCCCCAATGCCCGCACTCTGGTGGTGGGGGTGCCCCACTCCTGATACCCATTATTGGCAGCTCGTGGCACTGCCAGGTGCATGAGGATCCCATTTAATAAGAGTGATTTCAAATCCCTTAAAAGTTCCCGGCTAATGCACTTGGTTCAGGGAAACAGGTCTTGAGCCAGAAAAAGTCTGACTTATTAGACATTATCCTCCCGGCAACCACTGCCAGCCCCTGCCAGGGTCCTCTCCTGTCAAAGTGGACGAGAAATAACTGTTAGTGCTTCTCGGCCTTTTGGCTAAGATCAAGTGTGTGTGTGTACTGCTAGTGCCTAGAGGGCCCTCTCCTGCCAGAGAGAGAGCTAAGATAGGATAGTGGAACTGGGTGTATTGCCAGCAGATTTGCTGACGGTCCTGGGAGTCTGATAGGACAGTGAAGCTGGGGCAGTGACGTTAGACTTACTGGCAGGCCTGGGATTCTGTCTTGACTCGGTGTTTCAGCCTACCCGCCCTGGTCCGACTCGGTAGCCAATACCGTTGAGCGGAGGGCGGGCAGACAAGAGCAAGACACGCCCAGTAAACCCGGAACTGTCGAGCGGTTAGCGCTCTAACATCAATCCACACAGGGCTATTTAGGCGGCGAGGAGGACCGGTCATTTGCGGTAAGGGAGGACAGTGGCAGTGTCTCCCGACTCCGCTTGGCGTCAGGTTAACCCTTATCAGAACGGAGCATTGAGCATCAAGCAGTGTAGCGTGCTATTGGCTATTGGCATTGTTTAATACGTTTTTAAAAATACGTTTTAAAATCACTTGCGGCGTTGTTTTAACTTGCACGCATTGCTACAACATTACCATCTGTGTTGTACATTATTTTGTGGACAGCCTATTGTTCCTTTATGCACTGTGTGGGGCTCCAGGGGCCGGATTCTGTCTTGACTCGGTGTTTCAGCCTACCCGCCCTGGTCCGACTCGGTAGCCAATACCGTTGAGCGGAGGGCGGGCAGACAAGAGCAAGACACGCCCAGTAAACCCGGAACTGTCGAGCGGTTAGCGCTCTAACATCAATCCACACAGGGCTATTTAGGCGGCGAGGAGGACCGGTCATTTGCGGTAAGGGAGGACAGTGGCAGTGTCTCCCGACTCCGCTTGGCGTCAGGTTAACCCTTATCAGAACGGAGCATTGAGCATCAAGCAGTGTAGCGTGCTATTGGCTATTGGCATTGTTTAATACGTTTTTAAAAATACGTTTTAAAATCACTTGCGGCGTTGTTTTAACTTGCACGCATTGCTACAACATTACCATCTGTGTTGTACATTATTTTGTGGACAGCCTATTGTTCCTTTATGCACTGTGTGGGGCTCCAGGGGCCGGATTCTGTCTTGACTCGGTGTTTCAGCCTACCCGCCCTGGTCCGACTCGGTAGCCAATACCGTTGAGCGGAGGGCGGGCAGACAAGAGCAAGACACGCCCAGTAAACCCGGAACTGTCGAGCGGTTAGCGCTCTAACATCAATCCACACAGGGCTATTTAGGCGGCGAGGAGGACCGGTCATTTGCGGTAAGGGAGGACAGTGGCAGTGTCTCCCGACTCCGCTTGGCGTCAGGTTAACCCTTATCAGAACGGAGCATTGAGCATCAAGCAGTGTAGCGTGCTATTGGCTATTGGCATTGTTTAATACGTTTTTAAAAATACGTTTTAAAATCACTTGCGGCGTTGTTTTAACTTGCACGCATTGCTACAACATTACCATCTGTGTTGTACATTATTTTGTGGACAGCCTATTGTTCCTTTCTGCACTGTGTGGGGCTCCAGGGGCCGGATTCTGTCTTGACTCGGTGTTTCAGCCTACCCGCCCTGGTCCGACTCGGTAGCCAATACCGTTGAGCGGAGGGCGGGCAGACAAGAGCAAGACACGCCCAGTAAACCCGGAACTGTCGAGCGGTTAGCGCTCTAACATCAATCCACACAGGGCTATTTAGCCCCTCGGAGGTCGAAGCGCGCAGCGGTTGCGCGCAGAGGGGCGCCATTGACGGCGCCGAAGACAAGCCAAAGACCTGCCCGTCTGCGCCCGTCCGCGACAGGACGGGGCCAGGGGCTATGGGGCCAAACAATACTGACCTCCCATCTACGCCGATCCCAAGGACGACCTACTCAGCACAGGTACTCCGCGCGATAGGCCGGAATCAACATCAGCTTCAAGAGTGTATGATGGGAAGATGTCTTCAGTTAGACAGCCCATTTTCTTGCCGCTTTTGTCGAGCTCAGTTTGGCATAATTTTAGAGGAGACTGGTGTTAATAAAAATACCCACTTTGCTAGCATTAAAATTAATGGAAGCAAATCCTTTGTCGGAAGGAAAAACATACTCTGTAACATTAGATCCCTTCCTAAACATACGTCAGAAGTATGGGATCTAATTTCCACTTGTGAGCCTGATTTTTGTTTTCTCACAGAAACTTGGCTCAAACCCCATTCTAATCCAGCAATTACGTTAGCAATTCCCTCAGGCTACAAAATAATTAGGCTGGACCGTCCGAGCAAGATAGGAGGGGGGATAGCCATTGTACATAAACAAGACATTTACTGTACCATTCTGGCTGAATTGAGCTCGCCAGTCATTGAATTATTGGTTTTTAAATTTTATTATTCTCCTAAAAACATCCAGATGGGTGCTTTAGTATATCGCCCCCCAGGACCATGTACTAACTTTTCCAACACGTTAATTGAGGCTCTTGCCCCCCATATTACTATTGACAGGGACTTTTTACTGGTAGGGGATTTTAATATACACAGTGATTTGATAGACTGTAAAGAGGCACAGTCTGTGTTAAATGATCTATCTTTACTTGGGCTAACCCAAAGGAATTTTGGGCCAACTCACCGGGCAGGACACACATTAGACCTGGTTTTATCCAAATTTCCGGCAGTTACATGCTCTCCTCCCATTCAAGTAAGTTGGACTAACCACTATATTATCGAATTTTATTCTTCCCACCCCACTTACACTTTGCACAGACCAATTGCTCTTCCCTGTCTCCGACGGCAGTGGCACAAAGTTAATAAAGAAGTCTTTTCCAACAACTTTATTGAGCCCTCTATTACTTGGTTGGAAAATGTGGAAAGTGTTCTGAAAAAGTTGGAAGCGGCTTCTGGAGCAGCCATAGACAAGATAGCCCCCATAAAGAGCTTCAAATCCCGGCCTGCTAATAAACAGGAAGTTTGGTTCTCCAATGACCTGAAAATACTAAAGCAAGCAGCCAGAAAACTGGAGAAAATATGGAGGTCCTCCCATTTGGAGAGTGATAGAAAGCTCTATTGGGTTTCGTTATCCAGCTATCATAAAGCAATCCGGAGTGCGAGGAAAACACATATAACTTCTCAAATCACGGCAGCAGGGAATTCTCCTAGGGTACTTTACCAAGTACTTAACTCATTTGTTAAACCAGTAGCGTGTGAAAGCACCGAACTTGTATCTCAGCAGCTCTGTAATAACATATCTTCTTTTTTCTCTAATAAAATTGATGTTATTTATGAGAAAATTGTGGCATCTAATGCTGCTATGGTTACAGACACAGCTTCTGCCTTTCAAAATACAGAGTTCGATCATGGCATACACACTCTGGACTCCTTTCCCTCCATTACTGTTGAGGAGTTATCTGTATTGGTTAAACAGATTAAAAGTGGTAGTCCAGACGATACTATTCCAGCCAGATTAATGCCCTCTCTATTTGACATATTATGTCCCACGATTATTAAGCTTATTAATCTGTCCCTGAGTACTGGATCTGTCCCTAAAGAATGGAAACGTGCACTTGTCAGGCCCATCAGGAAAAATACCACCATTGCCTGGACTGAATTATCCAACCTAAGGCCAATTTCACTGCTACCTTTTCTTGGGAAACTTACAGAAAAGTATGTCAATAGACTCCTTTCCAACTTTATTGAAACTGTGGGCGGCCTTGACCACTCTCAATCTGGTTTCAGGCCGAAACACAGTACAGAGTCTACATTACTATCTGTTATGGACGATCTGCACATGTTCCAGGATAGGGGTTATTCAGTGATCTTGGTCTTACTGGACCTATCAGCAGCGTTCGACACCGTGTCTCATAACATTCTTATTGACCGGTTGTCGAACGTGGGGGTTAAGAACAAAGCTCTGGCATGGTTGGGAAGCTTCCTCTCTGATCGTACCCAGACTGTCACCATGGGTACGTATCGTTCAGCAGAGATGAAAGTCTCGAAGGGGGTACCACAGGGCTCTTGTTTAAGCCCAACACTTTTCAACATCTATGTGGCGCCCCTAGCGAGAGTGATGCGCAAATTTGGCTTCATCCCCGTGTCTTACGCGGACGATACGCAGCTCCTCTTCCCTTTTAAGACTCTTACCCCGGAATTGAGGAGCTCTTTCTCTGCAGGCATGGAAGCTGTGGCATGTTGGATGTCCTCCAACTACCTACAGTGTAATGTAAGTAAAACGGAGGTCATGCTGTTTGGTGAAGCAAAAATACTTTGGACTCCTGATTGGTGGCCTCCTGGTCTAGGCGTAGCACCTGAGCACAAGCAGCTTGTTAAAAACCTGGGGGTTCGCCTTGACCAGGATTTGTCATTGAAACAACACACGAACTATGTCGCAGGCGTATGTTTCCACACTATTAGCTTGCTGCGTAAAGCCTTTCCATTGCTGCCTGACCAATTCAGGAAAACGCTGGTGCAGGCCCTTGTCATGAGTCGGATTGACTACTGTAATGGTCTCCTACTCTCTGCAAATGAGGGAGTACTGAATAGACTTCAGGTAATACAAAATACTGCGGCTCGCCTTGTTCTCAATGCCCCCCAAAGAACAGCATCAAAGCCTCTGTTAGAAGAACTCCATTGGCTTCCTATCCGTCAAAGGATAACATTTAAAACTTGCTGCTTAATATACAAGAGCCTAAACAGACAGGGTCCACTTTATTTGGAAAAGAAATTTATCCCATATATTCCATCTAGAACACTCAGATCCAGCAATGGGCACTTACTGGTAGTGCCGCGTGCCAAGAAGGCCAGGCACGGAAGTAAGGCACTTTCAGTGTTGGGACCTAAATTGTGGAACTGTCTTCCTGTAGCTATTCGTTCCTGTTCTGAACACTTGGTGTTTAGGAAACAACTAAAAACCCTGTTGTTCACAAATGCGATCTAATGCCTTCCGCATGTTCCACTCTTGATACATGACCCTCACGCCAGAAGCGCAGAGATACTCCAGTTGGAGTCGATTCTAGCGCTATAAAAACCTGCAAATAAATAAATAAAGGGTGTACAGGAGTCTGTAAGGACAGCTGAGCTGGAGAAGTGCCAGCAGATTTATTGACAGGCTTGTCTGAAAAGACACTATGACCATTGCTTTATTAACCTTCTTGCTTTTGAAAATATGCTTTAAAATGCACCATTTGCCCACTCTTTTTTCAAAATTTTCTCGGGGGGAGAACCCCCCGAACCCTCCCTATGACATTGAAGCCACCGCGCACTCACCACAAACTCTCCGCCCTACCACTTTCAAATGTCACCAGCCGCCACTGGAAACCAACCATCTTTTCCAAAATAAACCTCGGCGAAGTTAGTAAAAGTTAGGAAGTCCCAGCGCCTGGAAGCAACGACGGACCTTCTCAGCACTATTAGGCAGTCATAGGCTGGGTGAGCCCTGCATCCATCTGCCCTAGCCATCAGTCTTGCTGAGCAGGGCTATAAGTGGGATGAAAAAACTGGGGGGTCTCACAAAGGGGCGTGGTCAATGTAATTAAGGGCGTGGCTTAAAAACTCGTAAGCTAAAAATCTGTGTTTTAACACAGTGTGCCGCCCGACTTGTATTTTGCTGTTCCTGTCATTGCGTCCAGATAAATGATACAACAAATCATGTCATACCTACAAGTCCGGACTATTGGCTTTGTCAATGGTTGCTAGCTGCATAAGATAAATAAGCAGCAAATATGGCTTGTATATAATCAGGGCTCGAGTCGAGGTACCACGCGGGTGGATGGCGTCCCCCCACTTATTTTACTGGGTTTTTACCGGGTGGACGCCGTCCCCCCTGCCCAAAAGATGGAGCCGGTACCCGAGTCTGCACCTGCATAGCGCTCAGCACTCACCAAACCTCACCTCCTATTGTCGAGAGAGGGCGAACAGAGCTCTTTAAGTTGTTTCACGTTGCTGGAGCCGTTCAGTATGACAGATGGGCGCTCGTGGCCTTCTAGAAGAAAAGGTCAGTCTGTATTCATGCATTTCAGACGGAGACCGGCAAATTTACTGTGGGCTATAAATACGCAACGAACAAGCGCAGCTTTAATTTCCCCGCTCCTTTGAGTGTCAACAGGGTGGCGAATTCCAAAGTAAACATTCTGCTTTGCCCTTTGAACCGGCCCCCGTCGCCTTGTAACCTTGGTTAATTAGAGGGGACTACATTTCGTGACGTCACTTCCTGTCGTGACGTCACTTACGGTGACACCACCTAACTTGGAGCGTCCCCCCACTTCTTTTTTTGGGACTTGTGCCCTGTATATAATATTGAAAAAACTTCCACTTAAAGACCTGGTAACACCACAACAATGTTGTTGCTCCCGAGTTTTAAAAAGGGAAGGGAAATTCAGACAGAAAATGACTCTTTAAAGGATTTCCCTTCCTCTACAACGCTCACTACGCGCACATCCACGTGCCTTCTGTCACTGCAGCCAGAGAAAACAAAACAGACCACCTGTGCCAGGACACAAAACAGAGCTCGATAGAGACCCGTTTCGAGGCCCCCTGAAAAAAACTGCCGGTGCTCAGACCCGGTTAGACCCGGTCACAGCACAGAGGGAGGACGGGGGCGCTGTTGACTTTCGGAAGCGCAGGCGGCCAGCCTCCTTCCAGGAATGTGCTGATGGGTGATCCTTCTTCCTGCCTACACTAAGCGTGTGCGTGCCTATGCGAGCCAAGAGCAGCCTCTTGGTGCTGTATGCTCCATCTCGGAGCCTAGGGCCGTGGGCAGCCTCCTTGCGCTGCGTGAGGTCAGACAGCCTCTTGGTGCTGCGTGAGGTCGGGCAGCCTCTTGGTGCTGTGTGCTCCATCTGGGAGCTAAGGGCTGCAGGTAACCTCTTGGCGCTGCATGAGATCGGGCAGCCTCTTAGCGCTGTGGGATGTCAGGCAGCCACGACCGCGCGCCCCTCACAGGCCAGCGCAGGCACCGAGGTGTACACCTGACCAGTAGTGACAGCAGAACCTCCTTATATAGCACTTACTGCCTCTTTACTCTTGTTTCACAACACTACACAGAAACAGCACCAGGTGTCAATCAATCAATCAATCAAACAACATTTGTAGAGCGCACTACATACCTGTGAGAGTCTCAAGGTGCTGGGAGGGGGGTGCTACTGATCGAACAGCCAGGTCTTGAGTAGCCTCCTGAAGGTCAGCAGGTCTTGGGTCTGTCGTAGGTCCAGTGGGAGGGTGTTCCAGGTCTTGGCGGTGAGGTGGGAGAAGGACCTCCCACTGGTGGTTGTTCTTTGGATGCGTGGGACGGTGGCGAGAGTGAGGTCGGCAGAGCGGAGCTGGAGGTTGAGGGTGTAGAAGGAAAGTCGTTTGTTGAGGTAAGCTGTGCCGATCTTGTGGAGTGCCTTGCGTGCGTGGGTGAGGAGCTTGAAGGTGATCCTCTTGTTGACGGGCAGCCAGTGCAGGTTTCTCAGGTGGGGGTGATGTGGCCGTGGCGTGGTACATCGAGGATCAGTCGTGCCGAGGCGTTTTGGATGCGTTGCAGTCGTTTGATGAGCTTGGTCGGGGCTCCCGCGTAGAGGGTGTTTCCGTAGTCGAGTCTGCTACTGACGAGGGCCTGGATGACTGTTCTTCTTGCATCTGTCGGGATCCACCTGTAGATCTGGCGGTGCATGCGGAGGGTGTTGAAGCAGGAGGAGGAGATGGCGTTGACTTGCTTGGTCATGGAGAACGTTGAGTCAAGGATGATTCCCAGGTTGCGTGCGTGGTCAGTGGGTGTCGGGGCTGTCCCCAGTGCCGTCGGCCACCAGGAGTCGTCCCAGGCTGGAGGGTTGGAGCTGAGGATGAGGACCTCTGTTTTGTCCGTGTTCAGCTTCAGTCGGCTGGTCTTCATCCAGTCAGTGACGGCCTTCATACCTTTGTGGAAGTTGGCTTTGGCGGTGATGGGGTCCTTGGTGAGGGAGAGGATCAGTTGAGTGTCGTCGGCGTAGGAGATTATGTTGAGGTCGTGTTGTCGTGCGACGTGTGCGAGCGGGGCCATGTAAATGTTGAACAGTGTCAGGCTGAGGGAGGAACCCTAGGGTACGCCGCAGATGATCTCGGAGGCTTCGGATCGGAATGGGAGAGGCGGACGCTCTGGGTTCTGCCGGAGAGGAAGGAGGTGGGCAATTCCAGGGCTTTGTCTCAGATCCCTACGGCGTGGAGGCGTGCGCGTAGTGTGCGGTGGCAGACGGTGTCGAAGGGGGCGGAGAGGTCCAGGAGGATGAGGGTTGCGGTCTCACCATTGTCCAGCAGTATCCTGACGTCGTCGGTGGCGGCGATGAGGGCGGTCTCGGTGCTGTGGTTGCTGGGGAACCCTGACTGGGAAGGGTCCAGGATTCTGTTTTCTTCGAGGCTTTGTCTCGGATCCTTACGGCGCGGAGGCGTGCGCGTAGTGTGCGGTGGCAGACGGTGTCGAAGGGGGCGGAGAGGTCCAGGAGGATGAGGGTTGCGGTCTCACCATTGTCCAGCAGTATCCTGATATCGTCGGTGGCGGCGATGAGGGCGGTCTCGGTGCTGTGGTTGCTGCGGAACCCTGACTGGGAAGGGTCCAGGATTCTGTTTTCTTCGAGGTATCGGGTTAGCTGTCTGTTGACGATCTTCTCGATGACCTTGGCCGGGAACAGGAGCAGAGAGATGGGCCGGAAGTTCTTGAGGTCTCCAGGGTCTTCCTTGGGTTTTTTGAGTAGGGCGTTGATCTTGGCGTGTTTCCAGCTCTCTGGGAAGGTCGCGGTCTCGAGGGAGAGATTGATGACGTTGCGCAGGTAGGGTGCGATGGAGCTGCTGGCTTTGTTGAAGATGTGGTGCGGGAATGGGTCTGACGGGGAGCCGGAGTGGATTGTGCTCATGGTCTTGATGGTGTTATCGATGCTCACGCTGGTCCAGGCTAGCAGGAGATCATGGTCGATGGTGTGCGGAGAGACTGTTGTGTTACTGTCTGTTGGGGCTGTCTGGGTGTTGAAGCTGTCGTGGATGTCTGCTATCTTGCGGTGGAAGAAAGTGGCGAGGGAGTCGCACAGGGCTTGCGACGGCGGGATGTTGTTGGTGTTGGAGCTGGGGTTGGAGAGTTCCTTCACGATGTTGAAGAGCTCCTTCCTATTGTGTGCATTGTTGTCGAGGCGGTCTTTGAAGGAGGTCCTCTTGGCAGTCCTGATGAGGTGATGGTGGTTGCGGGT
Source organism: Triturus cristatus (assembly GCF_964204655.1). Classification (NCBI taxonomy): domain Eukaryota; kingdom Metazoa; phylum Chordata; class Amphibia; order Caudata; family Salamandridae; genus Triturus; species Triturus cristatus. Next base: position 564,779,713 of record NC_140590.1, read on the forward strand.
GGCGTCCTTGTGGGCTCTGTGGCTTTCCAGAGTCTGTTCGCTGTGCCATTTCTTCTCTAGCTTCCGGCAGGCTCGCTTGGAGGCTAGGAGTTCTGGGGTGAACCAGCTGGCCCTCTTGCTCGTGTCTCTGTGGGGGATTTCTTCAGCGGGGCGAGGGTGTTGGTGCAGTCATCGATCCAGCGTCTGAGGTTGCGGGCAGCGTCGTCGGTGTTGGAGGGTTCGTTGGGTGGGCTGAGAGCGAGGTTTGCGTGTAGTTGCTCTTCGGTGATTTTTCTCCAGCAGCGGCGAGGGATCTGTTGGGTGCGGTGGTCAGTCCAGAGGAGTTCGGTGGTGTGGCTGAAGGCGGAGTGGGGGCTTGCGGAGAAGATGGGGTAGTGGGTGAGTAGGTACATCTGCGTACACGACACAGGATGAAGCAGCGTCAGGCATATGCGAGACCTAAAGACCCAAGGGTGTGGGTGATTAAACAGCATTTGCAATGCAATAGGTCTTTAATTTACGCGAGACCTATTGCATTGCAAATGGTTGGCAAAACGGGAGGGAGGGCGGGAGGGGTGGCGTGGGGATGAAGGCACGGACAACGGGGTGGGAGGCAGGCTGAGAGGAGAAGGCACAGACAACGGGAGGGCGGGGGCGGAGAGGAGAAGGCTCAGACGACGGGGGCGGGGAAAAGACAGCTGGCTCCGGCTCCAGCTGCTTCCTGGCCTCGGGCCTTAGACTTCCAGAGGGACCGCAATAAAGTAAATAGTACCTTAGTCAAGAGAATAAAGCCTCCTTGCCACCAAGACACTTCGATCAACACACCTTTCACACCGAGGGGATGAGGATGGACAGCATGAGCATAATCAAAACAGATAAGAGAAGAAATAAATCAGAAATATTTATTCAACAATTCATAAAAGAGAATACATATTTAACAATACACATTGTCATGTAGCTATTTATGAAGCAAAAACAATGTCAACATATCAATGCACAAATGATCATAAAATATTACTTGAAGACTGTCAATATTTTTTTTTAAAAAACATACACAATAATAAACACCACAAAACGTAAAATTGGGAACAAAGTAAAAAAGGAAAATATAATCCTATTGACATAAGGAGATCACCAAATCAAAGATTTATCAATTGCGACCCTGAATGATATCACTTTCGAATGTATGTCACAAAAACCAGTAATCATAGATTTTAGGTGGTTTCCTCTTTTAAGAGCATCGACGCGTTTCGGTGGGCAATAGTTCACAGCCAACACCTTCTTCAGGAAATGTAAAATAAAGTCCCAATATCAGTTATCCTAAAACGAAATGATATTTATTCTTTGGTGGGCTGTGTCCATATGGATCCTGCCAAAAGTTATGTTTATTTATTTCTTATGTGTAGTCAGGAAAATTCTTCACAATGGTTTAATGCCTTAATTTCATCGACTCCGGGTCTAAATGGACCTCAGGACACTATTTCCTCTATCTGAATTCATTTTTCCATTAAGAGAAATTCAAGAGACCTTAAACACTTTCTCAATAACAAATTCCTGTTCCTTCGTAGGGTGTAATGGAAAAATGAATAAAGACTGTATCCAGATAGAGGAAATAGTGTCCTGAGGTCCATTTAGACCTGGAGTCGATGAAATTAAGACATTAAACCATTGTGAAGAATTTTCCTGACTACACATAAGTAATAAATAAACAGAACTTTTGGCAGGATCCATATGGACACAGCCCATCAAAGAAAAAATATCATTTCGTTTTAGGATAACTGATATTGGGACTTTATTTTACATTTCCTGAAGAAGGTGTTGGCTGTGAACTATTGCCCACCAAAACGCGCCGATGCTCTTAAAAGAGGAAACCACCGAAAATCTATGATTACTGGTTTTTGTGACATACATTCGAAAGTGATATCATTCAGGGTCGCAATTGATAAATCTTTGATTTGGTGATCTCCTTATGTCAATAGGATTATTTTTTCCTTTTTTACTTTGTTCCCAATTTTACGTTTTGTGGTGTTTATTATTGTGTATGTTTTTTTAAAAAAAATATTGACAGTCTTCAAGTAATATTTTATGATCATTTGTGCCTTGATATGTTGACATTGTTTTTGCTTCATAAATAGCTACATGACAATGTGTATTCTTGAATATGTATTCTCTTTTATGAATTGTTGAATACATATTTCTGATTTATTTATTCTCTTATCTGTTTTGATTATTCTCATGCTGTCCATCCTCATCCCCTCAGTGTGAAAGGTGTGTTGATCGAAGTGTCTTGGTGGCAAGGAGGCTTTATTCTCTTGACTAAGGTCATATTTGGTGCCCCTCTCCTTTGTCATAGGGGTCCCTCTCTTCTCTTTTGAAATAAAGTAAATAGTACACAGCACATGTAACAACCAAGTAAAGGGGCCCGTCGCCATTGGAGGATACAAATGACGACATGGCTGTCATAAGGCGGGACTAACAAGTCTCATAATGAATCAGAAGACAGCATTTACAAAGGACAAACACACAAGCCAATGAACTAACACAGCTCTTTGCAGAGCAGCACTTGCACCCTGCCCACGTATGACCTAAGAATAACACTTCAAAAAGGAGATCCAAACCAATTTAGAAAAATTATATTTTTTTATATATATTTGTAACACCAAGATCGTAATTAGGTAAGTACTTTTTTTGGAGATATCACTGTCTTGAAAGTATACAGAATTGCACTTGCATTTGGTGAATTATCACGGTTTGGTAGTACTGGTAAAGCGGTAATGTTATCCTATGCGGAAATAAACATATACTGCATACAGGTACTTAGCAGCGACTTACTGGACTGTCCTTCTGGATTTAAGGTGAGTATGGGGCAAGGTCCAAGGCAACACCAACAGATCAGCTCTAGGGTATTACAGCGGTTGGTGCCCCATTTAAATCAATGGGGAATGGTCAGGTTCAAAAGAGGCGGCAAGAAAGGACTGGCGAGCCAGTCCTTGAGGGTCTCTGTCACGAAGATCTCGAGCTGGGGGGCTTGTGTGCAATGGTGCTTTCCCCTGCAGGGTCGCACTGCGGGGACTGGGAGACCAGTCTGACCAAACCCAAAGAGGGTTTCAGCTGTGGAGTGTCTCAGGACCCCATGGGCACCTTTGTTCCACTTCTCCTCAGGCTGAGGGGCTCAGATGAGGTGGTGTCTTCAGGTGATGGAGGCTCCACCACCTCTGACTGGGGTGACTCCTGGTAGCTCGCAGTGCTCTGAACCTCCCCACATCCACGGATCAAGCACGAAACCTCAGCATCATCCTGGACTCCTTTGCTCTCAATGAACCATCAAATCAATGCCGTTTCCTCCTCCTGCTTCCACATGTTCCACCTGCTTTGTAAGATCATCAAGTGGACTCCCACTGAGTCCAGGAAAACGATCATCCATACGCTTGTCACCAGCAGACTTGACTCTAGCATCGCACTCCACGCCGACACCACTCAGAAACTCCTAAAGAAACTGCAGAACATCCAGAATGCCTTTGCAAGACACATCCTGAGCATCCCACGCCGTAGCCACATTACCGGCCACCTGAGAAACCTTCACTAGCTACATAATCTACAAAAGAATTGCCCTCAAGCTCCTCACACAGGCCTACAAAGCCTTCCATAATGCCAGACCTGCATACCTCAACCACCGCCTTCCCTTCTACACTGCCGCCAGACATCTGCGCTCTGCCCAATTGGCCCTGGCCACCATCCCACAAATCCTCAAAACCACAGCTGTAGGAAGATCCTTCTCCTACCTCGCCGCGAAGACCTGGAACTCCTTGCCTCTGCATATCATGCAATCAACATCATTGCTGCAATTCAGGAAGGACCTCAAGACTTCAGATTCACTCCTCGTCCCCAGTCAGCGCCTTGAGACCCGAACGGGTGAGTAGTCGCACTTTATAAGAAATCTGATTGATTGATTGATTGATTGATTGACTGGCGGGTCAGTCCAGTTAAGCCCAAGATGGGGCTCAACTCTTGTGGGTCTCTGTGCCTCACGGGCACAGTCGGTTCATTATGTAGCTAGGTAACTCATTTTGACCAGTGCCCAGTACATACCTTAAGATGGCTTCCCTGTTCACTTATAATATCTAGTAATAGAACTAGACATCAAAGGGCATATCTGCTCATGCAGATATGTCCTCACATAAAATATAATGCACCCTCCCTTAGGACTCAAAGGTCTCCTGTAGAGGTGACTTACTTATATTAAATGCAGCGACTTTGGCAGGGCACACAGGAGTGTGCCATGTCATGTTTTCACTCAAGCAGCTTGCAATGACAGTCTGTGTGGAATTTGTGTGTCGGTCCCTTCGGGTGGCATAAGATATAATGCAGCTTTTAGGGACCCTCTTTAGTACCCATGCCCTAGGTACCAGGGGTACCATTTACTAGGGACTTACAGGGAGGGGTGCTAAATTCCTTTGCCAATTGTGTTGCAATCAGACATCACCTTGTTTTAAGGAAAGAGCACAGGCACTGAGGTCTGGCTAGCAGGACTCAATGCACTATCAGGTTTGAAAACCAGCATCTTGCACCTACAAAAGGGGGCAAAAAGTGGGGGGGGGGACAACTGAAACAAAAACCCAGTTTCCTAAATTGTGCTGACAGGTCAGCCTATCATCAGACTGGGATCTTGGAAGTAGACTGTATCCTGGTATGAAAAAAGATTAATCTGCAGCCAGAAATACTTCTATTATGAATATCAGGTAAGACTGACTACATAGCTTAATACCTATCATTTCTACAAGCGATGATGGTGGCAGAGTGTCGGTATAAGAGATAAGGTGCTATTTGTACCTGCCATATTTCTTTAAGTTTGTCATAGTACACATCTGAACCCCATAAATGCCCCACACAGTTTTTTGGCCATGTGACATTGCTTTGGCCATTTTGTAAGTTAGGAAGTTTATTTTTAGGTCGAACCTGGGCAGCGCAAGCGCTGCAATGCGGCATGCTGTATTGGGGTATGGAATAGAAGCTCGGCCCATTTCCAAACCATCTTTCCAATTGGCTCCTGTTACTGTCCTTGTGAGATCATTGCTTTTGGTTTATGAATAGGCTTGTTAGTCCCTCCATAGTATCGCCTTGTCTGCATTTGTAACCTCCCATGAGTTGTTACTCGGCAGATTTTATTACCAGTTGTGAGGATAATTTACTTCATTAATGGGTTCTTTGTTTAGCTCCAGAAGCACACACGAGGTGCTCTTTGTGTTTTACAAACTGCCCTGTTTTTTTTCAGTTGTTGTAGGCTGTACAACATGTCTTGCTTTTGCAATCTGCGACGCTGCAGAGGAGGTAATATTTTTATTTAGAAGTTCTTTATTTGTAAAACTGTGGTAATTATACCAAGTGAAATGCATTTGTTGTATATTTTTTTGTTATTCCACATGTTTTACTGTCCAAGCTGTGTCCGGGCTGTGTAACATGCTGTTTGTTTGCTAAATTAAAACGTATTTCTGTTGTAGTTTATACACATATGTTTTCTTTATTTTGCGTGTTGTTTTTGGGTGTGCTGTGATATGGTGTTTGTGTTTTTATAACACGGTTGAGTGAAATTGATGTGAGTTATACATTTACGGTTTGACCAGGACCACAGGATGTTGGGGCCATGGCAACACTCGAACTTTGATCCCCAGCATGCTGTTTGTATTTTACGGTACAAAAGGGAGTGGTTTGTATTTTACAACATCCAGAAATAAAAGTCATCTGTCTTATACTTAGTATTTGTATTCCTCAATATTGCTTTTGGTCCCGGTTTGCATTGTCTGCAGTCACACTGCTGTCACTGCTCTCCTGGTGACTCTGCTGTCACTGCTTTCCTGCTGCTGTCACTGCTCTCCTCCTGCTGCTGCTCTCCTGCTGCTGCTGTCACTGCTCTCCTCACACTGCTGTCACTGCTCTCTGGATGCTGCTGTCACTGCTCTTCTGATGATACTTCTGTCACTGCTCTCCTGCTGTTGCTGTCAGTGCTCTCCTGCTGACTCTGCCATTGCTGCTCTCCTGCTGCTGCTGTCACTACTCTCCTCACGCTATTGTCACTGCTCTCCTCACACTGCGATTAATGCTCTCTTACTGCTGCTGACACTTCTGTCACTGCTCTCCTGCTGCTACTGTCACTGCTATCCTGCTGTCACAGCTCTCCTGCTGCTGTCCTTACACTGCTAAAACAACAATTGATGGACAGAATGCAGAACAATGTCATACATTCACCCCAGTACAGAGATCTGGGCCTAAATCCATCGTTTTTTTGCTCACCATGCCGTTCCAGTTTGAAGCCAGCCATATGCAAATCAGTCTTGACCCTGTGCCTCATGGGAACAGTCCAGCCCGAACTGCCAAGCCAGGTCCTCCCTGGTCTGGAAACAAACATCCTAGGACCGGTTTCGGGGTTTCACCCCTCTTCAGCCAGGATAGCTTGATTCCAGTGGCATGGAGAGCAAGGGACCCACGTCTGGGCATACCCTTCCCACTAGGGGTGACAAATGCAAAAAAAACAATTGATGGACAGAATGCAGAACAATGTCATACATTCACCCCAGTACAGAGATCTGGGCCTAAATCCATCGTTTTTTTGCTCACCATGCCGTTCCAGTTTGAACCCAGCCATATGCAAATCAGTCTTGACCCTGTGCCTCATGGGAACAGTCCAGCCCGAACTGCCAAGCCAGGTCCTCCCTGGACTGGAAACAAGCATCCTAGGACCGGTTTCGGGGTTTCACCCCTCTTCAGCCAGGATAGCTTGATTCCAGTGGCATGGAGAGCAAGGGACCCACGTCTGGGCATACCCTTCCCACTAGGGGTGACAAATGCAAAAACAACAATTGATGGACAGAATGCAGAACAATGTCATACATTCACCCCAGTACAGAGATCTGGGCCTAAATCCATTGTTTTTTTGCTCACCATGCCGTTCCAGTTTGAACCCAGCCATATGCAAATCAGTCTTGACCCTGTGCCTCATGGGAACAGTCCAGCCTGAACTGCTAAGCCAGGTCCTCCCTGGACTGGAAACAAGCATCCTAGGACCGGTTTCGGGGTTTCACCCCTCTTCAGCCAGGATAGCTTGATTCCAGTGGCATGGAGAGCAAGGGACCCATGTCTGGGCATACCCTTCCCACTCGGGGTGACAAATGCAAAAACAAGCATTTGCAATGCAATAGGTCTCGCATTTGTGAGAGTTTAAGCTATTAGCATTGCAAATGACTATGCCTTTTATTTGTTTTAAGAAACCAAAACATAAATAAAAGACATTGTCATTTACAATGCAAATCGCTCCAACTTGCTTAAATGCGAGACCAATTGCATTGCAAATGCTTGTTTTTTTTGGTAGGCACTGAGTCATTGAGAGTGAGTCAATTAGTGACAGTGAGTTAGTGAGAGTGAGTCAATAAGTGAGTGTGTCAGTGAGAGTGTGTCAGTGAGAGTGAGTCAATTAGTGAGTCCTTGAGAGTAAGTCAGTGAGACTGAGCCAGTGAGAGTGAGTCAATTAGTGAGAGAGTGAGTCAGTGAGAGTGAGTCTATGAGGGAGTCTGTGAGAGAGAGGCAATTAGTGATAGAGTGAGTCAATTAGTGAGAGAGTGACTCAGTGAGTGAGTGAGTCAATTAGTGAGTGAGTGACTCAGTGAGAGTGAGTTAATTATTGATAGAGAGAGTCAGAGTGAGTCGAATAGTGAGAGAGAGTGAGTGAGTGAGAGTGAGTCAATTTGTGAGTCATTGAGAGTGAGTCAATTAGTGAGTGTGCCAGTGAGAGTGTCAGTGAGAGTGAGTCAATTAGTGAGAGAGAGTGAGTGAGTGAGAGTGAGTCAATTTGTGAGTCATTGAGAGTGAGTCAATTAGTGAGTGTGTCAGTGAGAGTGAGTCAATTAGTGAGAGTGTGCCAGTGAGAGTGTCAGTGAGAGTGAGTCAATTAGTGAGAGAGAGAGAGTGAGGCAGTGAGAGTGAGTCAATTTGTGAGTGATTGAGAGTGAGTCAATTAGTGAGTGTGTCGGTGAGAATGAGTCAATTAGTGAGAGTGTGTCAGTGAGAGTGTGTCAGTGACAGTGAGTCAATTAGTGAGTCCTTGAGAGTACGTCAGTGAGACTGAGCCAGTGAGAGTGAGTCAATTAGTGAGAGAGTGAGTGAGTCAGTGAGAGTGAGTCTATGAGGGAGTCTGTGAGAGAGAGGCAATTAGTGTGAGAGTGAGTCAATTAGTGAGAGAGTGACTCTGAGTCAATTAGTGAGTGAGTGACTCAGTGAGAGTGAGTTAATTAGTGAGAGAGAGTCAGAGTGAGTAGAATAGTGAGAGAGAGAGTCAGTGAGAGTGAGTGAATTTGTGAGTCATTGAGAGTGAGTCAATTAGTGAGTGTGTCAGTGAGAGTGAGGCAATTAGTGAGAGTGTCAGTGAGAGTGTGTCAGTGAGAGTGAGTCAATGAGTGAGTCCGTGAGAGTAAGTGAGTGAGACTGATCCAGTGAGAGTGAGTCAATTAGTGAGTGAGTCAGTGAGAGTGAGTCAATTAGTGAGAGTGAGTCAGTGAGAGTGAGGCATGAGAGAGAGAGTGAGTCAGTGGGAGTGAGTCAATTAGTGAGTCATTGAGAGTGAGTCAATTAGTGACTGAGTGAGTTAGTGAGAGTGAGTCAATGAGTGAGATTGAGTCAGTGAGAGTGAGTCATGAGAGAGAGAGTGAGTCAGTGAGAGTGAGTCAATTTGTGAGAGAGTGACTCAGTGACTGAGTCAATCAGCGAGTGAGTCATTGAGAGTGAGTCAATTAGTAACAGTGAGTTAGTGAGAGTGAGTAATGAGAGAGAGAGTGTCAGTGAGAGTGAGTCAATTAGTGAGAGTGACTCAGTGCGAGTGAGTAAATTTGTGAGCAAGTGAGCCAGTGAGAGTGAGTCAATTATTAAGGGAGAGAGTCAGTGAGAGTGAGTCAATTAGTGAGTCATTGAGAGTGAGTCAAATAGTGAGTGAGTCAGTGAAAGTGAGCCAGTGTGAGTGAGTCAAATAGAGAGAGAGTGAGCGAGTTTGTGAGAGTGAGTCTGTGAGAGAGAGGCAATTAGTGAGAGTGAGTCAATTAGTGAGATAGTGACTCACTGAGTGAGTTAATTAGTGATAGAGTGACTCAGTGAGAGTGAGTTAATTGCGCATGCCTCGCGGTTAAAGTTTTAGAAAATAAGGAAAAAAATACAAGCCCGGCGGAGCATGGGGCGCGCGCTTGGGGGCGGGTGGGCATATTCCAGGCGGGGGAGCGGACCCTTTGCAGTCCTCCCCAAAAGGCGGATTGCATCCGCAGAAAGTGATGCGTGTCACTTTGCAACCCTTTGGTTCATTCTGATGTGATTGATATGGTGCATGTGAAGCCAGGGGTGTCATGGAGCACTCTGATGTTATTGGTAAGGTGCATGTAAAAGTCTGTGAATGTATGTGAGTATGTCAAAGTATGTGTTATGTTATCTGTTTGACTGCAGCAGCGACATGAGCAATATATGAAACGCTATGTACAGAAAAAAGCAGCGTAGGTAACAGAGAGAAATCAGTGGAATGAAAGTGAATTTAGTGTTTTGAAAGCAAAGCAGATAAAGGGGTGAGAAAGAAAGGCTTCAAAATAGTATTAGATTAAAGTTATGTCAGCATACCGAGAATTAGAGAAGGAAGAGTGAGAGAAGGGAAGAGACAATAAGGTAGTGGAGTGTGTGCTGTTGTAAGTGAGTGACGGGATGAAGCTGCAAAATGGAAATGACAGTTTCCTTATAGAAACATTCTGTGTAATGGGCTGTGTTCCCGATTCTAACTTAAAATGTGTGAAATGCGAAAAATAATCAAACACCTTTAGGATAAAATATGTTTTATGTTAACAATACTGTGCAAGATAGAATCCGTTAAAAAAGTACAGGTTTTTGGTGGATCAGAAAAATGTGAGTTTGGCGTAAATTAAGTGCCCTTAGAGGGGAAACATCAATTAAGGCGGATGTCTGTGTGTTGCTTTTGCTCTCTGTGTTTGTTTTCTTTTAAATACGTCTAAATCCTAAATCATTCGTCAATCAGGATGGCTTTGTCTATGTTGCGCCCCAGTGGCGCCTGCTGTCTGTTTCCAGCAGAGAGGCTGGAGTCCTGGAGAAGCAGGATGCAAGCGCTGTTATAGGAGAAAGGAGGGGTTACTCAAAGAGGATGGCTCTGTCGGCCTTGTGCCACAGTGGCGCCTGTTGTCTGTTCCCAGCTAACACTTGCTAATTGAGCATTGTAGCTGTGGAAATGAAAGACTGACACAGAGATGTGCATTATAAGAGCGTACATAGAATGTAGAGGGTGGTAGATGGTGACACAGTGAGGTTCCACTGTCCAGCATTCTGTGCAGGAGTTGCTGTGGCAGAGGAGCTGGACATATCTGTTTCCTTTATGACTGAAGCTTACAAAATAAAGAAGGCTGTTTGTATGTCCCTGCCACCTGCCTCATTACTCCTGTGTAAGGAAGCTGTACACCGCACACCTACACTCACTAGACAATAATATGAAGTAAACTACAGTTTAAAAACGGTGCACAGCAAAATACTGAGATGCAGTGGTCATTTTGGAATCATGATGTCGTTTGATGACATATGCTTAATTATGTAGTGCACATTGTTCTGTAATGTGTGCTATTGCAACCATATAAAAATGTATTAAGTGCTTCTCCCAAAGATAGGGCTGTAAAAATTCACAGAGTAAAGATACAGTTGTACCACTTTCTTCACTGACAGAAGAAAAACATTCGTTAACAATAAATTATTCTTTCAGTAAGAATAGTGGTTTGTTTTATTTTTGAACACCTACTATATTCACAATGTTTTCTGGAAGCAACATTTAGGTGATAGCTGCAATTTTGTATATTTTGTTATGCTTCAGACTGATGAGCACTATTGCTTGACCGCAGCCACTAGTTAGTTCTCAGACATCAAAGGAAGTGAACATACAATGACAAACTATGTGCACCTGCAAGTGAATTTCACACGCGTTGTTTGTATGGGAAGACACTGCAATTTCACCTCCCCTTACTCTCAAACAGCGAGCCCACTTCACAGTAAAGTGCTGATATGTATTACTAATTAGGCACTTCATGTTAATCTAGGCTTACAATCATTTTTCACACATAAATCCATGCTGGCAAAACCTACATTGATTGAAAAAATCAAAGCAAAGGTTTTTTTAAGAGGCACGGACCTAGGTACCTCAACTTAAAATCGGGTGCATCTAAACTCTGGCATTCCTGCTAAGCCGCTTCATGTCAGTGAGACAAGGAAAATGCAATTGTCTTTTGTGAAGACAACACTAGGCAACCTTCTTAGAGAGTCAATGAAACGTGAAAAAATAGTTTTACTTGAAGACGTGTGCAAGGCCTGCTTGCATATTTCAAAAGAACTAGGGGGGTCAAAACATGCACATAATGTGCCTTTCTTCCTTCCCAGAGACTTATTCCGAATTCATGCAGTTGAGTCACTGCAGTTGTAGTTTCTATATCCCCTATTATGGTAACAGCTATGTGTTATCTGGTTACCCTAAGTACCATACCATATACTGCAGGTATTATCGCCATAGAAGTGCAAAAAAGCGATACCTGGCTGCATAATCACCTCTTTACAGCTATATAAAGAAAAATATCAGACAATATCAGCTCAGCAGCTGATCACCATGGCTCTTGCAGCAAGAGGTGATCCCGGGAGAGGCTGAGTCCGGCTGAGCGGGGGAGGTGGGAGGGAGGTGCGAAGTAGTGGGAGGGCACCCTACGGAGAAATGCAAAGCGTCCAAGCTGCAAGCAAAACATAGCGGAAGAGTCTACACCGGGCGACCGATGAACTCCTTAACCTGGCAGCAGGGGTGGGAGGAGAGTTCCATAGGCAGCCTGTGTTTGGTGGTGGGAGGGAGGGCTGCCTACGGGGAGATGGAGCTTAAAAGTTGAAAGCACGGCGCTTAGAAAATAGGCGCCACGCTGAATAATAGTGTGATGTTAAACAAGTAATCAGTGTTGCTGTAGGTGTTAAAGTGCATTCTTCTTAACCTAATTCATAGTATAGAAAGTTTCAGTTCGTATCGTAGGAAAATATTTGTGAAAAGAAAAAAATATATTATGAGCCAATGTCCAATTGGAAGGCTTCCCACTAATCAGCAGCTGAGCAAAATGTACTGCAGGAACAATATATCCCTTATATTCTACAATTAGTCCTAGTGGAATGGCCACCACATATGCACCGCTGCCAAGCTAATGTACAGGTGAGAAGTCAATCAAACAGCTAAAAGAGGGGTAAAAGAAACAGAGAATCACTCTCTCAAGAAAAAACAGATGTAAGTGAATGTGTGAACATTAGTCGAACAACAGCAAACAACACTGCGGAAAATACAAGCATGGAAAATGTGGAATCCATTAAGTTGCATAAAAAGAACGCGATAGCTACATTCCCTAAATGTGTAGTACTCGTGGCTGCTAGCAGATGAGGTCTGTTGACGGATGGATTGCCTCCTGTTACTTCCCCTTATGGTGATATTCGTAAAGTGCGTGGTGATGTGAAATAATACATCGCGTGCGCCAGTTGGCGCTGATGGAAACCTCTAACCGCACGGGCTGTGTTTCAGCGGAAAGTAATGTGATGTCTCAATGAGTGACAACACGAATACCTCACAGGTTACTGCTGCAGACATCAAGGCACCAATGTGGCAGCTAAAGAGACCCAGCCACCTACTTCGGACGGGCATGTGAAGCCTTGACACTTCTGAATGACAAAGGGTTACGCTGCTGTCATTTACTTCAGCCCGGCCCACCAAAGGGCAAGCATGACCTTATTATTAATGCTTGGGATCGGAAATTCAATTACAGAGCTGGAAAAGGGACACGAGCCTCGGTAAAGGAAAGGAACAAGCATACAACAAGCGTGCACTGAAGTTGACGAGGAGGGAGTGGGAGGGGGGAGTGGGGGCGGGCACAGTGGTGCGGCCGCAGTTGTAAAAGGCAGGGAGAGGGTGAGATTGAGAAAGGGAAAGATAGGGTCCGGGATCAAAGGAAACAATAACAAGCAGGAAGGGGGTGGCAAATGGTGTGCACTTTGATGTCCGGACATCAAAGCGGCCGTGAGAAGTGATCAGGCAGTGCTTTTCAGGCTGCCAAATGGTGCGCGCGCCCAGCGCACATGCACTGTATTTGGAGGCCTGAAAAGCACTGTTTGCACTTCCAAAACTCGCTTACTATAAGTCTCGCCAGAGCAGCGCTAAAGCGCTATCTCAGGCGAGACCTAACAACAATTGATGGACAGAATGCAGAACAATGTCATACATTCACCCCAGTACAGAGATCTGGGCCTAAATCCATCACTACGCCACTGGAGTCAAGCTATCCTGGCTGATGATGGCTGATAGCCAGAAACCGGTCCTAGGATGCTTGATTCCGGTCCAGGGAAGACATGGCTTGGCAGTTCGGGCTGGACTGTTCCCATGAGGCACAGGGTCAAGACTGATTTGCATATGGCCATGTCTAAACTGGGGTGGTGTAGTGGGCAAAAGAACAATGGATTTAACCCAGATCTCTTGACTGGGGGAGAATGTATGCATTGTCAGCATTCCGTCCATCATTTGTTTGTTGTAATGCTTTTCGCCCTAAGTGGGATGGGTATTCCCAGACGTGGGACCCGTGCTCACTACGCCACTGGAGTCAAGCTATCCTGGCTGATGACGGCTGATAGCCAGAAACCGGTCCTAGGATGCTTGATTCTGGTCCAGGGAAGACATGGCTTGGCAGTTCGGGCTGGACTGTTCCCATGAGGCACAGGGTCAAGACTGATTTGCATATGGCCATGTCTAAACTGGGGTGGTGTAGTGGGCAAAAGAACGATGGATTTAACCCAGATCTCTTGACTGGGGGAGAATGTATGCATTGTCAGCATTCCGTCCATCATTTGTTTGTTGTAATGCTTTTCGCCCTAAGTGGGATGGGTATTCCCAGACATGGGACCTGTGCTCACTACGCCACTGGAGTCAAGCTATCCTGGCTGATGACGGCTGATAGCCAGAAACCGGTCCTAGGATGCTTGATTCCGGTCCAGGGAAGACATGGCTTGGCAGTTCGGGCTGGACTGTTCCCATGAGGCACAGGGTCAAGACTGATTTGCATATGGCCATGTCTAAACTGGGGTGGTGTAGTGGGCAAAAGAACAATGGATTTAACCCAGATCTCTTGACTGGGGGAGAATGTATGCATTGTCAGCATTCCGTCCATCATTTGTTTGTTGTAATGCTTTTCGCCCTAAGTGGGATGGGTATTCCCAGACGTGGGACCCGTGCTCACTACGCCACTGGAGTCAAGCTATCCTGGCTGATGACGGCTGATAGCCAGAAACCGGTCCTAGGATGCTAGATTCCGGTCCAGGGAAGACATGGCTTGGCAGTTCAGGCTGGACTGTTCCCATGAGGCACAGGGTCAAGACTGATTTGCATATGGCCATGTCTAAACTGGGGTGGTGTAGTGGGCAAAAGAACAATGGATTTAACCCAGATCTCTTGACTGGGGGAGAATGTATGCATTGTCAGCATTCCGTCCATCATTTGTTTGTTGTAATGCTTTTCGCCCTAAGTGGGATGGGTATTCCCAGACGTGGGACCCGTGCTCACTACGCCACTGGAGTCAAGCTATCCTGGCTGATGACGGCTGATAGCCAGAAACCGGTCCTAGGATGCTTGATTCCGGTCCAGGGAAGACATGGCTTGGCAGTTCGGGCTGGACTGTTCCCGTGAGGCACAGGGTCAAGACTAATTTACGATGGATTTAACCCAGATCTCTTGACTGGGGGAGAATGTATGCATTGTCAGCATTCCGTCCATCATTTGTTTGTTGTAGTCCTTACACTGCTGTCACTGCTGTCCAGTTGCTGCTCTCCTGCTGTCACTGCTCTGATTCTGCTAATCACTGCTGTCCTCATGCAGGCTGCTGCCACTGCTCTCCTGCTGCTGCTATCATTGCTCTCCTACTGGCTCTGCTGTAACTGCTCTCCTGCTACTGTCACTGCTCTCCTGCTAATGCTGCCATCACTGCTCTCCTGCTGCTGTCACTGACTCTGCTGCTGCTGTCACTGCTGTCCTGCTGCCGCCCCTGCTCTGCTGCTGCTGTCACTGCTGTCCTGCTGCCGTAACTGCTCTGCTGCTGCTGCGGTCACTGCTCTCCTGCTGCTGTCACTGCTCTCCTGCTGCTGCCATCACTGCTCTCCTGATGGCTCTGCTGTCAATGCTCTCCTAGTGCTGTTATCACTGCTCTTCTGCTACCACTGTCACTGTTCTCTTGCTGCTCTGCTGTCACTGTTCTCCTGTTGTTGTCACTGCTGTCCTCACACTGCTGTCACTGCTCTCCTGCTGCCACTTCCCTCATTCTGCCTCTGCTGTCACTGCTGTCCTGCTGACTCTGCTATCACTGCTCTCCTGCTGCTGCTGTCACTGCTGACTCTAAAGTCACTGCTCTCCTGCTGCTGCAGTCATTGCTCTCCTGCTGCTATCACTGTTCTCCTGCTGCTGCAGTCACTGCTCTCCTGCTGCTATCACTGCTCTACTGCTGCTGCAGTCATTGCTCTCCTGCTGCTGCAATCACTGCTCTCCTGCTGCTATCACTGCTCTCCTGCTGCTGCTGCTGCAGTCATTGCTGTCCTGCTGCTATCACTGCTCCCCTGCTGCTGCCGTCACTGCCCTCCTGCTGCTGCAGTCACTGCTCTCCT
Source organism: Triturus cristatus (assembly GCF_964204655.1). Lineage (NCBI taxonomy): Eukaryota > Metazoa > Chordata > Amphibia > Caudata > Salamandridae > Triturus > Triturus cristatus. Next base: position 564,795,418 of record NC_140590.1, read on the forward strand.
GCTGCTATCACTGCTCTCCTGCTGCTGCTGCAGTCATTGCTCTCCTGCTGCTATCACTGCTCTCCTGCTGCTGCAGTTACTACTCTCCTGCTACTGCAGTCACTTCTCTCCTGCTGCTATCACTGATCTCCTGCTGCTGCAGTCATTGCTCTCCTGCTGTTGCAGTTACTGCTCTCCTGCTGCTATCACTGCTCTACTGCTGCTGCAGTCACTGCTCTCCTGCTGCTGCCGTTACTGCTCTCCTGCTGATGCTGCTATCACTGCTCTTCTCACACTGTCATTGCTCTCCTGTTACTGCTGTCACTGCTCCCTGGCTGCTGCTGTCACTGCTCCCTTGCTGCTACTTTCACTGCTCCCTTGCTGCTGCTGTCTCTGCTCTCCTGCTGCTGTCACTGCTCTGCTCCCGTCACTGCTTTGCTGCTGCTGCAGTCACTGCTCTCCTTCTGCTGCTATCATTGCTCTCCTGCTGGCTCTGCTGTAACTGCTCTCCTGCTACTGTCACTGCTCTCCTGCTAATGCTGCCATCACTGCTCTCCTGCTGCTGTCACTGACTCTGCTGCTGCTGTCACTGCTGTCCTGCTGCCGCCGCTGCGCTGCTGTCACTGCTGTCCTGCTGTCCTGCTGCCATAACTGCTCTGCTGCTGTCACTGTTCTGCTGCTGCTGTCACTGCTCTGCTGCTGCCGTCACTGCTCTACTGCTACAGCTGCCATCACTGCTGTCCTGCTGCTGTCGCTGCTCTCCTGCTGCTGCTGTCACGGCTCTCCTGCTGCTGTCACTGCTCTCCTGCTGCTGTCACTGCTCTCCTGCTGCTGCCATCACTGCTCTCCTGCTGGCTCTGCTGTCAATCCTATCCTACTGCTGTTATCACTGCTCTTCTGCTACCACTGTCACTGGTCTCCTGCTGCTCTGCTGTCACAGTTCTCCTGCTGTTTGTCACTGCTGTCCTCACACTGCTGTCACTGCTCTACTGCTGCCACTGCCCTCATGCTGCCTCTGCTGTCACTGCTGTCCTGCTGACTCTGCTGTCACTGCTCTCCTGCTGCTGCCGTTACTGCTCTCCTGCTGCTGTCATCACTGCTCTCCTGCTGATGCTGCTGCTGCTATCCTGCTTTTACTCACACTGCTGTCGCTTCTCTCCTCACACTGCTAATACTGCTCTCCTGCTGCTGCTATCACTGCTCTTTTGCTGACTCTGCTGTCATTGCTGTCCAGCTGCTGCTGTTACTACTCTACTGCTAATGCTGCTGTCACTGCTCTCCTGCTGCTGTCACTGCTCTCCTGCTGTTGTCACTGCTGTCCTGCTGCTGCTGTCACTGCTGTGCTGCTGCCGTCACTGCTCTCCTGCTGCTGTCACTGCTCTCCTGATGATACTTCCGTCACGTCTCTCCTGCTGTTGCTGTCAGTGCTCTCCTGCTGCTGCTGTCACTACTCTCCTCATGCTATTGTCACTGCTCTCCTCACACTACAATTAATGCTCTCCTACTGCTGCTGACACTTCTGTCACTGCTCTCCTGCTGCTGCCATCACTGCTCTCCTGCTGGCTCTGCTGTCAATGCTATCCTACTGCTGTTATCACTGCTCTTCTGCTACCACTGTCACTGGTCTCCTGCTGCTCTGCTGTCACAGTTCTCCTGCTGTTTGTCACTGCTGTCCTCACACTGCTGTCACTGCTCTACTGCTGCCACTGCCCTCATGCTGCCTCTGCTGTCACTGCTGTCCTGCTGACTCTGCTGTCACTGCTCTCCTGCTGCTGCCGTCACTGCTCTCCTGCTGCTTTCATCACTGCTCTCCTGCTGATGCTGCTACTGCTATCCTGCTTTTACTCACACTGCTGTCACTTCTCTCCTCACACTGCTATTACTGCTCTCCTGCTACTGCTGTCACTGCTCTTTTGCTGACTCTGCTATCATTGCTGTCCTGCTGCTGCTCTATTGCTAATGCTGTCACTACTCCCCTGCTGCTGTCATCACTGCTCTCCTGCTGATGCTGCTGCTGCTATCACTGCTTTTACTCACACTGCTGTCACTTCTCTCCTAACACTGCTAATACTGCTCTCCTGCTGCTGCTGTCACTGCTCTTTTGCTGACTCTGCTGTCATTGCTGTCCGGCTGCTGCTGTTACTACTCTACTGCTAATGCTGCTGTCACTGCTCTCCTGCTGCTGTCACTGCTCTCCTGCTGTTGTCACTGCTGTCCTGCTGCTGCTGTCACTGCTGTGCTGCTGCCGTCACTGCTCTCCTGCTGCTGTCACTGCTCTCCTGATGATACTTCCGTCACGTCTCTCCTGCTGTTGCTATCAGTGCTCTCCTGCTGACTCTGCTGTTGCTGCTCTCCTGCTGCTGCTGTCACTACTCTCCTCATGCTATTGTCACTGCTCTCCTCACACTACGATTAATGCTCTCCTACTGCTGCTGACACTTCTGTCACTGCTCTCCTGCTGCTGCCATCACTGCTCTCCTGCTGGCTCTGCTGTCAATGCTATCCTACTGCTGTTATCACTGCTCTTCTGCTACCACTGTCACTGGTCTCCTGCTGCTCTGCTGTCACAGTTCTCCTGCTGTTTGTCACTGCTGTCCTCACACTGCTGTCACTGCTCTACTGCTGCCACTGCCCTCATGCTGCCTCTGCTGTCACTGCTGTCCTGCTGACTCTGCTGTCACTGCTCTCCTGCTGCTGCTGTCACTGCTCTCCTGCTGCTTTCATCACTGCTCTCCTGCTGATGCTGCTGCTGCTATCCTGCTTTTACTCACACTGCTGTCACTTCTCTCCTCACACTGCTATTACTGCTCTCCTGCTACTGCTGTCACTGCTCTTTTGCTGACTCTGCTGTCATTGCTGTCCTGCTGCTGCTCTATTGCTAATGATGTCACTGCTCCCCTGCTGCTGTCATCACTGCTCTCCTGCTGCTGCTGCTGCTGCTATCACTGCTTTTACTCACACTGCTGTCACTTCTCTCCTCACACTGCTAATACTGCTCTCCTGCTGCTGTCACTGCTCTTTTGCTGACTCTGCTGTCTGGCTGCTGCTGTTACTGCTCTACTGCTAATGCTGCTGTCACTGCTCTCCTGCTGCTGTCACTGCTCTCCTGCTGCTGCCACTGCTCTCCTGCTGCTGTCACTGCTCGCTCTCCTGGTGATACTTCGGTCACTGCTCTCCCGCTGTTGCTGTCACTGCTCTCCTGCTAATGCTGCCATCACTGCTCTCCTGCTGCCATCACTGCTCTCCTGCTGCCACCACTGCTCTGCTGTTGCTGTCAAAGCTGTCCTGCTGCCGTAACTGCTCTGCTGCTGCTGTCACTGCTCTGCTGCTGCCGTCACTGCTCTACTGCTAAAGCTGCCATCACTGCTCTCCAGCTGCTGTCGCTGCTCTCCTGCTGCTGCCGTCACTGCTCTCCTGCTGCTATCACTGCTCTCCTGCTGCTGTCACTGCTCTCCTGCTGCTGCCATCACTGTTCTCCTGCTGGCTCTGCTGTCAATGCTCTCCTACTGCTCTTATCACTGCTCTTCTGCTACCACTGTCACTATTATCCTGCTGCTCTGCTGTCACAGTTCTACTGCTGTTGTCACTGCTGTCCTCACACTGCTGTCACTGCTGTCCTGCTGCCACAGCCCTCATTCTGCCTCTGCTGTCACTGCTGTCCTGCTGACTCTGCTGTCACTGCTCTCCTGCAGCTGCCGTCACTGCTCTTCTGCGGACTCTAAAGTCACTGCCCTCCTGCTGCTGCAGTCATTGCTCTCCTGCTGCTATCACTGCTTTCCTGCTGCTGCAGTCACTGCTCTCCTGCTGCTATCACTGCTCTCCTGCTGCTGCAGTCATTGCTCTCCTGCTGCTATCACTGCTCTCCTGCTGCTGCAGTCACTGCTCTCCTGCTGCTGCCATCACTGCTCTCCTGCTGGCTATGCTGCCAATGCTCTCCTACTGCTCTTATCACTGCTCTTCTGCTACCACTTTCACTGTTCTCCTGCTGCTCTGCTGTCACAGCTCTCCTGCTGTTGTCACTGCTGTCCTCACACTGCTGTCACTGCTCTCCTGCTGCCACAGCCCTCATGCTGCTTCTGCTGTCACTGCTGTCCTGCTGACTCTGCTGTCACTGCTCTCCTTCTACTGCCGTCACTGCTCTCCTGCTGACTCTAAAGTCACTGCTCTCCTGCTGCTGCAGTCATTGCTCTCCTGCTGCTGCAGTCATTGCTCTCGTGCTGCTATCACTGCTCTCCTGCTGCTGCAGTCACTGCTCTCCTGCTGCTATCACTGCTCTCCTGCTACTGCAGTCATTGCTCTCCTGCTGCTGCCATCACTGCTCTCCTGCTGATGCTGCTATCACTGCTCTTCTCACACTGTCACTGCTCTCCTATTACCGCTGTCACTGCTCCCTTGCTGCTGTCACTGCTCTCCTTTTGACAATGCTGTCACTGCTCTCCTGCTGCTGTGACACTGCTCTCCTCACATTGCTTTCACTGCTCTCCTCACACTGCTGTCACTGCTCTCCTGCTGCTGTGTCACTGCTCTCCTCACACTGCTGTCACTGCTCTCCTCACACTGTGGTCACTGCTCTCCTGCTGCTGCTATCAGTGCTCTACTGCTAATGCTGCCAACACTGCTCTCCTGCTGCTGTCACTGCTCTCCTGCTGCTGCAGTCACTGCTCTCCTTCTGCTATCACTGCTCTCCTGCTGCTGCAGTCACTGCTCTCCTTCTGTTGCCTTCATTGCTCTCCTGCTGCTATCACTGCTATCCCACTGCTGTCACTGCTCTCCTGCTAATGCTGCCGTCACTGCTCTCCTGCTGCTGCTGTCACTGCTCTGCTGCTGCTGTCAACGCTCTGCTGCTGCTATCACCGATGTCCTGTTGCTGTCACTACTTTCCTGCTGCTGCTGTCACTGCTCTGCCGCAGCTGTCACTGCTCTGCTTCCGTCACTGCGTTGCTGCTGCTGCAGTCACTGCTCTATTGCTGTTATCACTGCTCTCCTGTTGCTGCAGTTACTCCTCTCCTGCTTCTGTCACTGCTCTCCTGCTGCTGCAGTCACTGCTCTCCTTCTGCTATCACTGCTCTCCTGCTGCTGCAGTCACTGCTCTCCTTCTGTTGCCTTCATTACTCTCCTGCTGCTATCACTGCTATCCCACTGCTGTCACTGCTCTCCTGCTAATGCTGCCATCACTGCTCTCCTGCTGCTGCTGTCACTGCTCTGCTGCTGCTGTCAATGCTCTGCTGCTGCTATCACCGATGTCCTGTTGCTGTCACTGCTTTCCTGCTGCTGCTGTCACTTCTCTGCCGCAGCTGTCACTGCTCTGCTTCCATCACTGCGTTGCTGCTGCTTCAGTCACTGCTCTACTGCTGTTACTGCTCTCCTGCTGATGCTGCTGCTGCTATCACTGCTTTTCTCACACTGCTGTCACTGCTCTCCTGCTGCTGCTGTCACTGCTCTTTTGCTGACTCTGCTGTCATTGCTGTCCTTCTGCTGCTGTCACTGCTCTACTGCTAATGCTGCCGTCACTGCTCTGCTGCTGCTGTCACTGCTCCGCTGCTGTATTCACTCCTCTCCTGCTGATATCACTGCTTTCCTGCTGCTGCAGTCACTGCTCTCCTGCTGCTGCTATCACTGCTCTTCTCACTCTGCTGTCACTGCTCTCCTGCTGCTGCTGTCACTGCTCTCCTGCTGCTGTCATCACTGCTCTCCTGCAGATGCTACTGCTGCTATCCTGCTTTTACTCACACTGCTGTCACTTCTCTCCTCCCACTGCTAATACTGCTCTCCTGCTGCTTCTGTCACTGCTCTTTTGCTGACTCTGCTGTCATTGCTGTCTCTCTACAGATACTGTTGCGGCTCTCCATCTGATTCTCACTTCTGTGCATAATAGTGTCAATATCCTGCTGATGATGCTGTCTCTGATCTTCTTCTGATGCGGTCACTGCCCTCCTGCTGATACTATCATCACCCTCCCACGTATGCTGACACCACTCTCCATCTTATACTGTCATTGCCCTCCCACTGATGCTGTCACCACTGTGCATGTGATGCTGTCACCGTCCTTCTGTTGATGCTGTCACTTCTTTATCTGATACTGTCTTTGCTCTCATCCGATGCTGTTGCCACTGTGCTTCTGATGCTCACACCTCCCTCCTGCTGATGCTACCACTACTGATACTGTCGCGGCTCTCCATCTGATGCTCACTGCTGTGCTTCTGATCGGGTCAATATCCTGCTGCTGATGCTGGCTCTTGTAAATGACAATGCCTTTTATTTATCTTTTTTTTTAAAACAACACATAAATAAAATACATTGTCATTTACAATGTCAATAGCTCAAGCTCTCCTAAATGCGAGACCTGTTGCATTGCAAATGCTTGTTTTTAAAGAACACAGTTAAAAATGCAAATTCAAACCAAACATACAACATAGAGTAGGAGTGGCACGAACCGCAGCTTGTGCATAGATGTTAGTGTGTGACATGTGAATGCAGCATTGCATTTGTATTGTTTAAAGCAGCGCCATGTCACCTGCCTGGCCTGCACAATTGTGTAGCTTTCGTTATTATTCAGCTCGCCTTTGGAGTATGTTCTGGTGTGCGACCTTGCTTCGCCAGCTTATGGCTTATGTAGTTATTCATGCTCGTAAGAATGCTCCTTACTTTTCCAAATCCCAAACGAATTCCCTTAACTCAAACCAAACCAAGCAATGCCCCCAACTCAGCCCTGACTAGAGGCCCAAAGGCGATGCGGCCGGCGGGATGGGGGACCGAAGCGGAAGAGTTGGGCCAGAAGGGGAGACACTGCGAGCACCTGGCGAGGCCTGGAGCCGGTCGTTTTTTATGAAAAATGTTGCAGAATCAATTCACTAAACTCAAGAAAAAAAAAGTTCATAAAAGTGTTTGTTCTTTGTTAAACTGTATAACAGATTCAAAACGTGCCATTTATTTGTGTGATTGTTTCGCAATGTTGTTTCACCATTTTTACCCTGAAGTAAAAAAGGTTTATGTAAAATGATCTACAAGAACGTTTTTAACTATATTCCCTTATACACACGCAGCAGCAACAATTGTGTAGATTGTAGAAAGGGAGCTGCTCCTGTTTTACACCAGTGAAAAGTGTCTGTCACCAGGCCAGGGACTGGGGAGGAGGCATTCAGGGTCATATGAGAACAGGCCTGGAAATACCGGTCTCTTGAATATAAACACATGTACACACCTATGACCTAAAGCGTGGCTAGAGGTGGGCGGGGCACCGCCAGGTGATGCCCAGGTGTGTTAGATGATTATTAAAGGGAAGTTTCGAGAGTTTCTTCACGCTCTGGTATGTGTCTGAAGGTACCCGCCATGCGTAATCATGGTCCCGCCCACAAAGATATCTCTAGTGCCATATGAAAAAGATGGTAGGCATGCGCCATAACCCAAGAAGGCGGAAGAGAAATCATGAACTGATCTGAAGATTTTTTGAGTAGCGCCTAGATTAGAACAAGAGCTGCAGAGTGATACAGGGTTCTGTTACAATAGTACACGCCCGCCTCGAAGATATAGGAAACACATCAACCACCCCTAGGCACCACCAAAAACACTTGGACTACCAGCAGAGTTTCTGATAAAATAATAAACAAGCATTGGCAAACCCAATGGGTTCTGCTATGCCAGATCTATTGGCTTTGCTGATTTTTTTTAGACATGTTGCATAGCAATGTGGGCAGCTGCTTAACGTGGTTTGAAGTTCAAAAGAAGCGTGTTGAGTCGGCTAGCGTACACAGGCCTGGGCTGTAAATTCCGTTTCGCTCGCGGAATTTGCGTAATTTTGCGTTCCGCGGACAACCCAAATTGCCAATAATTCAGCGACTTGGCGGAATGTTTTGCTTGTTCGCACTTTCAAAATGCATGTTCGTGAGATATTTCCCCCCGAGCACGCAAGCAGCGTTCGTGAACAGGAAAAAAGCATCGCGAACGGGCGGAACTGGAATTTCTGCATGCTTGCGGAGATTTTTTACCGTTTCACAGAGCTTTGAGTAGCGCGACTTCGCAAATTCCACCCAGCATTTTTTTAATACTTTACGCCATGTTGCACAACAGTCCATGCTGCTGTACAGCGGCTTTTGTACAACTTGTCTTATGGACAGAACCAATTGACCCCACATAGGCAATAAACGAACCCCTTTTTTTTTTTTTAAATCTTTTTTTTTTTAAATATTGAAAGTCACTTGCTATGGCTTCATGCAGGGTTTTATACTGTAGATCTGTTTCATGTAAGGAAAACAGTAGGCTTCATTTTTATCCCAATTCAATTGTTGGTTTTAATTCATTTCTTCATCATTGTTATGACACAATAATTTAATTCGATGTACATTGCATCATTTGGTCTGAAGTTATATTTCACTTCTTGATTTCATCGTTGTGAATCCCGTTTAATATTGAAAATCCCTATGCTTTTCGGGACTAAGCCCTTCTTCAGGAGATGGACAAGTGATCTGAAAAAATGTAAATAATACTGTGCTATATTCCATGGATGTTTTATTCTCCCACAAGCAGGCATAAAGTTAAGGATGCGTATGTTTTCGTAAAAGTGATACCGAGGGGTTGGTTAATGAGTGCTCTCCAATAATAAAAGTAAAAAGATGAAATGAGCAAGAGCTTGTGGTGAAACGTGTCTAGACCGTAAAAAGTTAAGGATTATTGACTAAAAAAGGAAACGACGGTAAAAGAAGTAGGGAAATGAAAACGAAATATAAACATGATTGTGAACTCCCGTCATGAACGAGTAACATGGGCGTGTGTTCATTAGTATATATATTTAAACCATGGAAGGTGAAGGAAACATGTAAAGTTGCCAGTAAGAGAAAAACGGAATGGTGCTCATTTCAAACGGTCGTATCCAACTATATAAACGAGTGATAATAAGTCAATAAAATAAGCTGTGAGCGCATCGTCAATCATGGAGTCTTTATCAAGTGATGTTAAATGTGAATGAAAACAAATGTCCACCGGGTTTGTTAATCAATAATCACTGAACAGACTAACAGCGTCTCGCATGCATTCAGTGTAAGGATGCAAAATTCGTGGTCGTCTGAATCTTACCGCGTATTTAAACGCTGGGCTGTTCTACGTTCGTAGTTCCTGAAGAATGGTAGCAGATCGTTTTGATGTGCGCGTAGATGTCGAATGACATCGGACGTACACGTTAAATGTTTGTCGGTTCCTGAGTGGAAACCAACGATGGAAAAAATACATGAAAAGACTGTCGGCCATCTTGTAATGTTTGTAGCTTGGTAGAAACCTTGGTTAATGATGGTTTATTATGGTTACAATGGTAGTTCATCATGTCTCAGGTTGTGAAATGATGTTAATCTATATGGATGTTAAAGATATTAAAGGTTTGTGATAAATAATATGATTAATGAAAGTATAAAGGTGGATTGTGATCTGCGTGAAAATATGTGTGACAAATAAAAATAAAAATGAAATATTCTGGAGTTAGGTTAATGTGAATTCACCTTTAGGAATATTCTTGCAGTGATAAACAAACAATAACAAAATCACATTGTATATGTGTATATATGCATTCATTGAAATATGTTCATTCATTGATATATTTTTACAGGAAACAACTGCATTCCATGCGTTCATTGAGACCCTTTGGGTGACAAGAATCCAATTTTTTGATCCAGTACATTTCGCGTTGTAACAATCTTTTCCTGTTGTCCACTCCCTGCTTCACTGGAACAACCTCCACTATCAAAAATCTTAACTGACTTATGTTATGTTTATGACTGGTAAAATGAGCCGCTACTGCTTTATTTAAATAACATGGTTACAGCAACCAGTCAATCCTGGCCAGTGCATCTGCATGACGCGTTTTGACCAATGCTACTCGGTCTTGTTCACATAACACGCTACAAAACAACATGCCTTTAAATAGTGAAAGTGGTTTAGGAGAAAAAAACGCACCTGTTAACAATTAAGCCTTGAATTAGGTGGCACATAGACATAGATGACAGACTCATAAAGGAAACACATTGAGTAAGAAAATATCATAAATAACAAATGCACAATAATGTGGAATTAATATCTAAAATCTCACAAGGAGAATTATAAATATGAATACCATCAATTGAAATTTAAAATAATAAATATTCAAGAACAACATTAAAAAGAGGGCTGAAAATGGAAGGCTGGTTAAATAATTGATGCCTATATAAATACATAGTGTCATAGCTTATTTATCACGCAATAAAGTGATCGGCAACAATTAATTTAAACTACTCTCACTGCTATAATATGCAAAGATAAGCATGTAAACTAATACTCATGTGCAAATAGTAAAGGGTCACAGTCAAAAACTGTCAAGGGACACGGAGTCACTAAAGCGCGACATTGTCAAAAGTGCAATTGTGCAAGTGCATAAATATCTAAAAAAAAACAATACTATTTAAAAAATCGACAGCTGCCCCCGGAGCCCCGGGGAAGCCCAACAATGACATTACAATGGCAAACAGAGATATTACAATGGCAAACAGATTTGAATATAGGGCAAGTGCCCATGCATCCAATACAGGTACTAATACCATACTAGCATAGTAAATCTTGGCAATGAAACACTCCAATATAAAAGTGTCGCATTAATCATAGGACAAAGTCCCCAAGAAATGAATAGAATGCAGATGTGGAAAAAAAACTCAAAAACAGAGTAAAAAAAAAAAAAATTATATATATATATTCACTGAAAAAACCATAGGTTTCACACACGTTATAGTTAGGAATTAGCATTTAAAAAACCTTGCAAATTCACTGAAAAAACCATAGGTTTCACACATGTTATAGTTAGCGGAAATTTTACTGATAAAAAACCAATGAAATTCCCCCGTTATAGTTAGTGCAGGCAACTATAACTCACGCGACCGCAATCTTCTGCTGATGCTAATACTGTATTTAGACACTTATTTGCCCATGTCTTCTTCCATACATTTTTAGCTATACATATATTACAAATATTTTTTTTTCATAAAGACACATATGTCATCAGCAGTAGATTGCGGTCGCGTGAGTTATAGTTGCCTGCACTAACTATAACGGGGGAATTTCATTGGTTTTTTATCAGTAAAATTTCCGCTAACTATAACATGTGTGAAACCTATGGTTTTTTCAGTGAATTTGCAAGGTTTTTTAAATGCTAATTCCTAACTATAACGTGTGTGAAACCTATGGTTTTTTCAGTGAATTTGTACGGTTTTTTAAATGCTAAGTTACTTTACGCCATTCGTGGCGTGCGCGCCCACTTAACGCAGTTCGTTCCGTGCGCGCACGGTGCGCTTCGCGCACCGTGCACGCACAGTGAGCACGCGGTGCGCTTCGCGCACCGCGCGCCCACTTTACGCAGTTAGTGCCGTGCACGCACGGTGGGCACGCGGTGCGATGACAAAGCAAGAAAGCACGTCAACAAATCTGTTTCTGCTTTCCTCCGTGACTATGGTATGGGTGCCATTTACCACAACAACTTGCGTTATGACATGCAAGACATTTATAGAGGAGATGGTGTGCACTTCAATGATGAAGGGAACAGAGTCTTCCTCTTGAACCTTAGACTCTGCATCGGTACTTACTTGTAGGTACCACTAAAAAATCATTTCATAAACACAACGGCTCTTTTTAGAGCCCCCTAATATCTAAACACTTAAATCTGATTTTCATTTTTTTTTTATTTTTTTTTTTCCTACCGTACGCTTACCGTAAGCTTACCGTACGCGTACCCCGTGATTTTTTTAAAAATCAATAAATGTTTTCTTTGTACTTTACAGTCCTTCTTTGACCCCCTCACAAATGTAAGGGGGTCTGTAACTCTCCTCATTGCCCCCTTTTCTTGTTTTCACTCTTTTTTTTCTGAGTGAAATACACAAAATGGCGGCCGCCGCTTCCTGGTTTCGGCCGATTCGAATGTTTACTAAGATCTAAGAGCCAATCAGAATCGCGCTCGCGCACGCCACCGTACGCTTACGGTAAGCGTACGGTAAGCGTACCGTAAGCGGGCTCAGATATATATATTGATTTAAAGGCTATTTTCTCAGAATCTACTGAACAGATTTACACCAAACCTACAAAAGGCACTTCCTTGACCTAGGGACTACCTCTCTGCCAAATTTCGAGTAATTCTGTTCAGCCGTTCGGGCTGTAGCTCGTTCTAAAGGTCCTATGGAAAAATGCATGGGGAAAACGCGTTTTGGGACCCCCCTTTTATCTCAGCCCCCGCTTGACGGATCCCCCCGAGACTTTCAGGGTAGGAGCGGAGCGTAGCGCCCCACCTATTTTGAGAAATTCGCGAGGATTCATCGACCGGCGCCAAAGTTATTCAAAATAGAATGTTGAGGTTTTCCTATGGAAAAGGGGTCCTAACTATAACTACCTACTGGCGACCGCCAGTAGGTAATATATATATATATATATATATATATATATATACACATTAACAAGTATATAGTAACAAGCATTTACAATGCAATGGTCTCGGCATTGTTAAAGTTAGAGCTATTGGCATTGCTCATGACATTATTTTTGTTTATGTTTTTGTTTTTAAAACATTTAAAGAAACTGCATTGTTATTTACAATGTCAATAGCTTAATCTCTCTCAAATGCGAGACGTATTGCATTTGCACCCACACACAGAGCCACACACACAAAGCCACCCACACACACAGAGCCACCCACACATAGCCACCTACACAGAGCTATTCACATAGAGCAACCCACACACAAATAGAGCCACCTACACACACAGAGTTACCCACACACAGACAGAGCCACCCACGCATAGAGCCACCTACAAAAAAAGCCACCCACACAGAGCCACACACATAGAGGCACACACATACACACACACACATAGAGCCTCCCACACACACACAGAGCCACCCACAAACACACAGAGCCACACACACAAAGCCACACACACAGAGCCACACATACATACACAGAGCCATATACACACACAGCCACACACACATACAGAACCAGACTTTAATGAAAAGATCCAGGCTATACCTTAAAAACAAGTACCTGCCTGGGAGGGAAGCTGGAGAATTTGCATGAGGAGCTCTGCACCTGATGTGTGTGGGGTGGGACACCCTGCAGTTGATGCTCTGTCTGGAGGAGATGAAGGACTGGAGTGTTCTTCCTCCTTTTATGTTTAAGCATGTGGAGAGAGTTGTACTTTCTTATCTGGTGGAGAAGAAATCTGCCCATGTGCCAGGAGGTGAGCAGCAAGCACTTTTATGGGGCAATCCCCCGTCACTAACATCAGAGTGTCTTTTCTGAGGGACCCGGGCGGTAGCATGAGATGCCTGGCGCATGCCACAAGTCGCCCCACAGGTTTTCGGGCCTGGGGAGGAGAGCGTTGGTGTGAAGGGGCCCTCCCCCTTCTCCAGCTTCTTGCGCAAGAGCCCACATGGGCGATAGGTCTGCTGAGACGGAGCCACATCAGCGTCTCCCGACGTGCCCCCAGGCTGGGAAGAAGTTGCTTGGCAATCGGCCGAAGCAGAGGGGAGCCCCGCCCATCCCTGGGAGTGCAAAGGCTCAAACCTGGAAGTTGCGGCAGCTGTGGAGACTATGGAGAGGCAGTCACCATCCTGAGGACTGGGGACTCCGCCCTGCCTGGCTGGCCACCAAGGAGGTGTTGTCCTCTGACAGAAACGTGTTGAGGAGGAGCACCGGCATGGGTCCCACTTTGCAGCCTCAGCTGCAACCTGATCTGCTCAGCCCCCAGTGACTGGTGAGTGGGAGCTGAGGTTCACCGTGTGGCAGCGGCACCGCTTTTGCGGGTTGCTGCCCTACAAATCTGCACAGAGTGGTAGAGGGCATTCCTGGTCCGATTTGGCTGCACCTCACTATGGTGGCATACGGGCCGAGGGCCCGACTAACTTTTACAGATAGCATTGCACCGGAGCGGTGCAGACAACCCAAACATACGCCGGGGTGGCTCGCTCCTTACTTTGGGAGCACTTGTCTCCCTGATGGGCATTGTAGGATGAGACCTCAACGGAGACTTCTGCTGGGAAAGTTACCTGAGCGCACAAACTTACTGCATAGCCTGTGACAGGAGCACAGGCATGACGCCGTCCTTAATTTAGTGGCTCCACGATAATTGATGACCAGTGCAACATGCACGTATTTTATAGTAGTGCACTAAATGTGATATCATGTAACATCGGAATCGTTTGACATGTCCCAGCACACACCGCGGGGTCCCGTGTGTTCTTTCCTCGCCTGGATGTGTCCATCAGCAACAAAAAGAATCATGTGAAAGTGGAGTGCATTGTGTTTTGTTCGGGGCTCTTTTTTAAAATATGTACAAAATATGTTGCTAGACATCAGAAATCAGTGAGTGCTTTTACCTGAAAGGGCCGGACTTGAAACGCCGATCTAGGAAACGCTGAGCAGCAAGGAAGAGGCGACCCCGCGTCCCGCTCTGGTCCGACCGCGCACAAAATGGACGAACCTTCCTACGGTAAAAAAAAAAAGAAAAACACGCCCACCACGTGTAAAAGGGGCGGAAAGGGGCGGGGCTTAAAAACACGAAAGAAGTGAAAAAACACGCCCCCGAATCCAAAAAAGACGGGGCTTGTTTGGAGAGACAAAGCTCTTCTCCAATGGCTGACCAGCATTTAAGAGGCCAGCCAATGGAGAAGAGGGGAGAAGAGGGGAAGGTTCAAGCCCCTCTTCTGAAAAACATTAAATCTCGGAGCGAGACTGCGCAAGCGCAGCCTTCGCAGCCGAGACCTAAAAATGGAAGACATACTTATGTGCTATGTCTGCCGGTGGAGAGACAAACCCGTAAGTGCAAGGACTGGAATGAGGAGGACCCCTATTCGGGGTAATGAAGATTACTGGTAAGTAATGAGTTTATTATAGAGACTCTGTGAGTGGCCCAAGTGTTATAGATTTGGAGGTGGTTGTTGTTTGTTTTTTGTTATTAATGAGACGTTGCTAGTGGTCACAGTGTGTATAATATAAATTAAGAGGTGACCTTGTTTGTTATTAGGTTTCAGTTGAACAGCATGCATGTGCTGCCAACGAAATCTATTGTTAACAAAAAAAGCTTAAAACTAGCTTAGACTATTACTTATCATTAGCAAAAAATAAAAATGGCACTCAAAAAAACAAATTCCATAATAGATGCAGAATTTAATTGCTTTTGAGTCCAAGAGTTGAAGAGATTCAATACAGATATTGTATTGAGATGATATTTTCTTCTTTTAATTTCATCAGTTAGTTGATTTTCTTATGATTATACTTATATTGAAATTGTATACAAGGAATGTATATAATAGCATTAGAGGATTGTATTATGAATATTATATTGAGAAGATGACATTCTTTTCTGTATAATCTCATCATTTTGGTGATTGATTTATTGTATATAAGAAATGATTCATATGTCATAAATAAACAGTTGAAATTTGAACTCAAAAGCAATTGTATTCTGCATCTCTTTTAGAATTTGGGTTCTGGGGTGCCCCCATGTTATTATTTTTTGCTTTTGAATTGCTGATGGGAGTGAGCACCTACCACTTGGGGTGCACTCTGCGCTGGACAGTAAAGACCCTTCCTTTGCACTATCCATTTTTAGGTAGAGCTTGGACAGCGCATGCGTTGCTCTGTTACACATGGTGTATTCGAGTATAGACTTGAAGCCCCGCCCACTTTCCACCCATATTTGTCATTGGCTTGTGTCAATGTCCTTCTTAAATTCTGGCTTCTGATTCGTTAATAGGCTTGTTAGTCCCACCCTAGTACAGCCTTGTCTTCATTTGTAAAGTCTTATGAGGACTGGCCCTTTTACTTCCTTTGCTACAGGGCATGTTTTATTTAGTCTGTATGCACGATTTTCTTTAATGCGCTTCTCCTACTGCAGGCACAACATGCTTTCTTGCAATATTCAGTGGGCCATGCGTGCCTTCACTTTTCAAGCAGCCCTGAACAGTGGCGGCCGCTTCTTTGAGTGACATAGGTCTTGTATTTGTCAGGAGTTTGAGCTATTGGCATTGTAAATAATAATGCCTTTTATTTATGTGTTAATTATCAAAACAGATAAATAAAAGGAATTGTCATTTACAATGCCAATAGCTTAAAATCTCGCACATGTGAGACCTATTGCATTGCAAATGCTTGTTTCATTACCAATGGTTGGCTTCCAAATCAATCTGGATTCCTTGTTTATGTTGGGTCAGCACTGTCTGCTCCTTTCTGCTTCCTCCAGGCACTATCAGTGTTTGTCCCTGATGTAAAGCATGGACCTAGCACAGCTTCCTGTCTGTGACCAGTATTTTTTTCACTGGCTGTAGTTTTCTGCAGTTACTTTTTTTTAACCTTGTGGCTTAAAAAAGCAATTTAAAAGCAGAATTAACAAGTTGAAATATAAATGTTAAGTAAAGCAGAATTCAACAAAAAGAACACTGAAGTACCATTGTGCTAAAAAATTAACACCACTGCTGCGTTTGCTTTTCAAGTCAAATGTTTTCAGGTAGAATTTATTTAGAGCTAATATCAATATTTGTCTAATTTATATATTCAGACATACAAACTTGCTCACCAAATGTTAATCATGCCTGCCTTCTTTGCATTTTAACGGTCTCCAGACATACAGAAAATCCCCTCCCCACGAGTTAGTGAGTGCTCTGCAGGGTTTGGTTTTATTTTTGCCCCACCTGTTTTTATTCTAAAAGTGAATTAAAAGGCATATGCCCCCACTCCTTGGAGGTGTACTTGGTTATGATCCTGCTTATGGGGATACAGTGATGCAGTATTGACTGTGTCCTGAATTCTGGGCCAGATGTATGAAATTGTTTGTGTGCGATGTCCTAATAGTGAATTTTAGTGGTTCGCTATTAGGAAATCGCAAACCTCAACGTACAACAGTGTGTTTGACACTGTTAGTGATTCGCAGTGGCTCACAAGTGTAACTGCCCCATCAATATCCATGAGGCAGGTCGCAATGTGCGGCCCATTGTGAATGGCTACAATCACAGGGATGGTGGCCTGCTGGGGTCAGCAAAACCACCATGTTTGTGATTGTTTTTTTAAATAAAGGAAAATCATTTTTTGTAATACATCCTGTTTTCCTTAAAGGAAACGGGATGTTTCGTTAATAGTTTGTGTTTCAACAGTACTGTACTGAATTATGAATTTTGAGCATGTGTGGTGTTCACTGAATCGGCATTATGTTTAGATAATTTCACATTTTCGGTTTTGTGAAGGGGAGCCCGATGGTGGTGTAATAAGAGTGCTTTTGCTTTACTATTGTGCTTTACATTTTTGTTTCACATTTTTTACTGATACAGCTTTGAGGGTGGTAGTAAAGCGTATTGTGGGATTTAGAGTGTGTATCATTGTTTTTCGTACTAAGGCACAGAAAAGGTGATTGGGTTGGTTTGAATGAAGGGCGGGGTTCACACTTCACATAATGGTTTGCGCTGCGGGGATAGTTTATGGGTTTTGCATATGGAGTGAATTGTACGAGGGAGTCAGGGAGTCAGTTTGCTGGTTGAGGCTCTGAAAAGGTAATTATAGAATCTGTGGGACAAGGGGATGTCAGGTTGTTATGGGGAGGTGGGGTTGGGTCAATGATGGAAGAGGGGCATTAATAGGGGGTAGAATGGTTAAAAAATCGGGAGTTAGGAACATGTTTTCATTTCTTTTTTTGATATTTTACACATTTGATGCACTTTTAGCTTGGAGGGATTGAGGATGTCGTAGGCATGGGTTCATATGAGTTAGAGCACGTGAGTGTAACTCTAATGATGAGGTTTGGGGGAGGTATAGAGGATCATTTTGGGTGTAGGGATAGAGTGTATACTGCATTTTATTCTAATTTATTATACAGAGCATGTTTAAATTGAGCAGCAAGTTGAGTTGCTTTTTTCATGTGTTTCAGTGACCCCTGACGAAGAGCCAGCATGGTATGATGTAAGAGTCTTTTCTGAAGCATGGTTGACCTCACGTGCCACTGTTGTAAGCCTGGATTGACAGCAGGAGGCATTTGAAACTGACAAATAAAGTATTCAGGCGCAACTATTCTGTCTCCGTGGTGATTAAATATAAAAGAACAAGGATAAAATGACTGGTAATAAAATTGGTATACAGTAAAAAAAATGTTCAACTTTGGAGGAAGTGGTTCACTTTGAGGAATTGTCCTCTATTCAGCAGTGCGACAGTCGAGTGCGCGAATGACGTGCCTGTTCTTGGAGTATTTAAAAAATAACAAGCATTTGCATAGCCAATAGGTCTCGCCTTTGGGACCTTATATAAGTGTTTAGCCAGAGCTATTGGCTTTGGCAATGTTTTTAAAGCTATGTTCTAGAGAATTGTGGCTGCTGCGCAGCATGTTGAAAAGTTATAATAATAAAGTGTTATAAGAATTTTTGTTACCCTATATATAACCAAGAAGACATTATGTACTGATGAACGACCCTTTACGTAAAAAAACAATTTCTACTGTTGTTTGTCCTAGCAATGTTGGTATCTTCTTCCTGTCTGTTCAAAATAAATATATAAGACCCCTAAGGACAAGAAAAAACGTCCATCTCACATAACAATATACAAATGTGAAAAACCCACCCCAAACATCTCTGGGCTGCTGGCAAGGCCACATCGAGGGGAAAACTGATGCAGAACTCAGCCATTAAATGCAAAGAGACTTTTGTGGAACATCAATGCTTGGAGCGCTCATTAAGCATTTATTGAATTAGCGTCATTCTAGTATGAAATAGGTGTGCTGAAACAACCATTAGACAGAAACAGATATAAATGATTAAATGCGCCAACAGATTAAGAGGATGGTAGATTCCTGCCATAGTGCTAAAACAATGAATACAGGCAAGTATAAAAATACATGACAGCATTAATGTGTACTCCTTTGATGCAACCCTAACTAGATGTATCTAAGTGTACCTAGCATATATGTTGGTGTAGAGCCAAGAATTCCCCTAGGCTGAAGCCAACTCCATTACCTGAAGTGAGAGACTGTGGGACCCCGTCTTTGTCTCAAGATGGACACCCCACGAGGGATGTCAGACCATTGCGAGCTGGAGTGTCTGCGTGCAGGAACCTCAGCGTCTCGGGTCAGTGTGTCAGCATGGAAGTCTATCTCCTCTGCCTGCCGGGGCCAAGATGTGGTGAAAATATACCCAAAAGGTACCCTCAGGGGATTCTACCTTGCTGTGCCATGTCGGTCGAGGATGACGTAGGGGATGACCCTTATACATATTTATGCAGAAGATGGTAATCCTGCCGTGATTCTGAGAATCTTCATTCATAATTAATGAGGCTAGTTTTTAGGGAAAACCACACAACATTTTATACAGCGCTTAACTATGTAAAAGGTCAATACCAAAAATATGTTATGTAGTGTAATGGTATGGCAAATGTGGATGAAAGGTTAGGAGGATACTCAGGCCTATATTGGGGTACCCTATGAAACATAACAGTCCTGGACATAATGACTTTGTTTATGCTAAGAAACTGAGTTTCTTTGACCCAGGCTGATTTTTATCGTCTTTTATATAAATAAAGCTTCTGCATGAACGGTGGCAGTGCAGGTTTGTAAAAGCTTTTTAATTAACATCCAGCCTCGTTACACACCCTTCTGTCTCCTTCAAATTGGCTTCCGCGCCGGGACACTACTGAGTATCTGTGCGCGCTATAAATGTCCCCTAACATGACATAAAGTGCTTCTTAAACCTCAAACAATTGGATGTGAAACCCTGCATGAAAGATAAGGAAATAATGTGTGGCACACTGCAGTTCAATGTATGTAGCTTCGTGTGGATGAATTAATCAATTTATCCTGTTTGGGTGCTGGTGGGTGTCTCCCTCTGGCCTTCGAGAGTTGGGTTCAGTATCCACAAAAGTTGGCACTATTAAATTAATAATAGTGTGCCCATGCAGCACTCCTGTGAGACGTAGTCTCCTGTAAAAGTTTTATACTGCAGATCTGTTTCATGTAATAAAAACAGTAGGCTTCATTTTTATCCCAATTCAATTGTTAGTTTTAATTCAATTCTTCATCATTGTTATGGCACAATAATTTCATTTGATGTACATTGCATCATTTGGTCTGAAGTTATATTTCACTTCTTGAATTCATTGTTGTGAATTCCGTTTAATATTGAAAATCCCTATGAATTTCGGGACTAAGCCCTTCTTCAGGAGTTGGACAAGTGATCTGAACAAATGTAAATAATACTGTGCTATAATCCATGGATGTTTTATTCTCCCACAAGCAGGCACAAAGTTAAGGATGCGTATGTTTTCGTAAAAGTGATACCGAGGGGTTGGTTAATGAGTGCTCTCCAATAATAAAAGTAAAAAGGTGAAATGAGCAAGAGCTTGTGGTGAAACGTGTCTAGACCGTAAAAAGTTAAGGATTTTTGACTAAAAAAGGAAACAACGGTAAAAGAAGTAGGGAAATGAAAACGAAATATAATCATAGATGATTATATATAATTGCACAAGTGGACTAAAAAACATGATTGTGAACTGCCGTCATAAATGAGTAACATGGGCATGTGCTCATTAGTATATATATTTAAACCATGGAAGGTGAAGGAAACATGTAAAGTTGCCGGTAAGAGAAAAACGGAATGGTGATCATTTCAAACGGTCGTATCCAACTATATAAACGAGTGATAATAAGTCAATAAAATAAGTTGTAAGCGCATCGTCAATCATGGAGTCTTTATTAAGTGATGTTAAATGTGAATGAAAACAAACGTCCACCGGGATTGTTAATAAATAATTACTGAACGGACTAACAGCGTCTCGCATGCATTCAGTATAAGGATGTAAAATAAGTGGTCGTCTGATTCTTACCGCGTATTTAAACGCTGGGCTGTTCTACATTCGTTGTTCCTGAAGAATGGTAGCAGATCGTTTCGATGTGCGTGTAGATGTCGAATGACATCGGACGTACAAGTTAAATGTTTGTCGGTTCCTGAGTGGAAACAAACAACGGAAAAAATACATGAAAAGACTGTCGGCCATCTTGTAATGTTTGTAGCTTGGTAGAAATCTTGGTTAATGATGGTTTATTATGGTTACAATGGTAGTCCATCATCTCTCAGGTTGTGAAATGATGTTAAAGATATTAAAGGTTCGTGATAAAGATTATGATTAATGAAAGTATAAAGGTGGATTGTGATCTGCATGAAAAAATGTGTGACAAATTAAAATAAAAATGAAATATTCTGGAGTTAGGTTAATGTGAATTCACCTTTAGAAATATTCCTGCAGTTATAAACAAACAATAACAAAATCACATTGTATATGTGTATATATGCATTCATTGAAATATGTTCATTCATTGATATATTTTTACAGGAAACAACTGTATTCCATGCGTTCATTGAGACCTTTTGGGTGACAAGAATCCAATTTTTTGATCCAGTACATTTCGCGTTGTAACAATCTTTTCCTGTTGTCCACTCCCTGCTTCACTGGAACAACCTCCAATATCAAAAATCTTAACTGACTTATGTTATGTTTATGACTGGTAAAATGAGCCGCTACTGGTGATTTCATGGCTTGGTTCCTTATGGTGCTCTTGTGCTCTGTCATGCGGACTTTCATTTTTCTTTCCGTCTTTCCTACGTATGGGAGACCGCAGGGACATTTAAGTAAATATACGATGTTCTTTGTGTCGCAGGTTGCATCGGTGAATAATCTGATGTTTTTTCCGGTCGTGGGATGGTTTAAAATATTACCTCGGATGATGTTGTTACAGTGACTGAATCTTACCGCATATTTAAACGCTGGGCTGTTCTACGTTCGTAGTTACTGAAGAATGGTAGCAGATCGTTTCGATGTGCGCGTAGATGTCGAATGACATCGGACGTACACGTTAAATGTTTGTTGGTTCCTGAGTGGAAACCAACGACGGAAAAAATACATGAAAAGACTGTCGGCCATCTTGTAATTTTTGTAGCTTGGTAGAAACCTTGGTTAATGATGGTTTATTATGATTACAATGGTAGTTCATCATGTCTCAGGTTGTGAAATGATGTTAATCTATGTGGCTGTTAAAGATATTAAAGGTTCGTGATAAAGATTATGATTAATGAAAGTATAAAGGTGGAATGTGATCTGCATGAAAAAATGGCCCATGATAAAAAATGAACCTGATTTTAATGGTATTTTTGACTCATTTCCACTATTTGCATATCAACGTTCTAGGAACATCAAGGATCTACTAGAGGCAACACCTCAACACAAAAACGCTACATACACAGGAACCAATCCATGTCTTAACTGCAGTCACTGTAACAATATCATCCGAGGTAATAGTAGCAGTAGTATATATATATATTATAGTATATATATATATTTTACCTACTGGCGGTCGCCAGTAGGTAGTTATAGTTAGGACCAAGTTTCCATAGGAAGAGCATTTTTGTTTTGCTTATAACTTTGGCGTCGTATGATGAATCTTCATGAAATTTTACAAACTAATTCTTTGTTCATATCAGCTCCTATGTTGAAAGTTTGGGGGTGATTCGTAAAGGGGGGGCCGAGAAAAAAGGGGGGTCCCAAAACGTGTTTTCTCCATGCAATTTCCATAGGAAACTTTAGGCAAGGCTACAGGTCGAACGGGTGAACGGTATTACCCCAAATTTGGCAGGGAGAAGGGTCTTGGTCTAGAAAGCACATTTTTGTTTATTTGGTGTAAATCCGTTCAGTAGTTTTGGAGAAATATCACAATTTGCAGATATCGATATTTGGGAATTCTGCCATCTGATTGGCTGAGGCTTTATGAGCACGAGCTTGCTACTTATTGGCTGCGAGCTGTTGCAACTAGGAAGTGTTGGCAGCCATTTTGTGATTCCGTTGAAACGAGTAAGGGCAAAAATAGTAGGAAACAGGAGGATAGGAGCACTGTAACCTTGGTGGGGAAGTGCGAAGCTAAGTAGTCATTCCTACCAGTCTGAAAGTGCGGTGTTGCTCAGAATGACATGGTGCTGAGATGAGATGCTGCTACACTCAGGTATGAAACCGAGAGCCTAAACCGTGAGCTCATTGCTGTAAAGTGATGTGCTCTGGTCTTTGTAGCATACCTTTGCAAGTAGTGTTAGTAGGCGTTTATACCATACAGGGATTGGGAAGCAAACTACTGACCTCTACAGTGCGTTTATACTATACCGGAAGTGGGAAGCAAAGTACTCACGCCTACCGGTGTGAAGACTCAGGGATCAAACTGAGCTGATTGCTGTAAAGTGATGGGCTCTGGGCGCTGTAGCATACTGGCCGCTGTAGTATAACTGTGTAAGTAGTGTTAGTATGCGTTTATACTATACAGCAGTGGTTCACAAACTTTTTGACCCATGGCTCCCTTGACCCACTTGGCAGTTGGCCGTGGCTCCCCACCATTTTTTTACCGGTGCACCGGGGTGCCGCGGCGCACAGTTTGGGAACCACTGGTCTACATGAAGAATCAAGCCTAGATGTGATGAAGGATTCAGAGAGTAGCCATCACCATCATAAAACTTTATTTGCAATCACAAAGATCTTATAAAGTACATCTCAATTGCTAGAGAAAGGCTCAAGGAGCTCTGTGGCGTTACAAGAAGTTTACATGGGGTGGGCTCTGATGAACCCAAGATGGCTCACCAGATCCCCTCTACCCAGTGTTTTAAGTGTGCTGGGTCCTGCTGGTGCAGTTCTAAAAGGCAGGTGTCAGGACAATAGGTAAGTTTTACAGACACATCAGAGGAGGTCGCGCAGTAGTATGTACACGCATCCATCCACTCTTCTACCCATCCATCCATTCACTCATCCATCCAGCCATTTACCCTTTCACCTATCCAGCCATCCTTTCACTTACTCATCCATCCACCCAGTCACTCCTCCTTCCACCCATCCACCCTTTCAGTCATCATCCATCCTCCCTTTCTCTCTCCATCGACCCTTTCACTTAGCCATCCTTCCATCCATCCACCCACCCATCTACTCATCCACTCATTAATCCATCCATTGACCCGATCACTCATCCATCCTTTCTCTCATCCATTTATCCTTTCACTCCTTCACTCATCTATTCATCCTTTTGTCCGCCTACCCTCCCTTTCACTTACCCATCCATCCATCCTTACATCCACCCTTTCACTCATCCATCCATCCATTCACCCTTGCACTTATCAATTCATCAATCCATCCATAATTTCACACCTCCATCCTCCCACTTACTCACTCATCATCCACCTTTTCACACATCCATCCTTTCACTCATCCATCCACCCTTTTACCCATCCAGCAACCCTTCGACCCATACATCCAGCTATTTACCTTTTCTCTCATCCATCCTTCCACTCACTCATCAATCCATCCATCCTCTCTCATTCTCCATCTATTCAATCTTTCATTCATCCATTCACCCTTTCACTAATTCATCCAGCCATCCACCCATCCCTTCACTTACTCACTCGCTCACCTTTTCATATTAATTTTGAGCTGAGCCTTTTTGAGAAGAGGCCCATCAAGAACTTCACCCTCGCTGCAGGAGCCATTCCAGGACTGGGACAGAAACCACCCAGGGCGGAGACAGGATCCACCATAGGGGGGGGGGGGGACAGGAGCCATCACAGGTTTTGGGGGGGAGCAGGAGCCACCACATGGGGGGACAGGAGCCATCACGGGGGGGGCAGGAGCCATCACATGAGGGGGAACAGGATCCACCAGGGTGGGCACAGGGGTGGGCATGCAGTATTCTAGTATCATCTTTGTCTCTTCCAGGGTGAGGTAGGGCTCCTCACCCCCTCCTGGACAAGACAACGAGAAAACAGGGTCTCTGTCAAAAATGTTAGTTTTGCCATCCCCCACTGTGATGTACAGTACTTAAAGGAGATACTCCAAGAGAACTGATTTAACGGATTGTCCTCCATACTGTTAATCAGTGTGGGTGCGATTGTGCCATGTCTTTATTTTATTACATTTTAGACTGATGTTTGAAGAACCGAGGTTTTCTTACAATTTAGTAACATGAATTAAACTCTATGGAGAGAACCACGTGCTGCCTCGGTGTAATCAGGGCCTGTTCTACGATTTTTATGGCCCTGGGCAGGAAGGGAATGTGTGAGGCCCCTCTAAATTGCAGAGACATGACACGACGCATTCAGGGTTGTTTGCATCTGAAAAGATGCCCCTGCGACCGAAGCTGCAGCCCCTCCCTCTCAGTCACCTTCAAACACGACTTAACAGCTCATGACGGGGCTGAAGGTGTGAGTGTTGCCATCCCGCTGTGCCTCTCCAATGCTCCTGGGGATCTGAGCTTTGGTGCTGCATCGGAGTCTTTTACAACGAGTGTTGCGCTGCGGCTGCAATCTCCCACATCCTGCGCGGCGGCTCCCCTGCCTTCTAATCGCGGCGCACCGGGGTGCCGCGGCGCACACTTTGGGAACCACTGCTATACAGGGAGTGGGAAGCGAACTACTCACCCCTACTGGTCTGAAGACTCGAGGATTAAACAGTGAGCTCATTGCTGTAAAGTGATGTGCTCTGGGCGCTGTAGCATACCTGTGGAAGTAGTGTTAGTTTGCGTTTATACAATACAGGGAGCGGGAAGCAAACTACTCACCTCTACGGGTCTGAAGACTCGTGGATGAAACAGTGAGCTCATTGCTGTAAAGGCATGTGCTCTGTATAGTATTCAATGTAAGTCATAGTAGAATGTTAGTATGTAATGCTACTAGAATGTAAGTATGTAATGTTAGAATGTAGGGCTGTCATGAGGGGAATCTTAGGGAGTTTATACACAGTGCTTGAGAAGACGGTTGCCTTGCTGTCTGCTCCTGTTGGTGGCTGTTTAAGCTGTCTTCTTTTCCTGCAATAAATTTACTTATCGGATCCACTGCGGTCTTCCTCTTCACTACATAAATTTGGCGACGAGCGGGAGAAGGTAAAAAGAAGGCAGCACTCACCAATATTTTGACCTTCCTTGCATTCTGCTGAAGACACGTTTTCTTGGTGAAGCTGTTTCTGCTCATCCCAGGGTCGTCAACTCATGGAACTATGTCATCCGGCCTGGTAGGATTTAAATTTTTGGATTTGGGGCTTTCTCTGCCTCTTCACTAAACTCTGATCGCTGTACAACACGTGTGCAAGTAGTGTTAGTATGCGTTTATACTAATTCTGTAGGTATGCAGTAACCAATGCATCATGGCCCTATGGAGCGCCACCTCCCAGGCGCAGTTCATACTATGTCCAGGGGTGAGCATCCGCGGGACAGTTGTGTTTGCTATTACAGGGCGGGAGCATGGCTTCCACCCTGTGATAGCAAATCCTTGTTTGCCTCGTTGAAGCGAGAGGAGGAAAACCTTGTATCGCTTCAATAAAGCGGATCCGGATGGTAAAAATGGAGAAAAAAGAAATGAAGCGGGGTCTCATCCGTTCATTTAAATGAGCCCCCTGGTGGGTAATGTTCTGGGGCCAATCCTATTATTATATTGCGTGGTCTCTGCAGCACTGGGGACCTTAATCTCACATGTAAATTAGGCGTGGGAGGGCACAGAGAAGTTTCGCAGCCTAGGGTATCGCCACCTCCCCGGGTATTGTTTAGTAATTGTTCGGGGGCTTCGATGCCAACTCAAGTCCGGGGATCGCCACCCTCCAGGACTTTACTTAATTATGCAGGGTGGGGGTTGCCAGTCCCTGAAGCCTCGGTGGCCCTATGCAGTGCCTTATTGGTTCTGTAATCACACGGGCAGTACTCATGGTGTTATAAAGTGATACACTCATAGAACCCTTGCAGTTGTAGAATTACCTAGGCTTCATTTATGTAATAGTCTGGTGGTTTATATTTGGTAGGTGCACCGCAAAACATTGAATGGACAACATCACACGTCGTTGTTAAGCTTGTGGATATGCGCAGACACACATGTCAATGGTGTGCGGTATTATTGAAAGTGTTGCTATCGCGAAGAGCACACGTGTGAATGTGCTCGGATGGAGGGAGGATCAGCAGTGAGGTTACGTCATACACAGTGATAACGCTCATTAAGGTCAAGCAATGCATGTCAAATGTGAATTTGAAAGTCTCACATATGACACACTACTATAGTGGTAAAGCCTGACAACAGAGCATACTGCAACACAAATCTACACATTACTCTTTACTGTTTGTCACATGTGATCTAGGATGTGCACTCGGCCCGTGGCTGATGATACCCCTTCGAGCCACCAATACCCAGGCCGAAAGCCAGCACAATAATGCGCACACACACAAACACACCAGGGGGATCGTGTAACACACATTTGTTTTTTAACGTAACGTTTCAGATGCATGGCCATCACACGTGGAAGGCTATTGTAAAGAGCATGAATATTGATCAAGATGATCGTTGCATGTTCTGTGTACTATAAGATATGTGTACACAGCAAAAAACTTTTCAAAAAAGCTCTCTAAGCAGAAAAGGTGTCTCTCATCAAACGCTGTAGAGAGAGTGACTAAAATAGATGGGGTCCTCCAACTGTTACAATGGGAAATGTTATGAACCAATCAAATGCTTTTTTTTAAGGTCACATGGCAATCGCGCACCGAGTGCGCAAGGAGGCCGCACCTGAAGTGGTTTTGAGAAAATATATTTACCATAATATAAGTTTATTACAGTTAGAAATATATAAATGTTTAAAATATTTTAGATTATCGCTTACTCTCATATACACTTTAAACTTATTTAGATTTAGTTTTGAGGCATAAAAAACAAATTGAGGGAATGGCGTACCTGGCGTGATACCATACGTCTATGATGTAACACAGGGCCTGGCAGCATGCACTCATTGCATACGGAACGCTCAGCTGGCGCGACCTCATACGTATAAGAAGTAACGCGTGGCTTGGTACCGCGCACCCGTCACATACCAAACTAGCAGCTGGCGCGACCTTATACGTATATGATGTTAGGCAGGACGCGGTGCTACGAAGCCGTCGAATACGAAATGCGCATTCTTTACGAGTTTAGCAATATGGCGGATAGAATTCGCGTGCTGATGGAGCTTGGTACACTACCGGACAGTGATGTCATGAGTGATGTCACTGACCATGTCATGAGTGATGTAATATGTGACGTCATCACCAGTGCATTGCGGGCGCGCGAGTTATAGTTAGCTCAACTAACTATAACGTGTGAATTTCTCTGGTTTTATATGAGTCAAATGTCCAACTAACTATAAAGTCCCTGAAACCTATGGTTTTTTGATTGAATATATATATATATATATATATATATATATATATATATATATATATATATATATACACATAAGACTCTACTTCTGATCCCATTGTCACCCTAGCCACGCCCGAGGGCTATAAGATCTGAAGAACCGGGGTTTAACCCAGCGGCGTCAGGGGCACGCCTAAGATCTTCGAGTTCACCTGTCTTGGTATACAGAGACACGGAATACTTCTGGATGGCATCAGAGACCAAGTTTATTAGCTGCAGCTAGTAACAGTGATCCTAGAAATACATCACGGTGTAAATTCTCAGGAGACTGCTCATTTTACTAAGGCGAGATGTCTCCTTTTATACCCAATATTCACATTATAAATGTACACCCACTGCACAAAATTCTAGCCAATAAAGTACATTTTCAAACAAAGTGTCACATAACAAAAACTCAATTTACAGTATCCCAACCCAAAAGTTAATTATTAGGAATGTCCCAAATTCAATCTCCACAAGCCGGACAAACCTATAATTGAAAGCATAACCCATGTAATGAAGAAACATAAAAAAAGAAACGGTAACAGATGCTGAACAAGATAAGGCATGTGCAAGGAAACTAAAAGTTAACGATGTCCTGAACATTGATTGGCAATCTCAGACAAAGATCAATCAGGGAAATTGGCTTTGCGGGGTCAGTTTCAGGTGCAGAGGTCAGTTTCTTACAGTTCATTTCAGAGTCAAAAAGAAACCTAGTTAATGTATACATGAACTAAGAAGGCCAGGCCACTTTATTCGCCAGGCTACCTTCACAGGCCTACGTGAGGGCAACACGAAATGGTGGCACGGAACAAAATGGAGTCAGACTCGAGAATTACAGAACCTCAGACCCTCCTTTTGCCATTACGTAGGCAATAACCTAAGACTCATGTTAATCTGAATCTAGGTCTATGTCGATATTCATTAGGTCATCAAGGTGTTGCTGTATCATCATCTGATTATTCTCTACTTCTCTCGGAACAGGTCTCCGAACACACATAGTAGCACAAAGAATACAAATGGCGGGACCACACTGGATGCAAAGACAACAAGAGAAAAGGATGGTTAAAACCATACCAAGGAATGTCAAAATCTTCCATCCCCATTTGGACAGCAATCCCCAAAACCATCCCGTCAATGACCAGTCTCCTTCGTCTACATGGATAGACTCAGAGATTTTATACAACCTAGAGATGGCTTGGTACACTGTAGGGGCATTATCTGGTATGTAAACACAGCAACTGGATCCAATCAATTTACATACTCCTCCTCGATCTGCAAGTATGATGTCTAATACCATACGGTTCTGCAAAGTCATAAGGCGGTCCGCTTGAAGCTCAGCTGTAACATTACTAAGAGCACCTGCTGTCTCATTAATAGTAGCTTCAACAACGCGGACAAGCTGTTGAATATGCCTACTATTGATCATAGGACCCCAAAAGGGCAAGAAGCCCTTGAAGAAATCTCCTACTTCGTGTGCTGCGGTATCTTCCTTATTGAAGACACCTCTACCATATCTCGTTCTATGATAGTCTGAAGCAGTAGTGTATGTAGGGGAAGTAGAAACGCCACATAACATGTTCCTGAAAAATCAGGTGGCAACCATTTGTAGGCTCGGTCATGACAAACAAAATATGTGCCTTTAGCTGGCACAAACGGTAGAGAAGTCCGAGATTAATAGACATAGGTTTGAGCACACACACTCTTACCTAGCTGAGCTTTCGGATTCCGACCATTACCCTGAAAACAAAAGTGGCCTCGGTGGGGTACAATCCAAATAGGGGGAGACCTTTTTCGTCTCTCCTTCTCTGTCAAACTGGTACTATATCCAGTCACGTTCCAACCAATGTAAGCCTGCACCTCATCCTTAGGGATAGCATTATATGCATCAATATCTCGGATCATAGCTACTATTCCCCTTATTAAGGCACTATTGCTCGGGTTATCTTTAAGGGAACGTAAGGGGCGTACCTCATTTGCATAGATAAACATGGTCTGAAAAGCCCACACAAACCCATTAAAAGAAAAAGGCAAAACCAAATATGGCATACCTTTATCTGTCGTATGAGGCATAAGACCACAAACCCAACAATTAGTGGTATTTACTACTAACTGATGCTGATGCAACAACTGTATAAACGAATTGTTGACAAATTCTGATCTCCTTGTCTGTTCATGTTCAGGCAACGTATAAAACTGGTGCAAAGAAACAGTAGTGAAAGAAAGCATAGGTTGGGAGGTGGGTGCAGATGTCTGTTGTGTAGCATAGACAGTCCAACCCACACAAGCTAATGTGATACTTAAAAACATCAAAAAGCACGATATTATAAAACATTTGCTATGTATCAATGTACAAAATCTTATCTTAAGATCTATTCTCTCAACATCTCTTTCAGTTACAACATACTCCATCCTCTAACGTGTTGCGCGCGGCAATTTTCCTTCTTCACTCAAGTGTGCGTCCAGGCGTCCTAGACGTCCCTAAAACCGCAGACCTTTCGTCAATACGCGGGCCACCCCTTAAGTTCTTATACCGCGACCCTGCAGCTGAACCCGGATGGTGGTTCGAAAAAGAAAAAGAAAAATAGTCTCTTGTCTGAAAGAGTGTAATTCACACAAAAAATCAAATTTTATTTGTCCTTTTTAGACCTTAAGTTGTAGCGTTCTTTACCAGGCACAGTTGGATCCTGAAAGAGTGTCTCTGGGTGCGTAGTATCAAGTCTCAAACACGGCGGCACAACTTCTTGCAAGACTTTATCATCCGCACGTTCTGACTAAGTCCATTCCAGATGTGCATCGCTAAAAGGTACAAATCTCGGAACCCTTTCACTCTCGGAACCGGCAACACCTTCCCGGACCCACTTATCGTACGGTAAGGGCAAAGGTATCTTCTTACAATGGGTACCATGTACCCAGTTTTTCTTGCCAAACACCTTAATAGCAGTCCGAGTTGATAACAGGACTTGGTATGGACCGGTCCATCTTGGTTCCAAATTCTTTGACCTCTGGAAATTCTTGGTTAGAACCCAGTCGCCAGGTTGAATCGTGTGGCCTGCGTCTACAGAAACTGAAGGCAAAGTGTCATGGACCTGTTGGTGAAGAACACGCAATTTAGCAGTCAAATCATGGAAGTAGTCAACCAACATAGGGTACTCGATATCACTGTACTTCTTAGGCCTCGGCACACCCCAGACATTCGCGACATGTACTGTTGTTCTCGTGTTGTTCTCGTGGACAAAAGTGCCAATGGTAAGGCATCGGGCCATGTAAGACCAGAGCTCGCTTGCACCTTGGCCAACATCAGCTTCAGAGTGCCATTATAGCACTCGACCAGGCCTGCTGACTGGGGGTGATTCGCAGCGTGGAATTTCTGTTTGATACCCAGACCCGCACATACTTTCTTCATAATCTGACCCACTAATTCAGTTCCATTATCACTCCATACCATCCTCGGCAAGCCATATCTGGGAAAGAATTCTTTGAGCAAAACCTTGGCTGTAGACAAGGCAGCATTATCCTTTAGGGGGTAGGCCTCTATCCATCTGGAAAAGGCACAAACAACCACAAGGACATACTTCAAGTTATTGCATCTTTCCATATGAATATAGTCTATCTGCAGCACCTCGAACGGATACGTTGGAGGAGCAAAATGACCCGCTGGAGTTGGGGTTTCCTTTCCAGGATTATGCATCAAGCAAATCATGCAGTGTTTAACCAAATTCTCAGCACACTTAGGAATTCCACCATTCTGCCATACCGGAGCCAACAACTTACATATCCCTTTTGAACTAATGTGAGCCAACCCATGAGCCATAGTAACCACCGGAAGCACATCTGCATCCGGCAACAACCATCGCTGGTGCTCTGACAACTCAACCCAACAGCCTGTTGAATCCAACATTCCCGTACTCTCTCTCCACATACTCAATTCTTTCTCAGTAGCTTCTGCCTGAACCATCTTCACACTTTCTGTTGTATCTTCACACATTCCTCCTTCCACAACCCATCTGGCAGGACCTGCAACATACATCCGACTCGTCACATCTTTCGCCGTTTCTCTCGCTACTTCATCTGCAAACACATTCCCTTGACGCACATCATCCGTAACCTTCTTATGCGCACTACACTTCACTATCGCAATTTGGGTCGGCAAAGTAAGTGATTCAAGAAGTTCACTCACTAATTGTCCATGCTGAATTTCCGTACCATGGGAAGTAAGAAATACTCTCTCTTTCCACAAGCGACCAAAACTTTGAGCCACGCCAAATGCGTGTTGGCTATCAGTATAAACATTCACTCTCTTTCCTTTTGACAACACACACGCTCTAGTCAATGCTATCAACTCCGCTGCTTGCGCTGAATTCTGTGCAATACGTGCTGTTTCAACAATCGTGTGCAAAGTTGTGACAGCATATGCTGCAGTTGCCTCTCCATTCGGAAGCTTAAAGCACGAACCATCTACCCATAGGCTACCATCAGGATTCGAAAGAGGAGTATCTTTCAGATCAACTCTACCCTTCGTTTCCTCCTCTGTCCAGAAAAAACAGTCATGCTGTTCCTGAGCATCTGTCTCTACAAAAATCGGCAACAATGTAGCTGGATTCAATGTGTTGCACCGCTTGATGTGCACGTGGCTAGCCAAAAGCGTCAACTCATAACCTGACAAATGCGCACTGGTAAGATGTTGAGTCTTCGTTCTATTCAATAGGGTGTCCAATGCATGTGGGACCATCACAATCAATGTATTATCCAATACCAAACCAGCAGACTGTCGGATAGAAACAGCCGCTGCCGCTGTAGCTCTTAGACAAATAGGCAACGCCCTAGCTCCCGGATCTAAAGTAGCTGAAAAATACGCACATGGGCGCTGCTTGTCTCCAAATTTTTGCGTCAACACTGACAACGCACAACCTTCTCTCTCGTGTACATAAAGTGTAAAAGGTTTACTGTAGTCGGGGGGTACCCAACACCGGAGCAGAACACAATGCATCACGCAATTCGGAAAAACTCTTCTGACATTCGTCAGACCAAGGAAGAGGGTGTGGTGTGTCCTTAAGAGTAAGTGCCAACAAAGGTTTCGCTAGCAAAGAAAAATTCGGAATCCACTGTCTACAATACGAGGTGATACCTAAGAAGGCACGCACAGTCATTTGGGCAATCGCTTGAATACGCCCTGGGGTCAATCGCCTTACCTCCTTTGATAAGAGATGACCTAAGTAGGTCACTTCTTGGCGGCAATACTGCAACTTCGAAGGTGACACTTTATGATGAAGGTCAGACAGGTGTCGCAACAAAGAAAGAGTAACTTCTTTACAAATCTCTTCATCATCAGCAGCACCCAACAGATCATCAACATACTGGATAAGAGTAACACCAGAAGGCAATGCAAGAGTATCAAGCTGAGTTTTCAAAGCCTGACTGTAAATGGAGGGACTCTCACAATAACCTTGAGGAGCGCGCTTAAACCGGAAACTGCGGCCTCCTAAAGAGAAGCCAAAAACATCCCTACTTTCCTCAGCAATCGGAATACTGAAGAAAGCGTTCTTTAGATCAATAACAGAAAACCAAGCAGCTGAGGCAGGGATCATGGTCAATAAAGCAGTAATGTCCGGGACAGCAGGAAACTGTGGCACAACGATCTTATTGACCTCTCGAAGGTCGATCACAAACCGATACACAGGTGGCTGAGAAGAGTCAGTACGCTTAAGGACAGGCAGAACAGGACTGTTACACACATTACCTCTCGTTTCTTCAACCACACCTTTCTCAACCAAATCATAGATAATCGCTAAAAGAGCTCTTTCGCCATCACTGGAAATTTTGTACTGGGGAATGCGAGGTAATTTAGCATTCAACTTAAGGGTAACAACGTAGGGTGGAATCTGCAAGAGACCAACATCATTGGGACCTGTAGCCCAAAGTGTATCAGGGAGAGAACGCAGTTCCAGTGGAAGGCGATCCTTAGACAGATACATCGGGGGAATCACTTTCTTACCCACCATAAGATGTACTCCCGAAGGAGAACAATGTAATGTCACATGCAATCATTTCAACAAGTCCAAACCCAACAGATTCTCGCCACAGCCCGTCGTTAGAATAAGGGGAGCCTCCAATTCACAGGGACCAATAGAAAGGGGCAAAGGACAAGAAACCGGATTACGAATTGGGGCGCCAGAAAATCCTACTGAAACATTGGTCAAGCCAGACAAAGGTGCGCCGGGGAGTTTAGAGTGCATGATAGAACTCTTTGCTGCACCAGTATCCAAAAGAAAAGGTTCTGCCACACCTGATGTAATCACTTCAACATAAGGTCCACTCTGGTCTACTGGAACTGACACTACTCCCTCCCTTTGTCCATGGCTATCCTAACTATCATTAAAACCAGCACTCTCACTTCCAACATAATAATCATCAGTGTAGTACTGAGCGGACTGGACGGTCGGAACATTCTGTTGGTCAAAATGATTCATAGAATTCTGAGGGGAAAAGGAACGTTCATTCTGGGGAAATGTACCATGTCCCCTACCCCTAGGTACTTGTTGGAAACCACCACGACCTCTCAGACCAGACATACCATTCGCACGCTGTAGCAAGATCGGGCAACTATTCTTGAAGTGACCTTCTTCTTTACAATAAGCACACTGATTAGGGCCTAGCGGGAGTCGCGAAGCAAAAGACTCAGGCTTCTGCAACAGTTTCTGAAACTGTGGGGGTTGCTGAAACTGGAAAGGTTGCTGAAACTGACGCTGATTAGGGCGAGGCGGATAAGCTGCTCTAGTCTTCTTCTCTACTTTATCCTTCTCATCTTTATCTCTATTCTCCTGCTGCTAACTTGTCCCAATTCACCCGCAGAGGAGGCATCATAGTTTTCATTAAATTAATAATCCTACCAGGTAGTTCTGCAACTAAGGGTTCAGGTTTGGCACCTCCTACCTGCCGACCATCTGCAGCAGTAATATTAACCCACGTATCTCCTAACTCTGGCGCGAGATCCTCGTGACGGATCTTCGCCCACAAGGGTTGAGGAACTGCATTACCCATCAACATATCTATGTCAGCTAAATTCATAACACACGCATCAACTGTCTGAGACAACTTCTTATAATAACCAGCAGGATTTTTACGGGGTCCGGCAAAGTCTGCTTAAGAGCCAGGACCTCAGCTCTCTTCCAAGGGACATGCACCCACACTCGCTGAAAATGAGCCGGTGCAGCCGCAATACCATGAGTGGCATCAGCCACAACTGCCTCTCTCCATACAGGGGGAACCTCTCTCATAGGATACTGCTTCACTTTTCTCCTAATAGAAGGGTCAGGTTCGAACAATGACTGAGGTGGAAGTCTAGACCTAAAAGTGAGTAGTGTCTCTACCGCTTCCTCAACATCGGAACCCACTATCGTCCCTTTAGCAAATTCAGACTGAACATTACGCAATTCCAGTGGAATTGAACCCAACTCATTATCTTCCCACTCCTGACGAAGGAAGGTACACATGACATCAAAAACATACCTTTGTTTTGGTGCCTCCCACTGTAGGAAGATATCCATAACCACTTGTGGACTGTACTTGGAGATATTCGAAACCCATCTACGAGCAAGGAGATCTAACACTGCCCGCTCTTCGGGACCAGGGAGCTGACTACGTCTCTGCCTACGTTCAGAAACAGGGGTCATATTCAGTGACCCAAAGAAAGGAGACAAAAGACTAGTGACAGTCTCAGTCATTCATTGCCGAGCAGAAGGAGAAGAAGTTGACATGAGGACAGGAGACAAAGTGTTTTGAGGTGACAGAGACGTAGGGACAGAAATAAGAGAAGTCGAAGATAAAGGAGTGTAAGGCAAAGGAGTTTGAGGCAAGGCTGGTGGCAAGGCTGGCGGCCCTGGAGGGGGCTGCGCCGGAGGAGGAAGAACCACCTGTGAAGCAACGGGTGGCTGAACAACAACAGGGGGTTGAACGACAACAAGGGGTGCAACAACTGGAGGTAACGGAGGTGCAGTAGCACCCTGCACATAAGGGGGTGGTAATCTCAGTAAATGTGACATCAAAGGATCCTTTTCAGGGTCTATAGTCACATTTGAAAGGGGAGGTGGCAAAGCCGGATAACATTTGTCAATGGCCATTCAATGTTGTCTATCTGACACTTCAATCGCACCATCTTCTTCATCTTCCTTAAACTGCCTAGCAGCTTGCAATACCGATATATTCCTTTTCTTCCTATCTCTCTTAGCTTGCTTAATTTCTCGCTGTTTGGCTTTCTTACGCCAAAGGCGGAAAGAGTCAAACATCGCCGGCCGGGCTTTCTTCT
The DNA here is from genome assembly GCF_964204655.1 of Triturus cristatus. Lineage (NCBI taxonomy): Eukaryota > Metazoa > Chordata > Amphibia > Caudata > Salamandridae > Triturus > Triturus cristatus. The sequence continues at coordinate 564,831,929 of NC_140590.1, forward strand.
TAAATAGCGCAACTTCTAGGTTATCTAAAACATCTGATCCAAAACTACCATGTTGGGGCCACCGTAAAACACCATCTTTCCTTGTATAACGGACCCATACTTCATTAAAGGTAATGGGACCTACACCATGCTTTGAATAGAGCTCATAAGTTGGAGTTCCAACCGGAGGTATCGAACACGAGTCCTCCAATCGGGAATCCCTATTACAACTACAACATAACCATTTCCTAAATTTGCTAAAACCAGGCATCTTTTAGCTCACTAGTCTTGCTTCAAACTTCAAGGGGTTATCAAAAATGATACACTCGCAAATATACGAACCCCCCGGCTTCGACTATTGCAATGGCCGAATCAAAACCAAGAAACAAAACAAAGTCGTGGGAGCGACCCACTTATACTTAACCAAAATGTCTGTCACGCCACCAGAAGACCGTCTAACGTCTCGCCTTACAAATCATCACAAGAGGGTCCAAGACAGGGCGACAGTCAGGGCAGCAGTCCTTCGCAGCTGTCGGAAAGGGGAAGCCTCGCAGAAAAAACCTTCGGTCCACGTCGACATGCAGGGGTCGATGAAGTGGCGGCCGTCCTCCAGAATTTCCTCACGGGGCTCCTCACAATCTTCGGGCTTGGACCAGTACCGCTGAAGTCGCCCCACATTGGGCGCCAGTTGAAGAACCGGGGTTTAACCCAGCGGCGTCAGGGGCACGCCTAAGATCTTCGAGTTCACCTGTCTTGGTATACAGAGACACGGAATACTTCTGGAGGGCATCCGAGACCAAGTTTAATAGCTGCAGCTAGTAACAGTAATCCTAGAAATACATCACGGTGTAAATTCTCAGGAGACTGCTCATTTTACTAAGGCGAGACGTCTCCTTTTATACCCAATATTCACATTATAAATGTACACCCACTGCACAAAATTCTAGCCAATAAAGTTCCTTTTCAAACAAAGTGTCACATAACAAAAACTCAATTTACAGTATCCCAACCCAACAGTTAATTATTAGGAATGTCCCAAATTCAATCTCCACAAGCCGGACAAACCTATAATTGAAAGCATAACCCATGTAATGAAGAAACATAAAAAAAGAAACGGTAACAGATGCTGAACAAGATAAGGCATGTGCAAGGAAACTAAAAGTCAACGATGTCCTGAACATTGATTGGCAATCTCAGACAAAGATCGATCAGGGAAATTGGCTTTGCGGGGTAAGTTTCAGGTGCAGAGGTCAGTTTCTTACCGTTCATTTCAGAGTAAAAAAGAAACCTAGTTAATGTATACATGAACTAAGAAGGCCAGGCCACTTTATTTGCCAGGCTACCTTCACAGGCCTACGTGAGGGCAACACGAAATGGTGGCACAGAACAAAATGGAGTCAGACTCGAGAATTACAGAACCTCAGTTCTCTAGAGCAGATCGCCCAGAGGGGGGGGGGGGGCGGAGTGGCCATCATTTATAAGATTAAGTGGGACCTTCACAAGGGTGATGTTACTTCCTGGGGGGCTGCGAGGCCCTTGACTTCAGTATTTGCTTCTCAGCATACTTCACTCTGCGAGGTTCCCTGATCTATAGGCCCCCTGGTCCGGTGAGCCACTTCCTGGGAGCCTGGGACGATGCTGTTATTGTATAAGCCTTGTAATTCTCCCATTTCATGGTATTAGGAGACTTTAATATTCACTTTGATCAGGCAGATAACAAGGACTCCCTTGACTGTCTAGACACCCTGCACCTGGCCCAACCGTCCCAGTGGGTTAATCTTCATACCCATCAGGCTGGCCATATATTAGACCCTATTTGCACCAATTTTCCCATTCGGTTGGAGGATCCTCGTCCGGTCCCATGGTCTGACCACTTTTTGTCGTATTTTTCTAAGGCAGTTATCAATGGCGAGCCATCTGCAAGTCCGTATAGCAAACCAGCCTTTGGCAAAATTAACCCTCTTGTGCTCAGCCAGGCTTTGGAGGCATCTCGGCCCACCCTCTCGGGGATCCTGAAGGCCGGCTTGTTGACTTTACTAACTGGGTCTCCAGTACAGTTGATTCGCTCGCCTCGCCACCATGCTCAAGGCTATCTAGGGACAACCAGGAAGACTACCTGGGGTAGCGACGGCCAGAGCGCTGCCTCACGCCTGAGTTGTCACCAGGAGCGTTGATGTACAGTCCCGATCTTTGACGGGTACTTCATAAAGAACCCCTGCAGCCCCACTTACCATCTATTGAGTGGTTTTATCTGCCGGAGGTATCATCTAAATCCTATTCAGGTGCATTTTGTTTTCACCTGTGATTGGTTAATGTTGCAGTAGTAGCATTTGGTCCTGATGAAAGCCATGATCACCAGTTTTTGATCATTCATGGCTGAAACATGTTGACCACTCCTTTTTATTCTTTGACATCTAATGATACTCAATAAACATATTTCTTATTAGATAGTCAATTTTAACTGATTTAGCACACACACTGCACGCTTCACGTTATCTCACCACACCCAGAGTAGCTTTAGTCTCTGTTGCAGAAGGCCTCACTAAGTGATTAAGACCCAGAAAACATCAGTGAGCTCCTCCTTCTTGAGCCACCTTGGAGTTGTAGCTCTTTAACCACACCCGGTTGTGGTTAAAAGGAGGCCCCAGATGATGAAGCATGCCACTTCGGTGGGTGATGGGACTCCGTCCTCTTTATGAGGACTTTTTTTGCATGTTTGTAGCATTTGGATTTGTGGCGGGGGACAATTAGTTAGACCTTCGTAGACCCACGGATTTGTTGTTGTTTGCAGACTTAGATATGAGGGGATTTTGTCCGTGCTGGTCTTTAAATTATCCCTTTGACCCCCGTTGTTTATCGGTAATTTTGTAATTATCTAGGGAGTCTCCATCTAAACCCTGGTTCACTCCCGAACTCAAAACAATCAAACACGAATGCAAGATCCTTGAGTGTGCTTGGCGCCGCAGCAATTATTGCCTGGCGGGCAAGCAGAAGCTCAGTCTTAAACAAAAGATTTACTATCGAGCGATAACTCAGGCCAAAGGGCTGTTCTATGCAACTCGCATTGAATTGGCCAAAAACAGCGCTAAATTGATTTTTTCTATTGTACAGAGTTTTATGCCCCCTGTTGCACTATCTAGGGAGTCTCCTTCTACAGATACTTGGTGCAAGAGCCTCTCCAATTTCTTTAGGGATAAATTCCTTTCTATTCAGGCAGCGTTTCTCTCCTGCGACAAGCGCCTTGGAGCAGCAGTATCACCATCACCCGTCGAGTCTGACCACTCGCTGCATGCTTTCAGGCCTGTTATCCTCTCTGAGTCCCTTAAAACTCTTAGGGGCCTGAAGTCCTTCGGACCCTTGTCTGGCCAGAATGCTGTCAGCAGTTGCTGAGACTATCAATAATGAGGTGAATAGCATTATCATGTCCCTGAGGCCTGGAAACAGGCCAAGATTTTGCCTCTTATGCACAGTGAACTATCACCCCATCTCCCTTCTACCCAGCTTGGTTAAGGTGTGAGAGAAGGTGGTGAACAGCCAACTCTCGGAGTTTATAAAGAGAGAGGGCCTACCGCATCCAGCCCAGCAAGGGTTTAGAGTCTCCCACAGCACCGAGTCTGCCCTGGTGGAGGTTTCGGAGGCAACTAGGGAGTGTGTGGACTCTGGCGGGAAGGCAGCATTAATTCTGCTTGACCGTCCGGCTGCGTTCAACACTGTCCTCCACTCCCTCCTCCTCTCGCGTCTATCCGAGATCGGGGTCTCGGTGTGGTTTGGGGTTGGCTCAGATCCTTCTTGGAAGTTCGAACTCAGCAGTTATGGCTTCCACCGTCCTCTTCTTTGTCCCAGGCAGTGATCACAGGAGTCCCGCAGGGGTCTTCGCTTAGCCCCCTCCTTTTTAACATCTATGCCACGCCTTTGGTGTACCTGGCAGAGGAACTTGTGCCTAAGGTTATGGCCTAAGCGGATGATACACAGATTCTCTTCACTTGGGATAGAATGTGGACTCTGTTTCCTCTGCTCAACACTGTCTATCCTCCATTTTTCATTGGCTGGCTACTGCACAACTTAAGTGCAACAAAGATAAATCAGAGATTCCCCTTTACGGAAAGTTTCCCTCCAATTTTAGAGAAACTCTTTGGCCCCCCGAGTTCCCTATTCCCACTTCTACAGGGAAGCCCGCCAAGAACATGGGGGTGTGGTGTAAGGAGAATCTTTCCTTTGCTACACAGATTAAGAAATTAGCCGGGACTTGCTTTGGCCTCTTCTGCCAAGAGCGGCAAAAGAGACTGTCATCTGTGCCCTTATTCTGTCTAAGCTGGATTATGCCAACGCCCTTTATGTAGGCATTCCAGGCTATCTGCTAAAAAAACTTCAGGTGGTCCAAAATGCGGCAGTCAGAAATTCCTGCTTTGACTAGCATGAGACCCCACCTGCTCTCTCGGCACTGGCTGCCTGTAGCTGATCGGGTCAAATTTAAAGCTCTGGTCATGACCCATCATGCTCTCCATAGGCGTGGCCCTATTTATCTGCAAAAATGCTTCGCCTTCTACACGCCAGCACAACATTTGCATTCCCTGTCCCAGTGCCTCGCCCAGGTTCCCCGCTTTAAATATCAGAGGCTTGGCGGCATCTCTCTTGCTCGGAAAGCTGCGGTCGCCTGTAATGCTCTTCCTTTTGCTCTCCGGAACATTCAGGACCCGCTGATCTTTAAAAAGAACCTGAAAACACATTTCTTTACATAGATCTCTGATGGCTACCTCTCTTGGCCACACGCCGGGACACTTTCGAGTATCTGTGCGCGATACTAATTAAATTAACATAACATAAATAGCACCTCCCAGCTTATAGAATTTTAAAAACTGATTTATCAGCTCCTACAGTATTTGCAGTTGCAAATTTTTTAACAGCTATGTGGATCAGTCGCAACCGTTATATAAAAACAAATTTTGTGCTTGAACACGCTCCCTCATAGCTATGTCATAATGTCTAAATCTGTGTATTTCAATATGCTGCAAGTAACTTGTATTCTTTTATTGTATGTGCATACTGTTTTATTCTTTTATGGTCCTCGTGACCGAAATAAAGATGACATGATGAACATAAATATATATATATATATATATATTCCAATCAAATCCGACTTCTTATCAAAATCAGACACCTACACTGGAGATCCTTTTCAGCCATCCGGCTTGGGTATTTATTCTTCGCGTTACGCGTTTCGGGACAACTCCCTTGATCACACAATCACATGCGAACAAATCAGTTTCTTTTAAAACCAAGACACAAAGTCACATGATTAGTTCCTCACTAAACATGGTAAACAGACTAATACTGTTTTTTCAACCGATTTGCCCCTTAATGATATGTTATCTTGACATAGTGCCAAACATTCTCTTAACGTCATTTATTCTAATTCACTCTAGTCAAAAATGGATTAGATTTAAAAAGATACATATTATCTCATATATTTACAATTTAATCGAATCATCCATTTAGACAAAATTAAATTACATAGAAAATTTGACATTATTTGATACATAATTAGAATGCTCTAAATCATTGTTCGGTAACATATAGTCCTTATCATTCCATGCAACAAGTTGTTATAAAAATCATTGTCGAATAATTCTTATCCGTCTTTCATTGTTTTTGTTTAAGACAACCCACGGTGATTATTTCATTTCAATCCGCTGTTGATAGAAAAAGGTAAAGGAGAGAAAAAAAGGACATATAATAATGTCTTTATAGAACATAGTTTTACAAAGATGATGCTTGGATCTAATTCTCCGATGATAAAGTGCTAGTGCTTAATTCAGTACAAGACTGTGTGCGAACAATGCTATAATAAAGTGCAAGTGCCTCATTATGTGCAAAAACCGCAATCTTATCACAATAAAGTGCTAGTGCAATACAGTACTTGTTAAAGATCCTTAAAAAACTTTTTATCGATGTTCTATCAGTGTCAAAGAACTCTCCTTATGACAATATTTTTACTAATAAAAACAAATAGAAGGAACAATCATTTGTGACTTGATATAAGTTAAAATAACAGAGACAATTAAAACCAAAACTAATTGATAAAGACACCTCTATTTCAAATGTACATGTAGATCTTCTTCAACATTCATACCGTGAGGACTCTTCGTATTAAACATGAGTATATATTTTGACTCCAATTTCCTTAATTTACTTTCTCTGTCGCCCCCTCTTTGATCCTTGGGGACTTGATCAATAGCAAAGTACACTAGTTCACTCGTGTTTCCTTTGTGAACTTCATTAATGTGACGAGCAACTACATAGTTTTTGTCATTATTACTTATTGCCCTAAGATGTTGCAGGATACGCACATGAACCATGTGGATAGTACTACCTACATACATCATGGGGCAGGAGCACTTCAAAACGTAAACAACAAAGTCACTTTTACAATTAAGAGGTTTTCTTAGTTTCCAGGGGCTATTTAAAAGAGGGGATATTATTTGTTGCGTGTTCTTGCCATGCCTACAAGCTTTACACTTAAAACATTTATGGAAACCTGGGCTTACTTTAAGCCAACCACCTCCTTTTTTGGTTTCCAAATTAGTTTTAAACAAATCATCTCTCATAGATTTAGCGCGATTGAAAGTCACCAAAGGATATCTTGAGATTTTCCCTTGTAGGATAGGGTCCTGTCTGACAAGGTGCCAATGTCTACTCAGGCTGTCTCTCAGACTAGCCTGGTATGCACTGAAACCTGTAATCATACGGATTTGACTCTCAGTATGCTTCCTCTTTTGTTCCACTATTTTAGCATCTGGTTTTAATAATGCACTTCTTTCCATATTCTGTACTTTCAAAATATATATATTCACTAAAAAAAACATAGGTTTCACACATGTTATAGTTAGCTGGACATTTCACTCGTAAAAAACCATTGAAATTCCCCCGTTATAGTTAGTTCAGCTAACTATAACCCGCGCGACCGCAATCCACTGCTGATGACGTCACATATTACATCACTGTATTCACTAAGATACTGTTAATAAGTCAGTTATACAATTAATTTTACAAAAAAAACCATCCATTTAGACACTTATTTACCCATTTAGTCTTCCATTAACCTTTAGATATACATATATAAAAAATATTTATTTTTCAGAAAGACACATACTCAATGGATGATGTCATCAGTGATGTCATCAGTGATGTTATTTGAGATGTCATCAGTGATGTCATGAGTGATGTCACTGACCATGCCATGAGTGATGTAATATGTGACGTCATCAGCAGTGGATTGCGGTCGCGCGAGTTATAGTTAGCTGAACTAACTATAACGGGGGAATTTCAATGGTTTTTTACGAGTGAAATGTCCAGCTAACTATAACATGTGTGAAACCTATGTTTTTTTTAGTGAATTTGTAAGGTTTTTTAAATGCTAATTTATGAATATATTATTATATTTTTTATATATTTATTTTACAATAAACTACCTATGTATATAGTTATAGATTGACTGTATCCTGGAATGGCTCAGCTCTTTTTTTTTTGAATTTGGATAAAGTTGAACAGCATAGTAAATATCCTCTATAAACTTATAAACAGTGTAAAATGTTTTTTTTTTTAAGGGTTTTTCACCGTGCGCGCACCCCGCGATTTAAAAAAAAAAAGAAAAAAAAATATTTCACCCTTCGGGGTCCTTCAGGGACCCCCTGACAAAGGCTAGGGGGTCAGGAACTCTCTACCCTGCCCCCTTTTCACGTTCTCCACCTTTCTTTTTCACTGCAACACACAAAATGGCGTCCAACACTTCCTGATTTTGACCGAATGTTGACTGACATCTACCCACCAATCAGAATTACGCTCGCGCACATTTGGTGCGCACCGTGCGTGCATATAGATATTTATGTACTTTTAACTGCAATTTTCTCAGGAACTACTGAACAGATTGACACCATATATGCAAAAGGCACATGCCTGACCTGAGGACTACCTCTTTGCCGAATTTCAAGTAATTCTGTTCAGCCGTTCGGGCTGTACCTTCGACTAAAGGTCCTATGGGAAAATACATGGGGAAAACGTGTTTTGGGACCTGCCTTTTTTCTCAGCCCCCACTTGACGAATCACCCCGAGACTTTCAGGGTAGGAGCTGAGCGGAGCGCCCCATTAGTTTTGAAAATTTCGCGAGGATTCGTCAACCGGCGCCAAAGTTATTCAAAATAGAATTTTCAGATTTCCTATGGGAACTCGGTCCTAACTATAACTATCTACTGGCGACCGCCAGTAGATAATATATATATATATATATATATATATATATATTCTGCTCCAAAGGTTGTCCACCTGGTGAGCAGCACTCGATCAGCAGCTTTGTTTATGATAGGCATGGACGAGGATCCGCTTGTAGGAGCCGCTCCGTAGTGGAATTGCCTGACGCGTTTCGAAGCTCCATATGCTTCTCTTCAGAGGCTTTAACGGAGACGGTGTGTGCAAGCGCTGAACCTACTTCGCCATTTTCATATTGCACTCCCACCAATGGGAAGCTCGAATGAGACTGTGCATTGTGGGAAATATGGTCCGGATAGCACACAAATCTTGTCCTGTATGGACCCTGCAAGTGGACTCGTCCTCAATCCTGTTTGCCGCTGCTGGCCCACATTACTGACATGATGGTTACCATGTCAGGTGGCCCCCGTAACGCTGCGGGGTGGTGCAAGCTCCGCGGCAGGACGGCCGCCAGATATATTCTGCTCCAAAGGTTGTCCACCTGGTGAGCAGCACTCGATCAGCAGCTTTGTTTATGATAGGCATGGACGAGGATCCGCTTGTATATATATATATATATATATATATATATGCACGCAAATCGCAGCTTGCCACTGCCTTCTTTCGGGCAGAAAGGATGGTGCCAATCAGAATATTTTTATTTAATTACTTGCCCAGCCTGACCGCCATATATATATATATATATATAGTCTCCTCTGGGGGCATGGCTAGGCAGCCACCAATGGCAGATGCGTGAGCTAGTCGCTCCGTTGCCGGTCCAACTTCAATCCTGCATTTCCCCCGACAGACCTGGCCTGACACTGATTGTGGCATCAGCTTCCTGTCCTAGGGAACTAAGAACACAGCTTAGGGCCTGGGGAGTAGAGGAGACGCCAGGGTCTTGGAAACAGGAGTGTTGAGACCCAGACCGGAGTTCTCAAAATGGCGTCCCCGGTTTCCGGAGCCGTGGGCAGAGACGGCTCTCAGGAGGTGGAGAGAGGCTGGGCCGGACTGCTGCCATGACGTTTCAGAGCATCTTGCCTAGCAGCGGGGAGAAGGCGGCCCCTGCGATGGGGGGTCGCTTGTTGCCGATGAGAGGCCCTGCAGTTGAAGGATTGCGGCAGACTATGGCCAGAGAGTGGAGTGTTGCGTCCTCACCGGTCTGAACTGGAGACAATAGCGGTGGAGAGAGGTTTGTGAGTGAGGGCAGTCCACACTGTGTGATGTACTCGGGGCCTATTTCGGGGCACAGCAGGGGGTGAGACTTTGTGGTCTGGTGCTGGGGGACCCCATGGTGGGTGAGTGACACAGTCTTGGTGGGCCTAAAGGCCAATCATGTGAGAACTTCGGTGCGGCATCCGGCACCTCCGTATGCCCAGACTGAGAGCAACAACGGTGGAGGGAGGTGCCTAGAGTGGGGGTGGCCTGTGATGCGGAACATGTCCGGGGCCTGGTCTGGGGCCTGGTGAGAGGTGTGGCTTTTGAAGCACCTTGGACTGGCCTCCCCCCGGCACCTTTGCTACATATCTGTGTAGGCGCACACCCAGCACAGTAAGATAAAAGGTGGGCCCCAGACAACAGATGGCAGTGATGAGATAGCACCCTTGGAGCAGAAATACCGCTGATGCCAAATTAGACTGCCATTGGCTTGTCCTCTGGATGAAGCGCGCCCTTTGAGAGCCCCAATTGAACTTTGATGGTAGTTTTGTCCACTGGAAGTGACTTCTTGGGACCACTCTTCTCTCCTTGTGGGCAGGCCCCTACCCTGCTGCTGGGCCCAGTGAGTGGGTTCTGGATCCAGCCCCACTTCCAATGAAGGGGTAAAATTGCTGTATGAAGTGGCCCTGTGGGGGACGTCATCTGAGACTGCTGCACTCCGTATAGGCACTTGTGGTGACCTGGGACCCTTGACGACAGCTAGTGGGCTCAGCTGACTGCTGTTTTACTAAGAACTAGATATAAAGAGGTGACCCCAGCACTGCCTACACACACCCTGTCCCTAGCTTTGGGGCTGCTTCCCCCGTGATGATTTCCCGGAGAGGTAACACAACCACCTGACCAAGTACACACCTAGAACAAAGATGGACAAGGTCAAAGTCAAAACAGCAGGGGCGATACTGGAACAAGAAGAGGATCTTGCAGAACAAAGGCAGGGGAAAACCAGGCTATGGGCCATGACAGACCCAGTGTAACTGCAGTTGACCAAAATATTGGAAGCTATCGCCAACACCAAAGTGACACTTCACCAAGACATTAGCACTGTGTCAGTGGGGCTCGGACTCCTCCCGGCGGAAAACCAGAAGTTGGCAGAGAGGGTTATAACAGCAGGGGCCTCAATTGCGGACCTCCACCCTGCAAAAAAGCACTATCTCTCCAAGTTGCAGAACCCTGCCACACCCCGAACCTCCCATTGGACCTTCATTGGGCACCTGATACTTTTAAATATTTGGGTATCCATATTATTCATACCCTAGAAAATCTCAAGGAGGGTAACCTGGACAGGGCCCCCTCGGCCTCTGCGAGTTAACTCTCCTGATTAATCGCCCACGCTACCGTAATGACTGCACACTCTGCATGTTTTCTTTATTTGTTTGTTGATTTCAGTTTCATTAGGCATCAAACAGATGGCACCAATGTGCGCCCTCCCCTGAGATGGGTTGATTACATATGGAATTGCAAATGTATATATGAGACATCATTTGTAGTCTATATTGTCATAACTCCAGAGGTAAGAAGTGACAACACCCGGTACTGCCATTGTACTACATTGGGTCATTAAGTGGGGTACAGACGTAAGATAAAGCTGGAATATTAGATTACCGCTATTTATAAACGTCTCTTTAAGAAAGTCAAGACTACAGGCTATAACATGTATGTAAAACTGTTAGGAAACTAAATGTCAATAGAAAATATATTGAAAACAAATATATAGTCTCCTCCCCCCTGACCTCCTTCTGTTGTGTTCCCACGCTGCAGACAAATATGTGCAGTCAAGGATGGAGGGATGGAGGGAGGAAGAGAGGGAGGGAAGAGGACTGGGATGAGAAGGACCCCTAATCGGGGTAATGAAGATTACCGGTAACAGGTTTACTACCCTCCCATGAAGTCCTCCTTGACCCAGTCCTTACACTTGAGGATGAATCCAAACAATAAAAGATTGCACCAACTAATAGATGCAAAATATGTTTATTAGAAAACCACAATTACTTAATTGCCATAGTCAGAACCTTTGATCCTAAATGACCATCCAAATCATCGCAGATAGAAAGACGATAATGTTTAATTAAAGTCTGTTGCGAGGACCGAGTAGCTGCTCTGCAAATCTCCGGCAAGGAAACTTCCCCTGCATCTGTCCATGAGGTGGAGACTGCCCTAGTGAAATGTCCCTACAGTACAGGGAAGGGTTGCACCACTGAAGAGTACCCACGACCAATAGCCTGACTAATCCATCTACTCAGGGTCTGAGTGGAAACCTTTATGCCATTGCCACAGTGCCATGTGCAATAAACAAAGAGTTTGACAATAGAAAATGTTTAGTACGTTCCAAATAAATCTTCTGACATCTAGAGCAGAGGAAAAAGAAACTGAGATTGGGTCTGAAAGTACAGGCAAAATAGCTTCTTGAGCATAATAGAAGGTAGAAGAGACTTTAGGGATAAACTTCTGATCCAGCCTAAGTACCACACGATCACTAGAGAACTTCAGATAGGGAAAAACAGCCATGAGTGACCCCAATTCCGATAGCTATCTTGCCGAAGTAGTGGCTACCAAGAAACCACCTTAGCAGACAACCAGACCAACTATGCCTCCTCAAGGGGTTCAAAACGAGCATGTTGTAATTCTCGTAAAACAATAGACAAATCCCAAGAAGGAATCTCCTTCCTAATAGAAGGTCTCTGCAACCTGAAACTCTTGAGTACCTCAATGCCAAGGGAGAAATTATGGTGAAATCATCAGAAAAGTATGAAAAGCCTTTATTGCATCCCATTGAGTGAAAGAGTAGTAGGGGTTAATCCCTTCACAAACCCTTCCATTAAAAAAACAAGAATTTTAGAGGATTCTATCACACTAGGATCCTCAGGATGCATAACACCATTTGGAAAAGGAGTTTCAGTGCTTTCCATAGGATCCCATGGTAGTTTGTTTACAAGAAGATTGAATCTCCCAAGCCCATGCTCAAGTAGGTGGTGTTTTTGTTTAAAAAAAAGAGGACACTGTGAATTGCCCGGGGGGGGGGGGGCGGCAAATAGATCCAACCACGGGCTTCAGAACGTCTGACAGACAAAGTGGAACTAAGGAAGGGACAAGTGATACTTCACTGAAGGGGCTAGGTTTCTGTTGAGACTGTCCTCCCAGAAGTTTTTTTCTCCCTGAATGTATACATCTCTGAGTCCCAAATCATGAACCTCTGCCTATGCACAAATCAGGGATGCAATCTGATTGAGAGATACGCTCGTTTTACCCCATTGTCTGTTCAGGTATGCCCTTGTTACCAGATTGTCCTTTCATAGCATTACATTTCTTCCTTTTAAGTGTTTTCAAAAGGCTACCAAGGCCAGCCTGATAAATATCAGTTCCCTCCAGTTTGAGGACTGATGGCTTGCCCAATAAGACCAATGAGCTCTCTTCTCTTGCTAATCCAACACCACTCCCAAACCCCATATTCTGGCATTCATGGTCAGGAGCATAGGAGATGGCAGTTGGAATGAGACCCCCTTCAACAGATGGTCCTGAACCAACCACCATGAGAGATCCAGGGACATATGATGTGTAGGAGGGATCATCAACTCGTAATTGTGTGAACTGGGATCCCAATGCTTGAGAATGTGATTCACTACTGGTTTCAAATGAAACTTTACGCACACAACCACAGCTGTTGAGGCTGCCAAAAGTCCTTGCACTCTTATCCTGGATCTTGCAGAACTCTGTGAATGCGTCAACAAATCTCTCACACCTGACTAGAGAGAATGCATCCTGTTGATAGGAAGAAATGCTGCTCCTGCTGGAGTATCCAATCAAGTTCCAATAAAGGTCTTTTCCTGAGAAGAAGTCTGATGTGATTTCTGCAGATTTCCTAAAAGACCGAAGTCCTTCAGGGACTGTAGTACCAGAGCCGCATCTGGTGTGCCTTAAAAAAGGATCTGGTTTAGTAAAACTCCAATCTGAACTGTGAGGACGCTGTACCTGGCATTGCTTACAGTGCTGTTTGACTCTGTTCGCTTGAGACTGTACACGGACCCTCTTCTTTCCAGTGTTGTCGGCGTTCCGTGCTCATCGACCATTGAAGGTTTGACGGCATTTAAGGCTCCTGTTATTCTGGGGCTGGGCATGGGCATGGTAGGAGAAGCTTGGTTACATTTCTACATGCAGCCTCTATACCCCAGATGGTTCCGCTTTGAACAGTGAACCGCTGTCATTTAGTTCCATCTAATTTGTTGATCTCTACTCATGCTGTTTGGAGTAACTCCAACTAGGGTGGTCTCTTTGATTTTTATATCCAAGCAATATTTTAGGGATTATTATCACTTTTCGTGTGGGTGTTTTGTTGTTAGGCTTATCTTATTGTTATTATTATTATTTCCACTTATAGAGTGCACAGTTATCCAACGGGTTTTCCAACGAGAAGCATAGGTAGAAGTGTCTAAGTGACAGATTAAAATAACCAAGTTTTAAGGTGCTTGCAAATTAACAGCAGAGAATTACAGTGTCTTAAGAATCGATGTAGGGCATTCCAAAGATTAGGACCCAGGTATGCGAAGGAGCGACCTCCTGTGCATGCCAAGCGAATTCTGGGCACGCAGCATAAAGCCTGATTCCCAGATCTCAGCCTCCGGCTGGGGTGATAAGGAGATACCAGATCCTATACATAAAGAGGGCCAAGTCCAGCTCTAGCTTTGAAAATGAAGCATAAAGTTTCAAATTGCACTCTCTTTTCAATTGGAAGCCAGTGCAGTTCATGAAGAATAGGAAAAGGTAGGTCACACGTCAGAAGCTGAAAAAGGAGTCTTACGGCTGAATTCTGCACTACCTGCAAACAGCAAATACAGGCCTTGTCAATTCCCAGGTAGGGAATGTTATCATAATCCACTTGTGAGAGTACCAGGGTCTGAATCAGTGTTTTCTGCCAAGTGAAGAATGATCCAAATAATCTTCCTCACCCACTTCATCACGGCAAAATAGGTAAATGCCACTGTGGCCAGTTGGGGATGCATAGACAGAGTTTCATCCAGCCAGAATCCCAAGCTCTTTACTTTGGGGGATAAAGTTGGAAGAACCCTCAAACACTCAGCAAATATTGTGGCCCCGAGAGCTGTGGATTCCTAATTAAAACCATAACCTCGGTTTTATCTCTGTTGAGTTTAAGGGAGTTACTTTCTATCCAGGAAGCAACTCATTGTAGACCGAGGTTAAGGGCATCAGTGATGTGCCCCTGTGAGGATGACAAAAAAAAATATTTGTGTGTCGTCTGCGTCGGAAAAGAATGTCAAGCCACAGCTCTCTACCACATCCGTAAAAGGGCGTACATAAAGGTTGAACAACATGGGGCGCAGAGCCTTGGCATACACCGAAGGTCAGGGCACAAATCCGTAACCTTGCATCTGATGAAAAGACTTGAAATGACCTATTTTACAAAAAAGAGGTCAGCCAAGCTAGGGCAGTTCCCTCAAAGCCCAATGTCCTCAATCTATCCACGAAGATGAATTGCATTTTGCTTCTTATCTGCACTAGCATGGCTCTATGAGTTAGATGCTGTCCTGAGTGAACCATAGTTATTTTAATGTTCCAAAAGAGAAGGGACAGTACATAACTAATCACCTAAGTAAGGAAGCAGAACAACGCCTTTCAATTGTAAGAAAGTAATAATAGAACAGAAGGCAATACGTTTGTGAAGACACAAGGTGAAGTCACTTGGCGGAATGGCAGGATTGGAATTAAAAATTATGGTTGTCCACAACAAACCTCAAGAAAGTCTGCCTTTCTGCATGCACAGGCACATGAAAGTAGACATCCTGTAAGTCCAGTGTTGCGATATAGTCTCCCTTCATGATTAGGGGTATGATGAACTGGAGAGACATCATCCTAAAATGATCCAGAACAACAAAAGCGTTCAAGTCTTTCAGATTGAGAATTGGGCAATAGGAACCATCTGGTTTTGGAACAATAAACAGGTTGGAGTAGAAGCTTAATCCTATTTGATCTGTTGGTACACTGATTATAGCCTGCTTCTGCAAGAGCATCTGTACTCCTGACATTAGACCTTGAAGAGAGATGGAGTAACTTTGAAGTGAAGGTTGTGTTGATGATCTTTGAATTTGATCTGATAACCATGATCCACTATTGAATGGACCCATGAGTCTTTCACTTCTTTTTTTCAACTTGATCTGACCACCTACTTCCATATAGTGATTTGGATTGCTGGACGTCATGAGTGCAAGAAGATGTGGGTCAAGATTAGCTAAAGAAGGTGCCCAACCACAGGTCTAGCCTCGAAAGGGACGCCTCTTGGTGGTTTGAAAAACGCCCTTTCTGTACCCCAATAGCTTTTTAACTGGCATATTTCTTAAATGGCTTTCTCATATATATATATATATATTACCTACTGGCGGTCACCAGTAGGTAGTTATAGTTAGGACCTATTTTCCACAGGAAATCCACAACATTCTATTCCCAATAAGTCTGGTGCCGGTTGACGAATCTTCGCAAAATTTTCCAAACTTTTGGCCAGCTCCGGTCCGCTCCTATCCTGAAAGTTTCGTGGTGATTCGTCAAGCGGGGGCTGAGAAAAAAGGGGGGTCCCAAAACGCGTTTTCACCATGCAATTTCCCATAGGACCTGTTGACGCAGTTACAGCCCGAACTGCTGAACGGAATTACACCAAATTTGGCAGAAAGGTAGACCTTGGTTCAGAGTCATGCCTTTTGCTTAAATGGTGTAAATCCGTTCAGTAGTTCCTGAGAAAATCAAAAGTAAAATCACATATATATCTGGGCGGAGCCTAAACACACATCTCATCGTGAGATCTGATTGGCTGTCAGCACTTCATCCAAGTGTGGAAATATGGATTTTTATGGTCGGTCATGTCCCCTATCTTGGACCCCAACGGTTTCATGTATAAATCACAAGTACATGTATGTTCCCTCCAGTTCCAGTTATGAAGACGCAAACACATGTGCGTCCACCGTCAGCATGTCCTCTTTCAGATCCGCCATGAATGGGCCGGATATTCTATTCCTAAGTATGAAAGGCCACCGGCTTTATATGGTTCATTTATCCCATTTTACAGTCCAGGCGAGTAGGCCCTGATTCTGCCATTAAGCCTTTTTCTGCCTTCTGCCTCTGAAAGCTCCAGTCTGAGCCTGCATCTGTGACCATGAACTTTGTCTTACTCCCTGCGCGGCTAACGGTGTCTGACTCGGCCTGTCTGCCTGCCAAAAATTGTATTTCACCTTCAAGATTATCTGCTCTGCTCCGCTCCTCATCCGATGCATTCCTGTCTAGTAGTTTAGGTAAACATTCCTCCAGCTACCGTGCAAAGGACCAGGCCTCGCTGCCCTCATGCAAGTAATTCATAGCCCTGTTACCATGGAATATTCCTACCCCCTCGCATCTAGTGTAGACACTTAGACGCTTGTACACGCACTAACAGTCAGTATAGTCAGTATAGAATAAGATTCTATCCTAAGAGACCTCTCTTTTTGGATAACACAGTTCTTTAAACATAGGATATTAGATATGATTTGGGATTAGGTTGACATAACCCTAGACTTTTGTCTCCACATGTAGAGCTAAATGTCAAGTCCCTTTCACCCTCTAGTTACACGTCAATCACACGTCATGCTGCTGCGCGCGCATCTCTGCCAAGTATTTTTGCTGACATTACGAAATTCTTTCATGGAACCACCCATTTATGACATCATATCTAATGACGTTCTTTAGTTACGCCTAGTTACACCCATTTTAGTTACGTATGTATGCATTTATCTCTGATATCAACTGTTACGCCTCCTGCATCTGTTTCACTGTAATGCCTTTTCTATAAAAAAGATTACCTGTCAATAATGTATTGCTCCTTCCTTCCTGAACTCTCGTGGTGATGGAATAGAAGGCCCATAATTCGAATTATGTTCCTTTGTATAGGAATAAAGCCCGTTCCGAACCTCTAATACCACGGATTCTGCCTCTTATTTTACTGAGCTATTGTTATAGATTTTCCGCATCAAATTAAGTACCGGTAATTAAATTATTTACCACATGAATGGAGCCCGAACAGGGACACTTTCTCATCTCACGCGCCGGAGGTGCGTTGCAGGCCCGGTCTCCTGCCACAGCTGGACGGACAACAACGCGTACCCACAGGATTTCCTGTATCTCCCTCCTGCCGAGCGGGGGTAACTGAGGCTGCGATCAACACCCAGACGAGGCGGTGAGAAGTGCGAAGTATCCCGACCAGAGCCTAGCTGAGAGAGCAAGATCCGAGGTATACAGAGGCCCAACAGGTTCCGAAGTTCCGCAGTTTCGAGTCAAGTCCAGTCTGGTCCGAGTCCAGTTCAGTTCAGTTCCGAGGCCTTCCGTTCCGAGCTACCCGGTGAGTACCATTGTCGGGGAGGCGTTCTGACGTGCACATAGGTTGTGCCGGTCAAGACGGGTTTGGGTACACAAATCCGGTCTGCACTGTTTCAGCAGTGTATCTGTACTGTTTAGCAGTATATCTAGTATGTCTAGTATATAATTCAGAATTACCTAGTTAGTGTCGAGTATCATACTTAGTGACTAGTTCCCTAAATGGCCATCATTGTTGTTCATTAAATGTTAAATGTTTTAAATACGTTCTGCATATTGTGGTGTGAATGACTGTTCATTATTGTGTTTTGTTGTATTAAACGTGTTCAGAATCAGGGCCTACAGGTATCAGATCAGTTTTCAATATGCCGCTCTTTTCGAAATTAAGACAGATCAAAACTAGAAAAGGGGTACTCGAAGAAGCTGTTCCCATTCCTCCTAGGGACACTCCAGGGTACTTCATGTATCATAAACATGGCCTAGACGCCATATTATTTCTTGATTTATGGGTAGACTACACCAAGGAATTACCAGAAAGTCAGAGGTGGCCCGCAGCTGGGACCTGGGATGCAGATTGCATCATGAAAGTAGAGGAAGAATTATGGAAAAAGAAAGCTAGACAATCACAGAAAGATGCCATTGAATTATGGCGTAAAGAATCGTATAGACGTACAGAAAAAGCACGTAGACAGGAAGAGAAGAGTAAGGAGAATTCAGATAAAGTCCGAGAGAATCTATTAATTGAAGAAGGTACCCGAGCAAAAGCAGAACAAGTAGACAGACAAAGAAATGCCCTTAGGAATGGTATGTATCCTCTTCTGGCCGAAGGGTTACCTAAGGCTACTCTGGAGATACCAAAAGACTTGCCACCCCCCATTGTTTCTAATAAAAGCACATCCCAAAGGGCATCCCAGAACCGCAGAAGATGTTTTCCTTTCCTCTTATTTAGACGACGCAGCTCCCGAGTATGCTAATACTGCACCACATAGACCGCCTGCCGAGGGGGTTCAACGCCAAGACCTTCCGTCTGTACCTCCGCAACAACAAATTCCGACACAAGTTCCGGCGAGCACATCTGTTTCTACAGCTGTACCCACACCTATGGTTGCTATATCACGTTCAACGAATCCTTTCACACCCAGCACCCCAGGCGGTGCTACAGGAGGTACAACAAACATTTTTTCCACGCCACCCAGAGTAAATAAACTTTCCTTTCAAGAATTAGCTCACCAACGTACGCCCAAACTAGTAACTCCAGACACGCTTAAGGAACTTCTAATAGATTGTAGATATGACCTTGTGCCCGGCAAAAGGGATGAAATGCTGCTGGCCTCATTACGTATCCGACGAGCTGCAATATATTTAGGGAGGCTACCAGGAATGACTGCACATTTAGAAAATATATATCATTTTGTCCAGTCAGGGCGAGATTCTGAAAGTATTAATAGAGCCATGGAGTACCAGAAAGTGGAGATACAGGGAGAACTGTTACGTTTCCTCATAAATTGTGTGGTCAGAAATCAAGACCGACCAGGGGTAAATCCGGAAGAAATGCAAATTCTTACCACATGGAGCCGGAATATATCAGAAGGGAGACATGATAAACGATTAAGTATAATAGCTATGTGCCGAAAAATCCGCAAAGAAGTAGAACGAATACACGAAGAAAGATTAGCAGTAGACCAGCCTGAACAAACCGAAGAGGAGGAAGAATTAGAACTGCCCACAGGACAGTTAGAAACAATGGCCTATGTAGGTAGAGGAAGATCTTGCAATAATACTAGATGCTTTACTGATCCGATACGTCCGATACGTCCAGATAATAATAGAAATTTCCAAACCCCTATAATAAATATAAGGTCCCCCGAACATTCGTTCCAAGCCGCTGACAAATTACTCCGAGGACGAAGGGGTTATCATATACTCGATTCTAGGGACGAACAAGAATTAGCCAGGTCAGCCGTTCACTGGGTTGACAGTCCCGGAAAATATAGTGATGATACGCTAGCACACACGTTTTTGAACCTCAACCCAGATGAACAGCGTTTAGCTGGTATCTACATGATTCAACAACTCCTTACATTATATAAAAGCCAACACTCCGATCCTGGTCCCTTACCTGATATATTGACTGAATTACTCACGAATAAATGGAGAGGTTCAGGTACTGAGTTAATTAGAGAAATACTAGAATCCAGAAAGCAGTATATTCTTTTTGTATGCCCCGAACATGTCTCACTGCCCATCAAGGAAAGAACGACGTATTATATGGATAGACAGAATCCCTTACGCGAAGTCCACCCGATAAAAGGTGATGACAATCAGTTTAAACGTGTGTTTGTATACACACCCATATCTAAAATGGAACTATTAGAAATGAAGAAAGTGGTACCCAGTCATGACAAAGACCCAGCGGGTTTCCACCGTGAAATTAAAGACATGTTGCTCATGGGAGAGTATACCTATCCCGACATTATGAAAATATTAAAGGTATTAATGCCTGCGGGCGTTTATGAAAAACTGAAAGAAAAGGATTGGGAGGTGGGAGACCAAAAGATAGATTGGACAGCATTAGAAAACGAAGAAACAGCTCGAGGTCCAGGTTTAGGGCTTGGGGACAAGACCAAAATACTACCAGGTTTACTAGTACAGGTACTGCCACGTTTATTAACTACGAAAAAGGAAGACTGGGGGGCAATCTCAGCCTGTAAACAAAAGCAAGATGAAGACACTAGTGATTTTTATGCCCGATTCGAAAAATGTTTTGGTATAAATAGTGGAATAAAAGCAAGTAGCGAATCGTATCCACATCTGTTTGTGACAAAATTAGTTGAAAATGCCTTACCCCAAGTTAAGAATAGAGTATTGAAATTCGAGAGTACCTGGCAAGGTAACACTCCGTCACAAATGTTACAAATGCTACAGTACCATCACAATAGAATTAGAGAGGAACAAGAACATGAACAAAGACGCATGAAAGACACGAAAATGAAAATGCTAGTTTCCCAGACAGTTCCAGCTGACGGTCATAAAAAGGGTATGACACAGTCCAGTGTTTCAGCAGGTTCTGTAAAGGGGACATGCAACTATTGTAAACAGCCAGGTCATTATGTACACGATTGTCCAGTTTTAAAACACAATATCGCCATAGGTAATACAAAAGAAAGACCACGACCACTTAGACAGGATCAGAACCCACAAGGAGCTCCGCAGCATGCACAGGCCATGCCAGCTCCGCAACAGTCTATGCCAGCTCCACCACCGCAGCCTATTGCTGCTACACCAACAACGACACGACAGATGTACCAGACTGCACAGTATGACTATCCTGATTATCAACGATACTCATGAAACAGCCTAGAGAGGGAAGTTGGCTTACCCCTTATCGAGGTCCCTATAGATCAAAAAGGACCTTATGTACACAGTGAACTATTAGGCCAAGATAGAAAATTTTTACTTGATACAGGGGCAAGCCGAACAACCATAAAACGTAGTGAAGTTCCAGGGGCACCCCTCTCAGGCTCACAGAATATTTCCCTTGGTTTTTCAGGAAAACCTATCATTAACGAAGTGTCACAGCCTCTTCCACTTACGATTGGTCCCTTGACACGAACTACAGATTTATTGCTTACTAAATCATGTCCAGAAAACCTGTTAGGTATAAAAACATTGAAAGCTCTAGGAGCTATAATATGTTGTTCTCCGGAAGGAGTAAGATTGTTTTTACGTGATTTCAAAGGGCACTACGTGTCCCGAGATATGGATCACCGACTGCAGACTTTACCCACACATTTATGGGCACAAGGCCCTACAGATGTTGGTTGCATGAACATTACACCATATCGAGTCACACTAAAGACAGGAGTGGTACTACCACGAATGCGACAATACAAGTTACCACCAGATGCTGTAGTGGCTTTACTGCAAATCATTGACGAACTTATTACCCAAGGAGTGGTTGTGGAAACCGGCTCCAATGTATGTAATTCCCCGATAATTCCAATTCTTAAACGAACTGATCCAAAAGCCCCGCCAGTATATCGATTGGTTATTGATCTGCGCGAATTAAATAAATGTATTGTACCACAATACCCCGTAGTTCCAGACATTTCTTCATTACTGACAGCTATTGATTCCGAAGCAACATTCTTTACTGTAATTGATCTCAAGAATGCCTTTTTCAGCGTCCCAATAGATTCGGAAAGCCAATACTTGTTCGGATTTAGTTTAAATGGACGAAGCTTTAAATTCACACGCGCACCTCAAGGATTCACAGAAAGCCCCAGCATCTATAGCCAAGCACTGAAACGAGAACTTGACAGTATCCACATGCCAGTCAACACTGCCTTGCTTCAATATGTCGATGATCTGCTGATCACCGCTAGAAGCGAACCTGAATGTGAGAAAGCTTCACTGACGGTTTTACAATTTTTGGCCGAAAAGGGGCACAAGGTGTCCCCTACTAAACTGCAATTCTGTGTCCAGCGAGTTGTTTACCTTGGGCACTCGCTGTCCAAGGAGGGAAGGCAGCTTACACCCGACCGCATACAGTTAATTGATAACATGTCAGTACCCAAGACACAAAAGGAGGTGCGGGCTTTTATAGGCCTCACTTCATATTGTAGGCAGTGGATCCCTCAGTATGCATTTCTAGCAAAACCACTCATTCAGTTGACAACACAGGAGGCAGCCACATCGACTGTCCTCCCTTGGACTCAAGAACATACACACGCCTTTGAAAGTTTAAAGAAAGCTTTATGTCAAGCACCTGTCCTAGCAACACCATGTTACAGTAAACAGTTTACACTCTTTGTTACAGAACGCGAAGGTACTGCCTTGTCAGTACTCACACAGGAACAAGCAGGATCACACAAACCATGTGCTTATTTTTCTAGTACACTAGATCCCGTAGCTCAGGCTCTGCCTACGTGCCTGAAATCAGTGGCAGCGACAGCTTTAGCAATCAGACAAAGTGATGCCATAGTGTTAGGACATCAATTGACAGTACAAGTACCACACGCAGTAGAGGTTCACTTGAACCGCACGCAAACACAACACTTGACTATAGCGAGACTCACCGGTTATGAACTGACATTGTTTCAGCCACACATAGAAATCAGACGTTGTAGTACATTGAATCCTGCCACACTTTTGCCAGTAAACGGAACAGACCCACTAGCACATGATTGTATTGAAGTTATTACTATCACGACGAAACCCAGACAAGACTTGACAGACGTCCCATTGTCAAACCCAGACCTGACGTTGTATGTAGATGGTTCATGTATGAGAACAAGTACAGGAGAGCTAGTGGCCGCGTATGCAGTCACAACAGATACTGAAATTATTGAAACAAATCGTATTAATACCTTGTCAGCTCAAGCAGCAGAGCTCATCGCTCTGAAACAAGCCTGTATTCAAGCCACAAATAAGAAAGTCAACATATACACTGATTCACGTTATGCATTCGGAGTTGTACATGACTTCGGCGTGCTGTGGCGAGAGAGAGGTTATTTAACTTCTCACGGTGCCCACATTCAGCACGGACCCCTCATTCATGCCTTATTAGATGCAATACATCTACCCACTGCAATATCAATTATGAAATGTAAAGCTCATACGAAAGTTACTGATATCATTTCCCAAGGCAATGATCTAGCTGACAGAACAGCTAAACAGACTGCTCAAACTCACACATCTGACATGACAAAGACAATAGTTCCTACACCAACACACTGCATGATGGTTAAGGATCCCGCTCTTGACGTAATTGACATACAGACACATGCTACACCAGAAGAAATAAAGAAATGGACTGAATTAGGAGGGATTCAAACCGATCAGGGTTGGATGACGAAGGAAAAATCTATATGGTTTCTTCCCGACTCAATGGTCCAAGTTATCATTAATACAATACATAGTCTAGCCCACCTAGGAGAAAAAGCCATGCTAGACAGCATTCAACACATTTGGTTCAACAAACATTTACGAGCAGCAGCTAAACAAAAAGTTCGTACCTGTATGATCTGTTGTCAGTTTAACCCAGGTAAAAGCATCCCCGTAGAGCAGGGTGGATTTCAGCCTCCTGATCACCCTTTTGAAGTCCTCCAGATGGATTATATCCAGATGGAACGATGTCGAGGATTCAAATATGTTCTTGTAGTTGTTTGTGCTCTTTCCCGTTGGACAGAGGCATACCCGGTTTCAGATTACACTGCCCCGACTACTGCCAAACAGTTGGTTCGAGAATTCTTCCCACGGTACGGTTTACCACGTGCTGTCTACTCAGATAACGGCCAGCCGTTCTCATCCGAACTAATGAAACACGTTTCACTTTTGTTAGGCTATCAATGGAGATTTCACTGTGTCCGACACCCCGAGGCAGCAGGTCTCGTGGAACGACATAATCAAACTCTGAAAATTAGATTGTCCAAAATATGTAGAGAGAAAGGTGTCGACTGGGTAGTAGCCTTACCAGTTGCACTCTTTTACATGAGAATGGTAGCACATTCTCGAACAGGGCTATCCCCTTATGAGGTGATCTTCGGTAGACCACCAAATATGTGGGGGACGCCTATACCTCGTAAAATCACTGACGTTGACTGTAATATGCTGACAGATTACCTGGCTTCCTTGATGTCTGCACTACAATCTTGTCGTTCACAGGTAGCTGCAGCCTTTCCCGACAACACCGAGGTGAAACCCCACGACGTAGTTCCCGGGGACTTGGTGTTAGTGCGGAATTTTGACCGGAAGACTCAGCTGGATCCGAGGTGGAAATCGCCTCAACTCGTACTGCTCACCACGAGGACAGCCGTGAAGATCGAAGGTCGCAAAGGCTGGATACATTCGAGTCATATCAAGAAATTTCATGGACTACCATCCGATATAGAGACTAAACCCTGTGTTTCTTCAAAGACAGACTCAAAGCTCCCTTTGGTTGAGCAAACGAACTCAGAACTATACAGACTAAAATTGAGGTCCAGTCAGTCAGACAATTTGATTGTTTAAGTCCTCTCCAAGGTGAATCGGTTGAATTTGTCTCTGACATGTATCCTCTGGACCAGAATAGAGAAAGAAATAATCGAATGCAATTGAAAAAACATGCGTACTGTAAATCACTGCGTAGTCATTGCACAGTGACATTATTAATTTTGTTTTTCTTATGTCTTTTAATAATCGCTGCAAGTATATTGTTGCACACGTATTATCCTATTTTTAAACATGTTTACAATGTTACTGCTGAACATTCTTTTAGTGAATTACCCCCGCATGAGTTGTCATATAGATTTGCGCTGCGCAACAACACTTTTATTAGTATGTTACATCATTCCCATCAGACTAGCAATGCTACAAATTGTTGGATATGTGGCCGACTCCCTCCCTATCAGAACTATAAGGGAATTCTGCCTCTCTTTCCATATCCATTCACACACAATGGCTCCTGTGGAGCATGGTTTAGTTTAATTAATTCCTTAGATACAAACTCAGCAGTTTATCAAGACAACTGGTATGGGGAAACCTGAACTTAGTTTTGCTTAAAGTCTGCTACCCTAACAAGGAGGGACTTCCCAAAGGAACAGGAACTGATCTAGAAAATGAAGTATATGGATTAGGTAATTTTACACTTAACCTCATGATCCTGAACGTTGAATCTGAAGCTACACCAATCTTGTCCGCCATGTCCGTATTCCCAGTTAAAGGGGAACTATGCATAAGAAAGAATGGCTCCATACACATGGGCCATAGTAAATGCACCACTGTGATACAATTCAGTGATCAAGGCAAGTCTACATTTAGAGCTTCTCGTCATTCCTACTTTATATGTGGACAGACCGCATATATACGCCTACCTTTAGATTGGGATGGTACCTGTTACATAGCATTCCTTCTACCACCTGTTTTCCTAGCTCCTCCTGATTATCATAGAAATACTCATTTAGTACACAATAGACAGCAGAGAGATCTCCCAATAGTCGATTACACTGAAACAGCATGGGAAAAATACACAGACTTCAATAAAGGTTTCTTTCCCTATATAGGTACAGTCACTAATAGTAAGTTGATACGTAGATTAACCAGAACCCTTGAAGCAGTAGTGAACGAAACTATTTCCGCCTTAGGCAATTTAACAGAAGAGCAGTCTGCTATGCGGATTGTTGTGCTTCAAAATCGTCTTGTCCTTGACGTCATCCTGGCCGATAGGGGCGGAGCTTGTAGGGTCATCGGATCAAGTTGTTGCATTTTCATACCAGAAAATTCACCGTCAGTATATAAAGCCATAACCCGCCTTCATAAGATTGTAAGCCAGATACACCAGAGTCCAGGCACCTGGACTTGGTCCAGTTGGTTCTGGGGCGTGTTGTCAGCCTGGGGATGGAGAATGCTCTCCTTCCTAGGTATTGGCTTTCTCATACTATTCAGTTGCTGCTTATGTCTACAATGTGGGCCAGCGATTTGTGGTCTATGTGCCACCTCGTGTATCCCACATCCAAGTTTTCGTTCAAGATCCCGGACGAAGAAAGAAGAACAAATGATGTTATATGAACAGATCGATGGATTGATGAAGATTGATATCTCCTAAGGGCAAGTAGGGGACAAGGAGGGAATGTGGAAATATGGATTTTTATGGTCGGTCATGTCCCCTATCTTGGACCCCAACGGTTTCATGTATAAATCACAAGTACATGTATGTTCCCTCCAGTTCCAGTTATGAAGACGCAAACACATGTGCGTCCACCGTCAGCATGTCCTCTTTCAGATCCGCCATGAATGGGCCGGATATTCTATTCCTAAGTATGAAAGGCCACCGGCTTTATATGGTTCATTTATCCCATTTTACAGTCCAGGCGAGTAGGCCCTGATTCTGCCATTAAGCCTTTTTCTGCCTTCTGCCTCTGAAAGCTCCAGTCTGAGCCTGCATCTGTGACCATGAACTTTGTCTTACTCCCTGCGCGGCTAACGGTGTCTGACTCGGCCTGTCTGCCTGCCAAAAACTGTATTTCACCTTCAAGATTATCTGCTCTGCTCCGCTCCTCATCCGATGCATTCCTGTCTAGTAGTTTAGGTAAACATTCCTCCAGCTACCGTGCAAAGGACCAGGCCTCGCTGCCCTCATGCAAGTAATTCATAGCCCTGTTACCATGGAATATTCCTACCCCCTCGCATCTAGTGTAGACACTTAGACGCTTGTACACGCACTAACAGTCAGTATAGTCAGTATAGAATAAGATTCTATCCTAAGAGACCTCTCTTTTTGGATAACACAGTTCTTTAAACATAGGATATTAGATATGATTTGGGATTAGGTTGACATAACCCCAGACTTTTGTCTCCACATGTAGAGCTAAATGTCAAGTCCCTTTCACCCTCTAGTTACACGTCAATCACACGTCATGCTGCTGCGCGCGCATCTCTGCCAAGTATTTTTGCTGACATTACGAAATTCTTTCATGGAACCACCCATTTATGACATCATATCTAATGACGTTCTTTAGTTACGCCTAGTTACACCCATTTTAGTTACGTATGTATGCATTTATCTCTGATATCAACTGTTACGCCTCCTGCATCTGTTTCACTGTAATGCCTTTTCTATAAAAAAGATTACCTGTCAATAATGTATTGCTCCTTCCTTCCTGAACTCTCGTGGTGATGGAATAGAAGGCCCATAATTCGAATTATGTTCCTTTGTATAGGAATAAAGCCCGTTCCGAACCTCTAATACCACAGATTCTGCCTCTTATTTTACTGAGCTATTGTTATAGATTTTCCGCATCAAATTAAGTACCGGTAATTAAATTATTTACCACACAAGAAGTGTTGGCAGCCATCTTGGGACCAATATACATGATAGCACCTCATTAAAAAGCATTGCAGTTAATAGAAGGTTTTAAGACTTTAGTTACATTATAAATCATTTGTTGATGGTACCATACTCATTTTAGGAATTGTGGTATGTTCTAAGGTGATTTTACCATGTGAAAAAGCCTTCTGCTGAGATGTCATGAATCATGTTTGAAAGTAAACTATTTTCACATGCTTTTCCCACATAGGTTTGGAAGGTGATCTATAAGCTAAACTGAGAGCATATTTTCTGTAAATTCACATTATCTTTCTTAGTCATGTGAGAATGAAGTCTGACATTCTCAGTAAAACATGTACGTCCAACAAGGGCAGAGACTGTCAGTTGATTCCTTTGTGTTCTACTGCAGCTTCCCAGAGTGTTCCAAAGAACAACTAGAGCGCTAACACTCCTACTTATGATAAACGTATGGCACACCTGAAGCCATCTTGATTGGAATAAAGTGGTAACTCTTAAAACATTTAATTTAAAAAGGAACAAAATGAGGGGGTTCATTTTGCCATAGAATATATGATTAGTGCTGCAGAAAGAAAAATTAGGGCACATTTTGAGTGACTTCTCAAATCCTCTTCTATTTCATTAAAGAATTCTGACATGCAGACTGAAACATGCACTTTCAATAGCAGCAGCAGACTTCCCTGGTGAGCAGTAGCTTTACTACAGTGATCTAATGAGCAACTAGAGTGCTAACATTCTGAATTTATGGCAAATGTGTGACACATCTGAATGCCTTCTTCATTGAATCAAAGTAAAAAACTGACAGTATGCCTACTGAGGAGACTGTAGTAAATGAGGAAATTAGGAAACTTCATAACAAGTCTCCCAAGATGGCCACCAGAGACAAAAGAGCCCAAATGTAGCACAAATATCACCGAGATGTAGCCCAAGAATAGCCCAATGACAGAATGTCCCAGAGTGTTCTAAAGAACAACTAGAGCGCTAACAGTCTTACTTATGACAAAAGTATGGCACACCTGAAGGCATCTTGATTGGAATAAAGTGGTAACACTTAAAACATTTAATTTGCAAAGGAACAAAATGAGGGGGTTCATTTTGCCATAGAAATTATGATTAGTGCTGCAGAAAGAAAAATTAGGGCACATTTTGACTTCTCAAATCCTCTTCTATTTCATTAAACAATTCTGAAATGCATACTGAAACATGCACTTTGAATACCAGCAGCAGACTTGCCTGGTGAGCAGTAGCTTTACTACAGTGATCTAATGAGCAACTAGAGTGCTACCATTAAGAATTTATGGCAAATGTGTGACACATCTGAATGCCTTCTTGATGGAACCAAAGTAAACAAGCATTGAAAATGCAATAGGTCTCGCCCTCGTTTAAGTTAAAGCAATTCTGTTTGTAATTAGGTGGCTTTTTAGCTTTGCTTGTATTAGTGTTTTTCAAACTTTCATGTACATATCATGCATATGTATGCATATATGTATATGTATGCATGCATTTATATTTGTATTTATATAGATATGCAGATTATATATATGTTTATATATGTATGTATATATATATATACATACATATATAAATGCATATGCATATATGTGCATATGTGTGCGTGTAGAGAGAGGTACAGAGAGGTAGAGAGTGTAGAGGTAGAGACGTAGAGGTACAGAGGTAGAGGTAGAGAGTAGTAGAGAGAGAGGTAGAGAGTAGAGGATGAGTAATAGAGAGTAGAGTAGAGAGAGAGTAGTAGAGAGTAGTAGAGAGAGTAGCAGAGAGTGAGTAGGAGAGAGTAGTAGAGTGAGTAGAAGAGAGTGAGTAGTAGAGAGTAGTAGAGAGTGAGAAGTAGAGAGTAGTACAGAGTGGTAAAGAGTGAGTAGTAGAGTGAGTAGTAGAGAGTAGTAGAGAGTGAGTAGTAGAGAGTGAGTATTAGAGAGTGAGTAGTAGAGAGTAGTAGAGAGTGAGTAGTGGAGACTGAGTAGCAGAGAGAGAGTAGTAGAGAATGAGTAGTAGAGAATGAGTAGAGAGTGAGTAGTAGAGAGTAGTAGAGAGTGAGTATTAGAGAGTAGTAGAGAGTAGTAGAGAGAGAGTAGTAGAGAGTGAGTAGTAGAGAGTGAGTAGTAGAGAGAGAGTAGTAGAGATAGAGTAGTAGAGAGTGAGCAGTAGAGAGTAGTAGCACGTGAGTAGTAGAGAGTAGTACAGAGTGAGTAGTAGAGAGTGATTAGTAGAGAGTAGTGGAGTAGTAGAGAGTAGTAGAGAGTGAGTAGTAGAGTGAGTAGTAGAGTGAGTAGTAGGGAGTAGTAGAGAGTGAGTAGTAGAGTGAGTAGTAGAGAGCAAGTAGTAGAGAGTGAGTAGTAGAGAGAGTAGTAGAGAGTAGTAGAGTAGTAGAGCAGTAGAGAGTGAGTAGTAGAGAGTGAGTAGTAGAGAGTAGTAGAGAGTGAGTAGCAGAGAGAGTAGTAGAGAGTAGTAGAGTAGTAGAGAGTGAGTAGTAGAGTGAGTAGTAGAGAGTAGTAGAGAGCGAGTAGTAGAGAGTGAGTAGTGGAGAGTGAGTAGTAGAGTAGTAGAGAGTGAGTAGTAGAGTAGTAGAGAGTGAGTAGTAGAGAGTGAGTAGTAGAGTGAGTAGTAGAGAGTAAGTAGTAGAGAGTAGTAGAGAGTAGTAGAGAGTGAGTAGTAGAGAGTGGTAGAGAGAGAGTAGTAGAGAGTGAGTAGTAGAGAGAGAGTAATAGAGTAGTAGAGAGTGAGTGGGAGAGAGCAGCAGAGAGTAGTAGAGTGAGTATTAGAGAGTGAATAGTAGAGAGTAGTAGTAGAGAGTAGTAGAGAGAGAGAGTAGTAGAGAGTGTAGTAGAGAGTGAGTAGTAGAGAGTAGTAGCGAGTGAGTAGTAGAGAGTAGTAGAGAGTGAGTAGTAGAGAGTGAATAGTAGAGAGTAGTAGAGAGTGAGTAGTAGAGAGAGTAGTAGTAGACAGTGAGTAGTAGAGAGTAGTAGCACGTGAGTAGTAGAGAGTGAGTAGTAGAGAGTGAGTAGTAGAGAGTAGTAGCAAGTGAGTAGTAGACAGTGAGTAGTAGAGTAGTAGAGATTGAGTAGTTGAGAGTGAGTAGTAGAGAGTAGTAGAGAGTGAGTAGTAGAGAGTAGTAGAGAGTGAGTAGTAGAGAGTAGTAGAGTAGTAGAGAGTGAGTAGTAAAGAGTAGTCAGTCGGTGTCAGTCAGTGTCAGTCAGTGTCAGTCAGTGTCAGTCAATCAGTGTCAGTCAGTGTCAGTCAATCAGTGTCAGTCAGTCAGTGTCAGTCAATCAGTGTCAGTCAGTGTCAATCAGTGTCAGTCAGTGTCAGTCAGTCAGTCAGTGTCAGTCAGTCAGTGTCAGTCAATCAGTGTCAGTCAGTGTCAGTGTCAGTCAATCTGTGTCAGTCAATGTCAATCAGTCAGTGTCAGTCAGTCAGTGTCAGTCAGTCAGTGTCAGCTAGAGCAGCTCTGCTGACCTGGTTCTCTGGCTCTAAAGCAGCTCTGCTGACCTGGTTCTCTCCCTCTAAAGCAGCTCTGCTGACCTGGTTTCTCTGGCTCTACAGCAGGTCTGCCGACCTGGTTCTCTGGCTCTAGAGCAGCTCTGCTGATCTAGTTCTTATGCTACAGAGCAGCTCTGCTGATCTCGTTCTCTGGCTCTACAACAGCTCTGCTGACCTGGTTCTCTGGCTCTAAAGCAGCTCCGCTGACCCAGTTCGATGGCTCTGAAGCAGTTCTGCTGACATGGTTCTCTGGCTCTAGAGCAGCTCTGCTGACCTGGTTCTCTCCCTCTAAGCAGCTCTACTGACCTGGTTTCTCTGGCTCTGCAGCAGCTCTGCAGACCTGGTTCTCTGGCTCTAGAGCAGCTCTGTTGATCTGGTTCTTAGGCTCTAGAGCAGCTCTACTGACCTGGTTCTCTGGCTCTAAAGCAGCTCTGCTGACCTGGTTCTATGGCTCTAAAGCATCTCTGCTGATTTGGTTCTCTGGCTCTAGAGTAGCTCTGCTGACCTGGTTCTCTGGCTCTAAAGCAGCTCTGCTAACCTGGTTCTCTGGCTCTAAAGCAGCTCTGCTGGCCTGGTTCTCTGGCTCTAAAGCAGCTCTGCTGACCTGGTTCTCTCCCTCTAAAGCAGCTCTGCTGACCTGGTTTCTCTGACTCTACAGCAGCTCTGCTGACCTGGTTCTCTGGCTCTAGAGCAGCTCTGCTGACCTAGTTCTTAGGCTCTAGAGCAGCCCAGCTGACCTGGTTCTCTGGCTCTACAGCAGCTCTGCTGACCTGGTTTTCTGCACTCACGATGCACGCACCCGACTTCGCGAAAATATATTTAAAAATAATATAAGTTTATTATAAGTACAAATATATTATTTTGATGAATATCTTACATAATCTCTTGCCTTAATATGTATATTAAAGACACATACATATCATTTTGGAACATAACTTTTTTTTGCGGAAGTCGCGCACCCAGCGCCTCCCAGCACGTATATGATGTCACGCGGGACCCACAACCGCGCAAACTTCTCGTACCGTAATGCGCATGTGTCGCGAATGCGCGGGAGCAGGAGTCGCAGACTGGTCACATACCAATCGCGCATATCACGTGATATTAAATGTATATGATGTAACTGAAAAACACGCAGCCGTCGCACACCATACGCGGATCCTTCATGACTTTTCTAAAAAGGCGGCTAGAATACGCGCACCCACCGTGATGTGTACACTTTGAGTGTGCGACTCTGAAAAACATTTGAATTTTTTTTTAAAGAAAATAATATAAATATATTGAAATAAAATATGAAAAGAAAATTAATCAATATTTCAGTTTTGATAAAAAATATATTTTTTTTTAATTTTCAGAAAAATATATAATGTTATTTAATGAATAAAATATTTATAAATAAACAGTTAAAAAACTGTCGAAAATCAGTACAAAAAAATAGATATAACTACTATCACACTTAGAAGTTAGCATTTAAAAAACCTTTGAAATTCACTGAAAAAAAACATAGGTTTCAGAGACGTTATAGTTAGAAATTAGCATTTAAAAAACCTTAGAAATTCACAGAAAAAAAACATAGGTTTCAGGGGTGTTATAGTTAGCTGCCCATTTCACTCATACAAAACCATAGAAATTCCTCCGTTATAGTTAGTTCTGCTAACTATAACTCACGCGCCCGCAATGCACTGCTGATGATGTCACATATTGCATCATTCATGATATGGTCAGTGACATCACTGATGACATCACTGATGACATCTCAAATGACATCACTGATGACATCATCCACTTGACAATCTGATACACCTCATCATACACTAGTATAACCTTTCATCACTCACTGTAAAATACAGAGTACCATATTTGAAACCATTGACACACCAATACCAGTTACTACATACCGACTCACTGATTCCTAAGTCTACACACACAACTACCCATTCAACAACAGAATCATCTATACAAGCAGTCATTAATTAATAGAACACTATCAAATGCACTTATACACCTATATAGACATTGACACATCAGCAGTCATCTTAGTCGGTTATGCAGTCATCCTACTCACTCATGAAAAAAATGTATCGCACTTAAATTTACTCACTTACACAATTATCCAACAACACCTCATTTATTCAAACACATAGTAACTCATCGTTAATATGTTAAAAAAGCACCATTACAATTATACACTCATTCATATAGTTACTTTCACAATCACTGACTCTTACACATACTTATTTCTATACACCAACTCTCACATACAATGCCTTTTATTTTTTTACTTTGTTGAAGATGTACAAATAAAACATATATTCGCTCACCAACACACAAATAAATTCACTCTGTCACCCAAACAACAGTTTCCACATGCACTCTTAAACCCATACACCTAGTCAATCAACCATTCACACATCTATGCATAGAGTTACACACACTCCATCCAACCACACACAAACTCAGTGTCCCATACAAATACTCACCCAACTAATCAATAACTAATATACACACTCATGTAGTTAGTGACCAACTGATGCAGTATGTTATACAACAACACACATTCACATAGTTTAGTTACTAATCCATGTATTAAGTGAGACACTTTTAATTACTCACTTAAAAAGACAGTCAGACAGCTACTAAATCCTCCATCCAGACAGTTATATATCCACTCAATATTCAATACAGATTGGTATATATATAATACATATTTAAATTTCAAACTAAACCACATTCAGTGGATGATGTCATCAGTGATGTCATCAGTGACGTCATTTGAGATGTCATCAGTGATGTCATCAGTGATGTCACTGACCATGTCATGAATGATGCAATATGTGACATCATCAGCAGTGCATTGCGGGTGCGTGAGTTATAGTTAGCAGAACTAACTATAATGGAGGAATTTCTATGGTTTTGTGTGAGTGAAATGTGCACCTAACTATAACACCCCTGAAACCTATGTTTTTTTCTGTGAATATATATATATATATATATATATATATATATATATATATATATATATATATATATATATATATATATATATATATATATATATATATATATAAATATATATATCAGAAACAGCTGCTTCTCGCCTCCGTGAAGTTTTCTTTTGGCAAAGCAGACACCGACCCAGAGTATTGTGCTTTAAGTTTGTATTTTAATGACGGCCATTACGCGTTTCAGTCCGAAGCGGACCTTGATCACATGACAGCGCTGATAGTGTTAACAGACCATTTAAAGTGCTACATTTTGCCACGTGATGGGTGAACGGCAATGGAACAAGAAAAAATACTTGTCAGTTCAGTGAAGCATACGTCACAGTCTAGGTCACATTAAAAGAAATACTGTTGCAATAAGTACATATATGGCATAGAATGCCATCTCTCTCAGCTAAAACAACCCCCTGTAAAATCCTTTAAATAATTTAATGGATAATTTAGGTTAAAATAAGCCTATAGAAAACATTAATTGTTAAATACATAATTAATATATGCAATCATAATAAAAGAAGTAATGAATATAAAGTACTCTTCAAAATGTAAAAAGTTTCCTAAAAGAAAAAGGCATATATTACTGAGAAGATTAATGTGACTCTATTAACATGTAAACAATACTGGGATCAATCCCCCATTTTGACATATTAATAATGATAAATATCTCATAGACTGGATAAAAATAATACAAAATTCAGTTCCATAGAAAAAAGTGCCAAGTGCTACCTTAAATGTGTTGAAATATCCCCATCTTCTTATTGATATTGAATGAATAAAAACAAGTGTAACATGATAAAGTGCAATAAGTGTAACTAGTTAAAAAACCAGAATATTAACTGGTTAGAGTGGTTTAGCAGCCTCCAGTAAAGTTATAAGTATTTTTCCCATATGTTGCCTTTTTAGGTTATTAAGCTCAGTTCATTTTGTTAAAAAGCAATAGGATTTAAAACAAATATGGGAAGACTAAAAATAAAGTCCTGATCTAAACAAATATATATATATATCTCAAGGACTAATGATATATGATATATAATTTATATCGTGAAAAAAAGGTTGCACGAAGTTTCAGGTTGGGCAGGACATAATTACAAACAAGAATATAAATCTTCCGTGTTATTTAATCCTCCTGGTGATTTACTATCTAGATTGAGAATGTAACGTGTCTCAAGTTTTCTGAGCTGGTAATCCCTGTCGCCCCCACTTTTAATTTTGGGTATGGCATCGATTACAAAATATGAAAAATCTTTTAAACCATTTTTGTGAATTTCTCGAAAAGGCCTGACGACTGGGTTGGTAGGGTCACAGTTGTTTATAGCTCTAATGTGTTGCAAAATTCTTTTGCTGACAGGCAGCTTCCTGCTACCTACGTACCTGAGTTGACATGTACATTCTAGTATGTATATGGCATATTCTGTTTTGCAGTGGATCGGTTTATTTATTTTGATCTCCTTGTTGCAAAATGAAGTATGATAACTATTTTTGTTCTTGCCATATTGACATGCCTTACATGTCTTACATTTAGTAAAACTATTGGGAGTAGTCAACCAGTTACTTGTTTTAGATGATTCTGGTCTGCTAGAGACTAGGCAATTGTACATCGAGGGCGCTCTTTTATAGGTAATACTGGGTTTAGTGGGAAGCTCGTGTCCTATTATAGGGTCATTTTTAAACGAGTCCCAATTTCTATGTATGATCTTTTTTTATTGCTTTCTCTTGAGCATTATAGGTAATAATAAGTCTCAACTCATCAAAGTTTTCATTCCCAGTCTGTGACATAGTTTTGACTTTTTTCAAAATCAATAAATCATTTCTTTCCAAATTTTTTGTTTTATTGATGGCCCCTTGTATGATGTTGATGGGGTATCCCCTCGATAAAAATCTCATCTTGCTCTTGTCTTGAGCTATAGCTAGGTCCTCTGAATTACTACAAATTCTTTTGAGGCGTAGCATTTCCCCATAGGGGATGCTGCGTACTAGGTGTCGGGATGGAAACTGGAAAAATGTAGTACAGGATTGCCTGCAGTCTCCTTTCTGTACAGTCTAGTTTCAAGAGAATTACCCTTATCATAGATTTCCACATCTAAGAAGTAGATACTGTTTTTGTTAATGGTAGATGTGAAAGTAAGGTTGACATAATTCTTGTTAATTTCAGATACAAAATTTAAGGCATGCTCTTTGGTTCCTTCCCACACAATAAATAAATCATCAATGTATCGATAATACAGTCTGACATGATCATCCATATATTTTTTGTGTTTGCTCATGTGGACCAGCTCCTCCCACCAGCCCATAAATAAACAGGCATAGCTGGGGGAGAAGCTGGCTCCCATTGCGACACCTCGCATTTGTTGGTAGAACAGGTTATCAAACAAAAATATATTATTGTTTAAACAAAAGTTTATCATGCCTAGTAGCATAGTATTGTGCTGGGTTAAGGTAGCCTTATTTTTGTTCAAATAAAATTCAATTGCACGTAAGCCATCCTTGTGATTAATGCAAGTATATAATGAAGACACATCTAAAGCTAAAAGATAAAATTTGTTGTCCCACTCACAATCCTTTAACTTGGAAATAAAATCACCAGTGTCTCTTATAAAAGAGGGTAATTCCTGTACGTGTTCTTGGAGAAAAAAGTCTATGTATTTGGAGGCATTTTCAAGTAGGCTACCTCTGGCCGATATAATGGGCCTGCCTGGGGGTTTGGTAGCATCTTTATGGATTTTGGGGATGAAATAAATATTGGAGATCATAGGGTGGTCATTTCTAATAAACTGATATTCATCCATAGTTAATAAACCCATACCCTTCCAAGCCACCAGTTTAGCATAAAAGTCTTTAGCTGTATCTCTTAGGGCCCCTGAATTGCTGAGCCTATAACATGATCTATCATTTAGCTGAGATAGTGCTTCCTCCATATAGTGTTTTCTGGCCCACAAAAGTACATTTCCTCCTTTGTCAGAGTTTCTGACGATAACATTTTTATCCTTTTGTAGTTTATTTATCAACTGTTATTCATTTTCTTCTTGGTGTTTACATTTCTGTAAGTCAATTGTTTGATTTCATTGATTACATTTTCACTGAATATGTTGATGCCGTCTCTTGCCAGTATCGGAGTGAACTTTGATTTCTTTTTAAATGGCGTACTGGTCTTTTGAATTTTCTGTGAAACAGACATGTCTCTGATTAAGTTGGGAGAAAGTTCTTGAGTATCCATATTCTGAATTTCTTGGTGTAACTCAGTCAATATTTGTAACAATGATTGGTCAGTAGATGGCAAAGATTGCGAAGTTTCTATAATCTCTATGTCATCATGAAGTTTTATATTGGACTCGGTATTAGGTTTTTTCATGGCGTGAAATTTTTGTAGTTTTAATTTCCGCACAAACTTGTAGATGTCCATTCTGGTATTAGGATAGTCAACGTTAGATTCTGCGCAATAAGATACACCTAAGGCCAGAATTTGGATTTCAGCTTGGTTGAGGACTGCTTCAGATAAATTAATAACTGTTCTTTTGCTTTCCTCTGATACATTTATCGGCGATTCCACCATCCCCTCCCGCGCTTTTTGTTGTTGTTGCGCGCAGTTGCTGCATCTTCTGGCTTTCATCCTCTGCCTCCGCCGGTAGTTTCTCCTCTGCCTGCTGGATTTCTCTGGGGTCGTGATCGGAGAGTAGCTCTCCGCTAAAAAATTTAGCTCTTCAGCGGGGGAAGGTGCTACTCGTGTTCCACTCATACATAGTCTAGTAGAGTCTCCTTCAGCCTCACTTTCTATTGCCGAACTGAGATCGGAATTTGAGGTGTCAACAATTTTTTGTTTGGTGAGGGAAGTACCAGATTGAGCATTAGAGGCAGCATATTTAGTTGTTTTCATTGCTTCATATTTGCGTGAGAACGTGAAGATTCAACCGGTTTCATAATCCACACGATCCCGGTTGAATTCAAATGCTTTCCGTTCTTTCACTTTGTCTTCCTCTTTACGTAATCGGTTGGCCATCTCTTGTTTTAGTTTGGTAGTTTCATCAGTAAGATTCATGGCAGTTATTTCAGCAGTTAATTTTTCAATGCGGAGTTGTAGCGCCGCTCTATCAATCTCCACATATTTTACTAGAATCTCTACGAAACGTCTGGAAGAGTCCAAGTTACACTGAGCCCATTCTTTCATAATTTCTGGATTGGGTTGCTCATAACTAGGTGCCGTTAGAATTCGCAATCCTCTAGGAATTCTCCCCACATCCAAATATCGTTGTAATGACTTGTGTTCCCACCACTTCCCCTGCTCACCGCGCGTCAACTTTTCTAACATTTTCATTTTGCTTTTGAGATCATCATTAGTATTAGTTGCGCTGGCCCCTTGCTGTTTCTGCAAGATATTGGTTGGGGGCACATTGTCAAACATTTCGGAGGCTGCCACCTCATGGTCTTTCAGCGTGTCGGCCGACAAGTTAAGTTGAAAGATTAATGATGTTAGCATTTCCCGGGCTTATAGACGCGTGGAATCACCCTCTTGTCCCGTATGCTAAATAGCACACCAATCACCCCGCAATGCCCTTTTGTCCTACCTTTCTCGTCGTATCCGCATCCCGAGAGTCCTCCGATGCTACGAGTGCAGCAGACGATCCAGGCGGAACAGTCTTCGGCTGCGGGGGGGCAGACCTTTGAGATTCCTTCCGGATTGAGTTTGTTTCTTCCGGTCGTAGACACGAAAGTAGTAGCTTTGTTGATAGGTTGCCGCGAAATGATTGGGGGTCCGTGTTCGACTGGTCAAAGCCTCGCCAGTCCGAAATATCAGAAACAGCTGCTTCTCACCTTCGTGAAGTTTTCTTTCGGCAAAGCAGACAGCCATTACGCATTTCAGTCCGAAGCGGACCTTGATCACATGACAGCGCTGATAGTGTTAACAGACCATTTAAAGTGCTACATTTTGCCACGTGATGGGTGAACGGCAATGGAACAAGAAGAAATAC
The DNA here is from genome assembly GCF_964204655.1 of Triturus cristatus. NCBI lineage: Eukaryota > Metazoa > Chordata > Amphibia > Caudata > Salamandridae > Triturus > Triturus cristatus. The sequence goes on from NC_140590.1 coordinate 564,870,991, forward strand.
TTCTTAGTTCAGTGGAGCATACGTCACAGTCTAGGTCACATTAAAAGAAATACTGTTGCAATAAGTACCTGTATGGCATAGAATGCCATCTCTCTCAGCTAAAACAACCCCCTGTAAAATCCTTTAAATAATTTAATGGATAATTTAGGTTAAAATAAGCCTATAGAAAACATTAGTTGTTAAATACATAATTAATATATGCAATCATAATAAAAGAAGTAACGAATATAAAGTACTCTTCAAAATGTAAAAAGTTTCCTAAAAGAAAAAGGCATATTTTACTGAGAAGATTAACGTGACTCTATTAACATGTAAACAATACTATATATATATATACATATATACATATATATATATGCCACAAGGAATCGCCTCACAGGATGCGCTGCATGAAAACGCCAGAGACGAACACGGACCCAGGAATAGGTGCTCTCAATTTTTTATTTTACTCCGTAACCTGCACCACCGCCATGACGCGTTTCGACCTACTGGAGGCCTTGGTCACATGACGCTAACAAAGGAAGCCTGAGTATTTAAAGTGCAAGTGCGTGATAACGTGACATCAAATTCATGAACATAGACAACAGATTTAGGCGTCGTAGTTTTGATAATCAAGGTCAACATTTTGCTTGCGATGCAAGAATTAGTTGTAATACATGTAAAATACATTTTATACCCCTACAAAACAACAATATCAACAAAAGGTCTCTGGAAGAAATAAACAACGATAGATGAACTTGTCTGAATCAAATAGACACGAAATTAGGGGACACCAAGTAAATAGGGAGCACAAAAAGTAGAGAAAATATTTACATTAAAAATAGTTTCATTGGTTTTAAACAGCTGATATATAGACTCAAAATAAGGTTGTAAACATATTTGTAAACAATTTTTCACCTTAAAACCACGCCATTCCACATTTTTTAGTTTACGTGTGAACCCAACAAGAATTAAAAAAACTGAATTCATGTCGGATCAAATGAGTTGCTGCCTGTAACTGGTTTAATCCATTCCAATTCACATTAAACTAAGCCCCACTAAACAAAGAAAAAGGGATTATCCGCTTCACTTCCTGAGACCTTCTGAATATGGCTACGTTCAAGAAAGTATTAAAAGTGCAATCCGAAAAAAACCAACATCTGGTTTCTTAAGGAAAACAAAAAAGAGGAGACAGAAAAAAAGTGATAACTACTGTTCTAAATAAAAGGAAAAAAACCTGAGGAAAGGTACAACGACACTCAACAGTCATTTAGAATCCGAACACAGGCGCGGAATAAATACTATAACATGCTGTACAGGATAGTTAAACAAGACAGATGTGGCGAAGGCAAGGGTTAGAGCCAAGTGTAGAAATCCTCGCTAGCATTTAACCCGTTAGGTACTTTGGAGTCTAGCTCCAAAATGTACCGCGTCTCTAGTTTTCTGAGGATGGCTTCCCGATCCCCCCCACGTCTCAGTGGAGGCACTGAGTCGATCACAAAGTAGCTAAGATCTTTAAGGTTGCTATTATGTTTGTCACCAAAATGTCTTGCTACGGGGTATGATATGTCATGATTCGTGATCGCCCTCATGTGCTGGAGTATACGTTTGTGTGCCTGCAATTTGGTGCTGCCAATATATTGCAGGCCACATGTACACTCCAGCACATAAACCACAAAATCTGTCCTGCAAGTTAGTTTTTTAGTAATCCTACAGGGTGAGTTGGCAAATGGAGAAGAATAGGTAGTGGTGCTTCTGCCCAACGTGCAAGCCTTGCAAGAGGAACATTTGATAAATCCCTTACTGGCTTGTAACCAGTTGCTGGTGTTACTGCTCAATTCAGGACTGCTCTTTACTAGCATGTCACTCATGGACCGAGCTTTCCGAAAGGTTACAGCGGGGGCATTAGGCATATTACTACCTATTACTGGGTCAAAGCGAATCAACGACCAATTTTTCTTGAAGATCTTGCGCAAACAATGATGTTGACGACTATAGGTCAAAATCAATCTGGGGGCATCATTTTGGATGGATGTCAAACTGGAGGCCTTGCTGGAGATGGAATCGCTATTCTTGGTGGTCGGGGTAAGGTCTCTAGGTTTGGACCTGGTACGTGCCAATGCTTTGTCAATCACTGCCGGGGAATAACCCCTTGCTAAGAACCTCAATTTACTCTGTTCCTGGGCTAAAGTGCAATGTTCATCCGTGCCTCAAATGCGTCTAATGCGCAACATCTCCCCGTAGGGGATGCTACGTATAAGATGTTCAGGATGATGGCTAAGAGCATGCAGCACGGTATTGCCCGCGGTTGCTTTGCGGAACAGCTTTGTGTGTAGATTGCCCTCAAGAACAAAAACCTCCACATCTAGAAAGCTAACTTGAGTTTGGCTAATCTGAGCCGTAAATTGTAGGTTAAGTCGGTTGACATTGATGGCCTGAATAAACTCCAAGGCCGAAGCTTTAGACCCCTTCCAAACCACAAAAAGGTCATCTATATAGCGAAGCCAAGTAATGATGTTGTTAGACATGGCTTCACTAAACTCAACTTTGAGGACCTGCTCTTCCCACAAGCCCATGTGTAGACACGCGTAGCTCGGGGAAAAGCAAGCCCCCATAGCCACACCTCTTAGTTGTTGGAACACTGAATTTTGGAATAGAAAAAAGTTATTATTGAGACAGATGTTAATCATATCCAGAACCATCTTACAGTGGTCCATCATATACATTGGCTCAGTTCTCAAAAAGTATTCAACCGCTTTGATCCCATCATGATGGTGAATACTGGTGTATAAAGCGGTAACATCCAGCGTGATCAACCAGTATTCATCCTGCCACTCAATGTCATTGATCTTCCTCAAGAAATCGTTAGTGTCTTGTATGTAGGAAGTTAGTCCCTTCACGTGCTTCTGTAGGAAGAAATCGACGTAGAGCGACGTGTTCTCCAAGATACTCCCCCTGGCCGAGATGATGGGCCTTCCAGGGGGTTTAACTGTGTTCTTGTGTATCTTTGGAATAAGATAGAAAACCGGCATGATGGGATGGTTGACTTTCAGGAATTTGAATTCCTCAGTGCTGAGAAGACCAGTACTTTTCCATGCCAGAAGTTTGCTATAGAAATCGCCCCATGTAGCTTTGACCACCTTCCAATCACTTCTCTTGTAGCATGACCTGTCATTAAGATGCAAAAGAGCCTCATCAACATACAATTTTCTTGGCCACAAGACGACGTTACCTCCCTTATCCGATTGATGGACAATGATATTGTCATCACTTTGGATCTTCTTCATCAGTTGTCCATACCCATGGTTCCAATGCTGTTGGGTATGCCGAACACCTTTAACTGATTTCTGTAAAGATTTCAATTGGCAGGTAACCATTTCATTGTATGTTTCTATATTGTCATGGACCATGATGGGACTAAAAGTGGACTTCGGTTTAAATGGTGTTCTGCCCGGTTTGTTGGTAATGGGAGCAACATCGATTTGTGATAGATTATCAACACGGCCCTCTTCTTGTAATAACTGGAGGTCACAAAGAAGATTGTAGTCACCCACCGTACCTACTGGAGGACTGGAGGGAGTGACCAATGTTGCACTTTGTGTTTTAGTAGCTTTGTCTTTGTTCAGTTCAAAAAACTTTTGAAGCTTTAACTTACGTATGAATTTGTAAGTATCTATGCGAGTTTGTGCATAGTTAAAGTTATCCGCTGGACAAAAAGAAAGGCCGAGGGCAAGGATCTTTTCTTCATTGGCACTAAGTTGCATGTTGGTGAGGTTGATGACAGCGAGGGGTTTGGAAGTATCGTTCAATGTTTGCGAGTCCAACGCTTCTGACCTCTCTTGTTGTAGTTCTGCGGTCTTTGACCGCTGTTTGATCTTTCGGTGTTTCCTGCGTTCCCTTCGCTTGATGTTGTTTCTCCTACCATTCTTGTATTCTGCACACGGGGCCTTAAGGTTTGGCGTCTGTCGTGTCGAAGGCAATCCACCTCTTGCGCCGGGGTAAGCCTTGTAAACCCCAAATCTTTACTCGTTGAGGTTTGTTCATTTTCTGATTCACTGCCGGGAATAGAGCTGAGATCAGAAACGGAGGATGATGACTGTGCCCCGATTGTATTGCCCGTCAATTTCGATGTTGTGGCAGACTGGCAAACCTTTTGTTTAAGAGTGACAAACTTCCTGGCAAATGTAAAGATTTGACCATTTTGATAATCAATTTTGTCCCTCTGAAATTTAAAGGCCTTGCGTTTCTTGATGGCCTCTTCTTCTTTGGCTAATCGGGTATGCATTTCATATATATATACTCCCAGTATGCAGTGGCCTGGTGGGTGGAGGGCGAGATGTCCTGCAGCCTCGGAGGTGGTGGAGGGGCAAGTAAGCCCATGACTGGGACGGGCCGCAATAACAGCTCAAATACCAGCAGACCCCCAGGACATTGTTTAAACTTTTGAAACGGGCACTGAGGAAGCTATTACAAGCGAAACACGTCTGCCTAGCGTTTCATGGGTTGTTGTACACAGAGCGCTGGTAATTATTAAAGTTAGTTGCAGTTTATCCCGGAGCTGTCTCGCGCTTTTGTCCTTACCTGGAGAAAGACTGGTTGTTGTGTGTCGCCAGCTTGCAGGTGCTGGTTCTAGCGAGGCGCCCTCTCGTTCTGGAGTATCGTGGAACACCTGCAATTGAAGTATTGTCTACACCGCGATACCCCCCCCGACGCTGCATATTTCCACACGGAGGTTATTGGCGCAAGGGGAGAGAGGAGGCAAATCATTTGCCTGATAAGGGAGACTGTAACTGACGTGCACCCCCCAAGGAACTGCGAAGGAGTGGGGACCACCATCCAAACTGGTTTGGGGCATCACTTGTTGCCTGAGAGGCCCTATCACTGTATGAGCACTCATGGAGAACTTCAATTCCCAGTATGCCTTAAGGTTTGGCGTCTGTCGTGTCGAAGGCATTCCACCTCTTGCGCCGGGGTAAGCCTTGTAAACCCCAAATCTTTACTCGTTGAGGTTTGTTCATTTTCTGATTCACTGCCGGGAATAGAGCTGAGATCAGAAACGGAGGATGATGACTGTGCCCCGATTGTATTGCCCGTCAATTTCGATGTTGTGGCAGACTGGCAAACCTTTTGTTTAAGAGTGACAAACTTCCTGGCAAATGTAAAGATTTGACCATTTTGATAATCAATTTTGTCCCTCTGAAATTTAAAGGCCTTGCGTTTCTTGATGGCCTCTTCTTCTTTGGCTAATCGGGTATGCATTTCATATATATATACTCCCAGTATGCAGTGGCCTGGTGGGTGGAGCGCGAGATGTCCTGCAGCCTCAGAGGTGGAGGAGGGGCAAGTAAGCACCTGACTGGGAGTGGCCGCAATAACAGCCAAAATACCAGCCGACCCCCAGGACATTGTTTAAACTTTTGAAACGGGCACTGAGGAAGCTATTACAAGCGAAACGTGTCTGCCTAGCGTTTCATGGGTTGTTGTACACAGAGCGCTGGTAATTATTAAAGTCAGTTGCAGTTTATCCCGGAGCTGTCTCGCGCTTTTGTCCTTACCTGGAGAAAGACTGGTTGTTATATATATATATATATATATATATATATATACTCAACAAAACTCCCCAGATGCAAGACCACACTGCGCAGACAGGTAAAGTAACAACTTTTAATTTAAAAGGCAAGTGGCTTCCCCTCCCCGCATCCAGTTCCTGGCCTTACGCGTTTCGAAGCACTTGGTGCTTCTCATCAGAGGCCGTGTTAGTTGACCTTTCAAAGGCTTTCCACACCTCCCCTGCATACTTCCTCTTTATGGCTTCTGGTGCGCCACCATGATTGCAGTCAATTAATAATGTATGCTGGGAAATGCAGTCCTTTTCAGCCAATTTACACCCTCCAGTGGGTTTGTCAGCTTGCACGAAATTTGGAACATCATTTTTCATATATACATGATCCACTGCACCATACAGCGGATCACTCGCGGATGGGTGCTTCATACGTGGTGGTGCCCCAACAATACATAACTGCTCCAAACTCCTTCAGCAATTGTAAGAAAGAGAACAGCACTCGCGGGGGCAGTTTACCAATGTTTTAATCACAGCGCAACAAATGCGTTTCGGAAGACTCCTTCAGTGTTTACACGGCACACAGCGAGGTGTCATTTTAAATGCCATTTCATTATTGACAACAACATTCAAAAAGCACCATTTGCATATTGCCGCATTGCAGGTGCCATGTTGGTGGTATGTAAGTGTTACATTCTTTCTGATGTTATTAGATTATACATCGTATCTTGAACACATCTACTTTCCATAGCATGGTACGATTATACAATTCATGTGCAATTAATTTCAGCATGACTTATTTCGCCGTCTATCGGCACACGTGACTATTATTTCCCATGCTTCAGTTATATTGCGAAATCTTGGCTTCCTAATGCCTTACTCCATACAGGCATATGAATAGAAAAATTATTACAAGGAAAAAATGCAATATTCAGATGATGGCAGGCATTCAGAAAAACTCATTCTTAAATGCTCTGAGGAATTTCTTTTTCCTATTAAGCCGTGAAACGGCATGAGCCCGCCCAGATAGACCAATCCATCATATTTTTTGTCCCTCCCAAATTAATCATCAAGCCATGTATCAGCAACAATGTTGTAATCATATGTCTGTTTAAAAAAGAAACCAGTATTTCATTAAACTTGATTATTTACAGAAACATCATTAACTGCCTCTCTGGGTCATCAAGTGCCCAAATGAACAGCCAATTCTTCCCCACTATTTAGGCCTTTTGGTGCCTTAATTTGTAGGTCGATGATATATCGAGACGTTAGTCTCCGCAGTCTCAAGACTCTATCATCACCTTTATTGTTCCTCGGCACATGGTCAATGCTGAACTACTGCAACAGGTCCCTGTTGCTCTGGTGTTTAATCGCAAAATGCCTGGCAACTGGATAATTCAAATCTTTATTCATGATTGCGCACATATGTTCTAATATGCGAATCTTCACGCTATGTATTGTGCTGTCTATGAATTTGAGCCCACATGGGAAGATCAGACAATAAACAGAGTGATTTGTTTGACACGTCATGAACTTGGTTATCATCTTCCGTTTTTTCATTCTTACAACTTTATAGGTTAATACTCTCTTACTGTTTGTGCAAGCCTTGCACATTCCGCAAGGATAGAAACCTCTCATTTCTCTGAGTATCCCTTGCTTCAGTGGCATGGTTTCTAAATGGCTGTGGACCAACTTGTCTCTTAGTGATCTAGCCATTTTAAACGTCACTAGGGGACCTGGGGGAATATCTGTTCCTATGATCATGTTCGATTTTAGAACATGCCAGTTTCTGCGGAGGATGTTTCTAAAAGAATCAGCATCCTCCGAATATGTGGTGATCATACAGAATTTTCCCTCCTCCTTTTTCTTTTTATTTTGTTTCATGTCCTTGTCTTTCACTAGCTTTACTCTCGAGATGCTTTCTACTTTTTTCAAAGTGGTCTCTAGCAGATCGATGTTATACCTTCAGGCCACAAATCTAGCGACACTCTCCCTTGCTGCTGATTTAAAATCACAGTCTCTGGAGCAGTTACATTTTTATCTAAGGGATTCTCCGTAGGGTATACTATTTATTAATCCTGGACGATGGCTACTCTCGGCATGCAGTGTGGAATTCCCCGCCATAGCTTTCCTATGTAGTGTTGTAACCAATTCCCCATCTTGTATCTAGATAGTTCACTGCCACGGAACTAATCTCCATGTGAATATTAAATTCACATTGTTCTTATTCAGATGTTCTATGAATTCCTCTGCCATATTTACTGGCCCCTTCCAGACCAGGCAGAACTTGTCGATATATCTGTGCCAGGCTACAATTTCTTTCACCCATTTCTCATTGGCTTGGGACCAGGCTACCTGCTCCTCCCACCAGCCCACAAATAACTTTGCGTAGCTGGGGGCGAAGCAGGTACCCATTGCTGTTCCGGAGATCTGTCTGTAGTGGTCCCCCTGAAATAAAAATATATTATTCAACAGGCAAAATTCAATGAGTTCCATGAGCATGGTGTTATGTTCTGCGAATTTTAACGGTCTCTTTTTCAAAAAGAAATCAATCGCATTGAGTTCGTGTTTGTGATCAATACACTTGTACAGGCTTGTGATGTCCAGTACAATCAACATATATGATGGTTCCCAATGTGGTTGATGAAATCCTTTATATCCTTGATGTAAGAGGATAGTTTCAGTACAAATTGGAAGAGGAAGTGATCAACAAAGATAGAAAGGTTTTCTGAGAGGCTACCTTGCGATGAAACTATTGGCCTGCCGGGTGGATTTGTGCTGTCTTTATGTATTTTCGGAAGATGGTAAAACGTCGGTTTCACTGGGTTTGTATTTCGGAGAAATAAATATTCCTCTGTATTAAGCATGGATCTTTCATGCCATTTATTAATCAGTAGATGATATTGTCTGATACTATCATTGTATCTCTCTCTGGTTGATTTTACATACTATCTACCATCTGATAGTTGTTTCAGAGCTTCACCGCAAGATTGCTCGCTTGTTAATAAGCACTATGTTTCCTCCTTTATTTGAGGGCTTGCATATAATAGTGGTGTCCTTCTGTAGATTCTCCAAAGCACTTTCTTGGTCTTTTGTCATGTTGGATCTGCTGATTAAGGGTTTGGTGTTGTTCCTGAGTTTCAAGAGGTCCTTGATCACTGCTTCTGAGAAGGTGTCAATTGCGTCCAATGGCATTTGTGGCATAAATTGAGACACTGGCTTGAATGGACTTATTGGTGCCTCTTGTTCGATACCCAGATGCCTAGTTCTTTGCATGATATCTTCAGTGCCTTTACCTTCCCCCTCTTGTTCCAAATGTAATTCTTCCAACATTTCTAGAGACGTCAAGTCATCTACTGTCAGAATATCAGTGTCCTTGGATTTATGTTTCAGCAGCCTGGATTCTTTGATCGAAGGTTTGAGCTTAAAATATTTGTGCAGTTTGAGTTTACGCACAAATTTGAAAAGGTCTATCCTTGTTTGTATATACTCCAACCGGTTATTCGGGTAGAATGTCAATCCTAACCTTAATACGGACTCTTCAGTTTTGTGAGAGTCCTAGGTGTCAAATTGACTATCATCAGATTTTCGTCTTCTGTTACCATCTGCCCCCTCTCTTGCTGCGTGCTACCCTCTGTGTCATGTTGGCTCTTCCTCTTCCAGCCCCCCCCTTCTTTTTTTTCTGTGGTTCCTTCCGGTGGCTTACTCTTGCCACCTCTCAGCCAGGACTGGCGGATGAGATGGAATTCCTCGTGAAAAGGGGTTTTGTGTTTCTCACCCGAGGTACCTGCTATTTCGTCTTCTGATTGCTCATTTTCAGTCACGTCCGATTCCGAAGTTTCCACCCTCACTGGGCTACTTTTTTTCTTGACATTTCCTTTCTGGGTCCATCAAACTTCTTCGCAAAAGTCAGCACTCTTCCCTGTGAGTAGTCCTTTTCATCTCGCTCAAATTTTTCTTGTTTTCTTTGTTTAATTTTAAGCTCATATTTCAGCAGCTGCTTCTTCATTGATTCTCTTAATTCTTCTTGTTTGTTTTTATCAGAGTCTTTCGATATTTCCTCCTCTAGTTGTTGTATTTCTTTCAAAGCCTTTTCCCTATCACTCCAAGCAAATTTAATGAGAATGTTCAGCATTCCTATACATGACAGCGCTGTATGCTTGGCCCACTCTTCCAACAAGAGTGGGTCCGGGTTCTCGTACGCTGGTACGGTGTAGCTGCGCAATCCTCTAGGGACCCTGTCCACATTCATATAATTTTGGAGGGAGGTTGCCTCCCAACACTTCCGCATTTCTCTTTCGTACAGTCTTTTCAGTTTTAAATATTGCGCGTACAGATCGTTAGAGGTGTTGGGGTCTGTCACGTCTCCTGTGTGTAAAGTATCAGATTTCTTCTTTTTTTAAATATCCATAGACGGCTCTGCGCGCTGACTCACTGAACGTCTTATTGATGAACTACTGTGTTGTGCTCGCTGCTTGGTAACTGCCCCTTCAACCTATCACTGGTCAGTTACACTAGTTCTGCATACGCATGCATACAGCTTACCGATCTACGAGCTTCGCCGCTTTATGGTTGCCGATCTGCGTACCGCTTTTCTCTTCCAATGCTTCCGCATTGAATATCTGCTCCACTGCACCATACAGCAGATCACTAGCGGATAGGTGCTTCATACGTGGTGGTGCCCCAAAGATACATAACTGCTCCAAACTCCTTCAGCAATTGTAAGAAAGTTAACAGCACTCGCGGGGGCAGTTTACCGATGTTTTATTCACAGCGCAACAAGCGCATTTCATAAGACTCCTTCTTCAGTGTTTACACGGCACACAGAGAGGCGTCATTTTAAATGCCATTTCATTATTGACAACAACATTGAGAAAGGACCATTTGCATATTACCGCATTGCGGGCACAATGTTGGTGGTATCTAAGTGTTACATTCCTTCTGAGGTTATTAGATTATACATCGTATCTTGAACCAGCTGAGAGCCACACCCATTTGAAAAAGACCAAAGTCGAAACACGTCATGGGGCTCTGAAAATTAAATGAAACAAAGCTGGCTTCATGGAATAAATGCTTTTTGATATAACACCTGGGAGTGCAGCAGTGTCTCTTTGGTGAACAATATATATATATATATATATATATATATATATATTCACTGAAAAAACCATGGGTTTCACACACGTTATAGTTAGGAATTAGCATTTAAAAAACCTTAGAAATTCACTGAAAAAACCATAGGTTTCACACACGTTATAGTTAGGAATTAGCATTTAAAAAACCTTAGAAATTCAGTGAAAAAACCATAGGTTTCACACATGTTATAGTTAGCTGGACATTTTACTCGTAAAAAACCAATGAAATTGCCCCGTTATAGTTAGTTCAGCTAACTATAACTCGCGCGCCCGCAATGCACTGCTGATGACGTCACATATTACATCACTCATGACATGGTCAGTGACATCACTCATGACATCACTGATGACATCTCAAATGACATCACTGATGACCTCACTGATGACATCATCCAGTGAATGTGTGTTTTTCTGAAAATTAAATATGTTTTATATATGTATATCTCAAGGTCAATGGAAGAATAAATGGGTATATAAGTGTCTAAATGGATGATTTGTTTTTGAAAAATTGATTGTGTAACTGACTGATTAAGTGTATCTCTCACTTTGTGTATAAGTGGCTGCATGGGTTGGTGAGTAGCTACATGGGTGTCTATATAGGTTATTAGTTGTTTTTTTGAGTATCAGTCTGAGTGTCTGTATGGTACGGTGGGGGGTATTACGTAGTGCATAGATGCATGAATGAGTGACTCACTGTTTGTATGTGTTGAAGACAGCATGTGTGCAGGACTGTATGGGTGGATGAGTGTGTGTATGGGTGTGTTAGTGAGTGAATGACTGTCTCAATAGTGTCTTCAGGAGTAACTACATATGTTTTAAACTAGTATATGTGACTATTGGTGTATATATGTGACTATATGTGAGAGGGAGAGATTGAAAGAGTTCCTGTATGAATAAGTATGTGTTTCTATAAGTGATTGTTTAAAAGACTAAGTATGTGTAAGTTTCCGTAGAAGTAAGTATGGTGGTGTGTGTATTACTGTATATGCAAGTAAATGTATGTTTTATTCTTTATTAGCATGAGTGACTATGTGTGTGAGTAACTCTATGGATGAGTGGCATTGTGTAACAGGATGTATAGATGTATGAGTACATATGATGAGTGAGTACATGTATGAGTGACTGTATAGGACTGTTGGTGAATGAGTGGATGTGTATGTGGATCTTAGAATTACTGAAGAGGTTGTTGTAACTGGTATTGGTATGTCCATTGTTTTGAAATTTTTAGTCTCTATTTTTGAATGTGTGTATCAAAGCTTATATTAAGGTGAGAGGAGGTCTGCCACTCTATCACAAGGATGATGTCATCAGTGAGGTCATCAGTGATGTCATTTGAGATGTCATCAGTGATGTCATGAGTGATGTCACTGACCATGTCATGAGTGATGTAATATGTGACGTCATCAGCAGTGCATTGCGGGCGCGCGAGTTATAGTTAGCTGAACTAACTATAACGGGGCAATTTCATTGGTTTTTTACGAGTAAAATGTCCAGCTAACTATAACATGTGTGAAACCTATGGTTTTTTCACTGAATTTCTAAGGTTTTTTAAATGCTAATTCCTAACTATAACGTGTGTGAAACCTATGGTTTTTTCAGTGAATTTCTAAGGTTTTTTAAATGCTAATTCCTAACTATAACGTGTGTGAAACCCATGGTTTTTTCAGTGAATTTGCAAGGTTTTTTAAATGCTAATTCCTAACTATAACGTGTTTGAAACCCATGGTTTTTTCAGTGAATTTGCAAGGTTTTTTAAATGCTATTTTTTTTTTTTATTCTTCATTTTTTTCAAACATATTTTTAATTTAATTTTCTTATCTTTTATAAAGACTATGCTTAAATTTTTAAAATCCTTAAATATTTTTTTTATATATATTTTTTTAAAATAAACATGTAAAATTTATTTCCAGATTTTTTTTTTTTTTATTTTTTTTTTTTATAGTACGCGTACCGTAAGCTCACGGTAAGCGTACGGTTTACGCAACGTCCGTAATCTATCTACGCTGCTTGCGCATAGTTACGTACTTTGCGTAGCCGCGCGTACTGCGCGTGGGACGCGTGCGCGCTTACGCAACACGCGCACGTTACGCGGAAGTGCCGGGAAATGACTGTTATGCGCATGCGCGCAAGCGCGTGTCTTTTTTACGCGCATGCGCACTTTTGCCGTAAGCGTACCGTAAGCGTACCGTAAGCGTACGGTAGGTCATGTGATCATGAAACACAACTTTTGATTGGTTGAAACTACTTTCAGTTCTAGAACTCTCCTACACCACACCCATTCCCCTCATTTCTGCTTGTGATCCCTTGGAAGAAGGAGCTGGTTTGTCTTTGGGATACGATGGCAGAACAGCAGAGCCCTTCTGAGAGTGAGGCTAGCACCAGCAGCACTGTCTTGAGGCAGAGAGCGAGGAAAGTAAAGCCTTCTTATGTTTGGGATTATTTTACTTTTCCAGAAGGCCAGCAAAAGGTGAATGCACCCTTAGTTACTTGCAGGCTGTGTCAGCGTGTACTTTCTAGAGGTAATCCTGACAGGAAGTATTCCTTTGGGAATCATACCATGATCAGACACCTCAAGGATGTACACAAAAGGACACATGGTCATCTTTTTGGAGGTAACTCTTCAGAAAGACGAGCCAGTACATCCACAGCAGCTCAGGCTGGACCATCATCTGCAGGGCAGACTCCTTCTTCTGCAGGTCAGGTGAGCCCTTCATCTGTGGGGGGAGAATCTCCTTTTGCTGGCCCTCTGGAAATTAACCCTCGGTTTGCGAGGGTTGAAGTACGGTGCGCCACTTGTCACGATCTAATTACTTATAGGGAGACCAGTATTTCCCTAGTGAACAATAAAATAGATCAGCACACTTGTCGTACCGTCTAATATTCCCAATCTTTCTTTCCTCTGTCCCTGCATGAACACAACGGCTCTTTTAAGAGCCAACCTTATCTTTCATCTTTTTTTTACATATGTTTTTAAAAACTTTTTTTTATTTTTTTTTTACCGTACGCGTACGGTAAGCGTACCTTTTTTATTTTTTTTAAAAAAAACACTAAAAATCATTTATCACATTACATTGACTTACCATACTCACTCAAAAAAATATTTATTCATTTGTTTTTTTTAAAAATAGTTTTTAAAATGGTTGTAGTTTTCGAAAATTTTCTATATCGATCTGAAAAAAAAGAAAAAAGTATTAATATTTTTATAACAATTTATAATACAGTACACATATTTACATTTTTTTCCAAAAAATATTTTTGCCTCTTTTAACAATTGGAAATCACTTTTACAGACTGACACATTATGAAACCACTATTTTTGATTTATTTAATTGCACGTGTCCAAGCTGTTTTTTTTTCAGACCACCACCATGTGCATTCTCTGTGACTGCCTACACTCCACCAAGGGCAACTAGCCTTAGTGATGCTGAATGTATTTGCATTACAGACTTAAACCTGAAAACCCCACTGGCTTGTAAATACTGTGCATGACTATACACGGCAAGGACATGGGTGTGTGCTAACCCTCTGCTTATTCCCCCAAAAATTCGCTCCCCCTTTCCATCTAATGCAACTGTGAAATCACCAGAGCAAGACGCAATAAATCTCTGCCTATAATTCTTCTATGCACACAGAGTCATATTTTCACATTAGTCCCAAAACGAAATTTCTTTGCCAATTTGAAAGCACACTTACTGCTCTTTTTTTTTTCAGGGGCAAGTGTAAATCACTTTTACACACTGACACATTATGAAACCACCATGTGTAACTACAACAAAAACAATTCCCATTTCTATTATTCATTTCTTAAGTTACCACATACATACCCTCTCAAACTGTAAACTCACCTTTAAAATTAGTTAGTTGTGAAAGAAATGTGACACTCAAACAGCAGATTATCAGAGCCAGGATCTCTGTTGTGTTCACCTCTCTCCTCTCAGCAGAACCAGATAATGGCAAACTTTCCCTCTATTTTTCCACACATATACATGTAAGTTTCAAATCTCAGTGCTTCCCCCTTTTTTTCACATGTAATCACACATTTCTATTGGTTGAAAACGAACCCTTTTCCAAAAGTACCCTTCCCCCACCTTGACTTCTGCCTAGTACCCTTCCCCCAACTTGACTTCTGCCTGCTACCATAGCAACAGCTCATGGAACACTGCTGTGTGCAGTTAGGTCAGAAGTTCGACACACAATGTTTCAATTCCACAGAGCAAGAGTGCTTGACTTTTCAAACCTAACAGCAAATCCATAGTACTGTTCTTTGGTTACACATTTTTTTGTACCAATACAAAACATGCTTCTATTAATTTACACATACAGCCTAGTTTTTATTCTAGAATGGTATGAAACAGCCAATCAGTTCTTTTTGTTTTGAAAAAAATATGTATGCCTCCATTTCCAAACTGTCTTTCTTTTCATATTGCCATTCTACTGAAAGACACCTCCTGAGTGCATCCAGATCTCCTTTGAAGATGTTCACAGTGTGGATTGTAGGGCACAGCTATGTCTTCTGGAGTGAAAAGTTTGCAGAGAAAACAGATATGGTGAGAGACCTTGCTTTGCCAAATGTAGACATTAAATGGATTGGTCAGAGAGGGTTAAAGTGGCACCAATTGATGCCATTGGTGAAATCCTTCATGCAAATCCAACACCCTGACCTCATAATAGTGCACTGTGGTGGCAATGACCTAGGCACTTTGACTGGGGTAGGTCTGGAAATGCTTATGAAGGACACCTTTGCACAACTGTTTTCACTTTTCCCTAAAACTGCCTTTGTGTTTTCCAACATATGCCAAAGGCAAAAATGGAACTGGTCCAATCATTTCTGTCCACAGATTGACAAAGCAAGAAAGCACGTCAACAAATCTGTTTCTGCTTTCCTCCGTGACTATGGTATGGGTGCCATTTACCACAACAACTTGCGTTACGACATGCAAGACATTTATAGAGGAGATGGTGTGCACTTCAATGATGAAGGGAACAGAGTCTTCCTCTTGAACCTTAGACTCTGCATCGGTACTTACTTGTAGGTACCACTAAAAAAATGACTCCATAAACACAACAGCTCTTTTTAGAGCTCCCTAATTTCTAAACTCTTAAATCTGCTTTTCATTTATTTATTTTTATTTTTTTTACCGTACGCTTACCGTAAGCTTACCGTACGCGTACCCCGTGATTTTTTTTAAAATCAATAAATATTTTTTTTGTACTTTTCTGTCCATCTTTGACCCCCTTACAATTGTTAGGGGGTCTGTAACTCTCCTCATTGCCCCCTTTCCTTGTTTTCACTCTTTTTTTTCAGAGTGAAATACACAAAATGGCGGCCGCCGCTTCCTGGTTTCGGCCGATTCGAATGTTTACTAAGATCTAAGAGCCAATCAGAATCGCGCTCGCGCACGCCACCGTACGCTTACCGTAAGCGTACGGTAAGCGTACCGTAAGCTGGCTCAGATATATATATTGATTTAAAGGCTATTTTCTCAGAATCTACTGAACAGATTTACACCAAACCTACAAAAGGCACTTCCTTGACCTAGGGACTACCTCTCTGCCAAATTTTGAGTAATTCTGTTCAGCCGTTCGGGCTGTAGCTCGTTCTAAAGGTCCTATGGAAAAATGCATGGGAAAAACGCGTTTTGGGACCCCCCTTTTATCTCAGCCCCCGCTTGACGGATCCCCCCGAGACTTTCAGGGTAGGAGCGGAGCGTAGCGCCCCACCTATTTTGAGAAATTCGCGAGGATTCGTCGACCGGTGCCAAAGTTATTCAAAATAGAATGTTGAGGTTTTCCTATGGAAACGTGGTCCTAACTATAACTACCTACTGGCGACCGCCAGTAGGTAATATATATATATATATATATATATATATATATATATATATATATATATATATATATATATATATATATATATATATTATATATATATATATAGATATATATATATAGATATATATATTCACTTTAAAAAACCATAGGTTTCACACATGTTATAGTTAGCTGGACATTTCACTCGTAAAAAACCAATGAAATTCCCCCGTTATAGTTAGTGCAGGCAACTATAACTCACGCGACCGCAATCCTCTGCTGATGACGTCAGATATTACATCACTGTATTTAGACACTTATTTACCCATGTCTTCTTCCATTAATCTTTAGCTATACATATATTACAAATATTTATTTTTCATAAAGACACATATGTCATCAGTGATGTAATATCTGACGTCATCAGCAGAGGATTGCAGTCGCGTGAGTTATAGTTGCCTGCACTAACTATAACGGGGGAATTTCATTGGTTTTTTACGAGTGAAATGTCCAGCTAACTATAACATGTGTGAAACCTATGGTTTTCTAAGTGAATTTGCAAGGTTTTTAATGCTAATTCGTAACTATAACGTGTGTGAAACCTATGGTTTTTTCAGTGAATTTGTACGGTTTTTTAAATGCTAAGTTATGTATTTATTTATTTATTTATTTTTCAGATTTTTCACCGTGCGCGCACCGTTAGGACTCCTAACTTTACTACTCCTAAACTGAGAAAAATCCTAACTTTAAGACTTTCGGTATTCACAGAAGGCATTTAGGAGTCCTAAAGTTAGGAGTCCTAACTTTACTACTCCTAAACTGAGAAAAATCCTAACTTTAAGACTTTCGGTATTCACAGAAGGCATTTAGGAGTCCTAAAGTTAGGAGTCCTAACTTTACAATTCCTAAACTTAGAAAAATCCTAACTTTAAGACTTCTGTGAATACCAAAATGAGTAAGTGCCTTCTGTGAATACCAAAATGGTAGTAAGTTTAGGAATTTGTCTTAAGTTAGTTCTGTGAATCTGGCCCGCAAACTTTAGGCAAGAATCGAAAGACCAAAGCAATATTGAACCAAAAATTCAGATCAAGAAAAATTGGGCTATAGATAACCCACTAATCCAATTAGAAGCTATACAGACCAAATAGTCTTCCAATGGTCCATGAATGCCATATTAGGACATTGGTCCAGTTAATATAGCTTGTTCAAAAAAATGTAAATAGGAGTCCTAGAATGAAACATCATTCAACAATAAAGTGCAAATGCAAAAGGACTCATCAGGCCACGTTCACTGCAACCTGCTGCTAAAAACCAATCTGAATTTTAAAAAAAGTCCAATCTCATAAAACAGCCTTATAAAAGTGCAAAATAGTGCTGTGCAAAATACTGATTTACTAGCAGCTTTGGGAAAAACCTATATCATTTAAGCCTAAATGATCATAAAGTGCAAGGGCAAACAACAGTATCAAATTCACAGAAATACCACATCTATTATAAAATGTATCTTATAAGAGCATATACAGAAACAGCAAGAAAACTTGTCAGTGAATATGATATGCAATTAACAAATTAACAAGTCTGAACGGTCAGTCACTGAAACAAAAAGATGTTGCATAAATAGAACAGAATAATCTTAACATCATCGTAAAAAATTGTGTAAATCCTCGCTCATATTCAGGCCATTAGGGTCTCTTATATCGAGAGCTAAACTGAAATGTGATTCACGTTGTCTTAATAGCTTCTCTCGATTCCCTCCCCGTCCGGGGTTCGGGACCATCCCTAAAACTGTGTATTCCAGTCAGATTTCAGTCTCCTCATATACCCAGGATTACGTCAATCTATACCACTGAGAGGTTTCTTTAACTCAGACTTTCTCAGTGACGGCACGGACCAGATCTATCGTTGACGTAATTTCTGCCTGAGTCGCTACATATTTAACTTGCCTTGCCCTGAAGAAGCCCATGTCTGGGCAAAACGCGTTGGCTGTATTGAACCTTGAGTACATCATGAATAAAAACAACTGAGGAATACAAGCAATGACGTGGACTCTTTAATCATCGATACTTGATGTACACATTATAGATCTTTCAAATATATTCCCTCTCATACCCGTGTGAATGATACTGTGATTTATGGTTTTATGGTTGCTGGCCATCTGAGGCGGGCAATATTTAACCACTATCTGTGACTTGTCTTGGCAGTGTAGTCTTTTGCAACCTAGCTGCTTGTTTCTTGCTTCAGTACTTGTAAACTGGGTATGTCTTTGACTTGCAAAGTCCCATCTGTATTGATGTTACATGGAGCGTTTGTTAATGCTCTTCCGGTGAATGTGTTTATTTGGAAATGTTTAATTAACTTTATTTTCCTGATGAACTTAAACACATCAAGCCTTGCCTGATTGTATGAGAAGTGGTGTTTAGGACAGTAGGAGAGACCCAGCGATAAAAGTTACGTTTCAGCCTCAGACAAAATAATGTCCGTTAGGTTGATAACAGTGTTATGGATTCCACTTTTTATTTTCTCCAGTTTCTTCGTGCAGTCCCTCTCGAGGTAGTTTTTGCAGTGCTTGACCCTCCTCTCACTCCTGCATTTGTTGGCTGTTCTCCTTGCACATACTGAGGTTTGCGGGGCCGCAAGGTATACCGCCGGTCCTCGCTGACAAAATGTAGTTCCTCTACTAGGGTAAAGCTGATGGGACCTGATGCCAAAGCCTCTGATGTACTCGGTTGACCATCCTCAGATTCACTATTGGATGTGAGAGAGACAGAATCAGAATCACCTTCATTTGTCCTAACCTCACTTCTAGCCGGTCCTGATTTGATACATCCTATGTACAATAGACGTGAAGTCATTATATACCTCAATTCCACACAATTTGGGCCTCCAGGCATTGGAATATTTCCTTTTAAGAAGTGATAAAGACAATAATCTAAACATCTTCTTAATGGAATTGATGCACTTCACTTTATATCATAGCTACTTTACATGGAATAACCAATTCTTTACCCAACTGAACGGCACTTCAATGGGCAATTGCACAGCTCCTGCGTAGGCAAATTTGTTCATGCATCACTTTGAATTAATACACATCCTTTCTCAGAAAAATTGGACAGACAACACTATCATATTCTTACGATATATAGACAACATATTCCTAATTTGGAAAGGCTTACAAAAGGAACTACTGGAAGCAATCCAGATGTTGAATAACATTGATGACCGCATTCAATTTACACACACAATGGATACCCAAAAGATCGTTTTCTTAGATGTTGAAGTGAAGATTGTAGAACAAAAGCTGGTTACCTCAGTTTACACTAAAAGCACAGATAGGAACAATCTTCTTCACTTTTCAAGTTTCCACCAAATGAGCTTGAAGCAACATCTACCATATTCAGAACTACTCAGAATCAGGAGAATATCGTTTACTGAAGAACTGTACCAGGAAAACAAAGATAAAATGATGATTAAATTAAGACAACGAGCATATCCAAATGCTATTTTACATCAAGCTAGTGAAAGAGCCACCAAAAAAAGTAGACATGAATTGTTAAAAGTTAAAAACCCAGATGTACAACAAGAACAAAATGTATTTGTGTCAAAATACTCAACTAAAAGGCAAAAAATTAAACAAATAATCAAAAAATATTGGCCAATGCTACAAGCTGAAACAGATTTTAACGGCATCTTCGATCAAAGTCCAATATTTGCATACCAACGTACTGTGAACCTGCAACAATTGTTAAAGCGAAAAAAGGCAGTTCTGAAAGACGCATATAAGGGCACTATTCCATGTTTGAATTGCGGAAGTTGCAACAATATCATAAAAGGTACCACCTTGAGACATCCGACACAGGGTATTCCTATCAATTTGTATGTTACAGCGACTTGTGATACCAACACATTTCAATAAACTCAAACACAATATCAGTCAGCTCCGGTTCTTAATTTTGGAACAAGTCCAACTTCAAGAAGGACGAGATAACAGGAAATTCCTTCTACAAAGAGAACTATTTTGGATTTATAAATTGGATTCGGTACATCCAAAAGGTCTGAATGACCGTGTGGAATTTAATTGCTACCTTTAATCACGTATATTGTTTTCGCAGTTACCCCATTTCGTACCTCTGTGCTATCATGTATACCATGAGATATGTGTTGACATGTAGTTTCTTTTAGTAAGTATTATGTTTACTATCATGCCCTTAACAAATCATGTAATTTATGTAACAAACGAGATTTTATTTACAGGTTTTTATCCACATTAGCGATATGTATTAATGTAACGTGTTAACCATCGATGACAGTTCTTTTGTCATATTGACTTCGCTGTACGGTGATTTACTTGCAGTTAGAAACCAAGCACTCATTTTTAGGATCTTTTTTTCATGTCTATGATTTGGGCTCACGAGCGCTATTTCATGCACTTCCGGGTTAGATAGTTTTCACTTCCGAAGACTGAACATGGTACGCGGGATAGAGATTGCCGTTTGGCGGGTGGAATCAGGTTTGATTGTTTAGACCATTTTAATCTTTGTGTAAGCTATTTGTAGCCGCAGTTCAGCACGATTGAATCACTACTGCGAACGATCGTTGCACAATACGCTCGGGTTTACGTTTTTAAACCGACTTTCCCCTACTGATGAAAGCCGAGCCGTTCTCACTTTATCACGATAATATGCGCTGGGGATATTAAGAGCCCGTATTTCTGTTTACAGGGAGAACCCCCTGAAGAAGGGCACGCCCCGAAATGCATTGGGGATTAATAACCCTGTGACCCCAGTACTACGTACCACTAATGGGTTCGATTACGAAGTGTGAAAATTGAAGATTTTGTTTCAATGAATCTGTTCATGAAATTGTATACCGTAAGATTAAATAGCAACGCTTGAATATCGAAATTTGACTACGTTTATTGAAGGAAACGAAGGCGGAGTGGAGTGTATATGGGATATACCTTCCAGTGGTGAAGGATCCTCTTTTTATGTGTTTTATAATTGTCATATTTACGCGCAAACGTAAAGATTCATATATATGTGTATATATATATATATATATTCACTGAAAAAACCATAGGTTTCAGGGGTGTTATAGTTAGCTGGACTTTTCACTTGTACAAAACCATTGAAATTCCCCCGTTATAGTTAGTTCAGCTAACTATAACTCGCGCACCCGCAATGCACTGCTGATGACGTCACATATTACATCACTCATGACATGGTCAGTGACATCACTCATGACATCACTGATGACATCTCAAATGACATCACTGATGACATCACTGATGACATCATCCAGTGAATGTGTGTTTTTCTGAAAATTAAATATGTTTTATATATGTATATCTCAAGGTCGATGGAAGAATAAATGGGTATATAAGTGTCTAAATGGATGATTTGTTTTTGAAAAATTGATTGTGTAACTGACTGATTAAGTGTATCATAGTGAATACATGGCTTAGTGAGTAATGTTTAAATATGTAAATATCTGTATCAGTCTCTCACTTTGTGTATAAGTGGCTGCATGGGTTGGTGAGTAGCTACATGGGTGTCTATATAGGTTATTAGTTGGTTTTTTGAGTATCAGTCTGAGTGTCTGCATGGTTCGGTGGGGGGTATTACGTAGTGCATAGGTGCATGAATGAGTGACTCACTGTTTGTATGTGTTGAACACAGCATGTGTGCAGGACTGTATGGGTGGATGAGTGTGTGTATGGGTGTGTTAGTGAGTGAATGACTGTCTCAATAGCGTCTTTATGAGTAACTACATATGTTTTAAACTAGTATATGTGACTATTGGTGTATATATGTGAGTATATGTGAGAGTGAGAGATTGAAAGAGTTCCTGTATGAATAAGTATGTGTTTCTATAAGTGATTGTTTAAAAGACTAAGTATGTGTAAGTTTCCGTAGAAGTAAGTATGGTGGTGTGTGTATAACTGTATATGCAAGTAAATGTATGTTTGATTCTTTATTAGCATGAGTGACTATGTGTGTGAGTAACTCTATGGATGAGTGGCATTGTGTAACAGGATGTATAGGTGTATGAGTACATATGATGAGTGAGTACATGTATGAGTGACTGTATAGGACTGTTGGTGAATGAGTGGATGTGTATGTGGATCTTAGAATTACTGAAGAGGTTGTTGTAACTGGTATTGGTATGTCCATTGTTTTGAAAATTTTAGTCTCTGTTTTTGAATGTGTGTATCAAAGGTTATATTAGGGTGAGAGGAGGTCTGCCACTCGATCACAAGGATGATGTCATCAGTGATGTCATCAGTGATGTCATTTGAGATGTCATCAGTGATGTCATGAGTGATGTCACTGACCATGTCATGAGTGATGTAATATGTGACGTCATCAGCAGTGCATTGCGGGTGCGCGAGTTATAGTTAGCTGAACTAACTATAACGGGGGAATTTCAATGGTTTTGTACAAGTGAAAAGTCCAGCTAACTATAACACCCCTGAAACCTATGGTTTTTTCAGTGAATTTCTGAGGTTTTTTAAATGCTAATTCCTAACTATAACGTGCCTGAAACCTATGGTTTTTTCTGTGAATTTCAAAGGTTTTTTTAATGCTAATTTCTAACTATGCCTACAGAGATAGGACATGTGAAGAAAGAAGAAAAAATGCACAGAAAGAAACAAAAGAAGTGCAGAAAGAAGCAACAGAAGTCCTCAAATACGAAGATAAGTGCAGGAAGAAGGATAACGTGCAGAAAGAACAAAAAGAAGAGCAGAAAGAAGCCTTGTTGCAAAATCATCCTGTACCCTCAACTTTTTCAGACGGATACTGGTGGTAACTGAGTCTGACTAACCGGTCCTAAAGCCAGTGCTATGTTAAAAGACACTTAGAATACAGTGAAAACACCTACATACACTAGGGAACATTATGCGTTGGGGTCCCCCTGTGATTAGCATGACCTCCTCTGTAAGCCCCTAGTGTATAATAGGGCATGGGGATTAAAACTACCTCTTAAAACAGGCCACAGGGCGTTTTTGCACACGTTAACTCAGGCCCCGTCCCCTCCCTTCACCACTGTGTAAACACGCCCTGTGTCCATTTTTAGTTGGGAGATTAAGTTCATTTGAATCCTGAGGGTCCCTAGGGTCCAACTAGCCCACTAGGTACCTCCAGTAAGTGCCACAGAGCTGCGTTGCAGAGAGGTGTAAAAAGTGGCACGGCCTGGACCACCTCTCTGCAATGCAGCTCAGTGGCGCTTACTGGAAGCACTTGGTGGGCTAGTTAGCCCCCAGGGGCCCTCAGTATTGAAGGGAAATTATATCCCCAATTTAAAACGTGCCATAGTGCGTGTTTGCACACGTCACCTCAGGCCCCGGCCCCCCACTGTGTAAACGCGCCCTGTGGCTGTTCTAAGTTGAGAGATTAAGTCCCCTTGAATCCTAAGGGTCCCTAGGGTCAAACTAGACCACTAGGTACCTCCAGTAAGTGCCACAGAGCTGCGTTGCAGAGAGGTGTAAAAAGGGGCTTGGCCTCAGAACACCTGGCTGCAGCGCAGCTCCCTGGCGCATACTGGAGATGCCTGTTGGGGGCGCGTTTGCAGAGTGCTGCATGGAGGGGGCATGGCCTCCGGCACGATGCCAGTCTTTTATTTATTTTAGTTTTTTAAGAAGGGGGGCTGTTTGGTTCCCCTTCTTATTCTAATTTATTGGCCCTGATGACCCCATCCCCCAGGGCCAGTCTTCTAATTATATTTTTTTGACCCCAATCCCCAGGGCCGGCCACTGTTTTTTATTATTTTTAAAAAATATATATTTATAGACACACCTAGGACATGCTGGACAAACCGTACGTACCTATCACCATGACGATTTGCGTGATATTCATTAAAAGGCAACTATGCATGCAATGAATCCACGTGGAATGTATTTACACCACTAGTGAAGCTCTGACATGTCTGATGCCCTACCGTGCCTAATCCTGGTAGACACCCTTGTCGTTTATTTATACAAACATGGGTAGCTATTGACGGGCACATTTAATACACATGCACACCAAGCCATTCAAAGGGGATTCGACAAAAATTCGACAAACTATGCAAGAAACCCCCCTCACGGTTAATAAAACACACATCCACTGCCGGATGTGTAATACTTTTTATTTTACTCTCTGGAAAGGGGACGAACATCACTTGAGAGTCACAGCGTGCTCCTGACAGAGCCCAATGCTGTGTTACACCCACCATTGCCTGCCGAGTGCCACACACCTCTGTGTTGTATTCCACTAGCTAGTGCATATGCTATGACACTCTCTAGCCCATGTGCACTGTAACACCACCCCGTGAATATGTCATGCCACACTTGTCTTCGCACGGGTTATATTGCCCCATCTAACGTGCCTTTCTCGATGCCTATGTTATAACGCACAGTGCTATGCCATACATATTACAATCTGGGATCCATATCTTTGTCACAGTGCATATGCAACGTTACACTCCCCAGCACATATTTTATATTACAACTTTAGAGACTAGTTAGGTTACACAACACTGCCCTGTGCATATTACACTCCAAGGCGCATATCGCATAGCACGCGCTAGTGCCTGTGCTATCTTGCGCTCTCCAATGAATCTGTCATTGCGCACAATGTATTGCATATTATATTTCACGCCCGGTTCATCTTATATCACACTTTTTGGTGCATAGTTTATACCATACACTATATCTAGTTTTCATTTTCAATCGTGCTCTCAGGACTATGTTCTATATAACACTGTGTTCACCTACCCTTTTCACAGGCATTACATTTTGCGATAGGGGGTGGAGGGTCAGGGGGTGTTTCTGCCAAGTGAGCCCGGAGTCACAGTCACAAACGTCCTCTTCTTCCTTAATAAAAGTGAGATTATGCTGCATACTTGTTCATATTTTAAGTAGTTCGCACAGACACAATGTTTTAAAAACAATAAAGTTCCTAATACCCGCCTTCTCTGAACAGTTAGCTTGCTGCCCCATCCCCTTCCTCCCTATCCTCTGTTGTGTGAATCCATGGACTAGCCTCCTCCCTCCTGCCATGCATGGTCTGATGTGCTGCCACTGCCCTCAATTTAGTATGATGTACCAGTCCACTCCTCCTGCCCTCCATTGCCCAATTCTATGCCCCATCATTGACCTCCTGCTTAAACTCTGTGCTTAGCTTGCTGCCCCTATTCTCCTTCCCCCTGCCCTCCGATGTCTTTGTGCATGCCCCTGCTCCATCCTTTTTGCCCACCATGTCCCATGGACCTGCCACTCCTATCTACTCTGAGTGCTCTGTTGAGCTGCCACTCCCCTCCCACCTGCCTAGCATTGTCAGATGACTGTAACCTGTCCCTGCCACCTCCACCCTGCCTGTCCACATGCCATGCCCCTATCCTCTTCCTCCTATCCTACATGGTCCATTGTACTGCCACACCCTTCTGCCCTCCCTGGTCTATTGTGCTGCAACTGCTCCTCCTGCCTGCCCCGTGTGGTCTGTTGTGAGGTCCCTTCCCCTGAACTTTCTTGTCTGTGCACAGGTCCTGACCCTCCCTTCTATCCTCCATCGTCCTTTGTGCATGCCCCTCCACCCTCCTTCTTGCCCATCATAGCCATTGTGCTGCCACTAACCCTCCCACTTGCCATGCATGGTCTTCTGTGCTGCCATGGCCCCTCCCACCTTCCCTGTGTGGTCAGTTAGCTGCCCCTGACCCCCTCCCACCTTCCCTCCATGGTCTGTGTGTATGCCATCACAGTCTCACTGTTGCTCTTCATGGTGTGTCTTGCTTCTAGTGCCCATCCTGCCTGACCTCCATGGCTATCTTGCTGCTCCTGCCCTGCCCCCTTGCCCCCAGCCCTACTCCCTCCCTCCTGGCTTGTCTGTTCCATTGTAATGCCCCTGATCCGTCCCTCCTGCCCTTTATGGTCTGTTATGCTGCAGCTTTCTCTCCTGTCTGTCCATTATGGTCAGCTAGCTACCATTGCCTCTTGCCCCTCTGTTCTCTGTTGTCCATGTGCATGGTCCTGTCCCCTCCCTCTTGCTTTCTATGGATTGTTGTGCTGCACTCCCGTCCTGCATGCCCTGTGTGGTGTATTGTGCTGCTGCAAACCCTGATGCCTGCCCTGCAGGGTCAGTTTGGTGCACCTCTCCATGTCCCTCCTGTCCTCTGTTATCCAAGTCCATGTCCCTATCCCATTTCCTTCCATGATCCAATGTACCATACTTGCGAACATTTTGAACTTGGTAAGAGGGAGATTTTGAAAAAAAACTGGGTTTCCTAATTTCCTCATTTACTGCAGTCTCCTCAGTAGGAAATACTTTCAGTTTTTTACTTTGATTCCATCAAGAAGGCATTCAGATGTGTCACACATTTGCCATAAATTCAGAATGTTAGCACTCTTTTTGCTCATTAGATCACTGTAGTAAAGATACTGCTCACCAGGGAAAACTGCTGCTGGTATTGAAAGTGCATGTTTCAGTCTGCATGTCAGAATTTTTTAATGAAATAGAAGAGGATTTGAGAAGTCACTCAAAATGTGCCCTAATTTTTCTTTCTGCAGCACTAATCATACTTTTTATGGAAAAATGAACCCCCTCATTTTGTTCCTTTTCTAAATTAAATGTTTTAAGAGTTACCACTTTAATCCAAGCAAGATGGCTTCAGGTGTGCCATACGTTTATCATAAGTAGGACTGTTAGCGCTCTAGTAGTTCTTTGGAACACTCTGGGAAGCTGCAGTAGAACACAAAGGAATCAACTGACAGTCTCTGCCCTTGTTGGATGTACATGTTTTACTGAGAATGTCAGACTTCATTCTCACATGACTGAGAAAGATAATGTGAATTTACAGAAAATAAGCTCTCAGTTTAGCCTATAGATCACCTTCCAAACCTCTGTGGTAAAAGCATGAGAAAATATTTTTCTCTCAATCATGATATCCCAGCAGAAGGCTTTTTCACATGGTGAAATCACCTTAGAACATACCACAATTCCTAAAATGAGTATGGTACCATCAACAAATGATTTATAATGTAACTAAAGTCTTAAAACCTTCTATTAACTGCAATGCTTTTTAATGAGGTGCTATCATGTATATTGGTCCCAAGATGGCTGCCAACACTTCTTGGATGAAGTGCTGACAGCCAATCAGATCTCAGGATGAGATGTGTGGTTAGGCTCCGCCCACATATATATATGCTTTTAAATGCTATTTTCTCAGGAAATACTGAACAGATTTACACCAGACCTGCAAAAGGCACTTCCTTGACCTTATGGCTACCTCTCTGCCAAATTTCAAGTAATTCTGTTCAGCCGTTCGGGCTGTAGCTGTGTCTAAAGGTCCTATGGAAAAATGCATGGGGAAAACGTGTTTTGGGACCCCCCTTTTTTCTCGGCCCCTGCTTGACGAATCCCCCCGAGACTTTCAGGGTAGGAGCGGATCATAGCGCCCCACCTATTTTGAAAATTTCGCGAGGATTCGTCGACCGGCGCCAAAGTTATTCCAAATAGAATGTTGCGGATTTCCTATGGAAACAGGGTCCTAACTATAACTACCTACTGGCGACCGCCAGTAGGTAATGTATATAAATATGTATATGTGTATATATCTATACATCTATATCTATATCGATATCTATCTATCTATATATATTATCTACTGGCGGTCGCCAGTAAATAGTTATAGTTACAACCTAGTTTCCATAGGAAATCTCAAAATTCTATTTTGAATAACTTTGGCGCCAGGTTGACGAATCCTCGCGAAATTTTCAAAACAAATGGGGCGCTCCGTTCAGCTCCTACCCTGAAAGTCTCTGGGTGATTGTGTCAAGCGGGGGCTGAGAAAAAGGGGAGGTCCCAAAACGCGAACCGTGGGTGCTCGGTGTGCGAAGCGCACCGAGCGCCCACAGCGCGCACGGTGAAAAACCTAAAAAAAAAAAATTATAAATACATAACTTAGCATTTAAAAAACCGTACAAATTCACTGAAAAATCCATAGGTTTCACACACGTTATAGTTACGAATTAGCATTTAAAAAACCTTGCAAATTCACTTAAAAAACCATAGGTTTCACACATGTTATAGTTAGCTGGACATTTCACTCGTAAAAAACCAATGAAATTCCCCCGTTATAGTTAGTGCAGGCAACTATAACTCACGCGACCGCAATCCTCTGCTGATGACGTCAGATATTACATCACTGATGACATATGTGTCTTTATGAAAAATAAATATTTGTAATATATGTATAGCTAAAGATTAATGGAAGAAGACATGGGTAAATAAGTGTCTAAATACAGTGATGTAATATCTGACGTCATCAGCAGAGGATTGCGGTCGCGTGAGTTATAGTTGCCTGCACTAACTATAACGGGGGAATTTCATTGGTTTTTTACGAGTGAAATGTCCAGCTAACTATAACATGTGTGAAACCTATGTTTTTTTCAGTGAATATATATATATATATATTTATATATATATATATATATATATATATATATATATATATATATATATATATATATATATATATATATATATATATATATATATGTATATATTATCTACTGGCGGTCGCCAGTAGATAGTTATAGTTAGGACCGTGTTTCCATAGGAAATCTCAAAATTCTATTTTGAATAACTTTGGCGCCGGTTGACGAATCCTCGTGAAATTTTCAAAACTAATGGGGCGCTCTGTTCAGCTCCTACCCTGGAAGTCTCGGGGTAATTTGTCAAGCGGGGGCCGAGAAAAAAGGGGGGTCCCAAAACGCGTTTTCCCCATGCATTTTTCCATAGGACCTTTAGACGCAGCTACAGCCTGAACGGCTGAACAGAATTACTTGAAATTTGGCAGAGAGGTAGCCATAAGGTCAAAGAAGTGCCTTTTGCAGGTCTGGTGTAAATCTGTTCAGTATTTCCTGAGAAAATAGCATTTAAAAGCATATCAATATCTATACGTGCGCAGGGTGCACGAACCGTGCGCGCACCGTGCGAGCACCCTAACGTGCGCGAGCGTAATTCTGATTGGTGGTTACATGTTAGTCAACGTTCGAATCGGTCGAAATCAGGAAGTGTCGGCCGCCATTTTGTTTGTTTTCAGTGCGAGAGTGAAAAAGGAAGGTGGCGAACGTGAAAAGGGGCCAGGGTAGAGATTTTTTTTTTTTTAATCGCGGGGGTGCGCGCACCGTGCGCGCACGGTGAAAAACCAAAAATATATATATATATATATTTTTTTTTTTTTAAATCGCGGGGGTGCGCGCACCGTGCGCACACGGTGAAAATAAAAATAAAATAAAAATTTTAATACGTAGTTTATTGTAAAATAAATATATAAAAAAATAATAATACATAAATAAATTAGCATTTAAAAAAACGTACAAATTCACTGAAAAAAAACCATAGGTTTCACACACGTTATAGTTAGGAATTAGCATTTAAAAAACCTTGCAAATTCACTTAAAAAACCATAGGTTTCACACATGTTATAGTTAGGTGGATATTTCACTCGTAAAAAAACAATGAAATTCCCCCGTTATAGTTAGTTCAGATAACTATAACTTGCGGGACCACCACTCCATCACAATGAATGCTCTGAAACGCGTCAGGCAGGAGGATGAAAGAATTGGAATGAAAATGCCTGTTCCTGTAAAATAAAAGGTTTGTGATAAATCACCGGCTGGAGGAGTGCGTCTCTATTGCATGGGTTTCAGGGAAGTTATAGTTCGTTGGACAGTTCACTTGTACAAAACCATAGAAATTTGGCCGTTATAGTTATTTCAGTTAACTATAACTCTCGGCCCCGCAATGCACTGCTGATGACGTCACATATTACATCATTCATGACATGGTCAGTGACATCACTGATGACATCTCAAATGACATCACTGATGACATCATCCAGTGACTGTGTGTTTCTGTAAAGTTTAAATATGTCTTATATATATAAATGCCAAGGTGTATTAAAGAATGAGTGGGCGTATAAGTGTCTGAATGGATGATTTACTAGGTGCGTGACTGACTGTATAAGTGAGTGACTAAATGTGTCTTACTGAATGCATGGGTTAGTGACAAAACTGTGTGAATGTCTGTATCAGTCTGTCTGTTGTTGTGTAAGCTGCTGCATGGGTTGGTCAGTAGCTACATGAGTGTCTATATGGGTTATTGATTGGTTGCTTGAGTATTTGTATGGTAGACTGAGTGTGTATGTGTGTGTGGGTGGGAGGTATGTGACTGTGCAGATGTGTGAGTGGTTGATTCACTTGGTGTATGGGTTCAAGAGTACATGTGGAAACAGTTGTATGGGTGGGTGAATGTGTGTATGGGTGTGTTGGTGAATGAATGGATGTCTCAGTGGTACATGTCCAAGTAACTACATATGTAAAAGGCAGTGAATGTGAGAGTTGGAGTATATAAATGACTATACGTGAGAGTCAGTGATTGTGAGAGTGACTGTATGGATGAGTGTGTACTTGTATCAGTGATTGTATAGGAGAGTAAGTATGCGTTAGTATCTGATTGAATAAGTGATGTGGTGTGTGTATAACTGTATAGGTCTGTAAATGTAAGTGTGATTGATTCTTTGCATGACTGACTAGGTGTGTGAGTAACTCTGGATGAGTGGTAGTCTGTGAGAGTCTGGATAGGTGTATGAGTACATATGATAGTGTTATATTGATGAGTGACTGCATGTATGAGTGATTGTATGGGTGAATGAGTGGAAGTGTGTGTAGACCTAGGAATCAGTGAGTACGTATGTAGTAACTGATATTGGTGTGTCGATGATTTCGAAAATTGTAGTCTGTATTTTACAGTGGGTGTATCAAAGGTTATATTAGAGTGTGAGGAGGTGCATCAGATTTGCACGTGGATGATGTCATCAGTGATGTCATTTGAGACGTCATCAGTGATGTCATCAGTGATGCCACTGACCATGTCATGAATGATGTAATATGTGATATCCTTAGCAGTGCATTGCGGGGGCGCGAGTGATAGTTAGCTGAACTAACTATAAGGGCTGAATTTCTATGGATTGTACAAGTGAAATGTCCAACTAACTATAATGTCCCAGGAAACCTATGTTTTTTTCAGTGAGTTTCTAAGGTTTTTTAAATGCTAATTTCTAAATATAACGTGCCTGAAACCTATGGTTTTTTCAGTGAATTTCAATGGTTTTTAACCAAAAATTTCTAATTATAATGTGCCTCAATCCTATGCTTTTTTCAGTGAATTTCTAAGGTTTTAGAAATGCTGATTTCTAACAATAAAATCCCTATTAAGTCCCCTTGAATCCTGAAGGTCCCTGGTGGCCAAGTAGCCCACTAGGTACCTCCAGTAAGCGACACAGAGCTGCGTTGCAGAGACGCGTTCCTAGGACACGCACCTTTTCACACCACGCTGCAAACGCGGCTTCTGGCGCACTGCTGCTTGGACGCTGAAGTCCACTAGTGTCCTGAGGTCCTCAGGACACAAGAGGACCTCATCGCCCCACCAGCAGTGCACCAGAAGCCGTGTTTGCAGAGTGGTGTAAAAAGGGGCGTGGCCCCGGACCTCCTCCCTGCAACGCAGCTGTGTGGCACTTACTGGAGGTACCTGTTTGGCTAGTTGGCTCCCAGGGACCCTCAGGATTCAAGGGGACTTAATACCCCAATTTACAACGCGCCAGGGGGTGTGCTTGCACACTTGTAATACCTGGTCCAGCCCCTCCCTGCACTCCTCTGCAAACGGCCCCTGGTGCGTTGTGAGTTGGGGGATTAAGTCCCCTTGATTCCTGGGGGTCCCTGGGGGCCAACTAGACCACCAGGCACCTCAAGTAGGTGCCACAGAGGGCCAATTTCTGCCCCGGGGACCCCATCCCCCGGGGCATGGCCAGACATTTGGATTAAAAAAAATATAAATGTATTTATTTGGAGGGGGCTGTGTGGCCCCCCTTCTCAGGCCAAATATGGCTCCGGGGACCCCATCTTCCAGGGCCTGGCCACTCTGTTGGGGACCGTGGGGGGAGCCCCAATGCCCCCACGGTCCCTGCCGGCTCCCCGCCTCCTGCGGGAGCCGGCATTGTTTTTCCAAAAGGGGAGCTGCTGACATGCAGCTCCCCTTGTGGAAAAGCAATCCTGCTTTGCTTCATTGAAGCGAGAGCAGGTTTCCCTGCTCTCGCTTCAATGAAGCAAAGCAGCATTTGCAATGACAGGACGGGAGCCGCACGGCTCCCGCCCTGTTATTACGAACAGCAGTGTCCTGAGGGTGGGCAACCCGGGACACTGCAGGAGCCAGCTCTGGGGGGTGGCGGTCCCCAGGGCCATGAAGGGCTCCAGGAGGGGTCCGCTCTGCCCCCCTCCCAATGTTTGCAAAGTCCCGGGCAGGTGGTGGTCCCCGGAGCCTTGGGGTCAATAACGGACCCCCGCATTTAAATACAAAGTGCCCCGGGAGGTGGTTGTCTCTGGGGCAGTGTGGGAGGGCTTGAGCTCCCCACACTCATTATCAAAGCCCTAGGGAGGTGGCGGTCCCCAGGGCTGCAAGGGGGCCACGTGCCCCCGGCACATAATGAGCATAGCCCCGGGGAGGAGGCAGTCCCTGGGTCTGCGGGGGCCCCCACGGGCCCTCTCTATTAGTTTTTGCCAATGCCCCCGGGACCTGGCACACCCGGGGGCCTCATTAAAATGAAGAGCAGGAGCCCGTGCTTCATTTTTTAAAATAATTTCCGCAGGATTCATGACCCCAGCGCGAATCCTGCCGAAATTATTTAAAAAAATGCTTTTTTTGGCTCTGGGAGTCCTTGTGGGACCCCCTGAGCAGGCCTAGGGGGTCAGGGTGTTTCTACCCTGCCCCCTTTTCTTGTTTTTCATCTTTTTTTCACTTCCTGGTTTGGAGTGTTGGCAGCCAATCAGAGTGAAGCTCGGGAGGGTTTGCGAAGCCACCACTGCTCCAGATATCGAAACTTTTTCTTTTTCTAATTTCTCAGGAACTACTGAACGGATTTACACCATTTAAAAAAAAGGGATCTTTCTGAACCAAGACCTACCTTTTTGCCAAATTTGGTGTAATTCGGTTCAGCAGTTCGGACTTTAGCTTTGTCTAAATTTTCCTATGGAAAATTACATGACGAAAACACGTTTTGGGCCCCCCCATTTTTCTTGGCCCCCCACTTGACGATTCAACCCAAAACTTTCCAGACGGGAGCTGACTGGAGCGCCCCTCTAGTTTTGAAACTTTCACGAACATTCTTCAACCGGCGCCAAAGTTATTGGGAAAACAAAAAACGATTTTTGAATAGAAACAAGGTCCTAACTATAACTACCTACTGGCGACCGCCAGTATGTAATATGTATATATATATATATATATATATATTCACTGAAAAAACCATAGGTTTCACACACGTTATAGTTAGGAATTAGCATTTAAAAAACCTTGCAAATTCACTTAAAAAACCATAGGTTTCACACATGTTATAGATAGCTGGACATTTCACTCGTGAAAAACCATTGAAATTCCCCCGTTATAGTTAGTGCAAGCAACTATAACTCACGTGACCGCAATCCTCTGCTGATGACGTCAGATATTACATCACTGTATTTAGACACTTATTTACCCATGTCTTCTTCCATTAATTTTTAGCTATACATATATTACAAATATTTTTTTTTCAGAAAGACACATATGTCATCAGTGATGTAATATCTGACGTCATCAGCAGAGGATTGCGGTCGCGTGAGTTATAGTTGCCTGCACTAACTATAATGGGGGAATTTCAATGGTTTTTCACGAGTGAAATGTCCAGCTAACTATAACATGTGTGAAACCTATGGTTTTTTAAGTGAATATATATATATATATATATATATATATATATATATATATATCACGGAAACTCCTCCAAAGAAAGAGCAGAGGCCGTAGTTGGGGTAAGCAGGGAGGCCACTTTATTCTATCACAAACGGCGAATGCATTTCGGCATCACATATGCCTTCTTCAGCGCCAGGAGTCTTGTGGGGAATATGCAGGTAACAACGTGTATTTGAAATGATAGCCCCTAGATGATTGGTTTAGGTCCGCCCCACCCACTGGTGCATAGTCCTTTGTCACCTTCTGTAGTGCACTGGATACATGTGCACTACAGTTCCCAGAATGCATCAAGAATCCAGGTAGGTGAGGCGGATTAATGGCTTGCTGTTAATGCAGGAATTAACATCACGATGTCGTCTGGTCACATCCCCTGCATGTTGTGTGAATGGCAATGTCCTCCTGGGTCCCCAGACCGCATCAACCTCCAGGCACAGGTTTCCATTCAGCGGGGGCAGGACCGGGAATCCAGTCGCACCCAAGATAGAGTTGAATAACTCCGTCACCGCCCCATTTCTTCCTGGACCCGGGGGTGTGCCTTGGTAATCCAGTACCCTGGAAACAAACAAAGTCCGCCGCAGCAGATGCCAGCGAAGCCATATATATATATATATATATATATATTTACCCATACATCAAAAATGTATGCGCTACACCAGTTAGGGGAGAAACAATGCCTCAAGTGTAAGGACTGGAATGAGGAGGACCCCATTTGGTGGCAATAGCAAAAATGAACAAGGAAGGACTGGGACGAGGAGGACCCCATGAAGTGGCAATAACAAAATGAACAATGTCCACCACTGAATCTATATAATAAACACTATGGGCATTTTGGAGTAGAATGGGAAGTATGAAATAAACAAAAGGATTACCTTCAGAGAGTATATAATAAATGGAAAGACCACCTTCAGGGAGATTTTACAAAAACAAGGGTCAGAAAACAAGGGTTGTATTAAAAATACAAGGTCTACCTAGAGGGATAAAAAACAAAGATAAGCACCTCACATGCTTACACAACAAACACGAGGTCCATCACAAGGGGTCATTTTAAAGCTCTAGGGCCATCCCTGGAGTTATATGACTACCACGGTATCTACCTCCAGAAGGCATATAATACACACAAAAACAAGGACCACCCCAGCGAGCATTTTGCAAGCACAATGATCATCTGTAAAGGGGCATATATCAAACACATGGGCCAACTTTAAGGGGCTACATATTCCAAACTCAAGGACCAACTCCAAGGTGGCAACTAAAAAAACACAAGGACTATCTCTAAAATGGTGTATGACAAACACTAGGACTACCCCTAAGGGGTTATACATCAAACCTAAGGACCAATGCTACTCAAGTAGCAACTCTAGGGTGCTATATAACAAACACAAGGACCATCTCTAAGGGGGTCTACAAATAACACAAGGACCATCTCTAAAAGGGTATATTGCAAACACAAGGACCACCTCAGTGAGCATTTTACAAACACATGGCCCATCGCAAAGAAGGTGTATAAAAAAAGGACCATCTCTAAGGGGCTATGTTATAAACAACAGGACCAACCCAGTTATCAATTTACAAACACAAGGGCCATTTCTAAGAAGAACATAACAAACACAAGGACCGTCCCGTCCCCAGTGACCCTTTTACAAACACAAGGACCATCTCTAAAGGGGTATAAAACAAACACAAGGACCATTTCTACGGGCTATATCCCAAACTCACTGACAAACTCTAGGGTTATATATAACAAATTCAAGATTAACTCTATGAGGGTATATAACAAATACTAGGACCATCTGTAAGGGGGTATAAAACAAACACAAGGTATATAACAAACATAAAGACCAATCCAGCAACCATTTTTCAGACACACGGTCCATTTCCTAGGGAGTATATATCAAACACATGGACCACCCAAAGGAGTGTTTTACAAACATAAGGTCCATCTTTAAGGGGGTATATAACAAGCACAGGGACCACTCCGGTGAGCATTTTACAAACAGAAGGCCATATCTAAAGGGGTATATAACATTCAAATGGGCCATCTATATGGTGGCATACAATAAAACGCAGTAGCCTCCTTCGTGCATATATAACACTTGCAAGGACCAGCTCCATGGTGTATGTAATACATATAAAGACTCCCTCCAGTGAGTATATAACAAGCATATGGACCACAAATATGGGGAATTTTATGAACAGAAAACCAAGATCTTCCCTTCCTCCTGTCTGTCCTTAGGACCTTATTATCCTGTGTCCCTGTTTTGGAACCTCCCAGGCGACCATCTGATCCTTTACCTACCTCCCTATCTGCCTGGCAAGCATATTGGTTCACTGTATCCCAATACGCCCTAAACTGGCCTGCCAACATAGTGATAAGAATTACCCACCTCATCTTCCTTACCCAATACACTTGCTCCTAAACTCTTCAACCAACACCCCTTCTTACCTCAAAATAAACCACTGAACACTTCCCATATGGTTCCTCTCATTTTTCCCTTAGCCCTTCCATGCATCCTCTGAGCAGGGCCGGACTGGCCCTACTGGTCTTCCGGCGTTTCCCCGGTGGGCTGGAGGCCAGGGGGCTGATTTTCACCTGCTGGGGCGCTTTCACTAAAGATCTGGACAGGAGACAGTAATTTCAGCAGCCAGTGTAGTAACAAGCATTTGCAATGCAATAGGTCTTGCAATTGTTACAGTTAGAGCTGTCGGCGTTGAAATGCGATGCAGCGCGCACTAACAAAATTTGTTTTCTTTATTTTTTTCGTAACTTACCTGCAATCGGCCGTATGCCGCATTTTGCTACCCCCCACCCTGCCCCTCCTCTGCCCCATGTCACCGCCCCGGTAACACGCCCAATACAGGCCGTCGCTGATGTGTGCCCTGAAATAAAATGCCGGATTCACATGTTTACCTTGTGGGTTACATGAATAAATTCATGGGTAAATAAATGCATAAGAAAATCTGCCACTGAAGTTTCAGTATAATGGCTCTGAAGATGATATAATAAGCAGAAATCTGTTACAGCCTTCTTACAAGTTCTTTGTTGTTAGGGAGCAAAACTAGCAGCATCCACAAACGCCACTTCCATATTCTAAGTATGTACACCACACCCACGATTTTGCCTGGTAGTGGTACTTATATGTGCACTAATTCCATGCAGTGTTACTGAGTGCAGTAAAACTGTCCAGAATTAGCACATATGCAAATACACCATATGTGTATCCACCAGAAGTCACACTAGTGGGCATCTTGATCTGTACAACAACAGTTCAGGGACACAGGGAATGGGAGGCTCTGTCTAGATTTAGTCCATGCCACCCCAACTAGTGTCATGGAGGCAGAAGACTTCTCAATCATGGCACCATTTTGTTAAATATCTTTATTAGGGTTTTTTTTTTTGTTCCAAAAAATTTCCCCATTTGCTCATGGTACATATCATAACAGTTCTTCAGAAAACAAAGATTAAATAAGAGCAATGTTTCCAAATATACATT
This sequence comes from Triturus cristatus, assembly GCF_964204655.1. Taxonomy (NCBI): domain Eukaryota; kingdom Metazoa; phylum Chordata; class Amphibia; order Caudata; family Salamandridae; genus Triturus; species Triturus cristatus. Next base: position 564,908,786 of record NC_140590.1, read on the forward strand.
GCATTTTTGCGTCAATATTGTTGCGAGTAAACCACTCAGATTATTGCAGATCATAGTACAATGCGTTACAACATACACAATTTTCATCGAGTGACTATCGCTCCTAACACTCCCCTGATCAGCAGACCTACATATCCCTCCACAGTGCTTAATCGCCCACGGAGAGAGAGGAGTACAGCCAAGTGAGAAGTGAGGGAGAGAAAAAAATGCCAGTGCTACTTAATAACATTTCCTATAGCAGTAAGACCACCCTTATCAGATTGTCATGCGAATGACAAGTGTTGAAAAACAATCTTCAGTGGCCAGTACACCAGGCCGACGAGGGACTGGTGCCACAGGGAAGTAGGAAGGAGAAAAGCAGATACCCCAACAAATTAAACCTTTTCTATATAAACTATAAACAACAATTAAAAGTCTGCCTTCTAAAGACCGTTCTGAAAATCATTGCACCATAGAGTATGGGACTTTTAAATGCAGGAGGTATGGCAGGAGAGGGCACTGGGGCGGAGGTCGAGCGCATGACAGTGCCATGGACCCGCTCCAGGTGCGTAGGTGCCGGGACATAAAAAAAAAAAAGGGGGGGGGGGGCAGAGGATTACGCTGCGCCAGGCCCACGCCACTAAATGCAACCAGTGAGAGGTGAGTGAATGAAGGTCTCCATGTGTCCGTCTCCCTCCCCCATCATGGCGCCATTTTGTGTGTTGTTTTTTTTTACACTGAATGACTTTCAGTGAAGGAAAGGCTGGTGGTTATCATGGCATGCTGGTTCTGTCTGGATTCATGCTGTGCATGGAGGACACTCTGTGCAGTAGTGTGCTGGCATGCATGGTGGACAAATTGTGCAGCAGTGTGCTGGCATGCATGGAGGACGCAATGTGCAGAAGTGGGCTAGCGTGCATGGAGGATGCGCTGTAGGTGCAACCTACATCAACGTGTGCTGGACAGAGTGCTTTATTTCCAGGGAGGTACAGAATTTGCAACTCTTTGTTGTGTGACCTGAAGTGTCTGGTGCATCACATCGTATCACACACCAGACCTTGTGCTTGGATTGCCTGGGCATGACCCTGATCAACATGTACCAGAAGGACTGCTCCTCAGACCCAGAGGTTTCCCTGTGTTATTTCCCATTCATCGCTTGTACCTTCCTGACACCATCACAGGCCTCATCACAGTGGACCAATTGCCCTCTTCCCACTTGGCCCTCCCAGAGATGTCTTGGTGCCTGGTAGGTGGGAGAGTAAGTGACTAGGCTAAAGGAGCTCTTCTGAGAAGGTTCGGAAGCAGGTCAAGCCACTGAGTGACCCCCTTGTGCTTCTCAGAACTGGGCTGGTGTCAGAAGGCCCAGGCGAAGCCCTGTTTCTAACCAGTTATTGCCCCAAACCTCCTTCTGCTTTACAACCTAATGGTGAACTTCCCGAGTGTAGCCAAGACCCCTTTGTTTGTGTCTACCTCTTGTTTATTTAGACTACTTATCCCCACCTGCTTTCCAGGGACCCAGACTAAGTGTGACCTTGACCGTGTGTGGCCTAGTATCTGGAGGGAGGGGCTGGTGATCTTCTATTCTGGGTGTCGGGGACAGTGGGTTTAAATAGGAGGGTGGTGGGAGACTTGGAGCCATGGGGTCTTCAGTGTGTTATCCGTTGACATGCCGGGTATTAGTGGCACCACATTAGGGTGTTGGTGTGTATGTGTACGAGAATGTCCTGTACAGACTGGGCTGGTACCTGTTGCATCGTGTAACGGTGCAGAGTGAGTGAGTGTGTGGGAGTGACAGTCTGTGGACCACCTGTGATTAACGATACTAAACGGTGGTGATGGTTTATATGTTGATTTCCTGCCAAAAGTACATACAGTTTACACTGGTTTTACCCGGGTGGCCCCGGCCTGCGGTGCTGCTAAAAAGTGTTATCATTCTTTGTATGTACATATTACTGATGCCGTTGTGGCCTAAGGTGCACCTTTAAACTGTGTGATATTGCAGTAATAGGATTGTGGTGGTGGGCTGGAGACTGACAACGTGTTACACCAGATACAGGTGCTGTGTGGGGTTTAGAATACAACTTTTTCTCATGTGTGCATATATTGAAATTCTGTCAACACGATTGGGCCTAGTACTGCTAACAATACTGGCAAGTGTGATTTATGCCCATAAATACATAATATTCATGTTGCATCGATTAATGTGTGTGCTGACTAAAAACAATATTTGGTGTGATGTCTCTCTTTTGTGACGTGCCGTGTATTTACCGTGGTGGCGTAATATGCCTTTGCTTTACACATTGCCTCTGTAATAATCCTGACTTCTCAGTGCCAAGCTACCCGAGGGTGAGCATGGGTAGTAAGTTTGTGTAAAAACCTGCCCTTGACAGGAGCGGTGGATTCTGCCTGGCTGGGGGTACCCCTTCAGCCAACCAGAAGGTGCTGGTTCCAGCAGTAGTCCCATTCAGAAGTTAACCAGGCTGGGCTGCCAGCAGGTAACCCTGTGTTAGCCAATGGGGCTACTAACTTTCCTCAGCAAAACGACAACTTTTAGAGGTTTTGCAGCTAAGCCATATATAAACCTATGTGTCTTGCTTAACAATATAAAGCTCCCGCCCCTTGGGCTCTATAGGCCTTCCTTGGAGTAGACTTACACATACTGGTGGCTTTGCCACTAGTTGTACTGGTAAAGTTGAACTTGCAGTGAGACAACTGTCTTTCCAGTCTGCAGTGGCAGGCAGGGAGCAGGGGCGTAACACAGGCCCCCGCAGCCTCTGTGGTGCGGGGGACCCCCAACCTCCAGGGGGCCCCTCCACGCACTCTGCAGGGGGGCCCCCTCAAGTTTCGTTACGCCACTGACCATAAGCCAATGGCAGGGGGCGGCGGTATAAATTGCACTGGCTGTTTTCCACAGCACACAAAGGCAAGTTTCAGACTGATTGACAACACGTCATCTCTCTATATGCTTCCTTCTAAGGAAGGCAGGACTCTCCGCGTCCAGCCTGAGCCTGAGACAGGACTGCAGCCCCACACAGATACTGCTGCTGCCTCCTCCTCCTCTTCGGGGCAGGGGCCTTGGGCTCGGAGCGCGCAGAGTGATGGTATTACCTCCCGTTGCTTGATAAAGGTACCAGAGTATCTGTGCGGCAGGTGCCCAGTCAGGGCAGTGATAACGCGACGGATTGACACTGGTGCTGGCGGTGCCTCCTGTGCAGGGCAGCGTGACTGGTCAATAAGCAGTGTGGAGCCATGGTAATGTGCACGGGTTTTGTGGGGGGCACGGCACCCACTGGGGATACCTTTTCTGATGGCAGTGTCTCTTGTGAAAGTCACTCAAACTGGGGCGAATATCTGGGTTGCAAGTGCACGTGCAGGTTTTTGCATAACTGCTACCCTTGCCATCCCCAAGCCCCCACCCTCCTTCTTTCAGAGCACCGGCCTACAGCAGCAGGGATGTTCCTTTCAGTGTGATCCGGTGCCCTCTGGGCGAGGTGTCAAGGAGCAATAAATAAATCTCCGTGAGCGAAACATTTTAAAAGATGGATGGAAAGAGAGAGCATCAGGGACCATGTGTAGGAGGAGGGGAAATATGGATTGTGTAAATAAGAAATGCATTTACCGAGAAACAGCTATGTGCATTGGAGACAGGCCCTCGCCCAAGGGCAGCTTCCCAGTGCATGATTTAAGGAACAGGTCCTTCCAGTGCGAGTGTATGTGCGGGACACCTTGGATGCATGCGGCTGCTCCGCGGCCCTTCCTGGGATGTGTCATTAGCCTGGGCTGACAGTGCAGAGTCTAGCCGGGTTCCTGCCTCGCGAGCCCGTGACGGGATGGCCCATTAGACCGAGCTGACTCTGCTGATTGAAGCTGGGCTCGTGCTGCGCGAGGCTCTGTCCCGGGAGGGTGGAGAAAAAGCTCCACGGTGGGACAGAGATGCAGCCAGCAGGTGCCGCGTCCCATCCGGTGCACCACCGGGCGAGCGAGGGCTCCGACCCACCCCGCGACCCAGAGGGGGCGTTCCGAGCTCTGCCCGCCAAGGACACTGCCGTCCCCGACTCCTGTCCGAGCCCTGAAGAGGAGATGCGTGGCCAGGTGACCCCCAGAGAGGAGGTGTCCTTGGAACAAAATCCGGATGCCTGTTCGAGCCCGCAAGAAGGATGCTTCAGAGAGGAGAGTGACCAGGTTTCGGGGAAGGAGGTCACACCGTCTCCTGATCCGCCAAATCCGGAGCAGGTGCTTCTCAGATGGAGGAACAGGCAGCAGCGAGGCCTGAGGCTGGACTCAGAAGACGCCGGCCAAGGAGATCCAGGGACACTAATGAGTGCTTCTCCTCTAGGCGGCCACCGGCTGGCTTCTGAGAAGGAGGATGAGGAGAAGAAGGACGAGGAGAAGGACGAGTCTGCGGCTCCCCTCCTCTCAGGTGGCCCCGCCGGACCGTGTCCGAGGTCACCACCGGACGGGGCCCCGTGGGAGGAACCCCTGATGGGGGAGCTCTCCTCTATGGTCCAGACCCTGGTGAAGAGCAGCAGCTGGTGGGAAAGACACGGGTTCGACTGCGCTCTCATTGCCGTGGCCTTCCTCGTCCTGCCGGCAGGTAACGCCACGGACAGCGCCTGCGGGTGCAGGGCCTTCACAGGGGCTGGGGAGGAGCGAGGCAGCAGGCAACGGTAATGTGTGGGAGAAAGTTTCTGATAAGTGAGAGTGGTGGGCGGACACCAGTGAGCCCGTGAGAGTGATGGGGGTTTGAAGATAGGAGTATAGGAAAAGGGGTATCAGGCCGGGGCAGTGATTTGTAGAGAGTCTGAGGCCAACAAAGGGTGGGGGAAGGCCCGTCGGGCGCGGTGAGAGAGTCTAAGGCATTGGAGAGGGGAGTAAGTTGCGGCCACGAGGCATGAAAGGATGAAATGGAGAGGGATTGTCGGGGAGGGGAGATAGAGAGAAAGCGAGCCCCAGACAAGGGAAGACGATCGACGGGGAGACAGCTTGGGGCATGAGACAGGAATTGGGTTTATGAATAGTCAAATCTGAACCCTGCGGCGCAGCTAGACCCAAACTCATAGGGGGGCTAACACTCCCAGACAGGGCTGGCCCTAGCACTGGTCGCACACGGTGCAAGTCTTTTTTTGTGCCCCCTTCCCCATTTCCTCCTCTTCCATTAATTCCCTTGCTACTACTCCCCAACAATGCACCTCATCTCTTTATAGCACCTTTCTGACAAACATTTCATTTTTTTAGGGCCACTCATAGTTTACTCCCACTCACTTCTGTGATCTACATGGTACACATTCTTTGTAGCAGGCATATTAACCCTCTGGGCTTTGTGGGTGGCAGGAGTGCCCATGTGAGTGCACGGTGAGCCATGCGACAGTGAGAGCATAGGGTAAGAGGAGTGACTGCAGGGTGAGTGAGGTGACCATATTTTGGGTGCAGATTTAAGTGCAGAGTGGGACGCATTAACGCATGGTTAGCGTGGGTTTGTTTGAGTCAGATTGCAGATTGAGCAGTGAGGGGGACAGGTGAGTCAAGTGTCACATGAGTGCAGGATGAGTAGAGTGCTCTTGTGACTGCAGGGTGAGGTACAGGGTGAACAGCGCAAGTGTATTGTGAGCACAGAGTGATCACTGTGAGTGCAGGGTGAGTAGGTGAATGGTGTGAGTACGTGATGATCAGTGTGAGTGCATTGTGATGGATGTGACTGCAGGGTCAGCGTGAAAGTGGAGGGTGAAGAAAGCGGAGTGAGTTGTATGAATGCAGGGTGCATTCCCAGACACTTGAAGTAACTCAGCATGTTATTGAGGGTGGCGTAGGGTTTCAGGTATAAGTTAAACTATTGCTATTATGGCATTAATCAGGGATCGAGGGTGGAGGAAATAAATAATGTGCTGATCCTGCAACAAACTTCCAGTCTTATGATTAGGGTTGCTAGCTCATTATTTTGATGTCCCAGGTGGCACAAAAATAAGCAGTCACCTAAAGCTGTATTTTCAGCACTTATCTGTGCATACTTCGACCAGCAAATATAAATTGAAAGCAATTGTAACTGTATTCTAGGGCTGCCTGAATGATCAATGACTGATAATTAAAGGGAACAAAGACAGAAAAGTCACATAACAAATGAATACATACTTTTTTATTTATAACTCTATTTAGTTTCAAGACAAGGTCTTTGCAGGCTCTTTAAACAACACATGGCTGGCATTTTTTTTTGGCAACCCTACTTTATATTCCTTTTCAGGAAATTCATTCTCACTCTATGGCAGTAATTATAAAATACAAATGTAAGGAATAGGCAGAGCGGGGGCCGAGGGGGTACTGGAACCAGAAAAAAAAGTACGCCTCGGTAACCAGTTTACAAAGGTATGTAAGCATGCAAATGGTCTTTTAAAGATCTGTGAAAAATTCGGACGTGCCGGAGAAATAACTCCAGACACTGCCCAGCCGAGCCCACAGCAGCAGCCCCAGGCTGATACGACGGGGGGGGGGGGCAGGGGTGCTTCAGCCCTTTCAGCCACATGGGCGTTGCGCGCCTGTCTGTACCCCAATAATAATGGGCACCAAGGAGCTGTGTGGGCATCTTTCGGTGATACTTGTATGTTTATCTTTATAATTGTACCCCTCATTGGTGTGTTTTGCATGAGACCTCTACAGAAATGCTGCATTGGAATGGTGCTTCTTAGGATTCTGTGGAAGGCAAGCAGCCACATGGTCTGCAAATAGGCATTAGTATGTGTGTGTGTGTGTGTCTGGCAGTGGCGGCTGGTGACATTTAAAAGTGGTAAGGTGTAAAATTATTGTCATACTGCACCACAGTGAGCGAGCGTATCAAGCGAGCCGGAACAACCTGCTGGGAGTTCCTCCCCCCAAGCAAATTTTGAAAAAAGAGTGGACAACTGGTGCATTTTTAAGCAAATTTGAGAAAGCAGGAAGGATAATAAAGCAATTGTGAAAGTGCAGTTATTACATTAATAAAGAGATGTCATATTACATAGGTAGCTGCTTATTCAGTATAACCACAGAGCTTCATAACAGACTTCGAGATACAATGCATTGCTGAGTACCTCACAGATGAGGCGGCCTCAAGAAACCTTTATCAGCAGCAAAAAGACCCCCATAGACTCAAGCAAGCAGCAGTCAGGGACACAGTGAATTCTGGTGATCTTTCACTACTTTTTTAGGGGAGACAGACATACAACTCTTTTGTACTTTATCACTAGACAACACAATATTCACGTTTCATACAGTTGTATACAAAAATCGTGCCAGGATTATCGGCACAGCAAGCCAAAATGCATTTTGTCCTTGGCACCTCCCTACCAGCAAAATAGTCACATTTACAGCTCCCGGATGCCACACAGTATACTCTTGCTATCTGGTAGCCCTGCAAGGCACCTGTCTTATCTGATCTTAAGGCCTGCCCTTAAGCTGCAATGATGGCATTCCGCTCTAACACAATCTAAAATATTGCTTTGCCTGCGCTTCAATGAATTTCAATGACTGTAAACAAATGTCAATTTCCAGATTACAACATATAAAACATATAAAAGGGCATTCATTGATTGCAAAGAGTATTTTTTTGCATGCGTGTGTCAAACGTGGCTGAAAATAATGCTTACTTGACAACTGCTTTTTATTCACTGCACAGAAAAAAAAATCCTAGGCCTTATAGCATAAGTAGTTTCGCCTTTCTAAAAACATTCTTGTCCGTCAATGTTATTTATCGCTATCGACTGATTCCAAATACTTTCTCCTCTCTCGTAAGTATGGGTGGCCCAGTTCTGACAGCAGGGTCAGCTCTCTGCAGAGGTGACTAAAGATTGTACATTTGTAAAGACAGTACCTTGAACAGCTTTTTCCATCTCAGGGTGAGGAGGGCGAGGGCTGAATCTTGTCACACGCACCATGCTGGAACTTGGTGATACTCTTTCAAAATATGGCTTTGGAGTTTAAAATGTCTAAAGTGCAGCAGACTCCAAGTTTTAAGCAAAGGCCAGGCCACGCGAGAACCCAGGAGAGCTTTCACTAGCTAGGTATTCAGCAGAGGAGCACCGAAAGGAATGTTCGCAATCTCTCACCTCGTTCTCCTTTTATACGGATAAAATGTTCACTTTGCGTACCTTCAATTCGTCATTCAGCTTAGTTGCATAATCCAAGTAAAAAACTTAACAAGGGATGAAATTGAATCACGGAGAGCAGGGCATCAGGGCACTTTACGAGAAGATTGCATGCTTATGCGCTTTAGTGTGTTTTAAAGAGTAGATTTTTGTTCGTCTCCTTTGGGGTGTTTAACACAGCCTCTCGAGACCACGCCACCACCTGCACCATTTGGGTGGTATTGATTACATATACACAGGACAGCAGAGCTGTCTCTCACCATCCAAATGCCATAGACTGTGTACAGACATCGTCTAATCTGGCAACCCAGAGAAGTGTATATTTAACAGCAGGGCGTTCCCTCAAAGCACATAGATGGTGCAGGCTGAAGTTTTGTTAATCGGAGAACCCTTATAATTCCCACAGATGCTCCTATACAACTGAGCAATCCCTCACGTGTACATAGATGGTGTGTGCAGGCAGAGGCTCGCTGCTCAGGGCGGGAAGTTAACACTAACATTCACCCAGATTAGCGGCCACTCTTTCTATATGTTTAACAAGCAGTCCCGGCTGGCAAAAAGGGCGGGTGGGTTCGCGCGGGGGAGGGGGGATGGAAGTGGGGCGGTCACAGTAATATATATAAAATAAAAAACACCTTCCTCCGCGACTGCATCCCGCGCCGCCGCCTCAGTTCCTGCTGCTCCTGGCACGTTATAGGCAGCCTCCTTCCTCCTGCTCCCTTAAGCCAATCACAACGCTGCAATGGCAGCGTTGTGATTGGTGAGGCGCAGCGCAGAGCGCCCCAGCCGGGCACTTTTCTCTATGTAGGCTGCATGCAGCAGCCTACATAGAGAAAAAGGGGGAGTGCCCATGACTGTTTTGTTCGACCAAACAGTCAGTACCCACAATAGTGGGTAAGCCACTCCCCGTCTGCCCTCGAGCAGGACCGAAATTAAATAACAACCTGAATGAACAGGTAAAAAGAACCTAACCTTAAGGCGTCGGAAGAGCAATTGAATTCCGAATACCAGAACAAAGAAAAGGGCAATACTTTTCTTTACTTGAGTCCCCTCACTCACCAGGGTTTCCCCACGGTGACATGCTTCATCATTGGGGTCCTCCCAGTCCTCTACGGGCTGGGGCGTGCTGCGACTTGCGGATGACGTAGGAGCACTTAAAACAGACTATGTGTAGTGCAGGTGTAGTGCAGTGAAAGGAGTGGGACAAATTAATTAAAATAATCAACTAGTGGGCCAAATATATTTTATTCTTGCTCCTAGCTAATTGGTTAAAAACAGGGTAATATGCTAAAGGCCCTAAAAATAATGAATAGGTGTACCTAGCATATGGTCAACTAGTTTCGAGCTTCCCCAGCTCTTCTTCAGGACTGCACCGGGACCAGCCCAGTGTAAGAAACCACTCCTAGTAGACCAAATTATGGTGAAAAAAGTGAGACGCTGCAGCTAATAGGCATGCGTTTAAGTTAATACATACGTAAATATACGTCTGGTAATATATGTATTGAAGCACCAATATGCCTCATGGTCAACGGAGGGGGTGTGGAAATCTCGTACACTTGTACGTTGAAGACCACACTCTGGTAAACCTACTGGAGCCCAAAGCCTCTCGGACCGTCGAGCAGGACCGCCCACCTGCCCGCCCCCAACCAGGCACTTCTGCTTTCTCACAGTGCGAGAAGCAGAAACATAAATGGTAGTTTTACCATTTATGTTTTTGCCTTCTCGCACTGCAGGAAAGCAGTGGGACGACGCCCCCATGCCCCAATGGGGGAGCCGCCACTACTGTCTGGCAAAGCCACCCCTAGCTGGCAGGGAGCGCAGATGACGAGGCAAACATCATGAACAGTTGAATGCAAATTTTGTCTGAAGATTGTGCAAAATCCCCAGGCCGCCATCGTGGCTCAGCAAGGAGCCAATTCCTCTTTAGAGATCATACTTTTAAGGTTATATACCACTCTATAAATCCACTGGACCAGAGAGGGTCTTTAATTTGGGTAGACCACGTTCAACCCCAAAGAAAATAAATGTTTGGATCCTGCTAAGTTGGACGTAGAGGCTTCTTTGAGTCATAAAATAACTCGCCTGTTGGCAGTGTCTGTCTTCGTTCAAAGCTTTCCTTAGAACTCTAGGTGTTTAATGACGTAGTTTATATTGTGCAGTATCTACCTCCAATAAATAATAGATGTTTCTATCAGTTAATCTGATAGTACCTCACTTTCCCAACTAGAGTCAGACTGTTTCAGAGAGGCTTTTGGGGCCGGCCACTCAGAAGCATCAGAGATGAGACTGCACGTGCTCCCTACAGACATTGATGCTTGTTATTGAGCCTGGAAATGCAATGTAGGGCCTCATTATGAGTTGGCCTGTTATTGGTGCAATATTTATAGCGCCTCCTAAAATCTCACTTCGCTGAGTCCGAATTTATCAGGAGCTATATTCACCACACAATTATTAGTTTTCCCAAGTAATTGGGAATAATGTGAGGTACTTGGTGCTTTTTTACTGGGCATGTTTCCACAGATAAATGGCAGCAGGTTTGACCTACTAAAATGTATCCTGGGATTGTAATATTTTTATAGCACTATTTATAATTTCGATATGTGCAGTAACAGCAAATAATGTACATCACCCAATAGTAGACCAGCAATCATTGAGCAGAAGCGTCAAAGTGTGAAGTCTCTTGTCAGGCTTCTCCAAGGAGTAGCTCATCAGCTACTGGTAGCTTTCTGTCTATCTCTCCTGTCGTAGCCCAGCCCACTACATTTGAAGATTTTGATTGGCTAAATTAATGTGTGTCTACCAAAATCGAAAAGTGTGTATATGAGACGAAAATGTGTGTATTTCCAGAACTCATATATTGATATTTGGACACAAATAGTTGGATTTGCAAAATATATTAAAACTCATATTTGAGTTATAGATTTTGTGGCAATGGAGAGGCTTATTACTCATATTATTACCTTGGTACCCGGGGCATTGCAGTTGTGGCTGTTATGAATTATCCACGTAAACGCATTCCAAATTGACAAAGCCTTTTTGACATTACAACTGGTAACCCTCCCTGACACACTGAGACTATCACTGCTGGTAATCTTGCATGGGGTGCCCACTAATGTGATCTTGTCTGCTTTGATTACAATTATTATTAGTACCTCTGGATAATTTTATTTGAGTATAAGTTGCTCTTATTACAAAAAAGCTTGGAGACCCTGCTCTAGCTCATCACAAAGAGATTTAAAGAAGTAGTTTTAGTTAGGGCATCTTGTTTACAATTTAGTTGTGAAACGCACAAAAGGTAATGCGAGGCTGCTTGTATAAGGTCTAACCTCTAGCAATCGCTCGGGGCAGCCCTCCCACCCATCATTCTTTTGCTCACTTTGCCACCTCAGTTTGGACCCAGCCATATGCAAATCAGCCTTGACCCTGCTCCTCATGGGAATATTCCAACCTGAACTAAGCCAGGTCTTCCCTGAACTGGAACACAAGCAACCTAGGACCGATTTCACCCTAGGTATGGGTACTTGATGAAATTGTAAAGTGGTATTTTGAACTTCCAATATTCATATCTGAGACTCGGTGTTTACTCTCCACTAGTGGATTTCTTTGTTTATAACAGACTTTCGACCTTTGCCTGGTCATTGGTAACAGGGTAGTTTCAGAGACCAGTGGGCACAAAGCAAAAACAAATACGGGAACTTTCAGGGGAACAACATAAGAAATGCAGGGAGAGTAACTATGGCATCCAGTTGAAAACATTTATGGTTAGAGCACAGTGCTATATCATGGTTGGGTAAATCCCAAAATACCTCTGAGCAGTGGGCCACCTCTTAAAATTGCCTCCACAGATACCAGAATGTGGAGCTAGGCTGCAAGAAGTGTCTGATCTTCCTGATCCACCAGCAATGGGTGGTTTTGATGTATTTATGAACTTTCCTTCCTGCAACTACCTTCCAGAACCCTGCTGCTTTTCCTGGAGTCTTTAGAAAGTCTATAAGTGCCATCTATTTGAAAGAGAAGTGACAAAGGACAGCGGTACACTCACACATATCTGCTATGAAAAGGAATTTGATATTCCGGCCACTGCTCAGCATCTGGAAAATAGAGACCGGCCATATCTGTAGACGAAGGCCGTCAATAGTGACCAGCCCTTATCCATACATGGCAAACAGGCGTGGGGTTGAGTGGAAAGGTAGAAACTCCGGGTGGGTGTCAGAAAAGGTGTTCCGCAATGATCATGTGGTTGTCTTATCATCATGCATGACATCACATCGCAATATGATGCTCTTTGTTACAAAGGTCTAATCATTTGAGCTAGGAAAACATACTAATAGATTATCATTTAGTACCTTTGGCAGTATCCTGTTCCAGGGTTACAAACCTTTTATGGAGGCAGCTATTCTGACAGCATTCGTTATTAATAAAACCTTTCTGCTTGCCTACACCTGCATGGACTATAACTATAATCTCTTGCAATACAACTAGAATGTTGCATGGCCGAAAGTCCTCTCATCGCTGTGGAAGCTGCCCCACTACTCATGTTCGATTGGTCTGGTCTTTTCTGTTTGTTTCCGACAGTGGAATAAGAATCTGTGGCTCCACTTGAGGCTTTGCATGATACTGTGACAGTCACCAGCAGAGCACAGGGCTCTGCAGGCTCAATGGGTGCATCCATAATATATCTGTACTTGCAGTCAAGGGTGGCCAGTACACCCTGACACGAGGCTTCGGGGTTACTGAAGACTGGTGGCACCAGACCTTAGTTCAGTGGTATGACTTTTTACCTGTGCTCATGCCTGTAAACTCCATACAATGTCCCATAAGTAGGGTTCTTCTTTCCCCCTTGTTTTGTGGTACTGTGTGACTTGTTACATATTGCAGCATATCCAAAATAGCATGTGCATGATGAAAGGTGTCCCAGCACTCCCCTTTTCCTTCTGTGATGACTCTGGAGACCATAACTAAGTGAGCCTGGGGGCATATTTACGATACCCTTTGCGTCAGTATTGCACCACACAACATGTTGCAAATTAAAAACGAGATTTATGATTCCCCGCAAGGCCACCTTATGTGGCTATGGGGGGCTTCATAAATCTCAAGTAATGTAATGCATCGCAAATCGCTGCCTGCATTACTCTATGCCAGGAAGGCGTTTCCATGGACGTTGTGTACGTGTTTCACACAACATTTAAGGATTTGATGCATTCCCAGATTTACCAGAAGTGCTGGACCTGGGAATGCACCAAAAACCTACGCCACCCCAGGTGAGGCATAACGAGGAGAAATATGTTTATTTCCCCTCGTGTATTCCTATTTCTGAGTGTGCTGCATTCTGCATTACAACAAACAAATGATGGACGGAATGCTGACAATGCAGACATTCTCCCCCAGTCAAGAGATCTGGGTTAAATCCATCGTTCTTTTGCCCACTACGCCACCCCATACGCCATAGGTTGGCAGGGTATGCTCAGACGTGAGTCCCTTGCTCACTTTGCCACTGGATTCAAGCAAGCCTGGCTGAAGACGGCTGAAATGCCAGAAACCGGTCCTAGGAAGCTTGTTTCTGGTCCAGGGAAGGCATGGCTTGGCAGTTCGGGCTGGACTGTTCCCATGAGGCACAGGGTCTGACTGATTTGCATATGGCCATGTCTGAACTGGGGTGGCAGAGTGGGCTAAAGAATGGTGATGGATCAAACCCAGATCTGTTGACTGGGTGTGAGTGTTTGATTGGTTCTGATGCTCCGTCCATCACCACCCCCTTTTGTACTGCTTTGTTCGCCATAAGTTGGCAGGGTATGCTCAGACGTGAGTCCCTTGCTCACTTTGCCACTGGATTCAAGCAAGCCTGGCTGAAGACGGCTGAAATGCCAGAAACCGGTCCTAGGAAGCTTGTTTCTGGTCCAGGGAAGGCATGGCTTGGCAGTTCGGGCTGGACTGTTCCCATGAGGCACAGGGTCTGACTGATTTGCATATGGCCATGTCTGAACTGGGGTGGCAGAGTGGGCTAAAGAATGGTGATGGATCAAACCCAGATCTGTTGACTGGGTGTGAGTGTTTGATTGGTTCTGATGCTCCGTCCATCACCACCCCCTTTTGTACTGCTTTGTTCGCCATAAGTTGGCAGGGTATGCTCAGACGTGAGTCCCTTGCTCACTTTGCCACTGGATTCAAGCAAGCCTGGCTGAAGACGGCTGAAATGCCAGAAACCGGTCCTAGGAAGCTTGTTTCTGGTCCAGGGAAGGCATGGCTTGGCAGTTCGGGCTGGACTGTTCCCATGAGGCACAGGGTCTGACTGATTTGCATATGGCCATGTCTGAACTGGGGTGGCAGAGTGGGCTAAAGAATGGTGATGGATCAAACCCAGATCTGTTGACTGGGTGTGAGTGTTTGATTGGTTCTGATGCTCCGTCCATCACCACCCCCTTTTGTACTGCTTTGTTCGCCATAAGTTGGCAGGGTATGCTCAGACGTGAGTCCCTTGCTCACTTTGCCACTGGATTCAAGCAAGCCTGGCTGAAGACGGCTGAAATGCCAGAAACCGGTCCTAGGAAGCTTGTTTCTGGTCCAGGGAAGGCATGGCTTGGCAGTTCGGGCTGGACTGTTCCCATGAGGCACAGGGTCTGACTGATTTGCATATGGCCATGTCTGAACTGGGGTGGCAGAGTGGGCTAAAGAATGGTGATGGATCAAACCCAGATCTGTTGACTGGGTGTGAGTGTTTGATTGGTTCTGATGCTCCGTCCATCACCACCCCCTTTTGTACTGCTGCATTCTGCATCACACATAGAAAGAGGAACAAGCCTCAGGGGATTGTTTTTGTGCAGGAAGGTGCCCCTTCTTCACAAAAGCAATCCACCTTACAATGCATGCACTCTTTCAAGGGTGCCTGCATTGGCACTAGGCAGCCAAAAGGACATCAGCTTCAGGGAAAAGGCAGGAATGTGCCGTATTGGCTTAAATACGACACATTTCTGCCCTTTCCATGTCCCGCAGTGCAGCAAAGGGGCTTACTGCACTGAACTGCACTGCACTGCGTGACTCGGCCATGAATATAGCCCCTAGTTTTTTAGGTCGAGCCTAGCATTGCAGCGGATACGCTGCTCGCTTTGAGAGGCATGCAGTATTCAGTATAGCATGGAAGCATTGTGGAAAATCCGCCCACTCTCTGCCCACTCTCCGCCCATCTTTTTCATTGGCTTAGGTCCAAAATGATGCCTTCCGATTGGTTTTAGGCTTGTTAGTCCCTCCTCATGACAGCCATGGCGTCATTTGTATCCTTCCATGGTTACTGGCCTCTTAACTCCAAAATTGTTTTCTTCCCTGTCTCCCCCCGCTTCCTCCCGCAGTCCGTGACTTTTCGACCCCCTTACCCCCACTCCCATTTGTGCCCTTTCACCTGCCCACACTCCCGTTTCCAATGCAATAGGTCTCGCATAAATGCAAGTCCTATTGCATTGCAAATGCTTGTTGTCAAAGGCAGTGAGTACGGAATGACTAATTAATACCAGGTATTCCCCCTGGCCTCCAGAACCTCTGGCAGGATCCACCTTGCCATGGATCAAAGAGGATTAAAGATTTGAACCCAGACTGTGCCCTGGTTTGCAATGGCAGCGCCGTCTAATTTTGATAAATACTGTACACTTCCGGCCAGTAGTTGTACTTTGTCTGAAAGTCTGAAGGAGACTCAATGCAGAAGCTCAGAAAGATGTTAACTAAGCCAGTCACGAGGGGGTATCATCCAGGGTGGTTTTCCCCAGTCCTCTCTCTTTTTCAGGGCCCCAGACAGTCCCTGCAAAATGTATCACAGAATCAGGCCTTGTATGATTTTATTATATGTTCATAACCAAGGAGGAAGCTTCCACCAAGTGTTCCCATGTGCTACAGCCGCTCTAAATATTTTCCCGGAGATTGTTTTTAACTTGATGAGGTTTATTGTTTTTATTTTGATGACTTTCTCCTTCTGCCAGAAAACCAACACATTTCTCCAAAAATATCAATGAACAATACAGTGTAATGAGGGACCTTTTCAAAAGGTAAAGATAAGTCAAATAACCATTGCTTATGTTTATTTATGTCCAATAGTACATAAAAAGGTTAAGCAACATTTCAAAACATGCACAGAAACTCCCAATAGGTGTAGCAGTTGTGATAGTTGTAATGAGGACATGCCCCGAGAAGGCATGCCAAAGCTCCTGACAAACAATGACTTACTCATTGAAGATGTCCTCACCCTCCATTGCATCTGATGCTGTGACTCAGGCAGTGCTGGAATGACAACCAGTCTGGAATGCAGTCTGGCACGACGCGGGGAGAGCCACGCCCAGAATGACTGACTCTGTTAACTCCCCTACCGAATACATAATTCATTGTGTCAAATTTTTAAACACTCCATCATGATTGGGATTTGGTGGAAGGTAAATAATAGCCACTATTAGATCTTTATTATCAGCCTGGGCAATACCTTTACCAATTCCCTTAAATCGAGACAGTGCTACTGCAACATATTCCTTGTATTCAGTTAGTATTCTTTTGCTTTTTATGTTTAATTTTACTGATACTAATGACATAATTCCACGAACTTCCCCTTTATGGCTTTCTTGTCATATGCCATATATATCCGCGAATATAGCAAATTCTGCTTCCAATGTTACCTGCAAGGCGAGCTGATGTCGTTTGATTTTCAACCAGTGCAGGCATTAACATTCCCAATTCCTTATCATGCCTGCAATATTCCAGGACCTCAAATGAACCACAGTATGTGGGTATCAGGAATAAAAATGGTTTGCCTCTGTATTTGCTGGATTAATTACCGCTGCTATCCAATTCCAATCGTATTCTTCTGTTATTGTCAGTTTTCTTCATCATGACACCTGTATAACTTCGGCTCTGAGAATTTGTTTCCGTAACATATATCAATGCCTCCCCCTCATCTTGAAATCTGTGGCTAGCGTGTTGGTTTACCACCGTTCTTTCATCCCCAGGCCCAGGTTATGTCATTAAGGGGCAGTCGCAATGACCTCATATGTTGGGTTGGTTCTTGTATATCATAGCCCACGAATCTCATTATATCTACGGCATTTAAGAGTTGGTGAACCACTCTCCTCGAATAGACTTGCACCATCCCTTTTGGCCATTCTATATTACCTTGCACATTTGAAAGGAGAGAGACCAGTAAAATATCTTTGATGATTATTTTGCTTAATGTCAACACTGCTCTTAAAATTGCCAACATTATAGACTGGTTTGAAAATAAGCTAGAATCACAATCCGAAAATAAATCCAGGAAATGTAGTGATTATTTCCTTAGAGGCTCCAGCGTATTCTAATTGGTCACTTACTTTTATTAGAACCTCTTCATGCTTATTGCACTTTAGTTCCTTTTATTCTCCCATACTGAGGGTATACAGCTCTTCTGCCTTCATTAAAGTAACATTTCTTTGGCCCAAGGCTTGAGTACTTTTGTTCTTCACCTTCTTTTCTCTGTCTTGATTCTCTTCCCTCTGGTTAGATTCAGTGGTCACTAGTATTTATTTATAAAGTTTTATATAGCGCGAACGTGACCCACGAGGGTATCAGAGTGCTTTACAGTATAAGAACATAAATGGTTGAGGTGGTATACACGCATTCAAATGTGTCAATTTGTACAAAAGAAATATAAAAATATATGAATAACAAACAGAGGACCGTGACTCTGCAGGACGTTGTACAATAGACAGTTAATGAACATTAGGTGATTGTGCTAGCAAACATACATATTATAACCTCAATCGATTCACAATGGATATAAAGTGTATAGATAACCAAGGGGGACCCACATCCAGCTAAGCTTTACACTACATACAGTTATTGAGCAATAAGGGCTGTGATATAAGTCTTACATACAATAGTCTCGTCCAATCCACCTGAGATAGGCAATGGTATTCGGATCTTAAAGAAGACTCGGTGACATCCTAGAATTAAATCTTAGGACATGAATTTGTTCATTAGTAGTATTTTTACTTCTTTTTTGAATGCGGTAAGGGAAGTGATTCCACGCACTACTGGAGGTAAAGAGTTCCAAATCGTGGGTGCAATCCCTGAGAAAGCACTACAACCAGTACTCCTCTTATGGAAGGATTGAGGTTTCAGAAGGAAAGTGCTCGCACTTCGTAGTTGTCTGCAGCCTCCAGACCTTTCCAGCTTTAGAGCCAGGTAACTGGGTGTATTGTTGTGAATTGCTTTGTGTGTCATGCAGGCCACTTTAAGGTATATTCTTACCTCGTAAGCTAACCAATTCAGGGCTTTCAGGGTTGCTGAGATGTGACTATTTCTTTTGGTTCCTGATACCAGTCTAACCGCAGCATTCAGTGCTGCTCTCAGCGGAGCCAACTTGTATTTAGGGAGACCACAGAGGTTGGTGCTTCCGTAGTCTAATCTTGGTAGCACTAGGGCTTGTACTGCCATTTTTAGATCAGCCTGAGGGAGGAAGGGTTTGAGTTTCCTTAATATACTCAGCTTGTGATTAGCTCCCTTGGTGGCAATAGAGATGTGCGACTGCATATTCAGATGTTTGTCTATGGAGATTCCTAGGGATTTTGCTGAGTCAATGATGAGGGGGACACAGTCAAAGGAAGTTAGGTGTTTTAACCATAGGTCTAACTTTGGTGTATGGCTCGGTGGCGAGATGAGAATGAATTCTGTTTTTTTGGTATTCAACATGAGGTGGTTATTAGTGAGCCAGCTTTGCGTGTTCAGTAGTATAGTATTGAGGGCAATGAAGTCATCTGGCGAGGTGATTTTCAGATACAGCTGGGTGTCATCCGCGTACAGGTGATATAGAATGTTCGCTGATTTCGGTGCGTTCGCCACAGGCTCCATTAGGAGGTTGAAAAGAATGGGTGATAGGGCATTCTGAGGAACACCAAGAGTCACCATAGAGCGTTGCGTGAGTGAATCCTTCATCTTGATTCTTTGAGTTCTGTTGTTCAGGAAGTAGGAGAACCATTGCAAAACTGTCCCCGAGAGGCCCATCCTTCGTTCCAATAGGGACAGAAGGTTGTCATGCTTGACCGTATCGAAGGCGGAGGACAGATCAAAAAGTATCAAAAAGTATCAATAGGCATGATTCATTGTGGTCAAGCATTTTTAGTATGTCATCCATAATGTGTGTGAGTGCAGATTCTGTGCTGTGTCCTTGGCGGAAGCCCGATTGGTGACTGTCTAAGAGGTTGTAATTCTCAATGTGGTTGTATAATTGAATTTGTACACATTTCTCCAATAGTTTCGCCAAAGTGGGGATGTTGGTTATAGGACGGTAGTTGTTTAGATCAGATGGAGTGGCGTCAGCTTTCTTTAGTATAGGTGTGACCTGCCCTATTTTAAGGCAGTCCGGAATGACACCTTGACTCAGGGATGCATTTACAATTTTAGCCCATAATGGTAGGATAGATATTTTAACATTTTTTTAACAGGGCAGAAGGCAGGGGGTCAGAGAAATGATTGGAGGGGTTGATTGCTTGAAGAGTGTTCTCGATAATTTGTTGAGAGATTTGCGAGAAGGTGTGCCATGAGGCATTGTTTTTTGTGACTTCCCCTGGATTATTAAAATGTACTTCGAATAGAGCGCCCCATTTAGAATCTTGGACCATAGTTTGCGGGGAGGCCATCTTGGATTGTATGTCTAGCTCGATGGTCTTAGTATTTTCGTGGAAGAAATTGGCAAGCACGTCACAGGTAGGTGTGGCCAGGTAATCTAATTCCCAAGAGTTAGTTGGATTGCATGATTGATGCTTGACGATTTCAAATAGTTTTTTTGGCCGGTTGATAGCTTGGTTCAGCTGAGTTCTGAAAAAGTCTGCCTTTGCCTTAAGAATCTTCCTATTGTAAGAATCCCTTAACCTTCTAAGGTGCTCAAGGTTATCAGTGGTAGGAGTCGATTTCCATAGACGCTCTGCAACTCTTAGATGTCTACGCTCCGAGTTCAGACCCTCATTGAACCAAGGTTTGGAAGTCTTAGAGGAGACGTTTGTTTCTTAGAGGGGCGCTGTAGAGTATAGGTTCCAGGATTTCGAGTAACGTGGCATTATAGAAGGTTGTGAGGTCATGTACATCAGTCATGTCCATGATGAGGGTCACAGCGGAGTTGCAACGGTTTACCAAGGAGATGGGGTTGATATTTTGTAAGTTCTGTTTCCATTGCCTTGTTTTTGAGGGTACCACAGAACCTGGTTCCGTTTATTATTAATTTCTTGTTCTCTCTCCAATTTCTTTTCTGAAGGGCTACATTTAGGAAGGTGTAAATCCACTTGTAAGGCACTAACTTTTCTACATGTAGTAATGGTAAACCTATTTGCCAGAGGATTACGTTGTTATACTACTTCTAATCCTGTACAACCGAATTTATGCAATGCAGTATTATTGAAACAGTGCATGCTCAGACCTCTTATGGTAATTTTCCTTCCCCTCTTTCACTTTGTTTTATAACTACCCTTTTTTAATGCTTTTTGTTAAACATTGAGAATTCTTCCCTAGTTTCTTTACTTTAGGCAGCATGGTGATGTTCTCCTTTATTGTACATCGGTCCTCTCTTTTTTCACAATTTAAAGGACAATCATAATTTTCAATCTTCTGCTCCTTGTTGCCCTTGGGTTCGTTTAGCCCTATTGTTTCTCGCAAGAAATGCGTATGCGCGGGCGTCCGCGCATGCGCATTTGTCAGAAGAAGTTGGAAACCAGGAAGAGGGAGCCCCGGAGACGCCGCGCTTCAGGTAAGTGTCTTTACTTTTATTTAATTTACAATTAGGGTATGTTTTAAAAGGAGGGCGGGCGGGAGGTGGGTGGCGTGTAGTGGGGCTACGCGGACCACGTAGTGTGCGTAGATTTGGGCACACTACGCGCTGCTTCACGTAGCCCCACTACGCCCACTACGCCCACCCTTAATTACTCCCACCCGCAGGGAGCAGCTAAAAATAATGCTCTCGGCATCCGGGAGCAATTTTTTCATCAGTTTCCCTGCCAGCTTTACAGATGGCAGTGAAACACATGAAAAGTCCACTCCCAGCCGTCAGGAGCATTTCTCATGCTCCCATACCCTGGGTACCCCGGTTCATAGCAAGAGCCCAGCCCAGTGGGATTGGGCAATTAATGGGCCATTAATGGTTCTGGGATGAGGCAGTGCGGCCCCTCCGTTTTGATGGCAAGTTCGGGACCGAGGGGTTGGGGTTCCCGGGGCTGAAAATGGCCTGGGGAGGGGGTCTAAATGGCCCCCTCCCTCTATTTGTGTATGGCTGAGCCCTGGGGAGGGTGGAAGTCTTCAAGGCCTAAACTGGCCCGGGAGGAAGGGGCGTGCAGTGCCCCTCCAACTATTAGTTAATGGCCGGGCCCTGGGGACCGACACTCCACAGGGCCAGAGGGATGGGCCCTTCTATTCGTATGGGCCCTAGAGGATGCGCTTTCTGGGGAATGGGATCCCAGGGGCTGAAATCGCCCTTGGTAGGGGGCCACACGTGCCCCATCCCACCATTGTCATTTTTTCAGTTTTGCCACAGGTTTGCTGGTCCACTGAATTTGTGGCAAATTTTATAAAACAAAAAACGTTTTTACCCCTCAGTCGGGGTCCCTGTGGAACCCCACCACCAGACCTAGGGGGTCAGGGAAAACGTGTTTTGGGGCCCCCACTTTTTCTCAGATCCACCTGACGAATCACCTCGAAACTTTAGCTGAAGTAATTGCTGTACTAGTTTTGGAAACTTCATGAAGATTCATCAGTTTTGGTAATTTCATTAAGATTTGTCAAACTGTGCTAAAGTTATTATCAAAACAAAAAAAGCTTCATCTGTGGAAAGTTGTTCCTAACTATAACTACCTACTGGCGGCCACCAGTAGGTAATACTACAAAAAAAAAAAAAAAATATATATATATATATATATATATATATATATCATACATACACACTCACACAAACATTGTTTGGTGTTTCCTTGTTTACTTCATTCCTCCTGTGGTGATGGCATCTCATCTCATATCGTGATGAAGAATTTCTAGGTGGGACCATTGAGCATTAATTTTCTGCTTCCGGCATTTTTAACTGTCATTTGTACTGGACACGTCTGACTTTGGGATTGCCTCAGAGCTCTTTCCTTTTTTTTTTTTTATTTTTTTTTTTTTATTTAAGGCTTTTATTACCCCGTGTAAATTCCACAGGGCAGGACACAATTCATACAGATCAACATTTTTTAAAGCACTATACATTATTATTTCCTTAAATCTTTAAACAGTTCATACATAATCATATAATATATACATTGCACAATATCTATTCATTATATTCTGTCTAAATATGCTAATTTGCACTACATTCTTTCCACTTAGTTATGGGCTCCCAAATTTGTATACCTAATCTCCTTCCCTTTTTTCCCTTCCTTGCATAAATTGCCATCTCCAAATTATAAATCTGTGTTAATCTAGCTAACCATCAGTGAAAAGTTGGGGGCAGGGGTGTAAGCCATTCCGCAGCGATACATAATCTCAAAGTTGCCATAGCGATAAATATAAAACAGTCATATTCAGGTTGCCTAACCCTATCGTTAACTCCTAACAGTATAATCACTGGTGTTAAGCTACACTCAAATCCTAGTGACCTAGAAAAGAAGACCTCAATTTCTCTCTGTATTTTTTGCATATGCGGACACGTAGCAAAAATATGCACAATATCAGCCTCTAAGCTTCCGCATCTCGGGCAATTAATGCCTGTTGTCCCTCCCCACTGCGCTATTCTAGCAGGGGTATAATATAATCTATACAAAGTTTTGTAATGTTGTGCCTGGAGGGCCGCGGAACATAATATATTCTGTCCCATTTCTAATGAATCAAAAAAAAATCCTTTCCCTACATCCAGCTTATTTGCCCAGTTTTCCGCATATTTTTCTAGGTCATCCTGCTTAGATTCTATCAATTCCGAGTAAATTCTTTTGATTGTACATTCGGTTCCTCCCTGAATAATCTCCATAATTGAGTTTTTCTTAAATCCTGCCATCCCTCCCTTCTTTGTTACCATATAACTTCTGACCTGTAGATATTTAAAAAAGTCTCTTAGATCCAATCCAAATTTACGTTGTAACTCGAGAAACTGCATTATCCCTTGCCCATCCAAAATATCACCAATCTTATTTATACCCTTCCTTCCCCATGCTTTAAACACAAGATCAGAGAAAATATCTTGAGGTAAGAAGGGATTCTGCCCCATTCTTGTATATCGATTATACCTCCCAAGGCCGAATTTTTTTGCAAACGCTTTCCAGATACAAAATGCTGCATTGACCGTCTTAAATCTGGTTCTTTTAAAATAGCTCGAGTCCATCTGTTTCAAAAAGACATTTTCTGATACAGCTCCTAGTGCTAGGCCGTATATAGCAGTTGTGCTGAAGGGTCCGTGTCCCTCAGATTCTGCCCCCCCAATAAGACCTGACATATATTGCAGGGCAGCTGCCCAATAGTAAAGTTTTAGATCTGGCAATGCCCATCCCCCCTACATCGTGGAAGCGCCATAAATCTCAGTGCCCTCCTCGTCTTACCCTTAGCCCAAATAAATCTATTTACCAGATTCTCTAAAACTTTAAACCACTTATCCTCAAACATTAAGGGAATTGCCCTGAATATATATAGAAATTTCGGGAGGATCAGCATTTTAATGATGTTTGTACGGCCCATGATAGAAAGATGTAAATTATGTAGTCTATCCAGATCTTTTCTCACCTTCAAAATTATTGGAGCCCCCTTCTTTTTTTGCCTTTTTTTTAGGGACTCGGATGAGTTCAAGTCCCAAGATGGATGCCAACACTTCCTGGTTGAAGTGTTGGCAGTCAATTAGATCTCAGCATGAGATCTGTCGGATCCACGGAGTATTCATGCCCCTAGATATGCAAATTTATGTTTTCTTTACTAACTCCAAAACTACTGAATTACAAAAAGGGCTCTTTCTGGACCAGGAGATACCTTTCTGCCAAATTTGGTGTAAGTCCGTTCAGCGGTTCTGGCTGAAGTCATGTCTAAAATCCCTATGAAAAATTTTATGAGGAAAACGTGTTTTGGGGCCCCCACTTTTTCTCAGATCCACCTGACGAATCACCTCGAAACTTTAGCTGAAGTAATTGCTGTACTAGTTTTGGAAACTTCATGAAGATTCATCAGTTTTGGTAATTTCATTAAGATTTGTCAAACTGTGCTAAAGTTATTATCAAAACAAAAAAAGCTTCATCTGTGGAAAGTTGTTCCTAACTATAACTACCTACTGGCGGCCACCAGTAGGTAATACTACAAAAAAAAAAAATATATATATATATATATATATATATATATATATATATATATATATATATATATATATATATATCATACATACACACTCACACAAACATTGTTTGGTGTTTCCTTGTTTACTTCATTCCTCCTGTGGTGATGGCATCTCATCTCATATCGTGATGAAGAATTTCTAGGTGGGACCATTGAGCATTAATTTTCTGCTTCCGGCATTTTTAACTGTCATTTGTACTGGACACGTCTGACTTTGGGATTGCCTCAGAGCTCTTTCCACAGTCTAATGAGTTATCTGACTAAATAGCTGCTGTGAACGACCAAAGGCTGAGTTTCAGTAGTTGTTAATACATTATTTACCAATTGTACATATATTTTCTGATTTGAAGCCAACAATCCAGATTAGAAATGATGCTAAGCCCTTCATTATGAATGGTTTTTTCATTCTGATACTCTTGGTATCGGTAACTCGGGTTGGGGAAAATGCAGCCCATTTACTGGGACACTCCTAAAGAGGGCCTGAGTAGCAGGAGTAACACACGTAATTGGTACAGTATTTGGCAAATATAAGTTAGAATGAGAGAAATTGTTAATGTTATGTTATTTTTAATGTTGAAAAAATTGAATGCCAAAGTACTGTAACAACGAAGATTGTTTTCGAGCTTTCCAAAGTAAGATTGATTGATAGTTTGGACATGTTCAAAGACGCCTGGCAATCCCCAGAGGTGGCCATCCAGAGGTGATTGCGAATAATACAGTTCACTATTCTCCACCGAGCAGGAGGTGTCTGGGAAATGTCAATCAGACATTACAAGTTTCATTGTCTCTGCTGTGTGTAAGGTTTGGTGCAGCAAAAAAAAAAAAAGAGGTGTTTCTTTAAGACTTCTTATCCAATGAGAACGATCTCTTGGTATCCCAATGAAGTAATTTGATAGCACGCTCGATGCTGAAGACACGGGGGCTGTAAATAGTTACCAGTAGGCCAGTCCAGACCGCAGGCTAGAAAGACGTGGCTCCTGTGGCAAAGCCTCTGATGGCGAGATACAGGGCTCTCCTGCCTGGGACCTAGGCAACTGTGGCTGGGATTTCATTCTTTTCAGGGTCCACGAGCCGATGAAGACGATAGTCAACAGGGCGGATGGAAAGTGCTTTTCTATGAACTGATATTAAATGGTGTGGCTGGGGATGGGAAGAGCCTTACTATCAGAAACTAATACCCTAAATTCTGCAAAGGAAAACCACATTGCTCAGGTGAAAAACGTCCCTAATTGCACATGTTTTCATCTTTGGACAGCAAACTTATCTCGGTCTCTTTTCAATATTTAAAACCAGAAAGCTGTTCAAACAGTCTCTTCAAACTAACTCAAAGTCCAGCTGTGTCACTTTACCAGTTCAGTCTCTCATGACCGGGACAGATGGGCAACTCCACTAACAACTAAACACTACTGCCCTCCACGCCGAGCCGCTCCTGTGGAGGTATAGGTTGAATCGGAGCAATGCTGTAGTGTCCTTCCAGACTCGTCACTTAGCAGTCCTTTGCTAGGGGCTGCACTTACATCCACCCCACACCCATCGATCACAGGTGTCACCGGTCAGATGATCTTGCCAATTAGAAGGGCGCGGGTGCAAGTGCTTGTGGCCAGTTACCATCCATAATCCAGCGTCTGTGTCATCATTGCTCCAATATGTGGGCCAGGGCCGGACTGGCCACAGCGAGCATCGGGCGTTGTTCAGAAGGATGGGGCCAGTGTTGCAGCAGTGGAGGCCGGTTTTATGTTACTGGGGGCTGGTTTTGCAGTGGTTCTGCAATATCAGCCCCCGATAACAAAAGCAGCAGTGCTTCACGCTTGCCTCCCACCCCCTCCCCGGGAGGGCTGGTCCTTTAGAATTGCCAGGGCTGCTTTGGGTTCCCAGTCCGGCCCCAATGTGGGCCTAGGCCCCCCAACACTACAAATACGACATACATATTCAAATTAGTAACACACTGTGCTTTGAACAAAAGATGGGTGTAGAAAGATCCTTCCACTAGCTTCAGGGCAGAGAAGGCCATCTCAGTGTCACTTCAGCTGCTCACTCGGAAAGCTTCCTAGAGTCTTGTCACAAGCTTCCTTTACCCAGTACCCCTGACAGAAAAGACAGGCATTCAAAAAAAAACACAAGCATTGGAAAAGCAAATAGATTTGGCCTCGGCAATCATGTAATGTGCTTTTGCTTATTGTTTGTTTTGAAAACATATACAGTAGAAATTAAAGATGTAACAGTAATCCCTAGTAACAAGGAAGCAGTCTAAATGTGACATGCATATGTTTGAAAAAAATAAGTAAAATAACTAGCCGATTTCAAATATAATGTTATATTCAAATATACTAAAAAGCAGAAAGTCAAAACAGAAATTAAAAGCAAAGATTGACTTACCAGCTAGCTACTGCCACTGAAAGCGACTAACTTTTAGGTTGAGTTGCATAGGTGAACAAGGAAAAATGCTACCACTCACAGTGAAGAGAGCCAATGGCTGAAGTTGGCTCAACCAATGCCCCATGCTGTGGTGGGTGGATCGTGCATGCCCGCATATGTGAAAGACAAGAGAGCTTTCACCAATGGGTATCTTACATCCTTCAAGCAGTGTCCTCTTTCTTCTTGGTCATGTGATAGTGTCACATGATCAGCAGTCAAAGTGCATTGAAAAAAGTGTGGGAACTGTGATGCTGCATGCAATGGGTGCGAGGTGAGGGAGCTTGGGGCGGTCAAAGGCGTGGCTAAAAAAACTAAATATTTTGTAACTTTTTTGGGGCGTTCACCTTATTGTAACTACATATAAAAAATAATGTCCCCTTTAATTTAAAAATAAATGTAAATTAAGATAATCAGTAGAAAAAGAACTATTATAAATTATGAAACCTCTGTTAAGCAGACAGCCACAGAATTGAATCCTTTTTGGTGTTTCGGAGAAGAGTGATGCATATGTTTTGCGCAACGAGGTCCCAGTCTGGGTCAGCAAGCACTGTGAATATGTAAGTCATTATTTTAAACTTGTCTAAACACAGTATATTATAGGTGGCTACAAAATGCACAAAAATGTTTAAGATAAAAAACGAGCTTCCAGAATATAGAATTTAGTAACACATACCAAAACTGTAAGTAGTGCACTTTTTTTATAACTGGCTTTTAAAAGAACGCACTTCACATCTCAGCTGGTAACTCACTTGCAAAACCGTTTAAAAAGAATACATCTGTGTCATCAGGAAGCTTCAAGTGATTCAAGTGATTCCATTATTTAATACCAATTTCCAAGAACCCTTTACATTTGCAAATTTACCAGCTGTGCACATTTGCAGTTCCTTCAGGCAAGTAGGCACCCTGGCAAGAAGGCTTGTTTAGCTGTCTGCCCCTTCATCAGTTTCACAGCACAGGAGACTCCCTGCCTTACACTTAAGATAAAGCATTTCAACTGCCGGAAGTGCTTTAAATGGAAAAAAAATAAGTGCAGGTGCTCTCCAACTTTAACGGAAGGGGGGTGATTGAGGGGGCGTGGCTAAATGAGTGGTTAGGAGAATACATTTGTGTGCAACTGTGCACAGTAATACAGCAACTATTTTGCCATCTGTAGAGCATTTATTTTGTCTATGCGTGTACAAAAGGGAAATTATAACGGTAACTGTAACATTTTCTGTGGGCAATTTGACTCTGCGCATATGGCACATGAGAGCTATTTGTATTTTCACATTATGCACAAATATGGACACTGTGGGCAATTTGTGAAAGAAACATTCATAATGATAAACCATGATTCCTCTCTGGTGAGGACATTGACAAATATTGAGAGCAACAGATAAGTTGCCTCAGTGCAAGTTGGTCGAAGGAGGGATAGCTCAGGAGAGGGAAAGAAGCATTACGTATGGGTTGGTAGACTGGAGAACGCTGTTGTGTTCACTCTTCAATGACATTCTGTTTGCGATCAAGTCATTTCCCACTTGGGGCACGCAAAGCAGGATCAGTGATACTAGGGGGGGGTCTCAGCTGTCGAAGGATGTCCAATAGGTTTAAGTTTCCTTGATTACAGATTTGGCTGTGGCCTCAAGCCGAAGCGCTACTCCCTTGCCCAATTTTGCGCACAGTCCAGAGCATGGGGATAGAGGCGCATTCCAACAGGCAGGCATGTGTATACTGAAGGGACAGAGCAATGTGCCATTCAAAGGAGCATAGTACAGGGTCTGCTGTTTTGGAGGTTGAAGCTGTGGCACAGTTATTGATGAGAATAAAGCTCTCTGAAAAAGTATGTTTTGCATTTGAAACTGATTTTATAATTGCATCTATATCCTTTATGTTTGTTCATAGATCAGCATTTACATGGGAGCTGCAAAGCATATGAGGTGCCTACATTAGGATGCATTGCTTGCACCCCAACACAATTCTTGCAGGACTCATATTGAAGCACTGAACCACTTAAAGGTTATGTTAGAGTAGCCAGATGATCAAGCAAAAAAGAAGAGCCTTTCCTAGAGACTCCCTTGGTGAGGCGTTTCACCTTTCTTTCTTCCAGCTCTCTCTCCTCCTCCTACCCATGAAATACCTATTTTCATGCCCACCTATTTATTCTCACCCCTTGCCTTTTGTCTCTCACATGCCTAAACCTTCCCCATGACAAATTTCTCTTTTCTGTCTCTCACGTCTTGCACCTGTTTTTTCCTTCCATATATTTGTCTATCCACAGTCCCCCTTTCTCTCCTCTGTCTTCACTGTCTACTCTCCCTTACCCAGTCTCTTCCTCTCCTATGTTTCTCTCATTCTTCACTCAGTTGCCTTTCTTCTTTCTCTTGTCTTTCTAGAGTTTCTTTCATCTCTTTTCCCTGTCTCTACCAATCACTCTGTCCTCTTTCCTCATCACTCTTTCTCCCTACCGCTCTTCCCTTTTCTCCCGTTTTATTAATCCAAGCAGTTGTGGAGAAGAGCAGGTCCATTCATTTCCCCTCTGTCCAACATGACAGGCCAGATAAAGCTCATTGCAGATTAGTGTTGGTCAGAGCCTCAGCCAGAACACCTGTGCCTGGCAAAGTGCACCCGGTGGACGGGCACACAATCGGCCCTCTCCAAAGTGCCCCAGAACAGACCAGGACGGACAGACAGATTGTGCATACACCAGCCTGCATGTCAAGCCTCATCTTACATAATCAGGCAATGGGAATGGGCAGTTGAGTGCAGGATGGTGATGCAGGACACGATTAATGTGCACACATTATTCATTCATACAAGCAAGTGAAGACACCGCTCTCTGCTGATTCAGCACAAGCTCTGCTGCTAGATCACACTCACAGTCCGGGAGGAACTAATAACTGCATGCTGCTAAGCCCCTGTGAGTACTGGGACTCTCATTCTCCAATGAAAAGTTCAGGTACTCAAGGGAAGAAAATTGAAAATTCGGTACAAGTGTGACTTTGCAAATGCATCGAATTCCTTTCGACTCTATATGTAGGGTGAGTATCCGTCTGGGTCTGCGGTTGTATTTTTGGTAGTCGCCACATTACACGGATGAGGCACTCATACCATTTTATACACAAATGTGTCATTTGTAAACAGTAACCCTCCGATCCGCTTTTGTCCCCCCCACCCCCTTCTCTCTCCTTTTTTCCTTTCTCCTGTATCCTGCTCATATCTTTTTGCTTCCTCTCTGGTGCCGCTCTCCCTCTCCACTTGTCTACTGTCGCACAACTCCATTTTTCGCCCTGGCCAGCCTTGCCCTGACTGTTACTATGTGTCTTCCTGCCCATCTCTGTCACTGCATCCATTGTCACACACCACGTGTCAGAAATTATCATCCTTGGCATGGGCTGCTCCAGTTATGTCACTTCTTTTCTTCCCACTTTCCTGCCTCTCAGTAGCCGTGTAGCCTGAGCACGAGTGTCTTCCACAGGCCCAACCTGATCAGGTTCAGGTCACTTGTTCCTTGGCCATGGAGCTTGTTGGCGCTACCTGCAGCTGGAAATTCCACTGCCCAGGGATGCACCTTCTCAGAGGGAGCATGGCCACGCACACTGGCCTTTCCAGCTGAGCCTAAGAATTGCCAATCGCATCTCCTCCCGGGCTGTCAGGGTGTTGGGGTTGGAATGTCGTCTACATTGGTATACGGGCATGCATCTCTGCCCTGAGCGCCTGAGTGCCCTTATAGTTGGCAATGGACAACTTTCCCTCTCTTGGCTGTTATCTTGACGCAGCAGTGGCAGCGTGCCACATTATGCGAAACTTTCGAGTGACCAGACGGAGTCATGTGGCTGGAGGGTCAAGATCCAGAGAGTAATGCAAGGAGCCCTGCATCTGGTAGATTGTAGGAGCGATGGGTGGGACTGGAGTTTCTGCTGGTCAATGTGAGGAAGGTTCTAGGTCAGGTCTGCCCTTTCGTCTATCGCTGTTTAATGCTTCAGGAAGGCTGATAACAGCCAAGTGCAATAAAAATCACACCCTTGTTAGGTCGAGCCTGTAACAGCGCGCATGCGCTGTTCTGGCAAAGACTTTATGTAAGGGCTTTCAAAAACTGACCTAACAATCGCTCATGCTCGTGCGTGTGCTTTTTGTTTTGTCCCACGCTATTGGGCTTTGCGTGTGTCTTTTGAACAAAGACAGCACGCAGTTGGCCAAAGGTGGGTGCATTGCTCTGCCCATGGCCTATTGGTTGCAGTTACCCACACGGGTGCAATGTGTTTTGAATTATAATGCTTTCAGAACTCGGAGAGAGTCGAGTATCTACAGTTGACGGTACAGAGCTGAATCCCGACTCCTCCTGGAGCCCAGCTCTTAGTTTGCTCTTAGTTTGCCGACTCACCGTGTGATCTCATCCGATTCGATCACTAATACCCCGCCCACTATCACTCTATCGCACTATCACTAGTGCACGATGCTCCGGGTGACCTCAGACTCGCTAATCTGTATTGAGTCACTTTCTTTCCTCTTTAGGGAGGCGTCCTCGTGCTGAGCCTTAGAAATATTCCGGTAAGAGCTCGGCGCGGATTAATGTCCTACTTAGGAATTGTCCGTGCAACCTGCATACCAGCACCGCTAATTTTATTATTGTCAGAAGTTTGACAGGCTGGGTTCCCACACCATAACCTGCGGCTTCAGGTGCCACCCATAGCAGATCGTGTAGAAGCACCTGAAGCGCCACCCTAGGGACCTGTCAGCTTTCACCCGGTGTCTTGGGGTAGCTTTCAGCTGTATGCCTGCTTGCGCCTACAGTCCAGGACGAACAACTGCAGGTGTGCGAATGTACCGGCTGTTTCCTCGACCGAGTTTCTTCCCACTGCAGACCTCACGTCTTCTCTGTGCAGTCGCTTTCTCTGTATGTAGCACCACGAGTCCTACAATGATAAGAGCCTCCAGGCACCTCTCCCTTGTGCACACTGACGATGAGCCGAGGGTCTTCAATCCA
Organism: Triturus cristatus; assembly: GCF_964204655.1. Classification (NCBI taxonomy): domain Eukaryota; kingdom Metazoa; phylum Chordata; class Amphibia; order Caudata; family Salamandridae; genus Triturus; species Triturus cristatus. The sequence goes on from NC_140590.1 coordinate 564,940,580, forward strand.
AGCGTGAGGTCACTCCAGGATGAGCCTGCAGGTTTGGGATGCACCGCCTGTGAGCCCCTTCAGCTCTCCTTTGCCCAAGTGACTTTTTCTCTGCTGACACTCTTTGTCCAGTATTGTGAGCGGGTCGGTCCTCGGAGTAGCGCCGTCTCCCTGGTGTGGCACCTGTTGCTGCTCTTAGCTGCACCATGCACGCGGCCCCGCGTCTGCCTTTGTGCTGTGTAGTGTGTCTGTTTATGTTCTGCAAGTATTTATCATTGTGTGTGCCTATCTGACAGTTTGGTAGCTATGGGTAGTGGGCGCTATAATGATGCGTGGACTCGAACCCTCCTCGACAGTAGCGCGTGCTGCCCATTTTCTGCCTTCACATATTACGCAATTGTTTTTAAAGCGCCAGTTTGTGACTACAGCCATGCTGAACAGTTTCATATAATGCCTGCGGACAGACAGCTGCTCCTTTCTATAGCAAAGCGAGCGGGTCTTTTCTCCCCTCCATCTGAGGGCGGCGCAGCAGTGGTAGATAGCGCCTGGTCCCCCGCGTGGAGCTCAAATCGCCGCCTCCTTCAGACCGGCGTGTTCAGAGCCCTCTCTCACCACACACTTTGAACGTGCCTGCTCCGGGCATGGTGGCTGCGCTGCTCAGTGTTTCTGCCGTCCCTCTGCCTGCACCTCCAGTGTGCTGCGATCCTCCAGAGGTTCGGCGCGAAGCTTAGGAGCCTTTGGGGTGCGACGAGAGGCGCCCCGCAATCCTGGCTGCCCAGGTTTAGCCCAATCAGGCAGCGACCTCCCACCCCGCCTCCCTTCTCTCTATGTAGCGCTTCTCTTCCGTCTCGCTGCAGTCATTCACTGGCACTCCCCGGAGCAATGGAGGCCCCACATTCAGCCCTAGTCCAATGCATACATGTAAGCTAGGGCAGGCTCAGGGGCCCCTCATCACATTGCTTGGGTTCGGTGTCTCCTTTGCCCTTTCTTTCCTCTCACGCCTTCTCTTCACCTCATACTCTCCCTCTTCTAGGCTCCCATTTTCTCTGTTTTGTTGCTTTCTCTTTCGACCCCTCTCTTCTTTCTTCTCACCCCCGTATCTGTGCCAAGGGACTTCCCTCCTTTACTGTATCATCTGATCTTCATCTTCCCCTCCTAACTAGTCTCTCTATTCCGCTTTGTTTCCCTTTCCATCCCTTCACTTACACACCCCTCTTTCCTCTAGCCCCCTCATCTCTCGCATATGTATCTGCATTAAAATTCGACCTCCTTTCTTCTCAGCCCACTCACATCTCAGCCTATTTCCATCTCCTAGTTGATTGCCACCTCCTTCTCTGGCTATTCGAATATTTGAGTTCTCCCAGTGAACCAGGTGCTAAAGTTCCCGATGGCTCAATCCCCTCTACCACAAACGTCACAATCCCTCTCTTTGCTGCTTTGGGATTCACAATTCTCGTCCATATAAACAAGTATTTGCAATGCAATAGGTCTCGCATTTGCGAGAGTTTAATCAATTGGCATTGTAAATGACAATGCCTTTTATTTATGATTTGAAAATCACCACATAAATTAAAGGCATTGTCATTTACAATGCCAATAGCTCAAACTCTCGCAAATGAGAGACCTATTGCATTGCAAATGCTTGTTGTTTTCATGTTGTGGGAGCTTCGGCTCAAAGTCATCCCAAGGCTACCTGTTATGAGAAGCCTCACTGTAAAGAGAAGGTGATATCCTAGGGATTTTTGAAGCCGTGGGAAATATTTTTTCTGGGCTCCCTGTTTGGACAAAATTTACATTTATTGCCCCCTTTTGGTTTATTCAAGCCATTGTGATGCCCAACAATGTTGAAATACATGTTAACACTTCAGGAATAGTTATATGCAAAAACAGTCAAGGGCTCAAGACCCCTGGTGTCTGCCTGCCAAATAATACTAAAAGAAAGCCTGAACAAGCCTTGATAATGTCATTTGTGTTTTTAGTTTGGATCTGGAACATTGTAGGTGGAGTTCAGTGTCTAACCGCCTTGCTACTCCCATTATAGGAAAAATATTCTAATAGTCACTTGTCACATGTTTAGCGGACTAGTGCATAATATTAAAAAATGACATATGCAGATAGCAACTGAAATTGTAGCTTTAGTGGCTGAATACTTGTAAGCACAAATATAACCCACTTCCCTACTGGCGTTCGTGCTGCAACAGTAAAAATCAAAGCGCTGCTCTGAGGATTTTCACCATTCCGTTGGTTAAAATCTAACCACTTTCTCCCAATTTCTTCTCCTCGGGTTGGAGGCTCCTTCTTAGACCTCTTCTGCGAGTATGCTCCGAAGTGTTTACAATAGACATCTTCTGTCTATTGCAAAAATGCAATATTACAGAGCGTAATGTTTTAGCGTAGAGTAAAAGTTATCCCATGTTCCCCAGTCTATGCGTCTTAAGAAATTTTACAAAATTGACCATTCCGGTACAGGTTTTGGTGACTGTATGTAAAAAATAAATTGCATTCCTCTGTAGTTTGTAATTAAACCAGCAGTAGAAAGGCCTACTAAGAAGTCAACGTCTTTTGGTCAATTTGAGGAATCAGCTCATAGTCTTCCTTTTATGTGTACTGATGTGAAGGGGAAGGTTGATGCTTTGCTTCGCCGTTTGTTGCTTACGCTGTGTTGTTGTGATATTACCAGTGCTTTAAATGGGCTGGTACTCTCCGGTACTGAGTACCGGCACTTTTTTATTTTCAGAGGGAGAGTACCTGTACTTCTCAGGAGAGACGTAATGCTTTTAATTGTGGAGTACCGTCAGTTCTCAGAGACGAACAGGTACTCAGGTACAGGGTACCTGCACTTCTATTTTTCCATTTCAAGCACAAGGTATTACTACCCCTGAAATTCGAAAAGGTGTGTAACAGAAGGGGGCATGAGGGGTAAGCGAGATGGTAAAACAAGCATTGGCATAGCCAGTAGGTCTCGCCTTTGGGACCTTTTGTGTTTAGCCATGCAACACTTGATGTTGTTGCACCAAGGATATTGTGCTGCAGAACTAAATACTTATAAGGTCCCAAAGGCGAGACCTATTGGCATGCCTATTTTTTAAAAAAGTGTCTGGTTATGCAAAGATGTATACTTTTGTATGACATACTATTACAAGCTTAACAGAAAAGATTTGGCAATAATAACCCAGTAATTATTTCTCTTCCTAATAACAATAAAAATCAGCAAATGTGGCTTGCTACTTTCAAGTAATTACTTAGCATCTTAGGAAGTATGTTTTAGTCCTGGTGTGAAGTTTTACAGACATTAATTTCCAGTAGTTTACATAATGTGTACATGCTAATAAAACACACATATGCAAGTTATGTTGGGGAGAGCCATGTTTATAGCTATGGTAACTTTACTGAGCCAACACTCCGATTATCCAGGAGTTCCAGCGCCCATGCAACAAAGCTCGCTCTGCCCTCAGACAAAAGGAAAAACAAGCATTTGTCATAGCCAATAGGTCTTTCCTTTGGGACCTTATAAGTGTTTAGCCATGCAACAGTTGTATAACTAAATACTTATAATTGCGGCCGCGAAAGTGAAAGTAATCGCGGTAAAACGCGGCGCGCGCGCCCGCGCACATGCACTGTAGCTCCAGGCTGGCCTGGTAGCACTTTTTGGAGCCCTCTCAATAAGTCTCGCCAGACCAGCGCATGCGCTGGGTCAGGCGAGACCTAAAAAGCGTTACATTGGTAGCTCCAACTTAGAACTCTTGCCACATGGACCTTCCTGGCCCAGATAGCACTTCTGAAAAATTAACAAACAGACTTAGACAATAATGGAACAAACAAGTATTCCCGAAAGCTTTATGATAGAGTAAAATCACCATACCTTAAAACAATACTTTTTAATTTTGCAAAGAATAATAATAAAGCGACCGGGCAAACCGGATAAGGGAAAAAAACAGAAAAGCACTAGTGTGGGAAGGGGAAAACGGAGGAACACAGACTAAAGAGAAAAGGGGAGACACCTTGGTGACTGGAGACAGAGAGGCCCACGAATGAGGAGGAAAGGAAAGTCAGCTGGAGACGTTGAGTGAGGAGACCAGAAACGAAAGAAGAAATAAAGGAGCTACACCATGCTGTTTGAAAAAATTGCATAACCGTTGGCATCTGCATGAACAGATTATAAAAAGTGGTATGTAAATATAACTTTTTATTTAAACTACTGATTTCCAGACATAGGCTGCAGACACCACCATGGCTGAAAGGACAATGTTGCTTTTAGTCTACCATCCCAGTCGTATGTGTTTGAAATGCATTAACACCTTGCTTCTGAAACACGACCAACTGAAGCCGCCAACAAGTCTGGAGTGGTGTGAAACATTCCAATAGTTAGTATATTATCTAACACTCTGCTTTTAGAATCCTGTTGAGTTACTGTGAAACGAGCAAAAGTTATTTTTTGTTTCAAAACTTGACACTAGGTTGTGTCTCTTGGCCTTCATTCTGGAAAACGTGTCCTGCGTCATCATCTTGTCCCACACAGTATATGATTTACCAAACACTTAAATTGAGGTCCCCAGCGAAGATGTAGGTCACTTTGAAACAACATGTTTTGCGTCATCATCTATACACACCCAACGTATGAAAAACACCAAATGAGGTCCTAGGGAAATTAATCGTATTTATTTTTTGCAGATTTTATATAACGTGAATATGTCCCAAGGGTATTAGGGAGCTTAACACATGTACCACATTACATTACATAAGGTCAGATGCACATTTTGTGTGTGTTTTTAGGCACAGGCAGATCGCGTGATTTGCCCAGAATCACAAGATGTGGAGTAGAGCTACGCCAGGACTCAAATCTGGTACTCCTGTTCCTAAATCGGCAGCTCGGCCGTACGATAAGAATAGCCAAGTAGAAATAAAAATGTTAGTGAGGAAATAAGATTGTGGAGAAACAGCAGTCCGTAGAAAACAAACATGCATTTAATTTTTCTTTTGCCATTCCAGCAATTTTGTCTGCCATTGCACATCCTTTTAAATGCTTAAGCAGTGCGCGCGTCAGTGCTCACCAGTGAAGTCTACATTCTTCCAGCGATGCCCAGCAGCGCACCTTCAGAGAGGCAGAAAGCCCTGCATCATGTCACACTGAGCACCAGTGACAGCCGCAGGAGCGGCCCTATCAGAAGGGCCCTTAAAGGAGTCACGCTCTTCTGCACCGGGGTAGATGATCGGAATAAGATGCAGCCTGCGCAGGAAGGAGTGGGTTAGTGGGCTCGATTAGATTACTCTCTGTTTATTTTATTGGGACCGACAAAGAGCAAATTTGTGCTGGAGTTTGAGTGAAGGACAGGAGCACCTAAAAACAACACGCGCCAACAACAGGCTCATCGGTAACAACCATAGGAAAGGAGTGGATTCCACTCGAACGGGTCAATATTTTAGGCTCACGCAGTTTTTCATGTTGGGGGTTGGGGGAGGGAGGCAATCTAGCAAAAAATGGGTAACAGCACTTGGAAGTGGGAATGGCACCAGTTTTGTTAAAACCTGGAAGTCACTACCTGTGTCAGGACACAAGTGAGCACGATATGCTCTCAGCTACAAAACAGCAGTAAATCTAAACAAGTGATGCCACACGCAAGCAGCATCGCGATCGGCGGTCTTCACTTTTCAAGCGCTGCAATCGTGCTTGTGGCGGCATCCACCTTGCAGGAGCGAGCAGCGGCCATATGTTTGTAATTAACGTGGCCGCGCCGCTGCTCGCTCCCGCAAGGTGGATGCCGCCACAAGCACGAGTGCAGTGCTTGAAATATGAAGACTGATGGCTAAAAGCCTTCCTAGGGCACCGCATGCGCGCTGCCTAGGCGAGACCTAAAAAAGCAGTATGAAGTGGACGGCCTTGCTTCCTTCATACCGTATTTTTTTCTAAAATAGGCACTGCCGCCGAAGCAAACTTTGTCAATTTTAAAAGCTCTTTAAAATGCTTGTTTTTTGGGATCTAAGTATAACAACAAGCCTCACTAACCAACTTCACCTAGGACAGCACTGTGAGGTTGTTAAAATGGTGACAGGTTTTACGCAAGGCGGGTGCACTATCTGCATGATGCGCCCACCCGCTAAAAATACACACATGCATGTTATTGTGAGAGGGAGAAGTGCCGGGAACACAGTTTATTCCATCTTATAGACTCTGGAGGGTTAGAAAACTCAGCAGGGAAAGGGACAGGAACATCCAGCCACTGAAAAGTCTTACTTAATAGGGTGCTGGGAGTCATAATAGCCCCCCATGCTCCTTGACTGCAGGGAGGATGAGACGCTGCTGCTTCTGGGGGCTTGGACACATCCAGCATGGGAGAGAGGGTTGGGCGAAAGGAGAGCAGCTACACACATGAGACAAGTCATTTAACCTTATGCATGTGAGGGGGTTCACTAATAATGGCTGCACACACAGTGCCACCACTAACAGCTGTACGGAGAGGCTGGGCAAGTTGACACCTGACACAAGTGACTGTGATGAATATTTACAATTACAGAAGTGAAAGAAGCTCACAGGAAGAGGATCACCGTCAACAGTTGCATATAGGAAAGGGCACCAAAATAACACCAGCTACACAAACACACATGGAATAGAATCAAAACAGCAGCACAGTGTCCCTAATTATCAAAGTTGCACCTGCGGCTACTTATTAATAGACAGATAAACACACATGGAGTACCAATGAATAGAGAAATGAACAACAGTTACATTTATTTGCGTATAGAGCCGACATTTCAAATACCCACAAGATGTAAAGGTTTGCACACATCCACTGAATTACCAGTTTTTCCAACTATAAACACCATTGCCGAAAGGTCACATTAAAAGGCAGAACACCACCACTCACTAGAACGAAAGAGACTATAATGGGGGTTTAAAGCAGTGACAGGGTTGGGGTGAATTGTAGATGAGGCAAGCACCAGGAGGTGCGAGGGAGAAAGCAGAGATTGGAGGGAGGAGGTGTGGGAAAGGGAAAGCAGCAATGAAGGAAAAAGCAGTGACGGCAGAGGAGTAGGGGGTGATCTGTGGACGGGGCAAGCATCAGGATGTGTGAGGAAGCAGAGCAAGCAGCGATCGGAGGCAGGTGGTGGGGGAAACAGGGAAACTGAAAAGAAGGGAAAAGCAGTTTTGGGGTTGGGGGTTGTCTGTGGATGGGCAAGCACCAATAGGTGTGAGGGAGCAAGAAACAATGGGAGAGAGGAGGTGGGGGAAACAGGGAAAGCGCAACAAAGTGAAAAGCAGTGACAAGGGGGGGTGATCAGTGGACGGGGAAAGCAACATACCCATAAGAGGTAAAGGTTCACAGACTGTGTTAGACTTGGTATTTTTTGGTGTGTTTTCCCTGTCTTTTTGCTTTCCGACCTCCTGGTTTAGACTCTGTTTTTGCTAGTTTTGTGTCTCAGTGCACTTTCTCACTGCTGTTCAGTGTTAAAGTGCAAGTGCTCTAGAGAGTCTGGAGGAGCAGTGGCTCTAGAGAGTCTGGATGGGTCAGGGCTGGGCTGAATAGACCTGGGCTGCATTTATGATAAGAGGAGATTTCCTTTCACCTGAATGGGACTGGTCTGACAATTCTGTCTCCACCTCCTGCCAGGGAGCTGGACCAGACAGGACAGAACTGGTTCTGGCTGGGCAAAGACACTCAATCCCTCCAGAGAACAAAGGATTTTGTGGTATAAGTACTGGGGCCCAGACCCCAGAACTTTAGAACTCTTTTGGACCAAGAAGACAGCCAAGAAGAAGAGCTGGAGAAGCCACTTTGCTGAGTGTTTTGCTGTATTGGCCTGCAGTGGCTGCTTCTGTCTTGGACAGTGAAAGGACTGGACTGAACTTTCTGAAACTTCTTTATTGAGTATCTCCAAGGGCCTGAAAAAGAGCTTGCCTCCTGTTCTGAAGTCTCATGGACTGCAAAGACTTCACCAACCTCTGGGTACTGCTTCTGGAGCAGTTGTTTCAGCTGCCAAAGAGAAGGGAAATGCAACCGACTCCGTCGCTGGCTCTATGTCCTGACAGCACCACAGACCGCACCGTTCGCATCTCGCACTGCAACCCTGGTCTCATCGACGATGGCTGACACCGCTGCCAACGAGCCACTATTTGCACCGTGACCTGTGGGCACCGCACTCCGCACTGCCTTGCTTCACTTCGCCATCCTGGTCTCACCGATGCCATCGCTGCTGCTGACTTCGACACCCGTGAGTGCATCGTTCGCTGGGGGCACAGCTCATAAGTTTCATGACGCACTGCCTCGTCCCACACAGCCGTCTGGGCGGCCGGACGCCAGCTCCCGCTAACCGGCTCTTTCGCCTGCACTGCAACCTGCCGGCACCACATCGAGCACCGTCTAACCCTGCACCGTAAGCCTTGGTCTCACCGACGCCGTGTGGACGATCATCACCGAGCTGCTGCCTGCACTGTATCGAGAGGACAACGCACCCTGCACCGCTTCCATTGTACAACGCAACCGCAACTATTGCCACGACCGGTTCGCACCACCGTGTCAGCCGCAACGAGAAATATTACCAAATCTGTCCACGCTTTCGCTGGCCCGTACTGACGCGGCCGGCTGGAACTGTTAGACTCTGTTGTTTTCAGCATCGCAGTAGTCCCAGATGGAGCTACCGACTCGTACGAAGTGTGTTTTTCAAGTATTCTTGCAAATTATATCTTTTAAGTACTGTATTTTATTCTTTTGGTCTTGTTTCAAGTATATAAAATATTGTATATTTTTCTAAACTGGTGTGGTGTCCTTTTGTAGTGCTTTCACTGTGTTACTGTTGGTTATGTGCAAATGCTTTACACACTGCCTCTAAGATAAGCCTGACTGCTCGTGCCAAGCAACCAAGGGGGTGAGCAGGGGTTATTTTAGGAGTGTAACTCCCTTAACCTGACTAGAAGGAAGGGTCCCTACTTGGACAAGATGAAAACCATTGCCAACTAGAGACCCCCATTTCTAACAGACATCCACTGAATTACCAGGCTTTCAAGCTATAAACACCATTGCTGAATGACCACATATGGTGTAAACACGCAAACACACCTAGTACCCACAAGCACGGAAAATATACAGTGACTGCACGTGTGCCAAGTAATAGCAGCCATGTACACATACTCCAATCAGAACGTCAGCTATACACTAACACGACATTAAAAGGCAGAATACCACCACACTCTTGAATAAAACAGACTACTGTGGAGGTTTCAAGCTGTGATGGGGTGGGAGTGATTTGTGGACAGGGCAAGCAACGGGCAGTGCAAGGGAGCAAGCAGCAATGGGAGGGAGATGGTGGGGGAAACAGGGATGTGCAATGAAGGGAAAAGCAGTGATGGGGTTGGGAGAGGGGGTGTTCTGTGGACGGGGAAAGCTCTGGGAGGTATGGGTGAGCAAGAAGTGACAGGAGATTGGAGGTGGGGGAAACAGGGAAAGCGCAACAAAGGGAAAAGCACTGGCGGGAAAGTGGGTGATCTGTGGATGGGGCAAGCACCAGGAGGTTCGAGGGAGAAAGCAGCAAAGGAAGAGAGGAGGTGGGAGAAAGAGAAGCAGCAACACTATAAAGCAGTGATTGGGAAGGGTGATCTGTGGATGGGGCATGAGGACAGGTGGTAGGAGACGGAGCTGGTAAAAGCACAACCATTGTGTAGAGTGCTGAAAAAGAAAACAAAAAAGTGGGTCTTAAAATGGTCGTAAAAACAGGAGTCGTGGATCTTTACAAGTAGTTGATCAATGTTCTGGGGGAGGGCTAAACACAAGAAGAGGCATGACTATGCATACCAGGGACAAATACTGACTAAGAATATCAGACAGATGAAGGAGCAAGCAATTCGGAAGCCTGTGTGCAGGCTAAAACCCACAGATTAAACACAATATGTCTCTTTGAGACAGCGCAAGAGCTGTCTAGCAGAGACCTAAAAATGGCCTGTTACTGCCTACTACCCTTGCATTGATGCACAAACAGGCTATGTAGCATGTGCACAATCTTTCACAATTGTGCTGTCTAACACAGGATTTGTATTGAAAGCATGCCATTCCAGTACAGCATCCTGTGCCTAGACTATTTTTAAACATTCCACACATTGTGTGTGTGCCCCACAGTGCAATACATATGAAATGTTGAATGTTTGAAGAAATTAGAACATTTCTTTATGTTAGTTCTTACTTCAAGGAGGTGCTATCGTTATAGCACAGTCTGGCTATTTTAGTAGATTGGATTTGGTGTCACAAATGACGGGTGCTCGCGCTGATCTGCCCGAAATACATTCAAGTACCACCCCCTGGACACAAAGTCGTGCAAAGAAGCACCAAAGTGCGTAATACGCTGAGAAAAGGGCACCTTTCCAGAGAGAAATACTTTTTGCGCTGGAAAATAAATACCTTTTTGTCACTCGACCCTTCCTTTATGTACAGAACAGATACGTTTTTTTATATGTTTCCTAAAGAGAGACAGGAATGATTCTCATATTTAGGTAAAAACGAGAGTTCTCGATGCCTGGGACATCAACCGAAAAAGCCGGGTCGCCATACCGTGCAGTGTTTACTCTGGATTTCCAAGATGTAGATTGTAGCGATCGAGAGACTGGGTGACAATGATATTATGCGAAAATGAATTCTGGTGAGCCTAAATACACACCTGTGACAACAATAACAATGGATTTAAAGATGGCACGCGTCTTCATAGGCCGCCAGCGGAGCTTCTCCAGGATTGGTGTGAGGCGGTTTCATGGAGACCACGCGTGCTGCGGGATTTTGGGCTAGTAGTAGTAGTGGCTGGGACGTTGAAAGGTAGATACATTTTCCGTAGCCGAGCCGTGTTTGAACTGGAGCTTTGACTATGAGGCTATGGCACTCCCTGTCACTAATCAGGAGAATATGGCGTAAAGGTTTGAGTTGGAAGAAAGAATGCCGCTGCCCGCGTCCCACGCAGAGGGACATCAGCAGGGCAGCCTTCTAGTGGCCGCCCGTCGGAGCCTCCCCCCACCCCCCCCCTGCTCCGCCTCGCTAGCGAGGCCGCGCCTCGGGGAGGGGAGGCCCCCAATGGGTTTACCTTAGGGAGGCGTGCCAATAGGGTGGGCGAGGCTAGACCCCCCTTTTAGGCGCCTCACCCCCTCGGTTCTTCCTCTGCTTCCTGCGCCGCTCCTCCTGGCCACGCGAATTCGGGAGGTCGTCGTCCTCGCGGTCGTCGTCCTCGTGTGCACGAGATGTCCTCCCCTTCGCCTTGCAGTGTGTCGTCGTCGGGTCTGGCTGTTTGCGGTGAGTACGGGCCATTACCGGGTGCTGCCTTCCTCACTCTTGGTGCTCCCACTTTGACCGGGCCCGGCGTGGCGATCCGGGAGTTTCCGTGTTGGTGTTCGAGAGCGGGTTTCGTTGCCGGCTCGCCACGTGGTTCTGGACGTGTCCTGCCTCAGCTGTTGGAGGGGGGGTGGGGCAGTGTGTTGCGGCGCGGTTTGTGCCGTGTTGCGAGGCGCGGAGCCTCTCCTTTGATTTTCTGTCACGCTGTTTTGTTGTCTTCATGCGGAGCGAGCGGGATTTGTGCAGAGGGTTAATGTGCCTGCCGCAAAGACAGAGTAGATTACAGAGTGCGTGTAACTGGAAGCTTCACGGCTTGTATCCTGGCAACCTCACTACGGGGGCCGTCTAGGACAATCTTAAATCCGTCATGTGAACCTGTCCGTACAGGGAGTTATAGACATAGAAATGAGACTGCAGCTTCGATTCTTATGCAAGTGATGCAGGAATTGTCAGAAGAATTTGAATTACCGAGTGTACTCCAAGTATTAGTGTTCTAAAGACATTCTAACCAATTAGCAATTCGGTAATTATTGGCATATATTATATAGGTTTCTTATTCACTGGTTTTGATCTTATTACGTATTCCTTGAAAAAGCATCCAGTTACCCAAAGCATTCTTAATAAGCTTATGTAATTTTGCCAATTACTATTTGCTTTCAACTTCTTTTATTTGCTGAATCGGAAAGCGAGCGTTTTCTTTAAAAGAAATCATATCAGTCACGGCTTCAAAATGGCAACAGCTGTGTTCGCCTGTATGTGAACTTTCACTCCTCTTGGCCACGCGAGATTTTGCGCCGGACACGTCGCCGGTCGAGTCGTGGTCTCTCCTTACTACTTTCCCGCCGTTCGCCACGTCGCAGTTTTGGTGAGTGTAGTGTGTAGTTGCTTTGGAAAGCAAAGCATATTAAAGTGGTGAGTTTTGAGGATGGCGGCGGGAGCCGTTTTCGCGGGCTGTGCGGGGCGGGGGGCGGACTGTGTGGCGGGAGAGCCTGGTTTCGAGTCCGGTCGCTGGGAGGGCGGCTCGGTGTCCGATCTTGGCTGGTTGTAGGGACGCGTTGGATCGAAGGCACTGTGGCATTGTGGTTGAGGTTTGATCGCTGTGGGTGCCTGTTTGGTGGCGGAGCGCGTTAACGTGTTGTGCCATGGCCGCTGCAGATGCAGGGCGAGGTGGGGCGCCCCCATTGTCGTCGGGTCCGCGCGACTCCATGTTTTCTCAGATCAGGCAATTGTATGCTGCTGGAATCTTCTAAATGACCCGTTGTAAGAGGTTACATCAATATTGCTGGCTTGAAAAGGATAAATAGAACTTAAACGATCTCACAGCTGTGAGCAGATAACCCTGTAAATACAAGCCCACATGCTTGTGTGTGGTCGGTGGCAGCTGGGAGAGGCAGGTGTCGGGCTCTGTAAATACCGGGAAACAACCGTGTGTGATTTGCCTGCAGCAGCGGCTGACGGATAGAAGGCAGAGGGTAGGGCCTGGCCAGTTGGGTGCTCTGCTGGAAATAAAGCCACAGGCAGTCCAAAATGCCATCATTGACTGCAATATAACTTTGAAAACGTCTGCCTGTAGATTTTGAACATAAGCGGCGGTGAATTTGCATATCAACATCTCCCACGTGGGCCTGTTCCTGGAAAGAAAACCACATTAAAACTGCTAGGGTCACTTCTAGATTTTCTAGAAAATAGTACAAATACTTTGTTATCATAACTGTTTGCGTACCAGCCACTTCGCCTCCCCGCGGCATTTGATTTTGCGAGTCGGTGTTTATGGGCAGCGCTCCTGTGCCTTTGGGTCGCGTCGTGCAGTGTCCCCGGGCTGATCTCTTTGTCGTCCCGTGCCCGAGTTTGCACGATGGTGGGGTGCTCTTGTTCAGCGCCCCCCCTTGCATTCGGGTCGCTTTCGCGCGGGGTCTCTGGGCGGGTCACTCTATCCCCCTTGGCCCGCTCTTGTTTTACGGTGCAGAGACTGACGGTGTTGTTCTGTGTGGGGCAGAAAGCATCGGGACTAATTTTGCTGATACGATCGGTGTGGGCGGTATGCCTGCTGCTCGGCGCCGACATTGTGAGACAGTGGGAGCGTCGTATCTACCGCTCAGCCTCGTCAAAATCTACAGCAGTTCAGGGCCAGGCATCATGGCGCGTGTCCACTGCTGGTGGATGTATTTACGGAAGAGTTGGGTGCCTGTTAGCGATGACAAGGCGGGAGTACATTTTATTAGCCAAATGGTGTGAGCAGGGTGCTTGTGCTCATTCCTTAAAATTAACACTCTTCCGCACGTGTCTCTCAATTTTAACAGCCAGGCTGTACTAGCAGTGCGTTAAGGCTCAGGGCTAACAGTAGCAGGGGTACCAGTGACCACATTGCATCGTGGTGACCGCGGGGGGCTAATGGTATGTGTACCATAGTTAAGGTTCATTGGTGACCCCAGGCCATGTTGTGTACTGCTCATCCCTGTTTGTATTTGGGTCACAGTATATATTTACTGCTCAGTATAGCCACTATTGCCAACCCGCTTCTGGGAGCCACCAGGGCTTTAGCTGTCACACTGAGTGCGTCACCCCTGCTCCTCTCTGTCCCCATCTACACGTGTACCTGTCCTGTGCAGCTGTCAACACTTCACTGCACAGCCCGGAGGGGATTGCTGAAGTGGCTAAATGTAAACTTTCCTGTTCTGATCTGCATTAGTTCCATAGTACCTGTATTGGTAATATGTAATGTAGCCGTGGGCGAAAATGTTGTGGCCCTAGTCCCTCCGTCACCCACCAATCTCTTTTATTCGGCCTACGATTAGTTCAGGAATACAACGTGATGGTCCTGACGACATCGGCCTGTGAATGATGAAGTACAAACCCTGCTGAGATTACGTCCGCTATGAGGGTGCGGGGGGGGGGTAGGATCCAGTAAGTATCGTAGAAAGTGTTGCGTGTCCGGCTCACGGGCAGTCCCTTTGAACCTACTCCAGGGTCAATTTATGAAACCTCACCCCTTGTCAGTGCCACCTCAGGTGAGGAGAGGGGAAGCACCCCCGCATATGTTCTGCCCCGGTGTCGCTGAGTGTACCTCGCTGTAATGTGTCCACCCTTCAATAACGTTACCCCTCCCCTCCTACACTGTTCGGACAGGATCCATTCACACCCAGCAGGCGCTGCTCTCATAAGACAGATATTCCTTTCAGGGGCAGTTATTCCTTTCAGGGGCTCACCGCCCATCTCTGTTTCTGGACATGCCAACATGTTCAGCTATCTGGTCCCCCGTCGTGGTTCCCTGCTGTCTCCTCCGGCCGGGTTTGGAAGTTTATTATGCTTTGACGCACCGAATGCTGCGTTTCTTTCCGTGGCAATTCCAGGCCTCACATAAAATGTCTTGATAACTAGGGGGCTTCGCTATCTTCCTGAAGAGAGATCAGGAACTAGTATAGTGGAGGTTTTTGACTTCGGTGTAGTTAGTGCAGAGGGTTAATTTGCCAGCTGCAAAGAACGTGTGCCAGGTAGATTTCAGAGTGCGTATGATGTAAATAGATCAGCGGGTTACTATGTTCAAAAGAGGCATCCTTTTGTTACTCGCAATGTATATCTTAAAGCCCCAATAGTCAACAGTGAGCTACGAACGCTCATCCTAACTTTTGGAATTTCTTGCCCTGCGCAAATGAGTTCATTTCTCCCTAGTTCCCTGGGAAAGGTTTGGGGACAGGGTGATATATGATGAGTCTGTACTCATCACGGTTTATGGTAAGCGTTTTGAGAAACATATGGCTAGCTAGCTAGGGCTGCAGCCAGACAGCATTCCTTCGTCCCAGAGCATTTCCAATGTGCATCTCTTGTGCAATGCCTCCTTGGGGGCAGCCAGGAAGATTCAGACAATGTGGTGGGGCTCGCATTGCTGCTGCAATTTAGGCATGACCGGCATTGGGAAGCACAATGGGTCTAGCTTTTGGTGGTTTTACCTTTGGGCCAATGGTCGTTTTCGTTAGCCAGAGTCGGAATAGCTGATTGCAGGACACTAGAGGCGGTCGTGTGTATGGCCAAATTGGGGAAGGTTTTCTTGTGATACAGGCAAGCTTGCATTGTGGGGCACCAGTGCCAATTGCCCGGTATCGGCCCGGCATCAGCGTGCATAGGCACGCACTTAATAGGATTAAAGACCCACATTTCTTATGTCCTTAGGCAGTGTTTGAGGGCCAGTGTTTTTCTACAACTTCAAGTCATGATGATGATAATTTTTTAGAGACCAGTTTAATACCTACAGGAGACTCCTGCGCAACTGGCAATACATCAGCTTTTCATATGTACACATGTAGGGCTTCAGCTTGCGTTGTCAGTTAAATTAAATTTTGAGGGGCAGTCGTACCTGTATATATCGTTGGGCCGGCCACATATTCCTCTATCTCCAGCATGCTGTGCTGATTAAATGACTGAATGAATAAAGTGGCATGTTTTTGTTCAAACAGAGCAACAGTTACTGATCGCAATGACATGGGTTCACACGCACCAGAAGGCGCTTTACATAGGTTCTCTGGTATCTTGTCCCAAAATCCAGCACTTATTAGGGTTATCTGGTACTAGGGGGGAATCTCTTTGGCAGTAGCTCCATGCCAGTAGGCACGAAGTGACAAAGTTATGTGTCCCGAGTGGTGCAACAGGATAAGGGAGGATATATATGTATAATTCACTTAAAAAACCATAGGTTTCACACATGTTATAGTTAGCTGTACATTTCACTCGTAAAAAACCAATGAAATTCCACGTTATAGTTAGATCAGGTAACTATAACTTGCGCGCCCACAATAAACTGCTGATGACGTCACATATTACATCACTCATGACATGGTCAGTGACATCACTCATGACAGCAATGTTGACATCTGAAATTACACATTGTGGATTGCGGTCGCGCAAGTTATAGTTACCTGATCTAACTATAACGTGGAATTTCATTGGTTTTTTATGAGTGAAATGTACAGCTAACTATAACATGTGTGAAACCTATGGTTTTTTAAGTGAATTTGCAAGGTTTTTTAAATGCTAATTCCTAACTATAACGTGTGTGAAACCTATGGTTTTTTCAGTGAATTTGTACGGTTTTTTAAATGCTAAGTTATGTATTTATTTATTTATTTATTTTCTGTTTTTTTACTATGCGCACACCCTGCTTACCGTACGCGCACTCCGCGATTTTTAAAAAAAATTATTAAATGTATTTTTCGTACTTTTGGGTCCTTCTTGGACCCCCTGACAAACACTAGGGGGTCTGCAACTCTCTTCGTTGCCCCCTTTTCACGTTCCCCACCTTTGTTTCTCAGTGCGAGAGACAGAAAATGGCGGCCGACACTTCCTGATTTCGACCGATTCGAATGTTTACAGTCATGTAACCACCAATCAGAATTGAGCTCGCGCACGGCACCGTACGCGTACGGTAAGCTTACGGTAAGCGCACGGAGCGCGCTTACAGATATATATTGATTTAAATGCTATTTTCTCAGGACCTACTGAACAGATTTACACCAGACCTACAAAAGGCACATCCTTGACCTGAGGACTACCTCTCTGCCAAATTTCAAGTAATTCTGTTCAGCCGTTCGGGCTGTAGCTCGGACTAAAGGTCCTATGGGAAAATGCATAGGGAAAACGCGTTTTGGGACCCCCCTTTTTTCTCAGCCCCCGCTTGACGAATCCCCCCGAGACTTTCAGAGTAGGAGCGGAGCGTAGCACCCCATTAGTTTTGAACATTTCGCGAGGATTCGTCGACCGGCGCCAAAGTTATTCCAAATAGAATGTTGCGGATTTCCTATGGAAACACGGTCCTAACTATAACTATCTACTGGCGACCGCCAGTAGATAATATATATGTTATCTTGGTAGCAGGAGTACAAATATGTCAAAGGTCCAGCCAAAACCCAGTTTCAACCATAATGCAATGGGCAGCTTGTAGTGGCAGCTTAGTCCATAAAGAAAAGTCAGCAGCCTGAGCTGTTTTGAGACAAGCTGTAGGCATGGGTCTGTGTGTCTTACATAACACCCTAAAGGTATTTATTAGTGCGAGTTCCACGCTTAAGTCAAGAGATGCTGCTGCCTTTCAAATTTAGCATTGCTATTCAGAAACAGCTGGTGTAAGGTTTTCTGCAACTCGCAGTCATAGTGGCAGCTTAGTCTATACGGGACAGTCAGAAGCCTGAGCTGTTTTGAGACACGGGGAAGGCCTGGGTTTTTTGTGTGTCAGAATTAACATCTTTAAGTTTATTCTCCCTGTGCCACAGGGAGGCAAGGGAAAGCCCAGAGTGATATGGTCCACCGAGACTTAGCCTGGCTTGTCTTCTGCGACCTTGTGAAGTTCATTATTTATTGTATGAAGGTGACAGAGGCTGTCACAGTTGTTTGATAGGCACCAGGGCCAGATGACATTAAAGAGCATTGTGTGCTGGAAACTGAGGAGCGGGTCCCTTTTAGTAAGCACAAGGAGCTGTAAATATTTTGTGTCACTCACAGATGCCCTGTGTTGGGTGGATGATATCTGAGAGCTGTACTCCTTCGATAAGGACATTGCCTAACAGTCAAGCCAATGGCACATCAAGTGGTTATGGTGAAAATCTCAAAAAAACAAACAAAAAAAAAAATACTGCTCCCTTCATCCATTCTACGATTTGAATGTGGTGACGTGAAGGGTTCCCTTGGCCACGTCACGACCCCCATGATTAGACTACATGTGGTGTTCCCCAGGGATCCTTGAAATGGAAACACTTTGGGAGAACATGTTTTTTCACACTAGGTCCCAGATATTTGAACCTCCAGAGATTAGGTCTTGCACAGACACCATGACTTCCCGCAAACTCCTAAACATGGCTAGTTATTGAGGTAGACGAGCTTATTGTGCTGTAGCTGTTGGGAACACAATTCTAAGCCCTGTGTTGGGTGGATGATATCTGAGAGCTGTACTCCTTCGATAAGGACATTGCCTAACAGTCAAGCCAATGGCACATCAAGGGGTTATGGTGAAAATCTCAAAAAAACAAACAAAAAGAAAAATACTGCTCCCTTCATCCATTCTACGATTTGAATGTGGCGACGTGAAGGGTTCCCTTGGCCACGTCACGACCCCCATGATTAGACTACATGTGGTGTTCCCCAGGGATCCTTGAAATGGAAACACTTTGGGAGAACATGTTTTATCACACTAGGTCCCAGATATTTGAACCTCCAGAGATTAGGTCTTGCACAGACACCATGACTTCCCGCAAACTCCTAAACATGGCTAGTTATTGAGGTAGACGAGCTTATTGTGCTGTAACTGTTGGGAACACAATTCTAAGCCAGGAAGGCCCCATATTTGGCCAATTGAAAATTCTTAACAGGATTGCAGGTCCATAAGCGCCTATTTCTCCAATGCCTTGTTACCCATGCCATATTTTCCAGCCTGAGAAACAGATTTAGGTGTTGCTCTTCTCGCTCAGCCTTCCTTGGAGCCAGGGAGTTGGGAAACGTTCACAAATTTGGGTCCCCGAGCTGAGAGATGTATTCTTCGGCAGCTCAGTCAGTCATATTGGCTTTATCCGGAGTCATGATAAAAGGCGTCCATATAGCAGTTACGTTAGAGGTTTTGCCCTGCCGAGAAATCATGCAATCCTCGCAGCAGCAGCAATTCGGGAACCATGACGCCATCAATGCATCACCTTTGTAGACAAAGTGGAAATTAAAACCTTCTTCGTGCTAGGATATGAAGGGAATCGATGGAATGAAGGATTTCAGCTATGGTTCAATTCTGGCTTCATATGTAGGTGCTAGATCTTCCCATAATTACGTTAGGAGATCTGCAGTGGCATCGCTAAGAAAGCTAGGAACACCATTCACGTCTAAGCTGAACGGCAGTGGGGCCAAAAGACATCCTTTGTTAGTCTGCCCTGGGCTTCTGAGTAATGTTGCAAATTAATGTCGTCATTTACGGGTTACAGAACGGGACCCATAATTTAGCCCACTAAAAGCTGGCTCGCAGGGGCAGGGCACCATAACAGCGAAGGGAGGACGGGGGGCTCTGGCAGCGACGGAAGCCTCCCCAGAGCTGTGGCGGAGTTACAGGGCGATCTGGAGGCAGAAGGGTACCTCTGCGACAGGCGGTACAGTAAGGGTACCCCTGTCAGGCACAGTAAGGGTGCCCGGGCCAAGGTCCGGGAGCCGAAGGAGGTTCTGGGAAGACCGCGACGGCGCCCCGTTAGTCCTTCGGGCGGTTGGGGGGCCTGACCAACCGGGGGTGTGCCACAACACGCTCCGCCCCCGTCAAAAGGGGCGGGAGTAGTAAACAGATCACGTGATCCAGTGGATGATCTGAAAATATGTGCCGCACTGCCGGGCATCGACCCACCGTGCGTGCTGGCTCGCCAGGCGGGCGGAGCAGCGAGGGGCTGCTTGCCCTGGATCGCCCGTAAGATAACCCACTTATCGTCATACTTATGTTGTATGAAATAAACCTGCAGCAGTTCTTCACCCACAATGAAAGTGTCAGTGTAATCCTTGGGTGACGTCTGTGCATGCGTGTTGAGTGGAGCGGATGACGGTGTGGTCACTAGGACTGGTGACCTTTTTCACCTGTGATCCAAGTGATAGATTGGAATCATCTAAACACCCAGGGTGCAATGCGAGGCGGCTGGTGATGGAGCAGGTCCCCTGGTTATATGCCTGGTCAAAGATTCTGTGGAAACGCTGCCTCAGCTGGCCATGCAGCGTCCCCAGTGCCCGGTGTGGTCAAGATACAGTTTTGGGATTCACATCTTGTCTACTTAGGCCATCATTTTGAGAAGCCCTTTTTCTGAAAAGGTGACCAAAGTTGGAAATAAACGTGAAAGGACGTGGGGTGGAGGGGCACACCCGATGTGTGAAACTCCTGCTAGCTAATTAACCCTTTGCTCTCAGCATCCCTGCCTACAGATGAGTTAAGTGAGAAGATAGTTTTTTTACCCCTATGTTGGCATCGCCTGTGATTGTCGCTCCAGAGCTTGTACACTCACGTGACCCGTAGCACACCTTGCCCAGGTGATCCAGTGATGCAGAGCTGCGCCTCAGGCATATAAACTGTCTGAGGGCACACGAGGATGTTTCACGCTGCTCAGTGCCAGCTCTGTCAGCACAACGGATTACCAAAGATCCCTGCCAGAAAGCTCTTTTGCGCCCTGTGTATTGTTATTATTTATTTATTTATGTATAAAGCCCAGACTAGCACTACAGAATAAAACAGGACATGCGAAAACAGCGGCAACAATCTTTTTAAAAGGTGGGATTTTACGGCAGTGCATGGCGTGAAGAACTTCCCCAGGCACTTCACACATATTGGCCATGATGTTTTGGTGGGGGTGGGGTGAACAACACCCAGCCACACCTGGCAGCTTCGCCTTTTGAAAGTGCCACTCACATTTCTGCATGAGTAATTGCGCCACACCTCCCGCACTCGCACACCACCAGGGGTAGCAACCAAGCTGGGGCCAGTAGAACCAGCCGCCTTCAGGTAAGAGCTGGCAACTGGACCATACCATTGAGATGGGTAATAACTGTCAGCAACTGGAAACAGGACAAATGGTAAAACTGCCCTATACAGGAGGAGCAATTCTTCTTATCCTCTTCCCCATCATCATCATCATCATTATCCCATGATGGCATTAATGTAAGTGGGCCGTGGTTCTGAGCAAAGTCCCCTGCTTCTCATATCCTGTGGCCCTGCCTAATAAATACAACACGGTGTCTCCACCTGCAGTTTTGTCAGTTCCGGAACTTTATAACACATTCTTCCCCCAACAGAGATCTGTGGAGTGATGTGCAAACATTTCTTTATTTAGGGTGTTACACTCTGGAGGTGCAAGCTACAGCCTACAGGGGGCACATGTAAGGATATGTATCAGGGAATGGAGCCCACCCAGACCTTCCAGAGAAGGATTATGGATCACACAACACCGAGGGACACAGACTCACTTATCATTCCTTCTGGCAACACAACATAACACAAGCATTGGGTGGTCGGGACAAGGGGCAATAAAGGGGGTTGGTGGTGCTAATGGAGAGCTTCGTGCCTCGTCCGCTTGTTCTGTTCTCGCGGCTTCAGAGCCGTGGACTCTTCTAGGGCCCGGACATCTCATCCTCTGAATGGTCACCCAAGGAACCCCCCCACCAGCAGCTCAGACTAGCTTAGAGAGCATCCGCCCTGCTTTTGTGACCTCCACACCTGATGTCTCACCTCCTGGGTGTCCTTCCCATGCAGGGCCTTCACCCTGGATGCACCGTGCAAGGTTCATCACACCCGCCTCACTAGATCCAGTCTACAGCACCGGTACTGTCTCATTCTCTCATAATATTCTGCTTCAGGCTGACTTTAGACCTGACCAATGAGATGGAACTATCTTTAGTGACGTAGGTACAGTGACTCTGGGGCCCACCGGTGTGGGAGACCCCCGCACTCCAGTTATGGATGTCTTTTACTACTTAACCAAGAGGCACTGGCGTCCATGTTGCTTGATTCCATGTGAACCCACGGCACTGCTGAGGCAGCGCTACAGTCCCCAGGCAGGGTGGCAGCATGCGCTGGCGCAACAGAACCTCACATTACCCTCTGTTGCCCTGGGGCTGTGTCAGCTATCCCTCATTACACCCACAGGGCTGTGTACAGCAGCGCCACCTAAAGGACTCAACAGAAACATGCAACCAGTTCTCATTCACTCTCCTGATATACTCCAGTGACCAAGTCGGTGCTTTCCCCTACTCGCTCATTGTGACGGAAAGAACCCCCAGGTTTCTCACAAACAGCTCCAGTAGGCATTGAATTGTAATGTAACAATTTTATTCTGTTTCAAATCCCTCGCGAGGCTGAAAAGTGCTTGGATTTCCATCAGGTTCTATAGTATGCCATATCTGTGGTATGGCCTGGTGCCACTGTTTGAGTTACTGTTTTGCCTATAGCAAACCCCTTAGTTTTCACACTGCACACATTATGTGCATCTATATATTAATCAATGTTTATGTTTTAAAAGTCTTCTTGAGTTTATTAAGCACTACTGCCTGCAGTGACACAAATACCATGATGCTCTTGCAGCTATGAAAGTCCAGTTTACTATGGAGCACTGCCTCCCTGGGATACTAGGAGAGGGCCTAGGGATGAATATATCCCAGACAGGCGCTCTGCTGCTCCCAAAGCTGATATCTCAGATTCATTTAGCACTTGTCTCTCCCCTGGCCCCTCCCAAGATTCTGGTCTTTCTGGAAAGGGGATCTGACATCCCTCCTGTTAAATCTGTCTTTCAGACCTGTGCCTTGCAGGACAGAAGAGCACTATGAATGGTTAATGGTGCGTTATATGGGGCACTTTATTGATGAACAGATGCAAGGGTTGGGATACCACTTTTTTTTGTTTCATGCCGCTAAACTCCCCACCCAGTTGGCATAGATTACGGTTTATAGCTGTGTACTGCTCATTCATTGGTTCTAGACCCTTCAGGCCGACTCCCTAGAATGCTTGGCCATATCCTTCTAAGACAGTCACCCCAGACTTCTCATGCCACAGCCTTGGACGTCTTAGATTCTCAGAAGAACAATTCTCACATTACAGACCCATACTCCCCAGCAGGAGCGGCCCGTGCAGGTAAGAGTGGTGGGGCCGGGTTTGGGGGGGGGAATTCAACAGACGCCCACAAGAGGAAATTAAATAAATAATTAATTTCCCCTCGTCTGTCGAAACACCCCCCCCCCTCCCCTCACCCGCCCACACCACTCCACTGCTCTTATTTGCACGGGCGCTGCTGCTCCCGAGACCACAGCTCCAGACTTCTCATGCCACACGGCTAGATGTGCAAGAGCCGTTCCAGGAAGTCTCTTTTGGAGATGGTGTCCTAGTTTGCAGTCTGCCTTCTGTTTTGAATGGTGGAGCCAGAGACAACAGCAGAGTTTGATGGCTTGGCTCCAACATGTCCCGCCTCTTTATTGGACTTGAGGGTCATGAGCTGTGCTGCATAGTGGCCAACCTGGCAGTGGATGGAAAGGTCAGTGAGTGCCTATAATTGTTTGCCAGGCCGTCAGGTGTGTTCACGTGCACTGTGTGTGGCAGGACTATGAATGATACTTCTGAAAGGTCAGCTGCTCGGATCTTGCCGCAAATGGGGCAGATGCTGGCGATGACATTGGCTCGCACTGGCCAGTGCCTTCCAGAATCAGGGTGGGTGAGTGGCATGGATATCTCAACCAACAGAAAATACGAGATCTAAAAAGAGCTATATTCTTTTGTTTAAAATTTGCTAATGGTGGGCTGTGATGGATTTCAATGACTTCCAGAAAGAGCCCAAACAAATCGTGAAGTGGGCGAAGAGGGTTGAGTTGGATCATTACCCAACCTTATCCAGACATCCTGCTCGAGCATCACCTATTGTATGAAATGGTTCCCGAGGCTTGCCACAGTCCAGGGCAAAGCTGCAGGCAATGCTGGGTACCGCAGTTGACGCCACTAATACATGATATGGAAGGCATAGGGCCATCTTCTATTGGCAGAGTGAAGGATGGAGAAGAATGCTGTAGTAGTCATGGTTCCAAAAACAAAGGAGTGCTGCATCGCCAAGGAGTAGATGGACTCACGAGGTGACAGCGCATTTAAAGAAGCATCTGGATTTCTCATCTCCAGACAATAAGCCCTCTACCTAATGTTAGGTACATTGGAAAACAACATTTTTGTGAAGTCTCACAATCTGGAAACTAAAATGTCTCCCGAAATTTAGGATTCTAATTTGTCATAGAAAGTCCTTGTTGGCTTAAAATTACCTGATTGGGCCAGATGGCTTCCATGGCTGAGTAGAGTGTCCCTGAATCATGTTGTAGACAGAAAGATGAATGCAACCTTGAAAAAGTATGTTTTGATTCCAACTTGTCCCTGTACTCAGGTGTCTTTTGCTTACATTGACAGATCACTCTTCAACGAAAGCACTATTTGATTTGATGCCGGATGGCATAAACTGCAGAGTTTTGGTCGCAATAAGGAAGCAACGGGCGAACTTTTAAGGCGATTAGAGTAGCAGCCCTAAATTTTGGAACTTCAGGCTGAGGGGTTGGAGTGATTCATATAACCCTCTTCTTACACACACAATTCTCATGTGAGAAGCTCCTCAGACCGAAGTGTATGATAGGCTTAAAAAGGCATTTGATAATAGGAACTATGCCTTTTTAAATTCCATGTCTAATGCATAGAAGTTCCTGATCTCCATTTTCCCTAGATGCTGGCAGCCCATGCATTCATCATACAAGCCTGAAGGCCTATTGGCTTTGGCATTAACTCTGGGATGACATTGCCATTCCACCAGCAAAGACCTTCTTGAAACTTCACAGTAGATGGCTAATTCTAGTTTCTATTGGATATCACCCAGTTTGGTGAACTATACATACTTCCCTGTGTGCTATAGATAAAGAATGGAATTTGCACCTCCTCTTCCTTCAGAATCTGAAGTGGTACAGAAGCTCTGACCAAGGTATATGATTGGAAATTTGGCATTTGACACATCAATTCTGGAGATGGCACAGAAATACACACTGTTCTCTGTACACGCCCACAAAGAGGGAATAGGCTCTTATTTGTTAATATTTATTTCGGGAAAGATATATGATGGTTTCTCCTCGAACTCTATCTGACAATGACAATTAAGTGCCTAATATGAATTCATCACAAGAGTTACCCCATGGCACATTCTTCCCTGATTTGGCCACGCAAATTCCTCTCTTTTCTAATATATTTTACTTTTACATTTCAATCTGGAAATGTTACCTCAGATATCTGTGTTTTGCAGTGTACAAAGAGTTCTTCTACTTCATCATACATTTAAAAGCCTTACAATTTTCAATTTAGAATTGGTGGTTGTTTAAAGATTGCAATGTGTATTTTATCTATGCCAGCACCAAGAAACGTTATGCCCATCACTCCTCCTATCGACATGGGAGAGAAAGCTCATGCATGCCTAACCATCACCATTGACCGGTAAGTACAGCAACAAACTAGCCAAGGCTCCCTGCACAGACAAAACCATAGAGAGGGCTAGGGGGTGCTAGACTAAAGAAGAGGACCAGAAACCGCAAAGGAAGTCACAAGTTGAACAGATAGGAAAGCCCAGTGGGAGGAAGAAAGGTGCCACCTGCTCTTTCCTGAGAGCCGGGTGGCCCGGCAATAAAGTTCTTTGACCAAAAAAGGTGAACCTAGCAAAGTTATATACTGACTCAACTCCAACTGTCCCAGCAGCAGCGGCAGTGCCTAAATCAGCCCTCGAACATACATCTCACCATCACCACAACAAGGAAAGTAGTAAAAATCTTGGAAACTGATTAAATTGGTGTTGTGTATGTCTATCCTCTGCATTTACACAAGACTCTCTATTTTTTTTAATAGGAGTTCTATCCAGTTCCTCCCATCTCGGGAGGGGGGCACAACCTCCATCCCTGGAAGATGTAGTTTTCTTTTAGTTTTTTTTTAATGTGCACTGTGCGTCAAAATATGTTCGCCTCGTATTTTTGTTTTTTGTGCTTCTTATAAACCTGATGCTCATTCATTTTGGGAGGATCACATTTCCATAAAAAGTGTACATTTTGGAGAAATTTACCAGAGAAACATGATTGACTAGAAAATCCAAGGGTTGGGGTACCACATTTTTTCTTTCATGCCGCTAAACTCCCCACCCAGTTGTCATAGATTCCAGTCTTTTATGTACTACTTATGCATTGATTCTAAATTTTTCATGCCAATTCCTGAGAATACTTGGCCATATCCTTCTAAGACAGTCACCCCACACTTCTCATGCCACAGCCCTGGATGCCTTACATACTCAGAAAAATAATTTTCAGACTACAGCCCCATACTCTCCGGTCCACAGCTCTAGACGTCTTGTGCCACACTGCTAAACCCTGACCACAACTCTAGACTT
This sequence comes from Triturus cristatus, assembly GCF_964204655.1. Lineage (NCBI taxonomy): Eukaryota > Metazoa > Chordata > Amphibia > Caudata > Salamandridae > Triturus > Triturus cristatus. The sequence continues at coordinate 564,966,777 of NC_140590.1, forward strand.
TTCACAGACGTCTAGAGTCCTGAAACCAGCTCTAGATTAGTCAAAGCACAGCGCTAGATCCCGCAGGCAACAGCAGATTGTTCAGACCGCAGCCCTAGGCATACTAAACTATAACACCTAACATTTTTCGGTCTACGCCGTGCGCCAGAGTGCATGCTGTTAACCTGGAGTGGAATGCGTTCTTGTAACACTGTTGGCGTGCCTCATACTGTCTCTTAATTCTTCTGCATACCCCTGATTGACTCTTCTCCATTCACAGGGTTTGTGTGCCTGCGCTCTGATAACCCCCTCCTCTTCCTGTGTGGGATCGCCATCCTGGGAGCCGCCCACAGCACAATCACAGTCAAAGGAAGTCACCTGGCTAGTCACGGGGCCCTGGCCGCGTCCAAGCGCTGGAGGGCCTTATGGGCAGCTTTCTTTATCGAGGTAACTGCTGCAGGAGCAATGTTTGCTGCATAGGTGGATGACACATCCCAAGTGCACATTTAGTACACAATGTCTACGGTGAATATGTGCACCAGTTTTATATTGTTTGGTTATTATTTGAACTGTGTTCTGTGAGCTGGTTATAAATTCGCTTTATTTGTCTGCTACCACTGCTGAACATACTGATATTCACCAGGCACAGCCCTGTTCATCCTCCTTTACAATGAATGAAAGTGCACAACATTTTTAGTGCAATACCTACACGCTTCACTTGCTGTTCTTGTATCATGTGCTGATGTGTACACAAACACATGTAACCATCTCTTGTTTTTCTTGGATCAATATTTTCTCCCTTTGCATCAAGTGAACACTCACAAAAACACACACACACACACACACACACGAGGCCTTTGCTTGGGTTCCTAGGACAATCAGCGGTGAGGGGCTCACTATGGGGCGTTGGACCAACACAAACCGAGTATTGCCTCTGCATTGAGTGTGACGCTGGAACCAGTTTACTCCCTCATTGGTCTCCCGTTGAACTGAGCCCCCGTCCAAGAATACTGACTACCAGATCGCTGATGGCCCAGTAAAATGGCCACCAAAGCTCTTGGACATTGAGAATCCGCCTTTTAGCGCACTGAATCTTCAATCTTGGTGATCTATGATGATGCTGATCTGTGGTGCACCCAATTTCTGCACCTGTGTCCTACCAGGCAGACAGTGATTTGTACATATTGCCCACAGAAAGAGGCTTGAGACCAGAGACTCTTTAGTGCTAACTTGTTACAACCAAACCCTTCACCAAAAGACAACATTGCCCATACGCTCATGTGTTACCTGAAGCACATTAATGTTAAATAACAAAGTTCCACAGCAGTTTCCCGCTCCCGAATCTACAGAGAAATCAAGAAAAGTCCCCACCGCTGGGGTTCGCGCCATCAGACCCAACGAGCAGTCCAAAGGGAGTGGCCCATTTCCCCATATCTTCTCGAATTAACAGGGGCATCCCCATGCGATATAAATCAGCTCTTCCTGCTTGGCACACCAGTCCATGCCAGCCTTCCATTCCGTTAACGTGGGGGTTTGTTGGTGCTTCCATTTTCGTGCTATTTCTCCTTTGGTCACTATTGTAGCTAAGCCCAGAAGTGTACGATCCCCACACCCCGCCCTCCACCCCCGACCTCCACCCCCGACCTCATCCAGGAGGCCCAATTCAGCGATTTTGGGGGTTAGTTCAACCCATCGGTCCAGTACTCGAGAACATCTGAGTTTTAAAGCCTCCATCACTTTCTGGAATAACCCTGGACTGCTCGTCCCCTTTCCCTTTGGAGAGTTAAGCACACGTACTTGGTGATCCTATTGGAGAGCATGGAAACCCAAGACCCTAGAACTCAAGTGCTAAGCAACTGTAACCACCATGGACAGCGGCCACTCACAACTGACTGCCCCACAACCCAGGGAAAAGGCCTAAAAAGTATCTTTTGTGGGGGAAGGAAGTAAAAGGATTTCGAATTGCCTGGTGTTCTGCTGACTGTCTCTCCTGTTGCGGTGCTGCTATTGTTCTTAATGTGCTTTCCTTTAACTTCAGGTCTGCAGTGCCTTTCCGGTGCAGGTTGGAGCTTACAACCATGTGAAACTGCACCATGCGCACACCAACGTCATCGGACTGGGGGACTCGAGCGTCTGGAAGATCCCAGCCCTCAACAGACTGGTCTACATGTTCCTAGCTCCGCTGGCGCTGCCAATCATCACGCCTCTGGCTGCACTGGGTAGGTTCCTCTGTCATTGTACCTGCTGCACTCAGTGAGCTGCACTCAGTGAGTATCACCACCATGGAGAACAGGAAATCCACCTTAGCCCTGGTCACCCCAGCTGTCCTTGTCATTGAGTCCGTCCCAACAGCCAGTGAAATGTGAAGTGTAACCAGAAGGAAAATGGAGGATGTGTTCTCATTGCAGGACTCACGTCTGAAGTCTTCCCCAGGATGTTGTGGCGGATGCTGTGCAGTACTTTGTCCTGGGCTGTGGGCCTTTTCTGGATACCCACCTCCACTCCTGAGACCCTCACCTGTGGCACTGTTTCCAATTGTGCAGGTTACAGCAGGAGTATTTTGCCCACCTGTGAATAACACAAGTGACACGCCACATTAGATGTGGAAATATTTCAGACATTGACGGTTACCAGGGCCTCTTCCATAACTCACATTTTGTAAGGAGAGGGGAACCCAATTCACATATGTGTACACTAGAGGAAGAGAGGGGCGTAATGGATACGCTATCAGTTCAAAAGAGAGACGTACAGTACACAAAAATTACTTTTTCATTGCAAGAATAGTACTAGAAATATAGGTTATTTTTCTCATGGGTAAGAAGTCACGGTACAAGGAGGCTCGAGGGGAACAAGAGTACAGATCAAAGTCATGCATGGTGTGTGTGTGCATGAGTGCGTGTATGTGTGTGCGTGAAGAGCATGCAGGAAAGGGCCAGACTGTATAGACAAGGCAGTCTGCTGTCACATTCCATTTGTACTACTAAAGACCCAAAGAGCCCAGGTCACATCGAGCCATAGCATTACTTAATATTGAGCCAAACATTTATGCGAAAACTCTTTAGCATTGATTAGAAAACTTAGGCCCACCCTGATTCACCCAGCTCAGCTGGGTTTTTATTAACAATAGACTGGCAATGGATAATGTGTGATTAATCGTTGATCTGGGCAATGTGGCGATTAAGTCAAAGACCCAAATTCTTCTCTCCCTAGACACGGAGAAGGCATTTGATTGGGTAATTGGAAATTTCTGCTAAAAGCTTTGGATAAGAAAGGTTAGGGCCACAGCATTAGCTCATACATATTGGCAAAGTTTCAGAACCCATCCACTAGGGTTAAAATCAAAAACATTAGGACTTCTCCCAGTGCTTTATCCAGAGGTACACAACAGAGATGTCCTCTGTCAGAGCCCCTTGTTATGGAACATTTGGTTAAAAAAATTAATAATAATTCACTTATCCATGGAATGAATGTAGGCCCCAACACCTACAAATGTCACTATTTGCTGATCACATTTTATGCTTCATAACATAACCTGAGCTATCATTCAACACTTGATATTGGAACTTAATGATTTTTCATAAGGCTTCAGGATAATGAAGCTAAGGCTATAAGTATGGCTATTCTAACAGCCCCCTCTGCAACAATAGCCACAGCACATATCCATGGCTTTATGATGCCTGATTTCTCCGTCTCTTTCACAATACCTAGGAGGTCTGATTACAGCTTCTCCAAAACAACTGTATAATACGAATATTTCTCCACTGTTAGTAACTCGTTTAAAGATCTCTATCATTGAGATAAAATAGAAATGTTATGATTTGGGCATACAGTGGCCATAAAAATTCATTTCTTCCCTCAACTATTATACTTATTCCAGACTCGCCTGCTCACTATATTACCTCTAACTTTGAAAATTATTCAAGACAAACTGGTTGCCTTCACATTGTGTAACAGAGCTCCTAAGGTATTGAAAAAACACATGTTCAAATCCAAATAAAAAGGTGGGCCATTGTTCCCTCGCTTAGAGATCTATGTTCAGGCTTCATAATATCGATCTCTGCCCGACATCATTCAGCCATGCAATCAGAAACTGTGGGTTCACGTAGACGGCAACTCAGGGATCCTGCCAGCAGGATCGAGGTTTTAGAGATTGGCTTACCACTCCCAAGGAAACAGTAGTTGATCTCTGCGACAAAGGTCAGATTAGATCCTAGATATTATGACGACAACACTGACCCCTTGATGTATACACAACTAACATACTAGACCCAGAAGCCGAAGCAAAAGGAGGCACTGTTAATGCTTATTTGTTACATGTTCATATCACAGGCTGTAACCAGCGCGTGACATCCGTTGCCACGAGCTCTCCTGCGCGAGAGCACCCTTGTTCTCTTCCCCTCCCATTGGCTGCCCCAACATTCCACCTGCCCTGGGGTTCCCTGTTTACAACGGTTAACGGTCATTGTATGTCACTAGACTATTACTCCGCACCTTGTGTGGGGCTGTCATGAATAAAGCTTCTTACTCATTTCGATTCGAGTTACTTTCTACAAGTGGCGACGAGGATGGGATCACAAACAATTGACAGCCCCACTGTGGATTCTCCTGATTCTCCTGAGTGTCCTGAATTTGAAGAGGTGATTCAAAGATTCAAGATTCAACTTACACCGGCTTGCATAACTTATGCCGATATGACTTACCGGATGTAAGTCCAACGTATCCTTTCTGCCGCTTGAGGCACCTCAGCCTTCTTGCTCTTCTTGTGAGCTGATCGGAGAACTTCGTCATCGAGTGCTGATCGCCTGCACGCTCCGTGGTGTTGTTGCCCCCTTCACCTGTCTGCTGTTTGGTTTAAGGTAGAAGCTATCCTCTCTGAGCGTGCCCTCCCGTGCCTCCTCTTCATCAGCTTTGACGTTGCTTGCTCCGCCCCACGCATTTTGTTTATCACCAAGGGCTAAGACTGCCTTTCTGACCCAGCTTTCACCTTCGTGCGCAGCTGTTTCCTCCTGTCAGCGAGTCTTCGCGCCCTCCAACGCCTGCCTCCTTTCATGTGCCTACGTCATTGAAACGCAACGTCAGGCGCCATCTTGTGGGAACTGCATTCCTGCCTCACGAGTTTGATTCTCATAGCGGCACATTCACGGTGATGTGCACACCACTTCAATTTACATAAGCAAGTTGTTTATCAAAGAATTTCTGACAACGCTGCACAGTTTTCACGCTCCGGTGACAACATTTACAATTTGCTCCATAATTTATAATTAAATCAGTTTTGCTGCACACTGACCTTAAAGCATTTTAAGACTGTCACCCTGTTCATCTTTTCACGTCAGTGTGTCAACCTAATTCTTCTGTGACACACACACAGTAGAACTTATTCTTCACGATTGTGTTTTAGCTTCTTCTTTCCATCCACCATGTGTGCCTTAAGTACCTTGAACCTGGCCCAACCTCAAGCCTTTCTTCCCCTCAAATTAGCACCATGCATGCCGTGGAAAGAGTGGAAAGAGTATTTTTGTAATTACATTGAAACGGTGGAGGATGAAGATTTCACTCCTGTGAAGAAGAAAAAAGTACTTTTGTATTGTTTGGGTCCTGGTGGCATAAAAACTTACAACAGCATTGAAAAAAAAGTAAGGGAGGGTGATGATGTTTTTCAACACGCGTTGGATGATTTAGATGCCCATTTTTCCCCTATAGTGTGTGTCGCTGTGGACCGATATAAATTTTCAAGAAGGAAACAGGGCAAAGATGAGAGCATAGATGAATATGTCTCCGCTTTGAACAACCTAGCCTTAACATGCAGATTTGGGCAACTACAAGAAGAGTTTATACGTGATCAAATAGTTATGCACGCTAGTAACCCAAACATTGAAGACAAACTCTGGGTCAATGTTGAATCCCCTTTGAAGGAAGTAGTCGCTTTAGTTAAAAAATCAGAACTTACGGGGCGATGTGCCAAAGCAGTTCTGGATGAGCCTAACATGGTAAAAGCAATTAAGTCATCCAATGCAAACAAATTGAGGTCGAAAGGTATGACTCGTGAAAGTCCTCGTGATCTTCGAAAGAAAAGTGAACATCTCACATCTAAATTCGTTGATGAGAAGATTCACACAGAACGCAAGTGTTATCGCTGTGGGTCTCCTTCCCATTTGGCAGACTTCATTAAATGCTTTTCTGGACAAGCTCTTTGTGAGCGAAGGATTACCCAAATGTGTGCTCACCGGCAATGGTCCCCAATTCACATCTGAGGCGTTCAAGTCCTTTCTTGAAAGGAATTGCATCACCCACCACACCACCTCACTCTACCATCCTGAAGGCAATGGCCTCATTGAACGTTTTAATCGTGTTTTAAAAGGTCACATACAATTATCTAGGAATGCTAACCTCAATTGGGAGGAAGAAATATTCAAACTTATTTGGGCCTTCAGGATTTCCCCATGTGCCAGCACCGGTACAGCACCTTTTGTCCTCACGAGATGCAGACAACCCCTAAGCAAAGACTTGGGTTGGATGCCAACTTCAAAACAAGTGGAATGGTCACCAGACACTATTAGGAACAACATAGTCAAGGCGCAGAAATGTTATAAGGATTGGTATGACTCCAAACATGGAGTAAAAGAACACTCATTTAGAATCGGGGATCTAGTGAAAGTTCACCTTGAAAGGAAAGTCAGGAAGGGAGAAAGCCGATTCACCGCCCCCCTCCACATCTGCAAACTTTACAACAATGCAGCAAGACTCAGTGATGGCAAAGTATGGCACATGAATAGGTTAGCCAGATGTCATCTTGAAGCCAAACAAACGATTCCTTTTCATAATGATAGAACCAGCAAAGACCTGTGGGTCGATTATGATGAAACCAGAAAAGACCACGTATCTATGCCTAGTAATGGGTTTGCACAAGATCACACATCTGCACTAACTCCACTGATTGTCACACATCGGACCAGTTTGTTGATGTCAGTCCTCGCACACCGATGCGAAATCGGAGTTGTGAGGGTGATTCACATTCTGACTCTGAAGTTGCATCTGACGGTCAGTGCCTCAGTGGAAGGTTAGGTAGAACCAGTAACGATTCCCACTCAGACACAGAAAGTGCATGTGACCCTCACAGAGCTAAGGGTAGGTTTGGCAGAACCATCAACAAACCTAAACGTTATGATGATTTTGTTTGTGATTAACAGTGCACAATTATACACTATGATTGCATTTGGTATTGTAATGTCGTTTAAGCATTCAAGGGAGGAAGATGTGTTATAATGCTTATTTGTAACATGTTCATATCACAGGCTGTAACCAGCGTGTGACATCCGTTGCCATGAGCTCTCCTGCGTAAAGAGCACCCTTGTTCTCCTCCCCTCCCATTGGCTGCCCCAACATTCCACCTGCCCTGGGGTTCCCTGTTTACAACGGTTAACGGTCATTGTATGTCACTAGACTATTACTCCGCACCTTGTGTGGGGCTGTCATGAATAAAGCTTCTTACTCATTACGATTTGAGTTACTTGCTACAGGCACTACTCAGAGATCTTACCTCTCTTGAATCATTCCTGAAACATGGAATATACAGACGGCTTAATAACCAACAGCAGTCTTTGAAACCGCCACATATGTCTGCCGGAGAATCTGAGCTGCGTACACAAAAACACTGCTTGAAATTTGGTCTCCTTCAGCAAAATCACCTATCTGCACATAGCATGAGAATAGTCATAAAATCATTCAACACTACTATCTCATCCCAACTCTACTCCATGCAATGTTTGGCTCACCGAAGGAGAGTTAGAGGGGTTGTAGAGAGAGTGGAAGGATGGCCCTTAACTGCCGGTCCTGTGGGCAGGTTCAATCCTTCTGGAAAGAGATCATGGAGCAAATTAAATTAGGGGGGGCGTGGCCTGCATCTGATGGGAACGGACGTGAGTTAGAGAGCTCTGCTCGCCGCTTCCCCATAAGCAATCATCCTGAACCCCACACTCAGCGGGGGGAACCAGAACTCACGTTGCTGGACGCCAGACTGTTCCTGCGCCTGAGGCAGAGCTCCGAAGCCCCATGGTAGCGGCGTTTAGGAGTAAATTGGTGATCGACTGATCTGACGGGTCCGTGAGCAAGATGACGGCTGGGCTGTGATCGCTGCGGGCACTCCTACGCTGCGGAGCTAGCGGATACACTCAACCTGGGGGGTGCCCACGCTGATCGGAGGGGCCCTGCGGAACATGGCAGAGATGAAGGGAACATGGATCATACTGCGTCTTGAGGCCAGCCCTTCTATGAAGACCCGTGATTACACTTACAGGAACGACAACACAATGGCACCCATGCAGTGAGCGCCCTAAGGTGCCTACCATGGTAGTCCGGAGACTGACTGCGGCGGATCCCAGCTGACCTCCTGAATTAATCTGGACCCCTGTGAGTACCGGTGTGGTTCTATTGTGTGCTGAGGTGACTTGGGGATATCTACACTGAGAGGGCGTGAGTTCCGCGGGGCCGTCTGCCAGATGGAGTCCACTTGCTAACTCCTGCCGCGACTCCCCCTGGCGCCCACCTGAGAGACGAGTGGTGACCATCAGCGAACTTGCTCCAAGCAGTGGGGGACCCAACTGGGTCCCACCGGGGGAGAAGCCGGCGGAAGGGGACGGCAATTTGGCTGCTGCAGTTCCCTGGCTGGACCCCAGTGGGCTCGTCCGCGTAGGGCGCAGAGAATGTGGGAGTCCCAAGGTGGCCGCTACTATACATCGCTGGCTGCCGACGGCGGAGCGCCCCTACCAGCCACATTGAGTCCAGAACTATGAGTACACCCACCGGGCCCCGCAGTGCGCAGCGGCAGCTGAGGTCTCACCTACAGCGAGGACTGAACTAGCGGGGAGGCGACAGAGTGGTGCCCGTGCACTGACTGTGACAGGGGGAAAATGGAGGCCTGTGGCGTCACCCAGAGCCCTCCCCGCTGCAGCGCCTTACAAACTGGGAGAAGGCGGCATTCTGCATTTGCCTGACAGAGCTGATAGGCGAGCGGGAGCCCTGGGGCTGGTGAGCGTAAAAGTGAGGTGCGAACTGCGCCCTGTCTGCCTTCCGGCGCAGGGAGAGGTTTGCAGGCGGCCTGCACTGTGGGAGAACAGGCAGCCCATCTCCCAGAAGCAGCTGAGGTGACTGCCTTGCGGTGGGAGCCACGGGGGTCAGCCGGGCCTAGGGCCCTCACCTGGGTGTGATGTGGAGGCTGGTGGAGCCGCCGGGGAGGAGAGTTTCTGGGCTATGGTGGTGATATTGGGCTTGCGGTGGGGGACCACGGAGGTCGGTTGAGCCTAGGGGCCCTCACCTCCCCTCGGCCTGGGAGTTGTGGAGCTTTTGGCACACTGGGCCCACGTTTAAGTGGATGCCGCCTCTGCACTGTGGTTGGAGACCACCACCAGGCACACTGACCACCAAACACAGGGGAGGCAACCGAAAACTATGCGGCGAGTGCACGGACTGCCCTACATCCAGTGACAGAGGACTGTGAGATCACCTTCGGCGAGGGGAGTACCTCTGGGCACCAGTTACCCACAACCCGGTGAGTGGCGTATCCTTACCCTAAGCCAATAAATAGAAGGCGGCTGCTGGGAGTATTACTTCCAAGGCCCACGGGCCTCTAAGAAGGGGGTTCCTATATCTGTGGGACTGTTCAGCCCACAACTCATGCGGTAGGCGAACCAGCCCGGGACAGTGGCGGTATCTTGATTGCGGAGCGAGGAGACAAGTGGTGGCTAAGGTGACCTGGAGGAACTGGTAGAATCCCACTGAGCTGACCACAGGGAGCACAAGACTCAATTCGCCATCACGTCGATGCGCCACGACCGAGGAATGGGGAGAACACAGAGGAAGCGGGGGTTTGCTGTCCTCAGCATCGATGCGCCAGGAACTCACTCTGAGGAGCAAGAGGATTTGCCTACAACAGCGGGAACCCCATCCTCTCGCAAGCCCACCCTGGCTGATATCATGCAGGCCATAACAGCCTCCAGAGAGGCATTGGAGGGCAAAATTGATGCTATCGGGATGGGCCTCAACCTGCTCAAAGATGAACATCGTAAACTTAAGGACACAGTGTTCAGTAATGAAAAAGAGTTGAATGGCCTGCCAGATACAGTTCAGGAAATGCGCCGCTCCCTCACTGTCCTGGAATTTAAGGTGAAAACTCTGGAAATGAGGGCTGAGGACAGCGAAGGGAGGTCACGACATAATAACATCTGTGTCGTCGGAATACCGGAAAAATTTGAAGGAACAAACATGGTCCGATACTTAGAAGACTGGCTCAGGGCTAAAGTGGATCCAATGGGTCTTTCGCCCTTTTACGCCCTGGAATGGGTGCACAGAGTTCCAGCTAAATTGCCGAAGCCAGGGGCTCCTCCCCGTCCTGTTGTGGCCAGACTCCTACACTTCCGAGACAGGGATCACATTTTGCAGAGTGCCCGCCAAAAGAAGGACCTGCGTATCGATAATAGCACCATCATGATTTTCCAGGACTTCACGAGGGGAGTGCAGCGCAATAGGGCCTCCTTTGCTGCTGTTAAAGGAAAACTGCGGAGCTTGAACTTGCCCTATGCCATGCTATTTCCCGCCTGGCTCCGAGTGGCGGACCCTACAGGTACTCGTTTCTTTGACACGCCACTAGATGCTTGGGACTGGATCGACTCTTGTGACCCGGGGGGTCGTCATACTCCAGCATTTGGGACCCCGCAGCATAGCGCTCGTGCCCTGGGGGCTAAGACCAAAACTCCTTCGCCTCGAGAACTCAACCTGGAACGTCGCAAGGCACTTCAGTCGGTGATGTCACACAGTCAAAAAAGCCCTGGTTTTCCTCTAAGCGGAAGTGGTCGCCACACTAATAGGTCGGAGTCCTTGCCCGACCGCAGCGACAATGACAGCCTCGGAGCGGATATGCCAAAGATTACACCTCAAACAGCTGATGATCTCATCTGATGCTCTTGGAATGGAAATCAATATAGAGGCTTTGTGGGGCGCACCATCATGTGCTACTGATGCCAAGTCAGGGGAATTCTGCTTTTCCTGAAGTGTATTCTGAGAAACTTTCTGCTAATGACAGGGATTTGTGAGCTGACATATTTACGGGGAGGCGGCGACATGGGGTACTTATCGCGGCACTTGTCGAGTGGCCACCCCCACAGCTACTTTTGAACGATGGTTTGCTTTACTATGGTTTGGACGGAGACTCTTTGTTGGATGCCTGTCCTGGGGAGGGGGAGTTTGGGCTGTTTCTGTAGTTGTTTTTTTTAAGGGGGCCCAGGCGTGTCATGGGGATGAAGTTTTTTAAAGGTTGCCCCCTTAGGCCACACCAATCGGATCCCCATTAGGCTTGACGTGTCTTTCGTGGAATGTGAAGTTCATCTATGGTCCGGTGTCATAAAATCCAGTCCTATTTGATCCGAAGAGGCATTCAGATTGCATTCCTCCAGGAAACCCACATGTTAGCACAAGAGGGAAAGGCGTTGTAACACCGATGGAGGGGCCAGGCTTATTACACCTCATACCCCGCATATGCGAGGGGGGCGCTGATATGGATTAGGGCGGGAGTCCCATTCCAGTGCACAACACAACTAATAGACCCGGAAGGCAGATGTAAGGGACCTTGCACTTGGTAGTATCTATGCACCCAACTCGGACCAACCGGCCTTCTTCTCCCTTCTGTCAGGAAAACCGGCGACCGTCCTCACGGGGCCAATGCTGTTAGGGGGCGACTTTAACTGTACATCCGATGTTGCCCTTGACCGATCCCACCCCCCCGTCCCTAATGCACCTGCATACAAATTGGCTGATTCACGGCGTCACTGGCAACAGAAATGGGGCTTATTTGACACATGGAGGGCGCAACATCCAATGACCTGTGATTACTCCTTCTTCTCAGCCCTCCATGAACTGCATGTCAGGCTAGATGCTATACTGTGTTCACCTGATGCCCATGAGGGGGTTAGTTGCAGCGACTACCTTACCAGGACATTATCCGACCACAACCCTGTCCTGATACACTTACAACGGTCACCTGCGTGGCCTAAAATTCCCACATGGCGCCAGCGCCCGGAGACCCTGGATGATCAGGCTTTTCGAGTCACAATCGGCACAGCTATCACTAACTATTTCCAGGATAATGACGGTACAGCCACATCCTCCCTTGTGGAATGGGACGCCTTGAAAACGGTCCTTAGGGGGAGGTGCATCTCTGAGGTGGTTGGAGTAAGGAAAGTTCTCCTCCAAGATATTAAAAGGGATGGAGAGTGCTTGCGCTCATTGGAAAAAGACAGACCTGAAAACCCGGCTAAACAACAGGAACTGATGGAGGCTAGAGAAGCAGTTGCTGCACAGGTAGAATGCCTGTGCTGTTTTGATTACAAGCAATCCATGACTCGAGTCCACTCGGAGAGAGATAAATCGGGGGCCCTTATGGCCTGGTTGGTCAACCTGGCTCGGCGGGGGTCAGTTATACTGAAGCTCAGAGGCCAAAATGGGGTGGCCCGGTACGACCAGCAGGGGATTAACGACCTATTCTTAGACTACTATACTGAGCTCTATCGCAGTCAACTGTCTCCAACGGAGGAGGAGTTTCAGGGGTTCATGCAAGTGATTAAGCTACCCAAACTAGACGAGGAAACAGCAACCTTATTAGGCCACAAGGTCGAAGTCAGAGAAGTGCGGGGAGACATCAAGAGCATGGCCCATAATAAAACGCCAGGTACCGATGGCCTACCAATAGAATTTTACCTTGCATACATTGACTTCTTAGCTTCCAAGCTCGTGCAATTGTATAATGATGCCAAGAAGCTTGGCAAACTCCCAGCCTCCACCAGAGAAGCGATCATCATTTCCCTACTAAAGCCGGGTAAGCCGGCATGGGACAAAACTGTGTACAGCCCCTTGTATTGTATTGTATTGTAAGCAGTATTTATAAAGCGCAACAATCACCCAACGAGTACCTCGGCGCTACAGTACATGATTCATTATCAGATGGCAAGGGGGAAAGCGAAAATAAAGCAGATGGAACATTTCCAGAGCTGTCAGGCTCTGGGAAACAGCCATATTTTAAGCTTTCTTCTGAATTCTGAACTGCAAAAGATCATGAGATTGTCTGAGTTCCAAAGGAAGGCTATTCCAGAGCTTAGCTGCAGCAAAGCTAAAGGCCCTACCCCCTGACTAGTCCATGCTCAATCTCGATTATAAAATTCTAAGTAAAATCTTGGCCTCTTGTCTGCTTCCTTACATGACCACCCTCATACATGTAGACCAATCTGGGTTCATCCCCACTAGAAAGACAGTGGTTAATATCCGAAGGCTCATGCGCATACTGGATGCGGACACTTACTGTGCGGATACTGCCACAATATTTTCAGTGGATATAGAAAAAGCCTTCAACAGTCTTGAATGGGCTTTCCTTTTTCATGTGATGCGGAAAATGGGACTGGGGCTGGGTTTGTGGGCTGGACGACTCTCCTCTATGCTGACTCCTCCACCCGAATTAGAACAGGGGGGCTGGTCTCTGATGCTTGCAAGGTGAGATGGGGCACGCGCCAGGGCTGTCCCCTCTCCCCATTACTGTTTGCATTGGCGATGGAGCCCTTAGCAGCACATGCCAGAATGGGGCAGGCATACCGGGGGCTTGATATAAATGGCCAGCTTCATCATATTGCATTATATGCAGATTACCTTTTACTGTTCCTAGCGGACGTGGGAACAGAACTCTTGGGGGCAAAGAGCTTACTCCAAGATCTTAGCAGAGTGGCAGGTCTAAAGGTGAACTGTTCAAAATCGCCTGGGAAGACAGATGTCTCCCTTACCTGGGCACCCATATTTACCACAAGCAGGAGGATATCCTTGAGAGTAATATCGGGAAGGCCATCAGAGGGGCAAAAGCCAACTTCGAATTTTGGGGTTCTCTGCCGTTATCAGTCGCTGGCCGAGTGGCCCTTCTTAAAATGATAACCCTCCCGTGGTTCTTGTATTACTTTGTGACCCTGCCAGTCTGGATCCTGGCGGCGTACTTCAAGCAGCTCCGCTCCATGGTCACGGCCTTTCTCTGGGGCAAGGGCAGACGCAGGGTTGCGCTTAGCACACTCATGCGACCAAGGGCAGAGGGCGGCTTAGCAGTCCCGAACTACAAAACCTACTATTTGGCAGCGCAATTCCAATGGCTTACACAGTGGGTAGTGAAGGGGACCAGAGGCGACAGTGGGCATGGAGGGGATTTTGGAGCCCTGATGCAGCTCTCCCGCATCATACTGAGACTCCCGGTTAACACCCAGGAGTGCGCCACGGCGCGAAAATGCTGGCACAGATATTTGCGTAGAGCTTCCATTACACGCCCTTATGCACCGGAAATACCGTTGATAATGTGTCGCACCCTCTCCCCTGGTGGGACTTGGCAGAGGTTGGAAGACTGGGCGGAGCGGGGGCTGTCTACCATAGGAGACCTGTTTGAGGAAGGGGCCATGGTCCTGGTTAATGACCTGCAAACTCACTTTGATCTACCTGGGGGTGATTTCCTGCAGTACACGGCCCTCACTGCGTCTATCAGGAAGCACTGGGGTACAGGGCTTTGAGAACCACCAACTTCCATGGGCTGCCAATACGTAGTGCTAGCGGCAGGCACTTTTAAAGCTGTGACATGTCTCTATCGGCGCATGACGCTGGAATTCTTACTCCCCCTAACTGACCTAAAACACAAATGGGAGATGGATATAGGGAAGGACATCCCAGATAAGGCATTGGAGGCAATAGTAGAGAGAGCCTGGAAGAGCACGAGAAACGCGAGGTTTCAGCTGGTACATTTCCATATCTTGCATAGAGCATACCTCACCCCAGCAAAATTACATGCGGACTTCCCGGACCACTCGCCGGCCTGCCCGAGATGTAGCGCAGACAGCGCGGATTTTAATGATATAATGTGGGATTGCCCGTCCTTAGACAGTTACTGGGAGGAGATAACGTCAGTACTAGCAAACCTTACGGATAGGGACCTCGACCCAACCATGGCTAATTGCGTCTTGCACTGGTTTCCCCACACGTCCAAAAACAAAATTACTAGTAAATGCATTGATCTGGGTCTGCTCCTGGCGAAACGAAACATCACCACTCATTGGAAGGAAAGGCAGGGCCCTAATGTGGCAATATTGGAAGGCAGAATTCCTAAAATGGGCGGATTGTGAGGGAGTGCTTCGGTTACAGATAGCGAGGAGAACTGAGAGTGATAAGGCACTGAACTGGGCGAGAGCATGGGAAGCGCTCGTAGTCACGTTTAACTCTCCAGACGAAGAAGAGGATGAGCCATTAGTAGAGGACCCTGGGGCAGCTGTGCTCTAACATGTAACCAGTGATAAGATCCCGTTGATCCGAGGCCTCGCACTTAACAGGGAAACACACCTAGCATGCTAGGAGGCACCTGGTGACAGTAGCCCCTCACAAAATGTCCTCGCAACACGCAGACGCAAGATTCCATGGCTTGTTGCACCCTGCAATTAAATGACATGCCTGGGGGGGTGGGAGGGAATGGATGGGTGGGGGATTAGTTAGAGTTGGGATCTGTTACTGTTACTGCTTGTAACTAACTAACATGGAAACATCGTGCAGTGCCTTGCTAGTTGACCTATATATTCAGAGGTGCCCTGCTTACCGAACTGCACTGCGATTCTGCTACATGTCAGGGGCATGTAACCACAACCCCTTTTCTTGCTTGTTTGGAAAAACAATAAAATAAAATAAAAAATTAAATTGAGCAAATTAAATTATTAAAGTCCATAAACCTTCCTTTTAAATATTAATAAGTCATCCCTATGTGGGTTCAGTAGTCCACTAGTAATGGTGCATGGTATTTTAAAAGAAGGGAATGTAGAAATTCAATGTTATCCTGTCCTCACAGTGGCTAGCCTCCAGAAGCTATTTTCACTGTGGGAGGCCTAGCTGTCATATGTAGAAAACCTGATTTTAGATTAAAACCCTAATAGTGTATCTTGGGATCAGGATTAGCTACAAAAATAATTAAATAACTATTTTAATGGTGATTACAATACAATTTAATGGTGAAGTTGGATGTTGAATAAATATTAAAGAAAAGTAACTTGTATAAAGTTACCTTTTCCCTTCCTGGAGTTCCTGGGGGCTAAATTTGCATTTGTCCTCCAACTTCTACCAGCTAATAATTAGCATCTGAATAAGAGTGAAAAAGCTATGAAATGTGTGAAATGCCTCCCAGGAGCAAAACAATGCTTCCCTGAATGGGCAAAGATGACTCCTCTGAACCTCACATAATATGCAGGGTGGGGGCTCTGGGCAACCTTTTTTGATATTACAGTGTCAAATCTTGCTTGACACTGTAATGTTTGCTGTTTTTACATACACCACTCTGGGACTCCCTTGAAAGTCAGAGAACAGGAGGGCAAGACAGTTATTGGTTATCCTCTGTCTGGTTGCTGATGAACACTATTTTGTTCTACCAGATGTCTGTCTCTGGGTTAATTGGGGGTAGAGTGGCTGCTTCAAACTGAATTTTTGTATTAGATGTGGGAGCCCATGTTTAGTGTAGCTGAAGACTTTCACCATTTTGAAAATGCCCTAGGCGGGTAGGGTTGGCCCCAGGAATATTTTCCTCATTGCTTAGGGTGTGTCCAGGATGTCATTTCCACCCAATAGCTCATGCCAAGCATAAATGTGGCACTACTAGACACCCACTTCAGAATATTGCTGAACCTGAGGAAGAACAGAAGAGGACTGGACCTGCTGTCTGTGATCTGAGAGAAGCACTAAAAGACTGGACCTGTTCCCTTTTGTACTCAAGATTAAGAAGTGGACTCTAAGTGGCATAAGGATCACCTCCTGTTCAGGCTACATGGATAAACATGCTACAAGTGGTCTTTTGTTCAACTGCCCAGCTGACCAGTGGCATCCTGACCTAGATGGGATCCTGCCTTAGGCCTCTGCCTGACACAGTGGTATTTTCTAAGGGCCTTCCCTGCGGCTCTGGGGAGATTTAGAAGTGTATTCCTGTGGTGGATTGGGACTTAAAGTACTTTGTATTCCTGTGGTGAATTGGGGCCTAAAGGATTAAGTCAGGAGGTAAAATATTTGACCAGGACCCAACTGGTTGATGTACTCAACCTGACCCCCATCATGGTCAGCCTCAAATTGTGCCTATGTCCAGGTCTATGGCATCCATCGACTGTCATTGGTATTTTTTGCTTATTGCCACTATTCCTACTTAAATTTTAAAAATACATATCCCCAGTTCCCCTTTTTGGATTTTTGTCATGTTGTGTATTCAATTTCCCTCTAGTTTTCTAATTTGGGTTGAGATTTTTTATTGTTTTGCAATTTGACAATTTTACTTTTTTTTTATACCTTTATTTTTCATTTTCAAAAACAGTTAGCAACGGTACAATATTGTAAAATATCAGAGTACAGGTTGAGTACACAGGGGCAAAACGCTGACTTAGGACGAATTATACCATTTTTGCATTCGGTAAGAGCACTTCAGGAGGCCATCACAACCATACTTCACTCTACATTTTTATAGTATCATCCATAAGGGACAACCCTATTCAGTCACCCTCATCCTCCTCTGCATTCTCATCAGAGCTAATGCACTCTGCGGGGTCAGTGGGTACAGCCGACTGTAAAACAGCAGGACTGAACTCCCTCCAATCACTCAAGTCAATCACCAATTTATCATCCCTCCTATTCAATTTCATATGCAACTCTTCAGCCAGGGCCCATTCTAATAAATCTCGCCTTCAGTATTCCACTGTGGGGAAGTGCTGTCCCATCCAAGTAATGGGCACCCTACGTCGAGCTAACATTAAGGCCAACTGCAAGAACTTATATGCCATCTTACGCTTCTTATGTATTTTAATGTGGCCCGATAAAGATTATAGTAGAGTGCCCTCGATGTGGAGGCGTGAAATCCTATGCAAGTTCTGACACTACCTGTGCACAGTAGCCCTGGACCTCAGGGCACCACCGTCTTAGAAAGTTTAGAAAGCCTGAACTACTGACACCACATCTTGGACAATCATCAGATCAGTTTATGTAGTGCAATGTCGTTGGGGTCACATATGTTCTTTGAAGAAAATTATAATAAATCAGTTTAAATCGGGCATTGCAAGACACATGCATGTGAGCCCTGCAATGGCTGTCCACTCACTGTCCACCAATGGGTACTGAGATCCGTATCCCAAGCCACACGTGCTTTAGGTAATGGACTGAACAAATCCTGTCTCATGGCCCTATATAGGTGGGTTATCAAGTGGCATCCTGTGCCACAGGATAGTAGTATGTCTAGTGTATGTGTGGTCTGTGGGGCATCTGGGCATGTGGGCCAGGTCGTCCTGGCAATATTGGTCAGTCCCGCGTAGTGTAACTATTGTCCCTGTACTAGCATAAAAACTTCCCAGGCCTGCTCATCTGTAATGAAGAACTTGCCTGGCTATAGGTCTCCCAACATCTCGCACCCACCCTCCTCCAAGCTTGAAAGGACATATGCCCCATCATTTGTCAGGCCGGGGCTGGTATCCATACTGGGAGTTCCCGATGGAAGGAGGCGTATTCCAGTACTATTTCAACATACTGTTGTCAGATGTGTGGCCTAATATGTATGGTAGGTCCCTGCCGACTCCCGATCCCTCCATTAGGGCCACGGGCAGTTGATCTACTGTCACTATTCCCGCTAACAAGCATTCCTAGTTACCTCCATCGTCAAACCACCTGACTGCATGCTGCAGGTGTGCAGAGTAATAATACCGGTCAAATCTGGGTACCTCAAGACCCCCTCATTATACTGCTGGCAGAGCATGCTCAATGTCACTCTACTACGCCAACCAGCCCATAGCAACGAGATAACTGTGGACTGAAGTTATCTAAAAAACATCTTAGGTATGGGGCATGGTAAGTTCTGCAACATGTACAGGCATCGGGGTAGCACCACCATCTTAGATACCGCAAGTCTGCCCATCAAGCACAATGGTAGAGTATTTCAGGGAAATCTATAACTCAATCCAAATTTAAATAGAATACCTGGGCATTAGCATGTGACACTTGTATGCCCAATAACGATAGTGGGCAAGTACCCAGCGCAGACCAAGCCTCAGGAGTCAATCTATAGGTAGGGTGGCCAATTTTGCCAAGGAGAATATTAGAGATTTGGCTCGATTAAGCCTAAGACCTGACAAGTCTCTGAAGTCCTCCAAAAGGTTTAACATCTTAGCATCCTGTGGCGAGGCTATGTAAAATAGGGCAGCATCCGCATACAGTGAGACAACAGTCATCCAACACCTGTCATGCCAAGATCGCTAAGGGTTCTATTGCTAAGGTGAATGACAGTGTTTACACGAGGCATCACTGCCACATTCCTTGCCCCATCAGAATGGTTTCATCTAACTCGTATCCTCACACTCAGTGCCACATAGAGCAACTGAAGCCATCGACTAAATTGCGGACCTATTCCCACAGGCAATTTGACGTTATTACTGTTTTGGTACTGCCTAAGTAATTTACACAATGGGGAAGTAGGTCAATGGTTCTCAAAGTGTGCAGGTGGGTTGAATCCATGTTTAGAGTAGTGGTCAATCGCTCCTGTGTATCCTGAGGTTCAGAAAGAGTCCTTGGGGTGCAAATTATTTTCAAGTGATTGGTCTGAAATGATGGGACACGCCGTATCAAACTCTTAAAATGGAACTTAATATTTTTAAGTTCAGGAGACCACTGAAAACCTGCCTGTTCAATCTTCACCTGCAATAATTCTTTCCTAATTTTGAAGTGAACTTTATTTATTGGGTCTCGCCTGCCAGACAGTGTGGCCATACCAGAAACTTGCAGTGGGCTTAGAGCCCACTCATTGCTTGTGTTTTGCAGCAGTTCCGCATAAATATGTTCAAACGTGTTATAATTTATAGAAGCTTCACATCATCAATGTCTAATAGCAGTGTTTAATTTGTGCTGGTGTTTGCCAGTGCTCTGCAGTGGCACTTATTTCATAACATAGTCATATAATTGCGAGTTCACCACATTGTGGCGCTGATTGTTGACTTTTAAACATTAGCAAACAGTTTAAAATTTAAATAAATATATTAAAAAAAAGAATGCCACTACGTGCAGGCTATTCTAACAGATGTGGTTGGGCAGGAATAATCCAAATATTCACAAATATAGGCATGTAATGGTAAATCAATAGACTTTGGCAGCTCTGGCAGGGACAGTGGGAGGTGAAAGCTGCAGAGGCTCCCTGAGAAACATTTTGGGTCCTAACAATAATTTGATTTTTACAAATGAAACATTGATTAATAGCGCAGTGTTCAATGACGAAGAACGTTAAATAGTTCTACCCAGTGCTGGCCATTACTAGATGGTTTTAAATGTAGAGATATTTTGCTGTGGATTATAGTGATGGATGGGTGAGAGACTGGTATCTTTGCTGCAGTAAATTGTGCATATTTCTTGTTTACACTGTGTCAGAGCAGAGAGCTCCTTGTTTCCATTCCTTTTTAATTTCATCCTGATGATTTCTGAACCATCCTACACAAATGTCTTTTACACGATAAAACTATAAAATACCTCCCGTAAACAGGCCCTCCATCTTTCCCGTTTGTTGTTGACTTTGTGTACTGTGTGTTGAAATACATTTTGCGATTAGTTCACTGTCCTCACCTACCAGACCAGCTTAAGACTCCTTGAGAGCAGCGAATAACAGCAACAGAGAAGCATATGCAGGGCAGAGCTGTAAAACCATTTCTGCTCACGCCCCATAAGTGCTTACTTATCCACTGCCCTTTGTATATTCACTGATGAGCACACTTTATGACATTCACAGTCTAAAGGCGCCCAACACTGAGCAATATGTTAATCACACCTCTTTTACCAATTCATAATAATTCATACATACTATGTACTAGCCTATCTCGAGTGAAGAGGCTGCAGGATATTTCTTACACACGCCATGCTGGGACAGGAAGGCCAGTGAGTAGAATTTTCCCCAGCTATATACAAAGATTTCACTTGTTTTCCATGAACACATCATCCTCATTTTTAGGTCTCGCTTGACCCAGCGCATGCGCTGATCTGGCAAGACTTTTTTGAGGGCTCAAAAAAGTGCTACCATGGCCAGCCTGGAGCTACAGTGCATGTGCACGGGTGCGCGTGCCGCTCTTGATCGGATTACTTTCACTTTTGCGGCCACGATCACTTTCGCGGCCGGTTTGATGTTCTCCCTGAGCCAGTTCCGTGACCATGTGCAACTTCCTGAATCAGCAAAAGCCTGACTCTAACATACACTCCTTTGTGACGTCGCCACAATCCTACCTTGTGCGGTTTAGTGTTTGTAGATATATTATGCTCTCTGTGTCCACGTACCATGCAGAGGTGTCAACTTTGGTCCTCTAGTTCATGAAGTTTACCTCACCGTTAAGCGAGCGGTGTCTTGCGCGCTGACTATTGTACGCAAAGAAAAAATTTGTAAACATGTTTTAGATCTGACGAAAGAACAGCTTTAATTGCGTGGAAAGACCTAATGTCGTTAGGGGGACGAGTCCGCAAAATAAAAGGGAGAACTGAGCCAAAGCCAACCCAAAGGTCGGGCCTGGTTCGAAGAGTCTGTGCACAAATGCTCCATGAAATGTAAATTGTGAAGCAAACATCATAGAAACATTTGAAAGTCTCTTCCAAATGTTTTAAAAAAGCAATTTTTTAACACGTGTAAGCTTTTCACCTTAGTAGATCAGATTATATCACCAGGTTAGTATCTTTTACCAATTGTTTATTCCCTAGAATTCGAAGTTACTCTATATTTTAAACTAATGCGCTGTTTGGAGTCTTTAACTGCAAATAGGAAAGAACACTTCCACTCCAACAAACGGGGTGTCCGAATGACTTACGACTCTACGTTTAGCCAAATTGAGCAATGTCTGCCGAATCCACGTGGTTTTTCCACAGCATATTGAGTCATTCTGAGACCGCGTTTGTTGGAGTAGAACGGTTCTTTCCTTTTTGCAGTTAAATACTCCAAACAGAACAGCGCAATAGTGCCTATGCTCTAAGCCATTGGAGGGTGGATATCAGTTCTGTATCCTGAGGAGAATCCCACAAGGGATGATGTAGGATGTTTCGAAACTCGTTGACCATTTCTAGTGGGCCTACTGTCGCAATTGAAAATTGTTTTAAATACAGAGTGACTTTGAATTCCAGGGAATGAACAATTAATTGGTGTAGTAAAATATACTAACCTGGTGAAAGAAGTCTTGAGTAGGCAGAGGCTCAATGTATATAAAATTAGACTGCTGGTCTGGCGAGACTTTTTGTGAGGGCTCAAAAAAGTGCTACCATGGCCAGCCTAGAGCTACAGTGCATGTGCGCGGCCACTGGCGCCGCGCTTGATCGGATTACTGTCACTTTCGCGGCCGCACGGCTGCTTTGATGTTTGATTGCGATTGCGATCACTTTCGCGGCCGCACGGCCGCTTTGATGTTCTCCGTGAGCCAGTTCTTTTTTTTATGTTTATTACTTCTATGTAAAATGGTGGCACCCGTGCTTTAGCTTAAACATCTTAGGCTAAAGTCGGGTGCTGAGATTGCTTCAAAAGTAAAGCAATAGACAATTTTTTACTTTTGAAGCAATCTCGGCACCCGACTTTACTTAAGATGTTTAAGCTAAAGCACGGGTGCCGCCATTACTACAGAGCAGTAGTAAACCGAAACAAGCATTGGCATAGCCAATAGGTCTCGCTTTTGGAACCTTATAAGTATTTAGTTATGCAAGTGTTGCATGGCTAAACACTTATAAGGTCCCAAAAGCGAGACCTATTGGCTATGCCAATGCTTGTTATTACTTATTACCTATATCCTCATTTTTATTACTTATTACTAGGGCTCCCGGTTTCCTGGTATGTATTTTTTGACATTTCTGTCTGTATTTATCCATATTTATTTTTTGCTAATTTTATCCTTATTTACCCATATTTATTTTGGGTTTTGTGGAAAAATGAAGCTGAAATTAGTATATTTCCACATTTATTTAACCGGTAAATATACACTTATGCTTAAATGCCTACTAAGTTTAAATTTTGCAAACACACAAATATGCATATTTCAGTGTCAACTTTATGCATATCTACTGCTGTCAAAACCTCTTTACTAAAATTCCTTTCTTTTTTAGCTCCATTACCTATCAATCCACACAGCTATTGGCCTGGCAGTCATGGCAGACAGTATTTAGAATTACTCAAAAAGCAACCCGATTCCCGTTTTTATCCACATATAAAACTAAATACAGGGGCGTGGCCAAGATGGCGGCGTGAGCGGACGTACTGCTCCAGAGCCCCCGCCGACGGCCTGCCCTAGCACCGGCTTCTTGGCCGTTTTAGCTGCTGTCGGCCCACGCATTGCGAATGGTTTGGTCCCGACATTGCTGAGCTGTCATCCAGGGGCAGTAGCGAAGACGCGACGTGCGCGTTTCCACGGCAGTGAGACAAAGCACAGACGGAGTGACGCACCGCCGGGGCCGTGAGGAGAGGCCTGGGGTCTGCAGACGGGCCGTGAGTGGCCCGGAGAGAGGAGCATCGGTCCCGCATAACCCGGTGGGAGCAGCGACCCATATCGAAGACCCAGACCCGCCGGAGGCGGTTCGGGCAGCTGCGGAGCTGCAGTGACACCGTGTCTGAGACCCAGTGGGGCACTGAGGAGTGAGAACCTGAGACGCCATTTTGTGGAGATGACTGCCGCTCCCGGGCTCACACGGAGGCGAGTGTGAGCTCCCCAGTGACTGCGGTGCCCTTCAGTAGAGAGACGGAGGAGCGGGTTCAGTGGTACTCCCTGCTGCAAGGACGAGCCTTCGGGGGTCACGAGATGGGGTGACCACCGAACACCAGACTACAGCGACTAGAAGGCGGAGTGAGGAGCTGCCCGGGTCTAGGCCTCCTTCCCGTACTGTCTGGAGAGAGCGACGAGCCGGAGGGGCGCCCAAGGACCGGGAAATAGAGACCGGCCCGGTGAGTGACGCTGCGGGCTGCTTTGCTGTGCTGTGAGGACAGACACGACTGGCCGGACGTGCGGCGGCCGGGCTGCTGGGCGAAAGAGGTCTGACTCGCGGCCCGGCCTTGTGGGCCTCACCGGAGACACATAGAGAGGACTGCCGGCAGACAGTGAGAGGAGGGGCCGGCTAGTGCTACTACAGATTGCGGAGAGGAAGGGTTGCGTCACCGGAGGCACAGCAGGGCGCTGAGGAACAGATAGGCGGTCCGGTCCGCCATTTTGTGAAGGTGCCTCCGCCGTCCCTGGACTCACACGGCTGAAGCAGAGGGGCCCACAGTGAAACAGATGCCCCCTCCTAGGGGTGTAACAGTGCCAATCCAACTAACTTTCCGCAACCCGGAAGAGACGCAGTGTAATGTGAGGAAGGAGGGTCGCTGATCGTCGACTCACTGCGCACAGAGGTGACAAGGGAAGAGCGGTCTGTGCCCGAGCCTAGACCCGATCCTTGGGCTGAGCCGGAGGGTACTGTGCTTCGAGAGGACGAGTGAGAGCTGGAATGCGGCCCGGCAGACTGCGCGGCAGGGAGAGGGGTTGCCACCAGTGGACTGACTGTGGCAGCGAGTGGGGGCACATGGAGCAAGCGGCGGCCTGGTCCCAGAGCTCATCAAGAGTTCCACCCCTGCAGGCCTCTGCCGGGGGCAATCAAAGAGGGCTGTGGGCTGCCCTCAAAGGGGGGAGTCGGCCGGCGCAGCAACCAAGGGCTTCAGCGAGACACCAGGAGGTGGGGTGCTGCATGCTTACTGACTGCCACATGGTGACCGCCTGGACACGGGAGAGCACGACCTGAATTGGAGGCGTGGGTGTGGGTGTGGAGCTGCTGGGATGGACGGTTGGCCACGGCGTGAGTGGGAGAGCTGAAGACCCGGTCTGAGACGAATGGACAGTGCCATAGTCCAGTCGCAGGGCTGCGGGCCAGTGCGACAAGCAGGAGACTGACTGGGGATCCTGGGAGACTAAAGAGGGCCCCGTGCTGGGACGCCCGTCTAGGGAAACCTCTTAAAAGCCGGACCAGCCACTAGAGACCACGTGCAGATAGCCAGAAACCTCGGACACTTGGAGCAATGCCACGCTATGGGTGCAGCTTCGGGATGAAAGTGATGGGTGAAGGCGCCTGTCTGTGAGAACAGCAAACCGCCGGAGGATCTGGGTGTCAGCCGGAGCGAGGGCGAGTGGTCCAGCCTACTGGAGGGAGTATACAGTTAGAGACACCGAGGAACCCCACCCTGAATGGCAGCACAACCTCTGGGCCTACCGGCCCTACCGACTATTGTTCCTAACTACCCACCAACGCCAAATACAGCGGAACGGACAGACACTCTAGCCCCTGATGTTCCTTGCGGTGGGGGCCTTGCTGCCCCGGGGGAACGCGTTCAGCTCATAGCTCCTTCAATACCTGGAACGCAAAATGTCAACTTCCAGAGGACGTAGAGATAAGACTTTGAAAGATTTGTTCGCCAAGGCCCAAGAGGGTCAGCAATCCACCAGCATGGCTTCAGGCGCTGTCCGGCCCCCCTCTGAGCGGGATGATGGAACGGAACCGATTAACAAGGCATTCTTGGAATCCATGTTTGTCGCACTGAGAGAGGACATCCACACGCCGAAGAAAGAATTTACAGTGGAAATAAAGGAGGTCCGCAGAGACATGGACGGTATAGGTGAACGAGTTGCGGAGCTAGAGGACAAAGGCGACAGAAGGGACACAGAAATAGCAGCACTGCAGCAGGAAGTCCTCCGGATCCATGACCAGCAAGTTGATCTCCAGACCCACCTTGAGGATCTGGAAAACCGTTCCTGGCATTATAATATAAGGATCCATGGAGTGAAACTTGAAGATGACACAAAGGACCTTTTCAGGTATACGAGGGAGCTATTCAATCACATTCTAGGGAGGCCTCTGGAAACGGAACTCCGCCTAGACAGGGCACACAGGGTGGGCCTCCCACGTGCCTCTTCAGCTCCACCACCGGACATCCTGGTCTGTGTGCAGGACTTTTGCACCAAGGAAGAGATCCTTCAAAAAGCCCGACAACTAC
This sequence comes from Triturus cristatus, assembly GCF_964204655.1. Lineage (NCBI taxonomy): Eukaryota > Metazoa > Chordata > Amphibia > Caudata > Salamandridae > Triturus > Triturus cristatus. The sequence goes on from NC_140590.1 coordinate 564,992,830, forward strand.
ACCCTCTGACATTTCGAGATCAGACACCAGTCCTGTATCACGATTTGTCAGCACTCACCCTGCAGAAGCGTAAAACCTTTAAACCCATCACTGCTCACTTACAACGCAACATCTCCTACAGCTGGGGCCACCCATTCCGCCTGGTGTTCCGAATGGACAACAAACTCTATCAGGTGCGATCCTTGGCGGAGGCCTGCCGCTTGTTGGGCATAGATCCTCCTACAGAAGAGAATGACACGGCGAGCCACACAGCGGAAACGGACGACTCCAAGCCCCGGTGGCGTCAACAGACCCAAAGGCGCCGTGCTAGGAAACCTCCTGTAGCAGAAATCATGAAGGGCCAGCAAGCCGCACTGGAAGCAGCGTTGACGGAGCTGATCACGTCCCAACCTGGCTGAACTTCACGATATCATAAGGCCAATTGCTTATTTGTCTTTTCCCCCCGGCCGTTGGCGGGAGGGGGCTTCTCAGATCTTGACGGACTACCCCGATTCACTACACTTCCAATCACCTACGAGTGATGGACAATATGTCTTTGTTCTCTTTTTCCCGAATATGGGTTTTTTTGTGGTTTTTTTGGGGGTGGGGTGTTTGGGGGTGGGTTCCAGTGTTCCTTGTCCACCTTCCTCTCAGGGCTGGCACAGGCCCAATTCACATGGGTTCTTTAGAGTGGAAACACACCCTGTGCCTTGATAGTATCAGATTCAGCACGCCACCATTGCTTTTTATAATCTTAACAGAGTGAATGCCTGCTACCAAGCTTAAAATACTCACCTTAAATGTGAGAGGTCTTAACAATCCAGTGAAGCGCAAAGCGGTCCTTTTGTGTTTAGAGCATGCTCAAGCAGATATCTGTCTACTGCAGGAGACGCACCTTTTGTCGAAAGATTGTCACCGCCTCCGGTCCCAGAAGTTCCCAATCCAGTTATTTTCTACAGGCACTACTAAAACGGCTGGGGTTGCTATACTGGTGGCCCAGCGGTTTAAGGGGAAGGTCTTACACAAAGAGGTTGAGATAAAGGGTAGGCTACTGACTTATAGATTTGCCATAGGCGACTCCACGTTCACTATTGGTTCTGTGTATGCTCCCAATGAAGGCCAAGAGTGATTCTTTCACTCTGCTCTTACAGAGGCCTCTGCCACACCAGATCGCCACATCCTTCTGGGGGGAGATCTAAACCTGGTGCTAGACAACACCCTAGATAGATCATGTCAACGCACACACCAAACAGGCGCCCTTTCCACAGAGGGACTGACCCGTTTACATGACTTAGGATTTAGTGATCTATGGCATAGCTTCCACCTCCAGGAACGTGAGTACTCATACTATTCCAATGCGCACAAAAAATATACGCTCGGTTGGATTACTTGCTGGCATCTGCGCCTGTATACGCGCTGGCGACGGAGGCGGAGATAGGGGTCGCCTCCCTCTCAGATCTTGCCCCAGTGACAGTTGTTCTTTCCCTTCCACCAACCCACTGACCCATTAGGACATGGCGTCTCAGAGAGACACTACTGCACCGCAAAGACGTGGTCACACGGATACAGCACGTCATCACTGACTATCTCTCTCACAACTGTAACACTGACACCACTCTTGCAACGCAGTGGGCAGCACTGAAGGCAGTCATTAGGGGGGAGTTAATAGCCATCTCAGCTGCAGACAACGCTGAACGTAGACGCAAGCGGGAAGAACTCACCCAACAGACTAGGGAACTGGAGCATATGCACCAGAGAACAGGAGCCCCTTGAGTGTGGAGACACCTTAAAGCCGTGCGCCAACAACTTGCAGCTATTGATCAAGACAGGGCGGAATTTGCAGCATTGCGGCTGAGACACGCTTATTACACGGGGGGATAGGCGAGGGCGCCTGCTTGCCCATAAATTACACGAGACTAGACAGCAGAATGTACAGGAGATTCTCCGAAAGGACGTTAGGCGCGTCTCGGAGGACAGTGACATTGCTGAAGCATTTCGCACTTTTTACGCCGACCTATACGCTAGCTCTCCGCTAGAGAGCTCAACTGGGGAGGCCTTCCTTGACTCCATCCCTCTACCAGCTCTAACTAAAGATCAAGCACACTACCTCGACAAAGACATTCGGCCAGAAGAAGTTTTCGCCGCCATTTCGCGTCTCAAGCTATCGAAAACGCCTGGACCGGATGGCTTTTCCGCTGTCTTTTATAAGACATTCTGTGCCCAAGTCGCCCCTCTTCTCACTCGACTTTTTACAGACACGATCCCATATTAGGGGATCCAGTTAGCCTCCTCGCTTTCGGAAACGGCTATCACTAACTACACCCTACTGCGACAGAAAGTCTGGCGGGAACTGGGGCGGTGGAAACATTACACTTTGTCGTGGTTAGGCAAAGTAGCCGCAGTCAAAATGACCATTCTCCCACAGATCCTATATCTGTTTCGTACCATCCCTCTAAGGCCACCTTCTGGCTGGATACAGCAAACACAATCAGAACTGGCTCAGTTCATATGGAACGGTCGGAAGCCACGCCTGAAACAGAGGTTGGCAACGCTTTCCCCGGAGGGAGGGGGACTCGGACTCCCAGATTTACTACTCTACTTCCAAGCTGCACAATTGCTTTTCCTGGTGGAGTGGAGACGATGGGAGTCACAGAAACATTGGTTATTCCAGGATCAGGTGGTAGCTGGCAGACCCCTGCAGGAAATTCCATTTCTTCGCAAGCAACAAAGACCCCCTAACTTGTACGCTTCATATATCACAAGAGTCCCCATGGAGATATGGGATCAAACCAATATTAGGCACGAACTTACCACTTTCCCGTCCCCGCTCACTCCACTGATGGACAACCCAGACTTCACTCCGGGTATGGACTCGATAGCCTTTGCAAGGTGGCGGCCCTCAGGGTGCCGAACCCTCTACCAAATATACTCCGCAGAGGGAGTTATCCCTTTCTATCAATTTAAACAAGAATATGGGTTTCCGGAAACGGAGAGACTTCGATATCTGCAAGCGCGACATTGGGCGCTCAGCGACCAAGTCCGATCCATGGCAGACAGGCGCCTGCTCCCCTATAGGTACTGGCTTATCACACACACGACAGACAAAAAGCTAATATCCGACTTATACAAGATGCTGCAGGCCAGATTTGCTCACACTTACAGCTCCGGAAGGGCACGATGGGAGAGGGAACTAGGCACGCCCCTAAGTCATAAAGAGTGGGAAGGCATATACTATAGAGCACGTAATTCCGCATATCACATGGGACTCACTGACACCCTCACAAAGATAGCAACCTACTGGTATTATACTCCTGAACGTATCCATGCCATGAACCACACTAGAGAAGCGATATGTTGGCGGGGCTGTGGACAGGAAGGCACATTGGAACACCTACTTTGGGACTGCGTTCACCTCCAATCCTATTGGAAACAGGTACTGGATGAAGTAGTTGCACATTTTGACACAGAAATTCCACGATTCCCCTCATATGTCCTTCTGGGCCTCCTAAATCCTTTGAGCTATCCATTGCGCTCTTGCAGAGGCCGACAGATAGCGATTGCGCTGGGCACAGCAATGCAAAATATACTCACACATTGGCGGACTGCCCACGTCCCGACGTTCAACGGCTGGCTCCACCGCTTGTGGCAGGTACTTGGTATGGAGAAGCTCACTCTGACTATGGCAGGGGAGGGATCCAAATATATCGAACTGTGGCAGCCCTTCTTGTCCCTGTTGGCCTCTAAATTCCGGGAAATTACTTGCCCTCAATACCTCCGCTTACTGCTCCTCTCTGATACGGAACAGATGACATAGGGCTAGAGGTTGCGAATGGCCTAGATAGTTTAGGTGGTGGACTTGGAACACGGGTGGTGGGTGGGAAGGGGTAGGGAAGGGTTTAGGGGTTTTCATATTGTTTTGTTTTTCTTGTCATTTATAGTATATACAATGCTTCCTTACGGTGGCACAGGACCATTTTCACACTGATGGACTTAGCTTGTCCTTTTCGAGTCCTGGATTTAGCACTGTTAAAGGATACGATGGCTACACCCGCATGTATATTTTTTTGTATATGCTTCTAAATTTTCAATAAAAAGATTTAATACTAAAAATAAACACAGACAAGAAAATAAATGTTTTCTGTCTGTTTTTATCTGTAAAAATCTGTAAAAACGGAAAACAGGGATCCTTACTTATTACTTAGTGATATTACTTATTACTAAAGGAGTTTATCTCCACCCAAAAACATTCAGCATAGTGCATAACTGTTGCAGCAGCATCACTCGTGACCAAAAGTCCTAAACAAACTCAGCTTAGTGCAATATGTGTTATATTCCACTGTATCTACTTGGTCACTTGGACTGGCAAAGCCAAAAGGTTTGGCAGCAGCATACTAAAACTAAAAACAATTGCTGGCTTGCTGTGAGGCTCACAGGCATGGCCAAAGGCAGAGGGAGCTGGAACTCAACTCGGCAGGCAGCTAATCCTTCATTCGGCGGCGGGCACCTTTGTCATGAACCTCCGCCCTGCTATGCTCTGCTCTACCACTGACCACCTGCCACCCGCCTCTCAGACTCAGGCGGTCCGGACCACTCCGAACTCGGTGGCCGCCCTGGTGGTGATGTCCATTTCCGGCTCAAGCTCGCAACTTACGGCTCCGCCTTCCAAACTCTTGCATCTTGCATGACTCGTTCTGCTCACTCAGTCTTACCAGATGCTAGTAGACAGTAGAGCATACTAGAACTATTTGTTCCTTGCCTCTGCACAGTCTGCCTCTTTCTGTGTAGGCCTGGATGGAATTCGTGGAATTTCACTCAGCGGAATCACACAAGATTCTGCAGAGTTCCACCACTGGGTGGTAAATGCATGTTGCCCTGCCAGTGCTGCGATTTCTGCACCGGTAGCGCATTCTGGGCAGAACAATCAGTGCAAACAGCACCACTATATTTTTGAGTTGATTTTGTTGTCGCTTGAGGGAAAACCTACTCAGGAAGCAGCCCTCTGACCACCCTCGCTTCGAAAATCTCACCGTAAGTCCTCCTTGTGACCAGAAATCACGGTAGGGGACACCAAATCTCACTCGCACTCACCATATCACATTCTGAAGCAACGCCTTGTTCCCACTGTTATTGCATAGCTTGAAAAGGAAACATCTTCCGCCACGCAGCAATTGGCAGAATTTGGCGGGACCTCTGCATTACATGAGTAACACTGAGGCGCCAAAATTATCCAATTACGTTTGCAGAATCAATTTTACACCCAGGTCTGTTTCTGTGCCTCCTTTGGTAGCCCCCTTTTATTAGGTCTCGCTGAGTCAGCGTGCATACGCTGCTCGGAGAGACTTTAGTAAGGGCTTTAAAAAATGCTACCGCCGGCTACAGCTTGCAGTGCATGTGCGCGGGCGCGCGCTTCAGCAGAGGTGCCATGTGGCGTGATTATTGCTGCATGCGCACCTCTCGCGCACATGCACTGCAAGCTGTGGCAGGCGGTAGCATTTTTAGCTTGCTAATCGCTGCACCGGTGCTTTACTTTTAACATTAAAAGTAAAGCGCTGGTGCCGCGATTATAGCAAAAGTAAAGAAATAGAAACAAACATCTATCTCTTTACTTTTGCTATAATCGCGGCACCCGCGCTTTATTTTTAATGTTAAAAGTAAAGCGCCGGTGCCGCGATTATAGCAATAGTAAAGAAATAGAAATAAACATCTATTTCTTTACTTTTGCTATAATCGCGGCACCCGCGCTTTAATTTTAATGTTAAAAGTAAAGCACCGGTGCCGCGATTAGAAAGAAAACAAGCATTGGCATAGCCAATAGGTCTCGCCTTTGGGACCTTATAAGTGTTTAGCCATGCAACAGTTGCATAACTAAATACTTATAAGGTCCCAAAAGCGAGACCTATTGGCTATGCCAATGCTTGTTATTTGAAAACGTGTGGTGCAAAGAGGGCAGGGTCATTAGGCACAAAAAGAGGTAAGTTGCACAAGGACACAACATAAATAGTCTGTGAACATTTGTGTATGTCTGTGTTTGTGGGTCCTAGCACAAGTAAAGGTAGACTACTGGTGTTTCCAATGCTTGCTTTTAATTTACTGTTTCAAAATAGATACCTACGATCTTGGAAGGAGTTTTTTTTAAATTATCATCCACATCATGATGCATGTGCATTCATGCATCATTACTCTGGAGCCAGAAGCCACAATGGCTACTGCATCATGATTTAGGAACCTGCATGCGTGTTGACTTATGTGTCAAATACTACATCGAACTGTGGTCTTTTTTGTTTACGTTTAACAGCAACGTCAGAAAGCATTGGTAAAGCCAAAAGGCGCTACCTATTGGCTTTACCAATGCTAGTGTTTTTTCTTGCCATCTGTTAGGAATGTGTCCTGCATTTTCAGAACTTGAATTCACTTACAGTCTTCCATTAATGGCTGCATAAATACTATAAAATACAAATCAACATATGCCTGAACATGTGCTGATGTATTTTATTAATCAATTGCGATTTTGTTTTTGCCTTCTGGGAGCACACTAAAGCCTTAGCTTTATTACACAGTTACATGCCTTTTAAAGGGCTTTCCAGTTTGTTGTCCTATGTTGTACACTGCACCTTTTAGCTAAAAAATTCTAGTAAGCTTAACCTCATTCTGAAGTTGGCACCTCAAAGCCAGGATTTCAGAAAGTACTCAGCTCTTGCTAGTGATACATGTATCTCCTTCCCAATGCCTTCTTGCATTCTTCCCACTAGAAGTTCCTGGTACTTGCTCATTAGGTCCTCTTTATAGGTTTCTATTTTATTACATTTTCCTTGTTTAATGCACTTGCACTGAGAAAAAAGTCAATAAAAGTAGCACCCAAATGTATGGATTTTAGCATTAAAATCACCAACTGATCACAGGTAAAGCTCTGGTCCATTGATTATAGAGTAGCCCTGGTTATTGGGAATGCTAGCTGGCTATTTCTGCAATAAACGCATGTTAAACATTTATGCACTATCCTGAGTTTCTAATATATTAGTTTACAAGGGATTACAAGCTTGCACTCCTTCCTGGAGTGATCCGAGCAGTAGGTTATCTGGTATCCTGACATTTTGTTGGCCCAGCACATATGACAAACATGTGCGCCCTGAGGCTTTTCATAATGGTCTTGAGACTCAGAGCCTAACTCTGTGGTCTGGAGAAGGACCAAGCGTGCGCTCTTGTCGACATTAGTGACTGCTATCAGGACTCCATAATGCTGGAAGGGTGTGGCTGCAGGGACCAGCAGGCTGCATTTATTTTTAGGTCTCGCCTGGCGTTGCTGTGCGCATGCGCTACTCGCTCTGCGAGGGCTTCTCGGAATCAATATACTTTAAGAAGGTGAGTTTCGGCTCCGCCCGTGATTTCTATTGGTGTGCGTCATTTTGTGTCATTGGTTATGCAAAACGGTGTGTTACGATTGTAACTGAGGTTTTTTAGTCCCTCCTGGTTACCACCCTGTCCTCTTTAGTTCCTGCCCACCTGGACTGGATCTTTTACTAGCGGAGTAACACGTTCGTCGTTGTATACTCGGTGAGCACCATTTTCTTTCAGCTGCACAGCAGCCCCATGGGTGGCCGGCTGCGGTGCGTGTGGCTCGCTGGCCGGAGGTGCGCTGTGAATGTCTGTTCTTGTTTAGGACTTGTGCCCTGGCTTTGTCGTTGCTCCCTCTTGTAATTTGTGGTCTTCTTTCCACAGTATTACTGCGTGGAGCAGCGTCAAACACATTCCAGGCAGGCTTGACTCTTCGGCCTGCTGTTGATGGGGAGAGTAGAAACATCTCTATGCAAAGTGTTTGGTTGTGAAAACGTTAGCTCTTTACCCTGCCTTTGAAACGGCTGGGAGGGGCCGTGTTTACATCGCAGACTGAGTTTCTGATAGTTTAATCAGAAACGCCCCCTCCTCTGCCCTACGTGCAATGGGGTGGCTGCACACCCGGGCTCATTGAACATGCAGTGGATTGAGAGCTGCGGGGAAGGAGGGTGTGGAGAACAAACTCGAGCCTCTCAGGGCAGCGGGAAGCAGCAATGCTGTGGTGTGCCTGGATATTCCCAGCTCAATGGCGAGAGCCTGCCCGGGTTTATCCGCCCTATATGGTCACAGGAAGAGGGTGGGAGCCCGCTGCTGCAGGGAGGAGGATGGCGTGCGGGTCACAAGACACTCCCGCCACAGTGGAGTAGGAGAACTGGTTTCAGTCTTACATGAGGCTGCACGGGCAGCGACGGCCCCTTGGGTCCTGTTTCTGTCATCCTTATCCTGCACGCAGCAAGGCCCTCCTCTCGCAGTCGCTCCCTCGCTGGCGTGTATGAGTTTAGGTGGTGAAGCATGCAGTCATGCTGCTGCTGCACGGCAGCCTCGGGGTGATGAGCAGCGCGGGTCCGGTCGTGGAGGGGCGCACTGCTGACCACGTGCTCGGCTGCAGGGAACCGGGGTGCAGACGTGCGGCTGCCGCTGAGTGGGGAGCATGCTTAACTTCCAGCGCCCGCTACAGGAGGACACTTATAAACCCAAACCAGCTCTCGCGCTGTAAGGAGGTATGTGTGAGGAGGAATGTACAGCGAGCTGCGTGTTTCAGTTCCCGTGTCATGGGCTGCGTTCTGAGCACCTATGGGGGTGAGGAGGAGGGGCGCTCGGAACTGCACGTTTGCACAAGCACTCAAGTTGAAGGGCAACTTTTATGATATATTGGCTGTGCGGGTTGTCTTGACGTGCAGAATATTGAAATTAGGTTTTTTTTAATTGTATTTTTACGTTGAAATAAATGCTGGTTCAGCGCTTGTATTTAAGGGAATTTTGGTATAAAGGTTTTTCCCCCGCAAAAAGTAGCCTCCTATTACCTAAAAATGAATTGAAATATCCTTTGCTTATACATCACGCTGCATGTAACATCTGGATCATGCAGGTTTGTGCAAGCCAGTTTTTCATGCAGAGTCTGCCCCTTTGGGGTGGGAGAGGTGTTGTGGGGGGGGGGGGGGGTAACCACGGGTAGCGGGGTATTTGGATTCATGGCAGTGTGTTAACCTCTACATGCAGCATTGACGCCGAACACGTTGTTTGCCTTTTTTCTGTTGTTTTCCGCGGTTTGCACGCCCAGATCTCTTTCTGCTGATCTGCAGCCCAGAGCCGTCCACTAGGGCTTGCAACAGCATGCAGTTTCCTTTCAGAGGAAGTATGCAGCACCGACCCTCGCATTCTCTCGTGCAACCCCACCCGATCCCAGGCAGTTCCCTACTTTTGACCACAAAAAGCTGCTCCTAGAGTGATGTGACCTTACTACAGTTGTGAGTTGAGTGTGGACATCTCACAAAAAGTGACGGACTGGCCTCACACACCACCTGGTGTCATGCTTCATCATCGGCCAGTCCTCGCCCTCCAAAACCTTCGTTTGATGGAGGGCAGGCATACACCTGGAGACCGGGATGCACTTCTAAACTAAAGAGTGGGGGCCCATGGGGTAGAACGTGAAGTTAAAAATCATTATAGTTACCAAGATATTTTTAATGTGATCAGTAACGATATGATGCTAAAAACAAAATAGCGGCAGGTGGGGTGTTAAGGTGTCCCCTAGCCGTCTAGTGTGAGGTCGACATGTTTCTGCCTCCTTGGCCCGAGCGGGTCCAGGGCATTCATCAGGACCTAGATTTACAAAGAGAGGGCTCCGTTCTTACCAACTGGTAGCAAGAGAATACCACTGGGGGGAACACAGGAGGAGACACTCCTGTTCAGTTATCTGAGGCAGGGCGTCCCGTATTCAGCCTAAGGTGTTGCTCCTCGTCCGCCCGAATATATATTCGGGCGGACGAGGAGCAACACCTTAGGCTGAATACGGGACACCCTGCCTCAGATAACTGAACAGGAGTGTCTCCTCCTGTGTTCCCCCCATGTGGCAAGTAGTTTGTCTGACTAGGGCTTGAAAGTTGGAAGCCATCTAGGTAGTGGAGTGTGGCCTACGCCACATCCGCGCAGTGGTATTCTCTTGCTACCAGTTGGTAAGAACGGAGCCCTCTCTTTGTAAATCTAGGTCCTGATGAATGCCCTGGACCCGCTCGGGCCAAGGAGGCAGAAACATGTCGACCTCACACTAGACGGCTAGGGGACACCTTAACACCCCACCTGCCGCTATTTTGTTTTTAGCATCATATAGTTACTGATCACATTAAAAATATCTTGGTAACTATAATGATTTTTAACTTCACGTTCTACCCCATGGGCCCCCACTCTTTAGTTTAGAAGTGCATCCCTGTCTCCAGGTGTATGCCCGCCCTCCATCAAACGAAGGTTTTGGAGGGCGAGGACTGGCCGATGATGAAGCATGACACCAGGTGGTGTGTGAGGCCAGTCCGTCACTTTTTGTGAGATGTCCACACTCAACTCACAACTGTAGTAAGGTCACATCACTCTAGGAGCAGCTTTTTGTGGTCAAAAGTAATAATGGAGGCCGCTAGCTCCTAGCATCCCGTGCCTCCCGTTCCCCCCTCCACACTCTGTGGAGTTCTTCTAGTGATTGCCAGTTCCCTACTTTTACCCTTTAGCTGTGCTTCAGTGTCATGTACGCTGGTCTTTGAGAGCCCCACTGATTTACAAGATCTGATAAGGGAAACAGTGACACATATTTCATTTGCATGCAGTAGCTAGCTGAGCACACTGTCTCAATAATTAAACGCATTTAAGCATTTTCCTGATCAGATAGCGAGCTTTTGAAACCTACCTAAATGTTCGCACCATAAATGCTCGCACTGTGTGCCTTTGATCACTTCTTATTGTAAAAATAAACATGCTTGGCTTTCAGGTTTCTTTCAAGCTTCAGCCCGGAAAGATCTGTGCAGGTTTCCCTCAAGCTAGAGGGCCTGCATTATTGATATCAACATAGGACTCATCTGACGCAGCATGTCATCAGTGAGCTCCCACAATCCTCCACCCCAGGTGCACCCTTCACAGTGTACCTTCTCTTGTCCAGCTCGCACTGTTAACTAATCTACATTCTCCATATCAGGAAAGGTACGGCTTTTTGACGAGTGTTGTATGTGCCATTCTTTAGTTGTTCCCACCTCGCCTAAAGTATACACATTGGTGGCTCTCAACATTTTGAGCAGGTGCAGCACAAGCCTGGGATTGCACAACGCTTGGTATCCATGCATTCAAAACCCTTCCTAAGAGGTTTGTACCCGCGTGGACGTCTAGGGCATAGTTACACTATGGCGAGGCTGCTCAAATAACAATGACCGACTAGGTAATGGCTAATTCTCAGTTTATGGAACACCAAAGATTCACCGGAAATGGAGGCTCTCCACGTGACAGCAGCAGGATTCTTGAGACGCGGACGAGAAATATCAGCTAACCAAGAATGTGGTCTGAACTCACACGTTCACCAACTCATCCACCTGCACATTCATCTCACTGATTAGGCACCCACTCTTGTAAATGTCAATGCCTTTTATTTATCTGTTTTAAAAACAACACGTAAATAAAAGGCATTGTCATTTACAATGCCAATAGCTCAAAGTATAGTAAATGTGAGACCTATTGCATTGCAAGTGCTTGTTATATTTCTGGTAAAACAAATCAGAAGGAGGAGATTTGGGTACAGCCTCTCCAGAAAGTGGAATTGGATTGCATGCATTCCTGAGTCACGGGGTTTAGCTCAGACAATTATGTGTGGGAGGATGAAGAGAGGACTATCTTTGCTATCTGATTGTGACCTGTGAGCAATCTTCTAATAATGATCTATTGCTAGGCACTGATATTTGTGTAGATAGCAGGGAAGGGGAGTCATCGGATTCTGTTGTTATGGAGCGGGACTCTTCTAGGCAGGGCCTGTCCCCTTTCTCTCTCTCTCTTTGAGTGCTGTTCCACAATGTTGATGACAGCCAGATGCAAAGACTTCAAACTTCATTGTGCTCATGCATTAGGTGCTTCAGCTGGAGCCAGCATTGCCAGTCCCTGCAGTGAGAACCGTCACATCTACAAAAACTGTGTCTGGTCTGCAGATGGAAAAATGAACTATGAAAAGGAATTGCTCAAAGCTGGTTCCTGGTCATTGACAATGGGTTCAACATCCCCTGTGGAAAAAATATATAAAAGATAGACCCAAACTATCGAACTTGATTCCAGTTCCAAGTTCATCCCTTACCAAGGGAGGGCGTGAACTTCAGAGTACTCAAAGGGATGCTGAGGTCCAGGGTGTAGTGAGCCACCCGGCCACTGTAATATTTTGTAGCGCAGTCAACTCCCTGGGCCTGGCGCGGACCAGGGAGTATATAATAAAGGGTGACGTCAGCGCACGTGGTTGGCGGCACGAACGGAGTATCTGAGTAGACATCCCTTATTGCAGCTCTGCCGTTAGTAGTTAGGCCTGCCCTTTTCCACCTTTCCCCTAGAAGTCGGTTGAAACCCCGACCGCGTTTCCCAGGGTTGTCCCGTGGTCTCTATATGCTACAGAGTCCCGGAGGACCATCACACAAGGCTAGATCTTTTAAAGCCAGTTTCCCAGAGGTGAGGGGACATCGCCTAATATCTGCGCCCATTGCTGGAGAGCTGAGTGGCCTCCTAAGAAAGGGGAATAAACACCTGACCCTGCAAGAAGAGACTGCCCGAGAGAAGAACTCCAGCCCCTGAGCCCGGAGTGTGAGGCAACCCAGTAGAATCAGACTGAACTGGGGAGTGCTGCCAGTGCCTACCCAAGTCTGGACAGGGTCACCTGGCCTCCCTCCAAGCTTCCACAAAAGCCATTTGAGACGAGTCCATTATACAGGCGCAGCATGTGACAGCCAGCATGAATGCAACATGCCTGTCATCTGCCAGAGGTAGGAGAACTGGTACTGGCTCTGAGATCATTACGGTGGGAGGATTCCTGTAGGTGATGGCTTGGCCTGAGCCACCATACTCAAGCAGCGGCAGCCAGTCAGAAAAGTCAGGGCCAAAAGCCTGTACTGTTGGGAGCTGTGTACAGGTCCACTCGTCTCTGGTCTGGTTACCAGCTACAGGGTGTTTGCATGCTATAAGCGCCAATCCACCAGGTAACTTGAGCCACAATAACTTGGAACATCGATTGTGTCTCCCTCTGCTAATACTCCAGTGGTTTTTTAACCCAGTGGGACTGAATCACCCTCGAGACCATTAGTAACATAAGATAGAGAGACCTATGGGTCTAAGAAACAGGGTTGTGGCTTGCACCATATTGACTGAGCTCACACCTGTTCCAGCTTTATCCATGTGTATCTCCGTGTGTCTAGAATACCATAGCACTTGACTTAGAACTGTTTAGAAACATTTCCAATGTGTAGAGCTACATTTTGGTGTGTGTTTTTATGAAGAAAAGCACCAGGCCGGAGACTTACTGTGGGTGATGCTTGACTGCTTGAGTTCTGAGTCCCTACCCCCACCTTACCTCCTTGAGAAGCCTTTGACTGCTCACAATGTCGAGGTTGGATACATCCTCATTTGGTAAAGACTGTGACAAAGCAGACAGATTAGGAGGTAACCTAGAGGTAATCTTCAGCACTCTGAGTGCTAGCCTCGTTTGTCACTTTCCTAAATTCCCACTCTACCTATGACAGGTGATAGGTGAGTCATCCACATGGTTTACATTTCATTTCATACTTTTCTTGGGTTAGACAGGATTACTTTGGGGTGGCTTCAACTTTATACTTCCGGAAAGAATAGGGGTCGTTTCGTAAGTGAAATAGAGGAAAGAGTCCTTTCCTGGAAGTAGTGTTTCATAGTTGACCAGATAGTTAAGTCTGTCACACGGTGGGAAACCACATCTGGTAAGGGCTGTGACAAGGAGACTAGGATTAATAAAGATTACCAGTAAGTAATCGGGTCACTATCTTGCTTTTCCATCCTTAGCAGTAATACTGCAACATTGGTTTTGCTGCCTGATTATCATTATTTTTATTCCCAGCAGAGGGTCATTATTCAAAATCTCTTGATATTCAACCTATTAAATACTTACAGATACATTATTTGATCTAAAATAAAACGAATACAGTCGCTGTTTGTAATCCTGAACTATCATGTCATTGTTTTCGCTCTGCATCATGGTCCTTATTTTAAGATAACTCCTACGTAGAAATAATTTCTAATCCTCTCTCGTGTGGTTCTTATATCTCAACCTGCTGCACTTAATTATTTCTAATCCCGCCTGGCTATGAGAGAGATTGTCTGAAAGCAGTAACGTAATCTTGCCATGTCAAAAAAGCGTAACATGAATGAATGGTTGGGCCAGGCATCCAGGGGAGACTGTGTGGAACCTTTAGGGGAGGAATGGAAAACATAGAGTTGCAGAATAGCTGCTTTTGACCTCAGGCAGAAATAATCATTGCACCTTCATGCACCTGTGGAAAAGATTAGGCCTGGGCGGTGAACTCTGCGCAACGGAGTTAACAAAAACTCTGCTTCGCACAGCGGAGCAGAGTTTTTTCCCATGCTCGCGTTCACCAATGCCAAGTTGACGAGCGCGAGCGAGGAAAATCAACTTCTGGGCGAGATCTTTCCCATTCGCGATCGTCAACATCAAGTTGGCGAGCGCAAACATGGAAAATAAACCTCCCGGTGAGATTTCTCAACGCCGGGAGGGGAGGGCAGGTTTCTCATTGCGAGTGGCTCGCGACCACTAGCGTTGAGAAACTGCCCGTTCACGTTGAGAAAGCTGCCGCTCGAGTAAAAATCTACTCGAGCGGCAGAAAAGGAAAACCTGCGCTGTGCATGGTGCCGTTCGCAATGATCGCACAGTGCGGACAAGCATCCAGCACTGTGCAATCACCGCGAACAGCATTTTTCTATCAAACTCCGCCGCTTGCGGAGACCCACGTAGTGCGACGGAGTTTTTTACCACTATGCGGAATTTCGCATAGCACAACTCCACGAACTCCTCCCAGGGTTAGAAAAGATATTGGTTGCTATGTAGAATCCTATAGCAAGAGGAGGGTAACTGAGAAAAGGGAGATATTTTTCCCAGTTTAAATATACATATGTTTGAATTTTGGGGGAAAACTTCTTAAGTTGTTCTCTCAGTGTTCACAAAGGCCTTTGTCTAAGCTGCTTGGGGCGTCGTTCAGTAACGTGCCCACTCTTGTGCATAATCGTATTTTTCAAATATAAAACAGTGTCTTGGGAAACATTTCAAGGTTTGCTCCAGTATATGGTTCCACCTAGTGGTGGCTGACTTTACCCTTCATAGCGAATTTATCACAGACGTAGGTAGCCCAGGTCTGCTTTTATTACATGCTTTTGTGTGAGCGCGGGGCCATAAAAATATCTTGGCCTGGGCAAAGAGCACCTTCTTCACCTTCGTGTGGCAGCCCACTAACTTCATTGCACTGTGATCTGGTGATAGGGCTGCCTTAGCGATCGTGTATAATATGATTTTAGTGTGAATTGTGTCCTTAGAAAGTGATGACTTTGGATTGTAAATTAAATATGAGATAATGTGAAAAGGTTCACTGGAAGAAGACAGGGAAAGGTACTTTGGAGTTTTTGAGTTGTTTCAATTCTTGTCAAGTTATATTATAAAGGAAAGCTGAGGGAGTCTTCTTGATAGACAGCACACCCTCATAATAAGCAGAAAAAGAAATATTAAAATGAATGAATGTGGTGAAGGGAAGCTTGGGTTTCCTAACCGGGGGTAACTGTGACCAATAAAGTTGCATGGACAGGAGTCTGGTCCTGGACATGGGCGCAGCAGATTCAGAGCTTCAGTCACCGCAGCGGATCTCGCGCGCCGCTGTGTCCAATCCCTTCCTCCCCTGTCCACTCTGCCTTCTGCCCCAGGATCCTCCTCTCATGATGCTCTTTGCTCTTCTTGCAGGGCTCCTAAAGGAGATGACGTTGCACAGGGCTCTGAGGACCCTCGGACTCATCTGCCTGGGTCTGTGCGGCCATTGCGCGCTCCTCCTGGTGGTCTCTGGCTTCCAAACGCTGGGGTCAGCTCTTCTCTGCATGTTCCTCACCAGAGCGGTCCTGGCCGTGCCCTTCATCCACGTCAATATTTTCCAGGTACAGATGTTCTGCATGTCTGAGCAAGCACTTCACTGCAAAAATACTGAATTATGCTTCCATAATGCATTGTGTAGGACTGATGCAACATGTAAGGCTTTAAAAGGGTTTCTTCTGAGCAGGGAGTAAGTCCTGTATTGCTTGATTGAGCATGTGGCACACACTAGGCTTAATTTGGTATTTTGCCACAGTAATATATAAGCAGCAAATAAGCATCGCTGAAGTGAAGGAACATTGCCCTCTGCAGAATGGCGAAAAACCACGAAACATATGCCAGGAGATTTGCGGCATTGACTGGGTATGTAATTAGCTGCAAAATGTTTGTGCTATATAAAACTTTATAAATACATTACAACAAATGTGAGTAAACTGAACTGTATCAACCCAAGTTTATAGAAAGAGGGCTAGTGCAACATGTGATGGTGGAAACCACAACCAGTGACAGGTAATATTCAACCATTTCCATAATATCATAATTATGGTTCTAATTGTGGGTAGGCACCACTAGGGTATTTGGAAGAATCCTCGAGACACCAACCATGCCAGAGATTTTGACACAAAGTTCATAGCAATAGGAATCTGGGGTTATACTATGCAGATTTGTTGGGCGCACTGTCACCTGCGACAGTAAACTGGTGCTGAGCAGGTGTGAGTCTAGCCAAATCTATGCCCTTGCAGGACTACTCAAGGTCTATAGCTTCTTGCAGAAATCAAAAAGTGAGGAGGAGACTGTTATGTATAGTGACAGGTCGTTCCACCATATTGAACTATAGACCCACCAAACATGGAACAATTCACCCAAAGACTCCATCACGCTGCATCCAGCCAATGAGTAACGTGGCAGGATGTGAATGATGGTCTCCTCAATGCAAGCATGTCTAATGTGCGAATGTGCTGCATATGGATGCTGCTCTCTGTGGTGAACACAACCTCTGAGTTGTGTGGAAGAAAGTCAACGCTGGTCTTGCTTTGAGCATCCACTCTTTCTATGATCACCCACCCACCGATTTAATGTGGGATAATAAGGAAGCGGCTCTCTTCATGGCAGCCGCATCTGTTGGGTGAATGGGAAGGAGAATGCTGCTCTGTTTGTGGTGTGGTCAAACGTTGCTTAAATGCAAAAGAATAGGAATGCTGGCCCCTTTGTGATACTTTGAATTAAAGTGATTGCACTCAAAATGACCACACCGTTCCAGAGTGTTTGGAGTGATGCATAACTTAATCCCTGGAAAGTACTTCCACCCTTTGAGTTCATGTGGTTTGGGGTAGAAGAGTGTGCTTGCTAGCGGAGGGGCAGGGAAGCCGGTCCTAGAATTGGTCTATCAAGCACAGCCCACACAGAAAATGTTTTTGGAGCACATGTGTAAAACGTGACTGGAAAACACCTCTAGACAGTAATATGTTAGCACAGTCCACTCTGATGGACAAAGGAGCATTTTTAGTTTTTCCTAAACTCCAACGCTAACCGAGTTACTCCAAGTCCTGGTGATACCCATTTGCTGGGCCTGAACTTCATTTTGAGGGAGCCTGTTGTGATCCCTTAGAGGTCTGGGAGAAATAAATAGTAGAATAGCATGTACGGGCTTCACGGGCAACTCAGCTGGCATCTCAAATGAATGGCTTTATAGAGGAGAAGATGTTTGAAAAGGACGCATATCCAGATGAGAAGTCAGAGGCAGGAGTAATGGTCTGTTTCTAAGGCTCTGGCAGAAGGGCACTCTCAAAGTTATAGCAAGAAACCACTTTAGTTGCCACCCAGAGACATAATATTGTAACATCTCAGGTATGAACAGCTCATCAAGTCCTGTGTTTGTCTGAGCATTATGTTTCATGTAGACCTAGCTATGTAGTGGGAATATCAAAACTGCAAACACAGGAATGCAAAGGACACAACTAGACTGGGTGAAGTTACTCTCACTGGATATTGGACAGTTTGGGCCCGATTCACAGAACTAGCTTAAGACAAAATCCTAAACTTACTACCATTTTGGTATTCACAGAATGCACTTACTGCTTTTGGTATTCACAGAATGGATTTACGACTACTAACTTTACGTCCGCACTCGGGCTGGAAATTCCGGCCCGGAGGTGGAGCTTCCGACCCGGAGGCGGAGCTTCCGGCTCAGAGACGGGGCTTCCAGGCCAGAGGCGGAGCTTCCGGGCCGGAGGCGGAGCTTCCAGCCCAGAGGTGGAGATTTTGGCCATGGCTAAATCTCCGCCACTGGCCGGAATCCCCACCTCCGGGCCGGAAGCTCTGCCTCTGGCCCGGAAGCCCCGCCTCCGGGCCAGAAGCTCCGCCTCCGGGCTGGAATTTCCGGCCCGAGTGCGGACGTAAAGTTAGTAGTCGTAAATCCATTCTGTGAATACCAAAAGTAGTAAGTGCAGTCTGTGAATACCAAACGTAGTAAGTTTAGGATTTTGTCTTAAGTTAATTCTGTGAATCGGGCCCCTAGAGATTTCTGTTCTGAGAGAATAGATTTTACTTTTGAGCGAAATAGGTTTTCCTATATTGGACTGAGTAAGCACTGGCTTGCATAGTGCCAAACGCAGAAGGAATGGACTACTAGTCATGATAATTCTGTTCGATCAGCGAGGAAGTTTCATTGGTCTGGGCCATAAAAGAGGACCAGGAAGACCTTGATTTGTGAACTCTTTCTCATCTGGCATTTGTCAGTCATTTCCCCAGAACCCCCATATCTCAGATGGAAAATGTAATTAGATGTGAATTCTGCCCTTGAACTGGTTGAAGGTGGTGTGTTGCTTGTCAATATGGCTGGGTAAACGTAAAACCCAATCACTCCTGCAGCCCCAGTAGAAATCCTTCTTAGTCCTGCCTTGTAATTGTTCCTGCCTGGGCCAGATCACAGTCTGTATGCACCCTAAAGCGGAGAGACGTGACTTCTGGTCCTGGTGCTGCGCCCACTGCTATAGGGACAAAGATCAGGAACTAAAGAAGATCAAGGGCGGGCCAAGCAGCCATTTTGAGAAGAGCTTTGATCACCCCGATTTTTGCACACAAGAAGCTGGCTCTGACCCGAGACAATCGTGGCACCCTAATAACAGTTCAGATCGCTGTGCATGCGGTGGAATGCCTCCGGGTGCTTGCCAGCTCCAGTGGAGTGGGTGGTGCAGCCTCGTGAGACAATACCCGAGAACAGTGAAATTTCAGCAGCGCAGTGAACTCCACTGACACAGATCCTGGAGGGGTGAGATGGTTGAGGTAAGACACTGCCTCCTAGGGACCCAGGGAGGCCTTATGAGGTGAGCCTGGTGATTGCTGGATTTAACCCAGATTTCTTGACTGGGGGTGAATGTTTTGATTTGTTCTGCATTCCATTAATCAATTGTGTGTTCTTTACATTACATTTTTGTAGCACATACAAGCAGTGTGGTAAAAACACATTTTAGCTACGGAAATCTGTCCCATCATAGAGAGTGGAAATGTCTACCAGAAATCAACAGTCTAAGATAGTCCTTCCAGCGTCTTGGAGCAGACACCTTACCTTGAGCCTCAGAGAGATGGCAGAAAGAAAGATGAAGAGGAGACTGCCTGCTTCACAAGGCATTACCTCTCATTAGTAAGGCAGGTGCAGTGGAACTGGTGCCCAAGAGTGTTAAGGCCCCTATGCATCACTGTTACAAATGGGATTTCTGGTTGGCTGACGCTTGCGCCAAAGCCAGGCAGAAACCACCACTCTAGTCAGGGCTGGGGAGTTACACGCCAAGGATAACCCCTGCTCACCCCCTTGGTAGCTTGGCACGAGCAGTCGGGCTTATCCTGGAGGCAATGCGTAAAGCGTTTGTGCGCGCACCCAGCAACAACATCCAAGGCCCACCACAAAGGAAACTCCACACAAGGTATTATATAAAAATAGCCTTTGTATTATACCAAACACATTAGATAAAAACACACACTTTACAATGTGCCAACAGGCACGGGCAGAATTTACAAGGGATTATATGTACAGGGGACAGGGCCACATGGACCACTGTCAGGAATTAGCACTTTTAGAACTTAGTATTTAGAACATAGGATAGAAAATTACTGTAGCACAAAATAACTCATGTAGCACACAACCAGTAGCCACTGGTAACAGGTAAGTACCACCTACGCAACCCTAACCACCTTAGTAAAATATCGCGCAGGGAACCAGGACCTCACTAGTACCACCTGTACTAGGAGAGAAACAACCACCTAAGTATCACAATACCTGTAGGGGTAAAAGCACATTACACATGATGCCTAAAAGCACATTCAGAGGTGTAAACACAAGGCACATGACGCATACAAACACATTCAGAGGTGCAGGTTTAGGAACAATAGCGCAAAACTCACATTAACCACTAACTGTGGCAGTCCCTAGGCCAACTGGCCTTGTCGGGGCTAGGACGCCCTGTCCAGCAGAGTCAGGGCCAGGCAGGGCAGGCTGCGCAAGCCAGGAGCACAAAGCACAACCTACACGTGGCAGTTGCCTACTAAGTGCTGGGCAACTGGAGAAACTGAGCTAGGGCACCGGCGTGCCTCTGGAGCCTCCCTGTGCTCTATCAAAAAGGATGCCCCCAAGTAACGTTGGAGCCTCGTGGGCTCTGAAAACAAGAACGCCCCCGAGTTGCTGGAGCCTCATGGGGCTCTGAACAAATACTCCTGGTCCCCGTCGTTGGAGCCTCAACTGGCTCTAAACAAAACAATGCTGCGTAGTTTGGAGCCCTCCAGGCTCTTTAAACGAATATGCCCCCTGAGCGTTGGAGCGCCCCAGCGCTCTACAGTATGCACTGCCCACAACCGTTGGAGCCTTGCCGGCTCTTTTACAAAGGTGGGGGCCACGTGGGAGCGGCCCGCTGCCTTCCGGGGCCGCTCTTTCCTGTCCAATAAATGCCCCCTCTATGCTGAAGCGCACTCGCGCTCTGGCACCCTCGATGCGGTGATTTCGTCGGAGCCTCACAGGCTCGAGAAGCACTGCCTCCCCCCAGGCCAGAGCCCCACTCACCGGACCTCATCGAGGGAGGCTCTCATTGGCCGGCAGTCCTTCTGGGTCGAGGGAGCGCGGGGTAGGCTCCCGCCCGCTCCCACTGGCACCTCCTTTCGGCGGCGTTCCTCTTCCCGGCGCGGGGCTTCCCTCCGACACACGGGAGCCCTGCGCAGCGCCGAGACGCTGGCGCCACTTCCTGATCTCCGTCACAGGAGCGCGGGGTAGGCTCCCGTCCGCTTCCTGTTTTAGACCACGCCCACGTCCCAGTCAGCGCTGCCTGACTTCCTCGGCTTCCCCGGCCGCGGCGGTGATTCTCGGGCCGCAAGAGGGGTAGGCTCCCTCGCGATAGGAAATATACGGCGGGGTGGGCACCCGCCGTGAAATTAAGACAAATAAGCGGGGTGGGAACCCGCCAAAGACCACGGCCACGTCCCTGGCAGGGTGGGCACCTGCCAGGGGACTTCAGAAGCGGTAAAGACGGGGCAAACGCCGGGTGGGCACCGGCTTGCAGAAATAAAGCGCTCCTAGCGCTAAGGGCAGAAGTGAAAGCGCTCTCAGCGCTGAAGACCAGTCCAGCGCTTCCAGGCGCTTAGAGATTTACAAATGAAGCGCTCCCAGCGCTTAGTGGAAAATAACGAAAGTCCAGCAAAGTTCTCCCCTGCATGTAGCCAGGCAGGGGTGGGGGGGGCAAGGCTGGACCCAGAGCCAGCTCACCGGGCCTCTGGTCCAGCAGCAGCAGCAGCCCCCCTCGGGTAGGATCCTGGCAGAGAACAACTCTGTGGGGACGCAGCCCCATTTTTATACACCTTTTCCCTTTGTTCTGGGTTCAGGGTGAGGGGGAAAACCAGTCGCAGCTGGTTGGGGAGCACCCTTGATGTGCTCAGCCCCTCACTCTATTCACTGGCAGGGCTAGGGTCATCAGTCGCACCACAGGGGGCGGAGCCAGCATTGTGTGGGGAAAGCCCTGCCCTATTCAGGTCCAAGGTGCACTCCTCCCTAGCCATCCGCATGCTAATCTCACACTCACCACTGGGGCAGACCCACCCAGACTCCTGGAGCCAGGCTCACCAGCCAGCTCCAGCCAATCACACGCCAGACACCTTTTACACTAATATGCCAACTCCTAGAAGTGGCACTTCTGCACATGACATAATCACGCATCATACATCATTGCGAAGCATTCGATTACACGAGTCCGCACATACCAAACTCGAGCCTGCACTCCCCACGCATCAGGAACTACCAGGGACACATACATTCCCCATGCATTCCTATGGGAGGGCAGGCCTATCTCACCTCATGCACTCAGAGTGCGCCCGCACTTTACTCTGGGACACAGGGAAAGTGCGCAGAAACCAAAAATCACTACCACCATGTCACCAATAAAAGCAAAAAGTTCAGGGGTGAACCTGCCAGAAGGGCCAAGTCCAACACAACCCCCTTCCAGCCAAAACGCAGGGCAGACCAATCACCACCATGATGGACTTCCCTGCTTGGGGCGATAGAACACAGACGCGGGCCCGCAACTGCAGGGACACCCTCCAGTTCTACGCCACGGTGAACCCATGGAATTCCTTCTAAAACCACTGTCTGGACCAACTGGGCTACCCCACTGGTACTCCCAAGCTGTCCACGGCCAAGACCAGGCCCTAGGCCACCCAGGTGCCACCGGTCCTTGCCTAATCACAGAGTGGGGGGTAGTAACCCCTGGCACATAGCGGCCATTCTCCACTCTTCCTGTCTGCAAGACAGGACTAGACTGCCACTGGTTCTCCAGCCTATGGTCTACAACCTCAGGCGGACCAGGAGTCTCAGGGAAGGCTCTCCTCCCCCTACCTCTTCTCCTAGGGTTCCTCCTCCTCTGGTGAGGGGTACACCTAGAACGCCATTCCAACCCAGGGTTTAACCCCTTAGGTTGCACCGGGGTCAGAGGTGGGCTCTCCCACCCTCTGCACCCCCTTCCAGAGCCCTACTCCCTACCAACTGGGGCGGTACCTCTGGAAGAAGAACCGGTCGGGACGCTGGTTACAGACGTCCCACCCTTCAGGTCAGGCTGATCCTGAACCTGGCCTCCCAACCTCCAGCCTAGAACCTTTGGTGGAATAATCGCCTGGCACTCCAGGACTTCTGGGGATTTACAATCCATCCCCCTGAGGCTCACAAACGACACATATGTCGAGTGACTGTCTGTCTGGCGCTGATCTCCCGTCCCCTGTCCACCTGACAGTGCGCAGAAATCCCCCAGAACAGAAGTGGTGTCACCATGGTCACTACACGGGATCCTAGCCCAACTGGGTAGTCCCTGACCCACTGGCTCTTCCACTGGGGAACTCATCCCCCAATCACTCCTCACGCTGGACTCCTGTACCCTCCCTACCGGAGCTGTACTGCCAGACACTAGAACCACAGGAGCCCTGTTTACAGGCGCTCCAGGTCCTCTACTCACTAAGAGATCTTCCTCAAGTGGACTAACAGGACAGCCTAGGTCCCCAACTTGGTGTTCCCTCATGAAACCATCCAAGTCCTGAGGCAGGGTTTCGGGCGTCTGGGGACCCTCGGTCACCCCCTTACACCCGCTCCACTGAGCCAGGCAGTAAGCCCCTACACCCTCCTCGCTATCCTGGGACCTAGCTGGGCTACACTGAGCCTCCTCCACCACGCTGGGCAGGAGGATCTCTGACCCACTATTGTTGGAATCACTCACTAATGACTCTAGAGAACCTCTAGCACTTTCCCAGCGCTCTGCTTCCTCTGCAAGTTCCCATGGACAAAAAGAGCCATACCTCAACAGGTGTTGGCGCAACCCTGGTGAACAACTACTGAGCATCTACTCTTTGATAACCAGACTATACAGGGCGGTATAACTGCGTTCCGGGCTAAGCGCCACCCAATCGAACAGTGCATCATCACATTCCCCCAAAAACTCCTCCCAAGAATGGTGAGACAGCTTCCTACTGCCCCTGAACTTCAACCTATACTCCTCCTCTCGGGAACAAGGTACCACACTCGGGGAACTGGGAATGGGAGACTCTATACTGCACTCTATATCGCTGCCACCACTGGACTCCACCCTCACTGGGGAATCCAGAAAACTACCCCTGCGCTCAGGGGACAGGGAAAGGGATGAGGCACTGCCTCCTACGCTGGGCCCAGCAAGGGACTCCCTACCTATGGGGTCCTCACTCTCTACTGGCGTCCATGTACTGTCATCTTCTTCTGAATCTTCAGGGCTCCCCACAGACCCACCACCCTCCAGGTGTGAGGCCCGGGCCCTTTCTCTACTGAGCTCAAGATCCCTTTGATCTTTAACCCACTGGATCATGTGGTCCCTAAGTTCATACAGAGTGTCTGACTCTCTCACCCCTATGCCTCTCTCTCTACAGAACCTTTCCAACTCCTGCATACTGTACCAAACTAGCTCACTGAGATCAAAAGCAGGCTCCATTCTGGCGGACGTTCTGGTGAAAATATTACACAGGGAACCTAGGGGTCTGAGCTTAACACAGGAGTACACAATTCACAAAAAGGGTTCAGCAAGCTCTCTATCCCAGAGAACTCATACTCACTTGCCTAGTGCCACACACCATTCATCCACACACAACCCTCCCCTCGGACTGGTAAGGCAGTTTCTACCACCCCTGATTCCTCAACCTGACCACAAGTGACACAGGTACCAACTCTGGGCGCAGGGCGGGGAACAAATGTACTGGACACTATTATGCTACCACCACTGGATCCCACCCTCTGGTGAATCCAGAAAACACAATGCACTTAGGGGGATGATCTACCCTCCCGAGCTAGGGACACCTAACTCACAGTGCACAAAAAACACATTTCCACAGAAATGACAAAAACAAACTTAGCACAATAATCCCTATACTATGTGATTATCTAAATGCAGAGTTTTGTAGTGCGGCCAGTTGCCGCTGCGGTACAGCGCAAACGCAAGTCCAAATCCCACCGCTGATCACCAATGTTAGAAATGGGATTTCTGGTTGGCTGAGGCTTGCGCCAAAGCCAGGCAGAAACCACCACTCTAGTCAGGGCTGGGGAGTTACACGCCAAAGATAACCCCTGCTCATCCCCTTGGTAGCTTGGCACGAGCAGTCGGGCTTATCCCGGAGGCAATGTGTAAAGCGTTTGCGCGCGCACCCAGCAACAACACCCAAGGCCCACCACAAAGGAAACTCCACACAAGGTATTATATAAAAATAGCCTTTGTATTATACCAAACACATTAGATAAAAACACACACTTTACAATGTGCCAACAGGCACGGGCAGAATTTACAAGGGATTATATGTACAGGGGACAGGGCCACATGGACCACTGTCAGGAATTAGCACTTTTAGAACTTAGTATTTAGAACATAGGATAGAAAATTACTGTAGCACATAATAACGCATGTAGCACACAACCAGTAGCCACTGGTAACAGGTAAGTACCACCTACGCAACCCTAACCACCTTAGTAAAATATCGCGCAGGGAACCAGGACCTCACTAGTACCACCTGTACAAGGAGAGAAACAACCACCTAAGTATCACAATACCTGTAGGGGTAAAAGCACATTACACATGATGCCTAAAAGCACATTCAGAGGTGTAAACACAAGGCACATGACGCATACAAACACATTCAGAGGTGCAGGTTTAGGAACAATAGCGCAAAACTCACATTACCCACTATCTGTGGCAGTCCCTAGGCCAACTGGCCTTGTCGGGGCTAGGACGCCCTGTCCAGCAGAGTCAGGGCCAGGCAGGGCAGGCTGCGCAAGCCAGGAGAACAAAGCACAACCTACACGTGGCAGTTGCCCACTAAGTGCTGGGCAACTGGAGAAACTGAGCTAGGGCACCGGCGTGCCTCTGGAGCCTCCCTGTGCTCTATCAAAAAGGATGCCCCCAAGTAACGTTGGAGCCTCGTGGGCTCTGAAAACAAGAACGCCCCCGAGTTGCTGGAGCCTCACGGGGCTCTGAACAAATACTCCTGGTCCCCGTCGTTGGAGCCTCAACTGGCTCTAAACAAAACAATGCTGCGTAGTTTGGAGCCCTCCAGGCTCTTTAAACGAATATGCCCCCTGAGCGTTGGAGCGCCCCAGCGCTCTACAGTATGCACTGCCCACAACCGTTGGAGCCTTGACGGCTCTTTTACAAAGGTGGGGGCCACGTGGGAGCGGCCCGCTGCCTTCCGGGGCCGCTCTTTCCTGTCCAACAAATGCCCTCTCTATGCTGAAGCTCACTCACGCTCTGGCACCCTCGATGCGGTGATTTCGTCGGAGCCACACAGGCTCGAGAAGCACTGCCTCCCCCCAGGCCAGAGCCCCACTCACCGGACCTCGTCGAGGGAGGCTCTCATTGGCCGGCAGTCCTTCTGGGTCAAGGGAGCGCGGGGTAGGCTCCCGCCCACTCCCGCTGGCACCTCCTTTCGGCGGCGTTCCTCTTCCCGGCGCGGGGCTTCCCTCCGACACACGGGAGCCCTGTGCAGCGTCGAGACGCTGGCGCCACTTCCTGATCTCCGTCACAGGAGCGCGGGGTAGGCTCCCGTCCGCTTCCTGTTTTAGACCACGCCCACGTCCCAGTCAGCGCTGCCTGACTTCCTGGGCTTCCCCGGCCGCGGCGGTGATTCTCGGGCCGCAAGAGGGGTAGGCTCCCTCGCGATAGGAAATATACGGCGGGGTGGGCACCCGCCGTGAAATTAAGACAAATAAGCGGGGTGGGCACCCGCCAAAGACCACGGCCACGTCCCTGGCAGGGTGGGCACCTGCCAGGGGACTTCAGAATCGGTAAAGACGGGGCAAACGCCGGGTGGGCACCGGCTTGCAGAAATAAAGCGCTCCTAGCGCTAAGGGCAGAAGTGAAAGCGCTCTCAGCGCTGAAGACCAGTCCAGCGCTTCCAGGCGCTTAGAGATTTACAAATGAAGCGCTCCCAGCGCTTAGGGGAAAATAACGAAAGTCCAGCAAAGTTCTCCCCTGCATGAAGCCAGGCAGGGGTGGGGGGGGTAAGGCTGGACCCAGAGCCAGCTCACCGGGCCTCCAGGCAGGGAGGTAGTCCAAGTGGCGGTCCTCTGGTCCAGCAGCAGCAGCAGCCCCCCTCAGGTAGGATCCTGGCAGAGAGCAACTCTGTGGGGACGCAGCCCCATTTTTATACACCTTTTCCCTTTGTTCTGGGTTCAGGGTGAGGGGGAAAACCTTTCGCAGCTGGTTGGGGAGCACCCTTGATGTGCTCAGCCCCTCACTCTATTCACTGGCAGGGCTAGGGTCATCAGTCGCACCACAGGGGGCGGAGCCAGCATTGTGTGGGGAAAGCCCTGCCCTATTCAGGTCCAAGGTGCACTCCTCCCCAGCCATCCGCATGCTAATCTCACACTCACCACTGGGGCAGACCCACCCAGACTCCTGGAGCCAGGCTCACCAGCCAGCTCCAGCCAATCACACGCCAGACACCTTTTACACTAATATGCCAACTCCTAGAAGTGGCACTTCTGCATATGACATAATCACGCATCATACATCATTGCGAAGCATTCGATTACACGAGTCCGCACATACCAAACTCGAGCCTGCACTCCCCACGCATCAGGAACTACCAGGGACACATACATTCCCCATGCATTCCTATGGGAGGGCAGGCCTATCTCACCTCATGCACTCAGAGTGCGCCCGCACTTTACTCTGGGACACAGGGAAAGTGCGCAGAAACCAAATATCACTATAACCATGTCACCAATAAAAGCAAAAAGTTCAGGGGTGAACCTGCCAGAAGGCCAAGTCCAACAATCACAATTATGAGTGTCTTAATTAACACTCGAGGAATGGTGGATGCAATTAGGCTTGAGAGCACCCTTAATGCAAAGAGGCGGGCAACACAAGAGGGATTATTTTTTCTGAAAAGTACAGAGTCTGTTTTAAGATTGGATTCATGGCCTGACTTGGTGGAGAAGGGGTGAAAGAGGCAGATACCTGCTGCTCAAGGCTGCAGGTATCATTATTGCAGAAGGTGCAGTTGCATTGGGGCCCAGTTGTCTGAGGGGTTCACAAGACCCTAAATAATGGGAGTAGTGTTTATTGTCGATTTAATTTTTTTATGTATGGTCCTATGTATAAGTCTTGCATTTAGTGTGGATTATTCAATACTGAAAAGTACCCCATAAATGATCTTATGTGACCCGCCCCCTGTATTCAGCCCTGCCACTCCTGCCCCTTAAGTCTTTCCATAAAGTTTTGGAGGGGGTCCGACTTAAATATTTTGGGTAAGAGGGGCTCAGAGTAAAATGTTTGAAGACCTCTAGTATGAATACTCCTTCTAACTCAGCTACAGCCAATGTCTCCATTGGGCATCTTCCTGGGGAAAAGTAGATCCATTCTAAGCCTCAATCAGAAATGTTCTTTTCTGCCTTGGGAACTAGAGCAAAAGTGCAAATGTTTGATTGAAACTGCAGTAAGATAGAAAACTATAATATGGAAAAAGTTGCTTCTGCTGATATCTTTAGAGTTAGAGTTATGCATGCAGTCTGCCGCCATTTTATTTATAAATTCAGTGCTGCACTTGTGAACACACATGTTCTACAGGAAGGAATATCTATGAAGACTAAGTCGCTGTGTGCTTGATTTTAGATATAGGTTTTCTCACAACCAGCTCTTGTGTGGTGGTGGTAGTAGTGATTGCTTTTCTGAAACCTTATCTCTTAGAGCACTTCCAATGGTCTTAAACAAGGCTGCATTTGATGGGGGCATGGCCTAACATGATGGCCACCTGGAAATAGCTTTCCCAGCTCCCTTCCTGGCCTGTGCACAACCTTTATAATCAAGGCTTACTGCCGCTATGACGATAGCTGAGGAGCTTGCTCATGTTGTGGGGCCCCCGGTGGATGCCTTTGGGGGAAGATGCATGGTGCGGAGACCCCCGTACCACCCGAGGGAGTTGGTGGCTAGCCAGGCCTCTGAAAGGCCTTAAACACTGTGGCTTGCAGTGACGCTGCTGCCTGTAACATAGCAGAGGAAGTGGGCTCCAAAAAGACGAGGTGCGACCCAGCTATGCACGCTGTTGACCTGCTTTGCACCGGCTGTTGTGGTGAGGCAGCCAGGAGGCCAGGCTGCTCTGAGAGGAGGCCCCTGAGCAACCATGTTGGTGGCCTGCTGGAGCCAAGGGGTGGCATCACAAGCCGGAGCTGAGGAGCGGCCTCCTGAGTGGGGCAGAGAGGCTTGCGCTCCCAACGGGGAGTGAAGAGGCGAGAGAGGGGTGTTTGTATTTGCAGGGAGGGATGCCAGAGACAGTCTAAAGAGTGCACTCCCCTCACCCCGCCCTGTGGGGCTCGAATTATAACTTCTGGAGGGGGCACTCGGTTCCCATCCGCTTTCCCAGCTTACATTTCCTTTGCATTGGCGCCTATTGCTTGGCCTCAAGGGGGCTGTTGAACACTGCCTGCTGAGGGTTGTTGTGCCATTGCCCCTCATGGTTTTTGATGTTATGTTATGTTATGTTATGTTATGTTAATGACATTTATAGAGTGCGGAAAATACCCGGAGGTGTCCTGGCGCTGTCTAATTCCCTGAGTTTACTGAGCCGGTGCAGAGTGGAGAGGGTGCTTACTCATTGAGAGAAAAGCCACGTCTTTAGTTCCTTCCGAAATGACCAGAGATCCGTCATGGTCCTGAGATAAAGAGGCAACTCGTTCCATGCCTTTGCTGCACCGTAAACAAAGCTTTTGCTCCACCATCGGGCTTTCTTTATATGTGGCACCAAGGCCAACTTAGCTTCTTTAGACCGCAGGGTTCTTTCCGGGACATACCATTGTAGTCTGAGCTTTAAAAATTCTGGGCCCATGCCGTGTAGAGCCTTAAAAGCCAAGGACAACGCCTTGTAACGTACTCGGCTTTTGACTGGAAGCCAATGTAAAGCTATTCTCTCAATAGAGACTGAGGAAAATCTTGATGAACCTCTGAGCAGTCTTACTGCCGCATTCTGCAGTATCTGCAGTTTATTCAATGCTCTTTCTTGTGCGTTTAGGTAGAGTCCATTACAATAGTCCAGTCTGGTCAACACCAGAGCCCTGACCACCGTTTGCCTGCTTTCCCCGGGCAACAAGGGTAGCACTTTCCTCAACATTTTGATGACATACATAGTTTTTGATGTTACGGCATTCACTTGAGGCTCTAGTGTCAGTCTGTCATCAAGTATTATGGCCAGGTTCTTTACCTTTCTGGTTGGGACTGGGAGCGAGCCCATTGAGTCGGGCCACCAGGAGGGAGTCCAGAAATTCGTGTTATTACCAAACAATAACACCTCAGTTTTGTCCGAGTTCAATTTAAGACAATTCTTGGCCATGCACTCCCGAAAACGCCCTTACACCCCAACCTCTCCACCTGGTGTCAGAGATACCACAATTTGAGTATCATCCGCATAGGAAGTGAGGCCAAAATCGAAGGCGCTTATAACAGGTGCCAGAGCACTGACATAAATATTAAAGAGGGTTGGGCTGGGAGATGACCCCTGAGGGAATGGTTTAATGCCAGTGCAGCTCCCAGAGAGAGAGGAGGGCGGCAGTAATTATGGCACAGACAGCAGCACAGAGAGTTGGTGGATGAACCTGTGCTGTGTATCCTGTGCGGTGCGCCACATCCCACCCTACAGATCCTGGAGCCCAATGCAGAGGGCGGCTGGTTCACCACTGCCGAACCCCAGGGAACAGTTGCAGCACCAGCGGGGGATTGCCCCCACCTTCTAGCCTGTTGTGGACTGGGAGAGCAGACCCCAATAACTCCTCCTCAAGACATCTGGTGAGCTGCTGTGGGTCAGTGGGGGCACTGAGGAGGTCCCTTGGGGCCAAGAATTGTGAGGTCCAGCAGATTGGGGGCTGTGACTGGGCCGGGGGTGTGTCTTTCCCTCTCCCCCTTCAGCCCCGAGGAACTAGTGGTCCTACTGTGGTTGCAGAGAACTGTACCAGTGCTCCTTCTGCTTTATTGCTGACACTGAATGCAGCTGGTGTGTCTGGGGCTGGCAAAGGATTGCACTCCCCTATCCCCCTTGCTGAGTAGGGGTGCTGGTGAACACATTTAGGCGTGGACAGCCAAGAGGAATCGTGGTTGTTGGTTAGGAGGTGCTGAGCATTGCGGTCTGGCTTGCCCCCTCTCCTCTTCGTAAATTGTAGTGCAATGGGGAAGGACTGGCCGCAGTGAGGGGCGCAGTAGAGCAAGATGAACCTGTTTATGGCCCCTTGGACGAGTGTGTTTATGGCCCCTGGGGCGAGTGTGAGGGTAGGTCCTCCCCAGGAGGACCTTGCAGAGCAGCGAGGGGGTCTGCAGGGTCCCACCGGTGCTCAAATCCTGGCTGCAATTGAGGCATCCAGTGCAGTGGTGCAATCTAAGATAGATCCTGTCTCTCAGGATGTTGGCCTGTTGTGTGTGGACCTGCGTAAAGTGGCAGTACAGTCACTGGCCACAGAAAAGGATGTGACCAGACTCCAGAAAGATGTCACTGCATTGAAATTTACGCTGACTGACTTTTAGGCCAAGATGGCCACACTGGACTGCAGAGCCGAAGACGCTGAGGGCCGCTCTAGAAATTGCAATCTCTGTTTTGTGGGACTTCTGGAGGGAGTGAAAGGGCAGATCCCAGAACTCTTCCTCAAGCACTAGATTGTAGAGTTCATTCGGTCTGCAAAATTGTCATCCCTGTTTGTTGTCCAATGGGCACAAAGTACCCTGGCTCCGAGGCTGCCGGTAGGGACACCCTGCGCATGATTAGTGCAAAACTGCTCAACTTTAGAGACAGGGATGCTATGCTGCAGGTGCTCAAACAGTATGGAGACCCCACCTTCAAGAACCAGCTGATCCATATTTTTCCGGACTACACGAGAATGGTGCAGCAGATGCAGATGACCTTTGGGGGGTGAAACAAAAGCTGAAGGCCATGGGCTTGTGCTACATGCTTCTCTTTCCGGCAAACATGAAGGTGATACATGCTGACCATGTGCATTTCTTCAACACGCCTGAAGCAGTATGAGACTGGCTTGAGGTGTGGGGAGAGGGTCGAATTTCATTCCCGGTCCCCCGAGACTCTGGGGACTGGGCCCAGGACACATACCACTCGAGACCAGTGAGAAGATGCCGGCAACATGGCAGAGGGCCTCCCCTTCCTCCGCCCGGGTTGTGGTCTGCCACAATGGTACATTGGACCTTGAGTGTCAGAGGCCACAGAGAGAGGAGGCGAGGATGCTCATGCAGGTGGAAACGGCCTCCAATTTGTATGAAAGCAAGGTGTATGCGGTGGAGGAGACCCAAGCCACGGAGGAGTCCTGACCTGTAGTGCAGGTTAAGGAGGGGACTTTACTTGGGAGAGCGGCTGGATTGCTCTTTTTGGGCCACCACGGAGCAGGTGAATCCTGGATGGGCCAACTTTTCAAAACTGTACATTGTGTTGGTACTCTGCTGGCAATTGAGAATGAGCTGTGGATGCTGAATACATGGGCAGGCCACTCCCCATTGTGGTCTTTTTTTGTCGTGGTTAGTAGAGTGTGTGTTTTGAGTGTTTAGTTGTGGTTAGGGTTGCATGGTTGTGATATAGCTGTTTTGGGGTGTGCTGCGTGAGTGGCCGGGAATGGATGTGGGGGTGTGGAGCATGGGAGCTGCTGCGGATGTAGCAGGCACTAGGTGTGCACCCCCTCGATACATATTGAGTCTGAGACCTGTGAGTGTGATTATGTGAGGTAGTTGTGATGGTTATTGGGGTTTTTGCTTTATTCTTTCTTGATGTGATCTGGACGTGTGAGGATTTGTTAACAGGGTGGGTCTAGGGTGGACTGTGATGATTGGTGAGGCATGAGCTGTTCCTTTTTCTGTGTTTACCCAGTGGGTGGGTTGGAGTATATTGTTACAGTTAGGATTGAACAGCAGCAGCAGTGTGGTTGAGGGCTTGAGGTGGTCAGAGAGGGGTCAGAGAGGGATGGGGAGAGGTGGGGTGGATGTGCATTGGGTGGGATGGAGTGAGATTGGATGATGGCACACTTTAAGTTGGTGACATGGAATGCCCGTGGACCTAATTCGGCATTATAGGATACTGATGTACCTGTGCAGGCAGGGTGTACACATTGCACTGTTACAGGTGATACATTTGATGGAAACTGAGGTGCACAAGGTACATAGGAGGTGGAGGGGTAGCTGTATTCCTCCACATATTCTAACTATACCCATGGTATTATGACCTGGATGGCTCCACAGATTCCCTTACGGATTTCTGGCTTTAAGACAGATATCGAGGGGAGGTACCTCTTATTACATGGTCTCCTGGATGGAGTGGAGCAGTGGCGTAACGAAAGTTGATGGGGCCCCCCTGCCACGCACACTTAGGGGCCCCCCAACGGATTTCATCTGGAGCTATTGGGCCTGAGTACTTCGCGGACAGAGCCCCCTGCAGCTTGGTCCCACCCCACACCGCGGGGGCTGCGGGGGCCTGTGTTACACCCCTGGAGTTGAGGTATGCCTGTTGAATGTATTTGCAATGAATGTTGATGATTGTGGTTTCTACCTGGAGTTGGAAAGGGAACTGCTTCCTTATGTCAGAATCCCTCTGTTGTCGGCAGGGGATTTCAATTGCGTGTTAGATAAGAAGTTGGATCAACATTTGCAGCAGCTTCACACTAAACTGAATACGTAGACCACCTTGTGGGTAGTGATGGAGCGACTATGGTGCAGGGATATCTGGCATGAGACCCACCTGGGGTTACAAGAGTTTATGTGCTATGCACCCACACATGGAACTCGTAGTCGTCTCAATAGGTTTCTTTTTTTCACGTTCACTTTCATTTTTCCCAAAAGTAGGGGTGGGCAAATTATTGTTATTATTATTATCATTATTATTATTATTAGAAGCTTGTATAGCACTCAGCTATCCATTCCTGACACTTTAGGAACAGGTAGGGTCTAGTTTCACAAGCTAACTTAAAAGATCCGGGTCTTTAACTGTTTCCGAAAACTGGAACAGCTTCTTAAGTATTCTGGAAGGGCATTCCAAAGCTTGGGGACCTGGTAAGCAAAGGATCGACCTCCCAAGCAAAGTGATTTTTTTTCACCTGTAAAGATGCTGTTTTTGGCCTTCACAAGAGTTGCGAGTTTTCTCATCTTTCTTTAGTTTTCGCCAGGGCAAAGTATTTTCTCGCCATAGCAAGATCATTTTTAGGTTAGAAGGAAGCTAAGCCAAGCACAACCTGCGAGAAACACAACCTTGACAGTACAATTCTCACTATGTTCATATTTGCAACTCAAGTCTTCTGACAATCACATTTTAAGGCCTTGACCTCTTTATCTGTCTGCTGGACGTTTGTAAATAATGCACAAATACTGGGTTTCCAGTGAGACTCCTCAAACCAATGGTTGCTTTGTGTCAGCCCCCTTCAGCCATGGCTTTGAGGCAGTGTCACTCATACCTTGGATCAACCAAAGGGAGTATTTCTGTTTCACCATCATGCTAATTGCTGTTGGGTGTATTATTCCGCCATTTAAGAAGTCCTCCCATTGCAATACATGAGATGAGGTGTATTATTTTCGTTAGCAACAGCAATCAGCATGGACTGTCTGCCATCTTGAAAAGAAGGCTTTATTATAAGCAGTACATTTCATGTGACAAATAAATACTCTGTGTGATCTAAATAAGTATTTAAATGCACTATACAATTTTCAAGAAAATCACTTTTGTGTACTAAACAACGTTATATCAAAAGTACAAACACCTGCCTTTATTAAAAAATGCATGAAAAAGATTGTTGTCCATTAACAAACTTATCCAGATCATTGTGTTTGTAATTGTTTCTTAAGTAGCTAATGTTGATTGTTTTCATAAAGCAGTCTCTTATGTGTTCTCAAAAATTGGTATGTATATGTGACGGTTTAGCACCCTCCTGTGAAGCAGGAACTCAAGGAGCAAATGCTTGTGTATTTTACATATCACAGGAGGTATGCGATTTTGTACTAAAGGCATGTGTGCAAATATAAGCTTTCCGTAACAAATGTAAAGTTGCACCTGTAGGGACAGTGTGGTAACAGAACACAGCAGTGAAAGTGCTTCTTTACTAACTGCCACCTTTGTGCATCTGGTTGTGTGGATGTGGGGAGTCTTCACGTTTTCTGGCGTCGGTTCCGAGGAGCTGTGCTGCAAGGCTTTGCTGGGCTTTGCGTTGCTTTATGCTAGTTCTTATAGAAGTCAGCTGTAGAACCACATTTCTGAGGCCCAGGACTGGATGGGGCACCTCAGGCAAGGTCCAGCAGCACCAGCAAAGTTGCAAGAAGTCTTTTGTGCTCCAAAGACTTCTGAAAACAGGAGGCAAACAGCCAAAATCTTGGAGAACTTGGGTTCAAGGATGTAGAGAGCAGGTCCAGTCCATTTTACTATCAGACAAGAAGCAGCAGTGCAACAAAGAAGTGCAAGTTGCAAAGTGGCAGTCGCTCTAGTAGCACAGCAGCTCCTCTTCCAGGCAGAATGTCCTTGGTTCCAGTAGAGTTCTGAGTATAGGGTGCCAGAGGTCCAGTACTTATACCTATTTTAGCCTTTGAAATGGGGAGACTTCGAAGAAAGGTCTCTGTAGTGCAGTAGACCGTGCCCTTCCTGGTCCTGGCACCAGACACACTACAGGGGTGTGTGCAGCTCTTTGTGTGGGGACAGGCACAACCCTATTCAGGTGCAAGTGTCAACTCCTCCCACCACTCTAGCTCAGGAAGACCCATCAGCCTGGTGATGGGCCATCATGATATGCAGGGCACACCTCAGCTCCCTTTGTGTGTGAATGTCTAAACTGAATTCACAAAGCCCAACTGTCCTCCAACTCAGACGTGTATTCTAGGGACAGGCAGAGACACAAAATGATTAAAGTAAGAAAATACCAAGGGGCAGATACACAATAAACTAACGCAGCACGGTGCAGCAAGTCATTTTGCTGCGCCGGGCTGTGTTACTTTGGAAAGCACAGCCATGCAACATATTTACAACAATATGTTGCATCTCTGTGCTTCCCCCTGTGCTGGCGCACAAACTGTGGCCATTCGCCGAGGCAGGCACCCTTGCATCATGGTGCAAGGATGCCTGCGTTGTGGGGAGATTGTTTTTGTTCAGGAAGGGAACCCTTCCTGAACAAAAACAATCATTAGAGGTGATTTCCTCTTTCTATGTGTGCTGCAAAATGCAGCACGCATAGAAACAGGAAACAAAAACGAGGAGAAATGAATCCATTTCTTCTTGTTGCGCCTCCCTACGCCTTACCTGGGAGACGTAGCATTCACACACATTTTTAGATTTATGATTCCTCGTAAATCTGAAAATGTGTCTCGTTCCATGGTTTTGCGTGGGAACACCCACAGCAACACCCATGGAACTCCCCTTTCACGCAAAGAGATGCGTGTAAAAAGGCCATATTTACAAAGACAGGAAAAGCCATGGAGGGTGGCTTTTCCTGTCCCTGTAAATATGGGGCAGGGAAATGTGCTGCCAGTGCGTCACAAAAAGTGATGGACTGGCAGCGCACGGGGCTTGTAAATTTGCCCCCAACTTTCTAAAAGCTGTATTTTCAGACCTGCAATTTTAAAACCACCTTCACTAAACGATGTGTTTTAAATTGTGATTCCAGAGATACCAAACTCCACTTTTCTATCTGCTCCCATTTGGAAGTTACACTTGTAAAGTGTTACATGGCAGCTCCAATGCTAACCTATGTGAGAGATAGGCCTTGCTGTAGTGAAAAATGAATTTAGCAGTCTTGCAGTACCAGGACATGTAAAACCTAAAAGCACATGCCCTACCTTTTAAATACACTGCAACCTGTCCATGGGGCTAACTTGGGCCTAACTATGGGGTGCCTTGTTTGTAGTAAAAAGGAAGGACTGGGCCTGGCAAGTAGCTATACTTGCCAACTCGACATGGCAGTTTAAAACTGCGCACACACAGGCTCTGCGGTGCCAGGTCTGAAACATGTTTGAAGGACTACTCATGTGTGTGGCACAATCAGTGCTGCAGACCCACTAGTAGCATTTCATTTACAGGCCCTGGGCACACATAGTGCACTTTACTAGGGACTTTTTAGTTGATCAGATATGCCAATCATGGAGAATCCAAATGTCATTACATTTTAGATACAGAGTACATGCACTTTAGCACTGGCCAGCAGTGGTAAAGTGTCCAGAGTCCTAAAACCGGGGGAGAGGATGTAGCCTTACGGTTAGAGCAATCGACCTCAAAACTGGGGAACCGGGTTTGAGTCTTGGCAATGACGCTCAACATCCTGTGATTCTGGGCAAATCACTTAATCTCCCTGTGCCTAACAAAAATGAATGTGTCCTCTGTAACGAAACTGGTGCTCATGTAAAGCGCTCTGATACCCGATGTCTTGGGTCTAGTTCGCGCTATATAAAACAGGGGGTCAGAAGCAAAAAGACAGGGGAAACCAGGACCAAAGATGGCAGGCCTAACATGTTGTATTTTTGTCTCGTGTTTTATTGTATGTTTCTCATGTTGTGCAAACAGCATTTGTACACCACATTAAAGCCAGGTCTATCGGCTTTGTCAGTGTTTGTTTAATTGTGTCTCTTTGGAGTGTTTCATTCATGTTTTCCAGCCAATTTATTAGCTGAAGATTGTAGGCTCTCATGACAATGAGTGGAAATAGTGGTATCCTCTAACTTGACTTTATTTAAAAGTTGAGTCATTAACAGGGTGATATGAGCCTCTGCAGATAGAAGCTACAACTGTTTCACATCCTTTAGCTGCTAAATATCCTGTGACTCCAGGAAAACAAAACTAACGTAATTAACAAATTGCTCTTGATTTTTTCTTTATAAACTGTTGAAACTTTACTCAGCTCTAGGGCTATGGCAAACTCCAGTTGTAAATGACCATTTGTCACCTGGGCCTAGTGTGCTAAGTTTCTTCTATTTAGTAAGCCTGGGCAGAGTGTGCGATGTTTCGCTCCTCAGAACTGCAAAGTGCAAAAAAAGCTGCACTATGCGGAGCTCCGCAAGTGGCAAATTGCATTAGATAAATGCCGTTCGTGGTGATTTTCAGCGCTAGGTGTTTGTCCGCACTCTGCAATCATTGTAAAAGGCACCATGCACAATGCAAGCAGGCGCTGCTTCCTATCTGCCGCTTGAGTAGATTTTTTACTCAAGCGGCAGTTTTCGCAACGCGAACGGACGGTTTCTCAACACGCAATAAAAAATCAGACCGCCCGCATTGAGAAATCTCGCCGGGAGGTTGATTTTCCACGCTTGTGCTCGCCAACTTGATGTTTATGAGCATGAGCATGGAGAAATCTCCACTCCGCGGAACTCTGCAAACTCCGCGAGCGGAGCAGGGCTCACCGCCCAGGGTTATTATTTAGACCTATTTAACATATAGAAGCTGGGAAGGGGAAAGAAAAAGCATATTGTCGCCCGCATCCCACCTGGCTTCCAACGTGCCAGACACAGTCTAGGTTGATATATAGTGCGACAGCAGCTGCCCCTGACAGCACTCTTTATTTCTGTCACCGAAAGATTGTTTCAGACTTCCAGAATGCTCTCTGACTAGCATTGCCAGACTGGAAACCAAAATAAGCCCCAGTAAAACCGCTCAGACCAGCCCAGCACTGAAGGATGGACAAGCCTTGGCTAGAAGGTGCTACATTTTTATAAGTATTGTGAAGGAGTTTTCGCCATCACGAGGCAGAACTGTGTTTCTTTCTCAAAAGTGTTGCAGGTGACTGCCAGCCAATACAGGACAAGAACAGATTTTTTAAATAGGAACCTAACCCTTGCGCTTGAGGCATAGTAGAAAGACTAGGTTAATTGCACAGGGTCTCTTACCCTGCTAAACATATTGGTTTTCTACCGCAAGTAGGAGCGCAGGTGCAGCACTTTCAATAAAAACATTGGTGCTCAAATGTGAATTTACCTTAAAAAAATAAAAGACTAGAGGCATTTGGCAAAACAGAAACAGCTGGTTTAATCAAATTCTGAGGCAGGGAGAGCAGTGACAGAGTTGGGGTCTAAAGACTGTCTCAAAGTACATTGATTTTGGCCGTCGTTATATACATTTCACAAAGTGCGCATAAAAGAATTTGTACATTCTTTTAGAGAAAGAAATCTGGGCCTAGTCACGGAGTCATAAATCTGACCACCTGATATGGAGTGCAGGTGGATCCTAGCCTTGCACAAAGAAGAGGGTTAAGTGCAATTACTTACCTGCTCAGATCACACAATAGTGATTTGCAAACCCGGTCCTGAAGAAAGCCCTCCGACCCTATTGGGCACGTATAGGCCTGAAACATGTCGACCGCTAGACCACTCACTTTCTAACACAGGTGCCATAAAACAGTAGCTCTTCTATTCATGCACCACACACTCTTTTAACCTTGCCCCACACTTGACAGAATAAATCCAAAACAGGGGATAGAAGACAATTTTAAGTTCACCTCACTTTCACCCTACTATTCCTGATCACTACTGCGAATAACCAGTTGGTCTCCCTCCAGGTGGAGGAAAGCACAGATAAGACCCAATGATGATGCTGCTCACGTAAAAGATAAAAGCGGACAATCAAGATAAACCGCTATTACGAACACTACGTGAATGAGGGTTTTTAAGATGAAAGAAAACCCCCGTTCCTGGTAAAAACAGGACAAGTGATCCATTCTCCTCTGAACTGAAACTGGATCATAAATTCAAAGCTGTTCCGAACAGGGGCCCCAAAAATACGTTTGGTCCAGGGCCCCAAAATCCTTAAAATGTCCCTGCAAGCACCCCCTCGCATTGTTGCACGCCACCGCCCGATAATGCTCTTCATTAACTTATAAGGGTTATGAAGCGCTATGTACATGCACGTAGTCACAATTTCTCGTTAGCGGGCGTACGCTTATGGGTGCAGATTTACTATTTTATGAAGCCGAGCCCGCATCTCTAAGCGAAATGTTAGTACAACTGCCATTTATGACACCTGATCCTTTCTTCCCTCTTTATCAATCCAATAGTGCACCGTGGATGTATTATTTAAGAGCGTTCTTTAAAAGTTTTATTAATGTCAAACAACGTATAATGCATTTAAAAATCGATCTGCAGGCCATGATATTTCATCCAAGAGAAAACTGTTTCTGTGACCTCTGCAAATTCCTATCACTAAGATTGCATTACCAGTTTAATAACTTGCACTCTATTCCCATGTGTAGTGATTGGGCCCTCAGGCCCTCATGCAGATAAAGGAGTGACGCAGACCCAGAATTGCTGGTACGGTAAGCTGGCCAGGAGCACGTGCGCTCGGCCCCTTTTATTGTCAGGGTCACCTGACTCGTGACGCCTGTGGTGGGTGGGTGTTCAGTGTGGGTTACAGTAAAGTGGAACACTAGAATGTATCCAGCCGGATACTACATCCCTCCCAAACTTTAATGAAAGTTGAACCAAAATGAAGTCCGAACCTGTGGGAGAAAACGCACAAGTTACAAACAAAACATTGACTGGCAAGCAGGACTTCCACGTAGTCTCTTTGCTGATGGTCGACTGCCGTCTAGGGTGTTCTGACAGCCGGGACCACTCGGTCTCTTTGGCACAATGTCCAAGTGCTCTATGGATGCGTGATTTGGGACTTACAACGTGGAAGTGCGCTTCACAGTCTCTTTCTTGTACCGCCGTCGGTGGAAGTGTGGGTGGAATGCTGGTGGACCCTCGTTATTTGACCTTCCGCTGTATGCCCTGGTAGAGGTGTTTCCTCCAACTAGTAGTTGTCTTCTTACAGGACTCC
The DNA here is from genome assembly GCF_964204655.1 of Triturus cristatus. Classification (NCBI taxonomy): domain Eukaryota; kingdom Metazoa; phylum Chordata; class Amphibia; order Caudata; family Salamandridae; genus Triturus; species Triturus cristatus. Next base: position 565,033,538 of record NC_140590.1, read on the forward strand.
CCGTTGCAGGATATCCCTCTCACGGATACCCCTCTCTCGTGGGTGTCCCCTCTCACGGGACGACCCGGAGGCCCTTTTGTTGCCAGGCTTCCCCTGGAACGGTTGACCGCGCCTGGTCGCTCCAATCGCGTTGGAGGAGTCGCTGCGGGTCCTCTTTCCGTGTCCGAAGTTCCACCTAAAAGGGTGCTGTTGGCACTTGGTCCTTCGCGCTCTGCCTCTGTTCTCCTAGGATCTCCAGAGCCAGCTTCAACAGTCCATCTCTCGTCTTGGGATCCGCTGCCACCGGTGTCCCTGAGGCCTCTGCCCCTTGGATGTCCACGGTCCTGTTTCCGTGACGTCCCAGAGGTGGTTGTTACCAACGGACCGGCCTGCTCGTCTCTGTCATCCCCGGGTGACCTTCGGGTTAGCGCATCGACGTATACTCCCAGTGGGGCGGATGTTGTTTTCCAGGTACTGGGTCTGGGTGTCCATGCACCTTCTCACTCCCCTCTTCGGGTACTCCTTCCGGTGTGTGTGTTGCTCTGTCACGCACACCTCTGTGCTCTTCTCCTTTCTTCTTCGGGTGTTCTCCTTCTGGTGTGTGCGTGTTGATCTGTTACGCACACCTCTGTGCTCTTCTCCTTTCCTCTTCGGGTGTTCTCCTTCTGGTGTGTGCGTGTTGATCTGTTACGCACACCTCTGTGCTCTTCTCCTTTCCTCTTCGGGTGTTCTCCTTCTGGTGTGTGCATGTTGATCTGTTACGCACACCTCTGTGCTCCTCTCCTTTCCTCGTCGGGTGTTCTCCTTCTCCTTCCACTGCGACGCGATCCAGTCTTCCGGCCTTCTTGCTCGTCCTTACCAGGCTTCTTCGTGTAGCGTGCACTCTACGCGTTTCTGTCTGGTCTTGTCCCGCCACTAGGACACTGTCTTCCTTTCACTCTGTGACTGGACCGAGCATCGCGACCTTCTGTCTCGTAGTTGCTTCTGATGTTGCCTCTGATGTCGAGTGATGTTACCGGACCTCTCTTCCTGCTCCTCCTGGTCCTCTTTGTGAACCTCTCATGGGGTCCTCTTCACTTCTCTTCTCTCCGGCTCTGACCCTTGGCAGGTCAGTGTGCTCTCCGACCTCTTGTAGGCCTGCATCCTTCTTGCGACCATCTGGTGGTCAGCGCCGTCCTCCTTGCGACCATCTGGGTGGTCGGCTTCTTCGGTGCGACCATCTGGGTGGTCGGCTTCCTCCGTGCCACCATCTGGGTGGTCGGCTCCTGCCGTGCGACCATCTGGGTCGTCAGGTCCTTCCGTGCGACCATCTGGGTCGTCGGCTTCCGTCTTCCTCGCGACCATCTGCTGGTCTGCTGCTTCCTCCTCGCGACCATCGTGCTGGTCGGTTGCTTCCTCCTTGCGACCATCTTGCTTGTCAGCCTCTTCCTCCTTGCGACCATCTTGCTGGTCGGCTTCTTCCTCCTTGCGACCATCTTGCTGGTCGATTGCTTCCTCCTTGCGACCATCTTGCTGGTCGGCTTCTGGTGGTCGTGTGACCATTTCTTTTCTTCTCTCGCAGTGGAAGTGCTTCAGCGCGCTTCTGACTGCGCTCTTTAGTTGCTTCCGTGGAAGTGCTTCAGCGCGCTGCTGAATGTGCTCTTTAGTTGCTTCCGTGGATGCACCTGCTGCGCCCTCTCTTCGGATCCGTTTGAGACTTGCTGCCTTGGGCCGTTGTCTTGACCCATTCCTGCGATGACCACCCCTGGCCAGTAGGCTTCACCGCAACTCACGTATCACCTGGCAGCTTGTCTTTCGAGGTTCCCTTTCAAGGTCACTTGTGGAGGTCTGTCCCTTCAGCGTAGGCAGTTACATCTCTTCTCCACTCGGCTCTCCTGAGTTCTCTGGCACTTAAGTAGCCTGAACCTGCCTCTCAAAGCTGATCAACAGCCTTCACTGTTTTGGGCGCACTGATGCACTTTGGCCACTAGATGGCGGTGTGTCGTCCTGTCAACGTGAACCCGGCAGGTTTTGAAAACCTCTGAAGCCTCGCGCTGTCTTCACTGTGTGAGACGGCTTCATCCGGCTGCTGCACCTTCTTGGGACTCCCCCACCGGGCACGGCACTCGCACCCAGGTAGGCGCTTTACTCATTTGTCTTCCCCATGGCAGCCTCACTGTACACACGCTGCGTGGGGACAGGGGGTAGCTGGCGCCGTTCTCCTCGCGCTCATTTCCTTGATAAGCGCTTCAATGCGCCACTGACTTTCCTTTCCTCCTCACAGGGGGGGGGGGGCACCTCGCGCCCATTTTGATTCGCGCTTCGATGCGCTTTTATTTGAGCACGTCCCGCCCCCTGCGGCAGCCTTCACTCTTCACGGGCCGCGCGGGGGGGGGGGACGGTGCTAGTGTCGCTCTTCTGTCACTCGCCCCGGACCTGGTCTCACCCCACCTCCGCCGGCTCGCTCCTCACATGCTGCGCGGGGTGGGGGAGGGGCTGAAGTTACTCCCGTTCCTCCTTCAGGCGGTGGGCACCGTTCGTTCTACGTCGCGGGTGGGCTCCGCTTGTGCCCGCACCCGAGGCAGTCGCTGGTGTCGCGCAGACAGGGGAGGCACTGGGACGCTCGCCACCTTCTCGGCGGCGCTGTGCTGGGGGTTTCATACGCCTCCTGATCGGCCGCGGGCCGCAACCACTCTTCTTTGCGTTCGCGCGGGGTGGGGGGGGACGGAGCAGCGGCCGGGGCACTCACTTTGATATGCCGCCCCACACACCAGGAATCGCTGCTTCTTCCGTCCGCCGCACTGGGACATAGGCTGGCGCTGTGGACGGCCGGCGCTCTCCCTGCCACCAGGCACTTTCTCTCGCTGGGGGGGCGGAGGAGTGGGTAGCTACTCCACTCCCCGTCCGCCTCGCAGCCGGCTCACTTCACTGCCGCTTAGTTTACGGGCTCACCTTCTGCCCAGGTCGCCACTCGCTCCATGCAGTCTGCGGCGGTGTCTGGCATGCTGGCAGTCCGGCACTGCTCGCGCTGTATCGCCGCCATCCCGGGCCTCTCTTCGCGCCGGACCGCTCGGCAGCATACACGTCAGAGGCGGGGTGAGATCCCGCAGCTTCGTCTACGCCCCGGGGCTCTCCACCTGCCCCGCGGGCCACCTGGTGCCTCTGCACTGGATGTGGAGACACTGTGGGCACATGAGGTGCGGGGTGGGCTCCCAACCTCCTCGCCGTCGCCCCGGGCACTTCACACGCCGGGGGCTCTTCACGTGTCCCGCAGGCGATTGGGCATTTCTCGCCTACTCCAGGGGAGGGGGGTCCGTCACGGGCAGCTCACTCCCCCTTTTTTTCCATCTACTGGGCTGCTGCACGCCAGGGCACAGCCCCCTCGTCGCCAATGTGGTGATTGGGCCCTCAGGCCCTCATGCAGATAAAGGAGTGACGCAGACCCAGAATTGCTGGTACGGTAAGCTGGCCAGGAGCACGTGCGCTCGGCCCCTTTTATTGTCAGGGTCACCTGACTCGTGACGCCTGTGGTGGGTGGGTGTTCAGTGTGGGTTACAGTAAAGTGGAACACTAGAATGTATCCAGCCGGATACTACATCATGCAATACCGCAACGCCCCGCTTTCTCGTTAGTACTGAGAGTCCAAACTCCTTTCAGCCACGAAACCCCCTTTAAAAAAAATACTAAATACCTATGCCCCTGCCCACCCACGACAGGGAACCTTCCACCTTCAAACATTTCCTGTTTTCACTCCATGCAGAAGCGGGAAACTTTTGCTTTCTGCAACAGGTAAGGATTCCAACGGTTGACATGAATACTTATTCTATTAGTTTATTTATGGTTCATTTAAACGAGTGGTTACTTCAAACGGTTTTCATTAACAAGGGAAGGAGGACGGGGCTGCCAAGCAAGCCGCTCGGCCCTAGAGAGAGTCACATTATTGCAGCACCGCACGGGGACGACGCCGACGCTACATTAATGTCACTCCAAACAGGCGCTTTAAGAAACCATCACACTACAGGGAGGTGCCCGTTTGCAGCACATTGCCTTGTTATTAGGGCAAATGGTAACATGTCAAATGGAAATGTTTCATTTTGCCTAGGCCAACAAAAATCCCTGCACACGAGTTGGCCACTTATTCTAACTTTTTGGTTGAGACAGACAGACACTAAATGGCGGGGTAAAGGGAGACGACATTACGCCTGCGATGGTCCAGAGGCCTCCTCGCTGCTCTTTCAGTACATGGAGTTTGAGATGTGCACGTGGCACCCTGCTTGGGCTTGCAAAGGCGGCACGCAGGCAGCAACCGGTCCAGTCATAGATCGCCTCATCCTGTTAGGGATTAAGGCACGGCGCTGTGACAACTCTCTCTACTTCTCCCACTCTCTTCCAGCTCATCCTAGGACTGCAGACCTACCAACTTATCAACGTATTTCACCATGTGATGAGGGGGCGGGGCCTTGAGCCTAGGGATACCTAAAAGGCACTCTCTGCCTCTCACCGAGACCCCCACCCCTCCCGAATGAAAATAAACACAAAGAGTCGCTGACAGTAGTGGCTGCTGTAGCGTCCTGCTGGACACGTTCTAGTGTTCCACTTTGTATTACTCCCACACTGTACACCCACCCATTCACAGGCGTCACCGGTCAGGTGACACTGCTAATAAAAGGGGCCAAGCGCACGTGCTACTCTGGTGCGGTGTAGCTGACTCAGGAGCTAGGTGGCGCTGCGATGACTTTCCTGGTGCCACAGCAGCTTCAACTTTCTCTGCGGGACAGTTGCCTCGGCACTTCCGTAGAGGGGCTGGTGCGGGGTGGGGGTGGGGGCTTGTTACCAAAAAGAAAAGGGTGAAAAAAAAATAAGGAAAAAAACACTTACCTTCCCAGCTGCCGGATCTCCTCCGTCCTATTCATCCACATCAACAACACACGCAGGAACAGGAAGCACCCAGGCTCCCTCCTCGTAGCCAATCACAATTCTACAATGCACCATTGTGATTGGTCTGAACGCCGTGGTTTGGTGCTCAGACGGGGAATGCGAGCCTGGGCATTTTCCTCACCAGGTAGTGTAATGCAGCCTCGTAGTGAACATGCAAAGTGCTCATGGCTGTTTGGCCAGAACGGGGGCGACCAAGCAGTCATGCACACTTTAGAGTATACTCTCCACTCCTCCCCCTGCTCTGTGGCTGGCAAAGCCTGCCCCACCCACAGCTTTACAGCACACCACAATAGTGAAAAATAAAATGATAATAACATTGTTATTATCATTTTGTTTTTCTTGTGGGGCGAAGCTCCTTCGCCTTAGCAGAGGAGCCACCACTGGTCGCTGAGTCTGTGGCCGATGTTCTAGAGTGTTTTCACGACCCTTAATGGACTTTGGCTGCTCAGAGCTTCCAAAGACGAGCTGGAGTTTCACTTTGTGCAGTGGTTCCAGCTCTGTTTTCTCTGCCTCCGTATGATTTCAGCTCGTCACCCGATGCTCGTGTGAAGGGAGCCAAGATCATGTGACACACGGTGGCACTATGTTAGTTGACAGGTTTGGGACTGCGCTGTCAAGTTATGGGCATGACGTGTCAGAGACATGGGATGTGACTGGGTTTTGGGGAAAGACAGCATATTAAATCACTAGGAATGTACGTGGCACTGAAGATGGCTTCGCCAGAAGGAGCCCAGTGATCTTACTCAACCTAAGCATGGCGGGTTCCTTAGCAATGGACAGGTATGGCGAATTGCTCCTAGATGCGCTGTATCGCCGCCATCCCGGGCCTCTCTTCGCGCCGGACCGCTCGGCAGCATACACGTCAGAGGCGGGGTGAGATCCCGCAGCTTCGTCTACGCCCCGGGGCTCTCCACCTGCCCCGCGGGCCACCTGGCGCCTCTGCACTGGATGTGGAGACACTGTGGGCACATGAGGTGCGGTGTGGGCTCCCAACCTCCTCGCCGTCGCCCCGGGCACTTCACACGCCGGGGGCTCTTCACGTGTCCCGCAGGCGATTGGGCATTTCTCGCCTACTCCAGGGGAGGGGGGTCCGTCACGGGCAGCTCACTCCCCCTTTTTTTCCATCTACTGGGCTGCTGCACGCCAGGGCACAGCCCCCTCGTCGCCAATGTGGTGATTGGGCCCTCAGGCCCTCATGCAGATAAAGGAGTGACGCAGACCCAGAATTGCTGGTACGGTAAGCTGGCCAGGAGCACGTGCGCTCGGCCCCTTTTATTGTCAGGGTCACCTGACTCGTGACGCCTGTGGTGGGTGGGTGTTCAGTGTGGGTTACAGTAAAGTGGAACACTAGAATGTATCCAGCCGGATACTACATCATGCAATACCGCAACGCCCCGCTTTCTCGTTAGTACTGAGAGTCCAAACTCTTTTCAGCCACGAAACCCCCTTTAAAAAAAATACTAAATACCTATGCCCCTGCCCACCCACGACAGGGAACCTTCCACCTTCAAACATTTCCTGTTTTCACTCCATGCAGAAGCGGGAAACTTTTGCTTTCTGCAACAGGTAAGGATTCCAACGGTTGACATGAATACTTATTCTATTAGTTTATTTATGGTTCATTTAAACGAGTGGTTACTTCAAACGGTTTTCATTAACGAGGGAAGGAGGACGGGGCTGCCAAGCAAGCCGCTCGGCCCTAGAGAGAGTCACATTATTGCAGCACCGCACGGGGACGACGCCGACGCTACATTAATGTCACTCCAAACAGGCGCTTTAAGAAACCATCACACTACAGGGAGGTGCCCGTTTGCAGCACATTGCCTTGTTATTAGGGCAAATGGTAACATGTCAAATGGAAATGTTTCATTTTGCCTAGGCCAACAAAAATCCCTGCACACGAGTTGGCCACTTATTCTAACTTTTTGGTTGAGACAGACAGACACTAAATGGCGGGGTAAAGGGAGACGACATTACGCCTGCGATGGTCCAGAGGCCTCCTCGCTGCTCTTTCAGTACATGGAGTTTGAGATGTGCACGTGGCACCCTGCTTGGGCTTGCAAAGGCGGCACGCAGGCAGCAACCGGTCCAGTCATAGATCGCCTCATCCTGTTAGGGATTAAGGCACGGCGCTGTGACAACTCTCTCTACTTCTCCCACTCTCTTCCAGCTCATCCTAGGACTGCAGACCTACCAACTTATCAACGTATTTCACCATGTGATGAGGGGGCGGGGCCTTGAGCCTAGGGATACCTAAAAGGCACTCTCTGCCTCTCACCGAGACCCCCACCCCTCCCGAATGAAAATAAACACAAAGAGTCGCTGACAGTAGTGGCTGCTGTAGCGTCCTGCTGGACACGTTCTAGTGTTCCACTTTGTATTACTCCCACACTGTACACCCACCCATTCACAGGCGTCACCGGTCAGGTGACACTGCTAATAAAAGGGGCCAAGCGCACGTGCTACTCTGGTGCGGTGTAGCTGACTCAGGAGCTAGGTGGCGCTGCGATGACTTTCCTGGTGCCACAGCAGCTTCAACTTTCTCTGCGGGACAGTTGCCTCGGCACTTCCGTAGAGGGGCTGGTGCGGGGTGGGGGTGGGGGCTTGTTACCAAAAAGAAAAGGGTGAAAAAAAAATAAGGAAAAAAACACTTACCTTCCCAGCTGCCGGATCTCCTCCGTCCTATTCATCCACATCAACAACACACGCAGGAACAGGAAGCACCCAGGCTCCCTCCTCGTAGCCAATCACAATTCTACAATGCAGCATTGTGATTGGTCTGAACGCCGTGGTTTGGTGCTCAGACGGGGAATGCGAGCCTGGGCATTTTCCTCACCAGGTAGTGTAATGCAGCCTCGTAGTGAACATGCAAAGTGCTCATAGCTGTTTGGCCAGAACGGGGGCGACCAAGCAGTCATGCACACTTTAGAGTATACTCTCCACTCCTCCCCCTGCTCTGTGGCTGGCAAAGCCTGCCCCACCCACAGCTTTACAGCACACCACAATAGTGAAAAATAAAATGATAATAACATTGTTATTATCATTTTGTTTTTCTTGTGGGGCGAAGCTCCTTCGCCTTAGCAGAGGAGCCACCACTGGTCGCTGAGTCTGTGGCCGATGTTCTAGAGTGTTTTCACGACCCTTAATGGACTTCGGCTGCTCAGAGCTTCCAAAGACGAGCTGGAGTTTCACTTTGTGCAGTGGTTTCCAGCTCTGTTTTCTCTGCCTCCGTATGATTTCAGCTCGTCACCCGATGCTCGTGTGAAGGGAGCCAAGATCATGTGACACACGGTGGCACTATGTTAGTTGACAGGTTTGGGACTGCGCTGTCAAGTTATGGGCATGACGTGTCAGAGACATGGGATGTGACTGCGTTTTGGGGAAAGACAGCATATTAAATCACTAGGAATGTACGTGGCACTGAAGATGGCTTCGCCAGAAGGAGCCCAGTGATCTTACTCAACCTAAGCATGGCGGGTTCCTTAGCAATGGACAGGTATGGCGAATTGCTCCTAGATGCGGTAAGCAACCTTAAGTACAGGGAGCTTAGCTCTGTAGGTCTTCTTGCAATGTTTGTCTGCAGTCACAATGGTAAATGAAGACAAAGTGGGACTTGGTGGTGAGCACATGCACTAGTCTATGCGCCGGGAAACCCTTTTTGGGTAGCTGTTGCGCAGTACAAGTGCATAAAATAATAATAATAATAATAATATAGTCTAATGATAAGCATGATCAAAGAGAAGAATCCAGGAGCAGATCCGCTTGGAGGCCTTCTGAGCTTGACAAGAGAAGACTGCATGCTCCCACTTCTTCGTCACAGGAAGGCAAAGTCCTCTTCAGGTTTTGGTGCTCCAGGTGCAGTAGACCACTGAAACAGGTGTTAAGCAGGAGGTTCCTCCACATCCTTTGTTGCCTTCTCCACCGTGCCAACCCCTCAGCCGCTGGTGCAGCATCCACAAGTGCCCAAGGCAGACCCTACCAACCCCTCAGACTCCATGGGGCAAACACAAGTGAGCAAAGAAGACCCTACCAACTCCTCAGCCTCCAGTGTAGCAACCGCAAGTGGACAAGGCAGACCTTACCAACTCCTAAGCCTACCCTGAAGCAACCACAAATGGATGAGGTGGACATTACCAACCCTCCAGCCTCCATTGGGGCAACCACAAGTGGACATGGAGGACCCTACCAATCCCTCATCCTCTGTTTGGGCAACCGCAAAAAGATGATTAAGCAGAACCTACCAACCCCTCAGTCGCCACTGGAGCAACCTCAAGTGGATGAGGCGGACTCTACCAACTCCTCAGCCTCAGCTGAAGCAACCACAAGTAGACAAGATGTTTCCAGCACAAGAGCACACGTCTGTTCTGTCAGACTCTGAGGCAGAAAGAGAAAAGAAGAGAAATTACCAACAGGGCAGAGAACTGGCAGATGTCATGGGACGTTTAAGGGAAAAATTGGACGTTGTCCTGTCCACACTAGAAGAGGAATCAGAGCTGTTTCTAGCGAATTTCCTACTGTCTCCCGAAACACGGGCCAGGTGTTGGACATTGAAATCAGTGTTTCTAGGGGAATGGAAGTAAGTAGAGGACAAAGCACATGCTGCCCTCAGCTCCTTTCACTGGTGCTGGAAGGGACACACAGACCAGAATGTACCATTACCTCCTCGTCCATCTTCCTTCCACAGTCCTTAGGTAATGAGTTTACCTCCTTCCTGCAAATTCGCTCCTGCACAGGAGACAACATATGAAACGTTCCCTAACATTTGTAATGTGAAGGCTGAATATCTCGGTCTCCCAACTCTAATACCTGCAAGCACCAACCTCATGAACGCTTTGCTGGTCACCTCGGCCTTCTCCAAAACACTGAAGCTTGCAAACATGACCACACTTGGAAAATGAAGCATGGACCCTGAAAACCCATCCATATATTGCCAAGGCTATGAGAACAGTGGTGTTTTCTCTGCTGGAGTCCACTGACTTCAGGTCTCGTCACCAACCATGCTCTGGAGTAGAACCCACAGTACTGAATAACAGAGAAAAGTTCTCTGCAAGGGTGATGAATGCCAAGCATGTCTGAAGATATTACTGGCAGTGGTGGCTGGTGAATTTTAAAAGTGGTGGCGCAGAAATTATATACCAGAGGATAATGAGCGAGAGAAGTGAGTAAGCCAGAACTGCATAAGGCGCGGGTGAGGGGAGAGGATGGACGAATTTTCTCCCCACAAGAAAATTATGAGAAAAAAAATGGATTGAAATGATGGATTTTGCAGCATATGTTTATTGAAATTTCTAAAAAAAAAACGAAGCGCAGAAAAGCTGTCTGTAAGAAAAGAGTGTCTACATTTGATTTAGAAGTGATTAATGTGTATCTTGCGTTACTACTCACTCAAAAGTCCAAAACTTCCCTGCCACACGACAGCAACAGCGGCCTTCATCATGTCTGTGTGCCACAGACAGACACTGGCCGCCCCTTGCATGAATGGGCGAAGGCAGATGGGTTCATGCACGCACTGTCAATGGTGCATTGTCCCGCTGAGCTTAAAAAGCTCCTTGGGTGGGTGGCGCCCAGGGCCACCAATGCAGTGCGGGGTTCAGGGTACTCTGTGTTGAACGATGTGAACCCTCTGCCAATGACATTCTATTTCTAAGACATGCTCCACCCAAACTCACTCTGGCAGCCCCAGACTTAACCCTCCCTTTCAAAACTCGCCCAGGACATAGTAACACCCACCCCAACAACTCGCACCAGTCCTCTAACTCATACCGCTACCCTGTTCCCCAGCATAAAACACCATCCACCCCGCACAAGAGCAGCACCACCCGATGCGATTCCAAAATGCTTACATGAACAAATGAACATGTGAGCTGCATATACTCCGCTTAGGCTTCTTTGGTATCAGGTTTAAATGTTCTTTCTTTCAAACCTCCCGCTTGTAGACAAAGAACATTAAAAACCTAACCCTTTGCTTCACATTCTACCCAACTTGCCTAGAAGCAGCGCCTAGCGTCAACAAGCACAGACCACAGGGGGAGGCTATCCAGAGCAACTCTACTTTCCCAACCTTAACCGTGGCGATTCCTCTGCTATGGCAGAGGAGAGTCCACCCCCCTTGTGGAAGCCCAAAAAATTAAAATAAAACTATTAGAAACCAGCGTTTATTATCGTTTTATTTTCTCCCTCGTGTTGTGTCTAGGGGTCGGACCATGGGGGTGACAGGCAGAGGGGGAGTGGTAGGTGCACTGTCCTCAGTGACATGACCGTCTCAGGCCGGGAGAACTGTCATGTGCACTGAAGTTGTCTGTTGGAAGGCGTTCCCTGGGGAGGCTGCGGAATGCGTTCCCGACCACCCGAAGGCCCACCTTACCCAGCGTTAGGCCGAGCAAGAGCAGGGAGGCCCTTCCTGGAAGGGTCTCGTACCTAGGATCGCACACGCTGCGCTTACTCTCTCTTCGGATAGAGGGACACCACACAGTAATTCGTTATAAGACAATGCTTTTATCGGTAGTTGTCAGGGATCTTTATGATCCGGCAGGCAGGTGCAGAATTAATGCCACAAGCGGCAGCGATCTCGTGAGGAGGGAAAGGGTAGCGGGACAGTCTTTGAGTCAGTGTCTCTGCGAGGTATCCGGCGCACAGCTCTCAATCCTCGAGCTGAGGGGATGTTGCTTCTCTCGGCAATCTCTGCCGATTCTCTTGGAGGAGCGGGCCGCGAGTCACTCAGCAGGCACCGGAGGGTCGTAGTTCAGAGAGCCGCGACGGCGTCAGCAGGGCTCAGATGGTTCAGACTTCGGGGAGCCGCGACGGCGTCAGCAGGGCTCAGATGGTTCAGAGTTCGGGGAGCCGCGACGGCGTCAGCAGGGCTCAGATGGTTCAGAGTTCGGGGAGCCGCGACAGCGTCCGCAGGGCTCAGATGGTTCAGAGTTCGGGTAGCGTTCTTCTGTTCGGTGAGCGATCGAGCCGCGACCAGGTCAGCAGGCTCTCGTCAGTCCAGGTCTTCTCTGCTCCCGTCCTCTCCGCACCCCTTGTTATACTCCCCCTCCTCTTTGAAGTCCGGAGTCCTCGCGGAGAGGGGTCTGGTGCCTGGGGGGGCGGTGTGTCGGGGTTTCCTGTCGCTCGGCCCTTTGATCTGTTCAGGTGGGTCTGGGAGGGACTCCAGACACCCAGCAGGCGAGGCGCCCGCTCACCGGGGGCCTGGTGGTCGATCGAAACCTCCCTCAGGGGAGAGACCAGAGGTGTGACAGGGTCGGCGCCTCTCGGTCTGGTTTGGGGGGGGGGTTTCGTTCTCCCTCGGCCGGGCATGCGTGTTGGTGATCTGGTCGGCCCTCGGGATGTTGGCCCATGGAAGCCGGAAGGCCGTGTCCACGAGGTTCGGCGTGGTTGTAGAGTTACTTGCTGGTCGGGAGGGCCCACGCCACGAGGCCGGTCTCACACGTGCCCCCCCCAGCTGAAAGGCGGGGAGAACTACCCATCCACTTGGGGGTTCTCCTCGCTGAAGCGGAAGAATCGGGACAGGCCGTCCGCGTTGGCGTGGTCCGTCCCGGGGCGATGTTCCACCATGAAATCCATCCCTTGGAGGGAGATGGACCAGCGTAGCAACTTGGGGTTTTCCCCTCGCATCTGCATCAGCCACCGCAGGGGGCGGTGATCCGTTTGTACTCGGAAGTGGGTTCCGAACAGGTAGGGTCGTAGCTTTTTGAGGGCCCAGACTACTGCGAAGGTCTCTCTCTCAATGGTGCTCCACCGCTGTTCCCGGGGCAGCAACCTTCGGCTGATGAAGGCTATGGGCCGATCTATGCCTTTGTCGTCGAACTGGGAGAGGACTGCCCCGATGCCGTGTTCCGAGGCGTCCATCTGGACCACAAACTCCTGGGCGTAGTCGGGGGCTTTGAGCACGGGAGCTGCGCACATGGCGGCCTTGAGGGTGTCGAACGTCTTCTGGCAGGAGGGAGTCCAGTGTACTTTCTTGGGGTGTTTTTTGGAGGTTAGTTCTGTGAGGGGGCCTGCGATGCTGCCATGGTTTTTGATAAACCTTTGGTAGTAGCCGGTGAGGCCCAGGAAGGCCCGAACTTCCGTTTGGGTTGAGGGGGGTTCCCAGGACAGGATGGCGTCGATCTTTGGCTGGAGGGGGGCGACCTGCCCACTTCCCACCTGGTGCCCCAGATAGGTTACGGAGCCGTGCCCAATTTGACATTTACTGGCTTTGATGGTGAGGCCGGCCCGGCGCAGAGCCAGCAGGACTTGACGGAGGTGCTGGAGGTGCTCGGTCCATTGGGAGCTGAAGACTGCTATGTCGTCGAGGTATGCTGCGCTGAACCCCTCTAGTCCGGACAGGACCCTGTTCACCAGCCGCTGGAAGGTGGCCGGGGCATTCTTCATTCCAAACGGCATCACCCTAAAGCGGTAGTGCCCATCCGGGGTGGAGAAGGCGGAGCGCTCCTTGGCTCCCTCGGTGAGGGCAATCTGCCAGTATCCACTAGTCAGGTCGAAGGTGCTGAGGTAGCGAGCGGCCCCAAGGCGGTCAATGAGCTCGTCGGCACGGGGGATAGGGTGAGCGTCCGCTCGGGTGACCGCATTGAGTCCTCGGTAGTCCACGCAAAACCTCAGCTCGGGGGCAATACCCGGGGTAGTCGCTTTCGGAACCAGGACTACCGGGCTGGCCCAGGGGCTGTCGGAGGGTTCAATCACCCCGAGGTCTAGCATCTTCGCCACTTTGGTCTGGATGCAGGTTCGGACCCGATCAGGGACCCGGTAGGCCCGATGTCTCACTGGCGGGCTGTCGCCGGTGTCTACGTCGTGGACACACCAATTGGTGACCCCAGGGGTCAGGGAGAAGAGGTCCGCGAACTGCCCTAGTAGCTGGCGGCAGTCGTCGGACTGTTGGGCTGTGAGGGCGGTTGACAGTCTCACTCCCTCTACGGACCCATCGGTCTCTTTCGCCCCCAGGGGGTCTGGAAGGGGCTCGGTGTCTTCTTCGGCCCCATCGTCGGTGGCCAGGAGTAAACTCAATTCGGTCCGTACAAAGTGAGGTTTGAGGCGGTTCACGTGGAGAACCCGGAGGGGGTTCCGCGGGGACTGCACATCGACGAGATAGGTGACCTGGCTCTTCCGCTCGACCACCTTGAAGGGTCCAGTCCATTTATCTTGGAGGGCGCAGGGTCTCACTGGGGCCATGACCCAGACTTGTTGGCCCGGCTGAAACTCGACCAGCGTAGCATTCTGGTCATACCAGCGCTTCATTTCTTCCTTACTAGCCTCGAGGTTCGCTTCTGCGAGTTCTCTGAATTTCCGGGTCTGGTTGCGGAGCGCCAAGATGTATCGGAACACATCCGGAGGGGTCCCCCGGGGGGTTGTTTCCCACCCCTCCTTGACCAGGCTCAGGGGTCCCCGGACAGGGTGTCCATATAGTAGTTCGAATGGGCTGAATCCCAGGGATTTTTGGGGAACCTCCCGGTAGGCGAACAGGAGGCATGGGAGGAGGACGTCCCACCTCCGGCGTAGGGGTTCCTCGAGGCCCATGATCATCCCTTTCAGTGTTTTGTTAAAGCGCTCGACTAGGCCGTTTCCTTGGGGGTGGTACGGGGTGGTGAATTTGTACGATACTCCGCACTGCTGCCAGAGGGACTTCATATATCGGGAGATAAAGTTCGTACCCCGGTCACTCACGACTTCGCGGGGGAACCCCATGCGGGAGAAGATCCCCATCAAGGCCCGGCCTACCACAGGGGCCGTCACGGTGCGGAGAGGGATGGCTTCGGGGTAACGGGTGGCATGATCCACCAGGACGAGGATGAACCGGTGGCCCTGGGCGGTCTTGGGGTCCAGCGGTCCCACAATGTCGATTCCTACCCGCTCAAAAGGGGTACTGACGACGGGGAAGGGTTGTAGTGGAGCCTTGCGCTTGCCCCCACTCTTTCCGCTGGCCTGGCACGTGGGGCAGGACTTGCAGTGGGCCTCCACATTTGCTCGCATCTTGGGCCAATAGAAGTGGGTGACGAGTCGTTGGTAGGTCTTATCTTGGCCTAAGTGTCCTCCAGGGGTACATCATGGGCCAGGCCCAGGAGAAGACTTCGGAAGCGTAGGGGTACCACTAGTACTCGGGCCAATCCCAACTCGGCCGACTTCTGTTCGCTGTACAGGAGGCCGTTCTCCCAGTACACCCAGTGGGTGCCAGTCCGGTCGCCTGCTGCTTGGGCCTCGGCCTGTTGTCGGGGTCCAATGAGGGACGGGCAGGTGGATTGTTCTTGGCAGAACTCTTCACGGGAGGGGCCCCCTTCGCAGGGCCACTGGGCCAGTTCTGGCAAGTCCCCGAGTTTGGTCAGGGTTTCGGGGTCGGAAGGTACGGACCCTTCGTCGGGAGCGGTCGGTTCGTCCAGAAGGGGGTCGTTGGCCTCTGGTGGTGTATCCTGGATCTCGGGGATGGTGGCGGTGCTTAGCGGCATGGCCTCTCCCCCCTCGGAGGAAGGCGCCCTGAGAGTCATCGAGCGCGTGGTGGCGCATACCCACTCGGGTAGGCCCATCATCTCGAGGTGGGCTCTTCGTTCCACTTGTCCCCACGGGGAGTTCTCAAGGTCGTTGCCCAGGAGGCAGTCTACGGGCTGGGAGGTTCGGACCGCCACCTTTAACTTGCCGGTGACTCCCCCCCATTCGAAGGGGACTAGGGCCATCCGGCAGAGGTTCTCGGAATTGTCTGATGATATGACGGGGCAAAAGGCGCCATGCAGGATCTGATCTTCGGAGATCAGGTGACAATGAACCGCCGTGACACTCGCCCCCGTGTCCCGGAGGCCCTCGATGCGGTGACCGTTGACCGTTACCTGCTGTCGGTACTTCTTCGTGTTGGCGGGCAGGGACGTTCCGGGGACCATCTCCCGGTCCCCTAGGGAGACCAAGGCCATGGCGGCTGGTTCCCATTCTTCGGAGTCTTCCATCTCTTCCCCCAGGGCTACGGAGGCCATCTGTCGAGCCGGCGGGGTTGTTGTGGCGGTCCGCTGGTACAGGGGACATTGAGGGTCGCTGGCATAGTGTCCGGTCTGTTGGCAGCGGAAACAGGTGAGCCTCCCTGGTGGCCCGGTGCTGGCCGGAGGTGGAGCTGGAAAAGGCGGAGATTGTCCTCTGGGAGGGCTGAGCGGGGATCCCCCCGGGAGCTCCCTTTGCCGGCCTTGATTTCCTCCGCCCCTCTGGCGGGGGGGTCCCTGACTGTGGCGACCATAGTCTCCCACGGGGCCCCGTGAGGCCCGGGTGTTCACCCACCGGTCAGCCTCGACGGCCAGTTTTAGAGGGTCTGTGAGTTTGCTGTCCAGGAGGTGCTGGCGCAGCTCTACGAAGCAATTAGCGGACAAGTGTTCCCATGCGATTAGGTCGAACAGCTCCTCAAAGGTGGAGACCTTGCTGCCCTTGATCCATCCGTCCAAGGCCCGGCTGTAAAAGTTCACGTACTCCACCCAGGTGGTACCGGGTATCTTTTTGCAGTCTCTAAACCGTTGCCGGTACATTTCCGGGGTGAGCCCATATCTGGCTACCAGGGCCTCTTTCATGTGACTGTAGGAGTTCATCACCGTGGAGGGCAGGTCCAGCAGGGTATCTCTCCCCTCGCTCAGGAAGCGGCCCCACAGCCCAGCCCCCCAGTCTTTCTGCGGGACTCGGTGGGAGGTCATGGCGACTTCGTAGGCCTTGAACCATTGCTGAATGTCGTCGTTCTTATAGTATTCTTTCACCACATCCTTGGGGATGTGGACCTTTGGTTCCATGGTGGAGGAGATGGGTTGGGTTTCCGAGGGTCGGGCCTCCGCCTTCTTAGCCTTGAGCTCGATTTCTTTTAGGCTACGTTCGTGCTCTAGTTGGAGTTTTCTTTCTTCGTGTTCTCTCTGTTGTTTCTTTTCCTCTAGTTCTCCTTGTAGGCGTAACTGTTCCACCGCCAGTTTTTTTTCAGCCAGTTTTATCTCTCCTTCGATTTTTAATTTTGCTAGTTCTAGTTCGTGGTTGCGACCTCTTTCTCGGTCCGCTAGTTCCTCTGGGGATAGGCCCCCCTCGGGGGCGCCGTTCCTCCCCGGGATGCTTCGTGGTTCGTTGGGAGGTTCTCCTTCTGTTTGTATCCGGGGAGTTCCCGCCTCGATCCAGGTTTTTAATGCCCCCTGGAAGTCCTCTTTCGTGCTTAGTCCGGTGGTAGCGATTCCAAAGTCTTTGCAAAATTGTTTCAGTTCTCGGTGCGTATAAGATTCTAACTGGTCCTTTTGAAATGCCGTGCTCGGGTTGGTGCCTGCGGCACCCAGGGAAGTTCCTCCTTCCATTTCTTCTTGGTAGTGCGTAAGCCGTCTACTGCACGATCTCTAGGTGTTGGCTCGGATCCCACCGCTGCCACCAAATGTTGGAAGGCGTTCCCCGGGGAGGCTGCGGAATGCGTTCCCGACCACCCGGAGGCCCACCTTACCCAGCGTTAGGCCGAGCAAGAGCAGGGAGGCCTTTCCTGGAAGGGTCTTGTACCTAGGATCGCACACGCTGCGCTTACTCTCTCTTCGGATAGAGGGACACCACACAGTAATTCGTTATAAGACAATGCTTTTATCGGTAGTTGCCAGGGATCTTTATGATCCGGCAGGCAGGTGCAGAATTAATGCCACAAGCGGCAGCGATCTCGTGAGGAGGGAAAGGGTAGCGGGACAGTCTTTGAGTCTCTGCGAGTTATCCGGCGCACAGCTCTCAATCCTCGAGCTGAGGGGATGTTGCTTCTCTCGGCAATCTCTGCCGATTCTCTTGGAGGAGCGGGCCGCGAGTCACTCAGCAGGCACCGGAGGGTCGTAGTTCAGGGAGCCGCGACGGCGTCAGCAGGGCTCAGATGGTTCAGACTTCGGGGAGCCGCGACGGCATCAGCAGGGCTCAGATGGTTCAGAGTTCGGGGAGCCGCGACAGCGTCAGCAGGGCTCAGATGGGTCAGAGTTCGGGGAGCCGCGACAGCGTCCGCAGGGCTCAGATGGTTCAGAGTTCGGGTAGCGTTCTTCTGTTCGGTGAGCGATCGAGCCGCGACCAGGTCAGCAGGCTCTCGTCAGTCCAGGTCTTCTCTGCTCCCGTCCTCTCCGCACCCCTTGTTATACTCCCCCTCCTCTTTGAAGTCCGGAGTCCTCGCGGAGAGGGTCTGGTGCCTGGGGGGGCAGTGTGTCGGGGTTTCCTGTCGCTCGGCCCTTTGATCTGTTCAGGTGGGTCTGGGAGGGACTCCAGACACCCAGCAGGCGAGGCGCCTGCTCACCGGGGGCCTGGTGGTCGATCGAAACCTCCCTCGGGGGAGAGACCAGAGGTGTGACAGGGTCGGCGCCTCTCGGTCTGGTTTGGGGGGGGGGGGGTTTCGTTCTCCCTCGGCCGGGCATGCGTGTTGGTGATCTGGTCGGCCCTCGGGATGTTGGCCCACGGAAGCCGGAAGGCCGTGTCCACGAGGTTCGGCGTGGTTGTAGAGTTACTTGCTGGTCAGGAGGGCCCACGCCACGAGGCCGGTCTCACATTGTCTCCAACCCCACCTGCGTTGCCGGGTTGCAGACAGCAGGCACAGGCTCCCAGTCTACCGGGGAGCGCAAATTCAGAGTGCTCTACAATTCTGCCGCTGCTATCAGCATGAGGATTAGGATTAACCCCACAGGGGATTATGGGAGTCTGTGCCTGCAGTGCACGGAGCCAGAGAGGAGCATCAGAGGGGCAGGTAAGTTCGTATTTTTTTATTTGTTTGGTTGTCAGTCGTTCCTGTGTAAGGACACCGGCTGTTACTGAACCTTAGACTGAGGAATGATTATGGAAAAAACGTCAACGTTCTAAATGTATGCCTTGTAGTTTGCATGCAGTGGTTTGATGTTATTAGGATTGTAACATATCTGTTGCAAGTAACAAAAGGATGTGAGACAAAACCGGTAATTCACTGAGCTATTTAAATAAAAACAGCTCTGTGATCTGCATGTTACACTTAGTGTTTTGCAGGAGGCACATTAACCCTCTACGCTACTTTAGGATGAGTCAAAACTGCCATTAAACAAAACTCAAATCTTTCTCAAGCAGGTACATTAATCAGTTATCTCGACATTTTTATTATTGGCTGAGAACTACTGGGAACATAAGGAACTCTGCAACAGATGACTGTAACCCATTGATGTTTCAAACTGCTCCCCCGCGGCCACCAACCTGCCCTCCCCCTGGGCTTGGCGTCAGCGCTGTATCTTCAAGCTAATGGGCCCATATGCAGAAAGTAAAGAGGGGCTCCTAAGTCTCCCATACTTCACAGATATTCATTAGCCTTGGGACAGAAGCCCCCCCCCTTAAGGATTTGAGGGCCCCTAAATGTTGGGGGCTGCAGCAGCTTGCGTTACACCCCTGTCTTAAAGCCGACGCTGGGCGAGAAGTGGAGGCAGTGCATGAAAGGGCCCCCGTTCTGGGAGTCCAGTGACTCAAGTTTACAATGCCCCTCTTTTATGCCAGAATATTAAATAAATGCCTATAATATTCCCCCAAGTCGTGTCAAGGACCATAACCTCTGCTCCATCACTCTTTCTCTTATTTTCCATTCCTAAGTCTGTCTTTCTGTTGGTATTTTGCACAGCTCTGTCCAACGTCCCCTGTCCTAGCGCTTATCTAGAGGTGGGAAAGCCACTGAAAGTTTAAACCAGGCTTGAGCCTGAAGCCTGGCTCTGGTTCAGCTCATGGTCCTGTTGGAACTTCGTGCCCATAACGAGCCGAGCTTTCAAGGGGTTTCTACCTGCCACCCTCGCTGTACCCAGGATGTGGAATTACCACTTGAGCTGCAGATTTTGGAATTTTGGAGCAAGGGTGGAGTCTCCTTGTTGGGTCAACATTCTGGGCAAATCACTTCATCTACCCAGTGGCTACAAAAAAACGTATGCGGCCTGGTGTAATGTAACCTTGCTCACCTAAAGTACTCTAATAACTTTGAATCATGTTTGCGCTATATAAAAACTGCAGAAAAAAAGGGTAAAAACAAAGCGTTAAGCAAGCATTGGCAAAGCCAATAGCTCTCTACTATGCAAGAGGAATTGCCTTTATCAATATGCTTTAGCCATGTTGTACACCTGCGTGGCTGCTGTTCAGCTTGGCTAAAAACGAGTGGGGTAAAGGAGAGTGGAGTGTCATAAAGTGGATTAGAGAGGAGTGTTATGGAGTGGCGTAGAGAGTCGTTGTGTGGCACAGAGTGGCCTGGAGCAGTGTAGAGGAGAGTTGAGTGGCGTGGGATGGCATCGAGCTGCGGCAGCTCCTTCAATAAGGCGGAGGAGCGTCGCTCCACAAGAAAAATAAGATGAGAATGACAATGTTATTATCATTTTATATTTCATTATTGGCTATGCCAAGCCTGTGCGGGCGGGGGTGGGGGAGTGGGGGTTGCTCTTCCCGCAGAGATGGGGAAGGAGTGGTGGCACTATCCTAAGGGCCCATGAGGGGTTTGGCCGTCTGTCTCGGGCCGGCCAAACCTCTCATGTGCACTTGGCATGTTCTCCACCCGGCTGTGTTGTACAGCCCGATGGAGAACATACCCAGCCTCCCATTCCCTGGCTGAGCACCAAACCACGGTGCTCAGAACAATCACAAAGCTGAACTGCGCCGTCGTGATTGGTCAGGGGAGTCAGGAGCCTGGGTTGTTCATGGCTTGTCGACCTGAAGAGGACAAGAACGGTGGATAGCAGCTGCCGGCAAGGTAAGTGGGTTTTTTTCTTTGCCTTTGCCCCCCTTTTTTCTTTTTAACCCCCCTCACCCCCACCACTACTGCCCAGTAACAGCCGCTGCTGGCATAGAGTGGAGTGGTGTAGGCTGTTGTGGACTGTCATGGAGAGAGTAGAGTGTCATAGAGTGAAAGGCCGTAAAGTGGAGTATAGTTGAGTAGAGTAGAGTAGAGTAGGGTACAGTGTAGTGGCAAGGATTGCAGTGGTACATAATAGATCAGAGTGGTGTAGAGTGGAGTGATGCAGAGTAGAGTGGCGTAGAGTGAATTGGCGTAGAGTGCAGTAGAGTAGCGTAGAGTGCAGTGGTGCAGAGTACAGTGCAGTGGCATAAAGTGCAGTGGCATAGAGTGCAGTGGTGCAAAGTAGAGTGGGATTGAGTTCAGTGTCAGAGAGTGCAGTCGTTCAGAGTAGAATGTCAGAGTGCGGTGTCGTGGAGTGCAGTGGCATAGAGTGTAGTGTCGAAGAGTGCATTGTTGTATAGTGCACAGACATAGATTAGAGTGGTGCAGAGTACAGTGGTGCCTAGTAGAGTGGGGTAGAGTGCACTGGCATAGAGTAGAGTGGTGCAGAGTAGAGTAGAGAGGTATAGAGGGAAGTGGCGTAGAGTACAATGTCATAGAGTGTAGTGGCTCACAGTATATTAGAGTGGTGTAGAGTTGATTGGGGTAGAGTACATTTGTGTAGACTGAAAGTAGCCTGGCATAGGGTAGATTGGTGAAGAGTAGAGTGCAGTGGTATAGAGTGCAGTGGCACAGAATGGAGTGCCCCAGAGTAGAGTGGTGTAGAGTTCAGTGGCAGAGAGTGCAGTGATGCAGAGTTGAATGTTGTAGAGTGCAGTGGTGTAGATTAGAGTGGCAAGAGCGCATTAGTGTAGAATGCAGTGGCATAGAGTGGTGCAGAGTAAAGTGACATAGAGGGCAATAGTGTATAGGGCAGTGGCGTAGAGTAGTGTTGCAGAGTAGAGTATAGTGGCGTACAGTGCAGTGGTGCAGAGTTGATTGGCGTAGAGCGGTTTGGTTCTGTGTAAAGTGGTGTAGGGTGCAGTGGCATAGAGTGCAGCGGAATGAATAGAGTGTTATAGAGTGCAGTTGGGTAGAGTGGAGTGGAGTGGTGCAGGGTAGATTGCAGTGGTGTAGAGTGGAGTGGCATAGAGTGGAAAGGTGCACTGTGGAATAGAGTGATGTAGAGTACAGTGGTATAGAGTAGATTGTTTCAGAGTAGTGTGAAGTAGTGCAAAGTGCAGTGGCATAGAGTGTCATAGAGTGCAGTGTTGTAGTGTGCGGCGGTGCAGAGTAGATTAGAGTGGGTGGATTGTCGTTGAGTGCATTGCGAAGAGTGTAGTGGTGCATAGTAGAGTAGTGTGGGGTAGAGTGCATTGGCGTCGACTGGAGCAGTGCAGTGTAGAGTGCAGTGATGCAGTGTTGAGTAGCGTGGAGTGGTGCAGAGTATAGTGCAGTTACTCAGTGTGGAGTGGCGTAGTGTGGAGTGGTGCAGAGTAGAGTGCAGTGGCGTGGAATGGTGCAGAGCGGGGTGGTTTGAAGTAAAGTGGAGTATACATGGTGGGGTCTTGCAGTGCCTTTACAGATAGCACATCTTGAATTGAAATGCCCTTTACATTTGCACAGACATGTAGTTCGACTGGTAAAAGTATAAAGCGCACAAGCAATAATGCGTGGAAATGTCATCACATAGTGTATTGCTTTGTTTTGATCATATTCAAATATTTGTTTGCACCACACTTCAGAATTACCAAAAATTTGCATTCTGCAGCACACATACAAAAAAGAAAGCCCCTGAATGGATTGATTTTGTGCAGGAAGGGTCCGGTCCCTTCCTATATAAAATCAATCATGCCCGCAGCGCAGGCACCCTTGTACCACAGTGCAAAGGTGCCTGTGTTGGCGCACGGCAGCCCATTGTGCGCCGGTGCAGGGGAAAAGGGCAGGAATGCGCCATATCATGTAGATACAGCGCATTCCTGCCCTTTCCGTTTGCCGTAGGGCAGCGCAGCAGGGAGGCCCGCGGCGCTGCCCTACGGCGAAAGCCCATAAATAAGGACCAAAATGTCTTGTCAGCAAAGTAAATAAATCAGTGAACATGTCCCACACATCTGCAGCGTAACACAAAGGTTACTTGATCTCCATCACTAAAGGCTAGTGGGAAGACAAATGTCACAGTGTAACAATCCTTGAAATGCCATAGGCTTGATGGACAACCGATCCAAGGAGGGATGACCCACACTCCCATGAAGGCAGGCCACCACTGCTGTGTACTCTGTTGAGTCTTAACAATTAGTACGCGTGGGCCCTACGCAGTGCTGGAAATTAAAACAATTTAGTGTGGGAACCTATACATTTGGGGTAAAGGGAGAAGAGGGGAAGCATGAAGGGCAGCAACATAGTGCGGAGTGAATGATAATTAGCCTGTTCAACATTATTTACATACTCGGCCCTCAAGGAAATCAGCAACAAGGTAAATTGTAATAGTAAAGCTGTTCCAGTTTACCAATTTGGTCACAAGCAGACTACATTACAACCAGCTTTGGAGTTTAATGCTCATGCTGCAGTGGTCCACGGGTATCCAGCAGATTTCAAAATAACTCTAGTGGTTAAGACATATCCCCCAAACATGGGAGCGAGTCAGTAGTGGTAGCTTCCCTTGATGAACTTTGCCACTGGACGAATGAGCAAAGGCCGGGGTCATCCTCGTAGATCTTTTAGAGGCATTTGATGTTGTTAATAATTCCACCTTGACCAACCACCTCCAATATGTGGAATCTTGATTAAGGTCTAATTGGATAAACTTGCTAATATTTACATAGACGTTCAGTGGAATTTGCACCAACATTTGGTCAGTTTGTGGAAATGTTGGTGCAAAAGTACACAAGTAGCATCTATGTAATTCTGAAGTGCTGTTGCAATAGCACTAGCTATGTAGACCTGCTGATGAGTTGTATTTTGGAACTAGTGAAGGATGTTCTATTGAAAGTTTCACTTGTATACTGTGTTTAAATCCCCTCTTTGCTGGGTAGATATGCTCTCCATTTGAGAGACCCTCTTCTCTGGCTCTGCTTCATGTATAGCTCATTATTTATGTTAAGTGCTTATTTAGATTAACGCACTTCTCCACTGCTCCTGCGAACTACCAAAAATAGCTTTGGTGTTTGCCATAAGAGGTAATGGCAGGACAGTAAGCCACCTTTTCCCCTGCTTGGTGGCAGAATGATATTAGTTTATGTGTAACTTTACAATGTCCGCCCCTCCTAAACGAGCGTCAGACTCCTTGGAAAGAGACATGCAGGACGTCCACTCCAATGCTTGTTGCATTTACTTGTTCTCTGGTGAGTTTCCATTTTGGAAAACTTAATTCATGGTTGTGTATTGTGATTACCACCCTCTTATTTGGTATAATCAGTGTAAGAGGGAAAAGACTGACTTGGTTCAGTTTACAAAGCATAGATCGGAAAATAGAAGCCTAAAGCGATAGGGCCCGATTCACAGAACTAACTTAAGACAAAATCCTAAACTTACTACCATTTTGGTATTCACAGAAGGCACTTACTCATTTTGGTATTCACAGAAGGCACTTACTCATTTCGGTATTCACAGAAATTAGGAGTCCTAACTTTAGGACTCCTAAATGCCTTCTGTGAATACCGAAAGTCTTAAAATTAGGATTTTTCTCAGTTTAGTAGTAGTACAGTTAGGACTCCTAACTTTAGGACTCCTAAATGCCTTCTGTGAATACCGAAAGTCTTAAAATAAGGATTTTTCTCAATTTAGTAGTAGTAAAGTTAGGACTCCTAACTTTAGGACTCCTAAATGCCTTCTGTGAATACCGAAAGCCCTAAAATTAGGATTTTTCTCAGTTTAGTAGTAGTATAGTTAGGACTCCTAACCTTAGGACTCCTAAATGCCTTCTGTGAATACCGAAAGTCTTAAAAATAGGATTTTTCTCAATTTAGTAGTAGTAAAGTTAGGACTCCTAACTTTAGGACTCCTAAATGCCTTCTGTGAATACCGAAAGCCTTAAAATTAGGATTTTTCTCAGTTTAGTAGTAGTAAAGTTAGGAGTCCTAACTTTAGGACTCCTAAACTGAGAAAAATCCTAATTTTAAGACTTTCGGTATTCACAGAAGGCATTTAGGAGTCCTAAAGTTAGGACTCCTAACTTCTGTGAATACCGAAGTGAGTAAGTGTCTTCTGTGAATACCAAAATGAGTAAGTGCATTCTGTGAATACGAAAATGGTAGTAAGTTTAGGATTTTGTATCAAGTTAGTTCTGTGAATCGGGCCCCTAGACTTTACCAGAGTCAGGGAGTAAAAGGAATAGATTGGACTAACAATCTGGCTGCACTTAGAAGGTTCGCCTACAAGAGAAACGCAGCTACAATGAATTTACTAATCTTGCCCCAATCTCAATTCCTGATCCTGGCACCGTGCAAGTTGTACTAACAGCCTGACACTCTCAGGGGCCCAGAGCTGCCACCCTCAATGGGTGGCGAGCTCCCCCACTGTCCAGTCATCACTTTGGAGACCCAGAGACCACTGCGTGTCCGAAGGATCATGCACCCATTCACGAGGTCTTCTTTGTATTCCAGCACATTGGCCTGGCAATGTTTGCCCCGGAGCAGAGACCCAAGCGCATACTCCAGATGAGCCATGGCGTGTTGAACCTTCCTCGCAACCTCCTGCTGGACTGGACCTTCGGCCACTCGCTCATCAGCTGCCACGTGGAGCATCACCTTTTCCCCCATCTCTCGGACAACATGTGCCTGAAGGTGAGTGTGCGCTCAACAGAGTTCCATTGAAGGCAAATGAGTGCTCAGTGTAGCTGAGTGTGTGCGCCACGAGGAGGAACCATGGTGGTATTGCGAGCATGTCCTCCTGAACCTGTAGTTGAAGATATCTGCTGAACTGCATGACACTGAAGGGGAGGGAGTGCTCTAAGAGGAGAGGCATTAAGAGTGTCCTTCTCTACCTTGCCTCTCAATCATAGCACACGCCCAAGGTGAGTGTGCCCTGTGAGTATCATGCATTGACCAAACTACGTCCAAAGGCTACTGTGCTTTGAGAGAGCGCTCTGTGAGGAGGATTGCACCTGAAGGTGAGCGAGCGTTCTATGAAGAGTGGTGATCAAAATGCATTGAACTGTGAAGCTGTGTGCAATGGGGTGGAGTCAGCGAACATGTGGGGAGGGTCACATGCGCGAATAAACACCAAAATATTCTGTAACTTTTTTCGATCTCTCACCTTCAGGTAACTCCATAAAAAATAACGCACAGCTTGAATGAAAAATAAATACAAGTTAAGTTAATCAGTGGGAAATGCACTATCACACATTATGAAACCTCTATTAGTTAAAGTTCTGCACAGGTCTGTGTCTGTACCCAGAGGGCCACAGAATTAAATCCTGGTTGGTGCACTGGAGAGAAGGGACTTGTGTATGTCTAGTGCCACGGGGTCTTAGTCTTTGACAGGAAGCACTATGAATATGTAAGTCATGTTTTTTAAACTTGCAGTACACACAGTAAAAGATAGGCTGCTACAAGATGTGCAAAAAGGTTTACTATAAAAAGGTGCTTTCAAAGTATAGATTTTAGTAATACAAAGACTGCAGATAGTGCAATTTTTTATAACTGTCCTTTAAAAGCACACATTTCACAGCTCATCTGGTAACTCCCTTATAATATCCTCAAAGAGAATACATTTGCGTTATCAAGAAGCTTCAAGTGATTTCATCACTGAAAGTCAATACCAGCTTCCAAGCACCCATTTACATTTGCATATTGACCAGTTGTGCACATTTACATTTCTTTCAGGCAAGCAGGCATCCTGGTAAGCGGGCTTGTTTAGCTGTCGGCCTCTCCCTCAGTTTCACAGCACAGGACACTCTCTGCTTTGCATTTCAGGTGAAGCATTTCATCTGTCTGCATTAACTGTCCCTGGTTTGTTGTCCTTTGACAAAAAGTAGGGGGGTGATGTTCCTTAAATTAAAAAAGTATGGGCACGTCCTGCACCTCACATCCCGCCCACTTCGACCACTGATGAAGAGAGAACAGCATGCGAGAAGGGGAGTCTGTGTGACATGAGGCGTTAGTACCAGGTGTCTTAGAATAAGGCCGCGCTCTGTGAGGCGGAAATACCATGATGAGAGGCGTGATTGGGAAAGAGGTCTGGGGGTGAGTGTGAGTTTCTTGAAGAGGGGACACAGTGTGCCTGAGGGTGCACTCGAAAAAGAGGGAATCGCAAGTGCTGTGTGCACTTACTGGTGAAAACAAATACCAGGCCTTTATCTGAGTGTGCATGCAGTGTGAAGAGATTACCATCAATCAGCCATTTGTAAAGCCAGCACTGTCACCCGTAAGAGTATCTGGGCGCTGAGGTGCCGTGTCTCCTTCGAAAAGCTAGGTCTTGAGTTTCTTCCTGAAGTTCGTTAGGTAGGGTGGTGCTCGGAGGTGGAGGGGCAGGTTGTTCCAGCTCTTGGGGGCAAGGTAGGAGAAGGAGCGGCCACCGCTGCGGCCATGTCGAATGCGGGGGGTGTGTGCGAGGGAGAGTGAGGCGTAGTGCAGGTTCTTTGAGGGCTGATTGAAGTTCAGTCGGTGTTTAACGTAGGATAGTGTAAGATCGTGGACTCTCACTGGAGTAGGCACACAGGACACACACACAGGCTGGAGGGAGTAACTACGTTTATTTGAGTAAGTTATCAGGAGCGCCGGAGCGGAGCTCCTTTAGGGTTGAATTCGGCGCGCTAATCGCCGATCGCTAGAACATGGCTGCTACGGGATGTCCGCTGACGTCACACGCAGTGTGCGTCGCAGACTAGACCGCTACACCACATCTCCCCCTTCATAAACAATAAGGCTAAAGCCAGCCTTCCCACCAACAACAACAACAAAACTTCCCACTGGAACAGTCTTACTTGTGATCCATACTGAACTCCTCGAACCTCCGGGGCAACATTACTCTTCTCCCACATCGTGTCCTCGCACTGCGCCCACCTGGAATCGGGGTGGTCTCAACCCCCTCCAAGCAGGACGTTTCGCCATCTCCTCCAAGTCCTGACCCACACCCTTCCGTTGCCTCCTGCTCCTCCGGGGTGTCTGGTACGGGTCCTGTGCTACCTTCTCTTCTTTGTCGCCACGTTCCCGACCAGGGACTTTCTTCTCCCTCGCTAGATCTCCTCCTCGCTGCGCCTGAGTCCTTCTGGGCACTGGCCGCACCATTGTCACCCGACTCCTCTCCGGGTTCCTTCTCACTGGCGCGAGTGCATCTCGCCATACGGTTTTGGGACCATATCTTCCCGTCGCTGAGCAGGGCTGATCTGGAGTAGGGCTCTACCACTCGAAACGGGGACGTGAATTTGCTGTCTCCCTTCTTCCCTTGCGTGGCCAATTTGACTCTCACCCACTCCCCCTTCTCAAGTGCGACATCCTTAGTGTTGTGTCTTTTGTCATAGTATTCAGTGTACGCCGCATGCGCTCTCTCCAGGTTCCTGCGTACGACTGCGGGGGACCAATGGCTTTGTACAGGAAGTCGTTTCCATGCCACGTTGTCCTTCGTGAAGGGCTCTCTCCCTCTGAGTACACGGAAGGGGCTGTAGCCCGTGGAGGTGGGTGTTATACGGTAGGCCCACAACAAACGCTTCAACTCCTTCTCCCAGTTGACTCCTTGGCTGATCACCGCCTGCACCGACCCCATTATTACTCTGTTAAATCTCTCCACCGCTCCGTTTCCCGCGGGGTGATAAATCGGCGTGTGCCTGACGGCAATGCCGTTCCTGTCCATGAATGCCTCCCATTTGGCTGATGTGAATTGTGGGCCATTGTCGCTTAGGATCGCCTTGGGGATTCCTTCCCTGATGAACACGTCCGTGAGAAACTCCAATATCGTTTCTGCCTCTGCATTGTCATGCACATGGACTTCCGGCCATTTGGAGTACCGGTCAATGACCACCGTGAGGTATTTCTGGCCTCCTTGAGAGTCTTGTATGGGGCCCAGCACGTCTATGGAGACCTCTTCCCATGGGTTCTCGGGGCACTCAAAACGGCCTAGGGGCGGACGTAGCACTCTTTGGGTCTTATCCGCGTTGCTGCACTGCTCGCACGCCCTCACGTGTCGTTCCACCTCCATGTCTATACCTGGCCACCAGAAGTCTTCTTTCGTTCTCCCCTTCGTCTTTACTATCCCCAAATGGCCTTCGTGGGCGATGGCAACAATGCGTGGCCTCAGCGTGTGAGGGGGGACTACTTTGCTTCCTCGTAACAAGAACCAGGGTTGATCCCCTGTGGACAGTTCTTCACGGACCTCCCAGTATTGCTTCCGTTCTTCCTCCAGTAGCCTCTTGTCCGGCCATCCCTTGGTGACGTATGCCTTGACCGCTCTCGTTTTCTCGTCCCTTCCATATTCTGTCTCCCATTCCTGTCCACTTATGGCCCTCTCGTGATCTCCGGTGAACGCCACGGCATACTCCTCCCATCCACCTTCGTCCTGGGCCTCTGTAACTTCCTTGGATGCTGCCCTACTCAGAAAGTCGGCCACTTTGTTCTTGTGCCCCGGCAGGTACTCCACGTCATATACATAGTCTAGGAGTCTCAGCGTCATCTTGGCGATTCTTGGAGTGGCATGTTCGTGCCCACTGGAAGTGAGGACCTTCACCAGCGGTTTGTGGTCCGTGCGCAGTACGAACCTTCCTCCGCACAGGAATTGCCGGAACATCTCCATCGCCCACACCACTGCGAGCATTTCCTTCTCAATGACGCTGAACTTGCTCTCGTTTGGAGCCAATGTACGGGAGGCAAAGCTGATCGTGTTGGTTGCACCCTCGATGGTTCTCTGTGCGAGCACTGCTCCTAGGCCCCGGTCGCTGGCGTCCGTAGTCAGCACTGTGAGCGCCAAGGGGTCGAAGCCTTGAATGGGCACCGCCTCGCTGATGTGTTGCTTCACCTCCTCGAACTCTTGTTGTTGTTCCTCCGTCCATTGGAACGTGATTTTGTCCTTGAGCAGTGACCTCATGTGGTGGGTCTTAGAGGCGAAGTGCGGCACAAACTTGCTATAAAATTCCGCCATGCCCAAGAATGTTCGGATGTCTTCCTTGTTCAAGGGCGTGGGCGCATCTTTGATAGCTGCCACTTTGGACGCTTTGGGTTTGATGCCTTCCTGGCTGATCTCGTGCCCTAAATACGTAACTGTGAGACCGGCCTCGTGGCGTGGGCCCTCCCGACCAGCAAGTCACACTACAAACACGCCGAACCTCGTGGGCACGGCCTTCCGGCCTCCGTGGACCAACATCCCGAGGGCCGACCAGATCCCCCAACACGCATGCCCGGCCGAGGGAGAACGAAACCCCCCCCCCAAACCAGACCGAGAGGCGCCGACTCTGTCACACCTCTGGTCTCTTCCCCGAGGGAGGTTTCGATCGGCCACCAGGCCCCCGGTGAGCGGGCGCCTCTCCTGCTGGGTGTCTGGAGTCCCTCCCAGACACATCTGAACAGATCAAGGGGCTGAGCGACAGGAAACCCCGACACACCGCCCCCCAGGCACGAGACCCCTCTCCGCGAGGACTCCGGACTTCAAAGAGGAGGGGGAGTATAACAAGGGGTGCTGAAGGGACGAGAGGCAGAGAAGACCTGTACTGACGAGAGCCTGCTGACCTGGTCGCGGCTCGATCGCTCACCGAACAGAAGAACACTATCCGAACTCTGAAACCACCTGAGCCCTGCTGACGCTGTCGCGGCTCCCCGAACTCTGAACCATCTGAGCCCTGCTGACGCCATCGCGGCTCCCCGAACTCTGAACCATCTGAGCCCTGCTGACGCCGTCGCGGCTCCTCGAATTCTGAACCATCTGAGCCCTGCTGACGCCGTCGCGGCTCCCCGAACTCTGAACCATCTGAGCCCTGCTGACGCCGTCGCGGCTCCTCGAATTCTGAACCATCTGAGCCCTGCTGACGCCGTCGCGGCTCCCTGAACTACGACTCTCCAGTGCCTGCTGAGTGACTCGCGGCCCGCTCCTCCAAGAGAATCGGCAGAGATTGCCGAGAGAAGCAACATCCCCTCAGCTCGAGGATTGAGAGCTGTGCGCCGGATACCTCGCAGAGACACTGATTGAAAGACTGTCCCGCTACCCCTTTTCCCATCATCACAAGATCGCTGCCGCTTGTGGCATTAATTCTGCACCTGCCTGCCGGATCATAAAGATCCCTGACAACAACTGATAAAAGCTTATTGCCTTATAACGACCTACTGTGTGGTGTCCCTCTATCCGGAGAGAGAGTAAGCGCAGCGCGTGCGATCCTAGGTGCGAGACCCTTCCAGGAAGGGCCTCCCTGCTCTTGCTCGGCCTAATTCTGGGAAAGGTGGGCCTCGGGGTGGTCAGGAACCCATTCCGCAGCCTCCCCGGGGAACGCCTTCCAACATTTGGTGGCAGGCGTCGGGATCCGAGCCAACACCTAGAGATCGTGCAGTAGACGGCTTACGCACCACCAAGAAGAATGGAAGGAGAAACTTCCCTAGGTGCCGCAAGCCCCAACCCAAGCACGGCATTTCAAAAGGACCAGTTAGAATCGTATACGCACCGAGAACTGAAACAATTTTGCAAAGACTTTGGAATCGCTACCACCGGACTAAGCACGAAAGAGGACTTCCAGGGGGCATTAAAAACCTGGGTCGAGGCAGAAACTCCCCGGTCACAAGCAGAAGGAGAGCACCCCAACGAACCACGAAGCAGCCCGGGGAGGAACGGCGCCCCCGAGGGGGGCCTATCCCCAGAGGAACTAGCGGACCGAGAAAGAAGTCGCAACCACGAACTGGAACTAGCAAAACTAAAAATCGAAGGAGAGATAAAACTGGCTGAGAAAAAACTGGCAATAGAACAGTTACGCCTACACGGAGAACTAGAGGAAAAGAAACGACAGAGAGAACACGAAGAAAAGAAACTCCAACTAGAGCACGAACGTAGCCTAAAAGAAATCGAGCTCAAGGCTAAGAGGGCGGAGGCCCGACCCTCGGAAACCCAACTCATCTCCTCCACCGTGGAACCAAAGGTCCACATCCCCAAAGATGTGGTGAAAGAGTACTATAAGAACGACGACATTCAGCAATGGTTCAAGGCCTACGAAGTCGCCATGACCTCTCACCGAGTCCCGCAGAAAGACTGGGGGGCTGGGCTGTGGGGCCGGTTCCTGAGTGAGGGGAGAGATACCCTGCTGGACCTGCCCTCCACCGTGATGAACTCCTACAGTCACATGAAAGAGGCCCTGGTAGCCAGATATGGGCTCACCCCTGAAATGTACCGGCAACGGTTTAGAGACTGCAAAAAGATACCCGGTACCACCTGGGTGGAGTACGTGAACTTTTACAGCCGGGCCTTGGACGGATGGATCAAGGGCAGCAAGGTCTCCACTTTTGAGGAGCTGTTCGACCTAATCGCATGGGAACACTTGGCCGCTAATTGCTTCGTAGAGCTGCGCCAGCACCTCCTGGACAGCAAACTCACAGACCCTCGGAAACTGGCCGTCGAGGCTGACCGGTGGGTGAACACCCGGACCTCCCGGGGCCCCGTGGGAGACTACGGTCGCCACAATCAGGGACCCCCCCACCAGAGGGGCGGAGGGAACCAAGGCCGGCAAAGGGAGCTCCCGGGGGGGATCCCCGCTCAGCCCTCCCAGAGGACAATCTCCGCCCTTTCCAGCTCCGCCTCCGGCCAGCACCGGGCCACCAGGGAGGCCGGGACCCCGAGGGAGAATCACATGTTTCCGCTGCCAGCAGACCGGACACTATGCCAGTGACCCTCAGTGTCCCCTGTACCAGCGGACCGCCACCACAACCCCGCCGGCTCGACAAATGGCCTCTGTAGCCCTGGGGGAAGAGATGGAAGACTCCAAAGAATGGGAACCAGCCGCCATGGCCTTGGTCTCCCTAGGGGACCGGGAGATGGTCCCCGGAAAGCCCCTGCCCGCCAACACGAAGAAGTACCGACAGCAGGTGACGGTCAACGGGCACCGCATCGAGGGGCTCCGGGACACGGGGGCGAGTGTCACGGCGGTCCATTGTCACCTGATTTCCGAGGATCAGATCCTGCCTGACGCCTTTTGCCCCGTCATCTCATCAGACAATTCCGAGAGCCTCTGCCAGATGGCCCTAGTCCCCTTCGAATGGGGGGAGTCACTGGCAAGTTAAAAGTAGCGGTCCGAACCTCCCAGCCCGTGGACTGCCTCCTGGGCAACGACCTGGAGAACTCCCCGTGGGGACAAGTGGAACGAAGGGCCCACCTCGAGATGATGGGCCTACCCGAGTGGGTATGCGCCACCACGCGCTCGATGACTCTCCGGGCGCCTTCCTCCGAGGGGGGAGAGGCCATGCCCCTGAACACCGCCACCATCCCCGAGAGCCAGGATACACCACCAGAGGCCAACGACCCCCTTCTGGACGAACCAGCCGCTCCCGGCGAAGAATCCGGGCCTTCCGACCCCGAAACCCTGACCAAACTCGGGGACCAAACACCCAATGATTTTGTTATGCAATGTGCGACACTGGCACTAAAAGAAAACTTTTTTAGTTTTGAAGGACAACTGTATTGGCAAACAACCGGTACTTCCATGGGGAGTACCTGTGCACCTAGTATGGCCAACCTGTACATGCATAATTTTGAGACTCAACACATCTATCCTCTACATAATCCTTACCATGATCAACTGAAACTGTGGAAACGCTATATAGATGACATCCTGGTCATCTGGGAAGGTGACCAGGAGTCTCTAGAAGACTTCTCTATATGGCTCAATACACGGGATACTAACTTGAGGTTTACTGGTGAGAATAATAACTTCTCCATTCCCTTCTTGGACCTCCGACTATACCCTAAAGATGGGAGGATCCATACTGAGCTATATCAGAAACCGATGGCCCGTAACTCCCTATTGAGCTTTCATAGCTTCCACCCAAGGGCATTACTTACCAACCTTCCAGTCGGTCAATTTCTTAGACTGAGGAGAAATTGTTCAGAATTGGTGCAGTATTATAAACATGCCAAAAAGCTAACTGATGAACTAGCTGCCAGACATTATCCAGTACAATTGGTAAAAAGAGCGGCAAAAAGAGCACGCCACAATGACAGGGGGGCACTCCTGGAAACATACACCAAACCAAAATCAGACAGATTGGTATGTGTGACAACTTTCAGTAACTTAACTACAAATGTAAAAAGGGCCATCAACAAGAATTGGCACATACTCAATACAGGCAAGCTGACATTGGACTCACCCCTGTTTGCATTGAAACGGAGCAGTAACTTGCAGGACCTCATGGTACACACACGACCAAGAACTGTTGTACATCACAACAGCCAGTCAACACTATGGAACACTAATCCTGTGGTTGGTCATTTTCCATGCGGATCCTGTTCGTGCTGTCCCTTCACCAGTCACACCACGGAGCTGGACATTCTACCGGGGAGACCATGGAAATTGAATAACCACACAAACTGCAACACCAGTGGGGTTATATATATGATTAAGTGCCCGTGTACATTGATTTATATTGGAATGACTTGTCGCAAAGTACGACAAAGAATTACTGAGCATCGTAGTACCATCCGATGCAAAAAATCGAATACACGCATGACTAGGCATTACCTTGAGAAGGGCCACACAGAAAACGACCTTCAATGGGTCATCATTGACAAACCTCACTATGATGTTAATATGGGACCTTTGGAACAAGTTCTATTCCGCCGTGAACAACGGTGGGTGTTCCGTCTTAAAAGCCACCTGAGAGGTCTGAATGAAGATATTCCCTGGTGCTCTGTGTAACTTTTCCAGGTCTCCGTTATCATCTTCTCCCATTCGTAGATGCCGCACAACACCACACATTTATGTTGCGTTACTGGTCTGATTTCCTATGGGATAGACAGCCTAATACATGCACTATATATGTAATTACAAATACTATGTGTTTTGGATTTGGCATCTGGCTCCGTGTTTGGTAACGATTTTATGGAGTGCTTCCATTTATTTAGCCACCTTATCTGGATGTGTATGACTGTGGTCATATAGCCTTTTTTGTATAGAGCTCCCGTTTTTTGCTGACTTAATTACATATCACACGGAGGTAACACTAGACGTCCTGGGTTTGTCATTCTGTATGTTGTACTTGGACACATAACGCTTTGAATGTCAAACTGGTGGTAACAATTACTATAGCCTCAATACGGCGTTT
Organism: Triturus cristatus; assembly: GCF_964204655.1. Lineage (NCBI taxonomy): Eukaryota > Metazoa > Chordata > Amphibia > Caudata > Salamandridae > Triturus > Triturus cristatus. The sequence goes on from NC_140590.1 coordinate 565,068,353, forward strand.
TGTGCTGTATTTCAATCGTGTCTAGCGCCTCCGCCTTGCAGTAAACTACATTTCCCATGATTCTGCGCTGCCCGGAAGTTATTTGCTTCACTTCCGGGTACACGCACTCACGAAGATACACGGGAGCTGTCATAACCACTGCGAGACGCGCAGCCTCTCCCCAGCGGGTTGGTGCTCTAATTAGGCTGAGACAGACTAACGGAAGGTAATTAAGGGAGTGAGTGCGGGAAACCGGCATTGTTATGGGTGTTGGAGATATCGAGTGCCTTTTCAATCGGGTCGGTGCAGTTTTCACTAACTTAACTTGTATTGTCTAACTCCATATTCTAAGGGCTGGGAGCGGGCGAGTGACGCTCTGGAGTGAGTGTGGGAAACCGGTAATGTTATGGGTGTCGGAGATATCGAGTGCCTTTTCAATCGGGTCGGTGCAGTTTTCACTAACCTAACTTGTATTGTCAAACTCCATGATTCTAAGAGCTGGGAGCGGGCGAGTGACGCTCTGTACCCACTTTGGGAATATTGAGTTTTATGTGTGGTTTACTACATACAGACGACTGTAATTTGGCATATAGTCCGTCCCATACATCTACATGCGACACGTGGCGTGAAGTGACTGCGTGTCACACCCCTCCACCCTCCCCTTTTCCTTTCTTTTGGGACATGAGAACAATTTAATTTTTATTTGAAATACTACTGATTGTGTGAATTATAGATTGTGCTTGCCATACTATACCGAATGAGAGCAAAACTAATCTATTAGTCTATATGTTTTTTATCGTGCAACATGTGAAAACCATTCTGAACCAGTCTTTTATCTTTCTAGTAATCTGTGCTCTTTAGCATCATTCGTCGCAAGGTAGAGGTAAATTAATATTACCCCTAGGTGAGTTCCTAGAATATACTCACTCACCAGAATGATTTGTGTTTTTATCACGTGTGCAACACATATCACGTGTGTGGTGTTTCTTTTGATATGTGGAGGTTGACCTCTTAAGTTGGTATAAATGACACTGAACTGTTAAATATTTTTTTCAGAGACACTGTACCGGACTGCAGCTGGTCCTTTTGTCATTTACAACCTACCAACGAGTATGGTCTGTAACTCATTTATTTTGATTACACGAGCAGAGTGATATATTGAGAGGTCCTGATGAATGCCGCGAACAATTAAGTCATCTGGCAGAAACATGTCGACCACCAATTACTAGGATATTTTGTTAATCCTAGATCACCTCATTTTAATCCTAGCTGATGGGAACTACTATTAAAATTGATTTTGTTACCCTGTAGCTAGTTTTACTTACCTACACACTGTTTCATTTCACACTCTGCCCCTTACTCCCCCTGTCACTTTGGATACCCCCATTAAAACACCTCACGCTCCTCTCTTGTCCCTTTTTTGAGAGTTGTAGCCCACACTGTATACCTTGCGGTTACAGTGTGCAAGAGGGGACCCAATGATGAAGCATGTCACCCTCGGGTGAGTGAGGGTTCTCGTCTTTAAAAGAATTATTTTCTTGGCCTCCCTTCCTCATACACACATGTCTCCCTTTTAGGACATTAGCATTTCATCACTTTTTGTGAGATACAAACTCGGGGACTTGCCAGAACTGGCCCCGTGGCCCTGCGAAGGGGGCCCCTCCCGTGAAGAGTTCTGCCAAGAACAATCCACCTGCCCGTCCCTCATTGGACCCCAACAACAGGCCGAGGCCCAAGCAGCAGGCGACCGGACTGGCACCCACTGGGTATACTGGGAGAACGGACTGCTGTACAGTGAACAGAAGTCGGCCGAGTTGGGATCGGCCCGAGTACTAGTAGTACCCCTACGCTTCCGAAGTCTTCTCCTGGGCCTGGCCCATGATGTACCCCTGGCCGGACACTTAGGCCAAGATAAGACCTACCAGCGACTCGTCACCCACTTCTATTGGCCCAAGATGCGAGCAAATGTGGAGGCCCACTGCAAGTCCTGCCCCACGTGCCAGGCCAGCGGAAAGAGTGGGGGCAAGCGCAAGGCTCCGCTCCAACCCTTCCCCGTCGTCAGTACCCCTTTTGAGCGGGTAGGAATCGACATTGTCGGACCACTGGACCCTAAGACCGCCCAGGGCCACCGGTTCATCCTCGTCCTGGTGGACCATGCCACCCGTTACCCCGAAGCCATCCCTCTCCGCACCGTAACGGCCCCCGTGGTGGGCCGGGCCTTGATGGGGATCTTCTCCCGCATGGGGTTCCCCCACGAAGTCGTGAGTGACCGGGGTACGAACTTTATCTCCCGATATATGAAGTCCCTCTGGCAGCAGTGCGGAGTATCGTACAAATTCACCACCCCGTACCACCCCCAAGGAAACGGCCTAGTCGAGCGCTTTAACAAGACACTGAAAGGGACGATCATGGGCCTCGAGGAACCCCTACGCCGGAGGTGGGACGTCCTCCTCCCATGTCTCCTGTTCGCCTACCGGGAGGTTCCCCAAAAATCCCTGGGATTCAGCCCATTCGAACTGTTATATGGACACCCCGTCCGAGGACCCCTGAGCCTGGTCAAGGAGGGGTGGGAAGCAACCCCCCGGGGGACCCCTCCAGACGTGTTCCCATACATCTTGGCGCTCCGCAACCAGACCCGAAAATTCAGGGAACTCGCAGAAGCAAACCTCGGGGCCAGTCAAGAAGAGATGAAGCGCTTGTATGACCAGAATGCTAAGCTGGTCGAGTTTCAGCCAGGCCAACAAGTCTGGGTCATGGCCCCGGTGAGACCCTGCGCTCTCCAAGATAAATGGACTGGGCCCTTCAAGGTGATCGAGCGGAAGAGCCAAGTCACCTATCTCATCGATGTGCAGTCCCCGCGGAACCCCCTCCGGGTTCTCCACGTGAACCGCCTCAAGCCCCACTTTGTGCGGACCGAATTAAGTCTACTCCTGGCCACCGACGATGGGGCCGAAGAAGACATCGAGCCCCTCCCAGACCCCCTGGGGGGCGAAGGAAACCGATGGATCCGTGGAGGGAGTGAGACTGTCGACCGCCCTCACAGCCCAACAGACCGACGACTGCCGCCAGCTACTAGGGCAGTTCGCGGATCTCTTCTCCCTGACCCCCGGGGTCACCAGCTGGTGTGTCCACGACGTGGACACCGGAGACAGCCCCCCAGTGAGGCATCGGGCCTACCGGGTCCCTGATCGGGTCCGGACCTGCATCCAGACCGAGGTGGCAAAGATGTTAGACCTTGGGGTGATTGAACCCTCCGACAGCCCCTGGGCCAGCCCGGTAGTCCTGGTTCCGAAAGCGAATACCCCGGGTGTTGCCCCCGAGCTGAGATTCTGCGTGGACTACCGGGGCCTCAATGCGGTCATCCGAGCAGACGCTCACCCTATCCACCGTGCCGACGAACTCATTGACCGCCTTGGGGCCGCCTGCTACCTCAGCACCTTCGACCTGACCAGTGGGTACTGGCAGATTGCCCTCACCGAGGGAGCCAAGGAGCGCTCCGCCTTCTCCACCCCGGATGGGCACTACCGCTTTAGGGTGATGCCGTTCGGAATGAAAAATGCCCCGGCCACCTTCCAGCGGCTGGTGAACAGGATCCTGGCCGGACTAGAGGGGTTCAGCGCAGCATACCTTGACGACATAGCAGTCTTCAGCTCCCAATGGACCGAGCACCTCCAGCACCTCCGTCAAGTCCTGCTGGCTCTACGCCGGGCCGGCCTCACCATCAAAGCTAGCAAATGTCAAATTGGGCACGGCTCCGTAACTTATCTGGGGCACCAGGTGGGGAGTGGGCAGGTCGCCCCCCTCCAGCCGAAGATCGACGCCATCTTGTCCTGGGAACCCCCTACAACCCAAACGGAAGTCCGAGCCTTCCTGGGCCTCACCGGCTACTACCGAAGGTTCATTAAAAACTATGGCAGCATCGCAGGCCCTCTCACAGAACTAACCTCCAAAAAACACCCCAAGAAAATACACTGGACTCCCGCCTGCCAGAAGGCGTTCGACACCCTAAAGGCCGCAATGTGCGCGGCTCCAGTACTCAAAGCACCCGACTACGCCCAGGAGTTTGTGGTCCAGACGGACGCCTCGGAACACGGCATCGGGGCAGTCCTCTCACAATACGACGACAAAGGCATAGATCAGCCCATAGCCTTCATCAGCCGAAGGTTACTGCCCCGGGAACAGCGGTGGAGCACAATTGAACGAGAGACGTTCGCCGTAGTCTGGGCTCTCAAAAAGCTACGGCCCTACCTGTTCGGAACACACTTCCGAGTGCAAACAGATCATCGACCCCTGCGGTGGTTGATGCAGATGCGAGGGGAAAACCCCAAGCTGCTACGCTGGTCCATCTCTCTCCAGGGGATGGATTTCACTGTGGAACATCGCCCCGGGACTGACCACGCCAACGCGGACGGCCTGTCCTGATTCTTCCGATTCAGCGAGGAGAACTCCCAAGTGGATGGGTAGTTCTCCCCGCCTTTCAGCTGGGGGGGGCACGTGTGAGACCGGCCTCGTGGCGTGGGCCCTCCCGACCAGCAAGTCACACTACAAACACGCCGAACCTCGTGGGCATGGCCTTCCGGCCTCCGTGGACCAACATCCCGAGGGCCGACCAGATCCCCCAACACGCATGCCCGGCCGAGGGAGAACGAAACCCCCCCCAAACCAGACCGAGAGGCGCCGACTCTGTCACACCTCTGGTCTCTTCCCCGAGGGAGGTTTCGATCGGCCACCAGGCCCCCGGTGAGCGGGCGCCTCTCCTGCTGGGTGTCTGGAGTCCCTCCCGGACACATCTGAACAGATCAAGGGGCTGAGCGACAGGAAACCCCGACACACCGCCCCCCAGGCACGAGACCCCTCTCCGCGAGGACTCCGGACTTCAAAGAGGAGGGGGAGTATAACAAGGGGTGCTGAAGGGACGAGAGGCAGAGAAGACCTGGACTGACGAGAGCCTGCTGACCTGGTCGCGGCTCGATCGCTCACCGAACAGAAGAACGCTATCCGAACTCTGAAACCACCTGAGCCCTGCTGACGCTGTCGCGGCTCCCCGAACTCTGAACCATCTGAGCCCTGCTGACGCCGTCGCGGCTCCCCGAACTCTGAACCATCTGAGCCCTGCTGACGCCGTCGCGGCTCCTCGAATTCTGAACCATCTGAGCCCTGCTGACGCCGTCGCGGCTCCCCGAACTCTGAACCATCTGAGCCCTGCTGACGCCGTCGCGGCTCCTCGAATTCTGAACCATCTGAGCCCTGCTGACGCCGTCGCGGCTCCCTGAACTACGACTCTCCGGTGCCTGCTGAGTGACTCGCGGCCCGCTCCTCCAAGAGAATCGGCAGAGATTGCCGAGAGAAGCAACATCCCCTCAGCTCGAGGATTGAGAGCTGTGCGCCGGATACCTCGCAGAGACACTGATTGAAAGACTGTCCCGCTACCCCTTTTCCCATCATCACAAGATCGCTGCCGCTTGTGGCATTAATTCTGCACCTGCCTGCCGGATCATAAAGATCCCTGACAACAACTGATAAAAGCTTATTGCCTTATAACGACCTACTGTGTGGTGTCCCTCTATCCGGAGAGAGAGTAAGCGCAGCGCGTGCAATCCTAGGTGCGAGACCCTTCCAGGAAGGGCCTCCCTGCTCTTGCTCGGCCTAATTCTGGGAAAGGTGGGCCTCAGGGTGGTCAGGAACCCATTCCGCAGCCTCCCCGGGGAACGCCTTCCAACAGTAACTTTGTCCATGCCAAACCTGCACTTGTCCCATTGGGCCGTGAGTCCATTCTGCTTTAGTACCGTGAGCACTTCTGCTAGCTTTCTGTCATGATCCGCCTGTGACGTTCCCATGACCAAGATGTCGTCTTGGAAATATTGGATGCCAGCTTTCTTATGGAACAGTCGGTACACAAGCTTCTGGAAGACTGCTGCCGCTGAGGCGAGGCCAAAGGGCATCCGTAAAAACTTGTAGCATCCGAAGGGTGTGATGAAGGACGTCAAGTGGTTGCATGACGGGTTCAGGGCAATCTGGTGGTAGGCCGACGTCAAGTCTACGGTGGAGAACCATTTTGCTCCTTGGGTCTTGGCCAACATCTCGTTGATCCTAGGGAGTGGGAATTTGTCCACCACGATGTTTTTATTACGCTCCCTTAGATCCACACACAGCCTCACCTTCCCGTTAGGCTTCTGCGCCACCACCAGGGGTGCCAGCCACTCCGCGTTATCAATCGTCTCTATCACCCCATTGTCCTCCAGTCTTTGCAGTTCTTCTTGTACCGCTGCCCTAGTCCGAAATGGGATGTTGCGCGCTTTGTGCGACACTGGACGGGCTCCTTCTTTCAGGCATATCCGGTGCGTGAACTTCGCTAGGCGACCAATGGAGTCCTTGAAGACTTCTGGGAATTCTTCCTTCCACCGCTGTGCCTCCTGGTCCGGACTGTCGTCGGTCATGAGCACTTGCGTGCGTCCCCCTGGGTTCAGTTTTATTCCTAACTCCCCTTGGTCCTTCCAGCCCAGTACTGATGGTCCTTTCTCCGCCACGTATAGTTTTCCCTCGCATGTCCTGCCCTTGAAGTCGAAGGTGAGAGGGCAATACCCTACCATGGGTATGGGCTCCCCGGTGAACGTTACCGGATGGATGTCCGTCGGTTTGAGGCGATACTTTGTACGTGTGGCGAAGTCTTCTTCCCATACCTTCCTCCTTATGATCGTGTAGGGCGATCCCGAGTCCGCCACCATGGTGACCCGTACTCCTCCTATACACATGTCGCACTTCGGTTTCTTCTCCACCGAGCTCTCTATGCCCAGTATTTGCTCTTCTACTATTAAGATCTCGTCGTCTTCCTCGGGGTTCTCCTCTTCTGCCCCTCTGCCTGTATCTTGTGCCACATACTTCACTTGTTGCCGCGGGGCTTTCCTCCGGCATACTTTTTCGTAGTGACCGAGCAACCCACGGTATGCGCACTTCGCACCGAATGCCGGACAGCCCTTGTCGTTGGCGGCATGGGTACCACTCCCGCACCTGTAGCACGCATTCGTACTCCACTGTCGCTGTCCTTGGGGTCTCGCATTACGGGCATTGACCCGTCTGTAATTCCTCGTGCCTTGTTGTCCCGTGGACGCCTTGCTGTCCATGACCTTCCGATCCTCCACTTTGCACACAGCTAGCTCTGACTGGTGTTCTCATTTGGCCGCTTCCGCGCACCTTCTGGTCAACTCAGCTTTCTTCACCATGGATACGACCGTTTTAGTGGGGCATCGCCGTTGGCCCACAGTTTATCTTGGATGGACGTGTTTACCGTGTGCATGATGATCTGGTCTCTGATTAGCTCTTCCTGCAAGGTCCCAAATTTGCATGTCAACGCCAGTTTTTGCAGTGCCGCCACGTATTCGTCAACCGCCTCCCCTTTGTTTTGTGCCCTGTGGTAGAATTTGTACCGGTCAATTGCCGTGCACACCGCCGGGCGGTAGTGGGCATCCAGGTCTTCAATTGCGTGTTGGAACACGTTGTCGTCATCCGCTGGTCTCACTTCCTTCACCAGGTCTTCGTACACCCTTTGTCCCACCGGGCCCAAATGATGGAGCAGGATCTTCTTCTTCCTCGAGCTCGTGAATGCTGTCTCGCCCTCCTCTTCTAATGCCGATATATAATTAAGGAAATACCTCTTCCAATCCTCCCATGGCATCTCAGGTTCCCCGACCTTAGTGAGGAAGGGCACTGGATTTGTCAATGAAAACGTTTGCGAGCTCATCTTCCCACCGGAACTGTGGCGTCGCCGACTTGTGGCGGAATTTCCAGGCAAACTGGGTGCTTGGGCGCTTCTGCTCCCCCTCGCGTCGTCCAGGCCGGACTCTTCTCTGTCCGAATGGTCAGCACTGGTGTCTGCCAGCTTGTGGAGTCTCTACCCCCCCTTCGGGGCACGGTTAGCGCTGTCCTGTCGCACGTGGCGCGGTTTGTCGGTGCGTGCCCACTCACCAGGCTCACTTCCGGTAGCGGTGTCCAAACGGCGCCTTCTCCTTCGCACCGCGCGCTCTCCGCTGCTCTGCCGCGCCCCCAATGGTATCCTCCGAGTTGCCCAGCCTGTGCTCTGCTACCACGTGGGTTTAGGGTGCGTGTGGGGCCCCCTCGTTACCACCTCGCCGCCATTGTAAGATCGTGGACTCTCACTGAAGTAGGCACACAGGACACACACACAGGCTGGAGGGAGTAACTCTGTTTATTTGAGTAAGTTATCAGGAGCGCCGGAGCGGAGCTCTTTTAGGGTTGAATTCGGCGCGCTAATCGCTGATCGCTAGAACATGGCCGCTACGGGATGTCCGCTGATGTCACACGCAGTGTGCGTCGCAGACTAGACCGCTACACCACAGATACTCCTTGGTCGTAAAGAGCTAATGTGCTAAAGATGAGTTTGTGCTGCTTCATGATTGACAAGTGCGTCCCACCAGGGCGAGTTTGTGCAAAATAAACATTGAACAACTTGTGCCTTAAGTAAAGTGTGTGCTCTGAGAGCTGGTGTCTTACATGAATGTGTGATAGAAGCGCTGGCAGCGCTGTGTCCATCAGGAATGTGCGCACAGAACCACGGGATGTGTTTCATTCAGGAGTGAAAACTGCCCCCAGGAGCACTGGTGCGTGTGTCCATAAGGAATGCGCTCACAGAAACACAGGGTCATGTGTCGATAAGGAATGTACTCACAGAAACACCGAGCCCTGTGTCCATAAGGAATGCACTCACAGATACACAGGGTCGTGTGTCCAAAAGGAATGCGCTCACAGATACACAGGGTTGTGTGTCCAAAAGGAATGCGCTCACAGATACACAGGGTCATGTGTCGATAAGGAATGTACTCACAGAAACACCGAGCCCTGTGTCCATAAGGAATAAACTCACAGAAACACAGAGTTGTGTGTCCATAAGGAATGCACTCAAAGAAACACAGGGTCATGTGTCCATAAGGAATGCACTCACAGAAACACAGGGTTGTGTGTCCATAAGGAAAACACTCACAGCCCTGTGTCCATAAGGAATGTACTCACAGAAACACAGGGTTGTGTGTCCATAAGGAATGCACTCACAGAAACACAGAGCCATGTATCCATAAGGAATGCACTCACAGAAACACAGGGTCATGTGTCCTTTAGAAATGCACTCACAGAAACACAGAGCTGTGTGTCCATAAGGAATGCACTCACAGAAACACAGGGTTGTGTGTCCAAAAAGGATGCACTCACAGAAACACAGGGTCGTGTATCCATAAGGAATGCACTCACAGCCCTGTGTCCATAAGGAATGCACTCACAGAAACACAGGGTCTTGTGTCCATAAGGAATGCACTCACAGAAACACAGGGACGTGTGTCCATGAGAAATGCACTCACAGAAACACAGGGCCCTGTGTCTATAAGGAATGCACTCACAGAAACCCAGGGTCGTGGGTCCATAAGGAATTCACTCACAGAAGCAATGGCCCTGTGTCCATAAGGAATGCACTCACAGAAACACAGTGTTATGTGTCCATAAGTAATGCTCTCACAGAAACACAGGGCCCTGTTTCCATAAGGAATGCACTCACAGAAACACAGGGTCCTGTGTCCATAAGTAACGCACTCACAGAAACAGAGGGTCATGTGTCCTTTAGAAATGCGCCCTCAGAAACACAGGGTCGTGGGTCCAGGAGGAATCTACTCACAGAAACATAGGATCGTGTGTCCATAAGGAATACACTCATAGAATCACAGGGTCATGTATCCTTTAGAAATGAGCTCACAGAAAATAGGGTTGTCGGTCTGTAGGGAAGGCACTCACAGAAACTCGGGTTGTGTGGCCATAAGGAATGCACTCACAGAAACACAGGGTTGTGTGTCCATAAGGAATGGACTCACAGAAACACAGGGTTGTGTGTCCAAAAGGGATGCACTCACAGAAACACAGGGTCATGTGTCCTTTAGAAATGTGCTCACAGAAACACAGGGTCGTGGGTCCATTAGGAATGCACTCACAGAAACACAGGGTCCTGTGTCCATAAGGAATGCACCCACAGAAACACAGGGTCATGTGTCCTTTAGAAATGCGCTCACAGAAAGACAGGCTCGTGGGTCCATAAGGAATGCACTCACAGAAACACAGGGTCATGTGTCCTTTAGAAATGCGCTCACAGAAACACAGGGTCGTAGGTCCATAAGAAATGCACTCACAGAAACACAGAGTTGTGTGTCCAAAAGGGATGCACTCACAGAAACACAGGGTTGTGTGTCCATACGGAATGCACTCACAGCCCTGTGTCCATAAGGAATGCACTCATAAAAACACAGGGTTTTGTGTCCATAAGGAATGCACTCACAGAAACACAGGGCCCTGTTTCTATAAGGGATGCACTGACAGAAGCACAGGGTCCTGTGTCCATAAGGAATGCACTCACAGAAACACAGGGTCATGTGTCCTTTAGAAATGCGCTCACAGAAACACAGGGTTGTGGGTCCATGAGAAATGCACTCACAGAAACACAGGGTCATGTGTCCATGAGGAATGCACTCACAGAAACACAGCGCCCTGTGTCTATAAGGAATGCACTCAAAGAAACACAGTGTCATGTGTCCTTTAGAAATGCGCTCACAGAAACACAGGGTTGTGGGTCCATAAGGAAGGCACTCACAGAAGCACAAGGTTGTGTGTCCATAAGGAATGCACTCACAGAAACACAGGGTGGTGTGTCCATAAGGAATGCACTCACAGAAACACAGGGTCATGTGTCCATAAGGAATGCACTAACTGCCCTTTGTCCATAAGCAATGCACTCACAGCAACACCGGGTCTTGTGTCCATAAGGAATGCACCGACAGAAACACAGGGTTGTGTGTCCATAAGGAATGCACTCACAGAAACACAGGGTTGTGTGTCCATAAGGAATGCACTCACAGAAACACAGGGTCATGTGTCCAAAAGGGATGCACTCACAGAAACACAGGGTTGTGTGTCCATAAGGAAGGCACTCACAGAAACACAGGGACGTGTGTCCATAAGGAATGCACTCACAGAAACACAGGGTCCTGTGTCCATAAGGAATTCACTCACAGAAACACATGGCCCTGTGTCCATAAGAAATGCACTCACAGAAACACAGGGTCCTCTGTCCATAAGGAATGAACTCACAGAAACACAGGGCCGTGGGTCCAACACAGGGTCATGTGTCCATAAGGAATGGACTCACAGAAACACAGAGTGCTGTGTCCATAAGGAATGCACTCACACAAACACAGGATCGTGTGTCCATATGGAATGCACTCACAGAAACACAGGGTTGTGTGTCCAAAAGGGATGCACTCACAGAAACACAGGGTTGTGTGTCCTTAAGGAATGCACTAACAGCCCTGTGTCCATAAGGAATGCACTCACAGAAACACAGGGTCTTGTGTCCATAGGGAATGCACTCACAGAAACACAGGGTTGTGTGTCTGTAAGGAATGCACTACAGAAACACAGGGCCCTGTGTCCATAAGGAATACACTCACAGAAACACAGGGTCATGTGTCCATAAGGAATTCACTCACATAAACAGAGGATTGTGTGTCCATAAGGAGTGCACTCACAAAAACACAGGGCCCTATGTCCATAAGGAATACACTCACAGAAACACAGGGTTGTGTGTCCATAAGGAATGCACAAACAGAAACACAGGGCCCTGTGTCCATATGGAATGCGCTCATAGAAACACAGGGTCGTGTTTCCATAAGGAATGCACTCACAGAAAAAACATGGCCCTGTGTCCATAAAAAATGCACTCACAGAAACACATGGTTGTGTGTCTTTTAGAAATGCGCTCACAGAAACACAGGCTTGTTTGTCCATAAGGAAAGCACTGACAGAAACACAGGATCATGTGCACATAAGGAATCCACTCACAGAAATACAGGGTTGTGTGTCCATAAGGAATGCACTCACAGAAACACAGGGCCCTGTGTCCATAACGAATGCACTCACAGAAACACAGGGTCGTGTGTCCATAACGAATGCACTCATAGAAACACAGGGCTCTGTGTCCATAAGGAATGCACTCACAGCCCTGTGTACATAAGGAATGCACTTACAGAAACACCGGGTCTTGTGTCCATAAGGGATGCACTCACAGAAAGAGAGCACCGTGTGTCCGTAAGGAATGGACTCACAGAAGCATGGTGGGGTGTTTCCTTCGTGAATGCACTCACAGAAGCATGGTGGTGTGTTTCCTTCATTAATGCACTCACAGAAGCATGGTGGCATGTTTTCTTCATGAATGCACTCACAGAAGCATGGTGGTGTGTTTCCTTCGTGAATGCACTCACAAAAGCATGATGGCATATTTCCTTCATGAATGCACTCACAGAGGCATGGTGGCGTGTTTCCTTTGTGAATACACTCACAGAAGCATGGTGGCATGTTTCCGTTCTGCATGCACTCACAGAAGCATGGTGGCGTGTTTCCTTTCTGCATGCACTCACAGAAGCATGGTAGCGTGTTTCCTTCGTGAATGCACTCACAGAAGCATGGTGGTGTGTTTCCTTTGTGAATGTGCTCACAGAAGCACGGTGGTGTGTTTCCTTCATAAATGCACTCACAGAAGCACAGTGGTGTATTTCCTTTGTGAATGCACTCACAGAAGCATGGTGGCGTGTTTCCTTTGTGAATGCTCTCACAGAAGCATGGTTGTGGGTTTTTTCCTTTGTGAATGTGCTTACAGAAGCATGGTGGCGTGTTTCCTTCGTGAATGCACTCACAGAAGCATGGTTGTGGTGTGTTTCCTTTGTGGATGTGCTTACAGAAGCACGGTGGTGTGTTTCCTTCGTGAATGCACTCACAGAAGCACGGTGGTGTGTTTCCTTCGTGAATGCACTCACAGAAGCATGGTTGTGGTGTGTTTCCTTTGTGAATGTGCTCACAGAAGCACAGTGGTGTGTTTCCTTCATGAATGCACTCACAGAGGCATGTGGACATGTTTCCTTGGTGTATGCACTCACAGAAGCACGGTGGTGTGTTTCCTTCGTGAATGCACTCACAGAAGCATGGTTGGGGTGTGTTTCCTTTGTGAATGTACTGACAGAAGCATGCTGGCGTGTTTCCTTCATGAATGCACTCACAGAAGCACGGTGGTGTGTTTCCTTTGTGAATGCACTCACAGAAGCATGGGGCATGTTTACTTGGTGAATGCACTCACAGATGCATGGTTGCGTGTTTCATTGATGAATGAACTCACAGAAGCATGGTGGCGTGTTTCCTTGGTGAATGCACTCACAGAAGCATGGTGGCGTGTTTCATTGATGAATGAACTCACAGAAGCATGGTGGCGTGTTTCCTTGGTGAATGCACTCACAGAAGCACGGTGGTGTGTTTCCTTAGTGAATGCACTCACAGAAGCATGGTTGGGGTGTGTTTCCTTTGTGAATGTACTGACAGAAGCATGCTGGCGTGTTTCCTTCATGAATGCACTCACAGAAGCACGGTGGTGTGTTTCCTTCGTGAATGCACTCACAGAAGCATGGGGCATGTTTACTTGGTGAATGCACTCACAGAAGCATGTTGGTGTGTTTCATTGATGAATGAACTCACAGAAGCATGGTGGCGTGTTTCCTTGGTGAATGCACTCACAGAAGCATGATGGTGTTTTTTCTTTGTGAATGCACTCACAGAAGCATGGTGGCGTGTTTCCTTAGTGAATGCACTCACAGAAACATGGTGGCGTATTTCCTTTCTGCATGCACTCACAGAAGCATGCTGGCGTGTTTCCTTGGTGAATGCACTCTCAAAAGCATGGTGAATGCACTCACAGAAGCATGGTAGCGTGTTTCCTTGGTGAATGCACTCACAGAAGCATGGTGGCGTGTTTCATTGATGAATGAACTCACAGGAGCATGATGGTGTTTTTCCTTTGTGAATGCACTCACAGAAGCATGGTGGCGTGTTTCCTTGGTGAATGCACTCTCAGAAGCATGGTGGCGTGTTTCCTTGGGGAATGCACTCACAGAAGCATGGTGGTGTGTTTCCTTTCTGCATGCACTCACAGAAGCATGGTGGCGTGTTTCCTTTCTGCATGCACTCACAGAAGCATGGTAGCCTGTTTCCTTCGTGAATGCACTCACAGAAGCATGGTGGTGTGTTTCCTTTGTGAATGTGCTCACAGAAGCACGGTGGTGTGTTTCCTTCATAAATGCACTCACAGAAGCACAGTGGTGTATTTCCCTTGTGAATGCTCTCACAGAAGCATGGTTGTGGGTTTTTTTCTTTGTGAATGTGCTTACAGAAGCATGGTGGAGTGTTTCCTTCGTGAATGCACTCACAGAAGCATGGTTGTGGTGTGTTTCCTTTGTGAATGTGCTTACAGAAGCACGGTGGTGTGTTTCCTTCGTGAATGCACTCACAGAAGCACGGTGGTGTGTTTCCTTCGTGAATGCACTCAAAGAAGCATGGTTGTGGTGTGTTTCCTTTGTGAATGTGCTCACAGAAGCACGGTGGTGTGTTTATTTCGTGAATGCACTCACAGAGGCATGGGGACATGTTTCCTTGGTGAATGCACTCACAGAAGCACGGTGGTGTGTTTCCTTCGTGAATGCACTCACAGAAGCATGGTTGGGGTGTGTTTCCTTTGTGAATGTACTGACAGAAGCATGCAGGTGTGTTTCCTTCATGAATGCACTCACAGAAGCACGGTGGTGTGTTTCCTTGGTGGATGCACTCACAGAAGCATGGGGACATGTTTCCTTGGTGAATGCACTCACAGAAGCACGGTGGTGCGTTTCCTTTGTGAATGCACTCACAGAAGCATGGTTGTGGTGTGTTTCTTTTGTGAATGTGCTCACAGAAGCACGGTGGTGTGTTTCCTTTGTGAATGCACTCACAGAAGCATGGTTGTGGTGTGTTTCCTTTGTGAATGCACTCACATAAGCTTGGTGGTGTGTTTCCTTCGTGAATGCACTCACAGAGGCATGGGGACATGTTTCCTTCATGAATGTACTCACAGAAGCATGGTTGGGGTGTGTTTCCTTTGTGAATGTACTGACAGAAGCATGGTTGGGGTGTGTTTCCTTTGTGAATGTACTGACAGAAGCATGCTGGTGTGTTTCCTTCGTGAATGCACTCACAGAACAATGGTGGTGTGTTTCCTTCGTGAGTGCACTCACAGAGGCATGGGGACATGTTTCCTTGGTGAATGCACTCACAGAAGCACGGTGGTGTGTTTCCTTTGTGAATGTGCTCACAGAAGCACGGTGGTGTGTTTCCTTCGTGAATGCACTCACAGAAGCATGGTTGTGGTGTGTTTCCTTTGTGAATGAACTCACAGAAGCACGGTGGTGTGTTTCCTTCGTGAATGCACTCACAGAAGCATGGTTGGGGTGTGTTTCCTTTGTGAATGTACTGACAGAAGCACGGTGGTGTGTTTCCTTCTTGAATGCACTCACAGAAGCATGGTTGGGGTGTGTTTCCTTTGTGAATGTACTGACAGAAGCATGCTGGCGTGTTTCCTTCATGAATGCACTCACAGAAGCACGGTGGTGTGTTACCTTCTTGAATGCACTCACAGAAGCATGGTGGAGTGTTTCCTTCATGAAAACCGGACCTACAGAGTATTAGGCATGGAGGAATGGATGAATGTCCATGATGAAGCTGGGTTCGCCCCTAGCACATGACTTGTTAGTACTGATGTTATGCCCTGCACAGTGCCCATAGCTTATACCTGTAGGCCCGCTCTGCAGTTATGGCAGCAGCGACACTAGGCACCAGTCATGGCCAATCGCCACGCCATGACCATCGGTACTCATAGCAGAAGTTATACTGCATCCTTGCAAACCCCAAGATATTCACTGAGAACAGTTTGTTAAAAGGACACTCCGGTGCTCCACTGAGCCTGCATTCGATCCCATGCTATGAGAAATCCCCTTCAAGTCTAATCTGAAGGGATATTGTGGTAACAATCTAATACAAATACACGGAAATTCAGATTTCTTATTTTACTACCGAACCTTAAATTCCCCCATGCGCTGCTTATGACTTGACAGTACATGGTTATAACAAACTACATCACTGGGACACCACCGGTCATCAGATATGCCGCTATATTAAGGCTACATTTAGATAAAGGGTGCACTTTCACTGACCGCCAATAAACATGTTTTCAGAGATTACCTGCGGGTGAAAGTAGGCACTCCAACCAAGAGTCATTCCTGAAACATTCCATTGAATGCCGAAAATTGTCAAAAAATTCCAATATGTTCCAACATGTCCTCGAATGTGCTATGAGATGTGAAAACGTGATCTTCTGCCTTATACCCGGACCCCTTTATGGTTCTGGAACCTTAGGTCACTATGTGTAACAGTAAGTTAAAGATTTAACAGATTGCTAAATAAAATATTTCACCAGATCTGGGCGTTCCCGCGTAAAATGATCTCTGTCATCATACACGCTTCATCCCATCTAGAGCTTCTCATTGACTTCTCGGACGATTCAAAGATACACATGGCACACACATCAGAAGCCGGTCACTTCTTGGCGGCGGCTAAGCTGTGTATCCTCCATCACTGGTGCCAGAGCACCCCAGCGACCAGTAATGAATGGACTGCAACACGCAAGAGGGTCACTTTCAAATTAAATGACGTACTTTAAGTATTTGGCAGGAACTGGGGTCCTCCTCTGGAATCAGGCGAGGCCATGTAACAGCAGCAAATATAGGGACATGCCCTTTACAGGATGGTCTTTGTAGAAATAACAAAAAGGGATCAAGACCTCAGTACCTATATTTGCTGCACCTGTAGTGGGCGTGGTCCTATGTTTCTGGGACTCTCTACTGCATTTCTATAATCTCCTCGGAACCTATGTGGAGTTCTCCGATACAGACCGAATGTATGGATATTAACGAATCCTTGTTACAGGTTGTAAATTCTGAACTCAATGATGATGAGGTGGCGCGTAGATGCCAGTATTACCTTATTGCATTCTATATGTGCTAGGCTGGTCTCTAGTTACAACTATGCATCATCAGGCAGGCCTATTGTGTAACCTCGTGCAGTGGTACTTTTCCCCTCTGTCCTCCCTTCCTGCCCTCCCTTCCCTCAGTCAGTAAACAGAGTTTCGCATTCTCTTGTGAATTGACTTCTCGCGTCGCAGCGTGGGTTATACCTGGCAGCATCCTGATCTACTGTACTGAGACAGACAGGCAGATGCACTGCTGCATGAGGTTTGTACACATTGACCTTGGAATTGTGCTCCAGAGCATTTTTTGGCCTCCTGTGGGTATATGCAGAATTCTCAATAAAGAAATGTTGCAAATAAAAAGAAATATTCAACTACAGGCTCAACTTTCATGTGTAATGGTCAGTAAAAGCGTCAACCCATTGCTAAATAGTATATTTCACCACATGCCCCAACTTCATGTGCAAAGGTCAGAAAAAGAATATGCGCTTTGCTAAATAGAAATATTCCACTCCATGCTCTGCCTGCATGTGTGAGGATGAGTAGATGAGTCAAGGCACTGCTAAGTAGAAAGATTTAATCACATGCCCCACCTTCATGTGTAATGGCCAGAAAAAGAATCTATGCATTGCTAAATAGAAATATTTCACTCCATGTTCCAGCAGCGTATGTAATAGGGAGTAAAAGACGCAACCCACTGCTAAAATAGCAATATTCCGCCACCTGCCCCACCTTCATAGCTAATGATGAGAAATAGAGTCGTCACGTTACTAAACAGAAGCATTCCACTTCATGCTCCACCTGCCTGTGTAATGGTGAGTAAAAGAGTCAACGCATTTCTATGAGAGTACTCTTGGAAGGGCGATCCCAGGGGGGTTACAGAACACGTTCCTGACCACCCCGTGACCCGCCTCTCCCAGAACCAGGCCGAGCACCGGCGGTGAGGCCCCTTCAGGAAGGGGGGTTTCGAACTTAGGCTCGCACGCGCTGAGCTTGCACTACTTGACAAAGAGACACCACACAGTAGGTTTCAGTAGACGGAGATCTTTATCTAAGATTTGTTGGACCTTTATGATCCGCAAGGTAGTCTTTGGTCGGTACAATAAGCTTGGTAATTCTTGCACAGGGGGGTTGGAGTAGCGGGACAGTTCTTGGTTCAGAGTCAATGCCGAGTATCCTTCGCACAGCTCTCAATCCTCGAGCCGGGGGACACGGTGCAGTCTCGGGTCCAGCCGGACCAGTATGCTCTCGAGCCGCGACCACGTCCGCAGGGCTCTGGCAGGAAGGAAATGTCAATCGGGTGATCTTCGGGGAGCCGCGATTCACTTGGCAGGCTCAGCCGGGCTTGAGTTGGTGGGAGCCGCGAGTCTCTCAGCAGGCTTCGATGGTCTTAGGGTCGGGGGAAGCCGCGAGTCTCTCAGCAGGGCTCCAGTGTTCTTAGTGTTCTCGGGAGCCGCGACGGCGTCAGCAGGGCTCAGGTGATTTTCAGGGATCGGGTAGCGTCTTTCCTTCAGGTTTCGTCGAGCCGCGACCAGGTCCGCAGGGCTCTCGTAGTTCCAGGTCTTCTGTGGCCCAGTCCCCTCAGCACCCTCTGTTATACGCCTTCTTCCCTTTGAAGTCCAGCGTCCTCACAGAGAGGGGTCTTGGCGTCGGGAGCGGTGTGTTGGGATTTCATGTCGCTCGGCTCTTTGATCCTTTGAAGTAGGGCCGGGAGGGACTCCAGACACCCAGCATGCGGGGAGCCAGCTCCCTGGGGGCCCGGAGGGCGATCGAAACCCTCCATTGAGAGGAGGTCAGAGGTGCGACAGAGACTACTCCTCCCTGTCTTGCTTGGGGGGGTTCCCTCTCCCTTGGCCGAGCATGGCGCGTCTAAGGTCTAGGTTTCGCTGGGGCCCTGGGTCAGCCATCGGAACATCGGGACATGGTGGCCGGGGGTCTCTGACCAGGGATCAGGGGGGGTTGCATGAGTCGGGTTGGGGGGACTAATGGTCAGGGGGGTCCACGCCACGAGGCCGGTCCCACAAGTACATTGCTCAATGTTTCACTACATGGTCCCCCTAAGGTGAGATCAAAAGATTCTGAATGGCCTCGCAAACTATTTGCTAGAATGACGAGAAAAAGTGGCCTTGTGTCTCTGAATACAGACACTCCCACATACATATGTTAAACCAGTGATAAGTGGGTTGTACCTTGAGGTCATCAGGGGGTCGAGTCACCACTGAACACATCTGACACTCAGCGATTTATCAGGTAATCTTAAGTGAACACTGGACAGGAAGGCAGAACTTTATCTCTGACCTGCCACCACCCTGTTTCTCCTAACCACAACTAGGCACAGTGTGTCACACATTCGCTGAATGGTTGCACAATCCCAGTAGTTCTCCTGGTCCACCCTTCTGCCTCTCCTTTGCATTTCCAAAGGACCATCATTTCCAGACCGCATTCTTCTCTTCTGCAAACGCAGTGTGGAACCTCGGAGTCCAATGTGATGACCAGACTACTTTCCATCAATACCTGCAAGAATTATCTAAGGGTGGTTCCCTATACACCCCCTTTTTACAAACCAACCGCAGTGCCTCTCTCTTTTAATTCTCTGCATGCCTCACTGTGCAAATAACACCAATCTCCAAGCTTCCGCAAACAAATGACAAGCCAGTCAGAACAAGGCAGGCAGGACGGTCCTCAAGCGAGAGCCTCCCATGGCTCAGTCTCCGAAGCATCCCTACTGGCTGTGTACGGCTTGGGATACTGAGGTTTAGGCGGTCTGTCTGGCGGCTTGCAGGGCCATTCAAGGCCAGGCCCAACAATCCTCTGGATATGGGCCAGAAGTAACTCTCAGATCTTCCAAGGTCGCGCGCTCGTGTCCCTCCTTGTTTCCAGGCTCCCTGAAGGATACAGTGACTCCGCTGAGGGTTATTCAAGCTTCATTATTGTAACCGTGGCATTCCTTAGCATGCAGCGCTACAAGCCTCTTTCCCTCATGTGGTCAAAGGACTGACATGTTATGCCGTCTCTTTAGCTGCATCCTGTGGGCTTACTTTCAGAGCAGTCTTTGGGGTGGTGGTTAGGGGTGTGATTTTGTACCACAAACATCAAGTAACTGAATTTACGTCCCACCTCAAATAATAATTGCTCATTTGTAATATTCAAATCCTCAGTTGGAACCTGCTAAAATAAATGTTAATGTCAAGTCATTTTTAACCAAGCCTCATCCGTCCCGTGCCCTCCTTCACTCCTATCAATATAAAATGTAAGAATCATAAAGTACATGGGAAGATAAGCTGGCAGTCTAAGATTGTAATGTAAACGAGGTAGTTACATTTCCTCTGAGGTTATCTATTTAAATTTTAAAAAACTATTCTGTCAGATACATATCCTGGGACATCCATGAATCGAATCCCAGGCTCTGCTCTATCTGAGCGTTGTGTGGGATTCATCTAACGCCCCTAGCACTGCCAACCTCAAAAGACATTAGGGGAGCTTGAAAGCTGGTGACAAGTAGCAGGAGCCTGAACTTTGTATTCAGAAAGACTACACTGCGGGTGTGGACCAGATGTCCTTCTCCACACAGAAGCAGTGAATCATGGAGGAAGTTTTCAAGCAGCTTTGGGTTGGCAAGATGAACGTGAATGGTGTACTCTGAAAGACCAGGAAAAGGTTCTGGACTCCGCGCCATGCTTCTATGCACGTATACGTTCGTAAATTATAAGAGTAGTTTTAAGAAAGCATGGGTGCTGATTAGGAGACCCAAGTGAGATAGATACCCTAACAATAAAACCACTGATCCTTGTGCTGGCTTCTGCAGGGGTCATATAGTGATCACATTTTGCACCTCTGCTTTCTCTTCCAGATAAAACCCATTGTGTCAAAGTACCTGTTGGACAAGAAGCTCCCATACCACGAGGACACCTACCTCTCCCGCCTGCGACTCTTCCTGGACAGATACGAAGAACTGATGGTCCACTTGCCACCTATAACTCAACTTGTTGGGATTCAGTGACCGACCAGACTGGAGAGCGATCCCGGGGCTTCTGTGCTCACTTGATAGACAACAATAACATTCATTGTGATGGGATCTGGAGAATGGACTTGTCTGCCAACCTACAGCAGAGAAAGCAAGAGCCCCGTGCCTATACCTGCACTATGAGAAGTGAGAACAGCACACAGAACTTGAGATGCTCCCCGGTAGCAGATCCAAAGACAATTTGGTTTAGAAAAGACCCTTGTGCGCGTAAGACGACACATAAATTAGAGCCCATTATTTATTCTGTTCCCCCCCATTCTTTCACCACAAGTCCTAAAAATCCCACGCTACCGGCATCTCAGGACCTGAAGGTCTTGCTGACTCTAGTGTCATAATTTCCATCTTAGAAAACCAATTTGCCTCTCTCGTCCCCGCTGCTCACCACGCCCCATCCCTTCCAGCAAGCACAAGCATAATGTACATGCATATAACAGTTTAGTTTACAGATAGAATAAACACATTATAAATATAAATGCACTGATACACATGATATGAGCTATCCTTGTTCTAAGATCTGATGTCATTAGTAATGTGTTGCTGATGAGGATAGGAATGTGGGGGATATACTACAACTCAGGAATTTAAATTAAATCTTAAAAGCATGTCCGCCGATGCTTTAAATGATTGTCTTTGTTTTCATTATCTTCTTGAAGTCGTGCAGCACTTTAAACCTCAGCATTACTATTCAAAGACTGTATCATGACATACTGCAACCATAACGCAGCTGTTTGATGTTTACCATCAAATTAAGGGGTTTCATCTAGAGTTCAGTAAAACAAAATAAACTGCATATGAGACACAGGGTGAGTTCCCTAAAAAAATCTGTCCTCCTGGCACTTCTAATGGCTCTGTCCTTAGCCCTCACTCAAACCCAACTACATATATAAAAAAGATTACACCTACCATCTGACTACACTACCCTCACCTCTCTCAGGTCTTCCCTCCCTTCTTCACTTGAAATCCATTAAAAAAGTATCAGACGTCCTTCAACAAACTCTTTCTCTATTTGTTCTGCCTTCCGCTTCTTCTCATCTATTTAATAAATATCTGCCATCCTGTCACCTACCTCTGCCTTCCTCTGGCCTTCCCCTGCTTTTCCTTCTGAGTGTGACAGTGGCTGACAGATAGAGCTGTTACTAAGTGCAACAGATAGCCCTGGCTTTCACAATTCTGTACAGACCTGAGGAGTGTGGCGGGGTTGGTGGTAACACTGCCCTCACCGTTCCACCGTTTTCCTCAATTTGTGGACTTCCAGGGCGTGGTGTGGGGAGACAGGATAGCAGCCATTGTACCTCCATTGCTGTGATGACAGTGCAGTCAACATCGGTCAACTGTTGGGAAGATACTGGGAGCAGAGAAACCGGTTCTAATGAACGCTATACGCAGCAGAAAAGGTACAAATAATAATGAGAGACCAACATACTCTAAAAAAAGAACTCTTAGTTGTACAGCAAAATATATTTTTCTAGCTCCGATTTATTTTTAGGTTGTATTTAATTAGTCTAACCGGAACGTTCTATTTCTGTACAACAACAACAAAAGCTCCGGCTACAAACCGTAGTTCATGGATACAAAAAACTGTTGTTTCTAAACCTAAAAATAAAACATGCACTAAATTAGTTCACCTGGGTGCTTGGTAAGAATGATGTATTTGAGGTGTAAGTAATTTCTTTAAATAATGGTTGCAACATATATCAATCCTAGAATCCTAGTCATTGCAGCAAACATGATATGTACTAATCCCAATTTCTTAAGCCACGGGGCACATAATGCTCGAAGAATCAGTGCTTAGTTTTTTGGGTTTTTTTAAGTAAGGGCCAGGGCCCCTCTCAGGGGCCACTGCAGCGCGCTCCACCCATTGCCCCTGCCAGAGCTGCCAATGACAGCACCACCACAACTACTAAACACCACACTCCTACAAGTGTGACAATTCAGACTCTTCCAGTACCCCAGAGCTATGATGGTGGCTTAAGCAGCAGGTATTGTTCTATTTTTAATTGTATATTGACTATTGTTGAGCTTATCTCAAAATTAGATAGACAGCGCCACCATGTGGTGGAGTGTCACTAGAGCCGTGCTCGACGATTCAGTGCCAATCACCAGAAGCCTTAGGCTCAAATTAATCACTGTCGATGATGTTAAAAAATCCTGTTCCTCTGTGGGGCATGGTCAAAAGAAGTTATTTGAGCCCCACAAGTATGCTTTTAAATTTGCTTTATTTTATTAGAGCTTATTCTAAAAAAAAGGTATGGTGATAATTGAAACTTTCTTTAAACCACAAATTCATGCAAAGAGTGAGTACAACAGTAAAAATGTTAACACCTAATAGTTTTGTTATCATACAGATCTACAGATATAACTATTCAGGGGTTCACCTAAGTTATACAGAACATTTCAACTACAAATTGAGACGTATCTGATTTCTTCGTCATAGCAAATGCTGCCTATATTCCAGTAAAGAAACAGTGTTCATTTCTGGCAAAAATAGTTTCTGTCTCAAGTGTAGCTAATTTAGAGAGTTAGGTAATGTAGTAGTCAACATCAGCATAACTGTTCCTATTCCGAATTTGAATAAGTCATTTTGTCAAGATCATTATAGTCTTCTGAATACATAGTTCATAAGAGGACTCTGAAGAGGAATAATGACAAAGTGAAAAATACATATTGGTTCGCGTGGAATCAAGTTAATTCTTAGTAAGACAGTTACCAAAAGAGGGCAAGTTTGAGGCATGTGAACTATGCTTGCGTAGTCTCCTATCCTTCTACGCTACCAACAAACCTCAACAGAGTCAACTAAATTCAACGTCATCGTCTTTAGTCACGTGCAATGTTGTTTACAGCAGTGTATTTCTTGAATAGCCTACACAGCATGTGAATATGGATCTTAGTTATTAAAGACAAGAATATATTCCTCTCCTTTTGTGATGTCCTCGCATCCAGCTCCACAGACCAATCTCATTACATAAAAAAGAAACTGTACATACACAGGTCGGTCTGTTATAAGTCCTCCCTAAATTGAAGCAATGTTTGCTAGCTTGCTAATGTGTCCAGCATTTGCCCTAGAGTTCTTTGATGATTTATTGTTATTTGTTATACAGATATCTCTCAGATAAATCAAAATTATTTTAACATAAGAATTTGTAAAGCACACGTTCACCCATAGGCATCTTGGCGCTGAATACCAGATATTTATTGTTAACCAACTCAATGGTACTCATTTTATCGACCTCAGAAGGATGAAAGGCTGAGTGGGCCTGCTGGGATTTGAACCTGTGACCATGATGTTGAACAAACGCCCGGCAGTGGACAAATTAGTACACTGAGCCACCGGACCCAGCCCAGCCAACAGACCCGGACTCATTACAGATTTCACAGAAAGGTCGAACTTGTCTCTCTTTAAGTAAACGATGTAGTTGATTCATACCCCTTTCGCCTCAAGACTTTGAATATACCAGGTTGTAATTATATTGGAATTATTCAAATTTCCTGAGCCCTCTTACTTCTTACACTTAAATCAAAGATGACCTGTTTTGTCATTTGATTTAGGATGTGCGTCCTATTCAGTATCAGTAAAAGGAGAATTCTGGAATCGTTCTATCGCGTTCCTCTCTGCTATCACTCAAGTGCCCGTCTCTGCACTTTCTTCCCGAGGTAAATGATTTAGCTATCTTGATGTACAACAACCTATTATTCATATTATTTTATATGGGTTAAACCAAATCCTTCTATATTTGGAACCTATAAAGTTAATGTTAATGTTACTGGGCACTTATAACACGCACGGTCGGCTACTCCATGGAGTGTCCCGGCGCTGGAACAGAGAAGCAGTGACAGAGCAGTACAGGCACCCATCCAACAGCTGGTTTACTGTGAAAAAAGCCAGGTTTTAAACCATGCCTAAAACTGAGGAGATCCTGAGCCAGACGTAAAGCAGGCGGCAGTCTGTTCCAGAGCCGAGAGGCTACCACCTGGAAGGAACGACCGCCCAGGCGAGAGCGGGAGAACCGGACGTAGCCGAGAGGCTACCACCTGAAAGGAACGACCGCCCAGGCGAGAGCGGGAGAACCGGACGTAAAGCTGGCGGCAGGCTGTTCCAGAGCCGAGAGGCTACCACCTGAAAGGAACGACCGCCCGGGCGAGAGCGGGAGAACCGGACGTAAAGCTGGCGGCAGGCTGTTCCAGAGCCGAGAGGCTACCACCTGAAAGGAACGACCGCCCGGGCGAGAGCGGGAGAACCTAGGAATCAACGAAAGCGGCTGGCTCCAAGACCCCAAGCCCTAAGTGAGATTGAAATCTGAGCCGCCAGAGTATGTCTGGGATAATTCTGTCAATTGACATGTAATATTTTGCAAGCAACCGCAGCCATTCATTATTTCAAATGCAAGTGATTTTGGGCAATAGAATTGTTTTAATTAAATTTAGCTCCCGTAGACCAAAGTCTAGCCACTGTAAATCCATTGTTTCTTTTTGTTCAATCTCTCAGTTAGGAAATCAAATCAATCTCAGCCATTCTCCTCTCTTATCTTGTGATTACTTTCTCAAAATATCTCATACCCTCTCCTGCCCTTTGAAACAGTTATTTAAAGCTTCTTATATTGCACTATCGCTTACTTATTCACTTGGTGGCCAGATATGTTATCAAATGTATTAATGACATTTAAAATAGCTGTCCCAGGACTATAAGGTTAGTAGCAGCATAGAATCTACACCAAGTAACATTTTAAATGACTTACCTAAAATTATCCGCTTGAAACCCTCACATTATCTCAAGGGTACACCTAAATATTAATGTGCATGTCAAATTTAATCTCTTCCTGGAATTTAAAAGCTTCTGAAACGGTGCCATTTGCTGAGCTTGCATTAACTGATTTAGGCATCTTGTCAAACTCATTTCAAAAGCACAGCTATTATGAAGTTCTAATATATTTGATCAAAGTCTGTTTGGTATCAGCCGTAATTAACAGAGCATCAGTGTCTTCGCCCTCTTATTTTCTGATAATATCCTCCAGACGCGCTATGTTACTGTGCCCGTATTTCTTCCTAATTATTATTTTTTTTTAAATATCTTTATTGGTTTTTTCTTAAATTTCCTTCTTTCGCTTTTACTTACACTGTGCATGGCAATACATATTTTTACAAAAGCAACAGGTAACTGCGTTATACAACTTCAGTAGGTCATTATGCAAATCAGCACTGTATAGCACTGAAGTGTAATCTGGAGACATCATTATGTTCACAAGCAACATCAGCAAGCAGTTAACTATGTTTCGTTATGATTGCCTGCCCACATGTCCGCACCATTATTGCTTGTTCGCAAATGAAAACACTGGTACTATACATTAATATGAGATATTCTAAAAATTGCAATGAGATACAGTATACATGTCATCTGTAGATGTGATTGAGGTCGAAACGCCATTGCTACAATACCTTAGCAGAGGGGCTTCTCAGTGGAAAGCGAAAAGGGGAAATGGAGACGTACCAATAAAACATATACTATCTATTAAACATCTACTAAGAAACTACTAAAAATAAAAGTAAAAGGGGGGCTGCCATTGATAAATAAACACAGTAATCCTTGTTGGACTGTATGATAATCACAAAAGGGAGGGAGGGGGGAGGGGTTCTCCAGGGTGTAGTTTGGATGTGCAAGAATTCTGAGGGGCAGTTGCGCATCTATGGACAGTCCAGTAGGAAAGGATGAGGGGTCTTCTTTTTCGGGTTACAACTATGTAACGGCTTCTAGCAGTTGCTGATTCCCATCTCCTGATACTGTGTCTCCCATAACCCAAGGCTACCATTATACCTAGTATGCGTCAACCGGACGAGTATCACCTTCATTCCCATTTCCCTCGGTATTGAAGGCTGAGAGTATAGTGTAGCACCAAAAAGGGTACAAAGTTCCTCGTGTGCAGTAGCGAAGAGAAAATGAAGGTGGTGGAGAAGGGGTCTCGACCAACCAGTGGTTATCAGAAAGCAACCAAGGGAAGACACAGGGGAATTCCCTTGGTGGAACTAGAGCTCTCACACACCCAGCAAGCTAGGTGTCATGCTTCATCATATGAGCACTGCCCCTCGTCAAGTCGGCGCTGCAATCCTTGACGGGCTCCCGAAATCGGGGCTCTTTGTCGGGGATCTTTTGTTCCTGCCGATTGTGAGAAGTTGGCCTGATATGTAGTGCTCACTATTCTAGTGATCACTGTGTATCATTCCAAACGACCCTTATTGATGATTGGTTGTAAGTCAACCTTGTAGACCAGCTATCCTAGTAGCGTGGACAAGAGCAGTCTTCAGGCTAAACTCTAGAGGGCGTGTTAAGCCAGCTGTTTACCATCACATATACCCCTTGAACACCAAGTGAAAGGACACCACACCAGTTGTTATGAAAATAAAGGATATTTATTTATAACAAGACTACCCGGGCTCTTTATGAGTCAGGGAGCTAAGCACAATACAAAACTCTTGGGAAAATACTTCTAGTTGCACAATTTCCACAAATGCCCGAAGGGCACGAAACCATTTACACTGCAAGTGGAATGGGAGAGGTTAGAGAGTCTTAAAGTTACTGATTCCGGAGGAATCCGATCAGTTGGACTAAACGGAAAAGGAGCTGGACACTTGTAGAGTGAACCTACGATGGAGCACCGAGATGCTCGAGTTACCTAGCCCAGAGGCTGCGGCTGCGTGGGGTTCAGCAAGATGTCGGGAGTCCTCGTTGTAGTCTCGGGAGCCTGAAAGAAGAAGTTGCTGGCAGGCGACCAGTGTCGATGTTCAGCGAGATCCAAGCCTGGATCGGTGATGAAGAAAACCTGAAAGCAGAGGGGACTCAGTTCTCAACCGCTAGCCAGCGATCGTGTGGGCACCAGGAAGGTACCGGATGAAGTCACCTCGACCAGGTGAGTGGGTGACGTCGGACTCGGCTGTTCCTCGGACCAGGAGGCGCGGCGGCGACCAGGATGGAGGGCGAGCTGTCCCACGAAGGTGTCTGCTGTCGATGATGCTGGGCCCAGGAGTGGGGCAGCAGGTCTTGGCAGAGGCAAGCCCACGCGGTGGAGTCAAGATGGCGTCTGGAGTGGACCAGGAGGGTCCGAGGTACTCCTCTGTTGAAGGGGAGCAAGGGCCAGTCTGGAGCAACCAGACCAGTGATGAAAAACTGTCGTGGTGCGTCGTGAAGAGGGCCACTAGCCGACGGCGAGTGGCTGGACAACGCGGTGAGCAGCAAGGAGCAGAAGGGCCCCCACGCAGATCTCGTGGATGCTGGGGAGGCAGACTTCGGTGCTGGAGCTGCTCAGGGTTAGGGCTTCTCAAACCCTACGTGCACTCACTCGAGGGTCCCTCGGTGGTCGTGCTAGATAAGCGTCGTGCAGGTTCTGAAGATGGCCGGTCCCACAGGTCTCGTCACACCTACGAATCTCAGCAGGGCTGACGATGTAGGTAGAGGTCAGAGATGGCGGGGAATCCGGGTCTCGTCGAGCTGGGCAGTCTTGATCCGTGGGAGAGACGTACAGCAAACCGCAAGCGCTTAGGTGGTGCCTGCTGGTGCAGGGTGGCTACTCCTTAGCCACAAGGGAGAGTCTTCAGAAAAAGTCAAGAGTTCCGTTCGTGGAAAGTAGTTCAAGATTCAGAATTATCCAATTTGGGAAGGGGACTCGCTCCTACCTTTATACTAGGAAAAGGGGCTGGCCCATGACTAGGTCCTACCTATGGGTGGGACCAGGAGGGGGGTGGTTACACCCCTATCCTTTGTCCGGCTTTGCCCCAGCTCAGGGGCTGGGGTGCCCCCGAAACTGGTTTGAGCCGGGCTATGCACAGTGAGCACCAGGGTGCCACTTGCAATCACCTTCCTTTCAGCCCTGCCTACCTGGGATACACAAACCCTGTCTGGGATGGTGCTAACACCGCCCTCGACAGGAAACCCTTTGTCCAAGCTCCCCTCGCTGGAAGGTCTCCCAGCAGCAGGAGGTCAGACTTGTGTCTGGTGGCAGCATCCATTTTGTGATGCTGAGGCTTGAGTCAACTTTAACCGGGGTTCAAGGTTACTTCCATGTCGTGTCCCTCTAGAAGGGTGGAATGCTAACCCCGTCGCCAGAATTGGCGAGGGGTTCGTATTCCAATTCGTATGACACCTTACTCGACATGTTTGGGTGATGCGATGCCAAAGTTAGCAAATAACCGCGAGGATTATAATGCATTTTAAGGTAGATTGCACGCGTCACCATGGAACAGCTATTAGGACTTGGTTCCGCAAGCCGTTGACGGGCTCAGCTCACGCCAGAGCACCATCTCACATGATTCCCAGCACTCTGCCTTCAGGATTGATAAGGCCTGCCATAGGAGTGACTGATAGGAATCCATGTGTCCATTTTAGGGTTAGGTATAGGAATACTACACCTACAGCAACGGGTGATTACACCACCTTGCCCCAGCTGTCGTGCAGCCAGTTGTGTCAGATTTGGGTGGCCATCCAGGGGTGGCATAATACATGCTGCAGCCCCTGGTAGGCCCTGGGTACACCGATGCCCTGGATACCTGTGGTATGCTGATACAGGGACTGATAAGGTGGCCCAGTTCCAATTAGTGGATGCACTTAATGTACATGTGTGTTAATCTCGAGAGAGAACAGCTAGGCTGTGGGTCTGATTGGCAGGCCCACAGCCAGGGAAAGTCGTAAACCAATGAAGCAAAAGCAAAAAATCTGGGTGATCATAGGATTGCAGACCCTACTCTCCTACACCGATAGGTGCATGGGGGTGAGGGGCCTAGCGTGAGAGGATGTAGCAGAAGGTGAAGTAAAAAGGGGTCAGTTAGTCCTAATTACCATTTTATTCAGAAGGTAAACTTCCCTATTAAAATGGTGTAGAGTGGCTAGGTGCTAGGAGTTAAGTGTCTAGACATGTAGCTCTACTCTATTGGATCAACATGTTTCATGCCGTTTGTGTCAGGAGGATCTTGGCAATTCATCAGGATCAAGAAAAACTGTCTACATTAAGCGGTAAAGTGACATCTACATACCACGTCCTAAGGTCTGTTACCTGTTGAGGATGAGAAAAATTTACCTTCCGTCGCTCAGCAACAACATACGTCGCTACCCGATGAGGTATCTTGGTATTCTGCCCCATAGTTTACAGCCCATTGCCTAACAACGAGAGACGTCATTACCTCACGACTTATCACGTGACTTTACCTAGCGAGAGACGTCATGACGTTTCATGACACACTCCGTGATTTGCTCGGAGACAGAGTATATCTTCCCGAGTCTCCCTTCATTTCTCACCACCCCGGTTCCTGGCGGTCTGGGTAGGTCGTCTGACTTAACGTGAATCCACGTTGGTGAGTACTTAATCTATTTTATTTCTCCCCGTCCATTGAACAGCATCTGCCTGCTGGCGATCGGAGCCTCCCGTGCATCTCTCTCCCCCTGATTGAACATATCGGCTACCACGCTCCGAGGCTAAGACATTCTTGCCCGGGCCCGGGATCCGGTATACTTTAGTCTGCTTGGGCTGTGGTTTGCGATGGCTGTCCCGCCATCCCAGCATCCTGTTGCCACGCTTATTGCCACCTTCAATTAAGGTACCTTCTTTATTTCTACATGACTGTAGGTCCATTCCATTGACTGTATTCCTGGAACCTTTTTTGTTTCTACAGGACCCAATCGGTGTCCTTTTTAGCCGCCAGTACCGTTGCTAGCAACTCTAGCAACCTTATTAGGTGAGTGTGTCCGTGTGTTCTTCCATAGAATCCTTTGCCAACCTATTAGCGGTTTTTTATCTCTCCCCTCCCTCCACTATCACATGGCCCGTTGAGGTACCTCACCACAATTAGATTGTTTTTGCACGCCTCCAGCACGGTGATTCTTGCGACACAACTGTTTTATAAATCATGTACAGTATGAAGAGATTATATATATATTTTTTATAATCGTTATCATAATTTTTCTCATCCTCAACAGGTAACAGACCTTAGGACGTGGTATGTAGATGTCACTTTACCACTTAATGTAGACAGTTTTTCTTGATCCTGATGAATTGCCAAGATCCTCCTGACACAAACGGCATGAAACATGTTGATCCAATAGAGTAGAGCTACATGTCTAG
Organism: Triturus cristatus; assembly: GCF_964204655.1. Classification (NCBI taxonomy): domain Eukaryota; kingdom Metazoa; phylum Chordata; class Amphibia; order Caudata; family Salamandridae; genus Triturus; species Triturus cristatus. The sequence goes on from NC_140590.1 coordinate 565,099,374, forward strand.
ACACTTAACTCCTAGCACCTAGCCACTCTACACCATTTTAATAGGGCAGTTTACCTTCTGAATAAAATGGTAATTAGGACTAACTGACCCCTTTTTACTTCACCTTCTGCTACATCCTCTCACACTAGGCACCTCAACCACATGCACCTATCGGCAGGAACAAAAGATCCCCGACAAAGAGCCCCGATTTCTGGAGCCCGTCAAGGATTGCAGCGCCGACTTGACGAGGGGCAGTGCTCATATGATGAAGCATGACACCTAGCTTGCTGGGTGTGTGAGAGCTCTAGTTCCACCAAGGGAATTCCCCTGTGTCTTCCCTTGGTTGCTTTCTGATAACCACTGATTGGTCGAGACCCCTTCTCCACCACCTTCATTTTCTCTTCGCTACTGCACACGAGGAACTTTGTACCCTTTTTGGTGCTAGTCTTTTGGGGTATGTACACTGGACCTCTCTAAACAACGTCACCCCTGGTCCCTATTTTTGGATAATATGAGAGTATAGTGTCCCAACTTTGCGCAATGGGAAACTTGTGCAGCCCCGTTGTTTCTTCCCTGTGTAGCGTTGTACTTTCCACCTGGGCCCAGATTGTAAGTGATCGCTTCCAGCTAATCAAGTCCCGTATTTCTTCCTAATGTACACTACTTGATCTTTATAATCTTTTTTCACAATAACTTTAACGACTACTTCTTGTCGTTAGGCCCAACACTTATTTAAGAGTTTGACATCTAAGTTTAGCAGTGATAGCAATAAAAAAAATACTTGGGAAAACACGTTCAGATATCTTGGCATCTTTAACTTCTTGATGAATAACTATAATAAGTAAATCCTCCCTTTGTCTGTGAAAGCTTTCAAGGATAATACTATGGTTATATATTAAGTACATGAGTTATCTCTCAGGCAAATAATTTAAAGAAGGAACTTGAAAATCATCAATTCTACGTTTCAGACCTTCTATTGCATCTTTTATCTCAATACCCATAAATGGTGATTCCAAATAATCTTTGTCGTCTTCCTTTACTACTTGGAGGGAGAGATTGCTAAAATGTGTGTGTGGGAGCCGGCCTCGTGGCGTGGTCCTGATCCCCCTCGCCAGGCCGCACGAGGTCCCATGCACCTCGGGGCTCCTCCATTTTGGATTATACGTCACGCCACATGACCACCTGCATGACCCCGCTTCACCCGGCCTCTGTCCCAGCGAGGCCCGACATCAAGGCGCCAACCCCTGGCCAGGGGGATACCACGTGAACCCTTCCCACTCCCGGCGGAGGGCAGTATCGATGGGACCCCCAACCGTCCTTCCACACCTAGGTGCGATCGCCCCACAGCTCTCTGGGGCCTGGCGCCTCTCCTGCTGGGCGTCTGGCCGCTCCCTACCCGGCCTCTCCGCCCCCTCCGGGCGCAAGGGTCTGGACATCAAAGGGCTCCAGTCCTATATCTGGGGCGACCCGACAGCAGGACAGTAGTTGTATCCTGGAGTCAAGAGCCCTGCTGATCGGATCGCGGCTGACCCTACGGAAGAAGACTCATCCTGAAACCCACCCTCTGAGCCCTGCTGACGACGTCGCGGCTCCATCGTGCTTAAAGACCTTCATGAACCTTTGGGGCCCTGCTGACGCTGTCGCGGCCTGACCTTGTTGAACTTTACCACCAGAGCCCAGCTGACCTCGTCGCGGCACGACCGAAGCGGACCTACCACCGGAGCCCTGCTGACTGTGTCGCGGCTCGACCGAAGCGGAACTACCACCCGAGCCCTGCAGACGCCGTCGCAGCTCTCCTCGTCCGAACCGCTCCGAGACCAGCACTCAAGGTCTGGCGCAGAGCCTTCCCGTACCTGGCTGGTACTAAGACTGTCCTGCTACCTTATCCCTCTAAAGACATTGAGACTCTTTTTGGATCCCTCGATCCCACTGTAAATATTGAACGTACTACTGTATAACTTTGCGGTAGGAAGGTGCCCCGGAGTAGTCTCTCCGACGCCCCGGTGGTCCTCCCTCCAACATTTGGTGGCCAGCGACGGGATCCGAGCCAGACGCAATCGTACAGGCCAGTAACGCACCCACTATCTAACCAGACGGAAAGAAAAGGGAACCATGGACGGCCAAGAGGCAACCGTGGCCGCAACCTTCCAGCCGGAAAGGTTGGAAGAATACACCCACAAAGAACTAAAACAATTCTGCAAGGACAAAGGGATCCCAACCACAGGATTGGGGACCAAGGAAGAAATGCAGAAAGCCCTGAAAGCCTGGGCAGAACCCGAGATCACTCCACCCCGAGCCGAAGGGACCTCGGCCCGGGACGGAAACCTGCCAACCCCGACAGATGGGGGGCGAACCGTCCCAGAAACCAGCCTTTCCCCCGAAGAAATGCGAGAACGGGAGAGGGTCCGGACACACGAAATGGACCTCGCCCGACTCCGGCTGGACGGTGAGCTCCTACTGGCGGAGAAGAAAATAGCCTTGGAGCAACTACGGCTGCAAGAGGAAATCGAGGAAAAGAAACGGCATCGGGAACTAGAGGAGAGACGGCTAACCCTCGAGCACGAGAGGAGCCTCAAGGAACTTGAACTAAAAGCTAAAACGGGGGAGACCAGCACCCCCGGAGCCCGGGACGCTCTGCCACTGACCGAGCCAAAGGTTCACATTCCCAAGGATGTCGTCAAGGAGTACTATAAAAATGACGACATCCAGCAATGGTTCCGAGCGTACGAAGTAGCCATGACCTCCCATCGGGTACCCCGGAAGGATTGGGGTGCCGGCCTATGGGGGAGGTTCCTCAGCGAGGGCCGGGATACACTGCTGCAACTCCCCGACGCGGTGATGACATCATACGACCACATGAAAGAAGCCCTACTCACACGCTACGGACTATCACCCGAGATGTACCGGCAGCGCTTCCGGGACTGCAAGAAGCTCCCCGGTACCACGTGGGTCGAATACGTGGACTTCTTCAGCCGAGCATTGGAAGGATGGATCAAAGGAAGCAAGGTCACCTCATACAATGAACTGTTCGACCTCATTGTCTGGGAGCACCTCGCCAACAACTGCTTTGTTGAACTAAGGCAAAACCTCCTGGACAGTAAACTGACCGAGCCCTGGAAGCTCGCCGCCGAAGCAGACCGATGGGTCAACACCCGGGTCCCCCTGAATCCCGTGGGGGACTACCAACGGAGTACCACGGGACCTCCCCGCCAGCGAGGCGGAGGAGGGGGGTCCCACCGCAGTCGAGAATTCCCGGCCGGGCCGCCCCGAAGCCCGCCACGAGGCCAAGCCACCAACCACACGTCCCCGACCATGGGCCGAAGGGGGACTCCTATCGCACGGCCTGGACCACGACCGACAGTGACCTGCTTCGGCTGCCAGCAGACCGGCCACTATGCGAGCGACCCAGCCTGCCCCGTGAACCGACGGAACGGGACCGCTGGGCCCCCTCCCCGGCAAATAGCTGCCGCAGCCCTGGGGGAGGGAGAAGACGAGGAAGAAAACCACGACGGCGGGTCCCCCGAGTGGGAACCAGCTGCTATGTCGCTTGTATGCCTGGGCTCCTGAGAAATGGTACCCCGAGCTGCCATCCCAAGCAACACCCAGAAGTACCAACAGTGGGTCACCATCAATGGACGACGGGCCGAGGCCCTCCGGGACACTGGGGCCAGTGTGACCGCTGTCCGCTGCCACCTGGTGACCCCCGAACAAATCCTGCCGCATGTCCTATGCCCTGTCCGGACCGCAGACAACACCGAGAGCATGTGCCGGATGGCCAGGATCCCCTTCGAGTGGGGAGGAGTGTCCAGCACCCTAAAAGTGACTGTCCGCGACGACGCCCCAGTAGACTGCCTCCTGGGGAATGACCTAGAGAGCTCCCCTGGGCCCAGGTGGAACGCCGAGAGCATCTGGGGATGCTAGGACTGCCCGAGTGGGCCTGCGCCACCACCCGGTCCATGACCGCCCAACCAGCCGCTGCCACGGCCCCCGACAAGCCGACGGGCCCCGAACTATCAACCCCCTCCGGCACGTGGGGAACCTGACGAGGAGGCCGGGCTGGCCCAGTGGCGCCACGACGGGGGCCCCACCCGTGAACAATTCCAGCAAGAGCAGAAGGCCTGCCCGTCCCTCGAGGGGGCCCGACAGCAAGCGGCCGCCCAGGCTGCGGGGGACCCCACGGGTACCCACTGGGTCTATTGGGACAATGACTTATTATACAGCGAGCAGAAAGTCGCCGAACTAGGGGCCGGCCGGGTGTTGGTGGTCCCCCTCCGATTTCGAGAGTTCCTCCTGAACCTGGCACATGACGTGCCCCTCGCCGGACACCTCGGGCGGGACAAAACGTACAGCCGCCTAGTGACCCATTTCTATTGGCCCCGAATGAGAAGAGATGTGGACCATCACTGCCGGTCCTGCCCGACCTGCCAAGCTAGCGGGAAGACTGGGGGTCGAGTGAAAGCCCCCCTACAACCATTTCCAACCGTCAACACCCCGTTCGAACGAGTGGGGATCGACATCGTGGGGCCCCTCGACCCCCGAACCGCCCTGGGACACCGCTTCATTCTGGTACTGGTTGACCACGCCACCCGATACCCCGAGGCCATCCTAACTCCGCACCGTGACAGCCCCAGTGGTGGGTCGGGCCCTGATGGGCATCTTCTCCAGGGTGGGGTTCCCCCGAGAAGTGGTGAGCGACAGGGGTACGAATTTTATTTCAAAATACATGAGATCCCTCTGGCAACAATGTGGGGTCACCTATAGATTCACCACCCCTTACCACCCCCAGGGGAACGGACTGGTCGAGCGGTTCAACAGAACCCTGAAGGGGATGATCAAGGGCCTGGAAGAGCCCCTGAGGAGAAGATGGGATGTCCTGCTGCCCTGCCTCCTGTTCGCCTATCGGGAGGTACCACAGAAATCCCTGGGCTTCAGCCCCTTCGAACTATTGTATGGGCACCCCGTCCGAGGGCCCCTCAGCCTGGTCAAGGAGGGCTGGGAGGCGCAAGTCCAAGATGCCCCTCCCGATGTCTACCGGTACCTCCTGACCCTGCGGAACCAGACTCGGAAGTTCCGGGCCCTGGCAGAAGCCAACCTCGAAACCAGCCAAGAAGACATGAAACGCTGGTATGACGAAAATGCCTCAACCATCGAGTTCGAGCCGGGCCAGCAAGTCTGGGTCATGTCACCCGTGGACCCCTGCGCCCTGCAGGACAAGTGGACCGGGCCCTTCAAGGTAGTTGAGAGGAAGAGCCCCGTCACGTACCTAGTCGACATGGAGTCCCCGAGGAACCCCCTCCGGGTCCTGCACGCCAACCGGCTCAAGCCCCACTTTGCCCGAACTGAACTAAGCCTGCTGCTGGCTACCGACGATGGGGGCGAAAGCGACTCCGAGCCCCTACCAGACCTCCTGGGGTCCTCGGGCCAAGACGGCTCCTTGGAGGGCGTCCGCCTCTCCGCCACCCTGACACCAGAACAGCGCCATGACTGCCAGAAGATGCTGCAACCCTTCGCTGCCCTCTTCTCTCTCACGCCCGGGGTGACCCCCTGGTGCGTCCACGACGTGGATACGGGGGACAGCCCCCCTGTGCGACACCGCGCTTACAGAGTACCTGACCGAGTCCGAGCCTGCATACAGACCGAGGTCGCCAAGATGCTCGCCCTTGGAGTCATCGAGCCGTCCGACAGCCCGTGGGCCAGCCCGGTGGTCTTGGTGCCGAAGGCCGCCGCCCCCGGCACTGCCCCGGAACTCAGGTTTTGTGTCGACTACCGGGGCCTGAACGCAGTCACCAAGACCGATGCCCACCCCTTGCCACATGCAGATGAGCTGATCGATCGCTTAGGGGCCGCCCGCTACCTAAGCACCTTTGATCTCACCGCTGGGTACTGGCAGATCAAGCTCACTCCCGGCGCCCAGGAACGATCCGCCTTCTCCACCCCCGATGGGCACTACCACTTTCGGGTAATGCCCTTCGGTATGAAGAACGCCCCAGTGACCTTTCAGAGGCTCGTGAACAAGGTCCTGGCTGGACTAGAAGCCTTCAGTGCGGCCTACCTCGACGACATTGCCGTCTTCAGCGACCACTGGGCCACGCACCTAGGACACCTCGGAGAAGTCCTGGCCGCTCTCCAAAGAGCCGGACTCACCATTAAGGCCAGTAAATGCCAGATCGGTCAAGGATCTGTGACCTATCTGGGCCACCAGGTGGGGAGTGGCCAGTTGGCGCCCCTCCAGTTAAAGGTCGACGCCATCCGGGCATGGGAGCCCCCCGCCACCCAAACCGCTGTCTGGGCCTTCCTAGGCCTCACAGGCTACTATCGACGATTCATCAAGGATTATGGCAGCATTGTGGGCCCCCTGACGGAGCTCACTTCCAAGAAACAGCCCAAGGTAGTGCACTGGACGCCCCGCTGTCAGACCGCTTTTGAGGCCCTCAAGGCGGCCATGTGCGCTGCCCCTGACTACAGCAAGGAATTTGTAGTCCAGACCGATGCCTCGGAGTACGGGGTCGGGGCGGTCCTCTCCCAGCTAGACGCCAAGGGCCTCGACCGACCTGTGGCCTTTATCAGCCGCCGACTGCTGCCGCGAGAACAGAGGTGGAGCACCATCGAGCGGGAGGCCTTCGCCGTGGTATGGGCTCTCAAGAAGCTCCGGCCCTACCTTTTCGGCACCCACTTCAGGGTCCAAACTGACCACCGGCCCTTGCGGTGGCTCATGCAAATGCGGGGTGAGAACCCCAAGTTATTGCGATGGTCCATCTCGCTGCAAGGGATGGACTTCACTGTGGAACACCGGCCCGGCAACGACCACGCCAACGCTGACGGCCTATCCAGATTCTTCCGCCTCGGCGAGGAGAACCCCCAAGGAGATGGGTGACTCTCCCTGCCTTCAGCTGGGGGGGACGCGTGTGGGAGCCGGCTTCGTGGCGTGGTCCTGTTCCCCCTCGCCAGGCCGCACGAGGTCCCATGCACCTCGGGGCTCCTCCATTTTGGATTATAAATCACGCCACGTGACCACCTGCGTGACCCCGCTTCACCCGGCCTCTGTCCCAGCGAGGCCCGACATCAAGGCGCCAACCCCTGGCCAGGGGGATACCACGTGAACCCTTCCCACTCCCGGCGGAGGGCAGTATCGATGGGACCCCCAACCGTCCTTCCACACCTAGGTGCGATCGCCCCACAGCTCTCTGGGGCCTGGCGCCTCTCCTGCTGGGCGTCTGGCCGCTCCCTACCCGGCCTCTCCGCCCCCACCGGGCGCAAGGGTCCGGACATCAAAGGGCTCCAGTCCTATATCTGGGGCGACCCGACAGCAGGACAGTAGTTGTATCCTGGAGTCAAGAGCCCTGCTGATCGGATCGCGGCTGACCCTACGGAAGAAGACTCATCCTGAAACCCACCCTCTGAGCCCTGCTGACGACGTCGCGGCTCCATCGTGCTTAAAGACCTTCACGAACCTTTGGGGCCCTGCTGACGCTGTCGCGGCCTGACCTTGTTGAACTTTACCACCAGAGCCCAGCTGACCTCGTCGCGGCTCGACCGAAGCGGACCTACCACCGGAGCCCTGCTGACTGTGTCGCGGCTCGACCGAAGCGGAACTACCACCCGAGCCCTGCAGACGCCGTCGCGGCTCTCCTCGTCCGAACCGCTCCGAGACCAGCACTCAAGGTCTGGCGCAGAGCCTTCCCGTACCTGGCTGGTACTAAGACTGTCCCGCTACCTTATCCCTCTAAAGACATTGAGACTCTTTTTGGATCCCTCGATCCCACTGTAAATATTGAACGTACTACTGTTGATGATAAAGAACCAAGTTAAGCAACTGATACGGAGTCCTGTGTGGTGGTATTACTGGGCATAGTACGAACATAGGAGAAGGACCTCCCCTAGGGGGCTTCTCAGCGGCACTCGGCTATAACTTTGCGGTAGGAAGGTGCCCCGGAGTAGTCTCTCCGACGCCCCGGTGGTCCTCCCTCCAACAGTGTGGTAATTTCTTTTCAATGGCAAACACAACGAGAGATGATAGACGGAGCGCTGAAACTTTTCAGAAACTCACCCCAGTCACAGATCTGGGTTGAACCCATCATCATTCTTTAGCTCACTTTGCCACCCCTGTTCAGACTGATCCATATGCATATCAGTCTTGACCCTGTTCCTCATGGGAATAGTCCAGCCCAAACTGCCAAGCCAGGTCTTCCCTGGACCGGAAACAAGCATCCTAGGACCGGTTTCAGGGTAACACCCCTCATCAGCCAGGCTAGCTTAAATCCAGTAGAAAAGTGAGCAAGGGACCCACGTCTGGGCACACAGTGCCAACTTAGGGCGAACAAAGCAAACACAACAATATGATGGCGGGAGCGCTGGGTTGGATCCATCATCATTCTTTAGATCACTTCGCCACCCCAGTTCAGACCCAGCCATATGCAAATCAGTCTTGACCCTGTTCCTCATGGGAACGGTCCAGCCCAAACTACCAAGCCAATTCTCCCTTGTCCTGAAACTTGTATCCTAGGACCGGTTTCGGGGTTTCATCCCTCATCAGCCAAGCTAGCTTAAATCCAGTAGCAAAGTCAGCAAGGAACCCACATCTGGGCATACCTTGCCAACTTTGTTTTATTGGTTACAAAACAAGAAGAAAGAAGAAAAGAAAAATTACATAACATTACAGTGCATTATTGAACATCACAATTAAGAATCATAGGTACACGTTCCAGGTACAGGCGTATTTTGACCAGGCCAACAGTAAGTGTGACAATTCTGTACATCATAGAGACGGGAATAACACTCAGCCACATTTACTACAAATTCTGCGAGGATACAACAACCCCCAAGGTTTCCTTATCTACCCCAGCCCCCTTGGGGTCGTGCAGAGGCTGTGTAAGGATATCAGTGATGTCCTGCGTTGCCAGCAGGTGTGCCTGAAAAGGTTGCCAAACATCCATGGGACTAGCTGCAGACAGCTGTAGTTGTATGTATGTGTCACTATTAATGTTGCAGTATGTCATACTGCGTTGCCATGCATGCAGAGTGGCAGCGCGCTTACTACCCCAATTGATGTCTACTTTGCGTTTAGCAATAAGAAGTGCAATTGCGACAAATCGACGCTTGGATTTGGGGAGGTCTTGCGTGTACCCGAGGAGCGCCAAAAGCGGCGTCGGCGTAATCTACATGTCAATCATACGAGAGATTTCCCCAAAGACTGACCTCCAATAGCCCTCTATCTTGATACATGTCCAAGTAATATGTGCGAAGTCTGCCTCTGGGGAACGACATCTCGGGCATGCATGTTGGCGAGAGGGGTCTATACGATGCATTTTGCAAGGTGTCATATACGCTCTCTACAGGAATTTAAAATGCAGCAGTTTGTGCCGATGGTTAGGTGAGACACCGCCTATTTGTGTACAGCACCAACCCCACTGCGCATCCGTGATTGGGTGCCCAAGGTCACACTCCCAAGCCGCCCGCACCCCATTATTCCGACAGGGAAGCATCGCCACTGCAGCCTTATACATCCGGGCCATAAGATGACTCCCATCCCCATCCTTAATAACCCCTGTCTGTATTGGGAATTCAGGGGGTTCGAATGGATAACTGAACATACTCGCCCTCGGTGCCCTTTGAAGCCTCTGTAACACAAAGTGATCCATTATAGTGGCATCACAGAAGCGTGGGTCCTCTGTGCTCGAAAAAATATTACCTTTGGGGAACAAGTCGCCAAATGTTACACGGTGAAATTCAGCCAACATACGCTTTGCGAACGTCTACTGCAAAATAGGGATCCAATAGTTACCCGCTAGAGACAATGCAGAGGAATATAATATGTGCGATACAGTTATCCTTAGTAGTTTATGCCATGCCCAGCTGGTTGTGGACAATGTTTGAATGTCGTATGGGTCACGCGGAAACCCAACCGGTATCAGAGTGTTTAGTGGAGCCGGATGTGCCAGATCGGCCTCCGGCCAGTGGTACGGGATCCTGACATCTGCATGGTACCAGTGTCGGGTAAAACTCACCTGCGCTACCATATAATAAATCCAAAAGTTTGGCACCCCAAAACCCCCTTTCTCATACGGCAACATTAATGTTTCCCAGCCAATGTGGGGCTGTGTCCCCCCCCCACACCAGCCGTATCAACTGCGTTCAGAGGTCTGTGAAGAAACTATTATACAATGGGATAGGGATCTTTTGGAAAAGATATAACATTTTTGGGAGAACAACCATCTTAATTATAGCTATTCTACCTGCCATTGACAGGGGCAACGTCAACCACCGTTCCATGTTACGTCCCAGCTTCTCCATCACCGGGCTGTAATTCAGCTGGAGGATACAATCCTTTTCTCTGTGGATGTGAATTCCAAGGTATTTCACTGAGTCATCACACCATGCCAGTGGGTATTCCACTGTTCTGTCGCAAGTATCGGCCCCCAACATCCCGGCAGACCTCGATCTCTCTAAATAGCACCTGTTTATGTATTAATATAGCAACTCCTCTTGCATACGAGCTATAACCCACGAAATATCTATGTGCCACCCCAACTGGAGGCTAGGAGCATCTTAACAGATACTGCCAAATGGGTCTTATGGAGGAAAGCAATGTCCACCTGATGGCGTTGCATGTAATTAGTAACTTGTTTACATTTACGAGCATTATTTAGGCCCCTGACATTCCATGGCATCATCACCACATTAGCCTCTGCCTGTATCTTGTTAACCATGATCTACTTCTTGCACATCAATCTTGCCAGCACCTAGATAATTGTTATTACACTGCAATTCTTGATTGTAACTGGACCATGTTACTAGCTTCACCTTATAAACCCAGTATCCCCCCACCCACCTCCCATCCCCCAAACCAAATTTCAGGGGGAAGACCCAACCTATTGCAACAATATTGAATATAAATGATAAAAATACAAAAACAGTGTTCTATAATACTGCATAAACTAAAACAGGTGCATCCGCACTCAGGGGGTGGCTATGCAACGCTGCTTCCCCATTAACTTGGCACATATGCGCATGAGTATATGTATCCAGTTCATTCCCGGCGGCAATCCAATGCGTTTCAAGAGCACAACCTAGGAGATGCAATCTGGGTATCATATCATACACACAATCACTAGTCCACTATAACTTGAAAATTAGCATCTGTACAACTTAGCTGGCAGAGAAGAGATCAGCACTTGCGCCAGAGTCCGGTATGTTCTGTGACTGCTGCGGGGAGAGTACTCCATGCGGTCTCCCTGACTTATAGTATTGCTGGCAGAACTCCTGAGCATCATGGGGGGAATAAAACATTTGTGACCGTCCACCCACGTCCACCTTTAGCCGTGCTGGGCATAACATCCCGTACCGAAGCCCCAACGTCTGGAGGTTCGGCCTCACCCACTATATTTTTGACGTGCTTCTTGCACCATTGCAGTAAAGTCTGAGTACCTGGATAGGGATGACCCCTGCCATCTCACGCGCCATACTTAGGGTAGTGTCCCTGTCTCTGATGTTCAACAGACGGGCTATAATCAGTCGTTGCGGGCAGACCGGGTTCAGTCGCGGCCCCATGATACGATGTGCATGTTCCACCACAAACGTGGTAGTAAAGGACTCATTGCCAAAGAGATCCGAGAGAAGGTTTTCCACAAAGCGGTCCAACTGCCCAGTATTGGTGGATTCAGAGACCCCCATGATCCGAATGTTGTTACGTCGCCCTTGTGCCTCCAAATCCTCATTCTTAATAGCTACTGCTTTGAGAAGCTTCTCCATTCTTTCATACTATTTGGTGGTCTGGGCATCGCCATCTTCTAGGTCAGAAATTCTGCCCTCTGCCATGGTCAAACGCCTTTCGTGTTGATCAAGTCGAGCACCCATGGATTCTAACCTCTTATCCAGGGCATCGAAGCAGGAGTCCAGCACCCGAAATTCCGCCCGGAGCTCCAGCAGCATATTGTCAGGCCCAGCTGCTTCAGATGTGTGCGTCACTCCACCATACGCCATGGTGGCCTGCTGCATCGTTCTATTGGTCCCAGGCATTTTGAATAACAAGGTACTGTGTCTTTACAACCCATGCCCCAATCCGGTGGATTACGGTGGTCAGACTTGTAGTTACAACCCCTTTCCAGATACTCTATTCGGCATGATAAGACAAGGCCTCAAGCCAAGGGGAGTCCGATCCCAGCGTGATCCTACACTGGGCTGTCGTCCACCCGTGTTGTATGTATCCCTCTACGGCGGCTTTTCTATGGCACTGCTGTCACTCCACCCTTGGGGCCTAAGTATCCTGCAGTTTACTGCTACCACTGGTGCTGACCTTCACAGGGGGAAGACTGGGATGCCGGCGCAGCAAGGGGCCCAAGGGCAGGGGGAGAGGACCACCAGTGCTGTTACTGCAGCTCCTGGACCTTCTGCCAGTCCCCAGGCTAAACCACGGCCCCTGTCTTCACGGGGCCACGGAGGATCATCGACTGAGCTTATGCCAGGTCACTTTTGGTGCCCCCGCCACAATCGCTCACCTCGCCAGAGTCTTGCGCTCCAGGCCCATAGCAGTTACGATGGGCCGCTCCACTTGTGGTGTTCTTCGTAGATGGGAGGCGTGTTGCTGGTATGGTAGGGGTGCGAACGCGGGGGAGCCTTCTGTGCAGGTCCCACAGCACCCGGCCCGGCGGGCAGTACCCAGGCTCACCCGTGGCCCCTGTCAAGGTCGAGCCTCCGTGGAGCATCTGCGGTACCCCTTCGAGGAAATAGTGGCCACTCTAAGCGGCCCACCGCGACTGCTTACCCCAATGGCATCCCACGCTCTGGTCTCACAGCGGCCCCCTTCTGATCGTGCCTCGCCGCACTCCGGTCCACCTCACGCGAGTCCCCGGCTTCACACGATGCTGCAGGCCGCACCACGTCCAGTCTCTGATCTTCGGTACCGAACAGCACTGCGATCATGCTGCGGGCCAGTTGTCATACCGCCAACCTCTCCACCATCTCCTACAGCATATTCCAACCCGGCAGAGTCGCCAGGGCCACAAGGACGGACATTTCACACGGAGTCAGCGACGGAGCTACAAGCCTACGCGGCCATTACGGTCGGTGGCTTAGCCACGCCCCATACCCTGCCAACTTAGTGTGAACAAAGCAAACACAAGAACATCTGCAGGGTACCAGTGTCGAGCAAAACTCACCTGCGCTACCACATAATAAATCCGAAAGTTTGGCACCCCAAACCCACCCTTCTCATATGGCAACATTAAGGTTTTCCAGCCAATGTGGGGCTGTTTCCCCCCCACACACCAGCCATATCAACAGTGTTCAGAGGTATGTGAAGAAGATATTATACAACGGGATAGGAATGTTTTGGGAAAGATATAAAACATTTGGGAGAACAACCATCTTAATTATAGCTATTCTACCTGCCATTGACAGGGGCAACGTCAACCACCGTGGGCGAAGCAATGAAACTTTTCAGACACTCACTTCCCAGTCACAGATCTGGGTTGAATCCATCATCGTTCTTTAGCTCACTTCGCCACCCCAGTTCAGACCCAGCCATACTCAAATCAGTCTTGACCCTGTTCCTCATGGGAACAGTCCAGCCCGAGCTGCCAAGCCAGGTCTTCCCAAGTTTAACCACTCACAATTGGAATTATGCCAGACTGATCATAGGGCTACATCGAGCACGAGGGCAACGCAGTAATGAGGTAGCTGTACAGACAATCACAAATAGGTAGGGTAATTGGAAGAGCACTGTGTTGTTCACACTGTTTACTATTGATGTAAAAAAGAAAAAGCTCAGAATAAAACTACAAGATTCCTGACCGAGTTAGAAGGGGTCGTTGGGACATCCACGTAAAGGAGTGACTTTGCGATGGATGCACTCAAGGATCACCCAAACCAAGGATTAGAATTTTGCTTTTGCCTCATTCAGGAAGAGCAAGTGTTAGAAGCCATCAATGTTTGTACATGGGACATAATCATTGATGGGCGGAGACTGTCCAAAAGTTATGTTGTCTACACAAACGTTATACCTAAGTTGGTGGTGAGTGAGAATGGTCATGAGAGGTTCCAAATATACATTAAACAGGAGTGGTGAGATATAGGGGCCTTTATGGACAACTATTATGAACTACAATGGAGATTTTGGAGGCGGAAGATATACATTTTACAGCCATGCCATCCTTGGGGCCGCATCAAAAAGCGATTGGCAGAACTAAAGGGTGTGAAATACATTGCATTGCCCTAGATCTTGAATATACACTGTGCCCAGTCCCCATCTCACTACATAGGTTGACCGAAGATTAGCGTACAAGGCTCTCCACCTATGATCTGATATAAACGTGTCCAAGAAACTCACAATTTCAGGGGGCTGCCGATGCCTCAACAGCACAGTGATCTTTCCCAAGAAGATCCCTGAACTGAACAGGGAGGAAATCCAAAGTCAATCCTTTTCAGATTCCATCGTAAAGATAAACACATGCTCCTTTTTAGGTCTCGTGAGCCAAAGGCTCGAAGAGACATTTTATATGTGAGTTTTTCAAAGTGCTACCCAGTCTTTTGGCTGGCCTAAACCTTGAGTGCACGAGATCACATGCACGTGCACAGCTGCTCCTCTGCTCATTCCATTCCCCCCTCCCTTCTCACCCAGCCCTTTGATGCTCTGCTCGATTACTTTCACTTTCGCAGCTTGGACCCTTGCATTCCCCCCTCCCTTCTCACCCAGCCCTTTGATGCTTTGCTTGCATCTCCCTCCTCCCTGGGCGTGAAGGGAGACAGAGCCACCCTGCTTGATTAATGGCTTTGCATTCCCATGTGTTCCCGTAGTAAACAAGCCCGAGGCGCCAGCCGAGCACAAGGCTCACGGCCAAAGATCACACAATGGGAAGACTGCAGTGCAGAGCTGAGCTCCTCGCCCCCACCTTACTTTGCAGCAGGTACTCTGGCAGCGACTGCAGCTTGGTTTGAAGGGTGCCACGTGCTTACCAGGGCAGCGTTTTATTTTCAGGAAGCAGGCCTTCTCGTGAGAAGGCATTCAGTGTGTTGTTGATTTAAGCCCCTATTGGTCCCAGGCACCGACTTAGATGTGGTTGTTTAATTTCACGCCACGTGATGGGAGTGGGCAACCGTCCACCACGTTCACAAAAGAAAGTATTTTTGACACTGAAATCACTACAGTCAAATCACAGTTTTGGTGCATTTACTAAATAAATACATTTTCTCACGAAATCATCTCGAATTTTGTGTTGCGCAATTGACTCGGGCACAGCACAAGAGTTCCAATTTTCATAGCAGAGAGACTGCTTGCAGAATCACGTAAGAACCCCAAATAATGTCTCACTTGCGTGACCACCTTCAAAGTAGGACCTGCGATGGCACGCTTAAATGTCAGAGAACACGCCAATAAAAGGTGCGGACTTCATATTCCCGCAGTGAACATAGATAAACATGTCCCCTCTCTCGCAAAACCGTGTGTGCTCATTGTGAACTGAATGCACAAGAAGGCTTTTTAAGCTTTTGCAGGGCAGGCCTCGCGATGGGCTGAACCCAGCATGCAATGCGGTTAGATACCTGTCTGACACTGACGCATCTGTATAACACAAAGCACTTTTCCCAGAACACTTGTTCTTTCAAAGGAAGCTGGGCGCTGGGCCACAGCTAAAATGTTGCCTACTGCAGCTAATATGTAATTGTAATAAATGCCCTGTCTGAGGGCAAGGAAGGCAAAGGCCCGACCCACGAGGAGCCACATTTGTTCGATCTACCAATCATTTAAACCCACCATTATATAAGTAGCCATCCCTTCTTCTGCATGTGCCAGCGCTGAGCTGATATTAATTGCATTTAAAGCTGTGCTTATGTTTGTTACTGGATTTTGGAATTGTTTGACATGCTGTTTCTCGAAATCAGCAAAAGCCAAAGTCTAGGTACGCATGACAACTGAGTCATGGAGAGCACAGATGCCTGGTGCTAAACGGGTGCTGGTTTGGACATGTGTGTGCAGCACAGGCATCGAGCCCAGTGGTGTAACAAACATGCTAAGGTCCCTAGTCCAGTCATGCAAAATGGCCTTTCAATCTCTTCATTACATTGTGGCATATGGCCATCATTGGAGTTCACAGGGCCCCTCGGATCCCTGGCCCTGGTGCTTCTGCACCTGTTGCACTGTTTAGCGTCACGCCCCTAAATGAGTTCAGAAAACATGTGCACATCTATGCTGGAATCTATCAGTCAAGGATTGTGAACTGTAGGGCCTGGGCATACAGTGGCCTCTCGCACACTGTACAGTGTGTTAAATGGTGGCACGTCTGTTTCTACATGGCTGCTACATCCAGAATCTTGTCTATGAATTGAGCCTTTGCTCCATCCTGCTATACATAAAGATACACTCAAATGCACAGTCGTGCCCACTTACAACCACCTAGATACGCACACATAAACCTACTTACATTTACAAACATAAAAAAAACATACACATGCCCACACCAGTGGTATACTCATCTGCCAACTAGCTCGATATCTCAGAGTGAAATGCGCTTGTATGCCAATTTTTGACATGAGGACTCATTTCATTTTAAAAAATAGCGCAAAAACCACATTTGCCGCAAACAATAGCGTCTCATGCTCTGACGGTTTGCGTTGTTCCTGCACTTTGCTATAATTTACTGTCAATAACGGCATATTTACACAACAAAGTGTAATGGCTTCATTTTGAGAATTTCACGTCAGAAGCATAATGCAAAATTTCCCAAATTACATGAATTACAGTAGCATAATTTAAATTTCACCCCGGCTGAGACCACACATACATAAACATGCAAACACAAGTCTTAAAACACACATACACTTGCAGCCATCCAGATTTATACATAACATAAATATTTGTTCACACACCTACACACACATTGCACACTTCCATAGCCACTCACAGGACCACACACACAAACAAATTCCACACTCACCAAACTGACCACAACTAGGCCTTTCTGGATGTATAGTATAATATCCCTCACCCCGTGCTTCCAGGGTATTCAACATGAACATTTTAGAAAACACAGCATGAAAGACATTTGAATGGAGATTGTTTGCCTATATGTTGGTGGGTTTCATATCCAACTGGTTTTGATATTGGGTAGTTCGACGATTGAGTTCTAGTCAGAGATTTATGTCTCCTCTTTAGGTCTTTCCTACAAATAGTTTGTTGTCAAGACCTATTGTGAACCATACAGTACTTACAATGGGTTTTGGTTAGCCCATTTCATGCTAATGTTTGACTTTCTTGTCAATATTGTTTGCTTCCTCTTCTTGTATTTGTTACTCCCATGAAGCATAGTTTTTTTTTACAATTCTCTTGATTGGATGACTTGTATCCTTCTACTGCTCACATTTAGGGAGCTACTTTTTTTCTTTTTCATTCAGCACTCCATATGAGTGCTTGTGCTGTCTTGCTCTTTGCCTTATGTGCTGCTTCCTCTCCAAATCCCTGCCCCTCTGCACTGTTACCACCCACGCCTAGTTTGTCATTTGCTTTCCTCATTGCTCCCCATCCATTTTTAGGTCTCGCGGAGCCCAGCGCATGCGCTGGCTCGGAGAGACATTTTGTAGTCAGGAATTTTCAAGTGCTGCCTGTGGCCTAAAGCTTCAGTGCACGTGAGCGTGCACGCGCGCAGCCGCCAATCACTGCTGCGCGCGCACCACTCACGTGCTTGCCACACAGCGCTCCCGTCCAAGCGATCGTGATCACTTTCGGTTTGATCGCGATCGCTATTACTTTCGTTTTGCATACAGCCATTACTTTCGTCCTCGGTATAACTGTCAAGAGTATCTAAATGCAATGAGAGTTTAATATGGTAAATGACCTCGGACTAAAAACCTAGGCGAGCACGCAGACTATATTATGCAAATGAGAAAGGCATCTCTAACTTGTAGTGGGCACTATATGTTCTCTCCCGTCTTTTTATTCCCCCCACCCCCCTTTTCTCGCATACAATTATGTGTTTTCGGCTCTTTCCGTCTCCCTCTGTTGCTTATTCTGTCACTCACTTTGCTCACCACTCTGTCTCTTACGCTTTGTATCTATCCAGCTCTTTCCATTCTTCTTTCGCTATCTATTTGTACTGATCTGGCCTGCCGTCTTTTTCATCAGCACCTGCCGTTATTTCCATCGCTCTTTATCCACTCTCCCTTGACTAGTCTGTCTCTTTGGCGGTTTTCTTTTAAGATACTCTCTCTCTCCTTCTACCCCCTCTGTCAATCATCTCTTTGAATATGTCTCGACTCAATAATGTTTCTTTATCTGACTCTACTGAAAGCAGTCTCGTGTCTCTGCCTATGCCACACTCCCTGCTCACTCTTCCTTGTCCTGCAGCTGTCTCTCTCCGGTGCTGACACTCTCACACCCTCTGAACGTAAATGAAAGGGGGTCTGCAGGAAAGAGGCATCAAATAAACAGGTCACAGAGTGACGGAGAAAAATGTTTAGGGGGTTTCTTTTTTGACATTTGAACTACTCGGTCTCTATCTAGCCCCCCACCCCCTCTCCTTCGCCCCCTTACCTATATCTCTTAATTTACATCGTTAATTGCATTGGCCCTCCCGCCCGCATCATATCTTATGTGGATAGGGCCCATCCTTGGCTCTACAACCACGTGTCTCTTTCTATTGTCCTGCCCCTTCCTGTCACTTGCTCTGGGCAGCCTGGCGTCACAGGACGGCCGAGAGTTGGCTTCGGGCCTGCCAGGCTCCGAAGTGCCCTGGTGCCCTACATATGCCATGTGGCTTGCCCAAATCTCGTGTGGCTGGTTTTACGGGAGTGTGCAGCTCACATGAAAAAATCTAATTTGCAGCAAAAAATGACTCTGCTGAGACACTTTCTGGTCAGAGCAATATCTAATGGGCAACAATGACATGAAATTGCCAATCACGAAAATCAGCAAATTTCGCGTAAGTTGAAATTTGAGAATTTCGCTAGCGCAAATAGAATATCGCCCAGGCCTAGCACGGGCGAGGTCGTTCTGGGAGAGTTGTCACCAGCTGTGTGCCGGTTACACGAGGGCTTTAGGGACGAGGTTGGAGAAAGACATCTGGCGGAGGCTCCCTGCCCCAGCCCGACAGGCCTTTCAGAGGCCGCTTCTCAGTCTCTCTGGCACAGTCCATCAGTACCCGGGCCTTTTTGCAAAGTTTATTTTGAACTGCACCCTTCGTCAGGTCCACTTTGGCACATCTTACTTGGCAACATTTTCTTGAGTAAAACTATGAGCTCCTAGCTGTCAGCTAGCTTCATGTGACACCGATGACTTTCAGCGGGTTTTAGTTCTCAGACCGCTGTACTAAGAATGCTGGGACTTGTAGTATTACCTCTTCCATTTATATGACCAGTGCATTAACCAATTGAGTGATTTTACCCTGGAATCATACACAGATTACCGCAGTGAGTGGCCAAATGTCACCTGTGCGAGTTTTATCTAGCCGTGGTGTTCATCTGACATCACTAAGCATGCTAGGACGTATAGGTCCCAGCATGCTTAGTTTCTATTTATTGAATGAAGAGGATTGGTTGAAAGTTACTTTAGCCAATAGGTGGGGGCGATATTCTAAAACGTCCCACTGGCTAGTGCATCTTCTTTGAAAGTCTCTAAGGAGGAGACCTCTGTTACTTAATTTTGTCTTGGAACAGAAGTCCGGGCTTTACGTCGATGAGACGAAAGGCATATGTCGCTGCTGTCTTGGTATTGTCTGTGGTGGGAGTTAGATCATCGCTTGTGGATGTCCAAGCTTGAAATGTTCTATTTTTGTGCATTGCCCCTTTAAAAAAAAGTACATTTTTATACAGTTCATTTTAAAGCAAAATTGATGCCTGTTCCATTGACTGCTAGAATGCAGCAATTGTCCCGTTGGACTCCTGTGTAACAAATCCTCTCTGTGACTCGTATGCAACGTCATTGAATTCTTCATTACTTATTAAATAATGACACTTTTTTTCTTTACTCAGATCCTCAATAGACTTTATAGGAACTCGGAGCAATATATACAGTGTAATTAATAATAGTGCTTGGAAAAGCTGCCTTCTTGTGAGGGTTCAGTGCACCGAAGCATAACTTGGGGCTAGTAGTAATTTGTGATCTAAAATGAAGTTTAAGATGGTAAAGTGCTCTTCCAGTGGAGGAAAACCGAGAGTATGCTCGATTTTACGCAGTGTTTACTTAACCAAAAACACGCAAGTCCAGAGGCGCAAAGTTTTTCTTCAGAGCGCGCTGCTGATGCTGCTGAAGGCTGCAGTTGCAGTACACCAAGCCTGCCTAGTCCAGATTGCACTTCATGGTTTCAATGACTCTTTCTTTGACCCTACGCCTCCTGGCTCTTAATGTCACTTGCAGGTTTTTATCCATTCTTTATATCTTTGATTGCTTCCTATGCTTTGGTTTCCTCTTGATTGTCCCTTTCTTTCTTGCTTTTGGTCAGAGTGCATTGATGAAAGAACACACGCTCGCTAGAAAACCCAGCACAAATTAAGCACTAGATTTTTACAGCACTGTGAATTGAGGATTAAGGATGGGGAAACTGGTGTTTCCAGGATAAGGGCAGATAAGTGGACCTTGAAGTGTAAATAACAGGTCGAAATTTTGTGGATGTTCACAACTATTCCCAGTGGAGCATTCCACATATAAAATTATTCTCAACTAAGGATGTACCAACCTGAAAAGAAATGTAAAACAGGCAAATCTTAGGTTCACACAAAAGGAAAATAAAAAAATGTGACAAACTATAACCGCACACCAAAAGGTAGGAGAGAAACATAAAAGTAGATTTAAAAAATAACTCCATTGGCACACTGAAAACCCCTTTAAATAGAAGGAGAAATCTTGTAAACATCAACACTTATCAGAGGAAAGAGTTTTAATGCAACAAAGAGGTACTGGGCAGGCTCTGGCTGTGATATCCTATAAGCAATGAGCAGATATACCATTTTGTCTCCAATAAATTGTCTTTATAGTTGCCACCTACAGCAAGTACCCAATCAAAAATGAGAATATGCCTTTAGAATGCCAGTAGGTCTGGGTTGAAAGTGCTGACACAAGGTGAAAGAGTGTTAGCACTTTAGAGATAGACACTCTACGAAACAAACATTGTCTCCAAAGTCTTTGTAAGATCACGACTGCATTCTTGGTGTAAGACGTCTCAAATTATCCAAAAAAAAACCTAATGGGATGGTAAGGACTGTCTCATGCTGTCGAGCGCTGTCAAGGGATACAAAAAAGCATGCACTGTTAAAAGAGGCAACACATCCTGACTTGGGTATGTAATGCAGGTGTGAGGTGAAGAATTCAATATGCAAATAGTGTTATGCACCAAGTGTATTTACTCTTTGTTTGTGATTCTCCCCCGGCCCCCAATGCAATAGGTCTCGCAATATAAAAGTGTGAGCAGTTGGCATTGCTAATAATAATGCAACACTAGCTATTGGCATTGTAAATGATAATTGCATTTATTTGTGTTTGTTTTATAAAATAGATTTTAAAAAAAGGCATTGTCATGAACAATGCCAATAGCTTAAACTTTTGCAAATGCGAGACCTATTGCATTGCAAATGCTTGTTTTAACTGTTTGCACTCCTTCCTGTTCCAAACATAGCTCAAGATGTTACTCTTCAAGAAGCACCTGACATGAGACATAACTTCTTCTGTACTGCCAAACATGGAACCTTAAGACTGTAACTTACTTCTACAGCACTGTTCTATCAGGCTTCCCTGTTTACAGTGGTATAATATATATTTTCTTCCTTACTCACTGGTCCTCCTCCAGGAGTCTACCCCCTCTTCTTAGTTCGCTAATGCTGAGAATCTTGGGCCTCCTGATTCCTGGGCCTGAGAATCTTGAGCCTCCTTTTTGAATTAGTTTTTAACTATTTCCTTTGGTGTTTGTTTTATAGCGTCCCGCTCTCTCCTGTCAGCAAATTGGCTTCCTACTGACATCATACCCTTGTTTATTTGGTCCATTGTGCATCATCATCAGGGGCTGCTCCTATTGGACTGTTCATTACCCTGCAGTGCTAGCACCCATCCAGACCCCTTTACCTCAGCTTGCGCTGCATGCTCCTCTTTGTTCTTAATGAAGGATTAATGCCCTCCACTCTCCCCCATACTCTTTTTGACTGAAATCTTAACTGCTCACTTTCTCCTCCTACAGGGATTTCACCATTTAGTTTCTATTGCCAACGTATCCCATGGTTTGCTTCTATATTCTCTCTCTCCTCCCTTCACTAAATAACTACAATAGGTTTGGTTATGCCATTCTGTTAAGAGTTGGGCTACTCTCTGTACCAAACAGCTGAAGGCTTAATTGCTAGGATTATTGCCTGAGAAAAGCCTCATACCAGGTTCTTCCCCATGCGAACCACATCCGTTGCTACTTCAGTGGCCACAGGAGATCTCCACACTCTGGTGAAGTGCATTTTCACAGACGGTCCACTGTTACATTCCATTTTCTACTTGCCGATAACTTCATGGACAGAGTTGACCTCTACTTTCTCAATTATTCTTTTTTGTTCCTTTCAAACGATATCTTACACAGGCATACCAAAAGTTCTATTTCCCAGAGAGATCCTGTCTTCTCCTGTACCCAGGGCCAGTTAATCTCTCCAATCTCAGTGCACACTGTGTTACGAATGTTAGATCTGTCCCTTTCTCCTTCTATCCATGAAAGGTACTTGCAGAAACTTCTGCATAATAACTATAAATCCTATTCTTGGTAACTAGAGTCTAATATATGTTGCCTTTGTCTCCTTCCAAAGCTAAGTAAAAATAACCATGCAGATAGGCTACACTAAACATAATAATGTGTTAAAAAATAAAGATGTTTCTCATAGGTAAAAACCAAAGGAAAAGGCAGGGTATGCTCAGACGTGAGTCCCTTGCTCACTTTGCCACTGGATTCAAGCAAGCCTGGCTGAAGACGGCTGAAATGCCAGAAACCGGTCCTAGGAAGCTTGTTTCCGGTCCAGGGAAGACATGGCTTGGCAGTTCGGGCTGGACTGTTCCCATGAGTCACAGGGTCAGACTGATTTGCATATGGCCATGTCTGAACTGGGGTGGCAGAGTGGGCTAAAGAACGGTGACGGATTAAACCCAGATCAGTTGACTGGGGGTGAGTGCTTGAAATGTTCAACACTCCGTCCATCATTTCCTTTGGTTTTTGCTTCGTTTCTCATAGGTAGACATAGCAATACATTGTTGTTGTAAATCTTTTTGTCCTGTTCGCTGCGTCTCGTGAGGATGGCGTGTTTGCTGTGGAATTCTCCCTTTGCGGTCCACGGAGGCACGGCATTCTCGGAGAGGCAGTTAATGCGGACAGCTGGCTTGTATCCCCGTCCTTACGAAGAGTGTCAATAAATACATGTTTCTTCAACTTACCTGTCTGCCTTCTCGATTTGAACTTCAACATTTTGGCGATGATTGCCTGCTTCAGCTCTTCGCCAGTGGGGAAGAATTCACGCGTCTCCTGTGCAGTCTCCGATGTTCGACGCAATATTCTTGCTTCTTCTTCTGTGAGCTCCATCCATTTAGGCACGAATTGTTCCGTGCTATTTTCATCATCAAGGTACTGTCCATTTTTTTTATTTTCTGAGTTTTTCTTTAGTCGCTCTCGAGCCGTTTTGTGCTTGCGCCTTACTACCGTCGTACAACACGTTGCCTAGCAACGTCAACGCTATCTTCTGTATCTGCCTTTGTGTTTTTGGTGCCGTCAGCACATTCAAGCTTACACAACATTATTTTGGATTGGGCTTACATTCACTCGCCTTGCTGAAGTCAACACGTAACGTGCGGCCATTTTGGTCAATTTTAGTGGCTCGCTACATTTGTTACGCTGTATCTTTCATCTGGCCGTCAGCAGGCACATTTCTAGTTGCACTAAGCGTTTCACTCGTTGGATTTGTGCAATATGCATACGGTGATCTGCACACCTTTTTGGCAGATCACGTCCCTAGCCGCACTAAGTGTTTTACTGGCTGCATTTCAACAGAACTTTTACGGTGCTCTGCACACCTTCCTGGCAGATCACATTTCTACTTGCATTAAGGTTATACTACCCGCATTTCTACAAGATTTACACGGTGATCTGCACACCTTCCTGGAAGATCACATTTCGAGTAGCATTGAGAGTTTCTTTTGACAGCATCTCTACAATACTTACATGGTGATCTGCACACCTTTTTTCTGCACGCCTCTTCGTGTTTTGTGTTTCTACTTTCTTTTACTAAATATTAATCTCTCTTTTAGTATGGCTGCCAATCAAACGATTTCTCCTCCACCGGCGTTTTTATCTCAAGGGGATACACCTTCCATTGAATGGGAGGAATGGTTTGGAATTTTTGAAAATGACTTAGAAGCCATTGATGGTCTTAGGTTTCAAGCATCCGGGAAGAGAGCTATTTGATTAAATTCTTTAGGGAAAGCTGGTCAACACGCTTTTAAATTTCTTCCTGATATTATTGGTGCAGATGGTGAGCCTATTGACAATCCTTATATTGAGGCCAAACAAAGACTTGCCAAGAATTTTGGAAAACAAGTCAACATTGTGATGCAGCGCCACAAATTTTATACTTTACCTCAGAAAGAAAAAGAAACAGTCGACCAAATGGTTACTCGCCTACGAGAACTTGCTCTCAAGTGTGACTTTGGTGCTATGACCGATCAATTAATTAGAGATCAATTGATTGTACAGTGCAAATATAAAAGGATGCAGGAAAAACTTTGGGCAGCCAGAAATCCAACCTTACTTGAAGCTATTGCCATTGCTAAGGTAGTTGAAGAGTCTGACAAATGTATGCAAGAAATGCATGCTTTGGAACTAAAGAAAGAGGATACCGTAAATGTGGTAATGAAGAAAGATACTTCTTCGGACAGTGATCATAAAAACAAGCAACTTCCTAAATCTAAACCAAGGGTGCTTAAAGATAACAAAAGCAATTTTACAGGTTGCTACAGATGTGGCAGCATGAGTCATGCTGCAGACTTTGCTGGTTGTTTTGCTAGGGATAAGACTTGCAGAAAGTGTGGTAAGAGAGGTCACCTGAGCACTGTTTGCAAAAATTCTAATAGGACTAGAGTTGACTTTAGCGATGATGACTGTGTTCCACCTGACATTTCTCTTTGTGTTGAGGATAACCATCCATGTACTCTATAAAGACCTAAAGCTATTTTTATTTTGAATGGTGTCTCTTTATCTCTAATGGTAGACCCAGGTTCCATGCTTACTATCATTCCGTTTTGAATCTTTAAAGAATGTTGGCCTAATGTTACTTTAACCAACAGTGATATTTCTCCAAAGGGATACAGTGGCGAAGCTATTAACATTAAGGGAGTAATGTAAACAAAATTTGAATTTAAGGGTAGAAGCACTATACGCAAAGTGTACATCTCTAATGATGGTCCTGCTATCTTAGGTTGGGTGCAACAGCATGACTTGCATGTCATCATTGACCCCAGGTCTCCCGAACATGTTTTAGTAGTTGAAGATTTTCCTACAGTTGACTCTGATTTGTCAAAATATGATGATATTTTTCGTATGAATTTGGGAAAACTTGTGGGGTACACACATGAAATTACACATAAAAAAGATGCTCATCCTGTCAGACATCCTCTAAGGAAGATACACATCTCTATTCGTGATGAGGTTAGGGAGATGTTAAATAATATGCAGAAACAAGACATTATTGAACCTGTTGAGGTCCCGGAGTGGCTTTCTCCGATAGTGGTCACAAAGAAAAGGATGTCAAACTTCGTTTCTGTGTGGCCTCAGGTCGCTAAACCAGAACATTATTGTTGATAGTTTTCCCCTCCCAAACATATCTGAGATGGTCCTCCTAATGGACAAGGCAACATTTTTCTCTAAGCTCAACCTAAGATCAGCTTATCGTCAGTTGACTTAAGATCCCAATTCTAGGAGTCTAACGGCTTTCCTGGCCATGGAGGGAGTTTTTCAATTTAAAAGGCTTCCCTTCGGTCTTGCTTCAGCCACTTGTGTGTTCCAACGCATGATGCATCAACTACTCAAAGGTATCAAGAATGTTCATAATTTCCAGGATGACATTCTTATCACTGGAAAAATGAGGCCGAACACAATGTCACCCTGGCTAATGTGTTAGACTTATTACATAAGTCTGGTCTTACTTTAAGGAAGGATAAGTGTTTGTTTTTGATGAACGCGGTGGATTATTTGGGATATTCTATTTCTTAAGGGGGTGTGCAACCTAAGGAAGATTTGTTAAAAGCTATCAAGTTTCCAGCCACACCTTCCGCCAAAGAGCAGTTGAAATCCTTTATGGGGTTAATCGAGTACTATTCTAAGTTTGTCAGTAATTTTGCACACAAAACGGAGGCGTTACGGCATTTTTTGAGGAAAGGAGAAGCATTTTCATGGGATGCTCCGTAAGCTTCGGCTTTTCAGAATATTAAAGATGACATTTTTGGTGCCAGCATTCTCACCCCATTTGAACCTGGCAGAGATACCTTCATCACTGTGGGTGCTAGCGCTCATGGTGTTGGGGCTGTCTTGTCGCAAAGTAAATGTGGTGTGGAAAAACCTGTCGCTTTTGCCTCACGTACTCTCAGTAGTTCTGAGCGAAACTATGCTGTCATCGAGCGTGAAGCTTTAGCTGCAGCATGGGGTGTACAGTATTTCTGTACTTATGTGCGGGGGAATCACTTCACACTTAGGACTGACCACAAACCCCTTATTAGAATATTTCAAGTCCAGGAGGTGCTAGCAATGGTTCTCCTCGTTTGATGAGGTTTGCAGCTAAGTTGCAAGAATTCACATACAAACTTGAATTCATATCTGGTTAGAAAAATGTCCAAGCGGACTGCTTTTCGAGACTTCCTCTAGTAGTGAAGGAGCATACAGAATTTGATGATGAGGTGGTCTGTATGGTAGATAGTATTGAACATGCCTGTGTGGATGAGTTTAAATCCAACTCCAAGGATGAATGGCATCAAGCTGCTATTGATGATCCTGACTATCTGGAATTAGTCAATTCCATTCGGTCGAGTTGGAGGCGTGAAGAAATTTTTAAGCCTTCTTTACGTTCTTATGTCAAATTGCAAGAGGAACTTAACATTGATGTTTCTGACGATTTGGTTTTGAGGGGTGAGAGGTTCATTCCTCCCAGGGCACTTAGGAAGAAGCTGTTTATGTTGGCTCATGAAGGGCATCTAGGTCAGACCATCACCATGAAACGCCTCAAGAACAATTTTTGGTGGCTAGGCCTTGATGAGTATGTCAGAGTTTGGGTAGAAGGGTGTACTCTCTGCAGAGAGAGTGAAAAACGACTGAAGGTTGGTTCGCAAAGCATGGGCTCCATTTCTGGCAACTATGGTGGTACACCTTGGGAAAATGTATGTCTAGACTTTATTGGTCCTTTGGATTTTATTCCTGGTGACAAACGTTTTGCCATGGTGATAGTGGACGTTTTCTCTAGGTGGCTTTAAGTAGAATTCTTAAGGAACATTACCACCACTACTGTCATTAAGAGTTTATGTTCAATATTTAGGAGAGAAGGTTTCCCACACATTCTAGTCACGGACAATGGTACACAATTAACTTCTCATGTCATGCGTGGTTTTCTCATGAATATTGGAATAAGGCATATGTGTATTTCCATGTACAACCCTCAAGGAAATGGCATGGTTTAACGCATGAACAGGGTTGTCAAGGCTGCCATTCAAATGGCTATACAAGGGGGGCAAGATGTTAAAAAGTGTGTACAAGACATGGTTTGGGCTCACAACACCACTTTACATAGTGTCACCAATGAGATACCATTTAGGAGAATGAGAGGAAGACTACTTAAAACTAAATGAACTCCTCAATGGATGCATGAGTGTCGTAGGGAGCTCTGTTAGCATTGAGCACTCTGGCAACATTGATGTTGGTGATTTGATCAAAGTGAAGTTGGGCAGGAGGGAGCATGGTGTGAAAAAGTTCTCCGACCCCATGAGGGTGAGAGAAGTCCACAAATGGCATGTTGTTCTAGAGAATGGACAAAAATTGAATTACAGGAGATTAGCTTTGTATAAGAAAAGAAGTGATGCCACTTGTGACAATTCGGATATTAAACATGTCTCACCTACTGTTGTTAAGAAAAAGGGAGACAGTGGTGGTCTAGTTTGTGTTCGTAGACAACCAAGGTCATGTCATGTCCCTGAAAGATTTAAAGATGTTGTTATGACTTGAGTTCCTAGACAACCAAGGTCATGTCATGTCTTTGAAAGATTTAAAGATTTTGTTATGACTTTATTGTGGGGGTTTTTCATATTGTTCCTTGTTCTTCCCCTTCCCTCGCTTTTCAGCATCGCGTTTGCTTTTGTTAAAAATTTGTTATCTTTTGTTCTGTTATAACAAAAGGGGATATGTTGTAAGTCTTTTTGTCCTGTTCGCTGCGTCTCGTGAGGATGGCGTGTTCGCTGTGGAATTCTCCCTTTGCATTCCACGGAGGCACGGCATTCTCGGAGAGGCAGTTGATGCGGAGTGCAGGCATGGATCCCCGTCCTGACTAAGAGTGTCAATAAATACATGTTTCTTCAACTTACCTGTCTGCCTCCTTGATTTGAACTTCAAAAATTGTCTTGTGTCTGCTATGCCAAGGGGGAAGAGTAGGGAAAAAACATCTCCAATCGTATTGCCTGGCGGATGTAACATTCTGTGGTCAGGGTGAGCACTACCGCACACCCGATACCTGCAACCTGTTAGGTGAACCCATTGTACTGCTACTCAGAGGCTCCAGCAAGAATCAAAATGGAAAAGACAGCTGGCAGGGAAGAGACTTTGGGCCCGATTTAGAGTGTGGCAGTAAGGTTACTTAGTTACAATGGTGACAGATATCCCATTCAGCTTATTGCAAGAGCATTACATCCTATGGAACTTGTAATAAAGCAGACATGAAAGCTGTCACGTTTGTGAAGGAGTAACCCATATGCCAAACTCTGGATCATGCCCTTAAAAGGAACAAGGATACCTTCAGCATAATAAACTATAGATTCACCCCAAAACGCCACACATATGGGGAGGTTGAACAATTTATGAGAATATTGAAAAAACTCAGTACATTGCTGAGGAGTGAAATATGGACATTGGCAGAGTCATATTTCAATTCTAATGGGAAAAACAAACCACTCTGCACACATGGTCAGCTTCCCTTTTAGGGAATGCGGAGAAAAGTGCAATGGCCAAAAGTGCAAGAAATTGGGGGCTGTACGTGCAGAACACAGGAGGGATACCAGGTGCTGGTCAGAGATCATTATTTAGGAGGACATTTTTGCATGAAATGATGACCAACTATTGACTGTGACTTTCCACAAGGCGACAAAGGTCACTGTTGCATGCAACTTCCTCATTTCAAGAAGAATCAACATGACCAATATGAAATGTTTCATTCAAACACACTCTTCGCCTCAGAAAGCTCTGAAAAACTCCTGACCGTTTACGAAGATGGATTAAAGCAGTATTGTGAGCACCAAAATGACATGGAAAGTTATGTAATTATACAAAATGCGGGTTCCAGTAGAATTGCCTTTATTCAACGTCTCCTCTGCTCCACAACACCTCAGCAGTCTTGCCTCTGCTGAGCCGTGTCAACATTCCAAGGCAAGCTCACAGGCAACTGTCAGAATGTTCCAAGGTTCTAAAGGGGCAGGGGTGTAGGAACATACTATTATAACACAACTATATTACAACGGAAAGCATAGAAAAAGAAGCAGCTGCAAGACCATCTTAAAATTCACCCCAGACTGTTGATGTGACTCGAGGAATGTGTCTCTTTCAATACCCCAAGAATCGTTTGAATTGAATTACTGTTTTGCAGAGCATGCTATATATCCTGACCATTTTTGGTGCTTATGGTCTCATTAAGAAAAGGAACACTCACAATCATGAGGGCTGGGAGAAGTGGCATAGCTTAGTCAGCGAGATTCAGGGGTGCGGATCGTAAATTACCCAACTACAGTATGCCAAAGGGTGGAGGGATGACCAAGGTTTGAGACACACTGATCCCATGAGGAACAGGTTCAATACTTATTTGCATTAAGTGGGCCTCTTTCTATGTTCCTCTAAAAAAAAATAAAAAAAATAACCAGTTACAAACTTTAAGTACGAGAACAAAGAGAAAACTAACAAAGGCATAAAAGACCCGACATGGGCCACCAGACCCAACTCATAAGTCAAGAATGAATTTAGTTGGAGGGGTGTCACACCCCAGACAACCCCCGAAGCTATGTCCCTGGTTAGGAGTCCCGAGCAACAAGCATTTTGGACCCACACTGTGTCCATGAGGTGTCATGTCTCTGATGTGCCGTGACTTGGTCTGTGCTGGTCCAGTGTTGACTCCAATCTAGTTCTAAATAATTTCTGTTGGAATCATCTGGTAGCTTTTCGAAAAAACCTCTATAATTTACATTTACAATTGCATCTCTAAGTATGTCTAGTACTGACAGTCTGCATTCCTCTATAGCAGGGATACTCAAAGTAGGGCCCAGGGCTGCATGCGGCCCTCCTGATTTTTACATGCACCCCCATGCTGCTGTTTACTTGACTTGCATAAATGGGCAACTATTTTATTTAGACTTTAGCTGCAGTAAAAGGAAGTGAAGGAAAAAAGTTGTCCTGCAACACTTATCTTTAGAAACAACAAAGGCATTTATTAAAAGTGGTAGTTCTCAAAAAAGAACTTAGACATCATTCATGTCTTCCCCGCCCTGGCACCGTAGACGGAGCGAGCACAAGTCGTGCAACCTGGCACTCTCAGCAGTTTATTCAGCCTGCCAGTCCCCCGAGGAAGTCCAATGTGGGAGTTACCAGGTACTATTGACCGGTAAACAATTGAGAAGAAGGGTAAGTTACTTACCTGCCCTCACGTGTTGGTTAGTTAGCAACCCATTTTGCACTGGTCCTGAAGAAAGCCCCCCGACACAGTTGGGCGATAGAAGGGCTGAAGCATTGAAACATGTCGACCATTCACATGGACTAACAGGTGCTATAGAATAGTAGCATTTCTATATATGCACCGCTTTGATTTTAACCTTGCCTCATCTCCAACTGAATACAATTTCTCTGTTGTAGAGATGTAGGTAATTTTAAATGCACTTCACTCACATTCACTTCATTACTGATCACTACTGTTATCACCAGTTGGTCTACCTCCAGGTGAAGGAAAGCATATTTATAATAAAAGACCCAATGATGATGCTTTCACGTGACTTAAGAAGCGGATAATCAAGATATACCACTCCACAAATTCCTGTACGTGATTGAGGGTTTTTTAAGACGGTCAACATACCAGACCCTGGTTGTAATACAGGTACAAGTGATCCATTCTCCTCTGAATGCGTATCCTCGCTTGGAAGCCGAATGGATCTCAACTTCTCTTTCCCCCCTCTGATTAAATAACATAGAATTATGAGACTCTTCAAAATTACATTTTTTTAAATTTCATTTACATGCATAACCGTTTCACCTTATTGCATGAGATTACATCACTGCATTGAAAGGCATTTATTAAAAGTGGTAGTTCTCAAAAAATAACTTAGACATCATTCATGCCTTCCCCACCCTGGCAACAATGCCATTAGTGAACCAAGAGGCACGTCAGTTGCCATGTGCATAATCTATGTGGCCTAGTTTACTGTTACATATGGAACAGCATTATAGGTTATTATATCTAACACAAGAGGTTTTGAACAGCAGACAGCCAAATCTTATGTATATCAAGGTACTCTGATATTTGATAATGAAAGAAAAGTAGGCAAAGTGAAATAATACAACTGCCTAGGATCACACAGTTTGGTCAAGTGTGGAAGCCGGGATTCATCCCAGGTGTTGTGGTTTCACATTGTACACTTCAGCCACTAGAAGGCTATATTTTTTCCTTTATTCTTCCCTAGTTTTACATCAGAAGTTAGTGCTTTTTTTTGCCGGAGGATCCAAGAGAACCTTGAGCTGCATCAGAGCCAAGCATCTGGCTCGAGCCTTCAGTGGCTCATCCACCTCTATCACATAATGGCAATTAAGAGGTATAAGGCAAAGGGAGGATATGATTTGATTATCATCAAAAATGTTTGGTGAAGCAGGAGTACCAACACCACAGGGCAGGACTCCTTGTTTTAAGAGTCATAACTTTCTCACTACAACATATTTTAGAAAGTGAACTATGAGACTACTTGTTCTCGCCCACATGTTAGTATAAATAGATTGCTGAGGTGCAGCCTTGTTTACCTACTTGATACTTACTATCAGTGTTTAGTTTTACTTAAATTGTCCTATTTCTGTTAAAAAAAGGAGCAGAGAATTTGTTTTAGAAAGCAATTACTCAAGATCGTCCAATTTGCCACATGGGGTTACCGAGATTTACCCCAAAAAATCCCTTCTAGTCCCACAGTTTTAATCTTCCTCATTACACAACAACTTGGATTAGAGTGGTTTTGATGCTGAGACCCAGGGACTGCTCTTATCAAACTGTTACAACTAAAACAAGCGTCATGGGTAAAAGGGACATGAACGCTGACAACAAAGCAAAACATCTCCATAATAGCAGATTTACCAGTAGAGATTACTGGAGAACATAAGTTACTGTCATTATTTCATAAACTCACAAGATGGTGGAGTTTATGAGAAAATTCATAGGGCATCACAGAAGCAGAATGGAGAAGGTTAAAACTACATGTCCCATGAATCATTGTAGAGGTCAGTTGCTCTATAACCTGTTCTAATTAATGACTCACAATACCTGCAAGAGCTATAAAAAGAGCTTCCAGTTGAGGAGGGTATTTCTGCTGTTTTCCCTGAAAATCCTTATACTTGTGAGGTGATATGGGTGCTTGCACTGATTCCTGTTTGTGCATTCTAAACATCTAAGTCTGTGCCTTCTCTGTGACATTAGAGTAAAGATGTATCTATGGAGTGCTTTCAAATACAGTGTTGATTTTCTGAAAAGCTGTATTTAATTATATTCAGTTTGACAGAGTGTTTTCTTTAACATTTCCAAGTTCCTCAGTTTGAAATCAGATAAAGCTATAATTGGTGTGAAGGTCACCACAAGGAGTTGTAAATCTTGGAGGAGTTAATTATTTGCTGGTTTGCTTAAACTGTGAGGACACAGAAGTTACTGTTTAATTAAATCAAGAGATGAACACTTTGCTTTTGCTTTCTAGGAACTCTGTCTTCAAATAACATTGCTTTATCTATTTTTCTGGATCAAAAGGTCATATTGGAACAATAATGGAGAAATAACTATTTCTTATGTTCATAGATGTATGATTAAATATACCTGGATAGTTTACCAGAAGTAATTAATTTTTTTGGAAGAAGAGCTGTGCTTGGAAAAAGTGTTCTCTGGTTAAGATTTTTAGATTTGGTTTCTTTTGTTTTGCTGTTTTACTAAAATTAACAGGAGGTCAAGTGGAGTCCAGGAAGTTTGGTTCTTCCCCTGTGAGGCACAGTTTCTTTTGTTTTTTTCCCCTTTATTTTGATTTTAAATTTACAATGATACAAAACATGACAAGCATGCTATACACAGCACAATAAAATAAAGAAGAGAACAAAAGAGGAGAGAGACTACAAAAACAAATCATCAGCCATCAAACCAATCCTTGAAAGGGGCCCAGATTCTAGCCCCGAACTCCCGCCTTTTCCTCCCCCTTAACAGAAAAACAGAAGACTCCAGATTGTATAATGCTAACGTCCTAGCTCTCCAATTAGAAAAAGTTGGAGCTTCCGAGCTAATCCACTGTGATGTAATGCATAGCCGAATCATTGCCATTGCTAGAAAAAGAAAAGCAGCTGTATAACTAGAGCCCCCAATAGACCCATTGCCATCACAACCCATTATCACAAGTTCAGGGGAAATTTTTGAACTGAATCTTTAACATCACATTGATGAATTGCTCGATCTCATGCATAAATAACCCCAGCTTAGGACACACATAAAACATATGCACTACATCCGCAGCCTGAAATCCACATCTAGCGCATCTATCGCCCTTCTGTCCCCCCCATTTTGCAATCTTAGCAGGTGTATAATATAGGTCGAACATCGCCATATAACATTGGGTCTGTAAACTGCCTGAAACTGAAATCCGACTTGCTAACTGTAGCGTGAACCTAATATCGACCCCTGTCCTACCAAATTTCCCATCCCACTTCAGATCCTGCGAGTCCAAATCGTCCGGTTGACAGGATAAAAGATACTGATAGATCAAGCCTATTCTCACTTTCTTACGAGCCATTTCTATTATGGTTATATTCTCAAATGTACTAATCATCTCATTCTAATCTGAAGATATTTAAAGAAATCATGGGTATGTAAATTATACTTCTCCTTAAGAAAAGAAAAAGTAGATATTTCCCCTCCCGAACACAAATACCCAATAACCTGCAATCCACATAACTGCCATCTTAGAATGACTTGATCCTGGAAAATTGATGGCAGCGTTCCAGCAGCGGAGAAGGGCGTATATGAGTTAATATTTGCGATTGCACACCTGCGGCAAATCTTCCGCCAAATCGTAAATGCCGCATAGATCACTTTGAATCTTGTCTTTTTAAAATAACTAGGTTCTAGTATCTTTACTAGAATACCTTTAGCAGCGTCCCCCAGACCTATTTCATAAATAGTGGGCCTATTTGCTAAAGGGACATCTGCCCTACCCCCTACTAGAAGGATTCCAAAATGTTGCAGCATAGCTGACCAGTAATACATTAGCAGATTTGGGACCGCCCATCCCCCTCGGGCTCTTGGGAGGCACATCAATTTAGCTGCTCTCCGTGTTCGACGATACCCCCAGAGAAATCTCGAGCCGGCCCTCTCGGCGCTACTCAAAGACGCTAAAGAAAATTCTAACGGAATAGTTCTGAACAGATATAATAATTTCTGCAAGACTAACATTTTGAGAAAATTGCAGCGACCATATAAGGAGAGATGCAAGTGATCCAATCTTCCAAGCTTCAAATTGATAGATTTGACCACTGGGAGCATATTAATATCAGGGATATCTGATACAGAAGCAGAGATTTTAACCCCCAAATAAGTTGCTACCGTAGTAATAGGGATGTCTGAAGGGCACATAAAAGCTGAATGGAGAATCTGCGTCTTATCAACATTGAGCTTATATCCTGACAATAAACCAAATTGATGTGCCAGATTTATTATAGTTGTAAAAGCCATGGAAGCATCCCTTGTTAAAATGACAATGTCGTCAGCATATGCCAGCGTCTTATAATCTGTACCATTAACAGTAACCGGCAAAATTGTTGAATCTTCTTGAATTTTCATAAGATACGGGTCGATGTACAAAGCAAAAAGCAAAGGCGAGCACGGACAACCTTGCCTTGTACCCCTACCGATATTAAATAAAGAAGTTTCCAGCCCAGAAATACGAATCGATGCATGTGGGGAAATATACAATGCTTGCACCGCCTGTATAGATTCGGAGCAAAACCCCTTCCAGCGGAGCACTGCCCAGAGAAACCCCCAGGAGACCCTATCGAACACCTTTTCGGCGTCCAATAGGATCACCCCGAGGGGAGATTCAGTGGCCTGTGCCCAATCTAGCAAAGCGATAACCCGCCTTACATGGTCAGATGTGTCCTTGTCAGGAATGAAGCCATGTTGCCGAAGAGACACTAAAGGGGTAATTACCGCAGCGAGCCTAGTCGCTATAATCTTTGAGTAAATTTTACTGTCCGTATTAATTAGTGAAATAGGACGATAAGATGACGGATTCTGGGCCGGTTTATCTTTCTTTTGAAAAAGTACAATAGTTGTTTGCCTCCAAGATGCAGGTATAAGGCCCCTCTGAGCTTCCCTTAAAACTACTAATAAATCCTGTTGCATTACTTGAGCAAAGGTCTTGTAAAATTCGGAATAGCATCTGGTCCAGAGGCCTTACCATTAGCCAGCGATTTAATAGCCAATTCAACCTCCTCCCAAGTGATAGGGGCTGAGAGAATTTCATTCTGACCAGTTGTAATTCTAGTGGTATCCATATCTTGTAAAAAAACATCAATCATAGAGTCAACAGGAGCAATGACCTCATCTTCCTTATATAGCTGAGAATAAAATTTTGCAAAAACATCCAAAACCCCCTCCTGAGTAGCCTGCACCTGACCTTGCTGATCCAGAACACTAACAATTCTATTTGCCACACTTCTTTGCTGAAGCCGTTTGGCAAGAACTCTGCCACAGTTCTCACCAAATTCAAACATCGTCGCAAGATATTGAATATATTTTGCGGCAAGGTCCTTACCAAAGTATTCCAGTACCTTTGATTTAACCTTGGCCCCCAACTGTTGACTCAGCAACCCGTAGCTGCTCTAAGCGATCCTTTATCTGAGCCTGAATGATCTTCCAACGGTAAGCCGCAAAGCTCTTAGTCTCTCCCCGGATAGCGGCTTTAAATGTGTCCCATACTACCCCATCAGCCACCGAGTCCCGATTAAAACTGAAAAATTCTGCTATCCATTTGACCATATGGTCCCGATAAAGCTGATCCAAAAGTAGTTTTTTTTCGAAGGTCCATGGTCTTGGGACTTTGGTCCCTCTTACCCAAGGGCACTCCATAATCACAGCATTGTGGTCTGATAAAGTTCTAGGATAAACCTCAACCGAAGCCTCCCCTACCAATTGATCTGACATAAAGATATAATCTAGCCGCACCATTTTATTATAGGGAGCAGAGTAATATGTAAAACCGTCTTCCATTTTATTATGCCAGTGCCAAGCATCGGCAAGCCCCTGTTCGGAAATTAGCGCCTGGAGGGCACCAAAAACCCTTGGCTTCCTACCCTGATAATTTACATTGCCCGCCAAGTTCCAATTAGCTGGCATATGGATATTCAAATCGCCACAGAAAATCATTGGGTGCGGCCAGGATACTAATTCAATGTTTAAACATTTCATGATCGACGGATCGTCCAGATTTGAGCCATAGATAGAACAAATCGTGATAAGATCATTACAAACCGAGATTTCAGCTAATGCCCACCTTCCCGCTCCGTCCACTTTAATCCTTCCACAAACACCCGCCCCCGTGCCTTACCAATATAGCCACACCTCTAATCATTAAGGATTGCTTCGTACAGGCTACTAAATCAAAACCCGGAAATTTCAGACATTCCCGCTTACCCCATGGGACGTGCGTCTCTTGTAGACATAAAATATCAAGTTGCATAGGTTGCAAAACTTTAGATAAAAGCGCACGTTTCTTTCCAGCATTCAGGCCACAGATATTCCAAGTAGCTATACGCAACCTACCCTGCATCATTTAGACAATGTAAATATTCCAGACTCACTTTGTTCCAATATACTGCTACAGAAATACCATCTTTTTTATTCATGTTATCACCATCATCCACAGCCCTAACATTATGCTTGTCATGCCTGAAAAAACACCAAAACCCAATCGCCAAACCCGCCCCCCCTCCACACTCAAGACTGGATCAGCCCCCCATCCAGTCCCCCTCCAATCCCACCCGCTACCCTGAACTACACCCCCCTTAGGAGGCAACAGGACCTGAGTCCTTATGATGGTTATGAACAGGCTGAACACCATACTCCCCTGGACCCCACCACCAAACAGAACTGCCACCCCCTTGATAGATAGATACACACACTAAAAAAAGAGAAAGGATATCGACCACCAACAGTAAGAAACCTAAGCAGTCAACATAAACCTACAAAGCATTTAAGTATTCCTTCGCCTGGACCTCGGATAGGAAGAATCTAGTCTGACCCTGATATATTGTTTTTAATTTTGATGGAAAAAGCAAAAAAGCTTGTGCTCCTTTTGCTTGGAATGCCGCTATCAGCTGGCGGAGCTGCCACCTCCGCTCAACTGTTACCTGACAAAAATCTGGTCTGACGAAGAACTCACAACCTTACCCAGCCCTCTTCCTATCTGGTCTTGCAAGGTCATAAACACTTTCTCTAGCTAAAAAATTATTTAAGAAGATCAGTATGGCCCGCGGCTTATCTGTAGCTAGCCCCGTCTTCTGCAACTTAAAGGGGAAGCGATGTGCCCTCTGAACCTCCCGCTGCCAGTCCCATTGCTTTAAATCCAGAAATGCTTCTGCGAAAAGCTCTATAACAAACCGCCTAGGGTCGGAGCCCTCTTTCCCTTCTGGAATACCTAAGATTCTTAGGTTGTTCCTCCTGGCCCTATTTTCCAAGTCTGTTAGCTTCCAGACCACATCGTCCCTTTGTGCCTTAGCCATGTCCGTGAGGCCCTTTTGCAGTGCCAAGTCATCCTCCAGGGCAGAGATCCTTTCCTCGGCCAATGCCGTTCTTGAGACTATTTCTGAGCATGTTTTGACAACTCTCCGGATAGAGTTCTGCATCTTTCGGCATGCTCCCTGTGTCCGAGAGCTCTCCTGACGCGCCTCCTCTCTATGGGCCATCATAGTCTGATAGATAGTGGATAGCGATATTTCCACCGGTGGCCCTTGAGCGCCATCATTTGGTTTAGAAACATCGGTAGTAGGGCCAGACTGAGTGGAGAATGAGTAGTCTCATACCATTGATCCGGCTGACTCTGCTAACCCTGATGCCTTACTTAGCGCCAGCCCTCCTTGACCAAGTGATTTATGCCTTACAGATTTTCGCACAGTACCCTCACCACCAGGTAAAAGTTCGGGTTTTTGCGTTCCTTGCCAGTCTATTAAGTCACTATCATCATCTGTCCAATCTTTTTCAAGCTCCTCGTCTTCTGAAGAGCCTGAGCCTGAGTGATCCGACATAGAAAACTCTGTCTTCAAATAACATTGCTTTATCTATTTTTCTGGATCAAGAGGTCATATTGGAACAATAATAGAGAAATAACTATTTCTTATGTTCATAGATTTATGATTAAATATACCTGGATAGTTTACCAGAAGTAATTAATTTTTTTGGAAGAAGAGCTGTGCTTGGAAAAAGTGTTCTCTGGTTAAGATTTTTAGATTTGGTTTCTTTTGTTTTGCTGTTTTACTAAAATTAACAGGAGGTCAAGTGGAGTCCAGGAAGTTTGGTTCTTCCCCTGTGAGGCACAGTTTCTATTTGTTTTTGGTGGGTATTTGTTTCCACATATAGAGGTACTGTGTGTTTGAGCGTCAATAGTATAAATAAATGACATCTACTGTTAAGAGTGATACCAGAGAACATTTAGTCTTCGCAGTCTCCCGGTACTTGTATAGCGCCTGGAATCAAAGGAAGAAGGCCCTAGCCAATCGCGAAACATGATAGTTAAATTGACAATGTAAGTCCAAGCAGGATATTTCATGCATTCCTTGGTTTTATTCATTTCCTTTTTACCCATTGATTAAATAAACAATCATGAAAAGTTTTTATATATATTTATGACTTTTTTTAGATTGACTCTTATTACCGAGACTGATCGCAATTGTTGAATCCAAGGCCTAGCAGCTACTGGTAAGCAGTTTAGTTATCAAGGGTAGCAGCTGGAACTTCACCTTAGCACTTTATAGCACTTTATTGTAACTACTAAATTGCATCTTAACCAATTGTTATGATTGGCCAAAGATTTTGAGCAGATATTACAATGTCTCTAGATTCATTTTTAGCAGCATGTTTTCATAGAGTGGTAATCAAAACCAAGATGTACTGTACTCTGCACAATATATTAATGTTTCTATGAGTGTTTTACTGTTGATGTGTTTTATGGGCTGTACCCGAAATAAACATTGATTGGTTGATTGACATCTACTTCTTATTTTTATAGCTTGGTCATTAGACAAGCAGAAGGACACACACACTACTTTTGTAAACAGCCTTTTCCTCATCTTGGAATTACAAGAGCAGATATATTCTTTTGTTTTGTTACAGGTAAAGCTTAAGGTATAGGGAACATATTTATTATGATAAACCGTGTGTGGAGTGATCAATGTATGTTGCGCTCATTCCAGGTCTCCTTCCCAGCTGTTCCCTCCCATTTTCTTCCCTCACTTGATCACCTCAAACATCTGTGGTATAACAGCAGACAGAATTCAGGCTATCCGGAAATGGACCCTATTGTGCATCGAACCGATGCTGAGGGCATTGATCATCATTGTTACACAAAGATATGAAACATGGTGCTATCAAACCTTCACAGACTTTAAATACAGATTTCACGACCACCTAATTTTGGTAAAGTGGTAAAGCCAGGATTGAATGCTAAGACTGATAGACTAAGGTCTATCAGTGCAGGATTGGTGTTTGTGTCTGCCCGCCTCAGTGAATTGCACACCTTATTGGGATGCCTTTTTCATGTTTTTTTTAATACCACTTGCTATCTTAAGATCACCTGTTTCTAAGCATTCCTAATGTTTAACTATACATGATTAATGGCATAAGGAGATTGTGACACCTACGATTCTGTCTCATTCCAATACATTTGTTAATATACTTCCTTTGTGCACTTGACTCACCAAAGTTAGCTTATCAGAGGGTGCAGTAGAGGGATAGCGGCTCAGATGCAAATTAGCATAGTATTGACAAACTTATGATGCTTATAGAGACTAGGGAGCTAATTTAGATGGAAGTATGCATTGAAAACCTCAA
Organism: Triturus cristatus; assembly: GCF_964204655.1. NCBI lineage: Eukaryota > Metazoa > Chordata > Amphibia > Caudata > Salamandridae > Triturus > Triturus cristatus. The sequence continues at coordinate 565,139,895 of NC_140590.1, forward strand.
AATGGGGGCGTGGCTTGGCGCCTGATGGTGGTGGCGGCGTCCGAGTAGAGCTCCGGGGCGGCGCTGAGGGACGAGCCGGTTCCTGCTCTTGCCTCCTGAAGACGCTCGAATGGGAAGGTGTCGGAACATGTCCTGACTTCACCTGGCAGCAGTGGTGCAATTTTTATGCCTCCGTGACACAGCAACTAACTTGTAAGTTCTGACGAGTTTCTCACGTCGGCGGCCGCCATCTTGGATCCGCCAAATGATGCGCGTTTTGTGGCGGTTTTTCTTCAGTCAGCCCAGCGCTAATTATACATTTTTAATGGGCTTATAACCCATTTATTTGCTCTGCTCCCCTGCACCAAGTCTGCAGTATGGTACCACTCACCCTATGTACTACGCAAACATAAAGTCCCTTCTTGCGGTGCCCTTGCTCCATATGTTTACCACTAAGTCGTTCCTCAAGGCATAATTTCTTTTATCCACGATGTGCCCTGAATCTGTCTACGAGTGGGGGGGTGTCTCTATGACATGCCTAGTTGCTTTCTATCATTGATATTGCTATTTAATGTGGATTCCTGAGAGGCATGTCGCGAGGCGCTTCCTGTCACCTCTTGCTGTGTGGATTAAAATCGCTTCATATGCTGCGGTGAGCTGCTGCCAAATCTCTGCAATATATGCCGTATACATGCTACCGTAATCTCCTCATTAATGACCTTCTTTGCCTGTCCATGTATGCTTTAACGACTGTTTTTTAGCTTAAGCGCTGTGAAATTGGCCATATCTTCCTCATAAAACATTCAATTTACCCCGTTTTTGTTCCTGTGACATCTGCTGTATCAGCCATTCCGCGCCTTTACTACATGGGTAAACTTAAATCAATGTCGCACTTGCCTCGTTCGACTAAACCCCAGCTAGTGAAGAACTCTAAGGTTTTCTCTGCTTTCTCGCAACTGGAAGACTCTCTTAACTCGTCTGGTTCAGACACACCAATGGATCCTTCCAAAAGTACGCTGGATAATTCTAAATCTACCACAAAAAGACTTAAGTCAAATTCTCTCTCACCTCCAAAACTCTCCAGTCCAGTATCAATGGAGTTGTTGTTAGAAGAGATAAGGTCCTTGCGTCCTTTCAGGGAAGAGACCAATATGAAACTCCAGGTCCTTACAGATAATTGGTCGCAGATGGAAACGAGGGTAACTTCGATGGAAAAATCTGTTCAGTCATTTCAAGAGACGTCCTCTGTGGTCTCCAACCTAAAATCTCAAGTCTCAGACCTTCAACAACAAGTGGAGCAGTTGGAGAATAGAAATAGACGCAATAACCTCCGTATTTACGGACTGGCTGAGGGACTTGAGGGATCTGATCCAATCGCCTTCTTCAAGTCGTTCCTTCCTAAGCTTTTGCATTTGTCACTGGACAAGTCCCTTAACATCCAACGTGCTCACAGACTGGGTCGACCACCTTCTGCTTCCTCCTCACAGAGACCTAGAGGGGTCATCATCTATTTCTTGGAATACACTGACCTTTTGATGGTTCTAACGGCGGCTAAATCTGCTCCGAATCTAGCTTGGTCTGGCACGCCCTTGTTCTTTGCACAGGATTATGCTAAAGCCACAGCCACCCGCCGTAAGGTCTTTCTGAGCCTAAGAGCAGATCTGAGGGCGATGGGTGCGCGATATGGCCTGTATCACCCATGTCTATTTAAAGTTACCTACAATAACAAGACTACAACCTATGAAGACCCAGTGCGCCTACAAAGTTTTATCAATGCGCACAAGTCATCTGCCATGGACGCCTCCGGACCGTCAACCTCTGCTCATGGCTGACTAATGTTTTCATAATTCTCATGTGGTTGTTGTATTTTTTTTTTTTCCTGTACTTGCTCAGAGATTTTCTCTCAGTTGCAGTTCACTCGACTATGTCTGATCTTCCAGTAGCTTATTTTGCTGATTTGTTACCGTTTATGCATGATGGTTGTCCCATGTTTTCTTGTTAGTCACGCTTCTCGCATGATGTCCTGATTTGTTTCAACTCTCGTTCTCTTTTTTCGTCTTACAGGAAGTTTTCCCCGTGTTTGATGATGTCTCTTGGTCCTTGCCTCGCTGCTCCTGGATGTGCTGCCTCACCCATGTGGCTCCTTCCCTCCTCCACCCTTCCTCGTACCCCTCCTTTGTAGGTATGATCTTTCTCCGTTCCCCTATCTGTTTTCCCTGTGCATTTGATGGTTTCTTTCCTTACCCTTTCCTCCTCCCTCTTCTCTTGTATGTATTCATGTTCACATGTTTATATTTTAGCATATTATCTTCGACTGAAATCTTCTGCTTATATAAGAGTTATATTCCTTGCTCCTCCTGGTGCACTTACTCTTTAGCTTTTCATTTATCCTCTTCTTCTCCTCTTTTCCAGCATGTTTACACTGGTTCTCGCTTTCTTCTTCTTTTTTCATGTCTTTTCCAAGGTACATGGGCTTTCCATTCTTTGATATGTTTTTTTCACATTTTCGTAGATAGGTTATCGTTATGTCCTTGAATATTTTGTCATGGAATGTGAAGGGTATTAACTCCCCAATTAAGCGTCAAAGAATTTTGTCACACCTAGCCAAATTGAATGTTGATATTGCATTCCTTCAAGAAACGCACTTAAACGATGTAGAATCAGTTAAGCTCAAACGTGGATGGGTGGGCGAACTCTTTTACTCACAGGGTGATGGCAAACGGAATGGTGTGGCAATCCTTTGTCGCAAGTCTCTGTCATTTCAGGTTCTTACTCAAGAATCGGACGTTTCCGGTCGTTGGGTTTTTGCCAAGCTATCACTCAGAGGTGTTCCAATTTCCCTTCTTAATGTTTATGGCCCAACTACGGGTGAACCCTCCTTTTGGGCTGATTTTTCTCCATTACTAACTAAATTTATGGACCACAACTTTATTTTGGCGGGGGATTGTAATCAACCTCTAGATCCCTTTATTGATAGGAAATCTATGGCCCCCTATATTCCCAACAAACCCCACAAGCTATTTAGTCATGCTATCTCACAGCATAAATTGGTGGATTCCTGGCGCCTTTGCAACCCCAAATTACGGGAGTACACTTTTTACTCTCCATGTCATCGCTCCCAGTCAAGACTTGACTATGTTTTTGTCTCCCACAACCTTGCTCAATCACTATTACATTCTGAGATTGGCCCAATATTACTTTCGGATCACGCCCCCGTCCTTACAAGCGTTGATGTGTTCCCTAAGGTTAATGGTCCCAGAAGATGGAGATTTAATAACTCGCTCCTAACTGATCCCAAGTTTACGTCTACTTTCACTTCCTTTTTTGATGAATTTTTTCTGATTAATGACCACACTGATATTCCGGACCATACTATCTGGGACGCTTTTAAAGCGGCTGCGCGTGACTTTATCATCAGATACGTTGCGAGTAAGCGCGGGGCTGCCAGAAGATCCACCAAACAGCTCCTTTTAGATATTAAGAAGTTGGAACACGCATACTTTACCTCCCACTCTGAGGATAGCTTGACAGCCCTTGTTGCTGCAAAATTGAAATTTAATGAGAAAGCTACGGAGGACGCCTCCTTATACTTGTTAAAATCTACTGCTAAATTTTATGGGGGGAGGAATAAAGCAGGGAAGCTCCTAGCTAACTATTTAAAGATTAAGCATGATAAGTTCAATATTGAATCTGTTTATGACTCTAATGACACTCTGAAGCATAAAGATGTTGATATTTTGGCTGCCTTCTCCCATTTTTATGAAACATTATACACATCTGGAACTCAGCCCTCCCCCAACTCTCTTGCCCATTTTTTCTCCACCATTCACGCACCACCCACTTTTCCTCTTGACCTTTCCTCCTTAGAATCTGACATCACACAAAAGGAACTACTCACTGCTTTGCAACACCTTAAGCTTAATAAGGCCCCTGGCCCCGACGGTTTTACCGTTGAATTCTATCTTCATTTTTCTAAGCTGTTGATCCCACGCCTACACTCTCTTCTCCGTACTTTTATTGCCCAAGGTACTTCCTCAGGGACATTCTCGGATGCTCACATATGTTTAATACCTAAACCTGGGAAGGATGTACAACATTGCAAAAATTATAGGCCCATATCTTTAGTCAATATTGACTATAAACTTTTTGCTAAAGTACTGGCGGTCCGATTGGATCACCTACTCCCGGATCTTCTTGGGGAAGAGCAATCCGGGTTTGTTAAGGGCCGACATATTACGGATAATACCAGACTTCTATTTAATATTCTATCAAAGTCTTCCCGCTGTCAACATTCACTTGCAGCGATTGCCCTTGACGCCGAAAAATCGTTTGACCGAGTTGAGTGGCGATATCTTTTTCACACTCTTACTTGGTTTGGCTTTGGCCCCAAATTTATTTCTTTAGTTTCCCTGTTATACTCGCACCCCAGAGCCGCAGTAATTGCCAATGGTCAAATTTCTTCTTATTTCAATCTGGGTAGGGGCGTTCGTCAGGGTTGCCCCCTCTCCCCTTTTCTTTTTAACCTCGCTCTAGAACCCTTTTTATCTAGAATACGTCAAAATCCTGCTATCCATGGCTTTCAGTTTGCGGACCTTCATCTTAAACTTGCTGCTTATGCAGATGATATCTTACTTTTCCTCTCCAATCCCGCGGAATCTGTCCCTGCTTTTCTGGCTGAAGTTCGGAATTATTCCTCCCTCTCTGGGTATAGACTTAATCATGATAAATGTGAGATCCTACCCCTGACCAAATTCACTTTCAAACAAGAATTTTGTGACTCTCAATTTACTTGGTGCCCCACTCACATTAAATATCTGGGGCTATATATCACCCCCTCCATTCCTGACACTATCTCTCTTTGTTTGTCCAAATGTACACAAAAAATCACGGACCTTACTACAAAGTGGCATCCCCTATATCTCTCCTGGTGGGGTCGCCTTGATACTATTAAAATGATGATTTCCCCCATTATTCTCTACACCTTATCCAATATCCCAGTATCTATTCCAATGAAATTCTTTAAGAAGATCAACTTAACGTTATCTTCATTTTTGTGGAGTTCTAAAAAACCTAGAATGTCTCTTGCTAGACTTATACGCCCCGCCTCTGAGGGTGGTGTCAACTTCCCTGACTTTCCTGCATATCAGAAGGCCTTTTTGCTACGTCAAGCTTCCCTCTGGCTACATGATATCATTGTTCCCTGCCCTTTGTGGCTCAAGGTTGAGCGCACTCTCCTTTCTCCATTCTCTTTTACAGAATATCTTGCTTTTTCTCGTAAACCTTCTTCGATTCCTACTCCTATCCACAAATATACCCTTAAGCTCTTGTTATCTGGGGCCCCTGGCCCTCCCATGACTGTCACCGATTTCCTCTTTTCCACCATTTGGCATAATAAATATCTTCTAATCGGTAATAAGCCCTTCTATTGGAAAACATGGAGGTCCCGAGGTTTGATATGGATTTCGCAACTCTTTTCTGATTCCATCTTTCTCTCTTTCTCTGATCTTAGTTCTTCCTTTGGTCTACCTTTATCTTTTGCCCCTAAATACTTATTACTTAAAAGTACCGTTTTAGAGGTTTGTGAGAGGCTCTCGGGTTCTTCTTCTCCCTCCCCTGTTCAACAACTCCCAACGCTCCAACTCCATTCTCTTCTACGTACAAGCCCCAAAGCATCCCTTATCTATAAACATCTTCACGCACATCCATCACTTAGACCTAAATCTAAGGTTGAGATCCAATGGGAGACCGACCTTGGAACAGAATGGCCGATATCTCTCTGGGATAAAATATGGACAAAACTCCGTAAAACTTCCAGAGCAGCCTCCCTGACACAATCTTTATTCTTTATATACAACAGATTACTTCACACTCCTTCTACACTGCACAAACGCTTTCCCAATACCCCAGACATTTGCTGGTCGTGTGGCTCCCCTAATGCTACCTTATTTCACATGATATTTCTCTGTAAGTATGTGCATGACTTTTGGTTACAGGTATGGGCTCAAGTCAATGTTATTTTTCATACTTGTATTCCTTTTTCCCTCACTCATCTTTTCTTGGGTAGCCTGTCCCCGGGTTGGGATAATGTGGATATGTGTGTTCGCATTGTAGATCTGTTATTAGCTGTAGCCTTTCAGCAGATTACTGTAAATTGGAAAACTGCATCTAATGTTTCTCTCAAAGGATGGTGGTATAATGTCTGTCATAACCACAGACTCGATAATGCTTTTGTTTTTCCTGTTCAATTAGCTACTAAACGAGCAGAAATGTGGCTCCCCATTACGTTGTACCTAGATAAATGTACTGCTCATTCGTCTCGCCCAACGCCTGCCCAACAAGAGGTTTCCAAACCCCCTTGATACCCTTTCCACATCCAAGTTTTTTCTTAATTGCATTGTTCTTTTTCTCTGTTTCTCTTCTTTTTCAATGCCCATGATTAACTGTTCAGATACTCATTGCCCATGATTATTGTTTTATTGCATATTTTCCTCTACGTGCCACATTCTGTTATTCCCCCCTCTCCCCTTCCTCCCCACTTTCCCCCTCCTTTCCCCTTCTAAACTGATGTTATGTAATGGTTTATCCTTTTCCACTGACTAATAAAATTTTATTGAACTCAAAAAAAAAAAAAACTCAAAATAACTCCATGACTCACTGTACACACCATGTACATGCTTTGCTTCCCCTACATGTACAAGCACCTTCTACCCACCCTTTCCCACCTCACCCCGCACCCTGCTGGCATCAGTCCGGGCCACGGCTTCAACACACAGCATACTTTATGGCCCTGCAAAATGTTTGCGAATCCCCATATCTATAGCAAGTGAATCTTTACAATCAGATCCAATATAAATCATTTCCAGCTGGAGTTTCAAGCAAGGGTTGCTCTGTGGTTAATAAGCTCCAAGCTTAATTAGATCACATATAAGGTGACCAGTTAACTCCAAAGCACTGCAACAATATGTTATCAGAACGGAGATTACATTTTAAAATAGGTGCAGCTTTTATTTGCTTCATCTGATATGATCCGGCTAACAGAGCTGGTGGCAATGATTTGTAAAAGGAAAAGGCAGGACTGAAAAAGTGGTTTCCGGTTGTGTGGCTGGGGAGCCAAAGAGGACAGCAGCACTTCGGTGAGGCTTCACTCCCAGACCCTTATATCTGACAACATCTGGCGGGAACAGTGGCCTCCAGCTCCGGGAAAGACCATGTACAAGAACACAATGGGGAGTCTCTAAGGGGCCACCGCACTAGATGGAGATGCCCCATATCCCCCAAGGGAATAGCAATGCTCGCAGTGAGTGGACAGCCCCAGGGGCCAGAAGGGACAGGGCCTGCAATCCCACCCGGTAGTGGAGGTGCGTTGCCCACAAGTGTGGCTGCATGTACACCCCCCTCCGAAGTCAGGGTTGTGATGGGACATGCTCCAACAGCTGAGAAGTGACTGCTGAGGAGGAGATCACCCCAGTACCAGAGGCCTCTGGTGTTGGGAAGACTGCACACGGTGCAGTACATACAGGGGCAGTGCAACGAGGCAACCCGTTCGGGACCTGGCGCTACAGTGAGGAAGAGGGGCGGAGGATGCAGAAAGGAGCTCATGGCAAAATATCTTACATCTAGTGGGGGTGCCAGAGGGTCCTAAAAGGCAGAACCCCAAGCAATTCTTCACCACATGGATAAAATCCCAGGTACTCGATAAAGATCGGTTGTCCTGTTTTGTCATCGAAAGGGCACATAGGTTACTCGCCCCCCCCCCCCACTTGAGGCCTGCAGAGGCCAGTCATTCTTTGGCTACCTAGCTACGCTGACAGGGACATCATCCTCAGAGTCACTTGGGGCCAACAGACAGTCCTCCTGGACTCTGCCAAAAACGATGATATTCTCAGACTATACACTAAGAGTCCAGCAATAAAGGCGTCGTTCAATGAGGTCAAAGGAAAATAATGAGCAATGCAAGTAAAATACATGCTGCTCTACCCTGCTTGGCTAATCGTGATCCACGTGGATAAGACACAGTTCTTTGAGGACCCCGAAGAGGCCTGGAGATTGGTGGGCCCACCGCAGAGACCCAAAGGAAACGGTTGGCCCACCAGAGCCATAGACGACTGGAAAGTGATCTCTCTATGTTGTTCGCGAAGGCGGCTTCACAGAGGAACCAAATGACTGTGAGCCTAGAACTCAACCTTCACGCATCAAACTACGACAAAGTCAGGTGGTCCGCGGACGGCAGTGGACGTACAGAACTCAGATTGACCATCCGCTCCTAGGACTTGATCATTTTGATTACTACATCTCTCTAAGAGAATGAGACAATGAAGCCCAGGGAGGGCACTCCCTCTTGAAACTTGCCAGAGTATGATTGTAAGCCTGCCACATGTTCACACATAAGCTGGGGCACACTTTTGGGATAGCTTACAACTGCCTAGTTGGTGTTATGTGATGGGCAGTGGTGGTTTTGGGCGACAGATGCTCCCTTAGTAGAGGTATCTGGACAGTAGGCGTCTGATGTGCCCCTTAGTTGTAGTTGTATAGGTCCACTACACACAACAGCAGTTTCCCTTGACAAACCTGCTCCTGGAGTGGGATGGAGACGCCCTGGAACTAGCCCAAGGTGAAGCCACAGTTACGGGATGGGTTTTCCACCGGCACAGTGATAGACTACGTGCAGAGAGTTTGACTGGAACAGCTAAATGGCTCCGCTTCCATATCAAGACCTGAGACACGAGATGCACTGAACCAAGGAAGATTGACAGTCATGTCCTCGGATGTAAACAGCCTGCTTTGCAAAAAAGAGGAATGGTAGCACAATATTTGAGATGGCACTCCCCAGACTTGGTGATACTGCTGGAGATTACTAATAAATTCCACATTTGTAAAGCGCAAACATATCACCCCTTAGAGTCCCCAAGCGCAGGGGCCATTCGAAAATTAAGTGAACTATTGTCCAGAGTCACAAGATGCTGAGCTAAGCTGCTGCCAGTGCCAGGGATCGAACAGTGAGCCCCACGCTCCGTAGTCAGCCACTCTTACCGCTGCACCACACCTCTCCCCGGCAGGCACATCTGGCAGGAACTATTGTCTGCTGCCTAACCAGAGGGAAGTATAGAGTGCAGGCCCACCCCTTGGTTTGCTTAGGGCTCCAGCAGGGTGCAGATCCAGTAGGTGAATTTTGTAAGTTTTAAGTATAAAAAACGCCATGAATTGTATAGAGCCAATGAAAATCAATGGTCTTAGTAGAACAGGACATAGATTCAATAAGGGGCTGACCACGATGGAGACGATTTAGTGCCGGTCGCATACATTAACTAGGTTCATCCTAGTGAGACAGTTTACCTTCTAATTTTAGTTCTTTAATTGCCAATCCACTGCAGGAGTTCATGTGTAATGCCACTAGGGTCTCAGTGGAGTCACTAAAAGATTCACAGGATCTCTGGCAGAGGCCAACAGGATGGTTCAGTCCTTTTCTTATTGCCACTGATCAGCTTGGAAGTTCCAGGAAAAGGTCTATTGTAGCTTGTTGTGTCCCTGGAGCTTTAATAGGTCAGCCTTATGACCCTTAGAGTCCACATCTTTGCCTGGGGTACAGGAGAGAGAGCAGGTCCAGTCTTCCAGGCTCTTCTTCGGTCTCAGACAGCAGGTCCAGTCCTCTTCTGATCTTACACAGGTCAAGGAGTGCTCTGAAGTGGGTTCCGGAAGATGCCACATTTATGCATAGCTCAAGTTAAGGGGCAGGATTTACCCCTGGGGACGCCCTAAACCAATGGACTAAGGGTGTCAGAACTCCTAAAGTTGCCACTCTACTGACCACGCCAGGGGATGCCATGTGGCCCTTAGGCCTTGGTCTCCGGTTCTCCTGTGGCAGGCACTTTCATAGACCTCCCCCTGACGGTGCCATACATTGCACTCATGGTTCCCCCAGTTTCCCCTCACAGTCACCTTAAGGGTAATACTGGCAGTAGGGAATGTAAGGGAAGGCTCAACAGCAGGTAAGAGTGGTCCTGTGTGCGTGTTATGTGGATTGGTGGACTGGCGGTGTGAGTGCTGTGGTCCATCACTTAACTCTGCCTCTCAGGCCCCCGGGAACATCCGATGTGAGGATGGAGCCCCAGCACACATTGACGTGCCTCTGCCATACCCTCATAAGAGTTCCAGTCTCGGCAGCCACCTTTGATTTCCCCGGACATATATATCCAGGGTTCTCGAACCTTCGATGCTTCTCAGCAAGGATTCCTTGGATGACGGTATAGCTTGTGGAAAGTTCCTGAGATTTTCCCAAATGTCATTTCTACTATTGGACTTCAGCGATAAGAACCGCTGGTATTTTTTTGCTTGCTGGGGGGATTGTGTGCTTGCCCCTTCCGCCAGGTGGCGAAATTTGGCATTTTCTTCGCATTCCGGCCCTGAGGGGGAGTAGGGTGCTAACTATTCAGACCCTAAAAACAATGGACAATGTGAGGGCTTTATTCGTTTTATCTCTGATTAGAGTTGCTATAGCAATGTGATTTAATTGTTCTTCTGTATTAACCAGTAATATACAATGTCGATTGGTGATTCAGCAATGTAAAGTTTGGGCGTGGGCTTTCAGAAAATACCCATCTGGAGCGCTGCCATACCGGGGCGTTATATGACATATGTGCGTGTCCTTTGTTCCAGGTGCTGTAACCTGGGTCTACCTCTGTTAAAGAAAGTGTGATGTGATAACTCAAGTGTCCTTTTGTTTCAGGTGCAGTAACCTGGTACTACCCGCATTAAAAGAAGCTGTTGGGCACCACAATAAATAGTAGGAAACAGCGTCTGACTTGAGTGTAGTGCTGTGAGTCGAGTGTAGTTGAATCTACTTGGTGGGAAGTCCCCAGGAGACCCTCTAATTATTTGAGTCAGTTATTTTAGCTAATTGTTTTAGATTATTGTTTGGCCCACACCCCTTCTCCTTGTGCTCATTCCGACACCACTGCATATATCGTATCCAGTAGGTGGCAGAGTGGGTGCAAGAGAGTCGGCCCATGCTGCCCCCGCAAGAGGTAGGTCATGACCCTTTTTGGATGGTGGCCTGTTCAGCATTATGAAGGATCTGACAGAATGTGAAGCCACTAATCTTGCACAGTTGCCTGGGCAGCATAACTCCTGGAACCTTTTCTGTGGTCAATCTGGAATGTATTCTACAAGATATGCAGAAGCCGCTAGTGCAGAATTGAATGAATGAATGAATGAATAGGCATTTGTAAAGCGCATGGCTACCAAAGGCCTCCCAGCGCTAGTGACAGTACCAATCACCCACCATAAGGAGCATCAGGGGAACAGTAGAGTCTTCAGCAATTTGCGAAAGGAAAGGTGATTCGTCTCGAGATGAACATGGTCTGGAAGCTGATTCCAGCTTTTCGAAGATATAATAGAGAACATCCTGCCACCACTCCATACTCGATTAACTCTACAAACTGTCGCAAGGCATTTCTTTCCTGAGCGTAGAGATCTATTTGGAACATAGGGGGCAATGATAGCCCTCAGAATTGGAAGTGCAGGGGAGGACAAAACCCTGTGAGCGATGCACAGGGCCTTGAACTGGATTCTCTCTGCCACTGGCAACCAGTGCAGCGAGATAAGCAAAGGCTTTGCCGAAGATTGGTAGGGGGCTTGCATGAGGGAGCGAGCAGCACAATTTTGTACCACTTGAAGCTTTTTAATAGTGGCGCCCGCAGAGCCAAGGTAGAGCACATTGGCGTAGTCGATCCGGGATAAACTCTGGGCTTTCATCAGCAGTTTCCCTGCACTAAAAGGGAGCAGGGGTAGGATTTTCCTGATCATTTTGAGGATTCCGAAGCAGGCAGCAGCTACCTTACGTGCCTGTTCCTTGAACTCTAATTTGCAGTCAAGCCGAACCCCAAGGCTCTTTATGTATTCTTTGGGTGTGGGCATAGTACCTAGGCATTTAGGCCAAAAAGCATCAGGGTTTATGTTAGTGGGCTTTCCCAGAAGCATCAATTCAGTTTTTGCAGCATTTAATTTTAGAAAGGAGTTATCCATCCAAGCGGACACTTTCTCCAGACAGCTGGCCAGGCAGAACTGATTATCATTCAACTGATTAAGGGACACAATTAGCTATGTATTGTCTGCATATGAGACGATCTTTACCCGAAAGACTTAACCACTTCTGCCAAAGGTCGCATATGCACATTGAAAAGCGTAGGGCTTAGGGAGGAACCCTGAGGAACCCCACAGTGCGCCGGCATTCTCTCCGATATAAAGTTGTCCTCAAAGACTTGAAAAGATATATCTTTAAGGAATGACTCAAGCCGTTTAAGTAGGGCTCCCGAAACCCCGGACTCCCTCAGTCTATCAATCAGAAGCTGGTGATTGACCGTGTCGAAGGCAGCGCTAAGATCGAGTAATATTATAGCAGAGGACCCCCCCCCCCCCCAATCAAGAATTTTCCTTGATTCCTCGGCCACTACTAGCAGGGCTGTTTCAGGACCCTGCTTCGGTCGGAGGCCAGTTTGGGAAGAGTGCAAACAATCGTTTTCTTCCAAAAAGGTAGAGAGAATCAAATTAACATATCTTTCACAAATCTTTGCAAATCCTAGCAGCAGTGAAATTGGCCGATAGTTGGCAAAGATTTCCGGATCCAGGGTAGGTTTCTTTAGAAGGGCTCTGATCATGGCCCGTTTCCATGGAGAAGGGACAATCCTGGTAGACAGTGAAAGATTAAGGAGCTCAAGAACAACTGAGCTGATAGAATCAAAAACCTGGTTAATAAAAACCGGAGTTATCACGTCACTGGGAGAGCCAGATTTCAGTTGATGAGTATAGGCTTTTAAAGATTCCAGGTCCATGGGGGGAATGGTCTCAATAACTGGACCCGGGGATTTAGCTAAACCATCTGAGTAGGGAGTATCTATCAGTCCTGACGGGGGAGGAAAAGCAGAATAGATGTCATTGATTTTTAAAAAAAAGAAATGAGCCAACTTATTACATCTCCCTAAGGGGTCATCAGAAGGGAGGGGGGGGCTCCGGTGGCTTAAGAAGGTTTTTGGCAATTCTAAAAATTTCCCGAGGGGAATTATGGGCCGAACAGATCTTTTTACCATAATATTCTACTTGTGCCAGCCTGATCTCAGCTGGTGCAGTCTTGAATGGAGGACCAGAGCCACGGAATTAAGGTAACAAACCTAAACCAACAAGTTGATTCCCTGCAACATCCCTGTGGGGCTTTTGGCAGTGGCCCTACAGGTGTGGCACGCAGACCACCTCCCTTAGTAAGCCCAATTGCTGCTGCTCAGATGGCGACGGGTGAGTTAGCTAGACCCTTAGCCACCATACAACATTTTGAGAATAGGGTGTTGATGGAATTCTTAGACATCTTTATAGTAGTTTACATTGATGACATTCTCATCTATTCTGCATCCAAAAGTGAATTTGTTGCTCGTGTATGAAAAGTTCTCTTGGCCTTACCATAAAACCACCTTTATACCTGTTGGACTTGGCCCTTTTTGCAGGATCATCCCTGAACTTTTTGCCTTCCTCCTAGCCTTTTTTTCAAACATGGTTTTGGGACTCTGGGCACTTTAGCACTGTTTAGCAGTGCAAAGTGCGCGTGCACTCTGCCCCCCATAGGCTAACATTGGGACCCCCTCCCCTTATGGGATAACTTCTAAATGGAACAAAATAACTATGTCATGTTTGGTATGGAAATAATAAATACTGCGCAATGGTGTGCGCAGATTTATTTTCACTATTTTAGGAATGCCACTTTTAGAAGTTGGCATTTCTGTGTGCTATGTGCCTGCCGGATGTGTATTGCATGTCTGGTTCTAGAAGTGACCGGGGCTGGTGAGGTGTGCGTGGCTCCAGGGAGGGCAGGGTGAGTCAGAAGATCTGTAATTGAAGTAGTGGGAGTTGAAGTCCCCTGTCCCTGAATAGATCTGTGCCTGCCCTGTACAATGCTGGCTCTGACCCCCTATGGTGTGTCTGATGACCCAGCCACAGCTCATAAAGGAGGAGGGAAGCCTGGTAAACAAAGTGATTGACACCCCTCCCAGAGCCAGTTGGGACTGGAACCTCCAAGACCCTTCCAGAGGCTTCTGGAAGGGGGCGGACAAAGGAGAAATGTAATATAAATAGAGGGGCTGTGACCCCATGTTGTTGTTGTTGTTGTTGTTGTTGTGCTTGTGCTTACTTGGAGGGTACACTCTGCCAGGGGGAACGGCAGTGGGACGCAGCTGCTGGCTACTGGGGGTCCCTTCGTGCTGGCCTGCCTGCGCCCAACTCTGCCCCTCTGCCTTTCACTGGACCAGGAAGAGACTTTGCAGGAGTAATGGCTGCTGCGCTGGAAGGATTGCCTATTTGCTGTGCCTGACTGTTCCTAGGAATTGCTGCTCTGCCTAGTGTGCTGTCCCCCGGTCTGCTGACCTTGCCCATCCTTGCCTCTACATATTGGAGCTCTGCCAGATTTCCAGCGCCTCGTGAGTGCTGTATTTCAACTGTCCAGGACAAGAAGGGGAACTGGTGGCCTGTAGCGCGCTGCTACAAAGTCTGTGAGGGGAATCCCGGCATGTGGGATTCCCCCCTGCGCTCCTGAGGCCCACCCCGCATTTTTCTGCATTCTTTTAAAAGAGCGGGTGCCCACCTAACATATTTTTTCTCTCTAACGGTTGCCTACCCCGTTTTATGCCGATTTTACAGAGCCGGTGCCCACCCCGCGTGTTTGCGCTCACCAGCGGGTGCCCATCCCGCATCTACCTTTATTTGGAAGCGGGAGCCCACCCCGCGTTTCACCGTAAGGAATCACAGCCGCTACCCAGGACAAAGAGGAGACACGGCCGCCACGATCGTGCGGCGACCAGGAAGCCAGGCAGGGTTACGCCTGACTGTGGGCGGGGCTCCCGAGAGGAAAGGGAAGCCCCGCAAGTTACCTGGAGGAGGACCGGAGCCTCGAGGATGCCCGGCCAAAGTCCCACTTAGCCGGCGCCTGCCCCTGCCACTGGAGGAAACCAGAGAAGCCCGCACCAAGCCTCGGTGAGTGGGGCTGGGGCCGTTCTTTTCATTGTTGGGGCTCGCAAGGCACCTGGGCAGGCATGCCTGTCTTTCTTGAGCGGTCCCGCAGGAGAGAGGGCCACTCCAACGTTGGGGCCAATTCTGTTCCCAGAGTCCCGGAGTGGGGCTCCAGCGTGGCCCTTGGTGCCAGTGTCCCTTTGGCTACACAGCGGCGCCGCAGCTGCGGGCCGCTGCAATGTTTTGGGGCAAAGTCTATTTTTAGAATCCTAGAGAGGGGCTGCAAAGGCACAAGGGTACCCAGGCTACTTTGGCACAGCTATACCGCCCGTTAGCAGCAGCTGCAACGAGGGGAATGTTTGTTTTGACTGCCAGGTTGTGCCTCTGCCATTACAGCATTCTCAGGGGTGCACCACTAATGTTATGGGCAGTGTATTTAGACTGCTGAGGTATGCATAATGTATTTGCACCTATGGGTAGGCCTAAGGTCACCCAATGAGATGCTATGATTATGCCTAATGCTAATGTGCGTGCCTAATATCATGTTATGGTGTTTTAGGTTCATGCCTGATCTAATGTGTTTATGATGGTGTTTTAGGTTCATACCTGATCTAATGTGTTTATGCCTCATGCTAATGTGATAATGCTAAGTTCATGATCTTGCCAGTAGTTACTGGTTGTTTTGCATTTATTGGTTGTGTTTGTTATGATTCTGATAGTGGCCCGATTGGCGCTGTCTTGTACATAACCCCCTGTAAATTGCTACCTGGTGCCAGGGGGCACAGTGTATAGATATGTGATTGTACTCTCATGTGTTTTGAATAATACAAAGGCCATTTTTGTATAACCTTGTGTGGAGCCTCCTTTATAGTGTGCCTAGGTTTTTGCAGCTGTGTGTGTGTGTTGCGCAAATGATTTACACATTGCCTCTGGGATAAGCCTGACTGCTCCTGCCAAGCTACCAAGGAGGTGAGCAGGGGTTATCTTCGGTGTGTAACTCCCTTGCCCTGACTAGAATGGGTGTTTCTGCCTGGCTTTGGCGCAAGTCCTAGCCAACCAGGAATCCCCGTTTCTAAAAATACCAAAATAGAAAAATGTGAATTTCATGTCACCTCAGTTCAATTCTTGGGGCTCATCATATCCTCCTTAGGGCTGATGATGGATGAATCCAAGGTGCAGGCCATCCTACAACGGCCGGAGCCTAACAATGTGAAACAGGTGCAGAGATTTATGGGGTGTGTGAATTTCTATAGTCGCTTAATTTCCCATTTCTCCACTCTCGTAGCAACTTGTACTATGCTACTCTGAAAGGGACACACGTTTTGTTGGTCATCTGATGCCAACAAAGCCTTTACCCGATTAAAGCTAGAATTTACGCTGCCAATTCTTCTCGTACGGGAGGTACGAGAAGAATAGGTAAGGGACAGCTGCACCCTGTGCCGTTTTTTTGACCATCAGCTTTTGGCTGTCAAGGTCACCTTCCAAGAATCGAGGCACTATCTTATGTGGACCCAACACTCTATCACAATCTATATGGACCACCGCAACCTCCAGTTCGTAAAATAAAATCAGTCAAGGTTCTAACCCCTCGACAATTGCAGTGGTCACTCTTCTTCGTGGACTATAATTTCGTAATAACCTATCGACCAGGTGTGAATCATCAAAAAGCGGATTCACTATCCAGGCCCGACGATGCAGGGGAAACACCGATAATAAGCCTGAATGAATCCAACCACTCTTGCAACCCGCTAACTAAACTTCTCTTGCTTTCGCTTTCCCTACCCCTTTGGAATCTAAATTATGGCAGGATACCCAGCAGTTAGATACATCTGCTTTTTTAACCTCAGATCCTACACGACAACTAGTTTAGGACCAATTTCTTCATAACAAGGCCCTAAACCTGCCTCTGAAAGACCTGCAGGAGGAAGCTCTGCAATGGACTCATGTCAGCCCGTTAGCCGGGCATCAAGGAGTTGCAAAAATCTAGGACCTGTTGAAAAGATCCTTTTGGTGGGACTTGAATTTGAAAGACGGCAAAAGACTAGTATCCACTTGTGAAATCTTCAAAGGACTATGGGGTTCATCCCACAAACCGGCTAGGCTTCTGCAGCCTTTACTGAACCCACCATACCCTTGGCACACCATATCTATTTTATAAAGGATCTCCAGAGAGATCAAGGCTATAATGCCTTCCTAGTGTTCATGGACATGATAACAAAGATGTGTCACTATGTTCCCTTGCGGGGGCTGCCGACAGCCCTCAAACTAGCTGATCCGTTCCTATAACACATTGTGCATCTGCATGGTTTGCCCTCTAACATATTATCTGACCGTGACCGCTCAATTTATATACTGCTTCTGGAAAGCCTTTTGTAAGGTCTTGGGGATAACCCTCTGTTTATCCTTAACATACCACCCTGAATCAGATGAACAAACTGAGTGTTGCAATGGCGAGTTGGAAAAATTCCTTTTGTTGTCATGCTAAAAAGCAAGAGTCATGGGTCTCCACTCTCTTGCTGGCAGAGTTCTGTCATAATAATGCAGTGCACTCCCCCACCAGCTTCTCACTCTTTTTTGCTGTCACAGGATCTCACCCTAGGACCCTTCCAATTCTAGATCCCATTGTCCCCCCTCCCCAGTATAGATGAATGACAGTCCAGCTTACAAGAAACTATGAGGCAGTTCATTCTTAACCTCTCACGGGCCAATGCAATTTACAAGTATCATGAAGATCTCAAAAGGCAGAAGCCACCCTTCTACCACATCGGAGACCTTGTCTAGCTCTCATCCAGAAACCTGCATCTTCGAGGGCATAGGAAACTGAAACCATGCTAGACTGACCCTAATCTCGTGGAAAAGCTTGTGGGACCCAACGTTGTGCGTTTGACTCTACCAGCCCACATGAAGAATAAACCCCAACTTTCATATAACCTTGATTACACCTTCACCCCGGGTACCAAGCTTCATGCTCTTCCACTATGTGTGGTGATAAACAATTATGAGGTGTATGAGATACAAGCCATTCGGACATGTGGCGTACTATATTACATAATAGACTGGAGGGATATGGGCTTTAGGAAAGGTCATGGGAACTGGCCAAGCAGGTCCACACCCCCCTTTGTTTCACCTGTTCTATAAGTAACATCTTCTAAAGCAGCACCCCGGCCCTGGGCAGGGCCCTAATAAACAGGTACTGTCAGATCTCCTAATGTAGCCACTCTACCGACCATGCCGGCAGACACCTGGTGGCCCTTAGACCCTGTCTCCGGTTCTCCTGGTGTCTCCTCTGGCAGCAGTGCTATACACCTCCCACCGACACTGCCCTACATTGCACTCAGGGTTCCCCGGTACCCTTACCTCCATGGTAATACTGGGAAGAGGGAACGTGAGGGAAGGGTAGGTTCAACACCAGGTAAAAGTGGTCCTGTGTGCGTGCTATGTGGATTGGTGAACTGGTGGTGTGAGCGCTGGGCAGGGGCTTAAGAGAGGGACACTGTCAGAACTCCTCGATTAGCCGCTCTACTGACCACACCAGGGACACTTGGTGGCCCTTAGCATCTGGTCTCTGGTTCTCCTGGTGTCTCCCCTGGCAGCAATGCCATACACTTCCCCCCAACATTGCCATATATTGCACTCATGGTTCCCCTGTACACTCACCTCCAGGGTAATACTGGCTGGAGGGAACAAAAGGGTAGGCCCAACACCAGGTAATTGGTGGGCTGGCGGTGTGAGTGCTGTGATACATCAATTAACCCTGCCTCTCAAGCCCAGGGGGCACCCAACGTGGAGATGAGGCCCCTGCGCAAACTGACAGCCTTCTGGCATACCCCTGCGAGAGTTTCTGCAGCTATCTTTGATTCCCCCCAGCATATGTATCCAGGGTTCTCGAACCCTTGTTGCTTCGCATCAAGGATTCCTTGGACAACAGTCCAGCATGTGGAGCGCTCCTGAGATTTTACCCAATGTAATTTGTCTTTGGCCTATTGGTCTTTAGTGATAAGAACTGCTGCTATTGTTTTGCTTGCCAGGGGATATCGTGCACATGTTCCTGTCGACCCTGAGGGAGAGCAGGGTGCTAAATATTTAGGCCCTACCAACTACTGACAGTGTGAGGGCCTTTACAGTTTTCTGAGTACAAGAGACTTCTGGAGGGTCCAACTCTCCAGCAAAGTAAAGTTTGGCCATGGGTTATTAGAGAAAACACATCTGTGGCACAGCTATAGCAATGTTATATCACATATGTGTGTCCTTTGTTCTACCCCTGTTTATGAAAGTGTGATAACGCGTGTCTCCTTTTGTTCCAGGTGCAGTAACCGGGTGCTACCCACATTAAGAGAAGCCGTAGGGCACCACAGTAAGGTAGTAGGCAACAGTGTCCTAATTGGATGTAACGCTGTCTTGGCACATGTGTGTGATTTTGGAAACTTGATAGCCTATCTATGATGTGACAATGGGAAGTGCTGTGAATCAAGTGTATTTGAGGCTGCTTGGTTGGAAATCCCCAGGAGACCCTCATATTATTTTAGCCAATTAGTTTGGTATATAGTTTTAGCTAATTGTTTTAGTTTATAGTTTGGTCCAGACCCCTTCTCCTTGTGCACATCCCAACACCACTGCGTATATCCTAGCAAGTAGATGGTGGAGTGGGTGTGAGAGAGAGTCGTCAATGCTGCCCCCACAGCAGCTAGATCACGACCCTCGTTGGAAGGTAGCCTGCTCAGCAAGACTGACGGATCTGACAAAGGGTTCCTGTGGCTAAACCTACCCATGTGCGAAATTTACAAGATTGCTGAAGTCATCAGCCATAATAAAGCTGGGCTCTGAAAGCTGGGAGTGTGTGAGAAAAGTATACTATGGCAATCCTAATATCCTCCCACATTTAACACTAAAATCCAGGTTCAGGCAGCCACTATAACCACAATAAACCCAGAGACATACCTTTGGTAGATCAAAAGTAGGGTTTATCCAGCAACCATGTAGTGGATACAAAAAAATGTTTTGGCATTGTGTTTCAGTTCTATCATGTGTATCCCCAATGTCATATATTAAGCCCACTCACAAAAGGCTGGTGGAACAAATGTAGGGTTTTCCAGCAACCAGACAGTGAGTACATACAACTGTTTTGGCATTCTGTTTCCATCATTTGAAGTGCACCTCAAAGGTTATATGAAGTGTCAGCAGACCTGTCAAGCAGGATTTGATGTTCAAACAGGATTTGATACTAAAAGGCCAAAAATGATGCTCACAGCCCCTATCATCTATATTGGGTGAGGTTCATAGGAATCATTAATGCTTATTCGGGTCAGGCTGCTGTTTGCTTCTAGGAAGCATTTCACACATTTTCACACCCAGGCTACTTGTATGGGTGAAGCCTGAAAGCAAATACAAATTAGCCTCCAGGAAGTCAGACAGGGAAAAGGTAACTTTCTGAAAGTTACTTTTCCTAATTGTAAGGAAGTGCCTCTTTTTGCATGATCACCCCCAAGTATTTGAACTGATGCTGCCGGTTGTGGTAGGTGGACTGTGTCCTACCAGATAGGCCTCAGTGCTACTGCTCTGACCCTTAACATGTGTATGTCTAATAGGATCACCCACAATTGGCGTAATATAACTTACTTATTAGACCCTAGTACGTGGTACCAGGAGTACCCAGTACCTATAAGTTAAAGTATCCCATGCCTACTGCCGCACTTATTGTGCAACCACGAGTACAAAAAAGCAAAGCCTGACTCCCAGCCCGTCATTGCTGGGTGCCAGAGCATTTTTTTAACTGCTAACTCGACTATGCCATTTAATGAAATGGCAAACCTCAAATCATCCTTTTTAATATTTATACATCACCTCTAAAGAAGGCCTACTGAGCCCTAAAGGCAGAGTGCTTTACATCAAAAAGATGGACATGTGCGTATTGACTTTTTCAGGTCTTGGCATTGCTATTTTTGGTGTGGAAAAGCTAGTGGCCCCTTTGGTGAGTAAAGAGTCACATGCTGACAGGTATAGGCAGTGCTTAATTTGTAAAATAAGAAGTGCAGGTGCTCAAATGTTTTTGTAGGAGGCCAACACCCACTTTCCTGGCTCCACCCATATCCACCATTGGCTCTACCCACTTCCACCATTGGCTCCACCCACTTCCACCATTGGCTCCAGTGATAGGTACCCCATATTGTGGCCTAGATATTGACTGATGAAGTAACATAGGCTAATAAGGGTAAGTCAAAGGCAAGAGAAATGTTTGTGCAGTGCACATCCTGAACTCATGTTTTTTGAAGGAGCGCTCAAAGTGAAACTGAACAAAAAGGTGTTTTGCTCCATGAAGTAAAGTATTTGCCTATGATTACAACATTTGGTCAAGAATAAAAGCCAGATTCTCCACTTTCAAGCTCTGCAATTCACCAATTATAATTAGATGTGTATTTTGCATTGACATCAAAGGTTAACACTTTGTCCTTAATCTATGGGGACATAAAATTAGCGCAGGGGGGACAAGCCGAACCACATTTAATTTTTTGCAGGTTTACATGGTGCGAACCCTGACATGGACAGAAAAAGGAGCACTTCACAACAGGCAGACGAAGTTTGCGTTACACTTTTTTTTACCAGGCACATCCAGATTTGACAGAATTCAAATCTGAGCCCATGGATTCGAACCTGCTTCCGTATGTCTCTCCTTTGCCTTCGCCTCACGTGCAAGCTCCTCAGACTTTCAGCATCTCACCCACGTCTATCGCAAGCACATGCACAAAAATAAGCAGCAAGAACCCAGCGCCGACAGTGGTCTCTCTCTTTGCCTAAGATCACACGATTCAGTTTAGCAGGAAAGCTGGGATTCATCCCCAGAATGATTCTACTGTTTCGCACTATGCAATTCAGCCGGAATGACTAGATGTGCACATCTTTCGGACTTCAAGGGTTAACGCTTTGTCCTTAATTCATGGGGAATGAGATTTGAAATTTAAAAGTGTTTAAGAGTTGTGCTGTGTTGGAAATCCTGAATTGATGAGCTGATGACCTTCATTTTAAAAAGATTTTGTGCCAGTAGAGACTTCTTACGCATAGTAATTCATGTGGGGGCGCGCTGCTATTGAGCATTCTATACATTAGCAGCAGCACAAATGAGGTCCACAAAAGGGCCATACAAGGAGACACTGGAGAAAAGTGATTTCAACAATGAGACTGAGCTAAATATGCTATACAGACTCCGGCATATCATATAACAATTTGGGATCCAGTGCACAGAATTATCTTACATTAGGGGAGCAATCATTTAATCTCAGGGATAATTTTTTCAAGGTCTTCAAGTTCAAATAACTATATCTTTATTTTCATAGTAAGCACTTTACATGGGTCTTTGATGCTTGCACTCCACATAATAAAGCCCGAAGACTAGAGCACAGAAAATGGCCCTGATGCAGGACTTAATGGATACCAATTTTAAGTAATGAGAGTAATGGGAGGCATGGGAAGGCTGTTCACATACGCCAACCAGCTCCAGAAGAAAGTAAGACGAAGCAACAAAAAATAACATCCTGCTTCGCTCTTCACCAGCAGATAAGTTTGCCTACACCTCCCCGTATTGCGTCTTCTAGTGCTTAGTATAAAAGTGACACCACAGCTGAAGAATTCCATGTAATAACAACTCAAATAAGTTCAGTTCAGTTTCAGTTAATGAACCAGTTTCCTGTAGGGAAGAAATTTTGGAATACAACCTAACCTCCACTACCACCACAAGCACCCACATAGACACAGGCACCTATTATGCAACCTCGATTTAATCAATGAATTAAAGGCTATGGTTGTGACTTGGATTCGATTACTGACCCAGTCCAGATGAAGAGTTAGACTCAGTTTCAGACGCAGGCATAAGATTCTAGCTTGACACAGCCCCTGGCATCAAAACCGAAAGTACTTTTGCTAACACGATGCGTCTACACCAAATAATGTACATATTGACGTGGCTCCAAGTTACCCAGTTCTTGCAGCAATAAGCAAAACATGAACTAAAATATCGGACACATTGATTGAAAAATCTCTGTCATTGGTCAATCAGACAGCATTGATAAAATAATTTTCTCTGAGCATGCAGATAATAATCACTCAACTCTGTTCCTGTTAGGCAGGCTGCTGTGCAGATTCATTAACTGATCAGGCCCTGGCCTGCCTCGCCCTCACACTGGTGCGTGCTGCTTAGGCTGCGCACCTTTATTTATTTTAACTGATAATTAGTCCTACCACCAGGCCGTGCCTCACCTGGTGCTGTGCTGCCTGTTTTAAGTAACTAGGTAGTGGTAACCAACGTCGTCCAGATCGCGCTCGCCTCTCACTAGACAGAGCGGCCGGTTGAAGAACCCAGTCCACGATGACTCGGTGAGGTGCGGCGTGCGGGTATGCTGGGGCGTGGTGGCAAAAAGCAGCGAATGCGCGCGCATTCCATCCTAAAAAATATCTGCGCACACTGCCTGCAGCCGCGCACAGCCCCAACCCCCGCAGAAGACCATCACCAAAGCCCTGCCCAACTCAGTGTCCCGCCCACTGGGCCGGCAACACTGAGCCGCAGCCGCTGCATTCAACAAGTCAAGAGATTCAGATCAATGAGATCATACTAGAAGTACGAAGTAAGTGAGAAAAACTAACTTGAACGTGTGACTCGTGTGGTGTGACTGAGTCGTGAAGCAGTACGTAACAAACGTAACACTAACAGTCACAGCAACTTACGGTAGAGCAGCAGTACAGCACTCACTCTGTGCCAAGTAATTACTATAAAATCAATTACGTGCACTAAACGTCTGTAGACCCGGCCCTGATAATTAAGTGCCGGTGCTAAGCACCGGCACAAATTAAGCACTGGGTATAGGACTAATAAATATGATACTTCAAGGTATCAAACAAATTGTTGCATTACACTTGAGTAGATGCTCAAGTTGAATTTAATGTCACTGTCTCACACATGTCAACTTTAGAAAGTTACTGATTTGTTGCCCAAAGTTTTCCAGTGACCATTTACAGTTGCACACAAGCTGCTGTCCTCGAGATAGCCTTCTGCCCTTGTGGCAGGATGGCCAAACAGACGTTCTTGTGAGGGAAAGCCGCCTTTGAAGGGCAATTGGTAGTCACACAAGAGGGGCTACTCTCTTGTTTTAGCAGACAGGCTGGCATCTGAACATAGGAAGAAGCTGTTGCCAAACCATTTTTTTCATGGGTGTGTAGCCCCCAGTTAGCCACACCCCAATGATGGGCTAGGGAGCTCCCCACACCAAGAGAAGGGTCCTGCAATGTTGGAAGTGGACAGAAAGGTGCATTTGACCACTTACTTTACAGTAAGTGGTCACTAGGCAGGAGAGGAACTGGTAGCCCATTGACTAGTTGTTGCTGCTTTTCCCAAGGGCAAGAACTGGCAACCCTAGCACCCAGACCTCATATCACACCTGAACTGGAGAGAGGACCACAGAAGGACTACCCTGCTGTTCCCTGGACCCAGCAAAGAAAGGCTGCACCAAAGACTGGACTGCACCTGCTGCTCCTCGGCCTTGGAAAGAGACAAACGTGCCTGTGGAGGAAAAGTCGTTCCCGAGCACCAGACAGAGATGGTTACTCCAATGGTCAGTTGGCTTACTTCTTGTTACAGCTACAGGGCCATAAAAGCTGGAGATGCCTGTCTTGGTGAGTTGGCAGCCAAGATCACTTAATCACCGCTGACCACCGAAGTGCAGCCTAGGAGATCTCGTCACTCACGTTAAATGAATATTTTACTAAAGCATGATGTGGTAGTGTCATTTACAGACGGTAAATTTCCAAGAAATGGCCCAAAACCTTCCCACTACATTGCAGCTTTACTGATAAAACAATATATTGCATTAACAATCTGTGAAATTGTGTTTCAGAAAACATTTATCATTTGAACATTACCAAGTAAAGTGTTATGATTTGTTTTTCATCCTAATAAAATATTTTTACATCGAAGCACATAAAAAATGGGCTTTCACAACTACTGAAATATTTTTTGAAATGTTTGTACAGTTGACTTACTAGCTATTTAAATGTGTGTTAGGGAAAACATGATACCCTACAGTCTTTCATTTCATATTTCATACAACAGGCCAGACAGTTCACTTAACAAAATCCTGGAACTCTGCAGTAAAAGAAGTTAAATTAATTGTAAACTGACTTCTGTCTCTGAACACAGAGCAAATGTGACAAGATAAAAACAAGATTTAAAGGCATCTTTATTGCTCCCTCACTTTCTGAATTAACAGAACACCTGTTCTTTGTCAACTTGCCAGAACAGGTGAGTAGTTTCTAAATATAGCTCGACCTGATTAAATCTGACTTGCCATAATGATTGGTGAGTAGATTTTCCAAGGCCTGGATAGTGCGCTTATAGCCTCTTTCAAGTTACGTATTGTGGCTAACCCTAAACCATGAGTCTCTGTAGATTACAATGATATATTGTACTAAAATAAAAGCTGGGATTTATTGTTTCATCCCTGTGGATTTTATTGTCACCGAGGTATCTATTTAAAGATTAAAATACAACCTACTTTTATAAATTGGTGTTCGATTTTAATTGTATTGTGGTGTCTTATTTAACTTCTCTGGACCTTCTAATGTTTTACACTTGTTCCTTTGAAAAAACCAGACTGCAGTGCGCCACAGCTACCAAGGACTGAGCTATGGTTTTACAACTGAATCTGACTGGACCGGATACGGGTTTGTGACTTTATTACATGGTGAGGTCACACAACTACACAATACAATAACATTTCTTTCCTCACAGTAATATTTATTCAAAATCAGACTTCACCCTTTAATTGGATTTTTAATAACTATTAAAAATAGTTGTTTAATTTTTTTTCTAACTAGTCACATTCCCAAGATTCAGTATTAGGATTTTTAATCTGTACTCTGGTTTTCTACATACGACGGCTAGGCCTGCCAGAGTGAAAAATAGCTTTTGGGTGCTAGTCACTGTAAGGAAATATCAGCATTAAATTTCTAAATGTCTTTCTTTTATATCCACTCCTGAGTACTAAAATCAACCTTACCTCCCTTTACCTCTACCCACCTCTAAACTCTAAAAGCACCCTTACCTCCCTTTACCTCTACCGCCCCAAACCTGTATTTTCTAAACACTAAAATAACCCTTTTTTTAAAAATACCTACGACACAATCCTGCCTCCTACTTTAACACTCTCCTGCATTCACACTAGCACCTAAATATTTTGGAGGTAGTGTTGTTTGTTTTATGCCATTCAGTATGACTGCTAGGCACCTTCACCTCTTTGTTAATTTGTCACCTCCTCCCCCTCCATGCCCTAAACTTTAGGTCATGCCTGAGACAGCATATGCACTGAACCTAGCTCACAGGAGGCTAAGAGCCCACCTATTGCTTACCATTGGTTGGCTTCATTGTCACTCTCATTTCCTTGTTTCTCTTTGGTCAGCGAGTGCCAGCTTGACATCCTCTTTGTGTGTTAGTCCTCTACCCTGGAGCATGGCCCAAGTACTGCTTCCCTGGCACAGTGTCCTTCCACTGCTTACCATTTTCAGAGATACTTTTTTTCCTTTTACTTGCACCCCTTTCCTCCCTAACCCCTCCCACGTTGTTGCATTTACGACCCCTTCATTACCTGTGTTGTTGCTTTTCCATTCCACATCCAATCTCTTCCACCCTCCTCTTTCGTTGATTGCCCCCTCCTGTAGCACAAAAAAAAGTCTATGCCATCGGGTTTCAAGACAGATGCTGTAAATATACAGACGGCTCTGTATGGCCTTTTTGGTGCTGTCTTCATATGGAACCAACACAGTGAACTTCAGCTCTGATGTCAGATAGAGTTTTATTCTTTCAATTTATTTTGTGTATTTGTAAGTTTCAAACATCGCAGTCATGCCATGATCCTTCTCGCTTTTGATAATTTCAGACTGCTTTGAATGGACTGCAGCCCTTACACCCATATCTAGATGACGGTTATCATTTATTTTTGCTATTACTGCTTAATTTGTGCAATGCCCAGAAACCTCAGCATTTCCTACACACATTAAGAAAGACATGCATAAACGTGTACTTTAATTTCTTGTTGGTTTACTTTTGCTGACAAAGTGGGATTGCCATTTGTTCCTGAAAACGGTTTTTGTGAAATCAGATAATAATGCCATACTAAGAAAACGGATCATGGTCGCATCACAATACTCTGTTTTCTAACTTTCTCACCATGCTGCGCAGGAGCTACGCTGCTGTACACCATGACTAAAAGACCTTAATACAGCCAATAGCTCTTGCATCAGCAAGACCTATTGACTTTGCAAATGCTTGTTCCTTCAAAGCTTTCTCTTCCCAAATATTAACAAGTATGGATTATGGAACGCTGTTGTACATAGTGTGTCATTATTTTACCATTGTAAGATGGCCAACATGTTGGTTTTAAATGAGGTGGTCATGCTGGAACTTTAAAACAACAATAGATTATGTACAATACCACTGCTAGACAGATACCCACTGCTATGTTTAGTGTTGGTTTGGCAAGCATATTCTAGCTGTGATAGATGGCAGCATGCTTTCTTTTTTTTACTTGTATTCTTTCAATTTATCTTGCATAATCTGTTGAATTTGTGTGAGTTTTATTTGAGCTGTTTCAGAGGATGAATGAAATAATACGTCAGTGGATGGATGAATGGATGCATTAGTGCAAAGATGAGTGACAGTGTGCACATGTGATTTAACCCCTTCGACGCGCATGACGGAACGGTTCCGTCATGCACGCCGGTTGCGCTGTGCGCATGACGGAACCGTTCCGTCATGGCCCTGCCCGCGCACGGAATCTTCAGCGTGGCGCGGAAATCCGCGCCGCGCTGAAGAGGTTAATTTTGGAGTTCCAAAACCATTCAAAGACACAAAAGCACTTTCATTCATAAGCCAGACCTATTGAACATGCCAATGCTTGTTAGATTTGGTGTGCGTGATCACTAGTGTCACAACTAAAATTTAGCAGAATCAATAAACACTAAGGGGGCAAATACGATGTTGATCGGAAAGGCTCCGAATGGGATTCGGATTCGCCGAATCCGATTTGGAAGCTATGTTTCCGAACGAATCGGATACATTTCTGAGCGACGTATTCGGGCTGTCCCATTTGGTTCCTAAGGGCATTCAGACAGCATGAGTCGTTCGGAGCCAAATCGTACAGCTCTATGGACATGATTTCCGACCAAGAGATTACGATGTCTGATTTTGACCGCGTTTCCAAATTGGTTTGCCTGACACTAAATGGCAGTCAGAATCAGACTTTGGGGCCTGTAGCAGGCCCCCATTCACTCAGAGGCTCCCTGTTGCGACCCGTGGGGGTATCCATGGGACCCCTCTTTACAACCATGCACAGTGTAGCAAACACCATGGGGTGCCTGCCACAGGGTGCAAGGTATTCCCCAGCCAACCCCTTTTTTCAATGGGAGCCTGTGTTCTCTTCGGAACGCAGGCTCCCATTGAAGTCAATGCGAGTCCGATCGAGCGATGTTGGGAAGCAACGTAATCGGTTGGTCGGACTCGCAAAACCCGATTTGTTCGGGAACGATTCCAAAACCGATTCGGTCAGAAGAGTTTCCGACCGACATCGTAATTGGCCCCTACTTACATTGCCACACTGTTGCTTTGTATGCCGAAGCAAAGCTTGTACTGCTGCTGTCCTATTTGTTTTGTTAATATCCTGTGATGGGGAAAGCTTGTGCTGCTGCTGCTCTGGCTGTACTTGTCCTTTAAAGTATGGAAACTTAAACTCTTACAGCCTAAGGTGTGGTTGTTCTCTGAAGAAAGGTTTGTAGTATTTTCCCTTCTGGGACCAGTTTGGTTCTCCCTTGGATGCACATATTAGCAGCCCTAGGCTGTCTTTGCTTCGCAAAGCCACATATATTACATTCGCTTTTGTGACATGATATTAGTTTAGTAATACGCAGCACATATTATTTGTTATTCAGCGACTCTTCTTGGAATTTAGTGTGAACATTTCATACAAGGTCGAACAACATGGTCTACTGTTTTCTATGCCCGGTCCGCAACATCGCCTAACATTTTAGACGCAACACAGTACCGCAGCTGCAAGTATCTAAAACAACAGTTCTAAAAATATAAACTGCTTCCCAACCACTTGGAGGTTAGAGGGGAGAATTCTAGCAGAGAGACCAGTCTTAGAATGGAGGCAGCAGCCTTGCATAAACTGAGTTTACACCTATGATGTGAACCACCTAACCACACTTACAAGTTCTGTGCTAATCCCAGAGATCACTAATATATCCCTGTTCTCACACAGTGCCATGGTTGGTTTGTTCACTGTTTACAGCCGGTTAGTAATGTTGATTGTTTTTCTTGGTTGTATCTGTTTACTAATCACAGCAAACCTGCTTCAAAAGAGACTACGATAGTTACAATAAATATATTGGAAACTTCCTATGTGTCTTTTCTCGGTTTACTATGGAAATGCATGAGTGAGACGAAAGGCGATGATCTGCTTCCACGGTTCTCTTGGGTACTAGAGGTTCATGTTCTATGTCTTCCAAAATCCCCTGTTACTTTGGAACTGTTAGGAGTGCAGGTGAGGCACTGTGAGCTAGTCGGATTTGGGCGACAGGTACTGACGCGGTAGACAGGCTTTGTCCCTACATTCTAATGACCTGTTCTCCCAAGGCACAGTTCTGTTTCCAAACAGAAGTCCTGCAACAGGCAATTGCCCTATCTTATGAAAAAACTAATTTTATATTAAATGCATTTGCATAACATATGCTATGAAACAGGGACAATAATTATTGCGAAATCCCTATAGTTTTGAAGAAGGCTCCCGAACTCAGAGAGGCTAACATTCAAGCATCAAAACAGGTCGACGAAAAAGAGAATTAGGGTTTAGTTCTGTAACCTCCTGTTTATAATTTTGTGGTAGGGAGACATCAGGAAGATACTTTTATCTCACTCACACACAATTTTCATAAAATCTGACAAATCTTTACAAAGAACATAGCACTGATAAGCCATAGCCAAGCAACCAATCCAAAGTCGTCGACACAATTGCATGAATGCAGACCAAGTAAACTAAGAGGTGGACTATTGTGTTTTTGGACTGAAGAAAGTTATGTTTCAAGTTTATCAAACAAGGTAATGGGTTAACTTACAGGCAATCCAAAAGCAAGCGGTGATGAAGCCACCTGAATAAGCTGACAAACCTTACTTATAAAGCATAGAGCAACATACAGTTGATGCAATACTCAGAAACAGCTTTGACTGGATTTAACTCCACCTTTGGAGGATAAAGACAGGGAACGTAGCTCCTACCAAAGGTGGAGCAAACGCAGGCTTGCCCCCAGCTGCACTAGGCAATACATGGGCACCATCGCTTTCACCAACGCCCTGTTGAATAATTGCAGAGGTATTGTCACAAAACTACCTCTTCTGAGCAGAATTTGTGTGAGTGCAGAAATATTGTCATGAAGACCCCTCTTTTGGGCCCATTTTCTTGGTTGAGTTGAAATATAAAAATCGTAGGATCACGCTGTAAGTCAGGCAAGTCTCATGGTGGCACCCGTCAGCACCCCCTATTACCTGCAACCCTGGACTACTTGTTAATAGAAACCAACTCCACCTTATAACCCACGCACCTAAAATAATCAACATACTCAGATACACCCCTTCCCCACTGAAGAGCCCATGCAATTCCACATCCAAAGCAATTGCCTGGTCTTTCCGCCAACCCTGTGCTACATCCTACCTTCGCTATCCTGAACTATATCAACCACTTACTCCGCCCCTATTGTATATATCTCCCTATATTTATTTTGCTATCTTTCTTATGCATTCCTGGTGGAATGCTGTCTGTCCAAACTTTGTAAAGCGTACTGATGCCCTTGAGTCAAAATTTCGGGATTTTTTTTCTCGAAAAACATAAATAAACTCCGTCATATCAAACAAATTAGCAACAGAGATTAGTCCACAACTTGAAAAAATGGTTCCCCTCATCCTCAAAATAGCCATAAACCTAATTGTGGATGAGGTTATGTCTTACAAAACCAAAGCACCTGTTGCCAATGAATGTATTTTTTGACCCACCTGCAGAAAAAACACATAGTTGGTTTTGATCTGACTGCACGCACACATGTTGCTTTTGACTTGACTTCATGCACGCACACACCTAAAACCAACCACACGTGTTGCTTTTGACTTGACTGCGCGCACCCACCTACAACTAACCAGGCTATGTACTTTAGGTGTGTGTCTAGGTCACATATTTCAGCTGCTCAGCTGCACACCCTGATGGGGAGTGTAGAATGTGTAAATTTTATGTTGCAGGCAAAGAAATCGACCAGGCTACTGGCATTCTATATATGCCCTATTGATAAAAGTTACCCACATTCTGCTAAGAACCCTTATATAGTGTGGACAAATTGGTAAAAATATGAGGACGCAATGGAACCCTACCTTCTCAACAGGCTGTGGCTACCGAGGGCTCTCTAAATTGTGATATCTTTACGTCATCTGGAACCCATTAAGGGCTATGAACTTACTCAAATATGCCCTGAATCGACCCTTGAGCGATTAACTGCACAAGTACATTCTCCTTTATTGAGTGACAAACGTTTTGCTGTGGTGCCACAAACATAGCCAAATATGTTCCATAAAACTAGCCAGTTACAATCCATCAAACACTCACCCATGCCACCTAAGTGACAAGCACCTTTGCCTTATAAAACATTAAACGGCTATACTCCTCCAGAGGATGCGATTGCAACCCTTCTTTGTGGTTCAGATCTCAACCAGCTCTGCACATGTTTTCAGAACGTACAGCTCCACAACTATGCTCAACAAAATGCAGACATTGGTTAAATGATGACGACAAGCCCCTCAGTGGAGAAGGCAATCCTCACTTCCAGTCAAGTTTCCTATGTAAGGCATATATGTCTCATGCAAAGGACCATCAGCACTAAACTATCTTGACGGTGCATGGTGATTAATGTCTTGAACCCTGCCAGGGGATGCAGTAGCAACCCTCCTTTGTGATGGACTCAAGAAGAAACCATACCCATCACATACCCATCAATCTCCTGCCGGCTGAAAATACAAGCTTGCAAAAGCACTTATTTGAAAGTTCATTGATTAGAGTGACTCACTGCAGCTTGGCACACAACCTGAAATGTTGCCATCTGTGAGTGATACCCTTGCCTGAGGTGCCCCCTCCAGTTCTGGGCCTCAGAAGTGGTTTCTGCAGGTGTTTTCAGCTAAAATCGACACCATGACACCTTTGCGCACCTGGAACCGACGCAGTGCCCTTCGATGCCGATGCAGTGCCAATTTGATGGCAACGGAGGTCCCTACTGCAGAGTTTGACAATGACGCAGCGCTGATCTTTTGACACCGACTTCGAGGATTGCCATCAAATCATCGAACCAACTGCGTGGATCAGAACCAACGCAGTGAAGCCTTTGATGCTGAACCTTGCTCCATACACAGTGCTTTATTAGCGGGCCCTCCGTGGGTCCTGTAGCCGGCCTGCTCTCCATAGCGGTTGTTGAACTTGGGATTTACCCCGGTCTAGTGCAACCTCAAGTAACCTTTGAGCACTATTGACTTCTGAGCACAGTTTTTTTATTTAATCTTTAAAAATGTATATCTCAACTTCTACTGATTGGAGTTTTGTCATTGTGATCTTGTTTTGCTCAGATAAATATTCTCTATTTTTCTAAACTGGCGTGGAGTCTTTTTGTGATGTTTTCACTGTGTTACTGTAATTTAAGTGTTGCACAAATATGTTAATCATTGCCTCTCACGTTCAGCCTGACTGCTCTGTGCCAAGCTACTGGAGGATGAGCACAGATCAATTTAGGTTGTGTATCCGACTTGCCCTGACTAGATTCGTGGCTCCTGCTTGGACTGGGTGTATACTCTGCCAACCAGAAATCTCAGTTTCTAACAAGTAATAATAATAACTGTATCTGGGTTTTCAACCGACAACCTCACCACCTGGGTGAACCTTCTTGAGTCAAGTTTTGAAGAGGTGTGCTTGACTTTCAATTTGGGTGGCATAACGCCTAATGGACATCTGGCCCAGGATTCCTATTGAAACAACTCCATATATTTGGTAAGAACTGAGTGATTTGTATCTAACTTAAATAAGTATATGACTACCTTTGGCATAATTTCTAGTTTGCCATTGAATGGTGTTGTTCAGACAATCTTACGTATGCGTCATGCTGCCTTGAGTCCTATAACAAACTCAAACATTAGTGTGCTGTAAAGTACATCTTTGATATTTAAGTAAAGCTGGTCATGTTGAGATCTGACTGCAAGCTCAACTCCTCCATAGGAGGGCAGCATCTGAAGTAAACATCCCGTGTGAATTCTTTAAACACATATATGATATACAGTGTTGCAAACTATACTACATAAACCCTTGTGAATCTGAGTAGAAATCTGCTTTTCTGTTCTACAGAACTAGGCGTACGTAACTAAAAGCGGGACTGGACAATGATTGATTTTGTGTTAATCAGTAAACTACTGAGTATAGAATTTAGAACGACAGTGTGGAGCCATGGACCACTCATCCTAGTGCGGAGTGGGGTGTGATTGGGTTGCAAATTGGTGTTTTATTTATCCAAGAAACACCAGTCCCAGTGTTACCAATAAATTAACTCACTGTATTCACTTCAATATGTTACTGTATATTAACTATTACTGATGTGATCTGCGGTTGCCCATCCCCAAAAATAACAGCAGTATGTGGTGTAAAAGGTATGTGAGGCCTTTCCAACTGCTAACAAACATATGATAGTTTTACACACATATAAATGCCTGCATGTTTGTAACACAATCCCAGTGTCTCTCAATTTGTCCTATATAACAATTTTGGGGAAAACATGACAAGAGTGGACCATACACAGGACCTAAATAACAGCCAACATTACGGCTGGAGGTCATATATGCGGATATATGTTAGAATCCCAAGACGCTTAATATCCCCATCTTGGCCCTCCATGGTTAGGTGCTAGGTGCATTCCAAGAGAAGGAGTTAAGAAAACAAACCCGAAAGAACCATAAGCAATGTCAACCCTTAGATACACCTACTAGCCAGTAATCACTCACTCACCTTAGTACAAAGACCGCGGACACAGAAAAAAAACAGTAGATCCAAGATGCCTGTGCCCCTCGCTGTGAGCACACAAAAGAGATCAAGCCTAGGGTAGACTAACAGCAGGGGCTCTGAAGAGGGCCCTATTGCCTGATACCCTGCTTGTACAGGCTCAGCCCTAAGCTGCTCTCCGCAGAAAAGGGAGGGGCTATGGGGTTTGCAGACATGTGAAGGCAGTGCTAAGATGCAGTCCTTCAAATATGTCTCTCTGTGGGAGACAGGCAGCTACATATATATTGACATAGAGAAATAACCTTAATCAAAGGAACCAATCACTAGGCAACTGTATAACTAGCGAACAGTAGTACTCTTGGATGTGTCATAGTGCTAAGTGTGGAACATCCAGATGAAGTATGCCACACTAGGTAGGTAAGGGTTCATCATCCTATATGATTACATAAATGTATGGTAATTCCATAAAATATTTGGCTATTTTGTGCCCAGGAATTTTCTCCTTCTCGTTAGTTTATGTCTGTTTGCAGCTAGTGTACAACAGTCTTTTAACTAGTCTCACTCTGTCATTAGAGTGTTAACTACCGGCCCTGTCTGTGCGCGAGAGAATCGTGTGATGTCTCTGCTGGCAATGACACCTGTCCTTTACCTATTGTGTGTGTTAGAGACAGCTGTGCTGCTGCAGTCCATATTGTACCTTTGCTGTTTTCCGAACCTACACAAAAGATAGAAGGATTCAAATTGCCAATGCTTTTTTAAATGTACGACATGAATGAAAGAGTGAACAAAATATGTGAGCAGAGTTTACATTTGTTTTTATGTGTGAAGCAAGTAGTTGTTGAAATCGAATAGACAATTTGTAAAAATTGTAAACATAGCTAAGTGGCATTATGTCAAGTATAAAAACCTTAGCCAATTCCCCCATTTTAGTGACCAGCAATTTGCATGCTGGATTTTCCAGCCCATAATAAAAATGCTAAAAGCAAAACTAGAAGAACCATAATGCAACATGCTGCTGACCGGAAAGCCAAGTTTGGCTGATGGTACCATATTTCATAGTGCCACTTGACAGACTAGCAAAATGCTAAATAAAATGAGGCTCCTGACTTTCTGCCTTTTTTCCTTGTGGGCAATCAAGGGTTAAACACCCTACCGGGTGAGAGGGCAGAGATAGCCTTTGGAATGCAAATGTGAGCATTTCAATGCTAATAGGCTAACTTCAATACTCCTTAGACAAATAAACTGGCATGCTGTGAAGCTGTTATTTTCCAATGTGAGTACCAGTAGCTGTACATGTTTGAAGAGACACTGAAAAAAGAAAAACAATATCTTGGCACACCTCTTGTGGAGTCCATGATGGGCCTAGAATTTATGATTTAGATGGAGAGGCTACTACACAACTTTAATACCTTGAATAGGTGCAGCACATGGTGCAGGTGCTACCCCACAAACGCCGCCATTGAACGCGGAAGCCCTAGTGTGAAGTACCCTCCAACTAATGGTCAGATATCTGGGTTTTTACAGTATCTGATCGCCGATTTTATCTTATATTTATAAAACAAAACAGCACTCCAAGACTAAACAAATATGATAACCACATCCTCACGGTTCACATGTAGATTATATGATCCTACAGCTATTAAATTATCCAAAGAAGGGAACATTAACCATCTGTAACAGCTGGCAATCTCAAGTAAATCCCTTCTGTCAATCTTGAGTAAAATCCTGGTAAAAATAATTTTACAGCCCATTTCTGATACCATGGACAAGCAGTTAAGCAAAAGAACAGTCTGTGTTCCGCAAGAGCAGAGAGTGTATTGATCAGATCCTTCTTCTAAGTGACATCATAGAGCAGTCAACGCAGTTGCAGAGACAACTATGCATCAACTTCACTGATTTTGAGAAAGCCTTTGACAGTATCCACCATGACAGCCTCTGGTGTTTACTGAGAGCCTATAGAATACCACAGTAGATGAGTCTACTCATCAAGAGCTTCTATGATAATTATACCTGCAAGGTGGGAGATAGTGAGTATAGATTTAAAGTCAAGACTGGTGTAAGACAGGGATGCATGATGTCAGCGCTGCTCTTTAACCTACTTATTGGATGGGAGATGTGACACACAATAGAAGACCATGCCAGAGGTTTCAGATGAACCTTATTCTCTACACTGGAGTACCTTGACTATGCAGACAACCTAGCCTTGCTCTCTCACACACACCAGCATATGTAGGAAAAGACATCCCGCCTCAACTTCTAT
Organism: Triturus cristatus; assembly: GCF_964204655.1. Classification (NCBI taxonomy): domain Eukaryota; kingdom Metazoa; phylum Chordata; class Amphibia; order Caudata; family Salamandridae; genus Triturus; species Triturus cristatus. The sequence continues at coordinate 565,176,222 of NC_140590.1, forward strand.
GCACAGCAAGTGGACCTGCAATCAACACAAAGAAATCAGAAGTCATGTCACTCAACATCCCAAACCTTTCACCAATCCAGGTGGATGGAGAGAACCTACCCATGATTGAAGAGTTCATCTACTTTAGCAGTACTATCAGACATGATGGAGGAACAGGTAGTGATCTCAAGAACAGACTGAACAAGGAAAGGAGTGCCTTCAGGATGCTGAACAATGTGTGCATACATGCCAACAGACATGATTTAGAGAGGAGACTCCTGTATTTTACCTGTCTTCCACCTAAAAGTGCCTCTGTTTCAATATACGAGTACGGGAAAATGCTTCCCCAAGTTCTTTTTCCAAAATGTCCCACTTTCTAGTCCTAAAATGTTGGCATGTATGTGTGTGGAGGTCCTCACTGTACACAACACCAAGCTGAGGCTTTACCAGAGTTGCGTTCTGTTCACACTCCTGTGTGGATCAGTATTCTGGCAGATGACGAAAAGTAACATCTTCAAACTGTTAGCCTTCCACACTAGCAGCTTGAGAAGGATCTTGTGCATTTTCTGGCTGCAAACTATCTACAACCAGGAACTACTCACCAGATGCAAGCAAGAGAGCATTGACACCATCATTATGAGGAAAAGATGGAAAAGGACAGGATACACTATCAGAAGAGAACAAGACTACATCTCAAGAACAGTTCCCCACTGGACTCCAGAAGGCAACATGAGGAGAAGCAGGCCAAAGAGTACCTGGAGACAAACTGTGGAAAGAGAAATAAAGGCCTGCACAGCTGGGGCATTAAACAGAAACATGCCCAAGACAGACAGGAGTGGAGTGACTTTGTTTGCTGCCTTGTGTGCCTGGCGGCATAAAAAGCAGTAAGTAAAAATAACTAAAAACAATAAAACACAGCACCTTGTTCTGTGGGCGTCCATTATGTTACGGCAGTGTTTATAACAAAAACAATAAAATATGTCAGCCTAAGTAGGAAGAAGACATGAGACTAACACTTCTTTACATGTCTAAAAATGCACACATTCTCCTAAAAGATATGCATGCCAACATTTTAGAACAGGAAATAGGGAGAATCTATAAAAATATCTAGAGAATGTATTTCTCCCGTTGACTTCAACTCAAAGAGAAGCAATTTGAGGTAGGAGACAACAAACATTTTTGCTTCAAATATCGGGAGTCTTCCGTCTGAATCGGGTCTAATGGCATATATGAAAATAATCTGTAATGAGGCACATTATGGAAATAGATGCAGCCTTGGCACTTTATTCACGACGCTAGGATTTATATCTTAAGCGTTATGTCACTTTCAAGTAATCTCTCTCACGCATTAAACGGCATGAGAAGAAACTATTCCAAGAAATTAATTCTATGTCAGGACAGGAGGCTCCGATTATGCTTTCTCATTTCTTTACTAGAAATGCTCAGCAGCCAAAACACAGTATAAGAAAAAACTACAATACCCATGAACACCAGGGTATGACGTATAACCATAGAGTCCATTGTCTATATAAACCAACATAGCAAGTACAACATCCTCTTTCTTTGCTGCTCCGCAGCCAGTTAAGTGCTTTTGACTTTGTTTATTACGTTTTTATTGTTACATTGTTGCAGCTTTGTTTTATTTCTTATACGCTGCCACGCTTATGTTTCAGCGCGCATTGTTGTCATGGTGACGCTGTCACCGTTATCGGCGCTGTTGTTTTTGTGTCCTTCGCTCGCCGCGTGTATAATTACGAGTGCGGGGAGCGTGTGGTTCACCTCCCGTTACCGGGCGCGTTGCGCCTGCGTATTTGTTTCTGTGGAGAGGGAGTAAGGGGCTCGGAGACTCGCGCTGGTGCTGCGAGAGCTCCGTTTTGTGTAAATACTGGACGGCCGTTACCGCGCATGCGCGGCGGCCATATTTGTTGTTGACAACAGGTGTCTCGCCTGTCAGAATCGACGCTACGCGCCGAGAGCCCACTGCTTCAGTATTTCTCCCCTAATTACGCCCATTTCTTGCAAATTCAGAGGTTTTGGGCTGTATAATTGTGCATAGGCTTTGCCTAGAGTGCTAGCTTTTGTTTACAGCAAGCCCTCCCTCCACATTTGAATTTTATTTACTTGAAGTGTTTAGTTTTATCTACACTTCGGCTTGCTGTGGGGTTTTTCACTCCCCCTTGCATTGTGCCTTTGGCCACTATTGATTTGTTTGTGTGGGCTTTGACTACTGTTACACTTTGTGTCAGTATGGCAGAATACTATGATGAAGAGGAATATTATTATGAGGAAGATCCTTCAGAATCTTTAGAGCAGGACTTGGTGGAAGCTCTTGATCAAGGGGTCCAGCACTCCGTGAATAAGGCGCTTGTGCGCGCAATAAATCCTCTGAAGCGACATTTGTCTCTGTATGCACAGCAACAAGGTTGGTTACCGTCCCGTGCGTCAAAGTCCCCTGTCAATCCTCACAAGGTTGATTTTCAACGATTGGCTAAGTCGCTGTCTTCGGACACGTCTTCTATTGCAGGGGCGGCTGGGACTTCTTCTTCTTTTTCGTCCTTCCATGATCCCGACGGTGATGATGCTTCCTCACCTGAATTTGAACCACCTCCTCGGAAGAGGGCTCGCAAAGAGCATTTTGTTGACGCGCCTTCCACTCCACCCATTCTTACATTTGAACCTTTAGAGATTATGCATCCCCATTCCACTTCCTGGCTACCTTCCCCAGCGGTGGCGGATTACGTCCAATCCCACATTCGCCAGCCCTTTCCTCAAGATGCCCGGGCACGTATGAGATCTGAATGTCCCCGTCCTGATCTAGCAGATCATTTGGCCGACACTCCGGAGGTTGACCCTACCATGGTCACCTACCTGAAAAAGTATGCACGAGACCCTAAAAAGGGTTTGGATAGATCTTGGCGGTCCTGCCAGGATAAACTTCTAGATTTATTGGGCCCACTCACGAAGATGTTGGATTTGGGTGTTCTGGCCAAGGAATCATCGGCTCTGGTCAACCCAGATGAACTCATTCAATGGGCTCAGAGAGCCATATGTCAATTGGGTAATGCCAATTGTGCGCTTTCTTGCGAAAGACGCCGCTCCATCCTTCTTCGCCTGGATCCCAGGTTAGCGGAGCTCTCCTCTTCTGAGGCCGGTCCCTTGGCTCAGGGGCTTTTATTTGGACAACCATTCCTCAAAGAACTTTCAAGTTTTGTGGCCACTTTCAGTGGCCTTGACAAAGCCCAGGCTTCGCTGAAGCGAGCGTTTCGGCCGGTTTTCGCTAAGGCCGGACGTCTCAGGGGACGTTCGTTCGGCCGCGGATCACAGCAAAATTCTCAACGAGGATTTCAGTCCCACAGTGGAGGCGGACAGGATCCCGGTTTCTCCACCCGTTCAAACTTCTATCCTTCCCGCAAGGGAAGGGGACAATTCCGGAAGGGTCGCTTCGGAGGACAACAAGGAGGTCATCACGACTCCAATACGTCAGGTGAGAGTGATTCCTTTTTCCAATGTGGTTTTGGGGGGAAGGCTCCAGTTTTTTCTACACAATTGGCAACTAATCTCCAGCGATGCCTGGATTCTCGAAACTGTTCAGGGCTACAAAATAGAATTTTATCAGCCCGTACCTCAACTTCTCCTTCCTACCCCGTTGACCTTTTCTCTTCAGGATCAGGAGATCATCTCCTCGGAGATCGCTTCTCTTCTCGCGAAAGGGGCTATTATTCAAACTACCCGCCACCCCAGAGGGTTTGTAAGTTCGGTGTTTCTAGTTCCGAAACGAGGGGGCGGTTCTCGCCTCGTCCTCAATCTAAAGGAGTTCAACGGCGGAGTGGTTTACCGACATTTCAAGATGGAAGGGATCCATCTTTTGCGAGATCTTCTCCGAGCGGGAGATTGGATGGTTCGTCTCGATCTCAAAGACGCCTATCTGTCAGTCCCAATCTTCAAGCCACATCGGCGTTTTCTTCAGTTCCAGTGGCAAGGGAGCTGGTTCGAATACCAGGTCCTTCCGTTCGGCCTCTCGTCGGCCCCATGGTGCTTCACAAAACTTCTGAAGCCAGTGGTGGAACATTTACGCGCGCGGGGTCTCCGCCTGATTGTTTATCTGGACGACATTCTGATCTTGGCGGACTGTCCTCACAAATTGACCCTGCAACTCGATTGGACGATCGATCTTCTCCAATCATTAGGGTTTCTAGTGAATCCTCAAAAATCTGTCCTCCTTCCTTCACAGGTGATGGAGTTTCTGGGTTTCCAGGTCAATTCACTCACCTGTCAACTTCTGTTGCCCTCTCAGAAGATTCGTTATATCAAACGGGAGTTGGTGTCGATTATCTCCAAACGGATTGTGTCATTGAGATCTATAGCTCGTGTAGTCGGTCTATTAGCGTCCTCAATTCAAGCGATCTTTCCAGGTCCTCTGCATTACAGGGCATTACAACGGCTGAAGATCCGTCATCTTCAGCAGGGTCTTCGCTATTCCGATCAGATTCCTCTATCAGACGAGGCCAGATGCGAGATGCAGTGGTGGCTGGACCACATGGAGGCCTGGAATGGTCGAGCCCTGTTCGGATCCTCTCCGGAGATAGTGATAGAGTCAGATGCCAGTCGGTGGGGCTGGGGAGCCCGGTGCGGCCCGATTTCAACGGGGGGTCGTTGGTCGCCGCAGGAATTGTCTCTTCACATCAATTGTCTGGAACTCCTGGCGGGTTCCTTTGCGATTCGTTGTCTCACACCTATTCAGGCCAATTGTTGCATTCTTCTCCGCATGGACAATGTGTCCGCGGTTCGTTATGTCAACAAGTTGGGCGGCACGAGGTCCAAATTGTTAGCGGAGATCGCCAAAGATTTTTGGCACTATTGTCTGCAAAGGAAGATCACTGTTATTGCAGAATATCTTCCGGGCCGCAACAATCTGATTGCGGATTGGCATTCACGTCACCTTCGGGATTTCAGCGATTGGAGACTTCACCCCCGCATCTTTCGTTCCCTCAGTCGATTTTGGGGGCAGAGTCACATAGATCTCTTTGCCTCTCGCCTCAACGCGCAACTTCCCCGATTCTTCAGTTGGAGACCGGATCCGGAGGCTCTGGCCACGGACGCATTTCTCCAGACCTGGCCTGCCCAGCTGTGCTATGCCTTTCCTCCATTCATGATGATTCCGAGAGTCCTAGCTCGAACAAAGCGATTTCAATCAGAGCTGATTCTGATTGCTCCTCTGTGGAGGGCTCAGGCTTGGTTCCCGGTTCTTCTGGAAATGTGTTGTGCGGTGCCGATCCTTCTTCCCCAGAAGTGGAATTTGTTGCTGGACCCTCTAGGGAATCCGCATCCCCTAATCCAGTCAGGCTCTCTCCGTCTTCTGGCTTGGCGACTTTCGGGGACCGTTGGTCGGTTCCAGGCCTTTCAAGCGACGCTTGCAAATTTATCAGCGAGTCCTGGGCACCCAACACTCACAAACGCTACGCAGGTTCTTGGAAGCGATGGTGTGATTGGTGTGTTCAACGGGAAGCTGATCCCGCTTCAGCGGATGTCTCTCTAATTATTAATTTTTTGGCGTCTCTTGCCTCTTCAGGCTTAGCTTATCGGACCGTTAACAATTTCCGTTCGGCCATTTCGGCAGGCCATTCTCCTCTTGACGGTAAACCTGCTGGGGAGCACCCTTTGATTACTAAATTGCTCAAGGGTATTCGCCTAACGACTCCCCCGTGTCCTAAATATTCATCTTTATGGGACGTTTCCATTGTCCTGAACTTTTTGGACGCTTGGCCTCCCAACCCTTTGCTTTCCCGCAAACAGCTGTCAGCCAAACTGACCATGTTACTTTGCCTGGTCTCGTGCAGACGAGTCTCTGATGTTCGGGCCTTAGATTTGGCTGGTCGTTGTTTTACCCCTGAGGGTGTTACTTTTCGCATTTCTCGTCGTACCAAGACGAATACTTCAGTGATATCTTATCCTTCTTTTCCTCTCCGTCCCAATCTTTGTGTGGTCCAATGTCTCAAAGATTATGAGGTAAGTACTGCTTCTTTACGTTCTGATTTACAGGGTCAACTGTTGATTGCTTTGCAGAAGCCCTTTCGTCCTGTTACCCCGGCTACGTTAGCTCGTTGGGTGCGCTGGCTTATGTCAGAAGTAGGCATTGATGTATCTATTTTTGGGGCGCATTCTGCACGGGGAGCTATGGCTTCTAAAGCTTTTTCCTTGGGTGTGACTTTGTCTGACATTATGAAGGCCGCAGATTGGTCTTCTGATTCCATGTTTAAGGCTTTTTATTATAAACCTATTGATCATGTTGCTTCAGTAGTGGTGGATAAGCTTTGAACAAGCATAATCGGAGCCTCCTGTCCTGACATAGAATTAAAAATTTGCTAACATTCGTGACAAGAATTTTCAATTCTATTAAGGACAAGGAGGCGAGGATTATCCCACCCATTATGTTCCTTCTCATGTATTAATTTGCATTTGCACAGATGTTCGCATATGTATTATGTACCTTCTGCTGTTATATATTTCTCTGATATTCTCCCCCCCCTTGTTACATTTTTTCTTATATTGGATGTATTTTACGGCAGTCTGTCTCTTTTCAGGTTCTGACCCGAAGTGACACTCTTACTGCATCTTTTGGTTTCCTCTGCATCCGATGGCGTCTGGCTACCAGAATCCTGTCGCCCTCCAGGGATGTGCGTTCTGCCTTACAGTCTCCTGCGATCTTTGCTGGTGATCCCTCCTGTTGGTCGTTGTGACTCTTCATCTGTTTCTTCTACTTTTGGAACTGTTCTCCTCACCAAAGAAAGAGGATGTTGTACTTGCTATGTTGGTTTATATAGACAATGGACTCTATGGTTATACGTCATACCCTGGTGTTCATGGGTATTGTAGTTTTTTCTTATACTGTGTTTTGGCTGCTGAGCATTTCTAGTAAAGAAATGAGAAAGCATAATCCTCGCCTCCTTGTCCTTAATAGAATTGAAAATTCTTGTCACGAATGTTAGCAAATTTTTAATTTTGCTTGATCAACTTCAGCGCGACCCCGTAGCAAATCACTTGAATCGTCTGCTCATGAGTCGGATGCCTTACTAGGCTCGGCTCCTTAAGTTCCCGTTGTTATTAGCCGACCTGTCTATGGCGTGTTCAACAAAGCTAGAGCGCTAACTTCCTTTCGGACTTTCTTGTGCTGTGCGCCATACTGCTGAGAGAACTACTTTTACAATTCTATATAGCTGTGCTGCAAATTTCATTTGTCGACAAAAAATGACTTTTGTTTGTCATTTTAAAGAAGTGCGGAAAAGCGCGAAACATATGCTGGTTCATTACGAGGTTAGCAATCCTTTTTAAAATAGTTTGTTCGTTCTCTAAAGATCATTTCGAATGGATAGATCAATAACAATTTTCATTGTGTTTTTTATAACAGGAACGTTTCATGTGTGCCTTAAAATGGTTAAACTTTAGGGGTGTTTTATACTCCCGTGGTAAGTGTCAGTGCAGTCCTTCTTTTGTGTCTCTGTCACTGCCGTCATTGAAATTCTCTGACAGTGGCTACTGAAAATGTTAGTCTTACTTTTCTTTCTACCGTTTTTTTGTTTTTAAATGTTTAGGGATTTCTTGGAAATGGTTTTGGAATGATATGATCTGCCTCTGTTATCTTGGGGTCGGGGATAGACAGAGTCTGTCGGAGCGTCATGTTCAATGGGAGGAGCACGGGATGGGAAGGAAGGGTATCCTTGAATGAGACTCGCTAAGACCGCCCAGCAAAGGTTTGACATGGAGCCGGGACGTCTACTCAAGGCTCTACTGTAGTCGCTCTTGAACCCCTCTGATTCTGCCCCGGTGAACAGCAAGATGTTTCCCCTGTACTTGAGGTGTAGCATTTTCTTGCCACCTCTGCAGCTGAGTGCTTGTTACAGTCACGCAGGTAAGAGGACGCACTGTACAGTTTCTTAAACTATAAGGTGACAGAGGAGATAGTGGGAGCAACTGGAACATGTTAAAGGAGAAGGAGGGAAACTGAGTTATAAGTCTCACAAGCTCTCCAAATAAATATTTGGGCAGACAAATCACCCTTACCGTAATCATGTTTCATTTAAATGTGCAACTTTCTTCTGTTATCCTCTTAAAATGTGTTTCTTCTTCACAGCAAACCTAAACAGGCATTTCAATAGGAATTGAGCACCATCCGTTTTTAATGTCAAATTTGGCATCGAGTCATTTCCAACGATAGTTTATTGGGGAGAAAGCAAAAAATGGTTATTATTTTCCGGGTTATTGAATATAGGCTTCATCTTTTGCAAACATTTTCACATTTTACCAGTGTATGACCTACCCATGCATTTCATGCATTACTCCCACATATTACCTCATAAATTGAAGAAGTTCTTGAAAACTGTTCATGTTGAAAAAGTGCTTAACCTTCACATAAACACCTGTTGCCCCGATTTACATGCATCTCAGGACAATGGAGCAAACTTGAACTTCAGTTTTTCCTTGCTGGTTTTTGCACTGTGCGGTTGACAGGTGAGCATGGGTAATCCAAGACAACCAATTCTAGGTCTATGGACCTGTGAGGCGTACCACGTCATTCTTCAATGTGTGCTATTTGTTCATCCTCTGAAGGATGCATTTTTTTCAAGATCTGTTTTTATTCATGGAAAGTAGTTTTAGAAATTTCAGATTGGGGAGTTTTCAACCGTTATAGGAGACGTTGACATATTGCTAGCTCCATAAGCAGACCTAACACAACATAGCCTTCCCTAGTATGGCACATAGATGCAACGTGTGTTAATGTGAAGTATTCCAGGAAACATTCAAATATGTATATGGAAGCGAGAGTGGCACACATTCTGGAAAGTGTAATCTTTACAGGTAGAAGGAATTGAGTGCTGGCGTGTAGACTGGACAGAGATATTGTGCGGTCATTGTGCTCTTTCTCTTCATTGTCAAAAAGGCGCACGAGTCAGAATATCCGGTCAGAGATCCATTTCTTGCAGGATTTTCGCGTGGTGTGATCGCTAAGTAAATGATTTGTATGGCCAATCACACGTGTCTCTATCTAAAACCGTATTTCTCTTCATTTGTGACTGGAAAAACCCGATTGTGTTTTCTGAATGCAGGCCTAAGAAGGACACTCTGCACAAGCCTAGAATCGCCGAAGGTGTGTATTGTAGGCAGTGGGCCAGCAGGCTTTTACACCGCACAGCATCTCCTGAAGGTACGTTTCCCCCCAGTTTTAGTGTAACACTTTATAGAATTCTTCTGAATGTTACAGACGGATACAGTCTAATATTACTCTGCAACTCCTATCATCCACCATGAAAGATTCAGCTGATGCTTTGAATACAAGGACACACATAGCTGTTTTTCCAGTACACAAAATAACATAATGTTTGCACTACATGCATAGCAATACACAAAGCGATAGATATTACTTACACATACACCTGTACCCCATTATATAGACAGTTTACAACAAACATTGATAGACATTAGGTTTTGTGTCCTATAAGTAATTGACTTTAGGTATATAATGATTGTAAAGTGAACAGTGTGGTTGACTCTCAGGCTAATAAATTCGGTGGATTACCAACATATTGGATAAGAATGCTTGCAAGGCTTTAAGGGTGCTGAAAAAAGTGAAAGTCTCTAAAAGGAGCGTGGCCAAAGAAGTGTAACTAGGACTCCATTCCAAGAGAAGTGGCTTTTGTAATTAAAGGTGTGGCTTTAACATGTAAACTACATTTTTTGTGCTTCACTTAGCGTACCACCCAACCAGTACTTTTGTGCCTTTCTGAGCTTTCTGTTATTGCATCCATTTATATAAAATAACAAGTAACACATGCCTAAAACAAGCCAGGACTAATGGCGTTTGCTAAATGGTTGTTAGCGGTTAAAGATAAATGATTAACATCAATGATTTTGTTTTAATTAATTAATATTGAAAATGTTTCAGTACTAAAAATATGAGCTTATGAATTGAACATTACAAAGAGCTGCAGAAGGGGTCGTCGTCTTCTGAATGTCAAAATCGCTCCCGTTATTCTCTTGACACCACTTTCCTCTGCCGTCTGTGTTAAACCATTATGCCCTGTTTCTCCCCTCATCTTTCTGAAATCCACCATCTGCATGTCTTGTCTTTGTCCTCTTTAGCACTCGCTTTTCACTCTCTCCTGCTTGTACTTCCTCGCATCTCCTTCACTTTATCACCACACAACCACAGAATGCACCCACTAATTTGTTTGCCCTGAATTTTCTTACTTTCGCCTTGTCAATATTTGGGCATTTGTGTACCTTCTTCATACACATTTGCATAGATACACAATTGCATTGTGCAATGGACACACGTGACCATTGGTCTGTGCGTTCTTCATCTTCAGGGAAGCCAAGGATTGGATGTCCATATATTCTAAACACCTTTTTGAGCCACTGACAGACACTGTGAGAAACTCCCACTTCCTTCAGCCGCAGCTGTCAGTTGTCGCCTGTTGTAATCACTCCATCTAATGTGTGCAGTACACAAAAGTAATAAGATGCACAAAAATATTATAGAAACAGAACCTGCTGGAAAAGGCAATTCCTCTTAGGGGATGCAAGATTAAGTACACCATTCGGAATATAAACATGAGCCACATACATCCCTTACCTGGATTACCTCAATGTTTTTTTTACACTCTTTGTACACAATTCGATCAGTGTTTTTGCTTGTTAAGTTAAAGACATGACTATCAGGCATGTTTCAATGTCCGTTTCAAAAAAAATAACGGTCTAGTTTGAGACCCAGAGGGATCCAACCCACGTAAAGCTTTGAATGCTTGTAAGGGCTACCATATGTCCGTGGACCTTGGAGAGTGGGTGATAGATTTTTCAAATGTTTTCAGCTGCTTTTGCAAGAAGACAAATCTTTGATCCACTTGCACAGAGTTGGCGCAGGGCCCCGTCCCCAGCATTTAGCCACTTCTTGTTTGGTAACCCTAAGGGTCAAAACTGTACATTTCCGTACATTCACAGTTACATCTTTAAAAAGCCCATGTTAACCAATTTTTGGGTCCAACAGTATGGGTATGACACTCAGTGTGCAAATTGACCCTATAATATCCTCCCAGACTTTGCTTACAGGGGGCATAACTATGCATTTGGGGCACAACATTGCCTGCACTTAGAATCTCCAACAAGCCCACACTGTGACAGACACAAACTGGCATGATATACTCTGTAAATGTATTTAAAGTGGATTATCCTATTTTGGCAATTGGGTGATAAAGACCCTAGTTTGTGCGCAGTAATATTTCCATCATCCGATATTTGTACCTCCAGTTCATCTGTCCACATCTCCAAAACATATTTTAATGAATTGGCTAGCAATTAAGGCACAAAGCATTTTTAAGTTAGCTCAAATCACTTATAAGGCAATTCATTCCTAATCTCCATACTATCTAGCCCAGAAATTAGCCATCTCAGGTGGACATCATCTGCTTAGGTTCCATACATTAATTACATTGTTCACCACAGATCATGATTATAAGCAAGTTATTCAAGCGCTGGTTCTTTTGTGTGAATTCCCATATTACTCCAACCTTCTCTCCAAGAATCTTTACAGACAGCAGATAGAATGACCAAAGGCTCAAGAAAGTTTGATCACATCCCAAATCCTTTTTGCAATGAATTGGCTACTTGTTAAGTCAAGAAGTATTTGTAACTTAGCTTACCTCACTTACAGGCAATCTATTCTGGATCTCCATCTTACCCAACCCAAAAACGAACCATCTCAGATAGACAGTGTTCGATTAGGGACTAAGACTCTCTTCCTGAAATCTCATCTTTCAGAAACGTATACACACATCAAATTATTCATGCTCAGGAAACACTTCCTTGATATGGTATTCCATCCCTTCCTGACATCAAGTAATTATCCTTTTACGGTACATTTTTAAAAGTATTTATAATATCTATTGTTTCCGCATTGCCACTCATCTTGAAGCAGTGGCGGCTAGTGAACTTTGAAAGAATTGGGGTATGCATATGTACTTGGAATCGGAGCAAGCTACCAAGGCTGACACTCTAGAGGAGGGTTTAGAGGGTTCTGTCCTGCAAGAACATTTTGGAAAAAAACAAGGCCAAATGCAGTATTTTACTGTAATTTTTAACATAAACTGGCCAAAAACGAAAGGTGCTTAATGAAATAGTCCAGTGCTTTTTATGGTGTGCTAGGCAAGTGCAACTCCCTGTCAGCATGTTACAGCTCAACTTCCCCAAAACAATTGTGAAAAAATGACGGCAAAATAGTAGGCTTTTCATCACACTTTTCCTTAAAACTGGATAAAGAGCAGTATGTAATTATAAAATGGCTATTTTACATCACATATCCCATCATTTATCAAGATGCAACATTTTCCATCTTGCTTCTTCAAAATAGGAATGCGAGTCATACATATGACTGAGTTTCTACATGGAATGGCTTTGCCCGAAGAGCTGGAGCTAGCACTCCTAGAAGCACACTTTAAAGTCAACAGTAACAAAAACGCAGATAAAATCGACTGCAGGCAAGTTCACACAGTTCCAGTACAGCAAAAAAACAGAATACAAGACAAGTAAACAAAATGCAGTGGAATACATTTTCAGTTACTGTTGGAAGACACCCAAGGTTCACAAACCTCCTTAAAATAAGTATTGGTTCTCAAGAGGCTGTGAGTGGTGACAGAAATAGTGGTCCCCCACCTGCAAACGAACTCAAACCTATACCTTGTTTCTTCCAGCCTTTTTTGCTATTTAACTGTGCCAACATTGGAGGCTCTGGTTTGCCTTTGCAGCTCGTTTTTCTGCCCTTTTTTTCTTATCTGCTCGTTTTTCTGCTCTCCGTTTTGCCCTCTTCTGCTCTGTTTGTCTTTCTGCTCGTTTTTCCGCTCTCTGTTTTGCCTTTTTTCTTCTCGCTTGTTTTTCTGCCATCTGTTTTGCCATTTTCTGCTTGTTTCTTCCCTCTTCCCGTGGTTTCCTCAAGACCTGGATTTTTGATGCAGACCTCGCACCCTAGCACCCAGATACCTCCAGGGGTGACAGCGCCGCGCTCTACAGATGCTGTTTGAGCAATTTGCTAGATTCTAGCATATCGCTTTGTCTTTTTAGCTCCTAATACATGCACTTTTTTTTCAGCTGATATCAATGCTTCAATTGAGGCTTCCAACTGTATTGTGGTTGCTGTACTTGTGATGCTCCCACAATTAAAGCTCTTATAATATTTCATTTATTTATTTAGTGTTTTATATAGTGTGAACATGACCCGTTAGGGTATCAAAGCGCTTGACGGGGATAACAAGTTGCATACAAGTAAGATGTAGGTAGGAGGTGAAACATTTGGGACTAAAACAAGTGCATGCAATTTTCAAGTCGAAATGTAGAGAAAGACCAAGAGTTACATGTGTGAGAGTACAGGGAGGTGCAAGTTGAATAGCAGCCGGTCAGTCCAAGGTCAAGTAGTAACAAAATGAAACCAAGTCACTGAACAGTGTATGCAATGCAAGAGTTATGAGAGGAACTTGCCCATTAGAAAGGTTTTGGCTTCCTTTTCCTGAGAGGGAGCAGTTGTGGTGCTCATGAGTAGGTCCCTGTGGACCCCACGTTAAGAAACGTTGGGCTGGACTGCTTAGTGATGCGCATGAAACCGGAGCAATCAATGTATTGCGCCATTTACTAGTGTTGTCTACTTCGCCTTTTTTACATTTATCTCTGACTCGCTCTCCTCTGCTAAACATGAATATAAAATATGTTCTTGTAGATTTATTTGACAATGGTATTTGATCTACATAAGGATATAGAGATGCATATTAATTAGTATTTCCGTCAATTAGCTTAACACTGTCATTGGTCGTTTCAACTCAATTAAAGAGTAAACTGCTTCTTCTCAGAATCCTAAATTAAATAACTCTTTTGAAAGATCTTCAACCTATTAAATGGACATAATGGTGACATTACTTTGTTTAGTCTCATTGTGTGTCTTATGTTCGAAGCACATTTGTACAGAATAACCGTGGGATTTAGAGGGGGACTGTTTGCTTCATAAATGTGTGTGGTGGATTTGATGCAGAGATTGGCATCCATGATGGAAATGGCTGTTTCTCTTAATTTTTGTTACATTTTATGTGTGGGTTGTTTCCGCTTGCGTTCAGATGAGGTTTTTTGTATCCTCTGTCTGGACAGTGCCTTGAAGTTAGGCACTATGTCAAGAAATAATGAAATGGAACACAGGGTACAATTGCGCTTGAAGGCTCAATTCCTGCTTCCTTGGCATAGACCAAGGATATAGCTGTATTTATGCAAAGCTTTCACTGTCTGTCAGAACATTGACCTTTCTCCTCTCCATTAATCCCACCCATACCGAAATCTTTTTTTAAAATAAAAGGCCTTCATATGTGATAGAGTAGCCTTGACGTCTAGCACGTAATGTCCTTTGCTTTGGTTATGAAGGACGCTAATGCACGCACATCACTGCACCACACAGGTTTTCTAAAGATTTCTGAAGGACCTTTATGTTGAGTTTTAAGATAAAAGCCAATAATTCTGATAACTGTTGTTTCAGGAAACTTTCTATTTATGGCCAGGGCTGCTCTAATTTCCATCAGTCACTGGCCCGAGAAGTGCTAAGGCTGCTAATTCTGTGCATAACTGTTTAAAGTGCCAGTGCCATTCTATAACAGGCACTGCTATTGCAAGTGCCAGTGCTGTCCCACCAAAGGGATTGTTGACTCAGGTGCCAGTAATATCCTATCACAGGTATTGCTGTGCCCTGTGCCAATGCAGTTTCATCACAGGCATTACTGTGCCCAGTGCCGTCCCATTATAGACATTGTTGACCCAAGTGCCAGCGCTACTCTGTTACAGGCACTGCTACAGCAAGTGCCAGTGCTGTTCTATCACAGGCAATGCTGTTCCCAGTGCCAGTGTTGTTCCATCACAGGCCCTGCTGTGCCCAGTGCGAGTGATATCCCACTAGAGACATTGTTGGGTCGAGGGTCAGTGCTATCATAGTACAGACATTGCTGTGGCCAGTGCTGTTCCATTACAGGCACTGCTGTGCCCAGTTTTAGTGATGTCCGACTGGAAACATTGCTGACTCAAGGGCTACTGCTATCCAGTTACAATCATTGCTATTGTAAGTGCCAGTGCTGTCACATCAAAGGCATTGTTAACTCAAGTGCCAGTAATATCCTATAACAGGCATTGCTGTGCTCTGTGCCAGTGCTGTTTCATCACGGGTATTACTGTGCCCAGTGCCGTCCCATTATAGGCATTGTTGACCCAAGTGCCAGCGCTATTCTGTTACAGGCACTGCTACAGCAAGTGTTGGTGCTGTTCCATCACAGGCACTGCTGTGCTCAGTGCCAGCGATGTCCCACTAGAGACATTGTTGGGTGGAGGGCGGTCCTTTCATAGTATAGACATTGCTGTACCCAGTGCCACTGCTGTTCCATTTCAGGCACTGCTGTGCCCAGTTTCATTAATGTCCGACTGGAAGCATTGCTGAAGGACTAGCGCTATCTTATTACAGGCATCGCTGACTCCAGGGCTAGTGCTATCCTATTGCTGACATTCCTTTGCCCAGTCCCAGTGCTGTTCCATTACAGGCACTGCTGTGCCCAGTGCTAGTGATGTCCGACAGGAAACCTTGCTGACTCAAGGGCTAGTGCTATCCAGTTACTATGATTGCTATTGCAAGTGCCAGTACTGTCACATCAAAGGCATTGTTGACTCAAGTGCCAGTAATATCTTATCACGGGCATTGCTGTGCTCTTTGCCAGTGCTGTTTCATCACAGATATTACTGTGCCCAGTGCCGTCCCATTATAGGCATTGTTGACCCAAGTGCCAGCGCTATTCTGCTACAGCCAGTGCTGCAGCAAGTGTTGGTGCTGTTCCATCACAGGCAATGCTGTGCCCAGTGCCAGTGATATCCGACTAGAAATATTGCTGACTCAAGGGCCGGCGCTGTCCTATTACAGGCATTGGCGATTTGAAGACTAGCACTATCCTACTATAGGCACGCTGCCTCAAGGGCTAGTGCTATCCTATTACAACCATTGCTGGCTCAAGGGCTAGTGCTATCCTATCACATGCATTGCTGGCTCAAGGGCTAGTGCTATCCTATTACAGGCTTTGCTGAGTCAAGGGCTAGCGATATCCTATTACAGGCATTGCTAACTCAAGCTTCACCGTGTTCCCATATCAGGCATTGATGTGCCCAGTGCCAGTGTAGTCCATGATGCCATTGATGACTTGGGTGCTGGTGTTAGCATTGCTGATTTGGGTATCCTTGCTGTCCCCCTATGTGACTGGGAGTGAGTGGCTGAAAAGTTTCAGCGCTCCGTCCATTATCTCCTTGTGTTTGCTTTGCCGCTTCAGGTGCCAGTGCTCTGCCATTAAGCAATGCTCACTCAAGATCCCGTCTTGTCCTGTTCTAGGTAGTGCTGACTCAGATACCAGTGCTGTCCCATTATACGCATTGTTGACTTAGGAGTCTGCCTTGCTCTCCCCTTGTAGGAATTTCTGGTTCAAATCCCTGTACTTTTCCTTTGTAGGCACTTGTGTTGGATTATGTACATAGTCGATTAAGTGCCAGTGCAGTTCCATTATATGTATTGTTAGCTTTGATGTTTTATTTAAAATAATTGTTTGTTTTATGTTATTTTACTTCTGGCCACAGTAGTAGTGCTGTCCCACTATATGCATTGTGGTGCCAAGAGCTGCCAGCTCAAAGCTTTGAAATGTGACCATTGACCGGAGCTCATTGCTTTGCATTCCTTCACAGCACCATAAAAAGGTTCACGTGGACATCTACGAGAAGCAGCCTGTCCCCTTTGGCCTTGTGCGTTATGGCGTGGCGCCCGACCACCCTGAGGTGAAGGTAAGCTGTGGAAGAGTGGGTAACTGCTGCACCTCCAGATACATGAGGGAAAATGGAAACCTAGTGTTCCGCTTCAGGCTTTTATAAAAGATACACTACAATTCATTGCACCGTATTTCTCCCAGTGATCCGATTCGACCTGCCTTCCAGCAGGTACTTCAGCTAGCAGCACACATGCACCTTAGGCTCAGGACCCCCGAATACTGTGCGAAGGACTTTCAATCTGACTCTCAAAATCTTGATCAGAAAGGGATGTTGACGCTTCCCCTAATGACGGAAACTTTGGTCAATTGTTTTTAGCGCTCTCCTTTGATAATCAAATTAGTACGAGGAATGACTGCATGCTGCCTTTAAGTCTTACTGACCTTCACTTATTTCTTGTTACACTGCAGTCAGTCACAGTGCTCTAGTAGTCACTGTATGAGATAGACAATATTTCTCAATCACCATTATTGGTTCATATAGTCCGAAGATCATTAGTCAATCCCATAAAAGTTCAGTAGCTTAGCAACAGCGCGCTGCCCTAACGCCACCATGAACAATGGGCCCTTCTGCATTTTTGTTACATACTAAAAGATAGCCATATCTACTGTGCAATGGTCCCTTCAAAACTGTGGGCGCAGGAGCCAATGCGCCTGCTGCATTGATAGCGAAGTCCCTGAATATATTTAGCACAATTTTAAACTTCAAAGAGTGCCTCAGATCACGGATATTAGACAGTTGTTTACATATTTAATGTCACAGAACCTATAGAGATTCACCTCTCCTCTATTTATATTTTTGTATATGCAGGATACCCAATGATTCGATCTAAGCTTAACTGCAGCAATGTGATAGACATGGATCAATTCCAACAACATGCACTGTACTCTTGTATTTGTCAGCTGGAAGCCAGTTTAGCTCTTTCCTGTGGCTGCTGCGTAATTTATTTCCATGTTCTAAAGTCCATGTTCGTTCTGGGTGAATATGTAGGAACACACTGAGGCACAGAATCCATCCTTCCTGAGAGCCAGTGGCACACTGTGCATAGGCATCAAGGTGTATGGACAATTTGGACCTGGGCTCCAGCAGTAATTCTGGTGAGCAGTTTTCATAATGCTTAGCCTGTCCTGGTCTGCCTGCTAGGGAAGAGCCTCTGTCAGCCAAGAACCATAATACCCAAAGAAGACATGAGGAAACTTTCAGCTCCAGTTTACGGTTGCCAACTGGCCTTTTATTTTACTAGACGTCTGATCTTTGTATGACAAAACAGGTAAAGAAAAAAACATGAAAATCATTTAAGCCTGGGAAGGCCCTCCATTGCAATATAAAGTGAAATCTAAAAATGCAGTTGAAAAGTAGTCAAAATAATTTCAATGATGTCTAGACTATTTGAGGGCGGTTTTAATGGGGAAAAGAAGCATAGTAAAAATGTTCAGAGATTTTTACATTTACCTTTATCCGCGTAGCAGCTACTTGCCCTTCCAGAACCCACAGACATTCACAAATGGCGGGTACTGTTCTCTGAGAAAGGGGGGAAAACGGCTCAATTTTCTTGCTTTTTTGAGAGGCCGTCTGTCACAATATAGATGCAAAATCAGTTCATCACCATTTTCATAAATACATTATCCCTTTAAAGTAGGCCCATTTAATTTACTAATTGAAAACGATCCTTTTTAAAATGCAACAACTCGGCTTAGACCCTCACTCTTTGTTTGCGGATGTTGTCACTTAATAAGCAGCCTGTAGTGTTACAATAGGTGTAAGCACTTTTAAATGTTATTTTCACAAGCGTGTTCACAAAAACCAAAGCATAAAAAAATTTGGGGGAAAAAAGAAAATTTTAAATTGGGTCACGGTAGATGAATGACAAATGAGCGATACTATTATAACTCGTAGACGTCGTAACTTCAAAGTTAATTTATTTATAACACTCCAAGGGGAAGTTACAACAGATACAAGTAGAGTATGCTGGGCAGGGTATGCTCATAACGTCCCCATGTTGGAAACAAGATTATGGAACTGCAAGTTGGTAGGCTGTGCGCCGTATATGGGAGATGGCAAAGCTCTGCATAGCTACTATCAATATCTGGGGCCTAAATAATGTAGCTAAGAGAAAAAGGATCTCACAAGACCTGACATTTTTAGGAGCAGATGTTTATTGCCTGCAAGGAACCCATATCGCTGCAGGTGATAGGGGCCTGTTGGAAACCTTGTGGCAATAAAATACAATGCTGTACTACACAAGACACTAAAACTAAAGGGGTGGCTATATTAGCAAAAGGCAAGACTCTTATCTACGGCCAGAAAGCAGTGTATAAGCACAAGAGGTGGATGATGGTGGAATGCCAGTACCGTACTAGGACCTTTACCCTATGCTCAGTATATGGTCTGGTCGCGGACGACTCCTATTTGTTTAACTTCTCGGCGTCGGAGTTACCAACTTGTCCAGCCCGTATGTGATATGTGGGGATTTCAACTTGAATGGTAGTAGAAGAAGGATAGGAGATGGGGTAGGGAGCTACATTGGGTGCAAACCTCAATCCTATAGATATTTCAAGAACCTTAAAACAGAAGTGGTTTTAGTAGATATATGGACCAAATTGAAAGCCTTTAATACTGGATACACCTCTTAGCCACTCACATGTCTTGAGAACATGTTGACTCCACAGAACGACACATGTTCCCGGGGTAGAAGTATGGGGAGAGGTGGGCGTTGGGGGAGGGGCAGGGTTGTGCTTATGCATTGTTTGTTGCTCTTCTGTTTAACTTTGTTTTACTTTCTCTCAGGTTAAGACACACACACATACCATACTCTAGTACGCAGTCCTGGGTAACTTTCATTTCCTGTTTGCTGTCTGCGCACCTGGTTGGGCTTCCTGGGATCCTGGGGAGGGCCCCCACAAAGGTACACTACCTTGCGCCCACCACACTAACCTTTTCCTCCCACACATAGGACCTTTTAGGTTATGCCATGGAATGTTAAGGGGCTTTTGGATAGAGCAAAACGCTCAGCTGTCCCCTCCTCTGCACACCCAACATCCCCCTTACACTGCCTATGGTGACCCAGGCGGTATATCTTGTGTGGAGAGCGGCTGTGCGGCACGTGCACTGGGAGACCAGGCTTACTCAGCAAATTCCACTTTGGCATGGCACCTGGTTAAAGGAGATGGTGTCTCTTAGTGGTTTTTGCCCCTGGGACTGTATTGACATCACACAGCGGTTGGGGGATGTCTGGTCGGGAAATCATATACTGTCCTTCCATGAGCTACAACAGACATATAACCTTGCACACTCACAGTTCTACAAGTACCTGCAACTCGGACACGCCCTCACCACCCACTCCCTTCCATCGGATTCTCTGACGGAATTCAGCCCATTGGAATTTTACACTGTTGATGGGTCACATGGGCAAAGCAGGGATTTCACAGATCTATCGTACACTCATTATTAACTCTCCTGGGACACTAGACCACCTTAGGAACCAATGGGAGGGCTGGGTGGGACCTTTGGGGGCTGAGTACTGGAGGAACGCCCTAATGGTGCCACAGGAACTATCAACCGCACCCAAGCTGCGCCTCATTCAAATAAATTACCTCCACAAAGTTTATCTTTCCCCACACCACCTGCATAGGGCTAGCCTACAGCCCAACCCCAATCGCCCACGATGCGACACTGAATCTGTGGACTTTTATCACATGATTTGGGCATGTGATGTCATACTTGCCTACGGACGGAGGTGCTCCAGGAGCTGTCCGGGTTTTGGGCTCGGAGATCCCTATGTCTCCCACAATGATTCTGCTTGTGGTATTTGAGGGGATTGGGGGAACAAGGGCTGAGAGGTCCTTCCTGGGGTGGCCTTATTGGTGGCTAAGCGTGATATTGCCTCACAGTGGTTGGCCGATAGACTTCCCACCATGGTGAAATGGAGGAGGAGGTGGATTGGTGCACACAACAGGAGCGGGTGGTATACGACGCCCGCAAATGTCCCCATAAATACTCCAAGATATGGGGGGATGGTTTGGGCAGATTGCCTAACTAGATGTGCCGTCTCAACAGTGCGCTTCACATTGTGTGGTAATGTTTGCTATGGGTCCGATGAGTTGCCTCGAATGGACCTCTTGTTTCCTCTTTCAATGTATGGTATGTGTCTTAATGTGCTATTTTCAAATAAATAAAACTCAATAAATTTGTTTATCAAAAAAAATACTGGCTACACCTACTACTCCCCTCCCCATGGCTCCTCTGCAAGACTGGATTAAATTTTAGCAACAACAACACTAGTTAGTGGGACCCAGATAGAACTATTTCCGAGACTAATGTCAGATCGTAATCCCCTTGTTTTAGAGCTCCCACTTGAGGGACTTGGAAGAGATTCCAGAAGTGTTCCTTCGGGAATAGTTTTTTGTTTGATCCATAATATATTAAACATATGAAGGGCTGGATTTTGGAGTTCTTTAAAATTAATAGAGGTGGTGCTCCCCCAGAAATAGTTTGGGACACCTTTAAAGCTGGCATCAAAGGGGAAACTCTCAGGTTTAGCATTGCCAAACAGAAGCAATCACAATCTCAGTTTAGAGAATTATATCCAAAAATTGGGCAGAGCAGAGGCCGAGCTAGTTGTAGCCGTATCATCTGGGCTAGACCCATCTCTTGTGCTTAGCCAGATAGTCATAATTAAATCGCCACTGCACTACTTCTTGGCCAAGAAGACGGGCGGTACATTTCTTGACAGAAAACAAGAATGCTATGCATATAACGAGCAGGTGGGGCATGTTTTGGCAGTTAAGACAAGGCAGAAACTGGCTGCAGGGCATATCAATGAAATTACAAACGATCAAGGAGTAACTGCCACAGATCCAGATAAGGTGAGAGAAGCCTTCCATGTATATTATAGCTTTTTATATAAAGCACAGATCACTACAAGTCCTGAGGATTTAGAGAAATTTTTGGAGGCAAAGATGCCTAGCAGAGCAACTCGGGAAGAGTGTGTACTTCTGGGGGAGGAATTTTCGTTGGAGGAAATGCATCAACAGCAGGTGCTCCAGGATCTCCCCTCTGGGAAAGCAGGTGGCACTGACCTGATACCTGTCAAGTTTTATAATGTATTTTCATCAGAACTGCTTGGAGTGCTTCATGAGCTTTTTTGTCAGGTTAAGAGAGGACTGTGCCACCCAGATTCTTGGGCGACAGCAAATATAATAGTTTTCTTAAAGTAAAGAGAGAACCCTAATATCTTGGGATCATATACGCCAATTATGCTGATAAATTGCGATTTTTAAACTTCATTCTAAGATCCTGGGAAGTATCATCCATAGATTGGTATCGGCAAGGCAACATGGGTTTATTTCTGGAAGGGGGGGACTTCCAATCATGTGCATCCTGTTATTGCACTCTTTGATGCCTCTGACATTGCAGAAGAACCCATGGGGGTAGCCCTGTTGGATGCTGCGAAGGCATTCAACACGGTGGCCTGGGACTACCTTTGGAAGGTCATGGAGTCTTTTGGGCTGGAGGGGCCTTTTATTCAAGCAACACAGGTGCTGTTCGCAAACCAAACAGCACGACTCCAGATAACAGTTAATGAATTTGAGCCATTCCTATTTGAAAGAGGAACGAGGTAAGGGTGTCCCTCCACTCCTTTATTATTTGCTTTGGATATCGATCCCCTTCTCTGCAGGTGTGAAGCCTCTATTAATGTCATGCCGATCCATCTGCAGATCTGGGAGATGAAAACGCAGGCATATGCGGGCGACATTGCAATAGTTACAAGAGACCCCAATAAAGGTCTTCGAGCAATCGAAGAGATAACCAAGGAATTTGGAGTATTCTCTGGGTACTCGTTAAATAGGAATAAAACACAATTCGTGGTGAATAGCTACACGGCAACCCAGGGTTATCTGGTGGTAGAACAGGCAGTGTATCTATGGGGGCACTATTACCCTCAAAGTTGAACGCATAGTTAAGACAAACTTGTCCCCCGTTATTGATAAAGCCAAAACAGACTTTTTAAGATTGGACAATTTACATCTGTCTATCATGGGGAGATGTAATCCTGTTATGATGATTTTCTCCCAAAGGTATTGTATATGTTTTGTACAATTCCTTTGGAGTTCGTGAACGTGTGGTTTAAAACAATAGATATGATGATCTCTAGGTTTATTTGGTCAAGTGGGAAAATCAGGAGGGCGAATAGGTTTTTGAGGGGGATAGGCGCTTCCAAACTTCAAACTATATTACTTAGCACCAGATTTGCAGTATTTGCGGCCTCTCTTTGATAACAAGGTAGAAGAGGGGGGACTAAGGATTTTGTCCAATCAATATTTGAACTGTTGATTGGCAAGTCTGCTAAGCACTGCTTGCTGAAGATTTTTAAACAGAGCTACAAAAAAAATGGTTTAAGATTCTTTTTGCCGCTTTTAAAAAGGGGGCCGGAATACCGAAGAAAATGGGAATAAGGCGATCTAGTTGGTATACCCCTATTCATCGTAATAGCCAACTGCCCGAAATTATCCATGATTGGTGCTTATCAAAATGGGAACGAGCGCGGTTCAAAAGTGTTGGACTTGGCCCTTCTGGCAGGTTCACCCCTGAACTTTTTTGCTTTTTACTGGTGACTTGGTGTGGTGAGTTTTTGGTTTCTGCGCACTTTCCCTGTGTCCCAGGGTAAAGTGCGTGCGTGCTCTGAGTGCATGTGGTGAGATAGGCCTGCCCTCCCATAGGAATGCATGGGGAATGTATGTGTCCCTAGTAGTTCCTGATGCGTGGGGTGTGCAGGCCCGAGTTTGGTATGTGCGGACTCGTGGGAGTGAATGCTGCGCGATGATGTGTGCGGCGTGCATGTACCTAGTGTGGAAGTGCCACTTCTAGAAGTGGGCACTTCGGTGTGCAGTGTGTCTGTCGCGTGATTGGCTGGTCGTGTCATGTGACGGGCTAGGGATTCCCCAGAGTCAAGATGAGTCACCCAGTGGTGAATGGGGAGATCAGCAGCTAGATGGGTGGGAGGAGTACACCTGGGTCCTGAATAGGACAGGGTTTTCCACACACAATGCTGGCCCCGCCCCCTGTGGTGCGACTGACGACCCTAGCCCTTCCAGTGAATAGAGTGAGGGGCTGAGCACATCAAGGGTGCTCCCCAACCAGCTGCGACTGGTTTTCCCCCTCACCCTGAACCCAGAACAAAGGGTTTGCCTGTATAAAAATGGGGCTGTGTCCCCACAGAAACTGTTCTCTGCCAGGATCTTACCTGAGGGGGGCTGCTGCTGCTGCTGCTGGACCAGAGGACCGCCACTTGGATTACCTCCCTGCCTGGAGGCCCAGTGAGCTGGCTCTGGGTCCAGCCTTGCCCCCCACCCCTGCCCTGCTGCATGCAGGGAAGAACTTTGCTGGACTTTGTGGTAATTTGCCCCAAAGCGCTGGGAGCGCTTTATTGTGTCCCTCAGGCGCTTGGAAGCGCTTTTATTTTCCTTTAGCGCTCAGGAGCGCTTTATTTCTAACAGCCGGTGCCCACCCGGCGTTTGCCCCGTCTATACAGCTTCTGAATTCCTCTGGCAGGTGCCCACCCTGCCAGGGACATTGCCGGGGTCGTTGGCGGGTGCCCACCCCGCTTATTTGTCGTAATTTCGCGGCGGGTGCCCACCCCGCCGTATATTTCACATCGCGAGGGAGCCTACCCCTCTTACGGCCGGAATAATCACCGCTGCAGCCCGGGCTAAAACAGGAAGTCAGGCGGCCGAGGGCGGGCCTCCGGGACACCAGGACCGGAAGTAGGAGGGCGGGAGCCTACCCCGCCTCCCACCGAGGACGCGCGTTCAATTGCAAGCCCCGGAGCAGGCAGGAGCCTACCCTGCGCCCCGGGGTACTGAGGAGGGAAGCTGCCTTCCAGCGGACCGGCCAGGAGCAGAGCGGAGTCCCCAGGAAAACAGCCCGGTGAGTAGGGAAGGGCTGGGGGGACTCCATACTTGCGCTGTGGGTGCCGGTCCCAGACCGGCGAATCGAGAAAGCAACCCCCGCCCCCGGTGCGGGCCCGTTGCTACGGAGAGCCTCGCGCTGCTCTCCAACGTGGGGGACATTGCAAAGTTCTGAGCGCGTGGCGCTCCAACAGCGGGGCCAGTGTTCACGAGCCCTGTGAGGTTCCAAACGGGGCGCATTGGTCTGAGCCTCGTGGCTCCAACGAAGGGGGCCCATTGTTTCACGAGCCTGTGAGGCTCGCGAGTCCCTGAGCAGGACTCCAACGTGGGGAGCATTGTTGCTTGAGCCCTGTGTGTGGCTCCAACGTGGGGAACCCTGCAGTTCTAGAGCGCGAGCCGCTCCAACGAAGGAGCACGATATTATTTAGAGCCTGCGAGGCTCAGGGGGCATTCATTGATTAGAGCCTGCGAGGCTCAGGGGGCCACCAGAGTTTTGTTAGAGCCCCAAGGGGCCCCACGTGACTGTGATTTGTGTTCAAAGGGCACAGTGGTGCCCACGCTCCGTTTCCCAGCTGCCCAGCACTTCGTGGGCAGCTGCAACGTTTAGGTTGTGCCTTGTGCGCCGGGCTTGCGCAGCCTGCGCAGTCGCGCCCTGACATTCTTGTATATTGGGTATTTCTGCATCCTGAGAGGCCAGTTGGCCTGCGGACAGTTATCTTGTGTTGTGCCCTCCCCTAGGGCACTTGGTGATTTTCATACATGTACTTTTTGCGCCTGCGCAATGCCTTCATGATATTTTCTGTCCTGAATTGTGTTTACACCTCTAAATGTATTTTATGCATCCTGTGTTTATGTGCTTAGACCCCTACAGGTAGAGTGATACTTAGGTGGTTGTTTTCTCCTTAGTACAGGTGGTACTAGTGAGGTCCTAGTTCCCTGCGTGGTATTCCTAAAGGTGGTTAGGGTTGCGTAGGTGGTACGTTCTGATACCAGTAGTTACTGGTTGTGTGCTACATGTTCTATTTTTAGTGCTACAGTGATTGTGTGCTATGTTCTCAAATATTATTCCTACAAAGTGCTAATTCCTGACAGTGGTCCATGTGGCCCTGTCCCCTGTATATATAATCCCTTGTAAATTCTGCCCGTGCCTGTTGGCACATTGTAAAGTGTGTGTTTTTATCTAATGTGTTGTGTATAATACAAAGGTTATTTTTATATAATACCTTGTGTGGAGTTTCCTTTGTGGTGGGCCTTGGGTGTTGTTGCTGGGTGCGCGCGCAAACGCTTTACACATCGCCTCAGGGATAAGCCTGTCTGCTCGTGCCAAGCTACCAAGGGGGTGAGCAGGGGTTATCTTTGGCGTGTAACTTCCTTGCCCTGACTAGAGTGGTGGTTTCTGCCTGACTTTGGCGCAAGCCTTAGCCAACCAGAAATCCCATTTCTAACATTGGTGATCAGCGGTGGGATTTGGACTTGCGTTTGCGCTGTACCGCAGCGGCAACTGGCCGCACTACAAAACTCTGCATTTAGATAAATCACATGGTATAGGGATTATTGTTCTAAGTTTGTTTTTAATTGTCATTTCTTTGGAAATGTGTTTTTGTGCACTGTGAGTTAGGTGTCCCTAGCTCGGGAGGGTAGATCATCCCCCTTAGTGCATTGTGTTTCTGGATTCACCAGAGGGTGGGATCCAGTGGTGGCAGCGTAATAGTGTCCTGTACATTTGTCCCCCGCCCTGCGCCCAGAGTTGGTACCTGTGTCACGTGGTGGTCAGGTTGAGGAATCAGGGGTGGTAGAAACTGCCTTACCAGTCCGAGGGGAGGGTTGTGTGTGGATGAGTGGTGAGTGGCACTAGGCAAGTGAGTGTGAGTTCTCTGGGTTAGAGAGCTTGCTGAATCTTTTTGTGAATTGTGTACTCCTGTTAAACTCAGACCCCTAGGTTCCCTGTGTGATCTTTTCTCTAGAACGTCTGCCAGAATGGAGCCTGCTTTTGATCTCAGTGATCTAGTTTATTACAGTATGCAGGAGTTGGAAAGGTTCTGTAGAGAAAGAAACATAGGGGTGAGAGAGTCAGACACTGTGTACGAATTGAGGAACTACATGATTGGATGGCAAGCAGATGAATGGAAACGTGAGCGCAGTGAGGAAGAAAGGGCCCGGGCCTCACACCTGGAGGGTGGTGGGTCTGTGGGGAGCCCTGAAGACTCAGAAGAAGATGACAGTACCTGGACGCCAGTAGAGAGTGAGGACCCCGTAGGTAGGGAGTCCCTTGCTGGGTCCAGCATAGAAGATAGCGCCTCACCCCTTTCCCTGTCCCCTGAGCGCAGTGGTAGTTTTCTGGATTCCCCAGTGAGGGTGGAGTCCAGGGGGGGCAGCAATATAAAGTGCAGTATAGAGAGTCCCAGCCCCAGTTCCCCGAGTGTGGTACCTTGTTCCCGAGAGGAGGAATGTAGGTTGAAGTTCAGGGGCAGTAAGAAGCTGTCTCACCAGTCTTGGGAGGAGGCTGTGGAGGAATGTCATGATGCCCTGGTGGACTGGTTGGTGTTTAACCCGGAGCAGGATTTGGATGGAGTACTAAATATGATTATCAAGGAGCAGATGCTCAGTAGTTGTTCTCCAGGGTTGCGCCAACACCTGTTGAGGTATAACTCTTTTTGTCCATTTGAACTTGCAGAGGAAGCAGACCGCTGGGAAAGGGCCAGAGGTTCTCTAGTGTCATTAGTGAGTGATTCCAACAATAGTGGGTCAGAGATCCTCCAGCCCAGCGTGGTGGAGGAGGCTCAGTGTAGCCCAGCTAGGTCCCAGGATAGCGAGGAGGGTGTAGGGGCTCGCTGCCTGGCTCAGTGGAGCAGGAGTGAGGGGGTGACCGAGGGTCCCCAGACGCCCGAAACCCTGCCTCAGGACTTGGATGGTTTCATGAGGGAACACCAAGTTGGGGACCTAGGCTGTCCTGTTAGTCCACTTGAGGAAGATCTCTTAGTGAGTGGAGGACCTGGGGCACCTGTAACCAGGGCTCCTGTGGTTCTGGAGTCTGGCGGTACCGCTCCGGTAGGGAGGGTACAGGAGTCCAGCGTGAGTGATTGGGGGATGAGTTCCCCAGTGGAAGATCCGGTGGGTCAGGGACTTCCCAGTTGGGCTAGGTTCCCGTGTAGTGACCAGGGTGACACCACTTCTGTTCTGGGGGATCTCCGCGCACTGTCAGGTGGACAGGGGACGGCTCATATGGCATTGTTTGATGAGATTCGGGCCAGATTTAATATAAAGGCCAGAGATATTTTTAAATATCTGCAACGTAGGGATCTCTTATTGACGAAGGTAGGGGGGCTTGGTTGGATTCTTTAGGATATCCCTGCTTGGGGTTTTAACTGGCAAAGCTAACTACACAATCTCACAGGTATGTGGGTGTCTAACAGAGGGGATCCTAGATAACCTTGAAAAACATACCAAGTGGCAGGAGAGGCTATAAATGGACACCTCTGGGTTCTTGGAATCTTTGGAATGAGGATGTACATTATTACTATGTTCATCTAGCTTGCAAACACAGCATTATAAAACGACCTTTAATTTATAATTTAGCCATTCTAAAATTGCTAAATGGGGTGGGGTTGCTGGGATACACTGCCCTTGAGGTCAGGAATTAATAGCCGATATGGTTTATATGTTTTGTTCCTGACCCGCCTCAATACACTTAGATTAGATATTACACTATTTTTATGGGAGATCCTCAAGCTGAATATCTCTCTGACAAATTATGTTGCTGAGGATAGATGAGTCGATATAAAGGACAGGGGCCCAGCTTATTTTTATTGTAATGGCAGTTTGTAGGCTTTTTACAGCCTCAGCATGGCTGGATCCCAAACCTCCACCATTCCAGCAATGAACGGGGCACTTTCTATATACACATAACCTGGAAGTTGCACACTACGAGCTTAAGGGTAAAGAAAGCCAAACAAAAAGGAAGGAATATCTGGGGGCAACTTTCAGACTGGATGCTGTCCCATAATTAAGCCACGTGTGGCTTGAATGAATGTAAGCTGCAGGGAATGATTTGAGGTTGTTTGGTCGGCTTATGAGTCTAAAATTATGTATTGTAAATCACAGTTGGCTTTTGGTGCTATTAATTTCATACTTGATTAAAAAACAAAAAATCTTTTCGCATTTCTCTTTGTGAAATATCTTGGATTTATGTTACTTTTGTATAGCTCTCAGTGGACATTGGACCACATCGGGTTCATGCGATCTCCATCCACCCTACAGATGGAGTAGTCGGTCTCATGCGACACTCGAATTGTGACTGTCCCGATACAATTAATAAGAATACATAACTGTGATGAATGGAATGCTTGAATTAATGTCAGCCACTGGTAATCACTCGGGCCGCATCCTAATCCATTGTTATTTTGAACATCATGCCACCTCAGTTTGGACCCTGCTATATGCAAATTAGTCTTGACCCTGTTGCAATAGGAACAGTCTAGTCCAAACTGCTAGGCCAGGTCCTCCCTGAACCGGAACACAAGCAACCCAGGGCCGGTTTTGCCCGATACTCTCAAACATAACGATGACAAGGCCTTGGCCAATGAAACACTCGCCTAGATTGGCACAATTCAGATACTCTGTTGTTGAGAAGACTTTATTCTTGCAGCAGATTTACTGTTAATTCAGAACAGGTAAAGGGTGCAAGGCCAGACAGATTACACCCCCACGTCTTGCTCTCCCACTTAACCTATCATAACCTCCCTCTCATAACCCTATTTATCCCAATGGATCACCAATGCCGCCTGGCAGGACAGCCATTAACATGGATGTCCACACATAAGAGGATCTTCCACCATAAACTCAGTTGTCTGAAGGGGCATGAACTGTAAGCTTTATCACTACGAACTTAATGGGATTTATAACTACTGTATCAAAAATAGTTGCTATCAATTTACATTTATGCAAAATTGCAAAATGCTATTGTGTGATACTTTATTGCATAAAAATAGGAAATAAAATATTATTGCACTCCCTCAATATTATTTCTCTAAACATAGAAATGAGGTGGTAGCAATGCTTTTAGATATTTTTTTGCAGCGTGGAGAGGAGAGGTGTAGTCACATTAGTCGGTTTATGGTCATCAAAATTTCACATTGAGTACAGAAACTCTTTGAACCATCCATGCTTGCAAGACACCATCCATCTGATCATTGGTAGCAAAAGACGTGGGCAATTTTACAAACTGAAATCATTCACTGAGCACCAAAACTCTATTGACTAATCTCTCTACATGCCTCAAACCTCATCACTGCGACCTGATCACGGGAGATATGTCGCATTTGAAAAAGGTACCCTAACCACTCGCGAAGGAGATGCTAAAGTAGAGCCTCTATTTTTAATTTAAGCGAATAAAGTCAGGAGAACCTTATGAGCTGAACTGATCGGAGTGCATCTGCCAGATCTCTACTCTTTGCAAGGCAGGTGCTTGCCAGGATTTGAGCACCATGCACACACTTGGAAGTGATGAGACTAGATATAATTTTTTGCAGGGACTTTAGCTGATGATTGACATGCAGTGAGGAAAGCCTTAGTATCAAGGAATGGGAAAGCTATTTGGAGCATGTGTGACCCGATTCACAACCTATTTGTGCATCTTCTACCTTAGTTGTGCAGATAGGTTCCAGGGCTCTCGTAACTGGTTTTAGTCATACATTTCTGAAAAAGTTTTTATTTGTTTTGTTTTATTAGCATTTAATTCTGCAATCTACAATAATGTTTGGAAAAGTGTGCGAGAGACATAAAGCCAGAAACATCCAGCAAATGCAGTTCACACAGGAGCACAAACAAAAACTGAAAACTAAACCAACTGGCATGGCTATTGGTCTTTTCACCAAGTACCCAAGGACTTGTGATGAAGGAACACAGTATTGTATGGGTAGCTCTAAATGTGTGAATGACAGAGATATCTAATAGAAGATGTCTAGAGTGGGCCTTTACATGAAGAGAATGCGAAATGAACAGGCAGTGTTTCACAATACCCAGGTTCGAGGAATACCCTTTTAATTGCATGTCTTGTCTTTCTTCACCAGAATGTCATAAACAGCTTTACCCAGACAGCGCAGTCGGATCGATGTGCCTTCTTTGGCAACGTGGTCATTGGTCGGGATGTGACGGTGGAGGAGTTGAAGCAAGCATACCATGCAGTAGTTCTGGTGAGTGCGGGTGGTCTGCACAGTGTAAGGAGAGGGACCACACAAACAATTCACCACAACTCGTGGTGTGCCTGAATCTCAAGATATGGTTTTCTATGTTGGTGCATACAACGCGCTGCTAGTATTTTGGTCTGTTTCTGGATTAATTGCCTAAACATTGCAAGCTGTGTGGGGGGTCTATAAATTGAGTACAATTTTAGTGGTACAGAGAGGTAAAAACCACATTAGCAAGTGCTATATGAGATGAGTTTTATTTAGTAGACATTGAGCTTTGTGGAAGGAAGCAAGAAGGGGCTTTTGAGGAGAACTAATGGCAGGTCTTTCTTATTCCATAATCAAGAGAGCTGGTTACACATCACAGTTTATTGCATGCTTTATGAAAGTCTTTTGCATGGAAAATTTCCCAGACTCATGCGTCCACTGAATGAACATTGAAAATGGTGGATTTGTCTCTAAAGCATGCACCCTTTATTGAGTAGCTCGTGAGCTACTGGAAGTTCTCTAGCTACCTGTAAGTAGCTCTCCTTTACGCATTCTTAGAACAAACTTATACGCTGATGTTTGGAGAAAGAAGTTTGAATTTCAATTTAAATATATCAAAGTTGATATCTCCGTGATAAATCCTGTGGCGTTGGGGAGATTTATTATTGATATTATGACCTTGTTGCCAGGGCACTGCAACCATGGCTGTTTTGTATTATGCATGTAAAGCCATTCCACATTGATGAAGCTTTTTTTTTTAACATCTCTACTGGCAACCAATCTTAATGAACTGAGGCAATCACTGCTGGTAATCTTGCTTATGGTGGCCGCTAATGTAATTGTGCCTGATGTGATCACTATTATAACACTAATTATATCAGTAGCTCTGGATGACTTTCGTTCATGATAAGTAGCTCCTAACAGAAAAGGTTGGAGACCCCTGCTCTAAAGGTTCAGTGTCTTTATTTTTAGTGCACCTGATAGCTTTTAATTTGATGTCTGTGTACTACAAACAAGATAACATAACACAACACACCACAACATAATAAACCTCCCTTTTATGTTGGGACTTGCAGTTTTATAGACAATTGTATTGTGGTTGAGATTCTTGAATTTGAAGTAATTTAACCCTACAGACTGACCATCTCCATCTTCCTGAGCCTTGTTCCAATCTCTTCCCCCGTTAGTATCCACTTTTCCTCTCAAGTTAATTTATTTGTTCACTTCACATCTCCTAATTCTTTCCACAAGAACTTAGTTTTGAGTTTTCTTGTTTCCTTTTTTCTTAGACTAGTGGCTCTCTTTTCCTGTTTAGTTTTTTGGTATGTGGCATTTAATTTAAATCTCTGTACCCTACCCACATCTCACAGGCCGGACCTCCATGCATTTGCTCTTGACATTAAATTGTTCTGACGAAGACGAACCAATCCAGCCCCAGGGAAAAATTCCATGCACTCACTTGGGTTAGGGATTTTACCAGGAGAAAATGTGTCAGTACACAATGGGAATAACTTTTCCATTTATGAAATTCTATGTTTTACTTCTTTTGTTCAAACATCTGTCTTGTGAGGCCTACTTGGCTCTTGGCCACATTCCTGCTGGCTGTTGCAAAATGGTTAAAAATGGAAACTACTGAGTGAGTAGAGAAGAATGTCCACTTTTGACGGACTTCAGTCCCAAAAAGAAAGGGGATGTGGAACCGCGCCTGTATTGTTGATTTAGCAACTAGGAGACCTAGGTTCTAAACTAAGCTTTCCACATTATCAAATAATGTCATTCAATGCAACTCATATTATTTCTCTGTGCTCCAGGTTTTTTTTGTGTGCAGATAGTCAAAGGGGTTTCTAAGCTCTCCTTTTGGACCTGCACCTCCCATGTTATCTGTGTGACATGGGCTGAGATATATATATATTCAGTACCTCCTCGTAAAGTAATAACTTCGCTAAGAAAGATGGGCTAAGTAGTAATGCTCTGCTTACTTACTGGTGAGAAAACAAAAGACACACAATTGATGGACGAATGCAGAACAAATCAAAACATTCACCCCCACTCAAGAGATCTGGCTTAAATCCATCATTCTTTTGCTCACCATGCCACCCCAGTTTAGACCTGGCCATATGCAATCAGTCTTTACCCTGTGCCTCATGGGAACAGTCCAGCCCGAACTGCCAAGTCAGGTCCTCCCTGGACCGGAAACAAGCATCCTAGGACCGGTTTCGGGGTTTCACCCCTCTTCAGCCGGGATAGCTTGATTCCAATGGCACAGTGAGCCTGGGACCCACGTCTGGGCATGACCATCATTAACCTCTTTTCAGTCCTTCGCCGTCAGAGTATTGAACTAATTTGGTGTTCCTTGAGTACTACAGATACAGATTTTAGTGTGGAAGGTTAGGTATAGCTGACCCTAAGATTGTGTGCCAGCCAGTCATTATTGGTTGATTGCTAATCCAGTTCCTTATGTGGAAACTTATGAATTGATTGTATATTCAAAGCAGTTCTGCAGCCTCTACTGGTAAGCATCGCTGTTCACAGTCATCATACATATTTGCATCCTACTCCCTCGGCCATATAGGTAACAGGGACGAGGTCAGCCCGACTCAATTATTTACTGAGGACATTTTCATTATGCAATGCAGTTCCTTTATGAGTTACAATCTACTTGTTCTCTAACCTCTTTTTTTCTCCCTGGGTAAT
This sequence comes from Triturus cristatus, assembly GCF_964204655.1. Classification (NCBI taxonomy): domain Eukaryota; kingdom Metazoa; phylum Chordata; class Amphibia; order Caudata; family Salamandridae; genus Triturus; species Triturus cristatus. The sequence goes on from NC_140590.1 coordinate 565,209,832, forward strand.
CTTTTGAGAATTGCTTTTTGATGCTTTCCGTTGTTCTCATTCTCAATACCATCCTTTCAACATTATTTATGTATTTGTTTCCAGTTTTCTATATCATAAACAAGACACAGGGAAGAGAGAGCTCTTTACAGTATCACTTGGATTAAACCACAAAGAAGCAACAGAAGACTTTATTAAGTCAATAAGTAACAACAGAAGACAAGCAGACCTCTTTGCCTCTTCAGGAGTGCTGAGTAGGATGTTGTGACTCACTGTATCACACACCACCGAAAGGTCGAGGTGTATGATTTGGGAGGAGTCTTCCTTGTTGAGGAGCCATAGAGTGTTGTCCATGGTCAGTAGCATGACTGTTTTTGTGCTACAGCCAGGACTCATACCAAAATCAATGGCAACCAAGGGCCTGATTACGAGTTTGGTGGTGCAGGAGCTGGGCGGCAAGCCACCACCCCACTCCCCAGTGGCAACTAAGGGCCTGATTATGAGGTTGGTGGTGCAGGAGCTGGGCGACATGCCACCACTCTGCTCCCGCACCGCCAAACTCGATCGCTGCCCACCCGCAAGTTTACAAGATTTCTCGTTGTCTGGTGAGGAGTCACTGCAATGGGAACACCAAAGCAAGTTCCTGCACAGTATGTACTGTTAAACCCAGGCTTTACAGGAACTGGGCATACATGCACACATGGGGGGTGGGGGGCACCGTGTGCCCCCCTGCATGCATACCCATGACCTTTAGGGCCCCCTTAGTTTCCTCACCACCAGCAGTTTCATGACATGAACACCGCCTCGAGGCCGCTGGCAGTGAGGAAACTCGTAATATGCTTGGTGGGGCTGCAGCAGCTTTGCCAAGCATATTGTAGCCTTACACCGCCGTGCCACCACTGGGGATCTCGTATCCCTGGCGGTTGTGGTGGTCCCAAAAGGGTCGGACTGCCCTAGTCTTAACAGCGGTCGGACCACTGTTGCAATGGACCTATGAACCGTCAAACTTGTAACCCTGCCCTAAATGCTTACTTCTTACTGCATTATCGGGTAGAACTTACAACAGAAGAACCTGCCAGAAGGGTGGGTTTTCATTCCTGTACTATAAGTAATGATGGAGTTAAGTCCATAAAGCTCTTTACTGAGTGGGCAACAAATTCCCCTGGAGTGGATGCAATTTCTGTTTTCTGATTGAGCAGATGGACCTATTCTGGTTGGGCATAGTTAGTATATTATAATGTTTCCTTTTGGAAGCTCGTCTTATGAGCGTCAGCGAGGATTTAAAATATTCCAACTGGTTCTGCTGGAAAGTCTTCGAGCTTTACATACTTGGTCTTGGGAAGAAATATTAACTCCTCAATTCTGGACTGCATCCAACTTTGATGTGTATTTTCTGGAAGTCTCGGCAACAAGTGCATTGCAGTTGTCCAGTTTGGCTCCCAGTATGGTGCATGCTCTTCTAGCTCTATTCTACCCACATAAGACTGACTAACCCTTTCACAGGCTAGTGAGACGCTGTTACATAGTATTGGTCTGGCCATGCATTGAAGTAACTAAATATCACACTTTACATTTTAACTTGTTCCCTGATAATAATGCAGTTTTCGTTTTTTTGCAATCCCAAGTATGTAGTCTGTATTGACCCGTAATAACTCCTCTTTTGCTGAATGAGGCTTATCCAGTTTTCACACATCCATTTGTTTTTAGTCAGAAATATTTGAATAACCCAACTTAAATTCTATGTCGGGACCAGAGGCGAGGATTATGCTATTCTTTCATCACTTTATTGAATAGCGGCCACTTTAAAGTTTAACAACTACTATTCCCATGAACCATAGGGAGTAGACAAAAAACAATAGAGTGCCCACAGATAGAATGTCCCATCCAGTGCACCAATCAGGAGTCCCCAGGGTGCTGATAGTCCTCTGTCTCTGACCATGCTTCCTCTCTTGTCGCTGCTTGCAGCCAAGATAAGTCACCTTTATTCTACTGTGTATTGATCTTGTACTGAATGTACTTGTATGCCTGTTTTAACGGAACCTAGTCTTATATATTGCTTTTGGCTTTGTTGTTGGTTTAGACGCTATTTTCAGCTGCAGCGTTCCGCGTTTGCCGTTCTCCTCACGGCGCGCATACAGGGCGCGCGCGCCATTTTTTCCTATCACGCGCGTCGCCCGAGTTCTCTTGAAGTTTAGTCTTTCCTTATAGGTTTCTTTTCCCTGAGCGAACCGCCGCTACTCGGCGATCAGCTACGGCCGTGGGAGTCTTTCAGCTCCATAGCGGCTGTGTTTCTGTGTCGGCTTGTGGTGTTTGTAACACTCCGCCTGGGGGCGCCAGACGGCGTCTGACGCGACGTGCGCGCCTGGGATTCCGCGCATTCCTGATTCGCGTCGGAAACCCAGCGCTGCATCGCCACGTGAGCCTTGTCTTCTGCCTGTCTGAACACCCCTGACACGGGTCTGTTTTGCTTGCTAATAAGCGAGTTCAAGTTTCGTTTTACGCCCCCTTTGAATGCCCGTTTCTCGGATCAGTATCTGCAATTAGGCAGCGTTTGCAGTGTTTCTACCCTGGGGGTCGGTAGCTTATAGGCCCATAACGCTCTGCTACTAGAGTCTGTAAGGCAGTTTATTCTGCAGGGACCCATTTGACAGGCTGCCCATAGATAATTTCAGCACCAGGGCTGTTTGGGTCCTAGGCTCTCGGGCCTTTCATTGCGAGCTCTGCCCGCCTATATCCCGGCTGACAACCAGCCCCCCTTATTGAGGTTTACCGCCTTGTTATATTTCTCTGTCATTCCTGACACGTTGCCTCTTACTTACCTTTGTCATGGAGACCTTTCAAGATGACGTCTATCAAGACGACCAATGGGAAGAGGACCCTGTCGCGGCTCTTCCCTGGGGTGATTATTTCTATGACACAGTTGATGATTCCATCCACAAAGCGGTGGAGCAGGCCATGACCCCTCTTGAAGAGCGCTTATCCCGCAAGATTGACCAAGCCTGCACACAACTGGAGAACGGGGTTCACCTCTGCTAGAGACGCAGGGGTGAACCCCGATGCATTCTCCCGCCTTAGACAGGTTTTCCTCTCCAGCTGTGTTCCTCCAGTAGCTTCCTCTCCTGCGCCACCTGCCATTCCCTCTACCTCGGCGGGGGGGACCCCGGAGACCAAGGGCACGCAAACCGCTAGTGAGGCTAACTTATGTGCGGACATGCTCGACCCAGACGATGTCCTACACCCGCGCTCTTCTGACTGGGCCCCCTCCGAGAAAGTAGTCAGTATGTGGCTAGTAGGATCCGCCGCCCGCTCGAACCTGCAACTCGTAATTGCCTTAGGGCAGAGTGTCCCTGCCCGTCCTTGGAGGGGAAGGTAGCCGCCCCTCCTGAAATCGACCCCAGAATGGCTACCTTCCTTCAGAAATTTGTTAAAGACCCAAAGGAGGGCATTGACAGGTCCTGGCGCGCCTGTCAAGACAAACTACTGGATATCTTACAACCTGCTACTAAAATCTTGGATATGGCAGAGCAGACCAAGGCTTCGGGCTCTCTCATATCGCCCGATCACCTCTCCTCATGGGCCCATCGTGTAGTGGTTTTCCTCGGGAACGCCAACTGCGCACTTTCCACTGAACGATGTAGATCCCTCCTCATCAAGGTTGACCCCAAATTCTGGGACCTGGCGGACACAGAAGCGGGCCTGGTTGCTCAAGGTGGCCTCTTTAGCGAGCCCTTTATCAAGGAGCTAGGGAGGTTCGTTAACACCTTCTCCTCCCTGGATAGGGCGCAAACTTCCATCAGAAAGGTGTTTAGCCCCCGGGTTTTCCGGGGGGCCGGACGAGGTAGGGGCTGCTCGTCAAGCCGTCCAAATCAGAACAGAGGACAAGGCTCTAATCAGGGACAATACCAAGATCAAGCCCGCTTTGGAAATTTCCTATCCCACCCGTGGCCGGAGAGGCAGAAACCGAGGCGGCAGAGGAGGAGGTGGCTCCAATTCTTCCGGTGAGTGTTCTCCCTTCTTTCCTTCTAAAAGTGGGGGGCCGTCTGGCGCATTTTTTCCCAATGTGGACTACTATCACGGGGGATGCTTGGGTCCTGCAGACCGTAAGGGGCTTTCACATAGAATTTCAGGGTACCCCTTTGCAGATAACACCTCCTCGCCCGCGGTGCTTTTCCGAGTCAGACGCTGTTTTGATCGACCAGGAGCTCCGTGCCCTTCTCGTCAAAGGAGCGATAGTAGAAACCCTGCCTCACCCCAGGAGGTTTCTCAGCAACCTCTTCCTTGTGGACAAGGTAGATGGCGGTCAGCGTCCAGTCATCAACTTGCGAGAATTCAACGAGTGGCTAGTATACCGCCACTTCAAGATGGAGGGAATCCACCTTCTTCGAGACATCCTCCGACCTGTCGACTGGATGGTGCGCCTCGACCTCAAGGACGCTTATTTAGAGATCCCCATCTTTCCTCCGCACCGCCGTTTCCTTCAGTTTACGTGGCGCAACAAAACTTACGAGTTCACCACCCTTCCATTCGGCCTGTCCTCCGCCCCCTGGTGTTTCACCAAGGTTTTGAGGCTGGCGATAGAGCACCTTCGGGCGTCGGGCATGAGACTAATTGTCTATTTAGACGACATTCTGTTGATGGCGCGGGATCCCAGAACCCTTTCTCGTCACCTGCAAACTGCAGTGGACCTCCTTCAGAACCTCGGGTTCGTGATAAACGAGACCAAGTCTACTCTGACTCCCTCCCAGATGGTAGTTTTTCTAGGGTTCTTAATAGACTCCGTGTAGTCCACTCTCACCCTTCCCTCTTGCAAGTTGACGAAGATTCGTCACGAGATTCGGAGGGCTTTATCTTTGACCCAGATTTCTCTCAGTTAGCTCGGATAGTGGGCCTTCTTTCGGCCTCCATTCAAGCTATCTTCCCCGGTCCGCTCCATTACAGAGCTCTTCAGCGGCTCAAAGCGGCACACCTCCGCAGAGACCGCCCTTATTCTTACAATGTGGATCTGTCTCCAGAAGCCAGGGACGAGCTTCAGTGGTGGCTCTCCAACATGGAGGCCTGGAATGGTCGAGCTATTTTCGGCTCCATGCCAGATCTCGTTATCGAGTCCGATGCGAGCAGGTCCGGCTAGGGCACGACTTGTTGCGATTTCACCACGGGGGGTGTGTGTTCTCCTTCGGAGCAACAGTTACACATCAACTGTCTGGAACTTTTAGCGGGGTCGTTCGCGATCAAATGCTGGACCAAGGATTCCGTTCGCTCTTGCGTTCTTCTCAAAATGGACAATATTTCCGCGGTCAGGTATATCAATCATCTCGGGGGCACTTGCTCGAGAGCTCTTTCAGACTTGGCAGCGAATTTCTGGCAGTACTGCCTGGACCATCTCATCTCTGTCACAGCAGAGTATCTGCCTCGGCAGGACAATCAGGTAGCGGACTTCCACTCTCGCCACTTCCATGACTTGAGCCTCTGGAAACTTCACCTGGGAGTGTTTGCAGATCTCCAGAATCTCTGGGGTTCCTTCTCGGTGGACCTCTTCGCCTCCCGTCTGGATCACCAAATTCCTTGGTTCTACAGCTGGAGACAGGACCTTCTGGCGAAGCAGATTGACGCATTCCTTCAGGAGTGGCAGGCCGAACGGGGTTATGCCTTTCCCCCGTTTGCGATGTTAACTCGGGTCTCAGCCCAGGTTCGTCGCCAGGAAGCGACCATAGTGCTCATTTCACCGATCTGGAGGTCTCAAGTTTGGTTTCCAGTTCTGCTGGAACTTTCCTGGGATTCTCAAATCCCACTCCCCCTCTTTCCAGCTCTTCTTCTCAGTCCGGACGGGAGTCCTCATCCGTTGATCAAGCAAGGTTCCTTGATTCTAATGGTGTGGCGGATTACAGGGGACGATGGGCGGTCCCAGGTCTTTCGGAAGCGGCTGAGACTTTCTTGTCCAAAGCCTGGGCAGACAGCACACTCAAACGTTATCGATCCACTTGGAGACTGTGGTGTCGTTGGTGTCTGCGAAGGAGTTTCAATCCTGTGGCAACTGATGTGACCGCCATCTTGAATTTCTTGGCCTCCCTAGCAGAGGATGGCCTCGCGTATAGAACCATCAATACCTTCTGATCTGCCATTTCCGCTGGCCATGCTCTGGTTGATGGTTCACCTGTCGGAGAGCACCCTTTGGTTTGTCGCCTCCTTCGTGGTATACGCCTCTCGTTTCCCCCGGAACCTCGTTATTCTCAGTTGTAGGATGTTAACAGAGTTTTGAACCTCTTCCAATCTTGGCAACCGAATAGATTCCTATCCAGGAAGGAACTGTCGGCTAAGCTAGTCATGCTACTGTGTCTGATTTCTTGCAGATGGGTCTCAGACGTTAGGGCTCTGGATGTGTCTGGAAGAATTTTCTCCCCCACCGGTGTAACATTCACAATTCGCAGACGCACCAAATGTGGGACGACTTCCGTCTCCTATCCTGTTTTCCCGGACTCGCCGAAGCTGTGCGTAGTTGCCTGTCTCAAGGCTTACGAGGAGATGACGGAGGAATTGAGGCCTCCTGGGGAACGCCAGTTGCGCATTGCGCTCAAGAAGCCTCATAAAGTGGTGTCTTCCCCCACGATTGCCCGTTGGGTTCATTGGATCATGCAGGAGGTGGGTATAGATTTACGAGCATTTGGTGCTCATTGTACCAGAGGGGCTATGGCCTCCAAAGCTTTTACCCTGGGAGCTCGTCTTGAAGACATTCTGAATGCTGCAGACTGGTCTTCATTTTCCACCTTTAAGCGGTCTTACTTTAAACCGGTTATTGACATGGCTCATTTGGTCGTGAGCAAGCTTTAAATGAGCATAATCCTCGCCTCTGGTCCTGACATAGAATGAAAAATGTCCTAGCTATCGTAACGGAAAAGTTTCAATTCTATTAAGGACTCGGACGTGAGGATTATCCCGCGCAGGGTACAACTCGGTTGTCTTCTTCCCTCCCATGTATTGGAGTAAGTACCATGTTTTGATTTGACTTACTGTATTGTGATCATGTACATACTTGACATATTCTCTCTTCAGGGCTGAACCTTAGCCACTTCTGTCGCTTACGCCTTCTTTTAATTTTCCAGGGGATTCGAATAAACAAGACTCCTGAAGCGTGTTTGCTGGCTGACTGAGCGACAAAAGAGGAAGCATGGTCAGAGACCGAGGATTATCAGCACCCTGGGGACTCCTGATTGGTGCACTGGTTGGGTCATTCTATCTGTGGACACTATTGTTTTTTGTCTATTCCCTATGGTTCATGGGAATAGTAGTTGTTTGACTTTAAAGTGGCTGCTATTCAATAAAGTGAAGAAAGAATGGCATAATCCTCGCCCTCGATTCCTTAATAGAATTGAAACTTTCCGTTACGATAGCTAGGAAATTTTTCATTCCTACAAGGTCTTTGAACTGAGGAAATGTGACCTGTGTATTGTTCTCATAGATATGAAAGAAAAACTTGGGCTGAACCAGTGGATCATGTTTAGGCTGCATGCAAACATTGAACAAGAGAGCTGATAAACTAAAGTTCTGCTTTGCCACATAATTCAATGGCCAGGATAAGAATGTGTCTCTCCAGCCAATACAGCTGTTTATTAAGTCATCTGAGTTGCAATAATACATAATATCTGTTCACAAAATCAATACAATTCTGGAAAAAAAGGAAATGTACAAGATCATAACATTGAACATTTTGTTTTCAGTTGGACATTAAATTTACTGGAATTAGTCAGGAAAAATGAAAAAATATGTTTCTTCCTCAGAGCCTCCTAGGGAGCGGAGACAAAAGCCTCAGAAGGCAATAAAAAACAAAAAATGGCAGAAAATCGGCCAAGGAATTCTTTAAATGTGCATGCTGAAAGGGGTTTGGCACAAAGGAAACATTGGGAAATGTCTGATGAGAGACTTTTTCAATATTAAATAGTGCTTTTCAAGCTGGAGAAACGCTTTTAAATTTAAAATAAATACATTAACATAATGCAAGTTTTAAAGTAGGGCTTTTGAGATTTTCACATAGTTTACCTTTCTGCATATGGTACTGCGAATCTTCCAGGTACCTTTGCTCAGTACTTCACCTTTAATAAAACTAATAACCCTTTTGGATTTCTTCATATCGTTTGGGCTCTTTTGGTAATTCATCAGAGATATATAGTGCTCACAAAATCAGACTAATGTTATTATGTGGGTTACTGTAATCTACCAGGGACTCTTGTTCTTTTTGTGACTCTAATAATGAATATGGAATATAATTATTTTGTGCAGCATATAATTATTCTTTTGGGATTGTCATCTCCCTCCTAAGTATTTTGCTTACTTTGGTAACCTTGTATTAGTTAATATTTGACATGGAAAGCATTGCTCTCTTTATGTATGACCAAATCTTTGTTTTCCTTCTAAATTCTGCAAACACACAAAAAGAAAGTAGCTAAAACGAAATGTACGAGTCCCCTTTTAACACGTTTATTTAATTTACTATATAAACCCTATTTATTCGAATAAAGAAATGAAACTCTCCAGAAAGATTCGGAGTCATAAAACATTAATTTTAAGAAATGTAAGCTCCTTCAATGCCTCAAAACCCCTGATATGAGTCACTGACCCCTGACCTGTTACACAGTACTCACATTGGCCGAATGCCCAAGGCTGACACATTGAACTGCTTCTTTTGAGATTATACACTGTCATACATTTTTTAGAGTAGCAGTTGGCCCCCATTTCCATGTAGTGTCTTGGTCTATTCAAACAATCTCAAAAGTAATTTCACACATTATTTTTTCAGGGGTTATTGAATAACACCAGTTAATTTTCATTCAGTCATTAGAGATCAAGCCCTAGCTGTCCTCTGTTTTTTCAGAATTGATTTGTTGCACAATAACTCCTGCATCCATCTCATGGTAACCTCAAAACAAAAACATCAGTGTAATATTCATTTCATTCTTGGTTTATTACAAAATATAACCAATGCATATAAAGATTTACCTCATTAATCAATCTTTGTCGTCATGATAGAAACACATTATTTCATAGTTAATTCCATCATACCTATGTCATTCTTCGTATTCATACAAGTCCTACTTATCTCAAATAAAATGTTGCAGTATAATTTATATGAATCCACGTTCTGTTCTGAACATGCTTATTTAGTAAAGTAGGATTTACACTAAGTTTTCTTCCAACAGAGGGATGACACAGTGAATCATCAAAGGAGTTAAATAGATTAGACCTTCTTTAGCAGGATATCAAATAAACGTAATAAACAACTGATCTTTGAATTTGGAATTTATATTGGTTTGGGTTTTATAATACTTGTTATTTTGGCAATTGGAGTGCAGGTGTGCTTTGGCCATCATGAGAATACAATAAATCGAGCATACAACATGTAGTTGCTCATTGGCTGTTCTTCAGATTCTGGATGTAGACTCTGGAAATTTCAAATGACGGACACCATATTTTGTATGTATCTCTTACTAATGGTATTACCCATGTCATACTTTTCTTTGTATCTGCCACAAATTCTCAAATATCAATTTCAAAATCATACAGAGAAATATTTTTTTTTTTATTTTCATTACACTGTGTATCTTCTTTATCCACTCAATTTTAAAATTTGAAGCCAGACCATATGGTAGGAAAGGAGCCAACTCTCCTGTTTCAGAGGTGTAGTGAATAGTCAGGCAGTCTTGATTCCCAAATATTGTTCCAATTTGATCTCCACCTCCGTCATCCCTTTTTTAATTTTTTTTATGGAGCTTCAATGTCAATACAAAGAAAAAGAATCTCTGGGAACAGTTCCCCTTGCCATACACAGTATTATTCGTCCCATGGATACATATTCACATCATTATGTAACCACATTCCACAGCATGCAGTACAGACCCTCTATATCTGTCCAGATGCGATTTACATGAACACCATGTCTACTTAAACCGCATGATGATTATTGATATACATTTATGACTATCAATCACTTAACTCCTATCGGAGTCTCCATTTACCTTTATCTACTGCGATATGAGAGGCTCACTATTCTTTTTGTCTGCATTAAGAACCAGTATCTCCGTGATGCCATTGTACCATTACATTGCCGCGCCCTCAAGGCCATCTGGGGTGACTACAACTTCTTCTGATGAAGACTATACATGTCTTCAAGGGGTCCCATATATCTCTTGGCCTGGCGGGAGCAATTCTGCATAGTTGAACAACTGTTCTTGCCATGGTGTGAGATCATGTAGCCAGTCATTAAATTTGGGGGCGTGGCCCCGTCCCCACCTGCAAGCCACTTTACATTTAGCAATCAGGAATCCTAATGCCAGATATTTCTTATATACAGTATCGACTTCATCTGTGTACCCTAATAGTGCTGTGTGTGGGGATACCTGAAGTGTTGTGCCAACTATCTGTGCCATTCCGTCAAATACCTGTTGCCAGTATTCAAAGTTTGCAAGGCACTGCCAGGCCAAGTGGAGGAAGCCAGCTCTCTCTCTGCCACACCTAACACATTTGTCGTCGTCCCTGAGCTTGAATTTGTGTAGTTTGACTGGGGTGTAGTATAGTCTATGTAAAAATGGATAATGAATCAGTCGCAGTCGGCTATTGGCTGTAAGGGCTTCTGTCTGCTTGCAGCATAACTCCCACTATTTGTCTGTCAACTATACCCCCAGGTCAGCCTCCCACTCTAAGCGAGATGCCAGTGCACATGGCTTAGTTGCTTTTCGCATTTGGTGGTAGATAAGGGAAGTAACATGTTGAGGTGGTTCAGCTTGTAGAAGCTCATGGAGGGGTGGATGAGTGGAGGGTTCATGTGGAAATGTCGGTAATATCATTTTTACCAAGGAGATCCGCCCTGCCATGGATAGGGGCAGGGCTATCCACCGAGTGATTGATTCCGTAACCCCTTCCAAAGTTTTACCATAGTTGGAGCGTGTTAATTCGTCTTTAATTCCTAGGTTTTTAACCTCCTCTCTACACCATATCAGTGGATAGTCCCGTGCATGTGGTGTGATCCTGTCGGTCAGCGGAAAGATGGCTGATTTGGTCCAGTTGATATTTATACCGGAGTACTCGCCAAATTTAGTTATTTCCCGCAATAGCGGATTTAGGTTATCCTGTGGGTCCTTAAGGTAGAGTGTTATGTCATCCGCGTATAGTGAGATTAAGAGTTGTCTGGACGGGTACACCAGTGCACGTTCCTTATGACGTCGTCTTATTTTTGCAGCTAGCGGCTCTATAGCCAGAACAAATAGAATGGGGGATAAGGGCCAGCCCTGACGTGTGCCTCTAGTGATGGTAAATGGGGTTGAGCGTACCCAGTTATGGAGAACAGTGGCAGTTGGCTGACAATACAGCAATTCTACCCATCCTAGGAATTTGGGGGCATTCCCATGTATCTCAATGTACCCAGGAGATAATCCCATTCCACCGAGTCAAAAGCATTGGTGGGATCACGAAACACTTTGGCACGGTCTGGGTCAATGTCTTGCATGACAGTGAAGGGAGTCCTAAGATTGTGGGATGTTGCTCGCCCTGGGATGAATCCGGATTAATCCGGTAAAACCAATCTATTCATTAATAGGTACAATCTGTTTGACAGGACCTTAGCAAGGATTTTTGTATTGCAATTTATCAGTGAGAGTGGACGGTAAGATTCACATTGGTTTGAAGGCTTGCCAGGTTTAAGTAGGGAAGTGATCATGGCCTCTCCCATCGTGGTCGGGAGCTTATCCTCTTCTCTTGCCTCGTAAAAGTCTGCTTTTAAAATTGCAACAAGTTGAGCTAGGTATGTTTTATAAAATTCAATTGGCAGCCCATCAGATCCCGGCGCTCGGCCTGATTTCATTTGCATAATCACTGCCGTAATCTCATCTTCCTATAGTTCTGCCCCCAAGAATTCCCTCTGTGAATCTCCCAACCAGGCCAGGGCAGTGTCCACGAAGTATGCTGGGAGATCGAGTGGTTGTTGTCTATGTGTTGTGTATAAGGTTTTATAATATGTCGTGAAAGTGCGTAACTGGCTGGAGAGATTTCTGCCTGGCACACCATCTGAGTCCTGAATTTCTGCTACGTAATTAGAGAATTTAGGTTGGTGGACAAGGTCAGCAATTGCTTTCCCTGGGTGGTCTCTCTCTACGTATTTATGCGCTATGTGATATTTACTTCTGAATTTACATTCCAGGTCAGCCGTTTCTTTATATATGCCAACAGTTTATCTCGCAACTTAGCTCTATAGGAGTCTTCATCTGTTTTACTATACAGCCCTTGTTCCAGTGGTTTCATTTCTGCCTCGAGTTGGCTGAGGTGGTTACGGATATCTTTTAAGATGTCCCCTCCCTTAGCTATGTATGACCCCCTGATAGTAACTTTGAATGCCTCCCAGACTGTGGTAATATTAGGCACAGAGTTTGTGTTGCGTTAAAATAAATCTTGGATCTCTTGCCCAATTTCAGCCTTGAAGACAGTGTCTAGCAAATGTAGTGGGTTTAGTCTCCACTTTACGTAGGGAACCTTAACTAGAGGGAAACAACAATATCATCTTCACCGGGGAGTGATCAGAATATGTCCTTGCTAGATGTACCACTGTATCCACCCAGCTCCCCATGCCTTCCAGGACAAACCAATAATCAAGCCTAGACCACGAGAAGTGTACAGCAGAGTAATGTGTGCCTTCCCTGGCCAGAGGATGCAAATATCGCCATGCATCTAGGAGATGGTCGTCGGTGATGATCCCAACTAGTTGTCTTTGCATGGTAGTGTAGTGTTGCATGGTTGGGAGGGACCTATCTAATGGAGGGGACATTGTCGTGTTGAAGTCTCCTGCCCAGAGTAGATACATTGATCCCACTGTAAGTATTTTGCCCCACAGGGTTGGGAAGAAAAGGAGGTCATCTAAATTGGGGCAATAACAGTTCACAATGGTGACTTTCTGGGATGCTAGACGTCCCCACATCAGACAATATCGACCCTTTGGATCCAGTAGTGTGCCACCCAGTACGAATGGCGTGTTCCTTTTAATAGGAATTGCAACGCCTCTCGAGTATGTGGAATAGGATGAAAAACAACGATGTGAGGCCCATCGGGAAGCGAAGTTAGAGGTGGAGGCCGGGTCTAAGTGAGTTTCTTGCAATATAGCAATCTGTATTGGATGCCTTACCAGGTATCCCAACACATGTCACTTTTTACATGGGTTATTCAGCCCCCGGACATTCCATGTTGTGCAACGGAGCTTAGTCTGCATTTTGGAGTCTGTGATCATCCAAGCATCTGATAAACATGGGCCTACTTAATGGAGTCTTGATATCTAAGCAGTGAATCTGTATCGGGTTACAGCATTTAACAATAAACATTCGGTACTGTGTCTGGCAGTTCTCCCATCCCACCACCCACTCCGACTTCCCCAACTTGTCGGGCATACATTCCCACCCCATCCTAATTATTCCTTGAAAACACAACAGTATACCTAACACACTGGCATACATTTCTACCTACGCAGCTATAAAGTGTATAAGTGTGTGAAGGGGGATCACCTGTGAGGGTAGATCTAGGGGGCCCGCGTGTCACCGTAACCCATTGTTGCCCCGCTTGACCGTACTCTAGCACTGAGTGTACATGTGCCTTTTGAACATTTTGTGTAAAGTCAGGAAAGAAGGAAAGGGTAGTATTCTCATATTCTACTACTTTCTTTACCCATGCTAGGTGTAATAGTGTATCTCTATCGCGGCAATTAAGGAATCTCACTATCACCGGGCGCGGTGGTGCTCCGGGAGGAGGTCAAACGCCCAATGATCTATTCACTAACTACTAGGTGTTGAGAGATTGCTTCTTCTCTGAACAGATCACGGATTAGCTTTTCGATGAAATCTTCCATGCAGCCCGTGTTGGTTGTTTCTGAAAGGCCTAGTACCTGCACGTTGTTCCGGTGGGAACACCCCTCCAAGTCTTCATTTTTGGCTGTGATTACTTTTAGTAGCCGGTCCATCTGAGATAGTTGCTCTTTACTACTTTGAGGCGCCATCCTCCAATTCAAAAATTCTGTATTCTGTCTCTGTGATCCAGTGGTCTTTCTTTTCTATCTTGTGTACTATTGTGTCCATGCGAGAATTCATGGCATCTATTTTGGCGTCTATTGAGGTGAGGCTACTTTTCATAGTTAATGATATTGTTTTCCAATCTTCATCCTGACTGTCCGCAGGGGCTCCAGATTCAGAGTGTTCATCCATTTGCATCCGGGTCATTTTCCGCTCCTCAAATGGGATCTTAGTCTGCTTCCCATCGGTCCTGCCCATCTTGCCCCAGAGAAGACGCTTCCGCCCATAGGTTCTATTAAAGAGTTGGAATGTCTGCTGAGATGTAGGACCCAGAGGGGGATTTCTTTGCTTCCCCCCCACCCCGGAACTCACCCAAATCAGATTATCTACTACTCAGTAGGTCATGGATTCTGTACTCAAAGAATAAAGAGAGCCGGTCTGAGGTTTTAGCGTGCAAGGTAGGTTATGATCGTCTCTGCTTTGTGCACCTTGCTTAGATCGGCGTCGCAGGGAGGTCCTCAGCAGAATCACTTCGCCGGGTTTGCCTGGTGCAATCTGCCTCCACTTGAAGGCATTCTTTACTCTCTGGACGAGGGAACAATCGCTGCCAACAAGCGCTGTCCCCCGCTGCTCTGGGCTTAATCTCCGGGATGAGGGGATCTCTGGGAGAGACCAGTAGCACGGTTTTTCTAGCTGTGCCGGCGTGGATAATGATATCAGCTGATCCTGACACTCTCATTGGGGCCAATGCCAGCAGTCTCGATGCCTGGGGGGACGATTGTCCAGACCGCACCACTGTACAAATGCAGGGGGGGGCCTAGGCATCTCAACCCTCCCCCGTGGCGCAGCACCGGATGCAGTCAGGCCGGCACCGCTACCCAGCCCAACGAGTCAGTGAGCAGGATCCAGGCTCTCCCCCCGCTCCAGCAAACTACAGTCAGTGGCGCCCAGCAACCTTATTCATTGTGCTCGGTCCGCAAGTTTCATTGTAGGTAGGCAAGGCGGGAGGCCAAACACCACGGTCTCCGCGCTCTCCTCAGAAGCATGATAGCCTTGGGAGCAGGCCCGGCCCACCACCTCGAGTGCTCCCACCGGGGCCCCCAACAGTCTTCACAACTCCGCTGTCATTGCTGCAATTCAATCTCTCCGATCCTGGGACACACTTCCCACTCCGCTCGGCGCAGGAGAGGCGCTGTCGATATGCTGCACGGTGCGGCCTTCACGCCAGGCAAAGTCACGGATTTTAGTGCAGATGTTCCACTGGCCTCTCGTCTGTACCTCCTCCTTCCGCTGCAGCCTGGTAATCTCTGGTGCGAGTTCGGCTCATCCTAGGGCATTTTTAGGTCGAGGACCGTCCGGTCTGCCGAAGGCAGAACCGGAAGTCGGAGATTTAATGTTTTGGAGAAGAGGGGCTTGAACCCGCCCCTCTTCTCCCCTGTTCTCCATTGGCTGGCCTCTTGAATGCTGGCCAGCCATTGGAGAAGAGGCTTTGTCACTCCGAACAGGCGGTGGTTTTCATGGCGACTCTCATGAATGATTGTTGCGCCCCTTAGGACCACGCTCAAATGCGACCTCTCGATCGCTGCATCTTGCAGCGGTGACCTTCGAACTTCGCTCTCGATCACACCCTCTCCCTTTGGTAACGTTTCAAATACGAACCTCCACTATTATTTTGTTTTCTTCCCTGACGTTTGTCTAGAATTGTATTTATCTTTTGAAAACGGTGTTGTTTTCCGTTCGCTACCATGAACTGACTGTGGTTCAACTGAAAGTTGTACCTTCATTCCAGTGAAGACTGTCTTGCCTTTTGTCACGTGTCCTGCCTTCCTGGAAGCCAAGTCTTCAATTAAAAACAAAATCCAAGCTCGGTCTCGCTTGTCTATGAGGAATTCACGTGCTTTTCTTTAATCCTATTTTCTGGTCTACTGGTTTGTAGTCGCATTATTCTCCGGCTGCAGCGTTTGCAGTATTTCGTTGTGCCCCCCAATTCATGTTTTTAGCGAAGATCAAAAAGCTGTCGACTTTGGCGATTGATTATTTTATGTGCAGAACAGCAAGTTATAGTGTGGTGATTCAGACCTTTTCAAAATCCTGAGGGGGACGAAGTTGTTTTCTACTTGTTTCAATGTACGTAATCTGCAAGTTTCATGCGCATTGTCAAAGCCAATAGGTCTTGGTTTACTGTGCTAACACAGACGGGGTTTGCACCTTAGAGGGAGACAGCAGGAGCGGACGGAGAAGGACATTAGTTTTAAAGCAGCCCTCCTGCAGTTCAATGGGAGACCTCGAATAGAGCCAGAAAGACGCACCCAAAAGCCAGCAGCATTAGGTGAAACTCCTCTGGGACGAATCAAGACACGAGTGACTAAGTCTCAAGCCAATGGCTGAAGGAAGCTGATCAAAGAAAGCCAACCGTTTAAAGGGGAGCCCCAGAGCCCACGCTCTGTATAATATGAGTGGGACTGTTTAGCAGCTCCGCTCTCAAAAGCCATTCCTAAAAACAAAGGGGCATATTATCAAGACAGGCGATAAAATTATCGCCGCTTTAGCGGCAGAAAACTGCCGCTAAAACGGCGATAATGGGCTTGATAATATGCTCCTATGTAATTCCAATTGAAGCTCAGGTTAGATGTGAAGGACATCTAACATGGGCTTCAATTGGAATTCCATAGAGCATATTATCAAGCCCATTATCGCCGTTTTAGCTGCAGTTTTCTGCCGCTAAAGCGGCGATAATTTTATCGCCTGTCTTGATAATATGCCCCCTTGTGTATTGTTAGCAGGAGTCCAGTGTGGGAGAAAAAAAAAACTGCGTCAGCGTAGAGAACTCTTGTTTTTCTGCATTTGCTTTGTGAGTGTTTGAGCTCCTCACATTTTCAATGTCTTCCAGATGACTTGGCAGTCCAGAACATTTAGAGCAGAACAGAAACAAAGTTGTTAGTAAGCTCAGTGAATCACTCTGTTACTACTCTAATAATAGGATTTATCTGCTCCTGGCAATAGTAAGAAGAGAATAATGGTTATTTACCTCGGTGGGTTTGTAGCAGTGTACATAGATGGATTGCTCCCAGCCTTTGGGTCTAAGGGTGAGTTGTATCTGTAGTGGTAAACTTTGCTTTGACGTACCATCTCTGTACCTGTGTTCCTTGTTGGTGATAGCTATATTTTGCTGTCAAATGTATGATGCTGTGGTTTGTTGCATTTTGTGTATTTGCCTTTTTCTAGTATGTTCGCTGTTAGTTTGCCCTTAGTTTTTAGGTCGAAACCTACCAGACAGCCCATCTGTCTGGTTCAAAAACATCTTGCATTCATGCCTAGAACTTACGTAGGAATGGATTCCGCCCATTGCATATGCTTGTTTTCGGTCTTTATTTATTTAGCTTGTTTATCTTGTCTTTGCCCCTCCGGTGGAGCATAGACCCTTTATCACTTCTCTGATTGGCTCTTTCCATTCTTCCACGAGTGCTCTTTTCTGGAAATATATTATTTTTCGTAAAGCTCTCCATGAGAGTCCAGCTGTCTTGCTCATGAGCCTCTCTGCCCAACTCCAGTGCACCACTTATTTTCCTCTCCCTTGTTCATTTCTCTCCCACCGCTTGTTGGCATTTGCTTTCCCCTGCTCTTCTTTTACATTGTGCTTTCTCCCACCTTCTCACCCTCTGTCTCTGTGCTTATGCCCCCACATTCCATGACCATTGCACCCCGCATCCCGCTGATTTGTCGTTTTTTTCCTTATTAATTTTTAAAGCACTTTTGCGATATTTGCTTTGACCCACTGATAACTTTATACTCCAGCTAGAGATTAATAGTGGTGCTACTTTCCTAGAAATCAGTAAGTTTGGAGTATCTGATCTCACAAGGACAGCTTGCTGCCTGTAAATAAATTCTTACGTGTATCCTTCTCTCGCCCCCAGCTGTGCTCCACCTTCTCTCTAGCTCATGTCCTTCTCTCACATACGCCTTCTCTCCATGTTGCTTTGCCCCCACCCGCTTGCCACCTCAACCCGCTCCCTAATTTTTTTAAAAGTGCTTTTAAAAAGAACTCTTTTTGGCACATATTATTTACCAATACATCGCAGATTGGTACATTTTTTTAAAAAAAATGTGTGCCTCATTTTGTAATAGAAATGATTGTGGGGTAGGAGGAGCACTCCTGTACTTATGCTTTAAGCCTATTTAAACTATGGTGCTACAACACTACACTTGCTGTCAACCAAGTGTAAATAAATTGAGAAAACTGCTACAAGTATGTGAACTTGATGGTGTTGTGCACACTTCACTGGGTACTAGAACCCGCGTCTCGTTTGAGACTGCCTCTCGAAACATAAACAATTTGCAACCATTGGTTCGTCACAATTTATATCCAGATAAAATGAAAAAATTGGCAAAACATTTGTCAATTCGTACAACAATACAATTTGTACAATATTCAATACATAAATGGAAATATATGCACAATCCTCATTTCAATTGCTGAGTAATGCAAAAATCAGTCCGTGAAATAATATACGATGGCTCATAAATGCCCGATGCATTTCGGGACGTAACTGTCCCTTCGTCAGGGGCCAACCTAAAACAAAGAACGGTTTGTTATACTCCAATAACTGTCACGTCACATTTTATATACGTCCGGGATAACGTTGCCCAACATGCTTCAGGTGAAAGGCTATCCGATCGTTATCTTATGTGATATCAACTGATTATCTAGTGTGACCTCGTGTCTGTACTCCCAATCGTTCACCAGAACAAAAAGGAAGAGATGGTAAAGCTTGTACTCCTCTGTGCAGCATTCTATCCAAAGTGGAAAGGGAAAGTCACCATGTGCAAACACCATAGAACAGTCCAGAAGTGGTACTAACATATCCAGCAAAACGACCCACGTCAAGTAAACACAGTAGCTAGTCTGTGGTGTAAACCGCTATCGACCCTACGGAGACGCGGGTGGAAGAAAAAGCCGTGTACTGTTTTATGCTCACCAAATAATAGTCCGTGTAACCCGACCTCGATTGTGAAAAACTGTAAAAAATCGTAAGAATCACTGACGTTAATGCTATATCTATGTGTGTGTGTGTGGTTGTGTATATGTGTGTGTGTGTGTGTGGCTGTGTGTGTATGTGGCTCTGTGTATGTATGTGTGGCTCTGTGTAAGTGTGTGTGTCTCTGTGTGTGTGTGTGTGTGTGGGAGGCTCTATATGTGTGTGTCTCTGTGTGTGGCTCTGTGTGGGTGGATTTTTTGTAGGTGGCTCTATGCGTGGGTAGCTCTGTGTGTGGGTAACTCTGTGTGTGTGTGTGTGTGTAGGTGGCTCTATTTGTGTGTGGGTGGCTCTATTTGTGTGTGGGTGGCTCTATTTGTGTGTGGGTGGCTCTATGTGTGTGGGTGGCTCTGTGTGTGTGTGTGTGTGTAGGTGGCTCTATTTGTGTGTGGGTGGCTCTATTTGTGTGTGGGTGGCTCTATTTGTGTGTGGGTGGCTCTGTGTGTGTGGGTGGCTCTGTGTGTGTGGGTGGCTCTGTGTGTGTGGGTGGCTCTGTGTGTGTGAGTGGCTCTGTGTGTGTAGGTGGCTCTATTTGTGTGTGGGTGGCTCTGTGTGTGGGTGCAAATGCAATAGGTCTCGCATTTGAGAGTGATTAAGCTATTGACATTGTAAATAATAATGCCGTTTCTTTAAATGTTTTAAAAACACAAACATAAACAAAAATAATGTCCTGAGCAATGCCAATAGCTCTAACTTTAACAATGCCGAGACCGTTGCATTGTAAATGCTTGTTATCCATGACATCAGGTGATCCACTATGTCTGCGGCGCTCGGTTCTTGCAGTTGGTGCCCTGGAATCGTGGCGAAGGAATAATGCATTTTAACGGGCCCGGACGACACAAGCCTCACTGGTGTGCGGCCATCTTGGTCGTGCGCCACCTAGCCGCCACCCCCCCCCCCCACTTCTGTCATCCCAAAGGTGTGGCAGCTCATTGTCTCTGTCAGCGTGGTTGATCTAAGCGTACATATAGGTTCTACCTGCTCTAGTCTTTCCCTATCATCACTTTTCCTGAATCACTGGATCACAGCTTGACTGCTGCCTGCATTGTGGCTCGTGGAACTTTTTATTCTTTTACTGTGCATTTTCGACATCCGGTCTTACACTGCCTGATGGCATTCTCTGTGACCTACTGGAGATCCTTGCATGGTACAGTATGTAGGTTTTGCAAAACATGCCTTTATCCCTCTGTATTTGGCCTGTACAGTCAATGTCTGAATGTGTGCCAGCATCCCATCTCGACGTACAACATATTCACCTCTCTTTGAAGAGGATTTTTAGGAGGTGCATACTCTGATGGTAGGATTTCTTCCAGGCTTTCACCTCCATGACTTCATCAATAGGATTCGAAATATAAGCATATGTTTGCACAGCTTCTGATTCTCTTAATTTTTTCTTCCCGGACATAAAGGCCACTTGCATTGAAAAAATACCACAAGCCAAATGAGCTGCCACTATGTCATTCGAGGGCTAAAATAAATAATTCTACTGGCTCGAGTAGTGGTGCTGGATTTCAATAACCTAAAGGGGCTAGCTTTTCCCATAGACCTTTTAGCTCCATTTCAAATGAGCACCCTTTTGAGAGTAACAGTGTTTTAATCTGCCATGCATATACGCTATACGAGCCTTTGCAAAACAGGGAAGGGGGTCCTGATGTAGACACATTGTAGGTTAGACCAATGGTGGGTGGCATGTCCCGAGGGTAGTGTGTCGGGTGGGGGGAAAAATAAGAGTATATAAAATAAAACACATAACTTCCTGCAACAAAGCGAAGTCCTCTGTCGTTTTCTCTCCTCGTGGCAGGCTTCCAAGCTACTCCTGGTGCTGCTGTCATGAGAGCAGCACCCTGATTGGAGGGAGAGGCCTCTTCCGGCGCTCTTGAGGGCACTGAATGCCTTCACTTACTCTCAACCCAGCTGTCTTTAGGCAGCTGGGTTGAGAGGTTTAAAGTGTGCATGTCTGGCTAGCCGGCTCAAGATGGCCCGCTAAATAGATATTCACACTTTAAACAAGTGCAAAAGGCAGCCCGCCCTCCTCCCTGCTGCTGCTGCTGTTTGGTGCTGCCCCGTCCTGACACTTCTTTCCGGATGTGATGAAGAAAAATAAAATGCTAATGAATTAGTTTGATTGCCATTTTAATATTCTTCTCTGGGGCATTTCAGTGGGGTTTACGCTCTTCCCCTATAATGGAGGAAATGCCCCTTGATTGGACCTACTGGGTTTCTAGTAGCGCTATGGCTGGTGCATTACTACTGACAGATATATTAGCCAGTAAAGAGGCAACCTTCAGAACGGGTGCCAAGTGCTTTGGCTCTAGAGTTTTCTAACAAGCTCTCTGAGTACCAGCAATCTCTGGCACAGGCTCTGCTGTAGCCAAGGTTGTGGGTCAATCATTTACATCCCAAAAAGTTCTGGTTACTGTAGGAGTTGGCCTCCATGCACACGACTGAAGTCCTTCAGTGTATTTCCCTGTCACTCTCTGGGTGTGGTCTCATGGTAAATTCTCTATGATGGAGTAGTGGGTCACTGGAGGAAGGAATACAAATCTATATTGCCCTGTTTCATCTTCAGAATCCCTCGAATATGAGTCTGTAAGCTTGTGCTTTCTGCAGGCACAAGCATGTCTATGAATCGTTGCACATAGAAGCAGTGTTAATTGCTCACACTCTGCTTGTTTTGCCACCGCATGTGCCTTTCATCCTCTGTTCGGCGTCTAGTTCAGATTTTGGAGTATAGATCTGGCTCATAGCAAAGCCAACCTGTGGATATATTAGGGATAACTAATCCGATTACTCAGGAGGGTATTTTAAAAGGGCCTTTCAATTTTGGAACTCATGTGTGATGGTCAGGGCTTCAAGAAGGTTTTGGCAAGGTAATCTGGGAGACCTGATCCCGACCACCCACCGATACCTTTCCATCCTGTATCTCCCAGTAATGCTGATGGTTTCCGCCCTTATCATTACCCCAGTTCCTACGGGATGATGCAGGGATCCAGGAGTTTCATCCCTCACAGGTACACTTGATGATTCGTTTGGTCCTAGTGAGATGCTCTGGCAGCGGTTCCTCATCACTGTAGAAGCTAGAAGCAGTGGATGAGGCATTCCTAATACACGAGTGCTCTACAGCAGAGGGCTGAACACAAGGATTTCCCCGATCACCAGTACATCGCAGTACTGATGGTTCCTCATCACAGCAGAGAGCTGGACAGAATGATCCGCGAGTTCCAAGTACATTCATAGAACAGGTCAGCAGCACCCTCAGATCAATCAATCAATCCATCACTCACTGCATTTGTAAAGCGCGCTACATACCCGAGAGGGTCTCAAGGCGCTGGGGAGGGGGGGTGCTACTGGTCGAAGAGCCAGGTCTTGAGGAGTCTTCTGAAGGCCAGCAGGTCCTGGGTCTGTCGTAGGATGGTGGGGAGAGTGTTCCAGGTCTTGGCGGCGAGGTAGGAGAAGCATCTGCCGCCGGCGGTGGTTTTTCGGATGCGAGGGACTGTGGCGACTGCGAGGTTGGCTGAGCGGAGGCTTCGGGTGGGGGTGTGGAAGCTGAGTCGGTTGTTGAGGTAGGTGGGTCCGGTGTTGTGCAGTGCTTTGTGTGCGTGGATCAGGAGCTTGAAAGTGATCCTTTTGTTGACGGGGAGCCAGTGCAGGCCTCTCAGGTGGAGTGTTATGTGGCTGTGGCGGGGGACGTCGAGGATGAGTCGGGCCGAGGCGTTCTGGATGCGTTGGAGTCGTCTCAGGAGCTTGTTAGTAGTTCCTGAGTAGAGGGCGTTCCCATAGTCGAATCTGTTGGTGATGAGGGCCTGGGTAACGGTTTTTCACGTGTCGAGGGGGATCCATTTGAAGATCCTGCAGAGCATACGGAGGGTGTTGAAGCAGGACGCGGAGATGGCGTTGACTTGCCTGGTCATGGAGAGAGTGGAGTCGAGGATGACCCCCAGGTTGCGTGCGTGGTCCGTGGGTTCCGGGGCTGTGCCTAGTGACGTGGGCCACCAAGAGTTGTCCCAGGCTGATGGGGTGGGTCCGAGAATGAGGACCTCTGTCTTGTCTGAGTTCAGCTTCAGTCTGCTGTCCTTCATTCAGTCGGCTACGGCCTTCATTCCTCTGTGGAGGTTAGCTTTGGCGGTGTGGGGATCTTCGGTCAGGGATATGATCAGCTGGGTGTCGTCGGCGTAGGAGATGATGTTGAGGTTGTGTTGTCGTGTGACGTGGGCGAGGGGGGCCATGTAGATATTGAACAGCGTCGGGATGAGGAAGGATCCCTGTGGGACGCCGCAGATGATCTCTGTGGTTTTGGAGCAGAAGGGTGGGAGGCGGACGCTCTGGGTTCTGCCGGAGAGGAAGGATGTGGTCCAGGCCAGGGCCTTCTCTTGGATACCGGCGTCATGGAGGCGTGCTGATAGGGTGAGGTGGCAGACGGTGTCAAAGGCTGCTGATAGGTCCAGGAGGATGAGGGCGGCTGTTTCTCCTTTGTCCATCAGGGTCCGGATGTCGTCCGTGGCGGCGATGAGGGCGGACTCGGTGCTGTGGTTGCTGCGAAAACCGGATTGGGAAGGGTCCAGGATGTTGTTAACTTCGAGGTAGCGGGTCAGCTGTTTGTTGACAATCTTCTCGGTCCCTTTTGCAGGGAAAGGGAGCAGGGAGATGGGCCGGAAGTTCTTGAGGTCCTTGGGGTCCGCCTTGTGCTTCTTCAGAAGGGCGTTGATCTTGGCGTGCTTCCAGCTTTCTGGGAAGGTTGCTGTCTCGAAGGAACAGTTGATTGTTTTCCGGAGGTGGGGCGCGATGGTTGCGCTGGCTTTGTTGAAGACGTGGTGAGGGCAGGGGTCCAATGGGGATCCGGAGTGAATGGAGTTCATGGTTTTGATGGTGTCTTCGTCGCTGACGCTGGACCAGACGGTCAGGCGACTGGTGCGAGTGGTAGTCGCAGGGGTGGTGGACTCGGTGGTGGGTGCTGGGGGGGGTCGGCGTTGAAGCTGTCGTGGATGTCGGTGATCTTGCGGTGGAAGAAGGTGGCCAGGGAGTCGCACAGGTCTTGAGATGGCGGGATGTCGTTGGTGTTGGAGCTGGGGTTGGAGAGTTCTTTCACGATGCTGAAGAGCTCTTTGGTGTTGGTTCTTTGTCACAGCAAATGGCTGGACACAGTGACAGCCCCCTCCCCGTCTCAGTTATATTAGAATACTGATGGTTCATCATCACGGCAAAGGACTACACAGTGATCTATGGATCCCCAGTGTATTCAAATATTGATGGTTCCTCCTCCCAGTGGAGCACTGGACATAGTGTTTCTTGGGCCCCTTATACATTAATGTATTAATGATTCCTCATCACATCACAGGGCTGAACACAATGATGCACGAGTACACACTAACATCACAATGACTATATTTGTGTTCCTGGTGGTCCTTGTATAGGCCCTATCCTTTAGTGCTAGAATGTTGCATTTTTGTGGACTTTTCGTGATCGCATAATATTAAGTTTGCCTGGTTAGGTGTGCACTACCTGGAATCTCTATGCTGAGTGTCATTTATTAGAACTTGTTCAGGCAGGTTATCTCGTCGGTGTGTCTCAACAGCCATTTTTTTCAATGTATTTGAATGATCTAGGGGCACGCCTCTCTCATCGTGCTGTCTTACCATGGTGTATATGCAAAGATTTCTGGAGTGTTCTTGTGGCGTTACCTGGTTTGACTCCTGGTTTCTGTTATTAAATTGTTCATTAACTGGATCTTGATAAATGTGTGAAGAGTTTCTGTGTGATTATCTGATCAAGTAATTATTGAAGTGCTTTCGCCTACCTGTTTATCTGTAACTATTGAATGGCTCTTGGAGAGTTGTGTAAGACGGGGCGGCATTATTTATTTTTTGAGCTGTCTTATTTTGATGCCTCAGTCTTACCACCTGTGACTTTGACATGACAGTGAGGTGTGAGGTGTGACAGTGATGTGTGTCTGTACAACTGTAATGAGTAACCATTGAATAGTTAATGGTATTCTCTCTCTCTCTCTCGTTTTATTTGATATACCTTTCTTTCCCAGGCAACATTCTCATCAGAAACTTGTATTTGTTGTGTCTTGAATCTGTATCGCATCTTTGATTTTGCAATCACTGTGTATATATAGCGTTACTACTGCAGTTTTGCTTTTTCATGGCATAGTAATGCAACTGTTACTTTTACCGAAGCCCATTTTACTGAATTTATCATGTTCGCAAGGATGAAGGACTGAGTCCTCTCTGCCAGGAGTTGCATCCCATCTGTGCCTTCACATTACATCCACGGCTCAGCATGGATTGCTTAACAAGTTGAGCTTTCTTGCTAGCTTTAGTAATGTGAATTTGTTGTGTAGCTGCTTCTTCAGCCATTAGTGCTTCTAGCAGCCACATTATGTAGGTAATGGGTAATACATTTGTGTGCAGTGCCATCTCTCACAAGTATATGTTAAATTGTACAGCTGCCTTTTTTCAGGAATAAGTTTTGGTTTCTGCGTTGTGAAGTTGTCTCATCGGTGACGGCTATGTGATCTTGTGCCTTCCAACAGAGCTATGGTGCAGAGGATAACCGACTCCTTGGGATTCCTGGAGAGGACCTTCCTGGAGTGTATTCGGCTCGCTCGTTCGTTGGGTGGTACAATGGCCTGCCGGAGAACCAATCTGTGAGTTGTTTTCCTATTCTCTGCATAGATGTGTCTGCAAGAGTGCCATGGACTAACTGATCATCCTGACATTGAGCATGTAGAACTTGTCTTCTCTCAGGAATGTAGCCAGTTTCCATTATTGCATCTGTGCACAGACTAACCAAGCGTTGGTCTGTTTATTCTAGGAATATGGTTGAGTAGTCTCTGCTTGTGAATTTGAGCAGCAGTAAGGAATTCTTTAAGGTTGAGTTGCCACCAGCGATGTGATGAACACTTGTTTTATTAAACCTATTTATTCAGTGCCTACTAAGTCACAGCGTTCAAGTGGTTTACACAACTGCAAAAGTCTAAAGAGGAAAAATGATGTGCACAGAATAATTATAAATCGCATTTATATACACTCCATTAGCCAGCCAAATAGTAAGAAAACAGATGGTCATCACATTTGACACCTAAAGTGGAAATAGGGATGGGAGCAGCCAGATTCATTAGAAATGAGCTCCACATTGCTGTAGCGCTGCTGCAGCAGCCCCGTGAAGGATTCAGGTAAGATTTTCTTTTAAGTGAAAATTTATTCTGTTTAGCCAAAGTATATTTTGAGTGCGGCCCTCCAGAATTTTTTTTATATAAACCATGCCTTTGCTTATGGACCGTCCACATGTGTTTTCTAAACAACAAAACAATAACTATACAGATGCACTCCAGCGCCTAAAAGTGCAGTTGGTGGCGTGGGCCACTTTACAATGACCATCCAGTGAATTGAAACAAGCTCTTCCTGCAGCCCTGTTTTATTAGTAACCAGTGAGCTCTTTATGACGTGTTCCTGTTTTTTAAAAACTATCTCTGGGGTGGGGAGGGGGGTGAGAATCAGTGAGTTAAGGGCAGCTGCAACACAGTTTTTGTGTGACCTGTCAAGGCAATGGAGAGGGTGGAGGGGATTTCTGACTAACCTCTAACATCAGGTTGGGACACATTGATCTCAGTGCTCATTTTGTTTCCTTGTAGGCACTTGTGTGCCGTTTTAGTGGAGGTGCCTGGCTCTGGGTTCCATATTTGGAGGGCTGCAGTCTACATGTTTTATTGATTTTATTGTTTGTAGTTTTCCCACATTTAATTTAATTAGTGTTTACTTTACCATACTGGTAGATTTTTAGTTGCCCTCATCTTTATCGTTGCACGTGCTGAGTAGCGCTGTCACTCTCAATCATGGTCACACCCCCACATGACGGGCTATTTAAACGGCCCTCTGCGCATCCGTGCAGCCGGTGCGCCACCAGCATGCCGATGGCAAGGCCATTTGTGCTCATCCGCACCCGGATACGCCAAGCGCCAAAACCCCTGCTTGTTTCCCTTCAGGATTAGCATCACTATTGAAATATTCAAAGGAGGAATTAATTGCATTTAATACAATAGGTAAGAGTACCAGTTGTGCTATCCTTGAGCCACACCTTGGCCCCAATCGGTGTTCCTTCTGTAAGCTCCCTCTCTCCAACCTACACATTCTGTAAGGCTTCATACATCCTCACAAGCAGCTACAACTCCCGATAATCTTAAACTGACTTTA
The DNA here is from genome assembly GCF_964204655.1 of Triturus cristatus. NCBI lineage: Eukaryota > Metazoa > Chordata > Amphibia > Caudata > Salamandridae > Triturus > Triturus cristatus. The sequence goes on from NC_140590.1 coordinate 565,237,069, forward strand.
ATCACTGCCAAAGAACCTTACCACAAACCATCTGTTATGTCTAAGAGAATTAAAAGGTACATTCCATTTCTAACAGTTAGTAAGATAAACCACAGGGCTCTTATCTCACTGGGTGATCAGCAAAGCAAAAGACTAAGGACTATAAGAATATTTCTATTGGATGATATGTTGTTTTGTTTATTGTAAACCTCGTGGAAGCTGTGGTTTTGTTGTGGGAACGTTTTTAAGTGTTCTCTGTGCTGTTGGTTGAGCAGTAAAGCTAAAGGGAAGCATAATAGGAGTCTCCGCCTTGTAACATAGAATTCAGTTGAGCAGTGCCTTAACAGAGCAGTAACAGGCGCTTGGTAATACAGTGTGGAGGACACCAGAGCAGGGGCTCCAAGAGAAGTGAAAATGTTTTGTAGTGAAACCCTCTGTATATTCTAGGATCAGTAGTCTGTTGTACCTGCTGCTCAGCCAGTGTGAGTGTGGTGTGGAATGTTGGTGTGGATGATGCTGTGGAATGTTGGATGAGTGGAGTTTGTCAGTTGGGAGAATGGGCTGAGCAGCAGGAAGGCTGCTCCTGGTGGGGCTCCCAGTATCTTTATCTTTTTACCATGGAACTAGACCCCGTCTTCATTACAACATTTTGGCGATGATTTTTATAAAAAAAGACCTGCGTGTGCAACTTTAATGGACTGGTCCTATGAGCCTGAAGTAACTGTAACTGAAGAAGAGTAACTTGAAGAAACTCCTCCCGTAACTAGGTTTGGCACAGCTAACTGGCACCTCGAGCCCCACCAGTGACCTCAAGACCGGTCGGCCCCAACCACGGTTTGCCAATTCATGCTGTGTCCTCCTCTGGAGTCGAGCTGTGTTGTGTAATGGAGCTCTTGTGATCAACTACCTATCTGCCGCAACCTCTGAGTCGGGACATCCTGCTGTGGTGTCTCCTGTTGTGTCACTTTCGCCATTCGTGCTGTGTGTGTGCTACCTGCTGTCTTTCCCTCTGATGGTGTAAGAAAGAGCATCTGGGGAGCTGTTACTTGAAGAGCTGTCCCTGTTGAGTAGAGCGTCTAGCCTCAGATCTCCCGTGTGGAAGGTTCAGTGGCAAGCCCTCAGAGCAAGTGTAGCAACCAGTGCTTTAAATGGGCTGGTACTCACCGGTACTGAGTACCGGCACTTCTGACTTTTCTTAGGTGAGGGAGAGTACCGGTACCCTTATTGAGAGCACAGCAGGCTCAGGTTACTTATTTCCTCAGGGCAGATGCCGCCTTGCTTCCGAGGAGCTCGCAAGTCACTGAGCCCCTCAGTGGCCTTTTGCACAATCGCTGCTGGAGATTCCAGCAGCTCTCACTTGAATGCCCCCAGACTGCAGGGGTTTGAGAGGGCTTGCCTTGCGTCATGCTGTGATCAGCAGGACAGGGTCTAGACAGACCCTGCACTGTTGATCAGGTGCGCAATGGTTATTAGGCTTAAAGTGCTTAAGGCCCCTCCACCCCCTTCCTCAATCATGAGTGTGAAATGGGCTGGGGCTGCCAGTCAGTAATCCTGTCCCATTTAAGGAACTGTCTGTACTGGCCGTACTAAAGTGAGCGGCAGCGACAGACAATCCTCTGCCTTACCCAAGGCCGTTTTCTTTCTCCATCTTTTTGTTCAGCACAGAGGTTGCTTTCCTTTGTGTGCCCCTCTGTTGAAGCAGGAAACCAAGATGTAAAGTGGATAAATGATGTTTACTAAACGCATTTCTCATGCGTTTTGATATGTGCTATAACTGGTACAGAGGTCATTATGTAACATCATATCTTACCCTTAGCCCCGCCCCTAGCCCTGCCCATTTGCCACACCTCTAACTAATTTTAATGAGTACCTGCACTTATTTTTTCCCATTTAAAGCACTGGTAGCAACAGGTGTGAGGATTCCCCAGAGTTTGTATCACTAGCGGATTTGGGCCTCAAGTGTTCCCTGTGTGCGTGCAAAGTGGACCGCTTGCGTGTTTCCACCAACCGGTGGCCCGTTGTGGATTTCGGCAGCATCTCCTGTTTCTAAGTATGTGGAGCAACTCATAGGAGGAGTCCACTGAGCCTATTTGTGAAGTGCCAACACTAACATCTGCAAGGAATCTCCACAGTCCTTGTTTGGTGGTGTTACAAGGAGGAGGAGTTCCTTTGTTCTCGTAGGGAAGTGTGTCAGGGAGGAGTGTTGCTTTTGACACTTCGCGCTGGGAAGTGAGTCGAGGGAGGAGTGTTTGTGTTTTTGGACACCCCATTGCCACTGTACTCTGGTAAGACTTGATTCTTTTTGATGTTGTGCCTGCGCGCTTACTGTTAAGATCACTGCGGTGGCATTTGTACTCAAATTTTTGAATTCGGCACGAGGGCTGCGCTGTTGTCGTGTCTGCAGCTGTGAGGGTGGCACTCGTGCTTCATTTCTGTTGTCCCTCACGCGCAGCGCCTGTTCAGTGTTCTGCATCGCCCCATGTCACCACATCTTCACCAGCGGTACGGCAGCTAGATTGTGGCTGGAGCCACCCGGTGCTACTTAAGTCTGCGTGCTGCCATTTTTCTTTTACCATCCATCTCCGTCTGTCTTCATGTAACTTCATGCTGAGGAAATCTTCTTGCTGTTTTCCCTGTGGACGTTAAGCCTCCCCCCATTTTTGGAGCTTTGGTGAGCCGTTTAGTATTCCGGTGTGCAATTTGTTGACTGGATGTTTAACTTTACACTTTCCATGGGTGCTGCTGCGCTGACATTGCCACGAAGCGTCCCTGCTTTCATCTGCTGATGTGGTGTATATCTTCTGGGAATTCTGCCTATGCCGTCTTGTGGGATAGCTGATAAAATGTCTTTTCCCCAGAAAATGTAAAGTTTACTGTTTTTCCAACATGAAAGACGCTTCGTTCAGTGGGACACTTCTAAATTTGGTGGTGTTAACTTCATTGAAGGGTGTTCACGGGTGTTCCCTTCGGTATTTCACATTTTGGTGGGCATGGTTTGTTGGTTGTGTGTGTGTGTGTGTGTGACATTTGGGTGTTTTTGGACATGTTACCACCTGTGAATGTGTATCTGAAGCTGATTTTCATGCATGAAGTCACTCTGTTTTTCCCCTAGTCGTTGTTTTGAGAGTGTGTGTATCTCTCTGTTGGGGGGTGTGTGTATGAGTTGGTTCTTAGGTTCTGAACCTCTCTAGCCTACCACTATTTTCGTGGTTGTGGGTGACTTTGGTGTTACCTTTGTGGGAAATGTTTTGTATTTGACCCCTTGTGGTTGTTGTGGGAGTGGGTGTGCCTCTCACTGTTGGGGGTGTGTGTATGTGAGAAGGCTCTATGTTGCGGAGCCTCTCTGGCCTACCACTATTTTTGTGAGTGTGGGTGGACATAGGTTTGTCCCCCTTGTGGGCCTTGGTTGGAGTCGACTATGTTTTTGAGTCAGTCGTGTCTACCACTTTTGTGTGGTTGGTTGATGCAGTTCACTTCATCTGTAGCTTTACGTTTTCGCTGAGCATTTTCTGTGTGCCTGTCCTCACTTTCCTCCCTCCCTCCAAGCTCGGGTGTTTTTGTCCTGGTCGAGCATGTGTTTCCTGTGGTGTTTTTTCTTCTGCATCGTTGTGGTTTGTTCCTCTTGGTGTTCACATTCATTTTCGGCCTGGCCAGCTGATATGTTTGTGTCTCAGGGGTTGGCTGGTTGGTTGGTTGGTTGGTTGGTTGGTTGGTTGGTTGGTTGGTTGGTTGGTTGGTTGTGTGTGGTGTAGGAGTTGGTAGGTTTGTTTGGTTTTGCGTGGTGAGGTGAGAGTTTAGTGTGGAAAGGGAGTGGATGTGTGTAAAGGCCATCTTTCTGCCTTAAGATTGATTTACCTGTCCAGTTTATTACTTTCTTCCATGTAGGTACGTGGGTGGGCGTTGATGTTTTACTGTTTCTTTGCCTTATGGTGACATTATTGCAAATTACTTTTTCATCTGCATTTTTGGGATGTCATCTTGTAAGCCAATTGTACTGTGTTTGCCTTGCTTTTCTTTCTACTCTTTTGCCCTCAACCATTCTCATCTCTTTGCAATGGTACCGTTTCAGATTTTTTGTGCATGTTATTTTCTCTTTAATGTGCTTTTCACTTGGTTCATTGCATTGTGCTTTGTTTAATATGAGTAAGGGATAAGTGTTGTACCTGCTGCTTAGCCAGTGTGAGTGTGGTGTGGCATGTTGTTCTGGATGATGCTGTGGAATGTTGGATCAGTGGAGTTTGTCAGTTGGGAGAATGGGCTGAGCAGCAGGAAGGCTGCTCCTGGTGGGGCTCACTGTATCTTTATCTTGAACTTATTATCTTAATAAATACCATCTTAAGTTTACCATGGAACTAGTCTTCATTACAACATAGTCCTGCTCTCCATCTTGCAACTTCAGTCAGTTGATGAGCCCTATTTGTTTCTGGAAGAGACAAGTGCCTTGCAAGTTATCAATAGTGTCCCACCACAGAATAGTGTCCCACCACAGGACAAATTATTTTAAGGCTCTTCTAGATCAGAAAAGAGCAGTGACTGATAATCACATTGGTGAAGGGTTTTGCCTGTTACCGGCATGCAGGGACATGGTAACTGGAACTAGTGATGGAGAAGAGCATTGTTTATCCATGATCAGGCTAAAGTCAGAATCGTCTAGGAAGAGAACTGGCTGGCACCTGCATTATTGGGGTCCACGACAGCCCCCATTAACGTTCAAGAATGACTCGCATTGTGAGCACAAATATTGAATATTTTTCCGAAATCTGTGATTTAAAAAAATATATTTTTCTTGTATCGGCAGCTGGATCCCGACCTGACCAGTGAGACTGCTGTGATTCTGGGGCAAGGGAATGTGGCTCTGGATATTGCTCGCATCCTTCTGTCTCCAGTCGATCTGCTTAGGGTAAGTATTTAGCAGGCCACACATAACCAGGTGTGTAGCGCCCTGAATTATATTTTTGTGTGTCATCAGTGCTGCTGCTCTGCTCACGTCCTACACTCGCCTGTTTGACTCCTCTCTGTGGGAAATTGACCTTGCAGCCTCTCTTGTGAGTTATTGATTGAACTCTCTGTGCACAACAGAGTGATCAAGACGACCTTTCCAAATGTGCTTAATCTTTTCTAGCATTGTTTATGTTTCTAAGAAGAGTGGAGGGCCCACAGTGCTGCTATAAACATGCAGAACGGTTGTAAAGCAGAGTGTACTAGAGAAAGGCAGGAACATTGAATAGTAACATTTGAATCCAGTGAGTCAGAAACCAGAAAGTTGAATGTAAAAATAAATAGTTTCAATCTGATTAAATTCAAAAGGGTATTTCATAGAAGTAACTGTGACCCTAAATGCGGTGTAAGAGAGGAGCGTGGTTACGCTGGCTTTTGACCTCACAGTCACAGTGAACAGTTTTTATAGTATAACAACAGTAATAGTTGAAAACCTGTTTTGTGTAGGCGTTTGTTCTATTCCCTTCTTAAGGCTGGTTTTTCCCTGGGAACACAAAAGAGCAGATCTGGCTTTTCAGGCAATGACCAGTCAGATCACTGCCCCATTCCTTAGTCCTCAGCCTGTTCTTTCATTCTGATGTAGGAGAGCTTTAGCAACAAGTTCTTTGACAGGAGGAATGGGATAACCCAATCACATACCTCTGGTGACTCTTTCTAGCACCAAGAACAAGATCACATGATGAGGAAACTAGGAGGAGGGAGACCTGAATGTCAGGATCAACTGAGGCCATTTTATGAGACTGGTGGCTGCCAGTCTGGCTTTACATCAGAATAGAAGCTCTCTGAGCACAAATATGATGTGAATGCTAGAGGCCTCCCACGCCAGCCCCCAATTCCTATAGCCAGTTCTTCATCTCAACATCTCATCTGCGATAGTACTTTGATTCCCTATTGTATTCTCATTGTGTCCCCCTTGTTCTGGAGATGCATATCAATCATAGATAGACACACTTCAGTAATTCTCCAGCGTTATGCTGGAAACTGCTTTTAAAGTGCTAAACATGAAAGCACAGGGTATGAGGGCTCTACTCTTTACCAATCACTCGTGGTATGGGATTTTGAGTCTACACAACGAGGCTTTACCTGCTTTTCTTCGCCGCTCACCGCAATTAGGGGTAACCCACCCTTTACTCCTGGTTTCCAGCTGACAGCCTTCCAGGCTTGGACACGGGCCGGCTGTAGGTCTATCGGGCTGTAGGTGTATCGGGCATTCCCTTCAGGCAATTGAAAATCACATATGGCATCTGCGAGTCAGAGTGCTTTCATTAACTGCAGATCTGACATTGGGTCCCTCACCCCAGGATATGGGAGGGAGCTGCAAACCACTTGCCATGTTTGAGAAATGGCTCAGATTAAAAAATAACGACCGATGCATAATCGGTGAACTCTACGCCCCCCTTTCCTGCCCCCAACATAGGATAAATTAGCGGGACCAACGCGCTGTGAACAGGAGCTTTTACACTCACATTCAAAGAGTGGGAAGACATACATCACGGTGCCCTTCACACAGCTAGAAACACCTCAAGCGTGCAAACTGACACCAAGATTGCGACATATTGGTATCCCACACTGGCCAAACTGGACTCTATTTTACACTTGCTTTGTGCTTGGCTGAAGCTGACAACATATTAGGATGTAGTCTTAGCGGATATAGACTTGTACTTTGAAATGCAGTTACCATACTTTCCAGCCTACATCATATTGGGGCTCTTCAATGCTCTGACTTTTTCCCCTTAAGATCGCAACGAGGGAAGCATATTTGTCTCCCCTCGCCTCTGCCTTACTGTTATATGGACAAACTGCCCCACACATAAGCTGGCTGCGTAGCCTATGGCGCATGTTAGGCATGGAGCAGAGGACCCTCTCCATGACCCATAAATCAGACTCATATCATGCGATATGAACTCCATTCATAGAGCTGCTTTCAGCTCAATTCCGCAAACTGACTTGCCCCAAATACCTCATATTGCTGCGCCTGTCCGCTCCGGCAGCCCAAATATACATAACAGCCAGGGACTAGCAAATACGGGTGGCTGTGGCTGTGGACTTACTGGGACACAACAAGGAGTGAGTAGGAGGGAGGGAGGAGCTAGGGCGTCTTTGGTTAAGTCTGAAGTTTGTTTTCACTGTTTACTCATGCAATTGGTTTCGCTGGGTGGCCCTGTGGTGGCTAAGCCCTGATGGTGCATTGCTTGTCTTTCTACTTTATAAACTCAATAAAATAGATTTTAGCCATAAAGTGTTTAACAAAATTGTACTACCAAGAATTGGCAACATCAATACATCTGCTACTGTTGATGCTACCTAATCAGATAATAAATATAAAGCGCCTCACGGGATGGAGACAGTGTGAAACCTCAAGCCTGTGTGAGACCATGTGTCTCTAATGGCACTCACACATAATTGAAACAATTAGAATTTAAAGGAAAGAAATCATCTGGAGTCAATATTAAAATGTAAACCATGAAGGTTTAATAAAATAATTTGAGGTGCAATACAGAAGGCAAACTAATGATCAGTCAATATGCAAAATAATCAATAGAGGGAATTAGCATAAGGTTTCATCAAATGCTGCAAGGCAATGACATAAAGTCAAGGCAAAAATATTCTAAGTCTGAAGTATGAGACAAACCACATAAGGTGAGCAAAGTGAAACGAATCACAATACAGAATTCAATACGTCACATATTACCACCATCGCAGCACTATCCTCTGACTGAATATTATTATGCCTTATTCATATCATGTCGCAATTCAAATCTAGTTACAAAAACAATAGCATTGCAGTGCTATTGGCAGGGAGACCCTTGAATGTAACAAAGGCTTCCGCTTTAATTCTTGAGAATAGAATGTCCATACAGAGCATGCCATAGTGCGCATTTTGGTTACGTGCGGTGAACAGAGCTGTAAAAGCACATGGCTGTGTTGAAATCCAAGATGGATTAAGGCCTAATTCAGGCATAGGTGAGTCAGGCTCAGGAAAATACATTTCTGACAAGTGCAGTGTTTCCGTTTAAGTGCAGAAATGTTCATGATGTTAAGCACACATTTTTATTAAACCTTTACACTACTTGCTGAAAGTCATTGTTTTTTTGGATTGGGGATGGGTGTGTGTATAAATGATGTCTGAGCAGGTAACCCCTATTTGTTTTACTCCCCGAAAGTAATCAATGAAGCAATGTGTCCTGAGAGGAGGCACGAGTCAGCATCTCAAAAATCCAACCAATTAAGTAAGGACAGACTGAGTAAGTGAGTTCTCGGGCAGAGACAGACATTTAAAATGATTTATTATAGAAATTCAAAAGGTACAATGCAGAAATTATAAGGTGAAAATGAATAAAAGAATCCATGCCATGAAGGCTCTCAGTAATAGGACAATACAGAAATATGAGTAGAACCAAACAATAACCTTTGTTTCAATGGACATATAAATCAATAAGTTATTGAGCTGCATCCGTAAGAGCTTCGGGAAATCTTCTGGGGTTTATGTACAGTTTTTTTTGCATAGGATCGCATTCGTTTCTGGAAAATCATCATGGTGTGAGCACCGGTGAAAGGAATTACACTCTTAGCAAATCAGATCACAGTTCTAATAAATGTCCTATTGCTTTACCATCTAAGTACTATCCCACTATATGAATATTGATTCTGCCTACTCTATGCCAGTGTCATCCAGAGATGGCGGGACAAACTAATAAGACAAGCATTGGCATAGCCAATAGGTCTCGCTTTTGGGACCTTATAAGTATTTAGTTATGCAACTGTTGCATGGCTAAACACTTATAAGGTCCCAAAGGAGAGACCTATTGGCTATGCCAATGCTTGTTACAACTTCTGGTCTGTGCACATTGCTTAGGGCTACAGGAGTTTAAAAACTGAAAACTGGAACATCCCATAAACACAGCTGCAGCACTGCAGTTTTGAATAGAACCAAGGTGCACAGAATAACGTAAAAGGTGGTGCGCATGAACATAGAAAAAAGACAACGATGCACAAAGGGGTTTTAAGCGCAATACAATCTGGGGTAACTACATTTCTTTCTACTTGGCCCATAGTGCAGAAGAAAACAAATTCATGCATCCACTTAATTTACGTGATTGTTATAAGGGGAGGGGATGTAGTCCGTCGGCTAGACTGCCCACTTTGGTGCTGGAAACCAGGTTAAGAAGAGCCTCGGGGTCGCGTCCACATCCTGTGATTCTGGGCAAATCACTTAATCTCCCAGTGCCTGGATGTGTAATGTAAATACGGTGCTCGTGTAAAGCGCTCCAATACCTTCGGATCGAGTTCGCGCTATATAAATATGCAACAACAAAAAAAAAAGCCAGCGACATCACCTGCACGTCCATTCTTTGCAGAGATGTCACGCGCATGTAATGTGGTGTTATGTTGCGCTACGTGTTTTAACGCATAATACACTCGTGATTCGGGCCGCAGGCAGCGTCACGGACGCGAGACCGAACCTATCCGGGTTGCTTTCCCGTCTGATGAAATTAGGCAGCTCCTTACGCGGGGTGACCGCGGTCAGTCAGTAGCATTTGTCAGCAGTGTCTGACTGATGCAAGCCTGCGGGAGCTTTGCATAGAGGAAAGAGGCGGGGGAGTGGGTGGGGTTGGTGAGGATCAGGGGCGGGAGAAAGTGCTCAGACTCCCACAAGAGCGGACTTGTTTGTCTCCCCTTTTCTGCTACGTGCCGAAGCTGCAGTCGCTCCGCATTCCCATAGACAGCCCCCGCCACCCATGAAAAGTTAGGGGGAGGTGCACTAAACCTAAAACCGGTTAGAACAGGGGAGGGGAGCTGCATCAGTACATTTGTTGAACCGGAGTTTCTCACCACCACCTCCAAAGAGAAGAAAAATACAAATAGACTAAAACAATGTGTCTGCCTCCCCGGGGTCAAGCGTTGATCCCTCGCCTGTGTCGAAATGGCCAATTGTAACAATAAACGAACATAGATTGTGCAGCCTCCAGGTGCACAAAAAGTGTGTGACTGCGAGCCCCCTTCGCCAGCTCCAGACTGTCGGACGTGACTTGGTATCAGCCCGCAGCCTGTCCGCAGGCAACGGGGTCACCAGAATGATTGTCTTGTGCATTCAGCATCAATGAGAACAAACATCGAATATGGGCTGCCGCTGGCTCCCTGAGCTGCACACGTCTTTTCGTCCACAGATGATTTCGCGAATGTAGAGAGGTTGGGACATCTTAGCACGGTCTTTCGCCGGGGACCCCAGCCCCAGTGATTATATTTACGTGACCCACTTGAAATAGAAGAGAATGTTGTTGCCTTACGGCCAGAGCTGCCAACTTTAGAGCTGGGGAACCAGGTTCAAGCCTCGGCGTAGGCTCAACCTTCCGTGATTCTGGGCAAATCACTTACTCTCCCGTGCCTACCAAAAGATGAATGTATCCTTCTGTAATGTAAAACTGGTGCTCGTGTAAAGTGCTCTGATACCTTCGGGTGAGTTCGCACTATATAAAACTGCAACAAACTAAAACAAGCCCGGCGGAGTGTGGCGCGCGCGCCTGGCGGGGGAGAACATTTCAGGTGGGGGAGCGGACCCTTTGAAGTGCTCCGAAAAGCGGATTGCATGGCGGCACGATGCGCGTGATTGTGCGCGTGCTCTCGCCATGCAATCCGCTTTTCGGAGCACTTTTAAATGCCCCTTACTATAGTCTCGCTTTGCGATCGCTTACGCGATAGCAAGGCGAGACCTAAAAAACAACATCCAACTATTGTGAATGAATGCAGTATAGTAAGCTAGAGGAAGGGCCTTGAGAAACGGCAACATTACTGTGTCCATGTTGGAAAGTTTTATTCAAGAACAGCAACGTTTTGTTTTCTATAGCAAAAACCACGAAGCATGGAAACTCCAAAATCGGTGCAGTTCTAGTTACAGTAACATCAGTGTAAAATGAGAGTAATAGTCTACGCTTACTAACAGTCTAGGCAACACCACTGGGGGACTTTGTGTGTATGAGTAGTGCACTCAAATTACAAGGTAGTCTCGTGTAACACATTTTAGCAAAATAGATTTTTGGGTCGGAGTTTGAAAGCAAAGCAGGCTTTAAGTTGAATCGGCTACATACATGTAACGTGGAAAGTGCCCTCCTTTACCTACAGGCTAAACAAATTTGTTAAATCATTCCACTTCAACAAGTGCTGAGGTGCAAGTTGTGACTCAGCACAGAGCTTTCTTTTCTCAGCAGTCTGGCTGGCCCTTTGGTAGTTTTTGGTCATTCGTTTTCACAGAGACCAAGCACAGAAAATTATTATACTCCTTCGTAAAACCACCAACTATTCCGCATTGGCCAATAACTGGCAGAAGAGCTTGTCATATATGGCTTGAATGCACCATGAAACTGGCCCTTGATGCTACACGTATTGACGATTAGCAAGTGAAGTATGAGCAGAACTCTGACTGACACGGGCCTCCAGGACACAAATGTATAATTGGCTATTTCAGCCTCGTGACGTAGCTTTCAAACCTTCCAGGATTCGCCATCCTTCATAGAAACGTCAGGCTGCTCTGAATGTGCATTTGGTCAGCCCTTCACATAAAAGGCGTGTCTTATTTGAAAGTACTGTGGTTCTTGCTTTACGAGAAAGTCGGGAACCACCATAAAACCAGAAAAGAGCACGAATTCCGCACACAGATGCCCTGTTCCCTGCTGTTATTAAACATGACTCTGCTTGACTATATTGCAGAAATAATGAACAGTGAAGATGCAGAAGGAGACATCCATTTTGAACAAAATGGCATTGAGGTCTAGTTGGCATAAACCAGGTAAAGGTACTTCAACAAGTCAAAATAATATACAGGTAAATTAGAGAGTCCATTTTCTGCATGGTTTAGATAATGCACACATATATAAACCTCACAAAAACTCAATAATGAAAAAACACATAAATGGGTGGATGAATAATTGCATGAGTGCAGCAGTGAGTACATGCATGATATGAGTGACTAACTGGTCACTCTCCTATTCACTGGGAGCCAATGAAGGTCCAGTACCTGGGCTCCGAAAACGATAATCCGATCAACAGGGAAGGTACTGTTCCTATCAGAAAATAGGAAGAAAAGGCAAAATGGTGTACAAAGCATAGAGAGGGAACCTTAATGACTATTTCATGTTGTCCTCACACACCCCTGAGGATGTCATGCTTCCTTGTTGGGCTTTTGCTCTTTGTAGGGCAGGCGCTGCAATGTCCTGCGGGCCACCCCAAGGGTCACTTTGGCGGCGATCTTTTGTTGTTTATGCCATATAATGAAAGGTGCGAGTATGAGGGCATCGTAAATGTGTGGGGTGATTTTGTATGTGAAGGTGGCTACATTAAGACTATATAGGAGATACCAATCCCTAAATGTGAGGATTCTCCTGTCAGGATTTAAAAACCATAACAGATTGGGGCTACTGTGGGGGAGTAATGTACCCAAGTAGATTCAAGTTTGTGAGTGTAGTGTAATAAGGGTCAACATGTTTTGCACCCTGCAGTCTGAGAACGATCCACTGCGCTTCGTAAAAAGGAAATACCTGCTTCAAAATTAAAATGATCATCCAACCTGGAAGGAAGAGAGATACAGTAGGAGAGAACAATGAGTTGAGATTCTGCATGTCTGTATATCTGGTGTAGGGTGTCCTTACGATCACTGTCCCAATACGAGAATGTGTCCAACGGTAGACATACGCATGCTGTGATCAGCACCAAATCGTTGCTAAAGTGTGAAACACATGGCAAATAGACATATACACTCATCATAGCAAGCGGGTGGACAGACACAATACATACAACATGTAATGGTTAAACTTGTGCAGGTATCAGTGGATCGCCATGTGACAGATAATCTTAAACATGTCTGGGGGATCTTACCCTTCAGTTTGATCAGTATTGCCTCATAGGTCGGAACAGAGGTTAGTGCACAGTTGCTAAGTGTAACACAAAAGGTATTGAGAGTCAGGTGCACGTACCTGGTGGTTGTGAGGTTGCATGGGCTAAGCATCTAAGCCAGACACCAGAGGCACACGGACCATAGTACTTGCGTGACTCCTACACGTGAAGTACTAGAGACCTACCCTCCTCTGCTCGCCCAGATCGAGACAGAGCAGAGGAGGCAAACTGCTTTTAAAATGCAGCTAATTTGGAGATCGCCATCAGGTGTTGGGTGTGCTGTCATGCAGTTGCATCCTGATTGGGTAACCCATGCAGTGATGCAAGCGCAGGCGGGTTCACGCCAACCAGAGGCTTACGAACCCTTTCAGCGACCACTCTGTATCGGTGGCCATATTTGAGTGTATTTATGTTGAATTATCTGTGGATTGATTTGGATGCGATACCACCCATTGAAATGATTTTGTTAAAAAATTCAGAAGATAAAGTTCTTGGGTCGCATTCTTGCACATCATGAATTTATCATTATAGATAGACAAAGCGTCTTGTAGATAATATTGTCTTTCAAAGAGCAGACCAAATGGAAAATCGAAGGATGAACCTGTCACATATGTGAAGACACCTTGATTCCAGAGAGTTTGAAATAGTGCCTAAAATGGCCCTCCATTAACCATTAAGAGACAAAAACTGAGCATATCTGAAAACTTGATGGCCTTCAACATTATAGACCTCTCCCCAATGTCATGTAAATATTGGCCCTTGCACTCTCCTTTGATTTATACAAATGGGAGTAGGTTTTTCCTTGTTTTGATGTGCTAATATGGTGTCACCTCTCGATCCCAGCTGCTAGTGTAAATGTCCTTTAGCACATGTCCTGTACCAGGATGTGCCCTGGAAACCATCGCACTTCCCAACCCAAGGAAAAAAATATGAAAATGTTAATTCTCAATATCCATAAACTGCAATGGGTAAAAGGTTCAAGCCAACAATATCACCCCCTCAAATACCAAGCTGTGACAAAAGCATTAAGCAAAAACCCTGTGACAAAGGCGACAGGTGTTAATGGCTCAACTCCCATTTAGATAAACCCTTGCCGAACCTCAACCACTTGACAAAGTCCACCAGAGCTTCCAGTCCCTGCAGTTGGAAACGTGGAAGTAATTCTGGCAGAAAGCACTGATCACAAAACAGGCCAGTGCTTCCCCAACACAAGTTCTCATCTACCTTCCAGGCCTAGCTTCAGTGCTACGAATCTAGGAACTGGGCTTATTCTGACCCTTCTTCGGGTGTGCTGGAGTGCGCCACGTCAATATAACTCTGAAGAACCTGTAATGGAGACGTTTTGGGTATTACACATCCTAATACGTCCGGATACTGTGGCAAATTTGCCTGAAGTTAGTGTTGGTATACTAAGCAAGCATTGACAAAAGTCAACAGGGTTCGTGTTTCGAATTGATTGTCTTTGACAATGGCGTTTTGCAATGCTGTGTAGCATGGCTAAAGAGGAAACAAACAAAAAAGCCCACCTCATGTCGAAGGAGCACACACCATGCATGTATGCATCTACACATTTTTTTTCCAATCCAAGTTGGATTGGTAAATAAAGCATTAAAAAAACCTTTTTTTTTTTTTTGGAGGCATGGTTGGGGGAAAGCAACATGGGAGGCAAATGTGACGGAACCACGTGGAGGGCAGGTGTGCCGAAGGAAGCATTATGGAGGAGTGGGCGAAGCAACACAGGCAGAAGCAAAACAGAAGAAAATGGTTGTGGAAGTCGACGGGGGGTGGGAAGCAACACTGGATACAGAGAGAAGAACATGGATCACGGGAGAAGAGAAGCGCACTGGCTAGAGAAAGGAAAGTGGAGAGAAGCACACAAGTGAAAAAGCAACGCGGGTGAGAGCACAGGATGGTAAATACAAGAGAGGGGTTGGTGAGAAGCATATGTGTGTGAGAGCATCACAGGACGTAGTGGAGGGGTGAAGAGCTGTATATGAGAGAGACAGCTGGAACATACATGCAGCCTTGCAGAGTGCTTAAACTCAAAGAAAAGGCGGTGCTTCAAAATTGAGCAAATATTACATCCATGCTCCAGAGGAAGGACAAACATATGAAGAGGAGGTAAAGCCGATACAAGCTGACAAATAAAAAGCAAGCAAATAAGAGTGACGATAAAACCACTAATGATGAGTAGTGGGTGAGCTCTAAGCCCACTGTCAGCTAAAAATAGGTTTTTTTCAACAATAGACAGTTTGTGCTTTCTTGTAAGCGAGACCTGAAAACACAATAACAAAATCATGAAGGTTAAACCATCATCAGACATGGAAGCAAGACACAATTGCGCTTCAAACCCAGTGTCCCTTCCCATTCACATAAATGTAATCTGTCGACTGAAGACCATGATATAAAAAAATCTAAAAGAGTTTCCTCCTCTAACCCCACATAAACTGTGCAACTTGTATAGAAAACAAAAATACAGTGGAATACTGAAGGGATACATTCAATCTAAACGCAATTATACCACAATTGAACAATTTCCACTGGGAATTAGATTGAAATCAATTATAGAATTTCTTGTGTCAGTTCATAATATAAAGCCTGCCTCTGTAACTATAAACAGTCTGAATTAGGCAGTGCAAATCAATTTTCATTGTAGTAATTAATTGTTTCATTGTGGCTTAAGTATGGTTTTGTTGCATTTCTCACTACAGCAATCCGCTGTGTTTTGTTTTCTATACCGAAAACCACGAAGCATGGAAACTCCAAAATCGGTGCAGTTCTCGTTACAATAACGTCAATATAAAATGAGAGTAATAGCCTACGCTTACTATCGGTCTAGGCAACACCACTGGGAGATTTCGTGTGTTTGAGTAGTGCACTTAAATTACTAAGTAGTCTGGTGGGACATATTTTAGCAAAATAGATTTTTGGGTCGGAGTTTGAAAGCAAGGCAGGCTTTAGGTTGAATCAGCTACATGCATGTGACGAGGAAATTGCCCTCCTTTACCTACAGGATAAACACATTTGTTAAATCATTCCACTTCCAGAGGTGCAAGTTGTGACCCAGCACAGAGCTTTCTTTTCCCAGAAGTCTGGCTGGCCCTTTGGTAGATTTTGGTCATTCGTTTTCACAGAGACCAAGCACAGAAAATTATTATACTCATTCGTAAAATCACCAACTATTCCGCATTGGCCAATAACTGGCAGAAGAGCTTGTCATATATGATTTGAATGCACCATGAAACTGGCCCTTGATGCTACACGTATTGACGATTAGCAAGTGAAGTATGAGCAGAACTCTGACTGACACGGGCCTCCAGGACACAAATGTATAATTTGCTATTTCAGCCTCGTGACGCAGCTTTCAAACCTTCCAGGATTCGCCATCCTTCATAGCAACGTCAGGCTGCTCTGAATGGGAAACGACCACTACAACACAGCTGTTTCCACGCATAACCATAACAACGCATGCATTACAACGCATGGGTGGTTACAATGAAAAACCTTTACCACGCATACCTTTACTACGAAATTCGTAGTAAAGGCATGTGTGCTAAAGTTAAAGGAAAAAAAGGGGGTGGGTTGGGGGGGTCTCCCCCCCCCCTCCAAAAAAAAGTGGGATTAAAAAAGAGGGCTTGGGGGGGGGGCACCCTCAAAAATAAAATATAAATAAAAACGTACCTGATTTCGTCAATTAAAGAGAGATATGGAGGCAATCCACGTCGTTAGAAGAAACGGAAGGACACTTCCACTTCCTCTTAACGACGTGGAACGTCACCAAAGAAGATCGAAGAGAGGAGAGGTAAGGGGGAATGAGGGGGTGGTGTCCCGCAAGGGATAAATTTAAAGAGTAGATAATAAGTGCGATATCCTTTAACAAGAAAATGCCATTAACATGCATAATTTAACAATGAAAATCGTTGTAAAAGTATGCGTGTTAAAGGCATTCTCATGGTAAAGGATATTCGTGGTGATGGCATTCGCGTTGTAACGCATGCGTGGTAAAGGCATGCGTTACAACGGAATGCGTTGTAAAGTCATACATTCCTCTGAATGTTCATTTTGTCAGCCCTTCACGTGAAAGGCGTGTCTTATTTGAAAGTACTGTGGTTCTTGCTTTACGAGCAAGGCGGAAACCACCATAAAACCAGAAAGGAGCACGAATTCCGCACACAGTTGCCCTGTTCCCTGGTGTTATTTATTGGGAGCACTGCACGTGAGGAGCAGAGCTTGAACACAGCTGTGAGCTGATTAAGTGTAAATCTGACTACATAGCTCTGGGGAAAAGAGTTACCACATCAGTGGCATGAGGCATCTGAGCAGCAAGGTTAACGGAATGGGATACATTTTCAACACTACGGAAAAAAGCCCTTTTAGTCACTGCCTATGTCACACAAACAAGAGCAATGGGAAAAGCCGGAGGGGTTCTGGAAAGAGTAGAGGCTCTGTATACAGTTACAGGAGTTTAGCGTGGCAAACTGCGACAAGCTGTAGGTGGTGGTCGAGAGGCGGCACAGGGAGATTAAGTGAACTATGGGAGATGCAAAAAAATGCAAGCAGCGAAGGGCAGGAGGTGTGGTGGTGAGGGTACAGCATGGGAAAATTAAGTGAACTACGGAAGATTCAATCAAGCAGTGACAGGCACCAGAGCTGAACACTCACCAAAGATAGTCTAACAGTTACATGTGCAGGAGACAAAGAAAAAATTGTCCCTAAAAAAGAACACATAAATACCAAGCCGTAAAGATACCACTAATTGGGCGGTGCTCCGTGGGAGGGAAAAAAACACAAAAAGAAGGAACAAAGAGGAAGGATGCACCACTAGCAAGTATGCAGTGTTAAATGACAATTGAAGGGATGAATAAAAAGGCAATGGGTGGGCTGTAAGCCAGCAAAGTGTAAATGAAAATGCAAACTCCTAGGGCAACACAAACGTGCTTAATGACGTGACAATAATTCATATCTAGCTCATGAAGGAACAAGGAAATATTAATCAAATACAAAGTAGCTTTTATTGAGGCAAGACAATAAATATTAAACATAAGAACAAAACACATTCCACTGACAAGCTACAGTCATATCCGCATTCACTCTAACATCACACTGTGCAATAAGGACAAACAGACATTGTATACATAGATAATATCAGAGACAAAGGATATGGAAAAATGTCCCTTGATTTCTCATTGATAATGATATTCGATCTATTCTGTCTCCATGACATGTGATGTCGTCATGAATGGCAGGAAACTAAATTATATTAGACCATAATTCACAAATGTATACAACATGTCTCGAAAAGACAGTGCAAGCACTGCCTATGCTCTACCTAAAAAAGAGTAGATGGCAAAACTCTCTTTTAAGTATTAAGTTAGGGGCAAGTAATTTCATTATTCGCAGTATATGAACTTTTGAAAGAACTCCAATGACGGCAGGATACAGAGTCATCCTAAGTACAATGTTTATTATTCGTCAAACCACGCAGTGCAGCCTTTCTTCCCTGTAAATGAAAGCATCCCTAATTTTAAAGACTCTCTTTTTAGCACGTTAACTTAAAATAAATACCTCCAATAAAGATAAGCATGGAGGTCGGTGGCACCGAAAGAATAAATAAGAAAATAAGTAACCTAGAATAGATTGGACTACCAGCTTCGGCACTAAAGGGGACTGACTCGCTTTTAGGTGGACATGCGCATGTGGTCAAGATGCCGTCATTCGCAATGAGGAGAGCGTCTGACTGAAGTAGGATGACGCACTGGTCCATACTGTACATTGTGGTGGGCGGAAGCAAAATGTCAATTGAATAGATCCAATAGGTGAAGACCAATGGCCCAAAGCCTCCTATGTATGTTATTATGCAAGTATTTTCTTTTAAAGTTTTTTTTTTTTTAAACAAAGAGTATTGGCTAGCACCAGACCTAATTATCTTTTGTGCGAGAGGTCTGCAACTCTACCTCCCTTGGGGTCAATAAGAAAAGATTTATTAA
The DNA here is from genome assembly GCF_964204655.1 of Triturus cristatus. NCBI lineage: Eukaryota > Metazoa > Chordata > Amphibia > Caudata > Salamandridae > Triturus > Triturus cristatus. Next base: position 565,255,920 of record NC_140590.1, read on the forward strand.
TGGTAAGAAAATTCTGAAAGGCAAAACAGCTGAAACCAAATGACAGGCAATTATTAGGATGGATTGAGATTTTAGACATTAAATGTGTTTTATGAATGGCTGGATAAATGTCATAAATAAAAAACACAATATATTTAATTGAGGACACCTAGCGCAGAGCGCATACACGCAGTGAATAAACACCACATACGGAGCCAAATGCACGAAACCATGTTGCTGTGAGCCCTGCAATTTGCAAAATTCGAGTTTGAGACTGTAAAATTGTCATTCCCTTTTGCAATTTGCTAAAATGTTACTAAATCGCAAAACAGGTATGACTCCTCGTGAATTACAAATAGGAGAGGGCGTGAATATGGCATCTTCTGCACACCATTCTAATGACAGCGACGGATCACAGGAGATGGTAACAGATTTGCAAAGGAGAAGTTGGCCCTGTTCAACAGTTTCCACTTTGGGAATCGTGTCAGGTTACCTCCAGGGGTACCTCCTGATCTATTCCCAAGCAGGATGTTTTCTAAGAAACACTAGTTTGGTTAAAGAATGCAGGCTGCTTAATTTTTTTTTTTTAAAGTTTCCCCTTTTGAGAATATTAACACAAGGATGGCGGCCTTCCTTTCATGCTGTCCCATCTCTGTGTTCTGGGTAATCATGGAGTGGGGTGAAAAGGGTCGCAACCAGCGACTTGCCAAATGATTATTCATTAGGCAGGTCCGTCTGCGACTGGCAATTTTGCGACATGATTTAGTACATAGGTCTGATCGTAACACTAAAGACTGTTCGCAAAAAGTCAGTGTGTAGTTTACAACCAGTCGGTTTGCAGACCTGGTGAGTTCGTAAAATTAATACTGCCGAATATTACCGGATGCGTCGCGCTGGCTCTTCGATAGCTGCACATCAAATCTGATTAAACGAGAAGCCTTCCGTAGAAGGGGTGTATTCTCATGTCCCAGCCTCAATTGTCAGTTTCTCCACCTTCCCTGCTAGGCACGCCGTGTCATCTGCCTGTCCCGGAGACAGACATCAAGGAGGATTCGCTCCAAAGCAGGGGATGGTGGATGCAGCGTTTTCTGTTTTGTAGGGGAAAATGTATAGGCAGTAGTTTTAATCCAGTAAAGTCACCAGGACTTCAGAGCAAAGTGTAATGTAATGCTCCAGTGGGAAAAAAAATATGGCAAAGGTTACATTCACTGAAGGGAGAGAGTCATGGCACATATTGGTGAAATATCCCAAACGGGTAGAGAGCAGGACATGGGATGAAGTGGGCACCAGGGCATGGGCTGACAGATGGTACAGGCAATGCGCACATGAAATAAAGGTGGTGTACAGAAGGGCAGCCGTGCATGAATTAAGCGAATTGGATGGCAGTGAGACCGTGCATGCTGAGCTGGTTCAGTTCTAGAGCAGGAGAAGACAGGTAGCTGGGGCATGGCATACAAGAAGAAAAACAGGCCAACAGGAGATGGTGCAGGCAGGTCCAAGTCACAAGCATGAGAAGAAACCACAAGAGAATTGGTGGCAGGATTAGGGTGCAAGCAAGGTGAGGAACAGCATGCAGAAAGAGAGGTATTTTATTGAGCCTCGGGAGAGGGTGCACACAATAGTTGAAAACCAGAGAGGACAGGTACAGGCTGCGCAATCTGTGAAAACGTGTTCACTGGGTGAGGATCTAGGGGGTGAGGGTGCAGGCAGCCTGATGATCTGGAGGGTCGCATTAGCAGGCATATAGGTAGAGCACCAGAGAGATGCTACCCACAGTTACAGAAGAACATAGTGGTTGTTGGCAAGTTGCAGGCAAAGGGATACATCAGAGGAGGCACTGCAATGAGATGGGTAATGCACATATAGAGAAGTGACGGAGAGAGAGCGGCACATTCAGTTAATAACTAAGAATGAGCGGTATAGAAGGAAAGAACCGAGAGGCTATTCAGGAAGATAAATAGTACAGGTAAGAAGTCACTTACATGGGTACTGTTGAACGAGAGGGCTGACGTTCAAAATATATTAAGACTTTCTGCTGCTGGCCTTTTGTGAAACCGAGTAAAGAAAATAAATATGTGCACAAAACCTAGGATATTGCAATACATTGTGACTAACTAAAGTTAAGACAGCCTGCAAGCAAGTGAGATCTTGGTTCGGACAGGAGTTTAACTTAAGGGATTGCTAGGGATTCGTTGCACCTACAAAGCCGGTCGGTACCCTTCATTGAATGTGTGTATTTGGTGGATTTTAGTTCATTTGGTTGAAGGGGATAATTGAATGGGGCCGGTTAGCTGGATTGTCTGCAGGGTAGATGAGCCCTGTGTTTATGCAGGCCTGGCACTTTAGGTGATGACTAGCGGGGACGCACAAATATCTTCTTGTCTAGAGGGGTGCGCTAGTATGAAGGTCTGTGTGAGTACTTGCATATTGGTAGATAATTTGTACTACTTTACTACTTTTTTCTCTTGCAAGTGCCATGTCTACTCTAGGAAGGGACAGGTGCATAAGATGGCTACGTCTGAGGCTTCCACCAGAAAATAAATAATTGCTGATTTGTTATTCCCAAAGTTGGAGTTCTTTGTTGGTGGCTGTCTAGTTATTTAATGGCCTTTGTAGTAGTTTCTGCTTATAAGCACAACGTGAATTAGTGATTCCATGCAGTAACTACAACCCGTACATGCTGATGACCTATGTCTCTTAGCCAGATAGTTATTGAGAGGCAGAGGTTTGCATACCATGAGCAGCATTCATTTCTATGAAAATGTAATGTTCCGGCTGAGGTAGTCTGCCCCTCTGTGTGTCAGACCTGAAATCCTCATGCCAGATGATGCTTTTATTTGGCTCCACAGTTGGTTGATTTGTGTGATCTCTGCTGAGTAGAAAGCTATTTCAACACTGATTTTGCTTATTTGTTTTCAATGTTGCAACTGGCTGACAGATTCAACAGATATTCTATGTTCACTCCTTCTAGTGTCTTGCATAACTGAAGCATGGTGGGATGTCTAGATTTGATGGCTTCCTTCCAGATAATCAATAAACAAAAGAGCGAAACCCTTCACAACACAAAGGAAACTGGGTTGAAACAGATAACAGTAAAATGTTCCCTGTGGTATCCTAGCTATTTGAACTGTCCGCTCATACATATTCACTCATCCGTGCCCTCATATATAAACACAATGCCTTGTAGGTAGTGTAAAAATATCTCCTTTTTTATTTAAAACAATTTTTTAACTCGAATAAATTACAAATTGCAAATTCAATTTCATTAAAAAGATATGCAGTTCCATAGAAGGGAGAAGCAAGCTTTGATATCCATATTTCATTCACATATATATGACTTATAATTATATGCAAAATACAACACATTTTACTATATAAGTCATTATTATTGCTTCATCACAATTTGAAAAGACTATCATAAAACTATACAGTATAAAAAAAATACTCAAAGAGAAAGTTGTAGACGCAATGTTTCAGTGGGATAGAATTTGGTTGACACCACCTTCTTCAGGACAGACTCAGAAATAAAAAAAAAAAAAAAACTATTGTTGAATGTATAATAGGATATAGTTCCTGTATAATCCTATATCGATCTTCTTATTAATTCAATTCAATTTATCTCTTGGGGTTTCTGTCGTCACCTCCTGTTATCATTAATTTAATTAAGGAATATGCAGATCCTATAGTTACAGGTTGTCTAGATGCTTCCGGGTTTTCTTGAAGAGATTTGTCAATTTCTCTACCATAATATCCTGATTCAGCATATGCCGCTTGTTTTGGTTGCAATGATTATTCTTTCTAATAATTTATACAATATCGCTGAGGACCGCACTTCATCTCAAAGTGATGTAGGATATTTTTGTTGCCTAACTGCTGAAAGGCAACAGACAGAAGCAAAATAACATGACAAACTATTTTATTATCATTTAATTTTTAACTTCAAGTCCGCCGATTTCTAAGGTGGGTGGGGCCATCTCAAACTTTGGACGGTCAAACCGACATGCGCACTTGAATATCTCCAGACTCTCCCTTAGAGATATCAGCAGTGCTCAGGAGCACAGACTCCCAGTCCCAGCTGGAGCTTGAAACTGGCCCGCTCCGCCCAATCCCAGTGCTTCTGTCTGCATGAGAGCAGTGTTGGGATTGCGTGAGCAGTCTGGGATCTTGGGAGCAGAAGATCACATAGGCTACTCCTTTATTCAGTTAACAATGCAAAACTACCACCAAGAACGTACCCCTTCACTAATCAACCATGAAAGCCCTCCCTGTGCCCTTTCTCTCTAGCTGTCACACTAATTCCGGGAGGGCTGTGTAAAACCAGACTTATAAACCCACATTTATACAATACTGTGTTTTAGCCCATCACTCTCAGCGTGACGTCTCCAATGCTTCCAACGAGGACATGAATTCTGAACTTGCCTCCTCATAGAGGTTAAAGTACCCTCAGATTTTCTTTTGCATGCAGTTTGATGGGACTCTGCTCTTTTAACGTTTCTATACCTCAGACTTCGGTGAGGTCCCAGCTTCTTCTTGACAGATAAGGAATATTGGTTCTGTTTTTCTCCAGCAACTCCCCCATCTAAAATGCAACCCTTTGGGCTTCCCAAGAGTTTGTTTTGAGTTAGCAGGGAAAATTAAAACCACTTCATCTCCAGCCTCTTCTCTAGACATGGCCCTCAACTCCAAAGAAGATTTACCATGATTGTAAACACCCTGTGTGCATTTGTTATCTGCATTCTGATAGTTTTCGTGCCACTGCACTATTTGTCAGTCTTCTTCTTTCAAGACTTTGAATCAAAAAAAGAAAGCTTAGAGAAACCACTAATCTGGAGAAGGTCAATTAAGAGCACTCCTCCCAAGGCTTCCAAAAAGAAAATCGAACTTGCGCCAAGGGGAAAAAGGCAAAGGTTTCGACCTGAGATGAAAGTTTGCTGTTCATTTTAAAAAGGCTTCCTTTGACCTTCCTCAGTCTCAGACAACGACCACCTACTGTCTATGCTGAAATTGACATCCTCGTCCAAAGAATCTGCCTCTTCAACCAGGAAGTCTTCCGCATTGAGCTTTACATCAGTATTGATGGTACCCTCACATTCTGCTCATCCTTCAACCTCCTCCCTTTCACTGATGAGAACATTATTGCAATGACATTGTTAACAACCTCAATCATCTGCAAACCTTCCAGTGAATGTGTGTAATGTGGTTAGGGCAGCATCCTAGTTAAAGTTTTTCATCATGGACACTAACTGTGTTGATTATCATTCCATGAGCCGGATGTTCAAATCAGTTTTGCTGTCTCAAACCCTGCAATTCGCATAATCACAGGGTTAGCGACTGCCTAGCTATTTTTTTTTGCCATTCCTATAACCCCTTTTGTCAGGTGAAAAGGTGTTTCCGTCTCTAAAAAGGAGTTTGGCAGCTTGTTCCATACAGGGCTGGACTGGCCATAGTGGGCACCGTGCATTTCCCCGGTGGACCGCCAGGGTTGGGAGCTGGTTTTTGGCCACTGGGTGCCGATTTTTGTTACAGGGGCGTTTTTGCAGCATAGCTGCAATATCAGCCACTGTAACGAAATCTGCAGAAACCGGCCTTGGTAAATAGCTCTGCCGCACCCCCAAACCCCCAGGGGGGCTGGCTGAGCCCTTTGCCAGGGCCGGTTTTGGGTCCCAGTCCAGCCCTGGTTCCATATCACATTTAGGAAGGAGAATGAAAGGGCTGTTGTTTCCTCCCTGCCATTTGAAAAGACCTAAATCTATACTTTGTGACCACAATTGTGGGTGAAAAGTATTAAGTACCTACTACCAAGTTGGGTTGGCATTTGACTATCTGATTTACAAATGAGAAACTGTCTCCTGGAGATAGCGTCCTCTTTGAGAAGAATGTCTTGTGACCTGGGAGAGTGGGGGTTTGAGTCGATCATGCAGTGGTCCTATGGCCCACTGCATGTCTCCCCCTCCCTTAATGTCTACTCAGACTGGATATTTTTTTAAAAAGCAGCGTCTGTTATTTAAAAAGACATGGTCTGCTTTAAAAACTATGTTTTCCGTTTGGGAATGTAGATGTAGGATATATGTCTGCTCAGCGGTGTAACATAAGCCCCCGCAACCCCTCGCGTTTCGTTACGCCACTGTGTCTGCTGTCCTTTGCAGGCAATCATCTCTGCATACATATCCAATCACAAAGGGTTACAAAATAGCCCTGTGCCTAATTAATATTCATCAGGTTGGTAATTTTGTAACCTTCTATGAATGGCCTTTTTCTAATGCGACCTGTCAATACCTAGGCTGCCTCATCAATTTCATCCCTCTTTGCAAAATAGTATTCATGCAGTTTGTATATCCTGGTGTGCGAACAAAGATTACTGCATCAGGCCCTATATCCTTTCTTGATGTATCAGCTGTAGTAATCTATAACATAAAGCAAACTTTTTGTTAATAAGATCTTTGTATCAATAGTCTTGGTCCAATGATTGTTATTTTTTTGGTTTGGATGCCTCCTTTCTATGTTTCTAAAACAAGTCTGCGTTGTGCCCTGGTTGAAGAAGCCCCCAACTACATTCCAATTAAAAATTGGATTTATTATGACCAGTCAATAATTAAAAAAATATTTAACATTTTTAGGAAAATTTGGGCTCGGATATTGTCACAAGCCTGCACTTGCACCAAATTTGCACCTTGCTAATTGGGTAACCAGCAGTGTTGGTCAGTTTTTACCTCTCCCCTGCTTTAAAGATTTTACACCACCCATTTCTTTTGACCAGAACACTAAAGGGAGCCTATTTCTTTGCACTCTAACTCAGCTCAGGGTTCTAGAGGATTGAATTTTGCTATGTAGAATTAGGTGTGAATACTGCACCAGATACCCTTCCACATCCCTTCAACTATTTTCTTTACTTTTTCCTGTGCCTGTCAGCACCGCTTCCGGACATCTCTTGTACCTGCTGCACCTTTCGGTGATGTCTTACATCGCACTGTCTTCTTGCTTCCTCACCTCTTAAACCCAGGCATCTTTCACAACTAACCTTTCACTCTTTCCAAACCATAGTTCTTTGTGCACTTCATTTATGTTCATTAAGACAGCCAACTAACTCTTAATGCCTCCACAGAAAACCGACCTGACTGAGCGTTCTCTGGAAGCGCTGGCGAGGAGTCATGTGAAACGGGTGTGGATTGTGGGCAGGAGGGGTCCTCTACAAGTGGCATTCACCATAAAGGTAAAGGAACATCTGTAAATTGTTATGTAAGTTGTAAATGCTATGGGCCCTTTCTCAGCGGAAATGGGAGTCGGTGGAAGTGCCTATGGGTATGAAACGTTTCTGGCATCACCTTCAACCTGCCATTTATAGATTGGATCCAGAATAGGTAAAATTGTTTTTAAAACCACTGAGTGTTCAAAACCTCAAAAGGGCACCTGAATCCGTGTCTAAAGGTACCCTCCGGTTTAAAACCAAAAGCTAATTTCTTTGTGTGCTGTTACGTTTGGTCGTGTAATCACCGTCTCCACTTCATCGACTTTTGCATGGCTTATTGAATTATTTGTTGTTTTTATGACCGGTGAGGAGGAGGTGCATCCATGCAGCCTTTAAATGAGTGCCTAGAATTATTTTGCAAAATGCAATTATGGATGACCAAACAGTGGATGAACATTCGTCTTTGAAAGAATATACCAATAATACTGCTTTTATTCATTAATGGATCAGCCCGCTTCACACATATGGTACTATGGTTAGACACCATTCTATACTGTAAATTGCATTGTGCCTCATTTCTTCACACTGTCATCTCTCTGTCCCCTTTAAACATATAGCTACTAGCAAATGTGACACTGCATTCTACCTCTGTTTACCTTAAAATAAAATGAAATTCATCAGCTCTAGCAGTTCAGCTTAGCAGTCAGTTTCATAAGCATCATTAAACTAGGCTACAATAAACACCCTAGTTGTTTGCTGCCCCAAAATGTATATATTCTTCAGAATAAAGGCCTGGCTGGAGACTCCATATTATGGACAATGACGAAGAAATGTTACCATACATTGCCACCCCACTTTTACTTCAGTAGCTTCAATTAGAAGGCTGCTCAGTCTTTAGATTCCTCTGTATCTTCTACAAACGTGTTCACCCAAAGTGGTCCTCTGCCCAGCACTAACACTCCATTGTTGTTGTCACGCTTAACCTTGCACAACCTTAACTCTTTTCTAACCAATGCCTTTATCCCAAGAAATAGAATTTTGTCCAAGCATTCTGAGTATTGTAGTCTGTGATTGGAGATCCTTCCTTGTTTCCAATCGGTTCCACCCATCATAGCCGTATTGCATTATCTAAACCTACACAATTCTTGGGGATATTTCTGGCACTCAAATCCTGCCAACATCTACCTCCTTGCATCAATATCTGAACAACGCTAACACTTGTTAATTCGTCTCACAAATTCAAAACGCAGCCCCGAAAACAATGTTTGTCATGGAAAGGCTATGTTGGCTCAGATTACACCTCTGACAAATGTATGTACAGAACTTTGATACCCAACCCTAGGTTTGGCAACATTATCACTTTCTGTTTTTTTTTAACACAATTCAACCTAGACACCTAGTTGTATCAGAAAGGTATGTACAAAATAAAACGTGTAAAGGAAAACTAGATGGGACTCATGCACGGACAACACTGTTGGGAATTATATTTGTTTTCAGTGTTCAAGGCAAGGGATGTGTGAAAGAGGTTGAATGCTTGTGTATGTGTAACAAAAGGGCCTTTGAATCAGCTTGTAATTGTGAATAGAAAAAGCCATATGACCTAGAAAGTCCTTTGAGCTGATCTCTTATTAAAATCAACCACATGAACAAGGCACTAAGTGCAGTTCAATAACACAGGGCATGATAAAGGATGCAATACTAGTCATTTGTACATGATGGAACAATAGGGGGGGGGGAAGGTGGTGGCCAATGGGGTTTGCAGTCCGGGGATTTTCTTTCTTTGTTTTTCCAGAGAGTTTCTGCTAGAATGCCTTCTCTACATTCAATGGCTCAGTCCTTTATCAGTCCCACTCTGTTTTATGACCCTTTTGTTGCTTTTTAAGATTTTGAAGGCAGACTATCCCAGGCCGGTTCTGGCCTTGGGCACTTTAGTAACAGTGATGCAATGTTTTATGATTTTTTTTATTCTTGATTTTTGGCTTTAGCGTTTTAGTTTGAAAGTATTTCCAGTGCTTAGTCATGGACCTTCTTTCTGGCACTCTCAGTGATTGGAAGTTTTCAATCTTTCTTTTTGTTAGTGCATTGGCTAATGGATTTGATGGGGATATTTGCATTGCCCACTGGGTATCTACATAATTGTAGAAGAGTTTGGTGTCTCCTTGGCTGTGGATTGTGTCAAACATGTTGAGTGGCATAGCCCCTCTTCAGGGTTACTTTGGATGGTGCATAATGTCACTAAAGTCTAGCAGTTTTCTTTTATCTATAAATTCCATGTGCCACATTGCATCTGTGGTTTGCAGACGGTCTTCTTCTTTTCCTCTTGTTGCTTTAAAGAGACGGAGGAGAGTTCTGACTGGGCTTTTAAGGTCATCTTTACTTTTACCACCTGTTAAGTATTATGGGTCATCGCCTATCCCCCAGTCAGTCTTATAACATTGATGTACTTTGATGTAGTGATTAGGGTATGCACAGAAAATATACCTGTCCGCCTTCGTGAGGATCTCCACTCCTACAGCTATTTTCTCTTTTAACCAAACATGGATTATATTATTTGTATCCTCAACTTAAATAAAGGAGCAACATTTATGGCGTCGCTGATTTTTTGGGTTCCATGGCTCCCTCACTATTCATTCATTCATTCCCACTTTTGCTATCCTTGTTTTTCATAGGAACTGGGCCTTTGACCTGTCATATTTATCCAGGAATTACTTCTAAAACTCGATAGGTACTTCGGCTGATGATGTTGGAGGTGTGGGCACTGGGAAACCCCTACATTTGTACACCCCAAAATATTTATTTCAGTTATTCACACATGGGTTGATGAATTTGAGACAGTGTTAATCTTCAGTTTCATGAAGCAATGTGTCCCCGAGATAAGGCACTCCACAACATATCAAAATACAGTCAATTAAGTTGGGGGCCACTCAATGCCTGAGTTTTAGCTCAAGCATAACATTTTAAAGGATATTTTGCAAAAAGCTCTAAAGGTACTGTACAGAGATGATAAATGCAAAGGCATGAAGTCAGTGCCATGAAGGCTCTTGGAATAGGTCATTACAGAATAATGTGCAAATCATAATAAGTCCTAAGTGAACAGCAAAATCGGTAGAGAAACATACAGCATCCTTAGTAGCAACAGAAAGCCTTCTGGAAACTTCACTCACCCCCAAGATCAGGGGTTTATATAGGTAATCTTCTCCTAGACTATCATTATAAGTGCAGTTTCATCACGGTGTGAGCAAAAGGATAAAAAAAATTCGCAAATCAGAGCACAGTTTTATAAAACGTCATGTAGCCTTAGCACCTAAGCATTATCCCATTACATGAATATTGATTCTGCCCACTCTATCCTTATGTCACCCGGAGATGGCGGACAACCTAGTTACATGAATGACGGCAAACTATTATGAATTAAATGAATAGGGTGCAGTGAGATAGCGGAAGGCCCTTGGAAAAAGAAACATTATTGTGACCATACTGGATATTTTTCATTGAGAATACCAAGAACAATGTGAATGGAAAGGAGTAAATATGGCTCTTTTTGACTGTGCTACATAAATAATGAACAGTTTTACAAGCAAGAGGCGACGTCAACTTTGAACAAGATGACTCTTAGGCCTAACATGAGGCCTAATTAGCAAGAGCATGGAAAAAAACTTCTATATTTCATAGGTAATTTGTTTCAAGTGCAATAGCATCATGTCAGTGATCAAGTAAATCCATGTTGTGAATAATGCACAAAATATAAAATGCACAAAAGCTCCACAAGAGTAGTGGTGAAACATCTGCTGATACATCATTCTCTATGGATGCTTGAATCCTTTAAGGACATGGTCTACCATTGCACTGTCTACGCCTCAGCTAAGCTCTGATAGAGGGGCCTGGATATATGTTACCAACATCTGTGTTAATTTCCTTTACCTCTTCATACATGGGGCCATGGGCACTGGAGTACAGTTTAGGAGGCGCTGATATAAGAAAGCCACCATGACTGCTCTCTGATTTGTACACATATTAGATTGGATGTCGGGTAACACTTAAAATGTGATTTTCATGATGGTTAGGCCAATGGCAATTATATTATTAGTATTGCTGTATTAGGCATTGTAGTTGGTACTATACTAGATTTTAAGAAAGTATCTTGACAGCAGGGAAGGAGGTGTAATGGATGAAGGGATGTAATGGAGCATAAATAAAAAAGATATAGAGCTGACCACTTCATAGTCTTGCACTCCTACTTACTTAGTCACATTTCCCAAGTTACCGCTGATTTCCTGACTTACTGCTGCAGTCTTGGTGTGTAGTTGCATTCAGGCGTTCTATGGCGGAATCCCATGAATGCCCAGTAGAGACAAGCCGATTCATATTAGTGCTGGGCTGATGCAGGATGAGTGGAGCCGAGGGCTCCTTTATATTGGGCGGATACTGGGTAGTAGGAATTTTGTCGATTGGTGCAAATTCTGAAAGTTTCCGTCACAGAAATGTGACGAATATGTGTGATTTAGCCAATGTTTGATGCTTGAAGGCACTTTGAATAAAACAACTGAGTGGGATCTCTGTAAGTTACACCACCCTGGACTCCTCTTGATTATCATGTTTCAAAAGTGTTAATGTTCCCTTGGTGCCCACAACTTCTCAAGTACAGACTCAGACCAGTTGGATTTGGTACTATCGATCGTAATAGGTTTACAGAGTAAATACTAATAATAGTATCAGAATAATGAACCCATGACTTACTGGTAGAAAGCAGTAAATGCTCACTTGAAAACGGCTGCATGGAAACATGTCGTGTTTGGTGTCAAACTCCTTGGAATCATACCTCCACACCAGTAACTGGTGCAGGAGGTATGAGTCCACCCTACTAGAGGGAGAAATATGACCACACTGGTACACCCGGTACCAGCTTTCCTGACCCTGGCATCACAAGATGGTTGCTGCCAGCCACAGACACGAGTTTGCCCTCCCTCTGCTGGACGAAACTCTGGCAGGGGACGGCTGGACAATAGGTTTCCTCCCAGACAGGCTTTAGTGTATTGGGGCTGGGTGGGTGCACTCTGAAAGTGCTTTGATGTCTGCTCTGGAGGCACATTTGGTGTCCTTGTGTATAGTCCAGCTCAGACCGGTTGCGGGCGCTATCAGCCCCTGTTCTGGCGCGAAACTGGACAAAGGACATGGGTGTAGCCATCCCTCTGTCCTGAGCCTCCCCCAGGTGGATCCCCAGAGTTTGTCCCACCCCTTCCTTGGGTATAAAGTAGGAACCCCTGCCTACAGGACTTTAGATTTACCTGGATGAAACTCTGCTACAGAAACCAAGTACTTCAACTATCTACACTTCGTTGGATGACCGAAGAATCTCCCTTGGAGTAAAGAAGTTACTCCCCTGCAAAGCAGGCACCTGAAACGCATCTGGCCGGTTTGCATCTATGCAGCTCCTGAAGGACGCCGAAGATTTTGCAACATAGGAGGTTCCCCGAGGTCGACTAGTGCTCTCAGCAAACCTGAGACCCGCAGCCCTCGTGTGGACCGTGCAACCCGTACCCCTGGACACTGTGCACATTTGCAGCAGCCTATGCATTTTGGCGATCCCTGAGGCTGCGCTTTTGGCTACTTGAAGTCCGGACGCCGAGCAGTGATTCCACTGAAGATTACCAGCTTACACTCCACAAGTGTTCCGTGGGCTGGTGTTTTGTGATTCCTCTCGAGGTCCCTTCGCGGTCCCTTCGCGATCCCTGTTCCGTCAAACTGTGGGTCCCTAAGGAGGGAACTTTAACTTTCAGTGGTCTCTACTGGTTGCTCCAGACGTGCTCTGACTCTCCATCGCTTGGGGAGTCCCCAGGACCTTGCTAGTCCTCACCGAAGCATCTTTTCTATGACTGTGTGGGTTGCAGTTGCCAAGGATTATTGGTCTCCAGTCCGGACACTGACCCCCCCAGCACTCAACATCCTTCATGGGACAGCTCACCTGTGGACTTTGGTCATCGTCGACGTCTCCTGGTCCCCGTAGCTGCAGAGTCAAGCTTCACCTCATCTCACCTGAAACACCCGACATCGGTGGGCATTCGTCTACTGAGCCCCTGGTCACCCTGAAGTGATCCAGACTCTGTCCCCTCTGCTTTCAGGTTCTTCTCATCTTCTCGGCAGCAGCACTTCTTTGCAACACGCCATTAAAAACAATGAGCGTTTCCGACACCACTTGACCACTATGCACCCGGCTCTCCTGGGATAGGTAACACGGGTACCTCGGTACTCTCAAGGGTGCTGGCCTTAGAACCTTCTTTGTACCGAAGGGTTTGCTTAAAGTCCTCTCCTAAGTGTCCTTAATCCTTAAAATTCCAACCACGACTTTCCCATAGGATTGTACGCAGCTCGCGGCTGTGTTCTCACACTGCATGCGTCCCCCGTGGGTCCCCTGTGTCACTACCTTTGGTGGTTCCTTGGGGTTCCAGCGATTCTAAGTGCTCTAGACACTGTGTTTAGTCAAGTCATGGTTGTTATACCACTTTCTTAATATATGGTTTGGTCTCCCCCTGGGGCCCACTGTGTATTGTGCTATTTACTGTTGTTCTAGTGTTTAAATTGTGTATCTTGTTCTCTAATCTCATAAAGAGGCTAGTAGAGAGTGTTTATAAATAAATACATATATTTTATATATACCTTGTGTGGTTCTCCTTTCATTTGGTCATTCAGGAGGTTATAATCTGGTAAACCAAGCTGCTTTACATTCCTTCGAGATGCAGCCTGAAGGCTGCTCTCCATAGTTACCACTAGGATAGCTCTCAATAAAGGTTGTCTTTAACCTAATCATCAATAAGGGTCGTTTGGACTGGTGCAAGGTGCCTACTACAAATAGTGGACAGCATATACCAGGCCAACTTCTCACAGAATGATCATTTAAAAATTACTTAAGCAATATATTGTTATATGCATGAAGTCAATAAAAGAACTATATGACCTGAAATGTATGCCAAATTATTTTTTTGTTCAGATGCTTGTATAGCTATATGCAGGAAGCATATATACAGTGGGTGCTAAATGCGTCTGTTGAACACAGGGTGCTCAGTTAATTGTGTGGGGAGCGCAATGAGATGATCACAAAAGAAGAAACCAAAAAGCCGAAAAGATTATATGTAATTGATTTTGCAACATGTGCAGATTATGCTATCTAAAGGGATCAACGTTTGAAATGGAGTTTATGGAGATAGTTTTCTTTTGTAGCCAGGTAGCTGTCAACAGCATTTCGACCTTAAATAATTTAACAGGTCATCATCAGGACAAGAACGTAGTTGGACTGATGGTACAAAATTTGTATTGTCAAGTGATCACCTCATTGCACTGCCCGCACGATTAGTTGAGCACCACATGTTTACCCGACACACTAAACACCCACATGTTTACCCGACACACTAAACACCCACTGTATTTGTGTGTTGCATATAGCTATACAAGGGTGTGTGTGTGTGTATACGTGTGAGTGTTTGGGAGACACAGTATTTTGTCAAAACATGGTGCGTGTCCTATCCATTGTTATGTGCAGTCCATTGACTGCAATGCACTGGTAATACATCGGACAGAACATCCACCACATTTTGCCAGAGAATGAAGGTGGCACACCAATCCGTACCTATTTACTGGAGTCAGGAAAGACACAGTGACTGCAATCCAAATTAGAAAAGAAAACAGTCTTGGATTCTTTAGTAGAGAACTGTGGGAAAAAGGATTACTGGTTAAGGGGGGGATAAAACACAATTCAAGCAGCAATCAGAATTCCTGTCTAGGCGAACCACAAGCCAACCCCAAATTAACCTGTGCTCAACCCTTTTAGCAGCATTCCAACAGTAACAAAGTGAAAAACACCACAAAAGAAAAATCCCACACCATTTTAGTGAAATAGAGCAAAATTTAATACATTATTTGACACTAAAACGACAAAAAAATTGTAGAAACTGAGAAACACAGTTTTAAAGGTTTTATAGAAATCGAGTGTCAAGTAACAAAAAGCACCAACTCTGGTTATATGGTCGCAGTAGACGAGGTCCAAGTCACAACTTCTGGCCAACCAACATGAAGCACTGGCTTGATACAGGACTGAGTTTCATCACCTGAGAGTACCTTGTGGCCTGGGCATTTAAGATGCAAGGTCCTTGCGTCAAGCTGCATGGGCCAGCGTTTTAGGAGCCGTCGACAAGGAGACACAATGCAATATCCGTTGTTGAGATGCCTAGCGCAGAGGTGATGACCCTCGACGCAGGGTTTCAATGCTATGGTCCTGCGTTGTGATGAAATGTTCTGGATGCACCACTGTCAGTATCAAAAATGCCACCAGGGCGTGCTAGGAATTGCACGGAGATTCGTTTAGGATGAGATGCGTCCAGGACGAGCTGCGTTGCAGTGGGCCGAATTAGTTGGCAGGCTGCTTTGCACTGCAATGAGATGCGGGGAGATGCATGGATGTTGAAGAAGCCTGTTTCCTCCCTGTGGCTTGAACAGAGGGGAAGCCGACTAACTCTTGGGTTGATACAGGTCGGCTGTATTCATCAGGGCATCTTACAGCAGCAGAAGAGTCCTGATACAGTCCTTCTTCCTGGCCACAGGTTTAGAAGTGATCTGAAAAGTTGGTCATGAAGGTCCACTATTTACACCCAGTGCTCACTTTGAAGTAGGAGAAGCTTCTAGAGTCATCCCCCTGCAGAGGTGTCTGGAACTTCCTTCCTCTCTGTCATGGCCTCAAGCTTGTCTGGGAGCACAAAGGACAAGTGTGAAACCCTTGGCGAGTTTGCTGAGGCAGAGATTTTGTGATGTGCCACTGTGGTAGGTGACACCTCCTCCCTCTCATCCTGACAACTCCTATTCACCATTTGTCTTACTGTCTGGGAGCAGTACACAAAAGACCGACTGCCAGCTACACCTAGTCATGTGACACAGGATGCATGCTGCAAGCACCAAATGCCTGCAGCATGCATGCACGTGTAGGACAACCACACATGGGTCCATTATGACAGAATACCTCAGAGGTAACTGTGCCCCGACGGGGCTCATAGTCACCAATGCCCCCAGGCTCTTTCTAGACAACCCCACCTTCCTCAAGGACTGGTCCCTCATTGCCTAGCGATGCATGAGGGACTGGCTTATTTTGATTATTAGTACAGCTAAGAAGGTGGCGGATACTATCTTGATACAAATTCAAACCTTAGAATCCGAGATTAAAACTATTGTTAGTGCCACTCTGTCAAAAAGAACTTGGAGGAGACCAACAAGACCACCAAGGATTACAAGAAATCCTTACTAACCAGCAAAATTACCAAATTCAAGAAGGACCTGGCCAAGTTTGCGCTGGAAAAATAAACACTTACACTGATGAATCTTACAAACCACCTGAATATAACAGGGCAGGCAGATGTTATGGCTCTAGTTATGCATCCTCGGACAGAGAGGAGGAATCCAGTGACTCCAACATGAGCCAAGATAATACACGACAGAGAGTGCAGAACCAAGAACTAAGAAAGTGGCGAGGGGCACGGGGAGGACCCCAAACCAGTGGTGGCCACCTACACCATGGGGCTATCCTCCTTTTCCAGTATTTGGCCCTGGACAACAAGGCCACTTGATGGGGTTCCAACCACTGCCTCAGCAAGGTTACAACCAGCCTTTTTTAGGGCAGGGTCGCGGCCGATCAAGAGGAAGGAGACGGTCGCAACAGCAAGTACACTGGGCCTCTCTAGCTCCCCACGGAACACCAGGAGCATGACCAAGATAGGACAACAACCAGGGAACCAGCCTCGTAGTTAATTTGAGTCAATGCTTACTAACAACTGACGAAACCGTCGTACTCCACCACAGGCTAGGCTTTGTCCCAACCAATAGTGGTGACCCCTTTCTACTTCAACAGGAGGTGCACCAGTGTTTTCGAAAGTCAGGTTACACTTTTTCGCAGATAAAACCCTTCCGATAAGTGAACCTGAGACCACCAGCCACTTTTGAGAAGGCTGTCCTCAAAGACCTAAACTTTGGACTATCTGCACCACCTAGGATATACCACAACTACCCAAGCATGAACAACTAGCCTTGCGCACCCTAAGCATGGACAAAAGTATTACAGCCAAGACAGCTGACAAGGGTGGTGCCATCATGCTTATGGACACGGTTTCTTACAGGTCTGAATGCCTACGCCAATTAAACGTGATCACATACTATCGCCCATTGCATAAGGATCCCACAGAAAGGATCACCGACACCATCTCCATCATGACGAGAGAAGCAAGAGACAATGGATGGATCACACCTAGAAAAGCTGAGTTCCTTTGCACCAAAGAACCAGTGACTCTTTACTTTTACGTCCTACCGAAGATACACAAGCCACAGAGACCACCTCCAGGGAGACCGATCATCTTGGGCATTGGCTGCGCACTTGAGCCTCTGCCAGAGTTCGTCAACTTTTTCTTTCTGCGACCATTGGTCTGCATGATACCCACATACCTGCAAAACACAAAGGATGTTCTTCGCCTTCTCAGAGGGATTGAATTCAGCCCAGACATGGACTACCTTGTCTCCTTCGATGTTGAGTCGTTGTACACATGCATCCCCCAGGACCAGACCCTGACCACAATTGAACACCATTTCCTTCATTATGAGGTGCGCCACCATGGACATGAAAGAACATTTCTTTCAATTTGAAACACAGCTCTATCTACAGGTGTCCGGTACCTCCATGGGGAGTACCTTTGCCCCCAGTTTGGCGAACCTCTTCATGCATGTCTTTGAGGAGGGTGTCGTCCTTTCAAACAACAATCCATACCTCACCCACATATTACCCTGGAAGAGGTACATCAACGATATCTTTGTGGTATAGAGAGGAGATGATACTAACATCAATACCTTCCACGAATGGCTCAATACTCACAACGACCACCTCCGGTTTACGTGCAAATACAGTAGGGTGAAACTAGCTTTCCTAGACATCTCCATTTTTCAATCGGGGGGGCACCCTAGAAACCGAACTCTATCAGAAACATATGGCCTGGAACGCCCTGCTCCAATATGAGAGCCATCATCCCAAATCCCTGCGTGAGAATTGCTCCAGTATCGATAAGTACAAGGAACACGCATCAACACTGAGGAACAACTTACTGGACAGACACTATCCGACCGCCCTAGTCAAGAAATCAGCCAAACGTGCGCTCAATAATAACCGAGATGCCTTGCTGGACCATCCGTCCATTAAACAACCACAGACGAGATTGGTGTGCATTAACACTTTTAGCTCCCTTTCCAACACAGTGAAGAAAGCCATCTTGCGTAACTGGAATATTCTGAACAAAGGACAACTGTCCCTGGACAAACCCTTGTTCGCCTTCAGAAGGGGCTGTAGCCTTAGAGACAATTTGGTCCATACCAGACCTCCACCCACAGTCACACACAGACCAAGCACCGTCTGTCACCTTCCAAGCGTTCAAGGCCATTTTCCTTGTGGGTCTTGCTCGGTCTGTCCTCGGACCAAGGTTACAAGAACTAGCAATATTGGTACAACTAGACCGTGGGAGTAAAAACATCACACTAACTGCAATAGCGAGCGAGTCATCTATCTGATTACCTCTCCATGCGGTCTCAGATATGTGGGGATGACCATTAGGAAAGTACGCATACGTATAGTTGAACATAAGAGCAAAATCAGATGTGCCAAACAAATGACAGAGCTCACAAAGCATTTTCTAGAAATGCGTCACCAGGCAGACACACTAACCTGGACAGTTCTTGACAAACCAAACCTTAGTGCGATGACACCAGGTCTCACGACCAAACTTCTGAGGCTCGAGCAGCGATGGGTGTTCAAATTGGGTACCTCTAGTGAGGGACTAGATGACAATATTCCATTGTTGGTGCTCTCCTGAGCCCCAGAGCACATTGACCACACCTACCCCAGCAACAGTGAGCTTACTCACTCACATGCACAAGTGGATTGCTGCCACCCCTGACCCAGTGGAGTCATTAGAGTAACATGTGTCTTCCTAGTCACTCCCTCTCATACAGCCAGCTCATTTCATTTATTGCATTTTATTTTAGCTTAGTTACACGGTCTTCATGTTATCTTCCGAATTTCCATCCACTTATTTTGTCACAGCAATTAAGTCCGCTGTCTGTTCCCCTTATCCAAGAGAATACACCACTTGTTCCTGGCAACTCATCTTGTCACAGCGGACAGATCCGCTGTCAGCTCCCCATTTTAGTCTAATAGAGCACACCACTTATTTCAGGCCAGTGACCTGTTTTCACCCCGGGAGTCAGACGCTGCCAAACGGCAGCCTGACTATAACTCCCATCTTTCCTGCTTGTCCAGGAAACAGTATTACGCACAACTGGTCCTAGCATGCCCACCAGGAAGTGCACTACACTTCCCACCATCCTCCCTGCTTCCTCCAGCCAGACGAGATCCCGGCACTACTTAGCGTGCCGCATTGAACCAGCATCCTTCCTGTTGTGAGGACATACGACCGTGGATTCCACTCTACACTTGAGCGGTAAGTCCACCACGCGGTTCCCTAGTATGTCTTCTGACCGGCATACCGCCCTCAGCCCATCAATAGTACGTGCTACCGCCTGAGCCCTCTGCAGCGAGGCGTTTCCCCGGCGCACACTTTAATTGCTTGAGCGCTGGCAGAGTCCATTGCCTGTCTCTGCGCTTCTCTCTGCCTTTGTCCCCCCCACCCCACACGGTCCCGTTGGTCTAGCGACTGGGCGCTCCACGCCATGGACCAACCCCTGAACTTTGCAGGTCCTGCGAGTGCGGTGCAGCACTTTCCCATGAGCCAGCCAGCTGAGTTTCTGCCCACCTTGCTGCACCAGGTCTGATCCCCCACTGCGGGACAGCCCGTTTTCTACCTTCCACTGCCACCACATATTCCTGATAGAGACGGTGGGCCCTGTTGCATAGGAAAGCGACTCTGTCTCTCTCCCCTTCAAGAGCGCGCTTGGCACATCTGGCAGCCATTGTGCCTTGATACCCCCTTGCTCGCCGCAACCATTATGATTGTCTGCATTTTGTCACTCATTGGAGGCTTCAACAACCCTTATGCTCTTTCCTTTAGACTATGTCTGCCCACTCACATGACCCTACTGTTCTGGGTTCACCTGGGTGAATTGATCGCCCAGGTCTTCACCACCCACATGTACTTACCCTCCAGGGTGAACTTGTTTTCAACATACTCCTCATATTTTCTTTTAGGTGTGCAAACCAGTTTTGCATATGAATTCCTCTGCATACTCAGGTCTCTTTGATTGCTCTCGCTCTTGTAGGCACACAATTTGATCTCGAAATATTTTTTTTTACTTCTTCTTAAATTTAACGCCACCACCTTTTCTGTTAGGTTGGATTGGCGTATTTACCTTTTGGCTAATAGGCCAGGACAGATGCGGAAAATTCTCGAACCTCTGTGGGTGAGTTACGCATCCCTTTATCACTTTTCATGTGGATCAAGTGGTTTCACTACGTCCAGTGTCTTGACTATAGTGATTACCTATTGTGTTTTGGTTCAACCATGTCATTCATGCATTTCTTGTTCATTGTAAATAGTGCACATTGTTGTGTTTTTTGTCTCGTAACAGGTTCCAACGGTGAACCTACTGAACTACAGGACCACTGGTTCAGTATATTACACCGTTGTTACTGTGTACACTTTTTCATATGTGCTTGCATTTCACTTGTTGCAGTAGCTGTATGTCGATCCTAATGTTGGCCACGAGACTTTGACAGATCCCAAGGCCGAAACATGTTGATCATACACTAATACAGATGTCTCTAATGACGGCAGCTGTATTACTAGCTAATTGTTTTTAATCCTGTCACAAGGTAGCCGATTAAAGTTGCCACATAGCTGACCTTGTAGCCAGTTTTAACCACTTTCACCTTAGCACTGCACTTCACACTGAGCACACCATGCTCACATAGGATTTTAGACTAACCCTCCTTACCAATAGAGACCAGGTTCTTTATGCGAGGAAGCATCCCTATGATGAAGCATGACACCTCTGGTGTGTAAGGGGAACCGTCCTTAAAAGGGATCCCCCTCGAGTACATGGTTGACAAGGTCCTCTTGCACTTCAGACTTCTACCCTGGACCCGTGGACTCTTTTTGTGTTAGTTATTACGAGTGGGAAGGGTGCCCACGCAGGTCCTTAAATCTCCTCCAGCCCCCCCTAGTGAGAATTCACCAAATGGTTGGGACCAAAAAAATGCCAACTTTCTAAAAGTGGCATTTTCAGAATTTGTAACTTAAAATACAACTTTAATAATAATGAGGGTTTTAAGTTACAATTCTTTAGACACCAAACACGAAATTCCTACGTGCTCCCAATTGAGAGTTATCACTTATTAAATATAATAATAAAGTAATCCAATGTTATTCCTTTGAAGAGGTAAGCCCTGCAGTAGTGAGAAACAAATGTAAGAGTTTTTCACTACCAGGACATATATAAAACTTAAAATTATTTGTTCAACAGTTTTAATACACTGCACCCTGCCCTCTAAGTTGTGAAGGGCCTACCCTAGGAGTGACATGTATGTATTAGAAAGGAAGGTTTAGGCCTGGCAATAGGTTTATTTTGCGAGGGCAAAATGGCAATGTAAAAGTGCACACACATACTACAATGACAGGCCTGAGACAGGTTTAAAAGGCTTCATTAGTGGGTGGTGCAAGGAGTGCTGCAGGCCTACTAGTAGCATTTAATTTACAGGCCCTTGGTAAAGGTGGCACCACTTTACCAGGAACTTGCACGTAAATTAAACGTGCCAATTGGGTGTAAGCCAATTCTACCATGTTTAAAGGAGAGAGCCCATGCAAATTAGGAGTGGTAAAGTACGCAGAGTCCTAAGGCCAGCAAAAACAAATTTACCAAAAACAGGGCGATTGAAGGAAAAAAGTTGGAGAAAACCACACCAAGGATGTCCGTTCCAACAATAACTAACAAAGATTTTCCAAATTATATGGAACAATTTGAAAGTCCGCTTTGCTAGTTACGTAGTAGCCTGTTGAAAGTGTACATTAATTCACAACCATTTAAAGGCAAATACTAAAAATAAATCTGACTGCTCCTGTTCAGTCAATTCCCCACAAAAAACACAGGTCTAGCCATAATGGGCAATGGGCACTGTAAAAATGTAGTCTCCTACCTCTTTCCTTTCCGATAGCTAACTCTGTATCAATTATATGGTTTAATCTTTTTCTTTGTTGCAGGGATTTGGTTGGCATAGTGCTGATCCTTCAGCCTTGCAACATCCTCTACAACTGGTGAGGTAGAGGCCATTGCTTCTGTAGCAGTAAAACACTCAATAACAGCCAACTGAAAGTAGAGTAAGAACATCAGTTTTCCTGTTGTGGTTTGACATTACACAACATAGGCATTGCGTGTTGCCAAGTGAAACAGGTGGGTTGCTTTCCTCTTATACCATGTGAGAGTTTTACAACTCCCCTTATATATGCCTAGCTGTGTGTTACAATGCAACACAATGCTCTGACCTCTTGATCTTCTTACTCATAAAATTCTGGGGGAGTCCTTTCTGGAGACTTCCACTGGTACCACTTGCTGGGTAGTGGCACTCCTGTATCAAAATGGTCCACATAGAGTTAATAGCCTGTATGGTTTGATGTGTAAGTTCCCACACAAACTTCTCACTAATTCCTAATGTGGAAGGGCAACCAGCAGGATTTCTTGTGGAGTCATTCCATATATATACTCTCAGGCGGTATACTTAGCCAGTTCTTTTGCTTGAAATGTAATGTCGGGCAGCAGCTTCCATTTGTATAGGGTCAACTACTTGTTGACTGCTGAATTATTCACACAAGTATAAAATCTTTGGAAACTTGGTGGACAAATGTTCCACGACGGGCCACATTTTGAACAGCCTGTCATGGTCCTGGTGCAGTACTGAAGAGTTATCACTGAACTGCAGCTTGCTCTGCAAAATCAAAAAACTTTCTCTGGTGCAAAGCTGGTATATTTCCCAACCCGTACCTTTATACCAATAGGACTGTACTGGTGGTTTGTGTACAGTTCCCATGTTGAGCAAAAGGCTGAAGAATGTTCTCAACTCTTCAAGAAAAGTAGGAGTCCACCGTTGTGCCCTAGAATGAGGCACCAGAGTGCCTCCATGCTCCCTCAGAAAATGTTCAACACACAGATTTGTTTGGTGTACAGTTTACTTATGGAAGTCATCTAGAAAAAGATGGAAGTCGTTAATAGACAAAAGTATTGACTGCACAGTATCGACAGTGAATTGAGGGGTTTGTAGCTAAACTGAATGGGGCTCTGCCAGTGAGAACTCTCTCAGTGCCTGCCCTGCAGATTGGACCACCCTGATGCTTCTGTCTCAGCCACACAGTCTTTACTTGCTAAGGGACATCAACAACTGCCATAAGCATGTTCTTCAAAATCACTGTACAAAGAGCACTCATCGGATTGCACCACACCGACTCAAAAATCACATCCAGATTCAGCTCCATGAACTCTCTCAGATACTGTCTCTGTAACCAGAAGCTGCCTCAGAGCTCTCCTCCATTATTTGAGCTAGCGCCTGAACAGTTATTCACCGAGGATTCATCTCCCATGACTGTCTAAAACTTTGCTCCTCAAATTCTATGTACTAAGTAGAATGCAGAGGGCCTCTTAAAAAAAATAGTAGGTTTGTGGGTGTGATATAAGCTGAAATAAAGTAAAAATGAAAATGAAACAATGCCAATGAACTAGCTCAAAACAAAGTAAAAAGACACTTGTCTCTCAACAAGATGCAACCCAAAGAACTTCTCTGAAGCAGCTAAAAGAGAAAAAAAAAAAATATTACTTCAACTTCCTACGCATGCAGTAAGGCAAGCCTACGTAGTAACCATAACAGACTCTGCTACTGAAGGGAACTACTTTGTGTGAGAATGTTCTCCTTGTGAAAGGGCTCAATGTTATCACTTTCACTGATGTTACGCAATTGCTGAAGTGGGCTTGCTCCATTTTGCAATCTGTGGTTTGTGAAAGCAAAATGTAATTATCACAATTACAGATCAAAGGCTGAAGTGGACTAACCTATTGCCCAATGCTGTGGTGGCTGTAGCCTAATGTGAATGTCACAATGGCAGAGCAATGGCTGAAAGGGGATGATCCCCTCCCCTTGATGTCTGCTGTGTTAGGTCAAAGCAAAGTGTGAATCACATAATAGTAGATCATGGCCGATACGAACTTTGCCATGTGATGTGGTGGTCAGAATTCTTATGTGAATGTCACAATAACAGAACTATTTCTGAACAGAATGGCTAAAATGGCCTTGCCCAAGGGGTGTTGGCCGTTTGCAAAGAGGGGGACGCTCCCCACCCCTCAACAAATTGCCATTCATGCCCGATGCCGGAGTGGCTGAAAAAAAATAAACAGGAGCAGGCAAGCTAAAAAGAAAATGTCTACCATGTTGTCCTTTCTCTGGGGTGGCTGATCGCTCCAATCAAGAGCAGCTATTAGTTTGGTCTCCTGGGGTTCTAGGGGAAATCTACCTGCACCTCAGGGGGTTCCTAGACCAGGATCGTCTCACAGCCCTTGATCCCTGAACAGGAATGCCTTTAGGAGGGACATTGGTGGAGAGGAGACACTCCTCTTTCCAGCAATTCCTATGTGGCATCTCTGTTCACCAGCAGTAGGGAGAAATGGCACAGGAGTCGCCGCCACAGCACTCACTTGCTGCTCAGTCTGGTAAGCCAATGATGTTAGAGCACCATACGGCACACTGATGTCATTGACTGGGGTGGAAAGAGGGGAAAGCTAGTCCGACTTGTTCCCCACTTTATTTTTCTTTTTTAAAGGAGAAACCTCCGTTGCTTGCACCCTCTAGGTTCTCCCAGCCCACTCCAGCGATAGTGAACCCTCCTGAGGTAGCGCGCATAGCTGGATCGTTTTGTTAACTGCATTTAAGCAATTAAGGATGGTACCAGGTCACCCTGGTTCTGCACTGAAAATGTAGGCCTCAGTCCTTCTTTCCTATCAACACCTTTGGATTCACTCCAGCATTAATATTTTCTGTGCCATTCTGATCATGTGCACCTGGCCTCCTCCCCAGAGCAGGTGATATATATATATATATATATATATATTTTTGCTTGCTGATATTGATAGATTTCTCTCTCCAAAGCTGATTATCCCTGAAACAATGTATATGCTTCCACTCTTGTTCATGGTAGCCTGGTTTTAAGAGTTTGGGGCCTGATTTCCATGCTGAGGCCCCACAGATGATGCCTGCTGAACTTGGGTGATGGCCACTAGATCCATTCTAGGCCTGTGCACTTCTGTCTATTCTGCATGCCACCAAACGCACCACAAACCCTTTTAGTTTCCATGTTTGAAGGAGGTTCCATGGCTATGCCATCAAGAGTTTCAACTTCAGGCACTTTTTCACAGAAACTAGGTTGTTTAATTAGGGGGTTATCCAGGCTTCTCGAGTTTGCTTGTGTCACGGTCTCTGTCGATCACGGCCTAACACAAGACATCCACAAACTGCCCTGATATTTTGTGCCTTAACATAATATAGAGCTATCGTTGGGGGTACTCAAAGATGCCCTCTTGATCTAATTTAGCCGTCCCTCAACTGGAGGTGCCTCTGCCTGAAACCAGTTTTCCTTCCTGATGTGTTTTCATGCTGCAATGTTCTACCTTGTATTTCCTGCTCAAAATAAGTTCCCAGAAGACATTTGGGATCCCTGTACTGGGCGTGTACTGAACAGGTCTGAACTGAGGTCTGCCAGTATCAGTCTTTAAGAATGGCTTTATTACTACAGCAGGGCTGTGTAATCATTCCTTCTCAACTACTTGGGTGTCAATTTTATGATCCATCAAGAACCCCACTGCTTTTCCAAGCAACATATTTTATTTATTTTGTTTTTTTACTTCATTTTTAAAGTGCATAACCACCAAGTGGCTTCGTGGCACTGAGGACTAGATAGTCATCACAGTTCTGGATCTGCATAGCCAGCATTTCCTTTTCTGTCCCTTCATCATACATTTCTAATGCTTTATGTGACTCCTTATCAGAAATAGGCAATACTTATAATGCTTTGGTACTCTGAACCTGGCTTTTGGGTACTCTGACGGCAGACAGAGTGCATTCTCCTGATAAAGATGAAGACCATGGATAGCCACAAGATAGTTTGAGTCTGGCCTCTTTGACTTTCTGACCTTGACAATTCAAATCGTCCTGCACCCTGGCAATACAGTGCGTCTCTTGCCATTGTTTTCATCTCTGAGTCCTACTATGACTGCCCTAAAGTTCCAGCCGCAGTCTCTGGCTGTTCTGACCTCCACCATCGTTACTTTCATTCAATGATGGAGAAGTGGCAGCCATCCAGAAACTCAATTTGGTGATAGCTCGGCACACCATTCTCCAAACTAATGGGCAGGCCAGAGGGTTAATGACAAAAAGTACCTTCACAGAAGGTCGTTGCCCCTATTCTGCTGAACAGACACAAAGATCACCTTTACGAATCTAAGGTGGGGTTTGCAATTTGGCAGTGGGTATTTAAAAGATGCTTGGGTGTCACTACGTTAATGTACCACTGATTAATGGTGCTGGCAGATAAAATGTATCTGTTCTTACACTCTCGTGCTGGTCATGTCTGGTGTTTTAAGCGCTCAATAGAATCAAATCCTGTTATTTTCTTTACTACGTCTATGACAAATATGGCAGCACATTAAGATTCCTAGGATAGGAAAATCTGACAAAAGGCTGCTGTTGTTTCTCTGTATCAGATCAGGTTGCAGATTTATTCCTTAGATGTTGTTTCCAGTCTGTGGGATTATATGCAAGATTTCAAATAACATTTGCACATACCTATTTTGGTTAACAATTGTCTGGCCATTCACGCACTTTGACCTGTAAACACGTTGAGTTTGCACCTAATAGGAAGTGTCTAGGAGTCACTACTCATTGCCATCACTATGGTCCCGTCTCAGGCAGCAGTCATAGATCTGGACTTTGATATTTCCCAAACTGTGGTCCGCGGACCCCCAGGGGTCCGTGACACATTCCCAGGGGGTCCGCAGGCAGCAAGTTTAAAAGCACTGCAAAGTGCCTTGTAAGATTAGCAGTTTTCGAGCAACAATAAAAGTGTCAAGATAACACCAGTGATTAATTTACCTGCTGGAGAGAAATGAGAGTTTTGTCCAGGGGCCGCTTTGACTTATCCAGTGTAGCACAGAGGGTTAATATGCCTACTGCAAGGGACGTGTACCATGAATTTTAAAAAACAGTATTTTATGTGCATAGGTCAGTGGGTTACTGCTTTGGCACAGAGATTCTTTTGTTATTCTGCAGTTCATAAGTGACAATCATAATCTAGCAAAGAGACCTATACATTGTCATCAAAGAGCTGCTTGCAAACTGCATGGTACAAATAAGTAACTTGTGTTATTTCCCTGTCTTTCATTAGCCTGATGCTGCCAAAATTGTTTATTTGGGTGGAAATACATTTTTATTGTTAAAGTCAATGCTAACCACAGTGTTGTGTTCTGAATCCTGAGTTTGTGCTTCTCCAGACCAAGCACTCTTTAAAAATGCCTACCAATATGAATGAAATGTGAATCCTATACCTTGTAGTCCCCTTTGCCTTATGTAACATTTTCTATACACTGATTTACACGTATGATTCATTGTTTCGACATGTGCGTGATGTAAAGTGCTCTGAAATCCTACAATGGTATGAGGGATGCTATGAAACAAATACAATACACGTGACAGTGCGGCTATAGAGAGATGAGAGGAACTGTTGGAGGATGATGATAAGGGAATCATTGAAGAACCCCAACAAAGATTGTCGTATCCTGCTGCATAATAAAGTCATCATTTACTATTCTTTAATAGTTAATACAATTCAATATATAATGATAAATGTGTTGACGAATGCACCATTGTTTCCTACATTTTCTTGGTGCCCCCTCTGTAGTGGTCAGGCTCACTCACTGCACTTGGTGTGCACCGTATGGGGACTGGTGTGAAAACATTTGCTAGGGCTGCTTTGGGTTTCCAGTCTGGCCCTGGCAGGAGTAGGAGCCTCGTACTGCGAAATAAAACCAACCATTTAAAAGTTAGTCCCGGAGATGCAGCATCAACCTTCCCATTAAAATTTTTCGGTTTTTTTGCCAATCCCTCCAATATAAAATACTGAAATCCTTAGTAATTAGAGTACTTGTTTTGTGCGCACACGTGTGTTTATTTTTTTTAATTACTGTTTTAATGTTTGAAATTAAAATCCTACAAATTGCTTGGGAGTCCCCGGCTTCCAGTGGTAACTCAATGGGGGTCCTCAGGAGTCAAAGGTTTGGGAACCACTGTCATGAAACATCCCCCCCCAAACACAAGA
Organism: Triturus cristatus; assembly: GCF_964204655.1. Classification (NCBI taxonomy): domain Eukaryota; kingdom Metazoa; phylum Chordata; class Amphibia; order Caudata; family Salamandridae; genus Triturus; species Triturus cristatus. Next base: position 565,284,456 of record NC_140590.1, read on the forward strand.
CAGACTCCTTGTGCTTCAGAAATTCACTTGTGCTCTCTCTCCAATTATTCCCCTGTGTGGCTTTAGTCAATTTTTTGAGGGGTGATCAAAATCATAACCCTGCCCCAAATATTTGTATTAATGCTGCTCCATCGACCTGATCAAGTCTTACTTTCAACTATTAATTGGTAGATTTTACGAACACTGCCAAATACATGATCAGAGACATTCCCTTCTGGCTTCAGTCCATGATCAGGGCTGCTCGCTACCAGTAACGAGGGCTGCTTTACTCTCAGACTCCTCTCACCAAACATTCACCAAGGACATTTCCCTCGCTTTTAAAATGACTTGCTGGTCATAGATAATCCTCGTTGCATTACCCCCTACCTAATTCAATCACATCCCAGCAGAATCTGTGTTATGGGCCGTGTGCCAAGCTTGAGAAATATTAGTATATGAGGCCCAGCATTGAAGGAGTGCACTGGCGTGAGCCTCGTTACAACAATCCCCTTGTTTCCATTTGTATGGATAGATAGAACGCTGGAGGCAGCCACAGAGGAAAGGATCTGAAGCACTTGAGGGTTCATAAATATATAATTAGCATTTAATTAGATCGGCTGTACAGAAATATTACGAAACGTAATTTTAGGTGCATCACAGAGTACAAATGACCTCATGGAAGAGGAGTGGGCCTAACGGCTAGGGCTGTCGACCTCGAATTTGGGGAACTGGGTTCGAGTCTCGGCAATGACGCTGTACATCCTGTGATTCTGGGCAAATCACTTAATCTTCCCGTGCCTAAAAAATATGAATGTGTCCTCACGTAATGCAACTGGTGCTATGTAAAGCGCTCTGATACCCGATCGGGTCAAGTTTGCGCTATATAAAACTCTGTAAAATAAAAAATAAAAATAAACAATGGAAGTCTAGTTCTGTTCCTCAGTCAGCTTGTGTTTCGCGATCAGTATTTGCTGTCTTAAGGTCCGGTTTCAAGTGGGTAACATTTTGTGAAGAATCAGTAAAACATCAAGGCAGAATTAGAAATATAGAAAGGCAATACACCCCAGGATACACCGAGAGTATTGGCATTCACGGCTGAAGAGCACATCCCATACAAATGAAGGTTCGCCCCCGCTGATCTCGGTGAAGGGGCCACTCTGGCCTCCTGATCAGCAGGGCCAGGCTTTCCCGGCACTGACGCCGAGTGCTCTGTCCGATGTCCGTGATCATTCGCTTCGTTACTGGTTCCTGAAACACTCAAGACACACGCATTTGAACGTTTCTTAGGAGAACTTTTACATGTTGCATTGTTATTACATTCGTGCACACTTGGCTTCCAGGAGCAGCAGAATGGCGTACAAACATGCATCAAATCAGAGCATGTATGCTTGAAAAGCAACGATGTACATACATGCTAGCAATTTGATAACTGTATTGGAGATCACATGCCACAAATATAATGCATTCAGAACACCTTTTTTTTTTTTTGTTTGAAAATGCTTTATTAGAGAAAAGTAGAAGGAACAGCGAAATACTGATCATTCAAATAAACATAGTCCATGCTACATTAAAAAAGAAAACAGTAGATCAATATTCGCAGCAAACGAAACCTAAAAAGCATTTTATAAAAAGTTTTTATAGAGAAAAAAGGGGGGGAAAGAGAGAAAAGGAGGGAAGAAGGAAGGAAGGAAAGGAAGAAGAATAGGTAAAAGGCACTATAAAGAGAATAGGAAGGAAATCAGGCAAAAGGATAGGTAGAATAGAAAAAGCAAAAAAGCCTAGGATAGGGGATACTTAAATACAGGAAGAAAAGTAGATGTAAATGGAAAAATATAAGAAAGATAGAAGAAGAAGGACAGAGAAAAAGCTGTTCATGGAGGTTTAAAATTCTCAGAGGATAAAGGAGAGATACGTTTCAGAGCCATGCGGTCAAGATAAGTTGTGAGAGGCAACCAGAATAAATCTCTATTAAGGGTAGGGGTGGAAGCAGCAGCAAAGCGCACATCAAGCCTATGATGATGACAGAGAGAGTTCCACCAACATTGTATAGAGAGTTTATTAAGGTCTTTCCAGTTAAAGGATATGTGTTGAAAAGCCAGAGCCAGCATGAGATCTAATAGACCAGAGGAGTGTGAGGGTATATCTAAGGTGTCAGAAAGACTACCTAAAAAGAGAAGAGGGATAGAGTAGGGAGTAGAGATCGAGAATAGGCGAGAAACATAAGACCATACCTGACCCCAGAGAATGACAACAGAAGGGCAAAGAAAGAATCGGTGAAAAAGATCAGCATTAGGGGAGGCACAGGTCCAACAGTTAGAATCTTTATCAGGAGAGAAGCGAGAAATAGAAACTGGAGAAAGGTACAATCTGTGGTAAAGAAAAAACATAGATTGGGTCAAGGAGGCAGAGCGAGAAATTTTTAAGGACCTGGACCAAACTTTATCCCAAAGAGCTATAGACCAGGCACAGCCCAGATCCGACTCCCAAGCACATTCCAGCTTAGATTTCAGACGATTAGGATTGGGGGAGGAGAAGAACTTATAAATAAGAGAGGCTTTGGGAAGAGTAGACAAAATCTGAAGCAGGGTGGATTGAGATATAGGAGATGATGACGAAGGGAGGGAATAATAAACATCAAGTATAAGGGCCATGAGGACAGTGAATCTGTGGAAAAAGGATTGCGGGCAGTTAAACAAAAGTCGGAATCGAGGAAATGAGCATGGAAGAAGACCATCAAAGAGTTGGTTAACCCACACCAGACCCCTTGACCTCCAGGCATTCCAGCAGATAGGGCGATTGTGCAGGAGAATAAGCGAGTTATACCAAATAGGGGAGGCTAAAAAGGATTCACGAGAAGTTAGATCAGGACGGACCAATGGATGCAAAAGGGAGGAAGTATGCTTGAACAAGGGGAGAGGAGTGGTTAAGTTCTTAGCAGAAAAATGCACAGCCTCAGATAAAGAGAACGGAGAAAGCAAAGAACGTTCAATAGAAAGCCAAAGAGGAGCAAGAGGGGAAGGCGTCAGAGAAAGCCAGTTAGAGGCCTGACGGAGAGAAAATGACTTGTGATAGGGACGAAAGTCCGGAAAGTTGACTCCGCCATTCGATTTTGGTTTCCGAAGAGCAACTAGAGCAACCCTCGATTTTTTTTTTTTATGGTTCTATAAAAACTTAGAAAGACAGGAGTCGATGCGTTTGAAATAAATATCAGGAATATGTATAGGGAGCATGGAGAAAACGTATATAAGAATGGGGGATATCATCATTTTAATCGAGTCCAGTCGACCCCACCATGAAAGAAAGAGAGGATTCCAGGAGGATAACAGTTTATCAATACGGGATAGTACAATAGACATATTCAACCGAATGGATGAAGAGATGGAGTTAGAAAACCATATTCCGAGGTATTTGATTTTAGAAGAATTCCACGCAAAGCCAGTGGCAGAAAACTGATGAGGAAGACAAAATTTGGTGAGAGGAAGAATCTCAGTTTTATCAGAGTTGATCTTGTAACCAGAAACTTGCGAAAAGGAGTAAAACTCGCTCAATAAGGCAGGAATGGATTTTCCAGGATCGGAAATAAATAAGAGAATGTCATCCGCATACGCAGAGAGTTTCAAATGGGACTTGTCATAAGGAAAACCAGAAATAGATATGTTATTCCTAATAGATGTAAAAAAAGGTTCTAGAGCCAGAACAAAAAGTAGTGGGGACAAAGGACAACCTTGACGGACTCCACGTTGGAGGGGAAAATAAGGAGATAAATGACCATTAACTAAAACAGACGCCTTAGGGGCAGAATAGAGTAAAGAAATAAGAGAAATAAAATTAGGGCCAAAGCCGTGCCACCTCAAGGCAGCAAACAGAAAGGACCAATCAACTCTATCAAACGCCTTCTCAGCGTCTACCGAGATGGCAGCTAAAGGAATAGTAAGAGAAGGTACTTTTTTTAGGACATTAAGAAAAAGGCGGGAATTGTCCGAGGTAAGTCTGCCCTTAACAAAACCGCACTGTTCCTTGCCAATGAGATAAGGGAGAAGAGGATCTAAGCGTAAGGCGAGAAGTTTGGCGAATAATTTGTAGTCCACATTAACTAAGGATATTGGTCGGTAGTTTTTACAGAATTGGGGGTCACGACCATCCTTGGGTATGAGGCAGATCGTGGCCTCGTGAAAAGTACCAGCAGCTGAGCCAGAGCTAAAGAAGGACTGGAAAAGTGAGAGAAGTTTAGGGAGCAGAAGGTCTGAAAAATGTAGATAGAATTCTACAGAGAAGCCATCAGGACCCGGGGATTTACCTTTAGTTAAAGTCTTTAAAGCACTGCCAAGTTCGGTAATAGAAAGATCATTATCAAGAGCAGGGAGGTTGAGATGAGAAGTGGAGGGGGAAGGGATGCTATCGAAATAGGACTGGATAAGAGAAGCAGAAGGAGGCGATTCAGGAGTATAGAGAGACTGGTAGAAAAGTTGGAATTGGGCGAGGATATCCTGTTCTTTGTGTAGGAGGAGATTATCGGAAGAGTAGATCGACTCTATAAAGTTACGCTCTCAACGGGACTTAAGATAATTGGCCAAAAGTTTACCTAATTTGTTGCGACCACCATAGTAACGAGCACTACTCCGTAGTAGGAATGAAGAAGCATTATCGGTAGTGGTTTTGTTGAAATCAAGCTTGGCACGTATAAGATCTGGTAAAACAGTTTTGCTAGAAGAAGTATAGAATTTATGCTCTAGGGACTTAATATGCGCGAGCAATTCTTTCTGTTTATTGAGAAAGCGCTTCTTTTTCTTCGAAACAAAATCTATTACAAAACCACGAGCGGTTGCCTTGAAAGAATCCCAGATAACATGGGGGGCTAAAGAGGGATCGGAGTTGAGTAAAAAGAATTCTGTAGCAAAGGAGAGAAAGGCAGAGGAAAAAAGAGGGTCCATGAGAAGAGAGTTATTGAAGCGCCAACGAGAAGACTTGGGATGTGGAGGGAGAAGATCAAGGACTGTGACAATGGGAGCATGGTCTAAGATAACTATTGGTTCTATAGACGAAGATAGGAGATTTTGAGAGAGAGATTGAGAAAGGAAGATGTAATCAATCCGAGAAAAAGAGGCTTGGGGAGGTGAAAAGAAGGAATAATCTAGAGTGACAGGATGGGAAAGTCTCCATGAGTCAATAAGGTGTGAATTAGATACAGTGTCTAGAAATTGTATATGTGATTTGTGAGGTGTAAAGCGGGCAGAGGATTTACGATCAAGAAAAGGATCAACAATTTGATTACAATCCCCTCCCAAGATGAACATGGAATCACTGTGCTGAACACATTTCGAAGTGATTAAAGGCCAAAAATTACAGTCAGGGTGGGTAGGACCATAAACATTAAATACAGTTAAAGAAACAGAATTGATTAACAATTTAACTAAAACCCATCGACCTTCAACATCATTGTCTTGAGAGAGAACTTTACATTTGAGCTTCTTGTGACACAAAATGGCCACACCCTTCTTTTTGTTAGATGTAGGAGAAAATGAGACCGTTCCCACCCATCCTCTCTTTAGTTTAAGAGATTCAGCCTCAGAGAGATGAGTCTCTTGTAAAAGGACTAAATCAGGGTTGTAAGAAGCTAAATGGGAAAGCACTCTCTGTCGTTTAATAGGGTTAACAAAACCTTTCACATTCCATGAAATAACTTTGAATTGAAAAGACTAAAATTGTAAGAAACAAAGAAAAGCCATAAGTACAAAAAGATTATAAACAGTGCCAACTGATACATGAGAAAAAGGGGCGAGACAAGGAAAGAGTCAAAAGATACAGAAAGATAAAGGGAAGGGAAAGAGGGAAAAAGGCAAGAAAGAAAAAGTACAAGGAGAGACAGTACATATCCAAATAGGACGACTGAAGAAGACATACCTGAAGGGGGAGAAGGAGATGACATGACAGTGGGGTATGGGAGGATTCGACAAGAGTGACCTCCTAAGCCAGGAAAGCCACATACTGCACCAGGACGGGGAATGAGTAAGACGAACCGTGTGGGATGAAGGAGGACACATCGGCAATCTAGGAAAGGAAGAGAGAAACAAATTATACAAAAATTATGCTAAACAAAAACCACAGGAAGGCCAACAACATATGAAAAAAGGAATCCAATCCGGAAACACAAAGGAACCACATCAAAAAGAGAAGAACATATGCCAGGATAAAAAACATATCCACAAAACCTGCAAGAAAAACGGGAAAGCCAAATAGTAATCAACCATTAGCGGGATTGGAAGTATCCATGCCAGCATTAGTCTGAATATGAATGAAGTTCTTGAGTTCAGCTGGATCTTGAAAGGACCAAGTATTGTTTTGGTGAGTCACTTTGAAGGTACAAGGGTGAAATAGACCATACCTAGCCCCAAGAGAACGTAGAGGAGCTCGAAGAGACAGGAACTCTTTCCTTCTGGCAGCTGTGGCATTAGAGACCTCTTGAGAGAGAAAAACTCTCTGGCCCATCCAGGATACTTGACGCTTTGCTCGAGCAGCAGAGAGGACCAAAAGAAGATCAGTAAATTTTAGGAAGAGGATGATGACCCCTCGTGGTTTAGTTGAGGAGGAGGAACGAGGGCCGAGCCTATGGGCTCTTTGGATACTTAGAGAAGTAGTAGCAGGAATGTCCAAAAGTTTGAGAAGAAAAGAGGAGAAAAACGCCACAGGATCATCTCCTTCCAAGGACTCCGGCAGACCATAAATGCGCAGGTTGTTTCTCCTGTTCCTATTTTACAAGTCCTCAGTGTGCTGTTGGAGGGTGAGAAGAGACTTCTCCAGAGAGGAAATACGCTGAGAATTAGTCTGAATCTCTGTGGCCTGCTGCTCCACAGAAGACATAAGAGTCTCCATTTTTGACCATTTGGCTTCAAAGAGCTGCATCTTCGTGTTGGTCTCCTCCGCAAATGGGCGCAAAGCGCGTATTTCCTCCAGCAGCATTTCCAACGAAATAGGTGATGAAGGGGTCTCAGATGGAGGAGGAGGAGAATCTTGTTTCAAGCGCTTAGACAAGGAAACAGAAGGAGAAGACTTGTTCAAGGCAGATTGCGATGGAGAAGCACGGCTAGAAGACGCTGTCGCCATTTGTTCTGTGGGAGAAGAGTGACCTGTCGATGAAGAAGAGTCAGTTGAAGGAGAGCTCTTCGAGGGCACAAAGACAAACTTTGGGTTGCGTAGCTTGCCCATAGAAGCTGGAGCTTGCCAATGACTGGACGAACAGTAAGCAATCCGCCAATGTACCTCGTGCGTGAAGAGCAAAAAATTCACTATGCTTAAATGGAGAACACAGAGGTCAGCAGGAACAGCAAAGATACATCAGATTGGTCGCACACTGCTACACCTACCAGTCGTGTTCCCCCAATGAAAATGGTCCCTGAAGGTCAGCGTCGGCGGATACACCTATGCTCAAGAGTGCGTGCAAGTATGCGTGGCGTGTGCCATCCCTGCACACGTGTTTCGAGGTAGTTGCCTCTCGTCAGCAGGGAGTAGGAAAATGAGAGTGGGGTTGCTGTGTAAGCTGCTAAAAACATAATCAGGTCTAGTACCTCTCTTAGCGTGCAGGTGCGTAACCATGAGTCCGTCGACTCCACCGGCTCAAGGGAGCCTGAATATAAAGTTACATCAGATTGGTCGCACACTGCTACACCTACCAGTCGTGTTCCCCCAATGACAAATCGGATTTTTATTTTTATTTCAGGAACAGCAAAGAACCACAGCAAAAACCATGGAAAAATCAAAAATCAGAATCAGTTCCAACCAGTAGTTAGAGTCAACTTCCAATGGCAACGAAGAAAACACCAGCCGGTGCGGATGACTTATGCGCAGAGGAACAGTAAAAACAGCTGCGGAGAGATCCCAGGATGTGGCGAGATTTCACCCTAAACATGAAATCCTCAAGGAAGAAAAAGGACGTATTCCTGAAGAAATCCTCAGATAGAGCATCTCAAGAAACATTTGGTGAGAAAAGTATACAGGCAGGGGTCCTCCGTGAGGCGATATTCATGAGAGGAAAGAAAGCGTTCCACTCTTTAAACTAACATGAGGTGATCATTCTTTCCAGGCAAAGCAGTGCTGAATAGAGAAATGTGGGAGACTGAAGGATTGGCGAAGCAGGAGCATGATAGGAACGTGAAGAGCATAAGGATAAAACCATTAAGTCATAGTATCAGAGTCCAGGCACTGAAGAGGTAATATGAGGAACATACCAGCGCCCTCCTCAGCTTCGTGCTCACGACGCGCTGATGACAAAATGGCGGTCGCGCTGAGGGAGTTACATGAAGGAGCGAGAGCGGGGCAAAAACTGCATAAAAAAGAAAACTGGCGCTCACATCTTAAGCGCGAAGCTGTCCGCTCCAAGGTGACACAAGAAGCAGACAAACGGCCGCAGATACCGGATCGGGAAGGAAAAGTCCGCCGCGGTGCAGGAGAGTTCCGAGCTCAGGCGGCCATCTTGTTCGGCGTCCAAGCCACGCCCCCACATTCAGAACACCTTAAGACGCCGCTGACATATCATTTCAAGAACCGAATAAACAAACATTTAGTAGAGTTTCAGATGACTCCAGAGAAACTGGGATGAAAATCCAAGTTAATGGGACATCACTGAAAATGCCTGTTTGTGTCCTTGTATCTGTTACTTTTGAAATTTACAAACAGCAATTGCTTGGCTTCACTAGTCTGAGAACCACCTGATCAGTTCAGTTTCAGTGCCCGGTAAGGGTGCAGCTTCAGTAAGTTTAAACCTAATGCAAGACCCTTTAATAAAGATCTTGGCTTCCAAAGTGAAGTGATACTTGATTCAGAGCTCTCATTTGGGCCACAGGTGCAAAGGCTGACAAACATTGTCCACTTTCGCCTATATAACCAATTTGTTGGCTACAGATAGTGCAGAACGCAGCCGCCAGGCTTCTGCACGGGCTCCCAAAATTTGCCTCAGTCTCCCATCTTCTCCACAAGCTGCATTGGCCGACGATCTCTAAGCGCATGAAATGTAATGCTTTATGCTTCATGTTCAAGGCTAGAGCTGGATGAGAACCACGCTTCATTCAGGATTTGGTGGTGCCTTATCAGCCCACTCGACCTCTGAGATCTCTGAACCGAGCCTTGTTCACTGTGCCTAGGTTCCGATTGACTCCCATGAAAGGGCGTATTTAGGCCCGAAACTATGGAATTCTCTTCCAGAGCTGTTTAGAAACTGTTTTTCACTACTGGCTTTCTGTAAAGATCTGAAGACCTGGCTTTTTAAATCTGATGCTCCTATGTACCCTTCCTGTTTGCACGGCGCCAGGAGACCCCTTTGGGCTGGCTCCGCACATTATAAAATTATAATGATATTAATAGTAATAATAATAAACCTGTCCAAATCATGTCCACTTATAAGTATCCTCACCCGTATCCTGCTCGGCCAAGCCATCGTTTTATGCAGACTTTTACACTGTTCCTCAGCTCTTTTTCAGTGCATTCTGAGTGACCCCTACAAACTACATGCTGTACATTACAGAGCTATGAGATTCGTTCTTGGTCTGAAGAAACATGAGCATCTTTTCCAAAGCACATTCCTCCCTTAATTGGCTACTTCTGAAAGTTCTAATTACTTAAAAAGCCATTTAAAAGTGAATAAAACCACCAAGCCCAAACTACCTACACAAAAGTGTTTTGTTTTCTGAATCTTAAGGCATCCTACTGTCCATCAACGGCCTTAATTCTCCTTCACCAAATGGCACCAACTTGATAACAAATGCCCGATAATAACTGGAACAACACTTTGTAACCAGCTACCCAGGTATTGCACTGGTTCTGCCAAGCGCAGCAGTTTCAAACCAACACTCACCTAACCAAACCGGTCATATGTTTGTGCTATAATACAATACAGCAAATGAAGTTAAGGATGAACAAAATCTAATGATGTTTCCCTATGTTGTCACTTGTCTGAAATCTAGAGCACAAACCTCACTAAAGTCTGAGGGCCTTTGGGTAGTTTAACCTAAAAATTATTAACCCCAATATTTATAAAGTTACGTACAAACAAAATTTCTTCAGAAGACATTCCGTGTGTTCTCCGCTTTGTTGCTACAATATCGAACAGAGTTGAGAGACCTCCGGGTATGGTAAGAATAACAGATGACCCAGAAGTTGGCTTGGGGTGACTGGCAAGGTGCCTTCAATTTGTGAGGACAGTTTCCCGCAGTTATAGATTTACCTACACTCAGTGTAACTATCTCCATCATACCAGTTCTCCTCTGAGGGTCCTCAGGGTATGTTCCCTTGGTCAATAACCGTGATCCCGAGATGTGCGGATGGTGAGGCAGCCTTCTACCACATGTTGTGGAGCCCAGTCCTTTCTCAGTGTTGGGTGGAGGAGCTGTGCTGCGTGCTGGACCTGACCGGTAGGCTTCTCCAGAACAGCCCACTGGCATGCTTGATGGGACTCATGAAAGCACAAAGAAAACGAAGCATGTGTGCAAGTTTATAGGTTTAGCACTTGAGTAAGTGACAAGGCAAATTGCCATGTCATGACGGACCACTTCCGCCCGCCACTCTGGAGCTGGTTAAGAGATTTGTAGAAGTGGACCTATGCAGAAACTACAGCATTGACTGATGTGCAGCGGTTGAAGGGCGGGGAGGGGGTAGATAAGTAATGAGAGATGGTGTCTTGGTGAAACGTAAACCAAGTCAGATAAACACCGCCCTTGATATCTTGTCAAGTGAGCTGTCCGTTCTCTGTACTACTTCAGTAGAGATGGCCCTGTTATTGCGCAGTAGGAACTGCCAAGTTGTGTGTCAAGTGAGGCCACGGGCTCGTGTTTTATTATAACCTAAGGAAATGTGGAGATATATCTCATCGTGCTGTTACTGTGGGATTTGGTGGGATAAGCCCTGGCACATAATGCTGCCACTGTGCTTCTGCTTCAAACCAGAGTATTTGTTTAAATTGGTTCCCCTTGAAGGCTATAGTTTAATTGAAAACTCCGGGTGTCCCCCATGTGTTAAGTAAGCGACAAAAAGGCTACCACATGCCAGTTACATTGCTTTAATATAAGTAATGATGTGTATTACATAATCGTAATGAAATATGATACTGAACTGATAAAAATGCATACTTGGAAAAAACTAAATATCTTCAGTAATTATAGCTGGTATTGTGCTGGTTTTTGCCATTTGATACTGTATTAATAAAATGTTACGCATTTCCCTGCAAGGGCATACCTTGGAAACAATAACTTTCTCTGCAAACGCAAGGGCGTGGACAAATAAATATGCATGTTATATTCCCCTCATGGAGCTCTTTGGTCATAGATTAAACGCAACTTCCCTCATCCGACTTCCAAGCATCCCCTGGGTGTGCACATGTGCCGTGACTGCCCACCAGTACTATCTTACCTACTCTGGCAGTGTTTGCTCATGTGACCCCCTATTCTGATATTTCAGGTGGCTTGAGATCCTCTATCCCATGCATTGGAGAGGCCGTGTGCATGTACCAATGTTCCTCTCCCTCCTATCCCTATCGAAGAATGACTGCTACACACTACACACCTGCCCAGATGGCATCTCATAAATATCAGCCCTAGGTCACTTCTTTCTACGTTTATACAATGGCATTATTTCCTCGTTCAGATTCTTCTATCACCGCTTTACGAATGATGCTCATCTCCATCTATTTCTCCTCACCCCTAGTCATGGGCAGTCGAGCACTGACTGACTCTGCTCACTTCTACTAATGCAGAATAGACATTGAACCAATCTTTTAACTGCAGTCGACAGATCACAACACATTCGACTACTCTCATAGACTGGAATGTAAACCTATCCCTATAGACCTAAAACCTCAGTCAGCAATTGAAATTGAATTCTTGCATATGCTTAGTGTACGGATAAGTGACCAGAGTGACTGCAGCAATGTTTCAGATGCTGAAGGTACATAATCTGAGCCCACATCAGCTTTATTGTCACAAGTGACATTGGCTTGGTGGCCTCCTGGTTGATTCACCTCAGAACATGTTCTCCCCTGAATACAACGTTATACACTTCGTCTTGCCAGATTTAATAAGGTAATAATGTTGCAAATATCTAATGCTACAAGGTTGTGTGTTTGCCTCCGACAGTGAGAAGAGGGCTTTCTGGCGCATCCTTTGCCAGCTCGGCCCTGTGTGTGTTAACCTCTTCTTTGAAGGCACTAGCTCCCTTGCTAGATCACATTGTAGTAATAAATCTGTTTCCATGTTATCTCACTAGGAGCTACGAGAGATGATTAACCTGCCCGGATCACGCCCACTGCTGCATCCAGCGGACTTCAAGGACCTCAGGGAGGCTACAAAAGGTGAGTAAAAGGCCTGGTCTACTGAGAGCAGTGACCTTTCTACTCCTCATGCCAGCGTGCTCTTGTCCTCTGTTAATGTTAACCTAGGACCAATACTTCCTTGTCTAAGGTACTGGTCTCTTTAGCCCTTACTGTGAAGACTGCTTGGTCCTTCAGCTGCTTTCCCTTGTCTCTGAAAGATGCTTTCCCTTAACCCTTGCAGCATCCTGCTTTGCCCTTGCATAACTCTCTCCTTTAGTTGAGATGCGGGTTTCTATCATTGCAGCAGTTGCTCTCGCTTAGCCAAGGAGCTACTTTCATCAGCTCGGGGTTGCCCTTTCCTGGCCTTGGAGGCTTTCCTCCCTGTCATCTTGAAGCGTGGCTGCTCTCCCTTGGCTTCAGGACTGCTATCCTTTCACTCGATGGCTGCTGTCACTTGACTGGAAGATGCCTCCCCTTCATTCATTCTAGATGCTCCCAGACCCAGAAAGCGACTAACCGAGCTGATGGTGAAGACTGCACTGGAAAGTCCTATGGCAAAAGAAGGTGAACGGTGGGCCTCTGCTTCTCGGGAATGGGGCCTGAAGTTCCTGCGAAGCCCTCAGGTGATCCTTCCTTCTTCTTCTAATGGGCGAGCAGCTGGCCTCCGATTGGCCATCACGAGACTGGAGGTAAGAACTCACCTGGGGGTATTGCTAGTGCGACACTAGGGTACTTGTTATATGTTGAATGAAAGTTATGGTTCGAGGCATATGAGCTGCAGATTGTACACTTAGCATAGGTCGCCATCTGGTGTTGGGCCCGGATGTTTGCAGTTTGTTTTTCTTCTTGGACAGTCTTTGGAAGTCACGAGTTTGGTGACTCCTCCTTCGGTCCGTACTGCGCATGGGCTTCGGCTCCATCCTCAGATTGTTTTTTTCCGCCATCGGGCTCGGATGTGATACTTCGTGCTCCGGCTTCGAACTTCTACGGTTCCAGCCTCGACGGAAAATCCTCGATTCTTCGAGTTCCTTCATCATCTTCATCTCTCGAAGCGGCACTTTTCTCCATCCCGTACATCGACACCGGCCTTCGGGCCCTCCGCGACTCCGGTCCCGGCCGATGGAAAGGACTCCGTTCAAAAAGTGCCCAAAATGTGGGTCTAAATTTCCCCACACCGACCTCCATCAGGTGTGTAACCTTTGCCTCTCTCCGGAACACGAGGCTAGAGACTGCCCCGCCTGCAAGTCTTTTCGATCGAAGAAGACCATCCGAGATCGAAGAGCTCGACGCACCATGGCGCACTCATCCTCGGCAGCTCCACCGGACATCTTCGGAGACGACGCCGAAGCTTCGGGGCAAACACACACCGAGCAGGAGGAAGACGTCGTCAGCGCTTCCGAGGCCGACGACTCCGACGTGGAGGACGTTACACCAGCGCAGCGGGCCGTGAGTACTATGCCCCCTCCCACCCCCGCGCCGAAAACCAAAGAGACTCAGGTAACTCCCTCGCCTGCCGGCCTGGGCAAAACCAAAACCAAAACTTCGATCACCCCACCTTCGGGCCCGGTGTCGAAGCACCCAAAGTCTCATGGCAGCTCGGGATCGAGCCAGCCGACACCCGGTGCCGAAAAACAGCATCCGGCACCGAAGACTGCAAAATCCAGCTCGACTCCGAAACCACCGGTGCCGAAGCCTGGACACTCGGCGCCGACCAAACACAAACACAAATCTGTCGGCACCGACGCTCCGGCGCCGAAACATCATTCGACGCCGAAACACCCGGAGACCTCAAAAAAGCATGGCGCACACAGACCATCGAAACCCCCGGTTCCGAAATCACCGGTGCCGACAGACGACTCGACACCGTTGGCTCTGTTTACACCAGACCCTTTACAAAAGACTTTGTCCAAAGATCCAAAGACTGGGCTTTTGACTTTAACTACCAAGAAAAGACGCCTTGATGCTCCGGCTCCTCCTCCTCCACCCAAAAGGAAGGACTCTGCTACTTCTCCCCTCAGAGTGCCCTCCCCACCACCGCCTCCCCTACCCACTCCACCTCCTCCACCGCCTCCACCTCACAGGTCTCCGCCACCTTTACCTCACTACGATCCGGCCCCATCCCCAGATCCGGATGATGGGGATCCGAACAATTACCCGGCGGACGCCCCAATGGATCCCACTCCACCAGGGACCCCAGATCCATGGGAGGATTACAATAACCCTGATATACCCAATGTACCTCAGGACGACCTATACCCATCAAGGCCGTCTCCTCCAGAGGACTCCTTAGGGTTTCATCATTTAGTGCAGAGAGCAGCACACTACCATGGGGTGGACATGCACAGTGAACCAGTAGAAGAAGACTTCCTACTGGATACATTTGATATACAAGACAAATCTACTTCCATTTTACCCATGCTTAAGGGTGTCACCAAGCACGCTACAGAGGTGTTCAAAGACCCTGTCAGAGCCAGAGTACTGAACCCTAGAATAGAGAAGAAGTACAAGGCGGCACCCACAGACCCTGCTTACATCAAGGGCCCTGCTCCCCTAGATTCCCTAGTTGTCTCCACAGCTAGAAAGCGGGCTAACTCCCAATCCTCAGGAGATGCCCCACCGCCAGACAAAGAATCTAAACTTCTGGACGCGTCTGGTAAACGCACCGCCTCCCAAGCTGCAAACATGTGGCGCATTGCAAACACACAAGCACTGCTTGCGCGATATGATAGAGCACACTATGACGAACTAGAGGCTCTTATGCAGCACCTTCCAGAAAAATACAAGCACAAGGCTCATGACCTCATACAGGAGGGTAAACTAATCACAAACACCTCCATTAAGTGTGCCCTCGATGCAGCCGACACTGCTTCTAGGGCCATAAATACCAGTGTCCTGCTTCGTCGCCACGCCTGGCTCAGGATCTCAGGGTTCAAACCTGAAGTCCAGGCATCCATACTCAATCACCCCTTTGACCAGGAAACACTCTTTGGGCCAAAGGTAGACGAAGCGCTCGAAAAGATGAAGAAAGACACAGACACAGCAAAGTCTATGGGGGCACTCCAAACACAAGCCTCCAAACGTTCCTTTCGACGCTCGTCCTTTCGTGGCACAGGTAGAGGCTCCTCCACCGATAACGCCTCTACCTCCTACAAGTCCCCTCCTCAAAATACCTTTTCAAAGGGCAATCAGAGAGGTGGTTACAGGGGTAACAACAATAAGGGCAGGGGCAAAACCAACAACACCCGTTCTGCCACCCCCCCCGCACAATGACTCCCCTCCGCTCCCCCCAGACCATTCCACTCCGGTCGGGGGCAGACTACAAAACTTTATCCACGTATGGGAGTCCATAACATCGGACAAATGGGTGACCCAAATCATTCGGTCAGGGTACTGTCTAGAGCTAACATCTACCCCACCCAATATCCCACCAAGGCACCGTCCAATGTCTCAAGAACATTCCACACTGCTCAAACAAGAGGTACTTTCACTCCTGCAAAAACATGCTATAGAGCAGGTCCCCGTCAACCAACGAAATCTAGGGGTCTACTCTCTATATTTCTTAATACCAAAGAGAGACGAGACCCTCAGACCCATTCTGGACCTCCGGCCTCTAAATGCCTACATACACTCAGACCATTTTCACATGGTCACTCTACAACAAGTCCTCCCACTCCTCTGCCAGGGAGACTTTCTCACAACCTTGGATCTGAAAGACGCATACTTTCACATTCCAATACACCCATCTCACAGGAAATACCTCAGGTTCGTGGTGGACGGGCAACATTACCAATTCACGGTTCTCCCCTTCGGGGTCACCACCGCACCACGGGTGTTTACCAAATGCCTAGCAGTAGTAGCAGCACACCTCAGACGTCAACATATTCACGTCTTCCCTTACCTAGACGACTGGCTGATAAAAGCCGCGTCCTACGACCAATGTGTGCAGCATACAAACAGCACCATCCAACTGCTCCACCAGCTAGGCTTCACGGTGAACTACCAAAAGTCCCACCTCATACCATCTCACACAAAGCAATACCTCGGGGCCACTATAGACACCTCCAAGGGTATTGCCTATCCAAACTCAGCCAGAATCACAAGCATTCAAGCCTTACGCAAAACATTCCTTCCTCAGCACTCTCTTCCAGCAAGAGTGTTTATGAAGCTCATAGGAATGATGGCGTCTTGCATTTTCATAGTGCCCCATGCAAGACTCCACATGCGTCCACTTCAAGAGTGCCTAGCACAACAGTGGAACCAGGCCCAGGGTCAGCTGACGGATCTGGTGTTGGTGGACGGCCGCACACATCACTCTCTGCAGTGGTGGAACACCACAAACCTTTCCAAAGGGCGGCCGTTCCTGGACCCGGTTCCTCAAGTGACTCTAACAGCGGACGCATCGCTCTCCGGCTGGGGAGCGCACCTTCTACACCTCACCATGCAAGGTCTATGGACGCCACAGCAAAAATCGCTCCACATCAACCATCTGGAGCTCTTGGCGATCTTTCTAGCCCTAAAATCTTTCCAAAAACAGATTTCGGGCAAAGCAGTCCTCATCCGCACAGACAATATGACTGCAATGTATTATATCCAAAAACAGGGGGGGGACACACTCTCCCCAGCTCTCCCGCTTAGCCCAGAGCATATGGAGATGGGCAATTCCTCAAAACATCTTTCTCCTGGCACAGCACGTTCCAGGCGTACAAAACACCATGGCAGATCTGCTCAGCAGACAAACGCAACAAATACACGAATGGGAACTGCATCCACAAGTTCTTCACCCATTCTTCCAACAGTGGGGGCATCCTCAGATAGACCTCTTCGCCACCCACGAAAACAAAAAATGCCCAAGCTTCGCCGCCAGATACCCACACCCATTGTCCAAGGGCAATGCGATATGGATGAACTGGTCAGGCAGATTTGCATACGCCTTTCCACCTCTCCCACTAATTCCATTAGTGGTCAGGAAGCTACAACAGCACTCCCTCACACTCATTCTGGTAGCTCCGACGTGGGCCAGGCAGCCGTGGTACACCACGCTACTACAACTGTCAGTGGTACCACATCAAAAACTGCATCTATCCCCATGCCTCCTAACCCAGAACCATGGAGAAATCAGGCACCCGGACCCAGCTCAGCTCAACCTGGCGATCTGGCTCCTGAAATCCTAGAATTCGGATACCTTAACCTTCCCCCTGATTGTATGAACATCATCATGGAAGCCAGACGTCCTACCACTAGAGCATGCTATGCCGCAAAGTGGAAAAGATTTGTAATTTACTGCCGTAACAATACAATCAACCCTCTAGATGCATCCATACAGCACATCATATGCTATCTGCTCCATCTTCACAGGTGTAACCTGGCATATTCATCCATACGCCTACACCTAGCAGCGATCGCTGCTTATCTACAAAACAGGCAGCATTTATCACTCTTCAGAGTGCCCGCTATTAAAGCCTTCATGGAAGGCCTTAAACGAGTAATTCCTCCCAGGGCACCACCTTCCCCTGTATGGAATCTAAATTTAGTTCTTACACGACTAATGGGTCCGCCCTTCGAACCAATGCACAAATGTGAGCTACAGTTTCTCACCTGGAAAACAGCTTTCCTTGTAGCTATCACTTCCCTTAGAAGGGTTGGTGAAATACAAGCGTTCACCATACAGGAACCCTACATACAAATGCATCACAGCAAGGTCATACTTCGTACAAATCCGAAGTTTCTGCCCAAAGTCATTTCCCCCTTCCACCTCAATCAATCAGTGGAATTACCTGTCTTCTTCTCGCAACCCCAATCTGTTGCAGAAAGGGCCTTACACACACTTGATGTAAAAAGGGCGTTACTATACTACATACAAAGAACGCAACCCTTCAGGAAGACTAAACAATTGTTCGTTTCCTTCTCTCCACCACATAAAGGCAACCCCATTTCAAAATCAGGGATAGCTAGGTGGATTGTAAAATGCATACAAATTTGCTATCAAAAGGCAAAGAGAACATTATCTGTTCCCCCTAAAGCCCACTCTACAAGAAAGTTAGGGGCTTCTATGGCTTTTCTAGGGAATATACCCTTAGATGACATCTGCAAGGCAGCCACATGGTCTACACCGCACACCTTCACAAAACACTACTGTGTAGATGTGCATTCCAAGCAGCAAGCTAGGGTGGGCCAGGCTGTACTAAAGACACTTTTTCAAACAGCTGCAACGGATACCGGTGGTCGCCGCTAAGGTTGGGTACTGCTATATAATCTATGCTAAGTGTACAATCTGCAGCTCATATGCCTCGAACGGAATATGCTACTTACCAGTATGCATCTGTTCTTGGCATGTAGAGCTGCAGAGTTGTACACGCCCACCCGCCTCCCCGGCTACCTGTATCCGTTCCAGTACATCTTATTTAGATACAACACATGGGTTTCTCACTGTTATTACTACGCTCCATCATTTCCCTGTTGGCGAAAAACAATCTGAGGATGGAGCCGAAGCCCATGCGCAGTACGGACCGAAGGAGGAGTCACCAAACTCGTGACTTCCAAAGACTGTCCAAGAAGAAAAACAAACTGCAAACATCCGGGCCCAACACCAGATGGCGACCTATGCTAAGTGTACAACTCTGCAGCTCTACATGCCAAGAACAGATGCATACTGGTAAGTAGCATATTCCTTCTCCAGTATTGGGGTGTCTTTCATAGATTCACATGCTTGAATATTCCCCATCGTCGAAGTGGGAGTCCCACGGTACATAACATAGCAATGTAGTAATAACATAAGCCAATATAAGCATAAAAGAAAGTAAAACCATAGTGTTTTTATGGATAGACCACTTGTCACTTCTATAACATATTACTGTCATTATGTTTTAGTCCAAATTCCAGCCAATCAGGCGTCCGCACCCTCTTAGAATGTTCTCCTCAGAGGCTCAGGTCCTCAGATTTTCTACTGCACGTCGTGTGAAGGGAGTCTTCCTGAGCTAAGCTCAGTTTTTTTCTCATTTCTTCTCAGAAAGTTAGCTTTATGATGTCTACTGCCAAGAAATCCCTCTTCAGACCTTGTGGAAACTGTGGTAAACAGAGACTTCATTCTGAAGACCCTCATAAAAAATGCATCTATTGCCTATATCCTGAACATCAGGTAAAGGATTGTAAAATATGTGGAACCTTCTCTCAGAAGACTCTAAAGGACAGAAAAGGGTGTCTCCTTCTGTGGATACAGAAGTTGAAGACTTCAGAGAACCCTCTCTCAGATGTGGAGAGTTTGTCATCAATCAAGACATCTTCATTCTTGAAAAGGACCAGTGAGTATCAAAAGGTTTCTCCAAAACCTAAAGTGGTGAAGAAACATCATGTGGATAAGCCCACTATCCAACCTTCAACTTCAAAAGGGTTGATTTCTTCCCCTCTGAGTCTTTCTGCACCTTCTACGCCCCCGAGATCTGATTCTCAGGAGTCAAAGACTCCATCTGCGCAGTTTTTACATCAGAAACTGCCTATCTGATCGACGAGCTCATAGTCGCTTACTCCGTCGACGAGAGCTGCTGTCGTCGCGTCTACGTCGATGACTTCAACTTCTGTGTCTATGAAGCCAGCTATGATCCTGTCGTCTGCATCTTCACCGTCGATGTTGGTGGCTGTTAAGGTGAGACCTATTTCGTCTACAGTGCCTTTGACTTCGTCGACGGCGGCAAGCAAACACAGGAAAAAGCATTCGCCGACGGTGGCTACGTCGTCGACGGTGGCTCCGTCGTCGACGGTGTCTCAACGACGTTTATCGTTGACGGTAACGGCTACAACTGCATCCATGGATCTAGTACCATTGAAGGCTTCAAGCTCTTTGCTTCAACGGCGAGATTCCTCTTTGGATACCCTAATGCCAATTCAAACTCCTTCTCAACCTCCAGCTGAATTATTTTCTTCTGATGATGAGGAATCGGAGGATAACGACAGATTTCGGGCTGCTCGCAGTCCTTCTGAACTTCTTATAAATGTCAGGACTCTGATGATGATGACCTACAGGAAGAGGATTTTTCTACTTGTGAAACACAACCTGCGCAGGAACTTCCTATCGCACAGATACCTTTAACTCTTATTTCCAACCTCCAGTTCATGTTGGATGATTACTACCGCCGTTTTCCACGTTCAGTACAGGCTTTTCCAACGCCGCAAGTACCTCCACAACCTCTTCCTACTGGAGAATCAGTTGCCACACCGACGTCGGCGACCAGAATTCAACATCACGATGTTCCTCAAATCATAGAGGAGGACAATGATGACAAGAATGATGATGAAGGTGACAAAGAAGAAGGTGAGCTGGATGACGGATCCCTTCTTTTCCGCTGCTCATGCTCCTCTGGATTCTCCACCGGTCGACATAGGTGGTTTTCATTTACTCATGGAAGGAGCAGCAAACAGATTCCACCTTCCTATGACCACCAGAGAGGAAGATTGTTTCCTATATGATTTTAAAGATCAGCCTCAAAAACAAGTCCGCTCTATTCCAATCATCGATTTTATTTGGCAAGAAGGCCTCAAGCTCATGCAAACTCCAAATTCTATTCCAGCTGTTCTACCGAGGCTGGATAAGAAATACAAAGCCCCTGCAAATTCACCTGCTTGTATCATTTCGCAACCAAAGCCTGATTCCATTATTACTCAGGCGACACAGCGTCGATCCAGAAACCCATCATTTCCACTATCTGCACTGCCAAACCGAGAGGGTAGACGCCTTGATGGTATTGGCAAGAAGTTTTCCACTATGGCGGCAACTACAGTTCGTGCGGCCAATTCTTTAGCTATCTTGGGCCGTTACGACCGCCAAATGTGGTCTGACATATCATCACTTGTAGATCTAATACCAGAGACGTCTAAAACAGAGGCATTAAAAATTCTTCAAGACGGAGAAAGAATTTCCTTGGAAATTATCGATTGTGCTATTGATGTGTCTTCCACTGGTTTCCGGCTTTTGGCTGGTGCAGCAGTCCTCAGGCGTCAGGGCTGGCTAAAGGCCAAGTACTTCCGTCAAGAGGTACAGATAAAAATATTGGACATGCCTTATGACGGTGAATCAATGTTTGGCCAACATATCGACGATGCCCATCAAACAATAAAAAAAGGACACCGACACTGCCCGTGCTCTCGGAACTCTACAGTTTAAAAAGCAGCCTTTTTCGAGGCGCAAGAGGACGTGGCTCATCTTCTGCCTTTCGCGGAAACTCCAATCAATACAGACCAGGACAACACCGCTACTCCTCCCAGAATCAGCAATCGTATAGACAACAACATTCTTCGTCCTACAGACAATACAGAGGTAAATCCTCTTACAGAGGAAAGGATTCCTCCAAAAAACAATGACTTTCACCATTCACCGTCCCAGAGTCCTCCTGCTTTTTCAAGAGTTGGAGGTCGAATCTTCCACTTCTACTCCAAATGGTAACTAATTACTACCGATCAATGGGTTCTGGATATTGTGCGTAGGGGACACGCATTGGAATTTGTAAAGATTCCTCCATATTCTCCACCAAAAGGTCCCCCTCCTGCTCACCTAAAGGAACTTTTAAAGGTAATTTTATTAAGAAAGGGCGCGATCGAAGTGGTGCCAAAACTACAGAAGGGCAGAGGATTTTATTCAAGGTTCTTCCTCATACAGAAAAAGTCGGGAGAATGGTGCCCCATCTTGGACCTACGTGCCCTGAACAAATACATCAAAAAATTAACTTTTCGCATGTTGTCCCTTCAGGAGGTACTTCCTTTTATATCCCAAGGAGAGTATATGACAACTTTGGATCT
This sequence comes from Triturus cristatus, assembly GCF_964204655.1. Classification (NCBI taxonomy): domain Eukaryota; kingdom Metazoa; phylum Chordata; class Amphibia; order Caudata; family Salamandridae; genus Triturus; species Triturus cristatus. The sequence continues at coordinate 565,306,513 of NC_140590.1, forward strand.
TCAAGATGCTTATTTTCATCTTCCCATTCTGCCGAGGCACAGAAAATTTCTCAGATTCAGAGTGGCCGGAAAAGACTTTCAATTCAAAGTTCTTTCATTCGGCCTTCGTTCCGCTCCCCGAGTGTTTACAAAAGTCCTTGCACCGGTGGCAGCTTACCTTCGCCTACAAGGAGTGCAAATCTTTCCATACTTAGACGACTGCCTGCTGAAGGCAAAGTCGTTCGAACAAGCATCCAAACAAACTCTTTTCTGCAGGTCCCTCTTCCAATCCCTGGGCCTCACATTCAACATGGACAAGTCTCAATCTCTTCCAGCTCAAAACAGACTGTTCTTGGGAGCCATTCTAGACACCAAGCAAGCAAAAGCTTTTGTGTCGCACAAAAGACGTCTACGCCTTCGCAATCTAGCAGCTTCCATCCGTCTAAAAGAGTCAGTTTCTGTCCGACAGTTGAAATCTTTCCTAGGAATGTTGTCCTCCTGCATTCCTCTAGTCCATCACTGCCGCCTGAAAATGAGACCTGTCCAGGAGGAATTGGACAGACAATGGGCTCAAGTCACAGGATCCTTCAGCGATCTAGTCAGTCACATCTCGAATGAAAAGAGCTCTTTTGTGGTGGAATCTCGAAGAAAATGTCTCTTCAGGTCATCCATTCCTGGTGGACACTCCAAATTTCACTCTCACGACAGACTCATCTCTCGAGGGTTGGGCAGCGCACTTGCAAGGACTAACTGTAAAAGGCAAGTGGAACGTTCAACAAAAGACATGGCACATCAACCTGCTGGAGTTACTGCCCATTTTTCTGGCTCTGAAAGCTTTTCGCAGCATCATATGAGGAGCCTCGGTGTTGATCCGAACGGACAACACAACGTGCATGCACTACATCAACAAACAAGGAGGCACAAGGTCCATCTTGCTGTCCCTCCAGGATCAACAAATTTGGGATTGGGCGATTCAACATCACATCGTCCTCACAGCAGTGCATGTTCCGGGAGCGGCGAACAATCTTGCGGATTCCCTAAGCAGGTCATCCACGACCAATCACGAATGGGAATTACATCAAGCCACTCTGGATCACATTTTTCGGTTATGGGGTGCCCCGAATCTGGATCTGTACGCAACACATCTGAACAGTAAATGCCTGTTCTACGCAAGTTGGCTTCCCCAACCAAAGTCAGGCAGGAATGCCTTTTTGATGAACTGGTCGAAAATATATGCCTACACTTTTTCACCGATACCTCCAGTCCCCAAAGTTCTGCGAAAAATGAGGAACGAACCCTGTCACATTATTCCCATAGCTCCCTGGTGGCCTCGACAAATCTGGTTCACGGAACTCCTGCTCCTGTCACAGTGCAACCCGATCATTCTTCGCCCTCTTCCAAATCTTCTGACTATGGAACACGGCCAAATTTGTCATCCCGATCCAGCATCTCTACGTTTAGCGGCTTGCAACCTGAGCACTATGAATTTGTAAATTTGGACATTCCTTTAGACTGCAGAGAGGTCTTGGCTAAGGCTAGAGCAGATTCAACTGTGAAAACATATAAACTCAAATGGAAAAGATTCTGTCTATGGTGCAATGAAGCTCAAGTACATCCTATTCATTCCAAGCCAGAACAACTCTTGCCTTTCTTTTTACACCTGGCAAAATCAGGCCTCTCGTACTCTACCCTTAAAGTTTTTCTTGCAGCAATCTCAAGTTTACGTCAAGATGGCTCCAACTCGCTTCACTTGTCAAGAGTAATTCAACAATTTTTATGGGGTCTTTTTCGAATGTTTCCTCCAATTCGTTGACCACCTCCACCTTGGCATTTGAACATTGTATTAGCACAGCTCATGAAAACCCCCATTTTGAACCAATCCATAAGGTCGATCTCAAATACTTTACTTGGAAGACTACTCCTGGCTCTTACTTCCTCTCGCCGGATCAGTGACTTACAGGCTTTTACTACTAAACTGCCTTTTCTTCCATTTACCAAAGACTCTGTCTTGCTCCCCACCAATCCGGCCTTTATCCCCAAGGTGGCATTGGATTTCCACCTCAATGAACCAGTTATTTTAAAAACGTTTTTCCCTGATCCTCAAACTCCTGCAGAGAAGACACTTCATTCTTTAGACGTCAAGAGATGTCTGAAAATTTACCTTAAAAAAACGGCTACTATTCGTAAAAATGACCAACTTTTTGTGGCCTACGGTCAGATGCGAAAGGGTCATCCGGTCACCAAACAAACAATTGCACGCTGTATATCTACTGCAATTGCCTTTTGCCATCAACAAGCTGGAAAACCACTTACGGCAACTGTTCGAGCACATTCTACCAGAAAGGTTTCCTCTTCCACTGCGCTATTTGCGGGGGTGCCTCTTCAACACATCTGCAGAGCTGCAACATGGTCCAGCAGACACACCTTTACAAGACACTACTGTCTGGATGCTGCTGACAACACTGACACAGCTGTGGGACAGGCAGTTCTTCGTAATCTTTTTAAATAAGGTGAGCCTCTGATGCTTCCCTCCTCCTGTATACAAGGTACTTTTGTTGTTTTTATCTATCTATCTATCTATCTATCTATCTATCTATCTATCTATCTATCTATCTATCTATCTATCTATCTATCTATCTATCTATCTATCTATCTATCTATCTATCTATCTATCTATCTATCTATCTATCTATCTATCTATCTATCTATCTATCTATCTATCTATCTATCTATCTATCTATCTATCTATCTATCTATCTATCTATCTATCTATCTATCTATTGTATTTATATACCTATAGTCTTTTCGAACTGGGTATTGTGGTTACATTGATTCTTATGTACCTTGTATTGTTCTGATATTGCTGCTCACTACTCTTATTCAAGCATGTGAATCTATGAAAGACACCCCAATACTGGAAAAGAACAAAAGTTACTTACCTGTAAACTGTGGTTCTCCAGTATTGGTGTCTTTCATAGATTCACATGCGACCCACCCTCCTCCCCTCAGAGGCTCTTTTTTCTACTTAACTCTATATCACTCTTGTGCTATGAAAATCTAAGGGCCTGAGCCTCTGAGGAGAACATTCTAAGAGGGTGCGGACGCCTGATTGGCTGGAATTTGGACTAAAACATAATGACAGTACTATGTTATTGAAGTGACAATGGTCTATCCATAAAAACTCTATGGTTTTACTTTCTTTTATGCCTATATTGGCTTATGTTATTACTACATTGCTATGTGATGTACCTTGGGACACCCACTTCGACGACTGGTAATATTCAAGCATGTGAATATATGAAAGACACCAATACTGGTGAACCACAGTTTACAGGTAAGTAACTTTTGTTCTTCTAGCTGACACTACAATTAAAAGTTTTGTCATAGTTTGGGAAAACATGCAAACACCAAGCTGGGAATACCGATTTCAACATGTTATTCCCCATTCCTTTTTGGCCTACTGTAGAAAAACTTGTAATCCACTGGTAATACTGATACCCCGGTTTTGATAATTCTCTATCTTGTATTGCTACCGTCATTTAGGGTCAACTTGTAATGAGGTCCTAGGTCTTGTGCTGCAAAGGTCAAATTTATAGTGCGTTGCAATATGCCTAGGGCCACTATGAACCATAAGTTGCAGATTTCAGCCAAAACATTTTCAAGCTCAAACAAATCAAAAGTTACTGGAAAAAACAATGTGATGCTGCGCAGTGGCAGGCCCTTTGCAAAGGTTAACTTTCAGCTGCCAATTGCTGTATTAAAATGTTAAACTGTTATTAACAAGACAAATCTTTGGCCAAGACAGTACTAATGTGTGTTAAAATTGAAACACAAAGGTTACTTACTTGAAGTCCTAGTTCTACATGGTTGGAATCTTCATTGATCTCAAGCTTTGAATCATCTCCTGCTGTCTGTGTGGACCCGGAGCACTTTGCCAATGATCTATTGTTCATCCATTATACACAGGATGTGAGGACTCCAAATAGTGAATGCAGCAGTCCTTCAAGAGTGAATTTATTCCGAAAAAAACTACGGGTTCATCCTGATAACATGTTTAATGCTACATTTCAATGTCGCAAACACAGATTCAAATGTGGAAGAACCTAAGTTAATAGATTTCTAATGCCAAACAGCTGTATATTATAACAAACACATAATAATAATCTTTTTTATAAACATCTAAGTAAAATATGTACATTAAGTGAACAGTTTCTTTTTACTGTCCAATTTCTACTTGAAGAGATTCTTTAGTTTCTAATCCTACTCTAGAATCTGCTGGAGTACCTATGGCAAAGCAATAATGTCTAGAAAATGTATGTATTGACTTCCATGTTGATGCTTTACAAATGGCCACAATAGAAACATTTCACAGCTATGCAATGGAAGCTGCCTCAGCCCTAGTAGAATGAGCTTCGGGTCTGCCTGGAAGAGGTCTCTTTGCTTGTTGTTAGGAAGTTGTGATGCATAATACAGCCATCTAGGAATGGATTGTTTAAAGGTAGATTCTCCTGGTCTCATTTTACCATAGTTAACAAACAGCAGATTAGACTCACATTTGGAGATAAAAATGTAAAACTCTTTCAGTGTCGTAGGTGTGGAAGCATTGTTCATCCAGGGAGGAAGATTTCAAGAAAAAAGTTGGTTAGGTGATCGCCTGATTAATATGAAAATCAGATACTGCCTTAGCTTGGAAAGCAAAGTTTGTTCTATATACTGCTCTATGAGAGTGGGATATAGCATAAGTTCTGTTTTGGAGAGTGCTAGTTTTTTGCTAAACTTTCTAGAAGAAGTGATAGCAATTTAAAAGACTGCTTTCCAAGAAACATGTTGTAACATAGCGTGGGTTCAAAAGGTGGGCCAATTAATGTGTTAAGACAAGAGGGAAGACTTTTTTCTTGCCTTGTAGAGAATCTTTAGCCACAGGTACTTTGAAGGAAGGAGCCTGTAAGAGCAATATTCTATAGGCTGTGATGGTCAGTAAATGAACTTTTATGGAGGAGAATTGTAGTTTTGAATTTCCCAAATGTAGTAAATGCGTAAGTAGAAATTCTTCTTGGCATTTAATGGGATCGGGACCATTGTTTTGACACCATTTGCAAAATAATTTCCATTTGATTGCATTGCAATGTCTGGTAGCGGGACACTTTTGCATGCATGCTGGAGGCAGTCCTAGAAAACGGTACTGTCCGACTTCAGAAACCAGCTGCCAAACTCAGTGATGTCTGATTTGGATGTAGAATATGGCCCTGGAGTCTCGATAATAGATTAGGTTTGAGTGGAAGTCTCTTGTGTGGAGCAATCATTGAAGTCATAGAATATGTCATGAGTGATGCAGTGCATAGTGGGGGCGCAAGTTGTATTTAGCTCTTCTAACTATAACAAGTGAATTTCTGTGTTTTTTTAGTTCAAAATGTTAATGTTGTTACTGACATATTCACCTAACTATATTGTTACTTTAACCTTGTGTTTTTTTCAGTGAATTACTAGTGTTTAACATAAAGTGATATTTTATTACCATATGTAAAGAAAACACCTCGCCGCACACGGCTCTCTGCCACAGTCTGCAAACCCCACATTCAGTACGGCCTTTGGCTGTGCACAGCACTGGCTGCGACCATCCCTTTAGCCACCCCACCTGGAGCCAGCACTGTTGCATGCTACTAACGCAGAAGAGATGGGGCCAAACGGGTGGAGCTTGTACGTGAGTTGGCGATTTTGAATACTCCGTAGCAATTAAAAGGGAGAACCGTGGACTGTGCCTTCAGACCATGAGACAAGAAAAATCCACTTGTCTTGGACAGTCACTACAAAAGAGATTGCACTCTAATAAATCAATGATGTATTTACCTCCATCAAGGATTTCAGATTGTTTTTCAATGTGCAATTGTAGAGAAAACACACTCTCAGCCTGGAAAATGGCGGGAATCCTGTTGCATTCTCCTAATGTAGAAGGGACGGGCCAAACAGTTGGAGCTTATAGGCCCCCCTTCCCAAACCTATATTGGCCCCAGAGACCCCATCCCCCGGGATCTACGTTTAGTATGGGTGGGTGACCTGCTGCCTCGCACGGCACCCACCATACACCTGTTGGGGGCTGCGGGGGGAGCCCCAGGCCCCCACAGCCCCAGCTGGCTCCACGCATTCTGTAGGAGACGAGACTGCTCCTTCCCACAACAAGTAGCTATTTATGCTGCTCCTTCCGGGCGGGAGCAATATCTTAATCTGTTTTCCTGCCTGCATGCAGGCAGGGAAAAAGATCATAAGACTGCTATCAGCTGGCAGGAGCACTTTTAAAACTCCCACCTGCTTGGAGAAGTCTTTGTTTGCACTCCCGTTTGGCAGGAGCTTTAAAAAATGCTGCCGCCAGGCTGGAGCAATCAGGAGGTTTCCCTAGCCGCGCCGGTGTGGGCAGGGGACTGCTGTATCTCAGGGATGGGCTCCCATAGACAAAGTATGTGAGTCAGCCCCAGGCGTTTGGGTCCCTGCAGCCATAGATGGCTCGTGGGGGGGGGGGGAGGGGACCAAGCAGACCAGATCCTTTTTTTGGTATTTAACCGGGCCGGTAAGGCTCAGGTAGGGGGCTGTGTTCCCCTCTCCCCTTATGTAATGTAGTCCTGAAGGTGGGCTCCACGGGGCCTATATTGACTTGGGGAGGGGGACCGCACTACTCCCTCCCTTTAATTAAACAATGCTGCCCTGGGCCGCCATTTTGTTTTTGTTTGTCCTATCAATTCCGCAATAGTCTTACTGGATCGCATAAAAAATTGGGAGACTTTTTTTTGTTTCTTTTGTTTTGGGCCGGGGGGGGGAATATCCCTGAGGGGGAGCAGGGTATCCCTACCATGCACCTTTTATATAATCTTTTTTATTTTAAGACTGAGCACTAAGTCCCTGAGTCCTGTAATGTTTGCTAGCAACATTTTTCTCATGTAATGGCAGCCAATCAGAGTGCTCGCCCCAGCGGGAGCGAGATGGCTCAAGGGAAATAAAGCTCCCTGGGCCAATCAGAACGCTCTATTTTTTTTAATTGGGTTCGAGGAACTCTCGCAAGAGTCTCTTGAACCCAACGGTCCAGATACACAAATGTTTTTCAACCTTAATGTCTAAAAAAAGTTCTGAACATATTTACACCCAATTACAAAAAGCACAACTTGCATACCAAGTTCTAGCTGCCTGCCAAATTTGGTGTAATTCTGTTCAGCAGCCTTGCCTAAAGAAGTATATGGAAAATGCATGTGGATGTTGTGTTTTGGGACCCCCATTGTTTCTCGGCTCCCACTTGACAGATCACCCTGAAACTTTCCATGCACATACTAGGCAACAAAGAGCACTTTTCTGTAAAGTTTCATGAAGATTCCTTAAACGGTGCCAGAGTTGTTACCATCTCAAAAAATGCTTTTCCTTTGGAAACTCTGACCTAACTAGAAATAACCAGTGGCAGTCACCACTGGGAGATATTCTCTCTCTCTGTCTCTCTGTCTCTCTGTCTCTCTGTCTCTCTCTCTCTGTCTCTGTCTCTCTCTGTCTGTCTGTCTGTCTCTCTGTCTGTCTCTGTCTGTCTCTCTCTCTCTCTCTCTCTCTAGGTATGGATGTATATATGTAGATGTGTGTGTGTGTGTATATATGTAGATGGATATCTATATAGATATCCATATAGATATATCTATATAGATGTATATACAATCTATATAGAGATATATATATGTATAATCTATATAGATATATATAATCCATATAGAGATATCTATATATTTATTTATTTACCGTATTTATAGAGTGCAACGTTCATCCCAATGGGATATCATGGCGCTAATTAGAGCTCCTTGCATTTGTGAAAACATTTGTTAAAGAGGGCCCCAAAAGCATTATATCCTAAACAGCCATAATTTTAGCTTCTTCCTAATCCCCAAATGATCTTTGGTGAGGCGCAGGTCTAATGGAAGTTTTTTCTATTGTGCGGCTGCCTGGTATGAAAAAGAATGAGCTCCTGCTCTAACTTTCATTATTTGCCTGGTTTTGGCAAGTTCAAGATCTCAGTTCTCGCAAAGGTGAATAGAATTCAACTTTATCTTGCAGAATTTGGTGGCCTGTTGTGTGTAATGCTCTATGCGCATGGCATAGTAAGTTAAACTTAGCTCTTTGGCCCATTGGCAACCAGTGTAACGCCTTTATACATTCTGATGCTGAGCTAAACTTGTTCTTGTTGCAGACCAGCTTAGCTGCTGCATTTTATATAAAAAAATATGTGTATATATTTAAGATTCTGAACAAATACCCTCTCCAACACTGATTTTCATACCAAAAGTCTTTAATCAAATTTCAGCTAGTCTCCTTCTCCTAGTTGTCACACTTTTCCACTGATAAAAATAGACTCAATATTCCAGGGTAAAACGCCAACACTTGTTAAGCAATGTTGTTGCTTCTTCAGGTCTGTTGAATATAAATTATGCGATACATAAGGTTCTTTAATTATAACCAAATTTATGATACACGTCAAAAAAAATTCTAAACAGACATATTTATACAGAAATTTCCTAGATATACATTTAAAACAGCCTCAGTAATATCTCAATATAAAGTTTCCATATGTCATTATTTTATTCATATCCACTGTGATATATATATATATATCTGTCTCAGCCAGATGGGACAACTTTGTATTGGTAACGTTCTTGGCCTACTAGAAATCTCACAAATTTTCTGTGTTGAGGATTTATTGGGATATGGAAATATGCATCTTGTAGGTCTATTAGTCATATCTTGTTTTTCTTTATTATTATTGCAGGTTAGGGACTAATACATGTGATGCAAGCATGCGTTTTTTCCTATTTTGATGCCTTTGTTTAGTAAGTGTAAATCCATGATTGGTCTGAAATTTGGACTTGGGCTTTTCTGTTTTTTATTTAAAAATGTCTTGAATACATCCCTTGAATACATCCCTTTTCCACTTTATTTGAGTGGTGCTTTTTATAAGGCTTTTTTTAACAGAGTGAGGACGTTTCTTCCCTTAACGCCTTTAGCTAATGTATTTTGTTTCTTTTGGGGGTTGCATGGAGGAGGAGTCTTTTTCAAGTGAAGGATTGTATCTTCCAGATGCAGTGCTTAATGCTGACTTGTCCATTGCGCTTGTTGGGATTGATAATAGAGTTCATAAGGCCAACAAGTGGATTGAAACCTCCTTTGGTATTTCCTCTGGTCTCTGGGCTTGAATTGTTTAACCCCTTGCGTGCTGCGCAAATTCCCCCATGGTGCGGGTGAATTAATGAGTGGGCGGGGTTCGGGCGGCCATCGGCCGTCCTCCGCACACGCCCACCGTGACGTCAGACGGCCAGGTGCCGTCCGAAGCACGCAAGGGTTAAAGATTCTTTTTTTCTTCTCTAGACCAACTGCAGGCAATGTATCTGTTTCGTTCTTCGTTTTACGCATCTTCTCATCTGCATGTTGAATAAACAATGAAGTGCCACAGAATGGACAATTGTCTACCTTTAGTTGTGTGTCTGGTTTTAATAAGGGTAATCCAAGTCAATACTGTCGCAGTTGGAGGTAGATGCCAGGTCATCTGCTGCACTTAAAATCTGATTAGAAAGAGCAAGCTTTCATTCCAGTATTTATCTTCGATAGAAACCCATTTTGCCAATAGTACTAGCAATTTTAAGATGGACTTCTGCTGTGCCGCAAACGTTTCTGCCTGCCAAAGACCATTTCTTGGTCTTCTTCTCAGAACAGATTGAAAATTCAGGGGCTGAGTAATGTCTGCGTCTGACAGATATGACGATTATAGAATCTAGCTTTGAGAAACCTTTTAAGAAATCTGGGTGCTGTTGAAGAGCTTTGTATTTCCTTAAAAGTCTTGGGGTGACTGATTGTATTGTTACTGGGGTCAGGAATTTAGTCTGTGCAGTGTCTTGAAGACCAGGAGGAGAAATCTTTGAGCCGCACAAAATTGTAAAGTCTCTTAAGATGACTTACAGCGTTTGTTTAGAGCTTTCTAGTGGAATATTTAGTTTATATGTACCTCTTGATGGAGCATCTTAGAAACCACTGTAGAAGCATATGCTGAAGATGCTGGCGAAGATGCAGGTGTGTACGAACATTGGGTAGTATCAGTGTCCATGAATGGAGACTGTGATCTCTATCTTTAACTCTTTCTTCCGGTGAAGGTCAATGTGGCATTAGACACTGTGGGGACATAGAGGTTGTCCTTAAGACCATTCTTGCTGGAGACAAATTTAAAGGTTGAAGTCATCATGACATTACAGGAATTAAAGATCAAGGAAGAGGGTCTGGTGTTATTAAAGGTGGCCTCATACTTTTGGCCGAAGTTTTAGATGCTGTTCTTCTTCCTGATGAAGTTCGGGATTGAGACAGGCTTGCCATTGGTTTTCTAATAGATGAGTGGGTTGAACAAATTCAATATCAAACCATTGACAGGGAACATGATGGTGTGTATTCACTGCAGAATGATGGGAACCCGATGTTACTTCAAGTGATTACTCATGACGTTGTTTCCTCAATATCTGAGGCTATTTTGCCTCAATAGATGACTTTTTGATGGTGTCGCAGGTACTATCGATTTTGATCATTTGTGTTTCGAAGGTGAGCATCTTTTCATTGAAACCCAGACAAAAAGGTTCATCAATGATGCTTCGATGTTGCTGTTGGTCTGTTTTTCGACATCACATTTTTGGATGTCAAAGGCGTTTCATGATGTGAACTGAGTTGTTCAGTCTCGATGCCTATGAAGGGATGATGTTGACCCCACATGAGACAGTGAGCATGTTGGAGCCAATGATGGTGATCCTGTTGGTCTCAATTTAGAATGATGTTGTGATAGATGACAGTGTTCACTTAGTTTTTTTCTGAGGATCTCCCTCTGGAGAGGTCCTTGTCAGAGCGTGACTGTTCGGGCTGAGACTTATGAGAGGTTGTTTCTTACAGTCTTTTGTTCTTTTTCCTCTCTACTTTCATGGTTTCAACAATTCCTCAAAGCCTGATGTCCTTGCTGTCCTTATGAGTATGTTTGGACATCTTTTGGCATAAATGAAATAACTCCCGGCCAGATGTAAAAGGCGTTGAGTGAACCAGGAAATTTATTTTAAAAACAAGTATTTTCTGAAAATCTAAAGACATGTGTTCTTACATTCTTCTCGCTGAGCCAGAAAAAAGAACTGAGTAGGTCATGCAAACTGCCAGTACAAGGCATCATGTGTATAGGGATCGTCTGGAGTTCTTTAAGGCACAGGTCTCTCTTCACTTTATTTTGCTTTAGAGGCTATTAAGTTGCATTTTGTCTTCACCTTTTTCGCATTTTAATTTGTCTATGCTCCTTAAATGCTAAAATGCAGTATTAAAAGATCACCAGGATGAACATGTTGGTTTTTCAGAACACTTTTTTGGGGGGTAGACTGCTGTAGGGTGTTTTCATTCCATCTATGAATAAATGGATTCCTTACACCATTAGGTTAGATGAACTACATGTATATGGCAAAGTGTCACCGTAGACAGCAGAAGATCATTCAAATGTTTATGACTATCAGATGCAGAAACAATTACACAGATTGTCCCTTAATATGCTGCATAATTTGGTCATTCTTGCCACTTAATTTAGTCAACAGTGCCACACATTTTGGTATTCTTCAGCTGTATAATTCAAGTAGCCCTGCCTTCATCTCAGCATCAGCTCTTCAACCCTACTTACACCTCATTTACATCTCTTTTCTCATCCTCCTATTGTAAAGGCCAGCTCTCTATAGCTGCCTTCCCTCCTTTTTTTACTTCCACATCATTCTACTTCCAGTGCATCGTTGTTTTGCTTCGTTTATATATTTTCTTCCTGTTTACCTACTTCTAATACCTACATTTCCCAAACTCTCTGTCCAGCCTTTCTTTTGCTTCTTATTCTTTCCTCAAGGTCTTACCTCTGAGCTTGTCTCCTTATATCATGAATAAAATGCATTTCAAAAACTTTTTTTTAGTTCTTGTCCTCCTATGTATTATGTCCCTGGCACACGTATGGTTGCCCTCTTCTATTTCTCTTCTTTTTAACCCTCTTTTGTTCATGGAGGGATCAGGTGATTCCGCACTGGCAGTACCCACAGAGGAGTATGAGGACCTGGATTCTGGACTGATTTTGAACAGCATTGGCTATAAGAGTCTACCAATTGCCTCTTCTGTGCCCTTTGACAGCAAGCAGGGAATTGTTCCCAACACCATGGGCAGAGTACACGGAGCCCCAGGTTAGTGCCTCTCATTAATACATGTGTGTGCCTCTCTTAATCACGTGCAGGTAATTGAAAGGTAGTTAGAAGGCCTTCCTGGGTACCGTAAAGATTTTGTGTTTGTATATCATGAAGAAAGTAAAGGTGAAGTGGGGTGTTAATAGTTAAAAAGCCCTTTAAACTGTAGGAAAGGATATTTGGAAAATACCATATTTGTTTTTCCTGCTCCTTCTTAACCACCGCTTTACCTTTTGGGCATTTACTGCACAGGTTGAAGGTAATGGGGTCTTGGGGACCAGCATCTGATCTCCTTTACAGGCTAGAGCATTCATGTATAATTAGTAAAGACACCCCCTGAAATAAGACCAAAATAACAAATAGACAAAAAAGACCACATTCCTGTGCTACAACAGAAGATAAAAGAAGTGTAAGTACTTTGAAAGGGTACAACCCACTGAATGTAACTAGGAAGTTACATTAGGAAAATGTGTGATTTACGCTTCACAAATAAGTTTGTAAATATGCAGAAATTTTAAATGGCATTGGTGGTGCAAGATGCAATTCCCTTAAAGGAGAAATGTTACTCTCTGGCAACCATAGAACACGCCGACCTCATCTGAATTGTTTCATGGATCCCTGGGCAATCTGGGTTATGGGTCTGGTTGTATTGATCTGAGCAGTTTACAACTGTTGTCCTGGGGTGTAACCTTACTGTTGGACTCAAAACTAAGCACACACCTGTAGCACTTGTCTACCGGGATAGCAACGACCAAGGCTTACTCAGGGATGTGGTGTGGGGTTAGAGATTCAGAACTCAACAAACCTCTGAAATGAGTCGATAATGGACTGCTCAGCCAGTTACTTACTGTAAACCACATAAGACATAATAGTACACATGAATGGTTCAGAAATGTTTTACAAGGATAAGCTAGGCTACTCCATGGCGACCTCGCAAGGCGATCTTCTACCACTGTCTCTGGTAGGAACCCTGGTTATGCATTATGGAGTTTTAGTAGTTGTTCCAAGGGAGAATGTATGGTTGGAATGGTGCCAAACACTCCCATATTCTCTCCATATTGCAAAAGTATGTGGGCACCCTTACAACACACAGTACCTTTTTTTGGTGTCTGATTGAATCTGGCACAGACTATGCATTCGTGTGTCTTAGGTGGATCTGCTCTGCTCGCAGGGTATGTTGCATGTGCTGGCATGGAAATGTTTTAATTTAATCAGTTCAACACCTAACCTACTATTGAGGTCTCCAGGTCCGCACCAAAATCTTCTTCTCTGCAGTGGATCTTAGCCACCGTTTTAGAACCGCAAAAAGAACAGTTGATGGACAGAATGCAGAACAATGTCATATATTCACCCCAGTACAGAAATCTGGGCCGAAATCCATCATTTTTGTTCTCCCCATGCCATTCCAGTTTGAACGCAGCCATATGCAAATCAGTCTTGACCCTGCACCTAATGGGAACAGTCCAGCCCGAACTGCCACTGAATTTAAGGTAGCCTGGCTGATGAGGGGTGTTACCCCGAAACCGGTCCCAGGATTCTTGTTTCCGGTCCAGGGAAGACCTGACTTGGCAGTTCGGGCTGGACTCTAACCATGAGGCACAGTGTCAAGACTGATTTGCATATGGCTGGGTCTGAACTGGGGTGGCGAAGTGAGCTAAAGAACGATGATGGATTCAACCCAGATCTGTGACTGGGGGTGAGTGTCTGAAACGTTTCAACGCCCCGTCCATCATCTCCTTTAGAACGGAGCATCAATCGAAATCATTTTAATAGACATCATCAATTTAGCATTTAATTCAGTCAATAACGAGAATTTACGGATCAGTTCAAAAACCTTTATTTATCGACTAAGTTTAGTGTATGGTTTGGTCTCTCTATTCAAATTAGTAAATCAGATACATTTGTTTACAGAAAAATCAAGAAAATCCTGGTTAGAGTCAATCAAAAAAAATACAGCGTGTTCCATAAAGGAATTCAAGTCCCTACTAGTGGATTCTAACCTACCAGAACTCATCAAGAGTCCACTTGGAAAAGAGCAAGATTGAAAGGAGCACTGAATTAGAACCAGATTGAAGTTGAACTCCTCATGAAGATTAGTTCTAGAAACTCTCCCGAGTCTCTTCTCTCAAACAGCATCTGTAAACAGTTGCAGTAACAACTATTCAAAGTTAAGCTAAGAAATAGTCACAGCAGGAACCGCAACCGTTAGAGGAAAAAGAGACACCCACAAAGTAGTAGGTGACATAAATCACTGTCAGTAGTAGCTCACAGTGAATAGGTCAAATAGTGCTAATGGAAAATAGGGATGGTCGTAGAAGAATAGCCTGGCCCAGTCTGGGCAGATGAAAGATGAAATGATGCCTAGTTTGACCTAGAAATGTAATTGTGATGAATATGAGTGCTTAATACAAAAAAAATCAGCTACACGTTAATTTGCACGTTTAAGAAAAAGCATTTTTTCTGCCTTCATTCTTTTAAGCATTTTTTGTGTTCATGTCTGGTGTAAATGATGACACTTATTTTAAACTAAATTATCCTGCTCTATCAATCCCCCATCTGATGGTTATGCCTTTCCCATGTGAGTACATTTCAGAAAGCATATTCATCCTCAGTTGATTCTTGTGTCTTCCTTTTCAGACCTCGAAATTTCAATGGCTTCATGTAATCATCATTTGTGATTCCCCTGAAACCTAAATCCTTTTCATATAATTTTCTTTGCATCCTTTCCTGTCTTTTGCATAGAATACTTCTACAGCTCACAAATAGAGCATAAAGAAATATTAAATAGAGCCCTAGAATTATTATTGGCATTAATCAGGTTCTAAACCTGAGATGTTCTTTGCATAGCTTTCTAGTTCCTTACTTCAGTCGGGTATGTATGTGCATCAGTGAGTTAATTTAAGAATTTTGCAAACTCCACCTTTCTCTGCAAGTAAAATGTCTAGTGCAAATATGTCTTGAAGTACCATAGGCCGTATAGTAATTAACTCAGTAATAATTGCAAGCAAAGCTCCAGATGTGCTTGTTGCCATCTTGTCAAAAGCAGTAGCCAACTTTCTGATCTTTTCGTCATTTAAAATGCCGCCTACAAGGGGAATCCTTGCTCCAAATATGTCTCCCAATAAGCCTGTTTGGTTTCTTCATTTATTTTCTGTCTATGTGATGGTGTCATTGTCAATGCCTCTAAGCTTTGCACATAATACATCTTAGGAATTAGTATACCTAAATAACAAATACGCTCCCAATCTGCTGGTGACAAGAAATAAGCATTAAGTCTGCAGATATAGTAAACCCCAGGAATCACACACTCTTCTAATTGCAAAATGTGCCAAGTTCCTCCTGTCAGTCCAAATATTTGTGTTCACAACTTCGAATTGCTACATGTCTGTTTCGTTTGGTTGTCCTTCTACTATAAATGCAAATGTTCCCTATGTGTTGGCTTTCTAATCCAGGGTAAATTATCTTCTTTCTAAGTGCATTCTCTTCCTTTTTTCCAAGCATTTTGTAAACCATCACTATTTTTATCACTAGTTCGTGTTATGTTAGTGTACCTTTCCGCTAAAGCCATTATGTATACTTTCACCATTGATCACGTTAAACATGTTTGATTATTCTTGCATACTTGAACACTGTCTCTAGATCTGTGTGGAAAGAAATAATACCAGACAGTATCCATTCCTTTTGCTTGTGATGTAAATTCATACTTTCTACCAAAGGAACCCTAGAAAATATTAGAGCATAGTTAGATTAGAAATATTCAAAATATCCTCGTCTATAAACTAATGAAAGTAGGCTGCTGAACGAAACTGCATAAGACAAAGGCATGTGCTAGTATTTCTGAAAGAGACTAATATTAGTTATGGATTCCTTACCTCAGAACTACCCCCAGGCGTCAGACTAGATCCTGAGAATTTTTTCTCAGCAGTACCCCTGCACATTGGTAGGTGGCGTCGGTCGACTCAGTGTTTGTTGTCGTGGTCGCAGTCGTGATGTTGCGGTATTTACTTAGACGCCGCCCCTGCACGCTGACGTCCGTTCTTTCTTTTTCCGTGCCAGCCAGCGCAGATCTGGAGAGAGCGGTACCCTAGTCACTTTTTGACTAACTATTTTTCGACTTTTGTCGACATCTTTTTTCTGAGTCTACAACTCCTGGTGCACGCAGAGATGTCCTGTCCTCGGCCCGGGTTCTAGCCCTAAAACTCATGTCACAAACTGATGTCAGTTACGGACCCGCACCTCGTGTGCCTTTGGTGCGTGGAGCGTGACCATGACCTGAGGTCGTGCTCCGACTGTCAGGCCTTGAACCCAGTCTTTGCGAGAGCGGTCCATAAATCTTCTAGAGGCCTGGCAGTCGGCTCCGTGCCGCTCAAGTTCCCCTTCGCGGGACCGGTCGCGGAGCCACCCTCACTGTTCGTCGTTGAAGTCTACGTCTTTGGGTAAGCCGAAGCACAAGAAGAAGGCGAAGAAGCACCGTCACTCTTCACCTTCTCCCCGTCCTTCCACTGATGAGACGAGGGACGCAGAAGGTCGTTGTCCTTCGGCTCCGCCCACGGAGCCTGTTTGGTCGGTCCCGAGCTTCCCTCCCTCCCTGGGAGCCGGGGCGACCCATGCCCAAATTCGTAGCTTTTACAAAGCTCTCCACTCTATGTTTGGGCACTCGACTCCACCGGCACGCCTTCATGGCCCGTGGACATTGGCTGGGGGCTCTAGGCCTTCGATGCCGGCGACTCCGAACCCGGCCCCGCAGGGCCCCCAGGGATCCAGGCCTGGATCCGGATCGGTGCCGGTCAACCTTACAACACCTCCCCCGGCACCGCTTGCACAGACAACACTTGCTCTGCCTCCAATGCCTCTCGTGTCCCCGGCCGGTGTCGACCCCGGCCTCCTCCTCGACATGCTACCAATATAAAGGGGTAAGCCCTGTTACTCCTACCTCATCTGGGCAAACAAACACTGTGGGACAAACAATAATGCATTGGAAAAAATACACAAACTTAATATTGGAAGGAAAAATCAATTAATCCCTCCCCTGGATTATAAATATTATCCTTTTTATGAATTTGCAAAACCAACACTAAATAGTAGTCCATTTAAAAAAAAATATTTATATAAAGTTTTTTCATGACGTATATACATAAATATATACAAAAACAACCAAAATAAATTTATACATGTAACACCTTCCTCTTTACCCTATTTGTTATTACGGATACTAAAATATTTTATCACTAGCATTCAGTTCTGCGAAGATAGCCCTAAAGAAACAAAAAAATTACAAATGGTGGGGAAATATCTACCCTCTTTTGTCTCAACTAATATATATATTAATTTCTTTCAACAACATTTCAACTTGGGTAGGGCTTCTCCAATTTGTGGAGTCGACGCGTTTCGGCCCGTATATCTTGGGCCTCATCAGGACTGGGGCAAACAAGGAAACCTCTTAAGGATCCCGCCATAGCTAGGACCCCGAGACGTAAAATCCAAATAATTCTTGGCTCACACCGGAAATTAATTTTGTTTTACACACTTTCAATGCTGCACTTCCTGGAGCGTAAATGTTCAAATCTGAATCAATCTTTAGAGTTCACTATGTAGATAAATTGCCATGGTGGTGAAAAACACGGACCCTTCTGTGTCGATCCAAATTCCTGAGTATTAAGGCTGTAATCTCCTCGACATGGACACCGAGCTGGACCGGCATCGACCGACGCCGGCGGTAGTTTTGCACAGTTGTTCCCTTTCGTCCAGATGGGCAACCAGGTGCAGATGAGTAGGACTGGGAGTGGTCTGTGGACCCTTTGGCAGACGAGCTATAAGAGAGGAGTTGGGAGGAGCCAGTGGTCTAGATACATCTCCTGACCCTGGTATGCTTTCTCTCCCTACTGTGGCTACGGAGGAGGGAGCCTCCTATGCTGTGGTGTTGCATAGGGCGGCTGAGGCCTTGGGCCTTGAGCTTCCTACGGTGACAGTCAAGACTAACCTCCTGACTGAGATGCTTCAGCCTGCAGCAGCCTCTTCAGAGCCCCTGCTGCCTTTCAATGAAGCCCTCACGGATAACCTACTGGGCACTTGTTCCAAGCCCAGCACAGGGGCTCCTGTGGACAGGGTGATTGCCCAACCCCACTGCCTGGCTCCAGGCAGCCTGCTTTTCCTCCCTCAACACCATACCTTTGAGAGCTTGGTGGTCCAAGCCTCAACCTCCAAAGGCGCGTTCCCTACTGCTCAACCAGGTAGGGAATCCCAAGAAGCTGGACCATCTTGGGAAGAAGATGTTTTCTTCTGCCAGCTTGTCCGCATGTCTCTTGTGCTGTTATTCTCACTCCGTGTGGGACACGTTGCGCAAGTGCTGCCGCAGTGCCCGTAGGAGGCCTGGACTGTACTCTCCTGTGCGCTTGTCGAGGGTAGAGACGCAGCAAATTTCGTCATCCGCTGTAGGCTGGACACGCCACCTCGCTAGGCAGGAATATTTCCACGTCGGTAGCCCTGAGCCTGGCTGCAGTCCACTGGCATTTCCAGGGATGTCCAATCGTGACTTTTGGATATGCCCTTTGATGGCTGTCGCCTGTTTGGCGACGAGGCAGACAACGTGCTCGAACGCTTCAAGAACTCTAGGGCTACGGCCAGATCCTTGGACCTCGCTACCACCTCGCACCCCATGTAATCCGCCGTTTGCCCCTTTAGTAGCTACGGAAGGTGTACCCCACCACGTTCCACCCAGGGCCACAGTGTGGCACAAGTTCATCAGCCTCTGCGTGTCCAGGGACGTGGGACCCAGTGCCGTGGGTCTGGGGGCCAGTGAGCAGGCCACTCCACCAGAGCCCCCTCTGCAGCAGCCTCCAACCAAGCCTTCCTAGTTCAGCCTTTCAGGGCTAGTGGGCAGATAGATACGCCATCACCTCCCTGACTGGCACAACATCACGTCGGACCGGTGGGTTTTGCAGATAGTCCAAAGGGGCTGCATCCTCCCCATCAAGACTACTCCTCCATCCTTGCCGCCTACATTACAACACATGTCGGAGGATCACTTGGCCCTTCTCCACCAGGAAGTCACATCTCTTGGCCAAGGGAGCTATCAAGCTCCAGAAGGGAGCTATCCAGAAGTAGGTCGTGGTTGCTACTCCCACTACTTTCTGGTGCTCAAGAAGGACAAAGGCCTTTGTCCTATCTTCGATCCCAGGGACGTCAACCGCTTCCTCCGGAAGGAGAAGTTCAAAATGTTGACTTTGGCTCAGGTCCTGCTCCCGACCCTGGAGACTGGATGGTAGCGTTGGACTTGCAAGAAGCTTATTTTCATACCCCTGTCCTGCCGGCCCACCAGTGTTACCTACGGTTCACAGTAGGCCACGAACATTTTCAGTTTACTGTGCTCCCCTTTGGCCTTACCAGCGCCCCTCGGGTGTTCACGAAAGGGATGGTGGTGGTTGCAGCTCATCTGCGCAGATCAGGGGTTCCAGTCTACCCCTATCTCGACGACTGGTTGTTAAAAGCAAGCTCGCCCCAGGCTGTCGTCGCCCACCTCAGACTATGGCGGACCTCCTTTATCTGCTGGAGTTTACAGTCAACGTGCTGAAGTCGCACCTGAACGCGTCTCTGAAGCTCCTGTTCATCGGAGCAGTTCTGAACACAGCGCAATTTCGGGCCTATCCTCCGGAAAAACGAGTCTGGGATATTCGGACTATGATACTGATGTTCCAGCCTCTATCCCGGATTTTGGTGAGAGACCCTGTGGTTGCTGGGAACATGGCCTCCTGCATCCTGCTGGTAGGTCATGCCAGGTGGCATATGCGGGCTCTGCAGTATAACCTAAAGTTCCAGTGGGCGCAGCATCAGGGGAATCTTTTCAATGTTGTCGAGATCCCTCTCCCTTCCCCAACCAGAGTTCACAGTGGTGACAGACGCATCACTCCTGGGATGGGGCGGCCAATTGGAGAGGCGAAGATCAGAGGCCTCTGGTCTTTGACGGAGTCCTGGGCTCCACATCAAACTTCTGGAGCTTCGGGTGATTCGTCTAGCACTGAAGGCATTCCTTCCTTCTCTCAAAGGAAGAGTAGTGCAGGTGTTCACAGTCAACACTTCCGCCATGTGGCATTGAAACAAACTGGGTGGAGTGGGGTCGTGGACCCTCTGTCCAGAGGCCCTTCATCTCTGGAAGTGGCTGGTACATCAGGGCATGTCCTTGGTGGTTCAACACCTGGCAGGTTCCCTGAACGTCAGGACGAACAAACTCATCCGCCGGTGCTTGATGGGTCACGAATGGCGTCTTCACTCAGAGGTGGTGCAAGGTCTCTTTCTGCAATAGGGAGAGCCTTGGTTGGATCTATTCGCCACCGAACAGAACGCACAATGTCAGCAGTTCTGCGTGTTTGGAATTTTCAAGGCTGCACTCGCAAGGCGGCGCTTTTCGTCACGAGTGAAGTTGCGGTCTTCAATACGCCTTTCCGCCTATACCACTTCTGCCCAGAGTGCTGAAGAAGATCAAGAGCGCCCAGGCCCAAGTCATTCTTATGGCTCTGGATTGGGTGTGAAGAGTCTGGTATCCCGAGCTCTTGAACATGGCCATCGATCCCCTTCGGGAGGATCTTCTGTCGCAGCAGCAGGGGACAATCCTTCACTCGAACCTGTCCAGCCTCCACCTTCTTGTATGGAGTTTTAGTGGCGAACGCTGACAGCTTTTAACCTTCCTCCCGAAGTCTTTAACGTTACCTTGGCAGCCAGGCGTCCCTCCACCAAATTGGTATACGCCTGTAGATGGAACAAATTTGTGGCATGGTGCACAGCAAAGGCTGTGGACCCCCTTTCTGCCCCTCTTTCAGAGGCACTCCTCTTCATTCTTTCTGTTGCCCAGCAGGGCTCTGCTCTGGGCACTATTAAAGGATATCTTTCAGCCATTTCAGCCTTCCTTCGCCTTCCTGATCAGCATTCTCTTTTCAGGTCCCCTATTGTAAATCGTTTCCTTAAGGGCATTACTCATCTTTTTCCTCCTATTCCTTTCGTAATGCCCCAGTGGGAATTGAACCTTGTACAGACTTACCTTATGTGCGCTCCCTTTAACCCACTACATAATTGTCCTCTCAGACTCTTGACCTCAAAGACTGCTTTTCTGCTAGCCATCACCTCTGTTTGCAGGGTGAGTGAGCTTCAGGCTCTTTTTTCTAAGTCTCCTTTCCTTGCTGTTCATCCAGACAAGGTTGTCCTTCGAACTAGACCTTCTTTTCTTCCCAAAGTGGTTACCTCTTTCCACATAGGACAGACCATCACATTGCCCACCTTCCTCCCGCCAGCATCCTTCTAAAGAGGAGGAGCGTCTCCACCGTCTGGATCTAAAACGTGCGCTTCATTATATCTTGATTGCACAAAATAATTGTGGGTGGATGATCAGCTCTTTGTTGGCTATGTGGGCAGCAAGAAAGGTCGGGCCAATCAAAAACAAACCATCTCTAGATGGGTCATTCTTTGCATTAAAATGTGTTATAACTAGGAGAAAAAGGAACCTCCAGTAGGGTTGCGTGTCCCTTATACCAGGGGGACGGTGGCCACTACTGCTCTGGGATGTGGAGTCCCCCTTCATGACATCTGCCAGGCAGCCACATGGGCTTCATTGCACACGTTCACTAAGCATTAATGTCTGGACAGCCAAGCCCAAACATACGGCTTCTTTGGTCTCTGTTCTTCAGGACTTCCTGGTGTGAACTTGGTTTTGCAGACCCACATGGGGTTGGTATAGCTGGGGTATCTATTCTAAGGTAAGGAATCCATAACTAATAGTCTCTTTCAGATGAACAAGTTACTTACCTTCGGTAATGATATATCTGTAAGAGACATATATTAGTTATGGATTCCTTACCGCCCCACCCATCCTCCCCGTTCTGCGAACTGACTTCTAGAGTAAGGGACTCCCTTTCAGGGCCCTAATTTTGTGCACCAGTGGTCAGTGTCTTGCATGGCTCTGCGTTTCTGGGGTGTAATGTCGTGTAAAAGAACTGATGTCAGCGCGCAGGTGCGGCATCTAAGTCGATACCGCGACGTTACGACGGCGAACGCGGAGTCGACCGACGCCACCTACAGACGCGCACGGGTACTGCTGAGAAAAAATTCTCCACATCCAGTCTGACGCCTGGGGGTAATTCTAAGGTAAGGAATCCATAACTAATATATGTCTCTTACAGATATATCCTTACCGAAGGTAATTAAATTACTTGTTACTGCTTCTGAAACAGACGTTGGTAAGTTTGCACAGACATAACAATCTTTTGCATACATGGCATTAATGTATTCTTGTACTAACCTAGTGTAAACATTAGCAGAAAAATCTGGTACACCAGCAGCGGTAGTGACGTCACTTCCGGGCCAGTGTTGCCACATTGCCGAAATTTGGCCTTCGACCTCCAGCTTGGCCCGTGGTCAGCTGCTCCTACCGGTCCCAGCCCTTTTGCAGCCAGTTAAAAGGAATACTGTACTTACAGCTCTCATAACTCTCGGGCCGCGATGCAATACACGTGACTTCATTGATTTGTAATCGTGGTGTGGGAGTCACCAGATGAATCGGCTATAGACATTGGTCCTCTCTGTTCTTTATTTAATTATCATTGCTATTACGGACTTCTTCAACCATCCACTACGGATTGGTCGAGTTACGATTAGATACTGGCCGAATTCAGCCGCTCCTACTGTTGCCACACTGATCGGACACCTTTTTCAATCCTCAAATTACTTTGGTCTGCCTACTTTGTGGCGGCTCGAACTTGAGTGCAGCGGCTAACGGACTGCTGATCCCAGTCGATATTTACAACGGATAATTATCGGATTTACTTCTACCACTTGGTTGCGGACTGAATTGAATACTCAGTTATTTCTATACAGGAACATTTGGGAATACTACAAGCACCTTAGATACGGCGACGGGTATACTGCTGGACAACGAGCACTTACATATTGGATAGAAATACGCTGTGACTGGTATACTGCCAATTGTTGTTGTTTTCGCCCTGAGGAAGCTCCCTATGTTGGAGCGAAACGCGTTGGCTGATGATTTGAATGGAATGTTTTTAAAGTAAAACAATTTCAAATAAAGAAGTGACTTTTTCATCTAATCTGGCCTACTGGACTTTGTGAGCTGCGCACCCCCATTTGTTATATTCATCTCTTGATCTGGAGAACAGTAACGCCAATCAACGGCTGGCGTAGGGGTTGGCTGCACAGTATCATCATACTGAGGAACTGGCGCGAGGTGCGGCACTGAAGGTCCGCTGTTGCTGTTTGCTTCTTGGTTTTTGATTAGCAGAAAAATCGTCTTCTCTATAGCTCACAAAGGAATATTTAAATTGATCTTCTTCGCCAGGGTTATGTGTGTAGTTTAGTAGAATTATTTGTTTCGTTTTGTGTGTTTGATGTTAAGTAAAATCCTATTAGTACTATAGAAATCATTATTACTGTTGTTACGAAAATGTAACACATGGTGTATTTTCACTTATTTCTAATGCAACACATTTCTCTTTAAGTGAGTTCCGTGCTTCTTGAGTTTAGCATTTCTTTTCCTTCTTTTGGTTACTTTGACGATATTAGTCTTTTAGAAGTTCAATTACTATTTAGACAATCCTTAATCCTACTCTGTGTTCTTCTAAGATATTAGCCCTACTGTTCTACTTTGGCCTAGGTTAATCTTCTCTAAAATAAAAGGCTAAAATAACAAAGGCCTAACAGCACTATTTATTTTACTAATGAGTACTTTAGCGTTTCTTCTTTTTTTTTCTCAAATCTTTTCCCCTGAAATTTTCAGATTGCTTTCAAGAGGGTTCTATCAATCCAGGATTCACTTTGCACAAGTATTCCAAAGTGACATTTAATGCTGTGTTTACGTAGTATGATCACTCGGGTGCTGAGTATCTGCAACAAGGCACCCTTTCACACAGAGTTTGGTGATTTGGTTCTATACCACTTTCATCACTTGACTCAGTTTCTTCAGGTGTAGTCTCTGGTATTATTTGTGCTATTGACGAGCTTCTTCTCAGGTTTCTGCATTCATAGGTTTGTGGCCTTTCAGTTTGTCGATTTACTCTTCCTGATCTAGTACACGTTGTTCACCCGGATCGTCTGTTTGTACGGCCACAATTTCAGTAGCACTTTTGTTCTGATAATTAGTCTCTGCTTCTTTATCATTAGAGAATTTGATTTCACTCTGTGTAACTTCAGGCAATTGAATCTCTCATTCAACTTTTTGATCTTCACCTCTTTCTTCCTCTTGCTGTTGTACAGGCAATGGTGCTGTTGGTCTTGGTGGTCTCTCAGGTGTTGATGCATTCACCAATGCTCTTCGTTCAGGATAATGGACCACAATTGCTTCCTCTGGTGTGTGAGGCATAAATCTAGTTTGGAATTCCAGCACATTTATTAGCAGTATTTGTCTTCAGAATTACCTGAAAGGGGCCTTTCCATCTGGGTTCTAGACAAGCCTTCTGAATGTGCTTCTGGATCATGACCCAGTCACAGGACTGAGGTCATGGCTCTGTTCTTAATGTGTGAATGAGATGAGAAATAGAACGGACCACATCAGACAACCCTTTGCAGTAATCCAAGATAATATCGTCCGTGAAATTCAAGAGAGCATTTATGGTGACAGCTTGTAATCTTATGGCCCTCCTGTCTGGAGTACTTTGAATGCTCATTCACACGAAGGGTAGTGCATCTGGCCATTTCAGAGAAGTTGGAATTTTGGCCAGTGGAGACTTAATTGTTCTGTTTGCCTGTTCAACTATTCCAGAAGCTTGAGGTCTGTAACTGCAGTGTAATCTTTGACCAATTTGTAATGCTGTGCAGATCATTTTCCCAACCTCATCATTAAAATGAGTTCCTGTATCTGACTGTAGAGAAATTGGCATTCCGTACCTGGGTATCAACTAATGCAGTAACAGTTTTGTCACAGTGAGGCTATCATTTTTCTGGGTTGGGTAGCCTTCCACACATCTCGAGAAAATGCACACAGTGACTAGGATGTATCTCAGCCCATTGTAAACCAGCATTTCGATTAAGTCCATCTGCATTCTGTTGAAAGGACCACCCCATCTCCCTATGTGTGCCAGTGTAATGTGTGTTCTCTTTCCTGCGTTCATTTGTTGACGTATGACACATTGGTTGCACATTTCTTCAGCCAACATTCAAAATCTAAGATTGTACAAGCTTTTCCTAGAGAGTCTCAGCATGAAATCCCTTCCTAAATGTTTGTATCCATGATAGTACTATGTCATTGGAAACAACAAGCTATTGGGTAACACTTGTCTCTCATCAGCAGACATCTAAATGTTGTTTCCATTTTCATCACAACCTGCTTTTATCCAACTGTTCTGCTTTTGAAACATTTTGCTACGCTCCGTTTGGTTTTTTTGTCCTTATTTACCTTATTTTTCCCCCTTCTTCCAACGTAACCAACCCCGGGTTAGCATTCCTCATTTGCTGAATATGTCTCCACATCTTCGTACTTACACAGGGAGGACTATAGCCAGCCGAAGCAGATGAAAAGGCTTAATCATTGGACCTTTTTTTTTTTCTTTTCAAAATACCCCTTCCATCAGCCACACCAAGATAGAAAGGGAGTCCAGAAATCATATTTCTTTATCATCTGATCCGAAATATCTAACTTAGCAATAAACCTCATCAATTAGAGCCAGTCACACTCCATTGGTGCTGCAGAAGATACCCATAACTTACATATCTCTCTGCGAGCCAACAATATAGCATAAAACGTCAGTTTTGCATCGTCTTTAGTAACAATACATTGCAGATCTAATCTACCAAATATTATCAACTCTACACTTGATCTGCATTTTTAGCATATTAGACAGACAGCAACTCACGGCCGCCCAAAAGGGCTGGATCTTTGGGCATCTTACAAACATATGTAGGTCATCTTCATTAGAACTGCCACACTTAGGACACACAACCACTCCTCCTGACCCAAATTTCGGCAACCTTTGTGGAGTCCAGTAGGCTCTGTGTATGGTAAAGAAATGGCTCCTCCTCAAATACGCGGGGTTAACTGTTTTGTAAAGCATAGACATAGATACTTGCCATTGGTCTTCCAGCGCAGTCTCTAGCAAGCATCTTCCCCACAGATCCTCAGGCAAAGTAAAAACTCCATCCTCCGACTCGAGCAGCAGCCAATACCACAGTGCAATTTCTTTTTTAAACACTGCACTAGAGAGAAGCTTTTCCTTGAGTTCATTTAGGCCGCCTATTTCTTCACCAGACACCAGAAACCAACCCTGGATCTGAAGGAACTTGAGTCTTGAGAACCTTGGACCCAGTTCCTGCTCACACCAAGCCCAGGTAACTAAATGGCCCTCTGGAAATAGCTGCTTCCATCTTTTAAGATGCCAGCCTCTTTCAGTGGTTGGGCCAACATATCCTTAGTCCACATTGGAGAGCCTGGTGCATCCCAAATTGGAGCTGACCAACTAAAATACGGAATATTTAAAAGTTTTCTAATTCTTTAACCATGTTTCTGCCATAGCCCTCAAAACCTTTAATCTTTCTTGTAATACTTCGGGTCAGCAAATTTAAACATAAATCCTGTTCCCGCTCCCTTTTCTTTTCGCAGCATTTCTTTAAACATCCTACCTATCTCTCTATTTGTGGGGGAGGCTTGCATTTTTTAATAAAAAAGCCCAATCATAAAATAACAAATCCGGACGGGCCAAACCGCCCTTCATCAGCGTCCTTCTAAGTTTTTTCCAGGAGAGCCGAGGACCCTTAGAAGCCCAAATAAATGAACTAATTTGACTCTGTAGTTTGGTGAACTACTCTTTCCTAAAAATTAAAGGGATTGTTTCAAACAAAAAGGTTAATTTCGGTAAAACGATCGTTTTCACTAAATTCACTCGACCCTATAAAGTAATTGGGAGATGCATCCACCCTCTCAAACTCGCGCTAATCTCCTTCTTGACCTTACCAAAATTCACCTTAGTAAGATCTGCAATGTCCTGCATAATCCTAATTCCTAAATATCTCATCTCCCTTTTGCATTCCATCTCTCCGATCTCCAAATTCCAGGTCATGACCTCAGTTTTCTGTTAGTTAATCTCATAGCCCGAAATTTTTCCAAACCCCTTTGTTATACCTATCAGAGATCTGAACGATTGCTGCAAATTTGTTGTGAAGATCAAGATATCGTCGGCATACAGCCATATCTTTTTATTCCATCCATAAAATTGAAATGGCGGTATATCCTGGTTAGTCCTAATTTTTTGGGCCAAAGGTTCAATATAAAGATCAAATAAGAGTGGGAACAGGGGGCAACCCTGCCTGGTTCCTCGCTCAATCTGTACCGGTCGGGTCAAAACCCCATTAACTAACACTATAGCTGTCAGTGCTTTATATATAGTTTTTAATATTTTACAAAAGTTCGGTCCCAAGTTGAGAAGCCCTACCAGGGTCTGCAGATATACCCAGTTCACGCGATCAAATGCTTTAGCAGCATCTAACGCTATTACTGCCAGAGGAAGATCGTAAGCAGTAGCCATATCAATAGACCCTATCAGGGAATAAGTCAGCTCTTTCAAAGTTCTCCCTTTAATAAAACGCTTCTGATCCTCATGCACCAAAAGGGGCATTACACCGTTTAGCCTCCCTGCCATCACCTTTGCAAAAAGCTTATAATCAGCGTTTAAAAGGGAGATAGGCCTATATGAATCAACATGTTTTAGTGGCTTGCCTGTCTTTGGGATCAATATTATATTGGCCTCTTTCCAAGACTCTGGAAGCTCAAAATCTGACAAAAAGATAGCGTTAAAAAGTTGCCTCAATACAGGAATTATCTCACTGGCCAGTGCTTTATAGACCTCGACCGGAAGGCCATCCTGCCCTGGGGCTTTTCCCCTTTTTCCACCCTGATAACCTCCTCCAACTCATTCTTCGAGATCTCCTTATTCGATATTCTCATATTTTCTTCTGATAATGGCTCCATAAAATCAGCACATCCCTTTCAGTAACAACCAGATCCTCCTTGTATACTTTTCCAAAGTGCTCATAAAATGCTAGTGCTATTCCAGCACTATCACTTTGAACCACATCTGACCCTTCACAACTAACCTCTTTAATCAGGTTTCTGACCTGATCACTCTTTGCCTTCCAGGCCAGTAGTTTGCTACAGCCCTCCCCATACTCAAAATGTGCTAACTAGCTCGATTCTCACTTTCCTTAACTCTATCCCTAAGAATTCCTGTCAAGCTCACTTTAAGATTGATTATTTCATCTCTCACCTTTCCCGCCCCTTCATCGCTTCCCAGATTTATTAAATCTGATTCCAACTTCCTATACTGCTCTTCTAGATCTAAAACTTTTCTGTAATATAATAGTCTTTCCCCTGCAGCCAAAGTACTTAACCTACCTCTTAAATACGCCTTATAGGCATCCCATATAACCCCGATTTTAGCTGAATCCTGATTCCTATCGAAAAATTATTTTGTCTCCTTCTTCAAAATCTCAATCGTCTCAGGTTCCAGAAGAATCGTACAGTCCAACCTCCAGCCAGAATTATTCGTTCCCTCCCCTACTCTCATACATAACAAGATTGCGGAGTGATCCGAAAGGTGTACCCCAATATGCTCAACCTCTACCACATCCTACCACATCCTCCTTCATAACTCGGTCCACCAAAAAGTAATCAATCCGCGACTTATGCTTTTATTTTTTGTTATTGTATGTAAAACCCTTTCGAGAGCCAACCTTATATCTCCAAATATTGCACAAGCCACACTGCTCCATCAATAAATGGACTCTATCCGACATTTTAGGATTAACACGCGCTCTACTACTACTAGATCTATCTAAATTATGGTCCAAAACTGTATTAGAATCTCCGGCCATAATGACTTGTCCAGTAAAACCAAAAGCTCACTGGCTAGTTCCTCCAAAGGACCAATGGCATCCTGATTGGGACCATAATAGCCCACCAGTATTATATTCTGCCCAGAGATTTTTAGCTTAAAAATGAACCATCGTCCAGCAGGACTTGAGGCACTACCGTCAATCTGAGCATTCACACCATGCTTTACTAATACTGCAACTCCTTTAGTGATTGCTGTTTGCCTCGTATAAATTGTGTGTGCAACCCACCTCTGGGCCTTAAAAATCTCCCTACTCTCCAGATGTGCCTCTTGCAAAATAATAATTTGTGCAGAACAATCCTTCAGGTACTGCAATATTCTCCTGCCCTTCACCCAAAGTCCATTTACATTCCATGACAAAATATTTAAATCCTTACTTTTACTCCCTATCAATCTTTAAACAGCCCGACATGATGCCCCACTCGTGAAAGAGAAAGAAAAAAGAACCTAACTATGACAAGACATCTGAGGCAATTTTTATATATTTTTTTCCCCACACCCCTCCCCTTAGCAAACCCTGCTAGCCACCCTCCCACCCATGGAAAACCCTAACCTACTTCCCATGGCCAAAGCCATATGGGTGGCCCAGTGGCGTATAGCTAACAAATCAGAAAAACCTATGTGCTCTCCGTGCAAAAAATACATAATAAAATTAAACAACCTGTTACCCTAACTTCATTTTTTTTCAGTAGAAGAAAAAAAAACCACATCCTCTTCCTTCCTAGATAATCCTCACTCATTCCCCGCCTCAGCCTGCTCAATAAACGTATCTACGTCCTCCGGAAATCGAAAGGAGTGCATTTTATTGTTCAACATCACCTTTAGAAGCGTTGGAAACTTTAGCTGAACTGAAGCGCCTAGCTTCCTTAGTGACTCGATTCATTTGCCTAACTCCCATTGCCTATTAGAAGTAACCACCGACAAATCAGATCTTACTTCAATCTTTAGGCCTTCTAGTTCGAGCGTTTTCTTCTGCAAAGCCTTGGCTAAAATATTCTCTTCTAAAGAATAAGTAAGAACATTTACTAAAATTCTCCTAGGTTTCGAAAAAAAATATTTTGTCTCCTCCTTCAAAATCTCAATCGTCTCAGGTTCCAGAAGAATCGTACGGTCCAACCTCCAGCCAGAACTATTTGTTCCCTCCCCTACCCTCATACATAACAAGATTGCTGAGTGATCCGAAAGGTGTACCCCCTCCCCTTAGCAAACCCTGTCCCCACCCTCCCACCCATGGAAAACCCTAACCTACTTCCCATGGCCAAAGCCATATGAGTGACCCAGCGGCGTGTAGCTAACAAATCAGAAAAACCTATGTGCTCTCCATGCAAAAAATACAAAATAAAATTAAACAACCTGTTATCCTAACTTCATTTCTTTTCAGTAGAAGAAAAAAAAAACACATCCTCTTCCTTCCTAGATAATCCTCACTCATTCCCCGCCTCAGCCTGCTCAATAAACGCATCTACGTCCTCCGGAAATCGAAAGGAGTGCATTTTATTGTTCAACATCACCTTTAGAAGCGTTGGAAACTTTAGCTGAACTGAAGCGCTTAGCTTCCTTAGTGACTCGATTCATTTGCTTAACTCCCATTGCCTATTAGAAGTAATCACCGACAAATCAGATCTTACTTCAATCTTTAGGCCTTCTAGTTCGAGCGTTTTCTTCTGCAAAGCCTTGGCTAAAATATTCTCTTTTAAATAATAAGTAAGAATATGTACTAAAATTCTCCTAGGTTTGGTACGATTCGTATTAAGCCTAAAGGGATCCCTATGTATCCTCTGGATGTCTCGGGTAATTACTTCCTCAGTTTCTTCCAACTGGAGCACCTTTTTGAGCAACTGAACCACAAAACCTTTAATGTCTCCCCCTCCTTACCCTCAGGAACTTTCAGAATTTTCTGGTTATTTCTCCTTTGATAGTTCTCTAACCTTTCAACTCTGTCCTCCTGCTCTCTCTCCCTGGCCCTAAGTCCCTCTATCTCTTTCTTATTGACCTGCAACACTGCTTTCAAGTCTCTAACTTCTGCTTCAAGAGCCAAGGTTCTCCCGCTTAAATCGTCTATCTTTTTCTCCGCTACATCACATACCGACCGAATGTCTTTTTGGTTCAGTTCTGAGGTTTCAAACCTATCTCTCATCTCGCTAGTAAGGGTGGTAAGGGACGAAAACAATATACCTATGGGAGGATCCCCACTCTCCAGACCTGCCCTCCCATTATCTGCAAACTTCGAGCTCCCCCCTTAACTTCCTCCCTGCTCTGTCTGCACCACAAACTGCACCTCACCCTGCACCTCCTCCATAGTGGGAATGTCTACCCCCTCCCCAGGGCATATATCCACTACAGTAGTCTCTGGGCTGTTAAGATTAGCCTCCTCGTGTGGATTATCCATCTCCAGGGCCAGGACTTGAAATCGGTGGGGGCTGAGATGTGCTGACCAGTCGCCCAAGTTCACAATTTTTTCTACGTGCCCCCCTTCTGTCAGTTGATCCGTTTGCTTATTTTGACTATCGTACTGAGGGACCACTGCCGCTGTCTCTGGGCTATTCCTTAGTACCAGAGTTTTTGGGAGCACTTTAAAGTATGTCCTAAAGACGAAGTCACCTTCAGTTTGCGCTTCAAAGACCCCCTTTTGAAGACTTGTTTTGAACCCTGCTGTCCCTAGTGGAATAACTGCTCCTAATCTTTGCCTCTTTCTTTTTTATCGCATGTTCCTTTTCACATATAGATGTGGAGACCCACAGTTCAGGACACTCTACTACACCCTTTCTCGCCACGCTTATCAAAGTGTATCTAGAGACGTCACTAGGTCTCCCCCTGTTAACCTCCGCAGCACTAGGTCTGTTTTCACCCATCTCCCCTCTCCTTTTATACCTATCCGTACACCGACTGGCAACTGAGTCTGGTAGCGCCTCCGTTACCTCGGTACACGCCAAATGCTGCTCCAAGATTTTGCCGGTTCTAACCTTACAAACTTCTCCGACCTCTCGAGACTCGCTGTTCCCGCCACCTCCTCGTCCATGCCCCCGTCCACTTCCCCGAAAAACAACCCTGGCTGCAGCCCGACGTCATTGGCGTAGCTCCAGCACCGCTATGAACCACGGCCGCTCTGCCGTAGTTACCACTCCCCCTTCCAGCTTCAAAACTTCCGTGTTTCGGCAGGATCCCCTGCCGCCGTCAAGCCAGACCAACTCCAATGTAAGCTTTTGTCTTTTTCCACCAAATGTACTTCGAATTCAATTCTATTTTAAGTTTTGTATCTACCGCTGAATTATCTCCCACTATCCTGCTTCTTGTATCTTCATAATTGTCGCTTTCGCTCTATTTGCACCGTAACTGTGCTACACGCCCTCGGAACACCCGCAACCCGCCGCTAGCCAGCCGCCATGTTATCCCCCTTTGCTACACTATTTTGAATTCATCCCATGTATCAGTGACTTTCATTAACATTGTGAATGAACTCTCTTCCTCGGACTTGCATGTGAACTTTCGATTAAATGTGCAGGCCAACAAAGCACAATACCGTGCCACTGAATCCACATATCTGTTACCATGGAAACGTAACCATTACCACTTTGATGAGGTGCCAGTATTAACAACTGCAATTTCCCTGGTCAACTGTAAAGCCTCCAACATATTATTGTTTTTTGCAACCTTATTTATAGAGTTTTATAACATTGAAACAATACAGCAAAAACACAAAATAAATGCACCAGGGACCGATTAAATCCAAAATAGTCATCAGCACGTACAATAGAAAACATTATTCACGCCAATGCCCATTAGATATGAAATAAATGACACCTGTTTAAAGTCAATGTAAAAGAAGGAATAAGTGGAGAGAGAACGTGAGAAGAAGTATGAAGAACAGGCAGCTACACGGATTCACTAACTGAAAGGGTATTCCGATAGGGATCATGTAGACTTGCAATGGTTGCCATATGTTCTTGGGTCTGAAGGTTAGTGGTTATAATGTAGCATATGTATCGCTCGTTGTATCGCAATATACCAAATCATGAATCCACGCCTTCGGGGCTGAAGTGCCTCCCCAGTGCAGGAACACCTGACATTTAGCCATCAACAGAGCACTGGCGGCATAACGTCGGATTCCCGCAGGCAATAACTTGACATAACCTAATAATGCCATTAGTCGGGTCTGGGTGAGTGCAAAATCATCAATGATAAAATGGGAAAAACGTCCTCCCAATAAGCAAGTATTGGCGCACAGTTCCACTCCAGATGTGAGAAATCGGCGTGGTCCACTGCGCATCTGCGACAACATTGAGATTTGGCGGGCTCGATTTTGGCGATGAGATGTGGGGTAGTGTATGCTCGGTGTAGGAATTTAATGTCCACTAATTTATGCAGATGATTGTTGGATACTGAGGGTATCTGTTCAGAACAATAGTACCATGTCGTGTCTGGTAGTGGGTCTCTCTTCCACGCCACCCGAGCCCCCTCACCCCTTCCCCGGTAGGTTTCAGTAGGAAAAACAAATGCTATAACCGAGAAACCAAATGGGCATTATCTGGGGTTGTAATAACCATGGTGAATGGTGGGAAGTCCAAAGGCTCCACAGGGGAGGACGTGAGTGTAGTAGGAATGGTGTTGTATAGCCGATGTAGAATAAATCTTTCCATATAAGACACGTCATGCCCCTCCGTCAATGTAGTCCTAGATCGTAGCGTAGCATCACCAGAGATCGCCCAGTTTGCGAAGCCCACATGCGGTCAATGTTCGCTTAGTTAACGCCTCCGCAGTCATCGGAATCCAAGGATTATCAGGTAGAGGAATATGTGGAGAGTATAAGAGATCAAAGCCCAGCTAACTTTGGAGTCTGGTCCAGGCGCAGTGTGTAGTAGGGAAGTCTGTATTTCTGAGGAATTCATGGGTATGCCTCGTGGCATAATGATGGCAAGGGGATATGGGAGGGCCTGAGTCCATTCCGGCTTTAGGAATTGCAGCCGAGCATCCGGGTGATATCAATCAGAGGCGCAACTAGAGCCAAATTTCGGGGGGGGGGGGCTACTAAAAACTCTTCCAGCAATTTGAGGAGTGGAGATGCAGAGGCTCTAAAAAGGGGTGAAACCTAGTTAACAAGTAAATGGTCTTTTAAAGACCTGTGAAGTACTCGGGTGCGGCTGTGTGTGTGTCCCGGAAGCTGTCTCACACACGACGGGGGGGGGGGGGCTGAAGCCCTTTGAGCCCAATGGGCGTTGCGCACCTGACATCAATAGAACGCAAAATGTGCCTGCACTGTAAGATATTAGAGATAGAAGTCAGGGACCCCAAACCCCCCACGTGAGTAGGGTATGGTAAATGTTTGCCAGCAAATTCTTGGTTGTCTACGGCCCACACTAGTTGCGTGAGCATGCTACGCAAAGTGTCAAAGAAACCACCCATCAGGACTATAGGGATATTAAGAAATAAATCTAAAATCCGGGGTAGCACCTCTATTTTGAACATGGCAACTCTGCCAGCAATGGATAAGGGGAGTTTAGTCCACTGATCGATGTGGGATGACAGCCTATCTATAATGGGGCCGTAATTGAGGCGTATGACCTCCGCACTGTTCCAATAGAGATAGATGCCAAGGTATTTTGGGGAATCCGTGCCCCACTGTAGAGAGAACTCATTAGAACAAGGGGCAGTTGCCTCAGTCAACGGTAAAACTTCAGATTTACTCCAGTTAATAGTAAGTCCAGAGAATACCCCAAATCTGACAACCTCTCGGAGAAGAGGAGAAAGATTGGATTTGGGGTCCCTGACGAATAGCATCACGTCGTCTTCATACAGGGAAGCCAAAAGGGGACCACAATGGAAGCGTAATACGCGTGCCAGGTGGTGCACCTGAAAATGCGGCACTAGGGGATGCATAGCAATGAAAAATAATAGGGGGACACCCCCGTCTAGTGCCTGGTAAAAGCGCAAACTGGTCAGTTAAGGCGTCGTTCACCTTTAGTCGGGCCAGTGGAGCAGTATAAAGTATACAGACAAGGACCCAAAACCCCTTTTGCGCACCCAGTTTCCGTAACATAGCATGCTGAAAGGACCACTCTAGCTAATCAAATGCCTTTTCGCCGTCGGGTAAAACCGATGGTGGCAGGGAGATCAGAAGTTATCTGGTTAAGGATGGCGAATACAATTCGGAGATTAACTGACGTAGAGCGATTTGGAACAAATGCGGATTGCAATGGGGAGTTTACGCTGTCCATAAAAAGGGAGAGGCGAGTAGCAAGGAATTTAGCCAGAATTTTATTGTCATGATTTAACAGGGACAAGGGTCTGTATGAGGTGCAACTCTGTGGAGATTTGCCTGCTTTAAGTAAAAGAGTTCTAACTGCCTCGCACATTGTGGGGGTGAGGATTCCTCGTGCTAAAGATCCTGCATAGACTTCTAGCAGGTGGGGGATCAATAATGACTTATGATCCTTGTAAAAATCGCCGGTGAAAATATCGAGACCTGGGCCACGTGTCTCTCCCAGGTCATCGATGGCCTGCGAAATGTCATCTTAGGAGATAGGCGAGGCCAGGAACTGCTGTTGTCCCCCTTCCAGCCACATTATAGCTTTCTCTGCTAAATAATCAACCAGCGCTTCAGCAGCAGCGACGCTGCAGGATGGATATAGGTGAGTGTAATAGGAGAGGAAAGCAGCAGAGATGCTTTTGTTATGCGTAACTGAGGAACCATCATCCAGCTGGAGGGGTGAGATGAAGGAAGCCTGATATGGGGGTGGAGCAGCCTAGCCAGCGTACGGCTGGGTCTCTCGCCCTCACCATAAACTTGCACTCGTGCATATTTGCCCAGATAGTTCACCTCCCGAGCTGCCCGATCATGAAAGTCTTGGAGCAGTACTGCGAGCCAGTGCCATGACGCAGGGTCATCACTCAGGCTCTGTGCGTCGAGATCTCCTAGTACATGCTCAATAGCTGCTAGTTCCCCGCGTATGGAACGGAGTACCCCAGAATGCTTGCCAATGCACACTCCCCTGATTTAAGCTTTAAAAGTCTCCCAGAGTAGAGAATGTTGTGTTCCGGTTCCGGTATTCAGCTCAAAATATTCTACAATTTTGTCTCAAACCTCCACTCGAAAAAATTGTCCAGTAACACGTAGGGAATAGTCAGGTCGCACATGGCGGTGCAATGTTGGGGAAACAAAGGGTCAAAAGCACTGGAAAGTGGTCCTATAAGGTTGGGGGGAGCTGCTCGACATCTGTAGCCGTGAGCAACAAATCAGGGTTAAGTTACCAATGGTCAATACGCGACCACAACCCATGGGGCGCAGAGTAAAAAGTATAGCCATTATTACACGGGTATCTGGAGCGCCAGGCATCAGCGAAGTGAAAGGATCGCAGGAGGGATGAAAGCACTTGTGTGGAAGGGGGGCTTGGTCACATGTCTGGTGCCAGTCGAGTCCAGGGAAGGGCAGAAAGTTAAATTAAAGTCACCCCCTGCATGTAATCAGGTGATATGTTTGGAAATGTCCAAGAAGAAATCAGATGTATCCACGTTAGGGGCATAGATATTGACCAGTAAAAGGGATGTAGTAGCAAGCGTGCAGGAAACTAACCAATAGCGGCCCTCTGGGTCTGAAATGACCTCACGCACCCTGCGAATTAAGATGCAGACACCCCTGCAATATGTGCTATAGTTAGCAAAAAAACTATTATCCCCACAGTTTGATGCATAGCGAATGGGGGAATTCTGAGCACAGTGGGTTTCTTGTAAGAAAGCTAACTGGGTATCGTGTCTAGAGAGGGAGGACAGCACCTGCCACCCCTTCCGAGGATTAGTGAGCCCTCTTGCGTTCTTGGTCATGCACCTCAGTGTTAGCACCCCAGGTCCATTAGTAGGTGGAGTCCTCTAGGCAGAAGGATAGTGAGTGGAAATGCAGGTGTGTGAGTATTAAAATAGTGCACGGCATGTACCATAATCAGACCCTTGTAAGAAAAAAAATAACAAGAGTGTCACAGCAGAACATATAAAAACCAATACCCCCACCCACATCAGATAGAAAACAAACTGCATCCGGTGAACCCCATCATAATCCCAAACAACAAATAGAGATAACAATTGAGTGGAATACTCCTAGGGGAGAGGCAACACTCAGAGGAGATCGCCAAATGTCCATGATCTTAACGGGGGAATGAACAGCCTTACCTGGAACATGAGTAGGAGTAGTAGGTAGAGCGCCGATTCAGCATAGTTTTTAA
Source organism: Triturus cristatus (assembly GCF_964204655.1). Taxonomy (NCBI): domain Eukaryota; kingdom Metazoa; phylum Chordata; class Amphibia; order Caudata; family Salamandridae; genus Triturus; species Triturus cristatus. Next base: position 565,343,815 of record NC_140590.1, read on the forward strand.
TTGTGCGACCAAATACAGAGTGATCAGACTGGTGCAGCAGTGTGGCGGCAAATATGAGGAGGTAAAGAGAAGGTACATAGGCCCACTGGATGACGGTAGGGATGAGAAGCGGATCCCCCACCGCTATCTGCACCCAAGATTATGCTGCTTACAGAAGTTTGCAGCATCAGTTTGAGAGTCAGAAAGGTGGAATTTGCCATTAATTGGTATTTGCAGTCGTGCAGGGTACAGCATAGCATAGCGCAGCTTTCTGAAGCGTGCGCTTCACATCAGAGAATTTACAGCACGTCTCTTGCACAATCGGGTTGAAGTCAGGAAAAAAGATAGCCATACACTGGTGTTGTATTTGCTCCATGTAGCGGGCAAGACGAAGAACAGTGTCCCAGTTTTGATAGTTAAGGAGTTTCATGATGATCAAGCGCAGTGGTGTGCCAGGTGCTGGTCGCTGGCCAAGGGTTCTGTGGGCCCTCTCAACCACAAACATTGATGAAAATGCCTCTTTGCCAAAGAGTTCGTCGAGCAGGTGTTCCACATAGGGTTCATGCAGCCAGTTTTGGTAGATTGTGCTATTCCGGCAATACGCATGTTATTTCGGTGTAAGTGCGCCTCCAAATCCTCAACTTCAGCAGCCACCATCTTCAGGAGTCTCTCAATCTTTCCTATATGCTTGTTGGTCATGGGACCAGCATCTTCTAGGTCAGATACATGTTGCTCCGCTACACTGATTTGTGTCTCGTGCTCGTCAAGTCACTCATTCATGCTTTCCAGCCGGACTGTGAGCATGTTAAACCTTGAGTCAATTGACTTGAAGACATCTTTCAATTCGCCCATAATGGCCGCATTGCCTTCCAACGTCAGCGCATCTGCCATAGATGATCCTGGATCATCCCCCTCGGGACCCTCAACCTCCCCACGCCTGGGGGTCTTGGCAACGTCAAAGGAGAGTGTGCACTGCTTGGGATCACTACACCCCATTGGAAGTAGGATCGACTGGGGTCAACTGCTAATGGTACAGAGGGAGAGGAGCTGAAGGCGTCGGGTAAGCAGAGCGGGGCACACACCAGCTTTCTGTTGCCAAGTGAGGTAAGTAGATGTCAGGCAGTCCACTGTGCATGAGTGCGATCTCACCAAAGTATAGGTGCGTTCCAATAGTAGAAAGAGATGACCAGTAGAATCTATGTGTAGGGAGTCATACTATGTGTGAAGTCATATAGGATGTGCTAGGTGGAAACATGCATAGGAGCGGAGAATCTTGCCAGGTTTAGTAAGATACTGATTGTTATCATGGTGCTTCTATTCCTTCCAGCAACAGCCTTGAGCACATACGCAGCGGTAAGTTGACAGATGCAGTGCCATAAGGGGCATGAGTTCAATAACTGGAAAGGCGTCCATGTGGCCAGGCCCACGCGGCCCTGTCCAACACAAAGCCGGCAGCCCAGATAAGCCCACCACGGCCTATGTAACAGAAGAGGGGTCGCCCGTCAGCAGAGTCGAGGAAGATCAAGGGTCTCAGCGCTACAGCCCGAAGTCCTGTGCAACCCAGCAGCCGGGTGGCTGCCTCTGTCAGCTGCAGGCATGCAGCATCGAGTTCCGCTGGGTGAGGCCATAAAGAGAGCCCCAACCTCAATTATGGGGCAGCCACTAAGCGCGATCGCAGGCCCGCCCTCAGTTTTGCCCATGAGCCCTATTGTCGCAGAGCCTCCAAGAGCCGCGTCGGGTCACGATCACAACAGGCAGAAGCACCACGCTGCAGCCTCTCAGCAGGAAGCAGATGGGATCGCCGGTCCGAGGAGGTCAAGGGGCGTCTATTTCTGCAGTGGCAGCACGAGCACAGGCTGGGAAGCAGAGGTAGGCTTCAGGATAGTGGCAGTTCTATGGAGCTTCAAGGTCGAGTGGGCATCTTGATCCTCGGGCAGGTCACGTCCCTGCTTCTAGCAGATTCTTGATGTGGATTCCATTCTGGATCATGCTACCTGAAGAAGTTAAGAAACCTCGTTGTGAACAGAATTGCCCACGGTCATGGACAACACCAAACCCATACTGGCTACCTGGAAAAATGGTGACTCCCATTTGTGCAGTTAAACTGCATGCTCTTGTAAAGGCAATCAATTTGGCAACTTGGAAGCTTCGATAACATCATTTATTGTGCACACTGTAAATGCTGCTCTTAGTGAAGCATCGTTATCTCTTAAACATTGTTAGAAATCAGGGTCTCTAGTTGGCAGTGGTTTGCGCCCTGTCCAAGTAGAGACCCCCTATTCTAGTTATGGTAAAGGGCTCACACAACTAAGATAACCCCTGCTCACTCCCTTGGTAGCTTGGCACAAGCAGTCAGGCTTATCTCAGAGGCAATGTGTAAAGCATTTGTATATACACAGTGAAAACATGACAAAAGAACACCACACCAGTTTAGAAAAATAACCAATATTTAACTGACCAAAACAACACAAATCCAACTTACACCAAAATATCACATTTAAAAGGTTGAAAATAGTTCAGTCCATAGGAAATTATGGATGCGTCACTTTTATCACAGAATTCCTGGGATGCGTCAAAATGAAAGACCAAAACAGGTGAGCAAAAGAAAAGAAAAGCGATGTGTTAATTCCTTGCTCACAGGGGAGGTGATGCATTGATGCCCTACTCCCAGGGGAGGTGGTGGGTCGATTCCTTGCTGTCAGGGGAGGTGATGCGTTGATTCTTTACTGCTAGGTGATGCGTCGATGCCTTACTGCGAGGGGAGGTAATATGTCGAACTCTGGACACACAACCTTGGTGCCTTACTCGCGGGGCTATGTGGATGAAGAACTTGCCGCACAGAGACGCTGCATAAAAAATCTAGGCACGCTGTGTCGATGCTGCGGAACAGGTGCTGCGTCGATTTTCCAGCCACAGAGCAGGTGATGCATCAATTTAAAAAAAAAAACTACCCTCAGCTGTTTTCTGAAGCCCTCAATTGCTCTTGCTTGCGCTACGAATAATTTCATCAATTCAGCTTGCTCACCCGTTATATGTCCTGATGATGATCTTGAACAGTTGAGATAGAAACGCCATTGACCCTTTACAACAAAACTCTTCCTATTCTATAAAGTTGCTTGAGGAGTTTTACACTATTGTTGTCAATGCGATGCCGTTATTTTAAACTTCACCATCACTCTGCACGTCACACCTCTTTCACTTATTGTGTGAGCACCTGAATTCTATTGTTGTGGAAATAAATGTTTCACATGAACTGACTTATGTCCCTATGTACATTATTATTTTTTTTGCTCCTTTAAAATAATTAATCTTCAACTCTCTAACCATAGGTGCTCTCCTTAGGATCACTTTATTATTGGACCTTTTGGCCACACCCGAACCATTGTTTTTTTTACAGCATTTGTAGTGCACAAGGCCACGCCTTTCCCTGGCCTGGCTCCAGACACACTACAGGGGGGTAAAGACATTTTTGTGTGAGGACAGGCACAGCCTAATTCAGGTGTTAGTGACAACTCCTTCCCCCACTCTAGCTCAGGAAGACCCATCAGCCTCGTGGTAGACCATCAGGATATGCAGGGCACACCTCAGCTCCCTTTGTGTGACTGTCTACATTGAATGCACAAACAGGTTAACTGTCACACTCCCTCAGATGTAGATTTCACAGGCAGGCAGAGGCACAGAATGGTAAAGCAAGAACATGCCCACTTTCTAAAAGTGCAAAAACCTTTAGGGGTTAAGCCCAACGGACCGGGGACAGGTAGGGCTATTCAAAATTCAGAACACAAAACAATGAACCCGGCTCCGTACTACCGTACACTCCTACTACTCATGGAGTAACCAACAGTCAACTCTTTTATCTGTCCGAATGGAATTTTTATTAGACCATTCCGGTTTTTTATTAATTTAAAAATTGATCGAAACAATTTTTTGGACTGAAAAAGAAACACAGACTTATCAAATTCACACATGAACGTATATACAATTCACATTAACATACACTTAAAGACTAAAATGGACTTCGACACTGTGAAAAAATTATTGGCAACAACTTGCAACATGACAAAATCGGCAAATGAATTCATACATTAATCTGATGCAAAACACATTTTTAGGAAAATTTACATCTTATACAAAATTTAGTAATAAACATGAAAATATCCACTGTTATGAACCACATGTGTTACCAACTCCAGCGTCAAAAGAGTGTCTGAATAGTATATCAATCCTTTATCCAATAATTTCCTTCAACGCTCGCCGCATTCAGAATTAACTAAATGCCTCCCAAAATGCCAATGCCAACGCCAACTAGCAGAGGTTGCCTTAAAGAAAAATTATTTCAGATTTTGAGATTCCTTTTTTTTTTCAGATCAAAGGATCAGCTATGGGCTGTCCGTTTGCGCCAGAAATGGCGATCCTCTTTATGGCCAAATACGAGGATAGATTTATTTTTAACAACAATCCATTTAAAGAGCATATAGCGCAATGGTTGCGCTATATAGATGACATCTGGTGCTTGTGGAATGGGTCTAAGGAAGAGTTGGAAAGTTTCTATGGCTGGCTAAACACCCGCCATTAGGATATCAAATTTACATTGACCATGAGCAGGACAAAGCTGGCGTTTTTGAACTTTGAAATAGCGTCCAATGATAAAAAGTTAACAACTACTTTGCATAGAAAAGCAACTGATAAAAATACCATCCTTCACCATACAAGTGCTCATCCTAGGAGCTTGAAAGAAAATCTTCCGTATGGACAACTATTAAGGATACGTCGCAATCGTTCATCAAAATCAGATTTTGAACATCATGCGGCGCTATTTAAAGAACAGATAATCCTTCGTGGGTACCCAAAAAAGCTCTTGAAGCATTCAATAAAGAGAGCGTGGTACACGCCTCGGGAAGATCTTTTACAAAAGAAGAAGAAACCACCATTGGAACGTATGATTTGTGCGACCACTTTTGGTCCGGATACAAACCAGATTCAGGCTGGAGTTGGTAACACATGTGGTTCATAACATTGGATATTTTCATGTTTATTACTAAATTTTGTATATTTAAGTGTATGTTAATGTGAATTGTATATACGTGTAAGTTCATGTGTGAATTTGATAAGTCTGTGTTTCTTTTTCAGTCCAAAAAATTGTTTTGATCAATTTTATTAATAAGAAACAGGAATGGTCTAATAAAAATTAAAGAGTTGACTGTTCGTTACTCCATGAGTAGTAGGAGTGTACGGTAGTACAGAGCCGGGTTAATTGTTTTGTGTTCTGCACTTTATAAGAGTGGCACTTTCAAACCTGCAATTTAAAAAACATCTCCAAAATGATGTATTTTTAAATTATGAGTTCAGGGACCCCAAACTCCAACTCTCTATCTCTTCCCAATTTAAAGTTTCTCTTGAAAGAGGTTACAAAGCAGCTCCAATGATAACCTATGGTAGAGATAGTCCTTACAATAGTGAAAAATGAAATTAGCAGTATTTCACTATCAGGGCATGTAAACACACCTGTACATGCCCTCCCTTTTAAATACACCGCACCCTGCTCATGGGGCTACTAGAGGCCACCCTTGACCCTGTGACCAGGCAGGTCGCTCCCTCTACCACCACGCAGACCCCCTGTGTGCCGCTGCTGCTCCGTGTTGTCTGCTGCCTCCCTGCAGACTGGTCTGTTTGACTGCGTCTTCTTCTTCCCTGTTGACTGTGTTTTCGTGTTTGCCTACTGTTCCTCTTGCCCCTTGTTTTCATCTTTGTGCCCGCTGTGCCGGTCTCTCCCCCCGCCCCCTCTTGCCTTCTGTGCCACTTTTTCCCGCCGCTCGCGTCCCACGCGAGCCCCCCCTCGCTTCCCATTGGCCGCCCCACTCCCGCCACCCAGCTGCTCCTCCCTCCCTCTCCCCCTCATATAGAGGCCGCGCAGCGGGCGCGCGGCTAGCACGCCAAAGGCAAGACCGTCTGTGCCCGTCCGCGCCTGGACCGCACCCAGCGCCAGGACCCCTGGCCCTCGACGATGCCAGCCCACCCGACTGAGTTACACCGCCGCCACCCTCCACGCACTCAACACCGGCCGGACCCCCGCCTGCCACCGAGACACCCCGAAACGCACCCACGGACCCTTCACCTTCCAAGCCTGCAAATTCACCTGCCTCCGGACCTGCACCACACCCGCCAGACCAGGCACCAACAACAACCACCTCAAGTGTATCCTGCTCAACACCCGCTCCGTCCACAAGCACGCCGTCGAACTCTGGAACCTCCTCGACACAACAGCGCCGGACATCGCCTTCCTCACAGAAACCTGGATGAACGCCTCCTCAGCCCCCGACATCGCCATAGCCATCCCGGATGGCTACAAGATCACCCGGAGGGACCGTGTCAACCAAACCGGAGGAGGCATTGCCATTGTCTACAGAAACACCATCCGCATCACGACCAACACCGACGACACCCTCACCGCCGCCGAGCACCTTCACTTCCAGATACACACCGACCCCAAAACCACCCTCAGAGGTACTCTCATCTACAGACCCCCGGGATCACGCACACAATTCAGCGAAGCCATCGCAGACTTCATCAGCCCGCTTGCCCTCACCTCCTCAGACTACATCCTCCTAGGGGACCTCAACTTCCACCTGGAAAACAACAATGACAACAACACCACCACCCTGCTAGACAACCTCGCCAACCTCGGACTCAAGCAACTAGTGAACACCCCCACCCACTACGCTGGCCACACGCTTGACCCCGTCTTCTCCTCCAGCAACCACATCTCCTTCAGCCACTCCACCAGACCACACTGGACAGATCACAGCTGCGTCCACTTCAACTTCAGGAAAACCACGACCCACCACCACCCGCAACAGGCTCCCCGAAGATGCTGGAGCAAGATCACCACCGACCAGCTCACCACTTCCCTGAGCCAAAATCCTCCCGCCAACACTACGGACTCCCAACGAAGCAGCCCGTAACCTCACACAGTGGCTCACCAACTGCACCGATGCCCTTGCACCACTGAAGAATCCTCCCAGCGGACCCGGCAGCAAGAAAACCTCGTGGTTCACCAACGATCTCAAAGACTCCAAGAAATCCTGCCGTACCCTCGAGAAAGCCTGGCGCCACGAGCAGTCAACAGAAAACATGACATCCCTCAAGAACGCCATCCGCAAAAACCACCAGCTGATCCGCACCACCAAAAGGACAGCATTCAGAGAACGACTAGACAACAACACCCACAACAGCAAGGAACTCTTCAGCATCGTTAAAGAGCTCTCCAACCCCAGCAACAATGACATCACGCCCTCGCAAGACCTCTGCGACGCACTCGCCTCGTTCTTCCACCGCAAGATCGCCGACATACACAACAGCTTCGGCGCCCAAACCACGCACCCAACCAACGCCCCCCACCACCACCCTCTGTGCCTAGACCCCCGTCAGCACTGAAGACACCATCCACTCCGGTTCCCCAGCTGACCCCTGTCCACACCACATCTTTAACAAAGCCGACTCCATCATCGCACCCCAACTCAGGAACATCATTAACAACTCCTTCGCATCTGCCACCTTTCCGGAGAGCTGGAAGCATGCGGAGATCCTAAAGAAACCCACCGCTGACCCCACGGACCTCAAGAACTTCCGCCCCATCTCGCTCCTCCCTTTCCCCGCTAAAGTCATCGAGAAGACCGTCAACAAGCAGCTAACCGCCTTCCTCGAGATAAACGGCTCCCTCGACCCATCACAGTCCGGATTCCGAGCAAACCACAGCACCGAGACCGCCCTCATCGCAGCCACCGACGACATCAGGTCCCTGCTCGACAACGGGGAATCTGCTGCCCTCATCCTCCTCGACCTATCGGCCGCATTCGACACAGTCTGCCACCGCACCCTAACAAACCGCCTCCACCACACCGGGATCCAAGGAATGGCCCTGGAATGGATCACCTCCTTCCTCTCCGACAGAACTCAGAGAGTCCGCCTACCTCCCTTCCGCTCAGCGGCCACCAAGATCATCTGCGGCGTACCCCAAGGCTCCTCGCTCAGCCCCACCCTCTTCAACGTCTACATAAGCCCCCTCGCAGCCATCGCACGCCAACACAACCTAAACATAATTTCCTACGCTGACGACACCCAGCTGATCCTCTCCCTCACCAACGACCGCACCACCGCCAGGGCCAGCCTCCAGGACGGAATGAAAGACGTCGCGGAATGGATGAAACTCAGCCGTCTGAAACTGAACTCAGACAAGACGGAAGTCCTCATCCTCGGACCATCCCCCTCCACCTGGGATGACTCCTGGTGGCCCCCTGCTCTGGGCACCGCCCCCAAGCCCACGGACCACGCACGCAACCTGGGTTTCAACCTGGACTCCTCCCTCACGATGAGCAAGCAAGTCAACGCCGTCTCGTCATCATGTTTCAACACCCTGCGCATGCTCTGAAATATCTTCTGGTGGATCCCTACCGAAACCAGAAAGATGGTCACCCAGGCTCTCGTCACCAGCCGACTGGACTACGGGTATCCCTCTACGCTGGAACCACAGCCAAACTACAGAAAAGACTCCAGCGCATACAGAACGCTTCTGCACGACTCATCCTGGACATCCCCTGACACAGCCACATCTCTGCCCACCTGAGAGACCTGCACTGGCTCCCCGTCAGCAAAAGGATCACGTTCAGGCTCCTCACCCACGCTCACAAAGCTCTCCACGACATGGGCCCCATATACCTCAACAGCCGCCTCACGTTCTACACACCCACCCGACAGCTCCGATCCACCAGCCTCGCCCTCGCCACCGTCCCACGGATTGGCAGAACCACCACCGGAGGAAGATCCTTCTCCTACCTGGCTGCCAAGACGTGGAACTCCCTCACCACCCACCTCCGACTGACCCAGGACCATCTCTCTTTCAGGAAGCAACTCAAGACCTGGCTCTTCGAGCAGTAGCAGCACCTCCCATCCCCCTCCCAGCGCCTTGAGACCCTTGCGGGTGAGTAGCGCGCTCTATAAATGTGTATGATTGATTGATTGATTAGGACGGCCTTACATGTAGAAAAAGGGAAGGTTTGTTGCCAGGTCAACATGGCAGTTTAAAACTGCACTCACAGACACTGCAGTGGCAGACCTGAGACATGTTTGCAGGGCTACTCATGTGCGTGGCACAATCAGTGCTGCAGGCCCACTAATAGCATTTGAATTACAGGCCCTGGGCACACACTTTGCACTTCACCAGGGTCCTACCAGTAAATCAAATATGCCAAACCGGGATAGCCAACCACAAATTACAGAGGGAGGACTTGCACTTTGGACCTGATCAGCAGTGGTTAAGTGCCCAGAATTCTAAAAGCAGCAAAAACAAAATGCAGCACACAGTCAGAAACAGGAGGTCAGAAGCAAAAAAGACAAGGGAAAAACATGCCAAGGACGCCAGGTCTAACAAACATGAACCATCTGCAAAAAGTACATGATCGAGCTATATTAGGGGTTCATCCTTATTATCTTCTCTTGGTTTGGTGCATAAATTCATGACATCTAGGGAATCGTGTTCAATTTCATCACAATCAGCATCATTTACAGACATCAAACTTTAGGAGTTAAGCACATGGCACCTTTTGAGAACAACATTATCACAGGAAAGAATGGTCTGCTCATAACTTGTCAAGCGATTATCGGTTAGGTATCTTGTTTTCTTTCTTGTCAACAATAGCTCCACAGCGTATGGGACCAAAACAGTTAAGGAGTGACCCATCAGTATGTTCTTGCTCTTTTCAAGACAAGTATTCACCGTGGCAACTGCTTTTAGGTGACCGGGAAAATCTGCAGCTATGAGATCAAGTATAGAAGAGAAGTATGCCACTGGCTTTCTGGCATCTCAGTGCATCTGTGTCAACACTGAGAGGGCACCCATCTCTCTCACTGCAAAATAGTGAATTCTTTTGAATAATCTGGCATTCTTAGTTCCGGGCCATGAAACAATTTGTCTTTAAACTCTAGAAGTGCTTTGGAACAGTCGTAGTCCCATGGAATTCAGATCTGACATGTTCATGCGTGTCAACCTTAGTAAAGGTTTTGCCATTAAGGAAAGTTTGGTATCCACTGTCTACAGTGGCCAACCATTCCCAAAAACATCTTGACCTCATTTTGATTTTGTGATGTATTCATCTGTAAGATTGCTTCCACTCCTTCTGGTGACACCGTCCTAGTTCCTTTCACAATGATGTGTCCCAAATATTGAACTTCTTTCTGACATTACTGCTGCTTTCCTGGAGACACTATGTGTTTGTTCTCAGCCAGGTGATTAAATAAGCCATTAGTGTCTTGTGTACAAGCTTCTCGAATTTCTGATGCCACAAGCAAGTCATCCATATATTGCACCATGGTTGATTTGCTTGTCATTTGTAAGGTCTCCAGGTTCCTTCTCAGAATCTGGTTGAAAATGGATGGACTCTCTGTATACCCTTGTGGGACACGACACCATGCTAATACTTTCAATTGGAACATGAAATAAAAATGTTATTTATTTAATAAAGTTCATTTGGTCGACAGACCATAAAAGTACAAAGAACGTACATACGACCCAATTTCTTTTTTTTATATATATATAATAAAACCCATTGTGAGCTTAAAAATATTTCATCATTTTGGCATTGGATTGAAAAACAGTTCGATAATTGCTGTATAAGCACCAGCAGATCAATTCTAAATGCTTGATACATAGATAAAACAGACTGAATAAAACTGGATTGCTAAAAAGTAATGCAAAGAGTCTATTGTAGTTATGCTTCTACTACATAAAAAGACATACAATGACAAAATCAATGACCAATAGTTTACTCTATAATCGTATACCCTCATATTAAGCAGCTTGGTTTTAAATCTGTAAATTTCTCTGTTAGTCTGCCCCGATTACTAGCCATTGATTCCAACTGCACTACCCCGTCCCAATACAATACTTTGATTTGTTTCTTAGAACATGGTGCTGGGCTGTTGATGTTATGCCTCCTTAAGCCAATACTAGCAATGAGGTTTCTAATATTTTTGATCCGTCCTATTCTGTTTGATATATCTAATAAGCAAACCTTGTTTATGGCAGATACATACGGGGACAGTTCTGGGGTAGATACGAGCCTCTGCCAAAATAAAAGCGGGCGAAGCTTCACTTGATCCTTTATAGATTTTATGCCCATGTCCAATTTGAGGGGGGAAAGGGGTGTGCTCAGTGGGAGGGACACTAAATTCCTAAGGAACTTGTTCTCGGTCACTGTTAAGTCGCTCAATTTTTCCAAAGCCCCAGAGCTCTTCCCCGTAGAGGGCACTACTTACAGCCTTAATTTTATATAGTTCCAGTGCTGGTGCTACTGGTTTTGTATAAGAGCGACAGTGTTCCTTCCTTATTGCCCCGGTTATCTGTGAAAACTTGAGGTGGGCCTTATTTAAATGTTGTTTCCAAGCCATTCCTTCAGAGAGTTTAATGTCCAGATACTCAAAACTGCTTACTCTCTCTAAGGGGATGTTATTTAAAGTTAAACCCCCCTAGAAGGTTTTATGGGGTTCATTGTCTTATGGGGGTTCAATGCCATCAGTTTCGAGGTGTTTATTTCAAGACCCCTCTCATCACAGAAGGTCTTGAATCGACTTAATAATATTTGCAGCCCCATAGGTGTTTTAGAGACGAGGAGTGTATCAGCCGCAAAGAGCAGAGTTGTGATTTTCTGTTTCCCTAGATGGGGCACATCCGCAGGGGTTGCTTCTAGCAATTCGACCACTTGATTGATGTACAACGAGAACAGTGTTGGAGCCAGAATGCAACCCTGGCGGACCCCACGCTTAATATTGACAGGATCTGTAACTTGTCCCTGTCTGCCCCATCTTACCTTGGCAAAGTTCTCTGCATGTAGGTTTATAAGTAGTACAGCAAACAAATGATGGACGGAATGCTGACAATGCAAACATTCTCCCCAAGTCAAAAGATCTGGGTTAAATCCATTGTTCTTTTGCCCACTACGCCACCCCAGTTTGGACCCAGCCATATGCAAATCAGTCTTGACCCTGTGCCCCATGGGAACAGTCCAGACCGAACTGCCAGGCCAGGTCCTCCATGGACCGGAAACAAGCATCCTGGGACTGGTTTCATGGTATGTCACCCTTCTTCAGCCAGGCTAGCTTGAATCCAGTGGCACGGTGAGCAAGGGCCAAGGGAGATAGTGAGCTAAAGAACAATGATGGATTCAACCCAGATCAGTGACTGGGGGTGAGTGTCTGAAAAGTTTCAGCGCTCCATTCATCATCTCCTTGTGTTTGCTTTGTTCGCCCTAAGTTGGCAGGGTATGCCCAGACGTGGGTCCCTTGCTCACTTTGCCACTGGATTCAAGCTAGCCTGGCTGATGACGGCTGTTAGCCAGAAACCGATCCCAGGATGCTTGTTTCCGGTCTAGAGAAGACATGGCTTGGCAGTTCGGGCTGGGCTGTTCCCATGAGGCACAGGGTCAAGACTGATTTGCATATAGCTGTGTCTGAACTGGGGTGGCAAAGTGAGCTAAAGAACGATGATGGCTTCAACTCAGATCTGTTACTGGGGGTGAGTGTCTGAAAAGTTTCAGCGCTCCATTCATCATCTCCTTGTGTTTGCTTTGTTATAAAAGAGAAACAGCATATTCCCTAACGAATCGGTTATACAGCACGCCCAAAGAGCAAGTGCTAATGATTAAGTGCGCATGTGCACACTTTAGTTACAGAATTTCTGTGGGCAACCCCATCTTCATAAGGACCTCCAGAGCTTGCCCCCGGGACGTGATCAAAGGCCGACTTCAGATCTATAAATGCCACGTAGAAACTCCCCTTGCCCACTGTTCCCACCTTCTAATATAATTGGAAGTACCGTCTCCCACCGCACACTCGTCCCCAGACAACACAACGCTGGCATACAAGGAACAGCCCTTGACTGGATCCGATCATTCCTCACCGTAAGAGACCAAAGAATAAGACTGCCGCCCTTCCTCTCCTACCCCACGGAAATCGCCTGCGGAGTACCACAGTGAACATCACTGAGCCCGACCCTCTTCAAAATCTAAATGGCCCCCCTCGCCGCCATCGTCCGACAACACGCCTCAACATCGTCTCCTACGCTGACGACACCCAGCTCATCCTCTCCCTCACTAAAGACCCTGCCACCGCCATATTCAACTTCCAGAACGGAATGCAAGATGACCAACAGCTGCCTGAAGCTCAACGCCGAGAAGACAGAAGTCCTCATCCTCGGAACCACCCCCTCAGTATGGGACAACACCTGGTGGTTGACAGCCCTCGGAAGCCCACTGACCCCCTCGAACCATGCCAGAAACCTCTGCATCATACTCGACTCCTCCCTCACCATGAACTGTCAGATCAATGCCGTCACCTACAGCTGCTTCAGCACCCTCCACATCCTCCGCAAGACCTTCAAATGGATCCCCCCGGAGTCAAGAAAGATAGTCACCCACGCACTCATCACCAGCAGACTGGACTATGGAAATGCACTATATGCCAGCATCAAAAAGTCCCTACACCGAAAACTCCAGACGATCCATAATACCGCTGCCCGACTTGTCCTCGGCATCCCCTGGCAAGAACACATCAGCCAACACATTTGAAGGCTCCACTGGCTCCCCGTGCAGAAAAGAGTCACCTTCAAAATCCTCACTCCCGCCTACAAATGCCTACACAAAACCGGACCCAAATACCTCAAGGACAGAATCAACTACCACGTACCCAAAAGACACCAAAGATCCTCCAACCTCGCACTGGCCGAAACCCCACGCATCCACAGAACAAGAGCAGGTGGAAGATCCTTCTCTCACATCGCGGCCAGAACCTGGAACAAGCTCCCGGCAGACATCAGACTCGCCTCCTACCTGAACACTGATTGCTCCTGTCGCCGATCTTAAAGATTGGATTCACTTCAGCTCCCTTCCAAGCAGTGGGTATAGCCCCCCCCCCCCCCCAGCCCAGCAATGTCATTAGAAAGTGCCATTATAAATGCAGCTCAATTGTCCCTATCGGAGCGGTAGAGATTTCCCGGAATCCCATCCGCCCCTGCTGCTTTGAAGGGAACAATTGCCTCTATAGAGGCCAAAATGTCCTCCTTAGAGAACAGAAGACTTGGAATAGAATGGGTTAGGTCCACGAAGAGTTGGCCTAGCTCACGACAAATAGTATTCTCATACAATGCACCAAAGTGCTTACACCATGTATTGACGCAATATTGTTATCTGGGGGGTGAGTTTTCAAAGTTTACCTTTGCTACAAGGGCCCAGAATTCCCTAGTGTCTGGTTGGGCACATGCCTCCCTAAGTTTGCTCCACTTCTTCTCATCCCAATCTCGTTTAGCTCCTGCTTGGGATATTTTGTACAGCCTTCTTAGGTCTCATGTCAAGGGAATGTTCTTGGATCTGATGTCTGTAACCAAGTGTCTCCTTAGTATCTTGCATTCTTGTGTAAACCATGAGTTCCCCTTACATGCTTCTCTCTGTTTTGAGGATTGTGCGGAGGGGCAATAAAGTTCTGAGGTAATTGGATAAAGAACTCTGCATGCATAGTGCTGACATTCGCTGATGAGCTCGGCTCATCTGGTATGGATCAAATCACAAATCAGATGTGCCTCAAGTTCCCTTTTTATGGTATCAAGTTTGGGCTCATCCTTCACGATTATTGGCCATTTAAGATGAAGCTTTTCGTTAGAGGATGCCACCTCCTTAGTAATTCGTTTTTTGATTTGACTACCATTGTTGCCCCAAGGGGATTCTAGCATCAGGATTAATGGGTTATGGTCGCTTTCACAGGTGTTGGCTATGACCATATCAATGACAGTTGGCCATAGCGTAAGATCCACCAGAATATAATCTATGCGGCTGGCACCAGAGGGGCCAATAAAAGTAAACCCCCCTCCTTTGTTTGAGCATGTTCTCCCATTCGTGGCCCGTAACCTATGTTCTAACATCAGTGCATCCATCTACAAGGCTGAGTGCGACCACTGCTTTATAGGTGTGAGGTCTAGGGATGGAACTGACCACAGTTTGTCCTCCTCAGTGGCATCATAGATGTCCTCCCTATTGAGAGGCTCAAAGTAGAGTTAAGGGTATACAATGTGACATGTTTTGATGGAAGCCATAGATGCAGTCAGTCATTTTGTGCCAAGGGCGAGGACCAAGATGGCCCTGTCAACATTGTATTAGACATAAGCTGGGCAGCATTGTTGGCCATCTGCAGCTTGAATTGTATGTTCAATATAGGTGGAGGGCATGTCCTGGCTTCTAGGGCAAGTAAGTTATGCACTAGGCTTTCATCAACAAGTGTAAGCTCTATTGCACCTACGGGACTATTAATCAAAACCCTTCTTCTAGCTCTTAAAATATTCTCTCTAAACACAGACTTGCACCCTCATGCATGCCTAATCCAATGTATGGATTTATTCTTAATAGACTCCTCATTCTCATAGTTTGCAAACTTGCCACCTTTAGGTACGTTTGTCATGTAGATTACATGGCATTGATGGCTGGGCAAATTTGGAGGAGTTCTTAACTGGTTGGGTAACTCGTCCCCTCTTTCCCCCGCACAGGTGCTCTTGTGTAAGATGTGTATCCCTCCTTGGGCCCCCTACTCCCTTCAGACATGATGGTATATTATGGCAAACAGTGCTAGGGTGGCCTGGGTTACTTGTCGGGAGTTTTGGGGAGACAGACAAAGCAGCATGTGCAGGTTGCAGGAATTGTTTCAGGTTAGCGTTCTCCCTCAAAGGCTCTGCATCCGGCATGGTGTCAGAGCTACTTGGTCCTTCTAATCTATCTAATCTGTCCAGCAGTTTTCGGAAAAGCCCAGTCAATGTCTCTATGAGTTTTTTCAGGGAAAAAGATTCACTACAAAGATCTATTTTAAGTGCTGCAGATTCAAGATTTTCCACCCCTCCATTCCTCACCCACGGGGAGTTTCCTACCCTACCAGCCTTTGCATCGTACGTAGCCTTTGTGCCCCCTGGGTTGTCAATGGTGTCCAGTAGTTCTGGCAGATCCACATGGAGTGAAAATCTATCACTGCATGGAAAATCAGCTATTGTCACTAGTGAGGTACAATCAGTACTGAGCAGAGTCTTGGATGGCAGTTTGGTAGCTAGCTGGGATTGTTTCCTAGTAGGCACCTTTTTAAACATATTCGGGATACCCCCAGTTTTAATGGGACTAGGAAGTAGGCATTGGGATTTGGAGCGCTAAAACTATCAGTTGGATCCTGAAGTCCCTCGCACTAAGTAAACTGTTGATGCGATCCAGCACACCGACCCCTGCAACAGGGCTCAGGATCTGAGCTCTCTTTTTTGTTTTTTTCTTGTGCATGCCTCCCTGCCCACCCTTCGTTGTTTTCCTCTTCCCCATGTCGCCCCAATGTCTGAGGCAAAGAAAAACTAAGAACAACCAGCCAGGATTGTCATCAAATACAAATCTGCTTTGCCTTCGAGCCTCACGGCGACTTTAAAATTACACACAGCACCTTTGGAATGCTGGCGGCAGTCCTCTAAGGTCAGATTTCAGGGGAGTGGCCCAGCCTGTTCCTGGCTTTGATGGGCCCGCCCTTGGCCCGGCCTTTGTCCAGGCGCAGCCCGCACGCGTCCTGCACAGCGGGACGTCACAGATGCCTTTATGCGCCTCCAGGCGCCGTCTGGTAGTGCGGGAAGGAGCAGCAGATGGAAGGGAGCTTGGGAACAGTAGTCCGTGTCCCTGGCTCTCGTGAATCGCATCAAATGGTATTGCAATGGCGTTGAGAAGAAAGCTTGCCACATATAAATGATGGTAAACCACTCTGCAGTACACAGGATCTGAAACATTATTGTGGCTGGATTCCGTACCATGGGACAACGGGGAACAACAATCTCGTTAATTTTTCTCAGGTCCTGCACTTTTCTTGATTTTCAGTTTGGCTTCTGCAAACCCATAATTGGAGAGGCAGATGGACATCCAATCAATTCCCTCATTGTTTCTTTCTGCAACATGTCTTCTATGACTGGTGTTATTCCTGCAAAAGCCTCTGGCGCAAATGGTATGTGGGTGTTCTGGGAAACACTGCGTTTGTCTTTACAGTAATTCGGACTGGTTCTACACCTTTTTTTTTAAGCCCAATAGCTTTCCTTGTGAGATCCCAAACTTCAGCATTCAGTGTCTCTTTCGAATCATCAGATAATTCTTCAATTGTAAGCAAAGGGAACACTCCTATCTTGTTTTGCTGTTTTAACTATTTTAAAATCTACATCCTCATCATGGGTCTGGAACGCAACACCATCCCGCGTACACTATATAGTGCAATTTAACTTGGACAGCAAATCTCTTCCTAGTAGATTTAAGGGGCTAGAGACATAGACAATGAATCAGTGTTTTTCTTGAAATGTATCTATGTTTTCTGGGACCTTTTCTGAAACGAGATTCCTGAACTGTTTATTTGTAAATCCTCCAACTTGGATAGTTTTCCCAGAGAGAGATAGATCTGAAACTTCCACTGTTCTAGTAGCGCCTGTATTGATAAAATATGAGGCACCTTCTTCAGGAATTATCAGGACCTGAACCATCAATTTCGTAAAAAGGGATTTTGTCATAAAACATTCCAGTTCAGATTTTGCATTTTTGGCATGGAATTTTGAAATGAGCTTGCATTCATTTTTGGCATTTGATTAAAACCTAACAGAAAATGTCTCATATTTTGGGAGTTGATTTGGACTTGTGGGGCCGGCATCATTGAGACCTGACCTTGCACTGGTGCTTGCTTCTGCTGTATAGGCACATTTTGCATTTGCATTCCTTTCAGCATCTATACATTTCCACCAACATTATTAGGATTATATCTACATTCTCTTTTCCAATGTCCTATTATATGACAGGTGTGACAGGGATTAATCTTTTTCATAGCAGCAAAATCTCCTTCAGAACCTTTTCCCACAGGAACACCTCTACAATGAGGCATGTTAAAGCCTCCCTGATTTCCCTGAAAACCAACATGTGGAGCTGCAACTCTTTGCATATTCCCTTGATGTCCTGCAAATTAAGGATTCTGAAAACCTTTCTGAGCCAACTTCATTTTTGCAAAATAAACTTCTCTTTAATTTTCTTTTGCTTCATGTCTAATTCGTCACTACAATACTTTGCGCATCTTTAAGATTTCATCGAGTGTCTTGTTCTGCCAAAAGATCACGCTTTGGGTTATGTACGTACAGATCTTTGGCTTCAGTCCCAAAATAAACTTCTCAGGATTCTCTTGTCCACTGTGGTGCTGAAACACTTGTAACAACTGTTTATAGTATTCATCCACTGTTTCTTTTGGCTCCTGTGAAGTTCTTTTAATTTTAAGGCAATTCTAGTCTCTCAGTGCCACTCTGTCTTTCAAGGAAGTAATCACTGCCTCAAAGGTCTCCATCTCTACAGGAGATGGTGCATTTGTCCTAGTCTCCCTCACAGTTTCTTCTTGTGGTCATTGTACCAGAGTCTTACAGTAAGCCCATAAATCACAGTACTATAATGTCAAAAAACATATTCAAATCTCTCCACAACACTTTTTTAATCTTTATGAATTGTTCCACTTGTGCATACCATTGCAACGGTTTATCTCTGAATTTTGGGAAATTGTTTGTAAATGCAGCCAAATCACCTCTACTCCAAGGAGTATGTACATAGACTCCTCCTGCTGTTACTCTGAGTGGGTATGCTGTTGTTTTTCCCTTGCTAATCTCATCTTGCTTCTTTGTTATAGCTGCTTCTCTTTATCTTTTCATGCTTCTTCGCCCATTTAAAATTTGGTTTCTCAATCTCACTCCATTTGCAAATTCATTTAACTAGTTCTATAATATGTAAACTCATTGCTGAAATTCTCATGTTCTTTAAAGCTGGATCATCTAATTGAACCTTATAGCTTCTCTGCAAGTGAAATCTATTTGCAAGATCAATTTCGTATTTCTGAGCCACTATTTTATGTAATAATGCTGCTCTTCATATATTTCCTTACACAAGTAAATTAATTCCTTTCTTTGATATTATTCAATGTTACAATTCTTAATTCCTAACATCCCCTTACTATTTCTACAAATTCCACCTTCAGTTGAACAGCATTTAAAGGCGTTTCCCTCTCCGTGTCTGGCCTCTCTTGCATCTCTGTGATATCTGTCTTTCTGATTCCTGCTGCTTCTTCTAATCAAGCTGTCATATAACATTTGTCACTAGAGGTAATAGGGGCTGTGAACTAATGTCCCTCCATCTATTAGTGTGTGTACTGTCTGTGGGGGTCTCCACACAACAATCTGAGGACTTTTTGAAGTTAAAACAAACCCTGTGGTATGTACACCTCCAACGACTTGATGAACGTCTGGCCTTAAATCTACATTTGGAGGAGTATTTGCAATTTTTCTGGGCAATATTGGGGCATTTACAGGCATTATTTGGGCAGTGGTGCGCACTTTAGTTGTATTGGTCACAGTTGGAATTGCATCCTGTGGTTGAGCCATACTGGTGGGACAATTTGAAGTATCTGTACGGCTCTTTCAATCTGTGTTAAATTTAGATCTACAGAAGAAGTTGCCACTGTGATCAGTAGGGGTTAAATCAGTATAAGTCTCATCCAAATATTTCTTTCAGTGATCATTTTCACTTCCGTTATTCCATCTATGACAGCCTTTCTCCACCTATGTTTTTCTTCATCCCATCGAGCATCCGCATAATCCTGCACCACTCGTTTTATCCTTCTCAGGTATTTTTCCCTCTCCTTTTCCCTTGCAACCTTTTTCCATATATTTGGGGATTCATATTTAGTGGGTCTAGGGGGTGACTTCATCCCAATCAGTTTTCCTCTCAAATTATCAAGAATACTGGTATTTAATGTCCCGTATCTAAGAAAACTGAATGCACCTTCGTTTTTAGTGATTCTGCTCCATGGGCGAAGCCAAGAACAAGTATGTAACCCATGCTCTGTTGTCATAAAATGTGCAGGCTTACCATCGGGAGGTACCTCTTCAGCTTTGCGTACTGAAATAGTAACATCCTCTCTTACTAAACTGTTAAATTTCTTAAAACATTTATTTTTTTTGCAATGCAACCAGGCAAATTTCAATCAAATGTTATTGTTTGCTTCCGTATATGTACATTTTCAATAAAACAATCTGATTAAGACTACTAGTTTCCCAATTTTTGTTGTCAAATCCAAATACATTTTTCTCTTTCTTGCAATCCAATCCCATCGCAACACCCTTATGTCGACAACCAATACCAGCGCGAAAGCACACCAACCAACCAATTTCAGTGTGAAACAATATGACGTATGAACTTACTTCTTACAGCAGTTCACCCTCCTTTACAATTTCTCTGGCATTCACACAACTTCAGCAATATAATTCAAACTCTTTCTTGTTTGCTTCTACTAAGGAAATAAAAGTATTACAATCACTCAAGAGTATTTTCCACAACTGCAAGTGAAATCTCGACCGGCTTGAAATCCCTCAAAACAATGCAGCATCACCCATTTGCCCAATTAGGTTCCACTAACATCGATCAATGTTAATCAATCGCAACAATGCTTAATTTCTCTATGTCAGTAGTCTAGGTGATGGTACAACATACATACTGAGGCATTGTGGCACTCGACAGCATAGTGAATAGTACCAGCTCCACATATGGTCTACTTCCAACATAAAACTTTGAATATTTCGAAGAATACATCTAGGCCAAAACACTGGGGAAGTGAATGATGCATAGCTTTGGAACCCAGAAGAGTTTCAGGATAAACTCTTGCTACAGGTGAGTAATTAATTTTCTTTGCTGGTTGGAAATCTGTTGTACAGTCATCTGCTCTGCATTTGTTCACATCGAGTACTGGGGTTTAGAAATAACATCTTCATGGAAATGAGAATGGTCGACTTAACGTTTCTAGAATGAATCACTATGAATGAGAGCCAAAGTAGAAGTACAGAACGTCACAGGTGTCAGCACTTTTTAGATTGCTTGTTGCCACCATCTGTTTGAGGCGCACCCACAGCACTATTAAAAACTGAAAAAAATATGGCTATAAGGGAAGCTTTGACAGAGACGTTTAACTTTTTTTATTAAGTTAGTGTTTAAGAAATGCTATTAAAATCTGCCTGGGCACCACTGCAGTTTTATTTCCTTTGTTTTGTCTTTTTATTTGTTTTGCTTTGTTATTGAAATAAAAAAAATCTGCCTGGGTGTAAGAAACGGATAATTTTTCTGTTTCCTTTTTTTTTTTTTTTGCTTTGTTGTTTTCCCGTTTAGAAAGGACCGTGACATAAAGCACAGGTGTTGTATGGCTTTCCTACACGGCAGCCTATGTGAGGGGATCAGGAGTAGGACATATTAACATAACAAAAGATATGATATATTTCGGGAGGTTTTTTTTCAGAGAAATGGCACAAGCTGACCAAAGTTCTCAGTTGCTGTGGAATCCGCCCACAAACTGGAGAAAGGCAGAGAGCAGGCAGGGATAACGGTACAAGGATGGGATAACGGTACCTTTGTAGGGACTTTGTTACTATCAGTCTGCAGCTCTTTCTCGTTATCAGTGCCGTTTTGTAGGCCTCCTGTCCGTCTCCCCAAAGCACACAGTGATAGCCCTTGTTTGATGAAAAACGGTCCTGGTAAGGATCTGCATGGATGTGGAGGCAGGGTGTTGTGTGCGGTGTCAACATGTGCAGTACACGAAACCTTGGAAAGCTCTGAATAAACAGCTTCTGGAGCAGCTCTTGATCCCGCCAGGGGGTGGCAGTGTAACCACAAATAAGATTATGAGAAAGGGTCTATGGATGCAGAGTATTGGAGTCGCCATAATTGTCACTTTAGCCATATAACTAAGGAGGATGTAGCACACCCCTCTGTTAAAGGAACGTCTAGCAGCATAACCTACATACAGTCGGATGGGCATAGATGTGAGACGCCCTTAAGTACCCCTCACCAAGGCTTACATCTTACAAGACCCTCGTTCTGCCAACAAAGGTCGCAGCACTTACATGCGCACATAATGCCATCCTCACTAGATGGACAGGACCTATGTATACATGTAGAGTGTGCACATAATGGACTTTCATGGATGTCCATGTGCAA
Source organism: Triturus cristatus (assembly GCF_964204655.1). Taxonomy (NCBI): domain Eukaryota; kingdom Metazoa; phylum Chordata; class Amphibia; order Caudata; family Salamandridae; genus Triturus; species Triturus cristatus. The sequence goes on from NC_140590.1 coordinate 565,365,891, forward strand.
GCCTGAAGAATGTGTCCTACCAGCCCCCGACACCACACCCTCTTCTGCACTAAGCACGAAGAAGGCTGCTTTCAGTATTATTTGCTGCATGTGACTGGAATGCTGATTCCATGCTGCAGAAGGAAAATGTGCAGTTTCCTGGCGTCCTGATATTTGACGTTTGTGGAATTTGTAGCTGCCAGTTTAAACTCGTCTTCTCAAAGGCGAGGTGTTCTGTACATTGAGAGATGTTTTTCTCTGCTTTACAGCATCCTTTACACTTTAATTAAATGTAAACAAGATTGTAATGTCCTGCAATACTTATATAGCACTTACAGACCCTATGTGGGGTGCTGAAGCGCTTGCTTACATGGGTATCATGCTACGCCTTGTAGGGTGTGGTTGGAATTGTATTGTCTTTAGTTTGATCTTGTGTGGGGAATGTTGACATGTCTTGCGTGATGACACTGAGGTGCTGTTAGGATGTTAAGGGACTCGTTTCTTAGCAGTGTAATGGATCCAGAAGGGTGCGCGAGAGAGAGGTGCTTATTTATGTTCCTTATGTATGCACATATGCGCAGTGGGATACGCCGGCCTTAAGACTCTTGCTCGGCGGTGCTGTACAGGGCAGTGCGTGCTTTGCTATGTTCATCATGCCCTGGTCTTGGTCAAATTCTTTGTAGTAGGCATCTCTCATGGTTATGTCCTGGGGATCCAACCTTTGCAAGTCTTAGGGTCATTGTCGACAATGGTGACAAGGAACTTGTGCAACCGTTGCTTCTCGATCATGTCCATCAGATCTGCAGAGGGAAGGAGCATAATGTTTACAACCACGTTGGTGAAGGATGCAAACACACAAAAAAGCAGAATTGGCTGTACAGGGCCCATGACGTTAAGAAATTAAGCCATCCCTCTTTGTGCATCTCTGTAAGGAAAAGGTATCACACGAGCATCATTCTACATCTTACCAGTTTAGTACATCAAAGCTGGACCGAACAGGAAGTCAAAACAGCATTTAATCGATTTCTCAGTGAACCATGCAAGGGCGCTCCCATCCATTTCTTAGAAGAGCTTGAGCTCTTGTTATTTTCACAGTGTAGCAAAAGGCGCACATTTGATAAAGGAGACTCATTTAGAGGTCGGTGGAAGATTAAGACATTAACATTATCAACTTTTACTTGAAAATTGAAAACCCCACTAGGTAGCTTTTCTTTAAAATAAAAAAAAAAGGTGGAAGAAGTTGCATTTTGAGGCTTGGAGAGGTTTACACGAACAAGCTATCACATTTAGGTGTTTGGTACTACAAGGGGACCAGGTAGAGAAGTCTTCCCTTCTGTTTTTCATAGTATTAAATCACTTGCACGTCTGATTGGGCAACTTGGGTGATTGATCAAAGACTGGCATGATCAGCGTAAAACAGTTGCCAGGAGGCAAGCTGCCCTTTACAAAATAAATTATGAATACATTGGAGACACTTGCGAACTTAATTGAATGCATCTGCTTGGTAGAGAATATAACTGTTAACCAAGCTGTATGCACATGACAACATTTCGCATTGAGTGTTGAATAATAAACCTCCAAGAAATTCTGGGAATCCTTTCGGAGTTTATGGAGACATTTGATAACTGGATGAACTGCAGCAATGAACTAGAAAGGCTTCCTCTTTCCAAACAGAGGATAACAGCACGCTTAGAAATTAAGATACCCGCTTGTCGAATCTTTTGTAGTTCCAACCTGAAAGATGACATTGAACACATTATTAAAATAGACTTTATAAAAGCATGTCAGCGGGTAAAGCAGGATTTAAAAAACGTGAAGAGTTTTTCTTTGTATTTTGTTCAGGATGTCTATGCTTTTTAATGAATCAATTTTTTTGTTTTAAGTGCAGTCAGTTTTCCTTAAAGAGAAACGGGATGTATTTCAAATTTTTAATTTTTTAGGAGCAGTAGTCTGTAGGACTACAGCCTGCTTTAAAAAATATTTTGTTTAACATTCTTTAAGGGGAAAAGGATCCCACCTGGACCCCTTTTCATTGGTGAAAGGGTTAGCACTGTTTTTGAATTGATGATAAAGTATTACTGTTTCGCAACCGGAATTCGGTGGCTAAACAATAATACATAACACTGTGATTCATTATTTGAAAGGCTTACCCTAAACATGCCCCTTCCAAACAGCAAATCGGATTTGGGAAGCAAATGCAAAACTGCAATTTGGTAAGAAGTTACTGAATTACAATGTGCCTTTTACAAATTAAAACTAGCTTACTTGGGGTCGCAAACTGCCCTATTCTGCAACCTTTAAAAAGCTTTGTACATCTGGCCCTTAGTGAGATTCATTCACCAATTTTGTGATATGTTTCTTTAAATAGCTTTTTAAAGCAAGAAGCCTTTAAGCATTATTAGGAGGCTAACAGATTAAATCTATCAAGAACTAATCCATCTTGACGTAAATAGGTACTAGTGGACAAAACATCAACGTCACACCAACAATACTTGTTAGACACAACTCATGGTGCTATCGTACTAAAAAAACACTGCTCCAAACTGTTGTCTAAGGTTTGCCACCTAAACAGCACCTCCTACTCATCAAGTGCAAGCTTCAAACCATATTGATGGCTAAGCATTTGCCACCCCAACACATTCAGATCAAGCTTTATGTACTCTTATCATCTAGTGCGCAATACTCCCCAGGCCTTCTATTTAGCTAAGCATTTGCCCCTCTAGAAGCACTTCTAGATCGCATACTTCCCCACCAGCAATATACATTAGATGCACCCCCATGACCTAGAGTCGCACAATATGGCTCTAAATTCTGTAGTCTGTAGTTAGCCGTGACTTTGCTGCCTCAAATTTACACCTATTAACCATCCTAAACTAGGTAATTTAAACCTATTATGGAATGGCACCAGAGCTATTTAGTGGTCAAAGATGGCCCTATTCGTTTGGAGGGAAATTTACCTGATGCTGCTGCACATATTTCTTCCTCCACAACATAGAACGATTTGAACTGGGAACATCAGGCTCATTGAGTCCAGATTTTTTTCTTTTGTTTTATTGTCTTGGAGTTGCCTCGCATCACGTTTAGACTCAGTCATTTAATTCTGTGCCACATTAGCAGAGCTGCCACATTTCACTTGTTTGATGGCTTTGCAGCTTTCTTCTAATTTATTTGAATTTCTCCTTGGTTCCAAATAGGACCTCCGACCAGGAAGCTTGTTGGCTCGTTCAGGAGCTGCTGCCTTTGGTTTGGTTTTATTTTATCCGTTCCCCTTATTAAACATTGCGCCTCAGTTAGCGCACTAGTCTTTCCTCTTTTGGGCCATGCCTACTTTCTGTGGAGGGAGATTTAACTGATGCTGCTGTGCATCAGGGCGGCCGAAGGTGCACTAAAGACAAGCGTATGTGTGGATGGCCGCTGCTGGACCCTTCTGGTTTCACACCCAAAGATTCATGCAAGATCACTTATTCCGCAAATTGCCTTCATAGCTTCAATCAAGGAAAGTTTCAGTCTTTTAGTATAATGAATCCTCACAAGTTAGAATGTGTTTTTAGCTGTTGCGCCTGTAAATGTACATCTATTATTCCATTTTGTTTCAATGAAAAACTACTGCACACTGGTATATTCTACCTGAACACTAATGACTTCCTAAACTGTTTTCATCTGAATGTATGTTCCCTACATAAGCATTGGATAAACCTTTGGGACTTCATTGTCTAGAATTATTTAGATTTTATTTATGAAAGGCCGAAGTCTAACCCTGACAAACCCATCGCCTGCCAGAGGTTACTCTATCAATATTGTGGACTGTGCCGTAAAGCTGGGGAGGGCTGCGATCTGTCATTCACCATGCTGTCTTTACATGCAAATTCACAGCATGTAATCCCAATCCCAGTACATCATACTCAGGAACTCTAGTTTACCAGCATCCCAACCTGCGGGTAGGTTTTAGTTGCACATTTTCGCTCTGTACATTCTAAAGCGGCCATCTTCACCGTCATAGGCAACCTGAACTTTCATCTTGATTATCAAGACTCCATAGCCATGCTTCATGACATGGAACCCTCAGGACTCACTCTGTTGATCTTTCACCCCACCTATCTTGGGAGCATACACTTGATTACATTTTCACCCATCTAAAAGGTACCTTCTCTGAATGTCCTTTACCCCTGACTTGGACCGAAATGTTATTGGCCAGTTCTTATGGTCTATTCCTTCCCATTTAAGACCCATTGATTCACATTCACCCACTTTTACTACCCAGTCTTGGGCTAGAATTCACTTTAATGAGTTCACACATTCTTAACACTAGCCCTGTCCCCCCACACACCGCGGATCTTAACCCAGGAATTGAAATTTCAGTTGGCATTTTTAATCTCTGGGCTTCTAATACCATTATAATGGTTACTCCTAGAACACACATACAGGTCATGGTGAGCCAAGGGCAGGACCACAATCCCCAGGTTTCATCTGGAGAACTTTCCCCGCCAGGAGCCGGTTCCAATGGGTACACTTAAGGCACCTTAGACTCCAGCAGCGCGGGATGTGCATAAAGGCCGTGTTGAGCCAATGGCAGGACCACAATCCCCAGGTTCCATCTAGAGAATCTCCCCCCCCAGGAGCCTGTTCCAACGGGTGCACTTAAGGTGCCTTACACTCCCGCATCGCGTGTCATGCATACAGGTCATGTTGAGCCAGGGGCAGGACTACAATCCCCAGGCTCAATCTGGAGAACTTTCACCACCACAAGGTGGTTCCATTGGGTGCAGGTAAGGCATCCATATGTGTGCCTGCGCTGTAGAGGCAGGAGCAAGGAGAGAGGCCAGGGGCAGGACCACAATCCCCGGGATCCATCTGGAGAACTTTCACCGCCAGGAGGTGGTTCAATTGGGCACACTTAAGGCACCGTAGGTCCCCACAGTACGGGGCAAAGTCCGGGCTGAGAGTGTGCCCATCTTTGCTTGTTCGTATCTGGACGAGGCTAGACTGGGCCCCCCTTTCAAGTTCACTGCGAACTGACGTGTGCTCTTTCTATCATCATCATCGGGCGACTTTACTTCTATCACCATTGATTATAAAAGTTTAAGACGTAACAAAACATGACACATGTACATAAAAACAAATAAATATAGTTAAAAATACAATAGGGAAAAAAACAGTATAAAAGAGCTCATGATAAAACACAAGCAATGTAGCTTACAACTACATACAAATAGCAACACGGCAATTAGGAATTCTAATAGGGAAGTCAGCAGTATTCCGCCATCAATAAATCACAAAGCCCTGGACGCCAATCTAAGCCAGTTCACAAACTAAAAACTGCTTATACATACTTCGCTCATCTTATCCACATCGATTGTAATATTCTAAATGCCTCCTGATGATTCTTAATACCCCAGATTTTAGAAAGAGCAATAATCCACTTAGAGTGAAGCTGATTGTAAGATGGACACATAAACAAACATGAATAAGAGATTCAGCACTCCCTTGACAACCAATGGGAACATTATCAATGGTATTAACTCAATTTTGCCAATTCCTAGTAAATGATTTAACAGATAAAGGTCCATATCTGAACAGAAGGTAAAAAAACTGTCTCGCTTTAGGGGGAACAATTTCATCAGTGGTGCTCTCATAAGAAGCTACTGGTTTACTATCAGAAAAGGCTACAAATAATGAACCCTTCCATTGCATAATGTCACTTACGGTAACATTTTCCCAAAAGGATAGATTGATACTGGCCTTGGTGGTAGAGCACATGGATACAGGAGAAACCCAGTATGTACCCGGGTTCAGTCTGTAGAGTAGAGCCTTTACAGCACAGAGCCACTGTATTTTCCTTGTATACTGCGGAACCAGCAAATCTTTAAGGCCCAACCAATAAGATTCCAAAGCTGATGTGGTCCAAATCCGATACCAAACAGCAAGGATTCTACAGTCAATATTTTGCGCAATTTTATTTTGGGCCAGGTCTAGGTAAATAGGGGTGCTTGGAGTACTTGCTAGAAGGCATAATTAAGTCCTTAAAAACATAAGCTCCACTCTAGAAAGGTTCTGGATTTGCGTGCAGCCCCAAAGCTCCGCACCATACAAACAGACCCTAAAACTTTAACATTATAAATTTCAAGTGCAGAAGACACCCTTCTAAAAAAGGTTTTCCTGTAGATTTTCCCTGTATTTGCTGTGCGATTGATCAGAGACATCTGATCTTTTTCCACCTGTAGTGAACAGCTTAAGTTATTCGGAAATGTTATGCCTAAATAGTCAGAATTTGTCACTACATCTAGTAGAGTCTCACCGACTTGCATCCTCCTCTTACAATGCATTTCCTTCTGAGTTGAAAAAATCATACATTTTGTCTTGGAGCCATTTAGTTCCAGGCCCCTCTCAGCACAAATGCAAAAAGAACTATTGATGGACAGAATGCAGAACAATGTCATACATTCACCCCAGTACAGAGATCTGGGCCTAAATCCATCGTTTTTTTGCTCACCATGCCATTCCAGTTTGGACCCAGCCATATGCAAATCAGTCTTGACCCTGTGCCTCATGGGAACAGTCTAGCCCGAACTGCCAGGCCAGGTTCTCCCTGGACTGGAAACCAGCATCCTAGGACAGGTTTCGGGGTTTCACCCCTCATCAGCCAGGATAGCTTGATTCCAGTGGCATGGAGAGCACGGGACTCACGTCTGAGCATACCCGTCCCACTCGGGGTGACAAATGCAAAAAGAACTATTGATGGACAGAATGCAGAACAATGTCATACATTCACCCCAGTACAGAGATCTGGGCCTAAATCCATCGTTTTTCTGCTCACCATGCCATTCCAGTTTGGACCCAGCCATATGTTTGTTGTAACCCCTCTCAGCACAAAACAATTGGATGGAGTTCAGGAGCAATTGTAAACCCTGTGGCGACTTAGAAATTAAGAAAGTATCATCAGCAAAAAGGAGGGTGGGAAACCTCAGCCATATAATTTTGGGTGCATTACAACCATCCCTATCCAAGAAGTAAATTACACCATTGATATATAGGGTAAACAGGGTAGGTGCCAAAATGCACCCCTGCCTAGCCCCCAATCAATATGAATAGGATCCGTCAAGCCCCCGTCCTCCCCACCACCTGTGCAAGAGTGTCAGCATGCAGCCTCACTAAAATATCTACAAGGGGGGGCAGATACACCCATTTCTTGGAGCATATTACATAGCTTGTCACAGGGAACCAGATCGAATGCTGAGAGAAGGTCGATAAAGACAAAATAGAGTTTGCCTTTGCCGATGATCACCTCCTTCCAGTAAATACACATCAAACGGAAAAACTGATCCTTAGTGCTCACACTCAATCTGAAACCCGCATGCAAATCTGACAATACACCTTCCTCCCTAATCCAGTTTTGAAGATGGGCCAGGACCTGTTTGCAAAATGTTTATAGTTTGCCGGATTTGCCCGATCTCCCTTCTTGAATGTGGTATTATTTTCCACTACTTTCCAGGAAGGGGAAATATCCATTCCGGCTAGAATGGTCTTACAAAGCAAATTGATATATGGCCCCCAGACCGCTGAATTTTCCTTGTACAGATCATTAGGCAATCTATCCGGACCTGTGGCTTGACTAGTGATACAAGAGATAATGGCTTTTAATGTGTCATTTAACAAAAAAGTCAAGCTACTAGTAATAGGTAGAGCAATATTGCCTGAGGTTATATCCTCTTCTGGGCAATGTCACTCTTGTTTCAGTAAAGCTCACTAAAATGTGCTACCTACACATTGGGTTGGATAAAGAAATCAAGTGTGGATTCATGGCCATTCAAGCAGATAGCAGCTGCCCTCCAAAAAAACCTTATCTTGATATCTTGGTGAAGAGAAAACCTCCTACTCAGTGCCTGCTGAAGGTAAACTGCTTGCCAGTATTGCTTCATACTTGTCTAACACAATGGGTGTTTTAAACAAAAAAATAGATAACTTGGAGGAGAGGCTGATAATTAGTCAACGAAAAGAGAGAGCGGAAAATTAGAGTAATTTTCGATCTAATTGCCCAAGAGGAGAAGAAGGGGATGGTTTACTTTTTACACAACGCTCCGGGTCTACAAGCCAGTGTTATTTCCTGTGTAAGGGCAAACCCCCTTAAGATTGAGCACAAACCTTCTTTTGATAATAGTAAGCTACCACTAGCAAAAAATCGAAAGGGAGGTCAGGCAAGCTAAAGCACAAAACTATGGTTACAGCTCCCTGGGACACTCACAAAGTGATCACGGTCCCTCTGGGTTGTAAAAAGAAATCTGCTTAGAACAATGACTTTCGGGCTTGTTTGGAGGTGGAGCTGGTGGGTTTAAGGACCTAGCTTCAGAGTATCCTGATTCATTCTCTGAGTTCTCCAGTGGACATGATAAAAAAAACTGGTTTCACCTATTACAGCCAGATTGGACTCCATGGAGACATCAATGAAGCAGATGTCTAATGTGGCAGTTCCACACTTGTTAGAAGGGAGGGAAGGAAGTGAGGTGCAGAGTTCTAATCTGACCTCTGGTGGGTTGATAACAGCTTCTCGGCCAGTCTTGAATGTTAACTGTAGTACATCTCATGACGTCCTGCTGGTCCAACTGATGATACCACTCAGCACTCCGGAAAGGGATATGGTTCACATCCAGGATTACTGATCCCAGGGCAGGTGAAGGGTGCTACTCTTCATATTTTACATCTACCACCTGAATGCACATGTTCTCTGATTGCTTTAAAAGGGATTACTCCCCTGGCCCGGGGGCAGTATGACGGATGAGAAGAATTATGTAACAAGGTTATGCATTGGATAGATAGGAGAGCTGGTACATTTCGGTATGTTACAAGAGGTATTAATATGGGAGAATTCATTGGCTTAGGCCTGGGTCAAAGACTGATGAAAACGACTGTGTTGTGGTGAATTTCAATTCAGCTTTTTTTCTGGTTTTTTGCTGAGAAGGCCCTCAAAGCATAACTGGATTACCCGTGGGGGATAGTAAGATTTCTAAACACGTCCCTTACAAATACTGAATCACAAATGCATTTTTCATTTTGTGCATTTGAAAAAAATATTTTGGCGATGGCAAATGGCCTGATTCTGCAAATCGAGACATTTGCCACTGCAAAAATGCTTTGTACATCTGTCCCTAGAGCCTCCTTCCTGCTTTCATCCTTTTTTGGCTGATTTTGGCCTGGCAAAAAAAGAAAATCTCAAAACATGGCTCTTTCAGTAGTGACTTCAACTTCTCCTAGTCCATTTACCTTTCAATTGCAGGATGATCTATTAAGCGCAGGACACCATTTTTCTAGGGTAATCAGTCATGTTTTATAAATATAAAAAATAAGCAAATGCCCTGAAAACTTTAAAGCTCCCTAAAGCTCAGTAATGGACAGACATACACCTGAAAAGAACAAGACAAATAGCAGTGTCCCACCCAGATCCATACCGCGATCCAGTTGACTTCTTCTAATTTAGTCCATCAGTAAACAATAAACCAAACTATCCCCACCTGGCCATCTACCAGACAACGTGACTCGCCCTTATAACAGTTCAGGACACAGTCAAATTCACTTTGAAGATACTACTTTGACTGAGTTTTACAATATGTAGGGGAATGAGTATAATACAGTTTATAAAAGCTTGCAGAAAACATCTATATTCTTTTAATATATGAAAAAAAGGTGCTCAGTTCGATGAAATATTAAGTCTCAAATGGGTAAGCAATGTCGGAGTCAGAGATAAAATCTTTTGTAGGAATTGAAAATGTTTCAACATTCATACTACTTCGTGGACTTCCTGCTGGTAGATACAACGCTAAACTTCAGGAAAATTTACAACATGAAAGAATTACTGAAAAATTAGGTAGGTAAGTTAAAGGTTATTGCATAACTTATATTAAAAATACCATACCGGGGGTGTGGCCGGGCAAGATGGCCGGACAGACGTAGATCGTCTTGGCTCCCAGTCCACGCATTATTCACGACTCGCTTACCGCGGCTAATCACTCCCTCACCGGCGGAAACATGCACTACCGAGGAGCGGAAGATGCAGGGCACATTTTGAGTGCCCTAAGTTGCTGAAGTTTGCGCTCCGGCGGACAGAACGGGGGCCTTGCTATAGATCGTCGGAGCTCAACAAAATGGCGCCCGCAGCTCCGGGGAACTCGTAACAACCCCGTGCAGGTGATCTCAAGGAACGGAAGAAGAGCTGCCCATACCGCCATGCGCCGAGGCTGGAGGTCAAATCTGTGGTGATCTTGGCCCTTGAGGACCCCCCGGGGGGCGGATTGCAGCGGACCTGGTCTCATTGCTGACCCGTGTGCTGGGAGCTTTGCGGCCTCATGGGCCGCTGCAGGAGCGTGGACTGCGGAGGGGGAACCCGGGGAGCAACAGCATGATGACTACCTGAGACTGGCGCTGTGGACCAGTCACCGGTAGCGGGAGGGCTGCTATACGACCCATTGATCACCTTTGGTGCCGCGCCTGACCTTAACATGGCAGCTGTGATGTGATTCCAGGCAACGATTTGCCGCTCCCTGCACCCTTGAAGCTAGTGGCAGGAACCTGAAGAGGTGGATTGGCGGTTGAGCAACGGGGATCCCCTGGGCTGGGATATACCAGCGCCGCGGCCCTGCAGTTTGGCCTTCATTGCAACCTTTCGGAGACATCCGGCTAGAGTGCGCACTCCGCAACATGGCGTCCAAAAAGCCTTGAAGAGACGGCGCTCCTTGAAGCTGAGCCCCGGGGCCTCAGTCACCCCACCCCCAACTGAAGGTATCAAACTGGGACATCGGGCGCATTAATTATTTAGCCTAATTGACATTCCATGGGTGCGTTCCTGCTGGCCACAGAGACACACCCCGCGGGGTCCACGAATCCTGAAAATGGCAAGGCTCGCAAACTGAGTGGCCTCTAACCCTCCATGCATACCAGATCAAAGTATGCACCCCGAACCTCACTATGCGATTGTCGCCAAGAAGCACCTCACACTTGACCTTAGGGGGACTATAGACTTGGACCCAGCATGCTCCTCCTCCCATCTCGTTGGGGGTCCTCCTGGGCCCGCCCCTATGCTGCCAAAAAGGACGACGAGCAAAACATACAACAAACTCGAATTTTTTCGCACCAACGGATAAGCAAACTGCCCAGAGTGCGGAGGCAGGCACCATGGCCATAACGAAGGAAGATCTTCTCGGTATGTTTCAGGACTTTAAAATGGAGCTCAGGAGGGATCTTAGCCAAGACATGAAGGCGTCCATGGATCAACTGCGGTCCAACCTCACAGAAAGGATGTCCTCCCTACAGCAAGATGTGGACTCGGTGGGCACGAGAGTGCTCGATCTGGAGACGCAAACTCAGGACTACGACAAACGTACCACTGACCTGAGAGAGGAGGTCCGGAACCTCCAGGACCAACTTCACCAGACACAACTCAAGGCAGAGGACCTTGAAAACAGGGCCCGGAGGGAAAACTTGCGGATACAGGACCTGGAGGAGGGAGTGGAGGGACCAGACTTGGAAGACTTCCTGGAGGGCCTTTTCTCGGAGGTCCTGAGTCCGCAGACTCTCAAAATCAAATTGAAGCGAGTCCACCGAGTGGGCAAACTGACGACAAGTGATAAGAAACGACCACGAGACGTGCTGGCCAAGTTTCACTCTCACAAAGTTAAGGAAGCTGTACTTCACGCAGCTCGGAAGAAGGGAAACATCTCCTTCCAAGGTCATTCCTGCTCCATCTATCAGGATCTAGCGCCAGTCACCCTAGCCAGGAGACAACAGTTCAGACCCATCACCTCGAAGCTGCGCAACGACAAGATACGGTACAGATGGACATACCCATTAGGGTTGAGCTTCGAGTTCAACAACCGACAGCGCCACGTCACCGAATTGAAAGATGGGTTGGTCCTCCTGGGCCTTTCCTCTGAGGAGCCGGGCAATGCCCGCACCACCGTGCAGGGGTCCACGCTCGGGGGCCCTCTGGCTTCTCCCTGGTCCACAGGCTTGCGTAGACTCCGCAGGTGATCCAGGAAACCAGTAACCCCTCAACTTAGTCCTCATCTGCGCAACTACACCCAACAGTCCTGATGCATCGTCGAGATTAGGAGGCGACAACTGCCCGCCTGTGCTTCCCTGATGACGATATCCATTATCACCAGCGCTCACTGTGGGTTCGCTGGCCCGGCATCCCGAGACGCTTGCTGAAACGAAGCCGGGCCCGCCACTCGAACCTGGTTGCTATTCCTGCTGGCTCAACACAGATTCGAGAGGATACCCGCTCACTGACGTGAAGACTTTTGCCCTTCGGTGAGCCCCGACACACTCTACAACCTGAGGCCGAAGGGTCGGCCTGGCTGGGGAGTACCCTTGCTGCGGCCTGACCTTACTCTTGCGAGCCCCGAGCCCTAGAGCCCATTGATGCTACCGGGCCTTGTCTCTTTGGCAGACGCCAGTGGGCCAGCGAACTAACTAGGAGTCTATACCTATAACTGAGGGCTAGGATTCCACACTACTGTAAGTTGTTTCTTAGATTTGTGGTCTCATTATAGCCATTCAAAAATGTAACCCTAAGTTTTGATCGGGATGGGCGTGGACGGGGACCTCGGTTAAACGGTCCCCCCCCCCCCCCCCCCCCAAGTCCTCGTGGGGAGTGCCTTTCCCCTACTGGGACCATGTTAGCGGTAACTCAACCGCAGTTTTTGATAATGTTTGTCACTATTTTGTTGGGGGAAGGGGGGAGGGTCGAGGAGGGAGATGGTGGCGGCTCCTTAATGTTACACCTTGCAGGTTTCATGTGTTCCAACATCCTCACTAGCAACACTCATAGGTGGGACATTCTTCTCAGGAGATTTACCAGATATTACGGCAGGGCAGGACAGTTCGCACCACCAAGAGAGGCAGAGACTCCCTTACTAGATAGATGCCTATCACCATTGGCTCATGGAATGTCAAGGGCCTTAATTCGCCCCAAAAACGCCAAAAGGTCTGGAAATATCTTACCGACCACCACCTTGACATAGTGGCTATGCAAGAGACCCACCTTGCTAGAGCCGAGGACACCCGCTTCCGACACAAGCAATAACCTCTGATATACAGGTCCTCTGCACTCACGAAACATAGAGGGGTGGCTCTCCTTTTTCACTCCTCCATTAAATTTTAGCCAATGGATATTCAGACCGATAAAGAAGGCCGCTTAGTCATGGTCAAGGGCCTCTTGATGGGCAAATGTTGTACATTTGTGGCAGTATACGCGCCTAACACAGGTGAGACGGCCTTTTTAAACGCACTAACGGGGAAAATTCAAGATTTCGCGGAGGGACCTACGATTCTCCTGGGAGATTTCAACCTGACTTGGCAGAAGGACTTAGACAGCACTCATCCACAACGTTCTGACATGGGCACATTCCCCGCAGACACTAAACAAAACATGCAGGACCTTGGACTTCTAGACGCCTGGCGCACTATATACCCTCAATCCCATGACTGCACTTTTTATTCACACGTACACCATACGTATTCCAGACTTGATTACATTTTTATTAGCCAAAACTTGTTAGGCGTGCTGCAGGAAGCCAATATATTTCCCCTGTCGGTGACGGACCACGGCCTAATCTCAATATGCCTGGCCTGGAGCTGCAATGCCTTGACTGTTCCCAAGTGGTATTTTCCAGCACCTCTTACGCGAGACAGAGTGCTATGCACAGAGCTGAGAGAATCTATAGCGGACTGTTTTTTTAACAACAACCCCGCAGACACATTTGGGATACGTTTAAGGCAGACTTCAGAGGGAAATGCATTGCCCTGAACTCGGCATTAAACAAACAGCGGACTAGGGAGACTCGAGAGAAAGAAGTAGCCACCACCGAACAAGCACATAAGACTAATCCCACCAGGGAGACTCTCCGCAATCTAACTGCACTGCGGGGCAAGCTTAGAGCCATCTATAATAATAGGGCGGAACTCACTCTCCTTAAACTCCGCCACTTATCTTACTCCAAGGGCAATAAGATTGGGAAACACCTAGCCAGATAACTGAAGGAAAAAAGAGAACGAGAATACATAGGAGGTATACAAGGGGAAAGTGGGGAGCTCACGCATAAAGATGGGGAAAAGGCTGATATCTTTGGTGCCTTTTATAAGGCCCTTTACACTAACGATCAGCGGGACACGAACACGCAGAATGAATACCTCCAGACATTACACCTTCCACAGGTTTCGGCAGAGTGGAATAACACACTCACTGCCCCCATAACCTCTGAAGAGATAAGCGCAGCTATAAAAGCCCTCAAACCTCACAAGGCCCCAGGGCCCGATGGTTACACTGCTCACTTCTATAAAACGTTCGCCCCAGATCTACTTCCGCATCTCACAATGCTGTTTAACAAAATGGCGGAGGAGGGAGAGACCACTAGATCAATGACTGAAGCGGTGATCTCGGTTATACCTAAACCAGTGAAAGACCCCCAACTATGTGCTTCATACCGCCCCATTGCCCTTCTAAATCTCGACGCGAAGCTCTATTCCACCATTTTGGCGACACAACTTAACGATCTTATGCCCGACCTCATACACCCTGACCAGTCGGGATTTATCAAGGGCCGGCAAACCCACGACAACACCCGACGCATAGTACACTTGATAGAGAAGGCCAACAAGCGACAAATCCCTGCTGTCCTGGTGGGCCTAGACGCCGAGAAGGCGTTTGACAGGGTGGACTGGTCGTTCCTCTTTAATACCCTCAAAAGCTTCGGGTTCGCAGATAAATTCATTACTATGCTTCGGGCCAACTACGTCCGACCTTGCTCTAGAGTGCAAGTCAACGGAATACAATCAGCCCCACACTAGGGGCACCCGTCAGGGATGCCCTCTCTTGCCCCTACTGTTCGCCCTTAGTATTGAACCTCTGGCGATGGATATCAGGGCTAACCCAGAGATTCGGGGAATCCCCTTCAGTGGTGAGTCACACAAAATCACGCTTTTTGCAGACGACGTCCTCTTGTCCCTCTCCGAACCAGCTAGGTCTCTCCCACCTTACATGGAGCTAGGGAGATTTGAGGCACTGGCGGGTATCAAGATTAAACTTGGCAAGTCATACATACTCAATCTCACTATACCACAGGCAGAAGCGTGCGACCTACAGCCACATACCCCTCTCCAATGGGCCACTTTCTCTATACAATATTTGGGGGGTTCAGCTAACGTCCAGAGTCGAGGACCTCTTTAAGGCTAACTTCCCCCCGCTCTCACCCTCATTCAGACAGATTTGGTGAGATGGAAACCTCTTTTCCTCTCTTGGCTGGGGAGTGTACACGCCGTTAAAATGACCCTCCTTCCCAAGCTTCTATACCTATTCCAGGCTTTACCCATAGAATTAGAACGGGACTTTCTCCGCAGAGTTAAATCCATGATCCTCCATTACATCTGGCAGGGAGGGCGTGCCCGTTTCTGTTTCACAATTCTACGCCGGCTGCGGTCGGAGGGAGGAGTGGGACTACCGATCTCGCGTTGTATTATAAAGCTGCTCAGCTAAGAGTGTTGGTGGAATGGTCCAAGCCGGAGTCTGAAAAACACTGGTTACACATGGACTGCTGTGTGGCGGGAAGGCAAAAGACACACAATGGCTGGGTTCAAACTGGAATGGCATGGTGAGCAAAAAAACGATGGATTTAGGCCTAGATCTCTTTACTGGGGTGAATGTATGACATTGTTCTGCATTCTGTCCATCAACTGTTGTTTTTGCATTTGTCACCCCGAGTGGGACGGGTATGCTCAGACTTGAGTCCCGTGCTCTCCATGCCACTGGAATCAAGCTATCCTGGCTGTAGAAGGGTGACACCCCGAAACGGTCCTAGGATGCTTGTTTCAAGTCCAGGGAGGACCTAGCTTGGCAGTTCGGGCTGGACTGTTCCCATGAGGCACAGGGTCAAGACTGATTTGCATATGGCTGGGTTCAAACTGGAATGGCATGATGAGCAAAAAAGCGATGGATTTAGGCCCAGATCTCTGTACTGGGGTGAATGTATGACTGTTCTGCATTCTGTCCATCAACTGTTGTTTTGCGTGTGGCGGGAAGGACCATCTGGGACTTGGCGTGGCGACCCAAGAAAGCTAGACCCAAGAATGCATACCTTAGCACACGCACCACTCTGAGAGTATGGGACTTGTTAGCGGGCGACGAGCGGTGGGCTTCGTTCCCTTCACGCCTCTCCATTTTAACCCGCCCTTCCCTCCGGCCTTGTACGAGGGCCCTTTTGATGCCTGGAGGGAGGGTGGTTGCTTGGCCCTGACACACCTTTTTCATAATGCGGACCCCCCTGTCATTTGAGAATTGCAAATGAGATTATGGTTTGGAGAACATAGAATGATACCACTACACTCAGCTGTTACACTGGACTCTCACTCCACAGGTGAGGGAGGCGGCCACCCGCCCCCCCACGAGCTTTGAATCCTTCCTTGCAAAAGCCACCACCATGAAAGGGGTTATCTCGTTCATATACTCTCACCTACTTACCACTGCGCCTTCTCCGCGTCCACGTTACATGAACATGTAGGAGGGCATACTGCAGCGAGACATCTCAGACGGAGAATGGTCGCGTTTATGAACTGATTTCACGAGACTCAACCACTCCACAGAACTCCGAGAATCCCACCTCAAAACCATGATGGATTGGTACCTCCACCCCTCCAAACTCAAACAGATCTTCCCTAACACCTCTGATAGATGCTGAAGGGATGCGGGCTCCTCGGTGACTTCCAACACATATGGTGAGACTGCCCTATTATACGCCCATTCTGGGAAGAAATACGAGCACACATTAAAGAAATGTTAGGCTACCCTATCCCAACCGCCATGGCAGAAACCCTTCTAGGGCACAGCGACCCGGCACTCGAACACCAGACCCGAGCAGACAAGGCAATCATGTGGTTATGTATAGGAGCGGCTAAGGTGACCATAGCGGCCTCTTGGAAACGGAGAGAGGCACCGGCGATCTCCCTCTGGCCTTCTCGTCTGTGGAAGCTACTCAGCCTCGAAAGAATGGCTGAAATCTTCCGAGATAACTATAAAAATTTTGAATATAAATGGGGGCCGCTGGTTGCCTTTCTCTCACGGGGCTTGCCCTTGGCTGTCTGTCCTCCCACTGTCAGAGTATTGCATCTCTTTCAATTTTGACCCACCTAAGCCTACTTAACGTTGAACCCATTAAAGTAACTGAGCCGCCACCGTAATTGGTGGGGGGGGGGGGGGGGGGAGGAAGGGGGCAGGGGTTCTTATTATTCTTTTTTAGAATATAGTTCTCTTTTCAGGGTTTTTATTTACCGTATATTGCTCCTTCCCGTTGGAAGGGTTTATTAGAAACCCATCTCAAAAGAAAGATGGATGGGACAGCTAAATGTGTGCC
The DNA here is from genome assembly GCF_964204655.1 of Triturus cristatus. Classification (NCBI taxonomy): domain Eukaryota; kingdom Metazoa; phylum Chordata; class Amphibia; order Caudata; family Salamandridae; genus Triturus; species Triturus cristatus. The sequence goes on from NC_140590.1 coordinate 565,383,260, forward strand.
TTACCTGTTTCTAATGGACACTAGATCATGGACCGAACCCATATGATATTAGAAACTGTAACCTTTATATTTGCATCCTCTACGGGATAAGGGCCGGGACAATGGCCGGGTAACATGTTATGGCTTCAACCCTTATTCAGAGTTCTAAGGCAGAAGATCACTGCGTTGAGCAAGGTGATTGTTATACTTTTGAACTGTACTGGAAAATCTTTTCAATAAAAATAAGTTTGACAAAAAAAAAATACCATACCATAGATATTAAAACCACCTAATGAATTCTAATAATTTATAAAACGGTATTATCAATCATCAACCGCCAATTAAAATTCATATGCATAATATTAAAATTAAAACACCCAATATACATTATTTAAACCAGGCTTTTGTACACAACTCTACCAATGAAAAATATTTAGTTAAACACCCAATGGATTTGTTAGAGCTCCCAACAAAAAACAACGCGTAGCATCTTTAAGTCCTTGTAATTACAGAATAAAAAAATTACTTTTAATCCAACATGAATCTAAAGAGAATCCACATTGGTCGTTATCAATTAGGGTACTTTAATGGGTTTGCTGGGTGCTGTTATCTGATTGATAAGAAAAATGAAGATTTCTAATAGTGATTCACTGACATTGGACTGTTGGATACGAGTTTCAGCTCATTAGGAATTTTATGAAAAAAGCCAGTCCCCTTCATCTCAGTTACACTGCTGAGTTTATGCTGCTAATCTAATAAGCAGACCCCTCAGCCCTTGCTGATTTTGGTTCTTGCTTCTTGTTCCCAACAAACCAGGGTTCGATCTGGACACTTCTTGCCTCCACAGATTTTGAGCTTCAGAAGAGTATGTCTGTGGATACATTTGGTCCTGATATTAATGGAGAAGTTCAGAATAAACCAACCCACTCCAAACCATGAAAAAGTGCCATCCTGATTTGGTATTGAGAGCCTGCCAAGTTTGCCTTTCTGCTTAATTATGGGAGCGGGATGAATAAGTAGTGTGTCCAGGGTGGTGTCTCCATTAGGGCATTGCCCCACTCCTATTTCCCCCCACCCTACTCAATTAATGTGAGCAAACTACTAACATTTATTTAAAAGTGTTTTTACATTCTACCTGCGGCAGCTGCGTGCCAGTTGCATAATTGAGCGCCTTAGGCTTAGGCGGGTCCTAAGCCAGTGCAGGCCTGAAGGAGGTGGTCCTTAGTTTAACATTATTGACAGACACACAATTTGCCAGCTAGGGCACATGTAGGGTCGGCCGGCTGCCTTTCTCCAGCCAACCTGGCATGCACTCTAGAGGCCTCTCAGTCACTTCAACTGCACATTAGTGAGCCTGGGGTGACTCAAAGTCGCAGACCCCGGTCTCAGTAATGAGTGATGAGGTTGCTTGCACCTAACCAATTCAAGCACTGCAGTAGCAGCAGAAGCAGTGTCTGGATTGGCGTAGAGGCGCGGTGGTTTGGTCACCAGACAGGGCCCCTGCTCTGGTGCAGACTGTGTGTGCATGTGACGTGAGGTAGCGCGGGGGTGAGAGGAGTCTGTCTCTCTTTCCCCTTTTTAGGTCGAGGACCGTCCGGTCTGCCGAAGGCAGAACCGGAAGTCGGAGATTTAATGTTTTGGAGAAGAGGGACTTGAACCCGCCCCTCTTCTCCATTGGCTGGCCTCTTGAATGCTGGCCAGCCATTGGAGAAGAGGTCCGTCACTCCGAACAGGCCCCGTCCTTTTCGGATTCGGGGGCGTGTTTTTTTCAACTTTTCTAATTATCTCCTCCAGCCAATGGCAAGAGGAGAACACGCCCCCGAATCCGAAAGCGCCGCTGCCTTTCTCCGAGGCATTTCTGCTTCGCCTCGGAGAAAGGCAGTGGTCCCTTCCGATGTTATTACCTGACAAAAGTGACATGGACAGCAGACTCCTTTTCAAGAAAAAGACATTAAATATGAGCGGGTCAATAGCGGTTTATTTGGACCCCCACACGATCCCCATAAAGTAGTTTGCCGTTTATCACAGGATTATCGACGTTTATGAGTACAACTTCCGCCGCTTCTCTGATTGAGTGCGGAGCTTTGCTTCGGCCCTGACGCGTCATCCATCATATCCGAGAGCCTAACCTTGCAGTAAATGAACGACGAAGGCTGCTGCTTGTGTATTCATCTTTTCTCCTTTAAAGTTCGGGTCCGGAGAGGCAGAGGGAACACACAGCTGGGATGTTGGCGAATGTGCACTTTGTTCATTGTGCGCCGAGGATTGCATCAGACGCCCTGGGACACACACCGGAAACACACTGCACACATCGAGCCCCCAACACACACCGCCAACACACTGCACCGTGAGCCACTCAGCACCACAAACACACTGCACACATCAAGCCCCCAACACACACCACAAACACACTGAACACATCGAGCCCCCAACACACACCACAAACACACTGCACCGTGTGCCACCCAGCGCCACCCCCAGCGAGCCGTGAACCCCACATATATCAGGCAGAATACAATGGGGGCATGATCAGGAGGCAGGCCTACTGCTTTGTCGAGGTGTCACAACATTCATAATTGCAGAAATATGTCGTAATAATCCAACGTGAGCCCTTTAGTATAAGTTAGGACGGGGCCATCTCACACGGATTCTCATCCGGGCACGTGAGACCTGCTGATGACAATGATGGTCAACAAAGCATTTCAATGTCCAACGGAAAGCATGCATGAGAGCCGAGCCTCCTAAACATGTCTAAGTGCAACTTTACAACTCCTTGAACAGAGATCCCTCCGCCCCGGAGCCCTCGGACGCAAATCAGGCCTCGGAATGCTTGAAACTAAGGGCAGATCTCCAGGGGCCACTGCCACCCACCCCAAGAGATACCGGGGACGCGGGCATCCCAACGCGAAGGCGCCTTCCATGAAACGGGGGGCACCAGCATTCTGAGTGCCCCCCCCCAACACTTCCAGAGCAGCCCTGGGGGGGGGGCTGCCCTCGGGCGGTATGGCAAATGAGTGCCACCCGGCACAACAGACCGAACAACAAAAGAGGACGAGGCATTCCTTCAAACCCCAACTCGTGAAATATAAATAGATTTGATCAACAACCCATACACAGAGACCTCTCTTAGAAGCGAGTATCAAAGTGAAAAAGAAAACAAGGCAACACTCGGCGAATACAAGAACAAGCATTTACAATACAATGGTCTCGGCATTGGTAAAGTTAGAGCTATTGGCATTGCTCATGACATTATTTTTGTTTATGTTTTTGTTTTTAAAACCTTTAAAGAAATGGCATTGTTATTTACAATGTCAATAGCTTAATCACTCTCAAATGCGAGACCTATTGCATTTGCACCCATACACAGAGCCACACACACTGATTAAGCTATTGACATTGTAAATAACATGCCGTTTCTCTACATCTTTTAAAAACAAAAACATAAACAAAAACAATGTCATGAGCAATGCCAATAGCTCTAACTTTAACAATGCCGAGACCGTTGCATTGTAAATGCTTGTTGTGTGTGGCACGAACAGAGACAGGCGTTGTTGGTTGCTACGGGCCTACGGCACGCATTTGAAAAGAGCTACCACAGCAGGTAAGTAAATTTAATAGTTATTTGTTGCTGGTGGCCATGGAAAATACACAATGCCAAAACACCAGCGTGTGTGTGTATGCTGTAAGACAGGCCAGACATGGCTGCACAGTGTATGTGGATGGTGTAGCGCCAGACATTGCTTTTGAGGAGCACATCATTGCGATTGTGTCCACAGTTACTCTGTACAGCAACTAAACAAAAAAGCAATAGGCAAAGCTCTGAAGTAGACCAAAGTCAGAGTCAAAAGGAACAAAAAGCTGACTTTCCTCCTACATCAGACAAGGAGCTTGTGTGAGACCGGTCTACCACCAAGGCCAGTCTGGCTGTCCCACCACAAATTTGTTTCGATTGTTAACTTTGTAGGTCCCTCAAAACCTGTTTTGAATGTGCCTTTGCATACTGTATATAGTTTGGATTTCTAATTGGCTAATTTTATTTTGCTTCTGAGAGCTTAAAATATTACATAGATTATTAAGCGTGTGGCTTATGAATTTGAGGGTATGTACAAAATGACTGCCGCAGTGCAACACATTTGCTTACTTTTCAGGGCTGTTTTTAGCATCACTACAGAACAGGGGGAGGGGTTGCTTCTTTTGAACTATCCAACAACACGGCATTTAGCCCCAATTCTAGGCTATCCCACTGGGTTTCGGTTGTTTCTGTGCTAGATCTACTTGTAGTCAACATGCGGTGTTGGATATGGGTTCTTTGATTGATTTATTTATGAACTGCATAAAGAGAATTCGGTCTATGAAATTTCGCACGCTCCCATGAAAGGACAAGCGTGGGACATCTGCACCCTCAGATTTATGGCCCAAAAAATTCCACAGAAAGGGCAAAGTGGAAGACCAGCTGGTGACATATGTACAGAATTCTGATACCTACCAAACAGCATCACCTCAAGAGGCACCACTTGCCGCATGAACTTGCAGCTACGCTCCCTAAAAGATTGCAGCCTTAGGTATTCGAGTACCACGACCAAATCCATATTGAATTCACCCAATATCCTTGTATGCTATAATTAGTTTATTGCTAACACGCATATACCCCTATAGTTATTAACGCGTTATATATATATATATACATATATATATATATATATAAAATTTACAACAGTAGCCTAATACAAGGGTAAAGCAAGTTACAGTTATAACAATTAAGATCAGACATTTGCATCGGTAGCTGCGGCCAGGACAAATGCAGCCGTTGGACAAGGGATGTACACGGTTCAAGCATCGATTATGATGGTGGGGAAACACAGTGACAGTAGTTTGTCTCCTGGATAGAGTACTTGCGTATGGTCGAGGGTGATTAACCCAGGTGTCTCTCAAATAGTGAGGAGCTTGAGGTCCTTTTTGAAGTTGGCTATGCAGGTTGTAAGGCAAAGAGAGGGAGGTAAGGAGTTCCAGATTCTTGTGACACTACCAGAAAATGACTGGCTCATGTACCATTCTCGACTGAAGGTGGGGGGGCTCCAGGTGCAGGGATTGGGCATTTCTGGAACCCATATTTGCGCCTGAGATTTTCAGTTTCTCACACAGATAGGAGGGTGAAGAGGAATGCAGCGCTCTGTAGGTAATGTAGGTGGTTTTGAATTGGGCCCGATCTTAGATGGAAAGCTATTGGAGGCTTAGCAGGTCTGGGGAAATGTGGGCACATTTCTTGAGACCTCATACAAAGCGCGCTGCTTAATGTAGTATTGCTCTCAGTGGGCCTAAATGAACTTTTGGAATGCCTAAGAGAAGGGCAATTCCGTAATCTAGTCTGGAGATGAGATTTCTCCACAGTTTTGAGATCTTGCTCTAGGATCAGTTGTCTGATGCCCCACAGCTGCCTGAGTTGGTGTTGTACACTTTGGCCATGGCTGTGGAGGTTTAGATGATTGTTAAGAGTGATACTAAGGGATCTAGCACTCAGGACAATAGCAAGGCAGCCATCCAGTACGGGAAAGTTGACCATCCATTCCTGTCCTGGGTTTTTTTATTTCAGAGGTGAGATCAATAGAAATTCTGTTTTAGTTGGGTTGAGTTTTAGATGATGGTTAGACATCCAGTTTTTAATTTTTAAGAGCGTGAATGAACGGAGGCCAAGGACTTCAGGGAAGGAGATTTTCCTGTATATTTGAGTGTCGTCAACATAGAGGTGGACGAGAATCCCAGCGTTTTTGAGAATAACACATAGTGGTTCTAGGTACAGGTTAACGAGGGTTGGGGAGAGGATCGGGCCTTGAGGGACCCTTGTGTGAACATTAACTAGTCTAGAGAACGAGCTGCCAATTTTCTCAGTTTGCGAGCTGTTGGTTAGGTAAAAGGAAAACCAATTGAGGACTGTGCCTCCACAGCCATGCATTGTTCAAGAGTGTGAAGGAGGCCCAGATGGTTGACCGTGTCAAATGCAGCAGAAAATTCCAGGAGGCAGGAGTTACCATAGTCAATGATTCTAAGGGAGTCATCAACTATTTGTAGGATTGCAGTTTTTATACTGTGGCCCTGGCAGAAACCTGATTGGAGATAGTCTAGGAGGTTGTTTGTTTAAATGTGTGAAGTGAGCTGAGAAGCAATACAACTTTCAATGGCTTTGCCTAAAAATGGAAGTGTGGAGACTGGACGGTAGTTGTTCATGTGCTCGGGGTCGATTGATTGTTTTTCAAGAGAGGAGAGACTTGACCCACTTTTAGTCGTTCTAGAAATAGGCCCAGTTGAAGAGCAGCATTGACCAAGTTGGTCCATATGGGGGAGTAGGTGTGTGGCAATAGATTTGCTGAGAGACCTTGTAATGGCGTCCTGAAGGTTGTTCATAGCTTAGATGCTGTAAAGTTAAACTAGATCAGCTTCATGTCTCAAAAAAGATGCACAGTTGTATCTGCCCTCTCATTTTATGCCTCCATATTTTAAGCGCGTCTTGGCAGTTCTAGACACTACATGCGTAATTGTTGAGGGACAACTGGCATTAAGAAAAGTCTGTCCCTGTCTGTGCCTTTGAAATCTCTTCGCAATGGTTTTATGCCATCGGTATAATAAAAGCAACCAGCAGAGGGCAATGTATGTTTCTTAAAGAGATATCATTGCTCACTCCTGAGCTAAGCACATGTCCTGATTTGGGTCAACATAGCGGCTGCTTGATTGACATAGAAAGCGCCATGCATGGCTGCCATCTCTTGATCCCATTTTCCTATAAAGTGCCAGTATGTTTTGTGGGATTTTAAAGTTTAAATGCAAATTGTTGACTCTGTAATGTCACATGGCTTGTAATCTAAAGGAGCTGCATGTCTCAAACCTATGTACTCCTTCGGCAGTGCTATCAGCTGCATGTCCTGGGTGCCTTTTTCGGCTTGTTAGTTTGAGCATTCGAGACCTGTTGTAATTTCTCATGTTGGCTTAAAGCCATCCCCCTGCTTTTGATTTGCTTGTTTCATTGTCCTTTAGAAATCCTTGCTTGCTTGTGGTCAGCCATGCCTCTTTGTTCCTCCTTTTTCCCTTCTGTTCCTCCCATGCAGCAGGGACTAAGTACTGTCTCGTTCCGCTATGGCTCTTTATTGTGTTCTTGGGGGGACTATTTTTTCTTTGTTTCCTGGTCTACTATTATTTGCCTGTGTTCAGCTTTGGAGGCAAAGCTGCTTACATGTAAATATATCATTCCTCCCTCCCATCTCCTCTTAATGCTACAATTGTGTCCGTACAGCATTCCTCTCTGTTCCTCCCACTCTGTTGATTGTATTTATTCAACCTTTTTATATTTTTCGATGTGTATGGCAATTAGGCTCGTTTTTGGTAGGGCATTTGGTTCGTTTTGGGCGTCCTTTAATGGGGGAATGGGCTTGTTTTATTTGTTATTATTTCTTTAGTGCACTTTTCATAAGCGCTGCTTATGTCGTGCTGTCATATGCGCATTCCAGACCGCAATGCTAATCCTCCTTCGTTTTTACAACAGCCACTTTTGGACACACTAATTATTATATAGATTTGAAGAACCGAACTCTTGCGATTTCTTAATAATGCCCCAATGTTTTAGCCACATGAGAACATTCAAGTTTTTAGATTTAAAAAAATTAAATAAAACGTCTCCAACCCGCATTCAAGCATTAACGTTTGAAAAATGCAATATACAATGCAGTTAAGCTTCATCTTTGCTATTTCAATATGGCCACTGGAACTTATACTTGCTGCAGCAGAGCCGTTTTCTTTGTCGATTATCATCCTCTCCCCTCTGCTTTCGATTATCTTCGGTAGTTTGAGTTCTGCATGCCGGGATACTGGAGGAACCGATTCATGGAGGCATTTGCTGTTGTCTTGTTCTATTTACAATCCAGCAGCTTTCCTTGCACGGAATGGGAAAGCCTCCTTTCCCCTATTTGCTTCTGGCTGTTGTGGCTACCGGAATCAATTTGCTGATGGAGTCTGACTGTGAGACATCATGCTCAGCCCTTTGCAGTATTAACTATTTGTTTATGTTATTCCTGTCCTCCTTTGGCTGATGAATATTTCTTTATTCCTTTAACCAAGTGGGTGTGCGTTTTTATTCCCCTCCAAAACAATGTATGCATCTTGGTCGAATGCTCTGAAGAGAACCAAGCACCCCTCTTCCCCCCCCCCCCCCCCCCCCTCTCTCTACGCAGCCATCTTCCTTAAAAGCATTCTGAATCTAAGGTACTTAATGACCTCCCAAATGCGTGCAACATCCTGCTAGGGGAAAACACAGCAGTTGATCATTTCAAAGCATAATAAAGTGGCCTAAAGATTGGAACACATAAACTGCTTGAGTGAAGCGAATAGGTATCAAGGTGCTATTTTACCGCATCACATGTGGTAAGAGCATGTTGTTTTACTCCATTTCTTTTTGCAGCAGTGCCAGTGAGAATCAACATTCATTCTTTCCTACTCGGGTAAAAAGGTGGGAAAGCCCACAAATTCATGCAGACAGCCGAGTCATCAAAATATTCACGACGTCCGCCAAAACATATTTTCCTTTCCTTGTTCTGCGTTTAGTTACGATCTGTTCTATCTGACGAAAAAACAGGAATTTCCTATTTTTTCATTACCATGCTGTATTTGGAGCCATTGACAAAGGTAGTTTTGGTCATAACTATGTTAACAGCGAAAAAAACTCTTTTTACAACTGCTACGAATTCGCAAAGCGATTCCTGGGTAGCATAAATGATTTCACTACTGTTTATTTTTCTGCAAAAAGTGCAGAGAAATCCATATTAGTAAATCCTACTCAAATTGTGGAATGTTGACATTCTAAGGCATGATTTACCTTGCACATTTGGGAATGTGCACAAACATGTAACTCTTCTTCAAAGTTGGGAAAGGGAACATATCATCCCAGATTTACTGGAGGAGTAGTGAAAAGCTTTCTCAAGGGGGGGGGAAATGTTTCCCCATAGCGAAAAAAATGGATTTTGCAAAGAAAACTCAATTCCCCTGTGTGGAGTACTATGCTATGTAAAACTCGGCACACAGTAGTAAGACTAGAAACCTAATCCCAGCATAGGGTTCCAGGCCTAATGCTTGTCATGTTTGTGGATAAAACAAAAACCTGAAAGTGCACTCAGGCAGATATGTGATTTTTTTTAAAATGTTTTTATTGTTTTCACAACAGTTAGAACATGAGGACATCGAGACAGACCGTGCTCAGAAATCTTATACCAAATTCCCACCCAATTGCATAATGTCACAATCAATCCCACCGTTAATGCAGAGATAAGGACCGCGTCTCCCCCGCTCCCCAGCCCCCCACAAACCAACTTAACCATCGGAATCAGAGGAGTCTTCATCAGACACAGGCGGCGGATCACATATTTCTCCCCTGTACCTGTTCCATGCCCCCCAAACTTTGGCCCACTTGCGAGGGCATCTCCGCCTGATAAACACTGACCGCTCAGCAAACATGGCTGCGTCCATCTCTCTCTTCCACACAGACAGCAACGGCGCCTCCACCGCTCCCCACCTCTGGGCTATATTCCGTTTGGCCGTCATGATCCCCAGCGATACCCAGCCCTGCGCCTGACGGTCAAGATCATTGGGCTCCCACACATTCAGCAAACAGCGCCGGGGCTCCGGGACCAGTGATATCCTACACACCTGTGACATTGTGCGCAGCACCCGCTTCCAGAACACCTGCAGGATGGGACACTCCCAGACAGTGTGGTAAAAGGTTCCCTCCTCCCCACATCCCCGCAGGCAGAAGGGGTGAGTCGCTCTACCCATCTTGTGCAACAAGCGTCTGGTGTAGTACGAGCGATGCAAAATACGCAGCTGCACCAGCCGCAGTCGCGATGATATACCTGCCTCGCGCGGCGAGGCCAGCGCCTCACGCCACTCCGGATCATCAAAGTCACCGATCTCCGCAGCCCACCATTCCCTCAGGAGCCTCAAGGGGTCTGGCAAGTTGTTAATCAGCTTGCGGTACGTGAAGGACGTAGCCTTCTTTGGCATGTACTCCGTCAACAGTCTATCCTCTAACGGGGACGCCTCCGGAACCTGGGCGCCAGGAGTCAGTTGCGCCAGCAGTGCATGTTTCATCTGGAGGTATCTGAACCACTCTGAGGGAGCCAGCTCATAGTGCTGTTGTAAATATGAAAACTGGACGATCGCCCCTTTTTGCCACACGTCGCCCACCACCGAGATTCCGATATTGTCCCAAGCGTCGAAACCTTTGCTGTCCCTTAGACGGCCCAACTGCCTGGCGTCCCAAAGGGGCGTAAGTTGAGTCAGGACCCCCCGCCACCCCAACCTGGCCCCCGCCGCATGCCAGATAGCCACAGTTTGCCTAAGGGGGCCGATCAGGTGCGAGGCCCGTCGGGCATCATATAGAGGGGAGAGCATAGCCTTCTCCCCCAACACTTCCCTGTCCGCCTTAAATGCGGGATCAGACTGAGGCGCGTGAAGCCACTGGTTGATCACCTTAAGTTGCGCCGCCCAGTAATAGAGTTGGATATCTGGGAGCGTAATTCCCCCATCGTACCACCCTCGAACCAATTTTGATTGCGCAATGCGCGCCGGTTTATTTCCCCAGAGTAAGCTGGAAACCTGCGCCGCTATCGTGCGGAAGTAGGCCGGCGGCACCGTGTACGGGGTATTCTCCAACACATACAGAAACCGCGGCAGGGCCATCATTTTGAAGAGCGCGGTCCTCCCCACCAGAGTCCGAGGCAACGCTCCCCAGTGCTGCACATCCCGCCTGAGACGGTCCATCTGGGGGCCGAGGTTACGCCTGAAAAACTCCGCCTGATCCAGCGTCACATGCACCCCCAGGTATTTGAACGACCCCTCCACCACCTGCAGCCGGCATCCCGCCGGTAGCCTCGGAGGGGGGCCTCGCAGCACCAGGAGGAGCGATTTCGACCAGTTTATCGTATAGCCCGATGCCCGGCCAAATATGTCGCAGATGTTCAGTAATGTCAAGATGGAACGTCTAGGGGAGGACAGGTAAAGCAGTATATCGTCCGCATAGAGGGAGACGCGGTCTTCCCAGTCGGCGGACCACCGAAGGCCCCTCATCATGGGCTCCCACCGTATCCAAGCCGCAAGCGGTTCCAGCACCAGGGCAAAAAGCAGTGGTGACAGTGGGCAGCCCTGACGCGTGCCGCGCGCCAGTGGAAAATCCTCCGACATGTGTCCGTTGGCCGCGACATGGGCCAGCGGTTTAGTGTAGAGGAGCCGGACCCAGGCTCAAAATTTCGGTCCAAACCCCAGGTGCGCCAGCACCGCAAAGAGAAAGGGCCATTCCACCATGTCAAACGCCATGCGCGCGTCCAGGGAGAGAATGACAGCCGGTTCCCGTAATCGCTCCACCCGGGCCAGCACACCATGCAGCCGTCTCAGATTATGGGATGTACTTCTCCCGGGCATAAAACCCGATTGGTCCGGGTGCATTATGTCAACTAAGTGGGGTGTGAGCCGGATGGCCAACAACTTCGCAAGGATCTTGGCCTCTGCGTTGATCAGCGAGATGGGACGATAAGAGGTACATTGGTCTGGCGGCTTACCCGGTTTCGGTATCACCACAATGGTGGCCGTCCGTTGGTCAACGGGGAGCTCTCCCAACTCCAGGCTGTGGGTGAACATGTTTAGCAAATGCTGGGCCAGTGTCTCCGGCAGCCGCTGGTAAAGCTCTATCGGAACACCATTAGGCCCTACGCCTTACCGGGCCGTAATGCGCCAATAGCCGCCTGTAGCTCCTCCAGTGTGAGCTCGGCCTCCAGAGTCTCCCGGGCCTCCGGGGAGAGCTTCGGCATCTGCAGGTCTTGGATATAAGTCAGCGCCACCTCCACTGACATGGAGGAGGTGGAGGAGTACACTCCCCGAAAGTGCTCCGCCAGGGCGCACACTATGGCCCGTGGGTCCGCCGTTGTCAGCCCTTCTGCAGTGTCCAGTCGCGCAATGCTTCGGGAGCCGCCGTCACGTCTGTCAAGCCACGCGAGAAGCCTACCAGTTTTATCGCCTACATCGTAGACTGTGTGCCTCGAGGCGCTGTCTGACACGCTCACTCAGGTGTTCCTTGTACTTCGTCTGTATCACATGTAGGTCGCGCGAGGCCTCACGGGAAGGGGCCTCGGCCTGACGGGCCTCCGCCGCCCGGAGTTCAATTTCCAGCGACCTCAGTTCTGCTATCTGTTCGCGCTTGTACTCCGCGACGGCGGCCATCGCCTGGCCCCGCACCACTGTCTTATACGCCTCCCAAAGAATCGTAGGGGAGTCGACCGAGGCGGCATTTTCATGAAAGTACAGTTGCGACGCTCGCGTTAGTGCCTTGCCAATCTTCGGCAGACGCAAGTAGCTGGGGCGTATCGGATAAATGCGGCGACGCATCATGTGATAGCTAGTGTATTGCAAAAGGATCGGGGAGTGATCAGAGATACCCCTGGGTCTAATATCTATACTTGCAATATTTTGGAGGCAACCCGGAGAGCCCAGAAAGTGATCAATGCGGGTTAGACTATTATGCACCCCGGAGTGGTACGTGTAGCACTGCGCCGCTGGGTGGTGCCGCCGCCAGAGATCTGTGAACGCGATCGCCGCCGCAAAGCAAGCAAGGCGGGACACCCCCCCACCCCGCGCACGAGGCGGAGACCGGTCAGTGAGGTCATTCATCACCGCATTAAAATCGCCCCCCAGGAGCACCTCGCCCTCCGGTAGTGCAAACAGAAATTCGCTAAGCGCCGGGAACGCCACAGCATGCAGCCCAGGCGGGATATAGACAGACACTATGTTGAGGGGCCTCCCCTCCCATTGAGTGTGAGCCGCCGCAAAGCGCCCGGCCCCGTCCGTGTGCACACTGATCACGATGAGGGGGGTTGTCTACGGTATGCCAACCCCCCGGGACCCCGAGGTGAATTCCGAGTGTGCCACCATCTTATACCCCCACCTGTCCAGCGCTTTAGTAGTGGTGCCTGTGAGATGGGTTTCCTGGAGTAAGACCACTGCCGGAGCGCACCGCTTAATACTATGCAAAACCAGGCCCGCTTGATCTTGTCTCCCAATCCCCGCACATTCCACGTAAGCAGAGAGAGGGTCTGCACCGGGGTCAGAGTGGTGTCATGGGGTGTGTCATGCGTCGAGTCAGACATTACGGTGGCTTTAGGACAGGACGGAGCCGGATGTGGACATTACGGGGTGAGACATAGGACGCGCGTTGGGATCGCGCTTGGTGTAGATCGTGAGCCTGTGTCCTCCAAAACCCAAACAAAAGAACATAACTAGTAAACTTTCCCCAATCCCCCAACCCCCTCCCTGCCTCCCTGCCACACGGACTCAAAACTGCCCACCACCCCAACTCAGCAGAGTGCTCAATCCCCATAACCCCAACCAGTACTTGCGCTTTAAGGAGCGTGGAGTCCGAGGAAGACCATGACATCCCCAATCCCCAGGTCCCATCGTTCATGCCCCGTGGCTGTAGAAAGCAGGCCGGTCCAGTAGCGCCGTGCCATGGATGTCAGTCCCGAACTTCGCCCAGGGCAGTTCGGGCCAGGATTTCATCCGGTAGGTTCCTCCCGAACCTCCTCCAGTCGCCGGTCATGACCATCAGAGTCTTCCGCGCTGCCGAGGTGCCGCGTCCTGCGGCTCGAGCGCCCGGCGCCCTTGGCCGGTCGCCACCCCTCTAGCCAGTCATGAGCCTCCTCAGGCGTGTCGAAGAATACGGTTTTGCCCTCCGCCACCACACGAAGCCGCGCCGGGAAGAGCATAGCGTATGGGAGTTCCTGGGCCCTCAGTTTCTTCTTGACCTCCAAGAAGCTTCGTCGCTGTGCCGCCACCGCCGCCGTATAATCCGGGAAGAAGGACACCGTGGAGTTTTGGAGCCGGATGGGCGGCGCCACCCGCGCCGCCTGAAGAATAGCGTCCCTGTCACGGAAGTTGAACAGGCGGGCCAGGACCGGCCGCGGAGGCGCACCCACTCTTGGTCGGCCACCTGGTACTCTGTGGGCTCGCTCCACCGAGAAGAAAGCCGAGAGGCCCCTGGGCTGCAGCTTGGACTTGATCAAGTCTTCAACATAGAGGTCCATGGCTTGATGCCCCTCACTTTCGGGAATCCCGGTGATGCGCACATTATTGCGGCGGGAGCGCCCCTCCTGGTCGTTCAGCCGGGCCGCCATACGTTTGTTCTCCGTCTCCAACTGTGACACCTTTTGAAGGAGGTAGTTCGAGTCTTTGGTTAGGGTCTCCGTCACCTGTTCCACGTCCGCGACCCTGGCGGACATTTTCTGGAAATCCGCGCGAAGCAGAGACACACCTGTAGAGATTGACCCCACAGTGGATTGTACTTGCGTCAGGGCCGCCATAATGTCTTCGAGCGTCACCTTCGGCGCCTCCTTGTCCGCTACCACCTTCTCGGCCCGCACGCCCCGGTCCGGCAATGCAGGGGAGTCCTTGGTGTAGGCAAATTTATCAAGCTTGCCTTGCGAGGTCCCTCTGGCGCCCTTCCCGCCCATAGTCCCGACAGAAGGCGTCCTCAAACTCACCCTCCCTCGGACCGCTGGAGAATCGACGAAGCGGGGTGCGCACCCCAGGGTCCACAGCAGCGCCTCAGGCGGGACCGCGTCTGACACCGGGCAGATGGCGAGCGCTCCAGAGGTCCCACTGGCGTCGGTCCAAGGCAGTAGTGGTTGTGTCCCAGGCCTCCGGGACAGACCGCAGAGGTCGTGCTTCTGCGCTCACATGGTAGTCCCGCAGCAGGGGGCCGAACCGCAGCCCCAGGCCAGATGGTGCTCCTAGGATATGTGAATTTTTGCTTATATTGGTATGTTTTTTTTCCTGAATGCCCCCCTTGTCTTTTGCTGTAAAAGCTAATAGAGCAAAAGAATAGAACCCTTGCAAAAATGGTATATGGTGGAAATCAGCACCTTGCTACAAATACTCAACACCCAGGTACTTTATGTGATCTAGCCACAAGAAAACAAACGCTTGTCAAAAAATGTGTTCCACTACTTAAAAAACGCGATGGGCCAGTGCGTAGGTGCATTGGTTGTCAGTGTGTATTGAATGTGGCGTTCCAAATTTGCTACCGTGTAAACCGACTGAGGAGTGCTGAGAGAGACTTAAACATTGTAAAAGGTGTTGTAGGGCATGCCTATCATCTTTTAAGAGTAATACACCTCAACAGAGAGTCAGTGCCATCACAAACATGACAAGTGATTTTTTCCTCTCAATCATTTTCTTTAATGTCTAATTGTGCATACGTCAATGGGATAAGGAATCTTGTTTTTAGTTATTCCTTAACCATCAGAAAATAAAACCAAACAACCTTTCTTTTAGTCACTGTTTTCAAAATACTGTTTTATGTATTCTGCACAAAGGTGAACACTACACAGAACATGTAGTTGATTAAAACTAGATCACATTTGCATTTGTATATCTCATAGCAATGCACCTCGGTAGCCTGAGCTCTACTGGTTTGAAGCTCCTCCTGACATTGGTTTTCAGTAATCTACGTCTACAGTCTATCTATCATCATGGAAAACTTCTTCACTGTAACTAGCAAACTTCAGCATGGCTGGCATGCAGAAACAAGCCTTTGAGATGTCTTATTTGCAAACCTCAAAGGCTGGGCTGGTCTCCTACATATCTGTAGCCGGTTTTGACTGCAGGATATCAGGTAGAGTAGAGTCATCCCATGTGGATTAAACTTGCCGCACCCGGCCCTCTGTGACTATTGGCATAATGCTGATTTTAGGTGAAGATGATGGTCTGCTTCACTATGATGGGCTGCTAAGTCTGCCAGAATGACAACGTCATCCGTCCATCTGGACAAGCAACAGCTTACTCGGCTGTTAGGCACATCTGCGCCAGAATGTGTACCTTGACAAGGGGAAATTAGCCCTAGTCACAATCACTGGGGATGTCCTTTGAAGAAACCCTAGTCCATCGGAGGCTTGCGCTTTACTGGTGAGCAGCATAAAGTCACACAGGCAGCACCTTCATAGGGCTCCTGGCTATCTTGTCCACTGTGTGAAAACACAGGTTCGCAAGAAAGCTGAGCAAAAGTGCAGATGGCACAGGTGCTCATGTAATGAAGACACTTTTGACCCTTTTTGAAACAATAAGTGACCACGCCAAAAGATTTTCTTAGGAGGTCCTTGCCCACAGCCACTGCTGGTGTCATCCATTTCCTACATCAGTGAATGCAAATTGCTGGCAGCAGTTATGCCCATTAGCTTTGGTGCTAGGCTGCTATCGCCACCCTTTACTGCAAATAGTGTAGTTGGGGGAAGGGAGTGTGAAGGGGTGAGATCTGTTTTAATTTTTAGCATAGTTTCATAGTTTGCGCTTGTAGTATGTGCAACAAATCAAAACTTTGTTTATCTTTTGTGATACACAAGGGGTTATCTTAGCAGCATTGCACTTCTTTATACAAATGGGGTGCCATCCTTTCAGCTTTACAATGCAGTACTCGGCCTGTATCTAGCAGACATCACAAATGAATCCTTGTGGTTGGCCTTCTCTAGCCGTCTGTTGCCTCTTTGCACGCACGCCCTCCCTCCCGTCATTGCTTTATTTATTTATAAAGTTTTATATAGCGCTAGCTAGACCCGTGGGAAGCGGAGCGCTTTACATACACAAGGAAAAAGAAAAATTGCATAACATCGCAGGACAAGAGGATGCATAAAGATAGAAGCAAAAATATAATACTTATGTATCCAGTGACGGGAGAAAGACGCAGGTGGTTGACACAGTCAGATAATCACCATCCTTGAAGGTCCGAGTGAGGGGCGAGTCCATTAGGTTATTAATGCCTAGGTTGGTTGACTTGGTCGGTAAAGTATTGGTTGAGGAGAAGGATTTTCAGGTCCTTTTTGAAGCAAGAGAAGAAGGGGTTGCATCTGAGGTCAATAGGGAGTGCGTTCCACATCCTGGGTACGTTACCAGAGGACTGGCACTGGGTTGTTTTCTTTTTCCGTTTCGGAGGGATGAGAAGAAGTGAGTTGGTGTTTCTCAGAGTTCTGGATTTTCCTTCTTTTACTAGTTTGTTGTTTAGGTAGTTGGGGGATTGGGCATGGAGGGCCATGTGTGTGATGCAGGCCAGTTTTTAAATACATCTACCTTCCATGGGAAGCCAGTTGAGAGCGTTGAGAGTTGGTGAGATGTGTTCAAATCTTTTTACATCAGTTATGAGTAGAGCTGCCATGTTAAGGACTGACCTTAGTGGGGCTAGGTGAGCTTTTGGTGACCCTCTTAGGATGGAGTTTGCATAGTCCAGTTTAGAAAGGACTAGGGATTGTACAATTGTCTTGAGCTCATCTTGAGGAATGAAAGGTTAAATTTTCTTGAGGTGTTAGCGCACTTTTTGCAGAGTTCTTGATGTGGTCCTTCATTGACAAGTTCTTGTCCAGGGTAATGCCTAGTGACTTTACCAAGTTGGATAGGATGAGGGAGCAGTTTAGAGCATCAAGCTCCTTGAGCCAGTTTTGAATTGGTTGGTGGTTACTTTTCGGGGAGAACAGAATTAATTACATTTTGTCTGGGTTCAGTTTTAATTGGTTTGCATTAAACCAGGTTTGGATCTTGGTTAGCGTGACGTTGAGGTGTCTGACATAATTGGGTGATTTGATTTTGTAGAATATTTGTTTGTCATCTGCATATAGGTGGTATTGAACCCCTGCTTGTTTCAGAATAATTGCAAGGGGTTCCATGAAGAGATTGAAGAGGGATGGTGAGAGGATCGATCCTTGCGGGACTCCAAGTTTGACTCGTGTTGGTACAGAGAGGCAGGAGTTGATTTTAATCTGTTGTGAACGGTGCGGAAGGAAGAACGTGAACCATTCTAGCACTGTACCATTAATGCCAGAGCGCCTCTTCAGAGTCTCAAGTAAAGCTTGATGGTTTATTGTGTCAAATGCCGCTGATAAGTCGATTAGGATGAGGAGACAGGCTTCACCTTCATCTAAGGCTCTGTGGATATCATCTGCAATGTTGAGCATCGCTGTTTCAGTGCTACAACCTTTTCTGAAACCCGACTGAAAGGTGTCGAGGAGGTTGACATCATCAATAGGTTTGTTAAGTTGTTGGAGAACGCACTTCTCCAATGTATTAGCTAGGAACGGAAGGTTGGAGATAGGTCTGAGGTTGTTTAGCTCGTTTGGGTCGGCCTCTGGTTTCTTGAGTATAGGTGTGATTTGGCCAAGCTGAAGGGAGGCTGGGACACAACCTGATATGAGAGAGGAGTTGGTGATTTTTGTCCAGAAAGGGGTAATGATGTGGTTGAGTTGTTTTACTATTGTGGATGAGAGCGGGTCCATAGTGTGTGAAGTAGGCTTTAAGCGTGCAATTATATTGAAGACTTCGATTTCCGACATGAGTTCGAAGTTCGATCAATTAGCGTCACTTTTCAGTTGGAAGCAGGCCTGGTTGTCCGTGGTATTATTTCGATCTGTTTGCTCAAGGGTGGCTAAAGGTGGGCAAGTTGAGAGGAAGGGAGGATTTGAGGATTGCTCAATTTTTGTGACTGTATCTGTGAAGAAGCTGGCGATTTCTTCGCATCGATCTTTGGTGGCTTTTATTTCTTGTGGGGGTGTGCCTTTTTTTGACTTTTGACAATGTTGAAGAGTTCTCTAGGTCTATTCTTCGCCTGGTCTAGTTTGCTGCGGAAGAAAGTGGCCTTTTCTCTAAAAATTTGTTTTTTGTATGCCAATTGGGTTGATTTAAGTTGCGCTAGGTTAAGAGTCGAAGGGTTTAGTCTCCATGTCCTTTCTGATTGTTTGAGTTGTTTTCTTTCGTTGTTAAGATCCATGTTGAACCAAGATTTAGATTGGATAGATCTCAAATGTTTGAGTTTGAGTAGCGCTACTTGATCTAACACCTCTGTCATTGTGGAATTAGAGTGGGCTGTGAGATCATCAGCTGTCACATTGGAGGGTTGGGGTAGTAGATGGGCATGAACCTTGGATTCCAGTTCAGTTATGGGGGCTCCTTTGATGTTCCTGGTCCAGTACTTAGGTTTGTTATGTCGTATAGGTAGGTTTCTGAGAATGTGTGTCAATATTAAACAGTATGAGGTGGTGGTCAGACCAGTCAATGGGAAAAATCGATCTCAAGGAGACCAGTTCGTGTTTGGTGTTGATCGTCTCCAGAGTTGCTCCTTTGATGTGTGTTGGTTCATTGCAGAGTTGTTTGAGGTTGGTAATTTCAAGCAGGATAGAGAGGTTCTTGGTTGTAGTGTCTTCTGGGTTGTTCCAGTGGATATTGCAGTCACCCAGGAACAAGTCTTCCGTGTCTGTTAGGGAGAAACGAGTTATTAGGTCGGGTAGTTCTTCAGCGAAGAGGGTCTGTTCCCCAGGAAGAGGGTAGATGGTGTGAAATGTGATGGGCGTGGTGCCTTCGACTGTAATTTCAACACCTAGGTACTCAAGAGTCAGGTTTTCTGTGGATTTTAATCTGGTAAATTGTATTTCTTCTTTATGAATGATAGCTAGGCCGCCACCAGTTTTGATTGGTCTGTCGTGTCTGATGATGTTGTAGCCTGGAGGGATGAGAAGGTCTAGGATGGGGGTAGAATGGTAATTGAGCCAGGATTCTGTGAGGAATGCGATGTCTATTTCTTCCGGGAGTATAACTTCAGCAATATCTGTGGCATGTTGTACTGTTGATCTTCAGTTGAGGAGCATGCACGATCGAGGACGGGCGCCTCTGTGTTGGTGTGTACTGTATGTATTGAAGTGTATTGAGCAGGGGGTCTGGGCGAGAGGACAGGTCTAGGGATTCTATTTGTGCTCACTAAAACTGGGAATACAAAAGGGGCCGAGTTCCGGCTAATTTCGAGGTAAGAGTCGTTGATATCATCTGCTTCTTGTTCTTAAATGGGGCTGAGATCTCGGCTAGGTCGATGTGCCTGATTCCTCGTAGAATTGGTGGGCCATGGGGTGCCAAGTGGGGCCATGGAGGAGCCTGTATGGGGGGAATGTGTGTAGTTACCCGGAGTATGTGAGCAAGGTGGCTTAATCCGGTTGGGAAGGTCTTGCTGTAGGTGTAGGATATCTGCCGCTAGGGAGTCTATTTTCTGCTCTGTTCAGGTCAGTAGCTGGGTAAGTGTGCTGAAAGGGCATATTGCCTTTGTCGGGAGCATTGTATGACTAGGGTCTGTGGAAGGAGAGGGTACTAGGTTGTGAGATTGAGTAGCATCATTGGGATTAGGAGTGGGGATAGATTGGACGTGAGGAGTCGGGTCGTTGTTGCTTCTAGTCAAGAGGTTAGGAGGAGGTGTTGTGGGTCTTTGATCCAAGGGAGAGGAGTGAGCAATGGTAATGAGGAAGTCTGTGTCCAGGGGATTGGCAGGGTGATTAGAGGTGGGGGCGGTTGGGCATGTGGCCGAGGGCCGGGAGGGGGAGAGTGCAGTTGTTTGAGGGAGGTCATTGTCCGAGGGATTATCGCTGACGTTGGGTATGGAGATGGCTTGGGCAGGAGGAGTAGGGACAGTGGTGGAGTTGAGGATAGTTTGCAAGGGTAGAGTCGGGTCTCCTGAAGTTGAGGTGGGGGTGCCTGTAGTCAGTTCAGTAACGGAAGAACTTTAATTTGAGTCCGATCTGCCTAGTTCAGGGTCAGCCTTGTGGTGTTTATTAACTGTGTGTTTGCTGGGCCTGGTGGTATCGGTTGAAGCCATTGTAAAGGGTGTTTGACTGTGGAGTGTGATGGTAGGAGTAGTGAGATTATAATTAGTGATGGTGGATGTCCATGAGTTGTAAAGTGGGTCATCTGGGGAGAGAGATTGGGTCGGTTCCGGGTTTTCTGTCGAGTGGGGGAGGGGGGATTGCGTTTTGATGGTACTGATGGGTTAGAGAGGAGAGTAATGTTGGGAAGTGTCGATCAAAAATGGTGAGGTGCGGGTCAGTGGCCTGTATGTGAATGTTTCCTGTTCTGAACATGGAAATTGTGAGTTCCCCTTTAAAGGTAGGGGAGACTGTTGTGGAGATTTTTTCGCCATCGGGAGTATTTACTGATTTGGTGACTTGAAAGTGAAGAAGGAAGGTGTTTTTCCACTTAGTCGGGTGATTTGTGTAAAAGATAAAGTTAGTTTTCATCTTGCCATTAGTCGTGGTGTGGTAGTTGTCTACTATAAGTGTTTCCAGGTGTTGTTTTAAGGTACTGTGCTTTAGGTTCTTTTTAGCATTACTGGTCAGATTTTCTGGGTACTTTATGGACCAAGAGTTGGATCTGTAACGCCCGAGTCTAGGGTTCCGGGTGGGGTTTTGCGGGTGCATAGTTAAAGACTGAGAGTTCAGGCTCTATATGGATTGTTTGCGCATTTGCGTCTTGTTGGGGTGAATGATTGGACTAAATAATGAGGGAACTGCGATTGGACTAAATAATGAGGGAACTGCCAATTATAGATCAATCCAAGATGGTTGCTATCTTCTTTGTGCAGAGGTTTTCTATTTCCATGGAGAGAGCTAAAAGGTCACTCCATGTATGATTATGTAGAGAGGTGAATGGTAGCAGGTGTGGCCTGCAAGCAGCAGAGACTACTGTGGAGGTGAGGCAGAGAAGTCCAGCATTGGAAAAAAACAGTACCAGGGAATCCTGACCGATGTGGTGTGGGGTGCTCCCATGCCGACGCCGTCATCACAGGCCGGCCTTCATAGTCACTGGGGGGACAAGTTGATCATCGAGGGAATCCTGCTATGTCTCAGGAGAACTAAGAATCGTTTGTGGGAGAAGGATTTAGGCTCTTTTCTAGTAGCGCTGCTGGTGTTTTATTGAGCCCACATAATATGTCCCGCAATTCCTTTGATTTAGTTGAAGAACTATTGCACAAAACCATAACTAATCAATCCTCAATGAAGATTTCCAGCCTTCCATTCATTTGGTGTGGTGAAGGGCTAGTAGGAATGTACCCATGCCAAGATTGCTGCCGTTCTTCCTGCGCCCCTGCTTAATAACTCTGTGAACAAGTGCTGCTTATTTTTTAATGCTAACCAATGCTTCCATTTCTTACAATTCAAAAGACAAACACATAGGTAAAATATGTTGTCATTTACAACTCCAATAGCTCAAAATCTCCCAAAATGCTGGACCTATTGCATTGCAAATGCTTGTTTTTGATGGCCCAGTTGTCATTCAGTCGGCACCTGCTATAATAGCCACACTGTGTCTTGAGCCCTCTATCACCATAGTGCAGCTAGTCAAGAAAGGAAATGCATATAGTTGCAAGCGTCCTGTGTAAAGTTTCTGAGCTGTTTTAGGCTTTTGGTTTTAGCATGCTGCACAGCTGCACAACAAAGAGTGCTGTCCAACGCTTATAGTTAACTTGTTCAAGTGACATATATCATCCCAAACTGCCTGTACCAATTGCGGAACCAGGTCACGATGCCCTCTATCTCCTTAGGTTGATCGATAAAACAGCTGTTTTACTGATGTAATATTGTCAAAATGTGATTTACATGCGAGCGCGAGGGGAGCCTGCAAGCATTTACAGCCTGCCTGACTCCTCCTGAGCCCCGACCTCAGCCCTGTGTGCTATCTTTATGGCCTGGCAAATGGCTTGCATGCAGCCTACACAATAAAGGGCTTACATTTTACTGCCGGCTTTCAGTAAACCCGTGAGTTTGTCAGGACATAAACTAACACAAGCATTTGCAATGCAATAGGTCTCGCATTTATAAGAGTTTGAGCTATTGGCATTGTAAAATTACAATGCCTTTTATTTATGTTTTGGTTTTAAAACAAATAAAAGGCATTGTCATTTACAATGTCAGTAGCATAAACTCGCATAAAAGCAGTGTGCGGCGTGCAGCAGTGTGCGGCGTGCAGCAGTGTGCGGCGTGCAGCAGTGTGAGGCGTGCAGCAGTGTGCGGCATGCAGCAGTGTGCGGCGTGCAGCAGTGTGCGGCGTGTAGCAGTGTGCGGCGTGCAGCAGTGTTTCGTGTAGCAGTGTGAGGCATGCAGCACTGTGACGTGCAGCGGCGTGCAGCAGTGTGCGGCATGCAGCAGTGTGCTGCGTGCAGCAGTGTTTGGCGTGCAGCAGTGTTTCGTGTAGCAGTGTGAGGCATGCAGCACTGTGGCGTGCAGCGGTGTGCAGCAGCGTGCAGCAATGTGCTGCGTGCAGCAGTGTCGTGCAGCATGCAGCAGTGAGTAATGCAGCAGTGTACAGCAGTGTGTGGCGTGCAGCAGTGTGCCGGTTGCATCAGTGTGTGCCGTGCAGCAGTGTGTGGCGTGCAGCAATGTTTCGTGTAGCAGTGTGCGGCGTGCAGCAGTGTGCGGCGTGCAGCAGTGTGTGGCATGAGGTGTGCAGCAGTGTGTGGCGTGCAGCGGCATGCAGCAGTGTGTGGCGTGCAGCAGTGTGAGGCGTGCAGCAGTGTGGCGTGCAGCAGTGTGTGGCGTGCAGCAGTGTGAGGCGTGCAGCAGAGACACGTGGAGGGTGAGGAGAGACACGTGGAGGGTGAGGAGAGACACGTGTAGGGTGAGGAGAGACACGTGTGGAGGGTGAGGAGAGACACGTGTGGAGGGTGAGGAGAGACACGTGTGGAGCGTGAGGAGAGACACATGTGGAGCGTGAGGAGGAGACACATGTGGAGGGTGAGGAGGAGACACATGTGGAGGGTGAGGCGGGGGGTGAGGAGACACGTGTGGAGGGTGAGGAGAGACACGTGTGAAGGGTGAGGAGAGACACGTGTGGCGGGTGAGGAGAGACGTGGAGGGTGAGGAGAGACACGTGTGGAGGGTGAGGAGAGACACGTGTGGAGGGTGAGGAGAGACGTGTGGAGGGTGAGGAGAGACACGTGTGGAGGGTGAGGAGAGACGTGTGGAGGGTGAGGAGAGACGTGTGGAGGGTGAGGAGAGACGTGTGGAGGGTGAGGAGAGACGTGTGGAGGGTGAGGAGAGACATGGAGGGTGAGGATAGACATGGAGGGTGAGGAGAGACACGTGGAGGGTGAGGAGAGACACGTGGAGGGTGAGGAGAGACACGGAGGGTGAGAAGAGACACGGAGGGTGAGGAGAGACACGTGTGGAGGGTGAGGAGAGAGACGTGTGGAGGGTGAGGAGAGACGTGTGGAGGGTGAGGAGAGACGTGTAGAGGGTGAGGAGAGACGTGTAGAGGGTGAGGAGAGAAGTGTGGAGGGTGAGGAGAGACTTGTGTAGGGTGAGCAGAGACACGTGTGGAGGGTGAGCAGAGACACGTGTGGAGGGTGAGCAGAGACACGTGTGGAGGGTGAGCAGAGACACGTGTGGAGGGTGAGCAGAGACACGTGTGGAGGGTGAGGAGAGACGTGTGGAGGGTGAGGAGAGACGTGTGGAGGGTGAGGAGAGACACGTGTGGAGGGTGAGGAGAGACACGTGTGGAGGGTGAGGAGAGACGTGTGGAGGGTGAGGAGAGACGTGGAGGGTGAGGAGAGACACATGTGGAGTGTGAGGAGAGACACGTGGAGGGTGAGGAGAGACGTAGAGGGTGAGGAGAGACACGTGGAGGGTGAGGTGGAGGGTGAGGAGAGACACGTGGAGGGTGAGGTGGAGGGTGAGGAGAGACACGTGGAGGGTGAGGTGGAGGGTGAGGAGAAACAGAGTTGGAGGGTGAGGAGAGACAGAGGTTGAGGGTGAGGAGAGACAGAGGTGGAGGGTGAGGAGAGACGGAGGTGAAGGGTGAGGAGAGACGGAGGTGGAGGGTGAGGAGAGACGGAGGTGGAGGGTGAGGAGAGACGGAGGTGGAGGGTGAGGAGAGACGGAGGTGGAGGGTGAGGAGAGACGGAGGTGGAGGGTGAGGAGAGACGGAGGTAGAGGGTGAGGAGAGACGGAGGTAGAGGGTGAGGAGAGACGGAGGTAGAGGGTGAGGAGAGACCGAGGTGGAGGGTAAGGAGAGACCGAGGTGGAGGGTAAGGAGAGACCGAGGTGGAGGGTAAGGAGAGACCGAGTTGGAAGGGAATCAGAAGTGGAGGAGAGAGAGAGGTGGAGGGTGAGGAGAGACAGTGGTGGAGTGGGGGGGAGGGGAGGATATCACTTATTCTTCCTCTCCTAATGTAAGGTAACGCCCCCACCCCACAGGCCCTGCCGGGGCCGAGAGCAGATCACTGTTCGCATCAGCCGTCACCTGAGACCGCTCCGTACATGTTGGTAAATAGAGGTTCACTATCGGTTGATAATGGGATTCACTTGGGGGGCTGACTTACCTCCTCCACCCCCAGGGCCAACACTGAGAAGGCATCAGAGACCTGGTGCTGCCTATGCTGCAGTACTGCGAGAGAGAGGGATGGGGGGGCGGGCAGAGGAAGAGGAGTGGGGTTAGAGAAGGGACTGGTGGGGAGAGAAAGAGGAGAGAAGGGACAGAGACAGAAAAGGAGCAAAAAAAGAATTAGAGAGAGCAAAGAGGAGAGTTGGTGAAAATGAAAACATTACGAGAGAACATGTAGCAAAGAGGTGGAGAGAGAAGATGGGAGAGAGTAAGGACGCAGCCAAGAGATAGGGCAGAGACAAAAAGAATCGAAACAATGCAAAAGTATTTTCCAAACTCGTAAATAACCACGGGCCAAACAACTGATCTGCAATGAAGCATCCGAATGCGGTATATCATGACGTTAACCATGCAATAAAAAATAAATTTAAAAAAAATAAAAAAACACCCAAAAACACGTATACACCATGTTGACCCTTTTCCATGCAACGTATTCTAAAACGCCATTCTCATTCATACATTCACAGCAAACCTGTTCACAAGGGTGACAGAAAATGTGGTATTAGTGTTACATTTTTGTTTATATCCATACCCGCTCACTTATGCAATTAAAGGATTCATGACCACACGGTTAAACTAAACGTACTGATTGGCCTTGCCATGAAGGAGAAACACCTGTTGACACACACTCCCGATCTGTGAAACGTTCACCCCACTTTCTCGAAATTGAAACCAGTGCATGTGTCCGAACTTCCTGCCGCTTATCTGAATGCACCAGTGGCAGAAGATAGTCACCATCTTGCAACAACACAATTAAAGGGAGGCATGTCTGTCTCTCCCCGCCGCCACATGTCTCTGAGTCTTACTGTCTCATGCGAGATCTCCCTCTAGGAGACAGCTGACACGACTCTTCCCCTGAGGCAGTACGGGAGATGCGTGTGTGTGCATAGTGTGTGTGTCTATATGTATATATCTGTGTGTGTATGCATGTGTGTGTGTTTGTATGTGTATATGTTTGTGTATGCATGTGTGTGTTGGTGTGCAAGTATGGGTGTGTCATTGTGTTCATTTGTCTTCATGGATGTGTACACATATGTTTGTGTGTATACCTATGTCTGTGTATGCATGTTTGTGTGTATGTATATGTGTTTGAGTATGTTGGTGTGCGTGCTTGTGTATGTGGGGTCGGTGTGTTGGTGTGCATGTATATGCATATGTTTATGCATGTCTGTGTGTGTTTGTATATGTTCATATGTGTGTGTAAATGCATGTGTGTGTTTGTATGTGTGCATAGTTGTGTATGCATGTGATCAGAGGGAAGAGTGCACTTGAGGGCAAAGAGGAAAACATACAGGGAAGAGTATGTGAGGGCAGAGAGAAAAATAGAGAGGGAAAAGCACATGAGGGCAGAGAGAAAAATACAGAGGGAAGAGTCCATGTGAGGGAGGAGAGAAAAATAGAGAGGGAAGAGCTCACGTGAGAGCAAAGCGAAAAATACAGAGGGTAGGGCGCATGTTAGACCGGAGATAAAAATATAGAGGGAAGAAAGCATGTGAGAGCAGAGAGAAAAATATAGACAGAAGAACACATGCGAGGGCAGAGTAAAAAATACAGAGCGAAGAGCACATGTGAGAGCATAGAGAAAAAATGCAGAGGGAAGAGTACATGTGAGGGAAGAGAGACAAATACAGAGGGAATAGCATGTGTGAGGAAAGAGAGAAAAATGGAGAGGGAAAAGCACATGTGAGGGCAGAGTGAAAATACAGAGGGAATAGCACATGTGAGACCAGAGAGAAAAACATAGAGGGAAGAGCCTTTGTGAGGACAAAGAGAACAAGTACAGGCTATGCCAAGCGGAAGTGATCGCGTTTGCGATCAAACATCAAAGCGGCGAAAGTGAAAGTAATCGAGCAGAGCATCAAAGGGCTGGGTGAGAAGGGGGGGGAATGCTAGGGTCATAGCGGCTAAAGGGAAAGTAATCGAGCAGAGCATCAAAGGGCTGGGTGAGAAGGGGGGGAATGCAAGGAGCAGAAGAGCAGCTGTGCACGTGCACGCTATCGTGCACTCAAGCCCTAGGCCAGCAAAACCATGTGGGTAGCACTTTTGAAAGCCCACTTACAAAATGTCTCAAAGAGACAGCTTTCGCTGTCTCAGCGAGACTTAAAAAACACAGGGCCTGCCTGGTAACAGATTCTGTGGATGGCACCCAGCTGTATTCTCTTCTAGTGGTGCTGAAACAGTTCTTAGAATGGGGGTGCCGTTATTAATGTTGCGTGTCTGACTTAAGTCTATGGGAATGTGAAAAATTCAAGGGTGGCACGTAGCATGAAAATAGTAAGAGTGTAGTATTTATTTTATTTTATTTTATTTATTTTTATCTGAAAGGTTTTATATAGTGCTGGCTAGACCCGGGGGTATCAGACCGCTTTACATGAGTATCAGACCATAGTTGCAGGTTACATCGTTACAAAGGCTACACAGTTTTAGAGCATAGTTACATAAGCTACGTAGTATGAAGCTGGTGGTGCATTAGGGGTACACTGACACAAATATGTTTCTAAAGGATAGTGCTGTAGCATAGTGCACTGCCATTAACATATTGACCATTTGTTCTTCCCTCACTGCTGGTATATTTTGAACTATTTGTACAGTTTTTTAGCAGGTATCTACATTGTATTGAGTTAGAAATAGGTTTACGTCCTACAGCGTTTCTCTTCATACTTCACATAACAAAATTATTTATAAAGGTATATCAAGAAATAGATAAATCTGTGAGTTACTTAGTATTGCCATCTCAAAGTCTGTTATGAAGTTCTATGCTTATACTGAATAAGCAGTTGCCTACATCATTATATTAAATCTCTTTATTGATGTCATACCTACACTTTCACAATTGGTTTTTAACCTTCTTGCTTTCTCAAATATGCTAGAAAATGCACCATTTGCCCACTCTTTTTTCAAAACGTTCTCAGGGGAGCCATGCTCGCTCGCCGCTGGACATTCATCACTCAGTTTTCCGCCTCACCACTTTCATATGTTACCAGCCACCACTGGGTGTGTCACTGACTGCATTCAGGATACATTTACCTTTTCACACTTCCTCTTTTCCTGCCACCTTCGACCTTCCATACTTAATTAAGCATGTACACCCCAGTTGTTAGATTCAGACAGGTGAGCAACCTCGAGTGTCTGTAGAGGGACAGCTTTGGCAGATAACAAGTGAAAACAAAAGTACAGGTGCTAGAAAAAAGGAGATTTCCCTTGGGGTGTGTTTTGGAGAAACCTATATCTTAGAGATTTCGAAGAAAAGGAAATAAACCAAATTTTCTGATCATACTGTCCTTCCTTTACAGGTCTCTATTGCAGTGGCTGGGTAAAGAGAGGACCCACAGGAGTTATAATAACGACCATGAACGACAGCTTCGACACAGCACAGTCTGTCATTGAAGATCTGAGCTCTGGCGTGCTGAACGCCTTGCATCCCAAGCCTGGCTCAGCTTCCACGAAGTCCATCCTGCAAGACAAAGGTTTGTGGTCTCACACTACCCTGTGTCTGGGAATGGGGATGAGCAGTGTAAGGGTACCTGCCCCTTTCTTTATAAGTACTCAAGTGAATGTCTCTGTATGCGGTTATCAATGTCTCTTCATGTCTGCCTTCTCACACCATGTCAACATTAAGCTCATGGTGCCCCTATTGGTCTCATTTTAGTGTGTCCCAATTTGTATTTCTGAGTTTGACCATGTATGCTCACTTTTACCTGTTCGCCCATATTCCTTTACTGTTTCTGTACCCTATATTCTGCATTAATTTTTTCTGCATTATTTCGACTTGGTCTTCATCTATCTCTAAAATATGTTGTTGATGATGTGTGGTTGTCATTGGTGCTTTTTTATATCTGAATGTGCCCATCTCTTCACAGGGATCCAACCTGTCTCATTCTCTGACTGGGAGAAGATTAATTCTGTGGAAATGTCACGAGGAAAGGAAGTTGGGAAACCAAGAGAGAAGATTGTAGATCCCGAGGAGATGCTGCAGTTGGCAAAGTCATGACTTTCCTCCTTTTGGAGGTCTGTAAGGCCTGTTGGCAAACAAC
Source organism: Triturus cristatus (assembly GCF_964204655.1). Classification (NCBI taxonomy): domain Eukaryota; kingdom Metazoa; phylum Chordata; class Amphibia; order Caudata; family Salamandridae; genus Triturus; species Triturus cristatus. The sequence continues at coordinate 565,412,524 of NC_140590.1, forward strand.
CTTTCTTAGATAGGAGGTACCAGTTTGGGGGAGGCCAGCACACAATGCAGGACTTTTAAGATTGAAGAGAGTTCACTTCCTCGTGAGGTCACTTCCTCCAGTGGACTTGATTGGCATCTGCAGATACTGGCACCTCACCTCTGCATGTAGACAGTGTTACAGAACTACAGAACATCCCCATAATATGGAGCCAATGAAGATGGGTTTTGAGATCACTGATGTAATGTTGTAGCTCGTGGAGTTAATCACATCAGTCCAGATATACGATCGAGCACAATCCGGATCCAATTTAGATTGCCCTGTGCTTGGCTCCATGCACTTTCTTTGCAAGATCAAAGTTCTGATTCCTTTTCCACTAGGTCTGAATTGATAAAATTTGCAAAAATAACCTTTAAATTCCATCTATAACATCCACAATCACTGCGTTCAGTCCTTCCATTACAAACACGCATTCCGCCAGGAGGCAAGGGTAGTTGAAATAGTTGTTTTAACTGTTTTACGTTTTTTTATGGAAATGAAGAAAAGACATAATAAACTAGTCAATTATATAAAAGAAATTGGCTTATTTTTTATAATTCCAGGTGCTGTATTTTATTGAATAAAAGTGTCTGACAGATCACAAGTATGATTGAAGTATTTGGAGAGAAGATGCCAAATTCATTAACCATGATTCTTTTCTCAAATATAAAATAAACAACAGCATGTCATAGGTTGAAGCCTTTTTAATAGACCACTTAAAAATATGTATGACACGACAACAAAGTGGTATATGAGAATATAAAGAAATAGGTTTCATAAGTATAATGTTGGAATTTATATACGTTTTAGTATTAAGTGATACCTATTTTTGGAAACCTAATTTGCATTTATTTATATTGTTATGCTTTTTCTTTACATTATTTTCTCCGTTACCTCACACCACTTTTTGTTTTGTTGCTTGCTTCTTTCACAAGGGATGAGAAGGGGTATGGGATTGGTTCTGTCCTGTTTCTCCCTTTGCTCACAGTTTTCTTATTTAGTTTTCCTTTTTTCTCTTGCTTTTCTCGTTTAGGATGGGAAGTCAAGAGAGAAAGGAGTAGTAGCTTCAAGTGTTTACTATTTTTTTTCTTCCCCTATCTGTCTTCATAATCATTTCCGTGTCAAACTTACCTGCACATTGAGACTGTTCTAGCATCCCCATGAAAATACCTTTTTGACTGAGACTTACAGTCTTCAATTTGGATTCTCAGTGCAAGTTTCTGGATCTTCTGTTTTTTGGCAATTTATGTGTATCTTATACTGCTGAAATGTCATTTGACATTGAAATGAGGACTGAAGCTTAAATTTTCAAATCCAAAAGCCTTGATGAAAACACAGAAGACATCATTATGATGCTGGTCGGACTCTCGTCTGACTGGCACCGTAGCGGAAGAGGGACCGCCCGATAAGGAGTCGGCGGTCCCCCATCCCTAATTACGATGCGACCACCTTCAAGGTGGTCGCAAAGTGTATATTTTCTATTGTCACTTGTGCTGCAGCACAAGTCGCAATAGAAAATATACACTTTAAAAACATCACTGCACGGTGCAGACTGCACCTTGTGGCAGGCACCATGTTGTGCCTGCCACATGGTGCAGGGAAGTTTAGGGGGGCACCATAGGTGCCCCCCAGGCCCCATGGCGGAGGGCCAGGGGGAAAGGGGGTCCGGTAGGGGCCCCCAAAGTCACTTTCTGCCTGCCTTTTCATGGCGGGCAAACTTCCATGAAAGGCCAGGCGGAAAGGGACATTGTAATCCCTGCGGCGGTGCCTGAGAAGGCACCACCCCTATTGTAGGTATCCTGACCCTACGACGGTCTGACGGGCTCAAGAAGCCCATCGGCAAGCGTCGGACTGTCCCTCCGCCTGCTAACTCAGTCTGCACGCATTGTAATCTGTCAGTTGGACTACAGCAGCAAATGGCGGTCGGACCGCATCCGATGGGACATTAGATGCGATTCGACCACCATCAGAATAACCCCCAGAGTTCCTGAAACTTAATTCCAGCGTTTTGTCCTCTCTGCATCCTCAACAGAGCATACCCTCTGTGGCAAAAACATCACGAGGTGCTGAAGTCATTTTATTGTTCTGTAATCAGCATATTAACTAGAACAAGAGGAGGAAAACGATCATCTGGGAGAGCAAGCAAAGTTCCAGCAAATCAAAACATTGTCTTGTGCTGTTCCTGTCCAATTCTCATCATCTGGGAAGGAAAGATCACCCCAGCAAGCACCTTCTGACATGGCAAAATATAACGAAAGGCAACTGGCTGCTCAATATATTTTACCAAATATATAAATGATGAGGTTTTGAAGTGTGCCACCAAACATTTTGCCTGGTTCAAGGGGGGGGGCTACTGCTCCAGGCAAAACATACAATCCAAATAATATCCGAATGTCAATGAAGCAACTTTCTGTTAGTAAAGAAAGGTGTTAAGGAAGAGTACAGACTACAAAGGCACCAAACCAATAGGTAAGAAAAAGTAAGGTTCACAATGCTGCCTCTGTACGGGAGGTATGCTACAGAAGGAAGGCTGGATATGCCCCCTAGACTGCCATATGCATTATTTCTACAGATCCATTGCAAGAACACCATAAATTGTTGAGGCTTCTGTTAAACCAACATTCCCACATATCACCTTTTGTTTGGTGGCCTAAATTCAGCTCGATTTCTTTTCTTCGTATTCATGACAGTGGAACCGTTCAATGTCAGGAAGATTAGGATCTTTGTCACTACCTAGATCTAGATAAATGGCTTCTGAAGGCAAAAGTGCGTCAATATTTTCAGATAACTTATTATTTTTTTCCATGAACTTGGGCCCCCAGTAAATCACAGAAATTCAACATTTGAGCCAGGTCAGAGAATACAACACTGATAGCTGTGTTGAACATGAGGAATCCAAAGGTTTTTCTTTTGGAAGAGATATCTTCTACCCATCTAAGACATCTGCTAGTTTAACCTTCAAACAAGAGTCAGAAAAATCTTGTCTGTTCTTGGGTTGATAACATCACCTATGCTCATAGTTCCGCAGCATACCCCATCGAAGCCAAGCCATACGTCGACACTGGAGAAATCAGTGGCATCGACATGCCACGCTCTAGTAAAGCACAGGAAGTTCAAGACTGATAAGGACATCGTGCCGAAGAAAAGTAACACAACAACCCCTGTGGATATGGAGGGAAATGTTTTTGAAAACATTTCCCAGAACTAATAGTTAAAACACTCTGTGTGGAGGAAGAAAATATGCCTGAGAGGGCCCACAAACAGAAAAGGCTAGACAGGCGTGCAGCTGAACACTATAAAGTGCAGATGCATACTACAGATCAAGAAACTGACAGAGAGCTCAATCCAATATGTACCAATGATAGGGTCAATGCTGAAAGTCACCACATAGATATTCAAGACCTGGTAAAATCTGCATTATACAGAAATACAAGCCTTCCCCTACTGACTCACTTTATATCCGGGGACAACCAACAGATGACTCCCTGGTTTTAACAACCGCAAGAAAAGTAACACAACAACCCCTGTGGATATGGAGGGAAATGTTTTTGAAAACATTTCCCAGAACTAATAGTTAAAATACTCTGTGTGGAGGAAGAAAATATGCCTGAGAGGGCCCACAAACAGAAAAGGCTAGACATTGAACTACCACAGCCTCTTCCAAAGAAGAAGTGTGTGGAGCATAAAGCCACTAGTCCTATACCACTTGGCATTACACCTCCTCCACAACCTACGTCACCATCATCCACACATTCAGACGATGCAGAGACGGGAAGCTCTAGTCATTTTACTCATGATACAAACTCACAGAGCGCCCCTCCCAAAGCCCAGACCCTTGGGACGCCTTCGATGTAGTACTACCAGACCCAGACATTGAGGTGACAGTCCCAGCTAAAGCACCACTGCCTGACGATACTTCCTCCTATTCTAGTGTCATTCAGCGTGCAGCTGAACACTATAAAGTGCAGATGCATACTACAGATCAAGAAACTGACAGAGAGCTCAATCCAATATGTACCAATGATAGGGTCAATGCTGAAAGTCACCACATAGATATTCAAGACCTGGTAAAATCTGCATTATACAGAAATACAAGCCTTCCCCTACTGACTCACTTTATATCCGGGGACAACCAACAGATGACTCCCTGGTTTTAACAACCGCAAGAAAGAGGGCATCCTTCCAGAGCACTGGAGACACACCTCATCCTGATAAGGAAAGCAAACACATACATGTGGCAGGAAAAGGGGGTTGCAGTGGGTCATGACAAATCATTTGTGCATAGCCAATTCAGTGGATTTCCTATTGTGCAATTACAGGGCCACTTGGGTTACATTGAAGAGTTGCTACAACATCTCCCAGAGCAGTACAAAAAGAGAGAAGAAGAATTAGTCACTGAAGGTAGGCAAATCTCAATGCGACTATATGCTGCGCCCCAGACAGCACGGACACCGCAGCGAGAGGAATAAACTCCTCTATCCTTCTCAGTAGAGGCATGCCTGGCTCTGCATCTCCGGGTTCAGACCGGAGATGCAACAACGCCTGCTTAGTGTGGTGCTGTTTTATGGGGAACATCTCTTTCGGCCTGGAGCTAGACTCCCAGTTAGAAAAAATAAAGGATACAAAGACTGCAGAATCCACGGGAGCACTGCAGTCCACCATCCCATGTCAGCGGGTAATTTGGAGATATCGGGGCAGAGGGGCCGCCAAGACCATCACGTCTGGTACCCAGACACATCAAAAGCAGCACAAACATATCACCAGCAAGGGGGTAAAAGTTACTACAGAAGGGGCTTCAAGGGGGGTAACTAGAAGGGAGCCTACACATCCAAACAGTGGCTCACCACACATTCCCCCAGGACATACAGCATCTGTCAGGGGAAGGCAGCAGCAGTTTCACCATCTCTGGCCAGAGATAACATCAGACCAGGGGGCACTATCCATTGTCTCCCATGGATACTTCCTGGAAGTAACCTCCACCCCCCCCCAAACATTCCTCCACACAGACAACCTCTCAACTCTCAGAATCTTCACCTTCTTAAAGAGGAGGTAAAAGCTCTCCTGTTAAAAGGTGCCTTAGTGCCCGTTCCACACAGTCATCACAACAAGAGAGCATACTCCCTATACTGTTAATACCCAAATAAAGAACGGACGCTGAGGCCGATACTAAACCTACGCCCTCTTAATTGTTACATTTGAAATGGCAGAAGGTAATTACATTTGAACACTTTCACATGGTGACAATTACAGAATGCAATACCACTGCTGCAAGAAGGCGACTTCATGACTGCGTTCGACCTGAAGGACTCATACTTTCAAATGCCGTTTCACCCGGCACATCGTCGGTACCTCAGGTTTATGGAGAGTGTACATTATTACCAGTTCAAACTACTGCTGTTTGGGGTCACAATAGCCCCGAGAGCCACCATATGCCTAGCAGTGGTGGCAGTCCATTTAAGAAGACACAACATTTATGTATTCTCGTATCTCTCGATGACTGGCTGATCAAGAGTTCAACGAGGCAGAGACATCAGCAAGATACACAGACAACCAACAATCTGTTACACAAATTGGGGTTCACAATAAATGCCACCAAATCACATTTACATCCTCTTCAGATACAGCCCAATATGGGAACAATCCTCAATTCGGTCTCAGCCACAGCAAACCCAATGCCCAGAGGGTTCTCAATCTCTAGAACAAAGTGGCTCTTTTTCAGCCACATTGTCGCCTGCCAGTCAGAACAGTGATGGTCCTTCTTGGCATGATGACCTCCTGTACAGCAATAGTTCCTCATGCCAGCCTCCACACGCATCCTTTAGAGGAGTGTCTAGCATCTGAGTAGTCACAAATGGGGGGCAGTTTAGAGGAACTAGTGTTAGTTCCACTCAGGGCCCCAAGGGCAGACCGTTTTTTGGACCTGTTCCCACAATTGACTATTCCCACAGATGCATCACATGTGGAGGACATTACTGTTCAGAGTCCTGTGACCAGTCATCAGCAAATGCAGCTCACATCAAAGTGCTGCAGCTCATAGCGATTCCGACGGCTCTAAAAGCCTTCCTCCTTAAAATAACCAGGAAGACCATTCTTCTCCGCACAGACAGCCTGACGGTACTGTGTTATATTAAAAAACAAGGAGGAACACAGTTGATACATTTGTCTCAGCTGGCACAGGACATTTGGCACTGGTCTGCCATCACATCCAACTCTTATCAGAGTATCTCCCGGGAGTGGACAATTTGGTAGCTGACCTAACCAGGACACAACAAGTCCATGAGTGGGAACTCCACCCGAAGTCCTTCACTGCTACTTCCGCCGGTGGGGGTCACCGGGCATGGATCTCTTCGCCACCGTAGAAAATTGAAAATGCCAAAACTTTGCCTCCAGCTAGCACCATCCACAGGCCATGTGCAATGATGTTTGGATGAATTGGTTAGGAATATTTGGATGCGCTTTTCCGCCTTTCCCACTCATTCCATATCTTGTCAGGAAGCTCAGATAGATATCTCTATTTTCTAGTAGCTTTCACCTGGGCGTGACAATCCTGGTTCATTACGCTCTTTGAGTTGTCCCTAGTACCTCACAAGAGGCTCCCCAACATATCAGACCTCACTAACAGCAAGGGCAGGGTCAGATATCCAAACGCCAAACTCAACCTGGCAATCTGGCTTCTGAAGTCATTGAGTGTGTGCAGACATGGATCGCAGGCCACTGGCCTAGCTCAGAGACCTATATTGGCATGGAGAGCTGTGTGCTTCTCTTCATGTATGTTCGGGTAAACGGCACGCAACTTCAGTAGAATATAGCAGGGCACAAATCCTAAAAAAAGAATTGGGGGACTAACCAGGTTAAGCAGTATGCAAGTGAAATCATGACGTGTGCCATCACAACGCATGATGTCACGATGCAAAACATTTCATGTGACATCACAGGAAGAGACATCACAAGAAGTGACATTAGATATTAAAACCTCACACATATGATTATCAGGTATATCATGAGTACATTTAAGCGAATTATGAGATTTAACAAATGAGATTTGGTGTTGGGGTTGTGCCAAAAAAGTGGCACAATACTAATGCAAAATCTGGGCCTCAACTAATACATTTCTTTTTTTTAAGCCCAGCAACAACAAAATTGGCAACAAGAAGCATGGCAGTAGATCTGTTATGCTTAACTGGTTGCAAAGTCTACATTTTAAAATATTTGATTGGGTTAAGGCATCTGCTGTAAAGGTGCCCAGTAAATCTCAGGGAATAGTAATAATGGTGCGATAACTCTGGAGTTTAACGCATTTGTTGGAGAGATCTGTGTTTTGTGAAGTCCCAGATTTGAATCAAAGTAGTATAAGGTTAATGTGTCTCCTGCAAAGCACATCACGTAACATGCAGATGACAGACTTTTATTTTATGTAGATGGTAAAGTGGGTTACTGGTTTTAACACAGAGATCCTTTTGTTTCTTGCAGTTCCTGAATTGTAATCCTTGTGATATAGCACAGTGAGCTATGAAGGAAATGTGACTCCTACACCTTGTAACCCAGTTTTGTGTAACTCATCTTGTACATTGATTTACATGATTTATTGTCAATGTGTAATGTGTACGTTACTTGTTAAGTAAAGAGCTCTGACACCCTGCATTGGTTTGCGTAATGCTATAAAAGAAATAAAATAGTTGTATCAAAATTGTTATTTGTGTAAAGACTGGGACAGATCAACACACCTGACAGTCTTACAGTGCATGCATCCCATATACAGGGACTTAACAAAGGCAAAAGCACGCCTCTCTTAAGTACATGTGAAGAGCTAACACACTGTGTGCCTTTGCTTCCCCTCCATGGCATTTATGTTTCAGTGTGAGGTCCCAGGCCACCTCCAGTCAGGACATTCAAACAAAAGGAGGCATGTTGGCCCCTTAACTGCGGCCCAGCCGGAGCTGAATAAAAGCTCCTTCTCTGCCTGCACGTTGCTGCTGGGGATTGAAAGCAGACAACATACGGGTGCTGCTGAAGGTGTCCCGGTGTCTTACACCAGGGCAAGTTCGGCATATTTCTGTGGGGACCATCTTCTTGGCAGGTGGGACGGCGTCCACCCTGTGAAAATAGTGGGTGGACTCCGTGTACCTGCGTATACCCCCGACTTGCCCTGGAATATAGTATCACCCACCTGTGTGATCAAGACATATGAAGCTTGACTTGAAAACGTAAATGTGCACTCGGATGCCTCGAGTCAATATGTGTGCTCGGTCGAAACTCGAGGCTATGTGCATCATCCGCATTCAAGTCATTCGTGTATTGACAACTTCCATATAGGTTCATATAGGAAACAGTGTGCCATTCACTGTGGTGCTATGCCCTGAGTGAATATGTATTGAGTCACCGTAATCCCTGGTACCACTGACTAGCAAACGAACTTTTGATGTATGTCAGTACCTGCTGCAAAGAGTGGGCCTGGCCAGCCTGTCAGCTGCCAGACGTGGCCTTGCTGGAGTTTATAGTGGCCGGGAAGTGAGCTGGTACCTGGCTGGGCATGGGCAAGGTGGCATGAGGGTGGGGAGCGAGTGAAGTTAGCTCGTGCTCCCATTTACCACCAGAACCAGGTTCACGTCTCATCTACAGGGAAGTGACGTCTCCCCGCCACCTCTTGTTCGCACATACCAAATAGAGTGGTCTTTTCCCTGACCGGCATGCCAGTCGATACTCCGAAGTGGCCCTGCAGTCTCCTGAGGGGGGCACAGGAATGTGCATACAGGCTCCCGGCAGCGCGCTGGGAGAGCGGGACAGGGCAAAGTCTCTCCCTCTGCGCTGCCGAGACAAAGCTGAGCTTCCTTTGCACTAATTAAGTCTGGGGAGTTCCTTTTCCCGAACAGCTTGATAAGACCTGAGCTCTGCACGAGGCTGTGAGGGACTATTCTGGAAGCTGATGCATAGCTTTGTCTCCAGGCAGGCTAATCCCTCTCCCGACGCACCTCGGTTACAACAGCAACACTAGCGCTCACTCAGGCGGGTCCTGCAGGAGTGTGGCAATCCCAGAGATCCAGCTCCTGCAAGTGTGTTAGTCCCAGAGACGCTGCTCCTGCAGGAGTGTGGCAGTCCCACAGATCCATCTCCTGCAAGTGTGTTAGTGCAAGAGACCCTGCTCCTGCAGGAGTGTAGCAGTCCCACAGATCCATCCTGCAAGTGTGTTAGTCCCAGAAACCCCACTCCTGGATCTCGGTTTACCCTGCCACTGGAATGGATGTGCTTGCTTCACGTCCCGCAGGTTGTATTTTTAGGATTCCAACGGCTTGCACCAGGGGGCGCTGTGAGACTCGTTTTCGTTAGCTATTCTGCAGCACGTGCATTTTCTGTGCCCTTTCGGAGCGGTATGAGAAGTTTCTTCTCTTGCTGATGGGCATAATAAAGGACAGGGTGCAATGCCCTCTCCGGAGAACAAACACGTCAGCCGTGATGTGCAACTAAATTTACCTTTTCTTCGAAGTGTGCATACGGGTTACAACCTTGATATTCGGGTAAACATGTTTGATGTTCGTTATATGAGCCTTTATGTAAAATGCACCTTATCGGGCAGCTATATAGGTCAGCATATATGGATTTTTTAAATTTATTTAGTTCATTTATTTAATGCGATTTTATATAGAGCAAACATTACCCGAAGGTGTCAGAGCGCTTTACAAAAGAATCAGTTGCGTTACATAAGGACTTTGGATTACATGAGTTACATAAGAGATACAAACAGAATTTATGTTTGCACATATACAAGTGGAGTAAAAGGAGGGAAAAATTGCAAATGAACAAGTTGTAAAGTCACTCAAGGAAGAGATACAAACAGATAAACTCTAAAATCATATAGGAATGGTAGTAAGTACAAAGGTCTACTACATATACTAGTGGTTAGAGTTATATATATATATATATATGTATATATATATATTCACTGAAAAAACCATAGGTTTCAGGGGTGTTATAGTTAGCTGGACGTTTCACTTGTACAAAACCATTGCCCCATTATAGTTAGTTCAGCTAACTATAACTCGCGCGCCAGCAATGCACTGCTGATGACGACACATATTACATCACTCATGACATGGTCAGTGACATCACTCATGACATCACTGATGACATCTCAAATGACATCACTGATTACATCATCCAGTGAATGTCTGTTTTTCTGAAAATTAAATATGTTTTATATATGTATATCTCAAGGTCGATGGAAGAATAAATGGGTATATAAGTGTCTAAATGGATGATTTGTTTTTGAAAAATTGATTGTGTAACTGACTGATTAAGTGTATCATAGTGAATACATGGCTTAGTGAGTAATGTTTAAATATGTAAATATCTGTATCAGTCTCTCACTTTGTGTATAAGTGGCTGCATGGGTTGGTGAGTAGCTACATGGGTGTCTATATAGGTTATTAGTTGGTTTTTTGAGTATCAGTCTGAGTGTCTGCATGGTTCGGTGGGGGGTATTACGTAGTGCATAGGTGCATGAATGAGTGACTCACTGTTTGTATGTGTTGAAGACAGCATGTGTGCAGGACTGTATGGGTGGATGAGTGTGTGTATGGGTGTGTTAGTGAGTGAATGACTGTCTCAATAGTGTCTTTATGAGTAACTACATATGTTTTAAACTAGTATATGTGACTATTGGTGTATATAAGTGAGTATATGTGAGAGTGAGAGATTGAAAGAGTTCCTGTATGAATAAGTATGTGTTTCTATAAGTGATTGTTTAAAAGACTAAGTATGTGTAAGTTTCCGTAGAAGTAAGTGTGGTGGTGTGTGTATAACTGTATATGCAAGTAAATGTATGTTTGATTCTTTATTAGCATGAGTGACTATGTGTGTGAGTAACTCTATGGATGAGTGACATTGTGTAACAGGATGTATAGGTGTATGAGTACATATGATGAGTGAGTACATGTATGAGTGACTGTATAGGACTGTTGGTGAATGAGTGGATGTGTATGTGGATCTTAGAATTACTGAAGAGGTTGTTGTAACTGGTATTGGTATGTCCATTGTTTTGAAAATTTTAGTCTCTATTTTTGAATGTGTGTATCAAAGGTTATATTAGGGTGAGAGGAGGTCTGCCACTCTATCACAAGGATGATGTCATCAGTGATGTAATTTGAGATGTCATCAGTGATGTCATGAGTGATGTCACTGACCATGTCATGAGTGATGTAATATGTGACATCATCAGCAGTGCATTGCGGGCGCGCGAGTTATAGTATAACGGGGGAATTTCAATAGTTTTGTACAAGTGAAACGTCCAGCTAACTATAACACCCCTGAAACCTATGGTTTTTTTCAGTGAATTTCTGAGGTTTTTTAAATGCTAATTCCTAACTATAACGTGCCTGAAACCTATGGTTTTTTCTGTGAATTTCAAAGGTTTTTTAAATGCTAATTTCTAACTATGCCTACAGAGATAGGACATGTGAAGAAAGAAGAAAAAATGCACAGAAAGAAAAAAAAGAAGTGCAGAAAGAAGCAACAGAAGTCCTCAAAGACGAATGAAAAGTGCAGGAAGAAGGATAACGTGCAGAAAGAACAAAAAGAAGAGCAGAAAGAATCCTTGTTGCAAAATCATCCTGTATCCTCAACTTTTTCAGACGGATACTGGTGGTAACTGAGTCTGACTAACCAGTCCTAGAGCCAGTGCTATGTTAAAAGACACTTAGAATACAGTGAAAACACCTACATACACTAGGGAACATTATGCGTTGGGGTCCCCCTGTGATTAGCATGACCTCCTCTGTAAGCCCCTAGTATATAATAGGGCAGGGGGATTAAAACTACCTCTTAAAACAGGCCACAGGGCGTTTTTGCACACGTTAACTCAGGCCCCGTCCCCTCTCTTCACCACTGTGTAAACACGCCCTGTGTCCGTTTTTAGTTGGGAGATTAAGTTCATTTGAATCCTGAGGGTCCCTAGGGTCCAACTAGCCCACTAGGTACCTCCAGTAAGTGCCACAGAGCTGCGTTGCAGAGAGGTGTAAAAAGTGGCACAGCCTGGACCACCTCTCTGCAATGCAGCTCAGTGGCGCTTACTGGAAGCACTTGGTGGGCTAGTTAGCCCCCAGGGGCCCTCAGTATTGAAGGGAAATTATATCCCCAATTTAAAACGTGTAATAGTGCATGTTTGCACACGTCACCTCAGGCCCCGTCCCCTCCCTTCACCACTGTGTAAACACGCCCTGTGGCTGTTCTAAGTTGAGAGATTAAGTCCCCTTGAATCCTATTCCAAATAGAATGTTGCGGATTTCCTATGGAAACACGGTCCTAACTATAACTATCTACTGGCGACCGCCAGTAGATAATATATATATATATATATATATATATATATATATATATATATATATATAGCAAATTCACTCAGGATTACATTTTAACAGTGATTAGGCTTAGACAATGATATATTACATATTTACAGAGCAGGAGATTCTTGCCATCGTTCAGCCAGGTGTTCAGGTGGTGTTGCAGTCAAGGGTGGTGGGTTTGGGTCTGGAGGGATCCCGGAGTTGGAGATGTCCATAGGGGGTAGAAGGCCAGATGGTGGTGGGGGAAGCAGCATGCTGGATCCCGGGCTGATCTTGAGGTCATGCTGGACTCCATCTTGTGGATAGAGGAGGGCACCCATTGTGAAGTCAGGCACCCAGAAGCGCAGGGATCCCCCATCACGAGGCCCCCAGATGCCATCATCACCCAGTGTGAGCTTCTTGCTAAACCACAATTTGCCCCTCTGGTAGCTTCTTCTCCGTTAGCCCTGCCGATACCTGCGAGATGTCGAACCGTAGCTCACACGGCCCCCATCTTGAAGTCCGGCCGCAGCCTCCACGTGTATCCCTGAAGGCTCCCTCGGGATCAGGGGGGGCTCCTCAATGTTCCCCTCAGTGCAACAGCTGCCATTTCTCAAACCTGGGGATTTCGGGGCTCAAGGAGCCATAAGTGATCCCGATCCGTTGCGCCATTCATGTGGAGTCAGAGCTCTCACCCGTCCACCCGGAGAGGAGGCTCGCCTGTTTGCGGGCACCTCCCGTGTCCTGCCGCCACCGCTAGGGCCGGTTCTCAGCAGTGCTCTGCGGTGTTCCACTGGCTGCTTCCCTCCTCGGGCCTTCCCGTTGCACCCCGGGCTTCCGCAGCCCTGACGATCATTAGTTAGGCTTCTGCGAGTAAGGGAAGACACAGGGTCTCACTCTGCCTGGCCAGCCGGAGCCAAACAGACGAGGAGCAGAAGGGCAACCCCCAACAGCATTCATCGATCAGCCCTCGTTCCCCCTTCCAGTTTCCTGACACTGTCCCACACTCCGCCCTCCCGGGCTACACTACTACCTTTGTATTTCCATACCTGCCAACTTACATGGGTCACTGTGAGACACACTACATCGGCTCTCATCACAGGGTCTCCGGGTGAGTAGCCGCTATCACACGGTGGCAGGAAAAACGAGCAGAACACCACACTGTAAATAGTGGTTTCTGCTCGTTTTCTGAGGCTTTGAACTGCCGACGTCCATTAAAAAGGATACCAAAATACCCAAGACATAGGCTCCAGCCCCAACAAGGTTTTTTTTTTGTTAAGGAGGGAGCTTGGGGTGGGGTTCAAAAGTGCCTTGTAGGTATTTCTAGACACGAGACCCTGCCCCCTCCTAACTCACACATGAGATTGTTCTTCAAGTTGGCCAATATGTATTTCGTGGGTTTCTGGTTCTGGGTGGCACCTTGAAACTTCACATATTGTTCATATGCCAGGAAAGGCCATGCATGTGTACAGGGCAGGGGAAGAGTACCAGCTGGGGTTTAGCTTCATCTGTTAGTCCAATCTGGGGGGAAATCTAGGAAGGGCTGCGGCCAGTGCTTCATTTGAATCGTGGTTTCCCGTGCTCGGCACCACCACTTAATTGTCAACATCAGTACTTGTGATAGTCTGCCACATAGTGGGGCTATTTGTCCAATTTAGAGGCAAGATCAAAAACTGTTTATAAATTCAATATGTATAAAAATGACAAATACCTGCCGCAAAAGCCATTCTTTCAGCTTTGGCATACATGCCAACATTTTGGAAGAAAGTGGGAGATTTACAAAAAATAATTGGGCGACCGTATTTCTCCCATGGATTTATGTTGAGGCCGGAATCAAGTCTATTGTCGCATAAGGGACTTGCAACTGTGCTGCTGTAGGATCGGATATTAGAAATGCAAATATACTTTTTTTCCCCGTGCCTGTCAAGAGCACGGATAAAGTGCTAGGGCAGGCAGAGAGAGTGTGACAAAGGAGCAGGTTACTGGCAGTGCCCGCTCTGAGTCACACAAGACAAGTCCCTATCGTCAGAAGCCTGCTGAGGAAACAGGTTTTTGGATGTAGGAATAAGGGGGGGCGGGAGACCGGCCTTGAAATCTGTAGTCTCCTGCCTGAATCGGGAGGGTTGGCATGTATGCTTAAGGGGCCTGAAATAGTCATAATTGTCATACTTGTAGTAGTGGGATGGTTAGAAGTTGTGTTGTACCTGTACTTGGTAGCACTGACAGAGGCAATGGGCAGTGAAAGCGGACATTAAGGGCCTACGCACTTGTGTTTTTGGCAAATCAAGTACTGGTCTAGGCAGGTCTTGAAAGCCTCTCCCAACTCGATCTTCTCTCAGTGGAGGGATAGCCTCTGTCACCAGGGGATGTCACTTATACACATTCATTAATGTACACTGGGAAAGCAGGGTTACTTTCAGTGTGTGGGAGGTCATGCCCTCACTGCCTGTTCAGCTGCAGGCAGGTCGCAGGTGACTCGTGTATCAGTCCATGAACAGAACTAGACCTTATCAACTTGGGATACCAAAGCTCAAGTGTCTTCCATGTAGGAAGTGACACAGCCGCCTGGAGTCCACCATGATACCTCTTGAATGGGTCACCCAACCAATCCCAGCTCTGGACTGAAATCCGAACAGCTCAGTGTAGGCCTCAGCCTTTCACATATGAAAAGTGATCGGGTTCTGTGCTCTGGCTTGTTGTCCCTATTATGCGTCCATCTAGTAGTCATAAAAACACACAAACAGATGTCCTTTATGGTAAGCTCACTGACTATAGAGTCCGATCTGCCCTTAGCCCTCATGACGTTTTTGCCACAGTCATTCAGGGGCATAGAAGAGTATAAAGGACAGTGTTACTTTGTTTCTACCCAGACGCCCCAGGATATCGCGCTCTGGTTCAACTCTCTCCAGTTCACCCTCCTGTTATTGGCCATGGGCGGGTGCAGGGTCAATACGAGGGGGCTGGAACTAAAGATTTTTTTTTTAGATTATACAGCCGCTTTTATAGAAATCGGTGGAATTTTGCTATTTTGTTGCAACTCGTAAAGTTGCAAAATTCTGTAGGGTCTCACAAACTACAGAATGCACTTAGGTCCTTGTACCAGCTCCCCCTCGCTGCATTCTAGTAGATCTCCCTGACAGTGCCACTGTGTGCCGCTCGCTTCCCACCTCCTCGCTTGCCCCCATTTTGCAGCTCCCCACTATTCACTGTACGTAGCTCAGCTGTTGTATCTGTGTCAATATAGTTTTTTGGGGTATATTTTACCCATCTTTATTAGTATAACCTTTTTTCCTATATAGATTAGCCATTAGTGCCAGTATAGCCTTTTTTTCCTGTATAGCGTCGTTCTCTGATACTGTAACTTCCACTCTCTCGTAATTGTTGTTTTCTATTAATTTTTTCTGCTCCATTGTTGTATTCTGTTTGTTTTTGCACAGCAAATCCGCCCTCCTCACCACTTGCTTTCTCTCCATTTTTCGAAGCTCCCACCTCCTGCTTTCCGCCACCCAGCATCCGGCCCTCCTCTCAGGACCGACTTAATGCCAAAGACAACCCCTTCGGCGCCTGTCCAAGCATGGACCACACCTAGTGCCAGGAATCCTGGCTCTCCTGTGACCCACAGATACCCATCCATCGAGCTTCAAGCCATGGCCCCAGACGCCACAACAAAAAGTGCTGAATGGCATCTCATTGATTACTGGTGGGACCATTTGCCTGCTGCTACTGTCTCTTTACCTGCAAATCGCCTCACCACACCGACCTCTCTGACTGCAACCACCCCAGAACTGCTCCAATGCCTCCTGCTGAATGCACCATCACTCTGCAAGCACGCTACTGAAATTTGAGACCGCATCACCACCCTCACCCGGCGTGATCGTCAAAGAGACGTGGCTCAACCCCTCCTCAACCCCTAAGCTAGCCACCGCAATGCCTTAAGGCTACAAGATGATACATCGGGACCGTACCATCAAACACGAAGAAGGCATTGCCATCATCCACAAAGAAACACTATGTTGCACCACTGCCGAAGACGACACCACACCGATCATGAAACACCTCCGCTTCCAATGCCAACCGACAAAATTACCATCAGAGGCACCCACACCCACGCTCCTGCTTCTGCTACGCCATCCCTGAATTCATCGCATCACTAGCAATTTACTCCAAGCACTAAACAGGTTCCTCTGTAACCTCAGCTTCCACCTTGATGACCCCAAAGAAGCTTACTCCACCAACCTCTTGGAAAGCATGAGCAACATCAGCCTCACTCAACTGGTCACCAACCCCATACACAGCGCAGGACACATGCTTGACCCAATCTTTACTGCCAGCAACAGAGTCAAGTAGTCATGTCACCAAACTTACTTGAACTGATCACACCATCATCCACTTCACCATCGAAGGATCCCATAAACCACCACCAGGCCTCGAGCTCCTCCCACCACAGGTGGAGCAAAGTGACAGAGACCCAATGTATGAACACCCTCAACACCACCCAGCCCTACTTCGCAACCAACCTGGATCAGGCTGTCCAGAATTTCTCTGCCTGGATCACCAACTGCTCCAACAGAGTGGCCCCCATCAAGACAGCCAGGAATAACAGATCCATCAAACAAGCCAGTTGTTATACACCAGAACTCAGGACTACAACACACAACCACAAACAACTGGAAAGAAGATGACACACCAGTATAGATCCCACAGACTGAGCCACCTTCAAGTTAGCCCTTAATAAATACTACCAACATTTTAAGGACATAAATAGAGATGCCCTGGCAGACCGCATCGAAGCAACCACCAACCACAAAAAAGAACTCTTCAGCATCATCAGAGAATTCTGCTTGTCACCCTCCGAGAACATGATCTCCCCTTCAAAGGAACTCAGCGACTCCGTGGCAAACTATTTCCACAACAAGATATCCATCATCTACATTTGCTTTGAACCCCAACCTACCAACCTCTACAACCTTCTCACACCAACGTATGCCACACACAACCACCCGCTCACAGCATGGGAACAGCTCACCATACACAACACCAGACCCATCATGAACTTCACCCACTCTGGAGCACCTACGGACCCATGCCCCCACCACTTCTTCAACCTCTGGAGCAGAGAAATCAGCTGCAAACTCACCTCCATTGTCAATGCATCCATCACCATTGCCACCTTCCCCAATGGATGGAAGCATGCAGAGGTTAGACACCTCCTCAAGAAACCCTCAGCTGATCCCAGCAAACTCAAGAACTACCGCCCCAACTCGCTGCTCTTCTTCCCCGCCAAAGTCCTCGAGAAGGCAAACAACTACCAGAAAACCATTTATGTATTTTCAAAAATTCTTTGAAAAATAATTTGTGAGTGTTTCTCAAAAAAGAAAGAAGAGAATGAATAGACCCTAAGTGTGATGAAAAACCGAAACAAAGAAAAACAGTGAGGGAGTCTTATTAGTTCCTTAAAAAATCAAGAAGCAGGTGTGGTAGGCTCTCATCAATATAACGATGTCCTGCAGAATGAAAAATTTGTAGAGCAACTGTGGTAGAATCTAAACAATATGACAATGTCCTTATAGGGCAATTTTGTGTTCCTATATGAGCCGCTGTGCTGTTCCCTTAAAGGGCACTCTCCCGGTTGAGGATACAACCATGGCATCATATTGGACAGCAAATTCAACATTAAATGCCAGATCATGCAGTCTCCTCCCCCTGCTTCCACACCCTCTGCATGCTTTGAAAGATCTTCAGATGGCTCCCTGTTCGCACCAGGAAAATTGTCACTCAAGCTCTAGTCACCAGCCAGCTGGACTACGGCAACGCGCTCTACACTGGTATCACCACCCAATTCCTGAAGAGACTCTATACGATACAGAACTCAGCTGCCAGACTCATCTTAAACCGCCTCGGACGGACCCACATCACCCCTCACATCAGGAACCTCCACTGGCTTGCCTTCCAGAAAAGATGTCAATTAAAGATACTGACACATACCTATGAGGCCCTCAATGACCAAGGACCCGCATAAATCAACCACTGCCTGAACTTCCACCAGCCCTCCAGACACTTACGCTCTACCTCCCACGCCCTCGCACTCACTCTACGCATCCACCGACGACACATTGGAGGAAGTTCCTTTCCCTACCTCTCCGCCAAGTCCTGAAACGACCTTCCCCTTCACCTCCGAACATCACCCTGTATCCTGGAATTCAGAAAGAATCTGAAGACCTGACTTTTCAACTGAGCCCAATGAGAACTTAGTGTCTGGATACCCTGGTGGGTAAGTAGCTGTGCTCTATAAATCCTATTTGATTGATTGATTGACTTTTACCCTGAAAGGTTTCATGTTAGTCAGAGATACCTCAATGTATAAGAATAGAGAGCAGTTTTAACCAGTGATTTGTTGTGAAAAGAGGAAATTGTAAATCAATTTGTGAACTGAAATTCGATTATGTACTTTCAACTAGTAGGGAAGCAGGGAATTCCAAAGAGATTTTCAGAGAGCAAAGGAGGTCGCTCTTTCATTCCTGGAGTCTTTCCTCATGCTGTTGTCAAATGCCGTCTGTGAGCCCTTGTACCAATACTTTACTTTTTCTAGTTTGGAAGGGTGCTTCTAAAGCGATCCTGTTGTACAAATTCATACTACCTAGCATCTTCAGCTTGTACAAAGAGACAAATTGCAAGAAGGCTCCATTCACACAAGTGTGCTGTGGCCAGCCCAGACAAGGAAACCCTTTCCCTCAAGTCTTCCATCCTCTTAAGAGATCTGATCTATTTTACTGTGTTTGGGTGGTACACAATATCTTTTGTTGACTCCAGCAAAATTGGGAATACAGTCTGCAATAAGGACCTAGGACTAAATTCCTAAACTTGTTGCATGTGACTCTGCATTCTGACCCTCAACAGCCAACTTTGATGGACCTTCACTGGCAGTCAGATATAAAGGAGACAAAGAGCTGCAGAAGAGCCATAGCCTGGCTAGTTGGTCCTGCACAGAGGTTTCCTACTTTGCTCCACTGCCAAAGGGAAAGCAACCACTGTCTGAATATTTACTTGCACATTTATGAATGTCTTCTGCCAAGCCACATAACTGCTAGGAGATCTGTGTATCTATGACTATAAAGCTTACTTTTCCTCTCCTTGTCTTTTTCTCCCACATGAATACCCTACATCCAACAGATCTTTGGAGGCAAAACATCTACTCTACACCAACGGTACTCATTAGATAAGCTCCAGCTTCCATAATGCATACAACACACCCTCAACAGTATATTCATATCAACACACATCCACCCAATAAGTGCATTTCAGACAGTTCTTATTGATTCCACCCAACACACTTAAAACATCCTATAACCTGGCTTCATCAGATATGCAACAACATTCTCCTCTAAACAATATCCCTCCACACCTTCTTTCCGGGCACACAAGCACACACTAGACAGAACGCACATGCACACAACATACACTAAACCAAAGTAGTTGGCAGAATACTGGATAACAGCACTGTCATACAACACACCACCATATACTTCGCAGCCACTTAGATAAAACCAGCATGAACATGCCACACCCTCCTATTCACACCATGACATCATAATAACCTGCTTGGACTGTGATTTGTGTATGCAGAAAGAGTGCCATATTCTGGCTGAAGAATAGCATCCACCCAATCCAAAGGAAAATTAAAAAATATTACTACACACTCATTTGAACAAATACAGCACTACAAAGATCTTCCAAGTTCACGGTCATTTTCTTTGATACTAGTCTAAGCAAACCACTTAAAATCCAAATATCAAGCAAACTACTAAGCTCACACAACCAAACAGAAAACAGACAACGTTCATAGATGGCACTGCCAGATACACCTGGATGAGTGTTCAGAGTGAGAATACACTTTCTAATAATATTTGTAAGAACTGTACACATGCCAACTACATAACCTGGTACCTCTAATCAGCTGATCACCATTTGCATAGAGGTGCCAGTTGGAGTCCGTGTGCCCCACCCTGGATCTCCTAGGTCATGCATTTCCCTCTCATATTCAATAACTGTTCTAAGATCCCCCAATAATTAGTGTCCCTTCATACCAGGAAAAACCTTTGATTACTTTTCAAAATGTATGTCACAGCAAAAGATAATAACTAGGCACCCTACATTCTGTCTTTGACCCTCTGTTGGCTCAACCACTTAACCAAAAGAGGTCTATTTAGCTCCTTCTCTACCACAAGGTTCGCCACGTAACTACCTGTCAACTCTATCATGGTCCACCTAGCTCCGACACTTGCCTCTTACCCTTTTAAGGCTCTCTCCGAGTCTTTTGTCCCTTCTCAGGGACTTCAGTAGTGCTCTCCCCCTGTCCTCCTCCCCTGTTTCCAAAATGGCTGCCTCCACGGTCTTCAATGCCTCGACCCTTTGCTTTAGTGCTGGGCAGGTTCTTCCTCTGCGCGCACTGTTCCCCAGCAAGCTCTGGCCATTATGTTCTGTGCTGGGCTCCTGGCACTCTGTTTCTCATTTTTCCCCTACTATGTCTTCAAGATGGTAAGTGGTGCCTTCCGCTCTCGATTTGTGCCTCCCCTCCGCTTCGCACCTCTTCCATTTGAGAGTCAAATCCCCTGCGCTGCCTGCGAATGCACGGCTGTGACGTACTTGGCAGCACTAATGATTTAGGCAGTTGGCTACTGTTTTTTGGCAACACTTCAGTTTCAGCGGAGTCGTCCTACTGCTTTTTTGGAAGCTGTGAAGTTAATTAACCACATATGCCAGCTCCCCTAGGAGGAAGAACTATCAACAACCCTCTGTGTTGAAATGCAGTGCTGGGGCTCCTAATGAAATCTTGTCACTGAGGTCAATTGCGGTGACAGTGACCAGAGCTCACTCACTTCTGTCTCCTGATGTCATCTAAATCAGAAGTCACAGAATGATTTCTTCTGATCTGGTTGTATGTGATTTCCTGTGATGTCATATCCGTCCATAGGTCATGTGATGCAATTTCTTATGAGGTCATTAGTATTCTAATTAGTGATGTTGAAGCCTACAAATTCGACCTCTTCTTGGTTTGTTTATGTTGGTCAGACTGCTATGAGTAAGAGCTGGTACAGCCTCATTGCAAGGATGCCCTGCATTAAAGCTGTGGAATACAGCAGTGACATGGGGAGCAAAGCGGCACAAATAAAGACAACACCTGTGTTTTATGACAACAATGGCAGTGTAATGAATGTGACACTGGTCTATCATTCCAAGCGGTTCGCTTTCATTTCTTCACCCTGCAAGGGATTCTAAAAACCTTCTGAATGGTTTTTCTCTTTGTCTCATGCCAGTTTTTGGCTGGTTCATGTCTTATTTTCTAAGCTTTTGCATTTAAGTCATACCTAATTTCCAGGTGAAGGTAAATGTAGGTTGGCCCGTAATCAATGAGTCTTGATGTTGGTAAATGATCTGCCTACATTTTTTGTAGACCGAACGCCATATTTCTTATTGTAAATCAAAGAGCCCATAATGAACACAGCGGGATCTGGCATTCCTCAGTCTTGGCACAGTTCACAATCACATCAACTCAGTGCACCAACGGGGAGAGTTCCTCCTGGACAGGCACACTTGGGTTGTGACAGGAAAATCAGTTCCAAAGCAGGAGGGTGGAGAAAGAGACAGTCCAACATAAACTGGCACTCACGGGTTAGGGCGACC
The DNA here is from genome assembly GCF_964204655.1 of Triturus cristatus. NCBI lineage: Eukaryota > Metazoa > Chordata > Amphibia > Caudata > Salamandridae > Triturus > Triturus cristatus. The sequence continues at coordinate 565,434,537 of NC_140590.1, forward strand.
GGTGGAGTGGTCACTGGTGGCGCTCGGGGTGCAATATTCTTCAAGATCCACTTGAATTGCTTCAGTTTCAATACAGTTACTTCCAGCTTGACAGTTTCAGTCCAGTCAGGTGGCACACGCGGGTTCTTTCTTCTCAAATCGTCGCCAAAATGTTGTAAATAAACGTAGACTGATCCATGTAGTTTCTTTAGGTAGATTTAATTAGGTAGGATGTTACATAAGGGAGAGCACACCAGGAGCAGCCTCACTGCTGCTCAGCCGATCCACCAACTGACACTCACACACATGAACATTCCACTCACCAACATTCTCTCACAGTCACCCTGACTGAGCAGCAGTATAACAGTGCTAAATATTGTTTTTTCTGGGAGTGTCATCTAAAAATCGTATTGAAATACACGTAATACTGCGGCCTGCTAAAGATGCATTTTTTGTGTTTGCTAAAGGAAAAATAAAGGAAGAGTGAATTACTTACCCTTAGGAGGGTGAGATGGGGCTGAAAGCAGCAAAATAAATGTTCATTTTTGGAACCTTAAACCGACTGTCCCAAGGTACATTTTTTCAGCATCAGACTTTTCATCCCATCCCACCATCCTGGGATCCTATTTTCAGAATAGTTTAGCCCCGGGATGCAGAAAGCCACATTTGAAGTCCGTGGCGATCAGCTTCACATGGCTACAATCCTGGTCACGCTACAGCCTCCTTCCTACTCAGAGCTGTATGAAGACGTCTGCCGTGGCACCTTGCATCAGCCTGCACCTCACATTAAAAGTATGTGATATGGGTGAAAGCAGGAGATGGGCTCAGTGACAAGCCGGTGGGTGCACCTCATACCCCATGGGTTGGGGTGCTGAATGATGCCTAGGTTTGAACCTCTGTTGCACCTCCTGGAAGGAAGGGGACTGCGGGAGAATCAGAATGTTGGGCAAGTAACGGCAGGAGAATCAGAATGCTGGGCAGGTGACCGCAGGAGAATCAGTATGTAGTGTTGGTGAGCGGAGGAGAATCAGAATGGTGGGCAGGTGACCGCAGGGGAATCAGAATGCCGGGCAGGTGACAGCAGGAGAATCCAAATGTTGTGCTGGTGACCACAGGAGAATGTCGATCCTCATAGGTTTACTGCATAGAGAATCATGATTTTATTAAAGACCAGGAGGCTAGCATTATGCAAAAACCCTTTATTCGCCACTTCCAAGCAACACCTTTAAAGAATCTGAAATAGAACACTAACAACCAAACAATAAAACAGAACTCTACAGTCCAATAAAAGCCTCCTGTCAGCCATCTTCCTCCTCTTTTGTTCTGATGCTTTCCATAGGGACTTCTTCCTTACACTTTAATCCAGACTTGAACTTTAATTCTCTGTAAGAAAAGTGTAACAAAAATATCACCAATACATTCTCATCTTTAGAAACATATATCCTCAAAATCAGTACCAAACACTAATTAATTCCAAAAAATTCTTAGACAACTTATAATTATAATAGCTTATCAATATCCCTCCACACCGTTAATGCTAGCCTCCTTCTCTTTAATAAAATCACAATTCCCTATGCAGTAAACCTCTGAAAATCGACATTTTATGGTAAGACAGAAGGCATTATGCATGTTCAAAGCTTTGTAACACTTTGTTTGAAGTATGTTCTACTGGTCTAAAATAAAATTTCCTGAACACCTCAGCATTACTCCAATCAGCCTCTATCGAAATTTCTTCCAATCTACCTTCAAACATATATGCCTTGCTAACCATCACACCTCTAACAGAATGGGGCTTAAACTGTGCTAATTGCACACGTCTCTTTCATGACTGACTTCACCCATTTAGCAGTCGTAGCAGCTGTGATGCCACAATATGGTTTTACATAAGAAATCAGTAACTGAGCCATTCCATGACTTCTATTCTCACTCACTCTAGACTCATATTCTTGAAAACAGCATATAATTGGGGATTACCATAACATCTAGGATAGAATACAGATTCCGACATTGTTTTAATCCTTTTCCAAATCTCAAATAAAACCCCTTTCGGGTGAATAAAACGTCTACTTACCCCCAAAGCCTTGACATCAGAAACTCCTCTAAATGAAATCAAATATAATAAAGTGGTTAACTTCCAAGTGAATTCCTTTAAACCAAGATATCTATTACCTGGTCGTTCCTGAAACAACCTGAAAACTAAATTCACATCCCAACGTCAGCTGCATATCAGGACTGACCCCTTTACCAGACACTGTATCATTCACTATAATTTGTTCGGAGGGTACTGTATGCTTGATGTTGATTAGGCTATTTTCTGGAAAGGCGACATTATTAGCAGAGTTCCATATAACAGCATGTTGCTCTTCATAGTGTTGTTCAGATCTTCTAAGACCCTGGTCTTGTCCCCTCACTTGTGAGTTAGATGTTACAGCGATTTGAGACCATATGCTGTCATGGAGCACTTCGTAAGGTGGTCGTGTTAAGGCTTGACTGGTTGGGTCAGCTATCGTTTTGCCACGGCAGGATTCCAAGGGTCTAAAGATTGGATACATTTCTTTCGTAATGTGCTCAGATGCCAAGACGTCTATTGAGGATTTTTTTTAATTTTTGATTTATTGTCAGCTTTCCTCAGTCTTTTTCTTGCCCTTTTGGTTAGACCATCTGAGTTTATATTAAGAATTGGAGCATGGTTTGAGGAAATTTGTTGAGCATTAACTTCGTCTACTGATGTTTGTTTCATAGATTCATTTCCTTCATTCAAGTCCTGGGATTTCAGTGGCATATTTGATTTGCTTTCGTCATTTAGGGATTGGTTTTCTCTTGCTTCAACTTTTCTTTTTGTTGGTACTATATTATGTTGTTGAAATTTATTTTTATTAAGACCATATTTATTTTTTGAAGTTGAGTTTCATCTTATCACATTTTTTGCCTGTGAGTTCCCAATTTCATCTGAGGGTCCTGAAGTTAAAGCTTTTATATCCGAAAGGGAGCCATGGTTATGTTCAGTTGAGACGGTTTTGTTTTGTGCAATTCTGTCTGACATCACCTTTACCTCTTGCACCATGGATCTCACAATGGTCGGTAGCTCGGAGATATAATCAATTAGTTGCGCTTAGGTGCATGTTAACGATTGATCTACTTTGACTGCTTGTACTTTGGCTACCAGGTTTGAAATGTGAAGCAGTTTAGCATCTATTCCAGCTAGAGCCAATGTGTTTAATAAGTCCACTTGAATGTTCAATTTATCTGAGTGAAAATTAAGAGCGTTAGTAATGTTATCCATTGTGTTAAGTAAACTACCCCATATTCCACAATCTGGGCTTTTTTGTTTATTTTTTAAGGTTTGGCAGCCCCTGAAAGTTTTTGACATGGGTATAGTGAGTGAGGACAAAAAGACCTCATCACTTGAGCTTTGGTCCGGACCAGAGGATATATTGATTACGGAGTTAATGTCACTTTGATTAAGGCCTTGTGGAATTAGAATTGTTGAGTCTTTTCGCCCATCAAGTACTGCAGTAGAAGACGTAGAAGCCATAAAAGCTGTGGATGCGTGAACCTGAGCTTGTACTTGAATCGGGCGAGTAGTTTGTGAGGATATTGTTGACATTTTCGCAGTAGCTGTAGACAAACAGTTCCCGGTGTTGTTGATTACTAATTGGGAATCACTACTGGCTTTCTTTGACTCGGACTCCGACTCTGGAAAAAATAGGGCATTAAATTCACTTCCCATACACAAATCGTATCTCTTTAAACAATTCCCTTTCATAACTCTACAAATCAGAAGACTTCTGCCAGTAAAAACTCCCTTCAATAAAGAATGACCCACAGCAACTGCAGATCTGTAACAATTCACAGTTCTATACGACAAACCTCTCCGAAATAAATCTGCCAAAATATTTGCAACCATCATCTCATCAGCTTCGACGGGATCCAAGTCCCTTGCCATGCACCAATGTAACCAGGCACTCCAAGCACTTCTATATCGCTTATGTATCCCTGTAGCCCAACACTCATCAAGCTGTTCTCGAAAGATCTATGAATCTTCCTGATATTCTCCATACTAGAAACTTGAGCAAATTCTCCTCTACCAATGGATGGTCTACTCCATCTGCACCTTCCACGAACCCCCTGCAACACTCTATCAAATATTGAATCTCTGCCACCATCTCCATAACTGCTGGGAACCAAGCTTAAATCATTCAAAACGTTGATTCCAATACCAACTGACATGTCTGCTTCCTTACTTGAACAAACACCCTCTGTATCATTGCCAAAAGGAGGGAATGCATAGCCCCTCACCAACGACCAATACCGGGTAAACACATCCACTACCAGAGCCTCCAGATCCAGTCTCCAACTGAAATAATTCTCCAAATGATGTGTCAACCTGAAGGCAAACAGATCTACCTGCAACAGGCCCAAGCACTCCTGTATCCTCATGAAATAACCTTCCTCCAACTTCCAATTACTATATTCCCAGAATTCCAATCTGATATCCAGTTCTCTTTCCCCAGTAAATACTGGGCCCTCAACCCAATCTTGTGTTCAAGACAGAACTCCACCTCTCCTTTGCTCAATCTGCCCACCTGTGGACCTGCTGCTCCTAGTCTGTTTATATAAGACACTGCTGTAATATTGTCAATCTTTAACAAAACTAATGCTCTCTGGAACTGTGATATGAAACCTTGCAACGCAAACATTCCTGCCTTTATCTCCAAACAATTTATATGATCCTTCCATTCTGTCAAACTCCAAAAGCCACCCATCTCTTGGTCAAACAAATGGCTCCCCATCCAAAATTGCTCGCATCTGTCTCTAAAACAAAATCTGTGTGCATTTCAAAAGTAACTCATCTGTTTCTAGCTTCTAAATTCTCTAGCCACCATTTCAATGCCTTCCTTGCCTCCTTCAATATCTTCACTATGACCCCACTAAGATGTAAGCAGCAATGCTTGATCTGTGGCTGTTTTTGAACATTATGAGCATTTGGAATCAGTCTAAGGAGACAGATGACCTCCATCTGGTTTGTCTTTTCAGAACGATTCATTTGTGCTTGAAAATTAACTGGTCACCCATGGTCCAATTTAAAGTAATGGCAAGGGTGAGTATAGGACTTGAGAATAAGTTGTTGTACATCACCCCCTCATATTTTTAGTTCTATTTTGAGATATTAAGGATACTAATTAAGGCAATTATTCTTTATTTACCATGACCAGTGTTTGGTGACAGATACAGATTTTTATATAGCCTAGATTGAATACATTGATTCTCAAGAGTGGTGTTTCTGAATGTAATCACCTCCTGTTATTACTAATGGACTTTTATTTTTGAACTGACAATTGCTTTTTCAAACAGGCTGTCTACAGTGACTAAGGAAAGATACAGTAGTCACTGTTTTGCATTGAAAGATTTAATACATTCTAATGAAATGTTTTTACTTTCCTCTTCATCCTCTTACACATGAGCACTTGTATGATCACTTCCTTCTATCCACCTCTTTGGAGCAACCTTTTACTGAATATATTTATGTGTTTGAAAAAATATGAAGATATAAATTGAATTGAAGAATTATGTGTATGATCTTTATATGTTTGTTCACACGCCAAGACCATACTAAATATATTACTTTATACCTATTGTTAAATACCTGCTAGTGGAACACATTTTTATTTGTACTAAATGTTACCCATGTCCTATGGTATTTCTCAGAAATCTTAGCCAGAAGACCTAATATATCCAGCAATTTTTCCTCACGTTGCTTAAGTGAGCGTTCCAAACCTTTATGAGTATCTCATCCCAGTTTATATAGATACATAATCAGTTCCGGGTCCAGATTAGGGGATAGAGTCTCCTTCTCACCAATGACAGGACAAGAACATTCCACCCTCATAAGACTGGGTTCCCCTTTCTCTAATGACTTACTAATCCACTTCTTAATATCTGCCGCATGAGCTAGTGGCCACTAATCTGATCCACGAGGACGCCTAATCGCCTTGGGATCAAACAACTTTTGCCCTAGAGGGTCTACAATAGATGTCTTATTTGCTTCTCTACCCAAGGTACTTCTTTCAAATTTCTCAGCCAAGGAATCCTTTTAATCCAAGTCCAAGATGTACTCATCTACATACCCATCTTTAATGTCGCTGTGGACAACAATACTATGTGAGCTGCTTGGGACTCCTTTCTCTTCATGGAATCTTCCACATGTTTCCTTTTTCCAAGACATTACCCCCCTGGACCTCTAAATACTCTGTCCTCACCTTCTGATATCGAAAAATACTTCTCCTCCTCCTCAAAAGGACCTCTTCTTCTCTCTTTCAACGCCTTCCTCACTGACTCTTGTACCAATTAGCTCAACTCCTGTGTTATTAACCCTTCACATTGACTTCCTGACTAGACTCACCATCCACTTGTTCAGTCATCTTTAAACCAAGCTTACTAAACTAATATTAACAAATCTTAAATTAAAATCTATTTGAAGAAAAAACGGAATAACTGTTTTCTGAGCAATTAAGTACTATAATGACCAATAAAATCTCTAATCTGCACAAATCTAATTAATTTTTATCAAAAACTGCTAAATACTCCTCGAAAACTATATAAAAATTGCGCTTTTTTACTCCCTCTCGTAATCCTGACAAAAAAAGTGCTGTAATGACAGATGTCGGTAAACATTGCCTAGCAATGAAACTCGCCAGCGCAGAAAATGGTCCAAATGTTTACCTTCCCTGTAAACAAGATTGTATGTACTTTAAATTTCATTTCTAAATAAATAGATATGGATAAACTCTCCATTCTAAAAATTGGAACTTCAATTTTTATTATGTATTCCCTTCTTAGTAAACAGGCTTTCCATACGCCGAGCACAAGGGAATTTAATTCCGAACCCCTGCGTGAGAGCAATATGCCCAGTTTCCTTTAGAAAGAGCCTGAAACACAGTGTGTGCCCTCAACAAAGATGGCTGCCCACAGTATGAATACACAGATGTGAATACAGGCGAAATTGCCCTTCTTTCAACGAATGGCAACAAGTGCAAGACACGCTCTTCAACTGCCGCCTTTCTCGCGACCTTTGAGCCTTGATTATCTACTAATAAAAGGAATTATTTTAAACTACCATGGCAATCACATAAAAAACAGTCCTAAGACAGTATAAGCATACAAGTTTGGCATTACTAGCCAAAACATTACTAAAAATCTATAATTTTAATGATGTGCTAAAACTAAATATCTACAGCAAAGAATCCATACATTGGATTTTTATTCACACATAGAAAAACGTAGCAATATTAACACATGTCCTAAAACTTTATTCACAAATTGTAAAAGACAATTAAGAACATATACTTATCTACTCAGAAGCAGTAAGCAAAAGAGGCTGAAGATGGCTGACAGGAGGCTTTTATTAGACTGTAGAGTTCTATTCTGTTGTTTGTTTGTTAGTGTTCTATTTGAGATTCTTTAAAGGTGCTGCTTGGAAGTGGCGAATAAAGGTTTTATGCATAATGCTAGCCTCCTGTCTTTCCATAAAATCTGAATGTGGGCAGGTGACTGCAGGAGAATCAGAATGTTGGGCAGCTTACCACAGGAGAATCAGAATGTTGGACAGGTGACCACAGGAGAATCAGAGTGCTCGTGCTCTGGAACAGATTGCTGCTAACTTTGAAGGCATGTGTGATTACCTACGGATTCCAAGTGATTAAAATGTGTGCCATAGAAAACCATGGAAGTGAAGGAACATCAAAGGTTATATATTACATCCTAAAAAACAGTTCCTTAGTCTAGTGAGACCTGGGCCTTCTGGCCTTGTTTGAGCTATAGTCTTCTCAGTGTGGACCAGCCCGCCTAATGAGGTCCACTATACTTGGGTAAAGATGTATTTGGGCCCCCTATACTTGGGTAAATATATAATGCCATTCCTTTCTAGATGCTCACTTATTCCAAATCACACTGGCTTTACTTGGCTTAGTCGTCGTTATCAGAGTGGTGTTCATCTAATGTTACTTCTGTAGATGAAATGTTGTGCTGCCTCAATGTGCTTTAGGATTCCATTTCTAACCTCTCAACTCATGTTTCACAACTATATTTTTTATTTGCTCCAGGGTTTCCCAAGCTGTTGCCGATTCTTGGTGGGTTCTGAGTGCCCAAGCAATAAATAAAGATGCCTTTAAACTCTGTATTTAACTTGTCACATTTGCTGTAATTCAAAGGCAAAAGACAAATGTCAGACTAGATCTTCTGATAAATTGTGGACACAAAGACTGATGTTTGCAAACTCCCCTCACTTGGCAGCCAGATATGGCTGTGGTCATATACAGTATTTCGAAAGCACATCTTTTTTAAAGTTTGATAATGCTTTATTGAAGAAAATCAAATAAAATACAGTATTATAAATTGATATGAGCATGTAAAAGCACTTATAAACAGCAAAAAGATCATTGAAATGATCATGATATAAATAAGAAAGATACAAAGGACATAGATGGTGCTATTATAAGCTCAATCATGCAATTAGCATTTTAAGATATTTGAAGAGTAAAAAGACAAAAAGGAAAGAAAAAGAAAAGAGAGAAGGAGGAAAAGGAGGGGAAACATCATAGTCTAGCTAAAGAAATGTAAACATAAACAATGTAATTATAATGCATAAAATAGCCTAGTAATTGTTTAGAAAGTTATGGGGGCTAAAAGGTAGTTGTGGTATCTGAAGAGGTTACAGCTTGTCTAGATAAGAAGGATATGAGTGGCATCTATAGGAAGTCTTGTTTAATAATCAGGTGTGTGGTTGTAGCATTAGTTTTATCAAGTCTATGATTATGACATAACATGTTACACCATCCGGCAAACAAAACTTTGGTAGTATCCTTCCAATTAGACGTAATGGTTTGTAATGCAATAGCAGTAAGTAAGTCTACACATTTTCCAACCATAATTCGAGAATGCCATATAGAAAAAAAAAACTCCCAAAAATATGTGGTTTATCAAAAGTTATGTTAATAGAAAAAATTAAATTTATCTTATTCCACACTTTTAACCAAAATGCACTTACGTGAGGCCATTCAAAAAACATGTGTAGCAAGTCACCATTGTGGAGGGAGCTGGGAAAGTCAGGCAGGCCAGGCACCATTGGAACTAAGCGTGCAACGGACGCCATTTTAGGTCGGTTGCCACTCTAGTCGTTATACGGCCATACAGGAAGGCTACTTAAGCTCCCCCTGAAATGGACGCACACAGCGGGCGCGCCACATGCGCGCCGAAGGCAAGCCCGTCTGCGCCCATCCGCGCTCATTCCGCGCTCAGCGCCAGCCACGCTGCCGGTTTTTGGACAGAAAGGTGCCCCCAATATTATACACCAGAGGTGAGCTCCTGGCACTTTCTTACAGATCCCCTACATGTCCTGGGCCAATCTTAGGAGGAACTAAGAACACTAGGAAGCATACATGTAAATACTGCAACCATAGGCTCTCAGACATCAGATGTCAGCTTTGTGCTGATCAGGCCCCACCCAATATCTATAAGGGATTTTCAGTAGAAATAAAGAATGAGCATACTACCCCTAAGACTTTAAAACCGACCCAACGATTGTCATGTGCACTAGTAAATGCACGGTCATTAATTAAACACCAGTTTGAATTCAGTCATTTTGTTGACTCTCATGCTCTGGACCTGATATTTTTCTCGGAAACCTGGGCAGAAGAAGCATCAGGTCCCGATTTGGTGACAGCAGTCCCACAAGGGTTCGCAATAACCAGAAGGGATCAGCCTGGTAAAAAGGGAGGAGGTCTGGCAAAAATTTACAGAAACCATCTGAAAGCGTCATTTAAAGATACCACAATAGACAAGGAAGCTGAGTTGCTTCTGTTTAAGATATCGCCTAATCATGTATACTCATTCAATGGGATGCTAGTTTACCGGCCGCCAGGTTCCAGAACAAACTTTTTACACACTATGGGCCAACTCTTGGAACATAAAGTAACAACTCAGAATTTCACCATTTTGGGCGATTTTTATTTTCATTTAGACAACCCCCTCGATAACGACTCTAAGGCCCTCCTTGACTTAATGACAAGCACAGGACTCGAGCAAATTGTTACCGGTCCGACCCACACCGCGGGTCACCTTTTAGACGCAATATTCACATAGTGACCATTGCTGAAATATAATAATACCTTACAACTTCACTGGACTGATCATCATGCCGTGATGTTTACTCTTACTCCTCCTTCCACCCAGCTGAATAAGAACAAGCTGTGTTTTACAAAAGACCCAGAGGTGGCCTCATTACAATACCATCACTGGATATCAGTAGTAGCTAGCACTACTGTCCCTCAAAGAACAGGGAAAACCAGCAGGACAGCACCAACTGAACCTTGGTTCTCTGTAGAACTAAATATCTCAAGAAGACTGTGTCGCAGTCACGAAAGACATTGCCGCAAACACTATGATCCGAAAGAAAAGGAATTCTACAAGTCAAGATTGGCACATCACAAAGAGCTGATTAAAAAAACTAAAATCAGCTATTTTTCTGAAAAAATTCGAAGGAGCTTTTTGCAACAGTGCTGAAACTCCATCAAGTACAAGAGAGCAATAACTGCACAATAGACCAAGCGTTCTGTGTCACACTGGCCTCCTCGTTCCACAATAAAGTCTCCACTATCTATGACACCTTTGTCCTAAGACCAGTCAATCCCCAAGGTGTCCAATCTGTTACCACATGTTCGACCTCAGCCCAGCTTATTTCGGCGACCAAATTTACCCAATCCCGCTTTTCTAATTTCACACCACTTTCTCAAGAACTAACATCAAAGCTTCTATTAGCAACAAAATCCGTCTACCACCTCGATCCCTGCCCTCCGCGAGTCACCCACCTGTTAGTGGAGTCGGTTGCTTTGCCACTTATGGAGGTCCTCAATTTGGCAAGTTAAACAGGGACCTTTCCCACGATGTGGAAGAAAACATCAATTTTACCTTTGTTAAAGAAACTAAACTTGGATAAAACAGCAGCAGGAAACTATCGCCCTATTTCCCGGTTACCCTTACCGGCGAAAGTACTAAAGAAACATATGGATCAGGAACTGACGGTTTTCATTGAGAGTAATCACATTTTGGATACTACTCAATATGGCTTTAGAGCCCGACACAGCACTGAAGAAGCCTTGATCACTGCAACGGAGGAAGTCAGATGGGCGGTTGATAACGGAGGATCGGCATTCCTGGTACTATTATACTTATCAGCCGCCTTCGATACGGTGGACCACTGCATTCTAATACACCGGCTCCAGGAAACTGCAGTAGAAAATGTAGCGCTAGCATTGCTCAGATCCTTTCTGCTCAACCGAGAACAATTTGTCGAAATAGGAGGCTACAAATCTAAATGTTTCAGGATTCCTTGTGGGGTGCCACAGGGCTCGTCATTGAGCCCCACCCTTTTCAATTTATATGTTGCTTCCCTGGCACGTATGATCAAATCCCAGGGGTTTGAATTGGTATCATATGCAGATGACACCCAGATTATTGTATCAATCTCAAGCAACAATCCTAAAACAGCACAGAACTTTAAGGAGTGTATGAGATGTGTCAGCGTATGGATAGACGAGAATTGTCTTAAATTAAACTCAAATGAAACTGAGGTTCTGTAGTAGGGGATCTCTGTTATAGTCATAATCTAGTGAATAGTCCCGCCCATGTGCGTGGACCCCGGAGCAATAAAAAATAATCTCTAAAAGGTGACAAATCATGCAGACCTGCATACACCTTTAAGAGAGAATTTAATTTAAAGACAGATAATGCAGCCTATACCCACAGGCTACACTGTCCAGTACTTCAACTAGAATTCCACCAACATCCACAAACAGCACTGCCTGTCTAGTTTTTCTCCACATAGGAAAAAACCCTGCCTCTACCAGCAAAAGCCTCTGGAATGATAGAGAGGAAGGAGTGGACAGACAAGCCCCATAGGCTGCCATTATGTGGCTTAGAACAGGATACTGTGCCTTTAAAAAAACTTTCCAGATTTCCAGAACTTTCCCCAGTATCCCAGAATGCCCAGCAGGTCCCATTTACTTTCAGTTCTTTTTTCCGGCTCCTGCTAGCAGGACCCTGGAGCATTGAGCTCTCCCCTTTTCAAGGGTTTATTGGAGATTTTTGTCACTTTTTCAAGTGCTTAGTAGCTGGTACTGTCAACATGCCTGGCTTGTTCGACAAGTGCCCGGAATGTGGTAGAAAGAAGGCTAAAACTGATCCACACGAGGTGTGTATAGGTTGCCTTCCCCAGTCCCACGTGCCTGAAGACTGTGATATCTGCCACTCGTTCTCAGCCAGGACCCTGAGGGACAGAATGAAAATCAGGCTTCAAGTTCTGGAGGAGAGAAGACTGAAGGCACCAGGTGGGTCTGGAGGGGCTGATTTGGCCATACTGAGGCCTCTGGGGGGCTCCCCAGGGGCAGGAAGACCAGTAAGCGCTCCCACTCCCCGTCGAGGGCATCGACGGCGACGTCGAGGAGGATGACCACCATCTGTTCGCCGTCTCCCCAGGGCTCTGGGGAGAAGCGGCGTCGACGATCGACGTCGAGGGACCTGAATAGGCCGCCGTCGACTACATCGGCATCGTCGGCGACGACGCCGTCTACGGCGCCGTCCAGCAGTCGGCGTCGAGATCGGACCCGGCGTCGGCGCTCGCCGTCGAGGGGAGATCGCCGTTCACCGTCGATGAAGAGGAGACGGTCGACGTCGCCGCCGAAGAGGAGATCGACGTCGAGACGCTCGAGGTCAAGGAGATCGCCGTCGAGGCGCAGATCGCCGTCGAGGCGAAGATCGACGTCGAGGCGAAGATCGCCGTCGAGGCGAAGATCGCCGCCGAGGCAAAGATCGCCGCCGAGGCGAAGGTCGCCGTCGAGGCGAAGGTCGCCGTCAAGGAAGAGAGAGTCACCGGGATCGGTGTACTCTGTGGTGTATACGCCTCCTCGGATGCCTACGTCACCGCCTCCTCTCCCACCTCCTCCGACTCCGCCTCCACCACCACCGCCACCACCGCCGCCTCCACCTCCACCACCTCCACCGCCACCACCGCCTACACAGCCGCGGACACTGCCTCCACCGCCCCCACCTCGGTCGTTGCCACGCACTCCAGTGGGGCCGCCGGCGGTTCCCCCGCGGTCGGTTTCCCTTCCGAGGTACCCGACTCCGCCGCAGGGGACTCCGAAGCCACGACGCCCGCGGTCGCCGGGACCGGCTAGACCGGCGGCCAGACCGAAGCCGAAGAGGTCGCGCTCCCGCTCTCTCAGGAGGAGAAGATCACGGAGCCGTGGACGGTCATCGTCGGACTCAGGACGACGCCGTAGGAGGCACAGGTCCAGGTCGCACACGCGCTCCTCGACCAGAGACTTTTCCCCGACGCTGTCGGACTCGCCGGGGACTAGGGTGTCTCCTGTGGACGATTTGGTCTCTTTCCAAGAGGTGCTGTTGAGAGGGGCAGCAAAATTGGGTATCACGGTGACGGTTCCAACACCCACGACGTCCGTGATATTCGAGACACTTCATAAGAAACATCTGTCTCGCCCTCTACTGCCTCTTGTACCAGGACTGGTGGAACCCGCGTTGGAGCTGTTCCTCACTCCCGCGGTGACGAAGGCCGCCCCCTCCAGGCTCATGAAAAAGTATAGGGCCCCGGAGTCGGACCCTACCTTTTTGAGGGTGGACCCGAAGCCGGATTCGGTCATCGTGACGGCGGCGAGGAAACAACATGCGACCGCCCCTTCATCGACGGTCCCGCCTGACAAGGAAAGCCGCTGGCTGGATTCTGCGGGCAGGAAGGTGTGTGGTACCGCCGCCACCACCATGAAGGCAGCGAGTGCAGGGGCTTTGTTGGGCCGTTACGACCGGGCCCTGTGGGAGTCCCTGCAGCAGTTTGCGGACCTGCTGCCCCGGGACAAGAAGGAGGACTTCTTGGAGACAGTGCGCGAAGGCATGCTGGTCTCTAATCAGGTGATCGGCGCAGCGGCGGATGTATCCTTGTTGGCCGCCCACGCCTACTGTCATGGCGTCCACCAGAGGCGGCATTCGTGGCTGCGCCTGACGTCCCTCAAGCCAGAGGCGCAGCAAAGAGTGGCCAACCTGCCCTTCTCGGGGGAAACCCTGTTCGAGAAACATGCGGATGATGAGATGGCCCGCATGAAGGCGGAGGCGTAAACCCTGACGGCCGTCGGGTTGGAGAAGGCCGAGAAGAAGAAGCGCCCGTTCCAGAGGCGGTTCGGGTCTTCGGGCAGAGGGCGTGGGCAGGGTTCGGGACAGCAGCAGCAACAACAGCAGCAGTTCCGCAAGCTCTTCCAGAAGCGCCAGAGGGGTAGAGGAGGCCAGCAGGCTACTACCACTACCAAGGGCCCGGCCGGGTCTCGGCCCTGAGCGGCTACTTCCCCCCTCAACCGTTACCCACTCCAGTGGGGGGAAGCATTCAATTTTTTCCGGCAGAGTGGAGAAAAATTACTCAGGACAAGTGGGTGCTGAATATTGTTTGCAATGGATACAGTCTTCGGTTTATCAGCCCGCCTCCAGCGATTCCGCCGGTCAGCTCTCCATTCCAGCTGAGAGCTCTCCAGGCGGAGGCAGACATCTTGTTGAGAAAAAAGGCGGTAGAAGAGGTACCTCTGTCTCAAAGGGGAAGAGGTCTGTACTCTCGGTTCTTCCTCGTTCGCAAGAAGGACAAGAACGAGTTCAGGCCCATCCTGGATTTGCGACAGGCAAACAAATGGATTCGCAGAGAGAAGTTTCGCATGCTATCGTTGCACCAGATTTACCCTCAGCTGCAACGGGGAGACTGGCTCTGTGCCATAGATCTACAGGGTGCGTACTTCCATGTGCCCATAGCACGGAAGCACAGGAAGTTCCTGCGATTCCAAGTCGGCGCCAATCACTATCAATACACAGTACTGCCATTCGGGCTAAAGTCTGCGCCCAGGACCTTCTCGAAGTGCATGGCGGTGGTGGCGGCACACCTGCGGAGGAACAAGGTGTTTGTCTACCCGTATCTGGAAAATTGGCTGATCAAGGCTTCATCCTTCTCGGAAGCACAAGATCACTTCCGTTGGACGTGCGCTCTCTTACACAAGCTGGGGTTACACGTCAACATGTCCAAATCGATCACGACTCCGGTCCAGTGCATACAGTACCTGGGGGCCTCCATCGATACGCGGTCAGCAAGCGTGTCTCCTTCGGAGGAGAGACGGTTATCACTCCTTCGGAAGGCTCAGGACCTCAGGACTGCTCCATCGACGACAGTGAGGAAGGTGTCTTCTCTACTGGGATCGATGGCCTCCTGTATCTTCCTCACGCCTCACGCACGGCTACACATAAGACCACTGCAGGAGTGCTTGGAGGATCAGTGGGATCAGAGGACAGGCTCTTGGGACGACAAGATACGACTGTCGCTGCATGCTCTTCAGTCTCTGAAGTGGTGGTGTTCGGCGGAAAACCTCCTCAAGGGGGTTCCCTTCCACAAGGACATTCCCACGACGAGTGTAGTGACGGATGCTTCTCTCCAGGGCTGGGGAGCGCATTCCGGGGACTTGCAGATTCAAGGAAAGTGGTCTCCTTTGGAATCGACGTACCACATCAATTTCCTGGAACTCAGATCTGTCTTCCTGGCACTGAATGCCTTCCTTCCGTCCTTCCAGACCAACTCGCTGCTGATACAGATGGACAATACAACCACGATGTATTACCTCAACAAGCAGGGGGGGTCGAGATCGCGCACTCTGTCGCAGGAGGCGCAGGCGATCTGGCGCTGGCTGCTGGCCCGAGGACTGACGATTACGGCCACGCATCTGCCAGGGGTGCAGAATGCTCAGGCGGACGCCTTGAGCAGGCTGATTCAGGAAAACCACGAATGGGTCATACACGACGAAGTACTAGGAGAAGTCTTCGCAAGGTGGGGGACTCCAGACGTAGATCTGTTCGCCACCGCCAAAAACAGCAAATGCCAAGACTTCGCATCCAGGTACTACCAGCGGGGGACGCTGGGGAATGCGCTATGGATCGATTGGTCGAACAGCTTTCTGTACGCTTTTCCACCCATTCCCCTGATTCCGGCGGTGCTCATCAAGCTGTCCCAGTCCAGGGCGCGGATGATCCTGATCGCCCCGGAGTGGCCCAGGCAGTGGTGGTTCACGGACCTTCTTCACCGGTCTCTCCTTCCTCACATGCGGTTGCCGTGCAGGCCGGACCTTCTCACGAAGTTCGGGGGGCGGATGGTGCACCCCAACCTCTCGTCTTTGAGTTTGGCGGCATGGCTCCTGAAATAGTGCAATATGGCCATCTGAATCTACCAGACGATTGTATGGACATACTGAAGGAGTCTAAGCGACCTTCCACTAGGACATCCTATGCTTACAAGTGGAAGAGGTTCTGTATCTGGTGTAAGTCCAAGAACTTTGATCCGACAACATGTAAGGAAGATGTCATCCTTCCATACCTTTTACATCTGGCGCAGTCTGGCCTTAATTTCCATTCCATTAAGGTTCATCTGGCTGCTTTGACTGCTTACAGGAAATGCCCTTCACAGACTTCCTTCTTTCAGATCCCGGTGGTCAAGGATTTTTTGGAAGGCTTGAAGAAAGTGTTTCCTCCCGTCAGACTTCCCTCGCCTTCCAGGGACTTGAATGTGGTGCTGTCCAGACTGATGAAGGAGCCGTTTGAACCCATTCACAAGGCTTCATTGCAGCACCTATCCTGGAAGGCGGCGTTCCTAGTGGCCATTACATCTGCCCGCAGGGTGAGTGAGCTTCAGGCATTATGTTGTCAAGAACCTTATACTGTATTTCATGCTGCTAAGGTTGTGATGCGTACTCACCCTAAATTTCTTCCTAAGGTTATCTCTGATTTTCATGTCAACCAGACCATAACTTTACCTACGTTCTTTCAGAATCCCTCTTCGCCAGCGGAAAGGTCTCTCCATTCCCTGGATGTTCGGAGGGTGTTGAAATTTTACCTGGATAAGACCAAGGATATTCGTAGGTCTGACCAATTGTTTGTTAATTATGGATCAGTCAGGACTGGTCTTGCGACCTCTAAGCAGTCCATTTCTAGGTGGATTGTGTCCTGCATACAATTGTGTTATCAAAAGGCTAATAGGACCTTAGGGGGTAAACCTAAGGCTCATTCCACCAGGGGCAAAGCTGCCACGACGGCTTTGCTGCGTAATGTTCCTATTGCGGAAATCTGCAAGGCGGCCACTTGGAAGTCGGTCCATACCTTTGCTGCGCATTACTGTCTGGACTCGGATGCCAGGGCAGATGCTCAGGTTGGGCAGGCTTCGCTGCGAAATTTGTTCGCACAGTAGTGGGTTTGTCTTGTTTGTTCTCCACCGCTGCTGTTGTGTGGGGATGGGCTTGCCATTCTATTCACTAGATTATGACTATACACAGAGATCCCCTACTACAGAAGGAGTAGTTTCTTTTCTGTAACTCCAGTTCTGTAGTAGGGGTATCTCTGTTATAGTCATAAGCGCCCGCCCTCCTCCCCGGTGGAGAGATATTTATTCATATGGAGAATGCTACAGGTCTGGCATGCTACGCCTTCAAAAAGAACTGAAAGTAAATGGGACCTGCTGGGCATTCTGGGATACTGGGGAAAGTTCTGGAAATCTGGAAAGTTTTCTTAAAGGCACAGTATCCTGTTCTAAGCCACATAATGGCAGCCTATGGGGCTTGTCTGTCCACTCCTTCCTCTCTATCATTCCAGAGGCTTTTGCTGGTAGAGGCAGGGTTTTTTCCTATGTGGAGAAAAACTAGACAGGCAGTGCTGTTTGTGGATGTTGGTGGAATTCTACTGGACAGTGTAGCCTGTGGGTATAGGCTGCATTATCTGTCTTTAAATTAAATTCTCTCTTAAAGGTGTATTCAGGTCTGCATGATTTGTCACCTTTTAGAGATTATTTTTTATTGCTCCGGGGTCCACGCACATGGGCGGGACTATTCACTAGATTATGACTATAACAGAGATACCCCTACTACAGAACTGGAGTTACAGAAAAGAAACTACTCCTACTTCTCTTTGGAAAAATTATACCCTTGGGCTCTGGTACATTGTCATTCTGCATCTACTGCCCTTGTATCTTCTTCTTTGGATAGATTCTGCAGGCCCCTGGTTGTGGTTTATGTAGGAGAGTAGGGTCTGCTTTCTATGTTCACCCCCACTTTTTGCTTTTGCTTTACTGGTTTTCGACTTAGATGTGGCTGTGGGCCTGCTAATCAGACCCGCAGCCCTGCTGTTCTCTCTCTAAATTGATACTATGTACTTTAGGTGCATAACCCATTTGGATAGGATCACCTTATTGGTCCCTGTACAGTGTACCCTAGGTACCCAGGGCATAGGTGTACCCTAGGCCTACCAGGGGCTGCAGCATGTATTATGCCACCCCTGGCCTGGCCTTCCATTTTGACACAACTGGCTGATCACTCAGCTGGGGCAAGGTCGTGTAATCACCCCTTGCTTAGGTGTAGTATTCCTATACCTAACTTACATATAGACACATGTGTACCTATCAGCCACTCCTATGGCAGGCCTTAACAATCCTGGAGGCAGAGTGCTTGGTAACATGTGAGATGGTGCTCTAGCATGAGCTGAGCCTGTCTGCAGCTTTCGGAACCATGTCCTTATAGCTGTTCTATGATATAGCCTACCATATACTCTTAAAGTGCCTTATAATCTTAAACGGTTATGGTAACTATGGTTTGGCTTTATCGAAACATGTCGTGTAAGGTGTCTAACACTGTGGAATAATACCCCCATACCATTTCTGGACATGAGGATATTATTCCCCCCTTCTAGAGGGAAAGACATGTTAAAATCATACTTCACTGTTAGCCTCTGACCAAAGCCTCAGCATCACAAAATGGATGCTGCTGCCACGACACAAGTCTGACCTCCTGCTGCTGGGAGTGATCCCAGCCAGGGAGGCCTGGACAATAGGTTGCCTGCTTGGGGAGGTGCTAGCACCTCCCCAGACAGCCTTTAGTGTATTGGGGCAGGGTGGGCTGAAAGGAATGAGACATGCCTGGGGCACACAAGGTGTTCCTTGCATAGTCCAGTTCAAACCGGCGCTGGGGCACTCCAACCCCAGCTCTGGCGCGAAACTGGACAAAGGGAAGTGGGTGTAACCACCCCCTCCCAGGTCCCACCCATAAGGCGTGACCTAGCAGGTATCCCAGCCCCCCAGATTAGTATAAGAGTGGGAGTTGGGCCTCAAGACTTTAGATTATCCTGAACCTGCAAACTTGAACAGAAACTTGAAACTTGAACAGAAACTCTGGACCTTCGACATTCGACGAAAGAAGAAGACTGAAGAATCTCCCTTGTGGCCAAGGAGTGGCTACCCTGTGCAAACAGGCACCATCAAGAGACTACCCTTTGCTTTGCTAAAGTTCTACGAGGGACCGACTGCAGAGCCCGACCAGAGCCTTGACTTCCAGACTTCTCCGACCCTGATCCACATCCACAGCAGAGCTGAGATCCGTGGAGGCAACGAGAGACGTGGGACCGGCTACCTGGGAAAAGTGGCTAGTATCTTCAAGCGCAGCTTCTGAGGCACCCTCGAAGTTGTGCACCGGGGATTGAGAAGCCCCAACCCCAAGCACCATCTGCACCGAAGACCAGCCCCCCACACTCCACGAGTCCTGCGTGGGGCCCTTCTGCATTTTCCTGCTTGCCGCGTCTGTCCGGTTGCTTGCCCGCTGGCTAGTGGCCTTTGTGACGACGCATCCCGTAATCTTCAGCGCTGGTTTGGCTCCTCCAGACTGGCTCCTGCTCCTTTGAAAAAGAGAAGCACCCCAGACCTTCCTGGTCTGCACCAGAAGCAAGCCCTCCGTTCTTCGTGGGTTCCACTTGCCATGGCTTGGTGAGTCCTAGTCCAACTTCGACGCCGCCGACAGCAAGAGCCTTCGTGGGACAGCTCGCCTCCTGGTTTTGGTCGTCCTCGACGTTCCCTGGTCCTCGTGGCTGCAGCGACAAGCTTCATCTTCACCTGCAATCTTCACGACATCGCCTGGTTCCTTCCTGGTTCCACGTGGTCACTGGCTAGTGACCTTGACTCTGTCCCTTCTGCTTGCAGGTCTCCTCTCTTCTTGATCCCAGCCTTGGGATCCACCGGACACTCTTCACTGACTGCCTGTCAGAATCTTTCTTCAGGCATCCATAGGAGTCGACGACGAAACCCGACGCAACTTCACCCCTATGCACCCGCAGCCTGTGGGCTAGGTAACTTGGGTACTCCGGTGCTCATCAGGATAGTGACTATCCTAGTGTCTAGTTTTCCAGTCTCGACTTCCTAGCTACTCCGGAAGTGTCCTAAATCTATCTATTTCTAAACTGTACTATTGCTAGTGACTTTTACGCATTACGCGTGAGTGTTTCCACTCTGCACCTGAATCCCGTGGGCCTCCCACTGCCTAACCTTTGGTAGTATAGTGTAGCCCCAGCGATTCCCTAGGCCTAGGCCTATCCTATTTCCGTGACAGTGGTCCTTATACCACTTACTTAGTATATGGTTTGCGTGGCCCCTAAGGCCTAACTGTATTACTTACCTGTGTGACTTAATGTATGCATAAATAAGACTGTGTTGTACTTACCTCTAATCTCATAAAGAGTGCTGAGGGTTTGACTAGAATAAATACACTTTATTTTATATATATATCTGTTGTGGTGTCCTTTCATTTGGTATTCAAAGGATTATATATGGTATCACAGCTGGCTTCACATGCCATTCAGAGTTTAGCCTAAGACTGCTCTTGTCCATGCTACCACTAGGATAGCTGGTCTATAAGGTTGACTTTACAACCAATCACCATAAGGGTATTTGGACTGATATAAGGTGTACACTAGAACTAGTGACATCATACATCAGGCCAACTTCTCACAGTTTATTCCTGGCACAGACTGGTATGGCTACTCCAAGGTTGTACTGCTGTAGGTTGACTATACATATACCTAGACGGGCCTGGCATTGCCACTCTTTTTTTCGTGAAAGAGGTTACTAATGGATAGCAGTGTGCCCTGAAAATGACTGGGATGCCCCACACAAAAGGCTTGAAATACTTTTCTGCCCATCCTCTCTGTCTCAATTACAAAAGAATTGTAGTGATGCCCCTAAGGAGACACTGCTGCTGACAAGGTACTCACTGTCCCAGAAAGCCCAGAACTGCACACCTGAGCGGAAGGAGGGGTTGTTGTTACGCCCGCACCACGCGCATTAAAGCACCTTCCGCGGCGCAGGATGCCAGAAAGTAGATTCAGCTGCTGCTGACAGGGGACTCGCTGTCCCAGAGAGCTCAGAACTGCACACCTGAGAGGGAGGAGGGGCTGTTGTTACTCCTCACACTGTGTGCATTAAACATCTTTCACTTCCCACGGCGTGGGACGCCCGTATGGAGAGACAGGTGCTGCTGGCAAGGGACTTGCTGTCCCAGAGAGCTCAGAACTGCACACCTAAGAAAGAGGAGGGGTTGTTGTTACTCCCCGCGCCCATGCATTACGCATTAAAGCGCCTCCATTTCCCGCTGCGTGGGAAGCGCAGGGTGCGGTCCCTGGCCAAGAGCAGGCCTATCTGCACCCACCCGTGACCGGGCGAGGATGGGCTGGGCCCAATCTCTTGGCCCTGGGCCCTTGGACATTCGTCACAGCCCCTAAGGTAAGCATTAAGTCAAGGTAGGCCCTATCTTTCTGTGACTCTATTGAAATCTGGTGACAAGGGGACTTTCATAACCCCACCAATTACACCTACATGTCTTCAGCTATGGGAGCAACACCACGGAGTTAGAGACAGTTGAGAGTTGAATTATTGGAACATCCTATTCAGGTTCTTAGTGTTCTAAGACAGCAAAATTCCTCTAGAATCATCAAAGATCAATTAAATGAAGCCAAACGAGATTTTAGTGCATTCTTATATGAGCAAGGTGAGGCAAGTTTTCGTAGTCAATATCAGAAAGTTTATGAAGAAAGCAATTTTACGGGTAGATTCCTGGCTTGGCAAGCCAAAGAACAAGTAGCCTCCAATTTAATTCGGGGATTAAACTGTCCTGTCACGCATCAATTCACAATCGACCCGGAGGAGATAGGTAAGATAATGCATTGTCATTATCAAAAAATATATAGTCATCAGCATCAAATTGATCAGCTTAAATTGAAAGTTTTTTTGTGGAAGGCTGCGATTCCTTCCCTCTCCCAATTCGATCAATCATATATGCTGGGTGGATTCTCTTTGGAAGAGGTAGAGTTAGTCGTGAAAGATCTCCCTTCGGGGAAAGCCTCTGGTCCAGATGGGCTACCCGCCGAATTTTTTAAAGTCTTTTTTCCTGCCTTTTCCAAATTTTTTTTACAACTTCTTAACTCCGTGTTAGCTGGATCCTCTATTCCAGATTCGTTTCGTGAGAGCACTGTGGTTAGCTTCCTGAAGAAGGGGAAAGATGCTAGAGATCCCAACTTATATCGTCCAATTACTCTTCTAAATTTGGATTACAAGATAGTCACTAAACTATTGGCAAATCGATTTAACCATATCTCTAAGGATTTGATTCATGAGGATCAAAATGGTTTTATTGCCGGTAGACAGTTGATGACCAATACTCACTATTTGTCGGAAGCCTTGGATTCCTGCCCTAATTCTTTTATTTGATGCGGAAAAAGCTTTCGATTTGGTGGTTTGGGAGACACTTTTTATTATTTTGCTATATTTTCATATTCCGCCAAATATTATTAATTTTATTCGTAATCTTTACACGGGTGCAAAAGCAAACATTATCATTAATTCACAAATGGTCGGGTCGGTTTCAGTTAATCGGGGAACACGTCAGGGCTGCCCCCTATCACCAATTCTTTTTGCTTTTTTCATTGAACCCCTCGCAATTGCAATTCGGAGGTGTTCAGAGATTTCACCTTTTCTTCCTTTAATGTCAATGATTAAACTTTACGCTGACGATATTATGTTACTTATTAAATCCGATTTACAGTCTCAAGTTTCTGCGTTTCAACTTTTTGAGGAATTTGAGTCTCTTGGGGGGTATCGGATTAACAAAAAGAAGACTGAAATTTTGGTTTGTGGCAATCATAATCCTGTTTTATATCCGGATTTACAGGGCTGTATTAATAATAAACCTAAGAGATATCTTGTTTTTTTTTTTTCATCCTCCGTCAAAAATCTCTATGGATTGAATTTCGATCCCCTTCTTCAGAAAGTTCGTTCAATGCTAACTCGTTGGAATAAATTACCGTTATCCATCTTGGGTAGAGTCGCTCTGATTAAAATGTCTATTTTACCGCTCTTTAATTTTCTGTTTTCAACGATTCCCTGTTTTCTCTCTGGCATATTCTTTTCTAAAATTGAATCTTTATTTTCCTGTTTTTTGTGGGCACATAAAACACCCCGTATCACGATGAGTTCTCTTTAAGAGGATTTAGACAATGGAGGCCTCGCAATCCAAATATCAGAGACTACTATAGTGCTTATTTTGCTCAGTATCTGACTCGTTTTAAAGTCCCAATCCAAAACCCTAATGTATATATTAGCTTTTTCTTTGATTTAATTTTCTCAGAGAGCCAAATACCTTCCCCCCTTCAAGTACCTAAATCTCCTAAATTGGTTAGGTATAAAATAATTGCATGGTTTTACAGGAAGCGTACTGCTATGCTTAAAAGATACTCTCTCTCTCTCTTTTTAATTTCTCCTCTTCGTTATCTGCCTTACTTTATTTTAGGGGGCGGGGTCCAAGCCTTGACTTAATGACATATTGGTCTAAAGCCGGATTTAGTAAGGTGGGTGACTTCCTACAATTTTCAAGGTGGATAACCCCGTCGGAGATGCGGCTATTACTTTCAGGAAAACACTTTTTGTTAGCCGGGTCTTATGATCAAATTTATCAATTTCTGCTGCAGTATGCTCCCACATCGTTTACTCAGATTTCCTCATTAAATCACGATCTTTTTTTAAATAACACTTTGATCAGGAAGCCTGGAGAATGGAAACGTCTCTTAGCTCAGTCTAGACAAGGTGACCTAGGTTCTAAAGCCGTTAAAAAATGGTGGGAACAAGAAAATCATGTTTTGTCATTGAGCACATGGCGGACCATTAATCAGCTTAATTTCTCCACATTAAGGGGAGCAAACTGGCGCAGAATGTTATTTTTTGGCAAGTGGCTTTTGTATCGCACCCCGGCGGCAATTGCAAAAATGTATAGTAACCACATACCCAATTGCTTCAGATGCTTGAACTTCGCCCCTGCTAATTGGACACACGTAATAATTGACTGTAGTATGGTGAAAGCATTTTGGGAAGAGATTTTTGCTTTCCTATGTTTTTATTGTCACATTCCAATATTTCTCAATGTTAAACTGATGCTTTATAGTTTTGATCCGTATCTTAATTTCTCTGTATCACTTGTCAAATTGCTTTACATTTGCATGGCGGTGGCAAGATCGCTGCTATTACAGATGTGGCGTACAAATCAGATTCCATCATTTCATGAATGGCTACTCAAAATGCAAAGAGTAAAATTAAGCGAGCGAAGTTATGCTCTGAGGATTGGGGGGGAAGAAAATTTGAAAAAATTTGGGGGAATTTATTTTGAACAATTTACTCCTTTTTTGTTCTCTGGTTTTGGAAACTTGTAAGTCATTGTATGTTAATATTACTTGTTGGAAGCAGGCTTTCCATTACAAGATATTTTCTGTTGGCTTTCTATTCCGCATGTATTCTGAACTTTGATTATGTATGACACCAATCAATTTCAATAAAAAAAAGGAAAAAAAAAAAGACTCTGTTCAAAACTTAATTGAGACCAATGACTCTCTTGGGCATGCAAACCCTCCACAGGCGAACACTCTGAAAAAGACCATGGATAGCAATCCAGATCTATTTCCGACCGGCAATACCCACAGGGCCTTCATCTTATAGCCATGCATTATTCATGAGTCGTTGGGAAACCCCTCCGTTGTTAATTTAAGTAGCCCCTCTCCAGCAGCACATAAGCCCCCACCGGCTAAGCGGAAAAGACGCAATGATAATGCCCAAAAGGTAGCTACAGGCGTGAAAAAGTTACGTCCAAAGCCCGAAGTTTCTGCTTCCATCAACGCCACCTTAACTAGAGGCAGTATTACAGGACGTGTGCAAACCTCTGTTTGATAACTCGGAGACTCTTCTGAAGGACCCCTGACTGGACATTTCCATGCAGATTAAGTCCCTGGGAGATTGAATGTAAGTGCTTAGGGATTTCTGTCTCACAATTGATCACACTCGTGCAACTAACTTTAATCCTCAGACTACATCAATCACGCCTGGGAATGGCTGGTTTTCCTTTGAACCCACCAACTCCCCTCTCTCCCTCGCCGACCAACCCATACCCAACCAGGTCATTCATTCACCGCCCCTGAATCCTGCCCCAATGGTTAAAAACATTCGCTCTCAAAAGTATGCTGATTTAAAGAGCACCGCAGTTAGGGGACAGGAGTGTGGGGACCACCTGTGACGTCTGCCCGAATGCACATCATACCCCATCATACCTGAAGGCGTCTCTCCTGTGGACATAGCAGTTGCTCAAGACTGGCATGGCTTAAAAAACAAAGTCACCCATTGGTGTAAATCAAGCTCAGGCTGGCTGTTTGATCTAGTGGATGATTAGGAAGGCCGGCTGGCTGGGTTATTCTCCCAAATCATCAAGGGGCGATTGGATTTTGGTAAATTTCAGGAATCCGCACCTGGTAAGCGAACTACTGTGCAGATTGGATCATCGTGTGAATAGTATGTGTAATATTTGTGTGCTCCCTTCGGGCTTCTTTTATCGGCCCTCAACCCTGCCACCAATGGCTGGTAATACCCCAGGTCCAGGCCTAGACCAGTGGCTCGGCCCATTAATCGCTTTGTTCATGAAAACCATGTTGCTGCCCTTTCATGCATGTCGGACGTAGAATGACTGGCTGCATCTGTAGATAACTTTTTATTCTCCTCTTCCCCTTCTTCTGATGTTGACCCCAAGATATGCAGGGGAACGACTTTGAGTAATTCCACTCCCTTAGTTGTCACTTCCGGGTCCGATAGTCTTCGTTTTCTGTCTTGGAACATAGCTGGAATCAGAAAGAAGCTGGATGATGAAGACTGGCTGAAGCTAATCAATACGCGTGACAAGAGACAAGAGACATGCCAAGAGACCTGGGCCCTTGAGGATTTTCCTTTTGCGTAGCTGCCAACCATCCACTCCAAGCAGGTCAAAAAGGGGATTAGAGGTACTCATTTCCATTAGAATGAGCAACTTGAAAGTTGAAAAGTTGATGTGCAACCCCTGATGTCAAGTTGTGTGCATGCTATCCCCTGGATTTTAGATATTTTAATTAATTAACTTTTGTTTTTCTTCTACAAATCATCCTGTCGACCTGATGAGTGATCTGGGCCAATTTCTAACTAATTGCTCACCCAGATAGGGGAGCCAATCTCTGGATGGGCCATTTTAATGTGACCATGTTTGTGAGGTTACTGATTGGCAAGAAGAAAATGTAACACATTTATCCATACTCCATATTGGTCTGCGCTGAACCAGGTGATAACCAAGCATAGTTCACTTTTCAGTTCAGTTATTTTTAAGGAAGGTGCCTTACACAGGGACGGGATCTACAATAGATTTTATGATGTTCTCCTCTAGTTTAGTCCTGTTCTTTCAGGACTCTTATATTTGTCATTCTATTATCAGTGACCATAATCCTGTTGTTGCTAGTTTAAAATGTCCTTTGTCCAAATCTCAAAAGTGCAGTCTTGCCCATGATCTTCAGTTCTTTAACAAACATGGTATTTACCTCAAATGGGCAAATGTGGATTATGTAACATTTTTTGAGAGGCTAATTTTACTACATCTAGAGGAAGTGATGTTTGTCTATCTGAGGAGGCATTAGTTAGGGAAGTTCTTGAAAGTTTTGAAGGTCTCTGTAAATGTGCTTCCAGCTAGCTAGTTGCTAGGAAAAAGCAAACACCCCCCCCACCCCCATTCAAATGGTTTAACACTGCTTGCACTGTTGCTTCAAAGTAGCTAAAAAATGTTTCCAAAGCATCACCACGCAATGTAGAGGAGGTTAGACATGCTAGGGACACATATAAATCCACTCTAGAGAAGTGGGAACAGGAGGTAAGGAGGCAGGCAAGGGAGGATTTGCAAGCCACTTCTGAACTTAGAGACTCCATGGCCTTTTGGGAAGTGATGAATAGGCCTTTTATTTACTGATGAGAAACAGCCTAGAATTGAATGTCATATTCTCACAGCAGAGTGGGCTAGTCACCTCTCTGAAATCTTTGGCCAGGGCCCTCCATCCCATGCTCCAGCTGAGTTTAGGCACCCTCTTCTTTCGAAATTCTAGCTCTAAGTGATTCTATTGAAGTTAACGCAATAACTAGAACCATATTAAAGTCAAAGCAGGAAAGGCACCTGGCCAAATGGAGTGCCCGTTTACGTTTTCAGACAAAATCCCACTTTTTAGGCACCCCTGCTAACAAATGTTTACCGTGCGGTGATTAGAGGCTACACCCCTAATTCCTGGAAGAAGTCCATCATCGTCCCAATATTTTAAAAAGGAGATAGAATGCCTTGGACCATTTACAAGCTGTGACAGTGTTTGTTTAATAATAAAAAGAATAATAAAAAAAGGAGATAGAAATAATCCAATCTGCTACTGACAAATTTCCCTCATGGACTTCTTAAAGATCCTTGGGCTGTGGAGAAAAATTATTTTTCAGAATTGCAATGTGTTTTTCTTCCAGTGGTTGGTATGGTCGAGCAAACTCTAGATCTGCTCTTGCCATCTAGGAAATATATCCAAGCAAGGGGAGGAGCTCTCCATATGGCCTTTATGGACCTTTCCAGTGCATTCGACCTGTTTTACACGGGTAAGTTATGGGTTATGATGGGCAAAGCAGGGATTAATGTAGCCCTAATTGACCATTTGAACCATCTGCACTGAGGTACGATGGCTGAGGTCCGATTTGGTACCAACAGCGAGTTCTCCCCTGCTTTTTACCCCAGCAAATGCGTGGGGCAAGGTTGTATTCTAGCCCCCTTCTTATTTCTTTTTTATATTATGCTCCTGAGGCGGAGCTTGTGGCCAGAGGCAAGGATCTCCCCATGATTGGGCGTTGCCCAGTTTTTACTTTATGCAGATGACGCAGTTTTACTCGCCGGGACCGCAAATGGACTGCAGTTGCTATTGGATTCTTTTAATGATTTAATGGGGAAGTTAAATTTGCAAATAAACCATCAATAATCACATTATGATCTGTAGACCAAAAAAAATCTCTCACAAACGCTCACTATATATGGTATCCCAAAACCAAGGTGCAGAGTTTTATTTACCCTGGTCTTGCTGGCGGGTAATTTGAGCTGGGATCGGCACCTGAGCCAGGGAGCTTGTAAATTTGTCAGGGTTATTGATGCGCTTTTTAAATTCTCCAAAAAGTCAGATAATAAGCCCATTAAGGAGCTAACAACTTTGTATAAAAGCAAATGTTTTTCTCTCAAAACTTATGCGGCTGGCATTTGAGGCTTCACTTCACTTGGAAATTATTGTGATGAAATTTATCTGCAGATTGCTGGCTTCTTCCAAGAGTCCTGCCTGTCTTATTGCACTTCCTTATCTGGAGGACATAGTTAAGGCTGCACCATTGCTGCTTTGGGTTAAGATCTGGCACTCGCCTCACACCACATTTACCCGATTGGTCATTGAAGACTGCTTGAGACAAGACCTTTTGGTCCTCATCCCCTGGTTAGCCGATGTTAAGTGTAATTTTTCCAAACTTGGCCTGTCAAATTTGTTCTCCTCACCTAATGTAATTGATAGCAGCCAAAGAACCGGGTGAAATCTCTTTTTTATCAATATAAAGATCAGGCCAGACTCTCTAAATGTTCATCTATGAGTTCGATCTTCCGCTACCTAGATATAATATCTGCTGAAGGGATGGAATCATACTTATTCTGGCTCTTGAAGCCCAAACATAGATTTTATTGAACCCATTTTAGATTCAGCACTTTGCCTTTTTTGGTAGCTTATCCTAAGCAGGTCACTTGGTTTCGTACTCTACTCCACAGCCCTTGTTGTGTTAACATCTCCAAGCAAACATTTGTTCATTTTATGCACTTTTGTGGTTTTTATGCTCTCCACAGACTACCACTTTATGTCCATTATTGCATTCTTATGGTTTTAGATCACACATTTGAATATTTACAGCTTTTAGATTTGGAGCATTGGTTAGCTGTTATAAGTTATATTCAACAAGCACTCAGAATTAGAAAAGTGAATAACTTTAACATTCCCTGAGAAACCTGAATTTTCTATTGTAGGCTAGAGCCCCTGCCTTTGTTGTAACCCGCCTTTGTACCACTTGGTCAGCTTTATAGTGTCATAAGATTGTGATCCAACGCAAAGGACAAAAATTGTACATATTCTCCTTATGTCACAGATTCTTATTCACAAAGGTTTATTCATACATTCATTGGTGGGGCCCATAACACCAACACACTTCACATTCATGAAAACTCACTCGAATCTGTACACAGGAGAAAGGGTTGCTGGACATGTGGGTACCTTATTATCTATCAAGATTAATTTTCTTACTACTTTATATATACATTCTATATACACTTTCTGAATCCTGACTTTATCATCAAGGCACTCCACTGTTTGGTCGATGGACCAACTAGTTGGACTGGTTGATGGTGAATTAGAACCAGCTAAAACAGAATTAAAGTCTAGGAACACATTTGATATCTTCAGTGATTAATTTAAGAACTACAAAACTCGTTTCTTGTTTTTTCAATTTGTTTATCTAAATCATTAATCAATCCTTTTAATCTTGTATTTATTTACTACAGCTTATAATTTAAAACTCAGATTTATTAAAGAGTAATTAAACATTTAGAAATTTCATTTAAACATAAATTAAGGAAAAATGCAGTAAATCATTTACCAATGAACAGGAGACAATAGCTTCAGATCGAACAGGCAGTTTGACCCTCACCAAGGGATCAAACCGTCAGGCCAAAATACAGGATACAACGCAATATCTCTGCAATGTCCATACATCAATCCGCAGCATGGATTAACTCCACACCCAGACTGGCAGCATTGAACTTAATGAAAATAGAAAAGTCGGGAAATTTGAAAGAGGAACAACCACCCAACAAGAACTCCCTCTCAAAGAATAACCCAAAGACAAACGCAACCGCAACTCCAACTGCAACTCTCGAACTCCCCCCGAACCTACACCCGTAATGACAGATGCGGGGTTATTATACCTTTTCTTGCCTTACTTCATACAAAATATGGCAACTTTAGGGGTAGACCAAATGTTCTGATTGGACAGTTCGGGGTTATCAATAGTTCATTGCATTCTTCCCAGTGCAAACTGGTTCTGCATAGTGACTTGGCACACGAGTTCACAAATTGTGATCGTGCTTCTGATTCCCATGCGGGGACCAGCAAATGTATCTTTTCAAGGTAAAAGGGTCCTATTGACAGGTTCATTCTTTATCTCTTCCGTGGTTCTCATACAGTCATCTACTGGCTTGCGTTCAAGTCCCCAACACATCGACCTTGGCAGGGAACACTGTGTCATGAGTTCATTTCACCTCGTGATCTCCAGAGCTATCTGGGCATGCGCAGAAATCATCGCGCGCACATGGTGGCATCTGCTTCAGAGAACGCCATCTTGAGTACTGCGGCCTAGTAGGCCCGAATGTTAACTAAGCGAAAATAGACATAGCAGCAATTAAAATATAGAAATGAAGGTTCTAATGTTCAAACCTACACTAATCCCAATATATATTAGTATCTTCCTAGCTGCAGCAACATTTAAAGTGATAATACTTACCATACGATAACTTTAAGCCACAATACAATCACAACGCAATATAAACCATGCCATTTTACTATTTTAACACAATCTAAGGTTAGTTTGCGTACCATTGTTAATTATTTAATTTAGCCATGCAATTAGCAATTTAAGCCCACGTGTATTTATGTTTATCAAGGTGCAAATATTGATTAGTACCACTTCCACTTCAAACATGTTATGTAAATTAATTTTAGAATGATTACGTAATTAATTTCATGCAAATTAGAGAAGGTACAGAAAATCTTGTTTTACCTGCTCCATCAATCCCCCCTTTGGTCATTTTAAACATCACCACTACTCATTAATTTCACTAAATTTAACTAAGGAAATGGTTTTATTCGAATCCACTTGCATTTGTTAGTTTAAACAATAGTGTTCTCCACACTGTTCTCTTTTGTTTTCTTGTACACATTTTCTTTAAATTCTTCTAATTCTATTTCCTCTATTTCTCTCTCCCTTATTTCTTTCTCTTTATTTTTCTTGTTTTCTCTTTTTATCTTATTTTGTAGTTTTCTTCTTTTTATGCACAGACATCTTAATCTCAATATTAACACTAGAATAATTACAAAAGTAACAGGTATTAGTACTTTGCCCACAAAAGAGCTACCCAATTTTGTTAATAAATTCTTAATAGAGGAAACACTTTTACCAAGTTTCTCCCATACACCTTCAACCTCCATTGGAACAATTTCTTCATGCAATTCAGTTATATTTTTAATATATTTCTTTATATTCTGACTTTTGTCAGAAATGTAAGTACAGCAATGTTGTACTTTCAGCATTCCACAGACTCCTCCCTCTTTTGCCAATATAATGTCAAGGGCAAGTCGATTTTGCATTACCATAGCTCGCATGGCAACCATTTCGGTATTTACCATTAGGAACCCTCCAGCTGTGTTTGTTGATAAACGATCCACAACTGTAGACAATCTTCTAATTTTATGTGCATTCAAAGATATTCCAACTGCTGGTATCAGTGCTCCAAAAATATCACCAATAATTTCTGCCCAACTCTCCCTTCTTCTACGTGTTAGCTGTCTACCTATTTCATGCAATCCATTTTTTCCCTTTTCCACATGAAATATTTTTGGAAAGACCAGGCCTAGGTAGCAAGTTCCGTACCAATGGTCCGGCAAGCTATAATAAGCTTTGTTTCCACAAATGTAGTATATTCCAGGGAATACTGGATCTTTTCCTCCTTTAAATCCCCATCCTCCCAAGATTTTGTATAAATCCTAGCACTCACTTGCACCTACAAAATAATTATCATATACAGTATTATCTCTACTTATGCATAATTTCCCTTTCCGCGGCCAATCTAAAGCCATTTCTGGGTTTGTTTCTCCTTTTAAACGATTTTTCTTCCCGACATCCCAAAATGGTATTTCCATCTGTTACCCAGTCACTTTCTTTTGCATTTTAATTCTCCTCTCCTCTACCATATTCAGGAAAGTTTTCTCTTCTTTTCTTAAACTACAAGTAAGGTTGTTCTTAAACACTTTTCTAAAGTTAGTTTTCTTTTTTCTAGGAAAAAATCATCAAGAGTTTTACCAGGCTTCACCTTGTTTAATTCAGGAACTAAAGGAATTTGTGAGAAAATATTATCTATGTCAGTGTAATAATTTTCTAATTTGCCTGTTTTATGAAACAAACTTGCAAGGACACTACAAGTCATCCCATATGTCAAAGGAAGGTGATGATAAGTGACACCTTCAGATACAGATGCAGGCAACTGCATACAAATGTAACAAATATTCTTATAATAGCTTTGCGAAAACATTCTTAAAAAAATCGTTTATAGACTTATCGTTATGAAGTTCTGTTCTATCTACCAGTTTTGTGATATGACTGTCATCAGAGTTTTGGTTAATGGTTCCATTCATTGAGTGTCTGTCTACATTTTCAAATGTTAATCTAAATGAAATAGTTATGGCTAATATAATCCAAACAAGCATTAATAATCCTGTACAACAAAAACACATTCTACACCATCTTCGGAAAAATCCACATGTTGGATTTCTATTCTCAGTGTTTGCCATGTTGTCAATAATCAGTGTCTTTTGACTTAGCCTCTTTCTTCAAAATTTTCTTTGTCTAAACCTAAGGCTTTAGTTGCCTACTTGGTTCTTTCTGGTCATTTGTCTTATCCGGGCTTTCAATTCCTTTCCGAGTCTTTTGCCTCTTAATGCATGTGTGAATCATCCTTATCCATGGGCTCACAGTCCTCATTCAGAATTTCTTGATCATCAGTTTCTTTCTCTAGTATCAGACAATATTACTCTCAGAATTTCTGAGCTTTCTTCTTCCTTGTCCACTTCCTTCACAGTCACTCTCAGACCTTCTTGGCTGTCAGCTTCCTCTTATATATCAGGAAGTGCCACATGTGTCCATTCCGGTGACTTGTACTTCTGGTTAGCCCTTTTTATCCTCTTTGTACGTTGCAAGTGCTTCTGATCCGTGTCCTCTTGTTTTTCTTGACTGGACACTTCATTCACTTGTTCTGCATTATCATGTTTTATTCTTGTCAATCGGTATCTCGGTTTCTTGATTTTGTTGGGCCAAGCATCTTCTTTCAATGGCCTTTTTAATTTAGATCCTTTCTCGTCTTGTTCGGTTTTCCAAGCCCTTTTTCTCAAATTTCTTTCCCCTTTATTTTCTGTTTCACTTTCTTCGGATTCTGTCCCTGTTTGGATATCACTTTCTTATAATTTTATTCTCAATATTTCCGGTTCACTGTTTGAATCTATCCCTCCTTGTGTTTCTTCCTGCTGACTATCTGACCCCTTTTCTACCTGTTTAGGTTGTGTCCCTAAACCTCCTCGGGGTTCTTCTGCAATCACTTCACCCTCACTCTCTGTATCTAATTCTTCTCCTTCTATCTCTACAATTTCTGGAGGAATTTCTCTTGTACTTGTACTCGGGATTGGTCAAAGATTACTTGTTCAGTTTATCCAGTTTCATGATTAGTTCTTTCTCGTATTCCTGCTTGCTCTGTCTCAGATTCAGAACTAGTATCTGAAATTTCAAGGCGTCGTCTTAGTGGTACATTTTCCTGACTAATAATTTGACTCTGACATTGTTCATCTGCTTCTGGTTCTTGACTTGTTTTTGTTTCTTCTGATTCTGATTCTGAACTGGTATCTAATACCTCCCGATGTTGTCTTTTACATTGATCTTCCGGATTTGGGACTCGAAGAGTGGGACTGGCATGAATCCAGTTCTTCACTCTTGCACACTTCACAGCAGTTGTCGTGGTCAGAATCACTTGGCGTGGTTTTCCCCAGCGCGGAACCAGACAATTTCTTTTCTGTGTACGTTTGTGCGGACCCAATCTCCAGGATCATGAGCTGGCTTTCTTTCAATAGTGGTAGCATCTGGTCCAACCTGATGAAACACAGAATGTACCATATCAGCCAATCCTTTACAATAGTCCAAGATGAAGTCATCAGATATAGGCAGCAGTTTGTTGACAGGAATGAAAACATGTCTCATTGCTCTGCCCATTATAATTTCATGGGGGCTTACCAGTTTTCCTATCAGGAATTGATCTAATGCTCATTAAGACAAGAGGCAAGACATCTGGTCATTTGAGACCTGTGGCCAAACACATTTTTCCCAATCTGTTCTCTATGGTGCCATTTATTTGTACCACCACTCCAGAAGCCTCTGGTCGGTAGGCACAATGCAATTTTTGTTGCACTTTTAATGTTTCACAAATCAGTTTTATATTTTCATTCTGAAATTTCCTCTATCTGTTTCAATCCTTACTGGGAAACCAAACCCAGGAATGAACTCTCTCAGTAGGAGTTTCGCTACAGTAACTCCATCATTTCTTCTGGTTGGGTAAGCCTCAACCCAACGAGAAAACAGACAAACAATCACCAGTACATATCTTAACCTGTTGCATGAGGGCATTTCAATGAAATCAAGCTGCATACGAGTGAAAGGACCTCCCTCCCGTCCTATGGTTCCCAAGCTCACCACAGTTTTCCTTCCTGGATTAAATTGCTGGCATATGAGACATCTCTGGCAAAGGCTCTCAGCTATAAGCCGGAATTTTGCATTATAACAGGTTTGTTTGAAAAGTCTAATCATGGCATCCCTTCCAATGTGTGCTTGCCCATGGTACATCCGTGCCATGGTAGAGATCATACTATCAGGCATTACTGGTCTTCCATCTCTGTAAACCCAAACTCTGTCCACCTCCCGTTGTGTGCTTCCTGATTTTATCCATTGTTTTTTCTCTTCTTCTGCTGCTGCTCCCTGTAACTGTCTCACTTCATCCGATGTACTTACTGTGTTAGTAAAAAGCAAGGGACATAAATCCATTTCCTTTTCCCTGTTACAATTCAATGAGGTCTGATTTCGAGCACAGTACTGGGCTATGTCATTTGCAAATTCATTACCAGCTGACACATAATCTGTTCCTTTCTTGTGTGCTGTACATTTTACGACAGCTATTTCTTTAGGCAGCTGTATCACCTCAAGTAACTTGCCAACTATTTCTGCATTCTAATTGGAGTTCCACTCGACGTCAAGAAACCTCTTTGGGACCAAATCTGCCCAAAGTCATGCACCACTCCAAACCTATGTTGGCTGTCAGTAACCACAGTGACTCGCAAATCTTTTCCCAACTTGCATGCTCTAATCAGTGCAAACAACTCGGCAACTTGAGCAGATCATATTCCTTTCAAACAAGATGCTTCCAAGACGGTTGCAACAGTGCACACAGCATATGCAACACTCAAAATTCCTTCTACAGTTCTCAGGCATGACACATCTACAAACATCACATAGTCAGACTCTTTCAAAGGCTTGTCCTTTATATCAGGACGCGGTTTGGTGCAAAAATCAAGCACTTCCAGACAATCATGATCAACATCCTCCTTCACTTCGGCATTCACAGAATCAGGCAGTAACGTCGATGGGTTCACATTAGTGCATCTTACAAGATTCACATTTGTAGCACCCAAAATCACTTTTTCATATTTATTTAAACGACTATGCGTCATGAACTGTGTTTTACTTTACGGCAAAAGGATTGCTACATCATGTGGGACAAACACTCTCACAGGATATCCCATTACAATCCCTTCACTTTGTTCCAAGCTCTTACATGTGGCAGCTACTGCTTTCAAACATCCAGGCAATGCTACAGCTACTGGATCTAGTACAGCTGAAAAATAGGCAATTGGTCTTCTCAATCTTCCATGTCTCTGCACTAACACTGAAAGAGCACACCCATCTCTTTCACTGCAATAAAGCTCAAATTCTTTTTCATAATCAGGCATTCCAAAAGTCGGTGCTTCACACAAGCTGTCTCTCAATTGTTTAAAAGATTTCCTGGCACATGCATCAAGCAAAATTGTCCTCGCTAGAATAGCGAATCGCTAAAATCGGCCGTTAGCGAGTGCCAAACAACAGATTCCAATGCATCAACCCCATTAGCGAAAAAACTAAAGAATCGCTAAAATAAACCCCGGTACATTAAAAAATCGTAAAATAAAGAATCGGAAATAGCGAAAACACCAATAGCGCATGCCAATAGCGATTAGCAAACAAAGAATCGCAAAAGAATGCATCAAAAATCGCTAATACCGAAAACCTTCAAATTCGCTATTTAGCATGAGCAGAATAAGGGGAATCTCAACCAGGAGGTAAAGGTGCAGACACATCCCAACAAAAAAACAAAAAAAAAGAGGTTTAAAGTGTACCACAGGTGTAATGAATCAGAAAGCCTTCAAAAATGGGCCTGGAGACCCCATATTCTTTTACGAAATGGCAGCCCTCTACGTGCTCGCAAGGAGGATGAGAATAAATGCAGCAGCACAGCCCAGGAGAAGGATCCAGGAGAGGGTATTCAGAGTGCGCATTACATTGCTGGGCCAAAATGAGGATGAAGTATATGACAAGTACCGGCTTAATCGTGCAATGATAATGCGCCTAATTGCTGACCTGGAACCACTACTGCAGCATCAGACACATAGGACCAATGCCATTCCTGCGCACGTCCAGGTCCTATGCAGCCTGCACCTACTGGCGTCTGGAAGTTTCCAGGGGGTCGTAGCGGTAGCGGGAGGCATATCACAAAGCGCACTTTCACGCTTCTTCCGTAAATTCATTGATGCCATGCTGACAATGATACATACCCACATCACCTTCCCCACAACCCCACAGCAGATGGACTAGACCAAACAAGACTTCTAACAGGTGGCCCAATTCCCCCATGTCATAGGATGCATTGACTGTACGCATGTCCCCATCTGTCCCCCCTCAGCCAATGAGTACATCTTCCGTAACAGGAAGTCCTATCACTCAATCAACGTGCAGGTCGTGTGCAATGCCAAGCACATAATTACGGACATAGTGGCACAATTTCCAGGGAGCACACACGACTCATATATATTCAGACACAGTGGCATCCACAGGCATCTACTCAATGGTGAATTCGGAGAGGGACTCCTGCTTGGTAAATACTCATACCTATTCATTACATCAGTATCACATATGTATTAGCATTACTGCCGCTAAGCCTTTGCTTCCCCCCCTGTAGGTGACAGTGCATACGCCTTGCGGGAATATATCCTCACCCCCTACCTCAACCCAGCAACGCTACAAAGCGGCACATATTAGCACCAGAAATGTGGTTGAGAGAACATTTGGGATCCTGAAGAGTCGCTTCAGGATCTTACATATGACTGGTGGTGCTTTGTAGTATAAAACCCCGAGACCTGCTGCAGGATTGTAGCAGTATGTGCCATGCTGCACAACATTGCAACTAGAAGGGGGATACCCATGGAGATGGACAGAAACAACAACGATCGGGATGACCAACCACCCGCACAACACCGACATTCACACGTGCCAAACACAGCTGAAGGTCAAAGGAGGCGGACATACATCACACAACATCATTTCAGAGCCAGGTAAAAATGAGCCATGACAACATATTGTGGAGTGCTAATGTTTACTTCACATGAGCACTTGTCAAAGTGAATTTACATGAGTAGAATAAATGACAGTGATTCTACACATTGTGGAGAAAAACAGATCCGTTGGCATCACGGGAGTGCAAATGCAAAATGCAAGTGGCCCATGGCTACACCACCATGGACAAAGATGCGGGACTGAATGTCTAGATCCGCTTCTCATGTCCCCCCAGCCTCCTGTCGTGTGTCTCCTCTACCTCACCACGCTGTGTGTCTGTGGCTGTAGAGCTGCGCGAACTGCACCTCCTGTTACAGGTCTCCGGCACGGACACGCTGCTCACACTTGATGCGGCCTCACTGCCCTCCTCCCCTCCCAAGTTGCTGGCACTAAATGTGCCAGACTGTAAGTGTTCAACTGCAGTGGTCCCCTGGCCTAAGGCTTCGCTACATCCCCACAGTAATGCCCTAAGTCCACCTGCAGTGACATGGAGCGGCGGGACAAAACTGCAGTGCTGTTGCAGAGCTTGGTGATGACCCTGGTAGATGCAGTAGTACGGAGCAAGTTCTGCCGATGCCTCCTGCGCTCGCTTTGTTGTCCTGCTAGGATGGCACGGGTGAGCTCCTGTAGGCTCTTGTTGATGTCCCGATTCCAATCAGCTACAACTGTGGTCATGTGATGCACAGCGTCTGTCAGAGTGCACATGTGTTTTGCCAGTTTGGAGATGTTGAGGTTCATTGTTCCCATGTGGCTCCCCTGCAGGCGCTGAACACGCAGCATCTGGGACTTTACTCCACCATAGATGTTTGTTGGCTGTTCGGGGAGCTCAGCAATACTGCGCATGGACCTGCGCCATTGTGTGACTCGGCCACGTGCTGGTGGTGGAGCTGGCGGAGTGACACGTGTCTGACTGGGGACACTTGTGGCTGCTGGTCTCGGCTCTGCAGGGAGGGGACATGTGCCCTGCGTCTTGGTGGTGTTGTCGGAGGTGGAGGTGTATTCGGTGGTTGTGGTGGTGGTGTTGTCAGTGGTGGTGGTGTGGATTGACGTTCCTGCGGAGTCTCTCCATCGGTCTCTGCCGGTGTCTCGGAGATGATGAGGCGCTCGCTGACATCAGAGTCCACCGGAGATGCATCTGTGTGTGAAACAGTGCATTGTTAGTTTATTTTGTGACTATATCTGTTTATAATTCCGCATACTTTTACTACAATAAATGACATATTTAGACACACTGTTGGGCCTGTACTGCTCGTCTCATTTATTGTGCATTGGTGATCATACATGCACACTTGGCTAACATGACTACAACTCCCATGATGCAATACTAATGTGAGGGTATATGTGTTATGCACTTCTCCCTGCACACTGTGATTGACCTGGGGGGATGGGCATGGGTATACAATACGCAGCGTATAAGTGCAGGCATGCATCTTACCTTGTTCTGTGGTTGCTGCGCCAGAGGTGTCCATCTGGGTTACTCCGACGACTGCCTCTGGCTCAATGGTCCTCTCAACGAGCTCCTCCAGGGCTGTGTTGGCAGGTACTCTGGATGGCCCCCCTCCTGTGCCAGCTGCTTCCTTGACCCTTTCGACAATGCGCTCCTTTGCCCTTTTCCTGAGGTCATACCACCTCTTCTTAAGGTCGTCGATGCTGCGGTGCGTGACTCCTACAGCATTCACCCTCTCCCTAATGCGAAACCATATCTTCTGCTTCTCGGCTTCGGGCACCTTGAGTGACAGCTTCCCAAACAGCTTATCATGCTTGCTGCTCACCCCCTCGATCAAATGCTCCAGTTCCCTGTCAGAGAACTTTCTCTTCCTCTTCTTGGGCGTTTCTGATGGAGTAGATGCATTCTTGTCCATCCTGGATAACTGTAGTCTGGATGGGTTCTGAGGGTGAAGTCTCTTGGCTCAGCTTGTATGCTCTACCTCCTCCTGTGAGCTCCTCAGGACAGTGAATGAGGCATGGGCTGGATGACTTCTTGGTTGTGATGTCATCAGCCTGCTTCACGTGCGACCCGTTTTTTGCGAATTCGCTATCTCCAAATTCGCAAATACCGAATTCGTTATTACCGATTTCGGTATTTGCTAATCTTTATTTTAGGGAATCGCTATTGTGTTTTCTGTTAGTTTTAGCGATTTTTAAGGAATCCCTAGATTTTACCGAATCTGTAGATGCATCCCGAAAAACGATTCCTTATTTGCGATTCGTTATTTATCGCTAATAAGGACTCGCTTTTCAGACTTTTGATGCATGTGCACCTTCATCTCTTCTTTATTCAGCTCAATTGAATCTCTCACCTCACTCTTTGTCAAACGTACCAATGGTTTTGCAATCAAAGAATAATTACTAGTCCACTGGCGACAGTATCCCACCATTCCAAGAAACATTCTGACTTCTCTCTGTGTCATTGGGGCTCTCATTCCTATAATGATTTTAATCCTATCCAATGTTACTTTGCTCAGGCTTTTTTCAATCTTATGACCTAAGTATTGTACTTCTTTCTGACAAAACTGCAATTTTGATGGTGATACTTTAAGTCCTCAATCTGCCAAATGATTTAACAGTGCAATTGTGTCAACAACACAGGCTTCTCGCGTCTTCGATGCCACTAATAGGTCATCGATATATTGGACTAGCACTGAACTTTCTGGTATCTTTAAATCTTCCAGTGATTTGTTTAAGATCTGATTAAATATAGAAGGACTTTCTGCATACCCCTGAGGAATATGGCACCATGCCAAAATACGCTCGCCAAACCGGAACGCAAAAATGTGTTGGCTATCAGGGTGCAATGGAATAGAAAAGAAAGCATGACATAAATCAATGACTGTACCATTCTGCATCATGGGGAATCTGATATAGAATTACTGAAGGGTTTGGCACAATGGGACAGCAAGGAACAACAATTTTGTTCACCTTTCTCAAATCCTGCACTATTCTAAAAGTCCCATTTGG
This sequence comes from Triturus cristatus, assembly GCF_964204655.1. Taxonomy (NCBI): domain Eukaryota; kingdom Metazoa; phylum Chordata; class Amphibia; order Caudata; family Salamandridae; genus Triturus; species Triturus cristatus. The sequence goes on from NC_140590.1 coordinate 565,475,302, forward strand.
CTTTTTCAAACCCATGATCTGTGAATTACATGGACTGCTCATTATCTCTCTTAGAATTCTTTGTTCAATCATTCTGTCTATTACAGGTGTTACTCCTGTAACTATCTCTGGTATCAACTTGTACTGAGGAGTATTCGGGTAATTTACTCATTCTTTTATAGTTATTTTCACAGGATCTACTTTTTTCATTAATCCGACATCTTCTCCTGTGAAATCCCACACTACTGTATTCACTGTCTCTTTTAATTCATGAGGTATTCCCTCTGGATCAAATACAACAAATGCATTAGTAATTTCTGGTTCTAGGTTAGCCATTGTCATTCTATAAAGAACATCATCATCTGGAGTTTCAAAAGCTATACCATCAGGTGTACAAAAGATGGTGCAGTTCATTTTACAAAGCAAGTCCCTACCTAACAAATTTACAGGACTAGTGTCACATACTACAAAGCGATGCATATCAGCAAATTTCCCTATTCTAACCTTTACAGGATCGGTAAGATGGGCTTTTATCTGTTTATTAGAAACTCGAACCACTTGGATTGTCTCACCGGAGAGAGGACGATTTTTTACTTCAGCTGATCCAACAGTTGAACGAGTAGCACCAGTGTCCACTAGGAAAGTAACATTTACTTCATTCACCTTTCCATCCACAAAGGGTCCCATCCGGTCTACTTCTAGAGTTGCGCCAAGTACGCACTCCTCTTCCTCTCCTAGGCACCGTCAATAACTCTCCTCTGACTCACTTTCATTGTGTTGCAGCCAATACTGCGAAATGGCACTAGCGCGGTAGCTTTGTTACCTGTTCTTCGTTGTAGAATCCTGTCTCATTACTGTATCTTTGAGGATTTAGTTTCTTTGGAAAAGGTGGCTTTGGCACCTGACACTGTTGGGTAACAACCTGCTGCTGTCGCGGCGGTTGGCAACTCACCTCATTTTGCACCTGTGGATTTATTGATGAATTATCACCATTAGCTTTTGGTGGCAATTTACACTTGGATTTCCAATGTCCTAACTTTCTGCAATTATGACATGGCCACTTCTTTTTAGCTTCATCTATGCTAATCTGCCCTTTTCCCTTTTCAATATTAGGTTTTGGTCTTGCTTGCCCTATTCCACTGGTTTGTTCAATTAACTGGGCTTCTTGTCGCTCCGCTACTTTAACCTGTGCCCACATTGTCTTTTCTTTCAACTTGCGTTGTTTGGCTTCAATTTCATCACTAAAATATTTTGCATGACGCAACACTTGGTCTATCTTTTTATTTTGCCAGTCTACAGTATGTTGTTTAATCATTTCACTAACTTCAGGCCTTAAACCATAAACAAATCTGTAAACAAAATGACTCAAATCCTTTTCACTTAGTTTCTCATCTCCACTGTATTGCCTAAAAGCCAACAGTAACCTCTCGTAATATGCATGCACTGATTCTTTGACCTCCTGGTGAGTTCTGTCAATTTTTACCCAATCAGTTTCTTTCGGAGGTACTTTATTTTTCAGACACGTAATTACCTGATCATATTTTTTCATTACTTCTGGATCTGGGGCTCCTGTCTTAGGATCCCTAGGGTACTCTTGAGTTGGCCAATCTGTAGTGATCTTACATTCTGTCCATAAATCTGCAGGCACAATCATGTCAAAAAGACCATTCAGATCTATCCATAACACTTTTGAAAGGTTGACAAACCTATCTACCTGCCTATACCATTCAACTGGTTTTTCTCTCAACCTTGGAAAATCATTGGTAAATGACAAAATATCCTGTCTAGTCCATGGAACATGTACATATCCTCCTCCAGGAATTTCTCTCATGGGACATTCTTATACAACTGGTTCTTTCTCTCTCATCGGGAGAGCTAGAGAGGCTTTGTCTGTAGTTTCCTCTCTCCTTCTAAACTATCTACTTTTCCATCGGTCCACATCACCCCATTTTCTTAATAATTCAATTAACTCTTTAATGTGGGTTAACCTTCCTGTAGTATTCAAGTTTTCAATGTCTGTTTCAGTAAAATCTACTCTGTATGGCTTCTGCAATGACCTTATTTTTTCAAAATCTATTCCCATTTCACTTGCTGTCTCTTCTAACTTTTCAGGCAAAGTCCTTGTTCTCCAAGTAATGCTTTTACATAAAAATATTAATCCCTATCTTGATATGCTTTTAATTTTTCAGCTGGAATGGTTCCTACAATTAATTCTTCTAAAGTTATTTGTAATTTCGCCACATCTAAAGGTTGTGGTTCTGTATCCTTTTTCTGAAAACTCATTAACCAATCACTTAATTCTTCAGATTTTGGTCCTACAGGGGATGTCGCTATTCTCATTTTATCTACCATTTTCTCTGGGGTTTCTGTGGCTGATTCTGTTGCCATAGGTGTCTTATTTGCTGGACTCTGGTTTACAGTCAAATTATTAGGTGTACTTAATCCTGATATTCCTGCAGTAATCTTCCATTCATTTTCTCCTGAAATACTCCTTTCTTTCTCCTTTTGCATACCGCCATTATATGGGACTATTAAACAATGCTCATTATCCTTTCGTTTATCAAAAACTGGTATCACAGGTCCTATAGTTATAGGCGCAGTCACTGCTTCCATATTCTTTGATAATTCTCTAATCTTTTCAGTTAATTCCTGTGTTCTAGCTAATTCAACAGACCTTTCATTATCAGATCTTACAGTTTGTGACATTTCTGAATTATTAAATGGATTATTTTTTCCAAAGTTATTCGGCATTTGTTCAAAACTTTTATTTGTTACAGTTTCCTTTGGCGGTGCACTTGGTGTCACCATCACAGAATCCTGTTGATATGGAGGTGGTTTTTTATATCAGTTTGTTTTTGTTTTTATGCCTGCCACATTCCAGGATAGAATATTAACCCTCCCACATTTCTCCCGAACACTGACTCCTGTACTTCTCCCGCCATCTCCTGGTCCTAATGGGCGATCAGCCTCTTGTTGGTTCTCCTCCCTACCACTCTCACTACTAACTCCATCACACGTTTGATGTCTTTCGCCAACCCCACCTATTTCATCCTTCTCAATAACACCTTTTGCTGTTAATTTCAGTGGCACTACACCCCTAATATAAGGACATCCCCCCTCCTTGCCTACTTTGTCAAAAAACCCATGAGTGGGCATTTTACGTTTCAACGCATCATCATCCGCCTTAGCATTTGAAACACCCCCACTAGCCTCTACCACGAGTGGGGGCCTTATAATCTCAGGCCGTCAATCAACTAAGTCTAAAGCACTAAATCTATTCCTATGATGAAACATCTCGAGCGTAGGGAAACAATGTTGGGGTCCATTTCGTTCAGTACCTCCCTCAAAATAATTACCTCTAACATATTCATTCCTTACCCAGGTTAGTCTGTCCCTTAGCGGTGCAAGATAAGCTTTATTTGCAACGTCAGGGTAGAAGTAGGTAAGTGGAAGGGACTTTATTACCGTGTCTAAATTACCTGTGTTCATTGAACAAATATACTTAACCACTCTAATGTCCCCAAAATTTATCACAACACAATCACCCTGTATATCTTTTGCCCTACACCCCACCCAGTCTACTCGTCTAGCAAATAGAATTTTACTTGAATCCTGGTAGGAGAGGGGTTTATTGTGATTTAGCCAGTGGATACACTTGTTTTTGAGTTCCCTGTAACTCTCTAAGAGCCCTAGCTTCAAGGTGGGTACCCCAGTTAGGACCACCACATAGGGGATAGACTCAGGGGGCAAGTCCACACAAGGCAATACAGGCTTGTTTGTATCTACATCCCTTGTCCTATTTACCTGAGTGGGCACTGAATTGGAACCACCCACCCTGTAATCCCCCCCCTCCCTCCTCTGTTCTTTGTTTAGCAGGGGCGTTTTGCCGAGCTGTATCAACCGTAGCTATAGAATTATTCACAAGAGCTGGTTGTGTCGGCATAAGTATGGCTGTGCTCCTAACTGTGGAAATCGTACACTGTGCATCTCCATTTGTTTGGGCTGATGGTCCCTGCCCCTTGCACTTTCCATCTACCACCCTAGTAACATTCCCACCCTCTACCATAGAGCATAACTGTTCCAGCTTGGTAAGTCTATGCTCAATGCAATCCAGTCTAGCATAGATGGGGAGGCAAGTTGCTGTAAAAAGATGTTCCATTTTATCCCAGAAATCACCCCTATGCTCTAAGGGTATCGAATCATCGGGGGTTTGTTTATCAGGCAAGTCTTCAGATGTTAGGTGCATACCACCCATACCGTCCGTGCAGTTCTTCTTTGAATTAGTACGTTTTGGAGCTTTTGTTTTCCTATTTAGCAGAATAGTACCTCCTCGTTTTCTTTAAACTGCCGGGTCCCCTGCCCGGACATCCCCTAAATTAGAACCTTCAATTGACCGAATTGATAGCCCCGATCTTGTAGTGCCGGGACTCTGTAGAAGTGGGAGAAGCAAAGGGTCTAGTGTAGTGGTTACCATAATGTCCAGTGAACCGTTCGGCAATCCGGTAGCCACCGGCAAGTGGTATCCAGCTACTGCTAGGTTCACTTGAGTACTGTCCTTCATAGTTTGATCTACAAGGGGTTCTGCCAGATCAATAGTCCGGGAGACAGGTGTTTTGGCCATATCCAGCCTACCCAGCGACGACCGTTTGTCAAAAGTCGGCTCCAAAGACAACCTTTTTTCTGTTATTTCAATCTCTCTTTGGAGCAATGATGATGCCCTTATTATGAAGTTATCTAGAGTCCCCACCACACCACCTCCAGCTGGTATTTTCTTCCCCCTCTCACAACCTGTAGCAGCCTTTGCCATTCCAACCGTGATCCTACCGTCCTTTTATCGAGGAAGGCCCCGTCCCGTCCTCAGTCGTTCTCGGGCGGGCTCAGACGGGCCCGCCCTTGGCCCGGGCTTTGCCCGGCGCGACCCGTGCGCGATCCCGCAACGCGGGGGCTGAGCGCAATTTGAAGCGCCTCCTTGTGCGTGATTGTCGTGGGCGGCTTTTCACCGCTAGGGAGCCTGGGAGGTGTAGTCCTCCTCTCTGTGACCGCAGGCATTTGAAGTGCGGCGGCGGGAGAGCAGCAGAGCAAGCTAGACGACCAGCGTCTGGAACAGACCAGCAGGTAAGATGAGAAGTTCCCCAAACAAGTCTTCGACCAACATCCGCTCCACCGGGGCTGAGCGCAATTTGAAGCGCCTCCTTGTGTGTGATTGGCGTGGGCGGCTTTTCGCCGCTAGGGAGCCTGGGAGGTGTAGTCCTCCTCTTTGCGACCGCAGGCGTTTGAAGTGCGGCGGCGGGAGGGCAGCAGAGCAAGCTAGACGACCAGCGTCTGGAACAGACCAGCAGGTAAGATGAGAAGTTCCCCAAACAAGTCTTCCAACAACACCCGCTCCACCGGGGCTGAGCGCAATTTGAAGCGCCTCCTTGTGCGTGCGTGATTGGCGTGGGCGGCTTTTCGCCGCTAGGGAGCCTGGGAGGTGTAGTCCTCCTCTCTGCGACCGCAGGCGTTTGAACTGCGGCGGCGGGAGGGCAGCAGAGCAAGCTAGACGACCAGCGTCTGGAACAGACCAGCGGGTAAGATGAGAAGTTCCCCAAACAAGTCTTCCAGCACTTCATCCTCAGATTCACTCACTCCATATCTATAACCCTCTGACTCTGTATTATTTCTTATTTCCGTACATTTTCTACCACCTGTATCTCCAGCACTTCTCAGAGGAAACATGCCTTCAGTCATGCTTGTATTATGCCATCTTCCCATTCTGTCATCATGGCTTTCTTGACCATAATATCTACCAAACACATAATTATACCTTCTTCCACTCCAATGCCTTTCTCTTTCATACATCTCTTCTTCCCATTTAGTCAAAGCCTCAAATTGGGTAGGTCTGGGTTTCGGTTCCAATCTCATCATTCTATCCCTCAAATTTCGTAGTACAGCTAGACTAAATGAACCATTCTCCGGAAATGCTAGTACTCCATCATCTTTGGTATACTTTACCCACTTTTCCAACCAAATGCATGTATGATAACCATATTTCGCCACCAAAGGATGCAGGCGTTTTCGGTGGAGGAAGTATCTGTCCTTTTCTAGTTACAATCGGCTTATCTTTCTTAAATAGGTCTTTGATTTTTCCAAACCATGACTTTTTCTCCTTTTCAGGTGGATCGTTATACATCTTATTTTATTTTTCAAACTCTAAATCAATGAAGCTCCGCAATTCACCTTTTCACGGCTTCTCAGTTTTCTGACCAATCCTAGCGCGACTCACACTAACGCACCAATCCAGAGTGTCTACGTCACTCTTGTAATTCTCCAATCCTAGCGCGTATCACACTAACTCACCAATCAGTGAAAGCTTCGTCTTTCCACAGCTGACCAATCCCAGCACGGTCTTTCTGTCGTCAGCCTTTCCCACTACTCCTGCTCTCGCTGACCCCTCCTTTACAAAATTTATCGGCGAACTTTTCTTACGTTTTTCTTTAATCAAAATCTGTTAGTAACAACATAAACACATCTCCATTGCCTGTTTCGCTAAACCAAAGAGATAGCTTTGTTCATTTACACAAGAATTCTGTCTTTCCAGTAGGCAGCGCTTACCTCTACCCTACCACAGAATTTTTCGTTTCACCGATAAAGTAGCACTTCCCTCTACCTTACCCTTCTAACAAGCAAAACGCAAACCAGTTTCTCTGGGGATAAAACACATGTGGAGACTACAGTGCTCCTGAGAATTAAGGCCATAGTGTCACAAGAGAACCTATTGCTATTCCACTCACACACATTCATACGGAGATTTCCCTAATATAACACAATTCCGTATTATCACAATTCTTGAAACCAGACAATGTCAATTCCATGTGACTGCTCGAGTTCCTATCGACGGATGGTACTTTGACTCCCCACGGTTTCGAGAAGCTAAAATCATCTCCTTGAGTGAAGAAATCTGTCAACGAAGGACCAACTGGCCTTCTTTGTTATACAAGATCAGAACAGTCAGTATTCTGAATTCCATTGTTGCCCATCCTGCTACGGGCACTCGCATGGTATACACCCACCTAACTAAGACCGGATGAATTACATTCTATCTCCAATGAGGAAGTGATTACTCCTCTAATTCGTACAACAAGTTATGAGAGTCTTTTTGTATTGCTCAACTGTCCTGAAGATGGTCTGACCGATTGACGCCCCAACAGACCGAAACGTCGACTGTATTTTCCATTTCCACAGCATACCTGCACAGTTGATTGTTCTCCAAATATGAGATAGATCTCTGTTTACTTTTTTGGATTGGATATTTGTAATGTCATGATTTGTGGATAATATTAAGTTGTTTTTCCCTTCATGTTACATTATACATTTACCTGTTTTCTGTACTCCTTTTTATGAATTGTTTCTACATAAAAAACCAGTGATTTTTTTCACTTTAAAAAATACCCCGTGTGTGTTGCTATATATCATTGACTGAATTCAATTGAATAACGTTTGGTTGAGTTTCTATCTAGAACTCACGTAAAGATTACTTTGTACTGTATAACAGAACTGAATCTCGCTAGAACAAAATCCCTTGTTGGCCTTCTACTATTACATCTTCCCATTCTGTCATCATGGCTTTCTTGACCATAATATCTACCAAACACATAATTATACCTTCTTCCACTCCAATGCCTTTCTCTTTCATACATCTCTTCTTCCCATTTAGTCAAAGCCTCAAATTGGGTAGGTCTGGGTTTCGGTTCCAATCTCATCATTCTATCCCTCAAATTTCGTAGTACAGCTAGACTAAATGAACCATTCTCCGGAAATGCTAGTACTCCATCATCTTTGGTATACTTTACCCAATTTTCCAACCAAATGCATGTATGATAACCATATTTCGCCACCAAAGGATGCAGGCGTTTTCGGTGGAGGAAGTATCTGTCCTTCTCTAGTTACAATCGGCTTATCTTTCTTAAATAGGTCTTTGATTTTTCCAAACCATGACTTTTTCTCCTTTTCAGGTGGATCGTTATACATCTTATTTTATTTTTCAAACTCTAAATCAATGAAGCTCCGCAATTCACCTTTTCACGGCTTCTCAGTTTTCTGACCAATCCTAGCGCGACTCACACTAACGCACCAATCCAGAGTGTCTACGTCACTCTTGTAATTCTCCAATCCTAGCGCGTATCACACTAACTCACCAATCAGTGAAAGCTTCGTCTTTCCACAGCTGACCAATCCCAGCACAGTCTTTCTGTCGTCAGCCTTTCCCACTACTCCTGCTCTCGCTGACCCCTCCTTTACAAAATTTATCGGCAAACTTTTCTTACGTTTTTCTTTAATCAAAATCTGTTAGTAACAACATAAACACATCTCCATTGCCTGTTTCGCTAAACCAAAGAGATAGCTTTGTTCATTTACACAAGAATTCTGTCTTTCCAGTAGGCAGCGCTTACCTCTACCCTACCACAGAATTTTTCGTTTCACCGATAAAGTAGCACTTCCCTCTACCTTACCCTTCTAACAAGCAAAAGGCAAACCCGTTTCTCTGGGGATAAAACACATGTGGAGACTACAGTGCTCCTGAGAATTAAGGCCATAGTGTCACAAGAGAACCTATTGCTATTCCACTCACACACATTCATACGGAGATTTCCCTAATATAACACAATTCCGTGTTATCACAATTTTGAAACCAGACAATGTCAATTCCATGTGACTTCTCTTGCCACATAAATCCACTCCCCACTTCCCGGAAGCTTCACATTTCCAACTACACTTAACATAAACAATACTCAACATAAAGTGTTAAACATAAATCAATTATCACCAAACCAATACAATAGTAACCATCATCTCTGTTACCATGAAATACTGATCCAGCGCAAAGGACAAACATTTTACATATTCTCTTTGTCACAGATTCTTATTCACAAAGGTTTATTCATACATTCATTAGTAGGGCCCATAACACTAACACATTTCACATTCACGAAAACTCACTTGAATCTGTACACAGGAGAAGGGGTTGCTGGACATGTGGGTACCTTATTATCTATCAGGATTCATTTTCTTACTACTTTATATATATATTCTATATACACTTTCTGAATCCTGACTTTATCATCAAGGCACTCCACTGTTTGGTGGATGGACCAACTAGTTGGACTGGTTGATGGTGAATTAGAACCAGCTAAAACACAATTAAAGTCTAGGAACACATTTGATATCTTCAGTGATTAATTTAAGAACCACAAAACTCGTTTCTTGTTATTCCAATTTGTTTATCTAAATCATTAATCAATCCTTTTAATCTTGCATTTATTTACTACAGCTCATAATTTGAAACTCAGATTTATTAAAGAGTAATTAAACATTTAGAAATTTAATTTAAACATAAATGAAGGAAAAATGCAGTAAATCATTTACCAATGAACAGGCGACGATAGCTTCAGATCGAACAGGGAGATATCCGCATTCTTAGGTAAAGTCTCCCTTAGACAGGCAGTCTGACTCTCACCAAGGGATCAAACCGTCAGGCCAAAATACAGGATACAACGCAATATCAGTGCAATGTCCATACATCAATCCGCAGCATGGATTAACTCCACACCCAGACTGGCAGCATTGAACTTAATGAAAATAGAAAATTCGGTAAATTCGAAAGAGGAACAACCACCCAACAAGAACTCCCTCACAAAGAATAACCAGACAAACGCAAGCGCAACTCCAACTGCAACTCACGAACTCCTCCCGCACCCGTAATGACAGAAGATGGGTTATTATACCTTTTCTTGCCTTACTTCATACAAAATATGGCATCTTTAGGGGCAGACCAAATGTTCTGATTGGACAGTTCGGGGTTATCAATAGTTCATTGCATTCTTCCCAGTACAAACTGGTTCTGCATAGTGACTTGGCACACGAGTTCACAAATTGTGATGGTCCTTCCGTTTCCCAAGCGGGTACCAACAAATGTATCTTTTCAAGGCAAAAGGGTCCTATTGACAGGTTCATTTTTTGTCTCTTCCGTGGTTCTCATACAGTCATCTACTAGCTTGTGGTCAAGTCCCCAACACATCGACCTTGGCAGGGAACATGGTGTCAGGAGTTAATTTCACCTCGTGATCTTCAGAGCTATCTGGGCATGCGCAGAAATCATCGCGCGCACATGGTGGCATATGCTTCAGAGAACGCTATCTTGAGTACTGCGGCCTAATAGGCCCGAATGTTAACTAAGCGAAAATAGACATAGCAGCAATTAAAATATAGAAATGAAGGTTCTAATGTTCAAACCCACACTAATCCCAATATATATTAGTATCTTCCTAGCTGCAGCAACATTTAAAGCGATAATACTTACCATACGATAACTTTAAGCCACAATACAATCACAAAGCAATATAAACCATGCAATTTTACTATTTTAACACAATCTAAGGTTAGTTTGCGTACCATTGTTAATTATTTAACTTTGCCATGCAATTAGCAATTTAATCCCACGTGTATTTATGTTTATCAAGGTGCAAATATTGATTAGTACCACTTCCACTTCAAACATGTTATGTAAATTAATTTTAGAATGATTACGTAATTAATTTCATGCAAATTAGTGGAGATATACAAAATCTTGTTTTACCTGCTCCATCAATTGCATTATGTACCCTGAGATATATGTGTATCATTTTATTGTGATTTTATATTGTTTATCTGTTTGCATGTACATATATTTATCTTTTTATTGCTATCAGCTGAATAAATGTGTGTTAGTATCTGCGCGCGACGATGCATGAAAATGAAGTTATAGTATATTCCTCGCCACTTACGTCTTTGGTGAGTAATGTCCCCTTCTGTATAAACTGTCATTACTGATGGAGTGTTTCCTACCAAGGCTGTGTGTGTACAAAAAAGGGGTACTAGCAACGCGTGTTCGAAAAGCTTCAAAACCAATTCACCTTTACCTCATTCATTCCACTTATGTTTAAAAGATTTTTGCAGTGAATAGATTTCTGGATGCAACATCTGGTGCGTATGTCAAATATTTTTTTTTTAAAACCGACGAATGCTCTCATTGTAAAGGCCCGAAACACTGTTTCCATTATCTGAACTGGTTCAAAACAAATTCCCTAATATTAAATCTCCTATGTAGGTCAGAACATGCTCCAAACAACATCCACGTTCCTTGATTGTATGTCCTTCGACTTGAAGGACATTTAATACCTTTTTCAGGCCTTAGTTATGCTCTTTTACTGTCTTCCCATATACTACAATACCAACCTGAAAACCTAATCCTCCTCTCTAACCCGATTAAAAATCTGGGCCATTGTTTACTGGAAGAGGGCCAAAAGAAATTCAAGGCCAAAGAATACCTTTTTAAATCTATAAACCTGCTCAGAGTGTAAAGCAGGTAGGATTCTTTATGAAACACTTGCTGGTAGCATCCTGGAGCAAGGTCTAACAACGTACTTACTGCTATTGTAATATATTGCAGCATTCATATAGTGCTTCCTACCCCTGTGCAGGGCGCTGAAGAGCATTCTCAGATGGGGAACTCAATACACCAAGTGGGGTTTGTTCTCATGGTTGTAAGAATGTTGTATTTGATCCGAGCCTACATAGGAAGTGATTTGGTGTTGTAAGCAGAGAGGTGCTCTTGTCTTGAAAGTGTGAGACACACAGATTATGACAATACTTGGACTTTTCTCTACAGGTCCCTTAATATGCCTATGGCTTTCTTTATAGTGTTGAATCTGCATCTTATTATGGGTGCAGCAGTTAGCTTGACCACAGTGTAAACCTGATGAGTCTGGGTGGGAGAGACAGTCAGCGAGGGGAGGAAAGTGGGGAACTGGACATCTACCCGATGATCTTGATTACAGGATTCCTCCTTTAGGTTAAGACTTTGAGCTGTCTAGGATTGGTTACAGACAATATGTTATTGGAGACCTGCAGGATGGACCAAATTATAGTTCACCAGGGAACCAGCTAGACGTGATAGATCTCCTCAGCAATTAAATAGCTGTCCATTTTTGTACTGAATCCCTAGTTAAGATGGATTGATCATAGTCTTTTGTGATGATACCTAGTTGAATGGGTCCTTATTCAGTGTATGGTGTAATTTGTATGCCAACCCCCGCTAATTACAGCTGACTGTGATAGCATCCAACTGTGGCGATAATAAAGAGCTTGATTAAGCATTTGATGGACGGTTCTCCATCCATAATGCTGGTGGGCGGCTTTACCTCTGCCATCCTGATGGACTACATTCCATCAATATTAAGCAATGACTCCCAGCCCAGCGGTAATCTCTGTATATTGAAAGGAACCACTACCACAGTGGTTCCTTTCAATGTTCAAAAACGTTGATGGTCATTCACCAAATTTTTCAAATGTTTTCATTTTTCTGAAACCAACACCCCATAAGGAGTTTGTTTTCGAAAAATAGAAAACAAATCCTAATGGCCCCCATAACCTGGGAGACCTATCCCAGGGAGTAGTGGTCATTGTTTTGTTTTCTGTCCCTCACCACCAGGTTTTTCCTAGCAGTAATGCACAGAAAAAAATATATTATACCATTCACTCTAAGTAGGGTGGGTAGTGTAATGTCCTTCTTCGATAGGCCCTACTTTATCAGGCTGTCAGAGAAAGCTTCCTGTTAACGGAGCTAATGGGAGCGCTGTTGACAGAAAAAGTAAGTTCAGTGGCGTAGCGAGGGAGTAGCTAGCACCCCCCCCGCCACTCTTACATGCGGTTGCCGCGGAGCGGCAAACGCAGGGACGGCCACGGATGGCCAAAGGTCTAGCTACGCCACTGCGTAAGTTCTGTCCATCTCTAAATGAGGTGAGTTGCTGTGGTGATTAAGGAATAGACAAGGCCATATAAGATGAGGAATGATTTATTATCAGAATAAGAAGGAAAACACACAACGTCTACCAGTGGCTGCCACAGGCTCCAACTAACCTCCGATGGATTCTGGGATGCCGCACAAGAGACGCCATCAGTGACATTCCAATATTTAAAGGAAACACAATTTGAAAGAGAAACATTCCAAAACTAGCCCATAACACACCTACCCATTTACAGCACACAATATCTTGAGATCTACTTACAGAAAACGAAAATGCCCTACAGATACACAAAAGCCACAAACTAAAGTGTAAGAAGTTACAATCAAGACAAACATAGTCCCCACGATATTTGGGAACAAAGGTATGCCTCCTAGTTCTGCTGCCAACGAAACTGGGAGTCTCACAAGAATAACTTGACTCCACAGAACCCTCAACAACAGGCAACAGAAGGGCATCATCCTGACCTCCAGAACTGAGAACACCAACAACTGGAGACTAGCTATCTTGACCATCAACATCAAGCCACCAGCTGTTCGAATCCTGGAAATTTGCTTCACCACTTACCATTCTCTACCATGATGTCATGCTTAGAGACCTAAATCACATGTGCACTGTGATAACATCTAGAGTTCTCTTTCCTAGAGCCTGGAGGCCTCTTGATTCTCACAGACTCTACCACCTGGAAGTCAACATCTTTTAGCCCTTTCAGATCATCACATCTCTGCTTGGATTGGACCTGAGCATCCTTCACTTTCTGGCATACCTCTTTCAAATCAGGCATTCTATCACCCACACGTTTTCTCCAAAACCCAACTAAAGGTAAAGTCTATTGAAGAATGCCTTTCCCTCAACAATATGAATGGAGCTACACCAGTCCTGGAAGGAGGAGTGTTATGGTAACTCCATATCCTTTCAGACATCATATAAAGAACCTTAGAACAAGATGACACCACCAATTGTATGATACTTATCAAACTGGAGACTTTGCAGAGCCATGGTTTAAGGTGGATGTCAAAACAGGACAGAAATGTCTGAATTGTATTAGATTTAAATTGTACACCATTATCAGTCACCAAATACTTGGGATTACCTTCTCTTCAGAATAGTGATCCCTAAAAGCCCATGACAACACGTTTGGTTCTTTAAGAAGTTTATATCCTACCCACCTGGAGTGATAACCGACCAAGACTGGCCCCAAATTTTCCCTCAAGTTATACAGTGGCCCAATAAAGTCCATCCCCAATTTTTTCCAAGGTAACTCGGAAATGCTAGTACTCCATCATCTTTGGTATACTTTACCCAATTTTCCAACCAAATGCATGTATGATAACCATATTTCGCCACCAAAGGATGCAGGCGTTTTCGGTGGAGGAAGTATCTGTCCTTCTCTAGTTACAATCGGCTTATCTTTCTTAAATAGGTCTTTGATTTTTCCAAACCATGACTTTTTCTCCTTTTCAGGTGGATCGTTATACATCTTATTTTATTTTTCAAACTCTAAATCAATGAAGCTCCGCAATTCACCTTTTCACGGCTTCTCAGTTTTCTGACCAATCCTAGCGCGACTCACACACTAACGCACCAATCCAGAGTGTCTACGTCACTCTTGTAATTCTCCAATCCTAGCGCGTATCACACTAACTCACCAATCAGTGAAAGCTTTGTCTTTCCACAGCTGACCAATCCCAGCACAGACTTTCTGTCGTCAGCCTTTCCCACTACTCCTGCTCTCGCTGACCCCTCCTTTACAAAATTTATCGGCAAACTTTTCTTACGTTTTTCTTTAATCAAAATCTGTTAGTAACAACATAAACACATCTCCATTGCCTGTTTCGCTAAACCAAAGAGATAGCTTTGTTCATTTACACAAGAATTCTGTCTTTCCAGTAGGCAGCGCTTACCTCTACCCTACCACAGAATTTTTCGTTTCACCGATAAAGTAGCACTTCCCTCTACCTTACCCTTCTAACAAGCAAAAGGCAAACCCGTTTCTCTGGGAATAAAACACATGTGGAGACTACAGCGCTCCTGAGAATTAAGGCCATAGTGTCACAAGAGAACCTATTGCTATTCCACTCACACACATTCATACGGAGATTTCCCTAATATAACACAATTCCGTGTTATCACAATTCTTGAAACCAGACAATGTCAATTCCATGTGACTTCTCTTGCCACATAAATCCACTCCCTACTTCCCGGAAGCTTCACATTTCCAACTACACTTAACATAAACAATACTCAACATAAAGTGTTAAACATAAATCAATTATCACCAAACCAATACAATAGTAACCATCATCTCTGTTACCATGAAATACTGATCCAGCGCAAAGGACAAACATTTTACATATTCTCTTTGTCACAGATTCTTATTCACAAAGGTTTATTCATACATTCATTAGTAGGGCCCATAACACTAACACATTTCACATTCACGAAAACTCACTTGAATCTGTACACAGGAGAAGGGGTTGCTGGACATGTGGGTACCTTATTATCTATCAGGATTCATTTTCTTACTACTTTATATATATATTCTATATACACTTTCTGAATCCTGACTTTATCATCAAGGCACTCCACTGTTTGGTGGATGGACCAACTAGTTGGACTGGTTGATGGTGAATTAGAACCAGCTAAAACACAATTAAAGTCTAGGAACACATTTGATATCTTCAGTGATTAATTTAAGGACCACAAAACTCGTTTCTTGTTATTCCAATTTGTTTATCTAAATCATTAATCAATCCTTTTAATCTTGCATTTATTTACTACAGCTCATAATTTGAAACTCAGATTTATTAAAGAGTAATTAAACATTTAGAAATTTAATTTAAACATAAATGAAGGAAAAATGCAGTAAATCATTTACCAATGAACAGGCGACGATAGCTTCAGATCGAACAGGGAGATATCCGCATTCTTAGGTAAAGTCTCCCTTAGACAGGCAGTCTGACTCTCACCAAGGGATCAAACCGTCAGGCCAAAATACAGGATACAACGCAATATCAGTGCAATGTCCATACATCAATCCGCAGCATGGATTAACTCCACACCCAGACTGGCAGCAATGAACTTAATGAAAATAGAAAATTCGGGAAATTTGAAAGAGGAACAACCACCCAACAAGAACTCCCTCACAAAGAATAACCAGACAAACGCAAGCGCAACTCCAACTGCAACTCACGAACTCCTCCCGCATCCGTAATGACAGAAGATGGGTTATTATACCTTTTCTTGCCTTACTTCATACAAAATATGGCATCTTTAGGGGCAGACCAAATGTTCTGATTGGACAGTTCGGGGTTATCAATAGTTCATTGCATTCTTCCCAGTACAAACTGGTTCTGCATAGTGACTTGGCACACAAGTTCACAAATTGTGATGGTCCTTCCGTTTCCCAAGCGGGTACCAACAAATGTATCTTTTCAAGGCAAAAGGGTCCTATTGACAGGTTCATTTTTTGTCTCTTCCGTGGTTCTCATACAGTCATCTACTAGCTTGTGGTCAAGTCCCCAACACATCGACCTTGGCAGGGAACATGGTGTCAGGAGTTAATTTCACCTCGTGATCTTCAGAGCTATCTGGGCATGCGCAGAAATCATCGCGCGCACATGGTGGCATATGCTTCAGAGAACGCTATCTTGAGTACTGCGGCCTAATAGGCCCGAATGTTAACTAAGCGAAAATAGACATAGCAGCAATTAAAATATAGAAATGAAGGTTCTAATGTTCAAACCCACACTAATCCCAATATATATTAGTATCTTCCTAGCTGCAGCAACATTTAAAGCGATAATACTTACCATACGATAACTTTAAGCCACAATACAATCACAAAGCAATATAAACCATGCAATTTTACTATTTTAACACAATCTAAGGTTAGTTTGCGTACCATTGTTAATTATTTAACTTTGCCATGCAATTAGCAATTTAATCCCACGTGTATTTATGTTTATCAAGGTGCAAATATTGATTAGTACCACTTCCACTTCAAACATGTTATGTAAATTAATTTTAGAATGATTACGTAATTAATTTCATGCAAATTAGTGGAGATATACAAAATCTTGTTTTACCTGCTCCATCAATTGCATTATGTACCCTGAGATATATGTGTATCATTTTATTGTGATTTTATATTGTTTATCTGTTTGCATGTACATATATTTATCTTTTTATTGCTATCAGCTGAATAAATGTGTGTTAGTATCTGCGCGCGACGATGCATGAAAATGAAGTTATAGTATATTCCTCGCCACTTACGTCTTTGGTGAGTAATGTCCCCTTCTGTATAAACTGTCATTACTGATGGAGTGTTTCCTACCAAGGCTGTGTGTGTACAAAAAAGGGGTACTAGCAACGCGTGTTCGAAAAGCTTCAAAACCAATTCACCTTTACCTCATTCATTCCACTTATGTTTAAAAGATTTTTGCAGTGAATAGATTTCTGGATGCAACATCTGGTGCGTATGTCAAATATTTTTTTTTAAAAACCGACGAATGCTCTCATTGTAAAGGCCTGAAACACTGTTTCCATTATCTGAACTGGTTCAAAACAAATTCCCTAATATTAAATCTCCTATGTAGGTCAGAACATGCTCCAAACAACATCCACGTTCCTTGATTGTATGTCCTTCGACTTGAAGGACATTTAATACCTTTTTCAGGCCTTAGTTATGCTCTTTTACTGTCTTCCCATATACTACAATACCAACCTGAAAACCTAATCCTCCTCTCTAACCCGATTAAAAATCTGGGCCATTGTTTACTGGAAGAGGGCCAAAAGAAATTCAAGGCCAAAGAATACCTTTTTAAATCTATAAACCTGCTCAGAGTGTAAAGCAGGTAGGATTCTTTATGAAACACTTGCTGGTAGCATCCTGGAGCAAGGTCTAACAACGTACTTACTGCTATTGTAATATATTGCAGCATTCATATAGTGCTTCCTACCCCTGTGCAGGGCGCTGAAGAGCATTCTCAGATGGGGAACTCAATACACCAAGTGGGGTTTGTTCTCATGGTTGTAAGAATGTTGTATTTGATCCGAGCCTACATAGGAAGTGATTTGGTGTTGTAAGCAGAGAGGTGCTCTTGTCTTGAAAGTGTGAGACACACAGATTATGACAATACTTGGACTTTTCTCTACAGGTCCCTTAATATGCCTATGGCTTTCTTTATAGTGTTGAATCTGCATCTTATTATGGGTGCAGCAGTTAGCTTGACCACAGTGTAAACCTGATGAGTCTGGGTGGGAGAGACAGTCAGCGAGGGGAGGAAAGTGGGGAACTGGACATCTACCCGATGATCTTGATTACAGGATTCCTCCTTTAGGTTAAGACTTTGAGCTGTCTAGGATTGGTTACAGACAATATGTTACTGGAGACCTGCAGGATGGACCAAATTATAGTTCACCAGGGACCCAGCTAGACGTGATAGATCTCCTCAGCAATTAAATAGCTGTCCATTTTTGTACTGAATCCCTAATTAAGATGGATTGATCATAGTCTTTTGTGATGATACCTAGTTGAATGGGTCCTTATTCAGTGTATGGTGTAATTTGTATGCCAACCCCCGCTAATTACAGCTGACTGTGATAGCATCCAACTGTGGCGATAATAAAGAGCTTGATTAAGCATTTGATGGACGGTTCTCCATCCATAATGCTGGTGGGCGGCTTTACCTCTGCCATCCTGATGGACTACATTCCATCAATATTAAGCAATGACTCCCAGCCCAGCGGTAATCTCTGTATATTGAAAGGAACCACTACCACAGTGGTTCCTTTCAATGTTCAAAAACGTTGATGGTCATTCACCAAATTTTTCAAATGTTTTCATTTTTCTGAAACCAACACCCCATAAGGAGTTTGTTTTCGAAAAATAGAAAACAAATCCTAATGGCCCCCATAACCTGGGAGACCTATTCCAGGGAGTAGTGGTCATTGTTTTGTTTTCTGTCCCTCACCACCAGGTTTTTCCTAGCAGTAATGCACAGAAAAAAATATATTATACCATTCACCCTAAGTAGGGTGGGTAGTGTAATGTCCTTCTTCGATAGGCCCTACTTTATCAGGCTGTCAGAGAAAGCTTTCTGTTAACGGAGCTAATGGGAGCGCTGTTGACAGAAAAAGTAAGTTCAGTGGCGTAGCAAGGGAGTAGCTAGCACCCCCCCCCCCCCCCCCCCCACTCTTACATGCGGTTGCCGCGGAGCGGCAAACGCAGGGACGGCCACGGATGGCCAAAGGTCTAGCTACGCCACTGCGTAAGTTCTGTCCATCTCTAAATGAGGTGAGTTGCTGTGGTGATTAAGGAATAGACAAGGCCATATAAGATGAGGAATGATTTATTATCAGAATAAGAAGGAAAACACACAACGTCTACCAGTGGCTGCCACAGGCTCCAACTAACCTCCGATGGATTCTGGGATGCCGCACAAGAGACGCCATCAGTGACATTCCAATATTTAAAGGAAACACAATTTGAAAGAGAAACATTCCAAAACTAGCCCATAACACACCTACCCATTTACAGCACACAATATCTTGAGATCTACTTACAGAAAACGAAAATGCCCTACAGATACACAAAAGCCACAAACTAAAGTGTAAGAAGTTACAATCAAGACAAACATAGTCTCCACGATATTTGCGAACAAAGGTATGCCTCCTAGTTCTGCTGCCAACGAAACTGGGAGTCTCACAAGAATAACTTGACTCCACAGAACCCTCAACAACAGGCAACAGAAGGGCATCATCCTGACCTCCAGAACTGAGAACACCAACAACTGGAGACTAGCTATCTTGACCATCAACATCAAGCCACCAGCTGTTCGAATCCTGGAAATTTGCTTCACCACTTACCATTCTCTACCATGATGTCATGCTTAGAGACCTAAATCACATGTGCACTGTGATAACATCTAGAGTTCTCTTTCCTAGAGCCTGGAGGCCTCTTGATTCTCACAGACTCTACCACCTGGAAGTCAACATCTTTTAGCCCTTTCAGATCATCACATCTCTGCTTGGATT
Organism: Triturus cristatus; assembly: GCF_964204655.1. Lineage (NCBI taxonomy): Eukaryota > Metazoa > Chordata > Amphibia > Caudata > Salamandridae > Triturus > Triturus cristatus. The sequence goes on from NC_140590.1 coordinate 565,495,137, forward strand.
GGACCTGAGCATCCTTCACTTTCTGGCATACCTCTTTCAAATCAGGCATTCTATCACCCACACGTTTTCTCCAAAACCCAACTAAAGGTAAAGTCTATTGAAGAATGCCTTTCCCTCAACAATATGAATGGAGCTACACCAGTCCTGGAAGGAGGAGTGTTATGGTAACTCCATATCCTTTCAGACATCATATAAAGAACCTTAGAACAAGATGACACCACCAATTGTATGATACTTATCAAACTGGAGACTTTGCAGAGCCATGGTTTAAGGTGGATGTCAAAACAGGACAGAAATGTCTGAATTGTATTAGATTTAAATTGTACACCATTATCAGTCACCAAATACTTGGGATTACCTTCTCTTCAGAATAGTGATCCCTAAAAGCCCATGACAACACGTTTGGTTCTTTAAGAAGTTTATATCCTACCTACCTGGAGTGATAACCGACCAAGACTGGCCCCAAATTTTCCCTCAAGTTATACAGTGGCCCAATAAAGTCCATCCCCAATTTTTTCCAAGGTAACTTTGGAAATTCAACCAACAGAATATTGGAAGTGCAGAGAAACTTGTCTGCCAGCCTACACATTGAACAAGTTTTATCAAATGCGTCAACCTCTTTGTCCATTACGATAATAATAATATAATAATGAATTCTTTTTTCATGCCACTATGGCCTACATGTCCATTGTGTGCAGATTCTACCAGGAGAGCTCTTAACATCACTGGAGGAATCAACAGGCTTCCTCTCAAAATTAATGTACCCTCAATAAGTAGTTCATCCTTGACCTTGAAAAATAGTTCAACCTCCCCATCCAAACTGTTTTTTGTAGATCACCTCCAGCAATGAACTATCTAGCAATGTTTGACAACCATCACTCTGAACACAACTCTGCCATTCCTGAATAGTCACAACTTTTCCTGAAACCTACTCTCCATCAATCAATCTCACACCACAATCCACATCATCCATACCCTGATCAGTGGGAGCGTTTACAAAAGGACACCTTAACAAAAAGGCTGCTCTTTCTATTAGGAATGTGTCTTACATTGAAATTAAATTCATACATTTTGGATAACAACCTGACAAGACTTGGACTAGCTTTATTAAGCCTATTTTCAATTAACAGATGCACCAAAGACATGTGGCCTGTAAGAAGAGAAAATTCCCTTCCTCACAAATATTTGAAAAAGTGATTGGTAGCCCACACACATGCCAACACCTCTCTCAATGGTACTGTAATTGTGTTCTTATTTGGAGAAACTTCTAGATGTGAATATTGGTACCTTCCACTGTTTGGCCCAAAACTGTTTCCAAACCTATCCCTCCTGGTAATCCAGGGGCGGCTCCTCCGGTATGGAGGAGCGTTGCCGCACTAGGTGGCAACAGATTTAAACACATGAGAAATATAATGATAATAAACCGATTTTATTACATTTTTATTTTTCTTCCTACTTGCAGGCTGCCAGTGAGCCACGTCATAGGGTGGGGCAAGGCCATTCAATCTTTGACCACAGTGGGGGGAGGGGTGATGGGCACTACTATGTCCACATGACAGTTTGGCCGTCCGTCTTAGGCCGGCCAAACCATCATGAGCATTTAGCATTTCTCCACACAACTGTGTTGTACAGCCGAGTGGGGAAAAGCCATAGGCTCCAAGGCACTGTCTGAGTGGCAAACCAAGCCGCTCAGACCAATCCCAGCAATTTTTTTTCCTGCTGGGAATAGTATTCCTGCAAAAACAACAGTTGATGGCCAGAATGCAGAACAATGTCATACATTCGCCCCAGTACAGAGATCTGGGACTAAATCCATTGTTTTGTGCTCACCATGCCGTTCCAGTTTGAACCCAGCCATATGCAAGTCAGTCTTGACCCTGTGCCTCATGGGAACAGTCCAGCCCGAACTGCCAAGCCAGGTCCTCCTTGGACTGGAAACAAGCATCCTAGGACCGGTTTCGGGGTTTCACCCCTCTTCAGAATAGTATTACTAGCAGAAGAGCAGTGTCAGGATTGGCATTGGCAGAGGAGCAATGCAGCGGCAGGTAAATAAAGTTTTATATTTTGTATTTCCTTTTTTGTCTGTCTGTCTGTGTTTATTTTGTATTCTTCCCCACCCCCACCTCCCTCCGCTCCTCCCCACTACTGCGGACCCGAGCAGCCGCCACTGCGGTAATCACTGTTATGACAATTAACATCATTTTTACAAGCCTGCAAACAGAAGCATTAATAATTAAGGTTTTCAAGGACTTAAATGCAACATCTTTATCACTGCCCCACATTTATTTTCCACCACTTCTCAACAGTTTCCTCAAGGGTTTAGTATAAAAAGCAAATTGTTGACAAACATAAAATAGTATTCACAAAATACGAGAAAAGACTGCAATTGGCCCTTACCAAATGGAGAGGGACTGTTTCTTATGGCCTCTACCAGGTTAGTCCTGACCTTTAAACCCTCACCAAAATACAATGTCCTAGGTACTCAATGGCACTTCTCTCTTTTTTTGTGTACTAGCATGAACATGTAGGATCTTCAGCATTTCACTTAACTCTTGCAAATGGTTATGCGCAATATCAGAAATTACCAGTATGTCATCCTGACATTCCAACACATTTTTCATGGAGCCAAACATTTCAAACATCAATTTCTGACCCAGGTGCTGCAGATGCTAAATCCAATTACATGCATAGGAATCTAAATGCCCCAAAAGGAGAATTGAAGGATTTTAAATAACAAGAGTCCTAGCTGAGCTCCACTTGATGAGTAGCAGCTCTCAAGTCTAGGGTGGAAATCCCTTTACATGTCCAGTTTAGCCAAATGTCCATGACTTTGGGCAAGGTAAAACAATCCACTGAAATATTCTTGTTCAGTGACCTTAGGTCTACACATAGCCTCAAATCTATTTGTTTGTCTTAGACACAATGAAGGGAGAGGTCCATTGAGATGGGCCAACTAGTTCTATGACCTTTTCAGAACAGAGTTTGTTCAGGTGATACTTTAGTTGACTCCTTGTGCTCAAGCGAACGCTTCACATCTTGTGAACTACTGAGATGGCATCCTGTTTCAAAACCTTGATAGCACCCAGTCTATCCTCACATAGTACATTTATTGACCCAAAGTTCAAGTGAGGTTATAGGAACATTTTCAGTGTCAATCAGTGAGATAGCAAAATCAGTGCCTGGTCTTAATAAGATTCCAAATGACCCTTAGTCTCTTCATTCAAGACATTGTAACCTTTGTTTGCTATGTATAATTTTGTGAAAATCATTCTGTTTTTAGAAGTGACGTTTTCTAAAAACAAGTAGCTCATCATGTTTATGTTAAGACCTTCGAAAGCAACTTGTGAATATCACGAGGAGTGAGCTCCACTTGACTCCCTTCTTTGAAGTACAATTTGTCTGTCACAATGGTAATTGGTGAGCCAGATTCCACTGTGACTTCAACATCCACTTCACCGACTCTGTTATTGCAAACGGGATCGCCACCTTTCTTAAGCTATCTAGACATCGCCTCATCTTGATGGATAATAAACACTCTGCTAGCAGCACTATTTAGTTCCTCTGCACTTTGACAACAATCCCCTTGATCATTAACCAGCGCAACCTTCGGGCATTTCCATACATCCGGACAAAACACCCAATTTTCTTGCATTTAAGACAGGTTTTGCCCAATGTAGAAAATGTCTTACAATGGGCAAGGTAAGACTTGTAACCACATCTAAAGCATGTATTTGTTGAAGCAAAACTCAGTTTAGTTGACATGTTGTTTGTATTGTCTAACATTGAATCAACTGTGGGTTAGGAAAAGCTGACAGTGACATTTTTAATTTCTGACAATTGTGTAAACCTCTCCAACTCTTTAGAAGCCCAGACAGATCTTTATATTCCTTTGTCAATCGTCACCATCACCTTTAAAAGTAGGATTCATATAGCAAAGCAATTTCTCCAGAGTTCGTCTATCAAAACAATTTACCACAATCTGATCTCTTAAATAATTATCAAGATTCCCATCAAACTCAGAGGTAGATGCAAGTATTCAAATTCTTTTTTTTTTTATCTCATATCGTTTTTTATTGAATTTTTCAAAAGAAAAAATAAACAAATAAGTAATAACACAATAGTAAAATAATGAACACAAGAATACTGACAAATAATAAAAAACCATGAGAAATACAAAGGAAGTAAAAAACAGCAAGTTACTCAAGTACGTTCCCATGGAAGTCGCAGTGAAGTTGAAAAGAAAAATAGGTGGTTTATCAAACACAATTTTCACATGTGTCATAAGAGAAAATACAATACAGATGTACCACAGAGGACATAGCATTCTATAAGCAATGCATTATAGGAGATTGAGAAAATTTTCACGGTGGGTCGTATGTGAAGGAAAAGGCATTAAGGGATCTCCATAATTTCATGTGTGAATTACGCCAAGGAGAGGCGTGAAGTGAGATGTTGTCAGCCCCTCTGAGGAAGGACAACCATTCTTGCCACATCCTAAAGGAGACTTCTTTGGAATTTTTCTATTTGCTAAGTACAGTTCTACAGGCTAAAGTGAGCATAAGGTCTAACAAAAAATGATGATTCTCATCTGTGATCTTTAGGTCTAGAAAGCCTAGCAAGATATATGAAAATTCCATTGGGGTACTATATTGAATATTTTGCCTATACATTCGTAGATTTTATCCCAATATGTTTGAAGGATAGGGCATAGGAAGAGCATATGGGCAAGGTTACCAACGTGACTATTACAATTCCAGCATGTCGGGCTCTGGCTGAGGTTAAGTTTAAAGATTCTCTCGGGGGTCCAGTAAATTCTGTTTATTAGCAGAAGCTTTGTTTGGGATCATATTGGCGAGATTTTATTCGAGAAGGGAGTGACATGTAACTTGTTCCAGTCAAATGGAATTTCACTGGAGTTAGGTTCGGATTCCCATTTAACTTCACACTTCAAGTGAGGCTTAGGGGATAAGAGTTTGTATATTTTAGAAACGGTGTGTCCTGACTTTAGTAGTTGAAGCATCCTTGAAAGGATCGAGGGATTGGAAGGTTTTATAGAGCATAGCGTGAGGAGTGACTGTAGTTTTAGGAATTTATAAACTCTATCGAGTTTAGCTCATGTCGAGACTGAAGCTCAGAGAAAGGGAAAGGGAGAATCCCTGTAAAAAGGTCTTTGACTAGATGTATGCCATTTTTGACCATTGTTCCCAGAAGAGCATTTCTCCGTCAATCCTCAGGTTTGTGTTGCCCTAAAAAGAGATCAAGTTGGATTTGTTAATTTTAACCGCAGAAATATTATCCAGTCGTAACAGGGCTCTTTTAGTATTTAGCATAATATATTTTGAGTGGGGGATGGAGGATATATCCATAGTGAGGAGAGCAGCCAAAGGGATTTTGTTGATGAGTGATCTTTCTATGTCCAACCAGACTGGGAGGTAGTCAGCTTGGGGAATCCTTGTACACTAATATTCCCCAATTGGAAACGTTGAGGGTGATTAAGGAACTTTTATTTGAACAGGATTGGCGATATCAAACCCCCAGACCATTCATTTTACATCTGGCCGAATTGGCACTTACAAAGAACTTTTTTGACTATAAAGGGATTTTTTATTTACAGACCCATGGTACATCTATGGGGAGTGCATTCGCGCCGAGTCTGGCGGGGTTGTATGTTTCCTTTTTTGAGGAGAGATATATTTTCAATACAGACAATCCATGGACACAGAATATCCGTGTCTGGAAACGGTATATAGATGATGTCCTCCTAATTTGGAGGGGCAATGAAACATCTATAAAAGAGTATCTGGAATGGTTGAACACACAGAACCCGTTTCTCCATTTTACGATGACCATCACTAGGGAAGATCTTCCATTCCTGGATTTAGTCATTTATCCTTCCGAAGGGAAATTGTCTACCAGAGATCACCACAAAGTCACGGACAGAAATGGATTACTTCATTTCGGGAGTTTTCATCCCAAATCACTTAGAGATAACCTTCCGGTTGGACAGTTTCTGCGACTTCGCAGAATTTGTTCTGAAATTGGGAAATTCAGGGAAGAGGCTTGTGGTTTGACTAAAAAACTCAGAGAGAGAGGATATCCTAGTAAAGTGGTGAGTAGGGCACAAAAGAGAGCTTATAACTGCCTGAGAGAGGTACTCTTGGAGAAATCAGGGAGACCAGTCAATAAGAACACGATATGTGTCACTACATTCAATTCATTGTCTACGGCGATAAAACGCATTATTTTAATACATTGGCGTATATTCAATTCGAGTGGCTTGAAGCTTGAAAAACCCTTATTCTCCTTCAGACGAGGGCAGAATATTAAAGATTAATTGGTTAATTCCCGCACTTATAATTATGCTCGAGGGGCCCCTCAAGCTAGTGGTACTCTAGGACCAGTGATGGGCCACACACGATGTGGAGCATGTGATGTTTGTAAATTAACAAAGAACACCAAAGAAGTGGAGGTTGGTTTGCATCATCCGTGGCAACAGAGAGTACACACAAATTGTAACTCTTCCAATGTTATTTACATTATCAAATACCCGTGTAAATTAATTTACGTGGGGATGACGTGTAGAAAAGTGAAAAGTGAAAGTGAGGATTATGGAACACAGGAGTAATATCCGCTGTGCCAGAACAAATATACGGCTCACGACACACTATGCGGATAGCAAACACACAGTGGAAGAGATATATTGGACGGTGTTGGACAAACCAGTTTTTCCACCCTCTGTGAGGGAGGTAGTGTACGCACTCTTTGTACGTGAACAGAAATGGGTATATCGCATTGGCAGACACATTACAGGGCTTAATGATGATATACCCTGGTTGGCTCTGGGCAAGAAGTAATACCCTGGTTGGCTCTGGGCAAGAAGTAATATGCTAGGACTAATATCTAATCCCTCTTGGATGAGTTGGGATACATGAGGGGATGAGACACTTACATTAAAAGATTTTCATTGGTATTGGTAATTTTTAATGGACAGTAGAAAGCACTTTAACAACACGGTGCAGATAATAGGAATCGCTAGTATGGCCATACAACATACGTCAAGTGGATGAGCTCGCTATGGGCGGGGGCAGACTCCTTGATAGGGGTTAGAATCATTGTGCTTCCTCTCGGGTTAGCGCGCTAGTGTTTTCTGAGTCGCATTACGTAGCGCGGTCACGTAGTGATCACGTGTTTGGAAGCAGGATATGTAAGAAGCAGAGGAGAGACGCTCTGGGCTTCTATGTGGCACTGGGAGAGACTGATTCTTTGAGCAGCGAACCACCCTTGACGAAGTAAGGTGCAGGGGGGCACCAGTGCGGGGTGTGGGTAATCTAAACGCCGATATTATATATCCTACGAATTTTGGATGAAGTAGGTTTGAATACCGAGGGGGGATGATTTACCTCTCATGGTGTGTGTTGTTTCATAGATTGATATTTGAGATCCTCACACAATGGAATGAATGTTGGTAGGACAACTGTGTGGCAGGTTTGACTCTTGAATTTATATGGTTGAGAATTGGGCATACCATTGCAATTTTTGCTTAAAGGGGTACATAACACCGAAGTATATCGGAGTTCATTTGAGAGTACATGAGCGTAATGACAAAGATAGATAATGCATAGATTGGGTATGTTTGGCGATGCGCCGATTAAACTGGAGATTTATCTCTGATGGGATGAACAGCATGATTATTATTATGTTTCAACATTTGTCCCTACAGTGTGTGACTACAGGGGGTCGCCCTCTTCTCCTCTGCCTGTTTGAGCGTCTGATTTAATAAACTCGGTAAGAGGATATTAGGAACGCACTGAAATAGACCGAAATTAACAGCACATGGAACGACAGTAAATGAAATTATATATGTGAATGGGAGACAGTCAGTTGCTGAAATATCTATGGCCTGGCTGAGAGTGGAGGTTTGCACGTTTCTTTGCACGTGTTTTTTCGTCTTGCACAATATGCAATTGGCATCTGGTGTGGGGTTCACATGAATTATGTGGGTCACATCAGGAAGAGAGCCAATGGTGCTCGGTTCCGCTGGGGGGGGGAATGATACCCCTCAATGTTTGGAACATTTAAGTCGCACCTATTGGGATGTTTGTGGACGCATAGCTTCTGGGGAGAGCACACTGTTACATTTGTGGATTTATGTGATGTTGGTAAAGCTTGACAGTGGAGTGTAGTTTATCTCTTCTTCTGTCTTTTTTCTCTTCTTTTTCCTACAGTTGAAGAGTAAAGTTACCAACATAAACAAGTCTCTAGTGGAGTAAGAACCCCAACTGGGGAGTTTTTTAAGGGGTAATTAGGATAAGAGCATAGGGGTCCTTGTAGTCCTGATGAGGGCCGGATAAAGATGCTATAACCGGCTGAAACATGTTGACCTCTATGCAGACGGGGGGTGGTGAGTACATAATTAGCTCACACCACCATCACCCGTATATCTCTTTTAGTTCTGACTAGGGAATCTATGAATAAAATTATTATAAAGATATCCCTTAGTTAGTTTTAAACATTATAAGTTTCTGCACAATTTTTCAGGATCCTTTCTTATTCTTGTTTGTCTCTATCATTGTTGTATTGTTTACCCCTCCCTATTGCTCCGTCTCTAGCGTTGGTCTGCGCAGAGACGTTAGTAGCAGCCCTATGATGAAGCATGCCACAATTTATTGTGGGTGAGGGCAGTTTTTACAAATGCAGTGTGCTCCCCGGGTGTATAACGTCCAACAAACTGAAACGACAGTTGACTTACCCTACCTCTTTTTTGTGTTGTGACATGAGTAGAGAGGAGGATGAGGTAGGGTGTATCCTTCTCCCCCTTTGTTGTTAGATTGTGTGGTATACAGCTTGGGGAAGTACCAGTATTCAAATTCTGCCATAAATCAATGCATGCTGTGGTTGACGACAAATAAACAATCTGTACATTTCAACAATTATGCTGGTGTCCTTGATGTAGTTTTGCAGTCTAGTGACTGTTTTATCACTTAAATCCCATTCAGCTGAAGCAGAAGACATTAACTTAGACAAATGGTCAATATTTATTTCCCTTCTGATCCCAAAAAAGTATATGACATAACTTTTCCCTTATAGGATTGAACTTAGTATAATCAATTGCTGCTGAAAGTTTTAAACCATTGTTTCCATTTGAGTTTTTTGTACACCAGGTTCAAGTAAAAATGCTCCAGGAATGTTAAGCATTGAAGTAAGAGCAATGTGAGCCAACAAGATTAGCCTGAGAGAACGTCCTAAAATGTTTTTCATTATGGTAGTAATATAATCTGTGACTACACAATGAACAACTTAAAACAACCACCGGTAAAGGAATGCGAGTTAATCCATCAATCACTGTGAAGCATGCAACCAACAATGAAGGGTAATGTATAATGAGCTAATCTGCGGGGTCAGTGGATTTCCCTTCATCGGAAGGAAGTCAGAGGCACAGAGGGAATTGCAGCAGAGACAAGAGAAAAATATGTTTTTACTTTTAAAAACTTCATGGAACAAGACACAAGCCTCAAAGATAGTAGAGTACTTGAAGAGCACCCAGGAGGGAGATTAAGTATATCGTATGATCTGCATAAGTAAGAGGATTTCATGCCTAGGATTCCATAGCTCAAGGTGTACACCAGTGTCATCCATTTGCTGCAAGAGGCACATACAGTGGCCATGAAGAGCAGTTTGTGCAACCGCAGTTAGAAAGTAGTAAGGAAAGGTCTCCAGGAGCACAGGCCTTCACATGAAGGATGTCCAAACATTCTTTGACGGTTCTGTGCCAATGCCATTAGTTGTTACAGTGGACAAAAACAGTGTAGAGTGAAGGTGTTGTTCCAGGGTTCCTTAAACCAATCCTTGCCAAATCATGCTGCTGTGATAAGGAAACAGATGAGGCAGTAGAAGATGAAGAATGGTATATTCTCAGCAGAAGAGGGAACAACACACAACATCTCCCAGTGGCTGTCCCAGGCTCCAACTGATCTCCAATGGAGTCTGACATGCTGCTCAGGAGATGCCCCCAATAACATTTCAATATTTAAGTGAAACACAAAAGAGAAACACTCCAAAATCAATCCATAACAGGTGTGAACTGAGGGTTCGGTGAAGAGGGTATTCCATAGTTATGCAAGTTTTTACTTCCTTCCTAAATTTTAGGTGTTCTTACATAATTGCTATCATGACTGACAAAGAGTTCCAAAGTTTTGTTGGCTGTATTTAGAAAAATGATTGATCAATTGTTAGACCTGACATATTTTGGCATGTTTCTCCTGTCTTTCTGACCTCCGTGTTTTGACTCTGTTTTTGCTGGTTTAGTGTCTCAGCGCACTTTCTCACTGCTGTTCAGTGTTAAAGTGCAAGTGCTACCACCCTAAATTGGATTATGAATTGGTGTTTCCATGATTTCCATATTTGATTTACTGGTAAGTCCCTAGTAAAGAGCACTGAATGTGCCAGGGCCTGTAAATCAAATGCTGCTAGTGGGCTTGCAGCACTGATTGTGCCACCCACACGAGCAGCATCGCAAAGGATTCTCAGACCTGCCACTGCAGTGTCTGCATGCAGTTTTTACTGCCATTTCGACTTGGCAAGCGCACCCACTTGCCAAGCCCTAACCTATACTTTTATTACATGTGAGTCACCCCTAAAGTAGGCCAAAGGTACCCCTATGGGCAGGGTGCAGTGTATGTGAAAGGTCGGACATGTCTTGGTGTGTGTGGCATGTCCTGTTGGTGAACTACAGTATAATTAGTTTTTCACTGTTGAAAGGCTATCTGTCCCATAGGATAGAAGGGGGATACTCTGTAACATTTTACAATTATATCTACCCATGGGGACAAGATAGAGAAATGGAGCTTAGTATGCTTGAACTCAGAATGTAGAAATGCATCTTTCAGTAAAGATGATTTTTATGTTCTGGGTTTGAAAATACCACTTTTAGAAAGAAGGTATTTTCTTGCTTAACCATCCTGTGTGCCTTTGCTGGGGTGTGGATTGACCGTCTGGCTTTGGAGTGACAGGGGCTGGGGATGTGCATTCTCTTCAGACAGCCACTAGGGGGGTCGATGTGTGTCCTGCCTTTCCTGGATGAGTCAGGGCTGGGCTGAATGGACCTGGAACGGCATTTAGAGCAGTGGGAGGAGATTTCCTTGCACCTGAATGGGCCTGGTCTGCCTTGAACAATGTTGTCTCTACCTCCTCCCGAGAAGCTGGGCCAGAGAGGACCAAACTGGTTAGGACTAAACACAGACACCTGCTGCCCAAGAGAACAAAAAGAAATGCAGTATAGATATTGGGGCCCAGACCCCAGAACTTTAGAACTCGCTTGGATCAAGGAACCTGCCAAGAAGATGAGCTGGAAGAACTGCCAAGAATTGTACTGCCCCTTTGCTGTTTTGTTGCTTTGCTGGGTTGGCCTGCAGTTACTGCTTCTGCCTTGGGCAGTGAAAGGACTGGACTGAACTTTCTTTACTTGTTGCTGAGTATCTCCAAGGGCTTGAAATAGAGCTTGCCTCCTGTTCACGAAGTATCGGGTACCGCAAAGACTTCCCTTACCTCTGGGTACCACCTCTGGAACCCTGGTTGTAGTTGCCACAGAGGGGGAAAGCAGCCAACACTGTCACTGACGGCTCCATGTCCTGAAAGCACCGGAGAAGGCACTGGCGCACTTCGCACGGCAACCCTAGTCTCACCGCTGACCGCCGGAGCCACCGAGCTGCTGCTTGCACCGTGACCTGTGGACACCGCACTCCGCATCGCCTTGCTTCACTCCACCCCCTTGGTCTCACCAACAACGTTGCTGCCCGCTGCTCGCGACACCCATGACCACACCGTGGTTTGGGGGCACCGCTCGAAAGTTACACGACACACTGCCCCGTTCCACACTGCAGCATGGGACAACCAACGCCAGCTCCCGTCAACGGGCACTGTCGCTTACAGTTCACATCACAACTGCGATGGTTGCCACGACCGGCTTGCACTGAAGTGGTCGGCCGGATCCAAAGGTACTGTTTACAAGTCTGTTGACACTAAAGCCGATCTCACCGACGCGTTCTGCCGGAACTGTTGGATTGTGTTGTTTTCAGCACTGCGTCGCTCCGGGCGGAACTACCTGCTTCAAGGGACTGCATTTCTAAGTCATACTTACAAAGTGCCTTTTTTTGATTACTGTATGTTGGTCTTTTATCATTTTGGTTTTGTTTGCACAGATAAATATTGGTTATTTTTGTAAAACTGGTGTGGAGTCCTTTTGTAGTGTTTTTACTGTATTACTGTTGGTTATTTGCAAATGCTTTACACACTGCCTCTGAAATACGCCTGACTGCTTGTGGCAAGCTACCAAGGGGGTGAGCAGAAGTTACTTTAGGAGTGTATACCCCTTAACCTGACTAGAAGGAAGGGCCCCTATGTGAACCACGGTGCAAACCATTACCAACTAGAGACCCCCTTTTCTAACAATGTTTTTTTCCTATATGAAGGAGCAATACACCAAGGTGCTGGTCTCAGCACATTGTCCAGTTGTGGGACTACCACTGGAATTTTAATTGTTGGTGCTATGGAACCCTTTCCCTGGTTGCCTCTGTAGACAACACAGAGTACCATAAGTGCTGTATGTTAGCCAGTGTAATGTTTGAAGCAATGGTATCATGTGCTTCCTTGAAAGGAGGTGAAGTAATAATCTTGCTGGGGAGTTCTGGATGTTTTGTAATTTACACATTGCATATAGAAGCACCAAGGCCCCTCTGCTCTCCTGTGCGACCTTTGCATTTGAGCCATGCACAGAACTTTCGGGCCTATAAGCCCCGGTATTCCAGCGCTTTCCCTCAGGTATCCAGTGGGGAAGGCGCAAATGCCCAACAATAGACTCAATGGCTCCCAGGCTGATCAGTTAGAGAGGATACGCCTCAATTCTTCATTTGTAAAATATCAGGCAGGGGGCAAACTCGTTGGAGTCCGACCCATGTGAGGGCAGTCCTGGTAATGGGTATATGGTCCCAAAAGCATTTAGCTGTATTTCGCCACAGACGGGATCACATTTATCGGGGTGAAGATGCTCCTGTGTAATGGGGAACTGGAAAGAGGGATCCATGTCGACATCTTCTGGGAAGAACAGGAAAGGGATGAGTATGCACTCCAAATCCTTTGTTTCTGCTGACCTGAAGACAGTGGTCTAAACTGCTATGGTCGGCTCGTTGGAATGCCAACTCGTAATACAGACGGCGGAATTGGTCCACTGTACCGCCCTAGAGAGGCTGCGTTCCCCCAACTGCGGTCCCGGCAGTGTGCTGGCGGTGCAGGCCCAGTCTTTGCACAGGCTGCACTCCCAACTCGTAATACGCCAGATGGACCGCAGAGCTCGCGGCGATCGTACAGTGGGTACAACAGTCCGCAAACCACTGAACTCGTAATAAGGCCCTAAGTGTATTCTCTAAGGGAGATATTGCCCATTCATTTTTGTACCCTATGGAAGTCAATAAAATGAGTAAATATTAGATTGGTTAATATGTTTTATGCACTGCACTAATGGCAAACGCTGCATATACAAAGCAAGTTTTTGGTATCACAAAATAATAAGCCCTATCCAGCGTGACAGTGTACGTATATGTGTATATCATTTATATATGTTATGTCATGTCACGTTATTGGCATGAACATATCGCTATTCATGCCATTTGTATGGCCTTGTTGCACTGCTGGTTATTTTGGGATTCCTCAGCATACAATGTTTGCATTTCTGCCACAGACAAGTGTTTGTTTTGTCATGTGATGACGTGGTGTTTAGTTAGTGTTTATTGTAGGCTGCTTTGAGTACTGTGCCATTTCTTTTATATAAGACCTGTGGGAAAACCATAATAGTTCTGAGACGTCTCCATGAATATTCCAAAGCTCGGTAAAGCTCATCACAGATATGCAAATGCACAAGCAGCTATTATAATAAAACTGTTTATTTGTAAACAATGTACCATACTATGTCTAATGAAGGTGCATGAGGCTAAAAGATGCTTACGCCTGCATCCCCAATGCATGCCTAAATGCTACGTTTGGTGTTGATGCAACATTATAGGGTGCCTTCAGTGCTGAATTTGTAAAAGAAAGAGTGCCTGAACCGAAGGTTGGGCTCAGTAGCCCTCGGTCTCCACTATTGCAGGTCGAGGTGCCGAACACCAGTGCTGTATAATCTCTATTCCAGATCGTGTTTATTTCATCCACCACCAAGCACTCTCTGCCCCTCGTTTTCACTGTTGCAGGTTCTTTCCCATCCCACCTTTCCCCCTTTGGCACGGTTTTCCTGTCTTTCTCTTACTCCTTCGTTCCCTCTTTTATGTTTTCTGTCTCTTGCTTTGGATCAAATTGTTGTGCCGATGTCTTCTCCAACGGCAACTCCCAAGCCGATCTGGGGTGGGCAGGACATGTAGCACTTAGAGCGAGATTTGGGCAGGAGGGAGGCCAGCAGGCTGCGGGGCTCGGGTATTAAACGTACGTTGCAGCAGCCAGACCGCCAGTGCAACCTCACTCTTCTAGGCAGGGGGGCAGATAGGGAGATGCCTTCAGCATCTCCATGTTGTTCAACTTCTTCCTCCCAGAATCCTCTAGCGAGGATTTCTGGAATATGTTTCTACCCAATGTAAGATGAACACCATCTCTTTAGGGTACACTGGGTGTTCCCAACCTAGGATGGCGTCTATTTTTGCTTTGAGGTAATTTCTGCACTAGGGTATAAAAGCCAGCTACCCCTTTATTCCTTGTGTCGCAGCACTTGGTGTGTTTCTTCGCTCCTGATATCTCCATTCTCTAGGTGACTCCAGTTGTTGGCTCTCCAATATTCCGTTTTCTCCTGTTTTTTTGCAATTTGTCTCCCCTTAGGCAGCCTTTTGCCCGCTCGGAGCCTTGCTGCCATGGAGGAGGTTTTCGAGAAAGGCGGGGCCATCACCATGACGCAGTGGGCGCGCCACAGCCGGGATTGGCTCACGACGGTGACCCCCTTGGCCTGGAAGCGATTAAGGCGCTTCCGGGTCGGGGGGGGGGCTGGGGACAGGCCAGTTAGAACTGGTCTGCCCCCAGTGCTGTGATAAAAGGCCGGGGAGCGCGGGACGCGGTCCCTTTGTCCCGCGCTCCCCCAGCATCCGGACGCAGCCCTAGGAGGCTGCTCACGTTTTTGTTGCCCACCCTCCATCCCCTGTTGCAATGTGTTTCTGGGTGATTGAAATTGACGGTGTGGTTTTCTTCCTTAGGCGTTTTTTCCTGTTTGCAGGTCATCAATCGTCGTATTTATTGCTATTCCTTGGTCAGGCGGTAAGGTCATGACTAGTGAGCAGTACATTAAGGTCCTTAGGGGGCGGTGTAATTCTCGGATGGGGTCACCCGGGGGGGGGACAAGAGGTCTCTCCTATAACTCCAGGGGCGGTACATCCGGTTGGCTGGATGGGTGCGGGGAAAGGGGGGAGTCACGCTTTCTTTTAGGCTGGTTGGCCACCCCGCACTGGCATGGACGTCACTAAATGGCGCAGAGTGCAAGACCCCCCAAATTTGCATGGAGTTCAGGGAACGTATGGGGGTAACCGGGGGGGGAAGTACCCTCTCGGTAACCGGGCCCTCTGCGCATGCGCAACCCTACGGGGGGCGTGGAAAATTGATAAGGATCTGACACCAGTTAGTGACCTTGCCGTAGGCCCAAATAGGATACGCAGAAAGTAATTAATGTATGATTATGATCATTATGTTAGATTCGGATAGGAGGACTATGTATTAGAGTTATGTTAAGGTTAGGCATCTGAAATCTGTGCATATGAATTGTAATCAAATGTCGTGTTATGTTTCTGCGTATAATTTGTGTAAATATTGTTTATTTAAAAATTTAAATTTTGTTTTCATATTCTAATAAATACGGCCGGGGGTTGTACGACCCCCGCCTCCAAAAAGTAATTACTTCTCATGTCCCTCATTAAAAATGTGTTTATGCGCAGGGTGGGAGGGGGAAATTCGGTAGTCCCAGACCATATGCTTACATGCCCTTCCCTCCATTTGGGGCGCCTTCTGGGAGGTGTCGCTTGCAAGTGTCAGAAGCATTGTGCCTACTGGAAGGGGTCACCCTTACCTCTGACTGACCAAGATTGTTTAAACCTGGGCTTCCTGATCTACCCACTAGACATCCTTCCCCTGAAAGATCTGACAAAGCGGCTGTTGAGGAAAACATGCACCGGTTTCCCAAAACGAGTGCC
This sequence comes from Triturus cristatus, assembly GCF_964204655.1. Classification (NCBI taxonomy): domain Eukaryota; kingdom Metazoa; phylum Chordata; class Amphibia; order Caudata; family Salamandridae; genus Triturus; species Triturus cristatus. The sequence continues at coordinate 565,511,345 of NC_140590.1, forward strand.
TATTGGCCCCACATGCAACCACTGGCTCAAATTAAGCAATGGGTGCTTTGTGTAACTTTAGAGCTTAAATTCTTTTTGGAACTGCTGACGTCATTGAATCTGCTTTACCCTAGTAAAATAATCTTAATTGTTGGGATTAAAATGGAATCAATACTCAGTGATTAATTTGAGCCAATGGTTTCCGGTGCTCGGCACCTGCACTTAATTGCCAACACCACCGCTTATGGCGCAAACTCGACCCAAAGGTATGGGAGTGCTGTTCATGAGCACCAGTTAAGGACGCATTCATTTTTGGTAGGCACGGGGAGATTAAGGGTCATATTATCAACGGCCAGCAATAATTATCGCTGGCCGTGCTTAGCGATAATAATATTATCGCAGGCTATCTCTGGAATTTATCGCCCTAGTAGCGCGTTATTAACAACGCGTTTCTCCATGGGATAAAAATTCCAGCGATACCGAGGTAATCTCCCTTTTGCAGGGAACATCGCTGGTTTTCCAGTGATGTTCCCTGCAAAACGGTGATAAGCTTGCTGATACGCAGCATAATCCACCCCCTATGTTAGGGATGGCTAAATTAGGATTTTAGCAGGCGTTAGATTTTGGCGAAAACTGCAGTTTTTGCCAAAATCTAACGTCTGCTAAAATCATGTGGGCTGCCTTGTAAATATCGCAATGTAAACATCAGCGATATTTGCAAGGTAGTCCATCCGGGGTACGCCCAGTAACGCCCACTTTGCATCTCATTGGAGATGCAAAGGGAGGCGTTAGGGAAAAGGGTGCTAACATGCGATTATGCATGTTAGCACCCTCTTGTAAATAGGGTGCTGGTTTTATCTCCGCTTTTTTGGCTTTGTAAGCCAAAAAAGCGGAGATAAATCCCTTGTAAATATGCCCCTAAGTGATTTGCCCAGAATCGCAAGAGGTGAGTTGAGCCTGCACCAAAACTCAAAACTGGTTAGACTGCGCCAAAGTCGACAGCTCTGGTCATTACGCCACGTCCTCTCCCCACTTGTAAGGTTTCATGGTTAGTAATTGGTTATGTTACAGGCGGTGATAATAGGAGCAATGAGCTGGTGCAAGCTGCCTCCAGACGAGAGCCCCGGCACTTATTTTCTCACAAATTAACCACTGTCAGTATTATAAATATTTTCAACAGAAACACGAGTGCCGGAGTACTGAAACCATGTGAAACACACACACACGCACGCACGCACGCACGCATACTCTCTCTCTCTCTCATAGGACAGGAAAGATACAATATACACCCCATACGTGTCCACGCTGAGCCAGCTACCGCCCAGCTGTTTCAGCATTAGCTAGCTCGCTGCCTCTATTCCTGAGTTGTTACTGAACCCTCTGTAGCACATTGTGTTCGGCTGCTTAATTTACATTTTAATTATTCGTGATTTTTTTTTTGTTTCTGCTGCAGACAAACGCCGTTCATCGCCCATCAGTTTTAATACTAACACCATTTTGGTAAAACGCTTTACTGTCAAAATGCAGACAACAACAGCCAAATAGTGAATAATTAACTCTTGCAAACTGTCTGGGGCTGCATCTCTCCGTATGACTAGCATTTGTTTAACGTTTGATCTGTTATAGCTAGAAAATATATTTTGGGTGAAGTCTCCGAATTACAAAGCAGATGGTGGTTTATGTGGTAAACGCAGCAGTCATGAAATGACATATTTCTACTGGCCCTGGGTATAAAGAGGGCTGTATTTCAGAATACAGGGGACGTTAAAATTGTCCTGCAAGAATATCGTACTCAAAGGATCGGCTACTAAAAGTATTATCAAGGTAAGAATACATATACTTATCGTGAGGCGGCACGTCATATTGTCAAGGTACACATACTATGTTTTACATATGTGGAATTGAGCATATTAAACCTATAATCACCAATGCATACTTATCTGACAATGTTTTGTTAGTCGATTTGGCTGCGCTACTTTCTCAGGACGTTATTACATCGCCAATTTTCTGATACCATGCAAGACTTCTAAAGAAGCAGTTCCATGCCCCACCGGTAGGAGGCAGGAGGCCCACAAGTGGGATTAGACCAGAGTGTAAAAAGCACCAGAACGCTTATTTATTTTAACTAATTGACCTGATGTCCTGGTATTTCTCAGTGCAGGTTGTAAAGTGATTGGGTGAATGAATGCATGCAATGGTGTTATTCGGCTGAATGAATGTATGGTGTGTTGTAAAATGAACGAATGCATGCGCCACGAGCTTTAAAATGCTCAAATAGATGCATGTAATAGATGCATGGTGTGTTAAAAAAAGGAAGAGATGCATGTGTGTTGAATGCAGAAAGGGATGCTCAGCACTTTGTAAACCGCTGCCAGAGTGGCCCGTGTTGGGTTGTAAGATGCAGGACGGGGTACAGGGGATGTTGCAAGATGCAGGGAGGTCTATTACGGTGCTGGGAGGAACGCTCGGTGCATTTCAAGAGGCAGGGAGGGTGCACTTTGTGTTATTACTTTGAAAGTGCCACTTGCATGTACTTTCCATTGAGATATGGAAGAGGGGGGCTCTCTTTCCCCCAAGTTAATAGTCTCATGTCACCCTACAGATAGAATCACTCTTCACCAGTGATTGTGTAATAAGCGTCTAATGGGATGGGAAGCATTACATTCCAGGGCGGGGGCAGAAGATGGGAGCAGCGCGCGCAGCGCAGGATAACCAGCACTGGAGGAGATGGTTAAAACGCAATTCGTTTTAATGAAATCATCAAATTAATTCAAACTCATTTCACAAATGACATCTTTCCTTTGAGTAACGTGCCCAGGTCTGCATTCTAAAGAGGGGATGACTCACGCGCTGCAGACCGTGCCCTTGGGCCTTCCGTGGGCTGTTTTTCTGGGTGAGGCTGCGGCTGCAAGGATGGCCTGGCAAGACCCGCTGATGGCCCCGCTTGGTGCCCCTTCAGCCGTGGCGCCAGGCGGATGACCGGAGAGGGGCATATCTTCTGGAGGAGACAGGGGAGCAATTCTTTCGTAGTAGGGAGACATGTAGAGATGGGGCCCTCTCACACAGGGGTGACGAGCAGAGATGGGGCCCCGAAACTCTCACATAAGGTTGACGACCAGAGATGGGGGGCCCCGACCTTCTCATAAAGGGGCAATGAGCAGAGATGGGACCCCGACCCACTCACACAGGGGTCATGAGCAGAAATGGGCCCCGACCCTCTCACACAAGGGTGACCAGCAGAGATGGAGGCCCGAACCTCAGTCTCACACAAGGGTGACAGGGGGAAATGGGACCCCTTCACACATGGACGAAGAGCGAAGAATGGGTCCTCTCACACCGGGGCGACAAGGGGAGACCGTGCTCCTCTCACACCGGGGCGACTGGCAGAGATGAGGCCCTCTCATGCAGAGGCGGTGAGCGGAGATGGGTTCCTCTCATACAGAGGCGACAAGGAGACACGGGGCCCTCTCACTCAGAGGTGGTGAATGGAGATTAGATCCTCTCACACAGGGGCAGATGTATGGAATCCTCTCACACAGGGGTAACGAGGGGATAGGGGTCCTTTCACAGGGGCAACAGGTGCCCTCTTACACAGGAGCAATGAACAGAGGTGTGTCCCGATCCTCTCACACAAGGGTGACGAGCAGAGATGGGACCCTCTTAAACATGGATAACGAGCGAAGGTTGGTTCCTCTCTCATAGGGGCGGAAAGAGGAGATGGCGTCCTCTCTCACTGGGACGACGAGCAGAGGCGGGGTTCCTCGCATGCTGGGGCAGTAAACAGGGATGAGGGCCTTTCACCCTGGTGCGACAAGCAGAGATGGGGCCCAGACCAGCCCTCACAGGGCGGCGAGTTGAGATGGGTTTCTCCCATACAGGGGCGACAAGCAGAAACGGGGCCCTCTCGCGCAGAAATGGTGAATGGAGATTAGATCCTCTCACACAGGGTGGTGAGCAGATAGGGGGACCTTTCACAGGGGCAGCAAGGAGAAACTACAGGGTGCAACAAGAGGAGATGGGCAAATTTGCTATCCTCTCACCGGGGCACTAGCATTGAAAGGTTCCTCTCACATACTAGGGATCAGGCATTCTCGGGTTCTTTCTCACAGTGAATGAATTGAAATTGGGTCTTCACACATAACAGGCAGAGATGGGAACACTGTGGTTATGACTAACCCTGGGCGTAGTTCGCGAAGTAGCGCTACGCAAAGTGCACTACGCGAGCTATGCTTAGCACTTCGCGAACTGCGTAGTACCCTGTTCGCACTGTGCAAGATGTTGTTTTCAATGATTGCACAGTGTGGACAAGCATCCGGCACTGTGCAATCATTGAAAACGGCATCATGCACAGTGCGAGCTGTAGTTTTCTGCCGCTCGAGTAGATTTTTACTCGAGCGGCGGCTTTCTCAACGCAGACTTGTTGTTTCTCATCGCGAGCGGTCACAAGCATACGCGACCACTCGCAATGAGAAACCTGACCTCCCCGCGTTGAGAATTCTCGCCGGGAGGTTTATTTTCCACGCTCGCGATCGCCAACTTGATGTTGCTGATCGCGAACGAGGAAAAAGTCTCGCCGGGATGTCATTTTGCTTGCTCGCGGTCATTACTTGACATTGAGGACCGCGAGCAAGCAAAAAATGACCGCTGCACTACGCAATGCTACACTACGCGTGTTTGCACTGTGCTGCGTGCAATTCGCTTAGTGCGAAGTATTGCAATCTTCACAAACTACACGAGCGTAGCGTAGTGCTTAGCCCAGGCTTAGTTATGACAAGAGCAAGGGCCTCTTTCATTGAGGGAGTATGCAGCAGCAGAGTCCTGTCACTCATGGGAGACAAAAAGAGAATCAGCACAATCTCCAATGGGGAGTGTGGAAGTAGATGTATTTCGTGAACAACTGTTCATCCATTTTATACTTTGTACATCATTTTGCAGTTCATGTCTTACATTGCTCTTTTTCACTTCGTCTGTGGAGAAACGAGGCTGTGTATGTGCTGTTGATGGCGAGCAAACACAAGGTGCAGTATGCTTTTAGATAGTGAGTTTTCTCAAAATGTGCCTGAAGGCAGTTTGAGTGCACCCTGGGTGCACCTCCAGAATTAGCCTCCTGACCTACACCTGACCACATTGATTTATTGTTTGCCAACTGTTTTCTGTGTAATGTTCTCCTACGGGGTTCGAAATGTATAAAAGGCTGCTGATTGTAACTCCCAGCAGAACAGTGCAGTTGGTCGCTGGCTGTTCACACTCGAGCTAAAAGAAATAAACGTTGCTACCTGAATGCTTACAAGTGTATTTGTTCTTGCTTTTTTAGAATGAGAAGTTGGCTTTAACAGGAGGTAGAATTCAACAGTGCAGGTACGAGCAGTGGGTCCAGGTTGAGGAGGGATACGACAGACAACGTCAAGGGAAAATTAAATAAATAACCACCCTACTGCTCTTACCTGCACGGTCCGCGGCTGGTAGAATTCACATCTGGTTTTGGCCTGGTGTTCAGAGAGAGAAACTGAGGAAGCTGGCAAACAGGGGGAAGGGAGAGGTCTTACAATCCTAAAGAGGGCACTTTCCAAGTGAGACTGAACCAGAGGGTTACGCTGAACAGACCTTTTAAGACTTGTCATGCAGTTAAACAAGGCTGCCTGCTGGCTTCTATTCTGTTTTCCCTGTTTACAACCAATCTGTACGTTGGGTGCTGAATACACCGCAGCACGTTCTCACCATAGAGAGTTTCCAAGTTTAATATTGCATTCATGAATCTCTCGTACAGGGTAGGATTCCTGATTCCCTCAAGATGGGTCAAGTCACTCCCATCCGTAAAAAGCTAAATGCAGACTTAGCAGATCCTAACAATTTCTGTCCAATTACCAATATCATGACTTTGGCCAATTTGCTGGAGAAATGAGTTCACACCCAGCTCTGCAACCACATTGAGAAGTTTCAGCTCCTTGACCTATACCAGTCAGGTTTCAGAGCTAAGTTAACCACTTCCTTGCAACCAGTACCCCAGTCTCAATTTGAGTGCCTCAAGGCTCCACTCTCTCCCCCACGCTTTTCAACCTTTTCATGGAACCACTCTCCAAAATGTTGAACTGTTCTAACATTCAATACCATAGGTATGCTGATGACACTCAATTTATTTTAAAATTTCCTCACCAGATGACATAAAAATTCTAAAATGTGCACTGCAAAAATACTCAACGATGGTTAACTCATAATCATCTTTTGCTAAATACTCTCAAGACAGAATTCCTCCTGATTGCCCCCACAATCACTCCGCGCCCACTCAAAACTGGCTGAAACTACTTACAGCTTTCAACTGTTGACTCTGCAAGATCTTTAGGTATAGCTCTGGACAAATACCAGAGTATGCAAGATCACATTAGTGCAACTACAAGGGGAGCCAATCATCAGCTCAACATATTAAGGAAAATCAAGCCATTCTTGCCTTCTGATGACATTCAGTCTGCAGTCCAATCCCTAGTTATCTCACGCTTGGAGTATGGAATGGTGACCCTGGCTGGATTACCTAAAGCTAGATTGGCAACTCTGCGGCCAGACTCTCAGTGGTTCCAGGAAACATGACCACATCACACCAGACCTAATTTAACTAAACTGGCTGTCTATCAAAGCAAGGATCCATTTCAGGTTTGTCTGCCTGATGCACAAAGCTGTTCACTTCAACACACCTGTCTACCTGGCAAAATATGTGAACTATCGGGTTCGAATCGGATCCTTAGAAGCTCGAACACCCTACTCCTGAAACTTCCCAAATTAAAAAAGAATAGAACGTACAATCGTGCATTCTCTGGTCTTGCACCAACAATATGGAATGCTCTTCCTCTCGAGATTAGATCAAACCCCTCTACCTCCTAATTAAAAAAACAAGTAAAATGGTTCCTTGTGAATGACCATCTACAGCAATAGTCCTGAAGCGATCTTCATTTACTTTTATTTCCTGTTGACACTCTTTTATACCTCTGTTCATAAATTGTAATTTTGTCTCTTCATGTGCCCTTTAAGATATGCTGCTCTTCTGGTTCTTTACATGTCCCACAAGATAGGTTGTTACCTTTGTCCAATGTAGAAATTTCTGTCTTCCACGTGCCTCATAAGACTTGTTGCTTTTTCTCATACCTCACATGCCCCACGAGATGGGTTGTTGCTTGTTCTTAGTTAAGGTCCGTTCCTTTGTACAGCGCTATGATACCCGTATGGGTCATGTTTGCGCTTTATACAACTTTTCAAATAAATAAATAAATATGACAATCATTCCATTTTGAGCTCCCACATATCAAAGGGTTTACAGACACAGCTTTGTGCTGTAGGGAAGTAGTATACCCTCAGTGGCGTGAAAATAAATACCACAAAATAAAAACCCTGATGTTCAAGCCTCGTTAGACCAGGAAGACATGATATTTCCTCCTAGAAGGTACCAAACTGTAGGTGGCTTATATATTAAATTTCCCATGATAACTATGTCGAGCAGTTGAGGCTGGAAAACCCATGTCAAAGAAGCTGTACAGAAATATGAAGCTGTACATAACTTTCAGTCATCTGAATTGGAAGGAGTCCCGAAAATAAATGTTTAATGCATATTAATAGATTGTCCAGGATAAGGTTGGATTTAGTAAGTGTATGATGCAGGGATCAGGGTATAGGTAAATGTGCAGAGATCATAAATTCCCGGAAATTAAAATTTGGAAGAAATTGCTGCAGCTAGCCAAATGTTTTCCTATGAACACTCTGAGACCAGATGTCAGCAACAAATTCATACAAGAAAGATCAGAATAGATAGCTTAAGTAAGACATGCTGTAAGATTGCCAGCTTCCTTCTCTTCTCAAAGCATCATATTTATAAGGCTTGGAGAGAATATGTGGGCACAGTCATTTAATCAAAGTTGTTCATCAAAGTTGACATTTGCATGGATAGCTAAGGCTCAAACACTGGGATTCAAAACTGGTTCTCATAGCCAAAATCCAGGGGCTCCCCATGACAGCTACACTGACCTCTGAAAAAAAAGAACATTTGGCCCAGCACTAAGAAATGGAGATGCACTCATTGGCCAAACTTTGTGCATTGTGAATTAGTAGTTTTTTTTAAATGACTTATCTAATCCACAACTCTATTTGATAAATCTAAAACACCAAGAGAGCATAGAGTGTTGGTCAGGAGTCTGAGTCTAGTGGCTGATATGTCTTGGCACAAAGTAAGGAGTCAAAGAAGAGTCCTGCATGTACAGACAGGAAAACCTCCTGTTAGTGTTTTATTGTTCATTATTTAATAGGTTAAAAAACTCTTCTACGCTTTGTATATGACACTTAGAAATTGGCATGGAGGTACTACTATACCTATCAGTGATATCCGAGACAAAGCAACTATAGCTATTGCTCAATTCCTGATCAGAATGTAGTCAGAAAGAGAGAAATAAAGTAGTGCATCAGTGATCTCTGTTTGAAGAGACCCTATAACCTCCCATATGAGACACAAAATGCACAAGCACCTTCCTGCAGAGGTACAACTAATTGAAACCTTTTTTTCATTCAAAATAATTTTTATTGTTTTCAATAAACAAGAATATATCAAAATAAAAAGAAAGAAAAAGTGGTACATACATTGTTGCTATATTTGTTTAATATGCATAATATACTTCGTAATAATAATTTTTGGGAGAGCAATACTCCAATATTCATGTGCGTTAACAATATCTCCTATTTGTAAATGCATGAGATAATAGACATTGAGTCATTATATTGGGAGCCACATATATCATATAACAGAAAAAAATAAAAGCTAATCAAGTAAATCAAATAATAAAAAGCTTAAACAGGAGAAAAGAAATAAGACCATTGAGATGAGGTGACAATAGGGTTATAGGCTGATTTGACACACTAAACAATGCAGTGAGATCATTTGAAGATTGGATTTTATGATTTTAACTTGATTGTCAGTGAGAATAATAATTTGAATCTGTTTAGTGTGAGGACACGGGGGGTTTAGACTTCTGTAGATATAGATCTAATTTACTCCATAGCACATTGGGTTTACGTGAGTTGTATCCAGTGTTTGAGATGGTGTTGTCCGTGCATCTAATAGTACAAATCCTCCAGGCCCACCAAGTATGGTAGGATAGACCTTTGAAGTTTTCCCATTCTCATAGTATTGTTTGTAAGCAATAGATTTAAAAGAATAAGATTGCATCAGTTGTGGCTGGTGGAATTTGAAACTGGTGGGCGTATGCAGAACCTCATTGACAGATTTCTAACTCTATCCTCGACTGGGCTCCCCGATGATTTTAAGATCAAGCATTGGTTTTTGGTGTATTGATCAGCTGCTCTCCCTTTTGTTATTGAGTAAATCATGATCCTCAAAACATTTGTCTATAATAAATTAACCTCATAAACCATTCACATACCAGGCGATGGAGAGAGAGTGAGCCTTTAACACTGAGCGTTTGAGTTGTGTTCTAAACATAACAGAGGCCATCTTTAAACTCAGTTACTCAGATTGAACAGCATTGCAAAACGTTTGCTGGCTTCCCCTTTACATCAGGTAAAAGAAAAAAAACACGACGAAAGTGAAATGGGAAATACATCTGGGATAAAGAAGTCAAGTCTTGCGCTCACAAAGACTCCTCTGTCCGTAGTTATTGGGCAAGTGCGACCCTTTTTCAGTTCTACACAAACACCGTCAGCATTATTTATTTTACAATGCATATAATTCTCAGATTCGCTGCACTTCCTGGTCGCAGCACTTAATATTCGCGGGGGTGGGGGGGAAGAAATCGGAGGGGGGTGTCACGCGGGTGTTCCAGGGGAGGGGGGGATGTAAAAAGAAAATGAAAAGTTAACTTACCTGACCGGGTCTGCCTCTGCTGCTCGGCCGGTCCCGCACCGTCCCTGCTGGTTCCGAACACAGGAACTTGCATGCTGCTCCCTCCCCTCCTGTAATCTACCCCCTTTGTGATCCTTTATGCACACCTGGGGTTCTATGGACTGCGATCTTTGATTCTACAACTTCCGCGATTAAATTTGAAAACAACCGGGGCCCTCCATGGCAACCTACCAGCCCATCCTCCCATGATTGCTGGATCTGACCTGATTGCAACAGGATGCAACTCCTTCATCATCGCTTACCCTCCCAACCTTTCCAAGTCCGCTGCTAATCCCTTTAAACACTCCCTCCTGAGAAGACACCCTGAGACTCTGGTCTCTGACCTGTACTTCAACGCCGACAGGGGCATCATCACTAATGACCTTATTTTCTACACTAGGAAAACAGCACTCTGGCGCACTACCATATTTAACCTACTTAGCGTACACAATGCCAGGAACATTCCTTACGGTGCCAAACTCACTATCGTACCTTTCCAAAACTTTAAAGCCGACCTTACCATTTTACAAAAACGGCATAGACATGATCCAAGCACCTGACATGGATCTCAATAAATTTGCGGACTTCTTCTCCATCCTTAAGAAACAGGTACTTCATTCCTCCACGCACACCCTGGGCCTGCCTTTGCCCCCCGACTCCTGACGCAGCACTGGTCCCCTCAACTCTATTTACAAGGGTAAGGGCCTCCCTGCTAGACCTACTAACGATGCTGCCACTCCCCTTTCACCCCCTCTCTCTCTCCCTCAAGTTAGATTGGCGCGATTCCTCCCAATGTGTTCTCCAATCAGATCAAATCCAGAGATAGTATCTCCCCTAATACTGACCGAGAACTTTCCACCACTCCCCCCAAACCTCTAGCATCCGCCACTAAGACTACGCCGCTGCCCCCGCTTCCTATCCTTGCTTCCCACCCTCTTGCCTAGTAATTAACAATCACCTCACCCGCAGCTCACCTAATTTCCACCCAACAGTCCCGGAACCTCCCCACTGAGCTTGCCTTGCCCTTTTCTCTCCCCTCCCCCCAGTAACCAAGCCTTAGGGGGTTTGAACTCCCCTGCCTGGCCTCCCGCTCAGGCCGCCAGACCCTGTCCTGACCCCGCGGGCCCTCGTCCGCAAGTACAACCTACACCCTTGGACTTTCAATCCCTTAACACTAGAGCATCCATCATAGTTCTGAGAATCCAGAAAGCCCTATTAGAATTGAAGAACATCCTTCTCCTAACTGGACACTCTATCACCGCCCTCAAGCCCTCCCTAAACTCAGTCCTGCCCCTGCTAACAATACCCACCCTCCAACCCATGCCGCTGGCCAGCAGACACCTTCACCCGCCAATCATCCCAACTACCTATCAGAGGAGGAAACCATAGCCCTCCTCTCATCCTACATGACCTCCCCGGCGCCCCCTGTCCTCCCGACAAGAAAGTCGATCACCTGATTTGCACTATCCCAATCAACACCAATAGATCATCATCCCTCCGTAATAGAGGAGTAAACAGCAATAACTTATCACAAGTACCCCTTTCCTCCCTTCCTACAACACTTGCCCCTCTCTCTGGCCTCCTTCTTAACTGCCGCTCAGCTGCGAGACATTCCTCTGACATCGCCGTCCTCATCCTAAGTCATAAAACTGATATCGTTATCCTAACCGAGTCTTGGCTCAATGATTCCTCCTCTCCTTACCTTGATTTACTGGTCCCACCAGACTATAACATCCTCAGACTTGATAGACAAGTAAAAAAGCTCAGACCTCCTTGTCACTGAACTCCATGCAGAACCCACAGACTCCTGCAAATATCTTGCCCTATCCATTAGTAACAACTCTACTCAGCTATGCAAATTGCACATCTTCTACCACCCCCCCAGGCAAGAGCGACACATTCATTGATCTCCTCATGGAAATCATTACTGCTAAAGTCTCCCCCCATTCCAATGACATTTTCCTCTGTGACTTTAATCTGCATTGGAATGACCCCAATGACTCCCAGGTAGGTCAACGCTGTCAAAGCCTTCCTCGCTGACCAATCACTCACCCAGGCCTGCACCCTGCCAACCCACTCAAAAGGTGCCACGTTGGATTGGATCATCGCCAAGGCATCAGAGGTCAAGCTGAATTCAATTGATCCATGTGACTGGTCAGACCACCACGGCATCACCTTCCTAATACCCGGCTGCCGCATGAAAAGACATGGGCAACCGGTGAAAACGAAATGTTGGCTCAGAGATACTAAGAACCTTGACCTCGAGAAGCTGACTGGTCGCTGCGAGAATGACCTACACCCCCCCCAAATCTATGTAAGGCCAACGACCTCACAGATCACTACAACTCGACTATGTTCAACATATTGGGTGATCTGGCCCCGCTAAAGCTCAAAAGGTCCCAAATCAAAGACAATAAACCCCGGTTCAGCGGACCCCTCAATAGCGAAAGGAGAGCTCTCTGACTCAAAGAAAGAAACTGGAGACAGCACCCCTCAGCCCTCCCACTCAAACCAGGCCAGAAATACTTACAACAGGAACATCTTCTTATCCAAAAAATAGTTTTTCAGATCAGAACTAGAAAATGCCAAGAACAGACCCCGCAAATTCTTCGAAATAGTCAAGCTTAAATCAAACAAACTAGTGTAATCATCCAAAGAAACTACAAAATCACTAATAACCTGTGATGAGTTCTCCTCCTTCTTTACAACCAAAATCAATTAGCTAGGTATCGAACTTAATGCCACCTCAAACTTCCCTCCTCCTCTTACCGGGACCCATCTCTCCCCTCTTCCCGCCCAAGCAACACACAAAAGCAATGCTCACTGGTCCTACTTTGAACTTTATTATGACCATTCCATCTCAAAAATTCTATCCTCCTTAAAACCAAATACCCACTTCAACGACCCTTTACCTGCCAACTGCTTGGCAGCGACCTCCCTACTCATCGCTCCCATTTGGACTGCCATTATCAATGCTTCCCTTCTTCAAGGGTCCATACCTGACTCCCTGAAAACCGGGCAAGTCATCCCCATCCTAAAAAAACAACTCTGAATCCAGCAATTCGAGACAGCTTCAGACCAATTTCTAATATTCCTCTTCTTGCGAAAGTGCTGGAGAAATGTGTGCAACTACAACTAAGCCAACATATCGCTAATTTCAATCTGCTTGACGATTTCCAATCTGGGTTCAGGCCTGGACACAGGACTGAAACTACTATTCTCCACATCGTAGATAATGCTCTCCAAGCCGTTTACCATGGCAAAACCTGTCTCCTGATCCTTCTGGACCTTTCGTCGACATTCGACACTGTCAACCATGAGAAACTTTGTGAACGCCTCGAACACAGGACAGGTCTAGGAGGTACCGTCATCAAATGATTTGGTTCCTTCATCCAGAACCACACCCAGAGATTCTTAGTCAACAGCAACATATCTGCTTCTTCTCCGATATCAATTGGTGTCCCTCAAGACTCTACTCTGCTTTTCCTTTCCTGTCCTGCCTGCAGTGGGGAACCTGTGCTGCCCGTGGACTGAGGGCGTACTTCTGGGGGTCGAAAACGGGAAGAAAAGCCAACCTGTTCCCCGCCACCCTCCGTGTACCTGGAAGAACACGGACTACCACTCCCAGCAGCCCAGCGCTAGTCGGTGAGCCAGGAGCACCTGTGGCCAGTTAGCCTCGCAGTACATCACAACTTGCCGCACCTGCTGGCGCGGGTGCCGCTGCGTGAGGCTTTCTTGCCGGCGCTTTTCCTTTCCTGTCCTGCCTGCAGTGGGGAACCTGTGCTGCCCGTGGACTGAGGGCGTACTTCTGGGGGTCGAAAACGGGAAGAAAAGCCAACCTGTTCCCCGCCACCCTCCGTGTACCTGGAAGAACACGGACTACCACTCCCAGCAGCCCAGCGCTAATCGGTGAGCCAGGAGCACCTGTGGCCAGTTAGCCCCTCCTCCTCCTAATAATAAACTCCCAACACTGTGCGCGACGCGGGACGCGCGCGGGCAGCGCCGGGAGAAGCCCGGGACAAGGGCGGGCCCTCTGAGGCCCTCAGAGGCACGAGGAGGACGGGACGGGGCCACCTCCTTTTATTCACCTATTCGTTACAACTTGAAGGTACTGTTCATTGGTCCACTGGCCATTCCTCATTTGGGAACTGTGGGCACTGCTATCATTTCCGGGACTATCTGCCTTATAACTATAATGTTTGCTATGTGTCATTGATACTTGTATCTGTAGTCCTGCGTAACAACCCAAACCGCAGAACAGGGGTTATTATTTGTCAGCATGGCCCCAAGGGGCACCCGCAGCAAAACTGCTGCCGCTGTGACTGGCCCCATTGACCTTTTTATTTCTAAGGCCAATGATGCCATCAACCAGGGCATAAACCTACTAGAACGCAGGGTATCACAAGACTTGGCGCATGCCAAACGTTCTTCGCTTGGCCTCATTGCTACCGCCACTACACCTGCACAAATTATGCCTAATAACATCAGACCCCTACTTGATGTTTGTGCTGACATACACACCATTCCTAGTGAGGTTAACCTCTCAGCCTCAATTCCCCTGTTAGACACAGATACCGACACTAGCACAGACCTGGAAAAAACGCCTGACTTACTAATTAACCCCTCTCCCAAAGTACAATCTGCTGATAACACCAGGCATGTTAGAGGTAGGCGTGAGGGGGCAGTTCAAAAACTGAAGTTACACGTACCCAAGCCCCGGGTAACTACGATCAGGAAATATGGCCGGGCACAAAGGAAACCTGGGAAAAATACCAACTTTGTCCCTGACAATAATCATAACGCGACTAAGGTTACGGTAATACCCCAGAGGGATGATAGTGAAACTGTTCACCAGGGCAGAACAACGAACACTAACGGAAATATAGACAAGGCATATGACCCCCTGTTGGAAAGACTGGGGGATTTATTAAGCATTTATCTATCCCCAATCGAAAATAGGCTTGCTCGATTAGAAAAACAGCTAGATGAATTGAGCAACCCTCTTAAGATTTTCCTAAAGGGAGGTCCTGCAACCAGTACAAAAAATAGTAACCCCACCAATATAGTAGGCCCCAAAACAACTATCCTACAAGTACCTCCAGTCGCCCCAAATAATGCAGATAAAGGTGTACCTGTTGTGCTGGCCAATGGCCCAATTACTAAACAAAAAACAGCAACACCACACACTAATAGTAAATCCACAGATAAAAGAAAGGATCCTGGCATCAATACCACCGCGAATACCACACTCTCAACTGCGAGTAATCCTATCTTGACCCAACCCATCCCAAAACCGCCCAGACAAGTTCCGGCCCGCATCAATCTTCCTCCGGAATGCGGTGCATATGTATTAGTATTAGTAAACGTTACTAAACTAAGAGAGGATCAGGATGAAAATCCCATATCACTCAAAAATAAAACCCTGCACTGGCTAATTACTAACTGCAATTACCCGATGGATGGTGCAAGGGAGATTATTAACACACAGCGGGTGGGTTGGATTGGACCCCTTAGGAAAAAATTTGAGGGCGACTGTGTCATTATTAGTTTTAGAAAACCACATTGGGCAGAGAAAACACTAGCCAACGCCCCTTTACCATCGCCATGGGAATTTAACACCACGCTCCTTCCCTTAGGATATTTTTATCGACACCTGATACCTCCAGAACAAGCCACGGTTAACCCTCCCAACAATTTCCCCATTAACTCATACCAAGAGATGAATTTTGGTGCAAGGGTCAAATCACCCTTTTTTGCCCAAAACCAGAACCTAAATGCCGCCTTTTCCAACAACCCCAATTGGTATCCACAACCTCTAATGCCAATTCTTACCCCCAACCATCCACAACATTTTCAAGCCCCAACTATGCGTCAGAGCAATCACAGGGATAGGTCTTACCCAATCCCTAACCCATTCCAGTTTGCACAGACGACACAAGTCAGGCCAATGTACAATATCCCAACTTTCAATCGGTTCGACTATCTATCATCATTAGACGAACAGGATTGACTGAGCATACCCCTTAATAATGAATCATGCAAGAATGCAAAAGCTTGTAACCAAGAGGATGCCACAATCACAAATTCACTTGCATCACTCCATGCTAAAACAGTAGTTCCAGAAATCATATTGTCGGATAGCACTCCGGCCATTTCAAACGAATCAACTATCTATGATAATGGGAATACTAGGTGCACATTTATTAACCAGGGGTTCAAACACGGCCTATCAATCCTAAGCTGGAATGTCGCAGGTTTAGAATCCAAGCTCTCTGACCCTGCCTGGACCGAACTAATTAAGGACATAGACATACTCATGTTCCAAGAGACTTGGGCTGTTGATAACCTGTATATCGAAGGCTACCACTGTTTCAGCCTGACATCTCTAAAACCTAGTTTTGGCCGAGCGGTGGGTGGACTCTTTACGGGGATTAGAATTTTGGCAGGCGGTACAATTAATGTTTTGAAGTCAGATAACCTTGATAATTCCAACATTCAAATTCTGGAATATAAATTGAAATCAAAGACCACAATTTATTTAATCAATTTTTACAATAATGATTTTAATGGTGTACCGAACAAAAATTTTGTTGCTTTATCTAAGGTTTTAAATATAATTGATTGTTCCATGTCAGTAGATATTAAGACTAGTATTCTGATCGGGGGAGATTTTAATGTGAAACTTATAGATAACTATGGATCCACTAACTTTGATCACTGTAATGACCGCAGGGGTTTGGAACTGATTAGCATACTCTCTGATTTTAATCTTGTTGATGTAATGAGTGTAGGGTATGATATGAATTTTCCCTATGCCCCTACGTTTAAGGGCAGGGATAACGGTTCAATTATCGATTACATTTTTACATCACCTGTGTTAACGGACTGTTTAATCAAATCTTCTGTGGTGCAAACGTCCTTCAGCGATCATAATCCTTTGTTTGCTATTTTTAACCTCCCACCCAGTCCGATTTTTATGAATTTAAATGGAGCTAGGGATATCACACCCTCAATTGATGGCCTTCGCCTTAAATGGAGAGGAATTGATTGTGGGGCCATTATAGATACGATTCAGGAGGCATATCCGGATCTATTGAAATGTCTCTCCTCCCCCAGTACAAATAATGAAGAACTGATTACTGATTTTGAAGCTTTATGCACCAATATAAAAACTCTCCTGTCAGTCCCACTCTCTACTGACCATAAAGAGCCACGGTGGTTTGATACATCTTGCTCCGTGGCCAATAGAGAGTTAAGAAAGGCCCTCTCTGCCAATCCAAGGTGTAAGGACGCTGTTCGAGCCGCCAGGAAAAACTATAAAGATAAAACATCGAAAAGGAAGGCAAATTTGCTCTCCGATCACTGGGATAAGCTGGTTATCAGCGCCAATCTGGGTGGCAGCGGCCCATTTTGGACGGCAGTTAGGAGAACGAGGGAAATGGGCAAAGAGCTTACTAAAATTAGTTGCAACATAACCAGTACAGCCTGGGAGACCCATTTTTCTAATATTTATGCTGCCCCCTCTGATGAGCAACCTCTCCCTAACCTGAACCAAACAGCAGGCTTAGAGATTTCGGACTTAGAAGTCAGGAAAGCTATCAAAGAGAGCCTAGGCAACAAGGCGCCCGGGCCAGACGGCCTCCCTATAGATATCCTTAAATTTAACGTTGATCTTTGGACACCAATACTTTTAAATATTTTTAATAGTCTTCCACATGTAGCCATGCCTGCCACCTGGGCTACTAGTATTATTGTCCCCATTTACAAAAAGGGAGACAGATCTGACCCAGTAAACTATCGTCCTATCTCCCTCCTGGACAATACTTTAAAAATACTAGGACGAATAATTTATAATAGGGTACTGGTATGGGCGTCTGATTCTGACTTTTTAGACCCCTGCCAGATGGGGTTTAGGAGTGGGGTAGGAACAGTCGAGCAATGCCTAAACTTAAAATTGATAATAGATAAATACTGCATTGCTCGCTCATCCCCCGTTTACCTAGCTTTTATGGATCTTTCATCCGCATTCGATCTTGTGAATAGATCCAAGCTATGGTTAACTCTCCTGTCAAATGGTCTCGATGCCACTCTTGTTAGATTCTTAGCCTATCTCCATACTGACTTGAAAGCTCGGGTACGTATTGGTATGGGCGGAGAGGTATCGGGAGCCATTAAGATAGGGAGGGGGGTGAGACAGGGGTGCGTTTTAGCACCCCTGCTGTTTATCATTTATATTAATGGCCTGTCCAACTGTTTAAAGAAAGCTACCCCCGATGTCCCAATCATTTTAGGAAATCCCTTGCCCGTACTTTTATATGCAGACGACGCTGTCCTTTTGGCACGTACACCAAACGCCTTACGTCTGCTTGTACATAGTTTTGTAAATTTTATGGAGGGACTGGATTTGAAAGTTAATTTTAAAAAGTCTTTTATTATGCCTTGTGGGCCGGGCAAAAGGAAACTCGGCACTATTCAAATTGGAACAGATAAACTCGAATCTGTCCATAAGTTCCCTTATCTGGGGTTGGTTTTCGCTGCGAACGGCTCCTGGAGTGGGCATGTGGCCCACGCCACGAGCAAGTTCTCGAAAGCCAACAACTCCGTCCTGAGTCTCCCACGCCCTAAGAAAATCGGCGCCACTAAAGCTATTGTTCAAATTTTTAAATTACAGTGTTCCCCTGTTGCTACGTATGGAGCTGAAGTTTGGGGAACGGCCAGCAGCATTGGTATTCAAAGAGAGGAAAACCGTTTTTGCAGGAAACTGCTGGGAGCACCAATTTCCTCTTTCAATTTCATCTGTCATAACGAACTTAACCTCCCATTCATAAACGACTTTATTAAAGCAAGACCAGCACTCTTCTGGATCAGAATCTGGAGGAATGAGGCTGCTGCCCTTACGCAAAACATCATTAGGGACTGCCTCAATAGTGATAATGGCATACAGATCCCCTGGTTTAAAGAAGTTTTTAAAATATTTAATGAAATTGGAAGAGGTATTTTGTTTACTGAGCCAACGGCTATTGAACCAAAGGACAAACATGAGGTTCAAAAGGCACTCTATGCACTTTATCGTAATGAACGGCTTGGAATTGAACTACAGAAATCAGGGGTCAAAAAATACATTGGTAATGGTCTCTGTATGCAAATCATGCCACCCTACTTATCACTGCCTATGTCAAATTGGGAACGATCTCTACTGTTTCGTCTAAGGGCAGGAACTGTTAAATTTCTGCTCTCTTTTCCTCTGGGGTATCAACACCATTCTGTCCTTACCCCCTGCCCCTGTGACGGTACAAGCACTCAAGATGATTTGCACTTTCTGTTTTTCTGTAAATATTATGTGAGATATACCAAATGGCTTTTAACCCCATATTTTAGAAAGCTCAGACCTCTTACACTTCAGGAATCCTACATGCTGCTGCTCACCCTGGACAATGATGAACTGACATTTCGCACTAGCACTTTTCTAAGACTAGCCATACGTGCACGCAAGACTATGGAAAGTCCTTGTAATCAGATTCAGTCAAAAAAATACTACTGCTAAAACCTTATAAGTTAATGGAATTTACTGTCTAACCTCTGTATGAATTGCTTTGTTACTATGAAATGTAAATTATTTAACTGTTTTGTATTATGTGTATGTATATGTTCTTTGATGTGTCGGTACTTTTATGAATTTTAACAAATTCGAATAAAGGTCTTTTGAACTTGAACTTGAACTTGACTCTACTCTGTCCCCTACCCTCTTCAATCTCTACTTTGAACCCTCAGCTGAAATTCTTCGCACGGCCAACATCTCCTTCCACATGTATGCCGATGATACTCAGATATACATCAAAATTGCATCTCTAGAGGAAATTACCCACCTTAACGACACACCCTGAAACTGACTGTTCAATGACTCGCCAATAACCATCTCAAACTGAATGTCCAAAAAACGGAGTTCCTCCTCATCTCCCCCCCCTAATAACTCCAATGACATCCGGGAATGGATTAACTCGATCACAGCACTCAACTGCACACCGACCATAGTGGATTCTGCCAAATCTCTCAGTATAACCTTGGACAGCGACCTGAATATGCACGAACACATCAACTTGATGGCCAAAACAGCCAGGTTCCATCTGAGCTACTTGAGAAAACTAAAACCCTTCCTTGAAACTGCCGACCTAAAAACCGCAGTTCAGGCGTTAGCTATCTCCAGGATTGAATACGGCTTCTCTACCCTATCTGGCCTACCAAAGACTCCTAAAAGCTTGTCTCAACGCAGCAACTAGACTCTTATCTGGCTCAAGAAAATTTGACCACATTTCACCACATCTGAAGCCTTGAATTGGCTTCCTCTCGAGGCCAGAATCCAGCTTAAGCTGGCCTGCATCACACACAAAGCCCTGTACACAAACTCCCCGGCATACCTCGCCCAGAAAATTGTGGTATCTGGGAAAATCAGAAACTCCCATTCCGCCAGAGACCTCGTGCTCCTGCCACCCTGCTTCCGCAAGGAAAAAACTTATAACCGAGCGTTCCCTGGGGCTGCCCTAATAATCTGGAACCTTCTCTGTCAATCTTCAAAAAGGAAGCTAAAACCTTCCTAATGAGCAAATTCCTCAAATAACTCTCCTTGATCGCACATACCGCCTTTTATCATGACTTTTGTTTCTGTGCATAATCTCCTGTGCTGCTTGGCACTCTCTGTGTACCTATTCTCACTGCTTCAAATGTTCTGCCGGTTCTCTCTGCCTTTGGCTATCTTTTGTCCCCCCATGTACAATTGCTGGTTTTTCCCTTTTTATCGCTTACATGTCGCTCGCTGACTTTGGTTCTGCACTGATTATTGTATGTAACTCTGGCTGTTGTCCTATTGTGTTCAATTACCTAACCCCCATTCCTTGCTTTTTACCATGCCTAATGCAGTATGTAACATGTTTATCCCTGTAAAGTGCTCTGATACTCTAACAGGTCTTGTTCGCGCTCTATAAAACCTCAAATAAAATAAAAAATAAATAAAATAAATTAGCATTTTTTTTTAGCAAATGTTTGATCAAATCCGTTTGTCAGTTTTACAAAGTGGGCCCATCCCAATTACATGAGGACCTTCTTGAAATGAAGAAATATCCCCTCACCGTGCCTTCCCATGTCCTTTGGAGGTTTTCCTGAATATGTGCTGGCCTACAAATAGGTTTCTCCTTTTGACCCTATTACTATAGCTACATTTTACCAAAATATCCCAGAGCTTACTACAGTATTGTAAAATATTATTAGTCTTTCTCTTCATTCCAAATGTGTCCCAAGTGATTTGAGGGAAGGTATAGTTAGACCATTAGTGAAGAAACCAACTTCAGATTTACTGGTACAGTAAACTTTCAAAATGCTTAATAGTATTGTAGCTATTCAGCTGCTATTAACATAACTTGCAAGTATTCATAGTTTTGGATGATACACAGGTGGGTTTTGCTCCCTCACAAGAGTACAAAGTCAGCATTAACTGTTGTCTAAGCTGATCTAATGATGATTGCCGACCAGAATTTGATCAGTGTCTTGCATCTATTAGACCTGTCAACAGTCCCCCAGGGTTCAACCCTGTCACCCTATTTAATATTTATATAAGTCCTCTTCTTAATATTATCGTAAATTATGGCTGCACTTTTTACTCTTGAGCACACAGCTTATTTATAAATGTACAAGTCATGCTTGCTCGATTAAAGCCCATAATACTGTCTCAACAATATAAAAAATGGATGGATACAGATTGGATACTAATTGGCTAAAATTAACATGAGATAACCGTGATTGTGCTGGTCAGTAAGGAACCTGTGGCCTGGCATTCTATGCCATGGCTGTCCAACTTGGGTGGTCGTCCTAAAACTCATTCCTTTGTAAAAAAAAGTTTGTTTTACATTTGATTCAGACTGGACCTTGATGCTCAAGGGTCCCAGTTGTTTCTGCTTGCTCCCAAAAATCTATTCTCTCTCTGCTGCTTTTATATGTCAGAAAAACAACTGTTGCAGCTCTCTTTGGTTTGAGACTTTTAATGCCAGGACACCTTCGGGTAGTAGTTGTGCTTAATACATTTTCTGTAAAATAACATGACAGCAGTCATAGACCTGAGTCATGGCCTGAGCATGCTTAAAGAGACTGCTGCACCTTGTGTAATGGAAGACCAAGACTAACAAGAATGAAGAGACATGTAAAGCCCTTGCCAATATGCTAATTATCTACAAATTGTTTTTAAAAATGTTCTTGAAACTACTTCATGCTAGCTTGTATAGCTTTTTAACCTTTTAGATCAATTTAGTTCCCTCAACCTCAATAAGTTGTATATGCACTTGCAAGACTTTTACTTGTTGCGTGTAATGATTTTAATGAATATGTTGCACATGCGGTTACAAGTATTTTTACTCCTTTTGTAATGATTTTAATTAATCAAATACAGTCAAGTCACTTACTTACTGTAAAACCACAAATATCCTGGGTAGAACAACTGGAGAATTTCTCTTATTTGAAAAAAACAGAGACCAACCCAGGGATCACACTGTAAAGGTAAATGAGGCAATAGACAGTGATCCAACTTAGAACTGGTATCAAACACCAAAGTGGCGAATTCAGACGCAGAAAAGAAATGGAAATAGAGACCAAGGACATGCATTATACCATTGTTAGATATTTGCTCAGAGGGTACAAGAGACCATAAGGAAGCCTGGAGAAAAGTTAGAAATCATAGGTAAGACTACAAAAATTAAATTCTGAAAGAAAGAACAAAGCTCAATAGCAGACATCAGCCAAAAGGCACTGACGCAACTGGGACAGGGAAGCAGTATTAGGGACTTTAGAGTGTGCCTGATCTGTACTGTGACAACTAATCCCATATTGGTACTTGGAAACATGTAAACAATCAATAAATTAGTCAACAATTGTAGCGCGTAGCACTTCCCCCCGCCCCACCCTCTGATGGTATCTGGGCCTTGGGGTGCAAGGTCTCAGTTGAAAAGCCAGGTCTTGAGTTTCTTTCTGAAGTCTGCCAGAGAGGTTGTCCTAGGGGGAAGGCGGGGCACAGGGTGGCTGGAGGATGGAAATAGCTGGAAGAAGACAAGAAATAAGCAGAAAAAAGAAAAACAGGGTGCAAGAAACAAGCAGACAACACAAGAAGAGGGCAAGAAACGAGCAGATAAAAGCAAAACAGAGGGAAAGCAAGAAGTAGAAAAGGCAAAATGAGGGCAAGAAATGAACAAAGAAGGCGACAAATGAGTAGAGAAGGCACAAACCGAGGGCAAGAAACGAGCAGAAAAGGCAAAAAGAGGACAACAAATGAGCAGAAAAGGCAACGCGTAGAGAACGCACAAACAGAGGTAAAAAAATTAGCAGAAACGCAATACGGGTGGCTAGAAACAAGCAGAGAAAAGCAAACCAGAGGGTAAGAAATAAAACAAGAAAAGGCAAAAAGAGGGCAAGAAACAAACAGAAACTAACAGAAAGGGCAAAAAGAGGTGAAGAAATGAGCAGTGAAGGCACAAACAGGGGGCAAGAAATGATCAGAAAAAGCGAAACAGAGGGCAAGAGACAAGCTGAAAAGCCCAGTGTTTCCATTCCTGTGCAGCTGACTCTAAATCCTTCTTTACTTAACGATCGGTGCAGCTTGACTTTTACAAAAGCTGTTGAGGCTTACACGCAATTTATTTCTATCTTCCTCCTGAGAATCAAGGGTACTGATTAAGGGAACCAAGGCTAATGGAAAACAAAAGGTCACCGCCATATACTAAATTCGTGGAAAACAAAGTGTAGAATAACCAATAGAGGAATGTATGGTAAAAGGCGGAAAAGAATTACAGAAATAGGCAGGAAAAATAGACTGGGAAGCAAACAATGTTTCATGTAAAGCAGCTCAGGGCAACCACAACAATGTAAAACACTGCATAGGCAGAAACAGGAATAAGGATTCTTTAGGTCCACATGTAGAGATCTATAGTGCAGGCATGTGGGATGTAAAGAAGTAACAATGCATGTAGTTGATAGAACAAACTGCTGCATGATTGCAAGAAGAAAGCATGACACAGTCGGCCCTTCCAAGTGCTACCACCAATGTGCAGAAGCAATGTGTTCTAACTATTACAAGGATCAGAGCACTGCTCCTTTGACTCAACCAGACATCAGGAAAAATCAACTGGATTGAGTTAAGCTCCAGATATAACATGGAGTTGGAATGGTCCGAGATATTTGCGTAAAGTCATAGGCAAAATCACAAGGACATACCTCTGGATTTAACATAAAAATCAAACTAGAAGCTGGATCTTGGAAGTTGCTCCACCAGTTCAGACAAAAGCCACAGAACTTAGAACAAAAGCTAAGAACGGAATCTGAAATTCGTTTGGTTTCAAGTATTATCAGTAAGGTAAATGAATGCAAATAGGAACATAGGCACATGTTGCTACAGAAGAACGTATTAACAGAGATAGCCGAGCCAGGGCCCAGCCAAGGGTCGGCTGTAGGTCCAAGTGCCTCAGCACAAACTGGGTCCTGGAAAGTTTTAGAAAGTGAATCATGCAACTTACATTATGTGCGAATATGGCAGGGTGTCTTCAAAATTCAAAAATCATATTTCTTTAACACACAGAAGTGTTTCACCTTTGTACATCAGATCGTATCCCTGTCGCGAGAAGTATGTATTAAAAGTGATCGTTTTTCGACAGACACTGAGAAATATTTCTGCCTTCGCAATGATGACAATGTGTGACCTAAGAGGCAGATCAGTTGTAATGTGTGGCCTAAATTCTTATTATGCATAGAGCAAGGTTATAGTTTATTAAATGGTTTACCGTTTATGAACTCAAACACAAGAAGTTTGTGTACAGCACACATCCTGACCTCACCTTCTTAAAGATGGTCTGATATGTGATAATTAGGATGTTCGGTTTTAGATTTAAACCTATAATAACTGATAAAACCCCACCAGAAGGGAAATAGCCCTCACCAGTGTAAACTCATAAAAACTGAAAAAACACCTTTACAACCACAAATAAGTGCCATTCAAAGAAAGTAAAGACAAGTGAAAGAGTCATTTTTTTCCATCCTGAAGGGGCCAATACAATGTTACTTTGTTATGCAACCTAGCGGCAAGAAAGACTGGGTTAACATTATTCTGCTTGAGTTTTGTTGTTTAGGGATGCCACTAAAATATTGTTTCTTCTTCCTTTTGCTTTTTTCAGTTTTGTGGTCTTTGGTCTAAAGATGCAGGATTTAGAAGCATGTTTTAGGTCTTGTTTAATTATTTTATAAACTGTAGAGAATCAGAAAATATTGAAACCATATTTGATATTTTGGCTGTGTTTGATTCTTTCACTGATAGGTAAAATGGCTGGTTTTGTAAGAATCTTTCCCAATATTTGGCATCATATTTACCCACAGAGAATGTGTAAAAACCCTTGATACATCAGCCCTAAGTTTCTAGTGAGTCAGTATTGATAGTAGGTGAATTGCCAACACCTCAGGCTTTAAACATTCAATGCAAGGTATAGTGATAAAGTATATGTGAAAAGAGTGCTATGAACAAGCATCTGGAAGAGTGGTGAAAACATGACACCAGACTTTTGGAAAACATGGAACACAGTGTCAATTTGAATGCTGCTGCAAAGAGGTTCTTTCCAAGCTCAACAAAGATTGGAGAGATATTGCTAGTATTTGCAGTGATTCAGCTCCGTATCTGAAAAAGTTGTGTGATGACCTGTCAAAATCGATACCTGAGCTGAAGTGCTTCCCTGTAAGAGATCCTTGCCACTTGTTAGATGGTATGCTGAAAGTCTTTACAATCTTCAGAGTCAATGAAGAATACTATTGACTTTTTAGTCCATTCTGGTGCACTGTTTTGTTATGCGCGCAAACTAAAATGCTAATATTTCTCATTTTGTGCTTTGTGAGGCATCAAAGAGTTATCCCAACTGTGTCACTTAGCTGATGGTTCTCGGCCCAAAGGTATGTGAATGCTATATTATCCATGTGGCAACCGTTTACAAAAGTTTCGCTGAGTGATGATGCCAAAGGCAAGAAATGGGAGGATCTTTGGTTTCATATTGATAGTGATGTGAAAAAATGTACGTTCTACTGCATTCTTAGGTTTTTACAGGAAAACATAACTGCTGTAGCGGATATAATAAAAAAACTAGAGTCTGAAAACACCCTTGTCTGCCCGGTGTTCAGCATAATTGGGGTAGATGTGAAACATCTCCTTGAGAGTAGGCTGGGCGGTCACCTTTAGTGACTTTGGCACTGCAACATGTTCCATGTTAGAGTGCTTGCCACTTGGTAAGCAAAGCAATGTTGAAGAGCAATTCAGGAACTTTTATTTTACAATGTATGAGAAATGGCTTGCAATAAGGCATAGAAATGTCCCTTCACCAACCATGGCATTTGAAGTCAATTAAACCTCACTGTAGTACTCTGTACAAGTTTTAGTTCCCTTGTGTAAAGGGGAATTTTTGCTGTAGTTTCAAAAGTTCTCTATGTCAGTGGCCAGAGTTAGCAAATTGTGTACTGGTTGTTTTGGCATTGTCCATCTCAAGTGTCATTGTTGAGAGGGCCTTTTCACAGAAAAAAAGTTTACATGGGAAAGAAAGAGCGAGCACACACACCAAAGACTCACAGAATAAGTATTGTATGGAGTACTACAATATGTTTGATTTGCAAACATTTATTTGGACCTCATATACACTGTAAGTGCACTGTCTTTACACCATGCACTATCAGTGCAGAAAGCAAGCAATAATAAAAGCAAAATGTTCCATAAACACCGGAAAAACACTGTTTCTGTTGGTTTTAATGGCGTGAAAATGTGTAACCACTGTGTTTTTACGGTATTGAAATCAATTGAAAACACTGAAAAAACCCCACCAGAATTGACCAAAAATAGACACTGAAAATAGGAAAGCCTAGTGATAATGCACAAAAAGGATTCTCAGTGACTAAGTATTTGCCTAGAAGAACACAATTTGGTCAAGCAGGGAAGCCAGGATTGATACCAGATTTTCCGGTTTCGCTCACTTGAGCCACCATATGAGTCTCTCTTTCTCATATCAAAGATTAATGTTGTGTTTTTAATTTTAGAAGAAGTCACATTACGCAAACCTTTCCCATGGAAATACGGGTGCTTCACAACAGACACAGACAATTTTATGAAATAGGAAGATTTGGCAGACTTATACAATGGAGAGCCCAGGCTGGGATTCAAAGCTGGTTCCCCATACTACATGGTCAGCATCTGTAGCCACTAAGCCGCATGGCCCCTCCCATGGGCGCTCAGCTTGTTTTGGCTCGATGTTCCAAGTGATCCTCTAGCTGAGCCAAAGCCAAGCATCAGGCTGGAGCTGTCAGTTGCTCGATTTCCTCTAGGCCCAGATTTACTAAGGTTTTCAAAGCCACGCAAATCAGATTTATGTGGCTTTGCGTGTGTTGTTCCCCAAAGGGTTACACGCGGCAGCACATAGCGCCTGCCTTGCCCTACTTTGCATCAGGGAGGCTTTCCATGGGTAGAGATGGCCATTCCCATGCGTCACCAAAGGAGAGTAAAGCTGGGATTGTGCCAAAATGCTACTCCTCCCTGAACTAGGCATACCGAGGAGTAATAGCTTTATTTCTCCTGGTTACTTCCTCTTTCTATCTGTGAAGGAAATACCTTTAAGGTTTGTTTTTGTGCAGGAAGGTATTTCTTCCACCATGAAAACAATCCTGCCTGTATTGCAGGCAGGCGCGCAACACCCATTGGACTCAAAGGGCTTCAGAGATCCCCCCTCCCCCCCCCCACCCCGTCGTGTATGGCAGCCCGGGATGAGACACCTTCCCGGGCAAAAAAGCAGCCGCACCCGAGCACTTCACAGGACTTTAAAAGACCATTTGCATGTTAATGAGGCCTTGCTGTTGTTTCACCCCTTCTAAGAGCCCCTGCAGCTCCACTCTGCCTATTGCTTAAAGTTCAGCCCCCCCCCGAAATTTTGGCTCAGCCCCCCCCGAAATTTGGCTCTAGTTGCGCCTCTGATTGCAGGCACCCTTGCACCATAGTGCAAAGCCTTCTGCATTGGTGCAAAGGCAGCACAGAGTTTGCCAGTGCTAGGAAACAGCAGGAATGTGTCATGTCTTAGTAGATATGTCTCATTTCTGCTGTCTACATTCTGCTGCCTCCCTTTCACACATTGCAGTGCAGCAGCTCTGCTCGCTGCCCTGCATTGCATGAAAAATGAGTAGATGTCCCCTCTAGCTCACTGCATGGTCTCCCCTGCAAACGTTCCCTCCTTGTATTCACCTTGTGCTCCACATTTAAGGTTAAGAATCGTTTGATTCCTGTGCACCTCTAAGAGATTAGATGCTGTGGATCCGGCCAGATAGAGCATTCCCAGGGCCATCACACAGCCTCGTCTCCCCGAGGCGCCAACCCGCGCCTCCCGAAGCATAGACATTTCAAAGGTATTTAGATCAGTCAGCAGTTCATTCCTCTGGCACTCGCACTAATAAAGATTTCGGAGTATGTTTTTAGCACATGGTCAGCTGCTTTTCGGAAGAGCGGGATTTCCCAGAATAGCTTTATTGCCACACATGTCATCTTTCTTTTCACCTCGACCCCACCTCGGTCTCCATTAAAGCTTCCTGTCTGAGGCGCCAGAAGGCCTGTGCATACTGCCTCCGCTTCCTCATTAGCACCTTTATCATCTGGATAGGCCGTCCTCCGCCTCGCTGATTGGCTGATTGTGTGGGCGTGTCTCCATTCCACTCTGTTGATCTTTTCATAGATCCTGGTTCGGGCAATTGTGTGTTTATCCTTCCTGAATGTGTAATGAGCTTGCCATTTTGACAATTCATTGATTGTGGCTATCTGCACCTCAGGTGTCACGACGGCGTTTTAATGTGTCTGTATGTGTGATCATTATTTTTAGGTGTATGTGGGTAATTGAGGCAAATGGCTGGTCTATCAGGACCACACTTACGTTTTACTGAAAATTCCATATTTTTAATGCTGTTTATTGCTCTGTAAACATGCTTGGGGAAAGTGCTTTACTACCTTGGAATAAATCTGCCATTGGCATCATGGTTTATGGCCGGCACCCGCTGGAGCCCAGTGTCGGACTGGCCTAATGGCCGACCAGGCGGTGTCCAGTGCGCTGGCCTGAAAGGCCAGTGTGTTCCCGTTTTGTAGGTGCTTGTGGGCCAGTTTTATGGTCTGCTGGGCCTGTGTTTTTTTACTGTTGATTTCCCTGGCATTAAAACAAACATTGTCCGCAGCAAGCACAAATGCATGCTGCCTCCCATACCTTACAAAACAGCGGCACAGCGTTTCTTTACACGATCAAAACTGTTCCGTTTATCAAATGTGGGCCACTTTCCTATCTGTCTGTTTCGCTAATGGAGCAGACTTTTAGTTTGGCGGCTGGGCCTACTTTCCGCCCCAGTCCGAGCCTGTAATGGAGCCCACGGTGGCATATTGCTGGCCCTGAACATACACCAAGTACCACACCATGGATACCAAACCTTTTCTGAGTGGGATTACCATTGGTGTATTTTATCGTATTGAATGATGAATCCTCACCTTGTGTGGACGGCTTCATTGCTGACTCTCTAACACTGGGACACATCCATGCATTCAATTGCTAAAACGTGCATGGGCTGGCCAGAGTCCGGCCTTTATTTCTGCCTCCCTCTCACAAGGTTAAATATCATAACAGCCAAGTTGCGGGTCACCTATGCCTGATTTGTCAACATGCTTCAGTGCTCATTGAAAGCCAAAGCGGGTCTGGTGCCTCCATCAGGACAGAAGATCTCCCTAGTACTAGGGCAGGACTAGCCGCAGCGAGCACCGGGCCTTTCCCTAGTGGGCCGCCAGGGTGGGGGCCGGTTTTCGACCCCTTGTGGGCGTTTTTGTTACCAGGGGCTGGTTTTGCAGCATAGCTGCAATATAGGGCCCCTGTAACAAAATAAAAGCAGCTGCAGTGTTTTCCATGCGCACCACCCCCTGCGGCCCGCCAGACTCAATTGCCAGGGCCGGTTTGTGTTCCCAGTTCGGCCCTGCCTAGTATACCAATTCTGTTGCTGAAAGAAACCCTACTCTGTGTTTGTTGCCATCTACAAAGGATATTTTCGATGCTGTATTACAACAAGAGTCCTTTCATGGAGTCCAACATTCTTGTTCCTCTCTCACTGTGAGGAGGGGGGATAGACAAAATCGCTTCCATTTAGAGGCAATGCACTTCACCATGGGCGGCTCCTCCACTATGGAGCATCGCCCCACTGCTTTTAACCCATGTGAAGAAGAGAAACATAAAATCATAATAACTTTAAATATAAGCACTGGAACACCCTCCCATAGAAAATGAAGGGGGTAGGGACTTACATTAAAACCCCATAGGAAATAATGTTAAATTATTTAAAATAGTTGAAAATATAAATACATATAAATTAATGTAAAAATGATATAAAAAGTGTACTTTTACCATTTAAATGTAAACATTCTATTTATGATTTTCATAGTAGGGTGTTGCAGTACTAGTGGTTGGCCATGTGTAATGTTAGAGTTACTACTGTTTATTTATTACTAACTTAAACTTGGAGTTTCTGAATATTGTGAATACCAAAATGTAGTAAGCTAAAAGCGTAAGTTACCTTTGTAAATAAAGCCTCCAGTGTTTCATCTTGACCACACAATTTTATTATTAGTAAATTAATTAATTATTGCTTTTAAGAAATAGTGCTACTGAGTACTATTTGCCTGAGTATACGAGTGGTGCAACCTCTCTTCTGTGTGACTTTGTAACCGGACCAGTAGAACTAATGTATGAGTTTGTATGATCTGACTTCCTGTGATTTCTTTAGCCTAAAATTGTAATATATAATTGTTGGACTTTTTGCATGCTTATCCCCAAACCTTTTGCTTCTTCCTCCTATTTTTTCCTGACCTGTTGATGTTGGCTTTAGGACTCTGGGTACTTTACCACTGCTAATCAGTGCTAAAGTGCATATGCTCTCTGTGTAAATTATGAACATGATTGGTTAGCTATGATTGGCATATTTGACTTACTGATCAGTCCCTAGTAAAGTGCACTAAGTGTGCCAGGGCTGGTAAATCAAATGCTACTAGTGGGCCTACAGCACTTATTGTGCCACCCACATGAGTAGCTCTGAAATGGTAACTCAGACCTGCCACTGCAGTGTCTGTGTATAGTTGTTAATTGCCATGTCGACTTGGCAAGAGCACCCACTTGCCAGGCCCTAACCTTCCCTCTTCTTACATGTAGGATACCCCTCTGGTAGGCCCAAGGTACCTTTCTGGGCAGGGTGCAGTGTATGTGAAAGGTAGACAATATACTGATGTGTGTAGCATATCCTGATAGTTAAATACTGCCAATTTCATTTTTCACTATTGAAAGACTATCTTGCCCCATTAGACAGAATGGGGAATGCTTTGTATCATTTTACAAGCATATCTTTCCATAGGGATAAGATTGAGAAATAAAGTTTAGGCTCTCTGAACTCAGAATTTAATAACACATCTTTTACTAAAGATGGTTTTTAAATCGTCGGCTTGAAAATGCCACTTTTTGAAAGTAGGCATTTTCTTGTTTAACCATTCTGTGTGCCTCTGCCTGTTTGTGTATTGACTGTCTGGTTTTGGAGTGACAGGGGCTGGGGAGTTGCATTCTCTCAGACAGCCACTGGGGGGGGGGGAGGGTATGTGTGTCCTGCCTTTCCTGAATGAGTCAGGGCTGGGCTGAGTATACCTGGGCTGCATTCAGAGTAGGGGGAGGAGTTCTCACTAGCAC
Organism: Triturus cristatus; assembly: GCF_964204655.1. Classification (NCBI taxonomy): domain Eukaryota; kingdom Metazoa; phylum Chordata; class Amphibia; order Caudata; family Salamandridae; genus Triturus; species Triturus cristatus. The sequence continues at coordinate 565,542,983 of NC_140590.1, forward strand.
TTGAATAGGCCCGGTCTGCATTTAGAGTGGTGGGAGGAGATTTCCCTTGCACCTGAATAGGGCCCGTCTGCCTTACACAATGCTGTCTCCACCTCCTGCCGGGCCGCTGCACCAGAGAGGACAGAACTGGTTTGGACTGGGCTCAGAGTCCCTTGCACAAAGAGAAAAATAAATTTTGGGGTATAAGTATTAGCCCTAAAACCCCAGAACTTTAGACTGCTTCTACAATCAAGAGGAACCTTTGCTGAGGAGCCGAGCTGGAGAAATTGAGGAGAAGTACTCCCTTGCTGCATGTCTGGGGTTGGCCTGCATTTGCTGTTTCTGCCAAAGAAAGGAGAAGAACTTTGCTATGTGCTGTGTCCCCTGCTTGAGGAAAGTCTCTGAGGGCTTGAGTAGAGCTTGCCTCCTGTTTTGAAGTCTCAGGAACACAAAGACTTCACCCCCAGCCCCCCTGAACTTCCTTGCTGGGAATTCTGACCTGCCAGGAGTGCCTGTGACTGTGTGGGGCCTCTGGAGGTTGTTTCTGCTGCTGGGGGATGGAAAGCAATGCAACAAACAAGGAAGTTGACGCATTGCTCTCCTGGCAACAGTTTTCTGACACAACGCCGTGGTGCAAGAAGAATCTCACCGCGCCGCTGCTGAAACCGACACAGCACCTGTCGCTGCTGCAAGAATCGACGCATCGAGGGATCGGGACAGAAAACGTCGACTCAGCGCCACTTGCCTTCATCGCATCGTTTGCCGACGCATTCCGGATTTCCACGCATCGTCCCTGTGCCGCAAGTTTTCCCCGACACGTCACCCATGGATTGGAGTCATCTCAGAATCGAAGCATCGCTTCTCCCTACAGACCGGACCCGACCCGATGCATCACTCCCCTGTTTACAGCAGAACTGTCGCATCGCATCCACGAAGGTCTCAGGACCGACGCATCTCTTTGTTTTTCATCGCTTTTGTTGCTGCGGCTGTTTGGCTTGGTGAATTTTGCCACAACAACAGGTACTTTGCAAGAAATCACGCATCCATACTTTTCTATGGACTCAAGTGCTAAAACTTTTTGAAAGTCATTTTTCTTAATACTTGTATGTTGGATTTTTGTTGTTTTCATCTTATTACGTTTAGATAAAGTTACTTTATTTTTCTAAACCGGAGTGGTGTCCATTTGTGGTGTTATCACCGTGTTACTGTGAGTGTTGGTACAAATACTTTACAAATTGCCTTTGGGATAAGTCTGTCTGTTCGTGCCAAGCTACCAAGGGGGTGAGCAGGGGTTACCTAAAGTGTGTATCCCCCTTACCCTGACTAGAAGCCAGGGTCCCTATTTGGACAAAGGTACCTACCTCTGCCAACTAGAGAAACCCATTTCTAACAATGATTTTCTACCTTCTGCCTTCAAAGTAGATTCTCCTTCATATGATATGACTGAGAATCTATTTGGATCTGGTAGTATGGAGATTTCAACAGAAGTGGAAAGTATAAGTAAAAATGTGCTTTATACGTTTTGTAAAATGATAGGCAATGTATATGCGCATATCTAGATTTTATTCAATGTCCTAAATAATTTGCATATGGCTGGGTTCAAACTGGAAAGGCATGGATTTAGGCCCAGATCTCTGTACTAGGGTGAATGTATGACATTGTTCTGCATTCTGTCCATCAACTGTTGTTTTTGCATTTGTCACCCCGAGTGGGACGGGTATGCCCAGGCGTGGGTCCCGTGCTCTCCATGCCACTGGAATCAAGCTATCCTGGCTGAAGAGAAACCGGTCCTAGGATGCTTGTTTCCAGTCCAGGGAGGACCTAGCTTGGCAGTTCGGGCTGGACTGTTCCCATGAGGCATAGGGTCAAGACTGATTTGCATATGGCTGGGTTCAAACTGGAATGGCATGGTGAGCAAAAAAATGATGGATTTAGGCCCAGATCTCTGTACTGGGGTGAATGTATGACATTGTTCTGCATTCTGTCCATCAACTGTTGTTTTTGCATTTGTCACCCCGAGTAGGACGGGTATGCTCAGACGTGGGTACCGTGCTCTCCATGCCACTGGAATCAAGCTATCCTGGCTGAAAAGGGGTGAAAACCCCAAACCGGTCCTAGGATGCTTGTTTCCAGTCCAGGAAAGACCTGGCTTGGCAGTTCGAGCTGGACAGTTCCCATGAGGCACAGGGTCAAGACTAATTTGCATATGGCTGGGTTCAAACTGGAATGGCATGGTGAGCAAAAAAACGATGGATTTAGGCCCAGATCTTTGTACTGGGATGAATGTATGACATTGTTCTGCATTCTGTCCATCAACTGTTGTTTTTGCATTTGTCACCCCGAGTGGGGCAGGTATGCCCAGACGTGGGTACCATGCTCTCCATGCCACTGGACTCAAGCTATCCTGGCTGAAGAGGGGTGAAATCCGTACCCGGTCCTAGGATGCTAGTTTCCAGTCCAGAGAGGACCTGGCTTGGCAGTTCGGCTGGACTGTTCCCATGAGGCACAGGGTCAAGACTGATGTGCATATGGCTGGGTTCAAACTGGAATGGCATGGTGAGCAAAAAAAAGATGGATTTAGGCCCAGATCTCTGTACTGGGGTGAATGTATGACATTTTTCTGCATTCTGTCCATCAACTGTTGTTTTTACTAAATAATTCTTAGGCCATTTTTCCCAAGAATTGTGACTTTCAAAGGGTGCTTGTGGATGGAGGTGATCTACAAGTACCTTTGAGTTGGTAAAGGTTGCATGTTACACAATTATAAAATTGAAATATTTTATGGGTGCTTCCAGAACTTGTGATGTTTTAGCCAATTTATGAGAAAAATGTGCACAATTTGCCCCCCTTTTCAGTCCTCGCCTAAGACAGCGTATGCACTGTCGCTTGTGAGATCTTTTGTTTACAATAAAATAAAACCTTACTTATCATTGGTTGGCTTCATTGTCGCTCTCTTTTCCTTGCTTCTTACTGGTCAGCATGCCACTTTCACTTTCTTCTTCATGCTTTTGTCCTTCGATGTAGCAAGTACTAATTAATTGCTTTATTAGTGTTCTTCCACTACTTGCCTCGGATTCTGGTACTTTTCTGCTGCTCGCCTCGTGTTCAGGTCCTTTTTTTTCTTCTAGCTCCCCCATCGTTGTTGCTTTTTTGTCGTTGTTGATTGCCTGTTCTCGCTTGCTTGGCTGTTTTTGCTTGCTTGGCTGTTCTTGCTTGCTTGCCCGTTTTTCCCTGTTGATATTTGTACCCTCTTCTGTCATTGTTTACAACCCCTCCCTACCCCACATGCACTCCACCCACTTCCACCTCCTGTTATTGTTGCCTGCCTCCCCTTCCATACGATCCCGTCCTGTTGCTTGCTTCTCCACCCTCCTGTCCTTATTGCTTGCCTCCCCAGGGATGTCGAGGATCAGGCGTGCGGAGGCGTTCTGGATGTGTTGAAGCTGTTTCAGGAGTTTGGCTGGGGCTCCTGCGTAGAGTGCGTTTCCGTAGTCCAGTCAACTGCTGACGAGGGCGTGGGTGACCGTCCTTCTTGTTTCGGTGGGGAGCCACTTGAAGATCCTGCGAAGCATGCGGAGGGAGTTGAAGCAGGATGAGGAGACGGCGTTGTCCTGATTCGTCATGGAGAAGGTAGAGTTGATGATGACCCCTAGGTTGCGTGCTTGGTCGGTGGGTGTTGGGGATGTTCCTAGTGCAGTTGGCCGCCAGGAGTCGTTCCAGGCCGAGGGGGTGGATCGGAGGATGAGGACCACCGTCTTGTCCGAGTTCAGCTTCAGTCGGCTGTTCCTCATCCAGTTGGCGACGACCTTCATTCCTTCATGGAGGTTGGTTCTGGCGGTGTGGGGGTCCTTGGTGAGGGAGAGGATCATCTGGGTGTCGTCGGTGTAGGAGATGATGTTGAGGTCGTGCCATCGTGCGATGTGGGCGAGTGGTGCCATGTAGACGTTGAACAACGTTGGGCTGAGGGATGAGCCTTGGGGTACGGCGCAGATGATCTCGGTGGCTTCGGAGCGGAAGAGGGAGAGGCGGACGCTCTGTGTTCTGCCGGAGAGGAAGGAGGAGGTTCAGTCCAGGGCTTTCGCTTGGATTCCGGCGTCGTTGAGGCGTATTCGTAGTGTGCGGTGGCAAACCGTGTCGAAGGTGGCTGACAGGTCCAGGAGGATGAGGGCCGCGGTTTCTCCGTTGTCTAGCAGGGACCTGGTGTCATCGAACAGGGACCTGATGTCATCTATGGATATCTATGCATAGTGCAGGCATGGGTTGCTCAACAGTGAAATAGCAGTGCATGGTACAGATTATTATTGGCGTGCATTGGGAAGTCCCTGTTCTTTCTCGTAGGCTGCAGTGCATCAGATAAGCACTGCTTCTTCTGTCATGCAAGTGTATTTACCTGCCATACTTAAAGTCTTTTAAAACAGATGGACAACTTTCTCACACATTCAAACAAAGAATTCAGGAACAGAATTCTTCTAACAAAGATCTGTTCGACATGCTGCTATTGTGCCAAATAGTGAAAAGACAATTGTGTTCCTTGTCAAATATATAACTGCTCAAAATGAGCAGATCCGTTGACAATTTATTGAATCCAGGAATCCTGGGTAGGTTCTGAACCAGAATAGGCAGCAATCAGAACATAAATCTAAACTGAATTCAAACACAGGGTCATTAGCTGCTTTTTTTGTGGTAAACATGAGACAGGAACTTATACAAACAAAACGTCATAGCAGAAACATCAAACTTTGAAACTTACTTTACAAATACAAAGTTACCACATCTGACAATACAACAAAAGCATGACACTGATGCTCCACTAACTAAAGAGGAATTAGTAACCACAGTTAAACAAAAGAAGAAGGGGAACCTCTAGGCCTACAAGGCTTTCCATCTGAGTTGTACCAGGAAAACATCACAACACCGCTGGGTAGATTTCTCATGGTCTGTAAGGAGACATGTGAGGGGGGCGCCTTTTCAGATGCAATAACAGAATACACAATCGAGGCAGACTGGCACACATACAGTACTCCCTGGAAGAGGCACTGGCAGTGTCATCTTAAGGAGTGTGGGGGACCTGGGTGAGGCTTATTTTGGGTGCCCCTTCAGGGAACGCATTTTAATTGTATTGCCCATTTCCTGCTTATTCAAGCCTCCATAATGCCAAACAATATTACATTATATGTTAAACCTTAACAGGCTCACCAAAAACTGTTAATATATGTCTTGCCTGGGATCCCACAAATCCTTAAGATGACACTGGGTAGAGAGAGAGAAATGGAAAAGACAGAAGTCAAATTTTAAAAAGTTACGTTTCCCAGGGGACCCTTGGAATGTGGGGGACCTGGGCAACTGCCCACCTTGCCCATGCTTTAAAACGTTTCTGCACAGAGGGTAAATATGTAATAGGTGCCCTATATATAGAAAAGGTGTTTGACACAATAGACCGGGCATTCCTCTTCTGAGTATTGGAAAAATATCATTTGACCCCATTCTATGCACTGGATACCCCTGTCTTGTACATATATATCACAATTTAAACACTGGAGTGGGGCACCCAACAGAGATGCCCTCCACCATTATTGTTCACTCTACTGATTGAGCCATTAGTCCAAACACATGTCAACAGATCGCATTCTGGACAAAATTGCTGCTATGTGTAATGGGTAGTGTGGCGCTAATAAAAGTGATAATATTCCCATGATATCTTCACTGTGGGTTTGCACTTCTACCCAAGCAAGTGTTTTGAGAGATAAACAGCATTATTATAGTGCTGATACGGGTGGACGAAAGACCAGGTTTAAATTCAAAACACTACAATTAGCGTAGGATAAAATAAGAATGAGAATACCAGACATGGAGGCATACTACTTGCTCTCACAACTCGCACAATCACCATATCGGTGGGCCGAAACAAACAGCGGGGAATAAGAGCTGCTAGGAGGCTTCCACAGGAGACATTTATTAAGTTGAAACCTGGTTATGTTTGAAGAGACTAGAGAATACTATGGTTTACACAGGAAACTGGTTTTGCTCTATGCTAGAAAGACCAGGGCAACATGTAATACATTGAGAGGGGATTCCCTTGCAGCTCTCCCCACTCATATGCACTAAAGCACTACTGGCTTTAACCCTTAGGGGGCGACCGTTAGCAATATTATATAAGGCGTTGGAATCAAGAATTAAGGATACAAGAGGGGACAGAGACTGGGAATCTCCACTGACAAATACAGTATGTAAAAATACTCTAGAATTTACTCATAAAGCACCCAGCAACCCCCGCTTTAAGCTTATACATCTAAAAATGGATATACTTAACTCCACCGAGCCCCATCAAAATGTAGCGGTAAATGGACTCTAGATAGCCGAGACGCACAGCTGAGAATGATAATTTTCTATGGGCATGTCTTAGGGTTGCCAAATAATGGACATGCATTGAGGACAAATGAATGAACAGATGAAGACATATGATATCAACAGAACTTTAAAAATGCATACTGGGCCTACAACAGAGCCCAAAAGGGGAACAAACGGAATACAGGTTTGTCATACTACAACTGCTAATAGCACAAATGGCAGAAGAATACAGAATGAGAACAGTACAGACAGACTGTAAACTTAGAAAAGATTTAATTACATGGAAATGGTTTATAGATGTCAATGATGACAATGAAGAGGTAAATGGCTCCAATCAAGAATAGTAGGAGCTCGCCTACTGTGAGAAAGAGATCTATGCATGTAAAAAAAGTTGAAAAAAGGACACAGTTCCAAAGACTGAGACTAAAAAGAAGAGTGTTGATGCTAACTATTCCATGTGAGATTACCCAAGCAACTCTGGTGACTCACATTGAAACTATAACCACCTAACGTGCAGGTAAATGTTTAATCGTATGAAATGTGAAAATATATCTAAAAAAACTTTTTAAAGGATGAGGCCGGAAAGGTTAGAATCACTGTAGACACACATAGGGCCAGTATCATCTAGCTTGTGGTGCCGCTTGCATTCCTCTTGTTCCCACTAGGGAAGCCACTACTGACACCAGCAGGTTAGCATTAAAGGCCTGACTGGAGAAGTTCTTAGTGCTAAAAGATCAACCCAGAGTGTGTAATCCGTCCTTCTCTGTACAGAACATGCACATGAGGCTTTTCTGTTTTCACTTCCTCATATAACAAGCATTTGCAATGCAATAGGTCTCGCATTTGCGAGTGTTTGAGCTGTTGGCATTGTAAATGACAATGCTTTTTATTTATGTGTTTTGAAAACCTGCAAGCAACGAACTTTGTACTTGCGGTCCTTGCTTCAGAGAAGCAACGCTACTGCCAGCCTTGCTTTTCGTACGCAAGAACTATAAATACAAAGTGCGTGTTTATGCACCACTTGCAGGTTTTCAAAACATAAATAAAAGGCAGTGTCATTTACTATGGGTTCTAGAATTTATTGACAAATGTGAAAATATGTTTGGTTGGGCATGCAGCCCCAGAGAAGTGCTGTGCTTCTGTGACCTCCGGCTCTTTTTCATGTAAGTTCTGTTGATTCTGTGTGGGGAGGTGGGTAGATGACAATGTGTGTGTGTGCGCGAGTGTGTGTGTGTGTGCATGTGTGTGTGAGTGTGTATGTGTGTGTGCACATGTATGTGTGCACGTGTGTGCTGCTGTCTTTGCAGTACCATTTTTTGTGAGAGGAAACCTTGAACTGCTGCTGACATATTGTTCCTGCGTGTGCTTGTGATGCTTGAGAAACCGTTTAATCTGTACAAAAATGCTAACTTTTGGTTTTGATATTGTTTTGTTTTATGAAGTTAATCAGATTGCAAGCTGCTCCTTTCAGCGCCTAGGAGTGATGCGTAACTGTAAAGACGTTTGTTTGTGTTGGGAAACGCCCTTCACCCTCCATACCATGATAGCCCCCCTCTGCTGCTTTTTTACTGTTCAAGGGCAGATTTGCATGAATTTTCCTATCTTTAGGCTCCCTGTATGAGTGCTGTGAGCCTTTAACAGCTGACAGGCTTATGTATCCGTGTGCCAGTCCCAAGCATGTGTAAGTGTTTCTGATTGATTACTGCACTGAGCTCGGAGAGCTTTGACAACCATCCCAGTGAAGGCAATGTTTAGGTCTCGCCTGAGCCAGCACGCGTGCGCTGCGAGGCTTTTAGTAAGGGCTTCCATGTAACACATCTTTTCCTTATGTTTTTTTTTCCCGGGCACGCATTTCATTGGCCATTTGCGTAAGGCATCCACTAAAGGAAGCACACAAAAGGCTTGTGTATGTGCCGCCTTATCTTGAAATGTTTCCCCTCAAAGCCTATGGGTCTCGGGAGCGAGCGCAGTCATCAGCGGCGCGCAGTGTGCCATCTGGAGGGCAGGAGGCATTCCAGTATCAGGTTACTTGTCTTTCACAGCAGGCGCCCACTTTTATTAAGCTAGTGGCAGGCTGCTCCTAATTAGGAACAATTCCGGGTGCATTTGTTTGGTTTTTAGCACACTAAATAATGTTGCCGCGCGTGCCTACACGTTACATAATGTGTACACAAATGTTGAAGTGTACTATATTATCCTGAGAGCGATTTTGGTATCTCGTATCTTTGACTAATTCCATATGGATCAATCGTCCTCACAAGACTTACATTTTAGAGACCAGCAACCCGGGCTGTGTAACAGCATCTTCCACTGTGACTTATTCCGCCTCACTTAGCCTCACTGTGCCTTTGCTCTTCCTTTCATCCATTTGGACCTCATCTCACTCAATGGAGACAACTGGACCGTCATGGCTGGGAAGGACCCTGCGGAGGTGACGTGCCCAGTGCAGTTCTGCCCTACTTACTATTAATTCCCCGGGGGCTGTGGGGCTTCTCCTTTCACCCAGTGACCTGCCCCTAATTAGCAACAATGCCGGGCGCATTAGTTTGTTTTTTAGCAAACTGAATAATATTGCCGCACGTGCCTACATGTTACATAATGTGTACTCAAATTTTGAAGTATACTATATTACCTTGAGAGAGATTTTAGTATCTGGCAGTTTTTGATAGCACACTAAACAATGTTGCCGCGTGTGCCTACACGTGAAGGAGCTACTATTAATTCCCTGGGGGCTGTGGGGCTCCTCCTTTCACCCAGTGATCCGCTCTGGCTTTCAGCAAGGCCGTAGAGGAGCTGACGTCATCTCAGGCTCACTGCTAACACTGGGTTGTTTATGGCGCTTCCCGCTCCAGGTTTCCTTTTCTATAACTACAGCTCGAACAGCTTCTTTGCGCTCCAGACACTCGTGAGTATACATAGTATGCATTGACCAGATCCATATGGAGTAATCGTCCTCACAAGACTAACATTCATGGATCAGGGTACCGGGATCATCTGTGTAACAGCATCCCCCACTATGCCTTATTCCATCTCACTGAGCCTCACTGTGCCTTTGCTCTCCCTTTCATCCATTTTGACGTCAGCCCAGTCAATGGAGACGACTGGACCGTCATGGCTGGGAAGGATCCTGCGGAGGTGACGCGCCCAGTGCAGTCTTGCCCTAGTTACTATTAATTCCCTGGGGGCTGTGGGGCTCCTCCTTCCACCCAGTGACCTGCTCCTAATTAGCAACTTCGCCGGGCGCATTTGTTTGTTTTTTAGCATACTAAATAATGTTGCTGCACGTGCCTACATGTTACATAATGTGTATACAAATGTTGAAGTGTACTATATTACCCTGAGAGAGATTTTGGTATTTTTAAATTTTTTATAGCATACTGAATAATGTTGCCACGCGTACCTACACGTGAAGGAGCTACTATTAATTCCCCGGGGGCTGTGGGGTTCTTCCTTTCACCCAGTGACCTGTTCCTAATTAGCAACAATGCTGGGCGCATTTGTTTGTTTTTTAGCATACTAAATAATGTTGCAGTGCATGCCTACATGTTACATAATGTGTACCCAAATGTTGAAGTGTACTATATTACCCTGAGAGACATTTTGGTATCTCGCAATTTTTGATAGCATACTAAATAATGTTGCTGCGCGTGCCTACACGTTACATAATGTGTACACGAATGTTGAAGTGTGCTATATTATCCTAAGAGAGATTTCGGTATCTTGCATCTTAATGCAACATAAATACCCTCCACATAATACCACTCAGTGCTACATAATTATATGCTACTTAATTACACTCTACTCAATGCAACATAAATACACTCCACAGAATACCACTCAATTCCACATAATTACATGCCACATAATTACACTCTACTGAATGCATCATAAACTCCACATAATACCACTCAGTGCCACATAATTACATGCCACATAATTACACTCTACTCAATGCAACATAAATACACTCCACAGAATACCACTCAGTGCCACGTAATAACACGCCACATAATTACACTCTACTCAATGCAATATAAATACACTCCACATAATACCACTCAGTACCACATAATCAGATGTCACAATGACACTCTATTCAATGCAACATAAATACACTCCACATAATACCACTCAGTGCCACATAATTACACTCTATTGAATGCAACATACACTCCACATAATACCACTCAGTGCCACATAATTACATGCCACATAATTACACGCTACTCAATGCAACATAAATACACTCCACACAATACTACTCAGTGCCACGTAATAACACACCGCAAAATTACACTTTACTCAATGCAACATAAATACACTCCACATTATACCACTCAGTACCATATAATCACACGTCACAATTACACTATATTCAACGCAACATAAAAGCACCCCACATAAAACCACTCAGTGCCACATAATTATTCACCACATAATTACACTCTACTCAATGCTACATAAATACACTACACATGATACCACTCAGTGCCACATAATTACACACCACATAATTACACTCTACTCAATGTAACATATATACACTCCACATAATACCACTCTGTGCCACATAATTACACGCCGCATAATTAAACTCTACTCAATGCAACATAAATACAGTCCACAATTACCACTAAGTGCCACATAATAATATGCTACAGTATTACACTGCATTCAGTGCAGCATACACTCCAAATAATACCACTCAGTGCCACATAATTACACGCTACTCAATGCAACATAAATACACTCCATATAATACCACTCAGTGCCATGTAATAACACACCGCATAATTACACTCTACTCAATGCAATATAAATACACTCAACATAATACCACTCAGTACCACATAATTAAACACCACGTAATTACACTCTACTCAAAGAAACATAAATACACTCCACATTATACCACTCAGTACCATGTAATCACATGTCACATAATTACACTCTATTCAATACAACATAAATATACCCCACATAATAACATTGTGCCACATAATTACACGCCACATAATTTCACTCTACCTAATGCAACAGAAATACACTCCACATAATACCACTCAGTGTGACATAGTTACACGCCACATAATTACACTCTACTCAATGCAACATAAATACACACTACATACCACTCAGTACCACATAATTACTAGCCACATATACACTCCACATAATACCACTCGGTGTGACATAATTACACGCCACATAATTACACTCTACTCAATGCAACATAGATACACTCCATATACCACTCAGTGCCACATAATTACACACCACATATTTACACTCTACTCAATGCAACATAAATACACTCAACATAATACCACTCAGTACCACATAATTACACGTCACATAATTACACTATTCAATGCAACATAAATACACTCCACATAATACCACTGTGCAACATAATTACACGCCACATAATTACACTCTACTCAATGCAACATGAATACACTCCACTAAATACGACTCAGTGCGACATAGTTACATGCCAAATAATTACACTCTACTCAGTACAACATAATTACACACGACATATGTACACTATACTCAGTGCAACATAAATACACTCCACATAATACCATTCACTGCCACATAATTGCACTCCACTCAATGCAACATAAATACACTCTACATAAATGCACTCTATGACACCAATCAACATAAATGCACTACACACCACTTCACTAAGCATAATTGCACTCAACACCACAGTTCTAGGCCACACAATTCAACTCCATACATTTCCATTACACACCACATAATTACACACCAAACAACATATTTCAACTCCACAACTCCACAATTCACAAAGTACCTTCAATACACACCATACAATGAATGGCACCACCTGAGCACCAAACATCACTCACCACCACCATTTTGCATCAGCGCACCACCTAAGCATCACCTAAGCATCACATCAGTCTGCCCTCAGGATCTGGCATCTGTTGATTCTCTTCTAGTGTCCGTCCACTGCTCGTGTTCTAATTAAATTACTGTTTTCCAACCTCCACTCCCCGTTATTTAAGTCTCGTCCCCCCATAACAGAAAAAATTATAACAAACAAGCATGAGAACAGGCAGGAAAAAGTTGCCAGCAGTGCAAGTACAAAACAACTAGTAGTATATAATGTCGTCTTGGTTCGTATAAAGGTAACAAAAATGCTTAACACTTTTCAACATGATGCACAGCTGCCACAATGCTCTACAACATAGCCAAAGGTTATGGCTAAACACATAAGGTCCCAAAGGCGAGACCTATTGGCTATGCCAATGTTTGTTTTAAGTAAGAGATGTCCTTTGGTGTGATGATCATCCCAGACCCAGGGGGTTTGTGCAAGCGAGGGAAGCGGTCAAGGCTCTTAGGGAGACAAAGAAATCCCAATGTCGGAGCCGCAGTGCTTTGACAAGTACAGTTAATATAATGCATGAAAGGATGATCAGAAGGCGGCTGGTAATTAAATAGAAGGCGGCTGGTGATTAAATAGAAGGCGGCTGGTGATTAAATAGACTGTTAGAAAAGCGGATTAGCATTGATTGATGGTAATTTCTGCTTAGAAATGGCATTAGTCGAGTAAATTGCTTTTTTTTTTCCCATCGGTGTTCTGGCGCTAACCACGGGTGGATATAGATGAACACCACAGCAGCAATGTCCAATCCCCCTGGCTTTTGAGGAGCAATAACCCTCCCGAAAACGGGAAATAATTTTTTCGGGGTGGCGTGGAGAAAAACATTCAAGACTCTTAACTGCGCATTTCCATCGTCAGGACAGATGACTTAATCACACTCCCGGAGACAGTTACAAAGAAACACCACCCCGCTTCAGTTTGCTTGACTTATCAAATCAAAAGGGCTCGCGCCTTCCCTTACCAAATGCGTCTTTGAGCTTAGCTGCCACCTGGGTATAGCACCAGCAGGAGGCAACAGTCCCCACCCCCCACAATAGCCTGCATGTTCTTACACATAAATAAACACACCACACACATTTTGTTTGGGTAAGAAACTGCTGCAGGTTTATTACATACACCGTTATCTAATATGGTGGGTTATCTTACGGGCGATCCAAGGGCAGGCAACCAACTGGGCCGCCTGCCCGCCTGATGAGCCAAGCAGCACTGGGGCAAACCCCGTCTGTGCTGCCCCTTCGGTGATCCTCTTCCCGGATCACGGTCCCTTATTACTCACGCCCCTTTCAGGGCGGAGCGTAGCAAGGCAAGCCCCGGTTGTTCAGGCCCACAACCGCCCGAAGGACTGACAAGGCGCCGACACGGTTTTCCAGGAACCTCCCATGAGGCTCCTGGGCTCTGGCACCCCCTATGGAGCCGCGCAGAGGCACCCTTCGGTACCCATTTGCTTCCAGATCGCCCTGTAACTCCGCCACAGCTCTGGAGGCGGCCACCGTCGCCGCCAGGGCCCCCCACCAAAATAGCTATAGTCTTGCCCGCTAGATCGTCTGTCTAGGGCCTCCTGCAAATCTAGATGAAAGGACATCCCTACAGGATATCGATGCCCCATCTATCTCCCAATAGCCCTAGCCGTTGGCTTGGGTCAGCTAGCATCTGATGAAACAAACGCCCTATGCCTGTGAAGTTGTGCCAAGCACTAATCACCTCACGCCGCAAAGTTCCACTGCGTCACATGACTCAGCCACACAGGGCGGGACAGTTTCAGACACCTTTACTCACCATTCCCCACCTATCTGCTGATCACACTGGACGCCACCCTTCTGGCACCGTGTGTGACTGGACACATGTGTCTCTGATCTCTGGGACAGAACTCCCTCGTTAGGAGACCGTTCCTACCCCCGCTAGCCAACTAGGCTATTAGGGCGGGAAGGGTTATACTTGACCTAGGCACCGTCCCTTTACTTGCTAAATCAATGCTCACATGAATGTTCATAACGGCGTATGAACATTGCGCACGGCTGCACCCTAGCGCAGCCCTGATCCCCTATTCTTTATAGGAATTTCAACCGCTCAGCTCTCTCTGGGTAGTCCCCTAGGCATACCCGCTTAGAGAGACTGCTGCCTCGATACAGGGCGCACTGTCTGTAATCTGGTGCCTAACCTAGATGAGGTAGATGCCACCCCCCGCCTAGGTCAAGGGGATCTAAAGGAGCACACCATTATCCCCCCCGGGTGTACCTCGAAGTGGGACTGGCTCCACCCAGCTGTAACGCCAGAGACACACCTCTTAAACATCTTTACTCGTTAATCACTTGGCCCCTTCTGGTTTAAGTTTATATTTAAAGGTTGAGGTGAAGGAGCAAACACACAGACAATATATACTTTTAAAAAGTAGCCAGAGATAAATAAAGGGTCCGGAGAGTAGCTTGAAAAACGAGGGAGGGGAAGGAGAGAAAACACTCATGTAGCCTACAGCAGCCCTGAGTAAGTAACACTTCTACAGCAATGGCATCTCTCCTCTGTGCCAGTTGCCAGCCAAGTCCATCTTCGATAGCGACGTTACCTGAACATCACAAAGGCTACGCCCACAATATTAAAGTGATCGGCACCAGGCTGAACTTTAAAAGTAGTGTCTATAAGTGTGCGCTGTGCTGTTGTCCTCAAAATTTATCAACTTTGTATAAGGGTAATAAGAAAGAGGTTTGCTTGTTTTGAAAATCGTTTGTAAAAATGGAGAGCACATTGCACATAAAACATGTATGAAGCTGAGTCACGGACACAGAATAACAAAGACGAAGACATTAACACCTGAGGTGCAACAATATAGTACTTAGGCGGTGCTGCATCTGGCCGATACGGAAACGAAAAGGAGGGCCATAAAGGGAGTTGGCAAATAAGTTTTTGTGAAGGACAGTAACACAGCCAAATAAAAACCATCTGGCAGCAATGGGAGAAGTTCTACCCCTAAAGTATACACAAGAGGTCAGTCGCTAAGCGACAGCGCAAGCGCTGTCTACGCTCGACCTAAAAAGGGTGTTGTAGGTCGAGCCTGCCAGACAGTGAAAGCTGTCTGGTTGCTAAGAATTTATAGTGGGATTAAAGCTTACTCATTGCTTACCATTGGTCGGCTGTACTGTCACTCTCATTGTCTTACTTCTAATTCAATAGCTTGCCTAGTCTATTTTGTGTGTGTTCCTCCCTGTGGAATAGCCTCTTTATTTGTGTCCTTCCACTGCTGACTTTTAGGGGATTAACTATTTTTCTCTTTACCTTTTACTCCATGAGAGCATATGTGTTTTCTAGATGTCTCCCTTGTGTACTTCTCTCCCCTCACACTCTGTAGTCTCTCTTGTCTGTGTGCTTCTCTCCCCCATGCTCCATGTTGCTATCTCTCACCCTTCTGCTTCTCTTCCCCATGCTCTGTGTTTCTCTTGCCTATATGCTTCTTCCTTTGCCTCATGTTGTTCTCACCCTTCTGTGTGTTTCCCCTGCCCGCCTTGTTCTGTGTACATTTAGAAAGAGGAAATTGCCTCCTAGGATTGTTCTTGGGTAGGAAGAAATAACTTCCTGCACAAAAATAATGCTGCCCATAAAGCAGACACCCTTGCAGCATGGCACAAGGATGCCTGGGTTGACACTAGGCAATACATAATGCACCAGCGCTAGGGAAGACCAGAAGAGCACCGCATCTTAGTAGATATGGCACATTTTAGCTCTCTGGTTCACATACATCAGGAAATATACCCGGCAGAGTCCATGGTGGAGGCAGCATTCATTGGCCTGTCGCCTTGCCCAAAGCCAGGGGTATAGTGCCAGTCCGGTTCCAGGGAGACATACAGTGGACTTATGGCCGTAGAAGGTCCCTTTGTAATGGCCTTTTTTTAGAATGCAAAAGCCATTGACTTCGAAATGCCATCAAATATTGTTCAACTATGGCAAGCAGTGGAAAGGCCAGGAAGTGAAGGGCGATATTATGGCCTAACTGAGTTGCCATGGGGTGTCACATAATATCAGTGAATATGGTGAAGATCTCTAATTGGCATGCTTCTGGACTAGTAATCATTTGCTCATGCAATTTGACCGGTGGTTGTAGCAAAAATACAATAAAGTCGGCCTTCAAGATTGTAATATGTTCCATTCGTAGGTCTGCCTTGACAGCACAGATGCTGTGTGTCCTATTGTTACCAATTCTTTAAAATATTCATAAAGCGGTCTTCTGTTTTGCCCAGAGGAGTAGTTCTCTCGCACCTAATGCTATTGGCTGTTGGTCTATCATTCTGCCTCCTATGAGATCACCTTTGAGGCCTGTCCTCTATAGGGAAGCAATCTCTTGGCCAAGTAAGAACATGGTGGAAAAGGAGGGCAGAAAAATTATAAAGGCTCAATTGTACTCGAGTATTCATACAGCTGGAAGATGACCAACTCCACAGATCGTTGTTGGTGAAGCATGAGTTGTGTACGGTCATGGACACAGCCTTTCCTAACCACAACTGAAGCCATTACTCATCGCAGCTAGACCCAGGGGAAGGCGAGTGACGAGACACAGACCTCTCATGGCCAAGAAGGACAAACCATCACTATTCCCCAAGGCCCCTAGGAATGAAATTTAGTTTTAAGGGGATCATTTTTCAAAGAAAACGTATATTAGCAAATAACATACTTAACTCTGTCATATGGAAGATAGTGGGGGGGAGGGGTTGAGGGATGTCTATTTTTTTTAGACAATTCTCTCAAAGTTTAAAGTGGAACAAAGAATGGAATTCCTATTATAAAAATAATAACAAGTATACTACAAAAAAGTGTTTTGTAAAAAAACGAATATGTACTGAAAGCTTTGTATTATATAATATGATGAAACAATAGACAAATCTCCCCGCCCCCTAAAAAAACTGATGCCATTACTCTCCTCGGGTGTGGCCCACCATTGTTGAAGTAGACTGGTTTCACTGTCAGAAGTATGTACAACACAGACCCGGAGTACTATACAGAGTAAATACGCTACGAATTGCAGCAGAAGTATTTCAAACATGAGATGCAATTCAAAGAACCGAGTAATGTGTGTGTAGAGGTTGGATAGACCAGATTAAAGAAACCAGAATGTGATGAGAAGAGAAGTGGGAAAAGGTAATTGGAGCCATACTGAATAACACTCATGTTCCTTATTTCCCCCCCACATATTTATGTTATATTAAAGTATTAAATGTATTTACAATTTGACTTGAAGAAAGCTCAAGAGCCTCACTCGAAATTTTGCGGTATTCTTGTTACCACATAAGGCAATACCTCCCAATAAAACTGCCAGATCACAGTACAGGTAAATAGCCTATGCTATTTTATTGGTGGAGATGTTGCCAAATATTGTTTTAGTCTACACAATTTTAGCACCAGCGCTAAAACTGCATAAAACAAATTTGCGTACGCAAAATACAACCAATTGCAAGTTGAAAGAATAGGAGAAAATACTCCGAAATGTTACCTTCACCTATAAACAGGTGGTTTATCAGGAAGTAAAGCACAACTTAATATACAATTTAATGTGCAGCAACTTCATCAGTATGCACCAGTACATAAAAAAATCAAATGCAACAACAAACCCAAAACATATTTTTCCACAGTCAGCAACCTACGAGTATCACCGCGGCAATAAACCAAATCACATGAACATAAAGCACCCAACAAACATACGTGTAACAATAATAACTCTGTAGGTCATTAAAATGAGTCTCCACAGACTCACAACCATCAAATTCATGCAGCTGTAGCAGGGCCTTTTCTGTCACTATGCCAGATTCCAAATCATGATACAACCTGCCTAGTTGCTGTACTAAGAGAAAATTGCTGCACCGCGGCAAGCGGCAATGTGAGGTCTACAGGAGAAGATCCAGGATTTGTCAAGACGAGGCTTAATTCACTGAGCACTGCTGACTCTCAGCTACTATCATTACATTATCCAAGTTGGGAGACTACCAGCGGATCGTGTCTTTCTTTTGTGATGCACTTTAGGGACACACTGGGATACAGTTTGCCCCACATAAGTTGCCACTGCCCACCTTTCTAAAATATTGACCAAGTCATTGGGTGCATTGGATTCATCTAAGCATTATATTTCCTGTTGACCCTCAGACAGCCAATACTATGGAGGAAAAATGTTCCTGCCATAGTAGGTTTCCTGAGTGTGATAGCTGCATTAGACTATATGCTCACCCCACTAGTACACACAAAGTCCAAGAAACACATTTGTCGAAATCACAAAATGCAGCACAACCTCATTGTCTGATGCTGGCCTCTGCTTCACCCACTGCTTTGCAGGCTCTCTTGTTCAAATCATGAATGCATCATCCTGCAAAATAAGTGCAAACTGAAAATCATGGAGACACATGAACCACTCAAGACGTGGCTCCATGGTGAGTATAACAAGCCTCCTTTACCATTCCCCACATGATGACACAAATAAATGACCATAATCAATATTCTATCAACATATCAAGATTATTTTCTATTTGTGTGCACTTAGATTAACTGCACAACACATCTACGACCAACATATCGGCAAGGAAAGAAAATGTGGAATTAAGAAATCTATATTTTCCTACACATGCGCACTGCCATATGTCGTTAATCAATACTCTGGAGTCAGTATAAGTGCAGGTTGATTTTATTGACCTCAATATTTTGACATATAGCTGCATAGTCAATGCAAATGTCTGATGTCATGTCTGTATTTGATGACTGTGTGGTGAATGTCAAGGATCGTCTTGCACGGGGACAGCTAACGCAGAGCGGCAGTAATGTTGGCAGATTAGCATGGGCTTTGATTGAAATGACGTGCTATCCTGCTGGTGAAATATCATTGCCTCCATACCATTAAGTACCATCCTTATAAATAATGTCAAATGCACACACACATGTAAATGCACATTGTCACTTTTGATTATTTAACATACTTGCATGTGCTTCACTTGCAAGTGTATATATTTTGATTCTTTTATACATCACCCCTTTGAGAATACCAGCTACTGTGCAGGAGCATGCATACAACATAACACACTTTAAGACAAGCAACAATGTAACTCTGTGTACATCTGACCTAATGAAAAGTCCGTTTCAAAAGACTGCACAGTGCTGAGAGAGCACTAATGTACACAGCAGAAAATGGTTGCATGGTAATAATACAGCATGTTGCATGCTCCACCACATTGCATTGGGGCGTCATGTGCTGATGACTAATGAGGTGGAAACGAACGAGACAAGTGATTAGGATAATGAAGAGGCATAAGTGGGACATGATGCACACCAAGAGGCAACCAGTTTATAAGTGATGTCTAAATAAACCTACAAATGTATGGTAAGTTCAACATTTATTTTATAGGGACCAACCCCAAAGAACAAGTGTCCTGGCAGCCCTAAAGTACCCCCACACTAACACTAAGAGACCCTATTTCCTGCTGCACTGTCCAAACCTCACCCCAGGGTGTTTGGACAGAATATCAAAGAAAAAATAATGGGATACAAAAATATCATTATAGGAATGTCACCAGGTCATAAATATCTTGAACATAAATACTGAAGGTAAGTATACTGTTTATAGTCTTGTTTTTAATATTGTTGCAAAATATATCAATTATTCCAGTGTCGCTGTGTATAATGTGTTTTTTTACAATAATTTCGAAGTTAGTTTAGAAATTATTTTATATATTTATTTTTAAAATAGTTTTGTGTTATGGATATGTATTTTAAAATGTAATTTTAATTCATTTTTTAATGTATGTATTGAAAATATTTCAAATAATATCTTTAATAAAATAATTTTGAAATGTTACATTTTACATATTTATATGAAAAGGTTATTTTTTTGCTTTAGAAAAATAGTCATTTGAAAAAATAATTTTAGCTGCCATTTTGTTTTTAACCCCTACCTGTAATAGTGTAATTTTGAGCTGGATTTTGTTTGTGTCGGTCAAGGTTCCCTGTTGCTGTTCCACAGACAAGGTAAGACCTTTTGTAAGTTTTTATTTAGGGTTTTAGGTGGTGGGGGATGTAGGTAAGTCTAGTTAGTATGGGTTATGCATTTACTTTTATTTGGTAAGGTAGTTTAGTGGTAGTTCATGTTTTGTTATTATGTAGTGTAATGCGGTAGACCGGACTGTACTTTGGTAGTTGTAGCAGTAGTATAAATGTTTATTTCAGAGCAAAACTCCCATTAAACATACACAAGATATAAATACAGTATAAAATTCCATGAAATACAAAATTGCAGTACATCATTGCGCACAATATTAAAAAGACAACACATTTAAAAGCAGTCCTTTACTTTTAAATCTCAACATACTTCAGGCCATATGCATATAGTGCTAGTATTAGTAGTATGTTATTCTAGATAGAGACATGTGTTGCATCATGTTTGTAGAGTTGTAATGTTATGTTTGTATTGTATTTGGGATATATATGTATAATTTGATAATGGGTACTTTATGTTTTTTTACATGTTATGAAGTTGAAATGCAATATTTGCAGCTAATTTAATGCATTTCTTTTTTAAAAAGAAAATGAATTTTGTTTAATTTAGTTTCTTTTCATTTTTCAGATTTACTGGAGAGGATTCTCTTTTGAATTTTTCAGTGTTTTAATGGTTTCCAATGACTGTATATGACTTCAATGGATTTAATTTGGGCTTTTCATTTTTGCCCTTTTTGGGGGGGTTCTTACCTATTATGTTTTACTTTTTAGTGGATCGGATTTTTGGGAAGTGGAGGTGGATCAAGAACTTAAGCTAAACAGCAGGGCTTATTCACAAGCGCCTTTTGCTGCCAGTGCACCACTTTTAAAATGGGAAAAAGTGACGTACGGGCGGCACAAGAGACTTGTAAATAAGCCCCTAAGTATCATAGTTCAGTGCCGGGCAGTAATTTTACCAGGGCGGGAGGCCACACACTGACACATACACACTGACTCACACCCATGCCTTCACACACACACACCCATTAACAACACTCATTCACAAATACACATACATACATACATTTGTACATACACATACGCATGCACCAAACATAAAATGTACCTTCACTGTAGCCTTCCGGGAGGAAAGCGTCTGTGGTCCTAGGAGAGTTGGGACTACTGCCATAAGTCAGCCAATGAGGGAAGGCAGCAGTATCTCACTGGTCGGAGAGTGTAATGGGGTAGATGAGATTGTTGACCCCACCCCACTCTGTGACGATGTGTCACTGATTGACACTTGGCCCTGGTCACTTTAGGGCTTAAAACTGAAGCACCTAGGTCCAAGGCAATCAGTGACACCCCTCCTCATCATGAGGCACTTTTTGCCAGGCTGAAGAGGTCACACCCAAAGAGCTATGAAACTCTCAGCATGGCAAAGTTCAGCCCAGGCAGCCAAGAGCATGAATATTTAGCACGTCTAGCTCTTGGCTGGCTGACCTGAACAAGAAGTGTGTCTGTCAGGCTGACCTTTGCTCAGCCTGTCAGACACTCCTTTTGCTTGGAACAAGGTGGGGGGCATGGCCCCTCGGTCCATACGGACATGCTGGTTATGCCATATTGTTTTTATATTTTTGGATGGGAAATATTCTATGCTAACAATTATATGTATTTTGGTTTTACTGCAACTGAAGGTGTTATTTTAGAAGTTTGCATTTTAATTTGCATCATTTTGGTATTTTTAATTAAATATTAAAATTAATTATTTGTATGTATCACTCTTACTCTGCACTTTATTAATATATTTTTAAGTTTTTTTACAGCCTGATTTATTTATAAAATTGTTCATGTTATAGTGATGTTGGTTTTTGTTCTGTTTTAGTGATGACTCTATTGGGACGTAGGTGGTTTATAATAGTGAATAGCTATCATTTCTAGGTAGACTACGCCTTTATTGTTGGCAAATAGTCTGACTTTGAATTGTAGCATTTCATACATTTCCCTGGTTTGTTTAGTTATTTTAGGATTTATTTGGTTTACTTACTGTTCTATCCTTAGTTGCTGGTAGCTTTTTTCTTTTTGGAGGGTGTCCATAAACTTGCACAGTGTTGGTTAGGGTCTTCCCAGTTGGAAGGGGTTGTGATATCCCCCACCTCTTCATTGTTGGCATTGGCTTGTTGAACCATGGTACTGTTCTAGACATCCCACTATGGTATCTGAAGTTGGGTTGCCATCTATGTCCAGAGCAGTGCAGTCTGCCAACCAAAGTGTCTTATAAGTAGTCCGCTAGTAAATTTAGTTTTTGTTTATTTCTTTGGTAAAATGGGGATTCTATTAGCATGTTGTTGTGGTTATTTACATCAAGTACATATGCTGCCAGAGCTATTAACTTTTTTAATTCAAAAGCAAACTGGCTGTTTGTTGCATAATTGTTATAACGAGGTCCATACAAGTAGATGTAGTTCCAGGGGTTTTATTGTAGTTAGTTACTGGAAAGGTAGATGAACCCCACCAGGAGCAGCCAGCATGCTGCTCAGCCCACTCTCAACTGTGACTTCTCCTCCCAGGCTCCCAACATTCCTAAGCACATCATCACTGCAACATTCCACTGGCTGAGTAGATGGTAAAAATGGTATAACATTACCATGAAAAAGATACTAGAATACTACATATCCCCCTTTCTTTTGTAACAAAGGCAATTAAGATGGAAACCCTAAAAGGGAGAACCATAAATGAGAAAAGGAATGCAGAAACAGAATAACGATGCAAAGAAGTGAACAACAAGGAGGGAACAGAAAGAATAGGAGGGAGTAGAAAAAGAGCAAGCGACAGATGAAATCAACAGATAAATATAACCAATCCTCCTTCTATAAATAACAGAAAAAAGTAGGAAGACCCAGCGAAAGAAAACAACGAGAAAAAGGCAAAACAAGAAGGCACCAATGACTACCCGTCAGACACACCTACTAGCCAGGCAGAAAAGCGAGAAAGCAAGGTGTAGGAGAGTAGGGTCTGCTATCCTATGGTCACCCCAAATTTTTGCTTTTTGCTTCACTGGTTTTTGACATATTGAGGCTGTGGGCCTGCCAATCAGACCCCCAGCCTGCTGTTCTCTCTACTAAATTTACACTATGCACCCTAGGTGCATAACCAATTGGAAGTGGATCACCCTGTGAGCCCCTGTACCAGTGTACACTAGGTACCCAGGGCATTGGTGTATCTAAGGCCTGCCAGGGGCTGCAGCATGTATTATGCCACCCCAGGCCTGGCCTAACAAATTTGACACAACTGGCTGATCACTCAGCTGGGGTAAGTTGGTGTAACCACCTCTTACTTAGGTGTAGTATACCTATACCTAACCTTAAATGGGACACATGTTAACCTATCAGTCACTCCTATGGCAGGCCTTAACAACCCTGAAGGCAGAGTGCTTGGTTCCATGTGAGATGGTGCTCTGGCATGAGCTGAGCCTGTCTGCAGTGGTCGGAACAACTTCCTTCTACGGTTTCCAGATATCGTCATACCATATACTCTTAAGTGCATTATGAACCTCGCGGTTAAATGCTATCTTTGGTTTGGCTTTATCAAAACATGTCGAGTAAGGTGTCATACGAATTGGAATACTAACCCCTCGCCAATTCTGGCGACGGGGTTAGCATTCCACCCTTCTAGAGGGACACGACATGTGCAGTACCTGAAATCCGGGTAAAATCAGACCTAGCCTCAGCTCCACAAAATGGATGCTGCCACCACAGACACAAGTCTGCCCTCCTGCTGCTGGGAGTCCTTCCAGCTTGGGAGGTGTGGACAAAGGGTTTCCTGCCAGGGGAGGTGCGTGCACCACCCCAGACAGGATTTTGTGTATTGGTCAGGTAGGGCTTGAAAGGAATCAGACACTGCCTGAGGCTCACAAGGAGCCTCGGTGCATATGCCAGTTCAATCCGGTCCTGGGGCACACCAGCCCTGGACCTGGTAACCACCCCCCTTCCTGGTCCCACCCTTAGGGAGGGACCTAGCAGGTAGTCCGGCCCCTAGAATCCGCTTAAAGGTAGGAGCTGTGTCCTAAGACTTCAGACATCCTGGAATCAACTTAACCACAAGAAGAAGACGGGAACTTCGACGCTCTGCTGCACAGAGGACTGAAGGAAATCTCCCCTATGGTCAGGGAGTGACCATCTTGCTAACGCAAGCACCAACCAGCTATTGAACGTCTGCTTTGCCGCCGCCTCCTGCCGGAGCCCGAGCCCAGAGCCCAACAAGACCTAGACCTCCAGACCTCTCACCGCCCGATCCACAGTCCCTGAGAAGAAGGAACCCGTGGAGGCACCGAGACACGTGGAGCCAGCCATCTTGGAAGACCGACGACAAGCTGCAAGCGCAACGACAGAGGCTCCCTCCAAGTTGTGCTTTGGGTCCTGAGAAGCCCAACCATCGAGCAGCATCTGCACCAAAGGTGAGCCCTCCAGCATCTCCACGATCTGCGTGGGGCCCCTCTGCACTTTGCATCTTGACGCGCCTGCCCGGTCCCTGGCCCGTTGGCTAGTGGCCATTTTGGCGACGAAACTTGAAACTAACGATGCTGGTCTGGTTGCTCCAGACTGGCCCTAGCTGCTCTCCAAAAGAGCAGCCCCTCTGACCTTGCTGGTCAGAACAATCAGCTTTCCTCTCTTTCCACGACTCCTGCCTTTGCCAAGGCTTGTTTGCTTCTTTCGAGTCGCCGACACCGCCGACAGCGAGAGCCTGCGTGGGACAGCTCGTGAACCGACTCCTGGACGTCGTCGACCTTCAGGGACCACGTGGCTGCGGAGACAAGCTACCCATCACCACCTGTTTGCACCCAACATCGCCTGGTACCTACCTGGTGCCACGCCGGTCACTGGCTAGTGACTGTGAACACTGTCCCCTCTGCTTTCAGGTCTTCTACAACTCCGATCCACTCTTGGATCCACCGCATCTCTTCTGGACCGACCGCCTGCAGCATCTTTGTCATCAGGCTCCATTGAATCGATAGAAGAAACCCGACGCACTTCGAGACCTATGCACCCGCTTCCTGTGGGTGAGGTAAAGCTGGCACTCCGGTGCCCAAGTGTAGAGAATCATCTCTAGTGTCTGTGTTTCAAATCTTAAGATCGTAATCCATTCAGAAGACCCTTTCTGCAGTAACTTTGTAACTTTTACGCACCCATTGAAAACCTATGGGAGCCCGCGTGTAACTTTCCTCACTGCACACTCGACCCGTGGACCTCCTGGTCACTAACTGAAGTTAGCTCCTTGTAGGCCCAGCGATTCTAGAGGCCCTAGGCCTTTTCACTTTCCTGTTCGTGGTACTTATACCACTATTTTAGTATATGGTTTGAGTGGCCACCAGGGCCCATCCATATAAAGTGCAACTTCTGTATATTATAACATTGTCTTGTTTAACGATTTGTGCTCCCGTGCTCATAAAGAGTCTAGGGGATACTTTGAGAAATAAATACATATATATTTTCAATATATATCTGTGTGGTGTCCTTTCATTGGTATAAAGGGGGATTGCATTTGGTAAAACAGCCTGCTTAACACGCTTTAACGAGTTTAGCCTCAAAGACTGCTTAGCCTACGCTACCACTAGGGCAGCTAGTCCGAAAAGGTTGACTTACAACCACACCATAAGGGTTGCTTGGCATGGTACAAGGTGGTCACTTTAACTAGTGAACATCATATACCAGGCCAACTTCTCACATTGGTGAGCAGCGGTTGGATTTGAGCTTGCTGTGTTTTACCATTGTAATCTCTTGGTTACCAATTGAAAGATCACATAGGTACCTGTAGGTACATATAAAACAAGATAGATATACTTAAGTTCTACTGAACTTAGTTGTTGTAGAGCAAAGGGAGTAGCACACCCTGACTACAACTACTAGATAGGTTTGGTAGGTAAACCCAAGTGTAGGTAGATTGCAACACATCCACCCACACTTAAGAGCAATGGAGGGGGCAGAGGGGTCCAAGGTACCCATCTCTGTCGAGAGTGACTCCCAGAGGGCACCAACTCTCTTTGCTACCCTAAATCAAAACGAGCTCAGGCAGTTGGCAAATATCAGGGGCCTTAAACAGCCCAAGAATCCTACTTCTGCTGAACTCAGAGAGCTTTTACAAGCTGATGAAGATCAGAAAGCTCTCAAGAAAGCCTCCCAGTTAGGCCCCTTAGGGACTGGAACAGGAGGCCCCCCTTCTGAAGATGCTACTGAGGTACCCCTTTCCAATAGTCACCCCTTAGATGAGATTCATACTACAGAGGATGAAAGTGAGAAGGGTACTGATACAGAAGGTAGTGAGGATGAAGGGAGAAATAGCCCAGTGCCAAGTGTTATAAGTGGCCCAGCTAACCTAAGGCTATTGGGGACTGACAATGGGATCATCCCATTGGATCTCCCCAGTGGACTTAACCAGGGGCTTGGGGGGCAAAGGAATCACTCAGGTGAATCTAATGCTTCTCATGCCTCTAGAGGCTCTCAAGGTCACTCCAGGAGAAGGAGGACCACACCTCAGAGGAGGGAGCATGAGGCCAGAATGCAGGAAGCTCAGCTGAGAATCAGGAAACAGGAGCTAGAAGTAGCTCTCATGGAAGAGAAACTGAGTAAGGCTAGGCAACCTAAAGAGAGTGGGTCTATACCCACTGGTGGCAGCATTGTCCCTAAGGACAAGGATAGGGTCTTTGACAATAGGAACCTGTCCAAGGTTGTGCCCCCCTACAAAAGTGGGGATGACATCCACAAATGGATGACTGCTCTTGAGAGAGCCTGCAAAGTGCAGCAGGTTCCTGAAGACCAGTGGGCAGCAATCCTCTGGCTCTCCTTTGAAGGAAGAGGCAGAGACAGACTCCTCACTGTTAGGGAGGAGGATGTCAGAAACTACAGAGTCCTGAAGAGTGTCCTAGTTGATGGGTTAGGCTTAACCACTGAACAGTACAGGTTAATGTTCAGAGACACCCAGAAGACACAGACTCAGGACTGGTCTGAATACATTGAATGTGCCACTAAGGCTTTGGAGGGTTGGTTGCTGGGAAGTTAGGTATCTGATTATACAGGATTGTACAATTTGATGATGAGAGAACAGATTTTAAATAACTGTCAGAACCAGCAACTGCATCAACACTTGGTTGACTCAGATCTGACCTCTCCCCAAGAATTGGGAAAGACGGCAGACAAATGGGTCAGAACCAGGGTTAAGCAAAAGAGCCAGAACCAGGGCCAAGGGGGTGATCAGAAGAAAACAGACCAGAAGGGTGGAGATCAGAAATCTAAATACCAGAAGTCTTCAACAGGGCCCCAAACTAGTACTAACGAGGGTGGGTCCCAGCCAAAAGGGAAGAAGAAAGAAGGTCCAAAGAAACCCTGGTGCAAACATTGCAAGAATACAACTCACTGGACTAGTGATTGTAGGAAGGGTGGAGCCCCCAACACTGTTGCCCCTAAGGCACCTGCTCCCAGTACTACTGTTAGCAGTGTTGGTCCCCAAACAAAGGGTGTAGTGGGAATCACTATGGGAACTGAAGGAGATTCTGACTTAGACAGAACCCTGACACAGGCAGTCTTGATCTGTGATGGGGACATGGATTTGTCCCTGACTGTGAGCCCCAGTAACCTGGGCAAGTACAGACAGACTCCTTTAATAAATGAAAAAGTGGCTCAAGCCTACAGGGACACACCAGGCTTTGTGGACCCTGGACAGTACATATCAGGTGAGAATTACCTGGTGACCAATGCCAGCAATGCCACTACTTCACATAGTGTGGCAGTTGTTAACTTCTCATGGGGAGGGGTAACTGGCCTCAAAAGGGTTGTGGTTAGTGCAGACCTCCCAGTAGAATGTTTGTTGGGCAATGACCTAGAGAGTTCTCTATGGTCAGAAGTGGAGTACAGGACACATGCAGAGATGTTAGGTATATCACCACATGTCCTTGCTGTGACCAGGTCACAGGCCAAAAAGTGCCTTACTGAACCACAGGTCTTGGATCCTGGAACAATGGACCAAGCACCTACCAAGAAGAAGAACAGGAGGGTTAAGGCAGTGCCTTCCCCCCTGCCTCAAGGTGATGATCAGCCTTCCCAGGAAGATGATCTAGAGGACCCTGAAGGAACTGTCCCTGAAGAGCTTGAACCTGATCAGGTTGAGTTTCTGGGGACAGGGGGACCTTCCAGGGCTGACTTGGGGCAGGCTCAGTTAACCTGTCCATCTCTTGAACCCCTCAGACAGCTGGCTGCTGCTGAGGCTGCTGGGAATGCTCAAGGTACCCATAAAGTGTATTGGGATGAAGGGCTCCTTAATGCAGAGGCTAGAGACCCCAAGCCTGGTGCAACCAGGAGGTTGGTTATACCTCTGCAATTTAGGGGCTTCCTTCTTACCTTGGCCCATGATATTCCTTTAGCAGGACACTTAGGCCAGAACAAGACTTGGGACAGGCTTGTCCCTCACTTTCACTGGCCTCACATGAATGAAGATACCAAGGAGTTGTGTCGCTCCTGTGTGACCTGCTAAACCAGTGGCAAATCAGGTGGCACAACAAAGGCCCCCCTAATACCACTACCTGTGGTGGGGGTCCCCTTTGAAAGAGTGGGAATAGATATAGTGGGTCCCATGGATCCTCCCACTGCATCTGGGCACAGAATTATACTGGTGGTAGTGGATCATGCCACCAGGTATCCAGAGGCAATTCCCCTTAGGACCACTACAGCACCTGTTGCGGCCAGGGCCCTGCTGGGAGTATTCTCCAGAGTGGGGTTTCCTAAGGAGGTGGTTTCCGACAGAGGTACCAACTTCATGTCAGGATACTTGACAGCTATGTGGAAGGAATGTGGTGTCAACTACAAGTTCACCACCCCTTATCACCCACAATGCAATGGGCTTGTTGAGAGATTCAACAAGACCCTAAAGGGTATGATCAAAGGATTACCTGAAAAGCTTAGGCGAAGATGGGACATCCTTATACCCTGCCTTCTGTTTGCTTACAGAGAGGTCCCACAAAAGGGGGTTGACTACAGCCCCTTTGAATTGTTGTTTGGGCACCCTGTAAGAGGCCCACTGTGTTTAGTGAAGGAAGGATGGGAGTTACCTCTCAAAAAGCCTAAACAAGACATAGTGGACTATGTACTTGGTCTCCGCTCCAGGATGGCTGAGTATATGGAGAAGGCATCCAAAAACCTTGAGGCAAGCCAGGCCTTACAGAAAGCTTGGCATGACCAAAAGGCTGTCTTGGTTGAGTTTCAGCCAGGACAGAAGGTATGGGTGTTGGAGCCAGTGGCCCCAGCAGCACTCCAAGACAAATGGTCTGGCCCCATACAATCCTGGAAAAGAAGGGAGAGGTTACCTACTTGGTGGACCTAGGAACTCCCAGGAGTCCCCACAGGGTACTCCATGTTAACAGGTTAAAAGCATATGTTGACAGGGCAGACATGGGCTTGCTCATGGCTACAGATGAGGGACAGGAGGAAGAGAGTGACCCTCTCCCAGACCTGTTGTCTCAGAACGCTGAGGATGGTTCAGTTGAAGGAGTGACCCTTGGAGGCAACCTCACTGATCATCAGCAGACTGAATGTAGACAAGTTCTACAATCATTTCAACACATGTTTTCCTTGATACCTAGCCAAACTGACTGGTGTACCCATGTGGTGGACACTGGTGACAGTCTGCCTGTGAAGAACAAGCTTTACAGACAACCTGACCACGTCAGGGACTGTATAAAGGCTGAGGTACACAAAATGCTGGAATTAGGTGTCATTGAACCCTCAGAGAGCCCCTGGGCTAGCCCAGTGGTTCTGGTCCCCAAACGTCACACCAAAGATGGCAAGAGAGAGATGAGGTTCTGTGTGGATTACAGAGGACTCAATGCTGTCACCAGGACAGATGCACATCCTATTCCAAGGGCAGATGAGCTCATAGACAAACTAGCTTCTGCTAAGTTTTTGAGCACATTTGACTTGACAGCTGGCTATTGGCAAATCAGATTAGCTGAGGAGTCTAAGGCCAAAACAGCATTCTCAACCCCAGGTGGACATTATCAATTTTTGGTGATGCCCTTTGGTCTGAAGAATGCACCTGCCACCTTCCAAAGGTTGGTGAATCAAGTCCTTACTGGGTTGGATGACTTTTGTGCAGCATATCTTGATGACATTGCTGTCTTTAGCTCCACCTGGGAGGATCACCTGGTCCACCTGAAGAAGGTACTGGGGGCTCTGCAAAAGGCAGGCCTCACTATCAAGGCTACTAAGTGCCAGATAGGGCAGAGTAAGGTTGTGTATTTGGGCCACCTTGTAGGTGGAGGCCAAGTTCAACCACTGGAGAGTAAGATACAATCCATCAAGGACTGGTCTCCTCCAACCACCCAGACTCAAGTTCGAGCTTTCTTGGGCTTGACTGGGTACTACAGGAAGTTTGTTAAGACCTATGGGTCCATTGTGACTCCTCTTAATGATCTGACATCCAAGAAGATGCCCAAAAAGGTTCAGTGGACAGTAAGCTGTCAAAAGGCATTTGATGACCTGAAGAAGGCCATGTGCTCTGCACCTATCCTGAAAAGTCCTGACTACTCCAAAGAGTTTATTGTCCAAACAGATGCTTCTGAGTTGGGTGTGGGAGCTGTGCTGTCACAACTTAATGTAGATGGTCAAGACCAACCCATTGCTTTTATTAGCAGAAGGTTGACCCCCAGAGAGAAGAATTGGTCAGCTATTGAGAGGGAGGCCTTTGCTGTGGTGTGGGCCCTGAAGAAGCTGAGGCCATACTTGTTTGGCACTCACTTCAAGATTCAGACCGACCATAAGCCCCTCTTATGGCTAAATCAGATGAAGGGTGAAAACCCCAAACTGCTTAGGTGGTCCATTTCCCTACAGGGTATGGACTTTACAGTGGAGCACCGGCCAGGTACAGACCATGGGAATGCAGATGGTCTCTCCAGGTACTTCCACTTAGGACATGAAGACGAGACTGGTCAAGGCTAGTTTAATGTCCCTGCGTTTGGGGGGGGGGTTGTGTAGGAGAGTAGGGTCTGCTATCCTATGGTCACCCCAAATTTTTGCTTTTTGCTTCACTGGTTTTTGACATATTGAGGCTGTGGGCCTGCCAATCAGACCCCCAGCCTGCTGTTCTCTCTACTAAATTTACACTATGCACCCTAGGTGCATAACCAATTGGAAGTGGATCACCCTGTGAGCCCCTGTACCAGTGTACACTAGGTACCCAGGGCAGTGGTGTATCTAAGGCCTGCTAGGGGCTGCAGCATGTATTATGCCACCCCAGGCCTGGCCTAACAAATTTGACACAACTGGCTGATCACTCAGCTGGGGTAAGTTGGTGTAACCACCTCTTACTTAGGTGTAGTATACCTATACCTAACCTTAAATGGGACACATGTTAACCTATCAGTCACTCCTATGGCAGGCCTTAACAACCCTGAAGGCAGAGTGCTTGGTTCCATGTGAGATGGTGCTCTGGCATGAGCTGAGCCTGTCTGCAGTGGTCGGAACAACTTCCTTCTACTGTTTCCAGATATCGTCATACCATATACTCTTAAGTGCATTATGAACCTCGCGGTTAAATGCTATCTTTGGTTTGGCTTTATCAAAACATGTCGAGTAAGGTGTCATACGAATTGGAATACTGACCCCTCGCCAATTCTGGCGACGGGGTTAGCATTCCACCCTTCTAGAGGGACACGACATGTACAGTACCTGAAACCCGGGTAAAATCAGACCTAGCCTCAGCTCCACAAAATGGATGCTGCCACCACAGACACAAGTCTGCCCTCCTGCTGCTGGGAGTCCTTCCAGCTTGGGAGGGGTGGACAAAGGGTTTCCTGCCAGGGGAGGTGCGTGCACCACCCCAGACAGGATTTTGTGTATTGGTCAGGTAGGGCTTGAAAGGAATCAGACATGCCTGAGGCTCACAAGGAGCCTCGGTGCATATGCCAGTTCAATCCGGTCCTGGGGCACACCAGCCCTGGACCTGGGGCGAGCTGGACAAAGGATTGGGGGTGTAACCACCCCCCTTCCTGGTCCCACCCTTAGGGAGGGACCTAGCAGGTAGTCCGGCCCCTAGAATCCGCTTAAAGGTAGGAGCTGTGTCCTAAGACTTCAGACATCCTGGAATCAACTTAACCACAAGAAGAAGACGGGAACTTCGACGCTCTGCTGCACAGAGGACTGAAGGAAATCTCCCCTATGGTCAGGGAGTGACCAGCTTGCTAACGCAAGCACCAACCATCTATTGAACGTCTGCTTTGCCGCCGCCTCCTGCCAGAGCCCGAGCCCAGAGCCCGACAAGACCTGGACCTCCAGACCTCTCACCGCCCGATCCACAGTCCCTGAGAAGAAGGAACCCGTGGAGGCACCGAGACACGTGGAGCCAGCCATCTTGGAAGACCGACGACAAGCTGCAAGCGCAACGACAGAGGCTCCCTCCAAGTTGTGCTTTGGGTTCTGAGAAGCCCAACCATCGAGCAGCATCTGCACCAAAGGTGAGCCCTCCAGCATCTCCACGATCTGCGTGGGGCCCCTCTGCACTTTGCATCTCGATGCGCCTGCCCGGTCCCTGGCCCGTTGGCTAGTGGCCATTTTGGCGATGAAACTTGAAACTAACGACGCTGGTCTGGTTGCTCCAGACTGGCCCTAGCTGCTCTCCAAAAGAGCAGCCCCTCTGACCTTGCTGGTCAGAACAATCAGCTTTCCTCTCTTTCCACGACTCCTGCCTTTGCCAAGGCTTGTTTGCTTCTTTCGAGTCGCCGACACCGCCGACAGCGAGAGCCTGCGTGGGACAGCTCGTGAACCGACTCCTGGATGTCGTCGGCCTTCAGGGACCACGTGGCTGCGGAGACAAGCTACCCATCACCACCTGTTTGCACCCGACATCGCCTGGTACCTACCTGGTGCCACGCCGGTCACTGGCTAGTGACTGTGAACACTGTCCCCTCTGCTTTCAGGTCTTCTACAACTCCGATCCACTCTTGGATCCACCGCATCTCTTCTGGACCGACCGCCTGCAGCATCTTTGTCATCAGGCTCCATTGAATCGATAGAAGAAACCCGACGCACTTCGAGACCTATGCACCCGCTTCCTGTGGGTGAGGTAAAGCTGGCACTCCGGTGCCCAAGTGTAGAGAATCATCTCTAGTGTCTGTGTTTCAAATCTTAAGATCGTAGTCCATTCAGAAGACCCTTTCTGCAGTAACTTTGTAACTTTTACGCACCCATTGAAAACCTATGGGAGCCCGCGTGTAACTTTCCTCACTGCACACGCGACCCGTGGACCTCCTGGTCACTAACTGAAGTTAGCTCCTTGTAGGCCCAGCGATTCTAGAGGCCCTAGCCCTTTTCACTTTCCTGTTCGTGGTACTTATACCACTATTTTAGTATATGGTTTGAGTGGCCACCAGGGCCCATCCATATAAAGTGCAACTTCTGTATATTATAACATTGTCTTGTTTAACGATTTGTGCTCCCGTGCTCATAAAGAGTCTAGGGGATACTTTGAGAAATAAATACATATATATTTTCAATATATATCTGTGTGGTGTCCTTTCATTGGTATAAAGGGGGATTGCATTTGGTAAAACAGCCTGCTTAACACGCTTTAACGAGTTTAGCCTCAAAGACTGCTTAGCCTACGCTACCACTAGGGCAGCTAGTCCGAAAAGGTTGAATTACAACCACACCATAAGGGTTGCTTGGCATGGTACAAGGTGGTCACTTTAACTAGTGAACATCATATACCAGGCCAACTTCTCACACAAGCTATAGCACAACACAACAAAACACTGGACTACAACCAGACACACACACAGTGGAGAAGGAAGAGTAACCTCAGGCGTAAAGAAGAATACACTACGATAAGAGGAAGACAGAAGACAAAGAAAGATTAAAAACAAGGATAAAGTCCAGAATCCACAGATGACAAGAAGAAAAGACGTCACGAAGAAAAATGAAAACGCAAAGGAAACAGGGAAGATGAGAGGAAAATACAATAAGATCCCTCATCCATACCCCTTTACCATATTGACAAAGTAATTTAATATGAACATACCATCACGTTGCAAAATTGACAATGTAATATATAGCTAAAATATTACTTTGAGAAAATAACACAAATGGGACTGAAACCCATGAAACACACCCTATGTAAGGGTAAAGATGTATGCAACGTATGTAAGAATGGGATTAAAATCCATGACCAACCCCTACCGCGAGGAAAAAGGGTGAGGAGCTACTGTGAATGGAACTGGGACCCATGAAATGATAGCCCGTAGAAGGATAACCTCGTTTACAGGTCACATACTGTGTAATTTAGTAATCGGACTAGAACCCATACAACACACCCTGTGTGGGGTAACAGTATAAAAGAAAGTAAACTGAAACCTAAGATCTACCCCGAAACATAAGGGAGATTAGCTATGGTTAGCTACTTATATGGATCTGAATCCATGACCTATTACCAGAAATAGGTATCATAAACTGCTGTGGATGGGACTAACACCCATACACAAATGCCCTGTGTGAGGGTAGAAACCGTAAGTAGCACAAGTGGGCAAATTTACATAGAGCAAATGGGACTTAAACCCATTGCCATCCCTACATAGGGAAGACTGCATGCATGTATGTAAACTGAAATAATGAACTCTTGATGGTGAGTACCTAGGGTCCATGCACGTATAATGTTGAGTCAAACAGAACCCAATATACAATTCTATGAAGGATAAGTGAGGAAGACTAACAGCAAATATGAGGCAAAATGCAAAATAACAAATGAGACTATGATCCACTGTCAACCCCATATAAGGGAGGGTAAAGTGTATAGTGAACACATGGGAATCAATATGTCATGAAGACGTGTTCCCTAAACCCAAGAACATTATAAGAAGAAACCACAAAACCCACCAACCAATCCCCTGAAGGATAAAGGTGGAGATAGACACATCCTTCATGTAATGAACCAATAGCAAAAACATACATAAACAAGGTGTAATAACAGCCTAGCATACAATATGCATAAATAACGCACCGCTTTAACATATAACATGCTGACTGTTAGAGTCTGGGGTGTGCGTGTCACCATGGTCCTGTAATACACAAATACGTTTGTGATAAAGAAAAGCTTTGATGATCTAACTGTAACTTGAAACACCCTCATGCAAATAGAGTCCAGTTGTACAGGGTGCGCAGGTACGACCCAACAACATGACACTTCATCAGTACCGAGAAGCAGAACACCGTAAAAATAGACAACGTTGCTGGTTTTAAGTAACACATATCTGAGAAAGAAACTCTCCCGCACTGAGGAGGAAGACTGGAGTATCCGGAAGAGAAACATAGACATGCAACTTTGTAAGCGTAATACAATCTTGGTGCTTGGGGCAAGATGCAACCAAAAGATG
The DNA here is from genome assembly GCF_964204655.1 of Triturus cristatus. Classification (NCBI taxonomy): domain Eukaryota; kingdom Metazoa; phylum Chordata; class Amphibia; order Caudata; family Salamandridae; genus Triturus; species Triturus cristatus. The sequence goes on from NC_140590.1 coordinate 565,578,562, forward strand.
GTGGCACGCATCGTATGCTGGACCGGGTGGCTCGCGGTGCATCAAGGCAGCTGATCATCCCTCAGCAGTCCCCAGCTGCTCAGATACAATTGCATAAGAAAGGATCCCACGCAGGGCTCGAGGAAGCTGGTAGGATCGCGTGCAGTGAACTACGCGCTGTTTATTTTTCAAAATGCAGGGACCGCAGTTAAACTGCCAATAGAGCAAGAAGAGGCAGCGGCCAAAATGGCCCAAACTTGCCCAAGTTTCTATCAGTGAAAGCAGCAGTGCCCCCAATAGTTCCTAAGTGGCAAAGCCAAAAGGTCAAACAGGCAACGGAGGAACACACAATGTGGGGAGCGAGTTCATTCATCGAAGCACAACTCCATATAAGTAGAAGGCAGGGAAGCTGAATCTGCAGACTGACGCTGTCCTGTGTATGTAGACACTCCTGACACGAAGTGCATAAACTGCTCACGCATGTTGCTCAACTGAGACACAGAGATAGGGACATCCAATCCATCACAGTCCTCCAAAGGCTGGAGTGCGAGCCTGTAACACAATTCTCTCCCTCAAGCACAAACAAATGAGCTCCTCTCACTAGTTGACACACGGGAAATGCAGCAAGGTGAGGAAGCAAGGCAAAGTCCACACACGTTCACCATACTTTGTAGAATAAAACATGGCTGTGAAGCACAAGCAATACATAGCTCACCAGGCTTGTGTGAAGTGGGATCTGGCACGCTCAGGGTGGGGGCGACCGGTGTAATGGTCACTGGTGGGGCTCAGGGATACCAGAATCCTTGTTCCAATCGTAGCTTGTAGTTTGTTTTGCTGTATCTCTTGCTCGATAACTTGTTTACAGAATGAGTCAAAACACGCAGGTTCTTCTTACACTAATCGTCGCCATAAAATTGTAGTGACGAGGTCCATACAAGTAGATGTAGTTCAAGGTGTTTTATTGTAGTTAGTTACAGGATATGTAGATGATCCCCACCAGGAGCAGCCAGCATGGTGCTCTGCCCACTCTCAACTGTGAGTTCTCCTCACAGGCTCCAAACATTCCTAAGCGCATCATCACTGCAACATTCCACTGGCTTAGTAGATGGTGAAAATGGTATAACATTACCATGAAAAGGATACTAGAATACTACAATAACCTACCCTTAGTGCAGATTTGCTGATGTTTCAAATGCTTTCTTGCAAGTGGTAATACCAGCATTGTGTGGCTATGTGTAGGTATAGTTTAAATATTGTTTGTATAATTGCTGTTCAAAGTCTGTTATAATTTTGTGTGAAGAGTAGTTGTTCATTTTTACTTTGGTGTGGTTTCAAAGTTCATAGTAAGTTGCATTACTGTTAGGTATCAGGTCATAAATGAGGGGTATATTAATGTAATGATATTCACCAAGTATGGTGTATATCTGTGTGAATGGGTGAGGGCCCATTTTCAATGTTCCATCCATTATCCATATTTCCTATTGCTTAGTCTTAGGAAGTTGTTTTTTGTTAGAAATATGATTATTCTTTTGTCATTATTGTCGTGTAGTAGGAAGGGTTCATTGTTATGTGAAGTGGTTAGTGTCCTGGAGTCTGTTTGTCTTGGTATCATCTAGGGACAGCAGGGGTTTGACCTGTGGCTTTTGTAGTACATGTTGTTAGTATCAGGAACCAATCTGGGAGGTTCTCCACATTCAAGGAAAAGGCCTTGTACCACATATGGATGCAACTGCCATTCGTTATCCGTTAGGCATTCATGGCTGAGTTCATCAACTCCAGCATTCAATGAGTCTCCAGGTGGTTCACCACCAGAAGAATTCTGTTATGGCATAGCCCTCTCAGGAGGGACAGGGCTTCCTGATACAGAGTCTGTGACCCCACACCACCCAGTGTGTTGCAATATCACATGCCGGTAGTGTTGTCCATAAGCACCTGTATCAGCCTACCCTCGATAGACGGAAGGAAGGCTTTCAATGCGAAGCAGATTGCCCTCAGCTCCAAAAAGGTGATGTGGAGCCATGACTCTAGTGACCAGAAGCTTCTGATTTCCACCTTACCCAGGTAGTCACCATAACTCAGAATTAATGCATTGGTTACCAATGTCAGCTCTTGGTGGGGTAGGAAGACGGGTCTGCATCTGACCCAATCATGGTCCAGTAACTACCATTGCAGATTTTGTGCAGTCTCCTCTCAAATCTAGATGTGGTTGTAGAGGTCCCCTTGATGTAGGGACCACTGAGAGTTCAGAGCTCACTGCAGGACCTGCATATGCCATATGGCGTGCTTGACTAGCAAGATGCAGGAGGCCATCAATCCCAGCAGCCGTAGAGTCGAAATCACAGAAATCCAGGACCAAGGCTGAAAGATCAGGATCATAGCCTAAATGTCCTGCACTCTCCTCTCTAGGGAAAAGACCTGGAACCAGCCAGTGTCCAGAATGACCCACTATGAACCACAGGTAGCGTGAATGGGCCTGCTGGATGGAAATATGGAAATTTGTATCTTTTGGGTACAACACCACCATCCACTCAACTGAGACAAGGGCAGACAAGACCTGGGCCTTCCTGAATTTGTTTTTCCAGAAGAAGGTTGGGAGGCAGCACAAGTCTAAAATAGGATGACAGACTCTGTCATTCGTTGGCACCAGAAAGTAGCAGGAAAAACAACCAAAACCCACTTCTGGCATAGTCACCCTCTCGATAGCCCCTTTGGCCAAAAGGGCTTGCACTTCCTGCTGTAAGACAGACCAATGGTGCTCAGTCAGTCGATCTGGGCTAGTGAAAGATGTGGTGGAGTGGCTATAAAGGGCAGCGAGTATCCCTTCTTGAGAAGCTAAAGCTGCAGGACCCACCTGTCCAATGCTATGTCCTGCCAAACCAGAAAGAATTATTGAATCCTGTCTCCATTCGGGTGACTGTGCTCATCCAAGGGCATGTTTAAGGGGTTTGGCAGGTGGGGCTGGGGAAAGGGGGGGGGGGGCAGTAGGTGAACGGGCTGGTTGACCCTTACAAAGGAGTTGGTGAGTGCCGTACCTCCGGCCACAGAATTTTGCCGGGCATCTTGCATTATGAGATGCTTCTACCACCACCACGTAAGGAACGGTAAGGGTGTTGCAACCGGTGAGGCAGGGCTGATAAACCCAAGGAGCGTGCTGTAGCCCTGCTCGCTTTTGAACCAAAGCAGAATTTGCATAGTCCCCACAAATATGAGTCTTGTCAAAGGAAATATTCATAAGGAACGGCTGAACATTGCCCTAAAAATCCGTTGATAGCAGCCACATGTGGTGACAAATGGCGACACTATTGCCTTAAGACTTGTCTGAAGAAATAGGTGGTGTCAAGGCCTCAACGAGTTGTGAAATTGCCCACTGCATGACCATCCTGTATGACTTAGGTCAGAACAGTTTACATGTCTTCCAGGACACCTGGGTGGACCTGAGCCACCGAATTCCAAAAAGCATGGCAATAGTGACCTGGCAGGCAACTGGAATTGACAGACCTGAGGGCCAAGCTGGTGGAAGAAAATACCCTTTTTCTAAAGGTCTCTACTCTTTCGGACTCCCTATTGGCAGGGGAAGAAGGGTGTAGTCGGAAAAGTGTTTGGGTTTGTCCTACTAGTAGACTCCTGTACCACTAGGCTCTCAGGAAAGCGGTACTACAACAAAAATGCAAGGTCGCTGAGGGCAGGTTGGTGGGGTCTGGTGGTTTTGTAATTAACTTGGGGACAGAGCAAGGTTTGAGCCATGCTCCTAGGAGATTATCAGTTAGTGCCTCCTTTAAAGATAGGAGGGTCTCAGTAGGAGGGTCTCAGTAGTAGAGGTATGCCTCAGCAGAAGAGCTCCAGTCAAAACATTGGTTTTGACCTCTAAGGTGGGGTGCTGGAGGTCGAGTAAGTCGGCCACCCTCCGCATGACCATAACAAAGGAAGCACTCTTTTTAGTGTCAGGACCTGGGGATGTGAGGAGGCCAGAATCAGGAGAGGTGTCAAGGCCACTGGCTTCCAGAAGGTCATCATATCAACTCTCTTCATGGATGGCCAATTCCGTTACCAGCGTCATAATCGTTGTTGGAATCTGTGTCAAACATGGAATGTAATGTGTGGATGCATTCCTGTGGAGGTGGGATGGCAAGTGCAGGTTGAGGTTTGCTGGAAACCGGGCAAGGCCTCAGTCGAGGTTGTAGCGGTGCCTAATCGAAGTTTAAGTGCACAATGGGCTCCTCGCTCCTCAGTGTCTATGAAGCTGGCATTGGATTTGATACTCTGGGATCTGGGGTAGGAGTAAGGGCCAGGCGAGGCCAAGTGTGGATGTCGCAGGGTCCAACTAGCACTGCTGGCATCCTGGATTTGGGCCTACAGGTGTGACAGAGGGAGTTGAAAGGGATCCCAAGAGTCAGACCACGGCTGCGTGGAACTCTTGGATCTACATTGGTGTTGCAGATGGTTCCAGTTGTGTCAGCAAACGTGGAGGAAAATGCTCCAAAGTCGACCGGCTGTGGGAGCGGAAAGCTTTGTGATGCCCTTCTCAGGAGTACGGTGGGAAGGGGCAGAGTCCCACTTAAAAAAAATTCTTTGACTTACCCACAGGTTTGAATTGCAATGACGACTGACGTTGGGATCATCTCCTGCAACTTTTGTACCTTGACCAAGACTGATCTTTGGACTTAGACCGGTCTTCCGGTGCTTGGCAATATAGTTTCACTTCACAGTCCCATATAGCCTTCTGGTTTATCTATAACCAGCTACTGCAGGACTTAGAGCCATGATTCAAATCAGGCACCACAGGCAAATCTGATGGGCATCAGTCAAAGACATTTGCTTGCGACATTCCTTACAGGGTTTTAAACCTATCATCTAGGAAGAAAAATTTCCCTTTCACAATGAGAAGATTTTAGGTGAAGGGTCTCAAAAGAGACAAGAGGTAGCTCCGGATCCATGTCTGGTGATGCAGTAGGAAAGTGTGTGGGATTAGCACCTATGAAGGCTTCGCACGGCATTCCCTGAGTGGAACGACATCAGTGTGGAGCCACACAATGCTACCTATCAGCATGCAAAGATACTGCAGATTTTTTTTTATGGATCCAATCTGATGCCAGGGGAATATTCAAAAGGTGAGAAATCTGTGGTAAGTAGTCTCTATCAGAAATGGTGATATACATGAATAATTTTTTGTTTGTTGTTTTAATATATTAGATTTGATGTGGTTTACCTATTGTTATTGTGTATAATTATTTAATTATATAAAAAAAGAGTTTATGATTTAAAATATATTTTCTCCTTATTGTTTGCGATTTTATTTGAAGTCATTGTGTGTTTCTATATTTTTGATATTGTCTGTATTTTTAAATAGTAAACAAACTGTTGTCTGTTGTGTTTCGATATTTGTGTGTTTGATAATATTAAATTTAGATAATTTTAATGGCAATATCTTTGTTGTCAAATGTTTCGTTTTTTGATAAAGTATAGTATGCCGATATTTTTGCAATCAATATTATTTCAATTATTGCAATCAATATTATTTTTGGCTCCCCCCATTCAAAGGCTTTTTGACAGATGGAATCCAAAATGTTGGGAAGGAGTTGGGGGTACATTCTGACCGCCTCCTTGATCATACAGGACGTACGGAAGGTCTTAGAGAAGAATGACTAGAGGACAGTGGATGAGGCGTCTACTCGCCCCACGTCTCTGAGCTAGCCTTGCTACCTCTCTGATGATGTTCTCCATGTGAGTCTGCATCTCAGCAGAAACGCGCAGGAAGTAGTCTGTGTCCTCTGAATTGGCCACCAGAGCCTACTGGCCCGCCTTAGGAAGGCCGTGCTCCGTCTGGTTCCTCAAAGGCATCAGTCATCATTGCACTGGGAGACCTATTCCTAGGTTTGACTTTAGATACTGTGGGCACACAAAGGCCCCAACACTGGAAATCTCCATGAGAAAATCCGAGAAGGGGGAGTCATGAGGAATTACCTGGGAATTATGTCCAGAATTCACCCAGTAATTCCACACTCCTTATGGCAAGCTCAGGGTTCCACTTCTAATCCTCTGGTAGCTTCATACCCCTAAAGTTACTGGTACCTCCAGTTCGAAATTGTGATTTACTTTTTTAACGTGCATGTGCAGTACTTGTCTCCAGATTAGGGGGGGGGGGGGGTAAGAGAGTGATCAAATAGAGACGAGGACTGAGGGAGAAGAACTGAGGGAGAGCAGCAACAGCAAAAGCAAGAGCAGGATCTTGCAGCGCAGTGCCGGGATAGAATTATTTTAGCTGGCGAAAGTGAGGCGAAAGATCCCAACTGCACTGCACTAGACTGGGGTGAGGGCTAGTACTGCCATTCTTCAGGCATCAAATAAAAGGGATCAAAGGATTTAAAAAGTCTGGGCCATTTTTTCATTTTCAGTTCTGGACCAGGTTTGAAAGATGCTGCAAACTCCACTGCCATGGTCTAAAGGGGCCCAACAGTTAAATGTGTTAGTATCTGGGAAGGGTAAAAGGCGGTGAGCCTTCTTGAATACCAATACTCAAATGACAGCAAGATGGTAAAAATGAATTGTTTCAAATATATAATTGCACTCAGACGGTATATCATTCAAACTTTCGAAAAATAACACGATTGCCTAAAACTGTCATATGTGGAAGTTAAAAAATGGTCAGTGATTTACTGCTGACATGAGGCAAATGTGTTAGTAAAATAGTTACAAAAAGCAGAATTATTTGAAGACCCACTTGTAGTTGCAGATTCACAGAGCTCCCAAGTTTTGTCAAGTCATCAGGAGCCGTTGAAGTATCCTGACATTGTGCTCTCATTGCACAATTGCGTTGTACTGTTATTATTGTATAGTGTTCGATTCCACTTGTTTGGCCCTGCAGCACTGTCTTGGGTGGAAGAGCAAAGGCTAGCCAGTTTGTTATGCCTGGTTGTTAAGATGCCGGCTTCTAGTGTAGCGCTGGGCATTGCGCCTGAGGGCAGGAAGGGCGCTCCAGTCGGGTTGCTGCAGAGTTGACAGTGCGTTTATGCTTGTCATTGATTCTGATGAATGTAAGGTAGGTAGAGCTAGACCACATAGACTGTCATTCTAACTCCTCCATACTTGGATCTGTTGGCAACTCATTATAGGTTAAGCGAAAGTTGAAGAGTGGTCCTGGTTGTATGGAGGGATCTGTTATTAGGGGATATAACAAAGGGTCTTTTGGTGAAGAACACATTTTTTACCTGATTTTCTTGGGTGTTGAGATGAATTCACTTGGAGGTGGTGTGATCATCGAAAGAGTTATATTGTAATACAGCAGGTCATGACATACCCAGAGCAGCCTGTCGGGATCCCACACCACAGAGATTTCCATGGAACACAACCATCGTCCAGAAACGCATGGCAACATTCATAAGTAAATCACATTCGCCTGTCCTCAATCAAGAATGCACAACAATGCGCAAGTAACACAATACACCAGTAACCACTTACTACATTGGGGTCAGAAAGAAAGTTTGGAGATCACGATGATTCCTACAGTCTGGACTTTATTGGTGACATCCGGTGTTTGCGTCTGTAAAGGCGAGACTGATTTTTATGTGTGTAATCTAGTATACCACTGCAGAGAGGCATGGAGTCAAAAGGTGCAGCACCACAGAACAAGGGAATTTTCTAATTTCAGGAAGATCTTGGTGTCATCATGGCATGTTAGCTCAAAACAGCTGTTGGTGCCTGCTAAGGTGCCTTCTGTCATTGCCAGAAAATCATCTGAAATAAGCATCATGAGCTATATATACAGAAATATCACCCATTGCACTTAATGTTACAAACTCTACTTACAATGGGACAATATGTTTGCTAACAATATTTATGACATAATATTTGTGGAAGGCAAAATTTCTGTATGCTATATTCTAACATACGACCATCCATTATGGAGCTGATGTAGGTGTTAAATAGCAGTGAATGCAATGGTCGTTCCTTGTGGAACTCCAGGGTAGGAGATAAAAGGAGGAGACATGAACAGGAGGGAGTAAAGCGACAGAGATTATGTGAGATCAATTTATAAAATATGATTCACTTGCGGGAAGCTGCTCAAAATGAAAACCTTTCTTAGCTTGAGCATTAAGTTACAGAAATAAAACTCTCCCTTTAATTGTTTTCTTTGTTCTGTACAACAAGATAGACCTAGGAAATGAGGATTCCATTCCCAAATAAATAGGATTGCCCTAGTGAATGAGTGCTTTAATCAAGAGCACCCTAAGTGACGGATATGACACATTTTGGATATAACAGGACTCAGAAGCTATTAAAGGTAAATGGAAAATGGAGCAAATCACCAGAATTCCCATTCCTTGAAATGGGAGAAAATAGTTATGAGAATTGATGAAAAAGATCAGTCTGCTGAAAAAAGTTAAAATGGAAGCTCCTGGAAAGAAAATAGTAAGAATGGAACCCCCGGGGAAGAAAATAATAAAAATGGAAGCTCCTTGGAATAAATAAGGGGGTTGATATGGATATTAAATGTTATCTGGAAAGGAAAAATAAATAACATTATAAAAGTATATAAATGGAAAGCAGAGAGGTTTCAAGTTTCATGGAATGTTGCAGGAATAAACAAACGTTTAACTGAAGAGGAAGTGATAGAAGTTTTTTTAATTCCTATGACATCATATGTTCTCAAGAATTATGGAATACAACAGTTTTTAAATGAATAAGCACTACATGGCAGAAGAACACCAGGGCCCTCGAGGATTAAGGGTGGTGAATTCATCGTCCATCATTCACAGCCATATTTCAAGTAGAATAAGAGAGAACAAATTGCAATGAAATGGAAGGCTTCTTGGCAATCACATTTTCTTAACAGCAAAAAGGAAATGGAGGGTGTACATTTTTTTCTGTAATAATCATCCAGGACACAGCTGATAAAAGATGGGGCTCTCTCCTAAAAATACCTACAGAAAATAGGCCCTGCCAATGCTGTGTAGTCGCACCAAACTTAATAAATGTGTCTTTATCAGATCTGCTGTATGATTATGTACTATACACTGTTGTTATTTAAAAAGTAGAAGCTGAACATATTTGAATGCTCTATTATGCAGACCCTGATCTGTCACCAGCACTAAAAATGATTCATTAGAAATCTGTCTAAAGATAAGGTTATCACTTTTGGTAGTAATGATAGTAAAGTTTTGGGTACTAAATGCCATTCTTTTTACTGTGCCATGTCATCATCTCTGGTTTCAAAGATCCTCAAAGATAACACTGCATAACTGTTTTAACATGAGGCACTAGATTATACTAGAAAATATATTATGCACCCGAACACAAAGCAGGTCAACGTGTTGAGAAGTAATATTCATCACAGAAATGGAGCTTCACAGGCCATAATACAATTAGACGTCCATCACACATATATATATATATGAAGATCTGGTGACAAAGCAGATTTAATGTAATATTTGAAAATTTGTTATTATTATTAGTTATCCTATTTCAATGAAGTCTTCAATTTTGGATGATCCACTAATCCGTTATGTTGTAACAGGAGGAGGGTGGGAACACATGCCTCACGTTCCAGCACTCAATTTGCCCCAATGCATCCTGGAAAATGCAGTGCATGATAACACTTACTTCAGTAGCAGTCTTTAATTGTTCACCCTTGTTGGTGAAGCCTGTGCTGTCTAACTCTAAACACGTGTTTCTGGATTCATTGCTTCATCAGTAGAGAGCAAAAAGTAATTTTTGGGGTGCTGGAAATGCTCCCCAAAGTCTTCTCAGGTCTCTGTACCGCCCATAGGGCCCAGGTGCATCAACGCAAGCTTATCAGCTCAGTAGTTCAAGTGAGCCTTTTCAAACAGAAGCAGGGTGGGAGCACACTTCCTAATATCCCAACGCTCATTTTTTTTAAATCAGTTATGTTGTGATTAACTTGCAATCTATAATCTGATCATGAGAAGAAGTGAAGATCTCCATACCATTTACAATTGTACAATTTGCAGATTGTACTAACAATAGGCAAAGTACTTCAGCGAATTCAGTGTTCGCTGCCTACCTTAGCACTTGGGTCAACTGCAAATCAAAAATAGATTCCTAATACTCGTTCAGAGGTAATGTCTCAGAAGATTTATTAAACAAAGGAACACCTTAATTTCTGTGACATATTACAATAGTACGTATTCAAAAACAATTCAGTTTTAGGTATGTTTTAATTTGTAAGTATCAGCATAATATGGGTGTCTATATAAAACACTTAGCTTTTCAGAGATCTTATTGTAGGAAAAGGTCTAATTTGTATGGTCTGAACTGATGCTGCTATTTCTTTTCACTCTGTACACTGGTGTTGCGTCCTATCAACCCAGGTGCTTGCCAATAACTACGCCCCACACACAGAGTAATTTTACATGTTTTTATTCTGCTGCGTGTAAGTCAGAAGTAAACATTCTAAGCCTGCCTTCCACTCATCCCTCCAATGCTTACGCCACAGGCCTATGGTGTACAGTGGGGTCCAAAAGAGTTCCAGAGTTCTTTATTTACAGGACACTACAACTGGGACACTGCTAACTAGGGCACTGCTATCTAGGCCCAGGTGCATGTGATCTGACCTCTAAAACATGTTGGATTTGGTTACAATCTTGATTGGCATGTTTATCTTACCTATACGTCCCTAGTATATGGTACAAAAGTGTGCCAAGGATCTGCAAGTTTAATGGTACTAGTGGACTGGAGCAAATTTTGTACCACCACTAAAGTGGGAAGAGGACTTGGCTCAACGGGCAGAGCTGCCGACTTTGGAACTGGGGAACCATGTTTTAATACTATTAAATCACTCCTAAAGAAGGCCCCACATACCCTTAGGGCACACGGTATGTTATTTTAAAAGTAGTGTATGTGTGCTTATGTTTTACGTTCAAAGTTGGTGTTTCTCTGTCGTAAGGCTGGCTCTTCCGTAGAAAAGCCCTGGGTTGCAAAAGTTGTCATTTTCCTGCCTAAAACACACAAAACAGTGATGGGAGGCTACTTGAAATAAATGTAACCACTGGCAATAGATTGGGGTAGCACTCCACCTCATTGTTCTTATGCCCACTATGCCTCCTCAGTTTGGACCCAGCCATATGCAAATCAGTCTTGACCCTGCTCCTCATGGGAACAGTCAAGCTTGAAATCCAAGCCAGGTCCTCCCTGAACTGGAACACAAGCAACCCAGGAAGGTTTTGCCCTAGTTATGGGCTCATCAGCTGATTAGTGTATGCATTATATAACATTACACAAACACTGTAGGGTGAAACAAATTCCATACCACATGCAGGTATTTGCAGTTACTGACAGTAACAATATATGAACACGTCAGCATAAAACAAATGCAGTACACCACAAGAGCATTTGCCCTTACTGCGAGTAGAATTACATGAACACAGTAGCATGAAACAGCACAAGAGGACTTCCCGTTACTGGCAGAAGCATTACATGAACACAGCATAAAGCAGATGCCGTACAACACTAGAGCATTTGCAGTTACAGGCAGTAACACTACATGGACACTTTAGCGTGAAATAAATGCAATACAGCCTAAGAGTATTTGCAGTTACATCCAGTGACATTACATGGACACGCTAACATGGAATAAAAGCCTTTAAGCACAGAAGAATTTGGAGGTACTACATTACATGTACATGCCAGTGTGAAACAAATACAGCAAAGCACAGCAAAATTTGCAGTTATTGGCAGAAACATTAAATGAGCATGCTAGCGTTAAACAGATCCACCCAAGAACATTTCCAATTACTGGCAGTAACATTACATGAACACTGTAGCATGAAACAAGGGCAGGGCAGCAAAAACGTGTTTGAGGTTACTGGCAACAACATCAGATGAAACTCACAAAACGTATGCATGGTCATAAAACAAAAACAAAGAAACACATTACATCTATATAGTGTCCTATGTGCGATTGTATGTGTGTGTAAGAGGGCTATCAGGGGAGACATTCCTTCCAGGGCAAGAACCCTCACTCACCCGAAGGTGACATGCTTCATCATTGGGTTCCCTCTTCACGCCTGGACTGCAAGGTCCATGGTGTGGGCTACAACTCCCTTGCGGGGAGCGGCTGAGGTGTTTTAAGGATGAGCGATGTTTTAGGGTCAGTGAGGGGCGGAGTGCAAAGGAAGTGGTTGATAAAATAGTCTCCAGAGGGCTGGATCAGTTTTATTCAGTGGTCCGCTGGGATAGGATTAAAAAGGAGAGGTCTCGGGTTTGCAGTTACTGGCAGTGACATCAGATGAATATTCCAATGTGACACAAATTCCGTACAGCACAAGTGCCTTTGCAGTTACCTACATAACAATCAGACACATTCCGTACAGCACAACAGCATTTGCAGTTAAAGGAAGAGAAATTACATGAACATGCCCATGCAAAACAAATGCAGATAATGGCAGTAACATCAAATGAACACAGTAGCGTGAAACAAATGCAGTTCAGAAAAGAGCATTTGACTGACTGCCAGTAGCCTTGAATGAACACAGTGGCGTGAATCCAATGACGTACAGCACACACGTGTTTGCAGTTACCTTCTGTAATGTTAGAGGAACATGACAGCATGAACAAATAAATGCAAGACAGCACAAGATTGTTTGCAGCTACTGGCAGCAACATCAGATGAACATTCTAGCATGACAAATATGCACCACAGCACAAGAGCATTTGCATTTACTGACAGTAACATCAGGTGAATATGTTGGCATAAAACAAATGCCATGCAGCTCATAGCGATTGCAGATACTGGCAGTCATATTCCATGAGCATGACAAGGTGATACAAATGCAAGACAATACAAGAGCATTTGCAGTCAGTTGCAGTAACATTACATGAACACAGTAGTGTGAAACAAATGCAGTACAACACACAATTGTTGCAGTTACTTGCAGTAATATTACATGAATATGCCAGTATGAAGCTAGGGCAGTATAGCACAGAGCATTTGCAGTAACAGCACATGACCAACGTAGTATGAAACAAATGCAGTATCACACAAGAACATTTCCGCTTCCTGCCAGCAACATTACATGAACACAGTAGCACAAAACAAATGCCATGCGGCACACAAGTGTTTGCAGATCCTGGCAGTCTCATCAGATGAACATGCTAGCGTGAAACAAATGCCATCCAACACAGGGGCATTTGCAGCTACCACATAGTCACTGGAAGTAATGGTGTGGGGGTGCTGCAGCACCTCAAAATAACCAAGCTGGAGTTCAGAAGCCGGATGAGCAATACAGATGACTTTGACTTTTGCATTTATCTTGTCCCAGAGGTCTCAGAGGTCAAATGTCAGGCTCTGATTTCTGACAAATCACCTTTACCATGGAGAATGGTGTTTACTTTTTTTTCCTCAGTCTGTACAGTCAGAGGATTCTGTAAAGTGATCTATGTGACAATCTCGCTGGTGTGCAGGTGGTGTGACAGGAAAGGCTGTAGGATGTCAATTCTTTGAAAACACACCCAAAATATAAATAAAAGTATAAGAACTGCATACATATTCCAAAATCTATCCGGAGCTAGTAAATCAGGAATGAATCACTTTTGTTTGTAATCCTGAGGTGTGATGACAACAAAGATTTGAATTGTATCAAACCAATCAAGACACTTTACTTGATGAATTGCAAATAATATTCACTAAAGCCTGATTTCCGTGCATTATCGTTTGTGACTGTATGGTTTTATCATTAAAATTGCATGGCAGTGCAAATTTAATGCCCAGTTCAATACAAATTATGGTGCCTGTAAATGTGCTATTACGCCATACTATAGCAATATATTTGAAACACTGTGTTCCAAAATGTACCACCAGCTACATACCAAACTCTTACCACTATGCTGCTGAATGGGCGTGGCTCAATTTCTACCTTTCTTTGTGTTATGCTTGGATTTTTCACATCCCTATGACTTCAGTGACGTGACACTGATGGCAGGAACCCCACGCTAAAAACTGTTCCACCACCACTGAGCTACTGGCAGTAACATCACATGAACACAGTAGCATGAAACAAATGCAGTACAGCACAAGAGCATTTGCAGTTACTGGCAGTAGGATCAGATGAACATGCCAGCTTTAAACAAATGCAGTACAGCGCAAGAGCATTTGGGGTTACTGGCAGTAGGATCAGATGAACATGCCAGCTTTAAACAAATGCAGCACAGCGCAAGAGCATTTGGAGTTACTGGCAGTAGGATCAGATGAACATGACAGCTTTAAACAAATGCAGTACAGTGCAAGAGCATTTGGAGTTACTGGCAGTAGGCTCAGATGAACATGCCAGCTTTAAACAAATGCAGTGCAGTGCAAGAGCATTTGGGGTTACTGGCAGTAGGATCAGATGAACATGCCAGCTTTAAACAAATGCAGTGCAGTGCAAGAGCATTTGGAGTTACTGGCAGTAGGATCAGATGAACATGCCAGCTTTAAACAAATGCAGTGCAGTGCAAGAGCATTTGGAGTTACTGGCAGTAAGATCAGATGAACATGCCAGCTTTAAACAAATGCAGTGCAGTGCAAGAGCATTTGGAGTTACTGGCAGTAGGATCAGATGAACATGCCAGCTTTAAACAAATGCAGTGCAGTGCAAAAGCATTTGGAGTTACTGGCAGTAGGATCAGATGAACATGCCAGCTTTAAACAAATGCAGTGCAGTGCAAGAGCATTTGGAGTTACTGGCAGTAGGATCCGATGAACATGCCAGCTTTAAACAAATGCAGTGCAGTGCAAGAGCATTTGGAGTTACTGGCAGTAAGATCAGATGAACATGCCAGCTTTAAACAAATGCAGTGCAGTGCAAGAGCATTTGGAGTTACTGGCAGTAGGATCAGATGAACATGCTAGCTTTAAACAAATGCAGTGCAGTGCAAGAGCATTTGGGGTTACTGGCAGTAGGATCAGATGAACATGCCAGCTTTAAACAAATGCTGTACAGTGCAAGAGCATTTGGAGTTACTGGCAGTAAGATCAGATGAACATGCCAGCTTTAAACAAATGCAGTGCAGTGCAAGAGCATTTGGAGTTACTGGCAGTAGGATCAGATGAACATGCCAGCTTTAAACAAATGCAGTGCAGTGCAAAAGCATTTGGAGTTACTGGCAGTAGGATCAGATGAACATGCCAGCTTTAAACAAATGCAGTGCAGTGCAAGAGCATTTGGAGTTACTGGCAGTAAGATCAGATGAACATGCCAGCTTTAAACAAATGCAGTGCAGTGCAAGAGCATTTGGAGTTACTGGCAGTAGGATCAGATGAACATGCTAGCTTTAAACAAATGCAGTGCAGTGCAAGAGCATTTGGGGTTACTGGCAGTAGGATCAGATGAACATGCCAGCTTTAAACAAATGCTGTACAGTGCAAGAGCATTTGGAGTTACTGGCAGTAAGATCAGATGAACATGCTAGTATGAAGCAAATGCCATAACGTACAAGAGCATTTGCAGCTACTGGGAGACAAGTTACATGAATGTGCCAGCGTAAAACAAATGCAGTGCAGCACAAGAGAATTTGCAGTTATTGCCAGTAACATCATATAAACACATTAGCATAAAACAAATGCAGCTCACCACAGACCATTTGAACTCACTGTCAGTAACTCTGCGCGGCCACAGTGCGGTGAAACAAATGCAGTGCAGCACGAAAGTGTTTGTAGTTGCTGATAAGTAACATTATATGAACATGTTAGCATGAAGGGTTCCCGCCCTGGTCGCTGAATGCTTCCAGGGAGTGCTGTGACACCTGATTACAGCGAAGCTGGGGGTTTTTGGGGGGTGATGTTGTGACTGTGTGTGTGTGTCAAAGTCAAGTTTTGATTTTAAAATTGGCTCGAGAATCCTTTTCACAAGTTGTGAATTAATTTGTGGGATTCTCGGTCAATGTTAAAAACAATGGCGGATAAATGTGGGATAATTTGTTGCTCCCACTTATCCTAGATGTGGTCCACATGTTTCAGCCATCTTCATGTGCCTGTCAGGGTCAGTGTGGCATTCATCAGGACCAAAATCTAACAACTCGCATGCATACTATGGCATACAAGAGAGGGGTGTCTGTGGTAGGTACTTACAAACCCCCAGTTTTTTTTTACAGAAAATACCTCTTGTATCGTATTTTATCGTTGTCTGGCTTCTCACTCCCTAGGATACTGCTAGGGGGTGGGCCCTGTAGTCACAGTGCTGTCAAGGTGCCTCACCCACTTCTGAACCTTTACCAGCCTCTGCCGTCCCGTATGTGGAAAATCCAGCTAACGATAAGACACAATACAATACGAGTACTCCTTATAAAATATAATTTTGTTGAGATTTAGCTTAATACCATACTTTCAAAAAATGTTTTAAGAGATCACTAAATTAAGAGTATAAGCAGGTGAAGACTTCATCCTATTTCGACCTTAAACCACACAGGTATTTAAATGAACTTATTCATGTCCCAATGATAGGAATGAGTTTTATGAAATTCAGACTTTAATATGTCCCCTTAGGAGCAATTACTGAATGGTGGTATGGTCGAGGATCATCTATTAAATGCATATTATGTGGTTTGGGAAATTAGGACCTAACGGACATATTATGCATATGCTAAGCGTTACGGTGTTTCATTAAAATATACCTATATCTAACCAAGGCAGATTTTTTTAATGATCGCAGAGTTAGGTCTATACAAGCGAGAAGCGAGGGAGGAGAGATGATTGGATGGTGATTCAGCACTATACATATATGTGTGTGCGTGTTTGTGTGTGTGTGTGTTTGTGTGTTAATTATTAGTCCTGGCATGTCAAAACGTGGAAAAAGGATTTGGAATGAACCTAACATACAATTATCAGAGGTAAATACATTAATATTATAACATTTAACTATTAATTTATTAAGAAGGGAGATTTTACGTTTTTATGTCAATTTTCTTGCAGTAATTAACATTTGTCAGGGTCAAGCTTGTGAGAGTATGCGCTAGCACATGCATCTCGCTTGAGAGACACTGTTGTTAACAAAAAGGGCTTGGAGCCGGCCCATTTCTTACCATTTGTTGGCTTGCGTGGCACTCTTCTTTACTGCCTCGTAGTTTGTCAAAGAAGGCCTAACATCATTTCCGTTCCTCTCTAGAGAGCAGGTACCAAGCACTGATTGGGTCAACTTAATCAGTGCCCATCCCCTGCTCCCCATGTGCTATTCTGTTCTTTTCAACTTTTAGTACCCTGTAAACAGAAGGTGTATGACTGGCAAAAGTGTACCCAGCAAGATAAACAAAATTGTAAAGAAATATTTTCTATAGTTAACTTTCTTTTATTTTACCAAGTCTTCTTTTTTCACTTTGCACTCATGTTTTCTTTTGTTGTTGCTCATGGGCGCTGTTCTCAAAAGAGGAGGATTATTTTGTTGCAAAACCAAATTGTTTCTTTCTTACGTGTAATTTCTGAAATGATGCTTTAACACATAATCATGCAGTACACCCTAATCCACCCCACTCCAATCCAGACTACTCACCCCAATCCAATCCAGTGCACTGCACTCCAATCCTTCTAATCAACCCCACTCCAATCTGCTCCAATCGTCCCGACTCCAAGTTGCCCCACTCCAATTCAAAACAATTTGACCCACTCCAATTCAAAACAATCTGCCCCACTCCCGTCCAAAACTGGCTTCCCAAGTCCAATCTGCCCCACTATAATCCAAAACAATTGGCCCTACTCATTCCAAAACAATCTGCCTGACTCCAATGTGCTCCACTCCATTTTCCCACACTCCAATCCAAAAAGTCTGTCCCATTCCAATCAAAAACAATCTGTTCCACTCCAATCCAAAACAATCTGCCCCACTCCAATCTGCCTCACTCTAATCCGCCCCACTCCATGGAGATAGCTGGCTGACTTTGGAGGGGAGGGGTAGAAAGATGAAAGTGAGGAAGGAGGAAGATTACAATGAGTATTATTAAGATCAGGAGTAGGATGGGAAGAAGGGCCAGGAAGATTATGCACAGGACCCAAGTGTGGAATAGGAGCAAAAGGAGGAAATGATGAGGTGGACCAGGATGCCCTCCAGAAGTGCCTACACCTATTTGAACACCAGGACGATAAACAGCAGGAGGACCAAGAGGACCTGGAATGGGAGGACCAGAAGGAAAAACAGAAGGACAAGGAGAAGGACGAGAATAAGGACAATGAGGATCAAGGCCAGGAAGACCAGGACTGGAAGGATCAGTAGGACTAGGTAAAGGATGAAGTGCAGCAGGACTAGGAAGAGTTAGGCCTTGGTAGAAGAAGACCAGGAAGAGGACCCCACGGATGAAGAGGACAACCAGGAGGACTAAATAGAGAAAAAGGATGTTTTGAGTGGCGTAAACGGAACATCTGTAGGAGGAAGAACAGGACAAAGACCAGGAAGACCTGGTAGAGGACAAGAAGGTGCTGGAAGTTTAGGTGAAGAAGGAGGAGGAGAATGATGGTCAGGAACACTAGGAGAGCTAGGACCACGAAGACCAGAACCATGAGGACTTGGATCAGGGTCAAGACGAACAGGAGTGTAAGGGCCAGGACAATAAACTGTGGGGTCATGAGACCAAGCAGGAACTCAGTGGAGTGGGTAGGTTGCAAGAAGCAGCGTGAGGAATGCATATTCCTACTTTTTGAGGAACTCAGACTCATGCGTAATCCACCGAGCAGTGTTGAAATCCGAGCAATTACCGATTAGGGTAGCTCCTGATCGCAACAGGTACTTTAGTGAAGTAACACTTACACTCGCTACACACCTTATTTATTAGTAGCTTTTAGATGTAGATAGTTCCCTTTCCTTCTTTGTTGGTCCTGAAGTAGTACATCCACTCAATGCGAGAAACATGTTGACCCATATATTTTAGCATAGGACACTCTAACACGAGACATTACACTCGGGCGAGTGCCTTGCTCACACGTTTTTAATCAGGGTAGGAGACCTCCAGAATAAAAAGTCAATTCATATTAGGCACTCCTAATCCTGTTTTAAATCACCAATGCACATCTACACTACTCTGGCCCCACACCCGCACTTCACCATACGGCAGTTGGATAGAAGATCTCCGACGAAGTGCCCCTTATCTAGGGAGCCCATTGGGTATTGCACTGCCATCCCGACGAGGAGCAGCCCATATGATGAAGCATGACACCTGAAAGGGTGTGTGAGAGCATTAATATCCAACACATGGATTCCCAACCTTAGACACATTGTCAAATTAGTTGGATCCAGTCTCCTCTTCGACTCCACCGACTCTACCACAGAGGAACGGCATACACTCGAATTTTGTAATTCCTGTACCTGGGGCTTAGTTTATGCTGGACCTCCCACTCCCTTGTGAGTGGAAAAGGCACCCCTTTCCCTCTTCTCTTTTATTGAAAACCATGGAGGAAGACCACAGACAGGAGGAGGACCAAGATGAAGAGGAGAGTACCAGCAGGACTAGGAGAAGGATTGGGTGGATGACCAGGAAAAGTTGGACATTTAGGAACAGGAGTAGGAGGAGCAGGAGGACTGGGACAAAGGTGACCAGCTGGATGAAAAGGTTACGGAGAAGTCGAGAAGGAGGATCACAATCAATATTTTGTGTAGTAACACAAGCAAGAGTACTGTGTATAATGGATACCAGATTCCTCTGAATCATTATATAAAATGAATTCTTGCACCCGTACCTTGAATAGCATTTAGAAGTAATGGGAGCATTATAACTAACCGGCCTCGTACATTAGCACTCTGAATGTTGTGGTGGCCCACAGATCACATTTTAGATATGCAGAGAACATTTGCGGATTTTTGGAATTTGATATGCTTGTTGACCTGCTTTGAGTGAATTTAGGTCATGCGACTAGCAATCAAGTTCACAGGGAGTCTGCTTGGAGACAGCATTTGATCCGTAAAATATGTAAAACATGCTTTGACATTCGCTTCTTTATATCTGCAATACATTTAGATTTCTGAAAAGAAGGTCTCCATGCTCCACCAGTGGGGTCTCACTCCATCCTCCATTTGTGCACTTTTGTGAACTCACGGCTCCCATTACTCTGTTACTTTCTAAACGATTTATAGTTTGGCAGAGAGGGCACTCTCTCACAATGGCGAAGGAGGACCCTCTCCACCAAGCTGAAGGATCACCCGCCTCATTTAGGGCCATATGTAGGTAAATTACATTTACCGATTCTTAAATTCCGAATTTTACCGATTCGGTATTTATGAATCGGTAAATGTAATGTAGGTAAATTATTACCGATTTGGTAAATGTCGGTATTTTAGAATCGGTATTTACCGA
This sequence comes from Triturus cristatus, assembly GCF_964204655.1. Lineage (NCBI taxonomy): Eukaryota > Metazoa > Chordata > Amphibia > Caudata > Salamandridae > Triturus > Triturus cristatus. Next base: position 565,598,803 of record NC_140590.1, read on the forward strand.
TTCGGTAATGGCAACTGGCTTCCCATTCATTCCTATGGGCCTGGAGCCCATAGGAATGAATGGGAAGCCAGTTGCCATTACCGATTCGGTAAATACCGAATCGGTAACAGGGGAGGCATCATCATGGGTGGCAGGGTGTCACATTGACACCCTGTTGCACCCCTGATTCGTGCATGTGTGCAGATGTGGTGCACATACATGCCCGTGTGCACATGTGGCGCACATACATGCCCTAAGGGCATGTATGTCTGCCACATTGCACATTTCAAATAGCACAATAATGCTTTTTTACAGGTATTCGTCATTTACCATCAACTTTTAGTTGGTGGTAAATAACGAATCCACACACCCACGAGACACTCCCCCTACATATCATTTCAGGATTCGGTATTTACCGAATCGGTAAAATTACCGATTCGGTAATTTTACCGATTCGGTAAATTACCGAATCCTGAAATATGCCCCCTACATAGCAAAAGCCTAAATACCGGTCGGTAACGGGTTATTTACCGAAAATCGGCCGTTACCGACCGGTATTTGGCTTCCTACATATGGCCCTAAGAGTCGGTGGACCTTTATTATGCTCACAGCATAGACTACTCCATCTCTGCCACTGACATAAATCTCTGATGGTCCGACAGAGTAAGGCACAGGGTCAGACTGATTTGCATATGGCCATGTCTGAACTGGGGTGGCAGAGTGGGCTAAAAAACGGTGATGGATCAAACCCAGATCTGTTGACTGGGTGTGAGTGTTTGATTGGTTATGATGCTCCGTCCATCACCACCGCCTTTTGTACCGCTTTGTTCGCCATACATTGGCAAGGTATGCTCAGACGTGAGTCCCTTGCTCACTTTGCCACTGGATTCAAGCAAGCCTGGCTGAAGACGGCTGAAATGCCAGAAACCGGTCCTAGGAAGCTTGTTTCCGGTCCAGGGAAGGTATGGCTTGGCAGTCCGGGCTGGACTGTTCCCATGAGGCACAGGGTCAGACTGATTTGCATATGGCCATGTCTGAACTGGGGTGGCAGAGTGGGCTAAAAAACGGTGATGGATCAAACCCAGATCTGTTGACTGGGTGTGAGTGTTTGATTGGTTCTGATGCTCTGTCCATCACCACCCCCTTTTGTACCGACAGAGTAAGGGCCATTGGAGGCTTGCCCATGTGTTGACCCACCCAATTTAGAGCCGGCAAACATATGTCTGTTTTTCACTGTTCGTCACAGCCAGGTAACACCTGGCGGTAAGGGGCAGTGAAAACTGCAAAATGCCCCCCTCGTTTTGGGATTTTTAAAAAAAATATTATTTTTCCAAACAAAATCACAATTTAGGTTTTTGTTATGGAAAATAAAAAATAGCATTGTCAGTAACCCCGGGCGGCGTACTCCTCTCAGCCAATGGAGTTTCATCAACTCCGTGCTCCGCTGGGAAAGTGGAGTGGAGGCAAAACTTAGACTCCGTGGCAGAGCGGAGTATATGTCCCTCAGCTCCTGCGCCAGCGGGCCCAAAAAAAAGGGTAATAAAACCCACTTACCTGCTCTCTTGCGTCTGCGGACACCTCTCCTCCTCGTCATGGTGTCTCCTCTTTGGCGCTGTCCTCCTCCTCATTGCCGGTCGCAACCCCCTACGTTTTATGTCTTGCGTAAACGGCACATGCAGGCGGGCAGCCCGCAGACGCGAGAGAGAAGGTAAGTGGTGTTTTTTACCCTTTTTAAAAAACATTTGTTGGGACTGGGGCGGAGCGGAGTTCTAGAGAGTTTTTGATTTTAACTCCTTGGAAGTCGGCAGAGTGCCACTCCGTATACTCCGCCCAGGCTTAATTGTAAGTTTGCCATCCATCAAACTTACAATGCATTGACAGGAACCGTCATGACAGCGGTTCCTGCCAATGCCAGAGATGTCCACTGGGCTGGCAGACATCTCAAAATTTTGGTGGTGGGGACTATGTCAGGGCGACAGAATAAAACCCTGTTTGGAAAACTCTAAATTAGCCCATTTGTCTGAACCTCTTTCCAGAGTGTGAGACACTTTACTTCAAGATACCTATAACCCCTCGCTCAGAGGCTCTAACGACTTACATAGTGTTTTCTGCATCTTATCTCAAGTTACTTAAAGGTGCCACTCCTAGGGTCTGTGAAAACCAGAGCCTAACCCAGAGGAGCCAGGAAGGTGGAGTTCCAACCAATAGAGACAAAGAAAAACTTTCTGCAAACAGCAGCCATGCCCCACGGTGGCAGAAGTGCTAGCTGTACAGTGGGTGGGTAAATCCTATTTACCCTTGGTTAAAACTTGAATGATCTGGTGCTCCTGCACCTACTTTTCCAAAAATGAAGAATAATCCTAACCTTCTTCTCCTGTACTTTCTCCTCAAAAGCAAAAAAAAGCAATTACAAACTAATATTCGTGCCCATAATTTTTTTATATTTACTGCATTATGCTACCTGCTTCCATCGGTACTCTAGATTGTATAGATCTCAAAATAAGCTCTTACATACATTCACGTTTATTCAACGTTTTTGAGAGGATATTCATACAATATAAATTCTATAGACTTTGCTGTTTCAGCGGTAAGCATGTTTTCACATTAGTATTGGCACATTTGTTGTACTTTATTAGAACAAAAGCAGTTTAAGATTGCTCTTCCTTTTATTGTTGGGCTTCATAAAGCCCCAAGCACCACCGCCTCCGGTCTGAAATGCATGGCCTGAAATCATGCAATAAGCGTTGTACTTTAAAGAATGAACTTCCTGCTGCAAGTCACAAAAGTATTGACTGCTTCTTTCATCGGCAAAATACTTCACTAGCGCATATTCTACCAAGACAACTAGTCATGCATTCTGCCACCTTCATTCCTTCAATACTTTTATTTCAACAGGTAGTGTTTGTCCTGAACTCAAAAACAAATTAATCTCTAGGAGCCTTGGGCGTTGGTTTGTGCAGGTAAGCATCTCTCAAGTCCATTGAAGTTAGGAAATTGTTCCTGTTCAGCAGTGGTGAGACTGTTTCCTCAGTCAGCATGTTGAACCTCTGGTAAGGTATGTAGCTGTTTACTGACTTGAGATCGAGAACTGGTCTGCAGCTTTTGGAGGCTATCTGAGAATAAAATGATTGAATAGCAGCCCCTCTTGGGTGGTTGATGGTCACTTCCCTCTTGAAGCATTGCCGCGACCAGGTATTGTGGCCCTCAGACTCTTGCGAGCTCGCTATGCTTCAAAGGCAACACAGACTACACATGTGCATCACATGGAAGCACTCCAAATGCAATGGGCCACTAGGGCAGGTCTAATTGGGTTCTCTGCACCCGCATCTATGGCTGACTTGCGGGCACCTCATACAGTGGTGAGTGCATGCATACCTGCTGGCTAAAGTTAAGCACTGATTATAAGTGAAAATAATTAAATAAGTAGAAATAGTATTACCTTGTCCTTAATAAAGAAAAGTACCATTTGATGACAAGAATGAAAATCCAGAAAGTAGAGCATGACCACTTCCTCTTTATGCTGGTGACAAAGCTGTTGTAAAGCCTGCCCACAGCTTAACATTTGTTGGCTTCACTGTCACTCTTATTTGCTGCCTTCTAACTGACCAACACATGTTGGCTTCATTTCCTCTTATTTCAGTTGGAGCATTGACCAAGTACTGATTGCTTCAGGGTGATTGCTGTCTTCTGATGATCACGCTGTGACTGAGACACTCATTTTATTTTCTCTTCTTTCCTGTCATCCTTGTTGAACCTCCTGCAATTGGTAGCAATGTTTTACTATGCAACACACTTCAAAGATGGATGTTTATTGTGACAACAGGTGTTATCTGCTTTTATTGTGACAACAGATGTTATTTGCTTTAGGAAATGTTCACTAATGCATGAACATGGGCTCAATTGTTTTCTTAATGTGAATTTCCTTTACCAAATGTCATTTTGTTTCCTTTTTCATGCATGGGGAGATTAACTGATTTGCTCAGAATCACAGGGGTGTTGTGCCAAGACCTAACAAGCATTTGCAAAGCCAGTAGGCCTCGCATTTCAGATTTTTGGCTCTGCCATTGCCTTTAGTACATGCTGTACAGCATGGGCATTGGCAGCTTTGGCAAATATTTGTAACCATGCTATGCAGAATGGCTAAAAATAATGCTAATAAAACAAGTATTGGAAATGCAATCAGTCTCACATTCATTTGAGTTAGAGCTATTGGCATTGTAAATTGCAATGTCTTTTATCTTTGTGTTATGGAGAGTATGAATGTGACATGTAGTGGAATTAAGTGGGTTGGATTGGATTAGTTTGTTTTGTAATTATGTGGCATGGTCTGCTGTTGAATTCTATTGATAGTAATTATGTGGTACTAAGTATACTGGATTTAAGTGGTATAGGATTATGTGTTATGGAGTGTAATTATGTGGAATGGTATTTTGTGTGTGGAGTGGTATGCAGTGGAGTTTAATTATGCAGTGTGCTGTAGAATTTTGTGGCTCGATGTGAAATTACGTGACGTGAATTGGATGTATGTGGTGTGTGTCACGATTACCCACCTCATGTCTGCCAACCCACCGTATGCTAGAGCATTTGCTTCCCTTAGATTGTACGGCAATGCCAGGGAAAGGGAGTAGTCTTGGGATCATCTACATTAATCCCAATATCATGCACACTGAAAAAAAACACCCCTGTCCCGTGCAACCAGCACGGCCGTGTGTTTTTGAGTATGTGGTAATTCATCATTACATGTATTTAGTATAAAAGTGTTTAGTATCACATTACTGTACAAGTCTTATGGCGGTTTCCTTTTATGGTACAATTTTTATGGCGCTTTCATGTACAACAAACTTTAGAAGTGTTTATCAACCAAGAAGAGGAAAGCGCTCTAACCTGAGCCGATCGTGCTGTGTCTAATACTTTTGGCTTCCAGGTAGGAAAGGTTACTTATCAAAGGGACTCTATGCGCATGTGCAAAGGGAGGGACTAATCTCGTGAGTATATAGTATTTAGTTCTTGTTGCCTCGCAGGTCGACATCCAAGAATCCTCAGGCGTTCAGTATCCGACCCTCCTCCCTGAATTCTACCGCGTATCCTTAGTGAATTGCAAAATACACAGGTTATAAGGTAGGGTACTGGGAAGGTGGTCCATAACGTCTCTGCAAAACTTGACCTTGCGGACTTAAGGTAAGAACGCACGGTTAGTCTGACAGAGTGTTGTTTAATTGTATTGTTGAGTTGTATTATGTGGTTTGGTATGATATGTGATATGGAATGGATTTGTATTGAGTTGAACAGTGCGGCATGGAACAGTGGGTGTTGTGTGAAATTATGTTGAGTGGAATTATGCGGCATGGTGTGGAGTGTATTTATGTGGATTGTTATGTGGTATAGAGTGAATTTATGTAGGGTGTATTTCTGTGATATTGAGTCACGTGAAATTAGGTGTAGTTGGATTATGTGGTGTTGAGTGTTATGTGGATTGTAATTATGTTGCGTGGTGTTTAATTGTGTGGTGCTGAACTGTGTGTTGTGGAATTGTGTGGTGTTGTGTTGAATTACGTGTACCATATGTTGCAGAGCAAGCTGTCATCATAAATAAAACTGAAGGCGCTAGCCTGCTTCACAAGCAAGAGAGATACAGCATTAGCACTTTACAAACCCCTCCTACGAGGAAGAGGAGCAGGGCAAGCCTCAGTGAAGGTTTCCCACACACAATATGTACACCGCAGAACGCAGAGCACGCTTCCAGTATAAATGAAACTGACAGTGCATAGACAGCAGAGGCGCAGGTCTTCCTGAAGAGCAGTAGAGATACAGCACTGTCAATTTACACCCCCTCCTACTAAAAACAGGAGCAAGGTAACCAAGAGTGCAAGCTTCCCAAATGCAACAAGTGCACAACATGTCGCAGAGCAAGCTTCCACCATAAATAAAACTGACAGCACATAGGCAGTAGAGGTGCAGGCCTGCCTCAAGAGTAGTAGAGATACAGCACCGTTACTTCACACCCACCTCCCACAAAGAACAGGAGCAGGGTAACCAGCAGTGTGAGCTTCCCACACATATAATGGACACCGCATGACGCAGAGCAAACTTCCACCATAAGTAAAACCCCATCCCAATTATTCACTTTGTATTCCAATTTCATAGTGGTTATTGTAACAGTTCAGTTCCTTGCGGCCTTTAGCATGGTACTGCCGTCATATTGTTAAGTTCTACTGGGGTTACCCAAACAACGTGCATTCGTCAGTTTTGCGTTCCAGATTAATGCATGCATGATCTGTGCAGTTTAGGCCACTGGAGAATAATACGCGACACTTATAATAATAACATATGGCCCATTGGGGGAAAGGCCGATCCTCACGCAAGGCTGCGTTTTAAGGAAAAAACGGCACGGGCCCAATACTATTTGTCTGCCCACAGCCTGCCTGTCAGTGCAGGGATATAAAATGCCTCTCGCTACCGAAACCCCACGTTCAGATTAGCTGCTAGTAGGGAAGCCTCCCGTCTGTTACAGGCCTTTCATGTTGCAGCCAATACTCACCGCAGGCGGTGCGGGGAATCGGTGCACGGTTATGGCCGGAGCTCGTGGCTCAGCGGACTCCCCTTTCCACTTCAATTTTCTTTTATTTGTATTTCCTACTTCGCGGACGGAGTCTGTGCAGCTGGTTACATACAAGCTTAAAGAAAACAAAGTGCGTGAAAGACTGCTTTTGTTTCTGTGGCTGCAAAGAGGGTCATGGGGACAGGATGTGGCCTTATGGTCAGAGATGCTGACTTTGGAGCCGTGGAACCAAGTTTGAGTCTCGGCGTCTGCTCAAATCGGTGATTCTGGGCAAATCACTTAATCTCCTCGTGCCTATCAAATAATGAATGTGTCCTTGTGTAAAGTAACTGGCGCTCATGTACAGTGCTCCAGTACCTTTGGGTCGGGTTTGCGCTAAAAAAAACTACAAAAAAAATTGCAATCGCCAGATGGGAGTAGGGAAGAGAGGCCATCACACCTGTACTGTGTGATGGCTAACCAAAATGTTCTCTGAGTGAAATAGCCGGAAAGAGAACTAAACACACAAAGGAGGGACTTTTACAGAAATGCACCAATAAGAAGCCAGCATTTCTGAATGCCACAGATAGTAACCAAAGTCAATTGGTGGGCTTGCTAAACCCCACATAAGAGATATATACAGGTCGATCTAAGCTCGACCTAAAAAGGACTATGATGCATCCAACAGTAATGCACGTGTTAAAAAAATAGAAAAGCACACCGGCTCTGACTGATTCTTAGCGCTTTTTAAAATTAACTTTAGCCATGCTGCAAAGCATAGCTACATAACACTTCCAAAGCCAACACCGTGAGACCGACTGGCTTTGCCGATGCTTGCTACGCATATATTACCAGAAGACCTCCTGCCCAAGTGCCCGCTGAAGCCTGAGATTTCCGTCTCACTAAATCTCTCGTCGTGGTCTGCTTCTATCAGGCCTGCGCTGTCTCCGCGCGCTGCGCCAGCATCGGAATCCCTCCCGGAGGTCATTATACGCGGAGAGTCGGAATAAATCTCCTCTGACAGGGGCTGGCTCCCCGACTGCAGAACCCTGTGGAGCGAAGGGGCAGTGGCAAGGAGGGGCTGGAGGGGAGGGGGCGGAAGAGTGAATTATAACGCAAAAAAAATGTAAATGCTGTCTTCTTAGAATTCTATGCTGACCTGGTGTCGCTGCGCCCGGCTAAGGGATGGACTTGTCATAGGACTCTACTGCAGCAGGGGGGGCCCGCACTGGCCGCCTGTTGAGCGGCTGGAACCTGGGGTGCAGGCATGCAAACTGAGATGGATCACAGGCCTCGCAAAATAAAACAGTCTTTGCTTGTTTTGATTTGTTTAGGACCAGCTAGTAACCCTAAGGCAATGTCTATGCCAAACCATGCGCGAGAAAAAGATTTAACGTGTTTACAAATCTTAGGCCTCCTGAGAACTGCTCGGGTGAGATCAGACGCCAGTGTTTGAATTTTAAATGAATGTTACTCATTGCATAGGGGGGAACGGGAATGGCGTGCAAAAATATCTTGGAAGATGGGATGCCTAGACTAAACGGTATTTTCCTTTAGTGGTTTCCGAAGTTTAAATATATAATTAATTTCCATGCTGATTGGCATCATGAGGCCCGGAATTAACCGGAAGTGATCTGAACATACAGCCACGCAATCTCTAAAATGGCGCTGCTCAGCAGGTCCCAGCGAGACACCTCACAGTGAGTGACAGCGATGATGGCTCTCGACATCTTAAACATATGCTTGCACTTTGGCCAGGCCATGTGTTGCAAAGGCATGTCTCAAATCTACAAATAGGAGGGGGAAGGGTAGTGCACATTTTAAAGCGACAGCAATGACTGTGAACTGGGTGTAGTTAAATTGCTAGATGGCCGTTGTGCTCCAAATATGTCAGGCCCCGTTCAGGAGGCCTTGAGGCAAGCCGGGGCTACTAGGCCACAACCGTGGTGGCCGAGTCCCTAAACCACTGCGGTCGTGGGGCCTGTTGTACTATGCGTCTGCAAACTGGGCCAAGCACAGCCCTTCCATACTTGGCTCTCGGTGGTTGCGAGGGAGAGCAGTCGCGGGCTCCTCAGGGACGTTAGTATGGGGTAAGCAGCACGCCCCTCGGATAGCACAATAAGAGCAATGTCCGATTGGTGCTTCTCTATGTATGAAAGACAAGTGCTTTATCACACAGCAAACATGGAATTATATCACCCATGCAATAATGAAGGGATACCCGACTTACAGCTGTGAATCTTTATGCTTCCAGGGGCCTTTTTCACTCAGCTACCTCCTTCACCTGTCCACTGTGGTCACCCCTTTCTGTATGCCCCCCCTTCAGGTCAGGAGTTCAGGGTACTGCCTATGGGTTGTAGCTCGTACCTTCGACCCTGTTTGGTCTTAGCACTCAGACTCCTAGCCTAGGCCCTTTTAGTCTCGCTCCCAGTTTCTCTATGCCCACAGGTGAAGTTTCTTTGTCGCAGTGGCCCCGGGATGCTACCTTTGACACACAGTGACACGAAGCAACAGCTCCCCCCGGCATCGCTCAGATCACTTGGTCTTCAGGACAGATCCCAACTCCACATCACACTTTGTCACTGCAGCAGTCACACAGTCCACTTGTGGGGCATACAGGCCATGAGCAGGTGCTTATCCCGGCTTCGAAAGGCCCAAGATTCTGGCACACAGCTCAAGATGCCATGGTAGCTTCCACAAGGATCAATGACAAAGCACACACTACCCAGTCTGGCAGTACCACAATTTCTTCAGCACAGCTGCTTAGCGAGTCTCTGTCAGATGGTCCCTACACCAGGGTCAATGACAGCAGGTCCCTTCCATGATCACCTCCTCATGTAGGGTTGGCAATTCCCTCCCTTCGTCACAGGAAGAATTTCTTGGCCACCAGGCCAATCCAGGAAATCCTCCTTCAGATCAGACTTCAGGCGATGTTCTCTCACCTCTGGGAAGTTAGCTGTCTGTGAGTAACCAACCTTACTTTGGTAGAAGAGACCACAACAACGAACACTTATGGGTCATCAGCTCTCATAGTCACCTTGATTTTGCGGACAGAGGATGTGTATTCCAGATCTGCTTCCTTAGAACTAGTTTGGGTCAGTTGCCCTTTCATGCACCCTGGCCAGACCCCCTCCCAGCTACCTGTAAAGAATGCCTGCCACTTCAATCCTCACTATATTTTCTGGTGTTCCCCACTCTCATCTAGGAGATGGCAGCAATATACACATGTAGTTTGTGGAAAGCAAACTGTTGGGATGGAAAAGTCCCTTGCGTGGTGAGGGACCTGTACTCCTGCCCTGAGTACCTAAGCTGTAACGATGTCTGTGTCCCTTGTGCTGATTTTTGTTGTCATGGGCAAACATGGATCACACGTGTGCTCCATGACATAGGCCTGTCTCGATGATTGCGGCCTTGTTAGACCGGAAGGACCACCAAAGTGCTATTCTCATATGGTAAAAGGCTCTTGGCAGGAGTTATGTTATGTTATGTTATGGTAGCTTATATAGCGCATGGCTACCCCAGCAACGGGGCGTCCCAGCGCTTGCAGACAACCAAGTACGCAGCAGCCACACCATGGTATAGGAAGAGAGTCCGGCCTAAAGAGTTGAAAATAGCCAGGTCTTAATTTTCTTTCTGAAAGCTAAATGATTTGTGACAACACGGGCTTCAAGTGGAATTGTGTTCCACAATTTCGGGGCCAAATATCTAAAAGATCGGCCTCCGGCTCTGCACCTCCTGATCATAGGAATGTGGGCCAGAGTCAAGTCAGCAGAACGAAGAGCCCGGGTGGGGACATATAGAGAACCCAAATTCTGCAGAATTTTAGGGCCCGAGGAATACAAAATTTTGTGGATAAGGCAAAGAGCCTTGAATTGAATACGCTGCTTTACAGGCAGCCAATGCAAATGATGAAGGATAGGAGAGATATGACAACTTTTGGGCAGTCCAAACAGACTACGTGCGGCCGCATTCTGAGCTCTTTGAAGTCTATGAATTGTGGATTGATTGGAGCCCAGCATAAGGACATTGCAGTAGTCGATGTTTGACAGCACCATAGCCTGAATGATCGTCTGACGGACTTGGGGATTGAAGAATCCCAGAATGGGTCTCAGAGACCGTAAACGGCCGTAACACAGACCAGCTACTTTTTTGGCGTGGGAGTCAAGGTTTAGTTGATTATCGACCATGATACCCAAGTTTTTAACTTCCTTCTTAGGGGTGGGTGCAGGCCCCAATGCAGATGGCCACCACTTGTCGTCCCATTTTAGGGTCTCCTTACCAACCAGTAGCACCTCGGTCTTAGATGAATTAAGCTGGAGACGATTTTCAGTCATCCAGTATGCAATGGCCGATAGATCTTCTTGGAATTTAATTTTGTCGGCATTGGTGTCACTGGAGAAGGAGAAGATGAACTGTGTGTTGTCCGCATAGGATGTTAGTTTGATGTTATGGGCCCTAGCCAGAACGGCTAGGGGGCGGACGTACACATTAAATAACGTGGGGCTAAGTGCGGACCCCTGGGGGACGCCATGTCCCAGTGGGAACCTTCCTGATTTATACGGTGGAGCGTGCACCTGGAAGGAGCGGTCCTTCAAAAATGAGGCGAACCACTCTAGGGCTCCATCTCGGACCCCGATCTCCCACAGTCTTCTTAAGAGGATCTCATGGGAGACCGTGTCGAATGCTGCACTCAGGTCTAACAGAACCAACGCTGCAGTGCCACCTCGGTCTTGCACCTCCCTCAGTTGTTCCGTAACGGCTAGCAGGGCCGATTCGGTACTATGATTCGCTCGGAAGCCATTTTGAGAGTCATCTAAAATACCATTGGCTTCTAGATAGTTGATCAGAGTGGAGTTTACATGGGATTCCGCTATCTTGGATAGGTAAGGTAGCAAAGATATTGGCCGGAAATTTTCCGGCTTGGAAGGATCTAGAGTAGGTTTTTTTAAAAGAGGAACGACTTTAGCGTGCTTCCAGGATCTAGGTATTGTGGTAGATTCCAGGGTTTTATTGATCAAATTCCGACCTTCTGACAAAATCGGATCCTTATGACGTCGCGCCATTTCGGGTTTTACAGGATCCTCAGGGGAACCGGATTTGATTTTAACAGTTAATCTATCCATTTGGTCTGCAGAAATTGGTGGGAGGGTGTCGAGAGAGTATGGGAGATCTTGTAGTGACTCAGCTGTGGAAGAGTAGGAGCTTGCAGCGTTTGAGGGGAAGGATTTAAGTAGCACGAGCGCAGTGGTGGCAGCATACCATGTAGTGATCAGTAGAGGTGAACATGCCTTTCTACCTGTGCCACTGGAGTGAGGCCTCACTCATGTAGAGTTCTGCTGCTGTGCAGTTAACACACCTTTGGCCTACATCAAGTTAGTATGTAGAGATGTGCAATGCATGTGTTGCATGCATTTGCTCTATATATGTATGACTGTGAATGGTACAATACATGGAATTATCTGGGCTTCCATTTGAGGAGACTTAGAGCTGATTGGAGGTGCATTAGGAGGCAGAGGAATTCCCCCAGACAGATTTGTGGACTGCCTATGAGAGGGTGGGACACACACTGGAGGAAGAAGAGCCAGGCTCTTCAGTGCACTTCAAACGGTGGTCTTTGATTCATGGAGAGGTCACTGAAAAGGGGCCTGGGCACATCTCAGGAAGGAGATGGGACTGATAAGAAGACCTTAGAGAGTAGGGTTGAGACCCTGGGGTAACCTTTTTATACACATATCACTGTGGCTGACATCCAGATGTGAACCTCCTGTCACTCACATAGCCTGTGTTGTGGGGCTATCAGATTTGCAGTCGCTGCTGCTCTGACAGACTGCTTTCTGGACGAAGAGCAGAAGATAGGGCATTTCAAAAGTAAGCAGACCCCGAACACAAACTTCAAGGACTCAGACAATAAATCACACTTGGTGTCTGTAAATATATGAAAGGGAGCTCAAGGGCCCCAAAATTGTCAAGCATCCAGTCGGTCTGTGCAAGCAGAAGAAGCTCTGCAAGACTTCTGCCTGTGACCAGGGTTGGAGGCTAAAGCCTGCCAGTCTCCCGGCTGGGTGAGTGGCATTACCCAGGGATATCCAAGACGTCTGCCCCTGGAGCCTGAAGCACCAGTGCCTGCCTGCTTGTCTGTCAAGACCTGTGTGCCCTGTGGGGAAGAGGAAAGAGCTGGAGGGAACGAGGTCCTGTGTGAGATCCTGGTGACTGGATCCCTGTAGCGAGGTGTGATGAGACAACTGATGCATCGATCAGGTCCTCAACTGTGGGGATCTCCAAGAAGTTGGCCGTGGTCAGCATCATTGCTGTGCCAGCTGGGCCGTAGCCTGTGTGTGTGGTTAAGTTGGTGATCCTGTATGGCAGGTGGGCCGCTGTGAAGGTTACTGCTGTGCTGATTGGGCTGTGGCCTGTGTGTGAAGCGAAGGACAAGGACTGTTGCAAAGTTCAAACCATCATCATGAGGAAAGGCCGCCATGGTGACTCATGCAGGCCTGAAGCTGACTGAGGATCAGAACCAGAGCGACCTACACCCCACCTGTGGGAAGGATCAGAGGAACTTACTGTCTCACCGGAGGAAGCACTGTGGACGCCCAGACACTACCCTGGCTGAGCCACGAGAGCTATCCACCAGGAGCAGCTGCTGCCGCCCCCACGTAGAGACTCCAGTCACACCATCCTCACAGGAGTGGGTAATACAGATTGCAGGGCCGGAATGCCCCTGGGGAACTTGTTCTACTACATAGCACTTTGGGCGCTGGAACACTTTTTACTTTTATCAAAGTCAGAGTGGGACTCATGAGACTCAGACTACTAGTGGGGCCTTACCTGAATATCGCCTATAGTGAATGGAGAATACCCACTACTTTTAGGGAGAGGGAAGCCGACTCGGAGTCCTGCCAACTGAACACTAGAGTCCTGACCTCAAGGGGCTGTGTGTATTGTTTGTGTATGCTGTACTTCACTGTGTTTGAATATTTTAACTACTTCTGTCATTATAGAAAGTGTTTGACTGGGCAATCATTTATTGTTGATATTGACTGTTCTTTGAGTTATGAGCTTCTGTCCACCACCCCCTACCTACCTCCACCCATGCTGAGAAGTTTGGGACTCTTCGACCCACCCTACCACTAAGAGTCAAGTGCTGAATGGGAATTTGGCCCAGTTGCTCAAGACCTATAGAGGGTCGCACCCCGGGACAACAGGAGTAAAAGCCTTCAATCCCTACAGTTGGGCCCAGTAGCTTTTGCTTGCCCCATGGCCCTCTGAACGGTGTTCTGACCCAACCTTTCCTCCATCTCATACTTTGGCCCAGGCTGTGGACTTCCAGAATAGAACCCCAGGTCTGCATCACTCGTGCATGGCACACTATCATTCCTAGCCCACACACATGTACAATACATTGGATTTCAAATTCTTTGTGAGCAGAGAAACTTCAGATTAGTGGGCTGTAAGCGCACATTTATGCCTCACAGGTAAAAAGACTTGTTACTATAATTCATCAAGCACGGTTCACTGCAATCACCACACTCTATGAATGAAACCCACAACAGCGACGGTAGTCCTCTGTCACTATCAGGGTGCACTTGGTGTGTGCCTTCCGGTTCAGGACAAGGTACTGAACCTATCATTGTCAAAGGCCAGGCCTAGCTCAACAAGTGCAAGTGGGATTAGTGTGCGGCATGGCCAAAATACAAAACCCAGGATCACAGGTACATTTTGTTCGGGTTGCGCAGACCAGGGAACAAAACCGTATTTCATGCAGTGGACATTCTTGCTCCAACTGTATGACACACCTTATTTTAGGCTTATAGGTGTGAAACAAAACTGTTGTTCTGGCCTACTTTACATAAGCCGTCACAAACAGGCCAAATTCTATATTTTAAGGTGTTGCAGCACTTGTTGTAGATATTGTGGTGCATCAATCAAGTCTGAGGGTATAACACAGATAAGATAGTTGAGCTGTTTATTACACTTACAACAAAGATCTGTGTTTGCAACCTTCTAGTCACAAGTTTGAGCATTATAACATGAATAATAGGGTTATTATTCCTGCTGCAGAGCACTGGATGTAATAATCATTAAAGCAGCAGGTAGTGGTAGCCAGTGATCTTTGATAATGGTGGGGACACAACCCCAGGCTCAATTGCACTGCAGAAGCCAGCTACACTTCTTGCATGTGGCTAAAGAGGGCATTTTAAAAATTACTAAAAATCAGTGTGGACATTAATTGGATACAAATAAAATTAGAGGCCCTATTACCTGCTGGGAATGCCAAGCACAGTTACCATTTGCCGAATCTAATCCTGCAATGGCAAAAAACAAAGTAGTTAACCATCAGGCAGTAATAAAGGGGGGACTAATTAACGCACGCTCCCTAGTTAAACATGCACTTGACATCAGAGAGCTAATCACTGAAAATGATTTTGACTTTCTATGTATTACTGAAACATGGTTAAAAGAAGACTGCAACCCAGATATTGCAGTTGCTCTGCCCCCTAACTACACCATCTGTAGGAAAGATATAGAGGATGGTAGGGGAGGAGGGGTGGCTATCATTCATATAGATAAACTACAATGGAAGAATTTTACCTTACATGCGCTCAAGGGAGCAGAAAGCCTCGGCGTCTGCTGCGCCATAAATGGATCATCTTCATTTTCTGGAGCCTTAATCTACCAACCCCCAGGCAACAGCAGTACCTTTCTGGACTCATTAGGGGAAACTCTTAGTCAAGTTCTGCTTAGATATGTCAATTTTACAATGCTTGGAGATATAAATCTACACTTAGAAAGTGGTAATAACCCTGGGGTCACCACCTTCTTGGAAACAGTCACTTTCCTTGGCCTGAACCAACTAGTTAAGGGGCCGACGCACAGGGCAGGACATACGTTGGATGGAGTCTGTTCCAACTTCACCTTACTTCGCATAGAGGCACCTATCCAGCAGGTTTGGTCAGATCACCACTTTATTCCCCTGGCCATCCTAATATCCAAGACGGCACAAACAGCCATGAACAGCCCTATACGGGAGCCGAGGCTTAAATTGCATTTGCTTACCACCAACGCCAGCTTGCCCATAATTGCCCAAGAAAAGATACCAGCCCTTACTGGGGAGCCAGCAGAGGATTCCCACCGCTTCCACACGTGGATGACGACCATAAGTGAGGAATTAATTCCTTTAAAGCACACTACTAGAAGGGGCAAAAGAAAATCCCATAACGATCCATGGTTCTCTAAAGATCTAGCAAAGCAACATCTACACTGTAAACAATTAGAATGTAGATGGAGAAGGGGCTATGAGATAGCCAACTTACATATTTTTAAAACCCATAAGAAACAATATCATTCAGCTATCAAATTAGCAAATAAAGATTACTTTGGGAATAGAATAGCTATGGCGAAGGAAAACCAAAAAGAGATATTTGCGATCGTAAAATCTCTTATCGACCCTAAAGCCCTACACTCAGAAGTCACTCCCTCTCAAACTCTTTGTAATGATATTGCAATATTTTTCGAGGATAAAATCAAGAACGTTCAAAAAGATTTTGGAACTCCAAGCTCACAAGATTCTGTCAACGAACATGAGTTGGACCACAGGAATTATAGGCCTGTTCTTTACGCCTTTCAAACTGTCACTCTATCTCAGACACACAAAGCCATCTTAGCATGTAAATCAGGTTCGCCATTGGACGCATGCCCCCCAACGATACTACATCATATCATAGACATAGTGAATCCTGTGATTAATGATATTGTGAACTCCTCGCTTTCGTCCGGCATAGTGCCCGATGAGTGGAAATTTGCTATTGTAAAGCCACTAAAGAAAAAACAAAATATAGATCCTTCTAATCTTTCCAATTATAGGCCCATATCTTTACTGCCAATTTTGGGTAAGATTACAGAAAGAATGGTCTATAAGGAACTCTCTAATTTTGCAGAATCAGCTCAGATCTTCCACCCTCGACAATCCGGCTTTCGCCCGAAACATTCCAGGGAATCTGCTCTACTGGAGATATCTGACACTCTGAAATTTATCACAGACAATGGCAGGAAGGCAGTGCTGATCCTTTTGGATTTGTCGGACGCTTTTGATACTATGTCTCATAACATACTCTTGGCCAGACTAAAATCTTGCGGCATTTCCAACACGGCACTGGCCTGGATCACATTCTTCCAGTCCAATCGGAGGCAAGCAGTCTCCCTTGGCACCTTTCTTT
This sequence comes from Triturus cristatus, assembly GCF_964204655.1. Lineage (NCBI taxonomy): Eukaryota > Metazoa > Chordata > Amphibia > Caudata > Salamandridae > Triturus > Triturus cristatus. Next base: position 565,615,537 of record NC_140590.1, read on the forward strand.
CCTCAGAACGTACCATCACCACGGGTGTCCCCCAGGGTGCCTCACTTAGTCCACTTCTATTTAATATATACATGGCCCCGCTCATCTCCCTCATTTCGGCTTATGGGATCAAAACAACATCTTACGCTGACGATACTCAGCTGGTCCTGTCCCTTGGTAAGAACTCCACAGAGGTGGAAGAAAATTTCAAAGCCTGTCTTACGGCGGTCATCAAATGGATGAAAAGCAATCACCTCCATTGTAACACGGATAAGACAGAAATCTTACTAATGGGGAAAGATAACCCCTTTCAACCAAAGGATTGGTGGCCGGAAGAGGCAGCAGCACCTCCATCTACTGTGGAGGTAGCTAAAAACCTGGGGGTGTGGTTTGACTCCTCACTCTCCTTCAAACCCCATACACTCAAGGTGGTGGGTACATGCTTTGGCCTAATTAAAACCATGAAAAAATTATTTGATTTGATCCCGCTTGCTGCGAGGAAAACAGTGGTAGTGGCATTAATACTTTCAGGTCTAGATTACTGTAGTAGCCTCCTGGCAGGGGTCAACAAATCAACCCTGAGGAGGCTACAGGTAGTGCAACACGCAGCAGCCAGATTAGTCTTAAAACTTCCCCGTAGAGCGTCAGCCTCAGCAGCTCTGTAAACTCTTCACTGGCTCCCGTTACACAAGAGAATTCTATTCAAACTCCTGGTTACCACCTTCAGAGCTACTCACCGACTAGGACCAGTATATCTCTCCACAAGATTTACACCATACACTACAATGAGGACACTTAGATCTACATCTGCAAACCTTCTCAAATTGCCTGGTTCAAACTTAAAACTAGAGGAGGGAAATCTGCTACTGTGTTAGGTGCAAAGGCTTGGAATTTTATTCCAAACAAATTGAGATCGATGGAATCTGAAATGCAGTTCAGGAAGGCCCTAAAGACCTGGATCTATGGAACACCTGACAAATCCTGCCTTGCCCTCATCTAGGTCTTCATTCTCCACTGTTAAGCTCGTTATCTGTATGGCGCCAGGAGGCTCCTTTGGGAGTGACAGTTTGCACTTTATAAATGCCATATTTCATTTTACAGCACAATTTCACACATATTTGCAAAAACAATCACAGGTTCTGCAACAGTACTTGTGAAATATTACAGTGCCTTAACAATGTGCATGTAAAGCCTAACCCATACCCTTCCGGGGGATGTTAGGGGTTCATCCTCCCCGAGAATATGTTTTGGAAATGGGGCATAATGCTCATTTTTCAGCAGCTTTCACCGAACACATGTCTAAATAGCTATAGACTCCCGAGCAACCCTTGTGGAAGTGGCTAAGTATACTTGTTCCCACGTCATCTCATCACTCTTTTGGCCCACCTAAGCTCGCATGTCCACGAGGTGCGCTCAAGTGGCTCTGCTGACAGGCATTTTTTTGGTCCTAACCTGTCCGCGGTCTTTCTCTTGCCTCAGGTCCCCCGTCCCCAGCGCTGGAGTTCGCCCCTCCCTCTCTTCGAGTAGCAGCTGCCGACGGTGAAGACAGTGATCCATTTTAGGTTCTGCACAAGCCATGGAAGTAGTCGGGTGCTGTGAGACATCCTTGGTGTGTGTGCGGGCGTGCGGGGTGTCAGGGTTGAAGGGGGACAGGGGACTGTTAGTGGTATGTGGAGTGGGAGCTTTGTGCATTATAGCTGGACTGTGACGAGCTGGTGCATGCCTGGAGTGTGGTCGAGCTTGGTGATATTGATGGCACCCAGTGCGACTTGTAGCCTTCGTAAAGTGTTCAGAAATTACTTCAGAAACTTATGTTGCTCTGGGATTTTGATTAAAAAGTATGGCTGGGGGCGTGGCTTGCTGCCGACGGGAATTGCCGCTCAGTAGCGAGGCTCTGCAGCGCCACTTCCGCAATATCCTGAATATTCGTGCCCGAGGCCCCGACCTGTGATATAAGGTGTTCCTTGTCGTTCTGAGGCTCCCGCCGACCTGGCTGCGAAATCTGGGGCCGATCGGAGGTGGGGCCGAGACGCGGTGCCTTTCCCCGAGTGCTGGACGGGGACTGGGCTGGGAGAGACGCTGCCCTGACGGACACAACGCCTACACGAGGCCGTGGCTGCGGCCTGGTGTCTCCGGGAGGTGGAGCTCTGAGGCTCGGCGCCTCCATCACTGCGGTAGCTTGTTCCACAGGGTCCGGTTGCCGCTCCTGTGCCCCGGGGCTTCCAGCTGCTGCAGGGGGCGGAATTGAGGAGACGCCGCAGCGGAGCTCCGGACCTGGCGTGTCGGCCGCTACGCAGCCTGAGGGGGACGTGCCCCGCCTGGGGAGTTGACGGAGTGAGGCTGCTGCGGCGATCGACCGCAACCGGAGGTAGGATCGGGGAGCTTGGCGCCGTCATTGACACAGTGGTGGGACCCGGTGCGAGCTGACGGGCGCTCCGCCGGATCGCCATCCATACACTTTGGTGGCAGAGGTGCTGGCCCAGCGGAGAGAAGAGGGACCAGACTGCTGCCCTGACGTGGCCTGGCCTATACATTGTGGAGGTCCTCCCCGGAGGCTGGATGTCCTGCTGAGGCCTGAACGACGGCGGTTCCGGCGCAATTGGCGCGCGTGCCCCGAGCGGCGAGGGCGATCCTCTGGCTCCTCTGCCCAGGCAGTCCGATCCGGGTTGGTGGATAATACCCAGGGGAGGCGGGGGCACTCCGGGAGGGGCCTAACGACTACACAGCGCCGCTTAACGTACCCTGAGGGACCGGCTGGGAGGTCCGCGACTCCCCGCTCCTGCGCTGTTGTGGGCCTTGGACGCCGGCGATACATGGCCCGTGGGACTGGAGGGACGACTCTCAAGACGGTTGGGCACTGAGGCTGCTCGACGGTCGGCGACGCCTGGCTTTTCCGGGGTGGCACTGACGGCTGGAACGCAACACTACTGAAGAGGCGACTCGAGTGGGCGGAGAACGGAGGCCTGCCACCGTCGTATTCCATTGCTAGGTGTTTGGGCCGAGAGGGGTGTCCCGGCGGCTGGGGTGTAGCCAGCGAAAGCCGACAGGCCGGGTGGAAGTCTCCACCGCAGGCGGCGGGGAATAGCGGCTGTGCCCTATAGCTGGGGTGCGTCCCCTGAATTGTGACCATGCCATCTGGGCGGTGCAGCAAAACGGCGACACAGACTAAACTGGAGAAATTCGCATGGCAACACCAGCAGGGCGGTGAGCGGGTCGGGACGCCAGCCTCGGACGGCAAGACAGAACCGACGAATAAAGACCTCCTGGATGCTATCACTGCGGTCAAGGCGTCCCTTGAAACTCGGATCGATACCGTGGCCACCAATGTGGGTCTGATTCGTGAGGATGTGAGAAAAATCGCCGACCGCATGGGGGCAGTGGAAAGTGTCACCAAAGAACTGTCCAGCGACACTGGCCTTCTCAAACGTGAGGTCGCTGACCTGCGTGCCTCACATTAGGTACTTGCCCAGCAGCTGGACGACTATGAAGGCAGGATGCGGCAGAATAATGTTCGAATTATTGGTGTCCCAGAGCGGGCGGAGAGACAGGCAGTGGACCTCTTTGTCGAGGACTTGGTCCTCACACACCAGCAGCCTCGAGGGCTCTCAAAGTGTTTTTCAATTGAAAGAGCCCATCGGGTGCCGGTGGTCGCCCTCGACCGCGGGCCCCTCCTCGACCACTTCTTGACCGAGTGTTTAATTTCCGTGACCGAGACATTATTCTTCAAACGGCGAGGGCGGCTCCGCCTGTCATGGTTGAGAACAGCAAAATCACGTTCTTTCCCGATTTTACCCTAAGAGTCCAGAAACAAAGACGCAGCTTCCTGGAGGTAAAAAAGGCTCTTCGTGAACAGGAAGTCAAGTACGCAATGATGTTCCCTGCCAAGCTGCGGGTGGAGGCCGATGGCAAATCGTGGTTCTTTACGCGCCCGGAGGATGCTTGGGACTGGCTGGAGGGCTGGCGCACTGTGGACAAACGGAAGAAAAGGGGGCCATCGGCGTCAGATATGGCCGACGATTGGCGCCAGCAAAGGCGTTCTCCCTCACGCTCAGACTCTGATGCCCCGGGCCCTGCTGGGGAACCCTAACTCTGGACGTTGGTAAGAGGGTATAGTGTTTTGTATGGCCACGACGGAACTCCCCGGAATGTGTCAGAAGTGGACTCATATTTTTACAATGATAGGGTATCTAGAATGTGGGGGCCCAGAGATGTGGGGAGTGTTCACCCCTTTGGTATGTTGTCACTCTGGGCCCCCGATGCAGACATTGGGGGGAAGATAGCCTGGTTTCCACAATCGTAGAGTGGCTTTCCTCAAAGGTGTATGTATTCGTCAGACCTGTTTTCTATATAGACATGGGTGCGACTCCTGCCGCTATGATGGGGCTAGTTAAGAGGGGCTCTGGCGATCCAAGCAGTGCTAGTCATTTTCGTTCCTAGTGGGGAGGTGGTCGGGGGGGGAGGGGACGAATCCTATGCGATGTCAGCTGATATGAGGGGAGTGGGGCGGCACACGTTTCCTCGAATTGTTTAGGGGGGGCGACAGGCGCTCTGCATGTTGGGGGAGGCAGGCGGTTCTAGTCCCGTTATGCAGGGAGGCAGGGTGGGAGATGCCTTTTTAGGGGTATCGCTTGGTTTGAGTGGGTTTGATTGGGGGGTTGTTCTCTATTGTTTTTTGCAGCAGCACTAAATGGCATTCTTTATCAATGCTTGGCACGGAGTAATCACCTACAGGCTCCTGGTCTCCTCTCCTTTGTCTTCATGAAGGGCGTGGGGGCGGCTGGTGCTGTATTCAGGGTGGGGGCTAATGGACCTCTATGCGATGGGCACTCCGACCATTCACGCAGGTTACTGTTGGGATCCTATGGCTATTACTCAGGGACTTAGCCTAATGACCTGGAACGTAAATGGGCTGGGCGACAAAATCAAACGGGGTATAGTGCAACAATCTATCCATCGACACCGATTAGACGTGGTGTTGCTACAAGAAACACACCTCATAGGTAACTCCTGTCAGGCCCTGGACCGAAAAGGGTATTGTATGGTAGTGCATTCTGGCTTTACCTCGGGATCCAGAGGGGTGGGGATCCTCCTACGTAAGGGTTGCCCCTATGTGATTCACACTGCTCGGACTGAACCGCAGGGTAGGTATGTTGCTTGTTCAGGTAGCTGGGAGGGAAGGGTCCTCAATTTGCTCTCAGTGTACGCGCCACCGGGCCTTCAATGCCAGACCCTAGCAGATGTGGGGACGCTCTTGATGACCTTGGCGGAGGGGGACCTGGTGGTGGGCGGCGACTTTAACTTGATGATGATCGGGGCCGTAGATCGCACGCCGCCCCGACGGGACGCTCAGCAGGGCTCGCCACTGCGCAATTTTACAGACGCGTTCGGCCTGGTGGACATCTGGAGATGGTCACACCCCCGAGACACACTCTACACTTTTCAATCTGGCGTTCATGTGGCAGTCACTCGCGGCTTGACTACCTGTTCACACAGGCGCAACATATTCAACACTTCACTGAGTCCACGAGCCTAGCACGGGGGATATCCGACCACTCCCCGGTAAAGTCTATCTTTGGGGCCAGCAGGCTACGGCAGCCTGGCCCCATCATGATTCAGCCCTGGTTGCTGGAAATCCCGCACATTAGAGATTCCTTGCGGCAAGACACAGATCACTATTTTGATGAAAACACGGGGTCGGTGGCGTCGGCGATAACACTATGGGTCGCTTACAGAGCAGTTATCAAGAGACGGGCGTTGTCCACGATTGCAGGACACAAGACTGAACGTAGGCGGCGAGTTAGCGAATTGGAGGCAGAGATATTGCACCTCGAGCGCGGGGTTTCGCATACCCCTACCCACGAGACCCAACACATACTTAATGTCAAGAGACAGGACTATAGGCAACTGCTCTTGGAAGATGCCAACCAACGCGCCCTAGCTACCCGGCACAGAATATACGAGCTGGGTGAACGCAACGGTAAATTGTTGGCATGGCTGGAACGTAAGGAATTGGCAGCGCGGTGGGTGGGCGCTATCAAATGGTCGGATGGTGTGCTAATCACGGACCTTCAAAACATTGCCGAAATGTTTGCAAACTACTATGAGCAAATATATACTCCGCCGCAGAACTCGCAGGCACGATGGGCGGCAGACCTCCTTGCCACTATTGACATGCGCTGTGTTTCCCAGCAAGATAAGGAGGCTCTGGAGGTGGACATTTCAATTGAGGAGATTCAAAAAGCCATTTGAGATGTGCGGTCCGGCAAGGCCATGGGCCCCAACGGAATCCCGATAGAACTCATGAAATCGATGGCTCTGAAGCTTGCGCCCCACTTGCTGAATTTATACAATGAGTGCTACGAGACTGGCGTCCTCCCACCCGATATCCGTACCGCCACCATAGTTGTTATCCGCAAACCCGGTAAACCAGAGGACGAGTGTGCATCGTACCGACCCATTTCCCTGATCACAGTCGAGGCCAAGATTCTGGCCAAACTGCTGGCCAATCTTCTGCTTCCATATCTCACTGCACTGATCCACCCGGACCAGTCGGGATTCATGCCAGGCCGTAATTCTGCTCGTAATCTGCGCCGTGTGCACGGGGCACTGGGCCGTGCTGCAACACTTCAAGAAGAAGCACTTTCGCTTGCGCTCGATGCCAAAATGGCGTTTGATACGGTGGCGTGGGAGTAGGATGGATCTGACTGCTATACAACTCACCTATGGCCCATGTGTCACTAAACAATCACCGTTCGAGCTCCTTCTCCCTAGGTCGTGGCACGAGACAGCGCTGTCCACTGTCGCCGCTCCTTTTTGCCTTGGCACTAGAGCCACTCGCGGTCTGGATCCAGAGTGACCCTGAAATCACGGGACTTAAATGGACGGCAGACCATGAAGACCGTATTTCTTTATATGCAGACGATATTTTGTTGTACCTGGCTTCCCCGGCGCGCTCGGTCCGTCGGGTACTTCATATTTTTCATATATTTGGGGCCCACTCGGGGTACCAGATCAACTGGTCCAAATCCCAGATGTACCCCCTCTGGGGCGACCCACCGCATAGCCCTAGGGGGTATACCATTCCGGTGGCATTACAGGGCTTTCAATACCTCGGCATCTTCATAACATCGGACCCATCCCTATTTCATGAGCGAAACCTAGTGGGCCCATTGCAGCGGTTCAGAACAGATGTGGGCCATGGGAAGACACTGCCCCTCACACTCTTGGGCCGGGCAGCCCTTTTTAAGATGCTAGCCCTCCCCCGTTTTCTCTATGCCCTACAAAACACGCCCATCCCAATTCCAGAATCCTATTTTTTGAAGATTGAAGCAGCGCTGCGCGGTTTGTTGTGGGATACAGGGCCGCCGCGTATCGCAATGCAAAAACTGACAATGGGCTGGTACGACGGTGGGATCGGACTGCCGAACTTACGCCTTTACTACCAGGCAACACAGTTGATCGCAGTCAACCAGTGGGTGTTCGGGTCTCATGATGATCCTAGCTTCCGTACTGACCGCTGGCTTTTGGGGAAGGTAGGTTATAATTAGGGCTCCCGGTTTTCCGTATTTACGGATTTATACATATAAATACAGACGGAAATCGATATTTCCTTTGTCTGTATTTATATTTATAAATGGTAAAATACGAGTAAATGTTGCCGCGCTAGTCTCCCGCCTCCCGATTCCTGCAAGCAAAAACCCGATGCCTCTGGGTTTCAGCTGACAGGGCAGTATTGTGTAACGTGCTAATTCTTTCAGCAATAGTCGGAGTGGCGATGCAGGGGCTCTAGAAGGGGGGATAAACCAACAAAGCCTCATTACTACTGGTGAGGGGCATGCTTTTGTTTTTGATAAAGCCTCTAGCTGTTTGAACGTGAGTTTCTAATGCTACTACTTCTCAAAGGTTAAATGCTTTTTTCAGCCAGGCACAGCTCCGTACTATACTTCATGTGGTTTAAGCATTAGAAAAATGTCGTAGCACTCTGTGTGTTATGAATTAACTTTTCCTATTAGTCAGGACGCGTAAAATAGATAGAAAAAAGTCTGCAATTATATCTGTATGCCTCATGGGCGTAGGAAGTGTGGGGGACGCGGGGATATATCCCCCCCAGATTTTGGAGTGGGGGGACAAGGGTGGGGGGACGAGGGGACAAAAGAATTTCCCCTCTCCCTGCTGTTATCGCAGGGCCATTAGCAAGCGAAAGCGCTACCTAATGGCCCTGCACTTGACCTGCCTGGAGTCAGAGGCCACCCGCCCTCTGCCTTTTGTTATGCTGCAGGAAGGCTCAGCCGTTCTGGGAAGGGCAGAGAACGAAGAAAAAATAAACGCTGTCTCTTTTCCTTCATGGCAAGGACCGTGTCCACTACTCCTGATCTGCCTCTGGCGGCTGCCCTCCTCTCTTTATTCCTCCATCTCTTTCTGTCTCTGTCTCGCTCCTGCTTACGTGCTGATTTCAAGAGGCAGCTCTTAAGGTACTTTCTCTTGCCTCTCCTTTTCTTTATTTGTTCCCCTGTGAAATTGATCCAAAAAAGGCTGAACACTTTGGCTGTAAATGTCCTCATTTTCTGACCGTTTTCTATTGAAAAGAAAAACCTCGGAATGGAGAGAACAAATAGTTAAATACCTAAATAAAGCAATACAGAGTGGACAGCAGACAGGTCAGACTGTTATTTACACCCACACACATTAGCGCCACTTTACAGAGTTTGCCAGTGAAAGCGCTACTTTCTTTTTATCTTCTTTCTTTGAACAACAATGTTTTCCCAGGGTGGGTAAGTGCGCCATTCCTAAAGGGACTGCAATACCTGGTTGATGGGTAGAGTGGAAACGTTTTATATGATCGTTTTCAACTTTTTAATTATTTTAGCTTATAAAATGCGGCTCTGTGTTTGGGGATGTGGTCTTTTTTAAACCAAACTGCATACATTTTGAAAGGATATAAGCAATGGACATTGAAAGGGGTCCCTTCCTGGTCCTGTAGCCATGTCTTGAACTTTTCAGGCAAAATCACTTACTGATTTCTGAATAATGAGTTTAAAACCGTTAAGGTAACCATGTTTTTTTCTGATTACAGTTCACATGCTTTGCTTATTCTTGCATTCCCTATGAGTGTTTGGTTTTTCCAGGGTGTTATTCATTTTTTTTCAGACAGCATTTTACTGTTGTCTAGTGCATAATTTGAATTTAGTCGCAGCACAATTGAGTTGTGCTGAAGGCAGTGCAAGTTTCTCTCAGTGGGGCAGTATGGTGTAAATAAATGTGGAAAAATACTAGCTGTAGCGTCGCCTTTTGCTTGTGGCAAAAATAAATATGGATAAATACAGAAAAAAAGCCCAAAAAATAAATATAGATAAATACAGACGGAAATGGCAAAAAAATAAATACCATAAAACCGGGAGCCCTAGTTATAATAGGGCATTGTACTCAAGCCCCAAAAATTTGGGCCTGACTGGCACCACGGCCCGGACGGTGGAAACATGGCACATGCTTCAGAGGCGCATGGGTTGGTTTGGGCGGCTGACAAAGGCAACCCCACTCTGGGAGCCGGATTGTCTGGGGAGACTGAGCACCTGCGCAGGTTTCGATAAATGGGACCTTATTGGTATCTCTACGGTGGGGGATGTATGGATTAAAGGCAAGAAGGCGTCCTTCGCGGAGCTTCAGCTTAAATACCAGCTTGCACCCTCAGAGTATTATCGATCTCTTCAAATTAGCCATGCTATCGACGGCGCCCTCCCCGCTGGTGCACCCCTTCCAGACTCCTCTCCTTTGGAGGACAGACTGTTGCTGGACCCAATGGACCGCAGGGCTATCTCCTTGACGTATAAAAAGTTAGTTAGTAATCGTACTGACCCAATGCGGAAATTACGAGCCAAGTGGGAGACAGATTTGGGAGAAATGGCTGACGAGGACTGGGTTGAAGCGCTAGCTTCCCCTCGGGAGGTGGCAATACCGATGCGACTCCGCCTAGTTCAGCTCAAAGTGCTGCACCGTGTGTATTTTGATGCCGCACTGTTGTGTAAATTGGGAAGACGTCCTGACGCGCTCTGCCTACGACAATGTCACCAGACTGGTACATTTCTACATATTCTATGGGCTTGCCCACTAATTCAGCATTACTGGATAGAAGTCACCCGACAGATGGCGAGGTCCGTAGTTAAGCCCATCGCCCCCTCTCCCCAGCTCTGCCTCCTTAATGTGTGGGACGATACAGACCTCACCCAGGCGGAGCAGGAGTGGTCGACGGTGGGGTAGGCCATTGCTAAAAGGAATATTGCCCAGAAGTGGGGGGTAGCCACCATGCTGCTGCTGCGCGGTTGGGCCACTGATATGGATCTAGCTATGGTGGCGGAGAAAACAGTCTACAAGAGTCGAGGCTGCCCTAGGAAGTGGGACCACAAGTGGGGACGGTGGAATAAGTATTGAGGGGACATCTGTATTTCTCCAACGGTGGAACTCAGAAGGGAGAGACAGGCTATCCTGGATAAAATGGGGGCAAGTGCGGTGACCTGAACTCTTAAGGCCATCACTCGTATACTGAGTGCGGGGGGGCCCATGATCCTAACATGTATATGTAACCACCTTTGTAATACGTTACTGACTGGCTTGTTTCAATGCTTACTGCCCTGGGGGTATCGCTGTCGTCTCCAATGCCCGAATGTATACTTTGCTTGTGTAGGTGCCGATTAAGTGTCATGACTGCTGCTATGTTATGGATTTTGTTCTCAATAAAAATGTTATTTAAAAAAAAAAAAAAGTATGGCTAACAGAGTTCCTGCATCGCTGTCTAAAGCTACTAGCCACAAGTTTTGAATATTTGGCACTATTTGGGATTATTACAGGTTACAAGGAGCCATTGGAAAAAATAAAAAACATGACAATAAAGAAATCAAGAAAGGGCAATATTTTTCCCCCTGAAAGTCCGATAAAATGAGGGAGGGGGGGTGCACATTGTAAACTGGCTCACATTTGATCCCTGGCTGCCTTGGAGCAAAGTCCCACTTTCTTTCCAAAAATCTCTTGAAAATGTACCCCCCACTGGTTTATTAGGAGAAAATAAATCCTTTCTTATTTCTCAAGAATCTTACACTCATTGATAATGCTTTAAGATCTATCTCTCTAGCAACATGCCATCAAGCAACAAACATGGCAAGAGATTCTCTAGTAGAGGCAAGATCACAGGTTCCAATAGCCAATATGGACTTTACTGTGCCAGATATTCATCCAGTACATTTAATTCTCTCTCTGAAGAACAAAGCAAATGAGAACCGGAGGCCTGTTGGAAATAGTTCTCTTCACAAAGGGACAATGGGTCTCCTGGGTTCCATACAAATTAATGATCTTTCAAATACTACAGATTTTCTGTTAAACTCCTGTGTCAATTTATATGGGGATTAGGTTCAAGTATCAAGGGCTCTCAACGTATTTCAAGGCATCTTGGACTCTATTTTAAAACTTTTAGAGAAATCAGTTTTTAATTCTGATCATATGTTGGAAACTTTTTCATTTTCAATTTTATATCAAACACGCTAGTGGGAATACCACATTTAATTGAGCAGGTACTAAGCCCAGTTTATGCATTGCAAAATGAGATCAGAGCTGTCCAAAAAGATCCTTCGTAGGGAAAGCATGTGGGCCAGTCAAGATGGGAAACCCTTGGTAAGTAAATAAATAAAGGAGGGAAAAGGAATGTTTTTGAGGGATACTCCCTTCGTTGGGTCTTTATGCAAGAGATAAAAAGCTTCACCAACCAACCCTCTATTATCTCCTGGGAATTCGAAAAATATGGTGCAGATCTAATATTATTCACTTTTTATAAGGATTCGAAGCTGCTTTAGTGGAGAATCATTCTAAATCTGAAATCTTGGTAGGAGCCCAATAGGGTTGTCAGAGCAAGCTTCAAGATCAAAGTCAAGTAAATTAAGGTACAAACTGGGGTAGGCAAGAAAAAGTAGAAGAACTAAGAAAAAAGGGAGCTGAATTAGATTTGAAAAATCAGAGGTGGAGGCAGTGATTCTCGAAAATAGAAACAATCTGGCTAATGAGCAATCTACAAATGTGGACCATATAAGAACTGAAGATATGAATCAGTCCTCCCACTCATTTCAAATGCATTTGTCAGTACAATTTAAAAGACTATCTTCAATATTACAAAGATATGCTTCTATGTATATGCTTCTCATCAGAAAGAGCTTTTGATCCAAAACATGTCTCTTCTCTCATTTCGTGCATCCTTGAATTTAGGGAAACATTTCCTGGGGACTTTATTCCATTAAATAGATCAAGACTATTATATTTGCTGCATATGTCTCCCCCATTACAATCTTTGATGTCTGCTGAACGAAAAGATTGACATTTATCATAAAAGTGACTTATTTAAAGGTGAAGTCGAATTTAGTCCAGTCTAGTACTCAGTATAATTCTGGGCGGTGACGATTTTTTTAGGAAAAAAGGTTTTAATGTATTTTCTGTTGATTCTCCATTAACTTTTTCTCCAGTTAATGTAGTTGCATATGCTGAGACATTTTGATTTAACCATGACATATCGGTGCCAGAATAGGAAATCGAGGGTGATTGCTCCCTTGCACCTAAAACCATGGCTAGTTCAGTGATGTTTCAAATCAGCATGGAGGGCAGACATATAAATACAAAAGATATAACCCCCCTTAAGTGAGAATCAAAATTTAGATTATTCATGGGCATGCTTGGTAAGTACTTTAAATAGGACCAATCCTGAAAATGGGAGACAGAGGCCTGTTTAGAGCTAAAAACTCTTCTCAGTTCTTGGACTTTGGCAGGGCTTCATAAAGGAAAAATTAAGCGTTTGGAGAAGTTGCATGAATCCATACTATGCCTCCAGGAGCCATGGGCAACTAAGGGGGATATTCTCAAGAACGTGTGATAATCATCGCAAAATTAGCTTAACTCAACTTTGCATATCGCAGTCTATCACGGGAAAATAACACTGTGTTAACATTGTATTCTCAACCCGGCGGCACCATGCGATAGTCCCAAGATAACGCATCAAATGACTGCACTAAAATCAATGTGACGCCGCAAAAATGCAAAACACCAATGCGAAAAAAGGTGCGATGCCCCAATTCGCGATACAAAAATCAGTGACAAGCAGCACTAGGCCTGCAATTCCCACGCATCATGCGGGAAAATGCACCATAAAAGTAGAGTGAAAAAACGGTGAGATGACAATGTACGAGCACAACCCCCATCCGTGACATAGAACAAATGACCATTGTCCCACATGAAATAGGCATCTCCTCACAGTCACATTGTACATTGACATGCTGTCTGCATGTAAACTCTGCCTATGTTGAAAAATGCATGGAACTCACTGTGAAACCGCATCTCCCCTTCACATTGCAGAGGGACAAGCAGCCCCTTCTGCACACAGACGTGTCATGACCATGAGCAATAAATTATGAAAGCATGGACGAATGTAGGGGCAGTGATTCCCACTTACGTACATGTTGCCCATTTTTTGGGACTTGAGTCACAGGGGGCATCCTTGCATCATGGTGGTACAAATCTGACCCCAAAAGGAGCCCTGTTGTCACCTGTAGGTCACAAATGGCAGCCAAAATGGAATGATTTTGGACACATGTGAAATACAGAAGAGTGGGATTCCCTACCAACTGTGACACACAGAACTGGCATGTCGAATACGTGACACCCTAAACAGCCTCCCTGCACACAGGTGACACACCCACCATCCATGAACAAATCCTAAAATTGTCAGCACTACATGTCGCACTCACACTTGTCTGAGTAATGGGCCTGTACAGATGAGTGACATGCACCCAAGGAATGTGTTATTGGATTGCTTTTATTTGCACATGCTGTGCCTGTGGTCATGTTGTACTGGCCCATGATTGCTAAGAACTGTCACAATGTGACGTGCTCATATGAAGAAATTGTCAATGATGATGTTCCTATGGGCTATTCCTGCTGCGGCTGCAGTGGGGTGTGGTCCCCCTGCCTCATCTTCATCATCACCGCCCAGTGCATCTGGCACTTGTATCCATGGGGCATTGCTGCCTACACATGTGTTGTGTAACACACAACAAGCAACGATCATCTTGTTCACGATGTCTGGGCTGTACAGGAGCCTTCCACCTATGACGTCCAGGCGCCTGAAACGTGACTTCAACACACCAAATGTGCTTTCCACGATGCCCCTGGTGCGTTTGTGGGCCGTATTGTACTGCTTCTGGGCCTGTGTGTTCGGGGCTCGGAGGGGTGTCATCATCCAAGCGCAGAGTGCTTATCCTTGGTCACCTGTGACAGTGCAGAGAGACAAGAGTCAATAGTTGGTTCTGTATGATGTGATGGCAGGCTCATTGGTTCATTGGTGTGTGATATGTGTGACTTTGTGATTCCTGTATGATATGTACTGCTTGTTGCAAATGAGTGGTATCAATGTGCATTACATAGCCTTACTGCTGCTCCTCCCTCCCTCCTAGCCTATTCACTATTGTGCGCAGCGCGGTTGCATCATTTGCACCCTACGGCACACCATTGTCATGCCTGTCTGAACATGTCCACAAGCCTGACAATGACACAGTGATGTTGTGCACTGAAGGTGGGCGGCCACAGGTGTGTAGGCCTATGGTAATGACAGGGCGGACACAGATGTAGAGTTCATGCCTGGCTGAACTCGCCATGCAGTTGAGGGTAGACCTTTGGCTTATGCTGCGGAAATAGCGACACACACAACAGTTGGCATGTCTGATCCCTGACCCCGAGCGGGCTTGCGCACCCTCATTTACTCCTCGGCCGAGCCCGCAGTCCGGGGGCATGCTACATAGCAACATTGTATATTGCGTGACAGGTGGCGCCGATACCTCACCAGAGACACACGCATTAGTAACTTCCTTGGCAAGGCCTCTACTCAACCATGCCCAGAGCCACGTGTTGAATGACCACACCCCTGCGTCGTGCTGCCGTACTCCGGTCCGCTCCCTTACGCTCACAGCTACATGTACGCCACTGCCTCAGGTGACAAGGTTTCACCCGCTATACACAGCACAATGTAATTTGGTATGGCCCGGGGCCCTAATGCATACATAATGACCACACGGACACACTGAAATAATTTGTGGAACTGGCTACGGGCACGTGCTCCTGGCACCTTTTATTGCCAGGGTCAAATGTCCAGTGATGCCTGTGCTGTCCTCGGGGGTTGGTTGGTGCTGGCAACAACTACAACAGTGGTCAGACAATCAGAGGTTCAAAGTACAAACAGCAAGGGTCCATGACTTGAGCTGCACAGAGTTAGTGGCCCCGGATGCACTGCAGCCGGCACGGGCACACCCGCAAAGGACGGTGACTTGCGGTGCACTGAGATAGGGTCTCGAGAGCTGAGCAGGTCCTCATTGATGTCCATGGAGAATGTCATGGAGTGTTACGGGGGACAGTGGAAGGTGTCCATCCAGGGCACGATGCAGAGGGCAGAATCAAGCAGAAACAGGCAATATGGAGGAGTTGAATGCTACAGTCTCCTTTTCCCCACCATGTCAGTACCAGCTACATGATGATGAAGACAACCCCCTGGCCATAGACTCAGACGCCACCAAAGTTCAACCAGAGAGTGTCCCTGAGTCCTGTGGCACAGGGTCAGTGGCACCAGAGCTGGAAGGGGATGCAGTCTGCGATGAGGCCTATACAATGATATCAACTTGTCCATAAATAAATCAAGGCTCAGTTCCAAATGTGTGACCTACAGGACCGCAGTGTGGGCTGGAGGCAGAAGTCAGCATGGGCCCACAGCCGCGTGTCATTGGCTTGTGATACACAGAGTTAGTGGCACCAGAGCAGTTGTTGGTAGTGTTCGATCACTTCCGTAACGAGGATCCTTTTTTCCTCAGGACTGAACCACGTCTTCCTCTTACTCCTCTCCTTGTGTAAATGATGTGTACTCTGCCATTGCATAATCAAGACTCAGTTCCAAATGTGTGGCCTACTCGACCGCAATGTAGGCCGGAGGTAGAAGTCAGCAAGGGCCCACAGACACGTGTGGTCGGAATGCTATGCACAGAGTTGGTGGCACCACATTGAAGGGAGTATAAAAACAGCCATAAAATATGTACACTGCCATTGTGTAATCAAGACTCAGTTCCAAATGTGTGACCTACTTGTCTGCTGTGTATGGCAGTGGAGTACGTCAATGAGAAAAAAGTACTGCGGGCCTTGCTTGCGGAGGCCGTGATGGTCTGAGGAGGCTGCCAAGGTCGCGGACCTCAGGCTTGGAGCTTTCTCCGGCACAGGGTGGGCCCTCTTGGAGACACGCCGGTGTCGGTAGGTGAGCAGTGTGGCCTGGATGTGCAGGGGCGGGCAAGACGAGGTCTGGGGACCAGCGACCTGAGGTGCAGCAGGCGCACAGGATCGCAGGCACCACCGCTAACTGCGTCGGCCTCGTGGCGGGGAGAGAGTGCGCCGCCCTGGCAGTCACATTGACCATTCTGAAAGAGAACCACGCCCAGGGCTACGTGCTTTTTATTCACACCCCTACGCTTGCCTGGTGTACGCCGGGCCAGCCCACTCCGCACACGCTTACAGGGGGGACGTAACAAGCTACATTTCTGAGTTCTTCCCCACTGGCTGGGGTGACATGGTTGCGTCCACTGTCCACAACACCACCACCACCAGCAGTATATGTCGACGTGGATTTGTCTGTGGTCTGCATACTGCAGTCTGTCCAGTACATCCACGCCACACTTGGCATTGTGTGCATTCTCATTCATGGTTCACTTGCCTCCTTCGCACATGCCTGGTTCCCACCTCTCCCCACATTCTGCTATTGTGTGGCTGAGGTGCCAGGCCGTTGATGGCTTATGTACATGGCTAGCCCAGATTATCACAGTAAGTTGTGCTGTTGTGTATGGTGGGTGGGCATGTTGTTTGGCATGTTGTATGTGAGTTTGTAACGTGTGCATTGTCTGAGTTGTGAGTTGCATGATTGTGGAGTTGAGGTGTGTGGTGTGTTCATTTGGTACTTACCAACGAGCACTGCATTTCCGTAGGTGCCATCCTGGAAGCGCCAGTTGATGATGGACTGTCGGAAGATGTATGAGTCATGCACAGGTCGATATGATATCCAATTAAATAATGCAATAATACACTG
Organism: Triturus cristatus; assembly: GCF_964204655.1. Lineage (NCBI taxonomy): Eukaryota > Metazoa > Chordata > Amphibia > Caudata > Salamandridae > Triturus > Triturus cristatus. The sequence goes on from NC_140590.1 coordinate 565,632,653, forward strand.
GAAACAGAAATATATTGTATTCTTCAGTGAAATGGTGTTGCCTTTTCATTTAGATATCCTAGATATATTATTCTCCAGTTCAAATCGGTTTATTTGAGTTCTATTTAAAGATCTGGTACAAAACATGAAAAGAAAAAGCTAACTATTGGACATGTTTTAAAGGATTTTCATAGGTTAGATTTGAGGTGAAATTATCTATTGAAATAACTCAATTTACCAATTTATAGTTTCAACTATTTTCTTTAGAAAGAGTGAGGGTAATTAACTTTCTCAAGAAAAAACAGAAAAGACTGCAATGCACACAGAAAATATCAACTCGATCTCACATTGTTATGCAACCAGATATACCTGATATCATGGCAGATTAGAGTCATCGTGCCTCTCCATAAAATATGGTGTAAAAATAATCTGGGGAACTACCTGTGGCAACTGGTATGTAAGAAGAGTGGTGGGGTGGGAAGGAAAAAGAATCAACGTTATAAATATATAAATAAAATATTTATACTTACCTTCAATCCTATCGCAATGTCTTCTGTTCTCTGGGCAGGCAGGCTCCAACGTGCGACCAGGATGCTGCAGTAACCAATCCTGGCGCTGCTTTCATGCAGCATGTAACCTGCACCAGAATTGGAGTGAGTGGCCTCTTTCGCCACTCCCAAGGACACTGGAGCACTATGCTGTCTCTAACCCAGGTTTCTAAGACAGCTGAGTTAGAGAGGTTCAAACTGTGCATGTCTGGCTTGCCGTCGCAAGACGGCCAGCCAAAAAGACATGCGCACTTGAAACCTAAGCGCCCTGCCCATTAAACCTTTCTGCTGCTGCCAGCCTGGCAGCAGCAGAAAGCCCCACCCCGTCCTGACACTTATCTCAGGACAGGGTTTTTTTATTACCATTTTATTTTTCTATCTTTTGGGGCATTTTTTAAGGGGGTGATGCTCCTCCACCTTAACGGAGGAGCCGCCCCATGGAACTACAGGCAAACCGTTCTCTTAGATGCTGAGAAATTTTAGCTTGAAGCCACTTGAAACATCTAGAGGAGTGGGCATACTCAGGGTACATTATGCCTCTAGAGCAATCAGACTTTCATTCAAATAGATCAGTCACAGATAACATTGCAGTGTTTCAGACTTTAAGTGATCTATATGTGGTTGGAAAGAATCAAGTTTTAAATTCAACATTCCTTGACATTCCATCCGCTTTTGATAGATTAGATTGAAGTTCTCTGTAGTGAAAATTACAGCAAATGGGAATCCCTTCTGATCTATTAAGACTGATCTACGTGGTGCAGAGTTTTATTGGAGTGATCCAAAGGTCGTTCGGTGCCTATTACCACACAAAATGGTTTGAAACTCAGGGGCATATTCTCAAGAACGTGTGATAATCATCGCAAAAGTAACTTAACGCACCCTACAACATCGCAGTCTATCATGGGAAATTTAAGCTGTGTTAACCAAGTATTCACAACACGGCGGTACCATGCGATAGTCACCAGATAACGCATCAAATGGCCGTGTTAAAATCAATGCCATGCCGCAAAACACGAACGTAAAAAAAGCTGCGATGAGGCCAAGCGCAATACAAAAATCTGCGAAAACCAGCCACAGGCCTGCAAATCCCACGCGTCTGGCGAGAAAATGCACCATAAAAGTAAAACAACAAAAAAATACCAGAAACAATCAAATGTACGTAGCACCATGGATGCACCCTGACCGAGTGCAGAGGCCAACGCAAACCCCACAAGCCCCACAGACCACTAGCAAGGTACAACGTGGTCGGTGAAGGCCAGGGAGAAGAGGGAGAGGAAGACGGGGTGCAGTCTGCAGCAACACAAGACCAGCGTCACGGAGGTGACAGAACACTACCAGCAACTGTCCCACAATCAGACTACTTGGAATGCAGCCAGAGTGTCGAGGAGGACAATGGATGAGGCCAAGAGGCGCTGGCATGACCTGAAAACCTAAACCAGGCACAAACCCGCTGCCAACAGGAAGGCAGCAACGGCGACAGGAGGTGGGAGTCCTGCGCCACAGGAGGAGCAGGAAGAAATGGAGGACAGTCATCAGTGTGGAGACTGTGCAAGGAGGAGGGAGTAGGAGACTGTGCAAGGAGGAGAGAGTACGGACACAGCTCAAGAGGACCTGACACAACAACAACAGGGCGAGTAACGATTAGGGACTGGGGGGATGGGGGAGATGGGCACAATGGCACACATGCACAATCAAGTATAGCACACTGCACACCCACAATGACCCAGGATCATGTCCCTCATCCACGTGGCACACTGCAGCACACACACATAGCAATCACAGCACATCCCATGATAATGTGGCACAAAGTGCAACACCGACACTGCAGAACAGGGGACACACTGGGTCCCCTCATGTGCAGAAACAGGCCAATCACATTGGACAGAGCAGGGAACTGTAAGATACATATGCCCTGGTACAGCCTCACATCCGTCATGTAGTCCCAATGTCCACTCTCCCTCCCCAAATTGACAGCACCGCCCAAACAGTCACAATCTACATTGTCACACAGTCTGCATGTAAACAAGAACAATGCGCAAACATAAATGTCAACACAATGTCAACATGCATCTCCACTTTACATTGCAGAGGGACAGAAAAACACCTCCAGCAGGTCACACCGGACACACCATCAGTGATGCCGTAGACGACCACCACATCTCTGACACCGACGCCCTTCAACAGGTCATTGACTTCTCAGGCAACCCACCCCCAGGAGTAGAGCAGCCAAGCCACATAGAGAAGACCCCAGCCCCTGCACAGACCACACAGCAGGAAGCACCCGCCACCACGGCTGGCTCCCAAAACTTCACAGAGGCACACATCGCATTGCAATGCCAGGTGTCAGAATGCCAGAAGGAGGTGGCCAAACAGGTGCGGGTGGGCTCAGAGCTCATGGAAGCCGAAGTAGATCACATATGTGAGTTTTCAAGTTCCATCAGGGACCACCTACACCCCACAGAGGAGACCAACACCGCAACAGATACACATGCATGTGAACATGTCCTGCAATGAACCACGCCCAGAGCCACGGAATCATCATTCACACCCCGACGCTGGTCGTCCATAGGACGGCCCAGTCCACTCCTCCTACGTATTGAGTGGCTGACGACAAAGCTACATGTCCAAGGTCTTACCCGCTGCCTGCGGTGACATGTCTGCGTCCGCTGTACACAGCACAATGTAATGTCGTAGGGCCCAGGACCCTCATGCATACAACAAGACCACAGGGACACACGCATATATCATGTTCAACTGGCTACGGGCATGTGCGCCCGGCCCCTTTATTGTCAGGGCCACATGTACAGTGACGTCTGTGCTGGATGTGTGTGGGGTGACTATAAGCCAGCCAGCACGGAGTGCTTGGTGCTGGCAACAACTTGAACAGTGGACACCAGTGCAATGGAAACAGAAAACACCTGCATAACAGAGTCAACTGCTGAGCAACATGGAGGGAGCCGGAGCAAGGACAGCGGTCACCCAACATTCAAACAGAAGTGTCCGTGAGTTGCAGTGCACTGAGGTTGGGGCAGTAGAGATGAGCGCGCTCATGTGAAGAAACTGCGAGGATTGTGTCCCTTCGGGTTAGTCCTGATGCAGTTGCAGTGGGGTGTGTCACACCTGCATCAACTTCCTCATCAACATCCCAGGTCTTCCACTCTGCCTGCGGTGACATTGCTGCGCAACCTCTCCACAGTTCAAAACTCAATCAGTAACGGTCCATGGGTTGCGGTGCACTGAGTCAGTGGCACCTGGAGTGCTGAGGAGGGGATCAGGCAGATGATGGCATCCACGACAGGTCTGAGCAACTCCGTTAGTCTGCCAGTACCACTGTTTCGACTCTGGCAGATGATGGATGGAGTTGGCCCTTGCGATGGTGGCGTGTGCCTCCTGCAGTGATGCGACGTCCGGCCCGGTCAGGACTCGATTGGATGTATGAGCCCTGGTGGTCCGCAGTTTAGGCCGGAGGCAGCGGACAGCGCAGGGCCACATGCACATGACGTCGATGACCCCAGGACCACTGTCACAGAGGACATCCAATATTCATTCAGACAGGGTCCCTGACGTGAGCTGCACAGAGTTAATTGTCCCGGATGTACAGCGGTCAGCACAGGCACACCACCCCGGGGCGGTGACATGCTGTGCACTGAGGTAGGGCCACACTGACTGGGCGGGTCCTCATCGATGTCTGAGGTGGCAGATGGTTGCGGGGGACAGTGGAAGGTGTCCTCCAGGGCATGGTGTAGAGGTCTGATGTTATCCGGAAGCAGCAAATGGAGGAGTGGAAAGCGACAGCCTCGTTGCCACCACCTATTCGGTGACAGCCACATGAGGATGAAAATGACCCCCTAGTCCATAGACTCAGACTGTACCAAGGTACAACCAGAGAGTGTCCATGAATGTCAGGGAACAGACTTAGTGGCACCGGGGTTGGGAGGGGGTGCAGTCTGCGAAGATGCCGGTACACAGATATGAACTCCGCCATTGCTAAATCAAGACTGTATGACCTACTGGACCGCAGTGTAGGCCAGAGGCAGCGGTCAGCAGTGGCCCACAGCCACGTGTCGTTGGCTCGCAATGCACAGAGTTAGTGACACCAGGGTAGTTGTTGGTAGTGTTCACTCACCTCCGTAACGATGATCCTATTCCCTGCGTACTGCAACGCGTCATCCTCTTACGCCTCTCCTTGCGTGCAATGATATGTATTCTGCCTTTGAATAATTGATGTTCTGTTCCAATTCTGTGACCTACTCGTGCGCAGAGTAGGCAGAGGGCAGTAGTGCGCGTAGGCCCACAGACACGTGTGGTTGTAATGCTATGCACAGACTTGGTGGCACCACATTGAAGGGAGTATTGTGACATAAACTCTGCCTTAAATAATGTTCACTGCCATGGTGTTATCAAGACTCAGTTCCAAATGTGTGACCTACTTCTCCGTAGTGTAGGCCAAAGTCAGTAGTCAGCAGGGGACAACAGACATGTGTCGTAAGAATGCCATGCACAGACTTGGTGGCACCACATCGAAGGGAGTACACTGATATAAAATCTGCAATGAACATATGTATTCTGCCATCGTGTAATCAAGACTCAGTTCCAAATGTGTGACCTACTTGACCGTAGTGTAGGCCGTATGCAGCAGTAGAGTACGTCAACATGAAAGGAGTAAAGCGGGCCTGTGTCGTGGAGGCTGTGATGGTCTGAGGAGGCTGCCAAGGTCGCGGGCCTCGGGCTTGGAGCTTGCGCCGGCACTTGGTGAGCCCTCCATGACACACGCCGGTGTCGGCAGGTGATCAGTGTGGCTTGGCTGCACAGGAGCGTGCCTGACGGGTTCAGGGTCCAGCGGGCCGGGGTACGGCAGGCGCACAGGATCGCAGGCAACTCCGCTCATGAGGACAGCGTCGGCCTCATGGCGGGGTGAGAGGCGCCACCCTGGCAGAGACATTGGGCATTCTGGAAGAGGGCCACTCCCAGGGCTGCGTGCTTTTCATTCACACCCCTACACTGGCCTGGCGTACGCCGGGCCATCCCACTCCACTCACGCTTATGGGGGGGACGTAACAGGCAACATTTCGGCGAACTCCCCCACTGGCTGGGGTGACATGGTTGCGTCCACTGTCCACTACGCTCCATACACCAGTGGTGTATGTCGCCATGGATATGGGTGTGTTATGCATACTGCGGTCTGTCCAGCACATCCATGCCACTCTTGGCATTGTGTACTTTCCCAATCATGGTTCTCCTGCCTCCTTCACACATGCCTGGTTCCCGCCTCTCCCCACATTCTGCTATTGTGTGGCTGAGGTGCCATGCCGTTGATGGCTCATGTTCACAGCTTGCCCAGGTTACCATTGTAAGTTGTTCTGTCGTGTCTGGTGGGTGGGCATGTTGTTTTGCATGTTGTATGTGATTTTGTGACGTGTGCATTGCCAGAGTTGTGAGTTGCATGTTTGTGGAGTTGAGGTGTGTGGGGTGTTCATTTGGTACTTGACAACGGGCAGTGCATTCCCATTGGTGCCATCCTGGAAGCGCTGGCTGATGATGGACTGTTGGAGGATGAAGGAATCATGCACACTGGTTGGGTATTTGGCGATGACGTTGGTGGAGATTCCACGATGTTCGGATGCTGCCTGCACATTGATGTGAAACGTGTGCTTTCTGTTGCGGTGATTGTGTGCTGTGTCACCAGGGGGCACAAGTAGGACATGTGTGCTGTGGATTGCCCCCAACACATGCATGTATCCAGCTATGGCGTATGGTCCTTGCTTGGTCTCCAGCGGATCCTGCGCATTGTGGTGGACGTATAGATACTGGGGCACCAGGCTGATAATGGCATCCAGGACAGATGTGAGGGACTTGCATGCGGCTGGCTGTGAGACTCCTCCGACTCTGGCGGGTGTTGGTTGGGGGGTACCAGAGGCCAACAGATGCAGCACAACCAGCAGCTTTGTGTGGGGTGGGATGTTGGTTGTCCGCTGTGTTGGTGCCATCGACCTGTTGGGCGATGATGGTCACGATGCGTAGGATGGTTGTCCTTTTGAGCCTGTATTGGGCAATGACGTCCTCTGGTGTTTAGTTTGTGAGGCTGGTGCGTTTCCTGTGGGTCCGCTGTCATTGTCCGTGCTGCCTCTGTGGTGACCCGGGGGGGGGGGGGGGGTGTTGTGGTCCTGGGTGTGGTGGCAGTGGGTGTTGTTGCCCTATTGGGGCTCCACGCTGCATGTTCAGTTGCTCGGGGGCATCTGTTGTTCTTCATGTTTGGCGTTGGGTTGTGCTCCCTTAACTGCTGCAGGTTGTCATCCGACTTTACACCAGGTCAGAGCAGGTGTTAATTTCCTGCTGTTAACATGCCTTATCGCATGTTTCATGGTCTTTTCACAGATGTGACTGGTCATTGAGAATGAGGAGTGGTGTTGTCGCGGCTTTTTGCACGGGAACGCCTACTCTGCATCTCATTAGCGATAGTTGCTGGGGCCCTCTGTGGTGATGTTTTTAGCGCTGCTATCGCGGATAAACTGGTGTTATGAGCTGTTGATACCAGCTTGTGAATGGGGTGATAAATTTGGCTGCTATATAGTGCAGTTAACTCGGCGATAGCTCCTTGAGAATATGGCCCTTAGTTGTCATTTGGCACCAATTTCGTTTTCTTTTATTTGGCCTACGTACCACAATATTTTATGAATATCAAAAACTTTCCACCAAAAATTGGCATATTTTGAAGTACACAGATGATATGGTATTGCTTGACCTAACCCCAAGAGGTCTCCAAAGAAAGTTGAAACCATTTGCTGCATTTTTTGAAGATAAATATTTGCAAAAGAAAGATTTTTTTGGCAGTCTCTTGAAATAAGAGGACCTTCATTTTCCTGGCTCGTAGAAAAGAAAAATTAGATCTAAAGAAATGTTACACCAGTCCAGGAAAGGTACTAACTAGTCATCTATGTAATCACGCTCAGTTTATAACTATAAGGTGAAAGGCTTAAGAAAAAGGGCATTTTAATCATCTTTGAATGTGCATAAAATACAAAATACCGCCGTCTTTAAACTATGCACTGGAATGCATTCATATGTCCAAGTTGTCTTTCCTGAATTTTTATAAAGGAAGGATTCTCTGAAGATTTTATTCTCTAAGACATACGCGGATGAAGAAAGACATGCATATCTGGCTAACCTGGCTACTTACAAACGTATGCGAAGGGAAACTAAACAGAAGCACTTTGCCGCTCAGTTTGCAGCAGCGAAAAATCCTACGAAAGAGATTTTCGCCACTATTAATAAAATGTCGCGAGTGGAACCAGCTTCAGTACCGGCCAGCACTGAGTTATGTGAAAAGTTAGCTCTGTTCTTTCAGAACAAGGTGAAAACCATCTTCACTAGTCTCAGTGGCACTATTCATAGCGACCAGGATGGCGGGAGTAAGCCTAGCGAACCTCAGCCACCGTTTGTCCTCAAGGAATTCACACATCTGACCCCCCAGGACACTTTGGAGTTGATGGCTAAAGTCAAATCCGGATCTCCTTTGGACCCCTGCCCGCTCAAAATCATCAAACTGGCACCAGTACCAATTGCAAATCATCTTACAGCAATTTTCAACGGTATGTTTGACGAAGGGGTATTCCCAGGAGTTTGGAAAAAGGTGTCAATTCTCCCTTTGTTGAAAAAACCTAGTCTGGACCCTTCCGATCCAAATAATTTTCGACCCATTTCGCGCCTTCCATTCCCGGCCAAACTAGTGGAAAGGGTGCTAAACCATCAACTTACCACCTTTGTGAAGGACATCTCATTTCTGGATCCTTCGCAGCACGGTTTCCGTGAGGGTCATAGCACCGAATCCGCGCTGATAGAGGCTACAGATCAGATCAGGTTTACGGTGGATCGGGGGGGAAAGGCAGCGTTGATCCTTTTAGATCTATCCGCTGCCTTCGACACGGTCCACCATGGCCTATTAATGGAACAACTAAGAAACAGTGGAATCCAGCAAAAGGCATGGGATCTATTGAACTCCTTCCTTTCCGATCGGAGTCAAATAGTGTCGTTGGAAAACTGTGCTTCTCAACCATTCTCGCTGCCCTGTGGGGTCCCGCAGGGATCCTCACTGAGTCCCACATTGTTCAATATATATGTTTCCTCCCTAGCGCCTATCATCAGAAATCATGGATTCAGCGTAACCTCCTATGCGGATGATACGCAAATTGTTGTGTCCCTTCTACCTGGTAAAGAACTTGGGATGGACCAGAACTTTCAGTCCTGCATGTCAGAGGTAGCTCGTTGGATGGCAAACAATTGCCTCAGGTTGAATTCTAACAAAACCGAGGTGATGTTATTTGGGAATAACCCTAATTTTTGGACCCCAACATGGTGGCCGCAGGAACTGGGCGCACTTCCCACCCCGGTTAATCATGCCAGGAACCTTGGAATGGTATTGGATACTAAACTATCCATGACATTACAGGTCAATTCGGTAGCCTCCAAATCTAGCTACATCCTGAAAATGTTGAGGAAGACTCTGTTCCTGCTTCCGCAGGAGCATCGAGAGACTGTGGTAAGGGCCCTGATAACCTCAAGACTGGATTACTGTAACAGTCTATACCTCAACATCCAGGAAGGCTTACTATATAGACTACAGCTGCTGCAGAATGCCGCGGCCAGACTCCTAACAGGCCTCCCTAAATCTGCCCATATCTCTAAGGCCATTCATGACCTACACTGGCTTCCTATTAAGAGCAGGGTCCAGTTTAAGTCATTATGTCTGGTCTTAAAGGCTCTACACGGAGTAGGCTCAGACTTCCTGATCAACAGGCTCAGGAGGTATATACCTGCCCGACACCTTCGATCAGCCGATGCAAATCTGATCAAGGTCCCCCCAACAAAGAAAGTTAATTGGGGTGGCCGCAGTTTTTCATATGGTGCGGCAAGGCTGTGGAACGGTTTGCCTCCTCATATGCGCGCCATGGAAAATCTATTTCAATTCAGGAAAGCTTTGAAGACCTGGCTATTTGTCAAATAATTCTAGAGTAAGCCTAATTGGAGTAGTTGACAGCGCCAGGACACCTCTTCTGGTAATCGCGCGCTAAACAAATCACGTAAAATAAGTAATGCTAATCCAGTCCAAATTACTAGGTTGGACTTTGGTTTAACCAGCACATTTGTTCAGTCATTTGCAAAAACATTCATTGTGGATATAAGCTCTGCCACGCCCCCATAATATCATTTAGGGCTTTGCTTTGGGATGGTTTAATTAATTTCCCACAAGAATATATGTTCTTTTCTAAGAATCTCAAAGTAACTCTTGATAGTTTTAATTGTAGTATTGATCTTGTGAAAAAATGGACTCCAAAGGCCCTTACACCTTTTTCTTAAAACATAGATTATTCGGTTGAGCGTAAAACAGGAAGTGGAATACTGTGGGAGGTTCAAGTTATATAAAAGTGTAGTTGCTGGCAATGCCTAGCCATATCTTTCTTTTGCTATCAATCAAAATTTAAACTGATGTGTACTGATCTTTAGATTAGGTAATCTGCCCCTCTGCTCTTTGAAAGGTAAGTGTTACAGTGATTTATTGAGCTCTTCAATTTGTAATTTATGTAGGGCAGACATTCAAGACTTATTTCATGATCTAAAATTTGCCTGGTATTGAATGCGGAGAGAAAATGCTACAAAGTACCTATTACTGTAAATTTTAATATTACAATGCTTCATAAACTGTTATATTATTTGATGTGTCCCCAAACAATTGAATCTGTTTTAAGATGTTTCAATTTTGTAAGATCTTTTGATACATATTTTAATGGTATTTGTATTCGTATGTGGGTATTTTCTCCAATATCGGTTTATTGCCTTGTAATTTTATATGGATCTGTGAATTAGAAATATTCAATTGTTGATCTCAGGTGAAGGTCTACATCAATTTATTTTTCAAATAAACTTAAACTTAAAACTTAAAAAGCTATCGGGTAGTAGGCAATCCACCAAAGGAATTTCATGTGGTCTACAATTTTTCATGGCATCTTCTTCACTTCTACATTTCAATATAGTTGATTTTATAATCTTGTCCTTGTCTTTTTACCACCATTATGTCAAGTCCAGCATTATACCAAGAGTGGGCATTAATATGCCAAGGATTAGCACCATCATCCCATGACCACAATTATAATAGGGGCACCTTCATGTCACAGAAGCCTACTCTATGGCTAGATTACCACCATTACGCTAGTGCCAATATTGTACCATTGGCGGGCACATCACACTATCCCCTCATGTACACATGTTTGCAGCAGCAAAAGAGATTTTTGTGGTTTGCTTGCCAATAATAATAATAATAACAATAGCCAGCATTTGAAAGTGCGCAGCTACTGCAAGCGAATTGTCCCGGCGCTGGGGGCCGTCGGGAAGATTAAACGAGCTATTGCCCAAAGTCACATGGTGCTGGGTTAACCTGCCACCGTGGATCGAACTGTGAGCTCCCGTGTTCCGGAGTCAGCTGCCCTGGCCGCTGCACCACACCTCTTGCCAACCACACCTATTCACCCAGTTAGCACTTCTGTCTTCTTCTGGTTGCTCTAGAAAAACTGAATGTGTGTTGGTAGCATTGCAGTTCTTTGAGCAGTTGGTTTCCCTATCAACTAAATCAGTGGTTCTTAACCTGTGGTCCGGGGATCAGTGGGGGTCCACGAAACATACTCAGGGAATCCCCCACTCCTATATATACTGCTTATATAAAGAAGCAAAAAGTACACTTGAACATTTTAAAATTTTCTGTAAATGTGAAGGAATTTTAAATTGGAGGATTAAAATTCAGTTGGCATCTTCAGATTGATTTGTGAATACAGTGGACATGCTACAAATAGAATAGAATATGGGTGATGAGTGGCGCCAATTGAATGTAGAAAAGCCACAACCGTCCTATGAAAGATAAAATGTTGATTTTTTCATATTTGTTTTTGAATTAAATACATAATTTCACAATTTGTGTATTTGTTTGATGAATGCTTTTTACTGTATTTTTTGTGCATTTTTTCAGGTTCAAATCAAAGAAAATGCTTAGGCCTTGACCCCAGGCTTCCAGTAATAACTCCGTGGTGGTCCCCGGATTCCAATAATGATTCAATGGGGGTCCCCGGGTTTCAGTAATGATTAAGTAGGGGTCCACAGAAGTCAAACGGTTAAAAACCATTGAGCTAAATAACTTCCATTCATCAGAAGCACTGGGCTGCAGACCAGGAATATGCAGAACAGTGGTAGCACCTGGTGGCAGTGCTTCTATGGGAAAGCCATCAGGAGCAACACTCAGCGGCTGTCAGAAATATCTCTTGCAGTGAGTGAAGCACCGTACGCATTAGTGAGTATTCTTGCAGAATTAGGGAGCACCGAGTCGCATAGTGGGAGTATGGTGGCCAGAGGTAGCACATGCTGTCAGTGCTTCTACGGAAAAGCTGCTCGTGAACAACACAGAGCATGTGTCAGTAATATAGCTCGCAGTGAGTGCTGCATCATATGCATTAGTGAGAATTCTTGCACATATCAGGAGCACTGCAGGACAGTTGTAGCACAAGTGGTCAGTGCTTCTACAGGAAAGCCACCAGTGAGTAAAACTCACAGCTGTCAGTAATATCCCTCTCAGCAACTGAAGCATTGATCGATAAGGGTGAGTGAAAGCCTTCACAGTGTTTGACATGAGATGGAGGGGACACTCTTTGCAGTAAGTGTAGCTTGACCGGTGGTATCATTGCCACTCCATACGGACACTGATGATCATCATGTGTCCATGAAAGGAATTGAAGTTTCAGATAGTGATACTCTACAGATATCTAAAACGTGAGTATTGTTTTATTTTTGCAGATTTATATTGTGCGAACTCGACCCGAATGTATTGGAGCACTTTACATGAGCACCGGTTACGTTACACAAGGACACATTAATTTTTTTGTTCTTGGTAGGCACGGGGAGATTAAGTGAATTGCCCAGAATCCCAGGATGTGGACGCGGCCCGAGGCTCGAATCTTGGTTTCCCAGCTCCAAAGTCGGAAGTCTAGCCGTCAGTGGGATGGTTTGTAGTAGCGGATAGTGATACTCAGGTTTCAGAGGTGCACTATGCAGTCATGGATAATGTTCCTTAACAAGTATCAGTGAGATGCCTTGCAGTCGTGGATGGTGCTAGTGATACTCAACAGGTTTCAGAAATGCACGCAGTTGTAAATAGTGACACTTTGTGGATATCAGTGAGATGCAATGCAGTCAATAATAGTGATACTCAACATGTATCAGTGAGCTGCTTTGCAGTCAATGATAGTGATACCCAAAGGGTATCAGTGAGATGCTTTGCAGTCGATGATAGTGATACCCAAAGGGTATCAGTGAGATGCTTTGCAGTCAATGATAGTGATACCCAAAGGGTATCAGTGAGATGCTTTGCAGTCGATGATAGTGACACTCAAAAGGTATCAGTGAGATGCTTTGCAGTCGATGATAGTGATACTCAACGGGTATCTGTGAGATGCTTTGCAGTCAATGATAGTGATACTCAACGGGTATCAGTGAGATGCTTTGCAGTCAATGATAGTGATACCCAAAGGGTATCAGTGAGATGCTTTGCAGTCGATGATAGTGATACTCAACGGGTATCATTGAGCTGCTTTGCAGTCAATGATAGTGATACCCAAAGGGTATCAGTGAGATGCTTTGCAGTCAATGATAGTGATACTCAACAGGTATCAGTGAGCTGCTTTGCAGTCAATGATAGTGATACCCAAAGGGTATCAGTGAGATGCTTTGCAGTCGATGATAGTCATACTCAACGGGTATCAGTGAGATGCTTTCCAGTCAATGATAGTGATGCTCAACAGGTATCAGTGAGCTGCTTTGCAGTCAATGATAGTGATACTCAAAGGGTATCAGTGAGATGCTTTGCAGTCGATGATAGTGATACTCAACGGGTATCTGTGAGATGCTTTGCTGTCGATGATAATGATACTCAACGGGTATCTGTGAGATGCTTTGCAGTCAATGATAGTGATACTCAACGGGTATCAGTGAGATGCTTTTCAGTCGATGATAGTGATACTCAAAAGGTATCAGTGAGATGCTTTGCAGTCAATGATAGTGATACTCAACGGGTATCTGTGAGATGCTTTGCAGTCGATGTTAGTGACACTCAAAAGGTATCAGTGAGATGCTTTGCAGTCGATGATAGTGATACTCAACAGGTATCTGTGAGATGCTTTGCAGTCGATGATAGTGATACTCAACGGGTATCTGTGAGATGCTTTGCAGTCGATGATAGTGATACTCAACGGGTATCAGTGAGATGCTTTGCAGTCAATGATAGTGATACCCAAAGGGTATCAGTGAGATGCTTTGCAGTCGATGATAGTGATACTCAACGGGTATCATTGAGCTGCTTTGCAGTCAATGATAGTGATACCCAAAGGGTATCAGTGAGATGCTTTGCAGTCAATGATAGTGATACTCAACAGGTATCAGTGAGCTGCTTTGCAGTCAATGATAGTGATACCCAAAGGGTATCAGTGAGATGCTTTGCAGTCGATGATAGTCATACTCAACGGGTATCAGTGAGATGCTTTCCAGTCAATGATAGTGATGCTCAACAGGTATCAGTGAGCTGCTTTGCAGTCAATGATAGTGATACTCAAAGGGTATCAGTGAGATGCTTTGCAGTCGATGATAGTGATACTCAACGGGTATCTGTGAGATGCTTTGCTGTCGATGATAATGATACTCAACGGGTATCTGTGAGATGCTTTGCAGTCAATGATAGTGATACTCAACGGGTATCAGTGAGATGCTTTTCAGTCGATGATAGTGATACTCAAAAGGTATCAGTGAGATGCTTTGCAGTCAATGATAGTGATACTCAACGGGTATCTGTGAGATGCTTTGCAGTCGATGTTAGTGACACTCAAAAGGTATCAGTGAGATGCTTTGCAGTCGATGATAGTGATACTCAACGGGTATCTGTGAGATGCTTTGCAGTCGATGATAGTGATACTCAACGGGTATCTGTGAGATGCTTTGCAGTCGATGATAGTGATACTCAACGGGTATCAGTGAGATGCTTTGCAGTCAATGATAGTGATACCCAAAGGGTATCAGTGAGATGCTTTGCAGTCGATGATAGTGATACTCAACGGGTATCAGTGAGATGCTTTCCAGTCAATGATAGTGATGCTCAACAGGTATCAGTGAGCTGCTTTGCAGTCAATGATAGTGATACTCAAAGGGTATCAGTGAGATGCTTTGCAGTCGATGATAGTGATACTCAATGGGTATCTGTGAGATGCTTTGCTGTCAATGATAATGATACTCAATGGGTATCTGTGAGATGCTTTGCAGTCGATGATAGTGATACTCAACGGGTATCAGTGAGATGCTTTTCAGTCGATGATAGTGATACTCAACTGGTATCAGTGGGATGCTTTGCAGTCAATGATAGTGATACTCAACGGGTATCAGTGAGATGCTTTACAGTCGATGATAGTGATATTCAACGGGTATCAGTGGGATGCTTTGCAGTCAATGATAGTGATACTCAAAAGGTATCAGTGAGATGCTTTGCAGTCGATGATAGTGATACTCAACGGGTATCAGTGAGATGCTTTTCAGTCGATGATAGTGATACTCAACGGGTATCAGTGAGATGCTTTTCAGTCGATGATAGTGATACTCAACGGGTATCAGTGGGATGCTTTTCAGTTGATGATAGTGATACTCAACGGGTATCTGTGAGATGCTTTGCAATCAATGATAGTGATACTCAACGGGTATCTGTGAGATGCTTTGCAATCAATGATAGTGATACTCAACGGGTATCAGTGAGATGCTTTTCAGTCGATGATAGTGATACTCAACAGGTATCAGTGAGATGCATTTCAGTTGATGATAGTGATAATCAACGGGTATCAGTGAGATGCTTTGCAGTCAATGATAGTGAAACTCAACAGGTATCAATGAGATTATTATTATTATTATTACTGTCATTTATAGAGCGCGCAGCTACCTCCAACGGAGGTGTCCCGGCGCTTGCAGAGGAGCAGAGAGGGTGTTGGTGCACTGAAAGTAATTAAATCCGGTTGAACAGCCATGTTTTCAGGTTTTTCTTGAAAATCCGTTCTGATGGGGATTTCCGTAGGTGTTCTGGCATAGAATTGCATACAGTGGTAGTTCTTACTGAAAAGGCCCTGCCGCCAATCCTTGCTTTCTTAAAGCGAGGGATTACCAGTAACTCCTGTTGATTAGAGCGAAGTGCCCTAGTTTGATGGTATTTCTGGAGTCTATTCTTACGGTAGGTAGGCCCCAGGCCTCGGGATGCTCTAAAGGCGAAAGATAGTGCCTTAAATTCAATGCGTCTCTTTACAGGTAGCCAATGAAGGCTCCGGAGATGTGGTGATATATGATGGCGAAAAGGGACATTCCTAATGAGTCTTGCTGCTGCATTTTGTATAATCTGCAACTTTCTGACAAGATACTCTGGCATCCCAAGATAAAGACTATTGGCATAGTCCAACTGGGAGATGATCAATGCATGGACTACTGATTTTCTACAGCTAATTGGCATTAGCTTCAGGAATCTTCTCAGGGCTTTCAGTTTCCAAAAGCAAGCAGCAGAAACCTAGCCTACCTGAGGTTTGCCTGACAGATTGGCATCGAATTTAAATCCTAGATTTCTGGCTGAAGTTGACGGTACCGGAGGGGGGTTCAGTTCCGCAGGCCACCAGAGTTCTGATCTGGGGGGAGAAGGTTGGTTAAAAAAGAGTATCTCCGTTTTTTCAGCATTTAGTTTCATACAATTGTCAGTCATCCAGGACGCCACTTTTAGAAGGCATCTCCTAAAGTTAGAGAATGCAGTCTCCGAGTGTTCTCTAAAGGAAAACACAAGCTGAGTGTCATCAGCATAGGAGATGACCTTCACCCCTAATTGTTCAATTATAGGGGCCAGAGGGGCCAAATAGACATTAAACAGGGAAGGGCTGAGAGCCGAGCCCTGCGGGACTCCAGATATCAAAGGGCTAGAAGAGGACACATATGGCCGAATGAGCACTTTCTGGGAGCGCCCCTCCAAAAAGGAGCGGAACCATTTCAGGGTGGTTCCCCTCACTCCCAGTGCGGCCAGTCTTTCTAGGAGGATCTGGTGAGACACAGTGTCAAATGCTGCTGATAAATCCAGAAGCACTAACATCGCACAGCTCCCTTGGTCCATCGTCTCCCTTACAGATTCTGCCACTTCTAGCAAGGCCGTCTCAGTACTATAGCCTGCCCTGAAGCCTGACTGTGAGTCGTGAAGAAGTTTATGAGACTCCAGGAATTCGGCCAGCTGAATTTGAACTGCCTTCTCAAGTATCTTAGCTGGTACTGGAAGGAGTGAGATAGGACTGAAGTTCTTTAAATCTGCTGGGTCTGCATCTTCTTTCTTCAGAATTGGCTGGACAACGCGGTTTTCCATTTGGCCGGGTAGGTGCCTATTTTAAAGGAAGAGTTCAAAATAGAATTAAGTACGGGGTTCAGCCATGGGGCCAGGATTTTAAAAAACTTTGGTGGACAGGGGTCGGCAGGGGAGCCCGATTTAGCTTTACAGAGTTCTGACAGAGAAATACCAAGGCTCAGCGGCCGAAACTCAGACCAGTCCTCCGCATGCCGAATTGTCGAAGCAATTTCAGCCAATGGCTGTGAGGTGGTTGATTTCGGGAAAGATGCGTAAATGTTTTGGATTTTTGTCTGAAAGAAAGTGGCCAGCTCTTCGCATAAGCTCATTGAGGGGACAATCGGACTTTTCAAGACTTGTGGTTTTAAGAAGCCTTTCACAATCTTAAAGACTTCTCTAGAGGAATTGTCAGACGCCTCTATTTGACCCGCAAAATAATCTTTCAGGGCAGTGCGTTTTAATTTGTGGAACCTTTTTAATGCCGTTCTATAGGTCTCTTTCGCCCTGGCATCATACTTTTTCCGCCATAGCCGCTCTAAGCGCTCACATAGGCTTTTCTCCTGCCGGAGTTCTAAGGAAAACCAGGGTGCGGAAGGTTTTTTCCTTGCTGATTTCACAGTGCTCAGGGGGGCCATTTTATCTAGGGCTGTGGTGGTAATCCATTTTTCAAAGATGAATGTATCTTGATCGGGGTCTCCTGTGAGTAGAGGAAGCGTATTCAGAAGTTCTAATCCCGTGGACTCGGGTAGAACCTTCCTCCAATTTCTTCTTGCCTCAGATTCCGAACTGGGGTTACTGGTCTTTGTCAGACCTGTTAAAATAAAAGGGACCAAAAGATGGTCAGTCCAGGTCAATGGTAAAGGGTCCATAACCCTAAGAGTGGGGTCGTTTGAAAAGATCAAGTCGAGTATATGACCTGCGACATGTGTAGGGGCAGAAACCCTCTGAGTCAAATTTAGTCCTAAAAGAGTATCTGACAATAGTGAGCCAGACGGGCAGTTTGCTTTGTCCATATGGACATTAAAGTTAAAGATATATCTGCAATGGTGTCAAAAAGCTCATGCCAGTGCGAGGGAAGGGAGTCAGGAGATCGATAGACAAGTAGACCTGCATACGAAAGAGTAGGGGCCACTCTAATACAGAAAGACATAACCTCTATGGGGCCGGCCAACTTGATTCTTCTTGAGGAGATTTCCCATTCCTTCCTTACAACCACTGCAAGTCCCCCCCCCCGTCTCTTGGTTGGCCTATTCGCTATGGCCATCCTATAGCATTCAGGAATAGCCAGGCCTAGGTCTGGGTTGGAACTGTCTTTTAACCATGTTTCCGTTAGAAAAATGATATCCCAAGAATTAATTTCTAAATTGAGCCAAATGTCATCTGTGTGCTTTGGTAGAGACCTGCAGTTAATCATACAAGCCTGCAGTGCCACAGAAGGTTGTAGTTGTGATGGTACCAATTGTGTCCCTGCCCCACCCAAACTCTTGTCCCCCTTTCCCAGATGTTTCTCCATACGGAAGGGGCAAGCCTCCCAAGATGCATATGGCCGGTCCTCTTTCCCCCCCAACATGGAGACATCTATAACAGAGGGGTTCAAACAGCCTCCACGGGCAAGGCTGAGAAGTTCCTCTCTCCGCCAAACGATTCCAGGAGATGACGGGCGCAGACGGGCTTGCCTTAAGCGTGCCTTCGGTGCGCCATTGGCGCGCCCGCTGCGCGCGTCCGCTGCGCGCTCGCTTAAGCATGGTGCTAATATCCCCAACCCCGCCCCCGGAAATGCACGAGGGAGGAGGGGGGAGGAGCCACGTCCCTCCGCAACAATCGGCACAACAGCCGTGGCAGAACGGGGACGGGCTGACAAGGGGCAGGTGAGTGCAAAGTAGCAATGTGCAAACAAGTAAATAAAGTTTAAAAGCAATATCCACAGCGTTTTAGATCAAAACGATTTTAAAAGCAATATCCACAGTAATTAGCTTAAAAGAAGTTCGCCAATATTAAGAGCAATATTTAAATGCTTTCCATGCGCTTCCAACCTTCGAGTACTCAGCGTCTAGCGCTCATGCCACAACTGCAGCGCGCAAGTCCTCTGTTTACTGCTAATATCCCCAATCCTGCCCCCGGAAATGCACGAGGGAGGAGGGGGGAGGAGCCACGTCCCTCCGCAACAATCGGCACAACAGCCGTGGCGGAACGGGGACGGGCTGACAATGGGCAGGTGAGTGCAAAGTAGCAATGTGCAAACAAGTAAATAAAGTTTAAATGCAATATCCACAGCGTTTTAGATCAAAACGATTTTAAAAGCAATATCCACAGTAATTAGCTTAAAAGAAGTTCGCCAATATTAAGAGCAATATTTTAAAGCTTTCCATGCGCTTCCAACCTTCGAGTACTCAGCGTCTAGCGCTCATGCTACAACTGCTTTACAGTCAATGATAGTGATACTCAAGTGGCATCAGAGATGCCTGTAGTTATGGAGAGTGATCTTCAACAGGTATCAGTGGCATGTCTAGCAGTTTCAGATAGTGTTACTCAACAGGTATTGGAGATGCAAGCAGTCGTGAATGGTGGTCCTCAGCAGATATCAGTGAGATGTCTAGCAGTTTCAGCTAGTGTTACTCAGCAGGTATTGGAGATGCAAGCAGTCGTGAATGGTGGTCCTCAGCAGATATCAGTGAGATGTCTAGCAGTTTCAGCTAGTGTTACTCAGCAGGTATTGGAGATGCAAGCAGTCGTGAATGGTGGTCCTCAGCAGATATCAGTGAGATCTCTAGCAGTTTCAGCTAGTGTTACTCAGCAGGTATTGGAGATGCAAGCAGTCGTGAATGGTGGTCATCAGCAGATATCAGTGAGATGTCTAGCAGTTTCAGCTAGTGTTACTCAGCAGGTATTGGAGATGCAAGCAGTCGTGAATGGTGGTCCTCAGCAGATATCAGTGAGATGTCTAGCAGTTTCAGATAGTGTTACTCAACAGGTATTGGAGATGCAAGCAGTCGTGAATGGTGGTCCTCAGCAGATATCAGTGAGATGTCTAGCAGTTTCAGCTAGTGTTACTCAGCAGGTATTGGAGATGCAAGCAGTCGTGAATGGTGGTCCTCATCAGATATCAGTGAGATGTCTAGCAGTTTCAGCTAGTGTTACTCAGCAGGTATTGGAGATGCAAGCAGTCGTGAATGGTGGTCATCAGCAGATATCAGTGAGATGTCTAGCAGTTTCAGCTAGTGTTACTCAGCAGGTATCGGAGATGCAAGCAGTCGTGAGTAGTGGTCCTCAGCAGATATCAGTGAGATGTCTAGCAGTTTCAGATAGTGTTACTCAGCAGGTATTGGAGATGCAAGCAGTCGTGAGAAGTGGTCCTCAGCAGCTATCAGTGAGATGTCTAGCAGTTTCAGCTAGTGTTACTCAACAGGTATTGGAGATGCAAGCAGTCGTGAATGGTGGTCCTCAGCAGATATCCATGAGATATCTAGCAGTTTCAGATAGTGTTACTCAGCAGGTATTGGAGATGCAAGCAGTCGTGAGTAGTGGTCCTCAGCAGATATCGGTGAGATTCTTTACAGTCACGATAGTGAAAAGAGTACTCAACAGGAAACAGAAATTCATGCAGTCGCAGGCAGTGATCCTCGGTAGATATCGCGCCTCAGGTCTCAACGAGTGTACTCGCAGTTGCAGCTAGTGATGCTCACCAGGCATCAGTGGCATCATCATAGCGAGTGAAACCTTCAGACCCGTGAGCTTTCTTTCAGAAAGTGACCTTCAGTAGGTGTGAGTGAGAGTCCTTCAGTGATGCTGCGCAGATGCAGGACTCGAGTTCACTGAGCTGGGGACAGAAGCTTACATACAGCCAGGGCTTGTTTTAATGAGGAATGAATAATAACTAACGAAGCCCAATAGCCTGTTTTTGTGTGCACTCAGTGCCGTGTTACCTGCCGGTGCTAAACACAGCGCTACAATTACCAAGCTATTAGTATTCCAAAAATATTTCTCTCTCATGTCCGAATGCAGTATTTTTTTACAGAGTTTTATGTAGCGCTTTACATATGCGTTACATGAGGACACATTCATTTTTGTTAGGCACGGGGAGATTAAGTGATTTGCCTAGAATCACAGGATGTTCAGCATCATTGCCGAGTCTCGAACCCAGTTCCCCAGATTCGAGGTCGATCGCCCTAGCCGTTAGGCCAACTCCTCTTTCCAGTATGTACTATCTTCTCCACACTCCCTCCTTTCTCACACCCTTCATGAAGAGCAGCAGAGGCGCCTGACAAGTGTGAGTGGTCTGGTGGCTCGTCACATGCACACATTCAGAACTTGTTTCCCTTCGTAGGAAAATCAACCTAATACCACAACTAGCCAGCATACACCACCACCACAAATGCTAAAAGCACTTTACATGAGATGGAAGCTGGACAACAACACCAACTCCCCAACGAACAGCACCAAGCCCCTACCAGAGACACCTGCTCAGCCAGTAAGCCTGGGGGACACAGGTTGGATTTTCCAAACATGTAATGATGTGTACCTAACTGAAACAGATGGCAAGCCAAGCAGGGGTAAAGTTGTGTGTGAGAGGTGGTACTGAAAGAACTGGGGGGGGGGGGGGCTGTTAGGGGCGACCAGTGACACGGGAGCATTATTTTTTTTAAAGTAAAAAAGCATTTTTGGTGGCATTAAAATATTGAAGCATATTTTACAACGTAAGTGACCACAACACGTCTTTGACCTTTGCTGACTGCAGAGCCACCAGTTCAAAGCCCTTACTCACTCACTGCTCCATTCCTGAGGCAGCCACAGAGCTCTCACTAAGCCAGGCGTACAGTGTGCTCACAAAATCTCTCTAGGAAGGCACCGATGGCTTCCTTGGCACTCCATCCATAATGCAGATGGGGCTGATAATGGACATTTGAAGCCTCATATGAATTATAAAATCGGGGGTAACTCTATGGATGGGGTGGGGGGTGGCAAGGGAGGGAGAGTGGTGTGGACGCCAAACGGGGAATAACTTCAGATCGGGTGCAGTATTCTCTATTCCCTAATTCTTAGTACACAGGGTGTATCAGCGACTCCAGGGTTGAGCAAGGAATTTTGTAATAGGCACTTCACAGCACACTAAACATTAATTTAGCCGGTTGCATTTCAGTGAGGAGTTGCGGCAAGTCTCTCTCTTTATTGAGGTAGTTCAAAAGGGTTAACAAGTCTGCTGCAGAGAGCTGCTCGACCTTTAGCTTCACACTTCATATTCCTGAGGGGACAACTAACCTTCTAATATTTTCCAGGTCAATACAATGAATACTATTGAGTTTGGGAGATTTATAATGCGTGTTATTACCTGCCTCAAGGTAATGCACTTGAACGGTGCTGCAGCATTGTCTGTTTCATCTGCATAACTCAAACGCATACAGTTGCTAAATAGGAACAGGGGACGGTTTACAGAGAATGTTTTCATAATAAGAGGAGTCTCGAGGTGCTACACACAAAACCGATTGTGTTTATTCTCGTTCTTTGTGCTTCTTTGAAGGTGACAAGGAAATGGCTACAACTACTGCATGCTGCCTTGAAAGTCTCTTCCCACACATTCCTAAACCCCTGCATGAAATATTGCCCTTGATTTAAAACTGTCGATTGTTTTCCTCAGCTTCCTTTTTATGGCATGGCCCTCACATTCCTTCCATCCCTCTCTGGGTGCATCCTACTTTTAGTCACAGGATTCTGCCTTATTCTCTATTATTGCATTTTTGAATTTGCCTACAACTTGTTTCATAGATCACCACTTCTCCTTCTTGAAAGCCATATCCCTGCAACTTAGCAATAATTAGGCCCTGATCTAGAGATGTGGCTGGGGTACTCTGTCACAAACCTTATGGAGTTCCTCGCCCATCAAACCCGTGGTCTGCCCATCTGGATGGACAGATGATCGGATGGACAATCAGCGTTCCATCAATGGGGCCCTTGTTCCGTCAACTAAAAGCTTACTCAGACGAACCGATGGAGTGCTGGCTATCAGGCTAAGGGCACCACACCGCTCGCCCTAGTCAGGGCAGATGGTCTAATGCCATTTATATCTGTCCATCACCTCCAAGGTGACCATAACAATTAAAATAATGACCCGCAAACCCAGGAAAAAAATCCTTGTGTTATGAGGTCATTAGTTAATTGTTTTGTCAAAAACAAACTCCCCCTTTGGAAGTTTGTTTTTGAAGAACAAAAAGTTTGGTCGATAGTCGTCAAAACTGATGGCAGCCATCCATCCACCAAACGTTTGGTACCTTCAAGGGCAGCTACTCTGAAGGAACAGTGATCACTACTCAGCAAGCTGTGATCTGTAAATATGGCATTCCTCTGTCCATCAGAGTGGTGGACACAATGTTCTCCACCATCATGGCAAATAGTTGTAAAACCGCCAAACCTTAAATCAGACCCGTAACATCTGCCAGCCTATCTCTTCACCCCACCAAACATCTGCAGCAACTCACATAAAACTCAACTAATGATCCCACCTCACTTCTAATACTTTCATTCAGCACAAAAAACTACTGGAGTAAATGGAATGGTTTCCTTGAGAGCACAAAGCTAATCAAAATAACCAACAATAATCAATTACATCAATAAAGAACTATATAAATCCAATTACAATACACTACTGATGTATGTTGTTCTTATTGTATATTTGTTGCTGATTAAAGCTGTTTTAGAACTATATTTTTCAGAAATATTGTGCATATGTGGAAGTGGTAAATCCAGATTACAAAAAACAGCACCTTATATTTTGGACAGTACTAGACAGCATACTGTCCTGCTGGAAGTTAAGCAAGATCTAGTGCTTTGCCCACAATCATGTGATGTTAGGTCATTTGATAAGCAGGCATCCCAACTGAGAACTGAAGGTTCAAAGGTCAAAGTGAATGCATTTGATAATAGCAATAATAACATCTGGTTCTTTCCTGGGGGCAAAGGCTCACGCCATCCATCGCCTCACTCCACTGTCACAATAGGAACAGCTGCATTACAGCATCTGGGAGAATGGATTCTCAAAGTACTTACATTATTGCTAGCACATAGGTCTAAAAAAGTCGGGACTGCATTGCTAAAGTAAGACAGCAGAGAACTATTAACAGATATGTGGAATCATTTCTGCGCATTGCATATT
This sequence comes from Triturus cristatus, assembly GCF_964204655.1. Taxonomy (NCBI): domain Eukaryota; kingdom Metazoa; phylum Chordata; class Amphibia; order Caudata; family Salamandridae; genus Triturus; species Triturus cristatus. Next base: position 565,656,753 of record NC_140590.1, read on the forward strand.
CCCCTTTTGCAAAAATAAATATCCGGTGAGGGATGTCGTGTATTTTTGTTCTCCTCTGAAAACCCCCCATCCCACAAAATATCAGAGAGCTGCAGGACACACAGAAGATGATTGGCATTTCTCGAACTTACCCTCTAACCATCACTTGCAAAGATATTTCATTGGGTGTCAAAGGAACGGATCAAAAAATACAATATTGAACACGGGCCAAAAGGCCAGAAAGAGCGAGAAATAGTTCTAAAACGTGACATGTTTCTTTGCAGTAGTTTATTTTTAACCTAGCAACCAGGCATTAATGCAACTTAATCATCCCTTCATTTTCCCTTATTCTGTGATCTGTGGGGTGAGGAGAAGGGTTTGGACCAAAAAATACTTCAGTGGTTGTGACTGCGATGGGCAAGTTCCGCGAGTGATACTGAACACAGATGGAACTTGAACATAAGGATTATTACTGATGAATAAATTAGCATCTTGAGAACGCAGGTGTTATTCTCTCTGAAAATAAACCGCACACATGAGACACAACCCCAAAATTTGTTTTACAGTTTTGAATTAAATGAAATCATTGCAGTTTAACCAACCAATATAAACTATGCAAATGAGATAAGAACAATTTAAAAAAGCAGGTCCCCTTCATTTACTTCCTAAATATGAAAATGTCAAATCAGTGCTCAGGTTTGAGGTGATCTCCAGGCAGCTTTGATGCAAACCTTGTCCTTCCAATTGAGTCTGCTCCTGAAGCTTCAAATACAACCGATGCAGGGTGGCGTGAATTCTCACCGCGAGGCGCGCCGTCACCGTGTATCGTCTTTTAAATAGTGCACACGGGGTAGATGAGTGGAACTCAGTATCATCCACACACTATTAAGGAATTAAATATACAATAAAAAATATGCATTCGCTTACCAGTAGCCAGCAGGCACTTGAAGCCAAACTGTGACGAATACTGTCAAACCAAGGGCCACTCACTTGAATGCTCAGGACTTCTGCAGAAGCGGAGATCTTCTACCGCTCCCTTCCGAGGTTAATCCCTAGTATCAGAAGAGATGACCGATGCCAATGACTGGCCCTGGAATGAAGAGTATGTTGGAAAGAGAGTGCGATGAGTCTGGTGTACCTGAGGCTCCCACAGAATGAATGATGGGTGTGTTGATCCTTTTGAGCAGGACACTTCACGTTTTAGTGGTAAGGCACGCTCCTTCTGCCAAGTAAGATACTCTGAGCCAAAAGAACACAATTACTTTAGCAAACTATACATTAATGTTTTACAATCAACTTGAACATTCTTTTCTTGCTCCTCCATCATTTATTTACCTTCACAATTCCTAAACCCACTTGTGACCAGCATCAAATGTATTCTTCTACTCTCCATAGGTAAAATTTGCCGTGAACAAAAAATTGCTCTTTTTTAAGAATTCCGGGTGTGAGTCCTTGAGAAAATATTAAACAAGAATTCCTAAAAGAAATTAGATTCCACTTGACCCCCGTACTAAATCCTAAGCATGTATTTTTAGTTTCTTCACTGACAATTGCAATCCTATTAACTGTCTTTTACATTGTATTACTTCACACAACTCACAAAATGTGTCCTTTTTTCTTTTTCTTCTACTAAAACATCCTAATTTAAAATTAAACTGAAAGAGTGTCTTTAAAGAAATGAGAAAATAAACTAGAGGCGCCAGCTATTACACTAACCTGAGGTCCGTGTAATGACCAAAGCAGCTACAGCGCTGAAAGGTGATAAGAGAATTATGGTCATAGTCAAGGTGAGGGAGGTGCCACCTATACAACCAGGTTCAAACTTGTAGAAAGTCATCTCGATGAGACAGGATTCCGAGAGAATTTGCAAGCCAGAGCTTTAAGACAACAGTGTCTGGGTTGCTCCTGTCGCAGGCGGCAGGGCTTGGAACCCATGGGTGCTGCTGGTGGTGGAAACAGCTCTCTTTTCAGATGGCTTGATGAAGCCAAGCGGGCAATCCTACTTTGAACGTGGCATTCATAGCATGCTATTCTCGTGGATAGTGCTGCCTGCCAATCAAAAGGCAATCTCTGGCAGGAAAACGGTACAGGAAATAGAGTCCCTTAATAAAAAACTAAATACCAGACACTCCAGTAGGAAATGAATGCAGCAGGAAATGATGGCGTCAGGAAATGGAGCGCTTTCCATACTCAGCAGTGTATAATCAGTCAGCAGTCATCGTACAACTAAAAACAAAATACCAGAAATTCTTGTAGGAAACAAGAACAGAAAGAAACAGAGGCCTTTACTTGATTGCTCAGCATTGCATGTTGTTCTACCAAAAATACTAGGCGCTTGCAATTTATTAAACAGACTTGTTTACAGTGCACACAAACTAAACTGCATAGCATGCCTTTTAAATTAAACACTCAGCAGAGCATTAAAATAAAGGGCAGAGAAGAGTACATGGCACCAGCTAATTGGAAAATAGGGATGTCAAGTGAGAATATATAGTACAGGTTGACCAGGGTATGACAAATGCCAAGGAGTACTGGCAGACATCCTGTATTCTGAGCATCACTGGCATACACCTTCCTTGAACTTAAAACATAGCACAGAACCACCAGCCAACAAATAGTTAAGGAGAAAGAAAAAAGGCTGCAAAAAGTGGGAAAAACAAGCGACGGAGGAGGGATGCAAAAAAATGAATACAAGGGATGAAAAGTTGGAGAACGAACAATAGCAAATAGAGGCAGCCACAACCACCCAAACACAATGTTGCTAGGAACCATGGCCATATATCTCAGCGTCTTTATACTGCTATCGCCCAGCTTGACTAGGAACTATTGTGGGACTTAGATTCTGAAAAAGGGGCAGCCGACCTGGAAGTGATTTACGGGTCTGTTTCCTGCATGCCAATGACCTGTTCTCCCCAGTCTCCATTCATCTAAACTCAGTACTCTTCTCTTGTTTCCTTTTGTAATATGTAGGTTCACTTCTTGTTTTACTCTCCTGAAGTTCAGATGTCTGGGTTTCCCTCCTGCTCTCTCTAGGTGTGTGATTACTAACAGCACACCATACCCTTCAGAGCTTTCCTCTTCTGCTTGCAAGGGATTAGAAGGATGTAACCTATGACATTTCACCAGTAGAAGAGGGGCACGTACATAAGATATACGTTTTCTATTAGTGGTCAGATGCATCCTATCTTTTCCAGGCCACTGAGAACTGCAGTTAACCCCTATGGTATAAGAAAAACTATAATTATCTCCCCCCCTCCCCGAATTTAGGAGAGCCATCCACTTTGACAGGTGTAAATACAGCTGTTGATCTTCGTATTGTTGGTTTGTCTCTTTATATATGATCATCTACATCATGAATCTTCCAACGCCTGGGTAGATCTAATTGTACCACATTGCTCCCACCCTCTTCTCAGTGGGTGAAGAACCCACAAACTGGGAAGTGATCTTAGGATGGGATTGAGGGATGGATAGAAAATGGGTGAATAGCAAAACTTGATCTCCTGTTTCCTAACAATGAGCTGGTCTGCGATCTTGGTCAGAAAATGTATTATAGGCAGCTTTAACTAGAGCCACATTTTCTACAGTCCGAGCCTGCACCTTGGCTGTAGCTTGTGGCATGTTCTGAACTTATTGCACTGCAAATTCAGAAAAGCTAGTCTGCAAAATACAGGGATGAAAACTAAAGGAACAAAAGAAAGGAGACCGTCCAAGCGAGCAAGTAAAGAGATTTTAATAAAAGAAATTCTGCCAGAAGAAGCCATTGTACCCCTTTCCTTTGATGGTTCAAGGGAGGCAGTGTAAATACATGCTCGATTGAGTCTTTTGGTTGGGCTGGCCATATGTGGATGTTAACTGGTGGAATGATAAATAACAGTACACAATATTTGTAACAGTTCTTTCCAAAACGCAGCACCAAACGGTGTGCCTCTTTATCTAATGTACTCTCTAAACCCTGTAACCTGAAAATATTCTAGAGACAAATCAATGGCATTAGATTTGTGTGGGCAATTTCACAATTGGACACAATGCCCAGTTTTGCATAGTAATTAACCACAACTAATATTCCTGTATGAGCTTCTGATGCTGGAAGTTCAACTATAAACTCCATCGAGATAACATCCCAAGGTCCAGATTATGTGGGATAGGACTGAACTATACACATGGGATGCTGATGATCCACCGTGGTAGTCCCTGACACTGTTTTAAAGAGCTGGACACCACACACATGATTCAATAATTCTAATATTTTTGGCTTCCAAGGATGACTCGCTACAGGTGCATTATAAAACTATTTCAGCACTCCTTGCACCTAACAAAGGTTATTAAACATACTTGTCTCTTGCATTGCCATTGCTCTGGTTCTTCTTGAAGCCATTTGATATGTAGAAAATTTATTTCGGCTTTTTTTTGCAAAAATGTCTACTTATCCATGTATGAAAGTGTAGCTAAAATGTTTGAGGCTGAATTTAAAGGATATTCTTTTCCCTCCCTGGACCAAGCATTTGCCTTTCCATGATGCGTTTGGTTCTATAAGAGCTCCTATATTGAAAACGGCTCATTTCATGGACTTCACGAGCCCTTAATTTTTATGATTGGCCCAAAGAGTTATAGGATGAGAAGAGCCTTCTAAAGAATCTCACCACTGTAGAAATGCTTCTTTTATAGCCAGAAGTTCCAGATTATATACTGTATAGTTTTGCTCACATTGGGTGAAAGTTTGTGGGAAAATATGCTTCTAAATGTACTGCTTGCGGGACTGAATCTTCTGGGGGCAAACAGCTCTTAGAACAAAGGCGAAGGCATCTATTTCTGCAATAAAATGAGCAAACAGGTTTGGATGATGCAAATTTGGAGCCAAATTGAATGCTCTCTTTAATGTTTTTAAAGCTGTCTCTTTTCTTACATAAAAGGGACTCACTGATAGGGGGCTATAGATTCTGAAAATCTTTAGATGACTAGCTGGTAAAAAATTGCATATCCTAAGAATCTTCGCGTTTTTTTCACTGTGGAAGGTTTTGGCCAATTGCAAACTGCTCATTCTTTCTTTTCATCCATTGTGAAGCCTTCAGTTGACATGATAGAACCCCAAAAGAAAAGGAATGACATTTCAAACATTCATTTTATTCCTGAGCTTATAACCCATGCTTATGTAAATGAGACAGAATGTCCCTCATGTGTTTGCGATGTTCTTCAAGGGCAGTGGAAAACGCCAAAAATTCAGAAAAATGGGCAATGATATGACCAACCAGGGTATCTTGGAAAACTTCACGAGTAAAATGTTGAAACATGGCTGTGGCACTGCATAGACTAAAAGGCTTCACAAGGTACTTGAAATATCCATAAGGATTGAATGCTGTTTTCCATTCATCACCTTCCTACCTTCCTCGATTCTGACCCACGTATATGTCTCTCACAAATCTAACTAGAAAAAAATGCCAGCCTCCTTTATCTGATGTATTAGTACTGAAACCATACGAAGGGGATAGAGGTTTTTGATGGTAATGATGTTGAAGGCCCAGTAGTCAATGTAACATGTAACAGTACCACCCTGTTTGTGGCTAAAAATATATAGGGGCCCCTGCTGAAGAGCCATATGCACCTATTTTCAAAATTCTCCCCCAAATACTCTTTTAAGACTTGACCCTTCTTGACTGTAAGAGGGCAAATTTGCCCATAAAGAACCTCATGCCAAGGTGTCAGATTGATTGCACGATCATAAATGTGACGTGGCAGCAATGATCCACTGCCTTTTTGCATACAACCTTGCTGAAGTCTTTGTAACCTAAAGGATACACCGTATGTCCAGCCCTGGTGGAAAAACAAGACAAAGTTTGAACCTTTCCATATAAACATCAGCATTGGTGGTGTTTAAAAGCGTACTGCTCCAGAAGTAAGCACGGTACCATCAATGCCATTGCTTGACTTTTGGCATCTTGGTTACTGCATGAAAGCTGATATCCATTAATAACCCAGAGACTCTGGAATCAAGTGATGCCTCTAACAACAACAGCCCCTCACTGGTCACCAACATGACTTATATTAGATAATGTGCCCTATTGATGACCCATCCTATGTATGGAGACGCACCCTCTTCTGCTCTGTTCTTCGCTGTTCGGTGCTCTTGTTTCCTTGTAGCGAATAGCAATAGTTAACAAAGTGACTCTTCTCTCCACAGTGCAAACAAAGTCCATTCTTTCTTGCCATTCTTTTTCTTCTGAGGTAAGAGTCTTTCTAAAATTTCCCATTTGCATTGGGTAGCAGGTTCTGTAAGCAGAGGAGCATAAAGGGGAAATCTCCTGGAAGTACATCTGTAACTACCTCCTCTGTCTCTTCAATCTTTAAAGTCAGCTTAATGAGTGCTGTAGTTGTTGTAGGTTGAGTCACAGTCATGGACAACGCATCATTAATGCCTTCACAAAAACCCTGGTGAAAAGCTGCAGCACTGGCCTCATCAGCCCCAACTAACCTCGGCTCGCAATTACTGAAATGGAATGATGTAACTCACTAAATCATGGGTATCTTGTTTTAGGGTAAAACACCCTGCATGTGCTGTCTGTGGAGTCTGTTTCTTTAACAAAATTGTGGAGAATTGTTTCACAAATTCATTAAAGTCCTCCAACCACTTGCGTGATTTAAGAAGGAAAGTAGTGGCCTATAGCGTAGTGTCTTTTATATAAAGTACGATATCATGAAAATGACCTAGCACCATCAGTAGGAAAGTGTTGGGGCAGAACTTTGAATTATACTTGGCACTGTCCAAGAAAAGGCTGGCACTTCTGAGGGTCCAACGCAGATCTGTCAAGAACAGCTAATTGAGGAAATTAAGGTTAGCTGGGTGTTGCCGCACTGGCCGAAATCCCTTTTAAAGACTTCCTCTGCATTTTCTCATTATCCCAATAATGAATAATTTACCAGAATTCACTATTGGTATAGTAAAATAAAGATTGGCAGAGACAAAAGGTCTACTTTATTGTGCTAATGCCTGCAGTGTTATTACAGTAGTGTGAAACACATAGAAGGAAGTCAGCAGGAGCAGATAGGGAGGGCTATAGTTGTAAAGTAGTCCCTCAGGCACTTCAGTGCAAGTTCTCAAGTGAAGGGGGAAAGTTACAACTAAACAGCCATTAGTATTAGGTGAGAGATAAACACTCCTCTGGACTAGGCCAAGACATGATTGATAGAGTCTCAAGCCAATGGCTAAGAAATACTGGTGGAAACCATTCAATGGATAAAAGAGGAGTACCTAAAGCGCACTATCTATATTGGTATCAATAGGTCTGTTTGACAAACATGCTGTCAAAACTCATACCTAACAGGGCACAAAACAAGGAAGGCGGAGCCCTGACACTCATAGGGGTGAGTTGCTACAAGGAGTATCTGGGCTATGTTTTATGTGGTCTTTGTGTTCTGTCTAATGTTTTCTGTTGGATGTCTTCTGTTATCTAGTACAACTCTTGTGTGCAAAGCATCTTCTAAGCACCAGCTCCATCCAGTTAGCTCTGCACACCCAAGCACAGGTCCAGGAAGCATGCACAGTTGTGTTTAGTTTATTATCATGTATGCTGTTCCTCCTTGATACCCAGCTACATGGAATATCTGAGCTGTGTTGTATGGGTCTGTAGTTTCGAAGAAACGAAAAACAACTTTTGCAGCTCATCAGGTAATACCAGTATACACATTTATTTAGGCATGCCATAATAATATTGTAATTCAAGAGAACATTCACGTCTACCACCAACTCCTGCCAAAACTGAAAACACAACTAGAATTTAAACAAATCTTCACAGTCAGAGGTCATGTGGTTCCCCAGAAGATGAAACCTGAACAAACATAGGAACTCATTTACAAGCCCATTGTGCCAACGGTGTATCACTTGTTTTAGAAGCACTGGCGGGGGCAGTGTGCCTGCCCATATTTACAAGGCCACGTAAAGTCACCCTGCGTGACTTTCCATGACCATGTAAATTTGAGCCTCTTTCCCGTATTAGTCTGTGTGAAAGGAGCATACAACGAGTGTTGCTGTGGATGATCCCACCCAACATCAATGTTACCTGACACATTCCCAGATTTTCAAAATTTCATAAACCTGGGAATGCGCAAGAATCCTATGCCTCCAGGGAAGCATTTTTTGCACTTTCTATTTACGCTGCATGCGACAGCACACATAGAAGGAGCAAAACACCATTAATTATTGTTTTTGTGCAGGAAGGTGTCTTTTCCTGCACAACAACAATCAATCCTGCAACGGAGGCACCCTTGCACTATGGCGCAAGTGTGTCTGCGTTGGCGCATGGCTGCTGTTTGTTTGCTGGTGCAGGGGAGAAGGTCAGGAATGCTCCGCATCTTTTAGATACGGCGCATTCCTGCCCTTTTTATTTAGACGCGCAGCAGCGCAGCAAGAAGGCTTGCTTTGCTGCTGTACATCAAAATATAGTAAATGAGCCCCATAATGTTTTACGGCTTAACAAGTGAGCAACATATTCCAAACAAGGCTTCCTGAAACTAGCAACAGTTACACCTTTCAACATGATATAATAATCAAAACGCGTAACTTTTAGTGTTGTCCAGTGATATACAGCAATCTATGTGAAGGGACAGCGGATGTTTGGAAGCAGAAAGGGCTGGCTTGCATTTTCCAGGCAGCACAGGAGTAATGGTGACCTGCATACATGATTTCGGTGTTAAGGAGGGTTGTATGACGTTACACCGCATTCCGTTGCAATGCATGCCATTACCACGCATGTGTTATAAAGCGAATGCCTTTACCATGCATAACTTTTACTATGAAAATGCCTTTACCACACAGAGCTTTACAATTAATTTTTATGTTAAAGGCATATTTGTGGTAAAGGTGTCCGCTCCGCTGAGTCCTAAAACCAGTCCATGGCGCCCACCACTGCCCCCAGTTGTTTTTTTAAAATACCCCTCCCCTGAGCCCTAGAAGAGGACCTGCTCCCCCTGGCTCCCAGCTTTTCTAAAAACTACCCCTCCCTTGCCCTGAGCCCTAAGTGCGGAGCCCTGCGCGTCTCCCACTCCTGGCCCCCAGCCCTTCTAAAAACTACCCGTCCCCAGTTGTCCACCCTGAATGCAGACCCCTGCACAACGCCTCCCACCGGCCCCAGCCCTTCAAAACAATACCCCTCCCTTACCCTAAGCCCTAAATGCAGTCCCCTGGACGACTCCGCCCCCTGAAAAAATGTAATACATTTGTAAAAAGCTAACCTCTTGCCCGAGGCCCAGTCCCCCATACCTCTCCATGACGTCAACTCCTCTCCGGCTCTTTTGTGGCACGGCACACATCGTAAAGAGGAAGCGGAGGGGGCTCTCCGTTTCCTCTAATGAAGCTGATATCCTCCATACATATACCTTTCCATACATACCTTCCCAACGAATTACGTTGTAAAGGCTATGCGTGGTAACGGTGCATCTGTAATGCATGCGTGGTAAAGGCTATGCGCGGAAAGAGACGCGTTGTAATGGCTGTTTCCCATTGAGGATTCACAGGACACAAGTTTAGATTTGCATTGACACCTTTTTCTCATCATGGGCACTGTTGTGTTTCTCGTTTGTCTAATATTCCACAGTAGCACAGTGTCTAATGTGCTGTGTTGAGTGTTTACTGTTGCTTTGTGTGTGTGTCTGTCTCCTACACTGTAGGGACCAGAAAGGGGGCTCACTGTGTGTAGGGGTATGCGCTTCTCTGATATCTCTAACATCTCATTCAAGCGCTGTGAAGAGGAGTGCTTCAGTGTGTACCTTCACACTGTAGTTCAAAAACATTGCTATACGACTTCATTAGCACAGGAATCTACGGCAGATTGTTGTGGAGAAGTAATACCACAGTTAATTCAATCATGCAGCAATGACGGAATACATGTGCATCGGAGTTGACTATAATATGCAGCAAAGGAAGACAAATTATGCAGCAAGAAAAAACAAATTAGGAACTATAATAAGCAATAGAAAGCAAATTATGCTTTAGCACTGTGATTCAGCAATTTTGATATCTTAACACACATTGATATATAAGGCATCCCAATGCTGTGAACTAGATGTTTCTTGAACGATAGATACATATTAAACAGATCCTATTCAAAATGTTATCAATTAACATTTAATGAGTTTTTCTTTCCAGGAAGCACAAGGATAACGATTTTATTAACAATGTTTTTTCTACTTCTCACAGTAAAATCATGTGTTTAATTTATATTCAAGTTTACACTCAGCAGAACAAAATCTAGATGTGCCCATTTTTAGGTCTCGCCTGACCCAGCGCATGCGCTGGTCTGGCGAGACTGATTGAGAGAGCTCCAAAAAGTGCTACCATGCCAGCTTAGAGCTACAGTGCATGTGCGCGGGCGTGCGTGCCGCGCTTTACCGCGATTTACTTTCACGGCCGCACGGCCGCTTTGATGTTTGATCACGATTACTTTCACTTTCGCGGCCGCACGCCCGCTTGGCATAGCCAATAGGTCTCGCTTTTGGGACCTTATAAGTATTTAGTTATGCAACTGTTGCATGGCTAAACACTTATAAGGTCCCAAAGGCGAGACCTATTGGCTATGCCAATGCTTGTTAGTAATGAAAGGTGCGCCTCGTTTATTCAGCATAGGACAGTTATAAAACGGTCCTTTAGTTCCTGGCTTACCCTGTGTTCACACTACAGGGCCTCTTTCCACTAAGGCACAGCCCTGCAGAACAGTATTGTTTATTGCACATGTATATCTACAAGTCTCGCCAGGGGATACCTTAAGATTCAAGACACCAAACCATAAAAATAGATGTAACTGCTTCTGTGATGGAAACATACTTTTGTATGAATCGTTAATATATATTCATGATAAAGATGGAAATGTTATTTCCCCTATTAAAAAAATGATAGTTTTACTGTACACCAAAGCCTCATGGCACTCAATAGTAGAAGCTGTTCCGTTACCTCTTGCACAGTGTCAAGCTGAGCACTGCCTCTCATGTGTTTGTTAACATAGACATATTATGCAGCAGGCGATGGTTTTTGTGAAGGTTCCCCAGATTAATATTGATGGGAAATGAAAGCAGCTGGGTCATCATGTTTTTCCTGGGGAAGGACAGCTGACCATAACAGACATTCTCAGTGAATATCGATCTATTTATCCATTGATCTATCTGCCTGCCTATCTATGAACTGTCAATCTGTCTACCTATCTATCTAGCACGCCAACTGCTGACAGACAGTTTAACATTAACCTATCACTAGTTCTCTATTGTATTACAACTGTTTAACCTTCTGAGAACATTGTTCCACTCTCACTGTCTTAAAATCAAAAGTGTTCCAGTCAGAAATGTGATCTAGCAAGCAAGTTCCTGCGGGATCGACCAAATATCCAAGATTTGACTCAATATCAGTCTTACTCGCACGTGCAAGATGGGAGCAACCGGAGTTCCTGAGCGCACCTCTGTACCGGCACTGGACTCATCCATCCCCCCTTCGACCTATCCATCTACTCATTCATCGATCCATCTACCTTTTCACTAATCCATCCACCCTTTCACTCATCCGTCCATTCTTTCCTTCATCAATTGCTTCACTCATAAATCTATCCTCTCTCTCATCACCCACCCATTCACCCTTTCCCTCATCCATCCATACACTCAGTCACCCTCCTCACTTTGACGCGAATTCTGAGTGTTTGTCTGCCGAGTTGCAGACAGAAGAGGTCCATTAAGACGCCCACCCCAGCTGTAGCTGCTAAAGCGGGGGCTGCCGACACCCCTGCTTACTGTCTCAGACTTTTAGACACACTCTCACACGCACACATTCTCTCACACAATCTTTCTGATACACATTGTCACTCAAACCAGCATTTTTTCAATTTGTTTTAGTTGGGATAGAAAGTAAGACAATGCTGCTAGGCTTGCAAGACCTGTCATGCTGGCTAGTAAAGTTAAAAAAAAAAAAATTGTATGCACTATTCAAAACTCATAACCAGTGTCATTGTCAATGCTTGCCTTCAAGTGTAATGTGAATGAAACAGTGCACTTCCATAAAACGGATGACCAGGGGTGTATATTTAGTTCTACTTGCATGTCAAGGAGTTACAGTATTGGAACGGACAAGGCCACTTTATGACACTGATTCGCCTCCCTGTTGGTGCTTCTCTTCCCGGGCACAGCCCATGCTTTGGCGAGCTCCCACGTCCATTGCTGATTCGGGAGCCCACTGGGGCTTTAAAGCGGAGAGAAATGTTTACTAAAAGTTACGAACAGGCCTTTCCTATAGGACCTTGTCACGGACTCTGTGCATATCAAGTGTACGTGTTTTGCTATCTCAGGACTTGTGACCCCGATATTTCAGAGTGTTGCTTTTTTGTGGCCAACCTGGGAATGTTGGAGGCTGTCCCTCACAGAACATTCAGTGCTTCAAAGGCACTAGAATGAGTGGGCTTTAACTTTAAGTAGCAGTGGCTGCTTACATGGTGTCGTGTTGGCAGTAGGCGGGGTCAGGCTGGGGCAACAAATAGTGCAGACACCAAAATAAAAGTGGCCCCCATTAACGAATCAGATAGTAGGGTACTGGGCCTACTGCAAATAAGACGCTGTATGGTAGGATAGTCTGCATTACTACATCAGCTTCCCATTGTGGGTGATACATAGCTGCCAAGTTTCAAATTGCTCATGCTTGACATTTTGATGGCTTCAGTGCATTTATGAGTGACATTCTACTGCCAAATATGTGACACTTTGAGTAACTCTTTCATACAAGTAAAATTAAGCACCAAGTCACTGCCAAGTTATTAATATCAGATATGATCCCATTTTAAGCAATGCACAACTCTAAACAGGTCATGACACTGATGAAAAACCACAAAAATGCAAAGGCACATAAAAAGGGAGAGAAAAGGGTGCCTGTTAAGACACCTGACTTTCAAGCACAATACAAAAATCTCTTTCCCTCTTTCTTTCAAAGAAGGTATGGGAAGTTTAGAAAAAAGGCATTTTAAAAGATCATTTCTTATCATTCAGATACCAGTCCTCCTCATACAATGCAAAGGCCTCACAGTCACTCTAACATTCGGTATAACTTGCTTCCAGAAAAAAATGCTGTAGTGGATGGGGTGAGCCAAAGAAATAACCTCCCCACCTACTCAGGGATGTACTGACCTGCTCTAACTTTTTGTCCAGCCTGATACAGCCTCTAGGTGCTGCTGTCTTCGGTTTGGCTCTTCTTTAAAATCCAGCAGCTGATAGTCTCGTCTTCTTGCACCACGGACTTGGGACTGGCCGCACTGGGCATTTTCCCGGTGGGCCGGAAGCGTGGGCCCCAGTTTTCGAATGTTAGATGCTGGTTTGGTTACTGGGGGCCGGTTTTGCAGCAGTGCTGCAACATTGGCCCCCTGTAACAAAAGCAATGGCAGTGCTAAAGCGACAGTGTTGCTCACTAGCAACCCCGGCAACCCCTGGGGCCGGTCCAGCTGTTTTGCCAGGGCTGCTTTGTGTTCCCAGTCCGGCCCTGGATTGGCCGTGGACTGGGTCAGATGTCCTGCTGCAGCAGCACTCGCTGCCCTCGATTCTGGATTTCACACCGCTGTACTACTGCTCTAGTAGTATTCGCTACAAGTGAACAGAGGCTGGTGCTTCTTACCTCCATAGCCTCTGGGATCACAGGTCAGATACAGTCAGATTTGTGAGCAGATTGCAATTCCGTTCTTCCCTCCTTTCTGGCTGAACTGCCGGACTGACATTGGCCTGACACTGCAGGGAAAATGTCCTGCCAGCCCGATCCTCTCCAAAGTAGAGAGCAGTGTGAGGGTGTTGTGTGTAGATTTAGATTCCAAATATAGGTTTCCTGATTTATGCCCTTATATGTACAATTCATATTGCCCTTATTTAAGCATAGAAAATCCATCCCTTATTTAGGCATTGTCCATGCTAACCAAATACAGGCATGGTCTCCTATATCCGTCCATTCACGTCACAACGAGTTCTTGGAAAACCAGACTCTTAAGCCTTTAGGACTTCCCCTTGCTTGGATATTGATTTCTCCAGGAACTCATTTAGTATGCATGAACATCTATTCCTTAGGGGTTCATTCATGACGTTCCGATGCCCGACTTTTACGTCAATACAGGCATTCCTAAACACCTTCAAGGTATAAATATACCTGCACTTGCCCTGGCAAACCTCGGTTCCGGTACGATCCAGCTCGACTGCCTGCTTGCGGTTCACCACGGCAAGTTCGGAGGGAAATCGAGTTCCAGCCTGACGCACTGACCAGACGCTGTCATCCTCCTCGCAGAGAATCCAGCTCCAGTGTTCCTGACTCCCCTTGCGGGGTGTTAGATATCGAGTCCTGGAAAAGAGATTCCAACCTCGCACATTCTAAGGTATGGAGCAGACTAGAACTTAGAGAAACTTTTGGCAACTCTTGGCAAAACTAAAACTATAGCTATAGCTAGCTATACTTTAGAAAACAGCACCTACCTCTTACCTCGTACTACACTTAGGTTAAGTACACTGGGGTAGAACTATTTAGAAGCATCAGATGAGTATTCACATTTTTGGCCTGTGTTATTTATGTATGTATTTTAAGTAATATATGTCATAGCTACAAACCATGCTATTGCAGTATTATTTTATCTTACTGCTAACTCTGTACATATTGTACTTCGCAGCCTGTCTTACGATTGTAGCAGTTCATATCTCTTGCATGAGAAATAAGACTGTTCAATAAACCCTTTTTATTGAAATGCCCTTCTCTCTATTTCTGTGAAACTCTGTAGAAACGAAGCATGCACGATTGACTGAGTGAAACTGTTATCTATTGTTTCCACGGTGATGAGATTGTTCCGACTCTAAGGGAAACAAAGTTGTCATGTTTATGTGGTTGTTAGAAACTAATCCCTTCTTGTATATTTGAGAAGTTTCTAGTGACCTCTGAGTTAGCTGGCACACACAAGTAATTAAGTTTAATGTACTCGATAGAGACATACTGACCTCAGTCCTATGTCAAATCTATAGTGTATATTATTCCAATGCGCAGAGCCTATCAGGGATATAGGAACTACACTACATGGCGTCCAACGTTTGGTAAGGCACTCATTCAATGCTAGATACTGAAGTAACTCAGTCGTGCTTTTCTCAGAGACCCTCTACTCATAAAACTCCATAGGACGTCTGGAGTGGGTAGGGATAATATCCGCCATAGCTCAGTAGGACAAAAGTCCTATGTATTAGCTGTTTGGTTTGTTCTATGTTGAAGGATACAGTGTTCCAAAATATTGTGCACCTTATCTTTGTTACCTCGAAACATGCTCTGAAACTATCATTAAACAGTGACAGAAACCGGCACAAACAACGATACTGGTGGAGCTGCGGCTGACCAAGTCACAGCAGCTTTTAATCGTACAGGTTTTCAAGAAACCGATGAGGATGCTATAATCATCCATCCAAATTTAAGGAGAGCCATCACTCTAAAACTAATAAAACATGGTCTAACACCAAGAGGTGATAGAGCAGTTTTTGTGATAAAGGCACATGAATCTCACCAGACAGAGGTATTCTATTCATGGGAAAATAGCAAACAGCATTCCAAAGAGAAGCGTTCTCAATTCCGAGGTAGGTCTCCTCAAAAGGAGCCCTCTGAAAGGAGGTACATCCTCAGCAATAGGGATAATTTGAGAAAACCTGACAGATATCAAGATACTGATACACGTTCCTCTCATACCTTTCATATATCATCACAGACATCCGAAAGAAGAGGACGGTCAGAGAACAAAGAAGAACGCGTGAAGTCCAAAGACGATCAAAACAAACAAAAACCTCAATTCTCAAAGAAGAAGGTAGCAGGTCTGAAGATCAGACATGCCGAGGATTCTGAGAATGCAACTCAAGAACGGAGAATGGGGCTAAGACAATGTTGGACAGTGCAGCAGAAGTTACAGTAGCTCGCCAGAACCTGAAGGGGCTTCTGGAGACAGTGGACATGAATGAGGACATTCAAGTTGAAACTGCAGATACCAGGGTTAGTTCTCCGCAGAGGTTATATGAAATAACACTCCGGATGGAGGGAGACATACCAAGAAAATTGAAAGCTCTCTTTTGGGAGCATCTTTCAAGGGGTTATTATATACTTCTAGCAGAACGAGACTGGCCACCAGAATTTGTCAGGGAGTGCCCACATGGCGAAGACATCATTATGCCAGCCTTCTCCAACGATGTTCCAATACCTTTAAAATATACTTATGCCAGGAAATGGGCAGTGGCCCAAGCCCCAGCATTATACAAGAATCATGTAGGATGGGATGAGGACTCACCTCACCACAAAATCCAGTTAAAAAATCAACCAACTGCACAAAGGCAGTACCCAGTTAAGCAAGAAGCTAAAAAACAAGTCAGGGAGATCTTAGATCAACTTGAATACCAGGGGTGATTGAAGCATGCACCTCATCAATGAACAATCCTTTGTTTCCTGTTTCCAAACCAGACAATACATATCGTCTAGTTTTGGATTACAGACACTTAAACTAATGTTGTAAAACATTTGCAGTGCAAAATGCACACAGTACAGCATTAATGAATAACGTGTGTAAAAAGTACAAAACCGCATTAGACATTTCAAATGGTTTCTTTTGTCAAAATATTGCACCTGAAAGTAGATATTTGACCGCTTTCTCAATAATGGGGACCCAGCATCAATTTTGTCGACTCCCACAGGGATCAACAGCAGCTCGGGGTTATTCTCAGCAAGAGTAACAGAGCTACTACAAATTTATGATGACGTGGCATTGTCTTATGTCGATGACATATATCTGACAGACGATGACCTGGACAGACACTTGAACAGGATGAACACCACTATATTGGGCTTCGCCTCAGAGGGTTACAAATTGAACTTTAAAAAGTCCAGAATTGCCAATCTCAACAGAGATTGCATTCTCAGAATCCTCGGCATGTCTGATCTTCAGACCTGCTACCTTCTTCTTTGAGAATTGAGGTTTTTGTTTGTTTTGATCGTCTTTGGACTTCACGCGTTCTTCTTTGTTCTCTGACCGTCCTCTTCTTTCGGATGTCTGTGATGATATATGAAAGGTATGAGAGGAACGTGTATCAGTATCTTGATATCTGTCAGGTTTTCTCAAATTATCCCTATTCCTGAGGATGTACCTCCTTTCAGAGGGCTCCTTTTGAGGAGACCTACCTCGGAATTGAGAACGCTTCTCTTTGGAATGCTGTTTGCTATTTTCCCATGAATAGAATACCTCTGTCTGGTGAGATTCATGTGCCTTTATCACAAAAACTGCTCTATCACCTCTTGGTGTTAGACCATGTTTTATTACTTTTAGAGTGATGGCTCTCCTTAAATTTGGATGGATGATTATAGCATCCTCATCGGTTTCTTGAAAACCTGTACGATTAAAAGCTGCTGTGACTTGGTCAGCCGCAGCTCCACCAGTATCGTTGTTTGTGCCGGTTTCTGTCACTGTTTAATGATAGTTTCAGAGCATGTTTCGAGGTAACAAAGATAAGGTGCACAATATTTTGGAACACTGTATCCTTCAACATAGAACAAACCAAACAGCTTGCGAATTTCTTACCGTTGTGGAGACAAGTCCTACTGTGTTCCGCGTGAACCATCACTAAATCACCACTCCTTCAAGACAAGACACACATAAAGTCTCAAAACGAACCTGGACGTTTTTGTCTCCCTTAAAGCTTCTAGGTTCTGATGAGAGCCCCAAGAATAGACGGGGCTTGAAACGCGTCGACCATTACCCTTGGGCCATAAGAGTTTAAAATAACCCCTAAAAATGTTTGCATCTTTATGCTCCATTTTGATAAAATATGTTTCCTTGGCCCTCATGTAAATATTCCCTGTAAGAATTTAAAATATCTGTTGATTGATGTGTGGTATTTTGTATGCTTGGAACTGCGCAGTATGGTATGTGAATGAATGTATGTGATCAGAAATGTGAAAAAATTGGGTGTGTCTGAAGTGATAACGTTTTATATGTCCACAGCTAATGTTTGTCTTTAGATACAATTTATTGCTTAAAAAATTACTCAAAAATAAAAGTGACCTTTAAAGAATTGAAAGATATTAAATAGATGTAAAAATAGGTTATTGGCTTATGTTGTTTTCATTCAATATAATCCTCCGCTAAAGAAAGGCGGACTACAAAGTTTTTTCAGTATTGGTATTTCTTTTGTTATTTACGTTTATAGGCTCATCCTTACTGCTATTTGCCTAAACCCAGTTGTGTTAACTCTGGGTAAGCTGGCACACACAAGTAATTAAGTTTAATGTACTCGATAGAGACATACTGACCTCAGTCCTATGTCAAATCTATAGTGTATATTATTCCAATGCGCAGAGGCTATCAGGGATATAGGAACTACACTACAAGGGGCTGCACAGGACCAGGCGCCAGAGAGACCTGTCTGCAGTCTTGAGTGATGGCGGGCGCGGCAATGAAGAAGAAAAGCCGCTGCCCACCTGTGTCTTCACTGGTCACATGGGGTAGTAGTGCCTTTGCTGGAGGCGCTGCCAGAGAGCATTGATGTGCGGTGCTGCAGCAGACTCATGCTGCCATATGGATGGATAGGCTGCTCGAGAGACTCAGGGACAGGCCAGGCAGGGCTCCGCTTGACTTCTCTGACATTCACATATCAGGGTATAGACGTCGGTGGAGGGGAACGCTCCCTCATAAACGTGATGGATTGTCCGTCCGCCATATTATGATCACATTCTATCCTATGGGGGTCGTAATATGGTGGACGGAATATCTGTCATGTTTGTGACGGGGTATTCCCTCTGCCGACTTCTAAATCAGGCCTAAAGACTGCCAGTGCAGTTCTTTAATACATAAATGCTCACTTGCAGCCTGACAGAGCTGTCAAGTGAAGTTCGGAACTGCCTGGTGGTGATCAGTGTAACAGCCATGGCATGTCACATAGTACGGGTCGCCAAGCTGAGTGAGTCTTAACTTGTCACCTGTGTGGCCAGCGTCACTGAAGCAGCGGCAGCATGACATCTGGTGGCATTTGTGTTCAGTACTCACCATTAATACGTTTATTTTGAGTAAGGTACCCTATGCAGGTCCAGGGAGACGGCACCACAGTGTACACTCTGACCGCAGCGTGAGACTTGCGCTGCTAATGCAGCTGCTCCTATGTCCAAGCTTGTGCCTCGCAGCACTGATGGTGTCAGGAGATGCTATAAATGCGTGAGTAAAGCATTTTGATATGGTGATGTAGACCACTACACTAAAATGCATTAGTCTAACCCCTGATGCGTGGTACTTGGCAGAGTTGGCGATACCACTCACACAAGCCTATACGCAGGAGTTGTCTGCCATTCACCAACAGCCCACAACCTGCTAGAGCCTCACTGGGTCTCATACATAACACATGGAATGAAGGGCTTGAAAATCTTTGGGTAAAGGGCAACTTCCTTCGGGGGGGCGAGCCTTGAAAGTGGAGAACTTGCATTATAGCCTCATTCTGCCACACAACTTATTCATGGTTAGCTTTTGAATCAACAAACTCTTTAGCTTTCCCACAAAGGTGTTGAAATGTATTGTTTTTAAAGGGTAGTCTCAAAGAGATTCAGTGTCGGTAACCTTTAAAATGAAGCCGAAGCCAAGTTTACTAGCGTGTGGTGCTAAAAAGCTCTTTCGCAGCATTCCGCCAGGCAGTTATTAGACATTGTGAAGGGTGTGCTGGAGGCCATGAGCTGTACAAACATGGGAAATTACTCCAGTGTAGTGCAGTCTAGCTACAGTCCGCAAAGAGTCTTCACGTTCGAGTATGATACCTTTTAGCCTCACAGTACCACCTCCGGAACGCTAACTAGGGTTCGGAATAGTACTACCTGGGACTACCGCCAGTCATTAGGAAAACCCAGCATGGACATCCACATCAGGTTTTACTCCAGGACCCTACTACAAGTTGACGGCTGCATTCCAATCCTGATCAGAATTACGAGTTGTGTGACAATTATTACACCCTTGCAGTTTTCCTCTGATAGATTCCGACAGGTCAAAGTTACTGAAATGTGTCAGGTTGTACAGGATGAGGAGCGTCCAGAAAAAAGTGCACAAAAAGGGGATTTGGCAGATTATAACCATATTCTGTATGTTGTGCCTCAATTTCATATTGATAACTGTGAATTCGAAGTATTTATCACATGTGATAAATACCTCACCCTTTGGTAATGGTGTTTACTGGGTGTGGTAAACAACAAATACCCCACCCAATTCTGCCAATCTTGTAATGAGGACCGACGTGTATAGGGACTGCATAGATCATACGGAAGTACACATAGCTGTGTGCTCTTGTTCAAATGCGACCATGTGAAGAGCTCTTAAAAACTCAATTGTAAACAGTGCATTAAACCACATTAAGGGCCTCATGTACGTAGCCGAATACCGGTCGGTAACGGCCGATTTTCGGTAATTATACCGTTACCGACCGGTATTTAGGCTTGTGACATGTAGGGGGCTCATTTCTGTATTCGGTAATTTACCGAATCGGTAAAATTACCGAATCAGTAATTTTACCGATTCGGTAAATTCCGAATACAGAAATGAGATGTAGGGGGAGTGTGTGGGTGTTGTTTGGAGTCGGTATTTACCACCAACTAATAGTTGGTGGTAAATAAAGAATGGATGTGTAAAAGCATTTTATAGCGCTTAGAAGTGTGCAATGTGGCAGACATACATGCCCTTAGGGCATGTATGTGTGCCACATGTGCACACATGGCCGAATCAGGGGTGCAACAGGGTGTCAATGTGACACCCTGCCACCCTTGCATGTGCTCCCCCATTACCGAATCGGTATTTACCGATTCGGTAATGAGGCATACCTTCCCATCAATGGGAAGGTATGCCTCATTACCGAATCGGTAAATACCGATTCGGTAATTACCGAATTTTTCCGAATCGGTAATATTTACCGACTCATTACCTACATTGCATTTACCACTTCATAAATATCGAATCGGTATGATTCGGTATTTATGAAGTGGTAAATGCAAGCCCACCTACATGAGGCCCTAAATGCTAATATTTAAAGGAATATTTGATATTCTAAATATCTAGAGAGATAATCAATAAGAGCTTTTCTCACCCAAGCACAAGAAGGTGACTGTGGAAATACATCTAAGCCTTTCCTTGGGTTATGGCTATTAACAAACAAATTATGGATCAGGTTGATGAATAAGGATGACAATCCAGTCCCAGAGGATGAACATTCCAGTTATCAGGCGGGTATTATTCTCTGCTCTTACGCGGGGCCCAATTCAGGAAAGAGTCAGAGCAGAAGACTTTCTCAAGAACCTGTCTCTTCCTGAGATGAGATTTTGAAATAGTTAAATACTGCACCAATTCAGTAAGAAGCCCACATATAGGCGGGGTCTGGTTTAGAATGGGTATGGCTAGAATTGGTGGGATTTCTTTTTTATGACTCAGCCCGGTTTGGCCAAAAGGGTGCATGGCAGTGCTCAATTTGAGATGTTGGTTTCTGGTGCTCAGTACCGGCACTTAATCATCAACACCAGCACTTTTCATGAGCACCGCACCGAACATTCAATTACGGGGAGATTAAGTGATTTGCCCAGAATCACAGAATGATGAGCCAAAGCCAAGATTCAAACCTGGTTTTCCAGCTCTGAAGTCGGCTGCTCTGGCCATTATGCCACATCTTCTCCCCACTTTCATGGTTAGTAGTTGGTTTTATTTTAGGCGGTGCTAACAGGAGAAATGGGCTGGTGCAAGCTGCCTCCTGACAAGAGCCCCAGCACTTGCTATTTTACTAATTAACCACTGGTGCACGGCTAGCTGTAAATATTGCTATGATGTCATTTGATGCGCACTAGTGGCCCTACATAATGGTTGCACAGACCTACACTCTTATGATTTAAGGTTAGGATTCATTTGAACTAACTTTCCTCAATGCAAATGGTCTACACTCATCGACTCCCACCTATATTTCTTCCCATCCCATTATATTTGTGTTCCTATGAGATTGAGGTCATCAAAGGCAGTTTATTCGATTATCCCCTAGAAGGAGGATAATACGTTAATGTGAGGATCCGAAAAATGTGAAGATCACTCTCACTAAACCTCTGTCAGCGAAATGAGCCCCGCCGTCTTCCTGATGTGCTGTAACACATTTTGGCACCATATCAGTACTCTGATGAACCCAGCTACAGGTTATTTCTTTTAGTGTAGAGCAGTACATAAATATATTAACTATGTTGCTGCTAATGGACTTGATGGGCTTCAAAGTGCATAGCTCTGAGTGGCACTCTGATATTGCAATTTGCATGTTAAAAGAGTGGAGGCAGGGACAGTGGCTTGTTTAAAATAGCTTTGCTGCACAGCATTATCCCTGTCACACCAGGTCTCAGAATTAACAATTTAAGAGATTAGGAAACCGTAATGAAAATTGATCCGAATCCTCTGAGTTTACAGAAGGGGAAACAAATAGTCCATTAAAAGGACAATAGCTAAAAGGCGACCACAAAAAAGGTAATTAGATTCGGCTGGGAAGGTACAGACACTAGGTCAAGACCATCACGTCACCAGTCAGCACTGATATTCTTTCCTCCGGAATTTCTAATATGGAGGTTTGTAACATCTTTTAAGCATTGGGTGATTTTGAGATCTGCAGTTCCCATTGGTGTATCACCACGTCCCTCCTCATGTGCTAGAGCTGCAAGGGAATTGTATTGTAATTGTATTGTAATTGCATTTATATGGCGCTAACTACCCCTGATGAGGCGTCAAAGGGCTTTTTCGGCAAGTAGCACGCTACTTCGGAACCCCAAAAAGATTTATGGTGAATAAGTATAGTTAAATAAGAAATTAATTTCAGCGGTGGATATGGTAGTCTGTTATTTGGATTGAAAAGGATAGTAGAGAGATGGGGGAGGGAAGGGTTTGCATTTATATAGCGCTTGCTCCCCTGATGAGGGGTTGTAGCACTTTTTGGCGAGCGGCAGGCTACTCTGGAACCCAAAAAGGATTAGTGGTAAATAAGTGTAAGGAAATATGAAATTAGTTTGATTCGAGCAGTGTACATGTTAGTCTGTTATTTGGATTGTAAAAGAAATAGTAGAGGGATAGAAGAAGGAAGGGTCTAGAAAGGTTTTTTAAATTCATAGCAGTAGGAGGGGGTTTGGGATGAGTAAAGGGGAGTTGAAAGGGGAAAAATCAGACGGAAGGGTTTAGAAAGGCTTGTTTGGGAGATATGAATAGTAAAAGAGGTATGAGATGATGCAAGGAGGGGTGGAGGAGGGAGGAGTCTAGAAAGGGTTAATTTGGGGGTCATATTAGTGGTATGGGTTTTGGGATGAATGGAAGAGTTGAGGTAGAGGATATATTGAGAGAAGTAAAGGGTAAGAAATAGGGTAGTTCATTAGAAAGTGTAGTAGAATGGGGTTTGTGATGAGTCAGAGAGTTGAGGTAGAGAATATATTGCAAGAGATATAGAGTGAGATATAGGGTAGTGCATTGGAAATGCTGAATTAGAAGCAAAGTGATACATATAAAGATACAAAAGTACATGGAAGGTATATATGTTTAAGGAAGGTAATATATGTAGATTAAAGTTCAATTTAATAAACTCAGACTTACAAGTGTTGCTGTACTTTAAATTAATGTATCTATTGATTTTTTTAATTCAATAGTGAAGCAATTGTAGCTCAATAGTTATGATAAAAGATGTACTTATTTATGCAGTCACTTATATACATGTTAAACATAGAATAATTTAAAAAGTGACTGCAAAAAACACCTCATCTTAAAGAACCACTCTACATTCAAGCAAGATATTGGGGTGGAAGGACTAGTAGTAAGGTAGCCACACTCGCTCTAATGTGAACAAGGTCAATATTTTAGACAGTGACTGCAAAAAAACCTCATCTTAAAGAACCATTCTACATTCCAGAAAGTCATTGGGGTGGCAGTACTAGTGGTAAGGTAGCCACACTGTTGTCATTGTGTGGATGGTGATCTACTATTGGGGTCTAAGAGAACCTGAAATTGCCTCCACTTGCAACAGAGGCAAGAGCTGGCCTGGCGCCTGTGGATGCAGGAAGTCCTGCAGGTGGACGGAGAACTGGCACCCATTTCCTTGATTTTAACATTGATGCAGGTTCGCACCCAGCAAAACCATTGCTAGACACACAGGTGGTAAATGTGACCAAATTTGTTCCTTGAAACGTGGATAGGGCACATTGGACAGATTCTCAGGTGACTGTTTATCCTCTTAGACTTGCTTACTCCATACTGAGTTGAACCTTTCAATGACATAATATTTTTGAACTTATTGGGCAACCGCTTCGGGTCACATACAAGTTAAACCAAACTAGGGAACGGGATAGAAGACGTTGTTCGTCTTTTGCACCACATACAGGTGAGTTTCACCCCCTTTTATTGGATTTATTTGCATTTGGCCTATGACTGATACACATATGTTCCATGTAGGTGAGCTACAGAGGCTGAATTTAGAAGACGGTGGCAATTTACCTGAGCCAACAAACTGGGTTTATATTCATCTTTACCAAGAAGACGTCGTAAGTGTCAAGCATCACCACTTGACTTCAATAATTCTGTCATGGTCACACATGTTTAACATAGATAACAGTTGTAGGAAAAGACAGGTCGTGCTAATTATAACTCAGCTCTTGGAATACATGTCCCAAAATCATGTAGATAATTTCATGTTCATTTCAAACCAAGTGATCATGGTAAGGGAACAGCTGACATGTGTTTCACTAATATGCCTGGCATGTCTCGGGCTTTTTCAAGGCATATACATGACCATTTCAGTTGTGATCCTTAAGAGCACATTCGTAGAGCATGAAAGACGTCTCTGCGGGCTAATTAGCACAACCTGTCTTTTCCCACAATTGTCTCTTAAAGCTGTCTCTTAAACCTGACAGGTTGTTCCTCCTTTGAATAGCTTATTAGGGTCCTTTCTGGTTGTGCGTGAACCCCACTAGTTACACATGCCCTCAAATAACATAGACGACAGTTATATTCTCTCATCACACAGGGTGTCTCCGCATATTGTCCAGAGGAAGACCCTGATAGATGACCAAATATCATGTACTTTGATTGGGGCCGAAACATCAATACAACAATATGTCTGTACAAGACAGTTCGGATGGTTATCATGAAGGGACCGTGAAGCCTGCCCAGTACGAATTTTTTTTTTTAATTAGGATGAGTTAAAATACCAATTTAATCAACATTGTATATATATTTACGCATACCCACTCACTTTCAGCAAAAGAACTTATTCCATTGCGCACGGAGCACCCTGTGCAATGTTATATTGCTTATTTAGTGAATCCAACTAATGTAAGACAATATAACGTTCACCAATGGATATGTAAGTTGTGGTTATTGTGTGTGTTTGAAATCATTCCTGCTTTGATCGCTTCTCTTGAGGGGTGATGAGCTTTACCCCTCTGATTATTCAACTTACCGCAATTAATTCTGACGGACCCACTACTTGTTTCTGTACTTCGGTGAGATTATAGCAGCCACAATGCACCTTCGTCATTCCCTCTGTCCTGTTCCCTTTATTTCCTCCACCACTTTTCCACCTCTACTGCTCTCCGAATCACTTTAGGTGACTGTGTCATCTTATTATGGGTTCAAACATGTGATTGGCAGGTCACTCAGAGTGCTTTGTAGCAGGTGGATTAACACTCCCAGATGTTTCATGAGTATTCAGCTTTTCTAGCAGCGTATACAAGTCCACATAGCCCAGCAACTGGTCCGTACATTGATCTTTTACACTGGCCCATCTGGCACTGCCAGTCAAACCCCTGAGGGGGTCAATGTGGCACTATGCATGGACAGTACCTGACAGTGCCCCAGCCCAGCTCTCTCCAGTAAGAACTATAAAACAAGAACTTGTAAAATAATAAGCAATAACAGTGGTTCCCTCCGATGTTCGTAGAAAGGAAAAATACAAGCACTTCTGAGGGGCAAAAATAGTGCTAAACCCCGAAGTACAACAAATACAAAAAGATAGACTTTTAACACAATGAATTTGTCGGTTTTTTCAGTTCGCTTTACAACAATACAGTTGGTGCGCCGTGTAATTTGCACAATGAGAGTGATCAGTGAAAAGCAAGTAAATGTGCATAGTGAAATAACTTTAATTTTAAAGGTGCACCCCCAGGGTTTGGGGTGTGTCCCCCAGGCACTGGTAGTGGTCCTCCGGAGAGGTTTTTGAATTTTTTAAGTGAGTTTATCACAAGTTCGTATTCTTTTTCAAAGAAAATCTTTATTGATAATTCAATTGCTTCATGGAAATTGAAGATTTCATTTTTAATCCATAGAAAAAATCCATTGTACAAATCGTCTGCTCTTAAATCACATCTTTGTTATTGTTCCCAATGCATTTCGGCATGCTTGCCTTCATCAGGGGAAGTCTATAAGTAATGATAAAAATGTGGAGTATAATATACGAGGAAATAGTTTCACCCGATCATTGTGAAACGAATAAAAAAAGGGAATAACGTGGTGTTTAGTACAGAACGCGGTAACGTGGATGTGAAGGAGGACGGTTAAACATTGGTGATATGTTAACGGGAAAGTGGGTGTTAATTTCGAGTGACGGGTAAAGGGATGTTAAAGTTTCCGAGTGGCTATCTTGGGATACTAGTGTCATTGAGTGGTTTTACGGGAAAGTGAAAAACGAATTAACAAGGTAAAAGTCCGGTTAACAACGGAAATGTGACTGTTTAAACTGATACCATTAGTGAGTGATGTCTGTGGTATTACGGGTAGAGGAATTGCTATCGGATGAAACGCTTGAAAATTAATGGCGCTCCAAAGTTTCTTATGCTTACCGGGTGTAAGATGCATCGAAGCGTAGAGCCGGTGATACGTCAGTGGTGTGTTGGTAGTGGGTCAAATCCGGAAGTTAAAATGTGAAATGAACACGTGACTAGACTGAGTGCGTTAAACAAGGAAGAAAGACTATTATGATGTGGATTGCTATGTAGAAAAAACTGGGTGGTGTGGGATAAACTGCTAGTTAGGTGAAGATGTGAAAAGAATGAAACGAAAAAGAAGATGTGTGTAGTTTGAGAATAGAAAAAATAAAAAAATAAATTAAAAAAATAAATAAATAAATAAACACGATATAAACAAAGGATGATGTGGGATGGTGTTTGATGTCATTGTAATGACATGGGCGTAAATAAGGAATGTATGTGTGAGTGAAACAACATAATGTGGTAGAGTGTCACAAAGAAGGGGGAAAGTGTAACATGTGTGAACAGAAACATCAACATCAGGACATCAATATTCGTTGCAAATATGATTAGTATGCAAAAGAAAATGACCTGTAGAGAACAAATTTAAAGATCGCCTGGAAATTACAGAAAATTGTCAATAAAGTTTTATGTTGTTGAAACCATTATAAGTAACATGTAAATTCTGTACGATCGTTCATTCCATATGGTTTCATGGAGTTCAACAGATAAATCCAGTAGTTTTCTCGTTGTAATAAGAAGTTGTGGTTGTCTCTCCCTTCTTTTTTGTCGATGGTTTCAAGGTTACAGAATTTCAACTGGCTAACGTTGTGTGCTGCTTCCGTGAAATGTTGAGCAACTGATGACTTCATCTGTTTGGTTCTGATGTTAGATTTATGCTCATTGAGTCTAATTTTGATCTTCCGTTCGGTCTGTCCGATATAGATTTTGCCACATGGGCATTTGAGCATATATACAACGTTAGAAGTGTCGCATGTTGCGGTTGTTTTGATTTTGATTTTATGCCCTTTCATGGGATGTGTGATATATTCACCTTTGATAATATTATTGCAATTGTTGCAATTTAAACAAGGGATGGTACCTTTGAATGTGGGGTGAATAGATGGTTGTTGAGGTTGCTTCAGAATTTCCCCAATGTTCTTGTTTCTGGTATAGGCAAAAATCGGTTCCTCATCGAATATGTGATTGAAATCCTGTTCCAATTTGAGTAGTTGCCAGTGTTTTCTGATGATACGTTTGTAAGTGGCGCTCATGGTGGAGTATTTAGACACTACTGTGATTTGGTTTTTAGTGTGTTTGATTTGGCCCGTGAGGAGTTCGTTACGGTTCTTTGTTGTTGATCGCTCTAACGCTTCTTGTAGTACCAGTTCTGGGTAACCACGGGACCTGAATCTTTGTATTAAGGTATCTAGTTGAGTGTTCATTCTGTTGGGATTGGATACAGTCCTTTTGATTCTGAGCATTTGGGAGTATGGGAGATGTTGTTTGAGGGGTAAAGGATGGAAGCTCTGATAGTGGAGAGTGTTGTTTATATCCGTGGTTTTCCTATACAGATCTGTTTCAAATCCTGTTGATGTTTTAGTGATGTTGACATCCAAGAATGTAATTGAATGTGGATGAATATTTGATGTGAACTGTATGCGTTGATCAATTTGATTGAGTTTTTCCAGGTGGTTTTCTAGGATATGTGCTGGGCCCTTCCATATGATAAATATATCATCTATAAATCTCAGATATAGTTTTAGGTGATCTGTCCATGCTTGATTGGTGAGGATGTTGTCTTCTTCGAACCGATTCATAAAGATATTGGCATATGCTGGGGCGGCACAATTTCCCATAGATGTACCTGTTAGTTGTTGGAACCATTCATTGTTGTATTGAAAATAACTGTGAAGAAGAGTAAATTGCATTAGTTCCATTAGGAAAACTTGTAAATTCTGTGGATAATTGGAGTGTAATAAAGCTTGTTCGATGGCTTCCAAACCTGATTGGTGAGGAATGGAGGTGTATAGTGAGTTGACATCCACTGTGCATAAGGTAATGTCTTCATCTTCAGTGATGATAATTTGATTTAGTTTGATGAGAAAATCAGTGGTATCCTTAATAAAAGATCTCATAATGTTGACGCTAGGTTGCAAGTGGCGATCTAGATATTTGCCCACTGGTTCATGTAAGCTTCCTCGGGTGGTAACAATTGGTCGACACGGTGGTTCAATGAGATTTTTGTGAATTTTAGGTACCATGAATAAAGTGGGACTTTTTGGATTGGGTTGTATGAGGAATTTTTTGACCTTCTCATTGATGGTACCCATATCAACGGCTGTTTGAACCAGGTGTTGTAAGATTCCCTTATATTGAATTGTGGGGTTAGATTCCAATTTCATATATGTGTTTGAATCCTGTAAGTGGATCAATACTTGAGTGTTGTAATAGTTGGTATTGAGGATAACCAATGCGCCTCCTTTATCTGCTTTAGTGCAGACTATGTTTGGATTTTGTGCGATGGCTTTCAATATGCCTAGTTCTTTATTGGTGAGATTGTGGAGCTTTGATGTTTTCTTGTTGTTAAGTTTGGCTATATCTTTCTTTACTACTGATTCAAACAGATCAAGGCTTTTGTGGCTAACCGGTGCCATGAAAGTACTTCTAAGATGTAAGCCAATTAGGGGATCTTCTTCTTCTTCCTTTGTTGATGTTAAGACGTTGTCAAAGAAGTGGCGTAATCTGAGTTTTCTCATTAGTTTGAAAAAACTGATGTCGAGTTCAAGGATGTTGCTGCCTGAAGTTGGCACGAAGGATGTGCCTTTTTGTAGAATTTTTAATTCGATATCACTGAAGTGATGGTCTGAAATGTTGATGACGAGGTTTTCTACTGATTCATTTTCTTTGATCGATCCTTCTTGGCCGTGGTTGTACGTGTTTGCGGTTGATCCTTGTCTTTCTCTTTGGTTTTTCCTGCGGCTCCTCCTGAGTCGTCTTGATCTGTGTGGCCTACTTCTAAAAAAGAAGGAGTTTCTTCAGAAGCTGGGTTGGTTGCTGATGTTGACGGTGTGTTAGCCGAGATCGTCGTTGTTGGTGTGTCATCCTTGGGTGTGTACCTTCTAGATTGTTGAGTTCGGTCACTATCAGAAGATGATGTGTCAGTATTGGTAGTGTAAGGTTTGTTTTGTCTGCGTTTGGCATAGATTTCGGCCCAGGAGTATACTTCTCCCATTTTGTAATCAATCGTATCTCTACGAAATTTGCGGATTTTGCGCCCGTTGACCTCTGCTGTGTGTTTGGCTAATTGGTTATTGATATCCTCGAGTATGTTGTTGAGTTCCTCAGATGTTAAGGTTTTTTCTAGCTCGGTTTTGATGTTGTGAATGTCTTTAGTGAGTTCTTCTAGGATGGTTGATAATTCCTCTATGATTAAGAGAATCAAATCTAGCGAGCACTTGTTCAAAATAGCGAACCACCTGTCTTTGAATTTTTGTTGATTCTTACAGAGGGATGGTTTCAGTGGTATTCTGAGGCCCCTTGGGATTCTTTGGGCCTTGTGGTACCTGATCATGGTACTAGCATGTAAGCGTTGATTTATTTCTTTTTTGGAAAGGTATAGGAGTTGACGTATGTTCTGTTCTTTCGTGTTGCTACTGGAGTAAGTTGTTGAATCCTCGTGTATGAGAGCGTAGATTCTAGAGGCTTTATCTTGTCCGAACGCAAATGTCTCCGCTCTTGTTTCCGTGAGGTGAGAAATTTCCTCAAATTGCATGATTGCTTTGTTGGTGTGCAGCGTGCTGAGTATCGGAATGAATAATATTGAAGAAGGAGTGTAGTACGCGCACTACCTGTAGAGTTGTTAGATGGTATTAATGAGTGTACCGTGCTCCCGAGGTGGAGTGTAGATATAAATTTAAAGGTGCACCCCCAGGGTTTGGGGTGTGTCCCCTAGGCACTGGTAGTGGTCCTCCGGAGAGGTTTTTGAATTTTTTAAGTGAGTTTATCACAAGTTCGTATTCTTTTTCAAAGAAAATCTTTATTGATAATTCAATTGCTTCATGGAAATTGAAGATTTCATTTTTAATCCATAGAAAAAATCCATTGTACAAATCGTCTGCTCTTAAATCACATCTTTGTTATTGTTCCCAATGCATTTCGGCATGCTTGCCTTCATCAGGGAAAGTCTATAAGTAATGATAAAAATGTGGAGTATAATATACGAGGAAATAGTTTCACCCGATCATTGTGAAACGAATAAAAAAAGGGAATAACGTGGTGTTTAGTACAGAACGCGGTAACGTGGATGTGAAGGAGGACGGTTAAACATTGGTGATATGTTAACGGGAAAGTGGGTGTTAATTTCGAGTGACGGGTAAAGGGATGTTAGAGTTTCCGAGTGGCTATCTTGGGATACTAGTGTCATTGAGTGGTTTTACGGGAAAGTGAAAAACGAATTAACAAGGTAAAAGTCCGGTTAACAACGGAAATGTGACTGTTTAAACTGATACCATTAGTGAGTGATGTCTGTGGTATTACGGGTAGAGGAATTGCTATCAGATAAAACGCTTGAAAATTAATGGCGCTCCAAAGTTTCTTATGCTTACCGGGTGTAAGATGCATCAACGCGTAGAGCCGGTGATACGTCAGTGGTGTGTTGGTAGTGGGTCAAATCCGGAAGTTAAAATGTGAAATGAACACGTGACTAGACTGAGTGCGTTAAACAAGGAAGAAAGACTATTATGATGTGGATTGCTATGTAGAAAAAACTGGGTGGTGTGGGATAAACTGCTAGTTAGGTGAAGATGTGAAAAGAATGAAACGAAAAAGAAAATGTGTGTAGTTTGAGAATAGAAAAAAATAAAAAATAAAAAATAAAATAAAAATAAACACGATATAAACAAAGGATGATGTGGGATGGTGTTTGATGTCATTGTAATGACATGGGCGTAAATAAGGAAAGTATGTGTGAGTGAAACAACATAATGTGGTAGAGTGTCACAAAGAAGGGGGGAAGTGTAACACGTGTGAACAGAAACATCAACATCAGGACATCAATATTCGTTGCAAATATGATTAGTATGCAAAAGAAAATGACCTGTAAAGAACAAATTTAAAGGTCGCCTGGAAATTACAGAATATTGTCAGAAAAGTTTTATGCTGTTGAAACCATTATAAGTAACATGTAAATTCTGTACGATCGTTCATTCCATATGGTTTCATGGAGTTCAACAGATAAATCCAGTAGTTTTCTCGTTGTAATAAGAAGTTGTGGTTGTCTCTCCCTTCTTTTTTGTCGATGGTTTCAAGGATACAGAATTTCAACTGGCTAACGTTGTGTGCTGCTTCCGTGAAATGTTGAGCAACTGATGACTTCATCTGTTTGGTTCTGATGTTAGATTTATGCTCATTGAGTCTAATTTTGATCTTCCGTTCGGTCTGTCCGATATAGATTTTGCCACATGGGCATTTGAGCATATATACAACGTTGGAAGTGTCGCATGTTGCGGTTGTTTTGATTTTGATTTTATGCCCTTTCATGGGATGTGTGATATATTCACCTTTGATAATATTATTGCAATTGTTGCAATTTAAACAAGGGATGGTACCTTTGAATGTGGGGTGAATAGATGGTTGTTGAGGTTGCTTCAGAATTTCCCCAATGTTCTTGTTTCTGGTATAGGCAAAAATCGGTTCCTCATCGAATATGTGATTGAAATCCTGTTCCAATTTGAGTAGTTGCCAGTGTTTTCTGATGATACGTTTGTAAGTGGCGCTCATGGTGGAGTATTTAGACACTACTGTGATTTGGTTTTTAGTGTGTTTGATTTGGCCCGTGAGGAGTTCGTTACGGTTCTTTGTTGTTGATCGCTCTAACGCTTCTTGTAGTACCAGTTCTGGGTAACCACGGGACCTGAATCTTTGTATTAAGGTATCTAGTTGAGTCAGTCTAGTCACGTGTTCATTTCACATTTTAACTTCCGGATTTGACCCACTACCAACACACCACTGACGTATCACCGGCTCTACGCGTCGATGCACCTTACACCCGGTAAGCATAAGAAACTTTGGAGCGCCATTAATTTTCAAGCGTTTTATCCGATAGCAATTCCTCTACCCGTAATACCACAGACATCACTCACTAATGGTATCAGTTTAAACAGTCACATTTCCGTTGTTAACCAGACTTTTACCTTGTTAATTCGTTTTTCACTTTCCCGTAAAACCACTCAATGACACTAGTATCCCAAGATAGCCACTCGGAAACTTTAACATCCCTTTACCCGTCACTCGAAATTAACACCCACTTTCCCGTTAACATATCACCAATGTTTAACCGTCCTCCTTCACATCCACGTTACCGCGTTCTGTACTAAACACCACGTTATTCCCTTTTTTTATTTGTTTCACAATGATCGGGTGAAACTATTTCCTCGTATATTATACTCCACATTTTTATCATTACTTATAGACTTTCCCTGATGAAGGCAAGCATGCCGAAATGCATTGGGAACAATAACAAAGATGTGATTTAAGAGCAGACGATTTGTACAATGGATTTTTTCTATGGATTAAAAATGAAATCTTCAATTTCCATGAAGCAATTGAATTATCAATAAAGATCTTCTTTGAAAAAGAATACGAACTTGTGATAAACTCACTTAAAAAATTCAAAAACCTCTCCGGAGGACCACTACCAGTGCCTGGGGGACACACCCCAAACCCTGGGGGTGCACCTTTAAATTTATATCTACACTCCACCTCGGAGAGTGATACCCCGGAGCACGGTACACTCATTAATACCATCTAACAACTCTACAGGTAGTGCGCGTACTACACTCCTTCTTCAATATTATTCATTCCGATACTCAGCACGCTGCACACCAACAAAGCAATTATGCAATTTGAGGAAATTTCTCACCTCACGGAAACAAGAGCGGAGACATTTGCCTTCGGACAAGATGAAGCCTCTAGAATCTACGCTCTCATACACGAGGATTCAACAATTTACTCCAGTAGCAACACGAAAGAACAGAACATACGTCAACTCCTATACCTTTCCAAAAAAGAAATAAATCAACGCTTACATGCTAGTACCATGATCAGGTACCACAAGGCCCAAAGAATCCCAAGGGGCCTCAGAATACCACTGAAACCATCCCTCTGTAAGAATCAACAAAAATTCAAAGACAGGTGGTTCGCTATTTTGAACAAGTGCTCGCTAGATTTGATTCTCTTAATCATAGAGGAATTATCAACCATCCTAGAAGAACTCACTAAAGACATTCACAACATCAAAACCGAGCTAGAAAAAACCTTAACATCTGAGGAACTCAACAACATACTCGAGGATATCAATAACCAATTAGCCAAACACACAGCAGAGGTCAACGAGCGCAAAATCCGCAAATTTCGTAGAGATACGATTGATTACAAAATGGGAGAAGTATACTCCTGGGCCGAAATCTATGCTAAACGCAGACAAAACAAACCTTACACTACCAATACTGACACATCATCTTCTGATAGTGACCGAACTCAACAGTCTAGAAGGTACACACCCAAGGATGACACACCAACAACGACGATCTCGGCTAACACACCGTCAACATCAGCAACCAACCCAGCTTCTGAAGAAACTCCTTCTTTTTTAGAAGTAGGCCACACAGATCAAGACCACTCAGGAGGAGCCGCAGGAAAAACCAAAGAGAAAGACAAGGATCAACCGCAAACACGTACAACCACGGCCAAGAAGGATCGATCAAAGAAAATGAATCAGTAGAAAACCTCGTCATCAACATTTCAGACCATCACTTCAGTGATATCGAATTAAAAATTCTACAAAAAGGCACATCCTTCGTGCCAACTTCAGGCAGCAACATCCTTGAACTCGACATCAGTTTTTTCAAACTAATGAGAGAACTCAGATTACGCCACTTCTTTGACAACGTCTTAACATCAACAAAGGAACAAGAAGAAGATCCCCTAATGGGCTTACATCTTACGAGTACTTTCATGGCACCGGTTAGCCACAAAAGCCTTGATCTGTTTGAATCAGTAGTAAAGAAAGATATAGCCAAACTTAACAACAAGAAAACATCAAAGCTCCACAATCTCACCAATAAAGAACTAGGCATATTGAAAGCCATCGCACAAAATCCAAACATAGTCTGCACTAAAGCAGATAAAGGAGGCGCATTGGTTATCCTCAATACCAACTATTACAACACTCAAGTATTGATCCACTTACAGGATTCAAACACATATATGAAATTGGAATCTAACCCCACAATTCAATATAAGGGAATCTTACAACACCTGGTTCAAACAGCCGTTGATATGGGTACCATCAATGAGAAGGTCAAAAAATTCCTCATACAACCCAATCCAAAAAGTCCCACTTTATTCATGGTACCTAAAATCCACAAAAATCTCATTGAACCCCCGTGTCGACCAATTGTTACCACCCGAGGAAGCTTACATGAACCAGTGGGCAAATATCTAGATCGCCACTTGCAACCTAGCGTCAACATTATGAGATCTTTTATTAAGGATACCACTGATTTTCTCATCAAACTAAATCAAATTATCATCACTGAAGATGAAGACATTACCTTATGCACAGTGGATGTCAACTCACTATACACCTTCATTCCTCACCAATCAGGTTTGGAAGCCATCGAACAAGCTTTATTACACTCCAATTATCCACAGAATTTACAAGTTTTCCTAATGGAACTAATGCAATTTACTCTTCTTCACAGTTATTTTCAATACAACAATGAATGGTTCTAACAACTAACAGGTACATCTATGGGAAATTGTGCCGCCCCAGCATATGCCAATATCGTTATGAATCGGTTCGAAGAAGACAACATCCTCACCAATCAAGCATGGACAGATCACCTAAAACTATATCTGAGATTTATAGATGATATATTTATCATATGGAAGGGCCCAGCACATATCCTAGAAAACCACCTGGAAAAACTCAATCAAATTGATCAACGCATACAGTTCACATCAAATATTCATCCACATTCAATTACATTCTTGGATGTCAACATCACTAAAACATCAACAGGATTTGAAACAGATCTGTATAGGAAAACCACGGATATAAACAACACTCTCCACTATCAGAGCTTCAATCCTTTACCCCTCAAACAACATCTCCCATGCTCCCAAATGCTCAGAATCAAAAGGATTGTATCCAATCCCAACAGAATGAACACTCAACTAGATACCTTAATACAAAGATTCAGGTCCCGTGGTTACCCAGAACTGGTACTACAAGAAGCGTTAGAGCGATCAACAACAAAGAACCGTAACGAACTCCTCACGGGCCAAATCAAACACACTAAAAACCAAATCACAGTAGTGTCTAAATACTCCACCATGAGCGCCACTTACAAACGTATCATCAGAAAACACTGGCAACTACTCAAATTGGAACAGGATTTCAATCACATATTCGATGAGGAACCGATTTTTGCCTATACCAGAAACAAGAACATTGGGGAAATTCTGAAGCAACCTCAACAACCATCTATTCACCCCACATTCAAAGGTACCATCCCTTGTTTAAATTGCAACAATTGCAATAATATTATCAAAGGTGAATATATCACACATCCCATGAAAGGGCATAAAATCAAAATCAAAACAACCGCAACATGCGACACTTCTAACGTTGTATATATGCTCAAATGCCCATGTGGCAAAATCTATATCGGACAGACCGAACGGAAGATCAAAATTAGACTCAATGAGCATAAATCTAACATCAGAACCAAACAGATGAAGTCATCAGTTGCTCAACATTTCACGGAAGCAGCACACAACGTTAGCCAGTTGAAATTCTGTATCCTTGAAACCATCGACAAAAAAGAAGGGAGAGACAACCACAACTTCTTATTACAACGAGAAAACTACTGGATTTATCTGTTGAACTCCATGAAACCATATGGAATGAACGATCGTACAGAATTTACATGTTACTTATAATGGTTTCAACAGCATAAAACTTTTCTGACAATTTTCTGTAATTTCCAGGCGACCTTTAAATTTGTTCTTTACAGGTCATTTTCTTTTGCATACTAATCATATTTGCAACGAATATTGATGTCCTGATGTTGATGTTTCTGTTCACACGTGTTACACTTCCCCCCTTCTTTGTGACACTCTACCACATTATGTTGTTTCACTCACACATACTTTCCTTATTTACGCCCATGTCATTACAATGACATCAAACACCATCCCACATCATCCTTTGTTTATATCGTGTTTATTTTTATTTTATTTTTTATTTTTTATTTTTTTCTATTCTCAAACTACACACATTTTCTTTTTCGTTTCATTCTTTTCACATCTTCACCTAACTAGCAGTTTATCCCACACCACCCAGTTTTTTCTACATAGCAATCCACATCATAATAGTCTTTCTTCCTTGTTTAACGCACTCAGTCTAGTCACGTGTTCATTTCACATTTTAACTTCCGGATTTGACCCACTACCAACACACCACTGACGTATCACCGGCTCTACGCGTCGATGCATCTTACACCCGGTAAGCATAAGAAACTTTGGAGCGCCATTAATTTTCAAGCGTTTTATCCGATAGCAATTCCTCTACCCGTAATACCACAGACATCACTCACTAATGGTATCAGTTTAAACAGTCACATTTCCGTTGTTAACCGGACTTTTACCTTGTTAATTCGTTTTTCACTTTCCCGTAAAACCACTCAATGACACTAGTATCCCAAGAAAGCCACTCGGAAACTTTAACATCCCTTTACCCGTCACTCGAAATTAACACCCACTTTCCCGTTAACATATCACCAATGTTTAACCGTCCTCCTTCACATCCACGTTACCGCGTTCTGTACTAAACACCACGTTATTCCCTTTTTTTATTCGTTTCACAATGATCGGGTGAAACTATTTCCTCGTATATTATACTCCACATTTTTATCATTACTTATAGACTTCCCCTGATGAAGGCAAGCATGCCGAAATGCATTGGGAACAATAACAAAGATGTGATTTAAGAGCAGACGATTTGTACAATGGATTTTTTCTATGGATTAAAAATGAAATCTTCAATTTCCATGAAGCAATTGAATTATCAATAAAGATTTTCTTTGAAAAAGAATACGAACTTGTGATAAACTCACTTAAAAAATTCTAAAACCTCTCCGGAGGACCACTACCAGTGCCTGGGGGA
Organism: Triturus cristatus; assembly: GCF_964204655.1. Lineage (NCBI taxonomy): Eukaryota > Metazoa > Chordata > Amphibia > Caudata > Salamandridae > Triturus > Triturus cristatus. The sequence continues at coordinate 565,694,723 of NC_140590.1, forward strand.
CACACCCCAAACCCTGGGGGTGCACCTTTAAATTTATATCTACACTCCACCTCGGAGAGTGATACCCCGGAGCACGGTACACTCATTAATACCATCTAACAACTCTACAGGTAGTGCGCGTACTACACTCCTTCTTCAATATTATTCATAGTGAAATAACAGCATGAAGGCACAATATTGACTGCCTGGATCGATTCCTGTATGTGCCAGCCAAAAATTACAGTTCGTGCCCTAAAGTTCTGTAGAATAAAGGTTCTGCAAAAAAAAGTGAGAATATCAACATTTCGACCCCAGAAGTTAATTAATAATAGGAATTTCATCAGGACAAGATGATCATCCTACAATGTCACAGGAAAATAAAACAAAATAAGACTCTCCATAACCCCTCTGTATGATTATTGTTTTATTGTTTCAATAAAGAAGTTTAACGTTGCTGCAGTTGTGGACTTCCCTCCTAACGAGATAGTTACTTGTAGTTACTCAGGACCAATTCCAGATTAATCTGTGATTCAAATTACAGACCATCAGATTTAAAGAATTGGCATAATAATATGTGTCAAATATAATAAGAAAATGATTTATCTAGTGGGAAAAAGTGATAATGCGCATCGGGTGTTTGCACAGGTTCTCATAGAAAATTAAAAAACGGCTAATTTAAAACCGCAGCTCAACAATCCCGAGCTTCACATCTGTGAAACTCAGCAGAAAAAACAAATCTGAAACATAGCAATTTAATTGGAAAAGATCAGTCATTTAATGAAATGTTGCCAACCCAGAGTTAAGGATTTGGAAGAGAAACTTAAATCACATTAACGGTAGTGCGAGGAGAATTTTTATTTCTTTGCTACTTCCATCGCTCAAGTCTACGATGGAAACACTGAATACTTAGTGATTAGTACAGGGATTAGCGACAAAAAAACAAATTGTGCAAGGGAGACAGGCCCTATTCAGGTGTAAGAAAATCTCTTCCCACTACTCTAAATGCAGCCAGGCCCCATCCAGCTCAGCTCTGAGTCATATAAGAAGGGCCAGGCACACCTCAAACCCCACAGTGGCTGTCTACAGTGAATACACATCCCCAGCTCCTGTCACTCCAAAATCAGACAGTCAATCCACAAACAGGCAGAGTCACACAGAATGGTTAAACAAGAAAATGTCCACTTTCTAAAAAGTGTCATTTTCTAACACTTAATTTAAAAACCATCATTACTAAAAGATCTGTTTATTAAATTCCGAGTTCAGAGAGCCTAAACTGTATTTCTCTATTTTTTCCCAATGGGAAGTTATACTTGTAAGATGTTATAAAGTATTTCCCATTCTATCCTATGGGACAAATAGCCTTTCAATAGTGAAAAACGAAATTGGCAGTATTTCAGGACATATCACACACTCACGTACATGGCCTACCTTTCACATTCACTGCGCCCTGCCCATGGGGTTACCTTGGGCCTACCATAGGGATGTCTTACATTTAAGAAATAGGAAGGTTGGGGCCCAGCAAGTTGGTGCACTTGCCAAGTCGACATGGCAGTTTAAACTGCGCGGAAACACTGCAGGGGAAGGTCTGAGATACATTTTCAGGGCTACTCATTTGGGTAGCACAATCAGTGCTGGAGTCCCACTAGTAGCATTTGATTTACAAGCCCTTCCAAGCTCAGTGCACTTTACTAGGGACTTACCAGTAAATCAAATAGGGCAATCAGGAAGAACCAATTGTAACAACAGTTTACACAGGGAGCACTTGCACTTTTAGACTGATCAGCATTGCCAAAGTGCCCAAACCATCTAAGCCAGCAAAAACGAAATCCAGCACAACATCAAAAATACAGGAGGTAGAGGCAAAAAGTCAGGGGAAACCACGCCAAAGATGTCAAGTCTAACAGCCGTGTACATTCATATTCTTTTCACAGACCACTTGCACTGCACTGTCACATGAAGCACCTTGTGTATTGTTGTAGCGTGTCAAACTGAAGAAATTCCAATGCAAGTTCATTGTGATACAGTCTTTCCTTTTATAATTGTCCTATTTTAGGGTAGAAGCAGCTCTCTGTAGCAGCAACATGTGCCAACTTCCTCTGGTCCTCATTATTCCTGCGAGTAGCAGCTGGTACTTGGAAGACCTGGAACAGTTGGGGAGACTGTGTGCGAGGAAGGAGACAACGTTCAAAGTCTTCGTTTAAATTTCTCATTGCTGTGCAGCCTTTAAACAGGGTGCAGAACATATCTCAGCATCAAATCAGTACACGTAGTGTTAATGAATGTGCTGCTGCGACACAGTCTGATTGCACATAAATGATGGTTCATGCCTCACCTCTCTTCATTATCAGAGTGACGAGAGAAGACGAAAGTAGGGGCTCAGAAGAGAATTAAGGCTCACGGGGTAAGAAGACAGCATGAACAGAGAAGAAGCTAAACTTTACTGCAAAGCATTATGGGTGCCCTTCATCTTGCAGACCAAAGTAACCAATGAAAGATTTACAATGGCCCTAGATCTAGACACCATTTAGTGGCACTTATAGTGTTCCGGTGTCCACATAAATGAGTTAATACACAAACAGAAATGAGGACTTGTCCACATCAAAAGAGACAGCCCATCCTGTGGAGGAGAGTTCCTTCACAGAGCGCTGAGCTTGATGCGTAGTACTGAGCCCCAGCAGGGATGGGCCGAGCCCCAGTAGAGATGGAGAAGACCCACTTCCCAGATTCAGCCGAGCTCCTGCACAGTCAGAGCTGATCTCTTGCAGACCAGGAGCTGAGAGCCTGCCTTCAGAGGCCGGGCTCCTACACAGACAGAGCCACTCTCCTTCAAGGAGCAAACTGAGAATATTCCATAGAGCATATATACACAGGGCCGGACTGGCGATAGTGTGTATCGGGTTTTTCCCCGGGATGCTGGAATGCTGGGGGCCGGTTTTGCAGCAGTGTGGGCGGATTGTATTACTGGGGGCTGATTTTACAGCGGTGGGGGCCGATTGTATTACTGGGGGCCGGTTTTGCAGTGATGGGGGCTGATTGTATTACTGGGGGCTGATTTCACAGCGGTGGAGGCCGATTGTATTACTGGGGGCCCGGTTTTGCAGTGATGGGGGCCGATTGTATTACTGGGGGCTGATTTCACAGCGGTGGAGGCCGATTGTATTACTGGGGGTCGGTTTTGCAGTGATGGGGGCCGATTGTATTACTGGGGGCTGATTTTACAGCGGTGGAGGCCGATTGTATTACTGGGGGCCGGTTTTGCAGTGATGGGGGCCGATTGTATTACTGGGGGCTGATTTTACAGTGGTGGGGCCGATTGTATTACTGGGGGCGGGGTTTGCAGTGATGGGGGCCGATTGTATTACTGGGGGCTGATTTTACAGCGGTGGGGGCCGATTGTATTACTGGGGGCCGGGTTTGCAGTGATGGGGGCCGATTGTATTAATGGGGGCTGTTTTTACAGCGGTGGGGGCCGATTGTATTACTGGGGGCCGGTTTTGCAGTGGTGGGGGCCGATTGTATTACTGGGGGCTGGTTTTGCAGAGGTGGGGGTCGATTGTATTACTGGGGGCTGTTTTGCAGTGGTGGGGGGCGATTGTATTACTAGAGGCTGGTTTTGCAGAGGTGGGGGGCGATTGTATTACTGCGGGCAGGTTTTGCAGTGATGGGGGCCGATTGTATTACTGGGGGCTGATTTTACAGTGGTGGAGGCCGATTGTATTACTGGGGGCCGGTTTTGCAGCAGTGTGGGCGGATTGTATTACTGGGGGCTGATTTTACAGCGGTGTGGGCCGATTGTATTACTGGGGGCCGGTTTTGCAGTGATGGGGGCCGATTGTATTACTGGGGGCTGATTTTACAGCGGTGGAGGCCGATTTTATTACTGGGGGCTGGTTTTGCAGCAGTGTGGGCGGATTGTATTACTAGGGGCTGATTTTACAGCGGTGGGGGACGATTGTATTACTGGGGGCCGGTTTTGCAGTGATGGGGGCGGATTGTATTACTGGGGGCTGATTTTACAGCGGTGGAGGCCGATTGTATTACTGGGGGACGGTTTTTCAGTGATGGGGGCCGATTGTATTACTGGGGGCTAATTTTACAGCGGTGGGGGCCGATTGTATTACTGGGGGCCGGGTTTGCAGTGATGGGGCCGATTGTATTAATGGGGGCTGATTTTACAGCGGTGGGGGCCGATTGTATTACTGGGGGCCGGTTTTGCAGTGGTGGGGGCCGATTGTATTACTGGGGGCTGGTTTTGCAGAGGTGGGGGTCGATTGTATTACTGGGGGCTGTTTTGCAGTGGTGGGGGCCGATTGTATTACTAGAGGCTGGTTTTTCAGAGGTGGGGGCCGATTGTATTACTGGGGGCAGATTTTGCAGTGGTGGGGGCCGATTGTATTACTAGAAGCTGGTTTTGCAGTGATGGGGGCCGATTGTATTACTGGGGGCTGATTTTACAGCGGTGGAGGCCGATTTTATTACGGGGGGCCGGTTTTGCAGCAGTGTGGGCGGATTGTATTACTAGGGGCTGATTTTACAGCGGTGAGGGCCGATTGTATTACTGGGGGCCGGTTTTGCAGTGATGGGGGCCGATTGTATTACTGGGGGCTGATTTTACAGCGGTGGAGGCCGATTGTATTACTGGGGGCCGGTTTTGCAGTGATGGGGGCCGATTGTATTACTGGGGGCTGATTTTACAGCGGTGGGGGCCGATTGTATTACTGGGGGCCGGGTTTGCAGTGATGGGGGCCGATTGTATTAATGGGGGCTGTTTTTACAGCGGTGGGGGCCGATTGTATTACTGGGGGCCGGTTTTGCAGTGGTGGGGGCCGATTGTATTACTGGGGGCTGGTTTTGCAGAGGTGGGGGTCGATTGTATTACTGGGGGCTGTTTTGCAGTGGTGGGGGGCGATTGTATTACTAGAGGCTGGTTTTGCAGAGGTGGGGGGCGATTGTATTACTGCGGGCAGGTTTTGCAGTGGTGGGGGCTGATTGTATTACTAGAGGCTGGTTTTGCAGAGGTGGGGGCCGATTGTATTACTGGGGGCTGGTTTTGCAGTGGTGGGGGGCGATTGTATAACTAGAGGCTGGTTTTGCAGAGGTGGGGTCTGATTGTATTACTGGGGGCCGGTTTTGCAGTGGTGGGGGCCGATTGTATTACTAGAGGCTGGTTTTGCAGAGGTGGGGGCCGATTGTATTACTGGGGGCTGTTTTGCAGAGGTGGAGGACGATTGTATTACTGGGGGCTGTTTTGCAGAGGTGGGGGCCGATTGTATTACTGGGGGCCGGTTTTGCAGTGGTGGGGGCCGATTGTATTACTAGAGGCTGGATTTGCAGAGGTGGGGGCCGATTGTATTAGTGGGGGCTGTTTTGCAGAGGTGGGGGGCGATTGTATGACTGGGGGCTCATTTTACAGCGGTGGGGGCCGATTGTATTACTGGGGACCTGTTTTGCTGTGATGGGGGCCGATTGTATTACTGGGGACCTGTTTTGCAGTGGTGGGGGCCGATTGTATTACTGGGGACTGATTTTACAGTGATGGGGGTCGATTGTATTACAGGGGGCTGTTTAGCAGTGGCGCTGCAATATCGGCCCCCAGTAACAAAAGCAGCAGTGCTTCACACTTGAACCCCCTCCCCCGGAGATCTGCTCCAACAAAATTTGCCAGGTATCCAGTCAGGGGCAGAATATATCAAATAGAAGAGAAGACGTTTGGACTGCTCATGTTTTAATTCTTCTAATTTCCGTTTTGTGGTGTCTCCCAACTGATGCGTCGTTTATTGTAGGTGACATTAATTGTCTTTAAACATTTCTGATATTATCTTTGTTTCCTATCAATTTACTGCTCCAGGTACCGGCCTATTATTGGGGCGAACCCTTATTTACTTACCAATTTTACAGGAAGTTCCCTCAGTACTCATTCCGCCCGACACTGACTGCTGAAGGTCTGCGGAGACTGAGATAGGCGCACCACAGGTCACTCGCCCGGGCTAGTCTCAGATATGGTCTTTCTCTGACGCGGAGTGAGAGAGAGAGAGAGGGGAGTGATCAAAAGGAGATGAATGGGAAAGAAGGGATAGAACAGATTGGGAAAAGAGGTGAGAGAGGGGGGAGTGTGAAAGCAAGAGCGAGAGAGAGAAGGAATTTACTGAGTTCAATGAGAGGGCTGAGAAAAGAAATGTAAAAGTTGAGCAGAGAGCAAGCTAAGATTGCGATGCTAGAGAACAGCGAGGAGAGAGCGAGCAAGTGTGTGTAGGTATATGGAGAGAGCAATGGATGAGAAAAGAGTGGGTGAGATAGAGATGGGGAGAAAAGCGAATGAGTGAAAGGGTGAGGGGAAAAACATGAAGGATACCCAAAAGTGGAGTGAGAGAGACCTTAGAAAGTACTGAGCACACAGACTGCTTGGTCCCCAAGAGTTTAATCTTCCATGCACAGCAATTTATACCTTAAGAGACCCAATCTATGATTGCTGCTTGCCCACATTCCATTTTTGAACCCACACAGGTCACATGTTCATCTCTAGACTGTAGACCAGGAAGGCAAAAGGCAGGATACTACAGACATGTTGTGAGGTCTGCCTCTGATTGTGCCAGTGTGCAGCGCCGGTTGTGGCAGTGGTTGGTGCCTATACTAAACTTCTAGAGCACTTTGTACACCGGCCCTTACTTTACAAATACAGTGTTTAAGTACTGGTGCTTAAAATGTTTCTTAGGGGGTTTGTATGGTCACCATCTACTGCCACAACCATTCAGTTGAAAATGTTTTTTGCTTTCTTAATAACGTTTGTATCATTCTGCAAATCTACAAGAAACTTTCCAACAAATACACATCCACTTTGGATTCAGCATGGCAAATTTTATGTAGATCCTCCAAGCATACCCAAAATAATAGGGAGGGACAAAAAATGACTTTTCCCATTATATTTCCCTTAGGACTTTCTGAACTGTGAAACATTAAAAACGCTGAATGAAATTACACCATACTTGGCAAGAAAATAAAACTTTACTCAAGGAAGTGCCTTTGCGCAAGACGTACAACGTAGGGGTTATCAAAGAAGATGGACGCTGAGGACGAGGAAGGAGAGCAGCCATGGCGAGGAGGAGGCTGCCACAGCAGGTAAGTGCTTTTTTTTAACATTATAATTACTTTGGAAGGGGGGAGGGAGCGGATTTTCACTGAGTTTTTTTCCAACTCCGTGGAACTCCGCGTAGAGGCACTACGCCTGCTCCGCCCACCCTTAATCTTGACCACCTCCGCTGTTCCCCCCTGACAGAATTTCCCAGGTAAAAATGGGCAAACTTTCTTTGGATCAAATGATGTGTAAAAGGCAAATTATGCAGATTTCTGTGCAATAAATACTGGATTCACATGCTAAGCCTTATTCCAAGGTAGAGACTTGTACTAGGAGCTGTTTACCAGCCCTGCTAAATACCCGTTTGGGGCTATGGGTAATTGGTGGATTCGGTGATCTGCAGAGGAGGTGGAGCCATGGACCCGAGTTCTACTATTTTGATAATTCTGTTTAAAATAATGAAATACTTTTCTACCATTGGTATGCCAATGCTAGAAATGCTAGAAAAAATTGATTCTATTAATGTTACTTAAATTATCTAAAAGATAATGTGCTCAGGTAAATGTAGTGCATTAAGGGCCATATGCACAAACACATTTTCCCATAGACACAGAATGGGTAAAAGTAGGGGTGAGCGGAATTTGCGTAGTTGTGCTACGCAAAGCTCCGCGAAACGGTAAAAGATCTCCGCGAGCACGCAGAGTTCCGCGAAGACGCAGAATTGCTTGTTCCGCCCGTTCACGATGCGTTTTTCCTGTTCGCGAACGCTGTTTGCGTGCTCGGGGGGAATAGCTCGTGAACTTGCCAATGCGGTCGCCAATTGGTGCGGCCATCATCTTTCACTTGTCCCCCCCCGCTCGCGATGTGCATTTCCTGTTCGCGGGCACATCCGAATGATGTGTTCTTGATCGCACACTCTCGCGGGATCGCGCGGACGGCTACCAAAATCTCGTGGCGCACGCGAACGGATAGTAAAACTCGGTGGCGAATGCAGGGATCCCGGTAAGTCACTCTTGCACACGCGAACAAGGGAACAATTCTGCGTTGCCGCATATCACGGAATTTTTGGTAATTCCACATTCTCCGCGGAACGCGGAATTGCCCAAATTCCGCAAATCCCGTGAGCGGAACAGAATTTACCACCCAGGCCTAGGTAAAACCCTTCGATACATCTGGCCCTTAGCGTTTGTATTTAAGTCAAGGAAGTTTTATTAGAGAAATAGTGAAATGCACTCAACCTCAGCTTCACTCTTTATGGCGGGGCTTCTACACCAAACTTCCCCAGCTGCACCATCTACTTTCTGTAATTCCAAAGAGGTCACGACGCCTACTGCTGCCTGGGTGTCATAATCAGAGATGGTGGCAAAGTGCCAGGATACCCTCGAGGCTTTACAAATACACATAACATGACATAACAGTGTATGACCTCTATTTGATGGGAAGTGGATTCATCCTTCCCTACTCAGAACTTTTTGTTTCCTGTTATTGAGAGCTCGTGTGCCTATGGGCTACAGGGTGAAAAAAAGGGGTGATTCTCCGGTAATATAGTCACACATTAATGCAACACAATACCATGCAATCATATTTTGATTGTATACTATTTTTATTTGGCTTATTTGAGAGTCAGTGTTTGCACACTAAGGAAGAGCATTATGGCTTTGTGTATGACCTATATCCTTTGTAAAAGCTTTGCAGTCAGGAATTACAGTCTTTATATATTCACAAACATCTGGATGCCTTATACTAAGAAACATTGCTCGGTACTCTGTTGCTTTTTCTGCTGTGTCAGAGTTTTAACCGAGCACAATTTTCATCTTTTATTTATCACTAAGTTTATGAAAGTCTGTGACTTGAATTACAGAATCTTTGAAGCAGTGCCTCCTCCTTGAGACATATTTAGAGCGGTGGGTAAAGCATGAAGGCCCAGATTTACCAATGCTTTGCGTCAGGTTTACGTTACTTTTGTAACAGAAACCTAACACAAAGTGTTAAGGTTGGATTTACTATCCAGTGCAAATCTGAATTTATGTTGGCTAGTATCCCAAACTAACACTGCCCTTCCTTGCATCAATTGGCGTCAAAAGGCGGAGCATTGGTGGTGCATAGACATTCCCTTGCAATCACCCATGGATTTTGACAGAAATCCCTATTTCTACAAAGATCTGTAAATAGGATTTGCACCAAAATCGGATGCCTCCTCGAGGTAAGCACAACAAGGAGAAATGTTTTCATTTTTCTTCATTTTTCCTACTTAGCAATTGAGCTGCATTGTACAATAAACATACAAAGTGGAAAAAGTATTAAATCCTAGGTTTTGTATTGGAAAGGACCCCTTCCAGTATAAAAACTATACTTTAGAGAACGCAGACACCCATGCACTATGGCACAGAGGTGTCTGCTTTGACGCATGGTTGCCGTAAGTGTGCCATAGCAGAGAAAGAGGAGAACATCGCAACATAGAAAATGTGGCCCAAGTTACATCTTCTCCAAGGCACATATTGCATTGCTTACAAAGCCTATCTTGCTTTCATTTCAGCTGGACTCTGTCCCAAGCTCAAGCTTATTATTTGTTAATGTCTTGTGCTACTCATGCTTGAAGGTATCCTACAATGGTGAAACAACTTTTGAATGATCTTGAATATTTGCTCTTCTGTTGTGTCATCATGCGATGCTTCCAGTTTCCTTTAAGCCACTGATGCACACATATAGTTTCTGCATGTCTGTCCTCCTAGGGCCACATTACAGAACGTGCCACGGGGGTGCAACTTGCGTTTGCGCCTGCTGTGCACACCCACGGGGCACTTTGGTATTACAGAAGGGGCCGCAGATGCTGGAGCAGAGTTTTCAGTTTGAAAATTCTGGGGCTTTTGAAGCTCTGGCATGTCTATTTGTTGTATTAATTTATTAATAATTAATAATTAATTATTTGTCTTGTGCAAGTGTGATTATATTAATCAATCCGTTTGTCCTAACAAGAGAAGAGAGAGTTACACGTGAGTGTGCATAAATGTGCTGACTAAAATTAACGTGCATGTTTTCATGTTTAAACGTTGCTATGTGCTGTTTATTTTTGAGCACAAAACGCTTTTGAATTAATGCTTTTCCATGTTGCAAGTGCTAGATAAATGCATACACATAAGGGTATTAGTGGGGTTAACACTGTTTAATCACTATGCTATAGTAACGTTGTTTTTGTCTCTTTTAATTAAGATGGTCTATTAAGGCCTATGTTGGCCTGAGAGAGAAGGCTGAATAAGCGAGCCTGACTGTGATTATAATTTGAAAGCTGAGACGAGGGAGACCCCTGCTGGAAATGGTCCTGAAGCTAACTGACCATGGTTCTTGTCGAAAAACTTTCCATGAGGACGGCAGCAGTTTTTGGGAAGTCTCCAAGAGAAGTGAAAGTGTCCTTGGCAGCCTTGGGAAACAAAGGAGCCTTAGAGAGAAGCTCTGAACTGTGGCTCGATGGCCGAGGAGAAGCAGGATAACTGTGTTACATGTTTTATTTTCTTGGTTCCTGTTCCGTAGTTTTCGCTATGTGTATTTTTCCTGAGCGGAGGTTCACAAATGTTGCAATGTTACATCCTTTCCTTCTCGCTCTGCTCAGCAAGTCCGGCGGACATTATGATTTTTTCTATGTTCCTAATGTATCTTTCTATTGTTCAGAATATTATAAGATGTTAGCCTAGAGAGGGTCTTTTTGCCACTTGCCATTTTGCCTTTGCCGCGTATTGAACCTGCGTTGCTGAGGATTGATGCTGAAGGGACTTCGTCTTGAGAGACATTTACCGAGAGACTTGTCCTGACCCGTTCTGACATTTAGCTAGAATAGGTAACTATGAGAAATGATTTACTCTGATTAATTTTCTTTGACTAATTTTAGATAAAGCAATATATTTTAAACATGGTGTTGGATATTCTTTATTGTCAATTATTGGGTTTGCATTATTGATTATTGTTGTATATATTGTATAGGTTATGCTTAGGGACAGTCACAAAAACCAGGTCTTATCGACCTCGATATAGATGCAGGGTGTTCAGGAGTGTTTTCCTTCCACAGGTTTATTGCTGGTAGAGTATTTGAGCGTATGTTAGTGAAATGGGCCCTAGCGTATGATGTATGCATGTGCGTGTAACTGTGAGATTACTTTATCCATGGTAGTGGGAATATTATACACACCCTGATCTCTATCAATTTCCTGGTAGCAGAGATTGATGGTTTTTGATGATTGTCTTGATTAGATAAGGTTGTTTTTATTGATTATTGATTATTGGTTCATGTTGGTATATGTACCAATACTATATGTTGGAGTCGTAATGTTGAGTTATATGTAGTGCTTCTGGAACTTGGAAGCTGCTGTAGCAGTTCCGTAGAAGGGCAGAGGGAAGTAAATGCTGCTCTCGGGAAAGACGGAATTGTAAGGAATAACGTGTAACAATTGAAGTTGCGCGTCACATTGTCTGGGTTCGGAATCAGTGACATCGTCGTATGTTACTATTAGATATTTCTGGTATATAAGGAGTGTGTATGATAGTGAAGGTTATCTATGAAACTCTGGTTTTAAGTCCCAGGGATCCGTAAAGATTTCCGTTAAAGCTTATTGCGGGAGGAGTAATAGGTATTCTCTGAGCTTATTTGAAGAACTGGGCAAATAAAGCTTGCTTAGTTAATGTTTGTTATAATTCTGTAGTGGAGCAGATTGTCTGTTCTCGGGAAGCAGGATTCTGTGCGTATGTACTATATTTCCTTTGTATGAATGTGCGTGAATGTTTGTACATTTAGTTGATTGTAAGACTCTTTGGACAAGTCCTAGAGGAAACAGTTAATGAATGTATGTTAGTAGGGCAGAGTAGAAGAAGTGCTACTGTGTCAATGAAAGGTTTCTTATGAAATAGAATCTTTTTTTTACTATTCTGTGGTTAGCGAAGCAGACAATGGAGATGTTTTTATGTTGTAACTAATAGATTTTGTAGAAATTTTGACACGAAGTCTACTGAAAAGATTTTGTAAAGGAGGGGTAGACGAGTGACAGAAGACAAGAGACAAACTGCAGCGACTGTTGACGTCAGAAAGACCGCGCTCTGATTGGGTGGTAGATCAGAATAGTGCTCGCGCTAGGATTGGTGCGTTAGTGTGAGCCGCGCAAGGATTGGAAGGGCTATCTAGTGACGTAAACGTTCCAGGATTGGTGCGTTAGTGTGAGTCGCGCTGCAATTGGTTGAAAAATCGTATTGTATATTTATAATACGGAAAGAGTAGAGAGTTCTTTGTAAACGTTAAAATGTATTATCAAGAAGAGAAGAAGAAAAAAACATTTTTTGGTAAAGTTAAAAAGTGGTTTAGCAAGGATAAAGATGTTAAAACAAGAGAGGGCGAGTTGTTACCTCCACCGAAAACACCTGCATCCTTCATGGCTGCAAGACATGGGTTTCATACTTGTATATGGTTGGAGAATTGGGTTAGGTATACTAAAGAAGATGGTGTTCTAGCATTTCCAGAACATGGTTCATTTAATCTGGCCGTGTTGAGAAATTTACGGGAAAAGATGCTATGTCTTGACCCGAAGCCGAGACCTACACAGTTCGAGGCTTTAGTGGAATGGGAAGAAGAAGTACATGAGAGAGAGAAACAAAGATCAGGAGGGTACTATAGGTACATGTTTGGGAGGAGACATGATCGTGAAACTCATCATGATCAAATGAAAAGGTGGCGAGATGTTAGTATGTCAGAGGGATTATATCCGATGAGAACAGTTGAAGGAGGAGCAGAAAGGGTTCCTGAGTCAGAAATTAGAAAATATGGAGTTAATGAGTATGAGGATGAGGTCTTAAATGACATGATTTACAAAAGACCACCTCCATATAGACCAGAACCGGACAAACGTACACCAGTTGTTTCTCCGATAAGGGATACAGTTTGTCTTAGTGAGACAGAAAATGAGACACCTGAAGTGAGAAGTGATCATTACCTTGATAAGAATGCCAGACAATTAGCCAGAACTACAACAGAGTTGACTGAGAAGATTAGGGAGTTAACGAAGAATCTAGAAGCAGTTACGGTGCCTGTAACAATAGGTCCAGTTATGCCTGTGTTTGACAAACAGAGAGCAGGTGAGAATGGACTGGTGATTCCATATGTTGGGAATAATCTGACAAATTCAGTTGGTCCTTCAGGAGATTCAAACAAAAGAGCAGAAAGAAATGACCTGAGACAATCAAGACATGACACATGTAGTGAAATATTGGATGCTAATGAAGCTAGTTGTTCAGGGATGCCGATTTTAGAACCGCAAAAGAGAGTGGTTCCAGTGAGAAAAACTGCTGAAATAACAGTTGATGATTTGAATGATTGGATGAAGGTTCTACAGAAAAAGGATAAAGATTCACAAGTAATTGACGTAGCTAAGTTACGTGTAGAACTAGAAGAGCTTGTTACAGGAACTGTTCCAACAGAGATTCTGAAGAGTCATCATGATGGTGAACTAATGTTTATGTGTAAGAGTGTTACCTGGAGAGCAAGGAATACACATGACAGGCTAAGAGCAATAGCAAATGAACAGGGAGTGGACATTGATAAAGTGAAAGCTTTACAGAGAACTTACAGGATGGATTTTACTGAAAAGGATATTGAAAATTTGAATGCTACTGGTAGAACAGGACAAATTAAAGAAATGGTAGCATTATTGCGAAGATGGGGTGATGTTGAAAAGTGGAAGGATAGGTGGTATAAGAAAAGAGATGAGACTGAAGATAGAACAACTTATTCAGCATTTCCAGTGAGAGAAAAGGAGAAACCAGTGGATAATTATCCTATGAGAGAAATACCTGGAGGAGGATATGTACATGTTCCATGGACCAGACAGGATATTTTATCATTTACGAATGATTTCCCTCGATTGAGAGAAAAGCCCGTCGAGTGGTATAGGCAGGTAGATAGGTTTGTGAAATTGTCAAAAGTGCTGTGGGTTGACCTGAATAGTCTGTTTGATATAATTGTTCCAGCAGACTTGTGGACTGAGTGTAAAATAGTTGTGAGTTGGCCTACTGAGGAATATCCAAGAGACCCAAGAACAGGCGCACCAGATCCAGAGGTAATGAGGAAGTATGATCAGGTGATGGTATACCTGAAGAGTAAAGTACCTGCAAAAGAGACAGACTGGGTAAAGATAGATCGAACACAACAGGAAGCGAAAGAATCAGTTCATGCTTTTTACGAGAGGCTGATACTGGCATTTAAACAATTCAGTGGAGATGAACACCTGGGTGACAAAGATTTGAGTCACTTTGTATACAGATTTGTATATGGCCTAAGACCTGAAATTGGTGAGAGAATTCGTGAGCACACAGTGGATTGGCAGAGTAAGAAAGTAGATGAGATCCTGAGACATGCAAAATACTTCAGTGATGAAATTGAAGCAAAACAAAGAAAGCTGAAAGAGAAAGCAATGTGGGCACAAGTGAAAGTTGCGGAGAGACAAGAAGCACAGTTAGTGGAACAGGCGAATAATCCAGGAAATAATGCAGGGAATAGACCAAGATATGCAGGAAAAGGAAAAGGAAAAGGAAGTCTTGAGGAAGCGAAGAAAAAGTTCCCTTGTCACAACTGTGGCCAATTGGGACATTGGAGATCGGAGTGTCCTAATCCACCATTAGTGAGTAATGAGAGTAAACCTTTAAATCAACAGGTGCAGAACCAGAACGAAGGAAATAATCAACAACAGCAACAACAGAAAGTTGTGAGACAGCAGAGTCAAGAGCCGAAACCGCCCTTGCCGCAGAATAGAGGGTTACAAAAGTATAATCAGGATTCAGGATTCTACAATGATGAGCAGGTAAACAAACCAAGACGTTCTAACAAAGTACAGCAGTACTTGTAAAAGAGTGAAGGGAGTGAGTCTGAGGGTGATTATTGACGGTGCCGAGGAGAGGAAGAAGAGTGCATACTTGGTGCAACTCTAGAAATAGACCAGGCAGGACCATTTGTGGATGGGAAAATAAATGAGGAGAGTGTTACTTTTTTGGTAGACACAGGTGCGACAAGATCAACTGTCAGGTCAACAGATGTTAGAAATCTTCCTCTCTCGGATGAAGCAATCCAAGTAGTTGGTGTAGCCAATACACAAATCAAAACACGTCTTACTGAACCTGTAAGAGTACAGATAGGGAAATTTTCAGACATGCATAGATTCATTGTCTGTGACACGAGTCCAGTGAACCTACTGGGTAGGGACTTGTTGTGTAAGATGAACTGCACAATTTTTTGTACACCGGATGGTATAGCCTTTGAGACACCAGATGAAGATGCTTTGTACCGAGTGACTCTAGAAAATAGAGAGAGTGAGTTAATTGGTGCATTTGCTGTGTTTAATCCGGAGGATTTGCCTCAAGAGCTGAGAGACACAGTGAAAAGGACAGTTTGGGATTTTACTGGAGAGGATGTGGGATTGATGAATAATGTAGATCCAGTGAAAATTGCAGTAAAAGAGGGAATCACATATCCTAACATTCCTCAATACAAAATGACACCAGAAATAATTAAAGGGATAACTCCTATAATTGAGAAAATGATTCAGCAAGGAGTCCTGAGAGAACTACTGAGTAGTCCGTGTAATTCACCGATAATGGGACTAAAAAAGCCCAATGGGAAATTTAGGATCGTACAGGATTTGAGAAAAGTTAATCAAATTGTGGTGGCATGTTGTCCTATTGTGCCAAATCCATCAGTGATCCTGTATCAAATTCCACATGATGCTGAGTGGTATACAGTGATTGATTTGTGTCATGCGTTCTTTTCAATTCCATTACATCATGATAGCCAGCCGATTTTTGCATTTAGGTATGGCCAGCGTATCCTAGCATGGTGTCGAATCCCACAGGGGTATACGGAGAGTCCTTCGATATTCAATCAGTTATTGAAGAAATCGTTGGAAAGTTTAATCATGCCCGAAAATTCAGTGTTAGTGCAGTACATTGATGACCTACTTGTGGCATCAAAGACACGTGAAGCTTGTGAAGTAGATACCATAGCTTTACTGAATCATCTGGCAGATGGAGGGTTAAAG
This sequence comes from Triturus cristatus, assembly GCF_964204655.1. Lineage (NCBI taxonomy): Eukaryota > Metazoa > Chordata > Amphibia > Caudata > Salamandridae > Triturus > Triturus cristatus. Next base: position 565,710,836 of record NC_140590.1, read on the forward strand.
GTATCTCCAGCCAAATTACAGTTTTGCAAGAAAGAGGTTCATTATCTTGGACACAATATTGAAAAGGGTCTGAGAAAAGTGACTACTGACAGGATCAGAATAATCAGAGAAATGAAAGCTCCAAAGACCCAGAGAGAAGTGAGAATGTTCCTGGGTATGGTGGGTTATTGTCGTCAGTGGATAATTAATTTTTCCCTGATAGCAAAGCCACTGATTAAACTGACAAAAAGTGAAATGACAGATCCATTGGATCTAGATGCAGAACAAATGGCAGCATTTGAAGAGCTCAAAAGTAAAATGTGTGAGGCTTCAGCTTTGGGTATGCCTGACTATGAGAAAGAATTTGAGCTGTACTGCAGTGAAAGAAATGGATGTGCACTTTCAGTGTTAATTCAGAAACATGGATTACTGAGAAGGCCTATTGCGTACTTCTCATCGACACTTGACCCTGTAGCTGTGGGTTTACCAGGTTGTCTGAAATCTGTGGCTGCAACATGCAGGAGCCTGGAACAGAGTGAGGGAATAATAATGGGATATCCTGTAAGGGTATTCGTACCTCACAATGTGGCAATTCTTTTGACAAGAAGCAGAACTCAGTACAAGTCACATAGTCGATTGACCAAATATGAAAAAGTGATTCTGGGAGCATCAAATGTGACTCTTGAGAGGTGTGTAAATGTGAATCCAGCGACGCTTTTGCCGGATATTGAAAATGTGGGTGTGAAAATGGAAGATGATCATGATTGTTTGGATGTGCTTGAGTACTGTACAAAACCGAGACCAGACATAAGGGATCTTCCCTTGAATGAGAGTGATCATGTGTTGTTTGTGGATGGATCATGCCTGAGAAATGATGATGGTGTGCTATGTGCAGCATATGCGGTGTGCAAAGTTTCAGAGGTCATGGAAGCATCACCATTGAAAGGGGTGAAATCTGCGCAAGTTGCTGAATTAATAGCATTGACAAAAGCTTGTGAAATTGGGAGAGATTTGAGGACGACTGTGTTGACTGATAGTCAGTATGGATTTGGAGTGGTGCATGATTTTGGCCAACTGTGGCTACAAAGAGGTTTCTTGACATCGAGTGGAACTCCAATAAAGAATGCTGAAATGATTGGTAAATTGCTTGAGGCGATACAGCTGCCTAAGGAGTTAGCAGTTGTAAAATGTGCTGCCCATGGTCCAGGGGAGGATTTTATAACGGTTGGAAACAGATATGCCAACGATGTTGCGCAATACTGTGCCAAGACGAATCAGTCCATCAACAGGGACAGAGAAGGGGAAATGTCTTTTCTCTCTGTGATGTTTACTAATGTCCTAGAGACCTGGGATGAAGTGAAACAGTTGCAAGATGAGGCAGGAGAGGAAGAGAAAACGGATTGGATTAAGGCAGGATGTGCTCCAAGAGAAACAGACCATGTTTGGGTCTACTGAGATGGCAGACCAGTGATGCCGAACTCCATCTTGTCGTCAATGGCAAGGATGTATCATGGCCAGGGACATTTGGGGAGGGACGCGATGGTTAGGTCATTCAAGCAGACCTGGTACAATGCAAAGTTCAGGACAATTGCAGAAAGCATCTGTCAGAGGTGTTTAGTTTGTCAGCAATTTAACACTGGGAAAAAGACAGTGGTGAGTCTGGGAACAATAGGCAGAGAAGGAGGTCCTTTTACAAGAATGCAGATCGATTTCATTGAGATGCCCCAAGTAAACAGGCTGAGGTATGTTCTAGTGGTAGTCTGTTTGTTTTCAAGGTGGGTGGAAGCTTACCCGACTAGAAGAAATGATGGATTAACAGTGGCAAAGTTACTGTTAAGGGAGTTGATTCCTAGGTACGGGTTTCCAGTAACAGTTGAGTCTGATAGAGGTGGACATTTTCAAAATGAGCTTATGGGTTTGATTTGTGAAGCATTGAAAATACAGCAGAAGCTACATTGTGCATACCGACCAGAGGCTTCTGGTGTGGTTGAGCAGATTAATGGCACAATCAAGAATAGGATTGGAAAATGTGCTTAGCCACTGGCATGAAATGGCCAGATGTTTTGCCTCTAGTTCTGATGACAATGAGATCTACTCCAGATAGAACTACTGGTTTGAGTCCGCACGAGATAATCATGGGACGTGCTATGCGCCATGCATTCGTGCCTGTCAATAAGTTGGTGACAATAACTGATGACATGATTTTGGATTACTGTAAAGGCCTGGCTGACGCAGTTCATTCTGTGTTTCACCAGGTTGGAGAAGAAGCTACCACACTTGAGAAGAAGCAAGCCCATGATCTGAGTCCAGGAGACTGGGTGAGGATAAAAGTTCACAGAAGAAGAAATTGCTTGATTCCAAGGTGGGGAAGGCCAAGACAAGTTATTCTGACTACGACGACTGCAGTAAAGTGTGCTGGAGTGAAGCACTGGGTACATGCAAGTCATACTCTGAGAGTTCCAAACCCGAAAGAAGGGACTGGTAAAGAGTATTTTGAAGAGTCAGATTCCAGCGATGATGAAGATACAGAATCAGTGGGGAAAGAAGTAGGAAGAGCTTCGAATGAACCACTGCGAGTATCGGAAAAGAGATCAAATTCTGTAAGAGAGCCTGAAGTTTCAAACAGCAGCGAAGGAAAAAGAAAAGAAAAGAGAAATCACACAGAGACTACTCCTGAATCAGAAGAGGAGGAGATTGAAGAACCACTTGAGATTATACTTGAAGAAGTAGGGTCAGAAAAAGATAGAGAGGGACAGATTGCGGAAGACCCCCGAGGAGGTGTAGGGAACATTCTTGATGAGCCAGGTGAAGGGACATGTAGACAGCAAGAAGATTGCGTGTCGGAGATTCGAGGAGGGACAGGAGTAGGGAAGTCTCAAACAGTGGTGAAAAAATCTGTGGAGAAGAAGAGAGCTGCTGGAAAACGGAAACAAGAGGCACTTGAAACAGATGATGAAGATGAACAAACAGAGGGTCGAGTTCTGAGAAAGAGAACTTGGATCGGAGAAAGAAATAATAAAGAAATAAAGCCGAAAAAGGTGTTGAGAGGAGACCGTTGGCCTAACAACAGAGTTAAGAGGCTGAGATACAAAATAATAAGAGCAAATACATCGAAAGCTGAACAAGTGAATGAAGTTTCGAGTCAAAGTTCAAAAGCTGAAGGAGAAGAATCAAAGGAGTCAAACGAACCAGTGGAAATAAAAAGAGTAAGAAGACCCAATCAAAAGTACAGATCACCGGAATGGTCTTATGTGGCACTGTCTGAAGGAGGAAAAGAAGAAGCAGTGACTCGAGATAATCCGGAAGTGGTCTTGAGAGAAGTGGTTGAGGAAGATACTGGTGAAATTCTGAAAGTACTCTTGACTGACATTGGAGAAGAGTCGAGTACTGAGGATTTTGATGTTGGAGATCTGATACAATTTGATGTTGAAGAAATTGAAGTGAAGAATGACAAGTATCCAAACTTAGTGAAAGAAGGATTCACTTGGATCAAGTGAACGGAGAGATCATTTGGATAAACTGAAACCTGAAGAATTGCTGAAAGATTGAAATTGAAAAGTTCAAACAGTAGTGGAGTAGTAGAGGCTGAACTAAAATGGCTAACATAGAGGATAATAGAAATAGATGTGCCTTCCTTAAGAGGTGGTGTAGGATGTGCTGCTGCTGTACTGGATTATTAATGCTTCTATGGGGTGTTTTAGTTTTATTAGTTACTTTTAAAGTAGAGTTTGAGATGCATACAGAGAATGTGACAAATGTAGAGAAGAATTCACAAAAAGTAGTTCCAATTAGAATTAGTAATGCTTACACACACAAAGATAGGTCAATTAATAACTTTTCTAGTAATGTTTTTTCGAAACTGTTATATGAATATGTGAAGACAATGGAAGTAAGGGATTGCTACGTCTGTATGCAATTACCTGCATCCGTGTCAGAGGGTGTTACTTATCATCATTTACCAGCTACATATGGTATTTCCTGTAGCATTTTAAGTAGTGTTTTTTATTTGTTAGGGAAAGTAGATTATAAGATGTCTAACAGAGATAGTATTTTTGGGCACTTGCCAACGAACAAAGAGCTGAATCCAGCTAAAGAAGCTAATACTTTTGGTGAGATTTTTATTGAAGAAAAAGGATTAACATTAGATTATATTTTTAAGAATAATTTAACTTGCAGTTTAAAGGGAGAGGAGAAAGCTTTCCTGGATATGGTAGAAAAAAGGAGATTGAACATGCATGAGAAAGCAGGGAAATATAAAGTGAGTGAGACAATTTGGGACATTGAGATGGGAAAAGAGTTGAAGAATGGGGCTAGTCCAACTTTAGCTCTAGATGCATCACAGAAGGGTAAACTTTGTATTACAAGAAGGAAATCCCAATATGATACATATTTTGTCGGGACTAGTGAGTGCCATGATACATACTTCGTTGCAACAGGTTGGGGTTTCAGAGGTGGAGAAGATACGATTTTTCCAGGAGTATATTATGTTTGTGGGAATAAGGCTTATTACAAGTTGCCTGACCATTGGTATGGCACGTGTTATGTGGGCCTAGTTTTTCCAAAGATTTTTCTTATAGATAAAGTAACAGATGTAGAAGATGTTAATTTACTAATGCGTTTTAAGAGAGAAACTTGGTCTGAAATAGTGGGTGATATTTTTGGGGTTTTGATTCCAGCAGTGGGAATTTCTTTGAATGCTTATGGAATTCGGAAACTGTCCACAGTGGTTGATCGCTTATCGACAAATACCGCTGGAGGGTTTCTTTTGGTGAATACGGAATTAAGTGCCGTACGTGCCATGTCTATGCAAAATCGACTTGCCCTTGATATTCTATTGGCCAAGGAGGGTGAAGTTCAACATTGTTGCACTTACATTCCAGACGAAAGCAGAGACCTAAAGGTCTATATCAAAAATATTACTAATTTGCATGAAGAATTAGTACCACTTGAAGCTGAGAGTTTCTGGACTAAAATAGCTAATAAAATGATAGCTGTTAAGGATTTTATTGCAAAGATAGGTAGTACTATTATAGGTAGAATATTGTTTCCCTTGTCTTGTATAATTGTGGCTTTATTAATAATAAGATTGGTGTGTGTGTGTTGTAAAAACAGGGGAGGGAGGAAGAAATTGAATAAAGAAAAGAAAAACAAGAGGTTGAAAAGAGAACCTCAAGAAATTGAACTAGAAGAATTGAGGGAGAGTGTTTACTTAGAGACAAAAAGGGATGATGAAAGAGTGACTGGTGTTTAATGTTGTATAGGGGAAAAGACATTTCCGATTTCTCCTAAAATGGGACTAAATTTTCACTAATTTTTTTTTGGGGTTTATTTGGTGATAAAATCACCAAAGGGGGGATTGCTGGAGCAGAGTTTTCAGTTTGAAAATTCTGGGGCTTTTGAAGCTCTGGCATGTCTATTTGTTGTATTAATTTATTAATAATTAATAATTAATTATTTGTCTTGTGCAAGTGTGATTATATTAATCAATCCGTTTGTCCTAACAAGAGAAGAGAGAGTTACACGTGAGTGTGCATAAATGTGCTGACTAAAATTAACGTGCATGTTTTCATGTTTAAACGTTGCTATGTGCTGTTTATTTTTGAGCACAAAACGCTTTTGAATTAATGCTTTTCCATGTTGCAAGTGCTAGATAAATGCATACACATAAGGGTATTAGTGGGGTTAACACTGTTTAATCACTATGCTATAGTAACGTTGTTTTTGTCTCTTTTAATTAAGATGGTCTATTAAGGCCTATGTTGGCCTGAGAGAGAAGGCTGAATAAGCGAGCCTGACTGTGATTATAATTTGAAAGCTGAGACGAGGGAGACCCCTGCTGGAAATGGTCCTGAAGCTAACTGACCATGGTTCTTGTCGAAAAACTTTCCATGAGGACGGCAGCAGTTTTTGGGAAGTCTCCAAGAGAAGTGAAAGTGTCCTTGGCAGCCTTGGGAAACAAAGGAGCCTTAGAGAGAAGCTCTGAACTGTGGCTCGATGGCCGAGGAGAAGCAGGATAACTGTGTTACATGTTTTATTTTCTTGGTTCCTGTTCCGTAGTTTTCGCTATGTGTATTTTTCCTGAGCGGAGGTTCACAAATGTTGCAATGTTACATCCTTTCCTTCTCGCTCTGCTCAGCAAGTCCGGCGGACATTATGATTTTTTCTATGTTCCTAATGTATCTTTCTATTGTTCAGAATATTATAAGATGTTAGCCTAGAGAGGGTCTTTTTCCCACTTGCCATTTTGCCTTTGCCGCGTATTGAACCTGCGTTGCTGAGGATTGATGCTGAAGGGACTTCGTCTTGAGAGACATTTACCGAGAGACTTGTCCTGACCCGTTCTGACATTTAGCTAGAATAGGTAACTATGAGAAATGATTTACTCTGATTGATTTTCTTTGACTAATTTTAGATAAAGCAATATAATTTTAAACATGGTGTTGGATATTCTTTATTGTCAATTATTGGGTTTGCATTATTGATTATTGTTGTATATATTGTATAGGTTATGCTTAGGGACAGTCACAAAAACCAGGTCTTATCGACCTCGATATAGATGCAGGGTGTTCAGGAGTGTTTTCCTTCCACAGGTTTATTGCTGGTAGAGTATTTGAGCGTATGTTAGTGAAATGGGCCCTAGCGTATGATGTATGCATGTGCGTGTAACTGTGAGATTACTTTATCCATGGTAGTGGGAATATTATACACACCCTGATCTCTATCACAGACACTTGTGCGGCCTCTTCTGTAACACCAATGGCGCTGGTGCACATAAGGCGCCAGCGCTATCTGCAGGGGGCATTCCCTCATTTGCATGGGTCGTACCCTATGAAAATGAGGGAATCGCTCTGCCTCTGTGCCCGTGCCATATTACAGACATGGGTGCAGAGGCAGAGAAGCCCTCAGGAGTCGCACTGACAGTGCGCCAACTAAAAGGTGGAGCACAGTCAGTGCCCCCCTGATGGCATCCCTCTGGCGGAGGGAAAGGGGTTCCTGTGGACCCCCCGGGCATCCCCTTGCAGGCGGGTGCAGTCACTGACTGCACCAGCCTGCAAGGGGATCACTAAACCCCTTCAAAAATTCAGGCGGTAAGCGCTGCAGCGCGAATTCGGGGCTTCCCTGGGAGCAGCGGATTCATTGTAATAGGGCACGCTTTCATTGTTTGCGCCAGGTGCACCTTTTTAAAGGAGCGCCCGGCGCAAACAATGAAAATGCGCATATTGCGTAATGTGGCTCCTGGTGTGTGTTGTGGATGTTAAAGTGAAAGGCTTTACAACAACGCTTAACTTGTAACAAAATAAGTACAGGGGACCAATAGGAGGCCACCACCAATGACTGCTGGGGCTGCTTAATCTTGATTTCACCCTATGCATGCCTCCTACCTCCACCACCCGACACTTCCTGTCTCTTCATCTCTCTCTTGAATGTTCTTTTTCCATCCCTGATCAGGCGCGACCCTTGCAAGTAAGAGCGGTGAGGCAAGATGGGTGGGAGTCGACATACAACAACGAGGGAAAATTCAAGAAAAAAAAAAAACAATCGTTTTCTTTTTGTATTATTTAAGTTTCCCTCCTCTTCGAATGTTGACTCCCCCACACCCTGCCCCATTGCTCTTACCTGCACGGGCCACACCTGTCCCTCATTTACCCCTTTGTCACTCCCTGCTTTGCCTTTCTCTTTTACTCTGGGTCCAAGTTTGATGATGAAAAATATGGTCCAAACTCCAAAAAGTGAGTACGATGTGTACTACCTGCACAATTGAGCCAATGCCCAAGATGGCCCTTGAAGTCTCTGCCATGTTGCTCTTGTTTCAGTAGCGCGAGGTTCCCCGCCATACTAAGCTCTGCATGCATTTTTTGAGATGTTACTGTGGACCTTACAGACCAGAAGGGTCACTATCTGCACCGTGGACATGTCCCAGTAAACAAGGCCCAGTTTCTAAGCAGATTCTCAGTTTTCACTTCCATACTAGAGGATTGGCCTAGCCACATTTTCACTGACGGGCTCATATTGAACACTACTAGTGTACAATGCGGCAGGGCTTACACCTGGAGGGCTTTTGTGGTGTCAATCACGTTTCGGAGCAAGAAGAAGTTGTAGTTCATGGCATGTGCCAGGGGCGAATCTCCCACATGAATAGTGCGTGGCATACTGTCGTTTTATGCCTTCCTTTTTTCTTTGGAAAGTCAGTATTGTGGTTTCGCTTTGTTCCTTTTTATGAAGCATAAACTAGAGCATCTTTGTAGGATATTCAATATTTATTGAAGGCTTTCTTTGGTGGGTGACAGACCTACTAAATCCCAAGCTTAGAGGAGGCCGTCCATCTTTCCATCACAAGTAACGCTGGAGGTAGATGACTTCTCCAAAGTAATAGGCAGGCTACTCAAGAACAAATTAAAGAGATTTAAAAGTGCGGGCGGGCGGCCGGGTGCAGACAGCAAAGTTTTCCGTCCGTCCGTCCATTGTCGCAGGGTATGCTGGCTTCTTGTTTACTTTCGCACTGCACTTTGTCTGAAAGAACAGCTCCTTAATTCTGCCACCTATCCTGACATATCTCTTTGAAGAAATGTTAATGGCAGTCCTTTGTGCTGGACAAAGTCAATAGGTTTTTAAAGTCAATAAAACAGCCAAATATGTTCCTTTTATATGTTTTATGAGTAGCAAGAGTAACCCTGCACTGAAAGAGACTAGTGGGCGTTTAGGCACTGGTAGTTAATTTGTAAAAAAAAAAAAGAAAAAAGTAAGTGCCATGGCCCAACTTATTGGTCACGGCGCCACCAAAGCTCACACCACTCACTCTTACATGAGGTTACCTACTAACTATCACACTATACAAGTGTGACATTTTGGACGATCCCAGGCTACCCCCATCTCAAAGGATGGACTAGCAGCACTAATTCATTACCAATTTGCAAAAATATCACCGGTTCATCTTCGGGATTTAAGTAAGCAGCAAGGCTAGGCCCAACGTTCCACTAGCGGATTCTCAGGAGCGTCCCGATTCAGGCGGGAGTAGGGTGCTAAGGTTGTTGGTGGCTGGCAGCTGGTGCGCTATGAAGAAGGGAGCCACCAGAAAACACACTGCACAAGGGGACTTAAAGGTCAGTCCGAGGGGTCCTATACAACAACAACAAGGTTTTTTTTACAAAGGGACGGTGCACTCAAGGAAAAGTCTTTTCAAATATCCCAAATGATGTTCTTTTATTCTTATTCAAATCCCAGAAAAGTCAAACTCAGCCAACGCGTTTCGTTCTTTACGAACTTCGTCAGGGCTGTAAAACAATACAGATAAAAACATACATATGTATAAAACACATCTTATACCACATGAAACACAACAACCTACATTGCTAATAATACATATAAAAATGACAATGCTGTATGTTTCCATACAAATAATTGAAAAACACAGTGCACAAACACAATAAATTTCACATATAAATACATTACATACAATTTCTTAAAAAAGGTTAGGACATATTAGTCAAATATACATACAGAACAAGAGTTAAGACTTTCACAAAAGACATATATATCCTGCCTCAATATGTATGTTGTCTAATGTTCTAGATAGGGAATTTCATTTAAAGTTTATATATATAGGAACCCAACACATAGGTGAGCTTTTAGGTTTATGATAAGGAAACGAGTCTATATGACTACTAAATAACAGTGATTTACATGACCACTATATTGTTTATATGTCAGTTCTTACCATAGATTTTTTAGGAAACGAACTCCACGAACTTCAAAGTGGTCGGCTTCCAAAAGGTACATGCGTTCATACAGAATAGTGTGTGACCTAGTAAGAATCAATTTTTAAGAATTATTACAGCCCCTTGTGGGCATGGAAGACCGAAATCAGATAGAAAAGCGCAAGTTACAAAGGCTTTTCATAGGAAAGCGAAAGATGCCTTACCTCTCCAAGTAGCTGAAAGGTATGCATACAAGTACGATCATATGTGCATCACCGGATAATTCAAATAACGGTCGGATTCTTAGTTTAGTCAATACGTATCATAGACAAAATTCAGTCAACCCTGTTGTTGTATATTTAGGCCCAATGTGTAGGCTCCATATTTCTAAAAGAAACAACATGAAACGGAAAGTTTTATGAATATCCATTCCTGGTTTTATTTTACATCACAGGCTCCCATTCCTAATCACATCTCCTAATATTAATGTTCTAACCTTATATAGATGGATGCGACAACCTATATCTCCCATTATAAATTTTATCCATAGACTACAATCCGATATTATCATATAACTCCTATGCCTGTTAGACACCGCAAAGATCGAGATCAGGTTTCTAAAGCTCATCATACAGCGGTAGTATACAGCAAATTATAAGCCATAAGTCTTTCTATTTTTCATTAAAAATATTTAAGAACTTCCTACGTAATTATACTTGCAGTGACCGAGCCGTCACATAATTTCCGCCATAGAAAAACAAACGAAAGACAAACAAAATGTCTTCGTAAACCGAAAGTCAGCGGTTCATAGTCGCCTGAAATCATTTATATTATGAATATTAAATTAAGGCAATGCCCACAATAATATTATTACCAGCAACACCACACCCAACCATTTGTCGTGGGAACGTCACCTTAAATTGTTATCCAGAGCCTCAAAATTACCAGACCAATTTATCACTTTCTGAAACCACTACACACATCCCGTCTCACCTTTGAAAAGGGCGCTTCCTCTGGTTACCGGCGAAACCAAGTCCCATAGGTCGGGCGTCTTAAATAGGCTCAACCCTCATATCCCGTAATCGAACCCGGAAGTATTAACATGGCTATTAAGATATTAGAACAGCGTTTCCACCCTATGGGCGCCATATTGGAATGGTGTACGAGTATGGTGATCTTAAGGAAATTTAGAAGAACCAGACATGTGCAAAGTATAGTCCAAACTAACCGCAAGGTCCGTTTGTATGTGTTATTTACAGAGATATGATTCTACCAGCAAAAGTATGTAATCGTATCCGTATATTCGAACAGCGTTTTCACCCTATGGGCGCCATATTGGAATGATGCACGAGTGTGGTGATCCCAAAGAAATTTCGGAGAACCAGATATGTGCAGAGTCTAATCCAAACTAAACGCACGCTCCATTCGTATGTATTATTTACAGAAGTAAGATTCTATCGGCAGAAGTATGTAATCGTATCGGTATGTTAGGAAAAAACGTAAAAATAGATTAAAAAAGGGGGAATCCCCGAATAAAAAAGCGACATATAGAAATTACATCACGGTTTGTGAAACCAAAAGGGATATTATTACGTTGGTATTAACCAAGTGAGCATGGCGTGCAAATCAAGGCTGATGAAAAATGGCCTTAGTATTTCCACGATCTCTGCAAGGGAACACCATATAACAGTCAATGGTGTCTGTATGATTGAATACCCAGTATAATTCTGTTTTCAATTGCACAGTTAAATCTATAGGAAGTAATTGTATATTCAATACGATAGTTGTCCACTATGAATTCGAATTCAAGTGGGATAGGGGATGTCGCCTGCCCAATTGGACAAATGATATCTAGAAACATTACTACCATGCCCAGCCGGGCTCGGTATGTTGAATTTTATGTTTCCATAAAGTTTAAACAGTGAAAAAACACCAATCAAAAAGGCAAGGGAAAAGACAAAACAGACAAAAAGAGGCCAAGTCTCAGCCAAAAGATATATATATAAAAGGCCGTAGGAAAAATAAGAGCACATGGTCATTCATTCACAGTCACCATTGGAAAGGCCTTATGAACAGAAAATGCGAGTTGATATACCCAATGGGACTTGTATTAAGATGACCACCAGTAAGTATTTAGAAATAAATCAATTTTGAAAAAAGGGAAAATAAGGAGAATACAAGTAAAAAGAGCAGATCAGTCTAATGGTACCAACGGATGTGAGGGAACTCATATTTACCAACATATATTGTAATGTGGTATCAGAACACATAAGTCATATGGATCACAAAGCCCTGAAATTATAGGGAATAGTCAGCAAAGATGTTAAACAATCCAAGGGTAAGTAGGACAACCAACTAGCTTTTGAAAGAACCTAGTATATTGAATGTTGTAACACCCCAATATCTTCACCTATAGGAAATAGTGCATTTCCCCATCCGTGTTATGCCCCAGGCTGGTTGCTCTCAAGCGGCAGATCCATTTGGATTCTTTTTGTCTCAGCAACAGATCCCTGTTGCCGCCTCTCTTGGGTTTCGGAACATGTTCTATGGCGTGAAACCAAAAATTCGTATCCTCAGGATGTTCCCTGGCATAATGGTTAGTAATCGGGTATCTGATGTCATTGGTTTTTATTGCCCTTCTATGTTCCTGAATCCTGAGTTTTAAACTCCGGATAGTACTCCCGACATAGATTATACCGCATCTGCATCCCAAAACATACACCACATAAGTTGTGTTACAGTTTATGAAATTCTCAATCATAAACTTTCTCGAGCTGTTGTAGCAAAAACCCGAAGTTTTGTTCTTGCCCAACGGACAGATATTGCACATTCCGCAGGTGAAGAATCCTTTAGGTTTGTCTGGTAACCAAGTTTGCGTTCTTTGGGGAGCTAGGACAGAGTGTTCTTTTTAAAGAGGTACCCTTTCTATATGTAATAGATGGTTTGTTATTAATCACATCTCTTAAACCAGGAACTCCCATCAAAAGGTGCCAATGTTTTCTGAAGATATTAAAAATATTGTTGCTGTGGGAGGTATACTGAGTTATAAATCTGGCTTTGGTGTTGATAACAGGCCTTTTTGGTTTATCCTGTAGTGTCATGTTCCTACTCATCTTGTTGACCCTTAGTTCAGCTTTATCCAAAGTAGTCTGATCATATCCCCTCTTAAGGAATCTGTTCTTAGTGTCACTGATATGTGTATGGAACATATCTTCCTCGCTGCAATTCCGTCTAACCCTTACCATTTCGCCGAAGGGAATGTTTTTCTTTACAGAGTGGGGATGTGCACTGGTCGCGTGTAACACAGCGTTACACGCAGTCTCCTTCCTGTACAAATTACTATGTATTTGTCCTTGTCTAATATAGAATTGAATATCAAGGAAATTGATGTGTTCTTTATGATACATCATAGTAAATTTGACATTGTACATGTTGGTATTCAGAAAAGATACATATTGATCAAGTTGGTCAACAGACCCAGACCAGAGGCAGATCACGTCATCGATATACCTCCCCCAGTACATGATGTAGTTGGTCCAGGGGGAGGCATCTCTGTTCCAGGCATGCTCCCTCTCGAACCAACCCATAAATAGGCAAGCGTAAGAGGGAGCAAACCTAGAACCCATTGCAGTACCGTGTATCTGCTGGAACCATTCACCATCAAACAGGAAAAAATTATTATCCAGGATGATGTTAATCATAGCGATAATCATCTCATTGTAGTCATAGAAGCTTGCATCCTCTCTATCCAGGAAGGATTGAATGACTTGATACCAAAGGTCTTGTTGATACAGGTATAAAGGCTCTCTACATCTAGAGTTACAAACATCAGGTCTTCAGACCAGTCAAAATCTTTGAATTTCATTAAGATATCTTTGCTGTCCCTTACATATGAAGGTAGATTAGGGACATATTTCTGGATCTTCAGATCAACAAATTCTGACATTTTCTCCGTCGGTGAACCCACCCCGGAGATGATTGGTCTACCTGGAGGAAAATTCCCACCCTTATGCACCTTTGGCAATATATGGATGCAAGGAAAATTAGGACAATTTACCCACATGAATCAGCACTCGTCTTCACTGAGAAGGCCAGATTCCCTCCATTCCAATAATTTAGCATTAATCTCCATTGTACTATGGGGAATAGGATTTTCATTGATCCTTCGATAGTGTGCCTCATTGTTAAGTTGTCTGGATACCTCCTGCATGTAGTCTTCACGATTCATTACAACGATGTTCCCGCCTTTGTCGGCTTCCCTTATAACGATACTTGTATCCTTATTCAACCTCATCAAGGCTGATCTCTCTGCCACTGTGATATTGTTGACTGACTTGGGAGTAAATCTTTGGGGAGTTTCGATGTTATAGAACTCCTCTGTGACCTTATCATGGAAATCATCGATGTTGTGATGATAGGAGTGTGTAGGTATAAATTTCGACTTGGGGCGTAATCCACTATCAATGCTCGCACTGTGGTTGATGTCAAGATCTTCAAGGACCGTGGTGATATTTACCTCGTCGTCTGGGTTCAGGGAAAGGAGACAGTGTATGTCACGAACTTCTCGTATGGTATGTGTACCACTACTTTGAAAACCCTTCTCACCCCCTGGTTCATGAGGTCTGGTCGCAAAAAAATCCTTAAGTTTTAATGTCCTAGTGAATTTAAAAAGATCAATGTGTAGGTTTGCAAAATCACCACCTTGTGTGGGGCAGAAATTAAGACCCTTACTCAATAAATTTATTTCATCATTATCCAAAGTTTTATTTGAGAGATTTATGATTTTCAAATCAGTATTCACATTCTGACTGGTCATCGGGTACCCTATCCTTCCAAGTCCACCCATAGCTACTTCTTCAATTTGGGCACTGCACCTGATTTGTTCGTCAAGCCTCCCTTTTTGATTATTCTTTGTTCGCCTCCCTCCCCGCCTCTTTTTGTTTGATCTCTTTTCTGTTGGAGGCGGTTGCTTATCCTGAGGTTGGCTAGTTCTTTTTGGAAGGACGAGGCCCCCTCTTCTAAAGGGACATCAGGTAATACATTGCTTGATGTGGAACTACCCAAAGAGGAAAGAGATAGGTTGCTGTTGGAACCTGTTTCCTCACTTATGTCTCTATCATCTCTTGTTCTTTTCTTGGTCACATCCTCAGTTCCCTGTAACCCATCAAACTTCTTGGCAAAGGTGTATATTCTGCCATTTTGGTAGTCCCTAGCGGTACAAAAGGGGGTGGTGATGGACGGAGCATCAGAACCAATCAAACACTCACACCCAGTCAACAGATCTGGGTTTGATCCATCACCGTTCTTTAGCCCACTCTGCCACCCCAGTTCAGACATGGCCATATGCAAATCAGTCTGACCCTGTGCCTCATGGGAACAGTCCAGCCCGAACTGCCAAGCCATGCCTTCCCTGGACCGGAAACAAGCTTCCTAGGACCGGTTTCTGGCATTTCAGCCGTCTTCAGCCAGGCTTGCTTGAATCCAGTGGCAAAGTGAGCAAGGGACTCACGTCTGAGCATACCCTGCCAACTTATGGCGAACAAAGCGGTACAAAAGGGGGTGGTGATGGACGGAGCATCAGAACCAATCAAACACTCACACCCAGTCAACAGATCTGGGTTTGATCCATCACCGTTCTTTAGCCCACTCTGCCACCCCAGTTCAGACATGGCCATATGCAAATCAGTCTGACCCTGTGCCTCATGGGAACAGTCCAGCCCGAACTGCCAAGCCATGCCTTCCCTGGACCGGAAACAAGCTTCCTAGGACCGGTTTCTGGCATTTCAGCCGTCTTCAGCCAGGCTTGCTTGAATCCAGTGGCAAAGTGAGCAAGGGACTCACGTCTGAGCATACCCTGCCAACTTATGGCGAACAAAGCGGTACAAAAGGGGGTGGTGATGGACGGAGCATCAGAACCAATCAAACACTCACACCCAGTCAACAGATCTGGGTTTGATCCATCACCGTTCTTTAGCCCACTCTGCCACCCCAGTTCAGACATGGCCATATGCAAATCAGTCTGACCCTGTGCCTCATGGGAACAGTCCAGCCCGAACTGCCAAGCCATGCCTTCCCTGGACCGGAAACAAGCTTCCTAGGACCGGTTTCTGGCATTTCAGCCGTCTTCAGCCAGGCTTGCTTGAATCCAGTGGCAAAGTGAGCAAGGGACTCACGTCTGAGCATACCCTGCCAACTTATGGCGAACAAAGCGGTACAAAAGGGGGTGGTGATGGACGGAGCATCAGAACCAATCAAACACTCACACCCAGTCAACAGATCTGGGTTTGATCCATCACCGTTCTTTAGCCCACTCTGCCACCCCAGTTCAGACATGGCCATATGCAAATCAGTCTGACCCTGTGCCTCATGGGAACAGTCCAGCCCGAACTGCCAAGCCATGCCTTCCCTGGACCGGAAACAAGCTTCCTAGGACCGGTTTCTGGCATTTCAGCCGTCTTCAGCCAGGCTTGCTTGAATCCAGTGGCAAAGTGAGCAAGGGACTCACGTCTGAGCATACCCTGCCAACTTATGGCGAACAAAGCGGTACAAAAGGGGGTGGTGATGGACGGAGCATCAGAACCAATCAAACACTCACACCCAGTCAACAGATCTGGGTTTGATCCATCACCGTTCTTTAGCCCACTCTGCCACCCCAGTTCAGACATGGCCATATGCAAATCAGTCTGACCCTGTGCCTCATGGGAACAGTCCAGCCCGAACTGCCAAGCCATGCCTTCCCTGGACCGGAAACAAGCTTCCTAGGACCGGTTTCTGGCATTTCAGCCGTCTTCAGCCAGGCTTGCTTGAATCCAGTGGCAAAGTGAGCAAGGGACTCACGTCTGAGCATACCCTGCCAACTTATGGCGAACAAAGCGGTACAAAAGGGGGTGGTGATGTACCATTTTGGTAGTCCCTATCATCCCTTCTTATTTTGCTTAATTTTTTGTTCTTCAAATACAATTGATGATCATCCATCACCTGTTTTAGTATCAAATAATTCTTCTCAATCAAATCTTTTTCATTTATACTATTGATTTCCTTTTCCAAGGTCTCAATCTCTGCCTGTAGCTTCTCCCCCTTCTCTGCAGCGTGTCTTACCAATATTTTCATCATTGTTGTAGATGCACCCTCCAGATTACATTCCCATTCCTTAAGTAGATCCCCGCTTAGATCTTCAAAAGTCGGGAAGATTAGGATACGGAGTCCCCTTGGAACTTTGCCATTCTTCATGTACTGTTCCAAGGTGACTCCGTCCCACCATCTGCTTAACTCTTGTTTCCGCAATTTTTCCAGTTTAATAAACAATGTTTTAAGACTCATAGTGGCTGTATTAGTTTCAGTTGTTGTGTTTTTAGAGACACTAGTCCCAAAGAGATCCATAGCCAATTCCTCGCGTCCATCCTGAAATCTAGGCATGGTGTCTGAGGGTATAAAGCCCTCAACTTTGATTAATATTTATAAGATAACAAATGGAAAAGGGTGCAGAACGGTCAAACAAATAGAATATGAACAAAAGAACCGTACGGCTGACCAATGTTAAGCACACCAAATCCAAAATCAATATGCAATTTCTTAGTAGGTGCAAAGACACGTCCAGAGCAAGCCGCACTTATGCTCTACTGGAAAACCAGATATACAAACTTTTTTTACAAAGGGACGGTGCACTCAAGGAAAAGTCTTTTCAAATATCCCAAATGATGTTCTTTTATTCTTATTCAAATCCCAGAAAAGTCAAACTCAGCCAACGCGTTTCGTTCTTTACGAACTTCGTCAGGGCTGTAAAACAATACAGATAAAAACATACATATGTATAAAACACATCTTATACCACATGAAACACAACAACCTACATTGCTAATAATACATATAAAAATGACAATGCTGTATGTTTCAATACAAATAATTGAAAAACACAGTGCACAAACACAATAAATTTCACATATAAATACATTACATACAATTTCTTAAAAAAGGTTAGGACATATTAGTCAAATATACATACAGAACAAGAGTTAAGACTTTCACAAAAAACATATATATCCTGCCTCAATATGTATGTTGTCTAATGTTCTAGATAGGGAATTCCATTTAAAGTTTATATATATAGGAACCCAACACATAGGTGAGCTTTTAGGTTTATGATAAGGAAACGAGTCTATATGACTACTAAATAACAGTGATTTACATGACCACTATATTGTTTATATGTCAGTTCTTACCATAGATTTTTTAGGAAACGAACTCCACGAACTTCAAAGTGGTCGGCTTCCAAAAGGTACATGCGTTCATACAGAATAGTGTGTGACCTAGTAAGAATCAATTTTTAAGAATTATTACAGCCCCTTGTGGGCATGGAAGACCGAAATCAGATAGAAAAGCGCAAGTTACAAAGGCTTTTCATAGGAAAGCGAAAGATGCCTTACCTCTCCAAGTAGCTGAAAGGTATGCGTACAAGTACGATCATATGTGCGTCACCGGATAATTCAAATAACGGTCGGATTCTTAGTTTAGTCAATACGTATCATAGACAAAATTCAGTCAACCCTGTTGTTGTATATTTAGGCCCAATGTGTAGGCTCCATATTTCTAAAAGAAACAACACGAAATGGAAAGTTTTATGAATATCCATTCCTGGTTTTATTTTACATCACAGGCTCCCATTCCTAATCACATCTCCTAATATTAATGTTCTAACCTTATATAGATGGATGCGACAACCTATATCTCCCATTATAAATTTTATCCATAGACTACAATCCGATATTATCATATAACTCCTATGCCTGTTAGACACCGCAAAGATCGAGTTCAGGTTTCTAAAGCTCATCATACAGCGGTAGTATACAGCAAATTATAAGCCATAAGTCTTTCTATTTTTCATTAAAAATATTTAAGAACTTCCTACGTAATTATACTTGCAGTGACGAGCCGTCACATAATTTCCGCCATAGAAAAACAAACGAAAGACAAACAAAATGTCTTCATAAACCGAAAGTCAGCGGTTCATAGTCGCCTGAAATCATTTATATTATGAATATTAAATTAAGGCAATGCCCACAATAATATTATTACCAGCAACACCACACCCAACCATTTGTCGTGGGAACGTCACCTTAAATTGTTATCCAGAGCCTCAAAATTATCAGACCAATTTATCACTTTCTTAAACCACTACACACATCCCGTCTCACCTTTGAAAAGGGCGCTTCCTCTGGTTACCGGCGAAACCAAGTCCCATAGGTCGGGCGTCTTAAATAGGCTCAACCCTCATATCCCGTAATCGAACCTGGAAGTATTAACATGGCTATTAAGATATTAGAACAGCGTTTCCACCCTATGGGCGCCATATTGGAATGGTGTACGAGTATGGTGATCTTAAGGAAATTTAGAAGAACCAGACATGTGCAAAGTATAGTCCAAACTAACCGCAAGGTCCGTTTGTATGTGTTATTTACAGAGATATGATTCTACCAGCAAAAGTATGTAATCGTATCCGTATATTCGAACAGCGTTTTCACCCTATGGACGCCATATTGGAATGATGCACGAGTGTGGTGATCCCAAAGAAATTTCGGAGAACCAGATATGTGCAGAGTCTAATCCAAACTAAACACTTACTGGTGGTCATCTTAATACAAGTCCCATTGGGTATATCAACTCGCATTTTCTGTTCATAAGGCCTATCCAATGGTGACTGTGAATGAATGACCATGTGCTCTTATTTTTCCTACGGCCTTTTATATATATCTTTTGGCTGAGACTTGGTCTCTTTTTGTCTGTTTTGTCTTTTCCCTTGCCTTTTTGATTGGTGTTTTTTCACTGTTTAAACTTTATGGAAACATAAAATTCAACATACCGAGCCCGGCTGGGCATGGTAGTAATGTTTCTAGATATCATTTGTCCAATTGGGCAGGCGACATCCCCTATCCCACTTGAATTCGAATTCATAGTGGACAACTATCGTATTGAATATACAATTACTTCCTATAGATTTAACTGTGCAATTGAAAACAGAATTATACTGGGTATTCAATCACACAGACACCATTGACTGTTATATGGTGTTCCCTTGCAGAGATCGTGGAAATACTAAGGCCATTTTTCATCAGCCTTGATTTGCACGCCATGCTCACTTGGTTAATACCAACGTAATAATATTCCTTTTGGTTTCACAAACCGTGATGTAATTTCTATATGTTGCTTTTTTGTTCGGGGATTCCCCCTTTTTTTATCTATTTTTACGTTTTTTCCTAACATACCGATACGATTACATACTTCTGCCGATAGAATCTTACTTCTGTAAATAATACATACGAATGGAGCGTGCGTTTAGTTTGGATTAGACTCTGCACATATCTGGTTCTCCGAAATTTCTTTGGGATCACCACACTCGTGCATCATTCCAATATGGCGCCCATAGGGTGAAAACGCTGTTCGAATATACGGATACGATTACATACTTTTGCTGGTAGAATCATATCTCTGTAAATAACACATACAAACGGACCTTGCGGTTAGTTTGGACTATACTTTGCACATGTCTGGTTCTTCTAAATTTCCTTAAGATCACCATACTCGTACACCATTCCAATATGGCGCCCATAGGGTGGAAACGCTGTTCTAATATCTTAATAGCCATGTTAATACTTCCGGGTTCGATTACGGGATATGAGGGTTGAGCCTATTTAAGACGCCCGACCTATGGGACTTGGTTTCGCCAGTAACCAGAGGAAGCGCCCTTTTCAAAGGTGAGACGGGATGTGTGTAGTGGTTTCAGAAAGTGATAAATTGGTCTGATAATTTTGAGGCTCTGGATAACAATTTAAGGTGACGTTCCCACGACAAATGGTTGGGTGTGGTGTTGCTGGTAATAATATTATTGTGGGCATTGCCTTAATTTAATATTCATAATATAAATGATTTCAGGCGACTATGAACCGCTGACTTTCGGTTTACGAAGACATTTTGTTTGTCTTTCGTTTGTTTTTCTATGGCGGAAATTATGTGACGGCTCGGTCACTGCAAGTATAATTACGTAGGAAGTTCTTAAATATTTTTAATGAAAAATAGAAAGACTTATGGCTTATAATTTGCTGTATACTACCGCTGTATGATGAGCTTTAGAAACCTGATCTCGATTTTTGCGGTGTCTAACAGGCATAGGAGTTATATGATAATATCGGATTGTAGTCTATGGATAAAATTTATAATGGGAGATATAGGTTGTCGCATCCATCTATATAAGGTTAGAACATTAATATTAGGAGATGTGATTAGGAATGGGAGCCTGTGATGTAAAATAAAACCAGGAATGGATATTCATAAAACTTTCCGTTTCGTGTTGTTTCTTTTAGAAATATGGAGCCTACACATTGGGCCTAAATATACAACAACAGGGTTGACTGAATTTTGTCTATGATACGTATTGACTAAACTAAGAATCCGACCGTTATTTGAATTATCCGGTGACGCACATATGATCGTACTTGTACGCATACCTTTCAGCTACTTGGAGAGGTAAGGCATCTTTCGCTTTCCTATGAAAAGCCTTTGTAACTTGCGCTTTTCTATCTGATTTCGGTCTTCCATGCCCACAAGGGGCTGTAATAATTCTTAAAAATTGATTCTTACTAGGTCACACACTATTCTGTATGAACGCATGTACCTTTTGGAAGCCGACCACTTTGAAGTTCGTGGAGTTCGTTTCCTAAAAAATCTATGGTAAGAACTGACATATAAACAATATAGTGGTCATGTAAATCACTGTTATTTAGTAGTCATATAGACTCGTTTCCTTATCATAAACCTAAAAGCTCACCTATGTGTTGGGTTCCTATATATATAAACTTTAAATGGAATTCCCTATCTAGAACATTAGACAACATACATATTGAGGCAGGATATATATGTTTTTTGTGAAAGTCTTAACTCTTGTTCTGTATGTATATTTGACTAATATGTCCTAACCTTTTTTAAGAAATTGTATGTAATGTATTTATATGTGAAATTTATTGTGTTTGTGCACTGTGTTTTTCAATTATTTGTATGGAAACATACAGCATTGTCATTTTTATATGTATTATTAGCAATGTAGGTTGTTGTGTTTCATGTGGTATAAGATGTGTTTTATACATATGTATGTTTTTATCTGTATTGTTTTACAGCCCTGACGAAGTTCGTAAAGAACGAAACGCGTTGGCTGAGTTTGACTTTTCTGGGATTTGAATAAGAATAAAAGAACATCATTTGGGATATTTGAAAAGACTTTTCCTTGAGTGCACCGTCCCTTTGTAAAAAAAGTTTGTATATCTGGTTTTCCAGTAGAGCATAAGTGCGGCTTGCTCTGGACGTGTCTTTGCACCTACTAAGAAATTGCATATTGATTTTGGATTTGGTGTGCTTAACATTGGTCAGCCGTACGGTTCTTTTGTTCATATAACAACAACAAGGTCTTCCTACACCTATATACTTCAATTTTAGGCACTAAATCCATATAAATAAGGCAAAGCCCACATAAACGGTGTACAAAAAATAAACTACTTCATTTATTAGATAATTTTTTCATTTTTTGTGAAAGACATATAAATGTCCATTTTAAATTGAAAAATAGATTAAATAAAATGCATATTAGATCACATTATTAAGAAGAAATAGAACTATGTCAACAGCAACACATACCATAATGACATTAATAAATAACATCAAGAGGGGGAGTAGCCTAGCGCGCAACCAAGATGGCCGCGTAGGTGCGAGGCTCCCGAGGACCTCCGCGACCTCCTGAATTAATCCTGGCGATATCCTGTCCTTGTTGAGGGGACTGTGTCGGTGAACCCGGGCTGAGGCGCCACCCGTTTTTCGGGCTCAAATCGGACCCCGGACACCGGTGGGAGCACCGATCGAAGGTTGCGGCCTTCTCCGCGCCGGCCCCCCGGATTGGAGTAGTGGGGCGATCCGGGGACAAAGTGAACAACAGCGGCGGGCAGGGCTGGGCGACTCGCGTACCCCGCGCTTTCACTTTCGCTTTTGCGCCCTCCTTGCCCTCAAGCGAGGTAGGGTTGCGGAGCGGGGTGCGGTGGTGTGGCCTTGTCCAAATGCCCGGCTGACCCGCCGGCTGTGGGTCGTCCTGCGGTTCGGTGGTCGCCCTCCCCCCCCCCGGAACCCGTGAACTGGTTTATCGGCCCGTTCGAGGAGATTGGCACGACGGTGGGAGAGCAAGCATGTCCACCAAACAAGATGGCGACCGGGCGAAGGTGAAGACGACCCGCCGTGGCCCGGCACACCAATCCAACAGTATGGACCGCTACACTCTCCAGAAGGGATCTCCGGAGACATCGCGCACATCCCCGGCGGGCCCGACGGAGGCATCTGCTCAGCCGGTGGATCTGACCCTCCGGGACGTCATGGGCGCTATCGCAGAGATGAAGGCCTCGGTGGACCAGCGCTTCGACACCCTAGCGCAAAAAATAGACTCGGTCCTTGTGGATGTGAGCCTTGTGAGGGCTGACTTGTCCAAAACGAACGACCGGGTCGATTCCCTGGCCCACACCACAACGAGCCTCACGACGGATGTGGTGGCCCTCCAAAAGGAGGTGCGCCGGCTTGGCCAGGCGAGCGCCCTGATGGACCGGCGACTGGAGGATTCCGAGGGTCGGGCCCGGAGGAATAATGTTCGTATTGTGGGGGTGCCGGAGGGACGAGAGGCGGAGGCGGCAGATCTTTTTGTGGAAGAATTGATCCTTACCCATCTCCAGCCCCGGGGGCTGAGTAAGCTTTTTGCGGTGGAGCGTGCTCACCGGGTCCCTGGGGGCAGACCTAAGGCCGGTGCCCCGCCGCGGCCTCTCATTGCCCGGATTTTTAACTTTCGGGACAGAGACGCTATCCTGCAGACCTCCAGGCAACAGGGACCGGTCAAGCTTGATAACATGGATGTGCATTTCTACCCAGACTTTACTCCGGCGGTCCAAAAGCAGCGACTGAGTTTTCTCGGTGTCAAACGTCGCCTACGGGACCTGAATCTTAAGTACTCAATGCTTTTTCCAGCTAAGCTGAGGGTGGAGGTGGATGGTTGCACGCACTTCTTTGACCGGCCCGAGGCGGCTGGGGACTGGTTGGACGCTCTGCCTGGAGATCGGGGCCGGGGGGGTGGGGGGGGTGCGGTCAGCGGGGATGGCCCGCCGGATCAGAATTGAGGGGTGAATAATAGGCCTTGCTCTGGACAACATTCCTTTACCATTTATTGATCGTATATGTTCCCCTCCTATGGAGGTCGTTCGGGGTCTGTTGGGGGCTTTCCTCCTCCTCTGGGGGACTAGTTAGTTTTCATCTATGGGGCGACAGGCACACTGCACTTTGGGGGGGCTGTCTGGGCTCATGCAGGGGTGCAGGGAGGGGGGAGTTCTGTTGGGATGGGGGGGTGGGGGGGGTGTGTTGTTTGTTTGCACCGCAAGGCAAACCCGCTACTGTATTGTTGCTCTCGAGATGCTCTGTGGGGGACGACTGATTGTTTCTACGTACGATGGGGGGTAGGGATTTGACTGTGTTGTCATGGAATGTTAACGGCCTGGGGGATAGGATTAAGCGTGGTGTGGTCCTGCAGTACTTGAAACGTATTTCACCAGATGTTGTCTTCCTGCAGGAGACACACCTTATAGGTAACTCCTTTCATGCTATGAATCGGCGGGGCTATCGTTTGGTGGCCCATTCGGGCTTCACTTCGGGCTCGCGGGGGGTGGGTATCATGATCAAGAACTCGCTCCCGTTGGAGATTGATGAGGTGCGCCATGATGAGAGGGGACGCTACACTGTCCTGGTGGGTAGAATGGAGGGTAGAGTGTTTATTTTTATATCAGTGTACGTCCCGCCTGGGTTACAAGCTACTACATTTGCGGACCTGGGGCGCCTCCTCCTGGACCTTCCGGGTGGCCTGCTGGTGGTTGGAGGGGACTTTAATGCGGTGGCTTCTGGGTCTATGGATCGTCATCCCCCTAGGGACCTTCCCCGGGCACAGGCGTGGCTGTCCGGCCTTTTAGACACACTGGGCCTGGTGGATTGCTGGCGACTAAAGCATCCCGCACAGCTGCAATACACCTTCCACTCGGGTGCCCATGGTAGCCTCTCGCGGCTTGATTACATCCTTGTCCCGGCGGCCCATGCTGGGAGTGTGGGGGAGGTGTGCCATCTGGCGCGGGGTATTTCAGATCACTCCCCATTGCTGTTACACTTCGATGTCTTCCCGAGGGGGGAGGGCAGGGTGGCTCCAATCAACGCATGGTATTTGCGCGACCCCACCATTCGTGCCGACTTGATCAAATCCTTACAGCGATATTTCGACGAGAATGTGGGGTCTGTCCCTTCGGCCATCTCCCTGTGGGAGGCTTTTAAGGTAGTTCTCAGAGGGGAGGCCCTCTCCTTTATCTCCCATGCCCGGCGGCGCGAGCGGCAGGAAGTGACCCGGGTGGAGGCCGAGATTGCGGAACTGGAGGGTGACCTGGGGAGCGGGGTAACGGATGCCAAGCTGCATGTTCTACACCTCAAGCAGGCGGCCTATAGGGCCCTCGTCACGGAGGCGGCCAGGGGCCTCAGTAGAGAGCAGCAGGGGCGATTGTATGATGTGGGTGATAAGGCTGGCAAATTGATTGCGTGGTTGGATAAGAGGGAGAGAGCGAGTCGTGTGGTTCCTTTGATTGAGAGTATGGATGGTGCGTGTGTCACCGAGCCGGAAGCCATTGTCTCCTGCTTTGCGGATTATTTCCGCGAGGTCTACTCCCCGGTTTCCCCCTGCTCGGAGGAAGATTCCCATGCCCTGCTTCGGGACATCGCGCTGCCCTCCCTTACGGTGGAGGACAGGGATTTACTGGACGCTCCTCCCACCTCGGACGAAATTGCCCTGGCTATTCGCTCGGTTGCATCCGGCAAGGCCATGGGCCCCAATGGTATCCCCATCGAGCTATACAAGCTACGCCCGGATGTACTAGCGCCCCACCTGCGCGCGATGTTCTTGGCGGCCCACTCGCAGGGTTCCCTCCCGCCGGACCAGCGTCTGGCCACAATCGTGGTGATCCACAAGGAGGGGAGACCCCGTGAGCGGGTCACATCCTATAGGCCGATCTCGCTCTTGAACGCGGAGCCCAAAATCCTCGCCAAGGTGTTGGCCAACCGGTTGGTCGGCGTGGTGGGCGATTTGGTCCACCAAGACCAATCTGGCTTTATACCACACCGCAACACGGCGCTTAATCTGCGACGCTTGCACGGGGTGCTCGCGCGTGTCCCATTTGTGCGGGAGCCGGCCATCTTGGCGTCCTTGGACGCCACCATGGCGTTTGACACGCTTGAATGGCCATACATCTGGGCGATGCTGGCAAAATTTGGATTTGGACCGTGTTTCATTAGCTTGGTCAAATTGTTGTATTCGGGCCCATTGGCGCAGGTGGTGGTGAATGGGCGAGTCTCGGCCCCATTCGCGCTGGGGCGGGGCACGCGACAGGGTTGCCCCCTGTCGCCTCTCCTGTTTGCACTGGCCCTGGAGCCCCTGGCGGAGTGGCTGCGGTGGCACCCTTCCATCCGTGGTCTCCGCTGGACCCCCGAGCATGAGGACCGCGTGTCCCTCTACGCTGACGATATCCTTCTGTATCTCGCCTCCCCGCGTAAATCACTGATCGTCCTGGTTGATGTTTTGCGCTCATTCGGTCGCAACTCAGGCCTTGTCATCAACTGGGCGAAATCCTGTGTATATGTGCTTTCCGGGGAGGCTCCGGTCCTACCACGGGACTGTCCGATCCAGATTGCCTCCCAGGGGTTTCGGTACCTGGGTATATATATTACTCTGGACCCGGAGGCCCGCTACGAGCGGAATTTGCTACCCCCCCTCCAGCGCTTGAAGGAGGACGTTGTGCGTTGGCGGCGTCTGCCGCTTTCGCCGCTCGGCCGAGCGGCCTTGTTTAAGATGATGTCCTTGCCGCGCTTTCTGTACGCCCTCCAGAATACTATGGACTTGGTTCCGGCGCGCTACTTCCGTGAGGTGGAGGGCCTCCAGCGGCGCCTGTTCTGGGACGGGAGGCCGCGCATTGCTCTGGCTAAATTGACGCTCCCGTGGTACGATGGGGGGGTCGCCCTGCCGGACATTAAACGGTATTACTGGGCCTCCCAACTAGCTGCAATTAACCATGGCCTTTACGGGCCCGCCTTGAACCCGGCATTTGAAATGGATAAGATGCTCCTGCCCGGTGGCGATTACAATCGAGCGCTCTACTCTGGCGCGCCCGACTCCCGTCTGACGGGACCGACGCGTGTCATGGTGCGTGTCTGGCACGCGGCTAATGCAGCTATGGGGTGGAAGGACCGTTTGACCCGGGCGTCACCGCTATATGCGTCTGAGAGGTTGGGCTCCCTGTGGACGTCGAAGGGCTTCGAGAAGTGGGACACGATCGGAATCAGCACGGTGGGAGATCTCTGGACGAGGGGGGGATTCAAAACTTTTGAGACGCTGCAGACGGAGTTTCAGCTGCAAGGCAGTGAGTACTTTCGGTACCTCCAAGTCCGCCACGCGCTGGGCTCCGTCTTCCCGGATGTCGCGTCCATTCCGGAGTCTTCCCCCCTGGAGGACAGAGTGCTGGATGGCTATGTCCCAGACAGCACGATCTCCCTTATATATAAAAAAACTGATCAACGACAGATCGTGCCTGCTGACTAGTCTCCGCGAGGCCTGGGTTGCCGACGGGCTGGAGCTGGACGACGAGGATTGGATTTCCGCGGTGGCCTCTCCGAAGGAGGTGGCCATCCCGGCTCGCCTTCGCTTCGTCCAGCTTAAGATCCTTCACCGGGTTTACGTGACGGGGCCAAGGCTTCTACGTATGGGCTTTGCTGGTGACGGATTGTGTAAGCGTGGCTGTGGTGCTTTGGCGACTTTCATGCATATACTGTGGGAGTGCCCTAAGGTGGAGCGATTCTGGCGTGGTGTGCATGAGGTCCTGCGTGTGGTTACGCGTGTCGCGCTGTTGCCGGAAGCGAGGAGATGCTTGCTGAATGTGTGGGAGCCAAATGACTATTCGGTCCCGCAGACGCGGTGGGTGACTCTGGGATACATGATAGCTAAGCGTGACATTGCTCAATTGTGGGGATCCCAGAGGCCCCCGGCGGTGTTGGCCTGGAAAGAACATATGGATTGGTGTATGTTTCGTGAAAAGGTGGTGTATGTGGCGAGGGGTAAGCCTGGGGCGTGGGTGAAAATCTGGGGCCCCTGGAACGCCTACCGCGGGGGTATTTGTGAGCCGCCACTGCTACCGGCGGCCTCGCCAGCTCCGTCTCCCTAGCTGACCCCCCCCCCTCAGCCGTGGGCACGCGGTTCCCCAGTCCCTGATCTACTCCCATTCCCCTCTTCAGAGTTTTGCTGCTGGTTGGGATCCCCCACTTACGGAGCACGTGCCGTCACTTTGGATTGCGGGTTGCCTTGCGGGTGTGGTTCTTTGTGTTGTTTTGTTTTGATAAAAGGAAACCGTATTGTGGGCTTGGAGTTATGCGGCCTGCGCTATTGATGTCTCCTGCTTTACCAATCTGCACCGCCAAGAGACTCTTACTGTATGTATGTAATATGCTTTTGTCACTCTAGCGGCCGGCCGGGTGGTTGTAGGCCCATACCTGTAACTTTTTCAAACTGCAATAAACGGTTTAAAAAAAATAAATAAATAAATAAATAAATAAATAACATCAAAACATAATGCAAATACAAAAAACTTAGAACAGTGAAGACATAAAATCACAAAAGCAATTTTAGACAGAAAAATGTATAAAATACAAACAATTTTCTTACAAAACAATACAACATAAGGTAAGACACAAAACAAGCGCCAAGACAAGGGGTCCCACTCCAGGTAGCAGGTCAAAAGAGCCTCAGGACCACAGGACTACAGTTGGTTCGTCGATGCCCAGGCCGGGAGTGCCAGGTGCAGAGTAGATAGGTTTAAGGAAAAAGGAGGCAAAGGAAAAATACAGGGGGGAAATTGGAAAGAAAAAAAGATAATCAACTTAATGAAGAGATACCGAGGAGTGGACAGATAATGAAGTGCAGAAGAGATGCAGGTGATAAGGAAAAGAGAAGGACTGAGAAACACAAGAAATGGTGGATAGAATATAGAGATACAGGATAGAATATAGGGATAAGGGGGAGAATGGAGCGATAAAAGTGAGAACAGAGAGTGAATGAAGGTGGGGGATACACGAGAAAAAGTGATTTAGCAGAGCATGAAGGGTAGAATGGATATGTGAAAGGGAGAGCAAATGGATGAATAGAGAGATACAGGGGGCAAGGACAAAAGGGTGGAGAGATGCTAGAAAAGGAAGAGGGAGAGAAAGGGTAGAGAAAGTGTGGTGGAGTTGAAAAATATAAGATAAAAGGCAGAAGTGAGAGTGGAAAGAAACAACTTACTAGAAAGAGGACAGATAATAGTCAGAGGGGAAGAATACCAGAGATATACAGGTTAGAGTGGCTGGAGGATGAAAGGTGAAAAGTAGCGACATACAGAAGAAGCGAGAGTAGGGGAGGGAGGAGACATCCAAGGAAGGATGCAGAGTTACAGGGAGACAGATAAGAACAGACCATGAGGCTAAAGATATATAGGATGATGGGAGGGATGAAATGTGGAAGATAATTCGATGCAGACGGAAGGAGAGTTGTATGGTAGAATGAAGAAAGTAGGATAGAGTGAAGGGAAAGTGAGAAAGAAGAAGGATTAAAAGGGACTTGAGTGATGCAAGAGGGGAAGGGCTATATACAGTGAAGAATGGGACATCAGTGGACAATACTATGCCGTAGAGGGGAAGTAGAAAGTAGAAAGATACAGATGGGAGTTTGGGGTGAGTGAAAGGTAGGAAGTGGCGAGATAAAGAGGAAACAACAGGTGAGGAGCATGGAAATATGCAAGGAATGGCGCAGACATACAGCACAGCAGATATAGGGAAGAGTATGGCAAGTGTTAGAACTGGGGGTCTCTAATTGGCAATGGTATACACCTTTGTCCAAATAGCGACCCTTGCTTCTAGTCAGGGAAAGGGGGATACACTCCTGAATAACCCATGCTCACCCCCTTGGTAGCTTGGCACGAGCAGACAGGCTTATCTCAGAGGCAGTGTGTAAAGCATTTGTGAACACATACAGTAATACAGTGACAACACTACAAATGGACACCACATCAGCTTAGAAAAATAAGTAATCTTTACTAGCCTTAACACAAGACCGAACGACAAAAATCCACAATTCTGTAATAAAAATATGACTTTAAAATGGTAGAAATAGCTTCGTTCAAAGTAGATGGTAAATGCAACACTTTACTCTCTTAAAGTACCTTGGATGCGTCACGAAATACAAACAAAAGGGTCACAGGGAAGGTGATGCATCGGTTCCTTACCGGAGAGAAGGTGATGCCTCGGTTTCTTACTATGATCCGGTGCGATGCGACAAGATGGCGCCGTGATGCGATGATCCCGTGCGATGCGACAAAATGACGTCTTTGATGCTATGCGACAACGGAGATGCGATGCGTGCACGCCTGACGGCCGTGCGGTGGAATTAATGATCTTTGGACCTGAGACAGGCCCTGCGGCACGCTTCTTTGGCGATGCAACTGCTGCGGCGACGACACGCTTCTCCTCGTTGCATCGCGCTTCCAGCTCCCAGTGGCACGCAGTCTCTCAGAGGGCCCAAACAACAGCAGGCACCTCACTGCAGGTCAGAATTCCCAGCAAGGAAATTCAGGGGAAGCTGCTGGTGAAGTCTTTGTGTCCCTGAGACTTCAGACAGGAGGCAAGCTCAGTTCAAGCCCTTGAAGATCTTCCTCAAGATGACAAATCAAACAGCAAAGTCCTTTTCTCCTTTTCTTGGCAACAAGTAACCACTGCAGGCCAACCCCGGATAGCAAACAGCACAGGGGCAGTAATCCTCCTTCAGCTTCTCCGGTTTCTTCTCCTTGGCAAAGGTTCTTCTTGATTTCCCAGAAGTGATCCAAAGTTCTGGGGTCTGGGTCCCCCTTTTTATACACACAAATCCTTTGTCTCTGAAGGCAGAGAGTGTCTGTACCAAGTTCAAACCAGTTCTGTGTACATTCTGCCAGTGCACAACTTCTTCCTTTGTCAGTGTGGGCCAGGGTCATCAGACGCACCACAGGAGGTGGAGCCAGCATTGTGGAAGGCAGGAACAGCCCTATTCAGGCCCAGGTGCTACTCCTCCTACCACTCCCAATGCAGATAGGTCTATTCAGCCTAGTTCTGACTCACCCTGTCTCCTGGAGCCACCCCAGCCACTGTCACTCACAAACCAGACATGCAATACACAACCTAGCAGAAGCAGGTTGGATGGTTAGGCAAGAAAATACCTACTTCCTAAAAGTGGTGTTTTCAAACACAGAATGTTAAAACCAACTTCACTAAAAGATGCATTTTATCACTCTGAGTTCAGGCATACTAAATGTGTTTTTCGACCATGTTCCCTGGGTCAGTTAGGATTATAAGATGTTATAATCAAACTGTCCATTCTGGCCTATGGGAACAGGTAGCCTTGCAATAGGGAAAAACTAAATTGGCTTTAATACACTATCAGGACATGCCACACACATTAGGGCATGTCTTACCTTTCACATACAAGGTACCGTCCCCTAGGACCTACCTTAGGGGTGGCTAACATGTAGAAAAGGGAAGGTTTAGGGACTGGTAAGTGAGTGCACTTACCAAATCAACATGGCAGTACTGGACTGCACACAGGCTCTGCAATGGCAGGCCTGAGACACATTCTACAAGCTGCTTCTGTGGGTGGCACAACCAGTGCTGCAAGCCCACTAGCAGCATTTGATCTACAGGCCCTGGGCACACATGGTGCACTGTAATAGGGTCTGACAAGTAAATCAAATAACCAATCATGGAGTCACTAATCCATTACAACAATTTACAATGAAGAGCATATGCACTTTAGCACTGATCAGCAGTGAAAAAGTGCCCAGAGTGATAAAACCACCAACAACAAGTCAGAAAAAATACAGGAGGAAGGCAAAAAGTTCAGGGATGACCCTGCAAAAAGGGCCAAGTCCAACACAACC
Source organism: Triturus cristatus (assembly GCF_964204655.1). Classification (NCBI taxonomy): domain Eukaryota; kingdom Metazoa; phylum Chordata; class Amphibia; order Caudata; family Salamandridae; genus Triturus; species Triturus cristatus. The sequence goes on from NC_140590.1 coordinate 565,742,589, forward strand.
CCCTTCCAGCCAAAACGCAGGGTAGACCAATCACTACCTTGATGGGATTCCCTGCTTTAGGTGATAGAACATGGACCCTGGCCCGCAACTGCAGGGGCATACTCCAGTTCTACGCCATTCTGAACCTTTTTGGATCCCTCTGTCCATACTCTCTGGGCCCACTAAGCTAATCCATGGGGAACCCTTCTCCTCACCTGTGGACACCACCTGTGCAGCACCTAACCGTAGCTTGCTCACCGGTGTGTCCCAACCGACAGACAGTACCCACATGGCCAACACAGTGGTGTGGCCCAGTCCACCCCCGGGGTGCGACTCCTGTCCCCTTCCCAGGGGCAACTCTGTCCAATAGGACAGCAAGCCACAGTGGCCACTGACAGCTGTCAGTGATGAGAACCAGGCCCCAGGCCTTTCATGGTTCTCCAACCTCTGTGGCATCAAAGAGCGGGGTGCAGTTGGCCCAGGTGCTTGGCACCTTTGGTCCACTCTCCCTCCTGTCAGGTCAGGTATGACATCCTGACACTGACCCACCAACCCCGGGCCTGTAACCGGTGGCTGGACAGGAGACTAGGGTGGGCTTTCTCAAACCCGGTCCTCCTCCTCCTCAGGCTCTGTACCCTCCCACCTGGAGGGGTACCCCCTTCCAGAATTGTCAGGGCACCCGTGGCAGGTGTCCTGCACAATTTGCCCACCAGTTCAGGGGTTCTATCCTGCAACTGGGATCCCAACCTAGGGTCTGTGCCCTTAGACTGGGCAGAGGTCAGGGGTGAGGCTGCCCTCTCCCTGCCCCCCCTTACTGAGGTCCTGCACCCTCCCACCTGGAGATGTACTCCCAGAAGACAAACCGGTAGGGGCGCTGTTAGCAGTTGCCCCTTCCTCCAGGTCAGGGGGACACCCTGAACCTGGCCCTCCAACCCAGGGTCTGTACCCTTAGGCTGGACCTGTGCCTGGCAACCCAGGACTTCTAGGGGAGTACACCAACCCCCCCAAGGGAAACACACTCCTCTAGAGTTGTGTAAGAATCTGCCTGGCGCACCAGGACTTCCTTGGGAGCACACATGGCCCCCCGAGTGTAGCAAATAACTCATGTGTTGTGTGACAATCTGCCTGGCACAGATCTCCCGACCCCTGTCCATCTGACAGTGCGCGAAGATCCCCCAGGACAGAAGTGGTGTCGCCATGGTCACTCCTATGGGGCTCAGTCCTTCTGGCTGGCCCCTGACCTACTGGTTCTTCCACTGGGACTCTCTCCCCCTCTCACCCTTCAATCTGGACATCTGCACCCTCCACTTAGGAGTTTCACTGCCAGACACCAGAACTGGTGGAGGTCTGGCTAAAGACACTCCCATTTCACCTGACATTAGGGGATCCCCCTCTAATGGACTACTAGGACAGCCTGGGTTCCCGACCTGGTGTTCCCTTAAGGGACCATCCAGGCCTTGAGACTGAGGTTGGGAACTTTCGGGACATATCCCAGTCTCACTCCTTCTCCTAGGAGACAGGACGTGATGCCCTGCACCCCTCCCACTATACCGGGACTAGCTGGGCTACTCTGCACCTCTCCCACCGCTCTGGGATGGAAGATACCTGAGCCACTCCTCTTAGGGTCACTCCTCAATGCCTCTTCAGACCCTCTGGAATTCACCAAAAGGTCTGCCTCCAATGTGAGTTCCCTGGGGTCAGAGAACTCACCCTCCAACAGGTGTTGGCAGAGCTCTGGAAAACAGGGGCTTACAATATGCTCGCCACAATTTCAGTCATATAACCCCACCAAACTACCCTTCATCTCACCATCCAGTGCCTCGCACACGTACCCCACACCACTCTCCTGAGATTGGCAAGACAGTATCTGACTGTCTCTGTCACTCAACCCACACTCTTCTGGGCGGTCTTCACACTCACATACCAGGACTTCAACCTTGGGGGAACCCCGGGGCGTGGCTTCGTTTCGCTGCAAAATGGCCGCGCGCAAGCGCGGCTCCGCCGGCCGAGTCTCATTAATCCGAACAGAATCCGCAAATACTGCCCCAGTTGTGAGCCTGCCAAGGAAATAATGACCTGCAAGTGAGGCGGTAGAGCCGGGGAGCGAAAATCTGCCAGGCCGGAGCGGGTGGCGGTGAAGAAGGCGGTGCGGCCTGCCAGCGCCTGTGCAGCGTGCAGCCGGGACCTCGAGTGAACGCTGCCCAGGGAGGCCCTGATCGGTGGTCGGGGGCGCAACGGTGACGGAGCTGCAGCCATCCGGGACAAGCCGTGGATTGACGCTGGAGGGAGATCGCTGACATTGGAAGGCCAGAGCGGTTGACGGGGAGAGCCCAGAGTGGCGGACGGAGGCGTGGACTGTGCGATATCGCCTGGGGCACGCTGAGAGGCCCGGAAGAAGCAGAGAGGGATTGCGGCGCCGGTGACTGCGTAGATCGTCCCGCCTGGGGTAACTATCGGCGCTACCATTACCCCGGTAAGTGAGCACAGAAGCGCTCAGTTCCTGTATATCCTGGGATTTGCTGGTGTGGCATGGACTTTGGCGGGCGGCGCCATTTTAGAAGAGGCTTCGCCCAGAGTGAACAACTAATACTTGGAAGACTTGGCAATTGCGGGCAGCGGGGAGCTTATGCCGGCGAGCTGTGGCTGGGTTGAGCTACTTGGTCAATGAGAGTGACGGCCCTATAGCGAGGAATCAAGAACATTTAGATTCCGCGCCTGCCAGATATATTTGCGTGGGGCAGCGAAAGCGATTGCAGCGCAGGACTGGTGCGGGGCCCGGAGGAGGGATCGCTGACCGGTGCAGAGGCCCTGGGACCTTTGAATTAGGACTGCGGGCTACTAGCCCCAAAGAAGGGGAGCTATTGTGGCGGTGGACATTGCTGGTGTTGGGCAAGATAAAGTGTGGGACTGGTCCTGATCCTGTGCCAAAGGATGGTGCTGATGTAAGAAGCTGCAATAGTCAGGTCATATTGTTGGGCATCGTTGGAGCCAATGGAGAATGGAGGGTATGGCGTCTAAGGCGCTTTGACACGGTCTGGCGAAAATGGCACGAGCTGCGGAACCCGTAGACAACCACACAAAGAGGTAGAGGGCGTCCTCACGGTGGTACGCAGCGGAGGGGCACGACAGGCTGTGCCCTTGTGGAAACCCTGCACTGGAGTACAGCTGAGCTGCTGAGAAAGGGTGAGCTTTGAACCGCACCTGCCGTGCTGCTCTGCTGATGGACTGGAGACTACCCCGACATCTGATAGTAGGGGTTGACTCCCGGTGGAAGTGAAGGTCAATAATCGGACTGCGAATCGTGTCTGGAGGGGCAGTACCTCACAAGCGGTAAACTAACCCATAGCCAACATCGCCGCAAGGACTAAAGAGCCAGCCAAGATGGGGAAGCCTGACACGCGGCAACCCCGGATCACGTTCGGAAAAAAATCTAACAAGGCGGCAGAGGGCGAGTCTAGCCAGCAGAGCCAGGCGGCGGAGGATGGGGCTTCAGCGGTACCGCCGGAGGAAGACATCCACTCCATGTTCAGAGATCTGAAATCAAGTCTCCAGGGCCTCGACTCCAAGATGGATTCCCTTGCAGAAAGAATGGACAGGATAACGCACAGGGTGAAAAAACAACAAGAAGGTCGTATGAGCGTATTGGAAACAGATGGCGGAAGAAGGGCACACAGAAATGGACGAGAAATTGCGGTAAATGGATGGGGTGCTGCATGCCATTAAGTTAAAGAACGAGGATTTGGAAGCCCGGTCGAGGAGGAACAATGTACGAATTACAGGTATTTCGGAAACCACAGACATACAAAATATGGAGAAATACATAGAGACCATGATGCGAGATCTCTTTGGCCCCGCCTTGTCCGCCATGTTCCTCATAGAACGGGCTCACAGAACGCTGGGTCCCAGACCGCGGCCGGGGGCGCCGCCAAGACCCATACTGGTGAGAGTCCTCAACTATAGAGACTGGGACATGAGCCTTAGAATGGCCTGAGAAAAATGGGACATACAACACAATGGTAATAACATCGTCATGTATCCAGACTTCACGTTACAAGTGCAAGCGACCCGCAGAGAGTTCATGCCAGCCAAAAAGATATTTCAGAAGATTGGCACCAAGTACTCGCTGATCTATCCTGCCAAATTGCGGATGCAGGGCCCTGGAAAGCCCACCTTCTTTACAGATGCGAAGGCTGCTTTGGCATACGCAAAACAGATGGCTAAGGAACAGAGACAAAGAACGCCATCGGAAGATCCCCATGCGGCAAATAATCTGAGCGATAATGACTGATGAATCCAACACATAATGCTGGCTGCTCAGATAAGTTTAACCCTCTGAGTTATTGAATGGCTAGGTTGATGATGACTGTGGTGTCTTTTGTTTGAATATTCAAGATGGGTCTATATGCTAATATTCCTTTCCGTTCATGACTCCTTCGGCGCACAGATTTATGCAGATGAAGATACATAATGGCTCTGGTATTGGGACAGTAAGTGTAACACTCGGCCACCCTGCCATGAGTGCAGGGGTGTTATGCCGGCGGACCCACGTTCCCCATGGGATAATTCCCTTAGGGTTCCTAATATGGAGCTACTGTTTACAGTTGTGGGGAGTTGGGGGGGATTTGGGGGGGTACATCACAACCTGTTTGGGGGGTTGGTGTGGGAGGGAATGGGGGGAACGGGCAGTTTGTTTTTGGGTACCTGCTAGTTTATGAATGTACACCCAGTAGTCGATGGAGGTTGCAGTGTGTGGTTATTTCCGCAATTGGACATGGAAATGCTGACGGCACGGACAGACAATGGCCTGAGGCTCTGTTAACTGTTGATCTGGGGGGCCCTGCATAACCTATAGGTTGTAAGCATATCCAGACTTTGCTCACACTATGTCGCAGCTCAAATGCCTCACATGGAATGTTCGAGGTCTCAATGACCGCCGTAAGTCGAGATTGGTTCATTCACACCTCTCTAGGCTTGGAGTGGACATATGTTTACTGCAAGAAACACACTTAACGGGAGGCACGGCGGGCATGCTCCTGAACTATAGATGGGGGGAGGTGGTGGACGGGGGGTACTCCAACTACTCTCGAGGAGTGGCTATATTAATACGCAAGGGGCTGCAATGGCGCACACATCATACAATGATAGACAGGGAGGGACGGTACATTCTACTACACGGTACACTGTATAATACACCCACGGTGATAATCAATACGTATGGCCCAAACTCGGACGCACCGGACTTTTTTCAGCATATCAGACACATGGTCCAATCCTTGAATAATACCACCATTATTTGGGGTGGGGATTTTAATGTGGTCCTCTCAGATGCGGCCGACAGGCAGGGCGCGTCACGGGAGCACCACCCGAGAGCGGCAGCAATGTTACAGGATATCGTATCGGACCTGCACTTAGTGGATTCATGGAGAGCGTTGCACCCCACACTTCGAGAAGGCACCTGCACGACATTCCCCCGCAATGCCTGGTCGAGGTTAGATTTTTGGTTAATATCTAAAGACATGCACACCTGGGTTATCGCAGCTGAGCACCACCCACGCACACTCTCTGATCATGCACCTGCACAGCTGACATTTAAAGTGCCAGGTCCATGTATAACTCCGTTCAGCTGGAGGTTTCCATCAGGGGCACTACTGGACCAATTCTTTAGGGAAGAACTACGGGGGAAAATAGAAGGTTATTTTATACTAAATGAGGAAACGGTGGAGTCACCTGATATGCTATGGGAAGCATTTAAAGCTGTGGTAAGGGGTCCTTAGAGATAAACACACCACATTGCAGAAAGTGGAACAGAAAATTGGAGAGCTGGCACGTACATGGGCACATGCCCCATCCCCTGCCATTGCGGCACAGATTAGGTCTAAATTGTCAAAATTTCAGGCAGAGGCGGAGAGGGAAACGGTATACTTATACAAACATGCTCAGGCACGGCGCTACGGGGAGGGGGACAGGGCTGGGAGAACACTAGCAGGATTGCTTAGACCGCCAAGGGGGGCGGATTATATAACTGAGATGCGCACAGTAGACGGGGAGATGGTTAGAACGCCGCCAGAAATCTTACACACAATGTCCCGGTATTATGAAACACTATATACTTCTAAATCTAACCCTCCGCAGTCAGACATAGGGATTATCTGGACACCGTAGCTCTGGCATGGTTTAGTGACAGAGCTAGGCAATATATGGAGCTTCTCATCACGGTAGAAGTCATTAGGCAGGTAATAAGCAGTATGCCGGCGGGGGAGGCTCCGGGTACTGACAGGCTTACTGAGGCCTTTTATAAGGAGTACTCTGATCTGCTGGCTCCGCGTCTGCTGCAGGTATACCTAGAGGCAATGGAGACAGGTATCCTCCCTCCCACTCTACGAGAGGCCACCATAGTCACTCTGCTGAAACCCGAAAAAGATCCTGCGGCACCTGATTCCTACCGTCCACTTTCTCTAATAAATCTAGATGCTAAGATTTATGCTATACTCATTGCTAACAGGTTGCAACCAATGCTGCCGCAGATAGCATTGCCGGACCAGTCTGGTTTTATACCTGGTCGCTCAACTGCCCATAATTTTAGAACGCTTTTTGGACTATTGCATTATTTGGCCCCCCATGTGCAAGCGATTGTTGCACTTTTAGATGCCACGAAGGCATTCGATTCCTTGGAGTGGAGGTTCCTCTTTGTTTAACCCTTTATTCCTCAAACAAATTCAGTTGCTCTACAAGGACCCGGTGGCACGGGTCAGGATAAACGGGCAAATGTCGGAACCTTTCGCCATAACAAGGGGGACGAGACAGGGCTGTCCGCTGTCGCCACTGTTGTTGGCTATTGCAATGGAGCTATTGGCGGCCCGACTACGCCAGCACCATACTCTTAGGAGCATAGGGTTCACGCCCAGTGGGCTATTGATCTCAATGTACGCGGATGATATGATAATATATCTAACAAACCCCAAGGAGAACTTCGTAGAAGTGATGCGAGAGATAGTCCGTTATGGTGGGCTCACAGGAATTCAGATAAACTGGTCTAAATCCATGATATTTCCGCTCACTGATGATACCACTCAGGTTGACATGGAATTTCCTATACAGTGGGCGGGAGGGGAAGTCAAATATCTGGGAATATGGGTGAGCAGATCACTGCACAAAATATGGCTGGCTAATTACGGCACAGTGGTGGACTGGATCGAAAGCAAAATAAAGAAATGGAAATAGTTATTGTTGTCATTGATGGGTCGAATAGCCATTATAAAAATGGTAATCTTGCCCAAACTCCTATACCTCTTCGTAAACATACCGATGCCGCTCAATACACTCAGGAAACTAAGATCCCACATTCTAGAATTGGTGTGGGCGGGAAAACAGCCCAGAGCGTCCTGGAAGCTGTTGAAATTACCATTCACCCAGGGTGGACTGAGGGCTCCTGACTTTGAGCTGTACGCCTATAGCGCTCAGGCGCAATATTTGCAATTCTGGCAGCACCCAATGCCCTTTCAACCCCATGTGGCGGTCGAAATTGATAGAGTGGCTCCTGTTCCGCTGAACGCGGCACTCTATCAGCCCTACAAAAGACCCCACTTAGAAATAGACATGGTGGAAACCATGAGGTGGGCCTGGAGAGGGATTGCAAAGAGGGCCCGTCTCGGGGAACTGTATGTTCCATCTATGCCACTAGGAGGTAACCCATTACTCACTCCCCTAACGGATAAAGCAATCGCATCACGAGCCAAAGCGCATGCGTTGGAAAAGGTTAGCGATCTATATCCGAACGACACATTCATAACACTAAAACAGATGTGTAATTTGCACGCACCCACGGCATCGGACACGCTTCTGTATTATCAGATTAGGGCCGCATGCTGCGCTAGATATGTGTCCTTCCCACAGGCGCCTCCTGCATTACCCATGCTAGAAAATGTCTTGGCAAATCCATCTCCTCACAAACTGATCACTACAGTATAACGCAAAAAGAATCGCTGGTCATCGAGTGCACATCTAGGGCGGAGTGGGAGAGTGATTTGAACCTTGTTATCACGGACAAACAATGGCAATACTGCTGCTCGCTGTTGAAAGATCTCTCACCTAATTACAGACTGCAACTAATCCACTTTAAATTCCTACACAGGCTATATCGTATGCCCTCTCAGCAGCATCGTATGGGCATTCACCCAGACACGAGATGTTGGAGATGTGGGACCCCGGGTGCCACGTTCTCACACTTGGCATGGGACAGCGGACCGATAATGAGATTCTGGGAGGACGTTATCGAGCATGTCAGACAAATTACTAATAATCAGGTAGGGGCCACTCCACTGACCGTACTCTTGGGCTTTGTATCCGAAGTTCCTAAGAGCTCCAGGAAGCTTACGCCCATGTTGCCACTGCTGGCTAAGAGGCAGGTGGCAATCCATTGGAAGAAGCAGCAGCTCCCTACAATAGCTGCTTGGGTGAACACAGTAATTCATTGTAAAGACCAGCTTTCTAACTATTGGGAGTTAATGCCTAGTAGATCCAGCCCTGTGGACATCTAGAAACCATTTGTGGCCTGGCTGGGAGCAGGGGGGTCAGACCTTCTAAGAAACTAAGTGGCGAAGAATTGCTGATCACGCCGTGCATTAGGGGTCTTCGCTTAACCATTAGGGCTGGAGTTTGGTGTGTGGGGACGAAGAGGAGGTGGACCCGAAGGTTAGCGCCATAGGGAGAAGAGGAAGGACGGCTGGGGCATGACAGCCACACACACCACATGACGAATAGGGTGACACTACAGACATCTGGGTAGAGCAGGAGGGGCGGGAGTGGGGGAGGGAGGGAGGGGGACAGAATTATGTCATAAGCTGTAATAGTACTACCAACGGACCAGGAGGATTACGGTTTCTAAGTATTCTACATCGCTGCCGGCCCGATGGTTGGAGGCAAAAGAGCAGTGTCCTGATGACAAAGTATTCACATAATACTTGCTGCTGGCCTCCGGGTTGTAGGCAAACAGCTGTGTTGATATAAATTTTCTAATAATAAAAAATTAAAAAAAATTTTTAAAAAAAAACCTTGGGGGAACCCCTCTCCCTGCACCTCTCATCTAGAGTCAGTATAGTGTCCCTCCCACCACTAGGACCATGAACCTCTGCGTCAGTCTCCCAATTAACCTCAGGGACAGTGCACACCACTGGAGCTACCTCATATCCTTGAACTCCTTGGTGTATGTTAACCCCCTCCTTCAAGTCAGGCGCCACATCTCTGGGTGTATGTACTGCTCCCTCAGCACTAGATAACTAAATTTTGCTGCCACCATCTGAGCTGGACTCCACCTCCAACCCAGCCAAGCTCACTTCTTGAGCTACACAAATGTATTCTTCTTGGGTTAAGGTCCTCTTGGCCTCAGCCCTCTCGAGACCCTCATCAAGCTCTCTCAGCCTCTGCTCACAAGCTAGAAGCCCTTCATCTTTTTCTGTTTCTTCCTCACTTTCAGAGAATTCCTCCTCCTTGGACTCATTTGGTAGTGTTAGCATCCAGCGTGGTAGTTCATACTGAAATAGAGCTATCTCAAGATCCTCCCTGGACATTCTCTTCACAGGCAGCCTCCTTTCCCAGCAGAACACACACGTAACTCTCCCTCATTGTATACATGAACATGTGCCAGAAGTCAAGTCCCATCTTGTCAAAATTTTACAGGTGCAACAACTAACCAGAGTCTCAGTATCAAAAATACTTCCAGGAGGACACCAGAAAACTGAAAAAACAGTATGTGGTTGCGTTATGGTCTGCACTCACTAGGAGTGTACACCAATCACTGTATATGAGTCACAAATGCAAGTCCAAATCCTCATCGCTGACCACCAGTGTTAGAGCTGGGGGTCTCTAGCTGGCAATGGTATACATCTTTGGCCAAATAGGGACCTTTGCTTCTAGTCAGGGAAAGGGGGATACACTCCTGAATAACACATGCTCACCCCCTTGGTAGCTTGGCACGAGCAGACAGGCTTATCTCAGAGGCAGTGTGTAAAGCATTTGTGAACACATACAGTAATACAGTGAAAACACTACAAATGGACACCACACCAGTTTAGAAAAATAAGTAATCTTTACTAGACTTAACACAAGACCAAATGACAAAAACTCACAAATCTGTAATACAAATATGAGTTTAAAATGGTAGAAATAGCTTAGTTCAATGTAGATGGTAAATGCGACACTTTACTCTCAAAGTACCTTGGATGCGTCACACAATACAAACAAAAGGGTCACAGGGAAGGTAATGCGTCCGTTCCTTGCTTCGGGGGAGGTGATGCGTCGGTTCCTTACTGCAGCTCAGGGGAGGTGATGTGTTGGTTCCTTACGGGACAGGAGGTGATGCGTCGGTTTCTTACTGTGATCCGGTGCGATGCGACAATATGGTGCCTCAATGCGATGCGACAATCCGGTGCGATGCGACAAAATGGCATCTTTGATGCGATGCGACAACCGGGATGTGATGCATGCACGCCCAATGGCCGTGTGGCGAAATCAATGATATTTGGAGTCTCGACAGGTCCTGCAACACGCTTCTCCGGTGATGCAACGGAAACCTCTGCGGCGGCGGCACGCTTCTCCGGTGATGTGACACGCTTTGACCGCGATGCGATGGTGAACAGCTGCGGCACGCTTTTTCGGCGATGCGACGGCAACTGCTGCAGCGGCGACACACTTCTGCTGGTTGCGTCGCGCTTCCAGCTCCCTGCGACATGCAGTCTCTCAGAGGGCCCAAACAACAGCAGGCACCTCACTGCAGGTCAGAATTCCCAGCAAGGAAATTCAGGGGAAGCTGGTGGTGAAGTCTTTGTGTCCCCGAGACTTCAGACAGGAGGCAAGCCCTTGGAGATCTTCCTCAAGATGACAAAGCAAACAGCAAAGTCCTTTTCTCCTTTCCTTGTCAACAAGTAACCACTGCAGGCCAACCCCAGACAGCAAACAGCACAGGAGCAGTAAGCCTCCTTCACCTTCTCCGGTTTCTTCTCCTTGGCAAAGGTTCCTCCTGATTTCCCAGAAGTGATCTAAAGTTCTGGGGTATGGGTCCCCCTTTTTATACACACAAATCCTTTGTCTCTGAAGACAGAGAGTGTCTGTACATAGTCCAAACCAGTTCTGGGTGCAATCTGCCAGTGCACAACTTCTTCCTTTGTCAGTGTGGGCCAGGGTCATCAAACGCATTACAGGAGGTGGAGCAAGCATTGTGGAAGGCAGGTCCAGCCCTATTCAGGCCCAGGTGCTACTCCTCCCACGACTCCCAAAGCAGATAAGTCTATTCAGCCTAGTGCTGACTCACCCTGTCTCCTGGAGCCACCCCAGCCCCTGTCAGTCACAAACCAGATATGCAATACACAACCTAGCAGAGGCAGGTTGGATGGTTAGGCAAGAAAATACCTGCCTTCTAAAAGTGGTATTTTCAAACACAAAATGTTAAAACCAACTGCATTAAAAGATGTATTTTATCATTCTGAGTTCAGACATACTAAATTCGTTTTTCTACCATTGTTCCCTGGGTCAGTTAGGATTATAAGATGTTATAATCAAACTGCCCATTCTGGCCTATGGAAACAGGTGGCCTTGCAATAGGGAAAAACGAAATTGGCTTTAATTCACTATCAGGACATGCCACACACATCAGGCATGTCCTACCTTTCCCATACAATGCCCCCTGCCTTAGGGCCTACCTTAGGGTTGGCAAACATGTAGAAAAGGGAAGGCTTAGGGACTGGTAAGTGGGTGCACTTACCAGGTCAACATGACAGTACTGGACTGCCCACAGGCTCTGCAATGGCAGGCCTGAGACACATTCTACAATCTGCTTCTGTGGGTGGCACAACCAGTGCTGCAAGCCCACTAGCAGCATTTGATCTACAGACCCAGGGCACACATGGTGCACTGTACTAGGGTCTGACAAGTAAATCAAATAACCAATCATGGAGTCACTAATCCATTACAACAATTTACAATAGAGAGCATATGCACTTTAGCACTGATCAGCAGTGAAAACGTGCCCAGAGTCATAAAACCACCAACAACAGGTCAGAAAAAATACAGGAGGAAGGCAAACAGTTCAGGGATGACCCTGCAAAAAGGGTCAAGTCCAACAGCAAGTAAATATGTAAATATACATGGGGTAAAGAAGGGAGAGTGAAAGAAAGAAAAGAGGAGAAATGGAAGAGAAGCCTAAGAAGAGATTCTGGGGAAGTGGGAACATCAAATAGGATAGATAGGAGGGGAGTGGGAAAGACTGAAGGAGGAAAAGAAAGAGAGGAAAGGGTTGACATTATTCAGGAAGAATGAAGGAATATGAGGCACCAGGAAGCAGAGACATAGTTGTCATTAAGAAATAGTTGCAACGTGGGCACTGTGGTGTGAGGCACTCGCTGTATGCCAAACACATCTGTTTTCTGTATGACAGAAACAGAAAAATACTCCAGCCGCCTCATGGACTCCTGGAAGTACAGGGAGACTCCTTCAGGATAAGAACGATTCATGCACATTGTGAAAGTGTCTTGTAGGCTCCAGAAGGCTGCTGCAGTTACAGAAAGAATCTTGGGGGTTTAGAAAGAGTTCAGCAGGCCCAAAAAGAAGATCTTGCAGCTTCAGAAAGGCTCCTAAAGGTGCAGAGGGAATCCTGTACCTTCAGAAAGGCTCCTGTTAGTTCAGAGAGTCTTACAGGTTCAGAAAGGTTCGATGAGATCAGAAAATCCTCCTGCAGGTTAGGAATGATACCAGCAAGTTTTGAGAAAATACCCGAGGCCTCAGAAAGACGCTTGGGTCCAGAAAGACTCCTGCAGAGCCAGAGAGGCTTGCATAAAAGCAAAGAGTCCTCCGGGTTTAATGCTCCTGTAGGTTCTGAGTCTGCGGTGTGTTTCGAAAGACTCTAGCACGATCCAGTCAGGTTCAGAAGTGACCCCGCAGGAACAGAATGAATTCCGAAGGCTCCAAGGCTCCTTCTGCAGGTTCAGAAGTATTCCTGCAGGTGGAGAATCACGCCTCAGTCTGTGCTTAAAAAGTCTCCTTGCCATTCAGGTACGAGCCTTGGGGTCACACGGTTCAGTGCCTGTGGAATGCGTGCCCCAGGCATGTGCTGCAAAGATGATGGAATCTTCATGCGAGCTGTTCTGACAGCAAGGTCGCGTGCCCTGGAATTGTGAGTTGAAAAGGGGCTCCCTGTGCGGCATGAACACCTGAGGTAAAGAGGAGAGAGGAAAGCAAGGGAAACAGATGAGGAAAACGATACGAGGCGATAGTGAAAGGAATTGAAAGCCATAACTCACAGAGAAGGATACAGCAAGGAGCAACTGCGAATGGTGGGGGTGTGGGGGGGGGGGGCATTTGCAGATTACAAAACAAGAGAGAAGGAAGAAAGCAAACAGGAAACAAGAGCAGAAGACAAAGCGAGAAAAGGAAACATTGGACAAGGAAACAAGTGAGGAGGGAAAGGGAAATAAGAAATAAAATATGAAAGGGTACAAATAAAGAAATGAAAATGAAGAATGAAAGTAGGAACGGGGATGGCTAAAAAAGAAAGCAAGGCGAAAGGAGAGAGGAAAGTTAATAAGCGAGATAGGAAGAAGGAAGGAGGAGAAACAGAGACCTAAAGCAAGAGTGGGAAGTATAGCAAGGATGAGGGGGTGAATTAAGCAAACAGGAACGAAGTAAAGAGGAATGAAAGAAAGGAAAGTGAGAGGTGGGAGTCAGACAGAGGGACTAGAGAAACGGGAAAGAGTGAAAGAAGAAAGGAATTAATGACATTGGAAAGACAGGAAACTGAGAACAAAAGAAAGTAACCGTGCTAGAGGTAAAGTGCAATCAGTAGAAATGAGTGGACCTTGATGGTGATCAGAGTGCCAGAAAAAGAATAAAAGAAAAGGGGGATAGAAAGGGAAACGAGGGGAGGGCCGAGCTGGACAGGAGACTAGGCTGCTTCAGTATAATGGAAGTAATTGGTGCTGTGTGTAGCAGGCCGCACGTCCCCCAGGGGCAGCCAGGGCTGAGGTGCATGCCAGGAAAAGCGCTGGAAGATTAGAGACAAGCTCCTTCCCGCGCCTCCTGTCTCTTCCGACGCAGTAATGTTCCCATCAGATTTACCTAAAGCCTCTAATAGGCTCCACGGATTGATCTTGACAGCCACTCAACCCCCTTAGCCCCAGGCCGCCTGATTAATGTTACTTCTGAAGGCGAATCTCAGCCTATGCCAAGCCGAGGGATGGGGGAAGTGGCCTGCCTTGTGCCAAGGAACGAGAAAGCGACCCTGATCCGAGAGCTAGAAGAGGGAAACCCATGTGCTCTGAGACAAAGCATGGAGGAAGTTAGGGAGACCACCTGGTGTGGAGAGAAATGTAGGACTAGACTGTAAAAATTCAGGGCAAAAAATCAGGAAAAATGTTTAATTTTACGGACATGTCCTGAAGAGCAGCCATATCCCACCACTTTATCAATGCATTTACTATATTTGATATTGCCATATTTACACATTGTGCTCTGTTGCCTCACCCAATTCTATCCAATCATTCTTGGAGAGAAAGCAACAACAACATTTTGAATATGTTTCTAAATATTTTAAACCCCGTGGCAAGCAGTTTGGCAACTGTTTAGGTAAGTGACTTATTCACCTTCTACTAGTTTAGACAAGGTAAACTCAAACCTGGTTCACCTCACTCCTCACTATATGTCAAACCTATAAAAAGATAATGAGGTGAGCAGCTGGTGTGGGTAACAGCTTCACATCTAATGTCAGGATGTGAGGTACCCACAACTTGTCGGAAGTCTCACAGCACGAAGTCCCGACTGCTGCGTCAGTGTGTGCCGGGGACTCTACATTTATCTCAGAACTGCTGGGAGATCTGCAGCAACTGAGTGAAAGGGTCAATTCAAAGACCCCGACTAATAAGCAAGAGAAAAACAAGGTGGGACAATTCCTAAGATCAGTCATGATGGGCCCTTTATGAGTATCACAAAATATTGCACACCTGGAGAATAGTCGTAGTACAGAGGCCAGAATCAGGAAAGGCAGTATCAAGTGGTTGAATAGGCAGCACCCACCCACCCTGGCAAACTTTGCTGGTGCAATGGTAAATTGATAGTGCTTGTGGAGTTCGGGCAGGGGCAGGGCCTCTTTGAAAGTCTTGCCATTGGCAATTGCCCACTCTGTCCATATCTTAAAATGGATCTGCAGTCAAGCAAAGGCAGAACCAGTGGACTGGATCATCCCTAAGTGCCAAAGAGCATACAGAACCTTCAAAATATCTGGGATGCAAATGACACAACAAGCAAAATATAAGAACATAATAAAGACTTTAAAATGTAGAAACTCTTCAAATTATGGAAGTGTTTCAATATAATATAATACATTAGATTACAATATTTATTTAAAGGGAACATTTCTAGACATGAACTTTAAAACATGTATTAACCAGGAAGTGGCGGAACTCGTGGAGCTACAAAAGAACTCAGCAGGAATCAGCGGAGTCCCACCAACGGGTGGAAAATATGCTCTTCGAGCTGCTCACACTGCAATTTAGTGCTGGTAGCTAAAGCAGAGCTGGAAAACCCACGCGAACGGCACCATGAGGGGCCCAAGAGCGGACGTCCATTTGAGTTGATTTTGCTGCAGCTGCAGAAAATCTACTCGAGCATCAGCAAATATACTCAAGAAGCAGCCCTCTAATCGCAACGCGCTGCATTAGAAAGTCGCGCTGTGGACACCAAATCTCACTGCCATTTTTGGATCCTCACAGGAAAAGAAAATCTGCCATACGGCGACTGTCGTAATTTGGCCGGAACTCTGCTTTACAAGAGTAATACAGAGACTCCAAAGTCACACAGTTTCACAGGCGGAAAGAAACATTTTGCCCACCCCTAGTAATCACTCTCTCTCCTCATAAAGCCATTAATGAACAAAGTGAACCAAATGTCTGGGGTCCCTTACATCATGACTGTTATTATTGTTTTGGATGGTAGGACATTACAACCCACTAACATATACAAGTGAGGTTTTTGTACAGGATCCATCTTGAAATGAATTACTTGAAAGTGCTCTCAAATGGCACTATCAAGTAAATAAGACACATGAAGTCACTTGATTTTACTTAGTACACGCGATTTAGTCGAATGATGACCTGATGGGATGATTTGAACCCAGGTTTCCTGGGCGCACATAGTGCAATTAAGTCACTGACTAGACTACTTTATTTTTCTAAATCCCTTTTAACACCAGAGGACAGAGTTTTTGTACAATTCAGTCGGATGAATAGTACACTGTATTAAGTAAACACAGATCACAGGTTAATCTGACAAAATATATAAAGAAAAAGGTATATAGTGAAGGTGAGGGATTGCAGAACACCATATGCTAATATCACTGGCTTTCTCAGACTCGCCATAGTCATTTAACAGAGCGTTGGAAGTGCATTTAAAAAAATCAAATACTGTGATCCTGAGTGCAATAGGGAAGGGGTTTCTGGAGTGACGACGAAATCAAAGGCAAGGCTAAAAAGAACAAAATATTCTGAAATTATTTTGTTGATCTTTCACGATCAGATAACTGTAAATAAAATAACGAACACATTCAATAAAAAATAAATGCAAGTTAAACTAATCAGTTAGAAATGCACTATTTTCTGTTATGAAACCACTTTTGGTTAATGTGATTGCTGCAAATGAATAAATTAATGTGTGTGCAACCAGAGGCGCACAGAATTGAATCCTGTTTTGGCCCAGCGGGGAAAAGTGACTTGTGTATTTTTAGTGCTAGGAGGTCCCTGTCGGTCAGAGAAAGCACTGCGAATGTGCAAGTCATTGTTTTAAACTTGCATTACACACAGTTTAAACAGGGCCTGCAATGGGAACCCAAAGCAGCCCAGGCAAATTTCCATCAGAGCAGCCCCCGTACGGTGCCTAGCCAGCAAGCGCAGAAAGAAAGTCTGACCACTACAAGGGAGATTTGGGGTGGGGTACTCCGCCCAACAACATTTAGGAAAAAGAGGCAAAATGGTGCATTCTACAACACATTTTTCCTTATGTATTCAATTTTATTAGCTTTTAAAGCATATTAAATCACCCTATCACCCTCAACCAGTGCCCCTCATCTATCCGTAACCTTTCCCTCACATGTATTTAATTTGTTTCATAGTGCTTCTCGTAGCAGTGTAGGGGGTCAGAGAACTTTACATCACACACACACACAATGAATCATATGTGTGTAACACACACACACACACGCAATGAATCATATGTGTGTAAATCATTGCGAAGAAAATGTTACATAAGACAAAAATGAATAGAATTTGTAGGATTCACATTATCCCTACTGGTAGGCATTTTGTAAGAGTGCTTAGTCTGGAGAAACACAAACTCAGGATTCAAAATGCAACATAACGGTTGGAGTTGGATTTACTGATCAGAATATATTTCCACACAAACAAACCCATTTTAGAAACATTAGAACTGGTGAAAAAACATAATGTTTTGAACTATACTCTGCAGTTTGCATGTAGCTCTTTGATGACAGTTCATAGCTCACTGTGCTAGATTACGGTTGTAAGTTATGAACTGCAAGTAGCAAAAGGATCGCCATGTCAAAAGCAAGTTGCAAGTAACAAAGGATCTCTGTGACAAAAGCAGTAACACACTGAGCTATCCACGTAAAATATAGTTCTGTGATCTGCAGAGTGCACCTTTTTAGCAGCAGGCATATTAACCTTCTGCACTACTTTAGATGAGTCAAAACTGCCACTGGACAAAATTCTGATCTCTCTCCCGCAAGAAGATTAATCAGCAGAGTTATCAATTATGACACTTTTATTGTTGACAAAAGATACTGATATTGAAGGCATTCTTCAACAAGAGTGAGAAGTGAGTTATTAAGTTGACCAAGCCTGCTGATTTTGTTGCTGGGGACCAGTATTGCAGCACTGCAACCAAATCAGCTCCCAGTAACAAAATCAGCCCCACCCTATGTCTGGTACGGCGAGTCCTACCTTGAGTATAAGATAGTGGTGCGGCAACAAATGATAGACTGAATGCTGAATTAATCTAACATTCACCCCCCAGTCAAGAGATCTGGCTGAAATCCATTGTACTATTGCCCACTATGCTACCCCAGGTTAGACCCAGCCATATGCAAATCAGTCTTGACCCTGCTTCTCATGGGAACAGTCCAGCCCGAACTGCCAAGCCGGGTCCTCCTTGGACCGTAAACAAGCCTCCTGGGACCGGTTTCGGGGTAATACCCCTCAACAGCCAGGCTAGCTTGAATCCAGGGGCACTGCGAGCAAGGGACCCGCATCTGGGCATACCCATCCCACTTAGAGCGAAAAGTGATGAGGCACTCGAGTCAAGCTAGCCTGCCTGATGAGGGGTGATATCCTGAAACCGGTTGCAGGATGCTTGTTTCTGGTCCAAGAAGGACCTGACCTGGCAGTTTTCGGGCTGGACTCTTCCCATGCAAGTCAGGGTCAAGACTGATTTGCATATGGCTGGGCTTAAATTGCAATGGCAGAGGGAAAAAAAGAACAATAGATTTTGGCCCAGATCTCTATACTGGGGCTAATATTTGATATTGTTCAGCATTCTGTCCATCAATTGTTGCATTTGAGTATAAGATATGCTGCCACATCCCGGAGAACCCCCCCCCTGCTTCTTCTTCTTGGACCTGATGTTAGTCCAAATTATTCCTTTGCTCCTCTAGCGCCCAGCCCCACTAAAAAATAACTATCTGATTCTGTGTGTATGTGTAGTGAATACCAACTAATTACCTTGCAACATCTACCCCCTCAAATAGCCCCTCCACCTCCCTTGATGTTTTCTAACAGCTCATCTGCTTCCCTTGTATTTCTTACCATATGCATTTTATTGTTGTGTATTATTAGCAGCGATGCAGGGAATTTAAGTTGTACAGTTGCCCCTGTCTTTGTAAAATCATCCATACGTTTGCCCAACTCCCACTGTCTAATTAGAGTGGCTCGCGATAGATCTGATCTGATTTCGAACGGGAAATCAGGGCCTTTCAAGGATTTTAGTTTTAGTGCAGACACGAGAATCTTTTCTTTTAATGCATATGTGTCTAAATTAATGAGAATCTTTCTTGGCTTCACTCTACCTAGATTTTTCCTGAAGGGGTCTCTGTGTATTCTTTGTATATCTTTTGCAATATCCGCCTCACTCTCATCCACCTGAACTGAAGCTTTTTTTAGGGCTACCAAGTAGGATTTTAAATCATCCCTCTCTTTTCCGTCGGGTACATTCAGAATCCTCAAATTATTCCTTCTGGAATTAATTTCTAACTGCTCCAGTTTTTCCAGAAGACCCTGCTCATCCCTACGCAGTGCCTGGAGCTCTGTTTTACTACTTGCAAGGTCTGTTTTTTAACTCCTCCACTGTATTCTCAAGTATTTCTGTCCTCTCAGATAGAGTGTCCAACTTCTTTTCTAATGTCTTGCAGAAGCCGCGTATTTCGTGCTGATTTGCTTCTGATACTGTAAATCTGTTCCTGATGTCTGTAGTGAGCGACCCCAGCATCACCACCAGAGAGCTAACCGATAATTCCACCAGATTCCTACTGTCAGAGGTTTTTGTGCTTATTACTGGTATATGCCCTCCATTTTCTTTGTGTTCTCTATCCTGAGTGCTATCGCCATTGAGGTTCTTTACTCCATCTAGAGTGACGGCTTTAACACTTTCTTGGGGATTACCCTGACCGGACTGCTCTGCACTCTCCATAACTGTGGCTAAAGTGTCTATGGTGACTATAGTCTCCTGACTGACTCTGGGGCACTCTACCTCAGGTTGTGGTGGTCTTTTTAATGTAAGTACTGATGGTTGTACTATAAAAAAAAGATCGCAGGGATGGTGTAATCCTTAGTTTGGGATCTGGGAACTCTTCCTTTCTTTTGTGCTTTTTTCCTTTCTTTTTTACTTCCCGCCTGTGTTTCTCTCTGAGCAGACCCCTTTGAGAGCTTGCAGCGGGAGTTAGACCAGACAGAGCACCTAAATCCAATGGAGTCCGCGTCTCCTCAATATCTGCAGACTCTACCCCCTTCTCAGCGTGGGCACCAACTAGTAACTGCCCTCCTGCTCTGCCAAAAATGGCCTCCGTAATAGCCCCCCTGCCTTTTTGGTCCTGGTTTCCTCCGTTGCTTATGGCAGCGGTTGGCAGCTCTTCCTCAAACGGAATTGTAATCTATAAACCTCCAGTACGAGTGGCTGCAGCGTATGTGCTGACGCTGCCTCCACTCGCACAGAGGAAGCCTCGGGCTGCTGCCCAGCGGCTCTTCCTGAGCTCCAGGGCGGCCCTAAACCAATGCGGACCAGTGTCCGATTCTGGATGGCGGATTGACAAGCTTGGGGTCGACAATTCCAAAAAATCAAGAGCGGTAAGACACATCTGGGTTTAAGGCAGTATAAACGACATCGGGAGGCGGTGGGATGTGGTATTCACAAGTGCTGCGGCTGGGAGTCCTCGTAGCTCTGCGGCCTGCGTGCTGCGCGGCCACCAAGTTCTCCCGACTGTTCTCCAGGGTAAGGTGGCAGGGGGGATGGTAGAAGGGTGTCACGGGGTGGGGAGCATATGGGAATTTTTTTTTAAAAATCCTCAAATACCTCCGAAAAACTAAGTTGACTTAGCATAGTAAAGATATGTCCATTCAGATCCTAACTTGGAATGTTAATGGCCTACGTGTGAAGGGGCGTAGGGACAGGCTATTACAATATCTTAGAGACTCGCCTGCCCAAATGTTGATCCTACAGGAGATGCACTTATTAAAAAAAGAATGTGTCGATCTCTTTGAAAAACAAAGATGGGTACAACAAGTTCTATGTACGGACCAGCGTGGGAATGTCAGAGGAGTCGCCATAATAGTGAAAAAGCAAGCAAAGATATGGGTGTCACAGACGAGGGTGGATAAAGGGGGTAGGTGGATTATAGCCGAGGCCAAATTGGAGGATAGGTCATTAACGTTAGTTGGCTACTATGGCCCTAACCACGACGATTGTGAACCATTAAAAAATGTGTTTCAAATCAAATTCTCAGGTCCAATAATTATGGCAGGAGATTTTAATATTGTATTAGATCTAAACTTAGATAAATCAAACAGAACTAGGGCAATACCGACGCCTAATTCATGAGCACTTTTAAAGGCCATGATGACTCAGCACACGCTGTGTAATCTTTGGAGAGAAAGAACAGGAAATCTACAGGGCACATCCTTTCATAATTAGAAATATGGGAGTAGATCTAGAATAGATGACTTCTTAGTAGACTGGAGCCTCAGAGAGGATATCTCGGATATTGGATGTAAGGCAGCCCACTTCTCAGATCACTCCGCAGTTCTTTTAACACTTAAAAACAGCATCAGGTGTGAAGAAAGAAGGTGGACTTTAGACCGCACCATACTGGCAGATAGCGAAGTGATGGATAACCTGAAGGAAGAGTTAGAGAATTTATTGAGATCAATAGTGGTTCAGCCACAAATGGAATAGTCTGGGACACCCTAAAAGCATTTATTAGAGGTAAGATCACCAGTGTAACCTGCCATAGGAATAAGCTGTATAAAAGTGAAATTTCTCGGCTAGAGGAGGAAATAGAGCGAATAGATACGGAGATAAATAGATCAGAACCAGAGGTGGCAGAGGTGGTATCCCCTCTTTTAACATCAGTGATGGGTGAGATATTATATCATGGAGTACAGATACCGAAATCATGGAAGGAGGCCACAGTTATCCTTATTCTGAAATTGGGTAAAGATCCGGCAATATGTGAGTCATATAGACCAATATCTCTCTTGAACTCAGAATACAAAATCTTTACAAACATTTTGGCTAGCAGACTAGCCAAAATTGCAGGCCATACAATCCATGAAGATCAGAGAGGCTTTGTGAAAGGGAGGTATTTGCACGATCTCACTTATGAGCTAATCGGGGCTATTGATTTCGTAACAACCTTTAACACCTCTTTAGCAATAACAACATTGGATGCCTCTAAAGCATTTGATAAGGTGAGGTGGTCTTGCCTATTTTCAGTATTGAAAAGATACAATCTAGGGGGCAAATTCTGTAGAGCCATACAGCTAATATACCAGGAACCTGTAGCGAGGGTCTTGGGGAACGAGAAATTATCCTCACCATTTAAAACACTCAGGGGTACAAGACAGGGCTGCCCTCTCTCTCCTCTCCTGTTTAACTTTTATATGGAACCCTTGGCTTTTAGACATAGAAATACAATCGACATTCCCCCTTTTTATCAGGGAGACTGGGTCAGGAAGGTTGCACTATACGCAGAGGACCTTATGGTATATTCATCTGATCTGGACGTTGTCTTACCCATCATCTTACATATAGCATCAGAATTTGGAGAGGTGTTGGGGTACTCAGTGAATGAACATAAAACAGAAGTAATGGTATGGAATCAAATAAGCAGTGATCCGCTGATCAAAAGGGAAATGCTTTATCTTGGTTTAAAGATAGTACAAGATATAGACGTAATCGCAGAAACTAACTTGAGGAGAGTGTTTAAAGAGATTGTCCAACTAATGAAGGGTTGGGTACACTTCCCATTTTAGGGAGAGTGAGTTTGGTCAAGATGACTATACTGCCAAAGATCACTTTCATATTTAATTCCATACCATTACATTTTGATAAAGTCACTATACATAAAATCCAGCAGGCAATAAATTCATTTATCTGGGCTAACAAAAGAATTAGGATCTCTTGGAAAAGACTACAGAGGAGGAGGGAGAAGGGAGGATTATCCTTGCCAGACATACAATACTATGCATGGGCATTCAAATAAAACAATTCTAGAATGCTCGCAAAGAAACCAGATGGATCTATAATAGGCTTAATGTTCTCAGCCATGTTAAAAGAATGTAAAGCAGACACAGGTGGCTTCCTCTTTAATTTCAGAGACCCAAACTTTTTAAAGAAAATCAAACTGAAGGTATTACAGTCAATGGCAAAAATGTGGTACCACATTAGACGCCTTTCGAAATTGAACTATTATTTCCATTTTGCCCCGATCTGGGATTCACCAGGGACTCCAGAGTGCCTCAATGACAAGCTGGCGGTACCCATCAAAAACGCTGACCGAAAGATCTGGGGGGACCTGACCCGGGAGGAAAATCTGTCACCCTGGCAAGATCTAAACGGGCTGATGAAGGGTACCCTCTCAAAGTTTCAATTTCTACAGCTAAAAAGCTGGGAACAAAGCAAGAAATTGTCATTGGGCGTCGGAAATATTTTAGAAGAACAACTGGTAACAAAACCACCAGGAAATAAGGAAGATGCATTCTGGTATTGGCATATTCAGGACGTTATGGATGGAGAGTTTACACTGGCTGAGTAATTGTGGGGAAGCTACTTGCCGAGGGAGCAGCTGCAGAATATTTGGCAAGTATCTATGCGCACACTTTACCTCACTGTCAAGTAGTAAAGTTAGACTCCTAACTTTTATATTACATGTTTATTTCAGAGCAGTTAGCACGTAAAAGCGTTTTTTTTTTATCAAATGGCAATGCAAGGAGTTAGAATGCTTATGCTTTACTTACCTATCTTACATAAATTTCTAATAAAAAATATAAAACAATGGGCAATGGTGAGGGTCAGTGGATATAAGTGATTATGTGGAACAGCATTCACAGCAGAAAATTAGATTTTCTGCATTAGTCACATAATTTGAAAATAATTGCAGATTACACTTGAAATATTTTTATCTCAAATGAATATAATCATACTGACAGAGAATGTGCCACATAATTTCAAGATTGTTTTGCTGCATGATTTAAATACCATTGCTGCATAATGTGACTCTCCATGCCGCATAATCCTAGTAGCCCTGATAATGTTTAAGCTCTGCAGAGTGGTTTGGAGGGTGTCATTGTGATAATGAAACCTGTACTCCACAGGCAACCGTGAAATATTTTCCATATTTGATGGTTCCCTGTGAAATATGGGCTTTTATATCACTGCATTTTGTGCAATAAAGGTACTCAACCATGTAATGAAATGGGTGTGTGTGTGTGTGTGAGTGTTTGTGTGTGTACACACGTGTGTGTACTGATTCACCTGGTAATCCCTCATTGCTCAGGGGATTCTCATGGTTCTGCCAGTAATCTCCATTAATTCTGCACCCTATGTTGTTAATGAGACCAACGCTACTGTTAATCCTGTGAGTGCTGAATGAACAACACCCACACCAAAGCGCTCATAACAAGGCCCCATGTCTTCTCATAGCATGCTTAGAAAAAGCATTTTGTTCTTTTCATTTTTCCACAATTACTTTAGCAATATCCGGGGATATTTGTGGAAACTTGCAACTGGTAGTAAAGTTCCTAATCCTAAAGCTGAACAATGCAATCAGTGTACCAATTTCTACATTGTGAGTCTCTGGAGTCCATACATGAGAACTATCAAACTAGTGTGGAAACAAATATTAAATCCAGTATCAAGAGGCAATTCAGTGTATGGCTTGTACTATATACGTGGATAACATAACTAGTGTATGTCACAGGTTTAAAAAGTTGGTGAAGGAACGTTGGATACATGCCATGTTTTATGACATCAACATACATGAAGTTAACATAGATGAAACACATACTTAGTGATTTCTCTGAAAATCACACAGTCTCACAGGGAGCCAACCATCCTCCACCTGTTTTGGACAATCCTTGTGTACATAACACCATATTTTTTAGTATTACAGCAATTATAGGCTAGGTATATGTTTCACAAATCAATGATGAAACATGCTCTTTCCAGAACAGGCAAACAAGTTGCCTGTGAATGTAGCCATTTATTCCAGGAGAAGAGCAAAGGGGTTGTAATTTACTCGTGAGTCTAGTATCTCAATTTTTAGGTGGACACATTTGTGCCTATGGCTGTGGCTGAGCAAACTGTGTGCTGATTGGCTCTGATAAGGAGAGTCTGCACCCATGATTCACTTAGGACCAGCCTCCTATTAATGATTATGTTCGAAGGAGCCAGTATTGGGCATTTGGGGTTATTTCTGGCAATACATTGGTTTTACCCTGGCATATGAAGATTCTGCTTGTGCTTTTGAGGCTGTATTCGAGCATTTGAGATAATGTGTAGGCCTGTTACGGTTGATTCTAAGGAATTGATGGTTGTGGCTAGCAAATTATGGTGGTGTCGGGGCATTCATATTCTTTGCCTGAGCATGATGCTGTGCTTCTGGTTATAGTGACTTGAATGGGCCTATAATAGATGTTATTCTGGTCTATAATTGCTGTGCTTCTGTTTGTTTGTGGTTGCAGTTCCTTATGGCTGCAGCAGATCAAAGAAGATCAAAGCCTTGGAATAATATGCTTATAGTTTATTCTTCTTACATTTTATTCACAAATTTCTTTGATGTTCCATTCTCTGTTCACAACGTATTCGCTGTTCCAGCCTACACGTGTTTCATCGTTGAATCAATTTCCCATCAGCTTCTTCAGGGCTAGGGTAAGTACAAAGGTAAATACACTGTAGTATTATAACACAGGCTAATAATAAATTCACAAACTTTCACTAAGGTCACACCAACCCCGTAAGTGTTTAGGGGAGGAGCTGCAGGTTCAAAGTTAAAATCTAGATATCCGCACATGCGCAGAGTGAGAAGATGCATAAAAACCAAGCCATGTACATGAAATCACCCTACCTGACACAGCAATCAGTTAGCTCCCATACTCCTAGTACTTTACAGTATGCACTGCTACAAAAGTGTGCTGTGAGAGTGCACAAAGTCAAAATAAAAATGAAAAGTCAAGTGAAAGTTCAGAGAAGCTCACCTTTTCCTATTGCCAAAGTCTCAAGTATTAGATCCTCGGTATGGAAAATAATAATATCCAATCGACTTGCTGTCTAAAATGTAAGTGATAAATAAGACATTCAATCATTAGAACTGTGTCTGAAATCCAAAATATTCTAAATACAACAGTAAGTCACGGACAAAATAATCGAGTTATAGTAATTCCTTATATTCCTAACCTAGTAGGTCACTGTATAAGCAAATCACATGGTGCACTTTATTCTTTTGGCTAGCAAACACAATTAGACTCAATATTCACCTAATGTCAACAGGGTTCGGTACGTACAACCCAGGGCGTTCAGCTTTCACTATACTTAGCTTCAGAATGCTTTGGACTTATCAAGGTCCCGGCAAGTTATTCTCTTATTGCTTGGTGCTTGCTTGTTTCTATAACTGTGATTGAAATTATCTTTCTCTAAGTCCTCGGGGCTCCGGGGGCTGTAACTGGGTTACCTTTGGAATTCTCATTTGGATAAATTCTCTTTACTACATCAAAGCCTTGAAAAAGTCATCTAGTACGACGAAACACGTGTCGGCTGTCTGTTTGCTTGTGTACAGAATAAAAACAAATGGAATCATCGGCTTTTCTATGTTTATCTTTTGCTCCTCGAAGTTGACACAACGTGAACGGACCTGCTAAAGTGACGGACCCTTCACTTTTGATTGTGGTGGTGCCCTGGACATTCCTTAGATATTCTTTGTATAAGGGTTATCCCCCTGTACTTGACACTATCTGGATGATATAGTGTTTTTGTCTTCATTAAGCACACCTGTACTTATATATGTTACGAATACTTTCCCGAAATTGTCTTTGTGCCAGCATTGTTTTAGACCATTGTCATCCTACTGTATAGCTCAAGGTTCTAAAAGGGAGCACTCATCTATAATAATGTACCAGGGTGTAGTCAACGGATATAGTTCACAATATCAGTGCGTACCTAGATCGGAATATGCTAAAAATAAATAAAATAAATCTATTCAATAGAAAGCCCGCAGTGCTGTATCATGTATAATAATATTGCACTGTGGCCAGAGTCCAAAAAGAAAGTAGTTGTCAATCATATCCAGTGTCAAGTACCAGACTCAGAACTTCAAGCTTCCGCAGGAGCCGATGACTTTTTCTCAATTCCCCTACTCAGCTACCCAAGCATGTACTCACATACATATATGCATAAATACATATACCCGGGCAGCCGAAGGGGGGAAAGGGGAGTGGGAAAGAAAAGAGATACACCATGTCTTCTTCTACTGGACAGGAATGCTTCTACTCTGGTAAGTTCTCCTGTAAGAGAAAATCTACATTAACATCTCAATGTTGTAATTACTTTTCTACTTTCACATTACCCCTCCAATAATGTGATTACCTGTCTTTTCTAAGTGGCTGTCTATTCTCTTGTAGATTGCTTCCTATTTAATCTCTGCTACTCAGTGGTTCTGTAGGTCAAAAGAATACTAATTAATTCTAATCCTACTAGATGTGTCTGTGATACTCAACTCTTTCTATAGGTATATTACTGTGTTTTACCTTGCTCAACCTAAGTGCAGTTGTTAATTATTTTCTTTAATCTTTCTCTTAGTTGGAGAACTCCACTACAGGAGATGTCTGCAAATGCGTCTCTCATGGAAGAAGAGTGCTTCTTTAAGTTGGTAAGTATCTTTATACATATATATACATAACTACACCTACTTGATGGTTTCTTGTGAAATTCTTCTAACAATGGCCTTTCTTTGTTTTCGTAGGTAAGTTCTCAATCACCCCTGAAAGGTAATGTGCTGCCTTCTCCATTTCTTCTTAGAAACCAGGATATTATTGTCTCAGTTCTAGCAATGCTCACTACCTGACCACTGAACGTTGCAAGGTATGTTGACTTAATTACAAGCTTCGGAATCCTTCAATCGGACTGTTGTTCAGGACTTGTGGAATCTTCTAGTCAGAACCCTTACTTCGTATTAACATTCCTTCTGACTCAACTGTAATCCAAAAAGACTTAGAGAAATTTGTCTTACCTTCCGCACCCGCGGAAACGGTATCGCTGAGAACAACTCGAATACTCACAAACTCTGAATTGCCAAAAACGGGAGAACACCGCTAGAAAAATGCGACTGTCTTCCCTCAGAAGGCAGTTGAAGTGCGCAGTTTGCCGCGATTGCAGTCGCGAGCACAGCTGCACTGAGGAGGAGGAAGAAACACTGGACCGGCAACCTCCTTGTTATCATCGGCGGCCATCTTGAAATTCCGCATTGCGTGAATCTGTTGCTTTGCCACTGAACGGGGAAACCAATGATGGGGCAAGTTCCTCCTTGATCTAAAGCGGCGAACCTTATGAATTTTGCAACTAATGGGAGGAATACCTAGGTGATGCAATGCCTTACGCTGACTGACCCTGACAGTACCCCCCACCAAAACTCCTCCCTCACCCTCCTTGGGCTTCTTTGGGTATTTCCTGTGAAATTCTCTAATTAATCGTGGAGCCTGCAAATTAGTCTTAGGTTCCCAACTTCTCTCTTCAGGACCAAACCCCTTCCAGTCCACCAAATAAAACAATTTTCCTCTCCTAAGTCTAGAGTCTAAGATTCGCTTAACTTCAAACTCTTCTTCTGACTGGACTTTAATTGGCATAGGAGGACCCTTCTTTCTTAAATTTGGCGGACTCTTCCTAAGTAAGGAGACATGAAATACAGAGTGGAACCTAAGTTTCGGAGGAAGTCGAACCTTGACGCTAACTGGGTATATCATCTTTTCCACTTCAAAAGGACCAATGTAGAAATCCAGACCTCCTCCCCAGATTCAAAAATTGGGCTAGAACGTCTCTTTTTGTCAGCTTGTTTCTTGTAAGAGGCCTTTGCCTTGATCAGATTATCTGTAGCTTGTTGGTAAGCCTTACGAAGATTCTGAACAACTTCCTCTACTGCTGGAACATCACTCTCTTGCCGTCCTACAAAGGTATTTGGATGTCTACCTGAGTTTAAATAAAAAGGAGTGCAACCCGTGGATGAATGCTCAGCATTATTATAAGCAAATTCTGCTGCCCAAATTATATCTGGCTAATCCCCTTCGTGATCCATCAGGAACAAACGCAAGTACTGCTCCAGCTCCTGATTCACTCTTTCCGTTTGCCCGTCAGTCTCGGGATGGAAACTGGAAGACAAACGAGAGTCAATATCCAATCTTAAAAATGATCTCCAAAAATGAGAAATGAATTGGGGGCCCCGATCAGAAATAACCACCCTTGGAACTCCATGTGCCCTAACTACATGTTGTGTGAACAAAGAAGCTAGATGTGAAGCATTAGGAATAGATTTTAAAGGGATGAAATGACTCATTTTAGTGAAATGGTCCACCACCACCCATATGACTGAGAAGCCCTGACTAGAGGGTAATTCGACAATGAAGTCCATGGAAACCGGGTGCCAAGGGTAGGGAGCTGGGTGCACTGGATGAAGTAAGCCCTGTGGAGCCATTCTAACAGATTTTCCTTTTAAACACTGTTCACAAGAGGCAACATATTGTCCCACCTGAGTTTCCATGGACGGCCACCAAAATTCACGTTGAACCAATTCCAGGGTCTTCTTTACTCCCTTGTGTCCAGCCAGCAAATCGTCATGACAATGTTGGACTATCATCTTTTGAAGTTCTTCATCTGGAACGAAAAGTTTTCCCTTAAAGTAAGGTCGACCATTCTTTATTTCTCGATCTTCATCTTCCTTGACCCAATCTGCAAGATTAAAGGTAACTAGAACTTGATTTAATTGTTCTTCAAACTCCGGAAACATGATCACCCCAATTATTTTTTCTTTTTGAATTATCAGTTCTTTTTCCAAAATTGGGACCTCTTCTCCTGTACCCAAACGTGATAAGGCATCAGCCTTTCCATTGGCGGAACCAGGTTTGTAAGTTAGCACAAAATTGTAGTCTGCAAAAAATAATGACCAACGTAACTGTCTGGGAGTTAAGGTTCGAGCAGATTTTAAAAACTGAAGATTCCGATGGTCTGTAAACACAGTAACTTCATGTCGATCCCCCAAGAGATAATGCCTCCATTCCTGAAAAGCGTCCTTGACAGTCAATAACTCTTTGTCGGCAAAAGAGTAATTCAACTCAGCGGGAGTTAGCTTTCTGGACCGGTAAGCGACAGGATGAAGCTGACCGGTGGTCTTTTCCCTCTGGGATAAAATTCCACCTACTGCCAAGTTGGACGCATTGGCTTTGACAAAGAAAGGCTCCTAAGGGTTGGGATGCAAAAGCACTGGCGCAGTTGTAAAAACTTTCTTTAATCTATTGAAGGCTTCTTCAATCTCATCGGTCCATTCAAACCTAACCCCTTTCTTGAGCAAACGAGTTAACGGGGAGACTTTCTCAGAAAAGTTATCAACAAAACGTCTGTAAAAGTTGGCAAAGCCAATGAAACTCTGCACTTGTTTCACATTACGAGGAGATGGCCATTCATAAATTGTCTTCACCTTGGTTTCATCCATTGAAACTCCATCTGGGGAGAGTACGAAACCCAAAAATTCCACTTGACTAGTGTTGAATACACATTTCTCCAATTTCACGAATAGTTGGTGTTCCAGGAGTGTCTTCAAGATGGATCACACATGTTGAAAGTGCTCTTTCATGCTTTCAGAAAAAATAAGAATGTCGTCTATGTAGACAACAGCAAAACGATCTAAATACTCTCTCAAGACATCATTTACAAAATGCTGGAAGGCAGCAGGAGCGTTGCATAAACCAAAGAGCATGACTTGATATTCAAATAGTCCCAATCTTGTCCGAAAGGCAGTCTTCCATTCATCACCCTCCGCCATTCGTACAAGATGATAAGCTCCCCTTAAATCCAGCTTGGTATACACCCGTGCTCCCTTGACCTGGTCTAGTAATTCAGAAATTAATGGTAGCGGATATTGGTTCTTCCTAATTACTGAATTTAAGGCTCGATAGTCGATGCACGTTCTCAGATTTCCATCTGTCTTTGTAATAAAAAAAAGCGGAGAAGAAACGGGTGACTGAGAACGACGAATAAATCCATTTGCCAGATACAATTCTAAATACTCCTTTAGATGCTGATTCTCTTTTTCTGAAAGTGTGTAAATGCGACTGCATGGCAAAGAAGCTCCCGGTTCTAACTCTATTCTACAGTCGTATTCCCAATGCGGAGGCAATTTGTTGGCTTCTTTTTCATCGAACACTGCCGCCAAATCCAAGTATTCTTCTGGAATCTCTTGTGTTTCCATAGCGCAGATTATTTTGGCTTGACTAGCCAAATATTGAGGAGGTGAAGATGCAGAGGACTCTGTACTCCCAGTATGACAATGAACTTTACAATAATCCGAATCCATTTCAATAGTTCTTTTGGCCCAATCTATCCTTGGATTATGTTCCGTAAGCCACGGAAGCCCCAGAATGAGCTGGAATTGAGGTGCATCTATGAGACTAAATTTCAAGGTGCTCACATGACTACCTGGCCCAGTTAATCTGATCACTTCCGTATCATGTACAATGGGGCCGGAGGACAAATTGGTACCATCTACTGCACGGACTGCTTCTGGTCTTTCTTTCTTGATGAAGACAATCCCTAGCCTCTTTGCAAATCCTATGTCACAAAAATTGCCCGTTGCTCCTCAATCAATCATTACTGAGATATCCTTCAATCTGGAATCACCAAACTCAATGGAGCTTGCAACAATTAAATGAGGCATCGAAGATTGTAACGTATTTGCTACTGACTGAGGATCAGGAGTGGACTTATCTTCAGCTCCCACCAGGGCAACTCCTCTTACTGGTGGAGCCTGTCTTTTACTAAAGCATTGCTCTTAGGTTTTTTAGCACATTCTTTTACAAAATGCCCGGAATCCCCACAATACATACATAACTTGCCCATTCGTCTTCTCTCCCTTTCCTCCTTAGATAAGGGACCACACACTGAGCTGATCTGCATAGGTTCTTCTTCAGTGGATGCTTCCTTGACCCTTGTTCCTTCAAACTTGATGCGGTCAAAACGGGGAGGGAAAGACTTAACATCCTTCCGACGCTCACTCTTTCTTTCGCACAGCCGTTGGTTCATCTGCAACACTAAATCAATTAACTCAGAAACTTCAGTGGGACGCTTGGGAATCTGTGCCAAACCATCCTTTAACTCATCTCTGAGACCCCGATAGAAATGGAAGCTCTCTTAGCTTCGGGCCAATTAGTTTCTACTATTAACTTGTTAAACTGCGCCAAATATGCCACCAAGTCTCTATTTCCTTGCTTCAAATCCAACAGTTCGTTATCCGTGGTTTGTGATACAGCTCTTCTGTCAAAAATTCGCAAAAATTCTCTCCTAAACTCGTCAAAGTTGTACTGAATTGGGTCATTGTTATTAACCAAGGGCATTGACCATGCTGCTGCGTCTCCACTCAGGTAAGACAACATGAACGCCACCTTTGACTGATCTTCCTTGAAAATGATTTGTCTACAGAGAAAATGTAAAGAGCATTGTGTAAGGAAAATTTGAGCCTTATGGGGATCCCCACTAAATCTTTCTGGAGCCGCCAGGGGAATAGTGGGTGATATAGCATGTATGACCTGCGTGGTGAGTTCTGCCGCCGAAGGGGCTGGAGCAAAAGACTGAGACCTGCCTTCCTTTGACCCAGAAGCTGAACTACCTGATATATCTTCCACCCTTTGGCGCAAGAACAGCGTTTCCTGACTGGACTTTCTAACTTCCTCTCTCAGGGATTTATTTTCTAACATTGCCTCACTAAGTTGTGTCTGAATTCCTTCTAACACCGTAGCTAAGGCCTTAACATTGAATCCCTCTGCCATCCTGCCCAGGCGGAAGTATTTTGAAAATGGCACTTCAATCTGTCAAGTACCAGACTCAGAACTTCAAGCTTCCGCAGGAGCCGATGACTTTTCCTCAATTCCCCTACTCAGCTACCCAAGCATGTACTCACATACATACATGCATAAATACATATACCCGGGCAGCCGAAGGGGGGAAAGGGGAGTGGGAAAGAAAAGAGATATGCCACGTCTTCTTCTACTGGACAGGAATGCTTCTACTCTGGTAAGTTCTCCTGTAAAGGTAAATCTACATTAACATCTCAATGTTGTAATTACTTTTGTACTTTCACGTTACCCCTCCAATAATGTGATTACCTGTCTTTTCTAAGTGGCTGTCTATTCTCTTGTAGATTGCTTCCTATTTAATCTCTGCTACTCAGTGGTTCTGTAGGTCAAAAGAATACTAATTAATTCTAATCCTACTAGATGTGTCTGTGATACTCAACTCTTTCTATAGGTATATTACTGTGTTTTACCTTGCTCAACCTAAGTGCAGTTGTTAATTATTTTCTTTAATCTTTCTCTTAGTTGGAGAACTCCACTACAGGAGATGTCTGCAAATGCGTCTCTCATGGAAAAAGAGTGCTTCTTTAAGTTGGTAAGTATCTTTATACACATATATATATATATATACATAACTACACCTACTTGATGGTTTCTTGTGAAATTCTTCTAACAATGGCCTTTCTTTGTTTTCGTAGGTAAGTTCTCAATCACCCCTGAAAGGTAATGTGCTGCCTTTTCCGTTTCTTCTTAGAAACCAGGATATTATTGTCTCAGTTCTAGCAATGCTCACTACCTGACCACTGAACGTTGCAAGGTATGTTGACTTAATTACAAGCTTCGGAATCCTTCAATCGGACTGTTGTTCAGGACTTGTGGAATCTTCTAGTCAGAACCCTTACTCCGTATTAACATTCCTTCTGACTCAACTGTAATCCAAAAAGACTTAGAGAAATTTGTCTTACCTTCCGCAGCCGCGGAAACGGTATCGCTGAGAACAACTTGAATACTCACAAACTCTGCATTGCCAAAAACGGGAGAACGCCGCTAGAAAAATGCGACCGTCTTCCCTCAGAAGGCAGTTGAAGTGCGCAGTTTGCCGCGATTGCAGTCGCGAGCACAGCTGCACTGAGGAGGAGGAAGAAACACTGGACCGGCAACCTCCTTGTTATCATCGGCGGCCATCTTGAAATTCCACATTGCGTGAATCTTTTGCTTTGCCACTGAACGGGGAAACCAATGATGGGGCAAGTTCCTGCTTGATCTAAAGCGGCGGACCTTATGAATTTTCCAGCTAATGGGAGGAATACCTAGGTGATGCAATGCCTTACGCTTACTGACCCTGACATCCTGACTCAAAACTAATTTTCTAAAATCACCAAAGGTCAGGTTGAAGAACCACAGAGTTTGCCGTGCTAGGTGCGGGCGGGCTCAGATGGACTTGCCTCTGGAGAGCTTTTGGCGTGCCAGTGGTACATCCGCCCTGTCGCTGCTTTTATGAAGGTCTTGGGCGAGGGCAGGAGAGCAGGGGGTGGTGGGCAGAGCGAGGAGGGTACACGGGAGGTGGTGAGCAAGAGAGTGGGAGAGCGTGGAAAGGGGTGTGGAGAACATGGGGAGCCACTGAGAGGGATAGAGCCGCATACGGCTGAAAAGAAGCACGAACAAGCATTTGCAATGCAATAGGTCTTGCATTTGCAAAAGTTTGAGCTATTGGCGTTGTAAATTACAATGCCTTTTATTTATGTGTTTTGAAAACCTGCAAGTGGTTCGTAAACATTCACTTTGTACTTCTGGTCGTTGCTTACTTGAAGCAAGGCTGGCAGTAACTGCAGCTCTTTGAATGGCTGCCTTGCTTCTCCTAAGTAAGGACCACAAGTAGAAAGTGTGTACTTAGCACTGTTTGCAGGTTTTTAAAACACATAAACAAAAAGGCATTGTCATTTATTATGCCAACAGTATAAACTCTTGCTAGTGCGAGACCTATTGCATTGCAAATACTTGTTTAAAATGGTAAGGCCACTTGTTTTTATTACTTGTTTTCCTTCTTCATACGTGGTCTATTGGATTGGGCTTTGTGATGCACTGTTTTGCAAATTCATTCACGGTGTATCTACTAGGTAACGCCCTCTCTTATCAAGCATTGCTAGAAAGCAATGTATTTCTGGATAAAAAACAAAACATAAGAGGTGTTTCAGGAAAACAATTCCGAATATCTGGAAAGCCTGACCATCTTCAGTCAGATTAATATATTTATTTGCTTGGGGTTTACTTTCTCCCCGTATGCTATTCATTTAATGCAATAATTTATTACTGCAAAACACTGTACATTTAATTATTGTACTATGTTTTAAAGCTCAACAGAAACAGACTTCAAAGAATGGCGTGAAGTGATCTAGTCTCACTCACGATGGCCCCTCCTGTGAATGACACTCAATCAATCAATCAATCAATCAAAGAAATTTATAGAGCGCACTACCTACCCGTAGGGTCTCGAGGCGCTTGGGGGGGGGGGTGCCGCTACTGCTCGAACAGCCAGGTCTTGAGCTTCTTCCTGAAGGAGTTTCATCCTCACGTCCTGCGCAGCTACATCATGGAAACTGTCCTAGAAGCAGCCGGACCTGTTCGGCACCTTTGATGGCCCCTAATTCACACTGTTATGGTGGCAAGAAAGTAAGAAGAAGAAACTCGCAGGTGTTTGAAGGCCAGGCAGGCCCTCAAGATATGAACTGATGCCCGCATTCTCAGCCAGGCCCAATCATTACTTTCAGCAGCCATGAAGACTGAGGGAGTGGGTGAGAGGCGGCGATGAGGCACTTGGACCAGTCTTAGGAGGAGCATCACACAGTGTGAGCCACCGAGTGCTAGAGCGGTGCCCAGGAGAGTTGGATCAAAGAATCAAAGGAAGAAGGCCGACTACCAACATGGCACTGCTCCTGGTGTCGCTGCTGCTGGTGTCATCACTGTTCATGGCATAATCATAGGTACAGCAACTTCCTTGTCAGTTTTCTTTAATATGGTTTGTCTTTCGCAGCCTTTGGATTTACAAGAATGTTGTGGGAGAGGAACCACAGGCAAATGTGAAATCTCATCTCCTAAAAACTGGATGGAGCATGGCAGTGGTTGAGGAGATACATATACAGGCACGGAATCGAAACCAGTGGTGCGCGCGCACCACAGAGGAGCAGGTCGAGGGAGCGTGGCAGCAAATCAAACACGCGCTAATAATAAACACAAGTTTATAATTAAAACCAGATGCCGCTGCTGCGTGTAACAGGCACCAATAGGCCATGGGCGGTTACATTTCTAAAGAAAGCTCGGCATGCACCCGCCTTTCACCAATTGCGGGCTGTCTTTTTTAAAAAGACGCATGCAAAAGCCAATTGCAGCCGATGAAAACAAAAGCACACGCACGAGCGTGTGGTCAGCTTTAAGAAACTCCCACACATGAAGTCTCGCAGAGCAGCGCATGCGCGCTGCTACAGGCTCGATCTAAAAAGGGCTAATGTGTCAGAAATAGAAAGAAAGCATAAAAGAGCAAAAGTGGCAAAAACAGAGAGATGGCACAGAGAGCAAAAGTGTTGATTACATTTTACTCTATTTTTCTAATTTGTTTAGGATTTAGTTTTTTGTATTTTACCGTTATCACTGTTTAAGAACTGCATAAATACTTTACAAATGACCTCCAAGTTAAGGTTGTCTGTTCTGTGACACATCTACCAGGGGGTTGAAACCAGAATAATTTAGTGACAAGGATTCTAATTATTTCTTAAGGTGGATACAAAGGTGGACGCGAGGCATGGGCTACCAGTATACACAATGCAGAACATTGCACCCAACAATACATCGAAGCAAAAAAATACCAATATGTGGTTGATTTTGATATTGGCAGATGTCATAGTCCTTTTCAAACATAGCTGAATACACATACTCCGTTTTCCTACTGCATTAAAGAAATCTAAATTGTAATGTGTTGGCTGAAATGTATGTCATATTAGTGAAAGATTGTCCCCTGATTAGATGTGGCACACTATTGGATAACATGTGCTTACTTAGGAAATTTTAGATTTACCTAAAATTAGTTCATGAACAGATCATGTGCATGGTTTTGAGATTTGCAGATGGGTAGTCTCTCACAAACATGATGGGTATACCATCCACTTTATTACAATTGCTAGATAATATAATGCACTTATTGTAAGACAGACAGAATATCCATGACATTTGCGAAGGAGGAATCGGTCAGCCAAAGCCAAAAGGAGGCCCTTATGATGTCACATTTTGGACCTCTTTGAAGTGTGTACCTTTTGCTATTGACCTCTGTAGTATGTAGCTGATGTGTGCATGTTTGCTTTCAGCTTCATCCGGAGCAAACAAGGGAGACACTGGCCAGACGTGGGGGGGCCAGCAGGAGAGCCACTGTGAGTCAGAACAAGGAGCCACTGACACTGAGTGACCCAGTGGCAATGAGGGGAATGTGACTGGTGAGGTTGCCACTGGTACAGCTGATTCTGAGGTGTCCGACTTGGACCCACCACTTGTGGTGGTGGCAGAAATCACACAGGTCACAACATCTGTTTCTATGACTGCTACCAGCACCAGCACCACTCTCACTCCTATACCACTGTTACAAAGCCCTGGGCACCTCTTCTCCTTACCCTCCTCCTGCTAACACTATTGTCAGAGGAGGCACTAGAGGTTCTAAAGCACCTCTCTGTGGGACAGTCAGCATGGTTGCCCATCGCCGAGGGTATCAGTCAGCAGGTCTTACTGTTATATGGCCATTAGGGTCATTGTCGACAATGATCCTAATGGCCATATAACATTACAAGTTATTGATGTTGTTGATGACATGTGCTCTGCCCTATCTGGCTTACAGAGAGCCCCTGTCTCTGCTAGTGCTTCTGCTGACACGAGTCCTTCAGGCACATCTGCCCCTAAACCTCTTTCTGCCCCCATTCCACCACCTGCCCCCATTCAAAGCCCTGACCTAATTCCAAAGCCCCTCCAATTTCTCCAGAGGACTTAATCTCACCTCCTCACTCCACCATTCCACCTGTCCCGAAAACACCCCATTTCCCTAAAGCTCCCAGAACCCTACTGCATTCTCCACAATGTCATCATTTCCATCAGTCATTCCTTTCTAGATTCCCCAAGCCCCCGAAAGAAATTCTAAAAACCCCCTCTGCATCACAAAAGTAGGCGCCCGGACATCCATCTGCTCCAGAAGCATGGGAGGATGGAAAGCATCACGAGGAAGAAACAAATACAATGGAGAGACAATGAGAAGGGCAGGGCCTCAAACAGACTGTCACAGGATGCATAGTTTTGCTACCCAACCATGGACTTTCATTTGAATAGTTATTTTTTTTCAATGATGTTATATTCACCAGAGGATGAAGATTTATGTTCTCCCATTTTATTTTTAATTTATAAAAAGTTATACTTCAACCTTTTGTGTCTGTTATTTACTTGCAGATATATTTAGTTGTGGTAACTTTTACAGTGTTTTCCATATGTGGTTACGTCATGGGTCTGCAACCTTTTCTTTTAATAAGATATACTTATGTTCAATCAAAATCATCCCAAGCTACTAATATTAATAGTGTTTTAATAGTGACCACATCAGACAAGATTACATTAGCGGTCTCCCTATGCAAGTTCACCAGCAGTAACCAGGTCATTGAATCATCAGGCACGGTTGCCGGCAGCAATGTAAAAAAAAGACTTTGCTAATTTGTAATTCCTTCATATGGACAATATATAACAGCCATCGCTACAATTTCACTGAAACCAAGATAATAATATTAGTAATAAGTCTCCCTAACGCCATGTGATTCATCAATCACTATTAGATTTAAATATATTTTGGAAATTCAATAATTTTTTGCCAAACATCTGCTTATGAGTTTTGGAAACAAACACATTTCCATCTTAAATACACTATTTACAATTTTGGCATATATTTATGAACTCAGCCAAGAAAAAGCTTATACTTTATTAGGCTGCACTGCGCACAGGCGAGCAACTTACATGTAGCTGGAGAGCTACCAGTAGCTCACAAGCTAGTCATTGGAGAAGCCTGGGTACATATTCCAATATGCTGCTGACATTAACCATTAACTTCCATTTCTTAGTCTGGCTGTTTCCTATGTGTTGCATTGTGAGGGATGCAATTCATTCTCTTTTCATTATGTGTTAAATGATGTGGGAGTGTTGCTTTCAGGATCTAGTGTGTCTGGCAATCAGAGTGGAGTATGTGTGACTATCTTATAAAATTCATGCTATATATTATGAATGCCTACACCCATATTAAGTACACAAATGCAATGTCTGACATGTAAGTGTGTGTCCTGTCCTTTATATCAAGAGCCGGATTTAAAGACATAACATATCAGTGATTGGGTGGTTGAAAAATGTACTTGGGGTAGATGGTTGAGCCATATGTTTGTGCTATGTGTGATAATTAGCTAAAGTGGCATGAAAGGTAGGCTCAGAATAATTGTAAGACTTAAAGCACTCCAATTTGAAAATATTTATAGTATACATTTCTTTAGTAGAAAAATAAATACAATAAATTATTTACAGGGTGTTTGCATTATTCTTGTCTGAACATGTACTCTACTAAAAATGTGCATTCACTTACTGACTAGAGGTATGAGGGTGTAGTAAAAATGTATTAGGTGAGTATTTAATATGAATATGTAATATGAGATGTGACCAGAGGGGGATAAAGGGTAAATTGATCTTAGATATGGTTTAGTGTACATAAAGCTAATATTAATAGCATTAGTATTTCGCATATTAAAACAGTTTACCTTCTATTTTGTTTATCTTCTATTTCGCTGTGTACTGCAAAATAGAGTCCCAGGTCTTGGAGTAGGAGGGACATATTGACAGAGTACATTTTGTGGTTGTTGAGTGTAGTTTGATGAAATCTGCTCTTTTTCCTCCAACACGGATGTGGAGCATGAACTGCCATGTTTCAGTTGACAGAAATTATACTCTACATATGGTGGACAGGGTAGTGGTGGTCCTTTTCTCCTCCTATTGTATTTATGGTATACCACCATTGATGGAGGAAGGAAAATGCAGTGGAGACTGCAGACGGTTGACAGACTTTTATCCACTAAACCTCTATAACTTAATTTGACAGAAAGACCTCCATGGCGGTGGTCGGGTAAACAGATTTCTTTTGACTGCTCATCGGCTTCCCCCAAACTCTGAATCAGACCCTTAATGAAAATAGGCCACTTATATCATGATTAGTCCCTCAAACCCCAAGATTTAAATTATGATTTTGTGACTGAAATATCCAATCCTGGCCCACAAGGTTAGGATTGGCACAATTGTCATTAGTGTTAAGGCTATTACCTGTGTGCCCTTGGCTCACCCCTTTCCCCACTGCTTTTTAATATATACCTCAGACCTTTGAAGGAGATTCTTTTCATAAGGGACTGAATTATCACTTGTATTTTAACTTTCACTGATACAGAGGTGCACATGTGCGCCAGTATGGTACACCAAGACTTTTCGATGGCTTCTGAATATTCAAGATTTGTTGTCAGCTGGTTGAAAGTCTGTGAAGTACAGTCCTTCTAGCTAAATGTGTGCTATATGAATGCCTACACACTTACCTTTTGACCATCATACACAGGTCTTGGCCATTTATGATGCTTGTTTTATAATGTTTGATTGAAAGGTATGCAAGGTTTTAGTATGCCATCCAAATAATGAAATAGCAATGAAATTAAATAGCAATTTGTAGAGCGCTCTACTACCCGAAAATGTCTAGGCGCTAAGATTCAGGCATGAAAGAAGAAGAGGCCTAATCGAAAGACCTGGCAAAGAGAGTAACATGCAGGAGGATGTAACGTACCGGACTTGCAGCAGCTATTTATTGAAGAGCAAAGTTTTTAAAGCCTTGAGGAATGCCAAGAGGTTGGATTTTTTTTTTCAAATCCAAGGGCATAGAGTTCCAGAGTGTGGCCGTTCCCACTATGAACCTTCTGCCACCCCAAGTAGCTTTCTTGACTTTGGGAATAATCAGATTGGCCAAGGATGCAGACCTTAAATATCTTGACGGCACATACCACTGAAAGTATTGCCTCAGAGATTCAGGGCTGTCGTGGTGCAGTGCCTTGAAAGTAATGCAAAGAGATTTGAACTCCACCTGCTTTTTGACTGGTAGCCAGTGGAGTGCAGGGAAAGTGTGGGAGACTGATTGATACTTGAGGATCTCAAGAAGTAACCTAGCTGCCGCATTTTGAATCATCTGTAGTTTATGTAGGGATTTTGTATGCGCATTAAGGAGTAGTCCACAACAATAATCCATTTTAGAGAAAATAAGTGCAGTGATCACTGTTTACGCAGGTCCAAACAAATGAAAGAAAAGATCTTTCTGAGATTTTTGACTTTGGTAACAGGGGTCGAAAGTGTATCAAATTCCTGTGGCCAACAGTTTGGGGACCAGAACGATCTTTGACTGCCGAATAACAGAACCTCGGTTTTGTCCGAGTTCAGTTTCAGACAATTGTTCGTCATCCGTCTACTTATCTGTTCCATGCAGTCATGAAAACAAGAAAAAGAGGGAGGGTGAATATTCACTAGCAGTGCTGGACTGGGAACAGCAACCAGCCCTGACAGGTTGCTTCTCCACCGGCCCTGGGAACGGAAGGGGAGGGGGGTGTTAGCCGCTAAGCACTGTTTCTGCTTTTCTTACAGAGGGCCGATTTTGCAGCTCTGTAAGAAAGTCCGGCCCTGTTCACTAGGTTAATACAGGGCGCTCAAATACTTCACGTGCAAGTCAATTCACAAAAGTGCAAGCGGTGCTCAAGGGGAGGAGAATCACCCTAACCCTCCAAAAACCAGACCATAGGATCTTTCAATGTTTAATACTAGTCCTAAGCACACGGAACTATATACAGTAAGTTCAATAAACAATAATAACACAACAAATGTTTCTTGGTCTTTGTCTTTAATTTCCAATACTTCATGCCCAGCCAACACGTGTTTCGTCGTCAGGGGAGTTCCTCACAACTTCTTCAGGGCTAGAATGATTTAATAAGACCACTATCACATATAATTACAGAGTCTTCACTGAATATAATTATAGCTGCATTTGATGGAAGTGGATTGATGTCCACATTTGTGGAACTCCAACATATGTTGTGTTAGCCAATGTCCTGCCTTTTTGTCTTTCGGGAAACCAGGACTCAATATTGATTTCAAAGTCCGCCCCCTTCTGTATGAAATTCCTGTTTTACTCTGGCTTCAGTCCTTAAGAAGTTTATCCGCTCGTAGGGTGTCCTAATGTTTGTTCATACTATTCACCATACCTTTGACAGGCTATCGTAATTGGTGACTAATCTTATTTGATTTGTCTCCTTCTTTCTTTGTTATTTTTCTGTTCGGGTCGCACATCCGTTTACTTTCAAGATCTTGCGCTCAGCTCTGTCAATAATATGCTTGTCATAGCCCCTTGCAGCAAAGCGTGACTTCATATTATCAAGACAGGTTTTGAAATCTTTATCCTCACTACAGTTTCTTCTAGCCCTGGTAAGTTCACCAAAAGGGAAGACCTGAATCTGTTGTGTTGGATGTGCACTAGTTGCGTGTAATATTGAGTTGCATGCTCTCGGCTTCCGATGGAGTCTACTCTGTATCTGGTTGTGTTGTACATATAATTCTACATCTAGAAATACAATATCTATCCTGATATATTGGAAAGTGATTTTGTACGGGAAAAGAAGCCCTGAAGAAGTCATGGAAAACTGCCTTGACGACGAAACACTTGTTGGCAGGGCATTCAAAGTATTGGAAATTAAAGACAAAGATCAAGAAACATTTGTTGTGTTATAATTGTTTATTGAACTTAATGTATATATTTGCGTGTGCTTAGGACTAGTGCTAAACAGTCATGAAAACAAAAAGCCGTCATTTTGAGATTCTTTGTAACTGACACAACTATTTGGGTGTTGTTAGTATATGAAACTACTGTGAATCTATAGGTTTTAATCAAATTAGCTAAGGGAGTAACATACAAATTAAAAAGGGTAGGACTCAAGGCTGAGCCATGAGGGATCCCACAAGGTAATGCAAGAGGCCATTCACTACCATAAATTGCTCTCTGTCCAAGAGAAAAGACTGAAGGAGCTTGGGAACCTTGTCCCTGATGCCTAAGGCATAGAGACGTTTGATCAGAAGACTGTGATTTACTGTGTCAAACGCTGCTGAGAGGTGCAATAAGATCAGGGCAGTGTTTCCTCCACTATCTAGAGTTTTCCTGATCTGTTCTGTGGCAGTAATCAGTGCTAGCTCCGTGCTGTGTTGGCTTCTAAAACCAAATCAAATTGTGAGGGGTCCAACAGCTCATGCTTCTGAATAAAATGTGAAATATCCACATTCATGGCTTTCTCAATCATTTTTGTGGGAAAAGAAAGACGAGATGTGGTAGATAATTTCTAGGAATACTAGCATCTAAATTGGGTTGTTTTTTTAAAAGAGGGAGGATTGAGGCAAACTTCAATTTTTGGGGAAAATAGTCCAAGGAGAACATTTGGTTAAAGATGATCCTGAGATGTTCAGGAATAACGTCAGGAGCTAGGTGGAGAACTCTAGGGTGGCAGCGATCAAATGGTGACCCTAATTTGATTTGACTAAATAGTGCGAAAGCCTGTTCCCCAGAGACAGTAATAGGTTGTCCCTTTGTGGCCAGAGTTCCTGGGCAGTAGATGCTACATTAGTTTCAGGCCTGTTGTTGGTGAAACTCCTGGTATGACCAGTCACATCCCCTTACATAGCATTGAACCTGGATGTATCCTCGGGACTCTGACTCATTGCAAATATGTGGAATATATCTTCTACTTTCTTTTGAAAAAAATGGCTAGCCTGTTACAGAAAGGTTGGTCAGCCATAAAGTTGTTGCCATCTTGACGCTTGCCGTGTTTCACCACTGTGGCAAATTGCTCTTTAGGAATGTTTATGGCAGGTCTGAGTTAATTCATAAAATAACTAGTTTTATGCAACATGTTTTTGTATGTCTGATTTGCCATTTTATAAAAACCTCTTGTCCTCTAACCTATAATTAGACTGCCAATTGCTTTCAAGTCTCCTACAAAGTTGTTTATGGGTTCTCAATTCCTCATCAAACCAAGGATCCGATGGAGATAGTCTATTATTGTTATGAGATTTTAGGGGGGCGAGTACGTTAGTACTCGAATTGATCT
The DNA here is from genome assembly GCF_964204655.1 of Triturus cristatus. Taxonomy (NCBI): domain Eukaryota; kingdom Metazoa; phylum Chordata; class Amphibia; order Caudata; family Salamandridae; genus Triturus; species Triturus cristatus. The sequence goes on from NC_140590.1 coordinate 565,786,435, forward strand.
ATTGGTGATATGCTTCTGTTTCTGAATCTAAGTCAGGTGTCACATTGGGCCTAGAGCTAGCTAGGAATATGGAGAACTGGTCTGCGGAGATTCTGTGCCATAGGCTGTGTTTTGAGACAGGCATCACCAGGGATTATTTGGAGGAGTGACTTGTGGTAAATATTTCGTTACCGGTACTATTTTTTATGCGGTAAAGTCTATTAAGAATAACTCAGTATAATGAGAGGCAGAATCCGTGGTATTAGAGGTTTAAAAAGGCTTTATTCCTATACAAAGGAACACAATTCGAATTGTTGGCGTTCTATTCCATCACCACGAAAGTTCAGGAAGGAAGGGCATATTTTATTGACAGGTAATCATTTTTATAGAAAAGGCATTACAGTGAAACAGATGTAGTAGGCGTATCAACTGATAAGACAAAATATAATATGCATGCGTAACTAGAATAGGCGTAACTAGAAAACGTCATTATACATGATGTCATAAGTGGGTGGATCCATAAGAGAATCCTGCAATGTCAGCAGAAATATTTGGTAGAGATGCGTGCGCAGCCGCATGACGTGTGATTGACGTGCAACTAGAGGGAGAAGGGGACTTGACATTTAGCTCTACATGTGGAGACAGAAGTCTGGGGTTATGTCAACCTAATCCCAAATCATATCTAATATCCTATGTTTAAAGAACTGTGTTATCCAAAAAGAGAGGTCTCTTAGTATAGAATCTTATTCTATACTGACTATACTGACTGTTAGTGCGTGTACAAGCGTCTAAGTGTCTACACTAGATGCGAGGGGGTAGGAATATTCCATGGTAACAGGGCTATGAATTACTTGCATGAGGACAGCGAGGCCTGGCCCTTTGCATGGTAGCTGGAGGAATGTTTACCTAAACTACTAGACAGGAATGCATCGGATGAGGGGCGGAGGAGATAATCTTGAAGGTGAAATACAGTTTTTGGCAGGCGACGGGCTGGATCAGGCACCGTTAGCCGCGCAGAGAATAAGACAAAGTTCATGGTCACAGATGCAGGCTCAGACTGGAGCTTTCAGAGAGAGAAGGCAGGAAAAGGCTTGATGACAGAATTCGGGCCTACTCGCCTGAATCTGTAAAATGTGGAAAGTGAACCACATAAAGTCGGTGGCCTTTCATACTTAGGAAAGGAATATCTGACCCATTCATGGTGGATCTGAAAGAGGACATGTTGACGGTGGACGCACATATATTTGCGTCTTCAAAACTGGAGCAGGAGGGAACATACATGTACGTATAGCATGTACATGGAGCCGTTGGGGTCTACGATAGGGGACATAACTGATCACAAAATTCATATTTCCTCATTCCCTCCTTGTCCCCTTCGGACCCTTAGGAGATATCGATCTTCATCAATCCATCGATCTGTTCATATAACATCATTTGTTCTTCTTTCTTCTTCCGGGATCTCGAACGAAAACTTGGATGTGGGATACACGAGGTGGCACACAGACCACAAATCGCTGGCCCACATTGTAGACATAAGCAACAACTGAATAGTATGAGAAAGCCAATACCTAGGAAGGAGAGCATTCTCCATCCCCAGGCTGATAACACGCCCCAGAACCAACCGGACCAAGTCCAGGTGCCTGGACTCTGGTGTATCTGGCTTACAATCTTATGAAGGCGGGTTATGGCTTTATATACTGACGGCGAATTTTCTGGTATGAAAATGCAACAACTTGATCCGATGACCCTACAAGCTCCGCCCCTATCGGCCAGGATGACGTCAAGGACAAGACGATTTTGAAGCACAACAATCCGCATAGCAGACTGCTCTTCTGTTAAATTGCCTAAGGCGGAAATAGTTTCGTTCACTACTGCTTCAAGGGTTCTGGTTAATCTACGTATCAGCTTACTATTAGTGACTGTACCTATATAGGGAAAGAAACCTTTATTGAAATCTGTGTATTTTTCCCATGCTGTTTCAGTGTAATCGACAATTGGGAGATCTCTCTGCTGTCTATTGTGTACTAAATGGGTATTTCTATGATAATCAGGAGGAGCTAGGAAAACAGGTGGTAGAAGGAATGCTATGTAACAGGTACCATCCCAGTCCAAAGGTAGGCGTATATATGCGGTATGGCCACATATAAAGTAGGAATGACGAGAAGCTCTAAATGTAGACTTGCCTTGATCACTGAATTTTATTACAGTGGTGCATTTACTATGGCCCATGTGTATGGAGCCATTCTTTCTTATACATAGTTCCCCTTTTACTGGGAATACGGACATGGCGGGCAAGATTGGTGTAGCTTCAGATTCAACGTTCAGGATCATGAGGTTAAGTGTAAAATTACCTAATCCATATACTTCATTTTCTAGATCAGTTCCTGTTCTTTTGGGAAGTCCCTCCTTGTTAGGGTAGCAGACTTTAAGCAAAACTAAGTTCAGGTTTCCCCATACCCAGTTGTCTTGATAAACTGCGGAATTTGAATCTAGGGAATTAATCAAACTAAACCATGCTCCACAGGAGCCATTGTGTGTGAACGGATAGGGAAAGAGGGGCAAAACTCCCTTATAGTTCTGATAGGGAGGGAGTCGGCCACATATCCAACAATTTGTGGCATTGCTGGTTTGATGAGAATGATGTAACATACCAATGAATGTGTTATTGCGCAGCGCAAATCTATAAGACAATTCATGTGGAGGTAATTCACTAAAAGAATGTTCTGCAGTTATATTATAAGCATGCTTAGGAATAGGATAATACATGTGCAATAGGATGCTGACAATGATGATCATAAGACTTAGAAAAAACAAAATTAATAATGTTACTGTACAATGACTACGAAATGATTTACAATACGCATGCTTTTTGAGCAGCATTTGATTATTTCTTTCTCTATTCCGGTCCAGAGGATACATGTCAGGGACAAATTCAACCGATTCACCTTGGAGAGGACTTAAAAAATCAAATTGTCTGACTTACTGGACCTCAATTTTAGTTTATACAGTTCTTGTTTCGTTAATTCAGCCAAGGGAAGCTTTGAGTCTGTTTGTGAGGGAATACAGGATTGAGTCTCTACGCTGGATGGTAGTCCATAAAATTTCTTGATATGACTCGAGTGCAACCACCCCTTTCTTCCCTCGATTTTCACAGCTGTCCTTGTGGTAAGTAGAACTAACTTCGGTGACTTCCACCTAGGATCCAGTTGGGTCTTCCGATCGAAATTTCTGACCAAAACCAGATCCCCAGGAACCACATCATGGGGTTTCACCTCAGTATTGTCGGGAAAAGCTGCGGATACCTGTGAACGACAAGATTGTAGTGCAGACATCAAGGAAGCCAGGTAATCTGTCAGCATATTACAGTCAACGTCAGTTATTTTACGAGGTATAGGCGTCCCCCACATATTTGGTGGTCTACCGAAGATCACCTCATACGGAGATAGCCCTGTTCGAGAATGTGCTACCATTCTCATGTAAAAGAGCGCAACTGGTAAGGCTACTATCCAATCGACTCCTTTCTCTCTACATATTTTGGACAATCTAATTGTCAGGGTTTGATTATGGCGTTCCACGAGACCTGCCGCCTCGGGATGTCGGACACAATGGAATTTCCATTGGTATCCTAATAGAAGGGAAACGTGTTTCATTAATTCGGATGAGAACGGCTGACCGTTATCTGAGTAGACAACACGTGGTAAACCGTACCGTGGGAAGAATTCTCGAACTAACTGTTTGGCAGTAGTCGGGGCAGTGTAATCTGAAACCGGGTATGCTTCTGTCCAACGGGAAAGAGCACAGACAACTACGAGAACATATTTGAATCCTCGACATCGTTCCATCTGGATATAATCCATCTGGAGGACTTCAAAAGCATGATCGGGAGTTTGGAATCCACCCTGTTCTACGGGGATGCTTTTACCTGGATTAAACTGACAACATATCATACAAGTACGGACTTTTTGTTTAGCTGCGGCTCGCAAGTGTTTGTTGAACCAAATGTGTTGAATGCTGTCTAGCATAGCTTTTTCTCCTAGGTGTGCTGGACTATGTATAGTGTTAATGATGACTTGGACCATTGAGTCGGGAAGAAACCATATAGATTTTTCCTTCGTCATCCATCCTTGATCTGTTTGGATCCCTCCTAATTCAGTCCATTTCTTTATTTCTTCTGGTGTAGCATGTGTCTGTATGTCAATTACATCAAGGGCGGGATCCTTAACTGTCATGCAGTGTGTTGGTGTCAGGACTATTGTCTTTGTCATGTCAGTTGTGTGAGTCTGATTCTGAGCAGTCTGTTTAGCTGTTCTGTCAGCTAGGTCATTACCCTGAGAAATGATATCGGTAACTTTTGTGTGGGCTTTGCATTTCATAATCGATATTGCAGTAGGTAAATGAATCGCGTCTAATAGGGCTTGAATGAGGGGTCCGTGTTGAATGTGGGCACCGTGAGAAGTTAAATAACCTCTCTCTCGCCACAGTACGCCGAAGTCATGGACGACTCCGAATGCATAACGTGAATCTGTGTATATGTTGACTTTTTTATTTGTAGCTTGAATACAGGCTTGTGTCAGAGCGATGAGCTCTGCTGCTTGAGCTGACAAAGTGTTAATACAATTTGTTTCAATGACTTCAGTGTCTGTTGTGACTGCGTAAGCGGCCACTAACTCTCCTGTACTTGTTCTCATACATGACCCATCTACATACAATGTCAAGTCTGGATCTGACAAAGGGATATCTGTCAAGTCTTGTCTGGGTTTCGTCGTGATAGTAATGACTTCGACACAATCATGTGCCAATGGATCTGTTCCGCCTACTGGTAACAGTGTGGCAGGATTTAACGTATTACAACGTCTGATTTCTATGTGTGGCTGAAACAATGTTAATTCGTAACCGGTGAGTCTTGCTATAGTCAAGTGTTGTGTTTGTGTGCGGTTCAAGAGAACCTCTACTGCGTGTGGTACTTGTACTGTTAATTGATGTCCTAACACTATGGCATCGCTTTGTCTGATTGCTAAAGCTGTTGCTGCCACTGATTTCAGGCACGCTGGAAGTGCCTGAGCTACTGGATCTAATGTACTAGAGAAATAAGCACATGGTTTGTGTGATCCTGCTTGTTCCTGAGTGAGTACTGACAAAGCAGTACCTTCGCGTTCTGTAACAAAGAGTGTAAACTGTTTATTGTAACATGGTGTTGCTAGGACAGGTGCTTGGCATAAAGCTTTCTTTAAGCTTTCAAAGGCATGTGTATGTTCTGGAGTCCAAGGGAGGACAGTCGATGTGGCTGCCTCCTGTGTTGTCAACTGGATGAGTGGTTTTGCTAGAAATGCATGCTGAGGGATCCACTGCCTACAGTATGAAGTGAGGCCTATAAAAGCCCGCACCTCCTTTTGTGTCTTGGGTGGTGGCATGTTAGCAATTAACTGGATGCGGTCGGGTGTAAGCTGCCTTCCCTCCTTGGACAGCGAGTGCCCAAGATAAACAACTCGCTGGACACAGAATTGCAGCTTGGAAGGGGACACCTTGTGCCCCTTGTCGGCCAGAAATTTTAAAACCGTCAGTGACGCTATTTCACATTCATGTTCGCTTCGGGCGGTGATCAGCAGATCATCGACATATTGAAGCAAGGCAGTGTTAACTGGCATGTGGATACTGTCAAGTTCTCGTTTCAGTGCTTGGCTATAGATGCTGGGGCTTTCTGTAAATCCTTGAGGTGCGCGTGTGAATTTAAAACTTCGTCCATTTAAACTAAAACCGAAAAGATATTGACTTTCTGGATCAATTGGGACACTAAAGAAAGCATTCTTGAGATCAATTACAGTGAAAAACGTTGCTTCTGAGTCAATGGCTGTGAGTAATGAGGAGATATCTGGGACCACAGGGTATTGTGGTATAATGCATTTATTTAATTCGCGCAGATCAATAACTAATCGATATACTGGCGGAGCTTTTGGATCCGTTCTTTTAAGAATCGGAATTATCGGGGAATTACATACATTGGAGTCGGTCTCGACAACCACTCCTTGGGCAATAAGCTCGTCAATGATTTGCAGTAAAGCCACTACAGCATCTGGGGGTAACTTGTATTGTCGCATTCGTGGTAGTACTATTCCTGATTTCAGTGTAACTCGATATGGTGTAATGTTCATGCAACCAACATCAGTGGGGCCTTGTGCCCATAAATGTGTAGGTAAATTCTGCAGTCGGTGATCCATGTCTCTGGATACGTAGTGACCTTTAAAGTCACGTAAAAATAGTCGTACTCCTTCCGGAGAGCAACATATTATGGCTCCTAGAGCTTTCAATGTTTTTATACCTAACAAGTTTTCTGGACATGATTTGGTAAGCAATAAATCTGTAGTACGTGTTAATGGACCGACTTTAAGTGGAAGAGGTTGTGTTACATCATTAATTATAGGTTTTCCTGAGAATCCAAGGGAAATATTTTGTGAGCCTGAGAGGGGTGCCCCTGGAACTTCACTGCGTCTTATAGTTGTTCTGCTTGCCCCTGTATCAAGTAAAAACTTTCTGTCTTCCCCTAATAGTTCACTATGTACATAAGGTCCCTCTTGGTCTACAGGAACCTCTATAAGGGGTAAGCCAACTTCCCTCTCTAGGCTATCTCATGAGTATCGCTGATAATCGGGATAATCTGTTTGTGCATACTGATACATTTGTTGTGTTGTTGCTTGAGTTGCAGCAACAGGCTGCGCTTGTGGTGCTGCTACGATCTGTTGTGGAGCTGCCTGTTGCGGAGCTAGTTGTTGCGGAGCTAACCTAGGTTGCGCATTCTGAGGGATTTGTTGCTGATTCTGATCCTGTCTAGGTGGACGTGGTCTCTCATGTGTTCTACCTGTGGCAATATTATGTTTCAGGACTGGACAATCGTGTATATAATGACCTGGTTGTTTACAGTAGTTGCATGTCCCTTTCGCAGGACCTGCGGAATCACCCTTTTGATGACTATCGGCTGGAACTGATTGTGCAACAAGCATTTTCATTTTTGTATCTTTCATACGTCTTTGTTCGTGTTCTTGTTCTTCTCTAATTCTATTGTGGTGATATTGTAACATCTGTAGCATCTGTGATGGGGTATTACCTTGCCAGGTACTTTCGAATTTCAATACTCTATTCTTGACTGGTAGCAGAGAATTTTCAACTAATTTTGTCACAAACAGATGTGGATATGACTCACTACTGGCTTTTATGCCACTATTTATACTAAAACATTTTTCAAATCGAGAATAGAAATCACTAGTGTCTTCATCTGGTTTTTGTTTACAGGCTGAGATTGCACCCCAGTCTTCCTTTTTCGTAGTTAATAAACGCGGCAATTCCTGTATTAGTAATCCTGCTAATGCTGTAGTCTTTTCCCCAAGCCCTGCTCCGGCAGCTCGGGCCTTTTCTTCGTTTTCTAATGCTGTCCAATCTATCTTTTGGTCTCCCACCTCCCATTCTTTTTCTTTGAGTTTCTCATAAACACCGGCGGGTAATAGGACTTTTAATATTTTCATAATATCGGGGTAGGTATACTCTCCCATGAGTAACATGTCTTTTATCTCACGGTGGAAACCTGCTGGGTCCTTGTCATGACTAGGTACTACTTTCTTCATTTCTAATAATTCTAGTTTAGTTATAGGCGTGTACACAAACACGCGTGTAAAATTATCACCGGCACCTCTAATTGGGTGTACTTCGCGTAACGGATTCTGTCTATCTATGTGATACATTTTTCTTCCCATGATGGGAACTGGAACGTGTTCTGGGCATACGAAATTTAAATATTGGTTTCGGGATTCTAGAATTTCCTTAATCAAATCGGTACCTGACCCTCTCCATATATTCGTGAGCAGTTCTGTCAATATGTCAGGTAAGGGTCCTGGATCGGAGTGTTGACCTTTGTATAATATAAGGAGGTGTTGAATCATGTATATACTAGCTAAACGCTGTTCATATGGGTCTAGATTCAGAAACGTGTGTGCAAGTACATCGTCATTGTATTCGCCGGGACTGTCAGCCCATTGTACTGCTGACCTGACTAATTCTTGTTCGTCCATGGAATCGAGCACGTGGTACCCCCTTCGATCTCGGAGTAATTTATCAGCGGCTTGGAATAGGTGTTCGGGGGATTTTGTATTTAGCATAGGATTTGGAAGATGTCGATTACATTCTGGACGTATTGGACGTATTGGGTCGTTAAAACCTCTGATATTATTATGGGGTCTTCCTCTACCTACATAAGCTATTGTATCTACTTGGTCTGATTCTTGCTCCCCCTCCTCTCTGTTTAGGTCAGCGGCGTCTATCTCTAATCTTTCTTCGTGTATTCGTTCTACTTCTTTGCGGATCTTTCGGTACATAGCTACTATACATAACTGTTTATCATGTCTTCCGTCTGATATATTCTGGCCCCAAGTGACAAGTTTTTGCATTTCTTCCGGATTTACCCCAGGCCGGTCTTGATTTCTGATTACACAGTTTATAAGGAAACGTAACAGTTGTCCCTGTACCTCCGCTTTCTGGTACTCCATGGCTCTACTAATACTTTCAGGACCTCGTCCTGACTGGACAAAGTGATATATATTTTCTAAATGTGTAGCCATTCCTGGTAGCTTCGTTAAATATATTGCAGCTCGTCTAATACGTAATGATGACAGCAGCATTTCGTCCCGTTTACCGGGCACAGGATCATATCTACAATCTACTAGAAGTTCCTTGAGCATGTCGGGGGTTGCTAGTTTGGGCGTACGTTGGTGTGCTAATTCTCTAAGGGAAAATTTATTTCCTCTGGGCGGCGTAGAAAAAATGTCTGTCGTACCTCCTGTAGCACCGTCTGGGGTGCTGGACGTGAAAGGATTTGTTGAAGGTGAGACAGCAACCGTCGTTGCGGGAAAAGCTGTAGAAACAGATGTGTTTGTCGGAATGTGTGTCGAAGCTTGTTGTTGTGGAGGTACAGACGGAGAGTCTTGGTGATGAGCATCATCGGCAAGCGGTCTATGTGGTACAGTATTAGCATACTCGGGAGCTGCGTCATCTAAATAAGAGGAAAGGAAAACATCTTCTGCGGTTCTAGGATGCCCCTTGGGATGTGCTTTTATCGGAAACAATGGAGGTGGCAAGTCTTTTGGTATTTCCGGAGTAGCCTTAGGTAACCCTTCGGCCATAAGTGGATACATACCATTCATAAGGGCGTTTCTTTGTCTGTCTATTTGTTCTGATTTTACTCGGGTACCTTCCTCAAGTAATAGATTTTCTCGGACTTTATTTGAATTCTCCTTACCCTTATCTTCCTGTCTGAGTGCTTTTTCTGTACGTCTATATGATTCTTTACGCCATAATTCAATGGCATCTTTCTGTGACTGTCGGGCTTTCTTTTTCCATAATTCTTCTTCTACTCTCATGATGCAATCTGCATCCCAGGTCCCCGCTGCGGGCCATCTCTGACTCTCTGGTAATTCTTTGGTGTAGTCTACCCATAAATCAAGAAATAATACGGCATCTAGGCCATGCTTATGATACATAAAGTACCCTGGAGTGTCCCTAGGTGGGATGGGAACAGCTTCTTCAAGTACACCTTTTCTAGTTTTGATCTGTCTTAGCTTCGAGAAGAGCGGCATTTTTAGTCCTTATTACTAGAACACACTTTATAAAAACACAATAATGAACAGTCATTCACACAACAGTATATAGAACGTATTTCGAAACATTTAACACTTAACAGTTTTACGAACAATGATAACTAATAGAAAACTAGTTACTGACATAATACTGACACTAGATAATACTTATTTATATGTAAAACATACTATATATACTGCTAAACAGTACAGATACACTGCTAAAACAGTGCAGACCGGATTTGTGTACCCAAACCCGTCTTGACCGGCACAGACTATGTGCACGTTAAATGCCTCCCCGGTAATGGTACTCACCGGGTAGCTCGGAACGGAAGGCCTCGGAACGGAACTGAAACTGGACTGGACCGGACTGGACTCGGAACTTCGGAACCTGGCGGGTCTCTGTATACCTCGGATCTTGCTCTCTCAGCTAGGCTCTGGTCGGGATACTTCGCACTTCTCACCGCCTCGTCTGGGTGTTGATCGCAGCCTCAGTCGTCCCCGCTTGGCCGGAGGGAGATACAGGAAATCCTGCAGATACGCGTTTTTGTCCGTTCAGCTGTGGCAGGAGACCGGGCCTGCAACGCACCGCCGGCGCGTGAGATGAGAAAGTGTCCCTATTCGGGCGCCAATTTATGTGGTAAATATTTCGTTACCGGTACTATTTTTTATGCGGTAAAGTCTATTAAGAATAACTCAGTATAATGAGAGGCAGAATCCGTGGTATTAGAGGTTTAAAAAGGCTTTATTCCTATACAAAGGAACACAATTCGAATTGTTGGCGTTCTATTCCATCACCACGAAAGTTCAGGAAGGAAGGGCATATTTTATTGACAGGTAATCATTTTTATAGAAAAGGCATTACAGTGAAACAGATGTAGTAGGCGTATCAACTGATAAGACAAAATATAATATGCATGCGTAACTAGAATAGGCGTAACTAGAAAACGTCATTATACATGATGTCATAAGTGGGTGGATCCATAAGAGAATCCTGCAATGTCAGCAGAAATATTTGGTAGAGATGCGTGCGCAGCCGCATGACGTGTGATTGACGTGCAACTAGAGGGAGAAGGGGACTTGACATTTAGCTCTACATGTGGAGACAGAAGTCTGGGGTTATGTCAACCTAATCCCAAATCATATCTAATATCCTATGTTTAAAGAACTGTGTTATCCAAAAAGAGAGGTCTCTTAGTATAGAATCTTATTCTATACTGACTATACTGACTGTTAGTGCGTGTACAAGCGTCTAAGTGTCTACACTAGATGCGAGGGGGTAGGAATATTCCATGGTAACAGGGCTATGAATTACTTGCATGAGGACAGCGAGGCCTGGCCCTTTGCACGGTAGCTGGAGGAATGTTTACCTAAACTACTAGACAGGAATGCATCGGATGAGGGGCGGAGGAGATAATCTTGAAGGTGAAATACAGTTTTTGGCAGGCGACGGGCTGGATCAGGCACCGTTAGCCGCGCAGAGAATAAGACAAAGTTCATGGTCACAGATGCAGGCTCAGACTGGAGCTTTCAGAGAGAGAAGGCAGGAAAAGGCTTGATGACAGAATTCGGGCCTACTCGCCTGAATCTGTAAAATGTGGAAAGTGAACCACATAAAGTCGGTGTCCTTTCATACTTAGGAAAGGAATATCTGACCCATTCATGGTGGATCTGAAAGAGGACATGTTGACGGTGGACGCACATATATTTGCGTCTTCAAAACTGGAGCAGGAGGGAACATACATGTACGTATAGCATGTACATGGAGCCGTTGGGGTCTACGATAGGGGACATAACTGATCACAAAATTCATATTTCCTCAGACTTACAAGATTTAATTGGAACATCAGTGCCCCATGATCCGATCAAGTGAGAGGCAGAGCAGCGGAGACTTGGATATAGGGGCTAGCTGACAAGATTCCGTCTAGCGTACATCCAGTGGAGTGGTCCAGCGCCTCGAGCAAAATCTCCTCCCAAGAATACTTTACTGAATAAAGGCAATAATATCCAGTCCTAGGACCTCTGTTCAATCCTCCCAAAACTCCGTCTAGTGTACATCCCCCTGAATATGTGGGATCCTTTACTAACTGTGCGAGTCCAAGGAGTGATAGAGAAACTAAGAGGTCATTTGTATCTTTATAATTTGCGTTTTCTAAGAGAAAATTAAAATCTCCTAGGATCGTAAAATCGATGGAATTGGCTTTGATATCCCATAGCGTGTTGTTTTAAAAAAAGGTATTTCTGAAGCCAGGGGGTCTGTACATGAGGCCCCCGTTGAAGGAATAGTGGTTCGAAAGGACTATTTTGTAAGCAAGTGCTTTGTAGTCTGTACTCGGTAAGGGATCAAACGTGACTTTGAACGGATCCTGATATAGAGCGGCGGCCTTCCAACCCTTTTACCCATCCGATCGAGTCTAACTATGGAGTAACCAGGGGGGGCAGCTGTGAAGAGGTCTGGGCCTGATGAGACAGGTGCATGCACAATGCAGTGCAGTCTTTTCCATGTACATATTGCAGGTTATTATTGATTTTTATAGGGCATGCAGTACACTTATAAAACACAATTTATTGGTTTTTCATTTCTTGCCAGTGATTGAGTTTCAGCAAAGCACAACTGATTAAGGCTCGAATTGCTTGCCAAGCAATGACCTTGAGTGCAGATGTTGTCTCTTTCGCACTAAGCTTATTGGTTCCTACACATACACACGACTACTTTTTCTAGTTGGAGAGCAGCAAATGTTGGATCTGACACTTTTGTAGAAATCTAAATCTTTCTAGTTAACGAGAAGGAGCTTTTGGCTCTCCTAGCTACATAGGAATATGTAGGCAGGTGGCTTTTAATAAAAGTGCACGTCCATGTACACGATCCATGTTAGAGTAGAAGGAAAGAAAGAGAGAGAGAGAGAGAGAGAGGGGGGAGAGGGAAACTAAGCATGGACAATAGCATTGCTGAAGTAGATACACAGACATGAACCCTAACCTGGGGTTGCTATTTCCTGATGGCTGTGCTCACTAAAATGCTGTGTTGCTATGGTGGATGCTTATTTTACCTTCTCCTTTTAATGTTTGCCTGTACCGGCCTCATGTTAATAATCACTGAAATGCTCTATCACTTTACTCATGCAAATGTGATGGATAATATTGATTTACAAATACAGAGACTGCAGCAAGTAATCGTTAACTCAGAATTTATCAGCGACCTGTGTAACAGAATCTTGTGAAGTTTAACATTCCGCACACCTCCCCTGCTTTGTGAATTCATACAAGCCGATCAAGTGAAACCTCTTGTCTGTTTTTCACAGCTCCACAATTTTGTAGGCTGTCTCCTTGACTTGGGGCCCAGGAGAATCCATGGAGAGCAGGGGAGGGGGGAGCTGGAAGCCAAGTGGATGTAGCAGCTCAGAGCTGTTTCTGTGACATAGCATGAGCTGAAGCACATTTTTCCGCATTACCATGCTGTTACAATAATATCCATTGCTCTGCTCTCTATAATCTTTATCTCCAGCTTTGCTCTACTGACACTTCTCAATCCACTGCACCCCTTTTCTCTAGTTCCTTTGTCTCCCCTGGTCGGCCGAGTCTCTCCCTCTATGCCTAAATGCCATCTCTCCAGCCTCTGTTCGCTGTGCATAGGTGTAGCTATCAGTCGTGCACCAGGTGCAGTGGCACCAGAGACCAGGCATGCGAGGGGCCAACAGTACCCCCATTTTTGCTGTTTTTTTTTTTACTAAAAAGCCATTGGACACGGAGGCCTATTGCTTGCATTAGAGCCTACGGATAACAGTCAACAGAGTAAACCCTATATAACCCTACGAAACAGGGTGGTTACAGTACAACAATTAAATGTCTCTCCTGAGGGAACCATTTATTTTTGTACTGCCTTAGAGCCTATGGTAGCCATGCAAAGCAACTGTTCGAACTATGGGTTGCTTTCTCTCCTCTCCATCCATGTATTTTTGTCTCTCCCCTAACACTCAACAGTTCCCTCTTCGCCTCATACTGTCTCTACCTTTCCCTCTCTCTCTCTCGTCTCCTCTGTTTCCTCCTCTATCCTCTCCTCTACCCACCTGCTTTCCCACCCTCTCCCTTTCTCACTATCCCTCCGCGCCTGATGGGCTCTCCTCTCTGCCTAGTGCGCAGCTCTCTTTCATTTCTCTTTGGTCCATTATTTCGACCCACAATGACACTTACTTGACCCCAAATGAAGTTCCACACTTTGCTGAAAGCAGTCTGGGGTTTGTGAAAATCCTCACAACTCAAAGCGCCCTGAAGTGAGAAACCACTTCAACAATAAGTTTGGGGCTCGTTCAGTGAATCACTTTACCATCAAAAAAGCACCCAAGAGACGGTAAAAAGAGAGAGATTGTATTTTATAAGCCCCTTTCAAGTTACTTTGCCATTGGAATAAAATGCTATCTTGTTTTCCATATAGACCGGCACTTTAATATTGCAGTAACAGACACTTAACTTCCTGACCTGCCCCACTGAGACTGAATCCTGTACATCTGAGGCAATGCTTCGAACAGTAAGCAACTTTTTGAATCTCTTCAAAGCTTAAATCTTAAAATTTACGATATGCAATCTGCAGTGTTAAAATCTGTAACTCACAGGAAGCTACTTCTGTGACACGAGACCGACTCACAAACTACATGGTAGACACTGAGGGCCTCATTTATCGGTTTTCGATGCAGGGCAGCGCAGTGAGTCACTCTGCTGTGCTGCCCTGCGTTACTGGCCTGCATCAGAAGGAAAGCGCAGGAATGCGTTGTATTTATGATAAATGGTGCATTCCTGTCCTTTCCCCCTGCGCTGTCGCCGTTTTGGCTGTGTTGCGCCAACGCAGGTACCCTGGTACCATTGTACAAGGGTGTCTGTGTTGTGGGAATCATTGTTTTTGTGCAGAAGGCACGCCTTCCTGTACAAAAACAATCAATGGAGGCGTTTTCCACCTTCTGAATGCAGCACACATGGAAAGAGAAATAAACGTGTTGAAATGAAAACATTTCTCCTCGTTACAGCTGCTCTGGGGCAGATTAAGGTTTGGGCGCTAACCCAGGATTACATGATTTTGTAAATCTGGGGCAGCATCAAAATCCATGGATGTTGCTTGGGAACACCCACCAATGGCACGCATCTTTGACGCAGAGTAAGGCAGTGCAGCGCTTTGCGCTGCCTTGATCCATACTTATGAGCCCATGCGAAGCCGCGCAGGGTGGCTTTGCGTTGCCTCATAGATATGACTGAGAGGACAGCACCACTGGAGCGTAAAAAAAGCAATGCTCCGGTGGCGCAGGCCTCTTGTAAATGAGGCCCATAGTTCAGGGCTTGTACTTATTTAAAGAGCTGCTGTAATGCAATTTAATTTTCTAAGCACTGCACTTTCAAAAAACAGTCTCAGGACCCTCCTGCCATAAAACTGTCAATTCGGGATTGTTCCCTCTCAAAGCCATAAACTCTACTCTGCCAGGTTGGAGAGGTCAGAGGAGTTCCGTCCCCAGTGCAGCCCTGCCAGCCCCTCCCCCACCCTCTGCACTGCACTAAGCCTGTCTATCACAGAACACAGCTCGGAATATGCGCCATGGCCCAAGTGCTAGACTTGGAACATCAAACTTCAGAAGAGTTTCCCTGCAACATACAGAAGCGGGTGCTGAATGGATCATACGTCCCTCCTTTCCTACCACCTACCTTATTTAGGGCCTGATTTAAACTTTGTCGGAGAGGGTACTCTGTTGCAATGGTACTTTATGCAAATATATCTCCTAAAGGGAAAAATAAGTGCCAGTACCACCCACCAGCAACAACCAGCTCAAATTAAGTACTGAAAGAAAGAAAGAAAATAAATGGACAAAGACCATGTTCCAAGATGCCTAAAATAACTCACCATTCCTCAAGCAGAATCCTCTCCAGAATAGTCAAAGCAGCCGACAACAAACCCAAAACAACCCAACGTTCCCCAATCAGGCTCTTCATCTGACTAGCAAAAACAATGAAGTACAAACCTACCATAATGGAAGCATGCAACAAAAGTAAATACAGTCAATAGTTCTTTAAAAAAATATTAAATACACTCAGACTTCAAACTGGCAGTACAAAACAGATTACTGCCTTTCTTTTCACCAAATGTACCTAATACTCCAAGTGGAACTGCAAACTAGTTTCAAGCAGACATTACTAACATCAACAAAGCCTTCAAAGTCACCACCTTTGAACACAACAACCTACCCAGAAGCATTATTTGGAAAGAGCACACCCCGTGCCTCAACACTTTTATCAACTCCTGCTCTCAAGGCATTGTCCTCAAAATGCTCAGAACTGGACAGATCCTACAGCTCTTCAAGACACTATCCCTGGTTGCAGATGACCTCATCAACTGCAAAATATATGCAAGCATAGTAGAATTAAAAGGGAAGGAGCCCATCCCCTTCCTTGGTCAGACCACTTCCTAGTCCCTTTTTCATGGCACCCATCCCCCCCGCGGACTCATATGTTGGCATCACGCATCCAAGCCCGCCACTGGCCCAAATTAAGCATAGAGGACTTGACCCGTGAATTGAAATCTACCATACCCACACACGATCCCGACCCTTCAATCGCCAACAGAAAGTTCTCCTCGTGGATTGAGAATTCACTAGATGTAGTACTGCGTAGAAAAAACAGACTACAAAAAATCGGACCCAATAAATCCCCCTGGTTCACCCCCGATCTTCACAAATTGAAACAACAATGCAAGAGATTAGAAAGAGTATGGAGGAAAGACTTTGCAAGCGAGAAAAAATTCGACTACAGGGCATCCATTACCTCCTACAGAGCAGCACTAAAAACAGCACAAACTGCTTACTACGAGAATTTTTTTTTATCGTCCTCCCACTCCTCTAAAGTAATATTTTGGATCGCAAAAACACTTTTGAAAATTCCCGATCCCCCCCAGCCCCTGACTTGTCTGGCTCCCGCTGTGAGGAATTAGCAGGTTTTTTTCCCATCAAAATTCAAAATATCCTTCATCTCCTCCCACCTGCTAACAATGAACACCTCCTGGAGCCCCTCGAAGTAGAACCTCAGAATAGCGCCTTCCATCTAGAGTCATACGCTCCACTGACTGAGGAACTCCTCCCTTCCATTTTAGACTTAATTAAGAGTGGCTCTCCGACTGACCCTGCCCCTTCAATATTCTGAAACTTGCAACACCCACTATCATCTCTCCCATCGCTAATTTAATCAACGCCTCTCTAGCATCGGGTATAGTCCCCCAGAACTGGAAGAACGCCATGGTGAAGGCGCTACTAAAAAAAACCCACCTAGATCCCACGGAGTTGGACAATTACCGCCCCAAATCCCTACTCCCTGGAATTAGCAAGGTCGCAGAAAAATACGTTAATCGTCTACTTTCCGCGCACCTCGAAACCTTTAAACTGCTCCATTCTTCCCAGACTAGCTTTCGTCCCGGCCAGGGCACTGAGACTGCACTGATAGCGATGGTAGAGGAGTCAAGAAAGATTCTTGACTCCGGAGGGTCCTCAGCCATCATCCTTTTGGACCTCAGTGCAGCCTTTGACACGGTGAACCACCGCACCCTGATACACCGTCTCAAAAAAGTGGGAGTAACAGGCAAGGCCCTGTCCTGGTTGAAATCATTCCTGGAAGAAAGATTCTTCCAGGTATTCGAAGGCAACACCCAGTCCCAACCAGTGCCACTCCAATGTGGGGTTCCCTAGGGCTCTTCTTTGAGCCCCACACTTTTTAACATGTACAGGTCCCCACTAGCAGAGATAGTAGCCCCTTTCGGAATCCAACTAGTCACCTACGCGGACGACACCCAGCTTATCGTGGCATTGAACCAGGAATAGTGGCTCCCCACAAACATCTGCTCCTGTCGCAAAGAAGTCGCCAGCTGGATGAGCTCGTCCCACCTCAAACTCAACGGTGATAAGACTGAGCTCATGCTGCTGTGTAACCAAGCAATGCTTAATTCTAACATCCTGTGGCCGTCCTGCATGGGGCCTGCACCGACGCCAAATCAGGAAATAAAAAGCTTGGGCATCTGGCTCGACCATGATCTTACCTTTAGAACCCAAGCCAGGAAAACCGCCGCCACCTGCTATGGTTTGCCCCGAACCGCACGTAAAGTACTTCCTCTTCTACCCTTCCACTCTAGAAAGCTCCTAATTCAGGTGCTTATTCTCTCCAGGCTGGACTACGGTAATGCCCTCTATTTGGGCGCGCCCAATACAGTTAGTTCCATACTACAGGTGGTCCAAAACTCAGCAGCAAGGCTCCTTATGGGCACAAATAACCGCTGCGCAGCCAAGCCTGCCTTAAAAGCACTTCACTGGCTCCCAATACAGGAAAAAATACATTTCAACGCCCTTTGCATCGCACACAAAAGCCTTCAGGGCAAGGGTCCCCCCATCATCAAAAAGCTCATCAAGCCATACAAAGCCACTAGAAGCCTCTGTTCAGACAAACTCCACCTGGCTGAGGTCCCCAGAATCAAGAAGGCCCGGACAGGGGGCCGCCTTCTTTCCTATAACGCCTCCAGACTCTGGAACTCCCTTCCTCTTTCTATCCGCAAGGAAGCTAATCACTCAACATTCCGCAAACATCTGAAGACATGGCTATTCCCATAATTCCATCTACTCCTCTATCCTCCTCCGCAGTGCTGGGATGCCTCCGGGTAGCCATGCGCTATACAAAAACATTTTTCACCTCATTTCATTCAAAACCATCAGTCATCTACTGGTAATCAGAAGGATTATCAATTAAGCATTCTCCATCCAGCTGCTCAACCAATTAACAAGCACCACCTCTTTCTTGACTATCAGTATGACTTTAGGACTCGATGCAGCACAGAGATTACAATCATCCAACTTGTGGATGACACCCTCCTCATGGCCGCCAAAGGTGATCTCTGCTTACTGATTCAACTTCACCTCAAAATGGCTTCAACATTGTTGTCGATTGTACAGGTGGTATCTGTAGTCCTGAGTAGAGGCGAACAAAGATGGTGGCCCGCAAAGTTGACTGAACACAGAAGCTTCAGACAGGAGCAAGTTTAGAGTGTGACGGGTGGTGGCACCTCCCCACAGATACGCCTGCAGTTCCACTGCTCCAGTCCAGCCTACCCAGGCGATTTGGTTGGGCGATGAAGATTGTGCTCTGACTGGTGTGTGTGTCTATTCAGCAGCGAATTGAGCAGCCAGCCGCTTTGAGTGAGTTGGCCACAACCCCACTGCCACTGAAGGAACCCATCCCTGACCTCAGTCAGACCCCTGATTTTGGGCATCCCAGGAGAAGAGAAGAGAAGATTGTGACCAAGCTGCCAAATGGCAGAAACGGCTGCAACCTCAATACCGCTGAGGAAACCCATTCCCAGGTCTGTCTGAGCTTCTGCCTTGGGATGTCCCTTCCCATATGAATTGGCTGGGTGAAAGGGAGTGAAGGCAGTAGGTCCTGAACTGTGGCCGACATGCGGCATGTATTGGGAGATTGGAACCTTAGGCATTCTGTGAGGATCCAAGATGGCGGCCTGCCAAGACAAGCACTAGCAGGGCCCCTGGAAGGAATAAACAGAGGGTTAAGTAACCAGGGGAACGTTGCCGGTGGTGCTTCACCTGCCCCACTGCATCAGCCAGGCCCCCTGCTGCTTAATGGGCTTGGCACTAAAGACTGTGCCCTGGGGCTACGAGGCAGATGCCCTCCTAAACAAGAACCGAGTGACCATTTGGTGGGGGAGGAGCGGCCACAACACCAATCCTACTACAAAGAAAACCGCTCTTGTGAGGGACATATAAACACTGGCTATGGCAGAATAAAGTAGAGGAGACTGGCATACCCTTGATGAATGCCTGGAGGCCTCAGGCAGCAACAACCACTTGATCATTAGCGGAGGCTTGCTGGAGAGAAACCCAAGCACTACATAAAGTGCCACAGTATCTAGTCAACTTCAGGTGAGCACCTGGGGGAATCCTGACCTTAACACCTTCGATGCGCATGACGGAGCGGTTCCGTCATGCGCATGGGTTGCGCTGTGCGTATGACGGAACTGCTCCGTCATGGCCCCGCCCACGCAATAGAACCTTCAGCACAGCGCGGTAATCCGCACCGCGCTGAAGGGGTTAAATAAGTTAATTGATATTGGTGGAATGGCAAGAAATAAAGAATACCCATCTTTTGGACAGTATCCTAGAGCAGACTGACTACAGTATGGTAAAATCTAGAGCAGAGCGAGGGGAAACCCACACTGTTACCCTCGAGACACTCGAACCAAGATAAGCCCTCGTTAAAATCACCAGAGGCCACCATAATGGGGCAAGCGGAACAGTTATGGAAAATCTTGGGGTCTATCTCTGAAATGAATGAAGCATTGGTTACTCAAAAATGGCCCAAACTTACGGGCACTGTTAAGGGTACAAGGAAAAATGTGGACCCAAGGCCTCACCATTATTAACATCCATGCACCCCTACACCTACAGAAGGCCACCCTAGATAAAATAGGTCCTATTATGTTAGAGCCTGGTGACACACTACCAATACAGTTGTAATTGCCACAGAGTAGGATAGAACTTGACCTACGGCAGGTGGGGAACTGTGATGTACACCGCTGGCTCAGTTTGCAAGGGCTCTTTTAACCTATGGAGGTTGAACACCCTGCAGACAGACATTATTCATATTGCCCTAGTGCGCACAAGATCTTCTCCTGGCTGGATTATATATCCAACAAAAAAATGAAGGAGCAAAGAGGGATAATGACCAGGTCGCCCTCCACTCACTGAAACATACAAAAAGTGACCTGGTTATAATGAGCACTGTACACTTTCAAAATACCAGGGGCAGTCGTTGTAACCAATCTCTGGCAAAGGCTGGCTCCACCAAATTACCAGGCCTGCCCAGTTTCAAGTGTTCTGTACTCTAAATGTTTACACACTCTCACATCATAAACAGAACAACAATGGGCACAATAAAAATAAATCCTTTTCGGTGATGAAAGTTACCAATGATGACAACGTGAGCAAACTGGAGAGTACCAATCAGCAGCTACTTTGGTGATGCTTACGTGAGGTACTTTCTGACCTTTCACACCTTTTTCTGGTTCTGTTTATGGTGTGTGAATGTGTATGGTGAGCTGACAAACTTTTCAAATTTAGAGTACATAACACTTGAAACTGGGCAGGACTGGTAATTTGGTGGAGCCAGCCTTTGGCAGAGATTGGTTACAACGACTACCCCATGTATTTTGAAAGTGTACAGTGCTCATTATAATCAGGTCGCTTTTTGTATGGATTATATATCCACCCTGGCTGGAGGGCACCCCCTACTATTGGATGCAGAATACCCTGGCCGAGAGATTTCCGATAAATCACTACTTATTTATTACCTAGTTATCAAAGGTAGTAGAACCTGTGCACAGGATATTCACTGGAGAGTCAATGCATGGAAATAGAGAGATCCGAACACCATGACTTAGAGCTGGGTGGACTCTGTGTTATACTTGGATGAAAATGTGAAATCAGTTAACTTCCCTATTATTGTCTGGGAAGCCTATAAATTGGTTCCTAGGGATGAGATTCAGATGATCAGAACGCGAAAGAGAAGGACAAAGATGGTGGAAATAGCCCAAAAGAAATGTGTCTTGGTTCTGGAAACTCACGTCACTTGAGTGTCCCACGACAGACTTGATCAGGGCACTGGTAGGTGCTAGGGTAGCATACCGTAATGAAGCTGAGAATGCAGCACGCCGCTAATACCTTACAACACAGCGAAGGCTGTATGAAGTCGGCTAAAAGGCTGGACATCTCCTCACCTGGCTCAGTCACTGAGAAGAGGGACCCCGAAGGGACGGAGAACTAATGGGAAGGGATGGGGGAAAAAACAGGGCTGCAGAAATTTCTAGGGAGTTTGGCCAGTATTAGCGGGAATATTTTAAGCCCATACCCCATAGGTGAAAGGAAGAAATAAAACATTTCCTGACACCTTGCCTAGCTCGACTTTGTGTGGGGAAGACTTTCAGTTTGTTTTAGGGGAGCTTCAGTCTGTAGGAACGTACCAATGCTATTAAATGCTTGCAAAGCAGGAAGATGCCAGGAACTAATGGCCCCGGCTGAGCTTTATAAGAGACTCACCTTTCTGGCAGGACAGCATTTGCTACAGATGGTTGCGGAGGCCTGTAGTCAGGGCCCATTGCTGCATGACCTGCGGCATGCCCTGATTGTCATGCTGTATTATGTAGGCACACCAAGCTCAGATTGTGGGTAATACCATCCGAAATCTCTGCTCAATGTGAAGAGAAAATTGCTAGCTATCAAATAGCTCCACAGGCTAATATCCTGGTTGATTAATTAAGACCAGATCGGATTCATGCACAACCACTCCCCTCCTCAGAAACTTAGGTGCCTCCATAATTGACTGGACTCCAAAAAAGACCTAACCCTCCACCCCAGCCATACATTCAATTGATGCCAAGAAAGACTTCTACTTAATACATTGGCCATACCTCTTCCTGGTATTGGAGCTTTTCAGTTTCAGGCCCACTTTTGCACTTGGTCGGCTTGTGCTTTTCCTCTACAGGGATCCAGCTGTTGAGATCCGGGTCAAGAGACTTCCCGCTCGAACGGGGTTCCAGGCAGGGGTTTCCACCCTCTCTCATCCTGTTCGTTCTTTGCATTGAGCCCCTGGTATGCTGGATCAGATCCAATTGAAAAGTGGTTGGATGTGGTAATGGGATAGACAGGCAAAGGGGAAAACATCTCCCTATATGCAGACGATGTTCTGCTGTGTGTGGCAGATCCTGGAGGGCCGCTGTTGCATTGTTTGAAGAGTTGGAGAGCATTCTGGGTATAGAGTGAATTGGGATACATTGGCTCCATACAAAATAGGGAAGAGGGCCAATGAGGATGAGATCCATACTACTCTCAAAATAACGTATGAAGGGGTTAAATATCTCAGGATCCACGTAACACCGCAACATGAGAGGCTTCTCAAGAAGAACCTGGAGAGGCTGCTGACGGGACTGTAGGGAGACACTGCCAGATGGTGTAAACTCCTACTAACACTCCTAGGGGGGCAGCTATATTTAATATGATAATGCTCCCAAAGCTCCTGTATGTTGTGCAAAATACGCTTTTCCAGATTTCCTAATCTTTTTTATGTAGATTAGAGAAGGAACATTAGATTACTGCTCTGGGATGGTGCAGACCACCGATAGCTTTAAAAACCCTATGCAGATCCGTACACAAATGGGAGATATCTCTGCCACACATGAGGGCCTATTATTGGGCATCCAAGTTATAGGCCATAAATGGTCGGATCCATGCTCTGGCGGCTGATCCAGGAGTCAGACTTGCCAGAGGGGCCATGTCGGAGCCAATTCAGATGCATTATAGACATGGTGGACATGGGAGGGCGAAACTCCTCGCCTAGGCACAGCTGCCCTAACCACTTCGGACAGGTCAGTGACTCAAATGGGATGGAGAGGGAAAATCCGTCTGGAGACACTCATATGGGAGGGGAATGTACTGTACGAGGTGCACATGACACAGGAATACACCAGACGGGACTTCATCGGTATCTCCACGCTAGGGGACATATTTGAGAGAGGAACAGTCAAACCTTTTTATTGGTAACAAGAGGAGTATGGCCTTTCGAACACAGCGTCAAATACAATCAACTCAAACATGCCTCACATGTAGAGTTTAATGGCTGGGCTGATCTCCATGGATATGCACAGCTCGAGTGTCATGTGTTGAAGCATCCACTGGGGAGAAGGGCTATCTCCTCTGCTTACAAAGTTATAATAAATGACATTCCTAGTAACCTCCAAACCCTTGGATAGAGGTGGAAAAGAGATGTAGCTGTCCTTGAAGATGTGGACAAGGGAAATCAACCGAATGCACCCCTGCAAAGTCACTATTAGGGTGAGGTTTCGTTTAATCAAATATAAAGTTCTATATAGAGTGTACTTGGACAGGAGCACGTTATTCAAAATGAGGAAAGTCCAGTTCCCGCCCATGTGCCTGCGATACACTGTTGCAGAAGGCTCCTTCTAGCACACAATGTGGCAATGCCCTGAGATCCAAACATGTTGGTTCAGGATCACACAAGAGCTGAGTCAAGTATTAGACACCGTAACCCTGCATAATCCCCAGCTGGTGCTGCTGGGTGTCCCTGGGAACATAGACTTTTCCAGGAAGCTGCTATTTTACTCAGTAGGCCTAGTGGTTGGCAAAAGGGATATTGTACGACTAGGAAGGGGGCGTGGGGGTTTACAGGTACAGCCTACGAAGAAAACATAGCTAAGCTAATGGAAATGGATGTATATACCAGAACTGCGAAGTAGTGTATACGAGCAGAGGCTGTCCTCATACATTTGAGAAAATATGGAGACAATGAAAATACATTTAAGGGCTGGGCATTGGGCTCGTGGACGCTCCTGTGTGTCAGGAAATGGACAAAGAAGAGAGGTGGAGAAACGGCCCAGTTCCTCGCGAGAACTGTAGGGGTCGCTGGAGTGGCCAGATCCTTTCTGGCATGTGTTGTACAGTTAATGGATGTGTGTGTGGGGACTCAGCAGGGGCACCCTAAGGTTAATCTGCGAAACATCATTATTTACTGTATTTCATATGTTACATGCCGATAAATGCCATATGGATATTATACATCCCGTCAACTGTTCATTGTTGAAATGTAAAATTTAATTAAAACTGTTGAAATAAATCTTGTCGTCAATAATCACGATACACATCCTGGAATCTCCCATGACATTCTGTCACAGTTCTCTGTATGGAGATCCCCCAGTAGCTTCCCCTAAGGGCTCAACGCTGTGAGAGATACTAGGTCATACCACAGGCTTCTGCTCAAAGCAAGGTACACTGAACTAACAGAATCGTGTGATGGGCTGGGGTTTCTCAAAAAAGGTGTGACCACAATGCAGAAGTTCCCATGTATTTTTGGTGACACAAAGTTGACATCTGAGGCTGCAGTCATTGCCATGGACCAATGTGAGCTGCAACCTCAGGCAGATGTATCTGAGAGGAGAGCAGCTGGCTATTTACTATGAAGATATTGTGCACTATAATGGCGAAGGAAGGATGCGGAGAGGGCCCACATTCGTGGGTAGCATAGTTATTGAGGGAACCCCCATAGGTGCCACTTTCTCAACAGGATGTGTAGTGCATCAGTGTTTATGGACAGTATATATGGAATGTGGGTACATCATAGATGACGCGCTCAGTGCGGAGGAGGCAGTCGGGCTACTCGGTCACTGTCACAGGAGGTGAAAACCTTATCACAGCTCATGTCTTCACTACAAGGATGCTGGGTCCTTGGCATATGGGTTGTCAGTCCATTGCACATCCCTTTAGAGAGCCTATCCTTTAATTGAGATCTGGGTCTGTGCCAAGTTACCTCTCCAAGAGCAAAAACAGAATGGCATCAGCGCGACTGTGTAACATAAAGGCTGGCATGGGGGCTGTGGAGGGATGGTTGGAGTTTAACATACTTTAGCTGAGCTTGCATAATGCCTAAATACCAAGGATTATGGAAAGAGGTGAGGCGGAATTGCACCTTCAAGTACACTTCTAGCTCATCACGGCAGTGGTAGTATGAGCTGAACACAATATCATTAACTCCACTGGAGATGTTGATGGAGGATAAAATCAATGGGAGCAACCATCATCGAGCTAAAGGATAAAACTACAAAAGGTCTCAGGCAAGAGGAGTTATAAGAATAGGCATTTGGGAAAAAAAGGATGCGCAGCCGTGCCTACTCGGGCACTCTCTGCAACATAATGCATCCATGATGCGACACATGAAGCACTATGTTTGGAGCATGTTTGTCAACCCCACCCACCTCAACCAACATTTCCCATGCAGCACATACCACATTCATAACCCTTCCAACATCACACTTTCAAAAGGCCGCCAGGAACCAATGAAAATGTGAGCACTTCTCACTCTCATCAGGTGTATAAAGAATACATACCTTTACATCGCATGCCTTGCAATGCTTGCCTTTACAACGCAGTCATTGTTGTTACAACGCAAATTATTACATCGCAAGTCGTTTCAACGACTTGCTGTAGGGGGGGGGGGGAGCTGGACTTAGTAATAGTATATTTTCCATTCCTACTCCAGTTTGTGAAACAGCAGGGAAGGTGTTGGATTGTAAATCAAACACCAGTGCACCCCCTACAGCACGTCGTTGAAACAACTTGCGATGTAATGGTTCGCGTTGTAACAACACAGTCGTTGTAACGACCGCGTTGTAAAGGCATGCGATGTAAGGCATTGCGATGTTATGGCTGTTTCCTGTGCATAATGCATCATTCAAATGCCTCCCTTGTTGTGAGCATGACACTATTTTGGCACGTAGATATGGTTGTGTGATGTACTACCTTTAATTGAATGAGTCGAGCAACGTATGAGAGTGATCCCCTATGTGGCCCTGTGTGCATGAATGCAAATGATGACCAGGTAGAGATCCAACACAGCCCTGATGAAGGCCCTTGACTCATATGAGTATTCAAGATGGCTGAAATATGTTGCCACAAAGTAGTGGGTGAATGAGTCACTGAACACAAGGACATCTGACTACTCCTAATTTCTAATCTTGCTTAGGGTCGCCACTTAGTAAAGAAATTAATTTAGGTTTTACCCTAAGGTAATAATATTATTATTCTGTATCCCAACACTTATCCAGTAAACATTTACTAAGAAATCACTCATCTGTGGAGTGGAGTCCTTCCTGGTGGTACATACTTATCAGGAGAATGTATGACGGTACTTAGCATACTAATAACATGCATGCCATTACAACACATATATTATTACACTACTACCCCTACAACGACCTAAGATTACAATGCATTCTTTTACCAGGCATATGCCTTTACCATGCATGCCATTACAATGCAAAGGCATGCTTGCCAAAGGTATACATTTGGTAATAATGTCTAAGGTAAGTTACATCCCGACTCTACCCTAAACCCTAAAACACTACTCCTGCACGACCCTCTCAATGACCCCATGTCCTCTCCCTACCCTAAAACACTACCCATGCCCAACCCTCCCCTGACCCCAGTCCTCTCCCTACCCTCAAACATGACCCTGCACAACCCCCCAACCCTACCCTAAACCCTAAAGCACTACCCCTGCACAACCCTCCCCGACCCCCAGTCCTCTCCCTACCCTAAAACACTACCCTGCACGACCCCCTGACCCTTCCCTGAACCCTAAAACACTATCCCTGCACGGCCCTCCCCGACCCCCGGTCCTCTCCCTACCCTAGAACACTACCTTGCACGACTCGCCGACCCTACCCTAAACTGTAAGACACTACCCCTGTTAGACCCTCCTCCAACCCCCAGTCCTCTTCCTACCCTAAACACTATTCTGCACGGCCCCTGACCCTTCTCTAAACCCTAAAACACTACCCCTGCACGGCCCTCCCCGACTCCCAGTCCTCTCCCTATCTTAAAACACTACCCCTACCTGACTTTCCCAGCTCCCCCAGTCCTCTCCCTACCCTAAAACACTACCCTGCACGACCCTACCCTAAACCCTAAAACAGTTCCCCTGCAGGACCCACCCTGACCCCTAAAACACTACCCTGCACGACACCCATTTCTACCCTAAACCCTAATACACTACCCTGCACGACCCCCTGACCCCCATTTACCCTAAAATAGTAACCCCCACTCCAGGCCCAATTCCCCTTACCTGTCTTTCCTCGTGGTTCTTCTCTCTCCTCGTGTTTCTTTGTTCCTGCTCTGAGGGGCGGTGCACGTCATTGTGAGGAAACAGAAGAGCCTCTGTTTTCTCACAACGATGTGGATCACCTATATTTTTTTACAACCTATGTGCTTTTACCATACATACCTTTACAGCGAAATTCGTTGTAAAGGCATGCGTGGTGAAAGCACATACGTTGTAAAAAAACGCTTGCGTTGTAATGGCATGCGGGGTAACAGCCGCGATGCAGTGGCTGTTCCCCTTATCAGGAGGGTGTAAGATTACCCATGATGAAGCATACCACAAAAGAGTGGGTGAAGTTTTCTTATTTAGAAAATTGTGGGTCTGATGGGACTCTTGGATTCAATACAGACACCCAGACGAGGTTGTCGCATTGCATGTGAGAAGCAACAGGAGCAAGTGAACTTCAAGAAGGGGCCGCTCTGTCAGCCCCTCCTCCCCACATTTTAACTACCTCCACCACTGTCAGTAGTGAAGCTCTAAGAGAACATTGGAGTTACAGCGAGGAATAAAGGCCTCTCCTGTAGGTTTGACATGCAATGCTGTGAGAGGAGCAGGCGAAAGGGGCGGGGACAAGAACATAACATGGATTCACACTGGGGCCTGGTCATAAATTGACGGCCATGTCCACAGATCTACCCCGAGGGCTGCTGCCCATTGCAGGTGATCCAGCGCAAAACCCTAGTAACAGGGAAACAACCCGTACCGGTACCCTCCCTGCGTCACAGACCCGACGTCACTAACTCATTCACACATGAAGTCATTGGTGGGGCCCATAACACCAACACTCACACGTTACTTCCACACCGATCTGCACACACAGGAGGGATGAGTGATTCAAGCGCCGGACATGTGAGGGGAACACCTTATAACCTATAGGGAAGGAAAGTCATTTATAAAATATACATTAACACCCTTTCACCTACAGATCCTTAATCCTAAAACATCAAGGCACTCCTCCCACTTCGGTCAATGGACCAAATTAGTTGGATTGGTTGATGGTGATTTAGAACCAGCTAAAATACATTTTAAGACTTCAGAATCTATCTCTTAAATGAAACTCATGACTCATAAATTCTCGTTAATCAATAATTGTTTATCTAAAATTTCATAATGATTTAAATTTGCATTTGTCTCGTCAAAATTTAGAAATTTTATATCAAATTTTGAGTGAATTGCAGAATATTATATTTACCTAATCTGGCTATTTGGAGTCCTCTAATTCATTGGCTCAGCATAATTTTGTCGTAAATTGTCCGAAATTAAGCCAAAGCTCAATAGTTCTTAGCTCGGCACGTTACAGTCCCAAAGATCGGCAAAGGACCAGAGACGTGCAAGCATCTATCATTGCCCGTAGATTTAGGAAGAGTTTGCAGTCATCAGATAATCGGGCAGCATCCGGAACATGAACCATACACGAACACGAACCCAAACACCAGCAACACCAGCCCGAACGTCACACCCCTCTCTATTCTACTACTTCTTTTATAATAAAATGAAGTCAAGAAGATACAATATAATAATTTTGGACAGTCGTGATTGGCTGGTTGAGATCGTCCGATGTCAAATTTAAGTTTTCAGTTCAGTTCGAGGGGTGATGTCATGAGATTGTCCAAAAGTCGGCTTGTTCCGGTTTCATTGTAAGGTTGATTGTTCTCTAGGCTTGGCTTGTTTCCCACTCTGTCCTTGCTCTGGTACATGTCGAACCAAAGGTCGTGACAAGGTTTAGGAGAATTCTTGCGCATGTGCAGCTCACTCCGCGCCTCGTGGAACAGTAGACACTTCGCCGTGTAGTGTCAGCGGCCATCTTGGTTTTAGGCCCAAGTGCTAATTTAAGCGAAACAAACACAAACGTGTAATTAATACATAGAATTAATGAATCTAATGTTAACCCCTTACTAATCCCTCTATGTGCTTGTATTTATCTAGCGTATAGCAACATTTAAAGCCATTATATTCACCTATTCGGTCCTCCTCTTAGGGAACATTACAAATGCAACATATATCATGCAGTTTTCTAATTACCATATATACTACTGTTAGTATGCTCACTGATTTTAATTATACAGATTATTTTGGCCATGCAAATGCAAATCCCACGTGTAATTTGAATGTTAATAATGTTGGTTAATAAACATGCAAACTCGTTTAATAATATTATGGTTAATAAATTATTTAATTAGTATTTTCATGCAGAATAGAGGAGGTATACAAACTTTGCACTACCCGCTCCATCACAGGCCAGGCCGGTGTACATTGTACAGAGACATTTACAAGCTCAAAATCAGCTGCTCCATGAAGTTCATTGATCTGCACTTGTATCTACACCCGTACCCATGCATAGAGGAGCAAGAAGAAAGGAGAGACATGTTATAACAAAGGGAAAGAGCAACTGATGGACAGAAAGGAAAGACCAGCCAGTGATAGAAAGATAGAAAATAGCAGGAAAAGACATTATAATAATCTGTCGTTAAAGAAACAAGCTAGAAAAGGACACCAAGAGGCATACAACATCACGGATGAAAATGGTAGAATATATAAATTTATTGAGTAATGAAAAGGGGGCAGAGCTAGACAAATGGAACATGAAATATTAGGCTAAAGGAGAAAAATGAACCAAAATAATCAGAAAATAATGCTAAAAGAGATGAAAGGAGAAGCTGCATATGCAACGGAATCAAAGCTTGCAAAGAGGGCTAGAGAATGAAGAAAAATGCAAAAGGACTAAAATATAAAGAAAAAATCTGAAATATAACTATAATGTGTGTGTTGCAGGTTCATACGAGAGTGAGATACTACATAAGATTAATGAGGAGTTTCATGTGTGATTGGTTGGGCTCTAGTTCCAGTGAGTGTGATTGTTATTTTAAGAGTGATTGGAGGAGATAGGAATTGGTGTGTGTGCTATACAATGGTTTTTCAGTTTTTTAAGTCAGCATACGCAGACCTTTAATCTGGGTCCCTTCCGCTCTTGCACCATGGAGCTCACCAAAGGAGTACCGCAGGGCTCCTGCCTTAGCCCCACCCTGTTCAATGTGTACGTGGCTCCACTTGCTAAGACTGTCAAAGAATTTGGGTTTACCCCTTTTAATATGCAGACGAAACCCAACTTCTTCTATCTTTTGACAACAGTGACACTTAGACTCCATCCCGCTTTATGGTAGACAATAAAGCGGTTTCAGACTGGATGACAGAAATTTTTTTCCAACTAAATGCCGAAAAGACGGAGATTATGCTTTTTTTGGAAAAGCCCAAAAGCTCTGGTCTGCAGAGTAGTGGCCTTCAAACTTAGGCACAGCTCCGGTTCCCAAGACGATGAAAGACCAAGTAAGCGCTACCATCGGTACCTGTTTTCATTTGATGAGTCTTTTGCGGAGAGTATTTCAGTTCCTTCCACACGAGGTGTGAAAAACATGGATTCAGGTGTTAGTTATAAGTCGCCTGGACTATTATACTACACTTTTGGCTGCCACAAATGAAGCTCTATTGAAACTTCAAGTGGTCCAGAATACTGCAGCTCGTCTGGTACAGAATATGCCACCCATAACATCCTCTCTGCTTCTTCTGTGACAGCTACACTGGCTCCCCATATGCCAGAGAATTAAGTTTAAGATCTGCTGCATCATATATAAAGCACTAAATGACAAAGGACTTAGCTATTTTGCAGAAGAACTCCTCCCTTATAAGCAGAGCAGATCCTTACTCTCAGGAGAAAAATCCCTACTCATCACCCCCTGTTTTAGGAAGTCTTGCACCCGGGGCAAGACCTTTTTATCTCTGCAAGTGCACTAATCTCCTTACTTTTAGGAAACTTCTGAAAATTCAACTGTTTCACAACTGATACACTGGACCAATGCTCTATAGCGCAGAGATACCCTAAGATTCTCAGTAATCTATGTCTGCCATGCACTCCCACCCGTACTCTGCGTTCTGCGGGCCACCACCTGCTGCAGGTGCCGCGTTTCCACAGGGCGAGAACCGGGGGCCATTCATTTAAGATCCGAGCACCAACTCTCTGGATCTCGCGACCACTTGCCATCAGGAACATCCCCAATCATCTGGCCTTTAGAAGGGCAGTAAAGACCTGGCTGTTCTAGAAGCAGGAGCCTAGTATGCACCCCTCCCTCTGTACCTTAGCACAGGGACGTCCCTTTGCTGGGAAAGCCATGCACTCTACAGATCGCCTACCATAACATTACATACCCCTGAGGGGGTGATTCAGGCGCTCTATAAATCATTCATTCATTCATTCATTCATTCATTCATTGTGAGATAGTTCTGTGGTTAATACCCGACAGCAGGATTCTGTGCACCTAAGTTCCAATCCCAGGAGAAATGTAAATGCATCTTTTGCAGAGTTCTCTGTCTAGCCTACAGGCCACAGACCGTGATCCAGGAGTTGAAATTTCGCTGGATTAATATACTTATAGATGGGCCACCAGCTTAGTGCAACGAATGCAAGGACCTGCGTGCTAATTGTGTCTCACAAATTCCAAACCTTTTGAGTAGCTGCTTGCCAGCAGTGCACTAACGCTCCACAACAGCAACACGAGGGAGCTTAAAAAGCAAATTGGAATATTTTCTCTTAAAATTCACTGATGTTGCGTGAAAGTGGTGTTCAGACTAAGACCACTATAAATCCCCCTCCCCACTGCTCCATAGGCTTTCCTGCTCAGGGGCTGAAGAAGCCCCACCATAGGTAGGAATCCGTCACCACAGGTCAATGGGAGAGGTGTTCCTTGTGAATACAGACCAGGGTGTGGTATTTTACATACTGTGGCATTGTAGATACTGGCTTTGGCAATGAATCACATCAGTGTTTCATTTAGTGGGAAATTGTTGCATTGTAACCTCACTAGATAGTAATTTAACTCACTGGGAAACTGTGTACTGGGCTGAGTTGCATACTGTTGCATTGTAGACAATGGTCTGCTCCGCTTTTAGTACTTCCCATATTTTGCATTATGGATATCGGCCTGAAGATAATGTATATTACACATGGAGGCATTGTAAACATGTGCTTGATTGGAACTTAAGTGTTAACTTCTTGAAAATCAAGTGTAAACCGAAATTAGCTTGTTTAGCTTTACATAATGAATTACTATGGACATTGACCTTGCATAGCACATTATTTACTGACAGAGTGGAAACTGATTTGGGGATAGTACTTTAAACCCTAGAGCAATGCAGATACTGGGCTGGTTTCGTTTCTTTGCATACGAGGTTGCTGCAAATACTAGTTTTGGGGTTGTACTTTACACACAGTGGCATTATGGGTATTAGCCCCGGAGTGAAGCTGGAACTGCTGGGGCACTGCAGAGACTGACCTGCAGATGGTGCTTCACATACAGGGTCATTGTGGTTACTGGCCTGGTGACTAGTCTTTACTCAATGTGGCATTGCGGATACGTACCAAGGGACCACGTGTCACACAGTGTGGCATTATGGACATGTTTTGCGAGTCTGCTTTACAATACTGAGGCATTATGGGTTTGGGCTGGGAAGACACCTTGAGAATTGTGGATAGTGGCCTGAATAAGTTGCTTTACAGATTGGGCTTGTATAGGCCTTATGATTGAGCTTCACCTACTGAGATACTGTGAAAACTATCCTACTGTGCTTTACATACACAGATATTGTGGTGAATATCAGGGCTTTGCATTCTGTGGAATTATTGGTACTGGACTAGTGACTGTGCTGTAGGACTAAAAGGCATTGTGGATACTGGCCTGGCTATGGTTCTTTATAATAAGAATCGGGGGTGGAAGTTATGTGTCGAGTTCACTCCACCTCCACTTCGTAGACATCCATAATCAAAGGAGAGTGAGCCCTGTGATTTGCATGAGGCCTGGATATAATCAGAATTGCCTCGAAGCCCTCAACCAATCTTGGCCATTGGTGGTGTAAGGTAAACACAACTATGGTGTGTTATTGGGCAGAGTCATCATTGGGTTCGCACCTAGGTACTTGCTTCCCCAGGTGAGTACCGCCTCCATCCGAGGGAAAGTACTGGTGGGATCCATGTGGTGTTATATAGAGAAGAGATGTGGCGCAGGGGCCAGGGCGTCTGACTCCGGAACCCGGGGCTCATGGCTAGATTGCCGGTGGCAGGTTATACCAGCACCATGTGACTCAGGGCAACAGCTCGCTAAATCTTCCCAATGGCCCTCAGCGCCCTGAAACCCTTAAGGGGGATTAGTTTGCGCTTTACAAATCCTGCGTTTATAGCTAAAATTACCTCCTGTATCTTAGAACAAATATTTAATGAAGGTGAAGTATACAGAGGTAAGATTAAAAGGTGCAGTGGTGACATTCAATGGACGTGTAAATTGTCTTTCACATCACAGATCGGTGGTCAACATGTTTCAGCCCGTGTCGTCCGTAAGTCCGTAACGGGTCCCTAACGGATGGCTTCCTGTGTTTCAACCTGTAGGCCTCTAACTCATGTGTCTTCATTACGATATGCTTTGTCGGAAAGCTACTTAGGCATTCATTGAGCCTGTATCTTGAAGTAGTGAAAAAAGAAAAGTTGATTAGAGACAGGGGCACCCAGTCGGTGCGCCTTAGCTATTGCTTTTAATAGCAAGTCATTTACTTTTACAAAAAACGAGTATTAACATATTCATTTAGATCTATGCATGAGTTTGACATTTCTAAATAAAACCATCGCATTTTATTCACCCAACTTGTTTCGCGGTACTGTGAAAGCTGCAGTCCTTTTGTGTAGAAGAACATCCTCGTATTGAATGTGGCTCTGAACTTTATATTAAAATGTACAGAAAGTAAAGATTAGGAGTATAAGTTTTAGAGGGCAAGGTGAGAAGGTTGGTTCCCTTGAGAGATTTGTTGCTAAATGGATCATCACTCTCATTGTGTTGACTTGCGATGAAGATTAATGGGTACTGCTCAACAAATGACATATGCAAGGAAGTTTTTGTAAATACCTAATTAAAGTTTCCTGTTCTGCCTTATAGGAACAGGTGAGGCGGGGTATCATGGCAACCTGCATAATGGATATAAGAAAGCGAAGCATATTTTCTTAAATGAGGACATTTGCCAGCATGTGTCAATTGCATCAGTGTTTCAAATATGTCTAACATGCTTGAAAATTTATATTCTCTAGGGTACTTAAAATATCTATTTTCACCAATTTACTTGACCCTTTCATCTCACGCCCTCATGCCATATTAAAGGCACTTTAAAAGATATGTTGTGCCTGAAGAAACGTCTGCACGATCATGCTCTCCCGACATTAATAGTAAATAATGTGTAAAAAGTGCTGTGGCGTGTATAGAGAGGGTTGCGGTACTGTACGTACTGGAGTGCCTGTCTCTTATCGTTAGTGCATGTATGCAGCACGTTTCAAGTGGTATACTGTGCCCAAAGGGATTAGTGTAGTATTGTTAATCGAGAAGGCTCCATTCAGCACATGGCGCTTACCGGCATGTCCATCTCATGTTGTAAGGGCATATATGTACCACGTTTAAAAAGGGAAATCTGCGCTCAGTGGGGTTACAATGGGGCATATTAGCAACAAATTGCCTCCTATCGCTGGATTCTATCGCGGAGATAACGCAGTATTAACAACGTTTATCTCCACGGCGATAAAGAATCCATCGATAGCGGCGAATCCCATCTTTAATGTGAGATTTCCAGCGATAAAAAACCTATCGCTAAGGGAAATCTCGCTAATAGGCAGGTGGGAACTTAGCCATAGAATACACCTATTCTAACAAAAAATTAACAAATGAATGTGTCCGTCTGTAACGTAACTGGTGCTCATGTAAAGCGCTCTGATACCTCCGGGTCTAGTTAGCGCTATATAAAACTCTCACAAAAAAAAACTCTTTGTACATGCCCCAGCACTTTTTTACTTATACATTGTTTACTCTTAATGTCGGGAGAGGGCCCTGAGGACATGAGATGAAAGGGACGAGTAAATTGGTGAAAAGAGATGCTTTAAGCACGCCCAGAGGATATTAATTTTCAAGCTTGATAGGCATATTAGAAATCCTGCATGCAACTGACACATGCCGGCTAATTCTCTCATTTAAGAAAATATGTTTCACTTTATTATATCCATTATACAGGTTGACACGATACCCCGCCTCATCTGTTCCTATGAGGTAGAACAGGAAACTTTAATAGGTATTTGCATAAACTTCCTTGCATATATCACTTCTTGAGGGGTACCCATTAATCTTCATTGCAAGTCAACACAATGAGAGTGATGATCCAATTTGCTAAAATTTCTCAAGGGAACCAACCTTCTCAACTTACCCCCTACAACCTATACCTCTACACTTTACGTTCTCTACATTTTAATGCAACATTCAGAGCCACATTCAAGATGAGGCTGTTCTTCTATTCGAAAGGAGTGCAGCTTACACAGTACCACAAAACATGTTGGGTCAATGAAATGCGATGGTTTTATTCTGAAATTTCAAACTCATGCATAGATCTAAATGAATATGTCTATACTTGAGTTTGAGATAGTAAATTACTTATTATTAAAAGCAATGGGTAAGGTGCACCAACTGGGTGCCCCTGTCTCTAATCAACTTTTCTTTTTTTTTTTAATCAACTTCAAGATATAGGCTCAATAAAAGCCCAAGTAGCATTCCAACAAAGTTTATTGGAATAAAGACACGTGAGAAGGAGACTTACAGGTCTAGAGACAAGAAGCCATCAGTTAGGGACCTGTTGAACCTTGATTTTGGTCCTGACGAAAGCCCAGACCCTTACGGGTGACAGGACAATTTGCATGTCCGTTGAATGTCACCACTTCAATTTCTAATCTTGGCCCTGTATACTTCACCTTATTTGAATATTTGTTTTAAGATACAGGAGGTAATTTTAGATATAACACCACACGGATCCCACCAGTACTTACCCTCAGATGGAGGTGGAACTCACCTAGGGAAGCGAGTACGTGGGTGCGAAACTCAATGATGACACATCCAGAAAACCCATCATAGTGGTGATTACATTACACCACCAGCGGCCAAGATTGGATAAGGGTTTCGGGTCAATTCTAAATATCTCCAGACCCCATGGAACCCACAGGGCTCCCTTTCATTTGATTATTGGTCTTTATACACTGGTGGATCGGAATATGTCATTAGTTGTCCTTTGGAGGTCCATCTGCATTCTATTAATTTATAAACACTGCATTTTATAAATCATGCTTTAAAATGCACTGCTCAGCCAATTTTTCCATACTTTTCTTAGGGGCAATAATCCTCTTTAGTCCATAAGGCCAGTGCCTTGCCTGCTCACCAGGCCAGTCTGGGTCTGCAATGAAACAGTTTTCCGACCAGGGCCGGTTCGCATTCTCATTACTCCTTCGTCCCTCTCGCTGTGATAACTCACTTAGTGAGGCTCCTGTGCCTCAAATCACAACCCTTTCCCACATATATACCCCCGCCCCCTTTTTGTGCTTCGAATCTATGGGCAGGCGCAGTTCTAGTGCTCCAGTATCTTGTTACGGCTCCTACATTGCCGTGTGGAGGCGGCTGGTATGAGAGCCCGGTGGACCGATAGTCAGCAGGCTGGATCCTTGTGGCCTGCTGTGCCACCCAGGCCTGCCAAGTATCACGCATCAGGCGGGACGCTAATGCATTTCAGTGTGGTGTTCCCACATCACCGCACTGAAATGCATTGTCACGCATTTTTGCCACTGACCGCACTCTGCCTGCAGACAGCGCTGAAACTGGCTTCCTATGCCAGGTACTAGCGCGCCCTGGTACATCTGACACCTGTGCGTGCGCCTGGCCCGGCCGGCAGATTTCACTTGCCAGCACTGGCTCAGTAACAGTTAAAAATCTCAGTGCCGTACTACAATGTTACAATATGTCCTCTGCTGCCTGGAGACCCGGGCGTGGCCTGCCCTCAGCAGAGTCGTTGCGTTACAGGCTCTGTGGCGCCGTGGTGGGAGGATGTGACCTCACGTCACTCAGAAGCGGCGGGGCCGGGGCTGGGGTTGGACTCGACTGGCACGGAGACTCTCTGTGCACCTGCTGCTGCTGAGCCTCATGGTTCCAGTAGGGCATTTGCTGCGAGAGTAGTTGCGGCCACGAGACAGACCTTTCGAATTGCTGCTCGCACCCTCAAAGTAAGTGAGTCCCTCTAAAGTAATCTCTCACTGCTGAATTAGTTTGATACATAACTTCCGCCTGTGCATCTCCAAGAGACACGTGTATTTATCAGGGGTGTTTATGTTGCTTCACACTCGTGAGCACACCTCTGAGGCACGACTACATGGGGGCTGTGTTTACCTCCCCACCCGCCTGCTAAATATACAGCGGGCTCGTAATAGCTGCCGGCACGTCTTTGTGAAAAAGGCCTCACTAACTCCACACCGCCTTCTGGCAGAAATCAGCTTATTTTTACAGTCTGCCTTTGATTGACAGCAGAGTCCCCAGAGTGTGAAAGAGCACGGATGGGCGCGAATCCTGCCAGAATGTTCTGCACGTACTTGAGGGAGGAGCAGAGACTAATGTAAATACACCCATAAAAGCTCTTATTCGCCAATCAGGTCACCCGATGGTTACTTGACCTGGGATCTCTACTATCCTGACCTACTCACTGTCAGTACCGGAAGAGATATTTGTAAAGCTTCTCCCCTGCCTTGTAATCCCGCCACCGACCATCCGACAGGTGGTCCGCCAGAGGAATTATTAATTGCTGCTGCTGAAGAGGACACAGAACGGTGCCAGAGAGAGCCCTTTAAATCAGCTGGGCTTCTCCCTGCCTGCAGAAACTAATTTATTAAGTGTTGCAGTGAACTGTTGTATTGTTTTAGTTGGGGGGAAGGGTAGGTGCTGTGGACTCTCTGGCTCAGGCTGGCACGGATGGCAGCCGGGCTAACAGCACGCAATAATAGAAGTCATTAAGTGTCATTACCAGCCAGAATACAGCACTTCTCGCAGTGAAGACATGCTGTTTAGCTCCGGTGATGTCTCTGCTCAACTGAAGCCTGCTGTTGCAACCTGTGCCCCCTTGTGTCCTGCCCAGCCAACCAAGTAAGTCAAAGTGGTGAAGCGCTCTGACCGGTACATGCAGAAGCACTTCTTTACAGGCAGCCGGCAGGTGAGTCTACAGGCTCTGTGTGTCCCGTTCAGTTGATCTCTGCAGCATTTCCTTATCAATACAAGGCAGCAATGCAAGTTAGTGCACACCATTCATTTCAGAATGAGCCTGCCCAGGAGTTTATTTGTTCACGCACAGGACGAATTGTATTCATGTTGTAAGTGCGATAAAGTATGTCTGGCAATTTCCAGCTCAGTGCAGCTGTAACTACAGAGGAACAGAAGTTTGTCCTTCTTGGCTCAGTAGTGGTAGTTACTTCTACATTATAGTGCTACGAGGAGCCAGTCTGCGACTGTAAGTACATGAATATGCAAATTGTTGCATATAGTATAAGATAAAGAAAGAAAGAAAGGGAGGTCCCCTAGTAATCCAATCAGGGACAGGGGGAACAAATAGAAAGCAAAGACGTCCCTCACAACAATATGATAAAATCACAAACTAAACAATGATGGTGGTCAAGAAATTACTAATATGAGAGGACATGACAGTTATTTGATATCATAAAGTCAACAATAAAATCTTCAAAAAAGCATACGTTTGCATTGGGTATTTATTAGATATGATTATGTACACAGTAACATATAAAAACGATATCATATAAAAAATTTCATTAAAAATAGATCATTATGAGAAAACAATTGTCGACGCAGCGTTTCGGTGTGAAATGAACACCTTCAGGGCAGTTTTATAAATGGTAAAAAACATACATTTCTTATCATATACATGTTGACCTCATGATTCAATTAAACAAACATCATGTTTTTGGAAAAATTTAACATTTCAAGTGTCCTTCAAAACCACCAGCACAGCCAGGACAATATACACAATATGAACAATTCTACATCATTTTGACATATAAACAGTAGTAGTTACAATAGTTTTTATACAAAAAAAATTCCACATGGAAAAAAATTGAAGAAAAAATATTTGAGTTGCAACATACCCGACAATAGCGAAGATGCTGTTAGGTTTCAATTTAACTAACACATCTGGAGATTTGTCTTGTTGCGGTATAAAATCAGAGAGAGGGAAATGATGATCACCTCTTCATTAAAAACATTAATTTGGAAGAGAAGTACAAATTTCATTTAAAGAATGTCCTCAGATGAATTACTACAGTATGTCATATCTATTAGTCAATAAAGTTAGATGGCATACCTTATGGTGCAAGGTATTCACAATGTAAATATGTATACTGGTGCCACCGTTAGACCAACGGGATGCTGCAAAAACCAAATATTCAGTATTTAGTATCCCTATTAATACTTGGCATTACGCTCCGTTTTCCAATACATGTTTATCATTGCTTAATGATGAATGTTAATGCCATAATGACAAGGAGAACATTTCCTAATAGTATCAATAAAGTTTTAATTTTTTTTTATAAAAAATTAACACCCTGCCTATTTAGCATCACTTGATATCGACAAGTTGTAGATGTAATGAAAAGTAGGCGTATAAAAACTGTTCCGGTCAGAAAACCCCTTTTTTTATTCTGATCCAGAAACTGACACGCCATAATAAAGAGGGGAGTATAGGATACTAATATATTAGTTTCATCAAAATAAATACTTGGCATTATATTCTCTAATATATGTTTATCATTACAAAACACATTGTTGAATGATGAATGTTAAAGACATAACGACAAAGAGAACACTTCCCAGGAGTATAAATAAATTTTATACTAAACATCATAGACCCAAAAAAATTTATAAAAAAAAAAAAAGTGAATGCCTTGCCTCGTCAACATCACGTGATATCGACACGTTGCTGATGCACTGAGAGGTAGGAGTATATAAACAGCTCCAGTTAGAAAACCTTTTTTATCTTAACCAGGAAGCTGTATACTGGTTGCAGGGAGGCCGCGGTTATTTAATCAGGTATGTGCCCTAAAATAGCAATGGCATACTCTGAGCTATGGTACACATTGCAGTATTTCTTTTTAACAGCATCCATTACGCTCCATGTCCAAGAAACGGCAGTATTAATTATGCGCTCTATGTTACAACGGCCCCGGCTGAGCCGCCGTGCTTGCCGCGGTAACATTTGAATATTTACGAAGCATTATTGAGCTGCTTTAATGAGGCGAGAAGGTTCTGACTTTATATTTGAAAACTGTAATGAGTGGGGTTCTACAACTTTGCCGGTATTTATAACTTTGCCCGTAATACAACAATAGATACTGGTATCTCCAAGTATAAACTATTAAAATATCCAGGGAATCGACTAATTAGTCGTGTTTGCGGTCAACATGCTTAATTGTTTATTATTGAATTTTAGCACGTAGTGATAATACACAAGGCCATAGTACCCAAGAAGCGGCAGTATCAACTATGCTCTTCATGTTAAAACAGCATCGGCCAAGCCGGCTTGCTCATCCCAGATATATTTGGTCATCTATGGAACATGATCGAGTTGTTTTACTTGGGCAAGAAGGCACTGACTCTACATTTGAAAATTGTAATGAGTGGGATATTCATAATTGTGCCCGTAACATAACAGATTCGGAACCCACAACTGTAAACTATTAAAATATTCAGTGGCTAAATGCCTATTTTATCGCTGTAATGTGACAGTGGGTAACATTCCTTTTTAAGAGTTCCTCTTAAAAGGGTTTAGTGCAGGTTTTCCCCACCCACTCACTACCAGTGCATACATTTTATTAAAAATAAAAAAGGGGGGGATGTTCTCTTACTTGAATGGGAGACATCAAACAAAACTAGATGCAGACCGATGTTAAATCGTCATAAAAGAAAAATGTTTTATAGCATTAGAAAAGTTAGGAGCCATCTTGCTTTGATGCTTAAATGAATGTGCATAGCATAAATTATCTTTCAATTACATTTTAAAATAACATAACCGTAAAATGCTATCCTAATATAGATGGTTAATCAAAAGCCAGCAAAAACGGATGTATAGTAACCCACTAATGGGACGACCTATAAAAAGAAGGCACATCAGCCTAAACTGCAGAATACCAATCACCATACACCGGTTGGCATTACGAAGTTCTTATTAATTCGGTAAGATTCTGTGGTTTTCAATTTACATGTGGAACCTCTGGGCATAACTCTAATAGGGATAATAATAAATACTGAATATTTGGTTTTTGCAGCATCCCGATCCTATAGACCAACGGTGGCACCAGTATACATATTTACATTGTGAATACCTTGCACCATAAGGTATGCCATCTAACTTTATTGACTAATAGATATGACATACTATAGTAAATTATCTGAGGACATTCTGTAAATGAAATTTGTACTTCTCTTCCAAATGAAGGTTTTTAATGAAGAAGTGATCATCATTTCCCTCTCTCTGATTTTATACCGCAACACGACAAATCTCCAGATGTTTTAGTTAAATTGAAACCTAACAGCATCTTCGCTATTGTTAGGTATGTTGCAACTCAAATATTTTTTCTTCAATTTTTTTCCAAGTGGAATTTTTTTTGTATCAAAACAATTGTAACTACTACTGTTTATATGTCAAAATGATGTAGAATTGTTCATATTGTGTATATTGTCCTTGCTGTGCTGGTGGTTTTTAAGGACACTTGAAATATTAAATTTTTCAAAAAAACATGATGTTTGTTTAATTGAATCATGATGTCAACATGTATATGATAATAATTGTATGTTTTTTACCATTTAGAAAACAGTCCTGAAGAAGGTGTTCATTTCACACCGAAACGCTGCGTCGACAATTGGCTTCTCATAATGATGTATTTTTAATGAAATGTTTTTATATGATATTGTTTTTATATGTTACTGTGTACATAATCATATCTAATAAATACCCAATGCAAAAGTATGATTTTTTCAAGATTTTATTGTTGACTTTATGATATCAAATAACTGTTATGTCCTCTCATATTAGTAATTTCTTGACCACTAGCATTGTTTAGTTTGTGATTTTATCATATTGTTATGAGGGACGTCTTTGCTTTCTATAGTATAAGATAGCCTGCCACAAAAACTGCAGACATTTAGAGCGCATTATAAAGCAAGTGTAAACTTTCATTTCATAGGGTTAGCTCCAGTTGCAAGATATTATTAGAACTTCGCGTGTAAAATTTTGGATATGTCTCTTTCCATGCACCTTATTACGTGGTTTTACTCGTGAGAAAGTGTTACTCTAAGTGTCACACATTTGGTAGTTAAATGTCATTCATAAGTCCACTAATACCATGGACATGCCACACATAAGAAAAAAACTTGGCTGCCTAATATTGCACTCATACAATCTGTCTCCGGTTAGTGCCCTCCAATTTCTTGTAGTTCGCAGCAGTTTTAAAATCTTCTTAGAGTTTCTCTTTGCTCAGTTGGGTGTAATTTCTTATAGTTATATGTTTTACTTGTCTAAATTGCTTGATTTTGCTCGCTAGAAAGTGTCACTCATAGTCGTTGAAATGTCACTCATAATTACAGAGACATTATGAAAATGTCACATATAGCAATCGCAAACCTTGGCAGCTATGGCCACCGTACCAGGGAGGCGACTCTTGTGCTGGTAGCGGGAGCCGGCAGTGAGTATGGTGAGTGAAAGAGGTGGTATCTGCCTGAGCCTCCTCCCTTCACCCTTCTTGTGCGCCTGGCCCACAGGTCTACTGTGCTTGCCTCCGGCCAGCTGGGAGGCATGTCTTGGTTTGCCGGGGAGCCAGAGACTCCTCTGCAACTGTTGGCTGGTTGTATTGCTGAGACTAAGTGCTATAAATGGCGACTCCAGCTCTATTTCTTTCTTTCTTGAGAGTTTTCATGCTTCCAATGGCTCAGCATCTGCATCGCAGAGCATGCAGGCCAGGAGCGGCTTTCTCGAGGGCCAGGTGCAGACTTTGTTGCACGGCAGAGCCTCTCTGTTCCTGCTTTTGGTGCAGCAGGTAGAGGAGGCGTGTGCTCAGAATTCCCTGAGCTGCTGGGCACCTGTGGAGGCCACACATGAAGTATAAATTGAAATATTAAAATTATGAAACACTCTGCCTGCCCCTGCATTGCCACGCTTCGGCGTTATCTGCCTTGTAAGTTCGGCGGTGATGGTGGCAGGTGGTGGCAGTCCTGAGGGTGGCTAAGCTCCAGCAGAGGACGTGGATGTAAGGGCTTTTGTCTGGAGGCTAGAGCTGTCGGAGCTATTGTGGAGATCGTGGTGAAGTACAGGCTGCCACCCCTGCATCTCTGCCGTGTATCCTAGGAGAAAACCAGGAAGCAGCCTAGAGCTGCAGCTCAATGGTGGAGGCGCTTGTCTGTGGTTTTATGGCCACCTTAAGGCCTGGGGTTCGGGTCCTGTCAAGGGAATTAAGGCGTTCTTTATAAGGAGGGAGTTTCAGGCTGAACTGGCGTTTCATCTTAAGCCATGGGCCTTGGCTGCTTGGGCACGGTCAGGTGCAGTTAGTGTCACAGACCCCTCTCATACCTGAGTTCCCACCGGTGGCAAAGTGTCAGTTGGTCTTCCTTGCAGTCATGTGTATTGAAGTCTGTGATTTTCTGTTTCTATTTCCTGGATTATCAGTCGGAGATAGGTATGCGACTCCCTTACACATGATCAGGTGCTTCTACTTCTACTTGCTGCTTGTTGTATGGCCTGATGCGGGGAACAGTAGTGTCTGTGACTTTTCTACTATTTGTGCCGGTGGAGACATTGAGATACTGGTCATGCCTGTAGGTAAGTAGCCGGGTGAAGCCCTAATCCTTGATTGATGTGTTGGGTGTTAGAGAGTTGCTTGGAGCCTAGTGATAATAGTCTTATGCTCTCAAACTGAAGTTTAAGGGACTGCGGTACCTCCATGCGCTGATGGCCCTTCTTATTATATTTTGGGCTCCAATGACGCCCTAATATGTTGCTTTTATGTGTTTGCTGCATGTATTCTGTGTTTCATGGCCTTCT
This sequence comes from Triturus cristatus, assembly GCF_964204655.1. Lineage (NCBI taxonomy): Eukaryota > Metazoa > Chordata > Amphibia > Caudata > Salamandridae > Triturus > Triturus cristatus. The sequence goes on from NC_140590.1 coordinate 565,830,750, forward strand.
AAGGTTCAGTGGGAAATTAGGTCTTGCGGCTGGTGTTGGATCTGAGGCCCGTCAGCGAATGGGTGGCGATCACACTTTCAAGATGCTGTGCTTATGGCTGCTCATTCCACTGGTGTCGCCGGGGCCCGGGAGACTTCATGGCAGAGATCGGCCTTTAGGATTCGTCTTCACATTTCTGACATAGGTTTATGAGGTTGCTATAAGGTTACACATCATTTCCGGTCCTGGGTTTTCCGTTCAGTCCGCTCCCCGAGTGTTGGCCAAAGTTTTTACTGTTCTTCCCTGTATGCCTGTATGCCCGGCCGGAAGTCTGCAGTGCCTTCCATTGGCCAGGGTGAGCATGACTTGGTGCCGAGGGCTGGGTCACTCACCCGGAGGTCTGCGGTGCTTTTCTTCAGCCCGGGGGAGAGTGTCTAGGTTGCTAGAAGCATCTAGCAAGTGGGTGTAGCGCGGCGGGCCACGTGGGAGAAGGCCGCAGCAGTGCTTCGAATAATGTGAGTCACACACTTTAATTATATGTTGGCTGGAAGACCCCGAGCGGTCTTCGGCCGTTTATTTATCCCATCGGGTCGAGCCCGCCCCGAGGGCTGTGTGAATGAATGTTTTGTGCAACAGTGTATGGGAGAGCCCGGGTGGCTCTCTACATCCCTCCTTTCTTTTAGTGATGGAGCCTTAGGTACTTCAGGCTCAGGGAGAGGTACACACAAAGTTCTTCAGTCTTTGGCTAGGCGCAGGGTTCGGCCGGAGACCATACCTCTGGCTCCGGGAGCTGGAACTAACCACTGCGTCTGCTGCGGTGTTTGGTGTTGACCTTGTTATCACATCTAGACTGAGTCGATCGGTCCCAGGGCTAGCCTCTTCCGGACCCACTTGCGAGATACCTGGTGAAGAATTCTGCAAATCTGGCGAGCCAGGTGGGGTGAGACTTGAAGTGTCTTCGAGACTTTCGGTCTCTTCTTGGCCCGAACCTTGACTGTCGATCTTTCTGAAACTAGACACATTCCTCATGACCGATTGCTGGCCACGTTGGGCAGTGACCATTGTTCCTTGGACATTCACCACAGTACACTCTTCCAGCTCATCGGGCGTCCTGAACTTCCAGCTGGGGTGCTTGTCTTTGACCACTACACGGTCTCCTGCTCTCAGCTGTGGCTCTCTAGCTCGGCGGGCTTCGCTCACCTTTTGGTTTGTCATGGCTCTTCTCACTTGGACAGCATCGTTGTCCCGTTCCAGGGGCATCCACAAGGGATCTGTTAGGATGCTATCACGAGGTGGTCTCTTGAAGAGCAGGTGCGAAGGAGCACACTTGGTCGTGCTGTGTGGTGTTTGCCAGTAGGCATCAAGGAACTGATCTAGTGCGGTTTCCGTACCGCTCACCTTGGTCCACTGCGATGCGTAGGGCTCAATTAAGTGTCCGCATGAGGCGCTCCACTTCCCCATTGGCTTGAGACCACAGCGGGGTGATCTTCCGGTGATGGATTGCCTTTTGGTCCAGGTATTCTTGGAATTCTCGACCTTGGAATGGTGGCCTGTTGTCTGTCCGAACTTCTTCTGGTAAGCCCATGAGTGCAAATGTCTTGTTTAGGACTCTTTGGACATGTGCAAATGCCGTTGATGCCACTATCTCTACTATGGGGAACTTCGAGAACGAATCAACCATCACCAACATGATGTGCCCATCCGGGAAGCTTCCGAAATCCAGACTGATTTTGGTCCACGGTGTGTTGCTGGCTTCTTTAGTAATCACCGGTGCCGGCACCGGATCCCCTCCTGTGATGGTGAAGGCATGGCACTGCCTCACCATTTCCTCCACCATAGCATCCATTGCCGGGAAACATACTTTGTTCCTCAACCGGGCCTTTGTCTTGGCCATTCCTTGTTGTCCAACATGCGCCAGCCGGAGTATCCGACTCTGCAGTCTTTCCGGGATCACGATCACATGTCCTCGCAGGATGACTCCCTGTTCTCCTACACTCAGTTTATGATGCACCTGCCAAATTTGTTAATGAGCATGACTCACTTCCGCCCTGAGAGTTCGGGCTCCATCCATGAAATGCTGCCATCCTTTGTCCATCAGTGCCGTCTTTACTCGGGACAGTGTTTCATCTTCGGTGGTGGCGCGGCCGATTTCTTCAGGAGTCATGGTCACAGGGCACGCTCCTTGCGAGACCATCTTCACAAAATCCTCAGACTGGGACGCATCAGTCTACGTTTCCTGAGCCAACATAGATTCTGGGTGGCGTGAGAGGTAGTCTGCCGGGTTGTGGGCCCCAGGACGAAAAATGATTTTGAAGTTGTAGGACTGCAGCTGCACCGGCCATCGCTCTGTCCGCGGAGGTGCTAGCCTGGATGATCCCCCAAAGAGCGGGAGTAGGGGCTTGTGGTCCGTTACCACTCGGAATTTCTGGCCACACAGATACAGGTGAAAATGTTGACACGCCCATTTTATCGCTAGGGCCTCCCTCTCGATTTGGGCACATCTTGTTTCTGTGTCTGTAAGAGCCTTACTGGCGTACGCTACCGGTCTCCAGGTTTCTGGGCTGTTCTCCTGATCAGTTCAGTACGCCGACCCGGGTGAAAGTAGGCCATTACTGTCTTGTCCAGCAGGGCTGCCTTGATGTTGTGAAATGCCGCTTTGGTGGCTACGGTCCACTCCCACTTGCGGTCACTGCGTGTGAGAGCCCGGAGTGGTTCAGACAGGGCAGCGAGGTTCGGAATGAATCTTCCGCAGTATGTGGCCATGCCAAGAAAACTCCTCACTTCAGTGGTGGTTTTTTGGGATTTGCGGCTTTCTTGGGGTCCACTTGTAGTCCATCTCTTGTGAAAGTGTACCCAAAGAAATCAACTGATTCTTGGTAGAACAGACACTTTGCCTTGTGAAGAGTCAGCCCGCTGTCTTCCAGTCTCTTCAGGGTGGCCCAGAGGTGAGTGTGGTGATCTTCTAGGGTGACCGAGAACACCAGGATGTCATCACTGAGGTTTATTACGCCCTGCAGCCCCGACAGTGTTTCCCTGATGGTGTTTTGGAAGTCTTCAGCTGCCGATGACACCCCAAAGCTGAGTCTCTTGTACCTCCGGAGGCCAACATGTGTAGAGAATGTAGTGATGTATCTACTCTCAGGTTCAAGTTCCAGCTGGTGGTATCCCGCATTCAGATCTAGTTTCGAGAACTACTTGGCTCCATTCAGGTCTGCCACTATGTCGTCCATGGTGGGCGTACTGTGGTGCTCCCTCTTGACTGCCGCATTAGGTAATCGCATATCCACACAGAGCCGGATGGATCCAGGCTGCTTGGATTTGGGAGCGACGACCAGCGGGGACACCCACGGAGTGGGGCGGAGACTTTTTCGATCACGTCAAGGTCCTCGAGCTTCTTCAGCTCCTCCTCCACCTGTGGGCGGAGATTGAACTGCACTCTCCTGTGCCTTAGGGCGACCAATCTCTCCATGGGGTTGATGTGGAGTTTAAACCTCTTTCCCTTGAGTTTTCCTAGTCCAATAAACAGTGCCGGAAACTCCGCCACAATGGCTTCGGCATGGGAGTCATCGATCTGGTGGGTGAAAAAGACTAGCCCCAGGTCTTCGGCTGTATGGCAGCTGAGCAGCGTGCCTTTCCTTCCTTCTGTGATGTGGAACCTGGTCTCCGTGGTGTGCTTTCCGCTGACCAGTTTCGTGTGAATGACCACTCGAAGGGGGAGTGGATCCGTCCCTCCGTAGGTGTAGATCCGGGCCTTCGAGGGTGCAAGTGGTGACCGTGGCGACAGGCCGTCATACTGCTCCGAATCCATCACATTGACAGACGCACCTGTGTTGATGAGGGCCTGGACAGCCATCCCTTCCACCGAGATGGAGCACATGGGTGGTGGCCTTCGGCGATTGCCGGTCCTGCTGACATACGACACGACGAAAGCTTCGTAGTCATCATCGTTCTCGAGCGCAAGGCAGCGTTCCTGTTGTTGTGTCTCACTTGTCGATGGCGGGTCATCGATGGAGACCTGGCGGAGGCGTTGCGACATGCCCCGTGGCCTCGACGTGGCTTGCCTAGACTGACCACTGCGGCACACCTTGGCAAAATGATTGATCTTGCCGCACCGGGAGCACGTCTTCCCTTTCGGCCCGCAGACAGCCGTCACTGGGTGCTCCTCAACACAGTAGACGAATTGCCCTCCGGGCTGTACCCATGGTGCTTGGCGAGTCACGTTGGGGCACTGTTGGATGGCCTCGACCTTCTCTTCCTTGACGGACACGTGCCTGGACGTATGTGGTGCAGTGACAGGCGTGTGAAGGACAGCCTCCATTTCCTGAGCCCTCACATCCGATAGTTCGTGCGACCGAGCCAAGACGAGGATTTCGTCCAGCGAGATCCCTGGTTGACAAAGGATCAGCTTCCACAGGAGTTTGGAACGGCATCCGAGGACTATCTGGTCCCTTATCTCTTCCCTATGATCCGTGAAGGTGCACATGCTGGCCAGCCGGCGCAGCAGTGCATAGAACATGTCGAACTTGAACCGTCTGAACTTGAACTTTTCGATGTCGGGGTTAAGTTGAGTGTCAAAATGCCTGTTGAGAGCGGCCGCCTCATAGTCATCGTCTTCACCCGTGTTGGGGAGCGTCTCGAAGAGGTTGTAGATCTCTGTCCCTCAGTAGTAGATGAGCAGCGATCTCTTCACCGTGCCATCGGTCTCCCTAGTGCCCTTGAAGTAGTGATTAAGGCGACCGACCCACGCTTTCCATCGTGGGGCCGCCGTGGCAGGGTCCGCCGTCTCGCTGAACGGTGGCAGTGGGGCGATGGCCGTGTGACTGTGGCCTGGGGGTGGAGTGTTGGCACCCCTGACTGGATTGTTCCCTCCAGCCTGCTGAGCCGCGGCGCCGTCTGGAGGCGGGTTGCTCATGGTGCCTGGTTGCTGGTGCGGCGGCGCAGTCCTGGTGCAAGGAGCCTGTGGGGAGCATGCGCGCTGACATGTGGCCATGTACAGATGGCTGCAGCTGACCTCTGGGCCCAGTGAATGCAGGCGAGATGGCGTTGATGCCTTGAAGGGTTATGGGTTAGGTGGCTTGGTCTTCCAAATGGGGCAAAGACTGCAAACGCCCTGCCTGTGTGCTGAAAGTGAGAGCCCAGGTGATGAACGTGGGGGGCGTGACCTCTGATGTGTCTGGTAATCCTCCTTTGTGAGTGCATACTCTTCCCCCCCTCTCTGCTGCACTGCAGCACAGGCAGTAGCAGGGCAGGGGGGCCTGGGACTAGACGTATTCCCTGGAGTCCAGACAGCTTCAGTTGGGGCAGTGGGCAGGCAGGCGCCGATGCATGGCAAAGCAGAGCCGCACAGCGTCACAGTCGGGGAAGCCCTTTTACGGGCCTGGCACTCACCCATGATGACATCACTAGCGTTCAGCGCACACCATCGGCTGAACACGCTACCACAGCTCCGGGAATGCATGTGGGCAGTTGCGAGAGCAGCGGCAGAGACCGCTGGGCGGCCTGCGTCTCCGTTGCTGGGAGCAGCGGCAGGGCAAGGAGGTGAGCCCGGACCACCGGCAGTGACGTGCAGAGGAGCGGGCAGATTCCCTGGAGGCAGATGCGGAGCATCGCGGGTGGGCTCCGGTGGCGCTCCGTCAACCGATGACCAGGAGGAGGGCACGCGTGGAGCACAACCGGCCTCGTTGCCAATGTAGCGTGGCAGGCCACGTGGGTGAAGGCCGCAGCAGCGCTTCGAATAATGTAAGTCATACACTTTAATTATATGTTGGCTGGAAGACCCCGAGCGGTCTTCGGCCGTTTATTTATCCCCTCGGGTCGAGCCCGCCCCGAGGGGTGTGTGGATGCATGTTATGTGCAACAGTGTATGGGAGAGCCCGGGTGGCTCTCTACAGTGGGTTCACTTCGTTTGGAGAGGGAAAGTTAAATTACTTACAGCATTCTGCCGGCTGGTTTTCTCGGTCTGTTACTGTATACATGTCAGCTGGTGATTGGCCAGGCAGGATATGGGCCTCTAATTACGGGTTGGTCTGTTTCATCTGCAGGGGATTTCCTTCTTCCCTTTTCTGCCCGACTGTGTGCTCAAGGAAGCCTCTCTTTCCCTGACTTGTTTTCCAGTGTAGCCAGTGCTGGCTCTTCTGTCATCTCATGGCTTCTTAAGTGTATGAGAGGAAGTCGCAGCTGGCTCTGACCCAGGATCATGTTTTCTTTAGGGGACCGGTTCCAGACGTTGGGAGCATTGTAACATTGTCTGTCTCAAGGGTGTTAATGATTCGGTCACATCTGAGACTTGTTGTCGGCACATGTTTGGGGGGTGTGTCCCTGGAAGAGGTGCTTGACGATCTGGCTGCTACGTTTCAATTATACAGGTTTTGTCCTGCCTTCAGCCTGTGATTTAGGAGATTCAGAGGGGACTGGGCTGGTAGCTGATGGCTTCCTACCTCCTGGATTGGGGGGAGGTTTCCTTGTGCCCTCCCGACCCGATGATGTTCTCTACGGATAGCAGTGAGCAGGGTTGGCTTTAGCACTGGTGGCACCCAGTACGACAGTGTTTATTGGCGGCCCCCCCAATGATCACCTCCACCATGGATTCCCTCACTACCACCCTTTAACGGTGTGCCTCAAGTCTCCATAGCCGCTCTCTCACATGCATTTAATTAGTTGCATAGCGCCGCCACCACTCATACCAGTGTCGGGTATCAAAGCTCTTCCCATCACACAAACTACACAGAGACAATCAATCATAGGTGTGTACATCAGTGTATAGGAAATGTTAAATAAGACAGAGGACTATATGGTTTAGGAGTCACATGTCATCCATACTGGTAGTCAGGATAGTTTAAGAGTGCTTGGTCTGGAGAAGCACAAACTAAGAATTTAAAACATAACACCATGGTTGGAGCTCTCTGTAATAATCAGGCGGATTTCAATCAAAAGGAACCCTTTTTCCAACATTCGGATAACGAAAGACTGGGAAAAAAATCATAACACTCTAATCTATACCTTGCAGCTTGTATGAAGATCTTTGATGACAGTTAATAGCTCACTGTTCCAAGTTAGGATTTTAACTTATAAACGGAAAGTAACAAAAGGATCTCTAAGACAAAAGCAGTAACACACTGACCTATTTACATTATATGCACTTTGTGATCACCATGGTACACGTTCTTTGCAGCAGGCATATAAACCCACCGTGCTACCTTACTATGAGTCAAACCTTCCACTAGACAAGCCTCCAATCTCACCTGAGGAAGAACATTAATCACTGGAGTAATCTTGACATTTTTATTGTTGCCTGTAAATTGCCGTAGGCGAGGAACGGGGCAGCAGGAGCTTTTAAAACCATAATATACTTCAAGCATGATGCCCCCACCCAAGTAAGAGCCCAGTGTGGTTGCACCGCCCTAGAGCTGGCCCTGATGGCGAGAGTGATTGGGGAGCCTGGTTGGGGGCTCTCTGGGTCTGAGACCTGTGGCGTGTCTTCTATTGTGCTCGTTCTTCCACCTGAAGGGTACTGGTGGTGATTTGACTACTTCTCTTTTCCCATTGGCCGGGGTAAGGCCTTTTTCATTCTGCCGGACTTCTCCCTTGCCGAGTCCTCTGTCAATTAGCAAGGAAGGACGGGAGCTCTGTCATTGTCAGCTGTTGCTGATCAGATGTTCTGGTGGACTCAATCGTCTGTGGGGTCTCTTGGGGCAGTCTTTCTTCAACGAGTTCTGCACTGTCAGGCCGACTGCCTGAGCAGGAAGTTTTTATCTTCTCTGGACTTCTGCTTTCTCCCCAGGTGTTTGTCTAGTTGTGTTGGTTTTGCGGTCACCTTCAATTGGTTTATTTGCAAGCCATTGTGTTGCCTTCTTCTCCGGTTAGTTTTTCCGGAGGCTGGGAAGAGTTCACCTCAGGGGTGGCTGTGCTACAGTGTCCTTGGCCAGGGGGCCTTATGTTTGCATTCCCTCCATTCCTTGGGTCCAGAGGTTTCTGATTCAGGTATGGAGGGAGAGGTATCTGGTGCCTCCGGCATGGCCTCGCTCTTTCTGGTTTCCTCTTCTTCTGGAGATGAAGGTGGGACTAGAGTGGCGACTTGCTTTGGTCCTGTTCCCCCTGCTGGTTTTACGTCTCCAGGTGCAGTCGTTGGCAAAACTCAAGCTGACAGGTTAGAGATTGCACAGGGGTTTTTGCTGTGATTGAATCTCGAGACTTCTGTGTCTTCTTCTGTGCAGGCAACATTGGAAAACGTCTAAAGCTTGGTGTGGTTGGGCGAGTTTGGTTCCTCATTCTGTTTCTCTTCCTCAGGTGTTGGGGTTTTCAGTTGGGTCTTGGCCCTTCCACTCTTCTGGGTCAGTGGGCTGCTGGGATGGCAATCTGATCCCTTTTGGGTGGTCTGGTGGACGTCTGGGGCCTGGTCTCTGGGTTCTTTGAGGAATTTCTATTTTACGTTCCGTCCCACACGTGCTGTGTCTTACCTGGGATCTGCAGATGGTATTGCTGCTCTCAGTTATTCTCTATTTGGGCTATTGACAACTGTGGCCTTTGGGTACTAGGCTCTCTGTCTTGTTTCTCTCCATTATTGTGGGTGTTTGTGGACAGGATTGTGCTTCAGTTGGGCCCAGGATTTGTGCCCAAAGTGGAGTCTTTATTTCTTCTTCAGCAGGGCGTGTTTCTTCTAGTGTTATTTCCTGGCCCTCAGTCTCCTTATGCTGTGGCTCTTTTTTTTGCTTGAGGCGTGGGGGTCAGGTTGATCAGATTGATCTACTTGGAATGGGTTTTGCAGATTTGCGTCTCCTACGCTTTATTTGTGACCCTGCCCGTAACGGGGATGGTGAGCATTGGACTCACACCTTGAGCTGGTGGAACTTGTCTGTGCATCTGCTGGCTTATCCACAGTTTTGTCTGTCTTCTCTGGGGAACCAGAGGAGATTGGCTAGGGCATGTCCACTTCCATGGCTGGGGCTGGCTCTTGGGACAGTTCCTTCTACCGTGGTGACCAGTTTTTGGGTGGTCCAAAGGTTCTGGATTTGTTGGGTTCCAGGGTGTTGGCTTCTGCGTTGTTCGCAGTTTTTTTTACTGTGGTTTAAACTTGTGTTTCATGTTCTGTGCAGTTGTCCTGGTCCACTTATTGTCTTGGGTACATCTCACTAAGTGAGTCATCATGGCGAGAGGGAAGAAGGGGTAATGCCGGGTTTACTTACCAGTAATTGCATTACTCAGAACCCTTCTCTTGCTGTGATGACTCAGATTCTCCCTCCCACCCTTGTCGGCCAGTCCAGCTGTGTGGTGTTTGGGCTTGGAATGGAACAGGAAGTAAGGAGGGAGGATGGAATATTATATGTGGGAAAGGTTTGTGATTATAGGCAGAGGGGCTTCACTAAGTGAGTCATCACAGCGAGAGAAGGACTCAGAGTAATGCCATTACTGGTAAGTAAATACAGAGTTCACCCCTGCTCTCCGTGTCCAGTCCCCCGGGGGTCCAGCTGAAGGATTTAACCCCTTCAGCGCGGCGCGGATTACCACGCTGTGCTGAAGGTTCGTTGCGCGGGTGGGGCCGTGACGGAGCGGTTCCATCATCCACACAGCGTGACCGATGCGCATGACGGAACCGCTCCGTCATGCGCATCGAAAGGGTTAAAAGCATCCTCCTCGGACCAGCACTGATTGCACACCAGATACAGGTGTGGCTTTGCAGCCCAAAACTAGCTTATGGGCATTATCTGAGACCAGACTGTGATTCATTAATTATGCATTTTATAATTCGTTATTTTCATAAAATATAGCTGAAATCTTACAAACATAATCTTTTGCTAATAATAATGGCCGGTAGTGTCAAAACAAAGGAAGCAAAGGGTACACTGTTCGCTCCCAGCTCTACTTTAATATCTGAGTTTACCTCATTTCGAGGCTTGATGAAGAAACAGAGCCTCGCCTTGCATTGCCGCGCAGCACTCAGCGGCTCTGTGGAACCTAACCGCGTTCACGCTCCAAGGGACCCACTGCAGCCTGCCAAAACTACCAGAGAGAGTGCTCAGCTCTGAATGAATTAAAAATAACGTCTGAAGAATTTAGGAGCACTTGTTTATTTATGAATATTGTTTTGGTGCACGAGGTCAGCTCAAGGGATCAGGATTAGACAGAAATATAACACAAGCCCTGTGTTGGTTGTACTAGTGAGACTAGTGAGGGGAGAGTGTTCACCAGCTCAGCTATCGACTCCACAGTATCGACTAGCACTGCATCATCAAGGTAAATGTACATAGGTAAATGCAGATGTACTAGTCTTTACTCCACGTCTTATTGGTCGCAAGCCATTGATACATAGCAGTAGAGTTCACAGATCGGAGGGAAGCGCCATGTTTACATCCCTCTTATTGTGAGTTGGAAAGGGTTGCAAAATCCGTTTTGTGAGTCGGAAGGCATTTCTGGCTTGCAAAATGCATTTTGGACATTGCGACCAGTGATTCTGCAGCTTCAAAGGTGACTCTGGGAATCGTCGGTTTTGGCTGCAAATTCACAAACTCCTAAGACGAGTTCTTCGATCGTGAATTTAACAGTGGTGGATGTGGGATCTGTCGCTGACCATGACGGTGGCGCTTAAGATAGAAGCAATTGTTTTCGAGGATGGAAAAAACTTAGAGGAATGTAAATTCGAACCATACCATAAAGGCTTACTGGCAGGAAGCAGAGCACACACATACACAAGAAAACAAGCAGGAGTCGAACAGGTACAGTGGTTACATCAGCATCCCAAGAAGAAGACATGGACAACACTCATGGAAGGTATGCTTTGCTTGATATGCATGCTGGGAAACCACACCTGCATTGAAGGATTACCCCTGGACCTGGGGAAGGCGTGAGGTGATGAGCTCTGTGTCAGGAATAACTGACCTCTCTCCACAAAATAACCATAACTGAGCAGCTTCCCATAGGTTAGCAAAGTAACTGATACTTGAACATCCAGAGAGTTGTAATACCACCATGGCAGCATGGAGAGCCTTATTGTAGAAATGTGGATGTGGAAAGTGTCTCCCAAGAGCACAGCATAAAAAATAAATTTTTCCTGACCTTCACATATTCCAACCAGGGCACAATTCCTCTGACAGAGTAGAGATCATTTAGCATCAAGAGGGAAAACAGCGCCAAGTGGAAGTGTTGGACTCACTAAGAACCCACGTACATTGCATCACTATCGAACATCAACGGTAAGAATGTTGCCACGATGGCTACCACACGTAATGAGAGGTACACTCCATTCCAGCCAAAATGGCCTTGTCCGAGTTCCACTGCGCCAGGAACTTTAATGCATCAAAGCTTAATTCAGCACCCAAAAACTCTCACATTTCTCACCTTTTTGGAGAGAATTGATAGGAACACCGCACAACTCTTGAAGCTGAGGCTGGACCACAATCACAGGCTGCAGTCAGAAATCCAAGGGTCCTTCTTTTGCCCTTGCAGCTGGAGGCCACTAACGTGCATTCAGGGCACTACTTCCTTTAACCTTTGCCTTCTTCGAGTTGAGCTAGATCACTCGGATGTCCTTTTTCATGCAGATATATCTGCAAATATGTCTTCATAGGCCTGGAACTAAAGTCCTTTAGACTAGAATACTTAGAAGACAGGTTTAGCAGAAACATGAAATAGGAAGGGTTAAAGGGAACATCGCACATTCCCACTACACCAGAGGATTGGCGAGGAGCCTGACTGACACACTGTGTCCAGTTTGTTAGAAAAAAAAAAAGAACAAGATCACTATAGTGGCCATTTCCAAAACTTTGGCCTTTGTTTGAAACTGCCACATTTTGAGTTCAAAATTCACTGTATCAAATCTGTTTAACCCATCGAGAAGGATACTCCGAGAGAGCAGCCCTTCAACGCTGGTCATTCCTCAGAATGTTGTCCAACATAAACATTGAGTCTTAAATATAATTTACAAACATATGGTGCCATTGGACTTAAAATAGAAAAACCACATGCAATGGGACAATATTTTTTCAAACAATATTTAAGTTAGATGAAATTTCTGACACCTGTATTCTGACATACAGTCACTAAGGCCCCTTTATTAGAGTCCGGCTATCACCTGGTGGGGTGGGAAAGGCCTTTTATTTATGGAAACCCCTGCAGGAAAGGGGCAGCACAGACTCCCATGGTTATTCCACATTTACAAGCGTTAATCCAGAATCCTGGGTGTACTGATCCCTGCTGCGCTGATACTTCTGTCTGCGGGACTCATTATTGACACTACCTCCATCGCTCGAAATGAGGCCCTCAGATGTAATCCAGTAGCAACGCCAGCACCGTTTGGGTTCCATGTCAAAGCTAGAAATGTGACTGGTGGCCGCCGAGCCATTGGTGCCCCCAATGCTCCATCAGAGCTAGTGTCTGAAGGTGGGGCCACCGGGACTCATTTTTGGGACTGGAACTTACTTTTCATCCTCACACTATGACCCATAGAAATAGAGAGAGCGGCAGAAAGGGGCAAAGAAGTAGGAAGAGTATGGCGGAAAAAAGGGACATAGTGAAAAGCAGGGACAGGGAGTATACGTGGTGGATGAATGAGGCACGAGTTGTAATCAAAACTAGATAGCATTGGTAATCAGCAATCCTGACATTCAGCAGCACCATGGAGGCCTTCTGAGAAAAGGTTTGGGATTCAGCATGTATTCTCTTACAAATTAAGCGCACAGGGCCAATCAAGATATTGTTGTAAATGAGACTTGGCTGTATATTGCAGAGTTTGTTATTACAACCCAAGCCTACTCTCAGACAATTGCTCTGTAGATTTTCCACATGTAATGAGGCTTTTTTAAGTCTGGTGTTATCCAAGACCTTTAGATTTTAATACAAATACATACATTATACATAACTACTTACAGGGCTTTCAGTCAGCCCTCTCCAGCCATTTTAGTTTGTCTGTCCAGCTTGTTTACCTTTGGCCAAGATACTGCATGTCATTATCTTTCATAGAACTCGCGAAAGTGTCAATTTATCTAAACAATGACTTAGTAAACACCTAAGGTGACAAAAGTCTGACACAAGTTTCCTATTATCTCTGCCTCAATGTTAAACAGCAAACGCTTAAAGTAAACATGAGCTAAAGATGACACAAATGATTAGGTGCATTTTAGAGAATTGGCGCACTTTTGTCTGCCTGATCATTGGCATGTCATTCGCATGCCATTGTCTTACTAGGAACCTGTGAAGGTGTCAAATCTTTAAGAAAATGACAGATAAAAACACCCATTACAACACCAATCTGAGACAAGTGCTCGTTATCTATATTTCATGGGCAGATAATAACATAAACAATGCAGTCTTAATTGACGTATTTGTTTACACTAATGCGTTTTAAGACTAACATACTGATGTTAACAGATTATGCCAGATATTCCCCAGATGAGATAGGATCAGAGGCTGATACTATAAAAGACACTTGAAGTGGCCATTGAGTGTGAGAGAAGCTTCATTCAGGTTGCAGATCCAGAAGAGCACAGCAACATATTCCATTTTTTGTTGTTCAATATAGTTTATTAAGTTTTGTAACCAGAGATATACAGTGGTAAAATAAATAAATATATAGTGAGAGAGGCGGGTTACATTGGGGGGGAGAGGAAAGGCTGTGCACAAGATGATTCATTCTACAGTTATGCAATTGATATAGATCAAGTTTGTGTGTGAATGAATGCAGATACAATTAGGCATAAATATTACATTGAATCGGTGATATCTGAGCAGTAAGGGTACATACATACGTTTTTGTGAAAGGACTACATTTTCGGTTGAATCGTACATCAGCGATATAGATACATGTAAAATACTTTCGGTGCCACTGATCAAAAGATGCAATCTGATTAATACACTTTGGCGTCTTAGAAACACCGAGGCTCTTATGCTTGTTTAGATATTTGTGCCGCTTGAAACAGATTGTTCAATGAGATTATACGGTGTTATAGTTCTAGAAGGAACCCAGTGCATAGATAAGATGCTCACAGGTGTGAATAAAAAAATGATTGTCTCACATGGATGAGGGAAGATGGCTGTAAGGATGATCTTGGGGTTTAATATAGAACTAACAAAAGTGTATTTTATTGGTCGTGAAAGGAGTTGGTGAAGGAGAAGTGACTTTCTTTGAGGTGAGATCATGGCGGTTTGTGGTTAAAGGCTCTTGGGTTCCATATTGACAATGCGAGGCTCTCCACGGGGATTGCTGAAGTGCAATGTTATCGGCACTTCTGAGAAAAGTTAACCACTCTTGCCACTTAGAGAAAGAGATCGCTTTAAAGTTTTTCCAGTTGTTTAGTATCAACTTGTAGGCCAGAGTGAGCATTAGATCTAGTAAAAAAGGGTTGTTGTCCTTCTTGATTTGGGGAGCCAAAGGGCCCAGGATAATGTATGAGAACTCTTTTGTGGGAAGAATATTTAGGGTATACTTGATGCAGTCTAAGACTTTATTCCAGAAGTCTTGGAGAAGGGGGCATTCGAATAGTATGTGTGCCAAGGAGCCCTCTTGTTTATAACAGCACCAGCTGTTGCAATCTTGTTTGAGTCCAACCTTAAAAAGTTTGGCAGGAGTCCAGTATGTCCTTTTTATTATCATATATTTGGTTTGTGATAAGATAGGCAACATTTTATGAGAGAAGGGGGATTTGTTGATGGCGATCCAGTCAAAGGCTATGTCTTTCTTATTCGTTTCAGCATCCCATTTTTGTTTATTACTAGATAGAGATTTATTTTGGTTTGGTTGGAGAATTTTGTATAGGCTAGAGACCAGATGACCTACTTTGAGTAGGTGGCTCAGAAGGGAAATGAGAGAAGGATTGGCACCCAAGAGATTCTTTTTGGCAAGTCTTACTTTAAATTGCAGGAACTTATAAAAATCTAGATTTTCGAGATTGAACCAACTTTGCATAAATGAGAATGGTAGTGGAGAAGTACCTTCGAAGATAACTCGCACTAGGTTAATGCCTTTTCGTGACCAGTCCGACCAGAAAAGTGGGGAACTGTCAATTTTGAGTGTGGGATTATACCATAGAGAGGATAGGTAGGAATGTTGTAGCTTGACCTCCAGACATGAGTCAAGGTTCAGGACGGCTCTCTTAGTGTTCTGTATTAGGCCTGGGCGAAAATTTTGTTCCGTTCGCGGAAATTGCGATAATTTGACATTTTCGCGTTCCGCGGAGAGCGCAAGAATGTCAAAATTTCCGGTTTCCGCAGCTTGGCGATAATTTGTTTCTTGCTCGTGCTGTAAAGTAATACATTCTCGCACGTGCACGATCGCCTTACCTGAATCCCTGCGTTCGCCGACAAGTTTTCTAGATCCGGTCGCGTTCTCCATGAGATGTTGTATTGTTTTTAGCCATTTGCGCTGTCTCGCGACTGTTCGCGCCCGCAGTGACGTCATGTGTCGCGCGATCACGTCTTTCTTCTCGCGATCATGCACCGCGAGACAACTCAAAACAAGATGGCCGCACCCGCAAGCAAGCACATGGGTAAGTTGGTGACCCGCAACCATGCAGAAAATCTCACGAACATGCGGGAAAAAAACTTCTGCATCTTCGCGATATTTCCGCTTGTTTGCGATAATTTTAAACATTTTCGCGATAATTTGCGAAAGTTAATTTTGCAATTTCCGCCCACCCCTATTCTGTATAATGTTTCTAGAGTGTGGTAGATGAGATGTGTCCATCGTGGCTAATGCAACAAGAGGGGTGTTCTGTATGAGGGACTTTTCTATTGCCACCCAGGGGGTCATAAGACGGGCTATCAGTGAACCAAATGGCACCCTGCTTGCATAGAAAGGCTGTTTGATAGTTTCTGATGATGGGTAGGGACACCGGTTAAAAATTCTCCTTCCAGGCAAGCACAAACATTTGTTTCCCTACTTGTGCTAGTGGTCCTTGCTGCTAGGATGCTGATTTGCTCTGCCCTTGTCTTTGCAGCAGCAGCACCCAGTGCCTGCAAATAGACCAGTCCGCTGGAGCAATCACCAAGAGTCAGGAATGCATGAGAACTGGATCTATTCTCCTTGTGGTGGCACTGGCAGCCTCTGTGGCACTACCGCTGTTTTTGATTTACCATTCCTAGATTGCCATCTTGGAATGATAAATTAAAAAAATCTAACTGCAGCGATATCATGCCATAAGCATGCATATGCATTGTGAACCATGCACATGGATAGGTCATCATACTGGACAGCCATGGAATTGCAAATGAGAACTAAGAGGTTCGCCATGTTTATAAAAAAAAGTGTTTAAGACCTTCTAAAGTGAACCTAGTCTTTGATTTATGTGACACAATGCCACTGTAGATAGTAGACATTGTTTCATAAAGTTAATTGAAGATGATTTGTGGTTGACCCGAATAGAGTTGGCTATTTGCTTTAAGTAAATCCTCATTTCGTGCTTTTCTGTACTTTTTTAATATATGAGCAGCTCTATTGCTGATGCTTAAACCATCCTCCTCCACCACCCCTTGAAGATATCATCATTTTTATTTGAAAAGTTTTATATAGCGCTGGCTAGACCCGGAGGTATCAGAGCGCTTTACATGAGATAAGACATTGAATTAGAACATTGTTACATAGTTACATCAGTTAAAGTTACAGTTGCAGTTATCAGTATATGCTTGGGAGAAAAACGTGAGCCTACACAATAATATAAGATATTAGTGCGTAGCATACCCAAGACACACGTCATATGGGGTATGAAAGGTAGTGGGGGAAAGGTAAACAGGGGAAAGGAAAGCAGACATAGTCAGATAGAGCTGAAGGGGGAGCTACTCCAAGGGGAATAAAGCAGTCATGGCAGTCGAAGAGAGACCGATAAAACCATGAAGAACCGTGAAAAACAATGTCCGGCTGGGTAGGTGACGGCCGATGGGGTGACCCAGAGCCAGACTCTTCTATAGCTGCATACGGCAGCTCCACAGGGCATCAGCCATAATTGCTCTGTCTACGCGGTCAGTGAAATGATCACGATTACTCTGAAATATTTTGAGCCAGAGAACCGGAGAAGACTGCGGGCAGTACGGAGTCAGGGCGCGGGCACTGTCTTAAAGTCAGGCGTTGTTCTGGCCCATCCTTACAGTGGACACACCGGTCTCAAAATGCCCCCAGAATAGAGCGCCATCGTAAGGGGGGGATCAGCTGAAATGCCCCAACAGCTCAGTTTGGGAGTGCCCTGGGGCCTCAGGAGTCCCCTGCGGCTGTAGTCAAGACTGGCCCCAGCCGCCATCTTGGGGTCAGGCACTGCAGCTACTCCAACTCCGTCCGAGTTGCAAGCAATGTGGAAGGCAAAGGGGAGAGGGGCAAGAAGTTATGGTACGGACGCGCAGCGAAACCTGACTAAGAGTGTGTGGGGAACGCTGAGATTTACTGTAATGTTGTACTGATTTTAACGAACAAACTCGCTCCTGATTTTGTATTATTGCTGTTAAAATTCTTTTAATTTGAGTAAAGGAAAAATCGTTTTTAAATAGTAGTGCATTTTGAAACATCCTGCTGCTAACTGCTGCTAACTTCTTTTGCACATTGAATTGCACATTGCACTTTCGCTGATCCAAACCTAGTTCGGCTAAATCCGAGTCTGAGCGCCATCTTCACACAGGAAGGTTAGCGTTAGCGCTCTAGTGGTCTGTGACTTCCGGTGGGGGAAAGATTAAATCAGATGCAAAGACGAACGCGCCCGTCCGCGCCCGACCGGGTCCAGGGGCCACCCATGCTGCCCTTCTCACTACATACACTTCGGACTCTCTTAGAGCATTACAGCAACCCCTTATCACCCTAAGTCCCACTATCGTCAGGCGTCTGGACACTGTAGGTATCAATCGCCTAGCTATTTCCAACCGCGCTGAGGTAAAGCCCCCTGTTCACGCCAATAATAGCGAGACCACCATCAGGGTAATATACCTGAATACTCGGTCCTTAGTGAACCACCAGTCTGACATTTTTATTTTGCTCACTAACGAAAAACCCGACATTCTCCTTCTGACGGAAACTTGGCTCACTGCTGAGTCGCTTCCTGATATTCTGGCGGCTCTCCCCCCAGATTACTATATTCTTCACGCGGACCGACCGGGAGACCGCTCTGGTGGTGGAGTAGCTGCCATCATATCTAAACGTCTCAACTCTCTCTCCTCTTACTCTCTTTCCATACCAGGAGTGGATAATCTGTTCCTTAGTATAGGAACCAACACAGGTGTCCTCACGCTGCTCCTCCTCTATCGGCCACCATATCCAATGACCACCTTTGCCATTGTGTTGAGCGAACATTTGTCCTCCATTTTGACACATCATGCCAGTTTCGCACTTGTCGGCGATCTTAATTACTGGTACAACGACCCCAACGCCGGCTCTCACGCCCTTGAACTGTTTGAAATGCTGCATAGTCTGAACCTGACGCAACAGATCCTTTGCCCTACCCACCTCAAGGGCCACATTCTGGACCAGATCTGGTCACATAACTTAGCGCTGTCTCAGCCTATTGTCTCTCCCTGTGTCTGGTCAGACCACTTTTTAGTCGATACGGTTATTACCCTCACAGGCAGGCGGGCTCTCTCGAAAGTGGAGCACACTGGACTCCCAGGCCGTCCTTACGACCCTAGTGGACACCAGCCCAGCCCGGGATCCCATAGTCTGTTCTGATATCGACACATTAGACAGCAACATTACCAACTGGCTAAAGTCGGCCAGCGACCAATTTGTCCCGCTGACACGATTCCCCCCCACCAAGCACTCCACCTCTCACAGATGGTATATGCATGATCTTAAACTGCACAAACTAAAAGTACGCCAACAGGAACGCATCTGGAGGCATACCTATTCCGACTCAGCTAGATTACTCTACATCACTGCTCGTAGAGAATACAAAGCAGCCATCACCTTAGCCAAATCAGCCCACTTCTCGGATAGGCTCTCTTCAGCAGCCAATAAATCCAAGGAAGTGTTTAAAATCATGAACAAGCTCACCACCGACGATAGAACTCTTCCTGCTCAGACCCCTTCTCAAGAGACATGTGATGCCCTTAACCTTTTCTTCATTGAAAAGATTATAAAAATCAAAGACTCGATTCACTCTCCTCCCCAGCCATTCCTTCAGGACTCCACGCCCGATCACCACTCGACCGTTACGACGCTCCCTGCCCTTAATGCCAATTCACTGGCTCGACTCGCAACCAAAGTCGAGTCAAATCAGGTTCTCCCAGCGACTGTTGCCCGCCTTCAGTTATGCGGGACATCTGCCTTAATCTACCGGATTGCATCCTCTCTCTGTTGAACGGCTCCCTCAACAGCGGTACTGTCCCTGCATCCTTCAAGGAGGCAATTTTAGTACCCCTCTTAAAAAACCTGGAGCAGACCCTGGGGAACCTTCTAACTATCGTCCCATTTCCCTCCTTCCCTATCTCTCAAAGTTACTGGAGGCCCATGTTACTCAATTTCTTTCACACTTCATTGAGTCCTCCAGTTACCTCAAGCCCAACCAAGCTGGGTTTAGACCTGCCCATTCGACCGAGGCGGTCATTCTCGCAGTTTTGAACACTCTGAGAAGCAATGCGGACGCTGGTACTGCTCAAGCTTTGGTGCTCCTGGATTTGTCTGCCGCATTCGACACGGTGGACCATAACATCCTTCTCCGCCGTGTCGCACAGGCAGGCATCCAGGGCACCGCCCTCAATTGGATTATGTCCTTCTTAACTGGCAGAACACAGGCCGTACGTCTAGGCCCCTATATAGCCGGGAGAACTGTAACCACCTGTGGAGTCCCCCAAGGTTCCTCTATTTCACCGCTGTTGTTCAACCTCTACCTCCGCCCACTCATCCACTCACTTAGGAACTGGGACATTACGGTGTATAATTACGCCGATGATTTACAAATCATTTTTCCACTCAACTCCCCTAATGCTGCTAATACCTTCCATTCTGTCATGATTCACATACTGGAATGGATGAACATCAATCAACTAAAGTTGAATCCGGGGAATACTGAACTACTCCTCCCTGGTTCTAGTTCTGCTCACTGGGGTCCGCAGTTCTGGCCTACTGAATTGGGCCCTCTTCCGATCCCGCTTAAATCAGTGAAAAGTCTCGGCGTGATAATCGATGCAGAACTTTCGCTAAAAGCCCAAGTGGGGGCTGTCATCTCCTCCTCCATGTACCAGCTCAGGAAGATCCACAAGATCAGCCATTTACTCTCATCCCCTGCATTAATTCAGGTTGTCATCTCCCTGGTCTTGTCCCGCCTGGATTTCTCAAACTCTATCTATCATGGTCTCCCTCAGTGTCTTTTGCACCGCCTTCAGGTCGTTCAGAACCAGGCGGCCTGTCTCATTTACAAAATCCCTAGGTGGCAGTCGGCAAAATCACTATTACAGCGACTTCACTGGCTGCCAATTGGACAAAGGGCAGCTTTTAAGGTGGCGTGTATTATCTATAAAGTCCTTCATTGCACTAGTCCTGCCTTCTTGCAATCTCTAGTTACGGCCCATCAGCCGTCACGTAACCTACGCTCTGCTCATCTCCACTTACTGACTGTCCCCAGAGTCAAAACCAAGAAGTTTGGTGGCCGTTGTTTTGCTCTTCTGGCCCCATCCCTCTGGAATTCATTATCTCTCTCTACCAAGTCGAGTCCCTCCCTACTCAACTTTAGGAAACTGCTAAAGACTTCCCTTTTCCCTCTTTTTTGTTAGTCAGCTTACTGTTATTTTTCATTTGTTGCCGTTATCACTCTTCTGTTGTTAAGCGCCAGGAAACCCTTGGTGTCAGTGTGCTATATAAATATCATTTAACATAACATAACATAACATATGGTAGCCTTTCCAGCAGGAGACGTAGATTCAGGTCAAGCAGGTCGTAGGGCCAGGAATCCAAAGGTGTAGCAAGGCCGCACCACAGCACAGGAACAGTAATGGCTGTGGGGCGCGAGGCCAAGATACCTTGTGTTGGGTCCCACGAGCGCCCCGAAGCGCTATAGAAGGGAGTGGGGGTCACCGTGGGTACTCACTGCGGAAGGTGAAGGTTCAGCTAAGCGTTGGGCGCACCTCACCGCAGCGCCGGTACATCAGCCAGGCCCAGGATTCCACGGCACCGGGCATCAACCAGCTCCCCAGCGGCAGCAGCACCAGGTTCCAAGGAGATGAGCCGCAGGCCAGGCACGTGCCTCGGAGCACCGCGGGAGCCGCAGACAAACGCGAGCTCAGCAGCGGTCCGCTCCCCAAAGCCAGAGGGGACACGCACTAAGCCCAGAGGAGATGCCTTCCACTGAGGTGGCCGAGGAGAAGATGCGGAGCTGGTCCTAGGCTCTTCTTTAAATCATACCCGAAAGGGGAAGTGTTACAGTGTTCCATGGTGACATTTATGGAACAGTGATCAGCGCAACTTAGTGGATGTGTTTCGAAATTTGTCACCTCAACATCCTGACTCAAGTTCAGGTCTAAACCAGGATCGCTGGAATTATGCGATTCTGCGGCTGCAGCCTTTTCAGCATAGTTAAGGATTTGCACATAATTCATTATCTTCTGCTTAATTTGCAGATTTTAACAAAGAAAATGTGCTCCTTTCTTGGAGATGCCTTATTTCAAATTTCAAATAGCTCACATGAACAAAATAGAAAGTCTGGGGGGGAACTCCGCTCCACTAGCGGAGTTTGTGGAGTTTTCCGCACTCTGCGTTACGCAGAGCTCGCGGAGTTCTGGAAAGAGTTTTTCCTCGCTCGCACTCATCAACAACAAGTTGGCAAGCGTGAGCGAGGAAAATCCACCTCCCGGCGAGATTTTTCCTTGTTCGCGATCATCAACATCAAGTTGGCGAGCACGAGCATGGAATATCAACCTACCAGTGAGATTTCTCAACGCGGGCGGTCGGATTTCTCATTGTGAGTGGTCGCATATGCTTGTGACTGCTTGCGTTGAGAAACCTACCACTCGAATAAAAAATCTACTCGAGCTGCAGAAAGGAAGCAGCTCCCACCTGCGCTGTGCATGGTGCCGTTTGCGATGATTGCAGCGTGCGGACAAACATCCGGCACAGAAAATCACTGCGAAGGGCATTTATCTAACTCATTCCGCTGCTTGTGGAGCTCTGCGTAGCGCGGCTGAGTTTGTTTTGCACTTCGCAGAATTCCGCATAGTGGAACTCTGCAAACTCCGTCCAGGCTTACAAAATAGATTACAGATTATGTTGCAGTGAATCATGAATTAAGTTTTCACAAACTCTTCAATATGTGTGTAATGTTGTCGCTATCGATCCATCAGTCTAGGACTTGAGCCTGAAAGGAAATTGTCAGCATTGAAGACTTTGTGCCTCCAAAAATGTTTCATGCTTAAGATATCACTAAGATGATGTCGCGGACTGCAGCCTCAGATTTACCTGGTCACTGTAGTTACTCATGACTGCAATGTGTGTGTGAAAGGAAGCAGAAAGCCAATGAGATAGTGGTGCAAACTGGTCCTATCATGTTTGAAAAGGCCAAGAAAGAAAATTCCTTCTCTTTGATAGGACTTGATTTAAATTTCAAATAACTGATGTTGATCACAATAGAACACAGTTCATGTCCTTATAGATGCACTCAATATGCGTGCAGTTCGCACAGGGACCTTAAGTGAATGCTGTGTAGAGTTCTTCCAGGACTGAGCCTTAACTGCCCAGATAAACAATGCAGGGTTCTTATACAATCGAGGGACCATCCTTCGACTCCAAAGGGCTGTCTGTCTTTGCGGGTATGTTAAATAGAGAAAGGGAGCTTTGACAACAACTAAAATATGTTGCACAGTACTCAACTAGTCAGGGTAGAAAGTCTACAGAAAGAATACTTTTCCAAAGACTGGTGCTACCACAGTATACGCCTCTGCAACCTGTAAGGGCAATGACGGTGTTACTCCACAGCATAACAAACCCCTTAATCTCATAAAACAATATACTGGAGCACTCCAGCAATGTGTTTAAATAACAATGTTTGATGATAAATAACCAGTAAAGCCAGTCCATAAGTGCAAGGTAATGTGATATATTTTTGTCATTTTTATTGTGTTTACACGCTTCCAATCAAGTACATTATCATCACCAGACACGTGTTTCATCCTCAATGGGACTTTTTCAAGATGTGTGACTACAAACTGCATTTCTTATTCCTCTAACAATAATAGATTAAGTAAGACGAGATTGGTGCCAGAGTAGAATTTCTTCTAGGTGATCTCTCCTGTGACCTATTGTACTGTTGAATTCTCCCTAATAAAAAATGTAGTCGTCCTCATCTTTTTATCAACAATATTTTCGAGCTCACAATGAAGTGGTGTTGCTCTTTAGTCATGCGCAACAGTGGTGTAGAGAGCCCTGATAGGCTCCATCCTGTCCATCGCAAAAATGAAATGTGGGTCATGCAGGCATGCTGAAGAATATAAAACATGATGGATGGAATGCTTGAATTAATCTCAGTCAATGGTAATTCCTTGAACCGCCTCCCAGTCCATCGTTATTTTGCACACCATGCCACTTCAATTTGGCAATTCGGGCTGGACTGTTCCCATTGGAACAAGGTCAAAAGTGATTTGCATACAGTTAGATCCAAAATGAAGTCGCAGGGAGTGCAACATAATGATGGACTTGGATGCAGCCCCAAGTGATTACCAGTGGCTGAGATTAATTCAAGCATTCTATCCATCACTTCATTGCATACTGTAGGTATGCAGCATATGTTAGTTTATTGAGGGTCCTGCCAAAGCTAGAGGAACTGTTATCAACTGTAGATCCAGACAATCTGGAGTTTGGAATTACCTCAAGAAGCAGGCTTTTGTCCAAGAAAGCGAAGATGCCTATGGGCTATTCAAGGGTTAACGCTATGACGGGCCCTTTACAGGGAACTAAAAAACCCTGAGGTGTGAGTCCTCAAGGGAATGATAGACCCCTAAAGCCACAGGGTCCTCCTGTTGAAGTTGGACACAAGGTTCCCAACTCTGCACAATCCGAGGTGAAAAAGAAGAGAGAGGATACTATCTCACAATGAATAGCCAAGCCTGGAAGAAATCGTGACAATGGACTGCAAGATTTGGCTGATGTCCCAAGCATCTGGTAAGTCAGGAGAGCACACAAAGCATCCTGTGATATTAACTGTTCATTGACTTTGAGTTGCTGGGGGGAGAGAGTAACAGGGCCCCTTGCAGCTGCTGACTACCTCAGGGCTACCTCAGGGAACAAGACATTTGGTGATGGATCAACTCACAGAATATCCTGAGGCAATACCCCTCAGGTGAAGGATCACCCTGGGTGTGCACTTTACAATATACTGGATCTATTCTCATATTGGTTCCCCAAGGGAAGTAATTTCAGAACTAGACTCATGCTTCATGTCAATGTTCAAGAGAATAATGTGCGATGATCGGAGAGCTGCAGATACGTCTTCCACATATCAGTACCCCAAGCCAGTGAACTTGTCGATATATTTTCCAAAACCCTCAAGAGCATGAGGGCTGCTTTTAAATAGCAGCTGTAGAGGAAGTGGAACACCCCCTCAACCCCCCACTTTAACAATATCCAATTGAACTTGCTCAAAGGTTCAACCAAGCGGTAAGGTTGGGATGTGCTTTGGAACAGCCCCTGCAGAAGCATCAGGATATCCTCAATATTTTTTCACAGAGACCAGCTTCAGAAAACAAAAGGGAAAAGCTTTTTTGAGCTTGTCTTTGGCTTCCCGGGGTGGAGCTCTCTCTTGTTAGTCAATGTTTTGAAAGGAAACCATATATCACCCACAAACGAAATTGTAGACTATGTGCTCAGACCATCATTGTCTAACTCAGGGGTCTTCAAACTGTGGGGCGCGACCCCCAGGGGGGCCGTGGAGTGATGCAAAGGGGGTCGTGCCTTCCCAGTCACACTTCTGCCCAGGCCCAAGGGCTTCAGCCCCCCCCCCCTTCCCCCGTCCTGTGTCTCAGCCCGGGCTGCTGCAGTGAAACTTGAGCTGCTGGGGGCTCAGCTGGGCAGTGTCTGGAGTCCTATCTCCGGTACCCCGTGTTTTTTCACAGGTCTTTAAAGACCATTTAACATGCCTTTGTAAACTGGTTACAGAGGCTTAGGTTTTATCCCTGGTTCCAGTACCCCCTGGGTCCCCACTGTGCCTATTCCTTATATTTGGATTTTCCATTCACTGCTGTAGTGTGAGAATGCATTTCATGGAAAGGAATGCAAAGTTGGCTTCCTGGGGGCGCCGTGTGTGAAAGTTTATTGTGCTTTTGAAGCACCTGCTGCAGCGTTTCTTTCCCCAGCAATCACCAGGCCTCACATAAATGTCAAGATAACATGTGATTAATTATCTTCCTGGAGAGAGATCAGAATGTTGTATAGTTGAGGTTTTGACTTGGGTGATGTTAGTGCAGAGGGTTAATATGCCTGCTGCAAAGAACGTGTACCAAGTAGATTACAGAGTGCGTATGATGTGAAGAGATCAGCAGGTTACTGCTTTCAAAGAGACATCCTTTTGTTACTTGCAATGTATAACTTAAAGTCCTGATATAGAATAGTGAGCTATTAACTTTCATCCTAGAACAGCATGCACACTACAAAGAATACATTATTAGACCATTGATTAATGTTGCAAAAAGGGTTAATTTGGCTAGAAATCAATTCTTATTATTAAAGGAAACTCCCAACTTTGCTGTTTCTTTTTCGGCTCGGAGTTTGTGCTTCTCCACACCAAGCACTCTTGAACTATACTGCCAACCAGTATGGATGACATGTGACTCCTATACTTTTAGTCCTTTGGCTTATGTAACATTTCCTATACACTGATTTACACACTTATGATTGATTGTCTCTGTGTAATGTGTGTGTGATGCAAAGTGCTCAGACACCCTACACTGGTATGAGTGGCACTATATAACTAATTCAATGCATCTGAGAGTGTGGGGTTATGGAGACTTGGTCACTGTTAAAGGGTGCTAGTGAGAGAATCCGTGGTGGGGGTGGTCATTGTGGGGGGCACCAACAAACATTGTCGCACAGGGCACCACCAGCACTAAAGCCGGCCCTGGGAAGTATGCACAGATAAGCGCTGAAAATACCGCTTTAGGTGACTGCTTTTTTTTGTACCAACTGGGCCACCAAAATAATCTGCTGGCAACCCTAACCATAGGACTGGAAGTTTGTTGCAGGATCAGCACATTATTTATTTCCTTCACCCTCGATCCCCGATTAATGCCGCAATAGTTTAACTTAGATATTAAAGTCTACGCCCCCGTCAATAACATGCTGAGTTACTTCATGGGTCTGGGAATGCACCCTGCATTCAGACAACTCATTCCTCATTCTCGCCCTTCATTTTCACGCTCACCCTGCACTCACAGTGATCACAATGCACTCACACTGATCACCATGCACTCACACCATTCACCCGCTCACCCTGCACTCACAGCGATCACAATGCACTCACACTGATCACCATGCACTTGCACCATTCACCCGCTCACCTTGCACTCACAGTGATCACAGTGCACTCACACTGATCACCATGCACTTGCACCATTCACCCGCTCACCCTGCACTCACAGCGATCACAATGCACTCACACTGATCACCATGCACTCACACCATTCACCCGCTCACCCTGCACTCACAACGATCACAATGCACTCACACTGATCACCATGCACTTGCACCATTCACCCGCTCACCCTGCACTCACAGCGATCACAATGCACTCACACTGATCACCATGCACTTGCACCATTCACCCGCTCACCTTGCACTCACAGTGATCACAATGCACTCACACTGATCACCATGCACTTGCACCATTCACCCGCTCACCTTGCACTCACAGTGATCACAATGCACTCACACTGATCACCATGCACTTGCACCATTCACCCGCTCACCTTGCACTCACAGCGATCACAATGCACTCACACTGATCACCATGCACTTGCACCATTCACCCGCTCACCTTGCACTCACAGTGATCACTCTGCACTCACAATGCACTTGTCCTGCTCACACTATACCTCAACCTGCAGTCACACAAGTACACTACTCATCCTGCACTCATGTGACACTTCACTCACCTGTCCCCCTCACTACTCAATATGCAACTCACTCAAACAAGCCCATCAGTAATCATACATTCATTCATCCCATTCTGAACTTGCATCCGCACCCAAAATGAGAGAGGACAGCAAGGGAGTGAGAGAATTTGATTGAAGAGGTCAGGGATGAGGAGAAATGTGAATTGCCGAAGAGAAGTGTGGACACGCAAGAAGTGAGTGTGATCCAAAGGTGAGGGCTTCTGTTAGAACAAAGGGGAGATGTGAAAGAGGAATGGGGGGACTGGAGAGGTGTAAGATACAAATAGACAAAAATTTGAATGAAGAGACGAGGTGAATGAGAAGTGCTGAGGGGCATGGGAGGTGACAGGGCCAGAGAGGCCATGCGATAAATGTGAGAGACTGTTAGAGATGAGGGCAGTGAAAGGACAGAATGGCAAGAAGTGATTAAAGGTGAAGTGAGAGGTTGAATGGGGAGAGTTCAGAAGTTGTAAAAAGGGGTGAAAGAAAATGACCTGCAAAGTGAGAGAGGGATCCGGGGTTAGGAGAGGAGAGAGGGATGGAAGGGAGGTGGTGAGAGGAAAGCTGCATGGGTAAAAGGCTTAACTCTACACAAAACCGCCAGGGTTTTAAGGGACCCCTGCTTCTTCCGGTCAGGGCCAGGTGAGCTTCTAATGTGGCAGCACGTATTGCTGCAGAGTGGAAGGCCCTTCACAAAGGTTGACTTGAAATATTTCTGATGATAATTGCTGTATTTTGGTTATAAATGGGTACTGATTGGGGGAAATCTTTCCTCAGCGTTACTGTGTGTAACAAATATCAAAATAATGAAGCAATGCTATCCCAAAATACGCGGCATCACATAACCTTATTTACATTTTCATCCCACGCAATTTAGTCAACAGGTTTAGACATTTTTGTCAAGAGGGGGTCCTTACGCCTCAAAATGTTGACAGGGGGGTCTCGGCATCCAAAAGTTTGAAGACCTCTGGTCTAACTTGATGGAAGATTTTTCTTTAAAAAAATCAACTCATCTAAGAAACATAAACGTTTTCTATTGTCTAGGCACAGTTTTACAGTCTCTTTCCAGCCACACCCAAAGCACCCTGCATTGTCTCGAAGTTTTGTTCCTTTTTCCTTAAAGGACATCCTACGATCAGGCATTAGGGCGACCTCTTCTTTCACAGCTCCCCTACTGCAACTTGAACAGTGCAAGTGAACACTGATCGACTCTTCGCAATGATGTATATTGTATACTTCATGCCTGCCTGCTCTAGTACCTGTTACAATGAAATTATTTTAAATCTGTGCATTTCTACCCAGCAATCTCCATACAGATGGCACATGTAAGCCATAATGTAACTGTGTTATTTTTAGATTCGGTGTTAACCACATCTCTCTATTTCCATGTTCCACCATTATTATTGTTATAAAATGCTTCTGACCGAAATGCTAACTAAATAAGTACATTTGGATGCAGATATGGTCCTATCAATTTATCGCTGCATAGGAAGAAGAAGATGAGCGCTCTCTCTCCCAGATTACATTCGAGGAGCTAAAATCAATGGTTTGTCAGAGGGCCTGCAGCCCCATTTCTCAATGATATGCAGGGCGCAGAAAGAATACTCAGGCTGCTCTCCGCGCTCTTCTTCTTGTCACCGGGACTGACAAGTTGATGTACACATGACATTGACTCTGGTGGCAGCATGCTTGTCGCATCCAGGACACATCCGCTGCCAGATGAGGTCTGCAGAAGCAGCAAGGCTGCGATGAATATCTCTGGCCCTGCAGCTCGATGGCCCAGGGAGCTAAATCTTGTTCCAGAGGACCGTGGTGAACTGCAGGTCACAAGTTGAAATCCCATCAAATGTGTCGCTGTCCTTCATTCTTCTGAGGTTAATAAACTGAGCACCATTAAATAAAGGAACTGTGACACCAGCCATGTCAGTGCTATGAAACAACGAGCACTGGGTCAGCAATCACAGTACATAATAAGTTATAACTATCGGGGCCTCAAATAATCTATTGTAAAACCAGTGAAACTGGCACCGGAAGCAGAGTTAGATGATCAGAGAGCCTGAAAGGGCCACAGGTGGGTCAATGCTGTTAGGACCGGCAGCATCAGTGCCTTGCCATATTATGGCTGTCAATTTCCAGGGCATGTTCAGTTTGACAAGTAACTACTGGAAAATGTCCCAGTGAGGCCAGAAACAGGTCACGCTTTGGTAATCCCATGGGGGGGGGGGGGCTTAAAATTCAGGATCAAACCCATGGATTTAAAAAATAAATCTTGTCATATAGTAAAGACTGGCATGAATTGAGAGCTAGCCACGTCTCTGGCCACATGCGTATCTTTTTGGACTGAGGAGTCTAGAAGAATGTGAAAGGGGTACATGAGTTAATTAAATGTGCTTCACTTACAGAATTAGCACCCCAATGAACTAAGAGACAAGTTGCAAAAAGTGCTTGCAAATTGCTCATGAATTTTATGCGACCTGTCTCTGAATTTGTGATGTGGCATATGTACTAATAGGTCGCATCATACAATCGGCAGTCGCAGATCTGTGTCACAAAAAGACCTGCCTAGTGATTATTAATTAGGCAAATAGTAATTTGTGACCCTGTGATTGTCTTTAAACACAGGGGAGGCGAATGGCAAGGACAAAGAGACCAGTGTCTTCTGCATTTTCAAACTTTTTACTTTTAAAACAGCCTGTGCTCTGCAAAGGAACAGGTGCTATCTTTAACCAAAAAATAAGAGGACTATTTGAGAAACCTTCAGGGGGAGCTGGACCACTGTCTACACCCTGGAGCTGCCGACGCAATTCAATGGGGAAGATGTCCTAAAGGACACCTTCCCTTATGTGAATCAGTTACTATCGCCTTTGAGGAGCTGGTAACAGATCAATGGTTTGCAGCAGCAATTGCAGTCGCAGCCCATTTATTGACATCCATCATGGCTAAATAAATTAAACAAAATGATCCCCAATTGAGACTTCCTTGAGCTTTCATGAATAGATGCAGGAGCTTTCATGAATAGATGCAGGAGCTTTCATGAACAGATGCAGGAGCTTTCATGAATAGATGCAGGAGCTTTCATGAATAGATGCAGGAGCTTTCATGAATAGATGCAGGAGCTTTCATGAATAGATGCAGGAGCCTTCAGGAATAGATGCAGGAGCTTTCAGGAATAGATGCAGGATCTTTCATGAATAGATGCAGGAGCCTTCATGAATAGATGCAGGAGCTTTCATGAATAGATGCAGGAGCTTTCATGAATAGATGCAGCAGCTTTCATGAATAGATGCAGGAGCCTTCATGAATAGATGCAGGAGCTTTCATGAATAGATGCAGGAGCTTTCATGAATAGATGCAGGATCTTTCATGAATAGATGCAGGAGCTTTCATGAATAGATGCAGGAGCCTTCAGGAATAGATGCAGGATCTTTCATGAATAGATGCAGGAGCTTTCATGAATAGATGCAGGATCTTTCATGGATAGATGCAGGATCTTTCATGAATAGATGCAGGAGCTTTCATGAATAGATGCAGGAGCCTTCATGAATAGATGCAGGATCTTTCATGAATAGATGCAGGAGTTTTCATGAATAGATGAAGGATCTTTCATGAATAGATGCAGGAGCTTTCATGAATAGATGCAGGAGCCTTCATGAATAGATGCAGGAGCTTTCAGGAATAGATGCAGGATCTTTCATGAATAGATGCAGGCGCTTTCATGAATAGATACAGCAGCTTTCATGAATAGATGAAGGAGCTTTCATGAATAGATGCAGCAGGAGCTTTCATGAATAGATGCAGGAGCTCTCATGAATAGATGCAGGAGCTTTCATGAATAGATGCAGGAGCTTTCATGAATAGATGCAGGAGCTTTCATGAATAGATGCAGGAGCCTTCATGAATAGATGCAGGAGCTTTCATGAATAGATGCAGGATCTTTCATGAATAGATGCAGGAGCTTTCATGAATAGATGCAGGAGCTTTCATGAATAGATGCAGGAGCCACTTGTCCTGTGTACCAGGGTCTCAGTTAACGTGGGAAGTCATTGTTAAAAAACCCTCATAGACGTACACAAGCGATGGGCGGTATATGTTGATTCTCCGCCTTCGTGTACCGTAGTAGCATGATCATTGGGCTTCTTTTGTCAGTATGCTAACCTCCACATGGAGGAAGACCAACTGGTTCTGCAGTAGTGGCCAGAGATAAAAAAAGAGGGCGTACTCGTGCTCAAAAAATTGTGAAGTTGAAGGTAAAATTCCCAATATCAAATCTCGTGTCTTTTATTCTTGAAATTCATGACATGGGAAATTAAAAAGTTATTGTGCATGTAAAAACCTCGTTATTGGTTTAATGCACTGGTGATGGTCTAGTGATGGTCTACATGTTTCAGCCTCGTGTAGAATCTAGAGGCTTTCGTCAGGACCGAAGAGTTTAGGAGAGCACCTTTTGGCTCACCGAAGATTGTTACGGGGTGGGTGTTTTGTACTCACCGCCCTTGTGTTCAGGGATCAGATCTGTGGTATCTGTTCCTGTAAAAAGAAATTGTGAACAGTATCACGTACTAACAACAAATTAACTGTTAGTCGTTCTGAATAATCTATGCTCGAACGGTATTCATATAGGTTAATCCCCTAAAAAGCTAAATTAGGTGGGGGATAATTGTGCGCATTGTTGGCGCCCATATTACAAAAAACTGACTTATTGAGAGGGAAAGAGGTAAGTGTATGCGTTATATCAAGGTTTCTTAGAGATGTTAATTCATTATTACAAGTACATAGTTATCTTGCTAAGTCTGTCATCTTGTATCGTGGGTCTGGTGTGTCGCTATATCTTTTCTATGTTGTTTGTTGCGACAAATAAAGTTCTGAAATGTAAAATTCAGCTTTTACAATTATCAATTATAGTTGCGAGCGTACATTCGTTGCATTGGTGGCGGTATAGGCAGAGGTTTCTGATGTGAGGGGGAGTGGGATTATAGTCGTCTCGATGCTAATACATCAATACCGTGTTGTAATTCTAGAGGGGTGTCCCGGTCATGGTGAACAATACGATAGGGGATAATTAACTCTATTATAGTGAAGAAACCTTCCTTCAGGGTACTTGTCAGTTGTTGAGAACCTATTGCTGTTGGAGAAGGGAAACGGTTAGTTTCCGTTTACTCACTGTTTGCCGCATTGTCGGAACCGCTTCGGCGTGGCTTACCGGTAACTCGTACAGACTCGCTTGTTCTGACTCTGACGTTGATCCCTGGGATGACGCGCGCCCGGTTGGGCTCGCGTTACATAGACCGGTGTTAGTGAAATGAAGGTAGGACTATCTCGTCCTGGTTGGCAATTTGGTTGGCACCGGTTCTAGTATCAATGTAAATAGAGACTATAGAAAGAAGCGGAATAGCTGACATTAGTTCATGATGCTTTTGGATTCAGTATAAACTAGGTGTATCTTAATCTGAATAAATCAACAATTCTTGTGCTGATCTTAAAGTCGTTGACAAACTCGTGAGTTAGAGCTTTGTACTCACAAAACCTTGTAAATAAAACCTCTTTTTTATCTCTGGCCACTACTGCAGAACCAGTTGGTCTTCCTCCATGTGGAGGTTAGCATACTGACAAAAGAAGCCCAATGATCATGCTACTACGGTACACGAAGGCGGAGAATCAACATATGCCGCCCATCGCTTGTGTACGTATATGAGGGTTTTTTAATGATGACTTCCCACGTTAACTGAGACCCTGGTACACAGGACAAGTGGTCCATTCTCCCCCCACTTTTGATATTTGTACTAACCATTGGAAGCTGAATGGATCACTGCTTCTCTTTCCCCCCCCCCCCCCATTGATTTTTTGAAGTTATAAGCAGCGCACAGCTATGGGAATACATATCATATTAAGAGCAGGGAGAACACCCTCCCAGAAATCCTCGTATACCCAACAATAGGGTATAACGGGTCAGAAATCAAACGGACTAGAACGCAGAGGCAATCATGGCTGATATGCAAGGACTCAGCTATACAGAGGAAGAAGTCAATGCCATTCTATCAGAATCTTCATTATTACAAGACAGAGACTTGGCACAAACATTAACACAAACTAATGAATGGGATGAACTCACAGAGACCAAGAAAGAACTAGTTAGAACAGCCATTCATGGCATTATCATGAAGGAATACCTACGCGCGAACTCAGCACCTAAAGGCCTATGGGTACAAAATGCCCCACGAATCTTCCTAAAGGATATACTCTTTCGCAAAGACTGGTCATCCATCTCATGGAAATGTACCAGGGACTACTTAGTTTTAATAATTAAAACAGCAACACGGTTAGTTGAAGCTCTAACAATTAACATACAAACCAGTGAAGCTAAACTCAAAACCACGGTCCATATCTCTGTCTACAAGAAAAAACTTGAAGAAATAAATAAAGAAATGAACGAGACAAAAGAGTACATTACTCAAAATAAAATCCAAAAATTGAATAAAGATCTAAAAAGATTCTCAATGGAGAAAATGCATCCTTACTCAAGAGAAGACTATGTTACCCCAGATTACAGAGAAGATGAGGATTCCTCAGCTGAAAGCTCTAATAACAACTCTGATTGGAGTAGTGACGAAGGTACCACCACAAGGAGAGGGAGAGGCCAAAACAGAAGGAACCAACGCCAAAGAGGAAATAATTGGCAAATGCCAAGATACTATGACTATCCACAACCTCACTTTTAACCATACATGCCGAATTATCCAATGATGAATACACAACCACCACCCCCTTTTTTAGGGAGAGGACCTGGACGCCAAAGGGGCAGAAGAAAAGGAGTCACTTGGAACGAGCAAGAAAGACAAATGCATACCCAGAGCATAACCAAGGAACAACCAGGAACCAGTTCAATGAGTCACTGGTAGTCAATCTCACTGAAATCACCCTCACAACTGACCAAGAGAATGTTCTAAATAAAGGTCTCGGCTTCGTTCCCACTCCACCGCTCGATATTTTCAAATTGAGATGCGAACTAGCAGAATTCTGCAGGAAAATCAAACTTAAGGCCTTTTTCATTGACAAAGAGATGCAACCCAGGGGAAGTGACACCAACCTAAGACTAAAATCTACCTTTAATCCACCCACACATCTGGTGCCTGTCAAAATACAAGCTTTTGAACAAGCTATCATGCAAGAAGTAGATAATCTGGGATCCACAAGCAAGAAACCCTACATAAACTTAACCAGGAAAGAACAAAGAGCAATGGAAGAACTACGCGAGAAGGACAATCTAATTATAAAACCGGCGGATAAAGGAGGAGCCATTGTCCTACTGACCAAACAAGGCTACAACCAACAATGCAATGATCTCCTATCTGATAAAAGGTTTTATATCAAACTTACCTCCGATCCAACCAAAAGATTGCAAAGAACCATTGAATTAATGGTAGATGAGGCAGAAATCAACCAATAGATTTCGAAACATGAGGCCGATTTCCTAAAAACCAAGTCACCAAGAGTTCCATATTTCTACTCTTTGCCAAAGACACACAAGAACAAAACCCCACCACCAGGACGCCCCATAGTGTCAGGAATTGGTTCTGTCTTGGAAC
The DNA here is from genome assembly GCF_964204655.1 of Triturus cristatus. Classification (NCBI taxonomy): domain Eukaryota; kingdom Metazoa; phylum Chordata; class Amphibia; order Caudata; family Salamandridae; genus Triturus; species Triturus cristatus. The sequence continues at coordinate 565,865,339 of NC_140590.1, forward strand.
CGCCCTCTCAATTTGCCGATCAATTTTTGAAACCTTTGGTACAACGAACACCTACTTACTTGAAGGACACTCGTGATCTCCTCAACCTACTCGATGGACAAATCTATAATGAAAACACCATGCTCCTAGTAGGTTTAGATATTGAGAGCCTCTATACCAGTCTTCCCCAGCAGAAGACTCTGGACACCCTAGAAAACATCTTATTTACAGACGACTGGACCTACAGGACACCCAGACACTTTGTACTGGAGTGCTGCAGATTAGCTCTCACTGAGAACTATTTTGAATTCGAAGGGACCCTCTTTGGACAACGTCACGGTACTTCGATGGGCAGCACATTTGCCCCGAGTGTGGCAGGGCTGTAAGTGAGTAATTTTGAACAGGAACACATACAAACCCCTACCAATCCCTTTTATAGAGGGATAAAGCTTTGGCGACGTTACATAGATGACGTGTTCATGATATGGGAAGACAGTCATGAAGCACTGAATGACTTCCTAACTTGGATAAACACAAGGGATGATTGTCTCAAATTCACATACACAGCAGACAAAAAACAATTGGACTTCCTGGATGTAACCATCTTTACCCAGAATGACACACTGCACACCAAAACCTACTATAAACCTACAGCGAGGAACCGTATTCTCTCCTACAACAGCTTCCATCCCCGACCTCTGAGAGATAATCTTCCATACAGTCAGTTCCTACGTCTAAAACGGAACTGTAGCAATTTGGAAGATTACAAGCAACAAGCTAAAGATCTAGAAAACCAACTTGCGAAAAGAGACTATCCAATCAAGACAATAAAAAAGTGTCAAAAAAGAGCTCAAAACCAGCCAAGAGAAAATCTACTGCTAACCATGCAACAAGAAGAACCAAAAGATCTACTGACTTGTGACACGACGTACAACACTGCATCAAACGCAGTGAAAAAAAACATCAATAAGAACTGGAGAATACTAACATCAAATACACTGAAATGGCCTAAACCGAGATTCGCCAACAGGAGGACTAGAAATATCAAAGACATCTTGGTCCACACAAGGCCCAGGATCACGACCACAAGAGAAACCATAACATCAGCATGGAACCTGAGCCCAGTAATAGGACATTACCCTTGTGGCTCCTGCTCCGTATGTAAGTTGACAAAGGTGACCAAGACTTTACAACTTCTCCCAAACCTTAGATGGGAACTACGCAATCATACGAATTGCAACACCACTCATGTGGTGTACATGATTGTCTGCCCATGTGGCCTGAGATACATAGGGATGACGTGCCGCAAGATCAAGCAACGTATCATTGAACACCGCAGCAATATCTCATGTAAAAAAGCAACAACGAAGATGAGCAAACATTTCATTGAAGCAAATCACACTTCAGAAGATCTGGATTGGGTAATTCTAGAGACCCTATTGATCAAAGGCCACAATGCTGAACGAGTACTATTTGAAAAGGAACAACGCTGGGTCCATCGCCTTAAGACAGACAAAGAGGGATTGAATGATACCATACCTTGGTTTGCCTTAAACAAATGACATCCACAATCACCCTCAATGATCTGAATAAGAAAAACTACTCGCTTTGATCACCAGATACACACCTAACCTCGATTTATTTACAAGGTTTTGTGAGTACAAAGCTCTAACTCACGAGTTCGTCAATGACTTTAAGATCAGCACAAGAATTTTTGATTTATTCAGAATAAGATACACCTAGTTTATACTGAATCCAAAAGCATCATGAACTAATGTCAGCTTTTCCGCTTCTTTCTATAGTCTCTATACTAGAACCGGTGCCAACCAAATTGCCAACCAGGACGAGATAGTCCTACCTTCATTTCACTAACACCGGTCTATGTAACGCGAGCCCAACCTGGCGCACGTCATCCCAGGGATCAACTTTAGAGTCAGAACAAGCGAGTCTGTACGAGTAACCGGTAAGCCACGCCGAAGCTGTTCCGACAATGCGGCAAACAGTGAGTAAACGGAAACTAACCGTTTCCCTTCTCTAACAGCAATAGGTTCTCAACAACTGACAAGTACCCTGAAGGAAGGTTTCTTCACTATAATAGAGGTAATTATCCCCTATCGTATTGTTCACCATGACCGGGCCACCCCTCTAGAATTACAACACGGTATTGATGTATTAGCATCGAGACGACTATAATCCCACTCCCCCTCACATCAGAAACCTCTGCATATACCACCACCAATGCAACGAATGTACGCTCGCAACTATAATTGATAATTGTAAAAGCTGAATTTTACATTTCAGAACTTTATTTGTCACAACAAACAACATAGAAAAGATATAGCGACACACCAGACCCACGATACAAGATGACAGACTTAGCAAGATAACTATGTACTTGTAATAATGAATTAACATCTCTAAGAAACCTTGATATAACGCATACACTTACCTCTTTCCCTCTCAATAAGTCCGTTTTTTGTAATATGGGCGCCAACAATGCGCACAATTATCCCCCACCTAATTTAGCTTTTTAGGGGATTAACCTATATGAATACCGTTCGAGCATAGATTTTTCAGAACGACTAACAGTTAATTTGTTGTTAGTACGTGATACTGTTCACAATTTCTTTTTACAGGAACAGATACCACAGATCTGATCCCTGAACACAAGGGCGATGAGTACAAAACACCCACCCCGTAACAATCTTCGGTGAGCCAAAAGGTGCTCTCCTAAACTCTTCGGTCCTGACGAAAGCCTCTAGATTCTACACGAGGCTGAAACATGTAGACCATCACTAGACCATCACCAGTGCATTAAACCAATAACGAGGTTTTTACATGCACAATAACTTTTTAATTTCCCATGTCATGAATTTCAAGAATAAAAGACACGAGATTTGATATTGGGAATTTTACCTTCAACTTCACAATTTTTTGAGCACGAGTACGCCCTCTATTTTATCTCTGGCCACTACTGCAGAACCAGTTGGTCTTCCTCCATGTGGAGGTTAGCATACTGACAAAAGAAGCCCAAGGATCATGCTACTACGGTACACGAAGGCGGAGAATCAACATATACCGCCCATCGCTTGTGTACGTATATGAGGGTTTTTTAACTATGACTTCCCACGTTAACTGATACCCTGGTACACAGGACAAGTGGTCCATTCTCCCCCCCCTTTTGATATTTGTACTAACCATTGGAAGCTGAATGGATCACTGCTTCTCTTCCCCCCCCCCCCATTGATTTTTTGAAGTAGATGCAGGAGCCTTCATGAATAGATGCAGGAGCCTTCATGAATAGATGCAGGAGCTTTCATGAATAAATGCAGGAGCCTTCATCTTCATGAATAGATGCAGGAGCTTTCAAGAATAGATGCAGGAGCCTTCAGGAATAGATGCAGGAGCTTTCATGAATAGATGCAGGAGCTTTCATGAATAGATGCAGGAGCTTTCATGAATAGATGCAGGAGCCTTCAGGAATAGATGCAGGAGCTTTCATGAATAGATGCAGGAGCTTTCATGAAGAGATGCAGGAGCTTTCATGAATAGATGCAGGGACGTGTAGTGAGGTGGGCCCTTACCCGTTTTTGGTGAAATAAGTGTGCAAGTTAGTCCCTGAGTTTAGAGGATAGATGGAAGTTGCATTCTGTAAGTAAATGTGCACATTTCCGTGCAGGCTGACTGTAAAACGCACAACACTTCTGCGGTGTTCTGATCTACCCAAGGTACGCTTTGGTGTGCAATTGACCATTGATCAACTTAATTAAACTTCCCATGCGCTTGACTCTGCCTTGCAACGAGTCACTCACTAGCGGCTGCCATACTAGCCTAAACATAACGCGCTTCCCACAAAACAGAAAACATGAGAAATGAATAGGGTTCGCAAATGAGGACAGAACTATCATCACCATTGACATATCTAAGGTGCTTTTTGGAGTGGGTCAGGACCACCATCCTTCATGTGGGAGACAACAAGGCAGAAACCAAAACTCAATCCTCTGCAAGACGGGTTCTTGAAACTAGCATACAATGGATGCTCAATAGAGCAGGGGGAACCTTGGCATTTAACACCTCAGTGAAGCACGGAGGTCACTTTAGTCATCCAATAATGATAACATTGTCGGCAGAGTTAAGCCAGGGGGTGAATTTGGCTGATGAAAGAAGACACCTTATGCAGTTATTTTGGTATTCTATAGTATGCAGTGTTACAGGGTTGTAAATACCCAGCGTGAGAGTGGTTAAGCCATACTGACACAGCACTGTTTCCCTTTTCACGTTTACATAATCAGTTAATGGCCTTTGCATAAGTAGCATTCTGATAAATGCAATGCGTAGGATGTATCCACTCCAGTGGTGTGGGAACGTTTTCAAACTGTTGGTAAAGGGTTGTATGACTTCCGTGGCATTGCAAAATCTCATGTAATAAAGTCTTTCTAAACATTTCGAGGAGGACATACTTAGAGAGGAATATTTTAAAGTAGTCTCTTGAGCATCTCATTTCATATTACGATGAGTTATGCTGAAAAATTTCAGTGCATGACAAATATGCAAATCTGGTAAGAAATATGTCTCCTCACCCAATCACTGGTGATCTGTTGCCATGTCCAATATGTGGACTCTGAGAGATTGAGTGCTAGGGTTTAAAAAGCCACAGGCAAAATTACATTGTCCTCTTTGGGTGCATCTTCGCCTGTATTAGTACTGTCAATTGTATGCGATCAGGGATACTGGTTACTCCCTATCTTCCCCACAGGACTCTGCGTTCCAGCTCCTTGTGCCTGGCCACCCCCAAGAAAATGCAAAGATATAGATGGGGTGGTCGCTCATTCTCGTTTAATGCTGCCAAGATCTGAAACACTCTCCCCCTCACTCTTCATGAGAATAATAATCTCATGACTTTCCGGAGGCTCCTGAAAACCCACCTTTTCAAGATGCTTCCGTAGCAGCACGGCCTCTGTTCTTTTCTCTGTCCTTCTTTTGAGCAGCGCTGGGAGGCCTTAGGGTAGCCATGCGCTATACAAATAGAATTTCATTTCATTCATTTCATACGAGGGGACGCAACGGTCTGCGCTCTCCCCCAGTTTTTCCAATTCAATTTGCACAGACTGCGAGGTTTATGTAGCTCACTTTCAGACCAGAGTATGGCTGAAATTGCATGAGGCCTACTATAGGCAAGATACACGACTGAAAGGTGCTTGGCCAGATGGTATTTCTGTCCTGAGGAGGCCCGCTATGTTAAACTTGTAGGCCGAAACGTCGACAATTGCGTGGGGATTATTGACAGTATTTTGATATTTGGATCAGTATTCATACTGGACTGTAATGTTTTAAATCATGAATATCCACGGTGTATATATGTATCATATGTAAATCACTGCACAATGGCACCTATGAGCACTGTGCCTTCTGCACCTTTTTATTAATATATCATTTGGCACCTGTTGGAGGGAGGACCACCGGGGAGTCGGGGGGACTGCTCCAGCCACCTCCCTTCCGCAAAGTTATAGCCGAGCGCCGCTGAGAAGCCTCCTAGGAGAGGTCCTTCTCCTGAGATCGTACTAGGCCCAGTAACACCACCACACCGGACTCTGTATCAGTTGCTTATCTTGGTTCTTTATCAAAGGTAGCACATTCAATATTTACAGGGGGATCGAGTGATCCAAAAAGAGTCTCAATGTCTTTAGGGGGATAGGGCAGCGGGTCAGTCTCAGTACCAGCCAGGTACGGGGAGGCTCTGCGCCAGGCCTTGCGTGCTGGTCTCGAAGTAGCTCGGACGGGGAGAGCCGCGACGGCGTCTGCAGGGCTCAGGTGGTAGTTCCGCTTGGGTCGAGCCGCGACACAGTCAGCAGGGCTCCGGTGGTAGGTCCGCTTTGGTCGAGCCGCGACGAGGTCAGCTGGGCTCTGATGGCTAGTTCAACAAGGCCGGGCCGCGACAGCGTCAGCAGGGCCCCAAAGGTTCGTGAAGGTCTTCAAACACGGTGGAGCCGCGACGTCGTCAGCAGGGCTCAGGGTGTAGGTTCAGGATAAGTCTTTCTCTGTAGGGTTAGCCGCGATCCGATCAGCAGGGCTCTTGACTCCGGGATACAACTGTTGTCTTGTTGCCGGGTCGCCCCAGATATAGGACTGGAGCCCTTTGATGTCCGGACCCTTGCGCCCGGGGGGGGGCGGAGAGGCCGGGTAGAGAGCGGCCAGACGCCCAGCAGGAGAGGCGCCAGGCCCCAGAGAGCTGTGGGGCGCTCGCACATAGGTGTGGAAGGACAGTTGGGGGTCCCATCGATACTGCCCTCCGCCGGGAGTGGGAAGGGTTCACGTGGTATCCCCCGGGCCAGGGGTTGGCGCCTCGATGTCGGGCTTCGCTGGGACCGAGGCCGGGTGGAGCGGGGTCACGTCGGTGGTCACGGGGAGTGACGTATAATCCAAAATGGAGGAGCCCCGAGGTGCATGGGACCTCGTGCGGCTTAGCGAGGGGGAACAAGACCACGCCACGAGGCCGGCTCCAACACGCGTCCCCCCCAGCTGAAGGCAGGGAGAGTCACCCATCTCCTTGGGGGTTTTCCTCGCCGAGGCGGAAGAATCTGGACAGGCCGTCCGCATTGGCGTGGTCGTTGCCGGGCCGGTGCTCCATGGTGAAGTCCATCCCCTGCAGCGAGATGGACCATCGCAACAGCTTGGGGTTCTCGCCCCGCATTTGCATTAGCCACCGCAAGGGCCGGTGGTCAGTTTGGACTCTGAAGTGGGTGCCGAAAAGGTAGGGCCGGAGCTTCTTGAGAGCCCATACCACAGCGAAGGCTTCCCGCTCGATGGTGCTCCACCTCTGTTCTCGTGGCAGCAGTCGGCGGCTGATAAAGGCCACAGGTCGGTCGAGGCCCCCGGCGTCCATCTGGGAGAGGACCGCCCCGACCCCGTACTCTGATGCATCGGTCTGAACCACAAATTCCTTGCTGTAGTCAGGGGCCTGTTGCACAGGGGCAGCACACATGGCCGCCTTGAGGGCTTCAAAAGCGGTCTGACAGCGGGGCGTCCAGTGCACCGCCTTGGGCTGTTTCTTGGAAGTGAGCTCCGTAAGGGGCCCCACAATGCTGCCATAATCTTTAATGAATCGCCGGTAGTAGCCTGTGAGGCCCAAGAAGGCCCGGACAGCGGTTTGGGTTGCGGGGGGCTCCCACGCCTGGATGGCATCGACCTTTAACTGGAGGGGCGCCACCTGGCCACTCCCCACCTGGTGGCCCAGATAGGTCACAGATCCTTGACCGATCTGGCATTTGCTGGCCTTAATTGTGACCCGGCCCTTTGGAGAGCGGCCAGGACTTCTCGGAGGTGTCCTAGGTGCGCGGCCCAGTGGTTGCTGAAGACGGCAATGTCGTCGAGGTAGGCCGCGCTGAAAGCTTCTAGTCCGGCCAGGACCTTGTTCACCAGCCTCTGGAAGGTCGCTGGGGCGTTCTTCATCCCGAAGGGCATCACCCGAAAGTGGTAGTGCCCATCGGGGGTGGAAAAGGCGGATCGTTCCTGGGCGCCAGGAGTGAGCTTGATCTGCCAGTACCCAGCGGTGAGATCAAAGGTGCTTAGGTAGCGAGCGGCCCCTAAGTGATCGATCAGCTCGTCTGCCCGTGGCAGGGGGTGGGCATCGGTCTTGGTGACTGCGTTCAGGCCCCGGTAGTCTACACAAAATCTGAGTTCCGGGGAGGTGCCGGGGGCAGCGGCCTTCGGCACCAAGACCACTGGGCTGGCCCACGGGCTGTCTGATGGCTCGATGACTCCGAGGGCGAGCATCTTGGAGACCTCGGTCTGTATGCAGGCTCGGACTCGGTCGGGTACTCTGTAGGTGCGGTGCCGCACCGGGGGGCTGTCCCCGGTGTCCACGTCGTGGACGCACCAGGGGGTCACCCCGGGCGTGAGAGAGAAGAGGGCAGCGAAGGGTTGCAGCAGCTTCTGGCAGTCATGGCGCTGTTCTGGGGTCAGGGTGGCGGAGAGGTGGACGCCCTCCACGGAGCCGTCTTGGCCCGAGGACCCCAGGAGGTCTGGTAGGGGCTCGGAGTCGCTTTCGCCCCCATCGTCGGTAGCCAGCAGCAGGCTTAGTTCAGTTCGGGCAAAGTGGGGCTTGAGCCGGTTGGCGTGTAGGACCCGGAGGGGGTTCCTCGGGGCCTCCATGTCGATCAGGTAGGTGACGGGGCTCTTCCTCTCAACCACCTTGAAGGGCCCGGTCCACTTGTCCTGCAGGGCGCGGGGTCCACGGGCGACATGACCCAGACTTGCTGGCCCGGCTCGAACTCGATGGTCGAGGCATTTTCGTCATACCAGCGTTTCATGTCTTCTTGGCTGGCTTCGAGGTTGGCTTCTGCCAGGGCCCGGAACCTCCGAGTCTGGTTCCGCAGGGTCAGGAGGTACCGGTAGACGTCGGGGGGGGCATCTTGGACGTTCGCCTCCCAGCCCTCTTTGACCAGGCTGAGGGGCCCTCGGACGGGGTGCCCATACAATAGTTCGAAGGGGCTGAAGCCCAGGGATTTCTGTGGTACCTCTCGATAGGCGAACAGGAGGCAGGGCAGCAGGACGTCCCATCTCCTCCTCAGGGGCTCTTCCAGACCCTTGATAATTCCCTTCAGGGTTCTGTTGAACCGCTCGACCAGTCCGTTCCCCTGGGGGTGGTAAGGAGTGGTGAATTTGTAGGTGACCCCACATTGTTGCCAGAGGGATTTCATGTATTTTGAAATAAAGTTCTTACCCCTGTCGCTCACCACTTCTCGGAGGATCCCCACTCTGGAGAAGATGCCCATCAGGGCCCGGCCCACCACTGGAGCTGTCACAGTGCGGAGTGGGATGGCCTCGGGGTATCGGGTGGCGTGGTCGACCAGGATGAAGCGGTGTCCCAGGGCGGTCCGGGGGTTGAGGGGCCCCACGATGTCGATCCCTACTCGTTCGAACGGGGTGCGGACGGCTGGAAATGGTTGGAGGGGGGCCTTAACTCGACCCCCAGTCTTTCCGCTAGCCTGGCAGGTCTGGCAGGACCGGCAGTGATGGTCCACGTCTCTCCGCATTCGGGGCCAATAGAAATGGGTCACCAGGCGGCTGTAAGTTTTGTCTCGCCCGAGGTGTCCGTCGAGGGGTACGTCGTGCGCCAAGTTCAGGAGGAACTCTTGGAATCGGAGGGGAACCACCAACACCCGGCCGGCTCCTAGTTCGGCGACTTTCAGCTCGCTATACAATAAGTCATTGTCCCAATAGATCCAGTGGGTTCCTGTGGGGTCCCCCGAGGCCTGGGCGGCCGCTTGCTGTCGGGCCCCCTCGTGGGACGGGCAGGCCTTTTGCTCTTGCTGGAATTGTCCGCGGGTGGGGCCCCCGTCGTGGCGCCACTGGGCCAGCTCGGGGATCTCGCTGAGGGAGGCGGCCTCGTTGGGAGGAAGTTCGGATGGCCCGGCCTCATCGTCAGGTTCCTCTGTGCCGGAGGAGGGTGATAGTTCTGGGCCCGTAGGCTCGTCGGGGGCCGCGGCCGCGGCAGGTTGGGCGGTCATGGACCGGGTGGTGGCGCAGGCCCACTCGGGCAGCCCTAGCATCCCCAGATGCTCTCGGCGCTCCACCTGGGCCCAGGGGGAGCTCTCTAGGTCATTCCCCAGGAGGCAGTCCACCGGGGCGTCATCGCGGACAGTTACTTTGAGGGTGCCGGACATTCCTCCCCACTCGAAGGGGATCCTGGCCATCCGGCACATGCTTTCGGTGTTGTCCGCGGTCCGGACAGGGCATAGGACATGCGGCAGGATTTGTTCGGGGGTCACCAGGTGGCAGCGGACAGCGGTCTCGCTGGCCCCAGTGTCCCGGAGAGCTTCGGCCCGTTGTCCATTGATGGTGACCCACTGCTGGTACTTCTGGGTGTTACTTGGGATGGCAGCCCGGGGCACCATTTCACGGGGGCCCAGGCATACGAGTGACATGGCAGCTGGTTCCCACTCGGGGGACCCGTCCTCGCAGTTTTCCTCCTCTTCCTCCCCTTCCCCCAGGGCTGCGGCGGCTATTTGTCGGGGAGGGGGCCCAGCGGTCCCGCTCCGCCGGTTCACAGGGCAGGCCGGGTCGCTCGCATAGTGGCCGGTCTGTTGGCAGCCGAAGCAGGTCACTGTTGGTCGGGGTCCAGGCCTGGCGATGGGGGTCCCCCTTCGGACCAGGGTCGGGGACGTGTGGTTGGCGACTTGGCCTCGTGGCGGGCTTCTGGGCGGCCCGGTCGGGAAGTCTCGACTGCGGTGGGACGCCCCTCCTCCACCCCGCTGGCGAGGAGGTCCCGTGGTACTCCGTTGGTAATCCCCCACAGGGTTCCGGGGGACCCGGGTGTTGACCCATCGGTCGGCTTCGGCGGCGAGCTTCCGGGGCTCGGTCAGCTTACTGTCCAGGAGGTGTTGCCTTAGTTCCCCAAAGCAGTTGTTGGCGAGGTGCTCCCAGACAATGAGGTCGAACAGTTCGTTGTACGAGGTGACCTTGCTCCCTTTTATCCACCCTTCAAAGGCCCGGCTGAAGAAGTCCACGTATTCGACCCATGTGGTGCCGGGGAGCTTCTTACAGTCCCGGAAGCGCTGTCGGTACATCTCGGCTGATAGTCCGTAGCGTGTGAGTAGGGCTTCTTTCATGTGGTCGTATGAGGTCATCACCGCGTCGGGAAGTTGCAGCAGGGTATCCCGGCCCTCGCTGAGGAACCTCCCCCATAGGCTGGCACCCCAATCCTTCCGGGGTACCCGATGGGAGGTCATGGCTACCTCGTAGGCTCGGAACCACTGCTGGATGTAGTCGTTTTTGTAGTATTCCTTGACGACATCCTTGGGGATATGAACCTTTGGCTCGGTTAGTGGCAGAGCGTCCCGGGCCCCGGGGGTGCCGGTCTCCCCCGTTTTGGATTTCAGTTCGAGTGCCTTGAGGCCCCTCTCGTGTTCGAGGGTTAGCCGTTTCTCTTCTAGTTCTCGCTGCCGTTTCTTTTCTTCGATTTCCTCCTGCAGCCGGAGTGGCTCCAAGGCTAGTTTCTTCTCTGCCAGCAGGAGTTCACCGTCCAGCCGGAGTCGGGCGAGGTCCATTTCGTGTGTCCGGACCCTCTCCCGTTCTTGCATCTCCTCGTGGGACAGGCCGGCTTCCAGGATGCTTCGTCCCCCATCTGTCGGGGTTATGGTCGGTGGCAGGTTTCCGCCCCGGGCCGTGGTTCCCTCGGCTCGGGGGGGAGTGGTCTCGGATTCTGCCCAGGTTTTTAGGGCTTTCTGCATTTCTTCCTTGGTGCCCAATCCTGTGGTTGGGATCCATTTGTCCTTGCAGAATTGTTTCAGTTCTTTGTGGGTGTACTCTTCCAGCTTTTCCAGTTGGAAGGTTGCGGCGATGGTTGCTTCTTAGTCATTCATGGTTCCCTTCTTTCCGTCTGGTTAGGTAGTGGTTGCGTTACTTGCTTGTACGATTGCGTCTGGCTCGGATCCCGTCGCTGGCCACCAAATGTTGGAGGGAGGACCACCGGGGAGTCGGGGGGGACTGCTCCAGCCACCTCCCTTCCGCAAAGTTATAGCCGAGCGCCGCTGAGAAGCCTCCTAGGAGAGGTCCTTCTCCTGAGATCGTACTAGGCCAAGTAACACCACCACACCGGACTCTGTATCAGTTGCTTATCTTGGTTCTTTATCAAAGGTAGCACATTCAATATTTACAGGGGGATCGAGTGATCCAAAAAGAGTCTCAATGTCTTTAGGGGGATAGGGCAGCGGGTCAGTCTCAGTACCAGCCAGGTACGGGGAGGCTCTGCGCCAGGCCTTGCGTGCTGGTCTCGAAGTAGCTCGGACAGGGAGAGCCGCGACGGCGTCTGCAGGGCTCGGGTGGTAGTTCCGCTTGGGTCGAGCTGCGACACAGTCAGCAGGGCTCCGGTGGTAGGTCCGCTTTGGTCGAGCCGCGACGAGGTCAGCTGGGCTCTGATGGCTAGTTCAACAAGGCCGGGCCGCGACAGCGTCAGCAGGGCCCCAAAGGTTCGTGAAGGTCTTCAAACACGGTGGAGCCGCGACGTTGTCAGCAGGGCTCAGGGTGCAGGTTCAGGATAAGTCTTTCTCCGTAGGGTTAGCCGCGATCCGATCAGCAGGGCTCTTGACTCCGGGATACAACTGTTGTCTTGTTGCCGGGTCACCCCAGATATAGGACTGGAGCCCTTTGATGTCCGGACCCTTGTGCCCGGGGGGGGCGGAGAGGCCGGGTAGAGAGCGGCCAGACGCCCAGCAGGAGAGGCGCCAGGCCCCAGAGAGCTGTGGGGCGCTCGCACCTAGGTGTGAAAGGACGGTTGGGGGTCCCATCGATACTGCCCTCCGCCGGGAGTGGGAAGGGTTCACGTGGTATCCCCCGGGCCAGGGGTTGGCGCCTCGATGTCGGGCTTCGCTGGGACCGAGGCCGGGTGGAGCGGGGTCACGTCGGTGGTCACGGGGAGTGACGTATAATCCAAAATGGAGGAGCCCCGAGGTGCATGGGACCTCGTGCGGCTTAGCGAGGGGGATCAAGACCACGCCACGAGGCCGGCTCCAACAGCACCTTTTGTATAGAACAATAAAGTTGTAATAGCGTGATGATCAAACATTGATATGTGTTCTTACCTCGCGATGTTTTTTAAGCGAGACCCACTGAACCGTTTGTTCCTTATATTTGTTGTAATCTGGCATCCTCTTGTAGCCTCTGGCAGTTGCATCTTAATGCTGCTGCGTTTGGCAGCGCCAGCCCTATCAGGATCTAACCCCTGAGTTGAGCGCACATTTGAGCACACAGCCCAGTTTTCGTGCGCTGGAGGCACCGTCCCACTCTCTTTTTATATGCATGGGATGAGAGATAGAAAATTGAAATCAAAACACTTCAAAATGTAATCAAGCCTCACATAGTATAGCAGGAGCTATAAATCATTCACGGTTATAGGGTTTACTAAAAGTGTGAATTCCAATGAGGCTGCCTTGCCACTCCTAATCAATTGCAGCATTTGAGTCATGAGTTTATTAAAATACTCTGTGGAAAGAGCAATGGCTATGGCCAGAAACAAATCCTGTTGGCTACAAGATTTTTTGCACATTTCCTAACTTGCCGGGGTTTTCTACTATTATATCAAAGTTTAAATATAGACCTGCGCTTAAACTGATTCCAGAATATCGAGTAAGAACGTATTGCGTCAAGGTGAGTAGATGTAGAGTTACGAGTAGTCAATCTATAGCTCCCTACGCATGTTTACCTTCAGTTAATGGTAGTAGTCGATCTTCTGGTGTCAATTCATGTGCAAGTCGATATTCATGACATTGTTATTATGGCACACCACCACTTCCATGTTCTTGAGAAAGATAGAAAGGGTATTCCGTCTGTCAACTCTGTCTTCAACCATCACTTGCACGCCCACAAACTTGTAAAACAGGCTGTTCGACCAGGTGTAAAAATAGCTGTTCGGAGGAGATATCTGATATGTAACACCTCAGCGGAGCATCAAGTGAAGTTACGAAAGTCATCGCTCCATGTTTTATTGTTCTGAGAATACAGAGGTAAGTCTTCCCTTTTTTTCCGGTCAACTGCGAGAAGACAATTGCTCAGGCACTAGTAACATCAGGCCTGGACTACAGTAACTCACCTTATTTTGGACTTCCTCAAAATTTGGACAACAGACTTCAGGCAGTTCAGAACATGACGGCAAGACTTTGTTTGGATCAGAGTTGGACAGAACCAGTAATTCTTCATTTGGGAAGCCTTCATTGGATCCCTATACGGAAGTGAGTCTGCCTTCAGCGCCTTTGCATGGAACTCAGCCTACCACGAACAGGGACCGATCTATGCACAGAAAAAAGATACAAATATCTCCCCTTCCACCTTCTAAGATCCCATGTGGCAGTCCTCATAAAAATCCAAGAGTTTGGAAGACGCAAGTGGGTGGGAAAATGTATTCCATTTGTACGGCCGGGGCCTGGAATCAGTTGTCAACTGAGATTAAAAAAGAAGCAAACCATATTAAGTTCAGAAAGCTGCGTTAAACATGGCTCTTTGGCAATCAATTAATTTCCAAACACTGAAATCTGCCACTGTTGTTAGTTCTTTACTTATTCCTCTTTGAGTATATTCGCCAGCGTAAGGAGGCCCTTCAGAGTCACTTATGCCCTATATATGTTTGTTACACAAATAAATAAAAAGCTAGTGAGTAAATGCATGTTCACTCTGATCCTTCGGATTTTAACCTCTCTAGGGCTCCAGCGGAAGCTGCTTTCTTACCCTTGCAATGTTTAACAGGCTTCAAGTAGGAAAAGGTAAATTATCCCATATAATTTATAATCCTGCTAATTGATCATACTGAGATGTACCATATCCGTTTTTAGTGGACTTGATGGCTGGGTCTCTGACATGAAGAAGCATGGGCTTGGTGTCTAGAGGGATTAATGCCATGTTCTTACTGGTTTTCAATGCGCTGCGCTCATGTATCTGCCTATGCAATGCTGCAAGCAGCTCCTTCCTTGATGCAGCAAATATGGAAGGGACACGCCGAGCGCCCCTGCTTGTGCACATCCTCGGATAAGAGGTGTGGCGCCGTGGGTGGAAGAGGTGTGGCACCGTGGCCACGCAACTGACTCCGGAATCTGGGGATCAGGGTTCGATCCCCGGCGCTGGCAGCATATTAGCTCAGCACCATGTGACTCTGGGCAATAACTTGCTTAATCTTCCCGACGGCCCCCAGCGCCTAGAGACCCTTGCGGGTGATTGTTTGCGCTTTAGAAATGTGGATTATTATTATTATTATTATAATAAACGGGGACAGTAGCCCTACAGACTATAGTGGCATCTGAGAGGATTCAGTGGGGCTGAGCGCATGCCAGCTGCGGCTCGCACAGGTAAATGCTGTGGGGCGTTGAGGCGGGGCGGGGGCTGGGCAGGGTGTGGGGTAGTGGATTTGGACATGCAACGGAAATGTGAAAACTAACCAAAGAAATAAATAAAAGCACTTACCTTGCGCTCTCCGCATTGCAGATTTCAGCAATACGGCGAGTGCAAGGTAAGTGGTTTTATGTATTTCTTTTGTTAGTTTTTACATTTCCGTCGTATGTCTGATTTCACTACTCCCACCCTGCCCCGCCCCGCCCCGCCTCACCACCCCACAGCATTTACCTGTGCGAGCCGCGGCTGGGCCGCGTGTGCTCCTGAGGGGAGCCTCCTCGGAGAGGGAGAAAAGGATGAAGCGAGAGATTAAGATAGTATCTTCTGAGTCTTGGGACATTTTGAACACAGTGGGCTGTGGATAAGGATTTAGCTATTTTTGCTGTGACATATAACCCCGGTAGAAGTCCACAACTCAATGTTTTTCAACCATCGCCCGATTTACAAAGATTTCAGATTTATAATGAAATACGAGGTGCAGGAGTACGCTACATTTTCATCAGGTTTTTTAAGCCAGAAACCAACACTGCCATAGAGAGGAACCTCTCTAGGGATTACTGCTCCCACTGAGGTCCTCCGAGAGCCCATCCAAGATTCATACCATCAGGGAATTGGATGCAGGCCAGGGCTCCTGCTGCGTTGCTATTACCAACCCTTGAGTTATTCATCATTACTGACCAGATTAGAGGATGGGGCTAAGGTTGTAGCCATACAGACCCTCCCACAGGGAAGCGCACCATTTTTGGACTGCCCCTGAAAATTGTTGTTGGAACACAGAGGACTCCCAAACAACAACATATTAGATAACCAAACTCAGCCAGTTCCACATTGTCATCTATCCACCATTAAGTAACCCCTGTGAAACCCTAACCGGCGCTACCAGCTTTACGAACAGTTGTGAATAACCCATGCTCGGGGATTGCAGGGGTGGACGCCGGGCATGTAGGGTGACCAACCGTCCGTAAACTTCACGGACGGTCTGTTATTTCGGTGTCTAGTCCGTTGTCCGTAATCATTCTTTTTACAGAAGCTTTTTGTCCGTAAACCTGGAGTTTACAGGAACCTACGATGCCCCTATTGAGACGTCCCAGGAGTTCTACAGCTCGCATTTCTTTAACCCCTTGAGTGCCCATGACGAGATGGTCTCGTCATGGGCCGCGGTTGCGCTGTGCCCATGACAAGACTATCTCGTCATGAGCCCCGCCCGCTAATGAAACGCCCGGCACAGGGCGTGGAAAGGGCGGGGCACTCAAGGGGTTAAAGTGATGAAGAGGCTTCAACAGCTCCTCCTGGACCTTACAGACTGTCAATTAGCCCCACTGTCATTCTGTCTGTGGCTGATTCTCTCATACAGAATGACAATGGACCATACTGCTGTTATAGCAGTCTAGGGCGTGGCGGGATTGCATAAACTTGGGGGACCGGCAGACTTCTTATTTAGATTTTTAATTATTATAACTGTTCTTGCTAACCTACTTAATGGTAACATTCTGTCCCTGTTCAGAAGAATTACTGAATAACAAACTAATTTGAATTTATGTGCCACTGAAACAGGAGCCATGCTATGGGGTTCAGGGGGCGCGCTTTACTTTGAAATACAGGGCTCATGGCAAAGACTTCTGAGTTCTTTGCCTGCCTGCAATTATAAGACCATCATAAAAATGTCAATTTAACTCTGGTGATTAATGTATCTCCTTGAGAGATATCTGAACTTTGAGTAATCCCAGGTTTGACTCATCATAAAGTAGAGCAGGGGGACAATGTGCCTCTTGCACATCACAAAGTGTAACTGCTGCTCATATAATTGTTTTTTATGTAGATGGTTCAATGGGTTCCTTTGGAAAATAATTAAAATGTATTAGTAAGGACAACCCCCCACCACAATGTTATGTTTTGAACTCTGAGTTTGTATTTCTCCAGGCCAAGCGCTCTTAACATACATTCAGGGCAAATGGAATTAAGCACTTCTGCGGCTGCAGTTCTTTCCTCAAAATTATTGATTTGCCACATAACCCATTATCTGTTGCATAATCTGCAGATTTTATCAAAAAATAAAATTGTTTCTAGCTCAAATGGATCAAAAGTTTCTAAAAAAGTGGCGAGATGTGTTCACGCGCAGTGAACGGCTCTTCACAAAGGTTAACTGGTCAGCTTTCCATTGCTTATTTATGTTTTTAGTTGTTAAGCTGGCACTGATGAGGGGAAATCTTTGCTAAAATAGTATTACCATGTATTAAAATGAAAAATATAATGAATTAATACTACAAAATATGTGCCGCAATATGCCGCATAATTTGCCTTTACTTGCTGTATAATTTAGTCAACCCTGCCGCATAATTCCAGTGGCCCTGCATATAATGCCTATCAGTATGAATGGCATCTAACTCCTACACCTTGCAGCCCTCATTGTCTTAAATAACATTGACTTACACACACATAAAACTCATTGTCTCTGAATAATATGTGTGATGTGAAGCGCTCTTGACACTCTATATTGTGATGAGTAATATAAAAGAAATTAAATACACATGGGAGAGGATATCGATTTTTGAGGGGCACTCTTGAATGATGGTACTGAGGGAATCTTTGGAGAAGGAGGTCTGGGGGAGGGCACCAACAAAGATTGTCACACTGGGTGCAACCAGCAGCAAAGCTGGTCCTGCTAGGGGTGTAGTTATTATTCCAGTAGCCTATGCAGTGGCCCAGGCCCTAAGACAAAAGCACTTCAGGAGCTGATGTGGGATGGACTAGCAGGAAGGCATAGTCTATAAACGTAGGGATTTAATTTTATTGTAATCCCTGTTTCTGTACAGTTTTTATCTAAACATTTCTTGTAAATGGAGAACGAAGAGCACAATTAGAAACGTCTAGCCTAACATGACTGGTGTGCACTAATCCCAAAATATTCTAATGCCACACTTTAACCAGCCAGGCAAATGCCTCGTACTGCAATCTTGGATGGATTTCTCCCTCAGTATTTGGAAAATAGCCTTGTGAATTTCTGTCCGTATTTATATTTTATTTCTAAAGCGTGACCCTAGTCAAAAGGCAGCTGAATGGTTTACAGGGTCCCAGACAACATTCATGTCTGGACGCCTGCGCCAATTCATTGAGGAGCATATTTACTAACATTTCACGTAACAAAGTGCAGTGAATGCAGCTGCTGCACTGCCTGAAGCGGAAAGAGTAGAACAGCACCATATTTAAGAAGATATGGTTCAGTTTTGCTCTCTCCTAGGTCTGTTGCACTTGTGGCTGCCCAATGCCAAAACATTGGGGTCAGGTAAGTTGTTTGAGCAGGAAGAGAAAACTATCCTTTGAGGCCAGTTCCTATTTGCATGTGTGCAAAGAGGAAGTAATAAGGAGAAATAAAGATATTTCTCCTCTTTACCCCAGCTTAAGATAGGCACTCAATGTTGCCGTAAACCCATCCGCACAAGTCTGTAAATATGGGTTTACATGAGTGGATGCACAGGAACACCCATGCGCCGTCCATGTAAAACCCATGTAACACCTATCTAACAGTGTCGTTTTTTGGTTTTTTTTACAAAGCCACGCCAATCAGGATTGGCAGCGGTGTGTACTAGAAGAGCTTCCTTAAGCTAGTTATCTGTCAGATTCTTGAGACCTGAAAACAATATTACGATAGAGTGCTTCCAAGAAACACCAGTTGGTGAGGATGGTGGAGGTATAGCAAGAGGGATCACACCAGGGCACACCGGGTTTCACTCTCTTTCATAACTGCCAGGTGTCTCCATGCCATGCTGGTCACATTCTGTCAATCTCTTTTTAAACTAACAGAGCTTTGCAAGGGTGCTTCAGGGCCAAAGAGAACAGCTTTAGGCGACCCACCCTTGGGTTACTTTAGGTCATTGCAAAAGCACTCTCTGCAATCACCTTCTTGAAGTGTAAGTTGATTCAAAGTGCTTTTCTCTTATTTTCACTGCTTTATCTTGCTCTTTCCCCTGTTTTTTTGTGTGCCGCCTCCTTGCTTTTCTCTTGTTTTCACTGCTTTCTCCTTGTTCTTTCCCACGTTTTTTGTGTGCCTCCTGTAGGAAGCTGTCTCTGTATGTGGTATGCCACTAGGTGGTAATACCATGCACAGAGGGGGTGAGTGTTTGAAAAGTTTCAACGCTCCGTCCATCATCTCCTTGTGTTTGCTTTGTTCTCCATAAGTGTACAGGGCTCAATGTAAACCCAAAGGTGCTCTATCAGTGGTAGTGTGGGCAAGCAGCCTTAGGCCTAACACAGAGGAGTGTAATACATTTATTGCACAACATTCACCGATAATGGACACACGACTCAAAAAGGGGATCCATACCAATTTTAGTAAAGTAAGCTTTGTTCGTACTTTATTTTAAGACCAAGATCTTCAAAATAAGGTAAGTAAGATTTTAATTAAAAATATTTTTCACTTTCAAAAGTCGGCACAGTTCAATTTATGAACAGTTCAATGTTATCCTATGGGGAAAAACAATCATGTACGCACCTTACAATTCCAGTCTTCTGGACCAAAGGTCAGCAAGGAGCATGGGTCAGGTGACTACCAACACTGCCCCACCAGTGGCACAGGGGCGGCTGGGTGCAGAGGCCAAAATCGGAGTTCGGCTCAATGCGTTTCAATGGAGACTGGGGGTGCTCAAATCCACACTACTTGCAGGTAAGTAAATCGGCTGTAGGTGCCAAGCTTTAGGGGTTAGGTGAGGCACTGGTGGGGCCACAAAGCAGCACCAAACATACACCACCAGCATAGAGGCAGTCAGGGGCAGGGTGCAAATTCAGCATCTGTCTCCCAATGCTTTTCAATGAGGTTTCTGCTTTCAACAAACAGGCTGCAGGCATTACACCAAGGGTTGCAGGAGGAAGACCAACGACAGCAGAGGTAAGTAGAGATGGGGGTGGTCATGAGGGCACCATTGATTCAGCTCATTAAGGCGCATAGGCTTTGGGTGCAGGGGTGCCTTTGAATGTTGAAGTCTTCTTACCGGAGACTGTTGCGATCAGGGGAGCGACTGGATTTAGGCTGTAGGGTTCAGCCAACGCTAGACTTGAGGTCAGGATCGCTGGAGAGACTTCACTGGACAGGTGAGCCACTCGTAATCAGGCCGTGGGTGTCGGGTGCAGAGTGGGCAGGTGTCGTGGTTCCAGCTTGATCTGGAGTCCTTGTACTTGGATTCTTCTGGAAAGGGCCGCTGTCTTCGGGAGATCTGGTCTTTGTTGAAGAGCAGGCAGTCTTCTTCGGGTTTCTGGAAGTCGGTGTCCCCAGAGAGGTGTTGTCTTCTTTGCAGAGTCTCAAAATAATCTAAACTTATTTTGACTTGTACTTATGTTGGTTGTCTATTTAATTACTTATATACTATTGCTCGACTTCCTCTGATGTGTCTGTAAAACGTACCTTTTGTCCCGAAGATTTGTCCTGAATTTTGACCTTCTGTCCTGAATTTTGTTCCTGAATTCTGACCTTTTGACCTGAATTTTTGCACTCACCATCCTGAATTTGAACCCATGCCAGTTGGTCACCCCACGGGCATGGCAATTGTTAGCGTACCAGGTGCGGAGGGGCAGGGCCCAGGAGTGTAACATGCCAATCATGAGTGTTCAATTACCTTAAAGAGCAGTAGGTGTGTCCATTTTCCTTGCCTATATTAGGACCCTGGGCACTTGTGCTACGTCACTAAGAGGCAGGGTATGGCTGCTGAGATGTACCACTTTACTTTTCTTGGGCCATTTCACCTGAACTCTGATGTAGAAGCTTATAAGTGTAAAAAATAAAAATAAAAGTGGGCAGTAGCAATGCAGAGGAGATGGGGCAATGTAGATCAACCATGTATTTATTGTGTTTGGTGATACAACTGTAACTAAAAGCACCAAAAAGTGGAAACAAAGCTTGTGCCAAAAAAGTGAATGCATTGGACACAAAAAAAGATACACACAGTACAATTGACAACAGCAACATAAATAAATAATACGCGTGGGCAAACTTAGTCGATGGTATCCATATAGTTCGCATATTCTGGCTAATATGCAGATGTGACTATACGGCACGCTACCCAACAGAAGGGAGAAGTGGCACATCTTTAGGAGACCAAAAAACAGCTACATTCCCAAATACCTTTAAAGGTTTAAAGGGCATTCTTAGGTGTTGTACAACAAGGTTAATCAGACCATATAGGTTCTCACTGAGATGAGGGCATTATGCCTCTGGAAAATCTTAAATTATATTTGAATCTTCAAAGGGATTAAAGGTGGGGGTCCTGTTCACCGCTTTACAACAGGATTAGAGTCAATGCCACTAAAAACGGGATATCTGTCACGTTTTGACAGAGTTCTTTGTCCGTCCGACGCTAAACAAGGCCAAGAAATTCTGTACATATTGAATAACACACAAGCTTGCGTAACTTCATGTGTTTACTGGGTCATAGAAACCCCAATCAGGGTGAACCCACATTTCAAATATCAGCACTAGCTAAGGGGCATATTATCAAGAAACAGCGTTAAAATTATCGCCACTTTAGCGGCAGAAAACTGCTCTTGAGAATTCCCATAGAAGCCCATGTTCTGGTATCAACATGGGCTTCTATTGGAATTCTCTGCAGCATATTATCAAGCCCATTATCGCCGCTTTAGCAGCAGTTTTCTGCCGCTAAAGCGGCGATAATTCTAACGCCGTGCTTGATAATATGCCCCTTCATTTTTCTGAGAACATCATAACATTCAATTGACAAATGTCCTTAGCCATCAAAGTGTCAATGTGTGATAGCACATGAATGGCACTGCTGACAGAATTGCAAGGATAACTGATGACTGAATACCCATTCATCTCCAAAATGTCATTAACATAAGTCCTAAATCAAAATTCTTTTTCACACTGTAAATAAAGCAACCACATACTGCAAGTTTCACAGTGTACCTGGACTTCATTCTGTATAAATAAATACTTATTTGGCACTGAATGGAGCCCTGGCTGTTAATATTGCTCCTTTAACTCTCCCACATATCATTAATCCTATATGGTTATTTTTCTTTTCTGTTTATGCATGGAATAAACTCGCAAGTTCACCAGTGCGCTGATTTCATTTATCTTTACACAGCACACAAAATAATAGGTGGAATGATTCAAATAATGTTAATCGCTGGTGTCAGAGAGGGCTGCATTCTAGTCTGTAGGGGTTTAACTCATCTTTGCATTACAGACAGGAAACAGCCAAATGTCAATCAGAAGTTTGATCTGGGAATTAACTTACTGTTTCAACCACTCAACAACTGAGCCATAGTTCAGTCTAAGGGTTTCCTCTGTGTCTCTATGTAACACCACCCTAAGATACAACACAGAGTCCTCCACCCAGTGTACAGGAAGCTCCATGTCAGGTATCTGAGAGTGTTGAGTGGGTGAGAACAGGTCAGTCTTGTTCCAGTTGATGGGTGTTCCAGAGAGTCTGTCAAACCCCATCACCTCTCCCATCAGAGGTGGCAGGCTTGCACTCGGGTTCCAGACAAACAGGAGAGTGGCTTCAGTGTACATGAAGAGAAGGCTCCACCCCGAATGACGGTAAAGCCCCCGTGTGTGTTGTTCCTTCGTGTGTCTGGCGAGTGGGTCCATGGCCAGTAGAAATAACAAAAGGGAGAGCGGGTATCCCTGTCTAATGCCCATGGGTCGAATGCGTGTGACACAGGCCTATCAGCCTGGACTCTTGCCACAGGTTGTGCATACAGCAGCACCAGGAGCCTAGGGAAGACAGTAGCTATAACAAATCTTGCCAGAGTGACCGTCAGTAACACCCACTCAAGAGAATCAAATGCTTTCTGCGTGTCGACCAGGGCTACCTCAGCTTCCATTTTGCTGTTTATCTGATGGATGGTAGTGAATACAGTGCACACCTTAATCAAAATGAACCTATGCAGCACAAAGGCCATCTGTACCGGTGAGACCATTCTCTCCATCAGTAGGGACAGGCAGTTTGCCAATACTTTAGGCAGTGTTTTATTATCGGGATTCAGTAATGACAGGGAGCAATAAGAAGGGCTTAGGAGGTACCGTTATGATGCCCTCACACATCAAGGGTGGCAAGATCCACTTCATGAAGGCCTCTTCATATAACCTGAATAGATGGGGTGATAAATATATTTAAAGACCTTATAAAATTCTGCAAGGAAGCCTTTGGACTCAGGAGCCTTTCTTCCTGCCAAGCCCTCAATAGCTGCATTGCATCTCTTCTGTTGATATTGGCTCATTTAGAGGCCGATTACGATCCGGTAAAAAAATTCCCCGTACGACTCGTATCCGGACTTTTTACCGTACGAATCATACAAGTGCCGTACAAACTGCCAATTACGATTCGCATGGGAAAAAGACCATACGAATCGCATTCGGAATAGTTCCCCACACGTCCTCGGGTCGGAAAATGTGTCCGACACGTCCACGGACGATTTACCGTACAAACGTGAAAAGTGAAGTCCGACCGCGGAATCACGATCCATCCCGTGCGTCCGATGTTACAACCGTATGGAAAAAACACCGTCCGCACCGAACACCCATAGCAAACATGGAGACATGTGCCCGCATACGCGCCCAACACCCCCCCAGCCCCCGTACGTTCGAGTCGAACCCCCCGTGTATGTACACCCCTGTACGTGTTGAACCCCCCGTGTATGTACACCCCTGTACGTGTCGAACCCCCGTGTATGTACACCCCTGTACGTGTCGAACCCCCCGTGTATGTACACCCCTGTACGTTCGAGTCGTACCCCCACCCGTGTATGTACGGTGCGTACCCCCAGCGCGTAGTACGCACCGTACATACACGGGTGGGGGTACGACTCGAACGTACAGGGGTGTACATACACGGGGGGTTCGACACGTACAGGGGTGTACATACACGGGGGGTTCGACACGTACAGGGGTGTACATACACGGGGGTTCGACACGTACAGGGGTGTACATACACGGGGGTTCGACACGTACAGGGGTGTACATACACGGGGGGTTCGACACGTACAGGGGTGTACATACACGGGGGTTCAACACGTACAGGGGTGTACATACACGGGGGGTACGACTCGAACGTACAGGGGTGTACATACACAGGGGGGTTCGACACGTACAGGGGTGTACATACATGGGGGGTTCGACACGTACAGGGGTGTACATACACGGGGGGTTCGACACGTACAGGGGTGTACATACACGAGGGTTCGACGCGTACAGGGGTGTACATACACGGGGGTTCGACACGTACAAGGGTGTACATACACGGGGGTTCGACACGTACAGGGGTGTACATACACGGGGGGGGTACGACTCGAACGTACAGGGGTGCACATACACGGGGGGTTCGACACGTACAGGGGTGTACATACACGGGGGCTTCGACACGTACAGGGGTGTACATACACGGGGGGGTACGACTCGAACGTACAGGGGTGTACATACACGGGGGGGTACGACTTGAACGTACAGGGGTGTACATACACGGGGGGACGATTCGAACGTACAGGGGTGTACATACACGGGGGGGATACGACTCGAACGTACGGGGGCTGGGGGGGTACGACTCGAACGTACGGGGGCTTGGGGGGTACGACTCGAACGTACGGGGGCTGGGGGGGGTACGACTCGAACGGACGGGGGCTGGGGGGGGTACGACTCGAACATACGGGGGCTGGGGGGGTCGGCGCGTACATACGGGGGCTGGGGGGGGGGTCGGCGCGTACATACGGGGGCTGGGGGGGTCGGCACATACATACAGGGGCTGGGGGGGGGGTACGGCGCATACCGGGCCACCTACTCTGGTCGTTTCGCGCCGTACTTCGCTTTTCCGGCACTTTTTGGGTGCCGTGAAAATATTGCCATCCGGACTGCTGTCGGTTCGAATCGTACTTCCTGGGTCGTGAAACGCTGCCTGAATACGTCCCGACGTCACGTCGCAGCATTCCCGGATCACATTCGTATGTATATTTTCGTCGGTCGGTGTTTTTTACGATTCGTACGGAAATGGTGTTTCCGTGCGAATCGTAATTCCATGTCTGTAACGTTTTACGACCGGGTACGAGTCGGACGGAGAAAACACTCCGACCGACGGTTCGTACCCGGTTTTTACCGGATCGTAATCGGCACCATAGTGTGTAGCAGTTGTCGAGTCAGACAACAGCTATTTCGACCAGATATCTCTCTATATGGTCAGGCTGTTCTCTTATGTGAGATGTCTACAGTTGCTTGTAATAATGGACCAATTCCCCCACTTTATCTTCACTTGTTGTGACTATCTCACACTGCCCAGTGGTTAGGTGTAATACATAACTGCTTTGGCAATCAAGTCGCAACAACCCTGCCAACGTCCTGCCCAGTGTCTCACCCTCTCCATATTGTCTAGTACAAGCATGTTTTCCCATATGGGCCACCTCTGTTTCTCCCAGATTGCTGTATTTCTGCTGCAGAATATGATTTTCTTTTAAGAATTGGATCTGCAGAATTGAGGATGCCTCACTTATCAATTTCTTAAGGTCTGCTTGAAGGTTAGCAAGCCGGTTATGAAAATATTTCAAAATGCCTGAATATTTATCAATTGTTATTCCCTCAAAATAAGTTTTGAATGCATCCCATTGAATGCCATAGAACCCACAAATCGTTCATTTAATTTTAAGCATTTGCTGATGGATGTCTGGAGCGCCCAATGGAACATTGGGTCAAGCAGAGGTTTTGCAGGGTACATCCACTGTGGGGTCTGTGATCTGGGATGCTGGATTTGCAGTGACAGAAGCACTGGAGAGTGGTCTGATAACACAGAGGGTTGGTATGATATATCTGAATATGATATATCTGTTACCCAAGAATGTATATCTCGAAAAATAGGCCAGTTATCAATGCGCAACATGGATGTGTGTGGGAAGGAATAGAAAGAGTAATCAGGACTAGAGGCATTAAACTGTCGCAACACATCATTTAGACTAGACATTCTTGAAGCCTCTTGCATTACTGCCTTAAAGAGTGATTTGTGAGTTTCGCTGCTACTTGACTTGTCTAGGATTGGGTCTAGGGATAGAATGAAATCTGCCCCCCAGATCAGGCTTCCCACCGCCACATTTTTCAATAAATCATATATTCTATTATAAAAAAACAGGGGGATCAGCATTAAGTGCAAATAAGTTCACTAGCACAGTTGTACTTTTTACGGAGTGTCTCCACCAGTATGACATTTCACCCCTCACGGTCTGTAAACTGGCAAGTCAATCAAAAATTGACATGCCATCTTACGAGGACACACACACCCTTGGAATAGGAGCTGTGTGATGGGAAATACACCCCATTTCTTAGCCAAGTTGGGAACATGTGTGGGTGATAGGTGTGTCTCCTGCTGGATCTATTTTATGCCATCAGTCTTTTGATTATTTTGCAGACTGCTTAGCCCCGGGGCATTCCAGGAGATGAACTTCAATATCTTTCTGTTTAGGGAAGCCATTTATGTTAATTCAATTTATTTTGCCTTTCTCTGTATACAGACCTTGTCTCATGTGACTCCCCACTTGCCGGGGCCTGTACTTCAGAATACATTCAACTCCTTCAATACACTTCCCCCGCCCTCTTCCAAATTGAATTCTCCAGCTTTCAGTGCCTTGAAACACAACAGAGCTAAATCCCAACAATAGTAAGGAACCTGGTAGCAACACGCCCCATAGGGCGTGTAACGACAGCAGCCTGCCTCATTTACAAGTAGGTGTAAATAACACATAGGTGAATGGGAACCTCCATTATTGAGACTATGTACATATAGCAAGTCTACATCACGCAGTGGTTAACAGTTTCATCATATATATGGAGCACATTTTAATGTTCAGGAGCTTACCCGTTGCAGTTCAGCATCTCTGTCCACCATATAATGAGGCATGATGGACAACGACAAGTAAGGACAAGGGCCTGTAGCTACTTAGCGTCACTGACCCCCTGCTATTGTGATAACTGTCCTCCTCATGTTTGTTTGGATCCTCTTGTTGTGATACTTTATATGCACTGAAGAATCTCCCAGAGACCATAGAAGCCTAAGGCAGCTGTTGCAAAGATGAGGACATTCATCACAAATATTTTACACCTTTAGTATACAGTTTTCATTTCAGCGTGATGAACAGTCGCTTGGGGTACATGGAGATCTGCGCGCCCTGATACTTCAGTGGATCCTGCTCATGAGCGAATCGATGCATCATGGTTGCAAAAGTGGAGTATTCTCGCAATTATGGGCTGAGGGACGGGCTCCGATGGAGTCCTTGGACCCAGGGATTGGTGCGCTTCAAGAGTGCGCTCACCTCTGGTTCCTACTTTGGTCCCGTTCTCCTTCCAACTCCTCTCACCCTTGATGATTGTGTGACTACAAGAACATGCCCCACCCCCTTCCAATGTTGCATGATACATTCCCAGAGTATAGATTAAGGACAAAAATTAGCATTTGATGAGTGAGTATATCCTATAACTGCATGTCTTTGTGTTATATGTTTGTCCCGTAAATTTAAGGCAGGTTACAAACCTCCTCAACTAACATATGACAGTGACTTGTAGAGTAGGGCTGAAACAGGTTGACAAATTGAGTGTTTAGGGCCATTATATCCCTGAATCAATGTGTGTTTTTACTCATACCTGAACAACCAATATTAAAGGGATACCCACGTTGTCCAAGGTATTTTTATCTCCTTCTTAAGACCCTAGCTGAAAAAAATATCCAAAGTGCTCCCTGGAATATGAGTAAGCCCATCCTAGGTTTTATTTTTTTTATTTAAATTTGTTTATTGGTTCAAAAACATCATTATACAACATAGGCTGAGGATAAGTTCCTTCTGACCTCACTTTCTTGTGTACCAAGTCATTAAACATTTCAAGTTCTGCCGAGGGGGACGCTACAGGTTTCCCTCGGTAATTGTTCCACCTTTCCCACTTCCGATCCCATTTTTTTGGACATCCCCTAGCTACATAAACCTCCGTCTCCGCCAGCATACATCTATCAAGCTCTGTCATCTAACCGCCGGGCCGTGGCGCACTACCTCCCCCCCATCCCCTAGCAATCTCCCGTTTAGCTAGCGTGTATCCTAACGTCGCGAATTGTTTCTCCGCCTCCGTTAGGTCAGTGTCCTCCCAAATGTTTAATAGGCCCAATTTCGGCCTTATGGAGGGCTGTCTGCATGTGCCTCGAGGCCTCTTCCCACATGGGGCAAACCCCCGGGCAGCTCCAGAGGATGTGATAAAAAGTAGCCTTCTGGCCACACCCCCTCAAGCAGAGATCATCTGATCGGGAACCCATTTTTGCTAGCGTCTGTCCAGTCATGTACGAGCGGTGAAGTATCCTGAATTGAATCAGTCTAAATTTTTGCTTGATGGCTCCCTCTCGTGGGGACATAAGTGCCTCTTGCCAGTCCTCGTTATCCAACAACCCCAGGTCTTCCTGCCATTTCTCCCTGAGTCTCGCAAAATTATCGGGGAGGTTATTACACAGTTTCTTATACGTGAGAGATATTCTCTTCGTGGCAAGAGGCCCGTCTAAGAGCCTATCCTCCAGGGGCGTGGATTCCGGTATATCCACCAGGGACGGAAAAGCCGCCCTTAGAGCATGCCGGATTTGCATGTATCGAAAGGTTTCCCCACTCGCCAGGTGATATTGCTTCTGTAGTTCCTCAAATTCAATTATAGCCCCCTGCTTGATCAAGTCTTTGACCGTTGATAGGCCAATAAGGTCCCATTTGTCGAAACCAGGCTGATAGCATAGTGGGCCCAGTTTCTGCGTCTGCCATAGGGGCGTTGCCCTCGTGAGGATCTCCGCCCAGCCCAAGCAATAGTGTGCTTTATGCAAAATCTGAAGGGTGTGTAGTGTTGGTCCAAAAAGTCGGCCTCTGTTTCTCCTGCCGCTGGCATACAACGCCCCCAAGTATCCAGACCTATCCATTTGATAGCGATCCAGAGCGTATGCCGGGTCATCAGGAGGTTGATAAATCCACTGATTAATGGTTGCTAACTGCGCCGCCCAATAGTAGAGTTGCAAGTCCGGCAATGCAATGCCCCCGTCATACCAACTTTTAGTAATTTTCTTTAGTGCCACCCTCGGGGCTTTCCCGTCCCACAACAGCGTACGGACCACTCCGTCAATCGCTCTGAAATATGAATCAGGGACCTTACACGGACAGTTTTGCAGGATATATAGGAAGCGGGGCAGAGCCAGCATCTTAAAAAGCGCCGCCCGCCCCAGCAATGACAGCGGCAGGGATCTCCAATGTTTCACGTCTGCGCGCAGTTTAGCCAGTGGGGGGGCCAGATTGGACTCATAAAAAAGATGTGCATCTGGCGTAACAAAGACCCCCAAATATCGAAATCCCATTGCCGCCACCTCAATCGAGCAACTCGCCGGAAGCTGGGGGACCTGACCTCTCAACATGTACAGCACTGACTTATGCCAATTGATCGAGTACCCCGAGTATTTCCCGAAATTCCTAAATATATCCAGCACCACTCTAATGGAGGCGTATGGGGACGCCAGGTACAGCAGAATATCATCTGCATAGAGAGATATTCGGTCTTCAACACCCTCCGCCCATCTTAGTCCTCGGACCATTCCATCTCGACGTACCCACGCCGCCAGGGGTTCCAGGAGGAGCGAGAATATCAGCGGGGACAAAGGGCATCCCTGCCGCGTGCCTCTTTGCAGCCTGAATATCCGGGATGTATACCCGTTCACCCTCACCTGTCCCAAGACATCTGCATATAACAGCCGTACCCATGCCATAAATTTGGGGCCAAACCCCATCTTTTCCAATACTGCGAACATGTATGGCCATTCTATTGAGTCAAAGGCCATCGAGGCGTCAAGTGACAGGAGCGCAACGTCTTCTTCAATATAGTCCCTTTCGGGCCATTACATTGTGCAGACGCCTGAGGTTAAGGGAGGTATTCCTTCCAGTCACAAACCTGGACTGATCCGGGTGCACCAGTGAAGCGATTACCGACACCAGCCTCTCGGCAAGGACCTTCGCCAATATCTTCGCTTCGGTGTTAATTAGCGAGATTGGCCTGTAGGAGCCGCAAGCGTCCTTTGGTTTACCCAACTTATGGATCACGACTATAGTTGCTAGTCATTGACCTTCTGGCAGCCGACCTACCTCTAAACTCTCCTCATAGATGGCCTTGAGATGCAATGTCGTCCGCAGAGCCGTAGCTTTTAAGAATTCGACCGGGATGCCGTTAGGTCCCATCGCCTTTCCCAACTTAAGCAGGCCTATGGCTTTGCCAATTTCCTCGACTGAAAGATCCTCGTCAAGGATTTTCCGATCCGCATCGGAGAGGATTCAGTCATCACTGTCTCGGAGAAGTTGTCGTGACTCCTCCGCCTCATAAGAGGTTGATGGGGAGTATATCTTTTGCAAGTGTGCAGCGAATTCCTCTGCTATATCCCTAGGGTGGGTCTTAGTGTCGCCCTCCGAGGTGGTCAACCTATGTACACATCTGGAGCCTTGTTCTCTCCTCTCCAGCCATGCCAGGGTTCTACCCGTTCTATCCCCCATTTCATAGATTCTGTGCTGGGTATGTCTATACTTTGCCAACATATGTTCCCTGGTTTTTATACGGTACTCATCTTGCTTCAATAGAAGCATATGGGCGGTTTCGGGGGACGGTACCTGCGCATGTTCGCGTTCTCAATCTATGAGGTCTTTTTCCACCTTAGCCAGGAGTTCACGTTTCTTAGCAATGTATCCCAGCTTCAGGGATAACGCGTGCCCCTTCAGGACCACCTTATACGCTTCCCACAACGTCGAGGCCGTCGCGACCGAGCCCTTATTTTCAGTAAAATAGTTTTCCGTTTGCGTTTTGAGTTCATCCCTGATGTCTGGTATTTGTAGGAGCCAAGGGATTATGACGATAGTGGTGCGTGCCTGTCTCTCCCAGTGTGTGTACTCCACCCAAACCGGGGAATGATCCGAGATGCCTCGTGGCAAAATGCGGGACGTGATGAAGTTCCCCACCGACAAACCATGTGTAAGGAAGTAGTCGATGCGTGATAAGCTGTGGTGCTGGTTGGAAAGGAAGGTGAATAGCTTGCCCGTCGGGTGGAGCGCTCGGCCTACGTCCACCAATCCCATTGCCGCCATAAAGTCAGGCATTAGGGTGTTGACCTTTACCTGCGGCCGTGGCGGATGACGATCAACTGTGTCATCCGGTGTCATGTTGTAGTCCCCCCCATGATTAATGTGCCTTCGGGGAGCCTCACCAGTCTGCCCCCAAGATCTCCCAGAGCTATTTTCCCCAAGGCTGGTGGTAAGTAAACCGAGATTATGTTGTAGTCCCTACCCTCCCAGCTGGCCACCACTCCGGCAAATCTTCCCGCCTGATCTGCCCACACCTCCCGGACCAATAGGGATACGGACTTCTTTACCAAAATTGCCGTCCTTCTGGACCCCGACGTATAATCAGCATGAACCAGGAGCCTATATCCCCATCTAGTGAGAGCCTTAGTCTTCTGTCCCACCAAGTGTGTCTCCTGTAGTAGGACCACATCCGGAGAGTGCCTCTTCCGAAACTGCTGTACTATCCCTCTCTTAATCTTGTCCCCATGCCATTTACATTCCATGTCAACACTGAAAGCGTCCTTTCCTTACCCCCCTCCATCCCACATCCCAACGTGAGCAATTAGTCCATGAGTGCATCCGATCAGAAAGACACCTATGTACCTCTAGCCTAGCGTGAAGCAGTTTCTCTTCCTAAGTTAACCAACAAAACTCCCAACTACCCAGTACCCCCCGCACCATAACCTCCCCCCTCCCTGCCCTCCTGCCTGTGGATTTCCAACTACCCACTCCCAAACTCGGCAGAGTGCCTCTCTTTCCCCCCAACAGTTTGAGATGTACACGGGGTGTTTTAGCCCCCCCCCCCCGCCTAATCAGGTCGGTTGTATCCTACTTTATAAGCCATCCAAGACTATCCTAACATCCATAAATCAGGTCACGTTAATGGAATATATCACTCAGTTTCGGTCTAACAGACCCCATCAGAACCGTGGTCCCGCTTCAGTGGAACCCCACCTGTACTCATCATTGGAATTGCACCCCGAACCCTCATCCCTCATGTTGCTCAGTCTCTGCCCTTAAGCTGGCGCCTTCCTCCGTCGAGCCATTTCTTCCGCCATCTTTGCCAGTTTCTGTATAGCGACCGGGTCTGTTCGGTCTATCCCCTTTGCGGGTGCCCACCGAGCTCCAACCTTCCATCCAGTCCCACACGGCCTCTGGAGAGTCAAAAAACCAGGATTTGCCCCCCGATTCTACTCTCAAACGTGCAGTGAAGAGCATCGCGTACTTTACTTCTCGATCCCTGAGTTCCTTTTTGACTGTTTGGAAACTGCGCCGTTGGGCCTGGACCTTGGCCGTGACGTCCGGAAAGAAGGCCACCTCAAAGTTATCTATGTGGAGGGGGAGGTTGGACCTCGCCGCTTGTAAAATAGCATCCCTGTCCTGGTAGTTAAACACTCGAGTGATAATGGGCCTCGGAGGGCCCCTGGCTTCGGTTTCTTCCCCGGAACCCTATGGGCTCTTTCAATAGAGAAGTAACTGGACAGCGATTTAGGCTTTAGATGCTTCGTAATGAGGTCCTCCACATAGAGGTCCGCCGCCGGGTATTCAGTTCTCTCCGGTATCCCAAGGATTCGGATGTTGTTGCGACGAACCCTCCCGTCATAATCGTCGAGCTGCTGCGCCATTCTGAGCGTTCCACCTCTTCTCCTTCCCCAGCAGTTTCAGATGAAGGTGGCCTCTGGATCTTCGGTCCTGCACAGATTGAACACCGGCTTGCTTTGATTGGGGTCTGCCTTGCCCACTGTTCAAAGCGTGAAAACTATAGCGAATGAATTAAGCACCCCTGGAGATGCGGCAATGTCTATGTAATCTGTGCTGTGGGTAGGTGTATGTTACTCCCTGCTGTAATAGCCAGGCTGTCAATCACAACAAAAGATCAAAGGCCAGAAAAAAGGGGTGTGTACTTCAGGCCAGTCAATGTCAGTGAGTATAACTCCTTGAACATTAGATTATTATCATAATAATGAAAAGCTTAAAATCCTTAATGGAGCTGTGCTTCTGCTATGAGTTGGCTGCACTCCATCCCGCACAACATGCCCCACCGGGCCCACTCACTGCAAGTGTAGTTGTCACCGTTGATCCGTAGGGTGCTCCTCCTTCAGAATGAACTAGCGCCCACATGTGTGTCACTACTCAGGAGCGATTCTGTCATCAGGGTCTCCCCCTCAGCCCCTGCAGTGCCAGGGTCGAGGGCGAAGTGGCGAACCTCTCCTGGTCACTGCAAAGCCCAGTTGAATGCTCTGAGGCCGCCTGTCTCGGCAGGCGAGAATCGGGGAGGCTTCAGACACACTGGTGGCGCCTGTTGTAACCACGCCTCCGAGGCTCACAAGTGTATGCTGTGGCAGTCAGGCTGTGAGTCCGCAATTGGCTCAGTGGAGTGTAAAACCTGGACAAGGCATCTTGCCATGGATTCACCTCTGCTACAGAGCACTGCTTAATGCAGCCATCTTAGCTACTCAGTAAACCAAGTTCCCCAGACAACAGAGGGCTATTGAGAGAACAGATGATTGTTCAAGGATTATCTGAAGCAGTAATAGATCAGTGAGGGCTGAGATGTCCCGAGGGTGGTGAGGCGAATGGGACATAAAAAGAAAATTAAATTAAAGACTCTTATCTGTGAGTGAGACATCCTCCTCGATCCTCTTTTCTCCTCGAGGCAGGCAAGCTACAAACTCCCAAGCCAATCCTGGCACTGCTCTCATCATGAAATCAGCTCAAGGATTGGAGGGGGCGGCCTCTATCCGCGCTCACGAGAACACTGGAGGCTTTTGCTTTCTCCAACCCAGCTGCCATAAGACAGCTGGATTACAGAGGTTAAAAATGCTCACGTCTGGCTGGCCGTTGCAAGACGGGCGGTCCAAGAGACATGCAAATGTTGAACTCGAGCACACAGCTACCTGCTGCAACTCATTCACAATGGACGGTGCCATCCTGATGCTCAGTTCGGGGTGGGTTGGTTGCCGAAAGAAAAAATGGTGTTTCCTGGACTGTACCATTATGATACCCTCACACATCAAAGGTGGCAAAACCCTGAGTAGATGGGGTGATATAATATATTTAGAGGCCTGTTAAAATTCTGCAGGGAAGCCTGGTAATAAATAAACTTTAATGCCATTTTATTTTTCAGCTCTGGCCTGGGGCTTTTCCGTGTGGGGTGACGCTCCTCCGCTCAAACGGAGGAGCCGCCCCTTGATAGATGGTAATAAATCCTAGATGTGAAGTAAAAACATTCCATTGATGGGCAGCAGCATGACAGAAAGATTTCACTCCAGGGCAGGATTTGTAGATCCGGAGGACTGCTATGAGATTAGTTTTGGATGAGCGGTGCTCATGCAGTGGTATATACTGTTCAAAGTGGGACTTAAGGAAATAAGGGGCAAGACTAAAAACACATTTAGGCACTAGCCATAATGTTTGAAAATGAATTCTCTTTTGGACAGGAAGCCATTGGAGATCACGAAGTGTCGGTTTGATCGGTGCATATCGAGAGGCCTGTGCAGTCGAACGATCTGCTGGATTTTGTATGATTGCAGCCTGTTCAGTTGTTTCTATGAAAAATTCTGTGTGGGGAATTACAGTAATCGAATCTTGATCCTATGGTGGCTGACATGCATGGATGTCATTTAGGGGTCACCGGGGGTCGTAGCTGAGAGCCTTGGTTTGCCCTTTGCTACCCCTAGCACTGCTTTTACGACCCTTGGCCCCAGAGTTGGCAAATTTAGTGTAAGGAACACAGGGCTAGCTGCGGCTCCACTCTCTTTATTGTCTGTCATTTTTTTGTTGTTGTTACACTAATAGTGAATAAATAAAATATGTTATTCACTAATAGTGTAATAAAAATGGAGTACAATAAGCTGGAATATGCCCTTCAATTGCAGCTGAGGTAAGTAAATAATGCTTTTAAATATATGTTGTGTGCGTGCTTAGGGGTGAGAGTGTGCGTATGTGTGAGAGAGTGTATATGTATGAATTTGTTTGTATGTGTAAGTATGTGTGTGTGAGTGGAAGGAAGTGGAAGTGGAGGTCAAGGGACGTGTGATGTCACTTCCGCTATCCCTGGCACTTTGATGAATTGATGCCCATGCTGACATACATGACTGATTTCCCCGCCTCTAAATTAATAATTGTAAGGTAGCATTCAGTTTACATGGAGTGTTGGAGCAAGACAACACTACTCAAAGACTTATACGTTGAGTTTACAGTTGCGTTTTTTAGCTCCAAGACTTTCTACAGAGGTTTTTGGTTTGAAAGCAGGGGTCCAAGTCTGATGGCCAAGAAACAGACAGCCATGGAGAATGCCATGTCCCAATTCCAAAGATTTTGGTTTTGTCAAAGTTCATCTTCAACCAATTGAAGGTCATACATTGTCTGACATTAAAAAAGAGCTGTGAACGCGAAGACAGAGGAGGTCAGTGTTGGCTACTCGATAAATAAGCTGTGTACCATAACATAGGAGGAGAACATACATTCAGATGGTCTCACCATGGATAGTAAAGGTTTTACTTAGAATTGTAATAGATATGGGTGCGAGGGGTGAGCATTGTGGTACTGCTGTCCGGACCTCCGAGCATGACCTGCTGGTCTCGATTGGTAAGAAAGGAGACAAACAAATTGCGAGCAGGGCCGTCACATCCGCAGAGGCGATTAGAATGTTGTGATCTCGCACGTCAGAGGCTGCCGGAAGGCCCAGCAGCGTACGCGCGCTGCTGACATTCCTGTCAGCGGGCAATAAAAGATCATTAAAAGCCACAATGAAAGCTGCCACTCACAATGTTCGTCTGCCAGTGGCCCTATGCCGGTGTTCCATGTCTGCATGTGTACCTTCGTCAGTTTCAGTGTCCCGGTGTAAATGTGGCAGTGCCAATATCCCCGTCTCACTGTGACATTGTCTCAGTGCCACCATTCCACTGTCAGTCTTTGTTCCTTTACAGCTTTAACTGTACCCATAGCAGTGCCTCATTATATCTGCAGCTGTTCCCAATGTCCTTGCTAGTGTTCCAGTGTCAGTATTGATGTACCAGTGTTTCTGTTTCAATGTATTCATATCTGCATTCTTGTGCCAGTTTCCCTGCATTAGTGTCTTACATATCAGTATTCATAAGTCTTGGTGCCCGGTGTCTATTTTCCCCCTGGCAGTTTACGTGCGTTGGTGTTAGTATTGTAAGGGCTGCGTTCGGGTGTCAGTGCCTTCATGCTGGTGCCCTTGTATTGTTTTATTGCCCATTATTCGTGTCAGAATACACGTGTCATATCTTTTTTGTGTCAGGACCACAATCTGGGTGCCCTCGTGTCAGTTCTAGTGCATATGTGTCCGTGCCTCTTTGTTCGTTTTTAGGTCTCGCCTGACCCAGTGCATGCGCTGGTCTGGCGAGACATTTAGTAAGGGCTTCAAAAAATGCTACCATGGCCGGCCTACAGCTTGCGAGCATGTGCGTGGGCGCGCGCTTACGAGCAGAGGCGCCATATGGCTTTCCTCGTCATGCTCATTAAGCGCATTGCTCGCCACGCTTGATCGCGATCACTTTCACTTTCGCAGCCGCTTTGCTGTTCTTGAAGCCGTGATTCCTTTCCGGCGCGTGCACCATGCAGAATGCTACCTGAGGCACCGGTTATGCACTGAACAGTTGCCGGACCTCCGTAGCTGGCTGTACGCTTCTTTATCCTAGAAGCACTGATCATGCGCCCTTTTCCACTCGGTTGGTAAACCTCCCCGACCAAGTAAGCTTTTCATTCAGATTTCCTCACCTTATGGTGCTTTTAGAAGTGTATGATGGGCACCGGCGTACGTTTCCCAAACCTGAAATTAAAGTCCTAAGAGCAAAACAAATATTATTTCTTTCTGCTCTCCATCAGATCATGTATTTAATGTGCGTTCCGAGCCTCGCTTTCTCTCTGTGTTCTTCCACTGGTCGCACAGCGGCCGCGCGCTCCAGTTTCTGCTTACATTGGCTTAGATTCGTGATTGGTAATTTGGAAGTTCAGGTCCTCTCTGAGCTCTAATTTGTGTTTTCGACTTCCAGGCTGCAGTTCAAAGCCTTCGGAGCGCCCTTGTAGACAAACGTTTACAGTCATGCCAGCGTAATGGAGTGTGACACCTCTTCCAAGCGCAATGCCAGGCCTAAGCATGCAAACGACAAATCCCCACAACCGGAGAAGACGATTTAAAAAGGAAAGTAAGGCATGCACGTTATTCCATTACTGAAATATATTGTATTCTTGGTGAAAGCTTCTGTCATGAAAAATAAACCTAGACCAGGAAACTCTTCCACTGTTTTAAACAAATCACGTTTTTGCTACTCTCTACTAAAAATGTTGTGTGATAGGACTAGGTCTTTTTAACTTGTGAGGCTATTATTGAAATTATCATGCTTCAAAAAGCTTCACATCATCCCAAAACACACAGAGCGAGCATTGTATTGGGACGCTGCGCAACCAGTATGCGTGTGCAGAGCCCCTGTGCAAGCCACCACAGTCCATATAATTCTCCCGTGGAGCACCTGGGCAAAAGCACGAAGGGGAACCTTGTCCTCATTTTTTAAGCAAACACACAATTTACTGATGCACAATTTTTTCTGGGAAATGGCCAGGTTGGTATTTCTTTTTTTTTGTTGCAGATTTATATAGCGCAAACTCGACCCAGACGTATTGCAGCGCTTTATATGATCACCGGTTACGTTACACAAGGTCATTTGTTTTTGGTAGGCACGGGGAGATTAAGTGATTTGCCCAGAATCACAAGATGTGAACGCGACCCTGAGGTTCGAACCTTGGTTTCCCAGCTCCAAAGTCGTCAGACCACATCTTCTCCCCTAATGTATATGTTAGGTATATAAGGTATATGTCTGCCCCGTTCACAGCAAAAATAGTACCAGTATATTTTCTCTCTTTTTCCTCATTGAAGCACTGTCAGTACTCTAGTCTGAAGCTAGAAGAGACAGGGACAGTCTGCTACACTGTCAACACCGCACGCCACACGGACCACACTGGCTGCTTGAAGCCGTGATTTCTTTCCGGCGCGTGTACCACGCAGAATGCTACCCGAGGCACCGCTTCTGCACTGAACAGTTGCCGGACCTCCATGGCTGGCTGTCCGCTTCTTTACCCTAAGAAGCACTGTTCATGCGCCCTTTTCCACTCGGTTGGTAAACCCCCCGACCAAGTAAGCATTTAATTCAGATTTTGTCACCTTGTGGTGCTTTTAGGAGCGTATGATGGGCACATTTTAATGCTGACTGCTTGAAGTTAGGAAAAACTAGGCCCCCCTATCACGGGTCATTGTACTCCAATATGGACTGGTTGGGCCCTCTATTTCAGGCCCTTTGTATCGTACAGTCCTGAAGAGATCTCCATATTTCAAACAGAGTTTGAAACGTCGTTGACAACATAACACACTAACTGAACTGCAAGAATTGATGAATTGTTACTACAGAATGTATTCATATGTTTGTTTTGGAGATACACTTTTGAATGATGGACACATTTAATGGGGTGATCCACTTACTTCAATGTAATTTATCTTCAACGTGACACTATGCAATTTAATCTGTATGATTTTTTTATCCTTAACACTATTTCTTTTTAATAACTATAACACTCTTTCTTTGTGATTTTACATATTTGCACTATAATTGCATAACAAACATTTGGAGAAGTGTCTTTTGAATTTAACGGGTGCTTAATGATGGCCATATAACGTAACATATCATAATTGTTCTATTTTTAATCAGTAAAATTGTTATGTTTTAATTAACTGAAACAATAAACTTAAATTATCTGAGATGCCTATGAACTTCTCAGAGTTTCTCCGGCCATCCTATGCCGCGGTCACCAAGAACAGAACTACAGAAATCATGGTGGAGCCTGGACCTTGTTCAGATGCACGTAAGCAGTTCTTCGCAATTGCATTCAGACACGAACATATTAAATATGGTACAGACATTTACAGATATGCTCCAGTGCAAATCTTTTTGAATGTGATATAAAGCTGCTGAAATAAAATGTCATTCTGTACTACTATTCTGCAGAAGAAATCATTGTGAATCAGGATTTCTATGTACTTCTCAGGGCATTCAAACATTAGACCAGTGTCCAGAGGATAGTGAAAAATGGTCTTAGATGTTTTATTCATTCACCATTGCTCCTTAGGGCCTGGTTACCAGTTAAAAGTAATTTCTGATCCCTCAATAATTATAACACCCTGCAGTTTTCTCTAATCACATTTTATCAGTAAACCTGGTGAAATATATCAGGGGAAATGACCAAATAAAGACAAAACTTGGATGCATGTTCTAGTGCGATAAACAAAAGATAGGCATATTATGCCTCATTCCGAGGGCAAACATGTCTATCTCACTGGAAATGGTATTTACCGGGTGCAGTAAATGGCTTCTGAATTCACGCTAGCATCGGTAATAGCTTGTGTGTTGCATGGTTAAAAACTTATAAGGTCCCTAAGGCGAGACTTATGGGCTATGCCAATGCTTGTTATATCAGTGTTTCAGAATAAAAGTCTTCTTGCTTCCACATCTTCCTGTGTTCCTGTGTCGCTGCACCATGTTTCAGTGTCCTAGTGTCAACGTTCCCATGTCAGGTCTTCTGTATCAATGCCCACCTGGAAATGTCAGCCTCCCCATGGTCATGTCCCCATGTTGGGTTCAGTACCTCTGCGCTAGTGTCCTGTTCTTCAAGTGTCTGTGTACCCATACAGGGTCGCCGTGGCAGTAACCCTTGTCACTGTTGCTGTACTCAGTGTTTTTGTCTGTGTCCAGGCCTGTCTCTCCATGCCAGGGACTCCATGTCACTGTCCTTGTCTCAGTATCCCTGTGCCCTCATGTTGGGGAGTACAGAACAGTGACCCCAGTGTTTGCCGCCGTAGTCAGGGCCTTTGTATGACAGTTCCTGTGTTCTCACTTTTTTATTTGTGTCTAAATGTCAACATCTATCAGTATCCTAAAGTCCGTATCAGTCTTTGTGTCTGTCTCTCAATGTCGCCACCCCATGCCATTGTTCCAGCAATGTTTGTGTCCTATGTGAAGCCTTCAGGGTCACTACCCACAAGTCAATACACCCATGTCAGTGTTAGAGCTCCTAGGTGGGCCTCCCAGGATCTCAGTCCCCGTGGCAGTATCCCAGTGGGAGTGAGTGATGCTTCTAGTGTTTGCGTCCCAGTGGCAGTGTCTCCATGTTCATGGCTTTGTGTCAGGGCCCCATCTGCTTCCACATGTCAGTATCCTGGCAGTGCCTCTGTGTCAGTCCCATTTCCAGTGTTGCACTCTCAGTGTTCAGTGGGGCTGCCCCAGGCCAGTGTCCCAGCATTACACTTCCTGCTCCCTCTCAACC
Organism: Triturus cristatus; assembly: GCF_964204655.1. Lineage (NCBI taxonomy): Eukaryota > Metazoa > Chordata > Amphibia > Caudata > Salamandridae > Triturus > Triturus cristatus. The sequence goes on from NC_140590.1 coordinate 565,905,623, forward strand.
TTCCAGTGTCATTGTTCCCATGTCAGTGAAGGTGCTCCTGTTTCAGAGCCCTCTATGCCAGAGTAGTATTGTAAGTGTTGATTTACCCATGTCACTATCCTAGTGAAAGTTCACATTTGCCAGTGCCCTCTTGTTAGTGTTCTAGTGGGAGTGTCCTTTTGTCACCGTTCCCCAGTTAATGTCCCACTATCAGTGTGGGTTCAGTAGCAATGTGCCAGCGACAATGCTGGTGCTCCTTGGCCAATGTGACTTTTTTCAGTAGGGTCCATCCCTGCCAGTTAATGTCTTTAGTGCCTTATGTGATGTCATTGCTTGCTTATCAAGCATTAATGCTATCTTATGTCAACTTCAGATCTCTAAGGTGATGGAAAAGCCCTGAGGGCTGAGGATGAAGATGAACCCAAGATCTGGTGATCTAAATAACAGACTAAGGGTGATGAGTGTTTCAGGAAGGATAACTTGGAAAACAAAGTTGTGAAATAATGTTTTTGTTAGAGGCCCACTTCAAAAAAGTTGACAAGTAAAAAACGCAGTTCACTGAGGCACAGATTACATCGACTCACCCAAGCCACATGAATAAACCCCACATTATGGCATTTTTGGTAGATGGCCATGCAGAAGCAGTTTCACTGACCATTTGAAAATTAATGAAACGGTTTGAAGTTTGTTTCACAATGCAATGCAGGCTTTTAGCTTTAGCGTTAATGCAGAAGGTACTCAGAGGTTAAGGAAGTGTCAATATGAGATAGTTGTTGTATTGAAAGCAATCGCCTCCAGAAAGTTATGGAGGATCAAAAACATGGACCTTCGATGGAGGAACAACCAAGAGTCAGTTTGCTGTCCTTAAATATGCCCTGAAGCATCAGCTAGGAGTTGCTGAGTGAACCCGCTCGAGGTAGGAAGGCCTGTTATGCCAGCTAAGTACATCAGAAAAGGACCTTTGTATGTGTTTGAGCCAAGATCAAGATGACGCAATTAAAGGAGCAAGGTTTTACAGCTTACGTGTTTGATAAAGATACACAGTGTTTCGTGGTTATGTACAGCCTTATAGTGCCAATAGCGGCACCTCCCCCTCCGCTCAACAGTAATTAGTCGTGCTGTGCAAAAGAAACAGTCCACACAAGTTTTTGTTGGAGAAATTTTGCTGCAGGTTTATTGCATAAAAAGGAGTATGTCAACGTGGTGGGTTAACTTACCGGCGATCCAAGGGCAGGCAGCGGTGACTCACCTGAGCTGTGCTGCCCACCTGATGAGCCACACTGCACCGTGGCCAATCCAATCGGTGCTACCATTTATATGGGGGTTATCTCCCTTACATATAATGGACCACTAGTCCATCCCTTTTGCTCACGCTTTTTTAGGGGGAGAGCGTAACCAGGCAAGCCCCCGGTTGTTCAGGCTTACAACCAGCTGAAGGACTAGCGGGGCGCCGTCGCTTTCAACCAGGGTCCTGCCGTAAAGACTTCTGGAATTTTGGCATAATGCACTCTTATTGTGCTCCTGAAAGGTTACTGTAATGAACAGATAAAATGGAAGTCCGTTTGTTGTTGGTAACTTCAAGTATATTTATTGAAGGTTGAAGTTACAAGTAAGAAAGTACATAAAGAGCGAGCCCCACCAGGAGCAGCCTATATGCTGCTCAGCCCATAGATCAACTGACACACACCATTCCAACATTCTAACTTCCGACATTCTAACACACACACACATACTGGCTGAGCAGCATACTACAACATCTCCCTTCTTTACAATGAGAAGGGAGAAACTCTAAAAAGGTATAGCAAATGTCACATTAAAAGAAGTAAGCGAAAACATGGCAAGATATGATGATAAATGAAAATTGAAAGAAAACGCCAAGAGAAAGTAGTGAGTGGGAAGGAACAATAAGGAAGACAGGAGGCACGAAAGATGACTCAATCACCCATCTCCCTTTCTGCCACGAAAACAACCAATTCACTCACACAACAAAAACAAGAAGCGACTCAGGTACAAAGATCATGAAAGCTGGCCGGGACGACACGAAGGAAGTACTAGGGTACGATCAAGAGAGTGAAGAAGAAAACAAGGAAAGCAAAACGCACAACATGACACAATAAAAACAATTTGCGAGTACAGATGTGGGGTGACCACATTAAATAGATGTGGGGACACACCACATAAAATCGATGTGGGAACGCACCACATAAAACAGTAGAACATGTGCATAAGATGTGGATGTACCACATTAAACAAGGTAAGTAAAAAGTAGCCGTGGGAACTCCACATGCCACGATACAATAATATGCACACAAGATGTGGAAGTACCACATGAAACAATGTAAATGCAACAAGTAAAATGCACATAGGATGTGGATGTACCACATTAAACAAGGTAAGTAAAAAGTAGATGTGGGAACGCCACATGACACAATACAATAAATTGCGCACAAGATGTGGTAGTACGACAAGAAACAAGGTAAATGCAATTTGTAAAAATGTGCATGAGATGTGGTAGTACCACACGAAACAAGGTAAATGCAATTTGTAAAAATGTGCATGAGATGTGGTAGTACCACATGAGGCAATAAAATTCAATTCAGAGCAGGTTGAGGTGAAAGGTGTGCAGAAACGGCACACGGCACAATGTGCCACATGAAGTTGTGAAAATCTCCCACAAAGCATGTTGGAAAGAGAGGTGTGGGCAGGCACCACACATAACAAAGTAAGATGTATGAAAACAAAAAGGTGCAGTGAACAATAACACACTGTACAGTAAAAGTGTGGTGGTAAATCCACACAGTTCAACAGTAACGAAGAAGCTTCAGAGCTTGGTGTGGCTGGGAGTGCCACACAGAAACAGTAAAAAGCATTTTTCTTTTATAACCACACGTTATAACATGAAGAAAATAATTGAAGAACTAGCCCTTTATTTTTTAAATACAACACAGTAAAAATTAAATTTGCAGCAACAGAATGGGTTTGGTTAGGCATATAGGAATACTTTCTGAAAACGGAACATGTAAGTATTGTAATTATGACAGTAAAGATGTCATGAATGACTTAACTTAAATATGACTATCAACATATCCTGAAGTACTTATTCTAAATATGACTGCCAAAATATATCATGAAGTACTTATGTTAAAATAAAAATTAACGTAAAGGTATCATGAAACAAAAGTACACAGCATATTATTTGATCGAGGAATCTAACAAGAAGAAAACTGATGCTGATGCAGGTAAGATAGGTAACACTTGCTAGGAACTTCAGGCGGAGTTGAGTTTCACGAAGAGAAGTTGAATTATTGGATCGGAAGGAACACTCGAAGATCTGCATTTACAGTCTCTAAATCGCGTGGACATATATTATCCTTGTTGAGGTGCAGTGATGAAAGATGATCGCTAGGTGGCACTGTTGGAAACGTGAAAGTACAGTACTTCGAGCGTGCTTGAAAGTTCCCAAAGGAGACGGCTAGTCGCAAAATCCATGTGAGGGGGCAACAGGCTTAAAAATACACAGTTAAACAGTACCTGCAGATGATCCGTTAAGGCAAGACGGAGATCCATGGGAGGCTTGGCTGGCAAAAACACGTGGTTGGCAAAGAGAGTAGTGTGCTGGCAGCTGCACATGAACTGATGGAAGGCGCAAATCACAAAATGGTGGCACGCCGACTTGAGAAATGCCGGGTGGCTCCCAGCATCACCGTGCTTCCAAACGTCACAAAGTGGTAGGAAGAGTGGCAGGCACACGTCATAGAAGATGATGAGGAGGCATCACAAGAGTGGGACACAGGTAAGGCTGCATGTGCTGTGTTGATCTTCGCAGTAGGCGGCTCGTGTCAATTTAAAAATGAACGGCAGTTGTTTAACTGCCATTACGGGAGCACACAGAGGGCAATAAGTAAAATACACAAAGTACTCACAGTTTGTGTTCCGAAGTCAGCTACAGTCTGTCACAGCAAATACTTGCAAGAATGCCCACTGCCCTTGACAAGACTTTTAACTGGGAAAGCTCTGTGTACATAGCACAACAGGAACAGCCCTCAGATCTCGTAGTAATACCCCGGTTCAAGGTTTCTTTGTCCCGATAAGACTCTAAGGTCAGGGAGACAGCAGGAAATGGCAGGCAGTAAAGAGGAAAACCAAGCAGGGCTGGCACGCTGGTGTTGAGGGCGACCGGTGGGAGGTCACTGGTGGGGCTCTCGGTGCCAGTAAGCTTGATCTGCTTTTCAGAGGATTTCCTTTATCCTGAAGTTTCTTGAGGGTAGAAGTGCAGGTTCTTTCCAATCGTCGCCAATTGTAATGAACAGATAAAATGGAAGTCCGTTTGTTGTTGGTAACTTCAAGTATATTTATTTGAAGGTTGAAGTTACAAGTAAGAAAGTACATAAAGAGCGAGCCCCACCAAGAGCAGCCTGTATGCTGCTCGGCCCATAGACCAACTGACTCAAACCCTCCCAACATTCTAACTTCCGACATTCTAACACACACGCATCCTGGCTGAGCAGCATACTACAACAGGTACCACTCGTACCAATCAGCCTCCAGATAGCCCTGTAACTCCGCCTGCAACACAAATGAATACATTAATATGTTCAATTCATTAGCCAAGCCCTCACGCTAGCACACAGGGTAAGCGGTTTGGTGCGTGCCAGGGTGTCCAGCCGGGGACAAAGAGGGTGGCCAGTGGGTGGGGGAAGGGATAAATATCTGTCCCCAGCCCACCGCGCACCGGAAATTATGCCGCAGAGGTGCCAGACCCGAGGGGGGGGGGGGGGACTCCCAGTGGAGGGGGTCCCTGCGACAAGGGGCCGGGAGGTACCTGAAGCGGCACTAGAGTCTGCCCTCGTAAGGGGCCCACTGCGTGTGCTGCGGGCAGCCGCATTTCATGCACTGCCGTTTAGTTCCTCTGCATTATCTCACACTGGTAGCATTATTTGTACAGAAGATGGGGAATTGTATGACTTAAACTCGTAACTCCATTAAGAGGAACCCCTTTAGCAAAGGTGCCAATATAACATGAAAAACACATCCAGATTGCATCTGTTCTGCCCAGAGATCGATTCTCAAACTGGAAAGGAGCTGCAAAATCCTACGTGAGCTGTGAAGCAAGAGAGGCACCTCAGTCTGGAGCAGGAAGACATCGGAGGGTCTGGATTCACACCGACTTCTTGTACCTGAAGAGTGGCAGGAATGGCTCAGTTTCACTGATACCAACATGGACACTGGGGGGCTAAGAACTCTTGGCTGTCATGAACTGTAATGGGTTGCATCTGATCAGATTCATGAGGTGCGTTTAAATTGAGATTCTGGGAATGATACACGCAAGAGCCAGATGGAAAGGAATTTTATAAATCACATGTATTTCACTAAATTGCATGTATTCTGCCACCAGTGGCCTGCACAGATATTTCCCAGTGTAAAAGACAAGAGGCCATGTTTGGAGTTTGGTGGACAGGGTACTCTGTCAAAACGTGACAGATATTCAGTCTCCCGTATCACAAGTGCTATAGGCTTCAATGCACTTACAAAATGGCAGATGGTCATCGGCCATGTGTTGTGACAGAGAATCCCATTCGTCAAACCCTAAATAAGGCCCGTGGTGTCAGTGACAGCAATAAAGTGCATTATAGTGGTGCAAATGTGAGTTATGTGCTGCATCAATTTCTAGAGTCTGGTGAGTTTGGGATAGGATGTGCACAATAGGTCTCAATTTGCTTAGCTGAAACAAAGCTGCAGACCCTATCTGAAAATACATCATTGCCTTTTTATGACTAGCAAGTTGAAGAGATAGGCAAGATAGATATTGTAAAGGGCAGTGGAAAGCCCCTGAGGTACCCCTAAACTAAGTGCTATTTTCCCAGAGGCAAAAGGAAGGAATCAAAAGAAGCCATTTTGGCCCACTGTGCCCTGCTTTCCAGAAAGAGGCATTGACGTTTCCTTCCAATCCCCACACCAGTGCACAGCCAACTGTTTCATATCAGTGGGCTATTGTGTCAAAGCCAGAGGGCAAACGTGGACGTCAATTCACCAAAATGCCAAGGGTAGCAGAAGTGACAACATACTATTTGACCTTTAAAGTTGGGGAGGAGGCTGTTCCTTAGCACCCATGACTTGGTTAAGGGAGAGGGGTGCAAATACATGGCCTTGCCCCCACTTTGCTCAAGCGTGTCGGGGTATATTATTTTCCTACCCCCAGACTTGTATAAAGGTGGGAATAGTGTAGATAGTTCCCCATACTTGGCACAAAGGCATGGGGTTATATTTATTCCTTCTATCTTGTTTAAAGACGGAGGTAAGTTTTACCACCCCCCCACCCCCTTGTGTTAACCAAGGGATTAGCCTTCACTCCCTCACCTTGCCAAAGGGACAGCTGCAACCTCTTTCACTCCAGTGTGACTAAGCTGTCCCCGCTTTTTGTTCACATTTGCAAATGTACAGATGGAACCTGGGAAGTTGGCAGCTACTCCAGATTCTCTGTGTGAGTCTCCACCGTTGTCCTTGGGTAAGGTTGATGACAAGGGGCCAATAATCACCTCGGCATCCTTGCAGATAAAGGCCCATGGGGCTGGGGGGTTGCTGGTGGAAATTGTTTACATCCCCTTGAAAAAAAGCATGTGTGAGACTATTCACCTAGGTCCTTCTCAGATCAGCTATTTTGTCTGTGAAAAGCGTGCTCATTTGAAGGAATCGTTTTCAGTTTTTTAACAGAAAAGTCTTTCTTTGTGTAGTGTGTCGCTGCAGCTCCTGTCACCAATAGTTCATGACAGCAGTGCTCTGTGATAAGTTAAGAGCAGATGCCTTTCCATATAAACATGGCTGCCTTCACTGTCATCTCTTCCTTTAAATACAAGTTTAGGAAACCTTGTCCTCATTAACATTTTCCACTAGCTACATGCCACTATGGCTCTGCCTGTCAATGAACAAAAACTGAATAAAAACAAGCATTTGCAATGCAATAGGTCTCGCATTTGAGAGAGTTAGAGCTATTGGTGTTGTAATTGATAATGTATTTTACATATGTGTTTTTTTGGGAGTGGTATGGATGTATGTGGTTTGTAGTGGAATTATGTTGGTTGTATTGGAATTGTCAATTGTGGAATTGCGTGAGGTGGTATTGTGTGATGTGTAGTGTATTTGTTAGTGGAATTATGTGGTATGGTGAATAGATTAGATTGAAAGATGCAGAGAAAAGGTAGAAAAGAAGATAGAGAGGGATAGGTAGTTTGTGAATGAAGTGGTGAATGAAATCCAGAAAGAGAAGCAGAAATAGTGTGTGAGAAAGAGAGAAAGAAGGGGAGAGATGGCTATAGATGTATAAAGAGTGAGCACTTGTGTATGCACACCCAAAGAAGAGGAGGAGATCATGGATTTGAGGGATGGAAACATAGAAAAAGGCACAGGAAAGATGTTGTGCTGGAAGACCTAAATTGAACCAGACGAGAGAGGCAGGAATAGTGCATGAAAGAGCAAGAGAGAGGGGTGAAAGATGGCATGGGAGAGACAGAGAGGGATGAGTAAGAGGAGCACTCAGCGGGTTGGGGAGGCAAAAGGTGTAGCAGTGCACAGCGCGAGGAGGTACAGGAAGGTAGCATGTGTGAGCAGGTATTATAGAGAGGAGATAGGAAGTATGAGGGGCAGTGGAATTGTGAGATGAGAGGGGGCAGTGGGAGTGGGAGGGAGATGGAGAGGGAGAGATGAGATGGCTAGTGGGTGTGTTTGGGAGAGATTATAGTATTGGTGAAAATGTGAGGGAGAGATGTGTTGTATTGGAATTGCTTGCTGTGGAATTGTGTGACTTGGAATTGTGTGGTGTGGTGTGTAGTTGTATACAGGAAATATATGGCATGGTGTATTGTAGAATTATGTGGATACTAATTAAATAGTATTATGTGTAGTGGAATTATGTAGAGTGAGATTGTGTGTTATGGAGCTAATTATGTGGAATGATATTGTGTGCTGTGTATTGGCATTTTGTGGATTTGAAGTATATGGTGTGCTGTTAAATACTGTGGCATGATGTGGAAATTTGTGTTGGGTATTGGAAGGTGTGGTGGGTTGTGGAATTGTGTTGTTTAGCTGATGTATGTGGGTTGGTGTGGAATAATGTGGGGTGTATTGTAAATGTGTGGAGTTGAATTGTGTGGTGTTGTATGAAATGATGCCTTTTAGAATTATGCTTAATGGTGTGGTGAGTATTTATGAGGATTGTTGGTTTGTGGCATAGAGTGCATTTATGTGAAGGTGTATTTATGTTGCATTGAGTAGTCGGTAATTATGTGTTGTGTAATTATGTTGTGCTGAGTGTTATTATGTGAAGTGTATTCATGCTTTGTGGTGCAAAATGGTGTGGTTGAAAGTTGTGTGGTGTTGGGTGGAGTTAAGTAGTGTGGTATTATGTGGTGTGGTGTGGTGTGGAGTAGTATTATATGGTGTGTAATTATGTGATATTGTGCAAAGTATAATTGATTTTGTGTAGTGTATTATGTGTTTAGATTTGTGTGAATCTATGTGGAGTGTAAATATGTGGTGTGAAATGTAGCTTGGAGTGTAATTATGTATAGTGGAATTATATGGATTTGAATTGTGATGTGTGTAGTGTAATTATATGGTTTGAAGTGGAGTGGAATTATGTAGTAGAGTGTTATTATAGGAATTGGAATTTTGTGGCGTGGAGTTGAGTTATGTGTAGTTTATTTTATTGGTTTGTAATTATTTGGTATGGAGTGAAATGATGTGGAGCGAAAGTGTGGGTAGTTGAATTAGGTGGAATGTTATTATGTTATTATAAGCTTTAAAAATGTGTTGTGTGTAGGGAATATATGTGGTATGGATTTTTGTATTGTGGAGAGAGATAGAGGAAGTAAGAGAGAATGAGTGAATGTGAGAGAGGGTGAACAGATAGTGCATGTTAGAATTATAGTGATCACAGTATATATAAAAAGAAATAGAAGATTTGTTTCTGAGTTATTGTTTGATAGTGAAGGTTTTATAGGAAATATGTAATGAATACTTCTGATGGAAAATGTTCTATGGTCTGTGTTTTTCCTTTCTGAATGCTATCCTCCCATAAATACATTGAAATTGTATTCAGCTGGCGAGGTGTTGTTATTTGAATACCTTACAGTTTTATTTTCCTGTGCAGGCTACTAAAATATTTAATCTAAGAGGATAAAAATTGTATAGCCACACTGGAAATTATTTTACAAATGCTACAATGTAGTAGTGCTTTCTTTTAAGTCAGTCAGTCATAAGCTTTTATTCGATATGCAAGATATCTTGTAAGCATAATAAAATACAATCATTACAGTATACAAAAAGAAACATTGCTACAAGAAGCCAGTATGAAAATTCATTAGAAAAATAAAAGGACATGAAATGCCCGCTTCTAAATTAGCTAAAAGGGAATTAAACAGCTACTGACAATCTCTTACAACGAATAAGCCAAAACTGCTTTAAAAATTTTGCTGTTCCACACACTATAGGGGGGGAAGTGTCCGTGGTTAAGATACGCGAGGCTACTCGGTGGCTACGTGTGCCCATGTTTCGACAAAGAGGTTTCAACCAAAAACTCCTAGGCCTTGCATAATCCGGACATTCAAATAGGACATGCGCAATGGACTCAACCCTGCTCGGGCAACATGCACAGTTGGGAGAAGTACGGGCCGCTGATGTCCAATTCGATACCACAGCACCTAGGGGGAGGGATCCAACTCTAAATTTAAAATAAAGGGCTCGGTCGAAGGGGAGGGTGATCAGATCCAGGTAGGGTTCAAAAGCCACTATGTCTTTGATTTGTAAAAAGGCGACAGTGGACTTGCAGTGGTTAGAGTTTGTAATTAGACGCTCCGCAATCCATTTCCAATAAAGCGCCTTGACAACTTCTTTTGGAGGGGCTGAACGTGATGCCCAATGGTCACCTAGTCCGATCTTCTCCAAAAGCTTTTTAGTTTCTCTTAACCATCTTATCTTAGCCCAACCCCCCAGACTCATTATTTCCCCCAGAGCATCCGCATAGGATTTTAGTTCTTCACCCCTCCAGATTCGTGTCCATAGCAGGAGCGGGCGAAGCTGGGCCTGATCTTTGATGTTTTTACAGCCCGTGTCCAACCTCACTGGTACAGATGGTGTGCTCAGTGGAATGGAGATAATGGATTTCAATATCTTGCTCTCTGTTGTCACTAGGGCGTCCAATCGGCAGTGGCCCCACAGTTCTGCCCCATACAAGGCTGATGACACTACTTTAGCCTTGTAGATATCAATTACTGGGGTAAGTGATCTCCTAGGTGAGGCCCTGAACTCCCTCATGAGAGCTCCTCCTACTCTCCTATGGTTGAGGACCATTTTGTCAATATGATTTGCCCAAGACATCCTATCCGTAATCCGAATGCCGAGGTAATCGAATTCGGATACTTTCTCTAAGGGAATCGAATTAAGTGTGGGTGGACGGCCCAGTTTCTTAGGGGGATTTAGGACTAGATATTTTGTCTTGTCCACATTTATTATTAAGCCTTTTGCAGCACAGAACTCCTGGAATCGGGTTAGCAATTTCTGGAGGCCTTGTGGGGTCTTCGAAATCAGGAGCGTATCGTCCGCAAAAAGCAGGGTGGGGATACGTACTCCTCCAAGACAGGGGGCGTCGGCTGGTTCTTGTTGAAGATGTTTTACCACCCCATTCACATATAGTGAAAATAGGGTGGGTGCCAGGACACAGCCCTGTCTAATGCCCCTGGACACTGGTATCTTCTCAGTGAGCTCTCCATTTTTACCCCAACGGACCTGTGCAAAGGTATGGGCATGAAGGCTAATGAGTAGGGACAAGATGTAAGGGGGTATTCCCAACTCAGAAAGCACCCTCCAAAGCTCTTCCCGGGGGACTAGGTCAAAGGCAGTCTTCAGGTCTATAAAGGCCAAATAAAGACTACCCTTGCCCAGTTCCACCACCTTCCACCCCAGTAGTGCCAGCCTAAACACCTGCTCTATTGTCCCCATACCAGCCCGGAAACCTGCCTGAAAGTCTGATAGGATTTTATTCTCCTCCACCCAGTGGAGAATCCTTCCAAGGATAGCTTTACCAGCTATCTTTTGGGTGGAGTCTATCAGGCTTATAGGGCGATAGTTCCCCGGTGTTTCCCTGCATCCTTTTTTATAAATCGGGACCACCACCGCCCCTTTCCAGGATTCTGGTACTGCCCCTCCCATCATGATATCGTTTAGGAGGGCTGCTATGACCCTTGCCCATTCCGCTGGGTATGCCCTCATAAGGTCCCCCGGAAGGCCATCGGGGCCTGCTGCCTTGCGAGGCGCTACCCACCCTATAACTCCCTCAATCTCTAAGGAAGTGAAGAGATCAAAGGCATGGGGTTCAATTGCTCTTGTAAGGTCCATCCCCACATTCAATTCCCCCTCTGGGGGGAGGTATAGGGACCCAAAGTGTTTTACCCAACTTTGAGGCGGGATGTTGCAGGGTCTCACAGATGCATCGGGTTTATTCCGTGTGCTTATGAGATTCCAAAAGGCCCTTGAATCCCTGATTTTGCTAGCCTGGAGCAGGTCTTCCCAGAATTTGTCTTCCCATTCCCTCTTTGCAAATTTAAGGGACTTATTATAGGCCTTCCTTGCTTCCTGTATCACACTACGGGACTTGAGTTTAACCGCCTCAACTAACTTGGCCTTGTAAACCCTGCATGTTTGGGTATACCAACATTCGACTTGTTTTTTAGATTCTTTGTTGCCCGACTTGTTAGGGTATAAGGTAAACACGTTAGTTAAGGATTCAACCAGGGACACAAAAAGCCCACTCGCTCTACCCACCTCTTCTAAGGAGGTTCCGAGGGATGTTATCGCATGGTTTAAATGGAATTGAATTTCCCCTACCTTTGCCTCGGATAAAACCAATTTCGCCCATTTTATTCGCCTACCACATGGGGAGACTTCAGACTCATCCGGGAGTGCGGCTACCGGGTTAATATTGTCTTTCCTTAAGGGGCGCCACCACTGGTCCATATTTAAGGAGAGTGAATTGTGGTCACTTTCAGTCGTGGGGACCACCTGCATGTCGCTTACATAAGACCATAAGTATACATCTATTAGGAAATAATCTAGCCTAGAGGTGTGTCCTGGTCTATTGTACGTGTGGGCACCCCCCCTATCCGAGGATGTCCTCCCATTAGCTGCCCTTAAGTTGAATTCAAGGCTCAGGGAGTATATCTGGAGCGCCACTTCTGTCCACCTTCTAATCGGTGGGATTTCCAATACCGGGATCCCCAACCTGGTATCCTCCTCGTCTTGGTCGTGGGAAAGGTCCGAGCCCAAGGGCTCGAACGTACAGTTCATATCACCTGCAACCAATGTACGAGTCTTATATGGGGTATTATTTAGCAAAGTCTCGAGGAGAGATATTACAGGAGACTTTCTCCCGCCCTTGGTTCCCCGGGCATAAACATTATAAACATTTAAAACAATTCTTCCCCTTTGATCTTTTAGGGTGATGTTTTGTATGTCAGGGGAACCTGTGGGGAACTCCACTACTCTGCAGTCTAAAGAAGCCGCGACCCAGATGAGAAGGCCGCCCGAAGGTCGCCCTCTCCCTGTTTCCGAAACTTGCGCAGGGGAGGAATAGGAAGAGAAACCCACCCTATGGACCGGCACCAAGCTCCATGTCTCTTGGAAAAGGCACAGGGAGTGCTCATCAACCCAAGCAGCAAAATCCGGTAGAGCCAGTTTTCTTGCAATCCCTGCGACGTTCCAGCTGAAAACCTTGAAAACTAGGTCCGTCACAGCTGAAGTGTCGCTGGGCGCCAGAATGCCCCTGTCTATGGACCCCCTCGGAGGTAACTGGGGGGAACAGGGATCTTGTGAGGTGTTTATAGGGTCTCCTATCCCACTTGCAAGGTTTGATTGGGTGGGTGATACTCCTACTGGGTCTACTCTTCTCCCAATTTCCAGTCAGTAGGGCCCTGGTGCCCACAATTGGTTCTCCCTGGTACCCCCCGAGACCCCAGCCCAATTTTGACCAAAAACAGGGGAACTTAAACTTCCTCCTGTTGGGCTAACAATTTGCCTGGGGTAAAAATAAGAAAGATCAACCACTTTAACCCCCGGAGCCCCCATACTTTTAATGGGAGTGCAAATCGATGGTACTACTCTTGGGTCTTGGAAATTTATAATTATACAATCCCCCTCCTGCGTTTTTTTCCCCTGCCCTACCCAACCCACTCTGCGGACACTTAAAATAATACCATCCACACCCAACGGAATTGGCTTGTTTGCCTTCAGCCAGTGGATACACTTATTCTTGAGTGATTGGTGATTTTCCAGCTGGCCATCCTTTAAAGGGGGCACATTAACCATGACAGCAACAAAAGGTTGACAGTCTGGTGGGAGGTTTACTGGGGGGGTCCGTCGTACTAAATTACTGGGGGCCAGTAAGGGGATAGATGGGGCAGTAGGTTGGGATGCAGACCTAGGGGCATTCCCTGTCGCTAACCCGTTGGATTTGCTGCGTGCCCCTGGTTTTTGGGAGTCTTCCGTTTTGCCACTAGCTATCTGTGGCTGGTTTTGTGGAAGAGGCTTAGATTTATTTTTATCAGGCTCTAAGTATGTTGATGGACCCTTGTGTTTTGGCCCTGCTTTGGGGCGGGGAGGAGATTTAAGAGCTGAAATTAGTGGACTATTAGAAACAACTTTATTTAGACATATTGGGGGCTTAGGGTCTCTCTGAAATGGTGGTTCATTCCCCTTTATGCCCAAGTCCTTATTTTCAGTCACTCTGGTTATTTGTTTCAATGTTGTTTTGAGTGAGTGAAACCCATCAAGGGTTGATTGCTCTAATTTGTCTATCCTCTCCCCTAGCCCCTTGACTTGTAATAGTAACGGTTTCAAGAGGCTATATACCTTCTCGAAAATATTTTCAACTGTTACTGAGTCAGAGAGCTTTGATACCTTGGCAGTGTTGGCGTCTGGGTGTAGCCCCTTGGGAGAGATCAGAACACCCCCTTCTATGTCAATTTCATTCACTATAGGGATACCCCTTGTGGATCTCGTACCAGATCCGGAAGGCTTTCTTACTCTTTGGTAAAGAGCGGCCTGCCTCACTAGACAACCTTTTTTACGTTTTCGTGGCTTTTTGCTTAGGGGCCTATTCTCCTGCCTAGTATCAGGAGTTTGGGTGTTTGGGGAAGCCCTCCATGACTCCCCTTCTGGTATATCTATGGAGGGAGTGAGCGATTTTGGAGGCTCAGGATCACTAATGGCTTCGCTTGGGAAATTAGGTAATGATGGTGTGGACTGCTTGCTAAGTCCACCGTCTTCCACTGTAACTATAGGGAGAAGAGCGGCCAGATTTTCCAGCCTAACCATGTTTTGCTCTATACCAACCAACTGAGGGGGGTCTGTAAAAACACCAGACGCACTAGGAGGGGAAACAGTTTGAACCCGGACACCGGCCGGTGTAAGGGACTGGGCGGCTACCCCCAAGGATGAGCGTCTTGAGGGGAGGTAAACCTCGGATAAGCGCCGCTCAGACATAGCAATCTCCTTTTCAATCACCGCCGCCACACTGGTGATAAAACGGTCCATAGTTCCTATGACAGGGCTAGCGGCATTTGGCCCCCTTTCGCCGTCGTTCCTAAGAAGCTTTCCAGAGCGAGTAGACATAGTTTCAGGGAACAGAACGGGGGCACACACCGGGCGTATGTACTCACTGTTAATAGGGTGGAGAAGAACGTGGCCCAGCCCAGACTCCTCGGGCCACAGAGGGCCCGCTCTTTGCCCGGTCTTCGCTCCGGGTTGAGCTCCGCGCGCGTCCCGCTAGCGCGTTCAGGGATAGGCCACGTTATATACCAATAAACAGGAAGGAAGGGGCGGGAAGAGGACACAGCTGCGCAAGATCACGGGGCTGCTGGTCCTCGCAGTCCCGTCTGAAGAAATTATCCGCAAAGGTTTCAGGGCCAATGTTCCGCTATCCTCAGGGCAAAGTAGAGACAACAAGTTCCGGGAAATACACCAAGCTCCTCTCACTGCGACCGGCGCCCGCGAAGCGGGGGCCGGGAGTCGTTAAGAGCGTTCAGGCAGCAGGGGCGGGAAGAGGACACAGCTGCGCAAGATCACGGGGCTGCTGGTCCTCGCAGTCCCGTCTGAAGAAATTATCCGCAAAGGTTTCAGGGCCAATGTTCCGCTATCCTCAGGGCAAAGTAGAGACAACAAGGTCCGGGAAAAACACCAAGCTCCTCTCACTGCGACCGGCACCCGCGAAGCGGGGGCCGGGAGTCGTTGAGAGCGTTCAGGCAGCAGGGGTGGGAAGAGGACACAGCTGCGCAAGATCACGGGGCTGCTGGTCCTCGCAGTCCCGTCTGAAGAAATTATCCGCAAAGGTTTCAGGGCCAATGTTCCGCTATCCTCAGGGCAAAGTAGAGACAACAAGGTCCGGGAAATACACCAAGCGCCTCTCACTGCGACCGGCACCCGCGAAGCGGGGGCCGGGAGTCGTTAAGAGCGTTCAGGCAGCAGGGGCGGGAAGAGGACACAGCTGCGCAAGATCACGGGGCTGCTGGTCCTCGCAGTCCCGTCTGAAGAAATTATCCGCAAAGGTTTCAGGGCCAATGTTCCGCTATCCTCAGGGCAAAGTAGAGACAACAAGGTCCGGGAAATACACCAAGCTCCTCTCACTGCGACCGGCACCCGCGAAGCGGGGGCCGGGAGTCGGTAAGAGCGTTCAGGCAGCAGGGGCGGGAAGAGGACACAGCTGCGCAAGATCACGGGGCTGCTGGTCCTCGCAGTCCCGTCTGAAGAAATTATCCGCAAAGGTTTCAGGGCCAATGTTCCGCTATCCTCAGGGCAAAGTAGAGACAACAAGGTCCGGGAAATACACCAAGCTCCTCTCACTGCGACCGGCACCCGCGAAGCGGGGGCCGGGAGTCGTTAAGAGCGTTCAGGCAGCAGGGGCGGGAAGAGGACACAGCTGCGCAAGATCACGGGGCTGCTGGTCCTCGCAGTCCCGTCTGAAGAAATTATCCGCAAAGGTTTCAGGGCCAATGTTCCGCTATCCTCAGGGCAAAGTAGAGACAACAAGGTCCGGGAAATACACCAAGCTCCTCTCACTGCGACCGGCACCCGCGAAGCGGGGGCCGGGAGTCGTTAAGAGCGTTCAGGCAGCAGGGGCGGGAAGAGGACACAGCTGCGCAAGATCACGGGGCTGCTGGTCCTCGCAGTCCCGTCTGAAGAAATTATCCGCAAAGGTTTCAGGGCCAATGTTCCGCTATCCTCAGGGCAAAGTAGAGACAACAAGGTCCGGGAAATACACCAAGCTCCTCTCACTGCGACCGGCACCCGACAGATAAATTACCACTGTAACCTCTGATATGGCCTTGTGACGTTGGTGACCAACCAAGGCTTTCCAATTTTGTTGACTACAAAAGGGAGCGTTGTGGTGTAGATCACCAGCGTGATCAGTGGAGGTAGTTTCAAGGGTGTGAGAAGAACGACGTTGTGTGTAGGGAATATGTGTGGTATGGATTTTTGTATTGTGGAGAGAGATAGAGGAAGTAAGAGAGAATGAGTGAATGTGAGAGAGGGTGAACAGATAGTGCATGTTAGAATTATAGTGATCACAGTATATATAAAAAGAAATAGAAGATTTGTTTCTGAGTTATTGTTTGATAGTGAAGGTTTTATAGGAAATATGTAATGAATGCTTCTGATGGAAAATGTTCTATGGTCTGTGTTTTTCCTTTCTGAATGCTATCCTCCCATAAATACATTGAAATTGTATTCAGCTGGTGAGGTGTTGTTATTTGAATACCTTACAGATTTATTTTCCTGTGCAGGCTACTAAAATATTTAATCTAAGAGGATAAAAATTGTATAGCCACACTGGAAATTATTTTACAAATGCTACAATGTAGTAGTGCTTTCTTTTAAGGTTATCTTTAATATATTTCATCGTCCATCGGGTGCACTTCGCAAATGCAACTAAGAACTGGGCATCTCTCACAATACAGGGAGTTTGCAAAAAAGGGAGCTACGGACTAACTGAACAAAACGTGGGCAGAGTAGGATTAGGACAGCAAATCCCAACAAGCTAACAAAAAGCAAAAGCAGCCACTAATTAATGCAAAAACAGCTACTCGTCCATAGTGTGCACTTAGTGAATATGACTAGAGAGCAACAGGCAAACAATATTAAAAGAATACTGAAACAATTTGCCAACACACTCCATTTAAAATATAAATAAAGTCTTCCACAAAGAAATACATTTTGGGAATGAAAAAAAACCATACGGGTGACTAAAAATATATGCACTAGATGCAGAACTGGCTAAGTGACAGCAACAGACAAAATTTCATTTTGCTATAACCCCACCTATCCTTACCCCAATGCTGTTTTTGTAGACGTTACACTGCTTTACCTATATTCTGTGATTCGTGTTTAATCCACATAAAACGTAGTGTTTAGTGGCCGCTTACCCCGTTCTCACATGTAAATATTGCTGTGAGAACTGTAATATGGCATAGTAGCGCCTACAATACATATTGGCACTTTAACGCGCTCAGTTACGATGTTAAATATATCATTGCAGCTTCAAATAAATAGGCTGCCTTTCAAATATAATTTAGCATTATTTAATACTAAATATATAATTAAGAAGGATAGCTGGTTTTTGTTTGTCGTAAAGCACATAAGTAAAAGAAAGTAGGTATTGAAAATTATATTACTTAAATGTGTAAACGCAAATTAAAAACAATTTCCTTTCAAAGAGTTACTTTAGATCTGAAAAGGGGCAGGTACTTTATGTGTGGAACAGTGCATGTTGTTTTAATAGTTATTTTACGTGTGCTTTAGTGTAGCGGCAATTTCTTTTAAGGAGAGATATTGTTAGGAACAAACAAACAGAGAAGAAACATGGGAGAGAAAAATGGCTCCTGCTGCTCTAGATATGGCAGCACTGTCCAATACAAAAATTGAAAGGAGTGCTCCCTCGAGCTGGTGGTTTAGTAGACTAATGCATCCACTGCAGAGACCTGTGTTCAACCTCATGGTCAGAGGTTCAAATCCCAGTGGGTCCACTCAGCCCTTTATCCATCTGAGGCCGATAAAATGAGCACCATTGAGTATGGTAACAATAAACATCTGTTATTCAGAGCCTTGAGACCCACAGGTGATAAGTGCACTTTACAAATACATGTTATGTTTGAGTTTTGCATTTTTTCTGTGCAATGCAAACTCGACCCGAAGCTATTAGAGCACTCCACATGAGCACCAGTTACATTACAAGGTCACATTAATCTTAGGTAGGAGCAGGGAGATTAAGTAATTTTCCCAAAATGACAAGCTGTTGAGCTGACCTCGAGACCCAAACCTGGTTCCCCGGCACTAAATCAGCAGCTTTGGCCATTAAGTAACATCCTCTCCTTTAATTTCCACAACAGCAAATTGTAAAAATATTTTGAAAATAAATAAGTAAGTTTATTAAATGCACCAATGCGTGCTTACAAAAACCCCATAAAGCAACATCATTTTATCGAAAGTAATTTTTTATTATCACAGAGGGTAACATTGTTTTTAAGCTTATTGTGATGTAATCATACTTTTTATCAGAAAAAGAAGGGAGGATGAGCCAAGCAGTCTGGACTAGTGTGATAGTTTTGAATCGTTTCTCGAAATGTTGCGAAAGGAGACAGTGTTCGGATAATAAAGTGCAAATTAGGCTCGTAGCAAAGATGGTTGTCTTTACTGCAGTGGCATATGTGGAACACATAGTGAATCAGTTGCCATAAACAGCAGGTTCTCAAACTTCCCACAAAGACTATAACTTGCTTCGTAAACTGCCAAGCCGTGTAGAGAGCACAGTGCGCGTAATAGAACCAAGGGAAAAAACATAAACATGTAGTCTGTCTATTCAAGCCCACAGGAGTACCTGATGAAGAAGGCCAGTGAAAGAAAAGCGCGGAAGCCATTTACCAGCAAAGGCACAGGGTGCGTGATGCCCATCTGGAGCTGCTTCCACCTCCATGACGTGCTGTGATTTTACAGGCAGCACAAATGAGACACAATTACTGAACTTCAAAAAATGATAGACTCGGTAGAAGCGTCTTGTGCACACTGCACTAATGAAAAAAATATTAAAAACTTGGGGGCAGATTTACAAGAAACTGATGCATCTGTATAGATGCGTGTTTCCCTGCGCCTGCGCGAAAAAGCCTTGCACCACCACAGATGCACCATTTTTACAATACAGCGCGCTATATTTTTTTAGATCTGTACCACTGGAAGTAACCCGGGTGCAACTACAAAAGCTACAGTCAGTATGTGCACGATTTATATGGGCACAAGGGAAACATCGTAGAGCCATGAGATACATGACGCTCCCACGAGAGAAAGGTGGATGGGCTGTTCCAGATTTTACCCTGTATTATTATGCTTGTATGCTGCAAAATATGAGAATACTTTTATCTGGAGAGGAGGTTATGAACAAAGCGGAATTTCCATCCATTTATCAAATTTTGCTTGGTTTTGAGGTTAAAAATCGCCTTTTTTGTCATTTGATCTTAATTATTACAAAAGAACCACATTTAAGGTATTAAACGCCGCTTATAAGATCTGGAGAGAAGTAAGGAAATCTCATAGGCTTGGGAGAATTACATGTTATACACCAATGGCAGCAACTGCACTACTCCCAGTGATATTTTGGGACAGGGTGGTAGATAGCTAGCGCAGGAAAGGAATAGTATTTATTGGGGATTTATATGTGCGTGGCGTTATGTCATCATTCTCGGTACTAGCGGAAAAACATGGATTGGCTAGTAAGGAATTCTTTAAATATTTACAATTACGTGACTTTCTCTTGAAACAGAGGGGGGAATTCAAACCAACCCCTTGGTAGAAGAAATTAGGAAGAATGGACGTATCGGGACTATTTATAGTTTATTACAACTCCCACAGCAGAATGATCTAGAAAAACCTAATCAGAAATGGATTAATAGGTTGGGGACTATAGATATCAATCTGGAAGATTGTATTGAGGTGGCCGCTAAAGTGTTTCTGTCTGCTAACCTGAAAACACAATATAATAAGACAATGTTTCATTTATATCACACACCGGATAAAATGGCTAAATGGGGAGGCGGAAACGATGGAAAATGTTTTCCATATTTTTTATTCATGTAAAGAATTAACTAACCTCTTCTTATATATTGAAATTTCGAAGATTCATGTTAAACTCTCAATGAATGACATTTTATTAGGGTTGGATTCTGGAGTTACAAGTGCAATGGCAAGATATAAAATACGATATTTAATCTTTTTACCAACGGCGATTGCTAGACTATGTATCGCATCCATGTGGTTGCAAAAAGAGGCCCCGACATTTGAACAATGGAGAGCTAGATTTTTTAGTATATTTCAATTGGAACATAGTTTATATGCTCTGAAAGGTGTGCAGAAGAAAAAATGGGGCTTAGAAATATGGGGTATCGTTGAGGTTCTGTAATTCTCGAGTCTGACTCCATTTTGTTCTGTGCCACCATTTTGTGTTGCCCTCACGTAGGCCTGTGAAAGTGGCCTGGCCTTCTTAGTTCATGTATACATTAACTAGGTTTCTTTTTAACTCTGAAATGAACTGTGAGAAACTGACCTATGCACCTGAAACTGACCCCGCTAAGCCAATTTCCCTGATCGATCTTTGTCTGAGATTGCCAATCAATGTTCAGGACATCGTTAACTTTTAGTTTCCTTGCACATGCCTTATCTTGTTCAGCATCTGTTACCGTTTTTTTTTTTATGTTTCTTCATTACATGGGTTATTCTTTCAATTATAGGTTAGTCCGGCTTGTGGAGATTGAATTTGGGACATTCCTAATAATTAACTTTTGGGTTGGGATACTGTAAATTGAGTTTTTGTTATGTGACACTTTGTTAGAAAATGTACCTTATTGGCTAGAATTGTGTGCAGTGGGTGTACATTTATAATGTGAATATTGGGTATAAAAGGAGACATCTCGCCTTAGTAAAATGAGCAGTCTCCTGAGAATTTACACCGTGATGTATTTCTAGGATCACTGTTACTAGCTGCAGCTAATAAACTTGGTCTCTGATGCCATCCAGAAGTATTCCGTGTCTCTGTATACCAAGACAGGTGAACTCGAAGATCTTAGGCGTGCCCCTGACGCCGCTGGGTTAAACCCTGGTTCTTCAACTGGCGCCCAACGTGGGGCGACTTCAGCGGTACTGGTCCAAGCCCGAAGATTGTGAGGAGCCCCGTGAGGAAATTCTGGAGGACGGCCGCCACTTCATCGACCCCTGTATGTCGACGTGGACCGAAGGTTTTTTTCTGCGAGGCTTCCCCTTTCCGACGGCTGTGAAGGACTGCTGCCCTGACTGTCGCCCTGTCTTGGAGCCTCATGTGATGATTTGTAAGGCGAGATGTTAGATGGTCTTCTGGTGGCGTGACAGACATTTTGGTTAAGTATAAGTGGGTCGCTCCCACAACTTTGTTTTGTTTCTTGGTTTTGATTCGGCCATTGCAATAGTCAAAGCCGGGGGGTTCGTATATTTGCGAGTGTATCATTATTGATAACCCCTTGAAGTTTGAAGCAAGACTAGTGAGCTAAAAGATGCCTGGTTTTAGCAAATTTAGGAAATGGTTTTGTTGTAGTTGTAATAGGGATTCCCGATTGGAGGACTCGTGTCCGATATCTCCGGTTGTAACTCCAACTTATGAGCTCTATTCAAAGCATGGTGTAGGTCCCATTACCTTTAATGAAGTATGGGTCCGTTATACAAGGAAAGATGGTGTTTTACGATGGCCCCAACATGGTAGTTTTGAATCAGATGTTTTAGATAACCTAGAAGTTGCACTATTTAAGAAGAAAGCCCGGCCGGCGATGTTTGACTCTTTCCGCCTTTGGCGTAAGGAAGCCAAACAGCGAGAAATTAAGCAAGCTAAGAGAGATAGGAAGGAAAGGAATATATTGGTAATGCAAGCTGCTAGGCAGTTTAAGGAAGATGAAGAAGATCGTGCGATTGAAGTGTCAGATAGACAACATTGCATTGCCATTGACAAATGT
The DNA here is from genome assembly GCF_964204655.1 of Triturus cristatus. NCBI lineage: Eukaryota > Metazoa > Chordata > Amphibia > Caudata > Salamandridae > Triturus > Triturus cristatus. Next base: position 565,927,666 of record NC_140590.1, read on the forward strand.
TACCCGGCTTTGCCACCTCCCCTTTCAAATGTGACTGTAGACCCTGAAAAGGATCCTTTGATGTCACATTTACTGAGATTACCACCCCCTTATGTGCAGGGTGCTACTGCACCTCCGTTACCTCCAGTTGTTGCACCCCTTGTTGTCGTTCAACCACCTGTTGTAGTTCAGCCACCCGTTGCTTCACAGGTGGTTCTTCCTCCCCCGGCGCAGCCACCTCCAGGGCCAACAGCCTTGCCTCAAACTCCTTTGCCTTACACTCCTTTATCTTCGACTTCTCTTATTTCTGTCCCTGCGTCTCTGTCACCTCAAAACACTTTGTCTCCTGTCCTCATGTCAACTTCTCCTTCTGCTCGGCAACGAATGACTGAGACTGTCACTAGTCTTTTGTCTCCTTTCTTTGGGTCACTGAATATGACCCCTGTTTCTGAATGTAAGCAGAGACGTAGTCAGCTCCCTGGTCCCGAAGAGCGGGCAGTGTTAGATCTCCTTGCTCGTAGATGGGTTTCGAATACCTCCAAGTACAGTCCACAAGTGGTTATGGATATCTTCCTACAGTGGGAGGCACCAAAACAAAGGTATGTTTTGTATGTCATGTGTACCTTCCTTCGTCAGGAGTGGGAAGATAATGAGTTGGGTTCTATCCCACTGGAATTGCTTAATGTTCAGTCTGAATTTGCTAAAGGGACGATAGTGGGTTCCGATGTTGAGGAAGCGGTAGAGACACGACTCACTTTTAGGTCTTAACTTCCACCTCAGTCATTGTTCGAACCTGACCCTTCTATTAGGAGAAAAGTGAGGGAGGTTCCCCCTTTATGGAGAGAGGCAGTTGTGGCTGATGCCGCTCATGGTATTGCGGCTGCACCGGCTCATTTTCAGCGAGTGTGGGTGCATGTCCCTTGGAAGAGAGCTGAGTTCCTGGCTCTTAAGTAGACTTTGCCTGACCCCCGTAAAAATCCTGCTGGTTATTATAAGGAGTTGTCTCAAACAGTTGATGCGTGTGTTATGAATTTAGCTGACATAGATATGTTGATGGGTAATGTAGTTCCTCAACCTTTGTGGGCGAAGATCCGTCACGAGGATCACACGCCAGAGTTAGGAGATACGTGGGTTAATATTACTGCTGCAGATGGTCGGCAGGTAGGAGGTGCCAAACCTGAACCCTTAGTTGCAGAACTACCTGGTAGGATTATTAATTTAATGAAAACTATGATGCCTCCTCTGCAGGCGAATTGGGACAAGTTAGCAGCATGCAAACAAAAGAAAGACGAGAGTGTGTCTGATCTCTTCACTAGGTTTGAGGAAACATTCATTGATCATAGTGGTCAGGATATGAGTACAGAAGGTGGTCAGTGGTTGTTTGTAGATAAGTTTGTTTTTAATTTACTTCCTGAACTTTCTAATAAGTTAAAGGACTCTGAGAGTTCATGGGCTGTTTCTTCTACGGCTCAGATATTGGCTACTGCACAATACTATGAGAATAGAGATAAAGATGAGAAGGATAAAGTAAAGAAGAAGACTAGAGAATTAAAAACGAAAGTTCTTCTGCAGCAGGCTTATCCGCCTCGCCCTAATCAGCGTCAGTTTCAGCAACCTTCCCAGTTTCAGCAACCCCCACAGTTTCAGAAACTGTTGCAGAAGCCTGAGTCTTTCGCGACTCCCGCTTGGCCCTAATCATTGTGCTTATTGTATAGAAGAAGGTCACTTCAAGAATAGTTGCCCGATCTTGCTACAGCGTGCGAATGGTATGTCTGGTCTGAGAGGTCGTGGTGGTTTGCAACAAGTGCCTAGGGATAGGGGACGTGGTACGTTTCCCCAGAATGAACGTTCCTTTTCCCCTCAGAATTTTATGAATTATTTTGACCGACAGAATGTTCCGACCGTCCAGTCCGCTCAGTACTACACTGATGATTATTATGTTGGAAGTGAGAGTGCTGGTTTTAATGATAGTTAGGACAGTCATGGACAAAGGGAGGGAGAAGTGTCAGTTCCAGTAGACCAGAGTGGACCTTATGTTGAAGTGATTACATCAGGTGTGGCAGAACCTTTTCTTTTGGATACTGGTGCAGCAAAGAGTTCTATCATGCACTCTAAACTCCCCGGCGCACCTCTGTCTGGCTTGACCAATGTTTCAGTAGGATTTTCTGGCGCCCCATTTCGTAATCCGGTTTCTTGTCCTTTGCACCTTTCTATTGGTCCCTGTGAATTGGAGGCTCCCCTTATTCTAACGACGGGCTGTGGTGAGAATCTGTGGGGTTTGGACTTGTTGAAAAGATTGCATGCGACATTACATTGTTCTCCTTCGGGAGTACATCTTACGGTGGGTAAGAAAGTGATTTCCCCGATGTATCTGTCTAAGGATCGCCTTCCACTGGAACTGCGTTCTCTCCCTGATACACTTTGGGCTACAGGTCCCAATGATGTTGGTCTCTTGCAGATTCCACCCTATGTTGTTACCCTTAAGTTGAATGCTAAATTACCTCGCATTCCCCAGTACAAAATTTCTAGTGATGGCGAAAGAGCTCTTTTAGCGATTATCTATGATTTGGTTGAGAAAGGTGTGGTTGAAGAAACGAGAGGTAATGTGTGCAACAGTCCTGTTCTGCCTGTCCTTAAGCGTACTGACTCTTCTCAGCCACCTGTGTATCGGTTTGTGATCGACCTTCGAGAGGTCAATAAGATCGTTGTGCCACAGTTTCCTGTTGTCCCGGACATTACTGCTTTATTAACTATGATCCCTGCCTCAGCTGCTTGGTTTTCTGTTTTTGATCTGAAGAACGCTTTCTTCAGTATTCCGATTGCTGAGGAAAGTAGGGATATTTTTGGCTTCTCTTTAGGAGGCCGCAGTTTCCGGTTTAAACGCGCTCCTCAAGGTTATTGTGAGAGTCCCTCCATTTACAGTCAGGCTTTGAAAACTCAGCTTGATACTCTTGCATTGCCTTCTGGTGTTACTCTTATCCAGTATGTTGATGATCTGTTGGTTGCTGATGATGATGAAGAGATTTGTAAAGAAGTTACTCTTTCTTTGTTGCGACTAGGCCTGGGCGTAGTTCGCGAAGTAGCACTTCGCGAAGCTACGCAAAGTGAAGTTCGCACTACGCGAGCTACGCGTAGCACTTCGCGAACTGCGTAGTACCTTGTTCACACTGTGCCAGATGTCGTTTTCAATTATTGCACAGTGCGGACAAGCAACCGGCACTGTGCAATCATTGAAAATGGCATCTTGCACAGTGCGAGCTGTAGTTTTCTGCTGCTCGAGTAGATTTTTACTCGAGCTTCAGCTTTCTCAACGCGAACTGGTAGTTTCTCATCGCGAGCGGTCGCGAGCATACGCGACCACTCGCAATGAGAAACCTGACCTCCTCGCGTTGGGAATCTCGCCGGGAGGTTTATTTTCCATGCTCGCGATCGCCAACTTGAAGGTGCTGATCGCGAACAAGGAAAAAGTCTCGCCGGGATGTCATTTTGCTTGCTCGCGATCGCCATCTTGACGTTGAGGCCCGCGAGCAAGCAAAAAATGACCGCAGCACTACGCAACACTACGCTACGCGTGTTTGCACTGTGCTACGTGCAGTTCGCGTTGTGCGAAGTAGCGCGAACTTCGCAAACTACGCGAGCGTAGCGTAGTGCTTTGCCCAGGCTTAGTTGCGACACCTGTCTGACCTTCATCATAAAGTGTCACCTTCGAAGTTGCAGTATTGCTGACAAGAAGTGACCTACTTAGGTCATCTCTTGTCGAAGGAGGGAAGGCGATTGACCCCAGAGCGTATTCAAGCGATTGCCCAAATGACTGTGCCATGCACACAGAGAGAGGTGCGTGCCTTCTTAGGTATCACCTCGTATTGTAGACAGTGGATTCCGAATTTTTCTTTGCTAGCGAAACCTTTGTTGGCACTTACTCTTAAGGACACACCACACCCTCTTCCTTGGTCTGACGAATGTCAGAAGAGTTTTTCTGAATTGCGTGATGCATTGTGTTCTGCTCCGGTGTTGGGTACCCCAGACTACAGTAAACCTTTTACACTTTATGTACACAAGAGAGAAGGTTGTGCGTTGTCAGTGTTGACGCAACAATTTGGAGACAAGCAGCGCCCATGTGCGTATTTTTCAGCTACTTTAGATCCGGTAGCTAGGGCGTTGTCTAAGAGCTACAGCGGCAGCGGCTGTTTCTAACCGACAGTTTGCTGGTTTGGTATTGGATAATACATTGATTGTGATGGTCCCACATGCAGTGGATACCCTATTGAATAGAACGAAGACTCAACATCTTACCAGTGCGCGTTTGTCAGGTTATTAGTTGACACTTTTGGCTAGCCATGTGCACATCAAGCGGTGCAACACATTGAATCCAGCGACATTGTTGCCGATTTTTGTAGAGACAGATGCTCAGGAACAGTATGACTGTTTTCTCCGGACAGAGGAGGAAACAAAGGGTAGAGTTGATCTGAAAGATACTCCTCTTTCGAATCCTGATGGTACCCTATGGGTAGATGGTTCGTGCTTTAAGCTTCCGAATGGAAAGACGACTGAAGCATATGCTGTCACAACTTTGCACACGATTGTTGAAACAGCACGTATTGCACAGAATTCAGCGCAAGCATTGACTAGAGCGTGTGTGTTGTCAAAAGGAAAGAGAGTGAATGTTTATACTGATAGCCAATACGCATTTGGCGTGGCTCATAGTTTTGGTCGCTTGTGGAAAGAGAGAGGATTTCTTACTTCCCATGGTACGAAAATTCAGCATGGACAATTAGTGAGTGAACTTCTTGAATCACTTACTTTACCGACCCAAATTGCGATAGTGAAGTGTAGTGTGCATAAGAAGGTTACGGATGATGTGGGTCAAGGGAATGCGTTTGCAGATGAAGTAGCGAGAGAAACGGCGAAAGATGTGACGAGTCGGATGTATGTTGCAGGTCCTGCCAGATGGGTTGTGGAAGGAGGAATGTGTGAAGATACAACAGAAAGTGTGAAGATGATTCAGGCAGAAGCTACTGAGAAAGAATTGAGTATGTGGAGAGAGAGTACGGGAATGTTGGATTCAACAGGCTGTTGGGTTGAGTTGTCAGAGCACCAGCGATGGTTGTTGCCGGATGCATATGTGCTTCTGGTGGTTACTATGGCTCATGGGTTGACTCACATTAGTTCAAAAGGGATATGTAAGTTGTTGGCTCCGGTATGGCAGAATGGTGGAATTCCTAAGTGTGCTGAGAATTTGGTTAAACACTGCATGATTTGCTTGGTGCATAATCCTGGAAAGGGAACCCCAACTCCAGCGGGTCATCTCTCCACGAGAACGACAGTACATTCTCGCGTGGGACTTAGCCCATACGAGATTGTTTTTGGACGCCCGGAGAATGTCTGGGGTGTGCCGAGGCCTAAGAAGTACAGTGATATTGAGTACCCTATGTTGGTTGACTACTTACATGATTTGACTGCTAAATTGCGTGTTCTTCACCAACAGGTCCATGACACTTTGCTTTCTGTTTCTGTAGACGCAGGCCACATGATTCAACCTGGCGACTGGGTTCTAACCAAGAATTTCCAGAGGTCAAAGAACATGGAACCAAGATGGACCGGTCCATACCAAGTCCTGTTATCAACTCGGACTGCTATTAAAGTGTTCGGCAAGAAAAACTGGGTACATGGTACCCATTGTAAGAAGATACCTTTCCCCTTACCGTACGATAAGTGGGTCCGGGAAGGTGTTGCCGATTCCGAGAGTGAAAGGGTTCCGAGATTTGTAACTTTTAGCGATGCACATCTGGAATGGACTCAGTCAGAACGTGCGGATGATAAAGTCTTGCAAGAAGCTGTGCCGCCGTGTTTGAGACTTGATACTACGCACCCAGAGACACTCTTTCAGGATCAAACTGTGCCTGGTAAAGAACGCCACAACTTAAGGTCTACAAAGGACAAATAAAATTTTTATTTTTTTGTGAATTACGCTCTTTCAGACAAGAGACTATTTTTCTTTTTCTTTTTCGAACCACCATCCGGGTTCAGCTGCAGGGTTGCAGTATAAGAACTTAAGAGGTGGCCCGCGTATTGACGAAAGGTCTGCAGTTCTAGGGACGTCTAGGACGCCTGGACGCACACTTGAGTGAAGAAGGAAAATTGCCGCGAGCAGCACGTTAGAGGATGAAGTCTGTTGTAACTGAAAGAGATGTTGAGAGAATAGATCTTACGACAAGATTTTGTACATTGATACATAGCAAATGTTTTATAATATTGTGCTTTTTGATGTTTTTAAGTATCACATTAGCTTGTGTGGGTTGGACTGTCTATGCTTCACAACAGACATCTGCACCCACCTCCCAACCTATGCTTTCTTTCACTACTGTTTCTTTGCACCAGTTTTATACGTTGCCTGAACATGAACAGACAAGGAGATCAGAATTTGTCAACAACTCGTTTATACAGTTGTTGCATCAGCATCAGTTAGTAGTAAATACCACTAATTGTTGGGTTTGTGGTCTTATGCCTCATACGACAGATAAAGGTATGCCATATTTGGTTTTGCCTTTTTCTTTTAATGGGTCCGTGTGGGCTTTTCAGACCATGTTTATCTATGCAAATGAGGTACGCCCCTTACGTTCCCTTAAAGATAAGTCGAGCAATAGTGCCTTAATAAGGGGAATAGTAGCTATGATCCGAGATATTGATGCATATAATGCTATCCCTAAGGATGAGGTGCAGGCTTACGTTGGTTGGAACGTGACTGGATATAGTACCAGTTTGACAGAGAAGGAGAGACGAAAAAGGTCTCCCCCTATTTGGATTGTACCCCACCGAGGCCACTTTTGTTTTCAAGGTAATGGTCGGAATCCGAAAGCTCAGCTAGGTAAGAGTGTGTGTGCTCAAACCTATGTCTATTCATCTCGGACTTCTCCACCGTTTGTGCCAGCTAAAGGCATATATTTTTTTTGTCATGACAGAGCCTACACATGGTTGCCACCTGATATTTCAGGAACGTGTTATGTGGCGTTTCTACTTCCTCCTACATACACTACTGCTTCAGACTATCATAGAACGAGATATGGTAGAGGTGTCTTCAATAAGGAAGATACTGCAGCACACGAAGTAGGAGATTTCTTCAAGGGCTTCTTGCCCTTTTGGGGTCCTATGATCAATAGTAGGCATATTCTACAGCTTGTCCGCGTTGTTGAAGCTACTATTAATGAGACAGCAGGTGCTCTTAGTAATGTTACAGCTGAGCTTCAAGCGGACCGCCTTATGTCTTTGCAGAACCGTATGGTATTAGACATCATACTTGCAGATCGAGGAGAAGTATGTAAATTGATTGGATCCAGTTGCTGTGTTTACATACCAGATAATGCCCCTACAGTGTACCAAGCCATCTCTAGGTTGTTTAAAATCTCTGAGTCTATCCATGTAGACGAAGGAGACTGGTCATTGACGGGACGGTTTTGGGGACTGCTGTCCAAATGGGGATGGAAGATTTTGACATTCCTTTGTATGGTTTTAACCATCCTTTTCTCTTGTTGTCTTTGCATCCAGTGTGGTCCCGCCATTTGTAGTCTTTGTGCTATTATGTGTGTTCGGAGACCTGTCCCGAGAGAAATAGAGAATAATAAGATGATGCTACAGCAACACCTTGATGACCTAATGAATATCGACATAGACCTAGATTCAGATTAACATGAGTCTTAGGTTATTGCCTACGTAATGGCAAAAGGAGGGTCTGAGGTTCTGTAATTCTCGAGTCTGACTCCATTTTGTTCTGTGCCACCATTTTGTGTTGCCCTCACGTAGGCCTGTGAAAGTGGCCTGGCCTTCTTAGTTCATGTATACATTAACTAGGTTTCTTTTTGACTCTGAAATGAACTGTAAGAAACTGACCTCTGCACCTGAAACTGACCCCGCAAAGCCAATTTCCCTGATCGATCTTTTTTTTTTGACAACAAACTTTATTGGCATTTATAAGGACACCGGGGAGCTCGTCCCCATACACGGTACCAATATGGATAGAAGAACAGTGAGAATTGGCATCCTTGTTCAACCCCCCCTGGTCTGCAAAACATCAGACCCCCAAACCCTCCCCCCCCGCCCGCACATCACACCAGTCCAGAGTCCAACACAAATATGCAACATTTCCTAACAGCATGTGCTCCATATTCTGATTACTCTCCCTCAAGTCCTAGGGCCCGGGGCCCCGGAGGGGAAGCCACCGGGGCTCTGATTAGCCTCTCTATTGGGTCCAATGGCACTGCACCCTCCCGCACAGACAATACGATGCCCCGATATCGCGCCCATCTCTTCCAGACTTTACCATGCTTGGCCGGACAACCCCTTGCCAGGAATACCGCCTCTTCCGCGGACATGCAGCGATCCAATGCCCTCTTCCAGGCCTGAACCGGGGGCGGGGCAGCGGACTTCCAATGCTGGGCAATATCTCGCTTGGCCAGCGTCAAACCCAGAAACAGGAGGTGTCGCTTATAGATATTGCCCCCTATCTCCTCGGTACAGTGCAACAGTGTTAAGCGGGGATCAGGGGGAAGCTCCCAACCCAGCACCCCCCCCAAGCAGGACAGAACCGCCTCCCAGAACGGGCGTAGCCGACCACAATCCCACACCGTGTGGAGAAATGTACCATCCCCGTCGCCTCAGCGAAGACACGTGGGGGACTCAATTAAGTGCATGCACCAAAGGCGGTGCCGAGTGTAATACGCCCTATGCAAGTATTTGAATTGTATGAATCGGTATTTGGTGGCTACCGCCGCATCTCACGGACCCGTTCCCTGATCGATCTTTGTCTGAGATTGCCAATCAATGTTCAGGACATCTTTAACTTTTAGTTTCCTTGCACATGTCTTATCTTGTTCAGCATCTGTTACAGTTTCTTTTTTTATGTTTCTTCATTACATGGGTTATGCTTTCAATTATAGGTTTGTCCGGCTTGTGGAGATTGAATTTGGGACATTCCTAATAATTAACTTTTGGGTTGGGATACTGTAAATTGAATTTTTGTTATGTGACACTTTGTTTGAAAATGTACCTTATTGGCTAGAATTTTGTGCAGTGGGTGTACATTTATATTGTGAATATAGGGTATAAAAGGAGACATCTCGCCTTAGTAAAATGAGCAGTCTCCTGAGAATTTACACCGTGATGTATTTCTAGGATCACTGTTACTAGCTGCAGCTAATAAACTTGGTCTCTGATGCCATCCAGAAGTAGTCCGTGTCTCTGTATACCAAGACAGATGAACTCGAAGATCTTAGGCGTGCCCCTGACGCCGCTGGGTTAAACCCCGGTTCTTCATCGTGATGGATTATATGAAAGATTAAAGAAAGTTATTTCTCATTCTGAGGCCACACTCATATGAGGTATGCGATAGGATGGAAATTTATCACTTTTGTACTTTGCACTTTTTCTTTTTTGTTGTTAAAATTATCCTTGCTGCTATCAATGTTGATTTTTAACTACCTGAATTTTTTAAAAAGCTAGTCCTTCCTTGATGTACTGTAATGCACTGATAACTGTTTTGTATGTCGTTTTATGTATCTTATATGCTACCTGAATTGGGAAATAAAACATTTTTTAAACATTTTTTAAAAAAGAAGCGTCTTGTGCACACTGTACTAACGAAAAAAATATTAAAAACTTGGGGGCAGATTTACAAGAAACTGATGCATCTGTATAGATGCGTGTTTCCCTGCGGTTGCGTGAAAAAGCCTTGCACCACCACAGATGCACCATATTTACAATACAGCGCGCTATGGCGCAAGGATTGACAGATGCGTCAGAAATTCTGACGCATCTGTTGGCGGAAAAGTCACGCATTGCTGGAGTCGTGTCGCAAGCCCGATGCAACTCCAGCAATGGTTGTTGCAGCCTATTCCCAATATACTGCGTCACTCGTAAGGATTTGACGCAGTGGCGTCCTAAAAGTCACGCAGTGAAATCTTGTAGATTTCACTACGTCACTTTTACGAGGCTTTCCTGCATGGGAACACCCACCCTGCATACATTCTACCTGATACAGGTATAATGTCACGCGGGGATTTACAACGTGACGCATCTCCCTAGATGCGTCCCGTTGTAAATTTGCCGCGTTTTTTACACCTCTTTTGCGTCACAAAAGGACGCAACGGCAGCACAAAAGTGTTGCAAGGGGCTTGCAAATCTGCCCCCTAATGTTTATGTGATGGTTTTACTTGGACCCTGTGGTTGCCATGCAACGTTGCAATGGGTACGGAAGTCCAGAGCATTTGTGTGAACTGTGCATGATGTCACATACAGGCAGAGATGCGCACGGCAGGTGAAAGCACCTCAGGTGTGGTTTTCTTCTCTATGTAGGGCACTGTGATTGGCTGCTGCGAGAAGCACAAAAGAAGATACCATTTGACTTTTTTAGGCACACACTACAAAGTCTTTTCAAGGGCAAAGATAGGCCCCAGGAGCACCTGCATCTCTACCACAAGTGTAATGCTAATTACTCAGCAAATCAACCGGCCACCTCCGCTTTGGAAAGAAGGTGTCGGGAATGCGGCAGAATGCTTTTTGGAATAAAGAATGTTTTCTCAATCAGTTTGCTGTGTCCCAATTAGCTGCGTGAGTGACGACCCAATAATGAGGTTTCAGCCCACATTGTCAGCCCTACGATCAACGGGGGAAGAAAGGGGCACCGAGCGCAGAGTCACGCTCACTTTCCGGGCTGGCGTTGCAGATGGGGGGGTAGCTTCGACTGAATAAGCTTGCCAGCCATCGTTGCCAGTGGGGCCGCTCTGAGTAGAGTTGTCGAGGGGCGGGCGCTGGAATACAACCCACAGCTGAACACGAGCGGAGGCAGGAAACAATAAAAAAAGGACAGAGTTCCCCCAAACAACGGATAAAGAATCAAAGCGTACGGAAACTGCCCTTGGCCGGTGGTCCTCTGCTAAAAATGGAAGTGACGTATCGCTGTGCAAACCAGTTAGGTGGTAGCAAAGAAGAGTGACAGTGGACTGAACCTATTGTAAGCAGCAGGCGGGAGCAAAGTCCTTTATTGCATACAGCAGGTCTTGCACACAGCCATGTGCGCAGGCTAGGCTGACCTAGAAAGTGAGATAACAAACAACCTTTCCCTTCTACCAGATTTCAATATATTTCCTCATTCGGTTCGTATCTGTTTTTCACATATTGTATAAGTTGCATCCAAAATTCCATTCGATTTTATGGAGTGAACATGGTCGGGCATTTCAGTAAGTGTAGAGGGAACAGGGTATTGTGATGTCACCGCATTGCAGCCCCCTGATGTCATTATTGCGATAGCTCTTAAGGTGTGAAAAAGTGAACCAGCTTTTTTAGTATTATATATAATATGAAGTTCATTCTGCCCTACATTTCAACTATATTTTAAGTCACCAAGGAGCTCTGTGTCTGTCTAAAAGTACAAGACATTAGGCCAAGTTCCTTTATAATATCACGGAATTCAGGGTGTCTTGCAATTCACTTTTTTATGTAAAATAGGAGTATTTCGTTCCTTGTAATGCATGGCCAAATACACACGCATCCCACTTCCTGCAGCTGCATGTGGTTTAAAATGTACAATGTAAATGTATCAATCTCCCATGCATGTGTGTGTGAGTGTGTATGTGAGAGTTTGAGGGCTCAGCAGGTGCCTTGTTTGCTGAGCACCAGACTTGTGCTTAGAGGCCTCCAATCAGATATAAATGGATCTCCAGAACGATGGGTAACCTGAGGAAGTAAAGGACTCCTGTGTGCTATGCCTGAGGGCTGTACAGAGTCTCACTTGCGGATAGTTTGCGCATGAGCGCATTAGTTGCCACATTCTTGTCGTTAGTCAGTCATGAGCTGGTCTAAAGAGAGAGTGAGACAGCACTCCCAGGCCCTAGCCCTAGGGTAGCCCTGTCAATCCTCGTCCATGCTTTACCTGCATGGGAGACGGCGGCCAGTCATCATTTTTTAAGAGAGGAGCTCTGACAGTCCAGTGCCATCATCCTGACAAGAAGGACTGGATTCAAGGAAACCAAAGAGTTGGGCTGCCAGGCACAGGCTCTCTGGGGCACCTGGTGCATGGGTGGCCCTAATACAGGTCGCCTGAATGCTTACTATTACTAAGTTTCCCCATGAATGTTTGGGTTTTCCTTTCATTCTGCTCTGCTTCAACAGGGGCTGTACTCAAACTTCTGAACAGGGCCCACAGCCTTTTTGTGAAAGTTTTTCATTTGTGGAATGCACAATGGAGGATTCTATACGCTGCAAACCAGAATAGATGCACTTGAAGTTACAATGAAGCATGTCATGCCTATGCTTTCTTGTTTTCAGGGTTTTTTTTGTGAACCCAGTAGGAATTTTCCAGTGTTTTTCCAACTCCTCAAGATCAGTGGTTATCAGTGTTCATATATTTCAGCACCATAAAAATTTCAGAGAATGTGTTTTGTGGTGTTTACAAAATGCATTCACAGATACATTTTGATTGACTATCTTTAATCTGAGGCAATGTGCTTCTTTATGACTCACGTTCGATTTGTATTGTGGCTTCTCCTTGATTAAAAGGACCCGTGGCAGGCAGTCTGGTCAATGTGCAGAGAGGTGGCATCATAAGTGACTTTTGGATATCAGCAGCCCCCATTGACTCATCCTCCCTGGGGATGGACGGACTAGGAAGAGCTTTGAACCTCCAAGTTCATTGTTATGGCTCTGTAATGGACAACCAGAGGCCTCCAGGACAGGCTGGAAGGCTAGGGAAGCCATGCTCTTAATTTGCACTGGTGTTTGCCAGCAGTGGCATTCAGTGTTGGGAGAGTTTTTGTTTGCATCGGTAATCTCTGCAATTTGGTGTACAGGGTGACGACACCCCCAAAGCAGCTTCTAAACTATCAAAACATTCTGAAGCTGTTACTCACTCACTCATTCTCCAAGGCAGGAAAGCCATGGCCATGGCATGAGCGCTGCTCGCCTACACTTGCTGCCTATTGGCTAATGCTGCTTGGCTGGTATAGCACATTGTCTCTGTCTGTGCCCACAACTTTGCTTTAATTGCACTCAAACTGATTAACTGACCCTGGCACTGCAAATCGTGACTAGTCCCCAGGAGTAGTGAAGCAGACGGTCTGGCTGTGCCGTAGCAAGCTCAACTGAGCTGACCGGCTTTCCTGCACATGGCATGGCGAGCAGCACCCCTCTAGCAGCCGTCCATCTGTGTCCGTCAGCCCAACCCGCCAGCAGGGATCTGCACAGGTGTGTGGGCTGGTTCACTTATTAAAGAGACAAAGATCCAAACCTTCCTCCAAATGGTGCATCTGCCCTCAGAGCAACAGGCATTTAAGGTTGAGATAATACAGAGTTTACTTAAGCAGATTGTTGCATATAGTACCCTATTACCTTTGTGCAGCCAGATAATAGTGGTAGTTACTTATACCTGCCTGTGTAGGAACCTCAATATCATGCATTTGTAGTATCTGGAAGGCGCACAGTCAGATCGTCCGTGTCTTGGAACTGCTTGGCAGAACTGGATTTGGGCTGCAGCTGGTCTGTGCCTCAGTGTTCCCATTGCCTGGATATGCTTTCTGATTGGAATACTGATTTGTAGGCTCTAGTGTTTACATTTTGACTGGAGTCTCTGTGCACATGCTATGGTCCCGATTCACAAAGGTAAGTTACACTTTTGAGTAAGTTTACACTTTGTAGTACGATCACTTCGGTATTTACAAACTCCAAGTGTAAATTTACTACAAGAGTGTAAGGTACTTATCTCCACCCTCAGAGTATTTCAATTGGCTTACTATTGAGTGGGTGGGTGACTTCCCTCCAATAACCCGTCTGTAACATTCTAACAACCCCTCTTACTCCTCCCTAAACACATCCCCTTTAGTATTAAATCAGCCCCTTTACCCTCCCACTTCCCTGTGTCCATCCCACATTTACGACTAAAATCTATACTTATATGTGCGGAGATTCGGCAGTTGGGGGCAGAGAGCTCCACACATATATGTATAAGCAATACTTGCAATTTGTAATATATGTTATAGTAAATTTTGTAGTACCACAAAACGTACTACAAAGTGCAGTTTGAGAATCAGGCCGTATGTTTGTGCTTTCTTTCCAAAAAACATTCTAGGAACATCTAGAAGATGCAGAGTGATGACATCACAGAAAGCTGAAACGGGAACCACAGTTATTAAGAGACATTGGGATTGAGATGAAGCAGGAAATGAGATGAACAGCAGATCTCAAGATGCTTCATTTGAGGTGGTGCAAGGTTAAAGTTTTCATTTTAGAAGCCTACCAAGACCCGCCCCAAGATTAGTTCATGAGAGGACTCCAAGGTTTCTGAGGTTTGACCCAAACTCAGTAGAGCCAAAACCTCTAATTAATGTGCCACTGTCAGGTTGGAGGTGGACTCCATAGCCGCAAGTGAAGCACCAGAATCTAAAAGTAAACAACAATAACAGATAATATCATCCGCAGACACTCACTGGTGCTCCAACAAGATAGACTGAATGAATGAAATAATGAATGAAAGGATTAATGAATTTAACCTGTGTGTCCTGTCTAGAGTGGGTATGAGGCCTTGGTAGTCTAATTTGACACTTCAATGGGGACACAGAAAGCAAAGAAAATGTTTGCTTCATACAATAGAAATTAAGCAAAAGCTTCCTATGGTTTGTTTCCTTTGAGTTCTGATTTATAAGGCTTCACCTATAAGCCCTAAGAACATGCAGGCCAGTTTTAGCTCTTGTCATCACGTGGGGCCCCTAAGAAGAGCCTCGTAGGCTGACCACAGAACTCCTAGAAAGCCCTTCTATGTACAGTGGAACTGAAAGCTCCATTCAGACACTCTCTGAAGAGGGAAGAAGCCTCCAATGTAAAAGGAGTTCCTCGCAGAAAAAGTCCATCCCCTCTCAGGACTACACAGTCCAGGGGGCGGGTATACCCTGACTCCTGGGGCCAGTGGGAAGTGTGTTTCTATCTTCTTTCAGTTCACGAATAGGACGTGGTGCAAACAGAGACCATGATTTACCCTGGCTCAAGCTAGCCTAAATCCTGGCACTTGGGCCAGCTGTAAATGCACTCATTCGCAAACCAGAATGTGCAATTTGCACACTGACTGGTTTGTGAGTGATTGTGAAATTGATAATGTAAACTGGGTGCTAATAGGTGGCATTGCAAACTGTCCATTGCAGCGTGTCTCAGAACGTCCTGCTTATTGATTATTAATTAGGCAGGTCACAATTTGCAAACCCCTGTGAATTTCTGTGAATGCAGGCTTCCAAGGGCAGCCCAACTCTGACCCACCATTTGCATTCCCAAAGGGAAACCTTTTATAGAACAAGCATTTGCAATGCAATAGGTCTCGCATTTACAAGAGTTTTGCATTACAAATGCTTGTTTATAAAAAAGCCCATGCAGCGCTTTAACGGCGGCTGTGCTCCTTTCCTTAGACGAGCTGTGTCTAAAGAAAGGGGCGTAGCCCCCATTAAAGTAAAAGTGTGGTGTGGGGCGTGTTTACAAAAAAAAGCATTTGTTTGTCAAGTTGAGGAATAAATGCTTTTTTTGTAAAAGTGCCCCATGCCTCGCTTTCACTTTAATGGCGGTTGCGCCCCTTTCCTTAGACTCAGCTCATTTAAGGAAAGGGGAACAGCCGCCATTAAAGTGTAAGTGCGGCATGGGCAATCGAAAAATAAAGAATTTAATAAATAGTTAAAAAAATTACATGTGCCCTCGTTTGGTGAAGCAAATAAAGCAGAGGTTTGGCCGCCACTATCAGCGTGGCGTGCCGTGCTATGTAAAAAAAAACTAATAATAAAGTGTTGCGAGAGAGCGTGTCCTGCCTGCAACAGCGGGCAAGTGAAAACCATTAAACAAAATAGTGCTCGGAGGCAGTCATTAAAGCCGACCGAGGAAAAACACATGTAAAAGTGGGTGTCCTCATGTGAGGTTATAAAATGAGACATGGTGATACTAAGGAGGGGCTACTATGCCTATTGACTAATGAAAAGCCACAGTTTCCAAAGGACAATAACACAAGCCAATGAAAAATGTGGGCGGAGAGTGGGTGGAACTTCAATCCCATACCTGAATACAGAATGCCTTGCAGAGCAGCACATGCGCTGCCAAGGCTCAACCTAAAAATGTGTCTCTCCAAAACATTTATCTGTTTTCCAAAAGGCTGTTCCAACATTTTTACTTATATTTTATATAAGACTCATGGGTTTGTTTCAGCATTTCCTACATTTCACTCATCCAAACGTTCATAAATATCCCTCCTCTCCATACCAAGGTTGTGTTACAATACATACACCCTGTTTACTAGATGCAGAAAACTCTTCACCACCTATAGCTACTAAATAGGAGTCAAATAATTTCTTCCACCTTGGCCACGGTAAGATTGTATCACCAGCATCAGGCAAAATTGTGATGGTTGTGTCATTCCAGTCACCGCCATTTCTATTTAAAACAGGCAGGTAAAATAATAAGTCAAATAAGTAAATAACACAATTACCAAATACAATAATCTAAAATACTAAATTTGAAAATGTTGTGTAAATCCAGGAGAACAATGTATTTACTAGCTGTTGCCCTTGCAATCGCTCCTTTGTCCTCAGTAAAAGTTGACAGAGATGCTTGCTGCTCCAATCCTTATAAGCCGATATACACAGGGTCCCGATATGGGTAACTTGATTTACAATAGTGCTGAACTAATAGGGGCTTCAATTTTGATGAAAGTCTCAGACCCTTTTGGGCTAGATCAGGGGTGTCCAACCTTGTCTAAAATGAGAGCTACTTATGATCAGGGACGGACAATCACCCTAAGCTATAAACAAATTTGATCATTTGGACAACAGTAACTACTGATAACATCACAGCAGTCACCACGCCACAACAGCAGATCAATAGCGAGCACCCCAGAGCTTCAGACAGGGTAACCAGCAGAAACGTCAGGAAACGCATCATCACTGTGAATGCCTAAACTTGAGTAATAAATAACAACCTGAAACAGCAAGTGCTCTCTAGTACAAGAGACAAGACCACAGCAATAAATCCTCCTAACTCAACCTGAATTATTATTCAAAAATCAACTCTGAACGCTTTCAAACGTATGTTTTTTTAATGAACTACGACTTTTCTTTTTGACTAAACAAACTCAATTTTCTAAAGAAAAGCTTGTCTTTTTCTGAAAGAAGCGTACGTTTTTATTAATTACTCAAATATGCAAATGCCTCCCATAGAGACTCTGTCCTAGATGACCAGGTATTACGATCAAATGACATGGATGTCTAAAATACGGCAGTAATGTCCACCATTATGCCAGGCCCACTGTTGTGCCAAGGTTGCACATCATAATGACCAAGATGAACACGATATTTTACTATTGGCCACCATTATGCCAGGGATGGCCACAATTCATTCCATGATGGTCACAACATATCGAAAATGGCTGCCAGTTTACCACACAAAACCAGAAAGCTTAAAATATGTGAAGGGTGGCTTCTATTATCTCACGGTCCCAATTATGCCAGGATTGGACACAATAGTGCCAGAGATTAACCTCTTATGATGGTGGGGTACCATAAACATCTGGTGATCACGGACACTCGGCGTAGCTTTTTATTAGCAACACCATCTGTCAGGGAGGAATACAATGCCGGGCACAGAGGAATACACACATACAAAAATGAGTACACAAGCATACACATCAACGCATGTGCGTTTTAACACATAAATTTGCACTCATGCATGCATGTACATCCACAACCCTTACCCAGGCCTTGGAAAGGAGTGGCAGCCTTACCTGTCTCAGCTGTGGGGCCTCCCAGCCTCCTCAGCTCCTGGTCTGCTGAGGCACTGAAATCACTCACCTCGGCTCTGGAGCCTCCAGACCCACATCTGATGACTCCACTCCGGTTACTGCTGTCACTTTCATTTGCCCCATTTGTTTTTACCCGCACTAGGAGGCAGCCATAACGAAGTCTGCGACTGGCACCTAGTTAATTTTAGATTCCATTTCTGTGCTAGTGTCCATAATAACACCATCTCAACTTTGAATACTCCTAGATTAAGGCGGTTAAGCCCACCCGAAGCGAAGCCAGATAGCATGAGTGAGGACCTGGCCCTATGATGAAGCATGGCAGGCTAGGGTAAATGAGGGTTCTCCATCCTTGAGGTAAACAAACAACACATACTGACCAGGAGTGTAACTAACACACACGCGCACGCACGCACGCACGCACCCCCCCCCCCCCCCACCCTGCCCCCTGCCCCCCGCCCCCAGGCTTTCTTCATTCTCCTTCCTTATTTGCTTTTCCCTGGGAGTATCAATTGTGGCTATACATGGATAAATGTAAAGAGATCGCCTTGCACAGAGAGCCCCGCAGGTAGCTTTGCATAGGCAGCATTGCACAGACAGTTCTTCAAGAGGCCCCTCACACCATCAGCCCTAGTGACATTTGTGTGCAAACGTGGCCTTGTGCACAAGGGCTCGTGCAGCCCTGAACCCCCCCTGCTATCCTTGCACACTTTTGGCAATGAAGACAATATTGCGATCTGCCGGTAATGCAGACTACCAGCACTTGTCAATACCATCCATCGCCCCTTTGCAATGCCAGGCATAGAGCGTGCCAGTCACGCATAATGCCAGTCATGAAATGTTGACTGTGACATTGCCCTTGCATTATACCAATCTTGTTGCTTTCCAGCCCTGCACTTCCCACCAGTCTTGCAAAGAGACAGCCCTGAAGGCTGCCTCGTGCCTGCTAGCCTAGCCTTGCCAGTTCTGCATTGTCTGACAGCCACAACAATAATCTGCCAGTGCCTTCCACTGTAAACCGTGCACTGTACAAGTTTGGAAAACATCTAGGAACCTGCCTGCCCTGCATACTTTATGAAAGCCCTGCACCTTGGGTATGTAAATGAATACGTAAAAATAAACTGTGTGAAGAACGGCAGCTGAACAGCACTATGACATCTTGGCTTTTTAACCAATAGCGCTTTGACGTCATACTTTGTTTTTTGCAGTTTTATTTATACAGCGCGAGCTCGACTAGAAGGTATTGGAATGCTTTACATGAGCACCAGTTACATTAATTAAGGACACATGCATTTTTTGGGAGTCACAGGAAGATTAAGTGATTTGTCCAGAATCACAGGATGTTACTTAAATTTTGCCACACAAAAAATACATATCTCTGAAAGCAGAGTGCCTTTGGCATTATAAAAACAGCAGGAATAGTGTACGGTGCTGCACATAACTTGGGACCTGCTTCTGATCACAGCACGTAGCAAATGAAGAGAGAATTTATTACGCAGATGGTTTAGCAACATTTCCTTCTTTGGTTATCCTTCTAAAGCGCTATCATCTCTGCTAAAGAAACAACTCGCTTGAATGAGGGATGGCTGTTGATCAAATGAACTGAACCAGTCGCAAATAAACAGGGATGCAACAATGCAACTTTGAGCAGTTGTGCAATGGGCGGTGAAATGGGCATATCAACAAGGCGGCGCTATAAAATTATCGCCGCTTTTGTGGCTGTTTTCGTCCGAAAAGCAGCGATAATTTTATCGCTTTATCAGCAAGGTCACGCTATCACGTGAATCCTTGCCTTAGCGCCCTTTCCCTTAACATCCAGCTCTGCATCTCTAATGAGATGCAAAGTGGGCGTTACGTCCCAAAATAACTGGAGAAATGTCGCTAACTGACATATCTCCAACTATCAATGGGCACGCTAACAAGCATAGCAATAAGAAAGGTAGCGCTAACCGCGGTTATCGCTACTTTCCTCATGCCTGCTTTCATGTTGACTTAGCCATTATATCCAATGGAAGGTGGATATAATGGCTAAGTCCACCCTGCCCTATCAACAAGCTATCACCAAATGTTGTGCGATTATCGCTGGATTTCCAGCGATAATCGCACATTTGGCAGCTTGCGCCTGGAACTTTATCGCTGTTGAGATAAGCGTTGCTGATAGCATGCTATCTCAGCGACAAAAATCAGCGTTAGCCAGCGATAATTATCCTAGCACTAAGTGCGCTTAGCGATAGTTATCGCCGGTTGTTGATGATATGCCCCAAGGTTAGTTAGCAGCTGCTGTCACAGGCTCATACAAAGTAGCGCAAATTGTTTTAACATTCACATGTATCACAACATTACCAAATACTTTTACTCGCATGCAGCATTGTGGAGCTTACGAGTCCTGCGTCAAACATGCGTTTTACTAACTGAAGTGCACACTTCAACATATTAAGAAAATTAAGTGCCCAAAGCGACACCGTGAAATCATTTTGCTCCAATTTCTATTGAGTTTGTTTTGAGGAAAAAACACTGATGTTAACCTCACAATCTGGAAGGAGAAACCCGAGCGTGCACTTTACCTATCGCCCCAAGAAAACCTGGCTTCTTCTTTTTTCTTTGCTATCATCTCTTGCCATCACCAACCAGAGAGAGATAATTGGGAGGGAAAGTGGGGGCAAGCCACACAGAGGTATGCAGAGGTTGCAACCCCAGTGACATTTCACTACAGCCCCGCCTCTGTTTTCTATGCTAGGATTTGTCTAAGTCTCCTCTCTTAGTTATCACGTTTTGGCACCATCATTGCAGCCTCCCTTAAGCACATGGCCAGGTTTAAGTACAGCCAATTATATCTATGCGGTTAGTTCATGTGCTCATAGTGATTGGTTATGGGGTGCTCATGAGTTTATCAACACATTGCCGGTATTTTTGGCTTGTTGGCTCCCTCGCTCACATTTTGGTGAGTGTATGTATTGTCCCCACCGGCATCTAATTATTCAGCAAGTTTCTGCGCAGGGTTTGGGGAGTAGTTTTCCATACAAATGCACATGCGCATTGTACTCCTCCTCTCACGCATGCGCTCCACGTCCGACTATCTAAGGCCATTCCGGAAAGGGTAAACGCCCAGACTCCTGACCCAACTTTTTATCAGCACCGCGTCCTACCACCTTTTTTGCTCACAACTGGCAGACGCAGGGACGGGGTAGGTGGACAGGTGTCAGCATCCCGGCAAATTTGTAAGTCTTTTCATTCGAGTAGGGACTTGGATATCATGAAGCGTTGGCTCAAAAGCATGTACTTGACATTCATGGGTGCATTTTCCTTTCCACTTTCTAATGTCTTCCAGCCCGACAATGTGCGGGCGCCCATTGCTGGAGCCAGAGATTAACCACCATGACAGTGGGAGGTATGTGCTCTTGGAGACCTATTCATTTTAATTTTATTAATTTTCATAATTGTTATGGCATCTAGTATTTACGATGCCGTATGTCCATTGAAGCACTATTTGGTTATTCCTTTGAACAGTGTGTAGCCAGAACACGTTGCAGATTACTGGAGTTACCATCTTTGTGATATTTAGATGACATGGTTAACGTATATTTGAGGTCTTATCTAGACCATGTCTGTCATTCACTTTTGGATATGGGCTCCACTGAGCATTTATGTTACACTGATGTGTCTCGTGTGCCTGTTGATCTTCTTTTTATGTAACTGATGTGCACACAATTGTGGCACATCGTGTGGCATCAAGTTGTTACTGATGCTCACTTCTGTGATTTATTATGTTTTCTCTCCCTAGGTATCGGCCAGGAGCGGTATACACCATGCAGTTGCAGCCAAATTATAGGTGCACAGGCTCACTGCCCGCCCTGACTGATTTAGAGGGTATTTTAATTGGTTTTATTTCACGTGCACTTTAACTTTAGAGTTTTGGTCCTGAGGAAGCGCCAACGACCATTAAGGCGACGCAGGCGCGAAACATGTCGACCTATGACCTTTCTGACTCCCAGGCATAGTGTGCCGCAGGGGCAAGATTTCACACAGCAGTTAATTTGTGAAGGGTATACAATCTAAAACATTTGCTGCATGTTTACCCTTTATGAACTGATTCATCACTATGCACGCACTATTTTTACCCTCATTTGACCCCCACCCCACGCACCATCCGTCAGTCCAAAAAAGATCTCCGATAAAGAGACCCTTCGGGGGACCCGTGGGGAATTGCAGCGCCTGCCCCACGAGGAGCAAATGCCCGATGATGAAGCATGCCACTCCTTGGGGTGTGTGAGGGCAACAGAGGATTATTTGTGTTCCTTCATTTCACTGGTGGGTCCCCATCACCTAGGGTTTCTCTCTCTTTTCCTTCTTTTTCTTTCCTTTTTAATAAATGGGTGACTTTTTGCACCTTTATGCATTGGTGACTGTTTGCACCATGCAATAGGAACAGTGTCCTTTTGTGGTTTTGATATTGGCAAGCCACACAGACACCCATTTTGTGTGTGTAAAAGGCCACTTTATTGAAACAGATGCATATCATAATTTTATTAACACTGGCACTTTGCCTTACAAAACTAAAACCTCTCTATACATAAAATACCTGACCCTTTGTTCCCCCCCACCCCTACGATCCCCACATCATAAACCCCCACCCTGCAACATACAATAAATAACTTTCCATAACAATAATATTACACAATCTTACAATATAGCATTTCTAAATCCTAACCTCCCATGACCTAAAATCCTACCTGCCTTTATGCAACTGTAACTAATGAACCTCTAATGTAAACTTCCTGCCTGTTTACCCTTTCCCTGCTCCTGTTCACAAACTCCCCAATCTTAACAAGAAACTACAAAACTCCAGCCAAACTTGGCCAACTTTCAAACAACCCCGCCAGCACCTGTTCCAAGCGACAAGTCTCCAATATATCAACCCCCTATGAACCTGTTCCAATAAAACTCCTCCAGTGAAAACCTGCTCTAACTGCCTCCCACAAAAAACTCCCAAGCCCAGGGAGGGAGGGTGGGGACAAAAACCTAACTATGCAGCGCTCCCAGCCACCAGGTCACCAAACCTAAAATGGTGGCTGGGAAAGCACGCAAACCCCTTAAGTAAATTGGGCTGCTTCCTATATTTGGGCTACAATTGGGCTACCCCCAATGTAGCCCAAAGACCACAAAATGGCCGCCTTTGGCTGGCCCCACCCCTTCCCAATCTGCCCGGGGGGCAGACCTCGCGGTGCTCGGCTGCCCCCCAAACCTCCCTTGGGAGGGAAAGGGGGGGCAAGCCACACCGACACCCATTTTGTGTGTGTAAAAGGCTGCTTTATTGAAACAGGTGCATATCACAATTGTATTAACACTGGCACGTTGCCTTACAAAACTAAAACCTCTATACATAAAATACCTGACCCCTTGTTCCCCCCCACCCGTACGATCCCCACATCATAAACCCCCACCCTGCAACATACAATAAATAACTTTCCATAACAATAATATTACACAATCTTAGAATATAGCATTTCTAAATCCTAACCTCCCATGACCTAAAATCCTACCTGCCTTTATGCAACTGTAACTATTGAACCTCTAATGTAAACTTCCTGCCTGTTTTCCCTTTCCCTGCTCCTGTTCACAAACTCCCCAAACTTAACAAGAAACTACAAAAATCCAGCCAAACTTGGCCAACTTTCAAACAACCCCGCCACCCTGGAAAAGGTGGGAGAGTAGGTGGAAACGCTGCCTCCCTGTTTTCCTGCCCCCCTGCCTCCTAGCCCTGACCCCTGCCCCCCTATCCCCTACCTAGACCCCTACCCCTTGACGGCCTTCCAGAAAATTCCCCCGTTCAGCTTCTGTGCACCCCCAACATTCTGGCCAGTACTTCCCTCAACTCCAACAAATACAAGTCTATGCCCAGCCTGGACAAATGGACCCCGTCCCCACTGAAAAACTCAGGCGTGTCGTACCTGATGTCTCTATGTCGAATTCTGGCAAAACCCAACTGGCGGCAAAAACGAACCAACTCCACATTAACCTTTCTCCAGGCCTTGTCCACTGCCCCTGGATTCACAGCACCCCTCCAAACTCTACGCAGCACAAATTCTGTCCACACTACTGCGCACCCCGACCACTGCCGCTTGATCACGTCCAAATCACGTTTCATACACCTCATCAGTGCCAAGCCTGTCTCCCTCACCATATCATTTTCGCCGAGATGAATGACCAATACGTCAGGGCACCTACCAGCCACCAACATCCTATTCAACACTTGCAAGAGTTCTTTCCAGAGCATTCCCCCTTTCCAACAAACATTGAAAAGTTCTTCATTAAAGCCCAGGTCTCTCCCCGAAATAGCTGGGGCGGGCCAGGACCTGAGCCCACTTCACGAAAGAATGACCCACGATCCAAAAGGCCATTTCCCTGGCGAGGGGACCAATCACTGAACCTGAAACGAAAAACATGAATGAACACAGGGAAAACAAATAACCATGCTACAATGGGCCGGGAGCGCTGCGCACATAACTCTGGTAACAGTCGGATGACCACCTGCCCAATCTCATAATGTCCCCACGCCCCCAACCCCGATTGTTTGCTTCTGACGCCGCCCCAATCCTGAAAGGAATGAGTCCCAGAACATTTGCCATCCATCCCCAGCTGGGCCAAACCCTTCCTCAAGGGCTGGGTCCCCTTCGCCACTTGTCCATCAGAATGCATGAAATCTAATCCCCACGTGCCTGAGGCCAAAGATCTCCATCTCACCCCCTACCTATACGTTCAGGTCAAGCCTGAATCGGCTACCTGTAAAGAGACCCATCTTCCCCCGCCCCTCTGATCCGTTTTCGATTTCCTCAGCCACAGGCAGACCCTGTTCCCCTGGAGGGAAACCTCGGTCCATAATAAACCCTCCCCCCATTTGAACCCAACAACTCCGAAACCCGAAAACCCCCAAAAAACATCCACAACATCAACGTGGAAAACAGGCAAAGCTCTGAGTCATCCCTGCATACCCTTGGCAGAGTCTGCAACACCCTCTCCAGAAGGTCCCATGACAGGGGATTCCTGACCCGAGCCACCTGCCCACTCTCTCGGGCCCACCATTCCAACATGCACGACCCTATTTCCCCCGCCGATGGCGCGTAACCTCACGAAAGCTTTCCCATGAAAGCGATCCCTGCTAATTTACTCGCTATTGTAACCCTCGTGAGCCCCTTTTCGATCAAAGACAGGATAAACTGTATTACATCTTCCTGCCGACCCACCAGTGAAGCCCGCCGCCTTGTTCCCAAGCCTAAAAACTCTGCCCATGCCGCCATGTATGCCACCTTCGTCGATTGAGCCAGCGAACCTAGAACCAGCTGCAACATCCTGTGTTGCCTACGTACCACAAATGCTGAGGCATGCTGGTCGTGGTCCTGTCCGCTTCCTTGGCTAGCCCACTGAATCTCCCCCACTGTGAACGAGACAAAGCATCGGCAATGTCATTGTCCACTCCTGGCACATGCACTGCGCGAAAGGCAATATCATGCCACAAACAGCTCTGCACAAACACCCTTAGCAGCTTCAAAACTTACGGATCCCTCGCAGACTGCCGATTCACAATTTCAACCACTGCCATGTTATCTATTCTGAACGTCACCCGTCTGTGAGCCAGCAATTACCCCCACAGCGAGATCGCTACCACCAGCGTTAAAACTCCAGAAAAGCTAAGCTTCGTCTCCCTCCCGCCCACTCAGGGGGCCATTGTGCTGCGCACCATTTTCCCGGCCAGTATAGTCCAAATCCCTCGTTACCTGCTGCGTCTCAAAAGATCTGCACATCCCAGACCATGTCGTCCTCCCGTATCATTGGTACGCCATTGAAGTTCAGTAAAAAGAACTGCCACATTGTCAGGTCCTCTCTCACCCCTGCTGACAGTCGCACGTGATGATGTGGAGGTTTCCGTCCCGCCAGTGCCCTGCCCAGTCGCCTACAAAAAGTCCACCCTACTCTCACTACCCTATATGCAGAGTTCAGGTGACCCAATAGCACCTGTATGTCCGTCACTGTGACTTTGTGTCGTGCCAACATAGCTGCCAGCAGCCCCAACATTTGCTGCTTTTTGTCTGTAGGTAGGCGTGCCTCCATCGCCTCAGAGTCCAATTCAATTCCTAGAAATGACAGTGCCGTACACGGCCCCACCGTCTTTTCCGGCGCCAGCGGCATGCCCAATTCCCCCATGATCTCTTGGAACCTGTCCAGCGCCTCCTGGCAGTCCGCGGAACCTGGGGTGCCCACAAAGAAAAAGTCATCCAGTGGGCCATTCCCAGCCCTACCAAGTCTGGTGCCCCGCGTCGATCCGCCTCCTGCAAGATAAACATAAGGTCTGGTGTGCTGGGCCCCACTCTCTTCCCCCTACCTATCCCACTCTGCCTCACACTTATGCCCAAAGTGCTAGCCGCCCACACCCTACCTACCACGCTAGGGTCGACCCCTTCCCCCGCGTCCTCCCCATTCCCCTCCTCCTCGGTTCAAACCAACCCCTGCCCCAACAAGCCCCTCTTCAAGGGATCCCCGTCCCCACCCCAACCCCCTTAAGGCCTCCCCCTCACACTCGCCCTCCATCATACCCCTCATCCCTCCAGCCCGTGGGGAAGGGGAAACGACCCACCCCCTGCTCCCCGCCAACCTCCCCTCCCCGTGGCTGTCCCTGACCCCTTCCACCCAAGAATCTAAAACATCCAACCCCTCCCAGTCCCTCTCGCTCCCGTCCGACTCCAACAATAATGGGGACATGTCCCCCACACCTGCGCACCAGGCCCCACTTCCCCCGGCCCTCTCAAACTCCTGTAAAGTGCCTCCCTCCAGGCCTCATCCGGAGTGCCCCTCCGCCGCTTCATCCAGGCCCTCTGCCCTCCTCGTTGAGGCCCCCCCACTCCACATCTCTATTCCCCGACTGGGACCTGGGGCCTCAGCCCCCTGCCCTATATGCCCCCCCTTTCCGGTCCCACGCCCTCCTCGCCATAGGGGGCCTGTCGCGTCAGGCCCGCCTTGCCACTCATATTAGGGGCCGCTCTCTTCCCCTGTGAGCGACCCCTTTCTTCCTGCGTTCAGGCCAGGGAGGGGCTCTCCGCTCTCCCCCGCCGTGCTGCATGCTAGGGCCCGAGCCTCCTCACTCCCTGCCTCAAGTCCCAGTCCCCCCCTGCTCGCGGCCGCTCCTTGCGAACTGGAGCGGCCGGACCTCACTTGCGGCCCCGGTGGGGAGACGCGCTCCCCCGCCGGGCCTTCTTTCCGCCCACAACCCGTTCCTCCTCCTCCACCGCAGCACCTCGCTCCGCCTCACGCACACCCAGGGCCGCACCCAAGGCATCCGCACGGCCCTGCACGCTCACCTTCTTTTTTGCTGCCTTGCGGGGAGGTGAGCAGGCAACCACAGCGGCCGCCACACCCGCTGACGCATGCCTCACAGGGCGCGATCCGCCCGATGGGCCCGGCAGTAGAAGATCCATACGGCCGGCTTCGCTGAGGAGGCAGATTGCCTCCAACACCCTATAGTCCTCACCCGACAAGCTGCAAACTAATCCTCAACTACCACGAGGTACAACCACCACCAACAACACTAGGCCTAGCTAGACAAATACCTAACTAAGCAGCGCTCCCAGCCACCAGGTCACCAAACCTAAAATGGTGGCTGGAAAAGCACGCAAACCCCTTAAGTAAATTGGGCTGCTTCCTATATTTGGGCTACAATTGGGCTACCCCCAATGTAGCCCAAAGGACACAAAATGGCCGCCTTTGGCTGGCCCCACCCCCTCCCAATCTGCCCGAGGGGCAGACCTCGCGGTGCTCGGCTGCCCCCCCAAGCCCTTCTTGGGGAAGCTGTGTTTGTTGTGATGGATATGCAAGGCTGCCGTGTTGGGAGTGTCTGTCTGACTGCACCTCCCATTAAACTCCTGCGATTGGTTGTAACAAGCAGCACGGCCATCTAATACTGAAGAAAACAACCCCCGCTGCACCAGAAGAGGTCGCAGAACTGCCCCGGAAAACATTGCTCAGCCGCAAGGGGACTGACACACCAAAACTGTGTATCCTGAAACTTTATAAGCCGAAAACCTGATGCCAGCTGCTTCTGGCTACAAAATATTTGCAATGCTATAGGTCTCACATTTAAATGCAAAACCTATGGCATTGCAAACAAATGGCTGCATAGTTCCCACTGCTTTAAAAGTGAAAGCGCACACAGCTCACTGAATGTAAACAATGCACGTCGTGCATAAAGTAGGAGAAACTCAATAAATAAAATAGTACATGTACCATGTAACAACCAAATAAAGGTGTCAGTAGCCATGGGAGCCGACAAATGACGACATGGCCGTACTAAGGAGGGACTAACAAGCCTATTTAGAAATCAGCAGACATCATTTACGAAGGACAAAGACACAAGACAATTAAAAATATGGGTGAGTGAGTTGGCGGGACTTCTCTCCCATACTGAACTACAACAGATCATCCCCAGAGCAGCGCTTGCGCGCTGGCTCAGGCTCGACCTTAGAAAAGTAGCTTGTGCCTCTTAAAGGACCAGGTGCTGCTTCTAAAAAAATAAATAAAGAGACATTGGTTACCTGAGACTCATTTGGCATACTTATTTGAATATTTAAGTTGGATTATCAGTTACAACTTGTTGGCTACTTTAGATCCAACTATGGAAAAAGAGTAAACTAGTATTTCAGTACACATAAGTCGTATTTAATATTTCACAATTAAAAATTGTTTCTTTTAAAAGCAATATGTCAAAAATAGTGTATCAAAAAGTCATAGTGCTCGCCCAACCCCCCCCCCGCTCCCCATACTAAGGCAATACAAGTGATTATAGAAATGATGCTAGGGCTTGAATATCTCAACTATATCCCAGCTCACGGACCTCCCCCAATAACTTATAGAGGTCGAAGGGCAGTTGACAGCCTCCCAAACTGACTTTAATCTCTTAAATGTAATTTGGCTGCTGTGTAAACTATTTTGAGTGTGGTACATAGCGCCTTTTTTTGGGGGGTTTTTGGCTCTTTATCTTGTTTGCACACTGCAGGGACTCCTCTCAGAAAATGTCGTTGATATCTATCAACAGTGCAGCAGGTGCTGTCGCACCAGGACTCAGTGGTCTTGGGGCCCAATGCAGCCACATGATGGCTGCGGAATGCCAAATACCAAATGTATTATGCAGGCTAATCATTCAGGGAAATAAAACAAACAGGCCATCTCAAGCGGCCCAACAGGACATTCCAACATCGGCACTGGGACCACCCGCTGTGCAGAAGTGGTGTTGTATCCTTGGGTATAGTTGTTGTTTAATTGACTTATTCTTTCTGCATAGCGTTCATGTTTTCTGCATTGTTTTAATATGTATTGGTATCTTTTGCATTCTTGTAACTCGTTCGGTGTTCGCTTTCCATATTGAACTGCTGTCAGTTGGTGTCAGGATCGTTGGACACTGGACGTGGGCTGATGGGCTCTACGTTTTTTACCTCTCTTTTAATCAATGTCTGAATAATTACCTACTCGCTTTGGAGGATTCCTAGTTGTGCCACAGACATAATTACATATTAAAGTATACAACGATTTGGAGACCGAATTATGGCAGGAGCTCATCGGCTGATTTTCATCCTTCTCGACCGTCCATCTGTTATAGACCATCGCTAGTGCTCAGCGTTGGGTGTTGGACACAAGAAAACACACAGCGCAGCCTTCCTTGTTGTGCTGACGAGTGTTTTATTGCTGAGATCCGCGCTGCAGGTACAGGAAGAAGGTACGTCATCATGACCTTGATGCGCTGGTCAGGCAGCTGGTGTCAAGACTGATGTCATCACGCTTTGTGTCAGAGTCATTACGCAGCACACCATGCATGCTGTCACACGTGCATCATTGGTCAGGCACCCATTTTTGTCACAGTAGGTCATGCAATTTCCTTTCCAGCCTGTTACACATCATTGCACACACGTCACGCACAGTTGTTTGTGTAAAGTGATGTGCCTAGGCATTTCTGGTTATTTATGTTGCAGTGCTGTCAGATCAACCTAGCACTGGGGCCATACATGAAACTTCTTTTAATTTTAATCCTATACTTCATCCTCAGAGGCGATGGGCCTCAGATGGACCTTTCTTACTCACAGTGAGGAGAGAGATATCAGGATGTCCCACTGTTGACCACCCAATGAGGACCATGAATTGGTAGCCAACTCACGAATTAGAGATCAGGTTGAAGTACGCTATTCTCAGACTATAACACTCTCTAGCATGCATTAGAAATCAGATAATTGTAAGCACAGTTACTGTAGAAAGAACTTTAAGACATAAGAAAAGACTCCCACAAATTTAGATAATTTGGTTATTGAATTAAAGATCCAAAATAAGCTCTGTCATGAGTCTTACAGCTCAAAATATAAAATCACACATCTAGCCAAAGTAAATCTATTGCTAAATACAGACATCCACAAGAGGATGGTTACAATCGCTAGAGATTTCTACCATCAACAAAGGCAGGAGAATGGTTCGCAAGGCAGATCCCCCAGGATATTGCAGCACAGATTTGCAAATCTAGCAGCACAAACATTTTAATTTTGCGGCACAAATGTTTTAATTTTGCTGCATTATTGCTGCACCTTATTTTACTTGTAATCATTCCTTTTCAGTCTTAAATCTATGGAAACTGTTTTAGCAGAGTATTCCACTTTCAAAAAGGCATGTTTAAAGTGTCTGAGAGTATTTGTTTGCTATGCTGAGTCCCGACTCCTGTAATGGCTGGCAGCAATATTTTTCTCATGTTGCTTTCAGCCAATCAGAGAACTTGTGGGACTCTGACTTCCGCAGGAGCGAGATGGCCCAAAGGAAATAAAGATCCCAGGGCCATTCATAACTCTCTACTTTTAAATTGGTGTGCCTGCGAGAGTCTAAGACACTTTTTCAAGCCTAAATACACCCCTGCTGGGTCCCGAAACAAGAAGAGAGGAGATGCGTTGGGCCCAACGCTGCTCCCTGCTTCCTTTCTACTCTCGCCTGTAAACAGGGCACAGGCACACCTACCCTGACCAGTCGCATCAACCCTTCCACTCTTCTGCCACCGGCCCCGCTTACAAGGCTACACCATGGTTTGCTGTAATTTGATTCTCTCCTGGCTGCTCATGCACTTTATAACTGCGCAGTAAACAACAAGTTTCACTCGTGATTATACTGACTGACCCCCCTCGCCCCCACCTTACACCCACCACCACCCCTTCCTCCAGGGCACAAGTCCTAAAAAAAGAAGTGGGGGTACTAACCAAGTTAGGTAGTTTGCAAGTGACATCATGGCTCGTGCTACCATAGCACATGACGCCACGACACATAGCATTGCACTTGGGATCACAGGAAGTGACCCCTCTGGAAGTGACATCAGATATTAAGACCTCACACATATGTTTATCAGGTATATCATGAGTACATTTAAGCGCATTATGAGATTTAACAAATTATATTTTGCTTTTGGTTTGTGCCAAAATAAGTGGTGTAATTCCTACGCAAAATCTAGCTTCAACTAATAACATTTTTTTTTAAACTTGCCACAAAGAAATTAGCAGCATGGAGAAGCATGACATTAGATCTCTTCTGCTTAATTGATTGCAAAGTCTGCATTTTTGAAATATTTTATGGCGTTAAAGCATCTGCTACAGAGGTGCCCAATAAATCTCAGGGCATCAAAGTAGTATAGAAGGTTAATGTGTCTCCTGCAAAGCACATCACATAACATGCAGATGAGAGATTTTTATTTTGTAGCTAGGTAAGTAAGTTACTGCTTTGAACACAGAGATTCTTTTGTTAATTGCAGTTCATAAATTGTAATCCTTCTAATATAGGACAGTGAGCCGTGAAGGACATGTGACTCCTCCACCTTATAACCCTCACTGACTCGTGTAACACATCTTACACATTGATGTACACACTTACATGATTTATTGTCAATGTAAAATGTGTATGTTATGTAAAGCGCTCTGACACCCCGCATTGGGATGAGTAGGGCTATTAAAAAAAAAAATAGTACTATTTACATTTTTATTTTTGTAAATACATGGACAGAACAACACATCTGACATTCCTACAATGCATGCACTTACTTATATAAAGGGACTGAACAAAGTCAAAAGCATGCCTCTCTTAAGTACCTATGAAGAGATAGGCTGTGTGTTTTTGTTTCCCCTCTGTTGTATTTGCAATTAAGTGAGGTGTACGGCCATTTCCAGTCAGGATACTCGATCAAAAGGAGCCGCCTGATGGCCCCTTAACTTGGCCTTTATCTTTGGCACAGCTGTAGGTGACAATAAAAGAAGTTCCCCCTTGCTGCCTGCACATTTTAGCTGAGAACAGAATGCAGGACTTGCCCTGCAAGCGTGGTGCGTGAAAGGGATCATTTGCCTGGTATAAATGTTAACACACTCTTGGCCAGCACCGCTTCCTCAGCATACCTGCAGGCGAACTGGTCTCCATTGTTACTTTCTCGCTCTTCTTGCCGGAGACAGGACTGCTGAAGCTTCCTGCCGCCCAAGCCCTAATTAGACCTGATTTCATGGGCACTTTGGTAAAAAGCACAGCTTTTTACAAAAGTGACGATTTCGCGATTATTTAGCAAATCACGAAATCACGTCATCCTGGAGGGTCTGACAAGGGTTCTCTTAGCATTGGTAAAGGGATCAAGTTAAAGTCATGGTATGGACTAGGAGAATGGAGCATAAATCAGGGAAGTTCAAGTCTGTTCTCTCACCAAACTGCTCCAAATCGTCCAGCAGCCAAGTACATCAGCAAGGGTAAAAAGGCAAGGGCCATAAAAGAGAACGTCCATCAGGCAGGCTGGAGGCAAGGAAAGTGAAGGGGGGTTGCCCTCCAATTACAAATTGCAAGACACAAATTGTTTTTCTGAACAAGAGAGGAAAGTGTGTGCAAAGAAGGCGGTTCCCTCCTCCTAGAAAAGTTATTCCTTATAGTCCAAAATGTTTCATTATCACATCAATAGTCGTCCCACAATGGTCTGACCACCAAGTGATAATTTTTCCGTTCTCCAGGTACAAATTGAAACTCCAACATACTTTCCCATGCTCATTATGAGAAATGACTGTCCATTTCATCCTCACAGGTTAGTTCACAAAGAGCTTTTTACTTTGTTGATCTACATGGATATGCTCCATAGGTCAAGTTCCCACTATTCATATGCAAAGAAATATTGTAAGTAAGTCTGTTGTGGCTTAAAGAATGTTGCATGGACAAGAGGGAATAAGTCCATTGCACAAGGCTATGAAATAATGTAGCCTAAGGAGAAAACCAATTCACATGCATTTGAAAGTTCGCTTTTCTGATTTAATGAAATAAATTCCTCATTTAGTTCAAGCATAACAAAGTAAATCAAACATATTATATATGCATTGTGTATGGTTGTCGGTGATTGTTACACAGAAATCTTCAACTGTCATTGTGGCCAACTACCACATTTTCAAAAAATAGCAACATGTAGACTATTTCTATATATCAAAAATACAATTGTTTCTATGATGAAAAGATCTTTATAATGTTAGGGACTTGAACTGAAAGATTCAGTCATTTAGCACATCGCATGCATGAATTTCACCATTGTAGTTGGTTGTGACGCTCTACAATGATGTCAATAAAAATGCTAAGTTTCATCATGGTCAGGCACCCATTTGATTAATTCTACTGTTTCTACCTAGTCAAGCATACTATTAGGGTGCTGGTACTTCAACTTTCAGTGTTGTTTTTCTAGACGTGTGCAAAGTGCACATTTGTGATTTTGTTGTCAAAATGGTTTATGTGTCGTGTATAGCATGATCAGATTTTATGCTGCATCATTATCATCTGACAAACAGAAGCTAGGATACAGTGTTTAACCAAATCTTTCTAATACGGTTTTTGACGTAAGAGCTTTCCTTAAGTATGCAATAGGAGAAGGAGAGAGGAATCACAAAATAAATCAACTGTCTCCTTGCATCATTATGGTGGTTTTACGCAACACATTTTTGCATTCAGCATTTACTCTATTTACCATTGTGATTGCATCACTTGAACATAGCCAGCAGCAGTCAAATTCAACAATCACCATGTTTCTGGTAAAATCCAGGCAACCCACCACAGGAATGGAAACACTGGTATTGAGTGTTCTAGAACTATTTAGTAGCGATGGGTGATGTGAACTAGACACCCATTAGGAAACTTGCATTATTATTTAATTTCCTTGGTACAGAAGCACAGAATCTTTTTCTGGAGTTGAGACCTACGGAGGCTAAAGCTGGAGATGTATACAGATGGAATGTGTAGGCAGACATGCCCCTTCTTCCACATTCTTTGGGACTGCCCACTTGTACAGAAATACTGGGGGGACAGTTTTGAAGGACAAGAACTAACAGTGGAACCTTCACTTGACCAGCACCTAACCTTCTATAACTCTCCCTGTCATAACCCTATATATGAGGGAAAATCGTGTGCACACTCCGTGGCACCCACTGTTACAATGCCTATTCCCTTGGGAATCAGAGTATATAACAAAAAACCAGAGGTGCACTACATAAACAATTTGGAAACAAAGGAATCCTTTGTGATTAACGAGTTTCTTCAAAAATCACTTCTTATGAACATTTTATTTTCATTTATATAGTAATTCCAAAAGACATAAACAATCAATTTATGTGACTTTACAAACAGACCAGCCGACGCGTTTCGTCCTGAAACAGGACTTCTTCAGGGCTGTCAAACAATAAACAGAAAAATATATACATATAAATAACATACATATACAAATACATGTACATTTATAAGAACACATATACATAAATATAAGCATCATAAAAACACCAACAAGACAGGACGACATTTTTTCTAGAAGATAGAGAAAGTAGTTCCAGTTATGGGGTATATTTAAACCTAGTGGTCATTTTATTTCTACATTGAGAATTCACTTGAAACATACCGAACAATGTATTGTATTTAATACAGGTCCAACCACCTTTACGGGGCCAAACCAGCAAAATGCGTCTTACATTAAGTTTTAGAATAGGAAACTAAAAGCAAATAGAGTAAGCAGAAATAAGCACAAAAGATGAAAGTAAAAAGGAACCAAGAAGAGAAACAGAGGAGGAGAGACCTAACCTACCACTAAATCGTAGCGTAGATCATAGATGGAAAGGTCCTAGTGGATTTTTTCCATCCTTAAGTTGAATATATTAGAAGGCGGTGTGCTATTCAGTCAGCTCTGAAGTAAAAACACAGAGGAAAGGAAAAGTGGGGTACCTAGAGTCAATCATGAACCTTGAGTTTTAACAGAAATGAGAACAGATGCTGACACAATAACAGGTATGTACCAAATAGACTAAGTATAACTCACAAGTGGGCGCCAAGACAAAATGATCAAGTCCTCGTGGATTTTTTCAAACCTAAAGTGGATTATAATGGGAGGCAGTGTGATATTCAGTCAGCTCTGGAGTGGAGACAAAGAAGAAGGAAAAGAAGGGCACCTAGAGTCAGTCATGAACCTTGAGTTATAACAATCATGAGAACAAATGCTGACACAATAACAGGTGTGTACCAAAAAGACTAAGTGCAACTCACAAGTGGGCGCCAAGACAGAATGAGCAATGTAACTGCCAAGATCCAGTGGCTTATCGTCCCAAGGGTTCCACAATCACAGGAACCTCAGATGAAGGGGATGTTTGTATTAAACATCGTCCCAAAATTCTAAGAAGAAAGTGGAAAATATGAATCACTAAGAATAATGAACTGCATAGGGTGCATTATACAATACACATAAGTAAAAATAAACCCTGCATGCCAAGCCCTGCGTGAAAGCAAGACACCATGAAAGGAGCAAGGAACATTAGTACCACAATACCGAAAGACGGAGGGGCCCGAGTATATAAGATTGCAGAACCAAAACCGCTCGAGCGAGCGGACCGGTTTGTGCTTCCAAGTCTTACCGCAATATATTTGTTGCTGATGAACGAAGCACCGAGGAGTCTCCGACGAACAGATTCAGGGTCCGATATCCAGTTAAGTAACCTGGCCCATTAAACCGCAAACTTTAAATAGTATGTAAGGTGGCAGGATAAACGGACCACGTGGGTGGTTATCATGGCAACCAATGACGCCGAATCCTAAACGTTAGTTGCGGCGGCCATTTTGACATTACCTGTGCTCTAATTAAAAAGTGTCCGAGAAACAAATGGTATCTATTTGTGAGCTCGAAATAGGAACGCATATCTCGTAAAAATGTATTAACATTCAATTATTTGGGGAGGACACGAGGAACCACGTGAGTGGTTATCATGGCAACCGATGCCGCCGAATCCTACTCGTTAGTTGCAGCGGCCATTTTGAAATTACCTATGCTTTAATTAAAAAGTGTCCGATAAGTGAATGGTAACTATTTGTGAACTTGAACTAGGCACACACATCACGTAATAATATATTAGTATTCAATTATTTGGGGAGGACACGAGGAGGGCGGTCAAATTTTATTGCAGACCATATGCCCGCGATCTTAAAATAATACGGGAGGAAATGGAGACCACATGATTGGTTTCCATAGTAACGTATATAAACAAGACCTACTCGCACATGACGGCAGCCATAGTGAAGTTACCTATGTTTATGTAGGTGATATAAACATCAAAAAATAATCGTTCCAAAAGACAAATTCAAACCATACAAACCATAGAGTCCCATGGAGTATTACAACCTATAATTTTTATTTCATAACCATTAAATGATAATAAGTCTGCGCAAGAAGTTCGTAACTCGTACACTTAATAAGTCAAGTGAATACAATTACAGCAAAATCAAAATATCCGTATATTGAAAGAGAATTATTATATCCCACAATAGGGAATATACTACAGTTTGTCAATAATAGATACAGCTCTGCATAAGGCAGGAAGGAGAGGAAAACGGGAAGAAACATATACTCTAAGTATGAACTTGCCTACCCAGTATAACGTCAATATTGTTCAGTACATGAGCGAGCAAGGAAGAGACAGTGCCGTATGCTCTATTAGAAATCAATAGAGTTAATGAATAGACAGAGATGCAGTCATAATTAAAAGAGCGTGTGGAAAAAAGGATAGCATGAGTAGAAACCAAGTGCAGTGTGTTTATACATTTGTTCCAGATAATCCAATTAATTTGTTTAATTTAGGTTATGCATGGTCAATTACTAGTTTCCATTTTCAACAGTGATCACAGAACTTCAAGCCACTGTTATTAAAGAAAATAATGCATTTCATCATCGCTGTTGAATCCACATTCCACACTACGCAATTTACAGATCCATCCTGCCTCATTTCTTCTCAACGACAGTTCCCGATTGCCACCCCTCACATTAGTAGGTATATGATCTATTCCCATAAACCACAATCCCTCTTCATTTGCATGGTTTTCCTGCATGTGATATGTGAGTGGATATTTTAGATCGCCATTTCGACGAGCCCGGACATGTTCCTGCATTCTTATTTTCAAAGCCCTTTTTGTGCTACCCACATAGATCTTATTACAGGGGCAGCCTAGCACATACGTTACGTATTTAGAGTTGCAGTATATTAGGTGGCTTATCGAGTAACTGCGTTTGGTATTAAAACTAAAGGTTTTAGTTTTATTTTTCCCCAGTTTGCACATATTACATTGATTGCATGTGTAAAAACCAATCGTCTTGGATTGGAGCCAGGTTTGTGATTTCAAAGTGGTGACATAGCTGGGGCACAGTATATTACGCAAGTTTTGCCCTCTTCTATATGTAACTTTAGGTTTAGTTGGTATAATATCCTTAAGGCCTGGTATCTCAGTCAGCAAGTGCCAGTGTTTTCTTAGGATATTATATACATTATTGCTACGGTCATCAAATTGGGTTCCAAATGCAATAGGGGCTTTTTGGAGTTTCCTCATTGGTTTTGTTGTTAAGGTGTCTCGTCTCGGGGTCTTCAATACCTTTGTATGAGCTTTTTTTAATACTGTTTCCGGATAGCCTCGGTCCCGGAATCGTTTCTTAGTTTCCTCTAAATTCTGAGCAAAGGTGTCATCTGTACTACAATTACGACGCATGCGAATCATTTCCCCATAAGGGATGTTGGAAATGACATGTTGGGGGTGTGAGCTTTGGTAGTGCAGTGTGCTATTGCACGCCGTGGTCTTCCTATGGGTACGGCTATGTATATGATCATCCTGGATAAAGAAAGTAATATCCAAGAAATCTATTTCCCGCTGACTGTGGTCAATGGTAAATCCTACATTGAAGGGATTATTATTCAAATAGTCATGGTATTCCATAAGAGAGGCGATAGGTCCATCCCACAACATGATTACATCGTCGATGTACGTACCCCAAAAAATTACATGCTCCATCCACTTGGCCGCATGTCGGCCCCAGGCATGCTCCCGCTCAAACCAGCCCATAAAGAGCCCGGCATATGCGGGAGCAAACCTCGAGCCCATGGCCGTGCCCTGGATTTGATGGAACCATGTGGAGTCATGCAGGAAGAAGTTTTTAGATAGAATGATGTCAGTCATTTCTAATAGTACTTCATTATGAGCATAATGATCAGCTGTTCTTTGTCCCAGGAAGGATTGCAGTGCTTTCATCCCAAACTCTTTTTTGATGCAGGTATATAAGCTGGCGACGTCCATTGTCACAAAGACAAGGGACTCCGACCACTTAAAACCTTCAAATTTGCCCAGAATATCTTTTGAATCCTTGATATACGCGGGTAAATTCTGCACTAGTGGCTGAATAAACTGGGGGGACAGTGATTGGCTGCCTGAGGGCCGTGGGAGGCGCGGGCATCGGTGTATCACTAAAGCAATGCATTTATTACATTTGGGACGAGACTGATGCCACTAGGACATGCAGGTCTTAAATGATGATGGATATACCAGTGGCAAAGAGGATCATCGCAAAAGCTTGGGGATGCGCTCAGCTACCAAATATGGAGACATGAAAACGTGATATGGACTGGTGTATGATGGAGGAATGTGTGGTCTATGAAAGTAGGGGGTTGCAATCGAGGGGGATCCGGGCACAGAGATAACGTTCTTGAAACACACACTGGATGAGGATTACAAAGGGGTGGAGGGAGGCAAGAGAGGGCAGTGCAATGTTCAACAGTGTTATTTATGCAGATTATAACAGTGTTTAAAAGCTTAGTAAAAAGATTTATTTAAAAAAAGATGGAATGTATATATTGAAGACGTTAATCGACTTGCGTTACACTTCTCTCAAAAACCTAGAGTTGTTCTAAAAAAATGTAATTTTTATTCCAGGAAACAATCCTCAAGTGAAAGTATTGATCGGTATGTAGCTTCACTGAGGATTTTAGCAGGCACTTGTAGCTTTGACAATTCCTTTGATTTATATATAAGGGAAAGAATTGCTCTTAATTGTGCATCGAATAAAAAAGTAGAAGAATATATGTTATGTTGCACAAATCCCACATTAGAGGAGACTACTAAGGTAGATAAAGGTCAAGAATGTTCCACGGAGTCTATAACAGTGATTGCTGGTGAGAATGTGTCAAGCAAGCCACTCACCTGATCTCCTTGCTCTTGTTTAACGACAATCGAACCCCAATCTCCCTAGAAGCTCCCTAAACAGCAGAGATAAGTGAACACTCTGAAATCTGGAAAACCCCCAAGGGGAAAGGGGGATAGGAATTAAAAGGACAACGAAGAGAGACACTCTCTGGATGCTCCTACTTGGGGAGACACTGATGATTCTTAGTTCGCGTCTTCGTGCTGTGTAGTGGATAGGTAGTCCCTGAGCTGGCAGCATCCAGGATAATATTTAAACAAATAAACTATACATTAGATATGTTACCACACAAGGAACTGCTGATTCACATACACCTTAAATTAGCATTCAAATATTAATGTAATTACCTAAACATTATTAGCTGTTCTTCTTAAACATAGAAATATTTTCTATTGCTTGTTGTGTTAGTTCTCTCAGTCCTGTGAAACAAGAAAACCATAAAGCAAATAATAACCACCTTAGCTTAGATGCGGTATTTAACAGTTCTAGATATTCCTCTACATAATATAATGCATAATTACCTTTGATAAGTGGTAATTACTCTTACCATTGAATTCGTTCATAACATGTAAATATTTACAGAGCCGAGGAAAGTAGCCGGAGTCGTGGAAGCAGCTGGAGGCCGAAGATGCGCTGCATCAGAAGCCGGAGCAACAGGTAAGGGCTTTCATATGACGAGACCAAATACAGAAAGTTGTACACAAGTGGTTTAAATACCTTTCTAACACTGACGTATGACGCGTGATTTCTGTCCCTTACTGCCAGCACGTGAATGCAAATGTTTACCGGATTAACCGCTAACGTGTGTAACGTGAATAGTGTTCCTCAGGTAAAAAACACGTGAAATGCTAATATTTAATAGTTTGGCGGGCAAAAACATGCTTTATGCCTAGTGTGGCAGTTAACCATGTGCTTGTCCTCGTGCCTGGGAATTCCT
Organism: Triturus cristatus; assembly: GCF_964204655.1. Taxonomy (NCBI): domain Eukaryota; kingdom Metazoa; phylum Chordata; class Amphibia; order Caudata; family Salamandridae; genus Triturus; species Triturus cristatus. The sequence continues at coordinate 565,967,938 of NC_140590.1, forward strand.
TTTGACGAACAGGAAACGACTTCAGCAAGTATGGATTAGCTAACCAGTTTACAGTTCATTGTAATGCTAAACATCTATAAACCATATTTAACAGTATGAAACAAAAATGAACATCATTGCCGAAACTGGTGGACTGGCAGAACGATATGGACTGGTGTATGCTACAGGAGAAGACTGTGTACACGGCACGAGGGTGCCCCACGAAGTGGGTGGAGGTGTGGTCGCTCTGGAACGCCTACCGTGGATATGTAGTGGAGCCGCCGCGGGCTCGTCTATCTGGACTGGAGAATGCGGACGTGGTATAGGATGTCGCCTGGCTTAAGATTAACAGTCTAGGTTTGGTGTGGTCTCTGTAAGCTGCCGGTGCTGCGTCACCCCAGATGCCTTTCATGAAGGGACCTGTCTTGTGTGACCTGGTTATGTTCTGTTTAAAAAACAATAAAAAAGATTCTTTAAAAAAAAAAAAATGAACATCATAACTACGATTTTATTTCCATACAATCAAAAGGGCATAGCATAAATGCGGTTTCAAGAGGGCATAGCATGATTGAGATTTCTGATAGTCATGACATAATGTGCCTGCAGAACAAATGGGTGTTAATGCATTGAATAGCGATTAGGAGAGCAATAGTAATAAGGGCAGCACATGATTTTTCAAAGGAACTTCTTGTTATAGGTATGGTTTAACTACACTGCTTGCAATGGGTGTGTTTCCACTATACATGTAGGATGTAACATGAATTGTCCTGCGCAAGGGAAGAAGTGGAATACGTGTAAGAAAACTGGTCAGTTTGTGCATGTGTGTAGGCTGGGAAATCCTGTGAAAACCAATTTATTACAACAGTCAGAGGTTCAAAGTGTGTTTGATGAGGTCACTAAAATTATTTTGATGTGGATGTGGATGGTGAGAAAGGTTTGATTGTTGGCAAAAAAGTAAACGTTTGCTCTGGCAATATTGATGGTATTGATTTGAAAATTCTGTCTGGCTCTCAGGCCTCTGTAACTATTTTGTCGGAAGCTACTTTTTAATCTCTTTGGACTGATAACATACTTAAGTAAACTGATGTAAGGGCTGTAGCATATAGAGATTCCAAAATTGAGACATCACAATGTTTTGAGGACAATTTGAACTTTTCAGGAAGAGTTATGCATACCAAAATGTATGTGGCAGTTAATGGTACAGACATTATGGTGTGGGCAGACCAATGGAGGTTGGGTATTATTTTAAAACCTGGTTCTCAAACCCCTATTACATTAGTTGACCAAAGATCTGATAACATTGAATGCATTCTTAACAAATATCCTGATGTTTTTTCGGACACAATCGGTATTACCAGAGGATTTGACCGTCAGATAATTAAAAAATATATACTGTGCATGTTGCGCATAAAGTGAGGGATGTTCCATTGTGTGTCAGGGATGATTTGAAAAAACATTGGATGAGTTGTGTGTAAACAAAATTATTGAGCCTGTCAATGGATAAATGCGGTTGCTAAAGCTAAAAAAAAAGGAAGGCCAAATTAGACTCCGTGCTGATCTTCGCTCCTTTAATAAGAACGTGATAGTTGACTGTCTCCCGTTACCTAAGATTTAAGAGTTATTAACAATGATTGGTGTAGCTCAATACTTTAGTAATATTGATTTAAAAGCAGCATATCATCAGGTTGCTTTGGAGAAAAGTCTTAAATGTTAACTACATTTATTTCTCCTTTTGGAACCTTTAAATACTTACGGTTACCTATTGGCTTAGCTTGAGCAGCTAGTGTCTTTTAAAAAGTGACACTTTGTTTATATATATAACTGGAGTGATGGTGTTTCAAGATGATATATTAATTTATGCGAATACTATTGATGAACACACTGTTATTTTGGATAAAGTGCTCCATATTCTAAAAGAAAGGGGAAAGACAGCCTCAAAGGATAAATGCAAATTTGTAATAGGCCTGGGCGGAGCTACAGAGTTTCACTCTGCGCAATTCCGTGGAGTTACCGAAAAACTCTACAAGATTCAGCATGGAGTATTTTTTCTACCACATTGAGTTACAGACGCAAGCCGCAGAGCCTGGCGAGCATGCCCCCAACTAGCCTGTGGGGCTGGTTTCCACCGTTAGACATGCTGTGCTGCCCTTTTTAGTTTAAAGTGAAAGTTTATTGAAATAGTTTTCAAGAGTATAAATTAAAAGAACATAAGAAATCATTACATGTGTAATCATGAAACTTGAAAAAAGCAAATACAATATTCACCAGTAGAAGAACATTAATGATATCACTAAAAAGAAGAAATGCAAGATAAAACAGTAAAGTGTTCTAAAAGATAAAATATAACATCATTAAAATAGAGTAAGAATTAAAAATAAACTACATCATGGAGGTTTAGGTACTTCTTCAATTCGGGGATTGTGAGAGGTGGTAGCTTGAGCGTATTTATCTAGAAATTGTGTGATCGGGAGCCATAGGAGATCTCTTTTAATAGCTAGTAAAACAGGATGATTGTGATCTCTGTCAAGTCTATGATGAGAACATACACTATACCACCAAGCTTGAAAGGAGAGTTGAGACGAGTCTTTCCAAGATTTGGTAATCTGCTGGAAAGCTACTGCTATGAGTAAATCAATTGTAGAAAAATTATCAGAATGATTTGACCAATAATCAGAAACACTACCTAGAAAAAGATTAATAAAATTAAAAGGAGAATGAGAGTTAAAAATTAAATTAATCTGTTTCCAAACTTTCAACCAAAAATCATAAGTATGAGAGCATTAAAATGACATATGTTTGATGTCAACAACATGATGAGCACGGGACAAACATTTGGAAGAAAGTGTATGGTCTAATTTATGAAGTCTGGCAGGTGTAATAAATAATCTATTATATATAAAAAATAATGTTTGGGTGGTGTTAGCCGCTCTAGAAGACTTTCTTATTTTAGCCCAAATCTTATTCCAGAGAGAAATAGGAAAGATTGATTGTAAATCTATTTCCCAACAAATTTCAACGTCAGTTTTATCCCTGTCCCCAGGGATTAAAATATGCTGATATATTTGAGATGCGGAGGGTAATGTGTCTAATAACTTGCATAGGGGAAAGGAAGAGGATGAGAGGAGTTGTTTAGATGAGATTTTGTGATATGTGTCTTGTATTATTGAGGTAATCAAAGTATATTTATTTCGATATGATGCCGGGAGTGAGAAAAGGGTTTGAGCTTCGGTAAAAGGAAGACTGGAGCTGTCTTGATATAGTTGAGATACATATTTTACTCCTTTAGAATGCCAATCCTTCCAAAAAATAACCTTATTATTAACTTTAATTAAAACATTATACCAAATAGATGAGTTGAAAAATTTCTCTGTAGATGATTGGAAAGACATCAAAATGGGAGATAGAATCCTGCACGTATTCTTGAAAATTGGAGGGGATAAGAAAGAAGGTTTAGAAGTAAAAGATAAACATTCCAATAAAGAAAAGGGAGTGAAACAAGCTTTCTCCAGATCAGCTCATAAAGGTACGGGCACATTATCATCATCTTACAATAAGAAGGCCGATTGTTTAAGACAGAATGCCTGGTGATATTTGATGAGATCTGGGAAATTAACACCTCCCATAAATTTTGGTATTTTAAGTTTACATAAGGACATTATAGATTTTTTCCCATTCCACAAAAATTTAGATAAAATAGAATACAATTCTTAAAATAATGTTTGGGAATATTTACAGGCAAATTAGAGATATAAAATAATATAAAGGGAACCAGCATCATCTTGAAGGAGTCAAGACGGCCCCACCAGGATAAAAATAAGGGATTCCAACGAGATGTAAGATCAGTAAGGGAAGCAGATAAAGCATTCAAATTCAAAGTGATAGAATTCTTAACAGAGTCGGAGAACAATGATCCAAGATATTTAATTTGAGTTGGATTCCAGTGAAAAGAGGCTTCACGGAAATCAGCGTGGAAACATAATATATTTAAAGGGAGAATTTCACACTTATCTGCGTTTAGCTTGTACCCTGAAACTTTTGCCAAATCATCTACTTCTAATAAAAAGGCAGGTAAGGAGGATTGGGGATGAGACATAAATAACAAGATATCATCAGCATAGGCTGAAATTTTAAGTTGAGAGTTTCCATATGAAAAGTCTTGGATTAGGGAATTAGAACGAATCTTTACTAAAAAGGGTTCCAGGGCTATAATAAATAATAGGGGAGAAAGAGGAGACCCCTTATGAACACCTCTATGCAATGAGAAATAAGGAGACATGAAACCATTAACAAGAAATGGGGAGAAGAATAAAGTAGGGATACATATTGAATGAATTTGGGGCCAAAACCAAACCAGGAAAGAGTAGCAAAGATAAAGGACCAATTAACCCTATTGAATGCTTTTTCCGCGTCTAAAGAAATCGCTGCGTGGGAGGATTTAAAAAAGTTGGACTTACTAATCACATTAAAAAATAAACAAATATTATCAGAAAGAAGTCTACCTTTGATAAACCCACACTGTTCTCTCCCAATTAAATGTGGCAAAAAGAATTCCAGGCGTAGAGCTACATTTTTTGCTTAAATCTTACAATATAAATTATTTGAAGAAATTGGACGATAGTTTTTACATAATTAATGGTCTTTTCCCTCTTTTGGGAGGAGGCAAATCAATGCTTCTTGAAAAGAACCACAGGATGAATTAATGGAAATAAGGTAAAGAAAGAGGTGATGAAATCTAGGAATAAGAAAAGAGGAGAAATGAGAGTAAAATTCAATGGTAAAACCATCAGGGCCAGGAGCTTTGCCTTGCTTAAAAGAGCAAATAGCCGTAGAAATATCTTGAGTCTGAATGTTTTGCTCCAGTGAAGAGAAATCCAAGTCAGGGTGAGAAGGTGGTGAGATGGAGGATAGATAATTATCTACATCATGAATATCCGGCTGAGTTTCTGGGGTGTAGAGGGTTTGATAACATTTGGTAAATTCTAAAAGAATATCTTCACTTTTATGAAGACTGTGATTAGAAGGAGAGATAATAGAATTAATAACTGTGCGTTCTTTCTTAACCTTGAGATAATTCGCAAGAAGCTTCCCTGATTTATTTTGACCGCCATAGTACTTCGCACTAGCCTTGAATAAGAAAGAATTAGCATTATCGGTTGAAATTCGGTAAAATTCAAATTTAGCCTTTACCAGGTCCTGCAGGGATTTGGCAGATTGGGATTTGTAATGAGAATATTTCAATGTCTCAATCTGTGAAGTAAGAGTTTTTTATTTATGGGTAACTGATTTCCGTTTATGAGAAACAAAATTAATAATAAAGTCTCTAGAGGCAGCTTTAAAAGTGTCCCAAACAATTTGAGGTGTAATCCCCGGGGACTCATTCGCCTTAAAAAATATATGGGCAAAATGCTCAAAATCGCGTGTGAAAAGGGGATCCGACAGGAGAGCATTGTTAAAACGTCACCGTCGAGGGCCTTGCTATCTAAAATAGGGTCAAGAACCATGTTACAATCTCCACCTACAATCAAATAGTCATCAGAATAGTTAATCAATTTAGATAAAACTCCTGGCCAAAAAGATTTATCAGGTGTGGTAGGTGCATACAAATTAACAAGAGTAACTGGAATCTTATCAATAAGTAAGGAAAGAGAAACCCATCTACCATCACAATCCATATCTTGAGAAAGCATTTGTATATTAAGACGTTTGTGACATAAAATAGCCACCCCATTACGTTTTCCTGACCCTGGAGATGCAAAAACTTGACCAACCCATTGACGTTTTAATTTAGCAATTTCCTTATCAACAATGTGTATTTCTTGTAACAAAACAATATCTCCTTTTAAAGAAGAAAGATGTGGTAACACCCTTTGATGCTTAATAGGAGATCCTAAACCTTTAACATTCCACGAAACGATTCTTAAAGTCATTTATCACAAAACGTTAATTTATCAACATTAACATATATAAAAGTAACAGGAACTGGTGCATTATTATCAGAGCAATAAGAAAAATAACATAAAAGATGATTCTGAAATATTAAGGATAGAATAGAAAAACTTGCAAAGAAGTAAGAATTACAAAAACTTCCAACTAGGAGAAAGAAAGGAAAAAACGAATATGCGTCAAAAAAGAAGTGAGAGAAGAAATAGTATAAATGTTTAGTTTTAGACCAGATTGAGGAGAAAACAGACGAGAAGTATAGAAGTAATTGAATAAGAACAATAAAGAAAAAGAGAGAGGAAAGGAAAAAGAGGAAAAATAGAAGAAAAACATAAAAGAGAAAGAATCATATAAACAGAAGAATACCAAAACCATATACAAGATACAAAAAATGAAATACCAAAAACACACACAAAAGTCGAGGGTGGTGAAGCCACAAGGGGGATGGCACATCAACCGGAACTCCACCAACGGGAACGAGAGGAGGACAAAAATAAATCACCAAACAAACGGATATTCATATGAGTGAATAAAACGGAGTTGAACCTGAAGAGAAAAAACAGATAAAATAAATTAGATGTAAGATAGCGGCCATATTATATAAGCTAACAACTAAAGCGTTTTAGCAAAATAAAGAGACATAGCAACAGTAGACACCAGATCTTGAAACGTCCATGTCATCCTGTCTGCAATGATCCAGAAATTGTTGGAGCAGGCAACGATCTTCATAAGTCGTAGTCTTATTCTTATATGTGACTTTAAATAGACAGGGATGAGTAAGGCCAAATCTGGCGTTGATATCACGCAATGCCGGCCTCATGTCCAAAAATTGTTTCCTTCTGTCTACAGTGGCTTTGGCATAGTCCAGTCAGAAGAAAAGATTAGAACCTTTCCAAGAAATTCTACCTTTGGATTTTGCAGCCTGTAAAACTCTTAGCAAATCTGTATATTCCAAAACGTACAGTATTACACCTCCTGGTTTAACGGATGAGCTTGACGATTGTGAAACATGACCCAAGCGATGAGCGCGTTGGATATTTAAAAGCGGAGAGTTAGGAATGTCTAACAGTCGTGGAAGAAAAGATTGAAAGAAGGAGAGTGGATTCGAACCTTCAAGTCCCTCTATCAGGCCGTAAATGCAGAGATTATAACGCCTATTGCGATTTTCAAGGTTTTCAACCTGCTTTTGAAGACTTGAAATCTGCGACTGCATTGAAGGGACTTGACGCACAGAAGACTGGAATAAAACCACTTTATTTTCCAATTGAACCACTCTACCTTCCATATTAGACCATTTGTCGTCTATTTGCTGAAGACGTAAATTGGTCTCCTCCATATAAGGTTTAAGTGCTCGAATTTCTTCCAAGATTAATTTCATTGAAATAGGAGGGGATACTGTTGGTGAGGGAGGATCCTGTTTAACTCTCTTCACAGGTGACTGTGTTGAAGTACCTGGTAGTGTTGAAAATGCCTTAGGAGTGGATAGCGGAAAGTTAGAGACGGATGGGTTTGAGGACGATTGTTCAGAATCCGCCATATTGTCCTGAAGCACATTGAAAGGATTATAGTCTGCCACCCGTGTAGATGACATGGCTTTAGAACGCTGAGCAGACTTTGTTCTCCCCATACAAGAGGGGTACGAATAGTAAAAGCTGAGAAATTGAGAGTAAGTTGTAGAAGAGAGTCGTGGCGTAAGAAATATATTTACAGAAATGTTCAGGAAATATCAATATTTAAAAATGCATTCCAGAGTCATTGAAGAAGAGTGTTGAGAAACACATTAGAAAAAATCCTCATCAAAAATTATGAAACAAGGGTAAAAAAAAAAGTGAAGTTTATGCCAAAAATCATGTTGCCTCATTCTGCCTCATTCCGTGAGGAGATATCCCGCTTGTGGCAAAACAAAATGGTGGATGTGAGTATTAAAACCCTCGCGTCAGCACATAAAAGAGATAAACACAATGCTGCTTACCGCAGGAACCCCACAAGCAGTGTCAGATCAAGGACGGCATATTCATGAAGGCATTCGTCCTCCGTCGAGCCGTTCGTCGCGGCGATGAGCGCCGAAAAATGAAAGAAAGCTCCCGACCCGTTACGGAGCTCACGAAGAAGCGGCCATTCCGCTCGGCGTCCAAGCCACGCCCCCTCATGCTGTGCTCCCCTGAATGCCGCTCCTGATGCCAGCACCATCCCACGGGCACTGCTGCTTAGCCAATGCAAGGGAGTGCGGGGAGAGTTAGACACTGAGGGGTCTGAGCATTAAAGCCAACATCACCCACCCAAGCAGCATGCCAGTAGATGGACGAATAAGGTGTATGGCTGGCAACACTTGGATACTCCCTCTCGCGAAGCGGAGTCACGACACAAGTATGTGTATAGGCCAATTGTATGTGTTGTTATTGAGTATTGATCCCTGATTAGGTGTCGTGCTGGATCACAAGCAGCATGAACTCGAGCGATCTGGGGGTAACTCTCTGTGTCACATTACACACTGACTCCTAGTATGCATGTCAGGGCTACACCTTAATCCAAACGGACTAGCCAAGCCAGATAATACAAACTCTATCCAAGGGCACTGTTCACATCTTTTAATAGGTGACATACATCAGTGAGCACCTCAACGAATGCATAGAGTACTCCAGCTTAGTCTGTGACACGGTATATTACAGGCTGCATCTTTCCCTCACTGTATGGCACACACGCAGCACTGTAACCCTCTAACCTGTGGAATAAACCTTGAAGCATGGCACCACTGCAGTTAAAGCCTGAAGTACGGCGTCACTGCAGTTAAGGCCTGAAGTACTGCACCACAGCAGGTGTAATCCTTTTGCATGTGCCATGACTGTTGAAGTACAGCACCATTGCACATGTGATAGTCTAACCCATGGAATATGCGTTGAATGAGGACGCCACTCTACATAAGTCTGTCGAAGTACGGCACCACTGCAGCTAAGGCACTACTTCAGCTAAGCCCGTCAAAGTATGTCCCCACAGCACTGTAATTCTCTAGCCCGTGTGATCACTCTTGAAAAATGGCATAAACTGACCAATAACTTGTGCTGGGTTTCAGCTTTACAGAATTGGTATGGACTCACCTGCTCCCTTCACCAGTGTCTCTTGCAGTAGACCATTTATCATGAGTGCCTCCACTCTCTCTAGATGTCTTTTGAGACAACGTTTGTTTGCTGCTATTTTTAAAGGATGGCAGCGGACGTGTGAATTGTTACAAGTTTTCTGCTATCTGGTCTCTTGTTTGTGTGTTTTTGTTTCCCTGCAGGATTTGTGATGAAGTGCCAGCCTCCCAAAAAATACATAATGCCTGCCAAATATGTTAGGTAGGGGTTCTTTTTCGAACTGGGTGCGTGGGTCTGTGGAAGCTCAACCGTGTGCAGTGTGTTGTGCGAGCTTACTTATTTTGTTTTTTTCTATAGTGCTGACATTACTCTGAAGGTTATGAGGTGCTTTAGAAAGTGTCCAGAATAGGTGCATTCCTTCATTGTAAACAAAACATAAATAGGCAGAATTAAAGCTAATTTGAAATTGCAAGTTTCTACCTTTCTGAAAAAAACCACCCTTTATCCGGGTGTTTCGCGCAGCTGCAAAAGAGGTTGCAGCGTCTTCCTTGGCTGCTGCTGCAGGTGCTCATAACAGCAGGTGTCACAGCCAGTCTCTCACTGCGCATTCTCCTTATGCTTCAGCCCCAGCATCTGCTGTCAGGCTCGGTCAAAAGGAAGATGATGGCAGCTCTGCGGCTGTGTGCAGACTCCAGAGCAACCCTCTTTTTACTGGTGCTGGGGGCTACCACCACCAACTGCTTATGCATCGGGAAGTCCCACAGCCTTTGCGGAGCAGGAGGAATGCAGAACATGGACCCTTTCAGGTGTATAGACAGGTGAGGTGGGATGCCCGCAGGAGGGGGAGACTGTGCTTTCTGCAAGAGTAAGGAGGCAGGGAGCAACCCCGGCTAAATGGACCGCTCCTGCCTGTAAACAATCCTTGACTCAACCTGACTTCCAATCACAGCATCTAGTTCCATTAAATCTAAATGCATGCAGTTGTGAAGGTGCTTGGTGAGCGCTGCTGCCGGTAAACTCCGCCACGCAGCGTAGGCAGAGAGTTTGCCAAAATTCCCTCTCCAAGCAGACCATGGAGTTGCAAAACGCTGTGATCTCCGTCCAGGCAGAGCGGAGTTTACAGCCCAGGCCTAGTTTTTAACTAATTCTGTAGATTTTCTTGGTCATAGAATGGCCAGTGAAGGAATCAAAACTAATTTTGATCTTATCAAAGAGCTACAAGAGGTACCTGCGCCCAAAGACAAGGATGAGTTGAAATCCTTTATTGATTTGAGTGGCTATTATTCAAGGTTAATGGAAGGTTACGCCAATATTATCAAACCTCTAAAAAATTGTTGAGAAAAAAAGAAAAGTTATTTTGGACTGTGACAGAGGAAGATGTTTTTGATTAGATAAAGAATACCTGCTCTGAAGACTTATATCATTGGAGCTGAATGTACTAATCCAATGGATGCTAGTACTATTGGTATTGGGACAATTTTGTGTCAAATTGTCAGTAACAATGGACATTCCATTGCATTTGCTTCAAGAATTTTTAATGCTGTTGAAAGGAGCTACAATACCATCAAATATGAAGCTCTAGCTTGTGCATGGGGAATTGAGAAATTTGTGTATTGGGGCACTCATTTCATCTAGTATACAGATCATAACACATTGACATATTTATTGGGTGAGAAAGGCAAATCTGGAACGTCTTCTAGGCTAATTTTGTGCACGCCATGGACTAGAAAGTCAATGCCGTGCAGGAACTGGGGTGCATGCACACAGGGTGGCACATGTTGTGCCCCCCCTGAATGTACCCCATGGTGCAGAGGCACAAGGGGGCTCTGTAAGGCCCCCTTTGTTTCCTCTCCACCACAGAGGAGGAACCGCCTTGAAACCATGGCAGTCAGGAGGCTGCAATATACTTGGCGGGATCGCAGTGGTCTCGGCAAGCATATTGCGGCCACCTGACTTCCGTAACACTGCCAGGGAACCAGGCATCAGCATCATGCAGTGCATGCAGGGTGGCACAACATGTGCCACCCTGTGTGCATGCACCCCTGCGGCAGGGCAATGGTGGTCCGACCGCTCTAATTGTAATAGGGTGGTTGGAAGACCGCCCTACGAGTCTGGCAGTCCGTGGACCGCCAGACTCATAATACAGCCCTAACTGTAGAGCTAATTAATTATTCAGGCTTCCTATCAGTAGTCATGACATTGATATTTTCAATTATGAATATTGTTGCTGAAGTTGATGTGCGTTAAACAATGATGAGAATGAATAGCTGAATAATAGTAAGAATGATTCCATTTTGAAAAAAGTGGTTGAATATGTACAAAATGGTTAACCATACATTAAACCTTAAAAGGTGAGCTAAAAAGTTGTTTTCAAGTTACTAATAAACTTTATGTTGAGTCTGTTGAGAGGTGATAAGTTTGCTCTACTGAGAAATATGAGGTCTAAAGCTGTTAAATTGGCTCATTCTTGTCATTTGGTGTTCACATCAGCGAAAACACGTTCTAAGGCGTTCATTTGATTTGCCAGGTATGCATAAAGATGTGGGCCTACTGGTGGATAGGTGTGAGAAACATCGGTTGCCCAATAAGCATAGAAAACTTCGAGGCACACCTTTAGTAATGGTACCCTACCCAGAAAAACCATGCAATAAACTTGCTTTGGATTCTGCAAGACCTTTTACAGCTTTACCATGCAATTTACGATATTTGACTGTACTTGTGGATTATTTTGGGTTTATTATGATTTAGTGTGTGAGATCACTACTCAATCAATCAGTAGGCATTAAGCGTGACATGGGTCAGCATCTTGAACTTGCATCTCTTCTGGACTAGGAGCCAGTGGAGTTTCCTAAGGTGGGGTGTGATGTGGGTTTGCTTCGGTAGGTCAAAGATTAGCCTTGCTGCTGAGTACTGTACTGCCTGCAGTCGTCTCTGGAGGTGAGCAGTGATTTCTACGTGCTGAGTGTTCCCATAGTCAAGCCACCTGGTCATGAGAGCCTGGGTAATCATTAGTCTGGTGCTGGCGGGGAGCCATCACATACTCAAGTGGGTACTGATGTTTCATCTACAGTGCTTGCCATTGAAGGAACATCTTTAGAGCGTGCTGTGGATAATGGTGTTCAATTAAGTTTGGACTAGGTGGAATCATTTTTAAAGGACAGACAGGCTGGGGGGCATATTATCAAGAACGTGTGATAATCATCGCAAAAGTAACTTAACGCAACCTACAACATCGCAGTCTATCGTGGGAAATTTACGCTGTGTTAACCAAGTATTCACAACACGGCGGTACCATGCGATAGTCACCAGACAACACGTCAAATGGCACATTAAAATCAACGCCACCCCACAAAAATGCGAAACGCAAAAAAAGATGCGATGAGGCCAATCGCGATACAAAAATCCGCGAAAACCAGCCACAGGCCTGCAATCCACATGCGTCAGGCAGGAACAATCACCATAAAAGGTGAAACAAAACAGACAAACAAATGCCAAACTACAGCGAAGAACCATGGATGTTGCCGGAGCAGGTACGGAGGAGAACCAGAACCCCACAAGCCCCCTGGAGGACCTGTCTGGGACCTCAGGGTCAGGTAAGGCCAAGGAGAAGAAGCGCTTCAGTCCGCAGGAGAACAGGATCCTGATAATGGAGGTGGTCGAACACCATCAAAAACTGTTCATCGCCTCCACTGTGTCATTGGCGACAAAAAATGGACTACGGCAGGCCATCGTGGACAAGGTGAATGTAGTTGGAGTGCTGAAGAGGACAATGGACAAGGTCAAGAGGCACTGGAATGACGTCAAGCGCAAAACCAAGCTGAAACTCTCCAACAACCGGAAGGCAGCAATGCAGACTGGAGGTGGCAGTCCTGCGCCACAGGAGGAGCTGGACAACATGGAAGAAATGGTGGCCACAGTCATCAGTGGGGAGACGGTGGCTGCAGTTGGGGGTCCGGACACTGCTCAACAGGACCGGACACAACAGTAACAGAGTGAGTAACGACCAGGGACTGGGGGACTGGGGGACTGGGGGAGATGGGCACAATGGCACACATGCACAATTAAGTAGAGCACACCTGTGGACAAATCATGCCCCTGACCCCAACTCCCACCAAGAGAACTATGTACCCAAGTATGCAACATTTCAGCACTTTATGAGCACAGAAGTCAGAGGCACACCGCATGTAAGGGATGAGGAGCAGCCAAATCAAAGCTGCAGGGGCGACTCCCCCACAATGCGGTACACACACATCACGTGCACAGCACATCAACATTGACAACGAAGTGGCACAAACCGCAACACGTTCACCACAGAACAGAGGACACAACTGGTGCCGACTGGATGTAGACACTGGCCAATCACAAGTGGCATTGCAGGAAAATGTGAGTTGATAATGTACAAGTACAAACACACAGCCGTGATGTTGTCGAAATGTCCACAGTCCCACAGCAAATGGGCAGACCCTCCAAAACAGCCACGATGTACACAGTCATGCAGTCTGTATGTAAACATGTACAATGCGACAACACACATGTGAACACATTGTTAAAGTGCATCTCCCCTTCACATTGCAGAGGCACAATCACCACCTCCTGCAGAGCAGTTCCAACCTCTCTTCTTTGATGACGAAGAGGACCACAACACATTTGACTCCGACGCCCTCCGAGAGTTCATTGACATTCTCCGCAGCACACCTCCAGGAGCAGGGCTGCCCAGCTGCAATGAGGAGAACCCCTCCCCTGTACAGACCACACTGCAGGCAGCACCAACCACCACGGCTGCCTCCCAGGACCCCCACGAAGAACACATGGCCTTCCAACGTTGTGTGTTGGCATGCCAGGAGCAGCTGGCTGAACAGGTGCAGATGGGCTTCGATCACATGGCAGACAAACTAGATGCCATACGTGAGTGTCTAAGTCCCATCAGGGACCACTCACAGTCCCTAACGGACACCCACAGTCCGCTCCATGCTTTCCAATGAACCATGGCTGACATCGCTAGAGTCCTGACTGTGAGACAAGAATGACTGTCTAGTCAGAGTGGCTCCTGCAAGCTCGCCCGGAGTTGAGACTCATGCGGAGGCTCATGGAGAACATGGAGCGGGCCAATGCGAAAGGAGCAGCTGCCATGGCTGCACACCAGCAAGAAGTAGCTGGGTTCCACAATGACCTCAAAAGCATCCTCATGGCATTACTGCCACAAGGCCTGGCGCAGGTGCATGCTGCTGCTACCACTACATCCACATCTCTGCCCCCTGAAGTGTCAGTGCCACACAGTGTGGCAGACCTTCCACCTCCAGCCCCTGAGGTGTCACTGCCACACAGTGCTGGAGAAAGGCCAGCCCCACCCACACGTGAGGCACATGAAACAGCAGAGGATGAATCTGCCCTTGGGGTCAGAAGGAAGCAGTCACCACCATCTCCGTATCATGGCCTGTTTCAGCTTGATTCTACCCTCTGCATCATCACCTTCCACTGTCCCCCGATACACTCAGCGACACTCACCTTGGACCTCGACATGGACTGCCATAACCTGTTTGATCGCCAATGACACTGCTATCAAACTGCGGACTGAACTCTTCCACTTCCATTGGACTGGTCATTCCCTGAATGACTCTGGCTGGCCCTCCATGGGACCAACATTTGAAAGTGGGGTTTGCATGGCGCTGTACTGCTCCATATGCAATACTCCTCTGAATGTGCATTAAACATTCCAAATCACACAGATGTTTTGTCTCTATGGTCTTTCAAGTGTGGTAGCATGGATGGATGTGGGGGTCAGTGAATTCCTCTTAAGTCCATGTGGCTCATGTCATTGGACTTGGGTCACAGGGTGACACATTGTCGATTGTCATCCGGGTGGCGCCGACGCAACAAGAGCGATACACACATTTGTTACTTCCTTGTCCAGCCCCGTACAGAACCACGCACAGACCCCCAGGGTTATTGTTCAAACCCTTACAATGCAGTGGCATATGCCAGGCCAGCCCACTACGCTTACGCTCCAGGGGGGACAACAACACCACATGTGCCAGGACTCCCCTGTAGTGATCTGCTGCTCACAGGTCTAGTTGTCCGCTTGCCACGGCCACTCTCTCACGGCTGGTTTACACCCACACCACACCCATCCAGCACACGCATCACAGCCCTAAAAAGGCCGGGCGCACGTGTACGACGTCATTTCCAAACTCTCTTGGGGTGTATCCGTGTGGTGTGCATGTAGGCATGGGGGCCCAGGGGCCTGCAATATCACATTCCGCAGTCCCGGAGGGGACATGATGGCGTCCGCACCAAAATACCCAATCATAAAGGGTCCATGACTGTGGGGGCACAGACTTGGTGGCACCGGATACCTGCGGCCGGCACAGGCACACCGCCACGGGACGGTGACTTTCGATGCAGTGAGGTAGGGGCACCTTAAGTGCTGAGCGGGTGTGCAGCCTGCGATGATGCCCCGTCCCGGCGGTCCGGACGGCACAGGTTATATGTGCCCTGCTGGACCGCAGTGTAGGCCTGAGCCAGCGGGCAGTGCGGGCTTACCGCCACGTGGCGTCGCCTCCTGGATCACAGAGTTAATGGCACCTATGAGGCTGAGCTGATGTGAAGCCTGTGATGAGGCCGGGTGCACTGGTATGTCCTCTGCCATGGAATAATCAAGACCCAGCACCAAATGTGAGACCTGGTGGCCTGCGGAGCGGGGCTGCATGATGTGGAGGGTGCCATGGAATAACTATTCCTACCTCTTCTGCGCTTAGGCCATTGCAGGACATCAAGTACACAAGCCAGGACACCCTCGGGTAGCAGTGCGCTCTAGAAAAATCAGTAACATAAGATAACATAACATAACATGTCTGCGGGCCCCGGGCTTGTGGCTTGCAGTGGCACGTGGTGGGCCCTCTTTTCTACACGCCGGTGGTGGAAGGTGAGCAGTGAGGCCTGGGTGCGCTGGGGCGCGCATGCACCGCTGGGTGGAGGGAGGGGCTGGGGTGCCGCTACCTGGGTGCGCAGGGGCGAGCATGCACCGCTGGGTGGCGGAAGGGGGTGGGGTGCAGCTGCCTGGGTGCGCAGGGGCGGTCAGGCGATGATGTCTTGTGCAGTTGTATTTACTTTGCCATTCAGGTATCTGGACTCTGTATCAGATGTCGGGTCTGTTTCAGATGTGGGACCTGGTGTACTGCACTACATACCGGCATGTGGTTGGAGACACACCAGTGGCAGCAGGTGGACAATGTGGGCTGGGTGTGCAGTGTTGGCACTCTCTCTCCCTGTCCCTCTCTTCTTTTCTCTAGCTCTCTCTCCCCCTATCTGTTCGTATATCCCTCTCTGTCCATCTATCTCTCTCTCCCCCTCTCTGTCCGTCTTTCTCTCGCTCCCCCTCTCTGTTCGTCTTTCTTCTCGCTCCCCCTCTCTGTCTCTCTCTCCTTCGCTCTCCTTCGCTCTATCTCTCCTTCACTCTCTCTCTGTCCTTTAATGCGCAGGACACACCTTCTCATCATGATTTTTGTCTTGCAGGCTGTGACCTACGGATTGTCCCGAGGGGAGCCGACATGTGTCTTCATTTCTGTTCTGTGTTTATTTGAATACATTTTCATTTGTTGCTTCCAAGGTGAATGTGTGATGCTCATTTTTGTGACGACACATGCATGTCAGCAGATGTGATTGTGCGATATCATGCGTGTTATTTGGTATATGTTTCCGTGTGGTTGATGTGACAGATCTTTGTCCGGGGGTGGGTGAGGGGTGTCCGGAGTGGGGCCCCAGGGGGGGAGCTGGGCTCCTGGGGGTGATGGCGGTGGGTGTTGTTCCTCTGTTGGGGCTCCAAACTGCATGTTCTGTGGCTCCATGGTATCTGTTGTTCTTCAGGTGTGGCTCTAGGCTGGGCTCTCTTTTGTGGTGCAGGTTGTCATCAGACTTTGCACCAGGTCTGTGCAGGTGTTAGTTTCCTGGTGCTAACGCACCTTATCGCATGTTTTGTGATCTTATCGCAGAACATGCTGGTCATTTAGAATGTTGTGGTGTGGTGTTGTCGCGGCTTTTTGCTCGGGAAGGCCTACTCTGCATCTCATTAGCGATAGTTGCCGGGGTCATCCTTGGCGATGCTTTTTGCGGCTGCTTTCACTGGAAAACTGGTGATATGGGCTGTTTGCACCAGCTTGTGAATGGGGTGTTTAGTTTATCGCAAATTTGGATGCGTTAAGGTGCCGATAACTCGCCGATAGCTCCTTGAGAATATGGCCCTAAGTATTTCATGGTTTCTTTTATAGTCCTCAATCTAATGGCGCTGTTAAGAGGTCTAACAGGCTGTTAAAAGGAGCAGAAACTGTGTTAACTTGTAGGGTTGATGTGGTTGAATTTGTTCGAGAAAAGATGTGGTGAATACACCACATTCCACCACTGGTGTTTCTCCTTTTATGATGTTAGGAAATGCGGGTTCCTTGCGTGGGGAGCATATATGGTCCTGGCACATGTGGGATACACCTCTGGATCTAGGGCTGTAGCCATCCGGATTAGAAAAGTCCCCACCTTACAAGGTAAAATGCACATGGATAGATCCCCAGGGAACGTATGTGGGAGTGACAGGCACATGGGGTAGAAGGAATGTTACTATTTTATCAGTTTATGCCCCTCCGAAGCTACAGACTAGGAGTCTACATGGGGTGACCAACATTCTGCTGAGGACACCGGGCACGACACACATTATCGGGGGTGACTTTAATGATGTAATGTCTATCCCCATTGATCGCTCGGGGGACCACGCTCACCCCCCTCTGACAATACAATTAGCTCGGTTGGCAGGCACCCTGGGCTTGGTGGACGTGTGGAGGCATCTGCATCCAGGAGAACGACAGTATTCGTATTATTCTGGAGCTCACAGGGTCCACTCATGGTTGGACTATGTGTTGCTCCCTCGGGGTGTCATTGAGAACATATATGAGGCAGAATATATGGCCCGAGG
Source organism: Triturus cristatus (assembly GCF_964204655.1). NCBI lineage: Eukaryota > Metazoa > Chordata > Amphibia > Caudata > Salamandridae > Triturus > Triturus cristatus. The sequence continues at coordinate 565,985,887 of NC_140590.1, forward strand.
TCTGTCCGACCATAAGTCTTTGTTTGTTAAAGTGGGGGAGAGGCCCTGTGCTGGACGCGAGAGTTGGAGACTATTGGTATGGGACCTGCAGAATAAAGAGGTGCTACAGGGTCTCCGGGTTGACACCAAAGTTTATTTCGCAGAAAATCAGGGATCGGTGCAGTCGGGTGTCGAGATGTGGGAAGCATATAAAACGGTGCTGCAGGATAGGGCCCAAAGCCGGATAGCCTGGGAGAAGAGGAGGGCACAGGAAGAATTGGCCACACTGGAGGTCCAAATCCTTGCCTTGGAAAAGCGGTACCCTACGTGCAGAGACCCACAGGTCCTAAGGCAGTTGACAGACGCGCAGCTTCACTATAGGGCCTTAGCAACGGAGGAGGCTAAGGCGCAGGCGACCATACATAGGCTGTATAATGTGGGGGACAAATCGGGAAAACTGCTGGCTTGGCTTAGCCTTAAGGAAATGGAATCCCGCTGGGTAGCGAGTGTAGTGGATTGTGGTAAATATTTCATTACCGGTACTATTTTTTATGCGGTAAAGTCTAGTAAGAATAACTCAGTAAATATAAGAGGCAGAATCCGTGGTATTAGAGGTTCTAAAAGGCTTTATTCCTCTACAAAGGAATTACAGTTCGAACTGTAGGCTTCAAATTCCATCACCACGAAGGTTCAGGAAGGGAAGGCAATACATTATTGACAAGTAATGATATTTATATGAAAAGTATTACATTAAGACAGATGCAGGAGGCGTAACAGCTGATAATACAGATAATGATACACATACGTAATGAAAATAGGCGTACATATAGGCGTAACTAGATACGTCATTAAACATGATGTCACAAGTGGGTGGATCCATAAGAGAATCCTGCAATGTCAGCAGAAAATATTTGGCAGAGATGCGCGCGCAGCCGCATGACGTGTGATTGACGTGCAACTAGAGGGTGAAGGGGACTTGACATTTAGCTCTACATGTGGAGACAGAAGTCTGGGGGGTCATGTCAACCTAATCCCAAATCATATCTAATATCTTATGTTTAAAGAACTGTATTATCCAAAAGGAAAGGTCTCTCGGACGGAATCTATTCTATACTGACTGTTAGTGCGTGTACGAGCGTCTAAGTGTCTACATGAGATGCGAGGGGGCAGGAATCTTCCATGGTAACAGGGGCTATGAATTACTTGCATGAGGACAGTGAGGCCTGGCCCTTTGCACTGTAGCTGGAAGAATGTTTACCTAAACTACTAGACAGGAATGCATCGGATGAGGAGCGGAGCAGATAATCTTGAAGGTGAAATACAGTTTTTGGCAGGCAACAGGCTGGATCAGGCACCGTTAGCCGCGCAGGGAGTAGGACAAAGTTCATGGATACAGATGCAGGCTCGGACTGGAGCTTTCAGAGGCAGAAGGCAGGAAAAGGCTTGATGGCAGAATTCAGGGCCTACTCGCCTGAATCTGTAAAATGTGGAAAGTGAACCACATAAAGTCGGTGGCCTTTCATACTTAGGAATGGAATATCTGACCCATTCATGGCGGATCTGAAAGAGGACATGTTGACGGGGGACGCACATGTATTTGCGTCTTCATAACTGGAACTGGAGGGAACATACATGTACTTATAGCATGCACATGGAGCCGTTGGGGTCTACGATAGGGGACATAACTGATCACAAAATTCATATTTCCTCATTCCCTCCTTGTCCCCTACGGACCCTCAGGAGATATCGATCTTCATCAATCCATCGATCTGTTCATATAGCATCATTTGTTCTTCTTTCTTCTTCCGGGATCTTGAACGAAAACTTGGATGCGGGATACACGATGTGGCACACAGACCACAAATCGCTGGCCCACATTGTAGACATAAGCAGCAACTGAATAGTATGAGAAAGCCAATACCTAGGAAGGATAGGATCCTCCATCCCCAGGCTGACAACACGCTCCAGAACCAACCAGACCAAGTCCAGGTGCCTGGACTCTGGTGTATCTGGCTTATAATCTTATGAAGGCGAGTTATGGCTTTATATACTGACGGCGAGTTTTCTGGTATGAAAACACAGCAACTTGATCCGATGACCCTACAAGCTCCGCCCCTATCGGCCAGGATGACGTCAAGGACAAGACGATTTTGAAGCACAACAATCCGCATAGCAGACTGCTCTTCTGTTAAATTGCCTAAGGCGGAAGTAGTCTCGTTCACTACTGCTTCAAGGGTTCTAGTTAATCTACGTATCAGCTTACTATTAGTGACTGTACCTATATAGGGAAAGAAACCTTTATTGAAATCTGTGTATTGCTCCCATGCCGTTTCAGTGTAATCGACAATCGGGAGATCTCTCTGCTGTCTATTGTGTAGTAAATGGGTATTTCTGTGATAATCAGGAGGGGCTAGGAAAACAGGTGGCAGAAGGAATGCTATGTAACAGGTACCATCCCAATCTAGAGGTAGACGTATATATGCGGTCTGGCCACATATGAAGTAGGAATGACGGGAAGCTCTAAATGTAGACTTGCCTTGATCACTGAATTTTATTACAGTGGTGCATTTACTATGGCCCATGTGTATGGAACCATTCTTTCTTACACATAATTCCCCTTTAACTGGGAATACTGACATAGCGGGCAAGATTGGCGTAGCTTCGGATTCAACATTCAGAATCAGGAGGTTAAGTGTAAAATTACCTAATCCATATACTTCATTTTCTAGATCAGTTCCTGTTCTTTTGGGAAGTCCCTCCTTGTTAGGGTAGCAGACTTTAAGCAAAACTAGGTTCAGGTTTCCCCATACCCAGTTGTCTTGATAAACTACGGAATTTGAATCTAGGGAATTAATCAAACTAAACCATGCTCCACAGGAGCCATTGTGTGTGAACGGATACGGAAAGAGGGGCAAAACTCCCTTATAGTTCTGATAGGGAGGGAGTCAGCCACATATCCAACAATTGGTAGCATTGCTGGTCTGATGGGAATGATGTAACATACTAATAAAAGTGTTGTTGCGCAGCGCAAATCTATAGGACAACTCATGCGGAGGTAATTCGCTAAAAGAATGTTCAGCAGTAACATTGTAAGCATGCTTAGAAATAGGGTAATACATATGTAGTAATACACTAGAAATGATGATCAGAAGACTTAGAAAAAACAGAATTAATAATGTCACTATGCAATGACTACGAAGCGATTTACAGTACGCATGTTTTCTAAGCTGTATCTATCTATTTTTCTCTCTATTTCGGTCTAGAGGATACATGTCAGAGACAAATTCAACCGATTCACCTTGGAGAGGACTTAAACAATCAAATTGTCTGACTTGCTAGACCTTAGTTTCAGTTTATAGAGTTCGTGTTTTGTCTGTTCAACCAAGGGGAGCTTTGAGTCTGTCTGTGAGGGAATGCAGGGCTGAGTGTTCACATCGGACGGTAGTCCATAAAATTTCTTGATATGACTCGAGTGCAACCACCCTTTACGTCCCTCAACCTTCACGGCTGTCCTTGTTGTCAGCAAGACGAGTTTGGGCGACTTCCACCTGGGCTCCAGCTGGGTCTTCCGGTCGAAATTCCTCACAAGAACCAGATCACCTGGAACCACGTCATGGGGCTTCACCTCAGTGTTATCGGGAAAAGCTGCAGCTACCTGTGAATGACAAGATTGTAGTGCAGACATCAAGGAAGCCAGGTAATCTGTCAGCATATTACAGTCAACATCAGTGATTTTGCGAGGTATAGGCGTCCCCCACATATTTGGTGGTCTACCGAAGATCACCTCGTACGGGGATAGCCCTGTTCGAGAATGTGCTACCATTCTCATGTAAAAGAGCGCAACTGGTAAGGCTACTATCCAATCGACACCTTTTTCTCTACATATTTTGGACAATCTGATTTTCAGAGTTTGATTATGACGTTCCACAAGACCTGCTGCCTCGGGATGTCGAACACAGTGGAATTTCCATTGGTAACCTAACAGAAGTGAAACGTGTTTCATTAGTTCGGATGAGAATGGCTGGCCGTTATCTGAGTATACAACACGTGGTAAACCGAATCGTGGGAAGAATTCTCGAACTAGCTGTTTGGCAGTAGTCGGGGCAGTGTAATCTGAAACCGGGTAGGCTTCTGTCCAACGGGAAAGAGCACAGACAACTACGAGAACATATTTGAATCCTCGACATCGTTCCATCTGGATATAATCCATCTGGAGGACTTCAAAAGCATGATCGGGAGGTTGAAATCCACCCTGCTCTACGGGGATGCTTTTACCTGGATTAAACTGACAACATATCATACGGGTACGTACTTTCTGTTTGGCTGCTGCTCGTAAGTGTTTGTTGAACCAAATGTGTTGAATACTGTCTAGCACAGCTTTTTCTCCTAGGTGCGCTGGACTATGTATTGTGTTAATGATGACTTGAACCATGGAGTCGGGAAGAAACCATATAGATTTTTCCTTCGTCATCCATCCTTGATCCGTTTGGATCCCTCCTAATTCAGTCCATTTCTTTATTTCTTCTGGTGTAGCATGTGTCTGTATGTCAATTACATCAAGGGCGGGATCCTTAACTGTCATGCAATGTGTTGGAGTCGAAACTATTGTCTTTGTCGTGTCAGTTGTATGAGTCTGGTTCTGAGCAGTCTGTTTAGCTGTTCTGTCAGCTAGGTCATTACCCTGAGAAATGATATCGGTAACTTTTGTATGGGCTTTGCATTTCATAATCGATATTGCAGTAGGTAGATGAATCGCGTCTAATAGGGCTTGAATGAGGGGTCCGTGTTGGATGTGGGCACCGTGAGAAGTTAAATAACCTCTCTCTCGCCACAGCACGGCGAAGTCATGGACGACTCCGAATGCATAACGTGAATCTGTGTATATGTTGACTTTCTTATTTTTGGCTTGAATACAGGCTTGTGTCAGAGCGATGAGCTCTGCTGCTTGAGCTGACAAAGTGTTAATACAATTTGTTTCAATGACTTCAGTGTCTGTTGTGACTGCGTAAGCGGCCACTAACTCTCCTGTACTTGTTCTCATACATGAACCATCTACATACAATGTCAGGTCTGGATCTGATAAAGGGATGTCTGTCAAGTCTTGTCTGGGTTTCGTCGTGATGGTGATGACTTCAATACAATCATGTGCTAATGGTTCTGTTCCGTTTACTGGCAAAAGTGTGGCAGGATTTAACGTATTACAACGTCTGATTTCTATATGTGGCTGAAACAATGTTAATTCATAACCGGTGAGTCTCGCTATAGTCAAGTGTTGTGTTTGTGTGCGGTTCAAGAGAACCTCTACTGCGTGTAGTACTTGTACTGTCAATTGATGTCCTAACACTATGGCATCGCTTTGTCTGATTGCTAAAGCTGTTGCTGCCACCGATTTCAGGCACGCAGGAAGAGCCTGAGCTACTGGATCTAATGTACTAGAGAAATAAGCACATGGTTTGTGTGATCCTGCTTGTTCCTGAGTGAGTACTGACAAGGCAGTACCTTCGCGTTCTGTAACAAAGAGTGTAAAAAGCTTACTGTAACATGGTGTTGCTAAAACAGGTGCTTGGCATAAAGCTTTCTTTAAGCTTTCAAAGGCATGTGTATGTTCTTGAGTCCAAGGGAGGACAGTCGATGTGGCTGCCTCCTGTGTTGTCAACTGGATGAGTGGTTTTGCTAGAAATGCATATTGGGGGATCCACTGCCTACAGTATGAAGTGAGACCTATAAAAGCCCGCACCTCTTTTTGTGTCTTTGGTGGTGACATGTTAGCAATTAACTGGATGCGGTCGGGTGTAAGCTGTCTTCCCTCCTTGGACAGCGAGTGCCCAAGGTAAACAACTTGCTGGACACAGAATTGCAGCTTAGAAGGGGACACCTTGTGCCCCCTGTCGGCCAGAAATCTTAAAACCGTCAGTGACGCTTTTTCACATTCAGGTTCGCTTCGGGCGGTGATCAGCAGATCATCGACATATTGAAGCAAGGCAGTGTTAACTGGCATGTGGATACTGTCAAGTTCTCGTTTCAGTGCTTGGCTATAGATGCTGGGGCTTTCTGTAAATCCTTGAGGTGCGCGTGTGAATTTAAAACTTCGTCCATTCAAACTGAATCCGAACAAATATTGACTTTCCGGATCTATTGGGACGCTAAAGAAGGCATTCTTGAGATCAATTACAGTGAAGAACGTTGCTTCTGAGTCAATAGCTGTTAGTAATGAAGAGATATCTGGGACCACAGGGTATTGTGGTACAATACATTTATTTAATTCGCGCAGATCAATAACCAATCGATATACTGGTGATGCTTTTGGATCCGTTCTCTTAAGAATCGGAATTATCGGGGAATTACATACATTGGAGTCGGTTTCTACAACCACTCCTTGTGCAATGAGCTCGTCAATGATTTGCAGCAAAGCCACAACAGCATCTGGTGGTAACTTGTATTGTCGCATTCGTGGTAGTACTACTCCTGTTTTTAGTGTGACTCGATATGGTGTAATGTTCATGCAACCAACATCAGTTGGGCCTTGTGCCCATAGATGTGTAGGTAAATTCTGCAGCCGGTGATCCATGTCTCTGGACACGTAGTGACCTTTGAAATCTCGTAAAAATAATCGTACTCCTTCCGGAGAACAACATATTATAGCTCCTAGAGCTTTCAGTGTTTTTATACCTAACAAGTTTTCTGGACATGATTTAGTAAGCAATAAATCTGTAGTACGTGTCAATGGACCAACCGTAAGTGGAAGGGGTTGCGTTACTTCATTAATGATAGGCTTTCCTGAGAATCCAAGGGAAATATTCTGTGAGCCTGAGAGGGGTGCCCCTGGAACTTCACTGCGTCGTATAGTTGTTCTGCTTGCCCCTGTATCAAGTAAAAACTTTCTGTCTTCCCCTAATAGTTCACTATGTACATAAGGTCCCTCTTGATCTACAGGAACCTCGATAAGGGGTAAGCCAACTTCCCTCTCTAGGCTATTTCATGTGTATCGCTGATAATCGGGATAGTCATTTTGTGCATACTGGTACATCTGTTGCGTTGTTGCTTGTGTGGCAGCAATAGGCTGCGCTTGTGGTGGTGCTACGGTCTGTTGTGGAGCTGTCTGTTGCGGAGCTAGTTGTTGCGGAGCTGGCCTAGATTGTGCATGCTGAGGGATTTGTTGTTGATTCTGATCCTGTCTAGGTGGACGTGGTCTTTCCTGGGTTCTACCTGTGGCAATATTATGTTTCAGGACTGGACAATCGTGTATATAATGACCTTGTTGTTTACAATAGTTGCATGTCCCTTTCGCCGGACCTGTGGAATCACCCTTTTTATGACCATCAGCTGGAACGGACTGGGCAACAAGCATTTTCATTTTCGTATCTTTCATACGTCTTTGTTCATGTTCTTGTTCTTCTCTAATTCTATTGTGGTGATATTGTAACATCTGTAACATCTGTGACGGGGTGTTACCTTGCCAGGTACTCTCAAATTTCAATACTCTATTCTTAACTTGCGGCAGGGAATTTTCAACTAATTTTGTCACAAACAGATGTGGATATGACTCGCTACTTGCTTTTATGCCACTATTGATACCAAAACATTTTTCAAATCGGGAATAGAAATCACTAGTGTCTTCATCTTGCTTTTGTTTACAGGCTGAGATTGCACCCCAGTCCTCCTTTTTCGTAGTTAATAAACGTGGTAGTACCTGTACTAGTAATCCTGGTAGTGCTGTAGTCTTTTCCCCAAGCCCTGATCCTGCAGCTCGGGCCTTTTCTTCGTTTTCTAATGCTGTCCAATCTATCTTTTGGTCTCCCACCTCCCATTCCTTTTCTTTGAGTTTCTCGTAAACACCGGCAGGCATTAACACTTTCAATATTTTCATAATGTCGGGGTAGGTATACTCTCCCATGAGTAACATGTCTTTTATCTCACGGTGGAAACCTGCTGGATCCTTGTCATGGCTGGGTACTACTTTCTTCATTTCTAATAATTCAATTTTAGTTATAGGCGTGTACACAAACACGCGTGTAAAGTTATTATCTTCACCTCTGATTGGGTGTACTTCGCGTAACGGATTCTGTCTATCTATGTGATACATTTTTCTTCCCATAGTGGGAATTGGAACGTATTCCGGGCATACGGAAACTTATATACTGGTTTCGAAATTCTAGAATTTCTTTAATCAAATCAGTACCTGACCCTCTCCATTTATTCGTGAGTAGTTCTGTCAATATGTCAGGTAAGGGTCCAGGATCGGAGTGTTGGCTTTTATATAATATAAGGAGGTGTTGAATCATGTATATACTAGCTAAACGCTGTTCGTCTGGGGCAAGATTCAGAAACGTGTGTGCTAGTGCATCATCACTGTATTTGCTGGGACTGTCAGCCCATTGTACTGCTGACCTGGCTAATTCTTGTTCATCCATGGAATCGAGCATATGGTACCCCCTTCGATCTCGGAGTAATTTATCAGCGGCTTGGAATAGGTGTTCAGGGGACCTTGTATTTAACATAGGGGTTTGAAAATGTCTGTTACATTCTGGACGTATCGGACGTATCGGATCATTAAAGCCTCTAGTATTATTATGGGGTCTTCCTCTACCTACGTAAGCTATCGTATCTAATTGTTCTGATTCTTGCTCCTCCTCTCCCTCTGATTCAATTCTGTCTGCTTCTCGTCTTTCTTTATGTATTCGTTCTACTTCCTTGCGGATCTTTCGATACATGGCGATTATACACGCCTGTCTATCATGTTTCTCGTCTGATATGTTCTGACCCCATTTGGCAAGTTTTTGCATGGTATCATGATCTGCCTCAGGCCTGTCTTGGTTCCTGATCACGCAGTTTATGAAAAAACGTAGTAGTTGTCTTTGTACATCCACTTTCTGGTATTCCATAGCTTCGTTAATACTTTCTGGGCCTCGCCCTGTTTGGACAAAGTGATATATATTGTCTAGGTGTTCAACCATTCCTGGTATCGTCATTAAATACAATGTAGCTCGTCGTATACGTAGTGATGATAGTAGCAATCTGTCCTGTTTACCTGGCACTGGATCGTATCTACAATCCACAAGATGTTCTTTAAACATGTCGGATGTCGCTAGTTGGGGTGTACGTTGGAGTGCTAAATCTCTAAGGGTCTGTTTATTTCGCGGCGGGGTGGCAAACATGTCTGTCGTACCTCCTGTAGCACCATCTGAGGTGCTGGGCAAGAAAGGATTTGTTGGATGTAAGATAGAAATTGTAGATGCGGGAAAAACGGTAGAAACGGACGGACCTGTGGGAATGGGCGTAGGAGTTTGTTGTTGCGGGGATACAGACGGATGATCTTGGCGTTGAGCACCATCAGTGGGCGGTGCGTGTGGCGGAACATTAGCATATTCAGGAGCTATATCATCTAAATAGGAAGAAAGGAAAATATCTTTTGCTGTTTTGGGATGTGCTTTTATCGGGAGCAATGGGGGTGTCAAGTTTTTCGGTATTTCCGGGGTGGCCTGAGGTAACCCTTCGGCCAGAAGAGGATACATACCATTCATAAGAGTGTTTCGTTGTCTGTCTACTTGTTCTGCTTTTACTCGGGTACCTTCCTCAATTAATAAATTTTCTCGGGTTTTATTCGAATTCTCCCTACCTTTCTCTTCTTGTCTGAGCGCTTTTTCTGTACGTCTATATGATTCTTTACGCCATAATTCAATGGCATCTTTCTGTGACTGTCTGGCTTTCTTTTTCCATAATTCTTCTTCTACTCTCATGATGCAATCTGCATCCCAGGTCCCCGCTGCGGGCCACCTCTGACTTTCTGGCAACTCTTTGGTGTAGTCCACCCATAAATCAAGAAATAACACGGCATCTAGGCCATGCTTATGATACATAAAGTATCCTGGAGTGTCCCTAGGTGGAATGGGAACAGCTTCTTCGAGTACCCCTTTTCTGGTTTTGATCTGTCTTAATTTTGAGAAGAGCGGCATTTTTAGACCTTATTACTTGAACACACTTAATACAATAAACACAATAATGAACAATCATTCACACCACAATATGTAGAACGTATTAAAACATTTAACATTTAACAGTTAACGAACGATGATAACTAATAGGAAACTAGTTACTGACATAATACTAACACTAGATAATACTTAAGTATATGCAAGACATACTAGATATACTGCTAAACAGTACAGATACACTGCTAAAACAGTGCAGACCGGATTTGTGTACCCAAACCCGTCTTGACCGGCACAACTTATGTGCACGTTTAAATGCCTCCCCGGCAATGGTACTCACCGGGTAGCGCGGAACGGAAGGCCTCGGAACTGAACTGAAACTGGACCGGACTGGACTCGACTCGACTGGACTCGGAACTTCGGAACCTGGTGGGCCTCTGTATACCTCGGATCTTGCTCTCTCAGCTAGGCTCTGGTCGGGATACTTCGCACTTCTCACCGCCTCGTCTGGGTGTTGATCGCAGCCTCAGTCGCCCCCGCTTGGCCGGAGGGAGATACAGGAAATCCTGCAGGTACGCGTTTTTGTCCGTTCAGCTGTGGCAGGAGACCGGGCCTGCAACGCACCTCCGGCGCGTGAGATGAGAAAGTGTCCCTGTTCGGGCGCCAATTTATGTGGTAAATATTTCATTACCGGTACTATTTTTTATGCGGTAAAGTCTAGTAAGAATAACTCAGTAAATATAAGAGGCAGAATCCGTGGTATTAGAGGTTCTAAAAGGCTTTATTCCTCTACAAAGGAATTACAGTTCGAACTGTAGGCTTCAAATTCCATCACCACGAAGGTTCAGGAAGGGAAGGCAATACATTATTGACAAGTAATGATATTTATATGAAAAGTATTACATTAAGACAGATGCAGGAGGCGTAACAGCTGATAATACAGATAATGATACACATACGTAATGAAAATAGGCGTACATATAGGCGTAACTAGATACGTCATTAAACATGATGTCACAAGTGGGTGGATCCATAAGAGAATCCTGCAATGTCAGCAGAAAATATTTGGCAGAGATGCGCGCGCAGCCGCATGACGTGTGATTGACGTGCAACTAGAGGGTGAAGGGGACTTGACATTTAGCTCTACATGTGGAGACAGAAGTCTGGGGGGTCATGTCAACCTAATCCCAAATCATATCTAATATCTTATGTTTAAAGAACTGTATTATCCAAAAGGAAAGGTCTCTCGGACGGAATCTATTCTATACTGACTGTTAGTGCGTGTACGAGCGTGTAAGTGTCTACATGAGATGCGAGGGGGCAGGAATCTTCCATGGTAACAGGGGCTATGAATTACTTGCATGAGGACAGTGAGGCCTGGCCCTTTGCACTGTAGCTGGAAGAATGTTTACCTAAACTACTAGACAGGAATGCATCGGATGAGGAGCGGAGCAGATAATCTTGAAGGTGAAATACAGTTTTTGGCAGGCAACAGGCTGGATCAGGCACCGTTAGCCGCGCAGGGAGTAGGACAAAGTTCATGGATACAGATGCAGGCTCGGACTGGAGCTTTCAGAGGCAGAAGGCAGGAAAAGGCTTGATGGCAGAATTCAGGGCCTACTCGCCTGAATCTGTAAAATGTGGAAAGTGAACCACATAAAGTCGGTGGCCTTTCATACTTAGGAATGGAATATCTGACCCATTCATGGCGGATCTGAAAGAGGACATGTTGACGGGGGACGCACATGTATTTGCGTCTTCATAACTGGAACTGGAGGGAACATACATGTACTTATAGCATGCACATGGAGCCGTTGGGGTCTACGATAGGGGACATAACTGATCACAAAATTCATATTTCCTCAGGATCCTTAGGGAACGACACAGACAGGAGATGCACAGATAGTTCCGACGTTTGCATTCTACTATCAGAATTTCTCCGAAGCCCGAGATCTGGAATCCCCATCGGAGATACTGGCTTATCTAGAGGCCATTCAGACCCCGCCCTTAGATGCCGATGGGAGGGAAGGGCTAGAATCGGATATCACAGTGGACGAACACAAGGAAGCCATAACCAGATTACATCCTGGGAAGTCCCTGGGCCCAAACGGTCTCCCTGAAGAATTTTATAAGAAGGGTGCAGATCTATTAGCAGTGCACCTCCTGGCGCTGTTTCGAGATGCATCTCAGGAAGGAATTCTGCCCTTGGATCTCCGAATGGCCATGATTATCCCCATTCACAAACCAGGGAAACCCCCTGATGACTGCGCTTCCTATTGCCCAATTTCCCTCCTTAATATAGAGGTAAATATTTTGGCGACGATTCTGGTTCTACGCCTTCGCCAAGTCATCACTACCCTGGTGCACCGGGACCAGACGGGCTTTCTTCCGGGCCGGCGACAAGACTCAATTTGCCCGGGACATACAATTGGCTCATGGAGGTACAGGATCGAGAAGAGGCGCATTTGCTCTTGTCATTAGACGCAGAAAAAGCGTTTGACGCGGTGCATTGGTCTTTCTGGGGGCCACCCTGGTTAAGTTTGGTGTCGGCCCCAAGCTTAGGCACTGAATGAGCATCTTATATGCAGACCCTCGCACAAGAGTTAAGGTTAATGGCCAGCTATTGAAAGATTTCCCTATCAGACGGGGGACCCGTCAGGGCTGCCCGTTGTCCCCGCTACTCTTTGCCCTCACTATAGAGATAGTGGCATGTGAGATTCAGCAATGGACGGAGATTCGGGGGTTCCAAATAACGCCTTCAGATGAGAGGGAAGAAAAGATCTTGCTCTATGCAGATGACATCTTATTGTATGTTACTCATCCGGCCGCCACAATCCCCACCTTGTTTGATCCTATGGGCCGGTATGGGACGTTCTCAGGAAATGCCATAAACTGGCACAAATCGGTCATAGTACAGCAAAAAGAATCCGCAGATGACGGATCAAAAGAACCTAGCCAAGAAAAACGGGGGATTCACCAATTGGGTGAAAAACCGCCTCTGCCAGTAGAAAAGAAAAAATTATTTTCTTGAGTCCCCTCACTCACCCAGGGTTGCCCCTAGGTGACATGCTTCATCATTGGGGCCATCCCAAACATCTACTGCTCGGGGCGTGCTACGACTTGCGGAGTTAAGTAGGAGCACTTACTTTGTGAAGATATGTGTAGTGCAGTGTAGGGGGAGTGGTGTGAGTGATATTTAAAAATGTACCTAACTAGTGAGCTAATACTTTATTCCTGCTCCTAGTTGGTAAGGATGAAAAGGGGTTAATAAAAGGGAAAAATAACTGTTATGTAATTATAATCCCTAGTATTGTGTTGACATGTTTCAAGGTATCCCCTAAACCTTTTCTTCAGGACAACTTAATCCCAGGGCAGACGTAATGACGGAGGGTTGCTGAGCACAGGTTTCTACAGGCCCCTCCACCCAGACAGACCATGAGGCATATTTTAGCCACAAAATAAATACTACGCGTTCAGAATCAACCGTATGTATTTTTCCAATGCTCACACAATAGGTGTGCATTCATAATTTATATTTCACTTTATTATAGGTCCTGCACGGAGTGGTACACAAGGGGCTGGCCCCTTTGTTGTTCTTAAGAAGAGGTTTAGGGGATACCTCGAAACATGTTGACACAATGCTACGGATTATAATTACATAACAGTTATTTTTCCCTTTTATCAACCCCTTTTTATCCTTACCAACTAGGAGCAGGAATAAAACATTAGCTCACTAGTTAGGTACATTTTTAAATATCACTCACACCATTCCCCCTACACTGCACTACACATATCTTCACAAAGTAAGTGCTCCTATGTAACTCCGCAAGTCACAGCATGCCCCAAGCAGTAGATGTTTGGGATGGCCCCAATGATGAAGCATGTCACCTAGGGGCAACAATGGATACACGCCACGGCAGACCACCCGACCTATAGGTTAGAAAGAGATACCATGACGCCTCGCACATGTATGTATTTTCTCTATGGAGGGCGGGGCAGGGGACGCCTACTCCCGGCCACACAAGTCACACTAGAAGTATGGGACAGAGCGTCGAAGGCACTGGATTGGGCACACAAATCAACAAAACAGACACCCCTATGGCACTGTTCCTGGTTAAAGGTGCTCCACAAACGTAGGGTCTTGAGGGGTGGAACGCCATAGGCATTTCCATCATAGGGATATCGTGGCGAAGGGGAAACTCAAAAGCTTCCGAGCGTTGGAGGCAGACTTCGAGCTGCACACCTCTCCGTTTTTTAAATATGCGCAGCTGCGGCATGCCTGGTTAGCAGAAAGCTCGCTGTCCTCCTCACTGCCAGAATATGCACCACTAGAGGGACGCCTACTACAAGAACACATACTCACCAAGGCAGTATCACTAACATACCGGACCCTGAATAATAATACACCAGACAGACTGGGGAAATTGAGGGAATCGTGGGAACTGCACCTAGGATTCTCTAGAAAACGGTCCCTTATGCATCACGAGAGGTGGCCCTTAAATCCCGCATCTGTCTTATTCAATACAAGATGCTACACAGAGTATATTATGACAGAGCCCGACTCCATCGTATGGGCCGAGCCAGCGACCCGAATTGTTTGAGATGCGGCCAGACACAGGGGGACTTCTACCATACCATTTGAGATTGCCACGTCATACAGTCATATTGGGAAATGGTACTGGGGGAACTGAGCAAGGTTTTAAACGAGACATTGCCCCTAGACCCCAAATTCATACTACTGGGCATACTCGGAGATGTAGATCTGGGCCGTCCGCAGCTTATCTTTGCAATTCTGGCCTTAGTAGTAGCGAAACGAGACGTAGATCGCGCATGGCGGGTGGCGTTAACTCCCCAGCTCCGAGAATGGAAGATGGGGTTGGATATGTACATGGCGGCAGAGAGGGTCACATACAAAGCGAGAGACTGCCCACAAAAGTTCCGTAGGATCTGGGGTAAATGGAGGAAATATTATGGACTGGATGGAGGACTGGGCGATGATTAGTTGGCCAATGAAGGGAGCCGTACTGCACCTCTGTCAAGGTGGCGGGCTGGCCTGTCCTCGGACTCTCTGGACAAGGACAGCATGGGGGATGGCGCTGCAGTGATCAATGATTGAATGGGACTTACAGAGTCATACAGCCCGCAAAGGGGAGGGGTGGGAATTTATATGATGTGGATTATATATGTACATCTTTGCACAAATGTAACCAAACGTGACAAGCTTCCTTTTGTTTTTCGGTTGACATAAAATATAATAATTTTTTTTTTTTTTTTTAAAACAGTGCTATGGATGAATATATTTCTTTTTCACAGGAAGTTTTTAATGAATTTGTGGATTTAAACTACGTTTGAACACTGTTCGAAAGATCAACAAATTGAGTCATCCAATGTTCAAGTTATTCATCAACAGTGAGAAAACAATGAAAATGGTGTTCATGCAACTGATTATCATTTGACTACTACACATTTGACTACTAGATGTTGGTGTATTTCCAAGAAACCTAGTTATTTGTAAGATTTTTGTACGTATTACTTTCTATAAATTCATTATTTGTTTTGTTGTAAAGGAAGGAGATGTATCCTCATGTATTGTTGTTGTTTACATTGGTTAATTGATTATGCTTTCTGAATTGTTTTAATATGTATTGCTCTCGTATGACTCGTTTGGTGTTCACGTTCTATACCGAACTGTTTGTCAGGTGGTGTTAGGATCATTGAGCACTGGACATACGCTGATGGGCTCTACTTATTAACCTCTGTTTTATTAAATATCTGGATACTTAACTTTTCAATTTGAAGAGTCCATATTTGTACCATAGTCATCACTACAAAAGGGCAAGCATGTGTTACCATGATAACTGGAAGGGAAGACTTGCAACACAAGTAGTGACCTACATAAGTCACTTTACCACACTGTTTACCTTTGAAGGTGTTAGTTACCATGCAACACTCTAAAAACTAAGAATGAAGCAGCCCTAAACCAGCGCCCTACACAATTTACATTCAGATAATGGCCAGTCAGCTCACAGCCTAATGACAGGTAGGAGGACAAAGGCCATCGTAGACCATGATTTACCAAACATCAAACAATTTGGTAGATGAGAAAAACCAAGGTTGCAATGCAAATATCCATGTTTCAAGCTCCATATCTTTCTCACTATATCATTTTGTTTTTATCTGTTGAACAGACTAGAGTCACGAGTTAGGGTAGAGTGTTGGATGAAATCCCAAAATTTAACTGAGCATTTTTTGTATCTGTTGAAGAGAATAAGGTCCTGATTTAAGATATGGTGCTATGGAATGAAACCTACAAAAAATAACTATGTGGTGTTTGCTAACTGTGAGAAACTGAGACTTTTTGCAGTGTCCCCCCCACTTTTTGCCCCCAGTTTGACTACTAGATGCTGGGTTTCCAACTCTAATTGTGCCCAGGGCTCTGCTAACCAGACCCAGGGCCTGTGCTCTGTGTAACAGGTATATGGTTATTAGGTTTCATTGCAATTGGTCCTGACAACCTACCAGTAAGTCCCTAGTATATGGTAGGGCATGTAGGTTTAGAGGCCCGGTAAATTTAACGCCCTTAAGTGTGCACTGCCCTGGTACCTTGCAGGCTGCTTTTAACATAAAACTATGTCCAAATTCAATGTAGGAAGTAAAGGTACTTCCAAAGTCATCATCATCATCATCATCAAAATCTTTCCTCGGATAATTATTTATCCATAAAAGCAATTTTAAAATACATTTACATAGAAAAATCTCCTCGTAAAAACACTATAGAAAGTAATAAAAACAAAATTGTTTATACGATTTATAAGTCAATATTTTGGTCCAATTTATGCTCAATGTTACACTGTACATAAATATATAAGTTAAGATCCTAAAATACCAATAAAATCCATTGCATAAATATCCATCTCTTAAAATGAATTATACCAAAATATCATCTGGGGTTTTGAATAGTGTAAACTCTAGTCTTCATATTTCAAATTGTCCAGAGCTGTTAATTGTTTTCTTCTAGCAGTTGCGCATGTAATATATGTTGAGACAGCATAACAGACTAGATCATTCTCCAGTTTACATAACAATTTGAATGCATCCTGGTAGAAGAAGAGCTTCTGAGGGAGAAAAGGTGCACAAAACAAGCTACTCCTACTTTCCCCGTATAGGCTGCAAAATTACATAAGATGGATAATAGATTGTTTTGACTGGCCATCAGAAGGACATTTTGGCAGACACGGCAGTCCTCTTAGGTCATTCCACTAACTGATGTAATTTGCCCAGTCGCATTCGAGTCAGATAAAATCTCTGCGGGACATATTTTTTTACTAAAGATAGATACTTGGGTAGACCCACCTAGGACTGGATTGACATATATCTTGTCCCAGAGGGTTTGCCATTCTCACTGCTCTCCCTCATGCTTCTTGCTATGATTGTTAAAAAATGATTTTAACTCCCTCTTACTGAACTGTAGGATGCTGGCTGGGTTAGTAATAGTTACTCCCTCGTATGTCTCAGTTAGCAATGAATTAGTGTAACCAAACCATGGGATGTTACTTTACTGATCAAGATTTAGGCAATCAAGGATGACATCTTTTGTAAATTTAGTTCCTATTTTGCTCTAATTGTAGTACCAGCAAATAATAAAGCTTTGATCAATCAAATCTTTTATAAATGGCATATCCAGCTCTTTGTGGGCAATGTAAGATGAAACAGTACGGGGTACGACCAATACCTTACGAAAGAGCAGATTTTCCTGGGTTTGGAGGGATTTTCTATTTGCCATGCCCCGCACTGCATCCCCGTATATAGCCGTAGGGATACATTTGCTCTTATATAATTTGGTCAATTCTGTTATTGGCTTTTTCCCTATTTTCTAGAGAATCTGTTTAGGGCCTCCATAGATCCACCTGCTTTTGCATTTCTAATGTGTAGGACCCATGTGCTGGAATTGGAAAATTGTGTACCAAGGTAAGAAAAGCTCTGTACTTCGGTTAAGCTGATGTCTCTCACGTAGTGCAACTTTTCTCCCCTCCGGCAACCATGGTAAATGTTTTGGATAAGTTAAGCCTTAAATCACTATTTTCCATGTATGATGCAAACTCCTAAATCAAGAGCTGCAAACCAATTGCAGTTCTTGATAACAGGACTGCATCATCTGCGCACAGGAGCACAGGGGTCTTGCGTGGGCCCACTCTAGGAACGTCTGCTTCTAACTGTTAGATTGCCTTAACTACCCCGTTGATGTATATTGAAAAAAGAAAAGGTGCCAGGGCGCACTCCTGTCTTATGCTTCTTGTCAGCTTGAAGCTGGGCATACTTTCTCCTCCCATTTCACATCTCACTCGTGAAGTCAACCTTCCGTATATTTGGGATAGGTGGCTAATTATATCTACAATGGGTCCATAAGGGTCTTCCATAAAATGGCATGATTGGCAAGGTAAAAAGTAATACTTAAATCGGCAAAACACAGGTGAATATGCCATGTTTTGCCTTGGTATATTTACTAATCAGGAGACTGAGGTTTATACATTGTTCGGTTGTTCTTATGTCTCTTCTGAAACCATATTGTGCGTCTATGAGTATGAGTATTGCCCAAACTTCCAACCTATCCAGGATAATTCTGCCCATTATTTGTTCAGATGAGTCTAAAAGAGATATAGGCCGATAGCATTTTGGCTCATTTCTGTTGCCTTTTTTGAAGATGGGAACAGTTATGGAATGAATAAAGCAGTGTGGGCAGCAGGAAAGCAAACTGTAAAGACCCAACACTGAACTTAGTGCAGGCAAGATCGGTAATAGGAAGTGACCGACCACACAGGAGGACACTAAGGAGGACTATAAACACAGGTAAAGGACCAATTAAGTCTAGAACTGATGCAAAAACTATCATGTGATTGATGCATGACCTACATGTACTCCTAAGGAAGGATGTGTAATGGGGTTCTTCTCCCAGCCAATCTTGTGCCATCAGCTATAGATTATATTTATATAGTAGTTCATTTAATTAATTACCATAATTATCATGCAAGAAGTGGTACCATGGATTTCCTTTATCATCAGTGAGTCTGCAAGCTTTTACGTGGGAGGGGTGGCCTTGTTGTATATTGAAATCCCCTCCCCAAATTATCAGATCGTCCTTTTTGGAGCCCTCAAGGAAGGCATCCAATTCTCTATCTAGGTCTTCTACAACTTTGTGCCTTTGATTATTGAACACATTCTTATAGACGTTTACTAGCAATACAAGTTGGGATGGGTTTGCCTGACCAGAAGTAGGAGGAAGTCAATTTTTTCTATAATTAAAGTTGAAATGAATATAGCCAGGCCTCCCTTGGCATGGCCGTGTACAGAAGGGAGAGCCGATGTTACTGTGGCAAACCCATCTATAGTGAAAGGCTGTGTATGCCAGGTCTCTTGTAGAGGCCATATGTGGCCCTTTCCGATTAGTTCTAACCCTTCCTCATTATCTAGCTTGTTTGCGATCCCAGCCACATTCCAAGTTTTAATCACTAACATTTTTGGATCGTCTAGTTCTCTTTTTTGTATTTACACTAGTTGTAACTGTGTTTTTCCCACTTAAAGAAGGTACTCTTAGAGCCCTCTCAAGATTTTGTGAGAGTATACTTGTATTCCCACCCCAGGCTGATCTAGGAGTTATTGTGTCTCCTCTTCATTGTCAGTCCTGTTCGTCAAGGTTGTATAAGAGGGAAAATCTGTTGTGGGCAAGGAACAGGTCAGAGCTTTTTGGATTCGGGTTGGGGGGTGGCTAGGTCCTATTTTTTAAATAATCAGTTGGGTCCTATTTTTTAAATAATCAGTTGGGTCCTATTTATTAAATAATCAGCTGGTTTATAAAAGTATACCAATGGTACCACCTTAATCTTTTCCTCTTTCCAGTTTTGGTATATGTGTTGTAGGGTAAGATCATTTAAAAGCATTTTGACGATTGCTGGTTTTTAAAGTATACAACATTGCAGTTGTCAGTACCTAGTTTGAAGGAATTTCACATCCAGCGTACCCTCCTTACTGCTATTATTACCCTGTGTAGGACATTAGGCTCACTGATACGCTCTGACATCCAATGAACTACCTTGCGTTTGAGATCTTGTCAAAGCTCTTTCCCGTCAGACACATGTTTGGGAACGTCCTTCAAAATTATCACTTAAGGAGTTGATTCAGGCGGGAGATGTAATAAGTCCTGAGAGTACGTTGGTTTGATTGAATTAGGAGTGGATTCCATATTAATGCAGTCTCCATTCCCTACTGTTGAAGACCCTACCAAAGGTGGATATAACAGAGTGGTTGTGTTTCTACGATGGGATGGATCAAATGATGCAGGTTTTTTCTATTTGTTTTGCCATTGCAGAGGTGTCAGTATGAGCTTCTAGAGCTGGTGCTGGAGCAGTGTTTAACTCAGATTGCCCTATAGTTTTATCTCTTGTGGTATGGCCCTTACTATTCGAGGAAGGATCTAATAATGAATATATGGTAATTCCACTTGGCTTTCATGCTTTCTGGGATTTATTTGTTGATTCAAGTATTTTGACCCTCTCCTTGATGTCTCTAAGCTCTTAAAGGACTTTCTTTTCCATGTTATCAAACTTAGTATGTAAACTTTTGAGAAATGATTCAATATTTTTAAGGCTTGATAAATAAAAATCATTCACCCCCATTTTGTCTACCTCAGTTTTAGTTTTCCATGTCTTCAATTTTGCCCCTTGTGCTGTGGCCTTCAGGTCTGTACCATGAGCTCTACTCGTGAACAAGGAGCGGAAGCTCCAAAACGCGTAGGATGACTTTGCTGGAATAAAATCACACTCAAGAAAGTTTGTGGCCAAGGTGTGTTGTCCTTTTGGATTGGTTTGTGACGACGCTTTGTTGGAATATATATATATTTATATATATATATATATATATATATATATATATATATACATATATATACATATATATATATATATATATATATATATATATATATATATATATTCACTTAAAAAACCATAGATTTCACACAAGTTATAGTTAGCTGTACATTTCACTCGTAAAAAACCAATGAAATTCCACGTTATAGTTAGATCAGGTAACTATAACTTGCGCGCCCACAATAAACTGCTGATGACGTCACATATTACATCACTTATGACATGGTCAGTGACATCACTCATGACATCAATGATGACATCTGAAATGACACATTGTGCATTGCGGTCGCACAAGTTATAGTTACCTGATCTAACTCTAACGTGGAATTTCATTGGTTTTTTACGAGTGAAATGTACAGCTAACTATAACTTGTGTGAAACCTATGGTTTTTTAAGTGAATTTGCAAGGTTTCTTAAATGCTAATTCCTAACTATAACGTGTGTGAAACCTATGGTTTTTTCAGTGAATTTGTACGTTTTTTTAAATGCTAAGTTATGTATTTATTTTTAATTTTTGCGCGCACGGTGCGCTTCGCACGTTGCGCATTTCGTACCGTGCACGCCTCCCCATTTTTTACAAAATATCAATTGTTTTTTTCTCCCTTGGGGGTCCTTAGATTTATATATTAATTGTGATTGTTAATTCTTTTTTTTTTTACCGTACACGTACGGTAAGCTTACCGTACGCGCACTCCGCGATTTTTTTTTAAAATTATTAAATTTATTTTTCATACTTTTTGGTCCTTCGTGAACCCCCTGACGATCGCTAGGGGGTCTGCAACTCTCTCCGTTGCCCCCTTTTCATGTTATCAACCTTTGTTTTTCAGTGCGAGAGACAGAAAATGGCGGCCGATACTTTCTGATTTTGACCGATTCGAATGTTTACAGTCATGTAACCACCAATCAGAATTGAGCTCGCGCACGGCACCGTACACGTACGGTAAGCTTACCGTAAGCGCACGGAGCGCGCTTACAGATATATATAATTGATTTAAATGCTATTTTCTCAGGACCTACTGAACAGATTTACACCAGACCTGCAAAAGGCACATCCCTGACCTGAGGACTACCTCTCTGCCCAATTTCAAGTAATTCTGTTCAGCCGTTCGGGCTGTAGCTCGGACTAAAGGTCCTATGGGAAAATGCATGGGGAAAACGCGTTTTGGGACCCCCCTTTTTTCTCAGCCCCCGCTTGACGAATCCCCCCGAGACTTTCAGGGTAGGAGCGGAGCGTAGCGCCCCATTAGTTTTGAAAAATTCGCGAGGATTCGTCAACCGGCGCCAAAGTTATTCCAAATAGAATGTTGCGGATTTCCTATGGAAACACGGTCCTAACTATAACTATCTACTGGCGACCGCCAGTAGATAATTTATATATATATATATATATATATATATATATATATATATATATATTTATCCACAAGAATCCTCTCAGATCATGAAATCGCACTCACAGCAATTAACTTTCCCAAATAATTTATTTTGCAAGGTCTCCAGATTGAAGGAACAACCGATGTGTTTCGTTAACACAGTTAACTTGATCACGGTTACAACAGCAAGTTCAAAACAACCAATTATATCACTTTCAGCTTCACATATGATTTGTGACTAATTGTTCGAGATAATGACACTGGTATTTGGGGAGGAGATGTATCAACAAACAAAAGGATGTGCTATGGGTTTTTCCTTCAGCCCCGCATATGCATGCCTAGTGATGGGGTGGTGGGACAGCAATTAGACTGGCACCCCAATAACGACAAATGTGTCAACAAGACAACTATGTGGCTACGTTATATAGACAACCTTTTTATTGCGTGGGATGGAACAGCTGCGGAGTTCCATGAGAATTTTGAAATTCTGACCTCAACGAAAGCTAACATCAACTTCACATACACAATCAGCAAAGAAAGGGTCATCTTCTCGGACACTGAGATCTATGTCCGGGAGAACAAATTACAAACAACCCTACATCGGAAAGCCACATCCACAAATGCAACTTTGCATGCAGACAGTTTCCACAAGGCATCACTAATTGACAATAATCCCTATGGGGAATTTTTGAGAATCTAGAGGATCTGCTCGGAAGAGGAGGAATGGGAAAACAAAGTATTGACACAGCTAGGACATTCAGAGCACGGGGATACAAAAATCATATTGTGGAAAAGAGCTGCAAAAGAGCTGATCAGAGGACAAGGGAAGAGACAATAAAAAGGAAGCCCATAACAAATCCAACATCTACACCAGCAATGATAGATCCGGTGAGATTAATCTTGGATTTTTCTTGAGAATCTAAATAGATTACCAAAATCCTCAGAAAAATTGGAAATTACTTCAGCTGGATCCAACAGTTTGGAAAATATTGGGTACACATCCCAATATAACGTTTCGGCGGGCACAGAATTTAAAAGACAAACTAATTCACAGTCATCACCAACAAACTGGAAAATTAAAAGGCACACAATGGTTGAAGACAAAGGGCTTCATAAAGTGTTACAACTGTAAAGTCTGTCAGATAGCGAAGAACAAGTCAGAGGTAAAATTGTCCAATAACACCACGTGGCAAATAAGAGAACTTATCACATGTAAGACTCAGTGTGTTGTGTACGTTGTAGAATGTCCGTGTCCCTTGATGTATATAGGGACACGGACCGAAAGTGAAGCGCCATGGGTCAAGCGAATTTGAGCCAGGAAATGTGAATATATTTATGGATATAGATATATAATATATATATATCTATTTCTCACTTTCGTTGCACCTGCATCTTTTTGAAGTGTACATGTTTGGGGAAAAAACAGATACAGATGCAGAAATTCTGCTGCAATTTTTGCTCTTCTGAAAAAGTCAATAAGTGATGGGCGAAGTAATCTCAGAAACTGTTAATTATTAGGTTCAAATTCAGTCGACATTTTTTGTTTACTGCAGGACGGACTGGCCTAAAGGGCAATCTGACAGTGCCCGAAGGGCTGGTCTGATAGCTCAGTGAACTGACTTTATTTGGCTGTTTGTGGGCCTGTTTTATGGTCTGGTGGGCCGGTTTTTACTGTTGATTTCTCCAATGTTACCACAAATATGGCCTGAAGCATGCACAAATGTCTCCCATACATTGCAAAACACCTATGCAGATTGTCTTTACAAGTTCAAAACTGCCCTGATTTGCAAATGTGAGCCACTTTTTTAGCTATGTTAATGTTATGTTAATAGGCACTTAATATAGCGTTAACGACTCGCCCCCACAGGGGCATCTTGGCACTGTAGCAGATGTCAGATGGAGTGGCGGCAGATCAAAATAACCAGGTTTTTAGATGTTTTTCAAAACCTGTGAAGTCAGTGCATGAACAAATATACACGGGGATCCTATTCCAGCAGTAGGACCAAGATAAGAAAAGGCCCAGCCACAGTATTTTGATGTACGGATCTGGCGAGGACAGAAGTTGTTTATTTTTTTAACTTACATTTCTGTCTGGATGGTAAAAGATGAGTTTCTACTGTAAGTAATTAGGGCCTTTACTGATCAGGGCCTTGTGAGTGAACAGTGGTCCTTTCCTGATGGAGAGCCAGTGGAGGGCTCTAAGTGGGGGAGCCAATGGCGTGCCTGGCAGCAATTTGTTGACTTGTGGGCTGCAGTGTTTTGGAGAGAAGTGACTCACTGGACGTTAGTATTAGAGCATTTCCATAGTCAAGGCGACTGATTATTAATGCTTGAGTGACAGTCTTCCTTGAACTCAATTGAGACCACTGGAATAGTCTCCTAAGAAGGCGCATTTTTCAGAAACAGTTGTCACATGTGGACATAATCTGGCCCTTCATAGATAGGTTTTTGTCCAGAAGTACATCTAGGTTTCTAGCCGTTTTACAAGGAGATGGTGCAAGGCCAATCTCAGTGGGCCACCTAGCCTCCGAACAGTGGAGCTGAGCTTTGTCAAACAGAAGGATCTTTTGTCTCTGTTTAGCTGAAGACAAATTAAGGGACATCCATGTGGCAATTTTCCTCATGCAGACAATGAATCTATATTTAACATGTTCAAGGTCATGCCCGAAGAAGATGACTAGTTGGGTATCATCTGCATAGTAAAGTATTTTGAAACTACAGTACTTGACTATCTGGGTACGGGATGCTACAAATATGTTAAAAAGCTTGGAGCTTAAGAAAGAGCTTTGGGGAACCCCCTTGCCCAGGGGGAGGGTCTTGCATTGAATGGAAACCATTTGGCTCCTACAGTTAAGAAAGTCTCTGAACCAGTCAAGGGCAGTTCACTAGATACCTATCTCATGGAGATGTTGAATCAAAATGGAATGTGAGACAGTATCCAATGCAGCTGACAGGTCAAGAAGAACCAACATTGTTGGTGTTCCAGCATCCAGGGATAGTCTGATTGTGTCTTCTACTGCTGGTAAGCTGGTATTTGTATGATGGAAGCTCTAAAAACTTATTGTGAGGCATCCACAAGATGGTGGTTTTCTAAATAAGAGGAGATCTGTTTATTAACATAGGACTCCAGAACTTTGCCCATCAGAGAAATAATTGATATATGGCCATAGTTAGTTGGCTCATTTGCATCTGCATTGGGCTTTTTTAAGATGGGTGTAAAATGTGCATATTTCCATTCCCAAGGAACAGCAGCTAGGGTGAATGATAGGTTGCACAGTGACGTGATGGTAGGAGGGTGGATAAAGTGGATATTACATGTGGGGGACAGAGATCAGAGGGCGAGTCAAATTTGGCTTTAGGTAGCAGATCTCATAAATGCGTTTGATAGGCTCAAACCTTTCAAGTTCTACTGAAATGTCTCTGCGAGGAAGGTTTGTAGGACATGAGTTGGCAGGAGATGTATTATTGGTGCAGAAATTCCGATAGATATTTTCAATGTTTGTTTCAAAATTGCTTGCCATAGTGCCTGAGAGACAGGGATGGCTGAAGTGCAGGCAAGAAGTCTGGTAAATTCAGTTAGGACATTGAATAGTTCTTTCGCTGAGTATCCTACTTAACCAATTCTATTGATGGTATATTGGCTGCCTGGAGCCCTAACTTTAGTGCGATACATACCGGGTAATTATTTGTAGTTAGTTTTATTGATAACTGATTTCAAGGCCCTCCTTTTTTGTTGCAATGTTTTGCAGCTCGATTTATCAAGCCTCAATTTGGCTTTGCACCAGGGAGCATTATGTCTGGTGGTTTTAGAGATGTGTTGTTTGTGAGGTGCAACAATATATAGTGCTCTATCTGATTCGCTAAATGGGGGCCACTATTAATTTTGGTTGCCAGGTCTATTTTGTGTCCCAGTCTGACTAAAGTTCACTATATCTCTATTGTCAAAGACCAACCTTATGCAAAGTAGTCTTGATCTGGCTCAGACAGGAGACAGAACGAGGTCAGTTCACGCAGCCATGTCAGGTCCCCTCTGAATAGGAACACAAGCAACCCAAACCTGCATCATACATGTATCAGCTCATTATCACATAACCTCACAACCACCATTATACAGCCAACCACTAAACTTCATATATTATCGCACAGGCACCCATTATACATTTGTGCAACTACTCATATATTCCAGCACATACTCGCTTTCACACAACCTTAAAACCAAGATCAAATGATCATACCCACCAACATAAGTCTTATTCCAACTTTTAAATGGCCACATAGCAACCATTCCATACATATACCAAGACACCTATCCTTATACATGCACTCAAAACACCCACAATACATACACACAGCCACCATTTGCCAATGCTCTGCAGTGGTAATCCAAGAAGCAAGCCAGTAAATCATACGTCTTTTCAGACATCTAAAAATATAATCAGCAATTCTTTAAAACACATCGCATCACAAGATTTCTCAAATAATAATAGGGGTGACACAGATATCATCATATAGTCACACAGCCACAGTTCTACAAAACAAACACAACTACCACAGTGCATTCAGCCATACCCATTGCACATATGTAGCATCTGATACGCCTATCACTTTCTGCCAAAACACCCATCTATCATGCACCATCAGGACCACCAATATCTAATGCTTTACACTGTCACTCCAAACATGTATTCACATCATGATACAACCTCTTACTAAATATAAATATAAGCAAATTTTCTTTCAAAAAAATCCCATTTTAAGCTTTTTCAGGTAGAGAGTTAGCAGTAAAAATATACTTAGGGGCAGATTTATATTTCAGCGGAAGGCATGTTGGTCCGCCAGGGAAATGGATTAGATTACTCCATCCCACTGGTGGATGTACAACCTGCAGAACATATAAATGACTGCCAAGCCGGCGGTAATTTATAAAGCATTGGCAGGAACCACTGTCATGGCGGTTCCTGTCATACCGCTGTTTGGTGCTGGGTTGCTTCAGCATGATGCAACCCTGCACCAAGCAGATTTTGTTTTTCCATAAGAAAATCCCTAATCAGGATTTTGCTTTTTGAAAATAAAAAAATAATGCTCCACTCGCCATTGGAGACATCTCCCATGGTTTTGGGCGAGCAATGGTCACTTTTTACTGTTCCTCACTGCCAGGGTTTGCTTGCCAATGAGGGACAGTAAATGAATCACTACATACCCTTACTCCATTGGGCCGTAGGAGAGGTTTAGCTATGGCAATGATGGAGTAGTTACCGCCATGGCCAAAGCGAAGGTCTTCCTGCATCAAAATCGGGTGGACTTTCATGTTGATGCTGTTGTGACAGAGTATACACACCGCCAACATATAGATCGGCCCAATAGGATGGTGAATTGTGAAAGATGGTACCTTAATTTTGGAGATGTTAACTTCCAGTTTTTATGGTCCTCACAAATAATAGATGTAACTGAAGGCAAACTGCCCAGCCGTAATACACTAACAGAAACTTTTTTTAAACATATAAATGGTTTACTTTAGAATGTGAAAGCATAACAAATTTGTTTCTTCCATGTCCTGTTGCCATAACGTTTAAGGGCTGATTTATATCTTGGGAGATGGCCCATCGTTCTACTAGGGGGGTGGAGTAATTTCCTCTATCCCCTGGGGGAGGAACCGCCAGCTGAATTTATAAATGACCACCACGTTTGCTATCATTTGTAAAGTATTGGCAGGAACCGCCATCACTGCAGTTCCTGTAAATGCATATCGCTGTTTGGTGCAGGGTTGTGTCAGCATGAAGCAGCACTGCACCAAGCAGATTCGTTTTTGTTATTTTCATAAAGAAAGTTCCAAAATGAGATTTTTCTTTTTGAAAATAAAAAAGAATAATGCTCTCCTTGCCATGGGAGTCATCTATAATTGCAGGAGGAGCATTATTCACATGTCACTGCCAGGGACAGCAAAGAGATGGCTATATGTCCACTGATATAAATTGGGTGTGCATACATGTAGCCATTTCTCTGAGGGCCCTTACTCCATCGGGCTGTCAGACAAGTTTGGCAAAGGCTGTGATGACGTAGTCACCACCATAGCCAAACTGAACGTCCATTCCTTTCATAATCAGATGGGGGACCTTCATGTGGGCAGTGGGTGTATACTCCATTGCAATGGATTATACACGCCGCCAACATATAAATCGGCCCCATAGTGTCTATAAAAGAGTTACATTGTTTGGAAGGTGAACGCCAAAATGTTTTTTTAATTGCACATGCTTGAAAACGTATTTGATTAAACTTTGTGCAAACTCATTTCGATTTAATTACACATAGCAAGTGGTAATGTCTACTGTATTTAAATGTTTGATTGTGTAATAATTTCATTTAGGGAATGTTAATTTCTAAAAGTTATATTTCTATATTTTCGGCATAAGCTTTATTATAGTGACACTGCATTCAGAAGTTCTTTAGTCCTGGATTGCGGCCTCTCAAAAATAGTAACCTTGTTTGCATGCATGTTCCTTTTGTAGTCAAGTTTCAGAAATATTTTGTAACCTTTTAATTGTACAATGTTTTTAATGTGCATTTTGAATGGCCTTTTAATATTTCTTCTAAGGCTTGGGATCAGCATATGTGCAACGTGAGAGTATTTCCATTTTATGAACACGTTGGTAACAATACTGAAATTCCAGAACTTTACTTGTGGAGGTCATTGCTGGCTTGTCACTGTATTGAGCTTGGTCATCTACACGGTGGAGGCATTATATTAGATTTTATGTGTGCCTTTCACAGTGTTATAGCCAGAGCCACTGAAATTATGTGGCAGGGTAGGACCAAATTTAGTGGCAAGACTGAATAAATTATAGAATTAAGAAAAGGCAAAGTATGCGCCATAATGCGGTACATTTTTAAATATTATTGCTTCACTTTGTCATTTGTTCACATTTTAATACTGTTTGGGCAAATGTTTCACCTCTTTAGCATCAGTTTAACACACAAATATAGTAATAAGCAGCCGCAGCCTGTGCAGGTAACAGCGGTGGGGCCGGGTGTGGGGGGGGGATTCCGACTTTCGAAGACGACGGAAAATTAATTATTTATTTAATGTTCCCTCTGCATCATCCCTCGAAATCCACCCCCCCCCCCCACAAATCTGGCCCACCGCCCCACCGATGTTACCTGCACGGCCGCGACTGGTAATAAGTACCTGAAAGGTGAACAATCATCCTTTGCCAAGGGCTTTACACAGAGCAGCAACATGTGTTGCTGTGTTTTAGTGACTTTTGACCCATTTGATCTAGAATTGTTTTTTTTAACCCCTTCGATGCTCATGACGGAATGGTTCCGTCTTGAGCATCGGTGCTCCTGTGCTCATGACGTAACCATTCCGGCATGAGAACAGGGGCACGGCACGAAATCCCTCTGCTACAGACAGCAGAGGGATTTCTTTTTGTCCCCCAAAGCCTCGGGAGCTGGGGAAGAGCTTTCCCACCTCCCGAGGCCCCTCCCCCCTGGTTTGTGTGCAATGACGATCAGCGCGCACGCCTTTAGGCTCATTTTAGTTTCACTTTCTATGTGCTCAGGGGGCTATCTCAGCCCCCTGGTCACGTAGAAAGACGGGAGAGGTATCATTGGAAAGGGGAGAATCTCCCCTTTCCAATGGTACCCCAGTGGATCTCTGCTTGGGGATCGCCCCAGGAGGGCGATCCCCAAGCAGGGATCCACCCACTAGACACCAGGGAGGGGGAAGCGGCCCCTTGGGCAAGGGCCTTTGCTCCCCCAAATAAATTTGGTATAATTTAGTCTTTTTGCCCCCAATCTGCCCCCCTGGGGTGGCAAAAAGCCCACTAGACGCCAGGGATTTTTTTTTATGCGCATATATTATTAGGGTGGGGGCTGCCCATAAAGGGCATTTCCATGCCCAAACCCCGCAAAATTTACAGCCTTTCTGTCCCCCCCAGGGGGGCAGATGGGGGCAGGACCCCCCAATCTGTCACCCCGGGGGGCAAAAAGCCCACTATACACCAGGGATTTTTTATTGCCAAATTAAATTAGGGTGGGGGCTGCCCAAAACGGGCATGCCGATGCCCCCACCCCCCAGCCACAAAACCTACAGTCTTTCTGCCCCCTCTGGGTGGCAGATGGGGCAACAGCCCCCAATGTGCCCCTCGGGGGGCAGAAAGCCCACTAGATACCAGGGATTGTTTTCAAAAAATTATAATTAGTGGTGGGGGCTGCCCAATATGGGCATGCCCATGCTCCCCCCACAAAAATGACAGCCTTTCTGCCCCGCCGGGGGGCATATGGGGCAATAGCCTCCAAAAAGCCCACTAGACGCCAGGGATTGTTTTTTGGGCTAATTTGAATTAGGGTGGGGGCTGCCCAAACCCCATCCCCCGCAAAAATTAAAGCCTTCCTGCCCCCCCCGGGGGGCAGATGGTGCAGTAGCCCCCAATCTGCTCCCCCGGGGGGGCAAAAAGCCCACTAGACACCAGGGTTTTATTTGGACACATTTTAATTAGGGTGGGGGCATTGGCATGCCCGTTTTGGGCAGCCCCCACCCTAAATAAAATGTGCCCAAAAAAATCCCTGGCATCTAGTAGGCTTTCTGCCCCCCCCTGGGGGGCAGATGGGGGCATTTTCCCCCAATCTGAACGCCCGGGGGGCAAAAAGGCCACTAGTCGCCAGGGATTTTTTTGGGACAAGCTTGAATTGGGTGGGCTGCCCAAAATGGGCATGCCCATGCCCCCACCTCTCCCCCACAAAAATTACAGCCTCCCTGCACCTCCTGGGGGCAGATGGGGCAGTAGCCCCCAATCTGCCCCCCTGGGGGGGCAAAAAGCCCAATAGACGCCAACGATTACGCTGGCTTTTTTATGCGTGGGGGTGGGGGCTGCCCAGAATGGGCAAAACAATGCCTCCACCCCCCCAAAAAATAGCCACAGTGTTTCTGCCCCCCTTGGGGGCATATTGGGGCAACCCCACCCCCCGATTTGTTTTTAGCAATATGCCTACCTGTGGGTTTTGGGCCCTAGTGCAGCCGGCATATACGGAAACCTAGCAAACCTGTACATTGTTTAAAACTAGACACCCAGGGGAATCCAGGATGGGGTGACTTGACTGGCTTTCACCAGGTTCTAATACCCAGAATCCCTTGCAAACTGAAACATTTGTCCAAAAAAACACATTTTCCTCACATTTCTGTGGTGGAAAGTCCTGGAATCTGCGTGGATCCACACAATTCCACCCACTCCCCATTCCCCAAAGTCTTCCGAGAAAAATGGTACCTCACTTTTGTGGGTAGGTTTAGTGCCCGCGACAGGAAACGGCCCAAAACGCAACTTGGACACACCACATTTTCTTAGTGAAAATTGACCCTTTTTTTACAGAGTGCCTAGCTGTAGATTTTGAACCCTAGCTCTGCTGGCACCTAGGGAAACCCAGAAAACCTATACATTTTTGAAAACTAGACACCCAAGAGAATCCAGGATGGGGTGACTTGTCTAGCTCTCACCAGGCTACCCAGAATCTCTTGCAAACCTCAAAATGTGTATAAAAAAACAAATTTTCCTCACATTTCTGTGGTGGAAAGTTCTAGAAGCTGTGTGGATCCACAAAATTCCAGAAAAATGGTACTTCACTTGTGTGGGTGGGTCAAGTACTCACGAAACGCAAGGGCCCAAAACCTAGTGAGGCAATCACAAACCAACCAGGTCTTTCAGGGGGGTCTCCTGGGTTTTTGACCCTCAGCTCGGCGGCCATCTAGGGAAACCTACCAAACCTACACATTTCTGAAAACTAGACACCCGCAGGATTCCAGGGAGGTATGGCTTGCGTGGATCCCCCAACGTTTTCTTCCCCAGAATCCCCTGCAAACCTCAAATTTAGCTGAAAAAATCCCTGTTTCCACACATTTTTGTGTGGGAAAGTTGTGACATCACTGGGCTGACACAAATTTCTTACTACCCAGCGTTCCCCCAGGTCTCCCGATACAAATGGTGCCTCGCTCGTGTGGGAGGCACAAGTACCTGCGACAGGCAAGGGCCAAAAACGTATTGAGGCGACATAAAAAACTTGCCTATCACAAAACGACCTGGTTTTGCAAGGGGGGGTCACCTGCATTTCTGGTCCCGTGCTCAGCGGCCAGCTACAACTTTCCCACACACTTTCCCACACAAAAATGTGTGAAAAAAGTGATTTTTCCAGCTAAATTTCAGGTTTGCAGGGTATTCTGGGTAAGAAAATGTTGGGGGATCCACGCAAGCCATACCTCCCTAGAATCCCCAGGGTGTTTAGTTTTCAGAAATGTGTGGGTTTTGTAGGTTTCCCTAGGTGCCCGCCGAGCCCCGGGCCAAAAAGTCATGGGACCCTCTTGCAAAACCAGGTCGTTTTGTGATAGGCAATTTTGATGTCGCCTTAATACGTTTTGGGCCCTTGCCTGTCGCGGGTACTTGGGCCTCCCACACGAGTGAGGCACCATTTTTATCAGGGGACCTGGGGAAACACTGGGTGGTAGGATACTGGGTGAGGGTTTGGTAGGTTTCCCTAGGTGGCCGCCGAGCCCCGGGCCAAAACATCGTGGGACCCCCCTTGCAAAACCAGGTTGTTTTGGGATAGGCAATTTTGATGTCTCCTCAATACGTTTTTGGCCCTTGCCTGTCATGGGTACTTGGGCCTCCCACACGAGTGAGGCACCATTTTTATCGGGAGACCTGGGGGAACGCTGGGTGGTAGGAAATTTGTGTCAGCCCGGTGATGCCACAACTTTCCCAAACTCGCATGTGTGAAAAAAAGTGATTTTTTCAGCAGAATTTCGGGTTTGCAGGGGATTCTGGGTGAGAAAACGTTGGGGGATCCACGCAAGCCATACCTCCCTGGAATTCCCCGCGTGTCTAGTTTTCATAAATGTGTGGGTTTGGTAGGTGTCCCTAGGTGGCTGCCGAGCACCGGGCCAAAAAGTCAACAGACCCCCCTTGCAAAACCAGGTTGGTTTGTGATAGGTACATTTGATGTCGCCTCAATAGGTTTTGGGCCCTTGCCTGTTGCGGGTACTTGCCCCAACCTTGCAAGAAAGGTTCCATCTTTCTCAAAAGACTTTGGGGAACTCGGGGTGCGTGGAAATTTGTGGATCCACGCAGATTCCAGAACTTTCCACAACAGAAATGTGAGGAAAATGTGTTTTTTTGACAATTTTTTAGGTTTTGCAAGGGATTCTGTGTAACAGAACCTGGTGAGAGCCAGTAAAGTCACCCCATCCTGGATTTCCCTGAGTGTCTAGTTTTCAGAAATACATAGATTTGCTAGGTTTCCCTAGGTGCCGGAAGAGCTAGGGTTAAAGAACTCTGCCAAAAAAGGGTCATTTTTCACTGTGAAATTGTGGAGTGTTCGCGTTGCGTTTTGTGCCATTTCTTGTTGCGAGCACTAGGTCTACCCACACAAGTGAGGTACCATCTTTATCGGAAGATTTTGGAGTACGTGGGATGGGTGGAAATTTGTGGATCCACGCAGATTCCAGAACTTTCCACCACAGAAATGTGAGGAAAACGTGTTTTTTTTGGATAATTTGTAAGGTTTGCAAGGGATTCTGGGTAACAGAACCTGGTGAGAGCCAGTCAAGTCACCCCATCCTGGATTCCCCTGGGTATCTAGTTTTCAAAAATGTATAGGTCTTCTAGGTTTCCCTAGGTGCCGGCTGAGTTAGGGTTCAAAAACTACAGCTAGACACTTTGCAAAAATAGGATAATTTTTCATTGTGAAATTGTGGAGTGTTCACGTTGCGTTTAGAGCCGTTTCCTGTCGTGGGCACTATGCCTACCCACACAAGTGAGGTACCATTTTTATCGAGAGACTTAGGGTAATTCAGATTTGTAAAGCAAATGTTATTACTTATTGACTTTCGATGCATTTCTGCCTTCCAAATGAAAGACAATGTGTAAAAGAGAAGTCATTTTGAAAAATGACTGACAATTCTCATGCTAGTATGAGTATTCCCAATTTCGGAAATATGCAAATATCTACTGTTTCTAAACTCTATATTTTGTTCCCATTTTAGAAATACATAGGTGTCTTTCATGCCGATTTTTCCATGTATACATTTTCCCAGAATAATTGCTATATACCCGGTACATAATAAAAAACCATTGCAGGTCGCTGCTCAGTTTTTGGCTCTGGGTTCGTCGGGTTCTTGGTGAACCTACAAGTCTTCCCCACAACCAGTAAGGTCCAGCAGATGTAACGGTATATTGCTTTTGAAGAGCTGTCATAATTAGAAGAAGTTACTGGTGAAACGTTGACACAAAAGGCTGTTTTTTTCAACTAATTTTCAATTTTTCCTATATTTAACTGTAAGTTTCTATAAAGAAACCTTGAAGGATCTACACAGATGATCCCTTGCTGAATTCAGAATTTTGTCTACTTTTTTAAAATGTATAGCTTTCCAGGATCCATTATTGCTTTCATACCCATTTCTACCATTAACTGGAAGGGGGTTGAAAGCACACAAAATAGCAAAAATAAGCTATGTCCCAGAAAAATGCCAAACTGTGTAAAAAATGTTGGTTTTCTGACCAAAGTCTGTCATTCCCTAAAATATGGGAGAATTGTAATTTCAGCCCCACAAACCCTTTTTTGATACCATTTGCAGGGAAAAACACAAGACGCTTTCATTTGCAGCACTTTTTTCCCATTTTTCCCCATAAAAACAAAATTTAGCTGTATTTTGTCTAATTTCTTGGTCCCCTCCAGGGGAATCCACAATCCCTGGGTACCTTTAGAATCCCTATGATGTTGGAAAAAAGGACGCAAATTTGGCGTGGATACCTTATGTGGTCAAAAACGTACAGGGGCCTAAGCACAAACTACCCCAGATAGCCAAAAAAAGGCTTAACAAGGGGGGTGGGGGGGGTGGGAGGCCTAGCAGCGAAGGGGTTAAATCCGCAGATTGTGAAGATGATAGATTGATTACATAGCAAATGCAGCAAATCTATAAGTATGTTCAGAATGCTGTAGCCGTACAATCACATAATTTGAGTGGCACTGATTATAGCCAATAGGTCAGTGAATGCTGGATATGGGAGTGGACCCATGCAACTGTTGCTGCATACAGAGGTGCAGGACCTGCACCTGCTGTAGGTGGTGTTGCGCCAATTCATCATCATCAGTCAGTTTATTATGGATTATGTCATCCATAAAACCACAATAAAACAATCCATGCATTAGCCACTTGGCTAATCTAGCAGACAATAGTTAAAGAAAGTGATGCAGTACTTGCACACATATTTACACTGGTGCCGTCAGTCACATTGCAAAGTGCAAGTGCTCAGTAAAAAGAAGAGGTAACACACTCATTATTACACAGATCAATTCCATAACAATAAAGTGCTTATGTACGGAGTCTAAACCCAGCTAAATCTCTGGTCACCTACCCCATTTCTGTGAAGTTAAACATTTTTAAACCAAGATTGCACTATGATGCCATTAATCAGACATGAAAGTGCAGGTGCATGATAAAAAGGGAAATAAAACACTCAATACTGCAGATAACATTTCCAAAGCAATACACAGCTTCTCAGAACATTTCCAAAACGGTAATGCGCTTCAGGAAGATAGCTAGGCCCCGCAAAACCTCAGCCCTCTACCCCGTGTCTACCAAGATAAAATATTTTAGGGCTGGGGAACTACAGTACTGATGTAGATCATAACATGGTCATGGAGTGGTAGTGGAATCCTCGCCCTCATTCATCAAGCTGCCATTGCGATTACGGATGAGCCAGGCTGCATGAAGAAATGTGGTCACCACAGCAACAACCACTTCTCTAGTGTCTGATCGTGAAACTCTTAATGCACCTGGATATTGGCTAAGACCCTGGAGCTTGCAGACCGGCTTGAGCCATTTCCCCAGGGGGCGTGCATAGACATTACAGAATGAAGCAAAATGAATTAGGGATTCATCTTCCGATTTGCAAGAGGGGCACTTGCTAGAACTAAAGTACTTCTCCCCCCATTTTATACAAGGACCGTTTACAGGCAAAATGCCATACCTCCATTTTAAGTAAAGGTGCTTTGCTAAGCAACACCGAGAAATGATTCATAAACAGGAATAATCTTGTGGTCTAAAGAATGTCTGTCATACTTCCTGCCTTGACTTTCTTCATTTGTCGGAATCCATAAATACTCTTGAAGCGTTCTTTAATCAATGAAAGTGAGACTAACTTCGCTTCTTTGGGAGTTTCCCACAAGGGCGGCAAGCTAATCTCGTAGGACATGGATTTAATGAAGGCAGGCTAGGGAATCCTCTCGGAGCCATTCGATCTAAGAAGTGCCTTTTAGCATTAGTCTGTAAGATTCCAGCTTGTCAACAGACCAGAGCCTATGTCAATACATAATGGGTCTAAGCATCAAGCTAAAATTAATTGGCTAGTTGCCAACATCAAGGAATCCAGGGATGTGGGGAGCACTCTGGGCAAGGTTTAGTAAGCTCCTGACAAACCTATTTTCCACCTTGAGAAGTTCATCAGCCTTCACATTACCCCATAACTCTCACCCATACATGGCTGAGCTTTTTTCTTTTACATTATAAATCTCCACCGTCGGTGCAGTGGGCACGCCTGTGTTTTCTACTGTATTTTAATCACTGCACTAACCTCCTGCTGGAGTTTCACGGTACTCTTACGCATGTGCGTAGACCAGCTCAGCTTATTCGTCAGACAAATCCCTAAATAAATCCATTCCTGCCCTTGTCCAAAGGGACCCCCTGAACCTGAATGCTCACCCTCGCTTTGTTAATGTTGAGTTCAAGACCCCTGCCTCTGGAAAAAAGTAAAAAGTGGTCGGCTATCGCCTGCAGATCAATATGCGTTTTTGATATTAATAGTGTGTTGTCTGCAAAGAGCATGGTGGCGACTTTATAATGACACAGTTTTGGGGCTGTGCCAATTAAATGAAGAGGCTCTTACAAATACTGTGGGTGCATTTCATGGCATACACACATGTCGAACATTGACTGTCGCAATATATTACTTCTAATGTATGTGGTGCCGTGTTAAAGCATGCTAACATGGCTAAATAAAATTTTGGCGTGACAACTATGGAAATACATTCTGAGAGGCATGCATAAAAATTTGCAAATGATGTGAGAAATGTCTGTACCCGAGGAAATGGTCAGATTGGTTTCAACCAGACTCATCAAACCGTGGAGGAAAAGGATGCTTCTAGACCAGGGGTTCCCAAACATTTTCGACCAGCGGCTCCCTTGACACATTGGCCATTGCCCATGGCTCCCAAATGTTATTTTTTTGGGAGGGTGGGGTGGTGTTTAGCCTGCCTTGGGAGTACTTGGATTTTTCTCCTTGAAAATAATTGGGATGAAGCTGATGAAGGTATTATAATCATATACGCAGGGTGTTTCGTATTACTAAGGCAGCACCTCTAATAAAATATTCCAAGTTACACTTCCTTGCCCATGCCTTTTTTAGAGTACCCTCTCAAACTTTTGTATCCAACTTACAGTGCTAGATAGCACCGCTATGCATGTAGGCCCAATTGCCAAAGTGTTTCTGCACTTGAAGAATATTTGCATACACTTCCACTTCTACCCATGTCATACGTGCCAACACACCTGTCTCAGCAGGGTGACTCACGATTTTGTGAACCACATACAGCTTTATTTTTGTGTCTCCTCCCTAAAATTGCCTTCAAATCAATGCAAGTAAAATAAATTCCTCTTCTTTTTTTTTTAAAACATTCCTCGTTCTTGCTTCCAAATATTGGCATTATGCCAAATATGGTGTTTTACTTCCCTGTGCTCCAGGAGAGAGCAGGTCTGTCTTGAAATGTGTGTGTTCTGAAAGAAATGTGTACTGGAAATACCTATGGTTCAAGTACAAATGTCAAAACTTAATAATACTTAGTGTGTTTAATTGACAGGACAACTGTACTTTCCTGATAGCTTGCATTGGTGTAAAATGCATTAGGACAAAAAGGAAACAATTAACGAGTCTAACGAAATTAATCAGGCATCTTCCGCTTACTTTGGGAGTGTAGGAACGTGGGGATCCAGTAAAATATGGAGGTCATCTCCCTCGACATGCTCTCAATTAAGCACTACATTTACAGCTGTAGGCATGTCACTTACAAATCATCGACATCATGCGTTTAAGTCTAATTAGTTTAACTAAAGCCAATAGACCCGTTGACCTTAAATGCATTAAAGTGCTTGGTGCACGGCTCCCCTGGCTGGGTTTGGCGGCTGCCCAGGGAGCCACGGCACACAGTTTGGGAACCACTGTTCTAGACCTTCTTCTTCCATTGCAGCCCCGTAGGTGAAACTACACAGATCATGGAGCAGGGTGGTGAGATTTCTTCTGTACCAGTGAAGAGCTGTGCAGATGGCTTTGTTATCACTACATCTGGAGTCTGCAACATCTTTCAAGCTACTGTCTGATTGGGTGTTAAAGATTACGACGAGTGGGAGAATATCATCTTCGCCCCCAAAAAACTGTTAGTTCACTAAACAAAAGGACAGTCGCTGTTGATGAGGGATATCAAATCCTTTTAACCAGTTCTTCTGATATTCATTCTTGTTAAAATTAAATGCATCTTTTGAGGTAAACAAATGTATTGAAGATTTATATTCATATAAGCTTTGTAGGACTATCCTGTCCCATCATCAGGAGAGTAATATTTAATCATGTTTCTATAAGGAATTTTAAACATAAAATATTCTAAGTGCATTATGCAAAGTAAAATGAAAATGATTTGCACAATAATCTCCTCAGCAACTTGTACATCAACGAAGTACAAACGGATCCTGCACCATCAGTTATTGATAAACTATGGAAACCGAGGTAACTAACATTTCCCATTTTATGGCAAATGCCATTTTACTGTTACATTTATTTTCCTCCCTCATGTCCTTCTCTAAGTCTCTCTACCGTTTTACTGTGGCCCAAATCATTTTTTCCATTATAGGAAACAAGTTAGATTTTATCTACTGTTCATCCCATCGGGAAAATGATTTGTAAACGATCTACCCAATAACTTTCTCGCTGGAGTAGATTCCTATGCATGTCACCTTCCCTCATGCGAGTTTTCACAATTTCACAAAACTGAAATCGCATTTAATGACACAATATGACCGGCTTTAACAATGTACGTTCAACATTTGATTCCAGATCTGTATTCATAATGCATGACTTACGTTCTTTGAGTCTAAGTTCCAACACTCTTCAGTTTTGGCCAACATAAACCATGCCACAACAGCATTTCAGCAAATAAACAATATTTTTGTTAGAGCAAGTACCAAACTATTCCTAAAGATCTTTTTCCCTATTTTCGGATGTGTGAAAATAAAGGTCTTTAATTTTTTACAGTTTACACACCATTGTCTGCTACTTGAGTCAAAAGGTCTCTGAAATCCCTTTCATGAATAAATAGAGTTTTTTCTGCAAATCTGAATCTAAGAGCAACTTTTAACGAGGGTGAAAGAAATGTGTAATAAGCTTTCATCTTTGTCAGAAAGTAAGAAAATATCAGGTTTAAGCAGGGTTTTCAGAGTATAGGAGAAATCTCTGAATCTAAGCACTAAGGGCCATATGTAGGTAATTTCTATTTACCAATTCCTAAATACCGAATTTTACCGATTCGGTATTTAAGAATCAGTAAATAGAATGTAGGTAAACAATCGGTAAATTTTACCGATTCGGTAATATTCGTTATTACCGATTCGGTAATAAGGAATACCTTCCCATTCATTCCTATGGGCCTGGAGGCCCATAGGTATGAATGGGAAGCCATTCACTATTATCGATTCGGTAAATACCGAATCGGTAATAGGGGGAGCATATTCAAGGGTGGCAGGGTGTCACATTGACACCCTGTTGAACCCCTGAATCGTGCATGTGTGCACAAGTGGCGCACATACATGCCCTAAGGGCATGTATGTCTGCCACATGGCACTTTTAACAAAGCACAAAATTGCTTTTGGAAAGGTATTCGGTATTTACCACCAACTTGTAGTTGGTGGTAAATAATGAATCCTTACACCAAAAATGCACTCACTTGAGTGCTCCCTACATAGGATTTAAGGATTCGGTAATTTACCGATTCCTTAAAATAACGAATCGGTAAATTACCGAATCCTTAAATCCAGCCTCCTACATCGCAAAGGGCTTAATACCAGTCGGTAACGGGAAATTTACAGATTTTCGTCCGTTACCGACCAGTATTAGCCCAACTTCATATGGCCCTATGAGTGGTTAATTGAACTGTGATATATTTGGCTCTTTCCAGAAAGGACCTGATCGTCTGCTCATTTTCTTTCTGTAGAATGATCATCCCAAACGAATCTTCTTTTGAAACTAAATGTAATCAGCCACAGATTAGACCAGCCACCTCTTTATCTGAAAACAGGAAGTCTCATATGAAACTCCTAAAAGTTGTCAGAGGCTTTGGTCACTGTAATTCTAAAGACATGAGGAATTTGCCTTATCCTACCTCAAACTAAATTTTCTAAAAGTATGAATTAGATGCAATCGGATGCTTAAGAAAAATATTCTACACAACATGATTTTTTGTGAAGAAGGGTATATTTTAACAATACTTAATCTGAAAAGAAGCTGCTCATTAAATAGATATGAGGAAAACAACCAGCGATGTTTTGGCTAAAACATGTTTTGTTAAGACCGTTATAGACATTGGGCCATATTCTCAAGGAGCTATCGCCGAGTTAACGGCACTTTAGCGCAGCCAAACTCACGATAAATGTATCACCCCATTCACAAGCTGGTGCTAACAGCCCATAGCACCAGTTTACCTGCGATAGCAACCACAAAAAACATTGCCACAGATGACCCGGCAACTATTGCTAATGAGATGCAGAGTAGGCGTTCCCGTGCAAAAAGTCGCGACAACACCACTCGGCAACATTCTCAACGACCAGCCACATCGGTGAAAAGACCACGAAACATGCGATAAGGCGCGTTAGCAGCAGAAAACTAACACCTGCTCTGACCTGGTGGAAAGTAGGACGCCAGCCTGCAACAGAAAAGGTAGCCCAGCCCAGAGCCACACTTAAAGAACAACAGATGCCATGGAGCCACTGAACATGCATGGTGGACACCCAAGGGGGCCACAACACCCACCACCACCACCCCCAGGGCCCCCCTCCCCGGCACCCCACACGGCCAAAGACATGCCTCATCAACTACACTGAATCATGTACCAAATAATCAGCCGGATGTCGCACAGACACATCTGGTGATATGCATGTGTCGTCACAAAAATGAGCATCACACATTCAACTTCGAAGCAACAAATGAAAAGGTATTAAAATAAACACAGAACAGAAATGAAGACACATGGCGGCTCCCCTCGGGACATTCCGTAGGTCACAGCCTGCAAGACAAAAATCATGATGAGAAGGTGTTCTGTTGTGGAAGTGTTGGACTTTGTGCCACTTTGTTGTCAGTGTTGATGTGCTCTGCATGTTATGTGTGTGTGCTGCATTGGGGAGGTTGACCCCTGCTGCTCTGTTTTGCTGCCCCTTATCCCTTTCATGCAGTGAGCCTTTGACTTCTGTGCTTGTACAGTGCTGACATATAGCATACTTTTGTACATTGTTCTCTTGGTGGGAGTTGGCGTCTGGGGCATGGTTTGTCCGCAGATGTGCTCAGCTCAATTGTGCATGTGTGCCATTGTGCCCATCTCCCCCGTTTCCCCAGTCCCTGGTCGTTACTAACCCTGGTGCTGTTGTGTCCGGTCCTGTTGAGCAGTGTCCAGTCCCCCGACTCCTGCCACCCTCTCCCCACTGATGACTGTGGACACCATTTCCTCCATGTTGTCCAGCTCCTCCTGTGGCGCAGGTCTCCCATCTCCAGTCTGCATTGCTGCCTTCCGGTTGTTGGCGAGTTTCAGCTTTGTTTTGCACTTGACGTCATTCCAGCACCTCTTGGCCTCTTCCATGGTCCTCTTCAGCACTCCGACTGCATTCACCTTGTCCACGATCGACTGCCATAGTCCATTTTTTGTTGCCAGTGACATAGTGGAGGTGACAAACAGTAGTTGATGGGGTTTGACCAACTCCGTTATCAGGATCCTGTTTTCCTGCGAACTGAAGCACTTCTTCCTACTCTTCTTGTCCTTGCCCTTCCCGGTCCCCGAGGTCCCATGCAGGTCCTACGGGGGGCTTATGGGGTTCTGGTTCTCTTCCGTACTTGCTCTGGCAAAAATCCATTGTGCTTGGCTGTTATTTGGCTTTTTTTTCTACTTTTACGGTGATTGTTCC
Organism: Triturus cristatus; assembly: GCF_964204655.1. Classification (NCBI taxonomy): domain Eukaryota; kingdom Metazoa; phylum Chordata; class Amphibia; order Caudata; family Salamandridae; genus Triturus; species Triturus cristatus. Next base: position 566,028,347 of record NC_140590.1, read on the forward strand.
CACCTGACGCGTGTGAATTGCAGGCCTGTAGATGCTTTTCGCAGATTTTTGTATCGCAAATGGCATAATCTCAGCTTTTTTTGCATTCGTGTTTCGCATTTTTGCGGCGTGGCGTTGATTTAGTCGCGGTCAGTTGATGCATTATCTGGGGAATATCGCATGGTACCGCCGTGTTGTGAATAACTGGTTAACACAGCGTAAATTTCCCGCAATGGACTGCAATGTTGAGGGTTGCGTTAAGTAACTTTTGCAATGGTTATAACACGTTCTTGAGAATATACCCCATTGAGTTTTCTCTGTTATGTATGAATCAGTTTGATTGGTTGTTTTAAATATTTTGCATACACATATCCCAAGCTGGGCAGTCTGGGTGAAAAATTAGGCCAGTTGCTTGCCAGTTGGCCACAGTATAGAAATATATCAGTCAATTTAGGTCAATCCATCTGTGTACTTCAATATGTCTTTAGGTTGCTGTCAATACATAGCCGCCAATACCCTTAGAGATTTTAGTGGCCAATTGTGCAGCTATGTAGCGGGCACCTCCCTGCATGAAAAGTGAAGAAGGCCATCCCGTAAAGTGTTGAATCTCATGCTGAGCTCTACCGTATGATGTTTTGCCATGGAAAACTGCAAAACGTAAAGCTCCCACAAGCAAAGGGGTTACTGTGTTAAAATCCTTGTCCAAAACTGCCAAGCTCTGCAACTCGATTCCTGCAAGAGTCAGAGTAATTGGCAATCACCTAGAATTCCAGAGTGCATGAAAAACATGCATCTTCTCATCCACATAATTCCATAATACAGCTTACCAGTTCTAGAAAAGTATGTATGTATTCACAAATATGTCTGTCCTCTCACACTGTAGCATCTTAGGATTTTGTGCACTGAAGTCTGGCATAGCATTTTTTCATTAAAATAAAAAAATGTTTTAACCCTTGTACTATGGAACAAGGGTGTCTGTATTGATGCATGGCAGCCATTAGTAGACATGATGCAGTTATGCTCTCTCCTGTTCGCGTAATGAACAGCAACTTTACTAGCTGTGCTGCGTAATTTGTTAGTTAATTAGTGCCCCAAACAGTCAAGGGAGGTATATTGTACCCAAGTGTACCAGCCAGGCCTACCACAACAGTCACTTGATGTTTGGTGGGCCTTCCAATGCAGCTGTTTGGCTCTGTTCAATAATGTTCAATAAAGGAAAGTTAAAGCAGCCTGTTTGGTAGCAGGGACTGTTAACACTGCCCCGTTCAAGGACATTCAACATCCTTTATGCTCTGGAGCTTCTCTTGGCTTGTGGTCTCCGATAAAGGCTACTGAGTGGCCCATACTGGGAAATATCATGCAGGCGGCCATTGCGGTCTAGATTCTACTGGTGTCCTTGTGCTGCTGGCAGGACTGGGAATATCTGGTCATGCCCGTTCGAGTTCACAATTCTTCCCCACCCCTGAAGTTCTGGAGATCCGGGAGCATCACTGTTGGTTCTAAATTTAATCCTAATGGGCTATACATCAGGCTCTACAGGTCAAGGTTAAACAATCCTTTTGCCGCTGCCTCCCTTTGTGTGGAATATTATAGGCAAGATTTGGAGGAGGGCTGTTCTAAGAGCAAGAATACATTGAGGTTTTCTAAGGTGGCCACCAAATTTCACAGTCTGGAACTGTTCAGTGGCCCAGTGATGAGGTCATGGGCCCTAAAGCAAATAAGGAAAAAATATCTCCTACCTCAGTAGAGTCGGACAGCACATCATTTATTTAACTGCAGTAGGGCTCTCGGAACCCTGGGCCTTGACGCCACTGCTGGTACCTCAAGACTAGTTGCTGGATGGAGCATAAAAAACTGCTACCGTGGTCCAAAGTTATCATTATTTCATGCAAAGCAACGCAGCAAGACTGCTGCTGCATTGCGTGAAAGGAGGAGGGCAGGGATGCATCATGTTTACACAAAAACAATCCTGGGAGCGTTTTCCTCTTTCTTTTTTTTAAAGAATGTTTTTATTAATTTTCACATTAATAGAGGTCACATACATATTCCAATCGACAGTTTGGCAAATTACAAAGTATACTAAAGCCATTAGGGAAGAAACATCAGTTACAATAATGATATAGCCACGTGTCGCTCTCCGGTACATTGCAATTCCATTTCCACTGATGGGGAGACGCATAAGTGACCTCGGTAGGCGTTCAACTTGCCCCGTTTCTTGTCCCACATCTTAGCACAACCTCTTGCTTTAAACACCTCCTTTTCTGCTATCATGCATTTATTGTACTCTCTTGCCCATAGTCGGAGTGAAGGTCTGTCCGCCATCCCCCATCTCCTCGCAATCTCTCGTTAAACTAAAGTGTATCCCAGTGTGGTCAGTTGTTGTTCTACCTCCATTAGGTCAGTCTGTTGTCACATGTTAAGGAGCCCCAATCTTGGCGTAAGAGTGAGCTCCTTCCCCAGGGCATCCCAAATGTGACCCGTGGCCTCCTCCCATAGCGGTCTCACTCCCGGGCAGTCCCAGATCATATGGTAAAAAGTTGAATTTTGTTGGCATCCCCGAAGGCAGAGCGCACTCGTCCTTGAGCCGATCCTCACTAGGGTTAGTCCGGTCAGATAAGATCTATGCAAGATTTTGAGTTGGATAAGTGGAAAACGGAGGGTGATGGCGACCTCCCGGGGGACATTAGTGCCACCTGCCAGTCGTCGTCGTCAATGGGCCCGAAGTCCACCTGCCACTTCTCCCGAAGTTTGTGGAACGTGTCGGTAGATTGTTGCATAGTTTTTTGTACTTTAATGATATGGCTTTGGTGAGCAATAGTCCGTCAAGTAGCCTATTCTCCAGGGGGGACGAGTCTGGTATATCCGTCATGTCAGGAAGAGCAGTGGTGAGGGCATGTCGGATTTGTAGGTATCTAAATACCTCTACTTGGGCCATGGGATATTTCTCTCTTAATTCTCCAAATTTAAGGAGTGTGCCCTTCTTCACCAAGTCTCCTATAGTGGAAATTCCGATGATATCCCACTTGTCGAACCCGGGTTGGTGACACAGAAGCGCTTAGAGACCTGCTGGTGATAATGCGCTCTATAAATATAAATTAGAATACAATATAATACAAGTCCCAGCCTTTGGGTGAACCACAATGGTGTGGCTTTGGTGAGGACATTTAACCAGCCTAGACGGGAGTTTGCCTGGCTTCATATTGCCACTGTATGGGCTGTGGGGCCGAAATACTGTCCTTTCCGAGCCTTCGAGTACAGTGCTCCCAAGTATCCCGCGCTCCCCATTTGGTACTTGTCAAACAAGTAGGCTGGATCAACAGGGGAACGATAGATCCAATGATTCACTACCATTAGCTGCAATGCCCAATAGTAGAGTCTAATGTCCGGGAGGGCAATGCCTCTATCGTACCACCCCTTGGTCAACTTGTTCATAGCTATACGAGGGGCTCCACCATCCCATAGTAGCGTCCGGCCTTCACTCTCCCCCCTGAGAAGTATGCATCTGGGACCCTGTGAGGACAGTTCTGAAGGATATAGAGGAATCTTGGAAGGGCCAGCATCTTAAAGAGAGACACTCGACCCACTAAAGAGAGGGGCAGGGATCACCAGTGCTTAACATCTGTACGTAGCCGGGCAAGAGGAGCGGCAAGATGACGATCATAAAAGAGTTGGGAGCCCTGGGTTATAAAGATCCCCAAGTATCGAAAACCCTCTGTGGTTACCTCTACTTTGCAACCCGGGGGGAGCCGGAGAACCTGGCCCTTGAGGACACACAGTATTAACTTGCTCCAGTTTATAGCATAGCCGGAGTATTTCCCAAAGTTCTTGAATAAATTTTAATACCTCGTGTATGGACCTATAGGGGGAGGCGAGGTACAGCAATATATCATCGGCATATATTGATATTTGGTCATCATGCCCTTCTGCCCACTTCAACCCTCTCACCATAACATCACATCTGACCCAGGAGGCTAGCGGTTCCAGCATTAAGGAGCAGATTAGAGGGGATAGAGGACAACCCTGTCTAGTGCCACTTTTTAGTGAGAAAATTCGAGCTGTGTAGTTATTTACTCAAAATTGCCCCCGAAAATCCGTATATAGCAGCCTCACCCAGCCTATGAATTTTGGACCAAAGCCCATACATCTCAGAACTTCGAATAAGTATGGCCATTTGATAGACTCAAACGCCATTGAAGCATCAAGGGATAGTACCACTGCGTCTTCCTCTATAAACTCTCGGCGCGAGCACGCTGTGAAGACATCAGATATTGAGCGCCGTAATTCTCCCTGGCATAAATCCAGATTGGCCTGGGTGGACTAATGATGAAATAACCGTGACCAAGCATAAGGCTAGTACTTTCGCTAGGATTTTCGCATCCGCGTTGATCAGAGAAATTGGCCGGTAGGAACCGCAATCATCGACGGGTTTCCCCGACTTTCGAATCACAATTGATGCTTGTCGCTGATCCTCTGGTAGGATCCCCGTCTCGTAGCTGTCGTCATACATGGCCCGCAAATGAGGCAGCGCCTGGGTGACAATCATTTTCAGGAATTCTACGGGGATCCCATTAGGCGCCATCGCCTTCCCCGACTGGATTTTACTCATAGCCTTTTGAATTTAGTTGTCTGCCATGTCCTCGTCTAAAGCTGCTCTGTCACTATGTGAGAGTGTCGGCAGGTCACTATCTGAGAAGAACTGGCGGGAGTCCTCCTTCGTGTATGTGGTGGATGGGGTGTAAATTTGTTCCAGGTGGTCCGCGAATGCATCCGCTATGCCTTTTTGGTGTGTGATCTGCGACCCATCCTTAAGAGTCAACCTAGGCACCCATCTCTCACCCTGTTCCCTCTACTCCAACCATGCTAGTAATTTTCCCGCCCTGTCTCCCAGTTCATACAACCTATTTTTAGTGTGGAGGAGTTTGGCCTTCATCTGTTCTCTAACCAGGATCTTATATTCCTCTTGTTTAAGCATCAGGCGATGCATGACCTCCTCTGAGGGGGTATTGATTAGGCCTGTGCGGTAAATTCCGTTCTCGCCATTTGTGGAATTTGGGTAATTTCACGTTCGGTGGAGAATTCTGCGTTCTGCGGCTTCGCGGAATTTTTTTATTGTTTGCGTTCTCAAAATGTGTGTTTGTGATATATTTCCCCCGAGCACACAAACAGCGTTCGTGAACAGGAAAAAAGCATCACGAACAAGCAATTCCGCGTGTTCGCAGAATTTCTGCGTGCTCGTGGAGATTTTTTACCGTTTCGCGGAGCTTTGCGTAGCACGACTATGCAAATTCCGCCCATCCCTAGTATTGATACTTTCGTCTTCTAATTGCTGGAGTTCACCTTCTAAGTGGACTAGTTGTTCCTGCCTTTTTTTTGTATACCCTAAATTAAAGGCCAGGGCTTGACCCTTCACTACCACCTTAAAGGCTTCCCATACTATCTGTGCCGAGTCTACTGACCCCACATTTTCTCTGAAGTAGTTGACAGTCTGTGCGAATAGTTTCTCTTTGATATCAGGGATCGTTAGTAACCAGGGGCTGGAGTTATTGTGGCCCGCGGCTGGTGGTCAAAATTTGTACGTTTAACCCTCACTGGGGAGTGATCTGAAATACCTCTCGGTAGGGCGTGGGGATTGCGGAAGTGACCGATGGATGCCAAATGTGTTCGGAAATTGTCGATGCGGGATGAACTCTTGTGAGCATTGGAGTAATAGGTGTATTGAATTCCATCCGGCTGTAATGTACGCCACACATCAGTGAGACCCATGGCTGTAGTGAACTCCTCCATATATGTACAGGGCGTGACAGTGGCGGTTGTGGATATCTATCCCTCCTATCGTCCATAGTCATATCAAAGTCCCCTCCCACTATCAGGGTGCCCATGGGAAGGTCAGCTAATATCTTCCCTAAGTCTACCAGCGCCTCCTTACCCAGTGCCGGTGGGAGGTACACCAAAACCACATTGAGCGCCCACCCCTTCCATTGCACCTCCAATACTGAAAACCTGCCTCATGGGTCCGCCCATGTATGCTTCGATGTGAGTGCCAGGTTCTTTTTTACCAGGATACTCATCCCACAGCAACCAGAAGTATAGTCAGAATGTATCAGTAGTTTATATCCCCACCATGTAAGGGCTTTGCATTTATTGCCCACCATGTGCATCTCTTGTAATAACACCAAATCGGGGGCCTGTCGTTTTAAGTATTGCTGCACTATACCCCGTTTCATTTAGTCCCCCATTCCATTCACATTCCAAGTAAGCACGGAGAGTGATGTTTCCATATTAACTCATCTGAAGTCAGTGCAGATAGACTAGAGTACCCCGTAACTCTCCAGGGCTTGGTGCCTGCAACTCAGAGGTATGGCCCACCATGCGTATATTTGTCAGAACAGATGCACGCATATACAACAACACAAATTGCTTCTAACTTCCCTTTAAAGTTACTGTCAATGGTGGAAATTAAGCATGACATTATTTGACCTGTGACTTGTATACTCAAACAATCTCGAAACCCCCAACCCACCACCCCAAACTCCCATCCCTCCCTCCTTCCTGCCCCCCTGCCAGTGGATTTAAAACTACCCACACCCGAACTAGGCAGAGTGCCTCCGCCCCACCCTCAGATTACTCGTAGGTTCTGGCTTGCAGCCCTCCCTCCCTCACCTTAGGCAAAATCTACAGTGTTACTCGATATCTGAGGCCTGTTCTCTGGCCTCACCCAGGTCCCCGCTCATCTCCGCAGTGCACTGCTATACACATGCAGACAGTTCAATTCTCACTCCTGGCCTGTATGGCTTAGTATTTTTAAGCACATTTTTAACCTCATGCACCTCACTCATACAGGCTGAACTACATCCAATACCCCATCAACCGTACAGCATTAACGGGTGTTCATGACCCTGATACATATCAGAGAGCTTCACGGCATCCTCGGTGGGTTAGGCGCTGTAAACTCCAGTACAATTTGACAAAAGGCTATTACCTGATTTACAGCTTTGGTCAAAATAATGACCATATTTACATAGGCCACTTCCTAGGAACACTAACTGGATCCCTACAACCATTTGATCACCACAGAGTTATACTAAATACAAAATGTATAGCGTCAGCTAAAGTAGTAGAACATTTCAAATACTCCATTCTGTTATACCCACTTCAATTTGGAAACAGTCAGGTGGATAAAACCACATGGGCAGATCATTCACAATCATCACCAAGTTTTGTGGAAATATGAAATGAGATGTAACATGGGAGGCTAGAATTCGCTTGTAAACAGCAATCCCATGGACCACAGTGCTATGAATAAAGTAACTGGTGTTCACAAAGCCAGGACTTGCCCACATAAATGTAGTGAACCAATAGAAGTAAGTATAGGTCAAATCAACTGTGTTTACCTAAATTACGTTATATCAGAAGGGGGACGGAAGAGCAAGTTATTTAGAGAGGTCCTACTCCTCTGCTCCTCCGAGTACTCATGCAGAACAGGGGAAGGAGAACGCTCCTCTATGTTGCCGGTGCACTGGCAGTCACTACCTGGCAGGGAATCAAGTCACTGGAAGATCTGAATTTCAGATCATAATGCCCTCACACATCTATTAGGGTGTCATGCTTCATCATAGGGCGCTCCTCGTCAGACCGGCCTGGTGGCTTCTTTGGTGGAGATCTTCAGATCTGAGGGCGTTGTATATGGTGAGTGAATGTGGGCTAAGAATAGTGAATTGTGATGTGTGCAAGGTGACTTAAAATAGGCACCGGACCCCAGAACCATTTAATTCAATGAGGGTCCAGGACTATGTAAAAGCAGTGGCGTTATCAGGAGGTCCTAAGGTACCAGGATAGCTTGTTTTTGTGTGCATGGTCAACATGTTTTGTGCCTGCAGAGCCCCAATATCGGGCGGCACTTCATCAGGACCTTAGTAAACAATAATGTGGTGGGGCCGGGGGACTCCCCGTGACTCGAGGATGTCCCAATAAAGTGTGCTTGATCCCGGATAGGAATCAGTGAAAAGTCTCCACCTAGAAAGAGGAATGGGGAGAAAAAAAAAGAGAAAGAACCGCGACATGAGAAACCCAACTGGTTATAGAGACTGTGACCACAGGGTTCATTGACATACAGGACAGCCTAATCACCCCACGAGTGTGGGTGAAAGTACACATTACTATAAAGGTGCCTGAAAATAAGAAGTACTGGTAATCAGGTCAATAGCCGTCATAAACTAGGAAAATTATAAAAACAAGGCACACATAAGCATTTCAAAGGTAAATGAAAAGCCAAAAAATAATAAGTTATAAAGTCAACCCCTTATCAAATAGGAGGAATTAACACAGCGCAAAGCTTACCTCAATGGTGGGGGTACACTACTTAATAGGCAGAGGGGAGAGACCCGACCACTTTAGGATCGCCTTGAGGTACACAAACAGACAATCAAAAAGAGCAATATAAATATACTAATGACATGCCCATATTACTCCAGGAGTACCACCACTGAGTTGTAAATAAACGGAAAACAGTGGGCAAGTGACCCAGGACAATAAGGTGGGTGATGTCACCAAGGGGTACTATCCCCGAGACTGAATAGGGACCGGAACCCACAGGAGGACCCCGGGGCGAGTTCAAAGGTCGTGGTACCGTGCTGTGGAGGCTAGGAACTCACAGGCACAGACTGAAGCTAGGCCGGGTGATAGTAGCAGGAGCCGGTCGTGGTAAGGAAACTGAAAGCACAAAGTGAGGCTAGGCAATGGTTCTAAATGCCGGGGCCATGAGTGCGACCAAAGTGCACGGAGGACCTGGGCCGCAGCGGCGCAATACTGAGGTCTGGGTGTGAACAATAGTGGAGCCCTTAACATGACCAAGACTGAGGATAGAAACTGATGTGCGCGCCCTAGTTGCGGTACTGAAGATATAGATCCTACGCGGGTCAACGGGGTGCATGGGGATACAACTAGATGGTGCAGGTGCCTGAAAACACTTACCTAACTGGAAGATCGGGCACTGCCGTCTCACCTGCGCATCTACACCGCGTCTGGATATTACCGGAGGTGCTTGCGGGTGGTCAAGTTAAAGGCGTGCCCACGTGGTCCCGGTCTCAGCAGGCCTCGCATGGGAGGCTGTGAGCATAACGGCTATCTTGCAGCAGTGATCGAACTAAATGTAGTCAATCACTCAAGAGGAAGATCGGGTTGAAAATCCGAGCATGTCATAATGTGGCTAGCTCCAATGACTAGGTGGAATAAAGGTTAATAGGTAGACACCTGGGTAAGGACTAGATGCCATCCTACACAACTCGGGTATAAGTGTGGCATGGAGTGTCGCGGCCATCTTAGAGTGGTGTGATTGCCGGAGGAAGTAAGTCCAGCACATCTAGGGGAGGTCTAATCCTGACATCAAGAAAAATGTCATGCTAGACGAGGAAATGGAAAAAAAACGGGGATCTTAAAGCCAACAAGTTAAAAGACACATCTGGGTCAGCGTGGTAGGCCAATACCTCGCTGGGCGTGACAACAGGGGTATAATCTGTCCTGAAGTGGTGTTTCTGGCAAATGAGGGCATCTTGCACAAAGCTATCATGGACCATAGTACCTTAAGTCATTAACTCAATCAGGCGCTGTTTGGTAGGGGTATTACAAAATGGCATGAGGATAAATGTCATGTTGCTGGTGGGTGTTGTATATGTTGTAAGATGTCAAAAGTAATCAAGTCATGGATATAAAATAAAGACACCGGAGTGTGCAAATAATGGGGCATGAACAGACAATGAGGATAGAGACTGCCCCGTAGTGGTGCAGCTCTCTGGTAATTTTGCTAGTGTTTTACAGAACAATAGATATGGGACCCTGAGACCCAAGTCGTTAGATACAGACTGTATCTTAAACCACAGGAGTGGGGAGATCATGGAAGTGTCTATTATTCAGTCCACGGTATTTCATCATTTAGATCTCTAGTCTGAGCGGAAAGGCGAAAGATCCAACGTCGCTCTGTTTCAAACAGTTTCTGGGTAGACCGCATGGTGTTGCTTTCGATCACTGTCCAATATATGTCTTCAGGTCTGTGTGGGTAAGACAGATAGTGTGCACTCATTTTGTGGTGGTTCTTCCACATCTGATGTTGCTTGGATGTTCCATGATTCTTGTCTTGACAGGATGCGTTGTCATGCCCACATACCTGAGAAGGCAGGAACATTCGATTAGGTAAACACAATTCTTTGTGTTACATTTGCTATGTGTGTGTTGTGTCCACACCTTCCCATCCTCCAGGTTCAATTCCTTGGTATGTTTTGTCAGGTTACAAACCCCACAAAGGCCGCATGGGTAGTGGTCTCGCACTAGTGCTGTGTTCCATAGTGTGCATTGTTGTTTTTTTTGTGCAGGTCTGGGGCGGGTGTGGACCAGCATGTCACGTAGGTTACTTGTACGTTTCATGACAAACCGAGGCATCGCAATCGATAGATTTCCAGAATTTACTGTTTTCCAATTTTTCAGGACTATTTTGGATCCTGTTCGAGTCCGGTGTATATGTAGTCACACAGGTTATGATGTCTTCGGCTGTTTTTTATTTAGGTTCTAGTAGGGCTTCTCTGTTGTTATTGAGCGCCCTCTTACGGGACTTTTTTATGATTGATGTCAGATAGTCACGGTCTTCCAACTTCTTGCTCAAAGCAGCTGCTTCCTTTTTGTAGTCTGAAGTCATGTTGCAGTTCCTGTGAAGACGCAGGAATTGTCCAAATGGGAGATTTCCCTTAAGGCTTTCAGATGGTGGCAGCCGTAGAGTAACAGGTTGTTACAATCTGTAGCTTTCTTGAAAGTGTGATTGGTCAGAGACCCATCTCGTAGAGTGATGGTCGGGTCAAGAATGTGGATCTCGGTAGGTGAGACCGATCTGGTGAACCTAAGGCAGGGGTCCAGAGTGATAACCCATGTAATAAAGGCATTGCAGGTGTTGGTATCTCCTTTCCAGAAGATGAGAATATCATCTAAATAACGTCGCCACAGCAGGATGTTGTTACCTAAATTACCCCATCCCACAAAGTTGAATTGGTAGCTAATATTTCTTACTCTAAGAAGGTTTGGCTAAGACGAGCTCTACACAATAACAATTTGGTGGACAGAGACCCCATTTGTTTAGCTACCAAGGAAATACCCCCAGAAAAATCCCAAAACAGAAAGCATAAAGACAAAAAGAAAACGGACTGAAAATAAACCTCACTCAGCAGGAATTCAGACTTGTTGAGAATAGAAAGTTCCAAATAGTGCAACGGGAATCACCATCCCCAAACAATTCTACCTCAAAGGAGAAACAAGACTTAGTCAAACAAATGAGCGTGTGCAAAGAGGCTGTGCTTCACAGTGTGGCCATGAAATGCAACTTTTAGTCCCAACTTTATTTTTAATCCAGGTACTAGAACTTGTCCAATGATGTTTGTTCAGAAACTTTTTGGAAGGAAACACAGGGGAAAATTTTAGCAAGATCTCCCTGGCCTGGTATTTATCTGCAAGTACCAGCTTATTCTAAAGTATGCTTCCTATGCCTTTTGACTGACACAGGGAGGGAACACGTGGGCCTTTTAAAAGCTACACACATAACAGACAGTCTGTTCCTAACATATCGGGATGTACGGATTCCATTCCTTAGAAATTTCTTTTTTCCTTCTGAAGAGGACAAACATAGTCAAGTGTCGGGAATGTAAAGACAGACTTTGCTATGCAATTTATGATTCGTAGAGCAGCATTACGATGTAGGGCTTTTCTGTCTGCAAATGTGTAATACCTTGGGTATTAAAAACATTCTGATAGCAGTCTACCACACTCAGACTGACCACGTAGAAGCGCAAAACAACCAGATTAGCAATAACACATTGTGAATAATTAAGACAATGGAACAAAATGGACAGTTTGATACCGCTACTGATTTTCTCAATATGTTGCCCCTAAAAGCTTCAGAGTTTTCAGCCGTCATGCAAATTTATATATTTTTTAGAACACATAAAAAAATTTGGTGGCAATACTTAGGCGACATTTTTGCAATATGGACTAACAAAGTGAGATTCAAGTATTTACCGAATTTCTAGCAACAACGCATCATTCTATGGAACATAGTATAATGACTGGAAAGCATGGTATAAACTTCTTGGATATTTAAAATTACCAATAAGAGCTATACATTTGGCTACTTTTGTCAAAGAGACAGACAAAAAAAACTACTATTATCCAAAAGCCATCACCATAACTCTTTGATTAAAAAACCTGTTATGCAGTCTACTCCTAAAAGTGTGCTGATTTATTTCTTATGAAAAAATGTTAAAAACAGCAAATATATGAAATGTTTAAAAAATCTATTTGTGAGGATATACTGCAAAAACTTTACAAGAATATCAGCAGAGAATAGCAACCATAATCCTTGACATGCATTGTAATCCAAACACAAAATCAATTGAGACAGGCTGAAATGGACTTTACCAAACATGGCACAAACTCCTCAAATAAGGAAACTTAAAAGGAAAAAACTGGAGACTATTGCAAAGTGATCCACAAATGGGTATCACTGCAAGCCAGAAAACACTATTTGTAGACACACAGAAACAGAATTTATGGAATCAGTAAATAGAGGTAGATGTAAGATCTATACTTTACCTGGAAATGCCAGTAAACATGCCAGAGTCGTATCAAAAGAACCCATATAAACCATACGATAACAGGTGAGTATCTCACTATTAGGACTCGCGTGATATGTAATTCTAAAGCAGTAATCTATCTAATAAAATGTACTTATGTCAAAGTATATGTAGGATAAACACCAAGAAAATTTAAAATATATACAGGGAGCATAAATCAATGATTTTGAACTGCTGTACAACATCTAACCTAGTGAAACGTTGGCTAGATAACAAAATCTCACAAAAGCAAGAACAAATATGTGAGAAAATACATAAACCGCGGCACCATACAGCTAATGCCTCACCACAGAGAAGCATTCTGGATCGAACGTTGGAACTCCTTAGAACCAAATGGGTTGAATTATACTGAACAACTCTTGTGTTTCCATTGGTAAAAAACTACGAGTCCCATAACACCCAGTGCTTTTGGATTCCAAATAAACGACCTAACACATATACTAAGATGCAATGGAATAATTATTTGTCTCATTCAATACTTCGAAAAATAAAGCTGAATGATGAAACATGTGTATTGGATTCCAGGTCCCATGTCGTTTGTAACTACTCTACTGGTTCCAGTTTTAAAATGGAAAACCCACCCACGCTTAAGAGTTTAACACAATAATGGCGGAGAGCAGCAGAATCCCGTATCGGTTTATTAAAAAATATGAGTGATGAATGGCACCTTATGTAAACAATTAAAATACTTTTATTTCTCCCAAAAATTATACCAATGGAGTGTCCTATTTCTAAATCAATTATTTTTCAATCAATCGTTTATGCTAAATGAAAATATATTGCCAAACAAAATATGTATAAGCTTAAACAAAACCTTGAAATTCTTTTCATGTAACCACATGCCTCATTCCCGAAATATAACATAAACAAGTGAATAAAATATTCGTTTATATTTTTCTGGTTAAAAAACACAAAAATAAGGAATTTCTCATGAATAAGGGTTTCCTCTGAAATGCCTAAATAAATATGCATTGTGAATCATGTAAATGTACAAGAAATATTTTACAAATTGAAAAACAAACTCAATAAGGAAATGCTGTAAAACAGAGTTAACCTCCCCTTTATATCCAGTGTGCACCACCCCAAGAAAAGGAACATATTGATATAAATAAAGCATTTGTGCAATTACCTGGGAGGTCATGGGCCATAAGTAAGGGTGCACCTTAAAATGTATGAACTACTAAAGGAGGGCAGATTATAATTATGTATAGTATCCCAGGACACATAAGGCCTGATTTAGAGTTTTGTGGTAAATAAAATAAATATTACCGGACTGAATTTCATGCGGAATCTTAAATTAAAGTAAATAGCTCAAAATAACAAGAGGCAGAATCCGTGGTATAAGAGGTTTCTAATGGGCTTTATTCCATTCAAAATGGCCGACTCGAGTCGCGGCCCTCAGGTTCCGTCACCACGAAGGTTCAGGAAGTGAAGTACAATAATTCATTAACAGACATGTATTTTTATAATAAGTACATTACAATGAAACGAATGTAGAAGGCGTAACATTTGATAAGAAAAGTGACGTGACAGTGACATAATCGAAACTAGGCGTAATAAGGAATAAAAGAAACATGATTGGTTAGAATTATCAGACATAGGTGGATCTATAAGATAATACTTGGCATAGATGCGCGCGCGGCAGCATGACGTGTAATTGACGTGCAACTAGGGGGTGAAGGGGACTTGACATTTAGCTCTACATGTGGAGACGAGAAGTCTGGGGTCAAGTCATCCTAATCCCAAATCATATCTAACATCCTATGTTTAAAGAACTATGTTATCCACAAGGAAGAGACTCTCGGACAGAATCTATTCTATACTGACTGTGTGCGTGTACAAGCGTCTAAGTGTCTATATGAGATGCGAGGGGCAGAAAACTTTCCATGGCAACAGGGCTATGAATCACTTGCAGGAGGACGGAAAGGCTGAGTCCTTTGCTTGTGAGCTAAAGGAAATGTTTACCTAAATCACTGGACAGGAATGCATCGGCTGGAGAGCAAAATAGATAATTCGAAGGTGAAATACAACTTCTTGGCAGACAGGCGAAAACTGGCCGAGGCAGGCACCGTTAGCTGCACAGGGAGTAGGACAAAGTTCATGGATACAGATGCGAGCTCAAGCTGAAGCTGTCAGAGACAGAGAGCAGGGAAAGGCTTTGAGGACAGAATCGGGCCTACTTGCCTGAACTGTAAAAATGGAGTAACTTAGCCATATAAAGTCGGTGGCCTTTCATACTAAGGAATCGAATATCCAGCCCATTGATGGCGGATCTGACAGAGAACATGTTGACAGTAGACACACATATGTTTGCGTCTTAGAAACTGGAACTGGAGGGAACATACATGTACTTGTAACATGCATATAAAACCGTTGGGGTCCAAGATAGGGGACATAACTGATCAGGAAAATCCACATTTCCACATTCCCTCCTTGTCCCCTTCTTGCCCTTCACGAGACATCAATCTTCATCATTCCATTGATTTGCTCATGGAGCATCATTTCTTCTTCTTTCTTCTTCCGGGATCTTGAGCGAAAACCTTGATGTGGAATGCATGATGTGGCACACAGACCACAAATCGCTGGTCCACATTGTAGGCATAAACAACAACTGAATAGCATAAGAAGGCCAATACCTAGGAAGGATAGAACTCTCCATCCCCAGGCTGATATCACACTCCAAAACCACCCGGACCACGTCCAAGCGCCTGGATTCTCGTGTATCTGGCTTACAATCTTATGAAGGCGTGTTATAGCTTTATATACAGATGGCGAATTTTCTGGTATGAATATACAGCAGCTGGATCCGATGACCCTACAAGCTCCGCCCCTATCAGCCAGGATGACGTCAAGGACAAGACGATTCTGGAGAACAACAATTCTCATCACTGATTGTTCCTCTGTCAGATTGCCTAGGGCGGCTATAGTCTCGTTTACTACAGCTTCAAGAGTCTTGGTGAGTCTGCGTATCAGCTTACTATTTGATATAGTACCTATATAAGGAAAGATACCTTTATTGAAATCTACATACTTGTCCCATGCTGTCTCAGTATAATCGACAACTGGGAGATCTCTTTTCTCTCTATTGTGTACTAAATGAACATTTCGATAATAATCAGGGGGAGCTAGGAAAACAGGTGGCAAAAGGAATGCTATGTAACAGGTACCATCCCAATCTAGAGGCAGACGCATATATGCAGTCTGACCACATATGAAGTAGGAATGGCGAGAAGCTCTAAATGAAGATTTGCCTTGATCACTATATTCTACTGTAGTAACGCATTGGCTATGGCCCATGTGTTTGGAACCAACTTTTCTTACACATAATTCACCCTTAACTGGAAATACTGACATAGTGGGCAGAATTAGTTCAACTTCGGATTTGACATTCAAAATCATAAGATTAGGCGTAAAATTACCTAATTTATACACTTCATTTTCTAAATCAGTTCCTGTTCTACTGGGGTGACCCTCCTTATTAGGGTGACAGACTTTGAATAAAACTAGATTCAGATTTCCCCATATCCAATGTTGTTGATAAACTGCTGTGTCTGGGTCTATGGAATTTAATAAACTAAACCATGCTCCACAGGAGCCATTGTGTGTGAATGGATGTGGAAAGAAAGGCAGAACTCCTTTGTTATTCTGATAGGGAGGAAGTCGGCCACACACCCAACAATTGGTCGCATTACTAGTCTGATGGGAATGATGTAACATACTAATGAATGTGTTATTGCGCAGCGCAAGTCTATAAGATAATTCATGTGGCGGTAGGTCACTAAAAGAATGTTCATCAGTTATATTGAAAACACGTTTAGAAACAGGATAATACATATGCAACAATATACTTGCAGTAACTATTAAAAAACTCAAGGAAGACAAAATCAATAAAGTCACAATACAGTGGTTACGCAGTAATTTACAATAAGCATGTCGTTTCATTATGATTCTGGACTCTACATGATTCAGACCTAAAGGGTACATGTCGGGACAGATTCAACCGCTTCACCTTGGAGAGGACTTAAACAATCAAATCGTCCGACAGTTTAGATCTGGACCTGAGTTTCTGTTTATAGCACTGAGAGTCATTCTGTTCAACAAAAGGAAGTTTTGAATCAGTCTGTGAGGGAGTGCAGGGCACAGTGTCTATATCTGAAGGTAGTCCATGAAATTTTTTTACGTGACTGGAATGAATCCACCCTTTTCGTCCCTCGATCTTCACGGCTGTTCTTGTGGTCAACAGGACCAACTTGGGTGCTTTCCACCTGGGCTCCAATTGACTTTTCCTGTCGAAGTTTCTCACAAAGACAAGATTACCCGGAACAACGTCATGGGGTTTCGCCTCAGTGTTGTCGGGAAAGGCTGCAGCTACCTGTGAACGAGAAGATTGTAGTGCAGACATCAAGGAAGCCAGGTAATCTGTCAGCATATTACAGTCAACATCAGTTATTTTACGTGGTATAGGCGTCCCCCACATATTCGGTGGTCTACCGAAGATCACCTCATACGGGGATAGCCCTGTTCTAGAGTGTGCTACCATTCTCATGTAAAAGAGTGCAACTGGTAATGCTACTATCCAGTCGACACCTTTCTCTCTACATATTTTGGACAGTCTGATTTTCAGTGTCTGGTTATGTCTTTCTACGAGACCTGCTGCCTCGGGATGTCGGACACAGTGGAATTTCCACTGATATCCCAGCAAGAGTGAGACATGTTTCATTAATTCGGATGAGAAAGGCTGACCGTTATCTGAATATACAACACGTGGTAGACCGTACCGTGGGAAGAATTCTCGAACTAGCTGCTTGGCAGTAGTCGGGGCAGTGTAATCTGATACGGGATACGCCTCTGTCCAACGGGAGAGAGCGCAGACAACTACGAGGACATATTTGAATCCTCGACAACGTTCCATCTGAATATAATCCATCTGGAGGACTTCAAAAGGATGGTCAGGAGGCTGAAATCCACCCTGCTCTACGGGAACACTTTTTCCTGGATTAAACTGACAACATATCATACAGGTACGAACTTTTTGTTTAGCTGCTGCTCGTAAATGTTTGTTGAACCAAATGTGCTGAATGCTGTCTAGCATAGCCTTCTCTCCTAAATGTGCTGGACTGTGAACTGTAGCTATAATGGCTTGAACCATGGAATCAGGGAGAAACCATACAGATTTCTCCTTCGTCATCCATCCTTGATCTGTCTGGATCCCTCCTAGTTCAGCCCACTTCTTTATTTCTTCTGCTGTGGCATGTGTCTGTATGTCAATTACGTCAAGTGTGGGATCCTTAATCGTCATACACTGTGTTGGGGTCTGAACTATTGGCTTTGTCATGTCTAATGTGCGATTCTGAGCAGTCTGTTTAGCTGTTCTGTCAGCTAAATCATTGCCTTGAGAAATGGTATCAGTAACCTTCGTGTGTGCTTTACATTTCATAATCGATATAGCAGTGGGTAGATGTATTGCGTCTAACAAGGCATGAATGAGGGGCCCGTGCTGAATGTGGGCACCATGGGACGTTAAATAACCTCTCTCTCGCCATAGCACGCCGAAGTCGTGTACAACTCCGAATGCATAACGTGAGTCAGTGTATACATTAACTTTCTTATTTGTGGCTTGAATACAGGCTTGCGTTAGAGCAATAAGTTCTGCTGCTTGGGCTGACAGAGTATCTATACAATTCGTCTCAATAACTTCAGTGTCTGTTGTGACTGCATACGCGGCCACTAAATCTCCTTTACTTGTTCTCATGCATGATCCGTCTACATACAACGTCAGGTCTGGATCTAACAATGGAACGTCTGTCAAGTCTTGTCTAGGTTTCGTCTTTATTTCAATGATTTCAACACAATCATGAGCTAGTGGGTCTGTTCCAATTACAGGTAATAGTGTAGCAGGATTCAATGTATTACACCGTCGGATCTCTATGTGTGGTTGAAACAATGTCAGTTCATAACCGGTAAGTCTTGCTATGGTCAAGTGTTGCGTTTGTGTTCGGTTCACAAGAACCTCTACTGCATGTGGTACTTGTACTGTCAATGGGTGTCCTAATACTATGGCATCGCTTTGTCTGATTGCTAAAGCTGTCGCTGCCACTGATTTCAGGCATGCAGGCAAAGCCTGAGCTACGGGATCTAATGTACTGGAAAAATAAGCACATGGCTTGCGTGATCCTGCTTGATCCTGAGTGAGTACTGACAAGGCAGTACCTTCGCGTTCTGTAACAAAGAGTGTAAAAGGTTTGCTATAACATGGTGTTGCTAAAACAGGTGCTTGACATAAAGCTTCCTTTAGGCTTTCAAAAGCTTGTGTATGTTCCTGAGTCCAAGGGAGAACAGTCGATGTGGCTGCCTCCTGTGTGGTTAACTGAATGAGTGGTTTTGCTAGAAATGCGTACTGAGGGATCCACTGCCTACAATATGAAGTGAGGCCTATAAAAGCCCGCACCTCCTTTTGTGTCTGGGGTATTGACATGTTAGCAATTAACTGGATGCGATCTGGTGTAAGCTGCCTTCCCTCCTTGGACAGCGAGTGACCAAGATAAATAACTCGCTGAACACAGAATTGCAGCTTAGAAGGGGACACCTTGTGCCCCTTGTCGGCTAGGAAATGTAAAACTGTCAGAGAAGCTTTTTCACATTCTGGCTCGCTTCTCGCGGTGATCAGCAGATCATCGACATATTGAAGCAGTGCTGTATTGACTGGCATGTGGATACTGTCAAGTTCTCGTTTCAGTGCTTGGCTGTAGATGCTGGGGCTTTCTGTAAATCCTTGGGGAGCGCGTGAGAATTTAAAGCTGCGCCCATTTAAACTGAATCCGAACAAGTATTGGCTTTCCGGATCTATTGGGACGCTGAAAAAGGCATTCTTGAGATCAATTACAGTAAAGAATGTTGCTTCGGAATCAATTGCTGTCAACAATGATGATATATCAGGGACCACAGGGAATTGTGGTACAATACACTTGTTTAGTTCACGCAAATCAATAACCAATCGGTACACTGGTGGAGCAGTAGGATCAGTTCGTTTAAGAATCGGAATTATCGGTGAATTACATACATTGGAGTCTGTTTCTACAACTACTCCCTGGGCAATTAGCTCATCAATGATTTTCAACAAAGCCACTACAGCATCATGCGGTAACTTGTATTGTCGCATTCGTGGTAGTACCACTCCTGCTTTCAATGTAACTCGATAGGGTGTAATGTTCATGCAGCCAACATCCGTAGGGCCTTGTGCCCATAGATGTACTGGTAAAGTCTGTAGTCGGGGATCCATGTCTCTAGACACATAGTGACCTTTAAAATCACGCAAAAACAACCTTACTCCTTCCGGAGAACAACATATTATGGCTCCTAGTGCTTTCAGAGTTTTAATTCCTAACAAATTTTCTGGGCATGATTTAGTAAGCAATAAATCTGTAGTTCGTGTCAAAGGTCCTATCGTAAGTGGTAGAGGCTGTGATACTTCATTAACAATAGGTTTTCCTGAAAAACCAAGGGAAACATTTTGAGAGCCTGAGAGGGGTGCCCCTGGAACTTCACTACGTTTTATGGTTGTTCGACTTGCCCCTGTATCGAGTAAGAATTTTCTATCTTGACCTAATAATTCACTATGTACATAAGGTCCTTCTTGATCTACCGGAATCTCGATAAGCGGTAAGTCAACTTCCCTCTCTAGGCTGGTTCATGCGTAACGCTGATACTCAGGGTATTCATACTGTGCAGTCTGATACATTTGTTGTGTTGTGGTTTGTGTGGCAGTAGCAGGCAACGGTGGTGCAGCTGGCACAAACTGTATGGGTTGCTGTGAGGCTGGCATAGACTGTTGCTGAACTGGCATGGACTGTCCATGCTGCATAGCTCCTTTTTCATTCTGATCTTGTCTAACTAATCGTGGTCTCTCTTTTGCAATACCTGTAGCTATATTTCGTTTCAGGACTTGACAATCATGTACATAATGGCCTAGTTGTTTACAGTAATTGCAGGTTCCTTTTACAGGAACTGCAGAATCACCAGAATGTGTCACACCCTTTTTGTGACCATCTGCTGGTACTGTCTGAGAAACTAGCATTTTCATTTTTGTATCCTTCATGCGTTTATGCTCGTGTTCTTGTTCATCCCTAATTCTATTGTGATGATACTGTAACATTTGTAGCATTTGCGACGGAGTGTTACTTTGCCAGGTACTCTCGAATTTCAATATTCTATTCTTCACTGGAGGCAATGCATTTTCCACTAATTTTGTCACAAATAGATGTGGATATGAGTCACTACTTGCTTTTATACCACTATTTATACCAAAACATTTTTCAAATCGAGCATAATAATCGCTTGTGTCTTCATCTTGCTTTTGTTTACAGGCTGTGATTGCACCCCAATCTTCCTTCTTTGTAGTTAATAAACGTGGCAGTACCTGTACTAGTAAACCTGGTAATAGTTTAACTTTATCCCCGAGCCCTGAACCTGCAGCTCGGCCCCTTTCTTCCTCTGCTAATGCTGTCCAGTCTATCTTTTGGTCTCCCACTTCCCACTCTTTTTCTTTCAGTTTTTCATATATGCCAGCAGGCAAAAGCACCTTTAATATTGTCATAATATCAGGAAAGGTGTACTCTCCCATCAGTAACATGTCTTTAATTTCTCGGTGGAAACCCGCTGGGTCTTTGTCATGACTAGGTACTACTTTTTTCATTTCTAATAATTCCATTTTTGATATGGGTGTGTAAACAAATACACGGTGAAACTCATTGTCTTCGCCTTTTATTGGGTGCACTTCTCGTAGAGGATTTTGTCTATCCATGTAGTACGGTGCTCTTTCTCTGGGGGGCAAGGAGAGAGAATCCGGACTTACAAAAAGAACATACTGCTTACGTGACACTAATATCTCTTTAATTAGCTTGTTACTAGAACCTCTCCATCTGTACGTGAGTAGTTCCGTTAATATATCAGGTAAAGGACCAGGGTCAGCATGTTGGCTCTTATATAATATGAGGAGTTGCTGAATCATATAGATTCCAGCTAAACGTTGTTCATCTGTACTGAGGTTGAGAAACGTGTGTGCTACGGTCTCATCACCGTATTTTTCAGGACTAACAATCCAGTGAACGGCTGACCTGGCTAATTCTTGCTCATCCTTGGAATCGAGGAGGTGGTAACCTCTTCGTTCTCGTAGTATTTTATCTGCGGCTTGAAACGAATGTTCAGGAGACTTCAGATTTATTACAGGCGTCGGATACGTTCTGCTATTATTTGGACATACAGAGTGTATTGGATCAGAAAAACATCTAGTATTTTCACAAGATCTTCCTCTGCCTACATAGGCTATGGTCTCTGACTGTCTTGCAGAGTTCCCTGATTCGGACACTTCATCTTGCTCATACTCGTCTGTTCCCAATCTCTCTTCATGAATACGCTCTATTTCTTTACGTATTTTTCGGCACATGGCTATTATACAATTTTGCTTATCGTGTCTCCCTTCTGATATATTCTGACTCCATTTTGTAAGAGTAAGCATTGCATTCGGGTCTACCCCCGGACGGTCTTGATTTCTGATCACACAGTTTATGAGGAAACGTAACAGTTCCCCCTGTATCTCTACTTTCTGGAATTCCATAGCTCTGTTAATACATCCTGGATCTCGTCCTGTTTGAACAAAATGGTATATGTTATCTAGATGCGTAGTCATTCCTGGTAACCTTGCTAAATACTCTGCGGCTCGTCTGATACGTAATGATGCCAGGACCATTTCGTCCTCTTTACCAACCACTGGGTCATATCTACAATTTACAAGGAGTTCCTTAAGCGTACGTTCATTTACGAACTTAGGTGTACGTGAATGTGCTGACTCTTGAAAAACAAGTTTATTTATTCTAGGTGGTGTAAAAATACTGCTAGCACCTCCCGTGGCCCCATCTGGGGCGTCGGGCGTGAATGGGTTCGTCGAACGTGACACCGCAACTATGGGTGTCGATACCCCTGTAGAGTCAACTGCGGAGACAGATGCGGAAACAGATGTGCTTGCCGAAGCTTGCGTCGGGACTTGCTGTTGCACGGGGACAGATACCTGATCCTGACGTTGAACCCCTCCGCCAGACGGTCTATGTGGTGTGGCGTTAGCATACTCGGGAGCTGAGTCATCTAGATATGAGGAAAGAAAAACATCTTCTGCGGTTCTGGGATGCCCCTTTGGATGTACCTTAATTGGAAATAATGGGGGTGGCAAGTCTTTTGGCACCTCCGTAACAGCCTTAGGTAGTCCTTCGGCTAGAAGGGGATACATACCATTCATAAGAGCATTTCTTTGTCTATTTACTTGTTCTGATTTCACTCGGATACCTTCCTCAATTAATAGATTTTCTTGAACTTTATTTGAACTCTCTTTACTCCTCTCTTCTTGTCTACGTGCTTTTTCTGTTCGTCTATGAGATTCTTTACGCCATAACTCAACAGCGTCTTTCTGTGACTGTCTGACCTTTCTTTTCCATAACTCTTCCTCCACTTTCATGATGCACTCTGCATCCCAGGTTCCCGCTATGGGCCACCTTTGACTTTCTGGTAATCCTTTGGTATAATCTACCCATAGATCAAGAAACAATATGGCATCTAAGCCATGTTTATGGTACATGAAATGTCCTGGAGTGTCTCTAGGAGGAATAGGAACTGCTTCTTCAAGCACCCCTTTTCTGGTAGTAATCTGTCTTAACTTCGAGAAGAGCGGCATATTGACAACTGACCTGATACTTACTCTTGAACTTACTTAATACGAGAAACACAATAATGAACAGTGAACAATGAACAGTCATTCATACCACAATATGCAAGACATTTTCTGAATACTTTAAACATTAAACATTAAACATTATAACAATGATCGACAATGATGACAGTCTGCTTAACTAATCACCACGCTGAATTCTTGACGATAACTGAATACTTCGGAATACTTGATATACTGCTAAACAGTACATATACACTGCTAAACAGTGCAGACCGGATTTGTGTACCCAAATCCGTCTTGACCGGCACAACCTATGTGCGCGTCAACACGCCTCCCCGGCGATGGTACTCACCGAGTAGCTCCTTGAAACGGAAGGCCTCAGAGAATGGACAGGACTCGATAACTGCGGACATCGGACCCTCTGGACGTCGGAATTTCGGAAAACCTGGTGGGCCTCTGTATACCTCGGATCTTGCTCTCTCAGCTAGGCTCTGGTCGGGATACTTCGCACTTCTCACCGCCTCGTCTGGGTTGATCGCAGCCTCAGTCGCCCCCGCTTGACCGGAGGGAGCTTACAGGAAATCCTGCTGGTACGCGTTTATGGTCCGTCCAGCTGTGGCAGGAGACCGGGCCTGCAACGCACCGCCGGCGCGTGAGATGAGAAAGTGTCCCTGTTCGGGCGCCATTATGTGGTAAATAAAATAAATATTACCGGACTGAATTTCATGCGGAATCTTAAATTAAAGTAAATAGCTCAAAATAACAAGAGGCAGAATCCGTGGTATAAGAGGTTTCTAATGGGCTTTATTCCATTCAAAATGGCCGACTCGAGTCGCGGCCCTCAGGTTCCGTCACCACGAAGGTTCAGGAAGTGAAGTACAATAATTCATTAACAGACATGTATTTTTATAATAAGTACATTACAATGAAACGAATGTAGAAGGCGTAACATTTGATAAGAAAAGTGACGTGACAGTGACATAATCGAAACTAGGCGTAATAAGGAATAAAAGAAACATGATTGGTTAGAATTATCAGACATAGGTGGATCTATAAGATAATACTTGGCATAGATGCGCGCGCGGCAGCATGACGTGTAATTGACGTGCAACTAGGGGGTGAAGGGGACTTGACATTTAGCTCTACATGTGGAGACGAGAAGTCTGGGGTCAAGTCATCCTAATCCCAAATCATATCTAACATCCTATGTTTAAAGAACTATGTTATCCACAAGGAAGAGACTCTCGGACAGAATCTATTCTATACTGACTGTGTGCGTGTACAAGCGTCTAAGTGTCTATATGAGATGCGAGGGGCAGAAAACTTTCCATGGCAACAGGGCTATGAATCACTTGCAGGAGGACGGAAAGGCTGAGTCCTTTGCTTGTGAGCTAAAGGAAATGTTTACCTAAATCACTGGACAGGAATGCATCGGCTGGAGAGCAAAATAGATAATTCGAAGGTGAAATACAACTTCTTGGCAGACAGGCGAAAACTGGCCGAGGCAGGCACCGTTAGCTGCACAGGGAGTAGGACAAAGTTCATGGATACAGATGCGAGCTCAAGCTGAAGCTGTCAGAGACAGAGAGCAGGGAAAGGCTTTGAGGACAGAATCGGGCCTACTTGCCTGAACTGTAAAAATGGAGTAACTTAGCCATATAAAGTCGGTGGCCTTTCATACTAAGGAATCGAATATCCAGCCCATTGATGGCGGATCTGACAGAGAACATGTTGACAGTAGACACACATATGTTTGCGTCTTAGAAACTGGAACTGGAGGGAACATACATGTACTTGTAACATGCATATAAAACCGTTGGGGTCCAAGATAGGGGACATAACTGATCAGGAAAATCCACATTTCCACAGTTTGGAGGACGGGTTACACTGTCACAAATGTGATGTATATCCCATCCGCCAAATTAGAAGTGCATTATATCCTATGTCACTTGTAATTGGGTATATGCGATATCCCGTCATGTTTGTGATGGAGTAACATGTCCGCCAAAGTCTAACTCAGGTACTAAGTGCCAAATAAAACACATTCAGTTGTCTCTGGTCATCTCTCCCACCTACATTTTGATGTCAAGTATGGTTCGGCCTGGAGACTCAGATATACCTTACAATGATGAACACTACTATTCCATCTGTGATAGGACCTTGGCTTCTGACAAGTTCCACTAATGAATGTTAGGTCAATACTGGGAAAATGACATTTCAAGTTTGAAAGCTACTCGAGGGGCCACTTGATCAATTACTCGGATGAACACGAAATGTATGTATTTGTATTCATCACCCCGGGAAGATGACGCCGAGGACCTATTGATTCTTGTCCCTCAAGACAAGACCAAATCATTCAAGGGATTCACTACATTTCTCTATAAGGCTTCGATCCACTGTGCAAAACTGATTATGAGAGTTGCATTTTCAGTGTGATGTGCAGGGTACCGAGTCGATTAATGGTTGATCATGATTTATGACTGCGGCAGGTCGTGTTAAATGGTTAAACAAGAAAATACTTACTTTCTAAAAGTCAGTATTCATCAATGGGGATACCAGGACCGTGCAGAACCTGGGGGCTATGCGTTAGACGTACAGTGGTTCTGCCACAACACACTTATCTAAATCAAAGTTTCTTCAAATTTCTCATACAATTAATCATATAAGAAATTTAAAGAAACTTTGATTTAGATAAGTGTGTTGTGGCAGAACCACTGTACGTCTAACGTACTTACTAAAAGTGGCATTTTCAAACACACAATTTAAAAACTAACTTTACTAAAAGATCTGTTATTGAATTCTTAGTTCAGAGAGCCTAAACTTTATTTCTCTATCTTGTTCCCATGGGAAGTTATATTTATAAGTTGTTCTAAATAAACTCCCATTTTATCCTATGGGGCAATATAGCCTTTCAATATTGAAAAACAAAATTGGCAGTATTTCACTATCAGAACATGTCACACACATCAGCACATGCCCTACCTTTCACAAACACTGCATCCTACTCAGGAGGGTACCTTGGCCCTACCATAGGGGTGCCTTACATGTAGAAAAAGGGAAGGTTAGGGCCTGGCAAGTAAGTGCTCTTGCCAAGTCGACATGGCAGTTAACAACTGCGCACAGACACTGCAGTTGCAGGCCTGAGTTACCTTTTCAGAGCTATCCATGTGGGTGGCACAGTCAGTGCTGCAGGCCCATTAGTGGCATTTGATTAGCAGGCCCTATCACACTCAGTACACTTTACTAGGGGCTTACCAGTAAATCAAATATGCCAATCATGGATAACCAATCATGTTCACAAGTTACACAGAGAGCATATGCACTTTAGCACTGATTAGCAGTGGTGAAGTGCCCAGAGTCCTACAGCCAACAACAGCCGTTCTGGATAAAATAAGAGGAAGAAGAAAAAGGTTTGGGGATAACCCTGCATAACGGGCCAAGTCCAACACAACCCCCTTCTAGCCTAAAGCCAGGGTAGACCAATCCATACCTCGATGGGCTTCCCTGCTTACGGTGATAGAACATGGAACCTGGCCCGCGACAGCAGGGATCTATTCCCGTTCTACTCCTTCCTGAACCCACTCTGTCCATACTCTCAGGGCCCACTAAGCTGACCCATGGGGAACCCTTCTCTTTACCTGTAAGCTCCATCTGTGCAGCGCCTAAGCGTACTTTGCTCACAGGTATGTCTCAGCATGCAGACAGTACCCACATGGCCAACACAGTGGTGTGACCCAGTCCAACCCTGGGGTGTGACTCCTGTCCCCCTCCCAGGGGCAACTCTGTCCACCAGGACAGCAAGCCACAGTGGCCACTGATAACTGTCAGTGATGAGAGCCAGGCCTCATGCTTTCCAGGCCTCTCTTTATTTATTTATTTTAAAGGTTTTATATAGCGCTGGCTAGACCCAGGGGTATCAGAGCGCTTCACAGGATTGTGAGGAGGTACAGTAATCGATACATTTGGTCAAAAACATTGCAATAAGAGCCAATATAAGGAAAGCAGATAAGTATGAATGTTATTTACAAAAGTCAAATAATAAGCTCACATGGGTAAAGAGTAATTAGGTTAGGGTGGGTGTGTGGAGGTGAGCAAGAGATAAAGGAGTGGGATAAGGAGAGTGGTCGTTAGGGGAATGGGAGATCAGTGGGAGGCCGTGCAGGCTAGATGTCATAATTAAAGGTAGAGGCAGGGAAGGGGTGTTAGGGGGAGGAGAAGGGAGTAGCTTGAGGGAGGGGAGTGAGGGGGTGAGAGAGTTGGATGGCAAAGGGGGAGCCTGGTGGGGCGCGGAGTGGGAGACTGTGTCAGAGGTGGGTATTATTGACCCCAATATTTGTTGAGGAGAATCAATTTGAGGTCATTTTTTGCAGTTGATATAGGAAGGGTTACAGCGTAGGTCTTTTAGGCAGGGAGTTCCAGATGGAAGGAGCGTTTCCAGAGAAGGAGCGAACTTGTGTGCATTTAATTTTTAGCAGAGGGGGGATAAGAATGAGGGCGTTGGAGCTCCTTGTTGGTCGAATGAAGCCCGCTTTGTGGAGTTTGTCTGAGATGTAACGTGGGGGTGTTTTGGTGAAGGGCTTTGTGCGTGATACATGCAATCTTATAGGTGGATCTGCCTTTGATGGGAAGCCTTTTGAGGGTTTTAAGTGCGGGGGAGATGTGGTCGAAACATTTATAGTCAGAGATAAGTCTAGCAGCTAGGTTGAGCACAGATTTGAGTGGTGCAAGATGGACTTTGGGTGTTCCAGCGAGGATAGCGTTACCATCGTCTATTCTCAAAAGGACCAGCGATTGGACAACAGTTTTGAAGTCATCGATCGGGATGAAGGTTTTAATTTTCTTGAGTTGACGGAGAGTGAAGAGTGCTCCTTTGGCTGTGGTTTTTATGTGGGAGGTAAGGGCAAGGCAATTGTCAAAGGTGATGCCTAGAGATTTAACTGAATTGGAGGTGTTGAGAGCATTAAGGTCAGATATCCAGTTTTGTATGGGGAGTGGGTTGTTTTTAGGGGAGAACAGAATGATTTCAGTTTTTTTAGGGTTGAGTTTGAGATGATTTTGGTGGAACCAAAATTGGATCTTGTTCAGGGTGTCGTTGAGGTGTAGGAGATCAGAGTGGGATTTAATCTTAAAGTAGAGTTGAGTATCGTCGGCATAGAGGTGGTAGTTGATTCATGATTGTTTGAGAATGAGGGTGAGGGGTTCCATGAAGAGGTTAAAGAGAGCAGGGGAGAGAATGGATCCCTGGGGGACACCAAGGGGGATTGGTGTGGGGTTGGAAAGGCAGTTCTCGATCTTGATTTGTTGGGTTCTATGTTGGAGAAAGGAGGTGAACCAGTTGAGGACATGGCTATTGAGGCCAAAACGGACTTTAAGAGTGTTAAGTAAGACAGTGTGGTTAACAGTATCGAAAGCAGCGGAAAGGTCAAAGAGAATGAGTAGGCAAGACTCGCCAATGTCAAGTGAGTGATGAATGTCATCCACTATATTGAGCATGGCAGATTCTGTGCTGCATCCTTTTCTGAAGCCGGATTGCAGCGAGTCAAAGAGGTCGAAAGTGTTTATGTGATTATCCAGTTGGAGCAGGGCGCATTTTTCAAGGGCTTTGGAGAGAAGAGGGAGGTTAGAGAAAGGTCGGAGGTTATTTGGGTCGTTGGGATCTGCGTTGGGATTTTTGGGGATAGGTGTGATTTGTCCCAGTTGTAGGGAGGTGGGAACACACCCTGAGGTCAGAGATGAGTTTATAATGGTAGTCCAGGGTGGGGCGATGATATGTTTAAGGTCTTTGACAAGTTTACAGGGCATGGGCTCTTTGGTGTGAGAGGATGGTTTGAGCTTAGAGATGATGTTATAAACTTCGTGTTCCGTGGCAGGGTGAAAATTATGCCAGGTGGCATTGTTTTTTAGTTGCTGGTGGAGAAAAGTGTTGGATTTAGGTGGGAGGGAAACGGATGAGAGACGGGAAGGGACCTGGGGAGGATTAGATGGGGATGGAGATTCAGGAGAAATGTCATAAGAAAGTAGTGGGTTGGGAGAGAGGGGATTTAAGAGGAAGGATTTATCTATTTTAGTGATTTTATCAGAGAAGAAATTAGCAATATCTTTGCATTTTTCTTTTGTGGCCATCAGCTTTGAGGGGGCAGAGGATGTTTGGTTTTTGACGATGCTAAATAGTTCTCTAGGTCTATTTTTGGCCCTATCAAGCTGCGTGCGGAAGAAGGAGGCCTTTTCATTGAGGATGTGTTTTTATAGTTGGACCTAGCAGATCGGAGGAGGGCTAGATGGGAGGGGGACGGGTGTTGCCTCCAGATCCTTTCGGACTGTCTAAGAGAGCGTCTTTCGTTGTTGAGATCTGAGTTGAACCAGGATTTGGAAGGTATGTTTCTTTGGGATTCAGTTTGGGAGGGGCCATTTGGTCTAGGACCTCGGTAACTGATTTATTATATTGTTCGGTGAGGGCGTTCGCATTTTGAGAGAGGGGGCCGAGCAGGAATTGGGCTTTGAGTTTCGATTCAAGTTCGCCGGGGGGGATAAGATGAAAGTTTCTGGTCAATTTCTTGTGTTTGTTGCTTTTGGTGTGGAGCACTCTCTAAGCTCTATGGCATCCGAGAGTGGGGGCGGTAGCCCCAGGTGCCTGGCACCCTTTCTCCACTCTCCCTTCTGCCAGATCAGGTATGGCATCCTGAAACTGGCCCACCAGCCAGGGGTCTGTAGCCTGCGGCTGGACAGGAGACTTGGG
This sequence comes from Triturus cristatus, assembly GCF_964204655.1. Lineage (NCBI taxonomy): Eukaryota > Metazoa > Chordata > Amphibia > Caudata > Salamandridae > Triturus > Triturus cristatus. Next base: position 566,058,444 of record NC_140590.1, read on the forward strand.
TGGGCTCTCCCATACCCTGTCTCCCTCCCTGGGGCTCTGCCTCCCCCCATGATTCCAGAATTGTCAGGGCACCTGTGGCAGGTGTTCTGCACAATTCTCCCACCATTTCAGGGGTGCTATCCTGCAACTGGTATACCAGTCCAGGGTCTGTACCCTGTGGCTGGACGTGGGACTGGGGTGGGCTCGCCCAAACCCGGCCCTCCTCCCTGGGGCTCTGCACCCTCCCACCTGGAGCGGTAACCCCTGAAGACAAACTGGTAGGGGCATTGTTAGCAGTCATCCCATCTTCCAGGACAGGTGGGACACCCTGAACCTGGTCCTCCAACCCAGGGTCTGCACACTTAGGCTTGATCTGTGCCTGGCAAACCAGGACTTCTGGGGGAGCACACCAACCTCCCCTCTCCTAGGGAAACACACTCCTCAAGAGTTCTGCAAGAGTCTGCCGGGCTCAGGTCTGCCTGTCCACTTTACAGTGCATGAAGACCCCCCAGACCAGATGTGGCCTCACCAGGGTCAGTCCTGGGGTGCTCTGACCTCAGAGCTGCCAACCCCTGACCCACTGGTCCTTCCACTGGGGCTGCATCCCTCTCTCAGCTGTTTCTCTGGACTCATCCACCCTCCCAACTGGAGCGCTGCTGCCAGACACCAGAACTGGTGGGATGCTTGTTACAGCAGTCCACCGCAGTTCACCTGACACTTTGGGATCCCTCTCAGGGGACAGCCTCCTGGTACAGACTAGGCACCCCTCCTGGTGTTCACTCATGGAACCAACCAGGCCCTGAGACTGGGTTTCGGGTACCTTGGGACACAGCCCACTCCTTCTCCTTTTCGTCTGAGACGTGGGACCCTACAACCCTCCCACTACACTGGGACCTATCTGGGCTACCACAACCCTCCCCTACTTCACTTGGTTGCAGAAAACCTGAGCCACCCCTTCAGGATCACTCCCAAAAGTTTCTTTAAACCCTCTGGAATCCACCAAAAGGTCTGCCTCCATTGCAAGCTCCCTGGGGTCAGAGAACTCACACTCCACCGGCAGTTAGCATAGCTCTGAAACAGGGACTTAAAATATGGTCTCCAACAATTGAATCATACAGCCCCACACAAGTGTTGGCCAAGCTACTCTGTGCCCACCATCCAGTGCCTCACATAAGTACCTCACATCACCCTCTTGAGACTGGCAAGACAGTGTCTGACTGTCTCTTTCACTCAACCCACACTCTTCTGGGCGGTCTCCATACTCACAAACCAAGGCTTCTACCATGGGGAGACCCATCCCCCTGCACCTCTCATCTAGATTCAGTAGTGTGTCCCTCCCACCAGTAGAAATATGAACCCCTGTGCCAGTTTCTCAAGTCACCTCAGGGACACTGCGCACCGCTGGAGCTACATCATAACTCTGAACCCCTTGGTGTATGTCAACCCCCTCCTTCAAGTCAGGCACCACATCTCTGAGTGTGTGTACTTCTCTCAGCACCAGACACTACTTTTTTGCAGCCACCATCTGAGCTGGAATCCACCTTCAACCCAGCCAAGCTCACTTCATGAGCTGCACACATTTCTTTTTTCTTAGCTAAGACTCTCATGGTCTCAAGTCTTTTCAGCTCTTCGTCAAGCTCTGTCCTTCTCAGCTCATGTGCCAAGATCAATTTCTTCTCTACCAAGGCATAAGCATTCTTGCTCTCCTCTGCCTTTGCCTGGAGCCTCATGACCTCCATTTCATGATCTCTGGCCCTTTGCCTTTCCTCCAAATCCTTTGGAGAAAAATTACTGGAAGAATAATTGCTACCAGCCCAAGAGGCTGCTCTCCCAACAGGCAAATCCTTGGATCTGAAACAACCTTCTGGTACACCCCCATTCACATCTGCATCATCTGTCTCCCAGCTTCTCTGGCCTTTCACCAGGCCCTTAAGGCCTTCTGTAGTTCCTCCTTCCTAGAGTTACTCCCCATAAGACATCCAAAGCTCTTGCAGAATTGCTTGAGTTGCTCTACTTTGTAACCACTTAACATTTCAATGTCAAACTCCAATTCTGCAGCCTCACTTGCTGGTCTACCATTCAGAGACATAGTGTGTGGATATTTCAAGGGTTGGATCAAAAATAGAACCAAAATTAAAACACAGTGGGCCATATGTAGGTAATTTCTATTTACCGATTCCTAAATACCGAATTTTACCGATTCGGTATTTAAGAATCGGTAAATAGAATGTAGATAAAAAATCGGTAAAGTTTACCGATTCGGTAATATTCGTTATTACCGATTCGGTATTTTCCAAATCGGTAATAAGGAATACCTTCCTAGTCCTTCCTATGGGCCTGGAGGCCCATAGGAATGAATGGGAAGCCATTCACTATTACCGATTCGGTAAATACCAAATCGGTAAGAGAGGGAGCATATTCAAGGGTGGCAGGGTGTCACATTGACACCCTGTCGCACCCCTGAATCGTGCATGTGTGCACATGTGGCACACATACATGCCCTAAGGGCATGTATGTCTGCCACATGGCATTTCTAGAAAAGCACACAATTGCTTTTTTAAAAGGTATTCGGTATTTACCATCAACCTGTAGTTGGTGGTAAATAACGACTCCTTAAAACAAAAATGCACTCGATTGAGTGCTCCCTACATAGGATTTAAGGATTCGGTAATTTACCGATTCTGTATTTTACCGATTCCTTAAAATAACGAATCGGTAAATTACCGAATCCTTAAATCCAGCCTCCTACATCTCAATTGCCTAAATACCGGTCGGTAACGGGAAATTAACCGATTTTTGGCCGTTACCGACCGGTATTTAGGTACCTACATATGGCCCAGTATGTGGTGTAATAGTGGTCTGCAATAAACTAGTGATGTATACCAAACACTGTGGGTAAAGTAGAAATACAAGTTCAAATCCTCACGGCTGACCACCAATGTTAGAAATGGGGGTCTCTAGTTGGCACAGGTAGGTACCTTTGTCCAAATAGGGACCCTTGCTTCTAGTCAGGGTAAGGGGGAAACACACGTTAGATAACCCCTGCTCACCCCCTGGGTAGCTTGGCATGAGTAGAAAGACTTATCCCAAAGGTAATGTGTAAACTATTTGTCCTCAAAACACATAGTGATAACACCACAAATGGACACCAAACCAGTTTAGGAAAAATAAAGTATCTTTATCCAAACCAACAAAAGACCAAAACAACAAAAATCCAACATACATGTAATAAGAATATGACTTAAAAAAGGTTTCAAACAACTTGGTCCATAGAAAACTATGAATGCATGATTTCTCACAAAGGACCTGAAGATGTATCAAGATTCACAAGGCCAAATAGCCGCAGAGAAAGAAAGCGCTGGAAAACACAGTGATGCGTTAGTTCCTGAGTCGTTGGGGAGGCGAGGCGACAGCTCTGCTTCACACAGGAGAAGTGATGGGTTGAATCTGGACTGTAGGGGGAAGTGAGGCGTCGAAATCCAAGACAATTCTGGTCCACGGGTGATGCGTGGAGAAACTTGGTGCACACTTTGGGAGGCTTTGTCCCGTCGAGCAAAGGTGCTGGGGGCTGCGCAGTATGGCTTTGTGTCGACCGGCATCGTTTCCAAGAGACTTTGTATGGTTTCACAATGATTTGCGCCAGTTCTTGCAGAGATTAGCTGCAAAACCCACCTCTGAGGCCCTGTAACTGGAAGGAGGCACCTCAGGCAAGGGTAGGACTCACAGATGGCAGGGTCCAGCAGCACCAGCAGATTTGCAGGAAGTCTTTTGTGTCCATGAGACTTCTTAACAGGAGGCAAGCTCTACTCAAGTCCTTGGAGATCTTCTTCAAGCAGGGGACACAGCACACAACAAACGTTCTTCTCCTTTCCTTGGCAGAAACAGCTACTGCAGGCCAACCCCAGACACACAGCAAGGGGCAGTACTGCTCCTCGGTGTCTCCAGCTCTTCTATTTGGCAAAGGTTCCTCTTGATTCCAGAAGTACTCTAAAGTTCTGGGGTTTAAGGTTTACTACTGATACCCCATTTTGTCTTTTTTCTCTTTGTGCAAGAATCTCTGAGCCCGGTCCAAACCATTTCTGTCCTCACTGGTGCAGTATGACCATAGGGGGTGGAGACAGCATTGTACAAGGGAGACAGACCCTATTCAGGTGCAAGGAAATCTCCTCCCACTACTCTAAATACAGCCAAGCCCCATTCACTCTGAGTCATCCAGGAAGGACCAGGCACACCTCAACAGCTCCCCCAGTGGTTGTCTACAGTGAATGCACATCCCGGCCCCTGTCACTCTAAAACCAGACAGTCAATACACAAACAGGCAGAGGCACACAGAATGGTTAAACAAGAAAATGCCTGCTTCCTAAAAGTGGCATGTTCAAACACACAATTTAAAAACCATCTTTACTAAAAGATGTGTTCTTAAATTATGAGTTCAGAGAGCCTAAACTTTATTTCTCTATCTTGTTCCAATGGGAAGTTATATTTATAATATGTTATAAATAAACTCCCATTCTATCCTATGGTGCAAGATAGCATTTCAATAGTAAAAAACTAAAGTGGCAGTATTTCACAATCAGAACATGTCACACACATCAGTACATGTCCTACCTTTCACATACACTGCACCTTGCCCAGGAGGGTACTTTGGCCTACCATAGGGGTGCCTTAAATGTAGAAGAAGGGAAGTTTAGGGCCAGGCAAGGCGGGTGCACTTGCGAAGTTGGCACAGAAAGTTAACAACTGCGCACGGACACTGCAGTGGCAGGCCTGAGTTACTTTTTCAGAGCTACACATGTGGGTGGCACAATCAGTGCTGCAAGCCCACTAGTAGCATTTGATTTACAGGCCCTGGCACACTCAGTACACTTTACTAGGGGCTTACCAGTAAAAAAATATGCCAATCATGGATAACCAATCATGTTCACATTTTACACAGAGAGCATATGCACTTTAGCACTCATTAGCAGTGGTAAAGTACCCAGAGTCCTACAGCCAACAACAACAGTTCAGAAACAAATAGAAGGAAGAAGCACAAAGTTTGGGGATAACCCTGCAAAAAGGACCAAGTCCAACATCGACGCTTCCCCTCCCTGCGGCTGTTTGACCTTGTGCATGTTGACATATCTACAAGTACTTTGTGAGAAGTCAAGCATCCATAGTTTTCTATGGACCAAGTTGTTTGAAACCTTTTTAAAGTAATATTCTTATTACATGTATGTTGGATTTTATGTCTTTTGGTCTTGTTGAGTTTAGATAAAGATACTTTATTTTTCTAAACTGGTGTAATGTCCATTTGTGATGTTATCACTGTATTACTGTGTGTTATGAGAACAAATATTTTACACATTGCCTTTTAGATAAGTCTATCTGCTTGTGCCAAGCTACCCAGGGGGTGAGCAGGGGTTATCAAAATTCTGTATCCCCCTTACCCTGACTAGAAGCAAGGGCCCCTAAAGATACATATCTCTGCCAACTAGAGACCCCCATTTCTAACATTTATCACTCCTGTTTTACATACATTTTCATAGTTCACTTTATTTATTTGATTCAGCAATCCCGGAGGTGCATTTATAAAATGTTGAACATTTGAGAAGAGCATGTTAACAGAGAAATGTTTTTGTAGCACAGGTTTTGCAAATACATGTACGTGTAGGTTCTGTAGGAAGAGGCTTTAGAAATGCTGTAGGTTTTAGCACCCAATTAATATCTTCCCCACCAAATTCACACAGATCTTTTTCTACATATGCATGATCCAAAACATGTATACATCTTCCGATCAAGCAGAACTCTATTTTAATGTGTCCACACACAGAATATGACATCAGTGGAAGGTCACTTAGCTGGGCTGATTTCTTGATCTCACAGTACTGAATATCGTCAAATGTATGGCAGTCAAAACTCATTTTCCACACATGCACAAGGTATTTTTCTATGTCTTTAAAGTCACATTCTTCTTCTGTCTCAGCAAATCCTGTAAGAAACTTCACAGGTTCAGCAGTTAAAGCTACAAGTTTGTTTTTCAATTTTACTCATAGTGTCGTCATCTGTAAGAATATGTGCCTTGATAAGAGCACTGGGTATCTCTGGGTCAAGTTTCTTGTACAGAATATGAAGCATGATTAGGTGTCTTTTATCACCTGTTCCATAACGTATCCATAACCCTGACAATCCATGACTTATGAACATGCAACAAATCTAAGTAGCACAATAAAACCGTCTATGTCATTTGACAGTACAATGACTCGATTGGAACCATTTCGAACAGCCCACTCAACATGTGGCACCACATTGAGGTCAGCTTCCTCCAATTTGCTGTTAATTTTTTTAACAATATTGCCCGCACCTCTTGAATATATCTCTGCAGGCACCAACTTCTCATGGACAATCGTTCCACATGCCATAGTTGGACATTCAGTGTTTACTGAAGCATCAGTAAAGTTTTGGCTAGTTAATATCTCCAAGTTCATCTTGTTCGATGTTGAAGACTAGAATTGATCAAGTTGCAAAGGTATAGGTTTTGAATTTTTGATGCAGGCAAGGTCAATTGTTCCACTTGTAGACATTTGTCTGGTTCTCTCACATTCTTTGACAGATAGTTCAAGATAACTCTCAAAGACAATGTGCACTTCTTGCAAGATGCTCAGTGACTTTGATATCTGTAGAACAGTCTGAACGACCTGTCCGAAGTTTTGCATGGATGAAATCTTTACCATTCGCAATTGTGACATATAGTCCACAACAATAGCAGTTTTCAATGAGGGCGCCTTTTCAAATTTGAATTCTTCAGGTGAATGTTTTTTGATAGCTCTTGTAGTTGTGCTTCTCTGATTTGGTTGCAGCATCTCCATCAAATAATGTGCTTGTTGGAAGAAGATCATGTGACAGAATGTCCTTGATAAACTCACCCCTTTCTTTTGCTACATCCATCTCTCTATGTGCTTGCAAAAGTTGTTTTTTGTGACGTTTTGTGTAGTGGCTGGTTGGATGAAACTCTCACTATGGCAATTAAAGTGTGGAAGTTTACCTTCAGTGACTATGTAAAATAACTTTTTCTCTTTCAGTACAAATCTCTCCTACCTTGGTTCTACATGTAGTTTCAATCCATGTTCCAGAACATCTAGTAGACTTGGCGTTATATTGTTATCCCCTTTTTGTTTGGTCAAACAGTTGTGCAGTGGCACAGGCTCAGTCATTTCAAAGGGGTTTCCTTACTGCTGCATAAAATGAAGAAGGCTATCAACATGTTTATTAAAATGTTCCCCTCTCTTTCCCACAATTTCGTTGTCCGAAACAGTTTCACGATGGTTCATTAATTTTGAATTTTCATCTCTCTGAAAACATTGTAAATAGAAAGGACTACTTGGTAAACTAGCTGCAATTGAGCAACATATTCACTTTTATGTGCCTGACCATCAATTCCCTTGGAGCTTTTTTGTCATCTCTGGATCGTCTGTTCCAGTTTCATATCTGGAGCCACAGCATTGAACCTTCCCTCTTTGTCTAAATGTCTTTGGATACATTTTCTATAGAAGTATGTTTGTTCTACCTCTAAATTCTTTACTCTTTCCAAATTCCGGGACCCATATCTCAGGTAGTTTGTGCAAACGAATTCCAAAACACAGCAATCAGTGACTCCATATTCTTCATATACAGCTCCCAATCACCTTCGTGATCAGCGTGTACCAGGCTTTTCACTAGAGCCATGATGTGTAAAAAAAAATCCCAGTACTTGCAAAGTTCTGATTTTTCTTCACATTATTTGACAAGCTCTACGAACTTGGTTTTCAGGTTTTCTGATTTTGAACTGCCTGGCTTTGCATTGTGTCTTTTGAATTAAGGGCACCCTGTGCCTTGTTCACTTCTGAGATAAGATATGCAAAACCTAATTTGTCATTCTTGTTCCAGAAAGCATTCCAACGCAATGTTTCCATAGCCTCAGATATGATGAGCATACCTTCTAACAAACTAACATAATAGGTTCCGCTCAATACTGACTGGACAGATTTGCTTCCAAAGATTTCCGTCAAAATAAGTGTATCTTCTATGCCACATCCACTGAAATAACTTCATGCACACCCCAACATAACTTTGTCATTTGGAAAACGCCCACAATTGGATAAAGATCTTCAAATTCTACTGGATTGCTCATAAAAACATCAGCTACAATACAGAAACAACTGCGTCGCAGAAAATTGGTATGATAGGCCGGTCTTCAAGCTGAGCACGCACATTTTGAACATTTTTTGAGCTGTATGTACTGTTTCGTAGTTTGTGTCTGGAGATGGTATTACTGCTAAAAACCCAACCTTCTTCAGTAGGATGATAATCTGGGAGATCAGAGCATGAATTCCAGCCCACAGAGAAACTGACTTTTGTTCATCCTTCACTCTGCACTGAATGAGCGATGTGATAAATTCAGTTAAATCAGCTTTGTGGTCTGCAGCATCAGGTAGAAGATCCATGTCCTCAGCCACTTTGAAACTTTCTGGTAGACTGGGAAGTGTTGATGGCTTGTAGTGACTTGCACACATTTGCAAGGCAGTTGGGTTTTAAGTTTTCAGCTTTGTTTGTTTATGTCTACAACTGACACTGCTAGTGCTTTAGGCCGTACTTCATTGGTACAGTCTTGAAAAAGTACCATGGCAGTTGTGCTGGATGCTGCATACAAAGAAGAGCTGTCTTCAAAATCAAAATTATCAAGAGCAGCAATAGTAAATCCTTAAAGGGACTTGAAGTGGTGTGCTGTCAGATTCACAAGATTTTACAGCATGGGCTGCTAACAAGTTTCTGCTCCGTACTATGTCATTATAACTTGTTGATACACCAATCCTATTCACTGAAGGGATTAGTTCTCTACTTCTCCAAGTGTCATAGATTGTGTGGGCAGTCATCATGTGTAGCGGAGGTTTCTTTTTACCGTGATTTAATTAATAAAACATGATTTGGAAAAGACAGTACATTTGCACAGCCTAAGCCTGTTGGTTCATGGAATTGTCTTCCACTTCTTCATTTATATCTTCAAAGCTATCATCAATGTTGTCTACTTCTATTCAGAACTCAAGAACTTTAGTTTGTAACAGTTTTGCTTTTTTAAACAATGATGTACAAAATGTTAAGACAACATCGGGCATTCTTGTTGACTCCTATGATTTACAGAGCTTTGGGGCAACACAAAATGTGTCATTAAGTCCAAAATCTAAATCTTTCAGGATGTTTCTTAAAAAGGTTCCTGCTGATTTTACTGCATCCCGTGATCTTATTTTGACAGCAAGAACTTCAGGAGTCAAATCAGCTGAGAACACCATAAGCGTCTCATTATTTTTGTTAGACTGACAAAAAACGAATTTTGTCATTATAAATTCTCACTAGAAAAATCTTAATTTCATTATTATGGATCAATAAAGTTTCATCAACGTTGACCATTATTTCTCTGATCTAACTGAGTGCGAACCAGTATCCAGCACTCAAGAGAAGCTTTAAAACTTCATTTAGTTTTTCAAAGAGTGCAAACTTAGAAGGCTGAGAGTTATTGTACATTCATATTTACGAATGTATGCACACATGCAGTTCAGGTAGCATATGAATCTGCTACAAATACATTCACCTAGCTATTTAGATCAGCTACTTGAGTGAAAACTTAATCTTGGAAGAAACTAGCTGTAGATAAAAACATGTTTGCCCTTTGGGACTCGCTTACTCTGTACTTTGTTCTTTCGTCAATTCCTTTGGCCCTTGTTCTGGCTAGACCACAGATATCTCATTAAAGATCCTCTTTCTGATCAGTTGTTGGAGGTGAACGAAGGGGAGCCATCAATCTTCCAAGTGGATGGGCATTGGGTTTGGTTGTCATTGCTATCTCAGAAGACTCGGTTTCTTGTTGTGATTCACTAGTTTCTGCTATTTTTGGGCAAATTATTTTCCAGGTTTTTTCCATTGTATACAACTTGTACCCCTTGTTATTACAATGTTAAAATATTTGATCCTCTTCCCTCATCAGTTTCAATCTTTCGTGAACTTTGTCTAGCCATATTTCTGCAGCATCTCGAACTCTCTTCTGTCCAGCAGCAGTTGATGTTAGCTTTTCTTTCCGATTAGTTTGTCATATAACACTTTTTTCTTTGCTGAAGGAATCCTCCGATTTTGTAGTTAGCAACACCCTGACAGGAGGTACAGATCCTCTGCTACCATCTGCGTCGCTTAGGTTTATAAATATAAATCAATGGAAAACATGAAACAAAAATAATATTGAAATAAATTACCAATATGATGGCTAAAACACATCATTATAGACCGGCCATTTTGGAAAATGACGGAAGGGTTGCTCTGTTATTTTCTGTCTCTAAAAGACTACTTGACACCCGAAAACTATGTTTTGACACCAAAATAAAGTTTATAGGTCTCATGGTTCCTGAAATATTACATCATCACTGCAACACATCCGCCATTTTTAAAAATGTCCTCCAGCAAAAATTTGGCCTGGATTGGCAATGTCTACTCATGCTCAATTACTTCTCTAATGATGCAAAAACACAAATCAAAAATGAAAATTTCTGGACAACAATTTTTTTACTGAGGTATATCAAGGGGCCAGGACTATCAGTGCACATGAATTATCAAGTGTTGTATTTAGAATGTTGGGGTAGGGTAACATTTGGGGAGTGGGGCAGTTGTGGTATTCTGAGGAAAGACAAACGACTTGTAGTGATTAAACTTCATGTTCCTACCTGAGGCTCCTGTGGTGGTTACAGGCCTCAGTTGGTGACAAGCACAGTTTTGCATCGTACCTGCACATCACTGCCTGCCCTTTACTGATTATGCCAGTGGGTCTAGTGTTCCCTCTCTGCCTTTTGCCACTATCGCATCAGTTTTCTGACCACTTTCACTGTTGTTTTGTCAGCTCCGTTGCACTCCTTATGTCCTGGCCGTACCACACTCTTTCTTTCTTGTCCAAGCCCGTCATCCTGCCTTCCTGTCATGCTTCATTTCCCTAACATAGTCGGGCACTCGCCTTGCTCCACCTGAGTACTGTGTTCATGTGAGCCAACAACCGCACCCCTAAGTGGAGCTGAATCCTACCATGACCGGTAGACTGCCCCATCAGTGCTCCTGTGTCATGCCTTGTTGGAAGGGGAGGTTTCAGTGATTAATTTGCAAAAATATAAGTTTCAGGGCTCTCGTCAGGAGGCCACTGCAGCTTGCACCCCACATTGGCTCTGCCATGCTGCCTATGATAGTAACAACACAACTACTAACCATCACACTCCTACACGTGTGACAATCCCGACTATTTCAGGCCCCCAAAACTATAAGAATGGCTTGGGCGGCAACTAATAGTCATTTCTAATGTATATTGTATTCATAATTGACTGTTTTCGTGGTTATCTCTAAAATAGCCAGACCGCGCCACCTTGGGGTAGACTGTTACAAGCACTGGTGTTGAAAATTAAATGACGGTGCTGGGCACTGGAAACCAATGGCTCAAATTAAGCACAGGGTGGGTTTAACAATTATTAATCTGCCCTGTACCGGAATTAGAAGCTCCCAGATCACCAGTCATTTACCTACCCTGAATCTTTATTTTAGTCACTCATCGATGATGTGATGTTACACTAACACCCGCTAGCTGTTTTAAATATTGCGATCACTGTTCTATGCACCTGAGCATTTATCACTTATTCCAACTTTTTGCCATCTTCTTTGTTTTCTACCTGTTCCACATCATATTGCAATTCATTGCTGTATTTTTGTCATACTTTATTCATAGACCGGTGGACCCCATTTGCATTTGTATGCATGCCTTCGCCTACCATGGATGGGATGATGACTGCAGTAGCAATGCCAACCATCTTTTTGGAACTACCAGGCCCACCTAGAGAGAGAGAGGTGGAGTCCAAAGATTAAAAGCATTGAGATGCACTTAGTAGCAATTGATGGAATAGAGTATAGTCCTCAACATAAAAAGTCTCTCTAATACAATTGCCTAGGAACTGAAGGGTGATGACCATGTGATAATGTGACACCTGTTGAGAAACTTGAAGAAGAAGGAGCCTAGGATCAATACACTAAAAGTAATAAAAAAGAAGGCAAGATTATTTTGACACAATCCTCAGTATTATTATGGAACATCAACTTTTTTATTATAGATTCCAAGTACCACAAGAATCCATTGAGATGTACACTGCAACATTACCCATGCTGGTCTCCAAATGTGTATTCTGCAATACAGACAAAATGACATGTAACCAAGTGGTCATATGTACCATGTGTGTTAAAGAACTAGAAAGATTGTTATGCCACAAAGATCTTAGCCTTTACAAGGTAAGAAGGGCCATCAAAAGCTGTGAACTTTCAGCCAAAGGCATAATAATGCTTAAAACACAGAAGGACTGGCCAACAGTATAAACTGTGACCCTGCTAGTGTTTAAACCAATATGGAAAATACAGGCTAAAGGAAAAATCAATTTACTGAGACTTAAGCATGAAGAGTCTGGCAAAAAGAAATCCTACCATTGTAGATACAGTAATCATGTAGCATCCTATAGAGATTGCCCATCACTTGGCAAGGAATGTCTCAAATGTAGAAAATGGGACTGTTTTGTCAAAGTGTTTTGGGCAAAGACTGTGACAACGAGATTCCTGACATTGGTAAACAACTTGAAGATTTCATTTTAATGGTGGCAATCCTGTACAAATGTAATTCCAGCGATCAACCAAGGTCCCGTACATAAATTGATCAGCAGAATGTGGAGATTCTAGTCAATAGTGCATCACGTATCACTATCATCTCTGAGGAAGAATACAATAAGCTGCCAAATAAGTGATACTTCAAAATATCTGAATTACACCAGGTGCTAGTGGGGGGGACATAAAATCAGCCTTCAAGGTCTCTTCAAGTGCTAATTTGAATTTTAGAAATATAACAGCCAAAGTCCAATTATATGTTGTTAACCAAGATGTCAGCATATTGTGTTGGTCTAAACAGCAGTTTCTCCATATGTTGGTGAACTCATGTAAAGTTCCCTATATATTTAGCATTTCTGAAGTCGATCCTGAAAATATTCTGCAAGAATTTGGAACTGTCTTTCCTGAGAAACTGGAGTAAAGTAAAACCTTTCTTAGACTTAATATGACCTGATTTTTCAGTTCGACATTGGACACATAAACAGAAATTATACGTCCTGATATGACAGCTTCCAAACACTTACACACACGTGTAAACACCAAAATGCGATGATCCGTGTAATCGCCGGTGAATCTGCGTACACATACCTCACCTTCAATGAAGACGAAACTGTACCCATTGCATTCAAATCGTATTTGTATTAGGCCTGGGCGGTAAATTCGTTCCGCTCGCGGAATTTGGGTAATTTGGCATTCTGCGAAGAACACGGAATTGCCCAAAATTCTGCGTTCCGTGGCTTCGCGGAATTTTTTGCTTGTACGCCTTCTCAAAATGTGTGTTCGCGAGATATTTCCCCCCGAGCGCGCAAACAGCGTTCGCGGACAGGAAAAAAACATCGCGAACAAGCAATTCCGCTTGTTCGTGGAATTTCTGCGTGCTCGCAGAGATTTTTTACGGTTTCGCAGATCTTTGCGTAGCGCGATTACGCACATTCTGCCCACCCCTAATTTGTATACAAACGCTGAAATGCGTTTTGCATCAACAGAGAAAATACTAATAGCAGCACAGACTTCTGTATTAAGAGAAAGAGCACTAGCTCAGGGGGAAAGCATCATTGTCGTAACTCCAGTACTGACCTTGGGGGCCGTTACAAAAGCAAGCATTCCAAACGCAAAAGCATTCCATCCACAATGGATACAATGGGCTAATGTCTCACTGCAACAGATGTTGACTGCAAATTTGATTTGACATTAAAAACATAAACATTCCAGCAGTACGAACAAGAATATACTCTTCCAAATGAAATAACTCTAAACAGAAAGGATTGGATGACAATCAGGATTGGATGATGATGATGATTCTTAGTACGCCATGGTTTCTAATTTCATAATAAATGGTTGGCCAAAAGGGAAATTATTAGATATGAAGAGTAGACCATACTGGAAAGAAGCGTAGGACGAGTACACCATTATAAATGAGATCATTATGAGGAATGACATGCTGGTGGCCTCCATGTTGTTGAGGCCATGCTTTGGCCCATGAAGACCACACAGATATGTAAGGCACTGACGTAAGTAGGAAGGGGTTCCAAACTTACAGGGGGGCTGAGAGGAAATACAGGAAGGAGTACACACTCCCAGGTTTTATACTGTTATACCAAAAGTACTCCCCACCAGCAACTCAAAATGAGATTGCGAGTTGTATTTGAACAGACCTAGAGTTTTCAGATGTTGAGGTCCCTAAATGAAGATGGAACAAAACACCACTACTCAGTGGGAAAGGAGGCAACTCCTTTTGTTTTATATTCCCTCACACACCCTAGTGGTGTCATGCTTCATCATCGGGACACCTCGACGCCTACAAGTCGAGGTGGGCTCGACCATATCTCAGGGAGCTCTTAAGAAGATGTTTTTGGCCAGGGGACAAAAGATTAAAAGCCACAGCAGTTCCCAGTATCCCTTTTATTCTTGGAACTGTCAGTGGTGATGATAAAATAAAGTTTAAGGGTCAATTGGGATATTATGGTCCTAAGACCCTATAGCCAACATGTTTCAGTCCCGCTACGCCCCATAAAGGGTGCTGGACTTTCTTCAGGGTGGAAAAAATGCCCCCTGGATTGGGTTAGGCAGAAGAATTCCCTGCACTATTCGAGATAAGGGCAACTAACGCTCCTTATCAATTGTCGTAGACTAATTAGTCTTGTATGTCACTCCATCTAGGTAGAGAAACAAGGAGACAAAAGAGGAAAGAAAAAGAAAAGACCACATATATTTATATATGGAGATCCAGGAAAGTTCATGTCTACAGGCGTGCGTCTCAACTCATTCATGGTGAAACAACAGACATTTCCGGGTGGCGGGTGAAAAAACACTCTGAGTTTCTCACATGCTCCTATTTGTGTGTTGCCCGGTTTGGTGGCGGCTATGACCTCAACATCTGAAAACTCTAGGTCTGTTCAAATACAACTCGCAATCTCATTTTGAGTTGCTGGTGGGGAGTACTTTTGGTATAACAGACCACACAGATATGACTGATACCAAAAAGAAATTAAGGATGGAATATTGGTGTCTTCCTATGGACCATGATGTGGATATATCTTGCATGAATACCTGTTGTGTAAGGATGCTGATAAAACTATGAATATTTGCGCTCAACTCCCCTGACACTTGTACTTTCGGAGGGTCCTTGGCAGAAAGTGGGAGTTGACCTGATTGGACCCATGCATAGATTGTCTTCTGACATGTGTTATGCTACAGTCATGATAGACTATTATAGCATGCAGATTGACTTAGAATTCCTAGAATGTCCCAACACTATGAATGAATTGGAGTTCTTTAAGGAGATCTTCTCCAGAAAAGGTTTTCCTAAATATATTGTGAGTCACAAATTTCTTTCAACAGAAATGTCTGATCTTTTCAAAACGCATGGCATCATCTATTACAAATCATCTATATATCATTCCCAAAGTAAAGGTCAGGTCGAAAAGGCAAATTGCATAATTAAGGAGACTATACAGTTAGCTAAAAAAAGGCACCTTACCTTTGAGGAATGCCTTAAGAACCTGTCTCTGGGCATATGGTGCCACTCTTCATAGTGTGGTGGGTAAGACTCTACATGAATTGGTGAGAGGTAGAATTCTCTGAACTAGGCTACTACCCAATTGGTTCAAAGGAAGGATAAAGTTGTTGATGAAATTTAAGAAAATGGAGCTATGCGTGGTGTGGTGAAAAGAAACAGTCCAAAGTGAAGCAGTATTGCAATCAAAGAAGAGCTGTGACTCAAAGTAGAATATGTGTTGGTGATGTGGTCAGAACCAAACGTTCGCATAACAAACTCGATGGTGAAAAATTTGGTAATCCTTTGCAGGTAATTAAGTTCTCTGGAAAATGTGAATTGGTGGAATGTTTTCCATGCTGTACAAGTATCACCTCACAATGAGTCACCTAAACTTCTTCCCAGTCCCAGAAATGATGAACCCATGGAAAATGTCCCAAATAATACCTCCATGCAACACAAATCTTGTGTGACTTTGCCACTAACACCACCCATTGTAAACATATTTCAAGACCCTACCAGAACTCCCCTCAGTGTTCTGATGGCTCTTCTAAATATGTTGAGTGGCCAATCTCAGCATAACTTAATAGGCATGTCTATTAAGTCAAAATATTATATAATGTCCTGACTTCCTTAAAGAGAGGGAGAAGATGTATTATTGTCTTATGCTGTTGAATCTAATCCTTTCCAAATACAATTATTTTTTTTCTCATCATCTGTACTAGGCCTGAGCGCAACTTGTGGAGTTTAACTCTGTGGAATTCCGCAAAGTCACAAAAATACTCCATGAAATTTCACGGAATTCTGCAAACCATGAACGGTCACGACGTCCCTGGACTGCTCGTGTTGGAGAAATCTCATCAGGTTCCCTCATAGCGACCAAATATCGTGCTTAAGGGCACCAAATATCGCTCACGCTCGCCATCTTACTGTTGGCAAGCTGTGTGTGAGAAAACACTCTGCCACATGGCAGAATTTGGCCAGAACTCCCGCCAGACTCCACCAGCGATGTGGAATATATCGCCCACCCAGAATCTATACTCCTTGTCATTTGCCCTTCCCCTTCGTTGTGTGTCTATATGCTGTTTTTAGAATGTTAAGAGAGGATAACAGTTGGGGCATTCTGAGGGAAGGCAAGCGACCTATGGTGATTAAACTTTGTGTTCCTACCTGAGGCTATTGTGGACTTTACAAAGATGTTATCAAATTTTTACATGATGCTTGTTGCACGATTTTCAAGCCAAATATTTTCAGTGAACTTATCATGCATTAGCTGTTAGAACAAAGCCAAGCATTGACTGGCCTCTGATTCAGCTCTCTGTTAATGTGTTGGCTCGCCCACCTTTAAGCACACCGTTTCACATCCGTTTATCATGGATTGAAAAAAGTAATTTCACACTCGCCTAGCAGGACTAGACCACATGGAAGATTTTGACCCTGTACTCACAGTGAGCTGTGGCAGTTGCTACTTGATGGGGTGGAGGGGCAGGGGTGAGGGGAGATTTTTTTTTTTAATCACTTACCTGCAGGCCTGCCGTCGCCTCTCAGTCCTCTTCGCTTAACTGACTCCAGAAGCAGGAGGGACACAGGCTCCCAGACTCTCCAAGCCAATCACGACGCTGCTGTCACCAGCATGACAATAGCATTGTGATTGGTCACGAGGAAGAGGTGTAGCGCCGCGGCCAGGGTGACTGACTCTGGAATCTGGGGATCACGGTTCAATCCCCAGCACTGGCGGCAGATCAGCCCAGCACCATGTGACTCTGGGCAATAGCTTGCTTAATCTTCCCGATGGCCCCCAGCGCCTAGAGGGCCCGCTATGGGTGATTGTTTGCGCTTTACAAAGGTGGATATTATTATTATTATTATTGGTCTGAGCACCATGGTTCAGTGCTCAGACAGGGACTGGGAACCTGTGCATGTACTCCACCCAGGCTGTGCAATACAGCCAGGTGAAGAACATGCTAAGTGCGCATGACTGTTTGGCTGGCCCAAGACGGCCAGCCAAACCGCCATGCGCACTTAAGAGAGAGCTCACCACTCCTCCCCCTGCTCTGGACAGCCCTGGCCCTCTTCTAGGTTACTATAATTTACTTTTTTTCTTTTTTACCTGCTCACAGAGCAGATTGGCGACGCTCCTTAGCAGAGGAGCTCCCGCTGCCTGTTTTATTGTGGTGTTTTTTCATCATTGTGGCTCTGAACAATAAAAGTTTTCAGGAGGGGCAGCTGGGTAGAAAGAGGCACTTACTTTCCTTGGCCAGCCCCATTCCAATGAATCAGCCTCAATAATCGATATTAAAGGACTCCGGTATCCCGGTCACGTTTCTGCACTGAAACTTTCCTTTCCAAACAATAACTTGTCTTCGTTTGTTGCCTAGGAGGAGGCGGGACGCCGGGGCAGCGGTTTTCCCTGGGGCAGGATCGCCCCTGGTGTCCCCGGGACTGTGAGAGGGATTCGGGGTGTTAAACGCCTCCTCCCTAAATAATGGCTGAGGAAAGAGGCTGTCTGAACGGATCAGAGACCGTGGCCGTACCTCTCTGCTCGGGTGATTGGATCAGAACTGAGACATGGGGTGCAGACAACAGCGCGAGAACGGAGCGAAAGGAGAAGGGAGGAATGATAGCGAGGACACACCGGTGTAGAGACCTCGGAAGAGAGGAGGGTAATGACAACTTAGTACCCCCAGGGGCACCCCTCTGTCCCCCCTCCCCCAAATTAAGGTTACCCAATGAAACACACGAAACAGTTGTAGGTGGGTAACAATTGCTGCAGGTTTATTACATAATTCCAAGATATGTAATGGGTGGGTTATCTTACGGGCGATCCAAGGGCAGGCAACCATCTGGGTCGCCTGCCCGCCTGATGAGCCGGGCAGCGCGGGAGCGATGCCCGCCGGTGCTGCCCTCCAGGTGATTCTTTCTACGATCACGTGCCGTTCCCGGTCACGTTTCTGCACTGAAACTTTCCTTTCCAAACAATAACTTGTCTTCGTTTGTTGCTTAGGAGGAGGCGGGACGCCGGGGCAGGATCGCCCCTGGTGTCCCCCGGGACTGTGAGAGGGATTCGCGGTGTTAAACGCCTCCTCCCTAAATAATGGCTGAGGAAAGAGGCTGTCTGAACGGATCAGAGACCGTGGCCGTACCTCTCTGCTCGGGTGATTGGATCAGAACTGAGACATGGGGTGCAGACAACAGCGCGAGAACGGAGCGAAAGGAGAAGGGGGGAATGATAGCGAGGAAGAGAGGAGGGTAATGCCAACTGAGATGAGGTAGAATTTAAGCGAACTGTAGGAGACAGGAGAAGAGCTCCAGGAGACAGGAGGAGAGCTATTTCCGAATTAAACGAGGAGCAGGACCCTAATGCGGGGTCCCTAAGCACTTGATTATTCAGGGCTTCTCTTCCCTGGAGCTGCTGGTCACTCCAAACGGCCGACAGAAGAGAGTGGAGCTGAGTTTTGAAAGTGGAGAAGAAGAAGGGGGAGTTGAATGCGGAGGGGGCGCGATAAAAAACATGAAAAGGGAAGAGAAGGGGTAACCACAGATTAAGCGAAGAGAGAAAAGAATTAATGGCTGGAAGGGGGTGGGAGTGGAGGAAAAGCAGAGAAAGAGCAGGAAAATGCGAGACCAAACAGAGAGAACACAAGAGGGAAGGAGATGGTAGGTAAGAAAAAGAAAAGGGAAGCAACGACATATTAAATGCGGAGGGGGTAATAGAGTGGAACAAGTGAGTGAGTAGCGAAGCTCATCAAATAATAAAATTGCAAATGAGATAGAATAGAATGATGAAAAATACAGGATAAAAGAAAGGAGGACAGATAAAAGAGTGCGGCAGTTGCGTGAAAGAAGAGGCAAAAGATGGAAACGGGTGAGAGAAGATGGGTGCGAGGAGGGAAAGAGGGCCAC
The DNA here is from genome assembly GCF_964204655.1 of Triturus cristatus. Lineage (NCBI taxonomy): Eukaryota > Metazoa > Chordata > Amphibia > Caudata > Salamandridae > Triturus > Triturus cristatus. The sequence continues at coordinate 566,078,002 of NC_140590.1, forward strand.
GTGTGGATTAAGTAAAGTCGGATGTGATGGAGAAAGAGCGGGGAGCGAGACATTGAATAGAAATGTGCAATGGTAGGAAGAGAATGGGCAAAGATATCCGTCAATATAGAGAGAACATGTGCAGACACAGGGATAGACAGAGCTTGCCACACACTGAAGAGTGCACTCGTGCATACAGACGCACTCTAGGGGAGCCAGAGAGACGCGCACACAGACTGACATCCTTAGCGAAAGAGACACACATAAACAAGCACATACAAACTTACAGAAATGCAGAAGTCCAGGTGCCGACAAAGTAGGACACATACACACGCTGACAGCCATCGACTTAAAGCTAACACATAGGAAGACACAGCAGAATGGGTGCAAGCTAGAAAGTGACAGAGTTGCAAGATACAGAGGAGCATACAGGGAATGACAACAATTGGTATATTGGCATGCTGTACAATTTGACACACATAGATAAATACACCATGGCGTCACGCTGGGATATAAAAACACAGAGAAAGTGACTGGCACATAGACAGACACCAGCGTACACAGACAATACGCAGACAGCGCACACACGTACGCACATAGCAGGCGCACACCACCCATTGGGCTCACCTGGCTTCAGCCCCCTTCCCCCCCCCCCCCCCCCCTCAGTGGTGTGAGTCAGCCTGGATGAGACAGCTTCGGGGGCTGACGTCCGTCTAATTGCAGCCGCACCGAGTACTTCACATGTCTTTAAAAGACCAATTACTTGTTAATGAGGCTTTTGTTGTGTTTTCACCCCTTCTTGGAGCCACGCCGCCTATGGCTGGAAGAATTAGCCCCCCCCCCCAAAAAAAAAAATCTTTTTCACCCCCCCCCCCGAATTTGGCCCTAGTTGCCCGTCTGGCACATAGTACACACGCACACACAGAGAACTCGCACCACGCGCACACACAGGCAGAGCAGAAACCAGAATCACGCTCAGAGCGCGCGCGGGCAGAGCTGTGACAGCGAACCACCTGTGTGAGGAAGAAGGGAGGGCGTGAGAGAGGAGAGCGCACAGCAAGGACACTCGTCAGACCCGGGAGGCTGAGCTCACAGGCTGGCAGGGACAGAGCTCCTTCGCCCGCCTGCTGCCAGTGGCAGTAAACCTGGCACCCAACTTCTACAGCCCTCCAAGAGGGCACCATGGACCGCCAAGGTGCCCACCCGCGGAGGTGCTTCCAGTCCGCCCTGTACCACGGCACCACGCGCACGGAGAGGGCAGTCAGGCCTGACTGCTGAGAGCTTCGAGGGATGATCTGGTCCTCCGGAGAGAGAAGTGAAGACGGACCGGCACCTCCGGGAGAGGAGTGGGAGGAAGAGAGCTGCAGCCCGGGCGAGGAAGGGTGTGTGTCTGCAGGGATTGGCGCGAGGGCGGGTCTGCACTTCAGAGGTGTGAGGAGGAAGGGTCTGCACCTCTGGCGGAGAAGTGAGGAGGAAGGCTGCAACCCTGAGGAGTGAGGACAGGTCTGCACCTTCAGGGAGAGGAGTGAGGACGGGTCTGCACCTCAGAGGAGTGAGGACGGGTCTGCACTTCAAAGAAGTGAGAAAAGCGCTGCCCCTCAAATGAGAGAGGAACGGTCTGCACCCCGAGGGAGAGAGCAGAGGACGGGTCTGCACCCTCAGGTAGGGGCGTGAAGACGGGCCGGCACCTCTGGGGGAGGAGTGGGAAGGAAGAGGAAGACTGAACCTCAGAGGAGTGTGGACGGGTCTGCACGTACACTTAGAGGCGCGAGGACAGATCCACACGCTCTAAGAGGGGAGTGGGAGGAAGACAAGGACAACCCGAGAAAAAAACGGGTCGTGAAAGGGTTTGCGCTCCACAGCAAGAGGTGAGGAGAAAGACTGGACCCCCAGGAGAGGAGTGAGTAGCTACATATGCCTTCAGAGACTGAAGTAACGAGGGCGACTGTTCCCCTGAGAGTGGAGTCGGGGCGGTCTGCACCCCACAGAGACTGCGCTGACCAGGAAGAGTGCAGCCCAGAGGAGTGAGAAGAGGGACGGTCTGCAGAGGGAGGAGTGAGGAAGGGGCAGCAACTTCAGGACAAGGAAGGGGTCACACCTACACTGACAGGAGTGAGAAGAAAACTGCCCCACAAAGAGGAATGGCAACGGGTGCGCAACTGCAGCACGGGTGAGGGAGGCGCTGCACCTACAGAGAGAGGAGCGGAGGAAGGTCACAGCCCCAGGAAGAAGAGTGAGGGAGGGGTACGCACCTTCCTGGTGAGGAGTGATGGTAAGGGCCTGCACCTCACAGGAGGGAGAAGGCAGGGCTTGCACCTCATAGGAGTGATGAGAAAGGGCTTGCACCTCATAGGAAGGAGGATGAAGGACTTGCACCCCAAAGGAGGGAGGAGGAAGGTCTCCACCTCATAGGAGTGATGAGAAAGGGCTTGCACCTCATAGGAGGGAGGAGGAAGGGTCTGCACCTCCAGGAAGAGCAGCATGAGCGGTGAAGAAGACTCTGTGCCCCAGTAAAGGCTTGGGAAGGGGTGGTCTGCAGGGGGCACACAGAGCAGTAAGGAGGGATAAACTAGGCCTCAGTGAGGAGGATTGAGGCGGCGGGGTTTAAACCTCCAGTTATGAGGAAGAGTGAACCGCATTTCCACGCAGAAAAGTAAAATAACTGCACCCTCTGGGGAGAAATGAGTAACAGAAAGAGTTTGCAGAGAAGTTTGAACGGGTCTGCAACCCCCAGAGCAGGAAGAGAGGAGGAAGGGTCTGAACCTCCCGAAAAATAGAAACGGGAGAAGAGGATAACCAGAGAAAGGACTTGGGAGGAGGGGGCACCATCTCAAAATAAAATAGTGAGTGGGGAGGCTCTGCGCCTCCAGAGAACATAGAGAAGAGGAAGGACTTCCCATGCCAAAAAGGAGAGGAAAGACTAGAGGAAGAGGCCAGGAGGAGGTGTATGCACATCCGAAGAAAGGACTGAGTAGGAACCTCTAAGGGGGGCGAGGGAGGAAGGGTCTGAGATGTACCTCCAAGGAAGAGAAGCGAGAGGGATGTGTCTGTCCTGCAAGGAGAGCAGTGAGGAATAAGGGTCTGTGGTGCACCTCCAAGAAGACAAGAGAAGTGGGGAGAGGGGGCGGCCTGTATTTCATAGGAGAGGAGTGAGGGGTAAGGGTCTGTAATGCACTTCCAAGAAGACAAGAGAAGTGAGGGGGACGGCCTGTGTTTCATAGGAGAGGAGTGTGGGTTAAGGGTTTGTAATGCACCTCCTCCAAGAAGACAAGAGAAGTGAGGGGGGCGGCCTGTATTTCATAGGAGGAGTGAGGCTCAAGGGTCTGTAGTGCACCCCCGGAAGAGGAGTGAGGCGGAACGGTCTGTTCCAGGCAGTGATACGTGGACTACGGGGCTGCAATCTGTGCCAACAGAAACACGAGTGAGGAGGAGGGGTCTGCACCTCCTGGGAGAGGAGTGAGGATGCCAAAAAGCGCCACAAAGCTGACGTAAGTCATTAAGGTAGCTGAGTGGGATAAAGCGCGTGCTGGGACATCTGTGCAACCCGTATTCCCTTCCAGAATCTGCATTTCACTTGCCAACATCACGCACTTCACTGAAAGCCGTCCTGACGCAGGGTTGGTGGAGCCCGAGCCCTGCCCGCCCAGTCACTCCTTCGAAATTTGAACTGGTCATAGGCTGAGAGCCATGGCACTGCCCACCTAACACCCCCCCCCCCCCCCCGGGTCTAGATATGGGCCGCCTCTTCGAAAACTATACTGCTCTGTTATTTTGTCCCTGCCCACCTAATCACCTATCCGAAATCTGTACCGCCCCAGATGTTGGCGTTGGCATGGCCAAGCTATCCACCTTCCCCAGCTGGATACTGGCTCTAGGATTGTGATCTCTGCCACGGGCCAACGCCCAATCCCGCCTTCCCGTTCATCCTTCCTGTGACCTCTCCATGCTGTTCCAAATGTGTCCTTACCTCGCCCACCTCTAGCCACAGTGCTGATCCTGGGGTCGCCTTACCCGCTCCAAGCATCTCTTCCATCTCCACTGAGAGAGAGGCAGAGGCTGCCTGGACCACTCCACGCGCCCCACTCAAACCAGGCGACCTGATTTAATGCATGAGTGGGTTTGGGTGGGAGATTTGATAGGAGGACTTGGGCGCTAATGGGTGGCTAGGGGCCCGATAAGAAGAAGTAGTACAAAGATTAAAAAAAATACAAGAAAAATAAAATGTGTTTTGCGTCACATCCCAATGTCAAGGTCTCTGCCTCCTCACACATATTTCCCATCAGCCTCTTTTCGTCCGGCTGCTGGTGTCTTGACTCCCTCACTGAGTGTTGGTGCCACTGCCGCCTACACGGGCCGTCAGGAGTGAGCCAGGACTGGCAGGCTTCCCGGCAGAGACTCACTGTGCAGGCGCCCGCTTCTCATCCAAGCCTGCAACCCAGCGGAGCTGCCAGTGCAATAAATTGCTCCCTCAGTCAGTGCCAGTGGTGTTGCTGCCGGTTCCACTCTTCCTTCCTGGCTCCAGTCCCCTCTCCTTCCATTTCTGTTGTTTTTGCAAGCTTTATTTATGCATGAAAATCCAGCCAGACATCAAAAACTGAGTGGCCCTCTCCAAAAAGTTCCAAAAATTGCAGCACATTTCCCATATCTGCAGAAAATGTAAAACGATCTATTCTTTTCTCCCCAAAAACTTGAGCTTTATATTTGCACTGGCCCTACCTGTAATTGATGCTTAGGCAGAGCAGGTGGGCTCATGCGGCTCATAACCTTGCAGCACCAAATGTGCACCCCTCAATCAGCGCACACACAAAAATATCCAGCAGCCGGCAGTGCAAAAGTCATTTTTTATTCGTCACTTGGTGAAAATGTTGGGGTAAAACTGTAGTACACCAGTTCCAATTAGTTCTTGCTGTCTGAGGGACTGGATACAAGGACCCCCGCCCCTTCCCCACACACGCACGTTCCTCCTCTGCCTTCAACACACTAGACTGCTTCAGGGTCCCCTGACATCGGAGACTGAGTTAGAATACGAATCCATACCTCACTGCGCAGATCTAAACACCAGCAGCTCTTGACAGGGCCGGCTGTGGCTGGTGCTGTCCCACCGGGCGCCAAGGTCAAGGGGCCGCCATCTACATGACAGGATGAGCCGAGAGAAGAGCAGCCTGCAGAGATCTTTGTGTGAGTGGCATTGTTCAGTAGATATTACAAGAGCTTGACAACTGTGTGGTTAATGCACTTGAGGGAAAGATCAGCTATTTGTGTAGTCACAGTTTTAAATCGTGATATAGAAGCTAGAGGGAAAATGTCCCTGCTGCAAAGTACAAGGTGTGACATTTAGACTACAGAATAGTGTTTTATGTTGCTAGCTCAGTGGGTTATTGCTTTTGTCACAGGGATTCTTTTGCTATGTAGAGTTAATAAGTAACAATCTTTGTAAAATAGCACAATGAGCTATGAACTGGTATCAAAGTACTGCATGCAAATTGTAAGGCATAGGTTTAGAACCTTATTGTTTTTCCTCTCAATCTTTCGTTATTCTAAGGTTGCTAAAAAGGGTTCCTTTGGGTAGCAATACAATTTTATTAGTATGACATCCCAAACGTTTTACGTCTACGGGGCGGATTTACTATCGCTTAGCACCTAGTTTCCATGACTGAAGTTATGTAAAACCTGGTGCAAAGTATTGTTTTGGGGTTTACTTTCAGTGCAAATTCTTCAATGTGCAGGACATTAACCCTAAAGTAACACAAAGTAGCACTATGTGCCTCTATATTTCAAGGAGACATACCATAGGTGGTAAATGGACATTCCCATGCACCCACACATGGATTTTTGGTGCTAATCTATATCTACTATCTTTTGCAGGATGGAATTGACATGAAAAACTATGCCTCTTTGAGGTAGGGGTAAAGTTGGAGAAAATATTTATTTTCCCCAAACCTTTTCACCTTTGCACCGCATTGCAGACATACAAAGTGGTGAAGTGTTTAACTTTGTCAAAGTATAGGGTTTTGTGTTGGAAGAGTACCCTTCCAGTATAAAACTTAAGCTTGACATCACGCAAACACCCGTGCACTGTGGTGCAAGGGTGTGTGCATTGGTGCGAGGCAACCTATTGCACGCTAGGACTAGAGAGAGCAACAGCACCTTATCTTAGTAGATATGATGCTGCTGTGTGCTCTCCTTGTCATGCAATGCAGCGCAGCAACTTTGGTTACTGCGCAGCATCGTAAAAACGGAGTTAATTTACCCCTTCATTTCTACAGACCAAGCACTCTTAATACATAATGCCTACTAGTATGGATGGCGTGTGACTTTTACACTCGGTGCAGCTCATTATCTTAAGTAACATTTACTATAAATTGATTTTCACACTTGTATGACTCATTGTCTATGATGTAAAGTCCTCTGGCCGTCTACAGTGGAATGAGGAGCACCATAGGTAAACAAATGTGAAAGCGGGGCTAAGGAGAGATTAGAGGCACCATTGGAGGGGGTAGTGTGGGAATGCGGGGGGGGGTGGGGGGGCGGCACCAACAAAGATTGTTGTAACGGGAGCCACCAATGCTCAAGCTAGCCCTAGCTGGTCGCGTTTTATTTTTTCACTTTTGGGGAATGAACATCTTATTTTTTTTCTTTAAATGGAACCAGAAAGGGAGGAAACCCAGCACAACCCCTTTTGGGAGAGATATGACTTAGAGCAGTCACTCAGTAGAAACGTGGAGGGAGAGATACAGAAAGTCCGGACATGCCTTTTACTCTATTAACCAATTTCCAGTGATCTGGAGCCCTTGGAGACTGGTTGTGAAAGTCCAGGCTTTAAGAGAGAGAGAAAAAGAATGGGAGGGGGGTTAAGGATGAGAGAAAGTGACCAGGGAGGCAGGAGAGAGAGAGAATTGATGGATGGATGGAAAGAGAGGAATCCTGTGAAAAGGACAAGGGATTGGAGCTGGTTTGAACATTTTGGCAAGGGCTGCTTTTGGTTCCAAGGTCCAGCCCTGCTTCCAGCCTCATGGCTTCAGTTCTTGCTCTTCTACCCTAACCCGTCTCCTTCTCATCTCTCATACCCTCATACATTCAGCACTTTTTAAGTGAACTTTAAATGTTGGGGGTGAACTCTGAGAGTAGTGGACCGAGTAAGTGAGTGAAGTGACACACGATCTTCTTTAAATCCATTACTTTTGTGATGTGTCAGGAAAACCGTATCTTCCCCGTGGTGTTGAGTCTCCTGCTTGTAGCAAAATGGTGGATTTTTCAACATAACGATCTCTAAAAATTAGCTTAAGAGTTTTAAGAGTTGCATGGCCGGTCAATGAAATTATGAAAGTGAAGTAACAAATTATGTGACTGGGTTGAGTAAATAATGACGGCTAATTTTGCAAATAAACTTAAATTATATGCACATTATATATTGCAGCGGTATAATTCATGTAAGTTCAGGATTTACGAATTATGCTTGGTACACGAAATACCTAAAATTATGCCATTATGCCTCTTCATGCAATTATGCGCCATTCACAATAAAAATTGGCCACAAGCGTGTCATTCGTGGAATAAATTTACAGCAAACACATTGGAACAACAGAACACGAGCAGCTGTTGTTTGTGGTACTTTGTTTTTCACGCTATTTTTTAGTGTGAAATGTGTCCTTGCGTAAAAATTTACACCGATGCATTTTGCGCCAAAAATATAACACAAAATGACAGATTTGCATTTCGTGTAATGCATATATTTGTGTAATTTTGCCACATTTTTACATAATTATTAAGCCTGGGCAAAGCACTACGCTACGTTCGCGTAGTTTGCGAAGTTTGCGATACTTCGCACTACGCGAATTGCACGTAGCACAGTGCAAACACGCGTAGCGTAGTGCAGCGGTCATTTTTTGCTTGCTCGCGGTCCTCAACGTCAAGTTGGCGACCGTGAGCAAGCAAAATGACATCCCGGCAAGACTTTTTCCTCGTTCGCGATCAGCAACATCAAATTGCCGATCGCGAGCGTGGAAAATAAACCTCCCGGCGAGATTCTCAACGCGGGAGGTCAGGTTTCTCATTGCGAGTGGTCGCGTATGCTCGCGATGAGAAACTACCAGTCCGTGTTGAGAAAGCTGCAGCTCGAGTAAAAATCTACTCGAGCGGCAGAAAACTACAGCTCGCACTGTGCAAGATACCGTTTTCAAAGATTGCACAGTGCCAGATGCTTGTCCGCACTGTGCAATCATTGAAAACGGCATCTTGCACAGTGCGAACAGGGTACTACGCAGTTCGCGAAGTGCTACGCGTAGCTCGCGTAGTGCGAAGTGCACTTTGCGTAGCTACGCATAGCGCTACTTCGCGAACTACGCCCAGGGTTACTAATTATGCGAAAGCAAATGTTGTGATTATTGCACACAACTAATAATGTGGCATTATTAGATAGCTATTTTGACATTTTAATATGTTAATCGAAAAGGGATCCGTCATTCCATCATTCATAATTGTCACCTCGTTAAATATCTGAATACAGAAATCAACAGCTGAGAGTTGAGCAGTTAACTATTGCAAAGTCAGGTCTGGCATTGCATACCTTGTGCAAAGATTTTTTATTTTTGATCCATTTGAGCTTGTCACGACCCTCACCAACCAGTATAAGTATAAATGGCAGGGAGAGATGATTTATGCAGGATCAAGGGAAATCAGGAGAAGGGATTTGGCATAAACAATGGAATACCCTAAACCTAGAAGGAGAAGAACAAGACAGAAGCTGAAGACTAGAGTAGGCTGGAGAGTACTAGGATCTGAATACAGGATTGGACCTGGGTATTGCACACAAAAAAACAAACCTGGGTTCTAGAAACATGGAACAAGGACAGCATAACATAATACAGAAAAGCATACAGACCAAACTAACTAACTGGGAAGGCAATACGGGCACAGAAAACTATAAAAGACAAATAGGCAACTAGAGCAGGTAGTATACAGAAGCAACTAGAATTTATGTAATAATACGCATGCAAACTGAACTGCAAACACGATCAGGACTGGAGGTAGGCAGACTACAAGTGAATATAGGAAAATAAATCTGCATAGAAACATGAACAGGAATAGAATGATTCAGAAAAAACAAGGAAGGTTGGAATACAGGACAAGGACTCAGCACACAAACAACAAGCATTTGCAATGCAATAGGTCTCGCATTTATAAAAGTTTGAGCTATTGGCATTGTAAAATTACAATGCCTTTTATTTATGTTTTGGTTTTAAAACAAATAAAAGGCATTGTCATTTACAATGTCAGTAGCATAAACTCGCATAAAAGCAGTGTGTGGAGTGCAGCAGTGTGCCGCGTGCAGCAGTGTGCGGCGTGCAGCAGTGTGAGGCATGCAGCAGTGTGCGGCGTGCAGCAGTGTGCGGCGTGCAGCAGTGTGCGGTGTGCAGCAGTGTGCGGCGTGCAGCAGTGTTTCGTGTAGCAGTGTGAGGCATGCAGCACTGTGACATGCAGCGGCGTGCAGCAGTGTGCGGCGTGCAGCAGTGTGCTGCGTGCAGCAGTGTGCGGCGTGCAGCAGTGTTTCGTGTAGCAGTGTGAGGCATGCAGCACTGTGGCATGCAGCGGCGTGCAGCAGTGTGCTGCGTGCAATAGTGTGCTGCGTGCAGCAGTGTCGTGCAGCATGCAGCAGTGAGTAATGCAGCAGTGTGCAGCAGTGTGTGGCGTGCAGCAGTGTGCCAGTTGCATCAGTGTGTGCCGTGCAGCAGTGTGTGGCGTGCAGCAATGTTTCATGTAGCAGTGTGTGGCGTGCAGCAGTGTGTGGCGTGCAGCAGTGTGCGGCGTGCAGCAGTGTGCGGCGTGCAGCAGTGTGCGGCGTGCAGCAGTGTGTGGCAGTGTGTGGCGTGCAGCAGTGTGAGGTGTGCAGCAGTGTGTGGCGTGCAGCGGCATGCAGCAGTGTGTGGCGTGCAGCAGTGTGAGGCGTGCAGCAGTGTGAGGCGTGCAGCAGTGTGAGGCGTGCAGCAGTGTGTGGCGTGCAGCAGTGTGAGGCGTGCAGCAGAGACACGTGGAGGGTGAGGACAGACACGTGGAGGGTGGGGAGAGACACATGGAGGGTGAGGAGAGACACGTGTACGGTGAGGAGAGACACGTGTGGAGGGTGAGGAGAGACACATGTGGAGCGTGAGGAGGAGACACCTGTGGAGGGTGAGGAGGAAACACATGTGGAGGGTGAGGAGGAGACACATGTGGAGGGTGAGGCAGAGGGTGAGGAGACACGTGTGGAGGGTGAGGAGAGACACGTGTGAAGGGAGAGGAGAGACACGTGTGGAGGGTGAGAAGAGACATGGAGGGTGAGGAGAGAAACGTGTGGAGGGTGAGGAGCGACACGTGTGGAGGGTGAGGAGAGACACGTGTGGAGGGTGAGGAGAGACGTGTGGAGGGTGAGGAGGGACGTGTGGAGGGTGAGGAGAAACACGTTGAGGGTGAGCAGAGACATGGAGGGTGAGGAGAGACATGGAGGGTGAGGAGAGACACGTGGAGTGTGAGGAGAGACACGTGGAGGGTGAGGAGAGACGTGAAGGGTGAGGAGAGACGTGGAGGGTGAGGAGAGACCCGGAGGGTGAGGAGAGACACGTGTGGAGGGTGAGGTGGAGGGTGAGGAGAGAGACGTGTGGAGGGTGAGGAGAGACGTGTGGAGGGTGAGGAGAGACACATGTGGAGGGTGAGCAGAGACACGTGTGGAGGGTGAGCAGAGACGTGAGGAGGGACACGTGTGGAGGGTGAGGAGAGACACGTGTGGAGGGTGAGGAGAGACACGTGTGGAGGGTGAGGAGAGACGTGTGGAGGGTGAGGAGAGACACGTGGAGGGAGACACGTGTGGAGGGTGAGGAGAGACACGTGGAGGGTGAGGAGAGATGTGGAGGGTGAGGAGAGACACGTGGAGGGTGAGGAGGGTGAGGTGGAGGGTGAGGAGAGACACATGGAGGGTGAGGTGGAGGGTGAGGTGGAGGGTGAGGAGAAACAGAGTTGGAGGGTGAGGAGAGACGGAGGTGGAGGGTGAGGAGAGACGGCGGTGGAGGGTGAGGAGAGACGGAGGTGGAGGTGGAGGGTGAGGAGAGACCGAGGTGGAGGGTGAGGAGAGACCAAGGTGGAGAGTGAGGAGAGACCGAGGTGGAGGGTGAGGAGAGACCGAGGTGGGGGGTAAGGAGAGACCGAGGTGGAGGGTAAGGAGAGACCGAGTTGGAAGGGAATCAGAAGTGGAGGAGAGAGAGAGGTGGAGGGTGAGGAGAGACAGTGGTGGAGTGGGGGGGAGGGGAGGATATCACTTTTACTTCCTCTCCTAGTGTAAGGTAACGCCCCACCCCACAGGCCCTGCCGGGGCCGAGAGCCGATCACTGTTCACATCAGCCGTTACCCGAGACCACTCCGTACTTGTTGGTAAATAGAGGTTCACTATCTGCTGATAATGGGATTCACTTGGGGGGCTGACTTACCTCCTCCACCCCCAGGGCCAACACTGAGAAGGCATCAGAGACCTGGTGCTGCCTATGCTGCAGTACTGCGAGAGAGAGGGATGGGGGGGCGGGCAGAGGAAGAGGAGTGGGGTTAGAGAAGGGACAGGTGGGGAGAGAAAGAGGAGAGAAGGGACAGAGACAGAAAAGGAGCAAAAAAAGAATTAGAGAGAATAAAGAGGAGAGTTGGGGAAAATGAAAACATTACGAGAGAACATGTAGCAAAGAGGTGGAGAGAGAAGATGGGAAAATAAATAAAAAATAAAAAAAACACCCAAAAACTCGTGTGCACCATGTTGACCCTTTTCCATGCAACGTATTCTAAAACGCCATTCGCATTCATACATTCACAGCAAACCTGTTCACAAGAGTGACAGAAAATGTGGTATTAGTGTTACATTTTTGTTTACATCCATACCCGCTCACTTATGCAATTAAAGGCTTCACGACCACACGGTTAAACAAAACGTACTGATTGGCCCTGCCGTGAAGGAGAAACACGTGTTGACACACACTCCCGATCTGTGAAACGTTCACCCCACTTTCTCGAAATTGAAACCAGTGCATGTGTCCGACGAACTTCCTGCCGCTTATCTGAATGCACCAGTGGCAGAAGATAGTCCCCATCTTGCAACAACACAATTAAAGGGAGGCATGTCTGTCTCTCCCCACCGCCACATGTCTCTGAGTCTTACTGTCTCATGCGAGATCTCCCTCTAGGAGACAGCTGACACCGACTCTTCCCCTGAGACAGTACGGGAGATGCGTGTGTGTGCATAGTGTGTGTGTCTATATGTATATATCTGTGTGTGTATGCATGTGTGTGTGTTTGTATGTGTATATGTTTGTGTATGCATGTGTGTGTTGGTGTGCAAGTATGGGTGTGTCATTGTGTTAATTTGTCTTCATGGATGTGTACACATATGTTTGTGTGTATACCTATGTCTGTGTATGCATGTTTGTGTGTATGTATATGTGTTTGAGTATGTTGGTGTGCGTGCTTGTTTATATGTGTATGTGGGGTTGGTGTGTTGGTGCGCATGTATATGCATATGTTTATGCATGTCTGTGTGTGTTTGTATATGTTCATATGTGTGTGTAAATGCATGTGTGTGTTTGTATGTGTGCATAGTTGTGTATGCATGTGATCAGAGGGAAGAGTGCACTTGAGGGCAAAGAGGAAAACATACAGGGAAAAGCACGTGAGGGCAGAGAGAAAAATACAGAGGGAAGAGTCCATGTGAAGGAGGAGAGAAAAATAGAGAGGGAAGAGCTCATGTGAGAGCAAAGCGAAAAAAATACAGAGGGTAGGGCGCATGTTAGACCGGAGCTAAAAACATAGAGGGAAGAGAGCATGTAAGAGCAGAGAGAAAAATATAGAGAGAAGAACACGTGCGAGGGCAGAGAAAAAAATACAGAGCTAAGAGCACATGTGAGAGCATAGAGAAAAAATGCAGAGGGAAGAGTACATGTGAGGGAAGAGAGACAAATACAGGGTGAATATCATGTGTGAGGAAAGAGAGAAAAATAGAGAGGGAAAAGCACATGTGAGGGCAGAGTGAAAATACAGAGGGAATAGCACATGTGAGATCAGAGAGAAAAACATAGAGGGAAGAGCATATGTGAGGTCTAGACGCCTTACACAATTGGCGCCCTGAGCAGCATTTCCTTTTCATGCCCTGGCACAATCAATCTTACATTCTATGTCACGTCACTCAGGAGTACAACCTCGAATGCTAAACACTGACCAATTAAATTACGTGGCAAAACACCAGCCTATTCAGTGTCATGGACCCCAGGGCAAGTAAGTAAATGACCCCCCAACCTCCTCAATATGCTACAGTTATATTAAATACACAAATTATCAGCGTTCGTGGGCCCTGGTGCCACTGCACCTGCTGCACCAATTGAAGAAACGCTCCTGGGCAAAGGTACACAAACAATGAATCAATGACTGCCGACCTACCGGAACCACTGCAAAATGATAAAATAAAAATTCTTTCCACAGAACATTTACGATGGAATGCATAGAGGCGCTGCCATTATAGCATTATTAATAGAAGATCGTTGCTACACGTTTGTTTTTGAAGTGTCGAATTCTAACCTGGAGAGTGAGGATGGTATATTTTAGGAGGACTGAAGAGGCGCATTGCGTGAGATCGCGCTAGCATGCATCACAGCTCACAATCCTCGGACACATTAGGGGCAGCGGAATGTACAACATACAGAAAGTATGTGCATCACCACGTCATTACAAAATTGCAGAAACCTGATGCTTTGGTTAAAACATGGCCACAATGTTATCAACTACTGCAGAAGAAAAGATGGCCAAATGGGAAACGTGTGGAAGGAGAGGAGTTTTCTTGTTTGAGAACAAGGCTGTAAGATTACGACGACATTTAAAAGTCAATTGCTTCACTTAAGGCGAGAGTTTATTATTAAAGTAAATTAAAGGGAGTGGATAAAAATAACCGGTTCCTAGTCGGGAAAGATGGGTCTAATGAAGCAAAGGTGACCCAAACAAGATGGACTTACAAAGGGATTTAAGGACAGTGAAAAGGAATCGAGCAGAGCATCAAAGGGCTGGGTGAGAAGGAAGGGGGGACTGCAAGGAGCAGCTGTGCACGTGCACGCCATCGTGCACTCAAGCCCTAGGCCAGCAAAACCATGTAGCACTTTTGAAAGCCCACTTACAAAATGTCTCTAAGAGACAGCTTTCGCTGTCTCAGCGAGACCTAAAAACAGGACTAGTAAGATGTAGACAGAACATGGAACAATAGAATACAGGACAAACCATTTATATAGACAAGAACAGGATCAGGGACAATCAATCAATCAACTACATAATTTGTAAAGCGCACTACATACCAGTAAGGTTTCAAGGCGCTGGGGAGGGGGGGGGGAGCTGCTGCTATTGGTCGAAGAGCCAGGTCTTGAGTTGTCTCCTGAAGGTCAACAGGTCTTCGGTTTGTCGCAGGTAGAGGGGGAGGGTGTTCCAGGTCTTGGCGGCGCGATGGGAGAAGGATCTGCCTCCGGAAGTAGTTCTCCGGATGTGTGGGACCGTGGCCAGGGTGTAGTCAGCGGAGAGGAGTTTCCTGTTGGGTACGTAGAAAGAGAGTCGACTGTTGAGATAGGCTGGGCCGGTTTTGTGGAGTGCCTTGTGTGCGTGGATCAGGAGCTTGAAGGAGATTTTTTGTCGACGGGGAGCCAGTGCAGGCTCCTCAGGTGGGGGGTGATGTGGTCGCAGCGTGGGACGTTGAGGATCAGGCGTGCCGAGGCGTTCTGGATTCTCTGTAGTCTGTTGATGAGCTTGGACAAGGCTCCCGCGTAGAGTGCGTTTCCGTAGTCAAGTCTGTTGCTGATTACGGCCTGGGTGACTGTTTTCCTCGTGTTTGTCGGGATCCATCTGTAGATCTTGCAGAGCATGCGGAGGGTGTTGAAACAGGTGGAGGAGACTGCGTTGACTTGTTTGGTCATGGAGAGTTTCTAGTCGAGGATGACTCCCAGGTTGCGTGTGTGATCGGTGGGGGCCGGGGGGGACCCCATTGACGTGGGCCACCAAGAGTTGTCCCATGCGGAGGGCTTGGACCAGAGGATGAGGATTTCCATCTTGTCTGTGTTCCGTTTGAGGCGGCTGTCCTCCATCCAGTCTGAGACGGCCTTCATTCCCTGGTGGAGATTGGATTTGGCGGTCAGGGGGTCCTTGGTGAGGGAGAGGATCAGCTGAGTGTCGTCAGCGTAGGAGATTAGGTTGAGGTTGTGCTGTCGGGTGATGCGTGCTAGTGGTGCCATGTAGACGTTGAACAGCGTCGGGCTGAGGGAAGATCCTTGAGGGACGCCGCAGAGGATCTCGGAGGCATCAGATCGGAACGGGGGGAGGCAGACTCTCTGAGTTCTGCCGGAGAGGAAGGAGGTGGTCCAGTCCAGGGCCTTGTCTCGGATCCCTGCGTCGTGGAGGCGCGTGCGTAGTGTGCGGTGGCAGACGGTGTCGAAGGCGGCGGAGAGGTCCAGGAGGATGAGGACCGCTGTCTCGCCATTGTCTAGCAGGATCCTGATGTCGTCTGTGGCGGCGATGAGGGCGGTCTCGGTGCTGTGGTTGCTGCGGAATCCTGATTGGGACGGGTCCAGGATGTTGTTGTCTTCGAGGTGACGGGTGAGCTGGGTGTTTACGATCTTCTCGGTGACCTTTGCTGGGAACGGAAGCTGGGTCGTAAGTTCTTGAGGTCGCTCGGATCCGCCTTGGGTTTCTTCAGTAGGGTGTTGATCTCTGCGTGCTTCCAGTTCTCAGGGAAGGTGGCGGTCTCGAAGGAGAGGTTGATGATTTTGTGCAGGTGAGGTGCGATGGAATTGCTGGCTTTGTTGAAGATGTGGTGCGGGAGAGGGTCGGACGGGGATCCGGAGTGGATTGTTCCCATGGTCTTGATTGTGTCCTAGATGCTCACGTTGGCCCAGGTTGTCAGGGTGTCGTGGGCAGTGGGGTGCAGTGGGTTCGGTGCGGTGTGTTCTGTAGGGGTCGTCCGGGGTCTGAAGCTGTCATGGATGTCGGTGATTTTCCAGTGAAAGAAGGTGGCGAGGGAGTCACACAGGGCTTGCGACGGTGGGATGTCGTTGGCGTTGGAGCTGGGGTTGGAGAGTTCCTTCACGATGGTGAAGAGCTCCTTGCTGTTGTGTGCATTGTTGTCGAGGCGGTCTGTGAAGGAGGTCCTTTTGGCGGTCCTGATGAGGTGGTGGTGGTTGCGGATGGCGTCTTTGTGGGCAGTGTGGCTGTCTGGCGTCTTGTCCCTGTGCCATATGTTTTCCAGTTTCTGACAGGTTCGTTTTGAGTCGAGGAGTTCGGGGGTGAACCAGCTGACTCTTCTGCTGGTGTCTCTGCTGGTGGGGTTTGTCAGCGGGGCGACGGTGTTGGCGCAGTCGTTCATCCAGCGTTCGAGGGTGAATGCACCTTCATCGGGGTTGGTGGGGTTCGTCGGAGGGTTGTGTGCGAGGCTTGTCTGTAGTTGTTCTTGGGAGGCTTTGCCCCAGCCGCGGCGGGGGGGTCTGTAATGTGCGGTGGTGTGTGAGGGGTTTCCAGAAGGAGAAGTGGATGCAGTGGTGGTCTGTCCAGGTGAGTTCGGAGGCGTGGCTGAAGGTGTCGTGGGGGCTTGAGGAGAAGATGGCATCTAGCGTGTGGCCAGCGATGTGGGTCGGCGTTGTGACGAGCTGTTTCAGTCCGAGGTTGGCGAGATTGTCGATCAGGGTGGAGGAGTTGCTGTCGTTGTTGTTCTCCAGGTGATAGTTCAGGTCTCCGAGGAGTATGTAGTCGGTGGAGGTCAGTGCATGCGTGCTGATGAGGTCCGCGATGGAGTCGCAGAATTGTGCTTGGGGTCCTGGCGGTCTGTAGACGAGGGTGCCTCTTAGGGTGGTCTTGGGGTCCGTGTGGATCTGGAAGTGCATGGGTTCGGCGGTGCTGAGGGTGTCATAGGTGTTTGTTGAAACCCAATGGTGTTTTTGTGGACGATGGCGATTCCTACTCCAGCCCTGTTGGTGCGGTCTCTGCGGGTGATCTTGTACCCGTCTGGGATGGCTATGGCGATATCTGGCGAGGAGGTTTCGTTCATCCAGGTCTCGGTCAGGAAGGCGACGTCCGGTGATGTGGTGTCGAGTAGGTCCCAGAGTTCGACGGCATGTTTGTGTGCGGAGCGGGTGTTGATCAGGGTGCATCTTAGCTGGTTGGGTTCCGTCGCGGCAGGCGTCTTGGCGCTTTCGAGGCAGGAGAAGCTGCAGTTCCGGCAGATGAAGGGGCCGTGGGTGCGCCTCGGGGCGGCTTTGCAGCGGGTGTGGGTCCTTCCTGGGTTGAGAGCGAAGAGGGTGTTGGTGTCGTAGCAGAGGCGGCGGTCCTTGTGGCTGCTGCGGGGGCCAGGGGTACTGGCGCTGGATGCGGTCCAGGCACGGACGGGTGCAGACGGGCTTGCCTTAGGCGCGCCAGTGGTGCGCCTGCTGCGCGCGGCCGCCATATATGGGGAGGTGGGGAGGGAGGAGCAGCTGGGAGGCGAGGGACAGGGGAGCGATTGGGTGCGGAGGGGGCGGGGCCGCAGGGCAGGCAGTGGCAGGGACGAGACCGGCGAGGAGACCGCCTCGGGGCACGGACCTGAGGACAGGGCACAGAAGATACAAGGCACAAAATCAGAGGGGCACACAATTATAAGAGCACACAGTCAGAGGAGCACAGAGGTCAGTGGTACAGAAAAGAAGGGGCACAGAACCAAGCGGCGAGCGGGGGGCAGAGGGGCACAGAGGAAGGAGTGGGCAGACAGGCAACACGGTAACAGGCGCAGCGGAACGAACCTTAGGCCAACACTGGCCACCAGCGATGAGGCGCAGGTGGAAGCCTGCGGGTGGTGGAGGGCCTCGAATCACTGGCAGCAGCAGAGACAGCGGGGGTGACGGCGGAGCTGCAGCGGGGGGGGAGCGACCTACCAGGAAGGTCAAGGGTCGCTCTCCTCACCATGCAGCGGCTGCCATATATAGGGAGGTGTGGAGGGAGGAGCAGCTGGGAGGCGGGAGGTGAGGGACGGGGAGCGAATGGGTGAGGAGGGGGCGGGGCTGCAGGGGAGGCAGCGGCGGGGACGAGACCGGCGATGAGACCGGCGCGGGGCACGGACTCGAGGAGGGGGCACAGAAGATACAAGGCACAAAATCAGAGGGGCACACAATTATAAGAGCACACAGTTAGAGGGGCACAGAGGTCAGTGGTACAGAAAAGAAGGGGCACAGAAGCAAGCGGCGAGCGGGGGGCAAGGGGGCACAGAGGAAGGAGTGGGCAGACAGGCAACGCGGTAACTGGCGCAGCGGAATGAACCTTAGGCCACCACTGGCCACCAGGGATGAGGCGCAGGTGGAAGCCTGTAGGTGGTGGAGGGCCTCGAATCACCGGCAGCAGCAGAGACAGCGGGGGTGACGGCGGAGCTTCAGCGGGGGGGGGGAGCCCCTACCAGGAAGGTCAAGGGTCGCTCTCCTCACCGCGCAGCAGTCGCCAAATATGGGGAGGTGGGGAGGGAGGAGCAGCTGGGAGTCGGTAGGCAAGGGACGGGTGAGCGAATGGGTGCAGAGAGGGCGGGGTCGCAGGGGAGGCAGCAGCGGGGACGAGACCGGCAAGGAGACCGCCTCGGGGCACGGACCTGAGGACAGGGCACAGAAGATACAAGGCACAAAATCAGAGGGGCACACAATTATAAGAGCACACAGTCAGAGGAGCACAGAGGTCAGTGGTACAGAAAAGAAGGGGCACAGAACCAAGCGGCGAGCGGGGGGCAGAGGGGCACAGAGGAAGGAGTGGGCAGACAGGCAACACGGTAACAGGCGCAGCGGAACGAACCTTAGGCCAACACTGGCCACCAGCGATGAGGCGCAGGTGGAAGCCTGCGGGTGGTGGAGGGCCTCGAATCACTGGCAGCAGCAGAGACAGCGGGGGTGACGGCGGAGCTGCAGCGGGGGGGGAGCGACCTACCAGGAAGGTCAAGGGTCGCTCTCCTCACCATGCAGCGGCTGCCATATATAGGGAGGTGTGGAGGGAGGAGCAGCTGGGAGGCGGGAGGTGAGGGACGGGGAGCGAATGGGTGAGGAGGGGGCGGGGCTGCAGGGGAGGCAGCGGCGGGGACGAGACCGGCGATGAGACCGGCGCGGGGCACGGACTCGAGGAGGGGGCACAGAAGATACAAGGCACAAAATCAGAGGGGCACACAATTATAAGAGCACACAGTTAGAGGGGCACAGAGGTCAGTGGTACAGAAAAGAAGGGGCACAGAAGCAAGCGGCGAGCGGGGGGCAAGGGGGCACAGAGGAAGGAGTGGGCAGACAGGCAACGCGGTAACTGGCGCAGCGGAATGAACCTTAGGCCACCACTGGCCACCAGGGATGAGGCGCAGGTGGAAGCCTGTAGGTGGTGGAGGGCCTCGAATCACCGGCAGCAGCAGAGACAGCGGGGGTGACGGCGGAGCTTCAGCGGGGGGGGGGAGCCCCTACCAGGAAGGTCAAGGGTCGCTCTCCTCACCGCGCAGCAGTCGCCAAATATGGGGAGGTGGGGAGGGAGGAGCAGCTGGGAGTCGGTAGGCAAGGGACAGGTGAGCGAATGGGTGCAGAGAGGGAGGGGTCGCAGGGGAGGCAGCAGCGGGGACGAGACCGGCAAGGAGACCGGCGCAGGGCACGGACTCGAGGAGGGGGCACAGAAGATACAAGGCACAAAATCAGAGGGGCATACAATTATAAGAGCACACAGTCAGAGGGGCACAGAGGTCAGTGGTACAGAAAAGAAGGGTCACAGAAGCAAGTGGCGAGCGGGGGGCAGGGGGGCACAGAGGAAGGAGTTGGCAGACAGGCAACGCGGTAACAGGCGCAGTGGAACGAACCTTAGGCCACCACTGGCCACCAGGGATGAGGCGTAGGTGAAAGCCTGCGGGTGGTGGAGGGCCTCGAATCACCGGCGGCAGCAGAGACCGCGGGGGTGACGGCGGATCTGCAGCGGAGGGGGAGCGACCTACCAGGAAGGTCAAGGTTCGCTCTCCTTACCGCGCAGCGGCCGCCATATATGGGGAGATGGGGAGGGAGGAGCAGCTGGGAGGCGAGGGACGGGGGAGCGAATGGGTGCAGAGGAAGCGGGGACGCAGGGGAGGCAGCGACGGGGACGAGACCAGCTAGGAGACCGGCGCTGGGCACGGACTCGAGGAGGGGGCACAGAAGATACAAGGCACAAAATCAGAGGGGCACACAATTATAAGAGCACACAGTCAGAGGGGCACAGAGGTCAGTGGTACAGAAAAGAAGGGTCACAGAAGCAAGCGGCGAGCGGGGGGCAGGGGGGCACAGAGGAAGGAGTGGGCAGACAGGCAACGCGGTAACAGGCGCAGTGGAACGAACCTTAGGCCACCACTGGCCGCCAGGGATGAGGCGCAGGTGGAAGCCTGTGGGTGGTGGAGGGCCTCGAATCACCGGCAGCAGCAGAGACAGCGGGGGTGTCGGCGGAGCTTCAGCGGGGGGGGGGAGCCCCTACCAGGAAGGTCAAGGGTCGCTCTCCTCACCGCGCAGCGGTCGCCAAATATGGGGAGGTGGGGAGGGAGGAGCAGCTGGGAGTCGGTAGGCAAGGGACGGGTGAGCGAATGGGTGCAGAGAGGGCGGGGTCGCAGGGGAGGCAGCAGCGGGGACGAGACCGGCAAGGAGACTGGCGCAGGGCACGGACTCAAGGAGGGGGCACAGAAGATACAAGGCACAAAATCAGAGTGGCACACAATTATAAGAGCACACAGTCAGAGGGGCACAGAGGTCAGTGGTACAGAAAAGAAGGGTCACAGAAGCAAGCGGCGAGCGGGGGGCAGGGGGGCACAGAGGAAGGAGTGGGCAGACAGGCAACGCAGTAACAGGCACAGTGGAACGAACCTTAGGCCACCACTGGCCACCAGGGATGAGGCGCAGGTGGAAGCCTGCGGGTGGTGGAGGGCCTCGAATCACCGGCGGCAGCAGAGACCGCGGGGGTGACGGCGGAGCTTCAGCGGGGGGGGGAGCCCCTACCAGGAAGGTCAAGGGTCGCTCTCCTCACCGCGCAGCGGTCGCCAAATATGGGGAGGTGGGGAGGGAGGAGCAGCTGGGAGTCGCTAGGCAAGGGACGGGTGAGCGAATGGGTGCAGAGAGGGCGGGGTCGCAGGGGAGGCAGCAGCGGGGACGAGACCGGCAAGGAGACTGGCGCAGGGCACGGACTCAAGGAGGGGGCACAGAAGATACAAGGCACAAAATCAGAGTGGCACACAATTATAAGAGCACACAGTCAGAGGGGCACAGAGGTCAGTGGTACAGAAAAGAAGGGTCACAGAAGCAAGCGGCGAGCGGGGGGCAGGGGGGCACAGAGGAAGGAGTGGGCAGACAGGCAACGCAGTAACAGGCACAGTGGAACGAACCTTAGGCCACCACTGGCCACCAGGGATGAGGCGCAGGTGGAAGCCTGCGGGTGGTGGAGGGCCTCGAATCACCGGCGGCAGCAGAGACAGCGGGGGTGACGGCGGAGCTGCAGCGGGGGGAGAGCGACCTACCAGGAAGGTCAAGGGTCGTTCAGGACAGGAGAATAACTAAAGAATCAAGATAGGTACGGGCAAATCAAAAACAATGTGCAAGCACAAAAACTAGTAACAAGACTTCAAACAGAGCAACACGTTAAACCAGGTTCACAAAGTATCTCAGCAGTAAAACGATTGGCAAATCCCCAAGTGCTGAGTTTACAGGAAAGAAATAACTGGCACGTCAGAGAGGGAGCACAAATGCAAGGAGAGAGTCAAGTGAAAGCAATTAGTCAGGTGTTGGGAAGCAGAGCTCTGCCAGGAGAGGCAAGACTACACTGGGACATGGAGAAGGAAAGACTAGAGTAGTCAGAAACCACAAGAAGTGGTACCGGAGAACCAGGAACAGAGTACAGATCACAGCTGTATCAGTGGAAACACAGAAAAGCGATAAGTATGGGCCTGTAAATTAGTAGCACCCAGGAACCATGATAACAAGCAGAGGTCCACCTCCAGGAAATGATACAGGTATGAGTTTGAGAAGAGAGAACTATATAGACCACAATAAATCAAAATGGTGATGTGGAAACCAGGACTGACATGAGACGTGGAGCTACGTGTGCAATGCACCAGAGTGTGTCTTCTGCTAAACTGGTATGAAGCCAGGATCCCATGGGGGCCCACATGAGCACCACCGGGTGGCAGGATGGCAGAATCAAGGCAGAGCTAGAAAAATGTTTTATTAAAACGTAAATACCATGCAGCACATATTGGATTATGTGACAGGAGCGACACAATCAAATTTATACAGAAAAAGTCATTGAAGCGAATGTTGTCAGTGGCCTGGCAGCAAGTATTACTGGCAGTGAAGAAAATACCATCCTTCCTGCAAGGTCACACAACCTATCTTTTTTCAAAATATTTTTTAACGTTTCTTCACTTTACTTTGAACCCTTTCACCTACGTGCTAAGTGATCATATCTTATGAGTAAGACTCTGTGTGGAAGGGGCAAGGTGAATAAATCCCAAACTATACAGTTCACACAGCCATGGCCACACACAGCAGAGACACGCCTCACAGAATATCACAGCTTTCCCTTAGCTCAATTGTCCAGGATCAGACAGAGTACAGGTTACCCCAATCTTACACCTTGAGGGATCAGACAAAAATAGTTAAAATATCACAGCAACTCTGAGTCTATGGATAGTAAAATGCCTCCACACAAGTCATGAATGAACAAACAATAGCGCTAAGGGTCAGGATTTCTGGTACCGAAAAACCAAAATTAACAAGAAGCCTCCCAAACTCGACAGCGGTTCAAGTGTCAGCTTTGAAGATAATCCTGAAATGCATTAATTTTGTCTGATGACCATGAAATATTCTCTCAGTCGCCCATCAATTATACAATAACTCAATATTCAAGCACTTTTTTCTTGAGCTGATTGCTTATTTGCATGCGTTTCTTTAATATCTTAAATGTGACACAACACACTTCTATCAATTCCATTCTAGTCTATTATTTTATTCATTTTTTAAATGTTGTAATTATCCACAACCATGTGCTACCATGATTAATGTGAAATTTTAAATGTCATTTGAGCATTAAAAAAGACTCATATTAAAATGTATGAGGCGCTTAACATATATCTACTGGCAAATTTATTTGGACCCCACTTTCAGCAGTGCTTAAAGTGTCTCCCCCATTAGTTAAGGTAATTAAGGTTATTTTGTTTGAAATACCAGCTTGTCAGTTTCTAAAAATGCAGACATTTTCCCAAGGATATAAAATTTTCACTTTGGATAATTTAACTCACTTACCCAAAATAGAAGCTTTTAATTTTCACCAAGCACTCACAGACACTGCGGTCACGCATTGAAAGATTATGCCTTTCATGTCCATTTAGTATCATTATATACCAGCAATATCCAATATGTGGAAAGGATTTAACTCCCAGTATGTAGGAGATAGCTATAATTATGTCAAGAATGATCACTACTAGTCAAGATGGGCCTCTGTTATGCCAAGGATTGCCAGAATATATAGCTGATGTGCCACTGTTAAACAAGGGTAGCCATAATGTTGACAAGAATGCTCACAGTATTGTTATTCTTTTTATTCGAGCATCATTATTTTTGACAGCCTGCATGTCTATAAAAACACCAACAAACATGTCCCCTGCAGCCTACCATTTGTCAAGAATAACCATCATGTTACTACCAATGCCCAAATATATTTCACTGGTGGGTCACCATAACATCATGTACAGACAGCAAGCTGCCAAGAATTCCCACACATATATGTAGCTATATCTGAGTATATATATATATATATATATATATATCTCGCTCCAAGGTTTTTCCTCTCTCCCGTCCGGGAAGAAGATAGCTGCACTCGCGGGTTAGGTTGGTAACCAGTTTTTTATTTAGCGCTTCACAAACGCGTTTCGGGTCTTCCCTTCGTCAGTGTGTTGTATGACAGATACAGCGCGGCGCCATTTTATATACAAAAAATACATCACAATCACCATTACGGTCACTTGAAAGTAAGGAAGGACTTCTGCCACATAGTTTCTATGGGCGCCATCTTTCAATATACATATATCGTATTTACACTTGTTTGTCAATAAAGTTTTATACAATATTTACAAAGATGTTTTTCAACATGATTCATTCTGTGTCAAGTGTAATTCATGATTGGTTAAATCCTAATGAAATTCATATCTCGCCGTGGATCGGCATTGGTGGTTCCATCGAACCACCCTATTCCTCCTCACTTTCTTTTATCTCGCCGTGTATCGGCTAAAACCCTGGAGTGTGTGTATTTTATTAAGAGGTATATACAGTGTCTATCACTCTCATTTGTCACCTAGACCCCCAGGTGCACCGTTAACTCTTCATTGCTATTCAAACCTTAAGACACGGGGCACCACCGTGTGAGCAGCACCCGCCAGCGAGTGAATCCGTTTCCAAAGGTGCGTTGGAGCAGTCATATATACAGCAGGCGAGGGAAATTGAATACGGCAAGTGATTGAATTACTGAGCAACTTTGCGGCGATAAAATGAAGGGGACAGGAGTGGCGCTACGAAAAATACCGATTGGGACACAATAAATTAGGTATTGCTGCATTGTGGGAAACTGAGGCCACCGGTTCCCTGAAAGACACACCCTTGATAAGAAAATGTCACCAATCAGAGTTGACATGAGCCGCACCAATGAGGAAAGACACTGTTGCTTTTA
Source organism: Triturus cristatus (assembly GCF_964204655.1). NCBI lineage: Eukaryota > Metazoa > Chordata > Amphibia > Caudata > Salamandridae > Triturus > Triturus cristatus. Next base: position 566,102,713 of record NC_140590.1, read on the forward strand.
TAAGAAACCCCAAGCTGTGTTTGAAACATTGATTTTTCTGTACTGATGAAGGCCGATGCCGAAATGCTTTTACAATGAATAAATCTTACTTGAATTCCCGAGAGTGCTCCGAAGGTTCGTATCGTAGTTGTTGTGCAACAATGACGGACTCACCCCCCGTCCGGAGGCACCCGCTGTGAGTTCGATGGCGTGGGTGAAGCGAGGAATTGATTTATGTTCGCCGTCTGAACCACTGCAAGCAGGAACAGCGCCAAACCGAAAGGACGTGGATTATGCAAATCCAAGGTAAACTGCCATGAGAGTGTTACCTGCGCTATTCCCGTGAAGTCCATATGCAGCAGGCGAGGGAAATTGAATACGGCAAGTGATTGAATTACTGAGCAACTTTGCGGCGATAAAATGAAGGGGACAGGAGTGGCGCTACGAAAAATACCGATTGGGACACAATAAATTAGGTATTGCTGCATTGTGGGAAACTGAGGCCACCGGTTCCCTGAAAGACACACCCTTGATAAGAAAATGTCACCAATCAGAGTTGACATGAGCCGCACCAATGAGGAAAGACACTGTTGCTTTTATAAGAAACCCCAAGCTGTGTTTGAAACATTGATTTTTCTGTACTGATGAAGGCCGATGCCGAAATGCATTTACAATGAATAAATCTTACTTGAATTCCCGAGAGTGCTCCGAAGGTTCGTATCGTAGTTGTTGTGCAACAATGACGGACTCACCCCCCGTCCGGAGGCACCCGCTGTGAGTTCGATGGCGTGGGTGAAGCGAGGAATTGATATATATATATATATATATATATATATATTATCTACTGGCAGTCGCCAGTAGATAGTTATAGTTAGGATCGTGTTTCCATAGGAAATCTCAAAATTCTATTTTGAATAACTTTGGCGCCGGTTGACGAATCCTCGCGAATTTTTCAAAACTAATGGGGCGCTCCGCTCAGCTCCTACCCTGAAAGTCTCGGGGTGATTCGTCAAGGGGGGGCGAGAAAAAAGGGGGGTTCCAAAACGCGTTTTCCCAATGCATTTTTCCATAGGACCTTTAGTCGAAGGTACAGCCCGAACGGCTGAACAGAATTACTTGAAATTTGGCAGAGAGGTAGTCCTCAGGTCAGAGAAGTGCCTTTTGCAGGTCTGGTGTCAATCTGTTTGGTATTTCCTGAGAAAATAGCATTTAAAAACATATGAATATCTATACGCGCGCACCATGCGCGCTCGGTGCCGTGCGCGAGCGAAATTCTGATTGGTTGATAGATGTCAGTAAACATTCGAATCGGTCGAAATCAGGAAGTGTCGGCCGCCATTTTGTCTGTCGCACTGAAAAGGAAAGGTGGAAAACGTGAAAAGGGGGCAGGGAAGAGAGTTCCTGACCCCCTAGCCTTTGTCAGGGGGTCACAGAAGGACCCCCAAAGGCAAAAAAACATTTTATTTTTTTGGAAAAAAATTGCGTGCGCCCAAAGCGCGTGCACGGTGCCCGAAGCGCACCGTGCGGTGAAAAACCTTGAAAAGAAAAAAAAATGTAATAAATACATAACTTAGCATTTAAAAAACGTACAAATTCACTTAAAAAACCATAGGTTTCACACACGTTATAGTTAGGAATTAGTATTTGAAAAACCTTGCAAATTCACTTAAAAACCATAGGTTTCACACAGGTTATAGTTAGGTGGATATTTCACTCGTAAAAAACCAATGAAATTCCCCCGTTATAGTTAGTTCAGATAACTATAACTCGCGCGACCGCCATTCTATCACAAGGATGATGTCATCAGTGATGTCATGAGTGATGCCACTGACCATGTCATGAGTGATGTAATATGTGACGTCATGAGCAGTGGATTGCGGGCGCACGAGTTATAGTTATCTGAACTAACTATAACGGGGGAATTTCATTGTTTTTTTACGAGTGAAATATCCACCTAACTATAACCTGTGTGAAACCTATGGTTTTTTAAGTGAATATATATATAGCTGTATCTATCTCTCTCTCTCGATATATATATATATATATATATATATATATATATATATATATATATATATATATAACTTTCAACAGTCCTGTCTTCTTCCTTGGTTAACAGGTACAGACCACAAAGTGCCAAGCAAAATGTGACGTGCTTAATTTATTTTTCCACGGTCAGCATAACGTTTCGGCTGTTGACACACAGCCTTGATCACATGACCCCCCAGTGACGCACATGATTTATATACAACTCGTGATTGGATGTTGTCAGTTACAACTGCGTTTTGAATAAAGATAGAGCTAAACAAAATACTTCAAATGCAGAAATACTTGTTAAAATCCATAAATATATAAATAATTCTAAAAAATCATCATGGTTAAATACATAGTCATAAGTATTATGATAAAATTCTTAAATTATAAAATAATATCATTTGGTATGTAAGACTAATAATAAGAAAAGCCTACATTGCCGGGTACCTTTGATGCCATAGTGACACGATATGATCCCTGTTGCATGAATTACGCTCTGATAAACTATTATTCCAAAAAACACGTCGTAACTTGCCAACTTAAAGTGCAAATGCTCAAATTGTTGTCTCACAAATAGACATAGTGCAAAAGTAATATTAATCCCATACATATTGATGAAAAACTTCATATTACATCCTAAATCACGATAATAGTAAAAATTGGTGCTAAAAAAGTGATAAAAAACTAAACACATCACACATATTCTTGTGATGCTCAAAAACTAACAGTTCCTATTATGATATACATGATCTATTCATTGGATAAAAATGAAAACATTACATCCAATAAAAAATCCTCATGATTTCATATTCAAGCCAAAACCAGTCTTCTTTACAGATATGATCCCCCAGATCTAAAATTCTTAATAAAAATAGGTTTTAGAATTCTTAAGAAAATGACTCAGGTTATCCCTACAATAAATACAGGAAAGTTGATACACAAAAGAAGTAAAAGATCCCATAAAAGTACTTTCATAAAAAATTGTGTAAATCTTCTCCTGTATTTAATCCCTTCGGAATTCTAGTATCTAAGAGAAGAATATATTTAGATTCCAACTGTCTAAGTTGTTTTTCTCTATTGCCGCCTCTTACATTCTTTTTTACAGAGTCAATTACATAAAAGCATAAGTCATTTAAGTTTTTATTGTGGGCTAATTTAAAATGACGAGCTACCGGATAAGTATCATCGGAATTGACTATTGCTCTTAAGTGTTGCAGGAGACGATTGAATACTTGTAACTTAGTACTGCCTACATATTTCATTTTACAAGTACATTCCAAAACGTATACTGCATAATCTGTGCGGCAAGTAAAAAGACTTTGAATTTTAATAGGATTCTTCTCAAATACACTTGTATATTCAGTAGTGTTGATGCCAAACTTGCATGCCCTGCATGAAATACATTTGTGGAACCCAGATTTATTAGATAGCCAGTTGGTGGAGTTGATAACCTCAGGATTAGATTTGACTAGTGCATCTCTCATTGAGGGCGCTCTTCTAAACGTAATGAGAGGATTAGTCGGAAGTAGGGGGGCTAAGGTTATGTCCGTTTTTAATAGAGGCCAATGCTTTGTTATGATACCCCTTATTTTCCTTTCTTCTACATTGTATGTAGTTATAAGTCTAACTCCACCTTGGCTATTGGGTAGACCCTCATCCTCTTTTCTTTGGCTCTTTTTTTTGGATGTAGCAGTAGTGTTTAGACACTCCTCTCTAGTGTGGCTATTAGCCTTGTCTTTGGCCTGTATTAACTCTTTTAAATGGTAGCAACGAGCCAAAAATCTCACTAGGGCCTCTTCTTGGCATTTTCCCAAATCTATATCAGAACTACATATTCTACGCATACGTAGAAATTCTCCGTAGGGTATGCTTTTAATAAGGTGACCTGGGTGAGCACTGCTAGCGTGAAGGATTGAGTTCCCTGCTGTCGATTTCCTATATAGCCTAGTCTGAATTCCATTATCCCTAATGAAGATTTCTACGTCCAAAAATTGGACAGAGGACTTATTGATATCAGCAGTGAATTTCAAATTTAAATTGTTCTGGTTAATTACATTAATAAATGTTTCCACAGTCTCTTGGGTACCCTTCCATATCATGCAGATGTCGTCAATAAAGCGCCAAAATCTAATTACATTCGTATCATAAGTTGTTTTGTGGGTGCCTCTGAGGACATGTTCCTCCCACCATCCAACATGTAGGCAGGCATATGATGGGGAAAAACATGCCCCCATGGCTACTCCTCTCTGTTGCTGATAAATCTCCTTATTAAACAGGAAGTAATTATTTTCTAGACATATTTGTATCATCCGCAATATCATAACATTGTGCTGACAATAGTTAATATTGCGCTTCTCCAAGAAATATTTAACAGCATTGAGCCCATTAGCATGATGGATACTGGTATATAGGGTACAAATGTCCATAACCACTAACACATAATCATCTTCCCATTTAACTTCCTTCAATTTAGATAAAAAATGTCCTGTATCTTTTATAAAAGAAAGTAAATTCTCCACTGATTCATGTAAAAAATGATCCACATATTTCGATATGGGTTCCAGGAGACTCCTTTGGGCCGAAATAATCGGTCGTCCTGGAACCGGCACTACCTGTTCATGAATCTTAGGGATAAAATAAAGAGTCGGTGTAACCGGGAATTCATTTTTCAGGTAACCCAATTCCTGCTTGTTCAGAAGGCCATCTCTTTTCCATTGATTTAGTTCTTTAAAAACATTTTCTTTTAAGTTCCTAATGTCCATAACTGAGCCCTTTCTATAGCATGAAATGTCATCCAAATGTCTTTTAGCTTCTTCCATGTACAGTGTGCGTGGCCAAATAACAATATTGCCTCCTTTATCGGCCTTGTTGATGATTAAATTTGAATTGCTCCTCAATTTTTTCATTAGTTTCGCATATTGTGCTTCCATGTATTTGTATCTCTTTTGTTTGCGAGATGACATGAATTGTAGTGTTTTCAATTCTTCCACTACTATATCATTGAAAGTGTCAATAGCGTCTTTAGGCATGAGTGGTATAAATGTCGAAGGAGGTTTAAAATGGCTTTTGCATGGTAGGTTACTTATTATGCCCATGGATGTCAAATTGTCCTGAGTAGTACTTATGTTGTTTTCTTCATCTGTAGATAAGGCATGTATTGTTTTAAGGATACCTGCGTCTGCTACTTGAAATCTGTTCGTGGGTTGTTGCAATAGAGAAATACTTGATGCTTGCTCTTGTACTTTATTAAGCTTAAAATATTTTTGTAATTTTAATTTGCGAATAAATTTGAAAACATCAATCCGCGTTTGTATGTAGTTGAAACTGTTGCGAGGGCAAAAAGACAAACCCAAAGATAGTAGCTGGGATTCTGCTCTAGAGAGCTCCATGTCCGATAGATTTACCACCGTGTTGTCCGGGGTTGTGGGTGTAGAATTTATATTTACCACTTCTTTCCCCTGCCTCTCTTGGCGAAGCCTCGACCTCTTGCATTTCCTCCTTTGTTTGCGCCGCTCGTTTTTGCTGATGCATCTTTTTGCTGTATCCGCGGCCTTAAGGTTTGTCTTCGGTCCTCTACTAAAAAACCCAATTCTTCTGAGGGTGAGTAGTTTGCCACTGTTTGCATTGATGTAGTATTTATGGTTTCTCCATCTTCTGAATCAATACTACTGGTCGCTGGACTGTAATCCACATCTGATGCCTCATTGTCAGTGACTTTCTGAACTGAAACTGTAGGGGTTTTTTCCACTAATGCTTGTCTCTTTACTGTGTCGTACTTACGGGCAAATGTGAAGATTCTCCCTGTTTCATAGTCGCGTTTATCTCGGGCAAATTTGAATTGTTTGCGAGTTCTTATGGTTTCTTCATATTTTGCCAACCGACTATTAATTTAATCTCTACTCTTTTTTACATAGTCTTGATTCTGATGTTGATCTAAATCCTGATTAAGTTGCTTATATATATATATATATATATTTATGATAGAATTCGAGGCTGAGAGCTCCCAGCTAATTGTGCTAGAGCTGTGCAAACTGCTTCCTTGTCTCCCATTGGGAGACACTGAAAACATGAGCTACTCCTGAGCAGTTGCTGCTTCAGTGCTTTTATTTCATGTAGCGGTAAAAATGATGCGTTTTGACCCACATGCGTCTTGATCACATTTGTCACTGAAATGCCATCATAATGGTACAAATGGTCAGGATGTCACATGAAATACTCATACATTTGGCACTGGCGGTCACCATTATATCATGGATACATCTCATCGACTGGAATGTACAATGTGTGTCACCAAGGTGCCATCATTATGTCTGGGATTGCCAGCTTGTAACAAAGAATGCAACAATATGTCGCTGATGGTCCACCATTATGTGAGAAACAGCAAGCAATCAACTAGACTGCACAGAATTCTCCTGAAGGGGCCACATTTATGGAAGAGATAGCCAGCAAATCAACAATAATGACCATAAATAAGTTATGAATGTGCATCTTTAGGTACTGATGAAGTGCCCGTGACCCCAGGAACAAACACAGATATATGCACCCATTTGCTCATACACGCACACACGCACACTCTCACTTTTTCTCTCTCACACACACACATACACTCGCACGTCCACACACACACACTATCATGCCCATGGCATTCACAGACGAGATGCACACACACGCAGACACACACACACTAAAAGATGCACAAACATAGAACTCTTGGCCCCAAACCATCCTCTAACCAACCTCCTGGTAGCAGCGGAGATGCTAACGCCACCTTCCTTCCTGCATGTGTCATCCCCTCAGGCAGCAGCTGGTGGTGGTCGGAGGATAGAACTGCGAGCCACATGGTGTTAGGCCTCTGCCCAGCATAGGTGATGGAGAGCCGCTAGCTGCAATCTTTCACCTCATGAGCCCTGAGGAGGCCTATCACATATATGAAATGGGCCGAGACGGCAAGGGGACAAGAAGGAGATTTAGGGCAGATGCCATGGATTACCATTTCAAGGGTTTGAATCAGTTAGAAACGAGCACCAGCTCCAGATAGTGTGGCCAAGCAATCATTTCCCAGGTGGAGGTTGGGCTGGCTTGGAGGCTCCACCTTTCCCACATTGCCATAGGCTGTCTCGGGATCAGTGAACTCATTGATCCCACACCAATCAGGCCCTGACAATGTGAGAAAAGTGGAGTTGAAATGTGGATTGAGACTATAACAGAGGTCTTCAAACTTTTTGATGCCGATACCCCAATGCCAAAACATTTAGGCGAAGGACCCCCTCCTGACAAAAATTTCTAGAACCTGGTACTCCTCATCATTGACAACCATCAACAACCATAAACGCCCCCAATTCCCATGGCAAATCATTTTTACGGTGGGGAAAAATATTAAACAGTGTTCAGCAAACCAAAGGTTTGTGGTCCACTTTGGATCAGTGTCAGAGGCTTACCACACAGTTCAAACAAAAAGTCTCCAAAAAGTATTGCCCAAAAATGCACAATGGCACTCTATTTTTCACAACGAAGCATAATTTGATAAAACTTATTTGGATGATAACACTTTTCTGTACTAATGTGATGGGTGTGCCTGTTTTTCTTCAGAGAGTCTGTCAATATGTGATTGTACCAGTTTAACGGGCAAATATAGTAGTAAGCAACAAAAAGGTGACCAGTCCAGCTTTTCAAAGCGCCTTCTACTGTGTGGCAATACGTGTTTCTGCTTTTTAGTAACTTTTGAACCTTTTGAGGCACATACAATTTTTTTTGTGTTAAAATCAGGAGATTATATGGCAGATAATGGATTATGTGGCAAATGCAGCAAATAGATAATTATGTGAAAATCGCCGCGGCCGCACAATCACATAATTCCAGTGACCCTGGGAATAATGGCTGTAATGCATAGGCTGCAACTCTAATGCACGGCATCCGAGGAGAACCATATTATATTTCATGGTATGCTGATGGCTTAGCTTTTACAGCTGCATGGAACTGGAGTTTGCTGAACATCATTCATCATAAATAAAACATGCCATTTACAACAATTAATGATGAACTGTAAGGTCCAAGTAGGAAGCTTTCTTTAATTCCAGGGGAGGAAGTGGTCCCTCAATCTTCTTTCACAGTGTTTTTCTTAAAGGTTTTTATTTTTAACATTATGAAAACAAATGCTTCTATGTTAGCAAAAACTGACTCATGGCTATATTAGTTTGCTGCTGTTGCTGACTACATTCATGTTTGAGGAGGGCTAGAGGGCCTTGAGAGTGTAAGCGTGGGGACGGGGTCAAAGGTGTGGCTAAAACCTAAATATTCTGTGTGTATTTCAGGTCTTTTGCCATCAGGTAGCTATATATAAAATAACAGGCAGCTTAAATTCAAAATAAATAAATAAAAAAGTTATTACTCCGTGAGAAATGCACTATAATACATTATGAAACCTCTAATAGGCAATGCACTGTAAAGGACTGTGTGTAACCAGAGAGCCAAATAATTATATATTGGTTGGTGCAGTGAAGAATAGTGATTTGTGTATGTTTAGTGCTAAGAGTTCACAGCCTGTGACAGAAAGCACTGTGAATATGCAAGTCATTATTTTATACTTGCATTACACACAGTATAAGATAGACTGCAACAAAATGCCCCAAAGATTTTACGATAGAATGGCACTTCCAAAAAATAGATTTTACTAATACTTGTACATAATGTAATTTTTGTACGTAACTGTCACTTCAACACCCACTCAGGGATCGTAAGTGCTATCTAAATACAATTAAAAGCACGTAATTCACAGCTCAGTTGTTAACTCTTTGCACTACCCCTCAAAAAGAATACATTTTTGTCATCAAAAAGCTTTGAGTAATCCGATCAATCGAAAGTGGTACTGGCTCCCAAGCATCCTTTACATTAGCAGACTAGCCTTTACATTTGCAGATTAACTCGTAGAGCGCAATTGCATTTCTTTCAGGCAAGCAGGCACCCTGGCAGGAAAGCTTGTTTAGCTGTCTGTCTGGCTTCAGTTTCACAGCACAGGACACTCCCTGAATGACACTCCAGCCGAAGCATTTTTTAACTGTCAGAATTAACCGGGATGGTTGTCTTTTTCCAAAAGGAAGAGCAAACATTTTGTATTCCAGTCAGAAGTCAGTCTGAGGAATGTGAGCCTCCCTTCCCACGACTCCATAGCTCCCCTGGGGGGTTGCACCACACAGATTGAAGACCTCTGGACTAAGACCCTGTCTCCTGCTACGGCTCTTCTACTCTTTCTCTTCCTTTTCTATTCCATTCCCCCTTCTCAGTCTCCCACTTCTGAACTGCTTTATTCTGCCTTTTTTCTCTCTTCTTCTTTTTCTCTCTTTTTCTCACTTCAACCTATTGGGCTTCTTGTCTGCTTAACTATTAAGTTATAGTGAGAAATCCAACATTCAATTAAAGCCATCTATGTTTTTTAGAAGGGATTGTTTCTGTGTCTGGTCAGGAAGGCCGCCATGAATGTGAAAGGTCAGTGGTGGCTCGGGGCCCTGAGTGAAATCCTCTGATGTTATTGTCTTTATAGCTTCATGTTTAGCTAAGCTAAGCTGGTGGAGATTAAAATACATTCTTATGCATTTCATTAAAAAGAACGCCCAGACAGCTATGGGGACTAGCCTGGTGTTCTTCACTAAAGAATATGTCTTCTCTTTTTATGGGCTTCAATATCGGGAACTGGATGAACCAGGATGCTAACCTAGAATATGAGTTTTGTTGAATGTCGCAATTTCTTTGCATGAAAAATAGGTGCTGGAAGTCACACTTACATGAGAATATCAATGTGTGTTCTCCAAGAAGTTGGGAGAGTGTGGGCCTATGCTGACCATTATTCAGCACCCCTAAAGCACATCACCTAAATAAACAACACACAACAACAGCTATAATTATTTAGTATATTGGAAGTCATATATCTAAATAATATTCACAAATCTGTGCATATTATCCAGTTACTTATACATATGATTTCCAATATACTAAATAATTATAGCTGTTTTGTGTGTTGTTTATTTAGGTGAGATTGGGCTTTGATTTATGGACCATCTGGCCTGGTTACAAACCTATTGCAGAATTTGCTGATAATCAGCAAGCCCTTGGATTCTAGAACACCCGTAATCTCATTTCCACATATAGACTTGAAACCGCAAACCTAGTGGTACAGCCTTAAACATGGTCAGACCATTTCTTCATCTCTATTATCTTGAAAAATCTGGATTACAAACCTATCATCTTCTATTCTACCAATATTTCCCTAGGTATTTACAGGCACCTCAAAATAAATATTATTTAGAGAATCCTTGTGTCAGTGTACAACCTCAGAACAATGCAACTTAACTGAATTGACCCTTCCTCCCAGTAGAACAATCTCTACCTGTATTTGACATGGACCGTTGAGAGCCTAGCTTCTGTCAAATGCGGCAAACTGAAACAAGTTATCAAAGCACTCAACAAATGGTTCATCAAAGAATTGGTTGCAATGAAAAAGAGGTCAAACACTGCAGCAACATACACAGAAGAGACTATGACAAGGCCCTCACAAGGCATAGTAACAATGCAACCGGCAAATTAAAGTGGATTCTTAACATCTATCATAACCTAGCCAAATATATATAAATCTGTCAAAAGCATTCTGGTGCGTCTCAACAACACTGTGAGGGCCTACCGGAGTTCTTTATATCCAAAATTTCCAAAATTCATGATACTACCCCTTATTTACCTATTACAATGCCTCAAATATTAAACATTCACCAACTTCAAACCCTTAAAAACCAATGAAACACTAAGCCTGGCTGGCAAAAACAAAAGAATCCAGGGCTGACATGGATCTGTGCTCAGATTTGTATAACTATACACAACCAACTCTATCACCTTGCCTTTGATATTATTAACAAACTCTGATCCTATCACACCTTAGCGCTTTGTATACGTGTGTGCCTGCCTAAGATCAGGGACAATACCTGACCCTCTAAAGCATGCTATTTTCACAGCACTTATAAAAAGGCCAAACACAGACATGAAGATCCTGGCAAATGATAAGTCCATCTGTACCCTACCTTTCCTCAGCCAGATCCTGTAAAAGGAGGTGATGAGACAGCTCCAAGGGCATGTGGAATTAAATCAACCCCTCCTCATCCACCAGTCCAGGTTTAGATCCACAAAGGGCAACAAAAGAGGCATATCAGACTTGAGAGAGGAGCTCCTCCTCCTCTCACTGGATTAAGACAAGAAATTCCCTTATTCTCCTCGACATGCCTGCAACCTTTGACTCTATTGACAACACTCTTATGCTGAACATGCTAGAAAAATGAGCAAGAACAGTAGGCCCACCATATCCTGGGCGGCAGTCTTCCTTTTCAACAGCAACACTGCTTGTATCAATATTGCCTGGACTATGTCCTCCTGTGGCTAAATTTGAGCGTCCTCTCTCCAGCGGGGACCGGCATGTCTTGTAGGTGGGGAGTGCAGTGGGTCGCACAGGGGTGAGGTGTGGGGAGTTGCAGTTGTGGGAGGGAGTAAAATAAAAATAATGAATAAATAACTTACCTTGAGTCTCGCGTCTCTGCTCGGTGCTCAGCTAGGGGCTGGAGGGGTGGGCATGTTCTCCACGAATGCTTTAATGCATCCTGCATGGAGAATGGGGAAAATGTGCATGACTGGTTTGGGTGGCCTGAGAGGGCCGACCAAACAGTAATTGAGCACTTAGGAGTGGGCAAACCACTCCTCCACTGCCCTGCTCCGAGAGCAGAGCAGCCCCTCCCCTCCGCCCGTACGTCCTCCCGCCCGTCCACCCACCCACCCACAAGGCAGCACAAAAGTAAAATGATAATAACTGAAAGTTATCATTTTATGTTTTTGCTTCTCGCACTGCTTAAAAGCAGTGGGGTGACCCTCCCCCGCCATAGAGGAGGAGCTGCCATTGCCTCTCTATAAATGGAACAAATGCCAAGATCATCATAATGAGAGACAGTGAATCTGTCTAGTTACCCTTAATTTGGTCCCACGGTCTTGGAATCCCTTTTATATCATTCAAAAAATCCAACACTCTGGAAAGTGTTTTTGACTGTGAACTGTTGTTTCCCCCACAATTAAACTCTGTAGTCAAAGCAATCAATCTCAGTCTCTTGCTACACAGCAAAATCCTCCCACTACTCCAAACCAACCATCAGTTCGTATCCTGTCTGAAATAGACAATTGTAACATCATCTGCACCAACCTACCCAAGACATTCATTGCAAGACTATAAAAACTGTTAACCTGGCTACAAAACCCAAGTAGCCACAATTTGCTGTAATCTTCACAAACTAGACTACATCAAACCTTATGTGATTGTTCTTTACAGTCAAAACCAGGACTAACTATGCCTACCATCTCAACAGAGATGGTAGGCATAGTGTCACTATTCACATACCCAACCTTAGGAGAAGCTTTTAGGGAATTCAGCAAATCAATGAGGAAGATATGGCACTCAGAGATTTTGGTCATAACTTTCCCATTTTCATAACGGCTGACTTGTTACTCACATTTCTGTTCATACTAACCTGAGACATTAGTTTTTTCCTGTGAAGGTTTTTTTTGTTCCTAGAGAACAAAAGAAATAAGCATAGTGTAATGTTCCAGGACTGCAGGTTGTAGTATACTTGTGCTCCGTTTCCCAGAACCAGGACAAAGGTTTCTCCCAGAACCAGGACGGGACAAAGGTCGTCCCGAAGCAGGAGGGAACAAAGGTCATCCAAGAACTAAGAGGGGACAAGGGTCGTCCTGGAACCGGAAGGGACAAAGGTCGACCCAGAACCAGGATCAGGAGTGGGCAAAGGTCGTGCCAGTGAGCCCAGATGGTCCCAGAACCAATACAGAGAACCCAGAACTACAATACAGATCTGTGACTGAGAGTTTCTCAGAACCAGTAGAGAACAAATATTTCGTCAATACCAGGAGGGGACAAAAGTTCCAGAAATTCACTTGTACCAGGACAGAGAGGTCAAGGAGGTCAGAGAGGTCTTCCTTCCCCTGGATAAAGCAAGACCACAAAGAGTTGATCATTATCTGTGCACTGGAAACTTGGAACATACTCTTCACTGAACTTGATAATTGTACAGGGTGTACGGAAATTCCAAGAGTAATAATCCTAGAATGTACACCCCTGGTATCAAACCTGGAGAAAGTAAGACGTCATGTAGTCATTCTCAGTCTATTGAACAAAGCAAGAGTACAAGCGTAAAGAAACACAACGACACCCTTAAAAGAGTGTGAGACCTGGAACCCTGCAGTGACTAGTCAGTGTGTCCAGTTTTTAAACATAAATCCAAAGGGTGTCTTAGGGAGAGTGCTAAAATATGCAAAAGAAAAGTGCCTAGAACCGGTAAATGTACAATGAGCCTTGAACCAGGTCAAAAGGCCCAGAGACTCTGGAATCAGTGACAGCATACAGAGTCCAGAACCAAGAAACTACGGGAATTACCAGAACTGGTACGGAGCACCCACAACGTAGACAAAGGTCCTGCAACTTGAACCTGGTCAGTGAGCCCACAGAACTGTGCCCAGAGAACTGTGAGCCCCTAGAACCCAGAGTCCAGTTTGTGCGTGTATTGGTGAGAAAGGTGCCATCCGGTGAAGACTGTTCCTGCAGCGACCACACAAAATTGTGAAGATTATCCAGGTGGTAGTACAAGAGCAACCTGTCCCATAAATTACACCTGGATCTTGCTGGAAACTGGGAAATACCGGAGAATTTTGATGTGTACCGTGTAGTACTAGATGTGTTGACACAGCGGCATTCTGCAGTGCAAATAAAGGAACAGTATAAGCTTGTTCATTGGGCAAGTGCAGAGTCGTTGGAAAGGCAGTTGCAAATATATGGAATCCAGCGTTTGCAAATATAGGGAATCCATGGCAGCCTCACTGTTGCGATGAGTAAATTTTGCACTGGTCATGCTTTGGAAGCTGAGAATAGGAGTTCACCCCTCCAAAGTCTCCACAGATCCACAGTTCCCTTGTGGATGAAGATGTCAAAGAAAAATTGTGCAATCTCCAACACACCATCTGGTGCCGCTCATCTTATCCAACAGTTTCTAATGTATGGCAGGACAATGATCTATCTCCCAAAGCCAACATCTTCAGCACACACAAATGACCTCAATGAACACTCCAACAAAGCTGTGGAAAATTTGGGGTGAAAATGGAACCAGCAATTGGAAGCACAGAGAAGAAGCGTGTACACTAATTTAGTACTAAAAAAAAAAGGTGCCCCTTCAATGAGGGCATGTCTGTGAATGATTTGCATTTAGACATTCAAGCCATCTCTGTAGCACTGAGACAAAGACCCCGGGACATAAAAATAATAACAATTGTTTTTTAAAAACTGTGACATAGATTTCAGAGCCAGAGAAAGAGAACCAGAATCGGGACTAAGGGACCCACAAGTAAAACCGCCCAGAAACCGGATAAAGTTGAAGCATGCTGGACCAACGATTATTTTGTGTGATCACTGCAAACGTCACAAGCAGTTTTGCACCTGGAAGTCTTGAAAAGTACACACCATTATAGAGTTTGTAGTTGAAACTTCTAAATTAAAGCATGGAGGCATCTGTTCAACAATTTATCTACGATTGGAAGTGGAAGGCAGTGGTGGACTAAGTCAGATTGACTGTGACTGTCTCCCCCTGTTTTGTCAGTTGAAGGGGAGTAGATGATGCCTATTGGTCGTTTTGGGTCTTGCTCCTCACTTCACCCTTGACCCCGAACCGCTTCACTGCCGTCGTGACCAGAAAGTCCAAGAGGTCGCCGACCTCCTACATGTTGTAATGGTTATTGTTGTGTTTCCCATGCTTTAAACTTTCTTTTGTATTGTGTTTCCTTATTTCCTTTTCTCTGTAAAGGAGGAAGATGTGTAGTATACTTGTGATCCTCACAAGATGGCCACCTGTGGTCATTAGACCTTCCTTTGTGTTCCCACCTCCCCAGCCTCCCAGAATACCTGTGTGCATTCTACCTTGTACTGTTTGAAGGTTCCACTCTTGTCAGTTTATGGTCTGGTCAGCTGGCGAGGTGTGCGCTCTGCTGTGTTCCTAATAAACCTATCTTGTAACTACAAAGAAGTGTCCTGCTGCCTACATCAACCATTTACAACACAGGTCCTTTCAATGTTATTTGTTAGTGGTATTTACAGGTAGTTTTGGATAAACTAGTGAAGAGTTGGATCTCTTAGGTGTTGTTACATGCTCACTGGAATCTAATCTGATGTGAACCTCTCTTTGTCTTAGGTTTGGTGGCTATAATAATATCATACAAAAACGTATAGACAATTGAGACTGAGAGGCAGAATTTGTATGGGACAACCACAGTATGCACCTGTGGGGTGTCACTCAGCACTGGGAGAAAATGTGGTAACACCTTCTCACACTTGGTGTAAAATGTGTCCATCGGCCGAATGACCTTATCTTTGGCAGACATCACACTGAATTGCACAATCATTCTTGTTGCATTATCAACATGAGTGTGGAGAATGATTAACCGCTTGCATGCTCATGACAAGCCCAGCTCGTCATGAGGCACAGTGGAGCTGTGCTCATGACGAGCTGGGCTCGTCATAATGGTCGCTGCCCGCCCACGCGCAATTGATTCCCCGCCTGTGCGGGAGAATCAATCAGTGGGCGGGGTCGTGACGAGCTCAGCTCGTCATGAGCACAGCTCCACTGT
This sequence comes from Triturus cristatus, assembly GCF_964204655.1. Classification (NCBI taxonomy): domain Eukaryota; kingdom Metazoa; phylum Chordata; class Amphibia; order Caudata; family Salamandridae; genus Triturus; species Triturus cristatus. Next base: position 566,118,430 of record NC_140590.1, read on the forward strand.
GCCTCATGACGAGCTGGGCTCGTCACGAGCACCGCGCACCCCCCCCGCGCCGTGGGGGAATTACCCCCGCGGCGAAGGGGTTAATGGAACAATTCACATTTATGTGCAAAATCACATTTAGATGCAAGCATCACTTTTACGTGCAAAATTACTTACAGGTGAAGAATCGCTTTTGGTGGAAAGTAGGTTGGATTGTGGCATAACATTTTGGGGCAAAATCATATTTTGGAAGAATACACATTTAGGTACAAAGACATATGTTGGTGCAAAATCACCCTGGAATGATATTAGCAAGAATTTTCAAATACTTTTGGGAGCACAGGTTACACTTAAGACTAAAAAACATTTAGGTGTAAAATCACTTTTTGTGCAACATCCAAAGGAGGAGAAATTGCATTTAGGTGTGAAAACTGGATACCTCGATTTTTGCAATTTTCCTAATCCCACATTTACTGCAAAATCAGCTGATGTGCATGATGCCTCTAATTTTAAGTCAGGGTACCGTGAAATAAAAAACATAAAGTCCCCATCAGAGTTACTTTCTTTTTTAATGCAGGCTGCCCATTGGCTCTGCATATGGCACATTATGACATGCATCTGTGTGATGTAAATACAGGAAAGCAGCTTCTCTTTTTGCTGCTTGCCTGCTCGAAGACGTCTCTCCAAACAATGCTGATATGTTAATATAGCGATTCTCCTCCATCTCACTGTCTTTAGGTCAAGCCTACAATAGAAATATTACGGAGTTACCAAGAACATAGAGGGGCTTGCAGCCCACACAATGCTTACAGTTAGTTGGCTATGCTGTCACTTCCATTTATTTTCTTCTTAGTCAATGGCTTGCCTTGCCCATCTTGTGTCCATCTCTTGCCTGTTTGCTTTTTTCTCCCTGCTGCTCCAAGTTGCTCTCTCTCTCTCACCCGTTTGCCTTTCGCTGCCCCTTACCAACGCCCTCTGTGTTGCTTCCCCTCACCTGTGCCCCATGTTGTTCACTCCCATCACCTTTAAAAAATACACTTCAGCGCAATTTTTATTTTTATTTGCCAATCCAACTTGGTTCAGTATTTAAAAAAACGCCTGTGTCATTTTATGGGCACGTGCATGAGTGGCGCAAACATCCACAAAATGACACAGCTGGCTGCATCATATGCTTTTTTAATTCTTCTGTAGAAACAGGGACCCTCATCAGGGCACCTCCATAACATAGTTAAAAACCATTGGCAAAGACAATAGGTCCCAAATACAAGACCTGCTGCCTTTGCCAATGCCTGTTAGATTTGCCTCAGGGGGTGCAAAGAGAGAGGAAGCCTGTTCCGCCTGTTTATTTTCTTAAATGTACCGAGTGTCTGGAAGAGAAGCTATTTTTCTTGTGTAAACATGTGGGCAATAAAACATTATAGTTCACAAAATGCAGAATAAGGCAATCACTTTTTTTTCATTAAAAACGGTACTCCTGATGTTTCCTACCAATCCCGAATTACCAAAGTGCATAAAAAGTATGGAAACGAAAATCTTGAGCGGCATAAGGCCGGGGTTAGTGAGAGTGGGGACAGAGTACTAACAAGAACAACATTTTCGGTAACCATTTCGTTTGTTTTTCAACTTCAGGTAGCTGAATATAGAATAACACACACACTGCAAATGAAAAATAAATGCAAGTTAAACTAATTGGTGGAACATAGACACTTTAATATTATGATATCTCATTTGGTTAAGACGATCACTCAGACAGATGTCTTTACGTGTAACTAGAGTCTCACAGAACTGTTTCCTAGTTGCTCCAGTGGGGAATATTGACTTGTGTATTTATAGTACTAAGAGGTGCCAGACTCCGACGGAAAGCACAGAGGATATGCAAGTCTTTATTTTAAAAGCATACAATAGGCTGCTGTACAAGATGTAATAGATTTATGGCATCACAGACTGCCAGACTCGTGGGGCTGTGGTGGTCCAGCCACCGCCGCACCGGCAGTCTGACCGCCCTATTATGACATTGGTGTTTGGACTGCCATTGCCGCCGCAACCGCCAGGGACGCCCGCTTCAGTCTGAGGGCAGCAATATGCTTGGTGGTGCCCTGAGGCACCATCAAGCATATTACGACATTCCTCACCGCCAGCAGTTACATGCAGGTTCTTCCTCCATGTAACTGCTGGAGGTGAGAAAAGAAAGGGGGCCCCACAGAGCACCCTTTTGCCCCTGTGCATGAGAGTGCATTTAGGGAGGCACATGTTTTGCCCCCCTGTAGTTTTTCATCCCCAGTTCCTGCACGAGAAAGAATCAATGACATGGTGCACCCATTCCCATGCAGGAAAGTGCACTGGTTGTCACGCAGCAGTGCTGTTTAAGGCTCACAATGAGCCTTTACACAGCACTGCCACGGGTCCACCACACCGACCGCCCGCCAGACCACATATCACTTGCAATCTTGCAGGCGTGTGCAAGCAACTCTTGTTGGTGCGGTAGCGTGACAGTGGTGTGCTGCCCGCTCCCACACTGCCAAAAGTCATAATCATACCATAGGGCCTCGTGGGAGCACGATGGTGGCGGTCTCCCTATTGCCCTATTATGATTTGGACTGTTGGACCGCCATTGCCCCACCGCAGCCACCACTGAACCACTGTTCCCCGGTGATGTTGCTGTTGTCAGGAGGCATCAATATGGTTGGCGGGACAGCCACGGTCCCGCCAAGCATATTAGGAATTTCCTCTCCGCTATAAAGGCGGTTCCTCCTACATGAAAATACTGCTGGAGAGGAAACAAAAGCCTCTGCGCCCTGGGGTGCATGCAGGGGCGTACAACATGTGCCCCCAGTGTGCATGCACCCCAGTTCCTACATGGCATGCATTCGGTACACATTTTTAGAGGCACTACCAGGGTAATGCCAAAAAAAAGCCTGCCAGACAGGAGGAAACTCCTAATCTGGGGGACAGCTTTGGCGGTGCGGACCCTGCGCCGCACTGCCAAAGTCGTAATCAGGCACCAAGTGTTTAAGATAAAACAAGCGCTTTCAAAGTATATATATTTTATTTTTATGCCGCAATGGCAGCTGGTAATATTAGCAAGGAGGGGGCGGGCGGGCCTCATGCACACACATGCACAGTCACCAACACCCATGCATTCATACACGTGCACACACACACATTCACAACGCTTACACACAAATACACATATATACCTTCATATAAATCCACACGCACACACCAAACATTAAAAAACACAAAACTTACCTCCACTGCAAGCCTCATAGGTCCCAGGAGGGTTGGTATTTCTGCCTCTTCTCTTTGGCTTACCTTTGGTCATTGCAGTGACAAGAGGAAGTTAACACTACTGTGTTCCAGGTTGATGATAGCTTCATTGAAGGAGCACTGCCGGGACTGGCAGAGTCGTTGTATGGTAGAACTCATAAGGCATTGCATGAAGAAAATCAGACTACTGTGGTCCTGTAACATATCACCAAAGACCGAGCACCACATTTGGAATCTCACTGTTAGAATCCTGTATGTTGCCCTGAGCAGCACTGGAGGAGAAATCCCACTCTATTGGTACCTTGTCCAATGACACAGACAGGGCTTTAGGTATTAAGGGCTCTGCTGAAGTCCTGTACTGCAGCCAGTGTTTAATTTGTACATGCCAGGGCCCAAGGCGTTGCTCCAAAGCCTGCAGTCAGCGCTATTTAAGGTCGGATGCTGAATACCATGGCTGTGTGCCTTTATTCCACCTCGTGCCTCTTTAATTCACCAGTAGACACTCCCTGCTCTGTTATCTCACTCTAGTACGTTATTTTCATTCCTACTTTCTCCCTTTGTTGCAGTTTTTCTGTCTTTCCATTCCTCCTTCTTTCCCAGTTTGTGATTTTCCCTCTCTTGCTCTGTATTGGTGCTTGGGCAATATGGCAGGGAAAAATATAGTGAGACACGAATATTGCTGCAGCAATATCGTGGACATAGATATTGAGAGTAAGATTTTTTTTGTGTGGTTTTACATATCGTTGTAAAATATATGGCACCAAAAATACTGTTGTAAATACTATAGTTTTCAGATGATTTTGAATGATAATAGTGGTATTTCTGATTTCATTAATGCATTTTTAACATTGCTTGATGATGTTTATATTTAATATAAACATTTCTTGATATGCACTTGTCTTGACATGTAAAACGTATATTTTGAAATATTTTTTTATTTATACAATTTTGAGGAGTGGGAGGGAGGATATATAGGGAAAAAGGTTGGGAAGAGTTTTAAAATGTCTCCTTATATATCTTATTTAATTCATGTAAATGTAATGTAAATAATTATATACAAATCTTACATATTTAAAATTAAATATATTTATGTTTAAAGGAGTGTGTTTTTTAATTGTTTTATATGAAAATATTTTTAGAGCTTTAACTAAAACCTTTTGTTTGAAAATATTAAAGTTTTGAAAAATATATTTAATTTAATTATATATTTAGGGGTCGATTATGATGGCGTCCGGAAAGGCACCGAATCGGATTCGGTGAACCGAATCGGACACCTTTCCGGACGACTGATTACGATGGAAGGAAACCGTTAGGACTGTCCGAATCAGTTCTGAAAGGCATTCGGACAGCTTGAGTCTTTCGGAGCCGAATCGTACAGCTCTATGGACACGGTTTCTGAACGAGCGATTACAATCACCGATTCGGACAGCTGTTCCGATTCGGTCTGACTGACACAAAATAGCTGTCGGAATCTGTCTTTGGGGGCCTGTTGCAGGGCCCTCTTCACCCGAAGCCATTGGATTGGGGCCTGTAGGGGAAACCAAGGTACCCCTCTTCTCAGCCATGCACAATGTGGCAGGCACCATGGGGTGCCGCCAAAGGATGCAAGCTTTTCCCTGCCCAACCATTTTTTTCAATCAGAGCCTGTGTTCTCGTTCGGAACACAGGCTCCCATTGAAGTCAATACGAGTCCGACCGAACAATGTTGGAAAGCTTCGTACTCGGTAGTTCGAACTCGCAGGACCCGATTCGTTCGGGAACGATTCCGAGACCGATTCGTTCAGAACAGTTTCTGAATGACATCGTAAGCGGCCCCTTAAAATATGTTAAATTATGGATATTTTATGTTTACTATAATTAAAATTTTTACATGTTAACAATGGTTTAAGGGATTTTTTAAATTTAAATCTTAATATTTCCTTGTAAATGTAATTTTGTTTTCAATAAACAATGCTATAATTTTTTTATAAATATGTTTTCTTTATATTTTTTTCAATATTTTTATTTTTATGTATTTTCTTGTATAATTATATTTATTTTATATAAAATACTTCATAATTTGTTTGTGTGTTGTGTTTATATGGAAATAGTGTGTGGATCAATTTGTTAAATGTTATTTGTTTTATATTTAATTTAATTTCATTTCATTTTGAATTTCTAATTATTATGTAAATAAGGATACTTTGAGAAGTTATGATTCTAATTTTATTTTTTTATTACATTTTTGAGATTATGAGTTACATTATTGAAATATTTTAAAATCAATTGAAACTATAATTTTAATATTGAAGTATAATTTATATTCACAGCCACCGGAAATATGAATTGCTGTGGCTGCTGCGTTTTTTGGCATAATTATGTGTTTGTGACATTTGCCACATAATCTATAACCTAGATTACTGCTCGACGTTCCATTTCATCACCCTACATCCGCAGCCATACACCATCTGCACTGGCTGAGAGTAAAGAGTCGGATAAAGTTCAAGGCTCTATGCATTGCCTATAAAGCCATTCATGACTCAGGACCTAGGTTCCTGAAGGACGCTTTCCGAATCTATGTTCCCAAAAGAGCTTTACGATCAGCCTCTACGCACTTGCTCCCGGTGCCACGCACCAGAACCTCTACATGGGGAGACAGACGCTTTTTGGTAGCAACCCCCAGGCTGTGGAACTCCCTCCCATTGGCTATAAAAACTTCCCCCACTCTCATCATGTTCCGCAAGCTCTTGAAGACTTGGTTATTCAACCAGTGATCCCTTCAGATGCTTTCTGTTATTAGGAAGTTCTGCATGCGCCGAGACACCCCAGGGTATTCGTGTGCAATAAAAATCTCAAAAACATAAACATAAACATAAACCTGATGCATAATCTGCAGTTTTTAGCAAAAGAATTGTTTGTAGCTCAAATGGATCAAAAGTTACTACAAATGTGGCAACATGTATTTGTGCATATTGGAAGGCTATTCACAAAGGTGAACTGTTTATCTTTTAGTTCCTTATTTCTTTACTTGGTTCTTAAACTGGTACTAATGAGATGAAAGCTTTGCCCAGACATTAGTATTACTGTGTGTAGAAATTTTCAAATAATGAAGTAATACTATAATTTGCCACATTAAGCCACATAATTTGCCATTTATCACCATGAAATTTGGTGCTCCCCTATCACTTAATTTGGTGATCCCCTGACACATAATTCCAGTGGCCCTGTTTAAATTTATTACAATGATGACATTTGATTGTATATATTGTTAAAATATACTCAAAATAATCTATTTATTTTCAATTTTAAAATTTTGTATGTTAAAAATGTATAGTTTAGAATTGAGGTTATTGTTTTTTATGGTGTATGGTATATATTTTGTTTGAAAAGTTATTGTAGTTACATAAGAAGTTCTATTTTTTAATGTAAAGATTTATAAATGTATGTACTTTTATGGATATGTTGTTTTTATCCGAATAAAGTTCATATTGATTGATTGATTGATTGAAATGTATGTATATTTATTTTATCTTTGTAGGATTTCATAATTTTAGTAATTAAGTAATATCGTTTTTTGTTTTGTTTGAATTGCTTTTTGTAACTATTTTTTGAGTTGTATCTTTCTTTGAATTGTTAAACTGATATAGAAGCTATTTTTATTTGATTCATAGTTTAATATATGAGTTTAATTGTTTTTTTATGTACATCTTTGTTTATTGATTTACATTGGAATCTGAATATTAAATGTAATTTATTGACTGTACAAAGCCTTCCTCAAGTTGGCATAGATTGGAGTGGAAATAGGAAATCTAACCCCCTTAATGTTCAATCCTTCCCTCAAATTGTTTAGTTTGGAGTGGGAATAGTAAATCTAACCCTTTTTGTGTCCAACACCTTTCCTCAAATAGTTTAGTTTGAAATGAGTATAGTAAATCTAACCCCTTTAATGTTGAACACCTTACCTTACATGATTTAGATTGGAGTGGGAATAGTAAATCTAAACCCTTTAGTGTCAACACCTTCTCCAAAACGGTTTAGATTTGAGAGGTAATGCTAAATCTAACCCATTTAGTGTCTAACACCTTCGCTAAAAAGGTTTATATCGGAGTGGTAACACTACATCTATCCCCTTTAGTGTCCAACAATTTCCATTAAATTGTATAGTTTGCAATTGGGAATAGTAAACGTAACATTTTTGTCATCCCAAACCTTCCCTAAAGTGATTTAGGTGCCCATTACAATGACGGATGGAAGGCCATCCGTGCTTGTGGTGGTGGCGGTTAACCGTCATGATTTCCGCCTCAGGTGCGGTCATTGCAACCAACAAATCACAATGGACCCATAGGGGCCATTTTACATCCGCCGCCGTCTGTTAGGCTCCGCACGTTTTTTGCGTACGCAAGGGTGGCGGACAGAGCCAAAAGGGCAGGACCGGCATGCAGAAACACATTACGTCTGCAAAGCAAATCACGATGTTGCAGACAGCCCTTCCCACCTCCGGGCAAAAACCACCACGTTGCGGATGGCGGAAATACAACATCGGAGAGGAGGAGCCGATACTGTACCCATCCAAACCCCCGGACCCGCCATGGATCCTGCGCCACTGACCTTCCCGCTGGACCACCTGCTGCACCTCCAGCAGACAAGTCGCCGCCATGCTCAACAGCAGAGGTACATACCAGACATCTCCATGCATGCAACCCCTGAACAACTAAAACTCCCAGCAAGCGTGGCGGCGGCGCAATGAATGTGGCAACCTGCCAAATGCAAAGTGTGAGGCCCACCCAATCCCCATGAGTGATCCTCGGTGCCCCCGAAGGCAATTAGAGCCAATAGCGAGCCCCGCAGTTACTGAGCGAACACACTGCAACATCTCAATCAATCAATCAGGGGTTTATATAGCGCACTACTCACCCGTGAGGGTCTCAAGGCGTTGGGCGGGGAGCTCCAGATCAGTCGAAGAGCCAGGTCTTGAGGTCCTTCCTGAAAGTGTGCAGGGTTGGGGAGCTCGTTCCAGGTCTTGGCTGCGATGTGGGAGAAAGCTCTCCCGCCTGTTCTGTTTTTGTGGATCCGGGGGACCTCTGCCAGGGCGAGGTTGGCGGAGCGGAGGTTTCTCTTAGGTATGTGTAAGGATAGTCTCTAGTTGAGGTATTTGGGTCCGATGTTGTTGAGGGATTTGTAGGCGTGGGTTAGGAGCTTGAAGGTGACCCTCTTCTCGACCGGGAGCCACTGGAGGTCTCATAGGTGTTGAGTCATGTGTTTGTGGCGTGGAGTCCCGAGGATGAGTCTGGCGGCGGCATTCTGGATGGTCTGGAGTCTGTGTGGGAGAGATCTGTTGATTCCAGTGTATAGGACGTTGCCGTAGTCCAGTCTGATGGTTATGAGTGCGTGGGTGACGGCCTTTCTGCAGTCGGGGGGGATCCATTTGAAGGTCTTGCAGAGGATGCACAGGCAGCTGAAGCTAGTTGAAGCGACGGCGTTGACCTGGCGGTTCATGGAGAGGGAAGAGTCGAGGATGATGCCGAGGTTGCGTGTGTGGTATGTAGGAGTGGGTGGGTTCCCGAGAGAGGAGGGCCACCAGGAGTTGTCCCAGGTGGAGTTGCAGGGTCCGAGGATGAGGACCTTGGTTTTCTCCAAGTTAAGCTTAAGGCAGCTGTTGCCACGTTCTTCATTCTCTCCTGGAAGCAGAGTCTGGTGTCATCGGGATTCTTTGTGAGTGAGAGGATGAGCTGGGTGTCGTCTGCGTAGGACACGTTGCTGAGCCCATGCTGTCTGACGATGGCGGCGAGGGAGGCCATGCAGATGTTGAAGAGTGTGGGGCTGAGTGATGAGCCCTGGGGCACTCCACAGTTGATGTCGGTGGATTTTGAGAGAAAGGGATGGAGTCTGATCCTCTGGGTCCTGCTGGAGAAAAAGGATCGGATCCAGTCAAGGGCGGCTCCTTGTATCCCAGCGTTGTGAAGTCTGGCTGCAAGGGTGCGATGAGAGACGGTGTCGAAGGCTGCGGAGAGGTCAAGAAGGATGAGGGTCGCGGTGTGTCCCTAGTCGAGTAGCATGCGGATGTTATCTGTGGCAGCGAGAGGAGCGGTCTCGGGGCTGTGGTTGCTGCGGAATCTGGACTGGGAGGTGTCTAGGATGGAGTTCTCTTCGATGAAGGTGGTCAGCTGAGCTTTCACGAGTCTCTTGGTGACTTTGGCTGTGAAAGGGAGAAAAGAGATAGGCCAATAGTTTTTCAGGTCATTTGGGTCGGCCGAGGGCTTCTTGAGGAGGGGTTTAACCTCCGCCCGCTTCCAGTCGTCTGGGAAGATGCCGGATGTGAGGGATGCGTTACTGGTCTGTCCAAGTTCAGGTGTGATGGCGGCGGCCCAGTGGAATATGTTTGGTGGGCAGGGGTCTGTGGGGACTCCTTAGAGAGTTTTATGCATGGTCACAGTGATGGGTTCGACGGTAGCGGGCTTCCAGGTCGAGATCGTTGGGTGATCGGCCGCGATGGGGGGGTGATGTCCTGCGTCAGTTCGCTGAAATTATCGTAGAGGTCCTTGATCTTACAGTGGAAGTATGTGCTGAGCTTGTCGCAGAGTTGCTGGGAAGGTGTGATGTCCGTGGCTTCGCTGGGTGGCTTTGTGAGCTGCTGTATAATGCAGAATAGTTCCTTGGCATTGGTTGCGTTGGCCTGGATTTTGTCTTTTATGAAGGTCCGTTTGGTGTCTCTTATGCACTGGTGGTATTCCTTCATGATGCTCCTGTGGTTGTTCCGTGCTTCCGTGGTTTTCTGGTTTTCACCAGGTTTTCTCTATGCGACTGCACGAGCGTCTGGCTTCCTGTAGTTCAGTGGTGAACCAGACCGCCTTCAGCGGGCGTTGCTTGGCGGGGTGCTGGAGGGGTGCGAGTCTGTCGGCGCACCGGGCGATCTAGCAGTGGAGTTCTGTGGTTGCGGAGTTAGTGTTGGACGTGGCGCTGGGGGGTCTTGGCGGAGGGTGGTGTTGAGGAGTTTCTCTGTGATCTTGCTCCAGTTTCTTTGTGGCGGTCGCAGGGCGGGCTTGGGTGCAGCGGTGGTGTTGAAGGTGAAATTGGTTGTCTGTTCAGGGCGGCTGGGTGGTGGGGCTGAACCAGATGTTTGTTCCTCCCGCAAAGATAGGGTTTAGAGTGTATCCAGCTCTGTGCGTGGGTGTGTCGACCAGCTGCTTCAATCTGAGGTTTGCGAGGCTGTTGCGGAGAGTGGCGGGATGGGGGTCGTTGCGGTTCTCGAGGTGGAAATTCAGGTCCCCGAGGGGGATGTAGTCCGTGGAGGTGATTGCATGGGGTGCGGCGAGCTCGGCGATGGTGGTTGCGGACTGGGTGTGAGGGCCTGGTGCTCTGTAGATGAGAGTGCCGCGTAGCGTGGTCCTGGGGCTGGTCTGGATCTGGAAGTGGAGGTGGAGGTGTTCTGTGTCGGAGTGGGGGTCGCTCGTGCTGGATGTGGAGAGTCGGAGGGGGGTCTTGTGTGCGATGGCGAGTCCTCCCCCTGGGCGGTGGGGGTTGTCTTTTCTCTGGACCTTGTAGCCGTCAGGGATGGCAGTGGTGATGTCGGTACCGGAGGTGGCGTTGGTCCAGGTTTCCGTGAAGAAGGCCACATCGGGCGAGAGGTTGTCGATCAGGTCTCAGATCTCTATGGCGTGTCGGTGCAGGGAGCGCACATTGAGGAGGACGCATGTCAGGGTGTTGGTGGTGCGTCGGGGGGATCTTCGGTGGTGGTGAGAGCCTTGTCGATGGTGAAGGATCTGTGGCAGGCTCTGCATGAGAACTCTCCCTGGGTGGTGTTTGGTGCGGTTCTTACGCAGCCGGTGTGTCTTCCGGAGTGCATTGAGGGTGGTAGAATCCTAGTGGTGGATCAAGGGAGAGCCAGGGTTCCTGGCTCTGGTCACGTCCGGGTAGCGGACAGGCTTGCCTTAGGCGCGCCAGCGGCGTACCCGCTGCGCACGACTGCGCAGCAGTCTGCATTATGTAGGGGAGGGGAGGGACGCTCAGCTGGGAGGTGGGAAAATGGGCGCGGGTAGAGGGGAGGGGCTGGGTGAGCAGTGGCGGGAAGCGTGGGATGGGATCCGCAAGGGGGATGAAGGCAGAAAATAACACAGAGTCAAATTAACAATCGCAGGTGAAGGCAGAAGAATAAAACGGATCCAATATTAACAACAGAGACACAGGAATACAAGCACAATTACAAAAAACAAAAGAACAGTACTTAGAAGGCAGCAGACTCGAACACACGAGGCAGGGGGCCCAGAGGCAGCAGCGGATCGCAGGAGCTGTCGGGGAGAGTGCAGGCGTGTGACCAAGGTCAAGGTCTTACCCATGGATGCAGAAGGCACCCATTGGCTGATGGCTCATCCGCATTGTGTGTGGCCCGGAAGCTGCGACTGCAACTATGTAACTTTCAAGTGGTGCCAATGCGTGTCATCACTGCGAATGCCAGCTACCGCACATGCAAACACATACTGCATTTCCATTGGTGCCCTGACTATTACATCACACATCACAACTCATTTGCAGAAAGTGATTGGTGCACCATATGTGTAATGTTGTGTGGCATGAAGTCCCCATGCATTCCAAGTAACCACACAGACACCATACATGTATAGGCGAACTGGCCCAGGGCACGTGCGTCCGGACCCCTTTGTTGGCAGGGTCACATGTCCAGTGACGCCTGTGCTGGGTGACTGTGGGGTGGGGGGTAAGCCAGCCCTCTGGGAGTGGTTGGTACATCAGAACAACTAGAACAGTGAACAGCTGTTCACTACACTGTGAAGGGATGAGAGAGTGTGACCCGTGAGCCAAGTCTTCACACACATGGAATGTCCAAGGGAAGGAGAGTGAAATAACATACATAGCCATGCCTCATGGGCAGATGGACTTAAATGAGGAAAGGAGTCAAAAAAGGACAAAGGTCTCCCGCACTGTACCAATGTTGTGTAATGAAACATCGAGCATGTGAACCCGCTTGAATATCCCTTGACATCTGAGTGGCGTCTCTTGGCCAGGGGTCGTATTGTGAAGGGTCTGTGGCGTAGGCAGACAATCAGAGGTGACCACTGTCTGCAAATCAGACATACATGTAATCCCTAGCCCACCCAACACACGTACTGGTGTGGCGTGCAGTCTGCCTAAATGCCACTGCCTGCAAATGTCCTCACACACGTCCTGAGTCAGTGCATCTCCCGACCAAATGCCCTAAAAAATCCTGCCCACCAGCATGGATGACATGTGATTACCACACCTTGCAATCCTCATTGGCTCACGTGACATTCCCTATTGACTGATGTACTCACCTACTTGCATGACTGATTATCTCTGTAAAATGTGTGTGTGATGTGAAGCACTGTCACACCCTACACACATATCAGTAGAGCCATACAACAAATGAAATGCACATGAGCGAGCGTCCATGGAGAAAAGAGGGGCGCTGGACGAGGGTGGCAGAGAGGGAATCCGAGGAGTAGGGCCTGAGTGAGAACATGAGATGTGGCATTTGCCTGAAACTCTCACCTCAGGAAACCTCATCCTCCAATCAGGAGGACCTCCAATGGAAAAAACACACGTCTTGAGAATTACAACATCTAGTAACAGAATATGGAAGGAAATAATGCGTCTCCCTGGCCCTTGTAAAACTGAGGAGAGACAAAGCGGGCCCTGGAGCATGCCTTGCGACAGACATAAGTGACAACTCGGGTACGCAGAGGCCCCACCCGAATGCATCATTGGACCACACAAATGAAGATTCCTTGAGCCGGCCCTGCCTGGGAGGCATCCAAAATGTTGATGGCAGCCATTGATGGCACACACATCGGCATCATATCACCACAGGCAAAGGAACCATTCATAGGATCCACAAACACTACCACCCCATCAACGTGCAAGTGGTATGACAGGCAGGCAGATCATCACATATTTTTATGCAGAGTATCCAGGGTCGGCACATGACTGAAACATCTGGCGGAGCAGGAACATCACCCCCGCAACCAAACCACACATGCCCAGTGATGATGACAGTAGTGAGGAAGAAGGCCTTGACCAGTGTCTACAGCTCATCGTCAGCTACTTCTGTTGAGTGTGATGCAACAATGTGCGACTATGACTGTGTCTGTGTGCCTTTCAGTTGTCTCACAGACTTTGACAAATGTCCCTGAGATTCCGTCCACATACCGGACTATGCGCCAGATCAGAAAACACATGCATGCAGGGACTGAGCTTCCCGAAGCACCACAACGCACAGGACACCATTGCCATACTGCCTCACTTGCCCCCCTACTCACTCTGAGGCATACAAGCACATGTACACAAGCAGACAAGTTGAAGACAAGAAACGTTTCAAAATGTGAAGTTTTTACTACAGTGTCAAAGCATGCAAAATACGTGCCACAACAGGTTGAAAAAAACATGCATACTTAACCAGTAACCATAGTGACATATCCATTTAACATGAAGCAAGATGTCGCATCAACAACCCCTCTGGACGTCGAACCACGAGCATATCCCCGCACCCCTTGCTGGAAGGAGTTGTATGGGATGGCCCTGGTCTATGGGTTTTGTCAGCCGAACCCATTACCCAGACTCTAAAGGGTGACATTACACCTCATTTGCTGAGTCACACTCATTACTGGATGGATGACCCCCCAAGTGTGGGTCATCTGGCACAAACACCCATGTCAATCAAAGGGGATCCGTGTCCTCCAGCAGCTGTGAGACCTCGTTGATTAGGGGTGCCATGGCCTGAACAGACCAGAATGACAAGGGACAGGGTTCTACGAGCACGGACAGAATGTGCAGACAGTACTCCTGGACCGCGCAGTGAATAAGCTCTGCGGACAACCCTCATGTGACAAACATGTACTATGGTACTTGCATGGCACAAGTCCTAAAACAGAAAGTGGGGGGACTGACCAAGTAGGACAAAATGCTAATGAGCTCACAATGCCACGACGTAGGCGTATGAAGCAGTAAAATAGTGCAACTGACATGATTTGTGCAAATACTGGGACAGACTAACCCATCTGGCAGTCTTATAGTGTGTGCATTGACATACAGGGACAGAACAAAGGCAAAAGCATGCCTCACTTAAGTACCTGAGTAGAGATGGCAAGCTGTGTGCATGTGTACCCCTCCGTGGCATCTACATTCAAATGTAAGGTTCAAGGCGGACCCCACTCAACATGTACCAACAAATGGAGGCCGGATAGCCCCTTTACTATGGCCCAGCTGGAGGTGAAAAAGGAACACTCGCTTCATGCATGTGGCTGTTGGGAATGGACAGCAGCCAACGTGCAGGTGCAGCTGAACGTTTCCCGTGATCTGGACGGTACACCGGGACAAGTTACGCACATACCTGTGGGAACCAACGTCATGGTAAGGGGGACGGTGTCAAACCTGTGCAAGGAGGGGGGGCGCCATGTACCTGCATGTACCCCTGATTCGAGCCCTGGGTACTTGCAAAACAACAAGGCCATGTCCTCTTCGTGCACTACAGCTGCATAATGGAAACCGGGCTCATGCCAGACGACAATGTCCATGACGGTCCAATGACAGCATCCACTCGCCCTGGTCTGCAGGGCCGGACTGGGAACTGAAACTGGCCCTGGCAGAGTGCTGTTTGCCAGGGCCAGTTTTGGCCAATTTCATTACAGGGGCTGATATTGCAGCTATGCTGCAAAAACGGTCCTGCAGGCCTGCAGCCGACTGGAATGGCCTCACACTAGCGCGGCTCCGTAACCCTAACCCAGTATCAGACACACTATCCTGCTGTAAATAGTGCAATTTCGGTCCTGAGGGACGGAGACCCCGACCCACATGAGTGAGTGTGAAGCGCTGAAAATCAAAGCCCGGAGCGACTGAAGCTGAGGAGCAGGGACGAAGGTAAAATGGCGGCGGGAGATACGTAGCTCCCCAACGATTGCAAATCCTGGTGCATGGTGCAACAGGAAGACAGGATTAAACGCATGGACCTCTACGACCCGGCATATCCTGATTCCTGTATTCCTTGGAAAACGGGAAGTCCGTGACACCCAGGCGCTGCCGTGAAGCACCGGGCGTGCGGCGGTGCACAGTGAGTAGGGGAATCCACAGTGCTGCCTTGTGAGACGGCGATCGGGTGAGTGAGTCTCTGACCCCGATGCTTAGAGGTGTTTACTGCACTAATACCATGAACCAGTGCCCAATCGGAGCCCGGGATATCGCTGACGCTGGGAAGTGGAGCCGGAGAGTAGATGTCGGCAAGCACGAAGAGGCTTCCTAGCAAGAGTCCATCCTAGCCGCCGCAAACTAACCCCGGTGCGGAGCACAGTGGCGAAAACTGATTGAGCGCCCAGACCCTGTCAGCCCACAGTGTCTTGCTCCCTGACTGCCTGAGACAGCGTGTTGTGTGTGGCGCCCGGACATGGCCATGTGAGATCGGGCCAGTGCAGCCGACAAAGAGCAGCGGGAGATATCTCTGAAAGAGCTGTGTGCTCGCAGTGCAGAACGAGGAAACTGCAGATGGGGGAGTGTGGGTCGCAGCGATTCAGGACCCCGAAAGAGTCCAAAGCTGGCTTGTTCTGCCGAGTGGTGCCCGAGAGTCCTTTGAAGCCCGAGAGTTGTGGCATGCATGAGGAGTTGATCGGAGAGATTGCGGGCCCTACCACACACCTTTCTAGGAGGTAGTACTGTGCGTCACCTGCGAAGACTAGCAGCGCGCCTTGCCAACGCAGCTATAGGCGGACCGGGGCACCACACCCTGCGGGGTAGAACACCGACACTGGAGGGAAGCCAGCACGCAAAAGTGTAGCGTCTGACTGAAGCAGCTGAGGGCCTCCAGGGTGCAGCAAACCCTGAGACCTGTTGTGGAGAGGATTGGCCATATCTGGCTGGGCCTGTGAATTCCCAGAACTACAGGGCACTCCCTGGGCAACAACAAAGTACTCTCACCATCTGAGCTTGCCAATTACAACAAGGCATTCCGGGCCTAATGGATCGAGCGGGCGGTCCGCCCTGCCAGTCATAGAGCGTCACAGTGGTGAGAGGCTCAACTCTGCCTTAGCAGCATATGCCCTCAACATAAAAGACACGATGAAGTGGGCACCTCCCCCTGCACCCAAGACACTGACAGCTGAGCAGCTGGACACCGGGGTGGTGACACTGTGAAACCCGACAGGCCGCTGGAGGATTTAATCCCCTGGGCAGGTGAAGGTGAGGAGCAGGTCTGACCCCTGGGCACCCAGCGGTATTACACCAGTACCTGACAGCCACGGCAGGAGGGAAAGGAACTAAAGCGACAGTGCAGAGCAGACTGCGACGTTTGCATGGGATAAGACAGATGAGGGCCATGAAGACACTCACCAAGCAGCTCCGGAACAGTCAAAGTCCCCCCAAGCACAACAGGACCTGACGCTTCAAGACATCATGGCAGCAATAACAGGAGTACGTACCTCCCTCGAGTCCCTTCTGGATACAGTGAACATAGAGGTCTCGCTTATCACAGCGGATCTCCGGAAGATGGATGCCAGAGTTACAGAAGTAGAGGATGCCACCACAGTACTCCATAAAACTGAGCTCAAACAACAAGTTCTCCAATTGCAAGACAAAAAATGGAACTGCAGCTCGACGACTACGAAGGGAGGGCGCGAAGAAACAATGTGCGTATCTTAAGGGTGCCAGAACGCGTGGAAGGCCCGGCCATGGATCTGTTTGTAGAGGAGTTAATCTTGAAACACCTACAGTCAAAGAAACTTTCAAACTATTTCTCTGTGGAACGGGCTCATCGTATCCCAGGGGATAGACCAAAGCCAGGTGCTCCCTCCTGTCCGATAATAGCCAGGATCTTCAACTTCAGAGATCGAGATGTTATACTTCAGGCAGCGCGAGCCAACCCACCACTCAATCTGGAAGACAGTGTGGTTTCCTTTTTTCCTGACATTTTACGACGAAAGTCCAAGCTCAATGCTGCAGTTTCTTAGCAGTTAAGAAAGAGTTACGGGACAAAGTGGTGAAATATATTATGATGTTTCCGGCGAAGCTCCGCGTTGAAGCTGATGGAAAGGCTTGGTTCTTCTACACACCGGAGGAAGCATGGGACTGGATAGACGGCTGGAGACGTGTGGGGAAACCTCATAGGGAGCGACAAGGGGTACCACGGAATAACATACTGGAACACCTTCGTAACTCTCTCAACAAGGGAACAGATTCGACAACTCGCAGCTGAAGACGGACAGGTCCTGGTCCAAACAGTGAACGCCGCAGAAAAAAGATAAGTGACTCTGGGGGAGTTGGATATCCTCGGAAGACTCAGGAGGGGCCTGTTTACAGCTAGGGTTGGGCTCAATCCAAGTATATACCCCTAACGTTTCAAAGGACTGCCAGGGTTTGACCGCCGAACAGCAGCCAAGGGAAGGGGATCTCCCCCACGCAAGGCATGTTTTAGATAGAAATAGAAAGATCTGGGTGGGGGGGTACTAGTGGCTGTAGACCAAGCACCTTTACCGGGAGGGAGGGGCGACAGGCACTCCGCCTAGTTTGGGAGTGGGTAGTTTTGAATCCACAGGCAGGGGGGCAGGGAAGGGGGAGTTGGGAGTTAGAGGGAGAGGGGTATGTTTTATAAATGTAATTCAGTCACAAAGTTTGAACTATTTGTGCTAACCACATGCAATGTCCCTAACCATGTCACTTGGAAGGGGGTTGGAGGATCGCCGGGGGGTTATTGTTGATGTTAATGTCACAAGTCATGATGCAAGGGACTGTACAGTAGGTTCGATACACGGTGACCTATCTCCATTGATGCCATATACACAACGGACAGATGCGCTGTGCCCTACAATGTGTGGCCAGTCCCGACTGGAGTGTACGGCTGCTCATGTCATGACAGAAACACTCACTCCTGTAGTAGCCGCAGGGTACACTCCCTTGCTCTCACTGCTGACCCATTATGGATGGCATGACCCTAGCATCGATTCCCATGGGTAGCGCAATAGACACGAGGTTGTCCACTATGACGTGGAATGTGAACGGCCTGGGTGATAAAATAAAGTGGGGATAGTTTTGCAATACCTCAAAAGACAGACACCTGATTTAGTATTATTGCAGGAGACACACTTGGTGGGTAATAGCTGTAAGGCTCTCAACAGGTGGGGATACAAACTTTTGGTCCACGCAGGGTTTACAACCGGCTCAAAAGGCGTAGGTATTTTAGCGCGGAAAAATCTAGCCCTCACACCCACGCATACATGGGCTGACCCCCAGGGCCGATTCGCAGTAATGACAGCCAGTTGGAAGGGAAACCAATAAATGTGATATCCGTGTATATTCCACCAGCACTGGGGAAAGCAGCACTCAGCAATCTAGGCAACATCCTTATAGATCTCCCGGAAGGCACATTATTAATGGGAGGTGACTTTAACATGACACTTGACGATGCCCTAGACAGATATCCTCGACGACCCTCAACACGACACAGCACTCAAATGAAGGAGTTTACTCAAGCCATGGGACTGAATGAAATATGGCGCACATTGCAGCCAAACATGAGGTATTATACCTACTACTCTAATGCACACAAAAGCATGTCCCGCATTGACTACTTCCTCACGCCCCTTGGCAGTCCTCGCCAACTTTCAAAACTCTTACGGACTCCCCAGGAGCATCTAAGATCATTCCCCAGTGTGGCTCGAACTCACCTTCGATCAAAGGAGACCGCGTAGCCCCATAATTATTAACACATGGCTTCTAACGATTCCAGATATAAAGGAGGATATCACTAAACAAACATACTATTATTTTGCCGAAAATCTAGGGTCCATGGCCTCAGCACAGACTATCTGGGAAGCTTATAAAGTGGTGCTGAAAGGGCATGCTCTAGCATTAAAGACAGGTTATATACGACAGCATACCCAACAAATACTGCAATTAGAGGGGAAATGCAACAACCAGAGACCCAAAACAACTCATCCCCTAGTAAAGCTACCATGCACCGCTTAACCACTAAGCAACTTGAATATAAAAACATGGTGCAAGAAAAAACTTGAGCGAAACATATGCGTCACAGGGTTTAGGAACTGGGAGACAGAGCAGGGAATATGCTGGCTTGGCTGGAAAGGATGGAACAAGGGGAACGATGGGTCCCAGAACTATCCGCCGGCGACAATGAAAGGATCACTGATCCCCAAGAAGTAGCGGAGGCAATCGCAGACTATTTGGAGGCGATGTATTCCTCCTCCACCACGTATGCATCAGAAGACTCACGCCAGCTGTTGGCTGACGTGAACCTGCCCATATTGTCAGATTCAGAAAGAGCCGAGCTGGATGCAGACATAACGGACGAAGAAATCTGAAAAGCCATATTTAACATCCAATCGGAGAAGGCAATGGGACTTAATAGGATTCCGATTGAGTTCCTCAAATCGATGGCACTACGGGTGGCACCCCATCTTAAAAATATGTATATAGAAAGCTTGGAGAAGGGAATTCTACCCGAGGACCAAAGATTGGCCTCTATAGTGGTAATCCGGAAACCCCGGAAGCCGGTGACCAGCTGTAGCTCCTATAGACCGATTTCCCTGATCAATGCAGAGGCTAAAATCCTCGCGAAACTGCTGGCTTCCCATCTCAGTGTCGTTCTTCCGTCACTGGTACATGCGGATCAGTCAGGCTTTATACCGTGTCGGAACACAGCACTAAATATTCGCAGAGTCAATAATGTCTTAGCCCGCCAACATTATATATAGAGGATGCGGTAATTTTGTCACTGGATGCCTCTATGGCATTCGATTCGATTCGATAGAGTGGCCTTATCTCTTTGAAGTCCTGCCTCGTCTAGGGTTTGGCCCGCGTTTTGTGAAATGGGTTAAGCTGCTCTACACTGAGTTACGGGGCCAAGTCAGGGTGAATAACCATACATCCCGAACATTTAAACTGAATAGAGGGACCAGACAGGGCTGCCCCCTATCCCCCTACTCTTCACCTTGGCACTAGAGCCACTAGCATCCTGGGTGAGACACGCCGTGGATCTTCGGGTTCTAAAATGGGGGGAGGACAACGAAGATAGAATTTTGTTGTATGCAGATGACATCCTGATCTACTTAGCCTCCCCATATGCCTCAATACACAGCCTCCTAAACATATTTACTAATTTCGGAAAATATTCAGGATATGCTATAAATTGGTCTAAGTCGGTGCTATTTGTCCTGCATGGCCCGACACCTAGATTGCCTCGAGGATGTGAGCTTGCGATGGTCTCTGACGGGTTGCGTTACTTGGGAATCTTTATCACTCCTGACCCCCAAACGTTTTATGATAAGAACTTAGTAGTCCCCTTACAAAGGCTCTGTGAGGACGTTAAACACTGGAGGTCGCTACCATTGTCATTAGTAGGTCGAGCGGCCCTATTTAAAATGCTGGCTTTGCCGCGATTCCTCTATATGCTCCAAAATTGTCCATACAAGATCTCCGACGAATATTTTAATAACGTGGAGGCAGAGGTCCGTACTCTGCTGTGGGATGGGGTGCACCGCGAAAAGCCCTGGGGAAGCTGACGAAGGGGTGGTATGATGGGGGATTGCACTCCCAGATCTACAGCTCTATTACTGGCCATCACAGCTGGTGGCAATTAACCACTGGCTGTATGGCCCTCCTATGAACCCAGAATATAGATTGGAAAAATATCAAACGGGTCGAGAGGGTCATCTTGGGGCCTTATACACCAAGGTTCGTAAAGGGCAATATTTGGGCCTTATGGCCCAAACGATCACCACCTGGCATCAAGCAACTAAGCATCTGGGTTGGACAGTAGTCTTGACGAAAGCCACACCCTTATGGTCTTCTCAGAGGTTAGGGTTACTCTGTCATCATGTGGGTTTTGACAAATGGGACACCATTGGAATATCCGCCATTGGAGATCTCATGCAGAAGATTCTTACATTCAAAGACTTACAAGTGAAACAAGAACTAGCACAAGGGGAGGTATTTAGATATCTGCAAATTAGAAATGCTATTAAAACAGCACTCCCTGACTTAACAGCGCTACAAGAATCATCTCCCTTAGAAGACCGTTTATTGTCAGAACCCCTCCCCAGCAAGGCCATTTCCCTCACTTACCATTAATTGTGTAATAATTTACCTGACCCTTTCCACACTCTCAGAAACCGGTGGCAGGCGGACTTAGGACCGATTGAAGATGAGTACTGGCAGGCGGCGTTGATGTCTCCAAGGGAGGCAGCCATAAACCAGCGCTGTAGACTGTTTCAGCTGAAAGTTCTGCATTGTGCATACCTCACCGGCATGACCCTAGCTAAAATGGGAACGAGGCAGGATTCCCCATGCCTGCGTGGTTGCAACCAAGAGGCAATATTTTACCATATTCTTTGGGACTGTCCCCAGATAAGGGTCCTGTGGGAGAAGGCCACGGAGAAGCTCCAAGATGCGCTTGGGAAATGGATCACGCTGACACCACTAATGGGGATTCTAAATGTTTGGGAGGCCACTGATTTAACGAACATTGAACAGCAATTAGTCACTCTAGGCTACACATTGGTAAAGAGAGTAATCGCTATGAAGTGGGGAGCAGCAGATCGCCCATTGACCATAGGATGGGTAGCAGAAGTGGTCAGATGTATGATTTCTGAAAAAGATGTCTATAAATCCAGAGGCTGTCCCAAAAAGTGGGATAAAAAATGGGGAGGATGGAATATTTATCGAGGGGAATTGTGCATTTCACCAACAGTAGAAATGGAAATGTCAAAAAAGAGGCATTACGAGCATGAATAGATGATCTACCACGTTGTTATGTTATGTTATTGGTGATTTATAACGCGCACGGCTACTCATAAGAGTGTCCCGGCGCGACCAGCAGAAAGAACAGAAAGGGAGAAGAAGAATAGGCTAGTGAAATAAAAAGGTTTTAAGTTGTTTTCTGAACAAAGCGGGGTTTTGAAGGCTGCGGAGCTCCAAAGGAAGGGAGTTCCAAGACTTAGCCGCCAAATAGGATAGTGAGCTACCACCTTTTCTTTTCAAACAAATTTTGGGCATAGACGCCAGGCACACAATCGAGGAGCGCAGGTGTCTGCCCGGAACATAGAACGAAAAACGTTTCCTCAAGTACCAAGGGCCGTATTCGTAAAGTGCTGCATGGGCCGTCATCAGAGCCTTGAACAGAACTCTAGCTTTTAGCGGCAGCCAATGCAACTTACGAAGATGTTGTCTAACGCTGGTGTGCTTGGGTAGGTCCAACAGCAGCCGCGCTGCGGCATTCTGCACCACCTGTAATTTATCCATTAGGTAACCAGGGAGACCAACATATAATGCATTAGCATAATCGAGGTGGAAGGTGACCAAGGCCCTGATTACTGTTTCTTTGGTGGAAAGGGGCAGCAGGGGCAGAAATTTTTTGAGCATCTTTAAAATGCCAAAACAGGTACCTGTCAATTTGCTGATTTGATTATTAAAACTAAGTTTTTCATCAAACCAGATCCCCAGATTCTTCACAGGGAGACCTGAAGGGGATGGAGGTGGAACATCGGCAGGCCAGCAGGCATGAAGAAACAAAGAAGGGAAATCCCCAAAAAACAGTATCTCTGTTTTGTCTTCAATACATTTCAGCTGGGCCGAAGTAAATCAGTTGAACACCGCAGACAGGCAGGATCTAACATGGTCAGTACTGGACTCATGCTTTTTCCAATTGAACAAAAGCTGGGTATCGTCGGCATACGCTACTACTTTAGCGCCGAAGTCCTCAGCAAGCTGGATAAGCGGGGTCATGTAAAGATTAAATAACAAAGGACTCAGTGTGGAACCCTGGGAGACCCCTGTTAGAACATCTTGGGTGGTAGAAGTAAAAGGAGGGATCCACACTTGCTGGGTTCTACCAGCGAGGAAGGACTTAAGCCATTTCCATGCGGCACCGATGATACCAAGCCTATTCAATCAGGCCAAGAGGAGGGCATGGGGGACGGTATCAAAAGCGGCAGAAAGGTCCAAAAGGACCAGCATTGCCCTGCCCCCAGCATCTAACGACTCCCGGATAGCCTCTGAGATTTCAACCAAGGCAGACTCAGTGCTATAAGAAGCACGAAAACCCGATTGGGAAGCATGTAATAGGCCGTGTTGTTCAATATAGGCAGTGAGTTGTTTGTTCACAAGTTTCTCACAAACTTTGGCCACACCCATTAGCAAAGAGATGGGCCGATAGCTGGAAAGAGTATGAGGATCAAGCATCGGCTTTTTTATAAGAGGGACCAGCATGGCCTGCTTCCAAGAGGAAGGAACCATGGCCGACCCTAAAGAGATATTAATCAGCTGGTTCACCAAAGGATTAATAATATGGGCCGTGCAAGTCAGAATTGTTGCGGGGCACGGGTCAAGAGGAGAACCAGACTTTAGAGCAGTCAAGGCAGCCAGAGAATCCTCAAGAGATATAGCTGAGAAAGAGGAGAAAGAAATTACAGGATCGGAAGGGGAATCGGAATCGGCAGACAGCTGCAAGGACTGAGCTGCTGGTGTGTCAAAGAGCAGTTGAAGAGATCTAACTTTAGTCATAAAAAAGTCTGAAAGCTCTTCACACTAGCTAGAAGAGGGTGTGTGTACATTGTTCAGAGCTTTAGGAGAGACGTAGCTTTTTACAATGTTAAACAGTGCCTTGGCATTGTTGCCCGACAAAGCGATACGGTCCGAATAATAGCGTCTTTTCGACACAGTGATTGCTGCATAATATAATTTTTGGGCTTTTTCAATTCCATCTTATCAGTTATATTGTAGTTCTGTCTCCATCTTCTTTCAAGCCTTTTGCACTGTTATTTCTAAGATTTGAGCAAAGGCGTGAACCAAGGATTGGGCAATGGCGTATTAGGGCGTCGAGGTCTGACCTGAGGCGAAAGATCGCAAACCACCTTATTAATCCAATCATTGAACTGCCCCAGGGCCAAGCCCAAATCTTCTGAGAGGTGCGGTAGACAGTCAGCTAACGCGGTGCACAAAGCTACAGGGTCAATCTTATGAGGAGCCCTATGGGTGGTCGCACAGCGAGGCCAGGACGAAAAAGGACCCTTGGCAATATTCCAAGTGAATGGGACCAAATAGTGATCAGACCAAGTGACGGGCAGCGGAGGGTTCACCAACACAGGCAGGCTAGAGCAAACTACGTCAAGCGTATGGCCACCACTATGAGTTGGAGAGGAGACATATTGATCCAACTGGGCAGAGTGCAATAAGGCTAAATCGTTGCGCGTATCATTCCCATCACGGTTGTCCATGTGGATATTACAGTCCCCAAGGAGAAAAAAATGGGAGTAGCGCACAGCTCTAGGTAAAATCCAAGTGTCCAACAACGTAGGGAAAGTGCCTAAAGGGCCAGGAGGGCGATATAACACAATCCCACCTAGACAATAATGGGGGGATACTTTTATGCAGAAATCCAGAGCTTCCACTTCAGGAGAGTCAACAAGTTCAGAAAAACGACACTCCCATTCTTCTCTGACAACAACTGCCACACCTCCTCCTCGCCCCTTTTTCCGGTCGGCTCGAGCGATTTTGAAGCCGGCGGGGATGGCTAATTCAATAACTGGACCAGAGGATTGAGTGAGCCAGGTTTCAGTCAAAAAGAGAATATCAAGAGAAGCATCAGTAAACAGCTCAAAGATATCCTGACAGTGTTTAGATATCGACCGAGCGTTGATAAGGGCAGCCTTGATATTGGACGGTGCCTTACCCACCACAAGCTGTTCCGCAGAAAAAATAGGGGACAGCGACAGAGCAAGTCCACACTTCATGCAGTAATGGGAGCTATTTAATGCGGCATCCCATCTCAAACAGCAACTAGAAGGATCGTTAAGTGCTAACAGTTCATTATGATCATACTGGATGTATTTAGCAGAGTTCGAGGTAACGTCACAGGCATAGAGGCTGGTGCTGGCCGCTGCCGGGCCGCTGCCGGGCACAGATGGGCTTGCCTTAAGCACGCCAGCGGCGTGCTGTGTGCATTTGAAGCCTCTGCCCTTAGTAACCACTAGAGCACACACTAGCTAAGATGGCGGCTCTAAGTGGCACCACCAGGAAGTGAGGGCAGACAGAAACGCGAGGTGGAAGCCAATAAGCTTCGTGATGCACTCCCCCCAAGTAAGTACTCACACAGAGTTTAAGAGCACACACTAAAATAAAATCACATTAAAATTAAAGAGTTGTTCTTGTTTTCTAAGCAGAAGACTGCCGTAACAATGGCAAAGTCAAAGCTCAAATGCTGGGGTAAATGTTTACGAATAATTACATTTTTGCATTTGTCACCCCGAGTGGGACGGATATGCCCAGACGTGGGTCCTCTGCTCTCCATGCCACTGAAATCAAGCTATCCTGGCTGAAGAGGGGTGAAACCCCGAAACCGGTCCTAGGATGCTTGTTTCCGGTCCAGGGAGGACCTGGCTTGGCAGTTCGGGCTAGACTGTTCCCATGAGGCCGGTGGGTCAAGACTGATTTGCATATGCCCAGGTCTAAACTGGGGTGGCATGGTGAGCAAAGAATGATGGATTTAACCAAGATCCCTTGACTGGGGTTGAATGTTTTGATTTGTTCTGCATTCCGTCCATCAATTGTGTGTCTTTTGCTTTCTCGCCCTAGGTGCGCCAGGTATGCCCAGGTGTGGGTCCAGGGCTCACTGTGCCACTGGAATCAAGCTACCCTGGCTGAAGAGGGGTGAAACCCTAAAACCAGTCCTAGGATGCTTGTTTCCGGTCCAGGGAGGACCTAGCTTGACAGTTCGGAATGGATTGTTCCCATGAGGCACAATGACAAGACTGATTTGCATATGGCCAGGTCTAAACTGGGGTGGCATGGTGAGCAAAAGAATGATGGATTTAAGCCAGATATCTTGACTGGGGGTGAATGTCTTGATTTGTTCTGCATTCCGTCCATCAATTGTGTGTCTTTTGCATTTTGTTGGTACTTCACAACCTCCAGTCCCCTCCCCCAATTCCTGTGGGACTCTCTGCACGCATTATGGCAGGCAACTTCTCCTCCCATTCGGTGAAGGTTGGTGGTGGAATGGGAGAGACGGCACCAGTACTCTGGGCCGCTGCGTGGTTCCTGTGGGAAGTGGGGCGGGGCCAATTTCTCCACCCTGGCTCCAACCTTTTGGAACTCGCTCCCTGACCACCTCCGCTCTGCCACTCAGTATCTCCCCTTTCGCAGAGATCTGAAAACGTTCCTCTTCAGCCAGGCTTTCCTCACTTAAACTCCCTCAAAATTCCCTTCACCTCTCCCTGGTCTTTCCCCCTCAGTTGCCAATCCCCCCAGCGCCAAGAAACCGCAAGGTGTACGCTGCGCTTTAGAAGTATTTTAAATTAGAAATTAGATGCTTTTCCCGGCCCTTGGGGTCGCCCCACTGCTTCCTGATGCCACGCACAGTGCGTAGGGTGGTCCCTACAGCTTTGACTTTGCTGTGGATCCTTGCCCACATCTGATTCTTGTGTGCAAGTGGGGTGTATTGGAGCAGGTGCACAAACAAATGTGGTTCTGCCCTGATTGTCTCGTCTGGCATCACGTTCAACTCTGTGTCGGCGATGTTGGGAATTTTCGGGGGGGCATGGTTCAAATGAATGAGAGGTGCAGGGTGCAAGGTAATGGTGGAGATGTGTGTAGTGTGTGCGGTGTGTGGGTGCGAGTGGTGGTGTGTGGAGATAGGTGGGTGTGATGTTGTGTAGTGTGAGTCAATGGTGTCCTGTCTCTCTGTCTCGGCTTGTGGTGTGCAAAGGCTGCTGGTCCAGGTAGGGGTTGTTTTTGTACTGTGGTATGTGGGTGTGTCCACATGGGTGTTGAGCTCCAGATGTCTCTTCCATGCTGTGCATGGCTTTCCCTACCAGGTGCCGGTTGGGGTGTGTGTTGTGATTCAGGGCGGCCGTGAGTACAGGCACACTTCGGTGATATTGTGGGGTTGGTTCTGCACGCCGTTCATTTGGCCTGTGCCCGTTCGGGGCGGTCGGATGCAGTGCTCGGTGCACCAGCTCCGTGTTCTCATCGTAATTGAAGTGAGGTCATGCCGCGGCAGGAGCGATCGTTTTGAGCAGTTGTGCAGTTTTACCTGTCTGCGGCGGTTGGATTTGCAGCTTTTCCAACCGTGGTGGATGGTGTTTTGTGGCATCCATCCGCCGCGGGCAGATTTTGCGTACATTGCATCGTAATTTGACCCACGGAAATGCCGCGGGTCATGCGGGGGGATTTTTCCCGATTTCATGGCGGTCGGAGGGCTTTTCCGTCCGTCATCGTAATGGGCCCCTCAGTTTGGAGTGGCAGTCGTAAAGGTAACGATTTTAGTGTCCAACATCTTCCCGACATTATGTAGTTTGGAATGGGAATAGTTAATGTAACCTTTCACTATTCATCGCCTTTCCCAAATTGGTTTAGATTGGAGTAGTAATCGTTAACATGACCTCTTTAGTGACCTAAGCGTTCTGCAAAATACTTTAGATTGCAGTGGGAATAGTTAATCCTACCCCTTTAGTGGCCAACAACTGCCCCAAAATTGTAATAGTACACAACACGTGACGGTTTTAACATATGTTGTATTTATTTTATTTAAGGCATATTTTTGAATTTCTTTTTAAACACTTTTTTTATAAAAAGAAAAAAGATAACATGCTTTCTTGTTATAATGGTACAATGTGTAAAACTTTTTTCTGTAGTTTTACATGTACTCCATTTTTTCAACACTATTAACACAGGTATATTTTTCAACATTTTCTAAAAAGTTACATACTATGTTTATTTATATATCTTTTTAAAAAATAATAGTTAGAATTTTTACATTTTCATAATACATTTTTAGTATATAACAATTACTACTGTATAACAAAAAAAATATTTTTATAGTACAATTTAATTAATACTTTCAATATACTATTTAATATGTTTTTATTGTTTTCTACAGAAAGATAGGCTTTTTCTTCATAGCAGCCTTCTTTTTTTACTGCTGTCTGTATTTCATAGTATACTACTTGCATTTTAGATGGATTTCATTTGTGTTGGTTGCAGTTGCCTACTGCTGTTTGTCGGGTTTTTCAAGGCAAGGTCTTTTGTAACTTTTTTAACTTTTCCTTTTAGAGTGTGGGGTTTTGGTAGAGGTAGATGTAGGTTGAGTAGGTTATGATGTTAGTTTTGTTTTTTAATGTTTTTTTGTGGTAGTTTATGGTATGCTGTTATGTTGTGTAATGTGGAAGTGCAGTATTTTTTTTAAAGAAAATTATTTTGGTTTAATTTGAATCAACATGGATTTTTAATTTCCTTTGAATTTTCAGTTTTGCTAAGAGTGATTTGAAATATTTCGCATATTTTATAGTTCATAATGTCTGTGGGTTACTTTGGTAGATTTCCTTTAGACATTAGATTTTTTTGCATTTTTTAGGTTATTTTGTATTTTTAATTTTGATATTTTTGTGGTTCGGATGATTGGGACATGGAGGTGGAACAAGAACTTCAGCTATGCAACCGTAAGTACAATATTTCTATTTATTTATGGGTGGGGAATGTCATTCTAATATGTAAATATATTTTACTTTTATTGCAATGTAAAAATTAGATTTTCTATCTTTGTGATTTAGTTGGCCCGGTGCAGTGTTTGCTTCTATTCTTATATCTTTTTGCAGTCCTTGTATATGTTTTTAAATAAGTAGTAGAATGATGTTTCTAATTCATTATTTATCAGTTGTGATTTTTATATTATTACTATAGATTTTTTTAACTGGCTTTTAAAAATATGTCTAATATTCATTTAAATATGGTCACATCTTATTAGTGTTACATTTTGTTGTACTTTGTTAGTGAGTACATAGGTAGGTAGGTGCTTTATAATAGTGATTTAGCTACTATTTGTAATTAGTGCACTCTTTTGTTGTTAATAACGAGTCTCACTTTTAAGTGTAGCATTTTCTACATTTTCCTGGTTTGTTTACTTAGTTTAGGCTTGATTTGGTTTACTGATTGTCCTATACTTAGTTGCTGGTAGCTTTGTTTTGGTATTCTTCCTAGTGTGACATGGATGGTCTGTGCAATGCTTCCACTGCTCTGTTGGTTTTTGCTTGTTGAGTCATGGTGCTGTTGTACACATTCTACCATGGTATTTGGAATTTGATTGACATCTGTGTTGAGAGTGGTGCAGTCTGCCAACTCAAGTGTCTTCAAAATAGTGCATTATAGTCCATTAGTTGACTTTATTTTTGTTCATTTCGCTGGTAAAATGGGGATTCTCTTAGCATGTTGTAGTGGTTAGCTAGGTCTGTTACAGGTATATAAACTAGTGCTATTCATGTTTTAATCTAAAACACAAATTGGATTTTTTTTTGCATATTTTACGCTTAGTACAGATATTTGGAGATGTCTTCAACTGTCTTGGCTATAGTGCTGATAGCAGCCTTTTATGTGGGAGGGGTATAGTTTAAGTGTTGATTGCGTCATTATATGTTCAAAGTCTATTAGAATTTTTTGCGGAGAATAGTTAGTTTTTATTTTGATGTGGTTCAAGAGTTCATATTAAGCTGTACTTTATTTGTTAGGAACAGTGCATAAATGAGGGGTATGTTGATTTTTACCATATATGGTGTATATCCAAGTGGATGGTGGCGGGCATATTTTGAAAGTTCCGTCCATCATCCATGTTTCCCATTGGCTTAGTCTTAGGAGGTTATTTTCAGTTGCAAATATAGTTATTCTTTTTTCATTATTGTGGTTGTTGTGTAGTAGGAAGGGTTCATCATTATGTGTAGTGGTCAGGTGTTTTGGAATTGAAATGCCTTGTATCTTTTCGGGGCATTTTATATAAGGAATTGCTGGTAGCTGACCTGTGATGTGCTCAAATACTTTAGGGAGTATGGGGCATATTCTCAAGGACTTATCGCAAGTTATTGGCTAAGAGCTGATATCACCATTGTTCCTGCGATAGCAGCCGCAAAAAACATTGCCATGGATGACACCGGCAACTAACGCTAATGAGATGCAGAGTTGGCGTTGCCGTGAAAAAAGCCGCGACAACACCACTTCGCAACATTATCAATGACCAGCCAGATCGGCGATAAGATCACAAAACATGCGATAAGGTGCATTAGCAGCAGGGATTTAACACCTGCTCCTACCTGGTGTTAAGTCGGATGACGACCTGCAGTATGAAAGGGAGCCCAGCCCAGAGCCACACCTGAAGAACAACAGATGCCATGGAGCAACTGATCATGCAGCTCGGACACCCAAGAGGGCCACAACACCCACCGCCACCACCCCCAGGCCCGCCACCCCCGTACCCTCCCGGACTACCACAGAGGCAGCGCAGACAAAGACAGCAGACCTTCAGAAAACGCACCAGCCTTACAGACCTAACACCAGAGGATGTCATTGCCTACTACAGGCTCAAAAGGACAACCATCCTACGCATCCTGACCATCATTGCCCACAGGCTGACGGTACCAACACAGCGGAAAACCAACAACCCTCTGCAGACAAAGCTGCTGGCTGTGCTGTACCTGTTGGCCTCTGGGACCTTCCAACCAACAACTGCCATAGTCGGAGGAGTCTCACAGCCAGCCCTATCAAAGTTCCTCACACCTGTCTTGGATGCCATCATCAGCTTGATACCCTGCTCAGCTCTTTAGGTGCCACTAACTCAGTGCACCACAACTCATGGACCCTTTCTGATTGAGTTTTGTGCTATGCACAGCTCACGCAGCAATGTCACCTCAGGCAGTGGAGAAAACCTGGGACGATGATGAGGAAGGATAACACACCCCACTGCAACTGCAGCAGGAATATCCCGAAGGGACACAATCCTAGACAATTTTTTCACATGGGCAAGGTCAGCTCTGGTGCCCCAACCTCAGTGCACTGCAACTCACGGACCCTTCTGATTGCATATTGGGTGACCTCCGTACTTGCTCCGGCTACCACCATGATGCTTTGCAGTTGTTTGTTATGTTGGTGGTTTCTGTTTCAGCTTTAATAGTGATCACTGTTCAAGTTGTTGCCTGCACCAACCACTCCATAAGGGCTGGCTTACACTCACCCCACACCTATCCAGCACAGGTGTCACTGTACATGTGACCCTGGCAATAAAGGCGCGTGCCCGTGGCCAGTTCCACAAACTATCTCAGTGTGTCTGTGTTGTCATAATGTATGCATGAGGGCCCCGGGCCCTACCACAATACATTGTGCTGTGTACAGTGGATGCAACCATGTCACCGCAGGCAATGGGTAAGACCTTGGACATGTAGCTTTGTCGTCCCCCACTCAGTATGTAAGAGGAGTGGACTGGGCTGGCGTATGCAAGTCCAGCATGGGGGTGTGAATGATTATCCCAGGGCTCTCGGCATGGTTCAGTACTGGAAATGTGCAAATGCGTGTGTCTCTGTCACAGTGTGGGTCTCCATTGGGGAGTGTAAGTGGTCCCTGATGGGACTTAGACACCCACGTATGTGATCTATTTCGGCTGCCATGAGGTCAAACCGAACCCACACCTGTTCGGCCACCTCCTTCTGGCAGTCTATCATCTGGCCTTGGAACGCGATGTGTGCTTCGGTGAGGTGCTGGGAGCCAGCCGTGGTGGTGGGTGCTTTCTGCTGTGTGGTCTATGCAAGGGGTGAGGTCTCATCTAGGCCTGGGTGGTAAATTCTGTTCCGCTCATGGAATTTGCAGAATTTGGGCAATTTCGTGTTCCGCGGTGAACGCGGAATTGCCAAAAATTCTGCGATCCGCAGCTTCGCGGAATTTTTTGCTTGTTCGCACTTTCAAAATGCGTGTTTGTGAGATATTTCTCCCAGAGCACGCAAAAAGCGTTTGTGAACAAGAAAAAAGTATCGCGAACGGGCGGAACAAGCAATTCCGCATGTTCGTGGAACTTTTGCGTGCTCGCAGAGATTTTTTACCGTTTCGCGGAGCTTTGCGTAGCGCAACTACGCAAATTGCGCCCACCCATAGTCTCATCAATGCAGCTGGGGTGCCCTGCTCCTGGAGGTGGGTTGCCTAAGATGTCCATGAGCTGTTGTAGGGCGTCGGTGTCGAAGGTGTGGAGGTCCTCTTCATCATCACTGATGAGTTGTCTGGTCTGCTCTGCTAGAAGTGCTTATTGTCCCTCTGCAATGTGAAGGGGAAATGCATTTTAACATTGTGTTGACATGTATGTTGACTCATTGTACAAGTCTACATACAGACTGCATGACAATGTACATTGTGACTGCTTGGGAGGAGATGACTATTTGATGCGGGACTGGACATTTGAAGTACATCACGGATGTGATGTTGTACACGTACGTTTTCATCTCACAATTTCCTGTTATGCCTGATGTGATTGGCCAGTTTCTTTGCACAAGTGGACCCAGTTGTGTCCTCTGTTCTGCCGTGTAAGTGTTGCACTTTTTACCACATTGTCGTCAATGTGGATGTGCTGTTATTGCTGTGTGTGTGTGCTGCATTGTGGGAGATTCGCCCCTGCAGCTGTGATTTTGCTGCCCCTTATCCCTTTGAGGCGGTGTGCCTTTGACTTTTGTGCTTTTACGGTACTGAGATGTTTGCGACTTCGGTCATTTGTGCTCTTGGACGGTTTTTGTACTCTTGTCCATTGTTTGTCTGCAGATGTATTGTTAACGTCAGGGGTTGTTTGTGCATGCGGATGTGTCAGTGTGACCTGCTCCTTTCCGGATGAGATCCACACTCAGCCACCTCAGTGTCGAGATGCGCACAATGTCATGATGATTGTACTGCAGCCATGCTAATCGTCATGTAGTGCCTCTTGCATTGTCGGTGTGGCTCAGAAATACGCATCTTTGCTGGATTTCGCACGTGTGCATGTGTTGGTTGTAAGATTGGTGATGTGTGGGGTGGGACCCCTTTGGGCACCTGGTGGACGGGGGCCTACTTGGTGTTTGTATGTGTGCTGCAGTGTGCCACAGGGAGCAGGGACATGATCCAGAATCATTGTGGGTGTGCAGTGTGCTACACATCATTGTGCATGTGTGCCATTGTGCCCATCTACCCCGTCCCCCCGGTCCCTGGTCGTTACTCACCCTGTTGCTGTTGGGTCAGGTCATATCGAGCTGTGTCCCGACTCCCAACTTCTTGCACCGTCTCCACACTGATGACTGTGGCCACCATTTCCTCCTGCTCCTCCTGTGGTGCAGGACTCCCACCTCCAGTCACCGTTGCTGCCTTCCTGTTGGCAGCAGGTTTCTGCTTGGTTTGGCTTTTCACATCATGCCAGCGCCTCTTGACCTCCTCCATTGACCTCCTCGACACTCCAACTGCATTCACGTTGTTCACTATGGACTGCCATATTTCCGTTTGTGTTGCCAATGACACAGTGGAGGTGATGGACAGTTGTTGGTAGTGTTCTATCACCTCCGTGATGGTGATACGGTTTTCCTGCGGACTGAACCCCGTCTTCCTCTTCCTCTTCTCCTTGGCCTTCCCCGACCCCGAGGTTCCTTGCTGGTCGTCTGTGGGGCTTGTGGGGTTTGCGTTGTCCTCTGCACTTGGTCCGGGTGCATCGATGGTGCTACGCAGTTTATTTATTTCCCCTTTTTTTTGTTCTGCTTTTATAGTGCATTTTCACACTTGACACGTGGGAATTGCAGGCCTGTCGCTGGTTATCGCTGATTTTTGTATCGCGATTGGCCACATCTCAATTTTTTTCGCGTTTCACGTTTTTTCGGTGTCGCGTTAATTTTAACACGCTCATTTGATGCCTTATCGTGAGACTATCGCATGGGGCCGCCGTGTTGAGAATACAACGTTAACACTGCGTTATTTTCCCGTGATAAACTGCGATATGCAAAGTTGCGTTAAGCAAACTTTGCGAAAATTATCACACGTTCTTGAGAATATCCCCCTATGTTTTTTAAACTTCTAGTAGTGGGCTCTTGGAATTTAGTGCTAGATTATTTCTACATCTTAAAGTACATGCCTTACTTCTATCTCAGTTACATTTGTGGGGGTAGTTGTGATCTCTCACGTTAACTGCAATATCATTTTTCATTGTAGCCAACCCATAACAAGCATTAGAATAGTATTAAGTAAATTTCCAATTCACATTCTCGGTGCTTGAACTTTCCTGGCTGTATGCATAACTCATGTGCAACAGCAATTGGTTGCTTTTCTGTGATGTGATGTATGTTATTATTTCTTCCATTCTGTCCAAGAATAGTTTAATTATAAAATGAATGATTATGTTAGATATGTTAATTAAGTTTGCTAATAAAATGAAAACATGCTTTCAATCAACTTTTTATACTCACATATGTGCTGTTAATTGAAATTTGTTCATTTTGTCGGTTTCAGGTGAGTTTTTCTTTTCTTCCTGTTTTAGTTTTATTTTGAACATACAGGCTTGGTTTGTTTTGGGCAGTGGTGGGCTTTCAGTTTTATTTTTAACATATAAGGATTATTTAATGTTAATAAGTCGGTTTATTTTACTTACTTCTAATGTGCCTTTGTCCAGGTGTACGAGTGTGAAGTTTGATTATTTGGCAGACAGTTCTTTCTTTTTGTTGTAGTCACTCTTTGTCATCTAAGGAGTGATTTACATAATAAAAGAGAGAAAGTTTTTTAAATTGTATCTACATATGCGTTTTTAAATTATGTTAGCTTACATTGTTGTTATTTTAATTTTTTGTAACTTACTTGTTAAGGTAGTTGGTAATCTTTTGGAAGTCTTCTTTCTGACTTCTCTTCGTATAGTCCGCCCGAGTGCCATTTTCTCCCAGTTCCTTTATTTCTTATGTCAAAATTAGTGAGGTTTTGTGCTATATTTATACTATTTAGTTAATTATGTTCTTATTCTTACTGGTTGCTTTGCTGTACAGTAAATTTTACTGGTATGTTTGTATGTAATATTTTTTTCAGTAACTATATTTTTGGTTGAAATTTGTGTTTCTGTATTACTTTGAAATATCTGTATTTGCTGTATGCCATCAACAGGTCATCGGTGGCGGTCCGCCCAACAGCCTGGATATAGGTCCGACCGCCGCATTACGATGCAGTCGCTCGGACTGCAACGGTTGGAGGGACAGACTGAGCCCGTTGGAGCATCGGTAAACCCGTAATCCCTACAATAGGGTTGGAGCCTGTGCAGGCACCGTCATAGGGATTACAAGGTCTCTTTCCGACAGCCTTTTCATGGCGGTCCTACTGCTATGGAAAGGCTGCCAGAAAGGGACTTTGGGGGCCCCTAGCAGGGCCCCCATCCCCCGTAGGCCTCAGCGATGTGGCCTGGTGGCACATGTGGTGCCCCCCGAACACGCCTGGGACACGGTGCATGTATGCTCAAAAACATCCCTTTTTCTATTACGGCTTGTGCTGCGTCCCTTTTCCGGGACCCAGCATAAGCCGCAATGGAAAACGGGATGTTTACGACACCTGCACGGTGGTCATATAGTAAATGGGCTGGTGGAACCGCTGACTCCTTGTCGGATGTTCTCGAGCCCGAAACGATGGCCGCCATTGTAATGAGGCCCTTAATGTTTAATAAAATGTATTAATGTTTTAATTTGTTTTATAGTATTTATTCTTTGGTGTTTATTTGTGTTGGTTAAATCGTTTTTTTTCTCATATAGTGTATGTTGCAAATACTTGTTTCTTACATGTGTTTATTGTTATTTACCTTGGTTTAATATATTCTTTTTTGGGATATTTTATTTATTTATTTATATTTTTCTATTGCTTACTTTTTATAAACACAAGCTTATAATTTAAATTGTTACTTTTTGCTTCTTTTTACAATATTATACTCAATGTTGTATAGTTCAAAAAATGTGCTATTGTTTGCAAATCTGTTTAGCATACAATATTTTTGGTTTCAATATTTGTGTTTCTGATATTGTTCAAAATATATATATTTACGATTATATTTTAGCCTTCAATAGCATTTTCTTTAATGAAGTACAGAATAGCGCGATTTTGTAAACAATAGTTGGTTAATTATATTTTGGTGAGTCAATGATGTTTTCCACGATATTCTGTCATGAAACCCTCTGGATCAGGGTCTGTTGGGGAAAAATAAATGCCACTCCCCAAAAATGAGTGCCGGCTCAAATTAAGCACTGACTTGAGCACTGACCAGCAATGCAGGAAGAAACTCATCCCACTGG
The DNA here is from genome assembly GCF_964204655.1 of Triturus cristatus. Taxonomy (NCBI): domain Eukaryota; kingdom Metazoa; phylum Chordata; class Amphibia; order Caudata; family Salamandridae; genus Triturus; species Triturus cristatus. The sequence continues at coordinate 566,154,744 of NC_140590.1, forward strand.
AATGTTGTGCTGTAGTACTGACTGAGCACTGAATGAGGAAGTTCCAAATCTGTAGGTCTGCACTAAAGCACCACTGACGCACGACAAGATGCTCACACTGATAGAGATCTGTTCAGTAGCACTGACCAGCGCCACAGGAGGAAACGTATACAACTGGAGTCTTGTGCAGTGGCACGGAAGAGCACTGCATGGGTCCCTTATTAATACTATTAATCTGTACTGTAGCATCATGGATGCACTGCATGAAAATTCTCACTCTGATAGAGTTCTGTTCAATAACACTGACCCGTACTTACACTTTTAAAGTCATATACCATACCACAGTGGGGAGGGGATCATGTTAACATGCACAAGGCATTGATTGGTGGAAGCTCACACTTTTAAAGTCCTATACTATACCACAGTGGAGAGGGGGTCATGTTAACATGCACAGAGCATTGATTGGTGGAAGCTCACACTTTTAAAGTCATATACTATACCACAGTGGGGAGGGGATCATGTTAACATGCACAGGGCATTGATTGGTGGAAGCTCACACTTTTAAAGTCATATACCATACCACAATGGGGAGGGGGATCATGTTAACATGCACAGAGCATTGATTGGTGGAAGCTCACACTTTTAAAGTCATATACTATACTACAGTGGGGAGGGGGGTCATGTTAACATGCACAGGGCATTGATTGGTAGATGCTCACACTTTTAAAATCCCATACTCAGAGGTCGAAGCAGGTGGGCTACCTGGGGCACAAGGTATCTATACTTTTTCAAATAAAAAAAACAGTCCCCTTATGTTTTTTGTTGAAAGATAACCGTTGCAGGACAATTGAGATGTCTCATTTGAAGCGGAAGAGAGAGCTGCTCTTGTGCTGTGAAGCAGAGATACAACTAAACAAGAAGCAAGCCTTCTTGCTAGGGTGTCTGCCACCTAAAAGAAATGTAAATGTGTGCTATTGGTCAATCAGCAGGTGTAAAGGCTGCGTGGAAGCAATATTGGCTTTAGTTGATGAAGTTCACTTGAAGCTTCATGATGACAAATATGTTAATCTTGTGGAGAGGTATTGTAAGGGTGTTAGCAGCTGAGCTGTGGGGTGCTTGCTTTTATATGACAGGCATAAAATAATTATTTGCACTACCTACTGTCTGCCTCTTACAAAAATCTATATTTTGAAAGCACTTGTTTTATCTTAAACCAAAATATTTTCATGTATTTTGTGTCAGCCCATCTTATACTATGTGCAATGTGAATTTAAACTAATGACTTACATATTCACAGTACTTTCAGTCACCGGCTGGGACCTCATAGCACTAAAAGTACACAATTCACTATTACTCACTGTACCAACCAGGATTCTGTTCTGTGTCTATTTGGTTACACACAGACATCTGCATTTATTGCATTAACGAACAGATGTTCATAAAGTTAAATAGGGCACTTCCCACAGATTAGTTTAACTTTAAAGTCGTAACTTAAGGTGTGCGTTATTTTGTATGCCGTAACCTGACCGTTAAAGACCAATAAAATAGTTATAGAATATATTTTTCTTTTCAGCCACACCTTTGATTCAGTCCCTGCAACCACTCATCCCACCCTAATTGCACTAAGGATCACAGTTCCCATTCTGTTTGGAATGCACTCTGACCACTTCCTATGTTGTACCACAGAGTGGGGGGGGTCACGAGTGCAATGTTTGGTGGTTTGTCACATGCAAACTGTACAAATCTGAAGCTTGTTTGTTTCTTAATTGTTGACATATACATTCAGGCATGAACTCTGGAAAGCGGTTTACCCTTCCTCTACCTGGGCAGACAGTGTCAGAGTCTGGGAAACTGCACTTTTTGGATTTTGACTAGGAGGTTGTTGGCATAACTCTGCAGGGGTGCATTAGTAACAGTGGAACAAGCATTTCTCTGTATCATAGAGAATATCGATACCTGCCTCTATGTACTTAAAGAACTGAGATTAAAAATTAGCTGCCACTTTCCTCTCACGCTTCCAACTTTTGAGCTGCAGTTCTCGCTTCAGAAGTTATGGCAGGATTCACCAGATTGCACAGGTGCTACTGCAGTATCACCACACTGCACATGAGCCGATGCAACTTTACATCAGGATTTAACTAACTAGATAATAGTTATCCCTTTCACTGATACTTGGTGCTTGTTAAGTGTGCACTTCTGTTTTCTGATGTATATCACCATCCTTTACTTTTTATCACAAAGTTTTATGTTTCCCTACATTTTTTTTCAGCCATTACGCTTCCAGCCCTTGAGCTGATCAGCTATTATTGTTATAGTGGTGAGGACCCCTTACAGGATGTGCAAACAAAAGTTCAAAAGGGCTGAAGCCAACCCCCTTCTGTAGCACCACTCTGTAGGCAAACAAGAGGCAAGGTAACAGGATATCCCATCTCCTTCTGAGCCTTTCGTGGTTTTGTTGAATCTCCCAACTATACCATTTGGTGTGACACTACCCTCATTCCACATAGCCTTCAGGTATGCAGACCTTAAATGTGTCCCTCCATCAGATGCCACCTCTTTAGGAAACCCCACTTTGGCAAAGATACCTGAAAATTGGGACCTTTTTGAAAACTTTGACAATACTTTTTGACTTTTTCCTAACGTTCTTAGTTTTTATTTACCTGTTGGAATAGAGGTTTACAAAAGGTCTCTGAAATTCCAAATGTAAAAAAATCTAAAACATTTTGAAAAAATAATTTTGAGTCTTAAGTCAATTGTGGATTTCTGATGCAAAAATCACTTATGTGCTACAGAGAAACACAAATTCAGGACCCCACAGCTGTAACACCAATGTAGGAAGGTGGAGTATTATGTAGTGATGCTGGTTAGGCATCACTATGCAATACTTTCACAATACCCCAAAGAAGGTCCTTGCATTCACAATCATAAATCCTTAGGTCAATCCTGATAGAGTGGCAAAGAGCAGTCAGGCTTTACTTGCGGAACATGTGTTAAGCATTACAGAGTACCAACATGGTCGATAAGTAATTGACATGATTCGAAAGTATTCTGACTCCAATTTATGAAAATAAAGCAGATTTATATATAAATTTAGGGACCAAAAAAAAGTAAAGGGATGAGTATAACCCGAGTTATGGATTTTAGAAGCAAAATAAATTGGTGCAAATTAATACTGCAAAACTTTAGCATTGGAGTCAATAGGAAAAAGCATGAGTGTCAATCGGTCACTTGCAGGTCGAGATACATTGAACCCAGTGAGGGTTAAGGTGATGCGGGTTCCAGGACCAAGCCACAACAGTCAGTTCGATTTTACCTGGCTCAAGAAGCCGGGGTGCAGAGTTGTCCTGGCTGTTCTTGGTGCTGAAGTGGGAGCTACTGGGGAGCTGGTTTAACTGCTTACACAGTGTTGGTGAGGAATCGGGTGAAAAAAGTCAGCTACGGGCTAACTTCTGTGGTCGGATGACGGTGGTGCGGTATTCCCCCAAGTTGTCAGACTGGCCACCAACAAGCCTTGGCAGCGGTAAGGTCAGCAAAAAGTTCTTTCAACGTCGGGAGAAAACAGTAGCTACCTGAAACTTGCTGATAGTCAGGACTACATTTCCCACCATGCACTGGACCATCTACTTTTGGGCGATCCCTCAAAGGGTCTGATGGCCAGCTGTTCTTTAGTTCCGGTACATTGTTTTTTACCTGCGGAATGCAGAGGACTAGTGTCACTAGCTCAAGGAAGTCTCGAGTTTCCTTTGGCGGTCAAAGGGTTCCCTCCATCTGGGAGAAGTAGTCTTTGGTCTGGGATGAGTTGCAGTCGTGTGGTTTCAGGATGGTTGCCATAGGTGCAAAGTATCACACCTTTGGTTTGTGCAGCTCCTTTTGTCACAGACTCAGGTTTCTTCTATGTCCTCTGATGCAAGTTGAATCAGAACTGAAGTTCTGGTGTCAGGGGTGCCCCTTAAATCCTACATTGATGGGTGTTTAGGGGTGTGGCTGCAAGTAGCCAATGGGCTACTAGCTCCAGCTCCTAATCCACCCCTGAGGTGACCACATTTCTGGGGGGTGTGTGTCACCTTTTCTACCCTCTGTTCTGTCACTTTTAAAAATGGCAGAAACCTTCCTTAGCTCTACAGACCAGGTAAGGGGCTACCTGGTCTGTAGAGCTAAGGAAGGTTTCTGCCACTAGAGGTGTGGCTAGCCTACTGGGGGGTACACCTCCTGACTACATGATTTTCTATCCTGCTCAGGTGCACCTAGGGACGGTGGAAAACTGATTCCTTCTTTCACAGCCTGGCTGCATATTACAGAAAATGTAAGCTTTGAAGCTCACTGCCTTGATGTGCCACTTCAGAAGCCATCCTGTCAGGGAGGGAGGTGTGACCTCCTTCCCGTTCAGGCCATGGTTTCTGTCTCCTGGGTAATTCACACCTCCGGGCAGGGGGTCTGATTCCTGTCTTGGTAGCAGCAGCTGCGGGTTGGCGGCCAGAGCACAGCAAAGGCTGGGGCAACCAGGTTGGCAACCCCTACGGTAGCCAACTGGGTGCATGCCACATCAACCTCGACATGAGAATCATGTCAGGGGTGATGAGACACCTTGTTTGATACCAAAGATGGCATATTACAGCTGTACCATTTTGGAGCTGGAAACCTCGAGGTTGCACTGGTGCCAGCCCATGTTACCCTATAGATCGCTGATCACTTATAGTAGCCCTAAATGGAAAAAGCTACTATAGAGACATATAAGATAGCACTTATATGTCCACAATTTTAATATAATGTGCCCTGCCTCCTGGGCTCAGGAAGCCTTCCTTAGGGGTGACTGGCATATATATTAAAAATAGTGCATTGACCCTTGCCACACATAGGGCCATATGTAGGTAGCCCAATACCGGTTGGTAACGGCCGATTTTCGGTAATTATACCGTTACCGACCGGTACTTAGACTTTTGATATGTAGGGGGATCATTTCTGTATTCGGTAATTTACCGAATCGGTAAAATTACCGAATCGGTAATTTTACCGATTCGGTAAATACCGAATACAGAAATGAGATGTAGGGGGAGTGTGTGGTGGGTGTGGGGATTCGTTATTTACCACCAACTGAAAGTTGGTGGTAAATGACGAATGACTCAGTAAATGCATTTTGTGGCCCTTAGATGTGTGCAAAGTAGCAGACACACATCCCCTCAGGGCATGTATGTGTGCCACATGTGCACACATGCAGGAATCAGGGGTGCAACAGGGTATCAATGTGACACCCTGCCACCCTTGATTGAGCTCCCCCCATTACCGATTCGGTATTTACCGATTCGGTAATGGTAACTGGCTTCCCATTGATTCCTATGGGCCTCCTGGCCCATAGGAATCAATGAGATACAGGTTACCATTACCGAATCGGTAAATACCGATTCTAAAATACCGACACTTACCGAATCGGTATTTTTTTACCTACATTACATTTACCGATTCATAAATACCGAATCGGTAAAATTCGGTATTTAAGAATCGGTAAATGTAATTTACCTACATAAGGCCCATAGTGAGCAGTTCGAGCAGTTTGCACTGCTTTGCAGTCTGCAGTGGCAAGGCTTCTGCCATCTTTTTACTTGGGTCACTCAGGGTGGCACCAACGGTGCTTCGGGAACCAGTGACCCCTTAAATCCCACTCCCTGGGTAGCCCAGGTATTATTTTCCAGGGACGTATAAGGGGGGGTTAAAGTCCTTGCCAATTGGGGTTACCAATTCACATTTATCAGTTTTAGGGTGAGAGCACTGGCACTGGGGCCTGGGCAACAGGCTCCAGTGCACTTTCAGAGTCATAACCATTAGCATTGGAGCAAAAAGTGTGTGTGGGGGGTAGGGCACGAGTCGGGGGTACACGCGGGTGAAAGGGGTCCACCCACTATTTTCACAGGGTGGACGCCGTCCACCCTGCCAAGAAGTTGGGCCCCACTGAAAAATATGCTGAATTCGCCCCCCCGTATAATTTGCAAACACCAGGACACTTTCAGTAACACCTGCACGTTGTTGTCTGCTTTCGATAAACAACAACGTGCAGGCTGGGAGGGGGCTTTCTCAGTTGAGACTCCTGCTGGGTCCATAACAAAGGCCAAATGTGAGGGGTCATCAGGCCTCCTTTTGTTGGAGTCTCATGGCTGGGAGCTGTCAGGGGCCTCACACCTAGAAGCAAATGCAGCAGAGGGGAAACAAAGACTCACACCTTGTTAGCACTTCACACATACTTATGAGAAGCATCTTTTCACTTTGTTCAGGCTCTGTTTAGGAGATATGCATGCACTGTAAGAATGTCAGATGTGTTGGTCTTTCCCTGTATTTACACAAAATAAATGTAATTTATATAGCGCTTACTACCCCTGAGGAGGCGTTGAAATAATTTAAGTACCACTATTTTTTCTTTTAAAGTACTAAGGGTAGAGGAAGTTTACGCAGACAAAAGGCAACATTGTTTTATGAGTAGCTTACAAAAGTGTGAATCTTCTGCCTAAATTAGGAGGGTTTCCCTATATACTCGAAATATGCACCAATGTACTCATGATAGACATGTTAAACATATATGTGAGGGATTAAGAACTGATATCACTTTTTATGATGCCACTTCCTGTGATGTTACGTGCCGTGATGTTATGTGCCATGGTGTCACGCGCCTTGATGTCACGCGCCGTGATGCCACTTGCATTCTGATTAACTTCTTTTTTTATGACTGGTGCTCTGGTGCGGGGGGGGGGGGGCATACAAAAAGAGCACTTTCTTACAACTAACCATTACACTTAAGCAAGTGTGACGTTTTGGGCTATTGAAGGTCATCCCAAGCTATAGGGATGGCCTAGAATTGTGAGTTTGAGCTATTTTTAAATACATTTAATTTCTGCACCCTCGTGTTGTTGTAGAAAAATTGCCTGAGGGTGCCACCACATGGTGAATTCATAAACAAGTGCTGTGTTTTTTAAAAATAAGTGTAGGAGCCGAAAACAAGCAGAATCCTGCACAAGTTAAGAGGTGATCCAGTGGTTGAGTAGAAAATCCCTATTCGATATTCTTCAATCACTACCTATTAAAAAGGATCACTGGATTTGTGTGATTCTGTGGCTGCTGCATATTCCACATAATTTTGGATACGTCATAAAATGTGTCCATTATTTACCTTTTCTTGTATAATTTAGTAGACTATGCCGCATAATTTCAGTGTCCCTGCCCTTAAGGCATGAATTCCGGGGGGGAAAGAGGGGGAGGGGTTTAAAAGCTCTCTCAGGCTTCAGGTCCTTTGAGAGAGGGAAGAGTTTCCCACAATCTCTCATCTTGCCTTGTGTTTCCATGCCCACTACTCCCTCATTCTTTCCTATTCCCTCCTATTAAGTCTTCTTCCTCCTTTCCATTGCTTTATCCCCGCAACTATTGTGGCTCTTGTTCAGTGTCCTGCTCCCTCCTCTCCCGCTCCTTCTTCCATTCTATACTTTCTCGTAATACACCCCTTCTTTCTCCCTTTCTACTTCCATGGTGAGCGCAGAATTTCCTGAGATAGATTACTTCACTTTTCAGGTTAAAAACGTCAAGTGTTATCTTTTCGACCAAAACCAATCCGTCTTCCAGCATCCGAGTCTCCCACGTCCTCCGCCTCGCCTCTGTGCCTCGTGCACCCCCTGCTCGTCTCTTCGTATCTCGGTCACGCATTCGCACCGGGCTCCGTATCTTTCAGATCTCTTTCACAGTTCTACAGGCTCCTTTAATAAACACCGCATCTGCCAATCTCTGTCCCGTGCCCTCTGACCCTTACTGCTCCGCCTTTCTCAAGGCTCCTTAGCTGCCGCCTGTCTGTCAGCCTCACTTTCCCCAGCTCGTCCTCTCTGGGGCGCTCCCCGCCTCTTCCTGCTGCACGCTTACTTCTTCTCAGCTTCCCTTGCCTTTCGGAGTCCTTCTTTCCTTTTCCCTTCCTCTCTATCTCTTACGCACCCTCCACCACTCTCGCTGACCTTCCCTGCCTCCCACAGCGCTCGTCTTTCACCCTTTTCTTTCTTGCACACACTCCGCCCCTTCCACTCACTATCTCTCGGCTTCTTTCAGTGCCCGTTTCTCGCTCCTCTTTCTTCCTCACTGTCTTACACGCTCTTCCTCCTACTCAGTCACTGTCTCTCTGCCAGCCTCAGTGCCCCACTGTCTCTCTGCCAGCCTCAGTGCCCGTCTTTCTTTCCCTCTGCCTTCCTTCTCTTCATCTCTATGTCTTGCACCCTCATTGTCTCTCTGTTTGTCTCACTGTCCGTGTTTCTCCCCTCTCTTTTATCTCTGCCTTTTACTCACTGTCCTTTCTACTCACATGGGGCATATTATCAAGCAGGGCGTTACAATTATCGCCGCTTGCTTTAGCTAAAGCGGCGATAATGGGCTTGATAATATGCCGCAGAGAATTCCCATTGAAGCCCATGTTGACACCAATTCTATGGGAATTCTCAAGGGCATATTATCAAGCCCATTATCGCTGCTTTAGCGGCAGGTTTCTGCCGCTAAAGCGGCGATAATTATAACGTTTCTTGATATTATGCCCCCATCGTTCTTTCACTATGTCTTCCTTATCTCTTACGCACTCTGGGGCATATTATCAAGACCGGCGATAAAATTATCGCCGCTTTAGCGGCAGAAAACTGCCGCTAAACGGCGATAATGGGCTTGATAATATGCTCTATGGAATTCCAATTGAAGCCCATGTTAGATGTGAAGGACATCTAACTTTATCGCTGGTCTTGATAATATGCCCCTCTGTACCCCGCCCTCTCACTGTCTCCCTGCCTCTTTCAGTGCCAGTCTTTCTATTCCACTCTCCTCCCTCTGTGGCAATATATTTGAATATTTCTATCGCAGACTCTCCACGCATCCTTGCTTTAACTTCTCCCTTTCTTTTTTCTGGTAAATATTTTTTTAACAATTTTCAACATTAACCATATTCAAATACGCAATTATCAGCATATCGCATTTTATGCACTTTGCGGAAATAGTGTCTTTCACATCACAATGTAAACAAGTTTAGACTTTTTAGCTGGGCCAGACACCCCCAATTTGCTACCGAAGCACTCCTTTCACTTAATGCGCTTTTGCAGTTTATGCATTTTTTTAATTTACCGCCCCAGGATGGGCGTCTACCATCATGGAACAGTACGTTAAAGGAAGAAATGTAATCTACGCACACAAGACGCCACACTTGAGTCAAAATGGCCATTCTGTCATTATGTATTTGCACGCATACATCATTATGCCAAGGCCGGCTTTTGACTTATTTTTTTGCTTATGTTGAACTGCAGTAACAGCAAGCATTTTATCTTTTTGCCGATGCTGTTCAAAATTAGCAGCATGCTTTTGAAAAGGCAAAAGGTTGGTTAACACCTTTAAAAGATAAGAGAGACCTATTAACATTTCCAGTGCTTATTCTCTGTTATAGACAGGGCTTCTGGGATTTTCCGATTTTTACGGCTGCTGCGTTTTCCGCATATTAATGCATTTTCGTATTTGTCACATAATCCATCATCTGCTCCGTGATCTGAAGATTTTAACAGAAACACATTTTTTTCTAGTTCAGATGGATGAAAAGTTACCAAAAACTCATGCTGCCATGCAGTAGAAGGCCGTTTATAAAGTTTGATTGGTCAACTTTCTGTTGCTTATTGTTGTATTTGTGTTGTTGTGCCTGGGCACTGATAACACATGTAAAAATGATAGAGTAATACTATCACAAAACGTGCAGCACCATATGCCTTTTCTTGACACATAATTTGGTCCTCCCCTATTCTATAACTTGGTCCTCCCCTGCTGCATAATTCCAGTTGCCCCGGTTATAGTGGATATGTTTGTGTCCCAGACAGTAATGAGTGAGTCACCACTCCTGTGTCTCTGGTAATTTAAAATAGCCGTATTCTCAATCAATCAATCAATCATACCACTTGTATAGCGCGCTACTCACCCGGAAGGGTCTCAAGGCGCTTGGGGGAAGGGGTCCGCTACTGCTCGAACAGCCAGGTCTTGAGTTGTCTCCTGAAGGCGAGGTGGTCCTGGGCCAGCCGAAGGTGGATGGGGAAGGAGTTCCATGTCTTGGCCGCCAGGTAGGAGAAGGATCTGCCTCCGGCAGTGGCTCTTCGGATGCGTGGTACGGCGGCGAGGGCGAGGCTAGTAGACCGTAGCTGGCGGGTGGGCGTGTAGAAGGTCAGGCGGTCGTTGAGGTACTTGGGGCCCAGGTCGTGGAGAGACTTGAGTGCGTGGGTGAGGAGCCTGAACGTGATCCTCTTGTTGACGGGGAGCCAGTGCAGGTCCCTCAGGTGGCCGGAGATGTGGCTGCGTCGGGGGATGTCCAGGATGAGTCGGGCGAAGGCGTTCTGGATGCGTTGGAGTCTTTTCTGTAGCTTGGCTGTGGTTCCGGCGTAGAGGGTGTTTCCGTAGTCCAGTCGGCTGGTGACGAGGGCCTGGGTGACCGTCTTCCTGGTTTCGGTCGGGATCCATAGGAAGATCTTGCGAAGCATGCGAAGGGTGTGAAAGCATGATGAGGAGACGGCGTTGACTTGTCTGGTCATCGAGAGGGAGGAGTCCAGGATGAAGCCCAGGTTGCGTGCGTGGTCTGTTGGCTTGGGGGCGGTGCCCAGGGCTGGGGGCCACCAGGAGTCGTCCCAGGCGGAGGGTGATGGTCCCAGGATGAGGACTTCCGTCTTGTCTGAGTTCAGTTTCAGGCGGCTGTTCTTCATCCACTCGGCGACGTCTTTCATCCCTTCGTGTAGGCTGGTTCTGGCGGTGTCGGGGTCTCTGGTGAGGGAGAGGATCAGCTGGGTGTCGTCGGTGTAGGAGATAATGTAGAGGTTGTGTTGGCGTGCGATGGCAGCAAGAGGTCTCATGTAGACGTTGAAGAGGGTGGGGCTGAGTGATGATCCTTGCGGGACGCCGCAGATGACTTCGGTGGCCTCGGATCGAAACGGGGGGAGGCGGACTCTCTGTGTTCTTCCGGCGAGGAACGAGATGATCCACTCCAGTGCCTTCTCTTGGATGCCGGTGTTGCTGAGGCGTTGGACTAGGGTGCGGTGGCAGACAGTGTCGAACGCTGCGGAGAGGTCCAGGAGGATGAGTGCCGCTGTTTCCCCGTTGTCGAGCAGGGCTCGGATGTCGTCGGTGGCTGCGATGAGGGCGGTCTCGGTGCTGTGGTTGGCTCTGAAACCGGACTGCGAGGGGTCGAGGGATCCGTTCGTCTCGAGGAAGGCGGCAAGCTGTCTGTTGGCTATCTTCTCGATGACTTTGGCAGGAAAAGGGAGGAGCGAGATGGGGTGGAAGTTTTTGAGGTCGGTCTTGTCCGCTGTAGGTTTCTTCAGTAGGGCGCTGAGCTCAGCATGCTTCCAGGTCTCCGGGAAGGTGGCAGTGTTGAAGGAGGTGTTGATGACGTCCCGGAGTTGGGGTGCGATGGTGGAGTCGGCCTTGTTGAAGACGTGGTGGGGGCAGGGGTCGGTTGGAGATCCGGAGTGGATGGTGTTCATCGTGCGGGCTGTGTCTTCGGTGGTCACCGTGGTCCAGGTGCGGAGGGTGGCGGTGGGGTGCGTTGGTTCGACGGTTGGGTGCGTGGATGGTGTGCCGAAACTGTAGTTGATGTCGGCAATCTTGCGGTGGAAGAACGAGGCGAGGGAGTCGCAGAGATCTTGTGAAGGGGTGATGTCGTAGTTGCCGGTGCTGGGGTTGGAGAACTCCTTGACGATGCTGAAGAGTTCCTTGCTGTCGTGGGCGTTGTTGTCCAGTCGCTCCTTCGGTGATTTCTTCTTGGTGGTGCGGATGAGCTGGTGGTGCTTGCGGGTGGTGTGTTTGAGGGCGGTCATGTTGTCAGTGGTCTGGTCGAGGAGCCAGGCTTTCTCGAAGGTGCAGCAGGTCTTCTTGGAGTCCTTGAGTTCGTCGGTGAACCAGGGGGCCTTCTTGCTTCTGGGTCTGCTGGGAGGATTCTTCAGTTGTGCAAGGTCGTCGGCGCAGGCGGTCAGCCACTGCGTGAAGTTGCGGGCTGTTTCGTTGGGGTCCGTTGTGCTGGCAGGTGGGTTCTGGCTGAGGGAGGTGGTGAGCTGGTCGGCGGTGATCTTGCTCCTGCTCCTGTGAGGAACCTGTTGCGGGTGGTGGTGGGTTGTGGTTTTTCTGAAGCTGAAGTGGACGCAGCTGTGGTCGGTCCAGTGGAGTCCGGTGGAGTGGCTGAAGGTGATGTGCTTGCTGGATGAGAAGACGGGATCAAGCGTGTGGCCAGCGTAGTGGGTGGGGGTGTTGACCAGTTGCTTGAGTCCGAGGTTGGCGAGGTTGTCCAGCAGGGTGACGGTGTTGCGGTCCTTGTTGTTCTCCAGGTGGAAGTTGAGGTCACCTAGGAGGATGTGGTCGGCGGAGGGGAGGGCGTGTGGGCTAATGAAGTCCGTGATGTCTTCGCTGAATTGTGTGTGTGGTCCCGGGGGTCTGTAGATGAGGGTGCCTCTGAGGGTCGTCTTTGGGTCGGTGTGAATCTGGAAGTTGAGGTGCTCGGCGGCGGCGAAGGTGTCGTTGGAGTCGGTCGTGATGCGGATGGTGTTCTTCTGGACGATGGCGATGCCTCCTCCGGTCTGGTTGACGCGGTCCCTCCTGATGATCTTGTACCCGTCCGGGATGGCGATGTCGGGGGCTGAGGAGGCGTTCATCCATGTTTCCGTGAGGAAGGCGATGTCTGGTGATGTTGTGTCGAGGAGGTTCCAGAGTTCCACGGCGTGCCTGTGGACGGAGCGGGTGTTGAGCAGGATGCACTTGAGGTCGCTGCTGGAGCTTGGCTTGGCGGGCGCAGTGCAGGTTCGGAGGCAGGTGAACTTGCAGGTTCTGCAGGTGAAGGGTCCGTGAATGCGTTTCGGGGCAAGGGACAGCGAGGCAGGCAGCTAGGGTGGCAAGGCAGACGGCACAACGAGGCTGCGAGCAGCAGCGAGGGACACACACACAGCTGGTGGCCGTGCGGCGCGGGGGTGTCCTGAGAACAGGTCACACTCACCTGCGCCGCGCGGTCGCCATTTAAGGACAAGTGGGAGGGAGGAGCAGCTGGGAGGCGGGAGCGGGGAGGACACAGAACAAAAGGGGGCGTGGACGCGTGAACGGCGGCGGGAAGCGGGGAGCTGGGCGGGCAAGGCACAGGGGGAAAACAACCACGTTGATACAATAAGGCAGTCAGAATACAACAATACAGCATATTATAACAAAAATACGGCGGAACTGCAGGGGCAAGGGACAGCGAGGCAGGCAGCTAGGGCGGCAAGGCAGACGGCACAACGAGGCTGCGAGCAGCAGCGAGGGACACACACACAGCTGGTGGCCGTGCGGCGCGGGGGTGTCCTGAGAACAGGTCACACTCACCTGCGCCGCGCGGTCGCCATTTAAGGACAAGTGGGAGGGAGGAGCAGCTGGGAGGCGGGAGCGGGGAGGACACAGAACAAAAGGGGGCGTGGACGCGTGAACAGCGGCGGGAAGCGGGGAGCTGGGCGGGCAAGGCACAGGGGGAAAACAACCACGTTGATACAATAAGGCAGTCAGAATACAACAATACAGCATATTATAACAAAAATACGGCGGAACTGCAGGGGCAAGGGACAGCGAGGCAGGCAGCTAGGGCGGCAAGGCAGACGGCACAACGAGGCTGCAAGCAGCAGCAAGGGGCGAGGGGCACACACACAGCTGGTGGCCGTGCGGCGCGGGGGTGTCCTGAGAACAGGTCACACTCACCTGCGCCGCGCGGTCGCCATTTAAGGACAAGTGGGAGGGAGGAGCAGCTGGGAGGCGGGAGCAGGGAGGACACAGAACAAAAGGGGGCTTGGCCACGTGAACGGCGGCGGGAAGCGGGGAGCGGGGCGGGCAAGGCACAGGGGGAAAACAACAACGTTGATACAATAAGGCAGTCAGAATACAATACAGCAAATTATAACAAAAATATGGCGGAACTGCAGGGGCAAGGGACAGCGAGGCAGGCAGCTAGGGCGGCAAGGCAGACGGCACAACGAGGCTGTGAGCAGCAGCGAGGGGCGAGGGGCACACGCACAGCTGGTGGCCGTGCGGCGTGGGGGTGTCCTGAGAACAACCATGACCCACTCCAGTAGCATGCCACGGACCCTGGCCCTCGTACCATCCACCGCTACGACACAAGCCTCCTCCACGCCCTCAACACCGGACGCCACACCGCCAGCCACCGGGCGTCGCTGAATGACACACAGGACCCTTTTTCCTGTCGAAACTGCAGCTGCATCTTCGCCTGCTACTGTACACCAGCCCCACGACTAACAAATACCAGACCTGACCACCTCACCTGTATCCTGCTTAACACATGCTCCCTCCACAAACACGTCGTTGAGATTTGGGACCTACTAGACTCTGTCAAACCCGGCAGTGCCTTCCTCACAGAAACCTGGATAAATTCTGCCCCGGACATCGTCACCGCCATCCCGGACGTCTACAATATCATTCACAAGGACTCTATCAACAAACCGGGTTAAGCCATCGCCATCGTACACAAAAGTCCCCTTTGCCTCACCACCCGCTCGGACAACCACTCAACCAACATGGAGCACCTCCACTTCCAAGCCCAGATCAAGCCGAACACGACCCTCCACAGCACCCTCCTCTGGAACCCGTCCACCCTTCAGCGACTTCATCATTAACTTCATCACACCCCACGCTCTCGGCTTCACAGACTACATTTTCCTTGATGACCTCAACTTTCACCTGGCCAACTCCAATGACAAGAACACCTCGTCCCTGTTGGAGAACCTCACCACCGTTGGATGCAAACAACTGGTCACCTCCCCAACCCACTCAGCAGGACACTTCGCTCAACCACATCTTCTTCCTCTTCATTGACAACATCACCTTTAGCCACACCTCCGAGCTCCTTTGGACCTACCACCACTGCGTTCACTTCTCCGTCACCAAACCCACCGTACACCACCATGCTCACCGCTACCCTTGCAGAAGTTGGAACAAGGTCATAGAAGAACAGTTCTCCACATCCTTCAGCAAAACCCCACCACTGACATCCACGGATGCTAATACCTCAGCACACAACCTACACTGATGGATCTCCAACTGCACCGACAAACTGGCTCCCCTAAAGAAAGCCCCAGGCAAGTGACACTCCAAGAAAGCCAGCCGGTTCTCTCCCACCCATCATGAGTCCAGATGGACCTGTAGACGGCTCGAGAAGAAATTGGGGAGCAGCAAAACCCTGGAAGACCATTCAGCCTTCAAAACTGCTGTCACTGCACACCACCACCTCATTAGAACAACAAAGAAAGCAGCCCTACAAGAAAGGATCAACGCCAATGCAGTCAATAGAAAATAACTTTTCGCTGTGGTCAAATAATGTGCCAAACCCAGTACAGAGATAGAAGACATCCCAGCCTCCCAAGACCCCTGCAACAACCTCAGCACCTTCCTCCACAGCAAGATTAAGGAGCTATATGACAGCTTCGACAGCCTTGATACCCAAGACTCTCACAGCCCATCAGCAACTACAGCATACAAGGACAGTGGACCCCAGCATACCCTGCTCAGCTGGACCCCCCTCACCGCCGATGAGACCCTCAAGATCATGAAGAGCATCTACTCTGGAACACCCTCGGACTCCTGCCTGCACCACATCTTCAAAAGATCCGGCACCTCCATCGCCCTCGAACTCTGACGCACCATCAACTGCTCCATCAACTCCACTAACGTCCCGGAAGACTGGAAACACTCAAGAGATCAACCCCTTACTGAAGAAACCCTCTGTCGACCCGACGGCACTCAAGAACTTCAGACCCATCTCCCTGCTCCCCTTCCCAGTCAATGTCATTGAGAAGGCCATTAAAGCCCAACTTCCTAGTTCATCAAAGCAAATCACATCCTGCACCCCACCCAATCTAGCTTCCGAAGCAACCACAGCACTGAGACTGCCCTCCTCACCACCACAGACGATGTTCTCACTCTCCTCGACTGAGGCGAAACTGCAGCCCTCATCCTCCTGAACCTCTCTGCAATCTTCGATACCATCTCCCACCACACCCTATGCACAAGACTCCATGACGCAGGCATCCACGACAAATCCCTGGAATGGATCTGCTCCTTCCTTACAGACCGAACACAGAGAGTCAGACTCCTACCATTCCACTCTGAACCCACAAGGATCAGCTGCGCAGTGCCTCAGGGCTCCTACCTGAGCCCCACTCTCTTCTACATCTACATGGCCCCCCTTGCAGCCATCAGCAGATACCACAGACTCAACATAATCTCCTACGCTGATGACACCCAGCTGATTCTCTCCCTCATGAACGAATCCATAGTGGCCAAAACCAACTTCCACGACGGGATGAAGGCTGTCGCCACCTGGATGAAGAACGGCTGCCTCAAGCTCAAATCAGATATCACCGAAGTCCTCATCCTGGGCTCCACCCCCTCTGCCCGGGATTGACTCCTGGTGGCCCGCAGCCCTTGGAAGCCCCCACAGATCACGCACGAAACCTCGGCATCATCCTGGACTCCTCGCTCACCATGAACTGCCAGATCAATGTCATCTCATCATCCTGCTTCCACACGCTACACCTGCTCTGAAAGATCCTGCAGTGGATCTCCATTGAGTCCAGAAAGACAGTCACCCACACACTCATCAGCAGCAGACTTGACCACGGCAACACACTGTACGCCGGCATCACCCAGAAACTCCTCAAGATACTGCAGCATTCAGAAAGCCTCCGCTCGACTCATCCTCAGCATCCACCGCCACAGCCACATCACCAGCCACCTGAGAGACCTCCACTGGCTCCCAGTCAACAAAATAATCACCTTCAAACACCTCACCCATGCCTACAAAGCCCTACATGACACAGGACATGTGTACCTCAACCACCGTCTCGCATTCCATGCACCCACCAGAGACTGCCACTCTGTCCAACTGACCCTGGCCACCATCCCACGTATCTGCAAGATCACTGCCAGAGGAAGATCCTTCTTCAGCATCACAGCAAAGACCTGGAACACCCTGCCTCTCCACCTTAGGCAATCACCGTCACTGCCTCAATTCAGAAAGGACCTCAAGATCTGGCTCTTCGACTGAACCACAGTGCCTTCGACAAATCAGCAGTCCAACCTCATCCTCTTCCAGTGCCTTGAGACCCTTACGGGTGAGTAGTCGCGCTTTACAAGACACCTGATTGATGACTTTTGGGGCAGTCAGGATTTAAATCTACCTTCCAACTTTCTTTTCCTACGTCTAGTACTTGGACCAAGAAGGAAACTCTCAGGTTTGCAAATGTTAGGTCTGCCAGTAAGAGTTGTGACCAGGTCTGTGACTGCCGCCCAATAATGTCCAATGGGGAGGCAAGCTCAAAGCATGTGGAAGATATCTGCCTCAACTGTATTGCATCGTGGGCAGACAGCTGGCACCCTTGGGAATATTTGTGTAAGTCTTGTGGTGTATATTCATTTCAGAAAGTAGTGCTGTGCTAATAAAAGTCAAATGTTCCTAGAGACTGGTGGGGATTTCGAGGCCGAGGCCCAGTCTTCATCTGTCAGCTCCCCATGTAAATCATGTCACTATTCGGTTTTAAGAGGATCCAACATCTCCTTGACCATTCCTTATCTGGCCCCATATATCGCAGACCCTGCCCTCCTTATCCCACTCAGTGTGAGAAGCATATTCAGTGCTTCGTATGCTTGAGATTTAGCTGCATAACACATCCCCAGGTTTGTTATTTTATTTTGTTATGCTGTGCTATACTATGTTATGTGTACCTGGAAGGGTATGCTGATAAGGAAGCTGCGCTGGCCACGTCTAAGGTCTAAAGAGCCATATCGTCAGCTTCTGGCTGAATTTAAGGACTGAGGAGGTGTCTCTGATGTGCGGAGGGTTGGTTGTTCCAGGCTTTAAGAGCGAGGTACGAGGACTCTTGACACCGACTCTGACTTTGCATATGCAGGGGATGCGAGTGAGTAAGAGGCTGAGATTTCTAGTCAGGTGTAGAAATTGATGCAGCTGTTGCATAATGAGGGGCATAGATTGTGCAGGAGGTGTGAGGAGTTTGAGGAGTCTGCCCTAGTAACCGAACCATAGGCAAATGTTTGGCCAACTCAAACAGGTAAAATTTGTCAAAGACTCATAACAATGTGTAGTACATCATCAAACAGATCCCTTAGTTCCGAAACGCCATCTCCGGTCCGCATCTATGATATGGTATTTTTGCCTTCCTCTCTGAATTTGTGGGTACACCATAATGGAAGCCCCACCAATACCTATCCATGTCCATCAGTCTGGGATCCTGTTGGCTTCTGTCAAATTCCTGCACTTTCAGCAGTGATGCCCCCCACCCCTCGCCCCGCATAGCAAGCAGTGAGCTCCGCCCTCCCTGGGTCCCTGAACCCTCTAGCTGCCCAGAGTGCCTGTGCTGCCAGGTATTAGGGTTCCGAAAGGGGGGCCAGAAGCCTCCCTCCAATATTGATAGTTGGAGTTTCCTAAGAGCCGCTCTACTGCTGCACCCAGCCCAAATGAAATGCATCGCTGTCGGCTAGTTAAATGTCTCAAATATACGTTTGGGCAACATCACAGGCATATCTCGAAATCACAATATAAAAAATGTGGTCACTCCACTGGTATCGACAGTGCTGCTGTCCCTTGTACCGAAAGAGGGCGTATCTTACAGACTGGACCTGCTCTTAGGTTGCTTTCAGTATTTTACTGATGCTCCCATCGATGACCTTGGTATTACTATGATCGATCTGGAGTCTAAATATTTAAAGGTTACTTTTTCCCAGTTGAGGGACAGGGTTGGTAGGTCTTATGAATCTACTGCATTATGAGGCTGGAGTGGGAATAGGCAAGATTTAATCTCATTTACCTGTAAGCCTTGACAGTCTGGCGAGGTTTGTTAATGTATTTATAGTTGACTCAAGGTCAGAGTCTGAATCCCTGACACACAGCGTACTCAACTCTTCTTCCTTTCTTTTTGCTATCCCTCCTTTTTGCTTCTTACTTTCCTGCCCTTTCTCCTCTACCTTCCTCTCCTTTTAATCTGCCTTCACCGTATATTCTTTGCTCTCCTCCCTTCCTTCTTTACAACCCTCCTTACTTTTTTCATCCATCCTTCAACCGCTTTCTCGTCTACACCTTCCATTCTTAACCTTCATTATTTTCCCTACTTACCTACGTTACTTCATTTTTTTTTATAACTTTCGTATCGACTCTGCCTGCATTTTTTTCTGTGCCATGCTCATTTTCTTACCTCTTATCCATGCTGACAAAGTCCCTATGTCTTCTCATTCTCTCTCCTCCCCATTAGTTTCTTAAGCTCTCCTCCCTTCATGTCAATTTATCGTCCGTCCTTGCTCCTGTGGTATTTGTTTCTCTATCATTCCCTTTCGTGATCCTCTCTTCCTCGCTTCCTTCCTCCTGTACCCTTTCAGCTTTGTTCTGATTGGGTAAGTTGTGTCCTCTCCTACTCCCCGATGCTCCCGGGACTGTTTCTCACCTCACTCCCATTTAGTTATTTATTTATTTGTGCAGCAGGAATGTGCTTTTGGGCAGCTTGAGTCATTGTTTGTGCTTCATGCACTATTATTTTTTTATTTATTGTAATTGTATTTAACCATTCTAATATGGGCATCTGCTCTGTTAGAAATGCAAACATCGAGACGCATGCACAGGTATTTGCACACTAATGAACACACATCATGATACACTGACTGCCATCTTGGAATGGGTTTTATTTAATAAAAAACACAATTCCAAGATTGGCAGCAGGGCGTGAGCATGCGTCTTGATGCAGGCAAATACATCTAGATATATACTCTTGTTTGCTATTAGTCCCTCGTCGATGTTCATCTGAAATTACCCTTAACCAGCCAGCTCATAAACAGTATTCTGGTCATTTAACCACTTAAAATTAGGCACTAAAACTCTCCAGCGCAAATGACACATTTTGAACACCCGATTCACGGATTTGCACAAAAAGAGGCGCTGTTCACACATTTTCCCCTCCTTTCTGCTCACAGTTACCATCAGCTCAATTTGGCCTCATATTTAAATCGGCAGCAGTGCAGTAAGTAGCATGCAGTCTTCACGCCGTGGTCTCGGCTTACATGTTCGTTTGTGGTCTAGTTAACTACGAAGTTTACTGAAGCCCTGCACTTGCAAATCAAATGCATTTAATTCACTGCCACTTCCCTTCACGGTCCATTTCGGGGTGGCTGCTGCCCGGCCATCTGCGAGCCCTCCTGTGCCAGTGCCTCAGGTGCAAGCCGCTATCCGAGGCAGTCTCACGTGCGTGCAGGCAGCTCGGCACTGGAGGGTCTGGGTCTGTCCATGTCTTCCTTTCTCTCCGGTGGCGTAGCAGTGGCGCCATGGTGGCATCAAGAGAAAAGGGCTCCAGAACCCTGGCTTGGTAGTAAAAGACCGCCATAAAAACAGGTTTGCTTGTAAGACTGAACAGGTAGGCACAGACAGCAATGCAAGCTACTTTGCCATACAAGCGGCAAGTACATTATAGGTAGCAACATTACCTCATTTGCGAGTAGTTCATCCTCGCCTGTTGATTTTGTCTTGAGCTTCTTGCTCTAGTTAAGCCTTATAATGTTTGAGCTGCTGATAACAGAATGCACAGCCTTCACGAAGACTTGGCAAGTTAACACCTCTGCTGAGAAACAGCTGGTCAAGTATGGAGGGCTATAGAAAAGCAAGTTTTTAGGACAGTCTGCCCTGTTTGCAAATACTCAAGGCTAATTTGAAGGACTGATACATATAAATCGCAGATGTAAATGTACAATGCTTGTAGGAGAGTAGGATCTGCTTCTTATGGTTACCGCCACTTTTTGCTGATGTTTCACCGTTTTT
Source organism: Triturus cristatus (assembly GCF_964204655.1). Classification (NCBI taxonomy): domain Eukaryota; kingdom Metazoa; phylum Chordata; class Amphibia; order Caudata; family Salamandridae; genus Triturus; species Triturus cristatus. The sequence continues at coordinate 566,175,577 of NC_140590.1, forward strand.
TTACTTTAGTCTGGCTGGGACCCTGCTATCCTGGGCCGCAGCCTAGCTGCTTCCTCTCTAAATCGATTGCATGTACTTTAGGTACACTCCAGATTGGATTCTGGGGTACCCTTATAAGTCCCTAGTATATGGTATACTATGTACCCAGGGCATAGGTACCCCAGAGGCCTCTCAGGGGCTGCAGCCTGGTTTTACCCTGGTGAAAGAAGTAGAAATGTTTAATTGCTCCAAATTTTAGCTGTTTCCATGTGTGCTGCGTGGTGCAGCGCGCATGGAAACAGCAAAACTCCAGTGATTGTTTATGTGCAGGAAGGTGCTCCTTCCTGCACATAAACAATCATTTAAAAAAATGACATTTTGCAACTTCTATGTGTGCTGCATTGAGCAGCACACATAGAAGTAACAAAACGCCATCTTCCCCTGCAGCGCAGACACCCTTGCCCTATGGTGTGAGGGTGCCTGCATTGGCGCTATGCAGCTAAATTTAGCGCCACCACAGGGGGAAACGCAGGGTTGCACCATATTCTTGTAAATATGGTGCAGCCCTGTGTTTCTAAAGTGATGACGCTTGTCGTTAGCCTTCTTGGCTTTAAGGCACGCTTCGCCACTTTACTAGTAATGGTTTTTGATTCTCAAGTCCATGGCCCTTCTGGATCTTTGATTGCTTCCTCTTTGTCTCTCCCCTCTCAGGTTTCTGAAAATAATTCTCTCCCAGAGGCTGCAACTATTGGTTTGGAAGTTGAGAGGAGGAGTTGGCAACATAAGTGTTGGCAAATTATTTAGCAGTGGCAGTTTAGAAATCCAGTCACCCTTCCACATGAAGCTCATATTGGCACTATTGGGCAAATTTCCAGTCATGGTGTGCACACCATTCTGTCTTTCCAGTTGCTCAATCAATCAATCAATCAATCAATCAATCAATCAATCAATTAATCGGGTATTTTTGAAGCACGCTACCAACCCGTGAGGGTCTCAAGGCGCTGGGGGGAGAGGTTTGAGCAGCTCCGAAGTCATCCGAAGAGCCAGGTCTTGAGATCTTTTCTGAATAGGTGCATTGTCAAGCTTCGTCTGATGTGGAGGGGGAGTTCGTTCCAGGTCCTGGCAGCAATGTAGGAGAAGGATCTGCCACCCGCTCTGGCTCTGTGGATGCAGGGGACCGTGGCCAGGGCTAGGTCGGCAGAGCAGAGCAGAGGTTTGTCTTGTGGGGCGTGTAAGGAGATTCTTTCCTTGAGGTATTGGGGTCTGGTGTTGTGGAGGGCTTTGTAGGCGTGTGTGAGCAGTTTGGAGGTTATTCTTTTTCCTAGGGGGAGCCAGTGGAGGTCACGGATGTGGTCATGTCATGGGATGTCGAGGATGAGTCTGGCTGTGGCATTCTGGACGGTCTGGAGTTTGTGGAGGAGTGTTTTGTTGCTTCTGGTGTAGAGCTTGTTAATAGTCCAGTCTGCTGGTGATGAGTGCATGGGTACTGGTCTTCCTGCAGTCGGGGGGATCCATTTGAAGGTCTTGCAGAGTATGAGCCGGGTGTTGAAGCATGTGGAGGACACGGTGTTGATCTGGTAGTTCATTGTGTACGAGGAGTCAAGTATGATGCCAATGTTGCGAGTGTGGTCTGAAGGGGTGGGTGGGTTTCCAAGGGCGTGGGGCCACCAGGTGTTGTCCCATGGTGAGGGGGTGGAGCCGAGGATGAGGACTTCTGTTTTCTCTGAGTCAAGCTTCAGGCAGCTGTTGCTCATCCAGGTTGCAACGTCCTTCATCCCTTCTTGGAAACTGTGCCTGGGAATGTTGGGTTCCTTGGTGAGGGAGAGGATGAGCTGGGTGTCTTCGGCCCATGAGACTATGTTGAGTCTGTGTTCTCTGAGGATGGTTGTGAGGGGGGCCATGTAGACGTTGAAGAGCATGGGTCTGAGGGAGTATCCTTGGGGTACTCCACATCTGATCTCTGTGGTTTCGGAGATGAAGGACAGGAGTTTTATTCTTTGTGTTCTCCCTGAGAGGACAGATCGAATCCAGTCTAATGCAGTTCCCTGGATGTCGGCGTCGTGGAGTCTGGTGGCTAATGTGTGGTGGGAGATGGTGTAGAAGGCTGCTGAGAGGTCTAGGAGTATGAGGGCTGCTATGTGCCCTTGGTCAAGGAGGGAGCGAATGTTGTCGGTGGTGGCCATGAGGGCGGCCTCGGTGCTGTGGTTGCTGCGGAATCCGGATTGAGAGGTGTCAAGGATGTTGCTGTTTTCTATGAAGTGCGCTGGCTGGGTGTTGACGACTTTCTCGATGACTTTGGCGGTAAAGGGGAGAAGAGAGATGAGCCTGAAGTTCTTGAGGTCTGTCGGGTTTTTGGGGAGCTTTTTGAGGAGGGGTTTGACTTCGGCGCATTTCCAGTCGGGGAATGTGGCGGTCTCGAGGGAGTAGTTGATCATTTGTCGCAGTCCGGGTGCAATGGTGGTGGCGGCCCTGTGGAAGATGTGCAGCAGGCAGGGGTCAGTGGGTGCACCAGAGGGGATGATTTTCATAGTCTTTGCAGTGTCTTCTGTGGTGAGAGGGGTCTAGGTGAGGAGGGTCAACTGGATAGCGTCACTGGTGGGGGGTGTTGGGTTGGTACCATGGTCATGGTCGTCGAAGTTGTTGTAGAGAGTTTTGATCTTGTGCTGATTTTTTTGAAGAGGTCTTTGGGGGAAGGGACTTCGGTAGTTTTGCTGTTGGGTCTGGTGAATGCTTGGATGATGGCAAAGAGTTCCTTGGAGTTGTGGGAGTTGGAGAGGATTCTGTCTTGGATTAATTTCTCTTAGTTGATTTGATGAGTTGGTGGTGTGCTGTGGTTACGGCCTTGTAGGCAGAGCGTGCTTCCAGGGTTTTGCTGTTTCTCCATGTTTTCTCCAGTCGTCGGCAAGAGTGCCTAGATTCTAGGAGGTCTGTGGTGAACCAGGTGGCTTTCACGTTGTGTCTGGTGAATTACTGTAGTGGGGCGAGAGTGTTGGCACAGTTGGCGATCCATTGGTGGAGGTTATTTGCTGCTGTGTTGGTGTCTGTCATGTTAGGGGGAGGAGTGCAGCTGAGGGCAGAGGTGAGGTGTTCTTCAGTGATTTTGTTCCAGTTTCAGCGAGAGCGGCGTCGCATGCGCTTGTGTGCGGTAGGTTTTGAGGAGAATTGGACACAGTGGTGGTCCGTCCAGAGCGGATTCGTGGTGTGACTGAAGTGAATGATGTTTCCTCTGGCAAAGCTGGGGTCAAGAGTGTGTCCTGCCATGTGAGTGGGGGTGGAGACAAGTTGCTTCAGTCCAATGTTGGTGAGGTTCTCTAGGAGGGCGGTGGTGTTGGGATCTCTGGGGTTGCCTGGGTGGAAGTTCAGGTCTCCGAGCAGTATGTAGTCCATGGAGGTGAGGATGTAGGGAGCAATGTAGTCTGCGATGGTGTTGGTGAATGGGGAGTTGGGTCCGGGCGGTCTGTAGGCGAGTGTTCCGCGGAGCGTCGTTCTGGGGTTGGGCTGGATGTGTTCCATGAGGGGCGAGGCACTGTCCGAGTTGGTGGTTTTTAGTCAGAGAGAGTTTTTGTGGACGATGGCGAGGCCTCTTCCTGGACGGTTGGGGTGGTCTTTACTCAGGATATTGAATCCATCAGGGATGGCGGTTGTGATGTCGGGTGCAGAGCTGGTGTTGGGCCAGGTCTCTAAGAGGAAAGCGACGTTGGGTGAGTGGGTGTTGAGGAGGTCCCAGAGTTCTACAGCGTGTCTGTGCAGGGAGTGCGTGTTGAGGAGGATGCAGCTCAGGGGCTTGTGTACGGTGTCGTCCGGTGGGTGGGGGGTGGCTGTCTGGGACCAGAGGTGGGTGAAGGTGTGGCAGCATTGTCGGCCAGAGAACGGGCCTTGACAGTTGTTTGGGATCGAGATCTGGCAGTTCTTGACGTGTCCAGGGTTGAGAGCATGGGGTCGTAGCAGCGGGGAGTTGGGAGACCAGAGTCCCTGGTGCTGGTCATGGTCGAGTCACGGACGGGCGCAGACGGGCTTGACTTTGGCACGCTCGCTGCGCGCGTCACACAGCGGCCACCATTAAGTAGGGGTCGGGGGAGGGTGAGCAGCTGGGAGGCGGGATCAGGAACACACACTGGGGGGAGGAACCGCGGGGGCAGCAACGGCGGGGAAAAAAGGCAACGCAAAAGGCAAGAAAACAGAGGCAAACAGTTAAAGGCAACACAAGGGAAAAAAAAGGCACAAGAAAAAAGGAAAAAGACAGAAAAAGGCTGACACCCACAGATCGGACCAGCAGAAGAGCAGGCTCTTCCACTGGACCACCAGGGATGAGGTGCAGGCAGGAGCATGTGGGTGGAGGAGGGCCTTGAACACCTACCTGGGTCACCAGAAGGCGCTGTGGGCAGTGCCTTAACGACGGAGCTACACGAGGGGAGAGCAATTACCCTGACCAGAGGTGTGTTGCCATTGCTTTGAGATGGGTATGAAAAACTGTTGTCAATTTGTACATTGGAAACCCAGTGGGCTGCTATCAGAGTTTTTTAGGCTCCTTGGGGCAATTTGCGGGATTGTGATGATTTGGTGTCCCAAATTTTGAAGGATTTTTCCCATTCTAGATCAATGGCTAAACATCATTTTCCACTATGGGATCTCCCTTTGGTATTTAGGGCTTTAACCTCTGCTCCCTTTCAACCCCTTGAACAGGCAAATATTAAATTTGTTATCTTCTGATGATTATCACTTCGGCTAGGAGGATAGAGAAACTGGCTGCTCTTATGGCAAGAGAACTGTTCCTCCCTTTTCTTTTGAGGATGGGGTGGTGCTTCGTCTGGATCCATCTTTGGTCTGAAGGTGGCTTCAGCTTTTCTCAGAACCCAGGAGGGTTTTTTGTCAGCACTTTTGGAGTGTCTGAGGCTTGTCAGAAATCTGCATTCCTTTGGTTCAACTCATAAAGGTGAGAAGGCTTCCTTGGTTTCCATAAGTTTCGGATGAGTTATGGTCCCTTAAACAAGCATGTAGGAGACAGGAGAAATGCTGTCTCCTACAAGCATGTAGGAGACAGGAGAAATGCACATTACTGTAACTCTGAAAAACCAAAAATATAAGAACTGCTTGACAAAATATAAGGCCTTGATCCACAAGGAAAAATCAACATACTTTACTGGGAAGATTGAGTCTGCAGCTAATTCGTCAAAGGAACTGTTTGTTACAATAAAAAACCTCATGACCAACACCTCACCTTTGCTTATAGATTGCAGCCAATCTTTCTGCAATACTGTGGCAGATGCCTTCTGCCTCAAAGTGGAGGATGTCTATCAAAACATTTCTTCTTTGAGATCCGTCTCTTCTTTTGGCAAGCAATCATCCATACATTCGGATACTGGTATCTCATTGAGTGTGTTCTCCCCACCCCCTTAGAGGTTATCAATTTAATCAAAATCTCTAAATTGGATTTCCAGTGCAACCCATGCCCTCCAACGGTTACTACCTTAGCAGCTGTATCATTAGGATCAAACTGGTAGACATCTTTCAGCTGCTGTACAATTCTGGATCATTTCCCTCAGTTTGTAAGAATGTTTTGGTTTTACCTCCAATTGAAAACCCTCACTGGATCCAGAAGATCCTAATAGTTATTGCCTCATCCCTGTCTCTCTCTGCCTGCCAAGATCTTTGATAAAGTGCTAAACATATAACTGGTGGAATATATTCACACCAATAACCTCTTGGCCATCACACAATTTGGTTTCCGTGCTGGGCCACAGACCCATAGGGGCTGTTCCAGGCCGAAACATGTTGACGCGACCACTGGGTGTCGTGGACCAGTGACTCATCCACTAAACACAGCTTTGTTTTTAGACTTGTCCCTATCATATTCTCACCATTGTCAACATCCAGACAGTCTCCCTCCTGGTGGAGGTTTTGATGTCACTTGTCGAAAAGGACACTCAAGTGACAAGCCCCGATGATGACGCTATCCACCGGACCACACTAAGTGGAGATTACATACGCCGCAGTCTGTGAACATGTGATTGAGGGTCTCAAAGACAAAAAGTTCTGGCACTCTGGTATTGAGACTTATGTGGTTCATTCCCCCCTTTCTGATAGATAACCAGTTCATTACGTTCAGCCTCTGCCAGACTGCTGGTGATCTCCAGATTCAGATATGCAAACTGGGGTCGTAGAAGTTTTGTACTTGGAGCACCTAAAGCTTGGAATGCCTTTTCCTGGCACATCATAGCCATGCCTAACCTTCTGGATTTTAGGAAAGTGCCGAAAACATGGCTGCTCTCTGCAGGTTCTTTCTTTGGGTTCACTGCCCTTGCTTTTTCAGCAAGTGCCAAGACGCCTTTTTGGTAATTGAGTGCTCAATAAGAACATTTAACATTAACATTAATAAATGGATCATGCAAGCCACTTTCCTGCCTTTTACTCAGTTGCTGAGGTCCCCCCAGGTGGCATCCAGGGGTGTTCCACTAGAAGTCTTTCCTTCTCCTGGGCTGAGGAAAGGGGTGTGTCTATTGCTAAAATTTGTATAACGGATACTTGAACACGTCCAAATACTTTTGTTTTACATTATCACCTTCAAAATGTTTTGGCTGCTCATAAGAATTTGCCCTGAATTTTTTCTATATTGTTGCAATTGCTCATTGTTTATTAAAACCTATATGTTAGCAACATTTTGCTTTGGTAGCGTCCAGTATTTTTTAGGCTACTGGAGTCCGAAGTTCTTGCTGGGACCGCTTTGTTATTCCTCAAGAGTAATGAATTGGATGGAGAGATAATGATGTAGAGGTAATGGTTTAAATACTTAGCAGAATTCTTCATTACTCCTAGTCCTGTTTGTCTCTATCCCATTGATTATGTCCCTCCCGCCTTCCTGGATACTGAGACTTTCAGACGTTACAGGGAGCTTTGGATTCCAGAAAGAATACTTGGTAAAGTGTAACCTTATAGTCTATTGCCTATGGGGAAGGTACACTTTTTTCAGGCATTTCCTGTTCTTTTTATTCTGTCTCTGGAGGTGAATTCACCTCATGAATAAAGAACACTGGTCCCCTGTCCCCAGGGTGGAAAGCCCCCATGCTTTGCACAGGCCAGCTCCTCACAAATGTTACAAACATCTGCTGCTCACCATTGGGCACCATATAGGATGTCCTACCTCCTAGATTCACGTTAAGTGGTTCAAGTTGCCCCCACCCACAAACAAAAGACAGAACATTCGACTGAGTAAGCACTACAGGGAGCAAGCATTTGCCAAGCTGATAAGTCTTGCCTTTGTGAGTTGTAATGTCTTTGTCAGTGTTTAAAATTTTTTTTTTTAGCCAAGTACTGTACGAGCATAAGTTCATATACTGCACAGAGCAGAACAATAACTTTGGAACTTGAGCCTTGATTTCAGGGTCTGATCGCTCAGGGGTGAAAGCAGCACATACAGTTTGACAAGAAATACAGACTTACCACTAGATACCAAAGCAAACACAGGGCGTTTGATGAGCTCCAATCAAGCGCCTGCCCAGGATTCCTACATTACGTTATTCATTTGTGCTTGTAAACAGTGTCATTGACGAATTAAACGGTCTTGTGGTTGTTATCAGCTTTGGGATGGGTAAGCCAAAGTTCTTATCCTGAAAACACCCAAATTGTCAATTATGAGTGCAAGCATTCTGTTTACAAAACCACAAACTCCCAGGTACTAAACAAACCGTTACACAAAAACAGCATTCGAAATCTTCATGCTCTGAAGTGGGTTAACCCAGGGGTGTAGGAGACACTAAAATTTTTTTTGGGGGGAAGGGACAACCTTGTGGACTTTCCAGTGACCCAATAAAAATTGCCCATTGTGTGAGACCGTACGCCCGTTATCCCGATACGGTGTCACCTGTACTAGGCTTCTGAGTGAATTGGGAAGGCACATGGGAAAGTGCCCTGTGCAGTCTGGGATTCCCAACTTCAAACCCCAGCTCCCGCCAACTATGATCTGCAAGTGCAGTGCTTAATCCCACAGTCAGACTCTGATAATGCTTCAGTTTGTGAGCCCTCAACATTCAAAACACAAAAAGCAGGAAGCAGTGGTTGAAGTGGGGGGAAAAAAGTAGGAGAACTGTTAGCGGAAAAACAGAGGGCGAGAATAACCTTAGATTTGGGTCTGTGGGCGGAGTCAGAGGTGTGGCAGAAAGAGCAAAACTTCCCTATTTTTAGTATTTGTTTGGCATTTCACTGACCAGTTAATTCAACCAATAGATACACATGCCCATTTAAAGTTTAGTATGAGTAATTCACATTAAAATACATTCACAAAGCGGGATATGTTTTCAATCACAGAATGTGCCAAATACACTTAAAAGTGGAATCACAAGCCATTTGTCTCCGAGCCATGCAGTTTCTGTCATCAACACTTCACCCTTTTTCCACAAGAGCAGTTCAAACATTAATGGCACAATATCCTGGTTTGAAAATGTTTTCCACTCAATTATGGCTGTACCATATTTGCCACATAATAATACATCATCTGCTGCATAGTGTACCCCAAAAATTGTTTGTAGCTCAAACGGATCAAAAATTACTAAAGAAATATGACTTATGTTGCTGCTAAATTGAGGGCCCTTTGCAAAGGTTGACTAGTCACCTTTCTCACTGCTGCATGTGTATGTTACCCAGGTTCTAATGAGGCAAAAGCTTTGCAGAGACTGTTAGTATGTATACAAATTTCAAAATAATAAAGTATCATAAAATGTACTGCATTACCCTGCAGCCTTTTTTTTTTGCTGCAGACCTTGCGCAAAAGATGCAAACACGGTTGTGCGGTAAAAGCTCTGAATGCATCTGTCAGGCACAAGAGCATTGTGTGCTGAAGTATATAAGACACTCGTTCATCAACAAACTACCAAAATCTCAATGATCCCTGCAGGAAACGGAAGGCTGGCTTTGGCGAGGGAGGCCGGTGAAGGAGACCGCCCGCATAGCCACACTCCGAATAGCAACAGCTCATGTAGTGCTCCCTCACCCAGAAAGTGCCCACTCACAGCCAGACGCCTCTACTGAAACCCCGCCAGGGGCGTGTCTGGGATGTTCAGCTGACTGGATGTGTCAGATAGGCTCAGAATGGGTTTTCGCGGGTCAAAGTTCTGTCGGCTGCAGGAGCAAGACTATTTTTAGCCGGTATAAGGTCAGGGAGCCCTCAGAGACTGCAAGGGCTACAATAAAATCTATTGATCTGCCACTTGATCTAGTGCTTCGGTGAGATCCCTAGATTGAAACAAAAAAAAACGCATGGCAACTTCCTTCGCAGACTCTCTGGGTGAGAGACCGCATTGGTTTTAACGTCTCTCAGAAGATAAAATAAGCAGTAGCTGCCCGTGGATTAGGGCAGCCCATCCGGCCAGACGCAGGGGAGGCGTGTCGCAGGAATAAATAACAAGCCGATCCTCAAGCACAGATCGCTTATTGGCAACACGCCTAACATAAAGAACAGCTTCCTGCGAGTGGTGCGCGGGCGTTATAAGGAAGAAGAAGAAAAACAAGAAGACCGCGAGAGGTGCGCGCGCACTGTAAGGACTGTCAGGAATGCAGCTCCCACCCTGCGCGCCGCTGCTCGCTCCCGCAAGCAAAATGCTGTGGGAGTGAACCTTTGCTAAAGAGGTGGGACATGCACCCGTCTTTAGCCATTTGCAGGCTACGAAAAATAAATGACACAGGCAACAACCAAACTAATGCGTGGGGGAAGTCCTAGCCACACGGAGAAGTTTGGAGTGCTCTGGAGTGCTCACAAGAAGCCTCCCATAGAGCAGCGCATGCCGCTGCGCTAGGCTCGACCTAAAAAGTACCTTAATGCAAGTGCAAGCAACAGAAGGAGATCAGAAAAGACATTAATCAGATCTTGGCCCATGCTCCATCGAAAGGCTGTACACACATGAAGAGAAAGTGATGCCTGTGCTCGCTGACCAACGAGGTGCAAGGAACTGAGAGGAACAAATAAGCCAACCTATGGTAAGTAATAGGAGGGTTAAAAGCCCCTTTTTTCATTTTTTTAAGGAACAATAGATTGTCACCAATCAACAGTGCATGTGCGCTGCCTGCAGGTGAGACCTAAAAAGAGGTAGCGCTGACCTCCCTGCAGGCTTTAGAACTTTGGAAAATGGAGCCGCACTCGCGGCTTAGTGCGTTTAGCCTTTGTTGCACGGTTCTATGCTGCCCCCAATTTTAGCAGTGTGTTTGGATAATGTATTGTCAGCAGTTCCAGGCACCCTTCTGTACAATGGCGCCCTGCTCAGTAGCCCAGCTCACCCATGCCTAGGGCCGCCTTGCATAAATAGGATGCAATGGGTTGCTCCTTCCTTTAGATCCTGGCGCATCTGCACCTGTTGCACTAAATCTAGCAACACTCCTGATTCTCAGCTTAGGGGAATGGTAGCATCATAAAGCAAGGTTAAGGTGAGAAACCAGACAGAACCTGTACTGTTCAGACTGAACCGATAAGTGATCAGACTAGTCGGTCGTGAGTTCTTTACCTGCTAATAATGGACGTGTTTCATAGGTACTCAAGTATTTCCCTAAAGTGAGGAGCAGCATCACATTTGTTAAAAAGCTTTGGGTTTGATTCTTTAAGTCAATAAATAATACGTAAAATCCAAATGACATCCAGCGGATGTGACTATAAAGTGCCGTTCCCACTGACTATCACCTGTCGTGAGGCTCACGTCCTCACTCTCATTGCATATAGAATTGTGGCTGGGTAGCTGTCACCAACAGGACATCTTTCCTCAGGCGAGGGGTTCTGAGTGATTTCATCAGTTGTAGTTTCTCTGTAATCAGTTGTAGTTTCCCCATGTGGATTAGCGCTGTGATATACTATGGGTTTGGTGCGCTCTACAAATTTGGTTTTAATTTCATAAGCAAAAAGACCAAGCTGACTGTGTATGTCACCAGGAACCCTGAAGTGAATAGAAATCAACTCATAGAGCTGGCTACTTCAGCGTCACCCCCAGCTTAAGCTGTAGTCGCACACCACCCTCCACCAACAACACACTTTAGGCAACACCTGGTACTGTCAAAGCACAACATGGCTTGCTGCCTCCACTGTACATTCATTCAAATTATATTGGCGCATCTGTAACATTGCACCAATCGACTTATCAACCATCCTGAATAATTTATCTTAAACCCAACACATCCATGTACAAGTGCATCAAAACCACACAGGCCCTGATTCTGAGTTGCATATTTCTCATGGGGCAGTAAATTTACACATAAATTTAATGCTACTGTGCAGTAAATTCATACCAGTATCATGCAATTACAAGCTAAGCCCCATGGAACGGGGCATTACTGGGTGGGACTGGATTAACCAGTCATAAAAACCAAAATGTAATTTACAGTTCCATGAAGTTTAACACACACATTTATTTATCACCTGCTCAGAGGAGGTGGTAAATGTATGCTTCCGCCTCAGGGTGTGGTAGAGGGAATGGAGAAGACTATTGGGAGAAGTGGATGGAAGGGAAAGGTACATTCTGGTAGGTGGGTGCTATTTTATGCTGCCCCCCCCCCACCAGAAATGCAGAATGAGGCTTGGCTAAAACTCCATGGGCAAAAATTACTGAGTGGAAAAATCAGGTACGGTTTTCCCACACCTGGAAAGACTAGTGCGGGGACGAGTGGAGTTGCATACAGTACGTCTAGCTGCAGGATTTATCTCTGCTACGATGTCACAGTAACGCAAGTCGTAAAACGTAGGGGGTTGCGACTGGCAACGTTAGGAGGATGACGGCGGCAAGGCGGAGACACCACGGCGAGGAGGAGGGTGGCCCGCAGACAGCGGAGAGATTGTAAGTGGGGCTTTTGACCCTTTTTTAAAAACATTTTGTGGGACTGGGGCGGAGCGGAGTTCCACAGAGTATTTTTTTAACTCCGTGGAACTCCGCGGAGGTCCACTCCGCATACTTCGCCCAGGCTTAGTTTTGATTGGGCAGACGTTCTGTGCTTCCACAAAAAAGTGCTTACCCTCCGTACAGCTGTAATCATTTTGTTTCTTTATGGAGCCACCTAAGCTGGAACTTGCAGGGGCACACAGGACATTGGAATGCTATTAAAGTGTCTTAGATAACTAGATCATTTATGCTGTTTTTCTCTGGCAGCAGCACAGATAGAGGAGGGCAGTCATTAACCTACATGGATTTTTAGGTCTAGCTTGACAGTGCAGCTGTCACCTGACTTTTTAACCTACATCAATATTACTCTGCAGTTATTTGCTTGCATACAAAAGCATATCTATTTCCATGCTATTTACTTGCATTACCTGCTCTGCTTATTCTTTCCTACTCTGCCTCCCTTATAATGGGCTTTCTTTACCCTTTTTTTTGATTAATTGTTAAAATTATGTTACTTAATCCCGATTTGCTATGGGTCCATATTATTTTCTTTCAAAATGTGCAAATTAAAAGGAGTGTTATACAAATGGGCTAAACAATAAAATAATAAAAATTTTGAACGGTTCTTCTGTTAATTTGTTTTTCTTCACTAAATGTTTTTTGATTATTTGGTTTCCCAGAAATGTTATTCTGTTATTTTGTTTTTCTATGAATTTGCATACTACTCTGCTGTTTAACACAGTCTAAAGGGGGTAATTATGGTATGAATCATATGCACTGTTCAGTGAATGAACAAAGAGGGCAGTCAATCAGCTTAATATTTCTAGAGCTATTAAGACACTCCCGCGCATGCAACTTTATAGCTTGTGACCTGATACCCACATTCTCTTATTTGCTAAACTGCGGAAGCAAAGTTTTATTGTTTGATACCACACGTTGCTATATTTAAGTTTAAATTGTTCTGACATTATACAGGGACTACATGAATGCAGCCTGCATTCTCAGGCTTCTGAGCAAGCAGCTTTGCCACACCCTGAATATAGTTAACATGAACTAATGTGAGTTATTTACACTGCGTCAAAGAACAGTGCAACTATCTGTGTTTTTCTTTTAAGTAATTGAAAAAACGGTTTTAAAAGAATAGAGGATCACATGATCACTTTAGCTTAAAAATATCATTTCTGGTGCACGAATATATGTAGTTACTACGCATTCTGTTGCAACGCATGCCTTTACCACGCATGCGTTACAACGGAATGATTTTTCTACGCATAGCCTTTACCTCGATTTTTCGTTTACCACGCTTTTGGGGGGGGGGGGGGGTAGACCCCCCCAAGCCCCCTTTTTTTTTTTTTTTGCCTTTTTCTCACGTCTTCGCCGACACTAAAAAAGGACTGACGCATTTTTTCGGATGAGGAAGAAGACGTTCCGTGATGCCGTTGCTTGCGTGGTAAAGACGGTCGTGGAAGCAATACGCGTAGAAAAGCCTTCGTGGTAAAGGCTGTTTCCCCTGGTGCACAAGATCCGCTCACTGGTGTCAGCCAAAGTACAATAATAAAGTATCCCTCCGCGGGGCAGGGACAGATGACCTGGGAAAGCCTGGTTTGAAAATTATTAATACCTGCCTAATGGTTTGCAGAGAAGTGGAGTTTACATGCCGGTCTGTCCAACATGGAAACCATGTCAGAAAGCGTCTTTGGGGGTCCCCAGCAGGGCCCCCTTGGGTGCACGGCCTCTGGTTGGAGGCCGAGGAGGCACCTATGGTTGTCCCCCTGTTGATCAGGGGTTCACAATTGTAACATAGTTCAATATCATGTAATGATCATGAACACTATATAGTGTTCTTAGTCATGGGCCCATAATTGAAATATTGTATATGTATTGTGTTTTGTTTATTTTCTAATATTTTCAGTTCCTGTTTGTACATTTGTGTATTTGTATATTTATATATATTGAGTTTCTGTTAAAAGTGTTGTGTAGTCACAACTATGACTGCACATCTTGCTTTGCAACTTTGAGAAATGTGTGTTGTTCTGTCTGTGTTTCAACTCATCCTTTGCCACGTCCATTGAGCTAGGTTTTGACTGCTCGTCCACTCTTAGACGGAGACTCAATGAGATTTGTGAGGCAAACCTTCCCACCCCATTGAGGTCAAGGAGCCCTAGTTAGCAGGGACCAGTAGCACTCTCACTCGATGGCACCTACAATTACACATCCAGGAGAAAAAGCCAGACATCTTATATGATTTTGGACTTTCTGGAGTGAGTAAAGGTCCAAACACCCTTCTATACCATTTGCTTTTCATTTTCACTGCAAAGGCCATCCAATTTCTTTGACAATGTTTTGGTCATAGACCCCTGAGGCTTGGAATTTGTTTTTTCCTTTGTGTGAATTTTGCCATTCTTGTTGTTAGCTGTCACAACTTTCTTGGTTCTTCTAGTGTACATTCAGTTTCATGCCTTGTTTTAGAACTGTGTTCCTTCAGCCCTTCTGCGACCCTCAGTATGTTAAAAAAAAGGTCCCCGAGCAGCTCTGCTATAAACTCACTGAGTTTCCTAGGACTGTAGGCGATCTGCTACTCTGCATTATAAATGTTTCATCTTTGCAGACAAGCCCACACACACTCTTCTTCTGGATGTCCACATAGAAATGTTCCTCAACTCAATGTTTAAATCCAGTTGCAAAGCTCGTCCTCCGGCCAAGCCCTAAACTAAAACCACATTCTGCAGTACTGCTGCACTTGAACCACTGCAGAGTGATTAGCCTTCATTTGTCTCGGTCAATACAAATACGGTCATTGTGGTGAGTTAATACCACATCTGTCGTGTCCTCGATGTTGGGTCCCTGACCCAGAAGAAATACACAGAGGCAGGTCGGTATATGTAGTCTTCTTTATTCATCGTCACGGGTATCTGCAGCGAGGTTGATTGCATGTCCTGCCTCTTTGTGTGTGAGTGAGTGCTCCTCTACCTTCCGCTCTATTCTTTGCTGACCGGAAGCAGTGTCCGGGGTCCAGTGCAGTGATCATGTTCAGGGTCCTAGTGTCCTGCCACATTCCATCACTGTGACATCATCCAGTAGTAGTGACATCGGGGATTGATAATTCTGGATTGCATGTTTCCCCGCTGTGAAATGGGTTGCTACACCAATTTCTGCATGGCATTCTGTAATGTCATGCCCTTTTTCTTGCACAAGTTCCTCCAGGTTTGACCAGAAGACTTTGTCCCCAGAAACCAATGTGGTAATTCGGTGTGTGGTATTACTGCACGCCTTGCAATATCGTTTGAGGGTAACCTCCCTTTTCTTCCTAGATTGGTATTAAGAGGCCACTCACAATTAGGACCTACATGTATTGTCCATGTCCTCTTTCCTATCTGTTCCCCTTTACACATGCCTCAGATGACACCTGCTACTTTGTGTGCCAGCGCTTCAAAGTCACGATGATGTCACCTATCCTTACAGGCATTTGGTACTTGATGTGGAATGATGCACCGGTAATCCTCTCATCCCAAATGAAAAGCCAAGCAATTTTGTGATAGATATTCCTTTTTATTTTATTTTTTTATCTTTTTTCATATAAAACATCCAGCCAATGCATTTCGTTCAATTTATATTACTTGAACTTCGTCAGGGCTTCCACATATAAATAATTGGAGTTTTCCCACTACATCGTACATGGAATAGTTGTGGAAATAGGATTCCTCCTCTTTGTATTAGAGGATATATCATCAATTAATCCTTATTTTATGATCAATCCATACCTATGGCCACAGGTTGGATGTCCCCGTCAATGGTACCTCCGAAATAACGATGCCGTCCGCACGTCAAATATCACCAACAGGTATTGTTGCCAACTTCTCCTTCCATGGAAGACCTGTGGAGGGCAATCCTCCTAGATATAGTAAGTACGAGGATGAGTAAATAATCAGGGCACCGCCCTAGCAGCACCCACTGCTCAAACAACTCTTCACTTCAGTCATATGGAATGTAAAACGTGATTTTATTGACAACAGCCAACCTCAGGTTCATATCTCAGTCACAGAAGAGAGGAGCGTTGTCAAAAATGCCTCTATATCTCCATCCTCGAATCTGCAATAAATGTTAGAGGGTGAAGCCCATGTGGCTGCTCTACAGATGTCTGAAATTAAAGATTGCTGTGCCTCTGCACTGTCTAGGATTGAGGTAGTTATCTCAAAAAAAGATAAGCCAGGGCCAGCAGTTTTTCTTAGGTGACCACAGCCCATTTCTTTTATTGGTGTCACCCACTTGCTCCACTGAGACTCCATCCGCTATGCATGGGCACCACCTAAACTCTTTAGAGCTCTCACTACTTTTTGTTTAGGTGGTGACTAGTATGCTACGCTGCTATAACTCTTACAAACTATATCTCCTGGGTTCTGTAAGGTTTCGTTTTTCATGGCATGTGCTCATGGCCAGGTGTGACAAACTGCTTGTGCCAGGAATACAATGAAGAGTGTGGAGAACCCCTGTAGCACGCTGCCTCTGTGAGGGTACTGTGATAATGGTGTTCTCTATGCCTGCGCAGGGCAGGTGAGAATGGACATTCAACCCCTTCACGCGTATTATTTCAGAAACATCCTTGTATACATGCGCTAGCCAGAACAAGCACCAGATCTGCAAAAGTTCAGCTGTGACCAGTGGCATCCCAGTGCCAGTAGGTTGGGACATACCCGTGCATGAACACAGCACAATGGCACTCCGGGTGTGCATAACGCGCTAGAGGCTGTGCAAGAGTAAGTGCCTATTGTGACTAGAGCCTCGAGATACCCACAAATACGAATGAATGGTGGACCCGCAGCCTATTACCTTGAGTGAATACCACAGTGTGTTGGAGGATGAAACAAATGACAAGACTTGGGCCTCCACCATCAGTAAAACAACCACATTCCAATCACATGTTTTGGATAAAGATTTTGAGTTCATCCAGCTTTTGGGGGACGATAAATGTACTATCCACTAGTGCAATGACAACCTCGTAACTGATCATCTGTGCTGTCCAGGAATGCAGTCAGACCCGAGGCAGCCAATGGTTAGCATAAACCGGCTTACAAACCCTGCAGCACCAGGCAGTGTTCCATAATCACTGTTGTCAGCACAGCTGAGGTGGAGAAGGTGCCAGCAATATACTCAAGAATCATGAGACCCGTCTAGGGTTTGGTTTAAATCAAGAAAGTGGCCATGAAAGGGCCTAGAACATGGGACAACCAGATTACCATGAATGATTCAGAAGGAGAAGGCAGATAAGGAGAAAGAGAGAAAGGTATCAGAATATTATCTATGTTATCTCCGCTTCTAATACTGCGGCTGGCGACCCCAGGCTCACCTTCATCAGACAAAGATGATGAAGTCATCCGACGCCTTGTCTGGGCAGTGAGAAATGACTATGGGAATCAAGCTCTTGATCATCACCGTCCTCATTCCCTTATCTGCTGCTATGAGGAGGACCAAGTACACTCCATGGCTTGGGTCTGTCCTAGCAACACCACCGCAAAGCTGTGGCCCACTCTGACCCACCAGTGATGCATCATGAAGCCGAGGCCAGTGGCTTCATGACCAGGTCATTGGCTCGTGGCCAGGCTTGGTTCGAGCCCATTGGTCATGGAGCCAAGGAGCCATTGCGAGACAAAACAAAGCAAACGGGGGTCAAGATGCACCAATACGCCCACAACACCACGATTTTCATGACATCTCCAATCTGGAAGACGGCTTAGAAATACCGCAAGACTGGATGGCCATCCACTTCGTCAAATTTAATCCAGACAAACCTGAATTCTTCCTCGTGCACAAACAACAACAACTCAAATTCAAGTTTGAACGGCTCAAGGAACTCATACGAAGTAAAACTACTAGGCACGAGGATCTACTCCCTACGACATCCCACATCAACCACATCACCACATCTGCCAGACTATCTCTACTCTCCCTAAAGATACTCAAACCTATCCGAACGCTCTCTTGCACCCGTTTAGGTAGTCCTGCTCTCCATGGCCCATTTACTCTCCAGCACCCGCAAATCCAGTCACATCACTCAGCACATTAGCTTCCCACTGCGTCCCGAAATGCTTTTAATTAACCTGTACTACTTTTAGAGCGGTTCACCTCCCTTTTCCAAGCTCACTCCACTCTGCCATTACATTATCTGGATACACGAAACAGCTTAGAAACCGAGACATCCTGAGACCTGAATCTAAAGAGAAGAAAACCAAGTCAGCCAAACCCCAGCCATTCACAAGAGCAGCCACCAGCCGCCCCCCTCTGGGCGTCACTTCCTGCTCAAATGCGCTGCCAAGAAGAGCTGATCACCTCCTGCAAGCAACTAAAAACCTTCCCCTTCAACTTGTACTTGAACCGATCACTCCCTGTTAATGATTTCCTGCATTATTTAGTTAGTCAAATAATGCAGGAGATCAGTAATGAGGAAAACAGGGAATGATTCTCCCTCTCATTCCTTCTTCTCTGCCCCTCTACTCTTGCCCTCCCCCTTCTTCTCCTTTTTCACCTCCTTCCTCTTTTCTTCCTTTTTTTATTTAGTGCTCCTCTGTCTATTTTTGTATGGATGTCAGAAAAATCTAACCAACTGTAACAAAAGGAGCCTGAACCCTCCACAAGGGAGGGATGTTAAAACAACCCGGGCTTAAAGATGTACAGTCGAAAAGAGCTGACTCCTCTAGACAGATGCGATACATGACCATATCCAGGGTAAGTGGAGGCAGGGCTCCCCCAACCATGCAGCCACTACATCATACCACTAATCATTGGACCAATAGTTTATCACCAAGAACAAAACGAGAGGAACAAATGAAAAAGGCAGAGAAACAGAATACCATTTAGAGGTTCAGGTCAACCAGTGGCGGCTGGTGCTTTTTCAAAGTGGTGAGGCGTAAAAGTTAGTAAAAGGAGCGGGGGAGTCTCTGTCCCTGAGAAAAGTTTGATAGAAAAGGCGTTTATAGTGCATTAGCTAATTCTGTCAAAGAATTTGTTGAAAAAGTGACCACAGATAGGGTGCACATGACAACTGATTTGCCTCTTAGTTCATTAACGGCATTGTTGTAAGGCGGAGGCTGAGTGCTTCTAGTAAGCTTATAAATGCCACTCAATGCAGTAATATAATCGTTCTGATGCACTTATGTGCTCCCCTCTATTTCTGACTCCCATAGGCTGCCTTCCCACAACATTACATTATTCCTCAACTGGGACAAAAAATTGAAATCACACAATTAAAGAATGACGGGGACAAACAAAAAAATATAACTGATGGCAAAAAGCACAACACCCTTCTCACATTTAGGCCTATGACCAATCATTTGGGAATTGCACATACAGCACGTGTGTAATGAGGTTGGGAAGGTAGTGGCTTTGTATGAAAACAAATACTGACTTTAAAAAGACAGAAACAGTATGGGGGATGCCGCGGTGAGGGCGAGGGCTATGTTTTAATGTGTTGTCAGTCTGCTGTTTGTCTGGTTGTAACCATTCAGTAGTAGGTCTGCAAGGATGCGATGCCCGAGGGCAGTGGAGGTGGGAAGGCCCTTCCCAACTTTTCTCAATGGCCAACTACACCCTAAGCATCAGCCCTGTAATCTGTAGTTGTGATTTCTTTAAAGCAGCAGTTACTGAACATAAATTCACGCCCCCCTCGAGCCCCTCTAGGCCGACCCTACCTTCAAACATACATAGCCTTTGCCTAAACAACTTCCATTCCAACTAACCTCCTATATATTAAAGAGTTGTTTTTTAATATATCTTGTTAATTACTGCCCATTTCCTCGAAGTGTTTTTTTAGGATGCCAATCATCGGTATGAGAAAGGAGGTAAATAGAAAGTGATAACTTAGGGCCCGATTCACAGAACTAACTTAAGACAAAATCATAAACTTACTACTTTTGGTATTAACAGAAGTTAGGATTTTGTCTTAAATTTGTCTTAAGACAAACTTAAGACAAACTTAAAACAGACTTAAGACAGACTTAAGACAGACTTAAGACAAGCTTAAGACAGACTTAAGACAGTCTTAAGACAGACTTAAGTTAGGATTTTGTCTTAAGTTTGTCTTAAGTCTGTCTTAAGTCTGTCTTAAGTCTGTCTTAAGTCTGTCTTAAGTTTGTCTTAAGTTTGTCTTAAGTTTGTCTTAAGTTTGTCTTAAATCTGTCTTAAGTCTGTCTTAAGTCTGTCTTAAAGTTGTCTTAAGTCAAACTTAAGACAAAATCCTAACTTCTGTGAATACCAAAAGTAGTAAGTTTAGGATTTTGTCTTAAGTTAGTTCTGTGAATCGGCCCCTTACTTTTTCCAGAGGCACACAGTTTGGACAGTTGGAGACGTCTCGAATGTAGCACACAAACTGGTACTACAGCAGGAAACCTGGTCAACTCACCCCACCTCCGCTCTAAAATCAATTGAGTGGTGCAGTAGACAGTTATAGCACAGGGGCACTCATCATATAATTACACCTCTTCTTATGCATATAGTCTTTTTGCAATTTTATATGGCGCAAATACAACCCAGAGGTATTGGAGTACTTTACATGAGGATCAGTTACATTACACAAGGACACACACATTCATGTTTTTTAGAGACAGGGAGAATAAGTGATTTGCCCAAAATTATCATGACAGCTTGCCCCGACCTCTCTTTCTTTTAATCTTAGCTAACCAAAGGTTGCACTGCAGAACTGACGCAAAGCCTTGCTGCTTCACAAATCACAATTATCAAACATGTCCTCTGCCTGTAAGCTGGATGTGCAAATTAAAAACACCGTACAAAGCAAAAGCAGAAGTGAGTTGGGTACGGTAAAAATGCAGTTTCACAGTGTGGGATGTGGGAGCTGTCAGCCGTCAATACTGCATCTGCAAACAGTGCTGTTTGTCACTGTGGTCTGTGCATGCTGTTATAGTCGTGTTTCACTGAAACAAAGTGTAATGTGACTGTAAGTTCAGTGTGCAGCTGTAGTAATGAGATGTGGTGACCTTCATGTGCATCAAGTCAGTGTGGTTTTATTTAAAGAGTAGGAGCTGTAAACTGGTGAGCCTAGAGCACAGCATTGCTCTCTGAAAGATGTATATGCCGACTGTCAGCGCATGTGCTTTGCGTGTGCTGAGACTGCTGACCGGTGTGGCGAGTGACTAAATGTGTGTGCAGATTTGAACCGTCCTACCGTGGGAAGCAGCGGCTCCTACATCTCTGCGGCGTAGTCCTTTAGCTCCATAACATGGGGGGATTCGTTTACCGTGGCAGCAGGCGCCTTTCTTTTTCCAACTGCAAGTGCAACTGGTGCCTGCAGTGTCACTTTAGGCCACCGTAACTGGTGCGGAGCAGCTTGATGGTGTCTGTTGTGCGCCATAAAGCCACGTGCTGATAATACCGAAAACAGAGCTGAACTCATAACCCACGCCCCCAGCTTACAAATATTATCCAATGAAAAAGCCTAACAGTGCGAAGGTCGAAAGGAGTGCTGCAATCGTTGCCACCCACTGCACTGTGTTGCTGTCGGCCAGCCCCACCCCTTCCCCTTAATGTGAATGAGGCTCTGCTGTCCGCGCCCTGGGCCACGTCAGAAGCACCCCATTACAAGGCCTATTGGCTGCTGCTTGGTGCAGCCACTCCCATGAGGCTGATGTCACTCTCCTCGCTTGTGCCTCGAGGGCGAGGAATTATCCTCACCCAGTTCAGCACATGTGTAGGAGGACTCTCTCATCCGAGGGTCCGACGTCACCTCACAAAAAAGAAAAAACGATATAGAAGTGGAGCACCAAGCAGTGAGCATTTATGTTTAGTTTTTTACCCACATGCTCCCACACCCAGTGAAAGAACACATTATAATTTTTTTATGTACTTTCTTTTTGCAAGTGACCCACCCACCCCACTCCGGGGAACCCTCCCAAGTAACTAGAGGTATCCTATAGGTTACCTCAATTGAGCTCTCGCCCTACATTACGGCAATGTCAGTAGATTTTTTTGCTATGCCTTAATCTGTTCAATCAGCGTGTTGACATCATTGGGTCTCTAAAGCTATGCATTTTATTGTTCCACATCACCTTTAGGGAGGAGGGAAAATGAAGATTTTCAGGGGCCCCCCGGCCCCCTCAAATCTTGAACACACTTCCCCAGCTCCCACTGTCTGTCTTGTGTGGTACGTGAAATGTCTGATCTAATACGGAAAGACCAATCTCCTTTTTAGTATGTTCCTACCTCGAGGGCTCCAGCAAGGAATTTCTTCTTTAAGGAGTATGACTTGAAATTCACCAAAATCCTTCTCAGGTTTTTCTTCCTTGGTCTTCTTAAGAATGGGTCACGGTGAACTCTTTGGATGTCATCTTCTAAACTGCGTCCCTCCACGTCCATATTAAATTCTTTTCGGAGGCTGATCGTGTAACCCCTAATGTCTTCCCCCTTAGGCCCTCTGGAACATGCAGGATCCTGATGTTGATTCTCCTTGCGCTGTTTTCAAGAACTTCTAGATTATCCCGTAGGTCCTTATCACCATTCTTCAACTTCTGAACCTCTTCTTTGTTAATGTTGACCTTTTAGGAGAGATCGCCCAGCGAGATCTCCATTGCCCCAACTCTTTACATCAGATTGTTGATCTTATCCCCCAATGCCTCACACGTGCTTTGGATCTTTTGCTGATTTAACTCCGACGTTGAAAACGTTTCCCTAACCACTGTTAGCAGGGTAGATAGAAGCCTCTCCGTGGCAGTTTGCTCGGCCTGGCTTATAGCTGAGGTAGGAGATACTCCTTGATTTGTGGTAAACGTGAGGCTGGGGATATTCTGGTCCGGCATCGTATTATCCTGTTACTAGGGGACTAAAGCTGTCCTCCAAGTGCAGTACATCTTTCCCTCCCCCAATGGCGACAGTATCTTCCATATCCCCAAACAGTCCACTAACCTCAAGAAACAGGAGCGTGACAGAGTCAGATGGGGAGGGGGCCACCAGTGTTCCTTGAGATTGGGCCTTGAAGTAGGAGTGAAGCGACAGTGTAATTTTCACACAGTCATTTTTTTTGGGCTGCCTACTTCCTACGCTCAATAAAGGTTTATCTGCGTGTGATTTTTTTACCGTGGTAGTTGAGGGGGCCTGGTGGAGAGCGCGAGAAGCTCTGCTGTTTAAGACTTTCAGTGGAGCCGGTGTTTTTTTTTATATCGGGAGCCCAGAGGGGATTTCCCCTTTTCCCAAAAGATCTTTACTCCTCATGGTATACCTGTTTAAAGAACAAGTGGAAACCTCACTGGGCTCCTTGTTTTCCGCAGAGAGTATCTCTATGGGCTTAGGGGGCCCACCTATGCCAGGAAAGTCCTCTTTCCTTACCTGGGTCATCAGGGAGTCCTGCAACATCGCCTGCCCCAACCTCACTGTAGTTGGCGCCAATGTGTAGAAATGCACACCGCCCGAAGAAACATCCTCGGGCGTAAGCTGCAAGCCCGCTGCTCCTGGTCCCCCGGAAGCCGATCCTGGTGGCAGCGCGCCAGCCCCTTCTGAACCCCGCTACTGCCTCTGCCCATTCACTTCCTCGCGCCATCGCAGGGATGAGCTGTTAAGCCGATCCACGGGCCCCAAAACCTTCGCAAAGTTCGCTCCACTTCGCTTCAACACCCTAGCATCTCCTTCACCCAAGCCGCCCCCGCAAACCTCCATGACAAAACAGCACCGGTAAGTCAGTTCATATTGCCAAACGAGCGAGAGAGCTCATGACCGGCACTATCTGTCAGCCACCATGTTCCCCAGCCGCTGGTCCTCTTTTCCTCCGTCTTCCATAAACTTTGTTACCATCCTTGATCCACCTCCCTCTCTTCTTCGTCCACCCTTTTCCCACCAGCTTCTCTGTTCCTTCTTGTCCCCTCTTTAGTCCTTGTCTCCTCTCTTGCCTCTCTCCTTCTTCCACCTTCTCCTACTTTACCTTTTGCCCTCGCCTCTTCTTCACTACCTCTTTGATGTCCTATCAACACTTCGCCAATCTCTCCTCCACTCCTCCCTCAGCCTCCCACCTCCTCATCCCACCCAAACCTTTCTCCAGCTCTACACTCCTGTTTTCATACACTCCTCAACCTCTCTCACTAATTACTCCCTTTCTCTTTCTTTTGACAACCTTTCGTGCTGCCCCACCTCATCTCTTCTCCCTCATCCTCCTCAAATTCTTGCTCTCCTCTTTCTTCATCTTTCCACCTGCCTACAACCTGCCCCCCTTTTCCCCCTGCCCTTTGTTATGATGTATAGTTCATTAAACTGTGTTTCACTTACCTGTGGTGTTTTCAACATTCTTGTTTACTTCACATTGGAATTCTTATAGTTCTGTATTCTATAGAATGTAAGGTTGATGACACTCGATCGGAGTCAGTTGCTGCTGGACCGTCGAGGGTGTCGGATGCCAGGTTCCTCTTTCTCAATAAATCTTCTTAACTTCCATTCTCGGTGTCCTGTTCGGAAAACTGCGGTGGAGTGTGCAAGTATTCCTTCATTTCTTCTATTTTGTGAATTCTGCTGTGGTGAGTTGAAAGCAAACAAATAACTATTTCGCTGAAAACCATATTGTGCAGTTCACTCGTTTCTTCCTTCGGTGATCTGCACACCTTAAATAGGTCTAAAGAAAACATCCTCACAAGTTAGTACTGTACAGTGTAGTTACCGTTTCCTTCGGTGATCTGCACACCTGAAACTCTTTATTCATTACTTCATTGTTTGGTTGAGTGTTTATGCGCTGGCTGTACTCATCATAATTTATGTTCTTTATTTAATTCTATAAAAAGAAAAGTGTTGACAACGTGTTGAATATTTAAGTTGCTGTCAGTGTTGGTATTGGCAATTCTATTCTACAAGGGTAACTAATTATTTGTGGTGTTATTTTTTTTGGAGATACTTGGAAATGTGTGATCCTCATTCCAATGTCATTATGCCACCTCCGTTTTTGCCTTCACCAGGTACTCCCACCATTATATGAGAGGATTGGGTTGCAATGTTATAGAATTATATTGTTGCTCTTGATGGTGCAAACTTTTCTCCTGCAAGGAAGAAGGCTCTATTATTAAGTGCTCTTGGAAGTGAGGGTCAACGTGTAATTAAATATCTTCCCGTTGTTTTGGGTCCAAACGGACAACCTATGGATCATGAGTACAAAGAAGCCATCAAGCGTTTAGAAACCAGGTTTGCGAAAGAAGTGAATTTAGTTATGGCTAGATATAAATTTTATACTCAACCGCAGTCTGAGGATGAAAGTATAGAAGACTTTGTAGCTAGGCTACGAGAATTCTCAGTAAAGTGTCGTTTTGGGTCAATGTCTGAGGAATTAATCCGCGAACAACTTATTGTGCAATATAGAGATAAAAAGATACAAGAGAGACTTTGGGCTGCAAAAAATCCTTCGCTGGAAGAGGCTATTGACTTAGCAAAAGTAATTGAGGAGTCACAAAAATGCATAAAGGACCTAGTTAAGGAGATAAACCTTCCAACGAAGTAGGAAATATTGAAAATGGTAAGGAAGAGGAATCAGATGTAAATGCAGTAGTTAAAAAAAGCAGTAAGAATTTAAATAGTTTTGGGAATGTTTCCAAACTAAAGGATAGAGAATGTGTGAGATGACTATAAAAAATGTTTTGCTCTAGACCAAGTCTGTAGAAAGTGTGGTCGTAAAGGCCACTATGCACGTATGTGTAGGTCATCTGAGGGCATTGACAAATCCAAATCCAAGGTAAATGTTGTTCAACCTGGTTTTGTTAAATGTACAGCTAATCGAGTGTTAGTTTTAGGTGGGAACTCTAACACTAGTTTAGTGGAGAATGACATTCAAGATGTACGTAGGCTTACGAGGCCTACTGCTGAATTTAATGTTTGTGGTAAGATTTTTACCCTCATGGTTGATTCGGTGCCTATGTTTACCATAATACCAGAATCTCTTTTCAACACAATTTGGGAGGGTGTTCCTCTTTTGGACAAAGACATAAATCCGGTTAGTTATCAGGGTGAACCGATTGACATTCTTGGGTTTATGCATGGGTCAATAAGATTTGGGTCTCGATCTACTGATGGCAAGGTTTACATTGCCAAGGATGGTCCACCAATTATTGGTTGGATGCATCAGTGTGATCTACATATCATAATGAATCCAAGGTCACCAAGGGTTTCACCAGTGGTTTTGACTCTTAAATCCGACGGCCGCTTGAGGTTTTGCATAGATTTGAGATCACTCAACCGTGATATTATTATGGATACGTTTCCCTTACCCAATATAGATGATTTGTTACAGTCTGTGGGTGGTGGTAAGTACTTCTCAAAAATTGATTTGAGGAGTGCTTATCACCAAATTAAACTTCACCCAGAGTCTAGACCTCTCACAATGTTCATTACCACCGAGGGTACTTTTCAGTTCACACGAATGCCATTTGGCTTGGCGTCGGCTGCGAGTGTTTTTCAAAGAATGATGAGCAATTTGTTTCAAGGTTTGGGGGGAGTGGTTTATTTTCAAGATGATTTGGTGGCCAGGCATGGATAATCAAATTCGTGAATGGGTTGAAAATTGTGTTCTATGCAGAGAAAGTGAAAAGAGACTTAAGGTGGGAAATCAGAAGAGCATAGGACATATCACTGATCCTGGTAAGGCTTGGAATACTATATGCTTAGATTTTATTGGTCCTCTGTCAGAATTTTCCCTGGATATGCAATGCGGTTGTCATTGTTGATGTTCATTCGAGATGGTTAGTTGTCAAATTTGTTAAGGACATTACCACTAAATCTACGATTGATGTGTTGGAAAAATTGTTTTTGGATGAAGGTGTTCCACACGTTTTATTGACAGATAATGGCACACAGTTAACTTCAGGAGTAATGCGTTGTTTCTTGGAAAAATGTGGTATTAAGCATTCTTGTATATCTCTCTATAACCCAATGGGGAATGGTATGGTAGAGAGAGCTAATAGGCTTTTGAAGGGCACTTTGCAGTTGGCGTTGGCAAATGGTCAGTCTCCGAGACGTTTAATTGAGGAAATGTTGTGGGCTTATCGCTCCATAGAGCATAGTGTTACTCATGTATCTCCCTTTGAGAGTATGAGAGGGTTTCTACCTGGCTCTAGATTAGTTCCAGCATGGCTTAAGGATTGGGTGTCGACTGACGGAGGGTCTCCTGAAGATTTTTCTGATTCTAAGTATAGGGTCGGTGATTGAGTAAAGTTGAAATGTGGACGGTTTAAAGGTGGTCTTAGCAAGTTTTCAGGTCCCTTTCGGGTCATCAGCGTTGCCAAGCATTTTGTTGTTGTTGAAGGGGGACAGAAATAGAATTTGCACAGAGATGCACTTTACCAAAGGAGGGGATCGGTGGTTAGGCAATCTGGTGATAATGATGAGTGTTCTGGGGCGATGTTTTTGCCAGATTGTCGCCTGGATTCTGAAAGAGAGAAGATGGGTCAGGTTGTAGTGGAACGTGGTGTCTCACAGGAGCTGATTGGCGAACACAATAGCATTCGGGACGATGCTAGAAGTGCGGGAGCTTTTGAATGTCTTGGCCCTAGAGTCCGCAAGCCTCCTTCATATTTGAAGGATTATGTTACGGTTTGACTTTTAAATCTTTGATGTTATAGTATGTACCCAATGCAATCTGGGTACTTCGTTTCCCAGTTACTTTGTTTTCCTTTGTTTTCTTTGTTTTTCCTTTCTATTCCACTGTTATCTTTCCCTTGTTTTTTTTATTTCATAGAAGAAGGATGTGTTATGATGTATCGTTCATTAAACTGTGTTTCACTTACCTGTGGTGTTTTCAACAGTCTTGCTTACTTCACATTGGAATTCTTATAGTTCTATATTCTATAGAATGTAAGGTTGATGACACTCGATCAGAGTCAGTTGCTGCTGGACCGTCGAGGATGTCGGATGCTAGGTTCCTCTTTCTCAATAAATCTTCTTAACTTCCATTCTCGGTGTCCTGTTCCATGATGACGCTTCTCAACACCCTTCTTTCCTCATCCAGTCCACAACCTTGCCAGTTGAAAGTTTTCTCCTCTCTTACTACTCTTAATTCGGGCTCCCAGTTTTATGGTATTTATTTTTTTAACATTTCCATCTTTGTTTATCTATATATATTTTTGGGCCACCTTATTGGTATTTATCCATATTTATTTTGTGAATGAGAATAAGTGGAGTTATAAAATTATATATTTCCACATTTCTTTTACTGATAAATATGCATTTATACTTTTCTGCCTGTCGCGTTTTAGCAAATTAAACATCCAAATATAGGGAAACACTACACCCCAAGGTAAATATCAAGATCATAATACACATATGTTAACGTATGCCTGTATTTAGGGAGATCTCAACCTATTTTTAACTTCCCATGCTGTCCATCTGCTCAGCTGTTGTCCTGGAAATCACGAGGATAGCATGGAGAGTCACCCACATGAAGCACAATATTCTGTATTTTTCCACTTTCAAAAATAGATGCAGAAAGGAAACACATTGTTTTCTGTCTGCATTTATCTATAAAAATCAGTAAAAACTGAAAACTAGGAGCCTTACTCTTAATCAAATTATTGTTCCTCCAATCCTTAATGTTTCACGTAAGACAACACCTGATTTCTGCTCCTTTGTTGCATTGCAAAGCTTGCTGCCCCCCCCCCCCCCCAGGTAGAGTGGAACTATACAGAAAAGCCAAATAAGTAAATAAAACAACAAAGAACCGAACTCAACGCAAACAATATTGCAGGTGTTTGCCATCATGGAGACCTTCAGCATCGTCTTCCTACCACTACAGTGTGGGTGACTGAGGAGGAACAGAAGATATTATAGGGACTCTGTACAGCTTACCACCTTCATTAGGGGCAAAGGGGGCCAGCTGCTTCAGCCCCAGGACAGGTACCCATGGCCAACTACCTGCTTGAGTGAGAGGATCATTTGCCTTGGCACTGCTGGGATAGTAACCATTTGCCTTGACCCTGTGCGGCACTGGGCAACACTGGAGAGATTTTGATGCCTATGCAGGTACCGTCCCTGAGGGTTCAGTTGGCACAAAAGGCAATGAGGTAAGATCCCCTGCTATGACCGAGAAAAAACAAATGTTCCAGGTTGTAGTTGTGGAGTGTGAGTAGGAAGCATGGCCGTATCCCAGCAAGTTGCTAAAGCAGGGTGCATTGCGGTATATCCGCATAGCAGGCAGAGGGGTGCATAGAAACATGTGAGTGCCACATAGGAACATAAGGTGGCTGAGGACATTCCCAATCCCCTTGGAGTTTGAGTGGGTGCATTTGTATTCACTGGGTGGATTAATGCATTGAAAACACTCTACGAAAAGCAATGGTATGATTCTGTTATAGAGACAACTGGAGCCTCAGCAGTCCATTGACATCTTAGAAAGTATTTCGCACAGTAGATGCACCATCTACGAGAATCTAGCACTGGTGCCCATTTCAATGGGTCCGCTTGAGACCTCTGGTGTTAAGGCCCACAACCTAGATGCCTGATGGAAACCAAAACCTCGCCGTACATGGTACACGGGTCATCCCTTAAGCTACCCACCATCCTGTGAGCTGGACCATACTTAGTGTAGTTACTGCATGCCAACAGAGCTTATGTCAGATTTTCTTACTTGCCTATCCTTGTGGAGTCAATGGTAGGCAGAAGTTAAGTTTGTTATGAGCAGTGATCAAGCCCCAAGCTGCCTCACTTAGTGTTCAATTTGTGAAGCCTTTTCCTAGGGTGCAGGGGCAATCTGGGGTCACTGGGCAATACACTTTGTTAATACATTTCTTAACCACTCACAAGTTACTGTTGCTTTCCAATTTTGTATCCAAGTCACTCTGTTTGAGCACTGAAGTCTTCTTGGGCAGTGAAGTTGGGCATCCAAGGCTTACTCTGCGAGGCAGTACATGTTAGAAACTGCAATGCTACATAGATGACATTGTTTCCTTCAGTATCATTAAAGCAGTAATTATACATAATTTAACCCCACGTCTAGGTTGCTAAGCTAGTTTCAGAAGTTGAAGCAAGAGCTTAACTTGAAAGTAAACTAATCCATAGTAGTAGAGTTGTTTGAAGACATCTGTTGACATATTATAGAAAGTTCCCTGGAGGCTCAATGGGCACATGCTCACTGTTTGTGCATGCCAGGGACACTGTGGTATTACAGAAGGGGCTACAGATGCTTTTATGGCCTCTCTGTAATAAGATTGTGTTGTTGACGCTAAATGTGTGCCAGCATGATATCAAGGGTGCGTTCCCTCATTTGCATGCGGTCCGGCCCCATACAAATGATGTAATTCTTTGCCTATGCACTTGCGCCATATTAGAGATGTGGCTGCAGAGGCACAGAGACTGTTAGGAGATGAACTGACTGTGCCACGAAAAGAAGATGCACAGTCAGCCGGGCCCCCAAAGGCATCTTTTGGAAGAGAGAAAGGCAGTCCTAGAGACCCAATGGAATCCACATGCATGGGGCTGTTGTCAATCACTGCCCCCACCTGCAGGGGCCTCTGTCTCCCCATTGCCCCTTTCCCCTCCCTTTGAAATGCAGGCTTAGTAGCCATGTGCACACTGAATGACAGAATAGCGGTTTCAAACAGCTGGTCCACCTTTCACTAATGTACTGTTCAAGTACAAAAGTGAGTTTGTGCCTGCACTAACAACAGGACATATGTTGTACTACAGTGCACTGGACCTGTGTACCTGGAGCACAGGCTTAAGTCCATAGCAGAGCTGACCGAAATAGTCTACCTTATCCATAATCAGACCCACCCCAGGATATTTTGGCATAGATTTGCAAATTTTGTGACACAAACATTTACATTTTGTGGGATTATTGCGGCACTTTATTTTTCTTGTAATCATTTTTTTTTAAAAACACTTTATTTGTAGTTTTCCAGCAATGGAACAAATAATCTTGAGCAGTCATTTACAGAATCCTTCGAGACACTTCTTATCAACACATTCTTTAGTTCACACATGAGAGTCCCTGGTGCCCATTACACGTCATTGTACTTTTACATTTCCCATGGCATAGCAGCGCATTCAGTGACATAATACAAAAAACGTCAGGGCTGACATAGGCACCTCACACACTGTTTTCTTCATCAGACCCACTAGACTGCTCACCGCCTGATTCCACTGCTGACAACAGTTCTCTGCTCAATTCTCTCCAACTTGTTATGTCCTCATCTAGCTTTTCGTCCCTTCGACATGCCTTCTTATGCAACTCCTCAGCCAAGGACCACTCGGCTACATCCCTTAGCCAGTTCGCAAAAGAGGGAGATCTCTCACCCATCCAACTGATGGCTACCCTCCGTTTAGCCAACACCAGTGCCAATTGTACCAGCTTATTTGCAATTTTTCTTTTTTTGCGTTGCGGCACTAACCCCAGGAGGCAGTGCCTAGGCGTTGCCTCCAGCGCAATTCCCACCTATCCGCGGATGCGCACTACTACATCAATCCAGTACTGGTGAACTTCTGGGCAATCCCACGCCAGATGCATGAAACCCACATGTACGCCATGACATCTAGGGCACTCATGCGATTGGGAGACATCTACGCGATGGAGCCTCGCAGGAGTCATGTATACCCGGTGCAAGAAATTATAGTGCAGCAACTACAACAGAGCGTTGCAGGACACCTTACGCGTTAGGGCACATGACCTTCCCCACTCTTTTTCCTGTATCGGCTCCTGCAAATCCATATTTCACGCGTCCCACGCCTTAAGGGCCAAGGAGCCAGAGCCAGCCCTCATAGCCTTATACAACAAGGACACCAACCTGCATCCACCTCCACAAGTTATCAATATATCTAGGGTTTTTGTGATCCAGGCCATGGCCGGGTACACTGGCCACGTCATCTTGGCCACTTCCTTCAGACCAGCATATTGTAAGTATTGCCCCGGACCCAAGCCAAATCCCTCACACGCCTGCTCAAATGTGATACAGGTGTCATTAATATACAAGTCTGCCAACACCATACAGCCACCCTCTCGCCATGCCTTAAAAGACATGTTGTCCACCATCCTACGCACCAGAACTAACTGCCAGATGGAGAGTTCCCGGGTGAAAAGGAGCCCGCCCCAGTACTCGTTCAATGACTTTTTGCCATATCCAGGCTGTTTGCTTCACCACATACGGCTGCTCGGCACTTGCCCCAGCACCCTTCATCAGGACCACAGGTAGGTCCTCCGTCAACACTCGTCCAGCAACCAGGCGCTTTTCCCAGCAATCTCCTTCATCTAGCCACTGAACAGCATGCTGCAGATGTGCTGCATAATAATATAGATCAAATCTAGGGACCCCAAGTCCACCTTCCTCATATTGCTTTTGAAGCACACGCAGCACAACCCTACAACGCTTTCCTGCCCAAAGCAGAATTACCAGGAGAGAATTCAATTGTCGAAATCCTTTCACAGGAATCAGCCGCAGCGCATTCTGCAAAGCATAAAGACATCTTGGCAACATCATCATCTTTGCCACTGCTATTCTGCCCATTAATGATAGTGGCAGTGTATTCCAGAAT
This sequence comes from Triturus cristatus, assembly GCF_964204655.1. Lineage (NCBI taxonomy): Eukaryota > Metazoa > Chordata > Amphibia > Caudata > Salamandridae > Triturus > Triturus cristatus. The sequence goes on from NC_140590.1 coordinate 566,207,883, forward strand.
TCCATGGAGCGCCACAATGAATCAACAACCCTATTGATATTCAACTGATGCAGTCTAGCATCCCCGTGAGCCACCTGTACCCCTAGGTATCGCAAATGGTCCGTCTCCCACCTCAGCTCCAGTCCAGGCAGTTCTCCTGCCTCTCTCTCTCTCATCCCCGCTAATGGAAACACCAGGGATAAGCACTTGTTAATGCGCAGCCCCGAATAAGTTGCAAACCGATCCATTACCCGTAACAATTGTGGTATGGCTTCGCCCGGAGACGTAACATAAAACAACACATCATCGGCGTAAAGTGAAATGAGGTGCGAACTGAGCCCAATTTGTATGCCCCAGCAGCCCAATTCCTGCCTTGCCCAGACTGCCATAGGCTCTATAGCCAGAGCAAACAGTAGCGGCGACAAGGGACAACCCTGCCGCGTGCCCCGCCCCAGCGACCAATGCGCTGACCTAGTGTGTCCCATCCACACACACCCCACAGGATCCGTGTATAGTATTTTGACCCATCTGCAAAAAACCTGGTCCTAACCCCAGCTGGCCAAGGATTGCCAATAAATACCCCTAGTCCACCATATCAAACGCCTTTTCGAGGTCAATGGACACCAGAGCCATCTCCTCAGGCGCCACCTGCGTCTCATGCAGTACGTGCACCAGCCGCCACACATTCATGGACGTACTACGGCCCGGGATAAAACCACACTGATCCTCGTGGACTAGGTGGGCCATATGCGTTCCCAGGCGGTTAGCCAGTACTTTACATAATATTTTTATATCTGAATTGAACATCGTCAGCGGTCGGTATGCCGCCAGGTCCTGTGCATCGCTGCCCGGCTTTGGGATCAAGCAGATTTCACCCTCACGCATCGTAGGGGGCAATATTCTGCTGTCGTAGGACTCATTCAGAGTCTGTAACAAAGGTCTCACCAATATCTCAGAGTATGCTTGATAATACTCAATGGGTAACCCATTCCCACCTGGTGCCTTGGCCCTAGGTATGTCCCCCATCGCTTCCTTCAATTCCTCTTCAGTAATGTGCTCAGCAAGGTCTGTCCTAACGTCCTTAGATACCTGCCTTAATTGAAGGCCCTCCAAAAATGGGACACATAGGTCCATGTTAACCCTTTGGTCTACCTTATAGACAGACTTCAAGTGGTGCCGGAAAACTTCCAGCATGGCTGCTCGGTCATAGGCCAGCTCGCCCGAGTGGGCTCTAAGACAAGTAACTTGAGGGGGGGCCTGCTCTCTGCGCAATATCCAGGCCAATAGACGACCTGCTTTGTTTCCTTCTGCATGTAGCCGCTGATGATATTTCATAAGAGTGTACTTATCCAGTCTGTCCCAAGTGTCGGCAACCTGCTCACATATTCGTCGCTCTCGGTCCTGGATGTCAGCTTGACCCTGTGATCCTGACTGTAGATTGGCCAACTCTTTCTACCTATCCTGTAGTTCAGACTGCAGCTGCCTCCTAACGCCATACGTCAGACCCATTGCCGCCCCCCTGACCACCGCCTTCATCGCATCCCATTCGTGGACTCTAGTGCTAATTAAGGGTCAAATATTCCGTCTAGGCATTTGATATTGCCTCCTTCCCTACCGGGTCCTTCAAGATATCAGCGGGATGCCGCCACCCGCGGGGGCCCTGTAATCATTATTTTTCAGTCTTAAATCAATTAAACTGTTTTAGCAGAGTATTCCACTTTGAAATGGGCATGTTCAAAGTGTCTGAGAGTGTTTGATTGCTGTATTCTCCTTTGTGGTAATATTCTGGATCATAGCTTAAGCCAATCACAATAGCACAGGGTTGTTAGTCGTCCTGTTTCCTGTGGCATTGTGCGGACTTGGGGCTAGCAGTTCCACGGACCAGAGCCATCTGCTGTAGTACACCATGTTTTGAAATGTAATAGACTGGTTGAGGAAAATCGTAATCGCTAAGCCAACAGTCACTGACAAAGCGAGTAGGTATGGCTCTTGTATAAAGCGTATGAAGAGGTACATAACAAACAGGTACAAATGCACAGATAGATCATAACACAGGCCAACGCCGTCCATTTTAATGAAGCCCAGTTAACATAAAAGCACACAGTCCACTGGGTGGGAGGAGGAGGAGCACTGATTGTTGTGCATGAGGTGACCACTAGATTTCTTGCATCAGAGAAGGAAGTGCAGTTCAGGGTCACAGGGCGATTACGATGGTTTCACATGATGATGGACAAAAGGGGTGCTGCATTTTCACCCTCAGCCAGGTTGAGATTTTTTTCGCCAGCAGCATTTTCCATACTCGGATTTTTAAGCTTGTGCTTATTACTGTAAAGACAGATACACAAGTACTCAAAATGCGAATTTCTAATGGGAAAAAAATGCTTGTTTGAAGTTATCACAAATGACGTGTCAAATAAAAACATGTCCAAAAAGCACGTGGCATGTGTCACTTTGTAGCTACAAACATGGCCGAATAGATGAAAATAAAAAAGATGTATTTTCTCTTTATATAATTTGAAGCACATGTTTTTCTTAAAAAATAAATTCCCGTCTGAACAAAAAAGGGTCTCTTAAATAACTTCCACTGCTTGCTGCTCCCTTCATAGCCCATCATTAGTTCCTACTTGTCATTGCTGGTTGACCTTAGGTCCCTTTTTGTTGATTACGCTTGATCTCAGTTTTTGCTGACCTTCTCACAAACTGAGGTTTCTTCACAGATTTTTTGTACTGGGCGTACCAACACACCAAAAGTGCTCAATAATGTACTGATTTCCTGCCAATAGGTGTTTTTAAGCCACAGAATATGCGTAATATTTCAATTTAAACTGACTTCTTGTCAGTAGTCCGCCTTCTGTTTCACTTACGGTCTTGCCCTTGGTTCTTATGGCTCTGATTCCACACTTGCTCACTGCACTGCCCTACTCTTTTTGGTTTTGTTTGTTATTGATTCTTGGCCAAGATCGCAAATTGTCTCTGTGGTTTCACTATAGCCTTTTGTAGACATGTTTCATTGCTTGCTTCCAGTCGCTTATTCACATCCCAAGAACTCCATCCTTAGGCTGTAATCAAGCATTTCATTGACTGCTAATCTTCAACCACCAAAGAAAAAAATACACAACACTGTCTGACAGCCAATTGGCGTAACCGGAATCCCAACCTCAAAGCAGTTAGTCAATAGTGGTACGTGCACTGTGGAAACCCCGACTCAAGGGTGAAGTCAGCACTCACAGTTCCATGAGTGAGTGTATTCCAATTCATTATTGGATTTTAACTGATCGTTATTCTGTTTTATAGCTTCCTTCCCATTAAACCCCATGCTGTGCACCGTCTTCAGCTGGTGCAGTCTCTGCTTGCCACGACTCGGTTCTGTGGGACTTTGACAAGAGGCCTATGAAGTAACCGAGAAGAAGACTGAAGTAGGTTTCCAAAGATAGTTTATTCCATCAGAGAGAACAGCTTAAACATCCACTCAGGTCAAACCCCCAACTGCCTCTGACACACAACCCACCATGGAACCTAGAACGCTCTTAGAACAATAACACTCTAAACCAGAGCGAGGACAAGAATAGACTGAACACTACACACCTTCCCCCTTTGAAAAAAAACAAAAAAAAACAAGTAAGTACCAACATTTAAAATCTAACAAAATCATTCAATTTGACAGGTGGTCTGGTGACACGAGAACTTTTCCTTTGAGCACATGGGACAGCCACCTCATCAACAAGTTGATTCTCAACTAGACCATCACTAAATGTGACAGCAGTACCTTGAAGTAAAAGAGGGCCACCCATAGTGTCAGTGCTCAAAGATGGTGTCACCACCTCTGAATCCACGTTAGAATTATCCATGAAATCCAAAAAATTATGACCATCATCACTTCCATTGGCAAGTAAGGATTTTTCTTTTGAAGATACAAGGGATTTACAACAAACATCCTTGGGTCTAAAAATGGATATACGTCTTAAATTCCAAATTTTACCCCCTCGTACCCTGACAGCTTTGCTGAATACCTCAATAACCTCCACTGGATCGGACCATTTGGACCATTTTTTGTCTACACCACCCAATTTGACACGCACTAGGTCACCAGCTTTGATTTTACAATTCACAAAACAGTTGTTACTTTTACTTTTTTGCATTTTATCTTGATATCGTTGAACTCGCTCCCTGACCACCTTAAGATCTAAAGTAGAATCATTAATACTATTTTTTTGCATCCAGCATGGCACCAGTTTAGAACAAGGTTTTCTCCCTCTTAGCATCTCAAACGGAGAACAACCCGTAACTGAATTGGGAGACATCCGATAAGTATGTAAAGTGGCTCGTAATGCTTTCCTCCAATCAATCTTACTTTTGATGGCTAACTGTATGGATTCTTTCACCACCCTATTAAAACGTTCAACTTGACCATTAGCCATAGGATTATAATTGGAGACCCTCTTATGAGTAATACCACATTTGTTTAAAAACGTTTCAAACTCATCACTAATGAATTGTGGTCCATTGTCTGAAACCAGCTCAGAAGGAATACCCTCTCGAGAAAAAATGTTATCTAAAAATTCTATAATGTGGTTGGACGTTACTTTATCAACTACTTTAACCTCTGGCCATTTTGAAAAGTAGTCAACTAAAACTACTGCAAACACATGTTTATCAGAAGGAAAATTCAAAGGCCCAATAATATCAATGCCTAATTTCCTCCAGGGACCTTGTGAGTATTCGATTGGAGTGATCCCCATAGACAGTGGTTTGGCAGATTTGTCACTTTTAGCACATTGTATACACTCTCTGACCCATCTGTCCACCATACTATCCATACTAGGCCACTAATAAAATTCTCTCAAACGGCGTTTAGTGGAAGACATACCCAAATGTCCTTCATGTGATAGATTAACTAACTGTTCCCTAACTCCCCTGGGTGGGACAATTTTATCGCCTCTGATCACAAACCCATGTATTGACATGAGTTCATCTCTGATTTTCCAAAAAGAGCTCAATTCGCCCCTCAGTTTCCTCTCCTCAGGCCATTTGCTCTGTAAATGTTTTATAACATCTTGTAAAATGTCATCCTCAGACATTGCCTTTACCCACATCTCCTCCGAAATGGCATCTGAACTCACACTGTTTTGAACATCCTCCATAGTATAGGCTATATCACACTCCTCAGGACTATCAATGACATTGGTATTCTCAGGTAAAGGCAAGCGAGACATGCAATCAGCATGAACGTTCATACGACCAGGAATATACACCACTGAACATTGGTATTCTTGTAGTTTAGCGGCTAACCTGGCTAGCCGAGCTGTAAGATATCTTCCCCCCCAGCTGTTAACATGTTAATAAGTGGTTTGTGATCCGTCCTTAATTGAAACTTTGTACCCCATAAAAATTGTCTAAAGTGTTGAGCAGCCCACGAGCATGCAAGTAACTCTTTTTCGATAGTTGAATAATTAAATTCTGCCCCTTTTAAAGTTCTCGAAGCATAGGACACCACATACTCTTCTCCAAATCCCCTCTGCAAGAGTACCGCCCCCAGACCCGTATTGCTTGTGTCTACTGCTACTATACACTCTCCTCCAATCGTGAAGGGTCTTAGAAACGGGGCAACACTAATTTCTTTTTTCAGTGCTTCAAATGCTAATTACTGCTCCTCACCCCAAACAAAGTTTGTGTTCTTCTTTAATAAATTACGTAAAGGGAAAACCTTGGAAGCATAATTCTCTACAAACTTGCTATAAAATTCAGTTAAACCCAAGAACGATAATAATTGTTCTTTAGTTGTAGGAGCTGGAGCTTTTACAATACTGGCTACATGATCTAGTTTTGGTTTGATGCCCTCACGTGAAATTTCATGACCTAAATATTCTACATTATCTTTTCTGAATTTACATTTTGCGAACTTAAGGGTTAAGCCTTTGGTTTCTATACTACCCAAAACCTTTTTTAGATTGCAATCATGATCCTCATAATCTTTCCCAAAGATTAAAATATCATCCTGGAATGCTATGGCACCCGGACAACCTTCTAATACTTCTTTCATAAGTCTCTGAAAGACAGAAGCAGCACTAGCCAATCCAAATGGCATACGCTTAAATTGAAACATGCCTTCCGGTGTAACGAAAGCAGTTAAACATTTAGATTGTTCATGCAGGACAATTTGATGGTATGCACTAGCTAAGTCTAGCGTGGAGAATACCCTGGCCCCAGACAACGTAGAAATTAGTTCATGTATGTTAGGTAGTGGGTGTCTATCGATCCAAATCTCTTTGTTTAAACTTCGGAGATCGACACACAACCTAAGCTCCCCGTTGCTTTTAAGTGAAATAACCACCGGAGAAACCCATGGGGAGGATTCTATCGGTTCAATAATGTTTTTAGAAACTAAATCTTTCAGCATGTCTTTCAACCTGTTACGGTACGCTAGAGGAACATTACGAACCTTATGTCTTACAGGAATGGCGGAATCTTTGAGGATAATTTTATGTTTGAAGTTTGCATATTCCCCAAGCTCATTACTAAAAACCCTAGGAAACATTGCTTTTATGTTTGCAACGAAATCATCACTTTGAGTGAGAACACTGTAAACGGGAGGTGAAGCGTTTGGATCCAATTTTATACCCAATTCTTGTTGATGAGGCCAGCCCAGAATAGCCACCCCTTTAGTAGCTACATACAATTTACCTCTAATTTTTTTTCCTTTGAAAACCAAATCCGTCCACAAATACCCTTCCAAGTCAATTTTATGCCCCGAATAACTGCCAGGATTAATATCCGGAGGCAGTAACTTCCTATCCACCCACAGTTCCATGAATAGGTCTTTACCAATAATAGAATACCAAGCACATGAGTCTATCATCATGTCAACATCTTTCCCATCCACACGTATGGAACCTATTGGAAAACCTTTACAGTTATTTTCAGAAACACAGGAAATGCAGTTAAATTCACTAAACTCTGTTGAAATGTCATCTTCTTCACAAGTGACACAGTTGACTTTTTGTAATGATCTACACATCTTCCCAAAATGTCCTGGCTTTTTGCACTTGATGCACACTTTACTCCATGCTGGGCATCCTTTGTAATTACCAACATGCTCGAAACTACCGCATCTATAGCAGATTACAGGATTTCTGCGGTTACCAAATTTATTGTCTTTGAAGCTCGTGTCTCTTTTAATAAATGAAGGAGTTCTCTTTGGAGTAAACTGAGGCTTTACAAGCGCAACTTCTGCTACTGGATCTTGTATTTTGACGACTAGAGGTTGAGCCCTAATCTCGCTTACAAATTTTTCAGACTGTTCAATGCCTTTGGCAATATTAACTACTGCACTCAAGGAAGATTCAGTGCCTAGCCACAGTCTTTCTTGTATTTTTTTGCTTTTTGTTTTCATCATTATTTGATCTCTAAGTACTTGTTCGTAGTTAATAGTGTCGAACGCACAGGAACCAGCTAGGGAACGTAAAGCAGACACATAGTTTTCTATCGATTCATCCTCTTTTTGAGCACGAGAGTAAAATTTGAATCTTTCCATCACTATATTTATTTTTTTCCCAAATCTGGTACTCATTTTTTTGATAGCCACTTCAAACACATTTATGCCTTCAGTACTTTCGAGAGGAGGTAAGTTGTCGAATTCTTTAATCCCTTGACCGCCCAAGCAATGCCTTAACAGATCTAGTTTCCTTTTTGGAGAACAACCTTCCTCTTCTAACACTTCTACGTAAGCTAAGAACATGGGATACCATAAGTCCCATTCCATTTTTGGTTCACCTGCAGTTGGCAAAAAATGTGGTGGGGCTGCAATATTTGACATTTTGGCACTATCCCAGTAAAAAAAATAGAATAAGAAGGGAAAAAGAAAAAAAAATATATATATGACCTTCTTAAATATAGCACAGTTGAAAATATCAACAAAAAAAAATGCTTCGTTTGAGACTCTGAGCTAAAAAAAAAACTTCCTTGCAGTGACACAATCCCAAATCAAGATGTCTCCTGTTAAATACAGCTATTTGTAAACAAAACGAGTGTTTTAAACCAATTAGAAAGCGAGAACGTATCTCGTGTAGTCACACCTCTCACCGCGTGACATCATCACGCTCCCAACATGCTTTGCGCATTGAGCGTAACGCGTTGAACTTCCGATTATTCCCCGCAAAATGGAACGCTGGAGCCAGAGCTCTAAACGAACATTGGTGAGTGTTTTTTTTTCAACTAATAAAGTTATGGCCGTTATGGCCGCAGCAGAGCATTAGCGTTGGCGGTGCACTGAAACGTTAGTAATGACGGTACCACAATGTAAAAAAAACACGATTTTTATCCTCAGAAACTGCCGCAGGCGCAATCGAAACGCATACATAAACCTGTAACAGCCGCTGGCACAATCAGAGCGCGAAGAACATTTTCCCATTCTTTGAAGTATTACTCATTTCCTTATTCTTTTCAAACAACTGAACAAGCGAAACGGAACAATCCCACAGCCGCTGGTGCAATCATGAGCACGACATTCATAAAACGGCCGCTGGTGCACACACGCACAGATACTGATACCTTTACGGGGTTTTCTTGACAAGTGAGCGCTGTCCACTTCTGACTCCCAGTCGTCGCCAGTATGAAGTAACCGAGAAGAAGACTGAAGTAGGTTTCCAAAGATAGTTTATTCCATCAGAGAGAACAGCTTAAACATCCACTCAGGTCAAACCCCCAACTACCTCTGACACACAACCCACCATGGAACCTAGAACGCTCTTAGAACAATAACACTCTAAACCAGAGCGAGGACAAGAATAGACTGAACACTACAGCCTAGCTTTGTGAATCCTTCCAGTTGCCTCAGATGGGCTCAAATAGGCCCCTCGCCCCATGTTACGATCCCAAAAGCCTATCTGACAGAGCTTGAGGGGCGTTGATAAAATTGTATTCATATTTTGCTTTTGGCCCTGAGGCTGCTGGCAGCTCTCTCTCTTTTGCTCCCTCTCCTCCTCTCTATCTCTCTCTTTCTCTCTACTCTCTCTCCTTCTCTCTATCCCCTCATGCTGTCTCTGTCTCCCTCCTCCTCATATGCTGAAAACTGTGACCTCAAGAAACGGCACTTACCCTCTTCTTCCTTTCATTTTCAGAAACCACCACTCTAGTCAGGACAAGGGAGTTACACGCTGAAGATAACCCCTGCTCACCCCGCTTGATAGCTTGGCACGAGCAGTCAGGCTTATCCCAGAGGCAATGTGTAAAGCGTTTGAGCAACACACACACACACAGCAGCGACACACTAGGCACACCACAAAAGAGACTCCACACAAGGTTATATAAAAATAACCTTTGTATTATGTAAAATACATTAGAATCACAATCAAAGATATATACACTGTGCCAACTGGCACAGGGTCACAATTTACAGGGGGCTATGTACAAGGCAGCACCAATCGGGTCGCTGCCAGACCCATCACAAGCATAAACAGTAAATGCTAAACCACCAGTAATAAATGTATAACAGCTAGTAGCTACTGGTAGAATAGTGAACCCACATTAGGCATAAGTCCCATTAGCATGAGCACATTAGGCATAAACACATTAGATCAGGCATGGAATGCAAGCATCATAGTATGACATTAGGCAACCTCATGAGCATAAATGCAACATCATCAGGCATAGGAATACATTAGGCATGGCCATCAGCAAAGTAGTGCACACATAATAGTCACATCCCTGTAAATGAGAGTAAACATCACCATAGGGCCTTTCACCCTCACAGCACACCAAAGAAAGGGCCCCACGTTGCAGATTAGCTTTCTGGCGCCACTGCGCCTGGGGAGCCCCTTACTGCGGGACTCTAAAAGAAAGGTTTGCCCAGCGTTGCAGCTGCCCCCTTCTGCGGAGCAGCTGTGTCCAAGGGGAAGAAGAATGGTACCCGCAATGTGGAGTTTGGAGCCCCACTCCGGGACTTTGAAAGTAAAATTGCCCAAACGTTGCAACTGCCCGCATTGGCGGTGCAGCTGTGAGAAATGCTTTGGCACATTGGAGTCCCACTCACCAGCAGTCCTGGGTCTCCTTCGGTCATCAGCTTCTCCGAGGGTGCTGCACGGGGGACAGATAGGCTCCTTCAGAGCTGGGGTCAACTCCTCTTCTTGACAACGGCAGCAGCTGGTCAAGGAGACGGGCCGGGACGCCTCGCGTTACTCCGACCTCAGCGCGGCTTCCCCAATGACACTCTCCTAATGCCGGGCAAATCCCGGCAACAGCACCAATCCTGGCGCGGCTCCCCTCTGACATCAGTGGTGAAGTCCGCGCGGTTCTCCTGGGACTCCCGGGCCGGGGGCGGTGAATTCTGGTGATTCCTCTATGAGGGGGCAATACGGGGTAGGCTCCCGTTTTCAATAAATGTAGAAGCAGGGTGGCCTGCCGCGTGCAGGCAGAAAATGCGGGGTGGGCACCGCTAGTGAAATATGCAGGAAGCGCGGGATTGGCACCCGCTTCGAGGACACAAAAACGCAGGGTGGGCTCCCGCTAATAAAGTAGGTGGAAAACACGGGGTGGGCACCCGCCAGAGTTTTCAAAATGCGGGGTGGGCACCCGCTCTTTGTTTAAAAAATGCAGACAATGCGGGGTGGGCTCCCACTGCCGTAAGGAGCTCAGGGGGTAATCCCACATGCCAGGATTCCCTTACAGCACGTCGGAAGCCCCGTGCTGCAGGATCCATGCTCTTTTCTTCTTGGGGGAATTAAAAATAACGCTCATGAGGCGCTAGGGTCCAGGAATGTAGTCAGGTTTGGGCAGAGGTCAGCAGACCTCAGGGCAGCTCTTTCCCAGCAGCATAGCAATCCCGGGGGACAGTCAAACACGGCGAGGATGGCGATCGTGGAGTACAGCAGCCGCTGCTCCAGCAGAGTTTTCCTTGGACCAGCAGAAATCATGAGTCCTTTTCTCTGGGGAGACCCCAGCAAAGCGCAGACAGGCAGGCCAGTACGCAGGGACCCTCAGGAGCCTGCAGCTGGGTCCCGCGGCGGTTCCTCCTGGCAGAGTGTCCCCTCAAAGTAACCACAAGCACCACACATCCATGGGGTCACAGCCCCTGTATTTAAACACCCTTCTGCCCTGCTACTAGTAAGGGGCAGAAGCTTCTGGAAGGGTCTTTGGGGAAACCTACCCCAACTGGTTTTGGGGGAGTGTAGAGCACTTTGTTTACCAGGCTTCCATCCTCCCTTTGTGAGCTGGGGCTTGGTAATCAGATACACCACAGGGGAGCGGAGCCAGCATTGTACAGGGCAGGCATAGACCTATTCAGGGACAGGGGACTTCTCCGCCCACCACTCCAGTTGCAGATCTCCTATTCAGCCTGACACTGAGTCACCCTGCCCTCCCTGGAGCCACCCACACCTCACCAGCCCCGGTCACTCCTAGAACCAGACATGCAATACACAACAGGCAGGCAGGCACACAGCACACAGAAATGCCAACTTCTAAAAGTGGCATTCCTTATATAGTGAAAATAAATCTGCGCACACTATTGCGCAGCATTTATTATTTCCATTCCACACGTCCCAAACATGACATACATATTTTGTTCCATTTAGGAGTTATCCCATAAAGGGGGGGTTCCCAATGTCAGCCTATGGAGGGCAGAGAGCACATGCGCTTTGCACTGCTAACCAGTGCTAAAGTGCCCAGAGTCCTAAAACCACCAACACCATGTCAGGAAATAGGCTAGGAGTATGACCCTGCAAAAAGGGCCAAGTCCAACCGTTCCCCTGAGAAATTGATACAAAAAAAGAAAAACAAATTGCTGAAAATGTCGTCTTTTTCAGACACTTTTCCCTTCCAAAGTGCAGCTTCAGTAGAGAGAAATAAAAGTAAGAAAAAAAAATGTTCAATCAAATCAAAGTGTCTGCAAAGTGGCCAGGTTGATTTTAATCACACCCAAACACATTAGCGCCACTTTACAGAGTTTGCCAGTGTAGCGCTACTTTCGTTTTTTCATCTTTTTTCAACAGCATTGGGAGCAAGGCATGCAGCTGTTCCAAATCAATGCTCCTCAAACCTGACAGGCAGAAGCCTCAATAGTTCTAGTTTTAAGATGCACGCATATTCAATGAGGTACCTCTGACCTGACAGACCGGAGTATTTTGCTATACCTGTATCGAGAACTTGTCTGCTCATTCTGAAAAAAGGCCAGAGGCAGTGGCTTGCACCCAGCAGGGCCAGTGGAACATGACGTGTGTTACAGAGCAAACATTAAAAAATGTGCCTCACCACTCGCTTATTTTTGCCTGTTCGCTCTCCTCTTGTGGTCTCTTCTCTCCTCTCTCTTCCTCTCCTCTCTCTCTTTCCCCTTCATTCTGTCCCTACCTCGTTCCTCCTCACCTGCTGAAAACCATTACTTCAAGAAACTGTGCTTACCCTCCTTTTCCTCTCCTTCAGTCACTCCCCTGTGAAATGGATCCAAAAAAGAAAGAAATATATATTGCATAAAATGTCGTCTTTTCAGACATTTTTCCATTTCAAAGTGCAGCCTTGACAAAGTAGCTGCAAAGTGGCCGGATAGGTTTGATTCACACCCAAACACAGTGCCACTTTACAGACTTTGCCAATAAAGAGCTTCCTTTGAGCTGTACAAGCTCTGAACATGTACATTGTACTTTTGCTTCAGTAATCCATAATGAGGAAGCAGGCAGCTATTACGGCTGTACGGCGTCGCGTAGTGACGAGTTTGTGTGTACAGCCAATAAGATGACACAATTTTTTTGCTGTCTGGCAGAGACCTTTTTTTGCGACCAAACAGATAAATATTTCTGTCATGTTGTATCCAATTTTCAGTCTCAAGGGCCACACTTACCAGTGGCCCGCAATGTAAGTCAAATAACGAGCAGTTGGCAACGTAGAAGGTTCAAGCGTTTATTGGCCAAACAGGAAACTCTACATAGAGGAGCCTCATCGGTCCTCACCCAAGAGGTGTGCCGAGGAAGACTGCTGGCTTCTTGACAAACTCATACTTTTATACATTACAGTGCAACATACAAAGCCTTATAAGTGGAAAAGTACCAGCCAGCCTAGGCGCTTCTAATGAGCTCATCCTATATCTAGTTTCAATGATACAAAAAGGGCTACTATCTTTAAGAATAGAAGGTCGACCGGGTGACTCCCTTCTCGTCCCAGGTTCAGAAGGAATTTGCTTGGTACTCCCTTTTGGCAGATGTGACCTTGCTTCTCGGTCGTAAATACAATTCAACTTGTCTTCTAAAACTAGTGTCTGCTGAACAAGGAAAATATGGGTTCAGGGAACCACGTGATTGTAGCTCCTTTCGACGAGAGAGAGCTGAGGGCCAAGATGGCCGCGGTTCTGTTTTCTACCCGTTCCGCCGTACTTACTAAATGGATGCAAAAAGGGCCTTCTTACGGGGCTGAGTCAAATAAGTTAGTTTTAGTTACACTGTGCTAATCATATTCTGAAATTTGGATCCTACAGAACGGCCCTTTTAGCATAGTGTAGCTAAAATAAAATAAAAATAAGTATGACTAATCCTCAAAGATACCCTCATCTATCTGCATTAGATCATGAATTTCTTTCTGGGTCATCTGGGCATGAGCTTGGGTAGGTGGGGATTTAGGTAGTGCAGAGCGAAATTGGGTGGCACAATAGGAACAACAGGCAGGGCCGCATTGGATACAAATGCAGCAGGTAAAGAGGAAACCCACAATACCCAACAGAACCATGAATAGTTTCCACCCCCAAGTGGTCAGAAGGTCCCAGAACCAAGTTGACAGGGACCAGGTACCAGTCTCGGTATGGATTTCTGATGCCAGTCGGTGGAGTTTCTGAATGGCTAAATGAACCGAAGGGGCGGAGTCAGGTATATATACACAACAGGAACTCCCGATCACCCGGCATGCTCCTCCGCGGTCAGCCAGTATGACGTCTAAAACAAGACGATTTTGAAGGGTCACAAGCCGGGTCGCCTGAAGCTCAACAGTGATATTAGTCAATATCCCGGCCGTGGTATTGACTACTCCCTCCACCACCCTGGACAGCCTTCTGATTTCCTTACTAGTGAGGATAGGGCCCCATATAGGTAGGACCCCTTTCATAATGTCTACGAAATGTTGGGCCGGGGTATCTGTTTGATCAGTGACATCATTATCAATGGATAGGGATAACAGACTTCTTTTATTCAATGAATGAGATTTATGGTAATCTGAGGGGGCAATATAAACAGGAGGATAGAGGAAAGACAGATAACACCTGCCCGACCATCCCCTGGGAAGCCAGGTGTAAGCATTCTCCCCACATACGAAATATATGTTCGGGGGAGTCAAAATGGGAGGACTACTAAAAGTCCGTAATCGATAAGTGTAATTACATCTGCTAAATCCTACGAACAAGTGGCCGGAACCCTGGACACAAAAGGAGGATGACGTATTTAATACAGGGACAGGTATAATCTTGTCTTCGGAGACATTGCGTTCCTGAAAATATCTGAAGTACTCGGTGAAATTGAAGGATACAAAATCTAATATCTCATCCCTTAGCCAAGTATCATTCTCATGGTCCATGTACACATTCATGCAGGCTGTTGGATCTAAAGTGCCATCAGTGCCTTCTGCATTGGGAGTGAATCCCTGATGCCTCTCTATGTAGGCCAGGATTAAGTCATAATCTTTCTCCGAGAATCTATGCGCATCTACAGTATAATGCTCATATATCATAGACAACAATCTAAACCAAGCTTCACAGCTCCCTAGACGTGACAACGGCATTGATATAAACAAATCATGTTTATGCATTACTGAAGGGAGGAGGCCACATACCCAGCAATCGGTGACATTCGTGGAACTGTGAGTCTGATGCAACATTTCTATGAAGTCATTATGTACATCAGTCTGGCGATGCCTTTCTTTGTGAGGGGCCAAAGTCTGAAAATGGTGTTCCTGAGGAGTGGGGGTAGTCAACACCAAGGTATGGACTGGGTGGCGGAATTCTAGATAAATGAACAATCCTAAACATAATAGAAATGACACGGCTATTATAGAAATAAACACAATTTTAGCACGCAAACTCCATGTGGAAAACATTGGTAAATGTGCATATCTAGGGCAGGGGATTATGGGACGTTCTTCTTCCACTACTCCGGTTTTTATCAAATCGTAAATGATAGCCATTAGAGCCCGTTCCCCAGCAGGGGCAATTTTATACTGGGGAATCTTCGGCAACTGGGCGTCCTGTTTTAAGGTAATCGATACTGGGGTTATTCGTAAATATCCCACATCAGTGTCTCCGTTCGTCCAGAGGGTTTCCGGAATGTTCGCCAGTTCTGGTGGTAGAGGTTCTGTTTTAGATAAGCATTGTGCAGAGAGGGGAGAAGGGTCTTTTATGGTCAGGTAGACCCCCTCTGGGGAACAATAGATGTGACCATGTAATCTTTTCAATAGGTCCATGCCTAAAAGGTTCTCTCCACACTGGGAGGTCGAAAGAAAAGGTGAGTCTATTGATACCGGCCCCAGGGTAAGGGGGAGCGGTTCTGAGATGGGGCTTACCACCGGAGTTCCAGAAAACCCCACAGACACATTATTCTGGCCAGACAGAGCAGCCCCCGGGACTAGGGCACGTGAAACAGAACTGTTCATGGCCCCAGTGTCAACTAGAAACTTACCTGATGCATTCAGTAATCGTGCATGAACATAAGGTCCAGCTTGATCAATTGGAATCGACACCTGCCCCTGACTCTGTCTTTGGCTGTCCTATGCTTGAGAATAACCTGATCCTTCGCCTGCCACATAATCGTCATTATAATACTGCTTTCCCTGACCGTGATCAAAACAGTTCTGACCTATCTCACCTGTCGCCGAATGCTCTGATCTCGTAGATCCCCCTCGCTGTCCGGAGAAACGTCCCCTTCCCCGTCCTCTCGGAGCACTGTTCTGTTCATATAGTAACGGACACTGGGCTCGCCAATGCCCCTCCTGTTTACAGAAAGCACATTGATTTATGCCCAAATCTGTCCGTCCCATCGTCTGCGGCGGACCCGCCCCTCTCGAAGCAAAATTCTGTGACCCTCTCCCTCTTCCCCGTCCTCTCTCTACTTGCTGTAACAATACTCGAGTCTTCAAGTCCTTCAACTTCTTTTCTGTCCTGTCCTTGCTTTCATTCTCCCGATGTTCATAATATTGAGCCATACTCAATATTGTCGATGGGGTGGTGGTTGTCCAGGTGCTTTCGGCAGCCTGTAATCGAGCCGACACCTCTGGCAACAGATTGGTCACGAATCGATTCACGAACAACCGTACCCCCCCCCTCAGTGGCTAGGTCCTGTCCACTGAAGTCAATGAAAACTCCCTCAAATCTCGTAAAGAAATCAGATACACTCTCATCCTTCTTCTGCTTGCAGGCCGTCAACTTATCCCAGTCCACTTTTCGGGGAGGGATCAGTGAATGCATATAATTTATTATCCTATCAGGAAGGGCCAATATTTCCGCCCGGGGCTTATTCCCTGGTTTACGATCTCTATCCCATCCCCGTAGCTGTTCCCAGGTCCCCCCAAATTCGGTTGCATGGTCTTGATCATGCATCTGGCGCCAAATGTCCACTGGTACTAGTAGAGCGAAGAATAGCTCGATGTCTGCCAACGTCATTACTGCGGAGGAAGCCGCCTCAACCTCACTACGTTTCCAGGGAGTGTACACCCATTGTTCCTGGAAGCGCGCCTCCACTCTGGGACGAGTAACTACCCCATGGGCGTCTACCACTTCCGTGATCTCGGGATGGTAGATGGGGTGTACTTCCCGCATAGGGTACTGGGATAGCCCCGTAGGATTAGTGGACTGCAGGCGGGTTCTATACGCCACCAGGGTCTGCACATTCCCATACACTTCTTCGGGGGTAAGGCAGGATTTATGGGCTTGTGTGACAATATCGTATAATATGGCCGGGGCCCTTCCCTCCGTGTGTGCTTGCTCCCATAATGATATAAGGCGGTTTGCCATATGTTCTAATGCATGCTGCTGCATTACCGGCTCGTAATCCCTCATGGTGCTCCAAATATCTGATAATAAATAAATGGGTTGCCGCATCCATTGGGATGCCTGCACAGCAATAGCGTCTTTTTCTTCGGTTCCCAAGGCCGAACGAGTAAACAACCTTTTACCCTCAGCCAAAGGAACCGGACGTGTCGGAGTGGTGACAGCTGCTACTGGCGTAGTACTCGCGGAGGAGGAGGGCAAGGCAGAAGGGGAAGTCATTGACCCGGGTGGCAGCTGTGTTGTCCCAGCTGCTGCAGCAGTTAACAGTGCTGGTAACATAGTAATCACCTCCGACACAGATGTAGACAGTCGGGAGACCTCTGTCGAAGGAGGGGGACTGGGGGGAGCCGGAGGGGCTAAGGCTCCCGAGGTTCCTAAGGGTGCGGCCGTGGTTGGGGCCGAGACTCCAGCCACCTCCGGATACAGCCGTTGCGGCACATAAGGAGGCGGTGGCCGTATATCCAATAAGTCCTCTATCTCATCTTCAGCATTGGGCCGAGTCACATAGCTCTTATCTACCTTCAATCGAAATTCACGGTTCATACAGTCTATTCCCTTTTCTGCTCGAGACCTATCATAAGCTATGGCCTTCTGAGTCACATTCTGTCCTGCCTTAGCCCTAGATCGCTTCTCCTCCCTTATCCGGCGCTGCTTGGATTCTTTCAGCCACGAACCCAGGGCATCAAACATAGCCTGGCGGCTGCGTCTGGAGAACAGTTGTTCCTGCAAGAAAGCAATCTTTTTCTCGTCAAACGAGCCAGTCTTTGGCCATTGCAATTCTTCGTTACTTTTAGTATATTTATGCCACAGAGTACAAAACAATAAAGGGGTAATTCCATGCTTCACATACATATAGTGGCTGGGACTGCCTTCCGGCGGGGCAGGCTGACTCTCAGCTAGCCGAGAGTCACCCGTCCGACAGCAACAGCTGAAACAATTCAACTTACTAAAACAAGGCATGGTGATTAGTTCAATACAAACACAAATGACATAAACCACAACCAAGAGGTTACAACGTTTTCCACCTAGTCAGTGAGCCAGTCCCACACTAATCGGTAGCATCTCCAACAATAGACATCCCTGACTACACCATGGATCCTCTCACTGCCTTTCTGGTTCACCACTGAGGCCTGTCCCGGGGAGGTCTGTGCCTCACCAAGGATATGTCTCGCGGCTACCCAGCTTGGGTCGTGAGTCTCCCAGGTGCAATCGGGCTATATTCCGCGCGCGGTTCATCAAGTCAGAAAAAAGGGCCCATCAAATCATACCATATGTACATGTACTTTCAAATCAATGCCCAGCCATACCAATCGGGCTTCAAACCAACAGTGGCACCGCTTCTCAGTGCCTACTTCAAAATCAATGCACCGCCCTAGAGCCTGTGCTTCAAATACCACTACACGCTCCACCTCGCGTGTTTCAAAACCAAAACGGGCACTGCTTGTAGCCAGTGCTTCAAATCAAAATTCTACTCACCGGGTGCACCCTGGTACGAATGTCCGTTCTTCGCTGCCAACTCCTCTCAACCAACCCGGTCCGTTTCCTGAGTTGAGCCCGTAGGACCCCGGTGAAGGGTGACTAGCAGCAGAGGGCTTCCCGCTCGAGCGCGCGGAGCGGAACCCTCGAGCTCGTTCTCCGCCCACCCAACCGAAACGCCCTCGGACCTACCACCCGATTACGGGGGAGGCCGGACCCTATCACGGGGTCCCTTCGTGGTCGCCAACTGTTGTATCCAATTTTCAGCCTCAAGGGCCACACTTACCAGTGGCCCGCAATGTAAGTCAAATAACGAGCAGTTGGCAACGTAGAAGGTTCAAGCGTTTATTGGCCAAACAGGAAACTCTACATAAAGGAGCCTCATCGGTCCTCACCCAAGAGGTGTGCCGAGGAAGACTGCTGGCTTCTTGACAAACTCATACTTTTATACATTACAGTGCAACATACAAAGCCTTATAAGTGGAAAAGTACCAGCCAGCCTAGGCGCTCCTAATGAGCTCATCCTATATCTAGTTTCAATGATACAAAAAGGGCTACTATCTTTAAGAATAGAAGGTCGACCGGGTGACTCCCTTCTCGTCCCAGGTTCAGAAGGAATTTCCATGGTACTCCCTTTTGGCAGATGTGACCTTGCTTCTCGGTCGTAAATACAATTCAACCTGTCTTCTAAAACTAGTGTCTGCTGAACAAGGAAAATATGGGTTCAGGGAACCACGTGATTGTAGCTCCTTTAGACGAGAGAGAGCTGAGGGCCAAGATGGCCGCGGTTCTGTTTTCTACCCTTTCCGCCGTACTTACTAAATGGATGCAAAAAGGGCCTTCTTACGGGGCTGAGTCAAATAAGTTAGTTTTAGTTACACTGTGCTAATCATAGTCTGAAATTTGGATCCTACAGTCATTGGCGCACCTCGGCTGATTTTGTGATTGTTTTGCGAATCGCGAAATGCTGGAGGGTCTGCATAATTTTTTTGATTTGATTTGATTTATAAAGCGCCCGAATCACCCCATCAGGGGTATCTCCACGCTATAGCTACTACAGCCAACCAAGAATAGAAGTGAATCAGAACAGTAAGGTTTTCAACAGCTTTCTGAACTTCAAGAGGTCGGGTCATTGACGCAGATGGATGGGGAGTTGGTTCAAAATAAGGGGCCAGGTAGAAAAAAGCTTTACCACCCGAGCGAGATTTTAGAAGTAGAGATTTAGACCCTGAATGAAGGGACCTCGGTGGCAGATATTTAATCAATGTATTTGATAAATAACTGGGGCCTAGGCCGTGTAGAGATTTGTGAACAATGCAACAGATCTTAAATCTGATCCGCTTCTGCACCTGGAGCCAATGCAGTTGTTGCAGAAGAGGGAGTGAGGCCGTTCGGGAAGGAGCATTGAAGACCAAACGAGCCGCGGTCTTCTGGACTACTTGCAATCTATTTAAGGAGACTTCATTGGCTACGATCAGCAAGGCATTGCAGTAATCTAGGCGGCTGAGCACTAATGCCTGGATCAGCGTTTTCCGAGTGGTCAGAGGTAAAAATGGAAATACTCTTCGGAGAAGACTTATTATGTGGAAGCACGCCCCAGTGGTGGTTGTGGCATGCTCCTTCAGTGTTAGTTTCTGATTCATACGGACTCCCAGATTTTTAACCACCTGTTTTTGGGTTTGTGCAGGGCCCAGTTCCTCTGGCCACTATCTTGGGGACCACCTCACCACTGCATCTCCAAACAGCATGATCTCCAATTTTCCCGCATTAAGCTGGAGGAAGTTATCCCTCATCGAGCCTGCGATGACCATCATACCCTCCGAAAAAGTAGACTGAACATTGGGATTGTTTTTAATCAATTGAAAGTAGGAGCTGAGTATCATGGGATAAATCCTAAATTCCTCAGTAATCCTGCCAAGGGAGTAACATATATGTTGAATAGTGTGGGGCTTAAGCAAAAGCCCTGAGATACTCCCTTGGACAGTCTTGTGGTCTTGGTGCGGAAAGGGCCCAAATTAATGGTCTGGGTTCTATCAGACAAGAAGTTCGACAACCACTTTAGAGCAATCCCTTGGAGCCGATTTCCCTGAGTCTCCTGAGCAGAGTCTGATGGGAGATTGTGTCAAAGGCTGCAGATAAGTGAAGCAGCACAAGAAGCACTGCTTGACCATTGTCCAATGACATTCGATGTTATCAGTCACATCAAACAAAGCAGACTCTGTAATGTGACTGAGATGGATCAAGACAGTTCTGAGGTCTGAGGTATCATTCCCTGCCATTTAATTGACAAATGTGCTAGAAGATATGGTGGAGTAACAAACTACAGGGGGAAGCCCATAAAGCCAGTCAAGATCAGGGTAAGATATGTAACATGTGGCCAAATCTACGCACACTTGCGCGCTCCACGTAGCCCCACTACGCGCTGCCCGCCTCCCGCCCGCCCTCATTTTAAAATAATTTAAAGTATTTTAAAAGTAAGAAAAAAATGCCTTACCTGCGGTGCGGCGTCCCGGGGCTCCCTCTTCCTGGTTCACGGCAACTTCTTCTCACAAATGCCCATGTGCGGACGCCCGCGCATGCGCATTTCTCGCGGGCGGGAGGCGGGTGGCGGGCAGCTCTGCTCCGCCGTGGCGTGTGCGTAGCGCTGCCTGCTACGCCTACTTCGTGAACCGCGAAGCAGGCAGAACTACGCACACTCCGCGTACGGAGCGGAGCACTACGCCCACCATTAGTCTCAAGGTGTATTATTTGTAAGGCAATTTTTAAAGAGGCACATTTAGTTGCCGTGAGCACAGAGAACAGGGAGACAAGGGTTCATAGAAAAACGGAAAAACTTTTGTATATATTTGATCATATTTTTAAAGACAAAAAGGAAAGCACTGTGTTACATTGAATGGCGTAACCTGTGTAATACTGTGCACAAGTGCTCGTGAATGGTTAACGGCGCAAGTGACACGTGAGGGAGTATATACAGTGGAAAGGGGGTGCAACCAAAACAAATTATATATACAAAGTGTATACGTAGACTTGCTCAAACAGTGAATGCAGATAATACAAAATAATATAAATGAGCAATCTGGAGAAAGGCGCCGTAATTTTGCTGCAAAAGTTGACGGTGTTTTGGCCTGTATGCAATATCTGATAGAGACTACTAGCCGCAGATTCCTTCACGTAGAATTATCCCCAGGTGTGAGACTGGATCCGGAAACTTTTTTGCCACAGCATCCCTGCGCGCCGGGGGCGGGGCGAAATCACGCGACTCCGCCCAGGCATCGTCCGCGTATGTGACGTCAGCGAGGTCACATAAGACCCGCCCCGGCGCGCCCACGTCAGTTTATTCCTTGTCCGCGTGCAATGCGGATCCGATCCTTGCGACGGGCCTGTTAGGGCCCTTTTTTTCCACCATTCCCTATTGGTGGAACAGTGTGCGAATGCCTTCGGGCTTTAAGACTTGCACGTCTTGTGGGCATCTTATGTCGGCGACGGACCCTCTCCTCATTTGTATGTGGTGTTTGGGGGAGGATCACGACACCACAGATTGTACGGCGTGCCAACAGTTGAAGCCGAAGTCGCAGCGGGAGCGCCGGATGAAACTTCTCTCGGCGCGTCTCTCAAGGTCGACGTCCTCCCCTCAGTCTACTTCGGCGGACGGGTTCAGATATGGCCGTGGTCGTCGTCCTCGCCCTTCTCCGATGTCAGTGAGCGTCGTTCCCCGGTGGGTAAGTGTCACAGTTTGTCCCCGGGGGCTGGTTTCTGGCCTACCGGGGGCATGGACTCTCCGCGGGTGATGCAGCTCTGCGTGCCGTCCTATCCACGGTTTCCCGGTGTTGGGGCGTCGAGAGTCCAAAGGGAGACATACGCGGCGGCTTTGCAGGCCTCACTGGCGTCTCCTCCTCTTTCCCCTCCTGGAGCGTCGGCGGATCCCTCACTCGGCGCAGGGCCTCCTGTGGCGCCGCCAGTGACTCTGGCCCCGGCACCAACTGGTTCGGATCCAGGCTTGGAGGATTTGGTACTGTTGGGGTGCGGCTGCTCTGGGGCACCTCCTTCAGGCCACGGCATCTCTGCCTCACCGCAATCTCCCGAGGGGGTCCCTGTGGTGTCGCGGGAGGTCGCCGGGGCTCGGGTCGCATCCCCGAGCCCCTCCTGGTCCTTTGACAAGGTGGTCCTGTCTAAGGCCGAGGTGACGCCGCTACGGCACGGCAGCAGCTGGACCGTGCGGAGCCACAGGGGTCGGTGGTACCTCCTAGTCCTGCTCAGGGTCGAGGCCGAGGGTAGACCCCTCGTCCCTCTCCGGGCCCCTCTTGTCCCTCCCCACAGGCGGCTGCCTCATCGGAGGGCGAGTCGGAGGTTGAATCGTCCCTGGCGCCTCCACATGGGTTGCCGAGCGATCTTCGCCTCAATTCTGGGCCGCGGCTGGCGGAGGGCTTCGTGCCACTCCCCAGGTCCTGGACGGCCCTTGTGTTGATTGTGTGTGGTTCTGCAGGAGTTGTTGCACAGGCTTGGCCCTGGGATTGGGCCTTCTGCTTTGTTTGGGCTGCTTGTCAAGCCTTCAGCGGGGGTGTATTTTTTCCCCGTGGCTCTTTTGTTTTTTCCTCTGCTGCGGAAGTTCTTCCAAAGAGGGTTCCCATATCTTGGGACTTAACATACCCTATGTGGGGTAGTGGTAGCTGTCATATAGCTTGCGCTCTGCTAGAGGGTTCTGGTCGCCTTCGGGTGCCTGTTCTCCATGGCGTTTAGGTAGGTTGCTTTTGCTTCCTGAGATTGTGTGCGCGGCCACTCGCAGTGGTGTGCCTGGGCATCTCCTCCTCTCCCTGCTCCTGTCCTGAGGTCTGGGATGATCCTGTGTTCTCCCTTGCCAGGCATCGCCTACTCGGCCTTCCTGGGGCCGCGGGCTGTTCTTCTTGCTTCTGGCTTGACTGCCGGCGCTGTCCTGGCTGGCAGGCTGCTCTTCATCTGGAGTGGGTTCGCCTTCTTTCCCCTAGTTTCCTTGGGCCCTCTAGGCTTCTTCTTCTTTTTCTTCCCCTTTCCTGTCTTGGCATTGGGCGGAAGCTGTGTTGCCTTGTTGGGGAGTGGGGTGCTTTGGCCTCTCAGTCCTTGCCCTTGGTTCCTCTGCGGTGAGTGTACGAGCCTCTCCGCCTTCTTTCCCTCCTCCATCCCCTTGGGGTCGGTGGGGTCCTGCTTGTGGGGGTTCCCTTGGCCTGGCAGGGGCAAGATTCTACCTGGTCCACAGATCTGGCCCCCTGTGGTGCCCTCTGTTCTGCATTGGCTGGTGGGGTCCTTTCACAGGGAGTATTGCTAGGGTATCTATTCTACGTGAAGGAATCTGCGGCTAGTAGTCTCTTTCAGATGTACGAGTTACTTACCTTCGGTAGCAATGTATCTGGTAGAGACAATTCTAGCCGCAGATTCCTTCATGGCCCGCCCTTCCTCCCCTATTCTGCGAGGACCCTTGGGTTGGTCTTCGGTATTCGCCTCCCGGTGGGGGGCTGTGTCTCCTTTGAGTGCCTTCCTTGTTCTTGATGGGGGACTCCGTCTGGGGGCGGTTCATTCCTCCTTTGGTTCTTTGGAGGATGGGGTTCCGGTGCTCCGGTGCCCTGCTGCTCTAGCTACTCCAGGTTTGAAGAGGATTGCTTCTATCCCTGTGCTCCCTCCCTTCCTTCCATTGCTATCCTCTGCTTAAGGGTCATCTGGCCAGGTCTTGCCCTTGTCCCTTGTGGGTGGTTGCCATCTAGGTTGGGGTGGCTTGGAAGTGTGTTGTCCCTGTGTGTCTTGGGGCTGGTCCCATTCTTTGCTCAGGATGGGGGGGTGGGTTTACTACGTGAGCCATGACTTTACGCATGTTCTTTGCCTCCGGGGCACAGGGATGGAGGGTTGTCTATGTGCTTGTTCTTCTTTCTTCTTTCCCTGCCCTTGGGTTCTGCGGTGTTGGCACTACTCTGGTGGTGTTGTTAGTCCCCGTTTCTTTCCAATGTTTCTGCTCTTCGCACACTGTTCCCATGCTTCCACAGTTTTTTATCTGGTGGTTCCGCGTTGTGGTGCGGAAAAGTTCTCAGAAGGAAACTGACGTGGGCGCGACGGGGTGGGTCTTATGTGACCTCGCTGACGTCACGTACACGGACGACGCCTGGGCGGAGTCGCGTGATGTCGCCCCGCCCCCGGCACGCAGGGATGCTGTGGCAAAAAAGTTTCCGGATCCAGTCTCACACCTGGGGATAATTCTACGTGAAGGAATCTGCGGCTAGAATCGTCTCTACCAGACACATCGTTACCGAAGGTAAGTAACTCGTACGTTAGGCCATCATCAGGACTAGGTTACAAGTAGTTTAGGAAGCAGTGCTGTAGGGGAGAATAAAGAAACTAATTTGTGGACTGAGGCCAAGATGGCAAAGAAATGAGCCATAGCGGGAAGTCAGAGACAGGTAAACCTTGAAAGGCAAACTCAGTAATCGCAGGAACTGGGTCGCGCAATAGCAGGGAAATTAACACATGTCTGGGCTCAGAGAAAGTTGGAAAGGTGAACAGTAACTGCAATTATTAGTGCTGCATCCAGGGAAAGATTCACCAAGGGATGTGGGTAGTGGGAACAGATAGGAGGACCGAGCAGGGAGCAACGCTCCTAAGGGACTGGTGACCGGCCACTTACTGCGAGCGAATGAAGCGCGGCAGGGAGGAGGAAGGGGTCTTGAGTTTGAGACTGTGGAGATCCACCTGTGGAAGAAACGCAAGGGGATCAGGGTATAGGTAGCGCAGTAAATTAAGGTTCATAAGCATGAAACAAATATGTGAATGCAAAGTAGTGGGGTGACATATCTTTTACATATATGGACAAAAGTTTTGACTGGGTGCAAATTTGGTAAAAGGCAGGAGCCAGTTTTGTTTATAAATACACCTATTCCTAAAGGAGTATAGGACCACCCTTTAACCCCTTCGCCGCGGCGCTGGGGGGGTTTGGGGCAGCGCGGCGCCTCCATGCTCGTGACGGAACCACTCCGTCATGAGCCACGGGCGCGCTGTGCTCATGACGGAGTGGTTCCGTCACGACTCCGCCCACTCGCGCTAATCGCCCGCACAGGCGGGGAATCAGCGCCGCGTGGGCGGAGCGGCCGCCAACGGCCGCAGCATGACGGAACCACTCCGTCATGAGCACACGGCGCCCGTGGCTCATGACGGAGTGGTTCCGTCATGAGCAGGGAAGGGGTTAAAGAGAAAATGAGATACAACATAACAAAGTAAATAACACTCAATTGACTCAATGTCCAATTAGTGTTATAACTTCAAAGAACAACAGGAGTTTTATACACAGGATAGTAAAAAGAGGAGCTAAACATATGAGGTAGAAATCTCTTTTCATGTACCGAGATATGACCACAAACATTTTTACAGAGCTTATGAACTTATGTGCTACATTTTCACTAACAATGTCCATACGGCTAATGTTATCCTATAGGGTTATCTTTAGATTGACTCAGTGAACTTTGGGACTCATCTAAGCTTTTGCTAATGTATCGAAGAGCCCTTTGATGATACCAGGCAACAAGGTACCTCTCTCACTTTGATATACGTAGCCCACTGTTTTAAGGGCTTTAGTTCTGGGTGCAGTAATAGACAATTAGAAGGCAAAATCCACCACGTCTGAGTTTTTATCCCGAAAAGTATAAAGTTTCTGAACCCTAAAACCCATAACCCAAACATCAAGTCTCCCTTTCAGTGTCGTTAGAGGTACCCTGTTTAGGGTTCCTTTAGAGTATCTGTGTCCATGGAGAATAAATAGAGTATGGACAGTATGGAGTCTATTTACCACTTTTTAGGCTTGACACAATTCAGATATTTCAAAAGCCAGTTAAAGAACCAACTTGTTTCTAGCTTGTAGCTAAGGGTGGGCGTAGTTCGCGAAGTAGCACTTCGCGAAGCTACGCAAAGTGAAGTTCGCACTACGCGAGCTACGCGTAGCACTTCGCGAACTGCGAAGTAACATGTTCGCACTGTGCAAGATGTTGTTTTCAATGATTGCACAGTGCGGACAAGCAACCGGCACTGTGCAATCATTGAAAATGGCATCTTGCACAGTGCGAGCTGTAGTTTTCTGCTGCTCGAGTAGATTTTTACTCGAGCTGCAGCTTTCTCAACGCGAACTGGTAGTTTCTCATCGCGAGCGGTCGCGAGCATACGCGACCCCTCGCAATGAGAAACCTGACCTTCTCGCGTTGGGAATCTCGCCGGGAGGTTTATTTTCCAGGCTCGCGATCGCGAACAAGGAAAAAGTCTCGCCAGGATGTCATTTTGCTTGCTCGCGGTCGCCAACTTGACGTTGAGGACCGCGAGCAAGCAAAAAATGACCGCAGCACTACGCAACACTACGCTACGCGTGTTCGCACTGTGCTACGTGCAGTTCGCGTAGTGCGAAGTAGCGCGAACTTCGCAAACTACGCGAGCGTAGCGTAGTGCTTCGCCCAGGCCTACTTGTAGCTAGTAGGCTGAAATAATAGTGGAGCAGCACACACTACAAAGATTCTAGAGATTACGGGCCAGATGTACGAATCTAAATTGCATGCGCAAACGGGTTTGCGACCCGTTTGCGCATGCAAAATGGCCCAGGGCCATTTACAATTCCTAAATAGCGAGTCGCAATTACTCGCTAATTAGGAATTGCGAGTCGCTATTAGGAAGGGGCGTTCCCTTCCTAATTGCGTCTGCAAAGTAATGTATGAATGTTTTGTGACCGCAATTGCGGTCGCAAAACACTCACAAATTACCACCGTCTTCAAGAGGGTGGTAACGCAGTCGCAATTTGTGACTGTCTCTAAGAATATTTTTTAAGGGCAGGCAGTGGTCCTAGGGACCACTGCCTACACTTAAAAAATAAAATGAATAAGTTTCACTTTTTTTTTTTTACAAATGCATCCCGTTTTCCTTTAATAAAAACGGGCTGCATTTTTTTTTAAAAATGCTTTATTTAAAAGTAGTCCCAGACATGGTGGTCTGCAGAGCCCAGCAGGCTACCATCCTTGGGAGGGCCTGTCATTCCCAATGGGCTCGCAAATTGTGAGAGGATCATTAATATTCATGAGCCTCGCAAATTGCGACCCCATTGGGAATCGCCTCAGTATTGAACACACTGTTGTACATGTCAAATAGCGCCTCGCAAATTGTGAGTTGCAAATGAGTCGCAATTTGCGAGGCGCTATTTTGCAGGTCGTACATCTGGCCCTACTTCTCTCTAGGAGACCGAAGCCACTGTGAAATTTTCCAGTGATAGGAAGCTATAGGAATGAAATCGACCCATTAGCTTCCATGCTTTGTCCATGCCCCCTGAGAACTGGGCACTAGGTTTGGGAAGCAACCTTAACTACTAATGATGATATCGCTGGGCCGACATGTGCTAGACAGATGGTTCAAATCGTCCAGGAATCATCATGGATCTCCACAATGGGGTTGTGAAGGCTGGCCTTCTTGCTGGCTTGGGACTGAGGAAGGGGATGGTACAGGGCTTCCTGAAGTTATAAGGAGGTCATAAGTGGTGCAGGCCACTAGTGTAACGATTCTTGAGGTGGCCCCCCTTGCAAGGCACGTGGAGGGGCCCCCTCCACACTTGATCAGGATATCTCTGATCAGAGTACTGTGCTGAGGGGGCCCTCCCACACCGCAGGGGCTACGGGGCCTGTGTTACGAAACTGGTGCAGGCTTACTAGTTCATCTAAAAAGGTATCTTTGCAGCTCATCAGCTTTGTTTCTTTGAGACATCCTTCAAACAGATTCTTCAGTCAGCAGCGGTGGCTCCTCCGCTAAGGCGGAGGAGTGTCGCCTCACTGCTTTGAAGCACAATAAGACAGGAAACATAAAATGATAATAACTCAAGGTTATTATCTTTTTATGTTTTCCTGCTGCAGAATTCTTGTGGCCGGGTGGGGCTGCTCCGATGACAGAGGGACAAGGGGAGGATTGGTTTGCCGACTCCAAGTGTGCATGAATGTTTGGCCAGCCCTCTGTGCATGGATGTTTGGCCAACCCTTTCTGGTGGGCCAAACATTCATGCGCACTTTACATGTTCTCCATGCAGGCTGAACACATGCCCATGCTCCCATTCCCTGCCGGAGCGCTGAACCACGGCGCTCAGACCAATCACAACGCTACATTGCAGCACTGTGATTGGCTCAGGGGAGCCTGGGTGCTTACCAAATACAACGTTGCATTGCAGTGGTGTGATTAACTCAGGGGTGCTTCCTGTTCTGGCCCCCTGGGAGAGACAGTGGCGGAGGGGGAACAACCTTTACAACGCAACTTTTACAACGCACTACCATTACAACGCATTTTTTACAACGCATAATCCATTACAACGCATGACATTACAACGCATGACACTACAACGCATTTTTAAAAACTACCTTTACAATGCATTCCATTACAACGCATACTACCATTACAACGCATACCATTACAACGCATAATATTACACTATACTATCCAACACTTACCCTACTGATGCACCCCCTGGAGTTAGAATAGTAATTTTTACCCCTATACTATCCAACACTTACCCTACTGATGCACCCCCTGGAGTTAGAATAGTAATTTTTACCCCTATACTATCCAACACTTACCCTACTGATGCACCCCCTGGAGTTAGAATAGTAATTTTTACCCCTATACTATCCAACACTTACCCTACTGATGCACCCCCTGGAGTTAGAATAGTAATTTTTACCCCTATACTATCCAACACTTACCCTACTGATGCACCCCCTGGAGTTAGAATAGTAATTTTTACCCCTATACTATCCAACACTTACCCTACTGATGCACCCCCTGGAGTTAGAATAGTAATTTTTACCCCTATACTATCCAACACTTACCCTACTGATGCACCCCCTGGAGTTAGAATAGTAATTTTTACCCCTATACTATCCAACACTTACCCTACTGTTGCACCCCCTGGAGTTAGAATAGTAATTTTTACCCCTATACTATCCAACACTTACCCTACTGATGCACCCCCTGGAGTTAGAATAGTAATTTTTACCCCTATACTATCCAACACTTACCCTACTGTTGCACCCCCTGGAGTTAGAATAGTAATTTTTACCCCTATACTATCCAACACTTACCCTACTGTTGCACCCCCTGGAGTTAGAATAGTAATTTTTACCCCTATACTATCCAACACTTACCCTACTGTTGCACCCCCTGGAGTTAGATTAGTAATTTTTACCCCTACACTATCCAACACTTACCCTACTGTTGCACCCCCTGGAGTTAGAATAGTAATTTTTACCCCTACACTATCCAACACTTACCCTACTGTTGCACCCCCTGGTGTTAAAATAGTAATTTTTACCCCTATACTATCTAATACTTACCTTAAATGTAATTTAATATTATGCGTTGTAATGGTATGCGTTGTAAAGGTAGTATGCGTTGTAATGGTAATGCGTTGTAAAGGTATTTTTTAAAAATGCGTTGTAGTGTCATGCGTTGTAATGTCATGCGTTGTAATGGATTATGCGTTGTAAAAAATGCGTTGTAAGTGCATGCGTTGTAAAAGTGTGCGTTGTAACGTCATACATCCGTGGCGGAGACACAGAAGAGAGACGCGGCATCAGGTAAGTGATTTCTATTCATTTTTAAACTCCCTTATCCCACCTTTTCCCCCACCCGCCCCGATCCGTGCCGGCCGCCACTGCCAGTCATGTAGATCCAGCTGCTGTTCTTCAGGGCAATCTGGTTCCTCTGTAGCTGGCAGTCAGCGGACTGCTTCTGAGAGCCCAGTCTTGTCCCACCCTAAGGAGGAGAGCTACTAACTAGCAGAGGTTAAGCTCCTGGTACTCGCTTACATTCTTTGGAACAAAGCAAAAACTTAGTTAACTATAGATTGTTGGCTAGCATGTATTTTTTTTTTTTCTTGTAATTTTCTCTCACAGGAGACTGGTTCAGGGTGAAAACGTCTCACAGTAACTGTGAAACAGTTGTGTGCTGTGTTGCAAGACCTTTTCTGCTTGGTTCAGTCTCCCACCAGTATATCGTGTGTCTTTTATACTCAAGTGTTGCCCTCACACATACTGACGACCACGAAAATGTATTTCAGATGCATCATTTTTGTGAAAATTACAGGTATTGCATGAGGAAAAATGTTTGTCTTCCACTAAAACTGTCAGCTACTGATTTTCATCTGGTCTGGTGCAGAGTCCCCTGGATTGCCAGATGATGTACAATTACTGAGCCTAACTAGAAGTGATGATAACAATTTGTTTCATAAACTAAAAAGTATGTATAAACAGATTACAAGGATAATTGCAGCGACAATTTGAAATAAAAATAAAAAAGAAAGCAGTTTACATAGGTTTAGACGTCAACATTATTTTTAAAAAGCAGCCTGTTCCTAAATGAGTCTCGTAATTGTCACAAGAGAATTGTAAATCGTTTGCAAAATCGATTAAAAACTCACATAACGCCTCCGAAAAGCCCAAGAGGAGTTTGCTAAAATTTAGTAAGGCTTCCACCTCAACAGGCGATAGCCATATAAAGGTTTGAGTCTCCCAGGACTTAGTGAACTGACTAAAATCAGAAATATAACTTTTGTTATGTATAAATATATATGTTTGTTAATATTGTGCAGTTTCCTACATTTTACCAAAAATTTAAAACAGCTGGCGTAGCGAGAAAATCATGAAATAAAACTCATGTTTACATTTCAATCAAAAGTATATTACACTATTTTAAAAAAAGTGTACACCATTGTAAAATCCTGTTCACGTCTACTGGTAGGTACCTCATTTTCACACTCATTGATGACACACACTGAGTTCAGTATCTCATCTTAAAGATCTCTAAGGTCTACAAATATTTGACTGTAAGTACGGTGTAATGTGGGTTAGAGGTTCCCAAACTCCCTGTATTCTGTTTTTTAAATGGTATGTATTCATAATGCTCAAAGTTTAAGAGAATGGTTATGGTTGTGGTCTTGGTGGAAAACAGTGGTTTCCAGCACATACAAATTGGGACCTCGAATAGGCAAGACTTTAAGTGGGCCGGGTCTCACCGGTGCTGAGCACCAGGGGGCCTCGAAACGGGTCTCTATCGGCTCAGTTTTGTGCCTTGACCGACTGCAGTGACAGCAAGCACATCAATGCCGGGTGCTCACACTGCTCACTTCTCACTAGTGGAGAAGTTACAGCATGACGTCATGCCAGGCGATTATTGTAGGGGAAGGGAAATCCTTTAAAGAGAGCCATTTTCTCTCAGAATTTCCCTTCTCTTTTTGAAACTCTGGAGCAGCAACATTGTCGTGGTGTCACCAGAGCTTTAAGTGGAAGCTTTTTCAATATTATATACAATCCATTGTTGCTGCTTATTTATCGTATGCAACTAACAACTATTGACAAAGCCAATAGTCCTGACTTGTAGGTATGTTACTTGTTGTGTTATATATTTGGATGCAATGACAGAAACAGCAAAATACAAGTCAGGTGGCACACTATGCTAAGCATAGATTTTTAGCGTACTGTTTTTAAGCCACGCCCTTAATTACAATGGACACGCCCCTTTGAGAGACCCCACGTTTTTTCATCCCACTTAAGCCCTGAGAATAGGTATAAAATACATAAGACCAGTGGTTAAAGTGGGCGGGATACACAGGGCACGGCGTGCCCCTACTTCTTTCATTTCATAGAGTCCTTTCCCCTACTTTCTATTTGAAACATGCCTCCCGATGGCAGAAATCCCCATGGCCGATAGTTT
Organism: Triturus cristatus; assembly: GCF_964204655.1. NCBI lineage: Eukaryota > Metazoa > Chordata > Amphibia > Caudata > Salamandridae > Triturus > Triturus cristatus. The sequence continues at coordinate 566,240,074 of NC_140590.1, forward strand.
AGGCACCGCTTTTGAGGAGGGGCGGAAACGGGCAGCGAAGGAAAACGACTCTGTCTTTTCCTTCGTGCACAGAGAAGACAAGGACACCCCCCCACCCCCCTTTGTTCCCCTCTTCCCTTTCTTTCTGTCTCTCCTCCTCATTTAGTAAAACAGTGACTTCAAGAAACAGGCATTACCTTCTCTTTCCCCCTTTCGTTCATTTGCTCCCCTGTGAAATGGATCCAAAAAAGAAAAATACTTTTGCTGGAAACGTTTTCTAAGTGCAGCCTCGGGTGGAGAGAAATAAAAAAATTCAAAATATGAAAAATAACTAACTAACTAACTAAATCAAGACAGAGTGGTTGCAAGGTGGCCAGATTGATTTATTAGCGTCACTTTACAGTGTTTGCCAGTGAAGCGCTATTTTTGTTTTCTTGTCGCTGTTTGAACAACATTGTTTTTCCCTGGGTGGGAAAGTGCACTATTCCTGGAGGTACTGAAATACCTGCTTGATGTGTGAATTGGAAAACAAAATGCATACCGCGGCTCTGTATTTATTATACTGCTTACGTTTTGTAAGGATATATGCAATGGGCATTGAAGTGGGTCCCTTCTGGGCCCTGTAGTCATGGCCTTAACTTTTCAGGCAAAAGCACTCACTAATTTCTGAATAATGAGTGTAAAAAGAAAAAGGTAACTATGTTGTTCCTGCTTACATTTCACATGCTTTACTTAATCTTGCATTCCTTATGAGTGTTTGCTTTTTCTAGGATGTTGTTAATTGTTTTTAGGCAGCATATTGCTCTTGTCTAGTGCGTAATTTTGATTGAGTCACATCCAGGTGTTTGTAGCGGGTCAGTGCAGTGCAGGTTTCTCAGTGGGGCAGTATGATGTTCGGTGGGGGAGAGAATGTGGCACCATGGTCAGAGCTGCTGAATTTGGAACTGGGGAACCAGGTTCAGCCTTCATGACCAGTCCCCCAGACCACTCCCCCTGAGGGAACACATTACCATGCTGGACCTTAGAAGGCCCAGCAAGATCTTAAAAGCCCTGGTGTCTTAGCACCAGCAGGTGGGCCCTAGCAGTTGCAGTGTGGGTTAACCTTAAAGGCCTGTTTGTCACAATTCATTCTGAAGTTCACCTCCAGTCTTGCAGGCAGGCCTATGAAGCAGCACACCATAGAGTGACAGTGACAGTGACTCTGTCACTGAGGTCGCAGGACTATTGAGCAGGGTGGCTCTATGGCAGTGCGACCACAGCAGGCTCTGACCAGCCACGGTCCATGCAGCTAACAGCGGTAGGGCAGAGGGGCCGGGGGGAAGTGGGGGATTTCGAGGGACGATGCAGAGGGGAAATTAAATAAATAATTAATTTTCCTCTGCATTGTCCCTCGAAATCCCCCCTTACCCGACCCCACTGCTGTTACCTGCATGGACCGCGGCGGGCGCTGACTTCAGGTGGGGTCGTCATGTTTGCAAGTATATTATGGTTTTAAAAGTACTTGCTGCCTCCTTCCTGGCCTCCAACAATTTTTGGCAACAATAAAAATGTCATGATAACTCCAGTGATTAATGTTCTTAATAGAGAGAGATGGTGTTTTGTCTAGTGAACGTTTTGACTCATGGAAAGGAAGCGCAGAGGGTTAATGTGCCTGTTGCTAAGAACATGTACCATGCAGTTAAAAGCCTAACATAGAACAGTGAGCTCTTAACTGTCATGTAAGTGCTGAATGCAAACTGCAAGGTATAAATTCGTTTTTAACCCAATCTTTGATTATCCTTATGTTGCGGAAAAAGGGTTCATTTGGGTAGAAATCAATTCTGATTATTAAAGATAATCACCAACCATGGCATTACGTTTTAAATTCTGAGTTTGTGTTTCTCCAGACCAATCACTGTTAAACTATTCTGCCTACTAGTATGGTTGTCATGTGACTCTTACACATTGTAGTCCTTTGTCTTATGTAACATTTCCTATACATTGATTTACGTACCTATTGTTGATGGTCTCTGTGTAATATGTGTGATGTAAAGTGCTCTGACACCCTACACTGGTATCAGTGGTGCTGTACATTTTCTGATACTTTTTTATTTTGCCATTTTTAGACATGCTAACAGTCTCTGCAAATATTTTTCCTTATTAGTACTAGTGGAACACACAACTGCAGCAGTGAGAAAGGTGACCAGTCAACCTTTGCTAAGGGCCCTCCACTTCACAGCAGCACAAGTCACATTTGTTTAGGAACTTTTGATCCCTTTGATCTATAAACAATTTACTAGTTAAAATTGTCAGATTATGCAGCGGATGATGTATTATGTGGCCAATATGGCAGAGCCATAATTATGTGGAAAACATTTGCAAACTAGGATATTTTGCCATTCATGTTTGAACTGCTGTTGTGGAAAAAGGGAGGAGACGTGCTGATGACAGAAACTCCATTGCTGGGAGACAAATGGCTTGCGATTCCACTTGTAAGGATATTTGGGACATTCTGTGATTAGAAACATATCCAACTTTGTGAATCTACTTTAATGTCAATTACTCATATTAAACCTTAAATAAACGTTCATCCATTGGTTAAATTAAATAACGTAATAAGCTGTATTTGGTTAGTGAAATGGGAAACAAATACTAAAAATTGGGATATTTTGCTCTTTCTGACACCTCTGACTCCGCCCACTGACCCAACCCACTGGTTATTCCCGCCCTCTGATTCTCCGCCCACAGTTCCCCTACATCCCCCCCTCCCCCCCCCCTCCCCCCACTTCGACCACTGCATAAGACTGAGGACCAAGGATGATTCCGCTTCCCTCTGGAAAACCACCTTCTGCAACGGTGTTTATAAGTCCCTCAAAAGCGTCCACCTCACGATCATGTGGGATGTACCTAGTGAGTCTCGAATGTGTGTAGTGAGTCGGTAGTTCTAGCGCACTGAAGGCCAGGCCCGGGACAGCACTGCTGTTGTGTGTCACAAGAACAGTGAGCTGGCAGTGCACGCCAGAGGGTCGCAGTGTCTGCGTGAGTGAAAGACGCAATGCGTGTCAAAAGTGAACAATCCTTTTGTACAGCAGACACAGCGGCGTGTATTTTACGTAGGTGTTGTAAATAGGAAGTGCATGTGTGTCTTAGGTGCAGTGGGTCTGCGGTGAACGTTTTTGTCTGTTTACGCTCCAGGCGGCGGCGTGTGTCAAGTGCCGATGCGTCGCAGAAGCAGTGTCTGTGCGGGCGCCCTCAGCAGTGTCGTGCCCTGCATAAGCAGTGCCTGTGTGTTGGAGTTGGTAGCCCTCGGCTTTCCATGTGCCTCACAGGTGCAAGGGTAACCGCGTGCGTCTATGTGCGGCAGTTGGAGTGGGTCACCTCAGCCGGGTCTTGGTTGCAGGTGCTGGGGGAGAGCAGGGCCTAGGTGCGGCAGGTGGAGTAGTAGGCAAACCCTCGACAGTGCCAGTGAGTCGCAGGTGCAGTAAAGAAACAGTGCCTGGATGTGGCAGGTGGAGTCGGTAACTCTCGGAAGTGACCATTCGTCCCAGTTGCAGTGGAGAACCACTGTCTGTGTGTGGCAGTTGTTGTGGTTAACCTCAGGAGTGTCTCGCGCTGCAGATGCAGTGGATAAGCAGTGCCTGGATGTGGCAGGTGGAGTCGGTAAATCTCGGAAGTACCCATGCGTCGCAGGTGCAGTGCAGAAGCAGTGTGTGGCAGTTGTTGTGGGTAACCTCAGGAGTGTCTCGCGCTGCAGATACAGTGGATAAGCAGTGCCTGGATGTGGCAGGTGAAGTCGGTAGCTCTCGGAAGTGACCATGCGTCCCACGTGCAGTGCAGAAGCAGTGTCTGTGTGTGGCAGGTGGAGTGGGTAACCCTCGGCAGTGTCTTTACGTCGCAGGTGGGGTGGGGCGGTGTACCGTGGGCCTTTTATTGACTAGGTGCATTGCACAATAGATGTTCCTGTCATTGAAGTGTATGGAGTAAATTACCGGCGTCACAGACACTCTGAGGCTGCAGGGAGTTAAGTCTCAACCTCTTCAATTATTCATGAAGGAACTAAAAATACCCATGCTCCATGGCGCCTATACTGTCACCAGACGTCTCTTCCTGGAGGAGGCGAGTCCCAAGGGTGTCTCCTCGCAGAGGGGCAGGGACTCAAAGAGAATTGTTTCTCCCTGGGGTGTCGGATGCGAAGAACGTCTCATTGTTGATACCGGTGGCCGAGACTGCTTCCGCACTCACCCGAGGGTTGCCGGAGCGTATCTCCTCACGGTGGCATCTGATCTCTGACGTATAGCGACCAAGGTCGTACCTCACTGCGGAGCCGGTTATAAAGGCCACTCGTCGAATCACTGAGGAGTGGAAGGGCGTTCACTCGTCACTCAATAATGTGGCCTAAAGCCTATCCCATCACTGAGGCCTGTGTTGTAAAGTACGTCATCAATGATACGCTGCGTCACGGGCTCTTTTCTCTCCGAGGCATTACCCTCCAACAGTCACTCTGAGGAATGTGGTGCGAGTTATATCTCCTTTCTGAGACATGGCTTCCGAGGGCATCTCCTGAGGTAGTCAAGTAGCCTCACTGTGGAAGGGGCTTTACACATCGACGGCTTCTGACTCGGATGTGAGTCCCATTCGGACATCATTTAGAAGAAACCTGGTCTTCTCAATGAGGTGTGAGGTCCGAATGTTATCCCCACACTCTGGTGTGACACTGGGCAGCTGTGCCCTCAATGAGGTGTAAGGCCGCGGTGTAAAGCGTTGGCCCCAAGGTTGGTCCATATTAAGGTGTAAAGTACCTGGTCTGTCTCCTCACCTTTTTTTTCACCAATTTTTATTGATTTTCCCGTAACAATACATAATTATGCCATATACATGCTGATACTAGCAGGGCACACGTCCTAAATATAAAAGTGGGGGGACTAACCTAGTTAGGCAGTATCCAAGTGACAACACGGCGCACAACATCACGGCGTGCGACATCATGGCACGCGACATCAAGGCGCACAACATCACGGCGCATGACATCACGGCGCGCGACATCATGGCACGCGACATCAAGGCGCACAACATCACGGCGCATGACATCACACATGGCATCACAGCATTGACATCATAGAAAGTGGCTATTGCATAATGAGGGACCCCCTCTAGAGAATTATACTTTCAGGCCAGGGAGAAGAGGGGAAAAAGACAAAAGTTACTAGATGCACTCCCTCATGGCCTATCTATTGATTCCACCAAGGATTTAATCACCAATGGGCTCAATAACACATTAAATCATATTATTGACACTCAACAGTTACATTTCAGTTTTCATTTCTTTTATTATTTCATTTCTTTATATACTTCATAACATTTTATATTTTTTCCTTCTTTTTTTCAATTAAAAAAAAAATCATTTTCCAAAAACAGAAACACAACAGAAAGAAACATCAATCCTGTTAGTACATCAAATATATGTGGTACATATTTTCATGTATCAAATTACTTGACAAAACAGAACCCTGGAAAACACATAGGTACATCAATTTCACACAAACCAATCAAACGCATTCAGACTCACACAAACTCCATACAAATTGCAACTGAATAAGGGGGAGATTATAGATGGTGAAAAGATCTCCACGACCAGATTGGATTTTATGCTCAAAAAAGGGGGAAGGCTAATCTGAACAAACGGTCGACGCGCGTTTCGGTGGTGTAGGAAGAGTAATTAAACCACCTTCATCAGGACCTTCCCAGATACCCACATAACTCTCATAACAACCAGGGAACCTGAAACGACATATAAAGTGTCACTGTTATGAGCCCATAACATATCTTTCATTCATTGATTGGACCACAAAAACAATTTTTAATAAAAGAGAAAAACCTATTTCTCTAAGAACATATAACAAAACTGATACAAAGTAAGGCCCACACTACCAGATTCTCTCAACCCCAATACTTACCAGTCGGGGTATCAAGATCATATTTTCCAACAATAAATAAATGATATAAGTCAGGTGAAAAAAGAAAGACAAAGAGAAAAAGAAAGCCATTTTTTTAGCATAAAACAGAAACCACCACTGTGCAGTCTAATAATACCTTAAAACCCATCAGCATTATTTAAAACTCAAGCCGACCCAATAAAAAGTGTGACAGACCCTACTACCCTAGTTATCCACGTGTAACCTATAGAATTAACCAACATATTCATAATAATATACATATAGATGCTTACAACACACAAAAAGGGAAAAGTGTACAAGGCCAATGGCCATCAATCAGTCGTTGCGCTTACAAGTTTGAATATTTGTCTGTTTTTTTCCACTGTATAAACAGAGAATTTTATAGGTATACATACTAAGATCGAAGGACAATCTAGACGAATATTGTATAGTATTAGACAGAACCGTCTTACCTAAAAAAACTCTTCTTACAATGCCCAATTTATGTACTTATATTTTTCTTCAAATAGGCCCGTGCACAATAGGGACAGTGTATTCTAAACAGAGAGAGACATTGTAATGATTCAGCGAGGAATCCAAACGGTAAGGTTACTGCCAAAAATAACCAATACTTCCAAACAAAAACATTTGAAAGAATACGAACCGAGAAGATGTGTCAAAAAATGATCTACGAGGAAGCCTTAGTTTAACTCCTCTCCATCAAATTTTGATATATAGGGGTGGAAGTTACTTTATAATGCACAGCAACTTCCTCACTGGAAAAGAGAGAATAAATTCCTAAAGTACTCATACAGGCACATACCTGCCGTATTCTTATGATTCTTAAGTACCCGGTATGACTGGAATAAACCAGCTAGCAAAGTCCTAAGTATGTTTACAGGCCACTACCGCTCACCCAGAGAGCCAATACGTTCTGGAATATATAAAGGCTATTATAGTGGCTAAAGTCACGCTCACAGATCTCCCATTAATGCGTGTAGTTATACAAAGAGTGCGTCTCTCGCAATGTTAATACTTATCAATGGAGCCCCAACATGATGACTGTAGTGTTCACGTTGCAGAATGTTATGAGTCATCTGGGGTTCCAGGTTCGACCCTGGACGGGCGGTTGGATTTCTATGTACTGCTTGGAAGTGGTTGTCCAAGCTATTCTCTCCCTGATTGAATAAACATGCGTGAAACTCTCATATGGTTTCTCTTCGACTACTTCATATTGGCGACGAGTGGGATTCAAGGAGAGGACAGCGTTCACTTTAAGGAAATGTTTTGAAGGTATTGATTTTTTTTTCTGTCTGGCTAAGTGCGTGAATGCACCGGAGGCTGTTTCAAATATTTGTGCTGTGATCACACCTGCGGCTGTGACTGCGACTGAGCGTCCCGTTTGTCGTGTGACCTGTGGACGGAAAGATTGCCAGCGGAGCCAAGTGCCCTGAGTCCCGTACAATTGGATACAGTACCGAGAGCGGCTGTGTTAACAACGAGCGCTTGTATTTTACGCGCCTGCAACAAATGTTGGTGAGGTGTGCTCACGACTATTTACAAAAAATTGGCATTATTTTGACATTTATTTCACTGGATCTGCAACGAGAAAACTTGAAAGTAAACAAGAAGTAACTTTACCAGCTTTCAGAACCTCGCGCACCCTCACGCTTGCAAGTAACTTTACCAGCTTTCAGAACCTCGCACACCCTCACGCTCGCAATTGTATGACACCGGGAGTGTGATGAGTACAATACAGAGCATGCTGGGAGCGTGATGACATCACATGTTTCGGCGGCCCTCTTGAGTGTGGAACTTAACCACTAGTGCGGTTCCGTCATCATTTCAAGAGCATTTTCTCGTATTTAAAAAAAAAAAAAAAGTGCGAGCATTATTTCGGTGATTCGCACACCGTTCATGTAAAGGAAGTTGTTTTTTTTTCTCTCATGGTTTCTACATGGAACTGTTCAAATACCACCAACACTAAAATGCTACTTCATTTTATGCAACTACATTTGTCAGCATTCAAAATTTAAACTGCATGCATAGCTTTACAGTTAAATAATTCTGATATTGAGGTACAGTTTGTTTTATTTTTATATTAGCTATGTCTAACATTTAAGCACCTCCACATTTTTTACCTTCTGCTGGTGAGCCTAAAATGGAATGGGATTTATGGAACCCCATGTGTATGAGCAGAGTGCGACCAACTTTTGATTCATTTATTACGGCTCCCTTGAGCCAACGGGCTGACGAGCCTTGGACCTGCACCTGCGCGCCATGAGAGGTACTCTACCTGTTCTAATTACATTTTGGCAGTCCACGCGGCACCCCTTTACACTGACCTGCTCCCTGCTGACGAGAGGCAACTACCTCGAAACACGTGTCCAGGGATGGCTAATGCGACACATACTTTTCTACATACACCGTGGCATAGGCGTACTCGCCGTCACCACTACATTGACCACAGTTCCTTGGGGCAACTTGCTGGTGTGACGAGCAGAGTGCGACCAACTTTTGATTAACCTTATGTAGAAGTCTTAGAAGAGGATGGTTGTACCCCCAAAAGAAAATTAGATCTTTTGAGACATTGTTTAGGTGGTCAAGGGATTAAGGAATTTGACAATTTACCTCCTCTAGAGAGTACAGAAGGAGTAAATGTTTTTGAAGTTGCTGTTAAGAAAATGAGCATCAGGTTTGGGAAGAAAACCAATGTGGTGATGGAAAGATTCAAATTTTACTCTCGCGCTCAAAAAGAAGATGAGTCAATTGAAAGTTATGTATCTGCCCTACGTTCCTTAGCAGGCTCATGTGCATTCGATACCATTAATTACGAGCAAGTATTAAGAGATCAAATAATGATGAAGTCAAAAAGTAAGAAGATACAAGAACGATTGTGGTTAGGCACGGAATCGTCACTAAGTGCTGTAGTTAATATTGCCAAAGGCATTGAACAGTCTGAAAAGTTTGTTAATGAGATCAGAGGCCAACCTCATGTTTGTAATACAAAGGTACAAGATCCCGTAGCTGAGGTATCCCTTGTTAAAAATCAATTCACAACAAAAAGACTGCAGTTTGCCAATAGAAAGGATTTTAGTTTTAAAGACAATGAATTCAACAATAGAAGAAACCCTGTTATATGTTACAGATGTGGCAGTTTCGACCACGTTGGCAACTACAAAGGGTGTCCTGCTGGGAGTAAAATTTGCATTAAGTGTAAGAAAACAGGCCATTTTGGGAAAATGTGTAGGTCAATACAGAAGATTAATTGTGTAACATGTGAAGAGGAAGACATTTCCACGGAATTCAATGAATTCAATTGTATCTCTTGTGTATGTGAAAGTAATTGTAAAGGTTTTCCATCTGGTACAATATTAATTGATGGGAAAGAGGTGTTAATGATTATAGATTCTTGTGCATGGTACTCCATTATAGGCAAGGATCTATTAAAAAAATTGTGGGGCAGCAAACAATTGTTACCCCCAGATATAAAACCAGGTAGTTATTCAGGACACAAAATTGATCTGGAGGGTTTCATTTGGGTAGATTTTGCATTTAAAGGAGAAAAAAGTAAAGGTAAATTGTATGTTGCGACCAAGGGAGTATCCATATTAGGATGGCCACACCAACAGGTGTTGGGGATCAAATTGGATCCCAATGCCTCGCCGCCTGTGTATAGTGTTTCTGCAGATAATGAGGCATTTGTACAAAACATTAAAAACTCGTATCCTACAGTATTTCAGGATACTCCCGGAAAATACATAGATTTTAAACATAAGATCATCCTTAAAGATTCCGCGGTAGCAGTAAGACACAAAGTCTGCAATGTGCCTTTGACTTACTGTACCAAATTGAAAGATATATTAGCCGATCTAGTGTCTAGGAGTGTGATTGAACCTATAGAATCTTCCCCATGGGTTTCTCCGGTAGTTCTTTCACTAAAAAGTAACGGGGATCTGCGTCTGTGTGTTGACTTACGCAGCTTAAATAAGGAGATCTGGATAGACAGACATCCTTTGCCCAACATAAATGAGTTGATCTCAACTCTCTCTGGTGCATGTGTGTTTTCTACAGTGGATTTGGCTAGTGCGTACCACCAAATTATGTTACACGAAGAATCCAAATCGCTAACAGCATTTATTACACCCGAAGGTATGTTCCAATTTCTACGAATGCCCTTTGGGTTAGCTAGTACAGCTTCAGTCTTTCAGAGGATCATGAAAGAGGTGTTGGAAGGTTGTCCTGGTGCGATTGCGTTTCAAGACGACATCTTAATTTTTGGGAGAAATTTTGAAGAACATGACTCTAATCTAAAAAAGGTCTTAGATAGCATACAAAAGAAAGGTCTAACGCTAAAATTCTCTAAATGTAGGTTCAAGAAAAATAGTGTTGAATATTTGGGACATGAAATATCAAGCGAAGGGATCAAGCCAAAATTAGACCATGTGATTAGTGTTCAGAAGGCACCGGCACCTACCACGAAAGAGCAGTTACTATCTTTTCTAGGTTTAACTGAATTCTATAGTAAATTTGTGAAGAATTATTCTTCAAAAGTATTCCCTTTACGTGAATTATTGAAGAAAAATGCGAAATTTGTTTGGGGTGAGTAGCAAAATCTAGCTTTTGGAGTTTAAAAAAATGATATCAGCTCTACTCCTTTCTTGAGACCTTTTGAAATTGGTGGAGAATGTATAGTAGCGGTGGACGCAAGCAGCACGGGTTTAGTGGCGGTGCTTATGCAAAAGAATTTTGGAGAAGAGTTTGTAGTATCTTATGCCTCTAGGTCACTGCGGGGGGCGGAATATAACTATTCCACGATTGAGAGGGAGTTGCTTGCTTGCACTTGGGCTGCCCAACATTTTAGACAATTTTTGTGGGGGGCGAAGTTTCAATTGAGGACAGACCATAAACCCCTGTTCAACATGTTAGCAGCAGGAGGTGGCAGAACACTTACGGCACGTTTGGCAAGATTAGCTGCTAAATTGCAAGAATATCAATGTTCTGTGGTGTACATCCCTGGCCGAATGAATGTACATGCTGACTGTATGTGGTGACTTTCTTTGCCTTTGTCTGATGTTCCAAAGCTGGATAGGGACAAAGAAGAATGTGACGTAGCTTATACTATGGAGGATGTTAATTATGGTGTAAGTTCGGATACCATTTCTGAGGAACTGTGGGCAAAGGCAATGTCTAATGATGTGACACTGAACAGTGTGATAAAATATTTGCGAGTTTGTTGGCCGGAAGAGAGAAAGTTGCATGAAGAAATCAGTTTGTTTCTTAAAATTAGGGATGAACTTATGTTCTCACATGGTTTTGTAACCAGGGGTGATAAAATAGTTCCCCCGCAAGGAATCAGAGATAGTTTGATCAATTTATCTCATGAAGGACATTTGGGCATGTCCTGCACTAAATGACGCTTAAGGGAATTTTATTGGTGGCCTTGCATTGATGGGTTAGAGATTGTGCCCAATGTTCTAAAAATGATAAGTCAGTCAAACCTTTATCGGTGGATGATTCTCCCATTGAATATTCGCAAGGACCATGGAGGAAATTGGGTGTTGACATAATTGGCCCTTTGTGTCTTACGCCTGTGAAACATGTTTTCACTCTAGTTTTGGTAGATTATTTCTCAAAATGGCCAGAGGTCAAAATCGTAGACAAAATTACCTCGTCTCAAGTTATAGAGTTTTTGGACAATATTTTCAGTAGGGAAGGTTTGCCTGCTAAACTTGTTTCTGATAATGGCCCACAATTTGGTAGCAAAGAGCTAGAACTGTTTTTAAATAAATGTGGTATAGTCCACAAGAGAGTTTCTAATTACAACCCTATGGCTAATGGTCAAGTTGAACGGTTCAACAGGGTGGTAAAAGAATCCATACAATTAACTATTAAGAGTAACATGGATTGGAGAAAAGCTTCGAGAGCCACTTTGCTTACGTACATCTCCTCATTCTGTAACTGGTTGCTCTCCTTTTGAAATGTTGAGGGGAAGAAAAGCTAGTTCAAAGCTCAGGCCTTGGTGGGTAAAAACTAATAATCTTAATGATCCTATGTTGGATCTTAAAGTAGTCAGAGAACGTGTACTAAAATATCAAGACAAAATGCGAAGAGAGAATTGTAAAAGTCGTTCTTCTAATCATAAAATTAGAGTGGGTGATTTGGTACGAGTTAAGTTTGGGTGTCCTGACAAAAAATTGTCTAAATGGTCTGATCCCCTCAAAGTAATTGAGCTTTTAGCAAGGCTGTCAGAGTACAAGGTGGGAAAATTTGGAACTTCAGACGGGTGTTAGTGTATAGGTCTAACAATAACTTTAGCAAATTAAATACTATGCCCCAAAAGGATATGGTAATTAATGAGAACAAGGAGGATTTTCAAATTTTTTTAGACGCTTTTGATGGCCCTTATTCTGGACCGGATCTTTGTGTTCCTTCTTCTAATGTTCAAAGTACGTGTGAGACTACTGCTGAGTCAACTCCAATTCCGGTTAGTGATGTAACACAAAGTATTTCTCCTTTTGTGAGTCAAAATGTTGTACCTGGGCTCTTCGACTACTTCAATGACCTGGCGTTATCCACAAAAAAGTGGCTCCAATAGTGACAAGTACGCCATATATTTACAAGGGAAGCAATACTTCGATAGTTGTAACAAACAGGGGGCAAATAACCCATTTTACTTACCAAAATTTCAAAGAACAAATAGTGTCACGGAAAACGTGATATTTAACGTACCTCTTGTATAACCCACTAACAGTGCACTTATCTATAGCACTCCTAGGGTGGCTCGCTAGTTCTACTTAGCCCAGTTTCAATACAAAATTATTTTCACGAAAAACAATATTTAACACGACTCTAGTATAGCCGACTACGGCTGTGCTTACCTGTAGCAGGGGAATCAATTTACACCCACAGCACAGCCATGACTTACTGGCAGAAACGCGACTCGAAGGAAAACCGCAACCTATAAGTAGTCCGTCCTCAATTGTAAAAACGGCGCGAAAGATGAAAAAATGCGTCACTTTCATCACTATCAAAATAGGACTAGTGCATATCTTGATGAAAGGCGCCATCTTGTAACGTATATAGTTTTTCATATGTTTAAACCCCGTTAAACAAGACTTGGCGCTGTCAATCAAAATATCAAACAACAATGCTGAATAAATTAGTTTATATTTTTACAGACGGTCAACCCTTTCGCACATCGCATACTATTACGATCCCTTCATGCGCCCAACATGTAGGGCTACAAACCAGACAAGAATTTCAGATATTGCTCGCATAACTATCTCTCCACAATTTAAAGGAAGAATATTGATTCCTCATAGAAGATAACAAAAGGAGAAACAAACGAGCCTATACAGTCTGCCATTCATCTATGTTGTAAACGGAATTATATGAGTGATGATAGTACACAAATTACCTTATGCTAGCAAAGTGTCTTCCATAATTTTGCCAATAAGACCAAAAGGCAAAAATAAAAAGTTGTATTGAAAAAGACGCTTAATAATGGAACCATTACAAATAATGTCATCACTTGGGTCCCTAAGGAAACTAATTTATTCTCTAGACTTATCAATATTCATAAGAAAAAATTATATCAATCAATACAAAAACCTGATTACGTATGATAGATTTAGAAGTAGGCAAAATCAAGACTTAGTAATATGCCAAACTATATCTTCATTTAGCCCGTCTTTCACACTATTTAGTTGGAAAATCCAAAACGTTTCTCGTTTCTTACGTGTGATTTCTACTGATTGACCTGCTTTACTCAAGACTTTTTCTATAATACACCATTTCACATCTTTCTCTGAATGTTGCTTAGCCATGAAATGCTGTACTAATGGTGCCAAGCACTTCCCAGTTCTTATCGCAGATTTGTGCTCGCTAAATCTAATGCGAAATTCGCGTCCAGTCTCACCAATGTACGCCAGGCCACATGGGCAGAATAGTATATACATAATATTGCTGCTCCTACAGTTTGTAAGATGCCTGAGTTTTACATTCTTATTCTTATAACTCAAGGATTCAGTGACTAATGCTGCCTCACAGGCGTGGCATGACCCACATTTGTGATTCCCTAATATCAAAGGTAGTCCAGCAATGGTAGTCTAACGCTGAGTTTTAGGGACTTTCTGTCTTGTGTGGACCAGGAGGTCCTTTAAATTACGATTCCTCCTGTATGCCACCAAGGGTTGTTTAAGTTCGATCCCATTTTCATCAGTGTTTTAGATCCTCCAATTCTTATTAAGCACAATTCAGTGAAGAGTGATTAATAACACAAGTAACCTGCTCGCGTGGTACGTGATTAGTGCCTTGTAAAAGAGCATCACGGTTATAATATTTCGCTCTTTTATATGCATGTCTAATAAGACGACGCAGATAGCCACGGTCTAGTAATCGTTTTTTCAGGGCATCTCCATGTTTATGGAAGTCCACTTTGTTCGTACAATTACGATGAACATGGAGGAACTCCCCAAAGGGGATTGAATCCTTCTGGCAAGTTGGATGAAAACTATGGTACTGCAAAATCGTGTTCTTGGCTGTTGGCTTCCTGAATAAATTACCCTGTAAAGTACCATCAGATCCAAAATTTACAATGTCTAAAAATTCCACCTGTGTGGAGTCAACTTTTGCAGTAAATTTCAAATTTTTGTCACTAGCATTAAGCCAGAGCAAATACTCCGCAAGAGTCTCAGCGTCTCCTCTACAAATAAAAAAAATATCATCAATAAAACTCTTCCAAACAAAAACATTCTCAAAAAATGGTGCTGCTTTGTTAAAAACATTTCTTAGCTCCCACTCACCCATATAGGTGTTCGCTACGCTCGGCGCGCAGGAAACACCCATACTGGTGCCCTTGATCTGCTGATATAGGGATCCATTAAAATCAAAGAAATTGTTCAATAGATCTATTTCTAAACATTGTAAGATGAAACCATCCGGTATCTCTCCTGGGGATCGCTGAAGCAAGGATGCTACCGCTTGTAATGCTTGACACTGAGGAATATTCGTGTATAATGCCTCAATGTCAAGCATTACTAACATTTCAGTATCTGGATTGTAGGGTGACCCCTCTACTTTGTTGATGACATCGCCCGTGTCACGAACAAAAGAGGCATAGCTCTGTGCGAGAGGACAAAGATAAGAATCCACATATTTTGATAGAGGCTCCGTACTTGAGCCTATAGTCAAAATATTAGGACGCAATGGCGGATTATCCACATTTTTATGCATTTTTGGTAGACCATACAATGCTGGAGTTATAGAACGTGACTTATTAGAAAAACTATACTATTCTTCACAGATGAATCCATCTTCAAATACTGCATGTGTAATTTCTTGAATGTGTACAACCAATCTCGTGAGTTGTCTCAGATGTGACCTCTTTCTCCTTTTGTTATCCTTTTGTTATCTTCCATGAGGAATCAATCTTCTTCCTTTAAATTGTGGAGAGATAGTTATGCGATCAATATCTGAAATTCTTGTCTGGTTTGTAGCCCTACATGTTGGGCGCATTAAGGGATCGTAATAGCATGCGACGTGCGAAGGGGTTGACCGTCTGTAGAAATATAAATTAATTTATTCAGCATTGTAGTTTGATATTTTGATTGACAGCGCCAAGTCTTGTTTAACTGGGTTTAAACATAAGAAAAACTATATATGTTACAAGATGGCGCCTTTCATCAAGATATGCAGTAGTCCTGTTTCGATAGTGATGAACCTGACGCATTTTTCATCTTTCGTGCCGTTTTTACAATTGAGGACGGACTACTTATAGGTTGCGGTTTCTCTTTGAGTTGCGTTTCTGCCAGTAAGACATGGCTGTGCTGTGGGTGTAGATTGATTTCCCTGCTACAGGTAAGCACATCCGTAGTCGGCTATACTAGAGTTGTGTTAAATATTGTTTTTCGTGAAAATAATTTTTTATTGAAACTGGGCTAAGTAGAACGAGCGAGCCGCCCTATGAGTGCTATAGATAAGTGCACTTTTAGTGGGTTATACAAGAGGTACGTTAAATATCGCGTTTTTCGTGGCACTAGTAGTTCTTTGAAATTTTGGTAAGTAAATGGGTTATTTGCCCCTTGTTTGTTACAACTATCGAAGTATTGCTTCCCTTATAAATATATGGTGTACTTGTCACTATTGGAACCACTTTTTGTGGATAACGGGAGGTCATCATTTTGGGGCTCCACTGATAAGTTTAAACATTGCGAGAGGCGCACTCTTTGTGTAACTACACGCATTAATGGGAGATTTGTGAGCGTGACTTTAGCCACTACAACAGCCGTTATATATTTCAGAACGTATTGGCTCTCTGGGTGAGCAGTAGTGGCCTTTAAACATACTTAGGACTTTGCTAGATGGTTTATTCCAGTTATACCGGGTACTTAAGAATCATAAGAATACAGCAGGTAAGTGCCTGTATGAGTACTTTAGGAATTTGTTCACTCTTTTCCAGTGAGGAAGTTTCTGTGCATTATAAAGTAACTGCGAACCCTATATATCAAAATTTAGACGACAGATTGATGGAGAGGAGTTAAACTAAGTCTTCCTCGTAGATCATTTTTTGACACATCTTCTCGGTTCTTATTCTTTCAAATGTTTTTGTTTGGATTGTATTGGTTATTTTTGGCAGTAACCTTACCGTTTGGATTCCTCGCTGAATCATTACAATGTCTCTCTCTGTTTAGAATACACTGTCCCTATTGTACACAGGCCTATTTGAAGAAAAATTTAAGTCTATAAATTGGTCATTATACGAAGAGTTTTCTCAGGTAAGAGAGTTCTGTCTGATACTATACAATATTCGTCTAGAGTGTCCTTTGATATTATTATTTATACCTATGAAATTCTCTGTTTATACAGGGAAAAAAAACAGACAAGTATTCAAACTTGTAAGCACAACAACTGATTGATGGCCATTGGCCTTGTACACTTTTCCCTTCTTGTGTGTTGTAAGTATCTATATGTATATTATTATGAATAGGTTGGTTAATTCTATAGGTTACACTTGGATAACTAGGGTAGTAGGGTCTGTCACACTTTTTCTTGGGTCTTAGGGAGTTTTTAAATAATGCTGATGGGTTTAAGGTACTATTAGACTGCACAGTGGTGGTTTCTGTCTTGTGCTAAATCAATTTATTTATTTATTTTTCTCTTTGTCTTTCTTTTTTCACCTGACTTATATCATTTATTTATTTTTGGAAAATATGATCTTGATACCCCGACTGGTAAGTATTGGGGTTGAGAGAATCTGGTAGTGTGGGCCTTACTGTTTGTCAGGCTTGTTATATGTTCTTAGAGAAATTGTTTTTTTCTCTTTTATTAAAAATTGTTTTTGTGGTCCAATCAATAAATGAAAGATATGTTATGGGCTCATAACAGTGACACTTTATATGTTGTTTCAGGTTCCCTGGTTGTTATGAGAGTTATGTGGATATCTGGAAAGGTCCTGATGAAGGTGGTTTAATTACTCTTCCTACACCACCGAAACGCGCGTCGACCGTTTGTTCAGATTGGCCTTCCCCCTTTTTTGAGCATAAGATCCAATCTGGTCGTGGAGATCTTTTCACCATCTATAATCTCCCCCTTATTTAGATGCAATTTGTATGGAGTTTGTGTGAGTCTGAATGTGTTTGATTGGTTTGTGTGAAATTGATGTACTTATGTGTTTTCCAGGGTTCTGTTTTGTCAAATAATTTTATACATGAAAATATGTACTGCACATATTTGATGTACTAACAGAATTGATGTTTCATTCTGTTATGTATCTGGTTTTGGAAAATGATTTTTTTTTTTAATTGAAAAAAACGAAGGAACAAATATATAAAATGTTATGAAGTATATCAAGAAATGAAATAATAAAAGAAATGAGAACTGAAATTTAACTATTGAGTGTCAATGATATGATTTAATGTGTTATTGAGCCCATTGGTGATTAAATCCTTAGTGGAATCAATAGATAGGCCATGAGGGAGTGCATCTAGTACCATCATAGAAAGTGGCATCACAAGCCACGACTTTACAGGAAGTGGCATCACAAGAAGTGACATCAGATCTAAAGCCCTCTCATATATGTTTAGCATGTCAATCATGGGTACGTTTGAGTGCATTGTGAGGATAATAGCACCATTAGCTATGGAAGATGATATGCGACTTCTACACCTTGCAATCCCTCAGTTTTATATAACACATCGTGTACATTCATTTACAAACGTATATAATTCATTTAACATGTAATATGCACGTGTTGATGTAAAGCGCTCTGACACCCTGCATTGCAATGAGTAAGGCTATACAAGAAGAAATAGTGGTACTTAAATTATTTCAACACCTCCTCAGGGTAACTAAGCTCTATATAAATGCAATTTGCTTTGTGTAAATACTGGGAAAGACCAACAAATCTGATATTCTTACAGTGCATGCATATCTCCTAAACAAGGACTGAACAAAGTGAAAAACTGCCTCTCTTAAGTATGGGTGAAGTGCTTACACGGTGTGAGCCTTTGTTTCCCCTCCACTTCATTTGCATCAGGTGTGAGGCTGCTGACTGCTCCAATGCCAAGAGACTCGAACAAAAGGAGGCCTGATGACCCCTCAAATTCGGCTTTTGTTATGGGCCCAGCAGGAGTCTTAAAAACAGAAAGCCCTGTCCCCGCCTGCACGTTGCTGTGGGAGGAAAGCAGACAATGTGCAGGCGCTGCTGAAAGTGTCCTGGTGTTTGGAAATGACACTGGGACGAGTTCAGCACATTATTCAGTGGGGGCCCAAATTCTTGGCAGGGTGGACGGCGTTCACCCTGTGAAAAAAGTGGGTAGACGCCGTCCACCCGTGTGTACCCCCGACTGTATACTAGATACAAAAATATGTCTATTGTCCCCATAGAGGGCCAAAACATGACAATAATTATCGTACATAAGGAGGTCTTGGTTCTGATTGATGAACAAGTCAATAAACAATCAAAAACTGTCAGGTCATAACAGCTGCACATTCAGTAGCAGTGAGCTAGGAGTGGTGAATATGTGGGCCGACCCCCAATAGCAGACTCCGCGTCTACGGGGGCTTATGCAGTTTATCAGATAGTACATCAGATCGTGACTCATATGTTAACAATCGTGAGGGGGTGCCTAGTTCAGTGAGAGGGCAAACCAGTGAGTAGCGCAGGGCGTCAGAATACCCGGACGGGTAACCAGTCTACTAAGGATTCTCTCTGTCCTTGAGGGCCTCTGCAAGTTCATGCAGTTCATGGAGCAGTGTGTCCCATTCCATTGCTATGAGGACCTTGCAAAGGTCACAGGCTTCCTCTTGTTAATGGGCCACGGATTCAACTTTGCCCCATTTGAGAGTCGCTGCACACGTCCATCTACTCACCTTAGCATGGGACCTGAAGTCCTTCTCTTCCCAAGGTGCTTGGATCAAGATCGTTTCCTTAGTGAAATGTGGGGTCTGACGGGTATTTCCTCCCTAGGATATGAGGATCTAAAACGTCTCCATCATGAAGCACAAGTTCTTTAGGTCAGCTCCTCACTGTGGCAAAGGGACTGAACGAAGGCTGTTTCCTGACTGAGGCTTGGTCTAAAGAGTCTTCACTCTGAGGTGGGACAATCCATGGAGTCATCTCCTTGACATGTGGAGAAACTAGCCTCATCTTTGTGGAGACATGGGACCCTAAGGGCATCCTCGTGATCAGGTTGAGAGTAATAAGGTACAGAACTCTGAGAATGCTTCCTCACTAAGGCATGCCAAAGATCAGGATCTCACTGAGGAGCTGGGTCCTAAGGCTGTCTCTTATGGAGCCATAGGGTGTAATTGTTGTCTTCTCTTTGAGACAGGACATTCCAGGTACATCTCCTCTTTGAGGTGTCGGGCATGGGGTCCACGTGCTCATTGGTTATGTCTATGTACTAAGTTGACTCCTCTCTAAGACAGAGTCCTAAGGATGTCGATGCATCAAGCATGGGTTTTGAAGGCCCTCTTGTGTGGCCTGTGACCGTCTCTCGCCTCTAAGAGACATGCAGGTTGAACACCCTCCATTCACAGAGGTATGGTTTCTGAAGGCATTAACATGCTGCGGGGCCACATGAACTCCCCACCTCAGCAGCTTGAGCAGGGGAGGTGCCACTGGGCACTTCTATGTATTTGTACATGCACTTAAATTGTTGTCTATGGCTCCTTTGACTTTTAAACACATAAATGCCACCTCTTGTGTTGGAAGGGAGGGATGGGGAAGAATGGAAAGAAAGGTATGGCAAAGAGGGGTAGAAGAGAGGGTAGATGGATAGAGAGATGGGTGTTTGTATGCGGACATGGATGGAAGTATGACTAGAAGGCGGTATGAAGAAATGGATAGATGGAGAGAAGGATGGATGATGGATGGATGATCAAAAGGGTGTATGAATGCAGAGAAGGACGGTTAGAGACAAGCGTTATTGAAAAGAAGGACAGATCTGTCAGCAGCATTTGATACTGTGCCCCATCCCATTCTGATCCAACGTATGCTTGAGATGTGACTACACGGTACTGCACTGAACTTGCTAAAAGACTTCCTTAAGGACTGGACTCAAAAAATCACGCTTCGTCCTTTCCAATCTAAGACTCTATCCTAGGGAGGGGAGAGCCTCAGGGCTCAGCTTTGAGGCCCACACTTTTGAATGTCTATGTCTCCCTTCTGGCTCAGCTGGTCAAGCCTTTCGGTTTTGAAATACTTCCACTGACGACACACAATTGATTATTGCTCTTAGACCCGAGGTAAAGAAGGTTAAAACCCGTTTCACCACATGTATGAGAAAAATTGCCAAGTAGATGTCCTTAAACTGTCTTCAGCTGAACAGGGAAAAGACAGAGATTGTACTGTTTAGAAAAGCATAGTCTCTACGGACATCGGGTTTGTAGTCAACGGAACTTGGCCTGGCGCCCTTCCCCCAGAAATATATTAAGTAATCTGGGTTCCGATAGATAACAAACTATCTATGAAAGAGCAAGTCACCGCCACTTGTGGCTCGTGTTTTGGGATAATGCGCCTCCTTAAGAAAATATTCCAGTGGCTCCTGGTGTCCTCCCGGAAGACCCTAGTCCAGGCACTTATAATTAGTTAACTGGACTATGTCAATGCACTACTTGAAGCATCCAACGAATCTCTTATATCTAAACTACAGGTAGTACAGAACACAGGCGCCCGACTTGTAAACAAACACTCCATCTGCCCCCTCCTTAGGTCCCTGCACAGGTTGCCATAAAGAAAAGAGCAATCTTTAAACTACCCTGACCTTCAAAGTGAGGTCAGGAAGGGGTCCCCATTATCTGCAGGACAGACTAGTTCCCTATTGCCCTCTAAGAAACCTTAGATCTAGCAATCAGCTTCTGCTTCAAGCACAACGTATTCAAACTTTAAATACGGTGGTCACCCTATTTCATACCCATGCCCGGCTCCATCCCACTGGAACCAGCTCCCCTTTTACATCAGGGATTGCACTGAGTTTTTAAGTTTTAAAAAGCATCTAAAGACCTGGCTCTTTTAATGGCACAGAGCTGCTGTCCGGCTACCAAGCGCGGAGAGGCCCTTCCGAGGATGAGTCGTGCACTGTACTAAATTCCAAAAATAAACACAAACATTATCAATGGATGGTCAGAAAAGTATGATGTACGGATGGATGTAAGGAGGGAGGAAGAAAAAGACAATCAAGGATGGCGAGGAGGATGGATGGATAAAAAGAAAGGATGGAGACACGGATGAATGAACGGACAATGCATGGAAAACAACAGCAAGAATAGACCGATGGATGGATGCGTATATAATGGATGGGTGCTAAAAGCACAGAGAGGAGGGAAAGCAATTTAGAAAAGGGAGAAAGATGGCGCGAGAGAAGGAAGAAGGAAAGACAGAAAGAAAGACGGCGATAGAGAAGGGGGTATTGCGGGGAGCAGTGGCTCAAATGACTGAAAGGCTCATTTCACTCACTCTCTAAGTTCCATTTGGGACATGGGTGCTTGGGGTTTAAGCTGATAACTGCCATATACACACTGAGCTGCACAGTAGGTGAATTAATGTATAGCGGTTTTACTGATATTGGGACGCACACACGCATGCATGCAGACTCACAATCACCCATCTACTCCCCTCTAATGCTTCTCAACAGGATCAGAAATCTGTTACTCCCGGTTGCATCCAGACGTCTGCAGCAGGTGCAATAATCCATTGAGCTGTCTTACTGAGACATCTGTGACGGGATGCTCATTTCTCTGAGCTAACATATATTCTTTGAAACTGCAGCATCTACTCAGCACATGAGCAGCAGGTGCATGCAGCTCACTCTGCTCACCGCTTTATATGAATAACCACGTGGAATTGAAGTAACTTGGTTAGCACGTTTGAAATTAATTACTCTGGCATGCTATCAGCAAAACGTTATATCACCTCCGAAGGGTGGGTTGGCTCATTCGGGATTGAAACAGAGCACCTGCAGGCCAAGCAGATGTCTGCACTGACCGGCTGAACTTTCCTACCAGCGAGGAGGACACTCTACCACTCCCCATTCAAATATAGGGGAGCCAAAATTACCCAAACGTATTGGGAGGAGTGCTTAATTTGAGTCAGTGGTTTTCGGTGCTAGGCACTGGCACTTAATTGTCAACACCAGCTCTAGTGAAATTCCACCGCAAGGTTGCGCTGTCTGCCTTATTTTGAGATGAGCACAACAACAGGGTTCAATAAGTCAATATGCATTAAAGAAGAACATTACCTGCCACTCACGCCATTATTACAGCTTTAGATGGGAAAGAATAGGCTGAATTCTCACACTTGTTGGAGTGCGATGGTTAGTAGTTCAATTAGTTCTGCTATTGCCAGTGCTGGCAGGAGCAATGGGTAGTGTAGGCTGCAGTGACCTCACGAGAAAGGGCCTGGCACGGGAGGGTCTTCCTGCTACGGTACTGGTGCAAAGTTTACTTTGGGCAGAGGCACCTTGTGGGAGCTCTGTGGACTTCTCTGTATTAAGAATGCAGTATATGGTACACGATTGGATAGATGTACTTTGTTAGACATTTGCGAGAGCTGACTAGTGGATTAGCAATGCATGGTGGAGGCCAGGGAAGAGTTGCTTTTGGAAGGTCCAGATATGCTCTGCGCAGAGATGGCTGCACCTGCGATAGTTCAGGACAGAGATGCATTCTGTGAGGTCTGTGGCCAGCTCTGTTATTGGGATAGCATTGTAACTCGAGGTAGGGTAGAGGGGAATTGTGCAAGCTCTGTGTGTGTGTCCCCGTAATGGGAAATCACTACAAGGGCCAAATCAGTGTGGGTGTCTTGGTACTGGGGAGTGACTTGCCTGTTCATGCTAGGATAGAGTAGCATTGTGGGCCACACAATCAGGCCTCTGCAGCATGTGCCATAACTCACTGATCCATCTTATTAGAAATAGAATCTGGAACTAAATCTGTTAGAGTGAAATTTCTGCAGCAAGTGCATGTACTGTCTCAGCATTCACACTGGGATCAGAATCTGTGGTCACTAGCCATAACTCATAGTGCCAAGGAGAATGGTGCAGTCTCTACCCCAGAGAACGTATTTCAGAAGTTCCTTGGGAGGTCGGCGAAGGCCTTGATTGAGGCACCTTTGGTGAAAACTCGAGACTCGTGGGCCCTTCATAATGCCCAAACATGCAGTGGATGCCATACTGGCCCAAACCAATGAAAAAGAGTGAAAGCACCCTGTAGGCTGCGTCAGCCACTGGTTGCTACCCAGACAGCACCATTGGTCAGCAACTGAGAATGAGTATGGTTTAAACTTGTTCCGTCCCTATATTTTTGAGATGAGATTCATTCTTCTGACTGATCACATGCTACTGAAGAGTCTAATGCTAATGAAATGTGACCTGCTGAAGCTTTGGTGGGACTTAAACCTCACCGTGTCGCACAGGGGTGGATGTTTCAAGGGGTATGTTGGTGGCTTTCGTGACATTTCACCAGATTAATTATTCCCTAATCCCTAGTCCAATCTGTAACAACTGGATGGTGAGAACAAATATCCAGGGATGTGTGTCCAGGTTATGTGTTCCTTTGTTTTCCACTGAAAAGTTGTCTACTTTGATTTTTTACTTTCTGGCCTGTGGCCTGATAGTGCAGGCTTTAGCACTAAATGATTATTAGCTAATCTGCAGGCATGGCTCAGAATGGGGGCACTATAAGTGTTCTCACTCTTAACTCATGTGAACAATCCTATTAGCCTGCTTACGACTGCAGTCTTCATGAGTTTGGATGTACCCTTTTCACTGTACCCCTAAGGACAAGCTTTATTGAAATACTCCTCCCTTCCTTGAATAAAATGTATTGTATTGTATTGTATTGTATAAAATATTTGTATTCTATTGGCTCACCACAACTACTGTGTAGAAAATCCGCCTTTTCTGCATGGTCACCTGAAATTGTTTGACTTTTGCTAGACTCTATATTTTTGCTATCTTTAGAACTCTATGCACTTTAATTCTGCTGACCAGTGGCAATATGCCTGCACTCCCCCTTCCACATGGTCAAATAGGCATATTCTTAATTGGTATATTTAATCTACGTATATGTCCCTATTATATGGTACAAAATGTACCCGAGCCACTAACCTAAATGTAGTGGACAGCAGCACCTATTGTGCCATCCACTACAGTGACAGTGTAAAACATGGCTTCAAGTCTACCATTGTAGCGTGACTGTGCCAGTTTAAAGACTGAAATTAGACCTGTCAAAATAAATCCTTTTGACAAGGGAAAACAGTGCTTCAAATTGTTAATAAGTTATCTCTATGTAGACCTTTGTAGTCCACAAGGCAGGATGCATGGTATTTAAAAGTAGGACATGTATACATTTAATGTTAACAAGTCCTCACAGTGACTAGCACACAAAAGCTGTTTTTCACTGTGGCAGGCCTCGCTGTCCTATGTGGAATACCAGAGTACAGATTAAAATCGTAATACTATACCTCGTGAATGGGCAGAGATGACTCCTCTGAATCTGACAGAATATATAGGGTGGGGGCTCGGAGCATCCTTTTTGAAATTACAGTGTCACATTGCGCTTGAATGTCAAATCCTGCTTGAGAGGTCTTCTGAGTTTACATAGTACACTATAAACACACTATGAAAGAAAGGGAAAAGGATGCCAAAAACTGCTTGTGTATCCTCTGTCTGGTTGCTCAAGGACCTGCTTTGTCCCATCAGACCTTAGTCTCTGGGTTTTATATATAACACTGGGGGCACACCTGAAAGGAAGTGAAAGAGAATGCCAAAACAGTTCTTGTGCATTCTCTGTCAGGTTGCCATAAAACCTCACATCTGTTCCGCCAGTCCTCTGTGTCTGGGTTTATTGTGGGTATAGTGACTCTGCCACACTGGACTTTAGTATTACATGTGGGAGGACACTAGGATTACAATAGTGCATCCCCCACACACATCCTGCCCCTCAGAGCCCAAGTTTATTGAGTCTGACGACTTTCCCCATTTTTAAAATGCCTAAAGTAGGTTGGGTTGGCCCCAGAAACCTTCCCCTTTGGTTAGGTCATGCCCAGGAGTACTTCCCACCCACTAGCTCATACCAGGTATAAATGTGGAGTCTCCAGGCACCCACTTCAGAACACTCCTGGACCTATAGAAGATCAGAAGAGAACTGAACCAGCTGTCTTGGGACCTGAAGAGAACCCTGTAGGATTGGACTTCCTCTCTGCTGTACACTGGACAAAGAAGTGGACCCCAAGTGTCATATGGTTGACCTGCTGTTAAAACTACAGGGACACAACAATCTACAAGAGAACTTTTTCTGTAACGGCCCATCTAACCAGTGGCAACTGGACCTAGACTTGACCCTGCGATTTTGCCACTGACTGACACCATATGTGTCTTTAAGTGCTTCCCCTTAGATCATGGAAGCTTTATAAGTGTACTTCTGTGCTGGATTGAGACTTGAAGGACTAAAGTTCAACGGTAAAATCTTTGATCAGGATGAACCAGGTTGGTGTATCCAGCCTGCACGTCATCACGGTCAGCATCAAATTGCGCCTAGGTCCCAGTCCACTGCAACCACTGATTATCATAGTCGCTTTATGCCTCTTAGCGTAGTTCCCACTTAAAGCTGTAAAAACGAATATCTCTGGTTCCTCTATTGGATTTTTGTCATTTTGTTTATTACATTTTATATTTTTCAAATTTGGTGTGGGATTTTTACTGTGTTGAATTTCGAATTTATTACGGTTTTGGTTTCAGAAATCCTTTACAAATTGCCTTACGTTAAGCCTGTTTCTCTGTGCCACAGCTATTAGGGGGTTGAGCTCAGGTTAATTTAGTGACTTTGAGGGTCCACCCTGACAAAGGTTGTGATTGTACCTTGAGGTGGGTGTTCACCTCCTCCCAAATATTAATCCAATTTCTTACATAGAGCATGTGGTAAAATTGTGTTAAGGTGTTGATGGCACCCATGTTCCAGGGATGCACACATGCAATACTCCCCCTAGAAAGGCCGTACATTGCACATGAGCATAAACCCACCTCAAGCCACTACCAATGTTTTGCTGAACCATTTAAGGAGTTTTTCTGATATCTAGGTTGCGGATAAAAAACAAATCCTGCAAACCCATGCTTGGTTGTCAGCGTGTGCCTGGGCTATAAGACCCTGTGCACCTCTTCCAGAGTGATCGAGTACTGGGCCTCTGCAGTCAAATGATGGGGTGACGCGACACCCTAAAACTCTGCTTGCCTGGACATGAAGCGTGCTCCGTGCATATTACATCTGTGAGCTCCTGCCTATGCATCCCTCATTGCCACCACGCTGGGCAAGGGTTCTACCCAGTAGCGGCTCCTCGAGGGAGTGCTGCGGGGCGGTGGGTTTGGGCGGGGGAGGGGTGGTAAACTACGGAATACGGCCAAACAGGAGGTAAGTAAAAAAATAAATATGTAAAATGAATTACACTGCGCATGCTGCAACGCCAAATGGCGATGCAGCGTGCGCAATGTAATTCGTTTTATTTATTTATTTATTTACTTACCTCCGTTCAGCCGTATTCCGTAGTTTACTACTCCCCACCCTGCCCCTCCCCCGCCCCACCGGCCCACCGCACTCCCTGGAGGAGCCGCCACTGGTTCTACCTGGTCCTTGACCAGTCATGCCTGTCTGTCAGAAGTGCCTATCCGCGGGCCGGAAGCTTCCCCATCACAGAGTTTACAGCAGGCTCGCCCTAGGACCAGCCCGCCCTACTTTTGAGACTGTGGAGCAAAACAGCTCTGTCTAGTGTCTCCTAAACTATGACCCTTCGGAGATTGTTCAGGGTCCACTCCTTACATCTCAGTTTTGTAAAACTGGTCACTAGTCTCTTTATGTGCTCACTGGCCACAGTCATCAAGACATCTGAGGAAACAGACTGTCACTTCCGCAACGCGAGGTCAATTCATTGAAGCTTTAACCACTCATCTGCTGACGCATTAGTCCCCGTTTTCCATATTCTCTGTTTATTCTCCTTGGGTTGAGTCCTATTTTTAGCTCAATCAGGGTATAGCAGGAAGCCGCGATATTATCTCTGCAGGAGGTCTCTGGGAGAGGGTTGATTGCCGAGTTATTTCACCGGTAATGGATTTGTGTGTAGTGGTGAAGAAGGTTGTCCTACAAGGATGAGTCTTCAGTTCCAGGGTTTGTATTTCACCTTGCACAATCAAAGCTGCAATATTTTTAAGACAGCGTCCCCGTCACCCGTCGAGATTATTCTGCAAATACATATTTATGAAAAAAGGCAGACTAGATTCCTCGTGTTCGGTATTCAAGGCATACAGAGCTCCTACAGTACCAGGCTGGCATCCTAATCCCTTAGTCATCATAAAGATGGCACTAACATCTGATTTGTGTTCCTATCTCCCACATCACATTTCATCTTTAGTTGTTCATCTCTAGTAAATATATACATTTCTGAGCATAGGCGCTACTAACCATCATTGTTTATGCTTTCTGGGTCTGCACGCGTCCTGTAAACTTGTTTTTATCAGTTAAGAATGTGAGAAATGTAAAACCCTCGATTGTGAGTGTTGGTATTTCACATTGAATAAGTGAGAATAAGCATTGTCAAAGTGTGTAGGAAGTAAGGTATCCGTATAGTAAGACATCTGCACGAATGCATACATCTGTCACTCTTTCCCTATGCACATTGTTGTAAGGGGTGTCATTCCACCCAAGTGAAGGGCGTTTTAAAAAGGTTGTTTAATGTAGCATCCAGTGGAAGCAGATATGTTTTTTGGGTGCGGGTTGTGTGTTATGGGCTGCAGGTGTTCAAGAGGGGCTCTGGCTAGTAACCCTCCTTCTACAATCAATAGGATGCTTCCCCTTCAACACCCACCAAAAGTAGATAGATAAAGTAAAGACATTAGATCCGTAAACCTCAGGCCGCATTAAACACAAGAGGCGGGTCCTTTGCCACAACTACTTCCGTTGGTCCTGGGAGATACTGAAGGAAGTCGGGTTCCTATTCAGAGGGAAAGAGACACCCTTCTTTGTGTGGGCTGTGGGCTGCCACAAGGCCCAATCAATAAACCCGCAAAGATGAACTGCTTTGTGTGAGAAACCCCTGGCTTCCATCAGCCCAGTGTGCCTGTGCAGCCAATGACTAACTATGGAGTTAGAAAATAAAGAACATACAAGGTTCAACTCAAGTTATTTAAAAGGGCAAACATCATTTAAGAAACATGTCACAAAGTGAAGACGATCAGATGAAGGGATGAACACGATGGTAATGTGGTCCATGTGGCTGTCATGGCCTGGGCACCCTCCGCAGTCACTCACGTGGACAGATTGAAGCTGGGGAGTTAGTCCCGCGGAAAACGCTTACTTTCAAACGAATAAACTTTGCTTGTGGCCATAGATATTCAGCGGAGGGGAAAGCGAGGAGACTGTAGCTGGGAAGGACTTCCCAAGGGTCAGGTAAGTTGAGCAGACATTTATGCTTTAGAATTGCATTCTTACCAAAACCCTAAGAACAGGAAACAGCATAAAACTGAAAAGACAGAAATTGTGTGTGTTTTTGGTAGGAGTTGGCAGGCTGCAAAAGTCATCTAGGCGGGAACTGTGTCTAAAGCCAATAGGTCCTCAGAATGGGGGTACTACCCCGCCCCCTTGAGGTCTTCAATTGATCTAGCGGGGGTGTCCGGGTCTGGAAAAGAGGAGCATTTATCATGCCACTGCCTTACAGAGGCAGCCATCATGCTTCAAGCTGTGCTGTGTTTACTGAAAGAAAACAGAGTGGCAGTGAGCCACTCTGCAATGAGCCATAGGTAATGTCGTTTTCACTCGTGTCCTGTATGGAAGTAGGTGTCAATGTGGGTGTGGAGGCAAGAGGATGACTACCCTCAACACTTTATTCAATGTGAATTATTTATTTATTATTTATAATCCTCTGCCTCAACTCTCTGCCTCATTTCAAACCTCTTTCTACTACCCTTTCCAATGCACTACCCTCTTTCTCACCCTATACCTCTCTCAATATATCCTCCACCTCCACTCTCTCACTCATCTCAAACCCTATTCCACTACTATGACCCGCAAAATAACCCTTTCTAAATACTTCTCTCCTCTACCCTACCTTGCATCATCACAAACATCTTTTACTTTTCAGATCGCCCAAACAAGCCTTTCCAAAACCTTCCCTTTGACTCTTCCCCCTACAACTCCCCTTTACTCATCCCAAACCTCCAGATACTTCTATAAACTCCCAAAAATTAAAATTTCTAGACCTTTCCCTCTTCCATCCCTCCACTATCCCTTTCAATTCAAATAACAGACTAACCTGATCACTGCTATAATTAATTTAATATTTGCCTGTACTAATTTACCACTAATCCTTGTTGGGTTCTGGAGTAGCGTGCTACTTGCGGAAAAATGCTTCAACACCTCATCAGGGATAACAAGCGCTATCAAAAAGGCAAACCATTCCCTCTTCTTTCCCTCCTCTATACTTTTCAATCCAAATAACAGACTAACATGTCCACTGCTCAAAATAATTTCATATTTACCTATACTAATTCACCACTAATACTTTTTGGGTTCCTGAGTAGCCTGCTACTCGCTGGCAAAAGCGCTCTGATGCCTCGTCAGGGGTAGGAAGTGCTATATAAATGCAATTACAATACAATACAATAATAAAGGATCACACTGTGGAGGAGCTTAATTTGTAAAAATCTATGCTGGGCCCTTGTCAGGAGTCCACTCCCACTTGAACCACCCATTGCCGCAGTCAGTGCTGCCAATTACAGTATCAACACAGCTACTAACCATCACACTCCTCCAAATTTGACAATTCTGACTATTTCTGGCACCCAACTCTATAAGAATGGGTTTCAGGGCAGGTATTGGTCATTTTTAATGTATGTAGGATTAAAATACTGTTGTTGTGCTAGTCTCCAAACAAGACAAACAGTGCCACCTCGTAGCAGACTGTTATAAGTGCCAGTGTTGCCAATTAAGTGCCATTCCCATGCACCGGAAACCACAGGCTCAAATTAAGCACTGCACTGTGGATATTTTTACATTTTCAGGGAGTCCAGGATGCCACTGGGATTTTAGCAAAGAAGTTGTTGATTTTATTTTTAAAGGGATAATTTAACACAATGGCAATGTATGAATTGGTAACTATGGTCAAAGCTGACAATTGTATAAAATAATTATGATAACTGTGTCTGCATTCTGATGTATTTTTTAAATTTTTTTATAAATGGGGGGTGGAGCATTAAAAAGTTTGAAGACCACTGATCTAAGGGCAGCGTTTTTCCACATGGTCTTGGAGCATTGATATCTTAAAGTAAACACCAGAAATCAATTTTCATTTGCCAGAGAGTTCCCACAACTCTGCGTTCAAGTATAATATGTATGTCCAGTTACAACTGATCCAACAGAATACTCCTAGGCAGGCACCAGTTCCTTTGTCTCTGGAACAATAATCCACAGAGGCAAGCAGGCGTGTATAATTCCAACTGTGTCACTGGAATTCCTCCATGTAGGCAACATAACACTCTGCACTCTCCTGCCTCAGGTGGAATTGTCCACCCACAGGGGAGAGCATGTTTCACTGGCAGAACACTCACTGTCTGTGTACTGTGGCTCAGCAACAGATTGGTATCACTAGTCTTGGAGCAAAATGCTGGAATTCAGAATTTTGCCAGAAACCAGGAAGCAATTGTCTCCAATAATCTGAAAAGGTTGCAGGAGTCTTTAGTGGATGAAGGGAAGTCGTCTCTCCTCTTCAGATCCAAGCAGCTCCTTCTTTGGAGCGGTGCAGTGGCAGCTGCTTCTTAACGGGGGTGGTGGGGCGGTGGGGGGACAAAAAAATAATCACTTACCTGCAAACTGGCCGCCGCCTCTCGGTCTTCTTCAGTCTACTCCAGAACCAGGAAGCACACAGGCTCCCAAACTCCCCTAGCCAAGGGACTTGGAGCCTGTGCATGTTCTCCACCCAGGCTGTGCAATACAACCAGGTGGAGAACATGCTAAATGTGCATGACTGTTTGGCCAGCCCAAGACGTCCGGCCACACCGTCATGCGCACTTAAGAGATCGCCCACCACTCCTCCCCCTACTCCTGTGATGGCCCAGCCCTGCCCCGTCCCGTACCTAAAATGTATACTAGCTGACCCAGGATGTAAAAAAAATGATAACATTGCGTTATTATAATTGTATTTTTCCTTTTTGAACTGCTCACAGAGCAGTGGGGCGACACTCCTCCGCCTTAGCAGAGGAGCCGCCGCTGGGAGCAGGTCTAGGAATAAAGCAGCCAGCCTTTGGTGGTGAGATCTAGACAACCCTGATTGCATTTTCAGGCTTCAGACTCTCAGTTTTGCAGAAAAATGAAGCACTTATTTAACTCTGAAGTTCCATGATATCAAAACTATCACCGGTTTCCATGTATCTAAAATCGAAAATGGTGAACCCCTGGCTAGGCTGTCTGGGGCTCCCTCCTGGCCCTCCCTTAGCACCTGCTGCAAGCTCATGTGAGCAAACACTTGATCCAGGTTCCACTGAGTATCCTGGTTCCCTTCCCTGAATGTGCTACAAGGCTCTGTTCAAACACAGGGTAACTCGTTGCTGCCTCAAGGGTTTTCTTTTTTCCCACTGTATCACCACTTCTGTGAAGTGCCATCAGACAGAAGGAGACAAAAACGAGAAATGTGTAGTGGTTTTAGAATACACTTCAGCCAAGCTCATGAAGCATGTATTAAACATTGTGGACTGCAAGTCAGGTGATAAGAATGTAAGTTCTCCCCTGGTATTTTCAGGCCAGTTTACCTATAAGCTGCAAATGTGGTCCTGGTAACACTTTACTATAAAAATAAGAGAAAGATTTATTATTCGCGCTCATTTTCTATCATAAAAATATTCCACGCAGTAGAGGGCGTTTAGAGAAACAACAAATCTAAATCCAAATGTTTGGCTTCAGGAGTAGTTGGAATAGATATCTCTTTCACTCCGGTAATCTGTGAACCGGCCTTGGGCCCTGAATTCAGCTAGCGGCTCTGACCAGAGTGACATTTACGCATTTTGGAAATAAAATCAATGTAAGCTACTTTTCACTAGTTCAATAAACTTTGAAGCCAGCATATCTCATTCACAGCCTCTGATGGGAAAGTGAAAAGCAACCACACATATGCATTTGCATACCTTCGCCATATGTAAGCGTGCAGTCGGTAATACAGGCATCTGGCAGGTATGGCAGAAAGTACACGCAGGGCCTTTAAATCTCAGTAGCCTAAAGGCGGCGTCTGCTGCAGGGCTGTGCTATACAAGTGGCTTCACTCATTCAACCATTCATTCTTTTATTTGCTTTCTTTATTATCCTCAAACTGCCATCCCTTATGTGCCCAATACCAATATGGGCAAGAGTTTTCATGGAAATGAATTTGAGACATGGGCACTTGTGGCATTAAGTGTATGTGGTGAAGGCAGCATGAACACAGGGCCCCTCACCCTCTGTCCTCCTACCTGGAGTCACAGTCGGATGTACTGCCAATGGGTGGAGAGCGATAGTTGGTGCTATGGGGTCTAGATGTCCTTGAGACTGGTGAAGAGGGCATTTGGCTGACATTGCATATTTTAATTAAAAACACAATTTACGGCGACCGCCTAACCTGTGGAAAGATTCAATAAGGTGCACTTTCTGTTCCCGAGACCTTTCAGATTCATTAGTGCTGTTCGTGTTTACTTGTTCCTCTTCCTTAATTTACTGTGCTAATACCTCACTCTTCGGTCGCCTTTGCAATTATGTTGTTACTTGCCAGCGCCAAGACGTTAAGCGAAAGAGCTTTTTATAGAACATAACATAACTTTGCATGACACGACATGACATAACATTGCTCCAGTGGGCTCTCGTCCAGGTGGTGTAAATTGCTAGGCGCAGGTGCAGGCGCTTTCTTTCTTTTCCTTGCATATGTTGCTTCCCTTTCTTCATCCCACATGTATGAGACTTCTGACTGCTCCCCTCTCACATCCCAGCCTCTCTCATTCCATCTCCCACTCGTGCATTGCATGAACACTGCCTTCCCCTGTGCCATGCTGTCCTCTGGCCTAGGCAGGGCTCTCCTCTCCTCTGTTGCCTGCCCAACCTCTGAATCTAATTGGGTCATGGCTTCCCTTTGGCTGGCTCTTCTTCTTGCATAGCCCTCATGTCCTTCTGGTTATGCACTTTCTCTCCCTCTCTTAACCTCCTACATCCATGAGGTCCTTCCGGTCTCTGTCTTTGGGTGCGGTCCTTCACATCTTGTCCCGACCCCCCTCCCTCCAGCAAGCCCTGGTGCCCGCGCGAATGGATGTCAATGAGCTGGTCCTTTTTCTTCTTCCAGGTGGAGGGTGGCGATGGGTGCAGCTGCAACATTGGCTTTGATGCTATCCTGGGTTGTGAGCAGTGCTGCTGTCTTCATGGATACCTTATTGCCAAGTCCTGTTGGCCCCGAGGTCAATGTGGCCCTGGTGTTCGGGGGCTCCTCCTACCAGCTGCAGATACGAGGCCACCTCACCTCCGAGAGCTTCCTGGACCTTCCCCTGGAAGTGAATCCCATCACGGTCATCGTGAACGACACCAACCCCAGCACTCTGCTCACCCGGATCTGCCAGGTTCTTGCCAGCGTCCGACTGCACGGCATCATCTTCGAGGACAATGTAGGCACCGAGGCCGTGGCGCAGATCCTAGACTTCATCTCTTCGCAGACTGCTGTGCCCATCATCAGCATCAGCGGCGGCTCAGCCGTGGTGCTCAGCCCCAAGGTGAGCATCTTTCTTCTGCCTAGTCCCTATATTCAAAGGGAGCCCCAGGGCAATGACAATGTCCGGTAGAAAGGACATGCAGAAGTGGGCTCTTCCCTGACATTATAATTAGGGTTCCCGGTTTTATGGTAATCATTTTTTTTTAACATTTCCGTTTGTATTCATCCATATTTATCTTTTGGCCGTCTTATTGGTATTTATCCATATTCATTTTGTGTTTTGAGAATAAATGGAGCCGTACAATTGTATTTTTCCACATTTATTTAACTGATAAACATGCACTCATACTTTGATGCCTGTCTCGTTTTAGCAAATTAAGCAACTGGTAAATATTAGCATTATTTACAAATATATGTTCACATATGCCTGTACTTAACCCCTTCAGTGCCCCGCCCTTTCCCCCTCCTGTGCCGGGCGTTACATTAGCGGGCGGGGTCCATGACGAGATAGTCTCGTCATGGGCACAGCGCAACTGTGCTCCATGACGAGACTATCTCGTCATGGGCATAGAAGAGGTTAAGGAAATCTCATCCTGTGTTTTTTGACCCCTCATGATGTCTATTTGCTCAGCTGTTGGTCGGGAATTTAGGAAGGACAGGATGGAGAATCGCTCACAAGAAGTTCTGCATTGTGCTGCTTTTAAAAATAAATACAAATAGAAAACACATTCTTTTCTGTTTGTATTTATCAGTATAAATCTGTAAAAACAGAAAACCGGTAACCTTAATTATTATCAACTCACAAAAAAAACCATTTGATCCTCCTTTCACATGCTGGCCCCGTTGCAGGGATTCTATATAAACAGAGCTATGCCTGGACCACAGAACCTCAGTGTGTAGCAACTCAGCCACCATACCACATCAGTACCCGTGAGCCCCAATCTAGACTATCTCATAGCGCTTTACCTGCCCTCTTAACCTTCTCAGAGTGAGAGGTAACTGAGCACCCCAGAACCCAACACTCTAGTCCCCTCAGGGAACCGTGGAAACAGATCACCAACCTTTCATTTTCTCACTCATGCATGTCCATAATAAACAAAAGAGACACAACAACAGTTTACAATATTTACTGAAACCTATTGTTCTCTATTATAAAGAATCTGTGCTGCAATTAGAAAACATATGCATCACGACTGAGTGAGGAGCGCTACAAGTAAACTATAAACAATAAGAAGCCCTACCATGGTGAATGATGTATCTGCCTCAGCCTACGCCACTGTGGAAAGACGTGTTATATTATAGATCCATGGGTAGAGTGGCGAACCCCACACCTGCTATGGGTAGGTAGTTGTTCTACATCTCAGGCAGTGAATCTCTCTCTCTTTGGGACCTGTGCTCTTCTAGAATGTCGTCTCTCTGTTTTTACAATGGCACGTCTCAGTGAATATGTTACGAGGTGTCTTCTTCAACACAGCAGATGTGAATGCATGTTGTGTCTAAGTGCCAAGCCTATTTGCTAACCGATCACAAGAAGACCAGGCACAGTGTTGTTTGACCTTGTACAAGATGTTCAGACAGTCCGAACCAATAACAAGAGCATGTGCAGTGCTTTTTAAAATAATGTTGTGGCACAAAAAAAACGTGCCAAGGGTAAAGTGTGCAAGGCAAAGCAGCCTAAATGTGTAAGCAACTAAAATACGAGCAAACTAAGTGGGCCTTAAAGGAAACACACGGCAGCACTAAACTTTACAATATCATAAAATGTGCCTTTAAACCCACTCTTGTACTCTCAGTGTCATACACTCCCCCTCACACACACGAAGACTCCAAGATCTTCACACACTCATTCTTGTGAGCTCATTGTCACGTGCTGCCGTGGGTCTGCAAGGCCAATCTAACACACTGTCCCTCCTGGTTACAAAAGCAGGCTCATCAAAGGAATGTCACCTCCTTGTAGGTCCCTCTACGAGACTCTCTTCATTGGGCTGTCCTGCTTGGAAGGCCCTCTCCTTAGCTGCAAGCTCTCCTTAGATAGTGTCTCTCATTCCATCTGCCATCTCTCCTTAAAGAGACATGCTCTTTATTGGGATTCTCGCAGCATGAACAATCTCTCCTTAATGTTCCTGCCTCCTCCCTTGCAGGTCTAGTGTGCAAGATCTGACAAATATGACTCTTATTTGTTCATTTTCTCAGATCGTTACAGGTAGTTACAGATGGAAAACAAGCTGGCTGTTGGTATTGATTTTCTTAATGGAAGATTTGATCATTTGAGTGTCTCGCTTTGCTATGAAGTATGGCTGCGAGGCCAGCAGCTGCATAAGAAAGGGGAGGCAAAGTCAGAATGGCTTAAATAGCTGCAGAGGTTCACGTGCTAGTACAAGCATGCGAATATTTTCAGATGAAAATAATATTGCATTCTATAGAGAGTGGACATTTTATGGGTAAGCATACTAGTTGCAAAATTATTTTTTCAATACCCAAAAATTCATTCGGGTAAATGGCAATAATATAAGGAAAACAAATATGGCTTTAGCTGGAAAGTTCTAAAATATACATACCATAAATCCAGGAGGGAGAATCTGCTCAGAACAGTCTCCCATCAGGGAAGTGATCGCTGTCCATCGAGTATCTCTGTAGCAGAGTAGCAGGTCTCATTTCATAGCAGCTGGGTTGCTTCCTCCCTTCTTTGAAGTAGAAGAGGGCCAACTCTGTGCAAATGTGGGCGGAGTTTCTTTGCATATACTCTGGAGGGAGGATCTACTGTTGCCTGAGGGGAGGGGTCCTCAGCAAGTCAGGGAAAGACCATGGGAAGGTTCACGGTGTCACTGTCCAGCATTCAGCATTCTTCAGGCAAAGGCTGGACACAGGCCTGGTGTGGTGAGTCGTGGAGTTGAATGTTTAACCCAGGGCTGTTCTTTTCTTTCCACAGGAGCCCGGCTCTGCATTCCTCCAGCTCGGAGCCTCCATCGATCAACAGATTCAGGTCATTTTTAAGGTGCTGGAGGAATATGACTGGGGCTCCTTCGCTGTTATCACCAGCCTGTACCCAGGATACAGCCTTTTCCTGGACATTATACGTTCCTTCGTTGAGGTAAGCTACTTCGGCTGGGAAATGCAGGACATACTGACCTTCGAGATGACCCCGGACACCAGCGCCTCCAAAACACAAAGGCTCTTGCAGCACCTGGACGCCCAGGTGATGATCGTCTACTGCTCGCGGGAGGAGGCTGACTACCTCTTTCTGGTGGCCAAGGAAGCCGGCCTCGTTGGTCCAGGATACATCTGGATTGTGCCAAGCTTGACTGTTGGAGCCACCGACCTCCCACCCCCTTCATTTCCCGTTGGCCTCATCAGTGTGTCGACGGACAGTTGGAAGTTGACACTGAGGCAGAAGGTGCGTGATGGGGTGGCCATCATCACTACCGGGGCCAAGCGCTACTACCGGAACCACGGCACGCTTCCCGAAGTGAGCCAGGACTGCAGGAGCTCTACCGGGGTCACAGGCAATACTTCCTTCTACAGGTAAGCGAGCATGCAACTCCGACTGACTTAGTGGGAATTGTGAAGCCTGTTGTGCCGTGTATTGTCGATCCTTACCAAGGAGTCAGGATACAGCTGACATCTTAGGAACTCTTGCTGCCCTACATTCTGGAATTCAATACCCTATAACAAAGCCCCCTAGGTAGGCTTTTGCATCTTTAACACCAAAGCACGCCACATGTCAGGCTTTAGACGATGGACGCTGATTCATAAACATAACCATGGATGGTGGACATTAATTCGCCCTCTGACTCCAGATGACAACATAGATTTATACCTCTTCTCATCCTTGTCCGTCAACAGTCTGTTTTTGATGCTGGCTCTGCCCCAGCCTGCCAATGTGTCTGAATCCTCCGACCCTGGCAGTCTCCCAGAAGCACCTGCCTACCTCAAAATCTCCAGATTTCTCCATAGCTCAGACCAGCCTAGCACTTGCCACCTGAGGACAGTATTAATTTTGATTCTAATTTATGTGTTGGAGATGCTGAATTGTGGATGGTGGTGATGTCACAGTTCACCAGTGTTAGTTCTCAAAGTCAGAAGTTGCTGGGCTCCGTTATGCAGAGCTCCCTGGTGCGTTGAGAGAAATGAATAAAAGGCGGAATAAGACAGGCGGTGAGGCCTCGCGGGTTCAGTGAATGTACCGACTTTACAGACTTATGATAAACCTTATAGAGCATCTAACACATCAGCTCCTTTCACAATACTGTATGTCACATCTATTATCTGGTTCACACCTCAGATGCAAATTATCACAGCTTGTGTTGGCGACCAAAGGATAGTTTAATGCAGGGCAAAATGCCCATTCAGTAAGATTTGCACCTAATGCAACTTAATGAGTCAGGATTCCATCTGTGAATCTTACTGAATGGTTACAAATGTACCGTATAAGGACAGGGGCTACAGGAAACCTAATCGGATGACCCGGTAGCAATTAGAGGTTATGGGGCTCTGATTATGACAACTGGAGTCATTCACTACTGTTGTCCTGGGCCCACTCTACATTTGCACCATCAAATTCAATTTTGAATCTTGCCTTGACAGCACTACTTAATATATGGTCTTAAAACGTTTAGTTGGAATAGAAGCCATCATAGTAAGTGCCCCCTGGAACCAAGTAAATGCCATAAGCAATATGCCCGAGCCCAACAAGATTTGATGTTCAAATAGCAGTTTTTAATATATGGTGTGAAGGTAACCACTTTGTTGTCAACCTTCATCTGAAACTTCCAGATAAAAAATACAGATCTGGAGCCTGAGGTCCTAACCCAATTCGCAAACCAAGGATGTGCAAGGTGCGCACAGGCTGGTTTGAGAACGGGATGTAATTTGTGATGCTGCCTAAATATTTATCCGTTGCATCACAAAGCCTGATTATATAGGTTTACAAAATGATCTGACTTATCAGTATAAATTAGATAGATCCAGGGCTTTAAGTGGGCCGGGTCTTGCCGGTGCTTAGCCCTGGCAGTTCTAAAAAGCAGGTGCTTAGACGGGTCCCTATCGGGCTCTCCATTTTTGCCCTCACCCTCAGGATGGAAATAAACAATCTTGACTCTGCAGCAGTACCACCTTTAACTGCCTTTAATGTACCTTCAAAGAGGCTGGTCATAGTACTGTCACAGTCTCACCATTTCAGAACTGAAGTATTTTCAATATGCTATGCTACGAAGCCATGGTTGTTGCTTATTCATGTTATAATAGCACTGGCTTGTAAGTGTAATGTTACTTGCTGTATTATATATCTGGATGTAATGACAGAAGCAGCAAAATACCAGTCGGACGGCACGCTAAGCTTAGCATAGATTTCAACTTAGGTACTTGCAAATCACGCCCTCAATGACATCAGTCACGCCCCTTTGAGAGACCCTCCAGTTTCTTCATCCCACTTAAAACCCTGGGTAGGTCGCATTCTGCCACCCCCTGTAAATGGCTGCAAATAGAGTGCAGGCGACCTGTAAAATACAGCAAACGATCCCTGCACTTGCTTTCCAAATCAGAATTTTTTAATTTTTTTACAGCAGATCAGGTCTAATAAACAGACATCTGTTGCTTTAAAAAAAAAAACTTTCCAGTTTGGAAATACAGTGGTGGGAGCGGACACGGGCCACTTTGAATTCTGTCTTCTCCCCCTGAGGCCCTTAAACATGATTCCCAAAGGGGGAACTGTCCTACTAGAACAGCTTCCCATTTGCAAATTAGTTACCAACCACAGCTTGAGAGGTAATGGCTCTTCAGTGCTGCAGGTCGTGCAGAACGCGGCAGCCCGGTTATTTTTGGGGATCTCCAAACATCAATCTGCTTCCCAAGCCATGCTCCAACTACACTGGCTTCCCATGAAGAGATTCATTGACTTTAAAGCACTCTGGATTGCTTTCAAAGCTTCACATGTGTTTGGCTCCGACTACGTTTGTGGCTTTGCAGCCACAGAAACTTTAGAATTTGAGGTCCTTTGTACATAAAGGACAGTTTTAGATTTTAGGTAAATAAATTCAACTACTTCAAATAAAAACTGTGGGGCAGATTTATGTGGGACTTGCGCCCCTTTTACACCGCCGTTGCGTCACTTTTGTGACGCAGCGGCGGCGTAAACCCTGCGCCAAGTTGCGCCCGATTTACATCATGACGCATCTATGGAGATGCGTCACGGTGTAAAGCCCTGCGCCACGTGAAACCTGCGTCAGGTTTCATGTGGGCGTTGCGACACTGGGGGGGGCGTTCCGTCGCAGGAACGCCCCTGAAAAGTGACTCAGTGAAATCTATAAGATTTCACTGAGTCACTTTCCCAACGCTGATGCGTCAAAACCCTGCGCCTGCTTGAAGCAGGCGTAAGGCTTGATGCACCATGTTAGGGATAGGGTAGGTTGGAACAGTGCTGGAGTTGCGTCGCGCTTGCGACGCAACTTCAGCACTGCGCCAACCTTACGCCGGCAGATACGTAACGCATTTGCTTGTCCTTGCGCCATGATGCACCGCATTGTAAATGCGGCGCATCGGCGGTGGCGCAAGGGCAATCTTGCGTGACGCATCTTCCCTGGCGCATCCATGCTGATTTGCAGGGATGCGCCAGGGAACATAAATCTGCCCCTCAGAATTTTGAAAGAAATTGTATTCCTCACCCAAAACCCAGCTTGTTATAAGTAGTACATCAATGTGTTTAGTTCCCAGATATGAGGGGCATATTTATGACATTGTCACGCAGTGCAGCGCAGTCCAGCGAAAGGGCAGGAATGGGCTGTATTTAAAATAATACAGGACATTCCTGCCTTTTCCCCTGCGCTAGCGCCATTTTGGCTGCCTAGTGCCAACGCAGGCGCCTGTGTTCCATGCAGGATTGTTTTTGTGCAGGAAGGGGCACCTGCCTGCACAAAATAAGCCTGTGAAGCATATTCCTCTATCGATGTGTGTTGCAGAAGGCAGCAGACATAGAAAGAGGAAGTAACAAGAAGATATAGAGATATTTCTCCTCGTAACGCTTCTTCTTTGAAGGCTTATCTTTTTGGCGCATCCCCAGGTATACCCGTTCAGGTAAATCTGGGAATGTGTTAAAAACCATGGGAGTTCCATGGGAACACCCATGCAATGCCTTCCTAGCGTAGAGTAAGGCAACACAGCAGTTTGAGCTGTATTACCTTACTCGAGATTTATGAAGCCACTCAGGGCCACTCAAAGTGGCCTTGCATGGCTTCATAAATCTCATTTTTCAGTTGAATCGCACATGTACCACATTGTGTGGTGCAAGTGCAATGCAACTGGGGCCATAAATAAGACCCTAGCTTGTCATTTTCATCAAGTACATGTACAACTGCCCGGCATGGACAGATTTAGGCTCACATGTCCGTGGATCACAGTCATATCCAGAGAACTCCCATCCTATGTTTGTGGCACCCACCAGTTTTAGGGATGCACACATTATTTCAGTAAGACCACCTAAAGCCAAAGGTGGTCCCCATTTGCCAGGCATGGCCAACAATCTGCTTTAGTTGACCAAACAATACTAAGGAAATTGACCATATGCAAAGAATGGAAAACGTATGGTTATGTCACCATTATGCAAGGCATGACCACAATGATGTTTAGAATGTACTTATTATGTCATGACGGCTGCCTTCAACCAAGACCTCTACTGGCGCCCATAATATCTACAGTATGGTACCAGAATATTGCTGAGAGAATATTGTCTAATATAAATATTGTGTCCTTCATATTGTCTGCAAAAATGTCACCACATTGGAGATAATAACAGAATACCTACACGCAAGGGGGCAATATTTTTGTAAATGGCATCTTAGAACACAATACTTCTATCGAGAGATATTTTGACAATGCTATTTTGACAGAAAACCACATCCATATCAAACCAGGGAGAGCAACATTGTTCAATAGGCCACTGTAATGCCTAGAATACTCACGCAATACCGAGGAGAACCATCATAATATCTGGAATACGCCAAATATGCCACCATGGCCCACCACCTGCCAGGATCTTGGTATTGCCTGCAATGCTAATAGGATGCTGAGGAGGGCAACTGTAATGACTGAAGTTTCTACAACGTGCCAAAGATTGTGTTGCAAATTAGGCTCCTGATGGAGGGGAGTGAAACCATTCTCAAGCAGCAAATACAATTTTTGTCAGGGTGAAGTCACAAGCAAACAAATTAACCTGTGCTTATCCCTCTGGTAGCTTGGCACAAGCAGTCAGGCTCAACTTAGATGCAATGTGTGAAGTATATATGCAGGACTTCAAATAGTAATAAAGTGAAAACACAACACAAGAATAATTCCACAATAATTTAGCAAAAGAGAGTTCAATCTAATACATTATTTGAAACCAAAACAACAAATATCCAATCAGAAGATATGCAATTTTAAAGATTTAAGTGAAAAAAGTGACTGTAAGCACAAAGTGCCAACTGTGGGTATCTGGTCGAGCCGGACCGGTGCAAAGTCACAAGTTTAGGCTGACCATGATGTAGCACAAGATGGATACAGGGACCAGGATAGGCCCACTGAGCAAAGTACCGTAAATCCTGGTTGCAGATCATTGTGAGATCCTGTGTCGAGGATATGCCACGTAGCAGTAGTTCCGAGGAGTTGCAGGGCTGTGATGTGAAGTTCTGTGTTGGTGTAAAGGATGCTGTCGACGAGTGCCTTGTGATGTGAAGTCCTACATAGGACAGCTTAGATACGTTGTTCTGCATCTGTTATGCCCACGGGACCACAGCTAGGCTGGCAGAGCACCTTCAGGCCCACCTCCAAGGGTCCAGAACTGGGGTGGCACCACTTGGAAGGCCAGATTCGCAGCAAGTATAGTCCAGGTGTTGGGCTCAAGATGGGTAGAGCCTTTTATATCCCTGAGGCTCTGATCAAGAAGCCAGCCAACTAGCCCTTGAAGTCACTCTTGAGGTCCTGGGATCAAGATGCTGGTCAAAACCTTCTTACTCGGGCATCAGGGCAACAGAGTAGTAGTCCTGATAGAGCAGCACAGAAGTCCTTCTGAGTCATCCACAGGTCCAGAAGTGCACTGAAGAGTTGGGTCTGAGGGTCCAAAATTTATACCTGGTGCCAGTTTTGAAGTAGGAGAAGGTTCTGGAGGTTTCCATCCACAGAGAAATTTCCTGCCCACCTGCCCTGGACCCAGCTTGTCTGGAGTCCCAAAAGACTAGTGTCAAACCTTTTTAGATGTACCCAGGCAGAGCCGTTGTGATGTTCAAATATTGCAGATGACAGCACCTCCCCTTCATCAGGTCAGAGATGGTCCATCCTACCAATGCCAGTTGCCCTTTATCTCACCGCCTGGGACCAATATACAAAGATCAACTGCCAGCTACACCCAGTCATGTGACCTAGGATACAGGCTGCAGACACCAAATAGTTGGTACAAGAAAAGGCCGACTTTCTAAAAGTGGCATTTTCAGAATTGTGACTTAAAATCCGAGTTTACCAGGTCATTACATTACAATTCTTTAGACACAAAGCTTGGCATTCCTACCTGCTCGCTAATGAAAGTTAACACTTATTAAATGAAATTAGTTAACCCAATGTTATCCTATGGGAGAGAAAGGCCTTGCTTTATTGAAAACAACTCCAAGAGTTTTTCACTATCAGGGCATGTAAAAGTTAAACTACATGTCCAAACTTTTAAATACACTGCAACTTTCCATACCCTCTGTTTAGGACCTACTCTACGGGTGACTTATATGTACTAAAAAGGAAAGTTTTAGGCCTGGCAAAAGGTTTATTTTGCCAGGTCAAAATGACAGTTTATAATTGCACATATAGGCTTCAGTGACAGACTTGAGACATGTTTAAAGGCTACTTAAGAGGGTGTCACAATAAGTGCTGCAGGCCAACTAGTAGAAT
Organism: Triturus cristatus; assembly: GCF_964204655.1. Taxonomy (NCBI): domain Eukaryota; kingdom Metazoa; phylum Chordata; class Amphibia; order Caudata; family Salamandridae; genus Triturus; species Triturus cristatus. The sequence continues at coordinate 566,284,069 of NC_140590.1, forward strand.
TTAATTTTCAGGCCATGGGTTCATTTAGTGCTCCTTTACAAGGGACCTACAAACAAATTAAATGTGCCAATTGGGTGTATGCCTATTTTACAATAGAAATCACAGGCACTTTAGCACTGGTTAGCAGTGTTAAAGTGCACAGAGTCCTAAGACCAGTAAAAACAAGATCAGCAAAAATGGAGGAGTAAGGCAAAAACGTTTGGGTGAAGATCACCCTAAGTCTAACAGATGGCCTTTTTCTTCCAAGGCTACTCTAATGCATACAATAATCTCTACCATTGCCATTGCCTCTCTCCTCTCTATTCCTCTCATTTAATCACCGCAATTTCTCCTTTTCTGTCTTTTTCCAGCTTCTCTTGCACCTGAATCTCTGCCACTCTCTTACATCTTTCTCTCACTATTTCCTTATTCACATTGCTAACTGCTGCTTATGCCACATTTCTCATCCTTCTTCATTGTGGACTTCTCACCACTCTCCCATTAATTGCCCTTCTTTACTTTTCTATTCTATATTCCTTCTTCTGACTCATTCTCTCTTCGGTCTCCTTCTCATCTTTCTCATTAATCTGCCTATTCTTCTTATACTGCTTGAGTCCATTTTTTTACCTCTTTGCCTGCTTTTGCATCTTCCTTGATTTGTTTTTCTACTCCACAATGCTTTTTTAATCCCCCGCTCCTCAATTTTCTTTCTCTGCTGGCTTTTCTATCTTTGTTTCTCATATGGTCCATTTTTCTTTTTACACTTTTTTGCCTCACCTTTTTCTGACATGTTTTGATTTGCTCTTTTTCTTTCATTCTCTACCATCCCCTTCTTTCTCCACTATTTCAATATTTCCCCCAATTTTTCTTTCTTAGAATCTGTCTTTCTTTCCATCACTAGTCCTGTCCTTTATTTATACATATTCTGCCTTTTTGCCTTTTCTTTCTTCCACGTTTGAATCCCATTGTTCATGTTTTCTCCACCTTTCTTTGCAATTTTTCTTTTACCACTTTTCCTCTTCCCATTCTTTTCCCCATTTATTCTTAGTCTTCATTCTTTCTTGATTTTTAGCTTTTTTTTCTTTATTGTTACGTTGTTCCCTCCATCCTTGATTGCTATATCGCTTTCTTCCTTCCTTGGTACCTTCCTCATTTTTCTTCCTTTCTTGCTTGTTTTTTCTTATGTTTTTTAAAATTTTGTTTCCCTTTTGTTTCTTTTTTTTTTCCTTTCATTTTCATTCTTTCTTTCTTCCTCCTCCCTTACACTTTTGTTTCTGTCTTAGCCCCTTTACTTTTTCTTCTCCCATTTCATTGGTACATTTGTCTTCCCTTTCTTTCTTCCTTTTGCGTTCATTGAGCCCCCTTTTTCTTTTTTCTTGTCTCTTCTTTCTTTCCTTCTTGTCTCTTCTTTCTCTCTCTCTCTTTCCTGCTTTCCATCTTTCTTTCTTTCCTTTTACTTTCTTTCGTCTTCCTACTCTTTTCTCCATTTACTCTTTCTATCATCTCCCCAATTTACTTTCTCACTTTTGTTCCTTCTATATTTTCTTTTTTCTCCATGACCTACCTGTCGATCTTTTCATTTTTCCTTCCATCTTTCTTCACATTTTGTATCTCCCCCTTCTTGCCCCTTTCTCTAATTCCCACTTCCTTTCCTTTTAGTGCTCCCCCTTTGACTTCCTAGTTTCTTTCTTGTCCTTTGTTTGTTGATATGTTTCTCTTTACCTATGTTGTCTGTAATTTATTGCTATCATTTTTCAGGCCTCCTCTTCTGCATGTCTTATCTCTTTTCATTCTCCAGGTTTTTATTTCCTGAGCCTTGAGGGTGTGAATCTAAAACTTCCCAGTTCCTCAGTGGGCCACAAGATGAATGTGTGAGGTAATAACCAATACAAAGGGGGACCCCTGCAGATCAATAAAGGGCGGGTAGAGCAGAGGAAAATTTAGAAACACCACCACTAACAAAGGTCACCCGCCCATAGGGATTACAAAAGACCCAAAAGAGGGTCCTAGTATTTCATATCAACACCTGGGGCTGACCAACACATATATTCAAAATTTCAGGGAACTGGTTAATTAGCAAAATTACTTTTCTTTTTTTTCATAATATCAAACATAATAATCACATTCCAAAAATACATAAATAAAACATACAAGGTCATCTGTAAGTATATAAATAAATATGTCCCACACGTAACAATCATAACTATCAGTCATACTTGCACTCACTCATGATGGTATACACATTCATTCCTCAAAGCAAACACATCCCTCCAACATCACAAAGCACTCCAGATGGTAAAACTGCCACTTGATGATAGGATGGAGCATTCTCGTGTATCCTCCAGATGGTGGGTGGAGACTAAGTTCAGGGGCACGAGAGGAGTTAAACACCAACACGCATTTTGGTGTAACGCCTTTAGAGGGGCGACACCTTCATCAGGGCGGAAGTTGATAGGTAGTGTGGGACACACAAACACGCCTAAAAATCACAAGGAAATATATCAACAATTTGTACATGTATTAACTACCATACACAAAAAGAACATGATTCTTTGTGTCAGAGTATATTGAGACATTGTTGTGACAAAAGTCAGCCCAAGGATGAGACTTGATTCATAATTCATGATTTAAGAAGCATAATAGTCTAACAACGGAATAGAGTGCACCGAGAAAAAATAAATAAAAATAGGAAACCAGAGAGACGAAGAGGGCAAGCCCGTGTATTTCACACTATTGTGCATAATGTTTAGATAATTAAGGATGCCAGATTAAAAAAGTGTGTGATAAGAATTAAGAATGTTTTACAAGAAGGTTATGCCGTTCCTCTCTAACAGAAAAGTGCAGAGTCAGGGTAGACAAGAAACCCAAGAGCCCCAAGAGCTGGGGTCAGTGTAGGGAATCCATAAATCGGATAATAATGCCCTCACACACCCTTGCAGGTGTCATGCTTCATCATCTGGGCTGCTCCTCGTCGGGTTGGCAGTGCAATACCCGACGGGCTCCCTGTAATAGGGGGTCTTTGTCGGAGATATTTTTATCCGAAAGCTGTATGGTGAAGTGCGGGTGAGGGGGCAGTATAGTGTAGATGAAGTGAAGTGAGTTAAAATAGGGTTGGGAGTGCCGAAGTAAACGAGTATTTATTCTGGGGGTTTCCTTCCCTAAATAAAAGCAAAAAACAAGGCACAAGCCAGAGTGTAATGTCTCGTGTAGTGTGATTCCTTGTTTAACTAAGTGTTGGTCAACATGTTTCTCGCTCCTGGATTAATATCCTATATTATACTCCTATCGCCAGAAATCCCACAAAACACCTGACGAATAGCATCACAGGCATTGTTGAATCAGCTGAAAATCCGGGATGGCTGAGCAAGACGGAAGCCATGTTCGTTAATAAAAAAGATCCAAAAACCCCCTACTTCTACATTCTTCCAAAGATTCATAAGGGGGTCACCCCAGTACCAGGGAGACCCATTGTCTCTGGTATAGGCTCGGTTTTGGAACCTTTATCACAGTTTTGTGATCATTTCCTGCAACCGTTGGTGAAACTTGTACCTTCATACTAACAGGACACCACAGATGTATTACGCTTACTTCAGCAATTCCCACGGGCTCATGAGATTGACTTCCTCATCACCCTCGATGTAGAAGCACTTTATACTAACATCCCACAGATGGCCACTCTTGAGGTGATTGAGGAAGATCTTAACCAAGCCACCTGGGAGTCATTGACACCTCCCAGCTTTATCATGGAATGTGCAACATTGGCATTGACCGAGAATTTCTTCTAATTCAAGGGGCAACTTTACCATCAGACCCAAGATACTTCCATGGGGAGTACCTTCGCCCCTAGTGTGGCCTGCCTCTATATGGCAGCTTTTGAGGGACAATATATCCACTACGATTCCAACCCATACCGTGATAACATTATGGAATGGAAGCGTTTCATTGATAACATCCTCATTTTTTGGAAAGGGAACTCAGAAACCCACAGGGACTTCTTGAAGTGGATCAATAACCTTAATCCATATTTGAATTTTACCATCACTGTCTCACCTACACACATAACCTTTCATGACCTCACTATTAAAATCAAAGGAGGTCATTTGGCTGCTACTATGTACAGAAAGAGCACTGACCGCAACAGCCTTCTTCATTTTAGCAGCCATCATCCTAAATCACTTAAAGAAAAACTACCCTTTGGACAATTCCTTAGGATAAGAAGGAATTGTAGCATGGTGAATGATTAAAAAACAGAATCTGAGACCCTTGCGATGAATTTGATAGCAAGAAACTACCCACCTAAGAGCATCACACTTGCAAAAAAGCGAGCACGCAATAACAATAGAGAGGCCCTTTTGGAACCCAGAAACCAGAGTGTGTCTGAGACTGAGACGCTTACTTGCGTCACAACATTCACACCGATTTCTAACAGACTTACCAAGGTGCTAAAGAAACACTGGGGTATACGGAATACGGGTTCCTTACACCTAGAGCAACCACGATTCGCGTTTAAACGCTCAAGAAATTTAAAAGATATGCTCATTAACACAAGACCAAAACCTAAGGACACCATGAGACAGGGGACACTTTGGCAGTTACCAGCAGTCAGAGGGCATTACCCTTGTGGTTCCTGTGCGGCTTGCGCTTTCACTTCTGTACACAAGACCATCACACTGAATGAGACATTTATCTGGGAAATGAGAAGCCACATGAATTGTAACACAGCTAACTGTATTTATTTACTCACCTGCCCTTGTGATCTCTACTATGTGGGCATGACCACCTGCCCCATCAGTTTGCGTATTTCGGAACACCGCAGCAACTTTCGCTGCCGCAAAAACAACACGAAAATGCGCGCACACTTTCTAGAAAAGACACACTCCCCGGACTCTCTTAAATTGGTGATTCTAGAAACTACATAGAACCCTTCCAAAACCAGTCTGTTCACTAAAGAACAGAAATGGATACACCGTTTATCCACATACGATAGAGGACTCAATGACGATATTCCCTGGAGCTCTATCCAGATCTAGGTGGTAATATGAGATTTAACATGGTAACCCTTAATGTCTCGCAGCTCCTTTTCATATATTAATGGAGGGTATCCACGCACTGCTCAAACAGATTCACGTCTTTGTGTTGGAATTAACACTCTAGCAGTGCTGTTGCCTTAAAGTTTACACCTTACTAACCGGTGGAATCCCACACCAACTCTTTTTGACTAACCGGTAAAAAATAGTTCCCATCTTTAAACTTCACCTTTACATCTGGTTTTTTGACCATATGAATGCTGTTAATACTATTGACCAGCCCCAACCACAATATATCCCCTATTTTGGTTTTTACACTGATTACTATTGGCTAAGTACTGTAGTGAGACCCAATATGCCAAGAAAACCATTGGTTCGTCTGCTCAGATACCGTTCTAAGATGGCTGCCACATTAGCCACACACTCATTGAGACACAAATCCCCGTCCCACCCACATCCGTAGGCACGTGACAAGCGCTGGCCAGTTAAACCAGAGTAGGAATCTAAACATTCACCTCCCGGGACCCGGTGGACAGGGCAGGTTCACGTTTCAGCATAATGCGCCTTAACCGTAAGTAAGAACGCAATGCCGCATTGGTGTCACTGCTGCCCTTGTTTGTTAAGCGCTCCGTAGTATACTTCCCATACCGGTTAACTCTCCGACGCCAAGGGACGTTACCGACTGTGACTAAGGTAGCACGTTAGCATATTTCCATAGACCGCGCAGAACTGATGGTTAGTGGGCCCAACAGATGTTTATTTATCGCTTTCTAACACAATAGAACAACTTTCTGCTTTAACTGAATACCTCCCCTACCGTATGCTATACTGTACGCTGGCCACCGCGCCAAACTTACTGTGAACACCACATTTTTCGGAGAGATTGAGAGGTATTTACACCGCCTTGCCATCGGACGCTAGCGGTCAGACTATCTTAACGACGTGGCGACACCACGTCCCATAGTGGGCTACATACGGTAGACCCGCGAATACGGTCTCTGTCTTGACCTGCCAACGCCTGTCACACACTTCACAGAGGGGAATACCGACATTATTTGTATTTAAACATGAGCAAACTCTACGCCCCATACTTTCTCAGAGGGGTATACCGACATTGTTTTTATTTAAACACGAGCAAACTCTACGCCCCACAATTTCCCGTTCCTCGAACCAACCCAGAATATTTTCCTAGCCTTTAGCCCACATACTGACGAGCAGCTCAGGGCTATATAGGGAATCCAATAGGACTCTGTTTGTGTAGATCAACAAACTAAGAGAGACCATGTACTTGGTATACAATCACAGCTACCTCTACCCTTTATATATGAATTGTCTCTCTGCTTAGTCCTACAATTATAGGAACCAAGCGCTATGCATATCCCACCGGGTACTGTTGATGCCTGGGGTTTTACTGATTAGGGTGAGTACCTTATTATGTTTCTGCTGCATCACGGTATTCCATAGGGGCTTAGAGTCACACTAGCTCACTGTGGAGACCCACCACCTGTTTTTAAAGAAATGTTTTAATCCTCCTACGTAATTACGCTCACTTCACATGTATTTTAGATTAGAAGTCAGAGTCACTGTTAGACCGTGCTTATACTTATATTGTACCACTTCAACCTGAACAATATGTCTACGTTTTTTTGTCTCCCAACAACAGGTAGATCCAGGTACTTTAACCATTAGACACTACTACAGTGAGTAGAAAACCTACCACACAACTTAGGTGTAATAGTTATTATCTAGGTCCTGAAGAATCGCGAGGATATTAATACAGGAGTGAGAAACATTTTGACCAACACTTAGTTAAACAAGGAATGACACTACACGAGACATTACACTCGGGCTTGTGCCTTGTTTTTTGCTTCTATTTAGGGTAGGAGACCCCCAGAATAAATACTCGTTTACCTCGGCACTCCCAACCCTATTTTAACTCACTTCACTTCATCTACACTATACTGCCCCCGCACTTCACCATACGGCTTTCGGATAAAAATATCTCCGATAAAGTCCCCTATTACAGGGAGCCCGTCGGGTATTTCACTGCCGACCCGACAAGGAGCAGCCCAGATGATGAAGCATGACACCTGCAAGTGAGTGAGGGCATTATTTTCCGATTTATGGATTCCCTACACTGACCCCAGCTCTTGGAGCGCTTGGGTTTCTTGTCTACCCTGACTCTGCACTTTTCTGTTAGAGAGGAGCGGCATAACCTTCAGGTAAAACAATTGCTCGGGCCTTTGTTTTTGCTGGACCTCCCACTCTTGTGAGGCCCCCCCTCATCCCTCCCTATTGGTTACAACAAGAATTAAGAATGCCCATAAAGGAAAGTAATTACAAGCAAGGTGCACAAGATGGTAAAGCTTCTCACACACTGAATATGTCTTGTAGGATAAAGATATTCGCTGGGGTTCTTTTTACAAGGTCCAGAATAAAACCAAAATGTTGAGTAAAGGCGATATCTGAAACAACAACCCAGACATAGATATTACACTTGGTCAGGCATATAACACATCAATTATCCCGTTTGAGAACATGAGAAAAAAGAAAGAAAGAAAATAAAGAAAATGGACCATAAAACGAGGAGATACATACCAGGGTCCGAGATATTTCATAAATTGATCAGGGAACTAATCCAGGAATCGTTAGCGCTGCCAAGGAATCCACAAAAGGATCGGTAATGAATCTGTTCGGTGAGCTCGTCAGGGGGTGCATCAATGAGGGCTCAATATGCTTCCGACCGAAAAGAAGGGAAGGAAATATACACATTCAGATAGCAAAGGGACACGCACGATTATTAAAGGGTCAGGAGGAATCTGCATATGTTAGTGTCCTCGATAGCAGCAAGCGCTTATAATCAGTAGTTTTAACGGGACGGTATTTTTTAAAATAATGGGGTCATAAAAAATGTGCTAAAAAAGAAACAGTCGCCCTGCTATCGCTTGTCAGAGGTATAGGGCAGGGGTGTCATCCCGGGATAAAGTTAACAAGGACCTGACTGGGCAGTAACTGCGGCAGGTGGCGCTGTGGGCTCAAGGGGAAACGGAGATACGTAAGGCCGTTTTGATACTACAAAGGGAGAGGTTCCTAAGTGGGGCACGATGAGTTTAAACAATTCGCCTCAGTTCTACGGGACTCAGCACAACAAGGGAAAGCGCGCTTACCGAATGTCTGTTAGGTGTCCGTCCTATACGAAGTTCCTCCAGTCGCCGGCCTGGAGGGGTCCCTCCAACCAAGGCAGTTTGTGGGAGCTGGCAGTTTAAATAATTCCCGGCGTCATCCAACCTCCAATAGGAGAGCGGAATAGGCGGAAACATAGAGATGGAAAGCGGACAAGGTTCAGCCAACCTCCTCTAAACAAACGCGGTGGCCATCTTTAAAAAGGCGATTTGCAGGATCTGCACTGAGGTATCCCTTCAAGAATCTTTTCTCTGGGACCTAGTCAGGATCGTGGAATAAAAACGCCAAAATACGCGATCACAGCTGTCATACAAAGCACTGCCGCAGAGGATCGACATTTATGAACCTGGGAAAAAGATTTTTTTAAAAACAATTTAGAAGCAATTGCAAAAATTACTAACAGCAAAATAGGGGTGGGAAATAGTCCAGGTAAAACAGGTCAGGAGCCGGTCGTGGTCCAAGCTGCATAGATAGTAAGAATAAAAATTAAATAATGGCGTTTTCCCAGGGGCAATGTTCGTTTAAGCCTTTGTTAATGGAATTAAGAAGGTAGAACCAGAATACCTCTCTTTTCTTCTTTATCGCAGTCGGATCCTTACCCTGAGCGACTAGAATTTTCTCTAGGATTGACCACTTAAGGTCAGTTTCAGTGTGGTCCTTTTCCAGCCAATGACTGACCAAGGGAGCCGATACCTTTTTGGTTTGAATGTTGGATTTATGCTCCCCAATTATTACCCTGCATTCCTGTCCTATTTCTCCAATATATATAAGATCACACGGGCATGTGATAATATAGATAATATTGCAGGTGTGGCAATTCGTCATTCCTTGTAGGGCTATGGATCGCTCGTTGATTTTGATAATGTGGCCCACGATGGCGTTGGTGCAAGCCTGACAGTTGCCACAGCGATGATTCCCCTTTATAGGTTCAAGGCCAGTGATGGCTCTTTGACATGAAGCAGACAGTTCCGAAATTTTCCTTTCACCAGATGAGTATTGAGGTTCTTATTTCTTTTGAACGCAAACAGAGGTTTGGAGATTTTATTATCGCAATCGTCCATGTTTAGTAAATACCATAAGGAGTAGATGGTTTGTCTGATTTTATGGTATCTAGCCCTTTTGAAGGAATCTTTAATCAGTTTGCGGGGGTATCCCCCATTAGCCAGTTTTTCTTTTAGAATGTCTGCCTGTTTGAGAAAATCCCTGATATCAGAGCAGTTTCTCCGTAAACAGAGAAACTGACTGAATGGAATGCTGTCCCTTTGACAGCGGGGGTGGTAGCTCCCATACTGCAACAAGGTATTTTTGGCAGTAGGTTTAGTGTATAGAGACAAAAAGTTCATTTTGATTGTGCTCAATCCATACTTCCAGAAATTCCAATTTGCAGTTGCTAGAATGCGCCGAGAATTTCAGATGTGTATCTGCAGCGTTGATCCATAAAATGAATTCATCTAGGGATGTCTAGTCCCCCTCCCAGATAAAAAAAATTTCATCAATAAATCGAGACCAGGCTCGAATATTCTCGTGAAAGGGGGCCATCTCATTGTATATGTTAATTTGCTCGAAGTGTCCCATATACAGGAAAGCTACACTTGGGGCGCATGACGCCCCCAAGCTTACTCCCTGTATTTGATGGAAATAGCTGTTGTTGAATTCAAAGTAGTTTTCGCTTAGGACCACATTAAGGCATGGGATAATAAATGGAGCATTGGTAATATCAGGTTCATTGGACAGGAACTCTTGGGAGCACCATCATGGCTCCTTCCTGGGGGATGTTGGTATAAAGGGACTCCAGGTCCAAGGTAATCAGGAGTTCTCTTTCACAATGATATTGCATCTTCTCAATTTTTCAAATAAAGTGGCCTGTGTCTTTGACAAAGGGCTCCAGTTTGCCAACAAGGGGTTTCAGGAATCGGTCAATATATTTGGAGTGGGGCTCAGTGGCGGATCCAATAGTGGATACGATGGATCTCAGGGGAGGATCCTGCACATCTTTGTGAGTTTTGGGGAACTCATAAATAATAGGCCTGCGTGTATATTTGGGTGTCAAATATTCCACTTCCCTGGTACATATATATCCGTTATCTATGGCGGTCTCAACCATGGAGAGAATCCGCTGCTTCAAACCTGGTTCCGGGTTCCTGACAATACGTTTGTAGTGTCTGGTGGATGAGAGTAGGATATTCATTTTCTCAATATACGAGGGGGTGTCAAAAATGACGACCCCCCTCCTTTGTCACAGGGTTTGATTGTTAGTTGTTTGTTTTCTTTCAGGGCCAACATAGCAGAATTTTCTGCTCTGGGTAGGTTATATGGTGGTTTGGGGACATATTGGAGAACTTTTTCAATTTTGAAAGTGACAGCTTTCTCAAAGATGGCCACCGCCGGTCCAACTGAGTCAAGAGTGGGCGTGGATTCAGAGGGGGTCTCAGTCCAGAAATGTTGTCAGAGTGTTTTAGGATGAGGTCTAGTAAGGAAATATTTCTTCAACCTGATTTTCCGATAGAAAAGGTGAAGATCTTTCATGAATTCGAATTTGTTGAAGTTTGTGGTGGGGACAAAAGAAAGACCCCTAGATAGAAGGGCCACGGCTTCTGGGTCAATGTTGGAAGTGGATAGATTAAACACGGATGTTTCTTATGTTTTCCAATATTGGTTGTGTCGTGTCTGTATGTACATTTGCAGCTGGCGTTGACCCTGATGGAAATTCTTTTCTTGAGGAGTCCGAGTCCTGGGGCGGAAGTTCCCCCTGCGATTGCCTAAAAAACGATTGGGCATCGCTGGTCCTTCAAATTGTTCCTGTCTCGGCTGATAATTTGAATTATGGTTAGGGTCATAGTTCGTGGGGCCTTCTCCATCAGAGTCCTTGGTATCGAAAAACGTTGCGACCCGCCTGTTTCCCCATCGAGGGGTGCCATTATAGGGGCCATTATCTTCCGGGGAGGTATAGAAATTAGCTATTAGAAATGGATAGGCACGTTGTTGGGTTAATAGTCTGATGTCCTTTCTAAGCTTTTCCGTCTTTCTCTTAAGGAGATAATCGGAGAAAGAATCTAGCTCCTGACAGATTTCTTCTGATTTATTTTTGCCCATTTCAACTGAGTTATCTTTTTTCAGCTTTTCTTCAAGTTCCTCAATCTCCTTGTTAAGGTTAGCTATTACTTCCCTTGCTGTCTCAATGATGAACATCATCCAATCCCTGGAGCATCTATTTGATATTAAGGCTCATTTCTCCAGGAATTGTCTAATTTCTACGAAGAGACCGGGAATGTTCCAGACCCTTAGGCCAATGGGGATGGTGCCAGCATCAAGGTACTCTAACTGATTGCCACTGCCTGCCGATAAGCTTATCATGCGGGCAAAGTCCTCATCCGAGAACCCGAAGGTCTTGATACTTTCCATCAGTTTAGTGGGAAAGGAAAGATATACAAAAGGGGTGAGGGGTTCCCCAAGTTGAAAAAAACAAACAAAAACCAAGATAATCTTTTCCAAGGGGATAGGACCTGATACTTAATTATAAAAATGCAGATGAGAACACACATTAAACAATAACAATAAAAAAGGGGGAACAGGACCACAAACAACAGATTAATCTAAAGAAAATAATAATAATAAATAAAGAAAAAACTAAACAAGAAACAATCACCAAACCATCAAGGGTGAAGCTGAAAAGGTGCACCCTTATCCTAGCGGGCAGCAGAACCCCCACAGCAACAAGGCTGTGACGTAATAACCAATACAAAGGGGGACCCCTGCAGATAAATAAAGGGCGGGTGGAGCAGGGGAAAATTGAGAAATACCACCACTAAGAAAGGTCACCCCCCCCATTGGGATTACAAAAGGCCCAAAAGAGGGTCCTAGTATCAACACCTGGGGCTCACCAACACAACATATATTCAAAATTTCAGGGAACTGGTTAATTAGCAAACTTATTTTTCTTTTATTTTCATAATATCAAACATAATTATCATATTCCAAAAAATGCATAAATAAAACATTCAAGGTCATCTATAAGTATATAAATAAATATGTCCCACCCGTAACAATCATAACTATCAGTCATACTTGCACTCACTCATGATGGTATACACATTAATTCCTCAAAGCAAACACATTCCTCGAACATCACAAAGCACTCCAGAGGGCCTTGTAAAAAGAACCCCAGCGAATATCTTTATCCTTCAAGACATATTTGGTGTGTGAGAAGCTTTACCATCTTGTGCGCCTTGCATGTAATGACTTTCCTTTATGGGCACTCTTAATTCTTATCACACGGTTTTTTAATCTGGCATCCCTAATTATCTATACATTATGCATAATAGTGTGAAATACACAGGCTTGCCCTCTTCATCTCTCTGGTTTTCTATGTTTATTTATTTTTTCTTGGTGCACTCTATTCTGTTGTTAGACTATTATGCTTCTTAAATCATGAATTATGAATCAAGTCTCACCCTTGGGCAGACTTTTGTCACAACAATGTCTCAATATACTCTGACACAAAGAATCCTGTACGTTTTGTGTATGGTAGTTAATACATGTAGAAATTGCTGATATATTTCCTTGTGATTTTTAGGCGTGTTTGTGTGTCCCACACTACCTATCAACTTCCGCCCTAATGAAGGTGTCGCCCCTCTAAAGGCGTTACACCGAAACGCGCGTTGGCGTTTAACTCCTCTCGTGCCCCTGGACTTAGTCTCCACCCACCATCTGAAGGATACACGTGAATGCTCCATCCTATCATCAAGTGGCAGTTTTACCATCTGGAGTGCTTTGTGATGTTCGAGGAATGTGTTTGCTTTGAGGAATTAATGTGTATACCATCATGAGTGAGTGCAAGTATGACTGATAGTTATGATTGTTACGGGCGGGACATATTTATTTATATACTTATAGATGACCTTGTATGTTTTATTTATGCATTTTTTCGAATGTGATAATTATGTTTGATATTATGAAAATAAAAGAAAAATAATTTTGCTAATTAACCAGTTCCCTGAAAGTTTGAATATATGTGTTGGACAGCCCCAGGTGTTGATATGAAATACTAGGACCCTCTTTTGGGCTTTTTGTAATCCCTATGGGCGAGTGACCTTTGTTAGTGGTGGTGTTTCTGAATGTGTGAGGTGACCAGGGTTGGGAATGGATTGTTCACACGGGGAGCAGGGTCAGTACTGATTTGCCTTAGATGAGCCTCATTGGTTGAGCTGGAGTTTGGCAGACAGCTACTCTGTTACAATGATGACTAAATAAACTTTAATCCAAACTCAAGGTCTTCCCTTCCAATTTTGAGTCAGGTGGATCGCAAGTTTTATCCTGATGATGGAATATAATTTATTCTGTTGGTATAAAACTTTCTTTGAAGTCCCGAGAAAGTAGGTGCTATCGGAAGTTTGCCATCCAACCATCTGCCTTATGTATAGTGGACAGTCAGATGACTTTTTTTTACTTACTGTCTCCACCATGTATATTTTGATCTCCTTGCAGTGAGCAACAGTAAAATAGAAAAGGGACCCTCACACCATAGGAGAAAAATAGCTTAGGGGTCGTTTATTTATTTTTCATAAACAAATTCCCACTTTGGAAGTTTCTTTCTGAAAAATTCAAAATCTTTGGAGAAGTTTGACTGCCAGCTGTCATGTTTGATTGAGCAATCCATTAAACTTTTCTTACATTGAAAGGAACCACAATGATAGTGTTTCCTGTCAATGTACAGATATGTCTGCCATGCTGGAAAACATCTCTAAATTTGGGAGTCAGAGTGAAGTCTGTAAAATTCTTCATCCCCTTCTTTGCCTTTACTCTGTCTGCTAAATCCTAAATCAGGTCCTCTGTCTATAGTGGCACAGTAGTCGAAAACAATGGATTAGTAGGATACCCTGAGTTATTGCTGGTGGTTAAGACTATTTGCAAACATTTGTGCCATTGTCTTTTGGATGTTTGATTGCCAGTAGCATGCCTGTAAACCTGAGATTGGTGTAGCTTTCCAAGCCTACTATTGACAATGTTTGTGGATTCTAAAAAGTAGTAAATTTGCATCCACACAAGGAGGACTTCTATGAATGCAGAGCTAGTACATTTTGGTAAATCGGTCCCTAACGGAATTTGTGCCTAACAGTGTATGCGTCTGTGTGTGTGTCCATGACCTTCATTCTCCTCTACTACTGTCCTAGATCTTGGAAGTTGTACCACGCATCTCTGCTGCTGAACTCCACCACCCTCCTTCTACAGTGTGTTTGTATTCGTAGGTTTATAAAGCATGCACCTGTCAACCAAGAAAAGGTATCCCGGCGCTGTAAAAATATCAAAGGTGAGAATCAGAGACAGAAGAAAAATTCAGAAATTACTACTCTATCACAATTTATGGTGATATCGGGAAGAATCAGGTCTTAAGAGACTTTCTAAATCTGACAAGATTCTGCGCTTTCCAGATATGTACTGGTAGTTGTTCCAGTGCTGGGCCACGGATATCGAGAAAGCAGGACCTCCCAGCAAATCCTGTTTAAAACGTGAGGCCACCAACAGAGAGTAGTCACACAATCTTTAAAGATGTTGAAATTGATTAAGATGCAAAACTGCAGTCCCTGAAATAACCATTGGAGTCATAGACAGTATTGCACATTAAACAAAGTGATTTAAAAAGAATGTGCTACTGCACAGGAAGGCAGTGAAGGGAGATCAAAGCATGAGAGATGTAAGCCTCAAGACCAGCCTAGACCAGCCTTGCAGCATAATTCTGAACCACTTGAAGTTTGTGAATTAGGAAAATAGAGTTCTGGGTACACTGTGTTACAACAGTCTATCCTGAAGAACAAAATGATCACTTTGAGGGAGAAAGAAAAAAGATAAAATATCCTTTTTTTTTGCATTCTGACTTGACAGAAGCATGAGCTGCCCACTGACCACATACTTAACCTGTTCCATCACAGAAGTCAAATTATAGTAAAAATGTCCTCCTATGTTCTTTCAAATTAGAACTGGGAGAGGCTTTGGTCACAATCGAGGTGGCAAGTAAGGAAGATAACAAAATGGCGGTGACCAGAAAGGAAGGAGAACTCAATTTTACTCTCCTTTATCATATGGTGAATATGGGTCATTCATTGTTGAACTTAGATCATTCAAAATAGGAATTGGGTGGCTACCGCCACAGGATCGCTGGCGATCTTTAAGACTATCTGAATGTGATCGACATGTATGTACAGCTTCATCCCACTTGACTGGAATAGGTGGTTGAGAAAGGATGTGCAGGCTAAAAAGTAGAGGAGACAAAACTGACTGCTGCAGGACTCCGCAGGATAATAATTGGACTGTGGAGCACAAAGCTCCAGTAGTGATGAGAAATGTCCTGTTTGACGGAAAGTTGTGAAACCAGGATTGGCCATCGATACATCATCAATATCACCACCAAGTTTGCCCAATTACACCAGCTCCACATCTGCATGATCAACTTCCATTCTGCTAAGTTTCTGATACCATTGTCTCTTAAACAGTCTAATAACATCTGATGATGGACAGTATCGAAGGTCACTGAGAGGTCTAATAAAATCAGTGCCACAGGAAGGTTGGCATCTGCCTATTGGTACAGATCACCTAATGCTAGAATTACCATGGCCTCCATAGTGCCGTGGGGTGAAAGTACTCTTGGAAAGGATGCCACCAAGTTGTTGGACTCAATAAAAACAGACGTTATGTTATTTATATTTGTAAAGCATACAGTCACCGCTGCCAAAAACCTGCTCTCTCCAATAGTTTTGCCAGATAAGGTAGTTGGGATATAGAACGGTAATTAGACAGAACTTCTGTGTCCAGGGAGGCCATTTTCAACAACAAGGAGACCTCTCTTATTGTATGCAGAAGGAAAGTCACCTGTTGACAGAGATGCATTAAATATGGTTGAGCGTGACCTGGTAACATTTTGCAGAGATCGCTAAGAAATTTCGCAAGGATCATGTCTTCAGGAGAATCCGGCTGTTTACTTTTCCTCACTTACTGAATAATGTTTTCATCATTTAAGAATGAAAATTGTGTTATGTGAATTTCGTATCTGACAGCTGTGGCGTGACATTCCCCCAGACTTTTTGACTTCACTACCCTCTTTTAGCTGAACCCGATTTTATTGGACTTCGGACTCGATGCACTTTACCCATGCTAACTAGTGGGTAGCACCTGATCCCATTCCTGACCGGCACTCCATTTCGGTCAGCCTAAACTTGTGACTTTGTCCCAGTCCAGTGCAATCAGATACCTGTAGCTGGCACTTTGTGCCTTTTTGGTACTATTTTTCCTTAAAGTTCATAAACTCATAACTATGGTTCTACTGATTATATTTTTTATAATTTGGTTTGGTTTAACTCTTGTGTTTTCTTCACTTTATTACTGTTTATGTGCTGCATAAATGCTTTACACATTGCCTCTAAGATAAGCCTGACTGCTTTTTTGCCAAACTACCAGACGGTTAAGCTCAGTTTTATTAAGTGACTTTTGTGGCTCACCCTGGCAAGGATTGTGTTTATTACTTGAGGGGGGCTATCACTATCACTAAAAAGCCAATTTCATACAGTGGTTATGGCTAGTCCTGGATTCTGAACATTGGAGAGTACCTGAAAAGTTTATATATGGGGGAATATCATTCGTAATAGCATTTCTTATCAAAATAATCCATTTGCAGTTACTTGGTACTGATTGTAGATCTCGAAACTCTCTAATGGTGGAATAAATGTCAGCTGCCATGCTGGGTGCTAAAACAATTGCGTAATAAAGAAACATCTTTTAGTCTTAAAACTTATTTGTTTCTGGTGTTGTTTTATATATTTCCATTCTAATTTTGTGTGGAGGTAATGGTGTGTCACCAGGAGCGTTCCTTTGCGTGCAGATCGCTGTTTAACTTGGTTAACTCTTTGATATATCACTTACAAGAGGGATGTGGGCATTTTGCTCTTCTTCCCGTATCACAGCTACCTGGTTGGATGCAGTGGCCAAATGGGTATAACAAGACTCCAGCCCTGACTGTGGGTCATTGATGATCTTCAAAAAACCATGGGGCGAAAAGGGAGCTGGTTGATTATCAGAGACACTTTTCTAGTTTGTCCCACTTAGAAGCTGTGTTAAACACACATCTCCATGCTGGCCTTTTTTTTAAATGGAAAAAAGAAAACACATTTTCAGAACAGGCAGCAGGTTCTGGCTAAAAAACTTGCAAAGAGTTGTAGCATAATATTAACAGTCCATGTCGCTTAAAATGAGAAGGGTGTGGAATGCTCACTGCAAGCCTGTCTTACTCTTTTTTTATCAGTCCAGACTCCAGCTCCACAGGTGGGCATTCAATAAAGCTCTGTCCTTAGCATCTCCCTTCCTTCCCCAACCTTGGTGTTTATTTTGACAATGATGAAAATGCGCTTTCATCATTATCATCACTATGTTTGGCCAATTACTCCAGCTCCACATCTGCATAATTACCTTCCATTCTGCTAAGTTTCTGGTGACTGTGGTAGTGGCCTGGTAGTTTAGGTGAGTGTCATGGATGGAATTATGAGTAGGTCATGTTGGAACCTTGGTGTGGGAGCTCATAGGATTGTCAGTTGGAGTAGTAGGCACCGGGAGCTGCTAAACTTGGCTCACGTTAATAAATGCCAATAAATGAGCCCAACCTAAATTCACTTCATATCTGGAATCCAAGCCTTCTGTGCCACACTAGTGACAAGCATCGTGAGTAAGCAGAAGCAAACACCATTTCAAATGGCAGGAGAAGACTGCCCACATTGGAGGTCTGTGAATGATCACTTTAATAATCTACTGATGAAGGAGTTTATTTGTTTTCACCATCAATCAACAGCTGTTTATACTTCTATTGGCTTTAGAAAATTGGCAGAACACTAAAACAAGCTCAATCGCCAGGTGAACCTTATGTAAGGCGAACAAGCCCAACTTGCTTTGTAAATAACATACATACAAAATGTGGTGGCCATTTTGAATTGTGCTTACTTTCAGAGTTATAGAGCAATAACTCCATCAGCGCTGATTTCATAGGCACTGGAAGTAGGGGTCAAGGGGGTGCTTCGGCATCCCCAAAATAACCATGCTGGAGTTGTATGAATGAATGAGCATTAAAGATGGCTTTATATTTTGTTTTTATCTTGTCACATTTGCTGTATGTTCAAAGACACAGGGCAAATGCCAGTCTAGTCTTCTGACAAATTGCTGCTAATTCTTTTAAGATGGAGACTGATGTTTACTTTTCTTTTTGTTACTGCAAAATGTGAGAATTTTGTAAAGTGAAATGTGTGCCAATCTTTTGGTGTGAAAGGAAGGACCATACAACAAAACGTAAATACCTATAGTTGAACTCTACAAATATTTCAAACTAAATAAAACTTAGGAAAGCACAAATTCAGCACTTTTTTCTAATACTTATGTATGATGGAAACAAAGATTGTAATAGGATCAAATCAAGATACAATTTTCACACATTATCGTTTGTGCGCTATATAGGTTTATCAGTAAAACTGAATGCCTGCAAGTGTAGTGGGCATTTCAAAGGAAATTGTGCTGTCTGTAAATGACAGTGGGCTACTGCACCATGCTTTAGTAATGTATTTGTGACAGTGTGCCCCGAAAATGCAATACCAGCTACATACCACACCTTTACCATTCTCCTGCTGAATGGGCGAGGCTCATTTGTGACAATTGTTCTTTGTGTAATGCTTGGATTTTTCAGAATCCATAGGAGCTCAGAGAAGTAACATTGATGTCAGCATTCCCACTATGTAAATTGTTCCAGCACCACTGGTTTATTTACACATCGAACCACTTTGTGTGCAACGATTAACAACTGCCTGCAATATGGTGATAGGCACATTATCTTACCAGATGATCAAAAATATTGATGGGTGATTTTAATCAGATCAATGACATAATATTCTTTAAAACAATATTAATTCACAAAAATATTGGAAAATAAATTATTGTTTAAAAAAAATCACCATCCTATACTTGATTAGCAACAACACTAATATCAATTACCAAAATATCGCAGTTAAAAATATCTATTTCAGCCTATATAATAACCACAAATATTGTAAACAAAATTATTGTTACCTATCAATAAATATTTAAAAAGTCTAAAATATCGAAACACACAATATTGACTTCACTAATATCCAAATAATAAAGCAAAATGTTTCAAAATAATATAACTCCATTTTAATTTACACAACAAATAACATTAACATCTACGTAAATCAATTCATCATCTAACATTATTTACATTTGATAACAATAAAATAAACTGTAAACGCATAAAAAATGTAAATACATTTCATAAACATCAAATAATTAATAAACAAAATACTGTCTACATTTAATCTGATTAAAAAAATAAACATTAAAATTAAACAGAACAATAAAACCAAAATAACACAAAAGCAGAAATATATATTTCACATCAAAACAGAAACACTTAGGGCCATATGTAGGTACCTAAATACCGGTCGGTAACGGCCGAAATTCGGTAAATATCCCGTTACCGACCGGTATTTAGGCATTTGAGATGTAGGAGGCATGATTTAAGGATTCGGTAATTTACCGAATCGGTAATGGATCGGTAAAATACCGAATCGGTAAAATACAGATTCGGTAAATTACCGAATCCTTAAATCATATGTAGGGAGCACTCAAGTGAGTGTTTTATTGTATTCAGGATTCGGTATTTACCACCAAATACAGGTTGGTGATAAATATCGAATACCTTTCAAAAATCTATTTTCTGCTGTTTTGACAGTGCCATGTGGCAGACATACATGCCCTTAGGGCATGTATGTGCGCCACATGTGCACACATGCACAATTCAGGGGTGCAACAGGGTGTCAATGTGACACCCTGCCACCCTTGAATATGCTCCCCCTATTGCCGATTCGGTATTTACCGAATCGGTAATGGTGAATGGCTTCCCATTGATTCCTATGGGCCTCCAGGCCCATAGGAATCAATGGGAAGGTATGCCTCATTACCGATTCGGTAAGTACCGAATCAGTAATACCGAATCTTTCCGAATCGGTAAAATTTACCAATTTTTTACCTACATACTATTTACCGATTCTTAAATACCGAATCGGTAAAATTCGTTATTTATGAATCGTAAATAGTACGTTACCTACATATGGCCCTGAAAAAGATAATAACTGGTAAAATAATTTCAGACTATCTGAACATTAGGCAATAAAAAAACAACCATAAATTAAACTAACAAATCAAAATAAACAGGAAATTAATTAAAATAAAATATAAACGTAGCAGAAAATGTCAACATTTACCACACCAAAACCACTAAAGCTGCAAGACAACAACATTCTGATGGATTGCTAACAGTTAACCCAAACAAATAAAAACTACCTTCGCCAGTATGTAAAGCATTTATTTTAACATAGTTAAAGGCAACATATTTAAAAATATGATAATAAAAATATTTAACTAAACTCTCGAATTTGATTTACTATCCAAAATTTAGAGACTCCAGGAAAAATACAACATTATCTACAAATCTACAGACCCACCAATAAAATTCAACAATCGGGCATCTGGAAAAACGCACATGAAAAGTAAGTCGAATCAAAAACGACTTCTAATTGTCAGCTAAGCCTTAAACCTAAAAAATAAAAGCCCTCAACCCCTGCAAACTAAACACAAATAAGCAATAAAAATATAACTAACACAACTTTTCCCCCAGCAGAAAATAAACCACCAGATCCACATTAGAACACGTTCAACAGAAAACTGAAAAAAGAACTTCAATTAACATTGACAACACATATGTCAGTATAAAATGCAAAAAGGATTGTTGTAATGTATTATGTACATTTGCAAAGCAAAAGTAAAAATATTACAAAATATTTCCTTGTATTATTATACTATTTTCAGAAAAAAATAGAGAAAGAGCAAGATATATCACCTCACAGAAAGGCAAGCAATTACTCTCATACATGGGCTACACATACAGCGAAGAAAAAGAAGCACCACAAATGTTAATTGGAAATGTACAAAATACTACTCAAATGCAAATTATGGGAGGGCTGCTACAAAAAATAATGTTATTTACGAGAGAGAACAGAGCCACCCCCCCCAAATGTCACTGAAATCCAAGTAAGGCATGTGCTTCAAGATTTAAAAGAGGCAAGCGCTAGTTCCCAAAAGCCCGCTACTAAAATTCTAAAAGATATACTCCATAAAGTACCTGAAAACTTCACAAGACAGCTCCCAGCTATACCCACCAGTGATATTCCTACCACCATTGAAGATTCAGAGATATCCAAATTCCTGAACAGTTAACAGCCACATATAATGATAAACTCTTCCTCCTACATGACAACATAAATAATGACAAATGCATTGCTATATTTGCTACAGCAGATAATTTATTAAGACTACGCCAATGTGCCCTAACAATTCACTATGATTATACCATAAATGGTGAATATCAAAACACCAATATACAACACCAGATATGTCTTTCTACCTAATAAACAAAGTAACACTTACTACGAACTACCAAACCACATTAAAATTACAACGAATAACTATTCTCCACATAAAATAACAATTGCTTTGAACAAGCCATGATACACACAATACTTAAACTGTACCCACAGACAGCAATTCAAGGTTGTTAATATCACTTTAATCACAGAGACATCAATACCAAGCTGTACTTGTGTAGTAGTGCAGAATATGCGACTACTAGCCAGTTTGACTTTGAAATAAAATAAATTGCAATAGCCTATGTCCCTTTAAAAGAGGTAGCTAACCACTACAACTTACTTAGAGCAAGCCCACTTTACCAACAAAACAAGCACAAACTAAGGGCCTGATTATGATGGCTGGTAGACCGCCACCGACAGGCTATCGGTGGCAGTCTCCCCGCCATCGGTGACTAAATCACCACCCACCACATTACGATGGCAGGCGGTGTGTTGGCGGCCGGAAAGACAGACGGACACGGTCCAGAAGGTCAGAAGCATCCAACCGCCTTCAGGACCGCCCTCCAGCCCCAAAATGGTGGCGGTGCATGTCAGGCACCACCATGGGGATTACAATATCCCTTTCCGCCGATCGTTCTGCCGTGGTCAATCCATCATGAAACGGCTGGCGGAAACGATTTGAGGGCCCGTAGCGGGGCTGGTACATTAACATAACACGTGTATTTGTAAAGCGCACGTTCACCACTACGGGTATCTTGGCGCTGAATAACAGATGTTTATTGTTACCCAACTCAATGGTACTCATTTTATCGACCTCAGATGGATGAAAGGCTGAGTGGACCCGCCGGGATTTGAACCTGTGACCATGAGGTCGAACACAGGCCCCTGCAGCAGACGCATTAGTCCACTCAGCCACCAGACCCGGCTCTAGGAGGCACCTATGGTGTACCCCTACATATCCCTGTACCATGTGGCAGGCACCACATGGTACCACATGGCACCACATGGTACCTGCCAAGTAGTGCAGGGATATGTAAACACCCTAGTTTTTGTATTGTGGCGGGGGCTGCTGACCACATCGCCCCCGCAATACAAAAAGAAGGCCACCTCGTGGGTGGCCGGTTCCCATTTCAAGACCATGGCGGACGGACTTAAGTCCGTCCATCATCGTAATGAGGCCGTAATTTCCCCTAAATGCCCTTAATGGACTCCGGTGAAAACACTTGGGTTGGCAGATTGCAGTTCCATGGAGACAAACACCAACCCAAATTCCCAAAATCATTGTGGAATGTCTACGAAAGAACCATGGCCGAAGAAGCCAAATCAACAATGCAGGATAAGGATGGGACAATGCCTTCCAGACCATACTTGGGAGAACCCAAACCACACTCTAAAAATACCTAAAATCCCCACAAAAAGAACAAAACTATCAATACCTAAGAATCAATCAATCAGTAACCCAAATTAAACCTAAAATAAGTAAACAACCCAGAAGTACGACATTTTACAATGTGAAGTTAGAATCATTATGAACAACAAGAGATACACTACTTAAAATCAATAACAAAATCCCGATTATAAAACATCTAATTACTTACACACTAACCAACAAACCTTAACAAAGGTACACAACACCATATATTAAGGATTTTAAATAAATATTAATTATATTTATTTTATATAGATCAGTCAATAAAACATACAAGAAAAATAGAAAAGAAGACTGGTAAAATAATATGTTTAGTAGATAATTAAAATTCAGCACACAGCGACAAAACACATTAGAAATAAATGTAACCAAGTAAATCCAACACTTAGGGCCATATGTAGGTAAATTATATTTACCGATTCTTAAATACCGAATTTTACCGATTCGGTATTTATGAATCGGTAAATAGAATGTAGGTAACCATTCGGTAATTATTACCGAATCGGTAATATTCGGTATTTAAGAATCGGTAATTACCGATTCGGTAATAATGCATCCCTTCCCATTCATTCCTATGGGCCTGGAGGCCCATAGGAATGAATGGGAAGCCATTCACTATTACCGATTCGGTACTGAATCGGTAATAGGGGGAGCATATTCATGGGTGGCAGGGTGTCACATTGACACCCTGTTGCACCCCTGAATCGTGCATGTGTGCACATGTGGCGCACATACATGCCCTAAGGGCATGTATGTCTGCCACATGGCACATTCCAAAAAGCACAAAATTGCTTTTTCAAAGGTATTCGTCATTTACCATCAACTTGTAGTTGGTGGTAAATAACGAATCCAGAAACTAAAATGCACTCACTTGAGTGCCCCCTACATAGCATTTCAGGATTCGGTAATTTACCGAATCGGTATTTTACCGATTTCATAAAATTCCGATTCGATAAATTACCGAATCCTGAAAATCAGCCACCTACATCTCAAGTGCCTAAATACCGGTCGGTAACGGGATATTTACCG
Organism: Triturus cristatus; assembly: GCF_964204655.1. Lineage (NCBI taxonomy): Eukaryota > Metazoa > Chordata > Amphibia > Caudata > Salamandridae > Triturus > Triturus cristatus. Next base: position 566,308,182 of record NC_140590.1, read on the forward strand.
ATTTTCGGCCGTTACCGACCGGTATTTAGGTACCTACATATGGCCCTTAGAAATGTAAAATAACACATGGTAATTACAGCAAATACACATACATAATAAAATATAACATTTCCCACCCATAAATGTGTAAATAAATGAAACTTACAGTTCTGTAGGTATAGATCTCCGTAGTCAAAATATACCTCACTAGAAAAAAGTGAAGTCCAAAAAAGACCAAAGAAAAACAAAAATGGAAAACTCCAAGGTAAATCCATACAAGTAATCCAGAGTCATAAGGAATCATTAAAACCTCCAAAAACTTGAATAATAAGAAATGCTTCAGGAACCCCCAAAAATAATAATATTGATTTACTAGAAAACAAATTAACTTCCTTTAAAAAAAAAAACAAAACAACAGGTCCATGGAATGGTTTCCAATCCGTGAACCTGAAAAAAAAACATAGAATACCCCCACCCACACAAAACACTATTTTCAAATACAACATAGCCATTACACAGCAAATGTAATAAACACAGTATATAACACAACAATATCTAAAATATCACTCGACTACCAGCAAATTTTAGGTAAGCCTAAACCACAACACTATTAAACAACAGAACACAAATCATGACTAAATAACCCTCAAAATAAAAACCAAGACTATAACTGCCATTTAGGTGCCGATTCCGATCCAGGTCGGAAAGCACTTCAACCGAGCCGGATCCGGAGTGTTTTCCGACCGAGCCGGAGTCCTGCAGTCCGACCGAGCGAGTACGATGCGGCTGTATGCTGCCAGACTCGGTTCAGTCGGACTCCCATAGAAGTCAGTGGGAGCTGGTCGTACGACGCGTACATGGGCTCCCATTGACTGAATGGGTACGTCTCGCGAAAAGGGCGCCCCCTACAGGGGGTACGCGTCAGTGCCATCCACACCGTACATGCCCGTGTTGGGGGTACCCTTGGGTCTCCCCCTGTGTCGGAGTCGTAGGGCTGCAGGTGACAGGGGTCCGACGCGGACCCCCAAAGTCAACGACCCAGACGTTTTTCGAGCTGGACACTCCGGCTCGCACAGGCTGTCTGATGCAAAGTTGTAAATCACATCTCAGTTGTAAATCACATCCATTGCACGCCACGGTTAGCTTCCGACCGAGACGTACGGAGCGGTTCAGACCCGGAAACGACTCGGTCGGTGAATTTCTCGTAGCTCGCATTGTACTTGCTCGCTCGTACAGCTGTACAAGTCGGGCGGAAAACACGCGTTAGGCTCGTCGTTTTTCCGGCCGGATCGCGTTCGGTGGCCTTCCGACCCAGATCAGAATCGGCCCCTAAGCGTCTTGCGGCGGATGATGCAGAGTGCAGCACCCGTGGTAATTGAAAACATAGGCAATGAGACCACCACGGTGGCGGTCGCATCGTAATTTGCCCCGTGGGACCACTGCCTTGTAGGCAGGCAGTCCCAAATACGATATGATGGTGGACGGACTGAAGTTGGTCCGCCATTGTAATGACCTCCTATCTCCCTACAGAAATGAATGGGGCTTTATCTATGAGTTTTCCTTGCTGACAGCCTTGTCATGGAGGCAAACCCGCCATTAAAAGGCTGGTGGTGAGGGAACTAAGGGGACCCTACAGGGCCCTCTGGTGCCTTAGGCCACGGGGATGCATGTACTGTGTGCATGCATGCACCCCCTTTCCTGCATGGCATGGACTGAAGAGTCCATGCCGTGCGGGAACATGCTTTGGGGCTCCCATTGCGGTGCCTTTCAAAGGCACTGCCTTGGGACTGCCAAAAGAGCTCCCACCAGACAACGAGAAAACTCGTAATCTGGCGGGTGGGCAGCGGTGGACTTTGAAAGTGTGGGAGTAGGACGGCGGTGTGGCGGCTGCACTCTCACACCAGCACAGTTATAATCAGGCCCTAAGCCATTTGCAGGAAGAGATCACATTTCCTCTTTCCACTCCAATATAAACTATTTAGTAGAAGGTTTTGGACACTAAAGGGGTGATATTTACTATACCTACTCCAATCTAAACCATTTAGGGGAACCTTTTGGACACTAAAGTAATCACATTACCTATTTGCAATACAATCTAAGTTACGTTTTTGAAGGGATTGGTCATTAAATATAACACATTATGTCTTTAACACTCTGCAAAAATGATATTAATAACAACCTAATATGAGTTAACATATATAAAAATTATAATTTTAAATAATGTTTTTATTTAAAAGAAATTGATATTAGATTATGAAATAACAAAAAACATAGTATTATTTAATACATGTAATTAATATGTGGTCATTTTACATCACATATTTAAATCAAAAATATTACTTTAAAAGCACAGCAAATAACAAAATAAATGAACAAAATACAACCAACTGAAAGAAATAAATAAAATTATACAAAACTGTGAACATAAAAAATATTTTTCATATACTATTAAAAAATAATAACATAAAAGTGAACCTATATAGGACACAAAAATAATTATCTAATTAATTTATTGGTTCCATACCTACAACACAGAAGCCATATTAATAATCAGATAAACATATAGGGGTCGATTCCGATCCTGGATTTTTTTTCCCGTACGACTCGTATCCGTATTTTTTTACGTACGAATCGTACAAGTCGCGTACAAACGGCGAAGTACGATTCATACGTGAAAAATACATACGAATCACCTCGGGAAAAGTCTACGAGACGTCCCCGGACAGTTTTACATACAAATCGTAAAACTGAAGTCCGAGCGCGCAAGTACGATCCACGCATGGAAAAGGCTCCGTACGGAGTGAACTTTGTACGAGCCCTACCCCGAGTACACTTGTGCCCGGGGTATGAGTCGTACGGCCCCCCCAGCCTCCCACCCCTCCCGCGTACGTCCGCACCGTACCCCCCACCCCCGTATGTACAGACCGTACCCCCCACCCCCGCGTATGTACTCACTGTACCCCAGGCGTACCCAATCCTCGCATATGTACGAACCGTACATACGCGAGGATTGGGCTACGCCTGGGGTACGGTGCGTAAATACGCGGGTGGGGGTACGCCTGGGGTGCGGTGCGTACATACGCGGGTGGGGGGTACGCCTGGGGTACGGTGCGTACATACGGGGGGTGGGGGGTACGGTCCGTACATATGCAATGATGGGGTACGCACCGTACATGATGACACGTACGATGTGGGTGATGGCGTGTACGTCGCGTAGCGGGCCCCCTTTTCCTTGTGCATCGTGGCGTACTTAGCTTTTCCGGCACTTTTTGGCTCCCGTAAAAATATAGCCGTGCGGAGTGCTGTGGGTACGAATCGTAATTGCTGGTCTGTAAAACGCTGCCTGACTACGTGCGGATGTCGCGTACATGCTGTCCAGGATCGGAATTGTATGTATTTTTTAGCCGTACGGTGTTTTTTACGATTTGTACGGAAATGGTATTTCTGTACGAATCATACTTGCTGGTTTGTACGGTAGAATTCCCGGGTACGAGTCGTACGGAGAAAACGCTCAGTACGACCATTTGTACCTTGGTTTTACAGGATCGGAATCGCCACCATAATATATCTTTTTTTGACAAATATGAAAAATATCTCAAACTTAATAATTATAAAATTGTAAATTATCAACTGTAAATTAATAATAAATATGAGATAAACTGTGTAATAATCTACACCTAATATATATTATTCTAAGTAATAATTATTTCAATACTTGCATTTTTTTACAAAATTAAAAATACGTTTAAAAATGTAAAACATTTTAAATTATATATTAGTATATATTATTATAAATAAATCAAATTTAACATAAAACCATACCTATAAAATTTCTACCAAAATATATTAAATATTTCACAAACAACAAAATTGGAAAAAACATTAATTAAAATCACACATTTTCAATTTTTTTTTTGCAAAATGTCTTTAAAAAAATAATTCTTAGGCCCTGATAACGAGTACGGCGGTCTAGGGACTGACAAAACGTGCTGACAAAACTGTACGCTGACTTGTCTCGCCATTTGCCTGGTTCGTGTCTGCTCCCGCTGAAGACGGAAAAAGGCGAAGCTCACTGGAATGATGCGTTATGGACAGACGGCTCACATGGGGTGCAGCTCTCCTACCACCATAAGATACGTCAGGTGCGGGCAGAGCTCTAGAGCACTTTTTCCGGGTGATGTCCTGTCAGACGCGATGTAGTAGCTCTCCGGTTGTGTGTTGGATGCAGTATGCCGCAGAGTTTCCTTCAAGGCACAATTCAATTTTTTTCTCCTTGAGCTTGCGGTGAACCAAATTTCCTCAGAATAACTCGCTTCTTGGTAATTTTAATTCACAACCGCAGCTCCAGTTGTAGAAGGCACTTCGTCTGCCGGGACACATACGTAAGTGCCTGAAGTCTCGTAGTTCCGTTTTTTTCCTTGGTGAATAAGCAGTATCCTTGATTACGGCGTGGGTCCTGTGTGGGAATTTACTCTTCAATCTCGTTGCCATGAAGAATGTAATGACAAAGTAGACATCAAGCTGTTAAGGTAAGAATTATTCACAAATGGAAGTGCCCACAGACAAAGCGGAGGGTGCGTGAAAGCACCGCACAGGCTTTCATCAACTGTCGCCTCAACAGTAAATCACACACCAACCGTCAACAAAGGGAATGGCTCGCACGCCAACGGGCAGCGCGAGGCAGAATCCAGAGAGGTGTCCACGCGCGAGAGGCGCGAACACTACACACTTCTCTCATGCTGCTTAAAAGGATGAGAGAAGCTCCAGGTTTGGTTAGTGGAATTTCCTGGGTCCCACGTTGGAGCCTCGAGAAGAGAAGACTGGAACATGTTATGTCAGCAGAATTGTCATCCATCAGTGTGGTTACATACACCCTCCAAAACACTGAATGTGTAAATCCCACACCATTTTTATGTTGGTGACAGATGGTGGTATTTCTGCCTCAAGCTGTGGGAACTTGGGGGTCGATTAGGATGTAGGGTAGATCGCCACCGCCCACATGGCGGTGGCGATCCGCCCTACATCCTTCCCCGCCCGCCACCCATTTCCCCCCACCATATTAGTATGACGGGGGGACCCTGGTGGATGGAAAGACTGCCTGCCGGTTTCCTGCCGGTCACACAGGTGACCGGGTGGAAAAGGGGCTATATATGGTGGCGGTGTCTGCTAGAGACCGCCATCCATATTAGCATGGGCAGCGGTGCATGGCTTTCCATGGCGGAGACCCCGCCATGGAAAGCCATGTGGAGTCTGCTTTCGGAGGCCCGTTGCGGGCCCCCAGGGTATTGGGGGGTGCACATGGGCGTGTACCTATGGTACCCCCCTGCATTGTCATGGACATGGTGGCAGGCACCTCACAGTGCCTGTCACCTTGTGCATGACAATGCACACAGTGCATTCCCCAGCATTGTGGCGGGCTGTGCTGTGAGCACCGCCCACCACAATGCTGGGAATAGAGGATGCCACCGCCACGGTGGCGGTGGCGGTGGCATCCTAATTGCAGGTGTGGGACCGCCACACCACTGGCAGCTGGTCCCTGTACCGCTAGGGTGGCGGGCGGACTTCCTAATTGGCCCCTTGGTATCTTGCCTCAATGTAGGATTACATTGTCAGTATCTATGTACCTAGTCGGCCTAATATGCTTGATGATTAACCAGCAAATGGATCACATGAAAACTACTGATGAATATATGCCGCACTGTCCATGGTGTTCTTTCACAGATTTACGTTTGGGCCAGTCATCCTAAATTAGACCACACCATCATTTCTGGTAGAACATCCAACGAATCTTGATGAAGCAAAGGGGATGCTCCACGTGCAGAACATCTGCCACTGGAGGAACTACAAATGGATACCAGAGGCGTGGGTGGAGATTCTACAGTTTTTGGTAGAATCAATATTTTTTATAAACATCTTATTGATTTGACTCATTTGAACAACAGCCTAAGAGATGTTGTGCCCTTGATGCAAACATCTACCATTCATATTTAGTCATTGGTACGATGTAACATATTTGATGCCAATTTAGACCCCCCCTCCCGCCCCTCTAAATGAGGCCAACTTGGCTTGAGTTGAAGCTGAGCGGTAATAGTGAATGTTCCTTTCTCTGAGGGAAGTGTTGAATCCAGTGGAGAATACACCAGTGAAATTTTCTCCACCGTACTTTCCTAAGTAAGAGGAAATTTAACTGGTCGATTCTTCTCCTGATTTAGCATTTCCTCACAACATCGGGGGATTTTCCATTACCACCCACCCTTAAACTCCTGAGTCAATAACTCTAGGCGTAAGCACTCTAAATAGCTTTGACACCAACGCAGGGGCTGCTGCCTCCATGAAAATACAACAGTTAATTATGCCATCCTTGAGTATTCACGTATTCTGTGGTCGGCTGCAGTCACCGAAATGAAGTACCTAATGTAGCCTTGCGCGCTAAAGTAGCAGAACGGACTTTTCTGCACCACGGATAACCAGGGAGCTCTCCTTGGTGCTGAAACTCTATTAACTAGAAGTTCAGAAGGTGACACAGGCTTATTATTAAATGTACCTCCTGACGATGGAAGCGAGACCAACGGGGTGCAGTTCTCAAAGGCCACCCTGTGTTTTCTTGCTTTTACAACATAGCAGTTAAACAAACAAACTAAAGCCTGTCAAAATAGGTTACTTCTTGATAATTCTTTGGGTTTTCTATAGCGTGGACTAGTTTTTTGGTGCCTTTGCGTTCCTGAACATTGGTTACCATACCGTTACAGGCCACCATGAGGCAACAAGGTTTTGTATCGTGGTCTCAGACAGGCACGGCTATGGTATTTTTGAATAAACTAAATGTTTTGTAATATTTAGGAGGCACAGGAAAACACACCGGACCCGGAACTCATTTTCTACCAGTTGCAGTTAACATTTTTCTGTTCGTAGGGGTGCCTTGAACCTTGGTTTGCTTGCAGTTAGAGGACCCTGTGTGCTGGACCATTGGTTTGGCTGTTTACGTTTAAGTTTTCTCTCCACTTGGAGGTATCTGGTTCAGTTGTAGGCAGACAACTGTTGACCAACAGTGATCTCAATACATGGAGGATCGGGGCTGCACCTTAACGCTGCCTGGCACAACTCAGTGGTGGGTGAAATGTAGAATGTGACTGTTGGGACCGCAAAGTCCCTTGCCTGAGTGACCCAGCTAATGTGATTTCAGGATACTTGTCGACAAATTGTCGGTCATGGGCGAACATGGATCATGCATATGCACCAGGAACTAGGTCTGCATGATGGATTGTGGTCTGGTTGGACCAGAAGGGGCACACCACATGCTACCCTCATAGTGGTGGAGGGCTACCACTGTTACCGGGAGCTGAATAGCACAAGCACAGCTGTGGCAGCAAACCGTTCTTTTTTAGTAAGTAATATGACCAGACCTTGTGACCTGCGTCATAGGAGTGGCGCCTACTGGCCCACTCACAGGAAATTCCGTGTCTGTGTGCTCAGCTTAACCCTGGCTTACTTCAAACGGCTGTGGGCAGACTGCGCTGGTATGTATGTGAGCCCATGTGTGCTACAGTACATAGAAGCAGCATGTGTAAGTGCATCACGCTGATCTGTATGTGTCCCTGGGAACTGGTGCAGTACGTGAAGGGCTACATGAGGTTTTGCATGCAGTGATAAGAATGCATGATTACCTTTGAGTGGTGTAGTGCATGAGAGTTTATGGATCTCATATTGGGAACCCCAGGGCTTGCTGGAGGAACATGTGATAAACCTCTCAGAAAGATTGGTGGATTGATGCATTCCTGCGAACTGAGTGCGACACACACTGGTGTAAGGAAGAGCCACGCTCTTCAGTGCTCTTCAAAAAGGCTCTTTGATTCTGAAAAAGGTCACCGGTCAAAGTGGCCTGGACACATCTCAGGTAGGAGCTGGAGCTGATAAGAGAATCATAACAAGCATTTGTAATGCAGTAGGTCTCACATTTACGCGAGTTTCAGCTATTGACATTGCAAATAACAATGCCTTTTATTTGTGTTTTCGTTTTTAAAACATAAATAAAAGGCATTGTCATTTACAATGCCAATAGCTTAAACTCGCGTAAATATGAGACTTATTGCATTGCAAATGCTTGTTATGATTCTCTTACTCAAGTTTGTGGGATAAAGCTGTATAGAGTATGCCTCTATCCCCTACAAGAAATTGTGTGTTGTCACTGTAAACTGCATGTTTTGAGCCATGAACTGCAGCTAGATGTTGTTGAAGGGATTTTTTTGAATAGATATTTGACTTGATCACATGAACTCCCTCTCACACCAGGTCCACTTGTTTGAATGCTTGAATTCCTGCTAAACGCCCTTTTGTGGTTGTAGCTGGACTTGTAGCTGGACTTGTGAGCAGCTACCTAAATGAATTCTCATCCCTTTAGTCCACTCTCATGTAGTGCATTACACTTCACATGAATGTAGAGTGGCATGATGTCCGATCCCGCCACATACAACAGTTGGGCTTCAACCTGATTTCATTGCCTGCTGTTTGGCTGGTCAGGGGACCACAAGTTGCCTGAGTTGATAGAGAACTTTGGAATCATCCCACAGATCATTGTCCTGACCTAGAGACTTGTGATGCCTTTGTAAGGGAAGACCAGTCTATCCATGATGGCGAAACTGGTCCTGTGGACGAGAACAAATCCAAAATGATACCGATAAAACAGAAAAGCTAGTGTCTGGTCTGTGCTTCTCATCCCACAATAGCATTAAGGAAGAGTAGCCTGTGTATTAGTCTTGGAAAACTATTCCCTAGGAACTATCCTTTCTTTCTCTTTTGCCCAGAGTAGGGAACCACTAGCTAAAGTTTCCAGCTAGGATACGTAGCTCTTTAAATTTAGCTTAGTGACCATAATTCGGAACAAGGCTCACAGCTCCAGAAATTTTGAACCCAAATGTCCAGTTCTGAGCTGTCAGCCTGAGTAAAATGTATCTCCAAATGATTGGGATACCCATACCTAGGATTAAAAAAAAACCCTGACTCATAAGTCTGTTTAGAGCGATTGGCTACCCCATTAGCTCATGTAGTCCTAACTGGTAAAATATAAACCTAGGGAGCCTATGTCTCAAGTGAACTGGCACTTTAATTGCAAGATACAGTTATCAACCTCCTTTTAAAACAACTCAGTGTATTTTAATTATGTTGAATGTTTGGCCTAATTTACTACGTCACAACACAGCCTGCAGCTTTTTGAGAAAAAAATGGTTGTGCGAGACTTATCTGGCATATGTCTCTGGACACATTTTATCTGTCCTAGAAGATAGGGTAACTTGATGCTCTGCATGTAGGTGTAAAATAAATGAATAAATATTTAAAATCGGGGTTTGTGACCCTAGTCTCAACTCTTATCTAAATTGGGACATCTTTGGGGGCTATCCTAATGGATGCGAGGATGTTCCAAATTCTGGGTGCATGGATGGAAAAGGCCTGTGGTCTTGTTTTTTCTTAGGCTGATGGTGTCCTGGCGCTGGTGTGCTGAGAAGCATCAGTGTTGATGAGCTGTTTGCAAAATCAGCAAGGATTCTGGTTGTGATTGCTTTGTAAATGACGCAGCTGGTTTTGAAGATGTGCATGCCTGGAAGGGGAGCCCATAGATTTCCTTCAGGATGGGGGTAATGTGATCATATTTCTTAAGGCCCTGTCTGAGATGTGCTGCTGAGTGTAGGATGTCCCTAAGGGGCACCAGTGTGGAGCCTGGAAGGTCTTTGATCAGGGCGTTACAACCACCCAGATGCAATCGTATGAGGGCTTGAAGAGGAATTCTGAAGTTTCTTTCAGGAAGAAACAGTTTCACTTTAACTTAAGAAGAGGGAGTTGGTCCCAGGTCGTCGTCATGTTTTTTTTTTTTTTAGCAATGTATTCCATGAGGTTGGTGTCAAAGGTGAATTAAAGTGACTTGGCATTTGGTGGGAATTGGGGTGAGACGTCATCATGGTTTGTCACTGGGCAGGTTTGTTCTGTCTATTGTTTGTTCTTGGCAATAGCAGGAATTGTGTCTAGGTCGGATGTAGGAAGGAAATTCCATTTAGTTAATTTTTAGGTCTCCGCTAAGATGGCACATGTGTTTTCTCTAGCGAGACCGCCTGTTTTTTTAGGCCTTGGAGACCCACTATTATTTACCATTCGGTTGGCTTCATTGTCTCCTTCATTTGCTTGCTTATTGGTCCTCTTCTGAATGCTTCCTCTTGGCGTTTGTACCTCCCCTGGAGCATAAACTCATTACTGGTCTTTTCACTGCTCTTTTTGTTTTTCAAGTGGTGCTACCTTTTTCTACAGGTGCATCTTTTTCAGCTGTGCTGCTGTACATCATGGCTACATAACCATATTAACAAATCCAATAAGTCTTGTAGGTGAGACCTTAGGCTTTTCCAATGCTTGTTAAGCTGTATGCTTTGAAGTGGGTTTCTGAGTATAGGCCACCTTTTAGGTGTAGGAGTGGTGTTGAGTATGGCAGGTGCTGTAGAGATTTGAGGTGGAATTGGCAGTGGAATTTGTGCCATTTGTGGTGCAATTGGTACTGCCTGAAGTCCATCTCTGACCCTTGAGTGGCATAGAGCAGATCTTGGTATGATTGAGGAAGAAAGAGGACAATATGATATTTATCTCTGGAGGGCGGGGAGAGGCACAGACCACATTGAAGTTTGACTGAGGTGTTCCTGGAAATTTTGAAAGTCAGATTTTTGTCTTTGTGAAGGGTGGGGCAGATAGGCCATTTCTTGGTGTAGCTTGCGGTGAAGCAGTGTAACTACGTTCTCGGTGGTGCAAAGTAGGGACGCCGAGACCAGAACTGAGTAGCCAGATGGTGAAAGGCTGTCTGCTGAGGATTTGCTTGGGATTGGGATGTCATTTATAGATATATATTGAGGTAGCCCTTTGGTAACTATGGATATTCTAAAAAGTCTAGTTTCAAACGTTTTCACCCGTGGCCTATAGTACCTACCATTCTTATCTCCAATAGAGGCACAGCACGTTATTTTTACTCTATGCTGAGCTACCTGTTGCTCATGACTGGCTTTCTCTACGCCTTCCTCCACTAGACTGTCTGAAATGTTCCCCAAGGAACTTGTACCGCTTCTCCAAGAGAAAGCAGTGAGCTTTTTGGGATGCAACCTCATGCATCATTTAGATGCTGCAGTACCATGATAACTATTTGGGAGGCACTTGCTACCAAATCACAACTCCTCTCTAGGGAGAGGCAGCAATGGGGGATCAAAATCGCTGGGTCTGCCTCTACTGAGGTAGAAGTGGCATTCTCTTTCTCAAGGAGGCCCCATGGCATTTGTTGTGAATACTTGCAGTCTCAACACCCAGGCTCCTGAGTCATCCATTGGAAAACCTCTCAAGCGAGGAAAATGAGTGGTAGGGGGAAGCTAGTAACCCACAGGAGGCCCCCTTTTAATTTGAATGGGTATCCTGTGTCCACAAGCAGATCCCAGTCATTGAGACTGCTCTTGGAGGCCGGGAGCAGCTTTTTAGAGCATTATCACTCACATCAACGGACAGGCAGAAGAACCAGGCATGTTGTGGGACGATCAAGTCACCCAGTCAGATGCCACACCGCTGCAGCGTTATGTTGTTGCTCTAAACAGCCGCAGCCTCTGATCCCAGGTCTGGTCTTTTAGACTTGCAACTGCTGTGTTGTGGTTACTTGCTCTGAGACTAATGCCTGTGCAAAGCTGATTTCTTTTTTTTCAGTAGTGGGTCCAGTGAACACTCGCAAGTTTTATCGAACAGTGCCTAACTTATGTTCAAAAGGGAAGACAACTTGACATTCGCTTACCCCCCCAAAAACAAATGTATGTGGGACCCCTGTGTTCCGAGCTGGAGCTGCTGTATAAGGTCATGTACGTCTTGCTCTAGCCCCCATCCATACCTTCTTTGGCTCTGAGGTGAAGCATATTATGCAGTGTGGCGGGCTCCGCATGAAGTGGCATTTGTCTTGTTCACTGGCTGAGCTGGAGACTAATATACACGGCTATAACTGTCACGCCCTCCGCACTTTTTAGGGGTGTTTTTGGGGTGGCTATTCCTCTGAATCCCTGTGTGCGTGGCCATGTTTACTGAAGTTGTCGCTATCACAGCACGCTGGGGTCACATGTGTCCTCGTTTTAATGCGAGAGTCTCTTCCCTCTGCTTAGTGATTGGGCTCCCAATCCTATGAGAAGGGAGCCCCTGCCCGCCCGCTTTGCTGGTACGGCACCCCCCTCCCCTCCCCGCCCTTTTCCCTTTAGAGCGCGAGGCTCAGCAGAGTGTGGAAAACAGGCGAAGTATTGGCAACCCAGAGCTGGCCTGGCTGCCGCTGCGCCCGGGTGCCGGCCTTGCCCTGCGGCTTCGTCTAGCAGCCCGGTTTGCCGCTGCTTATGCCCCCTGCAGCCCTCCACACTTTCAGCCAATGTCGGCGGCATCGCTCGCAACGTTGTAAATAATGGTCACTTGGTTGCTGGGAGTGAATCATGGGTCGCTAGGGGGCCATTGCGATTGTTTTTAAAAAAAATTAAATAGGTAGCAAGAGCAATTTTGTTAGTCTCTCTATCCCCACCTCTGTCTTAGCTGATGCCGGGACAGAAAGGAAGAGCTGTGGCTAACGCAGAAGCAGGAGATAAGTGTGCGGCCACAATGAATACAAAGCTTGGCGTGCCGCACTTTATAAAAATATATACATTTTAAAAGAAAAGCATTTTGGTGGCGTGCGTGATAATAAAGTTGCACAGCCGCCGTATGTGCTTTATAAAACAAGCTGTTGCCATTGCCAAAGCAGAATGAAAAAAACATAGTGCTTACTGACTAAATGAAGGAGACAGTATAACGCCACAAGTAAAAGATCTAGTCCTGATGGGTGGTCCCAAAAGGAGACAGGGCAGTAACAAGAAGGGACTAAGAAGCCTCACTATCAATCAGAAACTAGCGTTTACCATGGACGATGACGCCAGCCAATGAAAAAGATGGGCGGGGCTTCCACACCATTTCTAAAAAATACCCTAAGACAGCATTCCTCGCAAAGCAAGCAGCGCATGCGCTGCAACGCTAGGCGAGACCTAAAACGCAGTGTGGGGCCTTTGCAATTCTTTGATGCATAAGTTACTGAGGTTGATATCCAGGTACTCCCATGGCCTGTGTTAGGGATTTCGAGGCATTACTGCTGTGTATACTGATCTCTGGAGGAAGAGCAAGACAGAGGAATGGGCACCTCAAAGCGGGCAACCCTCAGAATACAAAAGACATAGTACCTAAAACACATTTGTGTCTGGAAATGTTTTATAAAATGAGGAGCTTGAGACTCCAAAATTGCCGAGGTGAAGCTGTACATCAGCGTGGAGAAGCTCAGCAGCCAGTTCTGCCTGTTGTGCCAGAACTAGGGACTAAGAGTCTGCCATTCGCCCATGCTGGGGTTGGGAACATCACCCAGGAGAATGAAGAACACTCATCAGGGAGTACGAGCTTCTGCCTGACCCAAGACCAGAGGACCCTATGAGGAGAAGGAGATCACCTGGAGGAAATGAGGTCCAGTGGGGATCTTGCTGGTTGGATCCTGAGAGTGGAGTATGTGATTCTGCTCCATTTAGACTGCCACACAGATTGGACCATCTTCCCATGTACATGACCCTTGGTGTCACGCTGAGCAAGAGAAAGGCCACCACCATGTGCAGCGCTGTGACCTGAGAAGGGCCATCGTCTTGTTTGGCTGGTCATCACTTATGTATGCCAGGTGAATGCTGCAAAGGAGACTGAGGGCTATTGCCCCGGTGCAGCACTAGATAAAAAAGAGGGTCTTCGATCCGTGTACTACTGTAGCATAAAGGGGCAGTCGTCCTGTGTGCACTGTACAAGCCCTGATCCTGAAGCAGCATACCACCATGGTGAAGGAGTTGACTGTGACTAATAGAGTAAGAGTAATGATTTAGCATTACGAATCCAGAAGCACACAGGACCTGCCACCAGACTTGGATAAAGACTTACAGGTTACTGAGGGAGCACCAAGGATGCTGGCTGCCTCGACTGCAGCATCACAATTTTGGTTCACTACCAGACTGTTGACACATGCTGGAGACTTTGAACTGCCATTCCAGTGAGAGCGGGTAAGACCAATTTTCATGCCACCATCATCATGGAACTCGTTCTGACTGACGCGTTATAGCATGGAGACACTTTGAGTTGAGTCGTAGTCGAACTTCTAAGACTTGAACTCACTAGTGGGGCCTAGCTTGGATATTGCATCACATTAATGGAGATTAACCACTGTGCTTGGAACGTAAATGTTGACTGGAGATCTGAGCTAGGCAATGCTGCCATTCATGCCTTATGAAGACTGTGTATAATATTAGTTGTGCGCCGCATTGTACTTTTTCCATATAAAATAAGTTTTGGCCTTGAGAATAATTTATTGGGATTGCTGGATGTGTACTGAGTTGTGAGCCTGTGTTCATCCTACACCCACTTTCTCCATGAGAAGCCTTGGACTGCTTGACCCACGCTACTACTGAGAGCCACACATTTAAAGAGTATTTGGCCCAGTTGCTCAGAGCCCATAGTAGGCCTTGCCCAGGGACATCAGGAGTGAAAGGCTTCAATCGCCACAGTTAGGCCCAGTAACACCTGTTTGCCCCTTGGCCCTCTGACACACTTGCAAGAAGCTGTTTGTGGTCCCTGTCTTGACCTACGACATAGAGCATGTATGCTGAAAGGAGCCTTTATTGGTGTCCTTTTAAAGAATCTAATGTTGTTTCATAGACAGTCGTGGAGCTGGGAGTGGGTGCCTACTAAGCTGGTCACAACCAGTTGACCCATCTACACCTTGTACTTATTGTCGTATTGTTGGCCAGCCATCCTTTTGTGGGACTAACTTTACTAATTTCAAGAGATGATCCAGGGGCAGGCTCTACAGCCAATGTTATCTCCTTTTCTGGATGGGACTGGTAGGTCAGTGAGCAGTCAGGGAGGCAAGTTTGGGTCAAAAGAAATCAACCCCCTTGGTCCTAGCTCGGAAGAGTGAGAACTGCTCTGGCCCAAACTCTTTAAAGCATTTGCCAAGTTCTCTTGGGTGAATCCAAAGAAACAGATTGGTGATTATAGAAGGCCAGTATTTATGCATGAGTTGTCAATCTGTGAAGCAACACATCAACTATCAAAAGCTGGCCAAAAGAGACCACTGCAAAGCTCAAACAGACTACTCTTGGCCGCTCCAAAATTTAAGAGAGAGAAATGGTGCACCCGCTCCTTCTCCGGGAATGCGCCAATAATTTGGAACTCCCTGCCCCAGGATCTGCGGGAAAATAAACGTTTACCTCAATTCAAGAAGAAACTAAAGCTATTCCTCCCCAACAAATACCTAAAACCCCCTTAAAGCTCGTGCCTAGCCTATGGGCTCCCTCTGTGCTCCCTCAAAATAAATCTGCGCACCACTACCCCAGAGGAAACCTGTGGCTCTAGATTCCACATCCACCACAGGCCTTATTCCCAGCTACCTCAGACCTACAAAGCCTGTCTTTAATTCTGGTCAGTCTGATTTGTCGTATTTACTGATACTATGGGCCTCATTACGCTGTGACTCCAGCCGCAGATCAAAAGCTTTCCGTGTCACATCGTAGGTTTCACTTCCGACCAGCGCATTACAATGCAGATGGTCAAAACTGAAACTGCCCAGTCATTCCGGCTGGATTATGACGGGCTCAAGGATCCAGTTGGAGGTCCCACCATAATCCCACCGTCGGGATCCCGATGTTGGTTTCTGACAAGCTTTCCATGTCCGGTTTTCCAGCATGGAAAGCCTATCGGAAGGTGACTTTGGAGGCCCCTAGTAGGGCTCCCTTCTCCATGCGGCCTCAGGTTGGGGTCTGCCCCATGTGAATCCCTGCACCGTCTGCCACACGGTGCAGGGATTAATAGAAACTCCCATTTTTCTACAGGAGCTTGTGCTACGGGCAGTTTACAGCCGCAGTAAAAGCTCCCATAAAGAAATGGGAGTAGGCAACCGCACCATGTGTGGTTGCGTTGTAATAGCAGTGTCGTGTATTGTGTATACCGTATCTACCTCAAAATTGTATCAGCAGTCTTCCCACAATGTCCTTGTACACCTCTTCACATAATCTCACCAAGTATCAATTTGTACCACAAATGTATCTTACATATTTCGGCTTATGCAATTTCCTACCTTGTATACCTCATCACTTTCTATCACTATGTATCTGCATTTACTCCAAATGTATCTCAAGTATATGGTGCTAACTCTGTGAAGAGCTCTGATGACCTTGTGTCAAGTTTGCGCCATATAAAACTCAATAGATAAAATAGAAATAAAATCTCCTAATTCAGTGGCAGCCTAATTCAAATTTCAAAGTCTCTAGCTTATCAAGAAGGCTTTCTTCTAAGTGAAATTGTGGGAGCTTGCTTAGGGAAAAGGTATGCGGTTTCCAGCAGCTCCCAGATTGTAAAAAATGTATCTTTAGAAGGACATGGTTGTTTTGTCTGAAGTGAGTCAGGGCTACATACACATGACTGGTTCCTTAGTGGTGAGCTGCAAGAAGCGCAATCATACATTTGTGTAGAAGCCATGTCATTCACAGCATTATTTCTAAATCACAACAGACTTGTGGTAGCAAGATAAAGATTTTATTACAAGTAACTGCCTGCATATAACATAGGGGGTTAGTAAAACCGCTGCACTGCACAATAGCCTGATAGCTTGCTACCAAAACTTGCAGTCTCTTCATAGTGTGCTGAGATACCTTACTTCTTTGAGGACTATGAAGAGTCCTTTCCCCCCTTAGTTGAAGCCTGGTGCTCTGCAGGGCAAGTATGATTGCCACCTGACTGTTCCAGGAAATAAGTGAATGCAGGGTGCAAAAGGGGAATGGGAAGTCATTAAAAAAAAAAAAAAAAATTCAGCCACTTACATATGTGGACATTCAGCCTTACGGTTTGCCGGTCTCAAATTAAACATTGCATGGGAAGATCCAGCTTTGTGTATCACAATGAAATCCAGTCCCTGGTACTAGATAGGCCACCTCAACAGTCACTCTGTGAGCTTTTCAAATGCTTTTGGACTATCTGAATGAATAGTAATTAGAGCCCATCAACATAGGGACATAACTGTTGATCACTCTCCATTTCTGTTCTCTAAGCTACCAGTGTTGGTTGATGAATGCCACTGGGTGTTTTCAAGCCTTAACATTTAGTTGGGGCTGAATCATGCAACCTCCTGGTCAGAAACATCATTCAGCACAATAGATCGCTGGCCAAAATCAGGTATTTGCAGATTTCAGAAGACCTTCTTACGCTTCCCAATCCAGATAATATTCTTGGAATCAGGAAAACCATTATGGTTCTAGAGTGTGCTACAAAGATGCAGCAGTATCTAGTGAGAGCAAAGACCGAGGCACAGAGGTTTGGGTGGTAGGCCTCTTTGGATTTTAGACTTTCCTGCCACTAGACGTGACAACAAACCTTTCCTTACCTGGTCCTTAGTTGCCTTCTTGGTGAGCTCATTTGATGGCTAGCAACAACATTTCTGAATTAGATGAGGTGTGTTATTCTTGATGATAGCAGTGAGAGTACCATAGTCCATTCAGATCCCTAGATGTCTCCGTCTTTGCTTCAGAAGTTGGGTAGCTGAGCTCACTCATTAACACTAGGCAGGTATAATGGCCTTTAGAACTAGCATATCGATAACTTCAATTTCGATACAATTTGCATTTTGTTTTTTATATAGTACATTTCCCATGTGTCTGGTAGATTGTCAACTTTGGGAGTGCACTATGGGTTCAACTTGGGGTCATGGGAAGGAGCAGAGAAACTTGTCTCAGGAAGGCTTTGCAGTCTCCATGCTGCTTGGTATCAGGATAGAAGAGGGCTGCATTCTCTTTTGCAGAACTATCTTGCACTTTTTCTTAAACAAGGCTAGAGCATGGCTTACTTTTCCCCTCCTAGCTGTCAGATGCCACAAAGAGCAAGGACATGTCAATATGTCAGTGTCATGGCTTGAGCCTGTAGATAAGCAGCAGCTGACAGAACTCATTGATCTTGTTCAATACAGGATAGTGGTCCTGTACACTGATTTCTCGCTTTAAGGTAAGATTGATGATCACCAGACTCTCTTGGCTGTTCTCTTGGCTCTTTGATGAGTTCTTGGCGGGTATGGAGGCTGCAACTTCCCTTTGTCTTGAGCTTTTGCTTAGACACATAGTCCACCACACAAAGAGTCTTATACGTGCACTATCAGTGTAACGTGACTGAATTCCACTCCCTTTTAGGTACCGCTCTGTAGGCAAAGAGGCATGTAGTTGCCCTACTTCCTCTCCTATAGCTGCTCACAGTCCGCTATCAGCATACTTTTTCTACACGAGTTTCCTGTAGATTGACATATAGCCGGTTCTCTTGTCAGAAATGGCCTTCTTGGAGAAATATATCCCAATGAAGACTCACGTAACAAATGGAGCAGGTGGTTTGATCTTCCTTGGGTTTGTCAGTGGACTAAATGGTCCAAAAAGGTCCATCTGAACCAGCTCAAATGGCCCGCTCACCACTAGCAGTAGTATCGGGGAATGAAAGATCTGTGTCAAAGAATTTGACTTTACAGAAAATTTGCTAGTTGGACAGCTCTGGACACACATCTAAATATTTATGCCCATGATGGTCCTGTCAAAATGTAGAGACAGTCCTTGCCTTTTTTCTTGGTACCAAGTTGGTTTGTGAAGAAAACCTTGCATGCCAACTGCATCATGAAATTGTAGTAGCACTTAGAAATGACCAGTCTTAAAAAAAGACTCTGAAGCACACACCCTTCCCTTCTTCTTCTTCTTCTTCTTATCGAGTCTGGGTCTGGATGTGCAATTCCTTCCATCATGGACACTTCCTGGTATCATTCAGACTTCCTTCTGGAAGCAGGTCTTGCAGTTCAGACACATCCTTAAGTTTAGGCATTGGTCCTTGGTTAGAGCCTCTGTTTCACAGGCTCACTACAGACTGTAGGATGTGGGCTGCATGTGAACACGTTAGAACAGCATACAAGATTTCAAATTAAATTCATTAGCTTCCCATCATACAGTTGACTAAGAGGTTGTTTAGCAGTCTCACCTCCAAAAGCATCGTTTTCAAGTCACTATGGCCACGAAATCTAACCTATCTCGAATCCCAAAGCACTCAGCAAACATCTTTTGCTACATAAGGTATTTGCTTAGGACCATATGTAGTGTTCACTCTTTGTGATGCTGGTGCCTAAATCGCTCAGGTTTGTAGGCTGCTTTCCAAGCATGTGAACAGTGTGAATAACCTGGTGGATACTTGGGAGTATCTTCAAAGGTATCAGATGACACTGATTTGAAATGTCCATGGGCAGTGCAGCAGCAGAGACAGTTACCCAGTGAGGCTGAAGTATGATGAAAGAGAGGGGAGGTGATGTGTGACCCTCCTGCACCACTGGTCACCCATGTAACAATTAACTCAAAGTTGTGAGCTACTTTGAATGTGTCTGGGAGCTAATGGTTTCTCGTTATAGACTGGTTGGAGACACCTGATCGGTTGACACTTGGGAGTATCTTCAAAGGTATCAGATGGCAGAGTACTGAAATGTCCATGTGTAGTGAAGTATCCAGGAAGTGCAGATTATATAAAAAATATATATTTATTGAGTTTCAGCACAGTAAATCCAACCACTCTGGGAGGTTCCTCCAGAGCTACTAAGGTCTAGAATGTGGAATTCCCACACCATGACAACAAGAGATAGGAAGTATCGTAAACACATATAACTCTAAACTAAAGCATTTAAAGAAACAGGGTATAAAAAAATAGAACACAATGGGCAATGTAGCAGCATAAGAAGGGGTGGCCCAGTGAGGCAGAACAATGATGAAAGAGAGGGGAGGAGATGGATGACCCTCCTAAACCACTGGTTACCCATGTAACAGCTAGTTTAACTATAGTGGAGAGTTGGGGCCCACAGAAAGGAGACTGTAGATACAAGACAAGAAAAACAAACTACATGGAAAACCATAATGGTGCTAAATGAATTATGAACAAAAGGAAAGGAATTAACCAAACATGGAATGAAAACAGGCATTTTTTGAAGAGGACATCCACACTCGAATCCCATCTCTAGTTGTTCTCGCAGAATAAAAAAACATCTAAGGAAAGAAGACACATTTGACAAATTAAATAATAGGGCCACACAGCTAGTGCAGCTGGTTGGAGATTACACTATAAAAGGGTTCAAACCATCAGGCTGTCTGGAAAAATAGGCAAAAATTGCAGGATTCTAATGGACAAAAGTGTCTGCAATCATGAAAGAAAACAAAAATGTGAGTGCAAGAGTAGGCACTTCATGAGCATGGTGGGGAAGAAACATGCAGAACCACCAGACCAGAGTCCATTACTTCCATTCAGAGTCGAGGGTGAATATTGCAAGTAGTTTGTTTGAATCTGAATCTTTGGGGTACTAATTCAGGAGAGGATTTGGAGTCATGGTCCCCGAAGATGGAGAGAGAACTCTAGTAGTGTGCATGTAGTAGGATGGCCTGCAGTAGGTGAGACAGAGGATCCAGACTGGGCCCCAGAAACACTATGGAAGAAAAACAATTGAGCAAGATATAGCAGGGTCTCTAATGACTGCTAAGCCGCATGTACCACAACACAGAAGAGAGTATGTGAGTGTAAATTGTTGAGACCCTCAAGGAGCAACAGGAATCATTGAAATCTGTGCCACAGCTGAAGACAGGCTGATGGAATTCTCCTGGGGCTAAGCCTTGTATTTTTGCTCCTTCACCCAGATGTCAATGGTATCCTGAACTCCCAGCTTTTCAAGGGTCAAAGATCTTGAGCTTGGTTGTTTTGCATGAAATCCACCTGCAGCTTAGGGTTTTCATTGTGAGTTGCCGGGCACTGAGGACCTGGCCCACAAACAAGTAAATTTACACCTATGTTGATGTGTAGTTTTACTGCTTTCTGGGTTTAACAAACATTCTCAAAAGGGGTGGAGGTGAGGTGGAGATTTACACTTGTTGCATTGTAAATAGCATTTTGTAGTACGTTGGTATTTTATCCAGAATATAAGTTGTCTGGAGGACAAGAGCGACCTCACAAAACGGTCAAATGGGTGGTTGGTCCTAAAATCTAATAGAAATATTCTGGAGCAACCTTGGGGCTAGCTACTCAATTCACATCAAGAAAAAGTTCATTGCTTTGCGACTAGGGTCCTTCTCGACCTTGGATTGCACTCCAAACTGGATGGAGGCGGGGAATATCATGTTCAACAAATGCTGACTATGCAACTCAACTGATGAAACCATGATACATGTTTTCTGCATTTGTCCGCGCTTGTTTAAAGACCGTAGAGCCCTGCTATGCAAAGAACTAATGTCTTTGGGTATTCAGAGTTGCTGGCAAGAGCTTATTGTATCGCTGTGCCCCGAAACCTCATGCTGAACATTTGCATAGTCTAATTACTTGATATCTTCAAGAAGGAGGTAGAAGCCACGGCACAGACTAATGGAGTAGGGCTACAGTGAATACTCTGAGGAGGACGGCTGTTCCAGGGTACTGTTCACTTATTTAAGAGCACATTGATGAATCATCACAATCGCATAGCGAACACTACCTTCCATGAGCCCTTGGTATCTTATAACTTTTTTAAGACTTATTTTATTAGGAAAATATGACCGGTCTGCTTTGAAAATGAATGTCAAATTGGTACAACTGTGTAATAAATCTTACTTTTTATGAATGCCTCGCATTTTATTCCCATCTTAAGACTCTTTTAAAGACCACACATATGAAATCTTTATGTAAATGACAAGACTATTAAAAAAAAAATGTTGCAGTTATTTTTTAAATAATTACGTAATTTTATTGGTAGTATAATGGTTTTAATTAACTATGAACTTTATAAATAAATAAAATAATACTTTAGATGTACTACTGTAGTGTAACTTTTAAAGTACAACAATCGGCAGAGATCCTTACACATATAAGTTTACTACTTTGCTGAAAATATCAGAGTGACCGAAAGACTATCTGAAAAAAGGGGCATACTTACAACAAAATGGGTAGGCTTTAGGGAGGAATAAGGCAGGGATTAAGGGAGATCAGGGAGGGGTTTAGGGAGACAACTGCACCCACCCACAAAAGAGTAAGCCCTCGACTCTGCTATTCACAAACTGCACATCCAAAGTTACTAAAGTAAAAAAGTGATCCATAACAGTAGTAAATTACTCCAGCCTAAAACTGGATAAGCCAGCACCACACATAACAAACTACTGATACTACAGCACACTCCAATAGAAAATAATGGAGGTAGGAAAAAAATTACATTGAACTACATTATTTAAAATTGCTAAACATAATAGTAAATATAATATAATATAAATATATTATAATATAATATAATGTACCATAATGGTAAACAAATCTAAAAATAATACATATTTATTATTTAATTATAAAATATTGCAATATACTTTTTTAATTTATGTAACATTATTTTAATTAAAATTAGATTACTCTTAATTAATTCTATACATCACTTTTATTACTTATTAATCCATATCATTTTTTTTACTTTAGGTAAGAATTTAGTTTATAATTTAATAAGTTTAAATTAATTGAAAATTTAATCTAAAATTAAGTTTATATCACTGCAGCATTTGTTTAGGTCTGCATTTAAAATAGATATATAAAATTAATTTACCTAAAACAATTTTTCCTATTTTTTTTCTAGTTCAGAAAACTTGTTATTTTTCCCCTTTACTTTAAGATGGAGAGATTCAACAGTCGGGAAACAGATCATCCTACTGTTAAGTGTAGGAAAAAGTACAAATGTTCATTAAACTTAAAAAATGTAGTAAAAGTATTTTTATGTTAAATATTTATATTTATTTTATATATTTACTGTCAATGCAGAACAAAGGATAAGAATGCTTCCGCACTGTTAACATAACTTTGAATTAAATCTGTAATTAATGTGAATACAGTAAATGAAATTCAAATTGTTCCAATTATTTTGTGAAGTGTAAATCCAAATTTAAATACCCACCTACCTATATTTTGTTAAAATAATAATAATAATTTTGTATATATTTTTTAACATTAAAATATATTTCTTTATATTTTTTACCTATTTTGCATTATTTTTTTCAATATTATTTCCTATTGGGTTTTTTATTTTGAGTCTTTTTCCTGGGAGTGTGTTGCAGTAGCAATGGTTGGCCATGTGTGGTGCTCAAATTACAACTGTTTCTTTTTTAGCAGTAGTAACTTACACTTGTAAGTTTGGCTCCACCCCTTTCTTTAGGGGGTAGAGACATGTAAGTCTACACTTTTGACAAGCTTTACACTCAGATATTGTAAGTAGCGAAAATGAGTAAAGTTACTTAAAAGTTTAAAAGTAAATTACCTGTGTAGATTACTCATACATGCAAGTTACATTTATGAGTGGGTCCTTCCCCAAAAAACTGTAATTGGGTGAAATGTATCCTGCCTGGTAAATTCCAACTTGGAGTACTCGTAATGATGACCAAAGATGCTGTAAGTCCAATTTTTCTGCCACATAGGGTGAGGATAGCCTATTGTAGGAGTTCCGTATTGTGCATGATTCCAATATGTAGGGCAACTATGTCACTTCACTACTTTCTAACATTTAGTACATCCACAATTCCCTTCCATTGTTGGATTTACAGATGGTTTTTTGAAGAAAGTTAGTAAAGACTGATTGTTCAAAAGTGTTGAACACAGTGCTGGTCTTCCCAGAGTTTTGTGTTCTACATGAGGCTGCTTCTGACTGGTTACATCCATGCAGAGCTCTTCAGCTCCATGAAACACTGCGGTGATCGCAAGCAGTGGAAAAGATAGTCTTGAATACTGTGCTGCAGCATTCAAGACTTCTTTAGATGTTCAGTGCTTATACTCCTGACCTGTGTACCCTCTAAGCCGCGTGCCTGGGTGGCGGAGCACAGTGTCATTTTCAGCGCGCAGGGGGCATTAAGGAGCGCGCAAAACAAAGGAACCTCCTGCTGACAGAAGAAGCGTTCTCGATGGCTTGCTAATGTGCGTAGAGTAAGTGTGACATTTTACTTCCTGAAGGTGCGATTCCCCTGCCCCACTATCGCCCTTCTCAGAAGAAAACCAAGTAACAAAATGTTTTTAAAACGGCAATAAAAGACAATATTTACACACTTTGCAAGCATGTTTGTGTGGGTACTACAATTTTTATATTAAAAGCATACACTTTTATTTGCATCCTTGTATTTAAAAGACGTTGCTACTGCAAAAGCCTCAGCTGTTCCAAGAAAATAGTGTCATGTTCAACCTTTAATTAGGGAGGTAGAGAAAGGCCGAGCTGGAAAGGAAATGAGACTGGTTGAAAATTACTGACACAGAATAGTCTGCATCTCAGACAAGCTGCTCTCCACCTCTAGGAAGGACATTTCCCTACTTACATTATTAAGGTAAATTAAATAAACCAACTCTTTGGAAAAGGTTTCCATATTACATTCTTCCGAGTGTGCACATTTGAAAGCTGCTTTCCTGTTCTTTTACACACTTGTGATTTCTCCAAATTGCTCTTAATAATACAGTTCCTGCCTGGGACTGGCAGGCGTGCAGCAGGGGTTACTACAAGCAGTTTGTTAAAACAAATCACATAAAACAACTACTCAAAATACAGCAATGCCATAATTGCTGAAGGGGAGCAGAAGTAAATCTAAGCTGCATTTAAAAAAAGACCCCTAAGGAAAATGAAGTGACCAAATGATGTGTACCACTGACCTGGGCAATACGCATTTGTAATATAGCACCAACAAACCCTTGGATAAGCGTGTATTTCACAAACATATGTATGATTCCGTATCTGGTACACATTTTCTCCCACACATTGGCATACAGCCTGATGTGGATGTGCTTTGAACCTGCATTCCCTCCATTGCTTCTTCCCACAAGTTTCTTTGCTTCTCCCGCTTCATGGAGGGTACCATGCTTGATGCAGACAGCACCGTGTTATAATTTAGGGCACCTGCGTTACAGAGTGATGTTGGTCTAGGAATGGGATTCTGCACTGGACTAAATTGACGATGCTGAAGGAGTGGTGAGTCCACTCTGCACAAGTCATGATGCAAGAGGGGTAGAATTCCAATGATATCAGAAGTCAAAAAATGAGAAGAGGATGGACTGGATTCAGCTTGGTAAATTCAGAGGGTTGCCGGAAAGGAGGTCCTAGAAGGAGCCCTAAATTGCTTCATACCAAAACAAATGATAGCCATGTGTGCTGTACTACTCCAAGAACCCACATTAGTAATTTAAAGCACCTATTTCTTTACAGTACAATGTAGAAAAATATACATTTTTAAAAGACAAGGAACACCAGTGTTGATTACACGAGTGAAATGAAAAAATTACTTTTATTTGATTTGATTTAAATCATAAAAGGGCAGCACGTCCACCAATCTGCATAAATGACACGGGCGATTATATCAATACATTAATTAACATGAATCTCGTTAAAATTTGCATTAAAACAACTTAAAAAGGAATACACTAGGTCCTACGGACTTCTTGGTAGCCAGCCATGCTGTAGAGAGGGAGCTTACTGTGAGATTCAGCATGAGCTGCACACCAAATCACAATCTAAAATGTGAAGTGGAGGACAACTATGATTGACAGTTCCCCCCAAACATTTTTTTACTTTTTTTTTAATAAAAGGTCAAATTATGTTTGATTTATAAAGTACTGTTACTAGTGATAGAGTTGACTTGGTGATCTAAAGTGAAGACTAGTATCGTTGATAAATTCCAGTAATTTCTCCAGGATAAAGTGCATGGTGCTGTGAACAAATGGACTGCAAAAATGTTCATTTGCACTTTATTTTAACATGAAAACTAGTACCGTTGGTAATTTCCTATTATTTCGCCAAG
The DNA here is from genome assembly GCF_964204655.1 of Triturus cristatus. NCBI lineage: Eukaryota > Metazoa > Chordata > Amphibia > Caudata > Salamandridae > Triturus > Triturus cristatus. The sequence goes on from NC_140590.1 coordinate 566,334,068, forward strand.
GTAAAGTGTGTGGTGCTGTAAGTGAATGGACTGCTAAATGTTAATTGCACTTTATCACCTTGCATCCCCAGCCGGTTCGAAGTGTCTGTCGCTCTTTTCTAGTTCCTTTGCTGTTATACTCAGAAACTTTATTGCCTTGCATGCCAGTTGTACTGTCGAGCCTCCTAGGCATTGTATTACAGCGGTTCTGAACGTCCTTATTTGATCTTTTTTCAATAATGGCCACAGAAGGGCTTTCAGTATGTGTAGTAATGCCGGAAAAATTCACAGCAGCTGGAGTAATAACTCTTCTCCTTGGTCACAAAGGCGGCAATCCATTGAGTGCCAGACCAGTTTCCATTTTGGAGTAAGAACTTTTGTTGAATACACACCCAGTCTCAGTAAAATCAGTTTCCGACTTTTTTGATTTGCGAAATGTTCTGTCCGGTATTGTTGGAGTTTTAGCTTTTTATATGTTGGCATTACCATCCAGGCATTGGTTATTGAAGTCAAGGAGGCTTTGTCTATTATCTGAGATTGTAGCTTGATGGTTTTGTTAACTATTTGTTTGAATTTAGGGTAAGACGATATTGTATTCCAGGCCTCCTCTAGTTTTAGAACTGCGATGGATCGTTTTAAGGAAAAGCAAACTCCGTTAGTCGATTTGGATTGCTTTTCAACCTCCAGTCAGCAGTAGTGTGCTAAAGAGTCTTCCTCTGCTGCCGTCATTCTCCAATAATATTTGACACGTGCCCCTTGTCTTGTTGGAATCTGATTTTTTAACCCGAATTCCAGTCTGATCAAGGCTTGTGGAATATAACGCGGAGTTAAAAATAGATTCTTAAAGAGGCTGGTTTGCGCGGTGTTGAAGGTTGTTGCGTCCTTTGAGTTTAGAAGTTAAGAACCATACGTGAGTGATGGCAAGAATTTTGCTGCCACGACTGTTAATAAATGTGTTGTTGAAATGTCACTCAGTTTTTTTTGCAAGATTTTAAATGCAAATAATAGCTGGTTTGCTTTGACTTTCCCTAGTTCTAGATGTTGCTTGAAACTGAGACGTTTATCTAACAGTACCCCCAGATATTTGTATGTTCCCACCTTGTCCAGGGGGTCACTGTTTATCGTCCAGGTAAATTTTGGTAGTTTTTTAATGTGAGTTTGAAAAACACATAACCTTTGTTTTCCGAAAATGTATGACTAGTTGGACTGAAGCTGTGTATAGTGCTAGTTGATTTATCAAGCGCTGTAGTCCTCTAGGCATTTGAGAAAGCAACAGGATGTCGACAGCGTATTGCATGCTTGTTGTTCGAACATTGCCAATTTTGGGGGATCTCCTTGTGTTAGACGAAGGATATTGTCTAGGTCGGCTGTATAGATATTGAATAAACAGGGGGCCAAAACGCACCCCGGTTTTAAGCCATTTACGGTCGTGATTTTGTTTGTTAGACTTTGACCACCCCCCATTTTTATTTGGACCCATGTTTTTGAGTGTAGATGGATTATTGCGTCTAACAATTTTTGGGGAGCTCTCCAAGACTTCATTTTAGCCAATAGCATGGATCTAAGAACCTTATCAAAAGCTGCTTTGAGATCTACAAAACAGGTGTACAAAACCTTTGAATTAACTATTGCTTGATTGGCCAAGAGCGTAACAACTGATAAATTTGTTAGGGTGTTCATCCCAGCTCGAAAGCCTGTTTGTATGTAGGGGATTAGTTTTGTTTGATTGACCCAGTCCTCTAGATCTTTCAGCAGATTTGTTGCATAGATTTTTGCCTCAGCATCAATAAGGGCAATTAATCTGTAGTTGGAAGGATCGGAACGAGCCCCTGATTTATGTATTGGTTACAGGTCTGCCAGGCATGTTGGGGGCCCTGAGTTCGCAATAGCCTATGAAATTTGTTTAGTTGTCTTTTTTTATCCTTAAAGTGTGTGTGTACCCGGCTGCCCCAGTGGTTGCAAACAATTTTTGGCTTTTAGAGTTGGTTGAACATTTTATGTTTAATCTATTGATGAAAGACTCCCAAGCGTCTGTCCCTAAAGGTTTTGTATCATGAGGAGTCAGTAGAGCAAAACATGACTCCATGATGCATCTACATTGTTTTTATTCCATATTAGCCGTTTTAGATTATACAGTTGGGTTGCTAGTGTGAGGGCACTTGCTGGCTGAGTTCTTTCTTGCACGTTAGTTCAAATTCAAACTCAGCTTTATTCGATTTATTTTGTAAAATAAAAATCATAAAAGCACAGTTAAAATACACATTCACTTATATTACAGAGTAGATTCAATAAATATTTATCAGGCAAACAAGAGTTAAATAGCTTATATCTTTACATTGTATTCCTGTACCTAATAACACCCTTTAGAAATAAAGAAATAGCCCTTATAATCAACTGATTTTCTAAAGATTGTAACTTCAGGTAAGCTATTCTGCATTGTCTTAAATCCATACTCTTCAAGATTGGTATTAAAAACCTTTTCCTAGGTAGTGTATAAAATTTACAACATAAAATACTATGCATCGTGGTTTGGGTTGAATTGTCATCACATGGACATGGGAGTAGGTTTTTCGATCAGTCATTAACTCCTGGAAAGGTGATCAATCTATGGAAAGTCCCAAAATGAAAGCGAGTTAAAAGCATGCGATCAGAGCTTCCCTGTACCTGTTCCAAATAGGGTTGTATACCTGGGTATATTATCATCAAATGGTTATCCATGACGTTTTTTTTATCTCTTTCTTTAAGCCACAGTTACTCATAGTACGGCCCGTGGGCCGCCAGCGGCCCGGCAAGCCTTCCTTGGCGGCCTGCGGACCTTGCAGACATCCTACCTGTGTTTTAAAAAAAAAAATTACATTGTGTTAGCAAAAACTGCCGGTTTCAGCAGCCCGGACTCTGAGACTCTGCTCTGTGGGGGCCGGGTGATTCCAGTGATTGTCAAAGTGGAGATGGAGGGGCCTAAGAGGTGAAATACAACAAAGCTTTATTAACATGTAAATGGTCTTTTAAAGACCTTTGAAATACTCGGGTGCAGCTGTGTGCGCGCGCTAGGAAGCTGTCTCAGTGCGGCTGTGTGTGCGCGCTGGGAAGCTACCTCAGCCCAGGCTGAGGGCTGACACCCACACGGGGTGAGGTGAGGGAGAGGGAGGAAGACAGAGGTTGACAGAGGGTGACAGAGAGAGGGAGACAGAGAGGCGCAGTCTGGGGTAGACAGAGGGAGAGGGAGGGAGGCAGAGGGAGGGAGAGGAAGGGAGACAGAGGGAGGCAGAGAGGGAGGCAGAGAGGGAGACAGAGGGGGAGACAGACGGAGGGAGGGAGATGGAGGGTGACGGAGGGAGCCAGAGGCAGGGAGAGGGAGACAGGGAGTGAGAGGGAGTGAGAGGGAGGGAGAGGGAGATAGAGGGAGACAGAGGGAGAGAGACAGAGGGAGAGAGAGGGAGACAGAGGGAGGGAGCGAGACAGGGAGAGAGACAGGGAGAGATAGAGGGAGGGAGACAGAGAGACGGAGGGAGACAGAGGGAGGGAGACGGCAGGAGGGAGGGAGACAGAGGGAGGGAAGGAGACGGAGGGAGGGAGGGAGACGGAGGGAGACGGAGGGAGAGGGAGAGAGATGGAGGGAGACAGGGAGGGAGACGGAGGGTGACAGAGGGAGGGAGGGAGACAGAGGGAGGGAGAGGGAGACAGGGAGGGAGACAGAGGGAGAGAGACAGAGGGAGAGGGAGGGAGACAGAAAGAGAGAGAGAGACAGGGAGAGATAGAGGGAGGGAGACAGAGAGAGAGACGGAGGGAGGGAGACGGAGGGAGGTAGGCAGACGGAGGGAGGTAGGCAGACGGAGGGAGGGAGATGGAGGGAGATGGAGGGAGACAGAGAGGTAGGGAGATGGAGGGAGACATAGGGAGGGAGGCAGACGGAGGGAGGGAGACGGAGGGAGACAGGGAGGGAGGGAGATGGAGGGAGACAGAGGGAGGGAGACAGGGAGGGAGGGAGACAGAGGGAAACGGAGGGTGATGGAGACGGAGGGAGAGGGAGGGAGACAGGGAGGGAGACAGAGGGAGGGAGACGGAGACAGGGAGGGAGACAGAGGGAGGGAGACGGAGACAGGGAGGGAGATGGAGATGGAGACAGGGAGGGAGGCGGAGGGAGGGAGGGAGACGGAGGGAGGGAGATGAAGGGAGAGGGAGGGAGACGGAGGGAGAGAGACAGAGGGAGAGGGAGGGAGACAGAGGGAGGGAGGGAGACAGAGGGAGAGGGAGGAAGGGAGGGAGACAGAGGGAGATGGCGGGAGACCGAAGGAGAGGGAGAGGGAGGGAGATGGAGACAGAGGGGCAGGGAGGGAGAGGGAGACAGAGGGCAAGAGACAGTGGGAGAGAGAGGGAGACAGAGGGAGAGAGACAGAGGGAGAGGGAGGGAGACAGGGCGAGAGAGACAGAGAGAGGGAGGGAGACAGGGAGGGAGACGAAGGGAGGGAGACGGTGGGAGGGAGATGGAGAGAGACGGAGGGAGACGGAGGGAGGGAGATGGCAGGAGAGGGAGTGAGAAGGAGGGAGACAGAGGGAGGGGGAGAGACAGGGAGGGAGACGGAGGGAGGGAGGGAGATGGAGGGAGGGAGGGAAACGGAGGGAGGGAGACAGAGGGAGACAGAGAGGGAGGAGGGAGACAGAGAGAGAGGAGGGAGACAGAGAGAGAGGAGGGAGACAGAGACGGAGGAGGGAGACAGAGGGAGGAGGGAGACAGAGGGAGGAGAGAGACGGAGGGAGGGCGACGAAGGGAGGGCGACGGAGGAAGGGCGACAGGGAGAGAGACAGGGGGAGAGAGTCAGGGGGCGAGAGACAGGGGGAGAGAGACAGGGGGAGAGAGACAGGGCGAGAGAGACAGGGAGAGAGAGACAGGGGGCAAGAGACAGGGGGAGAGAGACAGGGAGAGAGAGAGACAGGGGGATAGAGAGAGGGGAGAGAGAGAGGGAGGGAGAGGGAGTGGGAGAGAGGGAAGGAGAGGGAGTGGGAGGGTCAGGGAGGGGGAGGGAGGGGGAGAGAGAGAGAGAGAGAGAGAGAGAGAGAGAGAGAGAGAGAGAGAGAAAGATATGTGTATGCCGGGTCTGGTGGCTCAGTGGACGAAGGCGTCTGCTGAAGGGACCTGTGTTCAACCTCATGGTCACAATTTTTTTTGATCCTCCCCCTCTGACCCCGCCCCCACCTGTGCGGCCCTCGGCCACAAACCACACTGTAAATTTGGCCCCCGAGAGAAAGTTTGTGTGTACCCATGCTTTAAGCCATTGCTTATTCTCTGTTTTTAAGGTTTGTCTAGGGATTGTTACCATAGTCTCCGGTGTTTCAAAGAATTCAGGATGGCCAATTTCATTTATCATTTCTTTGATATAACCAAGCCAAGGTATAGTAGCAACCAGTGCTTAATTTGAGCCGGTGCTTTCCAGTGCTCAACACCGGCACTTAATTGGTTTCTGGTGCTCGGCACCAGCACCGAATTGTTAACACCATACTTGGAACAGTCCACCACATGATGGTGCTGCTCATCTAATTTAAAGATGAGCAGAACAATGGTAGTTTAGGACTACAATATACATTAAAATTGCTAATACCTGCCTCCCTAGCCATTCCATTAGCTTTGGGGATCTGGAATAATCTGAACTGTCGCATTTACATGCAAGGGAGATGGTTAGTAGTTGTTTTGGCAGCAATGACAAGAGGGATGGGTGGTGCAAGCTGCAGTGGCCTCCTGGTCAGAGCCCTGGCACTTAACATTTTACAAATTAAGCACTGGTAGCAACCCTGTCGAGTTTTAAACAATCCATAATGACATCACAATTAAAACCAGTCTCAGTTGATACCCAAACCTTGTGCCAAAGTAAAAGAGGGTTAATTCTAATAATATCAGTAATAAAAGGCAGACCAAGTTCCGAATGACAATTAAAATTAGCAGATGAGCTAGGTACCGCCAGGAGATAATGCGTAAATGCATTTTCACAGCATTGTACATGTTGAACATCCGCAAATCACCATATACCTGCCCCGTACATAGCTGTTGATAGACATTTGGATTTGTAAATAGCTAGTAACTCAGGGACAGGTCTGCAGCCTAGTTTCCTAGAAAAATTAATTACTGCACCAGTTGCTCTGGAAAACGTGGCAGTCCGAGACCCTGTCCGATCAAAGTTGATCCCCAGATAGGAGAATTTATCAGTGCTTTCAATTTTATTATCATTAATTAAAATGTCACATTTTTTAGGCATTTTTTTTCCCACAATTCATTGTGTAAGTCTTACTGATATTCACATTTAGACCCCTATCTTGCATAAAATTAACACAATTAGTGACAGTTCTTTGCAACCCTATTTGCGTCCGCGCCATTATGACCGCGTCATCCGCATAAAGTAAAATGGGAACAGGTGTATTTTTAATGATCGGATAGTCCTGCCGATGTTCAATCAAATATTGGCCAAGTCTGTTAATATACAATGAGAAAAGAAAAGGGGCAAGTACACAGCCTTGCCCCACTCCCTTTCTCATTTGAAATTTAGCTGAACACTCCCCCTGCCTCCCAAATCAAACCCTTGCCCCTGCTTCCCTGTACAATTCCTTTATAAATAAAAGCAAGGATTGGTCAACTTCCATCGCTTTAAGAACACCCAATAATTTTTCATGTTTTACGCAGTCAAACGCCCAACTAAGGTCAACGAATGACAGAAAAAGTTTTCCCTCCTTTGCTAATGTATATTTACTTATAATCAGGGTTAGATTGAGTTCTTGCTCTAACGTGCCAAGCCCCGCTCGGAACCCATATTGCAGATTAGATAACACTCCTTTCTCATCAGCCCATAATTGTAATTTATTTAAAATTACCCTCTCTACTACTTTCAAGAGGGACTCTAACAGGGAAATTGGACGATAGCACCTTGGTTCGTTTCTGTCTCCCTTTTTAAAAATAGAGATCACTATTGTGTCCGACCATGTGGGAATGAAACCGTGTCGACTACATATAGCTAAAACATTGGTTGAAAGTGGGGCCCACAGCTCAATATTAGTTTTGTATACATCCACAGGTACTCAATCTGGCCCAGGTGCTTTACCAGATGCGCTCTCATTTATGGCCCTAGTTACTGCCTCTAAAGGAAATACTGTATTCTGTACACTATCATTGGTCACCGTAACTACTGAGGGTACCTCATCATATCTGTTGGTCTCATCATTATAGAGAACAGTTAAATACTGGACCCATTTATCCTCAATAATGGCAATATCTACAATGTCAGTATACCTGTTAGCAAAAAATGGTGTGTTGACCGCTTTCTAAAAGCTATTATTATCTTTCCTTAAACATGCCTCGTGTAGCGTCTGCCAAGCCTCCAATCTTAATTGTACCTTTCGCCTTTTTATCGCCTGCCGATATGTAATTCTAGCCTGTCTTATTTCCTCCCTATTTCTAATTTCCTTATGTAATACTTTCTTCTAGTGGATGTGCGCCTTACTACATTCCCTATCAAACCAGCCCGGTGTCTTGTGCATTCCCCGTTTCTGCTCCCTAATTAATAGTTTCTGTACCTCTCCCATGATTTTAAGAAAGGCATTTAGAACAGCTTCATCATCCCTTTCCTCAGAGAGACAAGCTTCAAGATCTTCTCTGGACCTTTTTACAAGTTGCTTAATAAAGACCATGGGATTCACTTTTGACCAATTTAAAGAGTACCCGTTTGTACTGGCAAGATTGATATTAAAATTATAATGTAAACCCTTATCCTTCTTAGTTCTATCAGAACTCTCTAGATCAAAAGCAATACTGATTGGGTAGTGATCACTCATTATAATACCATTGGTTTCAAAAGTGCGGACATTTCTTGAGTACCTATTTCACACTAAAACAAAATCAATAATTGAATTACAACCTCGGCCATTAAAAGTAGGCTCGAAAGGTACTAAGGGAATACACAAATCATTGGCATATCCCAAGTCAAACTGAAAAACAATTTCATTTAACAAATCACCCAGTGTTATATGTGAAAAATGGGACAGCGTATCTTCTTTATCTTTTCCTAGGCCACAAATACCCCTTTGACTATGTTGGTGCAGGAACCAGTTATAATCACCCCCCTCCCCCATATAATACACATATCACCGGACATCTCGTCTTCCAAATTACTCAATGCTTGACGTAAATTCATTAACACACTCATTATCTGACTTTTGGGGATATTATTATAGAAATTGAGTAACACTGAACAGTACCCTCCTACCATATTCATTACTAGTATCTGGTAATAATCAGTCTCAATTGTAAGTTTCAAGTTGGTCACCCCCACAGTGTTAGAGACATAAATACATAATCCAACTTTGTTACGCCCTTGATCACTGATGACTGCCGGTGTGTGAAAGGTTTGATAGCCATTGATATGTTTTTCCTTCACTGTCCAGGTTTCTTGTAGACAGATTATAGAATATTCTTCTACGAAGGTTAATCACTGAGGTTCTCTCACTTTCGTGGATAACCCAGAAATATTCCAAAACAGTAGTTTACATGCCTTAGCTGTATCTTCCTTTTCCTGTCCCCCTCCTGGGATCTTGGTATTCACTTCTCCATTGGGGTTGTCCCCACCCATTATTGATGGCACTATATATTTGGGACTAATTTCAATGTTGCCTTCAGAATTAATTATGTTTCCATTAGTGTTCACACCCTCATTCATTTGATCTAATTTCAAATTGCAATCTATCCCAGTAACAAACGCGATTCCTTGATAAAAAAACTGCTCTTGTGAGGTATCCCCAGGGAATGGTAGATATTCCAACCTAATTTGGCCATCCCCTCTCATATGCTGTAACCTTGGTCAATCTATAGCTTCAAGTGTAGTTAACAGATCCAAACGATTATACAGCGGGACGTTACATGAGCTCGTTGTGTCAACATGGGCTTTTAATTTCAGTATAATTAAAACGTACATTCCCTGCCCTTGTGAGAGCTGCATGCACTAACATAGGGTCGCTAAAAGTCAAAACAATACAATCACCCTGAAAAGTTTTTCCGCCATCTCCCACCCATGTAAACCGTCTAACCATTTTAAACTTTTCAAATAGTGCATCTGTAAGACCGTTTTTTACCTAGCCAATAAAGAGATTTGTTTCGAAGACCCTCCCACGTTTCATACAAAGATGTATGCAAAGAAGGAACATTGGCTAGGATTACTATATATGGTGTGGCAGCCGGTGGTAAGTCAAGATGGTTATATCCTAGGTTCTCTGGGAGTTCCCGCTATTAACTCTTTTGTTCTCTAATATGGCTTATTATGATCATTATTAACTTGCGATTTATTACAAGGAGGCGTGGATCCATGTGTGGCCGATCTTGTTATACCAGATATAGGGTCTGTGCTTGAGGTAATGGTTCCCTACATGTGGGATTAAGAGTGAGCTACAGGGATGTTTACCATTACGTTGTGTATTCACACCGGTAACCCTATCGTCACCTCTTAAACATCCCACTATCTCTATTAATTCCCCCAAAGCACCAACCACATAATTATATCAATCATCAATTTTCCTCGTAATTTTGTCAATTTCAAACGTTTCACCCTCAATTAGCATGTTCACGGTGGATCTCCCTGAGCTAACAGACCTTCTAGGTTCACCTGTTTTTAATTGTTTACCAGTATTTTTCCTCTTCTTGAAAAACGGCCTTTTACTTGGGCTCACAGGACATTTCCCAGCTTGGTTTACTGCTTGTATCCCCTCAGATACATCAGGGTTCCTACTACGTTTTGAGGGCGGTTGGGGATCATCTTCTGGGTCACTCACATATCCGCTACCGTGTTGCTGTCAGCTCCTTTTTCGTGGCCATTTTGGATTAATGGCAATGATGTTTGTGGGCAGGTCTTATTTAATTTGCTTTTCCTTGCTTTCCTCAAGCGTTTTCGTTCCCTCTTTGTGAGTGAAGTTCTCAGACTTGTTTGTTCCTTGGTTCCCACTACTTCCTTTTGTAAGTAATCTTGATTGGTAATTGTGGCAGATACTTCTAGGTGTAATTGATCGTTCAGTAGTTCAGACTCATTCTCGGTGTCAGGTAAGATTCTACGTTCGTGGTCTTGGAACTTAGTCATCGCTTTCACTCTTAGATTATTGCCACTTGGGGTCTCCCCACCAATTCTGATTGTTTCCGTGGTAATTCTTTCCTTGGATGGTGATGTAGGGTGTATTTGTGTTTCCCTGACTGCCCCCAGCAATCTGACATTATGGTTGGAACCCTTGCGAGTTTATCAATTATTTAGGGGCAGTAACAGGTATGATATGTGTTATCATTTTCTTGTTGGATCTTTGTTATCATAGTATTTAAATCTTGCAACTTCTGTTCTCTCCCCTGGACGTATATTGTTAAGACATTTAATAGCTTGACTTGGGTGTCTAGCTTGTCGGCATGGTATGTCATGGCAGATCCGATGGTTTCCATGGTGCCTAGTAGTAGTGTCCAAACAGAACTGGTTGGTGGATATATTTGTGCATTCGTCAAGGATTTGTCTCCTTGTTCCTCGACGTTTGTTAGTTGAACGTTTTCACGTAAACCCTGTGGTTCTAAAGGTGGGGCCAACGGGGCCTCAAGGGGCACAACCCCCATTATCTTTTGTTGTGATGGTCCCCGTTCCATCTGCTGAGTGGGCTGGGATGAGTCGGGGGTGTCTCAAGCGTGCCGGGAATCTGTTTTTGAGCGCAGGCTAATTGCGCCCCGGATTGGTCCAGTGGTTGTGTTTGTAGAACTGCTGATAAGCTAGATGGTACACAAGGCGTGAAAAACTGTCATTCCAGCACACAAGATCTTCAATGAGGCATTGTAACGCGTTTTGTTGTTGGCGTTGTTGATATTGACTTAGTTGGCCTAATTCTACCGGGCTCACCCACTGATTGTGTGTAATTTCCTAGTTTGTGCATGTCTCTATATGGACTAAGGCCTCGGCGACCTGAAGATTGTGTCCTTAACAGTCAGTTGGTGAATTTAAACTATTGTGTGTAAGACTATCATGGCTTTTATCATCTCTTATGGATGGCTTAAGATCCCCCTGTTCCGTTCTTTTTTTTTTGGTATTTTATTATCGCTATCGCTAATGCCATTGCCTTCTCGGAATGTGTCATCAATGTCATTGGCGGCATTGGTAATTTAGCTTCCTTAGCTTCCTTATTATTTTTATGTTTCTCTGGGGATAGTCTGCGGCATCATTTAAAAAAATCTGTAATAAGTGCCCGCTTGCTAGATTTGGCACTAGTTCTGATGATTGATCTGGTGGTGATAGTGTGGCTCAATTCGCCTTCTTTGGTATTGTCCGTGTCAGTATCCATGTCCTTGTGTTGATTAATCTCTGATTCCGAGTCCTGGGTTCTGCTGGGGCTGTCTGCCACTTGTTGATCTCCTTTTTAGGTCTCGCTGAGTCAGCGCGCATGCGCTGCTCGGAGAGACATTTAGTAGGTGAGTGGTGTGTCTGTGAGAATGTATTGTGACTCGTGTCTGTGTGGAATAAGCAGTATGTCAGAGTGTGTGTACAGTGAATAATGTGCTTGAATGCAGATGTGTGTATATGAGTGCTTCTGAATACGGAGTAAGCAAAGTGCCTGAATGTAGGGTGAGTAATGTGTCTGTGTGAGTGCTGGGTAAGCGGTGAGTCATAAGTCTAGGATGAGGAGTGTACTGTGTGAGTGCAGGGTGAGTATGTGCCTGAGTGCAAGTTTTTAGCTGTATTGTAAGTGCAGGATGAGGGGTATACTTGTGTAAGTGCAGGGTGCACACGTTGCCAATCCTTGTTAGACAATTTAGCAGGAAAATGTGCTCTCAAGGAACTCTATAACTTTTAATGTTTGAGGAGGTGTCCTTTCTAATCTCACTAGAAAGTAGTATAATGTTTGCTAAAATCACTCAGTTGTGCACACAAACAAGAAATATGTGCACACAAACAGGTCACTGCCGCACACAGACAAAAATAATTAGAGGGAACACTTCTCCTGACACACTGTCTCACTTCTGCTCCACAGGCATATGCTGAACGTAACATGGGAGAACAGGGACTTCTCATTTAATGAAGACGGGTACCTGGTGAAGCCATCTATGGTTGTGATATCTCTGAATCCCCAGAGGTATTGGGAGATGGTAAGTGTCCTTGTGCATAGCTTACTCATTTTTTCTGTCCCCTTGTTTCACTGTAAACAGATGCACAAAAACAAAGTAGCATCTGAGGACCCAAACTACCTGTACATTCTGTAGGGACTTCAGAGTATAAGCTCTGGCCCATAAGAGGGAAGTAATGGAGACTGTACCAAAAACAACATCTGTACCTCTGATGGTCGGACCAGCCTATTTTGTGGTTCCTCTATGATGGACGTCTCACTGGTAGACACTACTGTGACCCTGCCATTGGGTCCTGCAAGGTGCAATGGAAATCGTCCAGTCTACAGTAGTTTGTACATAACTATTGTTTCCTGTGTCGAGCACGGAATTGCTAGGAGACTTTCCCAAAGTTGTGAACTTTCTGTCCTTACCAAATCGCCAGGAACGGGAAGAGGCAACAGATGTGGGTACTGTCATTTCTAATTTATTGATAGCTAATTTAAACCATTCAATATACAATGATAGACAAGAGAAAACTGCATGATGCTATTTTCAAATTTAAAATAAATCTTGCAAATCATCAATTTGAATTATAAAGGAGTATTTCAAATTAAAGACATCAATTTCACAAACCCAGCTATCAGATGTTCGTTGTTACTATGGCAGCAATAAAGACAGGTGCGGGCCACGTCTTCTCTGATGTGGAATCAGAATTTGTTGCCACTCATTAAGAAAAGTCGGGCAGTAGCATGCAGCAAAAGCAACATGGGACAGCGATTCATGTGTATAGCTGCACATACGACAGCTGATAGATTCCCCTGTGTGCTTCCACTTTTGATAAATCTCGCTGAAGTCAAAAACCCAAATCGTAATTTTAAATCTTTTTTCTTCAGCTCCCCTGAAATTGGGAATTTCAAGCATGAAGGTACTTGACAGCTGATATCTCCTATGGAGGTAAAGGCCCCAATAGGATTTTGTCCCTAATGTTGTGAGATCTTTAGCTTCTGAGAGAAGCTTGCAGCTTGTTTTCATTCTTTTTAAGGTAGACTAGGATAAGCCTTGTTCCTTGGATCTCTGTCGTGTCTTGAAGCCTTGAAGGGCCTGAGCCTCCACCTCATTCCATAGAGATGGTGGAACTCATGAATCCGGTTCTTGTTTCAGATGAAACTTCAGGAATCCAGGCCCTGCTTTACACAGACTGAACCGATACTGTAATAAATGTGCTTTCTGGGCCGCATTATGGTTAAGGAGTCCTGAAGGCCATGAGCCAACTCTACATTCCATGGGGATGGTGTAATCCATGAATCCAGTTCTGGTTTCAGATGAAATGCCCTGCTTTACACAGGCTGACCCAATACTGTAATAAATGTGCCTTCTGGGACAGATTCTGTTTGAGGAGTTTAAACTCCATTCTAATCTGGTGTTCTGGGGCTGAAGTTGGGAGGCGAAATCATTTCCTAAACAGTTTACATTGCACACACTTAGAGGATTTGTTTTAATTTAAGACCCTGATGGATCAAGGCAGAGAGCACTGCTATATTGTCAATAGTGGAATTAACTGAGGAAAAACCAGTGTGATACTGGGGGATAAGATTTACTTTCTCTGTCCAACAGGAAAATTCTTTAAATAGAACTGTTGCATAATAGTTCAAATCCACCTCCATCAGGGCAATTAGCCTATAGTTGTGTGGATTGGCTTTAGAGCCCTTTTTAGGTCAAAGCCTAAACGACAGCGCAGCTACTTGGTTTACTAATGACAACTTCGGGACATCCTGAAAGCTGACTTAAGAATGCATTCCACCTATTGAGTACTATTGGCTTTGCACTTTGCAACTCACATTTACTTGCTTACTATTTGCTGGCTTTATTTTTTTAGTCTGTACAGTTTGAGTTTGCACCTCCTGTGGAGCATAGTCTATTTGTTGTATTCTTTCACAAGCACTCGTTTTTTTGTAAACAGGCCTTTAAATCTTGTTCTTATCTTGTCACATTTGCTCTGCATTCAAAGGCAGAGGTCAAATGTCAGGATTCTGTCTTCAGAGGGAACTTGGTGTTTACTTTTCTTTATCAGATTTCAGAGTGAGAGGATTTATGTGATAAACTTGCTCTTAAAGCTAATTCTTTTTAATAGAACACAACACAATGTAAATGTCTGTAAACGAACTGTGCAGATATTTCAGAATATATTAGAATTTGGAAAGCACAAATGAAGCACATTTTTTAGTAATTATGAAGGGTGGTGGAAAAAATCAACATTCTATGTGATAACATTTCCACACATTATTGTTTGTGGATTGTATACTTTTATCAGTAAAACTGTATGTTTCTGCATATGTAATGGTCATTTCAATTGAAACTATGTTATCTGTAATGGCAGTGCGCTACCACACCATGCTTACTCCACACTATGCCCCTCCACTCTACATCACTTCACTCTACAATACGCTACTCAACTCTATGCCCCTCTTCTCTATGCCACTCTATGAAACGCCACACCATTCTATTGCACTCCACTCCACGGCATTCTACCCCACTCTAAGACACTCCACTTAACATCACTCCATTCCACACCACTCCACTCTATGCCACTCCAAGCTAAGTCACTCTACGTCACGTCACTCCATTCTATGGCACGCCACTCCACTCTACGACACACCACTCCTCCTTGCTCCTACTACATGACACTCCACTCTACGTCCCTCCACACTAAGGCACTCTAAAACATGCCACTCTACAACATGTTACTCCACTCTACTCTATGACATGCCACTCCACTCTACTCTATGACATGCCATGCCACTAAACACCACTTCACTCAATGCCACTCCACTCTACCCCACTCCACTTAACGTCACTCAACTCTATGCCCCTCCACACTATGCAGTTCCACTCTATTTCACTCTACGACATGCTCCTCCACCACTCTATGCACCTCCACTACCCCTCTCCACTCTACACCCCTCCACTCTGCGCCACACCACTCTACGACACAACACTCTATGCCACTCTACTCTATGAAACACAATCTATGACACAGCACCCTATGCCACTCCACTCTACTCCACTCTACTGCACTCCACTCTATGACACTCTACTCCATTCTACGACCCTCTACTCAACTCTATGCCACTCTATGCCACTCTACACCACTCCATTCTATGACACTCTACACCTCTCCACTCTATGCCATTCCACTCCACAACACACTTTTTCTGTACACTCTACGTCACTCCACTGTATGAAACTGTTCTCCACTCTATGCCCCTTCACTCTATACCTTTCCACTCTACTGCACTCCACTTTGATCCCTCCACGACACTCAATGCCACTCTGCAGCACTCCACTATACGCCACTCCACAACACTCCACTCTACCGCACTCCACAATACTCTACACCACTCCATGACACTCCACTCTACCCCACTTCATGACGCTCTATGCCACTCCTCAAAGCTCCACTCTACACCACTCCATGACACTCTACACCACTCCATGGCAGTCCACAACACTCCACTCTGCATCACTCCACTCTATGACACTCCACTCCACTCCACACCACTCTCCTCTATTTAATTAACTTTTAGCCAGGCTGAACTGCAGACACGTTGCTGACATCATGGCTAAATCACATTGGTAAAGCCAATAGCTCTTGCCCAGGTGAGACCTATTGGCTTTGCCAATGCTTGCTATGTACTGGATGTAGCGGAAAGTCTTTCCAAGATGCTGGAACCGAGTGCCCCTTGTAACAGTATGTAAATATGTTACTACTGCCTCAGGCCAGTAGGTCAGATTATGTTTGAAGATTGCCGTTTCTTGGTCGTTGGGTCCAGGCACTGCTGTGTCCCCTTGCCTCGATTATCTCAGTGATCTCCTTATAGGTTCATAAGCGAGAGGGCTTTGTAAGACCCACATTTTTAGCTACCTCTGAGCCTTTATTGACCACTGAGTGTAAAGTGGTGTTGAATTCGGGTGATGAACTTCCATTCCGTGTGGACTTCAACTAAATACATCGAGATTGTGCGGTTTTTGATAGGGACGTCACTCTCCGTGCGGTGTACTATTTCAAAATCTGCATAAATTACACTATTGGCACAAATGTATAGTCTATGACTCCGAAACTGCTGGGGGTCTATCCTATATGCTAAGTATGATTATCAATTGAGAATCGTCCATTTATTGCTCTGGGCCTTAGATTTTATAGGCAGGTCACTTTGCGACGGGAGGGTGCGTTTACGAGTGCCACGCTTGTTTATTGAGATTATGATGCCATTATGTGGGTGCTGACAACATACGATTACCAGACGTTGTGTACGGGGAGACAGAGACTGCTATCTCTGTGACAAATGCTTTTCAAAATGGAGAGCCTTCTTCTGGCAAATTAATCAGCGCCTGGGGAAGAAGAGAGAGGAACCGCTCTTTCGACAACTCACTGTGCTGATAAGAGAGTGCTGTAGAGATAACACAGTCTCGGCTGCAGAGGAACTTGTGGGGACAGCTGTGGTCCTTGTTGGCATAATACATAACCCTTCTGCAGAGAGAGAGAGAGAAAGAGAGAGAGAGAGAAGAAAGGGTCTTCCTATGGTGACACCTTCTGGCCAGAGCTGAGAGAGAAGCTTATGTACCAACCCCTGTGGGGGAGAAACCAATTAATTCACTTACAGTGCTTCATGATGGTCAGACACTAACACTGCTGACGTAACAGCACTTAGGGGCAGGAATAGTCAACTATTTCTTTTACCGAAACACCTTGGGCTGTATTACAATAAGTGCCTCTGGGGTTCAATGGGCGTTTGCATCCGCTTTGTGCACCCCCCAAGCACTTTGGTATTACAGAAGAGGGCGCAGACACGTGTGCATCCCTTTCAGTAATACTGATAGTGCGGTGCTACCATCAGGGGCATTCCCTCATTTGCATAGGGGCATGCCCGAAGCAAATGAAGAAATTCCTTTGCCGCTGCACCCTGCGCCATATATCAGATGTGGACGCAAAGGCAAAGAAGCTCTCAGGGGACACTCAGAGTGCGCTACCATCTAGGTGGCACACTCTGAGTGCGCCCCATTAGAGCAGCACTCTGGAGGGAAGAAAGAGGGTCCTGAGGACCCTCCAGACATCCCCATTAAAAGTGCAGGCGGGTTGCCGCCTGCACTGTGAAAACACAGAGCAGCTGGCTCCATGATTTCACATAAATGCGCTGCCCCCAGGGCAGAGCGAGTTTGTTGCTACCCTGGGGGCAGTGCATTCACCATAATGGGGCACAAACAATGACAATGTGTAATACGGCCCCTGGTGGCCAGTGGCATACCCAGCCTTACTAAATGACAACATTTCAGCACAGTTGTCAAACCCCATTCAGGGGGGCGACGGGGCAGGCAGGAGGTATTGCCTACAGCTGTGGTGATAAGGTCATTTACCACAACAGCAGTCCGTTCTACTATGGTGTCGTAATCTGGACCAAGTACAACCCTTTCAGCACTTGACTCTCAGAGGTAGTGATAATAAGTAGGCAAAGGCTTCGCAGGGAGGTTAGTGTGGGGGTACTTAGGATTGGCAATCAACATCGCAACCATCAGTACAATAAGGTCATTGTCCAGCCCAGTCCTTCTCTTTTGAAAAGACAAGTGCCTTATTTTACAATAATGTGCAAGGTACCCGACACTCGAGTACAGGTCCATGGGGCCCGTGCTAGGCACTCAACCCCACCTTCTCCCTCCAAAGTATGGGATTGGAGTTCTGATGCTGTAATCCCTAGCTCAGGTGCAGCTAGCTCTTAGCACACAATCATTACTGAAGAATAACACCTGTATATTGTCTCACCCATTGCTACTTATTGGTGGCTTAGAGCCTCTATGGGCCTCTTGCATTAGGGTGGGCTCATTAGTGGTGAGCTGGACCAAGGGCATGACTTGTAGAAGCCCTACTCAGGGAGGACGACCTGCAGGGCTAGAAGTGAGTCTTCTGAGGGTGACAGAAGAAGTGGCAGCTTCTGGCTTCTGCCCTCAGTGCTGGCGGGTCATGCAGGCTCAGCGGCCCAAATCATCTAATGCGTACACGGTCAGTCATGCTGGGGCCTACAAGGCTGGAGGCAGCTCAGCAGTCCTCTTCCTCAGACATGGGGCTCCAGCGACAGCGGTGCACTTCCAGGTGCTGTTGGATTCATGATAGCTGCAGTCTAAATGTGCGTTGAGATCTTCAGTGCCATGGTTGCCAGGTGTTTGTTTGTCACATGGTGAAAATGTCAATCTTCCGAGCAGCTTCATTGACTTGGCACTACTGGGGGGTCAGTGCCAAGCAAGCCACTCACTGAGTGGGTACCGCAAGGTTACAGCCTCCACTTTTGGGATAGCCAGGAATGCATGACATGGAGTTGGCAGTGCCATGGTCACACGTCCAAGGCAGAGCCTTCTTTAGCACTGGTGTTGGCCAGTGTGGCAGTCTTTGGTGACACCCCGACCTTCCCAAAATGATCTCCTTCTTCGCAGATCTCCTAACTACCACTTTCCAATGGTGTCCATCGGCTCTCCTTAGCCCCTATCTCACATTTATTTATTTTATAATGCTATGCATTCAACTTTAGAATGTCAAAGCGCTTTACATCATTAACATCACAAGCATATTATACACAGACAATGAGTCATACAGGTGTATAAATAAATGTATAGGAGATGTTACCTAATACAAAGAGGACTACAAAGTGTAGGAGTCAAATGTCATCTATACTAGTAGGCATTATATGTTAAGAGTGCTTGGTCTGGAGAAAGGATGGGGCAGATTTACTAAATTTTCATGCAGTGTAGCAACCAACGTTGCTACGTTGTGTTGCATGAAAAGAAGAGAGCACAGCAGCACCTTATCGACTAAGTTATTTGGCTGTTGCTCTTTCCATTCGTGCTGGCGTACATTAGGTTGCCTTCTGCCAATGCAGGCCTCAGTGGAAAGTTGGGGGAGTGATGTCAAGCATAGGTTTTATATTAAAAGCGTATTCTACTGGCACGAAATTCTATGCTTTGACAGTTTAACACTTTAACACAATGTATGTGTGCTGTATTGTACAGCACACATGCAAAATAACACACATACAAAGTTAGAAAGCTTTTTACAAAGTTAGAAAGGTTTGGAGAGACAAAATATTATCTCCAACTATACGCCTGCCTCAAGGAGGTGTATTTTTTGATGCAAATACCTTTCTACCAAAGTTAGTAGATAGAGATTTGCATCAAAGCCCATGGGTGGGTGCATGGGAACGTCCATGTACCACCCATGGTACATCTCCATGACACAAAGTAGAACATAGTGCTACTTTGTGTTACTTTAGAGCTACTTTCCAGTGCAATTCAAGCATGCTCTTGAAAGTAAACCCCAAAACAATACTTTGCACCTTTTTTGCACCACTTTGTGCTGCAAACGAGGTGCAAAGTGTTAGTAAATCCACCCCATAAACTCAGGATTTGAAATGTAACACTGTGATTGGGGGAGTCATACTGAAAAAATGTATTAATACTAAAAGGAATCCTTTTTAGATAATTGAGGGGAAAAACAATAAGGTACTAATCCTAAACTTGGATTTTGCATGCAGTGCTTTAAAATACCAGTTCATAGCTCAATGTGCTACAGTAAAAAGGCTCTAACTTATGATCTCCAAGTAACATAAGAATCTCTGTAACAAAGCGTACCTACTTAAAATATAAATGTGGGATCTGTATGTTACACATTGTGCTTTGGAGATGGACAATGTACCCTCTATGCTACTTTATCAAGAGACAAAACTGTGACTAGACAAGTGACAGATCTATTCATCAAGTGCATTACCCTCCAGAGTTATCATGCCGTTCCCATTATCCGCTGAAAAATGCTGGGCACACAAAGATCTCTGCAGACTGTTCTTATCTCACCTCAGCCTGTCATACAAAGGTGCCCCCTAGAGCTTGGAGTCTAGTGTGGTGGCACCGGTCCCACTGCCTCAAAGCCAGCACAGCAGGTGCCAAAGGGGAAATGTCGGCCTCAGCTTCAGTCGGGCCTACTGCTCAGGCACATTTCTTCAAGTGCCTCAGCAGTGATGATGGAAATGACAAGGGAGGCCACTCAAACACGCTTCAGAAGCACTGTAGTCTTCCAACAACTTCTGAAACTGCAACATCAATCTCAGTCAATGAGACACTGATGAAGGGACCCTGGCACCAGAGTGAACTGCTTCTTCCCCTTTCCACCAGGCAGCTCCCACTGTAAGGTGGGCTCACTCCTTCCCCATTGTTGAGGAAGGACTCCTTGGGGTCTTGGGACAAGTCAGGCAGTTTTTCCTCAAGATCAAGCTCCAGATGGGTTACCAGCACCTTGGGGAAGCTAGCTTTTGGGGAGAACCAGTCATGGTTGTGCAGTAGTCCTCTGAGTCCTCCGTGGAGGGTCCACACCTCTGTCAGAGAGAACCTTTGAACTTGAAGAGCAAGTGGGTCAGCAGGTCTCACCTTTATACAGTTAGCAGAATGGGTATGTGCATTATCCGTCAGCTTTTGTAAAACTGGTTTGGGTTAGTTCCCTTTTCATGTGTCCTTCTCAGGCTGCATTCAAGCCTCAGCCTTTGTCTTGACTGATGCTCCACACAGAAGGTCATCTCCAGGTTGGTGCGCCCACATCAGAGGCACAAAGAAGCATGAGCAGTCTGCACCTGACTATCAATAGCCACAATTGATAGTGCTTAGAAAGAGAGGCAAAGGGCTGCTCGCCTTCTAAAGGACCCTTCACACCCAGCCACAGAAACTGTCATTTTCAGCAAGACTAACCAGAAAGAATGTAATCAAAGATGAAGTTTGTCTCTTCTTTCCCCTCTAAAGTGTCTAGGCAGTCTAAGGAATGTCAACAACACACTCCCATTTCCTGAAATCAACCTCACCCAATCTTGTGTACATACCCAAAGTGGGGACTTTTAAAATGGAACCCACAGGCCCATACCACTTTGGCTCACTGAGACCCTCATGCAACACTTACCAAACTTCACTAGCACACATGCATGGGATCTCGTCGCTAAGATCCCAGGTTTACCATCATCATCAGTACTTTAGATTAATGGACCATTAGGCTGTCATTCATGTGACACAGGTTAAAAGGCTGTGTACTATAATCCATACTTAATTATACTATAAACCAATGCGAATTGGGAGCTGGTGGTTGCATGTGGGGTGCATTTATTTATGGGGTTACTGGAACATTTTTTTCTTAATAGATTTTGCAAGAGAGAGAGAGAGAAAGGGGGAAGAGAGAGCGAGAGACAGTAAAACAGACACAACAGGAGAAAGCAGAGATGGAAAAGAACCAGCAAGGGAGTGGTGAAGTGACAGGGAGTGTCTGGTGGTGGATTAAGGAGGCATGCGGTGGAATTATAAACATGCAGCATTAGTATTCAACACCTCAACCATCGATAGCACTGGCACAGGCTTCTGAGAAAAAGTTTGGACCCCAGCACTTATTCTTTTACAAATTAAGTACTGTTATAAACACTGTAAAACATAGATTGCTGCCAAAGCCATCGCGTCCGCAGGTCAGGAGTCATGACTGTACCTATTCAGGGGACATTCCCGTCCCGACACCTGTTTTCAAATCTTCACGAAATGTTTAACTTTCCCAAATACATTCTAGAAATTAGCCTCCTGGACTATTTGGGGGAACAGTGCACTTTCCCCCGATATACTGGTGCTAATACTAAAATTGTACATTTGCCTTTGTTCTGTCCATAAACGTTATCTGCCCAGAGAGAGCAACTGAAGGTGAAAAAAATAGGGCTCTTGGGGTTGAAGAGCCACTGACAGCTCTAACAATGACAAAGGCTCAATATGGTTCAATATGGCTGGGATGCCTATTCGAGTAATAGTCACTGAGAATTGGAGAGTAATGCACTTCTCATACAGTGCTATCTGCAGGGCAGGATTGAAAATGTTTCTGAAAAAAACAGTCCCTGGTGAGGGACAGCCAAACCCTGTTCATAAAGTAACAACTGCTAGCGAGGATAGAGGTTGCGATGTGCCCTATTTAATGTCTCGAATATGACCAGGTTTTCTTTATGGTAATTCATAGGTGGGACGATGCGAAAATGGCATTATCAAGATGAAATACCCAGTCTGGCCCCGCTATGGCTCTTCCTTACAACCAATGTCAGACAGTCGCCATCTAACTGTTGCCACACTGGAGGAGCGTCCTTTTGTGATAGTGGAGAGCACAGATCCAGTCACCGGTGGATGCGTCCGAAATACCGTTCCCTGCCGCAAGCAAACCAACTACACTGACAGGTAAGTTTGGCACTGAATTTCCCTCACACCAAAGGCTGGATAAGGGAGAAAGGCAAGCTGGGGAAAAGGCTTATACCACCCACTGTAGGACGCTTATAGGCCAGTGGCAACTGTTGATAACTCTGGAGAGACCGATTACCTACTAGAAGAGGACTACTGTCTAATAAAACCTAGGGATGTCTTTGGAGAAAGGTCACCAGCTAAAAAGAACAAGTGATCACTCTAGAGACTCGAAATACCCACCAGAATTCTTTTACAAACCAACTAGATCTGGTGATGGCTCTGGAGACGTAGACTCTCCATTGGAGAAAGGTGATAGGCAAGAGAGGAGTGGCCATGGCTCCAGAGACATAGTATATCTATTAGAGAAGTGTTACAGACTGACAGGAACTTAAACTACCAATTCAGGCTAACGTGAACGAGAGATGGTTCTTGAGAGTTGGACTATCCATAGGAAAAAGGTTATAGGGCTGAAAGAACAAGAGACGGCTCTGAAGCCTGAAGACTTAAGCTAGGTGCTGGAGCTCTGTGAAGGGAGAGCCAGATACCGCTGTCACTGTGACGTCTGTTTTTCAAAACGGAGAGCCTTCTTGTGGTAATTCAGCCCCTGGAGAAGAACTTGTGGTGGGCAGCTGCTGTAGAAGGATTACAGGCGAATGTACTGCCCACAGGAGGAGAATTACAACTGAATGTGAACTAGTCTTGGCTCTGCAGAAAGGAACAGGTGTTAGCTTCAGATACTTAGACAATCAATTGCAGAAAGGTTGCAGGCTAAAGGAACCCGATTATGGATTATGAAACTCAGAGGACGCATCGAAAATGGGTTGGAGGTTCACAGCAGCTGTGGCTGGCCAGAGTATACATTAGAGATCCGCATGGAGGATTGGTCAAACTTTCAAACTAGGGTTAGACTATAGATCCACTGTGGGTGGAGTAAAAACCCACATTGAGAGGTCCAAATCCACGCTGAGGATAAAGTAGAGATTCAGGAAGATGATAGGTCAGTGCTCAGCGCTAAGGATAGGTTAGGGATCCAAACCAAGGATAGATTCGAGCTTCAAAGTGTGAATATATCATAGTTCCAGAAGGAGGATAGATTAGTGCTCCAAATGTAGGATAGATTAGAGTTGCAGACTGAGGATTGGATAGAGGTCCAAATGGAGGAAACGTCAGAGCTCCAGCCTGAGGATAGGTTACAATTCTACATCGAGAGCAGGCTGACATGGTAAACTGAGGAAAGGCTGGACCTTCAAAATACAGAGAGACCAGAGCTCCAAAAGGAGGATAAATTATTGCTCAAAGCTGAGTATTCATTAGACACCCACTCTCAGGATACATAGAGGTGCCAATTACGATCCGGTAAAAAAAATTCCCGTACGACTCGTATCCGGTCTTTTTACCGTACGAATTGTACAAGTGCCGTACAAACTGGCAATCACGATTCGCATGGTAAAAAGCCCATACGAGTCGCATTGGGAATAATTCCCCACACGTCCTCGGGTCGGAAAAAGTGTCCGACACGTCCTCGGACGATTTACCGTACAAACGTGAAAAGCGAAGTCCGACCGGGGAATCACGATCCATCCCAGGCGTCCGATTGTACAACCGTATGGTTAAAAGACCGTCCGCACCGAACTCCAATAGCAACCATGGAGACGTCCAAACAGATGCCCGGTACGCACCGTACCCCCCCCCCAGCCCCCGCATGTACGCGCCGTACCCCCCCAGCCCCCGCATGTACGCGCCGTACCCCCCCCAGCCCCCGCATGTACGCGCCGTACCCCCCCCGTGTATGTACACCCGAGTACGTGTCGAACCCCCCCGTGTATGTACACCCGAGTACGTGTCGAACCCCCCGTGTATGTACACCCGAGTACGTGTCGAACTGTACGTGTCGAACCCCCCGTGTATGTACACCCGAGTACGTGTCGAACTGTAAGTGTCGAACCCCCCCGTGTATGTACACCCGAGTACATGTCGAACTGTACGTGTCGAACCCCCCCGTGTATGTACACCCGAGTACGTGTCGAACCCCCGTGTATGTACACCCGAGTACGTTCGAGTCGTACCCCCACCCGTGTATGTACGGTGCGTACCCCCAGCGCGTAGCTGGGGGTACGCACCCGACACGTACTCGGGTGTACATACACGGGGGGTTCGACACGTACAGTTCGACACGTACTCGGGTGTACATACACGGGGGGGTTCGACACGTACAGTTCGACACGTACTCGGGTGTACATACACGGGGGGGTTCGACACGTACAGTTCGACACGTACTCGGGTGTACATACACGGGGGTACGGCGCGTACATGCGGGGGCTGGGGGGGGTACGGCGCGTACATGCAGGGGCTGGGGGGGGTACGGCGCGTACATGCGCGGGCTGGGGGGGGTACGGCGCGTACATGCGGGGGCTGTGGGGGGGTACGGCGCGTACCGGGCCACCTACTCTGGTCGTTTCGCGCCGTACTTCGCTTTTCCGGCACTTTTTGGGTGCCGTAAAAATATTGCCGTCCGGACTGCTGTCGGTTCGAATCGTACTTCCTGGGTCGTGAAACGCGGCCTGAGAGCGTCCCGACGTCACGTCGGCTCTTTCCCCGGATCCCATTTGTATGTCTCTTTTCGTCGGTCGGTGTTTTGTACGACTCGTACGGAAATGGTGTTTCCGTGCGAATCGTACTTGCATGTTTGTAAAGTTTTACGACCGGGTACGAGTCGGACGGAAAAAAGCCTCCGTCCGACGGTTCGTACCCGGTTTTTGCGGGATCGTAATTGGCACCAGAGTATTTGATCGTGGACACATGAGAGATCTAACCTGAGACTGGGTTAGAAAACTGAGGATAGATTGTAGACTCTGGTCACAAAAGACTGAGGGCCAGATGATCACAAAATACTAGTTGCAGATTGCAACTGGTAAAGGTTTTTAAGAACTGACTTATTGGTAAGTCGCAAATTGTGACTCACTCCGATTGGAGGCCATCACAGGATGGTGGCCTGCTGGGGCCAGCAAACTACTACGTCTGTCATTGCCTTTAAGTAAAGTAAACCTTGTTTTAAATTTTAGTCTAAAATGTAGTCTGTTTTCGTTAAATTGAAAAGTTTACATTTTTTTGTTTGTTTAGGAGTTGGCAATGATCCCATAGACCACTGCCTGTTCTTCAACAAAGGGACCCCTTCATTTTTGCAAATCCAATAACACATCCTTTAAGGTGTCAGTAAAATATCATTGTTTTGCAACCAGATTTAATTCTTAAAACATTGATGCCTTAGATACCAATTAGATATTTTGAAGAGAAGCCTGCAACATGCCCCTTCTAGACACAAAGGGCCTGATTCACAAAGGTAACTCAGGCATTTCTGTAAGTGTGCACTTTGGAGTAATTTGATACTTGTTGGTATTCACAAACTTCACTTTAGTAGTAACTTACGATTTTGTAGTAAATTTATAATTTTGTTGTAAGTCCAGCACTACACATGGCTACTACAAAACCCTCCCATTGGAAGTAATAGAGGTTGGGAGTTAATACAAAAGTGAGTGGTTGGTGGCGGTTTGTACCCCAATAAATATAAAAAATTGACCGAAATATTATCCAAATGTTTTGTTTAATCAAACTGTGCTTGCTACTAGTTTATTTGTATTGGTTAGACATAATAATGCTGCAAACAACAGAACAGCTGTAGTAGCAAGCACAGTTTGATGAAATAAAACCTTTGGATATTATATCGGTCATTTTTTTCATAGTTAAGGGGTACAAACCCCTACCAACCACTCACATTATCTCCCTTTTAATGGCTTTTGGGTGTAGCCATTTGTGAGGCACGTACCATCATCCCATTGGGTTACTACAACCGAGCGTGAAACCCAGTTCCATTCACCCTTCCTACCCTACATTAATACAAAAGTGCATGTTTCTGCAAAAGTGAATACTGAAAAGTTGTAAACATAGTTAAAAGTGTAAATTACTACAAAAATGCCGTTTGTGAATAGCACTTTGTAATAAGTGTTGCAGTACAACAGTAGTACTTCAAAACGTACTACAAAGTGCAGTTTGTGAATCAGCCCTGGAGCGGTATCCACTCACAGTCCCATTATAGGTGGAAAAGCTTTTCCCGACTCCCCAAAAAGGATGTAGACCTAAGAAAAAGCATTTTGACAGTCGCAATCACCAAATTGGAGTGTTTGCAACTGTTAAAACGATCTCTTGATTTTCACACCAAAGCATCTGACTAGGGAGTAGGGATGAAATGAGAAACAAAAAATGTCACAATAGGTGTAAAGAGAGGGTCTACTTAGAAGCAGTTAGGAAGAATACATAAAATTAGAACAGATTTCTACAAATATAGCGCAAAATCAGGGTTTACGGGAGGTGGAAATCGAAACCTAAATGAATCAGGAAAGAAATAACCAAGAGACACAGCCAAGGCAAATTGGCAGAATTCGTAAGAGGGTGAAACCTCTGGAAAGCTGGTAGGGACGCCATAGAGTCCATCATGGATCAGGCCTCCTGGCATGACTGGTTCTGCTCCAATCCGGGCATCTTTCAAAGGCATCAACCTTTCGGCAACTCCAAACCTTGTTCTGTTTTTCAGACAGTCAATTTCGCCCATGAAGAGGGTGTAGAAAAGATCTGCAGAAATCTTTTAGAACTACAGATGCCATTATAGTGACTCTATATCCTTTGAGTTTTTTGGGGTTGTTAGTTGGAGGCAGTCAGTGAACTTTGTTCACAGTCTCTTGGTGAGTTATAATTGCTTTCCATAACAAGCCAGTAAGAGGCTTGAAAGGCCATTACACAAATCACCATTATAAATGTATTTGCTCGAAAAACTGTAACTTTTCACATATTTCCTTCCGTGCAGTAATAGGGTCCCTGTTTCCAAAGTGCTAAAATATTAAAAGGTTTAAGTAATTTAAGGCATTTAAATAATAAATCTAAAGCCAGTTAAACATTTGAAAGATTAATGTAAAGTATGCATTACATAAAATAAAGGAAGGATGAGTAAAATATTAATCTCGAGGCTTTCACTTAAAAAGAGATTTTAAAACCCAACTTTTACTCCTAATTGTGTCATTGAGGGCGGGCAGCCTTTCAAAGGCATGTCATTAAATAGAGATGGGCAGTACTGCTTCTTCACAGTTCCGCGCCCATTAGTGCAGCGACACATAAAGTGAAAGTCTGGATTAGGAGTTGGGTGGTAATAGAATAGAATACCATTTATGGAGAAGTGCTCAAGGGTTGATATAGACTTTGGCAGACAGGTTACTCTGTCACAAATATGGCTGTTATCCCGTCCACCCTATTACAAGCGCGTTATATCCTATGGTCCCTGTAATAAGACGGACACAATATCTGTCACGTTTGTGACGAGTAGCCTGTGTGGGAAATTCTAGTCCAAACTCCAGAGGGGAGGGAAGCCTTCAGTGGAGTTTTCTACACCACAGGGTATCGTATGGTTGACGTAATTCTACTGTGAAAGAATGACCTACCCCAGGACTGAAACCTCTGACTCATGGACTAAATTTACCAAGCTTAGGTGGGATTTCCAGGCTAAGGTAGAGTGAGAGTAGAGTTAAAGAGGAAGCCACACTTAGGAGTGACTAGAGAAGATACAGTAGGTATACATAAAGGACGTTGGCCGAATGGAAGTTAGTCATTGACGCACTGATTCCTATCCTTTGTTCTAGCGGGCAGGAGCTGACGGACCCCTACACCAAGCTCTGCTGTAAGGGTTTCTGCATCGACATCCTGAAGAAGCTGGCCAAGACTGTGAAGTTCTCTTACGACTTGTACCTGGTCACGAACGGAAAGCACGGCAAGAAGGTGCGCGGAGTCTGGAACGGAATGATTGGAGAGGTAGGGAACGCCAGAATCTGTAAAAACACACTCCATTCAGACCGTCACTCCATCTCATAGTGTCACTCCACTGTAGACAGTAACCCCATCCATAGTGTCCCTCCCTTACAGGTATTTACAGCATTCCACTCAACATTAACCATAATTTCCGTAATTCTTCAATCAGCAAGCCCAAGCGAAAGCCCAACCTTGTAGATCACCACTTTAGTTTCGAAAGCCCTATCTCGCCAACTAGAGTACGAACCCCATCCCCAGAGCACCTACCCTGAGAGAGTGACCTCCATCCCTAGGGGTGAGTAAAAGCCGCTATCCAGCAGGGCATCGCTTGTAAAGATAGTAAGCCCTGGTCCACAGAGCCCATCCCATCCCACAGTGCCGCCCTTTCAATGTAGTCATCCTATCTCCAACCTTTCGCTGGGTTTTATATGGGTCAGTTATATGTTTCTCTTATTTTTAACTATTAACATCGGTACAGATTGAATAAATATGGAGAACTTGCAAAAAATTATGGTGTACGAGCAATCAAACTAACTTAATCAGGTCCTGCCCGAGATTTTTGCTGCCCCGGGTGAAATGCCTACGTGCGCCCCTCACACCTCCAACTTCCGGAACGTAGCACGCACACAAACGAGCACATCGTGCTATTTATTTAGCTGTTAGCACATATTTAGCACCATGAACTAATGTAATACTTTTACTTGTTCTTTTACTCAGACACTGGCACCGTTGGTGTAGTGTCTCCAGGCTGGCATGAAAGGTTTTCAAGGGTTGAAACCGTTTTGCTGCCCATTCCCTCCTGCCGCCCCATGCATTTGTCTGGGAGGTGTCAGGTTGAAGGGGTGACTTTGGTTTTAACCTCTCCTCCCTAAAAATCGCAGGCCACTTTTTATTTTAAAATATATTCGCCTCTTTCTCGCCAATTTCTTCTTGCTTGTGGCATGCCCTCTCTTTTGGCCTTGGCAACCCCACTACACCCTCCCCTGGACTAGACCCCTCAGGACCACCCCTGCAAGTGAGGTAAGGTTTATAGAGATATATTATGCTCAATGCATTCAATTTAAGCCTGCCTCACACATACCGTTCCTTAAATAAAGCAATGTTAAATAAAGTATTATTTGCGTTTCATGCTTTTAAAAATTAGTTTACATTCTCTTGTCCTTTTTGCTCTGTACCTTTAAAAAAAATCTGTCAATAATTTGTGGCCCCGTGTTTGCTGTTCTGCTCAAATGTTCTTGTAATAGACTGGAGTTACCTAAAAACTAAGGCAAGTGTAACCCTGGGGCGCGAGAACCTATACTCTGTGCTTACATGCATGACTATTCATTGTCCAAACAGCCTTTTCTTTCTGTCTTGCATTTTTATCTCACTTTGCATGCAGTTTCTGTACTCTGCCTTGCATTTTTATTTTGCTCCCTTCAGCTCTGACACAACCATGTTTAGAGAGCCGGGAAGCACCATTTCATGCCTTTAAAAAATATTATTCTATATTATTTCTGAAGTGTTCCTACATCCGCCTTGGTTTCCTGGCACTGATAATGTAAGAAACCTGATTTGTCATACACAATAAACACAAGATATTCAGTCTCATTCAGTGGTACTAAAGAACCCGTTTTTTTCCCTAAATGGAAGCATATCAAGGATTTTCTGCGCTGTATCATGGAAGGTGTTCCTGAGTGTTCGCTGCAGACACCTAAATGACTCCCGCCCCTTGCTCTATTCTTGAAGCAGCACCAAGATGGCTGGTCCTAGAAAGCAAGGCTAGCATCTGACTAACGTGAGCTTGAGAAACTCTGGATCAGCCCCATTAATGGACTGATGAACCCTGAGCATGGCTAGAAAGGCCATTCATGCCAATGGGCCGCCAGAGGTAAAATGGAGAAGATGGGTTTCCCCAGTTCTGTCCTGAGAATGGATTTAAACCATTGGAGCACGATGTCATTAATTCCAGTAGCTTAGAGTCTGTACACCAGCAACCCCTGGCCGGTGTGAAAGGTTGCCCTAGATTTGGTAATATCAGAGAAGCATCTCATTCCAGAAAGATTTATCAGTCATCCAGTAAGGTACCGGGACCGATATTTTGCTGATATTGTAGGTTCTGATGAGGACTCTTTAATAGGGGAGTCGCTTCATCAGTCTTGGACTCAGTCATAATCCGAAGAGTCAGTAAAATCCACCATCTGACAGACAATCACCTAATTTATTTGTTGAGAATATTTAGCTGTTTGTAGATGAAATGCCTTAGATCCTCCCTTCTTACTCAGGTGAAAGACAGGTCTCAGGTAGAAGCTGGAGGGAATTGTCTGGTGAATGAAAAGATGCATGTCTAATTGTAGAATATTGTCTTGCCATCTGTGCCCCCAGGAGATGAACCATAGTGTGAAGCCTGTAGGCAGCTTAAGTACCTCTGACACTTCACATAATGGTTTTAACCAGCAGGACTATCAAAATATCCTTTAACTTTCAGCACCAAGCTTTTCAATGCCTTTTCCTCAACTCCGCAGGACCTAAAAGGAGAAAGCGAGCTATTCCCTGGCAACTTGGCCATTATCTGTGAAATTTTAACTAGAGCAGTGAAGTTCATCTAATTCCCCTTTTAATAAAATCAGTAAGGTAACTTAGGCTTCCTCCCTGTTTGTCTTCACATAGGCAGGCTTAAATTGTATTATCTGTGCATTAATGTACCAAAATTCACTCCAACAGCCCTCAAATGAGTCTACAATCTATATGTCTGTAAGATATGTAGATTTCTTTATTTCAGTCGTAACTCCAGACATTAATGACTGTGTAACAGCATTCCATCAAGCAAGGAACAATTATTTGCTCAATGGAGGGTCCCTTTTGGATACCCAGATTCTAGTAGAGGCTTTTTTACTATTACGCAATGCTTTGGAAAGATTACTAAGATATAGGATTTAGTGTTATTACTGATGGAAAAAGACTGTTAAACTACTGTAGAACAATTTTATCTGATTTCCTATTTAATCAGGAAAATAAATATATAAAAAACACATTCAAAATAAATCAGCTCATCAACATACAGTACATATTAACAATGATAATCTAATATTAATATTTCAATAATGATGGCACATTTTTTCTGGTAATTATTAATAAATTGTATTAGTCTAGGGAGTACATCTTCATTGATAGACTATCCATAGGTTCTTCCTGAGACTATCAATAGGTACTTCCTCTGATTTTATCGCATTATTACCGACATGTTTTGTTTCTATTGCCAGTCCCTTCTTCCATGCATCTCTCTGTCCGTCTCCTGCCCCCTGCAATGCGTTGTGTTGTGTGCCCTGCACCTCTCCGTCCCCGGAACCTGTGGCTCTGGAGTTTCTTGTGTACTCAATGTCCTGCTTCTCTTCTCATCCCACGAGGTGTACTACAAGCGCGCTGACATGGCCATCGGGTCCCTCACCATCAACGAAGAGCGCTCAGAAATTGTGGATTTCTCCGTGCCCTTTGTGGAGACAGGCATCAGTGTGATGGTGGCCCGCAGCAACGGCACAGTGTCTCCCTCCGCCTTCCTGGGTGAGTAGTGCAACTCTCATAACTTGTCAGAGCAGTCAGTCCCCCTGGGTACCTGAAAGCATATTGAAATTTTTCAGATCAGATTCGACAATTCACAGCCATGAACTTTCATATCATTTTGCTCACAGGAGAATAGTTTGAGCAGAAAAATTATCCTCAAACCAGTCCTTTGTTGTGGTTTTTAAACATGAGGGGCCATATTTATCAAATTGTAATGCAGCGCAGCATGTCACCTTGCTGTGCTGCGGTACAGGGAAAGGACAGGAATGCGCTGTATTTATCACAATACTGCGGGCGCATCCCTGCCTTTTCCCAGTGCTGCAGCACATTGTGCTGCCCAGCACCAATGCAGGCACTTTCCATGGATTTTGCATGGGAACACCCATGCACCACCCATGGAACACCTTCCTGGGGCAGAGTAGCGCAATGCACAATTTGCGCTGCGCTGCGTTGCGTTACTCTGAATTTATAAAGCCACTTAGGACCACGCAAGTTGGCCTTGCATGACTTGATACACAATGATTTCACATACCCTTACTTAAGGCGACTCTCTCTTTTAAAGTCACTATTGGTCCTTGTGATACTTCCTCCGCTTTCTCTGCCACTTTCTGTTCCATCCGCTGAAACTTCGAGCTGTACCCGGCAAGTGAAAGGAAGTGAACTCTTTACACTTCTTTGTCATTCCGCCATTGTGGCCCTCTTCATCAGTTGGCATTCATTCTGACTGCTAATACCAGATCCGGAGCTGCTGCGGCTGGTACCCAGGATTTAGCAGGAGGTTAAGAGCGATTGCCAGAAGTCTAAACTCTTTGAAAGCATTGCTGCATCACTTTTTGTGTGTTTAATATAATGCTACCAGAGTGACTGCCAGAGGGTTAGACTGGTTGCAAGTACCAGAGTAAACAGACGGGGTAAATAGGACAGATGCTCAGTTTGGAAAACTTCAATGGGGCTTCATTAATGCACCATGATGTCTTTTCGATGTGGTTTCCCCAGCATTCTACAAACGGCCTTTTTAAAAAACTCGCAACCCTGGCACTTTAATCAAGGCTGTGATAGTGAGTGAGGTTACTGCACCTAGAGCCTAATGTTCAGTTTAGGCAGTTCGTGTCTCCTTGTGTATTGCTGTTATCCTTGCGAGGGTGTTTTACTGTACTTCAGCTTCATTTCCTGCTACGCACTTAGGTCTCTTTAATAATAGAGCGTCGCGCGCTCCCCGTAGACTTGCAGAGGCAGCCCTGGCGCCGCGTGGCCTGACGCCAGGCACGCAAGTGACCTCGCGTCAGACATCTGCAGGCGCGGAGCCCAGGCAGGGCCCTCCCTGTGGCCAGGCTGGCAGGCGAGAGAGCTCCCGCCGTGCGAGTCCAGGGAGAAGAACAGTAGTGGTGGTGATAATCAGAAACGTGGAGAAAGTAAACAGAAATTGCAAACACTATGAAGAGTTAAAAGGAGAGAACGCACTTATTTGATATCGATACTAGACATTAGCCGGTTTCACCAGTTAAAAAGTTTGGCCACGAAGGTACTGACAGTGTCATGTCTGTTCTCATAACAAAAGGTACGTTAAAAAAATATTAATAACACCATTTTCACACGTGAAAGCGTATAAGTGTAGTGAGCGCTATATACATATTGCAATACAATACACTATTTGGCCGGGTATGTCTGGGTGAAGTACCTTACCCTGGTAGGTGGGCAGAGTACAGTTTTTCTTGGCAAGTACAGGTAGGTAAAGCCGGGCAGTGACCATTGTGTAATGAATTTGAGTAAGTATGGGCATGATGTATGCATGCAATAGAGGCTTACCATGTGCTACGCACCCCCTCGGCCACTTCAGAGTACAGGCACTTCTTGCACACTTGTTAAAGAGGAACACGTTTGACAACATCTGGCAACAAGTTTCCTACTCCTCCCCTCTTGTGTACCAGCGATACAATCCCATTTCAGTGTGTGTGTGTTTCTAGATTCGTCTGCCACGTGCTCTCTCCTTTACTAGAGGTTTGTGGAAGGCATAGATAATGGAGGCTGGAAATGGGGCTATCTGTGTGATATGGACGGGCATCTAAGCTGGAGCACAGTGCTGAAGCCTCCACCCACGATCATCCCAGGGGTGCTTTATGCAGGTTTGCGCCAGGGCTACCGAAAAAGAAACCATGCCCACATATTTGAGAATTAGCACTCTTAGAGGAAAATGGTGTGAAACTAATTCGCCCCTAAATATTCCAGGGCAAATCAATTTACTATTCTCCTGTCAGTTTACAGGAAATGGGGCTTAGTGGCCATAGCTACTGACTTTGGAAGCTGGGGACTCAGGTTAGAATCCTAACCTCAGTGCTCGTCTCAATAATGTGTAATTCCGGGCACATCATGGAATCTATATATGTGATATGCATTTGTGTCATCCCGCTTGATGTACAAGATCGCCTTCCTATCCCTCATGTACTCTAGAGTGTGCTGTTGCTAAATTTGAAATACAAAAAAATTATTTTGGTTAAAACACCATAAGGCAAATTTCGAACAAAACAATGCAGTGCAACAACCAAAGGTGCCAAGCTGCGTTCCTTTCAAGGGAGGGGGCAGAACAGCGGCATATCTTCTAAGGTATGCAGCAGTTTCACTCTCTGCCTTGCACCACACGCTCTCCCTTCCACTATGGTGTGAGTGTGATGTCTAGCATAGGGTTTGTACTGGAAGGGCATACTTTGAGTACAAAACGCTATACTTAGACACAGTTTAGCATTTTTATAAGTTTGAAGAAAATACATATGTTTTCTAATGTGATGCTTACCTCAAGGAGGCGTACATTTTGAAACACAGCCCTGTCTACCTTTTCTTAGTGGATAGGGCTTTGTGTCAATGCAGTTGCATTGGAACTCCCCCGTGTACCACCCATGGTAGGCCCCCTGCATACTCTGTAGTGCTTAAAGTAGTAGATGTGTATTATTTTAGGGCTACCATCCAATACAAAATAAGATTTGTGCTGGAAAGTAAATCCCAGTACAACACTGTAGCCAGTTTGTGTCACTTTTGTGATGCAAACCCAGCACAAAATGTCAGCAAATCTGTGTCCAATTGCATGGTTTGTCAGGTCATTACAATCTATATTATAGGCAGGCCTGCACGCCTGAACAGTGCATTCCTATGTGCATGACACAGATGTGTTTGTGTGGACAATGCTTTTGTTGTGTATAAAGTGTGTGCACGGTTAGAGTTAGTTGTGCTGGATATCGTATGTATCACAAACAAATCTGCAAGGGATGACCGTGGTTTGTATGCGTATAAAGATGCCTGCATTAGGCTGTCAGAATTCCTCTCCGCGTTTTAGGGTTTATATGGGCAAGGGTAGCCATGAAACTAGCCCCGGATACTGGGTTCTGCTGCTTGCACAGTTTCCAAGGCTTCTCTGGTGTCCTTCCCTCTTCAGGTGTAGCTTTGGTCAGCCAAGATTTACTCCAGGATGTAGATATAAAGAGTTATTTCAGATATAATGTCACATAACATTGGAACATGTGCGTAGCACTTAGGGTTGCTGAAATACAACCCAGTAAGCTGTTATATCCTATAGTCTAACATAAGCGATTCGGGGGCTTTCAGCAATGCTTGATTTACTTTTATTTATAAAGTGTCTTATGTAAGCTTGGGACAAACTGCTTTTTTTAACACTCAGAAAACATTGTTAATATATCGTCTGCGGCTGTGATGCAAATTCAGTTTCACAGTTACAAGAGATTATTTGGTTGAGCTAAACTCGTGAGTGACAATTATGTGCAAAGCTAAGCATTAGAAAGACAGATACTACGTAAAATATGCAAAACCCAATAAGTGGCTTTCCACAAGATTACATTTGTGAAAAGCTAAGCTAGAAACATTGAAAGTATGCAAACTATGCAGAAACCAATATTTGGGGTGTTGGCAAGATTACACTTATGTGAACAAAATTGCCTGAGGGTAGTAGAGAGGTAGCTGAGCAAGTTGGATTACTGGAAAGAGTTTGGGCCCACAAACTTGGAATAAACCAGGTTGTGGGGAAGAAAGGTCTGTCGGGATGTTGTATTTCCGTTAGTTCTAATATGTATCAGTGCAGCAAAGGCTCTTTGCAGCTCATGGTTGTAACTTGGGTCAGTAATTCAAAAAAACAAGAATTGAAATTAACCCATGTAGTCAGCTTTTTTCATGCTTCCTTCCTGGGCATTGGAATGCAGGATTTGGGGAACTGGACCAATTTCACAGGTGTTGGGATGGAAACAGGTGTGTACCACTGCCTTGATTGCCTTACTGCATGTCCAATTGGTATCCAAAAGTTTTGTTTGGCCTTGGCGTACACTAATCTAGCATGTGTGCAAAGTCCTATTCATGTCCCTGGAAATGCAAGGTCCAGATCCCTTTCGTGACCTGGAGGGGCACAGCAGGAGTTGTCTCAAAATGGGCTTAGGACAACTGTTCATGCCCAGGGTAAATCTTCTAAAGCAGTGGTGGCAGCTTATCATGATTTGTGAATCTTTAGAGTGACCAGACCTTTTTCTGTGTGTCAGAAAGAGGGCCGTCTACCGGTCCCTCTCACATGCAGTTGCACTGTTATGTGAACCCCCAGATCCCTGAGCTGGCAGTATATAAGCGTGTTGCAAGTGTGAGTCTCTTGTAAGCGCATAGCACATGTATGTATGTAGGACTTTGTGTGAGGTATGAGTCTGAGTACTGTGATCAGTTGGATCAATTTTGGATGCGCTTTGTATAGCATGGCACAAGATGAACGATGAGGGTCGCTTCCCCAGACAGTGGAAGCGTATTGCCTGCATTCCTGGGGCTGGAGGGTGAAGATCCAGACTCTGAACTGAGGGAAGATGGAGTAAGGGCTGCCTTTAAAAATTCTAGCAGAGTATTGCCTTTTGGTAGACGGTAGGGGTGAAGAGTGGGACTGCTGTGTCTGATGTCCAACATAAGGACATTTCTAGACAGGGCCGACCTTTTGTCTGTCCCTGATTGCTACTTCAGGATGGCTGATGACAGCTAGTTGCAGAGAAGTCACACCTCATTGCGCCCTGTTTTGGATACTGCTGCTTTGAAGCCAACCCCATTGCCACCTGCTGTAAGAGCTACAACCACACTTAAAAAGCGAGAAGCAGCCAGACAATGATATTGGAGACAGAACCAACTCAAACTCATTCTGAAGCCTCAGACAGGGGACCCATATCCTCTGTCTAGAACGTGTATAAAAATGGGATCCAAACCTCCCCATTTGTTCTATTTCCAAGTTCTTCTTGATCAAGAACAGGAGTGCTGAGCAGAATACTCGAAGAGCTGCTGTGTGCCCAGGGCTGGTGTGTGCTTGACAGCCTGTCTCCCAGAGGTGAGGGTAAATTACCTGAATTCTGCACTATATGTTCAGGGAGGCGAGGGTTGGTCTAGTGTCTAGAATCATATGCACCTGCTGAGAGAGGGAAGGAGAATGGCTGACTAAGCAGGAGAGGCTCCAGGTATTTCCCGATGCCTACAACAGAGAGCACAGGCAGGAATGGCCTGTGCGGTGAAGGGGCCCTCTAATCTCACAGTGGGATTCTTGCTATGAACTGCACCAACATTTGTGAGAACAAGGATCATTGTGTTGTCTGGGATGCCCCAAATCTGAGACACATGTAATGCCAGGAAAAGGTACTTAGTCGCTGCCAAACTGGAAGCCCTGAGTGGGCCAGGGGCTACCACTGCTGAAGACACACCATTACAGACAACTCTGCAACTGTCGAATAGGAGCATCTCTCCGTGCCCGGCGAAGGAGGCCACAGCTGCCGAAGAGGAGTGCCACTGCACAAGCTGCACTTACTCCATTAAGCAATTCTTGTTCAAACACAAAGTCCCCACTGTAGACCCAACAGAATTAAAGCCATCACTGTGATGGGGGTATCCAAACTGCACCCACCACCGCACTAGAATTGCAGTGTCATTCAGCAGGTAAAAGTGGGGTTTAACCTGCGACTGAATATAGAGACTACAACATGCAGAAGAGTCTGCTGTTTGGACTAAAGGCTGGTTGCAAGAGTGAATGTAAATGAGTGAAATATGTTGAATTGATTTGTACATCTGATAAGTAGGGTAACCAAGTAATCTGCACCTGTGTTTATAATATGTCTATGCCCATAGTATACAGGGGACTGTAGCCATTAAAAATCTCTTAGAGCATGGAGAGAGTACTGAAAGTGGGGCAGT
Source organism: Triturus cristatus (assembly GCF_964204655.1). Classification (NCBI taxonomy): domain Eukaryota; kingdom Metazoa; phylum Chordata; class Amphibia; order Caudata; family Salamandridae; genus Triturus; species Triturus cristatus. Next base: position 566,372,007 of record NC_140590.1, read on the forward strand.
GCCTTATGGAAGATAGAAACCCTGATAACTACTCCGTAAATGTAGTTTTTATTGAACTGCTTCATATTTCATCTTGCTGTGACATAAAGGTTCTTTCTGTAAACTAAAAGAGGAAGGGTCTGAACAATACATTATTGTGTCTGTTAATTGACTGTTGACTTGTGGGCTCTTGTCCCCCCACATTACCTCCTTGAGAAGCCTTTGACTGCTCACCCTTGCTACCCTGAGAGTCAAGTGTGGAAAGGGTTGTACTTTGCCCAGTTTGCAGAATCATATTAGGATTAGGATGAACACCAGTGGCAAAAGACCTCAGCCACCAAGGTTGGGGTCCTGTTGCCCTTGTCTGATCGTGGCATCTGCTCGTGGCCCGACAAGGTCTGTCACGGTTAGGATTTTTTCAGTGTCGCAGGTATCCTGCGGACACATCCGATGGTGATATCTTGTTATCCACTGGCTGGCTGAAATATGCTGTTCATAATTTCTCTGGTGTGGGATTCTCCTTTTTGGGGACTGGGAAACAATGTGCTACGTGAGGGTTTGGCTTCTTGGTTGAAAATTCGTCAGCAGTTTGCCTCTTGACCTTTTCTGTGTGGCACCTGGTCCAAAAGAACATTCTCTGGAGGCACTGGCTCCCTAAGGGACGACCTATCAATGCACTCCTTCACAGACCTTGTAGGCTTCACCTGCAGCAGTTAAACTCCCATATGGTACAGTAAATAAAAAAGATCAACACTGGAGATTCCTCAACCAAAGACATTTTTATTTCAAAATAACAGGCTGCTCTCTGAGTAGAGTAAATGGCAGGCCCACAATGTGCCCAGGCAATGGTGGAACCTGTATTAAAGGCGCAATCTCCTTAGAAGTGTCTTGGTGTCCCCGCTGATAAGTTGCAATGGCATTTTCTTTTCCCAGTTTAATGAGGTTGTTCTTCAGGAGACAGCCACAGACAGATTAGTGCACACACATAACCTCATTAGTCCAACCTAGTCCTCTTTCTAAATGTGCATTAGTGCCACTAGGAACTTACCTCTATCAGGGTCATGCCCTCTGCTACTTACGCTTCTTGACAAGGCCAACAGACTTGCAGTCCACCAAAATGATACTGACCGCTCTGTCTCTGAGTTTATTCCTATCCAAATAGATGGTGTTAAGGAACTGATGGGTGTCCTTATGCTCTTTGATTAGATATCAGAGTCCGTCTTCCATCACTACTTCCTCAGCAGTTACTGTGGACTCATTATTTAAGTTAGAAAGTAGAACGCAGAGTGGGGGCCCAGAGTCGTCCTGGTATAATATGGGTGTCTCCTTTTGTGGGCCCTGTCCCAATAGTCCCGTAATCTACGAATAAATCAGTCCCGGGCAGTTTTGGGGCTGTTGAATTTCTGACCCATGATTTGAGCCCACTTTATTGTGGTTTCTCTCTTCGCTTTGGTCTCTGGGCGTTATCGGCACTCAGTGATGATGTCTGGGTCTTTTGCTTGGCATGCTCCGCCTGTTTGTTATGTTGTTTACCCTTCTGATTCATAACGTTGTATATATCTGTCAGCTGCCAAAACAGTCCACTTTGGCTCTGGGACTTGAGGTTCAGCTAAGTGCTGTCCCTCCTCTGTAGGACAAACATCCATGATGTGATCTGTCAACAGCAGGTGAAATAAACCTTTGTTATTATCCATCTTCTCATTTATACAGCCAGTCAGTCTCCTATTCCCCCCTTGCAGGTTTGTTTTCCAAACTCACATGCTGATGCTCCGCATCTCAGTAAACCTCTTCAAGTACTAAACACGTATCCATTCAAACCTCAACGCAATCTGCGCTTTTCGCCATATATTTTCTGCCCGTTTGCACCCGGTTTGATAATTGCCTGGTCCCCACTGAGCAGGTAAGTGACTCAGTAAAGCTGTTCCATTCTCCTCATCTGTAAACATTTACATAGTGGAAGTTAGTTCAAGAGAAGTTAGACAAGCAGACATTGGAATGGTCCATCGTTTCCTAACATGCAAAGTCCTGCCACGCGGTATTTCCCAGGGTTCTGCTCAGTTACCTCCATTTTTAATGTGTAGATCACCTCATTGGCCTTTGTAGTGACTGCAAGTACAATGATGCCACCCGTATCATCCTGAAGGTGAAGCCGCCTGTGGGATTAACTACACTCCGGCCATGCAGTTGTGTATTTATGGACGTGCATCAGTTCCTAGCAGCTACATAGCAGCTTCTATAATTCCTCCCTAGTATCACCACTTAAAGTCTGGCCTGACCATTTTACCCTCCTCTTGCAACTGTATCACCATTAGAAAACTAAACATATAATTTTAGTCAGAGTGCACTCTGTTCTTTTAGACGAAATCACTCACTCAGATCTCTTATTTTAATTGCACATTTGGCAGTGCCTTCTGCTGGTTCTTGGTTTGTAAGATTAAGTGTCTGCTGTCAGTGGCTCAGTGTCATCCTCGGGGTCTGCTGTAATGCTGCTTCCCTTGTGCTACCTGCAGACTGCTGTGGCTTGTGCCACGCTGACCTTGAAGCCCTGGGACGCTTGGTCCAGTGTTGGCATGTCTTCAGTGGCTTCCTCGCTAAAGCCAGGCATTGCTCGTGGGCCACAGAGCGCTTACCCAAGATAGGCCGTAGGTTTTAGCAGTTATGATGCTTCGTGTGATACTGAGACTTTGGCCTCGTTTGCCGGGCTTCTGTCTGTCCCACCTTCCGAAAGGTCCTGTCCAAGCGGCACTCATTAAAGACTGAGCTAAGGACGCGTTAGATGCAGCGCTTGATGATTCATAGGTGTCTCCACCTAGAAGCCTCCGGGGCCGCAGCAACTCAGATTAGAGTAGTCTGCCTCGGCCAGTGTTTGAAGTTCCTCACAAAGCGCTGTTGTTTTAGCTAACCTGGTGATATTAATCTGATAACGGCGTCTTCACTCTGCAGCATACATTGCGTGATAACTGCTCTGTGATGGAATATAAAAGAACTTTATTCTATCTTGTAACTCTGCCTTTTGAGGTATAAATCCTAGAGCTCTGCAATCAATTTTAGTAATTTCCCGAGGATCCGGGATTAGCAGGGAATACAAAGTGGGTTCAGAGGTGAAACTTACTGTGCCACTCACTAGCCCAGGTACTGAATGTAATTGCCAGAAGAAGTTAGCCAAGTCACCCCTACTCTCCTTCATGCTCCATTGGTACTTCATTGGTAGTTGTGGTCAAGCAATCACTCGTAGCAGGTGTTGTGAAGGGTGTTTTGAGATGTAATGCATAGGTTATCATGCTCAATGAAGGACCACTGTCCAAGCAGATGTAGTTCTTCAAAAAGTAATGTCTTTAATATAATTAAAAATATAGAACAGTTATAACGTCATGCAATCAGCCACTCAGATAATAAAGCAAATTTGTAGGTTCTCTACCTTGGCAAGCTGCGGCAAACTGGTTTGGGCTAGAATAGGGTGTGTGCTCCAGCTGCGAACAAGACTTTCACACACAACTCCATAACTTGAAATCTGAGATGTTGGCAATTGTTTCACTGGTCAGGGGGTCAAGTTCACAAAGCTTACTCTCAGAGAGGGAGTTCCAGTTCCAGATTCAGGCATCACAACAATATGGATTTCATCCATTTTTTATACAATCTCACCACACAGAGGATGGTGAAGAAATAGACTTTTTAGGTCTCAGCTACTGACAGCTTTTGGCAGACCTATTGTTTCCAGTACATTACTCTTACTTAGAGTGTGTTTGGGGTAAGCCTCTTGCTAGTAAATGGATGGCTTTGTTGTCTATCTTCTTGAGTCAATGGCTTTCCTCCCCATTCATGAGTTTGTTCCACCTAGGAGCATTTTGGTTTCAAAGTGCTCTGATTGGCTTACTTTCCATTATGCCTACTTTGTTTTCATTGAGGAAACTACATTTTGCTTTTAGCACTCAATGAGGTTGCGTGTTTTTCGTGTGCTGCTCTCTTTTTACTCCAACCCATCCCCCACTTCTCTTCTTTCTCAGTGTTGCGTGCTCCCCCACTCATCCATGGCTTCCCTGCCCCCGCCCCCCCTGACCTTTTTTCATTTGTTTTAATATTCCCTCCCCTGCGGCTCCTCTGTTGCTCCCTCACCCCATACTACATGGCTCCTCCTTCCTAATATTCTCTGACACCTCCCTTCTCCCGCCCCATATTTGCCACACTAGTGGCTGTGCCAATGCTTTTACAAAGGGTCAGGATTGGCAAAGCTAATGTCAGTGACTGCCCATTTTGCAAGAATAGACAACTGCTATACCTTCAAGATGCCCACTGTTTTGTAATTCAACATCACGACGCAACATGGTGGCTGTCTGGATGTCTGAAAAGTGTAATAAACATTGCTTTTTGGCCTTTTAAGCTGGATGCCACATTGCATGTAGCAACATCACAATGCAACGGGCAGCTGCCTGTAAAGTATAGACATTGTTTTCTATACTGTCAAGATGGCTGCCAACATAGTGACAACAATGCCACACTGCGTTATGCAGTGTGACACCCATCTTATAAGTAAACAAAGCATATTTTACATATAGGGGCCTAGTAACAAACTGCATTTTGTAGTATGTCAGTAGTACTGTTTTAGTACTACTAAAATACTACAAAATGCTATTCACAAACCTACATGTGGAGGTCTCTGCCTCCACCGTTCCTATCTTTTATGCAAGGAGATCTCTGCCCTAACTGCAGAGATCTCTGCACAGCTAGGTTTACATTTTAGTAGTAAATGCGAGAGAGACAGGTGGGAATGTCTGGATAATGGAGAATCTTTATGACTAAAGGGGAGGGGTTTGGGGAGTAGCAACGAGGGGTTGTGGTAGAGTCTGGGAGGGGTTTTGGGAGGATATGCAATGACAAAGATTAATCCCCTTCCTATTCATAAACTGCACTTCTAAAGTTACTACAACCATAGGAAATATTTGTAAAGTAAATGATTAAAAAAAATATATATACTTAAACTTATTATAATGTTAAAAAATAAAATAATTAAAAAAAAGAATATTTAATTTTAAAATAATTCCAGTTTTTCAATAAATGTTACTTTGTTTTAAAAATAAATTACATTAATGTTGTGCATCACTTTGCTAACTACATAATAAAACACATTAAACATATTCCTGTAGGTGGATTTCGGTTTTAAAAACTTTTAAATATATTTAAAATTTTATTTAACATACTTACATTTATTAAAAACATATTTAAAAATGTGGTTTCTAGTGCAGGTAAAACATTTTTTAAAGGTATTCTACTTTTAATATACATACATAAAATTGTTTAGCATTAAAATTTAACATACAAAAGGTTTTTATTTTTTTTAAACTACAACAAACTTGTATTCATTTCCCTATACTCTACCATAGGGAGATCTCTGCACCTATTGCGAAGGCCTCCACCAAGTGTGCAGAATACCAAGTGGGTCATAAAGCCAATTCTTGTAGGAATGTTCCGTCGTTTTTGATGTTTTTACTCACTCCACTCTTACATCAGGGGCTAGAGAAATGGAAGTCCTACTTTTTGAGTAACTTTAAACTTGTAAATGCTGAATAGACAAAAGTAGTAAAGTTATTTAAAAGTGTAAAGAGCAACTTTACATTTAAAGATTTACTCATGTGTAAAGTTACCTTTGCGAATAGTCGCCTTTATCTTGCTTGGATCTGACTATTTGTCTTGCACGTTTGAGTATTCGAGTCCAAAATGTCACGTTTGCTTGTTTATATGAGTGTTATCTCTGTCAGTCTCAGCTCGTTTCCCCATGCAAATTATTTTCACTATATTTGAAAGGTGGCAGGAAGGGTCTCTTGGCCGCTTAGCTCACTTTACTGATAACATTCATGTGCATTGTTGCAGGAAGAAGATGGTAGTGGTCAAGATCATGTCTTTTGACCTTCATCCTTGTCTTTTTTAACAATTGAAGGACTGATAATGAAAGAAGAGTTTTCTGTCGTGGGTTGTCCCTTCTTGCTTTTCATATATAATGGTGGCACTCTTATGAATAGAGCAGCTTTGTTTGCATCGGCATTGATTGGCGCAGTGACTAGAAATCTCATTCATTTGGTGTCTCGAGTGATGCTGTAGCCAAGAGGAGAGTCTCACTCGCTCGGTGGTAGCCACATGCAGGGCATAAGTGGGATAAAAAAGTAGGGGGGTCTTTAAAAGGGGCGTGGCCTATGTAATTAATGGCATAGCTTGAAAATTTAGACTAAAGTTCGGTGATTCTCATAGTTGGCCACCCACTCAATATTTGGTTCTGTCTGAGCTTTCTGTAATTGCATCCAGATATATACACATATGTCACATGCTTAAAACCAGGACAATTGGCTTTGTCAGTGGTTGTTAGATGTTTAGGATAAATGAGTTACAGATATTTTTGAAAATAATTAATATTGAAAATGTTTTAATCCTGAAATTCTGAGACTGTGAATTAAACATTACTGAAGCCTGTGGAAGGGTTAATGGTCTTCAGAGTGTCTCAATCACTCCCATTATGTTTTCTCTATGTTAGACATTTATGCCCTTTTTCTCTCCTTATTTCCTTCACCGCATATCTTAGCCCTCATCTCATTCCTTTCCACCACCCTCTTTTTACTCTCTCCAGAATGCATTTCCTTGCATCTCCTTTGCTTCACCACCTGCAAACACACAACACTCCCACTCATCTGTAAAAACTGCATTTTTCTTTACTTTCCCCTTGTGAATATTGTGATAATTGTATACCTCCTTTACACATATTTGTACAGATTCACTGTTGCAGATGGAATACATGACCATTGCCCTGTGCACTCTGCAGGGAGGCTACGGATTGGATGTCCATGTATTCTGAATACCTTTATGGCCCAGTGACAGGCACTGGGAGAAACTCGTAGTATTCACCCTCAACTCTAGAGCTCTCAATCGCAGTCCATGATAAACACGTGGATATGACTGATTTCAAAGTACGCACTATACAAAAGAAAGTGATATGCTACACAAAAAAGATACAGAAACGCACCATCCTGGAAATAGTTAACACTCTTAGGGAACGCAAGATTAAGTTAACAGGTGGAACTAAATTGCGGACATGGATTAGCTTAAGACTTTTTACATTCATTGTTCAGAAATCGATAAGTGCTTTGCTAATAAAGTTAAGGGCATGATTATAGGGTCTGCTATAGATCCGTTCCTATGCCCGTTTTTAATTATTACCAGGTCTGAGACCCGGAGGGTCCTGGCCTACTTAAAAGGTCCTGCCTCATGTAATTGTATCCTACTGGATTTCTTCTGGCTGGCGCGTGGATCATTCGCCTCTCGGATACCTGGCACCCCCTGAACAGCCAATCCTGAAAGACCTAGGATAGGACGTTATGAGCACGTGGCATAAACTTCCCTGCATCTGCTTGGGTGAATCAGAGCTCACTGACAGGTGGGTGCTTGATGCCATCTCTGAGCTTCAGTCTGACGGATCATCTGCTTGGCATCTTGCTGGATATCTCGTCCAAAACCGCGAGGGCCCAAAAGATCATTGTTAGACCTGACATCCTTGGCGTGGGTTTTTCCCCTATCTTTTGCCTCTGCTACCTGGATTTTGATGCTATGCTGGATTTCGTTTTTGCTGGTTTAGATGCTTTGGACACTCTGCCACTGCTAATCAGTGCCAGAGTGTAAGTGCTCCCTGTGTAAAATATCATATTGATTGGATATACCTGATTGGCATATCTGTATCACCATGAAGTCCCTAGTAAAGTGCACTGTGTGTGCCAGGGCTGGTGATGACAGATGCTACTAGTGGGTCTGCAGCGTTGATTGCGCCACCCACCTGTGTAGCCCTAAAATGGTGTCTCAGGCCTGCTACCGCAGGCCTGCCTGCAGTCCCCGGACTGCCATGTCCTCCTGGCCAGTGTCCACACTGACCGGGCCTAACCCTTCCCTTTTTATACACGTCAGTCATCCCTATGGAAGGCCCAAGGTACCCCCCTGGGCAGGGTGCAGTGTATGTAAAAGGTAGAGCATGTACTAGTGCAGGTTACATGTTCTGGTAGTGAACAACGGCCATTTTGTGTGTTCACTGCTGCAAGGTTATCTTGCTCCATAGGCTAACATTGGTGGTCAGCGGTGCAGATTTATAACCAGTATTTGCACTTGACCTGCAGTGATTCTTCGTACATCACTAATCTAGTAAGCAGTTGCATTGCACGAATTTTTTGCGAAGACTATTCTTGGAGGATCGACGAAGCATCATGTCTCTGAATGGAGTAGGTGAGGAGTCGGAATTGCAATTCGAAGTGAAAAAGTTGCTCGAATATAAGAAGGAGCAACTAAAGCAATTCTGCAAGCAGCTTGGATGCCCAGTGAAGGGCGGCGCCAACAAGACGGAGCTACAGAAAGCTCTAAGGGCCTCTAGAGACCCCCAGATCTAACAATCATGCTGCCACCCTGAGAGCCGGCGCTGTGAAGTTACAGAAAGAGTGGCTGTATTTTTCAGCGGAAGTGAAGCACCAAAGAACAGACTGGAAAAGCTATAACATACGTATTTGTTTTTTTAATAAAACAAAATTGACCAGGGTGACTTGGAACCTCTAAGTGTGCTTGAGATTACAGAACCCCACTCCCTTTAAATGGTCCCTTCATAATGAGTTGAACACTGTAAAGGAACTAGGGTGAGGGCAGCCATGCCTTCAGGACAGGATGAGTTGCATTTCGGAGAGATGGAATCTAAGTGGTGTCGATGAGAAATCTTCTACGAAAAGTCACGTTGTCAAACTTCTTTTGTAGACTATTAGATTTGTTTTTTTTCTCAAGTGTGGTGTAAGAAGATCCAGAGTTTGTGCTCTTGACCAGAGTAGATTTTTCTAATTTTAAAAATATGTTTTATCTTTCGCATTATCGAATTTGGTTGGTTTGGCTTGATCTCTGGTTTCTGTTGGGTGTTCAGGAAAGCGATATTTTCTTTAATTTGGGCTAAGTCCGTTACATATTTGAATAATAGGTGTTTGTATTTTATTCTTTTTGCAGCTGGTAGATCTGGGTGCATAGTTTGTAATCTCAACAAACTGCGTGCATTTGAGGCAACAGGCTTGAGGGCAAAGTAAATTCAATGTTCAATTGGGAAGAGGAGTTGGCCTAACAGCTAGGGCGGTCGCCCTCGAATCGGGGAAACTGGGTTCGAGTCTCAGCAACAACGCTGAACATCCTGGATTCTGGGCAAATCACTTCATCTCCCCGTGCCTAACAAAACAAGCAATGAATGTGTCCTCAAGTAACACAACTGGTGCTTTGTGAAGCGCTCTGATACCCGATATGGGTCAAGTTCGCACTATATTAAACTCAGTAAAAATGTGTTTTATTGCAAGACAAGTTTGGGAAAATTACCACAAAAATGACAGTCCAAATCGTTGAAAAGTCGCAGAAATGTTTTTTACATTTATATAGAGGGGATGGGGGATATATGAGGCGAATCTGGTAGTATGACCAAATGCAAATTATATTCAAGCACACGTGTTAAGGTTCAACATTCATGAGGTTGCTAACTGAAAAATGTATTGTTTTGACTGAAAACGTGCATATTTCAATTGAGCCCTCATCAATCCTTCGCTCTCCCTTTCAAGCATCTGTTCTCAACCTCTCTTTTTTGAATGTCAAGATCTTCTCCCTACCTGTTTCTGGCCTAGAATTAAAAGTCGCCAGAGTGGAACACTGCGTCACAAATGTGACGGATATCCTATCCACCATAATATGATCCCATTCTATCCTATGGGGATCGTAACACAGCGGTCGGGATATCCGTCAAGTGTGTGGGGGAGAATTCCCTCCACCGACTTCTAAAGCAGGCCCTCTAGCTTGCACCCTTTTCTTTTAAGCCTGGAGTAATCCAAGGCCTTTTGTCTTTCCTAAATTGCATGCATGCTTTACTTACTTATCTGGGCTTTCAGCCAAGACCTCTTCATCCATTGGTTTATTATTGTGTCATTCACATTTTTTTCCCTTCCACTACACCATACGGCATGGAGCAGTAAGTCAGCGCACTTCAACCATTGGCTACCTGCACTGTGAATGATTGAAATCTGCCCTTTCACAAAGAGCACATCCACACAAAAAGTAGATCCCTTTAGTGCCAGGTAGTAAGATGACAATTTGTGATTTTTTGAGGCAAAAAAATATTTTTTCATTTAACCTACTAATTTTTCTTTAGTTGAAGATGGTTCTGCAACGTCCTCAAGCATAAAGTTGTGCAAAAAACATGAAAGACAAACAAGCAAGCACTGACAAAGCCAAACGGCTGGACGCCAACACCAGACCTATTGGCTTTGTTAATGTTTGTTTATGTTATTTGTGCTCATAAGAGTATACAACTGCTTGATGGGTTCAATTGAATAGAAGCAAGACTCTGCCTGGTGGCTGTATGTTTGGCATAGCCATATCTCTGTGCAGACGCGCTGTAGAAGTGCCCACAGCTGAACCCAGACTGCAGCTCAGATGAACTGTGATTGCAATAGATACTACCTTAGTCATTACCAATAGTGCTGACACCCCCATATTGTGATATCGGATGGTGATATCTGCTGCTGTGGCCCACCTTCCTTGGTCCTGACTATTACTCATTCCTTTCTCATGCTTTCATCCTGCCTGCCAATTTGGACAGAAATCATCTAGAACATTAAAAAATGCTCAAATTTGCAGAAAATATCTGAAACATCCCAGTCCTGTGTAGTGCATACAGTCCGTCCAGACTGCTGAGCTTCTGCTGCAACTTTAACGAAGATTAAAAGCCCCAGTACAAGACATCAAATCCAGAAAAGTTTGAATTTAACCCAGCGTGAAAAACATGTAAAGACACTGCCCTGGACGGAGTCCTGATGAGCCCCTATATAAATAGAACACCTTCTTGCACCGAAGAGTGACTTTTGGTCTCTTATCGAATTAAATTACACTGCAGTTTCTATTTATTGATAATGACACATGAGTGGGACAATCTAGTTATGTATCGATAACTGAACTCCCTAATTGTATTTTTCAACTGTTTAGAGGAGACTGGTTATTATGGTTGAAGTGTCTTAGTGCTTGTAATCTTTTATGGCTGCATTTCTTCTAGAGACAAGACCTGTTGGCTTTGCTGATGTTTGTTTATCTGCGGCTATCTTGATATAACCAGGCGAAGGTGTTGGTAGGCTTCTCAATAGTGGTCGGGTAAACAAGACTCTCCTGTACACTGTGTTCTCCGGGACAGCCTCCCTGGCCTGCTTTGCAGCAGTTTGCTAGAAATCACCCCAACATTGCAAATAGTCTTCTTATCCGCAACGTGTCATAAGGCAAAAGCCATCACCAGAGTCCGTGGCAGCACCACACTTCATGAGTGGCTTTTTGCTCAAAGCGGAGTTGGGAGGGTTTTTTGTATTCTGCACACTAGACCTCTTTGTGGAAGATTGGATTGTGTTGGACTGAAGAACTCACTGACGCCTTGAAGAAGTTCTATTCAGAGCAAAACGTGTTGGCTTTCCTGCTTTTTTTTCTTTCTAAAGAGAAAGAACTACATTAAAAAGACTTCAGAACTCAACCACTGCTCTCACCCAGAACTTCTGAACTTTGATTTGAGGGCCTCCTGGTGCACGTTTTTTTTACAGTGTAAGAGAGTGCTGGAGGGATAGAGGAGAGAAAGAAAAGACCCGGACAGAGGGGAAAGAAAGCAGAGCATGGATAGAAGGGGAGGGAAAAGGGAAATGGAATAGAGTGGGGACAGTGGGCATTCAGACATTGAGGCAGAGACATAGCAGACCCTGGGAGATAAAAGGAAAAGAGAAAAGGAAGGAGCCGAGTGGAGTGGAGAACAGGCAGTGGAGCATGAGGACAGAGAGCACAGAGAGGGGTACAGAGGACCGTGGTGTCTGGGGTGGCAGTGTGCCACACCGACCGTGGAAGTGGGCCACAAGAGGGGCAGAAGTGCGTAGCGTATTCTTCACTGCACTGGCACATATTTCTTTTATGTACAAATTAATATGTGGTGTTACCACCATTAGAGCCACCACCTCCCAGATGTAAACAAACCTTGAAACATTCAGAAGAAAAGGAAAAACATCAAGGTGGAAGAGGTGCAGCAAACAGCACCGGGCTTTTATCCTTACAAGCTAGGCAGCACTTTTACTATCTGTCGGGGGCAGGTGTGTGAAGTGGGCCGTGGCTGTGTTGCATAACTTTGCTTTTCTCTGTGTATTATTATCAAGTACATAAGGCGTGGTAATCTGGCCAGTGAGCAGTTGTTTAAGTCTCTGTAGTAGTTTTACTATGAGTAAGCAACAGATTTGTAAGGTTACCTGGCAGTTCTGATATGTCTACATGGCAGGGATTATAATACAGAAACTTTGCACTGATGCAAATATCAGAGATGACACGTCCATTTGCACAGTTTATTTCGTAGGAATTTAGGAGCTGGAGCAAACATTATTCACTTTAAGTTAACCTTTTATATAAGGCCAAAGAACTGAGCAAACTGGTGTCGCTGTTTGATTAGCTGATGACGCTACGATTGCATATTAGGAAGTGGTAAAATATTTTCTCTTTTCATGGGCTTAAGGTTAAGGCATACACTGTGTGTTCCTGTTTCAATAAGTACATTCAAAAAGTAGTGAACAATTATATTTCCCTATTTTATAAAACGGAAAATGTTATTTCTTATTTTTGGACATTAAAATTCCTGTTAAACACTCCGTTATGCACATAAAAGAATTTATAGGCTACAAATGCAATGTGCGTTTAGCCATGGTACCAAACGTCACTTCCTTCGTTTTTGACCTGGTGCAAAAATCTGTGTGCGGTATAATATTTCGCTCCATTCGGCAGTACACAGCTACGATATAGTGTAAAATGAATTTGCTTTGTATTTGCACCAGTGCAATGTTTCTACAGTATGGATTCAGGTGTGTAAGGCTCACATGTTATTTTACTGGGTGAAAGCGATAGGTATGTAAGATTTTGGTGTGTTTTGCTGTGTGGTATGAGGGGCTGTGTTGGACTGGACTGTGGTTTCCCAATGTGTTTTTGTCAGTAGTTCTGCTGAGTAAGGAACAGTTGTGCAAGGTTGGAGGGTAATTTTGCTGCGTGTAAGGACAATGCTAGTGGTTTTACCATGTGTTATTGTCAATAGTTGTGCAACGTGTAAGAAAGAGGTGTGTCAGACAGGGCTGTAGCCTTTATGGACGTCAAACGCAAGTGTATCAGGCTGGAAAGGCGTTTTCATGCATGAAGGAACACGTGCCATGTTGTATAGTGGTTTTGTGTATAGTGGCTTTGTTTTCACTGTTATTCAACGATCCTGCTGACAAACAAGTGTGGGTGCTGGGCAGGGGGTTTAATTCATATCCAGAAATATGTATGTGAGGCTGGATAGTGTTTTGCTGTGTGTAAGGAACACATTCAAAGGCTGGACAGTGGTAGTGACGCCTGTAACTAACAAGTGTGGATGGCTGGAGTGGACAGGTGGAATGATGCATGTACTGAGGGTGTGTGTTACAATCTTCTGTAGTGGTGAGGCTTGTAAGGCATGACAGTGGTTTTAGTCTGCGTTTCCTGTAGGCCTGGTGTGTGTGTGTGTGTTTAAGGAGCATGTGTGTAATTAGGGTGATTTGCTCTTCATTGTCTGGGGGTGTGGTGTGTGTGTGTAAGGAGCATGTGTATAATTAGGACAGTGGTTTTGCTCTGCATTGTCTGCGGGTCTGGTGTGTGTAAGTCAGGACAGTGTTTTTTTGCTCTGTATTGTCTGCAAGTCAGGACAGTGTTTTTGCTCTGCATTGCCTGGGGGTCTGGTGTGTGTAAGGAACATGTGTGTAAGTCAGGACAGTGGTTTTGCTCTGTATTGTCTGCAAGTCAGGACAGTGGTTTTACTCCGCGTTGTCTGTAGGCCTGGTGTGTGTGTGTGTAAGGAGCACGTGTGTAATTAGGGTGGTTTTGCTCTGCATTGTCTGGGGGTGTGGTGTGTGTGTAAGGAGCATGTGTATAATTAGGACAGTGGTTTTGCTCTGTATTGTCTGCAAGTCAGGACAGTGGTTTTACTCCGCGTTGTCTGTAGGCCTGGTGTGTGTGTGTGTAAGGAGCACGTGTGTAATTAGGGTGGTTTTGCTCTGCATTGTCTGGGGGTGTGGTGTGTGTGTAAGGAGCATGTGTATAATTAGGACAGTGGTTTTGCTCTGCATTGTCTGCGGGTCTGGTGTGTGTAAGTCAGGACAGTGTTTTTTTTGCTCTGTATTGTCTGCAAGTTAGGACAGTGTTTTTGCTCTGCATTGCCTGGGGGTCTGGTGTGTGTAAGGAACATGTGTGTAAGTCAGGACAGTGGTTTTGCTCTGTATTGTCTGGAAGTCAGGACAGTGGTTTTACTCCGCGTTGTCTGTAGGCCGGGTGTGTGTGTGTAAGGAGCATGTGTGTAATTAGGACAGTGGTTTTGCTCGGCATTGTCTTGGGGTCTGGTGTGTGTGAAAGGAGCATTTGTGTAATTAGGACAGTGGTTTTGCTCTGCATTGTCTGTGGGTCTGGTGTCTCTAAGGAGCCTGTGTGTATAAGTCAGGACAGTTTTTTTTTTTGCTCTGCATTGTGTGTAAGTCAGGACAGTGGTTTTGCTCTATGTTGTCTTGGGGTTGGGTGTGTTTAAGAGCATGTGTGTAATTTAGGGCAGTGTTTTCTTTTGCTCTATGTTGTCTGGGGGTTGGGTGTGTTTAAGGAGCATGCGTGTAATTTAGGGCAGTGTTTTCTTTTGCTCTATGTTGTCTGGGGGTCTGGTGTGTGTAAGGAGCATGTGTGTAAGTCAGGACAGTGGTTTTGCTCTGCATTGTCTGCGGCTCTGGTGTGTGTAAGGAGCATGTGTGTAAGTCAGGACAGTGGTTTTGCTCTATGTTGTCTGGGGGTTGGCTGTGTTTAAGGAGCATGTGTGTAATTTAGGGCAGTGGTTTTGCTCTGCATTGTCTGCGGGTCTGGTGTGTGTAAGGAGCATGTGTGTAATTAGGACAGTGGTTTTGCTCGGCATTGTTTTGGGGTCTGGTGTGTGTGAAAGGAGCATGTGTGTAATTAGGACAGTGGTTTTGCTCTGCATTGTCTGTGGGTCTGGTGTCTCTAAGGAGCCTGTGTGTATAAGTCAGTACAGTGTTTTTTTGCTCTGTATTGTGTGTAAGTCAGGACAGTGGTTTTGCTCTGCATTGTCTGCGGGTCTGAGGTGTGTAAGGAGCATGTGTGTAAGTTAGAGCAGTGGTTTCGCTCTGTGTAAGCGGAAGCCGAGCCTTATCCGGCCAGCAGTGTTTGTCTTCCACTCTAGAGGACGGGTGTCACTCTCCTCTTCCTGTGCTGGGCTGGTGCGGATATCGATTTGTGCCTCTGCGTCTGAGCGGGGAGCGGGGCTGCCTCCAGGGCTGGCTCCCACGCAGCTGGAAGTGCTAATGAAAGCATCCGATGGCGTCAGATACCGCGTCCCTCCTGGCTGACAGGGAAGGACACCCTGACAAATTGAAACCACTGCTGCGAGCGCGGGGACAGAATGACTGCCATCTCTCAGGCTTTCCTCGAGCTAGGAGCTGCCAGTCCAGCTGTCACCAATGAGCCCTGCCTAAGACTGACTGATGTCCCCTCACTCGCACCCATTCCATTTCTTTCTATCTCCCGCTGAGGCGCACCCACCATCATCCCACACCCACCTTCATCTTAGCTCAGGTGCGCCTACCACCATCCCTGGTCTCGTGAACACACTATCATCCCACCCAGGTGCGCCCACCATCATTCCCGCTCAAGCGAACCCACTATTATCCTGCTCAGGTGCACCCACCAACATCCCCACCCAGATGCGACCACCATCATTCCTGTTCAGGTGCACCCGGCATCATCTCCACTGACATGAACCAACAAACATCTACGCTCAGGTGTATCCAAAATCCTCCCCGTTCAGGTGCGCCTACCATCTTCTATTCACAGGTACACTCACCATCATCCCATCTTAAGTGCACCCACCATCCTCTCCACTCACATGAATCTACTATCTTCCTCGTTCAGATGGGCCCACAATCATCACATTTCAAGTGTTCATACCACCACCCCACTCAGATACTCCCACCATCATTGGAGATACAGTGCTCCTCCCTCAATCCCACTCAGGGACACCCACCATCACCCCTGCTCTTGTGCACTCTTCACTATCCCTTATAAGAAGTACTTACTACCATCCCAGTTCAGGTGCATCCACCAGGGTACTAGTGCATGTGCATCCACTAATATCCCAGGTCATGTATACCCACTACCATCCAACTGAATTGCACCCAACATTATTCCTGCTCACATATGCCTACCATAATTCCCATTCCAGCACACCCACCATCATCACCATTTGGAAGCATCCACCATCATCCCCTCTCAGGTATACCCACAATGATCCCCACCATCATCCCTAGTCTCGTGCACCCACCATCATCCACTGCGACGTGCACCCACCATCATCCACTGCTAGGTGCACCCAGCATCACCCACTGCTAGGCCCACCCACCATCATCCACTGCTAGGTGCACCCAGCATCATCCACTGCTAGGCCCACCCACCATCATCCACTGCTAGGTGCACCCAGCATCATCCACTGCTAGGCCCACCCACCATCATCCTCAGCTAGCGGTACCTATCATCATTCCAGTTCAGGTGCACTCAGAATCATCCCTATTTACATGCAAGCACCATCATTCTTGCTCATGTGCACCCACCATCCTTCCCATTTAGGTTCACCCACCATTATCCCCTCGGGTGCACCCAACTTCATCCCACTCAGGTGCACCCACCATAATCTCACTCATGGCCACCGTTGAACTTGGCCCTCTTGGAAGGGTCATACCAAACATTTTGCTTTTTGGTCTTGGGGCTCTGCACACTTTACCACTGCTAACCAATCTCTCCTTTAAGTGTAGTGAAATTGGCTTACACTCAATTGACACATTTAATTTACTTTCAAGTCCCTATTAAAGTGGTACTACATGTACCCAGGGACTGTAAATAAAATGCTAGTAGAGGGCCTGCACCTCTTATTGCATCACTCACTTGTGTAGCCTTTTAAAAATGTCTAAAATCTGCCATTGCAGCCTGTGTATGCAGTTCTAGACTTCCAATTTAACCTGGCTAAATAAACATTTTACCAGGCCCAAATATTCATTTTCAATACATATAGGTCATTGCAAATATGGGCCCTTCGGCAGGGTGAAGTGTATTTAAAAAAACTGGATTTGTAGTTTTAACTTTTAGATGTCCTGGCAGTAATAAATCTCTTAAATTGGTTTTCACTGCTGCAAGACCTACCTCTTCTATAGGATAACATTGGGTCATCTTACTACATTTAATAAGTGATAAATTTCAATTGAGAGTAGGTCGGAATATTGAGTTTTGTCTCAAAAGAATTGTAATTCAAAACCCTCTTTAATGGTAAAGTCGGATTTTGAGCCAACATTCTGAAAATGCCACATTTAGAAAGTTGGCATTTTCTTGTCCCATTTGGTGCCTACAGCCTGTATCTTGGGTCACATGGCTAGGTGTAGCTGGCAGGTGGTCTCTGTGTGAATTACTCCCAAACAATGAGACAAAGGGGGAAATGGTTTTGGCATGATGGGCCATCTCTGTCTTGATAGGGGCAGAGCTGTCACCTACCCCACTTGCACATCACAAATACTCTACCTCAGCACACTCACAAAGGGTTTCACACTGTTTTTTTGTGCTCCCAGACAAGCTGTGGACAGGGTAGTGAAGGAAGAAATTCCAAACACCTCTGGATGTGGATCCCTCTAGAAATATCTTCTACTTCAAAGCTGGCACCAAGGATAAGTAGTTGACCCTCAAACCCTGCTTTTTAGTGCACATCTGTACCTGTGGAAGATTAAGAAAGAAAGACTTCTGTGCTGCTCTGCTGCAAGAAGGACTGCTACTCTGCTGCCCTGCTGCCCTGCTGCCTGAGTGAGAAGAGCTGGACCTGCATCTTGAACCCAGGTTCACCAGGGTGACTCTAAGTGCTAGTTGGCTAGCCTCCTGATCAGAGCCTCAAGGACAGAAAAAGTTCCACCACCTTAAACCCAGCACCTGAACTCTTCTGTGACTCTTCACCCTAAATTGTGCCACCCAGTCCGGGACCAATGGAAGTGGCCCAAAAGGTGCACTGCCAGCCAGGCTGTGGTCCAAGCAGAACCAAAGCAGCTTAATGCATCGCCTTGCATCGGAACCACCACTGCATGACACATCCTTGACGCAGGACCTCGCAGCTCCACCGAATCGCCACTGCGTGATGCCTCCTCAACGCAGGACCTCGCATCGCAGCCCAGCCACTCCTCAGAACCGCTGCTGTGTGACGCATCGCAGCTATGACTTACAGCTGCATGATACATTCTTGATTTGGGACCTTGTAATGCCCTGCAACCTAAATTTAAGGCGATTTGTTCAGAGGGCCTAACATGGTCCCTGTATCCATCTCCATTGCAGTCGGCCTGAACACATAATGCTGTACCGGTCTGGCATGACCTGATAGCCCTAGTTGAAGCATTGTGCCTTTAATCACTTTTTTTACTTAAATCTTTAAAATTGCATACCTCCAGTTTTATTTATTGGATTTTTGTCATTTTGGTGTAAAATAATGTAGCAAATTCTACTCTATTTTTCTAAATTGGGTAAGATTTATTTTGTGTTGAATTTTCAGTTTATTACTGTTTGAACCGTTGCACAAATATTTGACACATTGCCTCTAAGTGAAGCATGACCACTTTTCTGTCAAGCTATCAGAGGATTGAACACAGGTTAATTTGGGGTTTGCTTGTGTTTTACCCTGACAAGAAGTGTGGTTTTTGCTTGAGTAGGGTTTCACCACACCTCAACCAGTAACCCAATTTCTTACAGCCACTCGCTATCCTCCTGTGAAA
Organism: Triturus cristatus; assembly: GCF_964204655.1. Lineage (NCBI taxonomy): Eukaryota > Metazoa > Chordata > Amphibia > Caudata > Salamandridae > Triturus > Triturus cristatus. Next base: position 566,390,879 of record NC_140590.1, read on the forward strand.
GGGCACTCACCATCATCATCCCATTTTGGGTGCACTCAACATCATCCCCACTTGGGTGCTCGCACTCATCATCATCCCAGCTCAGGTACATCCACCACTATTCCCACTTGGGTTAATCTCCCATCATCCTTGTTCCTGTGCACCCGCCATCATCTCCTCTTCGGTGCTCCCAACTTAATTTCCACTTACGCGCACCCTCCATTATTCCAGTTCTGGTGTACCCTTCATCATCCCTGATCAGGTGCATCCACCACCACCCTGCTCCTACCATCATCTCTGTTCAGGTGCACCCACAATCAACTCTACTCAGGTGCACCCACCAGGATCTCTTCTCAGGTGTATCCAATATCATCCCACTCAGTTACACCCACTATCATCCGCACTTTACTTCATATGTCATACTTTTAGCTCAGGTACATTTACTATCATCCCTGATTGGGTGCTCTCACCATTGTCCCCAATCAGATACATTCACCATCATCTCTGCTCAGGTGCATCCACTATCATCCTGCTCAAGTGCACCCACAATCATCCCCGCTCCAGTGCATCCACCATCCTCGGCCTCAAATGAGCACAACATAATTTCTGTTGAGATGCACCCACCATCATCCTACTCAGGATCTCCTGGCTACATCCTTGCTCAGATGCACCTCCCATAATTCCCCGTTAGCTGCACTCAGCATCATCCTCACTGAGGTGCCCACACCATCATCCCTGCTCAGCTGCACCCACCACTGTCTTTTGCATGTTCATAATCCCCACATTTCTTAAATCTAGACTCGCTAGTGCATGACATAAAAGGATTCTGAGAGAAATGAATCTGATACTTTGCGGAGATTCTGTTTTTAAGAAGCTGATGCCAAGATACATTTTTTGAGGATACAGAAGTTTTGATTTTCAGTGTTCTCAGAAACTATTTGTAATCTGCAGATCTCCTGGTGTTGGCCTCAGCAACTCCCTGCTATGACAGTACATGTGCTAATGTTGATCCTTTTGTGGTATATTGGATGTACGCCAAAGGTTTGCTGGATTGTTGGGTACTTTTAATTTAGAATACAAAGGACTACCTAAGAATATAGATATTTTTATGATTGGGGCTTAAGAAATCTGCCAATGGATATTTCTCTGCTCATTTATGCTGCAAAAGTGATGTGCTTGCATGCTGCATCGGTCTTACATGTTATCCCAGAGATCTTGTCAGTGGCAACTGTAGCAATCTTTTGACTGGAGCTGAAAAATTCATGTCACGTGTTAAAGCTTTCTTGATGATGGCAGATCAAGAAGTCTTGTTGGTGCCATGCTATTGCTACTTGTGATGTCCTGTTGGGAGCTGAAACAGACTTGTTGGTGCTCTATAAGTCATGATGCCAACATCATATCTTCTAGAGAATCAACAAGACTACAGGACATCTGCAGAGGTCTGAGGATGATGCTGCTAATGTCCTGCTTTAAGTTGCCATGGAGATGTTGCTACTGCAGATATCTGTTGGAGGCTACACATGTCTTAATATGAGTTCTACAGTATTAAAGTATTGGAGTTTATCAGAGTTCTTACTGATAGTGGCTGTGATGGATAGATAGATTCTGATGAGGTCTGCATCATTATCAGATTTATTTTTTCGGTAATATACACACTGACTCAGTGGGGGGGATCACACACTTTATATGACTTAAAGTAATTTACAGAATGGGAGTATATAGAAAAGGTAGCCAAATCAAAACTAAGCGGGTGATTATGATGGCGGGCGGACTCGAGTCTAAAACTCCATCAGTTCTGCCCACCTTAAACAATAATGAGATACACAATATTGTTTACCTCCTGGCAAAATGATTGGCCACGTGAGGCTGGAAAAACAATACATTCACAAGTCACTGTCAGACAGTGATATGTCACCCAAAAGAAGTCAATAGTGGTACATGATTCCCGCCTCCCTCTGTGTAAAGTAGCTTGTACAGTTCTGATTGAAAAAGGATAAAAAGGAGATCACACATTATAGTCCTACATCATGGAACAAGATGTAAATAGATCTGAGTGTCAGGGCTGTGTGAAGGTCATGAATCTGCAAATAAACAAACGAGGCAAACGGAAGAGAAGTGTACTTGTACTATGGAGGGTGCACCATCTTAATATGCACATAGATGAGAGACTCAGCTCTAATGAACATAAATTATTTAGCCCGAGTGGGCATAACCTGTGTCCCACAACGCACAGTGTTGGTATCAGATGTTGCAGTGATGTTATCAATAATGTCATAGAACATGTCATGAGTGAAGTAATAAGTGAGGTAAAATAACAGTGCATGGCGAGGGCATCAGTAATAGTTACTTTAGGGCACGAGTTATAGTTATTTGAGATAACTATTACTGGTGAATTTCAGTGTTTTTTTGTGTTTAAAATAGTATGATTTAACTGACAATTCCTAACCATAATAACATCACTTGTTTTTTTTCCAGTGAATTTCTATGTTTTTCTAACTTAAAGTAAGATGTCCAATACCATGCGGGGCCTGATGGTTGGGCACTGTACCCGTTTTCAATAAAGATTTTTTAAGATAGCATTAACATGTCTTTGAGTTTTTTTAAACAATTTTTCAGACCATGAAGTGCAATGACCCAATGTTTTTTAATGTTATTGGGGTTAGGGTTGTGCTGCACTCCCCTCAGCTCCCCACAAAATTACAAAAAATGTTTGGTGATGGCCCTGCCTCTTCTTGGGGGAACCACCAGCAAAAAAACATGTAATTAATAAATGTCCAAGTGTATTATGGGGCACACCGTGCTAGAGCAGTGAATGATAAATGAGTGGCTCCTGCCACTTATTTATTATTACTTTTTTAATTGTATTTACTTTAATTTTGTGAGTGACCCTGTGCCCACCCAAGACAACCGCACTATTTTTTAATGTTTAATTTTAGGGTCTGTGGGGGATGCTCCGAAGCCCTTGTGGCCCCTGCCAGCTCCCAAACCGACACTGTACCATCGTAGCTGGAGCAGGCCATTCTTTTTTAAGTGTTTGTCTCTGTACCCACTCGGGGCAGCCACATGCACCAAAACATTGGATACCTTAGCCCACTAGAGGGCAAGATGAACCTTTTTCCTTAGCCGGAGCATATGATGTGTTGATAAGGTAAAGATTATACTGGAAAAAAAATATTCCAGGGCCTAGAACTTAGATCTGGTTTAGACTTTAAGTTTATACGTTATAATTTATAGTTTTGTCTTAAAAACTTGAAACAGAATATGTTTTTTAGTGTACTATTTGTAAAATATCATGGAGCTAAACAACGTACAGCACTGAAATTGACATTGAATGTATAGTGATGTTAAATGTAAATGTGGTTGCAACAAGAGTAGTGAAAGAAGGACTATTTAAAAAGAGGGAAAAAAATGGGAGAGGCTAGTGATGTGATTAAGACTACAGTGCTTTCTGAGATATATATGTATTTTTTAGGTGAATATGGCAGTGATAACATTAACATTTTGAACTAACTTTGGACTCCCTCCTCAAGCCTCATTAGGCCTAGGGACCCGATACAGAGGGCCTCATGCATTTGGCAGGGGAGGGGGGCCACATGGCTCGCCTCCCCGTGCATTCTTAAGATCTAGGGACCCCATCACCCAGGGCCTTTTAAAAAAATTAAAAGTGAGGCTTCCACATGGCCCCATCCCCAAGCCTATTATGGCCCTGTAGACCCCATCCATTCAGGCTCCCTCCCTGAGTCATTATAGGTTCATGGGAGCCCACTCCCGGGGCCAAAATCTTTAAACAAGGAGAAGAGGGCTGTGTGGCCCCCCTCCTCATTATAGACCCTGGGGAGTGCACCCCCAGTGTCGCATTCCGTAAGTTGACGGGGACCGCATTACCCCTTCCCCAGCAATTATAGGCCCCGGGGAACCCACCCCAGGGCAGCATTCAAAATGGGATGAGGGAGCATCCCATTTCCCATGAAAATGCATGGAGATTTTGAGTTTTGGGACCCCCTATTTTCTCAGCCCCCGCTTAACTGATCACCCCAAAACTTTCCATGCACAAACTTGTCAAAAATAGGCACCTCTTAGCAACACAAAAACGTTTTCTCCTATGGAACAGCTGACCAACCAACTATCTATGTTATATTATTATTTATATATATGTAGATGTATATATATATATATATATATATATAGAGAGAGAGAGAGAGAGATAGATAGATAGATAGATAGATAGATAGATAGATAGATAGATAGATAGATAGATAGATAAAGTGAGTGAGTAATTTTTCAAATATAATCTACTATATTTCCTAATGCTAATTTAATAAATACTATTCCCTTTCATATTTTTAGGTATGTTTATATAAATATAATTGTCTTTTCATATGGGGCGTAAAGCTCCCTAACACCCTTATTTTTTATTATTACCACTTTTGGATAAACCATGGCTATAACGCGGATGTATTCCCCAGACCCTTTTATTTGTATATTTATTGTTAGACTTCTTTTTTTTTTTAAGTTCAATAAAATTTTTATTAGTCAATGAAAAAGAGTGAATCAATACATAACATCAATTAGGAAAGGGAAGGGAGAGGGAAGGTGGGGAAGAAGGGGAAAGGGGGAATAACAGAATGTAGCATGTAAGAGAGAATATACAATAAAAACAATGATCATGAGCATTTGAACAATTGAACATGGGCATTTGAGAAAGAAGAGAAAAAGAGAAAAAACAGTATATTAGAAAATCTTGGATGTGGAAAGGGTATCATGGGGGTTTGGAGACCTCTTGTTGAGCAGGCGTTGGACGAGATGAATGGGCAGTACTTTTATCTAAATACAATGTAATGGGGAGCCATAATTCTGCTCGTTTAGTTGCTAATTGAACAGGAAAAACAAAAGCATTATCGAGTCTATGATTGTGACAGACATTGTACCACCACCCTTTGTACGAAATAATAGAAGTATTTTTCCAATTAACAGTAATCTGCTGAAAGGCTACAGCTAATAACAAATCTACAATGCGAACATACATATCTACATTATCCCAACCTGGGGATAAACTACCCAAGAAAAGATGAGTGAGAGAAAAAGGAATACAGGCATGAAAAATAACATTAACTTGAGCCCACACCTGTAACCAAAAGTCATGCACATATTTACAGAAAAATAACATATGAAATAAGGTAGCATTGGGGGAGCCACACGACCAGCATATGTCTGGGGTAGTAGGAAAGCGTTTGTGTAGTGTAGAAGGAGTATGAAGTAATTTGTTGTAAATAAAAAATAAGGATTGCGTCAGGGAGGCTGCTCTGGAAGTTTTACGGAGTTTTGCCCATATCTTGTCCCAAAGAGATATCGGCCATTCTGTTTCAAAATCAATCTCCCATTGAATCTCAATCTTGGATTTAGGTCTGAGTGATTGGTGTGAATGAAGATATCTATAAATAAGGGATGCTTTGGGAGTCATACGTAGGAGAGAATGGAGTTGAAAAATGGGGGTTTGTTGAACAGGGGAAGGAGAAGAAGAACCCGAGAGCCTCTCATAAACCTCTAGAACGGTATTTCTAAGTAATAAGTATTTAGGGACAAAGGATAGAGGTAAGCCAAAGGAAGAACTGAGATCAGAAAAAGAGAAAAAGATGGAATCAGAGAAGAGCTGCGAAATCCATACCAAACCTCGGGATCTCCATGATTTCCAATAGAAGGGTTTATTACCAATTAGAAGATATTTATTATGCCAAATGGTGGAAGAGAGGAAATCAGCAACAGTCGTGGGGGGGCCAGGGGTATCAGATAGCAAGAGCTTAAGGGTATGTTTGTGAATAGGAGTGGGAATCAAAGAAGGTTTACGAGAAAAAGCAAGATACTCTGTAAAAGAAAATGGAGAAAGGAGAGTACGTTCAACCTTAATCCACAAAGGACAAGGAACAGTAATATCTTGTAACCAGAGGGAGGCTTGACGTAGCAGAAAGGCCTTCTGATACGCAGGAAAATCAGGGAAGTTAACACCACCCTCAGAAGCGGGACGAATAAGTCGAGCAAGAGACATTCTGGATTTTTTAGAGCTCCACAAAAATGAAGATAACGTTGAGTTAATCTTTTTAAAGAACTTCATTGGAATAGATACCGGAATATTGGATAGCGTATAAAGAATGATGGGAGAAATCATCATTTTAATAGTATCAACACGGCCCCACCAGGAGAGGTATAGGGGGTGCCACCTCGCAGTAAGGTCCGTAATCTTTTGTGTGCATTTAGACAAACATAGAGAGACAGTGTCAGGAATAGAGGGGGTGATATATAACCCCAGATATTTAATGTGGGTGGGGCACCAAGTAAATTGAGAGTCACACAATTCTTGCTTGAAAGTGAATTTGGTCAAGGGTAGGATCTCACATTTATCATGGTTGAGTCTATACCCAGAGAGGGAGGAATAATTTCGAACTTCATCCAGAAAAGCAGGGACAGATTCCGTGGGGTTAGAAAGAAAAAGTAAGATATTGCTCCGGCCCATTTTAGTATCTCACAATTATCTACTAGAACCCACTCTGGTCGGATGGAACTTTTTACTTGCCCAATAGCATGGAGGGAATAAACACAATTATCAAAAATGCTGTCCACAATCTGTCATAATTAAGGACTCGAGACTTAATCTCTTGGCTCTCTGGCTTTTATTATCAGCATAAAGATTTGAAGATACAAAGTCCTCAATACGAGGCACAGCACATACATAGGCACTAACATAAATGCTACTCTACGAAGAATCCGCATACGGCTAAAAATAACTAAAAGCACAATCTCTAAAAGCATGAGGTAGAAAACTACCAAGCCAATGTCGATATTAGGGACACTGGACCATACCATCTCTGTCCCTACTCTGTACTAGATGACATCCCTACTTAGCAATCCCTTGAAACCCTCACTCGAAAAGTGTCAGAGTGAAACTTCCTAAGAAGTCTTCACTTAGAGAGCTTGGTCTAAGTTGCCCCCTCTAGCTCTTCGCCTAACCTTTCTCTGCTCTGGGCTGCTCTGATCTGCTGTCCACCCTCGGGGCGCTTTCCCTAATACAGAACCCCAAGTCTCAGAACACGCCCTTTGCACCTCCTCTTCTGCGGGGTCGGCTTTCAGTAATTTTCCACAGAGCGCTGTCCAGTTCCATCGTCCATCGCTTGGCCTTGAGTCCCAGATGCCATCCGCACTAGGAGTTACGATTGGCACATTCCAATGCACTCCCATGTCTGGCTTTTACTACATAAGTCAATTCATGAACAAAGAGCTTCTCTACTAACGAGCAACTCTCCTTGCACCTGGGGTGAGATCATGCAAGGCAGACATACTTCACATCTTTTAACTTGCAATTTACTACAGCCTAAAACCTCTACTGGAATAAATCCTTTTTGGCCTATTGCCCTCGGCTAACATAAGAAAATACCAGGCCTTTCGCCTCAACGATATATGCGAATTCTGGCCACTACTACGGTTACACAAGCATGTCTAAATCACAGTATTGACATTTACGTCTTTCTTTCATGTGTGGTCAAACTAAACAGTCTACAGACACGAATTCTAAACTACACGTTTTTAACATCACATTGTTCAAAGGACTAAACTCTATGCATTTCTCTAATACATACACAATATGCTTGTACATAGCTAACACTTCTATTGAAATCGATATAGGTTATACAATTCTTTAATACATTGCACACAAAATACCTGAGTACACATTTGATTATATGCGGGTGCCGACTAACAGTGAATATAACGGACCCCTACGATTTTCAACCTTTTAAGCGCTACATCAGTTCCCCCCTTTGATGACATCTGTCATCACACCATTTCAATCTTCCTTCTTTTAGAACTGATTTAAACCGTACTGGTCATGACTCTGCCATGTCGAACTCCCTCCATTCTCTTAAGACTCTCATATTGCTGCTCCTGAAACTTCGCCATTCTTTTCTCATTTGCTCTAAGAGCTCTTTCAACCTTGCCTCCTTGATACCACTTCCATGCTTTCACGCATCCCCACAAACAAATCACACAAACAACTGCAATGATAATCGGCTTCAACACTGATCCAAGAAATCCTCTTCCCAAATTCGCAAACCACGTTCCCACTCTTCCAAATCCTTGTCCAATCTTTTCCCACACATTCTCCTCCGTCAAGTCCATAAGCTCCTTGTGAATAGTTGTGATGTTATCTATGTACTTCCCTAACTCCTTCGTGTTGTCTGGAATATATGTGTAGCATTCTTGAACCTTCAATAATTTGCAGACCCCGCCTTCCTTGGCTAATAACACGTCTAACGCAAGGCGATTCTGCATAACCATATTTCGTATCGACAACATCTCTCCAGCCACCAACAACAAAGACCTCGCCGTATTCATAGACAACTCATCAACTACAGTCGCCAACCTCCTGATCTTCACGTCATTCAACACCACACCCATACTAGGTATCATTGCTCCATATATATCCCCAATCACTGCACCTGCGTTTGCAGCCCTACGTCTTCTAGAATGTTGTCTCGTCTCTAACAACTCCAAGTCCTCTGTGTGATAAATCTTCAGGAATATGATAGCCAAATAGCATATGCCATACCAATTTGCAGGTAACCTGACATAAGCATTCTTCCCACATACATAATATACCGTCGGAATCACCTCTACTGGACCTTGCATAAAGTCCTTAACAGAAGCCTCCAGGGTGAAGGTCTGAGAACAGGTGCTATGTCCTACTGCGACCTTCTCCGTGGCCGATTGAGGCCGCCCAATACACAAATTCCCTCTCTGCAATTCATCTAACGCTATTGGTCCATAACTTCCCTTGGACTTGTGAGCCTTCTCCTCCTCCGTCCAATCTACTGGGCTATCTCCGGTGTCTCGTGTCTGAGTCAACTTTCGATATCTGTCCTCTACTTGATCAATGAATTTCTTCTCCGTCCCAGATAACGCACATGTCAGGTTATGCCTGTGAGCATGCGCAGTATCCAATTTCACAGTCGGTCTAAAATACTTAAGGAGTCTGTCCTCTTTCTTATAATAATCATATTTATTCAAATGCTTGATGGCTGGAACTTCAGGAAGTACCGTATCAAAATTTGAAAAGAAATACTCGAACTGTCTCCTGTCGTAAAATAAACTGAGCAATAAACTACAAGAAATCCCATAGGTCAATGGGAGATGATGATACTTGATACCTTCATCCACTGAAGCGGGCAACTGCATACACACATAACAATCCTTCACATCCATCGCATCAACATATTCATACAACAACTTCGCATAAGCATTAAGCTTAAAATCACCCTTCGACAAATCCATGTGGAGTCTACGATCCTCCCTTAACCTCGATGTTCCCTGTTCTCTGACACTGACATCTCTCTGTCCTGGGGTACTAGGTATAGGTGTTCCCTGAACCTTCCCCTCCTGCCTGTGAGCCACCATGTATTAACTTATCACCACTGCGAATATTGTGGCTATCACAACCCCTATCAATGTGCCTATTATCAATTTAGCCCTACGATGTGTGTTTGCAGGATCTGCCATCTTCGGAATATACTCAATGTCCAATACATTCTCTGGAAAGGTAAGTCTCTTTCTCATCAATGTCTCTTTCGTGAACTTAGGCAAACCCTCCCTAATTTTTCTTCGTTCTATAACGGAAAAATCCCTAATTTGGTTCTTCTTCCGCTCGGATCTAGGTTATCTTCTTCCCTGCTCGCAACCCTCTCAAATCAATCCAACATAACTGCTGGTCCCAACAGTTCCAGGACTCCCTGCAATATTTCGAGCTTAAGGATGATCAGTTCTTGTGGATCTGGCACAGTAGTGAACGTCGGAAACTCTAAATTGTCCAAGATCATACCTCGAATGACGCTCAGGAAAGGTGGACTCGGAATGTGGATCGTTAGAATTCCTTCGATCTCCAGTCCCGGAACTTTCAGTAACACTTCCACTCTCTGGAGCGGGACACTGTTGGCCAATGTCATCGATCTCAATCTTCCCGTGCTCGGTAACCCTGGCATCAGTCACTGGATATGCCCACTCTGGTGAAGCGTACTTCCAACTTGGCACTCTAGTTCTCTTTGATCTTCTCACACCACCTCGAGGATACTCCTCGTCGCCTGATTCTTCTTCTGGCTCCTCCGAAACTGGTGCAAGATCTGTGTCCGGTACCAACTTCAGGTTCACCCGTTTCTGTCTTGCGGGCCAAACCCGGTCTGCTTCTGTGGCACCTCCGGTCTTCCCTTCGATACCCTGTGCACTGGCCTCTTCCTCTTCGGCAGAACTCGATTCCGTACTACCCACTGCACCTCTTGCTCCTTCGCCTGTTTCTGGGTCAGTACTTCTTTCACGTCCTTCCTCAGCTCGATTCAGTGCACCATCAGCTGCTCCAGCAACCCTTACAGCTTGACTGGCCCTCTCAGGTGGTTCTGTCGGCTCAGCTAGATTTTCATTCTCGAGAGGGGCTGTATCTTCTAAGGGTGCTGGAACTCTCCGGGTATGGGAAGCATGCACCCAGTTCGGTAAACCTCCACACTTGACTGCTGTGTTCGTGATAAGAATCACTTGGAACGGTCCTCGCCACCTAGCATCCAGGCAACTCTTCCTCACGTGCTTTCGGACTAGGACCCAATCTCCTGGGCATAAGTCGTGGCACAGGTCACTCGCAGCTGGAACCGTTGCTGTCTGCACCTGCTGAGACACAGAACGGACCACGTCAGCAAGGCCTTTACAATAGTCCAGGATCATATCATCAGTGATATTTATCAGAGCTGTAGCGGGTATTGCAGGCAAACGCATCGCTCTTCCCATGAGGATTTGATGGGGTGACAACCCAGTCCTCTTATCAGGCACACTTCGGAGGCTCATAAGGACCAAGGGTAATGCATCAGGCCATTTCAGAGACGTAGACGAACACACTTTCGCCATCCGAGCCTTCAGAGTTCCATTCACCTGCTCCACTATCCCTGAAGCTTCTGGTCTATAGCTACAATGTAACCTCTGATCTATATTCAAGGCAGCACAAAGCAACTTCATAACTTCGCTATGGAAATGAGTTCCTCTGTCTGATTCAAAGGACGTCGGGAACCCGTACCTTGGAATTAGTTCTCTCAATAGTAGTTTTGCTACCGTGAGTGTGTCACATCTGCGTGTAGGGTATGCCTCCACCCACCGGGAAAAGACGCATACTATCACTAATATGTACCTCAACCCATTACACTTCGACATTTCAACAAAATCCAGCTGCATCCTATTGAAAGGTCCACCTGACCTCCCTATGTGACTCAACGTCACAGCTGTCCTTTTCCCTACATTCATCTGTTGACAAGTGACACACCTCTGGCACACAGTTTCAGCCACTGCCCGAAACTTCGGGTTGTACCAAGTCTGACGAAACACTCTCATCATTGCGTCTCTACCAAGATGTACAGCACCATGTATCAATCTCGCCATGGGATTCAACAAACTTTCCGGCAACACTGCTCGTCCATCATTCGAAACCCATATATCCACATCTCCTTTCTCACATCCGGCTCGTATCCAACTGTCTCGTTCCTGATCTGAAACTCCTTCCTGAAGCTGCTTCAGTTCCTCCCATGAGTCTGCCATTGCTAACATCTGATCATACACCATTTCCTCCTCAGTTTCCTCAATGTGAGTCTCCGTGAAATTGCATCCCTGCTCTGCACAAAACCGAGCTACTTCATCAGCATAATTGTTACCCAATGAAACAAAATCATTTCCCTTTGTGTGTGCAGCACATTTAACAACGGCAATTTCATCAGGACCTTGCAATGCTTCAAGCAATTTTCGTACATGGTCACCATTTCTTATAGGAGAACCTGAAGACGTCATAAACCCTCTCTGGGACCATAGCTGTCCGAAGTCATGAACCACACCAAATTCATACTGGCTGTCCGTGTAAATAGTTACACGGATCTTATCAGCTGCCAAACAGGCACGAGTCAAGGCAATAAGCTCAGCCACCTGCGCGGAGTGCACTCCTTCTAAACAAGCGGCTTCAACCACACCCGTGATGGTGCATACAGCAAAAGCTGCTCTCAATCGCCCGACACTGTCTCTTAAACATGAACCGTCCACAAAGAAAATCTCATCTGACACTGGGAGCGGTTCATCGACAATGTCAGGTCTCGGTTTGGTGCATAGTTCAGTAACGTCGAGACAATCATGGTCCTTACAATCTTCATTATCATCTATATTTGGAACAGGTAACAATGTAGCAGGATTTAAAACAGCACACCTCTTCAATACCACATTATCGGCCGCAAGAATGACTTGCTCATAACGAGTCAGCCTATTATTCGTGAGGTGCTGTGTTTTAGTCCTAGTCATCAACAATTCAACAGAATGTGGCACATGTACAGTAAGAGGATGACCCATCACAATGCTCTCACATCTCTCGATGCTGACACCTGTTGCCGCAACGGATCTGAGACATCCGGGCAACGCAGAAGCTACTGGATCTAGAGTAGCTGAGAAATAGGCAACTGGTCTACGGACACCTCCATGATTCTGAGTTAACACTGCTAATGCGCAACCTTCTCTTTCGCAGCAAAACAATGCAAATGCCTTGTTGTAATCCGGCATTCCCAACGCAGGAGCGCTACATAAGGCTTCTCTCAGCCTCAGAAATGATTTCAAACATTCGTCGTCCCATGGTACCGGATCACTTACATCCTTTCGCGTCAGCCGCTGTAAAGGCTTCGCTTCAAAGGAAAAGTTTGGGATCCACTGGCGGCAATAACCCACCATTCCCAAAAACATTATAACTTCCCTCTGCGTCGAGGGAACTGGCATTCTCAGAATCGCATCAATGCGATCTGGAGACACCTTCCTTTTACCCTTCTCAATTCTGTGCCCCAAATACTGTACCTCAGGTAAACAGTATTGCAGCTTGGTTGGAGACACCTTGTGCCCATTCTCTCCCAGGAAATTCAACAGCGCAATCGTATCGGTTCTGCAGGCGTCTTCTGTTTCCGACGCAACGAGCAGATCATCAATGTATTGCACTAAAACAGAGTTTTGTGGCAACACAAGACTTTCAAGGTTTTTCTTTAGCAGCTGATTAAAAATCGATGGGCTCTCCGTATACCCCTGTGGGATACGACACCACGTTAATACACGATTTTCTAGTCTAAATGCAAAAAGAAATCTGCTCTCTTCATGTAGAGGAATCGAAAAGAATGCCTGACACAAGTCAATCACTGTGAACCATTCAGCTTCACATGGGATCTGAAACAGTATCAAGGATGGATTCGGTACCACTGGACAACATGGAACGACTATGTCGTTTATTTTCCGCAGGTCTTGCACTATCCTGAACTTCCCACTTGGTTTCTGCAGTCCCATAATGGGCGAATTACATGGACTACCCATGATTTCCACCAGTATTCCCTGCCTAATCATAGACTCGATCACAGGTTTAATCCCAGCAATCGTTTCAGGGGATAATTTATACTGAGGTGTTCTCGGGAATTCCGCATTTGGCTTAACCTGTATCTTCACCGGTTCCACTCCCCTGACTAAGCCAATCTCCTCTCCACTTAAGTCCCACACGTCGGTCGATACTGACTCCCTCAAATCCTGTGGAAGCTCCTCCACTGTCAAAGCTGGATACATTTCCACGCACACCCGCTGGTTTGCAACCTTAAAGGTCGCATCGTCATCCCTTGTCTGCACCTCTACTCCCTTCGGGGTACAGTAGATTGTGCAATTGAGCTTGCACAATAAGTCTCTTCCCAACAAACAAACAGGACTAGAATCGCACACCACGAACTGATGTCGATCCCTAAAGTTTCCTATCCTGACTGGAATCGGTTCTGTCAAGGGGCTAACTAGCCTCTTGTTCGCCACTCCAACCACTTGTATGCTTTCTCCAGAAAGGGCTACCCCCGGAACTACCGCTGATCTTATAGTTGACCTGGTAGCCCCCGTATCAACCAAAAAGGTAGTGGGGTGTCCATCAAGTTCTGCTTCCACAAAGGGTCCTCTCTGATCTACTTCTAAAATGGCCCTAAGTAGGCAGTCATCCTCTTGGCCTAAACTCAACCGAGCCAGTAAGTCCATATCCTTCTCTTCGCTTACTTCAAGCATGGGCATCTGCAAATAAGTTTGAGCTCCCTGCTGTATATTCTGTATCCTGGGTGGCTGGGGAATCTGCACTTGCGGGATGCCGGTCCCCCCTTGCATCATTCTTGGTACAGTCACCGTCTGTACCTGTTCCGCCCCAGGGACCTGACCCATTCCTCCCTCCATCTGTGGCTGATTATAGGGGTTCAAGGGACACTCGCGCCTCCAGTGTCCCACCTGGTGACACTGGTGACAAGCAGTCGTCTTTTTCAGTATTGCTACATCTATGCCTGTCCTAGGGTCTACGGGCCTCGGCCTTCCCTGACCCTGCACATTCTGATTCCCTGTCTGGTAGTTTCCCTGTCTCAGTACCACTGGACCCCCATTCGGCGGCCCCTGAGCAGCTTGCATCTGAATGAGCAATAGGTTATCTTTCATCTTCTTATGCTTCGACTCAATCTCATCCGTGCAGTACCTGGCATACCGCAAGATTTCATCTACGGGCTTATTCTGCCAACAGATCAAATGCTGCTGTATCATGAGGCTAACCTCAGGCTTCAAACCCAGCACGAACTTAGACACAAACTGTCCCATATCTTTCGTCTCCAGCTCATCTAGACCACTGTACTGCTTGAAAGCCTTCAAGAGCCTCTCATAAAATTCATGTACTGTCTCCTTTGGCTCCTGCACCGTCCTGTCTATTTTCACCCAATCAATGTCTTGGGGTGAAACCTTCGATTTCAGCCAAGTAATTACTTTCTCATACAGCCTCATCACCGCTGGCGACGGACCATTTGTAATCATATTCCTCTCAGGCTCATAGTCCGGCCAATCAACAGCAACCTTACATGCGTTCCACAGATCTCCCGGAACCACAATATCGAATAAGGTATTTAGATCTATCCACAATACCTTCGAAATCTTAACAAAACGCTCAACCTGCTTGTACCACTCTGCAGGCTTCTCCCTGAGCCTGGGAAAATCATTCGTAAATGATGCCAAATCCCCCTGCTCCATGGTACATGCACATATCCTCCATGCGCCACTTCCCTCAGGGGAAAGGTCTTTGCTAGTAACAACCCCTCACCCGGAGTTCCTCCTTCCGCTCCCTTAGAGGTCTTTTTTCTTTGACCATTTCTCCTCCCATTTTTCAAGCATCAGCCATGGCCGCATGGCTAGAACCAGTTCTCTGGCATGTGACCTCAATCCAACAACCCTCTTCTCCTCCAGCTCCCGCTCGGTATAGTGCATCCTATGACTTCCTTGCAACACCCTAGTCTTGGTTAAATCCACCTCATATTCCTTCGCCAATCCCCTCAATTTCTCGTGTGCCATTCGTGCTTTCCGAGTCACATCTTTCGCTACAAAAAACAGTTCATCCGGACTGTAGGATACTATTCTCTCAAGAGGTAGACTTCCATATATAATTTCGTCTACCTCTGCCTTGAGCCTTACTATGTCTATCATGCCTGCCTTCAAGGCTCCTTTCAACACCTGACAACTTGCTCCACGTCTCTCGTCGTATTCGCATTCTGGTTCCTTCTCTCTCCTCTCTTCTGGTGTTTCTATAGGAGCAGAATAACTCCTAAAGTTATCCCGAACTCTCTCCGATTGGACCACATTCGGGTTTAGATGCCTCTCTGACGGTACCCATGACCTTAAATCTGATCTCGATTCCATCAGATTTCTCGGTCTCACCGGTCTCTGTTCCTCTTCGCCCCTAGATGTGTCTGACACCGCTACCAATGGCGTACTCCATTGTACAGGGCTTGGAGGTCGGGCCATTGCCCCTTCCAACCCACTTTCCTCGCTTTCTCTCCTCGTTCTTTCTGCCACTTGTTCAGACCTCTCACTTTCCTCCGATTCCGGACTGTATATTGACACAATGGGTCCAATGGTGACCGGTACCCTCAATGCATCCGGTAACCTCATCTCTCTCTCAATCCTCCCACTAGCCTCAGACTGACTCCGTGAACTCTCTGTTCCAAACGAGACCAACCCTTCCACTCGAGTCTCGGGTTGCATTGTTACTCTTCTAGTTTCCCCTCTCTCACCCCACCTATCGTCTGCTTCATCTGGATTATAAGGAGGTGGTCTTTCGTCTAACAATCTCTGCAATACTCCATCATCGGAGTCACTCTCTTCCTCCTGTTCTTTCACATGCCTTATCCCCGTCGAGTCTATCAATAAGGGATACAGTTTCTCTTCCTCAATTGTCTGCACTCTCCATCTTTTCTCCGCTGCGTCCCACTTGGCATCCTGAAATGCCCTAATCGACTTTCTCATCCTTTCCTGACTTCTTCCCTTTTCCTTATCGTGCGCTGCTCTAATCCACGCATGTAATGCTTCGAACTGTGCCGGTCTTGGCAAGGGTCTTAAGGACCCCATCACCGACTTCAGCTGGTACAGCACCGCTAGTCTAAATGAGCCATACCTCGGGAAAGCTAGTTCCCCTTCACCTTGTGTAATCTTGTGCCAATTCTCAATCCAAACTATAGTATGTAACCCCACATTCTTTGCCATGTAATGTGCTGGGGTGTCCTTGGTAGGGGCTTCTTCTCCCTCTCGCACAACCACATGTTTATCGCCTCTACACAATTCTCGCAAAACCCTAAGACACTTCATGATGAATGAATTTGATCTCGCGCTCTGTTAACTTCTTGTTCTTAAATCCTCCAATAACAGCGCGACTCACACCAACCGGCCTATCACAGCGCGACACTCTCTGACGTCACCTTCCTCCGTTCGCAGCAGTTCCCTTCTCCAAACACGTTTCACGCCTACTCTCGTCCCTTTCACACACTGAAATAACCGATTAAGTTACTTCTCTGGCTGTCCGTCCACAGCCTCTGACTGTTCGTCCACAGTCTCTTGACCTTGTTGACCTCGATTGGCGCCCGTCTGCCCCTGTCCGGCCAGACAGATCGCCACTGATAGGTTACTAACACTCCGATCCGCACACAACAACCCACGACCAGCGCTAGGTTGCCATACACACACACGTTCGCTCCCCCTATCTCGGTCCAGGTGATCGATGGTACCTCACGATCTCCTTTGGGTGGTCAACAAAATCTATCTCAGGTGTCTTCTACACCACAACTCCCGGGCTGCGCGCGCTCACAGCCTGATCTCACAATCACACGACATACACATCATCTCCGCAAGACATCACACAACAAATCAACACCGCAATCTACAACATCTCATTTTCATACTCACTCCTGGAACTGCTGCTTCCTGCCGCACTGCTACTCGCCGTCGATGCTCATCTGCTGCCGTCTGCTACTCGCCATCTGATGATTCACCATCACTTATCGTCTTTTGGGCCTCAAGGATCACTTATCCTTATCTAATCTAATCGTCCCTCGCTATCGGAAGTAACCATCCGTCTCTGCTACCAACTGCTCCGGCCCATTTTAGTATCTCACAATTATCTACTAGAACCCACTCTGGTCGGATGGAACTTTTTACTTGCCCAATAGCGTGGAGGGAATAAACACAATTATCAAAAATGCTGTCCACAATCTGTCATAATTAAGGACTCGAGACTTAATCTCTTGGCTCTCTGGCTTTTATTATCAGCATAAAGATTTGAAGATACAAAGTCCTCAATACGAGGCACAGCAAATACATAGGCACTAACACAAATGCTACTCTACGAAGAATCCGCATACGGCTAAAAATAACTAAAAGCACAATCTCTAAAAGCATGAGGTAGAAAACTACCAAGCCAATGTCGATATTAGGGACACTGGACCATACCATCTCTGTCCCTTCTCTGTACTAGATGACATCCCTACTTAGCAATCCCTTGAAACCCTCACTCGAAAGGTGTCAGAGTGAAACTTCCTAAGAAGTCTTCACTTAGAGAGCTTGGTCTAAGTTGCCCCCTCTAGCTCTTCGCCTAACCTTTCTCTGCTCTGGGCTGCTCTGATCTGCTGTCCACCCTCGGGGCGCTTTCCCTAATACAGAACCCCAAGTCTCAGAACACGCCCTTTGCACCTCCTCTTCTGCGGGGTCGGCTTTCAGTAATTTTCCACAGAGCGCTGTCCAGTTCCATCGTCCATCGCTTGGCCTTGAGTCCCAGACGCCATCCGCACTAGGAGTTACGATTGGCACATTCCAATGCACTCCCATGTCTGGCTTTTACTACATAAGTCAATTCATGAACAAAGAGCTTCTCTACTAACGAGCAACTGTCCTTGCACCTGGGGTGAGATCATGCAAGGCAGACATACTTCACATCTTTTAACTTGCAATTTACTACAGCCTAAAACCTCTACTGGAATAAATCCTTTTTGGCCTATTGCCCTCGGCTAACATAAGAAAATACCAGGCCTTTCGCCTCAACGATATATGCGAATTCTGGCCACTACTACGGTTACACAAGCATGTCTAAATCACAGTATTGACATTTACGTCTTTCTTTCATGTGTGGTCAAACTAAACAGTCTACAGACACGAATTCTAAACTACACGTTTTTAACATCACATTGTTCAAAGGACTAAACTCTATGCATTTCTCTAATACATACACAATATGCTTGTACATAGCTAACACTTCTATTGAAATCGATATAGGTTATACAATTCTTTAATACATTGCACACAAAATACCTGAGTACACATTTGATTATATGCGGGTGCCAACTAACAGTGAATATAACGCACCCCTACGATTTTCAACCTTTTAAGCGCTACATCAATATCATCTGCATAAGCGGCAAGTTTAAGATGAAGGTCCGCAACCTGAAAGCCATGGATAGCGGGGTTTTGACGTATTCTGGATAAAAAGGGTTCTAAAGCAAGGTTGAAAAGAAAGGGGGAAAGGGGGCAACCCTGACGAACGCCTCTACCCAGACTAAAATAAGAAGAAATTTGGCCATTGGCAACTACTGCGGCTCTAGGGTGCGAGTATAGCAGGGAAACTAAAGAAATGAATTTAGGGCCAAAGCCAAACCAAGTAAGGGTGTGAAAAAGATATCGCCACTCAACTCGATCAAACGCCTTTTCGGCGTCAAGGGCAATCGCTGCAAGTGAGTGTTGACAGCGGGAAGACTTTGATAGAATATTAAATAAAAGTCTAGTGTTGTCCGTAATATGTCGGCCCTTAACAAACCCGGATTGCTCTTCACCGAGAAGATCAGGAAGCAGGTGGTCCAATCGGACCGCCAATACTTTAGCAAAAAGTTTATAGTCAATATTGACTAAAGATATGGGCCTATAATTTTTGCAATATTGTACATCTTTCCCAGGTTTAGGTATTAAACAGATATGAGCATCTGAAAACGTCCCTGAGGAAGCACCCTGAGCAATAAAAGTATGGAGAAGGGAATGCAAGCGTGGGATCAACAACTTAGAAAAATGAAGATAGAATTCAACGGTAAAACCGTCGGGGCCAGGAGCCTTATTAAGTTTAAGGTGTTGCAAAGCAGTGAGCAGTTTTTTTTGTGTGATGTCAGATTCTAAGGAGGAAAGGTCAAGAGGGAAAGTGGGTGGAGTGTGAATGGTGGAGAAAAAATGAGCAAGGGAGTTGGGAGAGGGTTGAGTTTCAGATGTGTACAATGTTTCATAAAAATGAGAGAACGCAGCCAGAATATCAACATCCTTATGCTGCAGGGTGTCATTAGAGTCGTAAACAGATTCAATATTTAACTTATTGTGCTTAATCTTTAAATAGTTAGCTAGGAGCTTCCCTGCTTTATTCCTACCCCCATAAAATTTAGCAGTAGATTTTAACAAGTACAGGGAAGCGTCCTCCGTAGATTTCTCATTAAATTTCAATTTTGCAGCAACAAGGCTGTCAAGCTATCATCAGAGTGGGAGGTAAAATATGTGTGTTCCAACTTCTTAATATTTAAAAGGAGCTGTTTGGTGGACCATCTGGCAGCCCTGCGTTTATTCGCAACGTAACTGATGATAAAGTCACGTGCAGCCGCTTTAAAAGCATCCCAGATAGTGTGTTCCGGGATATCGGTGTGGTCGTTGATCAGAAAAAATTCATCAAAAAAGGAAGTGAAATTAGCCGTAAACTTGGGATCAGTTAGGAGCGAGTTATTAAATCTCCATCTTCTGGGACCATTAACCTTAGGGAACACATCAACGCTCGTAAGGACGGGAGCATGATCCGAAAGCAATATCGGGCCTATCTCGGAATGTAGTAGTGATTGAGCAAGGTTGTGGGAGACAAAAACATAATCAAGTCTTGACTGGGAGCGATGACAGGGAGAGTAGAAGGTGTACTCCCGCAATTTGGGATTGCAAAGGCGCCAGGAGTCCACCAACTTATGCTGTGAGATAGCATGGCTAAATAGCTTATGGGGCTTGTTGGGAATATAGGGGGCCATGGATGTCCTATCAATAAAGGGATCTAGAGGTTGATTACAATCCCCCGCCAAAATAAAGTTGTGATCCATAAATTTGGTTAGGAGTGGAGAAAAATCAGCCCAAAAGGAGGGCTCACCTGTAGTTGGGCCATAAACATTAAGAAGGGAAACTGGAACACCTCTGAGTGATAGCTTGGCATAAACCCAACGACCCGAAACATCCGATTCTTGGGTAAGAACCTGAAATGAAAGAGACTTGCGACAAAGGATTGCTACACCATTCCGTTTGCCATCACCCTGCGAGTAAAAGAGTTCACCCACCCATCCACGCTTGAGCTTAACTGACTCTACATCATTTAAGTGCGTTTCTTGGAGGAATGCAATATCAACATTCAATTTGGCTAGGTGTGACAGAATTCTTTGACGCTTGATCGGGGAGTTAATACCCTTCACATTCCATGACAAGATATTCAAGGACATAATAATAACCTATCTACAAAACTTGTGAAAAACATGACCAAAGAGTGAAAAGCCCATGTATCGTAGAAAAGACATAAAGAAAGAAGAAGAAAGAGAGAACCAGTGTAGATAAGCTGGAGAAGAAGAGAAGAAGAGGATAAATGAGAAACTGAAGAACAGGTGCACCAGGGGGAACAAGGAATGCAACTCTTACATAAGCAAAAGATTTCAGTCAAAGATAGCATGCTAAAATATAAACATGTGAACAAGGATACGAACAAGAGAAGAGGAAGAAGGGAGGGATAAAGGGAAAAACCATCAAATGTGCAAGGAAAACAAATAAGGGAATAGAGAAAGAACATACCTACGAAGGAAGGGTACGAGGAAGGGTGGAGGAGAGAAGGAGCCACATGGGTGGGGCAGCACATCCAGGAGCAGCAAGGCAGGGACCAAGAGACACCATCAAACACGGGGAAAAATTCCTGTAAGGCGAAAAAGGAGAACAAGAATTGAAACAAATCAGGAAATCATGCGGGAACCATGACTAACAAGAAAACAAGGGACAACTATCATGCATAAAACAATAACAGGCCAGCAAAGTAAGTTTCTGGAAAATCAGACAAATTCGAGTGAACTGCAATTAAGAGAGAGTCTCTGAAAAAGTACAAGATAAAATGCAACAGCCATATAAGGGTTATGAAAGCATTAGTCAACCATGGGCAGAGGATGATGATCCGGAGGCATCCATGGCAGACGACTTGTGCGCATTGATGAAACTTTGTAAACGCACTGGGTCTTCATAGGTTGTAGTCTTGTTGTTATAGGTAACTTTAAATAGACATGGGTGATAAAGGCCATATCGCGCACCCATCGCCCGTAGATCTGCTCTTAGGCTCAGAAAAACCTTACGACGGGTGGCTGTGGCTTTAGCATAGTCCTGTGCGAAAAACTAGGGCGTGCCAGACCAGGCTAAATTCGGAGAAGATTTAGCCGCCGTTAGAACCATCAAGAGGTCAGTGTATTCCAAAAAGTAAATAATGACCCCTCTAGGTCTCTGTGAGGAAGAAGCAGAAGAGGGTGGTCGACCCAGCCTGTGAGCACGTTGGATGTGAAGGGCCTTGTCCGATGGCAGATGCAAAAGCTTGGGAAGAAACGACTTGAAGAAGGCGATTGGATCAGATCCCTCAAGTCCCTCAACCAGGCCATAAATACGGAGGTTATTGCGCCTCTTTCTGTTTTCCAACTGTTCCACTTGTTGTTGAAGGTCTGAGACTTGAGACTTTAGGTTTGAGACCACAGAGGATGTCTCTTGGAACGACTGAACAGATTTTTCAATCGAAGTTACCCTGGTTTCCATTTGCGACCAATTATCCGTAAGGACCTGGAGTTTAATATTAGTTTCCTCCATGAAAGGACGCAAGGACCTTATCTCTTCTAGCAGCAATTCCATGGACACTGGTCCTGAGTGCTTTGGAGGTGAAAGAGAGTTTGACTTGAGTCTTTTTGTGGTAGATTTAGAATTATCCGGCCTATTCTTGGAAGGATCCATTGGCGTGTCTGAGCCAGACGAGTTAAGAGAGTCTTCCAGTTGCGAAAAAGCAGAGAAAACCTTAGAGTTCTTCACAAGCTGGGTTTTGGTCGAACTAGGCAAGTGCGACATTGATTTAAGTCTACACATGTAGTAAAGTCGCGGAGTGACTGACACAGTAGATGTCACAGGAGCAGAAATGAAGACAACACAAGATATAGCACAGCAGTAAAACGGGGGAAACTGAGTATTTTATGAGAGGAATACGGCCAATTCCATAGCACTTAAGTAAGAACAGTCGTCAAAGCGTATATGAAAAAGTAAATGAAGCCATTCATGGAGAAATCAAGGTAGGATGTATACGGCATATATTGCAGAGAATTGGCATCAGCTCACCGCATAATGTAAAGCGGGTTTAATCCACATGACAAAGGATGACATGAAGCGCCTTGTGACACACCTCTCAGGAATCCGCAGCGAGTAATGGTACCAATAGTAGAGAGCAGCCAGGCATGCTTCATATAGACACCTCACCACTCGTGGGCGAATTCAGAGAGCAGCGCAGATATAACAACTATGGAATTATGCCTTGGAGAACAGCTTAGTAGCAGTCATGTGGAGCAGGGGCACGTCATGAAGGAACGCTGTGACTGCGTTGCGCAGAGAACAAACAGTTCCAGAATGCAGAGACTCGGTGCAAAGGAGCAGAAGCAGATGGGTAACTTATGAGCCCATTAAAAGTGTATAGTTGGGCATTCAAAGCGCTGGGTAAACGGTGAAATAACCGCCACAAAACGCGCGTCATTTAGCGAATCCAAGATGGCGGCCGCATACAAGAAAATCTTGTCAGGACTTACAAGTTCCAGTTGCCGTGTCACGAAGGCATGAAAAGAGTCTCAATGACGCTTGGCGAGGTCAGGACATGTTCCGACACCTGTTCAGTCGGTCGCCCTCAGGAGACGCAAGCAGGAACCGGCTCGTCTCTCAGCACCGCCTCGGAGCTCTACTCGAGCGCCGCCATCACCCGCAGGTGCCAAGCCACGCCCCCCCTATTGTTAGACTTCTAATAAACGAATACTACACATATATCTATCTATCTATCTATCTATCTATCTATCTATCTATCTATCTATCTATCTATCTATCTATCTATCTATCTATCTATCTATCTATCTATCTATCTATCTATCTATCTATCTATCTATCTATCTATCTATCTATCTATCTATCTATCTCTCTATCTCTCTATCTATCTATCTATCTATCTCTCTCTCTCTCTCTCTCTCTCTCTATATATATACATATATATATATATATATATATTACCTACTGGCAGTCGCCAGTAGGTAATTATAGTTAGGACCTATTTTCCATAGGAAATCCGCAACATACTATTTGGAATAACTTTGGCGCCCATTGACGGATCTTCGCAAAATTTTCAAAACTTTTGGCCAGCTCCGGTCCACTCCTATCCTGAAAGTCTCGGGATGATTCGTGTAGCGGGGGCTGAGGAAAAAGGGGGGGTCTCAAAACGTGTTTTCCCCATGCAATTTCCCATAGGACCTTTAGTCGCAGCTACGGCCCGAACTGCTGAACGGAATTACACCAAATTTGGCAGAAAGGTAGACCTTGGTTCAGAGTCGTGCCTTTTGCTCAAATGGTGTAAATCCGTTCAGTAGTTCCTGAGAAAATCAAAAGTAAAATTACATATATATCTGGGCGGAGCCTAACCACACATCTCATCGTGAGATCTGATTAGCTGTCAGCACTTCATCCAAGAAGTGTTGGCAGCAATCTTGGGACCAATATACATGATAGCACCTCATTAAAAAGCAGTGCAGTTAATAGAAGGTTTAAAGACTTTAGTTACATTATAAATCATTTGTTGATGGTACCATACTCATTTTGGGAATTGTGGTATGTTCTAAGGTGATTTTACCATGTGAAAAAGCCTTCTGCTGGGATATCATGAATCATGTTTGAGAGAAAACTATTTTCTCATGCTTTTCCCAGAGAGGTTTGGAAGGTGGTCTATAAGCTAAACTGAGAGCATATTTTCTGTAAATTCAAATTATCTTTCTCAGTCATGTGAGAATGAAGTCTGACATTCTCAGTAAAACATGTACATCCAACAAGGGCAGAGATACCAGATCGATGGTGAAACACCAACTCGAGATCTTTTACTTCCTGGAGTCCAATAGACCGGACATTCTCCTCTTATCAGAAACTTGGCTGACGGAAGACTCTAGTCCGGACATTTTAGCCGCCCTTTCAGACAACTATTACATTCTCCAATCTAACAGACTGGGGAATAGAAATGGAGGGGGTGTGGCAGCCATTATTTCTCACAAATACAAGTTTATCTCCTTCCATACCCAGTGTATCCCTTCTGTTGATTATCTTCTGTTTAAATTTGAATCTGATCACTCCTCTTTTGTCTGTGCCCTCTTCTATCGTCCTCCTGAGTCCATGCCCACCTTTGTGCAATCACTGAGTGAAGTTATTGCCACCTTAACCATCAATCATGCAAGGATATTGATTGTTGGGGATTTTAATTATTGGAAAGTCTACATTCTCGTGAGTTCACAGATTTGTTGACAGGACTAAATCTCTATCAGCATATTAAAGTCCCTACCCATGTCAAGGGGAACACATTAAATCAGGTTTGGACATCTAACCTGGAACTGGGCAAACTAAGTATTTCTCCTTGTTCCTGGTCAGATCATTCGTTTATTACCTTTTCTATTTTTAGTTTCCCCGTTATCAAATCTTCTTCTGCAGGCTCACTTTCTGCCAGAACCTGGAGTCAAGCCAACATCAATGATTACAGCTCCATGCTTATTGCATCCCAACCTTGTAGCTTAGTGTCCTCTCTTCATTCCCAGGCTGAAAACATCAACACATGGTTAGAATCGGCTAGAGATAGTATTGCTCCGCTCCGCACCATTAAAAATAAAAGAGTTCATGACGCACAGCGTTGGTTCTCGGACAAGTTGAAGTCCATGAAACTGGCTTTGCGTCAAACTGAGCGCAAGTGGAGACAGGATTACTGCCCTCACAAGCAGCTCTTATTCACTGCTGCACTGAAGAAGTACAAAAAAGCCATCATTAATGCCAAATCCGAATATTTCTCATCAAAAATGTTGGCATCTACTAACAGGTCTAAAGACATCTTTGCTATAGTGGACGAGCTCGTCACACCCGATCGTGTTGCTGTTAAACCCACCCCTTCCCAAACTCTGTGTGACTCACTCAATGATTATTTTATTGAGAAAATTGCTAACATCAAACTTAGCATTCACCATCCCCCTGTGTCTGTGACCTTTCCTGCTCCTAACATAAATCCCTATTATCTGGAATGTTTTCCTCCTATCACGCAAGAAGCCTTTTTTTCCCTACTCAAAAGAGTGAAGTCAGGATCCCCCTCAGACAGTTGCCCTTCTTCCATTCTTCGAGAAGTTTATCTCTCCTGTCCAGCGCCCCCCATGACTCTCCTCAACAATTCCCTCTCTCGGTGCATTGTTCCTAATCTGTTCAAATGTGCGGAGGTGGTGCCTATCTTAAAAAAACCTGGTTCTGACTCCTCCATTCTTAGCAATTTCCACCCCATTTCATTGTTGCCTTTTTTGGCCAAAATTTTGGAGACTCAAGTGGCCGACTGTCTTAGCACTTTTATTGAACAGTCATCATACTTGGACCCCCATCAAGCGGGGTTTAGACCCAAACACTCTACGGATACCGTTATTTTGGCAGTTCTTGATGAACTTCGTAGAGGGGCGGACTTGAGTTCCACGCAAGCCCTGATACTTTTAGATCTCTTGGCGGCCTTCGACACGGTGGACCATGCACTTTTGGTCGACCGTGTCGAGAGTGCCGGGATTCGGGGCCCCCCGCTGGATTGGATCTCCTCTTTTCTCTGTGACCGCTTTCAAGCGGTTCGTCTGGCCAGTTTTCTAGCTAAGAAAAAGAGATTGATATGCGGTGTCCCCCAGGGCTCGGCCCTCTCCCTCCTCCTATTGTATTTGTACATTCATCCATTGATCTCGGCCCTCCAAAAACGAGAGGTGACCATCTTCAATTATGCCGACGATCTTCAATTAGTTTTTCATATTGATTCCTCTCCCTCTTCTATCGAAAACTTTCAATCGGTCATGCTATTTATTAGCAATTGGATGAGTGCCAGTCAGCTTAAGTTAAACCCAGACAAAACAGAGCTGATCCTCACAGGAGGCCAGGGAAACCCCTGGAACTCCAATTTCTGGCCTGACGCCCTGGGTCGTCCTCCATCTCCAGCTAAATCAGTCAAGAGTCTGGGAATTGTAATCAGCAGCGATCTTTCGATGAAAGCACAGATTAAAGCGGTGGTATCTGCTTGTTTTTTCCATCTTCGAAGAATTCGCAAAATTTCCAGATTTCTCACTCTTGAGGCTCGGACTCAGGCCGTCCTTGCCTTGGTGATGTCGCGTATTGACTTTGCCAACTCCCTCTTCGCTGGCATTCCCTCTTATCAACTACACCAACTTCAATTGGTACAGAACCAAGCTGCGCGTCTTGTATATAGCCAGCCTAAATTTCACCATGTGAAACCCATTTTGAAGGATCTTCATTGGCTCCCCGTCTTTCAACGTTGCCTTTTCAAATTAGGATGCACCATTTTTAAAGCCCTTTGGGGTCTTGGTCCGTCTTTTATTAGGTCTAGACTGTCACGCTACACCCCTTCTCGTGTACTACGCTCTTCAAACATGAACCTTTTGACGCCCCGTTCCTTTAAGCGCAAGAAACACGGTGGCCTTTGTTTTTCATTTCTGGTGCCTCAATTCTGGAACACTCTTCCTTCTGATCTTCGCTCATTCTCCTTTTACGCTCAGTTCAGATCCGCTCTTAAAACCTGGCTGTTCATTCAAGCTCATAATTAAAAAATGTCTTTTTCTTCTGTATTATTTCTTCTTTTCAACTGCCTGACTCTGCTTAGCGCCAAGAAACCGTCTGGTGAAAGTGCGCTGAATAAATATCTTTTAACATAACAGAGACTGTCAGTTGATTCCTTTGTGTTCTACTGCAGCTTCCCAGAGTGTTCCAAAGAACAACTAGAGCGCTAACAGTCCTACTTATGATAAACGTATGGCACACCTGAAGCCATCTTGATTGGAATAAAGAGGTAACTCTTAATTTAAAAAGGAACAAAATGAGGGGGGTTCATTTTGCCATAGAAAGTATGATTAGTGCTGCAGAAAGAAACATTAGGGCACATTTTGAGTGACTTCTCAAATCCTCTTCTATTTCATAAAAAAAATCTGACATGCAGACTGAAACATGCACTTTCAATACCAGCAGCAGACTTCCCTAGTGAGCAGTAGCTTTACTACAGTGATCTAATGAGCAAATAGAGTGCTAACATTCTGAATTTAAGGCAAATGTGTGACACATCTGAATGCCTTCTTGATGGAATCAAAGTAAAACACTGAGAGTATTCCTCCTGAGGAGACTGTAGTAAATGAGGAAATTAGGAAACTTCACAACAAATAAGTCTCCCAAGATGGCCACCAGAGACAAAAGAGCCCAAATGTAGCCCAAATATCACCCAGATGTAGCCCAAGTATAGCCCAATGACAGAATGTCCCAGAGTGTTCTTAAGAACAACTAGAGCGCTTACTGTCTTACTTATGAGAAAAGTATGGCACACCTGAAGCCATCTTGATTAGAATAAACTGGTAACACTTAAAACATTTAATTTAAAAAGGAACACGATGAGGGGGTTCATTTTGCCAAAGAAATTATGATTAGTGATGAAGAAAGAAAAATTAGGGCACATTTTGAGTGACTTCTCAAATCCTCTTCTATGTCATTAAAAAATTCTGATATGCAGACTGAAACATGCACTTTTAATACCAGCAGCAGACTTCCGTGGTGAGCAGTAGCTTTACTACAGTGATATAATGAGCAACTAGAGTGCTAACATTCACAATTTATGGCAAATGTGTGACATATCTGAATACCTTCTTGATGGAATCAAAGTAAAACACTGAAAGCATTTCCTACTGAGGAGACTGCAGTAAATGAGGAAATTAGGAAACTTCATAAGAAAATAAATCTCCCAAGATGGCCACCAGAGACAAAAGAGCCCAAATGTAGCCCAAATATCACCCAGATGTAGCCCAAGTGTAGCCCAATGACAGAAGTGTGCAAAATACTTATTTTTTGTGTTATTGCAGTTTTATATAATGCAGACTTGGCAGGTATTGGAGTGCTTTACATGAGCATTGGTTACATCACACAAGAACAAATTCATTTTGGTTGTAGACATGGGGAGATTAAGTGATTTGACCAGAATCACAGAATGTCGAGCTGAAGCAGAAACTCCAACCTGGTTCCCCAGTTGCAAAGTCTGCAGCTCTGGAAGAAACACCACATCCTCTCCACTAAGTGCAACATTTAATCAAGTGGTCAACTGGATAAAAAAACATAAAGATAACAAATAATTTAAAAGTGCTTTGTCGCTATTTGAAAACTCAGAAAATATGTCCTCATTTTAGTTTTTTGGAGCACTAACCATAATTTTGATGCAAATAAGACCCTCTCATATATGTAATTTCTAAAGGAAATGCTCTAGGTATTACAGTTTTGATTACATCAAGATGACGAAATCCGAGGTCTATAGCTAAGCAACTCTAGATACAATTCAAAAAAGTTGCCAATTAGCAATTGCTCCAGGAGATAAAAATTGTCCGTCGGTACACCGACTTACTTACTCGGTACACCGACGGACAGAGCGGGGCCTTTCTCTTGACTTGAGCTGGTGCCAAGCGAGGTGAGGTCTTTTCCTCAAAATGTATTGATGTTTGAACACATCAAAATTTACATTGAGAAATTGAAGACAGCTATTGAGGGTACAGTAGTAACCCATTATTTCTTGCGAAGCCTACTACTGGAAGCTTTGTGAATGAGGTCCTGAAGAAAGCCAGGGATAGTCGTCCCGAAGGCTGAAACATGTCGACCAGAAAACAGGAGCAGTAACTATTTACAACTGCTCCTTCTTTTTCATTTTTTTCCTACACAGCTTTTAGATAGGAATGTGATTGACTAGACACAAGCAAGAAATATATACTTGTTGTTTGTCTTTGGCTTATTCTATTTTTAAAAAACACTTTAAAAAAAATTTCCTAGAAATTTACACTGCATCTTAGCAGTAAGTTTTTTCCTCTTTTCCTTGATTCATACTTGATAAGAGGATACGACTCTTTCATATCTCCTCTATGCTATAAGAGGTTGTCGAGAAGAGTTGGTTGGTACCCCAGATGATGACACTGGGCACTTTGAGAGTGTAATGATGGGATGCTAACTATCCCTATTAAGTTCTTTCTCTCATCTTTTCTGTCCTTCACCTTTTGCACTTGGTATTTTGTATGCTTACTCAATTTTTATCTCCTGGAGCAATTGCTAATTGGCAACTTTTTTGAATTGAATTGTATCTAGAGTTGCTTAGCTATAGACCTCGGATTTTTTCATTGTAATTAAATATTAAGAAAGGGGGATTAAAAATCTGTTAAGGTCTTTAAACATTCTCCCTGAGACCCTATTTGTAGTTGTTTTTTTTTTACATCAAGATGACGTCAGGCGTTCCACACTTTTGTAATAAATATAGAATGTTAGCAATCTAGTTGTTCATTAGGATACTGTTGAGAGGCAGAGGCCAGGGGCACGGGCTCTGAAAATTGAAGGCAGGTAGGAGGGTGCAGAGGCAACAATTTGACCACACTGGGCAGGCAGGAACAGCCGTGGCAGCACAACAGACTATGGAGGGCAGTGGAAAGGGGGGCAGGGGCAACACACTAACAATACAGGACTGGCAAGAGAGGCTGTGGCAATATAACAGACCATTGTGGGCAGAAGGAAGAGGCAGTGGTAGTACAACCATACATGCCAACAGACCCGATTCAGCCAGGAAACGTCCAATGTTTTTAAGCTCAATTGGGCTTTATTTGATCTGTCTCCTGTCTACAATCTCCTCTTTTTCAATGTAACTCAAAGGGGAAAATCAATACCCCAGTTTTGTTTTCAAAATCTCCCTCTTACCAAGTTCAAAATGTTCGCAAGTATGGTACATTGGATCATGGAAGGTAGGAGGAATTGGGGTAGGGACATGGACTTGGATAACAGAGGACAGGAGGGACATGGAGAGGTGCACCAAACTGACCCTGCAGGGCAGGCATCAGGGTTTGCAGCAGCACAATACACCACACAGGGCATGCGGGACGGGAGTGAAGCACAACAATCCATAGAAAGCAATAGGGAGGGGACAGGACCATGCACATGGACAACAGAGAACAGAGGGGAAAGAGGCAATGGTAGCTAGCTGACCATAATGGACAGACAGGAGAGAAAGCTGCAGCATAACAGACCATAAAGGGCAGGAGGGACGGATCAGGGGCATTACAGTGGAACAGACAAGCCAGGAGGGAGGAAATAGGGGTCTATACATGGAAACAGAGGGCTGGGGGCAAGGGGGCAGGACGCAAGAAGGAGGGTGCAGGGGCATGCACAAAGGACCATGGAGGGTAGAAGGGAGGGTCAGGACCTGGGCACAGACAAGAGAGTTCAGGGGAAGAGACCTCACAACAGACCGCGCGGGGCAGGCAGGAGGAGCAGTTGCAGCACAACAGACCAGGGAGGGCAGAAGGGTGTGGCAGTAAAATGGACCATGGAGGACAGGGGGAAGGGGATAGGGGAATGGCATGTGGACAGGCAAGGTGGAGGTGGCAGGGACAGGTTACAGTCATCGGACAATGCTAGGCAGGTGGGAGGGGAGTGGCAGCTCAACAGAACACTCAGAGTAGATAGGAGTGGCAGCTCCATGGAACATGGTGGGCAAAAAGGATGGAGCAGGGGCATGCACAAAGACATCGGAGGGCAGGGGGAAGGAGAATAGGGGTGGCAAGCTAAGCACAGAGGCTAAGCAGGAGGTCAATGATTGGGCATAGAATTGGGCAATGGAGGGCAGGAGGAGTGGACTGGTACATCATGCTAAATGGAGGGCAGTGGCAGCACATCAGACCATGCATGGCAGGAGGGAGGAGGCTAGTCCATGGATTCAGACAACAGAGGATAGGGAGGAGGGGGATTGGGCAGCAAGCTAACTGTTCAGAGAAGGTGGGTATTAGGAACTTTATTGTTTTTAAAATGTGTGTCTGTGCGAACTACTTAAAATATGAACAAGTATGCAGCATAATCTCACTTTTATTCAGGAAGAAGAGGACGTTTGTGACTGTGACTCCGGGCTCACTTGGCAGAAACACCCCCTGACCCTCCACCACCCATCGCAAAATGTAATGCCTGTGAAAAGGGTAGGTGGGCGCAGTGATATATAGAACATAGTCCTGAGAGCACTATTGAAAATGAAAACTAGATCTAGTGTATGGTATAAACTATGCACCAAAATGTGTGATATAAGATGAACCGGGCTTGAAATATAATATGCAATACATTGTGCGCAATGACAGATAAATTGGAGAGTGCGAGATAGCACAGGCACTAGCGCGTGCTATGCGATATGCACCTTGGAGTGTAATATGCACAGGGCAGTGTTGTGTAACCTAACTAGTCTCTAAAGTTGTAATATAAAATATGTGCTGGGGAGTGGAACGTTGCATATGCACTGTGAGAAAGATATGGATCCCAGATTGTAATATGTATGGCATAGCGCTGTACGTTATAACATAGGCATCGAGGAAGGCACGTTAGATGTGGCAATATAACCCTTGCGAAGGCAAGTGTGGCATGACATATTCACGGGGTGGTGTTACAGTGCACATGGGCTAGAGAGTGTCATAGCATACGCACTAGCTGGTGGAATACAACACAGAGGTGTGTGACACTCGGCGGGCACTGGTGGGTGTAACACAGCATTGGGCTCAACCAGGAGCGCGCTGTGACTCTCAAGTGAGGTTCGTCTCCTTTCTAGAGAGTAAAATAAAAAGTATTACACATCCGGCGGTGGATGTGTGTTTTATTAACCGTGAGGGGGGTTTCTAGCATAGTTTTGGTCGAATTTTTGTCAAATCCCCTTTGAATGGCTTGGTGTGCATGTTTATTAAATGTGCCCGTCAATAGCTACCCATGTTTGTATAAATAAACAACAAGGGTGTCTACTTGGAGAGTACCCATCAGCCGGGGCGCCAGGATTAGGCACGGTAGGGCGTCAGACACGTCAGAGCTTCACTAGAGGTGTAAATGCATTCCACGTGTATTCATTGTATGCATAGTCGCCTTTTAATGAATATCACGCAAATCGTCATGGTGATAGGTACGTACGGTTTGTCCAGCATGTCCTAGGTGTTTCTATAAATATATATTTTTTAAAATAATAAAAAACAATGGTCGGCCCCAGGGGATGGGGTCCCCGGGGCCATAAATGGCCTGAGTCCCCCTCCTAAAGAATTTAAATTTAAAAAAGGCCATGCCCCGGGGGTTGGGGTCCCTGGGGCCGATTAAGGCCTTGGGAGGGGGGCCACGCAGCCCCCTTTCAAATTTTTTTTTCTCAAAAGAAAAAAATTAGGAGGCAGGCTCTGGGGGATGGGGTCCCCAGGGCCAATAAATTAGAAAAAGAAGGGGGGCCACACAGCCCCCCTTCTTAAAAAAATTAAATAAATAAAAGACCGGCATCGCGCTGGAGGCCACGCCCCCTCCTTGCAGCACTGCCCCCTGGCGAGTTGTAAGCTGGGGAATTAATTCCCCTTCAATACTGAGGGTCCCTGAGGGCCAACTAGCCCAACAAGTATCTCCAGTATGCGCGAGGGAGCTGCATTGCAGACAGGTGTTCTGAGGCCACGCCCCTTTTTACACCTCTCTGCAACTCAGCTCTGTGGCGCTTACTGGAGGTACCTAGTGGGCTAGTTTGACCCTAGGGACCCTTAGGATTCAATGGGACTTAATCTCTCAACTTAAACAGTGGTGAAGGGAGGGGACGGGGCCTGAGGTGACGTGTGCAAACACACCCTGTGGCGCGTTTTAAGTTGGGGAAATAATTCCCTTTCAATCCTAAGGGACCCTGGGGGCCAACTAGCCCACCAGATGCTTCCAGTAAGCACCACTGCGCTGCATTGCAGAGAGGTGGTGCAGGCCGTGCCCCTTTTTACACTTCTCTGCAATGGCGCTTACTGGACGTACCTAGTGGGCTATTTTGCCCCTATGGACCCTCAGGATTCAAGGGGACTTAATCTCCCAACTTAAAATGGCCACAGGGCGTGTTTACACAGTGGGGAAGGGAGGGGACGGGACCTGAGGTGATTTATGCAAACACGCCCTATGGCACGTTTTAAGTTGGATATATAATTCCCCTTCAATCCTGAGGGCCCCTGGGGGCTAACTAGCCCACCAGGTGCTTCCAGTAAGCGCCACTGAGCTGCATTGCAGAGAGGTGGTCCAGGCCGTGCAACTTTTTACACCTCTCTGCAACCCAGCTCTGTGGCGCTTACTGGAGGTACCTAGTGGGCTAGTTGGACCCTAGGGACCCTCAGGATTCAAATGAAATTAATCTCCCAACTAAAAACGGCCACAGGGCGTGTTTACAAAGTGGTGAAGGGAGGGGACGGGGCCTGAGTTAACGTGTGCAGACACGCCCTGTGGCGCGTTTTAAGTTGGGGAAATAATTCACCTTCAATCCTGAGGGACCCTGGGGGCCACCTAGCCCTGTGGCGTGTTTTAAGAGGTAGTTTTAATCCCCCTGCCCTATTGTATACTAGGGGCTTACAGAGGAGGTCATGCTAATCACAGGGGGACCCCAACGCATAGTGTTCCCTAGTGTGTGTAGGTGTTTTCACTGTATTCTAAGTCTCTTTTAACATAGCACTGGCTCTAGGACTGGTTAGTCAGACTCAGTTACCACCAGTATCCGTCTGAAAAAGTTGAGGGTACAGGATGATTTTGCAACAAGGCTTCTTTCTGCTCTTCTGTTTGTTCTTTTTGCACGTTATCCTTCTTCCTGCACTTTTCTTCGTCTTTGAGGACTTCTGTTGCTTCTTTCTGCATTTCTTTTTTTTCTTTCTGTGCATTTTTTCTTCTTTCTTCACATGTCCTATCTCTGTAGGCATAGTTAGAAATTAGCATTTAAAAAACCTTTAAAATTCACTGAAAAAACCATAGGTTTCAGTCACGTTATAGTCAGGAATTAGCATTTAAAAAACCTGTCATTTGAGATGTCATCAGTGATGTCATGAGTGATGTCACTGACCATGTCATGAGTGATGTAATATGTGACTTCATCAGCAGTGCATTGCGGGCGCGTGAGTTATAGTCAGCTGAACTAACTATAACAGGGGAATTTCAATGGTTCTGTACGAGTGAAAAGTCCAGCTAACTATAACGCCCCTGAAACCTATGGTTTTTTCAGTGAATATATATATATATATATATATATATATATATATATATATAAATATATCAACAACGCCGGTCCCGATAATGATGAAGGCTGTCTGTAGGGCGGTCCGTGTCGGGGTAATCGGAAACCCCAATTATGCAACTCGATACACTTCTTCTCCAGAAAGTATACACGGACACCAGGGAGATTTGCAGTTTCAAATCGGTTTTAATGAACTGCACTCGCTACGCGTTTCAGCTTTCGCCTTGTTCACGCTGAAGCAGTATTTTTTTGAATAAAGTTATATAAAGTTCATAAACGCAAAAATAGACAACAGACTTTTCACATCAACAGAATGTAATGCAGAGACTTGGTAATTTAGGCGGCCATCTTAGCCTAGTACAAAATTCATTCTACAGGTATATATCCTTCTATATATCTCGTAGCATATACATAAAATAACTGTACGTTCAAATAATTATTGGAAATAAGTGCATATTATATCACATTATCGTGTTTCCAAATAATATAAACACAATACCACACCCTGTACAGTATGCATAAATTATATACAATATGTACACTATATACACACATGTTATGCCCCAGTGGGCAGATTTACAGAGTTATTCCAACAACTATTGGCAATAAGTATCTCAACCAGATGGTAATCTTATTCATGTACATGCGCAATCTTATCGCCCCAGTGGGCATACAGCAAGAATACATAATACTGCAAATGCAACTTGAAGTTCCTGAGAGGCCACAGCATGATTCAGTACCAATCTCTAAAAAACGGAAATAAGATAAGTTTTAGTATATCATAGACCAAGCCCTAATATAATGACAAATCTTACTTATGCAAATGTACAGATAGCTCTTCGCTAGAATTCAACCCTTTCGGGACCATTGTGTCAAAATCTACAATATATCTAGATTCTAATTGTCTCAGGAGAAGTAGTTTATTCCCTCCACGTGCAGTATCCATGACAGCATCAATCACCACCATTTTCAACAATTTTTCATTTTGAGCATGTTCTTCAAAGAAATGTCGTGCAACAGGATATTGTTTGTTGTTATGGCGTAATGCCCTGACATGTTCTAATACTCTCTTTTTTGCACGGTGGATAGTGCTGCCAATGTATGCCTTGTTGCATGGACAGGTTAACGCATAGACACAGTACATAGTATTGCAAGTTAAGGATTTCTTGATGGTAAACTTGCTATTCATACTAGAGAATTGTACCTCCATGCAGTCACTGCTGTTTCTGCAGGCCTTACAGTTTCTGCAGCAGCGGAATCCTGGCCTACCAACACTTTTAGGAGGTGTAATGCTAGTTACTACACTGGGGCTAAGTTCATCCCTCAAAGAGTTACTTCTCTGGAATGTGACTTGCGGATGATTGGTCAAATGTTCTTTGAGATGGCTATCAGTTAACAAGACATGCCAGTGTTTATCTAGAATACGACGCAGGTCATGCGCTTGTCCAGAGTATGTGGTGATGAAACGTAAACTTTCAATTTCTGGTAATCGTGGCACAGGGTGTAATAACCCATTACGGGTAACATTATCCACTTTATTACAGGCTTCTTTGATCGTACGTGGATGGTAGCCTCTCTCTCTAAAACGTTGTATCATCTTGTTCTTTTCAATTGCATAGCTACTCTCCGTACTACAATTGCGTTTGGCACGCAATAGTTCCCCATATGGGATGCTGTACACTAGCTTTCGGGGATGCGAGCTAGAGGCACTCAAAATGCTGTTACCGGCTGTCAATTTTCGGTAAAGATGTGTGTGCATAACTT
Organism: Triturus cristatus; assembly: GCF_964204655.1. Lineage (NCBI taxonomy): Eukaryota > Metazoa > Chordata > Amphibia > Caudata > Salamandridae > Triturus > Triturus cristatus. The sequence goes on from NC_140590.1 coordinate 566,427,423, forward strand.
GTTCTATGATCTCCACAGTGACATCGAGGAACTCCACCGAGGTCCTGCTGACGTGTTCTGTGAAGACCAAGTTGTAAGAATTGTCATTCAGTTGTTTGACAAATGCAGTAGCAGAATTCAAATCACCCTTCCAAATTAAAAAGATGTCGTCAATATATCGGAGCCACAGGACACAGTTAGAAAATTGTTCCAGCTGTGAGGCCACCTGCTCCTCCCACCAGCCCATGACAAGATTGGCATAGCTGGGGGCGAAGCAAGTCCCCATCGCTGTGCCCTGTGACTGCCGATAGACGACATCATCAAATAGAAAAAAGTTATTTGTTAAGCAGTATTCAATCATAACCATGATCATCTCTGAATGATGGAATAAAGAAATGGAACGACTTTTGAGGAAATGTTGCACAGCCTTTAAACCTAGCTGATGTTGAATGCTAGTATAAAGGCTGCCAACATCCAGGGTAACCAAGGTAAAATCAGGTTCCCAATGGATTCCATCGATGATGGTCAGAAAATGGGTAGTGTCGCGTAAGTAAGCTGGTAAGGCAACAACATAAGGTCGTAAGTAGTGATCGATGTACCGAGAGGTGTTCTCTAATAGAGACCCAATGGATGACACTATGGGTCTACCAGGGGGATTAGCCGGATTCTTGTGCAACTTAGGAAGTAAATATAGCACAGGTATCCGAGGGTGAGGACATCTCAGATAGTTATACTCATCCCACTCTAATAACCCCTTCTCTCTCCATTCTACTAGAAGTTCCCAATATTTCTTGTTAGAAGCAACAATAGTCTTCCTATCCGATACTGCATAACATGTCTGATCACTCAATTGTCTGACACCCTCACGCAAATAGTCTGATTTGTCCAATACCACCACATTACCACCTTTATCCGACTGACGGATAACAATGGTACCATCGGCCTTTAAGTTTGACAAAGCTTGAATTTGATGCCAGTTCAAATTCTTGTCACACACGGAATCTTAACCTGTCTCATTTTCTTAAGGTCATTTAAAACACCCCTCTCGAATACTTCAATGGCATCGCATTCAATATTCGGTAAAAACACAGGGCTTGGTCTATGATATACTAAAACTTATCTTATTTCCGTTTTTTAGAGATTGGTACTGAATCATGCTGTGGCCTCTCAGGAACTTCAAGTTGCATTTGCAGTATTATGTATTCTTGCTGTATGCCCACTGGGGCGATAAGATTGCGCATGTACATGAATAAGATTACCATCTGGTTGAGATACTTATTGCCAATAGTTGTTGGAATAACTCTGTAAATCTGCCCACTGGGGCATAACATGTGTGTATATAGTGTACATATTGTATATAATTTATGCATACTGTACAGGGTGTGGTATTGTGTTTATATTATTTGGAAACACGATAATGTGATATAATATGCACTTATTTCCAATAATTATTTGAACGTACAGTTATTTTATGTATATGCTACGAGATATATAGAAGGATATATACCTGTAGAATGAATTTTGTACTAGGCTAAGATGGCCGCCTAAATTACCAAGTCTCTGCATTACATTCTGTTGATGTGAAAAGTCTGTTGTCTATTTTTGCGTTTATGAACTTTATATAACTTTATTCAAAAAAATACTGCTTCAGCGTGAACAAGGCGAAAGCTGAAACGCGTAGCGAGTGCAGTTCATTAAAACCGATTTGAAACTGCAAATCTCCCTGGTGTCCGTGTATACTTTCTGGAGAAGAAGTGTATCGAGTTGCATATATAAATATATATATATATTTTACCTACTGGTAGTCGTTTCCAAAACAAGAGCATTTTTTAATTTCATAATAACTTTGGCATCCTTTGATGAATCCTCACGAAATTTTCAAAACTAGCTTGCCACTCACTTCACCTGTTGTTTTGAAAGTTTTGGAGTGATCCGTCAAATCGGGCCCGAGAAAAAGGGGGAGTCCCAAAACACATTTCCCCATGTTAGTTTCGATAGTAATCTTTAGACACGGCTACAGCTGAACGGAATTACACAAATTTGGCAGAAAGGCAGCTGTTGGTCCAGAAAGCAACCTTTTTGTAAATTGGTTTAAATCCGTTCAGTAGTTATGAAATAATTTAAAGAAATTTCCAATGAAATAGATAGGAACACGAAGGATCCATGACCCCTCCCGATCTCGTGCTGAGATCTGATTGGCTGCCAACACTTCCAACCAAGAAGTGTTGGCAGTCATCTTGGGACTCAGCTTGAGCCGAGTCACAGAAAAAACATTTAAAAAAATGAAAAGGGGGCAGGAGAGGAAATACCCTGACCCCTAGGGGAAACCTCGGATCCAGCCGAAAAAAAAAGAAAAACAAAGCACGGGCTCCTGCGCTCGATTAATTATTGGCCCTCAGGTGGGCTAGGCCCTAGGGCATTTTCCACATAATGGAGGGGGTGCATGGGTCCCCTCATGGGGCTTATTATGCCTCGGGGACCATCACCACCCAGGGCTTGTTTAAAGATAAATGGGGGGCCTCAAGAACCCCCCTTTGCCCCAGGGACCACTACCTCCCCAAGGCTAATGAATTATGTGGGGGAGCCTCACGGACACCCCCAGCCCCTGGGACCACCACCGCCCCAGGGTCATAAGTCAAAAGGCTCCTACAATAAGGCATCCTTGGCAGGCATGATGGGGGCCAGCTGTCGAGGGCAAGGGCATGCCCTGGGTGGTAGAGCAGAGGCGGCTCATTGCCCGGGAATCTGGCAGTTCGGTGTATAACTGTATTGCCTCACGAGAGTGCCTTGAGACTGGGAGTACAAGGCATGCTCCACCAGTGTCAGAGAGGAATCAGCCCTGTAGTAAGCAGTGCAGTGACACATACAGGCTATGGGAACAAGAAAAGGACAGCACCAGCTCTGGGCATTTGGAGCAATGTAGCACTCGAGTGATGTCTCATAGAGGCTAAGGCTGCTACGCAGGGGTCCGCATAGCAACTCAGGGGCGGCGAGAGCAACAGGCAGTGACCCAGCACGGTGGTAATCCTGCAGGATCTGGTGCTTAGAGCGGATAGGAGGGCTCAGAGTGCATCAATTGCAGCAGAAGCATAGGTGAGGGGACCAAGACCGGCACAAACAAAGGGTGTCTTCTGTATGTGGCCCCAAGCACATCCAATGTATCAATGCAGGGGAACTAGGAGGTGTATTGGCATGGAGAAGCAAGGTTAGTCAGGCCTCTCAAGGCCAGAGGAACGCCATAGTATAATGGATGGACGTTAGGGCACATTAAAGCCTCAGCTAACAACTGGGTCCCATCCGCTCCTCAGGTAGCCAGGTTTGTCAGTGCCTCCCGATGTTGGCTGCAGCGGCAGCGAGTCCACAAGCAAGACAGGCACAGGAGGCCAACATGGCAACCAGGCCCGGGGCAGCCGCGAGCAGTCCCTTGGAAGGTTGAAAGGAGATGGCGGGTACTGGGTCTGAGTCTACCCCCCGGTCACCCCCCCCACCCCACTCACAAGCATCAGGAAGAGAATAAAAGGGCCTCAGGTCAGTGAAGGGAGATGCAAGGGTGGTGAGCCCAGTAGCGAAGTCGCATGCTAGGGAGCACTACCACCTGCGGTGGAGGCCTGGGGCCCAACCGACCCCCATGCCCGACCACTAATCGCAGCACTGGCAGCGGCCCCACTGATAGAGTGGTGCCCAGGTGCTGACAGTTGTTAAGTCCCCAACTTGGAGTGCAGGGGAGGCAGTGCATGAGGGAGCCAGACCAAGGGCCCAGGCGGCACGCCTATTTCAGACACAACCTTGGGGATCTGAGCTGGCGCCGCATCCAGGGGGTGAGCACAAGCAGGATCACAGCCGACAGTGGAGGCTGGACTCGAACTGACCCATGTGCTCCATTCTGCAGGCGCTACTCTGGCAGTTGCGACGCCAATAGTTGGAGGTGGCGCATTGATACCTGCAGGCATGAGGCCTCAACTGAAAGCACAGGGGAGGCAGCGAGCCTGGAGCAGAGGCGCTGCGTGATGTTGACCATTCCACCCCACACTGCTGAACCTTGGCCTAACATGACCTCTCAGCTCTCAGCAGTCACTGCAACTGAGGGGGTAGGTAGGAAAACAAAGGCCCGTAACTCCAATGCTCACCTTCTGCAACAGTCACTTCAGACGGCAGCACGTCCACCCACACTAGCCACGACGACAGCATTCTCTCTTTCCAGCTGGGCCCACCACAATGCAGAATGGGGCAAGTCAGCACACTACACAAACACAGCCGGCCTCAGCAAATGTCCAGACGTTCCCCCCAACAGACTCACCACCAGGCAGACAGGAAGTGGCCAAGAGCACCAGCCAGCACACCTCATCGCCACCGAGACCTCATGCTATTGCGGCCACCATCGGCCCACCTTCATTCAGGTGTTGACCACAGCTGGGCTTTTGCTGAAAATACAGCTTTTAGGGGGCAAACTGTACAGTGGTAGGATGTGCCAGGAGGGGACGACAGTAGGGAGCACATGTGGCGGATCAAGGCATTAGATCAGAGTTTGGCCAGGATACTGAGCGGAAAATGGGGAAAGTGCATAGAGCCTCTGTAGAGTGCGTCTGCCCGCTAGCCCCACCCCCCACACAAAGTTACAAATTACCAAGTACAAAGGCGGCCAAATATGGGCCACACCGAAGCTGCCAATTCAGTTGCCAATTCAGTAGTTTAACAAAAATTCAGTAGTTTATTTCAGTTTCAACCCAGAAGGGTCTTGATCACATGATTGCACTAAGGTTTAAAGTCTATTTGCATATGTATTTTAACATCACCCTAGAAAAGGGACTATGGGGTAGATGTACGACCGTTTTTTGCGGTCGCAAACGGAAATTCGGCCCCTTTGGTACTGTAAATTTGGTCTGCCCCATGCACAAACTATATTTTGCGAGTTGCTAACCTATTAGTGACTTGCAAAATATGGTTTGCGACTCGCTATTAGGAAGGGGCGGTCCCTTTCTAATAGCGAGTCTAACACCAATGTATGATCGCAGGTTACCACCTACTTCAAGTAGGTGGGAAGCAGCTCGCAAACGGGAAGGAGTCCCCTGCCCGTTCCCCTAAGTGAATGGGTGTGAAAATATTTTTTAAGGGCAGGCAGTGGTCCCAAAGACTACTGCCTGCCCTTCAAAAATGAAACTGAAATGTTAATTTTTTCTTTTTTAAATGCAGCATTTAAAAAGACGAAAACTGCTTTATTGAAAAAGCAGTCACAGACATGGTGGTCTGCTGACCCCAGCAGGCCACCATCCCAGTGAGTGCTAGCCATTCCCAATGGGGTCGCAAATTGCGCTTGCCTCATGAATATTGATGAGACCTGCAATTTGTGACCCCATTGGGAATCGCAAAACAGTGTCTGAGACACTCTTGTACATGCAGTTTAGTGAGTTGCAAATTGTAAGTCGCAATTCTGCGCAATGTGCGACTCGCTAAACTGAATGGAGGTACATTTGGCCCTATATTCTTTGTCCCGAAAATTCACCACAATGCGTTAAATCATAGCTGTAACAAGCAGTCCTAAAATTAATCATAAATCATTGAAATAATAAGATAACATTTCATCATTTATTTCCAATGAAAATTGTTTAAACAAATATCTTCACTCGGTTTGTTATGCTGGTGAATCTGCTACGGACATGGACAAAAACTTGATTGTTGTGTCAACCATACAAATGATTATACATGTGCAAAATTGCTTTATAGCACATTACAAGGTGTAATGGCCCCAAACAACATAATCACCTTGCAATTGATCATCTATATCATGGGTACTCACAAACATTTTCCCAGGGGCCAAAACGTTGTCTGGGGTGTGACTGAGGGCTGCATTGCTGCCAGCAGGGTGGCAGTCATGGCATGGGAGGAGTAAGGTGGGTGTAAGGGAAGTTACGCATGCACATCTAGTGGTTGAAATGCACCTGGGATGAATCCTGGCTTTCCCACTTGACCAAACTGTGTGATCCTAGGCAATTGTTTTATTTCACTTTGTCTCCTTTTTCTTCATTATCTCATATAAGAGGACCATGAAATACATGACTTCAGAATGTGTGTTGTATGACACCTTCCAGTGTTTGATTTAGTAATCTATAACGTTGTTCATGACTAATAGCAACCCAGGACAGCCTGACGGTGCATATAACAACTGACTTGCCTCTTAGTTCACTATTGGCATTGTTATCAGGGTAGTGGGAGGCATGTATGTTTCTATATTCATGTCTGAAAACTATGACTTTAAAAAAAATCAATCACGCTTCTGCATGTTAATGAAATGCACTTTTTTTTAATTTTGGAGGGACTTTATTATATTTTTACACTTTGTTGCAAGATGTCTTAAAAAATGAACATGTTCCTAAAGTTAAGTGGTACAGGAGAACTTCTGTTCTTTTTTTCCCTTCAGATTGTCTCTAAATAAATGTTTGCGTTTATGGAATATATTTATGAATAATAGTGCTGTGTAAAGTAAACAGTAGCCTAATGCTGTTGTTCAACCAGGGGTCGCATGTAAAGGTCAGGAGGGCCGGATGCAACCCCCGGGCCATAATTTGAGTATGACTGATCTGTATAATGCATGCTTTGCCATCCTCATAGAGATGGGATTGTGTTCTATGCCCCTAAAATGAACCACTGTGTATTAATACACAAATATATTGAGCAGTTCTGTAATTCATTATACAACCCTCAAATGGGAAAATAGCAATGTGTTGTTTGTTTGCCCACTGGAAATGCTTGCATGTAACTTATCAAATGAAATATTACGATGGTAAAAAAATCATGAACGTACAGAAAAAACGTCATTGTCACAGAAACCAAGAATTCTCCAAGTATGTAAACAATGTGCAAAATCGTCCTTAATTTTTCCGAAACATTCTACTGAATTTTTATTTTATTTTTCATTAATTTCAGGGCCACACCCAAAAAATATTAGTAATAAATATGCAATAATGTATCACAGTCACATAAGGGGACGAAAGACACAAATCATTGCAGAATTAAGACTAAAGTAGTCTTTGCTTTAGTTTCCTAATTACACTCAGTCCATATCTGTTTCTCGTTCATAATAAACCAATACCATATTGTTACTCAGTAATACATGGTGGAAACAAAATCAATCCGTTTTGTGAGTTCATCATAGTGGTATGAAGTCCAACAATTTGTGTCAGACCCCGCCTTATAAAACGATATTGACATTTTCATGACTAAACTAAAAAAAAAAACTAAAAAACTAATTTGATGATAAAAATCATGATAATTTCTTTAAAGACATTGACGTCTAATCTCTTCATGATTAGATTAGATGATGGCAGCCAGACATAAAAAATCAGCGTACTAAAACCTCGTATAGCTGTACGTCTAGTTCCGCACCAACATTCAGACCATATAGGACCAGAGTGTTTACATCCATAATTATATGTGATTCGAGTCTCCTAAATTTCGTAATCCGATCTTTCCCTCTGCCCTGCCTGGAGACGTGGTCAATTCTAAAATGCTTCATGCTCGACTAGTCACTAATATGTTTCTCCTGGAAATGTTTGCCTGAATTATTGCTGCTGTCACCATTATTGAAAGCTCTGATGGGCTCCAAAATCCTCTGCTTAATGGTTTAAATCTATTTATTGTTGGATAAATGAAAAACAGCATCAATCCACCGACATCCACTGGCCTGTGGGGAACATAATAAACCAGTGCCCAAAAAGAAATGGAAAGGAGGAGTTAGAGAAGGAGAATACAACTTAAATAAGTACTCGACAAATTAGAAATTTACCCAGGATAATATGAAGACAGACCCCATGTAGGCTGAGAGTTGTACATAAATGGGGTGTGTTACCCTTCAGAAGCAGCTTATTAGGTGAGGTGAAGCACGCGCAGATAAGACAGGGCAGGTCAATTCCCCAAACTCTTTTGCTAGGAATTGTATACTGAGCGCCAGGTTCTATTGAAACGTGGCAGCAAATGCGTTACCATCACCGTTAGCTTCTCCGTACCAACAAGTTCCCATAATCTATGCAACCAATCCAATTTGTCAAGACAACATCAGTACCCCAGCGGTACAACAAAGCCTGTTTGGAAGCCCTGAGAGCCATGGTGATAGCTCGGCCGTGGCATGATTTCAAGGGATATGTAAATGCGTTCAGGAGCCTCAACAATATATAGCTAGGAAATCTAGGCAGGTCTGTATTATGCGTATTGTCTATATCGGACCAAAAGTGATGAATCTTCGGACAGTGCCATAACAGGTGCATAAGAGTATCCACTTGCCCATTGTGACGTCAACAGTGAGGATCCCTTCCCGGCTTTCATTGGTCTATTCTCGGTGGGGTGTAATGCCAATAATGGGCTATCTTAAGGAACATTTATTTGCCTGCAGTTCTGCAAGAAGAGGCCCTGGCTCTGTGAATGATACCCTGCCATTCCTTAGGTGAGAACTCATGCTCGCTTTCCGTTTCCCACCTACGCTGTGCCAGTGTTTTGATGAGCTTTAAGGGTGCGAGGAGGAAAGCATTAAAGTCTGAGATTATGTGCTTATACGAGTAATGAGTGATGAGCCATTTCTCGAATTTCGTCAATGGCCTACTGGCGTGTGGGCGAACATGGGGCTGCAAGGTCCAGTGTCTAGATATTGCCAGTAGGTGTTAGGGGGCAAGTCATAATTGTAACAAAGTTGGGGGAAGTCCATCGGTCTGTCCACTCTCTTACAATTCGCTTCTTGCCACCTCCTATAAATGTTTCCCATCGCTACAGGGGGGAAGTCTGGGTTACTGATGAACAGAGTCAGGGGTGAGATACGCGTGGAAAGACATCTTGTCTCTTGTGCCCTGTCCCACACTCCCATCGTGGCTCTAGTGACCTGCGAGATGAAAACCCCTGCTGGACGGTGTCTCTTAGAGAGCCAAGACACCTTCCAGATGTGAAACCCTGTGACTGCCTGGACTATAAAGCACCAGCGTTTTTCAGAACTGGGCCTGTTCCGCTCTATCATATAACGTAGCTGGGCTGCTTGGTAATACCTTTGTAGGTGAGGAACCCCCAAGCCCCCATCGGTTTGTCTCAGGTCTGACTGGTTACGAGCCATGCGTGCCTTCTTGCCCCCCCCCCTCCCCCCCATAAAATCTTTTATGATATGCTGCAGTTTTTTTAATACCAGTGCTTGGTTGTAGCAGCAGGGTTTGCATGATGTATTGATGTATAGAATTCTGGGGAGCATGTTTATTTTGATGGCTGCTAATCTACTCAACCATGATAACATATGTTTTTTCCAGGAGGAAAGTTCTAATCTTGCTGTAATGCAGAGGGTGGAATAGTTCTCCTGAGAGGTGCATTCGGTCATGGGGAAAACTTGAAACCGTAGATAATTCACCCCTTGAGCAGCCCAACCAAAGGGAAACATATGCGCCAGGCGAGTTTGGTCCGTTTTAGGGATGCTCAAATGGAGGGCCTATGTTTTCTGCAGGTTTGTCTTAAAACCAGATACTTGCACGAATTCCACAATTTCAACTAGGAGAGTGGTCATGGAAGTGAATGGAAGTGTTAGTGTGAGCATAATACCATCCGCATAGAGTGAAACCTTGTGTTCCCTGTCGCCCATAGAATTCCAATTTTAGAGTTGTGCTGTTGGCTCCGTTCAGCAAAGGGCTCCATGTACAAGGCAAAAAGTAAGGGGGCAGGGGAAACCCTGTTGGGTACCCTGCAACATCTTAGATCAGACTACTGTGCCATTAGCTCTCACCCTAGCCTCTGGATACACATAATTACATAGTAACCCAGTGCCGAAATCTCTCCCACAGCCCGAATCTAGTGACAACTAGATGAAGCTATGGTCAGTGGACCCAATCAAAGGCCTTTTCGGCGTCCACTGACAAGAGCAGAGCAAGCTTTAGACAGCGTTGTGGTCTATCCAGGAGATTACATAGTTGCTTAGTGCCATCACTGCAGCTCCTCTCAGGAATGAACCCCGATTGAGCAGGGTCGATTAAACACTGCATAAATGGTGGCAGGCAGGAAGAGAGAATGGTATTGAAGCTCTTCAGATCCACATTCAACAGGAAAATAGGCCTGTATCAGGTGCAATGCGCTGGGTCTTTACCCAGTTTTGGGAGGACTGCAACCACGACCATCCACATGGAGGAAGTGAGATTCCCGGAGTCACTGAAAGAATTGTATAGATGTGTCAGGAGCGGGATAAGTATGGGCGCAAATGCCTTATAGAATTCTGAGCTGATCCCATCCTTCCCTGGGGCTTTGCCCATAGGTAGCTGTTGAATGGCTCGGAGGACCTTGTCCGAACATATATTCCCCTCCAATGTAGATGCTACACTTTCAGGAAGTGGGTCCACAGGGGTGAGTGTCACATAAGCCACAGAGTCAGCTTCACTAAGTGTCTCTGCAGTATAGGGGGTAGAATAACAACGCTCTAAAAATGCTGCAATTTGTTCATCCCCATATACCTGCTGCTCCAGCAGTCCCTCAATCTCGGTAACCCTTTGCTGAGAAATCTGGGCCCGGAGACGCTGCGCAAGGAGCCGACCAGCCCTATTGCTCCCTTCATAGAACCGCTGTTTTGTACATAAAAGAGCATATTGTGCTGAGTCTAGATCTATTGTCCTAAGCTGTTTCTGAGCCTCTATAAGTTTACACCTTGCTTGGAGGAAGCCATACATAAATGTACTCCCTCCAATTCTTTTACAGTCCCTTCCAGTTGCTCGTGTTTGGCCCGCCTATCTTTATTAAGCCTAGACCCAATTGCAATGAAATGACCTTCCACGACCGCCTTTCAGTTGGCCCACACCAGTGCAGTGGGCATGTTGTTTGTGTCGTTGGTTGCTGGAAAGGCCTGGATTGCTTATGTGATTTCAGAAATCTTAGCATCATATTTAAGTAACTTGTGGTTTAGACACCATGCCCATTGTCGGAGCGACCCTCCGGACACTCGCAGTGTGAGAATGATGAGCAAATTGTACGACAATACTGCCACACTGATCTTGGTTGATGGTGGGACGAGGGGATGTCAGAAAGAAATCTATACAGGCGTAAGTTTGGTGTGCCACGGAGAAGAATGTGTAGGCACTTGTAGGTGGGTTGTGCCATTGCCACACATCCACTAACCCCATGTATGCCAGCCACTTATGTATTGAATCCGAGAGCGCTTCAGATGTCCCCACCTCCTGTATGGACCAATCCAATAGTGGAATCCCCCACTATGTTAAACTCACCCCCTATCAATAAGTCTTAATCTGGGGGGATACCACCATACCCAGAGCGTACCTTTTGCTTTGGTCCCGAAGAAAAGAATTGACAATCAAACCAGCGGAATCTAAGACGTTTCTAATCTGATCATAATAAGTGGGTTTCTTGTGGCAAACAAATGTTGCATTTGGCCTCCCTAAGAAGGGAGAGAGGTGCCAGCTGCTTTGCAGGAGCATTAAGGCCCTGCACCTTGAGGCTCAATATTGTAAACATGAAGGTGGGTGAATGGCATAGTACCACTTACATAAGAATGGTGAGCCAACATTCTAAACACAACCGCTGGAGACATGAGAAGATGGGTATTGTGCTGTGGCCAGAAAGAAATTATTATCGAGTAAGGAAGAAAAGGACCCTTCAAGTCTTGAGTACTCTAATATCCCCGTTGAGAAGTTACACATAGCAATAATGGAGTACCCTGAACCTTAACAATAACAAAGCCCAATGAGTGTGGAGGCTGTAACCGCTGTGACTTAACCCTATTAATATAATGGAGCATTGGGAGATATTGCCTGATAAGGGGGACCACGCCTGAGAGGCCACCAAACCAAATCATAATGCATCATGTAGAGGATAACCCCAGTGGCGGAACCATAGAGCGCAGCAGGGTATAAAGGATACACAGAACTCCCCCCCCCGCCCCCCGGGAGCCAAGAAAGCAGTTAGCAAAGATCATGATGGGAAAATAGATTCACACAAAAAAGAACAAAAAGCCTCATAAGGAACATGAGAACAAGTACAATCCCATGTCTGGGAAACAATGTCACCATTGATGAAGGGTCCGTCTGCCAGGCGCTTAGTCATCTCCGCACCATGACGTTGAAGAGGGTGGGAGCCCCACCGTGTGAGAGCCATCGAGATATTGGGCACCAGAGACTCACAGCCTGGCCAAATATCGGGAAAACAGCACCTATAAGAACCAAACCTCCATCGGAGCCTGGCAGCTTTCAGCTAGGACCTCACACTCCGTCTGTGTTCGAGCCATCATCCCGCTGCTGAAGTTGTCTCAAAAATTCTTCTCGTTCTCTATGGCTTTCGGATGCAGAGGGCTTCACCAGCAACTCCTTCCCAGTTCAACGTCGGTGTCTCGATTCGGTGTCCTAATGTGTCGGGGATCTAGGCTACGATTGCTGAGATTCCACCTCAGAAGGTAAATCAAAGTCCAGCACAGAGTGTGCCTCCTCCAGGGTGCGAACTGCTTGCGTTTTTTGATTCCAGACAAACTGAAAGGATGGCCCCACCTGTAACAAGTTCCCTTCTCCCTGCAAAAAGGCAATGGCAGGCTTCAAGGATTTGTGTCGCTGTAGGGTGAGTGGTGAGAGATCTTGGAAAATGCTAACTTTGATCTCCTCAGAAGTTATAACTGGCAAGTCAGTTCCTTCTATTTGTAGGAGTGGAGGTATGTAAGAATATCATGTGGCTGCCCCGGGGTTGTCGGAGGGTGACCAGCTCTGTGAGTGGGGTCAAGAGGAATATCTTTATCACCTAAGACTGGAGCTACATGCTTGAAGACCCTCACCACATAGTCTTCCAGTTTCCCAGAGCCCGCCTGGTGAGGGACACCCTTGGTCCGCATATTGGAAAGTTGAGACCTGTTCTCCAAGTTTTCCAGGCGATACTGCATCTCTTCATTTTTTTGGGCAGTTCTAGTAGTTTGCTAGAATTGACATGGAGTTCTTCTTCTTGCCAATCACCAGATCACCTCAGGAAGTCCATTGATCCCACAGCTCACCTAGGTCCACCTTGACACTCTTGATATCCATAGCGACATTGCACCGAAGAGCTGCGATGTTGTCACGTAGCATGCCAAAGAGGTGCTCCAAACAAGTGCGGGTCACTGGTTCCTCTGATGTGTTGGCATCTGTGCCAGTACTTGCCTTTTGGGTGGAAGCTTGAGGCGATGTATCGGGGCACCCTTCTGCCTTTTTATTAGAAGATTTGCTGAGTAGGTCCTCGATAGAGGCCTCATTTTTGGAGCTCTTGTGAAAGGTTATCAATGGTTCATCTTCTAGTGCATCTGTTACTGCCTCATCTGTCAGCACAATGTCCTAATGTTTGTGAAAAAGTATTTCTGTTCTCATGTGCCTGGGTACTGTATGTGGTGAAAAACCTTGTCTTCTTGGTAGTAAAGTCAGGTATTCTAGTTCTATCTCCAAATAAAATCTCTTCAGGAAATTTAAAGTCTATTTCTTGACAGCTTCCCAAAATATCTTATTTGAATAACCTCTTGTTCTCAATCTGTTGAGCATTTTATCCCTGCATTGTATGTAGATAAACTTTCTGCTGCAGTTTCCTTGAGCATGGATACATTCTCAATATGGTTTACCATATATAAGCGAGGGAGGATTACTGTTGTATGCATGGAAGATTTAGTTTCCTGCCGTAGATTTTCTAAATAGAGACATTTTTCATTTTATTTTGCTTCATATCAAGTCTCCTATCCAGGAAGTCCATAGCGGTATAGCTGGAAATTGAAATACATTTCTGATTTAGATCACTATTTTTTAATACTTTATCGAAGCTGAGTGACCCCAGTTCAGAAAACTTCCATATAAGGATGAGGGTGTCAAGGTACCTGATCTCTCATTTGTGTATTCCTCCAGGGTGTCTGTCCAACCCGCTTGCCCCACCACCAGCCTAGGAAAAGATTTGCATAGTTGGGAGTGATGCAGGTGGCCATAGCTGTTGGGTGAAATTACCTATAATATTGGTTACTAAAAATAAGGATGTATGCAGTCAGGCAGATAAAAATCATTTCCAGCAAAATATATGTATGCTCCAATTGATTCAAGGCCCAACCTCCCAGAAAATGCCTACAGGCTCATCTGCAATCATCATGTCATATACTTGTGTAGAATGATTTAGCTCCCATGGTAAGTAAAGTGTAACCACTCTTCAAGGTAGTCCTGTATCTTATTTATAAATTTCTTGTCATTACTTGAATATAGTGGTAAGCACTGTACAAAGTGGAAACAGAAACGATCCACATATATGGATGTTTTTTTCCAACAAACTACCTTGAAAGGAGATATTATGTTTACCGGGTGGTCTAACTGGGTCCTTGTGAAATGTGGGTATTACATACAGTGTGGAGGTTATAGGTGTGTCATTCTTGGAAAACAGTGTTCCACCCAGTCTAAAAAGTTGTTGATTTTATCCAGTGAGTAAAGATCTCAAAATACCTATTCTTAAGATCCAATAATATTCTTTGGTAACTCTTTTATAATATTGGGTGTCGTCTAATTGTGTAAGGCCTTCTTCTAAATAGTGTAACCAAAGAGGGGGTACTATGGGCTTTTATACAGGTCCAGCATACGTGCCCAAAAGTAATCCAACAAGATAAGTATGCAGTTCCTACCGAGAAGAAGGGACAATAGGTTGGCTATATGTAAACCAATGTTCACTGAGCGAAGGGAGGAAAAAGGGGAATTCCTCCTCTCGGAATAAGTGCCCTCACACACCCAGCCAGCTAGGTGTCATACTTCATCATAGGGCTTGCTCCTCATCAGGTCGGCGCTGCAATACCTGACGGGCACCCTATGAGGGGCTCTTTGGCAGAGATCTTTTATTTCGTGCCGTTTTGGAGCAGTAGGTGTGAGGGACCTAAAAGTGCAGATGTGTGAGATGTGGGTCACTAGACAGTGTGTGGATTAAAACAGGAAATAGAAGTCCACTCAAACTTTTTAAATGAAACTGGCTTCTAACCTGATTAAAAAGGATGTGGCACACCCCTGTCTCAATGTTGCAGGATATTGCGCGCTATCTGGGGGTCAACATGTTTCTTGCCCTCTTGTCAAGGTTGATGGCAATTCTTCAGGACCAAAGCTAACAGTGTAATCTACACTACTTATGGTTGCCTAAGTGGGTAAGAACAGATAAACCACAAACAGCACCCTATGTGTGGTACTTGTAAATAGGTTCAGCCAACCTAAAGAAACAAAACACACTGGTTAAGTAGAGGTGGACGATAATCAGTTTCATGGTATTAGTTCACTAGAAAATTTTGCAAAAACTGTGCACATGAAGTTGCAATGGTGGAACATGCTGCAAACATGCATCACAAGGTCATAAATTGCTCGTGCATGAAAACGGCGATGGAAAATAGGTAAAAAACGAGTGTTGAGGAGCCTGTCCTCCTGTAGTAGCTGGAAGAAACAAAGACTCACCCTACTTGGGTTGCTGTCTCATAACATCGATTCCCGGCATGTAAAGGCACTCTGTAATGTAGTGTCATAAAAGAGGTGGGGGTCAAATGGGTAAGCAGTTAAAATCAAGGTACAATGAATCACAAGCACCCAACCGGCTATGTGGTTGTCAGGTTAAATTGCAAATCCAAAGCGGGGTT
Organism: Triturus cristatus; assembly: GCF_964204655.1. Taxonomy (NCBI): domain Eukaryota; kingdom Metazoa; phylum Chordata; class Amphibia; order Caudata; family Salamandridae; genus Triturus; species Triturus cristatus. Next base: position 566,443,003 of record NC_140590.1, read on the forward strand.
CACAAAGGAACCCCATCGGTATGTCATAAGCGCTTCATAGTACATATCAGATGTAGTGCGGGCTCTCAGTTTCCAGCAAAGAGGCAAATCATGCCTAAATAAGGTATTCATTATCTCCATATGGTGGGGTCGGGGTAACCGCAACATCTGATTTCCCATGATACAACCATGTCCATCCCAACACAGTTGTCCCTCGTGTAGCCGTTGTACTGTGTTACAACAAGCAAACACATACCAAGAGAGATGTGGTCATCGAATGAAAAGTGCATGCCCCAAAGTCAGTACTTATGTGCGTTCACCGCGAGACCATCGTGCTGTATACGATTGCAATACACCACGGGATTTGTTGAGTGTCAGAGTGCAAGGGGACTCTCCTAGCCAATCATCTGGTATTAGGACCGCTATTGCTGGGAGTGCGATGGTTAAAGAGAGACCCCATTCTTGTTGACAGAGTGTCATGCAGTGTATTGCTCAATCTGAGTACACATAGGGCAAGGCAGATGTTAGTACTCTATTGTCGTAAGTGCAACCTAGTATGTTTCTAAAGGACTGTTCATCCATTTATTGTACTCCAAGGGATGTTCTTGTTGAGCCCCTCTTTATATGTGGCCACTCGATGCACCCACCTCTGTTCAATCCTGAACAGTGTTGTTTTGTTCATTTCGGAGTGTGTTTCTGGAATGACCCAGCTTAGAGTGTCTGGTAGATGATGATATTGTTCAAAATGTGTACACATTCTGGTATTGGTTCTGTGGCACCTAATGTTAATCTGGTGCTCAGTGATGCGTGTCTTGACAGTTCTGGTGGTCATGCCAATGTAACGGAGGCCGCAAGGATAGGTGATCATATACACGCAGTTGGCAGTATTGCAATTTGTGTGCTTTCTCAGCTGCCATTTGGAAGAGTCAGAAAACACTATCTCCTTGGTTGGTTCTGTAAGGGGCAGACTACGGAAGAACCACACGGATAGTGTCCCGTTACCGGAGGTAGGTCCCGAAGGGGTCTTTGTGGGTTGATGTTCAGAGCCCTAGGTCTGGTATGTATCAGTAAATCTTTGAGGTTATTGGTTTGTTTGAAAGCAAACCTGGGAGTAGACAATTTAAGTGTCCCTGTGTTCTCGATGCCCCAGTGTTTCCTGATAATCTTCCTTATCCTGTTGGAATCTGGGGTGTATGTGGTGACACAAGTGAGGGCGTTCCCCGGTTCTTTATGTTGTATCTCTAGTAAGGCATCACAGTTGTTGTTTCTGGCCCTTTTCATGGAGAGTGCAACATTCCGTTTGGGGTATCCCCTTTTGCAGAGATAGTTAGCGAGGATGACTGCCTCTGATTTGAAGTGATCTAAGGAACTACAGTCCCTCCTGATTCGGAGAAATTGTCCGAAGGGTAAATTTTCTTTAAGGGCCCTTGTGTGGTGGCTACTGAAAAGTAGAAGACTGTTGCTGTCAGTTGGTTTCCTGTACAATGTAGTCCTGATTTCCCATTACGGAGTCTGAGGTTGAGGTCAAGGAAGGGGATTTCACTCTCTGAGATAGTACTAGTGAAGTTCACGTAAGGGTTAAGAGTATTTACCCATTGCCAAAATTCATCACATGTAGATCTATCACCATTCCAAAAAATGTAAATATCATCAATGAATCTCTTCCACAATGTCACACTGTTGTTGAAAGGGTTTGAGGCGTTGAAGATTACTCTCTCTTCAAACACGGCCATGTAAAGGCATGCAACACTGGGCACAAAGGTACTACCCATGGAAGTGCCCTGGGTGTGATGGTAAAGTTGCTTGTTGTATTCAAAGAAATTCTCCGTAAGGGCCAATGTCAACGGTGCGGGTGAGTCCCAGTCAATGTTACCCAGGGTATCTTCTATTACATCCAGGGTGGCACGTTGAGGGATGTTCGTATACATGGCCTCAACATCCAGGGTAACCAGTAGATTTATTTCCTCTGGATGTTGGACCTCCTCAGTGAGTCGAAGGACATCAGTGGTGTCTAGAAGAAAGGAAGTGGTTGTCAAAAGTGATCGCAGAACCTTGAGAGGGGTTCGAGAAGTGACCCAATCCCTGAGACGATAGATCTACTTGGGGCAGGCGTGGTACCCTTGTGAATCTTGGGTTAGATATAAAAGTAAGGCACTTTGGGGTACTTGGTAATAAGGAAATCTTCTTCCTTCTTACTGATCCACCCCTTTGTCTCCGCAGTGATAAGCATTGTTGAGATGATTATTGAGAGACGAGTGGTGGGGTTAACATCAATGTGAGTGTATTACTTTTGGGTTGTCAAGTTGTCTGCGACATTCAGTGTGGTAGTCAGTGGTGGACATGATCACTATAGCCCCACCCATGTCAGCTTGTTTGATGGTAATGCTTTGGTCATCAGCAAGGAACTTAATGGCCAGGTGTAGTACCTTCAGCTACATACTTCAGTACCGCTTGTTCAAAAGTTACTACTTCAACACTTTACCAGCACGTTACCCGCATCCCGTTTTAGGATCATTGTATCTCTCAACCGCACCTACTGATATGTCTACGTCCGTTTTCCATGACATTATCCACAGCGGTCTAGGGCATTTTGACGTGACGCTCGAGAACGTCACTTGGCACGCCCCTCAACCAATATGGCAGCCATGCGGAGCATGACCCAATGAGTTTGCGCTCTAGTTACCTCCCGTTCCCGGTAGTGTTTGGGGTAGGCCCACAGATGGTCTCGCAGTGAACGCACGTAAGTACTGACTTTGGGGGCATGCACTTTTCATTTGATGACCACATCTCTCTTGGTATGTATTTGCTTGTAACACGATACAATGGCTACACGAGGGACAGCTGTGTTGGGATGGACATGGTTGTATAATGGGCAATCAGATGTTGCTGCTACCCTGACCCATATGGAGATAATGAATACCTTATTCAGGCATGATTTGCCTCTTTGCTGGAAACAGAGAGGCCACATTACATCTGATATGTCCTATAAAGCGCTTATGGCATACCGATGGGGTTCCTTTGTGATCCCCGCTTTGGATTCGCAATTTAACCTGACAACCACATTGCTGGTTGGGGATTGGGTTTGGGGGCCTGTTGTGGGTCCCCTTGTGTTGGGTGAGGTGTTGTTGCACTGCATTTCCCTGCACTGCGTGCCTGCCACGAGGTGTAAGCAAATGCAAAACATGCATTTTTACGATTGCGGCAGGTGCTGCAGCCAGCAACACCTGCCACAATGGTAAACATGCACTATGTGACCGCCGCGGTGGCAGTCGCATCATGATTGCAAGTGCGGGACCGCCGCCATACACTCGGGCGGTACCAATTACCCCCTCGATGGCGGGGGGACTCCGGTCCACCTGCCATCGTAATCGGCCCCTTTGTTTGTGATTGAGGGAAATATTTGCAACAACCTTACAGACCTACTAAGAATCAAATGTGACTTACTTCTAAGTGGGGTCTCATACTGAACGATTAGCAAGAAGATTACTCTGATCTTGGAGAACAGAAGATAGAATTTAATGCAAGACCTCTTTATTATCAGCTACAACCAAATTGCAAGGGTGTCAATAAAAACTAACAAAAAAAGGGGGATACACCATAAGGGCCTTTTCTTCAATGACTAGGTCATATGCCACCAGCATTTACTAAATTTGGCGATCTTAATGAGTTGGCATTTATTTTTGAATATTCATCTCTCTACTAGAAATCATACCCTAAAAAGTTGCAAAGTTAGTCCATCTTTGTAAGGAAATTATGGAAATTAAAAATATCAATCCATAATTGTCTGTTAACAGGACACATGTCATTATTGATAACATCATGTCAAAAGAAATTCCATAAATGAGCAGTATGTAGACCATAAGAAACTTCCGTAACACTTCGCTGTGTTTCATTAAGCGAAATGATGAGCGATGCAAGACATCTGTTACACCCGCAGACAGAACTCAACAGACTTGGTTCCTTGAAGGCAGAGGTGTGATCATCTTGTTCCACATCAGCCGGAGGAATTCCCTGTCTGCTGCTCCCACGACCATGATAGAGTGTTGGCATCCTCACATCTGCTGTAGCCCTGAAGGGATTCCACTGGCCGCGGACTAACTCTCTGACTGGTCTAGTATATTGTGCTGAGAGTTCAGAAGGATTACAGTGGTACAGATGATAAAATATGTCAGTTTGATCAAGGGTAGGATGTCGGGCATTTAATCTCCCTTCTTACCATACAAAGACAATTCTATTTTCATGTGTGGTAATAGTTATATCCATTCCTAAACACAATGGCCAGCTCTCCAGTTTGTGCTGCCAGATTTTCCTTGTCCAAGCAGGTATTTGACCATGTTCTTGAGTAGGTATTTCCTGGGCTACATTTACATAAGGCCGTGTGGAACTGAGAATGATCCATTGCAATGCTTTTGATGACCCTTTTTGTCACATTTATCGCCCACCTTAGATACTTTTTGTCCTTGGTTTTTGCACCTTTTTTCTGCAGCTGTTTTTTTTCTGTTGGAACCAAGCTGGAATCTTTTTCTACTCTGGCTCAGATTAGTTTTGCTGTCTTGCTACTCTGCACTTATAAAGCGCTTCATTTTCTATCAATAAATATATACTCAAAGAGTTTTATCTTTCATTTGTGTCTTTTTCCTCCTAATAGGGGCCTCTTAAGAAGTCCCATGGCACCTTTCACATGTACGTTAAATAGGATGGCACTGTGACTATAGGGAGGAAGCACTCTTTTTTCTGGCAATCACGAAAGAAAGAATAGACATCATCACTGCCTCCAGTCCTTGACACCATCTTCGATTGGGAAATTGCCTATGCAGGATACTAGGACTTGGAGAAAATGACAGCCATCTTGGCTTGGTCTCATTTGGAAAACCTCTGACTTCCCAACTTTCAAAATAGATCTTTCCATGGCATCCCTGCTTAGGCTCGTCCCAGTTAAGGGAGCAAAGTTAAAGGTTCTTGCCTGCTTGCTCCTGATGTGGCTGCTTTTGCCCCAGGGGTCAATCATTATGGCATCTTCACACCAGAATCAGTTTTATAGTATGTGAAAACATATGGTGGGTGGAGAGGTCATAAAAGGCCATAAAGGGGTTTCACATCCACTGGCCACTTTGTTTTACAATGACCGGTAATGTATAGTGACATAGAAATAGGTTGCACTACTGGATATCGAGGCTAACAATATCGACATACAAGAATATCAAGGACAGAATATCGAGGGACAAAATATCGAAAGGTAAGTGGATATAGGGAACTATAGATTTACAATTCCCAACTCAACATCTACGTGCCTTGAAGATACATATATCTATCACCAAGGTACACATATGTGGAGTCAGGTATAGAAAATCTGTACTAACTTTATACTTATTCACCTTTCGATATTTTGGATTTTATATTATCTCCTCGATATTTGCGTGCCTCAATATTCTGGATCTGATATTCTGGGTAAATACCATAGAAATGATATTGCAAACTGCTACTAACCCCATTCTGTAACATCCTTCTGTGTAATATTTAGTACTCTTATGGTTATGCTATGAATACGATCTGATTTGTTTTTTCTCTACCTTGTCTCAACATTGATCTCCCACTATTATTTGCAGCCACATATGTTTTGTCTCCTAGATTAAATAGACTCAATATGTGATAAAAGTATTGTTATCATAGTCTCCTTGAATTGCTCTCCTGAAAACATGCCTAGATTTCTTTATTATTTATGTTATTGTTTGGTGTTTAGAAAGCGTGACTAGCAACCTTGTGGTAGCCTCATAGCACATATCCGTATCCCCACACTAAATCCAGCCTCTAATCTACGGTGTGATACTTTTCCTCCCTGACAAAATCAGAATCTGTAAAGTGTCAATTAATTATGTGCTTTGTTAAACTCAACTAAGATATTTCCTAATATTAGATCTTCTATGTTTTTCGGCCTACCCTTCAAATTTTAATCAGACTGTGATTTTCTTGTGCCGATAAGGCCATCTTTGCATCTCTGTATACATTAACTTACCTTCCCATTCCTCCCTCGCTCATGATGGCAAACAGTGCTAAAAAGATACATTTTCTCCACAAAATAATTCCTCAAGATGCAGATAATGCTACAGCGGAAATGATATCCAAGAATGCTGGAAACACCATCCAGCAGAATGCCTTTGTCAGTTCCCAAGTCCCTAATTGCTGATAGTATCATAGTCTCAGTCATGGCTTTATCAAAACTGACCTCCTCTTCAACTTTTTGAAAGACCTTAAATGTAATGATACTTCAACCCTTCTCCTACACTTTTCAATCATACTTCTTCCAATGCCACCGATGATAACAGTGACACCCAGTTAGTGACCAACATCGTATACATCTCCCCAGCACACGCAATTCTATAACATTTTCATTTCTGCTGTTTTACACATATAAAAGAAAGCACATCAAGTCAGGAAATCAGTTTCTTCTTATTTCTCATCCGAGTTGTTTAATGAGTGTGATCTTTCCAAGCCAAAGCCAACACGTGTTTCGTCGCCTCAGTATTTTTGTACACGCGACTTGTTCACGGCTAGGTAGGAAATAAATGCATAAAAGCTAAAATTACTTATACGTATGCATCCATTTGTATAACACAAATGTGCACCCAGGGTAAAGACAACACCATTAAAAATGTGATGGCCACATCCTTTCACCTACACAATCTGTGTTCATACACATCTACATTTTACATGATGTGACATGTGTGTCCTGAACATCTATGATGCACATAATTAAAATCAGCATCTTTAAGAAAGCAAAACACAGTGAACGTGACATCATGAAATTATGTGAACGTATCTAGTTCTATATGTAGTTAAGAAGGCAAGCCACCTATACCATCTCCGTGTCACCCAGTGACAGAAACAAAGTCTCCAAATTGTGAATTGAGAGAAACTCTCTAGTGTCACAACCTATGAAAATTACTCCATAGAATGGTGAACAAACTAACCTGAGTAGAGTGACTGAATGGTAGTCTGAAAAAATAAGAAAGAACATCTAAGTTCAGAAAAGGTCAACAAAATGTCCATTTATAGCAAGTCTGCACTGCACGATAAACACAAAAACCCATGAGACTACTACAATACATACATGTAGTGTGGTGATAATTCCATGCCACACTGATCCTGTGGCATGAGGTATAGTCTCAAACTTCAGGGCAAATGATAATGTACCCAATATCCTCCTGGTACTCGTGTTATGCAATCTGTGGACGATATAAATTATAGAAGACTAGTCTAAGAATGGGATTTTACTGAGTTCATGTAAAACAAAAAGGGCACAAGGCAATACTATTCACGCCTGCATGAAACGCCACTAAATTCATTATGTGCCGCCAAAGCCTACCCGTCAAGGCGCCGATCCGCGTCCCCGTACCTCACGCCATCCCTCCTGACTTACGAGAGCCGGCGTTCATCGCAAAGTGCTCTATTTGAAGTGAAAAATCCCAGAGACAGCGTAAGAAGTATATGTAAGAACGTCTACGGTAAACAATCCCGCCATCTTGAAAGTTACGATAATACTATCAAAGTGAACATAGCTGGAACACCTAATGAGTAGCATTATTTTCTATGTGAACCTCACAAAGCCACAAACACATCCATCCTATACGTGCATATGTGTGTAAGGCACATAACTGAAACCAAGTGTTATTTAACTTATTACATGAAGCTGAAGTGGGACTACGTCCCGATTGCAGCGGCCATCTTCACACCAGAATCAGTTTTATAGTATGTGAAAACATATGGTGGGTGGAGAGGTCATAAAAGGCCATAAAGGAGTTTCACATCCACTGACCACTTTGTTTTGCAATGACCGGTAATGTATAGTGACATAGAAATAGGTTGTACTACTGGATATCGAGGCTAACAATATCGACATACAAGAATATCAAGGACAGAATATCGAGGGACAAAATATCGAAAGGTAAGTGGATATAGGGAACTATAGATTTACAATTCCCAACTCAACATCTATGTGCCTTGAAGATACATATATCTATCACCAAGGTACACATATGTGGAGTCAGGTATAGAAAATCTGTACTAACTTTATACTTATTCACCTTTCGATATTTTGGATTTTATATTATCTCCTCGATATTTGCGTGCCTCAATATTCTGGATCTGATATTCTGGGTGAATACCATAGAAATGATATTGCAAACTGCTACTAACCCCATTCTGTAACATCCTTATGTGTAATATTTAGTACTCTTATGGTTATGCTATGAATAAGATCTGATTTGTTTTTTGTCTACCTTGTCTCAACATTGATCTCCCACTATTATTTGCAGCCACATATGTTTTGCCTCCTAGATTAAATAGACTCAATATGTGATAAAAGTATTGTTATCATAGTCTCCTTGAATTTCTCTCCTGAAAACATGCCTAGATTTCTTTTTTTATTTATGTTATTGTTTGGTGTTTAGAAAGCGTGACTAGCAACCTTGTGGTAGCCTCATAGCACAAATCCGTATCACCACACTAAATCCAGCCTCTGATCTTCGGTGTGATACTTTTCCTCCCTGACAAAATCAGAATCTGTAAAGTGTCAATTAATTATGTGCTTTGTTAAATTCAACTAAGATATATTTCCTAATATTAGATCCTCTATGTTTTGGGCCTACCCTTCAAATTTTAATCAGACTGTGATTTTCTTGTGCCGATAAGGCCATCCTTGCATCTCTGTATACATTAACTTACCTTCCCATTCCTCCCTCGCTCATGATGGCAAACAGTGCTAAAAAGATACATATTCTCCACAAAATAATTCCTCAAGATGCAGATAATGCTACAGCGGAAATGATATCCAAGAATGCTGGAAACACCATCCAGCAGAATGCCTTGGTCAGTTCCCAAGTCCCTAATTGCTGATAGTATCATAGTCTCAGTCATGGCTTTATCAAAACTGACCTCCTCTTCAACTTTTTGAAAGACCTTAAATGTAATGATACTTCAACCCTTCTCCTACACTTTTCAATCATACTTCTTCCAATGCCACCGATGATAACAGTGACACCCAGTCAGTGACCAACATCACCAATGACCACCAGTAAGTGACCAATGCTAAATATGATGAGAATTATCCTCGCATCTGTGCCTCTACAAATCCTGTTACAAGTAAATTAGCCTCTTCAACACTCACAGACACAGCAAAACCATCACACGCCTTAATTCTTCCCTCCAAATCCTGAGCTTCGCGGAATCCATGTATCCACTCCTGCAATAACTCACACTATCCTTGTTGTAAACCACTTATGCCCTTTTTAAACCAATTACTATTACCTTCCTGTACCCCATCCCTTTCCAATTACCAACACTGTTAAGACTCTCCCTATCTGCCACTCCCTTCACCCTTAAAGGATTAATGTAAACATAAGTTTGTAGTAGTGCACTAAATGCTTTCTTCAACTGATGGCTACATTCAATTCATGATGCTATACTCAAGTTGCAAAGCCCAGTCACCTAGTTGAAGAACATGTTTTTCCCAACCCCATTCTCACGCTCTAATATTACTTACTTTCTACTCTCAACTGGGGTACCTCACACTATGATGAGCTTCACCCTGAAATACTTATTTCTATAATGAACAAAAGGAACACACACACCAGTCTTCCCCTTATTTCCCCTCTCTGCCTTAGCCAGGGAACTAAATACACACCAATTGAAGCCCCTATTTGAAATCCCCACACCAGAATCTTTTGACAGAAACTCTCTCCCCACTCCCACATCACCAAAACTGGAATTCGGAGACTAAATCATAAATCGATATGCACAAATAACTTGATTAGTATAACTCTCAAATATACAACCTTGACCTGCTCGCGCTCGCAGAAACATGATCCACGCCCTCATCCATGGGTCTCCTTGGTTTCCTTCTGTCTCCCAACTACAAGATAATCGACCCAGGCAGAACTGATAAAACAGGTGGTGGAGTAGTCATTATCTGTAGAGAATCATCATCCTGCACATTCTCACTCAGCTGAAACCTCCCACTCTCTTTCTGTTGATATTGGTACCCAAACCAGCTAAAGCTAAAATACATATAGTTTATTCGCCCACCTCCCCTAGCAGGAAAAAACTGTAGAAGAATTTATGGATTTAATGACAACTCTGGTACTAACAGCCTGTGGGCCCGATTCACAGAACTAACTTAAGACAAAATCCTAAACTTACTACCATTTTGGTATTCACAGAAGGCACTTACTCATTTTGGTATTCACAGAAGGCACTTACTCATTTCGGTATTCACAGAAGTTAGGAGTCCTAACTTTAGGACTCCTAAATGCCTTCTGTGAATACCGAAAGTCTTAAAATTAGGATTTTTCTCAATTTAGTAGTCCTAAATTTAGGACTCCTAACTTTAGGACTCCTAAATGCCTTCTGTGAATACCGAACGCCTTAAAATTAGGATTTTTCTCAATTTAGTAGTCCTAAATTTAGACTTAGGACTACTAAATTGAGAAAAATCCTAATTTTAAGACTTTCGGTATTCACAGAAGGCATTTAGGAGTCCTAAAGTTAGGAGTCCTAACTATACTACTACTAAACTGAGAAAAATCCTAATTTTAAGACTTTCGGTATTCACAGAAGGCATTTAGGAGTCCTAAAGTTAGGACTCCTAACTTCTGTGAATACCGAAATGAGTAAGTGCCTTCTGTGAATACCAAAATGAGTAAGTGCCTTCTGTGAATACCAAAATGGTAGTAAGTTTAGGATTTTGTCTTAAGTTAGTTCTGTGAATCGGGCCCTGTAAGCTTATCTTTCAGAGAGATTTTAACCTCTCTTGGAGCAAGCTGACAGACACTCATACAAGTAAATTTCCATCTCCAGTAGGATGCCCTAACACAAAACTGCAACTTTCCTACCCATGAACCAGGTGCAGCTTTGAGTTCATTCTTTCTAAGCCTTGTGCATGTTGGCTGGTCATAGCACTGCCTCATCCTCTTCAACACTCATGAGCTTTCCGTCCTGTGGAGCTAAGAGTGAAAAGGTATTAACAAGAGTGAGAGATGTAAAAGGCATTGATCATAATAAACTGATACTATGATCCGCTCTCGCACACTGGATAGACCTCCCTCTATTACTCCCAATTAACTAATCAAGCAATACCACCATACGATATGCGCTATATTTAATACTCTTGCTGCAGCCAAAGGTAAATACAAACGTAGAATTAAAAAAAATCCAGCTGACTGGGTCAATAATGAGAGTAACAGTAAAGAGAAATATCTTATGTGCCCATGAGAGGAGATGGAGAAAACCTCCAGCTCCCTTTACACTCACATTCTTCCTTAAGGAAAGAAAAGTCCTCTTTTTTAGTTTCATGCTTAAAAATTCTAAAAACAGGCAAAGAGAGCTAAATAAAATGCTACATGATCAAGGCTTTGTAAAATGGCACATGACCAGAACTTTATAAAATGGTGCATCACCACATTCTTGAAGCCACAAATCCTACCTAAAGTTTTTAACTGCAATGACCTAGCCAAACCTTTACACAAAACATTCAGAAGATTAGAGATGACATTGGCCACTTGGGACTCCAACCAGAACCTGATAATTCCTCTCACCAGAAAAGTACCATCAGCTTCATGAACCTCCCTTCAGCATTTGACTTGCAAAGACCATTGCAAGTACTATGCAGTTGCACCTACTCAGCTCATGCACTGCCTCCTTCCCCTGCCAAGGAATATGTTGATGTTTTCCTGGCGCAAACGGCCGTAAATGATAAAAAAAAATTCAAGGCTCTTTTCCAGATGCACTAAAAGTGTACCAAGTTCATCCGCTATGAAAAAAAAAATAACACTGATGCTGACAATCATGAAATCTACAGAATGTTACTTGGCTACCCTTCCTGGCTAGAGTCAGATAGAAATGTGTAGTTACCAAGGTGAAAACATATATCAGAAAATCAGTTAATGAGACTGCCTCAGTCTGCGTTTAGACGGGGAGAGGATGTGGCCTAATGGCTAGAGCAGTCGACTGTGAAGCTTTGGAACTTGGTTCGAGTCTCAGCAATGGATGCTCAACATCCTGTGATTCTGGGCAGATCACTTAATCTCCCCAAGCCTAACAAAATACCCGTCTGTAATGCAACTGGTGCTTATGTAAAGCACTCTGATACCTTCGGGTCAGGTTCACTGTATATAAAACTCCCCCCAAAAAATCTTTTGACAGCACAGAAACCTCCATGCTCAAGATCATAGATGACTCCTTGCAGATCTTTAATGAAAGCAAATACTGCATGCTGCTACTTCTTGTCCGATCTACAGCTTTTAATACCATCGACCACAACATTCTCCTACACACTGCATGCAATATATTGCACACAGAATGCACTGCACTGAAATGGTCAAAGCATACCTAACAGAGCTGAATACATTAAAACAGGTGATGCTTTATATGTCCCACAGTCTTTCCAGCTGGAATCTCACAAGGTTCTCTCCTAGTGCCCAGTATTATTTAACTTATTATTGAGCCACTGGGCCAGATATTCTCCAAGGCAGACAATCACTTCCACCACTAAGCAGATGGTACACAGCTGTACCTCATCGCTGATAGCACAGATGACATATACACTCTAAACTGGTGCCTACTCAGAATTAGCTCATATGATGTCCCAGATGAAACTTAAACTTTACCTTAAAAAGCAGAGTGGCTTATTTACAAGCCCCTTGCGCCACCAGTGCGTCACTTTTTGTGACACACCTGCGGAGCAACCTGCTGCCCCATATTTACAAGTACAAGTAAAGTCACCCTGCATGGCTTTTCTTGTCCTTGTAAATATGACCACTTGTCATGCAACACTTTGTGTGAAAGGGGCGTGACATAGGTGTTACTGTGGGTGATCCCATGCAACGCCCATGTATTCTGCCGTATTTCCAGATTTATGAGAATTCGTAAACCTGGCAATGCGTCAGAATGCTACGCCACCCCAGGGGAGGCAAAGCGAGGCACAACGAGGAGAAATGCTTACAATTCTCCTCATTTATTCCTCTTTCTATGCGTGCTGCATTCTGCAGCACACATAGAACGAGGAAATCACCACTTGTGATTGTTTATGTGCAGAAAGGTGTTCCTTCCTGTACATAAACAATCATTGAAAAAAATTATGTTTTTCCACTTCTATGTGTGCTGCATTAGGCAGCACACATAGAAGTTTAAAAACACCATTTCAGATTGTTTATGTGCAGGAAGGGATACCTTCCTGTACAAAAACAATCATCCCCCTGATGCAGGCACCCTTGCACCAAATAAAAAATTGTCACTTCACATCAGCAGCCAAAGGATACAACTCAATAACAAGGTAAGACTGAAAAGCCATCAAATGACGGAGCAGAAAGTTGAGATAGACCAGAAAGTCTGTGAATCATGGACAAGGGATTGTCACAAAGCCCACTCACTCTAAGTTTATTTTAGGTACATTAGGGGTCTCTGCCAACAAATGCCTTGAGTCGAGAGTGAGACCTCAAAAGGGCACAAGAGCGACCCAAGACACTATAGGATGATCATTATAGCTACAGAGTGCAAATGTTTAAACTTTTTTCCTAATACACTTAACTGACTGGATAAAGGAAAAGAAAATTCCGAATTGGTCCTAAGGCGGCTCCAGAGCTGGCTCTTAAACCAATGATAACATAATTGCACTCATTGCATAGTTGATTTAAGCCAGATATATGTCTGTATTGCTTTTATCTTGAAATAGCAGTGCTTTTGATAATCTTGAGCACTTTACTTTGTGAGCTAAACAAAAGGGGTTCAGCATCGATAGTTACATTCTCTAGTTAACCATGGGCCTTCTGATATGCATGTGGGCAAGAACACAGTGCTATCCAGAAACATCTCCCTTAAGATTGGGCTCCGTCAAGGTTTTGTATTTTCTTCAAAACTATCACATAAATCCAGACCTACATAGAAAATGTCAGAAAGTACACTGCTTTACCAGACTGGGTGGCAGACCATTTAGCATGGTAGCCTATGCAAATGAACTTGGGGTAATTTAACATTGGCCAGGGAGCTTACCAGCATGCCTGGTCAGCGGAGGCTATGGCCTCCGTTCCCTTTGCAGGTCACAACCCACCCAATGTAGAGATCCTGCCTTCTTGGCGGGGATCTATAAAGCCTTCCGTTCAGCAGGCAGTGCTGTAGCTGTACTGAAGATGGAGAACTTTGTCAAACCTATGTTAGGGCACAATAATTGAATTCCATGTGTGGTCCTTGGTACAAAGTTTCCCCCTCCTCTAAATGTTCTGAGGAACCACTAGGTTGGTAGACAATGCAGTTGCCATTTTTCGGCTGATGTACTGCATATGCCAAACTTTAAATGGCGATCTGGGTCCCTATTAGGTACAGGGTACAGTTTCCCTATTTGTGCAACGGCGCAACTTCAAGCAGGTGTGCCGGACATAAACAGGGAAAGTGCGCCCTATTAGGTTGAATGCACTGCCTTCAGGACAGCCGTGAACTCGTGCTGTCCTGGGGACAGCACATTCATATGAAATACGGAGCGGCTGCTTCAAAGCCGCTCTGTGTTTCACTGTGCAGGCGGCACCTGCCTGCACTTTGAAGAGGGGTGAGAGATCCCTTTGAGGGCAAGAGCAGTAGGTTGCCTGCAAGAGCATTTCTGGGGGGTCCATAGGACCTACCTTGATTTCCTTCAGAGGGCTGCCATCAAGGGTCACATTGACAGTGTGCCCCCTTTCTGTGGTGCACTATCTTTGCACCTCCTGACAGCTTCTTTAGCTTTGCTCCCACTTCTATAATATGGCATGGAAGCAGAAGGAAAGAGATTCCCTGATTTGCATGGGGCAATGCCTCTATGCAAGTGAGGGAACGCCCTCTTGAGATAGCGCTGGTGCAACATGTGCAGCAGCTCTAATTGCATTACAGAAAGGGCTGCACAAGCATCTGCGGCCCCTTCTGTAACACCAAAGGGCCCCAGGGCACACAAACCAGGCACAAATGCCATGTGTGCCCCCAGGGCACTTCTGTAGTGCAGGGCCTGGTGCTGTTTAATACCACCCTAATTTGGCTACAAAAGCTGCTAACTGTACTAGTACTCAAAAAACTGAATCTTTTAACAGTGTTTCTAAGCAAAGACAAAGATAATGAACTTTGGCAAAACCAATAAAAAGTTCAAATGGTTTATTTGGAGGGGGTATCAGTAAACCGGCCACACATAATGATTATTTGGGATGAACCTTTGACTACAAACTACCTTCACGGCCCAAAATAAAAATCTATAATTGTCTGAAAACAGAGGGTGGCTTCCATAATTTCTAAGGCTTCTACAGAATAGTTTCTCCAATTCCTGGACTTCTGGGCCCGTATTACCCATAAGGACGCAAACAGGGAATGTGCGTCCTATTGTGGTGAATGCACTTCTCCCAGGGCAGCTGCGAACTCGCGCTGCCCCGGGGGCAGCGCTTTCAAGTGAAATACGGAGCAGCTGCTTCAAAGCTGTTGCATGTTTTATTGTGCAGGCGCAACCCGCCTACACTTTCGAGTGGGTAAAGAGATCCCCATGCAGGTGGGTACAGTGGGGTGCCTGCACCCACCTGCATGGGGATATCTGGGGTGCCCATGGGACCCCCTTTTTCCCCTCCAGACGGCTGGCTTTAGGAGATGCACTGAAAGCACGCCACCTTTTTGTGGCGCACTTTCAGTGCCCCTCCTAAAGGCATGTTTGTCTCTGCGCCCGCGTCCATGATAAAAAACAAAGCAAAAGAGGGCTGTAGCAGGATTGATTATAAGAACTTGTTAATGCAAAAAATAAGGTATTTATCATCAATGCACGAATAATTGGCTGAATACATTAAAAAAACCATGCATCATCGTTGCAACAAAATCCTTCTATAAACATAATTCCAAATGGTGATGGTCATTTTCCAAATTTTCAATTCTGAACCAACAAAAGATAATCCGCTTAAGGAGAAGACTGCATACAAAGGGTATGTGTCCAGCATCACTAAAGAAGGAAAGCAGCGGTCCACAATCCAATTGATTCTTCTAAATCTTTGTAGTCTACTTCTTCGGATCTGTATAGGTGATGCGTGTCGACCTATTTGTTGAATCGCTCCTCAGGACAAATCAAGGCATGTGCAAACACAGACATATGTGGTCATCCAATCTGCAGACAAAAGTTCTCAGGTTTCCCTTTTTTTTGCATGTGCACTGTTGGTATGTCCTTACTTATTTGGCACAAGAGCTGAATGAATCAGCAAAACCCACCAATAATGAGGTAACGCCCCCATGCAAATAAGGGAACCCTCTCTTGAGATAGCGCTGGCGCTACATGGACGCCAGCGTTTTCTGCTTTACAGCAGGAGCAGCACAAGCATCTGCGGCTCATTCTGTAATACCAAAGTGCACCGGAGGCGCACAAAGTGGGCAAACATGCCCGTTGCACCCTCTGGGCACTTTCTATAATACAATCCCTGATGTTTAGAGTTGATTTGATTCTATTTTGTGTTATGGTTCTGTAGGTTTCCGATGGACTTTAAATATACACCTAACTGTAACAGAAGCAGTCTTCAATTTAGAAAAAATATACCTGACCGTTGCTAGTCAGGTTGATGAAAGTGTTTTCAATTATTTTTAACATTTGAATTAGCAAAGCTTCCTGATGAAGTTTCTATTTAAATGTTAAGTTGAAATGAGATTATAGTAAATAAATTGAATCCTGTTACAATTTTTCACAAAAAAAACATAATTTGATTCAGAAATGAAAGAAATTTGCACTTAATAGGTTCAATAATATGGTTTGTGATCAGAGATGGCTGTTGAATTTTTTTCATGACGGAGGAGTAGCCCGATGGTGAAGCATGCCACTTAGGTTGGTGGGCGAGGGTTTTGTGCAGCCAACACCTTCTTATCATCAAGCATATCCAGACAAACCTTCTACTCCAGCATCTGGATTGTTCATTTTATTTGGTAGAATTTTTACGATGACATGCAAAAGGCTCAGAGAAGTAAACCTGGATGTGAAGTAAGCTTGTCTTATATTTATTGGCCAGCACAACACTATCAACTTTTCTCCAGTCACACATCAGGCAAATATAACGTCATTTTCAGTTGCACTGTGCTCGTTATGTCACAACATGCTCTGAACAAGGCAGACATTGTAAGGTGGATTATTCTCATCTAAGTGGGCTGGAGGATGAAGACATCTCCCATTATTCGTGCAACTGGTCAGTATTAGGAAGGCAGAGGCGCATTTACTTGAAAATGATAACTTGGTACAAGGCTGCGTAAAATTGGTTTCATGGAACATAGCCGGCCTAAAAAACAAACTGCATACTCCAGAGTGGGCTGCATATATGGCAAAATTTGATATTTGCCTAATGCAAGAGACCTGGGCATTGGAAGAGAACTTTAGCCCGATTTTTGCTCATTATGACATTTTGGCAATGTCCACAGGCAAAGGCCGTCCATCTGGTGGATTATCAATCTGGATAGGTACACATTTGGGAATCCAGGCAATGCAAATACCAACAAAATCCCTGGACCTCCAATGTGTCTTACTAAAACCTCCAAATAACCCACCAGTAGCACTAATAAATGTTTATTCAAGACCAACTAGAAACGGCAAAGAATCAGACACAATCAATGATTTGGCCTCATTTATTCTAGGGCTAGACCCTTCTATTGCTATAATTCTTGGTGGGGATTTCAACTGCCAATTTGAACCGCTGGGTGGTGTCGAACTGGGCGACCAGGATGAAGTAGATGTGCTATGGCACATCCCAGACCCCGATATTGCCCCAGTTAGAGCCTGGACACCTTTGGTGTTACAAGTAAAATCCCTTTCCCTTGCAACGTCCTTGCGGGCGTGCAATGGGAGAGTGGATCCTGACCGCCCAGCAACAGGAACATTCAATCGGGCTAATAGGGTATCCATCATCGATTATGTAATGGTAGAAGCCAAAAACTGGGACAAGCTGAAGGATTTTAGAATAGAAAAAAGACAGGACAGTGATCATAATGCCCTGGTCTTAACCTTGAAGCCAGGGTCTTTCGGGCTAAAAAATTCTGAGACCAAATTTCCTATGGCAATGCCCCCCCTCGTCGTATTAACTAATAATAGAAGGAGGGTGAAATGGCCCCACCTGGCAAAGTCACCCTTACAGCTTGCAAAAATCTACCAAACCGTAACACCCTTTATATCCCAGATGGCTGTTGCAACCGGGCATCTACAGGTATTGGAAACACACAAACAACTAGTTACGACGCTGGGAGATGTTTTTTACCCTGTAGTCAGAGTCAAGAGGTGTGCGCCGAAAACCCATCCTTGGTATAACGGCGCCTGTAGGAAATCAAAAAAGGAGCTTCTTGCAGCAATTAAATCAAAAAATACATTGAATATCAGGGCTACTAGGCAGACATATAAGAAGGAATTGGCCAGGGGTAGGATGGAATGGGAAGAAGAGAGGTGGGAAAAATTGAGGGACGCCCTAGTGTCAAAGGACGCCAAACTTTTCTGGGCACTGGTAAATTCTACCACGAGAGATAGTGGGGAATCTTTTCTACCAAATATTGCTTCCTCAGTGTGGGAAACACACTTTGCCACATTGTATACCTCTCCTTCGGCTGTCATATTGGAACACCCGAATAGGGATATGGCAATGCAACCAGATGACCTCCTCTGTACTCCACTGGGCCTAGACCTCCCACACGAGTGTCGATCGTGTGGGACCTCGGACGGTGGGGATCAGACAGGCCACCTGGACACCAGGGTGAGGCTGGCTCCTGGAAGTGTCGAGAGCATTTCAATTAAGGAAGTTGAATCTGCAATTGCTAGACAGCTTCCCAATAAAGCACCAGGCCTCGATAAGGTGCCAGGTGATCTTTTTCGTTCCCAACCCAAAATTTGGGCACCGTACTTAGCCGTACTGTTTAATGCAGTTTTGCTAGGAGCCAAACTGCCAGATACCTGGGCAGGGGCCGAGATTGTTCCTATTTTTAAAAAAGGCTGCCCCTTAAACTATAGGCCGATAAGCCTTCTGGACACTACTCAGAAACTCATGGGCCGGATCATTCTGGATAGAATACTTGGGTGGGCGGATGAGAATGAAATAATAACTACCCTCCAGGCTGGGTTCAGATCGGGGATTTCGACCCTGGACCAGCTTTTTAGGCTACAGGTCCTGGTTTGGAAGACTGTAAGTGTTGAGGGTGGTAGCCTCTACTTGGTCTTCGTAGATCTACGGGCCGCTTTTGATCTTGTGCCCAGGGAAAATCTATGGAGGGTTCTGAAAGAACTAAACCTTCCGCCCTACCTACTAGATGTCCTGAAACGTTTCCACAAAGGGAACTATGCCCAGGTACGATGTGGGAAGAATGGAGAACTATCGGACCGTTTTCCTGTTACTAGAGGAGTACGGCAGGGCTGCGCCCTGGCTCCCACGCTTTTTAGCCTCTATATAAATGGTCTGGTGGGTGAGCTAGATACTGTCAGGGATAGCGATGTTCCTCGGCTGACATCTGGACGGGTGCCCGCTTTGATGTTCGCAGACGACACCTTATTGTTGTCTCGAACTTCTACAGGCATCCAGAGGGTATTGGACGGTTTTGTATCATTTTGCGATTCGCGGGGACTTGAGATCAACCTAGAAAAGACGAAGTTCATGATCTTCGGCCCCCCGAAGCGCACCCGCCCCTGACCAGTTTTAAATGGTATCCCACTCGAAAGGGTCAGAACTTTTGTATATCTGGGTGTTACCCTGACTGAAGATTTCAGCTGGGGCCCCCAGGTAGTCAAATCTGCCCTGAGGCTTACACAGACAGTGGGAGGTATCAATAAGTTTCAGAGGAAAACCCAATTTAAACCAGTCTCGCCAGGTCTTGAAATGGATGGTGCCCAAGCTAGACCCGCCGCAATGTACGGCGCAGAGCTCTGGGGTCATACTCGTACATTGACCCTTTCTAAGGTTGAACATACATTTATTAGGAACCTGCTAGGGCTTCCCCAGAGCACTCCGCTCATACCCTTGAGACTAGACCTAGGTTTAGAGCCTATCTCTGAACTCTTATCAAGCCGACCTCTCCTGTATTGGAGAAGGCTGTGGACAGCACCTGAACTCGGTGACTATAGAGCTGAGTTCTCTGCAATCTGGGATCAGTTGAAGAGCAGAAATATACCCTGGCTATCCCATATTAAAGCTGTAGTATATCAGATAGGCCTGCCCCAACTATGGGAGACCCCCGAGAAAAGTTGCACAGCGGTACGGAGAACGGAGCTGTTGGCCCTACTTAGACAGTATAATCTAGCTCGGTTACACCGCTCACCATTTATGGGCAGGTTGACCACAGAATTCCTACAAATAAAATTGGTGCCCAGGAGGGAGGAGTTTTTAGATTCGATCCAACCCCCTATGGCAAAAAAGCTATATACACAATTAAGGTATGGTTGCCTCCCAATTGGGGCATTGACTTGCAAATGGGCTGGAAGAGGTGAGGGGATCTGCCCAGTTTGTAATGAAAGTAAAGAAGATGTAGTTCACGTTCTATTCTTCTGCCCTGCCTACAATGGAATACGTAGATCTTGGCTGGTGCCACTGTGTAGAAATCTGGGCCTAAAACAATGTGCCCAAGCTTGTAGGATTTTAAGTTAGGACACCTCACCCCCCATCGTGTTCTCTGTCTCCCGTTTTTTACATGGCATGTGGCGGAGGAGGTCTGCCCTGATTAATTAATTGTTCTTAATATTGGCGAACTGAATTGTTCATTATGTCTTTCTTGATAACTTCTGTTTAATAACTTCTTATTCGCCTAGCCTGTAGCCGAGATGGCCGCCTAGCTCTTCGGCTCCGCCGACCCTTTCGCCCTTCGTCGATATCCTGGCAAGAATCCTGCGCCTCCGAGCCCTACGCTGACCTGCGCCACGTCCCTGACCACGATACTTTGACTCCGGTCGAAAACGGAGCTGCCCCGGCGGAGTTGGGCCCCGGTTTCCATTCCGGCCTTCCAAGCGGTCGCAGCCGGGCCATTGTTTAGTGGGGACGGCCGGCGGCGACAACGATAGCAGCGGCCGCTGTGGAGAGGGAGGAGCCGGTACACCGGACCTGGAGCGCGGCGCTGGGATTCTCACAGCAGCCTTTTTCATGCTCGGCTGCCCAGCGCGCCCCGCTCGCAACATTGTATCCAGCTCCCGTATACTGTATCCCGGCCCAGCTGGGAGAGGGCCGGGATCGCTTCTTTGTTGCAGCCTACAGCAGCGGACGCCATCTTCCGCATCGGAAGCCCTGGTCTCGCCGGTGGGTTTCCCTGCACCACAGATTCCCCTGTCCTTGAAGCCTTCCACGACCGGCTGCCTCCACGTTTCCTGCACCACCGGGGCCCCGCAGAGAGCTTATCACCTTCCAGATACTGATGGTTGGTGAAGGGGGATTGCTTCCCGGGGCGCTCGATGGTTGCTTGCCTAAGATGGCGGACGCAACAGCACCCTCCATTCTTGATCCACCGCTGGGGCTTCGCGACATCCTGGCAGCACTGGAGGACCTGTGGTTGGCCTTTCGCGACTCTGCCACTGGTTTGGAGGACCGGTTTGATCGGACTTTTTCAGCTGGCCGTGATGATTCTCCAGTGCGGCATGTTAAGCCACATCTTCAGTCGACTGTCGGTGGATCACCCGAGTTGAGGTATGTGGCGGTGACGGGGGGACGTGTCCCAGTGCCCGCTGCGGTACTCCTCGGCTCTGCCCTGGAGGAGTCTGACAATCCTGCTCCCTTGGTATGGCCGGAGCTTGTGCCTCAGCCGCCGTTTTGCCCATCTCCTTTGTCCATTGGTGCCACGTCTCTGAGCGTCCTCCTGGACTTGCTCCCTGTACATCGGCCGGCCGCTACTCTGGGATTTATGCATCGTCCTGCTCCCTGTTGTGCTAGCCACCGCATAGCAGTGGCGCATTCTGTGGTCCTTTACTATCGAGCTTCGCTCCAGTTTGACTTGTCTCTTACCCCTCGATTGCGGCAACGGGCTCCATGGTGGCCCATCCCGTCCAGGTTGGCTGTACTGCAATTGGACTCTGTTGGACTGCAGATTCGAAGGGGCCAAGGCTGAGGAAGGGGGTTTTTCTTGTTGCACATTGATACGTATATGGCTGGGACTGGGACTTGTGACTGTTGGAGGTACATGTAGCAGGGTGTTAGGTCGGGGCCTGGGGTTGGGTGACCGCGGGTAACGATTTTGCTTGTATTGAATAGATCCTTGGCCCTCCTCTGATCAACCGTGATATTTTTTTTTTCTTTTTCTTCTCTTTCTCTTCTCCTACATTTCGGGTACTCTTTTGGGGCGACAGACACACTGCTAGGGGGGGTAGGCCGTAGCCTCTGCATGCGTGTAGGGTGGGGGGTATATTTCCTTGTTGGGTTTTTTTTTTTTTTTTTTTCTATGGGCCTCCTTTTTCTTTCTTTCTTTTCTCTCTTTCTCTTCTCCCTTTCTACTCTTTACCTTTCTCGTTTGTTCCTTCCTTTCTTATTTCTTGGGTCGAGGGGAGGATTGGGAACTTGTGGGTAGTGCTTGGGGATCGTCATGTGATATGCTTCTTTTCTATCCTGATTTTATTGAGTGCGATTGATTACCTTACGGATAATGCTTGCTGACTCTTCTGATGATCGTTGCCCACTATAGTCCTAACTGTATTGCTCTGATTCGGATCCTTTCAGACCTGTTGCTATGGACTTATTTCAAAACTTTATAAAACTTAAACCTCATCATCCTGGCGCTCGGCGGCACAATTGTGTATAACGTAATCTGGTCTATTCGTGCTTGTACTGATATGCTGCTGAATCGTATAATTGCTTGCTGATGTGCCCCTTTTTGTCGAGGCCGGCCTGAGGGTTGTAGGCCCGTATTTGTCTGCACATACTGTTAAATAAAGGTTTTCCAAAAAAAAAAAAAAAAAAAAAAATAATAACTTCTTATTCTAAGTGCTTAATTATTTATGTATTTTATTCTGTATGTACATATTTTATCTGTGCTTTTATGGTCTTTGACCGAAATAAAGTTATCAAAAAAAAAAAAAAAAGGAAAGCTGAGCCAAGACAGTTAAATGTTTAGATTAACTGTAATTTCCAATATGTGTTTACAATGTTCACTCATTTCTCTGTGCTGATTTATAATGCAAGTGTTTTAATTGTCACGCATAATTTTATGTATTATCGACTGCTAATAAAATGAAATGCAATGTGAGGGATGTAGCACTTAATGCTGCAGTTTGCTGTTTTGTGGAACTGTAGGTGACTGATGTAACTATTCCCAAGTCTAATGGTGCTCGGTTTATCAGCCTAAGTAGGATGAAATGGCGATTCAACGCCGCTGGGATTCCTTTCTGTAACATGCAGTTCATGCACAGATCTCAGTATACCGTGTTCACATTTAGGGGCTATCTCACTGGCTTGTTTGCCTTGTCATGTTCAGTATACTGGAGAGATACATATTTAGGGGGCCTGTAGAGTTTGTAGGGGGGTGCAAAAATCTTAACAATGGGCGCTTCTAAGGTCTAATTGGGTGCTGCTGGAAAATGTTTGGAGCTGCAAGTCTTGTTTATATTTGTAGGTGCCATGCTTATCTTCTCTGTCTAGAAACGTCTGGCATTTGGGAGTAGCACTGGTCTAGTTTGTATTGTAAAGGTGTTGTAAAGGTCCTGTTTCATGGTGCAAATGTCATGGTGTATGATACTTAAAATACCTTGGGGCTTATTTACAAGGCCCTTGCACCACTTTTGTGTCATTTTTAACATGGGAAAAGTAACGCAAAAGTGGCGCAAGGGGCTTGTAAATCTGCTCCCATGTGTTGTACAAAGCTTATTGGTTGTGAAACATGATTGTGGCTTGTAGCAGAGATATTATTGGGTGAGTTAAATGCCTTGATGATATCGAAAAATGCTGTAAATTACTATTGATGAATTCTGGCAATGTCTTGTTGCTTGCTCTGCAGTGGGTTTTTTGGGTGCTGCATACATTCTGTTTTGTACTGCAAAGTGTGTGGTGTTGGAATCTGGAGCAGTGTGTCTAAGGATTCTCTTTGTGAGTGCTGTAAAAGACATGTTTCTTTAGGTATTGAGGCTCTGGTATTGGTGACTGCAGGCATCCTGTGTGGCTACAGCGATCCTGTTGTTGGGAAGATCCACTAGAAAGTTTGATGTTTGTTGGTGTTTCAGGCGTGCTGTGTGCTGCAAAGTTGTTTTTGTTCTTGTAGGATTCATATTGCCATTGGCTGCAAATGTCCTCTTGTGTGCTGTTATAGGATTGCTGTAGTTTGGTGATGTAAAGATCGAGTTGTTGAGGGTTTGAGTTCCTGCTAATGCTACAGAATTCAAAATCGCGTTGGTGGGTGCTGGGTACAACTGGTGCTGTTTGGAATTAGTGCGATATTGTTCTTAGGAGACTTATAGCTCTTGTTCTTGGGGATGTTGGCATGGTGATTCTGTGATTGATTTGTAGATCCTGATTATGTGCCTGGGTCCCTCTTTTACAGAACCTTACAGCCCAGCCGTATGGGTCATGATGTTTGTGATGTGTCTCACCGTGGTGGCCATCACTGTCTTCATGTTCGAGTATTTCAGCCCTGTTGGATACAACCAGAATCTGACCAATGGGAAGCGTAAGTACCAACGTGAACAAGAAAAAACCTTCTTACAGTAACCGCACTACTGGTACGATACTGACAAACGAAAGAGTAAGAGTTTCTCGACATCCACTGTATTGCAATTTTTGAAATACGAGTGAAATTACAAGTACAACTGATGTTGCCATATATGTCTGGCCCATAAACACCAGGCAGAAACATATTTGCATACACAAAATCACATACTCATACATACAAACGCCGACAAAAATATGTGAAGGTGAGTACACATGCATATATGTATGTGCTCATCATATCCACAAAGACACTGTAAGAAGCTGGCTCTCTATAGATTATACAAAAAAGAGGTATAGTGTGCAGTGAGTCCAGTGGATCCCCAGAGGCTTTACAGAGGCTAAAGTAGACACAACCAATGCTCTCTTCTGTGTTAGTATGCGTTATGTTAGGCTTATCAGAAGGCAGTGTTAAGCACTCGCTGGACACACAGTGGCAATAAATGAGACACACACTTTATTAATTAATTAATTAATTAATTAGACTAATTTATAAAAAGTAATACTTGGTTATATTTATTTTGTAGAACCACGGAACTTTGTCTCAGGTAAATACGTTTTGCAATAGAAATACTTTTCAATGCAAAAAGTGGACACAGTGCAATTTTCAGACTTTTCAATGTTAATCTATGGCAGAGGCTGCTTACAGGTTAGTAACAGCGGCTTGGGGGGCCAGTCTTCAGGGGTTGGGGCTAACATTGGATGGGGCCTGAGGCAGCACCAACAGTGGTGGCTACTCCACTAAGGTGGAGGAGCGTGCCCCACTGCAATGCAGCAGTGATATAAAGTAAAAATAAAATGTCCCTGCTGCTGCAGCTTTGCAGGCGAGGAGGGGCTGCTCTGCTGACAGAGGAGGGGAGGAGTGATTTGCACTCCCTAAGTGCGCATGAATGTTTGGCCGGCCATCTCGGGCCGACCAAACATTCATGCGCACTTTGCATGTTCTCCACCCAGGCTGCATTACAGCTTGGGTGGAGAACATGCCCAGGCTCCCATTCCCTGGCTGAGTGCAGAACCAAGGAGCTCAGACCAATCACCATGCTGCATTGCAGTGTTGTGTTTGGCTCAGGGGAGCCTCAGCCTAGGTGCTTCCTGTTCCTAGAACACCTGCCGGGAGAAACTACGGCGGGACGATGGAGGAGAGGCACAGCAAGGAGGTACATTTTTTTTCTTTTTTTACACCACCCATGCCCCCACCCCGCCACCCCCGATTCATGGCGGCCACTCCAGATTAATGGTGTTAACAAGTGCAAATACACTTCAGAGGAAAGAATAACAAACACAGCTCTGTTGAAAGCGGAAGGTTGAGTCAGAACTGTCACCAGCACTGGAGCCGAAGATCAACAGATCAGAGATCTCTGGTACGGCTGAACATTTGGATCAGTGCCAGTCAAATGTAAGGCGCGGCCGCCTCGTGACTTACTCTGCTCCATTCCTCCCGGATGCTGGAAGGATGGTCCCATGCAGCGACAACCTTTAGCGCAGAGCCTCTGTCAGGCTAGTGTAGTCTGGTCAGTCTCCGCCACTAGTGCCATGTGTGGAACTGGCCGCATAGAGCGCTATGACTGGGTGTCCTGCAGTTTTCTGACACTTGCAGCCCGTGTGTTTTGTGCCATGCCCGGAGGATGCCTCTTCAGTCCTTGACCTCTTTGCTAGAACGTTCGAGAAATTCATTTACTGAGACATTGGTCATGCGCAGTTCAAAATGTAGCAGCCTTGCTGAGAAGTGCTGATACTCGCTCATTAAATGAATAGCTGTGCTGCAGAGAAGTGAAGGTACTCTCATTAAAAAAAGTGCTGCACTGTGAAGGAGTCACTATACTTGCCCATTAAAAGATTGGCTGTAGCGTAGAGGAGTAACAGTACTCTCCAATTAAACAAGCACGTCAGGCTTCTAGGTAAAATCTGTCCGAGTTCCTTTAAATAATGCCAGCTGTTTTCAAAAGTGATGTGCTGTCTCATTCAAAAGCACTGTGCACTTTGATCTAACGCAATTGATTTAAAAAAACACACTGATAATAAGATTACTATAATTGTTTTTAAATCACTCGTTTCCTTGAACTAATTACTTTTTGATGCCTGTTCAATGCTCTATATTGTCAAGGTTTTAATTAATCAAACAATAAACCTATTATTACACTGGCACCGGAACCCGCCTAAAAAAGGCTAGCCCAGCCCATTAAAAGCACTCGAACCTAGGGATGTATTGATGCAGCAGGTGCCGTGGCACCAGGGTCCAGAGGCCCACGAGGCCCATTGAACCATGGTAATGTCTGTATGTTACGACCCGAACAGCAGTCAAGAAGCCATTTTCTTTCCTTGCTTGCACTAGGGCCCAATGCATTTTTTCTACGCTATCGTTGCAACCATGATGAGAAGTATTGTACTGTCTCTTTAAAAGTATAGTGCCCTGATGAGAAGTAGTGATCCTGTGCCAGGAAAGAGCTTGAGCCCCGTTTAGAAGTGCTGGTATCCTCCCAGTAGTAGAACATCTTTCTTGCAGGGAAGTGTCGTCATGCACCCTGAAATGCATGGAGCACGGTCTCATACCTGGCACTGCGCTGTTAAAAGCATTACAGCCCTGCCCAGTTCAAGTTAGGGTTGTCCGGCTGGCAAACACCGGTGCCAGCCTTTAAAAGCGCAAGTATCCAGATGCTGTCCTGCTCAGAAGAGCTGCTAGCTTCTTGTACTTCCCAGCAGTGTTCATTTCACCTACTCAGGAGGGAAAAGGGTAGCTGAGATGCCTTGACCAATCAATCTTAGCGCTCTCCTCTGAAAATGGCAAACAAGTTACGTAAATAAAACTGTTTCGTTTTTACATAAAGGTTGGTGCCTGTACGTGTGTAAGCGGCCGGGGTTGATTTCAAGTCATGAAGCTCATGGAGCTGCAGTGAGTTTCTGCCTCCATTTCCCCTTCTTGTTTCTTCTGATCTCCTTTTTGATGGGAGCTGCAGATTTGTGTTTGGACATAACAAATCTATTTTAGACTCCAAAGGACATAAAAACTGAATGCAGAGCTGAAGTACACAGACACTGAGAAACATCAGTAAAGAAAGAATGGATTGTTATAGACAATCGTGGCAGGTACTGTAGTAAATATCCTAAAGTAAAGAGAGCAGGCTGCGACCCATGATTAAAGGGAGTCACACCCCAGACACCCCCTCTGCAGACACAGCTCTGAGCGGAGAGATGTGCTGTGCAGTCCCCTCCCCTATCAGCCCTATGTCGAATCTAGGCGAGTCCGTGCTTTAGTAACCAGCACCCACCTGCACATGACCTCCCCTCAGCGACAGCTTTCTGCTACCTAAATACCTCTAAATATAAATATACAATAAGTAGTGACTCACAATCGGAAACATTGATCAATTTATTTAGGGAGCTTTATGTTCAGCAGATGTGTCTACTTCTGGCCACTTCACAGCGCTTGCTGTCAATAAAGCTGAAACCATGAATTTAGTGGCTCGTGGCGCCACAAACCTTTAGGGTTGCGTGTGTTGATAAACCGTTGTCCTATCGTTGGCCACTGCTACGGGTTCAAGGTTGTCATTTTATAGGCTGATGTAGACGATGTGTTAGATGGCGTTTGAGGCACAAGGAGGAAGGCAAACCTGCAGGTCGAGGGGCAGCTAAAGTACAGTCCAGATGTGAGCTGATACTCTGCCTATGCATTGCTGAGTTTGCATTCGTGCACCTAATCACTACACTTGTAGTACAGTGAGTTACGTATTAGGGAGTCCACACCTACTTATGCTTTGCTGAGATTTCCTGGATTTGGCACATCCTATCATTGCTGTTGTGATATCACAGCCCCGCCCCTCTCTGACCATTGTGACATCATCACAGAATCTTCTCTGGACAAAATGACAGCATTTCCCTCGGACTGACTGTTGTGAGATCAGAGGGCCTCATTACGATGGAGGTCGGATGAGTGTCCGACCGCCATTGTTTCAGGCACGAGAACGTCTGACAAGGAGTCCCCGTTCCCGGCAGCCAAGTTACCATACGACCAGCCGCAGCCCGTGGAGGGAGTTCCGTGGGGCGGTAAGGCGGGGCGGGGGGGTTCTAAACACCGGAATATGGATAATTACAGGTAAGTAAATAAAACGAATTTCGTAGCGCGCGCTGCATCGCATTTTGAGATGCGGCGTGCGCTACGAAATTCGTTTTATTTACTTAATTGTTTACTTACCTGCAATTATCCATATTCCGGTTTTTAGAACCCCCCACCCTGCCCCTCCCCCGCCCTGCCTTACCGCCCCACAGAACTCCCTCCACAGGCAGCGGCTGCATACGACTGCCATGCAGGTGGTCGTAAAATGCCTTTTACTAGTCCAGCTTGTGTAGCGGCCCAGGAAAAGGGCCGCTCCACAAACTGCAAAAGTAAAAAGTATTTTTAAAACATCCATGCACTGTGTGCCAGGCATCATGTGTTGCCTGGCACACAGTGTATGGATGTTTGGGAGTTCCCACATGTGCCCCCGAGCCACTTAGCAGTGGCCCACAGGGTACGGTGGCTCTGCTGGGGGCACTCAAAGTAACTTTCCGACAGCCTTTTCATGGCGGTGGGACCGCCATGAAAAGGTTGTCAGAAAGTATCATCCTAATCCCTACGGCGGTGCCTCTGCAGGCACCACCTCCATTGTAGAGATTAGGCTCCGACCGCGTCCCCGATATGCTCCTTGAGCCTGTCAGAGGTGGCTCTTTTTCCCTCTGTCCAAATCGCTCTGTCCAAAGGTTTGTAATCTGGAGGTCGGACCAATATACTGGATGTCGGGTGGACCACCATTGAATAATAGGAATTTTGGTTTATGTTGAGCTTCAGGTAGGTGCTGGCCATCCTAGTCTTGGTGATGCGCAAGCATCGTATGGGGCATTGGATGTCTAATGCAGAGAGACTTTCAAGTCGAGTAGGGTATCACCAACATATTGGTGAATGTAGTGCAAAAACAACAGTTGATGGACAGAATGCAGAACAATGTCATACATTCACCCCAGTACAGAGATCTGGGCCTAGATCCATAGTTTTTTTGCTCACCATGCCGTTCCAGGTTGAACCCAGCCATATGCAAATCAGTCTTGACCCTGTGCCTCATGGGAACAGTCCAGCCCGAACTGCCAAGACAGGCCCTCCCAGGACTGGAAACAAGCATCCTAGGACCGGTTTCGGGGTTTCACCCCTCTTCAGCCAGGATAGCTTGATTCCAGTGGCATGGAGAGCACGGGACCCACGACTGGGCATACCCTTCCCACTCGGGGTGACAAATGCAAAAACAACAGTTGATGGACAGAATGCAGAACAATGTCATGCATTCACCCCAGTACAGAGATCTGGGCCTAGATCCATCGTTCTAAACTGGGATGGCATGGTAAGCAAAAGAATGATGATTTAACCCAGATCTCTTGACTGGGGGTGAATGTTTTGACTTGTTCTGCATTCCATCCATCAATTGTGTGTCTTTTGCTTTCTCGCCGTAAGTGCGCCAGGTATGCTCAGACGTGAGTCCTGGGCTCACTGTGCCACTGGAATCAAGCTATCCTGGCTGAAGAGGGGTGAAGCCCCGAAACCGGTCCTAGGATGCTTGTTTCCGGTCCAGGGAGGACCTGGCTTGTCAGTTCGGGCTGGACTGTTCCCATGAGGCACAGGATCAAGACTGATTTGCATATAACTAGGTCTAAACTGGGGTGGCATGGTAAGCAAAAGAATGATGGATTTAATCCAGATCTCTTGACTGGTGGTGAATGTTTTGATTTGTTCTGCATTCCGTCCATCAATTGTGTGTCGTTTGCTTTCTCGCCCTAAGTGCGCCAGGTATGCTCAGACATGAGTCCTGGGCTCACTGTGCCACTGGAATCAAGCTATCCTGGCTCGAGGGGTGAAACGCCGAAACCGGTCCTAGGATGCTTATTTCCGGTCCAGGGAGGACCTGGCTTGGCAGTTCGGGCTGGACTGTTCCCATGAGGCACAGGATCAAGACTGATTTGCATATGGCCAGGTCTAAACTGGGGTGGCATGGTGAGCAAAAGAATGATGGATTTAACCCAGATCTCTTGACTGGGGGTGAATGTTTTGATTTGTTCTGCATTCCGTCCATCAATTGTGTGTCTTTTGTTATCTGAGTAGAGCACCATGCAGTTCCATGTAAAGGGTGAAGATGAAAGGAGACAGTATGGTGCCCTGGAGCTGCCCACGTGAACAAACTGGTGTCAGTTGGAAAAGTGGGAGGAAAACCAGTGAAGGATATTGCCAGTGATTCCATTCATGACTCAAGAGTGCATGTGAGGGTGGGATGGTCGAATGTGTTGAAGGCAGCTAAGAGGGTAAATAATATTAGAAAGCAGGGATCATCTTCATCTATGGTCAAGATGCCATCGTCTACGATGTGTAAGGAGATGGTCTTCATGCTGCAGTTTGATCTGAAGCCAGACTAGTCATTGTGCAGGAGATGGTTAGCATCAATGTTAGCTTGGAGTTGAACATAAACCGCTTTTTCAATTGTCTTGGATGAATGGTAGTTGTGTGATTTGTGTTGAAGTATATTATCTTAGTTCTGAATAGAGACTGATTCCTATATGTTTTATTATTTTATTTATTCCCTTTACCATTCCTTATCTCTTCATTCTACGGTTCATTCTCTGGTTTCTCTTATTTCCTTTTGTTGCATTAATGATGAGGCGGTATGTGCATAGCAACATGTATCATGCAATGTGGAATGCATGAAATGTGGTGAATACGTATAGAATGTTTATTTTTGAATGTGAAGGTAGTGGAGTTGGCGCCGGCTTCTGGTGATCAAGGGGCATATTATCAAGAAACTGCGTTAAAATTATAATAATGGGCTTCATAATATGCCCTTGAGAATTCCCATAGAAGCCCATGTTTTGGTGTCAACATGGGCTTCTATGGGAATTCTCTGCGGCATATTATCAAGCCCATTATCGCCGCTTTAGCGGCAGTTTTCTGCTGCTAAAGCGGCGATAATTTTAACGCAGTGCTTGATAATATGCCCCTGAGTTTCTTATTGCTACTTCACTCATTCAAATCCAGGAAACTTCACTTTATCTCAGCTACTGTTTCCACCCTACATCTCCTGTGTATCCATACCTGGTGAAAACATGATCCTTGACATGAATTTCCTCAAGAAATATACCTGCCAGTAGCTCGACAAGCACTGGTGCCATACAGTCCTGGCTCTTCCTTGAGAAGAGACTGTTTGCAAACTTCCAGCCCTTCAAACCCATCATGCCTTGTACTCATTGCTGGACTGGACATTCTTGGCGTGGTTTTCTCCCATCGTTTTGACTTCAATCCTTATGTTTTTGCTGACTTTGTTTCAGCTACCCATAGGACTCTGTGCCCTTTACCACAGCCAACTAGTGCTAAAGGGCTTGTACTCTCTCTCCAAAACATCGTAACATTGGCTTCCATCCAATTGACACATTTAATTTACTTGTAATTCTCTAGTAAAGTGGTACTCCCTGTACCCAGAGCCAGTAAATTAAATGCTACCAGTAGGTTTGTAAAACTGTGCCACCCACATAAGTAACCCTTTTAAACATTCCTCAGGCCTGCCATTGCAGCCTGTTTCTGCAGTTTTAAATTGCCATTTCGACCTGGAAAAATAAACCATTTGCCAGGCCTAAACCTTCCTTTTAAATACATATAAGTCACCCCTAGAGTAGGTCCTAAACAGCCTATAGGGCAGGGTGCAGTGTATATAAAAAGTTGGACATGTACTTTTAACTAGGGGAGGGCGAAATAGTCCAGTCCACCAGCAGAATTGGCAGAATTTTGGTCATCTTGTGTTATTCTTTAGCGCAGAGTTCTGGCCAAATTCCAGCAATTGCTGCGTGGCAGACTATTTTCCCAATAGGCTACGGAGTATGCAAGCTGGCAAGTGTGAGCAAGATTTGGCATTCCCCAGAGAAATTTTTCAACGCAGGCGGTTGTCAGCATTTATGAAAGTTCGCTGTCAAAGGGCTTCCATTAGAGTAGATTTGCAGCAGCTCAAGTAGACTTTCTACTCGAGCGGCAAAAAAATCTACTTGAATCGCTGTGCGCTCTTGCCCAATGCATGGTGCTGTTCACACTGATTTTCAGTGCTGCTCGCACTACAGGAGCCAAATTGCAGCATTAGCTGTATATTTTCTGCACATTGGAGGAACTCCATGAGTTCCACCCACCACTACTTTGAACTTTTACATGTCCTGGTAGGGAAAAACGTGTAAACATCTTTTTTCACTATTGCAAGGCCTACCTCTTCTATAGGATAACATTGGGTTACTTTATTACATATAGTAAGTGATAGCTTCCAATTGGGACCAGGTAGGAATGTCAAGTATCGTGTCTAAAGAATTATAATTTAAAACCCTCTTTAATGGTAGAGTCAGATTTCAAGTAACAATTCTGAAAATGCCTCTTTTAGAAAGTGTTCGAAAAACAGAGCCCTACATTTGCGCTCCTTCACTGCTGCACTGCTGTAAGCGGGAACAACTCCCTCAATTGTATGTAAAGTTCATCCAG
Source organism: Triturus cristatus (assembly GCF_964204655.1). NCBI lineage: Eukaryota > Metazoa > Chordata > Amphibia > Caudata > Salamandridae > Triturus > Triturus cristatus. Next base: position 566,476,159 of record NC_140590.1, read on the forward strand.
GTATTCCACTTTTGATCATAGTAATCAATATGGTTTGTAAAATCCTTGTTTCAGGTTTTATTTATATTGTATTCTTCACCACAACGGAGTCAGCCGAATCCAATGTGCAATATTTATTAGACATTTCTTAATACAAGCTGTATGCCAATCTAGGCTTCGTACAACCGTATGTGCAAATTGATCTCCATATGAAATAAGTAACCCTGGGCGTAGTGGGCGTAGTGGGGCTACGTGGAGCATCGTGTAGTGTGGCCAAATCTACGCACACTCGCGCGCTCCGCTTAGCCCCACTACGCGCCGCCCGCTTCCCACCCGCCCTCATTTAAAAATAATTTGAACTATTTTAAAGTATGAAAATTCCTTACCTGAGGTCGGCGTCCCTGGGCTCCCTCTTCCTGGTGCAACCGCAACTTCTTCCTCGCAAAAGCGCATGCGCGGACGTCCGCGCATGCGCATTTCTCATGAGAAATGCGCATGCGCGGGTGTCCGTGCATGCGCATTTGCGAGGAAAAAGTTGCGGTTGCACCAGGAAGAGGGAGTCCCGGGACGCCGACCTCAGGTAAGGAATTTTCATACTTTAAAATAGTTAAAATTATTTTAAAATGAGGGCGGGCTGGAGGCGGGTGGCGGGCAGCTCTGCTCCGCCGCGCCGTGTGCGTAGTGCTGCCTGCTACGCCTACTTCGTGGAGCATGAAGCAGGCAGCACTACGTACCCTCTGTGGGCGGAGCGGAGCACTCCGCCCACCCTTAGAAATAAGCACAACGTATCCCATTGCATTTCGAGCCCAGAGAACTCTTCATCAGGAGAATCTAAAACATATAACATGAACAGTGTAACTCATCTGATCCAGTGTAGCACATATAAATGTCAGAAAAACGTTTTTCAAAAAAACACTTCAAAGAAACTCCAGTCTCCTTAAAATATCCTCCCTTCATCCACCTCAGTGAAAATCATAATTCTGAGTACTTCGCCCTACTCTGCACTACTCATAAACAAACATGCACTTCACCTGTACAGTGCGCAATCATACCGTTAGAACATGCACACCCCTAACTGCATCCATACTTAAATATTGTCCTCTCCCCTCTCTATCTAGCTAACTTCTCCTCCTCTAACTTGCTACTTCCTTCAAACTCAACCACTCTTTCATCTCATCTCTCAGTGTTAGGCCACACGCTCACACTCACTAATTACCATCTATCATCTAATCAATCCAAAACCCCTAATCCCCATTACTCCATACATCCTCCTCCCCGTTTCTGCTCTGTTTCATTATTATCACTCACCCTCCTACATCTTGTACCTCACTATTAAACATCACGCTAACATTCCCTCATTGTCCTTACTTTTAGAAAGTGGCCATTTCCTCGTACCAACCATTTGGTGCCTGCAGCCTGTATCCAGGGTCACATGATTAGGTGTTTCTGGCAGGTTTTCTTGTATGTCTTTGTGTATTGCTCCCAGTGAGATAAAGGGGAATAGGTGTTGGCAGAGCTGGCCATCTCTGACTTGAAAGCAGGTCAACTACCACACTTGCACACCACAAAGACACTGCCTCAGCACACACACAAAGGGACTAGTCTTTTGTGTCCTCAGACATGCTTGGGCTAAGGCAAGGAGGCAGGAAATTCCAGACACCTCTGTAGTGGGAAGACTCGAGAAGCATCTCCCACTTCACAGCGAGCACCAGGTATAAATAGCGGACCCTCAAAACCAACTCTTCAGTACTTCACTGGAGCTGTGGAAGACACTGTAGAAGGACTGCTTCTCTGCTGCCCTGCTACTCTGCTGCCCTGTTGCCCTGCTACCTAAGTAAGAAGGACTAACCTGCATCTTGAACCCAGGACCTATAGAGTGACTCCAAAGGCTAGTTTGCTGGCCTCCTAATCAGAGTCTTATGGACAGAAAATGCTCCAACCACCATGAACCTGTATTCTGCCTGCTGCGAGTATTGTCCCACAAGTGATACCCAGGAGTGTAGAATTTAATCAAATGTCTACTTGTCTATGGGACATGTTGGTCCATAAATCTACTTGTCCTGTAACAAAATCCATTTGTCCCTTTGGTGCCATGTATTGCGACAACAAATTATGGCTACAACGTCATTTATAAGATTAAATCTAATTGGTCGCACACTGCTCCACCTACCAAGCGTGTTCCCCCAATGAAAATGGTCCCTGAGGTCAGCGTCGGCGGGTACGCCTATGCCCGAGTCATGAATGCAAGTATGAGTAGCGTGTGCCATCCCTGGACACGTGTTTCGAGGTAGTTGCCTCTCGTCAGCAGGGAGTAGGAAAAACTGTGTGGGGTTGCTGTGTAAGCTGCTAAAATCGTTATCGGGTAAATACCTCTCGTAGCGTGCAGGTGCGTAACCAAGAGCCCGTCGACTCCACCGGCTCAAGGGAGCCTGAACATAAAGTTAAATCTAATTGGTCGCACACTGCTCCACCTACCAAGCGTGTTCCCCCAATGAAAATGGTCCCTGAGGTCAGCGTCGGCGGGTACGCCTATGCCCGAGTCATGAATGCAAGTATGAGTAGCGTGTGCCATCCCTGGACACGTGTTTCGAGGTAGTTGCCTCTCGTCAGCAGGGAGTAGGAAAAAGTGTGTGGGGTTGCTGTGTAAGCTGCTAAAATTGTTATCGGGTAAATACCTCTCGTAGCGCGCAGGTGCGTAACCAAGAGCCCGTCGACTCCACCGGCTCAAGGGAGCCTGAACATAAAGTTAAATCTAATTGGTCGCACACTGCTCCACCTACCAAGCGTGTTCCCCCAATGAAAATGGTCCCTGAGGTCAGCGTCGGCGGGTACGCCTATGCCGGAGTCATGAATGCAAGTATGAGTAGCGTGTGCCATCCCTGGACACGTGTTTCGAGGTAGTTGCCTCTCGTCAGCAGCGAGTAGGAAAAAGTGTGTGGGGTTGCTGTGTAAGCTGCTAAAATCGTTATCGGGTAAATACCTCTCGTAGCGCGCAAGTGCGTAACCAAGAGCCCGTCGACTCCACCGGCTCAAGGGAGCCTGAACATAAAGTTAAATCTAATTGGTCGCACACTGCCCCACCTACCAAGCGTGTTCCCCCAATGAAAATGGTCCCTGAGGTCAGCGTCGGCGGGTACGCCTATGCCCGAGTCATGAATGCAAGTATGAGTAGCGTGTGCCATCCCTGGACACGTGTTTCGAGGTAGTTGCCTCTCGTCAGCAGGGAGTAGGAAAAAGTGTGTGGGGTTGCTGTGTAAGCTGCTAAAATCGTTATCGGGTAACTACCTCTCGTAGCGCGCAGGTGCGTAACCAAGAGCCCGTCGACTCCACCGGCTCAAGGGAGCCTGAACATAAAGTTAAATCTAATTGGTCGCACACTGCTCCACCTACCAAGCGTGTTCACCCAATGAAAATGGTCCCTGAGGTCAGCGTCGGCGGGTACGCCTATGCCCGAGTCATGAATGCAAGTATGAGTAGCGTGTGCCATCCCTGGACACGTGTTTCGAGGTAGTTGCCTCTCGTCAGCAGGGAGTAGGAAAAAGTGTGTGGGGTTGCTGTGTAAGCTGCTAAAATCGTTATCAGGTAAATACCTCTCGTAGCGCGCAGGTGCGTAACCAAGAGCCCGTCGACTCCACCGGCTCAAGGGAGCCTGAACATAAAGTTAAATCTAATTGGTCGCACACTGCTCCACCTACCAAGCGTGTTCCCCCAATGAAAATGGTCCCTGAGGTCAGCGTCGGCGGGTACGCCTATGCCCGAGTCATGAATGCAAGTATGAGTAGCGTGTGCCATCCCTGGACACGTGTTTCGAGGTAGTTGCTTCTCGTCAGCAGGGAGTAGGAAAAAGTGTGTGGGGTTGCTGTGTAAGCTGCTAAAATCGTTATCGGGTAAATACCTCTCGTAGCGCGCAGGTGCGTAACCAAGAGCCCGTCGACTCCACCGGCTCAAGGGAGCCTGAACATAAAGTTAAATCTAATTGGTCGCACACTGCTCCACCTACCAAGCGTGTTCCCCCAATGAAAATGGTCCCTGAGGTCAGCGTCGGCGGGTACGCCTATGCCCGAGTCATGAATGCAAGTATGAGTAGCGTGTGCCATCCCTGGACACGTGTTTCGAGGTAGTTGCCTCTCGTCAGCAGGGAGTAGGAAAAAGTGTGTGGGGTTGCTGTGTAAGCTGCTAAAATCGTTATCGGGTAAATACCTCCCGTAGCGCGCAGGTGCGTAACCAAGAGCCCGTCGACTCCACCGGCTCAAGGGAGCCTGAACATAAAGTTAAATCTAATTGGTCGCACACTGCTCCACCTACCAAGCGTGTTCCCCCAATGAAAATGGTCCCTGAGGTCAGCGTCGGCGGGTACGCCTATGCCCGAGTCATGAATGCAAGTATGAGTAGCGTGTGCCATCGACGGACTCATGGTTACGCACCTGCGCGCTACGAGAGGTACTAGACCTGATACGATTTTAGCAGCTTACACAGCAACCCCACACATTTTCCTACTCCCTGCTGACGAGAGGCAACTACCTCGAAACACGTGTCCAGGGATGGTACATGCCACGCATACTTGCATTCACACTCGAGTATAGGTGTATCCGCCGACGCTGACCTTCAGGGACCATTTTCATTGGGGGAACACGCCTGGTAGGTGTAGCAGTGTGCGACCAATCTGGTTTAACTTTATATTCAGGCTCCCTTGAGCCGGTGGAGTCGACGGACTCATGGATACGCACCTGCGCGCTACGAGAGGTACTAGACCTGATACGATTTTAGCAGCTTACACAGCAACCCCACACATTTTCCTACTCCCTGCTGACGAGAGGCAACTACCTCGAAACACGTGTCCAGGGATGGCACATGCCACGCATACTTGCATTCACACTCGAGCATAGGTGTATCCGCCGACGCTGACCTTCAGGGACCATTTTCATTGGGGGAACACGCCTGGTAGGTGTAGCAGTGTGCGACCAATCTGGTTTAACTTTATATTCAGGCTCCCTTGAGCCGGTGGAGTCGACGGACTCATGGTTACGCACCTGCGCGCTACGAGAGGTACTAGACCTGATACGATTTTAGCAGCTTACACAGCAACCCCACACATTTTCCTACTTCCTGCTGACGAGAGGCAACTACCTCGAAACACGTGTCCAGGGATGGCACACGCCACGCATACTTGCATTCACACTCGAGCATAGGTGTATCCGCCGACGCTGACCTTCAGGGACCATTTTCATTGGGGGAACACGCCTGGTAGGTGTAGCAGTGTGCGACCAATCTGGTTTAACGTCATTTTATAAGAGCTCTGGTAATAGCCTCTCTGATTATGCTAGGGCTCATACCATAGTAGGGTTTGAATACTAGCAATTCCCTTATTTTGCCACCTTTCCGGAGATCTACATACTGGGGCTGGAGGTAGCTGTAAGTAATAGTTCCCCATGGTTGAAATGTCCTTTTGAGACTGTGAAAACCTACTAACTTGCATGTTTTATGGGTTTTCATCAACTTGTCTCTAATATTTTGCCATATAGAGAAAGGTTTGAAATCTACTCCTGACAAGGGCAGAAATAAAACTTCTTCCAGGGTTGGGGTAAAAAGTGGTTAGTGGGATTGTGAACTTGTTACCACTCAACAGTTTTCTGCTTAAGCAAATCTACATATGCATATTTGCTCATGCTAAAGTGCAGTTCTCAAGTATTTGCAAATATTTTCTAGGAGTGCAATTTCCTGACCTACTTCTGTGAATTCTTGTGAATTCATGAAAACTGTACATCTACACTAATGCAAGAACATATGGCATGGGTGCACTTTTGTGACTTTCTTTAAGAATTTGGCCCCTATTTAATTCTAGCGTTAACAAGACCTTTTGTTTGTATTAAAATTCTCTCTCTCTCTCTCTCTCTCTCTCTCTCTCTCTCTATCTACTGGCTGGCTTCACTGTGACTGTGAATGACAGCATTCTGCTCTTTCACAAGGAGCATATTGGCACACAAAGTAGTTTTGTTCAGTGCCAGGAACTGACTAACTACTGTGGCAATATGTTTGTTAGACCAAAAACATGTGTGCCTTTGCCAATGTTTGTGGTAATGATGAGGGCCCGGCAGCTCCCACAACAATAACGTTTTACGAAAACCATGTCAAAACAAGACACGCATTGACAAAAACAAAAGGCAGGCCACTAATATCATACATGTTGGCTTTGCCAGTGCTCGTTTATTTTCATGTTTCATATAATTTTGTTGAAACGGTTTACACTGATTTTCCACTATGAATATTTTGGGGAAATGCTAGCATGTATCAACACATTTTGCTAAATGATGCTTCAAAGAAACGGTACCTAAAAATACACAGTGGTTTAGCAAAACGTTTTTTTCCTAGTTGCATCTTTTTAATGAATATTTTGTTTTGAAAGCAAAGAATCATCAATTTTGCTTTCTAGATTTTGCATTTATTTGCAACTAATCAGAGAGTATCCTGGAAGCATTATGCATAGCCTCAAATTGATAAACTTTGCAAACATGTATACACATTTTTATGCTCCTTGGTACAGCCGCTGAGCAACACATCCTCGAAGCTGGACCTCGCATCACTTCGCAACCAGAATCTAAGATACTTTGTTCAGCAGCCGAACTTGGTCCTGTATCGGGCTCGCACTCCATCGTAGTCAGTCTGAACTTGCAACTTTGTCAAGGTCTGATGCATCCAGATAACCACGTTTGGTACTTTGTGCTTTTCAGCACTCTTTTTGCCTAAATCTTTAAAATTGCATATCTCCGGTCCTACTAATTGGATTTTTGTTCCAAATAATTTAAATTTCACTCTATTTTTCTAAATTGTTGTGGGATTTTTCCTTGTGTGGGATTTTCTAGTGTTGTGTTTTTACTTTATTACTGTGGTGTGCTACATAAATACTTTACAAATTGCCTCTAAGCTAAGTCGGACAACTTTGTGCCAAGTTACCAGAGGGCAGACTACAGGTTAATTTGGGGTTTGCTTGTGTTACACCCTGATAAAAATGGTGGTTGCTGCTTGAGTAGGGATCCCACCCATCTCAACCAGTAAGCCAATTTCTTGCACTCAGTCCTCAGACACTAACACGCACAATCTCTGTAGGGAAGGTAGACTTGCATATGCAGTATAACATTATGCTCTGATTACCCAATTACCTGGCAGGCAGTTCTTTTTTTTTTTTTTTAAGTATCTTTTTATTAATTTTTTAACAAAAAACACACAAACAGTCGGCAAAGCACATTTGGCTGGAGATCAGACATGTTTGAACATGGCATTTCATTCAGGATACAGAGCAATTACAGGAAATAGCACCTATAACAGAAAGAGTACTCAGGGAGACATTGGGTCATCATCAGGAGGAACAGTAGGTGCAACACAAATATCTCCCCTACATGAGTTCCACTTGGCCCACACTCGGGACCATTTCTGGGGACAACCTCTTGCCACATAAACAATTTTCTCTCGAAACATACACCAATCCATGTTACGCTTCCACACTGCGACAGTTGGGGGTGTTGGCCCTCCCCATAATTGGGCAATGTTTCTTTTGACCACTGTGGCCCCAAGTGTAACCCACAGCCTCTCCGCCCCTACCAAATCAGTTGGTCTCAAACACATTAAGTAGACATCTTTTAACCTCAGGGCTGACGGGTTTGTGCAGGACCTCACTCATGACACTATGGATTCCTTTCCAATATTTCTGAATTTGCTCACATTCCCAGAGAATATGCATAAACGTGGTCACCTGTCCGCAGTGGCGCCTACAGTTCATGTTGTCACGACGCCCCATACGGGCCAGCTGCAGTCCCGTGATGTAGATCCAGTGGAGAATTTTCAGTTGTATCAGGCGGAGACGAGCAGAGATTGCCACCTCCCTGGGGGAGGCCACCGCCACTCTCCAGTCTTCGTCATCTAATAAGAGGCCATCCGCCTCCCACGACTCATGCAATTTGAGTAGAGGATCTGGTGTGTTATTGACAAGTTTTTTGTATGTCAAGGAGATAGCTTTCTGAGGAAGGAGCCCGTCCAGTAACCTATCTTCTAGTGGGGAGGAGTCGGGGAGAGGGGAATCCCCACTGATGGCGGTGATTAAGGCATGACGGATCTGTAGATAGCGGAAGAATTCTGTATCCGCAAGTTCGAACTGTTGCTGGCAGGCAGTTCTGATGTTTATTTGTGTGCATGAACTTCAGTTGAATGATCATATGGTCATATGGGGTGGCACCTCTCACTCCGAGCTTGCACTGTGCCGGGCTGCTCCTTTGGACTCAAGTGTAACTCTCAGAATGCCCTGGCACACCTTTTACCATCTTGCTCTAGCCCTTTGAGAGTGTCCCCGCCTCTTTCAGCCCAGTTTACTCTTCACTATCTTTCTTTTGGAATCATTCTCCATCATTGAACATCAAAAAAAGCTCTTCCAGGCATTTATGCTTCTTCTCCTTCTGCTGATGACAGCTGCCCCTCCGTGTTGTCTGCCAGAAGCCAACATAAGGATCACTGGGAGAGGGAGATATTGTTCTGCTTTATTATTATTGGTGTGTTCTTGTTACCGGTAGAAGTAAATGCCGCGCCTCGAGATACCATTGTACAGTTTCGTACAATCCTGGCATTCACAGCTGCACCTTCGCAGTGGCAACAGCGTGCATGAAAGCAGTGGTGTAACAAAACTTTAGGGGGCCCCCCTGCAAGATATGTTGAAGGGGCCCCTCACAATCACATCAGTTGGGGCTGAGGGGGCCCACTCCAGTATGGGTAAGCCTGGGCCTCTCGCACACCATGGGGGCCTTTGTTACGCCCCTGCATGATAGGGGAAATGATCATTTAATTGACCTGAAGGCTCAGACAGTACTCTCCTTTGAAACATCTGACACTAACTACTTAGCTCTCACGGCTGGTACCCACGTTTGAATCCAGGCTACCATATTTCATCGGCCATGTTAGGCAGATTAAATATGACCACCTGGAGCCTGTCAGTGGTCTGCAGCAGGTACACCCTCAGAGCAGTGGCCCCTACTAATTTCCATAGGTCCGGTGATCCTCTTCTCACCAACAGTGATTCATCACACTGAAGGAAAGGCTTACTGCAGCCATACCTGACTCCGTATGCCTGGGACCCCTCCCAGACTAAACATTAGGGGGGACCCGGGTAAAGCTATAAGGCTAGCACTGCCTTGAATTCAGTCTAGATGTGGACGGCCACCGATTGGGACTCCTCACATAACTGACTCTCCTGTCACCCTTCTCCTCCAAGTTCCTCTCATCCGTTGCCTGGGTTCCCTGACAGGGGACCAGATAAAACCAGCCCGAACACCCCATCCATGATGTTCCAGGAGCTGTCCTGTGAGACTGGGCCATCAGATCACATTTACACTGCATGTGCTTTCTCAGTCATAGACATGAGGGGAAACATAATAAAAGGCCCCCGGCCTGTCCTTTGCCACCTGAAGGAAGTACTAACACACAGCTGGGGTGAGCGATGGCCCTTTCTGTGCCAGCCAGGACTTTCCAGATGATCACAGGTTGTGCTGGGCTGAGAGATGTTTCTCAGATCAGGTTTGTCCATGCCTGTGAGATGTGGTTGTCCTTGTGGCAGGGCCGTCCAGGCCTCTGAGATGGGGGTCTTCTCTAGACCAGCGATTTCATTGTCTGCAATGAGGTGACCGCTGTGGCAGGCAAATGTCCGATCTCTGAGAGGTTGTTAGCACAAGGCCAGCCATACTCAGTATGTAATCTGTGATAAGTTGTGGTCGCCTCTGACCTCAAGGATGTGATGGAGCCCTTTCCCAGCGTGTTTTTTTAAGATGTAGCCAGGCTAGGGGAGGCGGTGTTCTGGGATTCATCATATTAGCAATCGATCCTGGTCCTTTGATGTTGGCAGCTGGGCGACCTTTTCGGCTCCGGACCCGTGTTCCGGGCCACTCATCAAAGCCATTCGCCTGAGCTAGGGATTTCAGACGCCAGCAAGTGGTAAGCTCTGGATGAGAGTACCTAATCCCCAGAAAGTCCCTTCTCTTTTGCCCACGCATCAGATCTCATGGTGACTAGCAGCCCACTCCAGCAAGGCAGCTCTCTGTTTAATAAATGCACCTTCCACATTATGCCCTGGCAACTTTACATAGATATTTTTACTCCGTTTGATCCAATGACTTCAGACATCCTCCTGCCCCAGTTTCCGCGGCCCTAGAGACGCCAGATTCGGAGGAGTGCTGACCTTGAAGGTTAATCGCCTGACTGCAGCAGGGAGGGATGGCAGTGAACATGGCGGGAACCAGAGGGAGGAGGAGGCGGCTTCGAGAAAGGAGTGACAAGCCCTAAACCCACAGGATAAGCACAAAGCCACGGATGGGATTTAATTTAGATCTTATGGAGAATAACGGCGGCGAAAATGAACCTGAATTAAAAAAATACTACTTGATCTATATCCATCTGTTTAATTGTTCTGATGGTCAAATACCTCTCCTTAAGCCTCACCCTGCTCTCAGCTCCCTGGTTCACTTATCTAATCCTCGCCTTGCCATCTACAGCACATACCGTTCACCTCCCACTAGCCCACCCTGGGTATTCACCATCATATTCTTCTGCATGAATCACTACCCTTTTTAAATCACGTAAACACGTTTGTTAATCACTTAACTTCCTCTTTAATCTCGTGCACTGCCCGCTAATCATTCAACTCTTCAGTTCATTACTTACGAACTTCATTAATCACTTACCCTCAACAGTCGCACTCACCTCTTGGATAACCACACCACCTCTTCGAAAGCCATTTTCATCCATTTTAAATCAGTTACACCTTCACAAGTCACATAAATGTAAATGTATAGGTATTTATATAGCGCCGATTCTACGGGTATCTCAGCGCTGTACTCATACCGCTGAAGGAACCCTTCCTGGCTTTCCGTGTGGAGTGTCCACTCCTGGGCACCCCCATGCTGAAGCCAGGCATCCCAGCACTGTTGGGGGCCATTGTGGAGATTAAGCAAGCTATTGCCCAGAGTTGCAGCGTGGGACCCATGATTACAATAGGCACTGAGGCGAGAATATCCGGTCCGAGGAATTTATAGCCCGAGACCCTGCCGCGGCGGGAATCGAACCCTGGTCCCAGACCGGTGCTCTGCATCGAGTTCTGCCGCTCTAACCATTGAGCCACACTTCTCCATAAAGCAATTTAGAAATTAGTTAAGCAACTTCGTAAATCCTTGACAACTTTTAACAAAACACTGATGATGGCCTCACCACAGTAACATTTTATGGTATAGTCAAAGTGGATTATTGCCCAGGGCCCCCACGTTCCAACTAGGTGTGGGCGATAAATTCCGCTCCGCCGGTGGGTTTTGCAGAGTTTTGGCTGCTCCACGTTACACTTGTAACGCAGAGTTCTGGCCAAACCCTGCCAACCACCATGTGGCAGAGTATTTTCTCACGTGGAGCTCACCAATGGTAAGTTGGCACGGGCAAATTGGCGTTCCCCACTGCCATTTTTGGGTGCTAGAGGCCAACCAGTGAGATTTTCTCAACACGGGTGGTTATGGGCGGTCGCGACCCTTCGCGGTGAGAAATCTGCCACTCAAGTAGAAAAAACTACCAGAGCAGCAGCAAAGAAGCGGCGCCCTCTGGCGTGCCAATGGTGCCATTCACGCGGATTTTGCAGCACGGAACAAGTTTTAAGTGCTAAAAATCTGCGTGGGCTTCACGACATGCCAAATTCCACCCACTCGCAGAACTCTGTGGAATCTATCGGAGTTTTCATGTAACTGCGGAATTCCACGAAGTAAAACACCACATATTCCGTCCACCTCTACTTCCATGGGGGCCCCTGGGAAAACTACACTTTCTTCTTATCTAGCTCACCTACGTCTTTTCCAATAGCTCAGCCTCTCTCCTCTCCACCAACTTCTATGTCACTCTCAATTTGCGCAGTGGCATCTAAAGGATTTTTGAAGGCCCTCAAAAGACATATTTCAACTGTTTTTTCGTGAACCCCGTTTCTGAAAGTTTGTTTGGCAGTATGCGGGCTTGAAAGAACAGAAAATGGGCTGTTAAATTATGAACAGGGGGCACAAAATATGTCTTGCCAAGGGCCTACAAAATCCTTAAGCCAACACTTCCTCTTATAAACTACTTACTCAAAAGATTGGTATGTTTACACTAGTGCCACAAAACTGGCAAATAAAAACATAGTACATTTCATAGAATACATTAACAGATCATGATAGAATCTATAAAATACCCTTTTGATATACACTTTCAAATTTTTTCTTTTTGCATACACTTGTAAAAAAACTTTTTGGTTCAACTTAGAAAATGTCCCAAACCTCCTGCGACATAAAATTAAATCATAACCACCAAAACGTTAACGCAACAGTGTAATAAAAATACAACATTTTAAGAAAAAAGGTAGTAGTTACATCGATTTTTCTTTACAAGCAGATGGCAGCCCATTAGTACAATGCTGTTATACGTAATTGATAAAGCACGTAAACCTGTCCAGTGTTTTTTATTTTTTTTTAGCATTGGCATTGAACCCGGATCCGGCCAACCTGGATTGCTAGTGTTCCATGTTCGCACAATTCGGGTTCACAGATGGCACGCCTAAGCTACTGCTAACTACCCTAAGGTTCTCCACTGAAGGACGGTCAGAATCCCCCTCTGCACACCCTTTTCAACATAAAGCTCTTCCTTTCAACTTCAAAAGCGTAACAACATGATTCAACATCCTTCTCGCACAGCCCCCTTCTAACCCTTTGAGACCAATTCTACCATCTAAAGCCAAAAAATCACTAAATCGGTCAGAAATTCCACTCCTCCTATATTGTTTGATATTGCCTAGCGTTATTTTGTTCCTTTTAAACACATGCACCGACCTCCATACAGCACTTTATCCTTGCCGCGTTCGTCTCAGGTGGCAGAGCACATGTAGCACATGGCCGCCTTCACACCGTATCTTCATTGGGCCTCAGAGTTTACAGGTACACCCCTTCTTCTGAATAAGCTTTTAAATGTAATTTTTAAAGTTAACTCCTGGCTATCAATCCTGTTCCCTGTTGTCACCCTAGAAATGTTTCCAGTTGCCACAGTAGGACTCAGAGAGACCCTTGTCGTGGCACTCTGGACCCCAGGTCACTCACCCCGCAGGCTCGTGTGGAGGTCCTAATGCCACAACGCCTCCTCTTTCCGAGGTTTCATTCACAGGCACGCGCCTTTGGACCTGAGCGCGCGCCATATTTAGGAAATGTTACTCATTTCTTACATATTCCTGTTCCTGTAGGAAATGTACTCTTTCACAATCTCTTAGAGGATCTGCAGCTGAAATATACTTTAATTGGCGCAATCGATTCATGTCTATGTCAGGCAAGTATGTCTTCAGAAGATGGCCGGGAGCCATCGTCATGATGACATAAACCACAGCATCTGACGTTCGAGGTCAGCTAAAGGCCAGGCCTCTTTCAGGGGAAAGTCTTCTTCTATGGCCTGATGGCCATGCAGTGGCAGCTAAAGAAGTAGATGAATGTGCAACAGGTCTACACCTGGTAATAAGGTAAAGTGAAACACTTGTGGGTGCACCTAGGCCGCGCCAAAGGTCTCGATAGGTGTCCAACCATCCTCTTCTGTCTCGCAGACCGAATCACATTAGTTTATGTTAATATCACACTGAACAAAGCCTCATGCTCCCCTTTCTCACTTCCTCTTCCAGGGTCTGGTGGTCCAAGCTTCACTATTGGCAAGTCAGTGTGGCTGCTCTGGGCACTGGTCTTCAACAACTCGGTGCCCATAGAAAACCCACGCGGCACCACCAGCAAGATCATGGTGCTCGTCTGGGCTTTCTTTGCCGTCATATTCCTGGCGAGCTACACAGCCAACCTGGCGGCATTCATGATCCAGGAGCAGTACATCGACACGGTGTCCGGGCTCAGCGATAAGAAGGTAAGGCTTGAACACAGAGGGAAGGGCCGAGCATGTGTGAACAGAGGGATGTCAGCGCATGCGCATACATGGGAGCTCGAAGGGAATTCCTTGGGCACCCTGCGACAGAACTCACTGTACACAATATGTGGAGAAACAACAGGTACCAATAGAGGTGTGTCACACTGACACTCCGAGTAAGGCTGAGGGCAAAGTTTCTTCCACGAAACTGTCTTTCCCAGGGTCATGAAGGGCATGTTGCACAAGAAGCATGCAGAAATTAGCAACGGGGAGTGGATTTTGGGATTCATAAGTATGTTAAGAGAGGTCACAGAAATAGCACTGTGAACTGTAAGCAGGTTATGAGACCACGGGGACTGGGACTGGGAACAATAAGCATGCTAAAAAAGGCCACGGCGAGTGGTACTTGGGAACCATAAGCACTCTAAGGGAGGCCACAGCAAGTGGTACCTGGCAATCATAAGCATGCTGAGAGAGGCCAAAGGGAGTGGTACCTGGGAGCCTTAAGCATGCTAAGAGAGGCCATAGGAAGTGGTACCTGGGAGCCATAGGCACGCTAAGAGAGGACACGGCGAGTGGTACCTGGCAACCATAAGCATGCTGAGAGAGGCCAAAGGGAGTGGTACCTGGGAGCCATAAGCATGCTAAGAGAGGCCATAGGAAGTGGTACCTGGGAGCCATAGGCACGCTAAGAGAGGACACGGCGAGTGGTACCTGGCAACCATAAGCATGCTGAGAGAGGCCAAAGGGAGTGGTACCTGGGAGCCATAAGCATGCTAAGAGAGGCCATAGGAAGTGGTACCTGGGAGCCATAGGCACGCTAAGAGAGGACACGGCGAGTGGTACCTGGCAACCATAAGCATGCTGAGAGAGGCCAAAGGGAGTGGTACCTGGGAGCCATAAGCATGCTAAGAGAGGCCAAGGCGAGTGGTACCTGGGAGCCATAAGCAAGCTAAGAGAGGCCATGGCGAGTGGTACCTGGCAACCATAAGCATGCTGAGAGAGGCCATAGGGAGTGGTACCTGGGAGCCATAAGCATGCTAAGAGAGGGCACGGCGAGTGATACCTGGCAACCATAAGCATGCTGAGAGAGGCCATAGGGAGTGGTCCCTGGGAGCCATAAGCATGCTAAGAGAGGCCACAGCGAGTGGTACCTGGCAACCATAAGCATGCTGAGAGAGGCCATAGGGAGTGGTACCTGGGAGCCATAAGCATGCTAAGATAAGCCATGGCGAGTGGTACCTGGCAACCATAAGCATGCTGAGAGAGGCCATAGGGAGTGGTACCTGGAAGCCATAAGCATGCTAAGAGAGGCCACGCTGAGTAGTACCTGGGAGCCCTAAGCATGCTAAGAGAGGCCACGGCGAGTGGTACCTGGCAACCTTAAGCATGCTAAGAGAGGCCCTAAGGAGTGGTGCCTGAGAGCCATAAGCATGCTAAGAGAGGGCATGCCAAGTGGTACCTGGGAGCCCTAAGCATGCTATGAGAGTCCACAGCGAGTGGTACCTGGTAACTATAAGCATGCTAAGAGAGGTCATGGCAAATGGTACTTGGCAACCAAAAGCATGACAAGAGAGGCCATGGCGAGTGGTACCTGGGAGCCATAAGCATGCTAAGAGAGGCCACGGCGAGTGGCACCTGAGAACCATAAGTAAGCAAGCCAGTAGAGGCCATGGGAAGTGGTACCTGGGAGCCATAAGTTTGCGACGAGAGGCCAGGGTAAGTGGTAAATGGGAACCTTAAATAAGCATGCCTGTATAGGTCATGGTGAGTGGTACCTGGGAGTCATAAGCATGCTAAGAGAAGCCACGGCGAGTTGTACCTGGGAACCGTTAGTAAGCATGCCAGTATAGGCCATGGGGAGGGGGTACCTGGGAACCACAAGCATGCTAAGAGAGGCCATGGGGATGTTGTTGAGAACCACAAGCATGCTAAGAGAGGCCACAGGACTGGTATTTTGTGAGCTTGGTTGCCAGGACAACGACCCCTATAGGTTTTATGGGGTTATGGTGCATGTACATATGATCTTCGGTTTGTCTTTTAGTTCCAGAAACCCCAGGAGCAGTACCCGCCTTTCCGCTTTGGGACGGTCCCCAATGGAAGCACTGAGAGGAACATCCGAAGCAACTACCCGGACATGCACACACACATGGTGAAATACAACCAGCGCTCTGTTGAGGACGCCCTGACCAGCCTGAAGATGGGGTACGAAACCAAAGAAATGAAGCTTCCCACAGTTCAGCCCTCTCTTCGCTTTAGGAAAAATTATAAATGATCACATCTTTCAGTGACTGTTGTGGGTACAAATGTGCTTAAAAAACATATCACACACAGCCCTTCCCTCTACCTCCTCTGCTCAGTGTCCTAACCTGCGGGGATTACTCATTGATGTGAATGGAGAGATGGTGGGTGTAACAGCAATGGAGTAATGTTTAGTTAGAGCATTAGAGATGGAAACTGGGCTAGCATTATATCGTAGCCCTTGACCAGTATGCATCAAAACCTAATTGAAATGATGAGCCTTCCAATTTGCGATTGCTTGTTCGAGAATAGAAAGACACAGGTCAGATGCGTTTCTTTCCACTAATGATGTGACATCAGTGCTTGGACTCGTGGGTTGAAGCAACAAGCTCCACATTAAGACTTGAGCCCTTATTCATGGAATGTTTGCTGTATGCAAATGAAAACGATCTCGATGAACTATAGAAATGAATTGTTGCATTTCACATTCTTGCATTTAATTTATAGCACGCCCGAAAAAACACATAAAATTGATAACTCCAGGTTACATATTTGCCCAGGAGGCGGAGCGCCACATGCTAGCTTCTTACATCTGGCTTAGGTTTGTCCCTTTGAACATATATTCTGGGATAATGTAACTTGCACCACAGTGCAAATGACACGTAGCCGTAAAGATATAGGGCCAGATGTTCGAAGCATTTTACCGGTACCCGTTTGCGACCCATAAAATGTTGCCGAATCGCATTTTGCTTTTGCAATTCGGTATTAGTAAGGGGCGTGTTTAGGGCTTCCCTTCCTAATATCGAATAGCACTGGTATGTATGAATGTTTTGTGACCAGGAATGCAGTCGCAAAACATTCACAGTTACCACCAACGTCAAGTTGGTGGCAATCGATTCGCAAGCGGGGGACCCGTTACAATTTGTGAATGTGGGAGCCAACATTTTTTAAGAGCAGGCAGTGGTCTCAGTGGTGGTTTCTTCACTTGGACAGGGGAGTGTCACCTCCAGTCGTGTCCGATGCAGGTAAGAGCAGTGGGGCAAGGAAGGTGAGTCAATAGATGACGGAATAGGGAAAATAATATAAATAATAAAAAAAGAAATAAAATCGCTTACCTTGCTCTTGCCGAATCGCTGAGTCAGCGATGCAGCGAGCACAAGGCAAGTGGTTTTCTTTTTTGACATTTTATTTTCCCTATTCCGTCATCTGTCGACTTACCTCTCCCCCCCGCCACTCTTACCTGCACTGGCCTTGACTGGTCACCTCCCTGTCCGCTGCGAGCCTTGCAGGAAAAATAAAATGCCAATGAAAAGATCTCATTGCCATTTTATTTTTCTGACGTGTGCACTCACCGCACTGCAGCATCCAGCCACCCCAGTGGGGCGTGTTCTCTGCTGCTGATTGGCAGCAGAGGACAGGAGCAGTGGCTCGCTGGATGCTCCAAAGAAGCATGTCACTTTGGCTGACTGTCTTGCACCGGCCAAAGTGACATGTGCACTTTGAAGCTCTCCACCTAGCTGTCTTAGACAGCTGAGTGGGGACCAAACACAGGCCTACAGGGCCTGTAGGAGCGTCCAGCCAGCCCGCTCCATCCAATCCTGGCACTGCTCTCACAGCATGAGAGCAGCGCCAAGATCGGTTAAGGGTGTTGGCTGGGCCCATGCTACAGGAAAGAAGAAGATTGGGACAGTAGCGAGGAGTGCAGCCCAGTAAGTAATGAATGTTACTTTTTTCTTTTCCTCCTGCCCTCTATTTCCATTCCTCCCACTCCTGCCCCCTACCCCCAGTCCCCATAGCTAGTAGCCCCACTGGTTCCTACGGACCACTGCCTACTCCTAAAAAGGTAGCTTTTCATTTTTATTTTTGAAATGCTGCCCGGGCTGCATTACAAAAACAAATATTGCCTAATATAAAAGGCAAACATAGACATGTGCTCTGCTGACCCCAGCAGGCCACAATACCTGTGATTGTAGCCATTCACAATGGGTCACAAACTGCGACCTACCTCATGAATATTGATGAGGCAGGTCCAATTGCGACCCACAGCGAATCGCAAACAGTGTCAAACACACTGTTGTATTACGAAGTTTGCAATTTCCTAATAGTGATTTTCAAAAATGTGTTATTAGGAAATCGTAAACGCGATTTCGTGCGTCTGGCCCATAGACTTAACAGTAACTTTATTAGGTTATCTTAACTATACCCATGCAACTCTTGACGCTTCATCTCAATGGCTTTGCTGCTAGTGAAGCGCACAATTGCAATCCACTGGTGTAAATGCTCTGTCCCTGTAGAAGGAGACTGGAGACGAGATATGGTCACATGTAATGATGCGGCTGACACCTGCACTGCTGCACCCACGGGCAACTAGGACCAAAGATATTTGAGATTCACTGAGAGCAGGCCTTATGCAGCTAGATCGACGAGAAGCAGCAGATCAAGACAGCAATAGATCTGATAGCGATGCTGCTTCCTTCACACAGGGTTCAATCAGTGGCGGCTCGCCGAGGGAGTGCTGCGGGGTGGTGGGGCGAGGGAGGGGCAGGATGGGGGCTATGAAATTCCGGCATATGGCACAACGGAGTTAAGTAAATAAATAAATAAAACAATTTACTTTGCGCTTGCTGCAACGCCAACTCGGCAATGCAGTGTGCGCAATGTAAATTGTTTTATTTATTTACTTAACTCCGTTACGCCGGAATATACTACCCCCACCTGCCCCTCCCCCGCCCCGGGCCCACCGCCCCGCAGCACACCTCGGTGAGCCGCCACTGGGTTCAATGGCCGTGGACACGCTCTGGTCACTAAGTTGCCATACTTCCTTACATTGGAAGGGAGGGACTGGTTTACCCTGGGGGTGAGACATTCGTATAGATGTAATGTTCTTGAAATCCTCCTAGATCTACTTAAATTGATTATATCTCTTGTATGCGATACCATGACTGAATATGTCTGGAACAACATCTGCTTCTATGTAATTCTATTCTCTTTCTGATCATGTTTGATTGTTAAAAAAAAAAACTCAAATGAAACCTTCATTCTGAGGTACACATCACTGCACCCAGATCAATCAAGATCTGCAGTGTGTGCGACAGAAGAAAAATAAACATAAACAATTACTTGCACTGCGGAGACCTGTAATTCAAAGGTGCGGGAAAACCAACGTGACCCGAGAAATGAGAAATTACCACCGGAATTGGTGTTTCGGCATCAGATTCCAAAAATAATTCCTTACTTTGGAGCTATTCCCCACCTGCAATTTTCACATACTTTATGCAGATGACGCGATTTACAAAAAAGTCGCGCAAAGCAGCGTAGCCCCCGCAAGGCTGTACTACGTTGCCCGACAGGGAGGGAGCAGGAGAGCGCCATATCTTCAGAGATATGGCTCTCTCCTCCTCTTTCCCTTGCGCCGGCGCTGATTACAGCTGCCGTGCACCATGCACATACCTTAGTGCCGCAGCGCTAGGTTGTGTGCATGAGTCCAGCATAGGTTTTGTACTGGAAGTGTACCCTTTCTGTACAGAATACTATGCTCGACACAATGGAAAGCTTTTCCCACCTTGTATGCGTGCTGCACAGTGCAGCACGCATGCAAAGTCGGAAAAGGAAGGCGAAATTAAAGCATTTCTCCTTCCTTGAGCCTAGTTGAAAAGGACGCAGTTTTCTCACGCTAAACCCAATCTACAGTTTTTAGTAAATTGGGTTTAGCGTGAGGAACCCTGGCTGGTTGCATGGGAACACTCATGCACCACCCTTGGTACGCCCCCATGGCGCAAAGTAATGCGAAGTAGCACAATGCGCTGCTTCGCATTACTTTTACACTATTTCAAGCGCTAAACAAGTTTAGCACTGGAAACTAAATTACAAAAAAAAGATTTTGCGTCATTTTGCGTCACTTTTGTGACACAAACACGGCGCAAAAGATTAGTAAATCTCACCCTAAGAGTGATGATATTCCCGCACAATTTGTAATTGCGATGCAGGCAGTCATCGTGGTTACTGGCTGAATCAGTACTAATCATAAACTTTGAATGAGGGCTTTAGGATGAAATGGGCAAACTACCAACTCCCAAAGACTCTGGGGCATATCATCGACGAGGCGATAAAAAATTATCGCCGCTTTTGCGTCCGTTTTTGGGCGAAAAGCGGCGATAATTTTATCTCCTAATCAGCAAGCTCACGCTATCGCGTGAAACCTTGCATTAGCGCCTAACATCTGAACGCCCAGCTTTGCATCTCTAATGAGATACAAAGTGGGCGTTCCTGCCCTGACTGGAGAAATGTCGCTAAGCGACATTTCTCCTATCATCAAGCCTCACGCTATGAAGCATAGTGGCAAGAAAAGTAGCGATAACCCCTGTTATAGCTACTTTCCTTACGCCTGCTTCAAGACTGACATAGCCATGATATCCTATGGAAGGTGGATATCTTGGCTAAGTTTGCCTTGCCCTACCATCAAGCTAACGCCAAACTTTGTGAGATTATCGCTGGATTTCCGGCGATAATCTCAAATTTGGCAGTTAGCACTAGAACTTTTATCGCTTTTGAAATAAGCGTTGCTAATAGCACGCTATCTCAGCGATAAAAATCCACGTTAGCCGGCGATAATTATCCTAGCGCTAAGTGCGCTTAGCGATAATTATCGCCAGTCCTTGATGATATGCACCTCAGTTTCTTATCTGTAAATTGACCTCACATTGAAGCACTAAAATACCAGCCTATATTTTTCACTCTTTCTACCCTAAATTAAGAAGCCTATGACCTTGTCACCTTCATATTCATAATCTGGAAGGGGCTTAAATGAAGGTGGTGCGTGTATTTGTCGCATCCAACTGCAACAACACTCTGTCACTCTTCATTTTCTCACATTGGTGGCCCATGCAATATCCTCTCCTGGTTACAGCTCCTTTGCTGGGTGACTCAAGTCCTATCTTTATGGTTCTAGGAAGCTGGACGCCTTCATTTATGACGCCGCAGTGTTAAACTACATGGCCGGGAAGGATGAGGGCTGCAAGCTGGTGACTATTGGCAGCGGGAAGGTGTTTGCCACCACAGGCTACGGCATTGCCCTTCAGAAGGACTCCAAGTGGAAGCGGGCAATTGACCTGGGGCTCCTGCAGTACCTGGGAGATGGTGAGGTCCAGGCCACTGGCCTATCTTTAAAAAACACATTGATCGGAAGAACATGTTGATATGTATGGGCAGGGACCATGGAATGGGATGGCAGAGGGAGAGGTGGGGCCCCTTGCTATATCTGTTCTGTCTCAATATCTTCTGAATACAAAGTTAAATTCCTATTGGATGTTTATTTGTGAACCATTCACTACTCAAAACCTTGACATCAATGAAGGGGTTTCTGCTGTTCAGTTAAACGTGATAATGCATCATGGCTGCTTGTCGTATCAATCTGAGTCTTTTACGTCTGGCGGTAATGCCTCCAGGTTTGTTGCCTAGTGCTGTTATTGATATATGTCGGATTATTTATCTGTATCATGGCAAACATCTTCCCATATTTTGGTCTCCATTTGTGATCAAATTTGCTCATTGATCAGTTGTGTTTATTGGGTTCATGCTTCCTAGTTGTGGGAATTTCTTGGTAGTTCGTGGACATACAGAGATTACTAGGCTCAAATTGTAACAAGAAGAATCCCTTGGTGTCCTGGGGCTACATTTTTCAGTTAAACCTGAAACTAGCACCACATACCCCCTTTTAGTACTTGATCCTCAGGATAGTGAAGTTAGTGAAGTTAAGCAGCCCAAGGCCCACTCGGGGAGGGGGTGTGATGCGGTAGAAACTCAGATCTCAAAAAAGCAATTCTTCCCAATCAATAAATCATTGTCCAGCCTATGCTTTATTGAGAAAAAAGTTTTTTAATCTGACATACAACTATATACTACACAGGAAATTGTTGAGGGAGCGGAAACATATTATGCACATTTCCTAGAGGATTAACAGGGGACATAAGACAGCCTAATTTGAAACTATCCCCAAGTTCCTTTCAGTATTCTGGATAGAGTCTATGCATCATATATTTCGGCCTCCTCTATTTGCGTAGTAAGGCACAATGTGCTTTATCTGCCCCCAGGGCCACTACTAACCAAATGCTGAGATTATTAGAAGTCTCCTGGTCTTGGAGTTAATGGTGTAGCTGCCCCAGTTTATCTCAAAAGCGGATGTTTGCCTGGTTGTGTACAATCCCATGACTTAGTCGTGGTGCATTGTCAGCTGTCTCTGATGGTGCTCTGCTCTGTGAATGTGTGCTTTTGCACAGTGGCTTCAAGTGCAGAGGCGCTGAGTAAGCTAGCCTGCTGGCTTCTGTGGTGACATGTGTTACCACGGTAGAGTGCACGCATGCATCTTCTGATTGAAGAGGAAGGGCTGTGCGAACCTCACCTTGCAGATGGCACATTGACTTGTGCTCAATTTGACAATGGAAATCTGCTTTGTAGGTGTCTAATTGGAAAGCCCAACCGGGTCATTGCAGTGACTCTTATCATGTGTTTGCGATGCTCAATAACCATCTGCCGTTGCACTGGTTTCTAGCGCCAAGCCATCACAAGCGCTGAGGCTTCTGGTGAGGTAACCACTGAATATGGCCACGTCTTTTTTGTACAGGCAAGTGGACACAATTGCTTCCGGCTCATCCTATGAATTTGTTTGGGTGATGCCAAATCTGCCATGGGTTTGCAGAGCAAATCGCTTCACTCCTGGGCTCACTGAGGAGAGACCAAGGCACAAAGCTTAATGTTGCAGATCCTTCCCTGGAATATATTGGGATAACCCTTGCGCCTCCTAAGAAGCTCTTTGAGGTCTCCTCTTTAAGGCAGTCTGTCCTTTGTGCAGAGATATCTTCAGTACCTTCTCAAGCAATCAATTGATTTTAGTGGGATGGAAGGATACAGATGTTCCAGGTTTCTGGCCTCCAAAACTGACAAATGGAGTTGGTAGTCTGAGACCCCAAACCTGGAACTCAAATGGCTTTCTTAATCTCCCCTGGTGTGAGACCCAGATACTGGGTGGGAAGAAATACTGGCCCAAAGACTTGTGGTTTCTGTTCCCACACTTACACTTTGCAGATAGCATTTGCATATTCCACCAGTCCATTTCGGCAACAGCTTCGTGCAGTTCCTGAATTTTGTGTATTGCTCCTAGGCTGGTCAAGCCACTGTCTTTGCCTTCTACTGTCAGCAGGTATGCTGGATGGGAGCTCCTTGTCGGAGGACACACAATATAAAGGCACACAAGAGAAAGAGGCTTTCTCACTCAACTATCTCTCAGAGGTAACACCTCTTGGGAAGATTGGGACAGGAAGGACCCTACAAATGAACACAGCTATCCTCCATACCACCGAGTCTGGTCCACTACAGAGGGCCTAATTCATATGGCTGTTTGGAAGGCTCTCCAGCCACCATTTTATGCAACGCTCATGTGTGTGACATGAAAATGAATCCCTTGGCTGTAACAGAGATGCACAGCGAATGCACACAATAACCATACATGCTCCATCCATGTCTCACATGGAGGCAGTGAAGGAGCTGGTTGGGGTGGACTAACAGAATAATTTAAAGCAGGAGAGTCCAATGGGCAGCTGTTTTTGGTAGTATAGTGATGACTGCCACCATATTCAATCCTCCACAGCCTGGTGAGCAGACAGTACTCATGCTCAGTAAAGAAGGAGGCACAGGGGGTATTTGGACAAAATATCAAGTTCACAATAACGGGAGACATAAATCTCGGGGGAAAATATCATTATACAAAAATTCTTGATTCAGAAATATGGTTGAAGAATATCATTTTTTTCAGGTAAGTAATATTGTTGTCAATATCGTTTTCAGTCATATCATCGTAAAAAATATCGTTTTTTTAACTACTTAATGTGTTTTAGTTCATATGTTAATTTTATATGTTATTAGTGTTGTATAAATATTAATTATATTTGTAAATATAGTTTGCAATTGTTAGTGATTTTTAATTTTTAGTTTAATTGCTATTATTAATTTATGTTGTTTTAGTGGATCGCTAGGTTTGTATAGATCTAGAGTGGGAAGTTAATTAAGTAATAATTAATAAATAATTAATTAATAATATAGTATCAATGCTTTAATTGATTATTATTTATGCAAATTCTGTAATAATTATACTTTTAGTTATATTTAAAGTGCGGGCAGTTGTGTTTCTAGGGTGGGAAGTTAATTGGGTTATAATTAATTAACAATAATTTACTATTGTATTATTGATTATTTAATTGATTATTATGTATGTAAATTGTGCAATAACTTTATATTTTCGTTTTATTTTAGGGGTGGGAGGGTGAGTTTGTAGGGATATTGGGTGGGAAGTTAAATAATAATTAACGAAGAATTATTTAGTCATTAATTATTTAATTAATTATTAATTATATTCATTATGTAATACAGATTTATTTTAGTTACATTTTATTTGCTTGGTTTGCAGGAGTATAGGATGGGACATTAATTAACCAATAATTAATTATCAAATAAGAATGATTTCGTTAATTGATAATTAATAGTGTAAATTGTGCAATACGTTTATATTTTAGTTATATTTTCGGTGTGGGCTGTTGGGTGTGAAGGGATATAGGGTGGGAAGATAGTAATAATGAATTGACAATTAATTATTTATTTATTAATAAATATTTATTTGATAATTAATCATGTACATCATGTAAAACTGATTTATTTTAGTCAGATATTACATCACTGATGACATATGTGTCTTTATGAAAAATAAATATTTGTAATATATGTATAGCTAAAGATTAATGGAAGAAGACATGGGTAAATAAGTGTCTAAATACAGTGATGTAATATCTGACGTCATCAGCAGAGGATTGCGGTCGCGTGAGTTATAGTTGCCTGCACTAACTATAACGGGGGAATTTCATTGTTTTGTTACGAGTGAAATGTCCAGCTAACTATAACATGTGTGAAACCTATGGTTTTTTAAGTGAATTTGCAAGGTTTTTTAAATGCTAATTCGTAACTATAACGTGTGTGAAACCTATGGTTTTTTCAGTGAATATATTATCTACTGGCGGTCGCCAGTAGATAGTTATAGTTAGGACCGTGTTTCCATAGGAAATCCGCAACATTCTATTTAGAATAACTTTGGCGCCGATTGACGAATCCTCGCGAAATTTTCAAAATAGGTGGGGCGCTCCGCTCCGCTCCTTCCCTGAAAGTCTCGGGGGGATTCGTCAAGCGGGGGCTGAGAAAAAGGGGGGGTCCCAAAACGCGTTTTCCCCATGCATTTTTCCATAGGACCTTTAGTCCAAGCTACAGCCCGAACGGCTGAACAGAATTACTTGAAATTTGGCAGAGAGGTAGTCCTCAGGTCAGGGATGTGCCTTTTGCAGGTCTGGTGTAAATCTGTTCAGTATTTCCTGAGAAAATAGCATTTAAATCAATATATATATCTATAGGCGCGTACCGTGCGCGTACGGTAAAATGTACTGTACGCGCACGCTGCCGTGCGCGATTCTGATTGGTTGTTAGATCTTAGTAAACATTCGAATCGGTCGAAACCAGGAAGTGTCGGCCGCCATTTTGTCTCTCGCAGTCTGAGGGGGTGAAAAACAAAGGTGGAGAACGTGAAAAGGGGGCAGGGTGGACAGTTCCTGACCCCCTAGCCTTAGTCAGGGGGTCCCAGAAGGACCCCCAAGGGCCAAAATTTCCTTAAATTTTTTTGCGAAAAAGCGCCGAGTACGCGTAGCGTGCGCGTACGGTAAAAACGGAAAAATTCCGCGAACTGCTTAACGTGGGCGCTCGGTGCGCGAAGCGCACCTTGCGCCCACAGCGCGCGCACGGTGCGTGAAGCGCACCGTGCGCGTACGGTACGCGCACGGTGAAAAACCTTTAAAAAAATAAATAAATAAATACATAACTTAGCATTTAAAAAACCGTACAAATTCACTGAAAAAACCATAGGTTTCACACACGTTATAGTTAGGAATTAGCATTTAAAAAACCTTGCAAAATCACTTAAAAAACCATAGGTTTCACACATGTTATAGTTAGCTGGACATTTCACTCGTGAAAAACCATTGAAATTCCCCCGTTATAGTTAGTGCAGGCAACTATAACTCACGCGACCGCAATCCTCTGCTGATGACGTCAGATATTACATCACTGATGACATATGTGTCTTTCTGAAAAAAAATATTTGTAATATATGTATGGCTAAAAATTAATGGAAGAAGACATGGGTAAATAAGTGTCTAAATACAGTGATGTAATATCTGACGTCATCAGCAGAGGATTGCGGTCGCGTGAGTTATAGTTGCCTGCACTAACTATAACGGGGGAATTTCAATGGTTTTTCACGAGTGAAATGTCCAGCTAACTATAAAATGTGTGAAACCTATGGTTTTTTAAGTGAATATATATATATATATCATTATGAACAGCCCATTGGAGGGCGCGCAATTACATGTACTTAAGAGGCGGGGACCGGACTGTGTTTTATTACTTTCACCGTTAGCCTCTGAGGAAGAAATTGATTTTCGAAACGCGTCAGGCAGCGGTGCATTGGCTGCGAAAGAAATCGGCTGTCCGGCGTCCTCCATACCTATTAAATGAGAGTTCAAGCTTGGAGCTCTGTGTTGTCTTTTCGAGTGCCTCTCGAGTCGTGTGACACAAGCAGGAGCGTTGATATATATATATATATGTTGAATAGACACTGACGAAGGCGGTCACGCCGAAACGCGTTTGTCTACTCGTATGCAGTCGAGACGAAAATAAATGGAAATTTGCTTACTTAACGCTGATGGCTTTGAGTGCGCTCTATTGAAAGAGGTTCCTGTGAAGTGAGAAACCTGGGTTTTGGAATTGATTTGCGCGTTCCTCCAAGCGCTGAGCATGCACCCGTGACGCTGAGGCGCAACGGCTGGTGGACTTGTGTTGGTGATTTATGTTTGCCGTTAGCCCCGCCGATTGGAATCGGATTCCTGCCGTGACGCCTGGACAAAAGCGGATAAGGAAATAATACCAAAGAAAACGCTACTGCGGGAGCATATTGAAGATCCGAGGGATCCGAAGTGGAGCGACCGCAGTGAGTTTTTCAAAAGACTATTGTTAAAAATCGGCAGTCACGTATGGCAATGCGTATTTAGTAAGCACAGAATTGTCTCAATCTGCTTTAATGATGTTCTCGGATTCTGAGAGAGAGGAAGCAGCTGAAAGTCTGTTTTCGAGTGTAAGAAGTACAGCGGAAAACACAAATGGACAACAAAGTAAAACGATCCCCACAACATTAAAAAGTCTGTTTGTCACCTTGGAGAAATTATACGAAAGAGAGACAAGAAAGTGGTGGGAAGCCACAAGCCTGCAGAAATATTTAGATGTTGGCCGGGTCCCAAGGGGACTACGGATTTACACGGTCCCTTCCTACGAAAAACCTGATCCAGCGCTACTACAGGAATGGGCAGAGTATACAACGGAAGTCACTAAAGGAATGCTCAAAATCTTAATAAAATATGCGTGGAGCGACAGATTGAAATTACAACAAGAAATCAAAGAAATTGAAGATAAAATCAGCGGAGAAAAAGATGAGAAAAAGAGTGAAGAATTGCGCCAAGCCATGTAAAAACGCCTCATGAATTATGAAGCAACTATTAAATCAAGAAAACAATCAAAGTTCTTGCGGGACGAGAACGACTATCGAAATGGCCGGATACTAACCTTCGCGAAAAAATATGACGCTCCTCGAAGAGGTTTAAGCTTGAACAAGCAAGGAACGGGAACACAAAGAAGTACATCTGAATCCGAGCTTGAAGTCTCCGAAGGGGAGCAACATTCAAGTGATGTCGACACTGGTGAGAGAAGCCAACCAGCTACGGTTTTTCAAGAGTACGAACTCATGAGGGACCTGAGACAAAGACCGGCCCAACGAACACATCCACCAGAGATACGAGGAGGAAGAGGAGGAAGACGAGGAGGGGCAAAAAAAGCAGAAATGGAACGTTCTACCCCAATAGTGACACGCAGCAAACGAGGGGGACGATGGAACTAAAGGAACAAACAGTTATTAATCTGTCGGACAGGAACCTGACAGACACTGAATTGGATATTTTAAAATTAGGACTCACCTTTTGCCCCACACCAGCATTTGACTATACGCAAACACGTATAGACATTTATAAATTCATCAGAAAGGTAAAATTGATGAAATTACACCTCCTACATCCCAAAAAGAGCTTGCCACCAACCACAGAAACGGAGGCTCATGATGACTTAACAGGAGCTGATCTTTCAACCATTGTGCTACTTCATGAGTTAGAGGATGAACAAGAAGATATTACCATAACTCAGAGATTGGAAGAAAGTGGCATTCCACAAAAAACATGCAAAAGTAATCTTCAATACAAATCCAAAACGATACCAAGGACAGCATATGATGCGATTGATACTTTCCAGGATATGGTCATCGAAGAATTAAAAAATCTTCAAAAAAATAAATTCAATGCCAAAAGAAGAAATTTAACGAAACGACAATGGGAAACTATTGAGGAATTAAAAAGAGATGAATCAATCATCATAAAGCCCTCTGACAAAGGGGGGAATGTAGTTATCCTCAGAAAAACACAATACGAAGATGAAGCATTATCCCAATTAAAGAAGTTGGAGCATTATATTCCAATCAGTAAACAACAGTACACCAAGAGCATTTCGGACTTCCATGATCTTATTACAAAATGGAGGGACGAAGGAACTTTAGATCAGGATGATTGGAACTTCTTGAAATGTGAACACCCTGAATTGGCAACTTTCTATCATTTGCCGAAAGTGCATAAAAGCAAAACTTGGCCTCCTGGACGACCAATCGTATCATCTAAGAACAGTCTCTTGGAGAATACCTCAGTTTACATTGATTGTTTTATTTCTCCTATGGTGAGGGATTTAACATCCTACCTACGTGACACTAAGGATTTTCTGCGTATCATACAAGGAATTACATGGGAACCTGGTATGCTATTGATAACTTTGGACATTGTCAGCTTGTACACATCCATCAATCACACTAAGGGCTTAGAGGCAATAAGCTTCTTTCTGGAAAGGAGACCACTAAAATATCGAAAGCACAATGAGATGCTGATGGAACTGACGGAGTTTTGCTTAACAAATAACATTTTTACTTTTTCTGAACAACTTTATTTGCAGAAACAAGGTACGGCGATGGGGACGTGCTTCGCCCCCAGTTACGCGAACCTGTTCGTGGGCTGGTGGGAGGAGCACGTTGCCTGGACCGGTACCAATGCAAAATGGATGGATAACATCGCTCTGTGGACGCGGTACATTGATGATTTGTTCGTCCTGTGGCGTGGTCCACAGAGCGATGCAGAAGAGTTTATCAAAGCTCTAAATGTTAATGATCAAAACTTGCAATTTACGAGTTGCATCAGCAGTAAGGAGGTGGTATACCTTGACCTCAGAGTGTACATTGAAGGGAACACCATAGAAACTGCCCTTTATCGTAAACCTACAGCAGGAAATACAATCCTGCATGCAGGAAGTTGTCATCCGAGGAGTGTAGTTAACAACATACCTCTTGGGGAGTTTCTGAGAATGAAACGAAACTGTTCCAAGACCCCAGAATTTAACAAAGCGATCAGCCAGGCCAAAGTGAGATTTCAGAAAAGAGGGTATTGCAAGGGAAGTTTGAACAAAGCGGCGCTCCATTGCAATTCTATTGAAAGAAACGTCTTACTTGTGGATAAGATAAAAAGTAAAGACGATAAAATCAGGATTATCACCAATTTCACTGGAAAATCATCAGAGGTATTTCAAATTCTCAGAAGAAACTGGAGGATATTGAAATCTGACACTATAGTGGGTAAAGTGCTAACTGATAACCCCCTAGTAACATACAGGAGAGGAAATTCCCTAAAAGACCATTTGGTTCAAAGTCACTACGTAGCCAAGAAGAAGAAACCTATACCTGTTAAAGGTTTCTTTCCTTGCATGAAATGCAAAGCTTGCAAAAATAGCCACAAAGTGAAAGATTATGCAATACCAGGTAAAACAGGGAGAACCCCAATTTCTAAGCTTTTAAATTGCAACTCGGATCATACAGTTTACTGTTTGGTGTGTCCATGCGGGAAACAATATGTGGGAAGTACAATACATCCCACAAAAAAAAGAATTTTGGAACACCTAAGGGCAATCAACAATAAGGACCATAATTATCCTGTTGCCCGTCATTTTGAAATGGAACACCAAAGCAACAGCAATCTTCTCAGGTTCTTCTGCCAAGATCAGATTGCAAAATCTGAAAGGGGAGGAGACCAGGTGAAGAAATTACGTATCTTAGAATCTAAATATATCATCAAGTTGCAAACTAAAATACCGAAAGGACTCAACAATGAAGAGGAAATGTGGGTCCATATAGGTTAAACTGAAGGTTCTCCGTATCCAATGAAAAATCCTAGGGGGGAAGCGTTTTTCTTTAAAATTGAGAAATACTTTGTAGAATGAACAGGAATGATTTTTATTGTCCAACCAATGAAACAATGCAGACTCCTTGGAAGGTAAGCCCATACAGGGCGTAATTAAAAAATACGCGGCCAAAAATTTCAAAATATAATTTCAATTGATTTAGTGGCAATGGATTGCTAGAATAATAATTCAAAATTGATGAATAGCAATTACATGAAATGTAAACAAGTTATATACATGTATATCCAAGCAATGAATTCATAACATGAATGAAATGTAATGATCGTTCAAAGATGGCCGCCGCAGTAATGATACCGGTGTCTGCATCACTGTACCTTCTTCTATGTTTATTTAAAAACGTTATTTTCTATTTCCATGAATTGTATGAAAACTTTATTTACAAAAAACTTATCATGTAACTGTTGAATAGACACTGACGAAGGCGGTCACGCCGAAACGCGTTTGTCTACTCGTATGCAGTCGAGACGAAAATAAATGGAAATTTGCTTACTTAACGCTGATGGCTTTGAGTGCGCTCTATTGAAAGAGGTTCCTGTGAAGTGAGAAACCTGGGTTTTGGAATATATATATATATATATATATATATATATATATATATATATATATATCCAAAATCCGCAAACGCTTCTTCCGGACAGCTGGCACCCTTGGAAAGTGGCGTACACGCCGGCGAAGCAACCGGCAATACTATCGTCAAAGTACAAAAATACGTGCGCTCTCAGGTAAGTAAACGACACATCCGAGTTGTAGTAGTGATCAGGTTTATTCCATAACGCGTTTCGACTGCGTCCGCAGCCTTGCTCACACGGAACCGTGTACTGGAAAACTAGATGCAAATGTATACATAGGACACAACTTAGAGGGCAGTGGAGTCAAAATAGGACTAAGAGAAAGAAGGCGTCCGCCATCTTGGAAAGGTCAACATTGGTAAACATAGTGAAAGGCAAGATGCAAAGCAAATTCACAATGACGTAATGTAAAAACGACCAACAGTACAATTGCACGAAAGAACATACTCCACTGTTACATATGTGATAGGTCAAATGACCGCAAAAAAGTGTATGGCTCGAAAAACAATAATATATCGTAGCACTTGTAGATGACTCACAGTAAACTTAACGTAAAATGAATACCTAGTGGACTGCGAGCATCGTGTTCCTGCGTCTTACATAATTGGAAACGCTAGGCCAGTGTGGAAGCACTGCAAAGTAATAGACTTCCGCTCTGCATGGAATGGTGGCTGAGTAGCCAGACAAAGAGGGGGGGAGAGCTGGACCCCTTGAGAGTTATTACAATAAAGGATGGTGTGGTGATAAGAAAGAGTCAGTGATGGCATAGTCAACTGAGCAGTGGTTGCAAACCAATGTCATGTCAGTGCGCGTTGCACGAAGTGCAAAGTTGACCCAAACATAGTTCATGGGCAAGCGAGTCCATGATCTGACGTACATGCATAGTGCTCATACAGTGCAAGACATCTGGTCTTAAATCATGAGGAATAAAATAGGCAGTGTGCCAAGATAAGACACAAGTTAAGAAACATGTTAGAAAGACAGTGATGAGCAAGTGCCCTGGGTCAAAAGATAACCAAAAACCACTTATCCTGTTGCTCTCAAAGCCCTTCTTGAAGTGTCCAGTTGTGAATCAAGTGCCCCAATTCTCTAAGTGAAGGTGAAGACGTGACTCCGAAGAGAAGGTTAGGCACCTGTGTGGTGATTAGGTGCCTTCCTTATCTCCTGCAATTAAAACATGAGATAAACATTAGCTGACAAGTAGGAGAAATATTCAAAATACCAAGGCAAAATAAAACACAAGAAGGTACATCCTAGAAAATACAAGCCATCCCCAGTAAACTGTCGGAACGTAAATAATTACTCTTTTTTCAGATGTATTGACAGTTCCTCGTCCTGGTTCATCCCGCCAGGGGCCTTAGTTTGGAGATCTACAATGTATTTAGACTCTCTCTGTCTGAGTTTGAGTGTCCTGTTACCCCCTCTGTGATCTAACCGGACTTGTTCCAAAATAAAATACTTCAGTAGTGAGGAGTCAGAATAGTGTCGCTCTTGGAAATGTCTCGCCACCGGGTATTTGGGGTCTTTATTGGTGATGGCCTGCTTGTGTTCAAGTACCCTTTTCTTGGCCATCAGGGTAGTGCTGCCTATATAGTACAGTCCACATGGGCATTCTATCACATATATAACGAATGTGGTACTGCATGTGAGGAACTGGGTTATTGCTCTCTGATTGTGACCTTGTTCGTATGTTTTACGTGATGTACTGGCCGAACAAGCCTTGCAGTGACCACATGGGAAGAAACCTCTGAGGTTCTGGATACCTCTGTCTTGAGTCAGAGTGATGTCACTGTGTACTAGTATATCCCTAAGGTTTCTTCCTCGCCTATATGTGATATTGGGTCTGTCCTTGAAAGTGTGTCCTATGCTGTTGTCATTCTTAAGTGTGTTCCAATTTTTTGACAGAATATGTCTGATGCCATCAGACTCCGTATTGTAGGTCATGATCACCCTGGTTTCTGCATCCCCAGTTTCCTCCATTCCTGTGGTCTTATCCCTGAGTGTGTCTGTTCTATCCACGGACTCTACTCTGCAGATCGCTTTCTTGAGGACCCAATTGGGGTAGCCTCGAAGTTTAAATCTTTCAATCATGACTTTGCTTTCTTTCTCGAATGCTTCTCTGCTGCTACAATTTCTTTTTGCCCTCAGCAGTTCACCAAAGGGGATACTCCATTTGAGGGTGTCCGGGTGGCTGCTGAGGGCATGTAGGATACTGTTGCCTGCTGTACTCTTGCGGTATAATGAGGTATGTAGTGTGTTGGATCTTACCTCTACCTTCACATCTAAATATTCGACCATGTTGTCGCTAATGCACCCAGTGAGATGTATGTTGCGGTCATTGCAGTTGAGTTCTTGTATGAAATCTAGGGCCTCTGTCCGACTGCCTTTCCATATAATGAAAAGGTCGTCAATGTATCTGAGCCAAAGAGCTACTTTGCTCAAATTCTTGATGGCAATCTTTTCTGAAAAAATCTCCTCCTCCCAGAGGCCCATGAAGAGATTGGCAAAACTCGGTGCCAGACAAGAACCCATCGCGGTACCAATCAGTTGTTTATGGATGGTACCGTTGAAGATGAAGATGTTATTGGTGAGGCAGAATTCCGTCATTTCAATGATCATGTCATTGTGTTCCAAATATTTGATCTCTCTTTGGTTGAGGAAGTGCCTGCATGCATCTAATCCCTGTTGATGGTCGATTATGGTGTACAGTGATTGTACGTCTAGTGTGATGAGTAGTAGGCCATTCTCCCATTTGATCTTTTCTAGTTTGCCCAGGAAATCTTTAGTATCCCTCACGTAACTAGGGAGCTTGGTGACAAATTCCCTGAGAAAATGGTCCACATATTTGGATATGTGCTCTGCTACACTTCCTATGGAGGACACTATGGGACGGCCAGGTGGAGATGTGGCACTCTTGTGGACCTTGGGTAGAAGGTAGAGCACCGGTATCTTGGGAAAATCCCTCTTGAGATAACAGTACTCTTCCCACTCAAGGATCCCTTTGTCTCTCCAAGTGATGAGTTTGTCCCATATCAGAATGACACTTTCATTGTACACCTCCCTAGTGATCTGCATGTAGGAATTGGTGTCCCCTAGTTGTCTGAGGGCCTCGGCAATGTATTGTTCTCTATCCAGAATTACGACATTACCACCTTTGTCTGCTGGTCGGATGACTATGTCTGTGTCATCCGCTAATGATTTGAGAATTTGTCTCTGATTAAATGTCAGATTATTTTTAGACTTGTTGCCAAAGTGTGATTTGTTTCTCAGATCAATAAGGGCCTTGGTGACGTTGTCGTGGAATGTGTCAATGCCGTCGTGAGGTAGTGTGGGTAAAAAAGTCGAAGGCGGTTTAAAACCAGTAGAGGCGGCTGAGTCATGGGTGATGTCCATGGCATCCAAGATGTCTGTTACCTCCGTGGTCTGACTGTCCCTATTCGTGTCGTTATTAAGTTCGAAAAGGGTGGTAAGAGTATTAAGATCCCCTATCTCTAGGTTAGCTTCATGTTCCTCCTGTGTGTTAGTGTCAGTGGCTACTCTGGGCTGTTGGCGACGTAATATATGCCACTTCTTAAGCTTAAGCTTTCTGACATATTTGAAGAGGTCAATTCTTGTTTCAACATAGTTAAAACTGGAAGAGGGGCAAAATGACAGACCTAAGCATAAAGTGTACTTCTCCACATCACTTAAATGTCTTTTAGACAGATTAATAATAGTTTTATTAACCATGTTGTAGTCCATCAATATGTTCTGTTGGAGCGCGTCTTGTTGCTTCCCATACGCCCCCTTCCTCTGCCTCTTCTGCCACTGTTGTCTGATTCGTTGCCGTCTGTTCCTCTGTCTACTCGGCCTCTTCCTCGTGCTCGTCCTCTCTGGCCCCTCGATCTCGGTGTTGCTGTGTCTCTCGTACTCTGTCGTGTTTGTCGCATTGTCCGGTATTCGTCTAAAAAAGTGATGGTGCGGGTACTGCGTTCCTCGCCTGAAGTCTCCCCTTTGGATACGTCCGATTCCGTATCGCTAGCAGTGGATATCTCTGAGGGTACTTCTTCCACCGGAATAGCCTTCTCTGTTGTAGGTGTTTCTTTGTCCTTGTAGACTATTCCTGCATATGTATCATAGCACAGAAAAGTACATTTTGTGAACTTATAACCAATTAATCACTTAGGAAAAAGGATCTAATATAGCAGCTCATTATTGCATTTGACAATCTAATGCATGTATGCCACATTCTGCAGAACCAAGCGATTGTAGCGCATAATGCACCAGTGTGTGTGTATATTCAATGATATATCGATATAAGCTAGCATAGGCTACATTCACTATTACGCTCTTCACATACAGATAGTAACCCACAAGTGTGCAAAAGCTATAGAAGTCATGTGACCCTGTCCATCCAATAATTTACAAACAAATGCTAATCGTCTCCAAGGGTGCCTCATGGCAGGGGCGTAACACAGGCCCCCGCAGCCCCTGCGGTGCCGGGGGGCCCCAAACTCCAGGGGGTCCCCTCGGCACTGCACTCTGGCCAGAGAGCTCCTGATTGAGCCTGGAGGGGGCCCCTCTTCGTACCGTGCAGGGAGGCCCCCTCAATTTTCGTTACGCCAGTGCCTCATGGCACTTCAGGTCATACTTAAACAAATAAAAAGCATGATGGTGCGAAAAACAAAGTGCCCAATACAGAATACAGAATAAATAAGGACAAAACCCTACACTTAAAATGAAAATGGGGTGAGTTCACTCTACCATCCCCTACGGCACACCCAATACGCACATTTTCCCTGACCCCCCAAAATAAATAAAAGGTCCCGTAATCAATGGGGGGAAGCCACAGGTTTTCAAATGAGGGACAGAGATGCTTTAATACAATGTGCCCAGACAAAATAAGTAAATAAGTCAAGGCAACTTGACTGAAGGAGAAATAGTAACAGCAAAAACAAAGAAGGAAGACCATATTTCACTGTATACTTCACAGATCAGTGCAGAGGAGAGAAGGCTGTAGTGGTAGAAACTAAGTTGGATGGACATGAAGACCCTCATCCTGGTTCAGGCCATTCAGATATTTGCAGTTAAGCCACACTATGTATTCATATTCCAGTTTCCTCAGTGCCCATTCCCGACCACCTCCTCTCAGATTCTATGGGATCCTATCAACACCAAAAAGCAAGACCACATCACTTGCGGTTCCATGTGTCTGATTGCAATGTTTTGCTAACGGATAGCTAACATCTTGGTTCTTGATAGCACGTTAAGTGCTCTAGAACCCTCTTCTTCACCGGAAATATGGTACGCTCTACATGCAGCAAACATAGGACTTTACATAGAACTTTACAGCCTGTGAATTTCTATGGAGGCTGTATCACCTGTTTCTGTTTGGAATCATTCATTCATTTAATCTTTATTTCGATTTATAAAACCATATTTGATGATAAAACACAGTTTAAAATACGGGACATTCCTTTACTGCCTCCTTAGGCAAATGCAAATGCTCAAAGATTTTATATTAAGAATATTAAGAATAACACCGTCAAACGATGTGCCAAATATATTAAAATACAATAAAAATTCTAAGCTTTTAATCCTATATAGGTAAAACATGGAGAGAATAAATTCCAGGTTGGGTCAACTAGGCACAATACCAAGGCATACATTAAGATAAAAGTGTTTTAGAGTCGAGACAGCAACCAAAGTGCGGGTGCTTTGAAAGTGCTTATAATCGAACTGGAACTAAATGAAGCAAGCACAGCAATTTGTTCAATCAGAGCTCTATGCAATTTCAAAGTGCAAGTGCAGGAAAAAGAAAAGTGCATATTAGAAATTAAGGCTACACATTACTTTTTTTAAACATTAAAATTTCAGGCCTTTTTTCTCTCTTAATATACCCATGGCGAATAAATATGCACTGACACTAAAACCGATTTTCTGTTTGCTATCGGTTTTTAGTATTCTAAACGCTTCAGAACAAGACCTGGTTCCCAGGTTTCGACAAATGGGGTTAATCCATTTTTGCCTTGGCATGGCATATGCCGGGCAGAAGAATAATATATGTAACTCATTTGCTTGTGAATTGGGTTGGCATAAGACACAGCAGACCTCATTATTAATCACACCAGTCCTTTGACCCCATTTCGCTGTGTTTGAATTGATTTGCAATATACCATAGCGAAATTTCATATACAATGTTTTTGCCAGCTGGGGCTGTACTTCATCTAGATATTGTTCAAAAACTGAAGTTGGTTTTGTAAACAAGAACTGAGACGTTAGTCTACCAATGTCTGGGTTGTGGGAAACACTGTTCTATATAAACGCCCAAAAAGCAGTTTTCAGTGTCTTTTTGGCAGTTACTGTCAATAGAGTAGGAGTTTCCCAAAAATGCCTTAGCTCAAGTTTACCAAACCATGTATGCACATGCCTAACCCACTGAAGAGTGTTACTGCTGTCGAACCCCAGGATCTCCTCTAGCCCTTCTTTATCCCCTTCTGTGCCACGCCCTTTCCCCCTCCTGTGCCGGGCGTTTCATTAGTGGGCGGGTTTCATGACGAGATAGTCTCGTCATGGGCACAGCGCGACCGTGCTCCATGACGAGACTGTGCACAGAAGAGGTTAAAGCTAGCTAATTCTGTTGTAGTCCATACTCACACCCAAAATAGCAAGGGTCTCAATATGGCCTGATGGTCGATACGTTTTATGTTCAAGTGCATAACAATGGGAAAAATAGGTGTTTGCACAGGAAGACGTAGCAGCGTTCTAAAAAACGTATTTTCTTGCCTCGCAAAAGTGTTCCTACAGGTAGCCCCCCATATATCTGCACTGTAGAGGGATGCTGCTTGTGCCCTGTATTTAAACACTGCAAGTGAAATCAAATGAAATGAAATGAAAGGACATTTGTAAAGCGCATGGCTACCAGAAGGCCTCCCAGCGCTAGGCGAACGCTCGTAATCCGATGGGGCATCAGGGTTCAGGGAAAAAGGAGGGTTTTGAGTTGTTTCCGGAAGGCAAGATGACCAGTCTCTTTCCTGAGGTAGAGGGGCAGAGCGTTCCAGAGCCTGCCGGCATTAAGAGAGAAGAGTCGACCGCCACTTTTTGCTCGTTTGATTCTGGGGATGTTGACAAGGTGGAGATCAAGTGTGGGGGACACTGCCTTTGTGGTGCTATTCCCATGTTTTATATTATTATTGTGGATATTGTTTCAGTGATCCGCACATTGTGTGCCACTGGAGACTACAGAGCCCAGCTTTCGGGCCCATTCCATTTCACAGTGGACTGTCAGCACACACACAGGATTGTTGTATGCGCTAAAAAAAGAGAATAGAAACTTGCCAGGAGAAATGCAGGGCATTGGTGCACGGCCATCACAGCCATGCAGGAGACCTCTTCTGACCCAACACAGGGTTTTTGTTAGTTATATCCTGCTGGTTTTGCACTGTTGTTTAGTTTAGTCTTCCGGATTTATAAAGCACATGGCTATCAAACAGGGCTTCCCATTGCTAAGCAGAGGGCAAGAGAAAAGATTTATTGTTATTCAAACAGAATGCTTTTCACAATTTTCTGAAGGAGAGCTCGGATTCCTTCTTCCTTATCTGTAAAGGAAGGGCATTCCACATCTTAGGAACACTGACGGCAAATGAGCGGCCACCAGCTCTAGCTTTATTGAATCTAGGAACAGCAAGATGTTGCTGGACGAGGGTCACAAGTGTCTTGAAGGCTGATGAGGCGTCAGAAGCCCTTGGATAACAGTAGATCCTTTGTTGTGTATTGCTTTGCGAGCCGAACAAGGCACTTTAAAATGTATCCTCTTTTGCACCAGAAGGAGGCCAGTGCAAAGATGTTCTGGTGGCTGTTACTGGCTGGAACTTAGGGATGTTCCACACTGTGCTTCCTGCCACATTTCGTACCATTTGCAGCCTTTTGATAACTGATTTGGGGCTGCCCAGGTATAGGGAATTTCCGCAGTCAAGGGGAGACATGATCAGGCCATGTACCAGGATTCTGCGTGTGGACTCCGGCAGCCACCTCAGTGATCTCCTGGGAGTGCAAAGAAGGCCAAAACAGGTGGCGGCCACTAGTTTCTGCGCTTGTGTTGTCAGGGTGGGCCTTTCGTCGGTCCGGACCCCAAGACTTTTCACCTCGTCCTTAGGGGTTCACTACTGTGAGTGATAGCAACCAGTGAGTATTCCTCTTGTCCATCCAATTTATGATTTCTGGCACTTTTTACATTTCACACAGACCATTGCTGGGCTTCACTCACTCTTATGGTCAGGTCCTTTTAATCATTTTTGACTTAAGATCCATTTGTACCAACTTAAAATAGCAAGAAAAACACGTGCTGCCAAGCAACAAGCACTCACATTCTGGTTGTTCGTTTTGACCTTGTGCTCCTATGTTATAATTTTACCGCGATCAGCAGTAAATACACAGGGGCAGATTTACAAGCCACTTGCACCACTTTTGCGTCACTTTTCCCATGTTAAAAGTGACGCAGAAGTGGCGCAAGGGGCTTGTAAATAAGCCCCACAATGTGGTGTCGAGTATCAAGAGTTCGGTAAAAATACCAAAACTATGCGTCATTTAAACTTAGCCCAGGAGTACTAATGAACTGAAATGTGTGAATCATAGCTCCTTGATAGGAGTCTGCTATAGAAATTCTTATATCTCAGGGTGCAGAGTTCCAGTTTATGGATGTGCCCTATAAATCATTAGATGTTGCCACAGTGCTAGTAAATAAAGCTAGTGACCGTCAAGGACTATTCAAAATGATATCTAGTGCGATAAGAAAGCAACAGCGCGTCAAAAAAGAAATGCTACCGAGACGACAGAATGAGCGGCCGAAGGAACAGGCAAGCCATCATCGTTTCTCATTTTTATTTTGCAAAATGGGTGTTCGTGTACTTCAGGTATTATGATTGTGTCTCAGGGAAGGAGAATTGTGTAGACCGTGCAATGCTGAATCAAAAGATTCATTAACATTCCATACATGGGAGGTCTGTAGGGAGTTGGCAGGAGGTTATAACACTAGAACATAGACTCTTGGCTCGGAAATAATACATGTTTATTGTTACCCATCTCACTGGTTCTTCACTTATCTACTGATAGATGAAACTCTGAGCACAGAATTTGTAGTTTCTTGCTTTCTCGATTTCAGAGAATATTCTGTGCTGTGCCCTCGAGTACCTCTGTGTAAAATATAAATTGTCACCATTCTCCTCTGCATAAACAGTCATTCATTTACTCATACACTCCCTGTGAGAAGTTGGCCTGGTATATGCTGTTCACCAGTTATAGTGGGCACCTTGCACTAGTCCAAACAACCCTTATTGATGAATAGGTTTAAAGACAACCTTTATTGAAAGCTATCCTAGTGGTAGCTATGGAGAGCAGCCTTCAAGCTAAGTCTTGAAGGAGTCTAAAGCAGCTTGGTTTACCAGATTATAACCTCTTGAATTACTAAATGAAAGGAGAACCACACAAGGTATATATAAAATACATGTATTTATTTCTAAACACTCACTACTAATCTCTTTATGAGATTAGAGTCCAAGATACACAATAATACAGTTCTAAAATGACAGTAAATAGCACAATATACTATGGGCCCCGTGGGGACCAAACCATATACTAAGAAAGTGGTATAAGAACCACAACGTAACTAGACACAGTGCCTAGAGCACGTAGAATCGCTGGCACCCCAAGGAACCACCCAAGGTAGTGATACATGAGACCCACGGGGGAAGTGTGCAGTGTGAGAACACAGGCGCGAGCCCTGTAATAGTCTATGGGAAAGTCGTGGCTGGAATTTTAGAAGTTAAGGACATTTAGGAGAGGACTTTGAGCAAAGCCCTTTAGACATAGGGAGTTCTAGGGCCAACTTCCACGGGCGCACCGGAGAACTCAAGTTACCTTACCCAGGGAAGCCGGGTGCATAGGTGTCAAATGGTGTCGGGAAACGTCGTTGATTTCAAAGGCGATCTGCTGCAAAGTGCTGCTGCCGGGAAGAAGAAACGTGTCCGGTGTGATCCAAGCCTGGATCGAAGATCAGAAGAACCTGAAAGCAGAGGGGACAGTGTCTGGGTCAATTGCCAGTGACCAGGGGCACGATAGACAAATGCCCACCGATGTTGGGTGTTTCAGGCGCGAAGAGGTGAAGCTTGACACTGCAGCCACTAGGACCAGGAGGCGTCGACGTCAACCAGCAGCTGGATTCGAGCTGTCCCATGAAGGATGTCGAGTGCTGCGGTGTCGGTGCTCGGATTGAACCCAACAAGTCTTGGCAACAGCAAGATGCGTCGGTGCAGACCAGCAAGGTTCTGGGGACTCCCCAAGCAATGGAGAGTCAGGGCACGTCTGGAGCAACCAGGTAAGCCCAATTAAAGTTAGAGTTGCCTTCACAGGGACCCACAAGTCGATGGACCAGGGATCGCGAAGGGACCTCGAGAGGAATCACACAATATCAGCCCATGGGACACTCGGTGAGTGTAGGCCAGTAATCTTGAGTGGAGACACTGCTCGGGGTTTGGACTACAAGCAGTCCAAAGCACAGCCTCAAGGATTGATGAGAAGCATATGCACTTGCAAATGTGCACGGTGTCCAAGGGTTCCGGTTCCACGGCCCCACGAGGGCTACGGGTCTCAGCTTTGCTGGGAGCTCGGGTCGGCCTCTGGGAAGTCTGGGAAGTCTGGGAACCCACCCCCTGTGTTGCAAATTCTTCGGAGTCCGGCGGGAGCTTTGGATATGCAAACCGGTCAGATGCGTCTTAGGTGCCTGCCTTGCAGGGGAGTAACTCCTTTACTCCAAGGGAGATTCTTCAGTCATCTAGCACCTTGTAGAGCATCGAAGTTCCAGGATTATGTATCAGAGTTTCGTCCAGGTAAATCTAAAGTCCTGTAGCCAGGGGTTCCTATCTTATACGTAAGGAAGGGGTGGGACAAACTCTAGGGACCCACCTATGAGAGGGTCAGGAAAGAGGGGTGGCTGCACGCATTTCCTTTGTCCAGTTTTGCACCAGCGCAGGGGCTGGCAGCCCCTGCAACCGGTTTGAGCTGGACTATGCACAGGGACACCAAATGTGCCCCCAGTGCAGACATCAAAGCACTCTTGGAGTGCACCCACCCATCCCCAATACACTAAAGCCTGTCTGGGAGGTGGTTACACCTCCCCGTGACAGGAAACCTATTGTCCAGGTCTCCCCTGCCAGAGTTTCATCCAGCAGCAGGAGGGCAGACTCGTGTCTGTGGCTGGCAGCATCCTTTTTGTGATGCCAGGGTCTGTTAAGCTAGTACCGGGTATACTGGTGCTGTCATGTTTCTCCCTCTAGTAGGGTGGAATCCTACCTCCCACACCAGTTACTGTTGTGGGTGTATGATTCCAAGGTGTTTGACACCAAATACAACATGTTTCCATGCAGCCATTCCAAAGTTAGCATTTACCCCGAGGTTATAATGCACTTAAGAGTATATGGTTTG
The DNA here is from genome assembly GCF_964204655.1 of Triturus cristatus. NCBI lineage: Eukaryota > Metazoa > Chordata > Amphibia > Caudata > Salamandridae > Triturus > Triturus cristatus. Next base: position 566,518,809 of record NC_140590.1, read on the forward strand.
GCTGCATCACAAACAACCCCAGAATAAAGGTTCTGAAAGCTGCAGAGGGGCTCTGCTCATGCATGGGCACCCTCTCACATGAAACCCAGCAGGGCCTTCAGGATTGTTAAGGCCTGCCATGAAGGTGACTGATAGGTTTACATGTGCAGTGATATGGAGAGATATAGGTAACTTATATCTCAGTGAGGGGTGCATACACCACCTTACCCAGGCTGCAGTAGCAGACCTGTGGTGTTATTTTGGAAGGTTTCCCAGGGGTGGCACAACACATGCTGCAGCCCCTGGTAGGCCTCTGGGGTACCTATGCCCTGGGTACATAGTATACCATATACTAGGGACTTTTAAGGGTACCCCAGAATTCAATCTGGAGTGTACCTAAAGTACTGGTACTCAATTTAAAGAGGAAGCAGCTAGGCTGGGGTCCTGGTTAGCAGGGCCCAGCCAGACTAAAGTCGAAAAACAGTGAAACATCAGCAAAAAGTGGGGGTAACTAAGAAGCAGATCCTACTCTCCTACACTCCCACAATATGGCATTGCAGAATCCTGACATATCTATTCAGTGACTTCTCAAAGAACCTTTTATGTCATTATTAAGTTGGATAAAGAATGACTGTCTTATTGTGGTAACCGATATGATGACACCTAACCCCAAAATGTCATGTGGTAGGAAAATCACTACTGTGTGTGTTATGGTATGTTTTCTTATTGTCTGAGAGGTCAAGTGTAGCATCAGGTTTAGCGTGACACATGATGGAGGGTGTATACAACTTCCCCTGACAGTAGATGCTTAATGGTTGCATTGCTGTAGCAGGAAAGTGGAAGCCCAGACACTGAAGAAATGAGAACCTTGTTAGAAAAAGGCTGCTGATTATTTCTTCTACGGCGTTGCTGTTTGGTAGATGGTAGGTGTGAGGAGTGGGACTGCAGTTTCTTTTTTTCCAAGTGCGGAAGCCTGTCCACTTGTTAGTCTGTGATTTCTGCAGCAGGAAAGACTAATTAGAACCAGATTCAGAGAGCTCACACTTCATTTTGCCCTTGCTGTGGATAATTAACCTGCATGGAGCCAGCATAATTGCTATCTGCACAAAGGCTGTGTCTGAGGAGCAGCCACAAAATTACTTTCAAAAGAGAGCCACCCCTAAACAGTCCTGAAATCTTGGACAGTGGATCCACATTCCCATTCAGTAAATGTGTACCCACTTGTTTCAGTACCAGGCTCTTCATGACCAAGAAAGGCAGTTCTCTACAGAGTACTTGAAGGACTGCCGTGTGACCAGGACTGGTGGAGTTGAGGGATCAGCACCTGAAGTCTAAACATCCTGCTAGAGGAGGTGAAGGTGTGCATAGAGGCTATAAATCTGCCTAGCCACTCAGAGAGGGAAGGAGTGTTCCTGGCACTTTAGAAGAAGAGTATGTCCTTGAGGAAAAGCCCAGCATATTTCTTGTGGCCAAAGACAGTGAGAGTCTGCCAAGGAGCGAAGTCAAGAGCAAACCATGTGTGAAAAGGATCCCCTAATTGGTTCTAATCATGAACTAGATCAATCAATCTACAATAATGTTGTGTACATGGTTGGCTATGTTCCTTTTACTTGGCAGCCATGTTCTCAGCATGGACCCTTCATTCTTTATTCATTCTAGAGTGTAAGGTCCGTGCCGTGCACTTTGGGTCAGTTGGATGTTGATGGCATTGGATGCTCTCTGGTGATGCTGTATTTCTATTGGAATAAACTACTTCTAAACTCTCTCCTGCTCGTCTTGATTACTTAAGAATTTGGCGACGAAGGAAGGTACAGCATCACCCTGGGGACCTACGTGTGTGATTATCTTTTTTTTCTTTTCGACGAGTCCTATCGGCACAGTCCTATCGGCACAACATTTTTGCTGCTTTGGAGGATTTGTTTTATTTGTGCCTACTTAGGGAGCCACTGTGTTCATTGAAGTTGCGCTTGTTTTTTTTTAAAATATATATTTTCAAGTCGCTCTTTGTTCAGCCTTCAAATCTGCATCTTTCAAAGCTTACCGTTGTGGTTGGAATTCATGGTCAACGGCATCCTCAGAATCCTTAGCGACCCAGGAATCTGGAGCGACTCGCATTGTGTCTTGCTTCTACGTAAGAACGTACAGCGCTTTGGCGTCAGTGAACGCAAGTTATCGTGGTTACGTTCCTTCACGCAACGTACCGCCATCTTGTTTTGAGTGTCTCCTAGCAACCCCAGGCGTAGCCCTTACGCAACTCATTGATCATTTCCCTCTTCACCGTTTGGGTATACTTACGCTCTGTTTGCACTCTACTGGAGAATACCTGACTTGCGGTAACTTCTGATAACTTTATTATATTTCACAGTCATTTTTCAATTTTCAACATTGAAGGGTGAAGTTTGGTTGCTGTTTTTCCCTTACTCAGTGAACAATTCCCTTTACATAACATTTACTACTTCGAGATGACAACTCAGAATTACAATCTAGCTCCTCCTCAATGTTTTTGGCCTGCTGGTTCTTTTCCCTGCATGAAGTGGCCAGAATGGAAAGCGTACTTTCTTAATTACATTGACACTCTTGATGTTCAAGGAAAAATGTCTCCTGCTCACAAAAAAGGAAATTTCTTACACTCTGTTAGACCTGCGGGGCTTAAAGCTTACAACCAAATGATTAGAATTGGGGGGGGGCGGTAGTGATCAAAATGTTTTACCAGCTGCTCTCAATGATTTTGATCATTATTTTTCCCCCTAAAGTATGCATTGGCATTACAAGGTACAAGTTCTTCCAGCGGAAGCAAAACACTGAGGAATAAGTTGTCAGCTATGTTTCCGCTTTAAGAACTCTTTCTCTTGATTGTCAATTTGGAAAATTACAAGAAGATTTTATAAGGGACCAAGTAGTCATGCATGTTAGAGATTCTTCTATCCAAGATAGATAGTGGGTCAACGGAGATGCTAAATTGGAGGATATTTTAGCTATAGTTAGGAAAGCTGAGTTGTCATGCAGAAGTGCGAAAGAAGTCAGGGCGGAAGACAGCGATAAAGCTGATAAAGTTAGTACTGTTGTAACCGAAGTTGGTAATGCCAGTCTTAATTTCAAGACAAAAAAACAAAGCATTTCAAAGGAATTCAATGCTTTCCCTGACAAAGACAGATTTATATGTTACATATGAGGCAGTAAATCTCACTTGGCTAACAACAAAATGTGTCCCACCATAAAACAGAAATGTTCTGTCTGTGGAGTTTTTGGACATTTTTCTAAGATGTGCAGAAAAGCTAAGGGTGGCAAGGTTAAGTGCGTAGATGAAAATGAACCAGGTGAAGGTGACCGTGATGATAAGGGTACAGACTTTGAAAGATCATACTTATTAAATATTAGAGACTCTTCCCAGGTCATTTTGAACATTGACAATTCTGTGGTTAAAAAGAAACCCAATTGAAATATGACTATTGGAGGTATAGAGATATACATTTATGCTGATACTTGCTCTCCATTTTCTATAGTAAATGCAAATATTTGGAAATCTAAATTTGTAGAAAAGCTTGGGTCCAATTTAGATCCTCCTGACATCAATCCTGAAGGGTACTCAGGAGAAAGAATAGAAATTATTGGATCTCGTTTACTTGTTTTCAGATTCAAAGACTGTGAATGTGTTGCAAGGTTGTATGTTTCTAACCAGGGACCGTCTGTCTTAGGATGGTTTGAGCAAGGAAAACTTGATATTATCCTTAACCCTAATAAGCCTGATCCTGTCATGGCTGTGGGAGAATCAGAAGAGTACAGTACAATTTTGTGGAATACATTTCCCGAGATTTTCAGAGATGACAATGGTGAAAACTTTAGACACAAGATAATTTTGAAGGATAATCTTGTCCCAAAATCTTTTAAGGCAAGAAATATTTCCATATCAGTGAGAAAGGAAGTAGAAAAAGAACTTGACAAATTGGTGGAGAGTAATATTATTGAGAAGATTGAACTTCCGGATGGGTTTCCCCCATTGTTGTTGCTAGATGGGCCAATGGTAACATCAGACTCTGCTTTGATTTGCGCCACCTTAATAGCAATATTGTAGTTGACCAATTTCCTTTACCTCGAATTTCTGAAATGTTGGCACTAGTAGGTAAGGCAAAGTTCTTTTCCTGTATTGATCTGTCTGCCGCCCACCATCAAATTGTCCCTGATGAGAATTGTAAAAAATACACTGCATTTGTTACACCATTTGGGTGTTACCAATTCAAAAGAATTTCCTTTGGCCTTGCGTCCAAAGCGATACCAAAGGGGATGATGGACGGAGCACTTGAGCAAATCAAACACTCACCCCCAGTCAACTGAGCTGGGTTTAATCCATCATCATTCTTTAGCTCACTCCACCACCCCAGTTCAGACATGGCCATATGCAAATCGGTCTGACCCTGTGCCTCATGGGAACAGTCTATGTCAGGATGTCAGTGGCACAGGTAGAACCGAAAGCCACTAACCTCTTCTCAGCAGCCAGCAGGAACGACGGCGCGCTGAGGAGCCTCCCTACTCCCCGGAATGCTACTCCCCACAGTGCAACGGACGCAACTATGGAAAACAGCACCCCGGGGAAAAGGGAAGGGGACAAAATAATAAAGGAAGCTGCCGGGAATCCGTCAGTCTTGGGTCTGGTCTGGACTCTGCTCCCCCTTAGCGTGTGTGCTCTGTGTGGGGGAGACAAGAAGGACACACAAGCGTGATTTGCAGATTTATCACTCTCACGTAAATTACTCGGGACTAATCATGCACACCATACACTTACAAGGAGCCCGGCAGCCGCTGTCCCTGAATACAGGAACGGCTTTCTTTCATTCCCAGGTGAGTAGTCGGCGAACTGTTGGCGTCTGGTATGCCAACTGCTTCCAGGAAGTAGAGTAGGAATAGGTGGTACACAAACACCTATCAAACGTGTCTTGAACAAGAGTCATTTTGCTGTTAACGTCACAGCAATAATCAGAGGCAAGGAGAAGGGACCCTTAGGAGAAGCACCTCAGTCTATGCTGACAGCGTCCTCACGTTACGGAGCTACCAGCGGGGCAGCCGCTAACGGTGCGCTGTGTATTTCTGACTCCCAGGCCGAAAGAATAGGCTGGCGGCAGGAGGGGATTCGCCGGAAAAACCCAAAAATGCGTGCTTCACCGTAAAAGCGGGCTTAGCGGTGAATGTCAATATTGCGGGCTTGCCGTAACCTAACGTTTTAACGGCTACTCGGGGAGCTGTGGAGTACTCGGTGAGTGTCTCTGTACCTAGGAATCCTCGCGTTCTCTTGAGGAGCGAGAGGAATGACAGTACCTGTAACTCGGGAACGGGGATTCGTGGTCCGAGCTGGAAAGTCTGAGGGAATTCTCGGCGGGCTCTTCAATCTCCCAACGTGCGTCGTCTTCCCCTAATCCTCCTGCGGGTAGGAAAGCGTCCGCTCTCAACGGGTTCAAAGCTTTCAAATTGTCAAGCACCTTCCCACTGTGTGGGAGGCGCTTATACGGAGGCGTTTCCTTGAGCCGGTTATTTGATTGGCAGTGATCAGCTCCACTGCCTTCTGGGATGTGTAGTGCCGCGGGCTCCTTTTCGACTTACACTAGTGTTGACTCACACATAGGGATTTGTATGGGTATGCGTGTGCTTGGCTAGCGTTATGAAGGGGCGCTATCGTGACAGAACCCCCTCTTAAGGCTCGCCGACTCGGCGGCCGTCCAGGTTTTCCTGGATGGTTCATATGGAATTGTTCTAACAGGTCTGGACAGTGGAGATTCTGCACTGGTTCCCAAGTTCTATCCTCTACCCCAAAGCCTTTCCAGTCCACCAGATACTGTACCCGCTCCCTAACCACTCGAGAGTCTAACAGTTGGTGTACTTCATACTCTTCTTGCCCGTCTACGATCAATGAAGGGGGTTGATCTAGCACCCGTACATTTGCAGGACAGGGTTGGAGCAGGGACACATGAAACACTGGGTGAATTCGCCAGGACGGGGGTAGGGCTATTCTCATAGCAACAGGGTTAATGACCTCTTTGATGCTGTAAGGACCGATGTATTTAGGTTTTAATTTGTCTATTCCCTTCAGGTGTATGCTTTTTGTGGCCAGCCAGACCTTATCTCCCACCTTGTATTCAGGTTCTTTGGATCTCTTTCTGTCGGCAAACATTTTCTGTGCAGATTGGGCAAGGACGAGGTGTCTTCTGGCATCGAGGAGTACCGCTCTGAGATGAGCATGGTGTTCTTAAATGCTCGGGAGGGTGGATGTTATAGGCCAATCGAAGGGGAGCATTTTTGGATGATGTCCCAACAGGCAAAAGAAAGGAGAGCATCCCAGCATAGAATGTTCAGAATTATTGTATGCGAATTCCGCTGTCCACAGCAATGTGACCCAGTCTGTGGTGTTCTGCAGCGTGAAACAGCGGAGATTGTGCTCCAGGGTCTGGTTCAGGCGTTCAGTTTTACCGTCCGTTTGGAGGTGGTAACTAGTTGAAAGCTTGGCTTTGATGTTCATTGTAGTGCACAATGTCTTCCAAAATCAAGAGGTAAACTGTGTTCCTCGGTCCGTAATCAACACACTGGGAATCCCATGGGCTCTTACCACGTGTTGTAGCATTATCAAGGCCAATTCATATGAGGTAGGTAACTTTTCTAAAGGAATGAAGTGTCCCATCTTGGTCAAATGATCAACTATTACCAACACCACGGTATATCCCTGACAGGGGGGCATCTCCACGATGAAATCCATTGATATGGTATGCCAAGGTCGAGGAGGGATCGGTATGGTCTGTAACAGCCCTGTGGGCTTAGAGTGACTTGCTTTTCCCTGTGCGCATACTGAACAGGTTTTGACGTAGTCTTTGGTATCTGCCTTCAGCGAAGGCCACCAAAAGGAGCGCTCGATACCGGTTATGGTTTTATGTATTCCCGCATGTCCCTCTAAAACAGAATCGTGAGCCCACGTAAGTACTTGCTGTTGTAAGTCGGAATTGGGGACATACAGTGCATGGCGGTAGTATAACAGACTGTCTTTTTCCACTCGATTTCCGGGGTCTTCCGTAAGCCAGGACTGAATATCCGCCTCTGTTAAAGATGCTCGGATATCCTCCAGAAAGTTTCCTGCCTTGAGTGACGCTATGGTTTGGTTTTGAACCGTCCCTTCCGCAAGGATGAACGGGGGTTCAGGGTTTTGCGGGGTTGTTTCATCCCCTTCCTCAGGAAGGCATGAGAGGGCATCCGCTTTTCCGTTTTGCGGTCCTGGTCGGTACTTGATAACAAAATCATAATCGGAAAAGAAAAGGGTCCAACGTAACTGGTGTGGTGTGAGCACTTTGACAGTTTTCAGGAATAGCAAATTTCGGTGGTCCGTGTATATTTCGAAGGTATGATGAGCACCCATAAGATAATGTCACCATTCCTCGCAAGCTTGTTTTATCGCCAATAGCTCCTTATCGGTTATAGAATAGTTCACTTCACTGGGGTTAAGTTTCTTGGAAAAATACGCCACGGGGTGAAGCTGTCCTGTTTTGGGATGTCGTTGCGACAACACTCCTCCTAAGGCGTATTGTGAGGCATCCGTTTCTACGATAAACGGGAGTTGAGGGTCTGGATGACGCAAGATAGGTGCCCGTGTGAACCTGTCCTTTAAGCACCTGAAGGACTGTTCAGCCGCTTCTCCCCAAATGAAAGGTGCATTCTTCTTTAGGAGACAGGAGATGGGCTGAATGATTTTCGAGAAGTCCTTTATAAAACGTCGGTAGTAATTGGCAAATCCTAAGAAACTTTGCACTGATTTTACGTGATGGGGTGTTTTCCTCTGAGTGATTGCCTCTACCTTGCCGGTATCCATCTGAAACCCTCGAGCATTGATGATGTAACCTAAGAATGCTACCTCTGGTGTGTGGAATAGACACTTCTCCAGTTTGGCATACAGGGAGTGCTGACGAAGTCGGTCCAACACCGCCTTTACGTGGGTCACATGTTCCTGAAGAGTCGAAGAATAGATGAGTATGTCGTCTATATAGCCCATACAAAACGTTTCTAGGAATCCCCTCAAGACCTCGTCCATAAAATATTGGAACGCTGTCGGGGGATTACAGAGCCCGAACGGCATTACCTGGTACTCGAAGAGTCCGAATTTTGTTCGGAAGGCTGTTTTCCATTCGTCCCCACTCTTTACTCTGACTAAGTGGTAAGCTCACCGAAGATCCAGTTTCGGGAAGTATCGAGCTCCCTTGATTTGATCCAGGAGTACAGGAATCAGTGGTAAGGGATAGCGGTTTTTAATGGTTACACGGTTAATCGCTCGATAATCTGTACAGGTTCGGAGCTCATCACAATCTTTCTTGGGAATGAAAAAGAGGGGAGACGAAGCAGGGGAGGATGAATGTGTTATAAACCCCAAGGCCAAGTTCTCTTCAAGATAATTCTTTAGGTAATGAGTTTCGGCCTCTGTTAATGCATATACCCTGCTACATGGGATTTCCGCTCCCGGAATCAGCTCGATGCGGCAGTCATAGACTCGATGTGGAGGGAGTTGTGTAGCCGTTTGTTTATCAAAGAGGGATCGGTATTCCAGGTATACGTCAGGCAACGTAGTAACACAACAATATGCCTCCAGTCTGCTTGCGGTGGCTACTAGTCTTGCTTTTGTGGGTAATGCGTTTTCTAGAGGAGCGGTTTCTCTGGTGCAATGCTCCTTGCAATACTCTGACTCCATGGTTACAGTGCGAGCCGCCCAGTGCACCTCCGGATCATGAAGTGTCAGCCACGTCATTCCTAGGATGAGACAGAACTGTGGAGCGTCTATGAGGTCAAACTGGATGTACTCATAATGGTCCTCACCAAACTGCATCAAAAGAGGAAGGGTATGGGACGTAACCGGTCCTGACGTCAGCACGGAACCATCCACTGCTTTCACGCATTCAGGGTTCTTTTTTCTTTCCCACGGAACACCAATGGACTGAGCCTATTTCAAGTCCATGTAATTTCCTGTCGCTCCTGAATCCAATAGTGCATCAGTCTCAAGTGGTGACCCCATGGTAAACCATAAAGAGACACATACGTTCAGATGAGCCACTGCGGGTTGTAATGTATCGGCTATTACTGAAGAGATCAAGGTACGTCGTTCGCCCGATCCAGTGATCTCGATCTGATTCGGGCTCTTCAGTTTTCCGGCATCTCGCTTGTTCCCATCACAACAGGACCCCTCGGAGGCATGCTTCGCTCAGGAAGCTGAGCTCGGGCTCGGCACTCTCTGATTAAATGTCCCCCTTTTCCGCAATACAAGCACAGTTTCATCTTTCGCCGTTTTTCTCGTTCTTCTACAGAGAGGGGACTTCGAATGCCTCCAATTTGCATAGGCTCTGCTCCCTCTGTGGTCTTGGGTTTAGTGTCTACTGACTCTTTCGGTTTGGGATACCAGAGGCGTGTTTCTCCCCTGTTCTTGTCTCCTCTTCTTTCCTGTAGGTGATGATCTGATTGAGCCGTAAGCTCGATCATCTCTTCGCAGGTTTGGGGTAATTGCACCACTTGTGAAAGAACATCTTTCAGCTCCCCTCTCAATCCCTGGTAGAATAAGGTGGTTCATTTTTCTGGAGGCCAGTCGGTTTCGACCACCAAGCGATTGAATGAGGTGATATAGGTCAACAGATCTTGAGACCCTTGTCGCAACGTAAGTAGCTCCCGATCCAAAGTCATCATATGGGTCTTACGGTCAAACAGCTTTCTTAGTTCTGTGCAAAAGTCTGAGAACCTATGCAACACAGGATCATTTCTCTCCATTAAAAGTATAGTCCAGCTTGCGGCGTTTCCTCCCATGTAGGACATCATGAACGCTGTCTTGGCTGTTTAATCCTGAAAGACAGCAGGTTTGCACAGAAAGTGCAGCCTGCATTGATTGAGAAACGTTTCGAATTTTTTTCGGGTCGCCGTAGAAGCGTTCAGGAGGCGCCAAAGGAATACCGGAATTTTGTATCACATGTACGGTAGGCACTGAGTCAGTGGTAGGCAGAGGTCCATGAGGGGCTGCAAAGAATCCCCCACCTTGTGCTATACTACCTGAAGGAGGATGTGCTGTCTGCCCAGGGGGGGGTAGTGTTGCTTCTCTAATGTATGGGCTAGTCCCTGGGCCTTTTCGGGATAGACCCGCCACCTCTCTCCGTAGTGTGCTCATCTCTTTCCTAAGATCCTGATTTTCTACGCGTGCGGTTTGCACCACCAGCTGCAGAGCATTTATGCTCTCCAGCAACGAGGTCAACACCACATTGGTGTCCATCGTTCAGGCTGGGCGTCTAACTTGGGCTTGACAATCTGTCAGGTTGTCAGTGGCACAGGTAGAACCGAAAGCCACTAACCTCTTCTCAGCAGCCAGCAGGAACGACGGCGCGCTGAGGAGCCGCCCTACTCCCCGGAATGCTACTCCCCACAGTGCAACGGACGCAACTATGGAAAACAGCACCCTGGGGAAAAGGGAAGGGGACAAAATAATAAAGGAAGCTGCCGGGAATCCGTCAGTCTTGGGTCTGGTCTGGAATCTGCTCCCTCTTAGCGTGTGTGCTCTGTGTGGGGGAGACAAGAAGGACACACAAGCGTGATTTGCAGATTTATCACTCTCACGTAAATTACTTGGGACTAATCATGCACACCATACAAGGAGCCCGGCAGCCGCTGTCCCTGAATACAGGAATGGCTCTCTTTCATTCCCAGGTGAGTAGTCGGCGAACTGTTGGCGCCTGGTATGCCAACTGCTTCCAGGAAGTAGAGTAGGAATAGGTGGTACACAAACACCTATCAAACGAGTCTTGAACAAGATTCTCTTTGCTGTTAACATCACAGCAATAATCAGAGGCAAGGACAAGGGGCCCTTAGGAGAAGCACCTCAGTATATGCTGACAACGTCCTCACATTACGGAGCTACCAGCGGGGCAGCCGCTAACGGTGCGCTGTGTATTTCTGACTCCCAGGCCGAAAGAATAGGCCGGCGGCAGGAGGTGATTTGCCGGAAATACCCAAAAATGCGGGCTTCACCGTAAATGTCTGAAAAAGCGGGCTTAGCGGTGAATGTCAATATTGCGGGCTTGCCGTAACCTAACGTTTCAACGGCTACTCGGGGAGCTGCGGAGTACTCGGGTGAGTGTCTCTGTACCTAGGAATCCTCGCGTTCTCTTGAGGAGCGAGAGGAATGACAGTACCTGTAAATCGGGAACGGGGATTCGTGGTCCGAGCTGGAAAGTCCGAGGGAATTCTCGGCGGGCTCTTCAATCTCCCAACATGCGTCGTCTTCCCCTAATCCTCCTGCAGGTAGGAAAGTGTCCGCTCTCAACGGGTTCAAAGCTTTCAAATTGTCAAGCACCTTCCCACTGTGTGGGAGGCGCTTATATGGAGGCGTTTCCTTGAGCCGGTTGTTTGATTGGCAGTGATCAGCCCCACTGCCTTCTGGGATGTGTAGTGCCGTGGACTCCTTTTCCACTTACACCAGTGTTGACTTACACATAGGGATTTGTATGGGTATGCGTGTGCTTGGCTAGCGTTATGAAGGGGCGCTATCGTGACAGTCTAGCTCGAACTACCAAGCCATGTCTTCCCTGGACCAGAAACAAGCATCCTGGGACCGGTTTCTGGTTCATAACCCTCATCAGCTAGGCTATCTTGAATCCAGTGGCAAAGTGAGCAAGGGACCCATGTCTGGGCATACCCTGCCAACTTAGGGTGAACAAAGCGATACCAAAGGGGATGATGGACGGAGCGCTTGAGCAAATCAAACACTCACCCCCAGTCAACTGATCTGGGTTTAATCCATAATCATTCTTTAGCTCAGTCCACCACCCCAGTTCAGACATGGCCATATGCAAATCAGTCTGACCCTGTGCCTCATGGGAACAGTCCAGCAAGAAATACCAAGCCATGTCTTCCCTGGACCGGAAACAAGCATCCTGGGACCGGTTTCGGGTTCATAACCCTCATCAGCCAGGCTATCTTGAATCCAGTGGCAAAGTGAGCAAGGGACCCATGTTTGGCCTTACGTCAGCGGCAGCTGTGTTACAGCGCACCATGCACAACATCTTTGGGGATTGTAATAATGCGATGTGTTTTCAGGACGATATCCTGGTGTTTGCTCATAACAAAATCGATCATGATCATGCTTTGGATTTAGTTCTAGGTAGATAATCTTCTAATGGGTTGATGGTGAAGCATACGAAATGTAAATTTGGGGTAACATCAGTGACTTATCCAGGTCATGTACTTTGTGAGGACGGCATCAGACCCAAACCTGAGCTAGTTTAAGCAATTCGGTTAGCACCTTCTCCTACTTCAAAAGATGATGTAAGATCATTCTTAGGTTTCACTGAATTCTACGCTAAAAACATACAGAATTTTTCATGCAGAGTATTCAATATTAGGCAGTTATTAAAAAAGAAGAGCAAATTTACGTGGAGTGAGGAGTGTAAGAAAGAGTTCAAGGATGTAAAATATGCCATTAAAAATGCCACAGCTCTCAATAGTTTTTACCTCCTAATTTCTTGTGTTACCACGGATGCTAGCTCAAAAGGTTTAGGAGCGGTGCTTGCACAGAAACTGTAGAAGGGTAAAGAAACTATCATTGCTTTGCCTCTAAAACTTTGACTCCTTAAGAAAAATACTCAACTATTGAAAGGGAAACTTTGGCCTGTGTGTGGGCTTTGGAGCATTTTAGGGTGTTTGTATGGGGCAAAGAATGTGAGATCCACAGTAATCATAAACCCTTAGTATATTTGCTCACTACCGATGGTATGATGAATACCTCTGTTGGAATTGCCATAATGTCCATGAGACTGCAAGATTTTATTTACAAAATTGTGTATGTCCCTGGCAAAGAAAATGTTACTGCTGACTTTTTATCCAGACTTCCTTTACCCCTTAAGAAGCATGTTCATAATCTTTGGGATGATTTTCAAATTGCTCTAGTGCATGATGAGGGTCCCCTACCCATTAAGAATGAAAAGTGGTCTACTGAATACCTGAAAGATCACACTTTGCAAAAAGTTCAAAAATGTATCCTTGAAGGCTGGCACTCTAAGAAAGATTTCACTCCTGAACTTTAAAAGTTTTTGGGAGGTGAGAAATGAATTATCATTCACTAATGGTACCATTTGGAGGGGAGACAGAGTTGCACCTCTTACTGGTATGAGACATACTGTTGTCCTTCATGGTCATGTGGGTCCCAATGGCATTGTGAGAACCAGGCAATCAGTAAAAGAAAAATTTTGGTGGCCAGGATTAGACATCTTCGTGGAGCGCATTGTTAGAGATTGTGTCACCTGTGCTAATGCTGAAAAGTCTTTAAAAACACTTATACCTAACATGAGTGAACACTGTGTTCCCAATGGGCCCTGTGAGACTATTGCTATGGATATTATGGGTCCTATTGGTCCAATGAACACATTCAATATAGCTGCTATTGATATATTCTCTAGGTGGCCTGTGATAAAAAATTGTAGAGAGAGTGAACATTGATACTGTATTGCTATTTCTTGATGAAACTTTCACCGTGGAAGGTTTACCCATCCGTGTTATTACTGATAACGGGGTACAATTCATTTCTAACAAGGCCAAGGACTATTTTCAAAAGGTTGGTGTCATACATTGTGCTACTTCTTTATATAACCCTAGTGGTAATGGTGTCATTGAGAAATGTAATAGGGTACTTAAGGGCACCATACAAATCACTGAAGTTGAGGATGACAAGTGGGAGTTTCAAGTAGTGAAAACCATGTGGAAGTATAGAACCACTCCCAATGACATGACTGATTGTTCCCCCTTTGAAATAATGAGGGGGAGATTACCAAGAACCAAAAGTAGTCCTTCTTGGTTAGTCACTTCCACCAGGAGTCGCATTGACTTAGACTTGGTTAAGAAAAAGATTGAAAAAACTCATGTGGTCAATAAGCACAGATTTAATTTAAAGAAAGGTTCCAAGATTGATCCTATTGTCCAGGTTGGTATGCTGGTTAAAGTAAAAAAACCTTGGAGAGTTCCGAAGGGTCAAAGTCAATTTATGGGACCATTTACTGTAAGAGATGTTTTAAAAAACTCAGTTAGACTTTCCAATGGGAAAGTATGGAATCTTAGCAGAATTGTTGTGCTCAAAGGTAATGAGAACTTGTATCGCGAGGAATGCATTGCACCTAGGCACAATTTTGATACTGAGGACATTGTTGGTAGTAGTTCTGTGGTTCTTGATGGCATTCAATATAGTGGCGAACAGAGTACAGAGATTCTTAGTCCTCCTGCTCCCACTGTGTCCACCGACACCAGCAGTTCTCATGTCAATGATAAGGTGTCTGTTCCCAAATTGCTTGAAACCAAGCGTTTGCGCAAAAAACCTGTATGGCTTTCTGATTTTGTTACTCGCATTAGAGATAAGTTGTATACATGACATTTTTGTTCGTTTCTGGTTCTTCGCTGTTTTTTCTTCGTTTTTTTGGTTAAGGGGAAGATGTGTTGTGTACATGGTTGCCATGTTTCTTTTACTTGGCAATCATGTTCTCAGCACGGACCCTTCATTCTTTATTCATTCTAGAGTGTAAGGTCCGTGCCGTGCTCTTTGGGTCAGTTGGAGGTTGGATGTTGATGGCACTGGACGCTCTCTGGTAATGCAGTATTTCTATTGGAATAAACTACTTCTACACTCTCTGCTGCTCGTCTGGATTACTGAACAAGTAACCAATCATTGACCGAGATTGGCAGCCCGCTGTAGCTGAGAGACTAATGCTGCTGCTGACATCGTAGCCCTGGCACTCCATCAGAACAAATTGTGTTCCCTGATGGGTGGGAGGCTGCAACTGCTGAATACAGCCAGTGATTGAAGTGCTTTCTTTTATTCAAAAGAGTGGGCTGGACAACACATTATTATGTTTGTATACTGCTTACTGTGTCCCCCATGCAATCTCCTTGAAAAGTCATTGACTGTTTTCCATTGCTACCCTGAGAGTCAAGTGAGGAAAGGGCGTACTTGCCCATTGTAGGACAGACCCAAAGACACAAGTAGCAAATGGATTCAATAACCAGAATTGTGGTCCAGTATCCCTTGCCTGACCTGTGCACCTCCTTACAGGGTCTGACAAGCAGAATCTGGATTTTTGATCCTGTTCATGTAAAATTGTACGACTAGGATTCTGGTTAACACAGGAAAAGTTCTTATGTAGACAATGAGAAACAAGGGTGAAAACAACAAGCCCTGAAGCATTCCGCATTTTAACTTCTTAAATAACATAGAAGTTAAAAGCTCTATTGATTCACAATGACTCGTAAGTAACAACTAAATCCATCACTTTTATCCTCAGTACTTCCAATTTATTGAGTAGCATGCCATGACCAATAGTGTTAAAAACTTCTTGGGATCCTAAGCTATCTGCAGCAGTAGGCTGTGCGTCATTGAGCATGGACACAGCTCCTGGTTCCCTGATTCATCTCAGGTGGCATTTGACATTTTGTCCTCATAATAGTATGATAATTACCAAAATCATGGCATTATTGAAGTTATCAGCCTGTAAGACCACTTGAGATTTCTTATGCCCCAAGAAAATCTCCATCGCTAACTGAATTCACATAGTTGCATCTCTTAGATATTTAATCAACACAGTCCAAAGAGTGTAAACAGGAACTGTCCTGATATGAACTTTTCAGATAATTAACAGCGTATCATTGCTGACACTCCAAATCTTTTACTCTCCTTATCAGCATTTTCTGCACAAATTCTGGGAGGAATGAAAAAACTATTTTAGTATAGATCCTGTGATCAGGAGCATGGCTCGTGGAGTGTTCTCCTGTTTGACTGTTGTCCAGTTTGGGATGCAGGAGGTAAAGTAAGGGAAGAAAATTGTTCCTATTGTTTGTTATCTCCACAACCTTGTTGATGGGCATAAGCTCACCGCTCCATCTCTTCCCTCTGGAGTTGTCCTGAAAAGGCAAATAAAATGTCTCACTTCCTTGCTCTAACATTTATGACCTAGATTTATTTGGTATATCAAGGAGATTAATGGTATACTAAACTCTAACCCTTTTAGTATTACAAACACAGCTCCCTCATCCAGTAGTTCAGCCTGTGTTTATCATTGTTGTCACTGTTGTTTTAAATATGAATTTGATAGATGGGCACCTGGCTGAATATCACAATCTATGTGTTGCATAGATCTTTGTTAGCATGGAACTGAGTCTATGCCTCAGAAATTGGGCAGTGGCAACATTTAATTTTATATAGCTTAAGACAAAAAGCGGGCTGTTTATTGGTATGTGCTTTTTAACACAATTGGCCATCCTTTTAACTTGTGTGTAAAGTAGCTTTGAATACCATTATTTTAACTGTAAATGTGGGCCTGATTACTGTGTCGGATGGACTTGTGTCCTCCCGACACCGTCTCGGTCCTGGGACCTCCGGTCAGCGTTCCCGGTCAGCTAATTCCAATGCGACCGAACACTGTTCAGTCACATGCTCCCATTTCTCAATAGGAGCTTGTGTTACAACCGTAAACGGGCCGCAGCACAAGCTTACATTGAAAAATGTGAGGTGATGTTCATCCCAGCACCCCGTGGCAGGCACATCAAGGTGCCTGCCACAAGGTGCAGGGATTAACGGGTGCACCATAGGTGCCCCCATGGCCCCCAACCTGAGGCCGCAAGCACAAGGGGACCCTGCTGGGGGCCCCCAAACATGCTTTGTGATATGGTTTCAATGTCGGACAGGCCGGCATGGAAACCATGCCGGAAACTGTGCATCGTAATCCGAGAAGCGGAAAGGGCTGTCCTTCGGGATTACGAACCAATTCCGACTAGCCGATGTGCTCCATGATCTCGTCGTAAGCCAGCCGGAATGAAAAGACGATTTACGTTCTGACCACCAGCATTGTAATGCGGTATTCATAAAGTAAACCAAACAGCCGATTATGATGCAGACAGGAAGGCTTTACAGGCCGCATCGTGATCGGCCTCTGTTTCATCTAACAGGCAGGCACCGAAACTAAGGCCCTATTTCTGAGAAAGACTCCGCCAAATGTAATACCCATGAGGTGAAACGTGTTGATGTTCAAAGAAAGGTGATCACATATCTAATGAAAGTAGATTGAATACAGGATAGATACATACACTGAAGATAACAGAATAAAAATTGCTTCCTGATCTGTATATCCTTCCATGTCCCACTCAATGTTATAGCCCTGGAAGGGAGCACTCTGGTGTGTGAGGTAACCATTATTTTCATATGATACCCCTAATTTAAGTCAGTGGACCTATAAAAGTAGACGTAGTTTTGCATTAAAATCGTACAAAAAATCTTAACAAATGCTTTTTGTCCCTCTATAGTATACAAAAGTAATGTATGGAATGTTTGAATTAAATTCAGCCACTGGTAATCACTCATGGCGGCATCCCAAACCTGTATTTATTTTTCACACCATGCCACCTTAGTTTGCACCCAGCCATATGTAAATCAGTATTGACTCAACTGCAAAAGGAGCAGTTCAGCCCAAACTGCCAGGCCAGGTACTTTGTGAAACAGAACACAAGCAACCCAGGATGTGTTTACCCTAGTTAGGAAGTTAGGACTCATCAGGCAGGTATAGTTTGATTCCAGTGACACAGTGTGCATAGGTCCAACATCTGAGCATACCCTTCCCACATAGGTCAACACACTAAAGCATACAAAAGAGATGGATAGAATACTTGAATTAATCTCAGCCACTGATAATTACTCGGGCCTCATCCCAATCCATCGTTATATTGTGCACCATGCCACCTCAGTTCAGACCCAGCCATATGCAATCGGTCTTGCCCCTACTCCAGGGGAAGCAGTCCACCCCGAACTGTCTGGTCCTCCTGGAATCAGAACACAAGCAACCCTGGACCATGTTAAACCTATTTAGGGCTAATCTGCCACGTATAGCTTGGTTCCAGTGACACAGTGTGCACAGGACCAACATCTGGGCATACCCTTTCCACTGATAGCGACACACTGAAGTGTACAAAAGTTATCGGTAGAATGCTTGACTTAATCTGAGCCACTGGTAATTACTGATTTATTTTTCTCTATGAACAAACTCTCTTGAGTAATGCAGTGGTGATGGTTAGTGGGTTTTTTCACTTCAAATCGTTTTTATTGAAGATTTTATAAGACAGGAATTATATGTTGGAGAGGCGAGGAAGATGCTATGGGGATAGGGTATAATGCAGATCAGTTGGAGAATTCCAGGGTAGTATCAAGGTGTAGGAGAGAAATTAGAGCGTGAGGTGAAAGGAAAGCGAGAGGTTGCATGGAAGCAAGGAGGAGACGGAAGAAGTAGGGAAGGGTGTGAGAGGGGATGAGAGGGGGTGAAGGGATGGGGTAGGGTGTAAATTGGTAGGGGAAGAGGAGGGTGTTTGATCCAATATCATACTATTATAATACTTATGAGGACCACTGTAAATGTAAAAGTTGACATTGTGTACAGAAAAACGGGAACTAGGCTCTAAGCATTATATATGTCATGCTTTGCTACCCGATGCGCCAGTGAGCATGTCATCTCCAGCAAAAAAGAAAAACGAAGGAAATGAGCAGTACATGAGGCTATGCTCGTTTTAAATTGCAGATTGGTTGTGACAGTTTATATCTAGCTGGGGGTTCATGCAGTACTTAATTTGTAAAAGAATGAGTGCCAGGACTCAAACGTTTCCTTAGAATCCTGCGACCTGCACTATCGAGTGTCGAATACCCAGACTACATAGTCTTGATTTTCCCTTTTGTCATTAATCACCAGTTACTTCCTGCCTTTTTGTCAGGCTCTTTATGGTTCTTTTTCATCCCTACTTCCTTTGTTTATCATTTTATTTCTGTCTTACTCTTCCTCCCTATTACCCCCTTATGTTTTTCTCTCTCTTTCTCTGGGTCAAATTCTGAAAGGACAAATATGAGCTGGTCCCCAAAAATGAATGCTGGTGGGCTCCACCTGCAATAACATGCTCACATTAAGCACTGGGTCGTGCACTTTTTGCAATATCTGTCTGCAATAGAAATTCCTCCACTGATTCCCTTTGGTAGATAACCCCATATTGACAGTATTGTAGCAGAATATTGTCCCTAAAATGTCATCTAATAGCGATAGTGTGTCTTAGATAGCATTCACAAAAATATCACCATATTGAAGTTAATAATAGAAAATCTATATCCAGTGGGACGATATATTTGACGCAATATTTTTATCATATGATATTTTTGGTAACAACATTCTGATATGCCACCATGTCGATAGGAGGATGTTTTCTGTCTGGATTACAATTATATTGAATGGTGATCATGGTCAGTGATACCAAACTACGTTGTTGATGAGTATTCTCTGTCAGGGTCATATATTTATTATTTATTAGTAATTACAGTTTGCAAGAACCATTTACTCTCTGGAACTATTCGTGGTTGGTTATGATAGTGTATGTCCGTATAACCAAGTATTGATTGGTTTCTGACTGCCTGTCTGTGATAGCCTTTCATTATGTGGTGATTATTATCTGTGATAGTCATTTGCTTGTTGGTGACTATTTACTGTCTGTGGTAGTCATCTATTCCTCAGTGAATAGTATTTTTCTCTTTGTGATGTACACATGTTTCACTGTATGTGCCACACCCTCCTACTGTTTGGTTGAAACTATAATTTGTTGGTGAGGATAGTATATGTCTGTGTAGCTAAATACTGATTGACTAGTCAGTGCCTGTCTGTGATAACCTTCCATTACTTGGTGATTATTATCTGTGATAGGGATCTATGTGCTGGTGATTATTTACTGTCTGTGGTGGTCATCTATCAGTAATTAGTGTTTTTCTCTTTGCTGTTTACACATATTTCAATCTATGTGCCAGCCGCATACTGTTAGGTTGAAGTACATTTGAAACACAAGTACGCATAGAGAGCTGTTGTGTGTATAACTATCCATGGATTAGATGTTTTTTGTCTGTCTGTGACAGAATCTACCTATACATTCATTTTCCGTGATACCCATATATTGATTGTTGGTTATTGTTTTTGACTGCAATCAATTGGTTGATGTTTACTGTGTACATTTGATAGCCTCATATTCATTTGTGATTGTTTTCCTGTGATAGCCACCTACTGCTTGGTGAACAATGTCTGAATGTGTTGGCCTTTTGATTGATGTCTGAAAGTTGAATAAAGTATTGAATGTCCGATCACCATCCAATGATTAGTGGCTATTGCTGATGGGCTTGTAATGTTTCTAATATCCTGACATCGATTGATGGATATTGTCATAAACATCATATTTTGAATGGTTTGTTGTTGTCTGTCTGCAATTAACAACTATTGATTGGTAGCTGTTGTCTGCAACAATTATCTGATGATTGGTGGAACTGTGTAGGTGAGCCATTTATGATAATTGTTGATTATTATCATTAATTGAATAGCAGGGTGTGCTTATGAGAGCCATAGATTTATTGATGGCTTTATTTCTTTTTTGTTTATGTGGATATTTGTGAGAGCTACATATATCCGTGTGGGGTCTTTAGAATGTGTGTCCTCCAGGCATATTGATAAAGGTGGAAGTTTGGCTTACCAGTCAATTATACATGATTACCATCGGATCAGCTGATAATTATAATCTCAGAGGTCCAAAGGAGGGCGAATATCAATGTGTTCTCTGATTGGTTTGGGCATGTTTCAAAGTTTGTGGGGTGGTAAACTCTGTCTGAACAATTCATTGGGAAAAACTAGGCTTGATATCCGTAGTCTGAAAAAGTTTAAGCACTTGGAAACAGACTGACAATTACGGGGAGTGAGCAATGGGAATGTGTTCATTGGAGGGTAGTCGAACCCCAAAAGAATACTAAGGTCCTGATTCAGAGTTTGGCTGATGGGCTACTATGTCACAAATGAGATGTATAGTGCTTCACCTTATTACCAGAAAAGTAGGACTTAATGTTGTAATAAGAACAGGATATCCGTCACATTTGTAAGTCAGTTAGAGGGCTTTTTGTTGATCTGAAAAGCCTGAGAATTGTGAGAGATTCAAAGAAGAACAGGACAGCTGATTGTTGTTTGACCTGGCATCATTGGTGTGTCTTTGCCTCCTGTTATTTTGATGTCTGTTGGACTTTGTTTTGGATGGTCTAGATGCTTTGAGCACTTTGCCACTGCTGTTCAGTGCAAGGTGCAAGTGCACCTTGTAAATTGTGTTTATGGATTGATGATTCCATTATTGACATATTTGATTTACTATTCAGTCCCTAATTCAGTGCACTGTATGTGTCCATGGCCTGTACTTCAAACACTGCTAGTGGGGCTGTTGCACTGATTGTGCCACCCACATAAGCAGCCTGTAAATGTAGCTCAGACCTGCCACTGCAGTGCCCGTACTCAGATTGGTACTGCCATGTTGACCTGGCAAGTGCACCCACTTGCCAGGCCATAACCTCTCTTTCCTTACATGTGAGTCACCCCTAAGGTAGGCCCAAAGTACCCCTGTGGGCAGGGTGCGGTGTATGTGAAAGGTAAGACATGTGTGTGGCATGGCCTGATAGTAAAATACTGCCAATTTCGTTTTTCACTATTGAAAGGCTATCTGTCCCATAGGATAGAATGGGAGTTCATTTATAACATCTTATAAATATAACTTCCCTTTGGGTCAAGATTGCAAGTTAAAGTTTAGTTTGCCTGAACTCAGACTATAATGATGCATCTTTTAGTTGAATGATTTTTACATTCTGTGTTTGAAAATACCACTTTTAAAAGTAGGTATTTGTTTGCTTAGCCATCCAGTGTGCCTCTGCTAGGTGTGGGTATTGACTGTCTGTCTTTGGAGTGACAGGGGCTGGGGATGTGTATTCTATTCAAACAGCCACTTGGGGGGGGGGGTGGGTGTCCTGCTTTTCCAAGGTGAGTCAGGGCTGGGCTGAATAGACCTGGGCTGCAGTCAGTGTAGGGGGAGGAGATTTCTTTCACACCTGAATGGGCCTGGTCTGCCTTCCTTGAACAATGCTATCTCCACCTCCTGCCAGGAAGGTGCACTAGAGAGGACAGAACTGGTTTTGGCTGGGCAAAGAGCTTCTCTGCCACCAGAGTACAAAGGATTTTGTGCTATAAAAAGTGAGGCCTAGACCCCAGACTTTTAGATTACTTCTGGAATTCAAGAAGAACCTTTGCCAAGGAGAAGAGCTGGAAAAACTGAGAAGTACTGTCCCTTTGTTGTGTGCAGTCTGGGGTTGCCCTACAGTGGATGTTTCTGCCAAGGAAAGGACAAGGACTTTGCTGTGTGCTGGGTCCCCTGCTTGAGGAAGATCTCCAATGGTTTGAAGTAGAGCTTGCCTCCTGTTTTTGAAGTCTTAGGTATACAAAGACTTCACCCCCAGCTTCCCTGAACTCCCTTGCTGAGAGTTCTGACCTGCCAAGAGGTAACTGTTGCTGTTCTCGACCTCTGGAGGTTGTCCCTGCTATTGGGAGCTGGAAAAGTAACGCAACGAGGAGAAGCGCGACGCATCTGCACCTGTTTCCGACGCATCACTGAAGAAACCGACTCATCGCCTGCCCGGGGCTCGAGAAATTGCCGCACACCGCATCAAGTGCACCGATCTACGGAGTCCGAGATCACTGCACCGATTCAGAATCAGGCCCCACAGTGCGGCTGCAAGAACCGACGCATCCCTGATCCTTACGCAACGCATCTCAGCACCAAGCCTGCAAGAACACCGGGGCTGCAGTAAGAAACTGATGCATCAGCTCCCCGCACAGTAGAAAACCGACACATCACCTCCACTTCAGTAAGGAACCGACGCATCACCGCCCCTGTGTGGCAGTAAGACACCAATGCATCACCTCCCCTGAAGTACGGAACCGACGCATCACCTTTCGTGGGTATAAGGAACCGACGCATCACCTTCCCTGCAACAGTTTTTGTTTGTGTGCTTGACTCATCCAAGGTACTTTGTGTGAAAAGTGTCACATCTGCAATTTGCTTTGAACAGAACTGTTTCTACCCTTTGAAAGTCCTATTTTTTGTACTGTATTGTGGATTTTTGTCGTTTTGGTTTTGTTTGGTTTAGATAAAGATTACTCATTTTTCTAAACTTGTGTGGTGTCCATTTGTAGTGTTTTTACTGTGTCACTTCATGCATGCACAAATGCTTTACACACTGCCTCTGAGATAAGCCTGTCTGCTCATGCCAAGCTACCAAGGGGGTGAGCAGGGGTTATTTTAGAAGTGTATCTCCCTTACCATGACTAGGAAAAAGGGTCCCTACTTGGACAACGGGGCAAACCATTGTCAACTAGAGACCCCCATTTCTAACAATATATTTTTTTATTTTTTATATTTGACTGATCTGTAGCGTTAGTATTTTCCATGTATGTATTTTTGATTGTGGTCTTTCATACAATAACACTGATGGTTAGTATTTTCAGAGATACCTATCTATTGGTTGATTGGTTTTGCCAGTTTTGTTTTGCATTGATTAGTGGTTACTGTTGTCATCCACTGATTACACTGTTGTCTTAGTAATAACCATATCTTTATGGATGTTTCTTATATTTATTTGATCTGTTAATTCATTAATTGGTATTTCATCCATGCCCATTTACGGGTTGATTCGCTTTGTAGGCATCATCCATTAAAGGACCAGTTACTTTTGTTTTATGTGATCTGTCCCCTCGCTTCCTCTCTCAGGAGATACCGCAAAGCTGGAGACGGTCTGGCTCTCGGGAATCTGCCAAAACGAGAAGAACGAGGTGATGAGCAGCAAGCTAGACATCGACAACATGGCGGGTGTCTTCTACATGCTGTTGGTGGCCATGGGACTGAGCTTGCTGGTCTTCGCCTGGGAACACCTGGTGTACTGGAGACTGCGCCACTCTGTCCCGCAGACCCCCAAACTCAATTGTCTTCTTGCCATGAGCAGAGTGAGTAACCCCTGTACCGCCCATCCACACTCTCCACCTCGCTCTTCACCAGAACCAGATTTTCACAAGCTACCATGCCATAAAGAAGTGCAAAACGTGATATTTCTACTGATACGAATGCGAAGAGATAGAACAGTTCTTTAAATTCTATATCGTTAACACTTCTCACCCAAACTACACCCCTCATATGAGACTGTCCCTCTGATGTAGCGCCCCAAATGCACTACTACATAAGTCCCACATGGATGCACATGTAGTGATAGATGCTGAACACTAGGGGGAGTATGATCGGTTCCCTGGACTCATTTTAATTCCTGCTGCAAAAATCACTTTCACCCTCCAAGGACAGTCCCCGAACAAACGGCCCCTGGCTCAGTTGAGAAATGCGCCTGCCCCCATCCGCCCATGAGATGATGCCGTGGTCCTCAGCCTCTGAGACACGATGCTCACTTCTTCTGGAAATGTCAGCAGTCACTCCACTATCTGCACCTACATCTGCCTTCACCTTTATTTATTGTGCAGTTTCCCCTATAACTTTCAGCAGGTTTGTCTTGCCAAAATTCACCCCTGGAAAATTACGTGGGATGCAGTAATTATAGTTCAACGCTAAATTCTGGTCCGTGCGCATGATTCGCAAACTAATGGGCACGCTGATAATGAGGGGCATAGTGGATACCCTAACTCTACGAGTACAGTGCAGGAAATCTGCACCAGGTGCAGGACCACATGCAATCAGCTCCTCAGTGCTCGTAGCCATCCCGAAGTATAAACTGGCCTCCTATGGCCTGACCCATGACCTCCCTGTATATGCCTGGCCTGCAACTGCTCTGACCTGAGGGTGGCCACCTGCCATCTCTGGAGCTCCCTATCTCCTCAGATCAATAGGGGCATCAGAAGATGGGCCCGAGGTCGCATTGTTCCTCAAGGTCCAGCTTTGTCAGAGCCCATCTCTCATGCTGCAAAATCTATGCAAAGATTTTGCAGAAAACCTGCCCGGTTTATTCATGGCATGTAACATGCCCAAAGCCACTAGCTTGTGCCAAATTTAGGATTGTTGTATTTTCGTTTTTTCTGACACTTTTTGTTAAAACTTAGCAACAGGTGCTTGTGACACGTGGGGCTGTCAAGGTGTTTCTGTAAAATCTTCCAGCACCGCTCCATATCAAAAGTAAAACCCATCTCACCTCGTTCCTGGACCAGGTAAAACACTGCTCTTTTCAGAGGCCCTCAACCCCACCACCAAACTAACCAAATGGCGACTGCTACCACCACATGTCCACATTAGTTGTTTGTTGATTACCACTACAGTGTTGTAACTGAATCTAAATATGTCTTCAAACTGACTCAGTGAGCCATTATAGTATCAGTGCTGAATAAAAGTTAAATAGCGGGAACTTCTGCAAAACAGGCTTCTGACTGTCTATAACTCTCTTGACAGGGAATTTACAGCTGCTTCAGTGGAGTTCAAAACCTGGAAAGCCCCTCTGGTGCCCGCACATCTGACGTCACCCCAAACACGGCTCAGGCCAGTGTGCTGAAGATGCTGCAGGCTGCCAAGGAAATGGTGTCCTCGAGCAGTGTGGGCAGCTCTCTGGACAACGTCACGCGCACCATAGAGAACTGGACCCAGCGGAGTGAGAGCCTTCAGAACCCTTTCTCAATGAAGACGCCTCATCTCATCACCCAGAACACGGCCATCCCCGGAAGAACAGGGTATCCTGCGAGTGTGGCAGCGGATAGGCCCAGGCGGGCCTATGCACCATATGCCATAGCCACTGCTACTTCCGGGTCACTTCCTTCAAGTATGGACACCAGCCTGCAGGTTTGTGAGAGGGGAGTGAGTCAGCACCCTTTGATGCTCCGGCCCTTTGCAGGACGAGGCGGCTACTCTGAAGAACAGTTCCTTCGAGGCACCACCACAAATGGCACACCCAGGTTTCTGCTCAGTGCTCCTCTCCAGTCATACCCAAGACCACAAATTGACCTCAGCACCATTTCAGGAGGCAAGGCACTCAAAAAGCTTCCCTTGCCAGATATCTACAATGGCCACCAAGACCCCACACCCAGAATGGATTTTAAATTGAAGCCAGAGCTCAGCCGGCATCAGGTTTTGGGGGAGACCAGTGACCGCCCAGTAAGGCCACTACCTGTGGCTGATAATAGCTTGATCTCAAAAGATCACTTTTTGCCTGTTTCATGCAGTGATAGTAGCTTCATGAAAGGCAGCAGGACTTGTGGACCTCTGGGTCTTGTGCCAGCCATATCAAGGAAGCAGGAAGCCCCTCCTCTCATGGGAAAGGAGATGCCTCCTAAAAAAACAACCCTGATAAGGGCAGCTTGGGAAAGGAATAAAAAGTTACAGGCCATTGGAATGCAAGCAGTTGAGGAACAGCCCTGTCATCAGGACAAGATGCCAGACTTGTTCCACAATGCAGGGTATGCCTCTGTAAACAATCCTGCACCAGTTCTCCATCCAGCTTCTTCCCAGGCAGCTTGCCCCAGCCACAAGTACAGCGGCCAGTGCTCAATGACCAACAACTCCCTGTCATGGAAGGACCCACGGCTTCTGCAGCCTCAGTCAATTCAGCTTCCCACTTACAATGATGCATGCCAACAGAACATGACTGGAGCACCTCCGGTACCAACTGTCCCACATAGCCAGTGCCCCTATGCAGACTCCTACACCAATCAACCACCTTATTTGGGGATGTTGTGTTCGGGTGCCACTATGCTCCCTGGACATGCTAGCACTGCTCCGTCCTGCTTAACCCATTCCTGGAACTCCAACATCATAGATGTTCCAGTTGAGGAGGATATGCTGACAGCATCCTTTATTGACCACACGCATGCAGGCTGCAGAGGACATAGGCACCCAGAGACCATCTTCTCACATTCGACGGCAATGGACAAGCAAGATATATTGGGTGCGCATGGAATGACTGTCCCATACACAGGAAAGTTATGGAGAAGAATATCGAGCTTAGAGTCAGAGGTCTAAATTGGGATAGAAGTCAGTAATATGGAAAGAAGCATTGCAGTTTTGTCATTTTTGCATGCATAAAACATCCAACAAGAGTGTGCACCATGAGGCAAGTTCTTTCATCAGACCTCGAACATGTGTTTCAGGGAGATGTTGACTCATCTAAACCAAAATGCGAGTGGCTCTCGATCTGTGAATGATTCAGAGCATGCATCCCTAGTTCGATGAGGATTCTTGAGTCCATACTTCTAATCCTGAAAGGACCCTGTCACCTTGTCCTAATTTATATGAATATTTATGAGTTCACACCACAATTTTTATAGGAATTACACTGTCCATGTTGCTAGGTCCTAAGTCATTGCTCCTTATCCATTGTGGAATTCTAAGTCCTTGGTTTATTAGCAATTGAAAGTCCACATTGCAGTGAGGTCTGCTAAGGCTATACTCTTAATCCACTGGGTAATGCAAAATCCACTCCTTTAGTTCAGAGATGATGTGCAATTCCAAACCTCTGAGCTTTTCTGGCACCTTGGGCTACTTGGGGATCCTGTGTCAATACAACTAATCCACTAGAGAATTCAGGGCCATTAACCCTCAGTGCAAGGTAAATCTATCCAGGCTCCTCGTTCCATGAACAATCTCTGAATTTAAACAGTGAGACAAATAGAAAGTCGATCGTTCCTTTTCAAAAGAAATCCAAAGTCTGTACAGGTATTGTGAATGATACCAAGCTAATTTACGTAGTTCCAGGACTGAGTCTGATTCCATATGTCTAACCCCTGTTTCTTATGCATAATCCTGTGAATGATTCTAGGGTTATACTCCTCTTCTCATAAGTAATCCTGAAATCTTACGTCTAGTCCATGAGGAAATGCTTAGTTCATATTTTAGCCACAAAAGTAGTCTTTAATCCACATGCCTGGACTAAAGAGGGTCCCCAGCCCATATTTCTAGTACCTTCAGCCCTCCTAAATCCAACCTCCTGGGACTTTTGTGAAGCCTGAATCCATTCTTCCAGCAGCAAGGGGAGTTCCTAATTATTATCTTAGTACCACAAAGAGTCATCCGTTCATCTTCATCAGCCTATCAGTGACTCCTAATTTCATGTCTATTGTCCCAGGAATGATTCTGAGCCTACATCCGATGATTAATCCTAGATTCATATGCATAGTACCAGGAGCGATACTGTGTCTGTATTCCTAGTTTCATGTAAAATCCGAATCCATACTGCACGTCAGTATTCAAATAGTTCATGGCTTAATTCCATAAGAAGGTCTGAGTTCAAATGCCTAATCCCAAAATTGACCCTGAATCCACACACATGGTGTGATTAGTGATCTTAGATTAAATTCACCTGCTGTTGTTGGAAATGTCACATTCATACTCCTAATCCCAAGAGGAGAATATAGTCAATATCAGAGTCCTATGAGCAGTCGTCAGTCCATACTCCAAGCACTTTTAGCAATCTGGAGCCCATACTCCTTGACTCAAGAGTGATCCTGAGATAAATCGGGGCAGCTCAAAGGAATAATAAGACAGGATGGTCATGACATGACCAAAAAGTGGCCTTTACCTGGACCAAAAATAGCATGAACTTCTGAGATTGAGTAAAAGCGTCCCACGCTCCACTGCAAGTTGGACAGCTTTTAAAAAGAACTTAAAATGGCCTTAAATAATCTGGGTCTTTACAGCCAGCAATATGGGGCTCTTATACCGCAGCACTGCTGAATTCATATATTTGCTGCTGGGACAAGCTCCCCAACCTGTTCAAAGTGCTATCAATGATCATACAGTTGCCAGTTACCTTTCCAGAAGGTCAATAAAATGTTGAAATATTCTATATAGAAGTTAATTGTTTCATGCCTTTGAATAACCTTTGTGAGTTGCTTCGATTTGTTTTTTCAAGGTGAATTGTGGTCACAAATGAAAAGTACAATTACAAGTGCAGAAAAGAAAGCTTTAAAACCGGGCATTACTTTGGAGGTCATGCCACCTTTTTATTGGATAAAGGGAAGTTGAAGATGTTACATAAATAGTGATAGGCTTAAAAGGCCTACCATGCGAATTAACTGAATCAGCCATAACCCAGCAGTATAGCTCAATAAGGGCCATATGTAGGTAGCATCACATTTACCGATTCATAAATACCGAATTTTACCGATTCGGTATTTATGAATCGGTAAATGTGATGTAGGTAATAATTCGGTAAATTTTACCGAATCGGAAAAATTCGGTAATTATGAATCGGTATTTACCGATTCGGTAATGAGGCATACCTTCCCATTGATTCCTATGGGCCTGGAGGCCCATAGGAATCAATGGGAAGGTATGCCTCATTACCGATTCGGTAAATACCGATTCGGTAATGGGGGGAGCATATTCAAGGGTGGCAGGGTGTCACATTGACACCCTGTTGCACCCCTGAATCTTGCATGTGTGCACATGTAGCGCACATACATGCCCTAAGGGCATGTATGTCTGCCACATGGCACTCTTAAATCTGCAAAATATTACTTTATGCAAGGTATTCGTTATTTATCACCAACCTGTATTTGGTGGTAAATAACAAATTCTTAATACTGATTTTCACTCTTTAGAGTGCTCCCTACATATGATTTCAGGATTCGGTATTTACCGAATCGGTATTTTACCGATTCAGTAATTTGCCGAATCCTGAAATATGCCTCCTACATCTCAAATAGCTAAATACCGGTCGGTAACGGGATATTTACCGAATTTCGTCCGTTACCGACTGGTATTTAGCTACCTACATGAGGCCCTTAATATTGAGGATTCCAAACGTGTGTGAGAGGAGTGACAAAGTGTTTCTAGCCCCATAGCTGAAGCAGACAGCTGTATTGGGAGCATTCCTCACAGCTGGATATCTCGCAACTTGCCCACCACCAATAGATACCCAAATGGCAAGGAATATGGTGCAACCGTAGAGGAAGTACAGTTGGAGGTGCCAAGTCGAAAGCTGGGAGCACCATCGCAGCAGGAGTGGGACAGCCCAACAAGCAGTCGGAGGTTCCAGCTGCCAGATAATGAGGCAACCACCATGTAGGCAGTCGAAAACATCCCTTTTTTTATTGTGGCTTGTGCTGCAGCCCGGAAAAGGGCAGCATAAGCCACAATAAAAAAGGGATGTTTTTAAACATCTGTGCACAGTGTGGTGCCTGGCACATGGTGCATGGATGTTTGAGTGGGCACCACATGTGCCCCCCATCTCACATATGAAGGCCCACTAGAAGACCCCAAAGTCCCTTTCCGACAGCCTTTCCATGGGACCACCATGGAAAGTCTTTAGGAAATAGACACTGTAATCCCTACGGCCAAGCACGGCCTTCATTGTACGGATTACAGTTCGACCAATGCACCGACGGGCTCCTTGAACCTATCGAAGGCATTAGTCTGTCCCTCCGACCAATGCGGTCCAACCGACTGTATCGTAATGTGCCGGTACGACCACTACCCTGGATGTCAGTGGGACCACCATCCCACCGACCGCCATCCTACTGACATCCTAAAGCGGGCCAAAGGGTATAAAGGAGGGGTGCAATTAAAAGCTGTTTTCTTTCTGATTATAGAGAATGTGCTCAGCAATGAGGGAGAGGGACAGACGACTACAGGCATTGGGGGATACAGTACACATCCTTAAACTCAATGCATCTGGGTACAGAAGCTAATTAAACTTTCTTCCTTCTGCCGGCACTGTATCAAAGGTTTTAGGTCTCAGTCTAATCTAACTGTAAAATGTTGTAACCTTTGGAATTTGTCAAGTAAAACAGCAGGTAGACCTTGAAAGGAAGTATTTGCATAATCAAGTTTTGATGAGTTAAAAATGTTAGCCATAGGACATTGACTGATGAAAATCAGTAAGGTAAAAAATCCTTTTTCAAGAGACCGCGATGTTAAAATTGATTTAAAAAACGGCAAGAATCCATAGGAATGAGGACCAGCGCAGGAATTGAAGCGATCATTAAAAGCTTCCTAAGGTAGGATCTAACTTATGTAGAAACCAGGTACCTAGGCCCTTGATAGAGAAGTCACTTCTGATTTGATAGTAGAAGATTGTGTATAGTGAACATATATTCATCCAAGTTAGATGATGCAAAAATATCCTCTGAGGGGCCTGGATAGTGTGTAAAATGTAGTGGGAAAGATATGATACTGGCAGGGATTTTAATTGCCTACATAATGTTTTTTCTAGAAACAGCAAGCCTGTGATAAGGGTTAAGCCATCTATGTAAAGGTCCCTGGTGGAACTAATGAACAATTTAGGGTAGTTGGATGCATGGGAGGTACATTATGGACAGTAGAGGAGAGGGCATACTCGTACTCCATAGTAGTGAATAATGGATTATTTGCTGTCAGATGCAGAGCGTATGCATAATATTGGAGAGTTATCCAAGCAAGGGAGGGAATAATCTGAACTTTTACCTCTGTAATAACTTGCAGATTGTTTTTATGCAATGATTAATCTCAGTGTTGTTTCTAAGTACTGCAAACAACAGGTGTTACCAATGCCAAATGTAATGGTACTTGTTTTTTCAACTACAGAGGTATCAAAAGCTGATTTGGCCTTGGTGGGTGTTGAACCTGTAATCTCCAAATCACAATGATACTATGTTTAACTCAGTGAACCTTCTCACTAGTTTGCTTTGTAGAACAAAGTACTTACTAGTGGGTTTTGAATTGCATCCAACTACCAAATTGCTGTTTGGTGATAGTTAGCCAAGGACTAAAGGGTGGCCTCTAAAACTATATTAAAGTCAGTGGGGAATTGGTGGATTATGTGAGTGCTACATGGGAAGCTTGAAAATAATGTGCGGAGAGGCAACACAAAAAAAACATATATTTGTAATGCAACAGAATACATGAATTCTGGAGTCTTCGATGTCACCGATGCTTCCTTTATTTTCCAAAAGACTGGTGTACAGGACAAGCAAATGCAGCCAACACATTTCACCCTGAATAGGGCTTCATCAGGGCTGCAAAATTACCATGAAAAGCATCTTACAATGAAACACATACAAAACAGAGCACCGTATAAAACATAAACAATTAAAACACAGACGATATGTACAAACCCATAACCACATCGTGGTTTAGCTGAATAGGCCAACACAAACATGCGGCACTGTTACATTAAACTCATGGGATGCTATGAAGGTAATAGTCCGAGGGTTCCATATATCTGAACCTTATGGAGTTGAGAGATTCATCGTTAGCAAGCCTTGACAGGTGTGATTTGGAGATCTTAGTGATGGAAAAGAAAATCACGATTAACTTTAGCTTGAAGCAACCCTCCTTGAGCAAGAGGCAACGCAGAAAATGCCATGTGAGATTGAGAAGCTTGAATTCTAGGAATATAGAACACATTTACATTGTGACAGATATATCGGGGTGGTAGCTGGCTTTGTTGTTGGGGAGTGAAAGGATATTGGAGCACATGCATCACACTAAATTCCGGTCGCAAAGGGGTAGATTCGCAGAATCTGCCCCTTTGTGACTGGCATATTTGCATTTGGGTTGCATCAACTCAAATGCAAATTTGCAAGTTAAGCAATCACAAAATTTCCCATTACTTAAATTGCGAATGCATTTAGGGAATCACAAATTGCGATTCCCTAAATGCAATGCACGGTGCAATTTTAAATTGCGATTTTGTAATTAGGGATCTCAAATTACCATCAATGTAAAGTTGATGGTAATTTGCAAAAACTTTGAAAAATGCACGAAAGTGCATTTTTCAAAGTTCCATGTTACACACACACACATGCCCTTGGGGCATGTGTGTGCGCAACATGGGGTCACATGGCAATTTCAGGGGTGCATCAGGATGTCCTTTTGGCACCCTTGCACCCTTGAAATTCCATGCGCAATTTGCGAGTACCTATTTGGTACTCCCAAATTGTGCATGCAATTCCCCTTCATTCCTATGGGCCCTTAGGCCTATAGGAATGAATGGGAAGCTATTCCTAATTGCAAATCACAATTCGCAATTCGCAATTAAGGAATATGTAGGAATCGCAAAAATGTTTTGCGATTCCTACATGCATAAGGAATTGCGATTCCTAAATAGCGATTTCAAAAAAATCGCTAATAAGGAATCACAATTCCTTATGTTGGGGCATGTGCCCCATTGTGAATAATTCCCACTATTAGGAAGCTAGGCGCCTCAGCAGCCCACACAGATATATTATCAACAGCAAAGTTTGCAATTTCTATCGATACGTGTATTCTTACCACCCAGCACCACTTTTGCAACAATTGCTATATATTCTGGATGAGGTGAGAGTACCAAAGCTCACACAGGTGTTCCTGCTAGCAACTAAGGCAGCTATAACTCAATTTCCAAAGCCAAATCTTCAAGGGGGGATTGGCTTTCTGTTGAATTTTAAGTGGTGTGTACTGTTATTTGGACAACAAACAAGGAGCAATATTTAAGGGGTTTGCTCTGAACCCCCTGGAGGTAGCCTTGATAGTGCGACCGTACTGCAGCTAATAGCATGCTTGAATGACCCCAAGATATTTGTAAGGTGTTATGCATGAGGTTGCTGTGTACATAAATTAACTCATAAATGTAAATCAACCAGGATTTATATCAATCAAAACATAATGTTCATTGTTAAACGATTAGAGCATGTTATTTATCACAGAGAAGTTGGCCCTCTGCTGTAATGAATGCAGAGACGGCATCTGAATCGGTAGAAAGGAAGAACACGTCACAGATATTGGCGTACATGAACGATTCCAGTAAGGTGAGGGACCACAATTTTCTTTTAATAGATCATTTTGAGCAAGTCTGGTTTGTCAGATTATGCTGTACATGTCTCAAAAGGAAACACACCAACCTGGTGTGGAATTCCTTCAGTGGGAAACCTGAAGGTCCTAGGTTTTTTCAAGATTATGTATTTCTTGTGACAAACAAAGGGGCAGTCTACTGTGGATTTGATACAGTCCTCAGGGTAGCCAGAACATCACCTCGCTGTGCTTCTCTACATCAGGTGAGTAAACCTGACCTGAATCAAACAACTTCTGCACCAGATTGCCAAAGACTACTTCAATTCACTTTTTTTTTTGCAATGCGACTAATAATCTTGTGAAATACTGTATAGAAAAATGTCCTTTAAGAAAAAAGAAGGCAAAAAATGAAATGAGAACAATGTAGAGGTAAAATATCGCGATTTACATGCATTTCTATGTGACATGCAAAATGTACTGGTAAAAAAGTCACATTTTACAACCTCTGCCCTTTCTACCATTATGAAACCTTACCCCCATCCCTTACCTTAATGCTTACCCCATCTCTAAGCTTGATCCTTATTACATCTCTTGCACTGTCCCTTACTCAAACCCTATTACTAACTCAACCTCTAACCTAATCTAACCTTAACCATAATCCCCACCCCAGCCCTTACTCCAACCCTTACCCTTAAGACTAACCCTTACGCTAAACTTGTTGTTTAATCCGTCACCTTTTTCTTTGCCCTAACTCTAATTAATACCATAATCCTTCCTGTACCTCTAAAGAAAGTGATGCTGTCCTAGCAGCATAATCGCCACACATTTCAATGATCGGATGTCTGCCATAGTATCGGAACAACAAATATTGAAGTACACAAATATTGTTTCAAAAATATATATATTTTTTAAAATTTATTTTTATTGAAAGTAGAAGGCATGTCGACATACACAGCTTTGTGCCTACAACCCGGAGGCCGGCTACCATGTTGCAAATATTAACCCAGCAGCACAGGCTATCCCATATCCCGGAGGCCGGGCATCACCGTGTGCTGCCGGTACAGCTCCTAATACCTTCCAAGTCTCTGGCCCAGTATGTCATTGTCTTTAGAATTACCCCCTTACAGGGGCATAGATGTGAGTATTTTCCTCCCACCTATCGTTCCCTTCTATTCCGTGCCCTTGACAATAAGCTATTGTACCCCCTATCCCACCCCCTGAACTAAAACAGTTCCCCCTCCCCGCCCACCCATTCCAAACAGTTGAGGTTACCTGTCAGTTGCCTCCTTGTAAGCAGTATTGCACTCAGTACCAACCCGCATCACGAAATCGTGAAGCGTCACAGATGTCCTTCATAGCCCCTGACCAGGGCGCTCCTGTACGGAATTTATACCTCCACCCCACCAACGCTCTCTCCAGGATCCCCACTCTCAATGTCCTCCAAGCTGTTCCTCCCCGTCTCATTCTCTGCAACTATGCCTCCCCTTCCAATGTAATCGGCATATAGCCCCCAAAAGTTTTTGGGCCGACTGCGCGGCGGGAGCAGCTCACTAAACCTTTCCGTCTGTGTGCAACAGTAAAGTACATCTCGTTTCCATTGCGCCACTGTGGGCAAGGGGCCTCGCATCCAACACATCGCTACTCTTCGTTTCGCAATGAACATCCCCATATCTTCCAACCGTCGCGCCACCCTGGGCACCACTCTGGAGTGCCCCAACAGGGCCACCGCCGGATCTGGAGCCAGCTCTACTTCTGCCACTCTAGCTATCTGCTGATAGATCGCCTCCCAAAAACTACGTATACCCGGGCAGTGCCACGCAAGGTGTATAAAGTCTGCCATTGGGTGCTTGCATCTTTCACAGGCCGCCCCGTCTCGCAGGCCATAACGATGCAGTCTCTCTGGAGTATAATAAACCCTGTTTATAAACTTGAAATGGACCAGCCTGTGTCTGCCATGCAGGGAGATGCGTCAAATCCCCGTACAGCAGTATGCCCACATGGCGTCATCAATTGCCCTTTCGAGGTCTCTCTGCCAGGCCAGTCGGGCCTTAGTGTACTCCTGCGATCTTTGCGACAGCGCCGTGCGATATAACGTAGAGATTAACTTATGAGGACTTTTGGTCTTAATAATAAAGGACAACTCCGGAACCTCCGGTGGTTCAGCCATGTCATCCCCCAGCAGCTGCCGCCAAGCATGTCTAACTCTGTGGAATTGGAAGCGTTGCAACTGCGTGACGCAGTCTGCCAAGGTAGCCACCTGTTCCCACGTCTTAACCACGCCGTCTCCGAACATATCCCCCATGGTGCGTATACCCAGCGCACGCAGGGATCGTACCACCCCCTCTTCCCTGCAGGGGGACAGCCAAATCGCCCATTCAAGTGGCATCGCCGGCGAATATAGCAGCGCCCCTAACGTTTGCTGTAAGATATTATTCCAAGCATGTCGAGTTGAGTTCAAAGAGTCTAGAAACCCCGTTCGGCGGTCTGGCGGCTCGAAAATAACAGCGGGGAGCGGGAGCGAGGCCGCGAAAAAAGTCTCCAATTTAAGGTATGGGACAGCCCCGTCCCCATGTATCCAGCTATGCGCCTGAGCTCCCTGCGCCACCCTGTAATACAGTTCAAGATCCGGCGCTCCCAGGCCGCCCAGATGGTAGGGCAACGTCAAGACCCGCCAGCTGACTCGAGCCTGCTTACCAGCCCACGCCAGCCGCAACAAGGACCCCGTCAATCTAGCAAAGAAGGCGCGCAACAGCACCATGGGGATGTTAACGAACAAGAATAGAAACCTAGGGAGCACCACCATCTTCATGATGGATATTCGTCTCAGCAGCGAGAGGGGCAGCTTAATCCAAGTCTCAACATCATCTTCAAGTTTGCTGATAGCTCTGCCATAATTCTCAGACAGCACTACCTCCGAATCCATGTGCAGTTGGATCCCCAAGTATCGGACCGCGTCGTCCGACCACTGCAGCGGATACTCCATCTCGAAGGGGGCAGTGACCGGGGTCAGCGGGAAAGCAATGGATTTGTTCCAGTTCACTTTCAGACCGGAGAGTGCCCCAAAATGAACCACCTCCCGCAGCACGGGGGCCAAGTTATTCTCCGGGTCCCTGATGTATAGCAGGGTATCATCCGCGTATGTGGAGACCACTATCTTGTAAGTAGGGAAGTTAATTCCCCTAAAGCCGTGATATTCCCGTAGGGCGCACGCCAACGGCTCTGCCACCAGTGCATATAAGATAGGCGACAGGGGGCAGCCCTGTCTCGTCCCTCTCGAGATAGGGATCGCATCCGTAACTCGGTCTCCCAGCCGTAGTCTCGCAGTGGGCCCACTATATAGCACCCCAATCAGCTGCAAGAAGACCGGGCCCAACCCCATTCACGTCAGGACCTGTCGCATGAACGGCCATTCTACCGAGTCAAAAGCCTTCTCCATATCAAGAAAGACTGCCAACGCACTCGTGTCTTGGCGTACATGCTGCATGGTTCCAAACACCGTCCTCAGATTATACGTGAGGTTCCTGCCGGGCACGAACCCCGCCTGTTCCGGGGCCACGAGTTCCGGGGTGAGCAGGGCCAAGCGTGTAGCCACAACTTTCGCGTATAGTTTATTGTCAACGTTTAACAGCGATAACGGCCTATAAGAACTGCATTCCTCCGGCGACTTACCCGGTTTAGGAATCGCCACCAAAAGAGCTTCCCGCACGGATTGCGGCATGTGCCCTTTAACGCACATATCATCAAACAATGTGGATATGTGTGGGAGGAGCTTGTCAATGAAGGCTCGGTAGAAAGCAACAGTGAGGCCATCTGCTCCCGGGGCACTATGCGCCTTCATGCCTGCAAGTGCCTCCAGGATTTCATCCTTCTCAATAGGTAGGGCCAGAAATTCCCTGTGTTCGTTCATAAGAAAAGGCAGCTTAATATAATCCAGGTAGTCCCCAATCGTATCTTCCATACCAGTCTGTTGGGAAGCCTACAACTTAGTGTAATACGACTGAAAGCGCGCCACTATGTCCTCCTCTTCCGTTAAGAGCGAGGCGTCCTCCGATCTAATCTGGGTGATAGCAGTTCTACGCCTACGGCCTTTTAGTATATTAGCTAGTATCGATCCGGGTCTATCACCCTCCCCATACACCCTGGCGGTGGCATACTTCCCTAAGTGCAGTACCTCTGCATCTGCAGTCTCATGGAATTCCGCCAGGAGAACCTTCATCTCCTCAGTTACACCCACCGACTCAACTACGCGCTGTTTAGCTTCCAGGTCCCCCAGCTTGCGCTCCAGTGTCGCCAGCCGCTGCCTGATGTCGCGTAACACCCCCGAGTGTTTGCCACTCCTCTGATATAGACTGTTGAAGGTCTCCCAGATCGTCTGAAAGCTGTCAACGGAGCCCAGATTGGTATCAAAGAACAGCTCAATAGCCTCCGCTAGTTCCTCCTTAGAAAGGGGTTCCAGCAGCGAGTATGGGAGGAAGCGCCACAGAAATGGCGGAGCAGTCTTTCTGGGCGTGGCCAGCTGCAACAGCACCGGAGAGTGATCCGAGAGCGTGCGCGGCAACACCTTACATGCTCGCACCAGCGGGAGGAGAGTCGACGATGCCAGCCAGTAATCTATACGTGTGTGCAAGCTGTGGTAGGCCGAATAGTGTGTGAAGCCCCCCTGTTCAGGGTGAAGAGTTCTCCACACATCCTCAAGACCTAAGCAAAGCATTTCTCGCAATATCGCTTTCGCTGCTGCCAACTGCGCCCTTGCCGGGCCACCAGATCTATCCCTCCCTGGGTTCAAAACCACGTTTAAGTCTCCTCCCCACAACACCTGCCGCGCCCCATGGTCCCTAACCGTGCCAGCCAGTGCAGTGTAGAATTCTGGACAATCAAAGTTCGGCCCATAACAGTTAACCAGCAATAAATCCAAACCACTGCCCTGGAAACGCGTTAGTACAAACCTGCCTGCGCTGTCCGTAGCTAGTAATTGTGTTCTATAATCCGCCCTAGGGTTGACCCAGGTCAATACCCCTCTAGAGTGAGTCGTGAAACCTGCCGCATGCACAGTCTCGCAGAGCCCCCTGGCGCGCAGCATAGGACTATGATTGGGAAGATGCGTTTCTTGTAGGAAGGCTATGTCTATTTCATGCCTATTAAGGTAGTGCATAACTTTACGGAGCTTCCGGTGATCATTCAGGCCCCTGACATTCCAAGTCAGAACTCTGTGAGTGCCAAGGCATCCTGGCGCGGCCGCGCTATTCGAGGTTACCATTCTTCCTGAAATGCAAATCGCCCGCAACTCTATGTCGCAAGTAGCACGTGCTCAAAAGTGTACAGTTCAGTGCATACCGACAGTTAAACCTCAAAACCTTGCAAAAGGAAACCCCGCCCTCCCTCCACCCACAGCAGACCCACCCCAACTTGGCCTTGCAGATTCCCATATAGGGACACCCTAAACCTCCCGCCTCCCTACCCCCAACAAATTAACCCCCTCAAAGTTGTGAAATGCACTCGCGGGCGGAGGTCGCTCAGTACCCACCCTCTAGTGTGTAAGCACCTAGCGGCAGCCACCCGGTCCGGCAAGCTAATATCTGCCCGTACGCTATACCTTGATCATGTAAGGCCACAGCGCTGCAGCTTTCCTCGGGGCCTGTTAACCCGAAGGCTCCCGCGCCCACCCCATTGTAGAAAAACAGTATATTTAAGCCCCTCAGGCAGTGTGCACCGTACTAGGGCGTAGCTAGCTAGACCCCCTCCAGGAACCCTCGTCCGGGACCACCCTACCGGAGGCAAGATGTATACGGGACTCCTCTCTGCCCGCTCACAGCATACCATATCCCTGCAGACCCACACAAAAACACACATACTCAACGCTGCTTCGAAGTCAAGAAATGTGACCCAGTCTTGCCTGCCCTCCAGGGTCAGTCCTGTTCGTCCAGTCCGCCATCCCTTGCGCCCTCCTGCAGCTGCGTCTCTGGGCTCCATCTCTGCGCCTTATTCCAGTCCTTCAGCGCCTTCTGCAATGCCTTAGGGTCCAGAAAGATGTGTGATTTACCCTGTCTGTTGACCCGCAACTTAGCCGGATACAGCATCGCATAATCCAAGCCTAACTCCCGGAGCTGTTTTTTGGCTGGGATGAACTGACGTCTAGCCTCCTGTACTCTGGCTGTGAAGTCCGGGAACAGTAATATAGTCGACCCCTCGTATACCAAAGTTTTCTTCTCGCAGGCCACCCTCAGGGCTGCGTCTCTGTCCCAGTAATTCAACAGCTTTGCAATAATCGGCCGAGGCGGCGCTCCCGGTGGGGGCCTGGGGCCCAGGGACCTGTGTGCTCTCTCCACCATGAACATCCCCGAAAACACCTCCTTACCCAGCAGCTCGATCAGCAGCGATTCTACAAAGCACTCCATGCGGCCAGTCGACGTCGTCTCCGGCAGGCCTGTGATGCGCAAATTGCACCGACGTGTACACGCCTCTAGGTCCTCCGTTTTGTCTTGTAGGACCTGCATCATGCTCTCGAGTTTCCTCTGGTCCACGTCCAGGGATGTCTGGGCTCCCTCCACCTCCGAGAGACGTCTGTCGGACTGGTCTAGGCGCTCCGCGTGCTTGTCTATGCGCTCACCCAAACGATCCATCCTGTACGATAAGGCGTCTATCTTGGCACCGAGGGATGTAATGCCACTCTGTAATCCTCTTTCCATAGACAGCAGCAGTCCCCGAAGATCTTGCTCTTGTTCCGGGGGACGGATGCACCCCCCGCCGCCCCTTCCAGCGGCGCCTGGGCTCTTGGGCGCCTCTGCTCAAAAGTCAACTTGGACTGAGATTTATCAGTCTTGCCCATCGTGGGTCACGGCGCCGCAGGGCAGCGTGGCTCGGTCCCACAGAGTGTGCAAGACTCTCCCACCAGCGCTTCGCACCACTCGACGGGGCCCCACTTCTCTGTCTCCGATCTTGATCGCCCCACGGCGGCCGGCACCAGTCTTCGCGACCTCCGTGCCGTCTGCAGTCGCCTCCGTTACCGTGTAGGCCCAGTCGCCCAGCCTCAGCACACTACGTCGCCCCACTCTTCTGAGCGCTTAAGACCAGTGTACAAAACCTGGGTTCCGTGCAGGGAGAAGTCGCCACTCCAACGCCTGACTCGCTCCGAACCCCTGCCTCCAGCAGGGTCCTCAGCCGGGCCACCGCGACACCAGCCGCCAGTTCACTCCACGTGTGCCCTCTCCTCCGCCGCAGCAATGCAGCTCATCCAGCCTCCCCTTCGTGATAGTGTTCTTATTTGCCAACTACCCAATCCAGGCCAGGTGCAACGTCAATGGAGCAGCTGCTCCGTGCCGCCATTGAGGACCAGGCAGCCCGCCCGCATCCACCACCGATCAGCAGCCAAGCCGCTCGTACGCCCCTCCGCAGGGGCAGCAGCCGGGAGCACCCCGTCTCGGGTCCGCCCGCTGTCGCTCGCTCACCTCCTAAGTCCGCTCGCAGGCCGCGTGTAACTCCAGGCCTTTGGGGCCGCGGGTCCGCTGTTAGCCGCACTCCAGGCAGTAGTCACGAGAGCTCCCACTAGGGCCCCCGCAATGTGAACCAGCTGTGGGCCCCCCTCTGCACCCGCACACCCGCCGGGACGTTCTGCCGCAGTGCCCGTCACAGGGTTGCTCCTCTCAGTTTAGGGAGCGTCAGCAACCAGCGTCGGGATGCCTTTCTCTCACACGTCCGGCCGTACGCACGCTGACGCAAGGCCGTCCGCACTTGCACTCGAGGCCGGGGATCGTCGGCCCAGCCCACCTCCGGAGTCGCATGTCCCCGCTGCCAGCCTGCGGCTCAATCCGGGCTCCAGATCCCGCCTGTGGGGCGCGCGTCGTGCTCAGCGCTGCAGCCTAAAGCGGGGATTAATTGTGAAGCGCTTGGGGCCGGATAATTGTCGGATCGGGATTATTGCTCGCCGGAGCTCCGGGCTCAAGCAGCCATCTTCGCTGCGAGCTAAGCTCCGCCCCCCTATTGTTTCAAAAATATATATGTCAAGAATATTGTCTGCCTATACTTATAATGGTAAGTACAAAAATATCTGAACAAAAATATAGTTCAAACTAATATTGTTCAAAATAATACAAAATATCACTTTTCATTACATATATAGTATAAAATAGTAAATCCAAAATATTTTTAATATAAGATTAAA
This sequence comes from Triturus cristatus, assembly GCF_964204655.1. Lineage (NCBI taxonomy): Eukaryota > Metazoa > Chordata > Amphibia > Caudata > Salamandridae > Triturus > Triturus cristatus. The sequence goes on from NC_140590.1 coordinate 566,560,570, forward strand.
ATAATGTAAAATACTCATTTTAAATATTTAAAAATATATATAAATATATACTCATATTACACAAAAACATATATATATATACATGTTTACAACAATACTCCGTCTCATAAACTGAAGATCTCTCCTCAAGAAACCGAAGCAAACCCAAGGTGCGGTGAAAATTAATTATTTATTTAAATATAGTAGACACCACCGCCGCCATTACGCGTTTCAGCCCGTTACAGGCCTTGGTCACATGATGCGCAACACAACGGATTCACCTTTTAAATATGCTTGGAGTGAGTCACATGTGCAAGTGGGGATAAATCATGGACATAGAAGTTTCCGTAACGTTTACATTGTCAGTTAATCTTCACCAAACAATGCCCATCACATCTAGCAATAGCTGTAAAATACATCGTATTTACAATAAAAATACTGCATTTCGTCACAGATCCGCTGATTGCTGATTACTTCATTAAAACCATAAATAATGATATTATAATTTAAACAATTTAAAAACACACAAATGGCATGTTTTCAACAATGTTTTTGCTTAATACGGCCCAAGTGGGCCTTGCCATGAAACCACCTATTGCAATAAAGTGACTGTGCAAATTAGTGCAAATTTGTGCAAGTATACACATCTGCTATACAGATCCACGTCCGTGACACCTGTTTACAAATAAATATACATTGACAAATTTGTTAAAAAATTCCCAATAAATATTCTCTCTAAAATAGTATGAACCCATTGTGCAAAAAAGTGTAAAAATGAATATCTCTCACATTAAAATGAGTGCAATTTAACGAGACAGGGATATAGCAGCATACTGTTAGAGTTGATAGAAATAACATGTTTCTTTTCCCAAAAGAAGATGAATCTCCAAATTACAAGTGAGTATAAAAATCCTCACTTGCATTCAGTCCTCTAGGGTTCTTACTATCCAACTCTAAAATGTATTTGGTTTCCAATCTCCTTAACAAGACCTCCCGGTTCCCACCCCTTCTTAGTATAGGGATTGAGTCTACCACCCAGTAGCTGAAAGCCTCCAGCTTACTGGCATGGTGCTCCTTAAAATGACGTGCCACCGGGTAGGTCAAATCCTTGTTAGTTATTGCCCGCATATGCTGGAGTACCCGCTTGTGAACCTGCAGCTTGGTGCTGCCAACATAACGCAGGCCACAGGAGCACTCCAGCACATACACTGCAAAATCTGTCTTGCAATTGAGGTATTTGGAGATAGGAACTGGTTCAGGAAGGAATGGGGTCGAATATTTCTTTGTGTTCACTCCATATCTGCATGCTTTACATACATTGCAGCGATAAAACCCTCTTCTTGCCGATAACCATGATTTAGATTGGGTCAATTCAGGGCTGCTGCTCACGAGCACATTGCTCATTGAGCGTGCTTTTCTGAAAGCTATCTTAGGTTTCCTAGATAGTGAATTGCCCAACACTGGATCAGCCCGAACCAATGACCAATGGTTATTGATGACTTTACGTACTGCTTTGTGCTGTGTACTAAAGGTCAAAATGATTCGTGTGTCCTCAGTATTGATGATTGTTAGGTTATTTGATGGGGCTATTTTTGGTGTCAGTGCCATAGTTCTTGTGATATTGTTAACTTTGACACAGCCTTAGAGAGTATAGATTCTGCATACCCTCTCTCCCTGAAGCGTTCCCTGCATTCATTTTGAGCTGTAAGGAAATCGACTTCTGTACTGCAAATTCGACGCATCCTTAGCATCTCCCCAAATATACATGTTTATGTATACATATATATAATGTAGCACTATAAATAAAATAATGATGAATTTATATTACATTTTGTATTATTATTTAAAATGTACTATTATAAAAAGCGTAAATATATATATATTTATATATTTAAATGAAACAAAAAATACTAAAACACAAGTACTAAACATGAAACTAAATTACTAAAATATTTAACTGTGAAAACTCTAAAATTTCAAAAAATATATTAAACATTATAAAAATTCAGAGATCTATATATAAACAAATTATATAAAATCAAATGAGAAAATATTACTAATATATATTTGAACAATTTGAAATTAAGTATTAAAAAGAAATACCATACTCTCACTTCTTTCCGTGCAACAGTAGGGAAAGCGTTGGAATTCAAAGGGGAAAAATTTCCTATTCCTCCGTTCAGTCTGTGAAACAGTAGAAAAAGCATTGTAGTTTGGAGGGGTTACATTTACTATTCCCATTCCAGTCTGTCCAACAGTAGGGAAATCGTTGGACTTCGCAATAGTAAAATTTACTATTCCAACTCCAGTCTGTGCAACAGTAGGGAAAGCGTTGTACTTCAGAGAGGTTAAATTTACTATTCCCACTCCAGTCTGTGCAACAGTGGGGAAAGCATTGGACTTCGGAGACATAACATTTACTATTCCAACTCCAATCTGTGCAACAGTAGGGAAAGCTTTGGACTTTTAATGGGTTAAATTTACTATTCCCATTCCAGTCTGTATAATAGTAGGGAAAGCTTTGGACTGAATCCAAATTTCAGTGGTGGCTTGTGACGTTTGAAAGTGGTGGCTGTAAACGTTGGGAATGATTTTTATATAGCAAGCGATGTGAACAAGTTCTATGGACAATCATGGGGTCCAGGGGAAGTCCCTCTCCTGAGAAAGAAATGAAAAAATGATTGGCAAATGGTGCATTTTAAAGCAAATGAATGTAGCAAAGAAGCAAGGCATATTAAGCAGTGGGAACGTATGGTCTTGAAATATTAAACACATTAAAAACTGCCCCACATCTTCTTGCATTAATTTGTTCAACAATTACTGTAATGTGTAAATTGTTCTGCATGACAACTTTAGCCCTTTAAAATGTATGCTTGTCCAGTGTCTTGCACTGCATGCAGCATTAACTTTGGAAAAATATGCTCTAACCAGATGTCGAGAATCACCCACAGATGCTATCTGTAACCACTCATATAGAAATATGTGCAGACAGGTCTTTAAGTGAGCTGAAAAAAGTTGGTCCTCTCTATAATGGAACATGTCAAATACATTTCTGTGATTCCTATAGTGTGCCATCAGACCGGTATTTTGGTTTCTCTCTGAGATGTAATTATATCCAGATAAACAACACAGCAACTGGCATACGCCTAAAGCCTGTCAGTGTGCTTGGCTTTGTCACTGGGTGTTAGCTGTTTAAGATAAATGAGTAACAACAATGATTTCTTATAAATTAACATTGGAAATGTTTAAATTCTGAAATAGTGAGTCTGTGAATTAAATAGTATTGAGGACTGTGGAAGGAGTTTTGGCCTTCAATTATGTGTGCCTCATGTTAGATATGTATCCTATTTTTCTCTGCATATCTTGCCCATCTGCACATCTTCAACCACCTCTCTTTCCTCTTCAGCATCCTCTTTTCAATCTTCCCCGAATGTTCTTCCTCGCATCTCTGTCACTTCACCACCCCCAACATGCACTGTACTCCCTCAAATTTAAGCACTTTAATTTCTCTTACTTTTGCTTGCAAATATTTTGACATCAGTGTACCCCCTTCACACACATATCCACCGAATTTCAGTTGCAAATGGAACACACAAATATTGTTCTGTGTGCTCTGCAGAGAGGCCAACCCACTGACATGCACTTTGTTTGGCTTTAGTCTTAGCGCATGAGCGCTCAATCAAAGCCCCTCATAAACACCTGGCATGGCTCAAACTTTAAAGTATGCACAGAAAAAAATACAGATAAACAACAGCATTATAAAATAGCTAACTCATGGGGAATGCAAGATTAAGTAAAGCATGCAAAATAAGAGAGGAACTAAATTGCTGAAATGCATTCCCTCGACGTTTTTAACATTCATTGTTTGCAAGTCAATCCATGTTTTTAGCTTCAGTGTTATCGTAAGGGCATGTACACAGGGCCAGTTTTAATGCAATACATTAGAGAACAGGCCACCATAAGCACGTTACACAGTAAGCACATATCTCCCGCTTTGGGCCTAACTCAGATATTTGGATTCATTTAATTCATTTCGCAGGGGAACAAGAGCGAACCCTGCTCCTTATTTGGATCCATTTCACAAGGGAGCAAATGCCACAGATCCACTTCTAAAGGAGCGAGCAATGTGCAGCGAGGGCCTAGGGTGTCACAGTGGGGGAGGTTAGAGTGATGAGGGGTCTCGGCACAATGTACAGAACACAGCATTACTCGCAATCACTTACCATTACAGAGAACAAGGCACCGGATCAGAAGTGCTTGCATCCACTTACACGTATGCAGAAAGGGTGGGATCTACGTCCTTGAATGACGGGCGTCTGAAATCACGCAGGGATGAAGTTTCCTACACCCGAAACCGTGATGCTTATTGTGTCACTGACCTACAGTGTGCATACAACCAGAGACCCCAATGGCAATGAAGGGCTTTAAAACAGAAAGCCCTACGTCGTGTCTCACGTTAAGAAAGTTGATTTACTGCATGTCTTCCGTCTCCTGCTTCAGAGAGAGGCGGAGCAGGCAGCCGGAAACAGACAACTAAGACTTAAATACATCAATTTATTTAGAGATACAATCGTATCTCTAAATAAATCGATCTATTTTATATTTTTTAATGTAAATGTGTAGGAGTTTTCAGAGGGGAGCAGCCCCACAGCCCTAATGAAGAAACTGCCCCTATAAAATGTACTATTTCAACTCCAGTCTGTGCAACAGTAGTGAAAGTGCTGGACTTTGGAAAGGTAAAATTTACTATTCCAACTCCATTTCCTACAATGATAGGGAAAGCGTAGGACATCGTAGGGGTTAAATTTACTATTCCAAACTCCAGTCTGTGCAACAGTAGTGAAAGTGTTGGACTTCGAGGGAGTTAACTTTGCTATCCCCACTCGAGTCTATGCAAGGGTACGGAATACGAACTTAGCAGAAGTAAAATTTACTATTCAAACTCCAGTCTGTCCAACAGTAAGGAAAGTGTTGGACTTTGGAAAGGTAAAATTTACTATTCCAACTCCAGTCCCTACAACAATAGGGAAAGCGTTGGACATCGTAGGAGTTACATTTACTATTCCAATTCCAGTCTGTGCAACAGTAGTGTAAGTGTTGGACTTCGGAGGTGTTAAATTTACTACCCCCACTCCAGCCTGAGCAACAGTAGGGAAAACTGACTTTGCCAAAGTAACGTTTGCTTTACCAACTCCATTCTGTGTAACAGTAGGGAAAGCATTGGATTTTGAATGGTTAGATTTACTATTCCAACTCCAGTCTGTGCAACAGTAGTGAAAGCTTTGGACTTCAAATGGATTAAATTTACTATCCCCACTCCAGTCAATGCTACAGTAGGGAAAGCATTGGCCTTCGCAGAAGTAAAATTTACTATTCCACTTCCAGTCTGTTCAGCAGTAGGGAAAGTATTAAGTGTCTGAGAGGTTAAATTTACTATTCCAACTCCAGTCTGTTCAAAAGTAGGGACAGCGTTGGACTTTGAATGGATTGAATTACTATTCCCATACCTGTCTGTGCAACAGTAGGGAAAGTGCTGGACTTTGGAAAGGTAAAATTTACTATTCCAACTCCAGTCTCTGCAACAGTAGGGAAAGCGTTGGACTTCAGTGGCATTAAAGTTACTATTCTAACTCCAGTCTATCCAACAATAGGCAAAGCGTTGTATTTAGGAGGGGTTACATTTATTATTCCAACTGCAGTCTGTGCAACAGTAGGGAAAGCGCTGGACTTCGTAGAAGTAAAATGTTCTATTTTATCTTCAGCCGGTGCAACAGTAGCGAAAGTATTGATCATCAGAGAGGTTAAATTTACTATTCCAACTCCAGTCTGTGCAAAAGTAGGGAAAGCGTTGGACTTCGAATGGGTTAAATTACTATTCCCATTCCCATCGGTGCAAAAGTAGGGAAAGCATTGAACTTTGGAAAGGTAAAATTTACTAATCGAACTCCAGTCTTTGCAACAATAGGGAAGGCGTTGGACATCGAAGGGGTTAGCTTTACTATTTCAACTCCAGTCTGTGCAACAGTAGTGAAAGCGTTGGACTTCGGAGTGGTTAAATGTACTATTCCAACTCTGGGCTGTGCAACAGTAGTGAAAGCATTTGACTTCAGCGGTCCAAGGTCACCCAGCAGCAATGGACCGCCACCCTCAGCACCACAAAGCCCAGAGCCACCACCAACCTGAACCAGGCTGTTCACAGCTTCAACAACAGGATCACCTATGCCGCAGACCAAGTTGCCTCCACCAAACCAGCCAAAACACACAGACCCTCCAAACAAACCAGCTTGTACACCCCAGAACTACGGACTTCAAAATGCAGATGCAAACAGTTGGAAAAAAATATGCCACAAAAGCAAGAGCCAGGCCGATAGAGCCTCCTTCAAAGCAGCACTCAACGATTACCACAGACAAATTAGAGCTGCAAAAAAAGAGTCCCTCAGCCGCAGAATCGGCACGAGTTCCAACCGAGCCAAGGAACTCTTCACCATCATCACGTAATTCTCCTGCCCATCAGCCACAGAAAACCTCCTCCCAGCATCATTGGAACTCTGTGACGCTCTAGCCTATAATTTCCACAAAAAGATAGTAGCCATCTACAAAAACCCCGACCCCCAACCTATTAGCCCCATCAGCCAGCAGTCAACCACCACAGCCAAACACCAGATCACTGAATGGAAACAACTCAGCATATCGGCGGACACAACCACGCTGATGAACACAATCCACTCAGAAGCACCCACTGACTCCCGCCCCCACTGACTTTTCAACATCAGAAGAAAGGAGATCAGCAAACAACTCACCACCATCCTCAATGCCTCGATAACCACATCCAACTTTCCCTATGCCTGGAAACACGTCGAGGTCAGCCCACTCCTCAAGAAACCCTCGACAGACCCCAGCGATCACCAGAGCTACCAACCAATTTCGCTACTCCCCTGCCAAAGTCCTGGAGAAGGCCTCAACCTCCAACTCACCAAGCACCTGGAAAGAAACAATCTTCACGACCCAACACAATCAGGCTACAGAACCAACCACAGCACCGAGACAGCCCTGATCGCAGCAACAGATGATATTTGCATCCTAATGGTCAGAGGACAATCATCCTTTAACACTGTCTCCCACCATATCTCATCAACCACCTTCAACACATCGGAATCACAAACAATGCTCTCAAATGGATGTCATCCTTTCTCATGGGACACACCTAGAAAGTCAGGATCCTCCATTCACATCACAAGCCGTTCACAACATTTGTGGCGTACCTCAAGGATCATCCATCAGCCAACCTTCTTCAACACCTACATGACACCACTCACAGACATTATCAGATTACATGACATAAACATCATTACCTACGCCGACGACACCCAGCTGGTCCTATAGCTCTCAGCGGACCTCACCTCAGCTTCAACAAACTTACACAACTGTATGAAGAGTTTCTCAGCTTTGTTGGAGGACAACTGCCTCCAGCTAAACACGGACAAGATGGAAGTCCTCATCTTTGCCAAGCACACCACCCTCTAAAATGGACACCTTGTGGCTGTCGGAATTCGGTCCCGCCTCCACCCTTAAAGCCATGCCTGCAACCTCGGTATCATCCTTGACAGCAAACGTTTCATGAAACGTCAATTCAACACCATCACCTCAGCCTGCTTCCACACACTCTGCATGCTCTGAAAGATTTTCAAGTGATTCCCACCAACACCAGGAAAACTGTAACACAGGCCCTCATCATAAGCAGACTGGACTATGGCAACGAACTCTATGCCGGCACCTCTACCAAACTCTTGCAGATACTACAGCTGATACTGAACACAGGGGCCAGACTGATCGTCAACTTGCCCAAGAGATTCCACATTACCCAGCACCTGAAGGACCTCCACTGGCTCCCAGTCCAGAAGAGATGCCTTTTCAAGCCTACAAGACCCTCCATAACCAAGGACCTGCCTACATGAACTACCACCTGCACTTCCACCATCCAACCAGGAACCTCCGCTCATCACACCTCGCCCTCGCAGAGATATCACACATACAACGCAGCTGCACTGGAGGACGCTACTTCTCCCACCTTGCCGCCATATCCTGGAATGATCTACCTCTTCACCTCCCCACTGCACTATTGCAGACCCACTTCAGGAAGGGACTCAAGACTTGCTTGTTCAAATGAGACCAGCAGTAAGCACCTGGACAAGATGCGCTCTACAAATAAGTTGATTGATTTATTGAGTCTGTGCAATAGTTTGAAAGCGTTGGACTTCGGAGGAGTTAAATTGACTATTCCCACTCCAGTCTGTGCATCCGTAGGGAAAGTATTGGACTTCGGAGGGGTCAAATTTACTATTCCCACTCCAGTCTGTACAACAGTAGAAAAGCATTGGACTTCAGGAAAGTAACATTTTCTATTCTAACTCCAGTCTGTGCAGCAGTAAGGAAAGCGCCCGAGTTCGGAAGGGTTATATTTACAATTCCTAATCCAGTCTATGCAACAGTAGGGAAAGTTCTTCTCTACACTACAAACACATAAAATATTTTAATAACCCTATTAGCTGACCAGGAAAAAAGCAACTCTTAATACAAAAATTCTATATATAAAATTAACACAATTAAACGATTTATATGATTATTAAACATTTTAACAATTAATTTTGAATTATATATTTTTGTAATTAATTGATTATTCAATTAAGTTCCCACACTGTACTCCCACTAACCTAGCAGCCCACACTTAAAATATAACTAAAATAAAGAAGTATAAAGCGATTAGTGTATTAAATGATCAATTAAATAAGTATTAATAAATGAATAGTTAATTGTTAATTACCTATAGCCTAAATAACTTCCCATCATATGCCACTGCAAACACACCAGCCTGCACCTAATATATAACATAAAAATATATAATTATGAAACAATTTACATAATTAACAATGAATTAAATAATTCATATTAAATTAATATCTAATTGTTAATTATTACCTAATTAACTTTCCACCCTCTACCCATACAAACCCACAACCCATACCTTAAATATGACTTAAAAAAGGTAATAATTGCACAAGCTAAATAATTAACAATCAATTAAATAATTAAAAATAAATAATAATTAATTACTAATCAATTATTACTTAACTTCCCACCCAATAACCCTACAAACCCAACAGCCCCCACGTTTCATAGTTCATTATCAATTAAATAATTAATACAAAATTTTACAAAAAATGAATAATTAATTATACTTAATTAACTGCCCACCCTGTACCCCACATACCTCATAACCTGCTGTAGCACTATAAATTACTATTAACAATGACATTAATAATTATAAATAGCATAAATTAGAAACTATATTTAAAAGTATTGTCAACAGTTATGAAAACAATAATTAACATATTAAATGCAAATATGAACTGAAACACTTAAAGATAATTAACAAACAATATTTTTACTAGGTGCGGCCAGTTCATGTAAGAGTGGTGGGGATGTGGGGTGGGGCGGGGCAGGACGGAGGGGGAGAGTCGACAGACGACGGATTAGGTAAAATGAAATAAATAAATGAATAAAACCCCTTTCCTTGCGCTCGCCAATCGCCAACTTGGCAACCTCTTTGCCTCTGTACTCACTTCCTTATGTGGCACAGAGACAGTAGTAAAGTGTTTCTCTCATTGCATGTCGACATGTTTTCATGCAAATGAGAGACTTTCTTTGCTGTATGTGTGCCACAGGTGTCTGTATTACAGCAGGGGCAGTACAAAAGTCCACAACCCCATCCGTAATATTACAGCATCGCAGGAGCACAGGAAAGCGTTGGCATGTGTGACCACAGCACTGTATGTAACCCAACCTTAGGTACCCTCATGCAACACAATCTTGAAACCAAATCTATGGCAATTGAAGATGGCCTAGCCCACACTTATCCTGCCAGGCAATAGACAACTGCTGACTCTCATGAAATGTGATAGCTGAATCCTACAGCTTGACACAGACATATCCACACTTGGGAGATTACAGTCTTCTCATGTCTCATTCATAGACAAACGTGCTAAGATGCCATGCACAAGGTATATGTCTCACTACAGAAACCAGTCTCTCGCCTAGGTGCAGCCTCTGTTGACATTGTTTCTCTCAGGTATATTATTCAACAAAAAATATCTTTCACGTTTCTTTTCAAGTTAAGCAAACTTGTATTTTTCTGTATACTTTACAATGCTTTACCTACTTTACCATGGGATATCTTCCCCTAACTTTGGAGTTGTTCTGTGGTATAGTATAGGCAAATTTATAAAATTGTTGTAATTTGGAAAAAAATATTACAAATATTTTCATGTAAAAAAATTATGTAAATTAATTTTATATATTTCCTTCAAATTTAAAGCAAAATAAACAATGCTACTCCATTATTAAATTAATTTTGAATTAAAACTTTAATTAATGGAAATATATAAACCTGCACTAAAATAATGTTTCTGAAATGTAAAAATATAAAACAAAGTCACATCCAGAGGAAAAAATATTTTGTGCAAATTAATAATGATCAAAAGTGATGTATAGAATCAATTAAATGAATTTAATCATGTTTTATTGAATCGTATTGTTAATGTATTTTTTAAATTCTAATAGTCAAATAGTTTATAAAATAAATAATAAATATGTACTATGTGTATATTTTCATAACATTAATTTATATTTATTTAGTTTTAATACTTTAGTTAATTTAATAATATTTCCCATGGAGTTTTATTTTAAGTCCAAACCTTCAATGTATTCTATGGGAGGGTGTTGCAGTACCAGTGGTTGGCCATGTGTAGAGCTGAACTGGAGATGAGGGGCACTGGTGGAGGGTGATAGTGAGGGAATCATGGAAGATCCCAAAGTTTGTTGAATCCTGGGTACACTCTAAGGTCATTATTTACTGCTTTAAATGCTAATACAATAAATATATAATGAAAAATGTGTTGTAGAATAGCAAATTTGGCCCAATTTGTTTGGGGGGGAAGACCGATCCCAAAACTTCCTTGTAGTGGTCAGGCTTACTCGCTGCACTCAATATGCATCGCACGGGGGCCGGTCTGACCAAATTTGCCTGGGCTGCTTTGGATTTCACATCCGGGCCCGATAACACATATTTTGGGGCTAGTTTTTAAGCTTCAATAAGTAGTACGAGCCAGACTAATTCTGTTCTGAGGCTATTAATTTCCTGTCTAGAGGTGAGCATTTTGGTCAGCTTGCTAGTTGTTAACTTTCAGAGCAGGAAAGCGTAGGAGACCTAATTAAAGACAGGTTTTTTTTTTCGTTTTTTTTTTAAACTTGTTTTTATTTTATTCAGTAGCAGCAGTACAACACAGCAATCGAACACGCAGTTTTCCAAAATGACGAGCAATTCAGTAGCCACCGATAAAGACAAATTTGCAGATAACAGTTCCACAACAGTACACATCTTCAATATCCACCACCCCGCTCCCATACCTCTGGGCCCCCCCACTTTAGTCTGAGTCCGAGGCATCTTCTTCAGGATCTGAGGGCGGGTCACAGATGCCACCTCTGTAGTTATTCCACGCCCCCCATACTTAAAGACAGTTTTTTAATGTATTGTTCGCACATTTGCACATATTTTGGGGCTAGTTTTTAAGTTTTTCCGAGGAGTACTTTCCAAACTCATTCTAGTTTAGAGCATTAGTGTCCTGTCCAGTGGTGGACATTTAGGTCAGTGCACTAGTTGTTAGCTTTCAGAGCAGGTATTTGCAGGCCTAATGAGGCTTATTTAAGGCAGCCAGCAGCACATCCTTGCAGTGGAGGAATGCGGTTGGCACACACAATGGGCAAGCTTGTGGCACACCAATGGCAAGCCTATCTGAGCCCATCCGTGGCCGGAGGCTTGCTATGCTGTCTGTCAACTGCTGTAAGACAACCTGTTATTATGGTTGTGAGCACATTCATAACATTTCCTTCCCGTATTTTCATGTGAATACTGTATGGCACTAAAACTCATTGAATTGGGGATCTTTGTAGAAAAGCTGCACAAGGAAGCTTTTGTTTTCAGTGGAGAGGAGCTTTAATCAATGCACGCTCTGCCACTTTTGGATCAGATTTAGATATCTTGGCTAGTTGTGTGAAGCATTTTTGCAGTTGCAAAAATGCATTTTGCCATGTATTAATCACAAATTCTGATTCAGCAACATGTTCTCGAATTGCAATTTGAAATTAGGAATACATACCGATTCGGTATTTGGAATGGGCATGTTCCTGGAGTCCCTTCCAAATACCGAATCAGAATGGAATGTATGAATGTTGTGCGACCAAAATGCAGTTGCAAAACATAAGCATTTTACCACCAACTCAAAGTTGGTGGTAACCAATTTGCAAACGGGAAGGGGTCCCCCTTTGAGAATGTTTTTTTTAAAGTTTTTAAGCACAAGCACTGGTCTCATAGGCCCCTGCCTACTCCTTTCATGTTTTACTTTTAAACACATCCTGTTCTCCTTTAAGGATAACAGACTGCAATAAAAAATAAAAATGCTTTATTTAAAAGCAGTCACGGACATGGTGGTCTGCGACCCCAGAAGGCCCCTTACTTCGTGACGGCAGCGAATCCCAGTGGGTCACAAATTGCGACCTACCTCATTAATGTTCATGAGCGAGGTATATTTGCGACCCACTATGAATTGCTAATGGGCCACATATTTCTTTTGTACACTGGTAATAGCTGCTAAAAGCTATCCGATATGGGAATCGTAACAGTAGAAATCTAGGTCTTGCTTCGGCCGTCGTCGTTTTACTTGCTAATCTACAGACCACTCAGTACACTTCGGAAGCGTTAGATTTATGGGCGCTCCTAGAGATTGAAGTGGCATCATCTAGAGTAATTGTGTTACGATTCTTTACAGTTAATTTTGAAAAAGCTTCTCATTCCCTCACTAACTCTGTCAATGACGTCTAGGACTATTTCTAACTGGCCATGACCTTTCCTTATTCCCTTTGCATAGGAAAGTTCATGCTTTCAGTATAGTATTCTTAATTTCCTTTCTTATTTTTGCTTGTGCACCACTGGCTCTTCCTTGGTCGGGCTATTTTTGGATCGCATTCCTTTGCCATTTTCACAACAAAAAAACACACATACCCACTGATCATACAGAACAGATGGAGGCATGCAATTGGATAGCAAATTGAACTGAAGGGATAGCATGTAAATTGATGGTGGACGGCAATAATCTCTTCGTTGACCCATAAGGTTAATTTGAATGTTTGTTATGGGCAGTTGACTACAATGTTAGATGCTTTAGCTCCCTGCAGTGATACTAGAGCTAAATCAATCTTGATATCCGTAACCGGTACACCAAATATTTGCTGAGGTTTGGTCAGGAGGTAAGTTCTGCGCAACGGCGTAAGGACGACACAACATTTGAAAAATCCTGGCAGAAATTAAATTGTATGTATGTATGTATATATATATATATATATATATATATATTCACTTAAAAAAACATAGGTTTCACACATGTTATAGTTAGCTGTACATTTCACTCGTAAAAAAACAATGAAATTCCACGTTATAGTTAGATCAGGAAACTATAACTTGCGCGCCCACAATAAACTGCTGATGACGTCACATATTACATCACTCATGACATGGTCAGTGACATCACTCATGACATCAATGATGACATCTGAAATTACACATTGTGGATTGCGGTCGCGCAAGTTATAGTTACCTGATCTAACTCTAACGTGGAATTTCATTGGTTTTTTACGAGTGAAATGTACAGCTAACTATAACATGTGTGAAACCTATGGTTTTTTAAGTGAATTTTGCAAGGTTTTTGAAATGATAATTCCTAACTATAACGTGTGTGAAACCTATGGTTTTTTCAGTGAATTTGTACGGTTTTTTAAATGCTAAGTTATATATTTATATATTTTTTTTTTCTGGTTTTTCACTTTGCGCACACCCTGCGCGCACGGTGCGCGGGCGCTCGGCGCGCTTCGCGCACCGAGCGCCCATGTTGCGCAGTCCATGCCGTGCGCACCTCGCCTTTTTTTTCACAGTAACATTTGTTTTTTTCTCCCTTGTGGGTCCTTCAATGTATTTTTTAAATGTGATTGTTACTTCTTTATTTATTTATTTATTTATTTTTGCCGTGCGCGTACGGTAAGCTTACCGTACGCGCACTCCGCGATTTTTTTTTAAAATATTAAATGTATTTTTCGTACTTTTGGGTCCTTCTTGGACCCCCTGACAAACACTAGGGGGTCTGCAACTCTCTTCGTTGCCCCCTTTTCACGTTCCCCACCTTTGTTTCTCAGTGCGAGAGACAGAAAATGGCGGCCGACACTTCCTGATTTCGACCGATTCGAATGTTTACAGTCATGTAAGCACCAATCAGAATTGAGCTCGCGCACGGCACCGTACGCGTACGGTAAGCTTACGGTAAGCGCACGGAGCGCGCTTATAGATATATATATTGATTTAAATGCTATTTTCTCAGGACCTTCTGAACAGATTTACACCAGACCTACAAAAGGCACATCCTTGACCTGAGGACTACCTCTCTGCCAAATTGCAAGTAATTCTGTTCAGCCGTTCGGGCTGTAGCTCGGACTAAAGGTCCTATGGGAAAATGCATGGGGAAAACGCGTTTTGGGACCCCCCTTTTTTCTCAGCCCCCGCTGGACGAATCCCCCCGAGACTTTCAGGGTAGGAGCGGAGCGTAGCGCCCCATTAGTTTTGAAAATTTCGCGAGGATTCGTCAACCGGCGCCAAAGTTATTCCAAATAGAATGTTGCGGATTTCCTATGGAAACACGGTCCTAACTATAACTATCTACTGGCGACCGCCAGTAGATAATATATATATGTATATATATATATATATATATATATATATATATATAAAAAATACAATCCTGGCCCACCTTCCTGTATGGTGGGGCCACGTAGCTACGGACCACAGCGCACGAAAAACTCCAAGTCGCTCTTTTTTTATCTTTTTTAGATGTTCTTAAATTCATAATATTCTCCTCAGTGTTCGTCAGGCCAATGCCTGCCATTGACACGTTTCGATCACAGGAATGCAATGTTGATCACATATATATATATATATATATATATATATACATATATATGTAGATGCAGTTGATTAAAAATTACAGGAGAAAGTACTATTCGAAACTTATTTTGTCTGCAGTAGCAATTATTTCTTTTGTCATGGAACTCAGAGACCCCTGCTCCTACGGTGAATTTTGCAGCATCTAAACCGGAATGTACCTTATTAGCAAGTTGTTTTGTTAACAAGTGCTCCACTATTACAGCTACTATGCCACCATAAGAAGGCCTCTTGCCAGATTTATCAAGGGTAGGGTGTAATGCAATGAGACTAACAAGCTGAGACAGAAGGACCCATTATCAGGAGTCGAGTTGTTAATTTGATCTGTCCTGCTAAAGCAACATGCTCACCCAATATCCCTCTCCAAGGAAATCTGCTGAAGGACTTCCCGCAAAGGGAATTTTATGGTCCAAGGAAGAATATTAAGGCTTCTTTGCAGACAGGACTAGTAAAGAAATATTTGAAATGTACAGTTGTAAAGCCCGAAATAAAAAAAACTATTGTTAGATCATGAGTATTTACCAAATTATTATCCCATTTCCTTGTTATCTTTTCCAGTGAAATGGTTGCAGAGAGCATCCTCCCTGCAGAGTCTGGCCTCTGTGAAATTAAACGACCTACTGCATCCTTTGCAGGCAGGTTTCAGAGTAGGCGGCAGTATGGAGGGAGTGATCGTTGCCGCACTTGATCATTTGTGACGGTGCACAGATGAGAAGCTGCCAGCAGCTCTGGTCCTGTTGGACCTATCTGTGGCCTTCGACATCACATCCTCCTAAACCATTTGGAGTAAATCTCAGGCATGAGACTCAATGTATGATTGTTTTTCAGATAGATCCTTGGTATTCACCGAGGGAAAGTTTTCATTATCAATTTAGCCAATATTTTGTGGGGTTCCTCCTGGACCAGTATAACTCTCCTTGTTATTTAGTTTGTATACTTTTAGCTGTACTTATACCAACACCATGGGCCCGATTATGATGTTGGAAGGACTGCCACCAATGGCCTGTTGGTGGCGGTCCGTCCAAAATTGGTATCGGTCCTACCAACATGTGGTGCTGTGGTCCGACCACCGCATTATGATGCAGGCAGTCGGAGGCAACAGGTGGAGGGGCCCACCGATGCTTCGCCCATCAGACCGTTGGTCGGTGTGTAATACCCTACAATAGGGGTGGTGCCTGCCAGCCGCAGCCCGTGCAGGTAAGTGCAGTGTTGCCGGGGGGTGGGGGGGGGGGGGGTGGTTCGACAGATGTCAAATAGGAAAAATTAATAATTTTTTTAATTTTCCCTCGTGGTCGTGTGTTGAATCCCTCCCAACCCAGCCCCACTGGCCCACCCCTCTTACCTGCACGCGTCGTGGCTGGTGCCTGTTCAGGCACTGCCGTTGGGATTATGATGTCCCTTTCAGACAGCCTTTCAATGGCGTCCGACCGCCAAAGAAAGGCTGTCAGAAAGTGACTTTGGGGACCCCTAGCAGGGCCTCCGTTCCCCTGTGGCCTCTGTAATAAAGCCTGGGAGGCACCTATTCCTGCTACGGTGTCGGTCAGACCGATATCCTAATGAGGGCTCAGGTATACAGACAAAAAGCAGATCATGTTAAAAATCTCAAAGGAACCTAATGGTATGGCACTTTATTTCTCCAACTGTGTGACACAGTTGGACAAATGGATGCATGACTATTTATTTGAAGTAAAATTCTAACAAAACTGAGATTCTGTGTCCTTTGAAATTCACCCTTGTCTGGAACCTGCCTTTTTGTGGCTGATTCCGCTTGGATCTAATCCAGTGCCAGCATTATGCCTCAAGAAAGAGGGATTCAAATTAGACTCTAGTGCATTGTTAGTGGAACAGATTGAACAGATTAACTTCCTTTTGCTTCAGTTGCAGATGCTAAAGAGCCTACAAGGCCTCTTTTCCCCAGAAGGTTCAGATTCTTTATGCAACACAGTTAGATTTTTGCAGCACAATTTATCTGTTTCTATCAAACTATTTAATCCACAGACTGCAATTGATACAAAATTATGCGGCTAGGTTGGTATTGGATCTAAAGGCAAGAAATCATATTCCGCAAGCATTGGCCTCCCTTCTTTGGCTTCCAGCCAGAGAACGTAATATTTCTAAATCTTTATGTGTTGTACAAAAAGCCATGTTTTTTACAAAATAAAATGTCCCAGGGATTGCTTTAAGTGGAATCTCCCAAGAGGTGCTCTGAGATCTAGCGATAAATCACTTTTAGTAATCCCCGAGCCCATGCATATTTCTTTCAAAAGCCTGCTGCGAAGAGATGGAATTGTCTTTCTGAATATTTCAGCAAAGAAACCAATCTTTTGACAAGCTTTGAGAGGCTTGGCTCTTACCCAAATGTGGTTAGACATGGTCATTAAGCCAATTATGGTGACGCAGTTTCTGTTTCTGTCTTCCTGTTTTATATTGGCATGCTGCATTTATGTCTGAAGGTTTGAGTGCCAAGATACCCTGCAGGGTTGATAGTCTGTGCTTTTACAAATTCTATATACAGAAACAAAAACAAAAAAGTGATGCGTCTTGCAGTAGGTAGCCGTGAGGCTATCTCTAAGTAAGAGCATTTGCCCTATGTCATAATAAACTGGGAATTCTCTGCACTAGGCTGTCATCAGACTTTCAAAGCAGTGATAAGGGACAGATAAAAGGGCAGGCCTGATCTAGAAACTTCCTCACCTTGAACAGCAGAAACTGCAGTCCCATTGTCCACCTATATCATCTACCAAACAGCAGTGCTCAGGAGGAACGAATCAGCAACCCCTTGTTAACAACGACTACACAGACTTTCTAAAGGTAGCCCTGTCTTGGTCCTCCTCACTTCAGGGTCTGGATCGCCATGCTTCAGACACAGAAATGCAAGAAATCCACTTTCACTATTTGGGGGAAGCTTACCTTAGCCTCTCTCCTGTACCATGCAAAATCAGGGTAATTCAGAATGGATCCCTGTGGCTTCAGTACTCTGACTCATAGATGCACACATACAGTCTTACTACCACACATGAACTACAAGCATACTATACACACACATGCACTTGACATGCACACAGGATGTCAGCACAAGGTTCTGGGGGTAAATATAACAGTGTCATTTTACACAAGGCAGGTAAGTAGACCACTAGATCAAATGCCTGGTCTTACTAAGGATTCACAAAACAAGGTATGCTGTCACCACTGCTTTATGTGCTACATCCAGTAGAAGGGCAATAGTCTCCTGTCCACTATGAGACCATGCTGTGGAGCCCGCATTGTCAGAGACAATTCTTGGTCTCTGCGCATTTTGTAGATTAACGGAATGTCAGGGTCAAAATAAAAGTCCAGATTCACATGCAGCTGGGCACCCAGGACAGGGGAACACACCCATATACAATGCACAGAGCATACCTGTGCCAACACCATTCGTCCTAATGGGTGCCCTCCAGCAAAATAGAGTTCAATTAACCCTGACTGCAGTGATGGAAAACACCCTACTGAATTTACAACGCCCCCCACAAGAGATGTTTTGTTTCATATTTGGCAGTTTCCAGAAACAGGAGATGCTATGTTGTCCACCAAGAAATCCAGGTTGAATTAGCCACACAAGAAAGGTGAGCTAAGAAGCGATGCCGAAACGTAGCTTATACTGGTAATCCTGCTGTGGTTTCCAAGTTTAAAACCTTGTTCATGACTAGGCAGGTTGTGGCCACTAAACTATCACTATTTTAATTGGGAAGAAAAAAAGGTCACCTTGAAAATTTGTGCTTATAATGTGAAGATCACCTTTAGCTGAAACATTAGCCAGATGCACATGCTGGTACTTCCCCATGTATGGGATTTTCAATGCAGTTTTGGAGGACACAGAGGCACTGTGTGCTTGTACACCACTACCTTTAAAAAGGTGCGCTGCATCAAATCCCTCATTGTGAGTGGTGCAATTTCATCCAGAGTGATACGTCTGAGTGGATTTACATCACCCACAATTGCTAGAGTCTCCAGGCTCAGAATTTTAAGAGTTGCAAACTCCAGTCCCAATAATTCCAGGACCTCTTTTTACTGCTGCAAGGGCTGTGGGCTGCGGGCATCAGCACAGCCCAGGCCCACTTGACCCCTACAGCAGCATGGGGAGCAGACAATTCTTGTCCAGGACAAAGAGTAGAAAGGCCTGACCACGTGTCCATTCTCCACCCCTATCTGTTCAACTCCCCCAGCAGTCCTCCAGCACACAGTTAGGTACAATTCTGATAAGGCAGAAGTTCTCCTCTTCAGGAATAATCACCACTTTTGGACTCTTCATTGCTGGCCTTCAGAGATGGGCCCACTCTCAGCACCAGCTCTTAAAGTTAAAAGTTTGGGAGTGATTCTGTATGATAAACTAAATCTCGGTAAACAATTTAATACCCTCTTAACTGCCTCCTATAATACCTGAAGAATCATCAAAAAAGCCTTTCCTTACATACCCATCAATTCTTGAAAGACAGTTGTGTCCTCCCTCATTTTATTCAAAATTGATTATTGCAATGGTTCATATATCAACCCAAAGAAACAATACATTAATAAACTGCAGGTCCTCCAGAACTGCGCTGCCAGAGTACTGCTTGATCTCCATGAACATCTTTCAGGATCTTCTGCTATCAAGGAACTACACTGGCTCACCATCAGAAATCGAATCAAATTTAAAACCCTTTGTCTCACTTTTAAGGTCCTATATTGCTTTGGCCCCGAATTCCCTAAAAAAGCCATCTCTTGGTACACCCTGAACAGGAATCTCAGATCTTTGGGAACCTACAATGTGACCTCCTTTAGATTCAAGAAAATCAAATGGGGTGGCAGCAGCTTCCTCACCGGAGCTACTAGACTCTGGAATATGCTGCCTCTCCACATTAGATCCACAGCATTCAGCAAACTTCTTAAGACCTGGCTTTTTAACAGATAATTGTGCTCCCACGTTTTCCTTTCTACTCAGCTATCAGTGCCAAGACACTTTGGGGTACACGCTACTCTTACAAAACTTGTTACCATAACATAACATAACACTTTCTGCTTCGCCAGAGCAGGCAGAAAATATTTGCAATATTTCCCCCAGAATGGTGAAAACGTGCATGATAAAGACCTAGGGGGATATTCTCAAGAACGTGTGATAACCATCGCAAATTTAGCTTAACGCAACTTTGGATATCGCAGTCTATCGCGGGAAAACAACGCCCTGTTAACGTAGTATTTTCAACCTGGTGGCACCATGCGATAGTCACACGATAACGCCTCAAATTACTGCATTAAAATCAACGCGACGTCGCAAAAATGTGAAACACAAACGCGAAGAAAGTTGCGATGAGGCCAACCGCGATACAAAAATCTGCAATAACCAGCGACAGGCCTGCATTTCCCAAGCGTCATGCGGGAAAATGCACCATAAAAGCAACAAAAGAAAATAAGGGAGAAAAAAAGAAACTGCGTAGCACCATGGATTCTCCCGGACCGAGTGCAGAAGCCAACGCGAACCCCACAAGCCCCACAGACCATCACCAAGGAACCTCGTGATCGGAGAAGGCCAAGGAAAAGAG
Source organism: Triturus cristatus (assembly GCF_964204655.1). Classification (NCBI taxonomy): domain Eukaryota; kingdom Metazoa; phylum Chordata; class Amphibia; order Caudata; family Salamandridae; genus Triturus; species Triturus cristatus. The sequence goes on from NC_140590.1 coordinate 566,581,201, forward strand.
GAAGAGGCAGACGGGGTGCAGTCCGCAGGAAAACCAGATCAGCGTCAAGGAGATGACAGAACACCACCATCCACTGAACGTCAATATGACAAACGTGAATGCAGTCGGAGTGTCGAGAAGGTCTATGGAGGAGGACAAGAGGTGCTGGCATGATGTGAAAAGCCAAACCAAATAAAAACCCGCTGCCAACAGGAAGGCAGCAACGGCGATAGGAGGTGGGAGTCCTGCGCCACAGGAGGAGCGGGAGGAAATGGAGTCCACAGTCATTAGGGAGGAGATGGTGCAAGGAGTTGGAAGTCCGGACACAGCTCGATAGGACCTGACACAACATCAACCGGGTGAGTAACGACCAGGGACTGGGGGGACAGGGGGAGATGGGCGCAATGGCACACATGTACGACGATGTGTAGCACACGGCACAACCACAATGACCCTGGACCCTGTCCCTGATCCCCGTGGCACACTGCAGCACACACACATAGCAGTAACAGCACATCCGACAACAATGTGGTACAAAGTGTAACGCCAACACTGCAGAACAGAGGACACAACTGAGTCTGCTCATGCGCAGAAACAGGCCAATCACATCTAACATAGCAGGAAACTGCAAGATGGAAATGTACGTGTACAACCTCACATCTGTCATGTAGTCCAAATGTCCACTGTTCCGCATCAAAAATACAGCACCTCCCATAGAGTCACAATGTACATCATCATACAATCTGCATGTAAACTAGAACAATGTGCCAACACACATGTCAACACAATGCCAACATGCATCTCCCCTTCAATTTACAGAGGGACAAACTACACCTCCAGCAGAGCAGACCAGACCACTCATCAGTGATGCTGGAGAGGGCCACCACACCTTCGACACCGATGCCCTACAACAGCCCATGGACATCTTAGGCTACCCACCCCCAGGAGCAGGGCAGCCAAGCTACATAGAGGAGACCCCAGCCCCTGCACAGACCACACAGCAGGAAGCACCCACCTCCACGGCTGGCTCCCGACACTCCACCTCGGCACACATAGCATTCTAACGCCAGGTTTGAGAATGCCAAAAGGAGGTGGCTGAAAATGTGCGGGTGGGGTCAGAGCTCATAGAAGCCGGGCTAGATCACATACGTGGGTTTTCAAGTCTCACCAGGGTCCACCTACACCCCACAAAGGAGACCCACACCTCAACAGAGACACATGCATATGCACACTTCCTGCAATGAACCACGCCCAGAGCCCAGGAATCATCATTCACACCCCCACGCTGGACCTTTGTAGGACGGCCCAGTCCACTCCCCTCACATATTGAGTGGCTGACGACAAAGCTACATGTCCAAGGTCTTACCCACTGCCAGGGGTGACATGGTTGCGTTCGCAGTACACAGCACAATGTAATGTTGTAGGCCCAGGGACCCTCATGCATACATCATGACCACACAGACACACGCAGATAGTTTGTGGAACTGGCTACGGGCACGTGCGCCCAGCCCCTTTATTGGCAGGGCCACATGTACAGTGACGCCTGTGCTGGATGGGTGTGGGGTGAGTGTAATCCAGCCCGCACGGAGTGGCTGATGCTGGCAACAACTTGAACAGTGAGCACTATGAAAACGGAAACAGAAAACACCAGCATTACAGAGATAACTGCGGAGCATCATGTTGGTAGCTGGAGCGAGTACAGAGGTCACACAATATGCAAACAGAAGTGTCCGTGAGTTGCAGTGCACCGAGGTTGGGGCACTAAAGTTGAGCAAGCTCATGTAAAGAAAATGTCTAGGATTGTGTCCCTTTGGGAAATACCTGATGCAGCTGCAGTGGGGTGTGTTACACCTGCATCAACTTCCTCATCATCGTTCCAGGTCTCCCACACTGCCTGAGGTGACATTGCTGCGTGAGCTCTCCACAGCACACAACTCATTCAGAAATGGTCCATGAGTCGTGGTGCACTGAGTTAGTGGCACCTGGAGTGCTGAGCAGGGTATCAGGAAGATAATGGCATCTACAACAGGTGTGACCAACTCTGATAGTCTGGCAGTAAGACACTTTCGACACTTGCAGTTGTCGTCTGGAGGTGGTCCTGGCAGTGGTGGTGTGTGCCTCTTGTGGTGATGCGACGTCCGGGCCGGTCAGGACTCGAATTGATGTGTGAGCCCTGGTGGACTGCAGTTGAGGGCGGCGGCACCGGACAGCGCAGAGCCACAGACACATGGCGTTGATGACCCAAGGCCATCATCTCATACGCCATCCAATATCTCAGCAGAGTCCCTGAGTTGAGGAGCACAGAGTCAGTGGCCCCGGATGCACTGCGGCAGGCACAGGCACACCTCCGCGGGACGGTGACTTGCGTTGCAGTGAGATAGGGCCACGCGAGCTGAGCGGGTCCTCATCGATTCCCAAGGTGAATGTGGCGTAGGGTTGTGGGAGACAGTGGAACGTGTCCTCCAGGGCATGATGCAGAGGGCAGAAGCCTTCCAAAGCGGCAAATGGAGGAATGGAATGCTACTGCCTCATTTTTGGCACCAAGTCAGTATCACCGACATGATGATGACGAGAAACCCAAGTCCATAAACCCATTCGCCACCAAAGTTCAACCAAAAAGTGTCAATGGATGTCGTGGAACAGACTTAGTGGCACCGGAGCTGAAAGGGGATGCAGTTTGCGATGAGGCCTGCAATGTTATCAAATCTGCCATTAATGAATGAATACTGATTTCTGAAAGTGTGACCAACTCGACTGCAGTGGATAGCCGAGGCAGCGGTCAGCGCGGGCCAACAGCTGGTCAGCAAGCTCCTCCTGTAACTCTAACACACGACGTTGAAATGGCATGTGGGGGTGACTTGTGGTTGATGGAGGTAGAGGCACCAGAGCTGAGCGGGTGTTCAGTCAGCGAGGATGCCGTGTCCTGCCTGGTACGGACTGGATTGGATTGGTGTGAAGCCTGCTGGAATGCAGTGTAGGCAGAAGGCGTAGTCATCGAGGGCCCACAGACACGTGTGGTTGGGATGCTATGCACAGACTCTGTGTCACCACATCGAAGGGAGTATAGTGATTTGAACGCTGCATTAATGTGTGTACTCGGACATCGTATGATCAAGACTCAGTCCTAAATGTGTGACCTACTCGAGCGCAGTGTGGACCCAGGGCAGTAGTCCGCAAGGGCCCACAGACACTTGTGGTTGGAATGCCATGCACGGACCTGGTGTCACCACATTGAAGGGAGTATAGTGACGTAAAATCAGCCATAAATATGTACTCTGCCTCTGTGTGATCAAGACTCAGTTCCAAATGTGTGACCTACTTGTCCACTGTGTATGCCAGTGGAGGTTGCATCCGCACGTGGTGGGCTCTGCTTGACACACGCCGGAGGTTGCATCGGCATGTGGTGGGCCCTGCTTGACACACGCCAGTGTCGGCAGGTGAGCAGTGAGGCCTGGCTGTGCAGGGGCGGGCAATACGGCTTCGGAGACCAGCGTCCCGGGGTTCAGCAGGCGCACAGGATCACAGGAAACTCCGCTCACGACAACGGCGTCGGCCTCGTGGCGGGGTGAGAGGTGCCGCCCTGACAGAGTCGTTGGGCATTCCGGAAGAGAACCATGCCCAGGGCTAAGTGCTTTTTATTCACACCTCTACGCTGGCCTGGTGTTCGCCGGGCCAGCCGACACCCGCTCATGTTTACAGGGGGGACGTAACAGGTTACATTTCTGCGATCTTGCCCACTGCCTGGGGTGACATGGTGGCATCCACTGTCCACTACACTCCATACACCAGCGGTTTATGTCGACATGGATTTGGGGGTGTTCTGCATACTGCAGTCTGTCCAGCACGTCTCCCATTCATGGGTCATTTGCCTCCTTCGTACATGCCTGGTTCCCACCTCTCCCCACATTCCGCTATTGTGTGGCTGAGGTGCCATGACGTTGATGGCTCATGTACATGGCTGGCCCAGGTTACCACAGTAAGTTGTGCTATTGTGTCTGGTGGGTGGGCATATTGTTTGCATGTTGAATGAGATTTTGTGACGTGTGCATTGCCAGAGTTGTGAGTTGCATGATTGTGGAGTTGAGGTGTGTGGGGTGTTCATGTGGTACTTGCCAACGGGCAATGCATTCCCAGTGGTGCCATCCTGGAAGTGCTGGTTGAAGTGGGACTGTCGGAAGATGAAGGAATCATGTACACTGCCTGGGTAGTTGGTGACGATGTTGGTGGTGATTCCCTGGTGGTCAACTGTTGCCTGCACATTGATGGAATGCGTGTGCTCTCTGTTGCAGTGATTGTGTGCTGTGTCACCAAGGGGCACAAGTATGACATGTGTGCTGTCGATTGCCCCCAACACGTGCATGCATTCAGCTATGGCATTGAGTTCTTGCTTGGTCTCCAGCTGTTCCTGCGCATTGTGGGGGACGTATAGGTACTGGGGTACAAGGCTGATGATGGCAACCAGGACAGGTGTGAGGGACTTGGATGTGGCTGGCTGTGAGACTCCTCCGACTCTGGCGGTTGTTGGTTGGGAGGTACCAGAGGCCAACAGGAGCAGCACAGATAGCAGCTTTGTCTGCGGTGGGATGTTGGTTGTCTGCTGTGTTGGTGCCGTCAGCCTGTTGTGCGATGATGGTCAGGATGCGTATGATGGTTGTCCTTTTGAAGCTGTAGTGGGCAATGACATTGTCTGGTGTTAGGTCTGTGAGGCTGGTGCGTTTCCTGAGGGTCCACTGTCTTTGTCCGTGCTGCCTCTGTGGTGGTCCGGGGTGGTGTCTGGGGGGGGTCGCGGTCCTGGGTGTGGTGTCGGTGGGTGTTGTGGCCCTGTTGGGGCTCCGAGCTGCATGATCAGTGGCTCCATGGCATCTGTTGTTCTTCAGGTGTGGCTCTGGGCAGGGCTCCCTTTTATGGTGCCGGTTGTAGTCCGACTTTGCACCAGGTCAGAGCAGGTGTTAATTTCCTGCTGATAATGTGCCTTATCGCATGTTTTGGGATCTTATCGATGTGACTGGTCATTGAGAATGTTGAGGTGTGGTGTTGTCGCGGCTTTTTGCTTGGGAATGCCTACTCTGCATCTCATTAGCGATAGTTGCCGAGGTCATCTGTGGCGATGTTTTTTGAGGATGCTATCGCCGGAAATCTGGTGAAATGGGCTGTTTGCACCGGCTTGTGAATGGGGCAGTAAATTTATCGAGACTGTGGCTGTGATAAGGTGCCGATAAATCGGCGATAGCTCCTTGAGAATATGCCCCCTAGTATTTTTTGGTCCATGCAGTAATTCCTCATTGAAGATTCTGGCCTGCGGTATCAGTGTTACTGCACATTGTCTGTTTCATTCAGCAATGTATTGCCTGCGTCTCAAAAAGCAACTCATTTCCAGGTGTACCATGAGGACAACTTGAAAGCTTCCCTTCAAAGAGTGAAGCATCATTACAAAGTTTGTATTATTTAAGACCCATTAGTAGCATTTTGAGAACCAAATCCTTAAACGAAATATAATGAATTAAAATAATAGTAAAGGGTACAAATAGTCCAAAGCAGGGAAATTAATTGAAGAACCAAAGATTCAAGTCCTCACTATTTCAATGCAGAGAGCTACGTGAATAGCTCTTGTATGAAGACCCGGCCGCTCATCTGCAACAGCTGTGTCTTCTGGCGAGCTGTGCAAACCTTTATTTTCTTCAACATGATCTGGACTTCTGGGTGGTTGTGTTATTTGGTTGTGAATCTAATTTGCAAGTGGCGATGGCCAATTGTGATGATAATAGTTATGCTGTAGAAAAAAAAACCTCAAATGAATGTCACAACTGAGGCTTTGTCTGTGACCAGTGATTTCAGATCTGTAGTATCATATGCCCGGCACTGTAATGTGAATACATGGACATTCAGGATGGGGGTGGTGGGGTACAAATAGTGCTACAGCTTGGACATCTTCTACATATTTATTAACTTTCACATGTCACGTGGACACTACCAAATAATATCACGTATAGAAGGGAAGTGACCAAACTAACATCAATGGTGCCATGCGCAACACTACAATTCTCCCAACCGAGAAAAACTGCACTCAAAACACAAAACAGATCATTGTACATAGTCTGTGTAGTCATGAGACAGAGCCAGTTTGGCTCTCAAACAGTATTTAGAGTAATCGGGTCAACAAGTCATTGAAGCTGGTTGAGCTCCAGGCCCATGTTATGGTACTCTTGAGAGAGAGGTAGCGATAGAGACTGGAAACCCAAGTTCCACAGGTGGGAGGGGCTTGGATCAGTGAGACTCCTTGCAGGTGAGGAGCCCCTGGACAACCCGAGTTCACTGTTAATATACGAGCTGTGATCACAGCCTTCTGTGGGGACTAGAAACCTCTTTAAGAAAGATACATTCCTAGTCACTGTTTGAGACCCTCTCCTGGAAGTCCTCATGGTGCCTTGAATGTTTGTCACCTCCCAGAAACACCGTTCAGCTGGGACGCAAAGCGTTCTAGCATGGTGTATGCCCATTACTAGGATCAGATCGCCGATGTCTGTGGAAAATTAGCCCAGAGCAAGATATTGAGTGCTGCTCCTTCCATATATCTTTCTCCGGCATGTCATTATCATTCCCTCATCTGGAGGAGTGTGGTTTCGTCAAGGCTGATGGGGAAGTACATTGCTCACCAGTCATCCCATACAAATATGGCTTAGAGCTGACCCAGCTGTGGCATCAGGGGGTTGTTGATATTCCCAAAGAAAGCCATAGATGACCCACTGTACATTTTGTCTGGCGGCATGGGCAAATTGAATGGATTTGGAAATGGTTTTCATGATCCGCCTAGTCTCCCGATTTCCCTGCAGTCACTTCGGTGTGATCTTAAGGTGTTTGTTTCGCAATTACATTAAATAATCTGCAAACATCTAACCCTGGAATGAAGGCTCATTGTCTGTCTGGAGATCTTTGATACTCCATGTGTAGCCATTACCTTCTCTAACTTTGGGATAAATTCTCAAGCTGATGTTGTGTGGACAATTTGTACTTCTAGATATTTGAACATTCATCAATTATCCTTGTCAGGGGAAGTTCTAGGGCAACGTTTCCAGATTGGAACTTGCTCCCAGCCACAGGCGTGGAGCGATGTTTCCAGTAATAATGGGTGCTGAGAGGGTATTGTAAATTAGAGGATTGACAGTATGGATCTTCTTTCATTGTGTTTTCTACCAGTTTACCCAGTTTAGGAAAACAGACTTTTCTGTGTAGCCAAATCTTGGTCTTGACAATTCCCTGTCACCCAGTATGGGCTAGTTGTGCTGCTCTTAGTGTGAGAGACGGGGAATGAGACAGCAGGGCTACGTGATATTTAATGCTGTACAAGCACTTGAGGTCTGAAGTGCTTTACTAGTTTGGGATGATGAATTTGGCCTTGATGATCTCCACCGCTGGTCGCAATAGATGGCAAGTTGAATCTAATCATCTTCATCGGTAGCACTACAAATGGAGCAGAACTGTGGGGGATGGAACAACTAAACCAATTAGAAGTTTCAGGAAACAGATTTTTACGAGCCGCCTTAAACCTTCCAAGGAATACGCCATTAATACCACTCGGCTTAGACCTTGGTCTATGGTCTATTTCCTATTCTGCTGTCCTGAAGGTGCTTCTGTTCTGGATTAGACTCTGGACCAGCAAGACACAGATTCCTGTTAAGGAGGCAACGGAGGAGCTTTTAACCTATCATAGTCAAACTGGGCACCTAGGATGGTTTAAAAAAGTAAAGGTTTGTCTCTATAAACTGGGACTGGGTTTTATGTGGGAAGATCCGACATCTATCACAAAAAAAATGGGGTCTCTTTTAAAAAAGAGATTTTGGGAGTGTGTTGACTCCTCCTGTATTGAAGCTAGGACCACCGGGTCCCTAACAACGTGTTTTCTAGATATTAAAAGTTGTTTTAAGCTTGAATCCTATATGGATAAGTAACTGGAAAAATGCATCTGTCATTTTGCTTTGCCCCTATGTAATGATGGCCCTGAGACATTAGAGCACGGTATATTTTTCTGTCCGTTTTATGCAAAACTGAGGAAAACCTGGATTTTTCCAGCTTGTCGTGTGTTATTTTTCTCACGTCCTAAAGAAGCAATGCGTGTCTTCACATCGGATACTACTAGGTGGCTTGTTTTCACACTATCTCGATACTTGCTGTATGCCTGGAGGAGAAGATCTAGACTCGGATAGAGTGCAGGTCATGAAATCGGGGCTAATACTGGGAAGGGAAGAAGTTAGGCCCTACTGACTGTTGATTAGAAATAAATACTGTGGCCGTTAATAAACCCATATTATAGGTTTTAAAGAATTTATAGATTCCTATTATATTCTTATTGTTACATTTTCACAGAGTATTGATCGATGACCTCTTTTTATTGTTAATCTTAACGTTTTAAGCTAATTCGAACTGTATTCATATAAGTGATAAGCTGTTGTTTTTATTCTTTTTTAACTGATTGTGATGTGTGATTATGAATTTAAATGTCTAATGGAAAGTTTTCAATGAAATGTCTGTTTTCATGAATGATCATGTTATTGATCGAAATAAACTGCTACTACAAATGTCCTCTAGAGTCACGGGCAGCTGGCGTCAGCATTCTACAACCTTCCAGACACTTTCTTGGGGCACACTGCATTGCAGCCAACGAGGGTGGCCGTGGCTGCCCTGAGAGGTAGTCTGCTCGATTTTGTGATCCTGCTCGATACATCACTGACAAATATTTTTCTGCAGCTGAAGAGTGCGCTTTCGATTCATGGTGGGGGTTGTGATGATGACCTTAGAAACAGTGGTACCGGTGCTTTATGGCCCATGCTGACAGTAAACGGGCGAAGGAGAAGAAGTGGCTGCTACCAACTGAAATGGCAGAGGAGGAAACCCGACCATACCATTATTAGTGCTGCGCATGCGCCAAGACGTTGATGCTGTTGATGGTGGTCTCTAACGCTGCAATCCAAGCAACCCTCCCCAGACAAGCCAGGCACGCCTCTAGGTGATGTTACAGCCGAGATTGAAACTGCTTTGACCACATCACCCCAGTTCTGAAAGTTCCTTGCTGACTGCCTTTGGGGTCATGCACAGCATTTATAAACAACTTCTTTGAAATTAAATAATGGCTCATCTTGACAAGAAGTGATAATGAATGTCGGGAGTTTCGAGTCTAAGAGAAGCCAAGAGTTATTCTGGTTTCGGGCTCCCCTGCCCTGGAGCTCGTGACTTGTGCCGCGTGCCTTGGACACCACAGCCATCGCTGCCGAAAGCACCATGGGTCGCACTGAGGAGTGACCATCACTGGGTGAAATTTCACAACATGATAACAGCCTGTCTCCGCAGGGGTTTCCAATGCCTTTTGTTTGCATATCCGCCAGGGCCTGGTAAGTGCGTAAATCAAATAGATCATTTTATAAATATATACAATTTCACAGCTGAACAGCTTCGGCCTGAATAAACATAACTTGATAGAGCAGAACTTGATGTCATACAGTTTGAATGAAATAGCCTTTCGGGATTGTTTAGGCACTAAATGATGAAAATGACATGAAGATATGCCTTGTGCGCCTTTCAGAGTGATGGACAAAACAAACTCGATACTGCGCAGCCAGCTCGCTCTGCGAATGTGGACCGGGCAGTTTTTGATTTGCTCCTCTGTGGACCGGATGCACAAGGGTCAGGGATGCTGGTCCAGTGTGTCCTGCTGATACTCTAACTGCAGTAAACTGCAAACGTCTTTGTTGTTTAATTTAGTTAAAACCATAACAATATACCAATAAAACTGGACATGTTGCAACACATATATTATGTCTTAAAAATGTGGGGGCAGATTTATGTTCCCTGGCGCATCCCTGCAAATCAGCAGGGATGTGCCAGGGAAGATGCGTCACGCAAGTTTGCCCTTGCGCCACCATCTGATTGCGTAAGGGCGGCGCATTGCTGGAGTCGTGTCGCAAGCACGACGCAACTCCAGCAATGTTTAGGGGCTGCCCATACCTTACATGCTGCGTCATGCCTTACACCTGCTTCAAGCAGGCGCAAGGTTTTGACGCAGCAGCGTCGGAAAAGTGACTGAGTGAAATCTTGTAGATTTCACTGCGTCACTTTTCCGAGGCTTTTTCTGCTGGAACGCCCACCCTGCATACATTAAACCTGACGCAGGTTTAATGTGGTGCAAGGCTTTACACCGTGACGCATCTCCATAGATGCGTCACGATGTAAATAGGGCGCAAGGTGGTGCAGGGTTTACGCCGCCGCTGCGTCACAAAAGTGACGCAACGGCGGCGTAAAAGTGGCGCAAGTCTAACATAAATCTGCCCCTTAGTAGTTACCAATATACTTAAGAGCAGGAGGAACTAGTACATGGACAAATGTGCATTTTTTGGTGTAAAGTCTTATTATGCTCTTAATACTATGATCTTAAGCGGAAGGATCAATTGTTCTGTTTTGTCATACAAAAATAGAAATGTTACCATTTTGCAATTAAGCTGTGGGTCATTTGGACCAAGAGATACTCTGCTCTTTCACTGTCTGTGTTTCCAGATAACTTGTAAGGTTGAGATTAGAGCTAGGGCGGGGCTCGCCAACCCACTGAGGATTAAAACACGCATGTGCAGAATTTACATATCCAACAAATTTTCATATCCGTTCTAAATGGAGATTATATGCAATTGCTTAATTATAGTAAATGTGCATAAATGTTAGTCGTTTGATAGTCTGACTGGACTACAGAGCAGAGCAAGGTCGAGATCTCCGTGTGGTTCCCAGCTCAGATCATGTCTTGTATCAATGATCCTCTTGATGGATCCAATGCAGGAACGATGCAGGTGTTTTTAGCATTTTGATAAAATATAAACTTGCTTGATAGGGCGCTCACTTGCACCTACAAGGAATTATTTGGAGCCTGCACTAGGTAATCCTTAGCTCACTCTATGGAAGTGCCTGCTGGGCCAGGATACCCCAGTGCCTGCCCTGCAAGAAGTACAGATCAGAAGTGTGATGTGTCCTTACCGGCCAGAGTGTTCATAGGGGCACACACTTGTGCTGCTGTAGGTCAAGAGGGGTTTGGCAGCGCAGATCACTGAACACTTTTCCTACTGCTGGCCTGGAATCTGAAACCAGGCTACAGACCGTCTAGCTTAGGATCCGCTGACGCTTCCTTTGCTTTTTGAATCCAGATGAAAGAACACCTCCAGATCCTGACTCACTCTCAGATCTAATGGATTATGTTATAGATGGAAGCTGTGACGAGACTACTCAGAGGCATGTTTACAGCAGAATGGAGAAGTGTGGCGTTGAGCAAACATTAAAACGCCACACTTCTCCATTCTGAAAACGCAGGGATGTGCCGTATTCACAAGAATGCGGCAAACCCCTGCGCTTCCCCCTGCGCTGGCGCTGAGTCATGCTGCCTAGCTCCAACGCAGGCACCCTTTCACCATAGTGCAAGGGTGGCTGCGTTGGGGGGAAGATTGTTTATGTGCAGGAAGGTCGCCCTTCCTGCACATTAACAATCTGTAAATGCTGTTTTGGTACTTCTATGTGTTCTGCTTAATGCAGCACACATAGAAGTTGCAAAACAGCATTTTTTTAAAAATGATTGTTTATGTGCAGGAAAGGGGACCTTTTGCTGTGTCTATGTCTGACTGACTGATGTATTTATAATGCGGTCGATTGCCGAGGCGTCTTGGCACTAAGATAGGTTCATACTACTCCGGATGTTTACTTACTCAAGAGCGCTTAGGAAACAGCCAGGTCTTAACCTGTTTCCTGCAGATAGTCCTGTTGGATTGCAGTCTCAGCTGTGGGGGGAGGGAGTTCCACAGCTTTGTGGCTAGATGAGAAAAGCTCTTACCACCCTATCTAGCCTTTTTTATTCTGGGGACGAGTACCAACCCTGTGTTGGCGGATCTCAGGCTTCGTAGAGGATTGTACCAGGAGAATAGCTTTCGAATGTCAATAGCACCACCTCCGTAGAGCGCCTTGAGCACTAGGCAGAGGGCTTTGAAATTTTCTCTTTATGGGATGGTAAGCCAATGGAGCTGTCTGATGCTGGTAGACATGGGATGGTATTTGGGAAGAGCGAGCAGCACACGGGCTGTTACATTCTGTAGGGATTATAATTTTGTAAATTGAACTTTGTCTATACCTAGATATAGTGCATTCCCATAGTCGATTCAAGAAAGTACCAGGGCATCAATTACCGTTTTCCATAAAGTGAATGGGATGAACGGCAGGATTTTGCGCAGAACTTTCAAGGTGAAAAAGCAAGCAGAGGTTACTTGGTTGATTTGCTTCCTGAGCTTTAATTCACAGTCAAATGTGAAGCCTAGATTCTTAGGGCCCGATTCACAGACTAAATCCTAAACTTACTACTTTGTGGTATTCACAGAATGCACTTACTACTTTTGGTATTCACAGAATGCACTTACTACTTATGGTATTCACAGAATGGATTTACGACTACTAACTTTACGTCCGCACTCGGGCCGAAAACTCCGGCCTGGAGGCGGAGCTTCCGGGCCGGAGGCGGGGCTTCCGGGCCGGAGGCGGGGCTTCCGGCCCGGAGGTGGAGATTTCGGCCATGGCTAAATCTCCACCACCGGCCGGAATCCCCACCTCCGGCCCAGAAGCTCCGCCTCCGGGCCGGAAGCTCCGGCCCGAGTGCGGACATAAAGTTAGTAGTCGTAAATCCATTCTGTGAATACCATAAGTAGTAAGTGCATTCTGTGAATACCAAAAGTAGTAAGTGCATTCTGTGAATACCACAAAGTAGTAAGTTTAGGATTTAGTCTTAAGTTAATTCTGTGAATCGGGCCCTGTGCCTTCATCACCGGAGTTGGACAACGCCCGCCTCCGCAGGCCACCAAAGTTGATTCCAACTGAATAACCTCGGTCTTATCAGTATTAAGTTTAAGGAAGTTTGCGTTCATCCAGGCCATGACTGCAGTAAGACAGCTACGGAACTGGGCCGCTGTAATGTCCACCCTCTGCGAGACCGACACCACTATGTGGGTGTCGTCAGCATATGACACCAGATTAAATCCATGCTGTTTAATTAATCTGGCAAGAGGGGTAACATAGATGTTAAAAAGTGTTGGCGACAGAGCTGACCCCTGTGGGACTCCACAGGAAGGCACAGGCACAAGGCAGCACACATGGAAACAGCAAAAACGAGGCGAAATAAATCATTTCTCCTTGTTTTGCCTGTTTAAGACCAGGTTTTCCCTGGTCTTAATTTGGGAGCTACCTCCTATTTACGCTGCCCTTGTAAATAGGGGGCAGCGTCAAAATCAATCAGTGTTGCGGTGGAACGCCCACCACAACACCCATTGCCCACCCCTTTACACTAAATACAGCGTGAAAGGGTGCCTTATTTATAAGGCAGCGTTAAGCCACGTTAAGTGGCTTAACGTTGCCTTGTAAATAAGGCGAAGCCTCTATCGCCATAACAACGACACTGAAAGTGACATTGTAGTAGTGATAGGGGCTTGTAAATATGCCCCTTAATATTCTTTTCAGCGTTGTATGTGCACTGACTGCATGCTCCTGTCAATCACTTTGACTGGCAGTGTGGCACATGGCCTAGTGGGAGCGGATATCTGACAAGTATCCCTTATCAGTGGGAAGGTGGTCAGAGTGTACAGGGAGATCTTCACTGTAAATGTATCTGGAATGGGAAAGTGATCGGTGTGGTGGCTGGATCAGTGTTACTGAAGTGATCCTCTGGTGGTGAGAGATGGCATGGAGAGAAGAGAGCACCTCTAGTGAGACAGGATCACCCTTCCAGGGTGCTTCTCTAGGGGAGACTGTGTCTGGGAAGGGTCTCCCAGCATGGGACAAAACCCGAGGAGGAACCGAGACGCAGAATATGTGGCCATAATAGCCACCTTCAGCCACCGGGCGGGGGTTTCCTACATCATTCCAGAGATTAGAATCTCCTCGAGCCTCATTCTGATGCGGGGCAAAAGACATTGAGTGGAAAATTGTAAGCTATACTAATGTCAGTGCAACATAAAGGCTATTGAAGGCAGATGCCTTATGGTACCACCCCGAACATTCAGAAGAAAGTGTCATATTATACCAATGGGAGCATCCTAATGGAAAAATATAATTTTGCCTAGAGTTCCCAAAATTGTTGCCAAGTGAGATATGCAGTTCACCATTAGGGCCACTAACCATGTGCACCGTGTCAGCTATACCCAATTTGTTGTGGATTGCATCATTTACTGTGGGGGAAGGCCAGAAATAATATTAAGATCTGCATCTTAGGTAGCCTTGTACCCTACGTAGTTGCACAACAAGGATTTGGGTTGAATGTGGCCCTGTCAGACTTGCACTGACATGCCTTTGAGACACTTCCACATTTCCAGGGCTGGTGGATGCACGCAAGATTGTTGATGCTTCAGGGACCAATCAACAGGCAGCCTATAGAGTCGAGGCCACAGAATTAGGGAGTTCGATTGACATCCTTACCTTATGGTACAGTGGCAAAACAGGAAAAGCCTAAAAACTGCACAACATTAGTACCATTTGTGGCCTGAACCTTTGAATGCCTTCAGTCTATCATTCAGCTGTCCAACTGAACTGAAAACCATGCTATGTACCACTCAGCAGGCAATAAGCATTCTTTTGGAAGAAATTATTGATCTCACCATCTACTATCCTCCAAAGATCACTTACTACTGAGGATTTCAACTTATTGGAATGACAAAAAGAATGATCTTCCCTGCTTGGGTCTATCATGCATAATCATCAGCAGGAAATAATTTATTTATCTGGGTTTGGTAGGGCACACTACATGGAGAGCCCCGCCACTAATCACATGTATATTTGGGAGTCATAGTCCACATGTGTTCACCTCCACAAGTTGTGTACTTCTATCCTATCCTTCTATCCATATCCTAGTGGAGACAGGGAATTACACCCTGTCCTGTGACCCTCTATATGGACTACACTTGCCATCTGTTTTACTTGGTTCTCTATGAATCTCTGTTCTATCTTAGGGGGGTAATAAACTTGTGAGGGTTTTCTGCCGATAACTACCCGGAGCAGTAATAGCCGCCTCAAAAAACACCTAAGTGAGCATAAAGGAAACAAAGAGGCCTTGGGCATAAGTCCTAACAATGCCCCTGCAGGAATAAAGTAGAATCCACTAAGAACAGCAGCAGGACCGGTGCTCACCAAGGCGTGGGAGCCTTTTATGCTCCTTCACAGAGCTGAGCTTTTCTTGAAGAAATCTGGTGCCCTTTGCTGTCGTGGCCTAAGGTGGCCCCTAGAATTTCTTATCTCAGAACGGACCCTACACGGCCGTTCGAGGCAGGTTTCAGTACATACCCTCTGGACGGAAACAAGAAACGAGATGGGTGCATAACTTGTCCATGGGAAGAAGCTCATCCAAACTCTCCTAATGGTAAGTGTCGGGTTTGGACTGTGCAGAGGTTTGGTAATTGAGAAACTTGGAAGAAGCTCCTTACCACAGAGTGGTGAGTTGGATATGTGGACTTCATTTGGGAGTAGTCATGGGTCACAGCTGTGACCTCTAACTTGCTCCCTGCTACTCCTGGCACTTCCTTTGCGACCTCCAGCCTCAGAGGAGGCCAAACAAGGGGTGAGATGAAGTAAGGAGGGAGACTCTAAATAGAATTTCTTTTTATGTTAATTGCCATGATGTAAGATGATGTCTTCTACCGCATGGGCAGATCACAGCATGCAAAACTGCTTTCACACAATATACTACAGATATGGGATGTTTAGGCAGGAAACAATCCCTGTGCCCGACCAGACTGATGTGCACATAATCTCTTAGAAAAGGGGTCATTAGAATGCACCTTCTTTGCTGATACTGGCTGCCATGTTTAAAAGGAGGATAGACTCCTAGTCCCAGCACATGACAGAGAATGAGTGATTTAGGGTATATAATCAGTTCATGTACCATAGACAGCTGCAGATAACAATGCGACTGTCCAAAGCACAGTAGGGGCTGTACTGCATTGAGTGCCCAAGGGACGCAACAGGTATGTGCCCAAATCTTTTGGGCAATGTAGTATTCCAGAAGGGCTCGCAGATGCTTGTGCGGCCCCTTCTGTAATACTGATAGTGCTTGCACACATCTAGCACCATCACTATCTTGAGAAGGGGTTGCTTTATTTGCATGGAGGTGTAGCCCCCATGCATATGAGGGAATCACTTTGCCTCTATAGCTGGGTCCTCGTATGAACACGGGACCAGCGGCAAACAAGCCCCTAGGAGGTACACTGACTGTGCTTCACAAAAAGGTGGAACATTGGTAATATGCATCCTGGGGCAGCTCTCAGGAGGGGCCAAACGTGGTACTAAGGACCTCCCAACATCACCCTGCAGACAGGTGCAGTCATACACTGCACCCACTTGCAGGGGGATCTCTTCTCTCTGTGATGTGCAGGCAGGTTGTCGCCTGCACAGAGAAAGATGCTCCAGCTGCTTGAACAGCTGATCTTCCTTCCATTAATATTCTATTGTCCAAGACAGCATGAGTTCGCTGCTGCAGAAGAGCAGCAAATTAATTGTAATAGGGTGCATTGTCCCTGTTTACACCCGGCCGTCCTATCTACCACAATGCAAACAGGGACAGTGCCCCGTTACGTAATACGGGTCTAGGTGACATTATGTACCAAGAAGAATCTATGTCAAAAAAAGAGATGGGACTGGATTAACAATTCCAGGGAAAGAGGTACAGCAGGCCTCTGAACGGGGAGTTCTAAAATATGAGTATCTGCTCTGGTTGCGAAACTTCAGTTTGAAATACATTCACCTTAAATCCATGGCCCACATTTAAAGTTTGGTGGTGCTACCTCCCTGCCAAACTAAACATTTCCATGCTCTGTTTAACGTCGAGGAAGCACTAAGGACCATATTTATTAAAGGGGTGTGTTGCTTTTGCACCACGCAACGGGGGCATGCATGACGCAAACCTAAGTGTGATTTATCAAGCCATGCAAGGCCACCTTGCATGGCTATGAGTGGCTTGATACATTTGGAGTAACTCAATGCAACGCAAATCACTGCATCATGTTACTCTGCCCCACGCCTCTATTCCTCTGTACAACCCATGAATTTTGGCGCATTCCCAAAGTTACCATAAGTGGCAGACCTGGCAACGCATCAAGACTGCTACGCATCCCATTAGGAGGAGCAACGAGGAGAAATATCTTTATTTCTCCTAGTTTTCTCCTCTGTCTTTGTGTGTTGCATTGCACAGCACACATAGGTAGAGGAAACTGCCTTAGGGAATTGTTTTTTTGCAGGAAGTCACTTCCTGCTCAAAATAAATCCTGAAGACAACTCAAGCAAGGGTTCCTGCACTGGCCTTAGGAAGCACATTGTGCGTGAGCACTGGGAAAAGGGAGGAATGTGCCTCTCATGTGGCATGAGAGCAGCGTCAGGATTGGTTACTTCAGTTTCTTAGAGTTTTCCTGCATGAAGATTACCCGAGCGAGGAGGAGGACGTCACGCATAGAGGGTAAGTGGGATTATTTTTTGTTTATTTATACTTCTACTTTTATTTTTGTACCCCTGCCCCACCACCCTCCTTACTTGCCAGCCGCCACTGGCCACCAGGTCTGAGATTTATGCGGGCTGAGTCAGCAGAGACACGGCCAAGGTGAAACTCTGACCTGGCAGACTGGTCACAATGCCGGCCATTCTGCTTTACTGAGGGCAGGGTGACCTTCACTCATTTTCTCTGCTTGTGTCAACCAGTCAGCGCGGGGAGGAACGGGGAAAATTAAGAAAGCTCCCCACACCCATGGAGAACATGCCCTGTGCACTGGGGCCATTTTTTCTTGCTACTTACAACAAAGCCCCTCCTTTGTTTTGTTGTTTATTTTCACAATATGAAAAACGTTTCCCTAGTGGATGCCTTAAACACGACATCCAATTGGCAAACCTTCATTACTATAAAGGCGGCAGCTCCCTCACAGCACAGATATTCCCACCAGCCAGGCAGGGATCTCTAAATAGGGCAGGTCTCCCTCAGTCAGGGTGGTGGGGTGGTGGATGTGTGATTTGGCCTCTGTTTGCCTGGCAGACCAGCAGATGCCCACCAGGGTCTAAATGACTCGCTGGGTGTTTGAAGCTATTAATAGCCTCAGTAGTCTGCATCTCGCTGTAAACATGTAATTTAAAAATGTTTCATTAAAGTATGTTTCAACTGCCTTTACGTTAACACCTTTTGTTGGACTTGGCCCTTTTTGGCAGGTTCACCCCTGAACTTTATGCCTTAAGCTCTGACATGGTGGTAGTGGTTTTAGGCCTCTGGGCACTTTAGCACTGTGGCCCAGTGTAAAGTGCGTGCGCTCTCTGAGTGCGTGTGGTGAGACTGGCCTGCCCTCCCATCGGAATGCATGGGGGATATGTGTGTCCATGGTAGTTCTTGGTATGAGGGGAGTGCGGGGTCGAGTTTAGTATGTATGAAATCGTGAGAATGAATGCTGCACAATGGTATGCGCAGATCCGTTATGACTATATGAGAAATACCACTTTTAGAAGTTGGCATCTCTATGTGCTGTGTGTCTGCCTGCCTGATGTGAATTGCATGTCTGGCTTGTGATTGACAGGAGCTGAGAGGGCTGGGGAATTCCAGGAGCCAGGATGGGTCTGCCCAGTGGTGAATAGGGAGATCTGCATGTAGATGGGAGGGAGGAGTTGCACCTGGGACCAGAATAGGGCTGTGCCTTCCCTCCACAATGCTGGCTCCACCTCCTGTGGTGCGTCTGATGTCCCTGGCCTGTCCTGTGAAAGAGAGAGAGGAGCTGAGCAAAAGAAAGTGCTCAACAGCTCCCCTGAACCAGTTGTATCTGGTTCCCCCATGCCCTACACTTTGAGACAAAGGAAAATGCTGTATAAAAGAAGGGGCTGTGACCCCATGAGAATGTTCTGCTTTTGGACCCTGATTCCTAGGGAGCGTGCTGCTGCTGGGACCCAGGACGGCTGCCTCCCTGAGCCCAGCTATGCCCTGGAACCTCTTTGCTTCATCTTTCAGCCCTATGGACTTTTGGCTGCCCTAGCGCCCTGTGGGTGCTTGCTTTGTTTTTAAGAGCACCTGACCCTTTCAGCACACTGGGCACGCTTCGATTTACTGCCCCCAGAAGAGGGTGTTGGCTGCGCAGCGCTTTTGCTGCAGCCCTTTTGGAGGGAATGCCCAGCGTGGGGATTCCCCCTCCTTGTGAGCTTTGCGGGTGCCCATCCCGCTTATTTTCATATTTACTTGCGGGTGCCCACCCCGCTGTATAATTTTAACTCTTGAGGGAGCCTACCCCTCTTGCGAAGAGAATTCACCGCTGCGGCCCCGTTCGGCCGAAACCGGAAGTCAGGCAGCATTGTGCCTGGCGGCGGACGGGACTTTCGGTTTCTCGGAGGAAGTCCCGCGCACGCCGCCGCAGCCTGGGAAAGCCGCCTGGGTGGAGAAGCTGGCGCCTGCCTGTGCGGGGCTCCCATGGCTGAGGGAGAGCCCCGCGGGTGCCAGCAAGTCCAGAGGGTGGCGGCCGGAGTCCAGGAAAGCCCCAGGACCCGGGTGAAGAGTGCAGGCAGTGCGGGGATCCCAGGAGTCCAGGGAAGCCCCACGAGAGAGGTGCTGCCATCGCCTATGACGAGGAGTCCCCCGAGAGCAGCCCGGTTAGTGAGAAAGGGCTGGGGGGGCTCCGTGTGGCCAATTGTTGGTGCCTGATCGAGGCACAGTGCTGTTGTTGCATTTCGAGCGGCCCCGTCTTGCAGCGGGCCGCTCCAACGAGGCAGGCATGTTTTGATCTACGCACCTGTCCGCCCTCACATTATAGGCATGTTTGGTGTAAAGCTGCCCCAGTGAGAGCCCAGAGGGGCCCATGATTTCCCCCCGCATTTGCTCCCCCGCTCGTGGGTATATTTATTTAACGCGCCAGTGCGCCCCACAGTGCTAGGGGGCCAGTTCTTTTTCTATATTACGGCCTGATTACTTCAGGAACCAGTGTGCTCCATGGGACATGATTATTTCTAGAGCGGTGCGTGGCTTCAACGTTTTTCATATTGCTTCTACGGGCCATTGAGAGCCCCTGCCTCATCTTTAACTTTAAAACACACAAGATGATGGACGGAATGTTGCACATTGGCAAACATTCACCCCCAGTCACAGATCTGGGTTTAATCCATCGTTATTTTGCTCACCACGCCACCCCAGTTCAGACATGGCCATATGCAAATGAGTCTTGACCCTGTGCCTCATGGGAACAGTCCAGCCCGAACTGCCAAGCCATGACTTCCCTGGACCGGAATCAAGCATCCTAGGACCGGTTTCGGGGTTTCACCCCTCTTCAGCCAGGATAGCTTGACTCCAGTGGCGTAGTGAGCAAGGGACCCACGTCTGGGCATATCCTTCCCACATAGGGTAAACAGCAAAACGCACAAGATGATGGACGGAATGTTGCACATTGGCAAACATTCACCCCCAGTCACAGATCTGGGTTTAATGCATCGTTATTTTGCTCACCACGCCACCCTAGTTCAGACATCGGCATATGCAAATCAGTCTTGATCCTGTGCCTCATGGGAACAGTCCAGCCCGAACTGCCAAGCCATGTCTTCCCTGGACCGGAATCAAGCATCCTAGGACCGGTTTCGGGGTTTCACCCCTCTTTAGCCATGATAGCTTGACTCCAGTGGCGTAGTGAGCACGGGACCCACGTCTGGGCATATCCTTCCCACATAGGGTAAACAGCAAAACGCACAAGATAATGGACGGAATGTTGCACATTGGCAAACATTCACCCCCAGTCACAGATCTGGGTTTAATGCATCGTTATTTTGCTCACCACGCCACCCTAGTTCAGACATCGGCATATGCAAATCAGTCTTGATCCTGTGCCTCATGGGAACAGTCCAGCCCGAACTGCCAAGCCATGTCTTCCCTGGACCGGAATCAAGCATCCTAGGACCGGTTTCGGGGTTTCACCCCTCTTTAGCCATGATAGCTTGACTCCAGTGGCGTAGTGAGCACGGGACCCACGTCTGGGCATGCCCTTCCCACATAGGGTAAACAGCAAAATACACAAGATGATGGACGGAATGTTGCACATTGGCAAACATTCACCCCCCGTCACAGATCTGGGTTTAATCCATCGTTATTTTGCTCACCACGCCACCCCAGTTCAGACATGACCATATGCAAATCAGTCTTGACCCTGTGCCTTATGGGAACAGTCCAGATCAAACTGCCAAGCCATGTCTTCCCTGGACCGGAATCAAGCATAGTAGGACTGGTTTTGGGGTTTCACCCCTCTTCAGCCAGTCCTAGGATGCTTGATTCCAGTCCAGGGAGGACCTGGCTTGGCAGTTCGGGCTGGACTGTTCCCATGAGGCACAGGGTCAAGACTGATTTGCATATGGCTGGGTTCAAACTGGAATGGCATGGTGAGCAAAAAAACGATGGATTTAGGCCCAGATCTCTGTACTGGGTTGAATGTATGACATTGGTCTGCATTTTGTCCAGCAACTGTTGTTTCTTCATTTGTCACCCCGAGTGGGACAAATATGCCCAGACGTGGGTCCTGTGCTCTCCATGCCACTGGAATCAAGCTATCCTGGCTGAAGAGGGGTGAAACCCTGAAACTGGTCCTAGGATGCTTGTTTCCAGTCCAGGGAGGACCTGGCTTGGCAGTTCGGGCTGGACTGTTCCCATGAGGCACAGGGTCTGAAGTCCCTGGCCTGTCCTGTGAAAGAGAGAGAGGAGCTGAGCAAAACAAAGTGCTCAACAGCTCCCCTGACCCAGTTGTATCTGGTTCCCCCATGCCCTACACTTTGAGACAAAGGAAAATGCTGTATAAAAGAAGGGGCTGTGACCCCATGAGAATGTTCTGCTTTTGGATCCTGATTCCTAGGGGGCGTGCTGCTGCTGGGGCCCAGGAGGGCTGCCTCCCTGAGCCCAGCTATGCCCTGGAACCTCTTTGCTTCATCTTTCAGCCCGATGGACTTTTGGCTGCCCTAGCGCCCTGTGGGTGCTTGCTTTGTTTTTAAGAGCACCTGACCCTTTCAGCACACTGGGCACGCTTCGATTTATTGCCCCCAGAAGAGCGTGTTGGCTGCGCAGCGCTGTTGCTGCAGCCCTTTTGGAGGGAATGCCCAGCGTGGGGATTCCCCCTCCTTGTGTGCTTTGCGGGTGCCCATCCCACTTATTTTCATATTTATTAGAGTATACGTGGTTGATTGGCTGGAATGGCTTTTGCATATTTGGTCCAGCTAGTAACTTTGAGGATGGTAATGCTCAGTGTCTCCAAGAGTTTGTATTGTAGTTGACACCCAATATTGTCTCTACGAGATCCACAAAATGAGCAAGACAGAGGAGATACTGTGTGCAAACAAAAGTAAAGGACCAATATCATAACTTTCAGGATTTCAAAATTAGTGGTAAGACAAGAGGAAACACAAGGGTGCTCATGTTACCAAGGTTTGTGGTGGGTGTTCCCTTCTAGAAGGAAGAGATTGTTGGTACTATGAACTCTCCTACATCCTGAGGTAACAGATCTGGCTTGATTGGTGTATATTTAGTCACCACCTCCAGGCAGGGTGCCATTATTATTTTCTGTTGGACCAATACGCTAATGTGAAAGCATGTGAAGTCATCATGTAACCTATATCACTCACAAAGTAAGGGAATAGCCAACTTAGCCCAGGCATGCAGGCAGACAATTGCCCAGTGGTGTTGTGTGTCGATTTAGATACCGTATATAGGTTTCCCGATTTATGTCCTTATATAGGCACAATTCGCATGGCTGGGTTCAAACTGGAATGGCATGGTGAGCAGGAAACGATGGATTTTTGCCCCAGCTCTCTGTACTGGGGTGAATGTATGACATTGGTCTGCATTCTGTCCATCAACTGTTGTTATTTCATTTTTAACTTTCACAGCTGCCCAGCAAGTAGTGGGCAGCTGCACCGTTTAGGTCTTTCTTTTAGGGGACATGTTCTTAATGCAGGAGTGAGACACACTCCTTGGCCCCATAGTTTCACAGCTGCCCAGCAAGTAGTGGGCAGCTGCTACGTTTAGGTTTGCGCCCTGACTCTTGTTGCACAGGCAGTGCGCCCTGACTTTTGGACAGAGGGCATTTGAGCCTGTTTGGAGATGGCCAGTTGGACAGGAAGATTGTTAGATTTATAGGGCACCAGGCCCTAATGTGATGTGGTGCTAGGAAATGTGATGTATGTAGTATGATTACGCACCCTGTGTTATACCTCTGAATGTGGTTTATGATTATGAGGTTGTTTTTGCATATCATGGTTTATGCTAAGGAGATTATGTTTCACTGTGTGATTTACACCCCCAAGGTGAGTTATACTTATGTGGTTAGGGTCTAATGTGTTTAGACTTGTGAGATGATTGCATAATGTGTTTATGCTGGTGAGGTTGGCGCAGAATGTAGTTCTCGCCTGATATGATACGTTACATGATATGATTTATGTTACAGGATGATGCTGAGTATAGTGTGCCAGTAATTACTGGTTGTGTTCTACGTTGATTATATGTCTACATTTATTATCTTTACTAAGTGATGATTCTGACAGTGGTCCACGTGGCCCTGTCATGTGTATATAATCCCCTGTAAATATTGCCCAGTGCCAGTTGGCACAGTGTATATTGTGTGATTACCATCTAATGTGTTTTATGATAATACAAAGTCTATTTTTGATATAACCCTGTGTGGAGTCCTTTTGTGGTGTGCCTACTATGTTTTTGCCGTGTGTGTTGTGCAAATGCTTTACACATCACCACCGGGATAAGCCTGACTGCTCGTGCCAAGCTACCAAGGGGGTGGGCAGGGGTTATCTTTGGCGTGTAACTCCCTTGCCCTGACTAAAGTGGTGGTTTCTGCCTGGCTTTGGCGCAAGCCTTAGCGAACCAGAAATCCCATTTCTAACACCTATGATGTAACCAGAAGTTTGACCATGTCCATTATTTCGATGTGTTATCATCTCAGCAGAGCAGATGACTATTCTTCCTCTGGCTTCTGTCCTAGGGCCTTACTACGAGCTTGTTGGACAAGGCTACTTCGTTACAAACGTGACGGATATCCCGTCTGCCAAATTACAATTCTATTATATCCTACAGAACTTGTAATACAGCGGACGGGATAGCCGTCATGTTGTGACGGAGACATCTACGGGTATTTGCGCACTTTACAAGTTGCTAAAATAAATAAATATTCCCTTCACAAAGCTTGTAATCAGGCCCTTAGCTTTGGCGCTGAAGCCAAGTTATGGTAACGGCACAGTGTGGCAATCGTCAACGGTCGAATTTCAAACTCTTCTGTTCAAAATGTGTTCTAAATGTTTTGAATTGTTAGTCTAATAGCACCTCGTCTACCTCATACTTTATCCAAATGAAAATGAGGAGAACGGATTTCCAACGTGCGTCCCATCCATCTGTTTAACTACCCCACAGTCCAGGATGCGTGGTTTACATGCTATATACAGCTATATCTTGTGAAGCTGTTGAATGAGGATGAGGAGAATGAGCAGGGGAACAGACAATAACATTCTATTACCCTAAAACATATTTTCATATGTTTCAGAGTGAACTGTGTGAACTCCTGTGGATTCAAATCTAACAGTTATGGATGAATGTATTCATTCTAGTGAGGTGGCCAAGTGTGGAAAAATCACCACGTTTCCATTTTCCTATCCACTCTATACATGATGTGATTTTTGACTTTGTGGAAAGGGTCTCTGTCACTGCAACCCTCTCTTGTTTTGTCCAAGAAAGAAATGGATGAGCAGCTATATGATAGAGGTCATAGCCACTAGGTGCAAAGATAAAGTGCCCAACCAGGGAACTGTGTCAACATACTAAGTTACAGGCAAAAGGACAAACCCTAGAGTATACGTGGTTGATTGGCTGGAATGGCTTTTGTATATTTGGTCCAGCTAGTAACTTTGAGGATGGTAATGCTCAGTGTCTCCAAGAGTTTGTATTGTAGTTGACACCCAATATTGTCTCTACGAGATCCACAAAATGAGCAAGACAGAGGAGATACTGTGTGCTAACAAAAGTAAAGCACCAATATCATAACTTTCAGGATTTCAAAATTAGTGGTAAGACAAGAGGAAACACAAGGGTGCTCATGTTACCAAGGTTTGTGGTGGGTGTTCCCTTCTAGAAGGAAGAGATTGTTGGTACTATGAACTCTCCTACATCCTGAGGTAACAGATCTGGCTTGATTGGTGTATATTTAGTCACCACCTCCAGGCAGGGTGCCATTATTATTTTCTGTGACAAATTCACTTGGACCAATACGCTAATGTGAAAGCATGTGAAGTCATCATGTAACCTATATCACCCACAAAGTAAGGGAATAGCCAACTTAGCCCAGGCATGCAGGCAGACAATTGCCCAGTGGTGTTGTGTGTCGATTTAGATACCGTATATAGGTTTCCCCATTTATGTCCTTATATAGGCACAATTCGCATTGCCCATAATTAGGCATAGACATCCTACCCTTATTTAGGCATTATCCATGCTAGCCAAATACAGGCATGGCCACCTACATCCGTTCATCTACGTCACAACGAGTTCTTGGAAAACCAGACTCTTAAGCCTTTAGGACTTCCCCTTGCTTGGATATTGATTTCTCCAAGAACTCATTTAATATGCATAAACATCTATTCCTTAGGGGTTCATTCATGACGTTCTTCTGCCCGACTTTTATGTCAATTCTGGCATTCCTAAACATCTTCAAGGTATCAATATACCTTCACTTACCATGGCAAACCACGGTTCGGCTGCCTACTTGCACCACGCGGCTCGCCACAGCAAGTTCGGAAGGAAGTCAAGCCCCCACCTGTCGCACTGACCAGACGCTGTCATCCTCCTCACAGAGAATCCAGCTCCAGTGTTTCTGACTCCCCTTGCGGGGTGTTAGAGATCGAGACTCGGAAAGAGATTCCAACCTCATTCATTCTAAGGTATGGAGCGAACTGGAACCTAGAGGGACTTTTGGCTAATCTTTGCAACTATAGCTGAACTAGAATATAGACAAACAGCACCTACTTCTTACCTCATACTACACTTAGGTTAGGTACACTAGGGTAGAACGAGCTAGAAGCATCAGATGAGTATTAACATTTTAGCCTGTGTTATTTATGTATGTATTTTTTATGAATATCTGTCATAGCTACAAACCATGCTATTGCAATATTATTTTATCATACTGCTAACGCTGTACATATTTTACTTCGCATTCTGTCTTACGATTGTAGCAGTTCATATCTCTTGCACGAGAAATAAGACTGTTCAATAAACCCTTTTTATTGAAACGCCCGTCTATCTATTTCTGTGTACCTCTGTAGAAATGAAGCATGCACGATTGACTGAGTGCAACTGTTATCTATTGTTTCCACGATTCTGAGAGTGTTCCGATTCTAAGGGAAACAAAGTTGTCATGTTTATGCGGTTGTCAGAAACGAATTCCTTCTTGTTTATTCGAAAAGTTTCTAGTGACCTCTGAGGTAGCTGGCTCACACCAGTAATTAAGTTGAATGTACTCGATAGAGACATACTGACCTCAGTCCTATGTCAAAACTATAGTGTATATTATTCCAATGCGCAGGGCCTATCAGGAATATAGGAACTACACTACAGTGGGGACAGTCAAAAACACAGAGACAAGTCTGGCCAGTTGTGAAATAGACCAAACATTGTCTCCAGTTATGAAGACAAGTTTCCAAATTCATTCACAACCCTCACTTAAAAGAAAAAAAACAGCCAGCTGGACAGAGAACTTTCAGAATGATTTCAAAAGTAATGTAGGCCTCTGATTAAAGAAGGGGCTTTACAATTACATAAAGATACATCGATCACTTGCATCTGCTTACCACTCTGCAAGTCTCAGAAGAATGGGTGAGCAAACAAGAAACTTTATGCAGCATGGAATTAACCCTGAGAGTCAGAATGTTTTGCAATTATATGACATTTGAAGAATAGATCATATGCTTTGGGCACACATCATCATCTAGACTGCATAGCATATTTTGGATTAGGCTAATAAGTATGAAGGGAAAGAAAGGAAAGTTACCAAGCCTGTACATCATGGTGCGGCCCCTTAATATTGAATCAACAATATCGATGGGAGAGAATTTTAAAAATAAAATATCAACAAATAAGTAGGTCTAGATTTTCTATACCTAACTCCACATATATGTACATACACTGTACATATGTCTTCAAGGTACGTAGATGTGGAGTTAGAACTAGTAAATCTTTACTTCCCTATATGCACGTACCTTTTGATATTTTGCCCCTCCAGTCTTCTGTTCCCGATAGTAGTATGTCACGATACTGGTGGTGTTGATATTTATTGGTACTATCCCATCATAAAGCAAGGACTGAAGGGATGGAGGTTCATCGCCCTTGTTTGATGAATGGACATACTCGTTGAATGTCTCAATCTAATAGATAACACAAGTATGATGAACCTCCAAGGTGAAACCAGAAATGGTATGCAGTTCCTATAATGTGAGGCAGGTAATGGTAATAACACACGTGGTAACAGGGCGTGGATAATAGGGTGAGCAGGAGATGAAGATCCTCCTTTTGACCATCAGGCAGGTTAAAACATGCATTTTGGAGCATAAAAGCAACTTCAGATGTAACAAAACAAACACCAAAATGGCGACACACTACCACGCAGAACGACATGCCCCTGATTCATTTCAATGGGGTGTTCTGGAATCACACCCTGGCATGTCTAAACGATCACTATTTCGCCTTGAGCAACGTTGGGTATTGCGGTTAGCCACTGACAAGAATGGGCTCAGGGAGGATATACCTTGGAGTCTCCTCACATGATCTCCACAAGATTCCCCCCTTTTGCCGCATTTGACATGATCGCCCTCCATTTGAGGTATTAACCCGTACAACTTTGCGAACATAAACTAAGATATGATGCCTAATTGTTCTCTTTGATATACCCTTTTTACCTAGGGATAGCCATACATCACACAGGATTACACAGTACATTAGTACCCCTTTCAGACTATATATATTTTTTGACCGTTGGCACTGAGGAGATATTGGTACTCGATCCCTTTGGTTCTGTACACCGTTATGGTTGCTTCCACATTGGGACCAGCCCAGCATGGCGTTCTCTTTACGAGGTTAGCGGTGCAGCCTTTTAGACACTGTATGCCGGTCGCCCCGGAAGTCCCACCTCCCGCACTCTTCCGGCCGGCTATAAACACATAGACGCAAGTGTTTACGGAAGTAGCCCGGTCCGGTGGAGTGAGGGGGTAGGAATACGGATGGTTCCACACTTCATAACTGTGAGTATTGGGGGCTGCACCCAAGGCCTACATGGTAGTCAATATCGGTGTTCTGTGTGATGCGCGCATGGTGGCCGCTAAGGTCATTTACACACCGCGGCTCCTTTCCCTAGAGTCCGTGGTGATTACCGATTGAGGTGCACTTTAACCTAAAACTACGGGCGCCTCATTCATTATGTTTTGGTTCTGGCGCGCTTTAGTTTGTCATTTACCCTTGGCATCTCGGAGATCTGCTCAGCGTGTTGTCTTTGGAAGCTGGTCTAGTTTTGCAGACTGGTGTGTTGGATTGTGAGACTACCGAACGTTGCGCCACCCGTCATTGATGATATTGACCCTGTGAGTGTTATTGATGTCCTCGGCGACTGCAGCGCGGGGGCATCTCTCATGATCTCTACATCCTAGTTCTCACTAATTGATTGGGAAACCTGACGCGCACACCTTACTCTTTCATGACCCCATTGAGGCCCGTTACACGCTGGCCCCTTGGTGTTGCGCTACCTGTCGAGTACCAACTATTGGACCTGGTTCTACAATGTCAGCTCACTCTTCTTTACCAGGACACTATACTTGAGTGCTTACCTCGACCGGTACTCGATGCCGCTCACCACTGACCCAATTTGGGTGAGTTCCTTTGCTTTGCCTCTAATTGTGGCATTTCTTGACACTTGCTCGCCTGTGTTTTTATCTGCTGTTTTTATGTACTTTCATGCGTTTCATTGACGTAGATCACAGTTGATGCATGTCACAGCTCACCTGTGTTCAGCACGCGTGTAAAACACCATGAATGTTTATGGTGATTCCTGTACATCGCTTTGTCCTTGATATGATGTTATAATATTTTTCACATTGTTTTATTTTGCAGGCCTTGGTGTAGATCAACTGGTACCACACATTTTTTAGGGTGCTGTACGTGTGGTCATTACTGACACCTCTAAGAGGTCCTGACCACCACCAAAAAAGTGTAGGTAGTATTTAATCTGGTCCTGAGGAATTGCCATTCAATAGATAACAGGCAAGAAACATGTTGACCGTCTTAGCATATACCCTCACAAACCTTAGAGTGAGAATGTCGTTTTGCTTTGGTTTTAATCAGGGTAGTGACCACAACTCATTAAAACTGTTCTGAGTGGATCACTAACCCCTGTTTTATCTTTCACATCCCCCACACATCACCGTCACCTACACTAGTTACCTTTCCATTAGGGCCCTCACACAAATTACACCTAACGGCATTGGGAATAAAGATCTCCGCTAAGAAGGCCCCTCCCCGGGCGCCTGATCGGGTATTGCACCGCCGACCCGATAAGGAGCTAGACCCGATGATGAAGCAAGACACCCGCTTGTTGGGTGTGTGAGGGTCTCCTTTCTAAAAGGAGGATCTTCTTCTCCTGCTCACCCTATTAACCACGCCCTGTTACCACGTGTGTTCTTACCATTACCTGCCTCACATTATAGGAACTGCATACCATTTCAGGTTTCACTGTCTTTTGGGCATGTATGCTGGACCTTGATAATCAATATTTAATTGCCCATCCTTCCCCGCCTTGGATAAGAAGAACCTCCAAGGTGCTCAGTCCTTTTATCAGTAATCTTGTATCACGGAGAATTGTGATACTTTTCCTCATCCAAGTAGTTCTATGAGACCAAAGGTTGACCTGCCTGTACCAGAGATTTCTGGGTAGATCAATGCATGGTGTCCGTGAGCTTTGTAATGTACCACCATATTAGTCCTTAAACTATAATCAGACAACCGGTGTTCAACAACACATGTTTCAGTCTGTCCCATGTGTATTTTTTGTTCTTAATTTCTACTATTGAATTTCTGGGTTGTTAACATCAGGAAACGTCCATTACAACGCAGGCCTTACATCGCACTGCCTTTACAATGCAACTTTTACAACGCAGGTGTCTTTACATCACATGCCATTACAACGCATGCCATTACAACGCATGCCATTACAACACATGCCATTACAACGCATACCATCACAACGCATTATAAGGTTAGTAATGGAGAATTTTAAGTTTAGGGTGGGTGTGGGTTTTGGGGTAGTTGGGAATAGTAATGTTTACCCCTACGCTATCCAACACTTTCCCTACTGTTGCACTCTTTGAAGTGGGAAAAGTATTGTTTACCCCTACGCTATCCAACACTTTCCCTACTGTTGTACTCACTAGAGTGAAAATAGTAATTTGTACCCCTACGCTATCCAACACTTTCCCTACTGTTGCACTCACTGTGAGGGAATAGAACTTTTACCCCTATGCTATCCAACACTTACCGTACTGTTGCACTAAAAGTATTATGTGTTGCAATGGTAGGTGTTGTAATGGAAGGTGTTGTAATGGAATGCGTTGTAATGGTAGTTTTTAAAAATGTGTTGTAATGGTATGCGTTGTAAAATCATGCGATGTAATGGTAGTTGCGTTGTAAAAACTGCAATGTAAAAGCATACTTTGTAATTGTTTGCATTGTAACATCATATATTCTTAACATCAGGTCGCTCATTTTTATTGGACTTCTATTCACAATCTTTTTTTCAATTATCCTTGGGTCATTATCTTTGCTTGATTCCATGTTTATTTATGGTTTGGCTGTCATTTGTGTTTCATTTTTTGGAAGAGAGGGAGGGGCACAACATTTCCTCTTCCCCTCCCTCTGTGATTTACTTTCCCCTTTCCTGTTTCCACTATTCGTTTTCCTTTACAACATCACCTTTTTCATGTTCTCATGTTATATGCATCTAGGTGTTTCTCTTTTCCAAGCTTTTCTTTACTCTATTTATTTGAATTCTGACCTTCAACGAAGCTCGAAGCCCGTGGCACCCCTCGAGTTTCTCCACAACTGTGAATACTCGAATAACCCTACAGGCTTGCTCCTTTCTGCTCTTTTTGATTGGAGCGGGTTGGTCACATCATCTGCTGCGCTTCGATGGTGGTTTTGCCATTTAAAAGGATCGAAATAGAAGAACAGGAATCCGGGTGTTGAGAAGTATTGCTATTGTGAGTACCAAGCGGCGATCGTGAAACATTTTAAATTCCCCCTTTTTTTTATTCATTGATCATTCATGTTTTGTAGATGTTTATCACCTGGTTTTCTCTCACTTTTAAAGTTTTCCTTTCATTTTGAATCATCAAAGGCAGGAGTCACTGAATACAGCATAGCACGTTCATGCAGCCGCAAAACACAAGTAAGGCCATAGCAGAATATCGAGAAATGTAACATTTTAGTCAGAGATAAACGTTGTTATAGTAATTAAGGATTTTGCTTGAGGAAACTGCCATACCTCGATGAAGTACCGTGATGAAGTGGTTGAAGGGAACCCTAGGCCGAACATCTCCCCACCGTATGTTCCAGGGACATGTTCGTCTTTTAAATTTGGTGTATTCATTTGACAATTAACTCTACAGTCAGGTGCCCTGAGGCGCTGCGAAGCCAGGGTTCACGGATAGCTGTGGTCCCACATCATTCAAGAGAAAGATACCCAAGGGCAAGATGCTCACAAAGGAAGGGCAAAGCAAGTTCAAAAGGACCCTTCATGGGGCTTTTAGCATAAGTCCCTGCAGTCAAACGTTGCAGCCTTATTTACGAAACAAAACCTATATTAAAGGCTTATTATTTTGTGGCGATCACAAGCACATGGTCACTGAGGTTTGCCATGAGAATGGTTCAAATATCCTGACAGTAGATCCTTTGACACCGCCCCTGCTGCTAAACCGGGCACCGGGGGTTCTCATATCAAACTGAATCCCATCATATAATCCCAGCGCTGCAAACTGGGGAGAGCTAGGGAAACTCTTTGAAATATAGCTCAGACTTCAATCCAGATTCGGATACACCTCTGCAAGTTGGTACTGGAGTGGAGTTTTTGGTAGGCACCAGGAAAAATATGATGTTAGTGTAGTAAATATGCTTTACGAAGCGTAATCTGTGTGGACCCTGAAGCTTTCGAGAACCAAGATCATGGAATAACGTTATTTCCCAATTTCTGCCAAGTTCTTTCTTCTTGAAAGATGACATCTACTAAGGGTAATTTTTACGTTTTTTGTTTGGTGGGTCAAACATTTCCTATCCCTATGTCAAATGTGTCTCCCAGGACAGTTGAAGGCTTGTCTAGTGTCATGCACGAAGGCTGTGAGGTCATCAGTCAGGGGTCTCTCTTAAAACAGGAACATGGCCACCATCATTGGATGCCCAAGAAGAAATGCTGGAATCCGAAGCAGATGGCCAGTTTATTCCATCAGGCATTGAGGCGAGGGGCTGGAGACATTGTAGGCCATTTTTTAAAGGCAGAGCAAGCGTGTATGCTGCTTTCTCCAGCTCCTCGGGTTAAATACAGCAGCCTAGTGGATGCTTGAGGGGGGCAAGAGCGAGGAATGAGAGGCAGAGATGAGAGACGAGTGAAAGGAGCTGGCGGCTTTGAACAGAACTGGTTTGCTTCCTTTCTACAAAACCTTGCTAACTCCAAGAATTCCCTATTGCATTTCCCAGAGGGCCATAGCAAGAATCTCCTTGATCCCCACACCTTTTAATGTTTATCTTCACCCATTACCTGAACCAACAAAAATAAAAGGTATGACATCCAACTCTTTTTCCGTATACAGAAATAATGATGTGCTTGACTCCTGCAGGCCACCACTACATCATGTTGGATGATGATTGGTTATCAGTGAACACTATTAAAAGCACTCCAGACAAATGACAAGGAGCATACCGCGTATGCTCTAAAGCGAGCTATATTTATTATACACGGTATGCTCCTTTTCATGTGTCTGTTTTGGTATTGCATTGTCTGTGACTTCTAAGCAGTGTGGTCATGAAAGGTTGAGCATAGGTAGAACATACAATAATAGGACGACACACTAGTGCAATATCGAATCACCCGCACTGCCATCACTCAGCTTCTATTAAAAACACAATTAACATTAACCAAATCAAGAGATCTTTTCTTTTTTAAACTTGCCTTTATTAATGACATTGCATCGCATCACATAGCAGCATTCGTCATATGCATGTTGCAATATATGAATAGGTTTGTACCCATGACGATGTTCAACAATCTCCACTCACCTAGTGGCTTACTATGCATAGCAATGCACATTGATTGTTTTTTTTATGGATTAGTGACAAGCCAAAAGTTAAAAAAAAACGTAAATAAACTAAGAGCATGAAAAAGCCTCTGGCCGCAACTGGTGGTATTGGCCACCCCTTGTGCATTAGATGTCAGGTCGGCTGGGATTTCTGAGTTGGCGTTTATGTGAGAGGGTCATTCGCATTTCCTGCACAAGATACTGGTGGAGTGGTGGAAAGATCTTCAAAGCATTTATCTAGATCCTATGAACCTTTTTCATATTCACAAATGGCAAACCCCACAGGCCTATGGATTCTGGTCCAGTTTGGGAGATTTCTTTACTATGCTTAGCGTCCCATACACTGCCATGGACTCCCATTAACACAATGAAGACTGTGAACACTGCTTTTAATTCACTTTTCTCTATACAAAACACTGTGATCTAAATTTACAAAGTATTTATCCTTCATAATTTTTCATGCTTGGACCTTATGTTATTTACCTTTTCAGTATATTGCAATTGTGCACGTTGATTCCATCATGGCAAGCACCTTGAGCAGACAAAAAGTCTTGAACTCAGGTGTTGTCTAAGGTGAGCCAAGGTCACTTCGAAGAGAGTCCTGTATTGGCAGCTGGATAGAGGTTCTGTGGGGCCAAGCGAAAGCATTTCCAGCCTGTAGTTATCACCCCAGCGCTGCCGCCCATGCGGCTTTTGCCTGGGAATGAGAAGTATCTACCTACTTCTGAACCTTTAAGGGTTTGAGATCTCTATGTTTCTCGATAATTGCTTTCAGGTAAATATTCTATATACCTTGTCTTATGATTATTATATTTACACAAATATGTCTATAACCACCCAGTATAAACGGGCAAGATGTTGGTGCTTAATTTGTAGTAAAATACGTCCCCTGGCCCTTGTCAGGAGGCCCCTGCAGCTTTGACCACCCATTGCCCCTGCCAGCGGTGCCAAGGTCAATGCCTACGCAACTATTAGCCATAGCACTCTTACAATGGGATAATGCAGACTATTCCAGGCCCTCAAAGCTGTCTTTGGCGGCAGGAATTATTCGTTTTTATTGTATAATGAAGGAACATTGGAGCATATTATCAAGAACCGGCGTTAAAATTATCGCCGCTAAAGCGGCGATAATGGGCTTGATAATATGCCCTTGTGAATTACAATAGAAGCCCATGTTCTGGTGTGAACATGGGCTTCTATGGGAATTCTCAAGGGCATATTATCAAGCCCATTATCGCCGCTTTAGCGGCAGTTTCCTGCTGCTAAAGCGGCGATAATTTTAACACTGTTCTTGATAATATGCCCCATTGTTCTGCTTGTGTCAAAATTACTCAAACAGCGCCACCATGTGGTAATGTGGCAAACTGTCATAAATGCCGATGTTCACAACTAGGTGCCTGTGCCAAGCACCGGCAACCACTGGCTCAAATTAAGCACTGGTCTGACTCCCAGACCAGCTTTCACTCTACACACATCACTCAGTCTCTATTTATTGCCAACTGGAACACCCCTTAATTTAATAGTGGGCCAGCATGTGGTAGCAGCTCTCCCACTATACTACCTCCGATGCATCTGGCACAGTCCACCACAGCACCAGACAGACGTTAGAAACCAATTATCCACAGAACTGACCCAAACGTAATCTTGTAGCTTTCACATGAAGCTTGCATATATTACACACTATGACTCTTATATCTTATGAATATTCTCCATTGAATATCAGAGGTGGCACCCCTCAAAGCTCTACAATTGCACACATGTTCATTTGCACCCACTGCAGCCCACTCCCACGCATCATCATCACCTCTGGTTTCTGCTGCTCCAGATATGATGAGGATGACACAATTCACCCTAAAGTTGGAAAAACCAACTGACATAGACCTTTGAGCCCTCTGAACTTACCTGCTGGCAATTCAAAAACTGATAACTGACAACCATCACAGACTGAAAGCAGCAGGAACAGAAATCCTCTCGGTTGGACTGGTCAACCATAAAGACATTTGCCCAGAGCCCAAATGAACTTAGAGCCACTCAGTAAAATCGGAAGCTAGGGGGCCAGATTTATCAATGGATTGCGTTGCTGTTACATCATACAGGGTGTCACAAGGGCAACACAATCCTTAAGGCAGAATTACAAAACCACGCAAGGCCACCTTGTGTGGCCCTTCGCTGCGTTGCAAGTAAGGACTAACCCGAGGCAGCGCAAGTCGCTGGCTAACCTTATTACAAGGGTTGAGTGAGGGTGTTCCCAAGCATCCACCCATGTACTTTGGAGCATTCCCAGATTTACCAAGATTGGTAAACCTGGGAATGGGTCAAAACTGTACGCCTTCCCGCTAGAGGCGCAACAAGAATTACCTTTATTTCTCCTCGTTATTTCCTCATTCTAAGTGTGCCTGCATTCTGCAGCACTTTTAAAAAGAGGAAAACGCCTCTAAACGCCCCTTCCGGCACAAAAACAATCCTGCCTGCAATGCAGGCAGCCTTGCAACATGGCGCAAGTGTGCCTGCTTTGGCACTAGGCAGCCACTAGTGTGCCAGTGCAGAGCGTATCACGGAACATGCGACTCTGCACAGCAAGTTGTCTTGCTGCATTGCGCTGTGTCGAAGTTTGATAAATATGGCTGGCACTAATCGCTCAAATCAACCAGTGAATCAAATTGTAATTCCACTCTCTAAGGATG
This sequence comes from Triturus cristatus, assembly GCF_964204655.1. Taxonomy (NCBI): domain Eukaryota; kingdom Metazoa; phylum Chordata; class Amphibia; order Caudata; family Salamandridae; genus Triturus; species Triturus cristatus. The sequence goes on from NC_140590.1 coordinate 566,617,275, forward strand.
TCAACATTTATTTCCCCCTTTCAGGGGTTACCCCAGTACTTCCAGTCAACTTTCACATTTGGACAAGGCAACCACCATTACGCTAGCGCTTAGGCATTTTGCGCTTTAATTCCTGTAGAACTCGCGCCACTTTTGCCTATTTTAAAACCCCGTTTTGTTGCATTTGCTTTACTTATCTTTGTTTGATTAACCCCTGTTTTTAATCACCTCCGCATACCTGCACTATAAAACTGTCAGACACACCGTGGCTTCAGCGGGTTCCCAGCGCGGTGTTCCGGATACTTACCGCCATCTTGGGGGTAGGAAGGGACGTCTGGCGGGCGCCATTTTGGGTAGCGGTCTAGCAGTCAGGCCGACAGGCTAAACCTCTATTTCAACCAACCATGCAAGCGCGCACCGTGTGCGCGCAGCGGGCACGCCGTAATCGCGCCGGAGTCACGCCAGAGTCCAGCCCGTATGCGCCCGTCTGCGCCCGTCCGCGTTAAGGATGGGCTAGAGGACGGGCAAGGAGAGAAGGTATGTGGGCATAGTGTTGACAGACATGCAAGTTATATGTCTACATATCATGACTTAGTTGCCCACAGACCTCCACGGCTACCATGTCATTATTCTTGCCTCCCGGAGGCTTTTGTGGACTCTTCGTGCTGTGGCTGTTTCTCTAGAAACTGCACGTTGTCGATAGAGTGTGCCTCCAATTTTCGCCCTCCCATTAAATTGGTCTCCACCTCCAACATCACAATTGAAAGCGGTTTTCTTATTAATGCTAGATCGCTGGTGAAAAATAATATTGCTTTCAGTGAGTTTGTGTCTGTAAGGAAGCCTTCTTGGGTTTTTGTAACGGAAACCTGGGCCTCTGATTCCTCTGGCCCTGATCTGGTGGATGCCATTCCTGATGGTTATGCGCTAGCCAGGATGGACCGTGTGGGACGTAGAGGAGGAGGGCTGGGGATTCTTTATAAAATATCCCATACTTGTCGTATTACTTCTCTATCTGCCCCCTCAGATACCCTTCAGGCCCTACATTTTGTAATAATTTCTCCCCTTGCTGCCCCCTTTGTGGGCATATTGATTTATAGACCGCCAGGACCCAGAGCTGATTTCAGTCAGACTCTGCTCAATTTTTTAGAACCTTACTTTGGCTGTGCTCAGCTGACGGTTTTGGGTGATCTAAATTTTCATCTCGAAAACCTAGATTCTAGGGAAACTCTTTCCCTTTTGGATTCGCTGTCCGCCTTCAGCAATTGGTTAAAAACCCTACCCATCAGGCAGGTCACATCCTGGATGGGGTATTCTCAAATGATCCTAGGTTATCGACAGACCTGCCTATTCCGTTGGTTTGGTCTGATCATCTAGCTGTCCCTCTGGAGCTTCAGGCCTCTCCTGCAGATACTAGGCTGAGTGCTCCCAGCAGAAAAGAACCTAAGCGAAATTATAGGATGATTTCCAATGACACCCTGGCCCCTTTAATTTCTAATAGCGCAATTGCCACAGAGAGGGATGTTAGTACGGCGGCACTTGAACTGACTTCTTCCATCACCAGGGCAGTGGATCTGTTGGCCCCTGTCTCTCTGCGTTACGCTGCCAGGAAGAGACATTCGGCACCCTGGTTCTCAGAGTCTCTGAGACTGTTAAGGCAGGGTTGCAGGAAGCAGGAGAGGTTGTGGAGGGTGAGTTGGGACATTCAAGAGAGGGAAAAGCACAAACTTCTTCTTAAAGGGTATAAGGCTGAGGTTATTAAAGAAAAGCAGGAGTACTTTTCTAAGCTGACTACCGCCCTTTCCTCCCCCAGAGATCTCTTTAGAATTGTAGACTCTCTGTGTACCCTGCAAATGCCCGACCCTATTGTTAGTTCCCAAGATCTTTGTGAAAAGATCGCCCAATTTTTCCACTCTAAAATAGTCGACATCTATTCTGCCCTTGAATTGCAAAGGGCATCTCTGCTTCCCCCTCCCACCTTGGTCACTTCCCCCATAGGAAGTGGAAACTCGGCCTCCTCTGCGAGCCTGTCTAGCTTTCCCCTGCTTTCCCTACATCAACTGGACTTGCTTCTGAGTAAGACTAGGTCGGGGTCCCCTTTGGACCCATGCCCTCTTAAAGTTCTTAAGGATTGCAGGGAAACCTTATTGCCCCCGCTTTTGGACATTATGAACCGGGCGATGCAGGAGGGCATTTTTCCTACCCCGTGGAAGAGTGCCGTGGTTAAGCCTCTTCTTAAGAAGCCAACTCTGGACCCTGAAATCCTTAAGAATTTTTGCCCCATCTCATTGCTCCCGGTACCAGCAAAGATGCTGGAGACTCATCTAAATGAGCATCTGGCGGCTTTCCTGGATATTTCGGGTCTCCTGGATCAGTCCCAGCATGGCTTCCGGAGGTTCCACAGTACGGAGTCGGCTCTCACGGTAGTGCTAAATAACATCCGCACTGAGGTCGACCAGGGCCATACTACTCTTCTGGTCCTGTTAGACCTGACAGCCGCCTTTGACACCCTATACCCCTCGATTTTAACATCTCGTCTTAGGGAGATAGCGGTGGAAGGCTCGGCTTTGAGCCTCCTGGCCTCCTTCCTTGACCAGAGGGAACAGAGGGTCAAATTGGGCGAGTATCTATCTCCATCCTTACCTGTACCATGTGGGGTTCCACAGGGGTCGGCTTTAAGTCCGAGCCTCTTTAATATCTATGTGGCCCCACTTGCCAGGTTAATAAGATCTTACGGGATGGAGGTGGTTTCTTACGCTGATGACACCCAGATTATGGTGTCCCTCTCCCACTCGGGCAATACCTCTGCTCTCAGCTTCAGGAACTGCATGGAGGCAGTTTCTCAGTGGATGATTTATAACTCACTGAACCTGAATGGGGAAAAATCTGAGGTTCTTGTTTTTGGTGGGAAGAGGGACATTTGGTCTTCTGAGTGGTGGCCCCCTGCCTTGGGAGCGTGTCCCATACCTACGGACTGTGCTCGTAACCTGGGAGTTATGATCGACCCCGTTCTCTCTATGGCTCAGCAGGTAAATAGGACGGTTGCCACCTGTTGGGGCATCATCAAGATCCTTAGGAAAATTAAACACTATCTAGCTCCACAGGCTCGCAAACAGATTGTGGTTGCATTGGTTGCCTCACGCCTTGACTATTGCAACGCTCTCTATGCCGGTATAGATAAAGGTCTCGTGCAACGTTTGCAAACTGCCCAGAATGCGGCAGCCAAATTTGTGCTTGATGCCCCCAGGCTCTTTTCTGCTACAGCTGCTAGGAAGAGTTTGCATTGGCTACCGATCCACGCCAGGATTACCTTTAAGACCCTTTGCCTGACTTACGGGGCGTTATCCGGCTTTGGGGCTGGAGGGGTTAAGGACTTGTTGGTACCTTATGTCCCTTGCAGAAACCTCCGCTCCTTGAGAAAAAGCCTGTTATCAGTGCCCCGATTTCGGAGAGTTAAATGGGGAGGAAGGGCTTTTTCGTTTTTGGCCCCTAAACTGTGGAACACCCTTCCCATTGAAATCAAAACTCAACATTCTATCCTAATGTTCAGGAAGGCATTAAAGACATGGCTCTTTGCCAAGGCATATCCACAATTTGGTTCCTGGTCTATTCGATTTTTATTTGTTAGGCGCCTTGATGCCTTTGGGCTTAGTTGCGCGTTATAAGTCTTCTTTCATTCATTCATTCATTCATTCATTCATTCATTCATTCATTCATTCATTCATTCATTCATTCATTCATTCACATTAGCACTGTCCTGGCAGGACGATGCCAATGGTATGTACCTGTGGCATCCTGCCTACATTCTCTGGTGGCTCCTGCGGATCCAGAATACAGTCAACAGGGTCCCCTTCCAACTCCGACCTTGGGACCTCAGCTTTCATGCTTTATGAGCACAGGGCTGACAACCAGTAGCCAGTTTACCTCACTGAATACATCTATTTAAACTATGCCATTGCAAACTCGTGTTGGGAGGTCTTACCATATCGAATACAGGCCTGGTTGGCAAAGCTGTGCCTGCATCCTGTTATTCCACTTGCCATCAAGCACCACAGAGTAACGTGTAAATGCTACTATAATGCCAGTAGAAGTGGTAAGTAGATACCTGATAATACTCAGTGAATATAATGTGTGCTTAGGGGGTGGGTAACTTTGGAGCTTTGACCTGGGATTTTCGGGCAGTTTGGTACAGTCTAGGGTAATTTGCAGACATTTCACTGTGCAAACACCAACTCACACTCAACACTGATGTCTTTCCCACAGTGATTGCTGCTTGTTTTTAAATGGGGGTGCCTCCCTGTGCCTCCGCTCCCTTTCCCACCCTGCCAACGGCATTTTGCCACCTACAGCTGCAGCACAGTTTTTAGGCGGTGCAGTGCAGGCGGCGCAATGCCCATCAGCAAGAATGAAGCCCCTCAAAGTCTGCATACTGTCCTGGGCAGCGGGGGCATAATTGGCTAAAGCTTAAAGGGGGTGGGGCTAGATGGCTTAGGAAGGAACTGTCTAGGTGACATGCTGATCTTTGGTAAGTTACAGCAAGTTGGCTACCACGTTGTTACTGGCGAGTTTTTAGGTCAAGCAGATTAGGTTTGGACCGGCGGTAGGAAGCGTCATGGCCTGCAAGGAGAGTTGGGCTGTGGTTGAAGCACTGCTAATGCTGAGATAGGACCTACTGAGGGCAGGTATGTTGAACCAAGCATGGGTACCTATGTCAGCAAGCCTGTGCATTGCGGCTGCAGTTTTGGTCTGCTCACCACCCAAAAGAATAATTAAGAAGGCAGAAAGTGTGGTGGGCAGAGTTTTGTGGGGATGAGGTGGGGGCAGAACACCTGTCGATGTTGGAGAGACCTCAGAGGGCAGAGCAGTGTTCAATTTGTAAAAATGTAAGTGACAGGGCCCCTCTCGGGAGGCCACTGCAGTCTGCACCACCCACTGCCCACCAGCGTTACCAGTTACAGGACCAAGACAACTGCAAACCATCGCACTGGTGTGAGCATCAGGTATTATTTAATCTGATAGAGGTTTCTAGCTGCAGATTCCATACCTTAGAATTATCCCCAGGCATCATACTGTACCCGGAAATGCTAAAGTGAGCAGTAACTATGCACGCTGGTAGGTGGCGTCATTTAGCTCCGTGTGGCGTTATCGGTGTCGTCTGCGCCAGAAGTGACATTTGTGGTGCCTATATAGGTGCCACAACTGGGCGCTGACATCAGTTCTTTTTTTTTACACACCAGTCAGCGCAGAACCAGAGAAGAGCTACCTCTTAGTCAATTTTTGACTAACTTTTTTTGACATTTTGTCGAAGTCTTTTTGAGGTTTACTTCCTGGTGTGGCAGGGATGTCATCAAAGAAGGCTGGCTTGAAGCCCTGCAGCACCTGTCACAGCTCGATGTCGGTGACAGACTCATACCCGGTATGAATGTGGTGCCTTGAGCACGACCAAGATCTGCAGGCCTGTCCTGATTGCCACACCATGAACCCAAAGGCCTTGAGGGACCGGTCCCTCAAACTCCTGTTGACTCGACATACGGCACCATCATGATCCAGATCCCTGTCGCGAGGAAGGCCCAAGGAGCGATAGTGGAGTCCAAAATCCTCGTCCCACTTGAAGTCATTGGGCAATTTGGGTGAGTCCCAGAAGCGTTCTTCGACTTCTACTCATCCGTGGGCCAATGTGATGAGGGAGTGTCAACATTTAAGGCCTGGCTCCGTGGTAGAGCCAGTGCCTGGGCCATCTCCGTGCCTCTCCGAGTTTCCAGGAGCCAGAGTGACCCCAGGCCAATTAAAAGTTTTATGAGGCTATGTACCTCATATTTGGGCAACCCGTTCCCCATGGCATGCCATCGAGCCCTGCAGGTTTGGAAAGGGCCCCTACTGGGTCAATACCAGCAGCTCCGTGACCAGTCAGGCCCCTTAAACCCACAGATGGAACCAGACAGGCTCTGGTCATGCCACCTCAACCTTTCGTGGTGCCGATGCTGATGCTCCCAGTGCCGCCGGCGTCACTATCCCCATTCTGATCCCCAACTCCAACACATACCCAGAGGGGCACCATCCGTCGCAGGTGCTGACTGGAATCATGCCTTCCAGACCAGAGCCTGAGCCCTATTGTTATGGACTAGGACTTGGGCAGGAGTGGGAGGGGTGGCTGGACTCTGAAGAATGCCAGGCTTAAGACACAAACATGGACTAATATGAGGATTTGACAGACGCCAGCAGACTGGATACCTCTCCAGATACCAGCATACTTTCTCCCACTACCATGGCTATGAGGAGGGAGTGTCACGTACAATGGTGGTGAAAAGGGTGGCAGAGGTCCTGGACCTTAGCTTGCCCCCTGTGGCAGTCAAGATGAATGTCTTGACAGAAGTGCTTCAGCCAGAAGTGCCCCGCTCAGCGCTTACTGATGTCCTGCTTGGGACCTGGTCCAAGCCCAACACAGGGAGTCCTGTGAATAGGACAATTGTACGCCACCACCGCCTCCTTTCAGGGGACCCCCAACATCCTCACACAACACCACACCCCGAGACCTTTGTAGTCTAACCCTCCACTGAGCACATAAATCCTGGCTCCTTCCCAAACGCACCACCAGATCAAGAATCCAAGAGGGTGGACATCTTGGAAAAGAAGATCTTTTCTTCCACCAGTCTGGCATGGAGGTCCATGAAAACCACATGCCTTTTGTGGTTCGAGATGTGCCGACAACACTTCGGGAGGAGGATGCTCTATCAGGCTGTTGGGGACGGGAGGGAAACAGCTAAGTTCACCATCAAATGTGGACTGGATGCCACCGACTCTCTGGGCAGAGCAATTTCATTCACAATGGCATTACGGCGTTACACCTAGTTGAGGACAACTGGTTTCTCTCGGGATGCCAAACATGAATTATGGACGTACCCTTTGATGGCTCCCGTCTCTTCGGTGGCAAGGCAGATTCAGCACTGGAGTGTTTAAGGATAGCAAGGCTACAGCCAGGTCCTTTGGTATTTCCATGGTGTTAGACCTGGCACCATTGGCGTGGGTCTCCCTTCCATTTTTTGCTGTTGACTCCTGTGCTTTTGCTATATGTTTCGGTGGTCTAGATGCTTTGGGCACTGTGGCACTGCTATTCAGTGCCACAGTGCAAGTGCTCCCTATTGTAAATTGTTGTAATGGATTAGTGACTTCATGATTGGCTTATTTGGTTTACTTGTCAGACCCTAGTACAGTGCACCATGTGTGCCCAGGGCTTGTAAATCAAATGCTTCTGGTGGGCTTGCAGCACTTATTGTGCCACCCACTGGAGCAGCTTGTAACCTGTGGCTCAGGCCTGCCATTGCAGAGCCTGTGTACAGCCTAGTGCTGCAATGTTGACTTGGTAAGTCCACCCACTTGCCAGTCCCCAAACCTTCCCATTTCTACATGTAAGCCACCCCTAAGGTAGGCCAAATGGCAGGGTGCATTGTATGTAAAAGGTAGGACATGCCCTGATGTGTGTGGCATGTCCTGACAGTGAATTAGAGCAATTTTCGTTTTTCACTATTGCAAGGCTACCTGTCCCCATAGGCCAGAATGGGCAGTTTGAATATAACACCTTATAATCATAATTGACCCAGGGAACATGGTTGAAAAACAAATTTAGTATGCCTGAACTCAGAATGATAAAATACATATTTTAGTGAAGTTGGTTTCAACATTCTGTGTTTGAAAATACCACTTTTAGAAAGTAGGTATTTTCTTGCCTAACCATCCAAGCCTGCCTCTGCTAGGTTGTGTATTCCATGTCTGGTTTGTGAGTGACAGGGGCTGGGGTGGCTCCAGGAGACAGGGTGAGTCAGCACAAGGCTGAATAGGCCTATCTGCATGAGGAGTGGTGGGAGGAGTAGCACCTGGGCCTGAATAGGGCTCTGCCTGCCTTCCACAATGCTGGCTCCACCTGACGTGGTGCATCTGATGACCCTGGCCCACACTGGCAAAGGAAGAAGTTGTGCAATGGCAGAATGCACCCATAACTAGTTTGAACTAGGTACAGACACTCTCTGCCTTCAGAGACAAAGGATTTGTGGATATAAAAAGGGGGACCCAGACCCCAGAACTTTAGATCACTTCTGGGAACCAAGACGAACCTTTGCTGAGGAGAAGAAACAGGAAGCTGAAGGAGGAGACTACCCCTGTGCTGTGTCTTTGGGGGTTGGCCTGCTGTCGTTGCTTCATTGCCAAAGAAAGGAGAAGAGGACTGAGTGTGCTTTTCATCATCTTGTAGAAGATCACCAAGGGCTTGAACTTTGAGCTTGCCTGCTGCCTGAAGTCTCAGGGATACAAGACTTCACCACCAGCTCCCCCCTTGCTGGGAACTGAAGTGCCTGCTGGGCCTTCTGAGAGACTGCGTGTAGCTGGGAGCTGGAAGCATGACAACGACGAGAAGCATGTCGCCCCCACAGCAGTTGCCGTTGCATCGCCGAGGAAGCATGCCGCCGCTGTCGCTGTCGACATCGTATCACCAAAGCGCGTCGCATCACCGGAGAAGCATGCCGCCGCCGCAGAGGTTGCCGTCGCATCACCGGAGAAATGCGTCGCAGGGCCTGTCGCGGCTCAGAAGATGATTCACGAGAAAGATGGCTGGGTAACAGTTGCGCAGAATTGTGTAATAGTAAAGCAATTCAAATATTAAATAGCTCAAAAGGATATGGTAACGGCCATCCAACATATACCAGATGGAATAGAAATTCTACATAATTTAAACATATACACTGAATATATCCTGAGCGTAGTCAACAGTAATTAAGAGTCCTTAATGAGTCAACATTGAAGAGGTCTTCTTTTATCTTCTTTTATTTCAGATCAACTTTTCAAACAGAACTAGCTGCCAACACGTGTTTTGTCTTGTGTGGTGTAAGCCACAGACTTCATCAGGGCTAGAAATCATAACATATATGTGTATTACGACAAGTTATTCATAATATACCATATACAGAATCCAAAAACAGCAAACAAAGTCAAAACAAGATAAAGAACACACATGAAAGGATGTCAACGGAGTAGGGAGAGGAGCAAAGAGTCAGAAACGCCAATAGTGAAAAGAAAGGATCCTTTTTGATCTTTTTTCTGTGGTGTAAACTTCATTATATGAATAATAAAAATAATTCGAACTAATTTAATTTAAATAGAAACGTATGTGATAAGTGGAAAAATTGTGACCAACCAAGAAAGACAAAAGGAGAGAACAGAAGGGAAATAAATAACCAATTAGAAAAAGGGAAGAGAAAACGTGATAGTAAAATGCAAACGACTCTTAAAACTCCCACGATGAACAAGAAACAAAGAAAACACGCACAAGTGTAGAAATGTGAAGTGAAGAAATACGGTGAAAGGAGCCAAAAGGAGCGACTCACCGAATGCTATAATGATCCAAACGAAATTGGAAAGTCAAGGCGTGACAGCTAAGTAAAGGTCCAAAATTCTAAAGAACAAAAAACCAGGACTGTAATAATAAGCGTGGGAGTGTCCCACACTAAGGATGAGTCTAATAAAAATATACTCACTTATCGTTATCCTGTGACGAGAGAGAAAAGTATTATGGCCTCTCCACTATTCTTTATTTTTCCTGAAAAACAGCAGGTTTCTCGTTTGTAAAAAACAAATCGTAACATCAGAAATAGAAGTGACATTATGTCCTAAAATTCACATGCTAAATCGTCAGCAAAAAACCTGGAGCTGAAACAAATTGACTATTTAACATAGTAAGAGCGTTCAGATTAACTCTTGAGTATTAACGCTCAAAAAAGGAAACCCGCAAGTTGAATAATAAGATAAACCGCATCCAGACAAAAAAACAGTAAAGCACTGATGTCCTAATACTAAATAAAATGTAAATCGACATTTAATATCGGTAGATGTAAAGTCGTTTGCTAATAAATATACAAGTATAATAAGCATGTGGAGATGCTTGACAGTGTCATGTCTAATATTCTTTAAGTTTATATTAATAGGGAAATGTAACCCCTTCGCCGCGGGGGTAATTCCCCCACGGCGCAGGGGGGACGGCGGCAGTGGAGCTGTGCTCGTGACGAGCCCAGCTCGTCATGAGGCACAGTGGAGCTGTGCTCATGACGAGCTGAGCTCGTCATGACTCCGCCCACTGATTGATTCTCCCGCACAGGCGGGGAATCAATTGCGCGTGGGAGTGGCGCGACCGTTGTGACGAGCCCAGCTCGTCATGAGCATAGCTCCACTGTGCCTCATGACGAGCTGGGCTCGTCATGAGCATGGAAGCAGTTAAGGAGAAACACAAAAGAATAAAAAGGCCCAGAAAGCATATCCGAAGTCTAAATACTTAGAGGACAAAACAAAATTACGAATATCGTGGCATATCAACAAACTGAGAAAATAACCACCAAAGCTCACCATAAGTAACGGCATCGCATGTAGCAACTAAGGAAAAGTGGCGTCTATTGTCGGCGCCATGTTAGTTCTGACTATACAATGTGCTGCCATCCTAAAAGAAGGACTAGGTTTACCTATATCCCGATAAGGCAAAAACAACCGCCATCTTGGAGTGGGGAAAAGTAACGATACGAAGAACCGGGATATTATCAAGTTATATAAAAAAAATCCCGATAAATCTATTGCGGTGTGAGTGCATAGAGAAAAATATCAAACAAAGAAACATAGTCCATAGAAATAGAACCACCGGTGATAAAGTAAGCGAAAACGGGAAAACATAAGTTTAGAAAAAAGAAATGTGAAGTGGATGTTGTTCACTGTAATCCAATAATTACATACATTAAATTATGTGTTTGACACTACTCGTTATAACCCTGGATTTAATTACATGATAAAAAACTTGATATATCATCTATTAATTAATCCCATATTATCATGATATATCTAGGCAACGCTTCACAGTGTCTTATTAAAAACATAACGGTCCAAATATTAATAAGCAATTCCAAAGCAAATAAATATTTCATTAGCATTACAAAGTGACGGTCCAAATATTAATGAACAGTACCAAAATGAATGAACATTTCATTAGCAGAACAAGGTGATCAAATATAAATCACTGAATAGATTTAAATACAAAAACACGTATAAAAGAACACGATATGAGCAGAACAAATTGCAATATATCCGGAAGTCGAAGAATAATAACAGTCTCATTTGTTGGTTAACAGACAAAACATATTAGAAAACGGTCGCAATTGCAAGACTTACAGAATTTTTACATCTCTGTAAAGAATGAGGAAATATTTAATGTGTAAACAAAAAGTCTATATAAAGACTCTATAATGGATTAAACAGAAAAAAAACAAAAGTTACTAACGTAGCGTAACGGGTGCTCTCATAAACTTGTGAAGGGAAATAACTTGAAGTTATTGGAAGTCCATATCATTCAAAAATGTTGACATCAGAATTAGTATGTTCCTGATTACAGTACAGACAATTGTCCCCATTATCATGGTACGAAAAAACAGAACATCTCATAGGTGTATATGTATAGCCAGTGTAGATAGTGGTCTGATTCAGTAACTTCACAGATATACATGTAATAACAGTGCATAAAAAGATAAAGGCAAGAGTATCAATTTTCTAATTCCCTAGGAAATACTGTAACTCGTTATCGATATTCAAACCCCTATCGACTGCATGTAGCTAGAGAATCCAATGCGCCTCCTTCTGTCTTAGCCTCAATTCGCGATTGCCACCGCATGGTTCAGGTAAAATAGTTTCAATCCCATTAAAAGTAAAGGAAAGATGGACCCCTTGAGCACTGCATTCTATTGCATGTATCACTATAGGATATCTAATGTCCCTATTTTTCAGAGCCCTGAAATGTTCTGCGATACGTTCTCTAAGTCTTCTAATAGTGCTCCCGATATAAATTTTGTTACATTTACAGATAACCACATATATAACATAAGTAGTGTTACAATCTATATGGGTATTTATCTGAAATCTCTTGGAGCCATTGTAACTAAAATTCTGTATACCATGTATGGTTAACCTACAAAGACTGCAATTACCAACACTTAAAGGAGCCCCTATTAAGTCTATGCAGCCATGAGAGGTTTTCTGTTTGTAATTTTAGGTAGATAGGACTAATATTTCTGATAGTCATACCCCTACGGTAAGTAATGGATGGATGATTCTCTATGTATGGTTGTAAAGTTGGATCAGCAGTAAGCATAAACCAATATCTTTTCAGAATCTGGTATATTTTAGAAGAACTAGGATGATAGCTAGTGATAATTCTTACCGGATTCTTCTGCTCTTTGAATGTCCTGTTTTTTGATTGTAGAGTATCCTTCCTAGTTAGTTTAAGTGCTCTAGCTTTAGCTCTAGTAACAATCTCTTGTCCATAACCTCGTGTTATGAATCTATTCTCACTGTCCCCTATACATCGAATAAAATCAGAGTCCTCACTACAATTACGCCGGGCTCTGTATAATTCCCCAAACGGTATCGCATGGACTTGTGATCTCGGATGAGCACTGTTTGAGTGTAATACTGAATTACATGAAGTTCCTTTTCTATATAATTTGCTACAGAGCCTACCTTGATTAAAATATAGTGTCAGATCTAAAAATACAATGCTCTCATGACTGTAGGTTATTGTGAAAGACATGTTAAAAGAATTGTTATTTAGATGTGCAAACATTTTTTAAAGTTCAACCTCCCCTCCTGTCCAAATGAACAGAAGGTCATCAATGTATCTTCCATAGTAGCAAATGTGTTGATGCCATTGTGCACCACCAGGGCCCCAGATCTGCACCGTCTCAAGCCACCCCATAAAGAGACAGGCAAACAACAGCGCAAATCTGGAACCCATGGCGGTTCCGCACGTTTGTTTGTACCATTGGCCATTGAATGAAAAAACATTGTGCTCAAGTATTAGTCTTGACATAGTCCATAGCATCTCCGTGTGTTCCAATAATTCTACTAGTCTTTTGTAAAGAAAGTATCGTAAGGCATTTAAACCATGTTCAAGACTTATGTTTGTATATAAAGAAACAACGTCCATTGTCACTAACATCATTTCTGGTTCCCAAATAAAGTCATTTAAGATATTGAGAACATGTTTGGTGTCTTTTATATAGGAAGGTAAATTTGTGACGTATGGTTGTAAAAACACGTCTACAAATTCTGCAAGTTTTTCTGTAGGACCACCTATCCCTGATACAATGGGTCTCCCAGGGGGGGATTTAGCATCCTTATGAACCTTTGGTATGGCATAAAGGCAAGGAAAACGAGGTCGGTTAACAGTTAAGTATTTATGTTCATCATCACTGATGATGCCTTCAGAGTGCCATTTATAAAGATGTCGATTGATGGTGTTAACAATTTCAAAGATTGGATTATGTGGCAGTTCTATATACCAGTCCGTATTATTCAATTGACTCAAAACCTCAGCATCATACTTATTTTTATCCATTAAAACAACATTCCCTTCCTTATCAGCTTCTTTATTGATAAGGGAGTTATCATCACCCAAGGTCTTAAGTGCAATCTTTTCTTTATATGTTAAGTTGTTTTTATAGTTTGACGGCTTAGTTTTCTTCAGTTTCTCTTCCAGGATGTCTAGCTCCCTATTTACACTTTTATAGAAGGCATCTATATTGTTGCCACTTGATAACTGTGGTGTCCATCTGGACTTTTCTTTAAGTCCACTGCTTATACTTTTATCAGTACAGCAGTCTAAATCTTGCAGTACTTGATGCAATGTAATTGGGTCACTATCACTCTCTGTAATGGAGAGTAACATCCTGGTATCATGTATGTCCTGTATTGAAACATTACTACACACTTTGTTTGAAGGTGGAACTTTATTAACAATAGTAGTGGCAAAAAAAAAATTCTTAATTTTCAGTTGTCTTACAAACTTGTAGACATCAATTCTCACATCATTAATATCACATTTCATAGTAGGACAAAAATTCATCCCTTTCTTAAGGACAGATAACATGTCATTAGTCAAGCTCCTACTAGAAAGATTGATAATTTGTATATCATCATTGGGGTCTATCTCTTTTGATTGGCTTTCCATGAACGTGTGTGGTATCGTTCCCTTTCGCCTACAATTGCGTCCACCCCTTTTTCCTCTCTTGGTCCTCCTGCTGTGTCCACTCTCTGATCTCTCTGTCTCGAATTCCCCATACGTATTCTCAGAAATATGATTAGTCCTAGCTACCCAAAATTACAAACACAACACCTCTCATGGCTGCATAGACTTAATAGGGGCTACTTTAAGTGTGGTAATTGCAGTCTTTGTAGGTTAACCATACATGGTATACAGAATTTTAGTTACAAAGGCTCCACGAGATTTCAGATAAATACCCATATAGATTGTAACACTACTTATGTTATATATGTGGTTATCTGTAAATGTAACAACATTTATATCGGGAGCACTATTAAGAGACTTAGAGAACGTATCGCAGAACATTTCAGGCCTCTGAAAAATAGGGACATTAGATATCCTATAGTGATAAATGCAATGGAATGCAGTGCTCAAGGGGACCATCTTTCCTTTACTTTTCATGGGATTGAAACTATTTTACCTGAACTAAGAGGTGGCAATCGCGAATTGAGGCTAAGGCAGAAGGAGGCGCGTTGGATTCTCCAGCTACATGCAGTCAATAGGGCTTTGAATATCGATAACGAGTTACAGTATTTCCTAGGGTATTAGGAAATCGATACTCTTGCCTTTATCTTTTTATGCACTGTTATTACATGTATATCTGTGAAGTTACTGAATCAGACTACTATCTACACTGGCTATACATATACACCTATGAGATGTTCTGTTTTTTCGTACCATGATAATGGGGACAATTGTCTGTACTGTAATCAGGGACATACTAATTTTGATGTCAACATTTTTGAATGATATGGGCTTCCACTAACTTCAAGATATTTCCCTTCACAAGTTTATGAGAGCACCCGTTACGCTACGTTAGTAACTTTTGTTTTTTTCTGTTTAATCCATTGTAAATAGAGTCTTTATATAGACTTTTTGTTTACACATTAAATATTTCCTCATTCTTTACAGAGATATAAAAATTCTGTAAGTCTTGCGATTGCTACCGTTTTCTAATATGTTTTGTCTGTTAACCAACAAATGAGACTGTTATTATTCTTCGACTTCCTGCTATATTGCAATTTGTTCTGCTCATATCGTGTTCTTTTATACGTGTTTTTGTATTTCAATCTATTCAGTGATTTATATTTGATCACCTTGTGCTGCTAATGAAATGTTCATTCACTTTGGTAGTGTTCATTAATATTTGGACCGTCACTTTGTGATGCTAATAAAATATTTATTTATTTTGGTATTACTTATTAATATTTGGACCGTTATATTTTTAATTAGACACTGAGAAGCGTTGCCTAGATATATCATGATAATATGGGATTAATTAATAGATGATATATCAAGTTTTTTATCATGTAATTAAATCCAGTGTTATAACAAGTAATGTCAAACACATCATTTAATGTATGTAATTATTGGAATACAGTGAACAAAATCCACTTCACATGTTTTCTTTTTTCTAAACTTATTTTTTCACGTTTTCGCTTACTTTATCACCGGTGGTTCTATTTCTATGGGCTATGTTTCTTTGTTGGATATTTTTCTCTATGCACTCACACCGCAATAGATTTATCGGGATTTTTTAATATATAGCTGTTAACTTGATAATATCCCCATTCTTCGTATCGTTACTTTTCCCCACTCCAAGATGGCGGTTGTTTTTGCCTTATCGGGATATTGGTAAACCTAGTCCTTCTTTTAGGATGGCAGCACATTGTACTACTTATAGTTAGAACTAATATGGCGCCGACGCTAGACGCCACTTTTCCTTTGTTGCTACATGCGATGCCGTTACTTATGGTGAGCGTCGGTGGTTATTTTCTCAGTTTGTTGATATGCCACGATATTCGCAATTTTGTTTTGTCTACTAAGTATTTAGACTTCGGATATGCTTTCTGGCCCTTTTTATTCTTTTGTGTTTCTCCTTAAATTTCCCTATTAATATAAACTTAAAGAATATTAGACATTACATTGTCAAGAATCTCCATATGCTTATTATTCTTGTATATTTATTAGCAAACGACTTTACATCTACAGATATTAAATGTCGATTTACATTTTATTTAGAATCAGGACATAAGTACTTTACTGATTTTTTGTCTGGATGTGGTTTATCTTATTATTCAACTTGCGGGTTTCCTTTTTTGAGCGTTAATACTCGAGAGTTAGTCTGAACGCTCTTACTATGTTAAATAGTCCATTTGTTTCAGCTCCAGGTTTTTTGCCGACGATTTAGCATATGAATTTTAGGACGTAATGTCACATCTATTTCTGATGTTACGTTTTGTTTTTTACAAACGAGAAACCTGCTGTTTTTCAGGAAAAATAAAGAATAGTGGAGAGGCCATACTACTGTTCTCTCTTGTCACAGGATAACGATAAGTGAGTATTTTTTGATCAGACTCATCCTTAGTGTGGGACTCTCTCACGCTTATTATTACAGTCCTGGTTTTTTGAATTTTGGATCTTTACTTAGCTGTCACGCCTTGACTTTCCAATTTCGTTTGGATCATTATAGCATTTGGTGAGTCGCTCCTTTTGGCTCCTTTCACCGTATTTCTTCACTTCACATTTCTACACTTGTGCGTGTTTTCTTTGTTTCTTGTTCATCGTGGGAGTTTTAAGAGTCGTTTGCATTTTACTATCACGTTTTCTCTTCCCTTTTTCTAATTGGTTATTTATTTCCCTTCTGTTCTCTCCTTTTGTCTTTCTTGGTTGGTCACAATTTTTCCACTTATCACATACGTTTCTATTTAAATTAAATTAGTTCAAATTATTTTTATTATTCATATAATGAAGTTTACACCACAGAATAAAGATCAAAAAGGATCCTTTCTTTTCACTATTGGCGTTTCTGACTCTTTGCCCCTCTCCCTACTCCTTTGACATCCTTTCATGTGTGTTCTTTATCTTGTTTTGACTTTGTTTGCTGATTTTGGATTCTGTATATGGTATATTATGAATAACTTGTCGTAATACACATATATGTTATGATTTCTAGCCCTGATGAAGTCTGTGGCTTACACCACACAAGACGAAACACGTGTTGGCAGCTAGTTCTGTTTGAAAAGTTGATCTGAAATAAAAGAAGATAAAAGAAGACCTCTTCAATGTTGCGGCTCAGAAGATCACCGAGTCGCCGCTCGGCCACTGGGCGTGCACACATCACATCTACGTTGTCGCATCTTAACCAAGATGCCATTTTGTCGCATTGTACCGGAGAGCAGTAAGAAACCAACGCATCACCTCCCCACACAGTAAGGAAGCGAGCATCAACTCCCCTGTACAGCAGTAAGGAACAGACGCATCCCCTCCCCTGAGTGTGAGGAACCGACGCATCACCTTCCCTGAGACCCTTTTGTTTGTTTTGCATTACTCATCCAAGGCACTTTGAGAGTAAAGTGTCCCAAGGCTATTTCCTACCCTTTTTAAGTCTATTTTTGATTACAATATTGTGGATATTTGTTGTTGGTCTTGTTTTAAGTCTAGTAAAGATTACTTATTTTTCTAAACCTGTGTGGTGTCCATCTGTAGTATTTTCACTGTATTACTGTATGTGTTCACAAATGCTTTGCACACTGCCTCTGAGATAAGCATGCCTGCTCGTGCCAAGCTACCAAGGGGTTGAGCAGGGGTTATTTTAGGAGTGTAGCCCCTTATCCTGACGAGACGCAAGTGTCCCTATTTGGACAAAGGTGCAAACCATTTCAAACAAGAGACCCCCTAATCTAATACATGGCCCCTGATCACATCTAATCTGCTTTTTACTCATTTCGTGCCACAGGAGGGGCTTCCAGCCTCATCTATACCCACCCAGCCACAGTGGTGCACAAGCTTTCCAACCTCTGCATGCCCAAGGACACATCACCTACAGACCCTGTGGATTGGGCAGCCAGAGAGCAGGCCAGTCCACCACCCCTCCAGCAGCTGCAGCCTCCAAACCTTGATAATCTGTCCCCTTACCACCATGGGCACCCAGTGGGGGGCAGGACCCACTGTCGCCTTCTCCACAGGTGGCCTATATCATCAGACCAGCAGGTGTTTCAGATCTTCCGAAGGGGCTACTCCCTCCCCTTCGAGACTACACATTCCTCCATGCCACCTTCTCATGACAGGATGACAGAGGATCACCAACCCCTTCTCTGCCCAGATGTGATGGATAGCTTGGCACAGGGAGCCACGGAGAGGGTGCCCATGCCATAAGTAACTCGTGGTGGCTATTCTCGCTACTTTCTGGTGCCCAAGAAAGATGGAGGGCTTCAACCTAGCCTCGACCTGCACCCTCTCAATTTCTTCCTCAAGCAGGAGAAGATCAAAATACTCACTGTTGCTCAAATCCTGTCAGCCCTAGATCCGAGAGACTAAATGGTAGCGGTGGATTTGCAGGATGCATATTTTCACATACCAATCCTGCCTGTTCACAGCAGGGAAAGCATTAGGGATGGTTGTTGATGTAGCTCAAAGAGCAGGCTGGGCACAGTAGACAGTCATCACTGTAGCGAAAAGATCCCCTGTCAAGTGTCGCAGATGGTAGTTGCTGGCGCTTCAAATTGGTTGTCACTGCTAGTTGTTGATGGTGTAACGAGAAGTGCATATCTTGAATTGCCTGGAATTGCTGGCAGTTGCTTTGGCGTGAAGAGCTAGGTTCACCAAAGGTTTGTGCTGATGTGTGGGGCGGACAGCAAGAACTTGGCATGAACAGGCCCATTCGCAGTCGCAAAGAGCCCAAAACTTCAAGATTTCTCCTTTTCTTTGGAGAGGAGCACAGCTGATGCCACATCAAGGGTCCATGTCTAAAGAGGAACTTCTTGAGGGTCCGGAACACACTCCATCAGAGGCCGTCAGGCAGGTCCAGGCTGCAGGTCAGCTGCCAGTTGCAGGGAGACTCTGGAGCATATAATGTCCTTGTAGCTCAAAACAGGAGGGCAGTCAGCTGATCCTTGGAGTTACTTCAGCCTGGAATAAAGGGTGCAGGTCCAGTCTTCCTTCTCAGCAAGCAGGGTAACAGGTAGCTGGGCAGCAGAGTAGAAGGGCAGCAGATTAGCAGTACTTCTGGAAGCAAAGCTGCACAGGAGTCCTTCCCTGGTAGTATCCACATGTCCAGAGTTGGGTCTAAGGGTCTATTATGTTCCTTTGAAGCAAAGGAAATTTATAGAGAAATCCTTTTAAAGTCCTCGGAATTTCTTGGCTCCCCTGCCCTTGTTTAAAGTTGACAGTGGTGACAAGTCCTTGGTGTGAAGGCAGGGCATAGTCTATTCAGCTGCAAGTGGGACTGTGCCATCCATCCTGCCATTTGATGGCTCATCCAGGAATACCCAATCCCTCTATTGTGTGGCTGTTTGGGAGGAATAAACAAAGGACTGAGCCCCGAGTCCTAAGTTGGCTGCCACCACATCATTGTTGAAACAAAAATGCTTTTCCTATGGAAACATGGTCCTAAATAGTACCTTTCCACTGGCGACCGTCAATGGGTAATGTATGTATTTCCATAGAGAGAGCGTTTTTTACATTGCTAATAACTTTGGCTTAGCATCTGGAACCTTCATGAAACGTTTCCAAAAAAAAGTTCATCCACAACATAAGTTATAGTTACCTTAGGGATGAGTTATAGTTAACACAGAAATTCACAAGTTATAGTTTAGTGATTTAACTAGAACTTGCACCCTGCAATGCGCTGCTTATGACCTCACATGTCAAATCGCTCCTGACATGTTCAGTTTCATCACTGATTACATCAGTGAGGAGACCTCAAATGACATAATTGATGACATAACTTGTGACATCAGAGCTGAAATTATTGAACCTACAGCTGCTAAAATTACTCTATAAACCAGTACAGGATTTCAAATATGAAATGAAATACTAAATTAAATACTGTATAGCATAAAATAACATTCACACACACACAAGCTCTTTTTGGTGAACACAGCTTTTGCCCTGTACTTTGTGGATAAAGTCGGCACATTGTGGCCAATCAACAGACACGAGTGGACAAGCCTGTGCTGCAGAGGGTTTTTGACCCTGGAACAACTTTCCATGCAGAACCCACTCCATTTAGGCTCTGTTTACAAGTTTTATGTAAACAATACTGTGGAGTAAATATCATTTGATTTTGAGAATTTACCATACCCTGAAATATTGTTATTTACCGTATTCGTAAATCACTGCATGTGGTAAATATAAGAATCTGTATTTAATGTATACTATCTTTGCCGCATGCTCAAAATATTGCATGTGTAAAGTAATGCAAATACGCTAAAATCCAGTATGCAGCGATTCCACGAGGCACGGAGCGTAAGGACAATTCCCCTTGAGAAATAGATGGTCACAGCAATCTAATCACCCATGCACAGATGTGTACAGCATCTGGAGGCTTTCGAAACACCGAATGGAGAGCCATTGGTAGAAGGAGGCGGCCATTTTGTCCACCTCTGCATAAGAAAAGAAGACGAATTGCAGTCCTTATCCATCTTTCAAGAGGAGTCATCAGTGGAGCAAACAAAGTACAACACTGAAGAGGATGGACGGCAGCAGGCAACGTAAATATGCATTTTCTGAGCCACAGCTTGAAGCACTTACTGATGGTGTAGTTAAGCACCACGATAGAATTTTGGGCTGCCTGATGCAAAAACACCTCCCAAAGTCCATACCGATCTCTTAAAAGAAATCACTGATAATATAAATGCAGTCATCATTCCCACATGAGCTGGAGGAAGTGAAGAAACATTACCAGGACCTGAAGAGATGAGAATGTGAAATAGTGTCACAAAAAAAGAACCATGCCATGGCAAGTGGTGGGGGACCACACCCACTCATATCTTGAGAGGAGAAAGTACCTTCTCCAAGGGAGATGTTTTGCCTCAAAGGTTTCAGTGGTAAATTTGAGGTTGGAGGCACCCGAGAAAATACAGGTACATGAATGTATCATCCGGTAAAAGTAATATACGGTTGCAGTCATGTATGATTGAGCAAGCGAAATAGCAACCATAATGCATCCAAGGATACAGTAATCATTAGAAAGCAGGGTGTGTCAGGTTTGAGTTGCTTTTAATATTGTAATTATGTACTCATGCTGTATCATGAATAATTGTTGGCTAATTCAGGTATATATTTGCATATTATAACACGCTGGCTGAACATCTGGAAGATGTGTATTAGGTTCTTGGACCACTATTTCAATGTGTATGATTTGTTCCATGACACATAGCACTGCGTCCAATATGACTTCAATGTGTTTAAAATGTCACTTCATCAGTCATCTGAAAAAAGGTTGTGCGTCGTGTACATTCAACAAGTGTATTGTACACATATGGTTCACAAATGGTTTCAAAAGTGGCATATTTGTGTACATATGGACCATCACTTCTCACCCACTCCCAAGCAGTACAATACCACGAGCCCTGTTGCATGTACAAAGATTTACCCTTATCCCATTGCTTCTGCAATGATTATGGTGATGTAGTATATACACATGGTACTATGTGTATGGTAACAACGTGTTTTTATGATTAAAATATTTTCACTTGAATGTACTTCCAAACATTCATTATGTATGTAGTGGTGCACTGCTTTATTAATTCACAATCAATCATCAAAGGTGAAAATGGGGTATGAGATAATGATTCCCTTATTTTACAAAACACTGCCCCCCTGAAGGTGAGTAAGAGAATTGTGGGTCACCATCAACAGGTGCACCATCTTCAGCCCCATTTACATCTGACACTACAAGTAAGATAGCTTCACCAAGGACGACAACTGCCACTTCAGCCCCCATCTCCAAAATCACAAGTAATAAATCACCCAATGCAATTGGTAAGAAAACAAACAAGACGAGTGCCCAGCAAGATTGTGTCATGTGTCATGTGAAATAAAAAAGTGTCATCTGCTGAAAATCATGAGAGTCAGTTGATATCTAATACCAAACATCTGAATGGAAATATGACTGTACCCACCACCACTTCAACATTAATTGAGGGTCTTGATCACATGACACGCTCTACAAAACATGGTTGGTTTATATACCTCATTTTTTCAGCATTTTTTTTCTCTTTTTTGCTTTTTACTGCTCTTAAAGTGACAAGTGCCTTAAAATGTGCAAGGAGTTGCATGGACATGAAAGAAAGATCTTGCACTTCTCCATAGTTATGCAACACGGGTTGTATATACAGGTGTAAATACCAGATCAATAACACTCTAAGACATGTAGTGTTAAAGCCATGGGATTAATAAAACCCAATGTTTCATACGTAAAATAGCAGTTTAAAAAAAGCAATTTAAAAAATCTTTGCTAAAACATAAATATGTGGTTGGCTAAAAAAAAGGGGAGAATTCCTAATGTTTGCCTAGTTGTAGAGTAATGGTTTTGTGGTACTTTGAAATTTGGGACCGCGTGGGAGGCAGGGCCCTACCCCTGTCTATCCCGGTATTAGCGAACCGCGCATGGTCAATGCGGTATGTACAAGTGCTTTATATAACGTTTCATTGATAAATGCACTATGTATACATTATTATACATTGACTTCGTGGGTTCCATCTTAGAGCGGTGGCCATCTTATGGTTGCCCTCACATAGGCTACCTATTACGAGCAAATACGGGCCTTTAGAACACATGTGCCTTCCTTTGACTTCTCTGTGACCTGGGCAGCTTGGCCCCGCTGCCCCAGGTCAGTCCGGTCTCACAAGCTCCCCGTCCTACAGCCACCTGTGATTAGCATCAGGGTTTGACACACCATAAAGCCTTTTCATCCCACACAAGCCTCCAGCTAATCTCTTTCACACCTGACTCTTCCTGCTTTATGGCTTGTTTCCCAAACAGGAAATGTTCGTGTTTATTGGGGCTTGTTGATATCTGATGTGGGATCTGAGCCTTGCTGGGTAAATAATTGTGGGCTGGCTTAACTGGAATGTGGGATGGTCATCATGACTCTGCTTTTTTCGTTTGTAATGGATACACGTAAATGGCCATATCGTAAAACAAGGAATGTGTGCCTGAAGCATGACATTTTGTATTTAAGGAGAAGCCCGTTTCTGTAACTTTAAGCAGTCTCCTGAGAACATACATGCTGTTGTACTTCTCGGATACCTGTAATTGGTCTGCAGCCAATAAACTGATCTTTGACTTCACCCAGAAGACTCTGTGTTTCTGTAGGTCTGAAACAGGAAGAACCCGAAGTCTTAGGGTGTGTTCCCCTGCACCGCTGGGCTTAAAATTCCCAGTACTTCAGTTTAAATACTCAATCCTGACATAGCCATCCATAAAGTGCTAGTGCTGCATACAGTACTTTTTCAATGTTAGCTGTGTAGATAGTCTAGCCCCACCAAGGTTTTACAGTTTGGTTTGCTATTCATTCAGATATTAATACCAAGTCAATAACAATTAAAACCGTATATTGTTTTTTGGCCATGGGGTTGGTAGAAAATCATAATATCGTGCAGTTAACAAGCAGCTATTAAAAGTTACACTTGCACCACATATATGTCAATTTTATAGAAGGGCCTATCCCTGATGTTTGTCAAGAATAAATAATAATGATTTAAGAACCCCATATTGGCATATACATCCACAAAGTGCTAGTGCTACATACAGTACTTGTTGTAAACAATATTTATCTACCCTTTGCAACAATAGAAAGGATACAGGATAGTGCAAATATCGACCATGCTGTAGGTATACCTATTCTAACGTGCATCTTAACTAAAACCATTCTAAGAACCTTATGCAAAATATGTGTAAAAGATCAATACATAGGGGTTTGGCGGGCCACTGGGTAGTAGGTGTCCTGATTTTTAATGGCTCTGATGTGCTGAAGAATCCTCTTGTGCCCCTGTAGTATAGTACTGCCTACATATCTTAGGGCACAGGGACACTCCAGCACATACACCACACGATCAGATTTACAGGATAATGCTTTGCCAATGGGTCGTTCCTGTGCACTGAAAGGAGTATTGTAGGATGTTTTCTTAATCCCAAATTGGCAGTCCTTGCAAACTTTGCAAGGGTAAAAGCCCTTCCTTTGAGACAACCAGGTACCCTTAGTATGACATGGTGGGTCATTGCGGACTAAAGCGTCCTACATGGATGGGGCCCTGCTGTACGTGATGGCTGCATTTTTAGGGAGTAAGTGGCCTATAATGAAATCATCCAGAATGAGGGGCCAGTTTCTTTTGAGGATATTTCTGATGGCCTTTTCTTGTCATTTGTACCCTAGAATGAACCTAAATTTTGCAGCGTCTTCAGTTTGTGTGGTGACTGTCTCTGGGGCTTGATTCATACGGCTTTCCCTTGTAACTGAGTTACTCTTTTTGTTGGCAGTGTTAATGCATTTGGATGAGTAACCCCTTGCAAGGAATCTACTTTTGTTGGGCTGTTCTCAAATTTTCCTCACAACTACAAATGCGTTTTATCCGCGGTATCTCCCCATATGGGATGCTGTGTATTAAATGTTGTGGATGTGAGCTGCCAGGATGTAAGACTGCATTGCCCGCAGTAGGTTTCCTGTGTAATTTAGTTTCAAGGTGGCCATTCTTGATGTAAACCTCAACATCTAGGAAATTAACAGTGGTCGGGCTAATTGAGGCAGTAAACTGTAGATTAAGATTGTTAACATTCAAATTACTTACAAACTGTTCAGCTTCAGTTTTAGAACCATGCCAAATTATAAAGAGATCGTCGACGAACCTGAACCAGACCTTAATGTTGTTATTGACAATGGTGGCAAATACCTTTGACAATATCAGCTGCTCCCACCACCCCATGTGTAGACAGGCATAGCTTGGGGAGAAGCTGGCTCCCATCGCTACGCCCCGTTGTTGTTGGTGTAACACATTCTGGAAAAGAAAGATATTGCTCCCAGACAAAAGTCCACCATGCTTATCAGCATTTTGTTGTGTTGTGCAAAGTTCAGTGGTTTTCTAGATAGGTGGTGGTGGAGTGCCTCAGTCCGTCATGATGGTTAATAGATGTATATAAAGAGGTTACATCCAATGCGATGAGTAGAAAATCATTCTGCCATTTAAAATTTTGTATTTTGGAAAGAAAGTCACCTGTGTCTTTAATGTACGAAGGTAAATGTTGGACATACTCCTGTAGGAAGAAGTCTACGTATTAGGACGTTCTTTCGAGTAGGCTATTGCGGGCAGATATAATCGGCCTTCCCGGTGATTTGGAGGAGTTTTTGTGGATCTTGGGTATGAAGTACAGTATGGGTGTGACTGGGTGTTCATTCCTTAGGAACTTATACTCCATGGGAGATAACAACCCTGCATTTTTCCAAGCCAGAAGTTTCATATTGTACTCATTGTACGTGGACTTTAGCGCCAGTTGGTCACTTCGATGGTAACAATTTCTGTCCGCTAGGTGGTTCATAGCTTCCTCAATATACTCAGTTTTTTTCCCATAGCACCAGGTTTCTGCCTTTATCAGCATTGCGTATAACTATTTCATTGTTAGAACTGAGTTTGTTCATCAGTTCGTGATATTGGAGTGCCTGTTTGTTGGTTTTCCGCCTTGCTGAACCTTGAACTTAATAGTTCAAGCTTTTAATACCCGTTACTACCTGTTCCTGGAAGATATCAATCGAATCCCTGGTTATAATGGGATTAAATGTAGAACGTGGGGTCACAAATATATATATATATATATATATATATACATTATCTACTGGCGGTCGCCAGTAGATAGTTATAGTTAGGACCGAGTTTCCATAGGAAATCTCAAAATTCTATTTTGAATAACTTTGGCGCCTATTGACGAATCTTCGCGAAATTTTCAAAACTAATGGGGCGCTCCGCTCCGCTCCTACCCTGAAAGTCTCGGGGTGATTCGTCAAGCGGGGGCCGAGAAAAAAGGGGGGTCCCAAAACACGTTTTCCCCATGGATTTTTCCATAGGGACTTTAGTCGCAGCTACAGCCCGAACGGCTGAACAGAATTACGTGAAATTTGGCAGAGAGGTAGCCATAAGGTCCGTTTGGTGCCTTTTGCAGGTTGGCTGTAAATCTGTTCAGTATTTTCTGAGAAAATAGCATTTAAATAAATATATATATCTATACGCGCGCAGCGTGCGCGCAGAGTGCGTGCACTCGGCCGTCTGCGAGCGCACTTCTGATTGGTTGTTACATCTTAGTAAACATTCGAATCGGTCAAAACCAGGAAGTGTCGGCCGCCATTTTGTCTCTCGCACTGAGAGGGGGGTGAAACACAAAGGAGAAAAACATGTAAAGGGGGCATGCTGAACAGTTCCTGACCCCCTAGCAGGGGTCAAGGGGTCCCAGGAGGTCCCCCTAAGGCAATTAAATTTTTTTTATTTTTTTCGGTAAATCGCAGAGTGCGCAAAGCGTGCGCGCACTATCGAAATGAAAAAAATTCCGCGTGGTTCGTGCAGCGTGCGCGCACGGTCCAAACGCTTTAAAATAAAATCGCAATATCAATCCCCCCGTGTGTACATGGCTTATTAGACACGTACAATTTAGACCAAAACCGTTAACAACAAAGCGTATCATGTGTCCTCCTTGTGCGGACGGTGCGCGAAGTGCACCGTGCGTACATGGCCCATTAAGCGTAACGTGGGCGTGCGGTGCGCGTAGCGCACTGTGTGCCCACCGTGCGTGCACGGTGCGCAAAGTGCACCGTGCGTGCACGGCACTAACTGCGTAAAGTGGGCGCGAGGTGCGCAAAGCGCACCGCGTGCTCACCGTGCGCGCACGGAACGAACTGCGTGAAGTGGAGGCAACTATAACTCACGCGACCGTAATCCGCTGCTGATGACGTCAGATATTACATCACTGTTGACATATGTGTCTTTCTGAAAAAAAATATATATATATATATATATGTATAGCTAAAAAAAAAGGAAGACATGGGTATATAAATGTGTAAATACAGTGATGTGATATCTGACGACATCAGCAGCGGATTACGGTCGCGTGAGTTATAGTTGCCTGCACTAACTATAACGGGGGAATTTCATTGGTTTTTCATGAGGAAAATGCCCAGCTAACTATAACATGTGTGAAACCTATGGTTTTTTAATTGAATTTGCAAGGTTTTTTAAATGCTAATTCCTAACTATAACGTGTGTGAAACCTATGGTTTTTTCAGTGAATATATATATATATACATATATCATCTACTGGCGGTCGCCAGTAGATAGTTATAGTTACAACCTAGTTTCCATAGGAAATCTCAAAATTCTATTTTGAATAACTTTGGAGCCGGTTGACAAATCCTCGCGAAATTTTCAAAACTAATGGGGCGCTCCGTTCAGCTCCTACCCTGAAAGTCTCAGGGTGATTCGTCAAGCGGGGGCCGAGAAAAAGGGGAGGTCCCAAAACACGTTTTCCCCATGCATTTTTCCATAGGACCTTGAGTCGCAGCTACAGCTCGAACGGCTGAACAGAATTATGTGAAATTTGGCAGAGAGGTAGCCATAAGGTCAAGGAAGTGCCTTTTGCAGGTATGGTGTAAATCTGTTCAGTATTTCCTGAGAAAATAGCATTTAAAAGCATATCAATATCTATACGCGCGCACCGAGCGCGCACTGTGCGCGAACCCTGCCGTGCGCGAGCGCAATTCTGATTGGTTGTTAGATGTCGGTAAACATTCTAATCGGTCGAAACCAGGAAGTGTCGGCCGCCATTTTGTCTCTCGCAGTCTGAGGGGGAAAAAAAAACAAGGTGGAGAAAGTGAAAAGGGGGCAGAGTGGACAGTTCCTGACCCCCTAGCCTTGGTCAGGGGGTCACAGAAGGACCCCCAAGGTAGAAAAAAACAATTTTTTATTTTTTTTAAATCGCGAGGTACGCGCACCGCGCGCACAGCACGCACTGCGAACCGTGGGTGCTCGGTGCGCGAAGCGCAACGAGCGCCCATTGCACGCGCACGGTGCGCGCACGTTGCGCGCACGGTGAAAAACCTGAAAAAAATTTATTTATAAATACATAACTTAGCATTTAAAAAAACGTACAAATTCACTGAAAAAACCATAGGTTTCACACACGTTATAGTTACGAATTAGCATTTAAAAAACCTTGCAAATTCACTTATTTGGAAGTGAAGAGAATTCCGAGAGGACTACGAATCTTAGTGGCCCCTACCTATGAGGACCCCAATCCAAACATGTTGAGGGAGTGGTCTGACAACAGCCAAGAATCCTCGAGCAGAATGCTTGCTATCCTCATAAAATACGCCGAAATAGACCGTGCCAAAATCCTGGAAGAAATCGACCAGATCATGGTTATGTTAAGTAAGGAGGTTGAACAAGAGAGCATTTTAAAATTCATGTCGGAAATGAAGGAGCGATTGACCAAACTGGAAACATCCATTAAAGAAAGGAAGGCACAAAAGTTTGTTCGCGATAAAAACGACTATGATCGAGGACAAATCTACACATTTGCTAAAAAATTCGAAAGCATGAGGAACTTAAGAATGAATGCCAATTCGTCAACTGGTCAGACACGTCACTCTGAACAGAGTAGCATCCCAAGTTCTGAAATTGACACAAATGTGGATGAAGGACCGAGCAATGTGGCAGGAACGACTATTCCATCTGTGGTAGATGAATTTGATTTTTTAAGGGAGGAACGGCGCTTCAATCTTCGTCCAAGACCCCGCGCAAACACCAGATCACAAAGAGCAAGAGGCAGAGGAGGAAGAGGCGCAAAGGCTCTAAATTATGCAAACGACAAAGAGAAGCCCAAATCCAAGGGGAACAAATGAAGAGAACCAATAGTACAGCGATAGTCAATTTGACGAATATCGTGCTTTCAGAAAAAGAAGAAAATATCTTGAAGCTTGGCCTCTCGTACTGTCCACAAATTGATATAGACTATGTCAAAACAAGAGTGGATTTGTTCAAATTTGTTAGATCCTTGAAATTAAAGAAATTCTTTGCACTCGCCCCGAAAAAATCAACAACGCCTGCTCATGTACCTGCTCAAATGCAATACGACAATTTGGATGTTGACAATATGAATTTGATGTTGGAGTTCCATGATCTTGGCCATTTGGAAGCTTCCAGCATCCAATCTAGTGGTTCCTTTAATGTAATGAGCACCAGTGACCAAATGTCGATACTGGCCAACAAGGAAGGAATCGATACGAACATTGAGACATTAACAGATTTCAAACCGATCTCAAAATTTACCCCGATAACAGCAAGGGATTCAGTGGATGTGTTCAATGAACTGGTCACCAATGAAATAAAAAGTCTATGCAAATCATTGAATGGAAAGAAAAAGTCACTTACTCAACAGTCTAAGGAGTATTATAATTTGATTGACAAACTAAGTAACAACAATGATTGTATTGTCTGCAATGCAGACAAAGGGGGTAATGTAGTTCTTTGGGGTAGACAGCAGTACCTAACAGAGGCATACAAACAGCTCTCTAATAGGTCAAACTACATTAAGGTAAAAGAAAATGTCAGGGTAGAATGTTATTCTATGTACAATTCCTTATTGGTGGAATGGAATCGACAAAGTTTGATTAGCAAGAATGAAATGTCTTTTCTAAAAATTACTTGCCCGACTACTCCAGTCTTATACCTGATTCCAAAAGTCCACAAAGACATCACAAATCCTCCTGGCCGGCCTATCATCTCGGCCATTGGTAGTGCATTTGAACACACTTCCAAATTTGTTGATTCATTTTTATGCCCCCTTGTCAAACTATTACCTTCTTTTATCCTAGACACAAGCGACTTTTTACGTAAAATCTATGATATTCCATGGGAAGATGATTTTCTGTTACTCACCATAGACGCCACCACTTTATATACCAGTATTCGCCACAAAGATGGCTTAAATGCTTGTCAATATTTCTTAGGGAACCGTCCCGCAAAGTTTTGGCACCATACTCAAATGTTACTCAAAATGATTTCCATCTGTCTTGAGAACAATTTCTTTCTGTTCAATGGTGAATTGTACCACCAAATATGCGGAACCGCGATGGGCACCTGCTTCGCCCCCAGCTATGCTAATTTGCATATGGGCTGGTGGGAGGAGCAGGTGGTCCAGTCGCTATGGCAGGTCGAGTGGCAAAACAACGTTGTTCATTGGAGTCGTTATATTGACGACCTTTTTATAATTTGGAAAGGCACCAAAAGTAACGCAGAGGAGTTTGTAAAGAAACTCCAAACAAATGATTTAAACTTAAAACTGACCAATGAAATCAGTGCTTGTGAGATTAATTTTTTGGATTTGACAGTGTATGTTAGTGATGGTAAACTTCAGACCAAACTCTACCGTAAGGCTACAGATGGAAACACACTGTTACATGCCACTAGTTTTCATCCAGCTAAACTAGTCAAGAGTATCCCCTATGGGGAATGCCTCAGGGCTTTGCGTAATTGTAGTAAAGAACAGGATTTTGAAAAAGAATTATCTTGTTTGAAATCCCGTTTTCAAGCCAGAGGCTACTCTGAAACATGTTTGAACCAGGCTGTCTTTAAAGTAAAACAGAAAACTAGAGAGCAGATACTCTTTAATAAAGATAGCAAGGCAGCCAAACCACATCAATTAGAGACCAACAAATGTAGATTCATCACTACGTACAATAACCAGCAAAATGAACTAAGAAATATCATCTACAAACATTGGAATATCATCCGCAATGATCCTGTATTAGGTAAATTTGTACAAAGGCGACCACAGTTTACTTTCAGAAAAGCCAGATCTCTCCATCAAGCTCTTGTTAGTAACATGTTACCCAGTAAGACTAAGACGAGAACAATCAGTTCATGGTTAAGCAGAAAGGATGGTTTTATCAAATGCCTTAAATGTAAGGCTTGCATGTTTGGAAAAAACATGACAAGTTTTCCAGTAGGCTTTGATCACAAGTCTGTACAGCAAATCAAAGGAAAATTTTCCTGTAAAACAGACTATGCAATATATGTGCTACAATGCCCTTGTGGTTTAAAATATGTAGGCTCCACCATCCTTCCTGTCCACAAAAGAGTGTTGCAACACTTGCGAGCCATTAAGAATGGGGACAAATCTTACCCCGTGGCCCGTCATTTTGAGCAATACCATACCAAAAGCGCTGAAGGTCTCTTTTATTTTGTCATTGATGCCATCCCAATCAACAGCAGGGGGGGCAACCGTGAGAAAAAATTACGCAAACTTGAATCTTGTTATATCATCAAACTTAACACTAAGATTCCAGATGGGTTAAACATGGAAGAAGATTTACACACCCACCTATAGATTCCTCCCCACTCCCCTTTTTTAGTTTTTTTTAGGTTTTGTTTTAAAGTACTTGGACACTGTTATACTACAGACAATATGTGTCACACAGGTTCTAAACTTTGTCACTTTGTGTATTGTGCCCACTTGGGCTTTACTCCACTCAGTAATTACTGACGGTCGTTAGGACTCGATATTATAATTCTGCTTGATTATATAGGGTTTACTTAAACGCAACTTTGGTCGAGTTGATAATTTTCGGGTATTTAACCAAATTAGGCCAGTATTGGCCACTATGGTCGACAACTAGGTTTAACACGTCCTACGATGACAGTCTGTTTTGTTGTGACGAATGTTACAATTCAATTTTGTATTGTAACACAATGAAGCATATACTGTTTAAATTATGCAATGACCATGAAGAAATGAGTTTGTATTTTGGTGTTTTACCTTTATTAACTTTTTTCCTGTGTCCCACTTTGAAAAACTACAAGTCTGTTGTCCAGTTCTATTATTGTAGTTCACATGTGACTTAATCACATTCACGGATAAAAAAGCCATTGTAACTTTATTGAATTGCTAGTGAACAAGCCTGCAGGACAGGCGAAACGCGTCTGGCATTTTCAGCTGGCATTAAACATTAATTTTTGCGCACAGACACGGCGTCGATTACTTTTGTGGTGAAAGTTTGGTGGAACATATATATATATATATATATATTATCTACTGGCGGTCGCCAGTAGATAGTTATAGTTAGGACCCTGTTTCCATAGGAAATCCGCAACATTCTATTTTGAATAACTTTGGCGCCGGTCGACGAATCCTCGCAAAATTTTCAAAATAGGTGGGGCGTTGAGCTCCGCTCCTACCCTGAAAGTCTCGGGGGGATTCGTTAAGCGGGGGCTGAGATAAAAGGGGGGTCCCAAAACGCGTTTTTCCCATGCATTTTTCCATAGTACCTTTAGACAGAGCTACAGCCCGAACGGCTGAACAGAATTTAATGAAATTTGGCAGAGAGGTAGTCCTCAGGTCAAGGAAGTGCCTTTTGGTGTAAATCTGTTCAGTAGATTCTGAGAAAATAGCCTTTAAATCAATATATATATCTGAGCCAGCTTATGGTGCGCTTACCGTACGCGCACGGTGACGTGCGCGAGCGCGATTCTGATTGGCCGTTAGATCTTAGTAAACATTCGAATCGGTCGAAACCAGGAAGCGGCGGCCGCCATTTTCTCTCTCGCACTCTGACAGGGGGTTGAAAAACAAAGTGCAAAAACATGTAAAGGGGCTGTTTAGACAGCTCCCAAGCACCTAGCCATTTCGAGGGAGTCTCCAACGTTCCCCCAAGTGAAAAAAGGCAATTTTAATTTTTATCAAAAATTTCGCCGATTACGCTTACCGTACGCGTACGGTAATAAATAATAAAAAAAATATATATATATCCACATTCTCCCCACCCCGTGTGCAAATGGTGCCCAAAGGGCACCATTTGTGCATGTCTTCTTACAGCAAAACAAAACATATATTTTACCTGTCACAACGATGCTCATCATATGTCCTCCATGTGCGCACGGTGCGCGAAGCGCATCGTGCGTTCATGGCCCATCTAGCGTAACGTGGGCACGCGGTGCGCGAAGCGCACCGCGTGCTCACTGTGCGCGCACGGTGCGCAAAGTTATAGTTATAGTTATAGTTAGGAATTAGCATTTAAAAAACCTTGCAAATTCACTGAAAAAACCATAGGTTTCACACATGTTATAGTTAGCTGGACATTTTACTGATAAAAAACCAATGAAATTCCCCCGTTATAGCTAATGTAGGCAACTATAACTCACGCGACCGTAATCCCCTGCTGATGACATATGTGTCTTTATGAAAAAAAAATATTTGTAATATATGTATAGCTAAAATTTAATGGAAGAAGACATGGGCAAATAAGTGTCTAAATACAGTATTAGCATCAGCAGAGGATTGCGGTCGCGTCATATATATATATATACTCACACCTCCTGGTCAGGGAAATGAAGATGCACTCACATCCAGCTTACCATTTTATTGGTTAGTGCAGGGCAGAATCAGGTGAAAACAATGATGATTGGCCGACGCGTTTCGAACTAATAAAGTTCTTTTTCATAAGCCACGCAGCTGCCAGTACAAGCGCGCCTCAAACATTGGTCCAAATTATGTACAATATCCCTAATGCCCTTTCATGAGCGTCGAGTGAACCCATTCAAATCAAAATGCATGTCGGGACCTGATGTTCTTTGAGGCACGTCAGCTTCATATTCCTCCTAAGTAGGTAATTACATTGACAGTCACGTTAAAATAAACATCTCCTGAGTTTGCCTAAATCAATTCTACCTCGCTGGATGTTTACCAATGAGAGGCCGAAATTCAAGGCCTCCCAGGACCCGCACAAGATAATGCGGTGGTGCAATCTTCCAACCGAAAAATCCAAACTCACACTGCCTGGTCAGGGAGACGAAGATGCACTCACATCCAGCTTAACATTTTATTGGTTAGTGCAGGGCAAAATCAGGTAAAAACAATGATGATTGGCCGACGCGTTTCAAACTAATAAAGTTCTTTTTCATAGGCCACGCAGCTGCCAGTACAAGCGCGCCTCAAACATTGGTCCAAATTAAGCACAATATCCATAATGCCCTTTCATGAGCGTCGAGTGAACCCATTCAAATCAAAATGCATGCCGGGACCTGATGTTCTTTGAGGCACGTCAGCTTCGTATTCCTCCTAAGTAGGTAAGTACATTGACAGTCACGTTAAAATAAACATCTCCTGAGTTTGCCTAAATCAATTCTACCTCGCTGGATGTTTACCAACAAGAGGCCGTAATTCAAGGCCTCCCAGGACCCGCACATGATAATGCGGTGGTGCAATCTTCCAACCGAAAAATCCAAACTCACACCTCCTGGTCAGGGAGACGAAGATGCACTCACATTCAGCTTAACATTGTATTGTTTAGTGCAGGGCAAAATCAGGTAAAAACAATGATGATTGGCCGACGCGTTTCGAACTAATAAAGTTCTTTTTCATAGGCCAGGCAGCTAGTGCTAGTGCTGAAAAGTGCCACCCAATTGAACCGATCAAGGCTCATAAAGTGCTAAGTGTTGAATTTGAAGACTTAAAAAGTGAGGAGGCGTATATACAGATAAAAAAGACTAATCATGAGCTAAGAATCCTACAGTTGTACAGTTTTGAGCGAAACGAACATTATAAAAAAGGGGAGAATGAACAGTAATTTAGAGACAGGTATGAAAATCCTCACTGGAGTTAAGGCCTGAAGGAAATTTTGTGTCTAACTCCAGGATATACCTGGTTTCCAATTGGCGTAAGCGTGCTTCACGATTGCCTCCCCTTCTTAAAGGTGGGATAGTATCAATCACATAGTATTTTAGAAGTTCTGGATTTTTGCTATGTGTATCCTTGAAATGCCTCGCAACAGGATATGCTGGATCACAATTGATGATAGCCCTAATGTGCTGGAGTATCCTCTTTTGGACCTGCAGCTTGGTACTGCCAACATAGCGCAGGCCACAGGGACACTCCAGCACATATACAGCATACTCTGTTTTGCATGTTAACGGTTTGGCAATTGTTACTGTTTCTGATCTAAATGGGCTAGTGTAAGATCTTTTACTGCTAGCAAACTTACATGCTATATATATCTGTAATAACGTAAACTTAACTTACCTGTGATCATACTGCTTGAAAAAAAGACATATTAGAATTTGCTGCCTGGATGTCTGTGTTGCGGTGCACAAATCAGTGCACTTGCCCCCAGAGCACCCAATGCTCCTGCAGGACGTAACCCTTAACAGGTCCGCTGCAAGCATGTGGGGGAGGTGGTGCTGCACCCGGAAAATGAGTGCGCCCACCTCTGCCTCCCAGAAGATAGGATGGGGCTGCACCTCTGCCCGCCTGCATCTTCCACAGGGGGTGCTGATGGCAGACTGCTTCTCCTGCAGCTTCTGCCATTGGGAGGGAGTTGGACTGGGAATGAGAAGGAAAGAAACAAGAGGACAGACAGAGAGGACAGACCAGGAAAGTAAAACAAAAAACAAAGTACAAAAAAGTCACAGAAATTTAAATACACACAGGGAAAATCAGACAGTAATATGGAAAAGGTAGAATTGGGAAGGGGGTGTGCAGATAGGGTGGGTTGGGTTGGATTGGAGTGGGATGGAACTGCAGAAGGGAAAAAGATGGGCAAAACAAAATGGCTGCATGGTTGCACACCTGGTGCCATTCGCTTTGATTTCTTAGCCTGGAACGCACTACCGGCGTTAAATCGCAGCTCGACTTGCATTTTCATCCCATTCACAGAACTCCCCTGAATCAAGGTGAGTTATTTTGTAACACACTCCTACGGGTTCCGCCTGCCCCTGGTTATGAGAACCCCAACTTACTAATGCTAAGGCAATGGGCTGAAAGCAATTCACAGGTGTCTAGAAGAATGATGGAGTTATTGATAAAGTGCTGACAGTGCTTAATTTGTAAAAGACTGAGTGCCAGTGCCAAAAGCTGAGCTCAGCAGCCCACTGCCAGTGGTATTAAATGTCGTCGTGCACAAGAGCATGACAGTGTAATCTCGAATTCACCTCAGGCCTCTTTAATACACTGCCAGACACTCCCTTCATATTTTTGTCACTCCTGCAGGTCACTGCTTCTTCCTTTGTGGCATTTTTTCGATCTTTCTCTTCCTCCTTCTTTCACCTCACTTTGTGTTTCCCTCTCATGCTCTCAGGAAATGTCTAATGAGGAAAATTAAGTGCCGGTGGTCCAAACAGGCAACCACCGGCTCAAGTTAAGCCCTGAAAACATGCAAACAACGATAGAGATGAACTATTGGAACAGATCAAAAAATGTAACATTGAGAATGACAAACAAGATAATAGGGAAAAAGCGGCCAAATCCAAACTAGCCATGAAAGAAAGGCTGCTTGAATTGGAAGAAACTTTAATTTTCAAAAAATCCCCAAAATATCAAAGAGATAGGAGAGATTATGACGGAGGACACATATGCATTTATTAAGAAATTCGATAATCTGAGAAGACATCATTTAACTGAATGCAATAGACTGAAACAATATAGTACAATCAGTTTATGCTCGGGCATAAGCTTGGAAGTGATTAATAAAGGAAGAGAAGGGGCAGTAATGTTGTAGCAGGACCTACAAGTATCTTGGAAGAATTTCATTTTTTCGGCTGCACAGGGACCAAGGAGAAGCCCAAGAAAATACAAAGGAGGAGGAGGAACAACAGAATGGGTGTAGGGTGAAATAAGTGAAGATATGGAGGAGAATGTGTCAAAAAGGACAAGGAACAGCAAAAGTCAATGCATGAGAAAACAGTAATTAATTTGACCAATTAATAGTTGACCTCTAAATTTTGTGCTCAAGACTATCTTACTGCCTGAGACTTCTCTTAATTATGCACAGACAAGAAAATATTTTAGTATATATATAAGGAAACTAAAACTGTAAGTTTTTTTAAATGAAAAAGGACAAGCGCATTAGCATTGAACATACACCCATTACCACACAACCAGAAAATCGTCAAAAAAGAGATATTATCTTAATGAGCACATTACTCAACCTTGAGACCAAAAAATCTTGATCACCAAAAAATAATTGACTTACTAGTATTGGATGTTACTCATGATTCAGGCAACCCTTTCAAACTGCATTCTAGATTTGTCCCAGAGTTACCACATGATGCTATTGATGTGTTTTCAGATTGTGTAATAAGTTACTAGAAAAGATTAAATGCTAACAGTGGGAAAATACGGGATAGAAATATGAACATGACTAAGGAATATCACAGAGCAAGAACTTTTATGGCAAACAGAACTGTATTATTAAAGTCTCGGACAAAGGGGGGCAACATATTATTGTGGCCAAAAGAGATATTTTAAAGAAGCATATGGGCAGCTACAGGATGAGGGAATAGGGGACGTTACAATGCAAACTTTTACAAAACTTGCCTTTACAACGCGGTTTTTACATCACAACATCCATTACAACGCATGATTTTACTATACATGCCATCACAATGCATTTTTAGAAATTACACTTACAACGCATTCCATTACAACGCATACCATTACAACGCATACCATTACAACGCATAATACTTTTAGGGCAACAGTAGTGTAAGTGTTGGATAGTGTAGGGGTACAAATTACTATTCCCACTCCAGTGAGTGCAACAGTAGGGAAAGTGTTGGATTGTGTAGGGGTAAAAATTACTAATCCCACTCCAGTGAGTGCAACAGTAGGGTAAGTGTTGGATAGTGTTGGGGTAAAAACTACTGTTTCCCATTACGTACCTTATAATGCGTTGTAATGGCTTGCATTGTAGTGGCATGTGTTGTAATGGCATGCGTTGTAGTGACATGTGTTGTAATGACTGCATTGTAATGGCATGCTATGTAAAGGATGTTGCGTTGTAATGACTGCATTGTAAAGGTAGTGCGTTGTAATGACTGCGTTGTAATGGTTGTTTTCCGGATGAGGCATTCTACGGAAATTTCTCTAAATTTGATTGTTTAGCCGTAAAATCTAGTTACCATATAAAAATCTGGACTTGCAGGGAAAAATATCTATTAAGTCACAATGAATATAGGTGCTTGAAAGCAGTTTTTCCAAAGGTAAATGTAATATACCTTAGCTCTAAAACTCATAATAATATGTCAAATTCCCAAGATATGACTACTATTTAGGCACAGGGGAGCCTCTTTGAAAGCACATCAAAATACATAGACAGTTTCTTAAAACTGTATGTAAACTGTTTACCATCTTTTTCTACAAGACATATTTTTAATTGATTTTTAAGAAGTAATGTCAATACAACGTACGACAATATCCTAATATACACATATCAGAGTGCACAGCATATATCACCGTATGTCAACTTGACATTTCTATTACAGCGAATTGGATGTAGTTCCCTCTGTCGTGTAATATACAATACATATTAGGGGTCATCTGCACTTTCCTGAGCATTAGCCATAGACCGTAAGTAGGTGGTAAACGGACACCATATATCTCTAGGACGTGAGGAAACAGGGAGCTCTTTGCGTATATCTCTAATGTTGTTTTACAGTACGCCATATCTTCCAGCCAATGTTTTAACTTAAGAGCGCGTTTGCTGCCCCAATTCATGGCTACTCTCCGTTTAGCTAAGAGTAAGGCTATCGCTGTGAATCTACGATTAGGTGGCTTCAGTGGTCTTCGAAGACCCAGCATACACAGCTGAGGGGTATTAGAGACAGTATGGAAAACCATAGTCTCTAACGCATTCGTGACCTCAGTCCAAAATAGATGAATCTTTAAGCAGGCCGACGCCACATGTAGAAAGTCAGCTTGTGCATATCCGCAACGTGTACATCTAGCATCATTTCCCAGCCCAAATCTGTGTAGCTTGTCTGGGGTGTAGTATATTTGATGTAAGCACTTAAAGTGGATAATGCACAGGTTGCAGATGGGGTGAGCATACCTGTGAGTGTGCAGCAGGAGCCCCATTCCTCACTAGTTAGAGGTTTAGTTAGTGTTGCATTCCATTTATCCATCGATTTATTCGAGCCTCTGTGGGACTCCGCTTGGGCAGCAGAGTATAATTTAGTTATAAGACGTCTACGTGTAGGGGCCGCAAGGAATGTTTGTAATGTTTGAAGAACGAGGGGCTCTAATGGAAAGGTTGGATATAGAACTTTAATAGCTAGTCGGAGAGGTAGATAGGTAACGTGAAGTAGTGGGGTGTAGGGTGTAGCGGAGTGTAAAACTGATAGGTTTATAAAAGTGCCCTCTTGGCACATGTCTCCCACTGTGCGCAAGCCTCTTTTTGTCAGCATAGTGACCTTGGGATAGCCAGGCTGTAATGGCACTCTGGATAGTGTTGAATTTGGAACTAAGCGTGGCCGATCATCTTTGTAAAATAACAGCAGGCAGTGGGGAGGGATGTGCATCATCTGCTTCTATAGCCACATGGGGGATGAACTCATGGAGACGGTACCAATAGTATAATAGGGTATATTTTTGCATATAGGGTGCCCCAAATCCTCTCAAAGCATAGCGTAGTGTGAGCGTTTTCCATCCGAGGTTGTTTACTCGCCCACATGAGTGTAATCATGTGAGAGCGAAGAGTGGTGAATACCGATGTGGGCGATGTGATGGGGATATTAATGAACAAATATGAAAATCGAGGCAGGATTACCATCTTTTGAAGTGCTATATGGTCTGCCAAAGATAGAGGTAGGTGGATCCACCTAGTTACTTGGTCCCTCAGCTTGGTTAACGCCGTCCCACAAATTTCTCGTATTAGTACCTCTAGGTCTCTGTGGATCCAGAAACCTAAGTATTTAATTGGCTCGGTGTTCCAGGTCATGGGGAAATCCAGTGGAGGTTGTTGCGTACACTGGGGCATATTTACTAGGAAATGTCGAAGCACTGCATTAGCCACCTTGGCTTAACGCCACGTTTCGCCACTTCCAAAACTCAGGGCTGCGGTGTTTTTACAAGGATACTGTGCAGCCCTGCGTTTCCCCCTGCACTGGCACTAATTTTAGCTGCCTAGCTCCAATGCAGACATTCTTGCACCATAGTGCAACGGTGCCTGCACTGTAGGGGAAGATTATTTGTGTGCAGGAAGGTGTCCCTTCCTGCACATAAATGATCTGAAATGGCATTTTGAAACGTCTATGTGTGAAACATATCTGCTAGCGGCGCCTGCTTAAGACCAGGTAACTGAGAGCGCCGATCTTACCATCTACTCTGGTGAGGCTCACCTGTGTGGCAGATAGTAGGTCCCCATACAATTCAGGCTCCTCAATGTGGGGGCTGGCCCCTTCGGTTGCTGCCCCATCTTCAAGGTGTCTGGGAGTCTTGTACTGCTCAAACTGTAGCTTGGGCTGTGATTTATTGTGTTTCCTCATATCAGCATTTTCTGTTAGGAAACTAGACTGGAGGTGCGGTATGAGAGGGGAACAGACCTAGATCTACTTGCAGCAAACTCATGTTTCTGTGTCTCTGCTTGACATTCACCAATGGGCACTCAATTGATCTCGCTATGTCCCGTAGCCAGTTGACCAGAGATCTCCCCAGGCTAGAATCACTGGGGTCATCATATGGTCAAAGAACATTATGGTGGCCAACAAGGTAGAGGCGAGTCAGAGCACAAAGGAACCTAGTGTCATATATTACCTACTGGCGGTCGCCAGTAGGTAGTTATAGTTAGGACCAAGTTTCCATAGGAAGAGCATATATTGTTTTGCTTATAACTTTGGAGTCGTTTGATGAATCTTCATGAAATTTTCCAAACAAATTCTTTGTTCATATCAGCTCCTATGTTGAGGGTGATTCTTCAAGGGGGCGCGGAGAAAAAAGGGGGGCCCAAAACGTGTTTTCTCCATGCAATTGCCATAGGAAACTTTAGACAAGGCTAAAGGTCGAACGGGTGAACATAATTACCCCAAATTTGGCAGTGAGAAGAGTCTTGGTCTAGAAAGCACGCTTTTGTTTATTTGGTGTGAATCCGTTCAGTAGTTTTGGAGAAATATCCAAATTTACAGATATCGATATTTGGGAATTCTGCCATCTGATTGGCTGAGGCGTTACGAGCACAAGCTTGCTGGTTATTGGCTGCGGACGGTTGCAACTAGGAAGTGTTGGCAGCCATTTTGTGATTCCGTTGAAGCGAGTAAGGGCAAAAAAGGGCGAAAAAAGTAGGAAAGAGGAGGGTAGGAGAGCTGTGAGCTCTGTGGGAAATTTCGGGTGTGCTATACTGGGAGTGTGAAGCGAAGTATCCATCCGTACCGGTGTGAAAGTGCTGTTTTGCCCAGAGTGAGATGGTGCTGAGGTGAGGTGCCGGCACACTCGGGGATGAAACCGTGAGCTGATTGCTGTAAACTGATGTGCTCTGGGCGCTGTAGCATACTGGCCGCTGTAGCATAGCTGTGCAAGTGGTGTTAGTATGGGTTTAAACTATAGCGCTGTGAGCTCTGTGGGATGGTTAGAGTGTGCTATACAGTTAGTATGGGTTTAGACTATAGCGGGAGTGGGAAGCAAACTACTCACCCCTACCGGTCTAAAGACTCGAATGGAGTGTTTTAGCAAGCTGGAATAAAGAAATAATCGTGAAGAATATAATGCAGAATGTTGCAATGCCACAGAAGACAAATGGTGAAATCAGGTGTGCTTAAGAAAGTGGTTGGTGTAAAAAAGCGATGGAGTCTGCAAGTTATATAAAAAGTGTCTTTATTTAAGTGCCATAAATGGACCCACTGGTGCAAGAGCTAAGGCATCCAGCTGAGGCAAACTCCAACCGCTTCTGCTGTATTCAAACCTAAGCTCTTGCATCAGTCAATTCCACATTATATGTTACAGTTCCATGTGACATAAACAATACCTATTAGACATGAATGACTGTAAATTGTATAATGAAAATAAAGGTAGGATACGATTACCACACTGTGCCAACCAGTTCCTAAACAATGCCATGTTTTTTTAACTTGATCGCCAGCTCGTGAGCAGAGGCTGAGAATGAGCTAATTTGTGTGAAAGGGCTTCGTGGATAACAGGCAGGCAGAGAGACGTGTGCACAAAGAATAGACATGGTTTCAAAATGGATGTCGGGTTTAGGCTAATTTAGCAACTAAATAGCGTATTTGCATAGGCCATACATCACCCATCCCTGGTTAGTCTGGAGACGTAAGGTGCAATAATGAAAACAGAGTTCAAATGCCTAAGCATACTTGGAAAGTTATTATATGAAAATAGTTCAATTGAAGTGTATTAAAATATTTTATAGGAAAAAGTCAAAAAAGTTGGAAAAAATCAACCCAAGAATAAAATGATTTTCTTACAATTGTTGGAGATTGCAGTCCGGAAGTTCTTCAGCGGCTTGAGATGTGTAATGTTCCAAGAGGCGATTGTTGCCATCATGTGAGAAAAGCGAAGCGATACAATTCATATCCTCGAAGGGACAGTAATGTTCCTCGAATGTTGGAGCGTCAATTTAACCCCTTCCATGCTCATGACGGAACGGTTCCGTCATGAGCCACGGTTGAGCTGTGCTCATGACGGAACCGTTCCGTCATGAGCCCGCCCGCGCTCGAACCCTTCAGCACCGCGGCGGAATTCGCCCAGCGCTGAAGGGGTTAAATTGGCAGGCAATCTGTGATGTTGTCAAAGGTCGCACATTGCAGGAGATCTTTCGCGGCTGCGCAGAAATCCCATTCCACCAGGATACCTTTTTACGTTGCATCCGCCATTGCTCCACTGCTCAAACAATCAAGTTCATGGTTTTCAAGATACTCCATTACCTGCTGGATATCAGGAGCGTTTGTTGGGATGTTGGCAAGGCATAGGTCCATTCGCCAGTCGAGTGGGAAAGTTTTGCAATAAAAAGATGGTTGCACGCAGATTGCATATGTGTAAATAAATGTCATGTTGTAGCTGGCTCAGATAATAGATAGAGGCAGGCAGCCGAAAAGTTGTTCCAGTTGTTCACGGTATTGATGTAGCTTCGCGTAGAGGCATATTCTGTCAGACATGATTGTTACTACAGGGAGCGCAGCCGTTTTTTACAAAAATAGTAGTAGGATGGCCGCAAACAGAGCGAGAATTATGGGCACTGTTCCTTTTATTCCAGAGATGATCGAATGAATGAAGTCTGGTATTATACCAAAAACAGTTTGAAAGCCTGTGACAAGGCCGGAGGAGACAGTGTTTGAAAAGTGTGCCAGAGCTTAAATGTTTGATGTGTTGAACATTGTGTAACAATTCACAAAGTGTAATGGGAGGTTCGTATTTAAAAGGGAGTGTATTTTACTTGAAGTTCGTGCTATCTGCAGTCGATAAATTACTTTTGGAGAAGTGAGGGACACTTCTGTTTGAAACAAAAGCGCTTTCAGTTTGCTCAGTTTAATACAATTTGTTTTCAAAGTAGGTATTGAAGGCCAAGTTGAACTTTGGGAGTTACTTTGTGTGGGTGGGAATAGAGATTGCCACAGGAAGTTACATGGTTTGAAACAGTAAGGACATACGGTATGCCAGCTCACATTCCGTAGCCGTCCATGTTATTAAGCAGCAGATAACTGCCGTTAGAAAGCTGTGTGAATGTTGGTCTGATTGTTGGAGTTGGCGTGGTTTTAAGAAAGCACGCAAGATTGGGGGCTGTAAACGGAGAAGCGTTGTGCAGTTGGACATTCTTGCATAGTAATGAATGACTGTCATTGCGGTCGCACTTTTCACCTGTGAGAAAAACTTCTGTATCCTCTTTAAGACAGCAATATGTAAATAGGAGAAACCACTGCTCGTAAATAAACGCGCTACCTTATATAATCACATAAATCATGACAAACAACATGTACACCTAGCAGACACAATGACACTACGTACTGTGGGAACCGTGGCTAGCCATGTACCCAAACCAAACATGGCATAGAACCTCTGCCACACAATGCAGAATGCGGGGAGAGCTGGGAGTAAAGTATGTGCGAAGGTGGCAAGTGATTCTCAATTATAAAAGTATACAATGCAAAGTGTTGAGGGGATGTGCCGAGCACAGACATGTACATGTCAACATACACTGATGGTCTATTGAGTGAAGTGGACAGTGGACGCAACCATGATAGTACAGTCAGTAGGGAAGATTACGAAAACATAGCGCATACGTGCCTCCCCTCCCCCCCAAAATCTTTAGCATAGTGGGCTGGCTCGGCATATGCAAGGCTAGCATAGGGGTATGAATAAAAGGCACGTTTCTCTGGGTGTGGTTCTCTTCCGGAATGGTGAACATGTCTGCCAGGTCTGCGCAGCTTACACCACCACGAGGCTGACGCCGTGAGCAAAGGTGGCTACGTGAATAATGCTCTCAGCCTGCTGGTACCCAAAAACCGTCATGGCCGCTGCGACGCACATATGCCCCACAGTTCACCTTTCGACACCTCTGTATGTGAAAGAGGGCCCACCACGTGCCGACAGAAGCTTTTGGGCCGAGGTCTGCGAGCTGGGAAGGCTCCTGAGATCAACGCTGGCTACTGCAACACAGGCAGACAGCTCCCAGCCTGAGGCCCAGCACCGTGGAGTGC
This sequence comes from Triturus cristatus, assembly GCF_964204655.1. NCBI lineage: Eukaryota > Metazoa > Chordata > Amphibia > Caudata > Salamandridae > Triturus > Triturus cristatus. The sequence continues at coordinate 566,661,607 of NC_140590.1, forward strand.
TATGTATACTACTAACACAGTAGTCCAACAGGTACCAACAGTGGAACGGTGTCTTGATCCCACAATCTACGATGTTAGAACTGCATCTGAGAGTGGAGATGAAGGTACTCCCTTCGACCAGGTGTAACCAACTCGAGGTCCCATCAGTGGAACAGTGTCTTGATCCCACAATGGACGATGTTAGAACTGCATCTGAGAGTGGAGATGAAGGTACTCCCTTCGACCAGGTGCAAGCAACTCGAGGTCCCATCAGTGGAACAGTGTCTTGATCCCACAATGGACGATGTTAGAACTGCATCTGAGAGTGGAGATGAAGGAACTGCCTTCGACCAGATGCAACCATCTCTAGGTCCCAACAGTGGAACGGTGTCTTGATCCCAGAATGGACGATGTCTGATATTACCTGCTGCTTGGTTTTCACACAACTCCCTCCGTTGAGGTGCATCACACTCTGTGCTTCCGTAGCTAACTGCTGCACATGATTATTGGGCTTGGCTGACTGCAGTCGGTGGAGTACACCGCGGTACAGCAGGTCTGAACAGTGAAACGGGGTCTTGATTCTATGATTGAGGATGTCAGAAGTTAAAGTCTGTGATGATTTGTGTGTACCCCCTCCGATCAGGTGCAACCAACTCCGTGCTTTCGAATCCAACAGCACATGGCTGCCTACACTGCGGTCAGCAGGGCTCACAATTCAGATCGAGTAATGAATGTTTAATTACAGAATCCAGTAGGCAACTAACTACAACATCAATTGAAATGTACTCAATATCCTTTTAGTATACTTGCTTGAAGAAGTTTTTTTAGATGAGTTATAGGTTTAGTACAATGACCAAATTCTTCTTGGTAGTGGAAAAGAACACTGAATAACAGTCTACACTGTGGACAGAAGAGATCGCAATTCGAATTGTTTTGATTTATTTTTTGTAATTTATGTTGTTATATTTTGTGAAGAGGAAGTGAGAAAAAGTATTCATGGATGACTGGGCTGACTACTGCCTTAAATTTACACTGCAGACAGCAGTGTTCACAATTCAGATCGTGTCGCTATTGTAGATGATGCAGTCCTGTAGGCAAAAGACATTGCTCCAGTGTGCTCTGTCCGCACCACGCATACGCATTATCGCAGGGTCCGCACACGATTTTAGTTGCTTCGCGTATTGCAAACAGGGCAGCTCAAGTCAACGCCACGTGGCTGTGGGCCCTTGCTGACCGCTCTCTGGCCTACACTGCAGACAGCAGTGTTTACAATTCAGATCGAGTCGCTATTGCAGATGAGGCAGTCCTGTAGACAACAGACATTGCTCCTAGTACGGCCCGATCGCATCACGGATCATCACTGGCTGTGCACGTGCTGAATGCTTTTGATGTGGCTATCTGAGTGCACTAGAACTGATGGACCCTTTATGATACAATCTTTTGTGTATTATTTCAGATCTACTGCCTGTATCTCAGTATACCACAAGTTATGGTTCTTTTACGATAGAATCTTTTGTGTATTATTTCACATCTAGTGTCCCTACCTTACTGCAACACAAACTATTGAACCTTTTATTATTGAATCTCTGTGTGTGATCCAATGATTACTGTTGTAGTTGATGCTAGCTGCAACCATTCCCTGAGGGCTGGTTTACACTCACCCCACACACATCCAGCACAGACGTCACTGGATATGTGACCCTGGTAATAAAGAAGAGTCGAGCACACGTGCCCGTACCCACTTCCGCTATCTATCTGTGTACGTGTGTTCATTATCTATGCATGATACTGCCCCTGGGCTGTACCACATTACCTTGTGCTGTGGACAGTGTATGCAATCATGTTACCTCTGGCAGTGGGGAAAACTTCGGGTATGTAACTTTTAGGTGCATGGCTATCACAGGTGGAAGGCTACTTCACAGAGCATGAATATTGATGAAGATGATGGTTGCATGCTGTGTGTGGTGTCAGATATGTATACATAGCAAAATGTTTTCAAAAAAGCTGTCTAAGCAGAAGAGGAGTCTCTTATCAAACGCTGTAGAGAAAATGACTAAAACGGGTGGGGTCCTCCAACAGTTACAATGGGAAATGTTATGAACCAATCAAATGCTTTTCTTTAAGGTCACATGGCAATCGCGCACTGAGCGCGCAAGGTGGCCGCACCCAACGCGATTTTGAGAAAATATATTTACCATAATATAAGTATATTACAGTTAGAAATATATTAATGTTTAAAATATTTAAGATTATCGCTTGTTCTCATATACACTTGAAACTTATTTAGATATAGTTTTGAGACAAAAAGAATGAGGGAATGGTGTACCCAGCGCAACACCATACGTCTATGACGTAACACAGGACCTGGCAGCGTGCACTCGTCGCATACGCAACGCGCAGCGGGCGCAACCCCATACGTACATGACGTAACGCGCGGCTTGGTACTGCATACCCGTCGCATACCAAAGTAGCAGCTGGCGCGACCTCATACGTATATGATGTTACGCGGGACACGGTGCCACGAACCCATCGGATACGGAATGCGCATCATTTACGAGTTTAGCAATATGGCGTGTAGGATTCGTGTGCTGATGGAGCTTGGTACACTACCGGTACGGGACTCCAGTTTTCTAAACAAAAGAAAAAAGATATACATATTTTTTTTGAAGATATAAAACATTTCATAATTTTAAAAATTAATTTAAAATAAGGATAATAGAGTTACAAAATATTTAAAAAAAATAGAAAAAATATAGGTTTTATAAATATTAAAATATGAAATTAACATTTAAAAAAACCTTCGAAATTCACTGAAAAAACCATAGGTTTTACAGACGTTATAGTTAGGAATTAGCATTTTAAAAACCTTTGAAATTAACTAAAAAACCATAGGTTTCAGGGACGTTATAGTTAGTTGGACATTTGACTCATATAAAACCAGAGAAATTCGCCTGTTATAGTTAGTTGAGCTAACAATAACTCGCGCGCCCGCAATGCACTGGGGATGACGTCACATATTACATCACTCATGACATAGTCAGTGACATCATTGGTGACATCACTGATAACATCTCAAATGACATCACTGATGACATCACTGATGACATCATTAACGTGATAATCTGATGCACATACTGATGGCCTAATATAAACTTTGATACACGCACTCTAAAATACAGACTACTATTTTTGAAACATGCACACAACAATGCCAGATACTACATACCGCCCACTATTTCCTAGGTCTACACTCACATCCAGCCACATGCAGTTACTCATCAATACAGCACTATAATATGCACTCATACACTTATACATACAGTCACACTCCGCCACTCATCCATAGTTACTCACACACCTAGTCAGTCATGCAAAGAATCAAACACATACCCATTTACTCATGTATACAGTTATACACACCAACTGCGTTATTTATACACACACCACATCACTTATTTATGCAGATACTAACACATACTTACTGTCTTATACAATCACTGGTACAAGCAGACACTCATTTATACACCCACTCTTCAAATAACTTACTCTCACATATCGTCATTTATATACTCCAACACTCACATATACTGCCTTAAATCATATGTAGTTACTCACACATATACCACTGAGACATTCATTCACTCACCAACACACCCATACACACACTAACTCACCCATACAGCCCTTTCTAGATGCACTTTTTAAACCATACAACCAGTGAATCACCCACTCAGACATCTATGCACAGAGTCACACACCCCCCACCCATTCGCACAGACACTCAAGCACTCATACAGATACTCAGACAACAAATAAATAACCCATATAGACACTCATGTAGCTACTCACCAACCCATGCAGCCACTAATACACCAACTGAGAGACTAATACAGACTTTCACACAGTTTAGTCACTAACCCATGCCTTCAGTAAGATATGTTCAATCACTCACTTATACAGTCAGTCACGCACCTACTAAATAATACATTCAGGCACTTGTAAATCCACTCATTCTTCAATACACCTTGGCATAGAAATATATGAAAAATATTTAAACTTTACAGAAACACACATTCACTGGATGATGTCATCAGTGATGCCATCAGTGATGTCATTTGAGATGTCATCAGTGATGTCACTGACCATGTCATGAGTGATGTAATATGTGACGTCCTCACCAGTGCATTGCCGGCGCGCGAGTTATAGTTAGCTCAACTAACTATAATGGGCGAATTTCTCTGGTTTTATATGAGTCAAATGTCCAACTAACTATAACGTCCCTGAAATCTATGGTTTTTTAGTGAATATATATATATATACCATGTTCAGGATCTCAGGTACCCTGGAGCTCCAATGTTCCCTTTATACCAGTTATTGAGGCCACTCTGTAAGGTTTTCCTCTTGAGAGTATCTGATAATATGTTCCTCCTCCTTTGGTAGTTAGTCTTTCCTGTACAGTAGGCTCATCTTAGGGTGTGAGCCACAAGGGCCCCCAGAGTATAGGTACTGAGATCGTGCCTCAGCTCATGTGCAGACTCTTTAGGGGATCACTACTGGAGTCGCGCAGCTCTGGAGGCACCCAGTGGTGTTCTCCTCACAGCCACCAGTGCAATCGGTCCCAGGGGCCAGACTCACCCCAGGCACACAATTGGCAGGTTCAGCAAGGGCAGCCGCTCCCCAGTCGCTGACCACAGTTGCGCCTGGGCTTCCCTGCGGGCCTTTATCTGAAACAGCACTAGTGACCTTCTCGTCACATTTACCGGTGGTCAGCTCCCCAGATCTGGCATGTCCCCAGCTCTCTTCACTCAGGGGGGCGCCACCCCGTACAGCAGAGCTCTGCACGCACAAGTGAGCCAGTCCAATCAACATAAATGAAGTGTGCTCCGCGATGACCAGGTGTCACTCACCGCCAGTCCAGGGTGACTCGTCTCGTCCGTCCTGTCCCCTCGGCATCAGCCGCTCTCCGCACCCTTAGGTAGCAGCGGGAATGCTGCATGCTTTTACATCAGAAGGCCACATTGACGACCCAGGCCTCGGAGATCATCCAATGCCAGAGCAGGGGATTCAGGTCAGTGTTTTGGGAACCCAAGTTTTCAACGGTCTTTATACATATATGCTGTGTTGCAGGGTGTCGTATCTATAGCAATGGCACAGGATAGTACAGGATTCGTTTAGCAGCCAAAGGAGTGCGCCTAATAGGCGCCCATATTCAGGTCAGGCAAGCTCCGCCCCCCTTTTTCTACAAGACATGCCGGATTTTCCAAAGTGTATATTTTCTGTTACCTGGTAATATGACTTTCTACTCATGATGCTAGATGTGTCTTCACTGTACACCAGCAAAAAACATAAAGATGGATTAGGAGCTTGTAGGCATTACTTGCGATCTCGCTGTTTAAAACTCTATCTCCATACAGAAATGCTCTTAGAGATGATGGAATTCTGGTTATAGGAGAACATCTTCTCATTCAATAAAGAGTGGTACAAACAAAAATGAGGAAATGCTATGGGCACCTGTTTCACCTCAAGTTATGCTAATCAGCATAGAGGCTGGTGGGTGGAACAGGTGATCCATAGAACCAACATATAGCCGTAGTTCAGAAACATAGCATTGTGGTTGATGTACATTGATGATCTTTTCATCATATGGAAGGGATCTAAGCCTCAGCCGAGGAATTTGTCAACATAATCAACATGAATAAATTGAATTTGCAAATCACTAGTTCCATCAGCGATAATTTTGTAGTTTTCTTACATGTACAGAAAATGATATAAAATAACATGAGCCAAAGGTTCAAGGAGAGAGAGTATAGATATGACAACATTTTTAAAGCTTCTGAGACAGTTAAGATCAGGTAAGGAATAGAGCTGTTATTTAAGTCTTTTGAACCGCCAAATCAATGCAGTTTCCTCAGTCTGCTTCTACACACTCCACCTGCTTCAAAAGACATTCAGATGCACTCCCACAGAATCCAGAACAACTGTCATCCACACACTCATCACCAGCAGACTTGACTACAGCAACGCACTCAATGCTGGCGTCACCCAGAAATAGCTCAAGAAACTACAAAACGTTCAAAACGCCACCGCCAGACTGGTACTGGACATCACCACTGCAGCCACATCATGCAACACCTCCGACAACTCCACTGGCTCCTAGTCAACAAGAGAATCACCTTCAAGCTCCTCACACATGCCTACAAAGCTCTCCACAACATAGGACCAGCATACCTGAACCACCGCCTTCAATGTACCCGCCAGACAACTCTGTTCTACCCATCGCGCCCTATCCTCCGTCCCCAGGATCCACAATCCCAGAACCGGAGGAAGTTCTTTCTCCTAACTCGTCACCAAGACCTGAAACCTCCACCTCAGGTAATCGGCATAGCTGACCCAATTCAAGAAGTACCTCAATACCTGGCTCTTCAAATGATCCTCCACACCCAGCAGCCTGCTCCCCCCACCACCCCCCTGAGCCTTGAGTTGAGACCCTCACAGGGGAGTAGACACACTTTATAAACCCCTGAATGATTGATTGATTCATAATTATATGAAAAAAGCCACCAGTGATGTTCAGATTTATCACCACTTAATCACCCTACACAAATGTGTTAAACGTATTCTGCAAAAGTAGCCGTAATGACCATACTATAGGGAAAAGTCTCAGTGAAAACTGCTTTGATCTTTAGAAAACATACGTCCATGCTGTATAAAATGGTGAAAAGTGTCTTAGCAAGAGAAAACAGTAATTGACTAAAAAAAGAACATGGGTATTTCAGGTGTCTTAAATGTAAACCATGTAAACAAGTAGTGAACATGAAAACATTAGACAATCCCTTATATAATACATATAAGCTTTTGAATAATCATTACAGCTGTGAGGAGGAATTTGTGTTATATGTATTAATATATCCTTGTCACAAGAGGTACATTAGCAGCACCAAACTACCAGTGTATAAATAGACACTACAGCACTTAAACGCAATGGACCACAGGGATAGCACATATCCTGCAGCAAGACATTTTGTGAGGATCACGAAGGGAACATCAAACTATTGAAGTACAGTGTCATTGATGGCATACACAGCGCAATGAGGGGAGGAGACAGGGAAAAAGCCTCGAATAGGCTTGAGAGTAGATATATTTTAGAGTTAGACACCAAGGAACTCAATGGATTAACAATTGTTGAAGAAATGTATACACATTTGTGAAAATTGTTTAGGAACACCAAAAATGAGCCCTCTCTTGAAGACACTTGTGCACATGTTCACAAGTTATGGGGAAGTTGGTAAAATAAATCTTGATTTAGTTTCCTTTTTATGTTTTCTTATGTTCTTTTTTAGTTCACATTGAAGATTATGAAGTTCGGGTTACCGGAATTTCATTTGTGGTGAAATTGTCAATATGAAAACGTGGACATTAGGATACGCACTACATCAGCACATTTGGGAGTACATTGCTACATCCTGGGAGTTATGAAATTTAGTATTGCATTCTAATAAAGATAGGAATTGATTGTATGTATATTCTGCATTATCCTATATGTCAGGGCTGCTAGGGTAGAAATATTGTTAATGATATCATTAAAACTTTTAGCAGCTAAACACAACCAATCATATATGTAGTTTAGCGATTGTGCAAACGTCAATACTTCACATACAGTATATTCTGATATTATGCGCTATGTTAGAGTGGTTGTTTTATTAATTTTCAAAACTCTTCTTTATTCTATAAAAGTATTGTACATTTTGTATGGAATTAATTAAGCACACTAATCGTTGAGAACTAAAAGAGATGAGATTTATTTGAAAGTATTTTTTCTATGTTTATTTCATGTGATGAATGGCTATAAATGCAAATTCCAACATGGTTCCCGGAATGCGTTGAGCTTCCATTGTCATTATGCAAGACTGCCAACCATTCGAACTACTGTTTGTTAGAAGCAGACCAAGAAGACTCGCTCTGTACCCGCATGCCAGCCTTTCAGCATTATAACCCAATTTATGATAAACATTACTCCTGAGCTACAAGCCATTTTTAAAGTCATTAGCATGTCAATCTCACTAAAGACCAGTGTCTGAAAGGCTGCTGGCAAAGAAACAATCCTTCCAAGCCACATATGTAATCCAGGTTCTGTTACTTCCTCCCAGGGCCTCTCTTGATTCAAATACCCATTTCACTTACCCGCATATGAAGTTCTTTTCTAGGTACTCAAGTCCCTGCTGACTTCTTAGTTTGCAGGACCAGCAGTGCCACCCACACCATGCTGTGGGTTCACATTCATCGAAATGCTGTCAGCGAAATTGTTGTCAGCTAAACACAACCAATAATCTATGTAGTTTAGTGATTATGCAAATGTTATTATTTCACATACAGAATATTCTGACATTATTATGCTCTATGTTAAAGAGATGGTTTAATGAATTTTCTATAAAAGTATGGACCTTTTCCCCTGAATTAATAAAGCACTCTAACCGATGAAAACTAAATACGATGAGGTTTACATGTAAGTAGTCCTTCTATGTTTATATTAAGGTGAGAATGGGTTTATATCTGGAAGTGTACCAACGTCTTTTCTCAGATTGGTGGAGAGAAGTAATATATATATATATATATATACACATATATACATATATATATATATATATATATATTCAATGAAAAAACCAAAGGTTTCACACACGTTATAGTTAGCTGGACATTTTACTCGTAAAAAACCATTGAAATTCCCCCGTTATAGTCAGTTAAGCTAACTATAACTCGCGCGCCCGCAATGCACTGCTGATGACGTCACATATTACATCACTCATGACATGGTCAGTGACATCACTCATGACATCACTGATGACATCTCAAATGACATCACTGATGACATCACTGATGACATCATCCCGTGAATGTGTGTTTTTCTGAAAATTAAATATGTTTTATATATGTATATCTCAAGGTCGATGGAAGAATAAATGGGTATATAAGTGTCTAAATGGATGATTTGTTTTTGAAAAATTGATTGTGTAACTGACTGATTAAGTGTATCTTAGTGAATACATGGCTTAGTGAGTAATGTTTAAATATGTAAATATCTGTATCAGTCTCTCACTTTGTGTATAAGTGGCTGCATGGGTTGGTGAGTAGCTACTTGAGTGTCTATATAGGTTATTAGTTGGTTTTTTGAGTATCAGTATAAGTGTCTGATGTCTGTATGGTTCGATGGGGGGTATTACGTAGTGCATAGGTGCATGAATGAGTGACTCACTGTTTCTATGTGTTGAAGATAGTATGTGTGCAGGACTGCATGGGTGGATGAGTGTGTGTATGGGTGTGTTAGTGAGTGAATGACTGTCTCTACAGTGTCTTTATGAGTAACTACATATGTTTTTAACTAGTATATGTGACTATTGGTGTATATAAGTGAGTATATGTGAGAGTGAGAGATTGAAAGAGTTCCTGTGTGAATAAGTATGTGTTTCTATAAGTGATTGTTTAAAAGACTAAGTATGTGCAAATTTCCGTAGAAGTAAGTGTGGTGGTGTGTGTATAACTGTATATGCAAGTAAATGGATGTTTGATTCTTTATTAGCATGAGTGACTATGTGTGTGAGTAACTCTACGGATGAGTGGCATTGTGTAACAGGATGTATAGGTGTATGAGTACATATGATGAGTGAGTACATGTATGAGTGACTGTATAGGACTGTTGGTGAATGAGTGGATGTGTATGTGGATCTTAGAATTACTGAAGAGGTTGTTGTAACTGGTATTGGTATGTCCATTGTTTTGAAAAGTTTAGTCTCTATTTATGAATGTGTGTATCAAAGGTTATATTAGGGTGAGAGGAGGTCTGCCACTCTATCACAAGGATGATGTCATCAGTGATGTCATCAGTGATGTCATTTGAGATGTCATCAGTGATGTCATGAGTGATGTCACTGACCATGTCATGAGTGATGTAATATGTGACGTCATCAGCAGTGCATTGCGGGCGCGCGAGTTATAGTTAGCTTAACTAACTATAACGGGGGAATTTCAATGGTTTTTTACGAGTAAAATGTCCAGCTAACTATAACGTGTGTGAAACCTTTGGTTTTTTCATTGAATTTCTAAGGTTTTTTAAATGCTAATTCCTAACTATAACGTGTGTGAAACCTATGGTTTTTGCATGGAATTAGCAAGGTTTTTTAAATGCTAATTCCTAACTATAACGTGTGTGAAACCCATGGTTTTTTCAGTGAATTTGCAAGGTTTTTTAAATGCTAATTTTTTTTTTTCTTCTATTTTTTTAAACATATTTTTAATTTAATGTTCTAACCTTTTATAAAGACTATGATTAAATTTTTAAAATTCTTTAATATGTTTTTTTAAATATATTTCATAAAATAAACATGTTATAATTTTTTCCAGTACATTTTTTCCTTTTTTTTTTAGTACGCGTACCGTAAGCTTACGGTAAGCGTACGGTTTACGCAACGCCCGTAATTTATCTACGCTGTTTGCGTATAGTTACGCAATTTGCGTAGCCGCGCGTACTCCGCGTGGGACGCGAACGCGTGTACGCTACACGCGCACGTTACGCGGAAGTGTCGGGTAGTGACTGTTATGCGCATGCGCGCAAGCGCGTGTCTTTTTTACGCGCATGCGCACTTTTGCCGTAAGCGTACCGTAAGCGTACCGTAAGCGTACGGTAGGTCATGTGATCATGAAACACAACTTTTGATTGGTTGAAACTACTTTCAGTTCTAGAACTCTCCTACACCACACCCATTCCCCTCATTTCTGCTTGTGATCCCTTAGGAGAAGGAGCTGGGTTGTCTTTGTGATACGATGGCAGAACAGCAGAGCTCTTCTGAGAGTGAGGCTAGCACTAGCAGCACTACCTTGAGGCAGAGAGCGAGGAAACAAAAGACCTCTTATGTATGGGATTATTTTACTTTTCCTGAAGGCCAGCTAAAGGTAAATGCACCCTTAGTGACTTGCAAGCTGTGTCAGCGTGTACTTTCAAGAGGTAATCCTGACAGGAAGTATTCCTTTGGGAATCATACCATGATGAGGCACCTCAGGGATGTACACAGAAGGACACATGCTCGACTTTTTGGAGGTAACCCTTCAGAAAGTCAACCAAGCACATCCACAGCAGCTCAGCCTGGACCATCATCTGCAGGGCTGACTCCTTCTTCTGCAGGTCAGGTGAGCCCTTCATCTGTGGGGGGAGCATCTCCTTTTGCTGGCCCTCTGGAAATTAACCCTCGATTTCTGAGGGTTGATATTCGATGTGCCTCTTGTCATGATCTAATTTGTCATAGGGAGACCAGTGTTTCCCTAGTGAACCTCAAAATAGATCAGCACACTTGTCACAGAGACTAATTTTCCCATTCTTTCTTTCCTCTCTCCCTGCATGAACACAACGGCTCTTTTAAGAGCCAACCTTATCTTTCATCTTTTTTTTATAGATGTTTTTAAAAACTTTTTTTTTTTTTTACCGTACGCGTACGGTGCGCGTAATTTTTTTTTTTTTTTTTAAAAACACTAAAAATCAATAATCACATTACAAGGACTTTGAAACACTACAATTATTATTATTGACTTACCATACCCACTCAAAAAAATATTTATTCATTTGTTTTTTTTAAAAAAAATTGCTTTAAAAATGGTTCGTTTTCGAAAATTTTCTATATCAATCTGAAAAAAAAGAAAAAAGTATTAATATTTTTTAAACATTTTAAAATACAGTACACGTATTTACATATTTACCAAAAAATATTTTTGCCTTATTTTTGCTGTTTTCAGAATATATTGCATTTCACTTTAAATTGTGAAAGCAATTGCATTCATCATTTAACAGCGGGCAAAAAAAAAATAACAATCTCAAAGATTGTATTAAAAAAGCCCAGAATCTCTTCTCACTTAAACTTAACATTACAGAAATGCATAATATTCTAAAAAAATATCATCAAAAAACAATACTTATTTCTTTAAAATACCGTCTGATATTTTTGTTTCAGAAGTATAATCACAATATTATATCTCAAATAACTCCACAATACATCTGATTCCATTTCCTTTAGGCCAAATAGTAATTTTAAAAAAAAAATTGGATTAAATTTCCAATGGTAATCCAATAAAATTCTAAAGTTTAATTTGTCCAGATCTCACCGATTCTCTGTAACATTTTGGTTCACGAATTTTTTTTTAATAATTTATTAAGTCCACAATAGAATTGGTTACTTTTCCGCATGGCCAAATAGTAATTTTTAAAATCTTTTTTGAAAAAATTTCCAATGGCACTCCAATAACATTCCAAAATTTAAATTGTGCAGATGTTACCGATTATCTCTAAATTATTGGTTTTTGAAAGTTTCATTAAAAATTAAAAAAGTCCACATTACAATTGGTTATCTTTCCATTAGGCCAAATGATAATTTAAAAAATCTTTTTTTTAGAAAATTCCAATGGTAATCCAGTAAAATGGTAAAATTATTTTGTCCAGATCTTGCCAAGTCTCTCTAAAATTTAGGTTTCAGGAAGATTAGATAGGAATTTGCTAAATCAAAAGGCAAACGTTGTTTGAAAATCAATTGGGAATCATTACACAGTGTCCAGCCTTTTTCACATTTAAGATAAACTGTGTAATGTCCAGAAGTAACAGTAGGTCCATCATGGAAAATTATTGCAACAGTTACAAAAGTTTTTCCTGAAATTGATAATTGCTGTCCTGTAAACTTCTTTATTAAAGTATCCAATTTTGAACCATCAGCTCTACATCGTTGCATCATTAAAATTACATACTGTCCGTATTCCTTTAAAATTAATGTTGAAAACATGTCAGATTTACACTCACCGCATTTCATGCTATGATTAGCATCTTTAACTAATTTTGCAAAAGTGACTGTTTTACTCTCTGGCAATGTCAAATAAATAAACCTTTCATTATCAACATTAGAGCCACATATATTATAACAGTTTTCACAACTATGTTCCCATTTATAAGAGAGACCAAATAAAATATCAATTGCAACTTCTTCTACTTCCAGTACTTGAAGAAAATACATTAAAAATTCGTGTGCATCTTGCTGTTCATTTTGAGAAAACTGTGTTCGTCCTGAACATATATCTAAAAGTTTTCTAATTTCAGTAGCACTTTCTATTTGAGTTTTATCTTTACTCAGCTTTTGAAAAAGGAGACTCAGCTCAGAACAGAATCTTTTTCCCTGATTTACTATTATCTGCTCTTGCAAACTTTCCAGATAAAATGCAACATTCAGCACTACATTTGCGTAGCAGTTGACACCAGAGCTATTTTCAAAATGACATCCTACAACCTGTTCTTCATTTTCCTTTTTCTTTTTGCTTGCAATTACATCACTCCTCTTTTTTTTCCTCTTCTCTACATCTTCATTACAGATATTCTCATTTTTTCTTTTACGAGAAACTACACGTTTCTCCAACACAGGATACTGACCTAAATGAGGAGCATAGCTTCTTCTTAATCTATTATACTCCTTTACACAGTTTGTATCAGCACTAACTTTTGAATCATCAAAGTCTATCATGAATAAACCTGATAATGTTTTCACTCGTGACAAAGCAACATATGCCATACCTTCTTTGAACACAGTTGAACCAATGTTCACAAATGCACAATCTACAGTCAATCCTTGAGACTTGTGAATAGTTACAGCATATGCTAGAGAAAACGGAAACTGCTTCCTACGTACATATAAGTCTTTCACAAGCATGAAACGAACTGTACAACGACAAATATCTTTAACTTCTTCTATCTGATCAAATTTTATTTTTAAACATTCAATTCCATCTTTTTTCTGATAATTAATAAAACCCACAACTCTTCCCATAGCTCCATTAACTAAACCTTTTTCAACATCCAAATTTCTTCTTAAAAATACTCTACAGTTCATGCAAACATATAGATTTTTTTCTAATCCAGCTGTTTTGGAGATGTTCTTCTCTAGTGAATCCAATTTATTTTTCAGTTTGCCTGTTACTGTGACAGTAATTCTTCCATCCTCAATTTTGTCCACTGCTTCCAATTTCCTGATCTCTTCTTTTTCCAATTTCAAAAGCTCCTCATTAAATATTGAGCATTCACGTAGAGTTGGCATTAAGCAGATGACACTTTTGTTTTCTGCAATGTTCTTGTATATTTTCTCTGCAACTATTTCTTCCTTTGGAAATAAATTATGTAGCAGCCGACTCTGTAATGCTTTTTTGCCAACTTCTGTGAGTAGTCCAATTCTGATATCTTTCAGAATACTTCCATATTCTTCATCGCTTGCTTGCCTCATATTAGTAGTAAGTTCCTTGTACTCAAAGAAGGACCAAATATTTGTATTTCCGATGCTTCCCAATGACTTCTTCGTGTCTTCATGTGTGACAGTATTAAACACTGGTTGTCCTTTAACTGGAGTAAGTTGCAAAAGATCTCCAAAAACTATGACGTGTTTTCCACCAAATAACATGTCATAGTCTGTCTTCAAAATTTGCTGCATTCTTAAATGCACAAAGGCAAGCATTAAGTTTGATACCATGCTCACCTCATCAATAATGAGAACTTGCATCTTCTTCAATACTCTTGAAACTTCCAAGGATGCTTCTCCAGTTAGCTTGTTGTATTGTATTTTGTTCTCATGCTCCACTGGTAACATTAGCAAACGATGTAAAGTGATTCCTTTTATGTTATATGCTGCTAACCCAGTTGGAGCAGTAACCACACAAGACAAAGTAGAATCTGTTTTTTGCTGTAGGTAGCTTCTGATGACTTTTATAAGGAAACTTTTTCCAGTTCCAGCTTGTCCGCTTACATACATCCTGATTGGATGAAATGATGTGCATGAGCACTCTTTTTTTTCATGTAGAAATCCGTGATCAATTTTGTTTCTGATCTCTTCATAAATTTGTTGCTGCTCTTGATTCAGTTGTCTTTCCAAATTTTCTAAGTCTATAAATTCTTCTTGAGCTTGATTCATAGCCGTTTCCACTTCATTCATGGCTATTGATGCTTCATTTTCAACGATTGGTTGTCCTAGGGGATCTTGACTGAGTGTTCCTGAACTTTGGCTGTCCTGAGAACTGTCTCTAGCTATTTCTGCTGCAATTGTAGTTTCCTGTTCAATTTCTTCATTTAACATTTGCAGATAACTTGAGAATGTACTGCATTGTATGCTGTCTTTGCAAGCATTAAAAGAATCTTCATAGCTTTGAAATTCTCCCAGTAGTTCATCCTCTGTACGCCATGGTTTAAACAACTGTAAAAGAGCCAAGTAGTAAAATTCCTTCTTGTCAGTAGTGTCGCAACTCAGCTTCCTGTGATTTATCAAACTTCCTTTTGTTTGCTTCACCAAACATCCTTCCTCACCAACGACTTTATATTTTCCATTGTTGATGTCTTCTGCGGCTTTCCGTGAATAAATGTAGTTCTGCAGCACTTCATAGAGACACATGTTCTCCAGATGTTGACTTCTCTTGGGATAATATGTGTCCAACATGTTTGATTTCAAAATATCTGTACTTTCTGGGTCATTCTCGGCCAAATATTCAATTTCTCCAACAGATTTCAGTACCCGATTTCTCATTGCTGCAAGGCCTAAAGTTGCCCAAATTATTCTTCTTGACTTCGAGTAGAGACTTGCAGAAGATAACCTATCTGAACATTCATAGGATCCAATTTCTCGATGCGATAACATCTTCAAACTGAAACTGTACAGCTTCTTACTGACAGTCTTCTCGTGAGAAATCTCTTCCCACATTTCCTTCAATTCTGTTTATTCTGATTTCGTAATGTAAGACGTTACATATCGAGCAACAGCAATGGAATTGTCAGCTACATACTGTATATCCATGTTAGCGTTCCACATGGATAAAATGACTGGGTTGTAGTCATTTATATTTTTTGATTCTTCTTTTCTTTTTAGGTTGTAGGTATTCTTAGGTGATTTTCTTGTGATAGTATGTCTCACAGCTGACATAAAACTGTTGACTCTTCCATTTGAAAGAACAGGTCTAGGAAATCCAAATCGACATTTAGTGTAGTATTTATCTTTGCTCTTGTATTTCCGTCGACAGTATTTTCCACACCGATGACTTTGGAAACGTAAAACTTGCTCCTTTAACTTTTTCTCTTCTGTGCTTTTTGGTATAGCACATGTTGCATATTCTTCAATGAAAGATAACACTGCTTCATCAGTATCTGTTCCAAACTTTGGGGCATCCTTGATCCACAACAGCATATGAATATGAGGAGCACCTCTTGCCTGGTACTCTTTTCTCCAAAAGAAATCTACTACTTCTCCAAGAGGTGGATTTTTTTTATTGCAGATGTAGGACATCATAGCCTCAAATCTATGATTGAAATATCTGCAAACATTAACCGGATCCAATGAGCACAGTTCTCCTGCTGTCTTGTATTCGATGTTTTTAATGTTTGAATTTGCCTCTCGTAGAAAATACAGTAAATCATCCCAAGCGTACTCCGCACAGCTTAGGGTAACGAACCATGTTGGTGTTCCTAAATTCCGTAACATGCATTTTAATTCACCATGGCGTCGGTACCAATATTCATTTGTCCCACGCTGACAAGCCATCAGATTGATCAGTTGTGTTTCCAAATGATCATCTCGGTGCTGCACTTTCTCCATAAAATCCTTAGCAGACACATTTTGTAAATGTACTCCACTTTTTAAAATGTGATTTACTGCATAAGACAGTGCAGACAAGTCGCTTTCAAATAAAAGATGGAACAAATAAGGAATACTTTGTCGAAATCTGGGCTCTTCAGCATATAGTCTTGTAGTCCGATACTCAGAAGCTGGAATCTGTTCTGGACGTTCATCGTATCGTCCTCCTTTTCCTTTAGGAAACAGCTGGGGAAAACATCGAGCTTCCAAGCTCTCCTCCCATACACTCACGGGAGTTCCTTTTGCTTTCTTCATCTGAAAGAGATCAATATTATCTCCCATAACTTCTTTTGAATGAAGAGGATGTATGCTAAAATGTTCATAAATTTCTTCTTCCTTTGACTTGTCCACTTTTTCAATTTGTCCAGTTGGTGTTTCTGTGTCTTCTTGTAAATCTTCTTCTTCTTCTTCTTCTATATAAATTGATTCATACCATTTGTTATTCCTTTTCAAATACAAATTTGCTCTTTGTACTTTCCGCACATCTACCAGCTCCTGCCAAATCTTCTTATTCTTTGTAGGTACACCATTAACCAGAATAACTAATGGTTCAGTTTCCAAAGTATCCGCATCAATAGTTTCCATATTTTTTTTCAAATCCAAGGGCAAATACACCACTCTTCCTTTTAAACCTCTCAGTAAATCAGAAGGAGGTAATTTACCAGTTTTGGGCTCCATACGTACTATGGTCTGGAACGGATGAACACATTGAATGAGTATAGACTCATATGTATTTAATTCAGAAAGTTCAGCAGGAATAGCATCCAATTCTAAATTATTATGTACAGCTCTGGTCGGCATTCTATTTTCCTCTAACTTGTTGTAACAGTATTTACAAATACGCTGATCTTCACCCAAATCAAAACAATTTTCTAGAAATATATATGTGGCAAAATCCTTCCACTTATAATTATCTTCATTTTCACTCTTTCTGTAGAGATCAACATTCCTAGTTTGTTTTCTATAATGAGTTCTGCGGCAACAAATACAAGTAAAATTTGGTCTTTCATTAGAGACTATTGCAAATTTTGTTATGTGATCATTAAATGTGTTACTTACAGAGGGTTCTACATTCTCTTCCACTTCTTCCTCATTTACTGTGTCCTTCTCTGCACTGTTTTGTTCAGGACCAAAGTAACAAAACTGAATTTCATCAACAACCTTCTCTACATCTGATACCATTCCTCGGAACAGAGCCCTATTCAATTCATTTAACTTTATTGCTGGACTTTTGGCAAAATACAACCGTCTCACAAACTTTCTCATTTCAGTATGATGAACAGCCAGCATCCTAAAATGATGGAAAACACTATTGCACACTTTTCTAGATAGACAAGCCAGAGAATGACCCTGCAAACCAGTATTCTCTCTCACTCTGCATGGATCCAGACTTTGAAGCACCTTAAACTTCTGTTTTATACTTTTTTTACTATATTCTCTTAGAAACTCTCGAAATTTGTCAATAGATTCCTGACGCACAGTGCAAATACTACTACAATTCCAAGTGTACACTGGGGCTTTAGGACGTCTCCCCATAGCCTCATCTGCCATCACTTGTACCTCATCTCTTGGAACCATTATCTCCTTCTCCATTATGCAACCATTTTTTACTTCGTAAGAACGACCTCTGGTGTCAACTGCATGCAGCAAACTATTACTTTGAAAATAGCTCTCTTCATTAAAAAAAGGTTCACTACTTGAACTATGCATCCACTTTCCTAAAAACACTTTACAAAAGTTTGTTCTGTTCACTACTCTTTTCCTTTTGCTATGTGATTTCAGTACATTAACCATTTTGTCTAATGTACGCATCCTATTCAAAATTAAAATGAATAGTTTCCTTTTTAATTCTAATGCCTTTGCTGCAATGGCTTCTATTTCTTTTTTTCTTTTATAAAACTTTGTCTTTTTCTTATATTTCTTCACATCCTTCATCAAATTGGACATAACTCTTCTCTGAAACATTTTTCTACGTATCTCTTTAAACGCTGTTTTTCTATTTATATAAATCTTTTCAGTTGCTGAAGGTATATTTGCATTAACTAAATTGTCAATTTTTCCCTCTCCTTTTTTGTTCAAAACATCCTTTCGAGTACAGACATTTTGTACATTTTTCATTCTTTTGAATATATTTTTTTAGAAATTGTTTTTTCTGCTTACCAGAAGATTTTTTATTTTTCCCAACATGAGCATCTTCTACTAACTTTGGTCCTCTAGTTGTCTTCAAATATAGGTTTTTTGTGCGTTTTTTGAACTCTGGATTTTGTAGGCATCTTAAATTTTGTCCACTGCTCTTCAGCAATACCTGAAAAAAACTAAAAAAAATTCCTTTATTTTATTTAAATATATTACTACATTTCTTTTCACAATAGTCACAAAACGTAATTTCTTTGCCAATTAAACTATTGAAGTACAGTGTCATTGATGGCATACACAGCGCAATGAGGGGAGGAGACAGGGAAAAAGCCTCGAATAGGCTTGAGAGTAGATATATTTTAGAGTTAGACACCAAGGAACTCAATGGATTAACAATTGTTGAAGAAATGTATACACATTTGTGAAAATTGTTTAGGAACACCAAAAATGAGCCCTCTCTTGAAGACACTTGTGCACATGTTCACAAGTTATGGGGAAGTTGGTAAAATAAATCTTGATTTAGTTTCCTTTTTATGTTTTCTTATGTTCTTTTTTAGTTCACATTGAAGATTATGAAGTTCGGGTTACCGGAATTTCATTTGTGGTGAAATTGTCAATATGAAAACGTGGACATTAGGATACGCACTACATCAGCACATTTGGGAGTACATTGCTACATCCTGGGAGTTATGAAATTTAGTATTGCATTCTAATAAAGATAGGAATTGATTGTATGTATATTCTGCATTATCCTATATGTCAGGGCTGCTAGGGTAGAAATATTGTTAATGATATCATTAAAACTTTTAGCAGCTAAACACAACCAATCATATATGTAGTTTAGCGATTGTGCAAACGTCAATACTTCACATACAGTATATTCTGATATTATGCGCTATGTTAGAGTGGTTGTTTTATTAATTTTCAAAACTCTTCTTTATTCTATAAAAGTATTGTACATTTTGTATGGAATTAATTAAGCACACTAATCGTTGAGAACTAAAAGAGATGAGATTTATTTGAAAGTATTTTTTCTATGTTTATTTCATGTGATGAATGGCTATAAATGCAAATTCCAACATGGTTCCCGGAATGCGTTGAGCTTCCATTGTCATTATGCAAGACTGCCAACCATTCGAACTACTGTTTGTTAGAAGCAGACCAAGAAGACTCGCTCTGTACCCGCATGCCAGCCTTTCAGCATTATAACCCAATTTATGATAAACATTACTCCTGAGCTACAAGCCATTTTTAAAGTCATTAGCATGTCAATCTCACTAAAGACCAGTGTCTGAAAGGCTGCTGGCAAAGAAACAATCCTTCCAAGCCACATATGTAATCCAGGTTCTGTTACTTCCTCCCAGGGCCTCTCTTGATTCAAATACCCATTTCACTTACCCGCATATGAAGTTCTTTTCTAGGTACTCAAGTCCCTGCTGACTTCTTAGTTTGCAGGACCAGCAGTGCCACCCACACCATGCTGTGGGTTCACATTCATCGAAATGCTGTCAGCGAAATTGTTGTCAGCTAAACACAACCAATAATCTATGTAGTTTAGTGATTATGCAAATGTTATTATTTCACATACAGAATATTCTGACATTATTATGCTCTATGTTAAAGAGATGGTTTAATGAATTTTCTATAAAAGTATGGACCTTTTCCCCTGAATTAATAAAGCACTCTAACCGATGAAAACTAAATACGATGAGGTTTACATGTAAGTAGTCCTTCTATGTTTATATTAAGGTGAGAATGGGTTTATATCTGGAAGTGTACCAACGTCTTTTCTCAGATTGGTGGAGAGAAGTAATATATATATATATATATATACACATATATACATATATATATATATATATATATATTCAATGAAAAAACCAAAGGTTTCACACACGTTATAGTTAGCTGGACATTTTACTCGTAAAAAACCATTGAAATTCCCCCGTTATAGTCAGTTAAGCTAACTATAACTCGCGCGCCCGCAATGCACTGCTGATGACGTCACATATTACATCACTCATGACATGGTCAGTGACATCACTCATGACATCACTGATGACATCTCAAATGACATCACTGATGACATCACTGATGACATCATCCCGTGAATGTGTGTTTTTCTGAAAATTAAATATGTTTTATATATGTATATCTCAAGGTCGATGGAAGAATAAATGGGTATATAAGTGTCTAAATGGATGATTTGTTTTTGAAAAATTGATTGTGTAACTGACTGATTAAGTGTATCTTAGTGAATACATGGCTTAGTGAGTAATGTTTAAATATGTAAATATCTGTATCAGTCTCTCACTTTGTGTATAAGTGGCTGCATGGGTTGGTGAGTAGCTACTTGAGTGTCTATATAGGTTATTAGTTGGTTTTTTGAGTATCAGTATAAGTGTCTGATGTCTGTATGGTTCGATGGGGGGTATTACGTAGTGCATAGGTGCATGAATGAGTGACTCACTGTTTCTATGTGTTGAAGATAGTATGTGTGCAGGACTGCATGGGTGGATGAGTGTGTGTATGGGTGTGTTAGTGAGTGAATGACTGTCTCTACAGTGTCTTTATGAGTAACTACATATGTTTTTAACTAGTATATGTGACTATTGGTGTATATAAGTGAGTATATGTGAGAGTGAGAGATTGAAAGAGTTCCTGTGTGAATAAGTATGTGTTTCTATAAGTGATTGTTTAAAAGACTAAGTATGTGCAAATTTCCGTAGAAGTAAGTGTGGTGGTGTGTGTATAACTGTATATGCAAGTAAATGGATGTTTGATTCTTTATTAGCATGAGTGACTATGTGTGTGAGTAACTCTACGGATGAGTGGCATTGTGTAACAGGATGTATAGGTGTATGAGTACATATGATGAGTGAGTACATGTATGAGTGACTGTATAGGACTGTTGGTGAATGAGTGGATGTGTATGTGGATCTTAGAATTACTGAAGAGGTTGTTGTAACTGGTATTGGTATGTCCATTGTTTTGAAAAGTTTAGTCTCTATTTATGAATGTGTGTATCAAAGGTTATATTAGGGTGAGAGGAGGTCTGCCACTCTATCACAAGGATGATGTCATCAGTGATGTCATCAGTGATGTCATTTGAGATGTCATCAGTGATGTCATGAGTGATGTCACTGACCATGTCATGAGTGATGTAATATGTGACGTCATCAGCAGTGCATTGCGGGCGCGCGAGTTATAGTTAGCTTAACTAACTATAACGGGGGAATTTCAATGGTTTTTTACGAGTAAAATGTCCAGCTAACTATAACGTGTGTGAAACCTTTGGTTTTTTCATTGAATTTCTAAGGTTTTTTAAATGCTAATTCCTAACTATAACGTGTGTGAAACCTATGGTTTTTGCATGGAATTAGCAAGGTTTTTTAAATGCTAATTCCTAACTATAACGTGTGTGAAACCCATGGTTTTTTCAGTGAATTTGCAAGGTTTTTTAAATGCTAATTTTTTTTTTTCTTCTATTTTTTTAAACATATTTTTAATTTAATGTTCTAACCTTTTATAAAGACTATGATTAAATTTTTAAAATTCTTTAATATGTTTTTTTAAATATATTTCATAAAATAAACATGTTATAATTTTTTCCAGTACATTTTTTCCTTTTTTTTTTAGTACGCGTACCGTAAGCTTACGGTAAGCGTACGGTTTACGCAACGCCCGTAATTTATCTACGCTGTTTGCGTATAGTTACGCAATTTGCGTAGCCGCGCGTACTCCGCGTGGGACGCGAACGCGTGTACGCTACACGCGCACGTTACGCGGAAGTGTCGGGTAGTGACTGTTATGCGCATGCGCGCAAGCGCGTGTCTTTTTTACGCGCATGCGCACTTTTGCCGTAAGCGTACCGTAAGCGTACCGTAAGCGTACGGTAGGTCATGTGATCATGAAACACAACTTTTGATTGGTTGAAACTACTTTCAGTTCTAGAACTCTCCTACACCACACCCATTCCCCTCATTTCTGCTTGTGATCCCTTAGGAGAAGGAGCTGGGTTGTCTTTGTGATACGATGGCAGAACAGCAGAGCTCTTCTGAGAGTGAGGCTAGCACTAGCAGCACTACCTTGAGGCAGAGAGCGAGGAAACAAAAGACCTCTTATGTATGGGATTATTTTACTTTTCCTGAAGGCCAGCTAAAGGTAAATGCACCCTTAGTGACTTGCAAGCTGTGTCAGCGTGTACTTTCAAGAGGTAATCCTGACAGGAAGTATTCCTTTGGGAATCATACCATGATGAGGCACCTCAGGGATGTACACAGAAGGACACATGCTCGACTTTTTGGAGGTAACCCTTCAGAAAGTCAACCAAGCACATCCACAGCAGCTCAGCCTGGACCATCATCTGCAGGGCTGACTCCTTCTTCTGCAGGTCAGGTGAGCCCTTCATCTGTGGGGGGAGCATCTCCTTTTGCTGGCCCTCTGGAAATTAACCCTCGATTTCTGAGGGTTGATATTCGATGTGCCTCTTGTCATGATCTAATTTGTCATAGGGAGACCAGTGTTTCCCTAGTGAACCTCAAAATAGATCAGCACACTTGTCACAGAGACTAATTTTCCCATTCTTTCTTTCCTCTCTCCCTGCATGAACACAACGGCTCTTTTAAGAGCCAACCTTATCTTTCATCTTTTTTTTATAGATGTTTTTAAAAACTTTTTTTTTTTTTTACCGTACGCGTACGGTGCGCGTAATTTTTTTTTTTTTTTTTAAAAACACTAAAAATCAATAATCACATTACAAGGACTTTGAAACACTACAATTATTATTATTGACTTACCATACCCACTCAAAAAAATATTTATTCATTTGTTTTTTTTAAAAAAAATTGCTTTAAAAATGGTTCGTTTTCGAAAATTTTCTATATCAATCTGAAAAAAAAGAAAAAAGTATTAATATTTTTTAAACATTTTAAAATACAGTACACGTATTTACATATTTACCAAAAAATATTTTTGCCTTATTTTTGCTGTTTTCAGAATATATTGCATTTCACTTTAAATTGTGAAAGCAATTGCATTCATCATTTAACAGCGGGCAAAAAAAAAATAACAATCTCAAAGATTGTATTAAAAAAGCCCAGAATCTCTTCTCACTTAAACTTAACATTACAGAAATGCATAATATTCTAAAAAAATATCATCAAAAAACAATACTTATTTCTTTAAAATACCGTCTGATATTTTTGTTTCAGAAGTATAATCACAATATTATATCTCAAATAACTCCACAATACATCTGATTCCATTTCCTTTAGGCCAAATAGTAATTTTAAAAAAAAAATTGGATTAAATTTCCAATGGTAATCCAATAAAATTCTAAAGTTTAATTTGTCCAGATCTCACCGATTCTCTGTAACATTTTGGTTCACGAATTTTTTTTTAATAATTTATTAAGTCCACAATAGAATTGGTTACTTTTCCGCATGGCCAAATAGTAATTTTTAAAATCTTTTTTGAAAAAATTTCCAATGGCACTCCAATAACATTCCAAAATTTAAATTGTGCAGATGTTACCGATTATCTCTAAATTATTGGTTTTTGAAAGTTTCATTAAAAATTAAAAAAGTCCACATTACAATTGGTTATCTTTCCATTAGGCCAAATGATAATTTAAAAAATCTTTTTTTTAGAAAATTCCAATGGTAATCCAGTAAAATGGTAAAATTATTTTGTCCAGATCTTGCCAAGTCTCTCTAAAATTTAGGTTTCAGGAAGATTAGATAGGAATTTGCTAAATCAAAAGGCAAACGTTGTTTGAAAATCAATTGGGAATCATTACACAGTGTCCAGCCTTTTTCACATTTAAGATAAACTGTGTAATGTCCAGAAGTAACAGTAGGTCCATCATGGAAAATTATTGCAACAGTTACAAAAGTTTTTCCTGAAATTGATAATTGCTGTCCTGTAAACTTCTTTATTAAAGTATCCAATTTTGAACCATCAGCTCTACATCGTTGCATCATTAAAATTACATACTGTCCGTATTCCTTTAAAATTAATGTTGAAAACATGTCAGATTTACACTCACCGCATTTCATGCTATGATTAGCATCTTTAACTAATTTTGCAAAAGTGACTGTTTTACTCTCTGGCAATGTCAAATAAATAAACCTTTCATTATCAACATTAGAGCCACATATATTATAACAGTTTTCACAACTATGTTCCCATTTATAAGAGAGACCAAATAAAATATCAATTGCAACTTCTTCTACTTCCAGTACTTGAAGAAAATACATTAAAAATTCGTGTGCATCTTGCTGTTCATTTTGAGAAAACTGTGTTCGTCCTGAACATATATCTAAAAGTTTTCTAATTTCAGTAGCACTTTCTATTTGAGTTTTATCTTTACTCAGCTTTTGAAAAAGGAGACTCAGCTCAGAACAGAATCTTTTTCCCTGATTTACTATTATCTGCTCTTGCAAACTTTCCAGATAAAATGCAACATTCAGCACTACATTTGCGTAGCAGTTGACACCAGAGCTATTTTCAAAATGACATCCTACAACCTGTTCTTCATTTTCCTTTTTCTTTTTGCTTGCAATTACATCACTCCTCTTTTTTTTCCTCTTCTCTACATCTTCATTACAGATATTCTCATTTTTTCTTTTACGAGAAACTACACGTTTCTCCAACACAGGATACTGACCTAAATGAGGAGCATAGCTTCTTCTTAATCTATTATACTCCTTTACACAGTTTGTATCAGCACTAACTTTTGAATCATCAAAGTCTATCATGAATAAACCTGATAATGTTTTCACTCGTGACAAAGCAACATATGCCATACCTTCTTTGAACACAGTTGAACCAATGTTCACAAATGCACAATCTACAGTCAATCCTTGAGACTTGTGAATAGTTACAGCATATGCTAGAGAAAACGGAAACTGCTTCCTACGTACATATAAGTCTTTCACAAGCATGAAACGAACTGTACAACGACAAATATCTTTAACTTCTTCTATCTGATCAAATTTTATTTTTAAACA
This sequence comes from Triturus cristatus, assembly GCF_964204655.1. Lineage (NCBI taxonomy): Eukaryota > Metazoa > Chordata > Amphibia > Caudata > Salamandridae > Triturus > Triturus cristatus. Next base: position 566,687,420 of record NC_140590.1, read on the forward strand.
TTCAATTCCATCTTTTTTCTGATAATTAATAAAACCCACAACTCTTCCCATAGCTCCATTAACTAAACCTTTTTCAACATCCAAATTTCTTCTTAAAAATACTCTACAGTTCATGCAAACATATAGATTTTTTTCTAATCCAGCTGTTTTGGAGATGTTCTTCTCTAGTGAATCCAATTTATTTTTCAGTTTGCCTGTTACTGTGACAGTAATTCTTCCATCCTCAATTTTGTCCACTGCTTCCAATTTCCTGATCTCTTCTTTTTCCAATTTCAAAAGCTCCTCATTAAATATTGAGCATTCACGTAGAGTTGGCATTAAGCAGATGACACTTTTGTTTTCTGCAATGTTCTTGTATATTTTCTCTGCAACTATTTCTTCCTTTGGAAATAAATTATGTAGCAGCCGACTCTGTAATGCTTTTTTGCCAACTTCTGTGAGTAGTCCAATTCTGATATCTTTCAGAATACTTCCATATTCTTCATCGCTTGCTTGCCTCATATTAGTAGTAAGTTCCTTGTACTCAAAGAAGGACCAAATATTTGTATTTCCGATGCTTCCCAATGACTTCTTCGTGTCTTCATGTGTGACAGTATTAAACACTGGTTGTCCTTTAACTGGAGTAAGTTGCAAAAGATCTCCAAAAACTATGACGTGTTTTCCACCAAATAACATGTCATAGTCTGTCTTCAAAATTTGCTGCATTCTTAAATGCACAAAGGCAAGCATTAAGTTTGATACCATGCTCACCTCATCAATAATGAGAACTTGCATCTTCTTCAATACTCTTGAAACTTCCAAGGATGCTTCTCCAGTTAGCTTGTTGTATTGTATTTTGTTCTCATGCTCCACTGGTAACATTAGCAAACGATGTAAAGTGATTCCTTTTATGTTATATGCTGCTAACCCAGTTGGAGCAGTAACCACACAAGACAAAGTAGAATCTGTTTTTTGCTGTAGGTAGCTTCTGATGACTTTTATAAGGAAACTTTTTCCAGTTCCAGCTTGTCCGCTTACATACATCCTGATTGGATGAAATGATGTGCATGAGCACTCTTTTTTTTCATGTAGAAATCCGTGATCAATTTTGTTTCTGATCTCTTCATAAATTTGTTGCTGCTCTTGATTCAGTTGTCTTTCCAAATTTTCTAAGTCTATAAATTCTTCTTGAGCTTGATTCATAGCCGTTTCCACTTCATTCATGGCTATTGATGCTTCATTTTCAACGATTGGTTGTCCTAGGGGATCTTGACTGAGTGTTCCTGAACTTTGGCTGTCCTGAGAACTGTCTCTAGCTATTTCTGCTGCAATTGTAGTTTCCTGTTCAATTTCTTCATTTAACATTTGCAGATAACTTGAGAATGTACTGCATTGTATGCTGTCTTTGCAAGCATTAAAAGAATCTTCATAGCTTTGAAATTCTCCCAGTAGTTCATCCTCTGTACGCCATGGTTTAAACAACTGTAAAAGAGCCAAGTAGTAAAATTCCTTCTTGTCAGTAGTGTCGCAACTCAGCTTCCTGTGATTTATCAAACTTCCTTTTGTTTGCTTCACCAAACATCCTTCCTCACCAACGACTTTATATTTTCCATTGTTGATGTCTTCTGCGGCTTTCCGTGAATAAATGTAGTTCTGCAGCACTTCATAGAGACACATGTTCTCCAGATGTTGACTTCTCTTGGGATAATATGTGTCCAACATGTTTGATTTCAAAATATCTGTACTTTCTGGGTCATTCTCGGCCAAATATTCAATTTCTCCAACAGATTTCAGTACCCGATTTCTCATTGCTGCAAGGCCTAAAGTTGCCCAAATTATTCTTCTTGACTTCGAGTAGAGACTTGCAGAAGATAACCTATCTGAACATTCATAGGATCCAATTTCTCGATGCGATAACATCTTCAAACTGAAACTGTACAGCTTCTTACTGACAGTCTTCTCGTGAGAAATCTCTTCCCACATTTCCTTCAATTCTGTTTATTCTGATTTCGTAATGTAAGACGTTACATATCGAGCAACAGCAATGGAATTGTCAGCTACATACTGTATATCCATGTTAGCGTTCCACATGGATAAAATGACTGGGTTGTAGTCATTTATATTTTTTGATTCTTCTTTTCTTTTTAGGTTGTAGGTATTCTTAGGTGATTTTCTTGTGATAGTATGTCTCACAGCTGACATAAAACTGTTGACTCTTCCATTTGAAAGAACAGGTCTAGGAAATCCAAATCGACATTTAGTGTAGTATTTATCTTTGCTCTTGTATTTCCGTCGACAGTATTTTCCACACCGATGACTTTGGAAACGTAAAACTTGCTCCTTTAACTTTTTCTCTTCTGTGCTTTTTGGTATAGCACATGTTGCATATTCTTCAATGAAAGATAACACTGCTTCATCAGTATCTGTTCCAAACTTTGGGGCATCCTTGATCCACAACAGCATATGAATATGAGGAGCACCTCTTGCCTGGTACTCTTTTCTCCAAAAGAAATCTACTACTTCTCCAAGAGGTGGATTTTTTTTATTGCAGATGTAGGACATCATAGCCTCAAATCTATGATTGAAATATCTGCAAACATTAACCGGATCCAATGAGCACAGTTCTCCTGCTGTCTTGTATTCGATGTTTTTAATGTTTGAATTTGCCTCTCGTAGAAAATACAGTAAATCATCCCAAGCGTACTCCGCACAGCTTAGGGTAACGAACCATGTTGGTGTTCCTAAATTCCGTAACATGCATTTTAATTCACCATGGCGTCGGTACCAATATTCATTTGTCCCACGCTGACAAGCCATCAGATTGATCAGTTGTGTTTCCAAATGATCATCTCGGTGCTGCACTTTCTCCATAAAATCCTTAGCAGACACATTTTGTAAATGTACTCCACTTTTTAAAATGTGATTTACTGCATAAGACAGTGCAGACAAGTCGCTTTCAAATAAAAGATGGAACAAATAAGGAATACTTTGTCGAAATCTGGGCTCTTCAGCATATAGTCTTGTAGTCCGATACTCAGAAGCTGGAATCTGTTCTGGACGTTCATCGTATCGTCCTCCTTTTCCTTTAGGAAACAGCTGGGGAAAACATCGAGCTTCCAAGCTCTCCTCCCATACACTCACGGGAGTTCCTTTTGCTTTCTTCATCTGAAAGAGATCAATATTATCTCCCATAACTTCTTTTGAATGAAGAGGATGTATGCTAAAATGTTCATAAATTTCTTCTTCCTTTGACTTGTCCACTTTTTCAATTTGTCCAGTTGGTGTTTCTGTGTCTTCTTGTAAATCTTCTTCTTCTTCTTCTTCTATATAAATTGATTCATACCATTTGTTATTCCTTTTCAAATACAAATTTGCTCTTTGTACTTTCCGCACATCTACCAGCTCCTGCCAAATCTTCTTATTCTTTGTAGGTACACCATTAACCAGAATAACTAATGGTTCAGTTTCCAAAGTATCCGCATCAATAGTTTCCATATTTTTTTTCAAATCCAAGGGCAAATACACCACTCTTCCTTTTAAACCTCTCAGTAAATCAGAAGGAGGTAATTTACCAGTTTTGGGCTCCATACGTACTATGGTCTGGAACGGATGAACACATTGAATGAGTATAGACTCATATGTATTTAATTCAGAAAGTTCAGCAGGAATAGCATCCAATTCTAAATTATTATGTACAGCTCTGGTCGGCATTCTATTTTCCTCTAACTTGTTGTAACAGTATTTACAAATACGCTGATCTTCACCCAAATCAAAACAATTTTCTAGAAATATATATGTGGCAAAATCCTTCCACTTATAATTATCTTCATTTTCACTCTTTCTGTAGAGATCAACATTCCTAGTTTGTTTTCTATAATGAGTTCTGCGGCAACAAATACAAGTAAAATTTGGTCTTTCATTAGAGACTATTGCAAATTTTGTTATGTGATCATTAAATGTGTTACTTACAGAGGGTTCTACATTCTCTTCCACTTCTTCCTCATTTACTGTGTCCTTCTCTGCACTGTTTTGTTCAGGACCAAAGTAACAAAACTGAATTTCATCAACAACCTTCTCTACATCTGATACCATTCCTCGGAACAGAGCCCTATTCAATTCATTTAACTTTATTGCTGGACTTTTGGCAAAATACAACCGTCTCACAAACTTTCTCATTTCAGTATGATGAACAGCCAGCATCCTAAAATGATGGAAAACACTATTGCACACTTTTCTAGATAGACAAGCCAGAGAATGACCCTGCAAACCAGTATTCTCTCTCACTCTGCATGGATCCAGACTTTGAAGCACCTTAAACTTCTGTTTTATACTTTTTTTACTATATTCTCTTAGAAACTCTCGAAATTTGTCAATAGATTCCTGACGCACAGTGCAAATACTACTACAATTCCAAGTGTACACTGGGGCTTTAGGACGTCTCCCCATAGCCTCATCTGCCATCACTTGTACCTCATCTCTTGGAACCATTATCTCCTTCTCCATTATGCAACCATTTTTTACTTCGTAAGAACGACCTCTGGTGTCAACTGCATGCAGCAAACTATTACTTTGAAAATAGCTCTCTTCATTAAAAAAAGGTTCACTACTTGAACTATGCATCCACTTTCCTAAAAACACTTTACAAAAGTTTGTTCTGTTCACTACTCTTTTCCTTTTGCTATGTGATTTCAGTACATTAACCATTTTGTCTAATGTACGCATCCTATTCAAAATTAAAATGAATAGTTTCCTTTTTAATTCTAATGCCTTTGCTGCAATGGCTTCTATTTCTTTTTTTCTTTTATAAAACTTTGTCTTTTTCTTATATTTCTTCACATCCTTCATCAAATTGGACATAACTCTTCTCTGAAACATTTTTCTACGTATCTCTTTAAACGCTGTTTTTCTATTTATATAAATCTTTTCAGTTGCTGAAGGTATATTTGCATTAACTAAATTGTCAATTTTTTCCTCTCCTTTTTTGTTCAAAACATCCTTTCGAGTACAGACATTTTGTACATTTTTCATTCTTTTGAATATATTTTTTAGAAATTGTTTTTTCTGCTTACCAGAAGATTTTTTATTTTTCCCAACATGAGCATCTTCTACTAACTTTGGTCCTCTAGTTGTCTTCAAATATAGGTTTTTTTTGTGCGTTTTTTGAACTCTGGATTTTGTAGGCATCTTAAATTTTGTCCACTGCTCTTCAGCAATACCTGAAAAAAACTAAAAAAAATTCCTTTATTTTATTTAAATATATTACTACATTTCTTTTCACAATAGTCACAAAACGTAATTTCTTTGCCAATTTGAATGCACACTTACTGCTCTTTTTTTTTGGCAAGTTAAAATCACTTTTACAGACTGACACATTATGAAACCACTTTTCAGTTTTTTTAAAAAGCCCATGTCCAGACTGCTTTTTCAGACCACCACCATGTGTATCCTCGGTGACTGCCTACACTCCAGCAAGGACAACCAGCCTTAGTGATGCTGAATGTATTTGCATTACAGACTGAAACCTCAAAACCCCACTCGCTTCTAAATACTGTGCATGATTATACATGGAAAGGAGCTGGGTGTGTGCTAAGAGTCTGCTTCTTCCCCCAAAAAATCGCTCCCCCTTTTTCCTACTAATGCAACTGTGAAATCACCAGAGCAAAACGCAATAAATCTCTGCCTGTAATTCCTATTTCCACACAGAGTCATGTTTTCACATTAGTCCCAAAACGAAATTTCTTTGCCAATTTGAAAGCACACTTACTGCTCTTTTTTTTGGGCAAGTGAAAATCACTTTTACAGACTGACACATTATGAAACCACTTTTCAGTTTTTTTAAAAAGCCCATGTCCAGACTGCTTTTTCAGACCACCACCATGTGTATCCTCGGTGACTGCCTACACTCCAGCAAGGGCAACCAGCCTTAGTGATGCTGAATGTATTTGCATTACAGACTGAAACCTCAAAACCCCACTTGCTTGTAAATACTGTGCATGATTATACATGGAAAGGAGCTGGGTGTGTGCTAAGAGTCTGCTTCTTCCCCCAAAAAATCGCTCCCCCTTTTTCCTACTAATGCAACTGTGAAATCACCACAGCAAAACGCAATAAATCTCTGCCTGTAAATCCTATTTGCACACAGAGTCATGTTTTCACATTAGTCACAAAACGAAATTTCTTTGCCAATTTGAATGCACACTTACTGCTCTTTTTTTTTGGCAAGTGAAAATCACTTTTACAGACTGACACATTATGAAACCACTTTTCAGATTTTTTTAAAAAAGCCCATGTCCAGACTGCTTTTTCAGACCACCACCATGTGTATCCTCGGTGACTGCCTACACTCCAGCAAGGGCAACCAGCCTTAGTGATGCTGAATGTATTTGCATTACAGACTGAAACCTCAAAACCCCACTCGCTTCTAAATACTGTGCATGATTCCACATGGTAAGCAGCTGGGTGTGTGCTAAGAGTCTGCTTCTTCCCCCAAAAAATCGCTCCCCCTTTTTCCTACTAATGCAACTGTGAAATCACCAGAGCAAAACGCAATAAATCTCTGCCTGTAATTCCTATTTGCACACAGAGTCATGTTTTCACATTAGTCCCAAAACGAAATTTCTTTGCCAATTTGAATGCACACTTACTGCTCTTTTTTTTTGGCAAGTAAAAATCACTTTTACAGACTGACACATTATGAAACCACTTTTCAGATTTTTTTTAAAAAGCCCATGTCCAGACTGCTTTTTCAGACCACCACCATGTGTATCCTCGGTGACTGCCTACACTCCAGCAAGGGCAACCAGCCTTAGTGATGCTGAATGTATTTGCATTACAGACTGAAACCTGAAAACCCCACTCGCTTGTAAATACTGTGCATGATTATACATGGAAAGGAGCTGGGTGTGTGCTAAGAGTCTGCTTCTTCCCCCAAAAAATCGCTCCCCCTTTTTCCTACTAATGCAACTGTGAAATCACCAGAGCAAAACGCAATAAATCTCTGCCTGTAAATCCTATTTGCACACAGAGTCATGTTTTCACATTAGTCACAAAACGAAATTTCTTTGCCAATTTGAATGCACACTTACTGCTCTTTTTTTTTGGCAAGTGAAAATCACTTTTACAGACTGACACATTATGAAACCACTTTTCAGTTTTTTTAAAAAGCCCATGTCCAGACTGCTTTTTCAGACCACCACCATGTGTATCCTCGGTGACTGCCTACACTCCAGCAAGGGCAACCAGCCTTAGTGATGCTGAATGTATTTGCATTACAGACTGAAACCTCAAAACCCCACTCGCTTCTAAATACTGTGCATGATTCCACATGGTAAGCAGCTGGGTGTGTGCTAAGAGTCTGCTTCTTCCCCCAAAAAATCGCTCCCCCTTTTTCCTACTAATGCAACTGTGAAATCACCAGAGCAAAACGCAATAAATCTCTGCCTGTAATTCCTATTTGCACACAGAGTCATGTTTTCACATTAGTCCCAAAACGAAATTTCTTTGCCAATTTGAATGCACACTTACTGCTCTTTTTTTTTCTCAAGTAAAAATCACTTTTACAGACTGACACATTATGAAACCACTTTTCAGATTTTTTTTAAAAAGCCCATGTCCAGACTGCTTTTTCAGACCACCACCATGTGTATCCTCGGTGACTGCCTACACTCCAGCAAGGGCAACCAGCCTTAGTGATGCTGAATGTATTTGCATTACAGACTGAAACCTGAAAACCCCACTCGCTTGTAAATACTGTGCATGATTATACATGGAAAGGAGCTGGGTGTGTGCTAAGAGTCTGCTTCTTCCCCCAAAAAATCGCTCCCCCTTTTTCCTACTAATGCAACTGTGAAATCACCAGAGCAAAACGCAATAAATCTCTGCCTGTAAATCCTATTTGCACACAGAGTCATGTTTTCACATTAGTCACAAAACGAAATTTCTTTGCCAATTTGAATGCACACTTACTGCTCTTTTTTTTTGGCAAGTGAAAATCACTTTTACAGACTGACACATTCTGAAACCACTTTTCAGTTTTTTTAAAAAGCCCATGTCCAGACTGCTTTTTCAGACCACCACCATGTGTATCCTCGGTGACTGCCTACACTCCAGCAAGGGCAACCAGCCTTAGTGATGCTGAATGTATTTGCATTACAGACTGAAACCTCAAAACCCCACTCGCTTCTAAATACTGTGCATGATTCCACATGGTAAGCAGCTGTGTGTGTGCTAAGAGTCTGCTTCTTCCCCCAAAAAATCGCTCCCCCTTTTTCCTACTAATGCAACTGTGAAATCACCAGAGCAAAACGCAATAAATCTCTGCCTGTAATTCTTATTTGCACACAGAGTCATGTTTTCACATTAGTCACAAAACGAAATTTCTTTGCCAATTTGAATGCACACTTACTGCTCTTTGTTTTTTGGCAAGTGAAAATCACTTTTACAGACTGACACATTATGAAACCACTTTTCAGATTTTTTTAAAAAAGCCCATGTCCAGACTGCTTTTTCAGACCACCACCATGTGTATCCTCGGTGACTGCCTTCACTCCAGCAAGGGCAACCAGCCTTAGTGATGCTGAATGTATTTGCATTACAGACTGAAACCTCAAAACCCCACTCGCTTCTAAATACTGTGCATGATTATACATAGAAAGGAGCTGGGTGTGTGCTAAGAGTCTGCTTCTTCCCCCAAAAAATCGCTCCCCCTTTTTCCTACTAATGCAACTGTGAAATCACCAGAGCAAAACGCAATAAATCTCTGCCTGTAATTCCTATTTGCACACAGAGTCATGTTTTCACATTAGTCCCAAAACGAAATTTCTTTGCCAATTTAAATGCACACTTACTGCTCTTTTTTTTTGGCAAGTGAAAATCACTTTTACAGACTGACACATTATGAATCCACTTTTTAGATTTTTTTAATTGCACATGTCCAGACTGCTTTTTCAGACCACCACCATGTGTATCCTCGGTGACTGCCTACACTCCAGCAAGGGCAACCAGCCTTAGTGATGCTGAATGTATTTGCATTACAGACTGAAACCTCAAAACCCCACTCACTTCTAAATACTGTGCATGATTATACATGGAAAGGAGCTGGGTGTGTGCTAAGAGTCTGCTTCTTCCCCCAAAAAATCGCTCGCCCTTTTTCCTACTAATGCAACTGTGAAATCACCAGAGCAAAACGCAATAAATCTCTGCCTGTAATTCCTATTTGCACACAGAGTCATGTTTTCACATTAGTCACAAAACGAAATTTCTTTGCCAATTTAAATGCACACTTACTGCTATTTTTTTTTGGCAAGTGAAAATCACTTTTACAGACTGACACATTATGAATCCACTTTTTAGATTTTTTTAAAAAGCCCATGTCCAAACTGCTTTTTCAGACCACCACCATGTGTATCCTCGGTGACTGCCTACACTCCAGCAAGGGCAACCAGCCTTAGTGATGCTGAATGTATTTGCATTACTGACTGCAACCTCAAACCCTTAAAGTATTCCTTATTTTTACCAGTACACCTTAATTTATCATGAAAAAATAGTCCATATTATTTTACATGTTCCTCACATTTAAATTTCTCCCAAAACAGAAAATAATAAACCCAACTTCTACAAAAGGAATTCCAATTCTATTATTCATTTCTTAATTTACCATATACATCCCCTCTCAAACTCATAACTCACCTTTAAAATTAGTTAGTTGTGAAAGAAATGTGGCACTCAAACAGCAGATTATCAGAGCCAGGATCTCTGTTCTCTACACCTCTCTCCTCTCAGCAGAACCAGAAAATGGCAAAGTTTCCCTCTATTTTTCCACACATATACATGTAAGTTTCAAATCTCAGTGCTTCCCCCTTTTTTTCAAATGTAATCACACATTTCTATTGGTTGAAAACCAACCCTTTTCTTAAAGTACCCTTCCCCCAACTTGACTTCTGCCTGCTACCATAGCAACACCTCATGGAACACTGCTGTGTGGAGTTAGATCAGAAGTTCGCCCAACAATGTTTCAATTCCACAGAGCAAGAGTGCTTGACTTTTCAAACCTTACAGCAAATCCATAGTACTGTTCTTTGGTAACACATTTTTCTGTACCAATACAAAACATGCTTCTATCAATTTACACATACAGCCTAGTTTTTAGTGTAGAATGGTATGAAACAGCCAATCAGTTCTTTTTAAAAAAAAAAAAATATGTATGCCTCCATTTCCAAACTGTTTTTCATTTCTTTTTCCCATTCTACTGAATTACACCTCCTGAGTGCATCCAGATCTCCTTTGAAGATGTTCACAGTGTGGATTGTAGGGCACAGCTATGTCTTCTGGAGTGAAAAGTTTGCAGAGAAAACAGGTATGGTGAGAGACCTTGCTTTGCCAAATGTAGACATTAAATGGATTGGTCAGAGAGGGTTAAAGTGGCACCAATTGATGCCATTGGTGAAATCCTTCATGCAAATCCAACACCCTGACCTCATAATAGTGCACTGTGGTGGCAATGACCTAGGCACTTTGACTGGGGTAGGTCTGGAAATGCTTATGAAGGACACCTTTGCACAACTGTTTTCTCTTTTCCCTAAAACTGCCTTTGTGTTTTCCAACATATGCCAAAGGCAAAAATGGAACTGGTCCAATCATTTCTGTCCGCAAATTGACAAAGCAAGGAAGCATGTCAACAAATCTGTTTCTGCTTTCCTCCGTGACTATGGTATGGGTGCCATTTACCACAACAACTTGCGTTATGACATGCAAGACATTTATAGAGGAGATGGTGTGCACTTCAATGATGAAGGGAACAGAGTCTTCCTCTTGAACCTTAGACTCTGCATCGGTACTTACTTGTAGGTACCACTTAAAAAATCACTTCATAAACACAACGGCTCTTTTTAGAGCCCCCTAATATCTAAACTCTTAAATCTGCATTTCATTTCTTTTTTTATTTTTTTTTTCTTCCGTACGCTTACCGTAAGCTTACCGTACGCGTACCCCGTGATTTTTTTAAAAATCAATAAATGTTTTCTTTGTACTTTTCTGTCCTTCTTTGACCCCCTCACAAATGTAAGGGGGTCTGTAACTCTCCTCCTTGCCCCCTTTTCTTGTTTTCACTCTTTTTTTTCTGAGTGAAACACACAAAATGGTGGCCGCCGCTTCCTGGTTTTGGCCGATTCGAATGTTTACTAAGATCTAACAACCAATCAGAATCGCGCTCGCGCACGCCACCGTACGCGTACGGTAAGCTTACGGTAAGCGTACCGTAAGCTGGCTCAGATATATATATTGATTTAAAGGCTATTTTCTCAGAATCTACTGAACAGATTTACACCTAACCTACAAAAGGCACTTCCTTGACCTAGGGACTACCTCTCTGCCAAATTTCTAGTAATTCTGTTCAGCCGTTCGGGCTGTAGCCCTGTCTAAAGGTCCTATGGAAAAATGCATGGGAAAAACGCGTTTTGGGACCCCCTTTTATCTCAGCCCCCGCTTGACGAATCCCCCCAAGACTTTCAGGGTAGGAGCGGAGCGTAGCGCCCCACCTATTTTGAGAAATTCGCGAGGATTCGTCGACCGGCGCCAAAGTTATTCAAAATAGAATGTTGCGGATTTCCTATGGAAAAGGGGTCCTAACTATAACTACCTACTGGCGACCGCCAGTAGGTAATACACATATATATATATATATATATATATATATATATATATATATATATATATATATATATATATATTCACTGAAAAAACCATAGGTTTCACACATGTTATAGTTAGCTGGACATTTTACTGATAAAAAAACCAATGAAATTCCCCCGTTATAGTTACTGTAGGCAACTATAACTCACGCGACCGTAATCCTCTGCTGATGCTAATACTGTATTTATGCACTTATTTGCCCATGTCTTCTTCCATTAAATTTTAGCTATACATATATTACAAATATTTTTTTTTCATAAAGACACATATGTCATCAGCAGAGGATTACGGTCGCGTGAGTTATAGTTGCCTACAGTAACTATAACGGGGGAATTTCATTGGTTTTTTATCAGTAAAATGTCCAGCTAACTATAACATGTGTGAAACCTATGGTTTTTTCAGTGAATTTGCAAGGTTTTTTAAATGCTAATTCCTAACTATAACGTGTGTGAAACCTATGGTTTTTTCAGTGAATTTGTACGGTTTTTTAAATGCTAAGTTACTTTACGCCATTTGTGGCGTGCGCGCCCACTTAACGCAGTTCGTTCCGTGCGCGCACGGTGCGCTTTGCGCACCGTGCGCGCACAGTGAGCACGCGGTGCGCTTCGCGCACCGCGTGCCCACGTTACGCTACATGGGCCATGAACGCACGATGCGCTTCGCGCACTGTGCGCAGATGGAGGACATATGATGAGCATCGTTGTGACAGGTAAAATATATGTTTGGTTTAGCTCTAATAAGCCATCAACAAAAGGTGCCCTGCGGGCACCTTTTGCACACGGGGTGGGGAGAATGTGGATATTTTTTTTTTTTTAATATTTCTTACCGTACGCGTACGGTAAGCGTAATCGGCGAAATTTTCGAAAAAATTAAATTTGCCTTGGGGGATCGTTGGGGACTCCCTCAACATGGCTAGGTGCTTGGGAGCTGTCTAAACAGCCCCTTTACATGTTTTTGGACTTTGTTTTTCAACCCCCTGTCAGAGTGCGAGAGAGAAAATGGCGGACGCCGCTTCCTGGTTTCGACCGATTCGAATGTTTACTAAGATCTAAGGGCCAATCAGAATCGTGCTCGCGCACGTCACCGTACGCGTACGGTAAGCGCACGGTAAGCGAACCGTAAGCGCACCGTAAGCTGCCACAGATATATATCTTGATTTAAAGGCTATTTTCTCAGGATCTACTGAACAGATTTACACCAAACCTACAAAAGGCACTTCCTTGACCTGAGGACTACCTCTATGCCAAATTTCAAGTAATTCTGTTCAGCCGTTCGGGCTGTAGCTGTGTCTAAAGGTCCTATGGAAAAATGCATGGGAAAAACACGTTTTGGAACCCCCCTTTTATCTCAGCCCCCGCTTGACGAATCCCCCCGAGACTTTCAGGGTAGGAGCGGAGCGTAGCGCCCCACCTATTTTGAAAAATTCGCGAGGATTCGTCAACCGGCGCCAAAGTTATTCAAAATAGAATGTTGCGGATTTCCTATGGAAACGTGGTCCTAACTATAACTATCTACTGGCGACCGCCAGTAGATAATATATTATCTACTGGCGGTCGCCAGTAGATAGTTATAGTTAGGACCGTGTTTCCATAGGAAATCTGAAAATTCTATTTAGAATAACTTTGGCGCCGGTTGACGAATCCTCTCAAATTTTTCAAAACTAATGGGGCGCTACGCTCCGCTCCTACCCTGAAAGTCTCGGGGGGATTCGTCAAGCGGGGGCTGAGAAAAAAGGGGGGTCCCAAAACGCGTTTTCCCCATGCATTTTCCCATAGGACCTTTAGTCCGAGCTACAGCCCGAACGGCTGAACAGAATTATGTGAAATTTGGCAGAGAGGTAGCCCTCAGGTCAGGGATGTGCCTTTTGAAGGTCTCGTGTAAATCTGTTCAGTATTCCCTGAGAAAATAGCATTTAAATCAATATATATATCTGTGGGCGCGCTCCGAGCGCTTACGGTAAGCTTACCGTACGCGTACGGCGCCGTGCGTGAGCGCGATTCTGATTGGTTGTTAGATCAAAGTAAACATTCGAATCGGTCGAAACCAGGAAGTATCGGCCGCCATTTTCTGTCTCTCGCACTGAAAAACAAAGGTTGATAACATGAAAAGGGGGCAACGAAGAGAGTTGCAGACCCCCTAGCGTTCGTCAGGGGGTTCACGAAGGACCAAAAAGTATGAAAAATAAATTTAATAATTTAAAAAAAAAATCGCGGAGTGCGCGTACGGTAAGCTTACCGTACGCGTACGGTAACATTTTTTTTTTTAAAAAACAAGAATTAACAATCACATTTAATATATAAATCTAAGGACCCCCAAGGGTGAAAAAAACAATTGATATTTTGTAAAAAATGGCGAGGCGTGCACGGTACGAAATGCGCAACGTGGGCGCTCGGTGCGCAAAGTGCACCGAGTGCCCACAGTGCGCGCACGGAGCGCGAAGCGCACCGTGCGCGCAAAAATTAAAAATAAATACATAACTTAGCATTTAAAAAACCGTACAAATTCACTGAAAAAAACATAGGTTTCACACACGTTATAGTTAGGAATTAGCATTTAAAAAACCTTGCAAATTCACTTAAAAAACCATAGGTTTCACACAAGTTATAGATAGCTGTACATTTCACTCGTAAAAAACCAATGAAATTCCACGTTATAGTTAGATCAGGTAACTATAACTTGCGCGACCGCAATGCACAATGTGTCATTTCAGATGTCATCATTGATGTCATGAGTGATGTCACTGACCATGTCATAAGTGATGTAATATGTGACGTCATCAGCAGTGCATTGCGGGTGCGCGAGTTATAGTTACCTGATCTAACTATAACGTGGAATTTCATTGGTTTTTTACGAGTGAAATGTACAGCTAACTATAACTTGTGTGAAACCTATGGTTTTTTAAGTGAATTTGCAAGGTTTTTTAAATGCTAATTCCTAACTATAACGTGTGTGAAACCTATGGTTTTTTCAGTGAATATATATATATATACACATATATATATATATATATATATCCAATATACCAAAGTTACGTGCGCTCTCAGGCCAGTAAACAACAGATCCAACAAGTGAAGGTGACCAGGTTTATTTCATAACGCGTTTTGACTGCGTCCGCAGCCTTGCTCACATGAAACCGTGCAAAACAAAACATCATACGACTATATACACCGGACACGGCACTTTGAGGTGTAAGAGTTGAAACAGGACTGTTCGAATAATTGTAGCCGCCATCTTGCAAAGGTCATTGAGTGAGAAAATAAGTACAAATAACGAAGTAATGAACATGACCAACAGTGCAGATACATACTCAGAGCAACATGCTAGTTCGCATATATATGGCGCAACAGGTTGAAAAACAAAAGCATCCTGGCCGCGCTACTGTGACTAAGACAAATTTCTAAATCACAAACTGCAGTAATTAAAGTTTGATAGGTAAAGTAAATGCCTATCTGAGACTGTTGCTGTAAATTGGCAATATGACGATAGATGTCAGAACATCTAACATGGGCTAGTGCTGTGCATAGATAACAATGTATCTGAATCAATTCAAGCATGCCGAATGGCTGAATAAGCCTGCCTGTCTAGCGCAGTGGCTAGTGCAGCATCGTCTCTTAGTGCTAACATGTCCCAGATTGTGGTTGAACAAGACCTGAATATGTGTCCGCTATTTCAAACATCGACTAGGCAAAGGTCATAACAGAAATGATGTATACACAAGTCTAGGCATAGTGCTCGTGAAGTTCCATTACAACCTATAAAACATATAAACAATAATCAGGAAATATCTGAAAAATGTAAATTCATAATGTCCTTGATTCATGGATAGCCAAAAACCACTTATCCTGTCACTCTCGGTGCCAATCTTAGAGGTGTCCAGTCGCAATAGAGTAACCAATAATTTTGTGATGGTGATAGGGTGACATCGAAGAAAAGGTTAGGCAACCTGTGAAGTGAGTAGGTACCTTCCTTCTCTCCTAAAAAGAAACATAATATGCAAGAATTAGAGTTAGAAGTTACATAATTGAAAGTCATCAATGTGACTGATAGTAGAAAAATTGATGTCTAGAAATGAAAATTAGAAGAGATAAAAAAACATGGAAGAATAAACATTAAGCAGTAAAAACAGGGTCGCAGAATAAAGGACTCCAGCTATACAGGCCGGAATCACACATAGCAGACCTAAGCATGGATGAGGAAACCTAATAGAGAACTACCAATCACTAAAACATATGACAGTAATAGTAGCTGATAGACTATTCTTCTTTTTTTTTTTCAAATGTATCGAGAGTTCCTCGTCTTGATTCATACCCCCTGGATCCTTGGTTTGAAGATCGATGATATATCTGGACTCTCTCTGTCTAAGTTTGAGTTTCCTATTGCCTCCTCTGTGGTCACTTTGGACTTGTTCCAAAATGAAGTACTTAACTAAAGAGGAGTCTGAGGAATGTCTTTCTTGGAAATGGCGTGCCACAGGATACTTGGGATCTCTGTTGGTAATTGCCCGCTTGTGTTCTAATATCCTTTTCTTGGCCATGAGGGTGGAACTGCCTATATAATATAGGTTACATGGACATTCTATCGCGTATATAGCGAATGTGGTACTGCATGTGTGGAATTGGGTTATCTCTCTGCGGTTGAAGCCTTGTTTATATTCTTTGCGAAAGGTGCTAGCAGAGCACGCTTTGCAGTGACCGCATGGAAAAAATCACTTGAGGTTCTGAATCCCTCTCTCTTGTGTCAGGGTGATGTCACTATGTACCAGTATGTCCCTCAAATTTCTGCCTCGCCTGTAAGTGATGTTGGGTCTGTTCTTAAAAGTGTGACCCATACTGTTATCGTTCTTGAGTGTATTCCAATTTTTGGAAAGAATGTGTTTGATACTGTCAGATTCTGAATTGTAGGTCAGAATCACTCTGGTCTCTGCTTCACTAATTTCCTCTGTTCTGATAGTTTCTTCTCTGAGTGTACCTTTCCTGTCCACCAGTGCTGCTCTACTGATAGCTTTCTTGAGGACCCAAGTGGGGTAACCTCGGAGCTTGAATCTCTCGATCATCTCTGCACTTTCCTTGTCGAAAGCTTCGTTACTGCTGCAGTTCCTTTTTGCCCTCAGCAGTTCGCCAAAAGGAATACTCCATTTGAGGGTGTCAGGGTGACTGCTGAGGGCATGTAGGATGCTGTTACCTGCGGTGGTTTTGCGAAAGAGAGAGGTGTGTAGCATGTTGGACCTGACCTCAACTTTGACATCTAGATATTCGACCATGTTATCGCTGATGTTCCCTGTGAGTTGTAGATTGCGATCATTTCTATTCAGTTCTTCTATGAATTCCTGAGCCTCTGTGCGGCTCCCTTTCCATATAATGAAAAGGTCGTCGATATACCTGAGCCAAAGTTCTACCTTACTGAGGTTTCTGATGGTGATTTTATCCGAGAATATCTCTTCCTCCCAGAGGCCCATGAAAAGATTTGCGAAGCTTGGGGCAAGACATGAACCCATCGCGGTACCAATCAGTTGTTTGTAGATGGTACCGTTGAAAATAAATATGTTATTGGTGAGACAGAATTGTGTCATCTCAATAATCATACAGTTGTGTTCCCAATATTTTATCTGTCTTTGTTTGAGAAAGTGATTGCATGCGGCTAGTCCCTGTTGATGATCAATTATGGTGTACAATGAATGTACATCAAGGGTGATGAGAAGCAAGCTGGTTTCCCATTTGATTTTTTCCAATTTGCCCAGAAAATCCTTAGTATCCCTAACATAGCTAGGGAGTTTGGTAATGTATTCTCTGAGAAAGTGATCCACATATTTGGAAATATGTTCCGCTACGCTTCCTATAGATGACACGATAGGGCGTCCAGGTGGTATTTCGGCATTTTTGTGGACCTTGGGTAGAAGGTAAAGTACTGGTATCTTAGGAAAATCCTTTTTGAGGTAACAGTACTCCTCCCACTCAAGGATCCCTTTGTCTCTCCAGGTAATGAGTTTGTCCCATATGGTGATGACACTCTCATTATAAACCTCTCTGGTAATTTGCATATAGGAGTTGGTGTCACCCAGTTATCTAAGGGCCTCAGTGATGTATTGTTCCTTGTCTTGTATGACCACATTCCCGCCTTTGTCTGCGGGGCGTATGATTATGTCCTTATCATCGGCCAGTGATTTTAAAATCTGTCTTTGGTTGAAAGACAGATTGTTGTTGGATTTGTTTTTATAATGTGATTTGTTTCTTAAATCAATGAGGGCCTTAGTAACATTGTCATGGAAAGTATCTATTCCATCATGTGGTAGGATCGGTAGAAATGTCGAAGGGGGTCTAAAACCTGTTGCTGTGGCTGAATTATAGGTGATATCCATTTCACTCAAAATACCTGTTTCTTCCCTAGTTGCCATGTCATTATCAATATCGTTGTTCAGTTCAAATAAGGTAGTCAAGGTATCTAAATCCCCTATTATCAGGTTGGCACTATGTTCTTCCTGTGTGTCTATGTTAGTTCCCACTCTGGGTTGCTGGTGGCGTAATATATGCCATTTCTTAAGTTTAAGTTTCCTTACATACTTAAAAAGGTCTACCCTGGTTTCAACATAGTTGAAATTGGATGAGGGACAAAAGGAAAGATCTAGACACAACGTGTACTTTTCCACATCGCTCAAATGTCTTTTAGAAAGATTAATAATAGTTCTATTAACCATGCTTGAGTCCATCAATATGTTCGTATGGAGCGCGTCTTGTTGCTTCCCATACGGCCCCTTCCTCTGCCTCTTCTGCCAGCGTTGTCTGATTCGTTGACGTCTGTTTCTCCGTCCCCTCGACCTCTGCCTCGACCCCGTCCTCTTTGGCCCCTCGATCTTGGTGTTGCCGTGTCCCTCGTGGTTTGTCACGTTTGTCACATTGCCCTGTACTCGTCTGAAAAAGTGATGGTTCGAGTACTGCGTTCCTCCCCTGAGGTCTCCCCCTTAGATATGTCTGATTCAGTTTCACTGGCCGTCGATGCCCCTGATTGTTCTTCCTCGGCGGTATTGGTTTTATCTGTTGTTATAGTCTCTTTATCCTTATAAAGGTGATCATATTTCCGATTGAAGGTTAATATTCTTCCGCTGTCGTAATCTCCATAGTCTCTATTAAGTTTCCTCTGTTTGCGCCCTTTGATATCCTCCTCAAGTTTTACCAATCTCTCTTTCATATTCTCAATCGCCTTGTTGTATGCCTCAGCGCTCAAAATCTTCAAAAGATCTTCTTGTAGGTCTTTGATTTCTTTTAATAACAGATCGCGATCAATCCAAGCATATTTGATCAATATCTCAAGCATACGTCTGGAGCTGAG
Source organism: Triturus cristatus (assembly GCF_964204655.1). Taxonomy (NCBI): domain Eukaryota; kingdom Metazoa; phylum Chordata; class Amphibia; order Caudata; family Salamandridae; genus Triturus; species Triturus cristatus. Next base: position 566,706,410 of record NC_140590.1, read on the forward strand.
TGCCGAGTTCTGGGACCATTCCTCGAGCATCTTGGGGTTAGGTTTCTCGTACGAGGGAGTGATAAAAATCCTTAACCCTCTCGGGGCCATCTCTTGGTCGACATAATTTTGCAATGAAATGGCCTCCCACCATTTTGATATTTCTGCTCTCTTTATTTTCTCCAATTTCCTCAATTTATCCTCTGTTGTACGGGTTTCAGGGTTGGTTTTTTCTATTTGATTTCTCAGTCCCGGCTTTCTTGTAAATAAAGTCAGAGCCGCCGCTCTTCTTTCGGCCTCATCCTCCATGATGCACAGACCTGGTCACTTGATTTGTCAGATTTGGAAGTGCGTTAATTGCCCCCCTTATACATAGTAAAGGGTTCTTTCAGCCGTGTATCGGAGTTTATATGTCAATACAGTCCTTCTTACATTCATGGAAATGGAAATGGAAATCAACACAGGTATGCAACAACGGTATTTGTTTCAGAATGAGTGCACACGGGAGATGCAGGATGTAAAGACAAAATGTTAAGGACTAGTCCTACTCAAATCATCTGCACCTCTGTGTTAGTCTGTGTACTTTCAAAGCATCAACCGTATATACCGATGGCGTAACGCAGAAGGTAATCACCCGGTGAAAGGTCCCGCTGCCCCGGTTAGAAAAGGAGTCTCATGCATCCACCGATGCACGTTAAATCTATTCTGCCCTAGGGACGGAAAACAGACACACGGGCTTACCTCTGCTGTATAATTCGAATCCAGTGCTCGTAGTAGAGCGTGAAGTAAACTGCTTGCTCCGAAAAGGTCACGGCCGGTACAGCGCTGTCCTCAAATTAAATCCACGTTACAACAGCTCCTTCTGGACAGCTAGCCCCTTGGAAAGTGGCGTACACGCCAGCGAAGCGACTGGCAATCAAATATCCAATATACCAAAGTTACGTGCGCTCTCAGGCCAGTAAACGACAGATCCAACAAGTGAAGGTGACCAGGTTTATTTCATAACGCGTTTCGACTGCGTCCGCAGCCTTGCTCACATGAAACCGTGGAAAACAAAAATCATACGACTATATACACCGGACACAGCACTTTGAGGTGTAAGAGTCGAAACAGGACTGTGCGAATAATTGTAGCCGCCATCTTGCAAAGGTCATTGAGTGAGAAAATAAGTACAAATAACGAAGTAATGAACATGACCAACAGTGCAGATACATACTCAGAGCAACATGCTAGTTCGCATACTTAATATGAGTACAAATATATATGGCGCAACAGGTTGAAAAACAAAAGCATCCTGGCCGCGCTACTGTGACAAAGACAAATTTCTAAATCACAAACGGCAGTAATTAAAGTTCGATAGGTAAAGTAAATGCCTATCTGAGACTGTTGCTGTAAATTGGCAATATGACGATAGATGTCAGAACATCTAACATGTGATCAAAGCCCTTCCGGGCTGAAACGCGTCATGGCTGTAAAGGTCGAGGTAACTATCGAATAAATCTTTGCTGGTTTATCTTGTGGTCTGTGCTTCGTTGCTGTCAAACCCTGCTCAAAGCCTACGGAGTTCAAGAAATATATATATATATATATATATAAATATAGTAGATATATAAAATCCATATATATATATATAAGGATGGGTCCGACACTGCTCGAGTGCAATACAAAGATTCACGACAAGGGTCATTACACCTGGGGATTTGTTTAAATGCGGTAATAACTACCCCCATTGGAGCACAGGGTTAGGTCCTCCACTCCTTCAAAGATGCAGTGTCCCATCCAAAGGCTACACCGTTCGCCTCTCTCCCAGCCACACTGCACCGGTCTGCAGTGATACGCTGCAAACGCCCATTCAGTAATATGACATCCGTACACACAGTGGTGCCCTAATCTTTGTTGGCGCGTGGCATGCACGACCTCCTCGGCAGCTGGCATATGGATTTACTGTTGTTAAGTCCACAGGTAATGTCCCTTTCAGTAGTAAAATCCTACTCCTCTCTCCCCAATGAGGTGATGTTCTTGCCGTAATGCTCTATCCGCCAGTGGGAAAAATTCCTGGCCCAGGCGGCAGCGATGCGTGTGTGGTTGTGAGAAGTGCTACTAAACCTTCCGCACAATATTACTCAGCAAAGAAATGCACTCACTCCCACTGCCTATATATCTTCTTTCTTCCATCCCTTTAATTGCCATATAAGAGAAACTGAAAGCACCCATGACACCATCAGACTGGAGACAAAAACTGTAAAATAGAACATGTATTTGCAATGCAATAGGTTTCGCATTTATGCAAGACCTATTGCATTGCAAATGATAAGTGTAAGACTTGGCAACTTTTGGAGTGTTTCCCCTGACTTTTTGCTTTCTGACTTCCTGGTTTTGACTCTGTTTTTGCTGATTTAGTGTCTCTGCGCACTTTCTCACTACTGTTCAGTGTTAAAGTGCAAGTGCTCCTGTTGTAAATTGTTATTATGAATTGGTGTTTCCATGATTGGCTGATTTGATTTACTAGTCAGTCCCTAGTACAGTGCACCATGTTTGCCCAGGGCCTGTAAATCAAATGCTGCTAGTGGGCTTGAAGCACAGGTTGTGCCACCCACACAAGCAGCCTGTAAATGTAACTCTGGCCTGCCATTGCAGAGCCTGTGTGCAGTCTGGGACTGCCATATCTACTTGGCAAGTGCACCCACTTGCCAGGCCCTAACATTCCCTTTTCTTACATGTCAGTCACCCCTAAGTTAGGCCCACGGTACCCCTGTGGGCAGGGTGCAGTGTATGTGAAAGATAGGACATGCCCTTGTGTGTGTGGCATGTCCTGATAGTGAATTACTGCCAGTTTTGTTATTCACTCTTGCAAAGCTACCTGTTCGCATGGGACAGAATGGGGAGTTTGTTTATAACATCTTATAAACATAACTGGCCCTGGGAACAAGGTAGAGAAATACAGTTTAGTATGTCTGAACTCAGAATCTAAAAATGCATCTTTTAGTGAAGGTGATTTTTACATTCTGTATTTGAAAATACCAGTTTTAGAAAGTAGGTATTTACTTGCCCAGCCAACCAGTGTGCCTCTGCTGGGTTTGTGGATTGACTGTCTGGCTTTGGGATGACAGGGGCTGGGGAGGCGCATTGGCTCCAGAGAGTCTAGATGGGTCAGGGATGAGCTGAATAGACCTGGGCTGCATTTAGAGTAGGGGGAGGAGATTTATTTTCACCTGAATGGGCCTGGTCTGCCTCTGACAATGCTGTCTCCACCTCCTGTCGGGAAGCTGCACCAAAGAGGACAGAACTGGTTCTGGCTGGGCACAGACACTGTCTGTCTGAGAGGACAAAGGATTTGGGGCTATAAAAAGTGGGGCCTAAACCCCTAAACGTTAGAACCCTTTTGGACCAAGAAAACTGCAGAGAAGAAAAGCTGGAGAAGCTGTGACTAGGAACTACCACTTTGCTATGTGCTTTACTGTGTTGGTCTTCAGTCGCTGCTTCTGTCTTAGGCAGTGAAGAGACTGGGCTGAACTTTCTACAACTTCTTTATTGAGTTTCTCCAAGGGCTTGAGGTAGAGCTTGCCCCCGTTCAAGAAGTCTCAAGAACAGCAAAGACTTCAAGCTCTTCTGCCATCAGCACTGGGGATTGTGTGTTTTTGTGCTGCAACAGAAGAAAAGAAACTTGATGCCATCTACAACACCGCTGCCGACTTTGTGTCCTGAAGACACTGCAACCCTTGTCTCACAGCGCCGCCACCTGATGCCGCCACTGCTTGCACCATGACCTGTGGGCACCACATTCTGCAACCGCCTCGCTACTCTCTGTCACCCTGGTATCCCCGACGACGAAGCTCTATGGCGCCATCGACGCTGCTGCTTTCACCATGGTTCAAGGGCACTTCTCGTAAGTTACATGACACACCGTCCTCATCCCGTACCACATCCTTGGCCTACCGAGACTGGTGCCATTGACTCCAGTTCGTCAGCCGATGACAGCGCTTCAGCAACAACGACGACCCTGCTTGCACTGTGACCTGCCAGCACCGCGACGAGCACCGCATCACTTCGCACTGCAGCCCTGGTCTCATCGACACCTCTGGAGGACCGTCACCGAGCCGTTGCCTGCACCACAACCTGAGGGCACCGCACGCCGCACCGCTGCACTTCGCACCACAGCACCCGACGCCTGCTGACGTCAGCCGACGCCAGAGCTCCTGACTTCAACCTCGAGGAGTTCGATCTGCAACCCTTGTGACTTCAAGGGCCCGACAACTCCTGCACCGACCCCCGGAACCGACGCCTGCGGACGCCATGCTTTCGGAGCTCAACGAGAGGTCAGCGATGCCCTGCATTTCTAAAGGTACTGTTTTGCAGGTCTTTCTAACACTGTAGCTGGTCTGCAACGCCGCGGTCAGCCAGAACTGTTTGGAATTTGTTGTTCACGACGCCGTGAGAGCCCCAGATGGAGCTATCGACTCCAAGGAATTTTAATTCAAGTTTGTTTTGATAACTGAAGATTTCTAAAGTACTGTATTGTGGATTTTTAGCGTTTTTGGTCTTGTCTTAAATATCTAAAAATATTGGATATTTTTCTAAACTGGTGTACTTTTGTAGTGCTTTCACTGTGTTACTGTTAGTTGTGTGCAAATGCTCTGCACACTGCCTCTAAGATAAGCCTGACTGCCCGTGCAAAGCTACCAAGGGGGTGAGCAGGGGTTATTTTAGGAGTGTAACTCCCTTATCATGACTATAAGGATGGTTCCCTACTTGGACAAGATGCAAACCATTGCCAACTAGAGACCCCCATTTCTAACAGTAGGCATCACGGACAACGGGAGGGAGGGTCGGCGGGGTGGAGAAGGCACGGACAACGGAAGGGTGGGCGGGGGAAGGAGCATCAACAACGGGAGGGCAGGGCGAGAAGGCACAGACAATGGGAGGGCGGGTGGGGGGAGAGGAAAAGACACGGACAACAGGAGGGAGGGCGGGGAGGGGAAAAGGAGGCATGACAACGGAAGGGAGGGGGGAGTCAAGAATGCACCAAAGCATGTTGTGCCTGCAGTAGGAGAACCTCATTAAAGAAAATAGTGCTCACAGTCGAAATAACATGTACCGTGTAACAACCAAAGTAAAGGGGCCAGTCGCCATGGGAGGTGACAAATGAAGAGGAGGCGGTACTAAGGGGGACTAACAAGCCGATTGACGAATCAGAAACCAGCATTTAGGATGTACAATGATACAAGCTAATGGCAAATATGGGCGGAGAGTGGGCAGGGCTTCTATTTCCTACTCCTCTACAATAAGTCTTGCGAGGCAGTGCATGTGCCCTGGCTCTGGGCTCGACCTAAAAAGCAAGGCAATGGGACGAGTTCCGAACCACCTCACCTCTGCTCTGATATGGGAAAGAGTTAAAAATACAAATCTTTAATTTAAAGAACAATACATCACAAATAAGTAGCAGCCTACTTCCTCTCTCAGAACCTACCCACCCCTCCACTAGCTAACTGACTGTATGACTCTGTGCAGTGTGCGGCTGCCTTTGGATAGGTCTTAGCAATACAAATAGCACATACACAAATGCATACAAAGACAGGCCCATTGAGGGCATGCATTCATCCTAATGTGCGGCACCTTATTTTCCTCAGTCTCCTTCGTGACACCAGTATGTATGTATTACAACAAACAAATGATGGACGGAATGCTGACAATGCAGACATTCTCCCCCAGTCAAGAGATCTGGGTTAAATCCATCGTTCTTTTGCCCACTACGCCACCCCAGTTCAGACATGGCCATATGCAAATCAGTCTTGACCCTGTGCCTCATGGGAACAGTCCAGCCCGAACTGCCAAGCCATGTCTTCCCTGGACCGGAATCAAGCATCCTAGGACCGGTTTCTGGCTATCAGCCGTCATCAGCCAGGATAGCTTGACTCCAGTGGCGTAGTGAGCACGGGTCCCACGTCTGGGAATACCCATCCCACTTAGGGCGAAAAGCGTTACAACAAACAAATGATGGACGGAATGCTGACAATGCAGACATTCTCCCCCAGTCAAGAGATCTGGGTTAAATCCATCGTTCTTTTGCCCACTACGCCACCCCAGTTCAAACATGGCCATATGCAAATCAGTCTTGACCCTGTGCCTCATGGGAACAGTCCAGCCCGAACTGCCAAGCCATGTCTTCCCTGGACCGGAATCAAGCATCCTAGGACCGGTTTCTGGCTATCAGCCGTCATCAGCCAGGATAGCTTGACTCCAGTGGCGTAGTGAGCACGGGTCCCACGTCTGGGAATACCCATCCCACTTAGGGCGAAAAGCGTTACAACAAACAAATGATGGACGGAATGCTGACAATGCAGACATTCTCCCCCAGTCAAGAGATCTGGGTTAAATCCATCGTTCTTTTGCCCACTACGCCACCCCAGTTCAGACATGGCCATATGCAAATCAGTCTTGACCCTGTGCCTCATGGGAACAGTCCAGCCCGAACTGCCAAGCCATGTCTTCCCTGGACCGGAATCAAGCATCCTAGGACCGGTTTCTGGCTATCAGCCGTCATCAGCCAGGATAGCTTGACTCCAGTGGCGTAGTGAGCACGGGTCCCACGTCTGGGAATACCCATCCCACTTAGGGCGAAAAGCGTTACAACAAACAAATGATGGACGGAATGCTGACAATGCAGACATTCTCCCCCAGTCAAGAGATCTGGGTTAAATCCATCGTTCTTTTGCCCACTACGCCACCCCAGTTCAGACATGGCCATATGCAAATCAGTCTTGACCCTGTGCCTCATGGGAACAGTCCAGCCCGAACTGCCAAGCCATGCCTTCCCTGGACCGGAATCAAGCATCCTAGGACCGGTTTCTGGCTATCAGCCGTCATCAGCCAGGATAGCTTGACTCCAGTGGCGTAGTGAGCACGGGTCCCACGTCTGGGAATACCCATCCCACTTAGGGCGAAAAGCGTTACAACAAACAAATGATGGACGGAATGCTGACAATGCAGACATTCTCCCCCAGTCAAGAGATCTGGGTTAAATCCATCGTTCTTTTGCCCACTACGCCACCCCAGTTCAGACATGGCCATATGCAAATCAATCTTGACCCTGTGCCTCATGGGAACAGTCCAGCCCGAACTGCCAAGCCATGTCTTCCCTGGACCGGAATCAAGCATCCTAGGACCGGTTTCTGGCTATCAGCCGTCATCAGCCAGGATAGCTTGACTCCAGTGGCGTAGTGAGCACGGGTCCCACGTCTGGGAATACCCATCCCACTTAGGGCGAAAAGCGTTACAACAAACAAATGATGGACGGAATGCTGACAATGCAGACATCCTCCCCCAGTCAAGAGATCTGGGTTAAATCCATCGTTCTTTTGCCCACTACGCCACCCGAGTTCAGACATGGCCATATGCAAATCAGTCTTGACCCTGTGCCTCATGGGAACAGTCCAGCCCGAACTGCCAAGCCATGTCTTCCCTGGACCGGAATCAAGCATCCTAGGACCGGTTTCTGGCTATCAGCCGTCATCAGCCAGGATAGCTTGACTCCAGTGGCGTAGTGAGCACGGGTCCCACGTCTGGGAATACCCATCCCACTTAGGGCGAAAAGCGTTACAACAAACAAATGATGGACGGAATGCTGACAATGCAGACATCCTCCCCCAGTCAAGAGATCTGGGTTAAATCCATCGTTCTTTTGCCCACTACGCCACCCGAGTTCAGACATGGCCATATGCAAATCAGTCTTGACCCTGTGCCTCATGGGAACAGTCCAGTCCAAACTGCCAAGCCATGTCTTCCCTGGACCGGAATCAAGCATCCTAGGACCGGTTTCTGGCTATCAGCCGTCATCAGCCAGGATAGCTTGACTCCAGTGGCGTAGTGAGCACGGGTCCCACGTCTGGGAATACCCATCCCACTTAGGGCGAAAAGCGTTACAACAAACAAATGATGGACGGAATGCTGACAATGCATACATTCTCCCCCAGTCAAGAGATCTGGGTTAAATCCATCGTTCTTTTGCTCACTACACCACCCCAGTTCAGACATGGCCATATGCAAATCAGTCTTGACCCTGTGCCTCATGGGAACAGTCCAGCCCAAACTGCCAAGCCATGTCTTCCCTGGACCGGAATCAAGCATCCTAGGACCGGTTTCTGGCTATCAGCCGTCATCAGCCAGGATAGCTTGACTCCAGTGGCGTAGTGAGCACGGGTCCCACGTCTGGGAATACCCATCCCACTTAGGGCGAAAAGCGTTACAACAAACAAATGATGGAAGGAATGCTGACAATGCAGACATTCTCCCCCAGTCAAGAGATCTGGGTTAAATCCATCGTTCTTTTGCCCACTACGCCACCCCAGTTCAGACATGGCCATATGCAAATCAGTCTTGACCCTGTGCCTCATGGGAACAGTCCAGCCCGAACTGCCAAGCCATGTCTTCCCTGGACCGGAATCAAGCATCCTAGGACCGGTTTCTGGCTATCAGCCGTCATCAGCCAGGATAGCTTGACTCCAGTGGCGTAGTGAGCACAGGTCCCACGTCTGGGAATACCCATCCCACTTAGGGCGAAAAGCGTTACAACAAACAAATGATGGACGGAATGCTGACAATGCAGGGTCAAGACTGATTTGCATATGGCCATGTCTGAACTGGGGTGGTGTAGTGGGCAAAAGAACGATGGATTTAACCCAGATCTCTTGACTGGGGGAGAATGTATGCATTGTCAGCATTCCGTCCATCATTTGTTTGTTGTAACACCAGTATGTATGTAAGCATTGTCGTTACAGCAATAAATGTAGGCCTTGCACACAGGCCAGTTCATTCCATTTAGGCCATCTTACAACCATGCGCTCTTGCAACCAAGCACATAAGCTCTCGCAGCCACTTGGTGAGGACAACTGGGCAAGTAAAGCTCTGGCTTGTACCAAATCAGGCTAGTCGGCGTACAAACTTCAGTTTGCACCAGATTGGATGAAGCTTCTTCTCTTGCAAGCCCATCGTGTTGTACATTGGCCAACCAGGCAAGTCAATGATCAAGTAAGCTCTCCCTGGAACTTAATTCAACAAAGACCACACAGTGCTACAGAGCCACACCACTGGCAGCGCTGCATTATACAAATACAAATACAGTACTGGAGGGAGGGAGGAAAGGAGGGAGAGAGGGAGTAAGGGAGGGAGGGAGTGTGAGAGGGAAGGAGGGAGGAATAAAAAAAGAGAGAGAAAGATACACGTATGCATCTAATATAACTGTATCAAAAGACTACACGCTCTCTCTGGTGGTGGGGGAGGGGTATGGAAATGGCAGCGCGTGCCTTGCACACATGCTGGGCTCGAGGGCCTGCTGGCGAGGCAGGCAGATCAATGTCCATTTTTATATCTGAGATTATCTGACAATCGAGTGTCTTTCTCAAAAATGACATAATAAATATTGCAGCAAAGATGAGGAAAAAAAGTCCCACGGGGTGATTTTCCAGCCATAAACTAAGTGGCCGAGGAGGGGGCTATCTTGCCCGGGGAAATTGAAAAGGAGATTGCATATCTTGCCTCACTCTGTCTTGTGGAGAGACTTCACCGTCGCAAGACACCTCCCCGATGTTTAGACTACTCCATGTGTTTATTAGCAAGCTGAGCATTTCTACCAGACAGGGCGTACACAGTAAACAAGTAGTAGGTGGGTCATAGACATCAGGTCACAGGCAGTAGAATGGTACAATTGGTGATGTATGGGACAATACTACATGACATTACATATAATTTACATTACTTATAATTTACATTATACATAATAAACCTTTTTTTTCATTACGCTTCGTTACAATTTTAGCAACAGAAAGATAAAGTGGTTCGCATAGAATCGCATGTGTGTAGATTTACATAGAATCCCATTAATTAAAAAAAAAATGTCTTCAGGTTTCCAGACTGGAAGCTTAGACACTCGAGAGCATTTTAAAAGCATCCCCAGTGCAGAAGAAAGATTCTTGCAGAATTTCTGAAGAGTGAAATTTTTAGACTGACGAGCAGTAAGTCGGGGTATCACACCTCATCAGCCAGGATAGCTAGACTCCAGTGGCATGGTACGCAAAAAAACAATGGATTTAACCCAAATCTGTGACCGGGTGTGAATGTTTGATTTGTTCGACATTCCAGCATCATTTGTTCTTTTTGCATTTGTTGCTCTAAGTGGAAAGTATATACCTAGACTTGGGGCCTGTGCTTACTGTGCCACTTAATTCAAGCTAGCCTGGCTGCTGAGGGGTGATACCCCGAAACCAGTCCCAGTATGCTTGTTTCCGGTCCAGGGAGCACCTGGTCTGGCAGTTCGGGCTGAACTGTTCTCATGGGGAGAAATGTCAAGACTTATTTGCATGTGGCTGTGTCCAAACTGGGCTGATATGGTGAGCAAAAAAAAAGATTGATTTAACCCACATCTGTGACTAGAGGGTGAATGTTCAACAATGTTCAATTTTCCGTCCATCATCTTTTTCTGTTGCTATACTCGCTCTAAGAGGGAAGTGTATGCCCAGAAGTGGTGCTGTGCTCAATGGGCTACTGGATTCAAGCTAGCCTGGCTGATGAGGGGGTGATACCCTGAAAACGGTCCCAGGATGCTTGTTTCCAGTCCAGGGAGGACCTGGCCTGGCAGTTCTGGCTGGACTGTTCCCATAGGAAGCAGGGTCAAGACTGATTTGCATAAGGCTGGGTCCAGACTAGGGTGATATAATGAACAGAAAATGATGGATTTAACCCAGATTTGTGACTGGAGGTGAATTGTTGACAATGTGCAACATTTTGTCCATTGTCTTTATGTGTTGCTACTGTCACCGTAAGAGGGAAAGGTATGCCAGACGTGGGTCCCATGCTCCACATGCCACTAGAGTCAAGTTAGCCAGGCTGATAAGTGGTGATGAACCGAAACATGTCCCAGGATTCTTGTTTCCGGTCTAGGAAGGACCTGGCCTGGCAGTTCGGGCTGGACTTTTCCTCTGGGGAGCAGGGTAAAGGCTTGGTCCAATCTGGGGTGGCATGGTGAGAAACAAAGCAGATGCATTTAACCCAGATCTGTGACACGGGTCAATGTTTACAATGTTCAACATTCCGTCCATCATCTTTTTGTGTTGCTATAGTTGCCCTGAGAGGGAAGAGTATGCTCAGACGTGGGTCCCGTGCTCTCCATGCCACTGAATTTAAGCTAGACTGAAACCAGCCCCAGGATGCTTGTTTCCGGTCCAGGGAGGACCTGGCCTGGCAGTTCGGGCTTGACAGTTACCATGGGGAGCAGGGTCAAGGCTAATTTGCATATGGCTGGGTCCAAACTAGGGTGGCATGGTGAGCAAAAAAACCAATGTATTTAACCCAGATCTTTGACTGGGTGTAAATGTTTGACAATGTTCAGCATTCTGCCCATCATTTCTTTGTGTTGTTATAGTCGCCTTAAGTGGGAAGAGCATGCCCAGACATGGGTCCTCTGCTCACTGAGCCACTGGATTCAAGTTAGCCTGGCTGATGAAGGGTATTACCCTGAAACGGGTTCCAGGATGTTAGTTTCCGATCCAGGGAGGACCTGACTTGGCAGTTTGGGCTGGACTGTTCCCATCGGGAGCAGGGTCAAAACTTCTTTGCAGATAGCTGGGTCCAAACTAAGGTGGCATGGTGAGCAAAAAAACTATGGATTTAGCCCGGAATTGTGACTTGGGGTGAATGTTCGACAATGTTCAGCATTCCATCGATCTTTTTGTGCTACCAACACTGATCTGGCCCCATGCGACTAAAGGCAAAGAAATACAATCCCTAGGTCCGTGGCTCTTCCAAGACTTAAAAGAACCCAAATAACCTTAATTCCAAATCTTTGCACCTTTCCAGAGTCTTACAGAAGCCCTATCTTTGAAGCAAAATTCCTCTTTTTAAATTCCCAGTTCAACTCAGCCAGAAATTACCCCTGACGTCTATTTCACATAATGACACTTTCTACCAAACCCACTGAATACATCTCAAATTATGACATGTCTACCTAGTAAAAGCTTTCTTGCCTCAACGGACATTTCAAGGCTAAGTAAATATGGGGAAGGTGAAGCCACTCCTAAAAAAAGTTAGTAAATACAGATGAAGACACTGAATCCACCCCCAAAATGTGGTACGGGTTGAATTGTATATATTTTACAGCATTATATTTCAAATAGATTGTCTGAATGTTTTATGTTTTAGAGGAAGGTCTGGGATATTCTAATATTTGTTAGCTGAAACAGTACCAAAGAGAATGATTGTTCCAAGGAAGCACACACCAGTGTCCCAATCAAGAAAAAGTGCACTCATTAGAAACAGTCTCTTGATGCAGTGGCCATGCAGCCTGCTCAGGGTTGGAATGGGACACAAAATAGGCTTGGGCACCAAGTTAAAAGAGGCCCTCACTAGCGAATATGTTAGTTAGAAAAGTGGCCCACATTTGCAAACTGGGGCATTTTTAAACTTATTTAGACAAGCTATATAATTGTTTTGCAAAGTATGGGAGAAGTCATGCATTTGTGCTTTTTGCAGGCAATATTTTTGGCAATATCACAGAACTCAACAGTATGAACTGGCCAAACAGACCTTAAAACAGTCCCACAAACACCCCAAAAACCAGCCCATACACTGATCTGTAAGACTAGCCCTTTGGGCACTGCCTGATTTCCCTATAGGCCAGTACGACTCTGAGCTTGCTAAAAAGCCCAGTTCCACTTAGCCTTCAATCAATGACATACTTGCTTTGAAATGTAAGAGAGAAGAACTCCCAAAATGTGGACACTTTATAATTGCCCAACAATCTAGTTTGTGTTGTGTACTTTGGAAATTGTCATTAGCAGTATAATTAGGCACATACAGCTACATGTATGTCATGTATAGTGTGGTAGGCATTATATAAATGGGCAATTTCATTTTCCTATCTGCAAGATAGAATGCCAATGAAGAGCATGGGAAGTGTCATGGCACCCATACATTAATTGTAGAATAAGACCATTTCAGCTGTGCCTACAGTGGTAGTGAGAGTGGTGGGCACTAGACTGCAAACAGCACACTTTGTGAAAAGTGACAGACCTAAACCAAGAAACTGTCAAAGATAGTTTTCCATTATTTAAGCCTGCAATTTAAAATCACAGCAATGAATTGCCTGTGTTCATTTTGTTCATTCTTTGCCTCGTGCTTCTGTTCCACATACTTCATTAAAAGAGTATTGTAAAATGGCAAAAGGCATCACTAATAAGAAAATAAGCTGAAAGTAATTTCGAGGAAAATAACTAGGTTAGGAAACAATTCCCGAGTGCTGTCTTTGTGAGCATAAGGCATGTGCCAAATGACATTTTCTTATATGCATCTATGTCTGTGAGATGGCAGGACCCGGGGCCCTGGGCAGTGTCACCCTCTACTGACAGCAGGTTCAATTGTATCTGTACATGGCAGCAGATCTATAAATCAGTTGTGGCCGGTATGACTCGCGGTTGGGGAGGGGGGTGGGACAGTTTTAATGTATATTTTAAAAAACGTACCTTTTGGGTCCTGCGCCACCTCAGCTCCTGGCGGGGTCCAGTTTTCCTGCTGCTCTCCTGAACAGGAAGCAGTCACAGGCAGCCTCCATCCTCTCCCCTAAACCAATCATAATGCTGCAATGGCAGCGATGTGATTGGTGGGGACGGCGCGGGGGGCGCCTATGGGAGGTTATTTTCTCTAGGCAGAGTGTGCATGACTGGTTTGGTCTGCACCAGGAGGCCGACCAAACAGTCAGGGCCCACAGCATTGAGCAAGCCGCTCCTCCACAACCCGCCCGCCCTGCCCCCAACCAGGCTTACCCTTCTGCTTTCTCGCAGTGCGAGAAGCAGAAACATAAAATGGTATTTAAAATACCATTTTATGTTTCTGCTTCTCGCACTGCGAGAAAGTAGTGAGGCGACGCTCCTTCGCCCTAATGGAGGAGCTGCCCCTGCTACAAACCCCTAACAGGTGCATGAGGATATATTTATGCATACATGGCTGCAATTGATATATGGTGGTTGTGTCTGTGCATATGATGGTTGGAACTGGACACATAATGGGTACAGTGAACATGATGGCTGATCGTGAATACATGTGGATGACCCGTGGTACATGATGGTTGCTTGTGAGCAAAGCCTGGCTGAGCCTGGATGAATGACGGGTGAGCAGGAGAAGCATGGGCAGTTCATGGCCATTATTGTGCCTTTGAAGGACTCGTGGCTCCACCCCTGGCATATTGTTGCAGCATTCTAGCTTATAGAAGTGGTTAGTGGCGAAAATTGTTTGTTATCCGCTTTTGTAACTGTTTGCTACTTTTCTGACCCTACTCTTTAGTAATCAGAGAGCACATCCTGTAGTGCATTTGGGTCAAAGGGCACGTGATAGCACTTCCTGTGATCACGATTATAAGCTAGGAGTGAAAGCAACAAGAGGTATCTCCCTGAGAGAAGAGGGAAGATCTGGTGTGGTTGTTAGAGGGAGGCTGGCACTGCCTCGCGGTGTGGGAAGGTGGAAGTGTGGGTGAAGGGTGAAATCAATATAGGCATCCACTCCCAGAGAGAGAGAAATTGCTGAGGGCAAAAGTAATAGACAGATTCTCCAGTCTCAGAGGAAGAAGGAGTTAGACAGCCACTGCCTGTATAGGGCAGAGACCAATGAGTTAGAGAGGGATGGAGACAGGACATTCTCAGGGCAGGACAGATACACTTAAATATGGCTGGGGGATGCATGTGGCCCTGTTGATCTTTACATGCAGCCCCTTGGTCAACAGCAGCACAGGGCTGCAGTTTACTCGAATCAGCATTAAACGTTAAAAAGATGTCATATACATTGGCAAGCATTTATTTAAAGGTTAATTGGTGTTAAAGTAAGGAAGTAACTCGGGAGTCCTGCACCACTTAACTTTAGGAATACCTTCCTTTTTCATGACATCTTGCAGCAAAACTGTAAAAATATGATAAAGTCTCTTCAGAATTCAAAAGTGTATTTCATTAAAGTGCGGAACCGTTTCATAGAGGTGGGTAAGCCAACAAATTAACAGGGAGAGCCGAATCAATGGTCTGGCTCGGATCTTAGAGCCCGTGCATGAGGCGAGCCCGGAACATTTTTGCTATGTAATTCATGCACCAAACATCACATGAAATATAATAAAGTCTCTTCCAAATTCAAACAAAAAATATTTTTTTAAGATGTGGAAGCTTAAACATTAATGTCACATTATAGCACTGCACTGAGAAGTTCTTTATTAAAAGTGATCATTTTTAAACATGGGCTATTAGTGAACTCAAAGGCAGGACAATTGTTATGTAAACCCTATACATGGCCCAGATTATAATGGTGCACCACTAAAGTCTATTAAGCTAGTATTCTGAATTCACATGTTTGAAAGTGGTTTCATAGGCTATAATGAAGAAAAACCTTCACAAAATTTCAGTGGGGAAGCTGCAATTTATCTAGACTTACTAGAGTCAGTTTTGGTAAATCTGCTTGTAAATGGGTATATATTTGCCTTGCCTCCTGTTAAGGCTTTCTTTTTAACCTCTTTGTGCACTTTTTATAATGCACAAACTTGACCCAAACGTATTGGAACACTTTGCATGAGACCAGTTACATTATACAAAGTCACAATTCATTGTTTATAGGGTTCGAGGAGAATAAGTGATTTGCTTAAAATCACGGGATACTGAGCCCTAACCGAGACTCAAAACAGATTTAATTAGCTCCAAAGTCACCAGCTCTGGCCATAAGGCCACATCCAGGGTACAGGGAGGAAAGCAGGGAGGCAGAAGCCACATGAAAGCTCTGTTTGTGATGGGTGCGAGGTTCCAAATTGCCCTCAAGCAGAGCCAGGCTTCAGCCTTGAGTCTGGCGCGAGCTTTCAGTGGCTCTCCCACCTCTACCGTTTGACCTTAGTACATCAGATTACATCAGTGCATTGAGAACTATTTTTTTTAAGTAAGAGCTTTCAAACATGAATTAAGTAACATTCATTTCCACCCTACCTTGACAACAATTACAATAATGAAATAAGAGTCAAGTCAGTTGTTATGTGCACTCCTTGGGGGCCTAGATTTCTATAATACACAAACAACTTTATGCTTTATAAAATCAAACACTGGAAAATGTTTTGTACAGTAATAAGCACACTAAAGTCATGTATTTCGAGGTCCTCTTATGTATGATAATAAAGAAAAAGGAGGGAAAGTGAATAAAACAATTGCTTCGGATAACACAGCAGGGGCTGCTCCTCCATAGTTGAGGAGGAGCGTCTCCCCACTGGCTCAGAGCCAGCAGCGAAAAAAGAAAATGATATTTCGGTATTGTCATATTTTTAAGCTGCTGGCTCAGCCAGTGTGTGCAGGGAGGGGTGGGGCTGAGGCATGGAAGGGGGGGAGGAGGAGTGCTAATGCACTGCCCAAGTGCTCATGTGTGTTTGGCCAGCCGTCTCAGGCAGACCAAAACTCACATGCGCACTTAGGTTTCTCTAACCTGGCTGTATTGAACAGCCGAATCAGAGAAACCCCAAAGACTCCCTGACCTGAACGTAGCGTCTTTCTAGCCCGCTCAGGCCAATCTTCCTGAGGCAGAGCAGCGCGGTGATTGGACAGGAAGTCTGTCACTAGTCTGCACTGTCTGCAGCGGGAGGCGGCTGGCAGCAGGTTAGTTTATCTTTTTTTAAATGTTTTATTCTTATTATTCTTATGCTCCCCCCTCCCCTGTGCCCCCTTCTGCGCTCCCTCCCGTGCGTCCCATGCTCAGTCCCACTCTCCCCCCCCCTCCAATTTGTGTATGTAGCGGCTGCCACTGCAACACGGTTTGGTAAAGTGGGGAAGCCGGGGTTAACCCCAGGTTTTCTGGTTCTGGCATCATTGTGCAATTTAGCCAGTAGATGTATGTGCTTCACTTCCCCTACACCCACCTTACCAGCAAACCCTCACTCCTCCCTGCCCGATTGCTACTGCTGGCATCTATGTTGCCCCCGGTCACTTAACAGACCAAACTTTTGGCCCCTGGGAAAAAGATAGCGCGTACCCATGGAGTAGGAGGATTAAAGACCTTCGCCACTCGTCCGCACCAGTGTGGGACAGAGTGAGATCCGGGACAAGATGGCTAGAGACATAACTAGCTGCTGTCCCACTCCCCTCCTACCCCTATCAGGGTGCAAAACGCAGGGCCGTGCAGCCCCAGCAGCACAGGAGACCCCCAACCCTCCAGGGGGCCCTAAATTCTTCAAAGAAGAGGGGAGGAGGGGGGTTCTTCCCACTAGCCCCATGGAATCCTGGCCCCTTCCGATTGCAAAGGTGTGTGGAGGACTGGAGGGTGGGGGAGGGGTGATAAAAAAAATGTTACTGAGCAGATGTCTCGAGGAGGCCACAATTCACTTTACAACTTGTTTATAAGTCGCCTCACAATCCTTACAAGACTTGAAACCAGAGGAAATTCCTGCATTTTCTTTCATCATGTTCCTGTCCGGGGCTGGGATTGCTTTCTCCTTTATCAAGCAGAAGGTTGGCCGCCGCTAATCTGTCAAAATTAGGCACTCAGCGGCAAGGAGTGTTTGTGCCAGGCCCTGTCGGGATGATAGAGTGCGGCATTAGTCGTCTGGAATATGCTGCCTGTTCACCGACATGCCAGGCGCAGCAGGTGCAGGGGCGCGCGCCCGTCTGCGGCCTCCGCCCTCTGACCTGCCGCACCCGGCGCCATTGGTGCATGGCTCCGGGCCTGCTCCCAACATGTCAGACAGGGTCCGGCTGCCGCCTTTGGCAGAAAAAATACTGCTCATTTGTTTGCGTTTTGCCATACTTGAAAGGTCAAGTGCTAGGTGAAAAACAATGCTTAAAATTCTCAGTATTCGTTTGTAACATGGCAGATATATCCCTCTGTGTATTTTAACAGTTATTTGAAAACTATTTAGAGGGCTCCCAGCCACTTTTTTTAAGCGACTTCTTCGTTTGTTTACTGTTTTAGTTTTTGATTTGGAAATGTAAAAAATGCCGGATATTGCTGCTTTTGCCACTTCGTGTACTGACTGACACAGGCATAAAAATAAAGCCCAGGAATGAAAAACACAGGGCACGTGGTAACCTCAGCACAGTCCGCGTAGGTGCCAGGCGCGGTAGACTTCCTCTTCATGGCAGTTACAACCAGAATCCCCACGAACCTGGCATGTTGTGCACAGTGGCGTAGCTAGGTACTTGGCTGCCCGTGGCGGTCCCTGCCATTGCCGCCCCGCAGCCGCGCTGAAGAGCGGGGGTGGGGGGGGGGGGGGTGTTCTGGCGGCCACCCCCCGTCCTTCTCTTGCTACGACACTGGTTGTGCAAGTGCATTAGGGCAGATTTACAAGCCCCGTCACGTTGTAAAGCCCTGCGTCATATTGACCTGTGCCAGGTATAATGTATGCAGGCTAGGTGTTCCCATGCAAAAAGCCATGTAGAACTGATGCAGTGAAATTTACATTTCATTTTGTCACTCTACGCCTTCACTGTGTCAAAATTCCTACGCCTGCTCAGAGCAGGAGTAAGGAATGACGCAGGGCTTTTTTTCATCACTTTCATGAGCAACTCCAGCAATGCGTCACTTTTGTGCCAACGGATGTGTCAGTATTTCTGATGCATCTGTTAATCCTTACGCCATGGAGCACTGTATTGTAAATACAGCGCATCCATGGTGGCGCATGGACATTTGGCACCAGGGCCGGCTCTAGGGCAGTGTGATCGGTGCCACAGCACTGGGCGCTGACTTGGGTCGGGGGCGTCATTTTTGCAAGTATATTATCATTTTAAAAGCACCTGCTGCTGCGTTCCTGGCCTCCATCAATTTTCAGGCATCAATTAAAATGTCAAGATAACCCCGATGATTAATCGTCTTCCTGGAAAGAGACCGGAGGTTTGGATAGTGAAGGTTGGAGGTTTGGAGGGATAACAAAGGTTTCGACTCATCCTAAGGTAGCGCAGAGGGTTAAAATGCCTGCTGCTAAGAATATGTACCATGCAGATCAGATAAAAAAGTGCATATAATGTAAATAGGTCAGTGGGTTACTACTTCTGTAAGAGAGCTCTTTTTGTTACTTTTCGTTTATAAGTCAAAATCCTAATATAGAACAGTGAGGTATTAACTGTCATCAAAGAGCTGCATGCAGACTGCAAGGTATATGTTAGAGCTATATTTTTTTGCCTAGTCTTTCATTATCCTAATCTTGCCAAAAGGGTTCATTTGGGTAGAAAACAATTATTATTATTAAAGAGAACCCCTAACAATGATGTTATGTTTTAAATTCTGAATTTGTGCTTTTCCAGAATAAGGACTCTCAACGATATTGCCTACCAGTATTGATGACATGTCAGTCCTACACTACACCGTGTAGTCCTGTCTGATGTAATATTTCCTATACACTGATTTACACACATATAAGCAGCAGCTTTGCGGTTCAAGCAGCCGCATCCTGGAATCTCCTCCCACTGAATCTTGGGTCAGCTCCATCCCTGCTCCAGTTTAGGAAACTTTTGAAGACCTGGCTCTTCAATCAGTAGGTCCTTTTTCCGCCCACAGCTGCTTACAGGGTCAGCGCCAAGACACCTCCAGGTATACGTTGCACTTTACAAATAGCTTAACATAACATAACATATGATTATCTCTGTGCAATGTGTGTGTGATGTAAAGTGTTCTGACACCTTACACTGATATGAGTGGTGCTATAAAATGAAATGAATCTGAGAGACACTGGTTATGGAGACTTGAGGGGTACTGTCAAAGGGTGCTAGTGAGGGAATCTGTGGCAGAGGTTGTCCTGGGAGGGGCGCCAACAAATACTGTAGCACAGGCCGCCACCAGTGTTAAAGCCGGCCCTGTTTGGCACTAGCGCAAGGAAACTGGCGCATCTATGAAGATGCGTGAGTTCCTTGTAAATCTGCCCCATTGTCTCAATAGTCACTGCCGTTAAGTTGCAAGCGAAAGGAGCAGGTATTTTTTGAGCAGGGAAGTACCGGACCACTTTGCATATACTCTGGGGCTTATTTACAAGTCCTTTGCGCCGCCAATGCGTCACTTTTAATATGGAAGAAAGTGACATACTGACAGCGCAAGTGGCTTGGAAATAAGCCCCTTTGATTGTTTTGAATAAATGTTTTATCTGTCTTTTTATAGTTGATCAGAAGTCCCTTCTCTATTTTAACTTTCTATAGCTGTAACTCTGTAGGAGCAGTGTAGAAACTGACTCATTTCTCCACCGTTTCTATATTGTGCTCTGTTTCTGCTTAGCTTCCTTTCAGCACTGAGTGCATGCATACATTGCAACTGACTAATGCTCCGATATTTTATTATGTTATGCATTTTGTATCGATTTTAATCAATTGACAGACTAAAGCCATTCATTCATTCTTTGTGATAGTTTGTTTTGCTGCTGCTTTAAAGTTTTCAGGTGTTTTCACTATACGTGGCTCTGAAGTGTTTCCTAGCCAGCGTCTACATTGCTCAGCTGGTCCCATGCAATACATCTGTGTAATGGGACGAAGCAAGGGAGGGCAGTTTTCCTGAGCATCGTCATGAGGCAAATCACTACAACAGTGGATTTACTTCTATCAGTGCCAAACAAACGAACAAAGCAAGGGCTTCGTTTACAAGGCCATTGCGTCGCCAGTGCGTCACTCTTAAAGACGCACTGGCAGAACAGTGTGCCTGCCCATATTTACAAGGCCATGTAAAGTCACCCTGCGTGACCTTTTCATGGCCTTATACATATGGCCCCCTTTCAGCCATTACTCTGTGTGAAAGGGGCGTTCCATGGGTTTTGCTGTGGGTGTTCCCACCAACATCTATGGAACGTGACACATTCCCAGATTTACAAAGTGTCATACACCTGTGAATGCATCAGACTCTTACGTCTCCCCAGGGGAGGCGTAGGAGTGGCGCAACAAGGAGAAATACTTTTATTTCTCCTCGCTTTTCCTCTTTTTATGTGTGCTGCACAGAAGGACCAAAACGTCATTAAAGTTTGTTTTTGTGCAGGAAGGTGTCCCTTCCTGCACAACAACAATCATCTCGGCAACACAGGCACTTTTGCACCCTGGCGCAAGGGTGTCTGCGTTGGATCACGGCTGCTGTTTGTGCACCGGCACAGGGGAGAAGGACAGGAATGCGACGTATCTTGTAGATATGGTGCATTCCTGCCCTTTTATTTTGACGCATTGCAATGCAGCAGGCAGGCTTGCTGCACTGCCATGTGTCAAAATATAGTAAATGAGGAGGCCCCCAGTGCATAAAGGGCCTAGTAAATGAGGCCCCCAGTGCATAAAGGGCCTAGTAAATGAGGCCCCCAGTGCATAAAGGGCCTTTATTTACTTTATTTTGACGCACAGCAGCTCAGCAAGCCTTCCTGCTGCGCTGTCATGGTTCATCATAAAAGGGTAGGAATGTTCCATATCTACAAGATACGGCGCATTCTAGTCCTTCTTCCCTTCGCTGGTGCACAATCAGCAGCAGTCCGCCAACGCAGACACAGTTGCATCATGTTGCATGGATGCCTGTGTTGCGGGGATGATTGTTTTTGTACAGGAAGGGATACCTTCCTGCACAAAAACAATCATTGATGGCATTTTCCTCTTTCTATGGCAGCACGCATAGAAAGAGGAAAAACAGGAGAGAAATACGTATTTCTCCTTGTTGTGCCACTCCTACGCGGGGAGGTGTAGGATTCTAACACATTCCCAGTTTGACAAAATATTGTAAATCTGGGAATGTGCCAGGTTCCATATATGTTGCATGGGAACACCCACATTAACACCCATAGAAGGCTTCTTTCATGCAGAGTAATGCGTGAAAGGAGCCCATATTTACAAGACCATGAAAAGTCATGCAGGGTGACTTTACGCAGCCTTGTAAATATGGGCAAGCCCATTGCGCTGCCGGTTTTATGGGCTTGCCCATAAAAATGGTCCCATCTGACACTCCAAATTAATGTCCTTACAAGAAAGCAGGATCTACAGGCAGGGAAACGCAGAACTAGGTCTGAAAATGAGGGGAAGCATACTTTTCATCGTGCCCCCGGCTCTAGCTTTATTGATTTTATTTTAGCTGACTTCAGAGCCTGGACTCTTCTCATTGATATGACTGTTGTATCCCGACAAGATAGTGACGATAATGCTTTGGTCTTTAAGATTGATCTCCCTGTCCTTTATATGAAGGCTAGTACTGGAGAACCATTTCACCATAGATTGCAAGCCAACAAGCAATATGCGTAAAGTGAAATGGACCACCATGGCTGACTTGCAGGAGCTGTTGGGAAAAATCTACACTTTAGTTGCAGGCAGTATTGAGGACCTCCTCATAGAGGGGAGGGATTCTGGCCAGGGGGCTTGTTGGGAAAAGATTAGATCCATTCATAACAACTTGTTTGCTGGCCTAAAGTAATACTTCTATGTGGCCACTAAATGGATCTCTGGGAAGAGGGCCCCACAGTCCTGGCACAACAGAGCATATTATTATTATTATTTAGAGATTTGTAGAGCGCCTGGTGACCCGGAGGCATCCCCGCGCTGTGAGAGCTTGAAGTAGGCCAAGAAGGGCGGGAAAAAACTTATTTAGGGAAAAGCAGAGTTTTAAGCTGTTTGCAAAAACGCAGGTAGCAGGGTTCCAACCGCAAACTGCGGGGAAGCGAATGCCAGCGAGTGGCTGCCTTTACGGAGAAGCGACGGCCTCCAGCACGCACCCTCCTAAACTTGGGAACAATTGCCAGTCGCTCATTGTCCGAGCGCAGAGATCTCGAAGCTTTGTGCGGGGTAACCATATCTCCTAGGATCTAAGGACCTTGTCCATTGAGGAGCTTGTAAGCGATGCACATTGTCTTGAACTCAATCCTCTCTCGCACTGGTAACCAATGCAGAGCCTTAAGCGCAGGTCTGGCAGAGGTTCTGGAAGGAAGACCCATCAGCATCCGGGCGGCCGCATTTTGGGTTCGTTGTAGCTTGCCCAGAGTAGCTTCAGGGGCTCCTAAATAGACAGCATTGCTGTAGTCCAATCGTGCAAGGACCAGTCCTTGAACCAGGAGTTTCCTGGATTGAAGGGGAAGCAAAGGAAGGATCTTGCGGACTGACCGCATAAGTCCAAAGCAGGTTCCAGCTGTTTTAGTTGCCTGAGTTTTCATTGATAAGTCCGGTTCGAGCCAGACCCCAAGACTCTTAATTTCTTTCTGAGGGGCGGGAACCTCACCCATAATATCGGGCCAGACAGATGATGGAATTGCTGACCACTTCTTGCCCATCATAATAACTTCTGTTTTGGACCCATTAAGTTTGAGTGAGGACTCGCACATCCAGAGATGGATTTTCTGGAGGCAATGCAGGAGATTATCTGGGCATTGATCAAGATGTGAGAGAGAGATGACCAGTTGCGTGTCGTCCGCATAACTCACAATCTTGATGCCGAAGGGGGCGACTACATCCTCCAGAGGGGCCATATATGCGTTAAAAAGAGTGGGACTAAGTGAGGAGCCCTGGGGAACCCCACTTGTCAAAGGAAGAGAGTCAGAACGGGAGTTGCCATCCCAGACCTGGAACGAATGGTCCGACAGGAATGACTCTATCCAGGCCAACGCAGTGCCCCCGAGTCCTGCCCCGGCCAGCCGGTGTAGCAAGACACGGTGATTCACCGTGTCAAAGGCTGCACTAAGGTCCAGGAGGATCACTGCCACTGACCCCCCTGAATCCAAAATGCACCTTGCCTCCTCGATGACGGCGAGGAGGGAAGTGTCCGTACCTTGGCCAGGGCGAAACCCCGTTTGGGAGCATCGCAGCAGATTGTTAGATTCCAGAAACTGGGACAGCTGGACGTTAACCAGTTTTTCAGCAATTTTGCTGATGCCCGGGAGGAGCGAGATCGGCCTGTAGTTGGCCAGATCAGCGGGATCCAATTGTGGTTTTTTGAGAAGGGCTTTAACTACCGCCCCCTTCCAACTAGGAGGGACGGAGCCTTGGGACAGTGAGGCATTAATCAACTCCAAAACTGGAGGAACAATCACAGAGGCGACTGCTTTCAAAAACCTCATAGGAGCAGGGTCACGGGGGGAGCCACTTTTCATCTTGGCCAGAGTTTTTTCAACTTCGTCCGATGAGACCGCCCTAAAAGCATTGAGCTGCGGGCGAGGGTCACCTACTGGACAAGTGTCAGGCGTCATATTGTCCCAGCAGGGTAGCTGGTTAGGCAGTGGAAGTGAAGTTAAAATGTGGGAGACTTTGGAGTCAAAATATTTTGCCAGTTCATTACTCCTGTCCGGTGGGGCCCTGGTCAGTGACGGGGGTTGTGGTATCTTTAGGAGTTCCTTGACGATGAGATAGGATTCTCTCGCGGGGTTTGTGGCATTTTTTATCCTATTGTCATAGTAGGAGGCCTTAGAAAGTTTTAAGGCAGATTTGTATTCTCTCACAATCTTCCGGTAGGAGTCTTTACTAGAGTGGAGCCAGTCCTTCCTCCACAATCGCTCCGCTTTTTTACATTCCTTGCGGAGGGCTCTGAGTTCCAGGCTAAACCAGGGGGCGAGCGTGTCTTTCCGCTCTTGTCTTCACGGGTTTTTATAGGTATGATAGAGTCAAGTGAGTCGGAAATCCACTTCCTAAAATTGCTATCAGCTACGACAAGGTCCTCCGAGGGGGCGTAGGTCGTCGATTCCAGAGCTCTGGCCCAGTCCTCAGTTGAGAGTCTGGACCATGCCCTGTCCTGGGTGTACGTGACGGGCTTGTAGGGCTTCCTGAATTTTCCTGGCCAGAAAAAAGGAACCAAAAAGTGGTCTGTCCACGGGAGGAGGCAGGAAGGTTTGGCCTGGAGGGTGCGAACATTTGTAAAAACTGGGTCTAGCAGGTGGCCCTTGATATGAGTGGCTCCGGTATTGGCCAGTTGGAGGCCGTAAGCAGCCAAGTCTAGTATCAGATCAGCAGCCCCTGTGTCTAGGGGATCATCAAAGTGAATATTGAGGTCTCCTAGCACAGTAAAGTTAGGTGTAGAGTGGGCAAGTGCTGAAATAGATTCTAGTAGGGCGCTGGCAAAGGGACCAGAATGGCCGGGGGGGCGATACACCAAAAGACCTGTCATAGAGGTTGTCGG
The DNA here is from genome assembly GCF_964204655.1 of Triturus cristatus. NCBI lineage: Eukaryota > Metazoa > Chordata > Amphibia > Caudata > Salamandridae > Triturus > Triturus cristatus. The sequence continues at coordinate 566,731,469 of NC_140590.1, forward strand.
GGCCAGATAGATGGTAAAATGGCAGCTCTCTGAGTCTGTGATATGAGCGTCGCTAATTCTGCAAGAGAGATAATCTCTGTGCAAAATGGCCAGCCCGCCCCCTCTACCAGAGGGACGTACTTGGGACTGGATAAGAAAACCCGGGGCCAGAGCCAAGACCACATCCGAATCCGAGTGTGTTGTAAGCCAAGTTTCCGTAAGAAACAGGATGTCTAGCTTGTGGTCCACGAGCAGCTGGTTAATAAGCAGAGCGTGCATGGGGAGCGACCTACAGTTCAATTCTGCTAATTTCAGGCCAGAGTGTAAAATAGGTGCCTGAGTCAGTTGTAAGTTGACCGGGTGGCAGAGTACACAATTTATAAAATGTCCATCTAATTTGTGTACATAATTACACTGTGCGTTCTTTGTAGGTCTAAGACTAAGTAAGGCACGACGCGAATAGCTCACCTTATCGGTATCCACGCCCGGCATAGGTTCCGGCCCTAAGCCCGTTCGAGCGCGGACGGGCGCAGACGGGCTTGCCTTTGGTGCACCTTTGGCGCGCCCGCTGCACTCTTGCGCCAGCGTGAGCTAAGTAGTTGGTGGAAGCGAAGAACTAGACCGCTAGTCTCGCAGGAAGTAGGTGGGCGGGCCCGCTCGCACGGACGGGCACCGCGCACCAAGGATGTGGAGCCGGGAGAGGAGCTCCCGGTATTAGACAGAGCAAACGGAGGTAAAATACTTTTAAAAACTTGTAATTGCTGGATATAAGGAAGCAAGGGTTGCTCTTCTGTCTGCAATAAAACAACAGGCTAGGGAATCATTCAAAGCCCGGAGGGATTTCCTCAAAAAGACTATTAAATCACCTAAAAAAGATTGGGAAGTGGAGACTTGGGATTACCCACTGGTTGCAGTTAGGAACGGGGATCAGCATGCTTTCTGGAACCTGGTCTCGACTGGAAGTAAAGAGGGTGTCCGCCCTGTGGTGAACAATTTTCTAGCAGTGGAGTGAGTTACTCACTTCTCCACCCTCTACACTGTGAAAGAAGACACAACCCTCACCCAGCAACCCTTGTTGGTTGACAACTATATGGAGGGGGGATAGGCAGCAGTAATAATAGGAACTTTGACCGAATCTCGTTGCAAAAAGTAAAAGTGGCAATCGCTAAGATAGCTGCTAAGAAAGCTCCTAGGGTGGATAAAGTTTCGGGGGATCTGTATTCAAGGGAAATAGATGTTTGGGGCCCCTATTTAATTTTAATATTTAATTCCATCATGAGTGTAGCACCAACCCCTCCAACTCGGGTAGGGGCTGAGATGATTCCAATTTATAAGAAAGGCTCCCATCAGCTCCACATAACTATAGACTGATAAGCTTAATTGATTGCTCCCAAAAGCTATTTAGTACTCTACTCCTTGACCAGCTACATCACAGAAATCCATAGTCTTGGATTGGCAGTTTTATATAGAGCAAACTCGACCCGAAGTTGACAGAGTGCTTTACATGAGCACTAGTTATGTTACAGACATACACATTCATTTTGGTAGGCACAGGAAGATTAAGCAATTTGCCCAGAATCACAGGCTGTTGAGTGTACGTGCCGAGACTTAAACCTGATTCCCCAGCTTCGAGGTCGACTGCTCTAACCATTAGGCTACATCCTCTCCACTCCTGGATGGGAAAACAAAGAAATACTAACACCCTTTCAAGCAGGATTTTGGGAGTGTAAGAGTACGGTGGACCAGGTCTTCTGATTCCAGCTAATGTTTGGGAAAACGGTGGTCTTGGGTGGTGGTAGTTTGTATGTTACTTTAGTTGATTTGCGATCAGCATTTGATTTATTTCCACGATCTAAGCTATGGCAGGTGTTGGCTGCTACGGGTATCCCCACTTACCTCTTGCCCATTTTAATCAGGCTTCACAGTCAACAATATTGCCCAAGTGCTCCGTGGCCCTACAGGCGAGATGGCTTATCCTTTTCCTGTGGATTAAGGGGTGAGACAGGGCTGTGTCCTTGCCCCAACTCTCTTTTCACTTTATGTTAATCATTTGATCTCCTTTTTTAATTATGGTGATGGGGATGCCCTTTGATTGGCCAACATTTACACCTCCACACTAAGGTTTGAGGGCGACACTCTTTTAATATCAAAATCGCCTTTGGTGTTACAGAAAATGTTATGTCGCTTTGAGAGTTTTTGTAATGAGAAGGGACTAGAAAGAAATGTAGATAAGACCAAATAGATGGTCCTTAATCCCTGCCACTCTATCAGAATATACCCTAATCTCATTGATGCTCCCTTGGACACTGTGCATATTTTTGACTATCTTGGGTCAATCCTCAGAGATTATTTAGAATGGTGCTGTCATATTGATTAACGTAGACTAAAACGTATGCAATACACTGGGGCGCTACTTAGAGCATAGTATAGTTCCCAGTTTCGCCCAATTACTCCAGCTAATCAAATTTAGAAACAACAGGCCCTGGGAGCAGCTCTTTATGGTGCCTAGCTTTGGGGGCATAAGGTTATGTCCAAATTGCTAGTTACAGAGAACCGTTTCCTATGTCAGTTGCTAGCGCTCCCAAACAGTTCACCATTACTTCCACTTAGGCTCGATTTGGGACTCAAGCCAATCAGGGAGGGGGCGGGGATTAGGCCAGTCCTTTACTGGAGACAAATATGGGCCACGTCCAAGTCATACTTCTATCGAGAGGGGCTTGAAAAAAGGACTAGCAATCCTTCTCTCAGGAAGCATCCCTTGGATTAGGTACATCAAAGATACTTTAACAAAGATGGGGTGTGTTAACTTGTGGACAAACCCGGAGGCTGTTCCCGTAATTGGTAAAATAGCACTAAATGGGAAAGATTGGCAGTACAAAACGAGTAAAATGCTGGCCTTTACCTTTGGTAAAGCCGGATTCTTATCTGTCTTACCATCACTAAGAATCCTCTCAGGTCGCCAGGATCTTTTTATCTGCTAAATAGTGTAGAGGGGAGGAAATCCAACATTAACATATAATCAAAGAAAAATGAATTTTGACTCTAAAGCACCCCTGACTCCGAATCTCAAATTTTTAGGGATTTATTACAAAGCCAAAAATAACTGCACATACAAGCACCTCAGCACGAGGTTAAGAAAATAAATGGGCACTAATACAAAAAAAGTCTACGCAAGAGTCTCATCCGACTCAGAGAAGTAGGATAGTCAGCTCAAGAATCATTAGTCAAGCAATGACAGCTCCAATCTCTATATTAGAAGTCATTAACCTAAAAAGAAAATCAGTTAGACTATCCCTACTCTATGTCTAAGGTGACATCCCTACTTAACATTTTCCTTCCCCAGGCAAGAGAATAAAAAGGTGTCAGAAGTGAAGACTTCCTTAGAAGTATACTCACTTTGTCAGAGCTCGTTCTAAGATGCTCCTTCTAGCTTCCCATCTAGACCTCAACTGCTCAACCCATGGGGCACTGTCCCTAATTCAAAATCCCAAAAACGTAGAACACGCCCTCCGGCACAACTCTTCAGCCAGGTCTTCTCCCAGTGATTTTCCAGTGAAACTTGTCTCCCTTCCAATGACGGTTTACTCGTCCTTGGGTCCCAGGCACCTTTTCCGCCGAAAGTATCATCCCTGCATTCCAGTATACTCCCATATTGGCTTCTCATACCATCCTAACTCCTGAAACAAAGGGTTAGTTTCTCTAACAAGCTACGTGTCCTTGCACCTGCAACAGAAACATGGGAATGAGAAACTTTCCACTTCTCTGGGATTTTCTAACGTCTCTGAAATCCAAAGCCTTACCAAGGGAAACATTTTCAGCCTACAACATTTAGCTAAAATAAGAAACGAACAGGCCTTTCTCTTAACGTATATGCGATCAGGCCTTTACACAATTTTAACACACACTGCTAGAATTACTCTATAAGCATTGATTTCATTATACTTCATATATGAATAAGCAAACTACACATGCAGACTTTAATATGGTGCACGTTTAAACCTAATGCATCACATTATACGGGAACCAATTCATTATGCATTGACTAAAATACACTTCAAATTACTACCACATTGAGCTTCATAACTTACATAGTTTTTATTTCTAATTCGTTCTAATAAATGCAACTTTAGTAATACAATTCTAAGGCACACGTTAATATGGCTCCGCTAAATATGTGGGTGCGAACTAACAGTGATTATGGTGCACCCCTACAAACTTCAGAAACACATGGCGCTCTATCACCTTCTATGGCACCCTGACTGACTCTTTTCTCCAGATTAAGGATGATTACAAGTTGGAACAATTTCTAAACTGGATTGAGCCCCCCCAGCTAGGAAGCGGCATCTGAAGTCTAGATACGGCACACTTCCGTTCGCCTCATTCACTGCCAAATGGACCGTCGACCCTGTCAGGTGTGACTGCCCTTCTTGTCTTGTCTGACAGAGAAAGAGAAACGCATGCTTTATTCTTTTGTCCTGCATACTTAGGGCAGGAAACAGTGGATAATCCCTGTTTGTTGGCTTCTAGGTGTTAGCAAATAGGTAGCTTCCATCCGCATTCTAAAAACTGATGTTAGACAATGTTTGGTCTTTGCCGTTTTCCATTTTTTGATAGCTAAGTGGAGGATTAGACTGAATGTGTGCCAGTAAATGGATGTTTCAGGCATTGTAATTTCTTGGGTCTTTGAGTGGTATGTACCCCAATTACTGTTTTCTTGAGGGAGGTGGTATGGGAGCATTGACTTTATAACTGAAAACTCTTTTGTTTATTGAAAGAAATGTTTTTGCTATTTTACTATTTGTTATTTTCTGTGAAATGATTGTATGTTTTAAAAGTGATTCTAATTTCCTTTAATTCCCTTTTCTGTACTTTTATGGCATATTGCTGAAATAAAGAATTGGAACGAAGCGTATAGACCTCCCAAACAAAGATGAAGTAAAGCCGTCTGTCCTTCAATTTGGCATCTCAAAGCAAAATGGAGCGCTTTCACTTCAAGGAATTAGAAAACATCTACCGGGAACAGTAGTGTATAAAGTCAAGTTATCATTTCCTCCACTGCTCAAAAATACCTTATAATTCTTTCTCTAGCTTGTACCTTACCCTTTGTGGTGTTATCCTTTGTATCTGTTCTTTCATGCTTTCTTTGAGTGGCTAATTATTCCTTGCTGCTCTTTCCTATCTTCTGTGATCTCTCTATGAAATTATGCAGCCTGTGCTCTAAAGTACTGTCAGGAATGTTTAACTTTAACATTTATCTGAATCCGGAAAGTAAGGCCACAGAATGAATATGACCCTGAAACTAAACCATTAAAAGTACAAAAAGTGATCTGAAACGTCTTAGGCAGCAAAGGGGAGAAGGTCCTCAAAATCCAAGGTTATGCTCCTCTGAACATTAGAGTGGATTTCAGGGTAGTAAAAGGAGTGCATTTTCTGAGACGTCATAAAGAAGGAGAACTGAATGAAAGGTATCAGGCGAGCCCACTGAGATGCTCATTTAGCCGATCAAGTTGTGCCACAATGATTGAATATATTCTTAAAGATATCTTCCTAGTAACTAGTACACTATTATTGCAGCTTGAAGTATACACATAGCTGATTGGGCAATGCCTGAATTAAACGTAGCCACTGTAAATTAATGACTCGGGCAGCATCCCAGGCCATCGTTATTGTGCCCACTATGCCACCTCAGTTTGGAGCTACCAAATGAAAAAGCCTTGACTCTGCTCTGATAGGAACAGTCCAGACTGAACTGCCGGGCCAGGTCCTCCTTGAACCGGACAAAGGCAACCTACGACCAGTTTTGCCATGATTGGTGCCCTTGAGTTGGGTGTAGATTGGTTCCAGTGGCACAGTGAGCATGAGGCCCACGTCTGGGCATACCCATTGAACTTAGGGCACCACAGTGAAGTCTACAAAAAAAGTGATGTGTGGAATGCTTGAATTAATCTCAGCCACTGAACATTATTCAGGCTGCATCTCAATCCATCGTTATTTTGCATACCGTGCCAGTTCAGTTCACGCCCAGCCATATGCAAATCAGTGTTGACCCTGCTTCAATAGGAACAGTCCAGCCCAAACTGCCAGGCCAGGTCCTACTTGAACCGAAGCACAAGCAACCCAAGACTGGCTTCAGCCTGATTGGGGCTCTTCCGTCGTGTGTAGGTTGAATCCAGTGGCACCGTGAGCATGGAACCCACGTACCTGTCACACTTAGGGCATCACACTGAAGTATACAAAAAATATGATAGGTGGAATGTTTGAATTAATCTCAACCACTGGTAATTACCAGTCCATTGTTATTTTGCAGAGCATTTCCTCTCAGTTTAGACCCAGTCACATGCAAATCAGTCTTGACCCTGCCAAATAGTAACAGTCCAGCCTGCACTGAAAGGCCAGGTGCCTCCTGAACCAGAACATAGGCAGCCCAAGACTTGTTTCGCCCTGACTGGGGCTCCTCAGTCAGGTGTAGCTTGGTTCCAGTGACACAGTGAGCACAGGGTCCATATCTGGGCATACCCTTTGCCCTCAGGGCATTGACCTCAAGCATTCAAAAAAGCGATGGGTGGAATGCCTTAATTAAACTCAGCCATCGGTAACTGCCCAGGTTCACATCGCAGCCTATTGTTATATTTCACACCGTGCCACAATTGTTTGGACCCAGACATATGCAAATTAGTCTTGCCCCTGCTTCAATAGGACCAGTAAAGCCTGAACTGCCGGCCGAGGTCCTCCCTGAACCGCAACACAAACAATCCAAGACCCATTTTATCCTAGCACCAAGACATCTGAGGGTAAACGCTGCGCTCTATAAAATAACATGGCCATTACAAAAATGGGGTAAGCCTAATATGGTCGTGGACCTGGGTATAAATTGATACAAAAGACAGTGGTCCTAGACCTTCATTTTGAAGACATAAATCAATATCCTTCTTGGTTTAATTCACGATTCTCATGAGCATCCAACCGTGCATTCTAAGATGCAATGCACCTACTCATAGTATTAATTACGTTAACTCAAACTCAAACCCATGAACAATAAAATTGCAATACCGAGATAATTCTCTGTATCTTTACGTTTCAGTTTTTAATAAACATTGTCAATTACGTTTTTGGCAAAATATTAACCTCATTAATCATAATTGATAGAAGGTTGCTCCAGACGGAACGTGCATAAAGGAAAGTGCTCAAGTGTGAAGAGTACTGAAAAGGCTTCAAAGTAGTGACATAGGAAAGATATATTTTAATTAATTCTAAACAGTTGGATAGGTTGAAAACGAGGTCTGTAATGTGGCCCAGAGTGATCGCCAGAGGCTGAGATTCATCCAAGTATTCCTTCCGTTACCTTGTTATTTTGCAGTGGACACCCTAAGTTTGACGTGTATGCCCTGACGTGGATCCCGTGCTCACTGTGTCTGGGGCTCAGGCTATACCTTACTGATAAGACCTAAGCAGGTGGAAACTGGCCTGTGTTCCCATCTGGAGGTAACCTTGCTTGGCAGTTCAGGCTGGACTGTTCCTATTAGAGAAGGATCAAGACTGATTTGCAGAAGGTGGGTTTCTGTCTAGAATGACACAGTGGATGAATAACAATAGTCTGGAATGTGGTGTTAATCAATCACCCGTGGCTGAGATTAATTCAAGCATTCTGTCCATCACCTTGTTGTTTTTGCAGTAGAGTTGAAGCATTTTCTAGAATTGACAGTGATCATGACACACTTTCTACCAGCTTTAGGGTTATGCAGAGATTTGAAACCCTGTTACTGGAGAGAAGAAATACCTATTTAATAGGTCCAGTAGTCAAATATATAGATCAAAGTAATCCCCTGGGAATATTCAGCTGATGTTTAACTTCAATGTGATCAACAAACAAAAATTGATATGATACAATTTGAATCCCTTGGTGTACCCCCTTTCAAAATCCCTACTTTCACTGAGTGATTATTAAAGTATTTGTCTTATCTCAAAAAATAAAAAGTGATTGATGTGATGACTTTGGGTGGAAGTGAAGACCAGAATGCTGAATGGTTCAATGAAGAACGTAGGGAGACAAAATATCATCTTATTAGAAATTTCTCAGTCCAGGACTTTACAGGCAAAGAGGCTTTTTGTTAAAAAAGAAATATAAGAGATTTCTCAGAGAAAATTAAGAGAGAGTTTGAAATGTAATATTTATTTGAATTATTTAATAGAAGAGATATTAAGTGCCTAATTAAGAGTGTGACAGATGGGCTACTTCATCACAAAGGTGACGGATATCCTGCCCACTGTATTGCAAGTTCCATAGGATAAAATGGAATTATAATTTGGCAGATGGGCTAACCGCCCCGTTTGTGATGGAGTAACCCTGTCCACCAAACTCGTAATCAGGCCCTAAGGCTTTTTGGGAAATGTTGGTCCAGTGGGTTTGCCAGAATGGGTGCTCTAATGATTCAATGATAGTCATAGAGGCATGGCTAAGCCATTTCTAAGTAATCTTCTTTGACAATGTTAACCTAGTGTCTAATTCTGAAAGATGCCCCTAACCAAAGAGGAACTTTTAAATGCCTCATGTCTCTTGAAAGCTGATAAGGCAGTGGTTCAGATAGTCTGTCAATTTTTTCTAAGAGTATCCAAATTGGTGGGTTAGTCTCTATGCAAATCTGATCTGAGCAATACTCGTCTGAGCAACAAATGGAAATCTGCGGGAAGAAATTGATTACTCTGTAGAAAATTCGTTCCCCCCACTTAGTCCACCAGGAGGTTTAGTTTAGGACTTCCTGGATTATGGACTTTTACTGTGAGGGAGTCTCACTACCAAGGTCTGCAGGTTGCAGAGCTTCACAGAGAGATGTAGATATGTTAGGCCCGATTCACAAAGGTAAAATGATATGAAAGTCTAACTACTCATAAATGCTCTTTGTGAATACCGAAAGTAATAAAGTTCAACTTTTGGTATTACCAAAATGAATACCAAAATTTGTAAAGCTAGACTTTTGTCTCAGGTTACCTTTGGGAATCAGGCCCATTGTATTTCGATGTAACTTGGAAGCCAACAGATTGATTAAACACACTAAACAAACATTTCAAAGAAAATAAGCTATATTCTTAGGCCATCTGGAACTTTATGGTCTGAGACAAATATTCACTAATGATTAATAGGTTTGCACAGAAAAAAGGAGAATATATCGCTTTTCCTGTGTTATCAGGCACATGAAAAAGTGAAGAAAATACACATTTTCTTTGAAACCTTACGGACTTCATAATTGTACTGCACACATTCTACAGAAGTAAGGTCTGCTTATATGAGTGAATATTACAGAAAACTGCAACTGAAGCCAAACATTACTAAGCACTTTTAGTGTCTTCCCCTGTTAAGACATCTATGGCTACCAGATAACCCCAGAAGCAGCAACCTGCCTTGTTTCTGTGGTTTGAAACACATGGGCTGCTAGCAGCAGACAACAGGAAAGATTCTTTCTGGTATACATCAGCATTACCTCTGTGTATACATGCCAACATTTTAAATGTGGTAAGAGAGAGATTTAATTTTTTTTTTTAATAATTGGCTGAATTGATTTTCTCAATTGACACATTGAAGAGGAGGAGATTTTAGGTGAAGGACACCAACAATAAAGTTATTTTGGGCTTAAATAATTGTGAGTCTCCTGTCTGAATAGGTTCTGTTGGTGTATATGGTCTGTGTCCCCTTACATGTTCCTCTCATTACATAATGAGGCATTCATGCCTCCACAGACTGGTTTCCCAAGCCCAATCTCCTCCAAACATAACTTCAATCATACTTCTCCCTTCTTCCAAGCATATATATGTTCCCCACTTATCTAAATCTGCCTATTCATTTTTGTCTCTACAGGTTCAGCTGAGTTAGGGAACCATCAGTGGCGGCTCCCCCATTGGGGTGTGGGGGTGTTGCCCCACTGCTTTCTCACCGTGCGAGAAGGCAGAAACATAAATGGTAATAACTACCATTTTATGTTTCTGCCTTCTCGAATGGCGAGAAAGCAGAAGTGCCTGGTTGGGGGTGGGCGGTCCTGCTCGAGGGCAGGGGGGAGTGGCTTGCCCACTGTTGTGCATACTGACTGTTTGGTCGGCCCCATGGCTGACCAAACAGTCAATACCCACAACAGTGGGCAAGCCACTCCCCCCTGCCCTCAAGCAGGACCACCCACTCTCCCTTTTTCACTATATAGGCTGAGAAAATGGCCCGGGTGGGGCGCGCTCCGCTGCGCCTTGTAGCATTGTGTGATTGGTGGAGGGGCGGGAGGGAGGCTGCCTTTCCTGGCTGGTGAGTGACGTCGCGATGAGAGCTGCCTGCAAGAAATTGAAAAGACAGGACGGCGGGAGTCGGAGTCGGACCTATCCGGCAGAAGCTGAGGTGGCAGCGGCGCATGAAGGTAATTTACTTTTCATTTTATTATATTTTTTTAATTAAACAACACCCCCCCCCTCCCCCCCTCCCCCCTTCCCCCTGGACGACTCCATTTCCAACCCCTCTCCCCCCACCCGCCCGTCATGCCGGCTGTGACTGAGCAGGTTATGGTTTAAACAAACTCATATCGTTTGAAAATAGGTGTCTTGCTGGTGAGGGCTGTAAACGTTTGTGAGACAGTTTTCGGTTGTAGATACTTCTTCTGGCATTGGGCCTCATCGGATCACTGGAAAGGGGCCCTGTTACTTAGATGCAGTACAGTTTACAATCTGTTGTGTTTAATCCCCCTTAGGGCAGAATAACAGTTCTAATATTGGCACCCACATGTGTATCAGCATTTCTAAGTAATCTCCCTTGCACCTTATCTTGTTCTGTTAATACGATGACGTTTCGATTGTACATTGTCGAAATGCAATGCTCTTTTAACAGTTTGTGTGGTTTTGAGATTTTGAACATTTTCTGAGTATCTACTGATATTCGAGTATTTACGAATCGGGGTAGGCACAATAAATTAAGGCCGGGAAACGGAAGTGTGTTTCTCTGCATTGATAAAGAGCACTTTTATTCATTCTGCTCACGTTTATTTTGATGATGTTTAAACTATATCTTTTCCTACGAACTGCTTTCTCACTGGTACTCTTCCCAAATTTAAGTACAACTCCTTTCAGTGACATACCACATCAGATTTGACCACCTGGATAACGTCACTGAACGTTGAAACAATTGCTCTTTTCAGCATCTCGTTGATGAAAGTTCAAATGCATGCCTAAAAGCGCTATGTTAAGTGCTGTGCTTGGGAGGTGTTATTGGGCATGATACAAAACACCACAGTTGTGCGGATGTCACACACAGTAAAAGCACCACACGCTGAACGGCAGGAGGCTATGGCAAACAATGTGCTTGTTGCGGCAGAAGCAGGTAGTTCAGCCGGAGTACAGACAGGTTGTCACAATACTTGCACACGGTACCATCACAGATGCAGAAATAATGCAGTAAAAGCTCCAGACTTTGGCCAAGAATGAACTTAGTGCATGTATTCGGTGCAGCAGAAGCAGCAAGGCGCGAGCGAAGCGGGCGGTTGCGAGGCATCAAGCAGGACCAATTGGTTGTCTACCCTTATGCCCCACTACTTTCAAATGTCACTAGCCGCCACTGGGAACCAGGCTGTGATAATCTTCAATGACACCCATGCCCTCTGCTGCAATAGAGTGATTGTTGATGGCACTGTGCAGGTAGCGTGCCTGTTGCAGTGCAAGGGGTACACCTGCATTCAAGGTAAGACTAAGGGCCTGATTACGATGGCGGCCGGCTGCCATCGCCGCGGTCAGGTGACAGTCCAAAAATGTGTCGCTGTCCTGCCCGCACTATTATGATACAACTGCTGTTCGGGCTGTTGTAAAATGCCTTTTTCTACTGCGGCTTCTTCTGGGGCCCGGAAAAGGGCCGGAGCACAAATCGCAGTAGAAAAAGTCACTTTACAAACATTTATGCACCATGTGCAGGGCACCAGATGGGCCCCCCCGTCACTTAACAGTGGGCCATGGGGGACGTGGCCCTCCAAAGTCTGCTTCCGTCTGCCTATGCATGGTGTTCGGACCGCCATGAAAGGCAATCGGAAAGGGACATCCCAGTCCTAATCCCTGCTAAGGCACCTACTCCATTGTGGGGATTGAGGTTCGACCGCTGCCCCGACGGGCTCCTTGAGCCTGTTGGAGGTGGCGGTCTTTCCCTATGACATCATCGCTCTGACCTCCAGTATTGTACTCCGACGGTCGGAACGATTACCTGGATGTGGGGCGAACAGGTTGATGGCAGTCCGCCTGACATCAAAATGAGGTCCTAAATTTGGTTGATTATTTTGGTTTTTCTCACACCTTCTATGAGTTATTTTTGCCTTGTTTTTAAAGAAATAAAGTGAAGTGCGGTGAGCGGGTTTTGACACCAAGCTCCTTGTTGGTCTCTCACAAGGCACTTATTATGTTTGACAATAGGTGGGGAGTGCCCATAATGAAACAGGATTAAGCAAACAATGTCTCTCCAAGGAAGTGTGCACTCCCTCTACTTCAATTAGAGCAATGCCAGACAGGGCCGGCTTTTGGGCGGTGCGAGCGGTGCGACCGCACCAGGTGCCAAGGTCAGGGGGGCGCCGGCCGCCACCTGCTTCTCTTACTCTTAAATCAGCAGTCACTGAGCCTGCCTGCACTGTTAAACGGTTGTCCCCTCTTTCTTTTCTACGATGTATCTTTGTAACCGTGTCACCAAATCAGGAGGCACGCTTTTGTTTTGACCGCCCATGCGTTGCTCTGCCTGACTGCCTCTAACTAAGTGTTGAAGTGTTGAACGTTTGATTGGATTTGGATTGGCCTGTAACTGAAACCGTTACCTACATCCCGGGATGCGGGCGGGGGCGGGCCTTGGAAAACTCGCAGATACTCTTCCGGCGGCTAATGTTACTGGTGGTTGCGCGCGCTCTCCGACAGTCCACGAGATTTTTGGCTGTGGCACAGAGACTGAGCCTCCTCTCTGCAGCAACATAAAGTGAGTTAGGTGACGGTCAACTTTTTTAAAATCAATCAATAATTTAAATGTGCACTGTGCACAAACAAACAATATAGGGTGGTGACCTTCCCTCCTTCTCAGGCCCGGTTTTAGCGACCCAAACATGAGCCTTGGCCCTCGCAGTGAGGGCTTGAAGGCAGGCGCGCAAAGCACATGTCGTGTGTGTCAGCCCGGGCAGAGACAGCTTCCCGGGCGTGCACACACACAACGTTTTAGAGATTATCGCAGCCGCACCCGAGTACTTCACAGGTCTTTAAAAGACCATTTTCATGTTAACGAGGCTTTGCTTATTTTTTCACCCCTTCATCTCCACATGGCAATGGCCACAATGTTCTGCTGCGTGGATATTTCTTTTTCTATGCAGCGCAGGAGAAAATAAGTTTGTTTATTCTTATTCACCTTTCCTGACCCCCTACAGCTGCTTATCAGACCAGGCTGTGACACACAGTTTGACTAACGGAGTAGGTAAGAGAATGTGTTACTAATATGTTTTTCTTTTTAAAATATGCGCAGGCCCAGCAGAGCACAAACTTCGTGTGTGATGCAGGACAACAATAAGACAGTAAAAGATGCCCAGATAACGCTGGTGATTCATGATCCTGCTGGAGAGCAATCATTTGTCTGTTAGTAGTTTTTAAATGCAGATGAACTGTATTTTATGTGGAAGCTCAGTGAGTTACTGCCTTTGTCACAGAGATCCTTTTGTTACTTGCAGTTCAGAAGTTACAATCCAAACATAGGACAGTGACCAATGACTGTCATCAAAGAGCTGCATACAAACATGAATGTTATAGTTAGAACTTCGCTTTCTTTTTTTGTGATATAGTTAGAACTTCCCCAGTCTTTCATTATTCTAATTTTGCTAAAATGAGTATGTTTGGGCAGATATACATTTTTATCAGTAAAGCTGAACCGACCCCATGGAATACTCTTTAAATCCTAAGGTTGTGCTTCCCCAGACCAAACCCTCTTAAAATATCCGGCCCACCAGCATGGATGACATGTGATTCATACACCTTGTAATCCTCATTTGCTTATGTGGCATTCCCTGTATACTGATTTATATACTTGTATGATTCATTGTCTCTGTATAATGTGTGTGTGGTGTAAAGTACTGACACACACTACACTGATATGAGTAGCGCTGTACAACAAATGAAATGCATATGAGAGAGGGGCTACTTAAAGATGAAGGGCTCTGTTGGAGGGTGGCAGTGAGGGAATCCGAGGTAGTAGCTAGTGGAGAGAGAAGTTTTTCTAAGTTAAAGTTAATTAAAACATATTTAAGATCCACAATGAAAGATGAAAGGCTATCATCTTTGGCAATCCTATCCATTGAAAATGATATTGCACAACAACTGGACTTATCCACATCAATATTGGCATTTGCAAAAATGAAAGCCCGTAAAGTTAAATTTGCTTGAAATTTGCAAATTGTTTTTACAAAATTAACAGTTAGAAAATGTTAATAATTACATCAACATGATATGTATATTGTTTTGGGCTATAAAATAAGCTATAATTGACTGATGGTGTCGTAATATCTGTTCCCCATCTAATCCCTATTTAATTTACATGACATTTGAGCATACATTTTATATATTATAAAATGTATCCTGTATATATTTAATATGCGGTTGAGAAACCATACAACTCAACACAAAAAATGTTTGCTGGGGGGGCGCCAACAAAGATTGTCACACAGGGCGCCACAATCTCTAAAGCCGGCCCTGATGCCAGAGATGCAAACAGATGCAAACTCGCCCTCTTCAACTCTGCCTTCAAGCGGGTCTGCGGGAAAAAGATGTATGTTTAAAGAATGCATCGTCAAGACAGCAAGTGCTCTGGCATTTGATTTAGAGTCTCTGGGCGATATTAGTTAAAGCCTTAGGGCCTGATGCACAAATGTAACTTAGATTTTTAAGAAAGTTTACACATTTGAGTAAGTTTACTACATTTTGGTATTCACAAACTGCAATTTTGTTGCAACTTACACTTTTATAGTAACTTACACGTGTGACTTACACTTTTGTAGTGACTTACAATTTTGTGGTAAGTCCAGCACATAAATAGCCAACCAACAGTACTGCAACACTCTCCCATAGAAAATAGGGAGACTCCGCAGTCGGGCGGAGGTCTGCGCTTGTTAAAGAATATGGAATTAAGAAAATATATATTATGAATATTTTTATGATAAATATTAATGAAAATTAATTTGATATATTAACTTTAAGTTTAGAGCAAATTAGAAAAATGTTACAGCACCATTAACTCAATTATGAATTATAACTTTAATTATTGAATAAATACATTCCTACCTGAAGAAAAAAGTATTTTGTACTGTGCATTATTGTTTTTTAAATATATATCCTTATTGTTTTCAGGGTTTACAGCGTTTCATCGGCAGTGCAGTAAACATTACTTAAGGTGTCAAACATGCACCAACATTAAAAAGTAAAAAAAAAGGAGGCCCTCATACACACCCACCCCAAGTAGTCACAACAGGGCAATTGCATAACATCTGCATAGAATGAAAATTCACAATTATGGTTACAATGATGTTCTCAAATCCTTCACCATGTCAATGTCAGTTCAAGGAAGTCGCAGCCCCTTCCGAAAAAGGAATATTATACTATCTGAACCATCCACTCCATACCTTGTGGAATTTGTGTTAGCACCCCTTAAGCTTATATGTGGCCTTCTTGCCTGCCATGTACAGATCCATCCCCCTTTTACACTCCAACAATTTCGGGGCCTCGGAGACTCCCCAGCATCTTGACACATCGCGCTTAGCTACCACCAGCCCCAAGTTGCAAAAACAAAAGTAGGGCCCTAGGAATATCAACATACCCCGGTATTCCCGACAGGACATACTTGGGGTTAAGGGATGCTCTCACTCACTTCAGTTCATTTCCCATCTGCACCCAGTATACTTGGCTGACTGGGCAGCTCCAGAGTGTATGGAAGTAGGAGCCCATCTCCCCTCCACATCAGAGGCAGCTAGGGGAGGAGGGCCATCCCATGTGATGCAGCCGTACTTATTTCAGAAATTGGTTGGAGTGCATGGAGTTGGTCTGTCGGAGTGATGCGAATGGTACCAACTCACGACCCTCAAGGAGGTCTCCCACCCGGTAGATCCCCAACAGGTCCTAAGCTTAAAACCTTCTAAGTTTCCCAATCTCCTTCAACCGCACTCTCTTCCAGAGTGACGTCGCTCTTGTCAACCTGCCCATCCAGCCTATGCGTCCAATGGCCTTATGCCAGGTCTCCATCCCCACCTGAGTTGCTGGCAGCATCCACTGCACTCTCTTACCCCCGCAGAGGTAGTGTAGACAAGAGCAGTCAGTGATTTGGCTGTGCTCCAGCCTATAGGTGGAATGATCCTGTAGTGTGATCAACTAGTTGTTCACCTCCACTAAGTGCGCAGCCCAGTAATAAGACCGAACATCCAGAAGTGCAATACCATTGTTGTATGGATTGCATTGATTGAAGAGTGGAGAGGGCTATCCTCGGGTGCTTGCAGCACCAGAACAGGGATCAGATGTCACTGTCCAACTCAATAAACACCGTCTCTGTATGTGGGTAGTATGTGTTCTGCATGGCGTAGAGGAGTTTTGGGAGCGTGATCATTTTAAAAATGGCAGCTCTACCATCAATGTGAGGGTGAGCGAGCATCACGGCTTCATCTCATCCTGGAAGTTGCAAATTAAACTTCCAAGGTTCTTAATAAAACATGTCTCTCTGTGTGATGTCACACAGATCCCCAAAGACTGAAATCTACCAGTCTCTACCTGCAGCTCCCAACTGAGATCGGTAAGAACTAAAGGGATATAGGTGTGGCACAATATAGATTTATTCCAAATTAATATGATATCCCAAATGGTCCCTGTAGGATTCAAAGGTATAGAGGATCAGCGGTATGGTGGTTGCTTGTTTGGTGACATACAATAGGATGTCATCGGCGTAGTGCATGATTTTCTCCTCCATACCATCCTTCTCTGAGACCTTAAATCCTCGGATGATTTGATGGGAGTGAACCATTGCCGCTAGTGGCTCACACGTTAGGGCATACAAGAGGGGTGACAATGGACATTTATGTTGGGTGCCATGATGCCTGGAGAAGTCTGAGAACAGAAGCCTATTTGCCCGGACTGACACTTTGGGGGTCTGGTACAGTCGGGAGATCCACTGCTAAAAGTAGGAGCCGAAGCAGAAACGTACTGAGCGTCTGATGAAGAAATGGCCAATGTATGTCATCAAATGATTTTTTAGCCTTTAGTGCCAATAAAACATGGGGATCTATTCTCGAGGCAACCACTGACATCCAATTATGTAGGCGCCGGAGATTGAGGCGCATGGCCCGGGCTGGCATGAATCCGGACTGGTCTCAATGTATAAGCAGGACAATAACTGTCAGGAGTCGTGTGGCAAGGACGGTGGCCAGCACCTTCACTTCAGTATTCAGTAGAGATATGGGTAGTATGAACTACAGTCGGTCTCGGGCTTACCTTGTTTGTGAATCACAACGATCGTTGCGCATTGAAGGTCCGGTGGTTGCGCACCGCAATCTCGCGATTCTTTGAAGAGATTGAGCATATGGGAGGCCAATAGACCCGAATACTGTTTGAAGAACTCCGCCCCAAAGCCGTTGGGTCCCAGCATTTCAACCAACTTCAATTTGATAATGGCTGCCGCAACTTCATCCAGAGTAATATATGCGTTCAGCTCGGCCTGATTCTTGTGGGTCAACACTGGCAGATCCACTCCAGACAAATAATCTGCTATCTGGGGGGTGTGCACCAATGGTCAGGCCTGGTAGAAGGAGGTGTAGTATTCAGCAAAGGCATTCGCTACGGCCATGTCGGACCAATGGAGTGCACCGGTCCGTATGGAGGGCACTGGTCTTCCTGTCCACCATAGTGTGGATCCAGGAGGGTGCTGCTTCCCACCTACCGAGCCAGGCCAGCAACTTGCCCGACTATCGCCACCATCATAGAAGTGATGTTGTGTTGCTAACATCTGACTACGGCCGCACCTCAAGGGAACAGAAGGCATTTGAGTCAGTGCGGGTCCCAGGGGAATTCTCAAGGGCCACAATCTGCTGTTCCAGGCTCTCAGTCTCCACCATTTTACTGTGCATTATTAAATATTGAAAGTGATGTATAGAATTAATTAAAATGTATGGAAATATTACTAATAAAATGTAATGCTACATTATGTTTATTAAAAATATGTTTATTAATATTTTATAATTAGATCATTACTGTGCACTATTTTTATATTTGTCAACATTTATTTATATGTATTTATATGTTTAACTATTTTACATAATGTAAAAAAAATGAATACCTTTATTTTTGCAGTTTCAAAAACAAAACAGTCAGCAGCAGAACATTTCCAATATATCGGTGCACAGGTTGAGTACTGGGTGCGACAGCCACTTACAATAAACAGTATTTCCAGCATTCCAATTGCAGGGGGCACCATAACACACATTCACATCTATCTAACATTTCATACATTAGTCCTTCCTTTTGTGGAGGGCTACTCCTCTCTTGCGCCGTCCTGTCCGAACTCACTCACATCTAACTCTATACAACCTATAGAATCAGTTTCTTCCCCTGGCTTCAATATGGAATCACTTAGCTACTTCTAATCTCTAAGATCATTGATCAGGTTGTCATCGCTCCAGTTTAATTTTTTTGTGGGTCTCTTCCACCAGCGGCCATTCTTGTACATCCCTGTGCCAGTGTACTACGGTGGGAGCATGCTGACCCATCCAAGTGATAGCCACCCTGCGACAGGCCAATACCATGGCCAGCTGTAAGTATTTATAAGACATCTTAAATTCTTTTCAATGTAATTACATTTAACATTTACTATGAGGTTTTATTTACTATGACAGGGTTTTGTAGTATCAGAGGTTGGTCCTATGTAGTACTGGACCTATTACAAAGGTGTAAGTTATTAAAAAAGTGTACGTTACTGCAAAAGTGATGATTACACCTGTAAGTTATTTCAAAACGTAAGCCACTACAGAAGTAAGTTATACTTGTAAGTTACTGCACAAGTGTAGGTTACAGGTGTAAGTTACTACAAAAGGGCAGTTTGTGAATAGCACTGTGTAGTAAGTTTTATGCCTCTACTACTGTAGTACTGCAAAACATACTGCAAAGTGCAGTTTGTGAATCAGGCCTATGACTCTCCCTATGATCAAACATTATTTGATCCTGGTGCTTAAAAAGTGATATGTTGGGTCATTTAAAAAGAAGATTCCTATTAATCTTACACTGGTGAAAGGCTGCAGGTTTCAAGTAGCAGCAGCTGTAGCCTCGAGTACAGGGAATGGATAACTCATGGGAGTAGCAATTGTTGGAATATGCATACCTTCTCATATAAAAAGTGCACTTTTATTAGTCCTTTTATTTAATTATTCATATTTTGTTAAGATGTGAAAGGTGGAGAGATTGGTCAATCAAGTACACACTTTATATTGGTCTTTGCAATTGGTTGATTTCAAGGGTTTACCTATATGTAGGAGGCTTCTAGGGCTGATTCCTTCGTTCTTGCTGTCATCATGGAACGGAAATGTTGGTCCAAGAGAAAACACTGTACGTCTGACTTCAGAAGAAGAAGGGCATCATTCCAGGAGCCATACTAGTCCTTCCAGAGGAAAAGGGAGTTGCAAAGAGGAGAAGGCTGTTTATCCTGATGTTATTTAAGCCCTTATCCTTGATGCAGTAGCCAATGCCAAAAAGAAGAGAGGAGCAGGCGAAAGAAGGAAGCAAAAAATGACAGATCATCGTAAGATTCAGATCCTACCCAAGCTCTATGATGTGTGGCTAATATATGCACAGGAAATCGGTGCGCCAGGATTTGGCCCAAGTTAGACCAATTTGGGGGTTCCATAAGCTGCCCAAATCCGAGATGGGCACTTGTTCTTCAAGGCTATGGCCACGCCTGTCCATGAAAAGATAAAAAGCCTAATTCTACATGAATGGAAAGATTTGGAACACCTGTATTTGCCCAGGTTTCTCCAAAAGGTGTATGGGTTGGAAGAAGAAGAACAGGGTAATCTTCCCGCGCTGTAAAAATTGATGCAATATTAGCTGCTCTAAAAATTGATGCAATATTAGCTGCTATAAAAATTGATGCAATGTTAGACGCATTAATAGGCCATGCTCCAGTTAATCCAGAGAATGGTTCTCCTAAGGATCAATTGGATAAAAGAATCAAGACGGCAATGAAGAGAGCGGGAAACATCGTTTACATCGCGGTGTTTACACCGCAATACCTTTACAACGCGGGTATTACAACGCAAGTCATTACAACGACTTGCGCTGGATGGCGCTCTAACCTAAGGAATAGTATGATTTACTATTCCAACACCTTCCCTACTGCATGTAGGCTGGAGTTGGAATAGTAAATCATACTATTCCTAAATCCAGCGCCCTCCAGCGCAAGTCGTTGTAAAGGCATCGCAGTGTAAACTCTGCGATGTAACGTCATATATTCGAAGAGAACATATGAAGCAAATAATATGTAACTGAGAGCTGGGACATATGTGGCCTATAAAGCACAATACTTAGTAAAGGATTTTGAGAATTTGGGGCTGCAATGCAGAAGGGAGAACATTGTTCAGATTCACTAGTAAGCATGAACAACAATGAAGGATTCTTACCGGATATTTTCTGTGAATCAATAAAAATCAATTGTCTTAGCAAGGGTGCCCACATTTGGCTGAGTGACTGGATAATGGATTCAGCAGAAAAGGCTGCTCTATTAAAGATACCTTTCCTTGCAATAAATAGTTCAGGGATGAGTTCGAGAATATAGTGACTAAGGCTTCAAAGACAGAAAGCCTGTCTTACCCTATAAAGGTATAGGCTGTTCGTCAAGGTCTCATGACGACAACAGGGAGAATTTCCAGTTAAATAGAAATGAAAATGGATCAGATTCTTCAGCCTTTAAACCAGGACAGAAGCAATGGAGATTCTGACTATCCGAAAAGAGGGAGGTTTCCAGTTGGAGGTTGTCTGCAGTATTTCCTTTCGAAATGGGAAACCGATTTTTTCCATCAATGGGTTCTGAATATTATTCACAGAGGTTATGTGACAGAATTTGATTCCAAGCCTCCAAGCTCAGGAAGCACATTTACTCGAACTGTACTAAAGAACGAAGGAGGAGAGGGGTCAGGAGTTTTACTCAATTCTCTTTCCAGCACAAAAGGTAGCAGGTGCCTTCAGACCAGTACTCGATCTAAATGGAGTCAACAAGTGGATAAAGATGGTCCATTTGTTGACTTCTACCGCAAATAATTTATATGGTGCTACCAGAGGATTTCATGATTAACACATGTCAACATGACTCGTATCTGCATATCCATTTTCACGTTCATCAGGAATATTTGAGATTTGCAAAACATGATAAACATTTTGAATGTGAAGTCCTCTTGCTTGGTATCAAAGAAGCACCAAAGGGGTTCACAAAAGTCTTGGCACCTCTGGTAGGCATCTGTCACAGAGAAGGGGTACTTTTGCATCCTTACTTGAACTATTGACGGATCTACTCAAAATTAGAGACGCATGTTACCATAGAAAGAGACATCATTTTAGAAGTTCTACAACTTCATGGATTTCTGATAAATTGGGAAATGTCACAATTGACCCCCTCTCAAGCGTTGGAATACATTGGGGCAAGATTACAGGCATAGATCGGATTGATAGCTCTTTCACTCAGAAGACAACAGAAGATGATCAATAATCTATTCAGCTCTCAGAAACAGAAACAACCGACAGCCAGAGAGAAGTCAAGATTTCAAGGAGACATGGCAGCCTCCATTTGTTGGTACCATGGGCAAGGTATTTTCTCAATCGATTTGTCAACCAATTCCTTCAGTTATGATCCCCTGCTCTCAACTAGTTGTGAGCAGAACACCCAGAGTTTCCCTCCGTGGAACTCCATGGAGGTACATAAAAACTCTGCAAGATTCTGCAGAGTTCCGCTTTCGGGCGGAATTCAGAACATGGCGCTGATTTTTTTCAAATTTGAAGATACTGTATACCTTCAAGTTTCAGGTACCAGCATGGGAAGCATTTTCGCTCCAAGTATAGCCAATCTATATGTGCATTCTTTTGAACAGACACACGTGCTCAATCACGACAATCCCTTCCTCGATTCAATCAGATTATGGAAGCGCTACATCGACGACATTTTTGTAGTATGGCGTGGAGATCTGTCATCGATCTCTTCCTTTTTACAATGGTTGAATACCAGAAACAATTTCTTGAAGTTCACTGTTGAAGCGCACAAAGAAAAATTGGCTTTTCTGGATTTATCCATCTTCACTACTCCCACTGGATTAGAAAGTGAACTTTACAAGAAACCTATGTCTCGGAATTCCCTTCTCCGATACGACAGCCAACACCCTAAATCTCTCAGAGACAATCTCCCTTATGGGCAATTTTTGCGTGTAAGACGCAATTGCTCAACATCGGACAAATACCAGATGCACGCGCAAAATCTAACTCAACAATTGATTGAGAAGAAATATCCTAAAAGTTTGATTAAAAAAGCTTTCAAACGGGCCTCCAACAACAACAGGGAGGCTTTAATAGAACCGCCTTTTGAAAAACCACCGTTAGACCGGTTAACCTTTGTCCACACTTTCAGTACTTTAACCAATGGGATTCAGAAATGTGTGAAGAAACATTGGCGTCTTCTTAACTCATGTAAAGAAAAGATACAGTTACCCTTATTTTCTTTAAAGAGAGGAACCAACCTCAGAGACAGACTGGTTCACACAAGACCTCAAGAAGACAGACCCCGTCCAATTGGTACTTTGTGGGACTTACCAGCGGTCCAGGGACACCACCCTTGTGGTACATGCTCAATCTGCCCACAAACTAAACATTCTAAATCTTTAGATATTGGCACAAAGACACAGTGGGAACAAAGGATTTTCACTAATTGTAATAGTGAAAATTTGATTTACCTGATCGAGTGCCCATGCAAGCTTCGATATGTGGGTATGACTACCCGTAAAGTTAGACAACGTATGCTTGAGCACAAGAGCACATTCAGATGCAAGAAAATGAATACAAGGTTAACACGACACTTTCTTGAGGCTAATCACCAAGCCAACGATTTTTCTTGGACTGTTCTAGAAAAACCTTTTGTACCGTCTCATGTTAGTGATATATCTCGTTTTTTGTTCCTCAAAGAACAAAGATGGGTTTTCAAAATTCACAGTGACTTAGAAGGTTTAAACAATGGCATCCCTTGGGCTTCCTTGTGAGGCAAACCTTTTGCAGTGTTGTTTTTACATTCTCTGAACTGCTTTTACACATGCTCTTTAGCACATATACTGCAATGCCATGCATTTTCATGGTGTTTCTTCTCAGTACATGAGGCGACAGGGTATAGTTTCATTGTTTCACACGACCAAGCATAAACAGTTGTGGTTATTAGTATTTATTACTTTTTTTGAACATACGGCAGCTCGCACACGTTTTTTTACACACACTGAAAACGTGTATACATACGAGATGCTTTAACTAATTGCCCTCGTTTTGAACGAAACTTTAAACAAGGTGTTATCCTTAATTAATTGTTTATGTTAGCTAGTCTAGGACCTCTACACACGTATCAGCCTTTAGTAGAGTTTTTTCCCATTATCGTGATCGATAAAGTTGACACTTTTCAAAGAACTACTACTTCCCGGTGTGCTCACGTCATTTAGTAGTTTCTCAGCGTTACTACACTAGGATTGGTGGCTCAGTTTCTACCAATGACGACACAAGATGGCCATTGGCCGATTAATCTACACGTAATTCTACGTGCACCGTGGTTGTTTAAATGACCACGATTTGAGTCTGCGGTTACCTCCCAAACGGCTCAGACATATCCCGAGGTACCGACGGAGAGGTAGGCAATATGACTTCTCTTCAATGACTTTTGTATACAACTTGTTGCGCGTTCTGTTAAGTGGGTTGGATAACTAATAAACGCTTGAGTCCCTTCCGGCTCTTACCCGCAGCCCACCATATGGTCAGTGTAGTAATCATCCCCAGCACGGCTGCACTGCTGTAGGGTTTGCCGATATAGTTCCACTTTGTCTACAGACACTCAGTTCTGGAATACACGGTGTGAAACTGAACATACGCCCGAATTACGTTTGAGTGTAGCATTGTCTTTCTGCCTGGGGAGTTTACAACAGAGTTTTTAACAGAGTTTTTAATAGGGCAGTTGAACGGTGTCCTGTCTTTCCGGATCCTAGTTGTGATCCCTTAATCCCGATGACTGTTGGAATAATACTAAGGAGTCTCTTTCTTTTCTAACCACAGCGTTACAATCCTTCCCTATATTTTACAGGGCGGGGCCTCCCTTAACCTGAGTCAGCACCGGGTGAGGTGAGGCTTACTCCTCGTGCTAATCAGGTAAGCACCTGGAAATATGCTATTGGTCTTGTCCAATATTCATCATTTATTTTGAGAGACAATGTTTATTTTTGCAACTGTGTTTTCTTTTCTTGGTTCTGCACAGATAATTCATATATACTGGTTGCACGAAGAGCCATACACCACGAAGGTTGTATTTTTCACTTACCTATTCATTTTTGTCACATTCATTGTTGCAGTAGCAATACAAGTACATTATAAGGTCCTGAAGAAAGCCATTTGACCATGGGGTCAAGAAGGCTGAAACATGTCGACCGTATTGTCACACAGCCTATTTGTTAAAAGCTGTTTTAGCACCAATTTTTACTCAAAGGATTAGCAGGAATATCTTGAATAAAACTTCTTCTTTCCTCTAAATCCTTTTTTAACCTTCACGTTTCTGCACTGCACTTTTCATATATCATTTCTGGTATATATATATATATTTTTGACTAAGCCAGTGATCTTTGCGGTCTTCTTTTTTTTTTCTCCTTCCCGAGTTACATTCAGGTGCTCTGGTTGACACCTATACCACACGTAACACCCCTTGTTGGAGAGGTTTATAGTGGTGGGAAGGATGATCCAGATGATGATACTGACCAATCACTGGTTGTTGATGGAAATCCTTTATAGTCAAATAGCACTTTAAAGTTTCTCTCCTACCTTTTGCAATCTTTCTTTCCTTTTGTCTCTCTCGAATACATAGACCATCAGACTTTTTTGATTTATTGATTACTGAACAGGGGATTGAGTCTGTTTGGTCTTTAAACAATCCCTTGGACCCTCCCTAATTGTTTTCTTGCTGATTATTAGCGCCAGGAGCTTGCTCCATGCTGTGAAATTAGCACAAATGGCACCTCACAGCATGGCCAAGCGATTTTCTCCTTGAGCAGCAGCTTTCCTAATGCTTACGGTCGCGACATGGACCGCCCAGGTTGGTAAATCTTGGCGGGAGGCGTTCTAGAGCCACAAATCACATTAGGGGATGCAAATTCTTACTCCCGTTCACCAACTTAACGTTTGCAAGTTTCGCATAAGAAAAGAGTCTGCCATTCAGCAATTGTCGGAGTTTTGCTGGAACTCCGTGATCCAAGCAGAACACGAAGTGAGCAAACCTCTGAAAACTCCGCTGGTGGAGCGGTATTATTTGCCCACTCCTACTCTTCACCATTTGAAGAAGATGTTGACTCTTATGGAGGTGATCAAGAGAGACTTGAGGTTAAACCTGGTTCCTCTTTCAAAAAGATTTTGCTTAGCTCCTCCAAGCTGGAATATAACAACAGATGCCTGTGAGATGGGTTGGGAAGCGTGGATAAACATTCAAACTGTTCAAGCAAAGTGGCACTCTCTAGAGCTGAAGAGGCCATCCAATTGGAGTGGGATGTAAGCAGTTGATTGATCCATCCTACATTTTTCTTTCTTAGTAGATCAAAGCGGTGCTCATAAGGACAGACACATGTGTCAGCAAAGGCATACTTGAACAAGGAGGGGGGCACAAAGTCAAGATTACTGATAAAGTGTGCAGACCCCAGATGTCATTGGATGAAGAAACACGTACAGAGACTTTTATCTATACATACTCCGAGAATTCTGCATAAAAAGCAGATCAGTTGAGCAGAGTGTTTCAATCTTCTCTAAACTTCTAGCTAGGTCTTTTAGTATTCACAGAGATTTGTAGGAGGTGGGTGTTCCAGTGATAGAACTTTATCAGACCATTAGAATTCTAGTCTTCCAGATTTTTGTTCAAGGCCTTGTTCTGATCATTGCATCTCCCTCTCTATATTATTTTCAAATGATTATATAGGAGAAGGTCCTGACGAAGTTGGTATGTGAGCTTGTTATGTTACAGGCTCAGTGAGGTAAGTGGTGAAAATATATGCTCATGGGAGAAGACAGGAGTATATTTGATGTTATGTTGAAAGGAGATTGGGTTTGGGAAACCTGAATATGGAGGCATGAATTCCTTACTATGTAATGATCAGAACAAGGAAGTCAGGACTTAGAGTAAGGGAATTATTGGTAAGTAATTTAAGCAGTATTAGATTTGAAGCATATGGATCGTTTTTGTTGCTGTTTTCTTTGGGCTGTAACAGATAAATAGCACAGTGGAGCCGGCAGAAGGTTTTCAATCAAATCCCAAACTGGTGGGGGGCTTTTTTGATGGTTGTCTACGTTTACAATCTTTGAAATACATTTTAGGAGGTAGTGGGTGGGTGGCAGAATATGGCTGATTAGGAGATGCTTCGTATTGCCACAGGTAGCCAGTGCCATTGCAGCATTCATGGTAATTGTCAGTAGCAACCCCCGTCTTTCTTCTTCTGCCATAATCCTTAGATGTGCCAAGCACCGGGGTGTTGCCCTTACTGGTGCCCTCACCTGTTTACATTGGCAGGGTGAGAGAAAGAGGTGACACACAGAGCGGCGGGGAGCGAAGTCGCGGAACAGAGAGTGGAGGAAATGCTGGGAAAGAGATGAGATGCTGTGGGCAAGAGCGAGGAGCACGTGAATCAGGAGAAGGTGACTGGCAAAAGCAGTGTGGGAGAGACGCGACTGGAGGCCATGCCCCAACCCAAACAAGACGACGGGGGACTGCCTAGAGGCACCACTCTTCAGTCCATCTGTCCCGTAGAGAGAGAGGACGTCAGGACTCCCCTGCCACGACCCCGGAGCGCCGTGGCTACAGGCAAGTGCCTTTCCTCCATTATTTTGCTACGGGGAAGTGGTGAGGAATCTGAGACCAAGCACCAAGCCACTTTTTGAAACACAGAGCATGTGACACAACCACCCAAGTGTTTTGGTGGAGGTTAAATAAAGAGTCCTTACACCTTTTCATTTAATATTTATTTTTACTGTCCTTTTGAGAGTAAACCTTCATTCCAGCCCTCCGCGGCTGCTGAGTAAGACCTGAAGAAGAGAGAAACAAGTTTCACCTCGTACCCGGGGGGGGATTGAAGAGGATCAGACAAAAGAATACCTCCCAAAGACTTCTTCTACAAATAAGCTCTATTTCTTTTTGTTACTCTGGGCAATAGTCTTCATTACCAGTGTGGCTAGCAATAAAATAAAGGAGGTGCCTGTCAACCAGTAACCCTTCCGCGTGTGTCCCTTTTCTCACACAGAGAGATTACAATCCCCTTGCAGCTGTTGGAGCGTCCTTCGATGCGGACCACTAGTGCTTTTTTCTTGGTGTCTCTAATTTGCTGGTGATAGCACCTAAGGGCAGCCTTGTAGGTAGTTCTGTTGGTGGTGTCATGACTGGCTCTCCATTAACTTTCTCGCTTTTTACAGTGTTATTTGGTGGCTTGGAGGTCTTCTGAGTACCAACTGGCCTGCTTGTTTGAGCTACTATGCTTATTGAGTTTCATGGGTGCGATGGAGCCCATGCAGTTCTTGATGCAGTTGCTGAAGTTGTTGATGTCCTTGTCAAGGCTGTCTGTGGAGCTAGGCTGATCAGTGCTGATGTGATCGATGATTGTTTTCTACTGTAAGAACTTTATCAAGTTTGACCTAATGTTGAACCTTCCATTACCTACATTATGGTCTATTTAGGCAACTGTTATTTCTTTTACAGTAGTTTTGTTGCAACTCATATGGCGGTTGCCTTCCATTCCTGCACTCGCAGCAGTGATGCTTCCTAGAGCGTCTCTAGCGTAAGTGTTCCTCTCGCATTGGTTTACTGGAGAGTGGTTGGTTGCAAATGATGAAGGTATTGTGGGTGCGCCAGTTTAATAAGTGGCAATCGCAATTGTGCACTGTCATGTACAGAAAACACTGGCATGGCCAAACTCTACGTCCCGTAAATATCGGTATATCATTAGTAAGAACTGCACTAGTGGTATATAATCTGTGTGCTCATGCTTCCTAGGGTTTCATAGCCAATCTGTGAGAATTAGAATTGGCTATTAGCTTACTACTCATCTGGGGCCTTAGTACACAAAAAGCGCATTTTCATTGTTTGCACTGAGAGCACATTTTAAAAGGTACGCCCAGTGCAAACAATGAAAATGCACTGTATTATGATGAACGTGCTGCTCCCAGGGCAGTTGCGAATTCGTGCTGCCTCCAAGGCAGTGCATTCAGTTGAAAAACTGAGGGGCTGCTTTAATGCCGCTCCGTGTTTTCACAGTGCAGGCAGCAACCCGCCTGCACTTTGAAAGGGGATTAAAGAGACCCTTGTAGGCGAGTGCAGTGAATAACTGCACCACCCTCACAGTGTGCCACCTTTTAGATGGTGCACTGTCCATGGGCCTCCTGAGAGCTTCTTTGCCTCTGCTCCTGCGTCTGTAATATGACACGGGCACAGAGGCTAAGGGATACCCTCATTTGCATGGAGGACACCCCATGCAAATAAAGAAACATCCTCTGAAGATCACGCCGGCGCTTTGTGTGTGCCAGCACTATTAGTATTACAGAAGGGGCCGCACAAGCATCAGTGGACCTTCTGTGATACCAAAGTGCTCCAGGGGCGCTCAAAGTGGTCCAAACTCCTGTCTTTGTCGCTTGCAGTCGACCCTGATCTATGCCCCTGTGACACCGCTGGTGGGTCTGGCAATCACTAGGGGAGGTTATTTTACGGCTAGACAGCTGACACTTTGAACCGACGCAGACATAGAGCCACTTGGAGACTACTCAAAGGGCTCCTTCCGGACACTGGAGGAGCTGACCACAGAAAATCTGACCGGGCACACAATTCTTAACCTACGGGGAATTAGCCCTGCCTTTTGAAGCTCTGGCACTGAAGCCCCCTGTTCATGACCGTCTGCATACTTTAATGACGTTCGGCCATAGCAGCCACCTAATTTCCTGGTTATACAGACCCATGCTCTGCATTATGGCATAAAGTCTACCTATTCTGCAGGTCAAATGGGAGGTCATCAATGGAAGACCTTTTACCAGGAAGGAATGGGAACAGAGCCTTCATACACTTTTACCCCCAGCACACAGTTTAAGTTTACACAATTCAACTATCTGAACTGTAAGCATCTCACACCCCATAGACTGATTGCCATGTTACACACTACTGACTTAGGTTGCCACAGATGTGACCTGGCTGACACCAACTTCCTCCACGTGATGTGGAGCTCTCCGACCAAAACGCGCTTCTGGCTGCATGTCACCACAGATACAGAGCGTGCGCTTGACTGTTGCCACCTGCATACAGTGGAGATATGTCTCCTTCCCCTCCGTAGCAGACAAACCGAGAGGAAAGCTGGCATATAGGTTCCTGGACCTGACCATGGGGGGTAGTCCGCAGAGATATTGTGCTCCACTGGAAGACCTGGCTTGGCAGTTCGGGCTGGACTGTTCCCATTGGGCGCAGGGTCAAGACTGATTTGCATAAGTGGCTGGGTCCAAACTGGAATGGCATGGGGAGAAAACAAATAATGGATTTAGGCCCAGATCTCTGTACTGGGGTGAATGTTTGACATTGTGCAGCATTCTGTTTATCTATTGTTCTTGTTCCACAGTGAATCCCGGCATGGCTCCACAGCAGATGGAGAGTGGAGGTGGGGAACAGGGCAATGGCTAAGAGTGCTGCTCTGCTTACTGAGGAGTACAGAGGTTTCTGTCAACAGTCCCTGGCTGAACAGTGTATGAAGGTGGTCACCAGCCTTTTTAATTTTGAACCCTAAACAGTGACAACAGCGTAAAGTGGTTCACGACTCCCTAGGTTGAGGGCTATGAACTGTGGAACTGCCTGGGAGTCACATGATGGAGCTGGGTGTCGGGACCCCCTGCCCGGAGGCCAGAGACTCCTCCTCCCCGTGAGCACCTGAGACGTGTGTCGCCTCCTGATGGTTGCCACCTCAACGCAGACCTCACTATATGCACCAAATGCATTTGCGACGGAAGCTGGTTGTTTCTAAGTTACTCATTATATAGTTATTCCTTTTTTCCTTCTAGAGGAGGGGCTTGTTCTGCTTTGTGCCAATGGACACCTCGCCAAACAGTCAACACTCATCTCCTGCATAGGCCATTTGATGTATGACTAGGTTTACATGGTGTTAATGGCGTATAGACAATGTAATACATTTGGAGCTTTGTACACTGTAGTTTTACTTATATGAGGTTTGCACCTACCTTAATGAATGATATGCAATACTTGTTGTAACAACTTTACATGAAAATCAATAAAGAAAGTTTAAAACAAAAAAAAAAAATTAAACTTATCCAGGATAATGTTCTGCATGCATGTGCTGCCTCAGTTTCAGGCACATGGAGTTTGCTTCTTTGAGTTTGTTGACTGTGGATTCCTGCTTAAGAAAAAATGACATCTTTGACAGAGGAAACAAACTATTGGTGGCCACTCTCGGCTGCTGGAACTTGACACTTCAATAGCTTACAAGAAACTTGTATTGCTTTTTCTTCAAGCATTTAGGACTAACCCACAAGAAAAATGGCTACCTACCAGGCTAAAGGTTCCGAAGATTCTATGTTGAACATTTGCAATGAAATCACTAGGGTGACCCAACATAATTTTACCCACTGATAACTGTGAAGGGCAGGATAGCTACGAGAATGTCTCTGGGACCTATAGGAGTGGTCTAAAGCAGAGGAAGCCAGAATCTTCTGTGGCAGGAGGGATGGCAGATGGCCAGAATACCTAATAGAAAATAGAGAATTTGCACAAGCACTGCTGTTCCCCCTAACATCATGCCCTCGAAAAACTGTCCTGTAGTCCACTTGACGGTGACATGATAGAGAGCGACATGCTGTATCTCTGACTATGCATCTATATGTACCCCTAACTGACTGTGAAGTCGATACGTAAGTTAAAAGTTTACGATAAGCTAGTACCTATAGTCAAATGTACTGCCATGGCTTAATAACAGCCCTTTCTACTTCGTTGATGGCAGTTCCCCAAGATGCTATGCAATATATAATGTTATTTTGCACTGTAATGTTTGGTATTACTTACACTAATAAAACACATTTTTAAGAAATCCCAAATAAATGTACCCACAGCATATGATCGTGATGGCGGTTGGTACCGAGGTAAGCATGGGTCTATGTTTTCCCATTTAGTTTCCCTTTGATTCTCCTCTTGGTGGTGTTTGGTCACTGAGGGCCTAATTACGAGTTTGGCGGTCTTGAAGCAGGTTGCTACACCAGCGCCCCGCTCCAAGACCACCAAACCTATTGTTAGTCTGCCTGCCGCATTATTAGTTGCAATTCTGATGGGTGGTCCTGCAGCATGGTCCCATGGCGGTGCCTTTCTAAGGCTCATAGGAGTGCCCTAGAATGGCACTGCCATAGGAGTACCGCAACCCCTTCCTGCACAGCCAGAAATGAAAAGTGTTGTGCATTTCTGTCCATGCAGGACCAGAGGGGCAAAATTACAGGGGGCACACCATATGCCCCCCTGCATGCACCCCTCTGCACAGAGGCTCACCGCCCGGAAAAGGGTCATAATGAGGAAGCTTGTAATATGCTTGGTGGTGTGCAGCTGCACCCACAGCATATTACAGCCTCATACCGCTGTGCCACCAGCGAGGGATCAGGGATCTCCGGCACTTGCGGCAGTCCAGTGGTGATCCCACCACAGTAGTTGTAATTCTGCAGGCGTACCACCTGGCTGGTGGTCCAGGGACCCCCACCACAGGTTCGGCAGTCCCATGGACCGTCAAACTCGTACTTAGGCCCTAAATTCTTAAGTGTCCCGTCATGCATGCATTGCTTTTATTTATTAAAACTAGGTGGCTTGAAGTTGGATCTCTATGTTGGTATTTCCTCATTTGTGTAACAGCTGTGTCAAGTGTAAGAGACTAGTACACTGCGCAGGGACACCTCAGTAAGCATAGGAACCAGGAGACAATCAATGCAACAAAGGAGACAGTGGTTCCTTCAGGATTGCTTGTAAAACATACTGAGTATTATGGAACACATCAATTGTAGCCCAAAATAGTAAAATGACCGAAAAGGGTGCAATAAAGGGAATAGGTGACGGTGCAGTGCTCAAGTGATATACATGTGCAAGAAAAGCAAAACGAGAAGGCACATTGGAGAAATGATTCAATGGCTGCTATTGTTTCTCAGAAACACAGGAGATGAGCAGATACTGTCTCTTGGTGTTTGGACAAAATATCAAGTTTTTGGTATTGTGATACCAGAATATGGTCACAAAAAGAGCATCCTGATTTTAGGGAAAAAGGATGGGGAGTATATTTTTATGTATATTTTCTTATTTAAATTTGCATTTTAAAAATGTTTTGATAGGTGCTAATATTTATTCTTTATTGGGATATTTTAAAGATTTTGGGGCTGATTTAGATCTTGGCAGATCTGGTCTCAATGTCACTTTTCCATTGGTTTCTCCACCTGCATACTAGGCGGTCCGCCCTCTCAATTTAGATGCTGGTGGGTCTATGGACGACAGCCCATCCAAGTGCCGACATCTCCGTCAGAATGTTCCCCCCACGTTGACACCGCCATAGGCAAAAGGGTCTGTCGGAGGGAGTCCAGCCAAGATTTCTGCCACGCCAATCACAATGTGCCTTTCCACTGATGTAACTGTGGTGGGTAAACCCCCACACCTGTGTCGGCGGTTTTGAAGAGATGTAAGGCAGAAACTTATCTTTTTTCTTTTTCCACTTCTGTTTCCGTCATGAACCCAACTGTCCCAGTTCTTCCTTAGCTGCTGCTACTTGACCAAAAAGCAAATCAACCCCGTCATCACCAGAATCAAAGGTAAGCTTCTTTTTTACTTGTTTGCTTTTGAATTTCCTGGTACAGTAGCTCTTGACTCGTTAATTTTTAAATCTCTCTTACAAGCAATATTTTTCTGATGTGTAATGCATATGTAAGTAATTTTGTTGTTTAAGAAATTCAAAGAAACGCACATGTTTTATCTTTTAATTATTTAGTTAAAAGTTCACGCAAACTGTCATCATGAGAATGGATACTTACATAAAATTTGACAATAGGCAAAAATCATAATGTGTTCATACAGGTGCGTTTAATTCATTTTGTAAAACTATCAAACAGATGATTTACACTTCTTTGTAATATATATAATTTAATCTAATTCAGTAATTTCAACTGGGCAAGGTAAAATGTAGTTTTTTAAAATAAATGTAAAATCAATTGAAAACTGATATCTTTCTTACATTTCTTTTTTTCTTTTTATTTATTTTTTATTAGAACAGGAATAAAAGCAGAGAAAACAAAACACAGTATACATTACATACTAATGCATAAGAAACAAACAGAAGGACTCTGGATTAGCATAGAGGGTTTAAGAAATATGGGAAGGTGCATAAAAAAATATACTCTACAGTAGCTTGTAATCCTTAATAACTGTTACTGCATAGTTGGCCCACTCCAATCTAAACAGTAATAACCAACAAATAGCACGACACTATCAGCAACAATTTTAAATGTATGTGCAACTAGAAACAAATATTTCAATTAAAAAGAAAATTGCAGAAAGTCACTTAAAACCATGCCAATAGCAACATCAATACAAACATCCAAGAACTCTTGAAAGTGCAAGTGCGGCTACCAGAGTGCAAAAATGAATTCCCTACTACAGAAGGGTTTTAGAACCTACTCTTACTCAGATACACTAGATTTTTGCCAGATAGCACTGAATCTTACCATAGCTGCTACACGTTTTGCATAGGCCTCCTCGAATCTGTCAGTCCTGCACATTTTACTAACCCATTGGTCAATCCTAGGTTGTTTAATAGTGTTCCAATTTTGCAGAAGAAGTGACCTAGCAAACCGCTATAGAAATTATTACAAAATACTGTTGATATTTTTTAAAACGTGATACCTCCGGTGATGCACCAAATAATACCAGCCTAGAAGATGGGTCAATGATTGACGACAGAAATTGAGAAATGATGATAAAAAACATCTTTCCAAAATTACTGCAATTTACTACATTCATAAAATGTGTGTACCCATCCTCCTTCATCTTGTTTATTACATCTAAAACATTGGTTCAAACTAGTGGGAAACATCTTATGCAATCTCAGAGGAGTGTAATATGCTAGCCATCTGGATAAAAAATTCATTCTTTTAAAATTAGCACCTCGCAATGCTTTATTCGAAAATTTACTGAGCTGTCGGCATTCTTTCGTATTGAACTTGCAACCTGTCTCTGAGTAGATTTTCTGGAGCACTTTCGCAATAATCTCTTCACTATGAGCCTGCTGATGTAACTGCCGACACCAAAATCCCACTCCCACTGTTTTATGTGACATTTGCTTAGTAATTTGACGCGCGGCCTCACTAAGCATTGTTTAGTTAGTCTAAAGAAAATTCATGAGCTGAAGATAGCTCAAAGAAAAAGCAGTATTTAAATTGCCGAATTGCAGCCTTTTCATTTTCCAAGTAATTAACGTTTGATGATTTCACAAATCCCCAAGCTGACCAAAACCTAATTCTTGCCATACTTGGTAAAGCCCTCTTGGCAGCATGAAACCTCCAACTACGCAATCTTGAATAGGGGAAGAAGCATGATATGCTGGGATATCTTGTGATTTATAAAGAAGCAGAATCCTAGCTGCCAATGGCAAAATCACCTTATACCTGGTCTTTTTGGGGAGTTTTGCTGATCCTAAAAAGATGGGACATTTTATGGTGCTTTCCTCCAGCATTTTGTGTTAATTTTTAAAAATCAAAAACAGAGTTTTCCTCTCCTAGTTGCGATAGCAAATTGAGCAGAGACGCCTGATAATAAGTTGGAAAATGTGGGAGCGCTAACTCCCCCGATGCTACATCCAATTGTAGTGTGGCTGGCTTAACCCTGGGGTGTTTATTATTCCACACATATTTCCGAATCATTTAGTCCAATTCCTTAAAATAGGAACTTGAAATTTTCAAGGGAAGATTACTAAAGAGAAACTGAAAAACAAAGTCCACTTTTCTAATAATGTTTTCCCTTTCCCTAGCATAGTAGTGTAATTCAGAGAAAAAAATTGGTCGTAATCATTTATAACATAAATGCCTAGGTATCTTATTGGATGTGGCAGTCGAGGATGTACAGAAGCTGGGAAATCAGAAGGAACCGAATTAAATGTAAGGATTTCTGTTTTTGCTTGGTTAACTTTATATCCCCCTACCTTTGTGAATTTCTGAATTTTATCCATCGCATTCTGTATGCTAGACCCTTCAGCTTTAAGATATAAGATTATATCATCTGCATACAGCTTGATTTTGAGCATACTTTCAATGGGGGGCACAATCAATAAATCATTATGAATTTTGACAGCGAGGGGTTTTAATAAACAGGGAAAACAAAAGGGGGGATAATGGACAGCTCTGACGCGTGCCTCGTTTGATAATCACCCTCCCAGCTTCTGCACCATTGATGACAATTTTTGCTTCCGCCTGACTATATAATTTTTTTAGCATATATATCAACTGAACGGGAAAACCAAACTTAACCAAAATAGCAAATAAGGCACACCAACCTACCAAATTAAAAGCCTTTTCAGCGTCCATCATCAAAATGGTCACTTTAATTTTATTAACGAAAAATAATTGACTGCTTACGTGAGAAAATATGTATTGGTGGCCATTAGCCGTCCCTGAAGGAACCCATTTTGATCAGTGTGAACTACTTGTTGGGTGCACAAGGCGATCCTTCTAGCCCAGATCTTCAAAAACAGTTTGTAGTCTGTATTTAACAAACTGATGGGGCGGTAGGAATTTGCATCGCGAAGATCTCTATCCGTTTAAAGGAAGACTACGAGTACTGACTCCTTAAAACTATTAGGGATATCTATCCCATCTTTTATTTTATTAAACAATTTAGTTAAAAAAGAAAGTAGTTGTTCTTGAACTATCTTATATACTTCGACCGGCATCACATCTGACCCACTAGCCTTAGTGTTGGACATCATTTTTAGTACTGCACAGACGTTTGACATTTCTATTGTACTATTGAGCATCTTGATATGCTGCTGAGATATCTGCGCTAACTCCAGTAATTCAAGATAGGACCCCAATTCTGACTCCACTATTCAAGGGTCGGTGGCTATGACGAATCCCGCCTCTGCGTAGCCACGGGTGACTGCTGCTGCCCTACCATAATGGAGTCAGTAATGGAGACCGCTGGGTTAGGTGAATCGGCATAAGAAGCTCGCTGCCATGGTGATGTCGATGCCGATGCTGGGATGCGGTGCAGCCGGATTCCTCCTGTGGAACTGCCGAGATGTTGAACATTTGCTGATCGGGTACACAGGCGGCGTAAGGGGCTTGCTTGCTCATGAAAGGCTGCTGCAAAATGCTGCGGCCGCAGACCGCTTTGTATGTGGTTTTTGTTTCTTGTCTGCTAGTGGAGGGTCTACCAGGTATACTGCCCCTCATTGACCAGCTGGACTTCTCCAGCAACTGTGGGACGGCAGTCGCGGCACTCACTGTACTTGTCTCTTTCCCTCTCCATGTGCTGGCCTCCCCCGCAGGCTGAAGGCTGGAGCGGTGCCACACGAAATGCGGGGCTGATGCACTGAACCACTGGGGGCTGGTGGAGACACTGAAGGCATTGCGAAGGAGATCAGGAGAGACAGAAACTAAGAGACAGCAAGTAAGCAGGAATATCCGGACTTTCATTTTTTTAGTTTTTTAGGCTTTTTGAGTGGAGTTGTAGATTAATGCCTCTTTCATGAAACTCTTTTTTTACTTGCTGCTGCTGTGGGCTGTATCAGTGGAACTTGTCCTGGATCTTGCTGGATAAAAGGCCCCCGGGGAGCTCCCTCGTAGTAAGTTGGAAAACTATTGACCAGGTGCTAGATTACACTGGGCTCTGTTCTGCAGAAGTGTGGAAGTATCACGGCTCAGAGGGGCGCACACTCCCACCCCCTCGACTACATAAGCATGTTTCTTAAGCATTTGCTTTCAGGATCTACTGCTAGGATGGGGAAGCACTTAAAAATTGCCAATGTAATGGCTCATGTTGATTCAAATGTAGCTCTTAAATCCAAAACTCGAACAACCCAGCTGAAGACTGTTTCCGCAAATGTTAGGGCTGAGCGCTCGCATAAGCCTCGTCGTGGGTCAGTTCCAATTTCTAGTCCTATGAGCTCTGAAGATGAGGTCCTGGAACATGGAGCGGGGAGTCAGGAGGACCCCAATCAGGAGAGGGATGTAAGTCCCAGCCAGACAGAAACAACTACGAATCCATTGTCTGAAGAACGAGGAAGTGTACCATCCAGTTCAGTAATGGTAGGGGCGAGTTCGGTAGTCAGCCCGATAGCTGTGATTCAAGATGCAATGGTGAACCATGAGATCACACAGGAAAATCTCGCCAGTACATCTCAAAGTAAGGCGAAGGAATACCCGTTATTTATGCAATCCAAACTGCCTCCACCACTTTCATCAAATCTAACTTCAGAACAAGATCTCTCCGAGGGCATCCAACCAAGTCCTCCGTTAGCCGTCCAGGGTCCTCCCCCACTTCATAGACCACTGGGGAGCCCTCCGTCATCATCTGTGGCGGAAAGAAGTTTGGTAATAAGACAACAAGCACGGTTAGGATTGGAAAATCCGTTTGGAGACCAGCTATCAGAGGCTGGGACTAGCTTCCAATTTGATATCAAAGCCGTGTTAAATTTGATCCTTGATGAGATAAGGTAGATGAAAGTAGCCCAAGCAAATGAGATTGCAGCTCTACATTCACGTTTATCAAAAATTGAAGAAGCAGTTGGGTCTCATCCGGCAAGACTCCAAGAGGCTGAATCAAGGATTTCTCTCATTGAAGATCAGATGACTTTGATGCAGCATCAGACCTCATTAGAGAGAAAACAGAAAAATCTGCTGGTAACAAAGTTACAACATCTGGAAAACCATTCTCGATGCTCAAACTTGAGGCCAGCCGGGGTCCCAGAGGGCTGTGAGGGATCACAAATGCTCTAGTGGGTTGAGCCTTTCATCAAGGAGAATGTGCTGCCTGAGTTTTCCGGTGACTTTACTATAACGCGAGCACATAAAGTCCCAGCACAGCCATTCCTGAACTCAAAGTTGCCTTGAACTATCTTAGCTAACTTTGCAGACTACCTACAGATATTGACCAGGGCTATTCAAAAGAAGCAATTCTACACTTAGGAAGATCCTTGTTGCTGCATCTTCTCTGATATGAGTGCAGCAGTGGCTCGGCGACTGAAAGAATTTGTTAAGCTTCTCTATCTGTTGAAGGCACAGGGGGGCACAGGCGGCTATCACTAAACAAACAAAGCTGCGGGTCTTGGTTCAAGGGAAGTTCCACATGTTTGCAAATCTCGATGAAGCCCAGGAACTTTTGCAGAAAATGTTTGAACTATCTGGAATGACTGCCTGGAAGTTTTTGTCTTTTCCTCCTTTTTTCTTTTGGTTTATTACCTCACGGTAGGTCACACTATGGTGCAATAACATGGCACCTGGCTTAGGTGAAATTCAGGGAGGGAAGGCAGGGGGTATGGTGGGCTTTTCCCCATCTGCCAGGGGTGGGAAAGGGGGGGTGGAGGTGTGGGTAAGGAAAGGGGTAAGCAATGGAAAAAAAGAGCAGGAGAAAAGCAAATTATATTGGATACATGCACATATTTGTAAGATACGGCAGAGAGTGGTTAGGACAGGAGGTGTTGGTCAAAGAAGGGTTAAGTTTGCTGAGGGACATTTTAGATTGGGCAAAGCTGAGACAGGTTATTTAGGAAGGATCAAATGTTGCAAGATATAAAAGTGATTACATGCAATGTCAGTGGATTACTGAACCCCCGTAAATGTTGTGCTTTTTAAAAGTGGTTAGCATCCCTTTTTGCTGAAATCATATTCCTACAAGAAATGCATTTTAGGGCGGGAACTCCCAAGAAAGGGATACCTAAAAAATATTCATTGGCGTATTTTTCATCTGCTACCTTAGCGGTGCGAGGGGTGGGGATCCTTCTATCAAATACATTAGATTTGCCGGTTGAGGAGGTCCAGCAAGATGGAAAAGGTAGATGGCTATGGATGAAGGTAAAACTGGATGGGATAGTGCTAAATTTAGTCAATTACTACGGTCCCATAGAAGATGATACTGTAGCGCTTGAGCAAATTTATCAACTGGTAGCAGATACGGAAGGTATACTGATCCTAGGGGGTGATTTTAATTATATACAGAATCTGGCACTAGACACCTCAAATAAAACAAAACGACAGCTAAAGCCTAAAACTGCAAAGCTAATAAAAAGTTTGTTAACAGACTTTGCATTAACGAACCCGTGGAGGCAGGAACACCACGGTTCCTCTCAATTTACATGTTACTCCTCAAGATATAGAACGGCATCTCGTTTGGACTTTCTTCTTGTGGATAAGCTGGTGGCCAACGGTAAATCAGAGATATTGGCCAATTCCTTTTCTGATCACTCTGTAGTTTCTTTCACGTTAAGGTTGAGGATCAAGCCGGTTGAGAGAGCAAGATGGCAGTTCGAAAAATCCCTACTGGAAGATAATACTTGGGTGACCGAAACTAAACATTTTATCAGGGAATTTTTCCAGTGTAATGCAAATACTGCCCCAATTTTTGAGGTTTGGGAGGCAGTTAAGGCCACCTTTAGAGGACAGATGATAGCCTATGAATTTAGGTTAAACAAACAACGCAAGCAAAAGATCTCGGAGTTACAGTCCACAGTAGAGGAAGCTAAATAAAACCTAGATTCTACAGCAATAGCAGAACATACCTTTAAAGCACTACAGCAACATCTATCAAAAGTTAAAGATTAATTGAAGGATTTCTTTCTGCTAGAGGAGATTAAGGGAAGCAAGCCGTATCAACAAAAGGTTTATGAGGAAAGCCAGCATATTGGCAGATTCCTGGCCTGGATTACGAAAAGTAAGAAAGCGGTGCAAATAATCAGTCATATCACTGGCTTGCTAGAAGAAGATAAACAGGCAATATCGGAGGTGTTCCTTTATCATTGTAAGCAAATCTATGCAGATACATATTTTTAAGTTTTTTAATGCATTATTTCCCATGGTCTTGTGCATTTCCTGTACTTTATTAAATGTCATTTATTTATTTCAAAAGTGTAATGCATATGTGTTTATTTTCATAAATATTAAGTTAAAATAAAAAACACCTGTATTAACATATAAAAAATAAAAATTTACATGTTATCTTTCGTGTAAGATTTCCATTACTGTGATGAATGCTAGCACCAAAATTTCAATGTCCATTACATTTCCTTTTTATTCCAATTTTTGGCATTGTACAAATATGTAATTTACTAAATGTTATGCATTTTCTATTATAAATGTAGGTAACAAAAAGTATTTCACATTTACATCATAAACATTTCTAATAATCAATGAATTGTAAATGAAAAATAATGTTTGGACAAAGTTTATCAAAAACATTTTTTATTCTCAAATGAGATGATTCTCTTTTTAACTAATTGTAAATAAATAAAAAAGAATAAGTGGGTCATAGGACAACAATTTTTAGGTCTCGCGACCTGCGTTGCACTGCGCAGCAGTGCTCGCGCAGGCGAGAGTCCTTTTGTCCGGGGTTCAGAAATGGACCCTGGAATCACACATGCTCGTGCGTGTGGGATTCCTTTTGTGCTACCCCTATGGCCTTTGCGTGCGTCTTTTTATAAAAGACTACCCGCAATTGGCCAAAGGCGGGCGTGTTGCTCCGCCCACGGCCCATAGATGTCTATTACACACTTGGTGCGCGTAATAGACACCAATAGGCCATGTGGTTTCAATTATCGTGCCCAGACACGGGTGTGATAATTGAAAGCACGTCTCGCTGTGGTGCGTGCGCACCACTCCCGGGATTGTTCATTTTTATTCATTGCCCTTTCCTCTCTTCCAACCTTTTATCTTTCTCACGTTCTGATGTTGTTTTCTCTCATGTATCCTTCTATTTCAACCCCTGCCATTGTTTCCATTGTTTTCCCCTCCTGTTTATTTAATTATTTGATTGATTTTATTTCCTCCATCAAATATTTTCCTTGTTTTTACTTCATCTATGCATTAATTTAATTTTCCTCTACTTCACGTTTTATTCCTTGCATCAATTGCCCTTTTCTGCCTGTCTCTACTCGTGCAGGAATCACCCATTGGAGTATTAGGCAACTGTCGGGTAATTTATAGCCTGAGGTGAGTTTGTTATCCCATTGAATGAATCGTGTATTCTCTAACTCAGCTCGACCTGATATCTGCTGCCACCGCCTGTGGGTTCTGCCTGATACTGCCCGAACAGAGTTTATTCTCCGAAGACAGTCGAAGAGCAGGGTCTGGGAATAAAGCGTTATCAAATATTACACAACACCGTGACCAGCATAGAGACGGCTCAAGGCGCCGAGGGTCATTCTCAGAAGCGTATCAGGAGGTGTGGCCGAGGGGAGGGTGGAGTCAGACCAGGAAGTAGTAAACGACTATATCTACCTGTACTGGCAGGGAGCCGAGCTGCTCCACTCCACCTGTAGAGCAGGCTTTGTTTATAGCTTCCGAAGACAGCTGGAGAGAGTGACCGAGCGGCAACGTCATGTCTGAACCAAGTAAAAACCGCTCAGAAGGTAAGGGCGACGCGAATCCTCATAGGCTCTCACGATTTTATCATTATCCCGCCCCTCACCCCTTTCTTCGATCATCCTGAGTATAGTAAGTTTTGGACCTGCACTCTCGGTTTAATTCTGTAGGGAAGACAGGAAAGTGCGTTCATTCTTGCTTTACTTGGCGACTATTCATGTACGCGCTTTCTGTGCACTTCACTGCTTTCACGAGCATATCATGTGAAATCATTCCATCTTCCAGATATGAAAGCACCTAAGAGTATCTGGAAAGGGAGGTGAAGCTTTATGCTCACTGGCCAGGATCACCCAATATTGTCGAAAAGTGAAGCTAGGATTGCCTTTGTCACGGGAGACAAAGACAGAGCTAACAGCCAGGCTAGGCTGCCTTTGGGTGAAGGGTACGTTTGAACATGTTTTTCAAGTTTGTTTTACGATTTGTAGCACACTTGTACTGTTTTCATTACCTGCACTTGATAGATTATAAAATGTAGCAGCATATTTATTTCATTAATATTTTATATAGTGCTGGCTGGCAGCTTGGTGGTGCTATAACAACTCTTTCCCAGCGCAATAATTATTATTGTATCAACGTTGGAAGAAAGCGTATGACCACCTGGAATTGTGTATGCTCTTTTGACCCTGGCATGTGTATAGCACACGTTCTGCCATTATTAACCCACAGAGGCAGTCGGGCCAACATATTAAAATGGAGCCGAGCCAAGGTGCTGGCTTTGTTTCTAATACACCGAGCACGAGTCGAGTTAAGGAAATGTTTGTCGTGTAAGATGGTGCAACAAACATCATGTAATATTCTAAGGTACCCACTTCAAAATTCCGAAAAGGGCATTTCATTAACACGCGAAAGCGTTTAACCTTAGTACATCTGATTGTATCACTCCATTGCAGGCACTCATTACAATTAAGAGTTTTTAAACACGAACGTAGAAACATTCATGACCACCACTCCTCCGTCCCCCCCAAGCCTGGATTGATCGATTCCAGGTGATTTTAAATTATGCAATTCAGTCAGTAGATAGCTTTCACTTTCGCTTTCTATTTTACATCAAACATTAACGTTTGACTTGAATTCTTGGCATAGGAGGTTAGAGTGTGGGTGGCCGGCAGAAGCCACGTGGAAGCTCTCCTCGTTTTGGGCTCCAGGAGGGGCCAGGAGAACCCAGAGCTGAGTCAAAGCCAGGCACCTGCCTTGAGCCTGCAATGTCTAACCCTCCTCTGTTAACTTGCAGACATTACAGCCTGGATAACTTATTTTGACTATTCCTCAGAATGGTCATTGTGAGGAAGCAGTTTCTGCATTGCACGACTTAACAGGCTTGCCAGTATCATCTTGCTATTGTATTGGTTGTGTGATGATAATTTATACACGCGTACAGCAACCACAAATGAGTGATCCCATTTTCAAGAATCCTACAAAACAATAGGTCTAGTTTTTAGGTCTCGACTGGACAGCACACGCGCTGTCTCTTTGAGACTCTAGTGTACAACAAAGGGCTTGCAGTCCGCCCATTGTATATACCATTGGTTGAATGTATCTCCACTCTTCTTTGCTGCTTCCTAGTTGGCCAGCACGCGCCAGTCATCATTTCTTTTTCTTTGTGCCGCAATTGTACCAAGCTCAGATTAATTCATTTTAATGAGAGTGTGTCCGCCTTCGTGCTATCATTTGGGTACTAGTTCTTTTCTCACTCCCGCCCACCACTTTTCAGTGTTGCTGCTCTCTGTCCTTCCACCCCACCCCTACCCTTCTTTACTTTAAACATTAGCCTTCCTACTTTAAACTGGCCGTGTGACTAATTTCTCCTACTGTTACCCGATTGCAAGGCCACGTTGACTTGAAATGCAACATCTTACCCTATTTTAACAAGCATTTGCAATGCAATAGGTCTCTCATTTACACGACTTTAAGTTATTGGCATTCTAAATGAATATGCCTTTTATTTATGTTTTAATAACGAAAAGAAAAATAAAAGGCATTATCATTTACAATGTCAATAGCTCTAACTCGCGTAAATGCGAGACCTATTGCATTGCAAATGCTTGTTTGCTTTATTGCCCACAACTTACCTCCTAAACATTGTCCAAAGGGTGACCGCCTCAGGAAGGGGCAACTATTGGGAACACAGCAGGCACCTCAAGGTTTTTTCTTGGAATAGGTGGATTTAGGTTTGGTAGGGGTTAGGGACAAGTAAGAGGTGAATTCGAAATGAGGACTAATGGTAGGAGGGGTGGTAGAGGATCGGGTTGTGGAGGTAGAGGGAGTTGGAGGGGAAGTTGTGCTCGTGTCTGTATGTCTGGCAGTTGCATGTGGGTCCGGTTTATGTTGTGTATGTTTGGATGTGTTTCTTGGCTGGTGTCTGATATTCTGGTGAGTGTGTGTGTTTGCTTTTGGTTGGTGTTATTTCGTGAATAGGTGCGCATGTATTAGTTTTGATAAGTGTGTTGTTTCTGTGGTGGTGGGTGTGGCTGTGGTGCGTGTAATGTTGGTTGTGGGTGTGGTGGTGCTTGTGGTGCTTGTGAGATTGCTGGTGATTGTGGGTGTGGTACTGGTTCTTGTGGGTGTACTGGTGGTTGGGAGTGTTCTGGATGATGTAGGTGTGCTGGTGGTTGTGGGTGTGGGGTGATTGTGGTGCTTGTTGGTGTGGTGGTGGTTGTACTGGTTATGGATGTGGCTGTGGTTGTGCTGGTTGTGGGTGTTGCGCCTGTGGCGCATGTGAGTGTAGTGTCAATAGTGTGTGTATGTTGTTTTTCTTTGTGTGTTTATGTGTGTGTGTCTGATTGTGCTGCTTATGTCTGTTGGAATGGGGGCCTG
This sequence comes from Triturus cristatus, assembly GCF_964204655.1. Lineage (NCBI taxonomy): Eukaryota > Metazoa > Chordata > Amphibia > Caudata > Salamandridae > Triturus > Triturus cristatus. The sequence goes on from NC_140590.1 coordinate 566,776,184, forward strand.
CAAAGAAGTGAGTATGCTTGGAATTGGGAAGGGAGTTTGGAATATGGTTGAGGCAGGGACCTGAGTTGAGGCAGAAGGTTGGGCTGGTTGAGGGGCTAGGGCGAGTGAGGAGGCTGCTATTTTTACAAGCAATCTCTGCATGCCAGACATTGAAATGTGAATGGCATATAGAGATGCAACTATTTGTTTCATTGGCAGGATAGCCCAGGATGCCATTCACTATATCAGTCTGGCCTGCAGAGATGCTGCGAAATAGATCAATAGCCTCCTCACTCAGTGCAGCTGGGGTGACCGGGGCATGGTGTGAGGTGCAGTGGCAGCTGGTGACATTTGAAAGTGGTGAGTGTAAAAGTTTGGGATGCGGACCTGTAGCGAGCGGGCAAGTCCAACTGTCATAAAAAGGGTTCAGGGGGGTTCTCCCAGGAAATCTTTTGAAAATAGAGAGGGCAAATGATGCATTTTTAAACACATTTGAGAAAGAAAGAAGGATAATGAGGCCATTGTGAAAGTGTAGTTATGACATCAATAAAGAGATTTCATATGATAATGACGTAAGTAGTTGCTTATTCGGTATAACCCCAGAACGTGAGATAACATTGCTGAGTACCTCACAGATTTCATTACTTATTGATATACCTTTAACGAATGAAACACTTCCTACCACTTGCACTACCTCTTTCTCCTCCCTGTCACTCATGACTCTTTGTAGTATCCTGTCTCTCTTGTGGTACTTGATCAGCACATGTAATCAGTACCGCCATGATGCCTCGGATTGTATGATGGCCTACAAAATTCGAATACAGTCCCCATATAACCAGATCGCTATAAGCCATCAGTGCAGGCGGGTGATACAGAAATTTAAAATGGAATAAAGAACATTTCTGAACCAAACCACAAACTTTAGTATCTTTCTCTAATAATACCCGCCGCAAGAAATGCAACTGTTTGTTTTTTTCAAATTATTATGCCATGTATTTACTGCCCTCCAGTTACATCCAAAATAGTGGTAAACAAAATGGTTTCAATCTGATCAACTGAGTCAAATGCTGGCAGTTGACATCTGGTGAGATACAGGCCATTAGCTTGAATCTTTCTGACGCCAGAAAAGTGAATATCTTTAAGCTGGGCAATAATATTAGCTGTTGTGTGAAATGTTTCAAAATGGCAGTGTGGTATGAAGGCCTGAATGTAAGGTATCTTATTGTTACCAACCAAAATCAAGGACTTTTTCATAAGCTGGAAAATGACAAACCTGGAAGGGGCTTGTGAAGAGCCTTCAAAATGCAAGAACACTTCTGATGTGAGCCCAGTGAGTAAAACTGAGGCCAGACATGATAATAGAGACTTTCATGTAAGCACAACAATCTCGTCTGTCTAGTGCTTGACAATAAACACTTTGTCATTGCTTCTGGTTCCCATTTGCCTTGCCCTTAGGAAATTAGGGACCCAAAATGCTCCCAGATATTGTGGTTCACAGTCCTTCTCCTTCGGTACATCTGGATTCCTGAAGTAAATTTACACTATAAGAATGGAAATTGTGACAGCTACATGATGCAGAGGATTTAGTTTAGCACTCTGTCTAGTGTCTTTCAGGCACATGCATCATCATAGGGTTTTGCGATTCCTTAATAGCGATTATTAAGGAATCGCAATTAAGGAATAGCAAAACCCTATGCATGTAGGAATCGCTAAAGAAATAGCGATTCCCACAAATTCCTTAATTGCGACTAGCAAATTGCGAGTCGCAATTAAGGAATGTCTTCCCATTCATTCCTATGGGCCTCCAGGCCCATAGGAATGAATTAGAGATTGCGGGAGCAATTTGCGAGTACCAGTAGGTACTCGCAAATTGCTCCCGCAATTTCGATGGTGCAAGGGTGTCAAAATGACACCCTATTGCACCCATGTATGTTCACTCTGCACAAATGTTGCATACACACATGCTCTAAGGGCATGTGTGTGGGCAACATGAAACTTAGAAAAATGCAAATAAGTGCATTTTTCTAAGTTTTCGCAAATTACCATGAGGTCCAGCCTCATGGTAATTTGCTCACGCTAATAGCGAAATCGCTATTTTTTAAACTGTAATGCATTGCATTTAAGGAATCTCAATTAGGGATTCCTTAAATGCAATCGCTATTTAAGGAATCCCAATTTTGAGATTCCTTAAATAGCGATTTTTGCATTTGGGATGATGCATCCCAAATGCAAAAATACCGGGAGCAAAGGGTCAGATTCTGAGAATCTGCCCGTTTGCGACCGGTATTTTGCTTGATGCATGTGCCTGTTTCTTCTTTAGATGTGCCCCATTTGCTTAAGTTCATCTGCACTTGTGTTTTGTTACAAGGTGGCTCCAGTACAGTTTTGCTGTTTCAGGTCGAAGTAAGTGGGGAAAAATGGGCGAGAGGTAGCGCTATGTTTATTATTTCTGTCCCTCTATTTCTGTCTGTTCTGTCTCGTCTCCTCCCTCACATCACAGGTCCAGTTACAGAGCACTGAACGGGGGCCTGCACAAAGCAAAATAATGATTTAAAAATAAAATGTAACTTTGTTTCTGCTCCCGGAACTGGCTGTGGCCAGGTGACAGAAGTTGTTTTACTTCATTAATTTTACCAGATCGCACCGACATTGCATGGGATATTGCTGTGCTTAATTCGAACAAAACAAATATATATATATATATTTATATATATGTGCAGGAACACAAAGCTGCAAATTAGTGCATATTATAAAGCCCATTATCGCCGTTTTAACGGCAGTTTTCTGCCGCTAAAGTGGCGATAATTTTATCGCCTGTCTTGATAATATGCCCCAGAGTGCTTGGGGCTGAGTAAAAGGAGCAATCTTACAGTATCCTGTGTGTTCCTCCCCTGGAGCAAGTCCTCGTGCAAGGAATGTTGTAGTATTGCGTGTGTCCTTGCTCTGGTGCATATCCTCGTGCAAGGAAGTGCCAACCCTCAGCCTTGCCTCTTAATTTTTTATTTCAGTGACACTTGCCTGCACTTTATGCCCGGCGTCTGGAAGAGACATATGATGCCGATTGAAAGCTAAACTCTGCAGCGCAATCTGTCCAGGCAGCTTGATTAATAACAAGGGAAGCTGTGGACTGGAGTCTGCGCAGTGGAGCCATGAAACTCGAGTGGCTCCACTGCACTGAATCCAGTGTGCAGCTTCTTGCATCCATCCTCTAACCCACCCTTGCCCTACTCCTCCCAAAGTGGGGTGGGGTCATTTAGGATCCCTGACTCTACCCCGATCTATGTCGAATTAGGGAAGGGTGGAGTGGCAAGCATGCAGTCCTTGACTGACGTGATAGTCTGGCGCTGCAGGGCTTTAATCTGAAGCGCCCAGGGCAAACTTCCACATAACGTCATCAAGAGGTTGAGTCCAGCACAAGTGGATGGTGTTTTGCCGGGCTGGTGATCTCACAGGCTTTAGGGCTATGAGATCATCAGCCCAGCAAATTGATCGCTAGTAGGCTGTGTAAAGTGCGCATGTGTTCCAGCTGTTGATTTTAGGGACGGACTGGACAGATGGTGAGTATTGTGCGTGCATGCATGCGTGTGAGAGAGAGAGATTTGCTACAAGTGACTGTGGCCATGAGTGGGTAAGACTGTAAGCTTATGTGTGTATGTGCCTTTTTGGTTATAATTCCTATTACGTTTTTCCCCCACTCGGGACAGCAGTGTGAGACTGGAAAACGTAAAAAAATAAACACGGGGTCACCGCTCCAGTGCTCTCGGGAGTAGCCACCCCTGGTGAGGTGCCTGGGGCAAAGAAGAATCCAGCCCCTTTAGGGGTTAGGATTTGGCTAACCTGGGGGGAGGGGGGGGAGAAAGAGGAAGGGTGGAGATGTGTCTCTGGGTGGTGGACAAGGATGAGGTTGTAAAAGTCCAGGTAGGGTCCACCACCACTGGGGACTAGTCAGTTGTGGAGGCCTCTGATGACAATAAAGATGTCGAGGCCTCAGTTCCAGTCTCCTCATTCTCCATGCCACTGTGTCTATCAGTGTCAGATGTCTCACCACCCGAACATAGTGGTCAGCTGCTTCCCTCATTCTTTGCCAATTCTCCTTTGCCTTCTCCTGAAGATGCTGTAAAGACATGCACAATGGTTTAATTGTATCTGTGTTATGACTGATCATGTAGTTCTTACTCAAAACGTTTTAAAAATTCTACCTTTCAACTGCTTCAAGCCTTTTAAACTTTGATTTAGTTAAATCTTCATTTCCTGCATGTAGGGAGCATCTTCAGAAACCATTTGGTGACACTTGTAGAATTTCCTATTATTGCTCCTAACTTTTTTAAAAATATTTCCAAAAACCATTAACAAATCTCTCCATGGACTGTTTTATGGTTCTGAACTAGTAAACGTATGTTACAAAACGTTTATTTAAAAAACAAACATATTTTTAAATTGTGTGTACAATGTAAATAAAGAGGAATAAAAGTAAAAATATTTTAAATAAAAATATGAATCAATATGTGTTAATATTTACTGTAATGCTGTATTTGTATAAACTGAAAGCCTGTTTATTTTTTTTGGTCCATATCATGGTAAAACTGACTTGACTCCACATAGGTATTTTGAACATTTTGAAAATTAAATTGTTTTGATTCAGTACTAAAGTTGCTTATAAATGTATCACCCCCTATGAGTTTATTTGTGCTGTTGAAGAAATTCAAAAAAGAAAAATAATATTTTTAGTTTCAGAACACTTCAACAGCATAAGGAAATACATAGGGCTAGGTACATTTCTAATCCCTTCTACATTTCGAATCCTCTTTAGTACAGATATAAATGTCCAACACCTTCCACCAAGATGATTTCATTTGGAGCAGGAATAGTAAATATGACTCTTTTAGTGTACGACACCTACCCAAAGATCATTTGATTTGAAGTGGTAATAGTAAATCTGACCCCTTTAATGTCCCACATCTTCCCCAAGATGGTATAGTTTGGATGGGAATAGAAAAGTCCAGCCCCTTTACTATTCAATACCGTTGCGAAGATGATTTATGTTGCAATTGCATTATATTTATTTAGTATGTAAGTATTTTAAGTTAGTATATCATATTCTAGCTTTAAGTGTATTAAAGTGAGTTTGACTGGTGTTTGCTATCATCTTTGAGGTATGTATGTGTTAGTATTATATAAGTGAAGGGCTTTGGTACTGTAGCAGCTGTAGTCGATTCAGGAGTGGTTTTTGTTTTGTATGTACAAGAAATTACAAACTGTATATTTTGTTAACACATTTAGATTTTTTTTACATAGAATTGTCATATTTTATGGTATACAAATACATTTTTACATTATAAATAACATAAAAAATAAATTATTTTGTATGCAAGCATATACATTTTTAAGATTGTGTTTTAGTGTTTTAGATGTTCTTAATAGTTGTTAATTTGTATGTTTATTTGAGTAGAAGTTGTTTACAGATTGTAGTATATTTTATAATGATTTTGTAGTGTTACATTTAATGTAAAATGGATTAGTGTGGGGCAGGGATAGTAGATTTTTTTGTTTTATGTTAGAAATGGGGGGCTCAATTTGGCAGTGTTATGCACCCTGTCCAAGTAGGGACCCTTCCTTCTTGTCAGGAAAAGGGGAACAAACACCCAGGATAATGCTTTTTCACCCTCATGGTAGCTTGGCATGAGCAGTCAGGCCTCTCTCAGAGGCAATGTGTAAAGTATTTGTACAAAATACACACACAGTCACACAATGAAAACACTACAAATGGATAGCACACCAGTTTAGAGAAATAAAGTATCTTTCTCTAAACCAAACAAGACCAAATCGACAAAAATCCAACATACACAACTCAAATATGACTTTTTAAAGGTTGCAAACAATGCTGGCCACAGAGGAAGGAAGCATTGGAAAAACACAGTGATGCGCAAGTTCCTGAGTCCTTGGGGAGGTGATGCGTTGGGTCTCCTGCACACAGAAGAAGTGCTGCATCAAATCCGGACTTTAGGGGGAAGCTATGCGTCGAAATCCAAGATGGCTCTGGTCCGCGGGTGATGCGTTGGAAAAACTTACAGCACAGGTGCGATGCGTAGAAATCAAGTGTATGCTGGAGGTCGATGCTGCGGTGGCACACAGACACTGCGTCAATTTCTTCAGCCACAATCCCACTATGCATCGATTCTTCCAGCTGCACAGCAGTGCCTGTGTCGGAGTCAGTGCGCGGGTCTAAGACTTTGGGAACACGGTGTGCTGAACTCGTGCTGCGGTGGCTTCTTCAGCCGCTGACAGGCACTGCATCGATTTCTTCAGCTGCACGGCAGCGGTGCATGGAAACTCTACGCGTACATCAGTGCTGCATCAGAAAACAGGCACTGGAAGGGTGATGCAACGATGTTGATGGTTTCTTGAAGCTTTTTTCAGCAGAAACAACCTCCGAAACGGCCCAGATCTGGAATTTGCACCACAAGGCAGGTCAGAACTCTCAGCAGTGGAGTTAAAGGGTGCTGCAAGCAAAGACTTTGTGTCCCTGAGACTTCGTAACAGGAGGCCAGCTTTACATTAAGCCCTTGCCGAATCTTCTCAAAAAGGATACAGCAAAGTAAAAGTCCAGTCCTTTCCACTGCCCACAGACAGAAGCCGCAACTGCAGGCCAACCCAGTAAAGCAACACGCAGCAACGGGGATGTTCTCATCCTGACAGCTCTTCAGCTCTTTTTCTTGGTAGGGTGCTCTTGATTCAGAAGTGTTCTAAAAGTGTGGGGTTTTAGGTCCAATAGTTATATCCCTTTTGGCCTTTGAAGTTGGCAAACTTCGAAGAAAGTCTTTGTTGTTCACAAGTTCTTGCCTTGCCCAGTCTTAGCTCCAGAGACACCCCAGGGGGGCATTGTGAGAGGACAGGCATATCCCTATTCAGGTGTGAGTGACACCTCCTCCCACCAGTCTAACCCTGAAAATTCATGAACATTTAGCTGGATCATGAGGATATACTGGACACATCTCAGCTCCCTTTGTGTGACTGTCCAGAGTGAATCCACAAATAGACCCCTGTCAGTTTAAATTAGATGTTGATTGCACAGAGAGGCAGAGGCACAGGATGGTTAAACACAACACTTCCCACTTTCTAAAAGTGGATTTTTCAAACACAATTTTAAAAACTTTGCTAAAATATGCATTTTTAAATCCTGTGCTCAGGGTGCCCACGCTCCAAATCTCTATCTCTTCCAAATTGAAAGTTTCACTTGTAAAACGTTACAAGTCAGCTCAAATGATAACTTATGGGAGAGACAGGCCTTGCAATAGTGAAAAACGAATATGACAGTATTTTACTGTCAGGACATGTAAACATTACCAGCACATGGCTACCCTTTTTCATACACTTCACCCTGCCCATGGGGGAACCTTGGGCCTACCTTAGGGAGTGACTTACATGTATAAAAAGGGAAGGTTAGGGATTGGCAAGTGAGTGCACTTGCCAGGTTGACTTAGCAGTTTAAAACTACACTCACAGACAGGCCTGAGACACGTTTACAGGGCTACTCATTTGGGGGCATAACCAGTGCTGCTGGTCCACTAGTAGTGTTTGATGTACAGGCCCTGGGCACACACAGTGCCATTTATTAGGGACTTAAATAAAAATCAAATTATGGATAACCAATCATACTCAAAATGTACACAGGAAGCACTTGCACATTAGCACTGACCAGCAGTGATAAAGTGCCAGAGTACCTAAACCAGCAAAAACGACCAAGTCCAGCACACAGTCAAAATAATACAGGAGGCAGAAGCAAAAAGACAGCAGAAGGCAAGCAAGGGATGCCAGGTCTAACACTTTAGTGTACAACACCTTCCCCAAGATGGTTTAGTTTTGATTGGAAATAGTGAATCTGACCCATTTAGTGTCAAACACCTTCCATAATATGGCTTAGTTTGGAGTGGGAATAGTACATACTTTCCAATAAATATCTGAAGATTGTTTAAGTTTCAGTTGGAGTCGTATCATATATTTTTTTCGTGTTTAAGTATTTTAAGTTAGTATATTATATTTTAGGACTTTAAGTGTATAAAAGTTAGTTTCTGCTTTGTTTACTGTGATATTTGAGTAATATATGCGATTGTATTAGATAAACAAAGTTTTTTATATATTGTTGTAGTTGTAATTGATTCTGATATGGTTTTTGTTTTTTATGTTAAAAAAGTTCTTTATTCTATATTTTAACACATTTTTTAAATATTTGTTGCATACACTTCCTATTTTATGTAATATTTTGTATAAAAATAACAACTCGTTATAACATGTTTTATATACATATTTGGACATTTTACACACATTAGAAATATTTTGCAGTGCACATTTTATGTATACATTTTATGTCACATACACTTTTTATATTTTTTACATTACATAATTGTTATTTCACATTTCTTCACAAGTACATTGCCATCGAAACATTTTTATAACATTGTTTACAAATATTTTTAAATGTATTTATTATGACTATTTTTTTTTACGGTGTATTTATATAGTATTTTTAACATCCACATTACATTTTCATTGGTCTTAGTTTGTTACACTATTTTATATTTTTATACATTTTATACTTTTTTAAAACATTTATTGCAACCTTTGGATTTATTCTGCATGGAAAATAGTATGTGTATTATTTTTCTTGGGCAGCCATTTTCACTACTTGTATTTTGTATTTTATTTACATAATAGTTTGGAGGTTTTTTGGAGGTGTCTCCAAATGCGTTGATTAAAATGATAATAGCACCCTAGTATGGCTGTGTGCCAGTAGATTCTGGGAATTGCTTGTATCATTGCCTGCACAAAATCTGTAATAATTTTTTGAGGGTGAGGATAGTAAGTGTTAGTTTGATTTTTAATTTTGATTTGTAGTTCATAATATGTTGCACTTTACTTGTTAGCAGTGGTGCGTAAATTAGGGGTATGTTACGATTGTGATATTCTCCATGTATGGTGTATATTTGCATGAATGGTGGAGGGCATGATATGAAGGTGCCATCCATCATCCATGGTCTACCTTTGGGTGTTCTGTGTAAATTGTTTTGTGCCATATATATGATACATTGTTGTGCAGCAGAAAGGGTGCTTCATTATGTGTTATGGTTGAGTGTTCTAGATTGGTATATCTCTGTATCTTCTAGGAGCTGCAGGGGTATGGGTTATGGCTTCTCTTGTGCATGCAATTTACAGTGTCATTTTTAGTGCAGCCCTTCCATAACAAGCATTAGCATAATATTTGGTACATTTCCTGTTAATGTTTTCTCTGTATGTGTTTTGATTGTTGTAAGTGTATCCCATGTTAGATAACAATTATTTGCCTTTCTGCGACGTGATATATGAGGCACTTTGTGCTATTTTCTTTGAAAATGTCAGAAGTGTATTTTTATTACTTAGGGGCCGATTCCAATCCGGGTCGGAAAGCACTCCGACCGAGCCGGATTCGGAGTGTTTTCCGACAGAGCCGGAGTCCTGCAGTCCAACCGAGCGAGTACAATGCGGCCGTATGCTGTCGGACTCGGTTCGGTCAGACTCCCATAGAAGTCAATAGGAGCCGGTTGTACGACGCGTACATGGGCTCCCAATGACTGTATGGGTACGTCGCGGACAAGTGCGCCCCCTACAGGGAGTACGCATCGGTGCCATCCGCACCATACATGCCTGTGTTGGGGAGACCCATGGGTCTCCCCCTGTGGCCGAGTCGTAGGGCTGCGGGTGACAGGGGGTCCGACACGGACCCCCAAAGGCAACCACCCAGACGATTTGCGTGCCGGACACTCCGGCTCGCACAGGCTGTCCGACGCGTGCATCGGACTGGCTCGGTCGTGAATCGCATCCATTGCACGCCACGGTTAGCTTCCGATCGAGGCGTACGGAGCGGTTCTGACTCGGAAACAAGTCGGTCGGTGAATTTCATGTAGCTCGCAAAACACTTGCTCGCTCATACAGCTGTACGAGTCGGGCGGAAAACACGCGTACGGCGCATAGTTTTTCCGGCCAGATCGCGTTCGGTGCCCTTCCGACGCAGATCTGAATTGCCCCCAAGTGTTAAACCTTTTATTTTTTTTATTATTAACATTGTAAAATGTATTTTTATTTGTTACATTTCGTATATACAAATTTGCTGTCCTTTTGACATGCTGTTTTATTTTTTCAGTTTCTGTTTAATTAATTCGAGATGTGGGTCACTCTTCTCCTGTTAGGTAGAAATATTTGTTTAAAATATTCATAATTTGGTATGTGGCTAGTTTGAATTGTACATGTTAGGGGTCGGATTCTGGGATATTGTTAGGACTGTTGCTTGAAAATGTCCTTATTTTTTTGTAAAGTCCGAAGGCAAGCAGGGTGAGTGGAGCGACAGACCGTGCTCAGCCGTTTCAATTCCTTTGCAAATTACACTGACAGCTCTCAGTAGAAATCCCTCAATGGTGACTGTAGAGTTAGTTTTGGGGGCGCTCCCCGGAAGCTTCCATTTTTCAAGAGCCAACGCTGGTGAACAGACAACAAGAATAGACATAAGATAGTTACAATACCTGGATAAAAGGGACATGGCCCAGCCTCTTGGCTCTATCAAGCACAGAGGGTCCCACACTTGGCCTCAGCTTTGCCTGAGTGCATTCCGTGCTGCGGGATAACAGAGTGCTCTTATGAGTGCATCAGAGATAGGCCCCACTCCCCTCCTGGCCTGTGTAGGCAAACGCGTCTCCTGGCACGAGGTATGATGTGGGGAGAAGCCCCTGAGTCTGGAGGGGTCTGTGGGGGCCAGACACCCCTTCAGCTCCTTCCAATGCGACCCACGCACTACTGAATTACAGAGTGCTTTTATGAGTGCCTCTGATATAGGCCCCACCCTCTCCTGGACCTGTGTTCGCAAACTTTCCTTCTGGCGTGAGGTATGATGGGGGAGTAGTCCCCTGAGTCTAATGTGGTGTATTGGGGCTAGGCACCCCTTCAGCTCGTACCAACGCATCCCTTTTAATTACATGCAATTTGTGCTTCTTGAGTTTCACGTCTATAAAATTGGTGTTGTAGGTCTGTGTGATGGACTTTTCTTTTGCAATGTTGATGTGGAACCTAGAGTTTGGCGACATAAATAAAAAGGGCGGCATTAATTAGTTATTTTAAATTAAGGCAGAAGCAATGTTTGAGAGTTATAATACAGTTTTCAGGTTACTTTACCTGTTTGTAGTGATTTGTACTTTTTTGTCAGGTGTTGATCCTGGGTTTTCTTCAGGAAATCTGGCAGAGCTTCGTCTTCTTCCAGTTGTAGAGTTTTTGGTGCAAAATATTGCTGCTTTTTATGTTTAATTTTATAGTGGTGTGTTGATTAGGAAAATGGTTCCATTCGTTATTTTGGTTAAAATTGTATGGTAATGTTGTGTTAGTGTGAATTGTGATTGTTTTAGTTTGCTCATTATTCGATAAATACTAATTAAAGTCTTTTTTTGTGTGCTTTATATGCTTATTAATAAACATTATTATAGTATATATTCAAACTGGTTTACATATCTATAAGAATTTATAATAATAGTAATAATTGTTATTTTTTTTTATTCCTCTATATGGTATAGTGTTAGTGAGCCCTCAAATATTTTTAGTTTGTATTCGAGTTAATGTGTTTGTTCATATGTAATTATGGGCCTGATTACGATGGCCAAGGGACCGCCACCAACAGGATGTCGGTGGCATTGCCTTGGCCATCGGAACAGTGATCTCCATCCGCCACATTACAATGGCTTCTTGACGGATGGTAGTCAGAAAAACTGACCACCACGATCCCGACAGGCGGTCTTTATCTGACCGCTTGTCAGACCTCCCTGTAGTACAAGAATGGTGGCAGTGCCTGTTAGGCACCGCCGTAGGGATTACAATATCCCTTTCTGCCGGTCGTTCTGCAGTAATCAAACCGCAGCAAAACGGCAGACCGAAACAGATTTGAGGGCCCGTAGCTGGCCTGCCTAACTCCCAATATTTTTGTTTTTTCAATATTTCATTTATTTTGTATGTACTTAATGAGTTAATTATACTTTGTTTATCAGTATTTTTGTTATCAACATTATTTATTTTTGATATTTTAGGAGCAATATTTAGTTATTATTGATATTTGTATATTTCTTAGTTAGTTATGGAATGACAATATTTTGGTAAGTAAAATGTTTTCTCCGATAATATGGGGTATCGATATTGTTTTTGCCAATAATATGTGAAATAATCCTATCTCAAGCCCTCCTCAATATCATGAAACAGGGGTATCCTAAAGGTAGTCCAACTCAGGGATTCCTCGGCACTTTAACAATTACAATTCCACTAGGGATTGGGACGAATTTGCAACAACGAGTTAAGTATTACGTGAGAACTTCTAGTGCGCCCTGCAAATCAAATTTCATCAATTCCAAAACAGGTCACTGCACATTCAATTGTGCACAAATATCTAATCCACGGTTGATGGCGTAGTGCTCTTAGGGGCCTACGCTGATTAGAATGTCTCCTGCTTTAGGGGGTCCCTCCTCTGTGACTGGGCCCCCCAGCCGCAGTCTTAGGGTTAATTGGGTAAACTGGTTGGTGCAGCTCATGTTTCTTCTGCCCTCCTCACCCCAGAGCCACACTCAGCCCTCTCAGTCCCTCACTAATCTCTGGTTGCAGTGTAGGACGCATGCCCGCAGCAGCAGGCGCTTCGACGGAAGCCTGCAGCTGTACACGAAAGTTCAGGAGGGGTTAGAAGCAAATCTCACCAACAGCATGCAGGAGTCTCCTGGAAGCACACAGCAGTCCTCTTCGTGCAGTGCAGCACCTACCAACAGAGTGTGTGACTTGCAAGTTCGCAACAGGAGCTGTTCCTCCTGCAGGGTTGGCTCTTTCTTCCCTTGCACATTGGCAGGATATCTTGTCACCCATACACTCAGTAATTCCTCCTTCAGATTAGACTCTAGGTGATGTTCCCTCACCACTGTGGAGTTGGTTGTCAGTGTGACTCCAACCCTTGGCTGTTTTGTAGGCTATGAGTAATTTGCAGAGTACCTGCTCCTCGGTTGAAGAGAATATAACAACAAACCACACTCTGTCTTGACCTCCCATCTTTATTCCATGTTCACAGATGGAGGATGTGTATTTCAGGTTTGCCGCTTGGAAACGATTTGGGGCAGTTCCCCTTTCATGTGTCCTGGCCTGGCCTCTGTCTACAAGGATGCTCTGCAGGACAGTGTCTAGGTGTAGTACCCACCACAAAAATTTTAAGAAGTGACAGCAGGTTACACCCAGGCATTTACCACCTCTCCTCACAGCCCTTGTAAAGGACTCCTTTCCCTACCAATGGATACTGCAGTCCTCATCCTGTACCCCCTGTAATCCACCAAATGACAGTGGTAATCAGAGTTATTTCACCCTCATTTTTCAGGAAGGGCTTTGGCATGTTCAAGGTCTGCCCCCTCTTTCCTCGCCATAGTTTATGGTGCTCCCCCTCCCATTTAGGAGATACCAGCAACAAACATATACTACCTAGAGAAAAGCAACCTCTCCCTCATCTTGTACTCTGGTCCAGGTTGCAGACTTCAAAATGCACACTAGTGCCTTTCTCATACATCCCCACCTACAATGTACAGCATGGCACACTACTGCTTCTAGCATGCATGCAAACGCACAAGGCATGGGTTGTCGAATTTAAGATTCAAGGTTTATTCCAAGGATTTTTTAATATACTGATCTCTGGCTCAGCTCAACAGGGTTTGGCATCACATCCACTGGTGACAAGAGTGAACTTAATTCAATACACCAGTGCTTGAATGTGAGACACAGGTTTTTGTAGCCCCGCAGGATCCCATCCAATACATAGCTGAAGTGACATCAATGCTTTTTGGTTATTAACAGTCCCTCAATTGGAATCCAGGGAAACTGTGGTGATCAAAAACAAACCCCTTTCCTTCTCTTCAATCACACACACACAAGATGTGCTATGTAGAAGTCCCTTTAACCAAAAAGCATGTTTATTTCAAGAGGTGCACCCTGTTCCTCAACGTATCTAAAATAACCACACAGAATGTGATTAAAACAGCTCAAATGCAAGTGCGATTCAGCAGCATCAATCGCAGGCTGGATCATAATCTGGCAGTATCATGCTTGCGATAATCTGGGGTGAAGGACCTCTCCTGTCAAGTGGCAGTCCTTTTAGACTATCTTATCTAAAATGGAATTTCCAACACCACCTTAGGAATGTTTGATACAACCAATGAGTATCAAGATATTAGTCTAAGGTGCATTCCTTTAAACATATAGGGTAACAGTAAGAAAATTCACACTACACTGTTTTGGCTATTGCTCTTTGTTTTACCTCAAAATTGAGATAACAAGGCACTTGTTCCAGACCTAAGTCACATTAGGTGTTTTCTTTTATTTATTTCTAATTCATTTTATTGATTTTTAAAAGAGAGAAACAAAATAGCAGTGTATAACAATATTGTATCTCAAGTTAACTAAAGCCCCAAATTTCCAGGGGGACCATACGTACTGATAACTCAACAAACAAAAACAATTTAAAAAACAACAAAAATGCATACAGTTAAATCGCTGTGACATTCATGTGCTGTCTCAAGAACAGTGATTGCTCTAGGCATATAAAAAAGGTGCGAAAGAGGTTATGGGCGACTGTCCTTCCAGTAATATAAATAAAAAAGTAAGACATCGTTATCAGACTTATCAGCAGTTTGCATAGTGACAGCTGTGACTATGGATCCCCTCTCATAGTCTCCCTTCCCATGGGTCATCATGCAGCAGTGCCAAGGATCTGATAACATCGGACGCAGGTCAAACACATCTATCCCAATGCGGAGTGTCATACAGGTAAGTGTCAGCTGTCTGTGCATCCCCACGCACTCTTATCTCTACCTTTGTGCGAGTTATCCATGACGTGTACCTGAAATTCAAGGAGGTGGTCATAGTTCTTTGCCTCAATCTTCCCAATGTAAACATCCCAGTAGTGCCTGTCCTCTCCAGTCCCACTTTGGAGGTGCAGTCGTGTAAGCACGTCTGACTCAGTTTGAGCCCATGTCAGTAACTCCCCCAGCCACCCCTTAATGTCTGGCGCTGTGGGTACCTTCCATGTCATAGCGATCTGACATTTGAATAGGAGAAACACCAGGTCTATTTATTTATTGACGTACTTACCCCCCTTTGCTTTGGGACGGCTCCCCAGTGAACAGGATTTGGGGGTGGGTAAGTGTGTGTATTCCACAATTCCAGTTGTGATTTCAGCCACCTCTCCCCAGGTGCGATGGAGCACTACACGTTCCCAGGTCATAGATAAAAAAGGAGTTTTGTTTCGAGCTATCTGTTTTATGGCTAGAAGGAGTTCCTCCAATGGAGGGGAGCCTCCTGCTCGGCAATATGGATCACCATTAGGCAGGGTAGTGGTATTTCTCGCAGGAAGAACTGTATGCATGCTGGGGATGAGGCGTCCCCTGCTAAATACAATGAGCCATAGTACTCCATAAAGGCGTTTTAATGGCTGCCTGTGTATTGACCATCACACCATTGGGTAGTTGAATGGCGCCAATCGGAGGTGGGTGCTGATATTCCTTCACCTGTCATGCTAATAACCTACCAGCTCTAGCCCTCTCTGCGTGCCTGAGAGCAAGGTGTCATCTATAATCCTGTTTTCCCAGCTGCGTCGCAAACTCTTCGTGCTCCTGACGTAAAAAACGCAACATACCGAGTTCACCTGGCTAATGAACTGTCTTGGTTGCTAATGTCCGCATCTTCATTTCCATTGCGAGTAGTTCAGTGGTTAAGACTTTGCGGATCAATGGCCTCTCACAACAACCTTGTGGGCATCCCACTCCACTGCCCTAATTAGCGCAGCCTCTCTATTCAATTCAACATAGGTGGTAATCTGTGTAGCCAGGTCCTCATCAAAGGGTGGGTCAAGGAGGGCCTCCATTTGAAGCCTCTAGGTTGGAATCTGAGGTGCATGCAAAATACTCCACACCAGTAACCCACCCTCCCAAAGAGTCACTGCAAAGAAAAAAGGCCCAGTTTCAAATGAATACCGTGGGCTAGGGAATGGTAAGAATACTCATCCGCTGTGCGGTGAAGCAAACGCCACGATCATGCAGACGGTTGTGAGCCATCCACTCCCTAAAGTGCTACACAGTCCGTATACTCATAGCCAGCGACGGCCCGTATAGGGCGTGTTACCGGGGCAGGGTGGGGGGTTGCAAAATGCGGCATACGGCCGATTGCAGGTAAGTTATTAAAAAAATAAAGAAAACGAATTTTGTTGCGCGAGCTGCATCGCATTTGGCGATGCTGCGCGCGCAACGAAATTCGTTTAATTTTATTTTTTCGGAACTTACCTGCAATCGGCCGTATGCCGCATTTTGCAACCCCCCACCCTGCCCCTCCTCTGCCCCACGTCACCACCCCGGTAACACGCCCTATACGGGCTGTCGCTGCTCATAGCTTCCTGAAGGGGAGGCACATGCCGATCCCTATCCACATCAGGCACACAATTATAATCGCCACCCCACATTGCAGGTGCTTGAGGATCTCGAAGTAGTGCTGGGGTAAGAACATCAAAGGAGGCAGACTGGCAATGTTAGTGGTGCATATGCCCACCACAATGAATGGCAGCCCATCCAGGTGGCCTTCCAAAATCACATACCACCCTCCATCATCAATCCTGTGGGAATTCACTACATAAGGGCCTCCTGGGCTATCCATACCAGCACTCCCCTGGCATATAAAGTTTCTCTACCCACCATTGCAAACCCCCACCCTGCCCCTCCTCTGCCCCACGTCACCGCCCCGGTAACACGCCCTATACGGGCTGTCGCTGCTCATAGCTTCCTGAAGGGGAGGCACATGCCGATCCCTATTCACATCAGGCACACAATTATAATCGCCACCCCACATTCCAGGTGCTTGGGGATCTCGAAGTAGTGCTGGGGTAAGAACATCAAAGAAGGCAGACTGGCAATGTTAGTGGTGCATATGCCCACCACAATGAATGGCAGCCCATCCAGGTGGCCTTCCAAAATCACATACCATCCTCCATCATCAATCCTGTGGGAATTCACTACATAAGGGCCTCCTGGGCTATCCATACCAGCACTCCCCTGGCATATAAAGTTTCTCTACCCACCATTGTCAATAACTCTCAAAATTGTTTGCAGGATTTCTTAATTTCTTTGCCTAACTCTTTCTGCAGCTTCTTTTTCTGAGTATTTGTTCCATTCATTATAAATGGCATTGATTCCTCTCACCAGGAATTGTTTATTTCAAGTGGGATGTGGTACCAGAAGGAAGGCAGAAAATCCATGTTTTATTTGAAGATAAATGTTCCTTCACAGCTCAAAGGCTGGTACTTGCTAACCAGTTTGCCTACATTGTATATGGTAACTACTATGTATATATGTGTGTATTATATTGTGGATCAGGTCGATTAGCTTTAGGGCCAGGGGTGTTGGAAATAAATCTATGCATGCAGGTATTGGAATCAAAGGGCCATACAGCTAAACCTTCTGGAGGCAACTGAGTGGAATTAAATATTCCTTTCTGTTATATTTATATTCATTTATATTTCATTTATATCAGAATCAGAAATGTTCATTTGTGATTGCCAATTAATAAACAGAGTTGAATTAACTTTTGATAGAGAGGGTTTTTAAAAGTCTTTCATCGTATCGATCCCAGACATGTCTTCTGTATGGTTTTGTTCAAGAAAATCATTTCTTTTGGTATAATGCATGACAGAAATAAGGTCTCTTTTCCAGGAAACGTACGCCTAGTCAAGGATCTCCAGTCACAGGCCGATGGAGAATGTCAGGTCTTGACTGTTCTGGTCTGCGGAGGCAAGGGCGACCCCTTCTCTTAGCCGCATTGCTGCAGACGCAGGAAACTTCCAAGCAGGAAAATGCCCTCTAGAAGGAATCCCATTGGAGGAAGAAGTCTGAGGGCAAAAATCCTCCAAGAAGGCATAGGAATTCCAGTAGAAGAGAATAGAAGAATAAAAACGAGGGATTCACGAGGAAGGAGATACAGGATTTCAGGATGAATTACTAGAATAGCAGGAGAAGAATGACCAGTCAATACAGGGGCAATGAGCACTAAGTGGTACAATGCTTGGAATAGGCTGGACACACTTTTTTATATAGGCTCCAAACAGGTAATTAGATGGGATCCATCTTGAATTGGGAAAAGGCAATAAATAATAATATATGGGTGTCCATTTTCGATTAAGCTGTCTTTCAGCCCAGAATTCCTCATATGGAATTTGGGGAAAAGGGAGAACCTTAGGGAACAGGGGAGCAGATTAGCACACTCTGGGGGATATGTACAAGTTAAGTGGCAGAGTGAGGTGTTCGCTGTCATGGCTTAACACCTCACTCCACTTCTGAAACGCAAGGCTGCTACATATTTACAAGGATATGGTGCAGCCTTGCATTTCCCCCTGCACTGGTGCTACACTTAGCAGTGTAGCACCAACACAGACACCCTTGCACCATAGTGCAAGGGTGTCTGTGTGCAGGGGAAGATTGTTTATGTGTAGGCAGGTGTCCCTTACTGCACATAAACAATCCTAAAATGAAAATTTTTCACTTCTATGTGTGCTGCTTCATGCAGCACACATGAAAGTCACAAAATTTTTTTTTTTACAGATTGTTTATCTACAGGAAGGGGCACCTTCCTGTGCATAAACAATCCATGGCTGTTTGCACACATGAAAAAAGGAAAAACGAGGATAAATAATGCATTTCTCCTCGTTTCACCAACTTAAGACCAGGTTTTCCCTGGTCTAAATTTTGACACTGCCTCCTATGTGCGCTGGCCTTGTACATAGGGAAAGGTTTCAAAATCAACGCGTGTTGCGGTGGAACGCCCACCGCAACACCCACTGCCCACCCCTTTCACGCTAAGCATAGCATGAAAGGGGGTCTTATTTACAAGGCAGTGTTAAGTCACGTGAAGTGGCTTAATACTGCCTAGTAAATAAGGCAATGCCCCTATCGTCACCACAACGTCAGAAAAAGTGACGTTGTGGTGACGATAGGGGATGTGCATATGCCCCCCAATGTGCACCACCCACAGGTCACAGGAAAAGGCATGATAACACCGGTGGGTCAGAGGCTTTAAGGTGAGTGCAGGAATGCAGTGTTGCGACCCGCCAGTATGCAGCTTGAATCAGCCAGCAGCACCTATCAGCGTCTCACGCACGACTGCCCACTTTACAGGTATTCAGGCATTGGTATTGAGTGGAGCGCATGTGGTGGAGCCACACTGTGTCCAACTCCCCATGCCAAGGCCCGGGTTTCTGAGTTAACAGGCAAAAAAGCGGCAAACCAAAACAGGAGCATGAACAGAAGCGCCATCCTCCCAAGACCGCTCACTAGGAGGATACCCTTTCCAGTGAAACAAAAATTGGAGTCTATTACGAAAAAGCCAGGAATCACAAATCTTCTGTACTTCATACTCAGGTTCATTGCCAACCAGAACAGGAGGAGGTCGAGAAAAAGATGTTTGTAGGGATCCACCCGATAAGGTTTCAACTGTGAGGAATTAAAAACGGGATGGACAATCCAATTCCTCAGCAATTGGACTCAAAAGGCCACAGGATTAATGATGTGAGTGATATAGAAAGGCCAGGCCAATACAATTGGGGTTTGAATTTGTTGAAGGAACTGTGAGAAGGTAAAAATTTGGAAAATAAGCAAACCTTGTCTCTTACCTGATAAGGGTAAGAAGCCGTGAGATGGATATCGGCAAAGTGTTTCATTCTTACTTTAGAAGCATGAAGAATGGGCAGAATTTTATGATGAATGGACCTTTACTGTTGAAGGAAACTGGTTGCGACAGGATCACAAGAGGAACCCTGAAACCACGAAGGAAATGTATCGGAAAGGAATCTCTGAAGACCTTAAGCTATCGCCAGTTGTAACTATACAACCGTTGGAACCTGCACTGGACATCTATGGCTCCCCCCGCTCTTATCCTGCTACATGGCCCTGCAGCTCAGCCCCCTGTGAGTAGGAAAAACTGCTTTCACGGAAGACCTGCTTCCCGTGGCAACGGTACGGAGCGGCCGGAGGAGAAGGGCATGGGATCGTTGCCGAGGTTGCCTGAGAGACTCGGACATCTGAGGGATACTCGGGGGCCCCCCAAGTGGGGCGCGTGTCCTGTGAACTTCCCCTTCACCCAGCGGCTGCTATATGAATAACAAAGCAGAGAGAGTGCAAAGGGCATGCAGCTCGCGGACTAATGCGCTACAGAGACTGACACGGAAGAACCCCCAGTCGGGGAGACCCTGCTACAATGAGTGCCTTTCTCTTCCAACCCAACTCCCTAAAATGGCCCCCATAAGTATCCCCTTGTCCAAAGCGCTCCTACTCCCCTTGTTGGGGATGAATCCAGCATCTTTGCCCTGGAGTCTCAGAGACCCCTCTGAGAGAGTTCACAGTTACAAGGGTGTCACACATAGTGGAGGTCTGAGATTGATCCCCTTTCCACTGGGAACCGTATCCTACCCTGCCGGACGTCGGACACTGTATTCACGCTGGGTTTTCTACCCCCTCTCCCACCTCTTCCCTCCTTCAGTCTTCTGAGTGTGCCCGTGACCAAGGCACTCCTCTCCCCTTGTAGGGTAGTGATCCAACATCTATGCTTTGGAGTCTCAGCGACCCCGCTGAGAGAGTCAACCGCGTCAAGGGAATCACACATAACGGAGGACTGGGAATGACCCCTTTACCGCGGGGAACCATTTCCCACCCAGCCGGACGTCAGACACAGTTACTTCCTCGTCTACCCCCTCTCCCACCTCTTCCCTCCTTCACTCTTTGCCTACCTTCCCTATTCCTTTCCTCTCTCCTCTGAATTTCTCTCCTCCTGCCTGCTTTGTTTATCCTTATGCCTATGCTCCACTTAATCTCCCTCCCTGTTACCCTTTTACATTACCCCCTTACCCTTCTACACGCCTTGAACTAACGGATGTAACCTGTAACGTATGTACCTTCTTTAACAATGTGTAATTTGCAACCTATGTAACGCGCCTCATGTAAAGCGCTCTGATACCTCCACGTCTAGCCAGCGCTATATAAAACTCAAGTAAATAGTAAATAAAAAAAGACAACAAAAAAAAGGAGTAGAATGAGTACCGCTATGGATGGAATTCTTATAGGATATGTCAGTTAGTGCCATAAAAGATAAATGAATAATCTAGGTGGGATCACAAAAGCAACTGAGGTATTGTCCAAGGCCCTGGTTCAAGCATTCAGTCTTGCCGTTAGTCTGTGGA
This sequence comes from Triturus cristatus, assembly GCF_964204655.1. Taxonomy (NCBI): domain Eukaryota; kingdom Metazoa; phylum Chordata; class Amphibia; order Caudata; family Salamandridae; genus Triturus; species Triturus cristatus. Next base: position 566,797,458 of record NC_140590.1, read on the forward strand.
TGGAAACCAGAAGACAAGGAAAACTCAGGGCCTCCTTTATGAAAACTGTTGCATTGCTGTGACAAAACAGCAATGCAACAGTTTTCACTGCGCCGTCCTTGCGACACAATGGATGCACTGTATTTAATGTACGGCACTCCATGCCCAGATATGTCAGAAATCCTGATGTATCTGTCAGCGCAAAAGTCACGCATTGCTAAAGTTGTGTCGCAAGCATGACGCAACTCCAGCAATGCATGGGGTAGGCCTGTGCCTGTGGCACCGCATCACCCTTACGCCTGCCATGAGGCAGGCGTAAGGTTTTGACGCATTTGTGTCCTAGAAGTGTCACGGTGAAATCTTATAGATTTCACTGCAACACTTTGAGGCTTTCTTGCGGGGGAATGCACACCCTGCATACATTATACCTGACGCAGGTATAATGTGGCGCAGGGCTTTACAAGGTAATGCATCTGTTTAGAATCGTCACTTTAGAAATATGGCGCAAAGTGACGCAACCGCTGCGCACAAGTGTCACAAGGCTTTCATAAATAAGGCCCTCAATCTGTCAGGACTGGCAGAAAAATTCCAAAAACAAGAGATATACTGGGGATCTCGGTCTGAGACAATCACTTGGGGTAGTCCATGGAGAGGAAAGATTTCTTGCACAAATTGAGAGCAGTAAAGTGGGCCAACTTAGAAATGGAATCAACAGTAGACACCATGACTATTGCCATTGGATGGAAGTAAAGCAACAACAAAGTCAGTGGAAATAATATGACAGGTTCATGTGGAACATGATGGACAAGAATGGGAGGTCTTATTCTAAACACAGATGGGATAGAAACTGACATAGGGCTCATTGTCTTGTGGAACAGTGGGCCACCAAAAAGAGCGAAGTACAAGTTCTAAGGTGGCCTTACTGCCTCTATGCCCAGCAATTGAAGAATCATGACACATCTTGAATACTTCTACTCTTAGGGCCCTATTACAAGTACTCACAGTGGCGGTCTGACAACCGCCATACTGCAGGCTCGCCCGCAGTATTACGAGCGACCGTCACAGAACAGCTGTGGCCACCAGAGATCCAGGAACCTGCGGCGGACATGCAGTCGTCCGGAGCTACAATATGCTCAGGGGTGCACTTTATGAGTTGCCTTTCCTCCGCTCCTTTCATGGTGAGTCCTCCATGAAAAGGGTGGCAGAGAGACAACAAAGGAGGCCTTAACAGGGCCCCTTGCTGCTCCTGGGCCTGGGGGTGCAAACCCCCAGTTCCTGCACAGTGTGGCCTGCATGCCACACAGTGCAGGAACATGCAGTCGGCGCTCTCACGACAGAGTTCAGCATGTTAGACTCTCCCATGAGCCTAACAGACCACTGCTGTTCTCCCGCCACTACACCACCTGCCCGCCATGGATTACAATCGTAATCTGGTGGGCGGGCGCACCACGCCTTGACAGGTGGCAGCGCCGCTGGAGGACTGCCACATTTGTAATAAGGCTGTTAATTCTTTTGAAGGGATAAATAGAGTTTTAGCCCTCAAGACTAGACAATCTTTCTTATGAACCAGTCCTTGCAATGTGCCCTATTACGTCTTCCAGACTTTGGTGTAGCAACTTCACACCTTATCAAGATATGATTGAGCTAATTCAACAATGCCTCGAGGAAGTAGGATGTTAACCATATTGACCTGGAAATTCAGGGTATTGGTGGGAGAGGACATCAGCTAAAACCTTCTTGGAGCCTCGAATGTAAGTGATATAGAAATCATACTGATTGTAAAAATAAGCTCAAAGGGCCTGTCGACTGTTCTGAAAATTGCATGTTTCTTAGGCACTGAAGATTACACTGGTCTGTACAAATCTCAAAAGGCTCACGAATACCCATCACAATTGCCTCCATTCCGTACAGCCAATTTTCATTGCTAAGAGTTATCTTTCAAGTACCAAACACTTTTTCTCTGAGACTGATGAAGTGTGAGACAAATAAAAGATTGGATGCACCAAACCATATCTTCTTGCAACTGTAAAAAAAAAACGCTTCAGTAGCTCGATTAGATGCATCAGTTTCGACCACAATTTCCTTCATTTGATCTGGATGTCGTAGAACTGGTGCTTTGGTAAAGGTTTGCTTTAATGTGAGGAAGGCCCTTTCAACCTAAGCATTCCACTGGAAGCCTTTGCTTGACATATACTTCTTCTAATTATGAGTAATGTTGCTGGTTAGATATGCAAACTCTCCAATTAATTGTTAATAGAAGTTGGTGAACCCCATAAATCATTGAGCTTCTTTGACATTTGAAGGAGTAGGCCAGAAATCTGCTTTTGATCCATAGAAATTCCAGGACTGTCAAAAAGAAATCCCAAATATTCTTCCTTGGATTGATGGAATTCACACTTCTCCATTTTGCAGTAAAGGATATATTGCAAAACTCTAGTTAGAACTAGCCTGACATGTTGGCAATGGGAAGCAAAATCTTTCTCAAATCAGAATATTGTCAAGATAGACCACAATAAATTGATTCAACATATCTGCAAAAATGTGATCCATAAAGCGCTGAAAAATTGCTGTGGCATTGCTGAGGCATGACTCTGTACTCGAAATGTCCTAGAGGGTTATCAAGGCAGATTTTCCACTCGTCTCCCTTTCTAATCCAAAGGAGGTGGGAGGCACCACAAAGATCCAACTTCGTAAAAATCTTTGAATCTGGCACAGATTCTAATATATCCTTTATTAAAGGTAAAGGATACCAGTACTTGATAGTTATTTTGTTTAGTCCCCTATTGTCAATGAAGAGTCTTAGATCACCAGTCTTTTTGGGGACAGAGAACATAGAAGCACCTGCAGAAGAGGTTGAGCGAGTGATAAGGCCATTCTACAAATTCTCTTCTACTTAAGCCCTGGAGACTTCTTTTTTGGACTCCCACTGGGAAAAAATGTATCCAAAAGAAACTATGCTGCCAGCCTTGATAGATATAGCACAGTCAAATTCATGAAGAGGATTTAGCAGCACTTCCGTAGGTTTCTCGAAAAGTTCAACAAGATCATGATATTGAGATGGTACATCTTGAAGAAGATTGATTATTCTGAGCTGTGCAATGGGACTGAAATTTCTTTCGGAATCCAATAATCACTTGATATGTAACAGTGTTTATTACAAAACTGGGAGGACAAGGTTTTCGCTCTAGTTTCTCAGTTTATGTGTACGTTATGATGGGTAAGTCAAGGAACTCCAAGAATTATGATGTGATTTGGAGTGGAGATTAGGTCGAAAGAGATGGATACTTGATGTTTTCCAAAGACTCATTTCAAGTGAATTGCCATTTCCTTGACTGGGCCTGAAGTTAAAGGTGTACCATACGCCATCTGCATTTGTTCCGGAAGTTCTTTAGAGATTCAAGAAACATTATCAGGCTCATGGATCAAAGCGTTTTGTGATCTCAAACGCTGCGATTCACATAAATCAACCATTTGCGATCGCAAAATTAGCTTTTGCGATGCATTAAACAACTTCCTAATCGCAATTTAAGAAATCGCAATTTTTTGCGATGTCTTAAATTGCGATTGCATTTAAGGAATCACAAAATGAGATTCCTTAAATGCAATGCAAGAAGCCTTTAGAAATAGCGATTTTGCTATTTGGGCCCGCTATTTACCGTGGAATCATACCACATGGTAAATAGCGAAAACTTTGAAAAATGCACTAAAGTGCATTTTTCATAGTTGTAGGTTACACACACACATGTCCTTGGGACATGAGTGTGTGCAACATGTGTGCACAGTTCAATTTCAGGGGTGCAACAGGGTGTCCTTGTGACACCCTTGCACCCTTGAAATTGCATGCACAATTTGCGAGTACCTATTGGTACTCGCAAATTGCGCTTGCAATATCCCATTCATTCCTATGGGCCTGTAGGCCTGTAGGCCCATAGGAATGAATGGGAAGCCATTCCTTATTTGCGACTCGCAATTTGAGAGTCGCAAATAAGCAATGTGTAGGAATCGCTATTTTTATAGCGATTCTTACATGCACAGGATTCTGCGAGTCCTTAATTGCGATTCCTTAATAATCACAATTAAGGACTCGCAAAATCCGACCTTGATGCATGTGCCTGTAAGTTCTTTATTTATTTCAAAATAATTGTTATTGATATTTGTATAAGGCAAACATTATCGATGTAGTACAGACAGAAAGGAACAGTTACTGAAATGAAGTAGAATACATTAGTGTTTAATTTGGCATAGGAGCATCATGGGATCGAAGTGCCATAATATTGCAAAATATTGCAATGCTAATAATGCAAAGTACCTTAAGTCTTATATATTGTTAGAGATAGAGAAGTGACATGAGGGTATGGCACACAAAAGACCAGTTGGAATACACCATGGCAGTATTGAGGTGTGGAGGGGAAGAGAAACGGAGAAGTGAGAGGATATGTAGGAGGACAACAGCAAGGAAGCATGGAGGAGATAGATGAAGTAATAGGGGATATAGGGGTGAAGGGATGGATGAAGGGGCGGGAAGGGGAGAAGGAGGGAGAGAGGGGATGTGTGGTGGAAAATAACCGAGATCTTGGGGTCGAGATGGCATTTAAGATAGAGTCATTTTGGTGATGAATATGTCCTATTTAGACCACTTTGTTTTTTCTTTGATGGGATTTTAACATAAGTCTTTAGGGAGTTATCTGCTCCCTCATTATATTGAACCCACCAAATGTGGGCCGAACATTTGGAAGGGTCTTTCCATTCAAACAGAATGGCTTTAAGGTTGGTAGAGACAAGGATATCCCATAAAATGTGATCTTCTTTTCCCAGCCAAGAGTTTGTGTCAGAGGGTAGGATGCCAAGAGCCATGGAGGCCAGGTTAGGGGTCCAATTTATTGGTAGACTTTGTGAGATGGTTACGCCAAGTTCCGACCAGAATTCCTTAGAGAAGGCACAGTCAAGTAAAATGTGTTGTAGGTCACCTGACTCTTTTCTTGCAGCTCCAACAAGTGTCAGAGTCTCGAAGACCTGGTTTAAAAGGTTTAGGGTGGGTCCAGTGGGCCATATAAGCAGTCCAGAAACTACATTGTGCTAGGGAGGGTGTAATCTTGTTGCAAGTGAGACCAACCTAGATGAAAGGCCAATATAGTGACTTATTATGTGTAGTCTTTGTATCATCTAAGAGTGACTCCCATTTGTTTTGTATCAATTTAGTTAGAGAGGAAATTGTGGGAGGGAGGACAGAGTATATTTTGGAGTCCCTCTTTAACTAAGGTTCCTACAGTGTTGGGGAGGTCCGAGGGTTTATGTCTGGAAGTGATGGATTTGATTTTTAGAAAGTGGTAATAGTCTATGTCTTTGAGGTGAGATATGGGTATTGGTTTGGAGGGAGATCCTAGGTCTCCTACTAGCAGGATGCCTTTTTGTGCCGATTTCTCTAGAAAATGTATCTTGCCTTCTGATTTCAAGTAATCATCATGCCACAATGAGGCAAGGAGGGAGAAGCTCATTTTCTTTGGGAGTTTATTATCAATTTTACAAATGGCCTATTTTCTTAGTGGTATAATGAGAAACATTATGCTCTTGAGCCCATTTAACATTCAGGTATACTATTTCAGCTCCACCATTCAAAAGAGCCAAAATTCTCTCTTTCTTTCCCGTTGGCAATTCCAACTACACCAGTAAAATAAATAATGAAACATAAGGATAATTTGAAGAAACTAGGAAAGGAACTTGAGACTCTCCCATTCTTTTCCCTTCCATAAGGGATGGACTTGGGGTTTCCCAACTACTTTAGAGAGCTTATGGGGCCGACAAGGATCAGATGTTCTGGAGAACATTTTATGCCTATGATTTCTTTCAGATTCAGTAAGGGCCCCATGAGTGACTCCAACTTGCATTGGTTATTCAATTGAAGAGGCTGACAGATCTTCAGGAGGACTTTCAGTCCTGTGAGTAGACAACCAGATATTACCCAAGGGCAAAGAAGATCTAATCTTACGTCTCTCTGATTTTCGCTCTCTCTGAGGATCTTCAATAGTCAAGGTTTGATCCATAAGTGCTGAGAGACACAGACAGAATGGACTAGTACATCTTTAATTTCTTCCCGAAAACCCCATCCAACGAACGTAACCAGAGTTCGCTCAATCGAAGTGGTTTCTGCTGCCACTTGACGAAATCAGGTTATATAGGCTTACATCTTGACTCTCCTCCCAGGTCGCTCAAACATTTGCTTAAAATTGGTTATAAACAAAATTTAGTTGGACAGACTAGGTTCTTTTGAGGCCACTGGCAGAGTCACCCAGGCCAACACCGGTCCAGACAGGGCACTAATCAGGTAACCAACCTTAATATGATCGTAAAAAACATTGTGTGGAGTGGAAGGCAAAGAAAACAGTCAAAGAATCTAAAAATGCCCTCAATCTATTTGGGTCCCCGTAGAAGTTTGGACTGATTAAAGCCTGTTGCAATGCAAGATTGTCATGCCTTAACTGTTGCAATTCTTTTGTTTGTTGCTGGATTGTCTGGACTAAGGCTTGGGCAGGATCAACCTGGACTATGTGAGCAATGGGCTGAGCTTTTTCCATTTGCTCACTCTCTGTACTGGAACTTAGGCGTCACAAACTGTCAGGGATCTGATGCCTAGTCAAGGATCTCTGGATATGGGCTGATGGAGAATTCCAGGTCTTGACTGTTTTGGTCTGCCAGAGGTAAGGGTGACCCCTTTTAGTAGCGACACGTCCAAGCAGGAAAGTGCCCTTCAGAATTAATCCCAATAGAGGAAAAAGCCAGAGGAATGACAGTAGAACAGAACAGAACAAAAAACACAAAGTGATAATTGAGGAAGGAGATATAGGATTTCAGGAAGAATGTCTAGAATCTCAGGAGAAGAATCGCCAGTCGATACATGGGCAAATGAATACTAGGGCAAAGAGCACTAAGTGTTGCAACTCATGTAATTGACTAGACAGACATCCTAACATAGACCCCAAACAGAAAATGAGTAGGGATCCATCTTTGATTGGGAAAAGGCTAAGATTACATGGGTGGCCATCTTTGATTGGGTTTAGCCCAGAATTCCTCCTATGGCATTCCGGAGAGTGGAAGACTTGGGGAATAGAGGAACCAATTAGCACCCTCCATGTGCACCCCCCAGAAAGAGAATCAACTACACTGGCCAGTCAGCTGCTGTAAGGTAAGTGCAGGCATGCGGCGCAGGGGCCCACCAGTGTGCAGCTTGTGTTCCCCGACAGCACCCATCAGCGCATCCCGTCTGTCTTTAGGGGAGGACAATTACCAGGATCGAGTGGGCTGTGAGTGGCGGAGCCACACTCTGCCCTAAATCTGCCAACATTGTGTTCCCTAAATACTTTTCTCCTCAACATTTTCTTACTAATACTCATACCCTTGGATGGCTAGGTTTTTCCAGAATTAATTTGAATAGATCATCTTACTAGTGCTGATTAGATGTTTTTTGAAATCGTTGAGGACATTCTGAAAAATAGAAAGCTGAGGAATGTGATATATCTTCACTCTGGAAATAAGGAAATGTCTTAAGTAATTTGGTGAATATTAGGAGGTGGAGTTTCATAATGTTCCCATTGTGTATGTTTGTAGACCTGCCTAGGGTAGCTAATATAATAGTATGTATAGTGATGACAACAATAAAAAAACCTGTAATTAACCGAATTCAAATAAGGATCTTCATTACTCAAAGTACCTATAAATAAGACATCATTTGTTGTACAGTCTCTGTATTCGAATCATCTTAAATAGGGCCAGAGATAACAATATCATTCATTGAAAGTTTCAAAACATAAGATAATTGCAATGTCTCAGTAGGTCCCATAATTTGATATGGAACTTTCCCCCAAGCTATACCATTGGCCCATGATCAGCTGTGATGTTTGCAGCGTAGAGATTTATTTGAGCTAGCTCTGAGAGATGAAAGATGTGGCTGTAGTTTACGAACCACAGGTTATGCAATTGTTCTTCCTGGAACGGAGTGTCCAATTAGTAGTAGCAGAACAACGATCATTGCTGAGAGCCATATAATGAGTAGAAACACTCCTAGGCCCATATGTACAAAGGTATTTTGCATTTCTTACTGGTCTGAATACCTATTTTTGGGCCATTAAGAAAAGCAAAATGCAATTGCTTTGGTGCAAAATGTGATTTCTACCTTGTAGAAATCGTATTTTGCAAATCGCAAATTAGGAAATTGCAAGTAGGGATTTCCTATTTGCGATTTGGTAACCTTGTGTACACAGCATTTTTAAATTGCAACTAGTTGCAAAAAGGGCATTTGGGAAATGCAACTACTATTGATCCTGATTACACGGTAACTAAGTGCAAACTAGAAAAATTTCTCTTTACTGGAACCCTTTTTGTCACTTTTAGGTTTGAAATGGGACTTAACGGCTTGCGAACCAAAGGTACCACAGCCCACAGATGTATATATTTTTGTGATTATTTTTGGTAGTTCCCGTTCACAATCTGAAACTGGAACTGTTTCCAGTATCTGATGTATATCCAGCACTGAAGCTTCTCCCTTAAGGGTGCCCAGGATGATCAAAGAAACTATGGAAAAGTTCTCCATTAACTACAACCCAACGTCCAGAGCTGCCACAACTCCATGCTCATTCTGTAATTGTTTCAGTACGTCAGGAAGAACTGCCAATGAAGGTGTGTCATGTGTGCTAGTGAAAAAGCATGCAAATATACTTCCCTAGGTGTTACATTCCTCCTCAGATGGCACCATCCCTAGATTGAGACAAATAGTATTCTGTGTTTGCCTTGAGGTGTTGTAACAGCTAAACTGCTTCTAACTGGTTGTTCAAGCGAGCAACCCACAAGGGAATCTTTGCACGTTTTCTGGGTACTTTTCCCATGATATCGTTAATAGTCTGAGGACTAATGGGTTTGTATCAATAACGGAGCTGCTGGTCCCTCTGTGAAAGCAGGCCTAGAGTTCATGAAACGTAATAAAAACTGTACCAGTTTCCTGTATAAGGAGACTGTGCAATTTGAAACCCCTACAACATCAACAAGAGCCAATTTGTCGGGGCGTGGAACAAGCGCATAACCAAACAATACGTCAAAGACAACCTCCCACCTGACCTCTGTTTCCTTGCTCTTTTAGGGCTTCAACAGCTCCTCTGAGTTACTTCTCTATTACCTGAGAAACCCTAAGCCTATATTGGGTACACCCAATCCACAACACAGTCACAAAGACTTCAACATCTTTGTGCTTTGTTCGACCATATTGTGTATGTGTTTTTGGGTGGGTTATCAGTGTGGATGGTATGTAAGAGATTGAATGTGGATGTAAGAGGTAGCATGAGTATGTGATATAGGGTTAGGGTTTTCCTCAAGAAATATTATTTTGCATTTGTACTAAAGAAGCCCAAATAAGGAAAAATAGAAAAAAGGTATGTCTAATATGTATGATTTTTAATGTTTTTTGTACACTAATAATGAAATAATTGGAAAGAAAATAATTTAAAAGGAAACTATTAAAAAAAAAGATAAAACAATATTGCGTATGTCTCAGGTAATAGAGAAGTAACTCAGAGGAACTGTTGAAGCCCTAAAAGAACAAAGAAATAGAGGTCAGGTGGGAGGTTGTCTTTGACATATTGTTTGATTTTTTTGTCCCCTTTACTCCCAGACCTTAAATAGAACATTTAGAGGGGGGTCACTTTTTCGTAAGACAAGCACATAACCAGCCAAGACTTGCTACGTGGCCCCTTCCTTGCACAGGGGTCCTAGGCACACATTTTTATGTGTGTGTGGCAACTTACCAGCAAACTAGTTCTGGCCTTCCTGGTAAGACAATGGGATTTCAAAATCTTGGTATGCTCTATAATTTGCCGGCGGTAGTACTGCCATATAAGCCTGAAACTGCCTGGAGGCAGCATCTGTAGTCTCAAACTCCACCCATTATTATAATATCTCAAAGGCATATGCCGTGCGAGCAGCTATTACAAAAGTAACTGCCCCCCCAACCATGCATCGGGGACACCTAAAAGCCTGAGAAGTTGAGTAATTGCTTCTCTGTAATTGGCACCTATCACAATAGGGGCAGCTGTACAAATGGCTTCAAATGAAACAGAATCAAAGAATTAGAAAACCAGTATAGGGAATAACCTTTTAAGAGCCAAGCTTCACAAATCTACAGCAATAGGTGCTCCTGGATTCCCTGTAGAAGGTAACCATGATTACTGCAGACATCTCAGTAAGGTTTCCCATGTGTGTGTATAACCAAAAAGAAAGTACTCAAGGAGTTCCCAAAACATCCTGGGCCAGCGCGTTGGACCCCAATGTTGCGTACACTGAGTCTCTGGCTCAGCTCTGCAAGGTTTGCTTTCACACCCGCAGGTGACATGAGTAAACTTAGTTCAATGCACCAGTGCTTGAATGTAAGAGAATGTTTTGTAGCCCCCAGAACACCACCCAATACAAACTTGAAGTGTTGCTAATGCTTGTGGGTTACCAACACTCACTAAATAGTGATCCAGTGGCATTCTGGTGATCGGCAACAAAACATTTTTGTTCTCTTAATAGTCATGCATACCACCTCCCGCAGACTTTCCCCCTAAATATTCCTAAATCCTTAATTCAGACATCACTGCTGGTAGAGGGACTACTCTAGCAGGAGTGGGAAACAGGATTATACCTGTCTAGATCAGACTTAATCATGGGGGCCCGTGAAGAATTGGTGTCTGTCCATGCTGGGCTTAATCAATCACATACATACAAGACACTTAAATAAAAAGCATATTTATTTCAACAGCTGCACCTTGTTCTTAAAATAACCACACAGAATATGAATAAAACAGCACAAATTCTCTTTGCAAACAACGAAAATAAAATGTACATTTCTACCATGGGTAAAATGTCATCTAAAGAAACCTAACACGCTATAACCTCCTTCATGTGTTGTACTAGGAGAGCATGGTGAGTAGAATGACTTGCATCTAGATTTTCTTTGGGAGAATGTGCGCACTGCAAACCTGTTTATAGCAGAATGTTATAATTACCAGGAGTCAAGGAGGCTGTGTTCCCTGCGAAAGGCAAACATGTGTCGCATGAGGATCAGCCCCTCCCGGACTCAGGCTCGGAATCAGCTTTCAGTAGAAAGTATGATAGGGCAGCATCTCTGGCCGGCAGGATCGTCTTCTGGCAGTATCTTGCTCAGTATCATCTGGGGCGAAGGTCCTCTCCTGAAAAGTAGTCAAGTAGCAGTACTTTTATGCTATGATGGAATTTTCAACATAACCCTAGGAATGTTTGATATAAACAGTGAGCATCAAGATGTTAGTCTAAGACACATTCTTTTAAAAAGATAACGTACAAATATGACAATTCAGACTACACTGTTTCGGCTATTGTTTCTTTGTTTGACCTTGAAATTGAGATAACAAGGGACTTGTTGCAGTCTGATGTTTCATCAGGTGTTCTGCTGGTGTCTATATCTAAATGACTTGACACTCGCACAGTTCTTGGAGGGATAGGGACAGACCACAACATACATGTTGATGATTCTGTAAAAGTACAGAAAAACGAAGTCTTGGCAACCTTAAAATGGAGTCGGGTCTTACACCTTCAGCTCAGGACAGTAGTCTTCTGTCAGGATGAGGGTGCATGTGGTTGGTCTATCCCAGTTCTGGAATAGGCTCTGAATCTAACATTGTCATCACACTGGCCCTAGGCAATGCGCAAATGGGATTAGGAAAAATTTAAAAAAACAGCATCACAGGTATGCAGTTCGGACACTCCGGGCAGAGGCCACGACGGTACATCCAGCAGTGGACATTCCTGTCTCAACCAAAAGCCTACCTAAGTACGTCACAATTAAATATTGGACCCTCTATTTAAATCAAGTATAACCCGTGGAGCATTACGTTGGGAATCCTTGACATAATGTCTGTAATGTCGGCAGTATGTGCACAATGCAGGATAGTGGGGGTGTGCTCTAGACATGTATGTTTGTACTCGATTCGGGAAGATGATTGCCTTCTGTTTGCTCTAACTATGGTTGTTGAAAAAAAAAAATCATTTTGCACCTTTCTCTGGAAGGTTTTTTCCAACACTAAATAGGGATGGCAGTCCCTAGGCCCATATCTAGACCCCCACCCAAAATGTAAGGAGGGGGGAGGTCTGCCTGGTTTCAGGGCTGCATAGGTGGGAGTGTCTGGTTCGAAGAGGAGGGAGTTTGCCTGGTCCAATGGGAGTCTGCTGCAGGGGACAGTGGGCAGCCTGCTGTTTGAGGGTTGTGATAGACCTGCTCCAAAGGTTCGCTTGCTTCCTTGTCTGAAGGAAGGACGCAGTGGCATATCAAGGGTGCATGGGCCCTAAAGCAAGCAAGGCAAGTAGACCATCTGCCTCCTGGTTTGGTATTCATTTGAGGTACAACTGGGGTTCAGTGGGCCCGAACACCCCTGGACTCGGTGCACCTACACTTGCTGCAGCGGTGAGAACTGCACCTGGACCTGGGAGGGTGCATCTTTTTCACATCTTATTGGAATAAGGGGCGGGGGCTGGGGTCGGATAGGGTGGTATGGCCTGTGGCCCTTTAAAGGACCCTCCTACCCCAGTGTTACAAGCAGCAGTACGTCTAGGGCGCCTTATCGTGACGGCGGGCGTAAATGGGTTAACAGGAGGCCTCGCCAGTCCCCCTATTCCCCCCCCCCCCCTCTCATATCGCTTCACAGGCTCCTGAATTTTTAATAGTCGCTGTTCAATTGTCATTGACCCTGAAGGCAATTCATAAAAACCATTTTAAGTTCCATTCGACGGAGACAATGAAGCACGGACTCCAGAAAATGAGCTTTTCTCTGTTCTCCGGAAAAGTTCATTAACAGAGAAAGCCGGAAAATAAAAAATAAAAAGAGGGCGCGTGACGGATGAGGGAGACGTGATGCTACTGGGGGAGGAGAAGGGACCGAAGAGTGAGGCAGGTGGAGGAAGGGAGGAGATGACCGAACGAGCTCATAAAAGACAGATTGAGCAGAACAGGGAGGGGCGCGGTGCCAGGGTAGAAGCGCGCGCGGTCCTATCCACAAACAAGCTTTAAGAGAAACGATCGGTGTAGCTATTTATAGCACAGAGCATTTGTCCACTGATTAAGAAGATGTTCAGTGTTTAGAAGAACTCTTTAGTGACAGTGCTTAATTTGAGTCGGTGGTTGCAGGTAGGAACCACCAGCACTTATTTTTTCTCAACAGACTTTGACCTTGAGCAAAAGAGTGAAACATACACAAAAGGAGAATGAGAATTAAAGAGAAAGAGGATAAGATAGTAACGAAGGGAGAAATCAGGAGCCTGCAAGAGTGTCGGAGTGTTTGGTGGTGACTAAGCATGGGGTTCTCAACAAGACTACACTGGGGGTGTCATCAAGACTACGCAGCCTTGGCATCCGGTACCCCGACCTTCGATAGTGGCAGCCGCATTCTTCAGAGCAAATCTTTGGGCCCCCGGCACAGTGCTGTGCAGTGCAAGGGTGTGCTGTGCCTTTGGGCAGTGCATCGATGAGTAATACCGTCTGCACTTTTGCGGTGGAAAGGGTAACCGTAAGCGTGGCAATGTCAAGGTCTGCACTACCATCGCCCGAGACTAGTGACATAGGGGGATATTCTCAAGAACGTGTGATAACCATTGCAAAAGTTACTTAACACAACCTTCAACATCCCAGTCTATCGCGGGAAACTTACGTCATGTTCACAACACGGCGGCACCATGTGATAGTCACCAGATAATGCGTCAAATGGCTGCATTAAAATCAATGCCACGCCGCAAAAATGCGAAACACGAACACAAAAAAAGCTGCAATGAGGCCAAGTGCGATACAAAAAGCTGCGACAACCAGCAGCAGGCCTGCAAATCCAACGCGTCTGGCGGGAAAATGCACTATAAAAGCAGAACAAGAAAAACACACCAGAAACAATCCAAAGTGCGCAGCAACATGGATGCACCCTGACCGAGCGCAGAGGCCATCGCGAACCCCACAAGCCCCACAGACCACCAGCAAGGTACAACGGGGTCGGGGAAGGCTAGGGAGAAGAGGTAGAGGAAGATGGGGTGCAGTCCGCAGGAAAACAAGACCAGTGTCACGGAGATGACAGAACACAGCCATCAACTGACCCACAATCAGACTACCTTGAATGCAGACGGAGTGTCGAGGAGGCCAATGGAGGAGGCCAAGAGGCACTGGCATGACGTGAAAACCTAAACCGGGGACCAAGAAGCCGCCAACAGAAACGCAGCAACGGCGACCGGAGGTGAGAGCCATGCGCCACAGGAGGAGCTGGAGGAAATGGAGGCCAGTCATCAGTGAGGAAACGGTGCAGGGAGGTGGGAGTACAGACACAGCTCGAGAGGACCTGACACAACAACAACAGGGTGAGTAACAACCAGAGACTGGGGGACGGCGGGAGATGGGCACAATGGCACACATGCACAAGTAAGTATAGCACACTGCACACCCACAATGACCCAGGATCATGCCCCTCATCCCGTGGCACACTGCAGCACACACACATAGCAATCACAGCACATCCCATGACAATGTGGCACCAAGTGCAACACCAACACTGCAGAACAGGGGACACAACTGGGTCCGCTCATGCGCAGAAACAGGCCAATCACATTTGACAGAGCAGGGAACTGTGAGATGCATATGCACAGGTACAACCTCACATCCGTCATATAGTCCAAATGTCCACTGTCCCCCCTCAAATTGAGAGCACCGCCCAAACAGTCACAATGTACATTGTCACACAGTCTGCATGTCAACAAGAACAATGCGCCAACATACACATCAACACAATGTCAACATGCATCTCCCCTTCAATTGCAGAGGGACAAAAAACACCTCCAGAAGTCAGACCAGACAACCCATCAGTGATGCCGGAGATGACCACCACACCTTCGACACCGACACCCTACAACAGCTCATGGACATCTCTGGCAACCCATCCCCAGGAGCAGGGCAGCCAAACTACATAGAGGAGACCACAGCTCCTGCACAGACCACACAACAGGAAGCACCCTCCACCACGGTTGGCTTCCAACACTTCACAGAGGCACACATCGTATTCCAATGCCAGGTGTCAGAATGCCAAAAGGAGGTGGCCGAACAGGTGCATGTGGGGTCAGAGCTCATGGAAACCGAACTGGACCACATATGTGGGTGTCTAAGTCCCATCAGGGACCACCTACACCCCACAAAGGAGACCCACACTGCGACAGAGACACATGCAGATGGACATACCCAGTACAGAACCACGCCCAGGGGCACACACATATCAGTCACACACCCGCGTTGGCTCTGCGTACGATGGCCCAGTCCACTCCCCTTACGCATTGAGTGGGTGACGACAAAGCTACATGTCCAAGCTCTGACCCGCTGCCTGAGGTGACATGTCTGCATCCGCTGTACACAGCAAAATGTAATGTTATAGGGTCCCGGGCCCTCATGCATACAACAAGATCACAGGGACACATGCATATATCATGTTGAACTGGCTACGGGCACGTGCGCTCGGCCCCTTTATTGGCAGGGCCACATGTACAGTTACGCCTGTGCTGGATGCGAGTGGGTTGAGCCTGCACGGAGTGCTTGGTGCTGGCAACAACTTGATTAGTGGACACCAGTGCAATGGAAACAGAAAGCACCTGCATAACAAAGTCAACTGCTGAGCAACATGGAGGGAGCCGGAGCAAGTACAAAGGTCACCCAACATACAAACAGAAGTGTCCATGAGTTGCAGTACACTGAGGTTGGGGCACTAGAGATGAGCGCGCTCATGTGAAAAAAAAATGTCTAGCATTGTGTCCCTTCAGGTTATTCCTGATGTAGCTGCAGTGGGGGGGTGTCACACCTGCATCATCTTCCTCATCGTCGTCCCTAGTCTCCCACACTGTCTGAGGTCACTTTTTAGGAACTTCGATTTCTGATCGCGATCGAATCGACCCGCCATTTTGTGCTCCGCCGCCATTTTGTGTTGCCATCACTCAGGCAGCACGGCGAGCAAAGTCTATTCTGCTTTTTCTGCAACCTGATGTCGAAATACGCTTTCTGCCTCTATTTACAAAGCTGGTGTTAGGACTGGCCGAGTACACTAATCCCTGTCTGGCTTTCCTAATCCCCGTCTCAACTATCTATTGATTCACACCATTCTTTTCTGACCTTATCTTGTCCCCTGGCCTTCACTGCCTTCTGCTAGCATTCTCTCGTTTCACAACTGTCCTCCAACACACACAAACGTATCTCGCCACCTGTAAGTTAGTTATGAATCTGTTAATGAATTAGCTTGAGGGAGGGGTGACAAACATAGTTGGAGGGGAGGTTTCCCCGAGTCATCTGACACTTTTGTTTTCCAATCTCTCCTATTGGTTCTATCCTGTTTTCCAACTTTCCTTATTGGCTCTTTCTTGTGTGTTCTGGGAGTGCTTTGGGTTAATATGTCTGAACCTTATATAGTATAAAACCCTGTATGCCACAGAGTGAAGTGGCAGTCTCCTGAGAACCTACTTTGTGTACTTCTAGGATAACTGTACTAGCTGCAGCTAAATAAATCTGATCTTCTAACGCCGACAGAGTGTCCCGTGTCTCTGTGTAGCTGAGCAGGAGAACTCCGGAGACTTGGGCGTACCCTGCGCCGCCAGACCCAAAGAGTTCTGGTTCTTCACATTGCTGCATGAGCTCTCCACAGCACATAACCAAAACAGTAATGGACGATGATTCGTGGTGCATTGAGTTCGTGGCACCTGGAGTGCTGAGCAGGGGATCAGGCAGAAGATGGCATCCACAACAGGTGCAAGCAACTCCGTCAGCCTGCCAGTATGACCGTTTCGGCACTGGCAGTTGGAGTTGGTCCTGGCGGTGGTGGCGTGTGCCTCCTGTGGTGATGCGACGTCCGGGCCGGTCAGGACTCGGTTTGACGTGTGAGCCCTGGTGTGCCACAGTTGAGGCCAGAGGCAGTGGACAGCGCAGGGCCACAGACACATGGCATTGATGAGCCCAAGGCCATCGCCTTAGAGGCCATCCAATCTCTTAGAATAAGGGGTCCCGGACCTGACCAGCACAGAGTTAGTGGTCCTGGATGCACAGCAGCAGGCACAGGCACACTGCCACGGGATGGTGACTTGCGGTGCACAGAGGTAGGGCCACGCGGACTGGGCGGGTCCTCATCGATATCCGAGGTGAATGTGGCGAAGGGTTGCAGGAGACAGTGGAAGGTGTCCTCCAGGGCATGATGCAGAGGTCTGATGTTATCAGAAAGCAGCAAATGGAGGAGTGTAAAGCGACAGCCTCATTGCCACCACCAATCTGGTATCAGCCACATGAGGATGAAACCTACCATCTAGTCCATAAACTCAGACGCCACCAATGTATGACCAGAGAGTGTCCATGAATGTCGGAGCACAGACTTAGAGGTACCGGGGCTGGGAGGGGATGTAGTCTGCGATGATGCCGGTACACTGATATAAACTCCGCCATTGCTAAATCAAGACTCTGTGACCTACTGGACTGCAGTGTAGGCCGGAGGCAGTGGTCAGCAGTGGCCCACAGCCACGTGTCGTTGGCTCGCGATGCACAGTTAGTGACACCAGTGCAGTTGTCGGTAGTGTTCGAACACCTCCGTAACGATGATCCTTTTTTCTGCCCAAATGCAACGCGTCATCCTCTTATGCCTCTCCTTGCGTGCAATGATATATACTCTGCCTTTGAATTATCGATGTTCAGTTCAATTCTGTGACCTATTCGAGCGCAGCGTAGGCCGAGAGCAGTAGTCTGCGTGGGCCCACAGAATCTTGCAGCTGTGATGTAACACTAAGACCTGTTGGCACCACATCGAAGGGTGTATAGTGACATACACTCAGCCATGATTCATGTGCTCTGCCATGATGTAATCAAGACTCAGTTCCAAAAGTGCGACCTAGTTGGCCGCAGTGTCGGCCCGAGGCAGCGGTCAGCAGGACTGGTTCGGGGACCAGCGTTTCGGGGTGCAGCAGACGCACAGGATTGCTGGCAACTCCGCTCACGGCGTCAGCCTCACGGCAGGGTGAGAGGCCCCGCCCTGGCAGAGACATTGGGCATTCCGGAAGAGGACCACGCCCAGAGTTACATGCCTTTTATTCACACCCATACGCTCGCCTGGCAGACGCCGGGCCAGCCCACTCCGCTCACGCTTACAGGGGGGACGTAACAAGCTACATTTCCGCGACCTTCCCCCCTGCCTCGAGTGACATGGTTGCGTCCACTGTCCACTACACTCCAAACACCAGCGGTGTGTGTCGACATGGATATGTGGGTGGTCTGCATACTGCAGTCCGGCCATCGCTTCCATGCCACACTTGGCATTGTGTACAGTCTCATTCATCTGTCACTTGCCTCCTTCGCACATGCCTGGTCCCCACCTCTTCTGACATTCTGCTATTGTGTGGCCAAGGTGCCATGCCGTTGATGGCTAATGTACATGGCTGGCCTAGGTTCCCACAGTGAGTTGTGCTGTTGTGTCTCTGGTGGGTGTGCATGTTGTATGTGACCGTGTGACGTGTGCATTTCCTGTGTTGTGTGTTGCATGATTGTAGAGTTGAGGTGTGTGGTGTGTGCATTTGGTATTGGCCAACGAGCAGTGCATTTCCGTGGGTGCCATCCTGATGGCGCAGCTTGATGATGGACTGTCGGAAGGTGTAGGAATCATGCACACTGCCTGGGTGGTTTGCGGCAGTGTTGGCGGAGATTCCTAGGTGGTTCACTATTGCCTGGACATTGGTGGGATACGTGCACTTTCTGTTGCGCTTATTGTGTGCAGTGTTGCCAGGGGGCACAAGTAGGACACGTGTGTAGTCAATTGCCCCTTGACACGTGCGGGAAGCCAGCTGTGGCGTACATGCCTTGCTTGGTCTCCGGCTGTTCCTGCGCAGTGTGTAGGAAGTATAGATAGTAGGATACCAAGCTGATGGGGTCATCCATGACCGTTGTAAGGGACTTGGATTGCCCTGGCATGTTTGACTCCTCCGTCTCAGGCGGATTTTTGTTGGAGGGTACCAGAGGCCAGCACCTGCAGCACGGCCAGCAGCTTTGTCTGTGGTGGGATGTTGGTTGTCTGCTGTGTTGGTACCGTCAGACTGTGAGCAATGGTGGTCAGGATGCGGAGGAGGGTTGTCCCTTTGGGCATGTAGTGGGCACTGACATTCTCTGGTGTTGGGTCTGTGAGTTTGGTGCATTTTCGGAGGGTCGCTGTCTTTGTGCGCGCTGCCTCAGTGTTGGTCCGGGGGGGGGTGTCCGGGGGGGTGGTCCTGGGGGTGGTGGCGGTGAGTGTTGTGGCCCTCTTGGCTATCTGGCCCTCATGTTCAGTGGCTCCATGGCATATTTTACTCTTCAGGTGTGGCTCTGGGCTGGGCTCCCTTTTGTAGTGCAGGCTGCCGTCTGACTTTACACCAGGTCAGAGCAGGTGTTAGTTTCCTGCTGCTAATGCGCCTTATCGCCTATTTTGGGATGCTATCGTTAAACTGGCTGGTCGTTGAGAAGGTTGTGGAGTGGTGTTGTCGCGGGTTTTTGCTTGGGAATGCCTACTCTGCATCTCATTAGCGATAGTTGCCGGGGTCATCTGCGGCGATGTTTTTTGCGGCTGCTATGGGCTGTTAGCACCAGCTTGCGAATGGGGTGTTAAATTTATCGCGACTTTGGCTGCGACAAAGTGCCGTTAACTCGGCGATAGCTCCTTGAGAATATGCCCCATAGCGTGCAGTTTCTCGGCGGACAGTGTCTGGGTGGGCAGTGACACAGGGTGTGAAGTGTTTGGGTGAGTAGAGTAAGGATCAGCAGAATTTGTGGGCAGAGTCTAGGGGGTATATTTACAACAGAATGGCTAAGCTTGGTGTTACACAAACGCAGCACTCCAACATTTTGTAAACACAGAGATGTGTCGTATTTACAATAATACGGCGCACCTCTGCATTTCCCCTAGCGCTGGTGCTAAATTTAGCTGCCTAGCGCCAACACAGGCACCCTTGCACCATAGTGCAAGGGTGTCTGCATTGCAGGGAATGATTGCTCACGTGCAGGAAGGTGTCCCTTCCTGCAACTGAACAATCATTAATAGTGATTTGCTCTTTCTGCAGCACACATAGAAACAGCAAAAACGAGGAGAAATTAATCATTTTTTACTCGTTGCACCGGTTTAAGACCAGGTTTTCCCTGGTATAATTTTTGGAGGTGCCCCTATTTACGGCAGCATTGTAAATAGGGGACAGTGTCAAAAAGCAATGGGTGTTGCGGCCGAACGCCCACTGCAACACCCATTGCCTGCCCCTTTCACGCTAAGTGCTGCGTGAATAGAGGCATTATTGATAATGTAGCATTAAGCCACGTTAAATGGTTTAACGCCACATTGTAAATAAGGCAATGGGGTTATCACCACCAGAACGTCAAAAAACAGTGGCGTTCCGGTGGCAGGACTCTCCAGGTTTCACATATCTGTAAAGTTAGTTAAGAGGGTGGAATAGCCTGAAACTGTGCCTTCCAGTTGCCCGCAAGGTCCGACAGTCTTTTCATGCTTTATGGGCTTGTCCTGCTGATGATGAAGGATCCAATAGTGATTTATAAGTCACCAGTGTCTGGGTGGACCGTGCCAGCATGGGCAGTGCCAATCTATGTTGTGTCAGTAGGGTCAGGGCGGCTGGTGCCACGGTCTGTGATGTCAGTAGGCAGAGACAAGGTCAATTGTCACTGTTTGGGTGGGAAGTGGCAACATGAGTAGGGTCAGAATCTATAGGATCGGGGTAGGCAAAGGTCTGCATTGTCGGTGGGTAATAACAAAATATACAATTTCAGAGGGGGCAGGGCTAGTGTGTAACAAGGGGTGTTTGTTTGTGCACACCTGTGTGAATGAATGTCTGCTGTAGCAGTGCACGATTGTGTGTTCCTCTTTCAGTATGCTTGTTAACGTGTCAATGATTATCGTTACACATTACACACATTAGTAAAGTCAGACCTATTGGCTCTGTCAATGAGTTATATTTTACTATCAGAAACTGTTTTCTTCTTAAGGCACTGTGCTTTGAAAAGAACCTGACTGGAATAACATTAAACACCCTTTGTTAAGAAAAAATGCAATTTAATCATGCATGAAATAGATTTATTGTAGAACTTTCCTGAGGCAATAGGCACAGCATTGTAGGGCACACTTTCATTTAGGATGACATTGTGGATGTTTATGAGGTGGATACACACAGGGAGCAACATCCATCCCCATCAATCCCTAACTATAATGCAATGAAATGATGAGAAAATAAAAGAAGCACATACGTGTACTCTTAAAGGGAAACCAACAACAGAGCCAAAATTGAGGGAATGGGAATCGGCAGTACAGCTATGGTAAAAAGTCGAGGAACAGGAAAAATCAGATAGAAGAAAGGGGTAATAGGACAGGAGACAGGGGGTGGGGGCAGGAAAGCAAGGCAACAAGGACACAAAGGTGAGACGAAGAGGAGGGAACAAATGTAGCCGGGAGGGAAGAAAGGGGAGAAGGAGCTAATCAGAAATCACGGGAGGCAGAGTGAGCGATGGCTAGCCACACAGGGAGAGTGAATGGGAAGAAAAGAGTGACGCAGTGTGTAACACAATTGGGACATAGAGAAGGTGTCTCATAACCGAGGGTGTGTGTCTCCTCAGTTTAAATAATGAATATTATATCAGAACTATGAAGGTAGTTTTATTTGGGGTTTATGGCAGGATGCCTTATGGACACCATACCTCTTCAAACTTCAATTCATTTACTCAGCAAAACTGAGGGACATTGAATGAATCTGCTTATTTTTGCACATCTCTAGGCACTTTGGCATAGGTGTCCATGGGACCCTGATGAACGTCCTGAGTCACCGTGTTGGCTTTGACAGGTCTGGGCTGACTTTATGTCAGCCCTTCCAGGCAGGTCAAAGGCATTTTGCTATTTTTTTCAGCTGGATGCAGTTCCAAAGCCGGCTGCGGGGGTTCGAAAATGGTTCACCTGGTCTCTCATGCTTTTTGATGTGTATTTGGAGCCACATAAGACATCTCATACCTAGGCATCTCATATATTTATCATTTAGCTGATGTACCTTGGTTTTCATATCTGAAGAACATATGAGTGGAAACTGATATTTTCCACCAGACTCAGAAATGATGGGTGTCCATGCCCATTTCGGATGTAAGCACTACCCTCAAACCTACCATCTTCTAGCTCAAGCCTCACTGTGATCTTTCCTGACTGAGGCCTTGCCTTCAATGACCCTACTGATGAAGGCACTTGGGAGTGCGCCTGTGTAAAGGGCTGTTGCAGGGAACAGGGTCCAGTAGGGGCCCTCACTCCCTCCAAGATCTCTCCTCTTCTTCCCAGGGTACACTGGTCTTGGAAAGCAGGCAGGCACTAGTGCTCCAGGCTCTAGGGCAAGTGGCCTTGGATGTCCCTGGGTGATGCCCCTTCTCCCAGCTGGGAGAACGGTAAGGCTTAGCCCTCAGTCCTGTTTACAAGTTGAAGTCTTGTTGAGTTTGATCTAGAGCCCAACCAGCTGCCAGGCAGTTGACAGATTTTAGGGACCTTGAGCTCCCCTTTTATAGTCCACTTCCAGACAAAATGTGATTTGTTGTCTGAGTCTTTAAAGTTTGTGTTCCTCTGTAGTGCCCTTTCTCCAAAAAGCAATTTGTGACAGCAGGGGAGACTCCAAATCTGATTGCCCCACAACACAAGCCATGGGAGTAATGAGGTTCACACCTGGACATCAGACACAGTGATATGTGCATCAAAGGGTTATCAAAGGGCCCCATCCCTATTTTTCACAATTCTCATATCACACCCATCTCCTTCCTAAGATGTGCTTAGGCCCCTTTGCAGTGACCTCTCTCAGAATAAAAGAGAACCATTTGTAGGATACTGTAGAGCCTGGCTCTTCCTTCCTCCATGGTCCCCCCAGTTCTTGGGAAAGCAGCAATGCACAAATCTATCTGGGGGGAATCCTCTGCCTCCCATACTCCTCCAGTCAGCCCTGTGTCTGCCAAAATAGAACCCAGAGTCTTCCATATATTGTACCTCACAGGCACACATACACCCAGCATACGCATAAAACCACATGCACGCTCCAAAGGACTGCATGGTAGCTTTATATGAGCAGGCCTGTAGGCCTGTGCATGCCTACTGATTACCACTTGGTATGCAGTCACACCATGCTCTTCACTCCTGGTAAGGATCGTAGCCTCACACCATTATGAGTGCAGCACTTTTGGCACTGCTTGCGCTCCAACAAGACCACAATCCTTGAGACAGACCTATGTAATGGCGCACACACATGATCCGTGTTCGCCTATGACTGAACAAATCAGCACAAATGATCTCGACATCGATGTAACTGGGCACTTGGAGCAAGGATGCATGTCCGTCACCATGCACAGAACTTTTCCATCCCAACAAATGTTTATCGCATGTGGTAAATACCCCACTCATTCTAACAAACTTGTAATGAGGGCTTTCGGGAAACCTACCTACCCCAGACATTTATGAAAACTAGACACCCAGATGAGTCCAGAGATGTGTGACTTGCATGTATCCCACTACATATTCCTACCCAGAATGCTCTGCAAATGTCGAAACTTGATTAAATCCCACAGATAGTACTCATATTTTGGTGAGGGAAAGTTCTGGAATCTACAGGGATCCACAAAATTCCTTCCACCCAGAGCTCCTGAAAGAACAGTATGCCACTAACGTGACTGAGCCTGTCTCCCGTGACAGGAAAGAAGCCAAAGCACCATGTGGAGACATCAAGATTTGGTCTTCTAATCTGACCCATTCTGGTAATGTCGGTTGCTGCTATAGTTGGCTACCACCCTGGGAAACCTGCTAAGCCTAGACATTTCTGAGAACTAGATACTCAGGGAAGTCCAGGGTAGTGTGACTTGCCTGGATCCCAACATGTTTTCCTACCTAGCATGCCTTACAGATATCAAACTTTTGCTAACTTCATGCATTTGTCTCACAATTCTGTGGACGAAAGACTCGGAATAAGTAGGGATTCACAAAATTCCTACCACCCACCTTTCCCACAGTTCTCTCAATAAAATCTGTACCCTACTTGTTTGACTGGGCATATCACTGATAAGAGGAAAGTCCCACAAAGTGCAACGTGGAGACATTAAGAGTTTGTTTTGCACATTGACTCATTCTGGCAATTTTAGCTTGCCCTGGTATTTGTTATGTTATGTTAAATCCATTTGTACCGCGCACAGATACTCAGCAGAGTGTCCCGGCGCAAACTCAAGGAAAGGAACCACTGACCGGAGCACTATTCAAACAGGAACGTTTATAGCTTTTTTTTAAAGATCAAAGAGTCATGAATGCTGCGTAGAGTCAGGGGTAAAGCATTCCATGCCTAAGTAGCTTTGTGCACGAAGGAGCTACCGCTCAGCCTCTGGCGTTTGAATCTAGGGGTCAGCATCAGTATCTGAGAAGATGACCACAGCTCTCTCGCCGGTTTATAAAAAACAGACCTCTTCTGGAGGTAGGAAGGACACTGACCATATAGAGCCCTATGGGCGATCACCAGAGTTTTGAATTTAATTTGTGCCTCCACCAGAAGCCAATGCAAAGAGCGTAAGTAGGCGCGCACACTACACCTGTGAGATTTACCCAGCAGGAGTCTAGCAGCCGCGTTCTGAACGACCTGCAATATGTTCGGGAGGTAGCCAGGGAGGCCGGCATAAAGTGCATTGGCATAATCCAAGCGAGACAGAATTAAAGCACGGACCACCGTTTCTTTGGCAGGTCTAGAGAGAAAAGGCAAGAACTTCCTCAAGGCTTTTAATGTGCTGAAACAAGACCCTGCCAGCTTTTTGACCTGAATGGAGAAGGACAGATTCTCATTGTACCAGACCCCCAAAGGCCATAGCATCTCTCCATTTCTCTATTTGGATTTAGGCTTAGCCAGCAGCGAGGAAAAACTACCAACCCCAAAGTGCCCTGCAGACTTCAAACTTTGCCTAAAATCAGGTGTTTTCCCCTCATTTCTGTAAGGGAAAGTTCTGGAATCTACGGCAAACGTTCTACTGCCCAGTGTTCCCATATTTCCCCTGAAAAAATTGTACCAGACTTGTGGGTGGGTCTATTACCCGCAAAAGTAACCAGACAAAACTTGAAGTCAATATGTATCAATTATGTATTCACATGTTTACAGTTGTAGTTCATTCCTATGACGTGCGTTTGGTCCACCTTCACATGGGGAAAACGTTGTAATCTGGGGATGTGTGGGCATGCAGGTTGGGAAGACTGTTATCATTGTATGTAAGTGCCCAAGTTTTCTGCAACAAAAATATGAAACTAATTGTCTTTTTAACATACTTTTATGTTTACAGGGCATTCTGGGTAGGTCCGTGCGAAATTTAAATTACACCAGCACAATTCGTGTACTTTCAGAAATTTTATGCTACACTTGTGTAAAATTCCTCAAATTACGCCAATATGCCACGACACATAATTAGGAAAAGCATGTGGCAAAATAACATGAATGGCCACAATGTGAGCAGCTGTTGCTCAAGCCACAAGTGTTTTTTGCACTATATTTTTAGCTGCAAAAGGCGCCCTTCGCACGAGGATGCATTTCACATCAAAATCTAGCATTAAATGATGGATTTGCATTTTGTGCAATTACGTATAAATTCACAAAATGTTCCTGAAATGTTCTGTAGTTTATCTAAAAGCAAATCATGCGAATGTCGCAAACCTATAATTCTGAGTAAGAAACCATGCTGAGATCACCACTTGTAGAGGTGTGGACTTAAAAACGGTTTGAGAGGATCCTGGCTATTAAGGAGGAAGACAAAGGCCATTGTGACAACAATATTGCTTTTTTATCTTTAAACAATAATAATTTCCCATTGATGGCTGTATGCCAGATTATCGTGAACAACAATATCAACTGGCATGACTATCATTTCAAAAATATCCTTTACCAAAATATTACATCTCTACACTTATATGTAAATGACAAAAATGTGTGTCAAAAATATAGTAAAAGAGAGTATCAGCAAAAAAAGGCAAAAATATTGTTTTTTAATAAATAGTTATTAGCAATAAGTAATAATGTAAAATATAAACGTAGTAAAATGTAATTAACTTTAAATTCATTATTTTTATTGACTTATATAACATATATACTTATACAAATTAAAAATTTCATATTTTTCAAAACAGTACATTTAAAATATGTGGCAAAAATAAAGTGAATAAATTAATCAATCAGGGAATTTTAAGTGCGCTACTCACCCGTGAGGGTCTCCAGGTGCTGAGGGGGCGGGGGGTCCGTAGATCATTCTAGCCAAAGAGCCAGGTCTTGAGGGTCTTTCTGAAGGTGTTCAGGGAGGGGGCTCGTCTGATGTTTGCCAGTAGCTCGTTCCAGGTCTTGGCTGCAATGTGATAGGAGGATATTCCGCCTGCCCTTGCTCTGTGGATGCGAGGGGTTTCAGCCAGTGAGAGGTTGGAGGATCGGAGGTTTATTTTGGGTACGTGGAAGTTGAGTCTGTCGTTGAGGTATTTGGGTCCGTTGTTGTGTAAGCATTTGTAAGCGTGAGTGAGGATTTTGAAGGTGACTCTTTTCTCCACGGGTAGCCAGTGGAGTCTTCGTAGGTGCTGGGTGATGTGTTTGTGCCGGGGGATTCCGAGGACGAGTCTGGCGGCAGTGTTCTGTATTGTCTGGAGTTTGCAGAGTAGGGATTTGTTAATGCCTTCGTGGAGTGCGTTTCCGTAGTCCAGTCTGCTGTTGATGAGTGCGTGGGTGACTGTATTCCTTGACTCAGGGGGGATCCACTTGAAGGTCTTGCGGAGGATGCGGAGGGTGTTGAAGCAGCTGGAGGTGACGGCGTTGAGTGATGAGTCGAGTACGATGCCAAGGTTCTTGGTGTGGTCTGAGGGGGTAGGTGGGCTTCCGTGGGCAGTTGGTCACCATGTACTGTCCCATGCTGATGCGGTGGTACCAAGGACGAGGACTTCTGTCTTTTCGGCATTGAGCTTTAGGCAGCTGTTGGTCATCCAGACTGCGATGTCTTGCATTCCTTCCTGGAAGTTGAGTTTGGCAGTGGTGGGATCTTTGGTGAGGGAGAGGATGAGTTGGGTGCCGTCAGCGTAGGATATGATGTTAAAGCCATGGAGTTGGACAATGGCTGCGAGGGGGGCCATGTAGATGTTGAAGAGGGTTGGGCTCAGTGATGATCCCTGTGGGACTCCGCAGGTGATTTTCATGGGGTCGTAGAGGAAGGATGGCAGTGTGATCCTTTGGCTTTTTCCAGTGAGGAATGATCGGATCCAGTCCAGGGCTGTTCCTTGTATGCCTGCGTCGTGTAGTCTGGTGGCTAGAGTGCAGTGGGAGACGGTGTCGAAAGCCACTGATAGGTCGAGTAGGATGAGGGCTGCGGAGTGGCCTTGGTCGAGGAGGGTGCGGATGTTGTCTGTGGCGGCGAGCAGGGAGGTCTCTGTGCTGTGGTTGCTTCGGAATCCTAACTGGGATGGGTCGAGGATGGCCTTTTCTTCGATGAGTCGTGTTAGTTCCCAGTTGACTGTTTTCTCAGCGACCTTGGCCGCGAAGGGGAGGAACGAGATGGGCCGATAGTTTTTTAGGTCGGTGGGGTCAGCTGTGGGTTTCTTGAGCAGGGGCCTGACTGCTGGGAAGGTGCCTGTATTGAAGGTGGTGTTGATGGTGCGTTGAAGTTTGGGTGCGATGGCTGCAGTGGCTCTGTGGTAGATGTGAGGGGGCAGGGGTCTGTGGGGGCCCCCGAGTGAATGCCTTTCATGGTCGAGGCAGTGTCATCGGCCGTGATCGGTATCCAGTTGGAGATGGTGGTCTGTCTGGTGTCTGTGGGGGGCGGAGGGCGGAGGGCCATCTGTGGCGCCTGGTGGATGGTTGACGAAGTTGTCGTAGAGGTTTTTGATTTTGAGGTGGAAGTAGGATCCAAGTGTCGCAGAGGTCTTGGGATGGGTGATGTCTGTGGCTTCGCTGCGTGGGTTGGTGAATTCTTGAATGACACTGAAAAGTTCTTTGGAGTTGGTGGAGTTGGCGAGGATTTTGTTGTGGATGAAGTTCCTCTTGGTGGCTCTGATTTCGTTGTGGTAGTCTGTCATAGCGTCCTTGTAGGTGGTGTGGGTTTCGGTTGTCTTGGTGTTTCTCCAGTTCTTCTCCAGGTGTCTGCAGGTGCGCCTAGCTTCTTGGAGGGCGGTGGTGAACCAGGCGGCTTTCCTGTGGCGTTGTCTGTCGGGGTGCATAGTGGGGCGAGTTCATCTGCGCAGTTGGTGATCCAGGTGTGGAGTTCTCTGGCTGCATTATTTCCGATGGATGACCAGGTGTGATTGTCTCGGGTGAAGGTGGACTTGAGTTGCTCGTCGGTAACCTTGCTCCAGTTCCTTTGTGGAGGGCGTGGGGCTGGTTTGGATGTCTTGGGTTTGTCGACGGCGAAGTGTAGGCAGTGGTGGTCGGTCCATGGCGGTTGCCTTGTGTGGCTGAAATAGACATTGTTTCCTGCCGCAAAGATGGGATAGAGGGTGTGTCCTGCTCTGTTGGTGGTGCTGTTGACTAGTTGTTTAAGTAAGATGCTGGCAAGGTTGTCACAAAGGGTGGTGGAGTTGGGGTCGTTGGGGTTGGAAGTTCAGGTCTGCAATGAGTATGTAGTTCGTTGAGGTGATGGCATGGGGTGCGATGAAGTCAGTGATGGTGGTGGCGAAGGGGGTCTGAGGGCCGGGGTGTCTGTAGGCGAGGGTTCCTTGGAGTGTGGTTTTGGGGGTGGTCTGGATCTGGAAGTGCAGGTGTTTGGCGGAGGTGAAGGTTTCTCTGGAGGTGTCGAGGCGGAGGATGCTTCTGTGGATGACAGCGAGGCCCCCTCCGGGGTGGTTGTGACGGTCTTGCCTCTGGATCTTGTATCCGTCCGGGATGGCGTGTTGATGTTAGGGGCGGAGGATGCGTTGGTCTAGGTCTCTGTGAAGAAGGCGATGTCGGGCAAGAGGGAGTCGAGTAGGTTCCAGATTTCAATGGCGTGTTTGTGTACGGAGCGTATATTTAGGAGGATGCATTTTAGGATGTCGCCGGTGTTGGAGGCCGGGGTGTCAGTAAGGGTCTGTCGGCAGTGGAGGCAGGAGAACTGGCCGTGGGTCGCGGTCAGGTCGCAGACAGGCACAGACGGGCTTGCCTTTGGCGCGCCTTAGGTGTCCGGCATTAATAGGGGAGGTGGGAGGGGCAGAGCTGGGAGGCTGGAGATGGCGGAGGGAAGAGGTCGCAGGGGCAGCAGAGGTGGGTGGGGGAGCGGGAAGCAGGGGAAAAAGGGCAGAACGGCACGCACAATAACAAGCACAATAATAAGACCAGGCACAATAAACAGCGCACAATAATGGGAAAAGCAGGCAAAGAAACAAGGCACAAGAATATGAAAAACCAGGCAAACAACTAGGCACAATAATGGGAAGCAGGAGAAGCAGCGAGGCAACGAGGCACAACAGCGGGAGCAACCTAGGCAGGAGCCATGGTTCGAACCCCTACCTGCACTGCGTTCTGCCTGGGCAGAGGTTCAGCATGGCAGCCGGACAACTATATTACATACACATATACAACATAGTAAAAATATTAAAATTAAAGTATAAAAAATATCTATGATTAAACGTTAAATAGACAAAATAAATATATGTCTATTATTGTTTAATGAACAATATTTAAACAAACAAAAATACATGAATATCAGCAACTAAAAAATGAAGAGGTAAAAACATATTATAAAAAACATGTATAACAAATAATAAAGTGAGTAAGGCCCTAAAGAAATAAGATCACATTACCCTCATCCTGATGGAACTCTATTGATTCCCCTCGCTGGTCTGCACCATCTTCAAAATCAGCTGCTTCATATGCAAAGTCATTATGACCAGAGCCCTGGTTTATCTTCCAGACAAGCTCTCCATCTCTGGTGGTTCTTGGCAAGCCCGCAGCCAGCATACCATTAGACTGCAGACTAAGAAGTGCGCAGAAGAGGCTTTTTCTATCTATGCTCTGAGCCTCTAAAACAACATCCCCACTTTTAGCGGGGCTGCCCCAACCGTGCTCCAGTTTAGGAAAGAGTTGAAGACTCACCTCTATAGAGACCTTCACATCACAATGCATCAACAGTCCACAAACCAGCTACCTCTCCTTTCACTTGTTAACATTATGCTTGCATTTGACCCTGTACAGAGCTCTATTGACTTTTGACTCGATTCAGTTTATACAAATACCTCAAAGGTGTAGACAAGACTAAGCGGGCGTGGTAGTTGCCCTTGACAGTGGGGCTCTTCAGAAACATTTTAAGACACCAACACTTTTTTAACAAACTAAACAAAAAGAGTGATCTTTGGCATCCGTGGTTAGAAGTTCCTCTCCTGGCCATGTGACTTAGCATTATGCCATACAAAATATTTTATTTATTTCTTAGATAAGAAGATATGCAATTAAATCCTGGGCTTTAGCCAATCATTGTATTATTCTGTTTTGATTGAATACTTGTGAGGAGCCGCTTTTGCAGCTTATCTACTATTAGGGCAGTCAAAGACTTTAAAAAAAGCGAAAGTATTGTCAGGTGCCAGACCCTCTAAAGCTAGCTGCATTCAGTGATAAACATTGTCTGAAACCTGGGTGGTGCCCATGAAAGCACCTTTTTCAGGAGAAAGTCTGTGTGCCGCACCTCCTTGTATGGTCCTCCAGGCGCTCTAGCAGAGAGGGGCCCCAAACACGCCCCCTGCTAGAAAGTTGCTTTCAAGAGCACTGTCAGGGCCTGCCATTGGAATTCACTTTATGGAATTACAATTAAGGTAATTACATCGTCCGGCCCCTGACAGTGCTTCATGTCTCTAGAATTCCTTTTTCTGTTCATTTCTCACTGCACAAAATAATGAATTCTTGTTCTGAAGAGCCTTTTTCCTGCATTCCACCCTTTGTCAATTCGAGGCAGCTGTGTGCGATCACAGAGGAAACAGCGGGACTGTCTATAGTTTTTACATCCCCTTACCGCGGATTCAACAAAAAAAAATGGTTTCACCCACCACTAACTGCCGTAATCAGTTTAATTACTACACATCAAAATTACAGCTGGCCCATGTCATAGCCTTCGCTGTTTTTGTCTCTCTGGATTTCCAACCTCTGGTATTGACCTCCCTTCTAAATAATTCCACCAACCGATCGTGCCCAATTTGGCAGACGTCTTAGCCCCCCTCCCATTGATTCCACGCCCCTTCCCCTTCCCAGCCCAGGGTGCCATCATTCTGGTGACGTCCACTTGCCGATCCACAGAAGCTGCCATCTTACAGTGAGCGTGCACTTCACTCAGAGGCCGAAATTTTGTCAAGGATCTGCACACTTCACGAAAGCTTCCATTTTGAAGGTGTTCATGCACTGGGGAATGATGGGAAACAGCCATTACAACACTGCTGTTTCTATTCATGGCATTACAAAGCAAGCGTTACAACGCATTTGTTGTAACAATGCGTTGACTTTACTACACATTTTTTTACAACATATACGAACCACGAGGAGAGAGGAAAGGGGGGATGGGCCTGGGGCGGGGTTTCTATTTTAGAGGCTGAGGGCCCAGGTGGTCATGCAGGGGTAGTGTTTTAGGGTAGGGGAAAGACTGGAGGCCGGGAGGGGAGGGGTCGTGCAGGAGTACTGTTTTAGGGTTTAGGGTAAGGCAAGGGCTAGTAGCTGGCGGGGTGGGTTCATGCAGGGGTAGTGTTTTAGGGTTTAGGATAGGGCAAGTGCTGGGCGGTCGTGCAGGAGCAGTGTTTTAGGGTTTAGGGTAGGGCAAGGGCTGGAGGCCATTGTGAGAAGGGGTCATGAAGGGGTAGGTTTTTAGGGTTTAGGGCAGGGGGAGGGTATTTTTTTTAAGGGATGGGGGTTGAGGGTGGGGTGTGTCAGGGACCGGGAAGAGGGATTAAAGTAGGGGTCAGGGATTCCTTTACCAAGCATATGCTTTTTTCAAACATGCTTCTACAACGAATTTCGATGTGAAGGCATGCATGGTAAACGTATATTCGTTATAAAAATATGCGTGGTAAAGTTTTGTGATGTAATGGCATTCACGTTGTAATGCATGCGTTGTAAAGGCATGTGTTAAAACGGAATGCGATGTAATGTCATACATTCTGGAATGATACTTTCCCTATGTGATGAATGTTTAGTGTTTGATTGTGTGATTTAGGGTAACATATATGGAATTTTATGTTTTTTGTGGCTCATGTAACATTGGGTTTTATGAGAAGGAACCTTAAAACACTGTCATTCAATAGTGCAATCTTATATTTTGGGGTATGAAGTCATGGCACGGATTTACTAAACGTTCATGCAAAGCAATGCAGAAACAGAATTTGCTGCACTGTGTTGCATGAAAGGGAGAGGAGAAAGGAGTTGTATTACTAAGATAAGGCGTGCTTCTGCTCTCTCGTAGCTCTGGCTGCCTAGCACCAGCTCATCACATTGCAGGGATGCTGGCTTTGTGGTCAGGATAGTTTTTGAGCAGGAAGGGGCACTTTCATGACAAAAACCATACTTAGAGGTGTATTCCTCTTTGCATCTGTGCTGTAGAATACAGCAGACATGCAAAGAGGAAGTAACAAGGAGAAACAAAGGTACTTCTCCTTGTTATGCCAACCTTGCTACCCAAGGTCCATGAGCAAACCCATATTTACAGCCTTTAATAAATCAGGGTTTGCATCAAAATCCATGGGTGGATGTACAGGAATGCCCATGCTCCAACGATGGAACGTCTGCCCGACATAAGGTAACGCAAGGCATCGCTAGGCACCGAGTTGCGTTTCATAGTTTTTTTCTTTTTTTACAAAGCCATGCAGCGCCATGCAAATCAGTCTTTGCATGGCTTAGTAAATCCCAAAATACCTTTTGTGTTGTGGCTGCATCAAAAAAATTATGCAACCCCAATGTAAATGTTAGTAAATCTGGGCCAATTGTTTGTGTAACAAGCATTTACAATGCAATGGTCTCGGCATTGGTAAAGTTAGAGCTATTGGCATTGCTCATGACATTATTTTTGTTTATGTTTTTGTTTTTAAAACATTTAAAGAAACTGCATTGTTATTTACAATGTCAATAGCTTAATCACTCTCAAATGCGAGACCTATTGCATTTGCACCCACACACAGAGCCACCTACACACACACTGACTAAGCTATTGACATTGTAAACAACAATGCCGTTTCTCTACATGTTTTAAAAACAAAAACATAAACAAAAATAATGTCATGAGCAATGCCAATACCTCTAACTTTAACAATGCCGAGACCGTTGCATTGTAAATGCTTGTTTCATAATTATTCTGTTAAATTGGCAATATATAAATATGTTTAAACATATTTAAATATTGCAGTCAAGTTCTGTTACCCTTTTTACACACATTCACAGTCAGGATATAAATGACAAAAGATGTTAGTGATGGCCATTAGAAAGTAGTTTACTGCCACTCATTTTTATCGCTTAAAACAAAGCATGGTACTTCTCCTATCCACAGTCTGGCGCCCCTCCCCCCTGAGATCGCTTAAGGCACCCCCAGGTGGGCTCGCCCCCCGGTTTGAAGACCTCTTCTATAATGAGCACTGAATCAAGTGGACTACGGGTCGCATGCATACAACTGCAGCAGATACTCCACCTCCTGAGAAATTTTATTGGCGGTAGTACATAACATGCAGATGACACAGTTTTTTTGATATGCTCAACTCGCCAATCTATTTACAAACTGCTTTTACCAAGGCTTCTTTACACAACATGAAACATATTGATGGGCTTGAAGTGTTTACTTTTCAGATTGTCTTCCGCCCTTCCAGTGACATCCCTATGCCAGGTGCAGAGCCGAGATAGCATCACAAACCTTCTCTGTGGTCGCCCCTTTGATGACTCTATGTCTAACTACAATCAGATGCTCGACTGCCACCTAAAGACATTATTAATGGCCTGAAACAGAAGGATAGTTGCCTTTAATGCCCCTTTTTCCCATGCCCGGTCGTGTGAGATGGACGGACCTGAAGCATATGAAAGGTTCAGAAGGATGTGCTTTTTGCTCCACCAGTGCTGCTCGTTCCAGGTGAAATTTGAGAAGGCACTGCTAGGGAGCCCCTGATCCCACAACTGGCCCGAGAATGCACAAATTCAAGGGATGTGTCACTCCTCCACTGCCCCCTCATGATCGTCACTTGACAGGATAGAAGGGAACCGCACACTATTTCCTAATCATGGCACTCCCCTCCCCTCCCTAACCAGGACGGAAGGCAGCCAAAGGATCCTCTCTTTCAAAACTGGGCACAAATATCGCACAACAATTTCAAACAGTTAGCTAAACTCAACACTTCCCAAACGTTACACAAAAAACCCTCCACACACTCTGCATAGGAACAAGAAACTACTCGTACCTGCCAGCGCTCGAGCTAGCAGCCAGAAAGTCAGGTTTGCCGAGTGACCACACACAGCAACAGGCATTTGCAATGCTATCAGTCTTGCATTTGCTTGAGCTATTGGCGTTGTAAAAGGGCTTGATGCTTTGGAGTGTGGATGGAAAAGAGTTAAGTATTGAAGAGGGCGTGTTCGCAGAAGGCAGTGGTTAGATGGGGACCAGCCATCAGTAACTGTCAGTGGTGGACCGAGGTGCAGTGGGCTGCGGTCACGGGATAGCAGTGACATCGGAGGGGTGGTTTTATGGACGGGCGGAAAGCATAATGGTGTGTTTCATAGGGGCGAGAGTAGTGTAATAGATGGGCTTGTAGAAGGCATGACAGCAGTGGTCTGTGTCTGAAGGTGGGTCACCGAGATGGGCGCCACTTGAGGCATTTAGTAATGTATGTAAATGGGGAGAGGAGAGAGGGCGGAGTGATGCAGGAACCACAATCCCTTTGTTATGGTCGGCTGAGAAGCTCTGAGTTCCGTTGATAGGGCAGGGGAGGGAAGGAAATTTGTCGAAATCACATCGCAAACAAGTTTTACACGTTTACTATATTTACTCAAAACCAAATCAATAAATTTCAAAAAGTATTTGCAATGTAATAATAGGTGTTGCCTGTTTTTAGAGTTAAAGCTCTTGGCGTTGTAATGCGACGGATGGGAACCACAGTGGGCGCCTCAGCTGAAAAAACACCGCCAGGAGTCTCAACAAGCCGAGGGCACCGGAAGACACCACCGCCTTTCTCCGAGGCAGAGCAGAAATGCCTCGGAGAAAGGCAGCGGCATTTTCGGATTCGGGGGCGTGTTTGTCTTTTCTCTCCTCCAGCCATTGGCTGGAGGAGAGAATGAGACTTCTTGCAAAAAACACGCCCCCCGATCCGAAAAGGACGGGGCCTAATCGGAATGACTGACCTCTTCTCCAATGGCTGGCCAGCATTCAAGAGGCCAGCCAATGGAGAACAGGGGAGAAGAGGGGCGGGTTCAAGCCCCTCTTCTCCAAGTCATTAAATCATTAAATCTCGGAGCTAGACTGCGCAAGCGCAGCCTTCACAGCCGAGACCTAAAAATAAAATACATTTAAAGGGCTCTTGTCCACACCCCATAATCTAATGATGCAACTGAATGACAGCCATAAGGGATCTTGTCTCTTCCCCTTTAATCCCATATTTTGGACATCTCAAGGCACAGCGTTCTGTTCCTGACCGATTACAAAGATCCAATGGGCGTCAAGGAAAGACAGTACGGAGGGTTCTCGTCCTGTTCCGGGGGTTCAGTAGTTTGCTTTCTAAGTCTGAGGAACCGGAATGTGTAGCAGTCACTTTCAGAACCTGTGCTGTAGTCATTGAGTCATGGCCCTTCGTGTAGCATCTTCCAAGCCCTGTAGCATGCAGATGAAGTACACCACGCTGGAGCTGTAGTTAAACATTTATTCATTCCTCCGCATACACTCACGTAATGCGCATTATCAACCTCCCCGCATCTGGCGTCGTTCATGTTCAGAATCCGCCCCGGAACCAAGAGGGTCTCATTGCGCATAGGTCATTATGCAACACTTAGTGCAAGGAAGGCCCTCTGGCTGCTGGTTGAAACGAAATGACAGCAAGAGTCATTTGGTGGGGCCCTCTAGCCTCTGGGTCCCGAAGCCACTGCACCTGCTGCACCAATGGAAGCTGCGCCCCTGTTCAGAGCACACACAACCTACATGTTTCCATACATATGATAGCCCGGCTCCCAGTGGTATATTTAGGAATCATGTTTGCTCATGGCTTTTGGCCACTTCTCGCTGTTGACATCCTTACATTCATGGAAACTGACACACCCATGCCAACTTGCCTGTGCTGTGCAGGCCCCTACTAATCCCATGCTCCCACAAACACCAGCTGGATTTACTATCTGCTTGTGGGAGATGAGTACACTGCCATTTCATGCACACTGCAGAGCTATTGTCAAAAAACGTGCCACAAAATATAGTGGTTAATTAATAAAAGAATAAAGCAATATTTTAAAGACCAATAGGACTTATATTTTGCTGTGACATCCTGGGAACAGGTATTTGGTTTGATGCTTGCCAAATTGTAGAGGTGGGAAGTTACAGCCTTGGATTGGGAATGACATGCATTCGACAAATTCCTAGAACCGGAGAGGACAGAGGCCTAATTCAACCTAGTTCCAAATGGATGCATATCACATGCATTAAGGTACGTGTTGGCACTGCACAGTAGTGCATGAGTATTTTCGAAACAGTATATGTTGCTTGCAGGGAGCTCTCAATGGAAGCACCGAGTTATGCTGCTTCCAAACACAGACTGATAAATCATGAAAGGAAGGGTTTGTTTGCATGATCTGTGCAGAGGCCATTCATTCATTTTCAAACCAATTGATCAGCTGGGATGTTCTGGTGGTGACAGGCGTGGCTGCCTCTAAACAGGATGCAATCCAGCAATTAGCTGAAGTGGATGTGTGTAGGAAATGGGATATGGATCATACCACTGCTTTTAATAGCGGCTCGGCATTAGAAAGGAAATGGAATTTTCAAAACGCTCGGAAGTTTAAAAAAGTTCTATAGGTTTGACAAACAATAACACTGATTCCTTATTTGTTTTTAAAAAGCCATAGGCTGCTAAAGGACCAAGTTGGAAGGCCAGCTGTGACCACAAATCATTCTTTAATATTTCATCCACGTGTTCTTCAGCTTTATTAAAATCACACTGTAGTGTATTAAGAAACGCGGAAGACTAAACAAAGTTAAAGGGTCTATGATACAGACGAGCTCTGGGTGCAGTCTGTTCCTACATGAATTCTCTAATTTTGTAAGTTCAAAGGCAGTAAGATGTAGTTTGAAAAACACAATGACAGGAGTATTTCTTATTCATTTTATATCACTGTTGGAACCGCTTTTGCATAAGTCCATTTTTAACAAGGGTTGCCCACACCCACGGAGCAATATCTAACCCTAGAGACATGCTAAGGCACTGAGGGTCCAGGAGAAAAAGGATAGAGGGAAGGAGGAAACAAGAGGCAAGAAATGAGGAGGCAGCCTGTTCCAGAGAGAGAGCTTCCCGAAACGGCAGCATTTCACCAGCTGGGGTGAAATTCTCCTATGGATGGTCAAATGTCAATGGTTGGTCAGCTGGTCGTGAGCTGGTCGTGAAAGAAGGAACAGTCAATCGAAGGAGAAAGTAGGGGAGGCGAGTAGGGAACCGGTTAAGGAAGGAACTGAGAATGGAGCTGGGATGTGACAGTGCAAGGAATGTCCCGACAGAGTTAGAATGAAGAGAAAGTCTTGGCAATGACGAGAGAGTCTTTGGAGTCTTGTGAAATACTCTTTCCCAAAACTCTTGTATCGCACCGTGCTGGGGGTGGGATGAACGTGTTCGAAAGTCCCATTGCACAAGGGTAAAGGCCAGGGCTCGAGTCGGGGTACCACGCGGGTGGACGGCGTCCCCCCACTTATTTTACCAGGTTTTTCCGGGTGGACGCCGTCCCCCCTGCCCAAAAGCTGGACAGCATTGTGTGAGCAGAGAGCCCGGGTGGGAGGGAAGTTTACCGTAAATTGCCAAAGATATGCTAATATTTGTAATTGGAGACTTTAAGAGGCACCGGTGGTGTGTGCAGGCTGGAGTGATTGGGAGGCGGAGCGAGCAGGCGTTGGCGGTTAACGCTTGGAATGTGTGTCCTTCTGAATCGATTCTTGTGCACTTTTGAGCACTTCGTTGTGCAACTGGGGCACCCCCTCGGGGGAGGGGGGGTTGCAAAGGACATCGAGGAAAAGACCAGGGGTAGCAGTGCTGTGAAATGCCCCGTCATCTAAAGGCATATGAATACTCATGAGATTCCTGTTGTGACGTCACTTCCGGTGACAGCGTCCCCCCACTTCTTTTGTTGAGATTCCTGTTGTGACGTCACTTCCGGTGACAGCGTCCCCCCACTTCTTTTTTTAGGACTTGTGCCCTGGTAAAGGCCAAGCAGGAGCCGGACCACCCACCTGAGTATGGCTGAGCCTTTGTTGGCTCACCAACTGGAGTGCCAGCTAGTCTGCTCTTACAAATGAAAACACAAGCTATTTTATATAAGTGCACACTCCCATCAAAGGATATACGCCTGTCTATAAAATTTACATGTAAACTACGCCTGCCTCTGTGGATCATTTGGTAAGTTGCACGCAGCAGCAGAGCTGAAACATCGGATAGCACATCTTCTCAAATCAAGAGAGTTAAGGTAGAAGTGTCCTTGATTCTAGTCCCAGAAATTACTAGATTTGTTTTTCTTTTAATTGGAAGAAATACTGATTGCAGGAAATTAAGTCAGTGTACTATGGCTACGTGATGGACCCGTGAGTCTGATGGGCTGGATGAGTGATACCATTGCCTGGGGAGGTTGAAAGGGGACAAGTTGTGTCCAAGGCAGTGCTTAATTTGAGCCGGTGGTTGCCGGTGGGAGGCCTCTGGCACTCGTTTTTGGGGCCCAGCTCTTAATGTTCCTCATCAGACGTTTCTGAAGAGCAAGAGAGTGAGCAACACAAAGGAAAAAGAAGGAGGAAGAGAAAGATAGAAAAACGTCTCAAAAGGAGACAGCTGGAGAGAAGCACAAAGTGGATTGAA
Source organism: Triturus cristatus (assembly GCF_964204655.1). Lineage (NCBI taxonomy): Eukaryota > Metazoa > Chordata > Amphibia > Caudata > Salamandridae > Triturus > Triturus cristatus. The sequence goes on from NC_140590.1 coordinate 566,836,508, forward strand.
GACTGCTCAGCCGTAGCGCGCCTACATGTAATGGCACAGGCCGCGGGCTTCAAGGCACATCTGTGGGCGCCTAAAGTCATTCCTTTACAAATTCAGCACTGGTGCAAAGGGACAGCAAAAGCCCGTATATACTTGGCTGTGTGTATCATTTTCCACGACAGATACTTTGTCATTTTTCTGCGCGGGATTAGCAAACGCTTATTGTCGCGTCTAAGAAAATGGGTCGGTACGGAGATGAACCTTCAAGGAGATTGAAATCCATTGTCTCTGATAATTTGTTCTGACTTTCACATGCACACGAAGCCAACAGAAGCAAAAGAAAACGTAAACACTTAATGCTCCTGTATTTCCTTTTACGAGGCCTGCTATCTGGCGTAGGTCGTCATCATTTTAAACCTGTACTGTTGTTTTATAGACAACATTACAGCATTTGATAAACTGGATCAGAACTTGTGGTGGGAGATACTTTTTGAGAGCCATCGATCCGCCTCGCCTAAGATTGATGGAACACCTGCACTCCCAGCTTTGGACAAATGGCGTGTTTCCTGCTAGAACCAACACATCCAAAGGTTTCAAGAAAGGTGTATCTCAGCGCCATTGATCGTTGGTTCCGAGAAGTATTGAGAGGAGACCAGGCATATTATTTTTGGCATGCGCATACGACTCATCGCTAAAACTCAGATCTACAGAGACCTGATTGATCGAGACAGATTGGTCGATAAACTCAGATCTACAGAACCTTCTGTCAGACTCAGTGAAGTAAAATCAATGTAATTACCGTTCCATGGACATAACGAAAAAAGAAAGTAATATTTTTTGAGAGAGGGAGGGTATATAAAATAATCTCCTGGTATTTCAACACTAGAAAGTTAAAAGTTGTAAAGCAATATTAACTTCTGGGTGTTTGCCTGGATTCACTCTTGCCGTGGTCTCATTGGATGGTTGCTTTGGCAGTAAAAGCACTCTAATATGGATGGGACTTTGGGACAGATGTACAAATCCAATTTGCTGTTACAAAGCCTGTAATTCGCGAAATCAGAGGGTGTGCGATTGTGAAATGGCTTTTATTAAGTGTTAAACTCATTTTGAGATTTAGCAAATGAATACCGAATAGCAAAATGGGTTTAGAAATGCATAACGAATCGCTATTCGGAAGGGGCGTGTTTAGGGTGTTCCTTCCAAATTGTGATTCGCAAAGCAATGTATCAAAGTTTTGCAACTGTTATCCAGCTGCAAAATGTTGACAAATGACAGTCTCCCGAGTTGGTAAACAATAACCGAAAGGGAAGGGATCTCTGTGTTTTTTGGGTCTAGGCAGTGGTTTCTACACAAAGCAGACTTTAAAAAACATATATATTTTAATGGCAGCTCCATTCCCTCGCAGGAAAATGAGCTGCCTTAAAAAATGTAAAAGGAGATCCCACACAAGGTGGTCTGCTGAACCTGCAGGACATCATCCGTGTAATGGCACCAATTGGAGTGAGGCACAATTAGCGGCCTATCTTATAAATAATCGTGAGGTAGGTTGGATTGTGACCCACTGTGAATGGGAATTTTGAAAACTGACCTATTAGAATATAGATCGCTTCACAAAATTCTATTCCATTTGCAAATACTTGTAAGCAATTTGTGACGACGTTTTGTGAATGGAATTTTTGTGCGGTGCTGTCTCCTGTTTATCTGATCCATAGACTTTTGTTAAAACATTACTTTCCACACTCCTTTACTTTTCCATGGCATGAAGTCCAGTGTAGTAAAAAATCTAGACAGCCTTGAATGTAAACCTTCCTGCTGACTCTTTAGGATGAGTCTCTTGGGTCACTGCACTTCATTAACACTCTTTTATCTACAGTTGGACGGATCGCCATAGGTAAATTGACTGATCAGGCGGCCTTGTTGTAGTTTTTTTAAGACTGAGTTCTGCTGTTAGGACATCTGCCACCACTCTGACTTCTGTCATGCGGAAGGACTTGCAGTGAAATACTTCTTACAGATTCTGGCCCTTTCTGATGAACCTTTGAAGCGTGAGAATAGTGATGCTGTGTGGTCAGATGCTTCCATAACGTGATATGTATATGAAAAGACCAACCGTCCATTACAATATAAAAGAAGATATTTAGGCAGCAGATTGGCTGAATCTAAGCACAATGAATGCTGAGCATCACTACTCTTATGGCCACTGTCGAGCAGTCACCATTGCATAGACTGCAGCAAGCGTACACATTGGCACAGATTTGGAGATGGCTTGCTGGGCTGGATATTTATCAATGTATCTATATATGTAGCAATTGTATAGGACAAGGGAACTCTGTACAGGGTCGAAGGTAGATACACAATTAGTGGGTGAATCTAGGCAGGGGTGCTTGGCTCTGAGAGGGGAAGTAAACTGTTTACTGTGTTACTGTGCAGTGTTCTTGAAGGAGCTGAGGGGCATATTATCAAGCACGGCGTTACAATTATCGCCGCTTTAGCGGCAGAAAACTGCCGCTAAAGCGGCGATAATGGGCTTGATAATATGCCGCAGAGAATTCCCATAGAAGCCCATGTTAACACCAGAACATGGGCTTCTATTGGAATTCTCAAGGGCATATTATCAAGCCCATTATGGACGCTTTAGCGGCAGTTTTCTGCCGCTAAAGCGGCGATAATTGTAACGCCCTCCTTGATAATATGCCCCTGAGTGTTTTTTACCTCTTTTACAAATGAAGAAGGGTAGGGGTGGCCCTGGTAGATTCTGAGTTGCCTTTCCCGATCTAAGGTGTATAGACGGAAAAGGCCTGTTGCCCATTTTTTTGTTTTGCACTTCTTGGATGTTATGTAACCGACAACAAGTCTCTACCACGCGTTATTGTATTATGTTGGTATGGGATTACAGGCACATTTATTTACTACATATTTTTAAATTATGTATCTGAAGTGTGTATAAGGCACTGCAACTGTGTTGAAGGGGTGAAAGTAACAGATTGTTGAGAAGTTTGTGAACTTCCTGTAATATTTTGGTAATATTAGGCAAATATGGATCAATGACTTCCTATTAGTGTAAAAGTTGACTTTCATCTTATTGTATATGCTCTGGTGCTGACTAACAAAATGTTTTAGATTATGTACTGTAGGTCAGCTAGTTGTAATTAAGTGGTTGCTATGGTGTTTTACATTCCGGGCAGTCAGTAAAAAAGGTTACTCGTTACTCTTCAGAAACATAAAAGCACATCAAAACATAAAATCACATAAAAGAATAAACCATCACAATAAGAAAACATGCAGGATAAAATCCTTATAAACATTCACATAACATTTAATTTAAAGAGGTCCGGCCTCACACAATTCCACATTTTTAAAATCTGCCATATATAGGAGGCCATGGCACCGCAGACCAACGGATTATTCAATTGTTGCAGGAATAATAAAGCTGTTCTACACTGTCTCACATTACATATTTTAAAAAGGGGGAGGATAAATTTCCTTCTAGGCAAATCATAAAAAGGACAAAAAAATAGAATGTGCAGGTTCGTTTGGGAAGGGCGGAACACCATTCCAGGGGCACGGGGAGAGGCTAGCGTGAGAAGGGCAATGTGCGGCATAACCCACCATCAAAGGCAATAGAGTGATCCTAAATCTGGTCAAAATGGGGCTGGATGTTCTGAGCCAGGGTCAGATAGAAGTGCAAGCCCTCCTGAAAAGACGTTGCGTTATGAGCAGCAACGGATGTCTTCAAGCTCTTAACGTCCCATTTCTTTCCTATGTGCCTTTTCATGGACTAGATGCTTCAGCTGGCCCTTCGCAAGCATTCTGCAGGAATCAGGTTTTTTAAAGAGATGTGGGTTGTCGATCTCTTCACAACATATTTTTACGTATCCCAACCATGGAATCTCTAGGGCATGACCTAAGGTCAAACTATCCCTAAGTATCAACCTATTCAAACCCGTTTCCTCTTGTGACCAAATAGAATGCCAGAGTAAAGGCGGGGCCATCTTGACCTTGTCTGTACTATATGAGGCCCCCAGCTCAAAATGACAAATAAAATTAGAGCTACTTGGGGAGACTGCTAAAAGGTTTTTCATAAATGCATTTTCCACCCTTTGGATGCTCTGGTATAGTCATGCCCCATGCCCCTGCACCATAGGATCCCACCACCCCACATTTACTCTCATAAATAGCCAGGAGTTCCCTAACTGGCTTCACACCTAGATGCGTATGTTCAAGCCCCTATCGCCACCACAACGTCACTTTTATCGACGTCGTGGTGGTGATAGGGGCTGCACTTTATTTACAAGGCATCACTAAGCCACTCAATGTGGCTTAACGCTGCCTTGTAAATAAGGCTCCCTTTCACGCTATGGTTAGCGTGAAAGGGGTGGGCAGTGGGTGTTGCGGTGGGCATTCCATCACACCACCCATTGTTTCCCCCTTCCTGTACATCTTAAAAACAAAATGCCCTTTTTGTCACTTTCATGTGTGCTGCATTAAGCAGCACATATGAATGTGACAAAATGGCATTTCAGGATTGTTTATATACAGGAAGGGATACCTTCCTACCGATAAACAATCCTCCCCTGCACGCAGACACCCTTCCACTGTGATGCAAGGGTGCCTGCGTTGGCACTACACTGCTAAGTATAGCGCCATCGCAGTGGGACACACAAGGCTGCACCACAATATGATGGAGCCTTCCGTTTCAGAAGTGGTGGAAAGAGTCGTTAAGCCAGGAAGGCTAACGCTTCTCTCCGCCACGTCATCATACATATGGCCCCCAGTTTTATTATGAAGGAGTATACTTCATTAATGGACGTCTTCATCTGGGCGCACCTATATGATACAATGGGAAACCAGGAGTAGTTACCGTCAAACAGTGACCTAGCTCTAGGACACCCCCGCGCCGCACGGCCACCAGCTGCTGCGTGTGCTCTCCCTCCCTGCCTGACTGCCTCGCTACCGGCGCGTGACCACGCCCCCGGCCCCCGAGCGGCGTGGTCCCTGCTCTCCTATCCTGCCCCTGCTGCTTTGCCTTGTCTTTCTGCTTTTGTTTCAGTGAATTGCCTGTTTTTCTTCCCTGTACTGTATTTTTCCTTCCTGTTCGCCGCTGTTCACCCTTCCTCCCCGCTCCCGCCGCGAAACCCCGCCCCTTTTGCCTTCTGCTTTTGTTTATGTGAATTGACTGTTTTTTTTCCCTGTATTGTATTCCTGGTCGCCGCTGTTCACCCTCCCTCCCCGCTTCCCGCCACCGCCGCGAAACCCCGCCCCTTTTGCCTTCTGTACCCTCTCCGCTCCCGCCTCCCAGCTGCTCCGCCCCCCCGCGCACTTGGCCATATATGGCGACCGTGCGACGCAGGTGAGTGTGACCTAGCTCTAGGACACCCCCGCGCCGCACGGCCACCAGCTGCTGCGTGTGCTCTCCCTCCCTGCCTGACTGCCTCGCTACCGGCACGTGACCACGCCCCCGGCCCCCGAGCGGCGTGGTCCCTGCTCTCCTATCCTGCCCCTGCTGGTTTGCCTTGTCTTTCTGCTTTTGTTTCAGTGAATTGCCTGTTTTTCGTCCCTGTACTGTATTTTTCCTTCCTGTTCGCCGCTGTTCACCCTTCCTCCCCGCTCCCGCCGCGAAACCCCGCCCCTTTGCCTTCTGTACCCTCCCCGCTCCCGCCTCCCAGCTGCTCCGCCCCCCCGCGCACTTCGCCATATATGGCGACCGTGCGAACGCGCAGCGTGCACGCGCAGCGGGCGCGCCGAAGGTGCGCCAAAGGTAAGCCCGTCTGCGCCCGTCCGTGCCTGGCCCGCGCCCAGCGCCCGAACCCCTGGCCCCCGTAGACCCCAGCCAAACCCGCCAGACGTACGCCGCCGCCACCCTCAACGCACTCAACACCGGCCGAACCCCGGGATGCCACCAAGCCACCCCGAGACACACCCACGGACCCTTCAGCTGCCACGCCTGCAAGTTCACCTGCATCCGGACCTGCCTCGCACCAGCACCCGCCAACTCGAACACCAGCAGCACCCTCCTCAAGTGCATCCTGCTTAACACCCGCTCCGTCCACAGACACGCCATCGAACTCTGGAACCTCCTCGACACTACAGCTCCAGACGTTGCCTTCCTCACGGAGACCTGGATGAACGCCTCTTCAGCTCCAGACATCGCCATCGCCATCCCAGAGGGCTACAAGATCACCCGGAGGGATCGCACCGCCAACCAGATGGGAGGAGTGTGAGAAAGTGGCTCTGTATATACTGTTCCCTAATAGGTACAGGGTGTACAGAGTCCACAGTCCCCCAGAGGCTGATAGAGGTCAAAGTTAGGTATGACCTTACTCTCAAAAGTGGTAGCTTGGTCGAGCAGTAAGGCAGTACCAGAGGACAGTGTAAAGCATTTATTGTACACACTCAGTCAGCAAATGGTTTCACACACTCAATAACTGAACTCTAGGCCAATGATTTGTATATATAAAATATATGCTTGTTTTATTTTTAGAACCACAAAGGGGGTAAAAATATACTTTCTCAGAATGAGAGGTTGAATATAAATACTTTTGTTTTAAGCAATAAATTTGTGTAAACAGTCACAGTTGGTTGCAATAAACAATCCTATTTCCTAAACATAACAATGCATTGAGCTCAATGGTAAATTCAGGTTATATGTAATAAATTACATTTCAGATTACTTTTGGAATTCCAGGTCTGGCTCCTAGAACCAGCCTGGGGTCAGTATTCAGAATCAAGTGATGAAAGTCGACTTAATAACTGTAATGATTTTTAAATAATATTTAGCTATTTCAAAAGTTAGCACTTAGAAAATATTTCACAGAAAACATTCAATGGATCTCTATGGCAAGAAATTCAAATTGCAGGTAGAGTACTTTATCGTTACTTTAGTAATCCAGGACTGGGTGCCTAGACCCAGGACTGGGGTCCTGATCAAAAGCAGGTAAGTAATTTCGTTTGCAGAAATGGTACGATTTTAAAAGAATATTTCAAATTTGCAAAAGTAGACACTTAGAAGAAATTTCACAGAAAAGCAGACAATGGTTTCCTATGGGAGAAAAATGAGTTAGAAGTAAGTATAGTTGTGAACACTTTTCAGAGTCAGGGCTGGGCACCAAGATCCAGCACTGGGAGCTCACCTAGGAGCAGGTGAGTAAATTCGTTTTTGTCACTTGGCTGATTTTTGGTGAATTTTTGCAGTTTTGAAAAGTTCACACTTAGAAGATTTTTGAAGAAAAAGCCAGTCAATGTTACCCTATGAGGAAAATGAAGTTAGCGGTTTAAGGGTAAGTACTCGACTGGTAGTGTTGAAATTCCGGGCATGGACTCAGGGGTCCCCCAGTGTCAGGTAGGTACAGTTGGTTCACCCTCAGCGGTTTCAGGACGGCCGGGTGCAGAGAGAGTTGGGCCCAATGTTATCCTATGAGGGATAGGGGGGCCTTGGTTGGTGGCTGCTGTCTGGCAAGCCACGCGGCTGTGGGAGCTGGGCTCCTGGTCACTTACTCAGGGCAAGTGGGGAAGTAGGTTAGTGTAGAGAGGGCACTGCCAGGGCCACTCGGGCGGCTGGGTGCAGGGTGCTTTTGAGCCTTAGGGCGCTCAATGGTAATCAATGAGAATGTTCCGGTTTGGAAAGAGGCTGCAGGCTCGGGGACGAGGATGTTTCAGGTGCCACCACCACTTCGAGAGGTAAGTTGGGTAGTTGTAGGTTAGGTGGGTACCCCGGGATTGGGCACAGGGGGTCGCAGGGCGCCGGGTGCAGGGGTGCCTTTTGACGTCGGGAATCTTACCCTCTGGTTGATCGCGGCTGGGGTGGCACTTGGTTCTGAGGCTGCAGACTTCTTCCGGGATGTCGAGGGGGGTCCTTGGGTGCCGGACTCTGGGTCACAGTCGCCGTGGGGTCATCCTCTGGGTCTTTGTCCACTCCGGCACTGGCCAGGCTTGGCTGGTGCAGAGTGTGTTGGGTCCGCGGTCCCGGGCTGGTGCCGGGGATAGCAAATAGGTTTCTTGAGTAGAGCCTCTACTCGTGGGAGTCCCAGGGGCTTAGAGCTAAAAGGTAGCCAGGTCCTCCGGGGTTGGTGAGGTTGCTGGCCACGTGGGATGCCGCGCTGGTGCAGGTTCGAGAGTCGACAGGCCGGTAGGGCTGGGGCCAAAGCAGTTGGTGTCTTCTTCTCTTTTTAGCAGCTGCAGGGCAGGTCTTTGTTCTTCTTGCTCTTCTTGTCGTTTTTCTATCTGGAATCTAAGGAAGGAAGGTTCAGGGGGCCCCTAAATACTAGATTTAGGGGCGTTACAGGTAGGTGAAGGCCAGGGACCAATGGGTCCTTGTCCTGGGGTGGGTACACCCCCTATCCTGCCTCTCTCCTGTGGGAGGGGGGCAGTAGCCTAATCCTGATAGGGTAGGGCCTCCCATCTTCAAGATGGCGAGAGCCCGGAGATGTGCTTCACCTCGCCTCCCCCACCTGAGGGGTGGGGTGGGCAGGCTGGCACATCCCCTGTCCTTGTATGGGGTTTCCGGCCAAGCTTCCCGCCAGAGTGGGGGGTTGCAGTGGCCTGGGGAAACTCCAACTGGCGGCATGCCTTTGAAGCTTCCCTTTGCTCATCCTGGGGGAGGAGATTTCTCACCTCACCCAGGATGTGCATTGTTGCAGGCCCGGGAGAGCAGGGGCTCTCCCACCCAGGGGTCCAGCAACGTGTCTGCTGTGTGGCAGCCTGGGCAGCCTCAGAGCAGACGTGGATTGCAAGTTAGCTGTAAGGGGGCATCTTCTAAGATGCCCTCTGGGGTGCTTAGTACATTAAATCCTACACTGGCATCAGTGTGGGTTCAATGTGCTGAGAAGTTTGATACCAAACTTCCCAGGCTTCAGTGTTGCCAATATGGTGCTGTGGAGCTCGTGTTTGACAAGCTCTCAGCACCATGTATTCTTAAATGACAGCACTGCACTTACAGTGCCCAGGAATGGACCCGGGTACTGTAGGGGCACAGGGCTCCTGCTCCTGTGCCCACACCATAGGCGTAATGCACCCAGCTAGAGGGGTGGCTGACATATGCCTTGGCAGTGTAGGTGATGGGCATGGTACACAGTGATGTGTGCCATGTCGACTCTTTGTTTTGTCCTGCACCCAGACACTCAGCCTGCAAGGGCAGTGTGTGTGTGTAAGGGTACAGGGCCTCTGAGGGTGGCACAATGAGTGCTGCAGCCCTTAGAGGCCTTCCCTGGTCACAAGGCCCTGGGTACCTAGGGTACCATTTACTAGGGGCTGACATGTGGCTAGGGTTTGCCAATTTGGAGTTTGTGTGGTTTAAGGAGGGAACATAGGCCCTGGGCACCTGATTGGCAGGAACCCAGGGTACACTCAATCGAAGTACATTCAGCAATTTAGCAAAAAGTGGGGGCATACCATGCAAGAAAGATGGCACTTTCTCACACAACCCCCCCCAAACGAAAGGTGATGAGACTAACCTTGTCCTATGGAGTCTTCATTGTCTAAGTGGAAGAACCTGGAAAGTCCATCTGCATTGGCATGGGCAGTCCCTGGTCTGTGTTCCACTTCAAAGTCCATTCCCTGTAGGGAGATGGACCACCTCAGTAGTTTTGGATTTTCCCCTTTCATCTGCATTAGCCATCTGAGAGGTCTGTGGTCAGTTTGAACTAGGAAGTGAGTGCCAAACAAGTATGGCCTCAGCTTCTTCAGGGACCAAACCACAGCAAAGGCCTCCCTCTCAATGGCACTCCAACGCTGCTCTCTAGGGAGTAGTCTTCTGCTTATAAAAGCAACAGGTTGGTCTTGGCCTTCATCATTGGTCTGGGATAGGACCGCTCCTATCCCTAGCTCAGAGGCATCAGTCTGCACTATGAACTGCTTGGCATAATCTGGAGCTTTTAGAATTGGTGCTGAGCACATTGCTTCTTTTAGGGTGTCAAAAGCCTTTTGACAACTAACTGTCCAGTTAACTTTCTTGGGCATTTTCTTGGAGGTGAGTTCTGTGAGGGGGGTCACAATGGACCCATACCCCTTCACAAACCTCCTGTAGTACCCAGTCAAGCCAAGGAATGCCCTGACTTGGGTCTGGGTTGTTGGAGCTATCCAGTCCATGATGGCCTGGATTTTGGGTTGTAAGGGCTGTACCTGGCCTCCACCTACAAGGTGGCCCAAGTACACCACAGTGCCCTGCCCTATCTGGCATTTGGATGCCTTGATAGTGAGACCTGCACTCTGCAGAGCCTCTAAAACCTTCCCAAGGTGGATCAGGTGATCCTGCCAGGTGGAGCTAAAGACAGCAATATCATCAAGATAAGCTGCACTAAAGGACTCCAACCCAGCCAGGACATGGTTCACCAACCTCTGGAAGGTGGCAGGGGCATTCTTTAACCCAAAGGGCATCACAGTAAACTGATAATGCCCATCAGGGGTGGAGAATGCTGTCTTTTCTTTTGCTCCTGGGGCCATGCCAATCTGCCAGTACCCTGCAGTTAAGTCAAAGGTACTGAGAAATTTGGCAGCCCCCAATTTGTCTATCAGTTCATCTGCTCTTGGGATAGGGTGAGCATCTGTCTTGGTGACAGAGTTGAGCCCTCTATAGTCCACACAGAACCTCATCTCTCTCTTTTCACCCTGTTGATGAGGTTTGGGGACCAGAACCACTGGGCTAGCCCAGGGGCTCTCTGAAGGCTCAATGACCCCTAACTCCAGCATCTTGCTGACCTCAGCTTTGATGCTTTCCTTGACTTGATCTGACTGTCGATAGATTTTGTTCTTGACAGGTGCACTGTCACCAGTGTCCACATCATGGGTACACCAGCTTGTCAGACCAGGGGTCAGGGAAAAGAGGCTAGCATATTGTTGCAAGACTTGATTGCAGTCAGTCTGCTGTTGGGCAGAGAGGGTGTCTGAGAAAATCACACCATCTACTGACCCATCTTTTGGGCTGTAGGATAGGAGGTCAGGGAGTGGCTCACTCTCTGCTTCCTGTTCTTCATCAGTCACCATCAGCATGGTGATGTCAGCCCTATCATTGTAGAGTTTAAGGCGGTTCACATGGATGACCCTTTTGGGTGTCCTGCTAGTGCCCAGGTCAACTAGATAGGTGACCTCACTCTTTCTCTCTAGGATAGGGTAAGGGCCACTCCATTTGTCTTGGAGAGCCCTTGGTGCCACTGGCTCCAAAACCCACACCTGTTGCCTTGGTTGAAATTCAACCAGTGCAGCTTTTTGGTCATACCAGTGCTTCTGGAGCTCCTGGCTGGCCTCAAGGTTCTTGGATGCCTTTTCCATATACTCAGCCATTCTGGACCTTAGGCCAAGCACATAGTCCACTATGTCTTGTTTGGGTTCCTGAAGAGGCCTCTCCCAGCCCTCTTTTACAAGACACAGTGGTCCCCTTACAGGATGACCAAACAGAAGTTCAAAGGGTGAGAAACCTACTCCCTTCTGTGGCACTTCCCTGTAAGCGAAAAGCAAGCATGGTAACAGGACATCCCACCTCCTTTTGAGTTTCTCAGGGAGTCCCATGATCATACCTTTCAATGTCTTGTTGAACCTCTCAACAAGGCCATTGGTTTGTGGGTGGTAGGGTGTAGTAAACTTGTACTGCACTCCACACTCTTTCCACATGTGTGTCAGGTAAGCAGACATGAAGTTGGAACCTCTGTCTGAAACCACCTCCTTAGGAAAACCCACCCTGGTGAAGACACCCAGGAGGGCCTTGGCTACTGCAGGAGCTGTAGTAGTCCTAAGTGGAATTGCTTCAGGGTACCTAGTAGCATGATCCACTACTACTAGAATGAATTTGTTCCCTGAGGCTGTGGGAGGTTCAAGTGGACCCACAATGTCCACACCTACCCTTTCAAAGGGGACCCCCACCACTGGTAGTGGAATGAGGGGGGCCTTTGGGTGGCCACCTGTCTTGCCACTGGCCTGACAGGTAACACAGGAGCTGACAAACTCCTTCACCTTTTGGTGCATCTGGGGCCAGTAAAAGTGACTCACTAACCTTTCCCAAGTTTTGGATTGCCCCAGATGTCCAGCTAGGGGGATGTCATGAGCCAAAGTTAGGAGGAACTCCCTGTACTTCTGTGGCACTACCACCCTCCTGGTGGCTCCAGGAGTGGGGTCTCTTGCCTCAGCATACAGTAATCCCTCTTCCCAATAAGCTCTGTGGGTACCACTGACATCTCCCCTGGCTTCTGAAGCAGCTTGTTGTCTCAGGCTTTCAAGAGTGGGACAGTCTCGCTGGCCCTGGCACAGCTCTTCCCTAGAGGGTCCCCCTGGGCCCAAGAGTTCAACCTGGTAAGGGTCAAGCTCCATGGACTCAGTTCCCTCAGGGGTATCTACATCCTCTCCAGGGGGAGAGGGGTTCTGAGTGTTTGGCTGTACAGAAGCTGGTCCCCCAGTCTCCTTGCCCTTCCTCTTGGTTGGTTGGGCCATTATTCCAGGCTCCAAACCTACTTTTTCACCCTTCCTCTTGCTCTGTGCTCTGGTTTGCACACACACCAATTCAGGGATGCCCAGCATGGCTGCATGGGCCTTTAACTCAACTTCAGCCCAGGCTGAGGTTTCCAGATCATTTCCAAGCAGGCATGCAGCTGGCAACTTTGGAGAGACCACTACCTGTTTCAGGCCAGTAACCCCCCCCCCAGCCTAATGTTACCATGGCCATGGGATGACTAGTGGTGACACTGTCAGCGTTGGTGACTGGGTAAGACTTCCCAATCAAGTATTGCTCAGGGGAAACCAGTGTGTCTTTCACCATAGTGACACTGGCACCTGTATCCCTCAGAGCTTCTACCCTAGTTCCATTTACCCAGGGGTACTGTAAGTATTTCTTTAAGTTGGGGGGCCACACAGCCACAGTGGCAAACTCCACTTCTCCCAAGGAGACTAAGCTTGCTTCAGTGTGTTCCCAGATTTGCTCAGGGTACACCTCTGATCCCATTTGTATACTTGCTGCCCCAGGAGTGGCTGTACTGGGTGCCTTAGGGGCTTTGTTTTGGGGGCAAGATACAGTTAGGTGTCCCTGCTTCTTACAGGTATTACACCAGGCCTTTAAGGGATCAAAGTTCTTCCCCCTATATGGTTGGGGCACATAGGGAGTAGTTTGGGTCCCACCCACCTGAACAGGTTTTTGGGGCCCTTTGGAAGACTCAGACTTTTTATCTTGGGGAATCTCACCACCTTTCCCCTGGGGAGGTTTTGTGACCACCTTCTTTTGGTCACCCCCAGTGGTTGTCTTGGTCACCCTAGTCTTGACCCAGTGGTCTGCCTTCTTTCCCAATTCTTGGGGAGAAATTAGACCTAGGTCTACCAAATGCTGATGCAACTTTTCATTTGTGCAGTTACTCAAAATATGTTCCTTCATGAATAAATTGTACAATCCAGTAAAATCCTGCACACCATGTCCAGCTAACCAACCATCCAGTGTCTTCACTGAGAAATCTACAAAATCAATCCAGGACTGGGTCTGGGTTTTGTGAGCCCCCCTGAATCTAATTCTATACTCCTCAGTGGTGAATCCAAATCCCTCAATCAGAGCTTTCTTCATGAGGTCATAGGATCCTGCTTCTGGCCCAGAGAGAGTCAGAAGCCTGTCCCTGCAGTTACCAGAGAACAGTTCCCACAGGAGTGCCCCCCAGAGAGGTTTCTTTACTTTCCTGATATCACAAGCCCTCTCAAAGGCTGTGAACCATTTGGTGATATCATCACCTTCCTCAAATTTAGGGACAATCCCTTTGGGGATTTTAAGGTCAGAAGTTTCCTCCCTATCCTTGTTTTTATTATTGCTGCCACCATTGATGGGTGCTAAACCCATCTCTCTCCTTTCCTTTTCTAGAGCCAGGAGCCTGGACTCTAGATCTATTCTTTTGGCCAGCCTCACAAGGCTGTCCTCTTCACTGGGGGGTCCCCCAGTGTTGTCTCTGGGACCAGAGCCACCTGTGTGGTCTCTAGGTGCCCAGATGCTATGTCTTGAGTTGGAGGGTATGGGTGCCATCTCCTCCCTAGGGAATAGTATGGGGAGGTTGCTGTCCTCCTCCCCTAATTCCCTTTCCTCATCTGACTGGCCATCACCATGTTCAGAGGGGTGGTCTTTAGCATACTCAGCCAGGAGCTCCTGGAGCCCTTGTTTGGTTGGATGCTGACCCATTTGTAAATTTTTGAGTTTACATAAGGACCTCAATTCCTTGAAAGACAAGTGTAAGTAAGGTGTGAGGTCGAGCTCCTCCACCAGGTCCATGTTATTATTATCACTAATAGCTGGGTTTGTTTGAGACATTCTAACCTGACAGTTCTAACCCTCTACCCTGACTATAGTGACTTTTATTTTTCTAAAATTCTAATGGGACTTAAGCAAGGCCCTAGCAAGACTTTTAGTAATTTTGGAAAAACCAATCAGAATTCTAAAGGCAATTTTTAAGAGTTCTGTCGTGTGATCAGATGGTAACCAAGTAGTCCAACAAATGCAAGTTTGTATCCCACCGCTGATCCACCAATGTGAGAAAGTGGCTCTGTATATACTGTTCCCTAATAGGTACAGGGTGTACAGAGTCCACAGTCCCCCAGAGGCTGATAGAGGTCAAAGTTAGGTATGACCTTACTCTCAAAAGTGGTAGCTTGGTCGAGCAGTAAGGCAGTACCAGAGGACAGTGTAAAGCATTTATTGTACACACTCAGTCAGCAAATGGTTTCACACACTCAATAACTGAACTCTAGGCCAATGATTTGTATATATAAAATATATGCTTGTTTTATTTTTAGAACCACAAAGGGGGTAAAAATATACTTTCTCAGAATGAGAGGTTGAATATAAATACTTTTGTTTTAAGCAATAAATTTGTGTAAACAGTCACAGTTGGTTGCAATAAACAATCCTATTTCCTAAACATAACAATGCATTGAGCTCAATGGTAAATTCAGGTTATTTGTAATAAATTACTTTTCAGATTACTTTTGGAATTCCAGGTCTGGCTCCTAGAACCAGCCTGGGGTCAGTATTCAGAATCAAGTGATGAAAGTCGACTTAATAACTGTAATGATTTTTAAATAATATTTAGCTATTTCAAAAGTTAGCACTTAGAAAATATTTCACAGAAAACATTCAATGGATCTCTATGGCAAGAAATTCAAATTGCAGGTAGAGTACTTTATCGTTACTTTAGTAATCCAGGACTGGGTGCCTAGACCCAGGACTGGGGTCCTGATCAAAAGCAGGTAAGTAATTTCGTTTGCAGAAATGGTACGATTTTAAAAGAATATTTCAAATTTGCAAAAGTAGACACTTAGAAGAAATTTCACAGAAAAGCAGACAATGGTTTCCTATGGGAGAAAAATGAGTTAGAAGTAAGTATAGTTGTGAACACTTTTCAGAGTCAGGGCTGGGCACCAAGATCCAGCACTGGGAGCTCACCTAGGAGCAGGTGAGTAAATTCGTTTTTGTCACTTGGCTGATTTTTGGTGAATTTTTGCAGTTTTGAAAAGTTCACACTTAGAAGATTTTTGAAGAAAAAGCCAGTCAATGTTACCCTGTGAGGAAAATGAAGTTAGCGGTTTAAGGGTAAGTACTCGACTGGTAGTGTTGAAATTCCGGGCATGGACTCAGGGGTCCCCCAGTGTCAGGTAGGTACAGTTGGTTCACCCTCAGCGGTTTCAGGACGGCCGGGTGCAGAGAGAGTTGGGCCCAATGTTATCCTACGAGGGATAGGGGAGCCTTGGTTGGTGGCTGCTGTCTGGCAAGCCACGCGGCTGTGGGAGCTGGGCTCCTGGTCACTTACTCAGGGCAAGTGGGGAAGTAGGTTAGTGTAGAGAGGGCACTGCCAGGGCCACTCGGGCGGCTGGGTGCAGGGTGCTTTTGAGCCTTAGGGCGCTCAATGGTAATCAATGGGAATGTTCCGGTTTGGAAAGAGGCTGCAGGCTCGGGGACGAGGATGTTTCAGGTGCCACCACCACTTCGAGAGGTAAGTTGGGTAGTTGTAGGTTAGGTGGGTACCCCGGGATTGGGCACAGGGGGTCGCAGGGTGCCGGGTGCAGGGGTGCCTTTTGACGTCGGGAATCTTACCCTCTGGTTGATCGCGGCTGGGGTGGCACTTGGTTCTGAGGCTGCAGACTTCTTCCGGGATGTCGAGGGGGGTCCTTGGGTGCCGGACTCTGGGTCACAGTCGCCGTGGGGTCGTCCTCTGGGTCTTTGTCCACTCCGGCACTGGCCAGGCTTGGCTGGTGCAGAGTGTGTTGGGTCCGCGGTCCCGGGCTGGTGCCAGGGATAGCAAATAGGTTTCTTGAGTAGAGCCTCTACTCGTGGGAGTCCCAGGGGCTTAGAGCTAAAAGGTAGCCAGGTCCTCCGGGGTTGGTGAGGTTGCTGGCCACGTGGGATGCCGCGCTGGTGCAGGTTCGAGAGTCGACAGGCCGGTAGGGCTGGGGCCAAAGCAGTTGGTGTCTTCTTCTCTTTTTAGCAGCTGCAGGGCAGGTCTTTGTTCTTCTTGCTCTTCTTGTCGTTTTTCTATCTGGAATCTAAGGAAGGAAGGTTCAGGGGGCCCCTAAATACTAGATTTAGGGGCGTTACAGGTAGGTGAAGGCCAGGGACCAATGGGTCCTTGTCCTGGGGTGGGTACACCCCCTATCCTGCCTCTCTCCTGTGGGAGGGGGGCAGTAGCCTAATCCTGATAGGGTAGGGCCTCCCATCTTCAAGATGGCGAGAGCCCGGAGATGTGCTTCACCTCGCCTCCCCCACCTGAGGGGTGGGGTGGGCAGGCTGGCACATCCCCTGTCCTTGTATGGGGTTTCCGGCCAAGCTTCCCGCCAGAGTGGGGGGTTGCAGTGGCCTGGGGAAACTCCAACTGGCGGCATGCCTTTGAAGCTTCCCTTTGCTCATCCTGGGGGAGGAGATTTCTCACCTCACCCAGGATGTGCATTGTTGCAGGCCCGGGAGAGCAGGGGCTCTCCCACCCAGGGGTCCAGCAACGTGTCTGCTGTGTGGCAGCCTGGGCAGCCTCAGAGCAGACGTGGATTGCAAGTTAGCTGTAAGGGGGCATCTTCTAAGATGCCCTCTGGGGTGCTTAGTACATTAAATCCTACACTGACATCAGTGTGGGTTCAATGTGCTGAGAAGTTTGATACCAAACTTCCCAGGCTTCAGTGTTGCCAATATGGTGCTGTGGAGCTCGTGTTTGACAAGCTCTCAGCACCATGTATTCTTAAATGACAGCACTGCACTTACAGTGCCCAGGAATGGACCCGGGTACTGTAGGGGCACAGGGCTCCTGCTCCTGTGCCCACACCAGAGGCGTAATGCACCCAGCTAGAGGGGTGGCTGACATATGCCTTGGCAGTGTAGGTGATGGGCATGGTACACAGTGATGTGTGCCATGTCGACTCTTTGTTTTGTCCTGCACCCAGACACTCAGCCTGCAAGGGCAGTGTGTGTGTGTAAGGGTACAGGGCCTCTGAGGGTGGCACAATGAGTGCTGCAGCCCTTAGAGGCCTTCCCTGGTCACAAGGCCCTGGGTACCTAGGGTACCATTTACTAGGGGCTGACATGTGGCTAGGGTTTGCCAATTTGGAGTTTGTGTGGTTTAAGGAGGGAACATAGGCCCTGGGCACCTGATTGGCAGGAACCCAGGGTACACTCAATCGAAGTACATTCAGCAATTTAGCAAAAAGTGGGGGCATACCATGCAAGAAAGATGGCACTTTCTCACACAACCCCCCCCCCAAACGAAAGGTGATGAGACTAACCTTGTCCTATGGAGTCTTCATTGTCTAAGTGGAAGAACCTGGAAAGTCCATCTGCATTGGCATGGGCAGTCCCTGGTCTGTGTTCCACTTCAAAGTCCATTCCCTGTAGGGAGATGGACCACCTCAGTAGTTTTGGATTTTCCCCTTTCATCTGCATTAGCCATCTGAGAGGTCTGTGGTCAGTTTGAACTAGGAAGTGAGTGCCAAACAAGTATGGCCTCAGCTTCTTCAGGGACCAAACCACAGCAAAGGCCTCCCTCTCAATGGCACTCCAACGCTGCTCTCTAGGGAGTAGTCTTCTGCTTATAAAAGCAACAGGTTGGTCTTGGCCTTCATCATTGGTCTGGGATAGGACCGCTCCTATCCCTAGCTCAGAGGCATCAGTCTGCACTATGAACTGCTTGGCATAATCTGGAGCTTTTAGAATTGGTGCTGAGCACATTGCTTCTTTTAGGGTGTCAAAAGCCTTTTGACAACTAACTGTCCAGTTAACTTTCTTGGGCATTTTCTTGGAGGTGAGTTCTGTGAGGGGGGTCACAATGGACCCATACCCCTTCACAAACCTCCTGTAGTACCCAGTCAAGCCAAGGAATGCCCTGACTTGGGTCTGGGTTGTTGGAGCTATCCAGTCCATGATGGCCTGGATTTTGGGTTGTAAGGGCTGTACCTGGCCTCCACCTACAAGGTGGCCCAAGTACACCACAGTGCCCTGCCCTATCTGGCATTTGGATGCCTTGATAGTGAGACCTGCACTCTGCAGAGCCTCTAAAACCTTCCCAAGGTGGATCAGGTGATCCTGCCAGGTGGAGCTAAAGACAGCAATATCATCAAGATAAGCCGCACTAAAGGACTCCAACCCAGCCAGGACATGGTTCACCAACCTCTGGAAGGTGGCAGGGGCATTCTTTAACCCAAAGGGCATCACAGTAAACTGATAATGCCCATCAGGGGTGGAGAATGCTGTCTTTTCTTTTGCTCCTGGGGCCATGCCAATCTGCCAGTACCCTGCAGTTAAGTCAAAGGTACTGAGAAATTTGGCAGCCCCCAATTTGTCTATCAGTTCATCTGCTCTTGGGATAGGGTGAGCATCTGTCTTGGTGACAGAGGTGAGCCCTCTATAGTCCACACAGAACCTCATCTCTCTCTTTTCACCCTGTTGATGAGGTTTGGGGACCAGATCCACTGGGCTAGCCCAGGGGCTCTCTGAAGGCTCAATGACCCCTAACTCCAGCATCTTGCTGACCTCAGCTTTGATGCTTTCCTTGACTTGATCTGACTGTCGATAGATTTTGTTCTTGACAGGTGCACTGTCACCAGTGTCCACATCATGGGTACACCAGCTTGTCAGACCAGGGGTCAGGGAAAAGAGGCTAGCATATTGTTGCAAGACTTGCTTGCAGTCAGTCTGCTGTTGGGCAGAGAGGGTGTCTGAGAAAATCACACCATCTACTGACCCATCTTTTGGGCTGTAGGATAGGAGGTCAGGGAGTGGCTCACTCTCTGCTTCCTGTTCTTCATCAGTCACCATCAGCATGGTGATGTCAGCCCTATCATTGTAGAGTTTAAGGCGGTTCACATGGATGACCCTTTTGGGTGTCCTGCTAGTGCCCAGGTCAACTAGATAGGTGACCTCACTCTTTCTCTCTAGAATAGGGTAAGGGCCACTCCATTTGTCTTGGAGAGCCCTTGGTGCCACTGGCTCCAAAACCCACACCTGTTGCCCTGGTTGAAATTCAACCAGTGCAGCTTTTTGGTCATACCAGTGCTTCTGGAGCTCCTGGCTGGCCTCAAGGTTCTTGGATGCCTTTTCCATATACTCAGCCATTCTGGACCTTAGGCCAAGCACATAGTCCACTATGTCTTGTTTGGGTTCCTGAAGAGGCCTCTCCCAGCCCTCTTTTACAAGACACAGTGGTCCCCTTACAGGATGACCAAACAGAAGTTCAAAGGGTGAGAAACCTACTCCCTTCTGTGGCACTTCCCTGTAAGCGAAAAGCAAGCATGGTAACAGGACATCCCACCTCCTTTTGAATTTCTCAGGGAGTCCCATGATCATACCTTTCAATGTCTTGTTGAACCTCTCAACAAGGCCATTGGTTTGTGGGTGGTAGGGTGTAGTAAACTTGTACTGCACTCCACACTCTTTCCACATGTGTGTCAGGTAAGCAGACATGAAGTTGGAACCTCTGTCTGAAACCACCTCCTTAGGAAAACCCACCCTGGTGAAGACACCCAGGAGGGCCTTGGCTACTGCAGGAGCTGTAGTAGTCCTAAGTGGAATTGCTTCAGGGTACCTAGTAGCATGATCCACTACTACTAGAATGAATTTGTTCCCTGAGGCTGTGGGAGGTTCAAGTGGACCCACAATGTCCACACCTACCCTTTCAAAGGGGACCCCCACCACTGGTAGTGGAATGAGGGGGGCCTTTGGGTGGCCACCTGTCTTGCCACTGGCCTGACAGGTAACACAGGAGCTGACAAACTCCTTCACCTTTTGGTGCATCTGGGGCCAGTAAAAGTGACTCACTAACCTTTCCCAAGTTTTGGATTGCCCCAGATGTCCAGCTAGGGGGATGTCATGAGCCAAAGTTAGGAGGAACTCCCTGTACTTCTGTGGCACTACCACCCTCCTGGTGGCTCCAGGAGTGGGGTCTCTTGCCTCAGCATACAGTAATCCCTCTTCCCAATAAGCTCTGTGGGTACCACTGACATCTCCCCTGGCTTCTGAAGCAGCTTGTTGTCTCAGGCTTTCAAGAGTGGGACAGTCTTGCTGGCCCTGGCACAGCTCTTCCCTAGAGGGTCCCCCTGGGCCCAAGAGTTCAACCTGGTAAGGGTCAAGCTCCATGGACTCAGTTCCCTCAGGGGTATCTACATCCTCTCCAGGGGGAGAGGGGTTCTGAGTGTTTGGCTGTACAGAAGCTGGTCCCCCAGTCTCCTTGCCCTTCCTCTTGGTTGGTTGGGCCATTATTCCAGGCTCCAAACCTACTTTTTCACCCTTCCTCTTGCTCTGTGCTCTGGTTTGCACACACACCAATTCAGGGATGCCCAGCATGGCTGCATGGGCCTTTAACTCAACTTCAGCCCAGGCTGAGGTTTCCAGATCATTTCCAAGCAGGCATGCAGCTGGCAACTTTGGAGAGACCACTACCTGTTTCAGGCCAGTAACCCCCCCCCAGCCTAATGTTACCATGGCCATGGGATGACTAGTGGTGACACTGTCAGCGTTGGTGACTGGGTAAGACTTCCCAATCAAGTATTGCTCAGGGGAAACCAGTGTGTCTTTCACCATAGTGACACTGGCACCTGTATCCCTCAGAGCTTCTACCCTAGTTCCATTTACCCAGGGGTACTGTAAGTATTTCTTTAAGTTGGGGGGCCACACAGCCACAGTGGCAAACTCCACTTCTCCCAAGGAGACTAAACTTGCTTCAGTGTGTTCCCAGATTTGCTCAGGGTACACCTCTGATCCCATTTGTATACTTGCTGCCCCAGGAGTGGCTGTACTGGGTGCCTTAGGGGCTTTGTTTTGGGGGCAAGATACAGTTAGGTGTCCCTGCTTCTTACAGGTATTACACCAGGCCTTTAAGGGATCAAAGTTCTTCCCCCTATATGGTTGGGGCACATAGGGAGTAGTTTGGGTCCCACCCACCTGAACAGGTTTTTGGGGCCCTTTGGAAGACTCAGACTTTTTATCTTGGGGATTCTCACCACCTTTCCCCTGGGGAGGTTTTGTGACCACCTTCTTTTGGTCACCCCCAGTGGTTGTCTTGGTCACCCTAGTCTTGACCCAGTGGTCTGCCTTCTTTCCCAATTCTTGGGGAGAAATTAGACCTAGGTCTACCAAATGCTGATGCAACTTTTCATTTGTGCAGTTACTCAAAATATGTTCCTTCATGAATAAATTGTACAATCCAGTAAAATCCTGCACACCATGTCCAGCTAACCAACCATCCAGTGTCTTCACTGAGAAATCTACAAAATCAATCCAGGACTGGGTCTGGGTTTTGTGAGCCCCCCTGAATCTAATTCTATACTCCTCAGTGGTGAATCCAAATCCCTCAATCAGAGCTTTCTTCATGAGGTCATAGGATCCTGCTTCTGGCCCAGAGAGAGTCAGAAGCCTGTCCCTGCAGTTACCAGAGAACAGTTCCCACAGGAGTGCCCCCCAGAGAGGTTTCTTTACTTTCCTGATATCACAAGCCCTCTCAAAGGCTGTGAACCATTTGGTGATATCATCACCTTCCTCAAATTTAGGGACAATCCCTTTGGGGATTTTAAGGTCAGAAGTTTCCTCCCTATCCTTGTTTTTATTATTGCTGCCACCATTGATGGGTGCTAAACCCATCTCTCTCCTTTCCTTTTCTAGAGCCAGGAGCCTGGACTCTAGATCTATTCTTTTGGCCAGCCTCACAAGGCTGTCCTCTTCACTGGGGGGTCCCCCAGTGTTGTCTCTGGGACCAGAGCCACCTGTGTGGTCTCTAGGTGCCCAGATGCTATGTCTTGAGTTGGAGGGTATGGGTGCCATCTCCTCCCTAGGGAATAGTATGGGGAGGTTGCTGTCCTCCTCCCCTGATTCCCTTTCCTCATCTGACTGGCCATCACCATGTTCAGAGGGGTGGTCTTTAGCATACTCAGCCAGGAGCTCCTGGAGCCCTTGTTTGGTTGGATGCTGACCCATTTGTAAATTTTTGAGTTTACATAAGGACCTCAATTCCTTGAAAGACAAGTGTAAGTAAGGTGTGAGGTCGAGCTCCTCCACCAGGTCCATGTTATTATTATCACTAATAGCTGGGTTTGTTTGAGACATTCTAACCTGACAGTTCTAACCCTCTACCCTGACTATAGTGACTTTTATTTTTCTAAAATTCTAATGGGACTTAAGCAAGGCCCTAGCAAGACTTTTAGTAATTTTGGAAAAACCAATCAGAATTCTAAAGGCAATTTTTAAGAGTTCTGTCGTGTGATCAGATGGTAACCAAGTAGTCCAACAAATGCAAGTTTGTATCCCACCGCTGATCCACCAATGTGAGAAAGTGGCTCTGTATATACTGTTCCCTAATAGGTACAGGGTGTACAGAGTCCACAGTCCCCCAGAGGCTGATAGAGGTCAAAGTTAGGTATGACCTTACTCTCAAAAGTGGTAGCTTGGTCGAGCAGTAAGGCAGTACCAGAGGACAGTGTAAAGCATTTATTGTACACACTCAGTCAGCAAATGGTTTCACACACTCAATAACTGAACTCTAGGCCAATGATTTGTATATATAAAATATATGCTTGTTTTATTTTTAGAACCACAAAGGGGGTAAAAATATACTTTCTCAGAATGAGAGGTTGAATATAAATACTTTTGTTTTAAGCAATAAATTTGTGTAAACAGTCACAGTTGGTTGCAATAAACAATCCTATTTCCTAAACATAACAATGCATTGAGCTCAATGGTAAATTCAGGTTATTTGTAATAAATTACTTTTCAGATTACTTTTGGAATTCCAGGTCTGGCTCCTAGAACCAGCCTGGGGTCAGTATTCAGAATCAAGTGATGAAAGTCGACTTAATAACTGTAATGATTTTTAAATAATATTTAGCTATTTCAAAAGTTAGCACTTAGAAAATATTTCACAGAAAACATTCAATGGATCTCTATGGCAAGAAATTCAAATTGCAGGTAGAGTACTTTATCGTTACTTTAGTAATCCAGGACTGGGTGCCTAGACCCAGGACTGGGGTCCTGATCAAAAGCAGGTAAGTAATTTCGTTTGCAGAAATGGTACGATTTTAAAAGAATATTTCAAATTTGCAAAAGTAGACACTTAGAAGAAATTTCACAGAAAAGCAGACAATGGTTTCCTATGGGAGAAAAATGAGTTAGAAGTAAGTATAGTTGTGAACACTTTTCAGAGTCAGGGCTGGGCACCAAGATCCAGCACTGGGAGCTCACCTAGGAGCAGGTGAGTAAATTCGTTTTTGTCACTTGGCTGATTTTTGGTGAATTTTTGCAGTTTTGAAAAGTTCACACTTAGAAGATTTTTGAAGAAAAAGCCAGTCAATGTTACCCTATGAGGAAAATGAAGTTAGCGGTTTAAGGGTAAGTACTCGACTGGTAGTGTTGAAATTCCGGGCATGGACTCAGGGGTCCCCCAGTGTCAGGTAGGTACAGTTGGTTCACCCTCAGCGGTTTCAGGACGGCCGGGTGCAGAGAGAGTTGGGCCCAATGTTATCCTATGAGGGATAGGGGGGCCTTGGTTGGTGGCTGCTGTCTGGCAAGCCACGCGGCTGTGGGAGCTGGGCTCCTGGTCACTTACTCAGGGCAAGTGGGGAAGTAGGTTAGTGTAGAGAGGGCACTGCCAGGGCCACTCGGGCGGCTGGGTGCAGGGTGCTTTTGAGCCTTAGGGCGCTCAATGGTAATCAATGAGAATGTTCCGGTTTGGAAAGAGGCTGCAGGCTCGGGGACGAGGATGTTTCAGGTGCCACCACCACTTCGAGAGGTAAGTTGGGTAGTTGTAGGTTAGGTGGGTACCCCGGGATTGGGCACAGGGGGTCGCAGGGCGCCGGGTGCAGGGGTGCCTTTTGACGTCGGGAATCTTACCCTCTGGTTGATCGCGGCTGGGGTGGCACTTGGTTCTGAGGCTGCAGACTTCTTCCGGGATGTCGATGGGGGTCCTTGGGTGCCGGACTCTGGGTCACAGTCGCCGTGGGGTCGTCCTCTGGGTCTTTGTCCACTCCGGCACTGGCCAGGCTTGGCTGGTGCAGAGTGTGTTGGGTCCGCGGTCCCGGGCTGGTGCCAGGGATAGCAAATAGGTTTCTTGAGTAGAGCCTCTACTCGTGGGAGTCCCAGGGGCTTAGAGCTAAAAGGTAGCCAGGTCCTCCGGGGTTGGTGAGGTTGCTGGCCACGTGGGATGCCGCGCTGGTGCAGGTTCGAGAGTCGACAGGCCGGTAGGGCTGGGGCCAAAGCAGTTGGTGTCTTCTTCTCTTTTTAGCAGCTGCAGGGCAGGTCTTTGTTCTTCTTGCTCTTCTTGTCGTTTTTCTATCTGGAATCTAAGGAAGGAAGGTTCAGGGGGCCCCTAAATACTAGATTTAGGGGCGTTACAGGTAGGTGAAGGCCAGGGACCAATGGGTCCTTGTCCTGGGGTGGGTACACCCCCTATCCTGCCTCTCTCCTGTGGGAGGGGGGCAGTAGCCTAATCCTGATAGGGTAGGGCCTCCCATCTTCAAGATGGCGAGAGCCCGGAGATGTGCTTCACCTCGCCTCCCCCACCTGAGGGGTGGGGTGGGCAGGCTGGCACATCCCCTGTCCTTGTATGGGGTTTCCGGCCAAGCTTCCCGCCAGAGTGGGGGGTTGCAGTGGCCTGGGGAAACTCCAACTGGCGGCATGCCTTTGAAGCTTCCCTTTGCTCATCCTGGGGGAGGAGATTTCTCACCTCACCCAGGATGTGCATTGTTGCAGGCCCGGGAGAGCAGGGGCTCTCCCACCCAGGGGTCCAGCAACGTGTCTGCTGTGTGGCAGCCTGGGCAGCCTCAGAGCAGACGTGGATTGCAAGTTAGCTGTAAGTGGACATCTTCTAAGATGCCCTCTGGGCTGCTTAGTACATTAAATCCTACACTGGCATCAGTGTGGGTTCAATGTGCTGAGAAGTTTGATACCAAACTTCCCAGGCTTCAGTGTTGCCAATATGGTGCTGTGGAGCTCGTGTTTGACAAGCTCTCAGCACCATGTATTCTTAAATGACAGCACTGCACTTACAGTGCCCAGGAATGGACCCGGGTACTGTAGGGGCACAGGGCTCCTGCTCCTGTGCCCACACCATAGGCGTAATGCACCCAGCTAGAGGGGTGGCTGACATATGCCTTGGCAGTGTAGGTGATGGGCATGGTACACAGTGATGTGTGCCATGTCGACTCTTTGTTTTGTCCTGCACCCAGACACTCAGCCTGCAAGGGCAGTGTGTGTGTGTAAGGGTACAGGGCCTCTGAGGGTGGCACAATGAGTGCTGCAGCCCTTAGAGGCCTTCCCTGGTCACAAGGCCCTGGGTACCTAGGGTACCATTTACTAGGGGCTGACATGTGGCTAGGGTTTGCCAATTTGGAGTTTGTGTGGTTTAAGGAGGGAACATAGGCCCTGGGCACCTGATTGGCAGGAACCCAGGGTACACTCAATCGAAGTACATTCAGCAATTTAGCAAAAAGTGGGGGCATACCATGCAAGAAAGATGGCACTTTCTCACAAGGAGGCATCGCCATCATCCACAGGAACACCATCCGTCTCACGACCAGCACCGACAACACCCTGACCACCGCCGAACACCTGCATTTCCAGATCCACACCGACCCGAAGACCACCCTCAGAGGCACCCTGATCTACCGACCTCCGGGACCACGCACCCAATTCAGCGAGGACATCGCCGACTTCGTCAGCCCGCATGCCCTCCCCTCCGCTGACTACATCCTCCTGGGGGACCTCAACTTCCACCTGGAGAACAACAACGACCGCAACACCACCACCCTGCTCGACAACCTCGCCAATCTTGGACTCAAGCAGCTGGTGTCCATCCCCACCCACCTCGCCGGACACACACTCGACGCAGTCTTCTCATCCAGCACAGACATCGACTTCAGCCACGCCACAGAGCTTCAATGGACGGACCACAGCTGCGTCCACTTCACCTTCAAAAGAACGACGACCCACCACCACCAGCAACAGGCTGCCCGCAGAAGCTGGAACAAGATCACAGCCCACCAGCTAGCCACCTCCCTGAGCCAGCACCCTCCTGCCAGCTCAGCGAACCCCAGCCAGGCCGCCGACAACCTCACGAAGTGGATCAGCATCTGCGCGGACGAGCTCGCCCCGCTGAGGACCCCGCCCAGCAGACCCGGCAGCAAAAAAGCCCCATGGTTCACCGACGAACTCAAGAGCTCCAAGAAGAACTGCCGAGCCCTCGAGAAAGTCTGGAGAAGGGAACCAACACCGGACAACAGGACCACCTTCAAGCTTGCCACCCGGAAGCACCATCAGATGATCCGCGCCGCCAAGAAAACTGCATTCAAGGACCGGCTGGACAACAACGCACACAACTGCAAGGAACTCTTCAACATCGTGAAAGAGCTTTCCAACCCCAGCGCAGGAAGCAACGACATCACCCCATCGCAAGACCTCTGCAACTCCCTCGCCTCATACTTCCACGACAAGATCGCGGACATACACAACAGCTTCAACAACCAACCAACGCACACCATGACCGAACAACCACCCCCCACCACCACCCTCCACGCCTGGACTCCAATCAGCACCGAAGACACCATCCGCACGATGAACTCCATCCACTCCGGATCGCCGACCGACCCCTGCCCTCACCACGTCTTCAACAAGGCCGACGCTGTCATCGCACCCCACCTGCGAGACATCATCAACACATCCTTCGACACCGCCACCTTCCCTGAGAGCTGGAAGCACGCCGAACTCAGCGCTCTACTCAAGAAACCCACAGCGGACCCCACCGAACTCAAGAATTACCGCCCCATCTCGCTCCTCCCGTTTCCAGCCAAAGTTATCGAGAAGACCGTCAACAAGCAGCTGGCCGCCTTCCTTGAGACAAATGGATCCCTCGACCCCTCACAGTCTGGCTTCCGAGCCAACCACAGCACCAAGACCGCCCTCATCGCCGCCACCGATGACATCCGAGCCCTGATGGACAACGGAGAAACAGCGGCCCTCATCCTCCTAGACCTCTCCGCGGCATTCGACACTGTCTGCCACCGCACCCTAGTACAGCGCCTCAGCAACATCGGAATCCAGGAGAAGGCTCTAGAATGGATCATCTCCTTCCTCGACGGAAGAACACAGAGAGTCCGCCTACCACCGTACAAGTCAGAGGCCTCCGAAGTCATCTGCGGCGTCCCGCAAGGATCCTCGCTGAGCCCCACCCTCTTCAACGTCTACATGAGCCCCCTCGCGGCCATCGCACGCCAACGCAACCTCAGCATAATCTCCTACGCCGACGACACCCAGCTGATCCTCTCCCTGACCAACGACCCCGCCGCCGCCAGAGCCAACCTGCACGAAGGGATGAAAGAGGTAGCAGAGTGGATGACAACCAGCCGCCTGAAACTGAACTCAGACAAGACGGAGGTCCTCATCCTGGGCTCTTCACCCTCCGCCTGGGACGACTCCTGGTGGCCTCCCGCCCTGGGCACCGCACCCAAACCGACAGACCACGCACGCAACCTAGGCTTCATCCTAGACTCCTCCCTCTCCATGACCAGGCAAGTCAACAACGTCTCCTCGGCGTGCTTCAACATCCTACGCATGCTACGGAAGATCTTCTGGTGGATCCCCACCGAGACCAGGAAGACCGTCACCCAGGCCCTCGTCACTAGTCGACTGGACTACGGCAACGCCCTCTACGCCGGTA
This sequence comes from Triturus cristatus, assembly GCF_964204655.1. Lineage (NCBI taxonomy): Eukaryota > Metazoa > Chordata > Amphibia > Caudata > Salamandridae > Triturus > Triturus cristatus. Next base: position 566,864,602 of record NC_140590.1, read on the forward strand.
CCACCGCCAAGCTCCAGAAGAGACTCCAGCGGATCCAGAACGCCTCAGCCAGACTCATCCTCGACATCCCACGAACCAGCCACATCTCCGGACATCTGAGAGACCTACACTGGCTCCCCGTCAGCAAAAGAATCACCTTCCGCCTCCTCACCCACGCACACAAAGCCCTACACGACCAAGGCCCGAGCTACCTCAACAACCAAATCAACTTCTACGCTCCCAAACGCCACCTCCGATCAGCCAACCACGCCCTCGCCGCCGTCCCCCGCATACGAAGAGCGACTACAGGAGGAAGGTCCTTCTCCTACCTGGCCGCCAAGACCTGGAACTCCCTCCCGACCAACCTGCGCCTGACCCAAGACCACCTCTCCTTCAGGAAGAAGCTGAAGACCTGGCTGTTCGAGCAGTAGCGGCACCCCCCTCCCCCCAGCGCCTTGAGACCCTACGGGTATGTAGTGCGCTCTATAAATGTCTTTGATTGATTGATTGATTGAACAGGACCCTCAGAAAGGAGAAGGAAGGAGCTTCACTCAGTTTCGTCTCTCCAGCTTAAAAAGTGTTTTTTCCCGAGGTCTAACCCCACAGGTCATGATATATGTCTTGGTGTCAGTGACTCTCAGGTCCAGCCTCGACATTAAAGAGATGTAATCATTGAAAAAGCCTTCCAGCCCTCTCTCTGTTCTAGCAATCAACACTGCGTCGTCTGCATACAGTAAAACACGGAGGGGGCATGATGCAATGTAAGCCGTATCTCTCACCAGTGTCTCTAGGCCAAGCTCCACCTGGTTGATGTAGAGGGAAAACAAGAAGGGGGCTAAAACGCACCCTTACCTGACCCCCCCTCTTGATGATAAAGCTGCCTGTACATTCACCATCTCTACCAAAACATACGCAAGCATTAGCGTCACTATACAACTGCCTGATGAAGGTAATGATACCAACCTTCACCCCTAACTCCTCCATGTTTTTTAAATGCATAATAGTTTTTACTGATTGCAATAAATAGAAAGCATTGGCAAAATCTGGGCTGCATGTCATGCATAAATTGGACCAATTAGCTTTGCGAAAACAGCTGGGATCACTGAATTTGTATTTTCAGCAGCAGGCCAGCGCAGGGGAGTTTGTAGGTATGAAGAGTTATCAGTAGAACATAGGCTGAATGTTGCTACTCACACCAAAGTGAATTTCCTCTAATTGAAATCATTAGAGGAACACACTTGGAATCTGCAGTAGTTAATTTATTTTGCTGTTAAGTGAAGCAATGTGTCTTACGGTAAACAAAACAATAAAATTATTGATTTTTAAATACAATGCTTGTAAGAGATAACAAATTATCTATAGTAAAAAGTGTGATGATTGAGTGTACTTTTCAGATGTAAAATAGTCTTTCACACAGTCCAATGGAAGCACTTCACAGGAAGCAGATGTATACACCCAAACAGCCAACAGCATGACAGTGACACCAAAGTACTACTCTGGGCTGACCCATGATGTGATTGACAATGCCTTAAGCCAATGCCTGAAGGGGACTTACCAATGCAAGCCAATAGTTTTAAGGGGGCTTACCTGGAGCCTCTGTTTTGAACACAAGAGATTTGCTACATCAGAACAAACAAAGATGTAATTACAAAGCATAACTATTTGGCGGCAACTTTGGATGCCTTCTTGTCTATTTGGTAATAGCCTGAGCACAAAATATATTATTCATTAAATCCTGCCACCAAAATGGCATCAGTGGATTGTTAGAGTGGGTATGATTGGTTACCAGGACACAGAAGGAGGGAGGAGGTAGAAATCAGGGTGGTGGTAACAGTGCATGGCGTTAGGGTTTGTCAGAAATATAGAGTGTTATAGAGAAAGCTGCTAGAGGAAGACTGGGGTACACCAGAGAGGAAATAGGAAGAATAATCTGCTCCAAAATGCTTGCATCTCAGCAGTGTATCTGAAGGAGGGAGCAGGAGAAGCAATGAGGGTACAAGGGGTCAAAGAAGGGCTCTGGAGAAGTAAGGTGTCAGAAGAGGGAGGGGTGCAGAAATCAAGGTGAGGGAGAAAGTGCGAGGAATCAGGACCAGTTAGACTTAGATGTCAATATACCAGGAAAGAGGGACACATAAACGGCTCTCAGCCTCCAGTGTTTGCAAACAAAACCTTTTGTGCTGCCCCATCTTAGTTGATTTACATGCCGGCCCGCAGTCATCAGTGAGTTGACGGAAGGAGTGTTGTCCAGATGTCAAAGGGACATTTGGGGCATGACAGAAAATTGCCCACAACGGGTGGGGTTCCTTTCAAAGATTTGTTTCATTATGTTTGTTTGTTGGGTCAATTTTTAGATGTCTCTATGTCTGTCTTTGCTCCTTTGTCCTGCTGTCAGTGACTATGTCTCCCTGTGTGCATCAGTGTTTCTCTGTCCATTGTCTGTGTCCTGTTACCCCACTGTTCCTGTCTCCATGTCTCAGTCTCCCTGTCTCCATGTCCCAGGTTGTCTGTCTTCCTACCTCAATTTCAATACATAAGAAATCCATTCTATTCATGGTTTTTCCGATTCTTCGGTTGTTTGAACTGCTGTATTTTGTTTTACCTCTGCTTAGTCTGTCATGGGTGGATCACTTAGTCAGAGCACTCCTGAAATCTTGGGCCGTGCCCATCTTCTGTGACTCTGTCTCCACTGTTGTTAAACACTCATCCAGTGCTAAGGGGGGATTCTTATTTTACCTCAGTCTTGTAGGGGGTTCTTCCCCTCTCCTACCTCTGATATCATGGAGTAAACCTATTTAGCCACCCCACGTGTAAATGTCTCTCTCCTCCTCTGGTTTCCTCCCACATGAGGAAGATTAGTGGCAAAGGAAATTATACAGATCTCCACTGCCCTATAGCACATGTACAAGTTTGACCAGCTTCTCTCCGCCCTTTCAGAGACTTGGCTCCTGTCCTAACCAGTCATGGCACTCCTCTCATCAGTTCCACCTCATACTACATATAGTTTCTTCATCACTTGTGGGCTCTCTAGAGGGCCCTCTCCCTTACTCAGCATGCTGTCACCTCTCTCCACCTCCTCCTCTGATTCAGTCCTAACCAAAGCCCTTTAGGATAGAAGAAGGTTAGCCATTAGCTCTGGTTCAACCCTAGCCTCTCAGGCGTTCTGCTCCCTCTGCCAAAGTATAGTGTTTCCACACTGGACCCTGACTGAGGGCCACCAACTCTAAATAATGAGCTAGACGTCAGAGAACTTGAGTACCTGTGCTGCCATCTTGTTTGCTTCCCCACACATATCAAGCAAGAGCAATGTCTTGATTTTATCTTCCTGGTCGTGGGTGACACCATTTGCAATTTCTCAGGCTGCCCCCCTCTCTTTTCTGCCAAGAAGAGGAGAGCATCAAGCCCCTCCACCACTGAAGCAGATGTCAGAGCCCTAGAGGGACACATTCGCTATAGTGAGCCATTAGCTCCATCCATATGGCTTCCTTTTCCATTATTGAACCCAGTGCCTCTGCTTTCATACCGCAGTGCCGCTTATGAATGGAGATTCAGCTGCAGTTCTTCATGGCCAATTGTACCAAACCCAGTACACTTTATTAGGATTATCTCCAAGCAGCCATTACCTCTGGTCCCACATCCTTCGCATCCCTTAAATATCCATTTTACAGAAGCAAATTCCACCTCCACGCAAGCTCTCCAGCAGATGAAGTTCTATAAATCCCTCTGAACCAGGTCAGGTAAGTGGTTTTCATGCTCTCAAATTCAAGGACAAGGGTTTGGGCAGCGTCCCAGGTGTTTCCTTCAGATGAGTGTCTGGAACTTCTTCCTTCAGGTTTCATTTCTTCTTGTTCAACTGAGGGCCAGTGGCTCAGGCAGCTTTTCTTAATACAGGGTTTTAAAATACTCTTTGTAGTTGATATTAGTTGAGTCTGCATGAAGTTGTGCAACTCCGCCAACCTTTATGGTACTGTAATGTAGTTCCAGATTGGTGAGTAAGCATAAAAACATCACTGAATCCACTACAATTAAAATCTAACATGGTTGAGAGCCTTGATCTTACAGAGCTCTTTATTTCTCTCAATTCCACAGAGTAACCATGTCCGCGTATTCTTCTACAAAGGCATCCCAGCACCTTTCGCTTGCACTATTCCAGGATATCCTGCAGAAATGTGGAGATAGAAGGAAAAGTTACTTAGGCACCTGGGCACCCAGCTTGCCACTTGGCTGTGGCCACCAGGCCCTGCTTGTTCAAGCCTGATCCAGGGATACCATCGCTGCCCAGGTTTTCATGCTCACCGTTCTTCCCACCAAGGGAAGTCCCACCCACACCAGAACCTACTTAATACAGGCCAAAATGGAACCGCACAGTGGATGCGTGCAGCTGGAACACTGCTGGTGCGTCGCCGTCGTGCCAAAAGCAAGCATGTCTGCACCCATCCATGCCTGGACCATGCCCATCACCACAACCCTGGGCCCTCCCACCCCTCACCGATACACCAACGCCGAGCTCTACACCCTGGACACCATAACATACACAGCCAATGCACTCGCTGCTGCTTCATCTGCCACAGCACACACACAAGCCCACCGACTAGCCCCACGCCGAACACACCACTGGCACCACTCGAACAAAAACACCAAATCGCATGTGCCTTTCTCAATACATGCTCACCATGAAAACACACCACTGAGATTTGAGACCTTATGTCCACCTTCAGACTTGACATCCTCCTCCTCACTGAGACCTGGCTCAACCCCACTTCTGCACCTGACATCGCAACCTCAATACCCAAATCACCCACCGCAACCGCATCAACAAGCCTGGCGGAAGGATCACCATTACACACAAGGAATCCATACAATACACCATCACAAATGAGGACATCACCCCAGCCATGAAACACCTCAACGTCCGACTCCAAACAGACAGCAAAACCACCATCAGGGGCACTCTCTCTTACCATCCTCTAGGACCACGTCCAGCCTTCTGCACCTTTATTGCTGACTTCATCGCCCCCCTCGCCACAGACTCCAACAACTACATTTTCCTTAGCGACCTCAATTGCCATCTCAACGACTGCAATGACATCAACACTACCAACCTCCTCGACAGCATGAACAACATCGGACTCACTCAACTGGTCCACGACCCCAAGTACACTGCAGGCTATATTCTAGACCCCATCTTCACCTCCAGCGACCACATTAGGTATAGCCACACCATGGAACTCACCTGGGCGACCATTCCATTGTCCACTTCAACATCACCAGCTCACGGACCTCCACCCCCAGTCTGCCCAATGGCTCCCACCACAGCTGGAGCAAAGTCTCAAAAGACACACAGATCAATGCTCTCACACCACTCACCCCATCTCCCCCGACAGCCTAGACCAGAACGTCAGAAACATCAACAACTGGATCATTAACTGCGCCGGCAGCATTGCTCCTATTGGCAACAACACCCACAGAAGGTCCGTCAAGCAGGCTAGCTGGTACACTGATGATCTCTGAACCGCTAAACCACAGTGTAAACAACTGAAAAGGAGATGGCACACCAGCAAGGACACAAACGACAAGACCGCCTTCAAGACAGCCTCCAACCTCTACCACAGACAATTGAGAGAATCAAAGAAAAAGGCCTTAGCCTCACACCTTGAATGAAGCTCCAATAACAGCAAAGAACTCTTCAACATCGTCAAAGAATTCTCCAACCCCTCAGCTGCAACAAACAGCATTATCCCCTCACAGGAACTCTGCAACAACCTTGCAAACTTCTTCCACTACAAGATCGACAACATCTGCGGCAATGTAAAAACCCAAAGCCACTGATTTCTTAAGCAGCACAATGAGCCCGCTACCACCACAGCCATCCAACTAACCGAATGGAGCCAGCTCGCCCCACAGGACACCGCCTCAATCATGAACTCGGTCCACTCAGGGGACCCAACCGTCCCATGCCCTCACCACTTTTTCAACCTAAGCCAACCTAGAACCAGCCATGTACTCACCACCTTGTTGAACACCTCCATTGCCATGGCCACCTTACCCAAGGACTTGAAACATGCATAAGTCAAAGTCCTACTAAATAAACCATTGGCAATACCCAGCGAACTACCAACCAATCTTCCTGCTCCTGTTCCCAGTCAAAGTATTAGAAAAAGCCATCAACTAACAATTCTCCTCACATCTAGAATGGAACCTTTTACTCAACTCCTCCCAATCTGGATTGCACAGCCACTACAGCACTGGGACAGCCAAGCCCTACTCGACTGAGGCAGCCTTCGATATAGTCTCCCACCACACTTTAATCACAAGGCTGCACAACATAGGCATCCAAGAAGGATAGATCACCTCTTTCCTCATAGGCAGAGCGCAGAAAGTCCACCTTTCCCCCTACACCTCTGAACCCAAGGAAATCATCTGTGGAGTACCCCAAGGATCCTCACTCAGTCCCACCCTCTTCAGCACTTATATGACACCTCTGGAGAGCATTTCCAAAACCCATTGAATCCGGAATCCTACACCAATGACACACAACTTATCCTCTCCCTCTCCGAAGACACCACCAACATCAACTTCCACAACTGCACGACAGACGTCCCCAACTGGATTAAAGATAACTGCCTGAAGATCAACTCGGACAACTCCGCAGAACAGATTTCCAGAAACAAAAGCTCTCCATGGGATGTATCCTGGTGACCCTCAGAACACAGACCTACAGCTGCACCTGCTTACCACACTGGGAACCGAGGCATTATTCTGGGCTACAAGCTAACAATGACAACACAGGTCGACTCCGTCTACTCCTCCTGCTTCTTCATCCTCTCCCTTCTTTGTACGATATTCTAATGGCCAATAGAAAGATCAAGAAGCACCATCACCCAGGCCATCATCTCCAGCTGACTATGGCAACGCTCTCTATGCAGGGATCACAGCTCAACTACTCTGATGACAACAGACCATATAGGTGCTAGATTGGTCCAGGAAACTTCTCCCCAGGCACTAGCTCTCCTGCCTGCCATGTGGGACCAAATGGCTGCATCCACTACTCCACCAAGGATGTGACAACAGTAGAGTATACTAGATGTCAACTGATGCACTGGTGTCAGTTCCTGGTACTTTTTGTGTGCCTCAATCGGGTATTGTGAAGAGGAACCAAGAAAGAATCAATAAAAGGAACAAATATAGTTCTGGCATTACTGGAATTTTAAAATGCCTGGCACTAACTCATCCGGGGAGGAGGGAAAGTGGCGAGAAATCTGTGGGAAGATTATATATCAGCCAAAAATGTCATTACTGAAATTAAGTCACTTATTCTTCCAAAGGATACACAGATTCCTGGCAGATTCCTCACCTTATGAATGAGCCATAAAAAAGATGCTTTCCTTGGAGATGGGATTAGGAGGTGAAAGTTTTCAAGGACGTCATGCAATGAAGCCCTGCAAAATATCAGTGACTACATGCTTGGGTTAGGCAACAGTATTGTTTCGTAAAATAATGCAAGGGTGAACACATCCACCTGGACAATATCCGCCAAAGGAAGACCCATGGACCTAGCAAAGTTGACATAAGTTACCACCGCAGGATCTTTGCTGGCCACGACAAAACATATCTTGAGACAAAGGATGGCGCAAAGAAAAGTGCTACCTCAACTTTTTTTGCCCCTGTGAGGCCCACAAAGAGCTGATCATTCTTTGTCTCCAATCAAGTGTAATCTTTATAATAGGACACAGCATGTCTGGGTTCCAGTCTGGGCAGCCGCTCTTCCCAGGGTCATGGACTGACCCATATGAAAGGCACATGCCTCTTTGGGAAGGAAGGATGGGAAGTGACCAAGAACCAATTTATCTGGTCAGACAACCATGAACGGTGGATAAACTGAGTGAGACCAGAATTCTCTCACCCTATGGACTGCAGCTATATCCACTAACAGTACAGTCTTCAGAATAAGAACCTGACCTGGACAGTTGTGCATCCGCTCAAAGGGAGAATGCCATTAAAAAGATACACACAAGGGTCAAATCCCACTGAGGAACAATGAATGGAGTAAACAAGTAAAGTAAGCCTTTATGAAAATGTTTCACTTGTGGTGACATAAGCAAGGAAGGCTAGAGAGGGAAACATATGACGATGGATGGGCAGTCAAATAACCGTTCCCCAAAGTCAATGCCCTGCTGGGCAAGTGAATGTGCGGAGTGTAGCATATCAAAAAGGTGAGACCTTTAGTCTCAGACCACTGAACAAGCTTGTTTACCGACCCACATTAATGGATTTCGTAGCGCCTTTACTGGCAGCCAAAATGGCATCCGCAACTTTAGCAGAGAGACAAAAGGAAAGACTCTTAACTGGTACCTCTTACTCTCCACTCTCTCTGCCATATTGTTCGGAGACTGTAGTGAAGGACCTGGTCATTCTGCTGTGAGAGAATGTTCAATCTGTGTAGGAAAGGAAGAGCTGGTGACATGCTGAGTGTCAATAGATCAGCACACCAGGTGGTACCCATTCAATCTGGGTAATCAGTATCAGTTGTGTTTCACACCTTTTACGGGCCCTTTGACTGAAGCAGAATGAGCTGGGAGTGTCTAGAGTAGGCCCTAAGATCAGCAAAACTTGAAAGTATTCCTGAAGGAGCCATTCAGAGGGAAGTCCATGGTACAAAACTGAGGACATTTCATGTTCTGGGCCGTCGCAAGGAGAACATATGGATAGTTCAGTCTGGAGATGATCACCTCCATCACTTTGGGGTGTAGTTCCTACTTGTGATCCTTTACTACTGAGAGCATTCACTCTCATGTTGAGGGAACCTGCTCGGCGAGCTGCCACTGAGAAAATTCCCTATCACTGTGCCTTCTGCCACATCCAAATCACCTCCCAACATAGAGCCGTGGCCACACACAATGCTGTTTGTTAATATAATGGACAGTAGTGTTTTTTTTCTTTTTTAATCTGGGAGGTTCCAGTACTAAAGAGTCAGAGATGCGTGAGCTGTGTTGCCACCCTGATATGGTGGTTTTGTGGGCTACGGATTTTGGGCTGCCAGTGTGTAAAACAGTGTGAGTGATGTATGCCGCTTTGAGTATGCATTGTGTTTAAATTGGGAGCCAGTTGAGCGTGGCCAGTATTGGAGAAATGTGATCAAACTACCTTATTCTTGAGATAAGCCTGGCTGCTGTATTTAACCTTTCTTTCATGGCGGTGAAGTGGGACTTTGGGGTATTGTTTCTGTAGTCTAGTCTTATTATGACAAGTGGCTGTAATATGATTTTGAGATCATGTTTGAGGATGAGGAGTCATAGGTTGTGCATGGCACTTTTGACTAATGCGTTTATTTGTGCTGTCATATCAAGGGACTTGACAAGAATTACTCCTAGTGATTTGGAGCTCTCAATGCTTTTGTGGGTGCATTTGAGTGCATCGAAGTGTGTTATCCGGTTGTTTATTGGTGGTGGGTTGACTTGTGAAGATATTAAGAGAGATTCCGTTTTGTAGAGGCTGAGCTTCAGATTGTTCTGTGCTGGCCATCACTATGCATTCTTTATAGCAGTGCTTCCCAAACGTTTTTGAACCACAACCCAGTTTCTAGAATGACACACTTCCGCACCCCTTCTAGCTTTAATGGACATGAGACATGTGATTTTTTAATGTAACTAAAGCATTATGGGGTAGCGCACATTTATAGATAGCAAATCTTCCTTTGAAATGGCCACTAAATTTGCACAGCAAACACAAGAAGATGATGGACGGTGAGCTGAAACTTTTCAGACACTCACCCCCAGTCACAGATCTGGGTTGAATCCATCATCATTCTTTAGCTCACTTCGCCATCTCAGTTCAGACCCAGCCATATGCAAATCAGTCTTGGCCCTGTGCCTCATCGGAACAGTCCAGCACGAAATGCCCAGCCAGGTCTTCCCTGAACCGGAAACAAGCATCCTGGGACCGGTTTCTGGGTAACACCCTTCATAAGCCAGGCTAGCTTGAATCCAGTGCCAAAGTGAGCAAGGGACCCATGTCTGGGCATACCCTGCCAACTTAGGGCATAGAAAGCAAACACAAGGAGATGATGGACCGAGCGCTGAAACTTTTTAGACACTCACCCCTAGTCGCAGATCTGGGTTGAATCCATCATCATTCTTTAGCTCACTTCGCCACCTCAGTTCAGACCCAGCCATATGCAAATCAGTCTTGACCCTCTGCCTCATGGGAACAGTCCAGCCCAAACTGCCAAGTCAGGTCTTTCCTGAACCAGAAACAAGCATCCTGGGACTGGTTTCTGGGTAACACCCTTCATCAGCCAGGCTAACTTGAATCCAGTGGCAAAGTGAGCTAGGGACCCACGTCTGGGCATACCCTGCCAACTTAGGGCGAACAAAGCAAACACAAGGAGGGTCAAGACTGATTTTCATATGGCTGGGTCCAAACTGGAATGGCATGGTGAGCAAAAAAACGATGGATTTAGGCCCAGATCTCTGTACTGGAGTGAATGTATGACATTGTTCTGCATTCTGTCCATCAATTGTTATTTTTGCATTTGTCTCCCAGAGTGGGACTGGTATGTCCAAACGTGAGTCCCGTGCTCTCCATGCCATTGGAGTCAAGCTATCCTGGCTGATGAGGGCTGAAAGCCCGAAACCGGTCCTACGATGCTTGTTTCCAGTCCAGGGAGGACCTGCCTGGCAGTTCGGGCTGGACTGTTCCCATTGGGCGCAGGCTCAAGACTGATATGCCTATGGCTGGGTCCAAACTGGAATGGCATGGTGATAAAAAAAACGATGGATTTAGGCCTAGATCTTTGTACTCGGGTGAAAGTATGACATTGTTCTGCATTCTGTCCATCAATTGTTCTTTTTGCACTGAATTTGCACAGGCCTACAGTTTTACTGATAGAACTATATTGCACAGAAATCATAATGTCTGGTTTCAGGAAATAGTTATCATGTGTGCATCACCAAGTAAAGTGTTTTGATTTGTTTTGATCCTATTGAAATCTTTGTTTCCATCACACTTCAGAATTTCTAAAACATTAGCTTAATTTTTGCTTTCCTAACTGCTGAATGCGTACACATCCTTTACATGTATTTATATTTTGTTGTGTTACAAAAAAAATGACGTTCTACAGCCTTTACTTTCACACTCGCCGGTCCCCAGCAAGATTGTCACATAATTTACTTTACCTTTCTTCCTCTGACTGCAAAGTGAAAGGATTTTGTAAACACCAATCCCCATGTTAAAAAATAAGCAATAGTTTGTCAGAAGATATAACCTGACATTTGACGTCTGTCTATGAAGCGCAGCAAATATGATAAAATAAATGCAAAATCTGAATGAGTCTTTATTTATTTATGGCTCGGACTTTGGAACCCACTAAAACATCAGCTCGGGTCCCACCAGTGGGTCACAACCCTGCTTTAGAGTATGGTTCAGGTGACATATATAGGGTTCACGTGACATATATTCTCCAACAAAGATATTTTGATGTAAAGTTGTGTGTCATCTGCGTAAAGGAGGAATGGTAGGCTGTTTTGCTGGAGTACAGATGTTAGGGGTTAAAAGTATAAGTTGAAGAATGTAGGGGCTAGGATGGATTGTTGTGTCACACCGTGGCTGACAGGGGCTGGGTTGGGACCTGGCATCTTTTTGATTGATTAGTTGAGGGTTGTTGCTTAGGAATGAGGAGAACCATTTTAGAAGTGAGTCTCCGATTCCCATGCCAGGGTATTTATCAGTGTTGTGGTCAACTGTGTCGAATGCTGATGATAGGTCAACTAAGTGGGTAGACAGGCATTGGCAGGGAAGTTGGGTAGGCCTAATATGCCGGTTAGAGGGAAGGGGAGGTCATTGAGCAATGCTTTGGTGAGGAAAGCAACATCAATATCTTAGGACATTATCATTGTATCTATTTCTGTGTTGGGGTTCACTGCTGACCTGCAGTTGTGTGGCATGCACCTGAGCGCGATTTTGGGGTTGACGTGTTTTCTTGTGTGTGATCTGAGCAGTTATGTTGTGATTAGGCCGGATTCTTTTAATGCAGCTGTGTGGGCTGAGGATGTATCCTCTGTTGCTGTCAATAGCCTTGATTTTCCTTTGAACTCACCCCTTTCCCCCAGTTCAATCACCTGGAGAGACGACAGCTGGTCAAAATTAGATCATGAAAAAGTGAAAAATGCTTTTAACACCACAAGTCCTGATCTGGGGACGGACACCTCAGTAGCAAATGTCAAGGGCTCTCAGTGGATCACACATTCGCTTGATCAAGGTATCCCCATAAAAACCCAAACCAAATGTGCCAAAGATAAATCCACCCCCTGGTATACTCGCTATCTACGGACACTAAAACAAGAACATAAAAAACCTGAGAGGAAATGGAGGAAAGACTATGGCGAAAAAGGCAAATCAAAATATCGAGACAGAATAAGGCAATATGACTCCGAAATTAAAACTGCCTAAGTTGCCTATTATGATGCAAAAATCAAACACACCCCTAACTCCCTGCGTGAAATGTTCCAGATCGTCAAGGCATTACTGGGGCCTACATCTAACTGTTCCACTCTTGAACTTTCAGTAGCCCGGTGCAAGGATCTCACAAGATCTTTAAAAAAAAAAATCAATGACATTTACCTAACTTTCCAAGAGCCTGATAAAGACACAATCCCCATTCCCAATAGAGACAAGCAGGAAAATTGGAAAAATGGCTATTCAAAATGTCATAACATGACCTCAGTTAGCTTCGCAGCTTTGCAGCCAAAGCAAAAACCAAAAGAAATGATGGACGGAGTGTTGAACAATGCAAGCACTCACCCCCAGTCAACTGATCTGGGTTTAATCCATCACCGTTCTTTAGCCCACTCTGCCACCCCAGTTCAGACATGGCCATATGCAAATCAGTCTGACCCTGTGCCTCATGGGAACAGTGCAGCCCGAACTGCCAAGCCATGTCTTCCCTGGACCGGAAACAAGCTTCCTAGGACCAGTTTCTGGCATTTCAGCCGTCTTCAGCCAGGCTTGCCTGAATCCAGTGGCAAAGTGAGCAAGGGACTCACGTCTGAGCATACCCTGCCAACTTATCGCGAACAAAGCAAAAACCAAAACAAATGATGGACGGAGTGTTGAACAATGCAAGCACTCACCCCCAGTCAACTGATCTGGGTTTAATCCATCACCATTCTTTAACCCACTCTGCCACCCCAGTTCAGACATGGCCATATGCAAATCAGTCTGACCCTGTGCCTCATGGGAACAGTCCAGCCCGAACTGCCAAGCCATGTCTTCCCTGGACCGGAAACAAGCTTCCTAGGACCGGTTTCTGGCATTTCAGCCGTCTTCAGCCAGGCTTGCTTGAATCCAGTGGCAAAGTGAGCAAGGGACTCACGACTGAGCATACCCTGCCAACTTATGGTGAACAAAGCGGCAGTACACATATTCCCTCTTCTGTTAGAAATACTAAATCTCTCTTTGGGAATAGTACCCTTGGCATGGTGACACACCATGATAAAAGCCTTACCAAAAAAGTCTAACCTGAACCCTCTTTGTTCAGGAAATTATAGACCTATCTTGCTGCTTCCTGGTCCGATCAAAATACTTGAAAAATATGTTGTCCAGTCCCTTTCAGAATTCCTAGAACTTAATAGCATCCTAGATCCAACCCAAACAGGGTTTCGACCTACACGCTGCATGGAAACTGCCCTTTCGGTGGTAGTGGAGGAATCAAAGATACTGATAGATCAGGTAGGCTTGTCAGTCATCATCCTCCTTGATCATCTAAGCACTGTCTTTGACACTGTAAATCATGATATTCTTATCGAAAGAACTTGCAGTGCAGGAGTTTCAGGATGGCCCTAAACTGGCTCAATTCTTTGCTCGGAGCAGCAGATGTCAGTTTCAATTTCCTTTTTAAAAACATCCTTTTCAGTTTTCTTGTTCCCCTCTCTTACATTCTCCCCTACTCCACTTCACTCTTCTCCATTCTATAACTTCATCACCACACTCCACCCCAATCGTAGAGGAGCCCCATGCAGATGGATATGGCAAACTGCAACCGGAAACCAGAATTCATGCAGGAGCTTCATGTCTCCCTTTCTCTTTACTTGTTTCCCCTCTTCCCTTTTCCCCCACGCCGTTGATTAGTTGACTGTATTCATATAGGATTGACCCCTCATGAAGGTCTCTTGGCACTGGTCTAAATGGCTGCGTAACCGAACAAGAAGCCATAATTTTTTGTCTGAAGCTGAGAAGTGAAATAGAGCAATTAGACCCTCATTATGGGATAACCTCATGGAATTTTGCCGCACCTGATTCCAAGTGGGTCGGATTTTCCTCGTCCGCCTGTTCTCTGGGTGTGGAAGAACCAGACCCGATTTTGCATTGTGGTAATTGTGGGTGGTAAAATGGCACGAGGCTTTGGCTACAGCAGCAGCCAAGCCTCACTCCCCGTTGTCTTCTGAAAGGGAATCATACACTGCTTCCCTTCCCTCCCTTACTTACTTAACCCACCCAAGTGGTGTGTACACTGCTAAGAATAGTTGGTAATTGCATGTATTAAACCCTACAATATTAAGAGTTCCATGTGGCTCTCAAACAGTAATTCCCCATTCTATGAGCTTTGACTTGTAATTGCATAGTACGGGGGTCGATTTACCACACAGTAATGGTAAACTTGTGATCCAGCGCAAAACTGGGAAATGGGGAATAACATTTACCAATACCCTCCCTGCGTCACAGACACGACGTCACACTAGCTCATTCACACATGCAGTCATTGGTTGGGCCCATAACACCAACACTCATACGTCTCTCTCACAAGCCTGCACACAGGAGGGATGAGTAATTCAAGCGCTGGACATGTGGGGGGAACACCTTATAACCTAGATGGAGAGAAAAGTTATTTTACAAAATATACATTGACCTCCTTCGCCTATAAATCCCTAATCCCAAACATCAAGGCACTCCACCCACTTGGTCAATGGACCAATTTAGTTGGATTGGTTGATGGTGATTTAGAACCAGCTAAAACACATTTTAAGACTCAGAATCCTTATTTCCCTTAATGAAAACCACAAACTCATTCTTCTTGTTAATCAATATTTGTTTATCTAAATTTTCATAATGACTTATATTTGCATTTGTCTCGTCAAAGTTTAGAATTTCTAGATCAATTCATGTAAATCGCGGATCATCATATTTACCTAATCTGGCTATTTGCAGTCCTCTAATTTATTGGCTCTGCATAACCAAATTCTGTCGTAAATTGTCCCAAAAGCAGGCCAAAGCTCAAAGTTCTCTGCTCAGCATGTTACAGTCCCCAATTCATCAAAGGACCAGAAATCGTGCAAGCATCTATCATAGCCCGTGGATTTAGAAAAAGTTTGCAGTCATCAAGCGGTCGAGCAGCATTTGGACCATCAGGAAAGGCGTCACGAACATAGCCATGAAAAAGGATGAGATGAAGGAGAAAATGTTGTAGTAATAGTCTTCCCTATTTCACTAACCTTTTTTATAGTAAAATCAAGTTAAAGCAGATACAATTTTAAGCTCTAGGACAGTCGTGATTGGCTGGTTGGGATCGTCTGATTCATATTCCCAGATTTTCAGTACAGTTCGAGGGGTGAGGTCATTTGTTAGCGAAGTGTCGGCTTGTTCCGGTTTACTGTAAGGTTGATTGTTCCCCTATCTTGGAGAATGTCCCGTTCCATTTCCTTGACCGGGGACACGATGCGCAAAGGAAGCCAAGAGGTTCAGGATACAGACTCACACATGCGCAATTGATTCCGCGCCTCACGAGACAGTGGCCACTTCTGCGTGCGATGTTAGCGGCCATATTGGATTTAGGCCCAGATGTCAACTTAAGCGAAACAAACACAAAAGAATAATTAATACATAGAAATGGTGATTCTAATGTTAACCCCTTACTAATCCCTCTATGTGCTTGTATTTATCTAGCATATAGCGACATTTAAAGCCATTATATTCACCTTTTTTCGATCCTCCTCGAGGATACAACATCACAAAGCAACATATATCATGCAGTATTCTATTACCACATATACTATTATTAATATGCGTACAGATTTTAGTTATAAAGGTTATTTAGCCATTCAAATTGCAAATCCCACATGTACTTTAAGTATTAATAATGTTGATTAGTATACATGCAACACTCGTTTATTAATAATATAGTTAATAGATTATATAATTTGTATTTTCATGCAAGAATAGAGGAGGTATACAAAATTTAGCAATACCTGCTCCATCAATCCCCCCTTAATCCTACCTGCTCCATCACTTGCATGTGGTTTCATTGCGCCTCCATCACCTTGCAACTCAGAATGAGGGCCTTCGTGTCGGAAGGTATGGCACTGCATAGCCAGTGGCCTTGTAAAGCAAATTATTATTACCCTCGTTTACTAATATTATATCCCAGGGATCTTTAGCTAGAATTGTTTTTTTACAGCACAAACCTCATGAAGAAGCTTGTGAGGTGATTCTAAAGCTCAGGTATGGGGGAGTCAACTGATGAATGCATTTATACATCAAAGAAAGCGTCTTGAAGGGAAGGTACAATTTTCAGAGACTGGCAACCAAAGAAACGTAATCTTTTTTAGAAAGATGACCCTAACATCCACATTCCTGGTTCGGTGCAACCTAAAGGGAGATTCTTCGGGAGGGCGATGTAAAGGCCATTGCAATATTCAAGGCGTGTGTTGTGGATCCCAAAACCAGAGCACGTTGTTATGGAGAAGAGTTTTGAGTTTATTGATTTGCAAAAAATGATTTTTACTATGACATATATCTGTGGCTTCCAGAAGGTTTTGGTAACCTAGGTTTTGACCTTAAATAACTTGCAGGTCAAATATATGATGGATATATGGTTAACCCTCCCGTTGACACTACATATTACCAGTTCTTTCATCTGATCAAGCTAAAGGAAATTATTCTTCATCCATTCCAGAATGACCCAAAGCTAATATTTGCAGATTCATAAAATGTTTACTGTTATTAGAAAACAGGATAGAACTGCGTCAGATCCATCTGATTGAAGAGAAACGTGAAGTTCCTGAGCTACATCAAAGATGTGGCTCAGATCTATGTGAAATAACGGAGAGGAAAGGCATGGCCTCGAAGCACTTTATCTCTACGACGTTTGTCAAAGCCTGGACTGAGGTGAGGATCTTTTTTGCTCCTTCATTTAACCAACAAGTGCGAATAGAAGTTCACGAAAAACTTCTGAAACTAGTGCTGGAATATGTCAGTTCCAATCCTTAAACATGTGCAGTTATCCAATACGTTTCGGTGTTCAGTGTTTCGTTGACTTCTGAAGAGAATGATAGTCTCTGCAAAGCTTCCAACCTTTAAGAACAAGGTCCCAACTGCAGCACCTGTGTTTCCCAATTGTCTAATACGGCCGCTCAATGCGAACCAGGATGTTATTCTATAAGGGTTATAAAATGGCCACCACCAAGGCAAGCCTTGTGAGGGTCCTAGGGCTTTATGGGACATGTAGTGCTTCTTGGTTGTACTTGTGTGTCTCGATTAGCACATTCATCGGAGATGCGAAGCATCTTTCCAGGCAGCACCCTACCCCTGCACACACTTCCAAACCTCTTCCGCTTCTGAAAGTGCATAGATTTTGGAAGTTCGCACTGCTGCGCCTCTGTGGAGGACCGGCATAAAGGTGTATGTGTGGCCGCCTCCCTGGCAAGGGCAAGGGATTCAGGATCTAACACCCAGGAGCCCGGACCAGCAGCAGCAGTAGACCTTCGTTTCCATGTATTTCCCCCATGTGGCTTTCTTCATCCCATTTCCCAACTTCCTTAGCTCATTTCTCTACATTTTCTTCTACACTTTATTTATTTATCAACCGCCTGTCTCCACCACAGAACCTTCGTCTTCATCACAGAACCATATCAATCTCTGGATTATGTGTGCGCTGTGCATGTGCACCCCAGCATTCACATTGATTCACATTGTCTTCTGTCTTCTGCAGAACCTGAGGGAAGAGTCCACAACAATAGCAAGAGAGGAAGTAATGGTCCCACCCCTACAGGGGCAGCAGGCTTCATAACTGCAAGAGGTGGCGGAGGAGGCCACAGCCCAGCAGCAAACCGCCAAGGCGGACATCCCATCCACTTTGCTGTGTGCTCGGATGGATCTTCTACCAGCATCATCACCAGTTATTGCTGCGCCACACTACCCTGCACTACCAGCTGTCTTGTCACTGACAACTAATCCAGCACCCAGAGGCGATGATGAAGATGGGGAGCACCATCTGCCATAGAGGAAGCACAGAAGAGGAGCAGCAGAACTCAGGCTGCCACCACTGTTGAAGTGGCTGGCAGCTGCACTTGCCAGTTTCGCCAGCAGTAGCACTAGCAAATGTGACATAGGCGCCAGTTTTGGCTACAGCAAAACCTTTGGCCACGGTAGCAGGACCAATGGAAGTGGTGTCATGGCATCTGTGGCAACCGTGATAGTGCCATTGGAAGCACTGACAACAGAAGCAGCACCAACATCAGCACCAGGAGCAGTGTCCGCACCCTCAGTAGAGCAGAAGCTAAAGAACCACCTGAATCTGGGTCCTATAACTGTTGTTACTTTTGTGTCTCAAAGGGATAGCAATCCATGTTCACACCTGTTGTTGTGTGCATGCTGTATGAATGAAGGTTTGAGAGAGGACATCTACACACTAAGATCTCACTTTGTACAACAGCTAGATTGGAGAGTCCATCTTCAGTCGCATCACAAAATCAGCAAACCTGCTGCATGTGGTAGGCCCCCTGTCACCACCACTGCTTTTCGCAGCACTGCTGCAAACACTACAAGCAATGCAATTGCTGCAAGCATCAGCAACCTGCAGCACCACCAACGTTCTCATTGACTATCCTTGGGGTCCTTTTGGTGGCCGCAGCTTATGGTGGCACTGCGCATACGCTGGGGACATATACTCGTTCATTCTTAGGCCCTGATCTTCTGGAATGTGGCACCCTTGTTTCCGCACCTCTTGTCCAGTGGGCCTTTCACGAACTTTGGTGTAATTTTGTGCCATGAGCTTGGGATGATACTAGTGTGTGGTGAAATGTTGCCCATGGCACTGGCGAAGACCCTGCGGTACATATGAGACGTCATCACCTAGTCTAGCTCCTGTCTGTAAGCAAAGGAGAACGAGCCAACCAACACACGAGACAGCAGCAGGCACATGAGGCAGCAGATATGGCTGCACCCTGTGAGAAGGATGATGACTATGATGGCAAAAGTGGCCCCAACAGCAAGGATACAGGTGGACAGAGTGAGCAGAAATCTGTGCATGGTAAAGCATGCTCAACCGCACAATTGATGCCTTCATGCTTATCTCCTATGCAGTAGAGCAGCATGGCCATGCCTCGTCTAGAGCCCTCTGGTACAGTTTCATTGTTTTTCTCTTTTTTTGTGTTTCTCTTTTTCCATTAGTTTCAGACATTTAGGAGGATGGAGTATCTGGAAGCATAGTTTCCTGAAGACATGGCTTCTACGCATAGTTAGCAATTTATTGGCCCCAGTGCGACAATGTACAGAAAGAGTTGGTGGAAGGTAATTGTGACTTCCTGTCCGTGGCTGTTTTTCTCTCTTTGCCTCCTCCAAAGGGATAATCCTGTTTTTTTGCGTCCAGGGTATTTCTTTACCCACATCACTGTACACACATTTTACTGTATGCTTTTTAGATATGTTCTTTCTTCAGCCTAACCATCTATATTTTATATATGCATATTTTTCAAATCCCAATTACAACAGGAAATTTATTTATAAAATGTGTAATCACAGTTCTGTCTGGCGTATTGATGTATTCTGTTAATTATTTTTACTCGTCTATTTCAGTGATTCAGTTTATTTCAGTAACACTTCGCTCTAGGGTGGTAGGAGCGTTTACTGCAGTGTGCATAAGCTGCAGACCACAATACAAAATACCTTGGATAATTGTTCAACAAATGACTACATAAAAATAGGATTAGGACATAAACAATCAAGAAAAACACATAGACAGGTAGTCAGACCTGGACTTTGCCTGAGTTCCAAAGAAGAATTTCCATTGCAAATCAACACCATATGTCCTTCCGTTACAAAGTCATACTGCATGCTGGTAATAAACAGACACTCAACCAGCATACAAAACAGCGTCCCATTTGCTTCCTGTGACAAACCCGGTAGTGATGTGACAGATAGGGATGCGAGCAGGATCACCTGTAAGGAAAGACAAGCAGTGGATGCAGTAATCAACGATATTACAGTAATGCCACTGTTTCAATCTTTTAAAAGCAGCCTTCGATTCAGTACCACGAGCATTATTATGGCGAAAAACTTGCAGGATTACCCCAAAGTTGCTGGATGCTATAATGCTCTTATATACTAATACTTGGGTTCAGGTTAAATTAGGTGATGGTTTTACTTTGTCCCCAAAATGTAAACTTGTAAAGGCCTTAAACAAGGCTGTGTACTTGCCCCCTGTCTTTTTAACCCTTTTATGTCACATCTGCTACAGCATTTCGAGTCTGTCAATGCCCATCCTCCGAAACTTGCTGATATGCACCTTAGCTATTTACAATATGCTGATGATACGATCTTGTTGAGTCAAACCTCAATAGAATTACAAAGTCTAATTAATGCATTTGATGATTATATTTTAGTTAATTGTCTGGAATTGAATGTTAAAAAAACTAAAATCATGAAAATTGGCCGATTGAAATTTAAGACAAAATCATTTAGAGCTAGAGGTGGGCCAATTGAAGTGGTGAAGACATATAAATACCTGGGCATTTTATTTGATAATAAAGTCTCATTTAAAAGTCATTTTAAAGTTCTGAGGGCAAAGACATCACCTTACTATGATCCACAAAATAGCCCTTTCTAGACTCTCCCCTACTCTACCCCTCCTTGCACCATCTGACACCTCTTTTACTATGCTGATCTCCCAAAGCAAGCCTTTCTAATCTCTTCCCTCTGACTCTTCCCCTCCACATCCCTTCTCACTCACCCCCAAGCCTCCCACTACTGCTATGACGTCCAAAAAATTTAAAAAAAATCTAAATCCTTCACTCTTCTATCCCTCCACTACCTTTTTCAATCAAAATAACAGACTAACTCGTCCACTTATCAATTTTCATATGTCACCACACGAATTCACCACTAATCCTCTATGGGTTCCAAGTAGCGTGCTACTCACCGAAAAAAGTGCTTCAACACCCCATTAGGGGTAACAAGCGCCATATAAATGCAAACCTTTTTCCCCTCTTCTATCCCTCCGCTATCCTTCTCAATCCAAATAACTGACTAATATCCACCACTCAAATTACTTTCATATTTACTATACTAATTCAACACTAATCCTTTTGTGGGTTCCAGGGTAGCGTGCTACTCGCCAAAAAAAAGCGCTTCAACACCCCATCAGGGGTAACAAGCGCTATATAAATGCAAACCCTTATCCCTCTTCGATCCCTCCGCTATCCTTCTGAATCCAAATAACTGACTAACCTATCCACCACTCAAATTACTTTCATATTTTACTATACTAATTCAACACTAATTCTTCTTGGGTTCCGGAGTAGCGTGCTACTCGCCGAAAAAGCGCTTTGACGCCTCGTCAGGGGTAGTAAGCGCTATATAAATGCAATTACAATTACAACTACAATCTATATACCTTTCATGTACTTGGATCTATGTATGTATTACTTTCCTCCCAAAAAAAAGCATATTTAATGCACTTCCCTATTTCTCACCCTATACCGCTATCAAAATCATTAATCTGCATCTACTTACTTAATGCATCTATAAACTTTCCATGCACTTATGGATCTATATATTTATTACTTTCTTCTAAATCAGCATAGCCATTGCACTACTCTATTTCCCACCCTATACCTCTTTGAATATATCTTCAACCACAACTCTCTGACTCATCTCAGACCTCTTTCGACTACTCTTTCCAATGCACTACACTACTTATCACCCTATACCTCTATCAATATATCCTCTACTTCCACTCTCTCATTCATATCAAACCCCATACAACTACTATGACCCTCAAAATAGCCCTTTCTAGACTCTCCCCTACTCTACCCCTCCTTGCACCATCTGACACCTCTTTTACTATACTGATCTCCCAAAACAAGCCTTTCTAAACTCTTCCCTCTGACTCTTCCCCTCCACATCCCTTTTCACTCATCCCAAGTCTCCCACTACTGCTATGACATCACACAAATAAAACTCAATCCTTCACTCTTCTATCTTTCCACTATCCTTTTAAATCAAAAAACAGTCTAACATGTCCACTTATCAATTTTCATATGTCACTATACTAATTCACCACTAATCCTTTATGGGTTCCGAGTACCGTGCTACTCATTGAAAAAAGTGATAACATTTTTAACAATTGACAAAAAAATGCTGGTTCTGTAGCTCATATTTAGTGGTTTATTAACTTTGTAATGGGATATTTTAAAGGATCAGATAATTTAAAGGTTATTGTTTTTGGCACCTGCACTTTGTATGTCTATACAAATCTGACCCAATGACCCTGCTTTGGTAACTTCTATAATCAAGCTTTAAAGATTATGTGAGAGCACAGAGACTTTATTGTTAATTTGCACTATGGTATATCATGTTTACAGCTTTTAGTATTGTATTATGGCCTATTTTACGGTCTATGATGGACAATTCTTTTAGCTATTTGTGTGAATAGATTCTATAGACCATGTGTAAGCACTTAGGCACTTTATAGTTCAATTGTATAATGGCACATAATGTTTACAGTTTCTTTTTATCATATATCCTTGGGAACTACTTGATTAATATATGTTACTTTTTCTATTTTTAATGAACGACTGCGATAAAAGATGTGTGTATGTGGTATCAATCTTCCAGTACAGCATGTAACCACTGACAACATTCTTCTTTTTGTGTACAGTTGTATATCAATTGGCGAATTAGGTAAACAAAAATGGATGTAGTTAATTAATATATCATTTTTTTTTTCTTTTTTAAAATGGCTAAGGAACTGTTTTTATACATGAGATTAATGTTTTAATTGCAATGATTTTTGTTAATCAAGCAATAAAGAATTACATTACATTACCCTCCTTCTCCAAGCATTTGTGCCAGCATCGTGTAATCAACCGGAGCTCTCGGGTATCTCCTATCGAGGGTCGCTGTATTCTCAGCAACACCTTGGTAAGGGTGGCAGCGGTTGGTGCAAATAGGCTCTCAGTTCTAGTGGGGTTTTTCCTAGCTGCTAGCCGCTGGATCAGCCAATTAAGTTCAGTGGCAATATAATACGTCTCAAAGTCAGGGACTGCCAGTCCTCCTGATGCTATGGGACGTTGTAGCGTGCCCAGCACCTCCCGCCTGTGGCCTGTCCCCCAGATGAAAGCAATGATTAAGGAATCTAGCTCCTGAAACACTGCTCGCGGGACCCAGATTGAGAGTATTCCAAAGAAATACAGAAGGCGCACCAGGGCCACCATCTTTAGGAGCACCACGCAGCCCACAACAACCAGCGGCAATGCCTTCCGAAAGTCTGTAGAAAGTCGTAGGATCCTGAGAGCCTGCCCACATTGCCTGCTAAAAGATCTGCCTGGTCTAGGTATACTCTTATTCCCACAGAGCTCAGACAAGGGGGCTCCCACTGTAAATTCTCCAAACCCACCGGTGGGTTCCCAGTCAGCATCATAGGGAAGAGTATGGACTTCTGCCAGTTAACCCTCAGTCCAGAGAGCAGACCAAATCTCTCCAAAATGGCGTGGCTCCATCCAGATCTTCCTCCGCATCTCAAAGAAAGATTAGTAAGTCATCCGCATATAATGTCATATGCTGTTGGTGGCCCCCTATTCTCAAGCCCCCAAAGCTATGTCCCGTGCGGGTTTATGCAGCCAGAGCTCCATGGCCAATGCAATGCACAAGGGGACAAAAGGCAACCCTGTCTTGCCCCCTGCCCACTGTGTGCCAAGCAGAGATGATTTTCCTTGTGCGTACTCTGGTGGTTGGGTCCGTATACAAGTTTTGTCCATGCTAGGAAGTTCCCTCTAATCCCATATGTGCCAATACCTCATAGAGATAAAGCCATTCCAAACTGTTGAATCAATCAATCAATCAATCAATCAGTTAATTTGTAAAGCGCACTACTTACCCGTAAGGGTTTCAAGGCACTGGGGGGGGAGGGGAGGGGTGCTGCTGCTACTGGTCGAAAAGCCAGGTCTTGAGTCGTCTCCTGAAGGTCAGCAGGTCTTCGGTTTGTCGTAGGTTGAGGGGGAGGGTGTTCCAGGTCTTGGCGGTGCGGTGGGCGGTGGGAGAAGGACCTGCCTCTGGAAGTGGTTCTACGGATGCGCGGGACCGTGTCCAGGGCGTGGTCAGCGGAGCGGAGTTTCCTGTTGGGTACGTAGAAGGAGAGTCGACTGTTGAGATAGGCTGGGCCGGTTTTGTGGAGTGCCTTGTGTGCGTGGATCAGGAGCTTGAAGGAGATTCTTCTGTCGACGGGGAGCCAGTGCAGGTTCCTCAGGTGGGGTGTGATGTTGTCGCAGCACGGGACGTCGCGGATCAGGCGTGCAGAGGCGTTCTGGATTCATTGCAGTCTGTTGATGAGCTTGGACAGGGTTCCGGCGTAGAGGGCGTTTCCATAGTCGAGTCTGCTGCTGACTAGGGCCTGGGTGACTGTTTTCCTTGTGTCTGTCGGGATCCATCTGTAGATCTTGCGGAGCATACGGAGGGTGTTGAAGCAGGTAGAGGAGACTGCGTTGACTTGTTTGGTCATGGTGAGTTTCGAGTCGAGGATGACTCCCAGGTTGCGTGCGTGATTGGTAGGAGCCGGGGGTGTCCCCAATGATGCAGGCCACCAGGAGTCGTCCCATACTGAGGGGTTGAGCCCGAGGATGAGGATCTCCGTCTTGTCTGAGTTCAGCTTAAGTCAGCTTTCCTTCATCCAGTCGGCGACCGCCTTCATTCCTTGGTGGAGGTTGGATTTCACGGTGAGGGGGTCCTTGGTGAGGGAGAGGATCAGCTGCGTGTCGTCGGTGTAGGAGATTTTGTTGAGGTCGTGCTGTCGGGCGATGCGTGCCAGTGGTGCCATGTAGACGAATGCTTTCTCTATATCAACAGCAAACACCAGCGCACTCACCTGATCATAATCTTCAGCATCTAATAAGGCCAGTAGCCGCCTGATGTTTATCACCGTGTTGCGGCCCGGAATGAAGCCCGACTGATCCAGATGGATCAGTTTGGACATGTGGGGCAATAGTCTGGTCGCTAGGTTGCTGCTTAATATTTTGTGTTTAACATCGAAAGTGGCTAATATGCTGAGCGATCGTGCACTGATTTTCCTGGCTTCAGGATGGGAACTATTAGCATCTCCCTACTGGTATCCGGAAGTACCCCCATGTCTTTAGCCGCAGTATACAGGGATGCCATTCTGGGTATTATTCCACTGAGTAAGCCCTGTAGAATTTGGCCAGGAATCCATCAGTACCCCAAGTTTTGTTTCGGGCCATGTTTTTAATTGCTGCATGTCTCTCCTTCGGAGGGATTTCCCTCCCCAGGTCTTCTGCCTCCTCTTCCTCAAGACGCGGGAGGTGCAACTCTCTGAGGTATGTCCACACTGCTGTATTATCACATACAGTGATGCTCCTATATATGGTGGAATAGTATTGAGCAAAGAGAGCATTGATTTCTTCCTGTGTGTGTACTCGATCACCTTCAGCATTCCCAGCTCAACTATAGGGGAGCCGTGTTTGGTCAGATTAGCCAACCATGAAAGA
This sequence comes from Triturus cristatus, assembly GCF_964204655.1. Lineage (NCBI taxonomy): Eukaryota > Metazoa > Chordata > Amphibia > Caudata > Salamandridae > Triturus > Triturus cristatus. Next base: position 566,890,344 of record NC_140590.1, read on the forward strand.
AGAGACCCAGACTTATCTCGCTCTGCATGTGTTCGGTCCATATAGTGCTTGTAATGGAAGCATCAGAGGCTTCTACCTGGGCCGCTACCACCTCCTTAGCCTCAAGGTGGTCAGGTTGGAGCTATGGGCGTCCTGGCATACGAAGTTCAACGTCTCGTAGGTTTTGATCGGCATTGGCTGCTTCCCTCAGTGTTGTATGTCTAATCGCTTTCTATTCTGCTACGCATTGACCATGCAGGACTGTTTTGAAGGCATCCCATTCCATTTGGGGAGATGAGGCTGTGTCCCCATTGTCATTGAAGTATTGGATTATTCTGTCACTGATTTAATTTAATTTAAAAACGTATAGAGTGCCTAAATCACCGCCGAAGGGGTATCTCCGTGCTAGAGGAGTACAAGAGCCGAGCCAGCAGAGTTAAACAGCAAAAAGTTCAGTTTTAAGGAGTTTTCTAGAAATCAAAAGATCATCACAGCTTGGAAGCCTAAGGGGCAGTTGATTCTATAACAGAGGGGCCATATAGGAAAAGGCTTCACCTCCTGTGCAGGATTTCTTGAAGCGAGGAATGGTAAGGAGACATTTCTCTCCAGGGCACAGGACCTTGCCCAGCTGGTAAGGGATGGGTTTCTCAACTAAGTAACTGGGTCCATTGCCATTTAATGCTTTATGTACAAGGCAGGAAACTTTAAACTTAATTTTCTGGTGAATGGGCAGCCAATGAAGTTGTCGCAGAAGGCGAGGGAGGCCGTTCTAGGGGGCATATTTGTGACGAGCTGTATTCAGTACTACCTGTAGTTTATCCAGTAATGATTCATTAGCTGCGACCAAAAGAGCATTGCATTAGCCCAGACGACTGATGACCATTGCCTGATCCAAGGTTTTACATGCAGCTAATGGAAGGAGGAGGAATATTCTTTGCAACAGACGCATCATATGGAAGCAGGTCCTGGAGGTAGACACAACTTATACACACTTAAGTGTTTTACCACTGTCTTAGGGGTAGGGTCAGTGCCCAAATCCGCAGCCACCAATCTGAAGACCAGAGTATATTGGCATTACCAAAAAGCATAATCGCAGTCTTTCTAACATTTAGCTGGAGGTAGTTATCCGTCATCCATGAAGAAATAACTTTCATGCCCTCCGAAAAATGAGATTTTGTGGTTAGGGAACTTTTATTAAAGGATAAGAGAAGTTAGGTATCATCCACATAAGAAATCGGGATGAAACCAAATTCTCTAACAATCTTTGCAAGGGGGCAACATATATGTTGAACAGCATAGGGCTCAAACAAGAACCCTGTGGCACTCCCGTGGTAAGGTCCATAATGCGGGACCGGAAGGGACATAAATTGATGGCCTGCATGCAGTGAGTTAGGAAGCTCGTAAACCAATGAAAGGCACGTCCACAGATTCCAATCTCCTCCAATCTTCGCAACAGGGTTCGATGAGACACTATCGAAATCTGCGGATAAATCCAGCAAGACAGCTTGATTATTTTCAAGAGAACTTCGAATGTGATCTGATACCGCTATCAGTGCAGACTCCGTGCTGTACATTGGTCTAAAACCCGACTGTGAAGGGTCTAAACAGCCAGTATACTCTATTTGTTCTGTAAGTTGTTATCAATATATCCTTCTCTAAACATCTGGTCTTCCAACGATTCCGGTTTCCAATCTCCAGGTGGGTATCACTGGGTTAGGCTGGGACCAGCGGAGGTAGAGAAGGGTGGGATTATGATCTGATACTGTGGAAGTCAGGTATTCAACTGAGTGCTCTAGACTATGGACATCCAGGGTACTAAGAAATGTGTCCAAATGCACATGAAGTTAGTGAAGTGGAGAGGAGAAAGAATAATCCTGCTCTCCCGGGTGCATTGTACTCCAGGAATCCACTAGCTCCCACTGTTGCTACAAATCCCCGAAAGCGTGGGCAGTACACACTGTCTGTGAATCTGGAAAACAAGGGGGGGTCTGTCCATCTGGACATCTGCTATGCAGTTAAAGTCCCCCCCATCAAGGTCAGAAATATTGAGTGGAGAAATAAGGGGCACGACAGACCGTCCAAGAATGTCCTTGTCCACATTTGGAGCATAAATGTTCACTAGGTATATGAGCCGGCCTTCCAGGTGCCCTCGGACCACCACAGATCTGCCCTCTGGGTCAAGTAATGTATCAATATGTTGGAAATGTACTCCTGCCCTAACCAATGTCATAACTCCCCTGACATAGGCCGAATATGCCTGGCCTCTCCACCTATGTTGCAGTGCTATTCCCTCCTTCACTGTGAGGTGGGGCTCCTGGAATTAGGCTATGTGTATACCTCTCCTATTCAGGTAAGAAATCACCTTGTAGCATTTTGCCATGGTGTGGCTACTGCGTAAATTCCAGGAGAGGCAATTATAAGTCATAGGTGTCGCCATCTGTAGTAGAGTGGGTCAGTTTGTGTGGTCCCATCCCTCCTGTTCATTTGTCCCTCTCCTCTACGCACTTCTCTGTGTGTACTGATAGTGTATGCGAAGTGTATGACTCATATTTCTTCAACGTATTAAGCAGAAACTAATACCCAAACTCCCCGCTCCTCATGACAAGCAGGTGTTCGCCTCCCATTCAAACAATTAAGCTATGGTGGCTTGGACGGCAAAGTGCAGGGACGCTTAGTTACGCTGCTCCCGCCGACGCGGCGACAACTCAACGTTTCCCCAACTTTTAGACACGGGCAAAAGAGATGAACAGCAGATTCCGGTACCGGAATGTCGGGGGCTTGTTCAGACAGCAGTGCCATTCTGCTCAGAGGGCTAGTTGTCCTGTTATCTCCTTGATCATCGTGTTCAACTGCCACGCAGCTCCTGACTTCATAAAATGGCTGAATGTCCCTGCAAATGCTCCAGGTAAGTCGTGAGGCATGCGACCTTCTAGTAAGACCTCCTCACCCTTAAATTATCCCTGCATGCAGCTGTCCTACTCAGAACCTGGCTCTCTGAATTGAAAGTCAGTGCTCAAAGATCAAGGATCTCTTTTTCATGCACATAAATCTTGCCTTATAAGCCTTCATCAAATATTTACTCAATGCATTACATCTCCGCTGATGATGATTTACACGTGGTGATCACCTCTGACCCCACCGACCACCCTGCTCCTCCCTTCTGGAGATTGCGAGCACAACATTGATTTTAGAATAGGTGTGACCTCCTCTTCTGTAGTGCTTTGTGCCAACATCAGTCACACACTGAACGCACATAGATTGCTCATCTGAAATGTGCAGAGGTGCCTACTGTGGGTTGCGTTACGCTACTCACCACAAGGTTTCTAGACGTGGCACTATTCTTCTGGTTACTCTTCACGGAGTCCCGAGATAATTACGCAAACTGGCGTGCAATCTACCTCGTTCTGCCACCAGGAAGACCATGGTTCACAAAGAATCTAAACCTGGCAACAAATGCACCAAAACGGAGCCTCCGCTTCCCGATTATCCGGTCAACAGGAAAAACGATGGCAACAACACCATGGATATGATGTATAACCACTTAACCGCCGCGTGAATTCTGCCGCGGTGCGGGGCGTTCCATTGAGTGGGCGGGGCCACGACGGCCAACGGACGTGCGCAGCACCACCGAGGTAGTGCTCGCGACGGCCGTTGCCCGACGGGCGCACTTAACGGGTTAAGAAATAGGATATGGTGCACGATTTAGTAAAATCGACCAAACTCAAAACAGACGTCATGCAACAAGATCTGTGCGCCATCAAGACTGAACACCGCTCCATTATTAGCAGGGTATCGGAGGCCAAGGAGGGCATCAGCTCCCTAGAAGATAAGTTCAATATCTCAATAGGAGACATCCAGAATCTGCAAATTACTACAAAATCTCTGCAAAAGGAGGTGGCCGAGCTGGAAGATTGTAATTGCAGGGGGAACCTGTGCATCTTTGGGATTCCAGAAGGTGCGGGGGACTCATCCTATGATTGCATCACTTTCCTAGGAAAATGGTTCCTGTAAATGGCAGGCCTACCCTTCAAGAGGACTTCGAACTTGAAAGAGCGCACCACGTCCCCTCCTTCAAACCCGTGGGCAGAAACAACACCCATCAGTTTGTCTGCCGGCCTCTGAGATTTCAACATGCAGAAATGATTCTCAACCCTGTGCTCAAGAACAATCTCATTCTTTGAACAGACCACAAAATCTTTGTCTCTCAAGACTATCCTAGACCCACTGTTGAAACAAAAAAGGCTTCTTGGCCCTCCACACTGGGCTCAAAGCATAAAACATGCAGTTTTCGTTCATTGACCCAGCAAAATTCAACATTTCTGAGAATGGGAAGTTCCACATCTTCAATGACCCAAAAGAACTTCAAATGTTGTTAGAGGACAGAGGGACTAGCATGATGGATACGAGATCGCCACCTACCTCTAATCCCAAGTCATGAACCTCTCCAATATGCATCTCCGGGACTTATGTTCTTTTCTAATGTTTGTCAAGGAGTACAGTTACATTTGCGTATCTAGACAGTTTCTAGACACTTTGCCACAGTTGCACATCTAAACTCTTTGCCACAATTGAGTACAGAGTTTCTACTAGTTACAGTGTCTTAAAATGTGTTCAACGGTACTGTACGCTCTATTGCATACTCAGTATATACTCAGTACATAGAGCACTTGGTCTCTTCCTTGGACCTTCCAGCAGTGGTGGTCTTAGGCCCCCCTTGCCATCTTTCTGTGGTCCATATATATGGCTGCTAGCGTGGCACCATTCCAGCCACCGGGCGTGCTGCCACATCTCTAATCCCCTCTCCTCAGCAAGGACTTATTACAATCATATACCTTATACGGGTCCACTGGTGTGCTTTCAATTTTTTACCAATTCACTATTTAGGCCCATTCCTCATGCTACTCCTCGACCATTGAGAGATGCTGGCGTGTAACTCTCTACCTCAAAGTAACCCTCCCATACCTGATAAACGTAGCTTATGCTACCTTCGATATTTTAGACAAGTGCCCGTTCATGTCTGGGAGTTGGAGCTTATTGCCCTCTGCCGTACATATATATATTCTTCATACTTGCTCTTTTATACTGTTTGCGTGATTTTAACATTACATACTATTTGCTGTTTGTCGTGAGCCAGTGAAGGCCGGTTTCACCCGCTGTCGTTTCCCTCACTTACAACATTTGGGGTGGTTGGGTCGGATCGGAGTGAGTGGTGGGCGAGATTATGTTTTTTTTTCCCAGTGTTCATTTACTTTTTTATCTTTACCTGTAGGTTTATGTCTAATCCTTGCATGCCCTTTTGGTACGTCATCTGCACCACTTTCCACCTTGGAGATCCGGGCTCCTTTCTCAGAGGGTCACTCCTAAACATCCCAGGTTGGTGCTCTAGTAAGACTTTACTTCCTCATTTTATCATCACTGACTACTCTGACTTGCTTGCAAGCCCAAGGTTGGGCCCTTATTTAGAGGCATCTCTCTTCATCTCACAGTCAGCCCACTCTACAGACCTCACCCTTATCTACATTGCCATGGCCTCTCCTCTGTGCCATGAATAATTCACCACTAGATAGTAACCTAAAATTAGTCTTTTTTAAATGTCAATGGACTTAATCACCCAATCAAATGCAAATAAATTGAAAACTACCTCTTTAAATTGAGACCTGATGTTATTTTACTACAAGAGACGAAAACTAAACATGTGGGACTTGCAGGATTTGGGAGGAGTTGGATTGCAGACATCCTCTGCTCCTCTATGGAACACAAGAGGGGTGGGCTGGCCACCTTGATCTCCAAGAATTCAGGCCTATCCACCATATCACACTTAACGGATGACAATGGAAGATGGGTTCTTTAAAAATTCACTAAAAATTCCTGCCACTTTCACGTTCTCAATGTATATGGTCCGAATACTGATGACCAGTGATCCCTCTAAGGTGCGTGCATGTGCACGCGCGCACTCTAACTTCCCCGAGCGCTCAATCTGAATTGTAAAGCGCACACACTTCACAATTCACTCAAGAGAGCGTTTTGCAGCTGCTTTAAATAACATGAGGTGCATTGTAAAACGGTCACTTGCGTGTTGGTATAGCACAGGAAGAAGCATAGGCAATATAGTGTGGAGAAGGAGCTCACTGTGGAACAAGCAGTGGGGGCAGGGGGAGGACTGCAGAGGGTCACAACTCACAAGCAGGGCTAGCCATAATCGATTGACTGGGACTGCGCCTTGGGCTGAAAGAAACTTTGATGTTTGTTGCGATCGTTTCAGTGTGCCGGCGAGAGGTGTGAGGAAGATGGGAGGAGGGTAGGGGGTTGATGGGGTGTTAAGAATGAGTTTGAAGTACATTAAGAGCTGGTCTCAAGCTGCGCACATGCCACTTGTTTAATACGTTTTGCTGAATTTGACGGTGGCTACAGGGATATAGAGACAGCAGTGGCGTCTCTGTTTAATGTATGTTTTCACTGCCAAGCATCAATTGGCATTTTTGGAAGGCCTGGTAATAATGTGCTCTGTGCGTTGTTCCTGTTTATGACGGGACAGCTGATCTTTGTGGATAAAGATCAGCCTGATAGTTCTTAGTATATCAGTGCACAGACCTCTTTTACGAGCTGAGCCCTGAAATGCTTGCCATTAATCATGCAGCAAACATCACCTAAAATAAGATAAAGCCTTGTCAAAATAAAAATATGCAACTTTCTTTAACACCCTGAAGCTTTGGCATTAATATGTCACATTAGTATATAAGTGCACAACACTGATTAATAGTATGTTTTTAAAAATAGAACCTGTCTTTCCCTTCCCCTGTAGCAATGCCATTTGTGAACCGAGGAAAGAAGTTGTCATGTGCACCCTGTATGTGGCCCACATTCTTTTATAGAGAGCAACAACATTATAGTCTAGTGGATATGGCCAAAAAGCTAGGGTGGTCGACCTCGAATCTGGGGAACCGGATGAGTCTCGGCACTGACACTCAACATTCTGTGATTCTGGGCAAATCACTTAATCTCCCTGTGCCTAACAAAAATTAATGTGTCAGTCTGTAACGCAACAGGTGCTCATGTAAAGCACTCTGATACCTTTGGATCGAGTTTGCACTATATAAAATTCCGCCCCCAAAAAATCTAACAATATATTTGTATGCCTCTTATGCTGAACTCACCTATTTAAACCATTGCATTTTGCTGAAATAAACTATTTGCCTAAGGCCACACAATTTGGTTATGAGAGAAAGCCAGGATCAATCCCAGGATTTCTTATTTCACTTTGTACAAATCAGCCACCAATGGGTGTTTGAACTCTGAAATGTGGCAATAATCAGCATTCAGTGGGCCCCTCTGGCCCTGCGCCCCGGTGTCATTTCACCTGCTGCACCAATGGAAGCTACACATCTGCACAACACTAATTGCAGCATTTTCTTTTAAAGGCACCAGCTCACTGTTTCCGTGTAGTGGACATGCACTGATGTCAGTACCAGGGAAGTAGCTACCATTGGTGCAGCAGATGCAGTGGCACCGGGGACCATTAAACCATGTAAAGTTCTGTATATTCCTATCCCAACAAGAGTCAGAATTGCCATGTCCCTTGCTTGCTCCAGAGCCCATAGCATCATTTCTATGCTTCTGGCTACCTGGTGCTTCCAAAATATGCATAAACCTTAGCTACGTGCCACTGCTAGCAAAGATGGAGGACTGTATTTTTTTACAGGAAAATGGATTTGCTCAGGACCTCACACAAATAACAATAACATTATTATGTGTAACTGCAGCACCACTGTCTGAACAGGTGTGAAACCTTTTTCTGCCTCTTCTTGGATCATGAAGATTTCCCTTCAACTTGAAATAAAGCTTTCCATTTGTTTCATTTACAAACACAGTTTGCCTTTATAAAAGTAGAATTAATAATAATCACTGCACAATGCATTCAACAATAAATCCATGTTTTGGAAATGCACATCACACACATTCTTACATCAACAGTCACTCCATTATCAGCCCATTTTACACAAATTATGCTGAGATACATGTATGCTTCATGTATTATTTCATTGTGCATTACCTGAGAGGATGAGGTTTTACAAACATTGTCTATTTGAAATTTATTATGCACTATATGACAGTGCATACTGTGAACTGAGTTGCAGCCATTTGTGCTTAATTGCATAGAAACAGTGGGTGCATGATTATGATGGGACATGATTGAGAGCTATGTAGTCTGGGTAGGACTAATTGAGAGCATCCATTGACTCTCTCCACGATACTGACCCCTGGGGTTCAGTATGTAAGGGACATGGACTACAGTGGATGCACTAGGTGGATATGAACGGATGTTTTAATGAAACAGCGGCATGCCTGGGGGGGAGGCGGGATGGGTGGAGGGAGTTTCTTAGGGAGTTGGGTGGAGGGGAGTGGGAGGGGAAGTGGGGCAGAGGGTGGCATTCACATGAGGGATCCTGCTGGGATTTTCATTATGCAGAGGTGCTCTGTGATATTTGCATAAGGCTAGGCACGGGAAGGGCAGGTGGAACGGCAGGAGGATGCACCTGTTGTCCAACAGATGGGAGAAATTGATACTGAGTAAGGAAGGCGGACCTCATGACACTGAGCGAGGGGTGGGGGTTAACCGCACTGGACTTTAAATGCACCGTTTGATCATCTACTAGGCCCTCTGGGCTATTTTTCGATGATGTCACCTTAAAAAAACAATAAAAAATCTGTTTACAAAATGATTGAGAGCTTTGAAGTTGAGGCAGAATGCAGTGCCTGTTTCCCACAGTGCCTGTCAGTGAGTCCTAAAGCTGTTCAGGCTACATGCACCTCCCATTCTGGCTCATGTACAAACCACAGGGAGTGATGGTCATATATATATATGTTAATTATAAACATTTGAAAAATGGATGGAAGACTTACACAACTTTCCAACTAAGACATCACCAAAGAGAAAACAACACTTAGCACTTGCAGCAGGTGAGTGGGTGTGTGATGTTTGTGTGTGTGTGTGTGTGTGTGTGTGTGTGTGTGTTCGAGATTTTGAAGTAGAGGAGGTGAAATGAAGCATGTTCAGGAGAGAGTGAAAAAATGGTGCACAAGAAGAAAGGGATGACATGTGAGATATGCATATTGAAGATTTCAGAAAGCTGTGGGGACAAAAAGGATATGTGTTAAGAGAAGATATTTCCATTTCACATTACCTTAACACAATCATTGTTACTCATTTGTTTGATACACCTAAAACGCAATGGCAAAGCCAATAGGTCTGGCTTGTGTCAGTCTTATATCCCATTGTTGTGTTATGCCTGATGTAGTAACTGAAAAATCCCATTGTTATGGTATGTGGAACCTAATGTGATTTTGAAAAATGACTCCTGGGGTTACAATCTGATGCTGCATATTCAGTGCAATTATGCGTCAGGTTTTAGGGTTGTGGTAGTCTGCTACCCAATTTCTATGGTGTCAAAGTTTGTCATCCTCATTTTGCTGCGCTGTCATTTATTGTACTATGAATACATTCAAATTCAGCTGTTATCAAAATAATTGAAAGAGTCTTTGTCATATTTTTTGCATGCCACTGCTGTATCATTTCATGTGGGATATTCTAAAGCATTGTATCTGGCTCAACCCTCCCTATTAATTTCCAGTCTTGCATAGCTCTACCTCTTGTGCAGCATGAATGCCAGGGGAAAGTTGCATCACAGAAGGACTAACACACAATGTGGGTTTATAAACCTGTTTAGCATGACAAATGCTAATAAAGAAACATGTGTGTACATGCCTGTTTGGCCTAAAGTGGAAATCAGGGTAATTTATGCATGCATGGTCAGTTTCTTGGCGCACAAAGCCTTGGCTGCAGTGCACAGAGACGATACATTGCTGCACACAGAGGAAATAAATTAGAGGGAATATTGCTGACGACCCGAATTCCTGGGACACCTTGACCCTCTCCCTGAGCCAAATACCAAGCGACGATCTCGTAATCTTGGTTGGTGACTTCAGTCTTCCTTAGACGTTACCATCGACAGACAGTCCAGGTCCCACTTCAACCATCTAGGTCACAAGTCATTACACAAACTATGTGCTAGATTCAGCCTACTTGACTCTTGGGAGACACCAACCTCTGGATACTAGAGACAACACCTTTTATTCCACCCCTCACAAATCTTATTCCAGAACAGACTATTTATTAATTTCCAAACCCCAACCATATTAATCTGATAGACCAGACAGACATTCTGACGAGGCTAATCTCTGACCACTCTGCCATTACCCTCTTCCTCACCGGTGCTAATGTGTATACCCCTAGCAAGATTTGGAGGTTCAATGATGAATCAATCAAAGACACTGCCTCCAGGGAGGTTATTGAGTAAACCATAATAAACTACTTGGAAGACAACTCAATTGTCGATACCTCCCCTTCCAGTCACTGGGATGTACTCAAGGTGACTGTCAGGGGGCCCTTACTGACATTCAAGCCAAAATTAATAAGGATCACAATAAAGACTTGGTGGAACTAGAAAAAGAGAATGCAATTCTGGAGTCTTCCCATATCTCCGACTCAAACCCTCTCCATCCTCACCAACAAAAAATATGAATACAACAGAATTTTGAGTGAAAGAGCAGAAGTACGGGTCAACAACTATAAAAGCCTAAAACTCTGGGATGCAAATAAAGCCGGCAAAATACTAGCCTCCTATCTAAAACACAAACAGAACATGAGAATTGAATCTCTCACAGATAAATCAAATGTAACCCACACCAGACCACAATTTTTTTTTACCAATCACTATACAAAAATGACTCGGACATCTCTGCACCCTCCTGCACAGCCTACCTCAATGACCTTCCCCTCCTGACCATCTACGATCATGATAAGCTGACCCTTAGCTCCCCAATCTCGATTACTGAACTTGACTCTGCAATACGTTCTTTGAAACCACGTAAAGCCCCATGCCCAGATGGCTACACGCTCATTTACTCAAGCCAACTCTGTTTTCCTTCTATCAACACTTTGCTGACTTTGGAGCCATTTCAGGCACTACTAGCGAAGATCCTTTGTAAGTGACTCGAACCTTTCCTATCCCGTCTGATTGTTCGTTCACATGTGGGCTTCATGAAGAATAGGTTATCAAATGATAATACCTGACAGTAGCGGTAACCCTCGATGCTGAAAAAGCTTTTGACCGGGTCTTTTAATAACTACCGAAGAGGCTGCACAGTCTATTCCTGCCCTACTTCAGACCATAGAAGAGTATGCCCAAGTTTCAAATTATAAACTAAATAAAGACAAATCAGAAATTCTTGCTCTGAATAACCTTTGCTCCAGCGCCCTGTTTAAGAATACAGGTCTAGCCTGGCAACCAAAGTTTATTAAATACTTGGGTCTGGAGTTCAACTCGGACGTATTAGATTCCCTAACCCACAACTAGACCCTAATGCTGAAGAAAATAGAGTCTCTCCAGGAGTGCGGGAATCCCAAATTTCTTACACGGCGGGGCCGTATAGAGACCGTCAAAATGATGATCACTCCTATAATAAATTATCTTGCAATATATTTCTGTTAGCCCTATCAGATGATTTCCACCCAAAAATCAATAGATTATTAAATAAATTTATTAGGCAAAACAAACGCCCCAGAAATTCTATAAAAAAAACTCTGCCTACCTGCTTATCTTGGAGGTGTTAACCTGGCTGACTTCAGAAACTATCAAACAGCTTTCCTCGCAAATCAGGGCTCCCTCTTAATAGATACATATTTAACATCACCAAAAGAGCCCTGCTGGAAATTGACAAGCTCCTTGGGGTACCGATCACTAAATCTAACATGATCTCCCTCTGGAATAACCCTGGAATTAGAATCCAAGGTGTTCCGGTCTTTTGGCCACACTGGGCCTCTAAGGGTATTAATTTCTTGAAAGATCTCGGATCTCCACAATCTGCATTTTCTGTTAGAGAATTACTAACTCACTTTGTCCTATGGGAGCTATATGACTTCCTCAAACTTAAAATCACTTTGCCCAAACTTTTTTTTTTTTATAACTCTTTTTATTGAAAACATCATATCCATTATACATACACAGTCGGTTGGCAGGAAGATTGAGCAGAAGTTATACAAATAATGCCTGAGTGGTGTGTTTAAGTCATACAGTTATTACTGATTGTTGTCACAGTGATTTACAATTACAGGGTCATCGGAGAGGTGGGGATGAGAGGGGGAGAACATATATCTCTGCGATAGGCATTCCACTTAGACCACACTTGCGACCACTTTTTCAGTCAACCACGAGACACATACACCGTTTTTTCTTGAAACATACACCAATCCATGTCTCGTTTCCATGATGTCAGACCCGGGGTTTCTCTCGCTCCCCACATTCCAGCGAAATTGCACTTAGCCACTATGTGTCCCAGGGCTGCCCAAAGCCTCTCCTTGCTGCTCAAATCGGTGGGTCCCCATACACTGAGCAGGCACCTCTTGGCATCTAGATTTAAGTCTTGATCTAGCACCTCCTCTGTGCAGTGAAGTACCCCTGTCCAGTACTTACGGATATTGACGCAATTCCACAGTATATGCATGAACGATCCCGCCCGCCCGCACTTTCGCATACAGCTGGAGTCTTCCCCGTATCTCCAACGCACCAAGGCTGGTCTAGAGTAATATATTCTATGGAGAATTTTTAGTTGCACCAGCTTAAGCCGTGATGAAATTGTGACCTCCCGGTGGGAGGCAATAACCTCCGTCCAGTCCTCCTCATCTAGTTCTATTGGGTCTGCGGCCTATTGTTCCCAGAGCTGTATTAGGGGATCAGATGCATGATTTATTAACTTCCGGTAGGTAAGGGATACCAACTTCTTGGGCATGAAGCCATCAAAGAGCCTATCCTCCAGCGGTGTTGCCTCGGGTAGTGTCTCCCCTAACGGGATTTATGCATATAAGGCATGTCTAACTTGGTAGTATCTAAATATTTCCGAGTCTGCTAGTTCATATTTGCGCTGTAGCATGGAGAATTCTACCACCCTTCACTCTTTCCACAGGTCCCCCACCCTGGACAGTCTAATCAGATCCCATTTGTCAAACCCCTTTGAGTTGCGAAGTGTTCCCAGCAGGCAGGAACCCCATAGGAGGGTGGCCTGCATGAGTTTTTTATCCCATCCCAGGCTTTTATGTGTTGTGTGCCACGTCTGGACCGAGTGTAATGTAGGTCCCGTAAATCGTAGTTTAGCAGGATTAGAGTATAGCTCCTTCTCATAGGAGCCCCCCAGTAAAAGCCATCTATCCATTTGGTATCCTGGGTCATTGGTTGGCCGGTATATACCCTAGTTAATAGCCGCCAAATGCACCACCCAGTAGTATCTTTTAGTGTCCGGGAGCCCAATCCCTCCGTCGTACCACCCACGGACCAGAGGAGAGATCTTTGTTAGCTCTCTATTACCGCAAAATAGGACGCTGGAATCAGTGCGAGTGCATTATTTAACGCATACAAGAAGCTGGGCAGAAACATAATTTTAAAAAGCACTGCCCTGCCCAACAGGGACAGGGGGAGATATTTCCAGTGTTCCACATCACTCTGAAGTCACCACAATGGCGGCAGGAGATTATGGTCATAATACAGCTTGGGATCTCTATTAATGTTTATTCCTAGATATTTAAAGCCATCCACTGCCTCTGATACCCTACACCCCCTGTGCAAGAGTGGGAAACCTCCCCTTAATACGAATAACAATGACTTGGTCCAATTGATGGCATATCCGTAATACCTACCGAAGGTGTTGAATATGTCAAGGACTCTATTTATCGAGGTCCTCTGTGACGCCAAGTGCAGCAGGTTGTCGTCAGCGTATAGGGAGATACGATCTTCTCTCCCATCTGTCCATTTCATCCCTCTTATAACAGGGTCCTTAAGGATCCAACTCGCCATAGGCTCCAGTGCCAAGGTAAACAGCAGCGGGGACAATGGGCATCCCTGCCTCGTCCCCCTTCCTAGGGAGAAAATCCCAGATGTTTTGTTATTTACCACCAACTGCGAAAGTGTTCCGCATAAAGAAGTTTCACCCACCCAAGAAATCCGGGGCCAAACCCCATCTTTTCTAGTACCGCGAAGAGATAGGGCCATTTGATAGTATCGAATGCCATGGCGGCGTCCAAGGACACCACCACCGCGTTTTCTTTCAAAGTGTCCGTTCTTCCAAGTACTCTGTGGAGTCGACAGAGATTTACGGAGGTATTTTGGGAAGGCATGAAGCCCGATTGGTCTGGGGGGACCAGCCCTGAGATTACCCCAACCAACAGTGTCGCCAACAATTTTGCTAAGATTTTCGCTTCAGCATTTAATAATGAGATAGGCCTATAGGAGGACCACTGGTCCCTAGGTTTGCCTTCTTTGTATATCACCACAATTTTGGATAGTCGTTGATCCTGGGGCAGTAGAACGATCTATCTCTAGGCTTTCCTCATACATTGCTTTAAGGTATGGGGCTATTCTGTCAGGTTTTAATTTATAGTGTTCGATCGGGAGGCCATTGGGGCCCATTGCCTTCCCCGATTGGAGGTCCATTATGGCCCGCGCCACTTCATCATTTGTTAATTCGCTATCAAGTAATTTACAGTCAACCTCCGACAATGTCGGGAGCCATATGTCAGTAAGCAAGGCCCTTGATTCATCCACCAGATGAGCGGATTGGGATTTATATATCCAAGTGTAGTGCTTGGCAAATTCATCCGCTATCTGTTGCGTATCTAAAATTGTCTCCACCGGTCCAACTGCGAGTTCTGTGACTAGTCGACTCGCGTGTTCACGTCGGTCAAGCCACGCAAGTAATTTACCTGCCCTGTCCTCATGTTCGCATATTCTACTGAGTTTGTCCCTTTGTAATGTTTTGGCCCTGTCTGTTACCACGCTTTTCTTTCTTGAGGTTGAGTTTGTGCGTTGTGTTGGGTTCATCTTGCACCAGGAGGGCCCCCTCAAGTTCTAAGATCTCTTCCTCCAGCTTGGTTAGTTCTGCATTTTTCTCCTTTCGTGCCCTTGCTATCTGAGTGATTGCCTGCCCCATGATCACCGTTTTAAACGGCTCCCAGAGCATCTGTGCAGAACACACCGATCCCTCATTATCCTGGAACTAATGTTATATAGTCTGTATGATGCTCTGCCTGATAGAGGGGTTGAGTAGGTGCCATGGGTTTATGGGCGCCACTCGGGCTACTTGACGTTCCCCCCTCAGATCAGATATACCTTGTGCCATGTGCCTGACTTCTGTAATATGTCCCACCTGATCTGCCGGTGTAAGGATCTAGTCAATACGAGATAGGCTATTGTGTGCCCCAGAGTGAAATGTGAACTGAGTGTCATTGGGGTGGAGAATCCGCCACGTATCCGCCAGTCCAATAGCGTCAATGAAGGTGGGTAGAGTCTCTGGGGGGACACTGATCACACCTACCACATACAATGAAGGTAAAGTCACCTCCAAGAATCATCCTCCCCTCTGGGAACTCGATCATGATACCCCCCAAATCTCGATCCCGCAATCCCGGAGGGACATAAACGGACAGCAGAGTTAGCAGCCCACCTTTCCATTTCCCCGATACTTTTGGTAATCTGGCCAGCTCATCAGTTCCTGTGCGTTCTATTGACGTGGGAAAGGTCTTACGCATCATAACGCCGACACCCCGTAAACCTGAAGTGAACTCCGAGTGTACGAGCAATCGGTAGCCCCACCTGTCCAGTGCCCTACATTTGTTTCCTACCAGGTGCGTCTCCTGAAGCAGCACCACATCTGGGGTGTGTTGTTTGATGAACTGTGGAACTACTCCCATCTTCAATTTATCCCCTAAACCATTAACATTCCAGGATAAGAGCCTGAATTTCTTTTCACCCAGCAAACCCATCTATTCTATCCCTCCCCCTCCCCCATCCCACTCAGAGCCCCTACCCCGGGACCCACACCACCGTCTTTCACTCTGCGCGTTAGCCTTCTGGGGCCAGTAGTTCTTGTATGTCCCTCACCATCCCTCGCACGCTCGACTGTGTACTTTACTTGATTGTTACCCCTTTGTTATAGTGAAACTGTTAACCCTCAACATCCCCCCTCCCTGCGACCCCGCACTCTGGGCCTAAAACTGCCCAAATCCCCAAAGGTGCAGAGTGCCTGTCGCCTCATTCTTTTAAACTAACTAGAAATTTGAGGGGATGACTAAACCTCCCCTGCGCGTCCATCGGCATGCTGTTGTGCACTCCAGTCTATTTACTAATACATTCTCAAGTTCAAACATAGTAACTTATCATAATTAATGTCCTCTTGATTCTCCGGTTAAATTTTCTAGGACACAGTCCAAGAAAGAGTGGCACTGCAGCACAGGTTCTCTCCAGTCGGCATTACCTTTGGGTCGATCACCTAAGGATGAATGTCTTATGGGAGAGAGGGTTCTTCCACGACGTGGGTTGTGGTCCCTCGCCGGTCTCCAGCCTTCCAGCCACTCCTGCACTGATTCTGGTGTGTCAAAGAATCAGGCCTTTCCGTCTGCCTCAACTCGAAGCTTTGCAGGGAACAACATTGCATACCGAATGTTTTTTTCTCTTAGTTGCTTTTTGATATTGAGGAAGGTTCTTCTTTGTCTTGTACTGGTATGGTGAAATCCGAACAAGAGTACAGTTTGCATCATGGTCTCTGAAATTCAAGAGTCTGGCCAGTATTGGTTGAGGGGGACTCCCAGTTTAGGTCTTCCCCCAGGCTCTCTCGTCCGTGAAGTATTTCGATAGAGTTTTCGGCCGGAGGTGGTTCAGGATTAGATCCTCCACAAATAGAACAACAACTGGCCCTTTGGCCCTCTCAGGAACCCCTGTAATCCTTACATTATTGAATCATGAACGGCCTTCATAGTCGTCTAGCTGCATTTCTGTTTGTTTCTGTGCAGCTTGAAGTCCTTTAATCTCTTGCCCAATCTGATGGGTTTCACTGCTGAGATCGGTCGTCACTATTTCAATGGATTTCACTTTCTCACTAGTCTTCTGCAACTCAGCTCTTAGCAACGTCATTTTGGTAGTGATGGTGTCCATTCCTTGTTCCAATGATGTTTGTACTCCTTCTATGGCAGCCATGACGTCCTTGTGCATGGGTTCCGCCTTGTCCTGGATAGTCCTTCTGTCTGTTTCTGGTTTACTTGCTGCATTTGCTTCTCCCGCCTTTTGGGTGGTGTATTTATCCAACTTGGTTTGAAGCGAGCCTTTCTGTCCTTTTGTGCCAGACATCATTGGTCTCTCCCAGTGGCCAGCAATGAGCCCTCACGGACGGTGCCCGCCGCCTGCTCTTGGGATTGCTCTCCCTCGACGGCCTGTTGGGGCTAGTCTGGAGGGCTCTATGTCCTGCTATCTCTAGGGTTGCGTCTGGGTATATCGTTCCTCTGAGCTGTGTTTGATGAAAGGGCCCAGGTACTCGGTCCCCTGCCCCCTCTGGTACTCCCTCTCGCACCCTCCAAACATGTATTCTTGGGGCTCAATTCCTCTGATGCTACTCACTATAGTTCGGAGCAGGTAGTGCGCAGGAAACCCCATGTCCACAGGCTTATGCCACTTCAGAAAGCGCTGCTCAAGTTAGTCCTCTTTTGCCTCCAGGAGAGGTGAGAACCCACTTGCAGCAATAGATTTGCCCCATCTACCCTTTCTCAGAGGCTCTGCCCTCCAACGGTTGCTCGTTCCCCTGCAGTGCCACGAGGTCAGGCCATAAAGATAATCACGCAGCCCGGGGTCTCCTAACTTGGTAACGGCTGATCCCGCTGTACGTCGATTTATTGGGTACAAGGTTCAGCATTAAAGATTATGGGGCAGCACCTCACTTATTCAGGCAATCGTGGGCCCAGCGGGGGTGACTGCTCTTCCTCACGCCACCCTCGATTCCACCATATGGATGGGAGAACTGGCTATCAGCCGGATTTCCTTCCGGGAGCCGCAAGTGTGAAATCGTGGACTCCGTGCTTGGGTCTCCCCGAGAGCCGGCGATAGTGGCCGCGCCACCTGGAAGTCCCGTCATCTCACCTTGAACTTGAGCCTGGAGCTTCTTGGACCTTTTTTGGTGCACAGCTCGCCTGCTGCGATGTCTGTACACTGTCTGCCCAATCCTAATCTCCCTCCCAGTGAGACCTCTCTTCCCAAATCCATTTTGACCTTTGATAAGTCTGGTCACCTGCCTCCAAGTTCTATCACCTCTTAAAAACGAAATCTAGTAACCTGATCTCGAGCCCTCAGACAATATGGGACCCTTCTGAAACTCTCACTCTGGAGACCTGGCATCTAATATGTCAGTAGTCTCTCACAAAATCTTTCCCTCCCTCTTCCAGGTGAAATTCTGATTACTGCGCAGAATCTGCTGGACTCCGTCCCGTCTCCACAAGGTTTCCCTCAGGGATAACCCATCTTGCTGGAATTGTAATAATTCGACAGGTGACCTCCCCCACCACCTTCTCTACTGCACTGTGGTAACTCCATTCTAGAGCTTGGTATTCAGTTTTATACACACCCTATGTGGGGTCCAGCTAGAAAAGAACTTCCTATGCCTTGTCCAAGGATTCCTTGACCCGCAAATCAACTGCCGTAGTGATATCCTCTTAATTGATATCCTCCTAACCGTGTCTGCAAAACAGTACTCATTAACTGGAAAAACACAGCAGCCACCGTTTTCCGATCTTGGGTAAACTGGGTCTCCTTCCTGAGAGGCAGGCACAACACCTCCTTCCGAAGCTCTCCATGGAGAGTCCGTAAAACCTCTGTCTGGACAGCCATCGACAACTACTTTGCCTCCACCAAACCCCCTTGAAGACCTAATGTGTGAGTAGCTCGTTCTATTAATTGATGCTCACTGCCTCATGTCTGTTACTGCCTTGAAGAAGCAAACTACTTGCTCCTTAGTACTGGCTGACAGCGATCCCCTGATCTCTGTCCTATCTGACTGTTCTACGATGAAATACTTACTGCAAGATACCTGGCACCATGTACCATGTACCTTGTACTCTATCAGAGCTGTTCCTCTTGCTATACCGTTCACTCAACCGCCTACTGGTTCCTATTTTTCCTTACCATATTGCTGTACTTTATACTGTCTTGATTTTCCACATCAACCTCCGAACCCGGTTCCTCTGTAACAGTCCTAGGATCTGCAATATGCACCTTTTTGTATTCCTTTTCTGTTTCTCCCACCCTTGTTCATTTGTCTTTGAAAAGGTTCAATAAAATAAAAACCAATTAGGCTATAACTAACCAATTCGTAAGAGTTCCCCACGGTTCTAAGAGTGGGGTGAAATGCCTAATCTACTCCCGTTGGCTCTAATCCCCCGTCCAGTGTTAGGAAGGATGCAGTCCAGACCCATAAGTGAGTTATAGTAGAAAGTGGCATTGCATTTGCAGATATGACAGGAGTACAACCCTATATTTTCTTCCCATATTACCAATCAGATCAGAGTGTCAGATGGGTCGTCAGACGATCTCGGGTTCACCTTGGGCAACACAAGGCTCGACACTGCAGAGCTGGTGGATCCGAGTCTGAGTCCTGCACATATCTTACTTCTCCAGAGTGGAGGGCCATGTATCTCCTCAGCTGGTCTGCACCACCACATCCACCACGTTCTGTCTACCCAGGTGTGCCTCAGCCTGCGTCGGGGTCGCAGAGCTCCTCTGTGAACTTCTGCGACTAGACCTGGAGCACCACCCATGTTTTGGTTGGGGGTTTTGGCTCAATCCCGGCTGTGGGCGCTTGCCCAGCCAATCCAACAGTTCTTGTGGGTTCTGGAAGAATTTCATTCCTTCCGCTGTAGCCACTCTCCGCATCTTCATCTGGTAAGTCTTCAGTAACAATGGTCGGGTCGGCACCCAGTGGGCAAACACAAGGAAATGATGGACGGAGTACTGAAACTTTTCAGACACTCATCCCCAGTCACAGATCTGGGTTGAATTCATTATTGTTCTTTAGCTCACTTCGCCACCCCAGTTCAAGCCCAGCTATATGCAAATCAGTCTTGACCCTGTGCTTCATGGGAACAGTCCAGCCCAAACTGCCAAGCCAGGTCTGCTCTGGACCTGACACAAGCATCCTGGGACCGGTTTCGGGATAACACCCCTCATCAGCCAAGCTAGCTTGAATCTAGTGGCAAAGTGAGCAAAGGACCCACGTCTGGGCATACCCTGCCAACTTAGTGCCAACAAAGCAAATACAAGGAGATGATGGACGGAGCACTGAAACTTTTCAGACACTCACCCCCAGTCACAGCTCTGGGTTGAATCCATCATCGTTCTTTAGCTCACTTCGCCACCCCAATTCAGACCCTGCTCTTTGCAAATCAGTCTTGACCCTTTGCCTCATGCGAACTGTCTAGCCCAAACTGCCAAGCCAGGCCTTCCCTGGACCTGAAACAAGCATCCTGGGACCAGTTTTGGTGTAACACCCCTTATCAGCAAGGCTAGCTTGAATCCAGTGGGCACACTAAAGGGCAAAGATTTGGAAGCAGCCCTCCAGGGCCACCTCCCCATGCAGCCACCTCTCAAGGTACTCCACCATGTTAGTTCCTTCGAGCTGCCCAGGTAGGCCTATCACTTGAATGTCATTCCAACAAGAGTGGTTCTCCATGTTCTCAGCCTGTAACTCCAGGGTGCGGATCTTGGATTCCATGTGGGTCATACGGTTCGTCATCGAAGTAAGAGTGAGCGACAGCTCCATCAGTGTCCTTTCAATAGTAGTGACTCTCTCAGCCAGGTGCCTATGTTCATCTCGGAATTTGCCAAATTCAGAGCTCAGATTGTCAATTCTGGTTTCCAGTGCAGTTCTCCATGGGTAATAGCTAGGAGAATGTCATGGAGTGAGGAGTTTCAATCTGTTTCCTGTATTTGCGGTGCTCCCTCGTCTGCCCGGGGCAGCATTAGCAGCTCCCTCAGGAACCGGGTCCTGTTTGAAGGTGGATTTACCCATGGCCATAACAGGCAGTCTGCGGTTAGTGCCGCAGCCCACAGCACAGGGGATGAGCAGTGTCCAGGCTATGCCCACCCAGCAGGTCCGGAAGCAGGATATGACAGAAGCCAAGATACATCTGCGGAGGGGGAGGGCTAGCTTCAGATTCTCCACTGGTTAGATTTATCTCAGGCCCCCCGTGGCTGTAGCCCTGGGCCACTCTTAGGAAAAAGCAAAGGTAGCCCCTAGGAAAGGCTCTCCCCCATCAATGCACTAGTGCTCCACTACCCGCTGGTCACTTCAGATTCAGGTAGGCTTCCGCCGGGCCCCAGGTTCAGGAACCAGCAAGTGTAAGTAGAGTTCCTCTGATTTATGAGGCCCAGGGCAGATGATACCAGACAGGACAGTGCTGGGCCTGTGGCAGCGTCACTCTGTGCTGCAGTTCCTCCACCCCTACTTCGGTATTTGTTTTCCTGCCCTGCTTGTTGCTGGTCTCCTCCAGTACCAGCATGTGTGGGGGGGTAAGGCATCCAGGGGCCCCAACCCATCTCTGCACTCCACTCACTGTCTACACGTTCTTTCAGGCACTGACAGGAGGGCCCTTCCTTACCTGCCTATGCCTCCTCCAACCACCTCCGGGCTAGATCTACAGTCCGCAGGGTCAGAGCTCTGCTCTCGTCGCTCTCATCCCTCGCACCGACTGCTCGTTTCGTCCTCTCTGCTCCGGTCGCCCCCAGTGAGCCGGACAGTTCTGCTTGGAGCTGCCAACTCCACTGGTAATGTTCCAGGGCAGCTCTGCCAGGCTCTCTATTCTTCGCTTCTCCCCAGCGTGAGCCAGCCGCCATCTTAGATCTCTGCAGGATTGCACTGGGTGGAGATCGGCCATGCGGAACTTCGAGAAAAGCAGCTCACTCTATCGGCGTTTGGTCACACCCCCAAATATTAAAATGCTTTATTGTGTATTTCTTGTGTATCTCTTTGGGTTTGCATAAGTAACTAAGCAAAAAGGTTCTAGATCTGCTACTACAATTTCATTGGGGAGTCAGAGTTGTCAATTCCTGAGGTTGCACAATCCATTTGCAACCTTGTCAGGTTAGGGATACAGATGGTGCACTGTGAGCTAGCAAGACTAAGGGCAACATATCCTGGTGGTGGGTATTGATTCAGTATCACACAGTTCTTATGGTTATGTAGTCCCACAAATGCACAGTTTTACTCTTAAAAGTATAAGCCGTATGACAGATTGAATTGACTGGGGTAGATTGGGGTGGAGTAGGGTAGATTGGGCTAGAGAGGGGTAAATTGAAGTGGGGTAGATTGGAGTGGGGTGGGTTAAATGGGGTGGGGTAGAATGGAGTGGGGTGGATTGGGTGGAGTGGAGTGGGGAAAATTGGAGTAGAGTAGACTGGGGAGATTGTAGCAAAGTGTAGTAGGGTAGATTGGGGTACTTTGGAGTGGAGTGAAATGGATCGGAGTGGAGTGGGGTAAGTGATGTGTGGTGGAGGGGCATAGAGTGGAATAGGGTGCTGTGTCGTGGAGTGAGTGGCGTTGGTTGGAGTGGAGGGGCGTAGACTGGAGTGGAGGGACGTAAAATGGAGAGGTGTGGCATAGAGTACAAGGGCATAGAGTGCAGTGGAATGGCATAGTGTGGAGTATGCCTGATGTGGTAGCGGTCTGCCAATAAACTTTTTACAGACAACACATTTTCTATTGAAATGACCACTACATTAACTGTACACAAACGATGATGTGTGCAAAAGTCATCACCTATTGTATTGATGTGTTTTGATCGGATTCAAATATTTGTTTCCACCACTCCTCAGAATTACAAAAAAAATGCTTCATTTGTACTAGTTCTCCTCTTACATAGGTACTCAGCATAAATTCTCTCACTTTGAAGTCAGAGAAAGAAAAATAAACACCAAGCTCCCTGGTAGAGAGAGCCTGACATTTGACGTCTGTCTTTGAATGCACAGCAAATGAAAAAAGATAAGAACAAGATTTAAAGGCCTGGTTACAGAAAGCGAGTTTGTGGAAGAGTACAGTAAACAAGATTTGGGCAACAGGAGGGGCGAATTCAAGCTGGACAGTCTAAAGCAAATAGAAAGACATAAAATGTGAGTTACAAACCACAAAGCCAATGGTAAGCAACTGGAGGAATGCATTTCTAGGTCAGGTTTCTGAATATCCCCAAGATGTCTTTAGCGCTGACAAGGCTCCGACCTCAAAAGTGAGGTTGTAGTTCGAACACTAAGTGAATTCAGTAGTCCGGCCTCAAGGAGCATGCACAGTAAATGCGCAATGTAAACAGATTAGTAGAGTTTATGACTCTTACTAAATCATTCACAAACTGGAACAAAGAAATGCTAGTTAGAACATACAAAGACTGCATGAATCGTGTCTTGTTTACTGCTACCAATCCCAGGGAAGCTGTAAAACAGGAGCTAGACGCATGCTTGGCCCACAGGTTTATCCAGGTATACCAGAAATCGCGCAAATAGGGCTAGAAGTTTTATATGGGATTAGGCATTGGGAGATGCCACTGTCTTCAAACAATTCATATAAAACACCACAATACAGCCGATTTTGAAGCCTTAATTTGAAGTTGCCAACATGATTTAAAGCCATTGAATGAGAACTGGCATCCGTTTTTCTTGAACTTCTTTTAGAAACGTATGGTGGAACATTCTTCCTACACCACAGTTAAAGGAGTTTCTAAAGTAGACTTTATGATTGGCACCGTGTGATCTTGGTACTGCTTACAAGGAAACACTACATACATGCCGATAGAAAATGAGCGTCGGCCTTTGCAGATAGGTATTTACCTGCCATGTTGCCAACGCTGCTCTTGCACTGCACATGACATTACCATTATTATTTTTGTTTTCCTGTTATTGTTTTAGGTGCGAATTATTTATTGATCCAGTTTAGATCAACAGTTACTCTTCCAAGGGCCTTGACAGCTGTGGATTCCCATATGTACAAACAACGTTTGTTTAACTTCTAACTAACATGGTTAGCCTGTTTTAATCTAACTTGAACACGAGTGGGAGGCAATGAATTGATTTGCAATTGCTTTCATATAGTTTTTTATAACCCTGATGAGGAATCGAGGTGTGTTAGTGGAAGGATAGTAAGGTGTACCGAAGGATAGTAAGGTGTACCGGAAGGCAGGGCTTTCATGGAAGAGTGTTGAACTGCAGAGTGGCCTTTGTGGGACGCTTTATGGTGTTGTACTGAGTACCAGAGCGGTGCTCTTATGCTGGAATGGGTCACTATGCCTTAGTGTGTACTGTGCCAAGAGGAGTGGGATGATTTATTGTTGCGCCTAGTTGGAAGGGTGTTGATTATGAGTGTGGTCAGTGGTGAAAGAGTTTTGGAGGTGTGTGTGAAGAGCACTGGAAAGGAGATCTTGTGTTTCTGAACTTATAACTGGAGTGGAATGAAGTAGAGTGAGAGACAGATGAGCATCTACCCTTCCAACTTTGAAAAACGATCAGGATCCACTTCTTGGATGTGCACGAGCGACAGAGACGCAACCCAGTAGAACGCATGGACTACAGGTAGACAGGGGATAGGTTCTATGGATTGCACCCAGGAGCAACAGATGTGGAACCCACAGGAATGCAGTGGTTACATATAGCCGGGTATTATCTCTATAAACCAGTGTTTACAGGCTTACCGTGTATATGTTCTGTAGATTCCACCCGGGAGCTACAGAAGAGGAACCCACAGGAGCACAGTGGTTACAGATAGCTGGGTATTATCTCTATAAACCTGTGGCAGCCATGGTATAGGTTCTATGGATTCCACCCAGGAGGAACAGATGACGAACCCAAAAGGAACACAGTGGCTACAGGCAGCCATGGTATAGGCTCTGTTGAGTCGACTCAGGAGAGACAGAGGACCTCCCCTAAGGAATTTACTGATTACAGGCACCCATGGTATGTGCTCTGTTAAGCCGACACAGGAAAGACAGAGAAGCTGCCCTTAGGATACAGGCAGCCAAGGTATCAGGTTCATAAGCCTGTGATTATAGGAAGCCAGGGTATTAGCTTTGTAAACCTATGATTACAGGCAGCCAGGGTATATGCTCTGTTGAGCCATCACAGGACAGATAAAGGAGCTGTCTTTGGGAATACACTGATTACAAGCAACAAAGAAATTAGCTCTACAAAGTCCACCAATGATGAAAGATATGTTCTGTGGGGTCGACCCAGGAGAAACAGACGAACCTGCAGGAATGCAGTGGTTACAGGCAGCTAGGGTATAGACGCTGCTGAGCTGACCTAAAGGAGAGGAGCTGCCTTTAGAAATACACTGATTACTGGCATCCAAGGAATAGGCTCTGTTGGGCAGAGCCAGGAGAGACCAGGGGATTATCTCTATAAACCTGTGATTGCAGGCAGCCAGGGTACTATCGCTATACACCTGCAGAGGGTTCAGAATGCTGCAGCTTGTTTGTTAGTAGCACTCCTAAAGTCCTGTTCAGTTGCCCATCTACTCTCCAAGCTGCACTGGCTGCCCGTTGAAAAACGCATCCAGTTTAAGGCACTCTGTATGTCGCACAAGATCTTGTCCCCTTTGGGGCTGTCCAACTTGCTCGAGTTTTATGTTACGCGGCGCATATTGAGATTGGCGGGCCGTGCACAGGTCTGTATTCCCCGTGTTCTTAATGCTAGAGCAGGCGGCTGTTCCTTTCGTAGCCTGGCGGCAAAACTCTGGAACTCATTGCCTGTTTCCATCAGAGTAATCCAGAATCATCTGGCTTTCCGTAAGGCCATAAAAACCTGGCCTTTTCCCGGCCTTCTTGGTTAACATCTCATTTCTTTCTCCTGGGCGTATGTCTAAGGTTTGGGGTTGCGCTGGGACGCCCCGTTGCTGGGGCAGCCATGCGCTATACAAATCTGACAAATAATAATAATAATAATGATAATAATAATAATACACCTGTGGTTGCAGGCAGCCAGGGTATTATCTCTGTACACCTGTGATTGCAGGCAGCTACGGTATTATCTCCATGCACCTGTGAATACAGGCAGCCAGGGTATTGTCTCTGTACACCTGTGATTGCAGGCAGCCAGGGTATTTTCTCCATGCACCTGTGAATACAGGCAGCTAGGGTATTATCTCTGTACACCTGTGATTGCAGGCAGCCAGGGTATATGCTCTGTTGAGCCATCACAGGACAGATAAAGGAGCTGTCTTTGGGAATACACTGATTACAAGCAACAAAGAAATTAGCTCTACAAAGTCCACCAATGATGAAAGGTATGTTCTGTGGGGTCGACCCAGGAGAAACAGAAGAACCTGCAGGAATGCAGTGGTTACAGGCAGCTAGGGTATAGACGCTGCTGAGCTGACCTAAAGGAGAGGAGCTGCCTTTAGAAATACACTGATTACTGGCATCCAAGGAATAGGCTCTGTTGGGCAGAGCCAGGAGAGACCAGGGGATTATCTCTATAAACCTGTGATTGCAGGCAGCCAGGGTACTATCGCTATACACCTGCAGAGGGTTCAGAATGCTGCAGCTTGTTTGTTAGTAGCACTCCTAAAGTCCTGTTCAGTTGCCCATCTACTCTCCAAGCTGCACTGGCTGCCCGTTGAAAAACGCATCCAGTTTAAGGCACTCTGTATGTCGCACAAGATCTTGTCCCCTTTGGGGCTGTCCAACTTGCTCGAGTTTTATGTTACGCGGCGCATATTGAGATTGGCGGGCCGTGCACAGGTCTGTATTCCCCGTGTTCTTAATGCTAGAGCAGGCGGCTGTTCCTTTCGTAGCCTGGCGGCAAAACTCTGGAACTCATTGCCTGTTTCCATCAGAGTAATCCAGAATCATCTGGCTTTCCGTAAGGCCATAAAAACCTGGCCTTTTCCCGGCCTTCTTGGTTAACATCTCATTTCTTTCTCCTGGGCGTATGTCTAAGGTTTGGGGTTGCGCTGGGACGCCCCGTTGCTGGGGCAGCCATGCGCTATACAAATCTGACAAATAATAATAATAATAATAATGATAATAATAATAATACACCTGTGGTTGCAGGCAGCCAGGGTATTATCTCTGTACACCTGTGATTGCAGGCAGCTACGGTATTATCTCCATGCACCTGTGAATACAGGCAGCCAGGGTATTGTCTCTGTACACCTGTGATTGCAGGCAGCCAGGGTATTTTCTCCATGCACCTGTGAATACAGGCAGCTAGGGTATTATCTCTGTACACCTGTGATTGCAGGCAGCCAGGGTATATTCTCCATGCACCTGTGAATACAGGCAGCCAGGGTATTATCTCTGTACACCTGTGATTGCAGGCAGCCACGGTATTATCTCTATACACCTGTGAATACAGGCAGCCAGGCTGTGGTCTCTATAAACCTATGAATGCAGGCAGCCAGGGTATTATCTCTATACACCTGTGGAAATAGGCAGCCAGGGTGTTGTCTCAGTACACCTGTGATTGCAGGAAGCCAGGGTATTATCTCTATGCACCTGTGAAATACAGGCAGCCTGGATGTTGTCTCTGTAGAACTGTGATTGCAGGCAGCCAGGGTATTATTTCTATGCACCTGTGAATACAGGCAGCCAGGGTATTATCTCTGTACACCTGTGGAAATAGGCAGCCAGGGTGTTGTCTCAGTACACCTGTGATTGCAGGAAGCCAGGGTATTATCTCTATGCACCTGTGAAATACAGGCAGCCTGGATGTTGTCTCTGTAGAACTGTGATTGCAGGCAGCCAGGGTATTATTTCTATGCACCTGTGAATACAGGCAGCCAGGGTATTATCTCTGTACACCTGTAATTGGAGGCAGCCAGGGTATTATCTCTAATCACCTGTGATTGCAGGCAGCCAGGGTATTATCTCTATACACCTGTGATTGCAAGCAGCCAGGGAATTGTCTCTGTACACCTGTGATCGCAGGCAGCCAGGGTGTTGTCTCTGTACACCTGTGATTGCAGGCAGCCGGGGTATTATCTCTATACACCTGTGATTGCAGGCAGCCAGAGTATTATCTCTATGTACCTGTGAATACAGGCAGCCAGGGTTTTGTCTCAGTACACCTGTGATTGCAAGCAGCCAGGGTATTTTCTCTATACACCTGTGATTACCACTTTATGAGTGTTTGGTGTCAAGGGAGCACTGTTCACACCTTTGCATGCTGCACACGCGAGCAGTTGGTGCGCCAAAAGTGACCCTGTCTGGGCCCGTTTTGGCTTGGCCTACGGCTCAGACAACATTGATGGACAGGTACATTAAAAAATACGACATATTCACCGCGAATGGGTTTCCTCATCCACCTGTATCTGTCAGAACAATTCCTCCAAGCACTGCATCCAAAGCCAAGGCGGATCATGTTCAGATGGGCAACTTTAACACGTTAGTAAAAGCTCTGAAGGCCATTCCAGGTCTACTGTTAAATATTTGATTTGAAACGAAATACGGACTCCCGCTGCACGATGGAACTGAAGATCAGAGATTTATAAATTGAACTGAAGCAGAGAGCAGGAACAGGACTGAGGCAGCAGATTGTGCTCCCATATTAACCAACCCTTCTTTGTGAGGGGCCTGCAACTTCCGATGGGCCTGGTAACAAGAGTCACCGTCAGAATTCCAAGTTTTGTGGGCAAAACATGGGGAAATGGGTGCAGAAAAACAGATTTTTGCATGGTATTTCCTAAAAACGTGTTAAAGTCCTTATTTTCCTGTCGCTGAATTTAGAGTCCGCCAGTAATGGCAATTTTGGGGCAAGGAAAGGGCAGGAATTTTTCTGGGCCACTAGTAATCGAGGTAACAGTATCACTTAATTATAAATGTGTGAAGAATAGAAAAATAGATTAACAGGGAAAAAGAGTCAGGCACATTTGGCAGTAATTATAACAAGAATTGGCAAAGCCAATAGACCTGGTTTTCATTTTGAAGCTTACTAAACGTTAGAAAGACTGCTACGGTGAAAAACAAAACAAAACAAGTGTTTTATTTCTGAAATGCACCTGTGAGATAAATTGTTTAATGTGTGATCATTCAGTATACTTTGGGGTTGTAAAATAGTCCCTCTTGCATTGCAATGCAAGCATTTCTTATGAAACGGAATGATACACTGAACAGCCAGTGGCATGAGGTGAGACAGAAATGCTCCTTTAGGCAGAGCCAAAGTCAACTTCTGCATATTTTAAAGAACTTATAATAGGTCTTCCTTAAAGAATTGATAATAGGTCTTTCTGTGCTGTCAAGCTAAAACTAAATACATCTTTGTCAATAAAATAAAAAATTAAACTCATTAGCTGAAAGTAGAATTTTAATAGCTCAATTCATGGCAAGCGTTCAACACACTAAGTATTTTGTGTGTGTGTGTGTGTGTGTGATTGGGGATGTCACCACTAGGTAGTTATAGTTAGGACCACATTTCATTAGGAAATTCATTTTTTATTTGGTTATAATTGTGGCACTCTTTGATGACTCTTCACGAAAATTTCCCAGAAAAAGTGTCATCCACCTTACTTGCCTCCTGGAAAATTTCAGGGTGATCTGTCAAGTGGGAGCCGAGAAAAATGGGGGTCCCAAAATGCTTTTTCTCCTATGCATGTATCGGAAAATTGAACAGTAATACCGCAAAAACAGCTGAACGAAATTACACCAAATTTGGAAGAATGATAGATCTTGGTCCGGACAGTGTGCATTTTGTGAAAATTCATTTAGTTTTACAGAAATTAAGGTTAAAAATGTATGCATATTTCATGCTGTGGAGGATTTGCGGAGTCAACAGATCAAAAGATAACATCTGATTGGCTGCCAAAACATCAACAACGATGTTGAGGCACCCTTTTAGGACTCAGGGACTCAGTCTACTCTCCTAAATAAATGTTTACAAAAAAAACACATGGGGTGAAATTTGAAAAACAAAAATGGCAGGCTCCCACCCTTTCTAATAACAGCCTCCTATTTGGGTCAGAGACCAGGAGGTTTGGCGCAGATGTGTTTTTTTATTTTAAAAATATGGGAATACGGAATGCATAGGGCCCCACCACGATCTTTGAAAAGCTCCTGAGAGCCTCCATCTGCCTGGGACTACTGCATATATTAAGGGGTCCCAGGACCCCAAAGCACATATTAGATGTGCTTGGGGAGGGGAAGTGCATGGGGCCCCCTCCCCAAACTTTAGACATCCTCTGGGACCCCATCCCCGGGACCCCAATGAATAAGACTGGGGGTGCCACTACTCACCCCTATTGCGGTGTTTCCTCCCTCTCCCTGAGGTGTGCTCACCTTGGGAGTAAGGTACACAACACTTGTGCTCCCTACTTGCATAGAATGGGCAGAGAGCAGAATGGTGCTGGCTCCCACGTAAGCACGGACCATGCAAGCCAAGCAGGCTTGGCAGTGCAGATGTGGGCTCCCTGCACTGCCACGTATATGTTTGTTAAAAGAAGGCTCTGGTTGCCCTGGTTGAGGGCTCCCATGGGAAAAAACAAAATTTTAAAAATTGCAGTGCGGGACTGGGCTCCCCGTGCTGCCACGAGTTTAAACTCTTCGCTGCGGCGCAAATTCCGCCGCAGCGTGCTGAATATTCCAATCGCGGGCGTGGTCTTGACGGCTCCCGGCCGTCGTCCGCACATGCCCACCGTGACTCATGACGGCCGGGAGCCGTCATGAGCATGGAAGAGGTTAAAAGAAAATGTGGGTGCCCCGGGTGGGACCGGGGCACCCAAACAATAAATGAAAATGGCAATGAGGCATGGGAATGGGCTCACAGCACTGCCATAATTTAAAAATAAATAAATAAAAGAAAATGAATGAGTGATCTCACCACTTCAGTATTTACGTGGCAAGACCGCTCATTAAACATTTACTGCTCTCCTGCTGGTGCTCTCCATAATGCCATGCACAGGCTTTCTTTTTTAATATTTAAGTTCTTGTGGTGACCCAAGGAGGGGCAGAGGCATCGCCAACAATTTAGGAAAGTGTTCTGAAGGACTGCAAGAAGAACAGCACCCTCACCCCAGCAAACTTTTCTAAAAAGTGTAAATATCCTGGGTCATTGAAGGTTTGTCCTTAGGACATCTTTCCATTCAATTTAAAACAATTTGAGCTGGAGATGTATGCTCTTCAGCTGGAGTGGGGGGACCTCATGTGATAAGTTGTATGGCTGGACATTGTGGCCTGAAGAGTGTTAAAATAAGATTCAAACACACATTTATGGTTGTGTGGAATAAAAATCCTTTCCTTTATATATTTTTGAGACAAAAATGATGATGTATTGTAATGTGTGTAGTTATAAGTATAACTTTAGAATATGGTTAGTGATAAATTATTATAGTGAGTTTTTGACAAACCCAATTGGTCTGCTTTATAGAGATTGATGGGTTGGCCCCTTGCTAAAGGCAATAGGCCAGACATTTATATTTTGGTGTTCCAATCCTTTGACAAAGCCAGTAGGTCTGCCTTACTTAAAATGACATCTCTTTATTTTGTTACTTTGTGTTAAATAGAAACCTTAGAAATTCACAGAAAAAAACAAAGGTCAAAATGTCAGTTAAAACATACCATTGTAAATTAACAAAACCACTGAACTCGCGCCCTAGCCATGCACTGCTAAATACCTCACATATTACATCACTTGTGACATGTTCTATGACATCATCAATAACATCACTGCAACTCGTGAAATGATATAATCGATGACAAATTAATGATTGGCACATGGCGGAGGCAGTAGCAAGATATTTTGATTAGAAACATGATTCAAATACAGAATTACGTACTTTCTTGGCCGCAAAGAAGGCAGCGGTGGCAATGGTAAACAAATGCTCTGCACATCCAAAGACAATGGGTACATAGATACCATGCATGGTAACGTGTGTTCTATGGGTCAAAACACCATGCCACCAAACTAGTTTGAAACATACAAGCAAAGGAAAAACTCTTTTATACAGTACAAATGATGGAGCAAGGATTCAAGAAAACAAAACTTGCCCGGAGCAATCTCTCATTAACTATACTAATCGATAAAAATAGTAAAGAAAACGAAATTAACATACGCACAACATTTGCATATGGGGAAAGGAGCTTTACGCATGCTTAATTAATGAAGAAAAAAATGCAACGTGACTGAAACCCACTTTAAACTGGAAAATGCTTTTGCGCATGTGCAAACCAGAATGACGTAGATAACAACGTGAATAACCCGTTTGAGAGGGAAAACTCTCACTCATGAGCATAAGTTACTAACATTAAGTCTTGAGGCAAGGGGGCGTGGCTTGATGCCGATGTAGGGAGAAGCGGACCTCGGATCTCCTCCGTGGCCTCCCTCCACTACTAACTATCCTGCGACACTAAGGGGGCCCCTTGCCGTGCATTCTCTGGCGGAACGACTGGTGCCCTCACGGGATCACTGCTGAGGAACGTAGATGCCGTGAGAAGGGGTAAAAAGCAATTTGGTGCCCCGCTCGATCTCCGGCCGTGGTGGCGCTAAGATGGCGGCCGCGCACTGAAATGGAGATCTCCGTTTACTGCAGTAACGGGAGATTGGCGTCCTGGACTTGAGCGGCTGTGTGGAGTGCCGGAACTAAGTCCTGGGGAGAGCACACTGGAGAGACGGAGCCAGTAGTACACCCTTACATCGTGTAGCGCTCCCAAGATGGCGGCTTCGGGAGGCGCTGGCGAGACCCACTGAAGAAGTAAGCAGTCAGCTGAGCGCAGTAGCGTGGTGGGGACTGCCGTCTGTGGAAGTGCTGACTAGCAGCTGAAATGCCCACCCTGGGGCCGGGGCTGCAACACTGAAGGCGGGGCAGCGGCAATAGCAACGAGGGAGCGCCAAGACCGGAGCCTGCTGGGTACCCGAAGGACAGAGAGGTGGCTTGGGCGGGGTGGTTGCGGAGGTCCTGCAGGGTGGAATTGATGAAGCAGAGAGAGGCTGGAATCTCTTTGTACAGAGCTCCCAGCTTGATCAGCAAGTTGACTGCCATGCAGTGACGTTCTGCTACCGCGAGGGACTGCGACACACACTGGACTGTCGTGGAGCAATCCTTGTGAGGCACTGTGGTGACCACTGACCGGTGAGTCGTGTGGCTTGGAGTTCGACCAGTGATACTACACAGTAAGGGGGTGATTGGACATGGCTCTGTTTGGTGGCAGCAGACGTGTGGCGGCACTGGCAGTATAGGCCAGCTGGTGAATGGGGGATGAGAGACTTCTAACTGGCGTTGGGCATCCACTGGGAAATTTGCTGGCATCGTGGGATCACCTAGGTGGCTACTGATGGCCCCTGCGAGGCTTACTATCACTATTCGCCAGCCCTACACATCACGGGAGTCCTTCATTTAAATACCGGAGAGGTCGAGCCAACGGAGACAGCACTGTGGTGGTACCACACCTGGGGATCGACAGGGGCGGATGCAAAGGAGCAAAGGTTGACAGATCCCTTACAAGATGCCTGGATCTCCATACTAGTCCGTGACCTTGATGACCTGCGAGGGCTCCACGACAATTTGCGACTCAGTGTGGCAGGATTCACAATGGGAAGAGTCTCTAAAAAGAAGGGGTTTGAGGTCCTGCAAGTGGAAGAAGCGGAAGATGACGAAGATGCGCCCGAGACGAATAGTGAGGGCTCCCGGAGACCCCACCCTAGCCAACATTATGCGGGCCATTACCTCCTCGAGAGAAGCGCTGGAAACAAAAATTGACGCCATAGGGACAGATCTCACCTTGCTAAAGGATGACCACCGTAAACTTAAGGAAAGAGTGACCATCAATGAGAGCGTCATGAAGGAAGTCCCGGGGGCGGTCTCTACCCTACAGCGTGCCCTAAAAGTGGTGGAAACCAAGATCAAAGTATTAGAACTGAGGGCTGAAGACAGCAAGGGGCGCTCACGAAGAAACAATCTGCGTATAGTGGGAGTCCTGGAACGAGAAGAAGGGGCTGATGCTGTCCAGTTCCTGGAGTCTTGATTGAAGGCGGAGGTGACCCCGGAGGGCCTCTCCCTCTTTTATGCACTTGAGCATGCTCACAGGGTTCTGGCCCAACTGCCCAAGCCTGGCGCTCCTCCCCGCCCGCTGGTGGTGAGGCTGCTTCATTATCTTGACCGAGACTACCTCCTCCAACAAGCCCGAGAGAAACAAGACCTGCAGATTGGGAAGAGTGGGTTGATGATCATCTCAGATTACACAGAGGGAGGTGCAGCGTCAGCGAATCTCTTTCCTGGCTGTTAATGGAAGCTGCGCCAGCTGCGGCTCCCCTATGCTATGTTGTTCCCGGCAAGCCTCCGAGTGACTGTGGATGCAGTGACGCATTTCTTTGCTACCCCACATGAAGCTTGGCATTGGTTGGAGACTCGACAAAACACTGGACCCCGCACTTCATCACTGGGCTCGCCCCGGCGAGAGCCAAACACTCCTTCACCTCCTCGGAGGGCTCCTTCCCCTGCAGGACGGAAGCTAGAGCGTGATAAAGCTGTACGAGCGGTGGCGGAGATTAGCCATGGAGAAAAGAGCCCGACCAGTAATATCACGGAGCACGAATTGAACAAATCCGAGCGCTCAAGGTCAAGTAGTGTCTATGAGACATCAGATACCTAACTCCTGGACATTACTCCTCAAACTGCAGATGGCATAATCTGAAGATCACACGACAGGTCGTATGAAAAGGGATTGTCTATTGATGGGAGATGTCCTTTATTAACGCTTGTGATTATTGGTGACTCCCTGGGGACACAAACGGAACAATGGGGGCCACTATTTGATCTCCAAGAGTGGGGGGGCTAGGGGATCTGGGTCCAACAGGGTCAGCTTACACCTCACCACTTTCATGATTCACTGTCTGTGTGCCTTAGTTTGGATGGGAACTTGTTTGTGTATACCTGTCCTGGGGAAGGGGAGTTGGGTAGTTTTTGTGGTTGAGGGGAATTGGTTTGGGTCTATGCATGTTGCTAGGGGGGAGCTCATCCGAGAAAGTCTGTGGCTCATACTTTGGGACCCACCGTGGGTGTTAAATGTATCTCTTGGAATGTTAGTGGGATGCACACCATGATTAGGCATCATAAATACACACATATCTGATCAGGAGAGGGGTGCAAATCGCACTGTTACAGGAAACCCACCTAACGCAGAAAGAAGGAGTGGCATTGTAGCGCCGGTGGAGAGGGCAGGTGTTTCATGCTACATATTCAGCCTTTGCCAGAGGGACCCTGAGCTAGGTGCGCACGGGAGCCTCTTTTCAATGTGTCAGACAAATATTAGATCCAGAGGGCAGATTTGTGGTGGTGTCTGGGAGGTTAGACGGACGAGATAAAACAATAGGAAGTACATACGCCCCTAATGTTGATCAACCTACATTTCTGGCACAACTCTCACAGACACTAGCACCGGTGCTGACAGGGTCGGTGCTGTTAGGGGGAATTTCAATAGTAGTGCTGATGTCAATTTGGACCGTTCCCACCCGCCGCTCCCCGCCACTCCCACACATAGAGTTGCCGAGGCTAGGCGAGACTGGCAGTGACACTGAGAGTTGACGGACACCTGGAGAGCTCACCACCTGGGGGAGAGGGACTATTCTTACTTTTCCGCCCTACATGAGTTGCACGTCCGTTTGTACTCGATTCTGTGCTCCCCAGATGTGCATGGTGGGATCACCCTGAGTGAATACTTAACTAGGACGATATCTGATTACAATCCCCTCCTGGTAACTTTGGACTGGGTATGGACTAGGCCTACAATCCCTAGCTGGCTGCTGAGACCAGAGTTACTGGAGGATCAGGTGTTCCAAACCACAATAGGCACTGCTATAGAGGATTATTTCCTGACTAATGCCAACACAGCAACTACCCCACTCATTGAATGGGATGCTTTTAAAGCCGTTATTATGGTCGATGTATTGGAGAGGCGGTGGTGGTATGGAAGGTCCTCCTGAGTGACATCCAGAAAGCGGACCAGCAGCTTTGGGACGCTGAAAGAGATAGGCCGGGTGTGCAAATCGCACTGTTACAGGAAACCCACCTAACGCAGAAAGAAGGAGTGGCATTGTAGCGCCGGTGGAGAGGGCAGGTGTTTCATACTACATATTCAGCCTTTGCCAGAGGGACCCTGGTCTAGGTGCGCACGGGAGCCTCTTTTCAATGTGTCAGACAAATAATAGATCCAGAGGGCAGATTTGTGGTGGTATCTGGGAGGTTAGACGGACGAGATATAACAATAGGAAGTATATAGGCCCCTAATGTCGATCAACCTACATTTCTGGCGCAATTCTCACAGACACTAGCACCGGTGCTGACAGGGTCGGTGCTGTTAGGGGGAATTTCAATAGTATTGCTGACATCAATTTGGACCATTCCCACCCGCCGCTCCCCGCCACTCCCACACATAGAGTTGCCGAGGCTAGGCGAGACTGGCAGTGACACTGGGAGTTGACAGACAACTGGAGAGCTCACCACCTGGGGCAGAGGGACTATTCTTACTTTTCCGCTCTACATGAGTTGCACGTCCGTTTGTACTCGATTCTGTGCTCCCCAGATGTGCATGGTGGGATCACCCTGAGTGAATACTTAACTAGGACGATATCTGATTACAATCTCCTCCTGGTAACTTTGGACTGGGTATGGACTAGGCCTACAATCCCTAGCTGGCGGCTGAGACCAGAGTTACTGGAGGATCAGGTGTTCCAAAACACAATAGGCACTGCTATAGAGGATTATTTCCTGACTAATGCCAACACAGCAACTAGCCCACTCATTGAATGGGATGCTTTTAAAGCCGTTATTATGGTCGATGTATTGGAGAGGCGGTAGTGGTATGGAAGGTCCTCCTGAGTGACATCCAGAAAGCGGACGCTGAAAGAGATAGGCCGGAGAGGGTCGACAGACAGGCTGATCTCCTTGAAGCTAGAGAAACGCTGACGACGCAGGTGGAAAGGTTGCGATGCTTCGATTACAGGGCCTGCACGGTTCGGGCCCATGCTGAGAGAGACAAGTCTGGAGCATTGCTAGCTTGGCTGGTTAATCCGGCATGCAGAGGGACGACGATCCTGGAACTGCGGGATAGGGACGACGAGACCTATTATAGGCAGCAGGATATTAATTTCCAGGTTCTGGAATATTATACTGCCTTGTACCAGAGTAAGCTAGATCCAACAGTGTTAGAGCGGCAGAGATTCTTAAAGGACATAGAACTTCCTCAAATTGATGCAGAGACTGCGGAGACCCTGGGAAGGGATGTCGAACTCGGAAGGTGCCTAGGGCTATAAAACACATGGCCAGAAACAAGACCCCAGGGACGGATGGGCTCCTGATTGAGTTTTACTCCACATATATGGATATATTGGCTCCCCAGCTGATGGCCCTATATAATAGAGCGAAGCGCGATGGCTATCTACCCACTTCAACAAGAGAAGCGGTAATCATCCCCCTGCTAAAACCTGGCAAGCCAGCTTGGGATCGTACTGCATATCGGCCCCTCGCCATGCTCAACTTAGATTATAAGATATTAAGTCGCATCTTAGCGGGCCGACAGATGGTTCACATGACAACGCTCGAACATGTGGACCAAGCGGGCTTTTTTCCATCCCGAAATACAGCAATGAATATACGTAGACTTCTTAGATTACTAGATGCGACCACATATAACAAAGATGAGGCTTGCATTTTATCGATCGACATTGAGAAAGCCTTTGACAGCCTCGAGTGGCTGTATCTTTTTAGTGTCCTGAGAGCGTTTGGGTTGGGGGAAGGGTTTGTAGCCTGGACAGCGATACTTTATAAGAATTCTACTGCCAGAGTTCGCACGGGAGGACTGAGCTTAGAGACCTGTGAAGTGGGCAGAGGAAAGAGACAGGGATGTCTGCTGTCTCCCCTCTTGTTTGCGCTGGCGGTGGAACCTCTGGCCGTGCATGCAAGAATAGGCCATTACTATCAGGGTTTAGACATGATGGGACAACCCCAATTTATAGCGCATTATGCGGATGATCTCCTGATGTTCCTAGCAAACAGTGAGGACGCCCTGCAGGGAGCCAAAGATCTCTTGAGTAGACTGTGAAGCGTTGCCGGACTCAAGGTCAACTGGACCAAGACGTGCCTTTTCCCTGCTCTGGAGGGAAGAGTTGGCCCACTAGACACACCAGATGTGGTGGGGGAAAACAGATGCCTGACCTTTCTGGGTGTGAAGATATACCATGACACCGCAGATTTATTAGAAGGTAATATAGGGCGAGCGATTCGAGGCACCAAAAGTAACTTTGAGTTTTGGGGGACCCTCCCGCTGTCGGTGGCGGGTCGGGTGGCACTACTAAAGATGGTGACACTGCCTAGACTACTCTATTATTTTGACTTGTTACCACTCTGGATCCCGGGCAAACTCTTTGCCCAGCATAACACCATGACCACGGAATTTTTATGGGGTACTGGGAGACGCAGAGTGGTGCTCACCACAATGATGAGGCCCAGGGCGGAGGGGTGTTTTGCAGTGTCGGATTTTGAGGCCTATTATCATGCA
Organism: Triturus cristatus; assembly: GCF_964204655.1. Classification (NCBI taxonomy): domain Eukaryota; kingdom Metazoa; phylum Chordata; class Amphibia; order Caudata; family Salamandridae; genus Triturus; species Triturus cristatus. Next base: position 566,928,703 of record NC_140590.1, read on the forward strand.
GCCCAAGTACAGTGGTTCACGAAGTGGATGGCGGAACGACTCCGAAATGCGGAGGACCTTGGGAGCTTGGATCCGGGTTTGTGACCCCTGTCCCGCGTGTTGCTACGCCTCCCTTTGAGAGATGGGGAAGCCCCAGCGGACTTACGAGCGATGTGCCGTTGCTGGAACCAGGCTTGTGGCTGAGCACAACCAGGACCCCCGTATGCTCCTGAGATCCCGCTGCTGATCTGTGAGGCATTGCCCCATGGTGGAGACTGGCATGGACTGCGGTCATGGGAGGAGGCGGGGATATCTACTATTGGAGATCTCTATGAGGACAATGCCTTACTTATTTTTAATGATTTATTCGAGCGATACGACCTTCCCAGGGGTGATTTCCTATTACATGCTGCCCTGACGGCAGCTATCCGTATGCATTGGAGGGAGGGGCTGGCGGAACCCTTCGACTTCTCTAGCTTGTCAGTATATAGTAACAGCGGCTGGAACGATTAAAGCAGTCACTTGCCTCTACCAAAGCCTTACGCAGGAGGTGCTGCGGCCCCTGACGGCCCTGCTTCTCAAATGGGAAGTGGAACTAGGCGAGCCCATAGATGAGAAACCGTGTAGAAAGAGCTTGGAAAAGCACTAGAAATGCGCGCTTCCAGTTGATAAATATTTTTGTCCTCCACAGAGCATACCTTACCCCGTCCAAGATTAACTAATATTTTGGGGCCCTATTCGCTTGCCCACAGTGTAACCTGGAAAACGCGGGGTTTCTACATATGTTCTGGGACTGCCCAGTACTGGGGGGATTCTGGAGAGGGGTAACAGAAAGATTAGGGGACACAACGTAGAGCACATAGCACTGACACCAGGATATTGCCTGCTACACTGGTTCCCTCATACCGCCAGGAATTAAGTCACCAGCAAATTTATAGACATAGGGTTGGCATTGGCCAAAAGGGAACTTACTAGCCATTGGAAGGCAAAAAGCACAACTAGCATACTGAGATGGTTAAGGGAGCTTATAAAGTGGGCAGACTGAGAAGGGATCTTTAGACTGCGAATGACCCAGAGTGCTGGAAGTGAAAAAGACACTGGAGGCAGCGAGAGCGTGGGTGGCGTATCTGGAGGTGTTAAAGCATCCGAGTGGCGAATACGGAACACCCCCTGGGTGAACAAACCCCGGTATGGAGAATGGAGTGCCTGACTAATTGCATGACTATGGTGGCCATCCAAGAGATCGTGATGCCCATGGGTAGACTAGATGAGAGCAGGCCCTTTTAGGGAACTACCTTACTGGGAATGGCATGCCTGATGCTCAGTAAGACCAGAATGCATTACCATGCGGGGAATTGGATGACTGAGTGACATGCCTAGGGGGTGGGTGAGGGTGGGTGTTTGGTGGGTGGGGAGGGAGGGCGAGGGAATCAATCAAGCAATCACTTATTTGTAGAGTGCACTAATCACCCGTGAGGGTCTCAAGGTGCTGAGCGGGGGTGGGGGTGCAACTACTGCTCGAACAGCCAGGTCTTGAGAAGTCTCCTGAAGGTCAGCAGGTCCTGGGTCTGTCGCTGCTGTGTGGGGAGGGTGTTCCATGTCTTGGCCGTGAGTTAGGAGAAGGATATGCCACCGGTGGAGGTCCTGTGGATATGTGGGACGGTGGCAAGGGCGAGGTCAGTGGAGCAAATCTGGCAGTTCGGGGTGTAGAAGGTGAGACACTTGTTGAGGTATGCTGGTCCGGCGTTGTGCAGTGCTTTGTGGGTCAAGAAGGTGATCCTCTTCTTGACTGGGAGCCAGTGCAGGTCTTTCAGGTGGCAGTGATGTGGGTGTGGCAGGGTATGTCGAGGATGAGGTGTGCGGAGGCGTTCTGTATGCGTTGGAGTCACTTCTGGAGTTTGGACGTTGTTTCTGCGTAGAGGGCGTTGTCGTAGTCCAGCCTGCTGCTGACGAGGGCCTGTGTGACCGTCCTTCTGGTTCCGGTAGGGATCCATCTGTAGATTTTGCAGAGCATGCGGAGGGTATTGAAGCAGGAGGAGGCGACGGCGTTGACTTGCTGGGTCATTGAGAGCGATGAGCCCAGGATAAACACCAGGTCGCGTGCATGGTTGGTGGGTGTGGGTGCGGCTCCCAGGGAGGCTAGCCGCCAAGAGTCGTCCCAGGTGGAGGAAGTGGATCCGAGAATGAGGACCTCTGTCTTGTCTTGTCCGAGTTAAGTTTCAGGCGGCTGGTCTGCATCCAGCTGGCGACGGCCTTCATTCCTTCTTGGAGGTTGGTTTTGGCGGTGGTGGGGTACTTGATGAGGGAGAGGATCAGCTGGGTGTCGTCGACGTAGGAGACGATGTTGAGGTTGTGCGAGCGGATGATGTTGGAAAGCGGTGCCATGTGCACGTTTGAGAGGGTAGGGCTGAGGGATGATTCTTGGGGTACGCCACAGATGATCTTGGTGGCTTCGGAACAGAAAGGGGGAGGCGGACCCTCTGGGTTCTGTCGGTGAGGAAAGAGGTGATCTAGTCCAGGGCTTTGTCGCGTATTCCTGCGTCATGTAGGCGTGTGCGTAGGATGTGGTGGCAGACGGTGTTGAAGCGGGCAAGAGGTCCAGGAGGATGAGGACCACGGTTTTGCAGTTGTCCAGTAGGGTCCTGATGTCGTCTGTGGGAAGGTTCCTTTGTTGGTTGTTACGGGTTAGTAATGGAACAGAATGGTGGGGTGATGTGGGTCTATTAAGGGGGTACAGAGACTGATCAGCCTGAGGACCCTAAACTATACTCAGTGCATTATCAACTCCTTGCACAAGAACAAGACCAATGAATCCTGGGAGACATCGAACCAAGATTATTGTGTATGGATATAAATGGCTAATTGCTGGAAGTGGCTTGTAAGTGCAGGATCATCCATGCAATGCTATTGACTGCTTTATTACCGAATAATAAAATCTGTTTACAAAACAAATTAGGTCTTGAGGCACCGCATGCCTGACATGTGCTTGTCTGAATTTAAAGGGAGCTTTTGATGCTAATGCTTTTGCTTAAAGAAAGAGAAAATAGAGTAGAAGTGGGAGGTGACAAGTGATAATCACATCTTTGAGAAATTAACATCTGCTTGTGATTCCTTTATTAATAGTGTACGTTTGGGCCTTTTTGTGGCATGCAAAGGAAAAAGATGGCGGCAAGGATGGAGGCGAGATAGACATGTGTGATAGTTATGTGACCCGCTGACCGTGTCACTGACAGACTGCCAAGAGCCAAGGACAACCACCGTGCAAGACCACTGACTCATTGTCAGTGAAATTGCGCTCCCTCCGTCACAGATCCACCATTAAGTGAGGCCTTCCCCCAAGCCCAGGCACTCTCGACTGTTGGTGTTTGAGGCCCTCCTCCACCCGCAGGTTTCACCTGCGCCTAATTCCTGGTGGTCCAGTGGACCTCTGTCTCCATTCTCTCGCTCCGCTTTTTCTCTCCTTTTTCACTTGTTTTTTCCCTCACTTCTATCTCCACCTTCACTCTCCTTCTGGGTCTTTCCTCCATTTTCTGTTGTTTTCCCTTCATTTCAAGCTCCCCCCTTCATTCTCCTTCTGTGTCTTTGCTCTGTTTTTCACTCGTTTTTTAGCCTCATCTCAATCTCCCCCTTTCACTCTCCTTCTGTGTCCTCTGTGTCTTTCCTCCACTCTTTCTTGCACTTTTGCTGCCTTATTTGCCCTTTTCTCTCTATTTTTGCGTTTTTCCTTTTGACTTTTTCAGCCCATTTTTCCCCGCTGCTGCTGCCCCCGCGTCACTTCCCCCCCAGCACGACCAGTGTGACCGGCCTAATCCAGCTCCCCTCCCCACTCCTGCCTCCCAGCTGTCTGGCCCTCCCCGACCCCTACTCAAAGTCAAGCCCATCTGCACCCGTCTGCGACCTGACTGCGACCAGCGCCAGGAACCCTGGATCTCTGCACCGCCAACGCTACCACCCAGCGGCACTCCACGCTCTCAACCCAGGCCGCAACAACAACTGCAACAACTGCAAGCTAGCATCACCAGCCGACACCCACAGACCCTTCAGCTGTCACCGCTGCTGGCACACCTGCAGCACCGCCAAGACCATGGACCCAGCGCAACCTGCCCGCAAGAACACAACCAAACCGAATACCCTGCAATGCATCCTCCTCAACGTCCGATCCCTCCACAAACACGCCACCGAAATCTGGGACCTCCTCGACAGCACCACCCTGGACGTAGCATTCTTTACCGAAACCTGGACTAACACCATCTCGGGACCGGACATCGCATCACCATTCCCCAAGGATACAGATGTCCAGGTAGGACCACCCCTCCCAGGAATCGCCATCGTCCACAAATCCACCCTCCGCCTGAGCACACTCCAAGACGAGCCCACAAACCTGATGGAACACCTTCACTTCAAGATACTGGCCAGCCCTACCTCCACCCTCCGAGGAACCCTCATCTACCGACCCCCTGGACCTCGCAGACCTTTCGCCAACTCCATCACGGACATCATATCCCCGCATGCCATTGCGTCCACCAACTACACCCTACTGGGAGACCTCAACTTCAACCTCGACAACCAACTGGACACCCGCATCACATCCCTCCTGGACAACCTCCACAACATTGGACTCTGCCAGATTGTGACTGATCCCACGCACTCAGCAGGACACACCTTCGACCCCCTCTTCACAGCAGGAAACTGAATCAACTTCAGCCACACCACCGAACTCCCATGGACTGACCATCGATGTGTCCACTTCACCTTCAGAACACCCACCATCCACAGACACCAGCACCTGCTCCCACGAAGAAACCGGACCAGAATCACCGACGACCAGCTAACCTCATCACTCAGCAACTCCACCCCAACCATCACAGAAAACGACAACCCCAACACCGCAGCCCGAACCCTGCACAGATGGATCTCCGACAGCGCCAACACCATAGCCCCCCTCAAGAAAAACAACAACACCCATGCCAAGAAAGCTACATGGTTCACCACCAAACTTCGAGAGTCCAAACGCACTTGCCACCCCCTCAAAAAGGCCTGGAGGAACACTAAATCCACAGAAGCCCATAACAACTTCAGAGCTGCCACCAACGCCCACCACCAACTCATCAGAAAAACAAGGAAAAAAGCGATTGAAGACAGAATCTCCACTCATGCACACAACAGCAAAGAACTCTTCAACATCATCAAGGAGTTCACCCAACCCACCAGCGAATCCAAAGACATCCTTCCCTCACAAGACATCTGCGACAAACTCAGCACTTTTTTTCACAACAAAATCAAGAGCATCTACGACAACTTCGACGAAGACAACCAACACACTGAACCCTCACCAACCATCCCTGACACCCTGAAGACAGCGATCGACAACTGGACAGCCCTCACCACCGAAGACACACTGAAGACGATGAAGTCAATCCACTCCGGGGCCCCCAAGGACCCCTGCCCCCACCACATTTTCAACAGAGCCGCCGACACCATCGCACCCATGCTCTGCCACACCATCAACCGCTCCCTGGCCACGCCTCGTTCCCCGATGATTGGAAACATGCTGAGATCAAGCCCCTCCTGAAGAAACTCTTGGCGGACCCCACCGACCTCAAAAACTACAGACCCATCTCCCTGCTCCCGTTCCCATCTAAAGTAATCAAGAAAGCCATCAACAGCCAACTCGCCACATTCATCGAAGAGCACAACATCCTCGACTCCTCCCAATCTCCTCGCCGCAACAGATGACATCCGCACCTTACTGGACAAAGGAGAAACAGCAGCCCTCATCCTCCTCGACCTCTCAGCAGCTTTCGTCACAGTCTCTCACTGCACCCTAATAAGCAGACTCCACTACGCAGGGATCCAAGACAAGGCCCTCGACTGGATCCGCTCCTTCCACTCCGGCAGAACGCGACGGGTCAGACCCCCCCCTTTTTTCTCGGAACCTACACTTACCACCTGCGGAGTTCCCCAGGGGTCTTCCCTCAGCCACACACACTTCAACGTCTACATGGCTCCGCTCGCCCCATCGTCAGAACCTACGGACTCAACATTGTGTCATACGCAGACAACACCCAAGTCATCCTCTCCCTATCTAACGAACCCAACACCACCAGACACATCTTTCGAGACGGCATGGAAGCCGTCGCCAAAGGGATGAAAAACAGCTGCCTACAACTAAACACCAACAAAACAGAAGTACTCATCATGGGCCCAAACCCCGAAGCATGGAACAACACCTGGTGGCCCACCCGCCATCGGAAGCCCGCCCACCCCCATGGACCACACACGCAACCTGGGAATCATCCTGGACTCGGAGCTCAAAATGGACCGCCAATGTCGTACTCACCAGGGCTGTGCAACTCACAGCCTTCACACCTTTTTAGGTCCTGAAGAAGGCCCCCGACCCGTCAGGGCAATTTTATGGGGCTGAAACATGTCGACCGTTCACATGGACAATCCAGTGCGTTAGACTAACAACTCATCTGCCCACGCAAAACACTGTTTTTACCTGCCTCCATTCCAAACTGAATAAAGGTACAGTTTAGGTAATACGAGGCTTTCCTTTTTAACTCACCTCACTTGAGCACTTCCACGTTTTCATCACTGATCACTACTGTAATAACCAGTGGTTTCTCCTCCTGCTGGAGGATAGCATATGAGAGAAAGAAACCCAATGATGATGCTGTCAAGTTTTTAATAAGGTGGAGAACTAAGATATACCGACTCACGGCCTGTGCACGTGAATGAGGGTTTTTAACGAAAGACAGCAAGTACATTGAACCCTGGTTACTCAGGTCAAGTGAACCATTCCCCATTGATGTTTTGTAATGTGTTTATACCTGGCCTTTCCGCTGGATCACAAATATATTAGTAGACCCAGAGCACTTCAAAGAGTCCTTTGTTGGTCTGTTGTTAACACAGGTCCAATTTTTATTGCAGAATTAATCAAAAAATGTTCAGTAGTAGTGACAGTATTTTTATATAGGAAGACAGCTGACACGTGTTTTGTCTCGGATGACTTTTTTAAGGCTGAAAATATAGTTAGAAGTAGAAGTCCAATCAAACCATGAAGGCCCAAGAGGTAAGCTCCGAACACTAGTGTTGGCAGTGCCGGCGTCCCTGTGTAATGGACTAATGAATGCTTGTTTGGTCTTCACCGCACAGTACTGGAGAGTTATTGAAGCTGCTGAAGTGGACAGCATTTATCTGACAGGTTTCCATACGGCCATGATATGCCCATGATTCCCGTAAGTACAGTGTACACCAGCATGTATCGTGTTCAGATAGGGACTTTCGCTATTGATGATGGACTAGTTGCTCTAAAAGAAATAATTTATTATGGTCTATGACACTTTTACATTGAGTTGTGTTTGAGAAAGACATTTACTGTTGAAACACATCACTGAAAAAAGCATAGTAATATTATAGTTAAGTGTTGAAATGAGATTAAAACAAACGTTTACTGACCTAACTAGAAAAGATTCTGCCATGCAATGCTTAAAAATAACATATTACATCACTGATGAAATGTTAAATGACATTGTTGCTGACATCAGCAATGACCTCATGAATTACATCACTGTTGACATCACTGATAATACCATAGTCATATACAGCAGGAATCACTGTCTGTACACAGATGGGTGTATAGCATGGAAAGAGTGTAAACCCTGGAGGCAAGTGGGATTGCACATGTTGAAAGTTATACGGTGCACCGTTTACAAATCCTACTGGGGTGCAAATAGCACTCCATGTTAAGGTATAGGCTGAGCACACCTGATGTGAGTTGCAGAGGTATGTTTTGAAGTAGCTTGTGGCTTAAAGCCAAAAAAAGTTGCAAAATATCAGTAAGAATGCCTACTGCTTCCGTTAACAATAAATTATCCACCAGTAGAATGTCTGGGCACATGCCTGTGTTAAATAGTTGTAGTTGTATTGCAATGCTAGAGACAATTTCTGTGTAAGGTGGAGCTCTTTAGCTCCAGAATTTTGCTGATGATTTTGAAGAACTGCAGATTTGTGAATAATGTATAATGTAGGGCTGTCCCATTTATAAGTGGATTACATCACGCTGGGGTTGTTAGGATGGCATTAAAGTTGTCAGCTAATGTGCCCATCTCATGAATGTGTGTAGTGCATTTACCAAGCTACAGAGGGTTGTCAGAAGATGACTTTTCAGTTGCAAATAGATACCTGTCAACCGCTTGATTTAAAATTGAAATTGTCAACCTCTTGATTTAAGATTGCAGGTCATGCGAAGCCTTTAAGAGGGTAACCCCTTTAAGGTGAAAAGTGTCCCAACTCTTTTTTCGGAGGTTATTAAGGTCATAGAAAAGGGGTGAACCGATTAAAATCTATAGAGGGATTTTGTGTGTTAGATTGGCTGATACCAGTAACAAGAGAGTAAAAACCACAACATTTTGGTGACTTGACAGATGAATGAATGAATGAATGAATGAATTGAGTTCTTGTTGAGCGCAGCTGCCACCCCAAGGGTATCCTGGCGCTTGACCTTCAGTAATTCATCAGATCTAATGCACTACATTGGTTTTGAAAAGAGAAAGGTCTTCAACTCTTTTTTAAAGGAGGTTAGTTCTTGCTTACTCCTTAGCAGCAAAGGAAGAGTGTTCCACAACTTAGCTGCTGCATAGCCAAAAGCGCGTCCACCCATCCTCACTCTGGCGATTTTAGGAACTTTTATCAAAAAAGCCGAGGAGGATCTTAAGGGTCTGGCAACCTGATACCAAATGAAAAGGTTTTGGAGTGGCAGAGGTCCTAGACCGTGCAATGCCCTGAACACAATACAAGCGGCCTTAAAGAGAATACGCTGCTGGACAGGCAACCAATGGAGATCAGATAAAGCTGCTGAAGACGACGCGGAACGTGGTCGGGTTAGTGCCAGTTTGGCTGCCATGTTTTGGATCCTCTGCAACCTAGACACCAAAGACTTAGGAGCACCCAGAAGCAGTGCGTTACAGTAGTCTAGTCTACTGAGTATAGTACTACGCACCACCTCTGCTCGAGCTTCCAAGGGAAGCAACAGCAAGATTTTATGTAGGGCTCGGAGTAAGCCCATGCACGTTGCTATGGTCTTGTTTACTGAGGTGTCTAGCTGCAGACTAGGTTCAAACATGATCCCCAAGTTACGAGCCGACTCAGCAGCTGTCACAGTACCCATAATGGAAGCCGGCCAGAAATCCTCTGGTAATGGGCGGGAGGGCCGGTCCAAGGAGCAATGAAGCACCTCGGTCTTTACCCCATTAAATTGGAGTGAATTAAGCCGAAGCCATTCTGCTGTTTCCGACATACACTGATGGAAAGTGTCCCTCGAAACCGCCTCCTTACCCTCAAAGGAGAAGATCAGTTGCGTATCGTCGGCATAGTTGATAACTGAGATGCCGAAAGATTTTATCAAACTGATTAAGGGTCGGAGGTAAAGATTAAAAAGAATCGGACTGATCGCAGACCCCTGTGGCACACCCTGTTTCACCTGACGTATGGCTGAACGAAAAGGTGGTAGTGCAACCGCTTGTTGCCTATTATCAAGATATGATTTTAGCCAGTCCAGCGCCAAACCAACAACACCCGCTTTCTGGAGACGATCCAAAAGGACACCATGATCCACCGTGTCGAACGTGGCCGACATGTCCAGCAGCACCAAAAAAGCTGCCTTACCCATGTCGACACGCGTTCGCAGATCATCTAGCACGGTGATCAGGCCGGTCTCAGTCCCATGTGCTGGCCTAAATCCGAATTGGACTGCGTCCAGACATGAGTTAGATTCCAAAAAGTTGGATAGGGTTCTTGTGACCAGCCTCTCTAGAATTTTTATAGGAAATGGTAACAACGAGATAGGCCTATAGCTAGCTGGACATAGCGGGTCTGAAGAAGCCTTTTTTAACAGAGGTGTCACTATTGCTAATTTCCAGCTATCGGGTACCAAGGCTGTAGCCAATGACTGGCAGCAGATGGTGTACAACGGGGGTAGCAATTCTGTCTGGAGGGTCTTCCATATTTTGGGCGGCAGCGGGTCAAGTGGGGAGCCTGAAGATATACCATTAGCCAGTGTATAGAATTCCTCCAAGGAAGGGGTGGGAAAGCAAGATAGTTGCTGTTGCTCCCCTTTAACCTCCTCATCACCTATGAAGTGAAGGGGTTTCAAAGGAGGGAGCCCTGTCACGGCCATGTGGCCCGGGATCGAAAGGCCACTCAAAATTAGCCTAATTTTATCCTCGAATGCAGCAGCCAAAGAGTCACACAGTTCCTGAGATGCTACGGTGACTGATGCTGCACAGGTAGGGTTTGCCAAGTTGTTTACCAGTTTAAAAAGGGTCTGTGATTTGTTGGTGGCTTTGGCCAGGGAGTCTTCCAGAAACTTCGCCTTAGCCAACCTTAAGTGAACTTTATATTCCCGCAAGGCCTGCCTATATGCCACACGGTCCAGTTCCCCGTAACCTCTCCTCCAGGCGCGTTCCGCCTGTTTACAGCTGAGTTTCTGTTGACTAAGGTCGCTAGTAAACCAGGCGTTAACTCTCCGGGGTTTAGTCTTCACCCTCTTTAGAGGGATCAGTTCATCTAGTGATGTCAAGATTTGTTTACTAAAAGCAGCGTAGCTTTTATCCACGGTTTCCTCCACCGCGAAAGTTGTAGGCAGCAGTGAAGGTGGGCTTGACCCCCTTAACAGACGGGACCACTGTCTACTAAACTTATACCTAACCAGGCCATCTTCACTACGCTGTTCTCCTGACACAAAAATAAACATAAGGATCAGAGCATGATCTGTCCAGCATTGATCCAAGACCTCATTAATAGCGACCAGCTTATTATCCGCAAAGACCAAGTCCAAGGTGTGCCCCTTTACATGCGTAGAGCCTTGCACAAGCTGCTCCAGCTGAATATTACTGCATGCTTGGCAGATTTCTCTAAAGGCTAGTTCTTGTGAGCCTGAGGGTCGTAAATTGAAATCGCCCAACACTATAAAGTTAGAGTGTGAGTTAGCTAGGTCGTAGACAAGGTCAATGAAATGCTGGAAAGAGGAAGCCGTTCCAGAAGGCGGTCTATAGCACAAAAGTCCTGCTAATACAGTGCCACCGTGAGCCATCAGGGAGAAGCCCATGAGTTCGAAACCTATCACCTGTTTCACTGCGAACTGTAAGAGGGAGAGTGTATCCTTACAAATAATTCCCACTCCACCACCCCTTCCCGTCGTCCGGGGGATATGTCTTATGAAATATCCCGGAGGACAAGCCCACCCCAACTCTGCTCCACTATATGTTCTGGTCCAAGTATCTGTTAGGAACAAGATATCCAACTTAGCCGACTCAACTAGCAGAGAGATTTCAGCATAATGCTTTACAAGGCAGCGAACATTAAGAAGGCCACAGGATATAATGGGCGGGGTAGATGAGCGCATGGTGTGTCCTTTCCTATGGGCCGTATGATGATTCAAAGCACACAGTTCTTTTCGGGAGTATACTAAGTGTGGAATACTGGAGCCCGTAGAACCGGAAGCAACCGGAACGCGAACGGGCGCAAACAGGCTTACCTCTGGCGCACCTCCGGAGCACCCACGGCGCGCCCGCTGCGCGCTAACGCTGCGCGCCTGTTCCTCCATTCTAATTTATGTATTATGCCACGCGGGATCCGCCTACTATGGCGTCCGACCCACCCAAGATGGCGCCTACAATGGCCAAGCCTTCCCTGACCCACCCAAGATGGCGGTCAAGCGCTACAGACCCGGAGCCCCGCTAACTAAGTCCCGCCGAATGCGGGTGACACCACAATTTAACGTGCAGGTAAGCCTGACTGTCTCCCCAATATAGACGGCAACGCAGTGTGGCAGCAAGTTTTAAAAACAAATTCCAGTAGCGATATTTTAAAATGATGCAATGCGCGCGATGAACGAGGTCTGCCTTACCGTGTCAGAGAAGCCATTAATATAGCTCTCCAATATGCGGGATCCGCCTACTATGGCGTCCGACCCACCCAAGAGTCCGACCCACCCAAGATGGCGCCTACAATGGCCAAGCCTTCCCTGACCCACCCAAGATGGCGGTCAAGCGCTACAGACCCGGAGCCCCGCTAACTAAGTCCCGCCGAATGCGGGTGACACCACAATTTAAAGTGCAGGTAAGCCTGACTGTCTCCACAATATTGACGGCAACGCAGTGTGGCAGCAAGTTTTAAAAACAGATTTGCTAAGTGTCCAGCATGTGTTAAAAGGTTATGTAGAATATCACGTGATTGGTGATTGAAAATTGGCCATAGGTGTAGTGTGATGAATTACTTAAAGTCCACAAACCCAATAAGATACTGTCACAATGACTGGATGATATCATCAGTGATGTCATCGATTATGTTGTTTGAGATGTCATCAATAATGCACTCAACATGTAATAAATGATGCAATATATGAGGTAATAAGCATTGCCTGGCAGGGTGACATTATAGTTAGCTCACTAAACTATAAGTTGTGATTAATAAGATCAAGAATTTCCTTAATCCGTTTGGTGCTTGCATCGGCCACAGCCGATGCCAGCACTACCTCCCTGGTGCTGCGCATGTCCATTGGCCGACGCAGCCTGGCCCACTCTTTAATTCTCCCGCACTGCGGTAGAATTTGCGTCGCGGTTAAGGGGTTAAGAAGGACAAGCGTATAGTAATTAGGGAAGGAATTCTTATTCCACCTCCTAACACGCCTGCTTCTTATATGATGATGGAAAGTGGATATCATACATGTGTATGGTTGGAAAATTGGGTGGAGTATACGAAAGGTGATGGGGTTCTAGCTTTTCCAGAACATGGTACATTTAATGGGAGGATTCTTTAGAATTTGAGAAACAGTATGAATTCATTAGAACAAAATCCAAGGTTAACACAGTGTGAGGCTTTGGAGGAATGGGAAGTTGAGGCATTTGAACGAGAGAAATACAGAGGAGGCAGGAGACTTAAAAGAGGATTTTTACCCAGATACCCATTTGATACTCGAGAAGATCAAATAAAAAGATGGAGAAGGGCGGTAGTAACCAAGGGTTTGTATCCAGTGTTAGTGGCTGGAGATCATGTAGGGAGTAAATGTAAGGAAAAAACTAAACACATAGGGGTGTCAGGAATAGGGTGTGATGAATCTGATGATGAATTGTTAGAAGATACTCTAGTTAAAAGACCTCCGCCTTATCAAGAAAGTGTTAGAGGTACAACTCCAAGTGCCCCTATGATGGGAACACCATTGGTTCCATGAGTCCTATATGATCCAACAGTCATCCAAGCATCACAAGAAAAAGAAAGGGATGCATTGAATAAAACAAAAGAAGAGATAATTCAGAAAATAAATCAGTTAGGTCTAAATGCTGAAGCATGGACAGTGCCAGTGACTATTGGTCCCGTTATTCCATTGCATGGTGACAAGTGAGGGCCACCAAAACCGCAAAATGTGACAGTCTCACAGAAATAGTATTAGAAAAGAGATAGTGATGTTAGAAGATCAAACTAGTGAGAGTGATTCAAATGTCTCATAATTAGATCTCCCAAATTTAGAAACGGTGGCTGAAACCCCAAAGAGAATTTCACCCATAGATGCAAGGAGAAAAGTAACAACTGTTACCCCAGTGGCAGGAAATTCTACTGGATTTTCACCAGAAGATCTAGAAGAATGGGCAAAAGGATTAGAAAAGAAGAAACCTAATCCAAAAACTGTAGATGAAAGCAAGTTGAGAGTAGATTTGGAGGAAATGATTATTGGTACGATAAATCCAGACAGATTAGGTTCATATGGAGATGAAGAATTTGTTTTTGTGTAAAAGTATAACCTGGAGAACAAAGAATCTTCATGAGAAGATAGTGGAAGCAGCTTTAGAATTTGGAATAGATGTGGAAAAATCAAAAATATTACAAAAACCTTATAGGTCAGAATTTACTGAGAAGGACTTACAAAGTTTAAATGCGTCAGGAAGGAGATTGCAAATAAAGGAACTGATGCACATTTTAAAGAAATGGGGAGATGTAGATTGATGGAGAAGTAGATGGACAAAAAAGAGAGATGAAGCAGCTGCAAAAGAAGCATCCACATTCCCGGTGAGAGAAGTAGAAAAGTTTGAAAGGATGTGTCCGATGAGGGAAGTTCCTGGTGGTGGATATGTTTATGTTCTGTGGAGTAGACAGGATATTTTGTCTTTTACGAATGATTTCCCTAGATTGAGAGAAAAAACAATTGAATGGTACAAGCAGGTAGAGAGATTTGTAAAGGTTTCAAAGGTTTTGTTAAAAGATTTGGATGGCCTGTTTGACATAGTAGTACCAACAGATTTGTGGATAGAATGTAAAATAACAGTTGATTGGCCAACTGAAGAGTATCCTAGAGACGCAAAGAAAGGTGCGACTTCAGAAGGTGTGATGAAGAGATATAATCAAGTGATTACCTTTCTGAAAGGGAAAATTCCCCCTGAAGAAATAGAATGGGTTAAAATAGATAGAGCAACTCAAGAACCAAAGGCGTCAGTGCATGCATACTATAAAAGCTTGCTTCAGGTGTTTAAGCAGTATAGTGGATTTGAGAACATTGGCGATAAAGATATGGGATATTTTGTTTATAGGTTTGTGCATGGATTAAGACCAGAAATTAGTCAGATGATTCAGCAGCATAGGCTTTGCTGGCAAAGTAAGCCGATCGATGATATTTTGAAGTATGCGAAGTACTGCAGTGATGACATTGATTCAAACCATAAAAGGTTAAAATTGAAAATGATGTGGGCACAAGTGAAGTTGGTAGAACATCAAGAGGCAGCTTCTGGTTCTCAAAATGATAACCAGATGAATGGGCAAAATCAGAATAGTTAGGTATCAAATGGAAATAAGGGAAAAGGACGAATGAGTAGAGATGAAGCGAAAAAGAAATATCCTTGTCATGGATGCGGAAAGCTTGGACATTGGAAGAATGAGTGTAGAAATATTCAACAGAGTAATGGGGTAAATCAAATTATAAATCCACAGATGCAGAGTGAGGTGGTTGTGAACCAACAACAGCAGCAACAGGTAGTTACTCCTCAGTTGCAGGTGCCACAAGCCCCTATGCCCAGCAATGTGAGCGCTCAGGTGCAGAGATACAGTGTGAACACCGAATTTCATGGAGAAAGTGGTAAGAATACACAGATGGTTCAACAATATTGGATGCAAAGTAATGAGAGTGATTCAGAGATGTCCCAATGATGGTGCCTGAGGGGGGTGGAAGAGTGCGTGCTTGGCGCATCCTTGGTGGTAGATCAGTCAGGTCCATTTATTGATGGAAAGGTTGGAGGAAATTACATTACTTTTCTAGTGGATACTGGCGCTACCCGTTCTACTGTGAGAGCAGCAGAAATTCCAAACCTACCCCTCTCAGGAGAAACTATCCAAGTTGTAGGAGTCTCAAATAAGCAAATCTGGACCACAGTCACAAATCCAATAGAAGTGAATATTGGAAATTTCAGACATGCATCGGTTTGTGGTATGTGACTCGAGTCCAGTAAACCTGCTAGGTAGGAACTTATTATGTAAGATGAACTGTACAATCTTCTGTATGCCTGCTGGTGTTGCTATCCAAACTTCTTACTGAAAGCGACTTGTCTGATGAATTAAGAACCACGGTGAGGTCGGATGTGTAGGATTTTACAGGAAAAAGAATTGGTCAAATGGCAAAGGTAGTACCAATTAAAATTGTGGTAAAAGAAAGTGCACTATATCCAAACACACCACAATACAGAATGAGTCCTGAAGTGAAAGCAGGAGTTGCCCCAGTAATTGCTCAAATGATTGAACAAGGTATTCTAAAAGAAATATTGAGCAGTCCATGTAATTCACCAATCATGGGACTTAAAAAGCCTAGTGGAAAATATAGAATAGTGCAAGATTTGAGGAAAATTAATAAAATAGTAGTACCCTGTTGTCCATTAGTACCAAACCCCGCAGTGATTCTTTATCACCTACAATGGGATGCCCATTGGTACACTGAGATTGATTTGTGCCAAGCATTCTTTTCAATTCCCTTGCATTCGGATAGCCAATATTTATTTGCATTCCAGTTCGGAGACCGTGTTTTGGCATGGTGCCTTGTTCCTCAAGGGTACACAGAGAGTCCATTGATTTTCAAACAGATTCTGAAACAATGTTTGGAGACTTTGGTTATGCCAGGAAATTCGGTCTTGGTTCAGTACATTGATGACCTATTGGTGGCATCAAAGACACGAGAAGCTTGTGTCATGGACACAATAGCTTTACTGAACCATTTAGCTGAAGGAGGACACAATGTGTCACCAGAAAAATTACAGTTTTGCCAACAAGAAGTACAATATTTAGGACACAAGATAGAAAGAGGAGTCAGAAAAGTGACACCAGAAATAATAAAAGTGATTTGACAAATGAGTTTGCCCAAGAACAAGAAAGAAGTGCAAATGTTTTTAGGAGTGGCTGGATATTGTCGCCAATAGATGAGTGGATTTTCACTACTTGCAAAACCTTTAATAAGGTTGACACAAAAAGATGTAATGGATCCGATTGAATGGGATGTTGAAAGTGAAGAAGCATTCATAAAATTGAGAAGTTGCTTGTGTCAAGCACCAGCATTGGGAATGCCTGATTATACGAAAGAGTTTGCTTTGTTCTGTTGTGAACGGGAAGGTTGTGCACTTTCAATGTTAACACAGAGACACGGATTGTCCCGACGTCCAGTAGCATACTTTTCTGCTACTCTGAATCCAGTGGCTGCGGCATTACCTGGCTGTTTAAAAGCAGTAGCTGCTACTTGTGTGAGTCTGGAACAAAGTGAATCAATTGTGATGGGACATCCTAAAAAGGTGTATGTACCACATTCTGTTGAGATCTTTTAACAAGGACTCGTATTCAACATTTGACCCCTAGTTGACTGACTAAGTATGAAAGAGTAATATTGGGTGTTGAAAATGTAAGTGTGACCAGATGCACCATGATGAATCCAGCAACCTTGTTGCTTGATTCCTATTGTGAAGAAGTGAAAGAGGAAGTTGATCATGATTGTTTGGATGTGACAGAAATGTGTACAAAATCCAGACCTGACCTCCTTGACATTCCTTTAGAGGAGTCAGACTTTGTACTGTTTGTTGATGGGTCATGCTTGAGATGGGAGAATGGAGAATTGATGTCTGGTTATGCTGTATGTACTGTGTCAGGTATCATAGAAGCTTCCCGGCTAAGAGGAGTCAAGTCTGCACAAATAGCCGAATTGTTCGCATTAACCAAGGCATGCAAAATTGGGAGGAAATTGAGAGTAACCATATTTACGAACAGTCAATATGGTTTTGGGGTTGTGCATGACTTCGGCCAATTGTGGCTACAGAGGGGATTCTTGACTTCTTCAGGATCTCCCATCCGAAATGGAAAAGATGTTAAAGAATTAATTATTTGAAGCATTGCAATTGCCAAAAGAAATTGCAGTGGCCAAATGTGCCGCAGATAAGTCAGGAAATGATTATGTGACACTGGGTAATCGGTATGCTGACCAAGTTGCACAATTTTGTGCTCGAAACACAATGTCTTTGAACAGAGGGATGGAAAACGAAGTTACCAATTGCCAACTAATGGTTTTCTCTGCTTTTGAAGCATGGGACGAAGTTATACAGTTACAGAATGAGGCAGATGCAAAAGAGAAGGAACACTGAATCAAATCAGGTTGCACGAGAAGAGAGGACGATGAAGTGTGGGTGTGTCCAGATGGTAGACCAATAATGCCAGATAGTTTGTTGTCACAAATAGCTAAGGTGTATCATGGAACTACACACAATTGCAGAGATGCCATAATTAGACATTTCAGGCAAACATGGTATAATCCAAAGTTTAGGGTGATTGCAGAGAGTCTCTGACAAAGGTGTTTGACCTGCCAACAGCAAAACCCAGGCAGTAAGACAATTGTCAGTTGGGGAAAAATTGGAAAGGCAGAAGGACCATTCGCAAGATTACAACTTGACTTAATTGAGTCATATGTTCTTGTCATTGTGTGTCTATTTTTCCGATGGGTAGAAGCTTATCCAACGAGAAGGAATGACAGTCTCACAGTTGCAAAACTACTGTTGAGAGAGCTCATTCCAAGATTCGGATTTCCAGTCACTTTGGAATCAGATAGGGGACCTCATTTTGATAATGAGGTACTCAAATTGATTTGTACAGCTTTCAAAATTGAGCAGAAATTACATTGTGCCTATCGACCAGAAGCTTCTGGAGTGGTTGAACAGCTCAATGCGACAATAAAATCCAGGTTAGGTTAAGTGTGTGCATCCACTTCACTGAAATGGCCTGATGCTTTGCCCCTTGTATTGATGAGCCTTAGAAGCATTCCTGACCGAAGAACAGGATTAAGTCCACATGAGATCCTTATGGGAAGAGCAATGAGACAAGCATTTGTACCTGGAAACAAATTGATGAATATAACTGATGAACTAGTGTTGGACTATTGTAAAGGACTAGCTGATCTGGTACGTTCTCTGTCTCACAAGGTTAAAGAAGATGCAACTACAGCACAGCCGAACCAAGCTCATGATTTGTGTCCTGGAGACTGGGTCGTGGTGAAGAAGCACACAAGGAAATCGTGTTTGGAACCCAGGCGGAAAGGACCACATCAAATCATATTGGTCACGACAACAGCAGTGAAGTGTGCTGGCTTACCAAATTGGATCCATGCCAGTCATACCCAGAAATTCCCAAGTCCACCTGAACGACGAGAGCAGCAACTGGTAGAACAAAGACAAGAACCAGAAGCTGAAAGTTTTGAAGTCGAAGAAATCAGAGAAACAGACTCCGAAGAACATATTGACGATGAACAACCAAGTACAAGTCAAGTAAAGTGGGCACCAGTTACTATGACTGAAGAAACTACTGTAAAAGCTGAGGAAGAGACAGAGCTTGAAAGACCAGAACAAAGTGAGCAAAGAATAGAAGAATCTACTACAGAAAATCCAGATCAAGCTCAGTCAGAAGAAGAAAAGAAAAAAACAGAGAATCCAGGACAAATACAACCAATAGAAGGTGAAAAGGCAGTGCAGACAAAAAGGATTAGAAAGGGAGATCACTGGCCAAGTGGAGTACAAAGACTGAGATACTTTCTAAGAAGAAAAACAGGGAAAGAGTTAGAACAAGTAAATGAGGGGTCAAGTCAAGCTGAGCAAGAACAATCAAGAAGAAGATCATTAAGACTGTCAAAAAGAGGGAGGGTTCCAAGTAGTAAATATACGGCTACAGAGTGGACCTACATCATCCTTGAAGATTTTGAAAATCTTGATCTAAATGGAGAACCAGAAAGTGACACCATTGAAGGATCTGATTAAAGGGAATTGAGAACACCTTAAAGAAAATACTTTTGCACAGAAGGTGGATTCATTGAGAACATTATCAAACAAAGAGAAGAAAAGATCCAAAGGAAAAGGGCTAACTAAAGCTGAAAGCTTTTGAAGTGTGGGATCAAACAAAGATTTTTTACATTTTTTCATATTTTTTTTTAAGAGAGAAAATAAAAATTTTGAAATAATTTTAGACACTAAAAATGGCAGAAGTCTAGTTTAAAACAGAAATGTGTTTGAATGTTGATAATGTAGTATCACAATACTAATGTTGATGCGGTTATTATTAAGTGTTGTGCAACCTGTTCTAATGGTGACTAATAATCAAAACACAAATACTAGTGAACGAATTAATGCAGTCACTAAGAAAACTACTACTACAGATTTAGAACAAATGGATAAGAGCATGTATTATCATGACAAATCGAATAGTGATTCGTCATTAAATGTATTTACTAAACTCCTTTATCAATATGTTAAAACGATGGACGTGAGTGACTGTTATGTTTGTATGAAATTTCCTTCTTCTGTCTCAGAAGGTATAACATATCACCATCTTCCATTAACTTATGGAGTGTCCTGTAGTGTTGTGTCTAGTTTGTTCTATGTTACAGGCAAGTTGCAATATTACTATTCAAATTTAGATTTCGTCTTTTCAGAAATCCCTATTCGTAGAAACTAGAATCCCGTACTCAGTAGTGAAGATGCAGAGTTTATGGGTGAATTTTTCCTAACAACGAATCCCATAGATATAACACATGCTCATAGAAATAACTCAACGTGTCTTTTGCGTGATGAAGAGAAAGATTTTCTAAGTTTAGTGGAAGAAAGAAGGCAGGATTTTCAAAAGAAGGCTGTTGAGCAAAAGCCATGTGTACCTCCATGGGCTACTCAGGAGGGAGACAATAAGAAAGGCGAGACTCCTGCTGCAATGTCCCTAAACTTGTCAAAATTGGGTAAATTCTGTCTACATAGACTAAAAACAGAATATAACAGTATTTTCATTGGTACTAGTGAATGTGAACATATCTTCCTAATTATGGGGGGATGGGGACTGAAAGGGGAAACTGATCCTGTTTTCCCAGGTGTCTATAACGTGTGTGGTAAAAATGCCTATTACAAGTTGCCTGCACGATGGTAAGGCAGTTGTTATTTTGCCATTGTATTTCCTAAGGTATACCACAGAACTAAGAACAATGAAATGGATGTAATAAGTAAAGGACTAACAAGAAGTAAAAGAGCAAGTTTTTTATAAATCACAGGTGAGATATTTGGTGCACTGATACCGTCAGTTGGAGTCGTATTGAACTCACATAAGATACGTCAATTATCAACAGTAGGTGATCGTTTATCAACAGATACTGCTGGAGGGTTCTTAATGATTAATACCGAAATGGTTGCAATCAGGTCTATGGTTTTACAACCTAGACTTGCCCTTGATATTTTATTGCCAAAAGAGGGTGGAGTCTGTGGCATGTTGAAAGTGCAACACTGCTGTACATATATATCCCTGACAAAAGTAAAGGTATTGAGGGATATATCTAAAATATTACAAAGATTCATAAAGATTTGACCCAACTGGCGGTTGACGGTGTTTGGGAAAGACTTAGTAAAAGTATTTCCACTGTAGGTAGCTGGTTTTCCACTTTTGGGAGTAGATTATTAGGTAAAATATTAATTCCCGTAATTTCAATAGCATTAGTAATTTTGATGATAATAATGATCTATAAGTGTTGTAAGGGAAAAATGAGAACTGGATTGATGATTGAAACCAAGAATAAAAGGATGGGAAGGAAGAGAAAAAGGGAAGAAATAGAAAAAATGAAAGAAAATCTATATGGGAAAATGAAAGGGCTGAAAATGAAAGAGAGAAATAAAGAATGTGTAGAGAACAACTTAGATACCAAGATATAATAATAAAAAAAGTTGCCACTTGGTAATGATGGGTATTTTATGATGGCTCTGAAATGCCATCAGAGGAGGGATTGATGGAGCAAGGATTTAAGAAAACCAAACTTGCTCGGAGCAATCTCTCATTAACATTGCTAATCAATAAAAATAGTATAGAAAACGAAATTAACATATGCACAACATTTACATATGGGAAAAGGAGCTTTACGCATGCTTAATTAATGAAGAATAAAATGCAACGCAACTGAAACCCGCTTTAAACTGGAAAATGCTTTTGCGCATGTGCAAACCAGAATGACATAGATACAACGTGAATAACCTGTTTGAGAGCGAAAACTCTCATGCATGCGCATAAGTTACTAACATTAGGTCTTGAGGCACCGCATGCCTGACATGTGCTTGTCTGAATTTAAAGGGAGTTATTGCTGCTAATGCTTTTGCTTGAAGAAAGAGAAAATAACAAGGGATAGAGTAGAAGTGGGAGGTTAACAGTGATAATCACATATTTGAGAAATTAACATCTGTTTATGTTTCCTTTTAACCCCTTCAGCGCGGCGCGGATTTCCGCGCCACGCTGAAGGTTCTGAGCGCGGGCGGGGCCAGGACGGAACGGTTCCGTCATAAGCACAG
Source organism: Triturus cristatus (assembly GCF_964204655.1). Classification (NCBI taxonomy): domain Eukaryota; kingdom Metazoa; phylum Chordata; class Amphibia; order Caudata; family Salamandridae; genus Triturus; species Triturus cristatus. Next base: position 566,950,554 of record NC_140590.1, read on the forward strand.
CCCAACCGACGTGCATGACGGAACCGTTCCGTCATGCTCGTCGAAGGGGTTAAATAGTGGACGTTTGGGCCGTTTTGTGGCATGCAAAGGAAAAAGATGGTGGCACGGATGGAGGCGAGCTAGACATGCCCAGTGTAATAGTGATGTGACCCACTGACCGTGTCACTGACAGGCTGCCAAGAGCCAAGGACAACCACCATGTGAAACCTCTTCTCAGAATGTAGAACTGTAATGAAAAGTGTCTGGATTTGTAACTACATGAGAAAGGAAATAAAACAGAATATTAAATTATCTAAAGGGGAAGGGTTTGCTAGACAAAAGGGTTTATTAAAGAAGTGAATATGTCAGCATGAGGAGATGACAACTCCCCTGTCCCTGCCCAATCACAGTCCGTAATCCATCGATATTAGATACTTTTGAGGGTAGGACATGCAGAAATCAAGACTATAACTAGAATGGTATAAGTTTAGTTGGTGTTCGTTCGTTGAGAGAGAGAGTGAGAGAGGTGAGAGCTGCTGCTGAGAAGAAAATAACAGACTGGGAAGATTCATACCTGAAAGACAACCTGATTAGATTGAAGATTCAGGAAGAATATCGAGGAGGGAGAGAGTGAAAGAGAGGGATGCGCCCTGGTGCTTAGGGACTATAAAGAAGATTAGTAAGTATTGCCCTGTCCTGATCCTGTCCTATAGTCTTTGTTTCCTGATTCTTAATCAGGGGACCTCCACCAGTCCTTTGGCCAGAGACCTGGTTTTCCCGTTATCACCCTTGGGTAACTATTATTCTGTCTCTAAATTTGCATATCCTTTGCAAATAAATGATTTATTATGCCTTTTGTCTCTTCCATCTATCCACTCTTAATACATTGAATTGTTGAATGATTCTGTGAATTGAATGTAATGCTAAAGGAATTTTCTCTCCCATGAAAGTTGATGGAGTTTGCAGCGTGAATTTGAACTAAATGAGCGTTTATTTATGATTAAGATTTAGATAAAATTCTTTAAATCTTACCCAGAGTCTGTGGTTATTTCACTAAGATTTGTAAGTTAGTTAATTGTTAATATCTCTAGTATGTTGTACTCACCAAGGCTGTGACAACTCACAGCCTCGACACCTTTTTAGGTCCTGAAGAAGGCCCCCGACCCGTCAGGGCAATTTTATGGGGCTGAAACATGTCGACTGTTCACATGGACAATCCACTGGGTTAGACTAATAACTCGTCTTCCAACGCACAACACTGTTTTAACCTGCCTCCATTCCAAGCTGAATAAAGCTACAGTTTAGGTAATACAAGGCTTTAATTTTTAACTCACCTCACTTGAGCACTTCCACGTTTTCATCATTGATCACTACTGTAATAACCAGTGGTTTCTCCTCCTGGTGGAAGATAGCATATGAGAGAAAGAAACCCAATGATGATGCTGTCAAGTTTTTAATAAGGCGGAGAACCAAGATATACCGACTCACGGCCTGTGTACGTGAATGAGGGTTTTTATCGAAAGACAGCAAGTACATTGAACCCTGGTTACTCAGGTCAAGTGATCCATTCCCCATTGATGTTTTGTAATGTGTTTATACCTGGCCTTTCCGCTGGATCACAATATATTAGTAGACCCAGAGCACTTCAAAGAGTCCTTTGTTGGTCTGTTGTTAACACAGGTCCAATTTTTATTGCAGAAGTAATCAAAAAATGTCCAGTAGTAGTGACAGTATTTATATATAGGAAGACAGCTGACACGTGTTTTGTCTCGGATTACTTTTTTAATGCTGATAATATAGTTAGAAGTAGAAGTCCAATCAAACCATGAAGGCCCAAGAGGTAGGCTCCGAACACTAGTGTTGGCAGTGCCGGAATCCCTGTGTAATGGGCTAATGAATGCTTGTTTGGTCTTCACCGCACAGTACTGGAGAGTTATTGAAGCCGCTGAAGTGGACAGCATTTATCCGACAGGTTTCCATACGGCCATGATACGCCCATGATTACCGTAAGTACAGTGTGCACCAGCATGTATCGTGTTTAGATAAGGAATTTTGCTATTGATGATGGACTGGTTGCTCTAAAAGAAATAATTTATTATGGTCTATGACACTTTTTCATTGGGTTTGGTTTGAGAAAGACATTTACTGTTGAAACACATCACTGAAAAAAGCATAGTAATGTTATTGTTAAGTGTTGAAATGAGATTAAAACAAACGTTTACTGACCTAACTATAACTTAGATTTTGCCACGCACTGCTTAAAAATAACATATTACATCACTGATGAAATGTTAAATGACATTGTTGTTGACATCAGCAATGACCTCATGAATGACATCACTGTTGACATCACTGATAACACCATAGTCATATATAGCTGGAATCACTGTCTGTACACACATGGGTGTATAGCATGGAAAGAGTGTAAGCCTTGGAGGCAAGTGGGATTGCACATGTTGAAAGTTATACGGTGCACCGTTTACAAATCCTACTGGGGTGCAAAGAGCACTCCATGTTAAACAAGGTATAGGCTGAGCACACTTGATGTGAGTTGCAGAAGTATGTTTCGAAGTAGCTTGTGGCTTAAAGCCAAAAAAAGTTGCAAAAAATCAGTAAACATGCCTATTGCTTCTGTTGACAATAAATTATCCAGTAGTAGAATGTCTGGGCACATGCCTGTGTTAAGTAGTTGTATATGCAATGCTAGAGACACTTTCTGTGTAATGAGGACGCTTATAAGGTGGGGCTGCTTAACTCCAGAATTTTACTGAAGATTTTGAAGAACTGCAGATTTGTGAACTGCTGTCCCATTAATAGGTGGATTACATCACACTACGGTTGTTAGGATGGCATTAACGTCGTAAGCTATTGTTCCCATCTCATGAATGTGTGTAGTGTATTTACGAAACTACGGAGGGCTGTCAGAAGAAGCCTTTTCAGTGGCCAATAGACACTTGTCAACCGCATGATTTAAAATTGAAATTGTCAACCTCTTGGCTTAAGATTGCAGGTCATGTGAAGCCTTTAAGAGGGTAACCCCTTTAAGGTGAATAGAGTCCCAACTCTTTTTCAGAGGTTATTAAGGGCATAAAAAGGGGTGACCCGATTAGAATCTATAGAGGGATTTTGTGTGTTAGATTGGCTGATACCAGTAACAAGAGAGTAACAACCACAGCATGTTGGTGACTTGACAGATATGTCCAGCATGTGGTAAAAGGTTATGTCGAATATCACGTGATTGGTGATTGAAAAATGGCCATAGGTGTAGTGTGATGAATTACTTCAAGTCCACAAACCCAATAAAATGCTGTCACAATGACTGGATGATATCGTCAGTGATGTCATCAATTATGCTGTTTGAGATGTCATCACTGATGTCATCAATAAGGCATTCAACATGTCATAAGTGATGTAATATATGAGGTAATAAGCATTGCCTGGAAGGGTGCACATTACAGTTAGCTCACTAAACTGTAAGTTGTGAACTTCAGTGTTTTTTAAATATTCGTTTTTTATCTCATTTCAACACATGACTCTAACATCACATTAACATTGTAATGTACGGTAGAAACCTATTACCATGCCTAACAATAACGTCACTCTACCTTTTGTTTTTAACAAAAGGTTAAAAGGACAATATAGTAACGTATGGTGATACGATCTTACTTTGCAATAATAAAAAACCTAAGAAATTCACTGAAAAGCCAAAGGATACAGTGATGTTATAGTTAGGTGAAAATGTCAGTTTAAAAGTAATATTTTAAATAAAAAGAACAATGAAATTGAACAGATATAGTCGTTTCAAGTAACTATAACTCATGCCCCGTCTTGCAAAGTGTTGTCATTAACAATACCAGTTCAGTTGTCTTCAGTAATGTTATCAATGACATCCTAGAACTTGTCACTAGTGTTGCAAATTTGTGAGGTTATAAGCAGTACATGACAGCGTATGTCGAGGGCACGAGTAATAGTAGCCCAACCGACCGCTGGCAGCTAACCCACCCTCTGCACATGGCCTCTGTCTGTTCCTCACTATCCACAGCAGACACTCAAGCCCAGACCCCTTCTTTAAAAAAAAAAGAATTCTGATCCCACGGGTGTTTCACGGGGGCCAACGCGGCTCCCTGTGCCCAATGGGACACCCACAGGAGTCCCATGGAACCCATACTGACTCCCATGGAACACTCATAGGATCGTGGACACCCATTTGGTCCCAGGAGATCCAGGGGGTCAGAGTATCACTATCCTGCCCCCTTATACGTTTTTTTTTTGTTTAAATTTCACAACTGGGAAAAAGCCAATTGCCCAATCAGATTGCTCTAATATTTGAAGTTGAGTGATCACAGGAGGCCCAACCATCCAGATATACAAAGTTTTTTACCTTAATTTCTCAAAAACTAATGAATGGGTTTACAAAAAAATCACAAAAAGCACACTTTCTGGACCAAGATCTAGCTTTTTTCTAAATCTGAATTACATTCAGCCATTTTCTCAATATCGTTGTTCAATTTTCCTATGGAGAATTGCATGGGGAAATTGCGTTTTGAGACACTGCTTGATGGATCACCCCCAAAATTTTCTAGGAAGGTGCTGAGGTGGATTAAATGTTTTTGGGGGACGTTTTGTGAAGATTTGTATAACGGCGACATAGTAATTAGAAAACTAAGAAACACTCTCCCTATGGTATCTAGGTCCTAACTACATGTCTATCTATCTGTCTATCTATCTATCTATCTATCTATCTATCTATCTATCTATCTATCTATCTATCTATCTATCTATCTATCTATCTATCTATCTATCTATCTATCTATCTATCTATCTATCTATCTATCTATCTCTGTGTGTGTGTGTTTATATATATATATTCTTCTGATAATTCATAAACATTATGATTCCTGGCCTATATGAATCTCTCAGTCCTTAAACTTTACTTCTCCCTCAACAATTAGGTGAATGCATTATATTCTCAGCTAACACAGACCGTACCGTATGAAGTTTGAAATGCATATTGAAACTTTTGGACCTTTAACTTTACCTTTAATTTAGATAAGGATCATAATATCCTTACGAACATTGGTGAGCAGCGTAATTAGATAACATTGAGCTTTCAACAATGTAAATTTTCAAACAAGGCAACAAATGTTCATTCGTTTACAAAACAGCTGCTGCTGCACATTATGGGTGTGTGAAGTTACAAAATTCATAATTTTTTGCAAGCTTTGCAAACAAAGAGAAGGATGGAAAATTGGATCAGGGGTCACAGGGCAATAAGGGATTACTAGGTACCAGATGTTGCAGTTGGTGAAACCTCTGGTTTACTGGGTTAATCTTACTATTGGGCCTAAAACTGAGCGCTAAGTTCACCCCTTTAGCAAATGATCCTCAATGTTGCTTGACAGGCCAGCTCAAGGCTTCCTCAGTGAAGTGGTGTGGGCTAAAGATTAAGGGTCTGATTTAGAATTTGGCACAGAGGGTACTCCGTCGCAACTGCAACAGAGTACCCTCTCTGCCAAAGTGAAGTTCCACCCGCCTCATTTAGAGTTAGTCAGAATTTCAGTATGTAGACGGTGCTGAGCACTCCGTCTCAACTGCCTACATACACCTCCTTCGGCTCGTTGGAATTAGAGCTGTTGGAGGTATGACCATAGGTTCGCCCACCCAATTTGGAGTGGGCAAACACATGGCCAATTTTCACTGTCCATCACTGCCAGGTGTAACCAGGCAGTGAAAACTGCAAAACATAAATAAATTGACAGTCGGTTCCGGCATGTTGACAGAGTCATCTGTCAAGCTTTCAATGCATTTACAGGAACCGCCATGGTGGAGGTTCCTGTAAATGCAAAAGATGTCCATTGGGCCTGCAAACATCTCAAAGTCTGGTGGGCGGGTAATCCCTCAGGGTGAAGGAGTGCTAAATTCCCATCTGCCTAGGTCTAAATAAGGCCTCAAGTAATTGTACAGTGCAATAACAATTAATAAATCAGTGTCAAGCCATTGCTTTATCTTTTAACAAATACTTTAATTTGCATACAGCTGAAAACTACACGTAGAAAAAAAACTAAGCATAGAGAAATAGAAATGGACATGGAGAAACAGGCATTTGACAATTACCAAGTTCAGCCAACTGACTTAAAATAGTGTCTGTCTCCATTAACAATCCCCTGCTAATGGGCTTTGATGATGGCTTAAACTCTTAATATAATGGGCCAGGACCTTGATATTGGATTTCTTGTAATTGCCACAAGAGACTACTGGAGCACATTTTGTATTTCAGAGAAGTATTAAGAATAAAGTTGTGTTGAAAAATTAAAATTTGCAACTTTGCAATTTTTTTTGCAAACTTTGCAAACAGAAAAGCAGCCTGGGAGAACCGGCTCTGTGATCAGAGGGCAATAAGGGATTACGGGGCACCGTTTATAGCAGCTGGGGAAACCTCTGGTTTCCCCGGCTCATCTTACTACTGAGCCTAAAACTAAGCACCGAGTTCACCCCTTTAGCACATGATCCTCAAGGTTTACTCTGGGAGGTGGTGTGGCCTAGAGACTAATTCCTTGCACAGTGCAATAACAATTCATAAAGTACTATCAAGCCATTGGTTTGACTTCAAAAAGTACCTCAATTTTAATATAGCTAAAAATAACACGTAGAAAACTAGCAATGCACATGGAGAAACAATGAGAAATGAAAGACGCTAGAAAGGCTTTAGATAATGACCAAGTTGAGCCAACTGACTTTAACAGAGTGTCTTTCTCCATTAACAATCCCCTGCTAATGGATGTTGACAGGGGTTTACATGTTTATAATAATAAGCCATTTGCAATAGCTTCTTGTAACTCATTGAGAGGATGTGTGGCTCACGACAGGCGTGGGGATGTAATAGTCCAAACCCATCTGCACCGAGATCATACCATGGACAGAAAGGTTGGCAGTGGTCAATGAATGTCGCCTCTGCCTGGTAAAAGGAGAACGCACTACATCATGGTGCCCGACATGAAAACTGCAATTCCTAGGAATCTTTGAACCCTCAAGATGGCAGCAGCCATCTCTTAGTATTGAGTAGAACGTTTCTCATGTTCCACGGCATCCTTGCTCTTCAATCGTGTTTAACATTTTTTTTTGTTTGTAGAACTTAATTGTCACTAGAGACCACTGGAGCACAATTTGTATTTCAGAGACATATACAGAATCAACTTCTGTCGGACGAAATACAAACTTTTAACTGTTTTGAAAATCTGAAAATAAATTTCCGTTTTTACTGATTTTTACAGATAAATACAGACGGAAAACAATGTGTTTCCTGTCTGCATTTTTTTCTAAAAGTGAAAAATCACCCAAAATTGGACTTCTTTGAGTGACTGTAAATGTTGTCTTTCATGAATTTCAGGCCAACGCCTGAGCTGACAGACTGCTTGGAGGATTACAAAACAGAGATGAGATTTAATTAAATAACGGCACATATCAACATATATTTGTAGTACAATGCTAATATTTATTTGTGGGTGTATAAGATCAAAGAATAAGTACAGGTTTATCTGTTAAATAAATGTGTATATATATATATATATATGACAAACAAAATGCGGGTGCTTCTGGGATCGGTCCCGTCGCCAGGTGATGCGTCAGCCGGCAGAAACCCAAGCCGGTAACAATGTTCAAAGTTTCCTTAAGTAACGACGCACACTCAGGAATCCATTGCAACCACAGAGGTTTATTTAAATGAACCGCTACGCGTTTCGACACCAAGAGTGATCAAGACACTCTTGGTGTCGAAACGCGTAGCGGTTCACTTAAATAAACCTCTGTGGTTGCAATGGATTCCTGAGTGTGCGTCGTTACTTAAGGAAACTTTGAACAAATATATATATATATATATATATATATATATATATATATATATATATATATATATATATATATATATATATATATATATATATATATATATATATATATATATATATATATATATATATATATATATATATATATATATATATATATATTCCACAAAACGGAATTTATGACTTCGCTTATTCAATAACACAAAATAAATATGGATGAATACCGATAAGATGGACAAAAAATTAATATGGATTAATACAGATGGAAAAGTCAAAAATATATATACAATAAAACCGGGTGCCCTAATTATAAGTAGCAAATTTTAAAAGAATGTTTCACATGAACACTGATTCTTTTTGGGAAGAAACAGGAGAATTATTACACAGATAACTTTGATTACTTATAATATGTATGTATGTATGTATGTATGAAAAGTTGTTTATCTAATAGTATATATGTTGCTAGTACTAGGAACCATAGAATAGTGATGACTGTTAAATGCTTTACACGCTGTACACAAACCAGCAAGAACTAACTCTATCATTGCCAGAGAGTGCATTTTGGAATCACTAGAGAAAGAGGGTAGTTTAATAGTTCAATAATGTTGAATCTTATTCTCCAGTTTTAGAAATATCAGCTTCACTTCAAGAACATGGAGAGTGGGTGCAGGGCCGGCTTTAGTGCTGGTGGTGCCCTGTGCGACAATGTTTGTTGGCGCGTCCCCCCCCAATGACCACCTCCACCACAGATTCTCTCACTAGCACCCTTTAACAGTGACCAAGTCACCATAACCACAATCTCTCAGATGCATTAAATTAGTTATATAGCGCCACTCATACCAGTGTAGGGTGTCCGAGCACTTTGCATCACACGCACATTACACAGAGACAATCAATCATACGTGTGTAAATCAGTGTATAGGAAATGTTACATAAGCCAAAGGACTAAAAGTCTAGGAGTCACATGTCATCCATACTGGTAGGCAGTATAGTTTTAGAGTGCTTGGTGTGGAGAAGCACAAACTCAGAGTAGAAAAAGAAACAGCATAGTTGGGAGTTTTCTTTAATAATAAGAATCGATTTCTAGCCAAATTAACCCTTTTTGCAACATTAATCAATGTTCTAATAATGTATACTTTGCAGTGTGTATGCAGTTCTAGGAAGAAAGTTAATAGCTCACTGTTGTATAAAAGGACTTTCAGTTATAAATTGCAAGTAACAAAAGGATGTTTTTTTTTAAAGCAGTAACCTGCTGATCTGTTTACATCATATGCACTCTGTAATCTACTTGGTACACGTTATTTCCAGCAGGCATATTAACCCTCTGCACTAACTTCACCTAAGTCAAAACCTCAACTATACAAAATGCTGATCTCTCTCCAGGAGGATAATTAATCACAGGAGTTATCTTGACATTTATGTGAGGCCTGGTAATTGCCGGGGAAAGAAACGCTGCAGCAGGTGCTTCAAAAGCATAATAAACTTTCAAACACGGCGCCCCAGGAAGCCAGCACCCGGTGCAGTAGCACCGGTCGCACCGCCCTAAAGCCGGCCCTGAGTGGGTGATACAGAAATATTCTTTTTTTTTTTTTTTTTTTTTTGAAAAACCTTTATTAGCATTTCAACCAATAACAAGTATGGGCCTACAACCCCCCGGGGCCGGCCGCTAAGCAATCAAAGCAACAGAGATCCAATGTTGACACAGGCAGAACTCGGGGAGCAGAATATCCATGCTAATATATTCTCGGCCAGTGAATGGCGCAAGTAGGACACCAGGATTAAGAAGGCTTTCATTTTATAATAGGGAAAGACGAAAGGATCAGGTGCCAAACAATTTCCCAGCAGCGAAAAATGGCAGGCAGAGTAACAAACGAAAACAATAAACGGCAATCTATCGAGTCAATGGCGCTAAAACAGGAAGTGCAGGATGTAGAGAAGTATCATGACCAGTTGCGCCTGCAGTCCCATGCCCTAGAGCCCAGAAAACACCCCGGAAATTGTGGCACACATGAAAAAGCAGTGATTCACAACAAAGGAGTTGTACCACGCTGATCCCAGTAAAGAAAAACAAAGAAGAATCAGAGAAAAAAAAAAAAAAAAAAAGGAGGCCATGGAAAAAAAGGGTAAAGACTAAAGAATCCCCTTCCCCAACCCCCCACCCTGCACCTCTGCAGATGAGTACGGCCCCCCCCCCCCAGCAGTGTGCCTGTCGCCCTGGAACCAGACCCGAAATATAGAAGAACAGAGAAAAGGGAGTAAGAAAAGAACCCCACCAGACGGGGGGGTAGAGAGAGTATTAATAAACTGGAGGAGGGCCTTCAAAACATGACCCCGGCTTCTCCCTCCCGCACGGTAAGTTTCCCCAAGGCAAACAGTAAGCAGCACAACATCGACCATGTCAAAGAAAAATGGGGAGCATTATGCACCAATTATACTAATAGCTATGCCATGAGAGCACGCAACCCCTGAGCCCGCCCGTCTACTAGATGACCACCCCTGAAGGATCAGCGTTATCCTTGACCACTCTTTGCAAATCTGCCCATGCATACCCCTTGACCCAGCGCCATGTCCAATGTTACAAGGTAAAGGAGTGTCCAAAAACAACCGGGAAGCGACGCACACAGGTGGGGTGAAAGTCTCTGAGTACCAACACAGTCCGCATCATGGAGGGACGTCTTTCCCAGTGTTGCCCCAGGATCTGCACTGCACACAAGGTCCAGGAAAGCGGAATCAGCCAAAGTAGACAACTGTTGCTTGAATTTTCCCTGGGTCGCCGGAGGCCGTGCACGGGACGAGGCCACCACCTCCCACTCAGGTCCAATACCTCCGGAACAGATCAGACCCACAGCCAGCCGATCACACGGAAGCATACTGTCCGGAGTTTCCAGCTGTTCACTAATCTCAGGGGTGGCCGCGACATTGTCCTCCTGTGTGCAGTGTGGGAAGTCCCTGTGTTCCTGAGGACAGGCAGGCCGCAACTGTCCCGACGCTGATGCCACACCATCGAGCTTACTCCCCAAGACCCCGATGCCATGAACCAAGGTGGAATGAAGGGCACCGAGAGCCTCGAGGAGGTCGCCGTACCCCAGCACATCTCTCTGCGATCGCTCCGCCACACTCCCAAAAGTCACACACTCCCAATCCTGCTGTGACCCGGTGGACAGGATGGTAGGCTTCATCATAACAAGATGGCCGCCGGGTAGGCCCGACCCGTATTGGGACCGGGACCCAGGGACAAGCCTCAAGGTCCACGTCGCTGGAAACAGGGTTCCGGGGGCAGGCAAAAAATTATCCGTTGTGTGGTCACGGGCAACAGTCGTCCCCACCACGGACCAGCGCCCGCGAAAATCCGGGAGCAGCCCGCAAGAATCAGGGCGAGTTACGGGCGGCGTCCGGGCAGCTCACCGTCAAAGGAAGGGGCAATCACCGGAGAATCTCAGAATTGCCACCCCGGGCATGCACTCAGTCCGCTACGCTTAGCGGTAGGAACGACCACGGCGAAATGTAGGCCGAGGTGTGCACCGCTCCGGTGGTCCGACTCCACCCAGTCACCACAGGCCGCTGTTGTTGAACTGCCACCCGGCCAAGGCGTCCACTCGAGGTCCTGGCTCCAGGGCTGCACGGGCCGCAAATTTCAAAGGCACATTTCTCCGGCGGTACCGCCGCCAGAAACTTTGGAGTCACACGGTCGGTGGCCACTCACATTCACAAATACGAGGGCGTAGCGCAGGCTGAGGATCTCATGCAGGATATCCGTGCGGGACGCGGAGGTTCCCGGAGCCGGGAGTCTACGCTGCCGTCCCGGTCGCCATCTTGGCTCCTCCCTCCAGAAATATTCTTAATGTATATCATATCTACAGCCAAGGTTAGATGGCATGTTTAAAATGACCGACTAATAAATATAGCTATTTGCCTTTAGATGTCCATCTTGACCTGCATATGGTAGTGCCAGAAGAGTGAGGAGTCAGAGGCAAATATCCAGTGCATCTGTTTTCTCTTATCCCATTCCCTTTTCCCCTTTTTCACTGCTGCCCCACCCCAGACGTCCTAAGTGCAACGTGCAAGCCCAAGTGTGCGTCCCGTGCTCATTGTACCACAGGATGTACGCTATACCTCAATGGCAAGATTTAAGTGGTGTGAAACCAATCTGGGGTTGCTTCTGTTGCCATCTGTAGGGGACGCGACCTGGCAGTTCGGCTGGACTGTTTCTATTGGAGCAGGACCAACACTGATTTGCATAAGGCATGTCTCTGTCTGGAATGACAAAGTGAACAAAAATATGATGGTTTGAAATGTGACTACAGGTTATCACCAGTGGCTGAGATTAATTCAACCATTTCTTTTGTCACCTTGTTGTTTTTGTAGTAGACGCCATGAGTGTGACAGGTATGCCCAGATGTAGGTTCAAACCTCTCTATACAATAGTACTAAAGCTATACCTCCCTGATAAAACCTAAGCAGGTTCAAAACCCATCTGGGATTGCTTCTGTTCCCATCTGGAGGGGACCTGGCCTGGTATTTTGGCCTGGACTATTTGTATTGGACCAGGACAAACACTAATGTAAATAAGGTGGCTCTCTGTCTATAATGGCACATGGTTTCATTTGTGTCCCTGAGCGATCACCAGTGGCTGAGATTAATCCAAGCTTTCCTTCCATCACCTTATTTTTATGTGTTAATTTCAAAGAAGAGCAGTTTTTTCATTACTCCTGCAACAAAAGCCACTTTCAGTTAGCAATTAATTGCCCTCAGCATCGTAGTTCCTCTTGTTTTGCACATCTCTTCTTTTACCGAGGGGACATGGGGTGCTGTTAGTAGCCGTAGGCTAAACCCCTGCCTATATTAATTGCAGGAGTGGTTAATTAACAGGATATGTTGCTGTATCTGTGGGTATTAACACCTATTAATATCTCCCTGATTACAAGAATTCTATGATTGAACCTCAATAAAAACATTCAACAGGCTGCACAGGCATAAGGGGGTCCTGTGGGGCTTGGGGGCCCTCACCGTACACAAGCACCCCCATCGAACCCAAGGGCTATGAATATCTGTGAGATATGTGAGTGTCAGAGGCCCATCACAACATTCTGGAGGAGGGTCGCCTCATTTGAGTTACACCAGTGCCAGGCTGCACCCAATAAATCTATTTTCAATTTACCATATCCAGCCAAACTATTAGATTAAGTTGTTAGATAATTGCTCTAGATACTCAGAGGTTTACTTTTCAACGATTAGGCAAGATTTCATCCAGTACAAAGCACAGTATCTATCGCAACTGCAGCCCATGATGAGATGAGACTGGAGAGGAACTGCTGTAGCGCCAGAGTCTCAATATTATTAGTTCTGTCAGCCATACCACTATCTTAGAGGCTCTTAGGAACTGCAGCCTGCATGGCTTTCCCTTGAGAATGCTGTAATCTTGCCTTCGATATATAGATAGTAGCCAGGTGGCAGTTGTGTCCTTCTAGGAGTCAGCACCTCAAATACAGTCATGTTCGGTCCGGCGAGGATTGGTCTTCTCACCTACATTTCCCAATCTATATGTGACTTTTTTAATGGAACTGTAACCCACTCTGGGAATGTGTTTTCAGAACTATGTTGACTATTTCTAACTCATGCTGCTAACCTTATCCTATACCTCAATAGTGGTACTACATTGTTATGCCTGTTTACTGAAATTGATTAATGGTTGGAGCCCAAGTACCTAGAAATAATCCCCAATGAATTGGAGATCATGGTGGTGAAGGGGCCATCTTCTTGGTGACCTTGGTGCATCTAGCTTAAGAAACTCCACAATATTGTCCAAAAAGGTAAAAAGAGGAGTAATTAAACATACTGGCCAAACTATGCCTCAACAAATGCTTCAGGTAGTGATGACTAGCCTTGTTCACTAGCAGTTTAACATGAAAGTTTTTAGAAATTTGAATTTCCCTTAGTAAGAACAAGCAGTTATCACAGTGGTACACGCTAGACTGCTTTGCACAAGTAGTGCAAAGCGGAGGACGCCCATGTATCTTATGAGGAACTGGCAGGGATTGCAAAATGCTGCCACATGATTTGTAAAACCTGGAGTGGCAGGGTGACATCACTCCAGCATTCCAGTCACTCCATTAATTTCATAGGGTGAGACGGGTGGCTTTTCATGAAGGGCCAGGGCTGTTAACTGGCAGGACTCATCTTTTTATGATTTCAAAATGTACACTTTATCAATCATTAAGAGCCGTCCCGTCAGCAGCCAAGGAAAAGCAGATGTGGTGGTTGTCTTCAAAGTCTGTTTATCTAGGAGTAACTTTTCATACTTCTTCATTGTGGGTAAAGCATCTATAGAACTTTGCTTTGTCTCAGTCTCAGTCATCACAGATGTTTTGAAGTTGAACACTACATATGGTTGCAATTCTTTGGCACCTTTACTTTGTACCAAATGACTGTGATGGGCTTTAAAGTAGAAAATAAGATAATCAGTCAATAAATCCATGTGGAAATAATGAATAATGTAACAACAAAAAATACAACAACCTTAAAGCCTAAATGAATAATTCATATTGACATGTTTTCAGTTCACATTAGATTGACCAGAATGGCAAACCTTTGATAAACAATGTCAAATGAAGACAAAATGACATCAAACCTCACACTAATCCTAACTCTTATTCTTCACACCTCTGATCCTAAATATAGCCCTATTTATAACCATTAATGTAATATTTTCTCAATTTCTTACACATTATTGGTGCATCAATATTTATAGAAATACTGACGTATACAATATTCCAGTGCTGCCGCTACAATTTAAATTACATTCACCTACCCAACAATGATCAGTGCATCTGTGGCAAAAAAGTAAATTAAATTAGCACCACAGTAAATGCTTGTCAGGAATGAAAATCACCTATCATCCGTACAAGGCGAAATATGCCTGAGACAAGATTACAAACAATCATTCTGTCAAAATTAATTTCATGCAAAGTCAATTCAACATGCCTTCAAACCCTACATTACCCTACATTACCACACCAACATCACTCAGCCGCCTGTAACTATACCACATCCGTCCATCAGCAAATGCAATCAACTTCTACCCTGTTTCTCTGCATTAAAGTCATTAGTGTGAAATGTTCTCCTAATCAGAATACCAGTGAAACAGCCACTAGCGGAAGCGACAAGACCCAGGCCACTTTTGACGCATCTCCAATGAAGAACTGTCTAAGGTAAATAAACAGCAACATTTCAATGCCCTCCCCTTGAACATCATCAAAGACAATTACAAAACTTCAAGATCAGCCCATAGGGTGTAGTGACAGTAGCTAACCACCTAAACCCCAACAGGAGAAACGGGTTAGTGAGCACAACCTTCTAGCCCATATGGCCCGGAAAGGTATCCCCTCGGATACCGTTATTGGCTACCTAAAATGAGGGCCGGGTAGTTTAAATATCTTCTCTAAGACCCTATTGAGCGTCACAGTAAAGAGCCACTGTGGCTGTCGATGCTCTACTGTGTTGCTTGGGTATTTGAATCATGCATTGCTTCGCTGTGGCTATGTGTTTTGCTTCTTGTCGTGTATCTTTAAGAAAGTTTATTTTTATTTTTTTTAATTAAAGGTTCTGTCCTGATCGTGCTTTGGCTAGTGATGAAGGTAATATAAAATGCAATTCCTTTTCATGCTTTATCGGCTATTTTATCTCTGAATGTCAGAAGAAATGAGCTTTGGAATTGACATGATCAATAGTAATGCCTTAACTATTTTATCTAGATATGGATTCGTGTGTTTTATATGTATGTTTTACTGAATTTACTTTCATGTATGTTTTACTGAATTTACTTTCTTACTAATTGAGTCTGCAGTATTTTTTTCTTATCTTCTATATAAAACTATTAAGCGAAATGAACGAAAACATATTAATAATAGTTTTTTTGATTTCTTATTTTTACAAAAGCCACCTGAATATTTGAAAATGCTGATTTATTATGTATTTCTACATTAAATTGCCCTCCAGAGTGCTTGTCGTCTGCCTGGCTTGAGTTCTGCTTCCTCCTGGCTGGCAAGGCTGGAGGTCACCCTGCCCTGTCTCTGTGTGGCTCTTATTGTGCAGGCTATATATAGTAAATACATTTACTGTTAGCGTGGAGAGTGTCCTCGTGTTCTGGTCTCATGAGTGCAGGTTTAGCCCGCATGGCTTCTGCTGTCTAGTCCTCAGTCTTTGTATCTAGGGCTGTACGAGTCCCGCGGATCACCCCCGCCTTGGCCATGCGTGTACCTCGCAGCGCCAGCGTGAGGGAGAACAGCTTTAACTTTGCTGATCTTCCTGAAACTCTCCCTAAGATTTTACTAGTGAGCTGGAAGAAACAAAAGCCTGAGGAAGGGATGATACTGCAACATCTCACATGTACTGTTTGTTGTTGTGGGAACTGCTATTTTAGTGGACTCTGCTCAAGGTAAAGTGTTATTCTGGTCTGCGAAGATTGTGAAAAAAAAGTTGTACGTGGCTTGTTGTGAGCCCACTATCAAAGCAAAAGTTTCTAATAAAGGTGAAAATGGTTGCTTACTTAGGTCAGTGAAACTACGAAAGATGGCATTTATGCCAAAGCGAAGATTGTTGAGTCTGTTGTTACAATTGTGCCTCAAAGGACGCAGAGGAGTTTTGATCATCTGTAGGTCTGATTGTCTGACTGAATATCATATTGTTGTGTTCACCGAGTTCAATCTGGTACGTCACTGCCCTGAGGTTGGGGCAGTGAAAAAACAGGATTTTCGCTGCCCTGAGACATGAGCAGCAAAACACTAGCCTCCGAGGCTGGTGCTCTGGCAGGCGGTGATTCATCGCCCCCTGGGACTTCACAGGTCTGAAGGAGGCACACAGTTAAGGGTCTTACTTTAGCACCTTGAAGCACCATCTCCCTGTTAGAGGTGCTTCTGCACAGACTGAAACTGGGAAGGTAATGCAGACCATGCTGATGAGTGGCTGTCAGAGAGCAGTGATCAGCACGACACTGGCTCTTCCTCGCAGGAAGAGGTTGTTCTCATTAGTATCCAGGATTTTGAAGGATCCTGGAAAAATCCTTCAGAAGAAGCATAAGACGCATGAGAGGCATGAGTACCTTTACAGTTAGTGGGGTGTGTCCTATCTATTCCAATCCGATCATAAACTGAACCTTTGTTTACGATAATGGATAGCGAGCTGGATTCACCAAGGATAGTGAGAGGATTGTCCCCCTCGAACACAGAAAGACCGTCACTCACGCCCTGGTCACCAGCAGGCTCGACTACGGCAACGCACTACGCCGGAATAAACAAAAACCTCACCCGCAAGCTACAGAACATCCAGAACGCCGCCGCAAGACTGGTCCTCGACCTGCCAAGACACTGCCACATCTCCCAGCACCTGCGCACACTCCACTGGCTCCCCATCGAAGCTAGAGTCACCTTCAAGATGCTCACCCACGCCCACAAGGCCCTCCATGACACCGGACCAGCATAACTGAACAGCTGACTCAAATTCCACGCACCCCAGAGGACCCTACGATCTGCCCAGCTCTCCTACGCTGTGGTCCCCCGCACCAGAAAGACCAGATCGGGGGGCCGCTTCTTCTCCTTCCTCGCAGCCCGAGCCTGGAACGCCCTGCCGCTCTACCTCAGACAGACAACATCACTCCCCATCTTCGCAAGAAACCTCAAAACCTGTCTCTTCGACAGACCCCCCCCCTTGATTGACTGGAGCCTGCTAACCTCCCCCCCCCCCAGCGCCTTGAGACCCTTACGGGTGAGTAGTCATGCTTAACAAATGCCTGAGTGATTGATTGATTGATAGTAAGAAAATGTTATTATGGAGTATGTCCCTTGAAAATATTATTTCACACTGATTGGTTGGTAAGGGGAGGAACATCAAGGGATGTGAATATGACTTGTTTTTTATATAGTGGTTTCGAAGCGCTGTAAATAACAGGTGTTACTATTAATTAAATGGTACTCAATTTACACATTGGAATGAAGAGAAATGGGTAGCAGCAGTTTGGGAAGATAAAAATGCTGCTATTTCAAGAGAAGAATTTGAGAATAAGCTAAGAAGGGATAATAAATAGTTGAGTGAGGTTAGGTGACACTTAGTGAATATTGGATGTGGAACGATGTTGATTTTGAGGTTTATAAGATCATTCACGATTACTTGAGTGAGAGACCACTGGGTCATATGTGAGATGAGGGACTGGCTCCACCCAGGAAATTGTGGATGCATGGGCTAGCATTAGGGTTATCTTGGCCATGAGAAGTTTACGACATTTGTATTGATTGGTCACAATGGAGTTGGAGGAGGACATGCTGGTGAGGACTGTTAAAAGATGTGTAGGACACGGATGCAGTGTTTGGAGTTGGTAGAATGTTTGGACAAACCATGGGACAGCGTTGGCCCTGGTATGGGGTGTGTCAGACACTGGGCCAGAAGAGGCATTATGCTATATTACTATATTATATTTCTGGAATACTAGTCTAAAGAGCCAGAAGCTGAGTTTATTGGTTGACATTACAAGAAACAGAATAATTATTCATGCAAGAGGAGGCCTCTGGGTGGTGCTCTTCAGAAGCCTGTATGTGCTACAGGGCACACTCTATGAGATCCCCCGGCGCTACTTCATTGAGCTAGATAGTCTAATCTTAGATTTACTATGAGTCAATAAAAGGAAACAAATAGGACTACCCATGCTTAGGCAGACTTGGCAGTGAGGTGGGATTGAGATTATCAAAATAAAACTCTACTATACGGCAGCCCACTTACAGCACGCGGTTGACTCTCTGGACATCGCAGACAACTGGGAAAAGAATCTCTTGAAGGTATCACACAGTGACCAGACGCTCCCTGCACTGCTTATGTGTGGAGAGCAGGTACAGACAGACACACACTTCCTTATACGTCAGGTATGCTGGGTATGGGACCACGCTGTTACAAAGATATTGAGACGAGCCCCGTACATGAGGGATATGCCGATATGGGAACTAAGGACATTTGCAAAACTGGCTGAGGTAATATCAGTTTAGAATTGGAAAGATGGAGGCTGTGAAATTCTGGGAGATTTATATCATGGAGGCTAATTCAGTACCCAAGAAGACGCAATAGAGTCCTTCGCGCTGGGTTTGGGACAATATTTGCAGTATGCAAAGATTTCCACAACTGCTCAGGAGATATGGCCTTGCTTCTCACAGAAGCCACCAACCTTGCATACACTGACAACACTCCTGGCAATGGTAGGAGGCCGTAAACAGTTTCACACACATAACGTGTGCTGAGGGAGGATTTACCCAAGATAACCCCTAGATCGCATGTGGGCACTGGGAGAAACCCTGTTCACCCGAGGCTGGGAGAAAGTCCATACAGGAATGCAGACTGGGAGCTCCAAAGCACGTTTTAAATTAATACAATATAATTACATGCATCAGACATATCTTGTGCCGAGACTTTACATTACATCTACACCACCTGACCGGACCAATGTGTCCACTGCAGGGCCCCAGCAGCAGATTTCTTACACATGGTATGGCAATGCCCATCATTAACACACTTTTGGAGGGAAGTAGTGGAGAATCTAAACCGAGGCACTGAATGGGAGGTACCACTAGTGCCGTGGGCAGTTTGGGAGGGTCTGATTGCAGCACCAGCACAGAAGAAGCGTACCCACAAATTCATTCTATTGGGACTACTGCTCAGAAAGCGATGTGTCTTTATAAAGTGGTTGGGTGCACTGCCACCCAGAAATGAAGACTGTCTCAGTAACATGGTGGAGAGCCAGAGGGAGAATGGCGAGGGGGAGTAACCAGTTTAGATGCATTAATTATAATGGCAAACACTGTTTTGTTCATCACCAACAATATCAGTAAAGCATTTAGTATCAGACATGTCTGTCAGAGTTTTCTTTTTACTACTGTTAGACTATCAATCCAGTCATAGGACCAACCACTCATGAAGAAAAGCTCCAGTTCAATGCAAACCTCTCCAAAGGCCATAATCTTAAGGCCCCAGAAGACTTAG
Source organism: Triturus cristatus (assembly GCF_964204655.1). Lineage (NCBI taxonomy): Eukaryota > Metazoa > Chordata > Amphibia > Caudata > Salamandridae > Triturus > Triturus cristatus. The sequence goes on from NC_140590.1 coordinate 566,970,392, forward strand.
GCTGACTTTCTTAAAAACATTCATGAGGGGCTGCTACACCTCCATCATCCCCCCACAACACAGTATGCAACTGTTTGTGGTGCCCCTGTCCCTCATTGGGACTCCGCAAGCAAGCAGATATGCACATTGGTCTCCTTGCGGGGCATTAAAGGCACTCCATGCCCAAGTCTATGAATATACAATGAGCAGCTTCGGCCACTTTTATTTATTGCCACCTCTGTCCTGCACTGCATCACAGTCTTTTTTTCTGTGTTTTTTTATCTTGAGTCCACATGCTCAGCAAGCACCAGGGTACTCAGGGGTGGAGGCAGGTCACTCCCGCGATGCCCCACCAGCTCCACATTCTTGCACCTCTGGTGTGGCTCGCTGGAGCCAGAACTACTTCTGCTGCTCTCGCTGAGGGAGCTAGAGCAGCAATGTGATGCTGGGTAGTCCCGTATACCAGGTATGGGCATGAGGGTGACAACATGCCCAGCAGACAAGTCTCTTTGTTGGTGATTGTGAGCCACATGGCAGAAACATATTTTTGCAAGTTGAAGGAAGCTGGGCCCCCTGGGGAAAATCTGAGCTCGGGGAGAGGGCCCACACATACACCCTTCCCACAAAGAATTATAATGTTCCTAGCCCACCCCGGAAGTAATTTTAGCAAACACTGTAGAGCGCTATGCGCTCACATTTTTGCATTTTAGGGACAATCCAGGATCCACCAGCAGGTCCATTCCACCAACTGTTCCCCATGGGGTATAAGAAGGCCAGCGACACTGGCCCTAGATAGACCCGGCCTTGTCCTGGGGATCAGCTGGAGTCAAAGTCTTTCAGTTCATCCTTGCAGTGCATCAGGTAGCTTCTCCACGCAGATGGACATCCTTTCTCCGTTGTCGCTTCCAGATCCCTGGCCTCCTCATCTGTCTCTCCCCTGTAAATTTTTTTTTTTTTATGTTCAAGAAGTGATCCCTGGCGAAATCAGTTGTCAGCTAAAATAGTTCAATCCTATCTTTATTGTTACATTATAAATATATAGATGAGGAAAACTTTATAGTTGCTGATGAAAGAATGAATGTTTTAACCAACTTTTCAACCAAAGTTATAGATCAATTAACAAATCCTGTGTGAAACCATATCCTTGATTGCCTATTGCTTTAACACGGATGTTCCACTGCAACTGTGTATAACAATATGCAAAGATGTACACCCAGACAGGCAAGCCCCGTCACTTGATTAATATAAGAATGTTAGACCTACCGGTGATTTCAGCAAGCCGACTTGCACTGATTAGCATGCAGAGAAGGAGGGGGGGGGAATGTTTATTGTTATTGTGTTCTTTTGTTATCCAGGCTGTAACAGAATATGGCGATATACTGTGACTGAGATTGCACGATATCATGTGAATTGGATAATTGCTTGTATAGATAATGAATACTACTTGGTATAAGCTGGATTAAGACGTATGGTTGATAGTATGTCTCATGAATACAGGTCATGATGTGTTCTGTATACTTTTTAAAATGCCAATAAAAATATATAAAAATAAAAAAAAACAATATGCAAAGATATAATCATATGTGGAAGTTGTTTTCTTATTAGTTTAAAAAACCCATTAGTCTTAAAATGCTTGCTAAGAGTTAAGATTCTATTAGGCCTAGAAGCTATTTTATTTAGATAGGATTAAAAAAATATTTAAAAAAATAATAATTATAAATGAGATTCTTATATCTTATTTAGTAAAAAAAAATAAACATTTGATTTTATGAATTATTGTGCTGTAACTTTTTATTTCTTAGCTCTGGTTACTATTAATTATCCTGAACAAATGTATACATTTACTTTACTTTACAATATTTTAAATTTTGTTTTTAATAACAACTTAACTTTTTTTCTCTATAATTTACCATGACAGAGACTTTCACCCAAGTCACCACTAGTACCTTTACACTTTTAAATTCTGTGCTAGCAGGCTCCACCCCTCGTTTTGAAGAGGGGGGACTTATAAGTCTTCACTGAATAGTAAATTAGCACGCGGAAATGGTGAAAAGCAAAAACTGTAAAGTTACTACTAAATGCAGTAGTAATTTTACACAGGAGTAAATCTACATGTGTAAATGTACCTTTGTGAATAGATCCCTGAATATTTATGTAAATATTTAGATGCACATTTAGCTACTGGATGGCAATGAAAATTAGAGAAAAATAATTAAATTATTTCATTTTGAAAGTGGGTCTATTAACCCCTTTAATGCGGCCGTAGGCCAATTGCCGACAGCCGCACTCCCTCCCCAGTGCTCTGTCGACCATTGCTCAGCACTGGGGAGGGTTAGAAAGGACCCTCTAGTACTTTGCACCAGAGGGTTTCAATGTTTATTGCAGAGGCTTAGGCTGCTTGGAAAGAGCTTTTCAAGTGGCCTGAGCTTTTCTTTGTCACGACGATCACCGCTCAGGGCATGCTCATGTCATTACATTACAAAAGTGAAAGTAAAACGAGCTAAAGGCCTCATTTTACTTTCACTGAATCAGTGCTCGGGGCATATCCCAGCCCCCCCCCCCCCCCCACCAACCCCAATCTGCCCTCCCCTGGGAGGCAAAGAGCACAGTAGATACCAGGGATTTAAAAAAATGTGCCACAACAAACAAGGAGGAGGTGGCGGCATACCCTAGCATCGAGCCATGCCACCTACCCAGAAGAGGAAATTACGTCTTTCTGCCTCCCATGTGGGCAGATAGGATGTTTTTCCCAATTGGGTAGTTTGCCCCAAATCTTCCCCCAGGGGGAATAAAGGCCACTAGCCACCAGCTATTTTGCATTTGGGGCAAAAAAAAGGGTGCGTGCTTGCACTCTAGCATTGGCCAACCCCCCCCACACAACACACACCAAAGGGAACAAACCACCTTTTGTCCTCCACAGAGGGCAGAGAATGAGTTTGCCCTCAATTTGCCTTTAGGCATTGAAAGTCTAGAGGATGACTGGACTATTTTCTTTTAATAAAGTAATGGGGTGGGTCTGGCCCATCCTGACATCAGGCCCCACCCTTACAACTAAAGCCTCAACAATCTTTCTGTTCTTCTGGGGACTATAACATCTCATCACACAGGTAAGAGAGGACATTTGATTCTTTGGGCGTTGTTTGTCTGTATAGGCCAGGAGACTGGGGCTAAATCCCAATATCTTCCCACTTGCCATGGTGAATGTCTACACTGTTTGGGCTTGGTTAGGCCACCACCTAGTGAAAACTACCAGACGCAGACATTTTGGAAAACTAGACATCGAGAAGAGTCCAGGGTGTTATGCCTTGCATGAATCCCGTGATGTTTTCTTACCCACTGTGATTTGCTTACCGCAAACTCTGCCTAAAATCATTCATTTTCCTTGCATTTCTGTGATGTAAAGTTACAGAATACACAGGGATCCACAAAATTGCACTGCTCAGCATTTCCCCACTTGTTACGATAAAAATTTAACTACCATTCTTGTATGGATGGGCTTAGTGTCCACAACAGAAAAAGCCCCTAAACGTAATGTGGAAACATCAACATTTCCTGTAAAAAAAATAACCCGATGTGGCAATTGGGGTAGCAGTGTTAACTGGGGCCTGGCTCAGCCACTCCCTTGGTAAAACTACCAAACCCACAAAAAATTAGACATCCGGGGGAGTCCAAGGTAGTGTGCTTCGCATGGATCTCATGAGATTTCCTTAACCAAAATGCCCTGCAAACCTCAAACTTTGCCTAAAATCAAAAATTGTCCTTGTATTTCTGTGAGGTATACTTCCAGAATCAGGAGGAATTCACCAAATTCCCACCATCCAGCACTACCTCACTTGTGCCTATAAAATGCACTGCCGCTTGTGTGGCTGGGCCTAGTGCCCGCAGCAGAAATGGATCAAACTGAGGAAAATGGGAGTCCCCTTGCAAGGGCTCCCATTGACCTTGGCTTGAGCCCTTCCTGCCCTGAGCATTAGGCCCAGCCACACAAGTGGCACAGCATTTTTATTGGTACAAGTGAGGCAACGTTGGATGGTAGCAATTATGTTGATTTTTGCAGATTCTGAAAGTTTCCTTCAGAGATATATATAAGAAATATGTGAGTTAAGGCAAAGTTTGAGGATTGGTTGGCAACGTGGGTAAGAGAAACCTCATTGGATCCATGCAAGTCACACCAACCTGGAATTGCCTGGTTGTGTAGTTTTCAAAAATGTCTGTGGTTCATAGGTTTGTGTGGGTAGCGCCAAAGCACGGCCTCAAATTCTGTGGATATCTATCTTATCTATCAATGAAGCACTTTAGAGCCTTTTGTGTCACAGTCTTTTGGCCCACCCACACAAGTGGGATACTGTTCTTATCAGGGGACATGTTGCAACTCAGGGTGGTAGGAAATGTGTGGCTTCCTGCAGATTCCGGAACTTTTCATCACAGAAATGCAAGGAAAATGTGTTTTTTAGTCAAAGTTTGGGGTTTGCAAGGGATTCCCTTACATGTCTAGTTTTCATAAATGCACAAGGTTGCAAGGTTTCCTATGTGTTGGCTGAGCTAAGGCCAAAAATCCACATCTACCCACTTTGCAAAAAAGTATCAGTTTTGATTGGAAAAATGTAATGTATCCATGTTGCATTTTTTGGGCGTTTCCTGTCGCAGGCACTAGGCCTACCCACACAAGTGAGGTACCATTTTTATCGGGAGACTTGGGGGAATGCTGGGGGGCAGGAAGTTTGTGGCTACCGGCTGATCCCAAAACTTTCCATCACAGAAATGTGAGAAAATTAGCTTTTTTTGTCAAAATTTGAGGTTTGCAAGATATTCTGGGTAAAATAACCTGGTGAGATCCATGCAAGTCACCCCACCCTGGATTTCCCCAGGTGTCTAGTTTTTAAAAATGTGCAAGTTTGCTAGGTTTTCCAAAGTGCCCACTCAGCTGAAGCCCAAAATCCACAGCTTCTCACTTTGCAAAAAAAAGGGTCTGTTTTGAGTGGAAAAATGTGATGTATCCATGTTGGGTTGTGGGCTGTTTCCTGTTGTGTGCACTAGGCTTACCAACACAAGTGAGGAACCCTTTTTCTCTGGAGACTTGGCAGAATGCTGGGTGGAAGGAGGTTTGTGGCTACCTACAGATTCCAGAATTTTCCATCACAGAAATGTGAAGAAAATGTGTTTATTTAGTCAAAGTCTGACGTTTGCAAGGGATTCTGGGTAAACAAACCTGCTGAGATCCATGCAAGTCACCCCACCCTGGATTTACCCAGGTGTCTAGTTTTCAAAAATTTGCAAATTTGCTAGGTTTTCTAAGGTGCCCGCTGAGCTAGGGCAGAAAATGCACACCTACCTATTTTTCAACAAAAGAGTCAGTTCTTAGTGGAAAAATTTGATGTATCCATGTTGTTTTGGGCCATTTCCTGTTGTGGGAACTAGGCCTACGCACATAAGTGAGGTGCCATTTATGTCAGGAGATTTGGGTGAAAGCTGGGTGTAATGAAGTTTGTGGCTCCCTGCAGATACCAGAACTTTCTACCACAGAAATGTGTGGAAATTATGTTTTTAGCCAAAGTGTGAGATTTACAAAATATTCTGATTAAAAAAGTCTGATGGGAGCCACGCAAGTCACCCCATCCTATATTCGCCGAGGTGTGTTTTTCAAAAACGTGTATCTTTGCTAGGTCTACAAGGTGCCCAAAATCTACTGCAACCCACTTTGCAGGAAAAGGGTCAGTTTTGAGTGGAAAAAGTGTTATGTATCCATGTTGCATTTTGGGCCATTTCCTGTCACAGGCACTAGGCCTACACATAAAAGTGACGTACCATTTATATTGGAAGACATGTGGGAGCATAGAACAGTAGAACATTTGTTATTACCAATTGAATTTCACTGCACTTGTGTCCTCCAAATGTAAACCAAAGTCGAAGATAAAAACATTTTAAAATAATGCCCTCTAAAATATATGCTAGTATGGGTACCCACAAATTCACAGATATACAAATAATCACTGCTCCTAAACTCCATATTTTTTGCCCATTTTAGAAATGCGTAGGATTCCTTCAAACATATTTTTCACTCTACATATTTCACCATATCAATTGGTCTACACTTGATACACAAAGAAAAATCACTGTACTGTGCAGCTCAGTTGTGGGATCTAGGTACTTTGGGTTCTTAGAAAACAAACACACCCTACATATCCCCACAACCAGAAGGGTGCAGTAGGTGTATGGTATATTGCTTTTGTAAACAGCCATCGTGACAAAAAGTTATACATTAAAACATTGTCCCAAATGGCCATTTTCTTCCAGCTGATTTTCTATATTTCTTTATTTCAACAGTTAGTTTCTTTGGGAAAACCTTGAGAGATCTAAACATATGACCCGTTGCTGGCCCAGCAGTTAAGAGGTTAACTGTTAATGTATTTGTATTTCTAAAAAGGATGGAAATGTTAGAACATGTACAGATATCAAGTCCTTAACACAATCCCCATCAGAAATAGCTATTCTATTCCGTTAATTTTAGCTCTATTAGATCAGGTCAAAGGTCATAAATTGTTCATTAAAATGGATTTAGGAGGTGCTTACCATTTGGTCAGAATGTGTCAGTGTGATCAGCGGAAGACTGCTTTCAAAAAGAAATGTGGGCTTTATGAATATCTAGTGAAGCTTTATGGGCTCAGTAATGCATCCTCTGCATTTCATTTTTGTTCTGAGAAATTAAGCTTTGTATGAAGTGCTGAGTAGATGTATCAGTCATTGTCTATTTATAACATCTTGATTTATTCAGAGATTCTGTCAGAACACATTCTCCAAGTTTGGATAGTCCTGACTCTTTTGAGTACTTTCATCAGGATTGTATAGAACTTCTTGGATTTATCATTTCTGCACCTGACAAACAAATGGACAAAAACTTAGAAGTTATTTTGAGGTGGCACTCTCCTAAAATTGTTAAGAAAGCTAAAAGATTTATTGGATTTACCAAGTTCTAAGGTGCCTTTATTCAGCGTTTCTCTAAGTTTTGTACATCCACTACCCTCACACTACTAGATAAAATGCAATTCTGTTGGAGATCTGAAGCAAAGAATGCTTTTTAAATGATAAAATGTAGGTTTATAACTGCTCAATATTAAGACATCCTGAAATGAGTATAGTCTTTTTGTTGAAACACATACTTCAGATATAGCAGCCGAAGTTTTTTTTTCACAGTGACATACCGCTACTGGACAGTTGCATCCTATAGGGTATTATTCTATAACGTTCAGTCCAGCTGAAGTGAATTATGTAATCTCTGAAAAAGAATTGCTTACATTCAAAATGGCATTTGAGGAATGAAGATATTATCTCCTTAGTGCCAAGGAAACAGTATACACTGATCATAACAATCTTGCATTTCTCTATTCTGCTAAAACCACATCACCAATAAACGTGTTGGTCTCTCCTTTTCTAAATATGATTTTGTTTTGACTTGTAGATCGGGGTTTAAAAATGGGAAAAGTGATGCTTTATCCAAATCATATGAGGAGGCGAGAGTGCTACCACCTCCCCAGATTACGTTGTAGTCCTTGCTCCTCTGTACACAGATTCAAGAGGAATTGTCTTACAGGATCAACAAAAGTGAGTGATTATAGGAACGGATTGACAAATCATTAATGGTTCCTGGCTCCACCTCTTTATACTAGCTAGGTAATACTTCTCTCTCTGCTGCCTCCGATTCTATTAATTATTTTATGTTTTACTACTCTTTAAACTGTTATTTTAGTTTATTTTTCTTTCCTAATACTAATGCTCGCAGGGGAACCTGCACAGCATTAGAGGAGTGTCTAGGCTCCAAGTTGCCCTTTTGGTTTTGGCCTGCCTTATTTGTCAAGTCCCCTCTATAGATCGGTCTAGCTGTCATTGGGAGACATGCCACTTTACTTAATGGAGCTTTATTTAAATGGCGACACATGTCTGTGCAATGGGAATGCCGGTGGTATGCCAAAGGCAAACCTGTATTCACCCACCCACTTCCAGCACGCGCCCTGCGCCAGACACCCTGGATCTCACACCAAGCACTTGGTTAATCACGCTTCCTATTCTTTGGCAGCACTTCTGGCCCTGAAAATTAGCAGAAAGACTTGTTTCTTCTGTACGCCATGACCCCAGAAGTTTCCTCCTCCTGTAGTATATATAACTTAACCTCTGTTAGTCCATCTTATAGAACCTTATGTGGTGTTACGACTACATCTCTAGCCCGTCCCAAGTCCTATGTCTTTCATTTATCATATTTTGCTACCAATGTAAGATCACTGCCCAAACATTATATTGAGATTTAGGATTTTCTAACTTCACATTGTATTGATGTCCTCTTTTTCTCAGAAATGTAGTTGCAATCTAATGTGGACATTGCTTTTGCAATTCCTGCCAGCTATTCATATTGCACCACAGCCACACTTCGAAGAGGGGCGGGGGACTGCCAGTTATTTATTGCATCTCTTTCAGCTGCTACATCATTGCCAAAACTGAGCCTAACAAGGCTAATGTTATTCTTTTCAACTTGAGAGTCAATCCTTTGCTACTTGTGTATGGCATCTTCATTTATACACCTCCCACCGTTAAGTCTTCTTTTAGCGCAGACAGGCCTCGTCATTGCCCCTTATGTACTGAAAGCTTCTAACTTTATGTTGTTGGGTGACCTTAATCACCATCTTGATAATGTGCTTGATTCCTTAGCACATGCACTAGTCCCAGACACGGCTACACTTGGCCTGTCTTTGCTCTCACTACATCTGACTCATAAAGCCAGACACGTGCTGGATCCGAAGTTCTCATATATTAACAGCTCACTTCCTGCCAAATCATTTACATTAACCTGGATGGACACTCTGCGGTGCCTTTTACCTTTGTTTTTAACATGGCCCGCTACCGAAGTCCACTTGTACCATATACCAAACAGATTTAGGAACTGTCCTAAGTCATTCCCAAGATTGTGTAGCCACTCTTATTAAGAACACGGGAAGCAACAATGCCTTGGTTCACGGACAAACTTGAATTCTCGATTCTTCTGCAAACTTGACCGTAAATTGAGCACTCGCTTGTCCATGGATGACAAATCTCATTCCAAGGAACCTTTTCTAGTTTATCACAAACAGATTAGTGTGGGTCGCTGTAACTTTTATATCAACTAAATCTCTGATGTTGGTAATTCGTCAAAGGGAATGATTAGGATAGTGAACACTTTTACAATTCAGGGGGCAGATTCTAACTAAATTCCGATACTCAAATTTCCTGCTTTACTTTATGCACTTTTTTGTAGCAAAATTGAGAACATGTATGCCAATTTAAATGCACCTTCATTGAATACCCCCAGCATTTATTGAGATAACATTTCTCAAACAAACAATGGTGCTTCCCTCACTTCATTCCGTTTGCTCTCAAAATTGGAAATTAAAGCTACTTTCAGGCCTGGATCCCCTGCAGACCCTTGTCCACCGAGGATCCTTGTGCAGTCAGCTGAACTATTTGTTGCCCATCTCGCGGCACTCCGTAATGACACTAGAAAAATGTTCTCCTGGATGTCACTCAATCCAACTTCCGTGCTGATCACAGCACCTCTCTGGACACTGCCCTGGATACTCCCAGAAAAATAATGAAGCAAGACAACTCGAGTATCTTTGTCTTTTTAGACCTATCTGCGGCTTCCAACACAGTATCTCACTACATCCTGATTGGTAGACTTTTCAGGATAGGTATGTGCCAATATGCCATTAAGTGGCTTGCGTCTTTCAGTACCGGAAGAGCACACGTAGTTTGCTCTGCTTCCTTTTACTTGGCAGCCACACCACTCACTCAAGGTGTTCGTAGGGGCTCGCCCTTGAGTCCTAATTTAAATTTAGAGGCTCACTTTGGCAAATCTAATTCGGTCATTTGGTTTCGACAACCTCCTATATGCCAACAACACATAAATAGTCTGTTCTCTTTCTAATGACCCTCTTACATCCAAAGTGAATTTTTAAAATTGCATGTGTGCTGTTTCTCTTTGTATGCTTTCGAACAGTCTTAAATTAAATTCCAACAAAACAGATGTGCTCCTTTTTAGCTGAACAACCGAATCTCTGGTATAGTGAATGATGGCCATCAACCCTAGGCAAAGCTCTTAATCCAGTTAATAAAGCTAGAAATCTTGACTTCGTCCTAAACAAAGACTGGTCTATGGCACAGCAAATGAATCCAATTTTTACCACACCCTCAAAATGCAGACAGACCTTCCCTGAGAGTCGCATAAATCCATTACCCCAGCTTAAATGTGTGCATATGGTATTTTTGTAGCACAAACCTAGTCAAAAGGCAGCGGAGCACTGTACATAGTCAGCGGCAAGCCTAAAGTCAGCGAGTAATAGGAGAGGAAGCTGAGTTGAGGATGGTTAATGCATTGTGATAAAGTGTTCTTTATAGAGGTGAGTCTTCAACTCTTTCCTCAAATGGAGCAGCATTGGGGTGGTCCTGATGGATAATGGGATGTTGTTTACAATTCTGGGTGCATGGATAGAAACACCAGTTTTGGGTTTTTTTTCACATCTTTGTCTGCACTCTGATGGTGCTCTGGCTGCGTGTGTGCCGAGAACCACCAGTGAGGGGCCACTTGCCTGCAAGATAAAAGAAGCTGCTGCTGGTGATGGCTTTGTATACTTTGTAGGTTTGATTATGGAAACTCTCTCTTACAAGACATTTCTTCCTTAATATTGGCTCAACTGCAAAATACTCAAACCTCGGCAGTCAGATCTATTCTCAGTCTACCATGTCATGTCTATATATCTCCTTTTCTCTCTGAGTTTCACTGACTTCCAGTCAGGAATACCGTGAAATCTACATAACTCTCTGTCTGGCTCACAAATCAAATACTTCCCTGTTAGAACTGGGGGGTCTCTAGTTGGCAATGGTATACACCTTTGACCAAATAGGGACCATTACATCTAAGTCTACTGCATAACCCCTGCTCAACCCCTTGGTAGCTTGGCAGGAGCAGACAGGCTTATCTCAGAGGCAGTGTGTTAAGCATTTGTGAACACATACAGTAATACAGTGAAAACACTACAGATGGACACCACACAGGTTTTATAAAAATAAATATTCTTTATATAGACTTAACACAAGACCACAAATGACAAAAATCCACAATACTGTACTGAAAATAGACTTAAAGATGGTAGAAGATGGTAGAAGCAACTTAGTTCAAGTTGATGATAAATGCGACACGTTTCTCATAAAAGTACCTGGATGCGTAACGCAAAACAAACAAAAGGTTTGCAGGGAGAGAGATGCGTCGGTTCCTTGCTTCGGGGGAGGCGATGCGTCACGCCTCAATGCTTGCGCAGAGTAGGGGATGCGTCTTGTTCCTTACCGGAGAGGAGGTGATGCGTTGATTCTCGTACTGCGTTCCGGTTACGATGCGGCAAGATGGCACCTTGACGCGATGCGACAATCTGGTGCGATGCGATAAGATGGCGACCTTGATGCGATACGACGACGTGAAGATTATGCGTGCAAGGAAATTCAGAAGGGAACTGGTGGTGAAGTCTTTTGTCCCCGAGACTTCAGCAGGAGGCAGGCACAAGTTCAAGCCCTTGGAGAAATATTCTGCAGGATGATGAAAGTTCTTTAAAAGTTCCTTCTCCTTTCCTTGGCAATGAAGACATCACTGCAGGCCAACCCAGCAACACAGCACACTGGCAGGGGGGCAGTCCAAACTCCTGCAGCTTCCTTGGTTTTTCTCCTTGGCAAAGGTTTGTCTTGTTGTTCCAGAAGTGATCTAAAGTCCTGGGGTCTGGGCCCCAATATTTATTCTGCAAACTCCTTTGTCCTCTGAAGGCAGAGGGTCCTGTACCTAGTTCAAACATGTTCTGGCTGCATTCTGCCAGTGCACACCTTCTTCCTTTGTCAGTGTGGGCCAGGGTCTTTAGACACACCACATGAGGTGGAGCCAGCATTGTGGAAGGCAGGCACAGCGCTATTCAGACCCAGGTGCTACTCCTCCCATCACTCTACATGCAGATAGGTCTATTCAGCTCTGTGCTGACTCACCCTGTCTCCTCAGCCCCTGTCACTCACAAACCAGACATACATTACACAAGCTAGCAGAGGCAGGCTGGATGGTTAGGTAAGAAAATACCAACTTTCTAAAATTGGATTGTAAGATGTTATAATCAAACTGCTCATTCTGGCCTATGGGGACTGGTAGCCTTACAATAGTGAAAAACGAAAATGGCTGTAATTCACTATCAGGACATGCCACACACATCAAGGCATGTCCTACCTTTTACTTACAATGCACCCTGCCCTTGGGCCTACCTTAGGGGTGTCTGATATGTAGAAAAGGGAAGGTTTAGGGACTGGTAAGTGGGTGCACTTACCAAGTCGACATGACAGTACTAGACTGCACACAGGCTCTGCAATGGCAGGCCTGAGACACACTTTACAGGCTGCTTCTATGGGTGGCACAGCCAGTGCTGCAAGCCCACCAGCAGCATTTGATGTATAGGCCCTGGGCACACATGGTGCACTGTACTAGGGTCTGACAAGTAAATCAAATAAGCCAATCATGGAGTCACTTATCAATACATCAATTTATCATAAGGAGTACATGCACTGTGGCACTGAATAGCAGTGGCACAGTGCCCAAAGCACATAAACCAGCAAAACATATCAAAAACAGAGGAGGCAATCAGTAAAAAATGGGAGGGAGACTCACGCCTATGGTACCAGGTCTAACATTCCCCAACTATATCCAGCCATATGTTCCCAAAAGATCCCTATAATAAGCTAATTCCATATTACTGGTTGTCCCATGCACCCAACATAAGGTGCTTTCTCTTACCTGGTCCCTATGAGATGTAAATAAGATGCCTTTCAATGGGGGGGGCGTGGCCAGCAGCCGATGGAGACGGACGCGAACTGAGGAGCTCCGTTCGCCATCTCTCCAACTCAAGTCATCCTGATCCCCTGAGACAGTGCAGGGGGCCGAAATCTGATCTGCGGAACCCTCGGGATATGGCGGCCGGTCTCGGGAGTGATTAACAATGGCATTAGCAGCGCCCCCGGAAATAATTTGATGGTTGATTCCTCGGCAGGCCTGACTTCAAGATGGCACCGGAGAACTGACAGCGGCCGCGACCTCGACACAACGGAGCGGCCGAACTGCCAAGACGAAAGAAGCTGACTGAGCTGCCTGCCGAGCGGTGCCACGCTCCTGGGGGACTAAAGAGATAGAGCAACGCTATTGAGGGGCTTGGCTGGGTGGCCCCCTGATCGGCCTTAGACTGGACAGTAAAATGGCGGCCGGGTGGGCGGTGAGTTCCTTGTAAACGTGAGACCTAGCTATTAGGGGAACGGCCCGAGCCGGAGGAGTTCACCTGGGCTGCCTGGTGCCTCGTGGGGGGTGTGGTGAGGCTTGTGTGCCCTTCAGGTTTTGCACGCGTTTCCCCCGCCCTGCTCTGGTCCCTAATGCAAAATGGCGACCAGGCAGGAAGCGCACTGAAACGGTGGTCGGCCACCCATGGATATGGTGAGCCCATTGCTGCCCCTCTGATGAGTGTCGGGCTGAGACAAACAAGGGGCAAAGCGAAGCAGCAGTGAAGAAATCGCCCACCATGGAGCAGCTTGGAGTGACGGCCTAGAACATGGGTACTCACAAACTTTCTCTCGGGGGCCAAATTTACAGTGTGGTTTGTGCCCGAGGGCAGCACTGTGGGGGTGGGGTCATTGGGGGAGAGGGCGGGGCTAGAACAACAAAAACAAACTGTGACCATGAGGTGGAACACAGGCCCCTGCAGCGGACGCCTTCGTCCACTGAGCCACCGGACCCGGCATACACATCTCTCTCTCTCGCTCTCTCTCTCTCTCTCTCTCCCTCTCTCTATCTCTCTCTCCCTCTCTCTGTCTCCCTCCCTCTCTGTCTCCCTCCCTCTCTCTCCCTCCCTCTGTCTCCCTCTATCTGTCGCCTTCTAGCTGTCTCCTTCTATCTGTCTCCCTCTCTCTCTCTGTCTCCCTCTCTCTCCGTCTCCCTCTCTCTCTGTCCCCCTCTCTCTCTCTGTCTCCCTCTCTCTCTGTCTTCCTCTCTCTCTGTCTTCCTCTCTCTCTGTCTCCCTCTCTGTCTCCCTCCCTCTGTCTGTCTCCCTCTGTCTCCCTCCCTCTGTCTCCCCCTGACTCCCTCCCTCTGTCTCCCTCTCTCTCTCTCCCTCCCTCCTCTCTTTGCCTGTCGCCCTCCTCCCTCTGTCTGTCTCCCTCTGTCTCTCTCTGTCTGTCTCCCTCCCTTTGTCTGTCACCCTCTGTCTCCCTCCCTCTGTCTCCCTCCCTGTCTACCTCCCTGTCTCCCTCTATCTGTTTCCCTCTGTCTGTCTCTCTCTGTCTCCCTGTCTCCCTCCCTGTCTCCCTGTCTCTCTGTCTCCCTCTGTATCCCTCCCTCTCTGTCTCCCTCTCTGTCTCTCTCCCTCTGTCTCTCCCTCTGTCTCTCCCTCTGTCTCCCGCTCTCTGTCTCCCTCTGTCTCCCTCTCTCTATCTCCCTCTGTCTTCCTCTCTCTGTCTTCCTCCCTCTGTCTCCCTCTCTCTCTGTTTCCCTCCCTCTGTCTCTCTCCCTCTGTCTCCCTCCCTCTGTCTCCCTCCCTCCGTCTCCCTCTCTCTCCGTCTCCCTCTCTCTCGTCTCCCTCTCTCTCTATCCCCCTCTCTCTCTGTCTCCCTCTCCGTCTCCCTCCCTCTGCCTCCCTCCCTGTGTCTGTCTCCCTCTGTCTGTCTCCCTCTCCCCCTCTGTCTCTCCCTGACTCCCTCCCTCTGTCTCCCTCTGCCTCCCTCCCTCTGTCTCCCTCTCTCTGTCTACTTCCCTCTGTCTTCCTCTCTCTGTGTCCCTCCCTCTCTGTCTCCCTCCGTCTCCCTCCCTCTGTCACCCTCTGTCTCCCTCCCTCCCTCTCCCTCCCACTCCCTGTCTTCCTCTGTCTCCCTCCGTCTCCCTCTCCCTCTCCCTCTCCATCTCCCTCTCCATATCTCTGTCTCTCTGCCTCTCTGTCTGTCTCTGCCTCTATCTCTCTGTCCCTGTCTCTGCCTCTATCTGTCTCTGTCTGTCCCTGTCTCCGTTTGTCCCTGTCTCTGTCTCCCTTCCTCTGTCTCCCTTTCCGTCTCTGTCTGTCTCTGCCTCTATCTGTCTGCCCCGTCCCTGTCTCTGCCTCTATCTGTCTCTGTCTGTGCCTGTGCCTGTCTCTGTCTCTATCTCTGTCTGTTTCTGCCTCTATCTTTCTCTGTCTGTCTGTCCCTGTCTCTGCCTCTATCTAGCTCTGTCTGCCCCTGTCTCTATCTGTCTCCCTCCCTCTGTCTCCGTTTCCGTCTCTGTCTGTCTCTGCCTCTATCCGTCTGCCCCGTCCCTTTCTCTGCCTCTATCTGTCTCTGTCTGTCTCTAACTCTGTCTGTTTCTGCCTCTATCTGTCTCTGTCTGTCTCTGCCTCTATCTGTCTCTGCCTCTATATGTCCCTGCCTCTATCTTTGTCTCTCTCTCTCTGTCTCTATCGCTGTCTGTCTCTTTCTACCTCTATTCATCTCTGCCTCTATCTGTCTCTGTCTCTGCCAGTCTGTCCCTGTCTCTGCCTCTATCTAGCTCTGTCTGCCCCAGTCTCTATCTGTCTTTGCCTCTATCTGGCTCTGTCTCTATCTGTCTCTGTCTCTATCTGTCTCTGCCTCTATCTGTTTCTGTCTCTATCTGTCAGTCAGTCCCTGTCTCTATCTCTATCTCTACCTGTCTCTGTCTGTTTCTGTCTCTCCCTACTGCCCTCTGTCACCCTCTGTCACCTCACCCGACTCTCACACCCTGCTGTCCTCTGTCATTCTTTGTCACCTAAACCCCCCCCCTCTTGTGTGGCAGCTGAGGCAGCTTCCCTTCCCGGGCACACACACAGCACGACCTGAGTACTTCACAGGTCTTTAAGAGACCATTTGCATGATAACGAGGCTTTGTTGTATTTCACCTCTTCTTAGCGCCCCTGCAGCTCCACTCGGACGATCACTTGAATCGCCCAGGCCCCACAGAGCAGAGTCTGCAAGGTCCGTGGGCCGCCAAGAAAGGCTTGCCACTTGAGTACCCATGGCCTAGAAGAACTGGATGTAAATTGGCGTCAAACCTCCCCTGGGGACCCGTGTTCCCCCCTGTGCGACCTTGGCGGCGGAGATTGCGGCCGCACTAGGTAGAGGAGGCCTGCGCTGCCCCATGCGACATTGGAAGCCTGGGGGATCATGTTGTCTGAAGCCTGAGACAGACAACTACGTGGGTCTGTGACCGATACCTATTAAGCCAGCACTGGAAAGCCGCAAGAGCTGCGGAGGTCTGGGAAACCGGTGCGCTCCCCATTCTGGACTCCCACTGAGAACTGGCAGGCACCAGCGCTAGTGGATATCTGAGAGGGGGCCACGGAATGGAGATTATACAACGCATGTAAGACCAGGCCCAGGGAGACGACTTGCTGGCCCCACGGGCGGAGCAACAGAGGTGAGAGGGGATCTGGTAGCGCTGCCGGAGAGGGGCTTGCTGACATTGACTGATTGGCCTGTCATCCTTCACAGCGAAGGAGAGGAACTGCGCAGTGCTGAGGCGATTGAGTGTCGAGAGCTGCTAGAGGGAGAGATGGGCAGCTAGGTGCGGTGTTGACTCGGCGAGACCCATCGGCTCGCAAGGTTAACGGAGAGAGAAGGTGCCTGTCGTGGGGATGTCAACTGCACTCGTTGCTGTGGGAGCACGTCGCCTGTGAAATTACCCAGTACAGTTGGGGGTCTCGAGACGCACTACTTCCAGGGGATACTGTGCTCGGCCGGACACCCAGCTTGCACGCAGTGGATCCAAAATGGGGAGGACTCAGAAGAAGCGGGGATTTACGGCTCTTCGCGTGGATGTCCCTGATCCTCACTCAGACGACGAAGAGGACGCCCCTGATGCACAAGGAAAGCTGACTTCCCGGAAACCTACACTAACTGACATAATGCAAGCCATAAAGGCCTCCAGAGAGGCGCTGGAGGGGAAGATAGATTTCATTGGCACAGACCTGAACTTCCTAAAAGATGATCATCGCAAGCTCAAAGACAGGGTGGCATCCGCTGGAAAAGAATTATGTGACCTCCCAACCGAAGTGCAAGAGATGCGTCAATCCCTAACTACCCTGGAGGCTAAGGTGAAAACCCTCGAACTGTGTCCTGAAGATAGCGAAGGGAGATCGCGGCTGAACAACATCCACGTCATCGGGATACCTGAAAAATCAGAAGGGGCGGACATGGTCAGCTACCTAGAAAATTGGCTGCGAGACGAGGTGGCCCCAGAGGGTCTATCCCCCTTCTATGCACTGGAGCTCGCTCACAGAGTACCGGCAAGGCCACCGAAACCAGGAGCTCCTCCCCGGACAGTGGTGGCTAGACTGTTGCACTTTCATAATAGAGACCACATCTTACATTGTGCCCGTCAACAACGAATTCTCTGCATTGAAAACAGTAAAGTTTTGATTTTCCCCGACTTTACGAGAGAGGTCCAACGAAGTAGGGCCTCATACACTGCTGTCAAGACTAAACTACGCCAACTGACTCTTCCGTACGCAATGCTGTTTCCTGCTCGACTTAGGGCAGCGGACCCAGCGGGAGCACGATTCTTCAATTCACCGCAGGAGGTATGGGACTGGCTGGAAACCCGTGGCCCACTGGATCGTTCAGCTCCATCTTCAAAAACCTCGCAACAAAGCCCTCGGGGGCAGGGAGCAGACGCCAAAGCTCCTTCACCCAGGGAACTTATCCTTGAACGGCGTAAGGCATGGCAGGCAGTGTTGTCGCACAGCCGGGCCAGCCCGGGCTCCTCACCAGGTGGGAGTGCACATCGTGGCAGTAGGTCGGAAACCTCCCTGGACCGCAGCGACAGCGAAAGCTTGGGGGCAGACATGCCGAAGATCACGCCCCGATCAGCCGATGACCTGGGTTGAGAAGAGCAGCCTCCCATTCAACGTGCGGGTCTTCCCGGGGCCTGGTGTTCCTGCATTGAGGGCGCGACCTGCATGAACTGGTGGAAACCCCACATGGACTTTTAGGTAACAGTCAGTCGACATGGGGGCTTCTAGACTAGAACAATTGTTGGGGAGGCGGCACACTAGGAAACCTCTACGAGGTAGTTAGCGGGAGTCAGCCCCTTCCTTTGTCGCTAGACGCTGGTTGGTACTACCATAGTTTGGATGGGGATACCTCGTTGGGTGCCTGTCCTGGGGAGGGGGAGTTGGGGACGTTTTACTAGTTGTTTTTTTTAAGGGGATCCAGGCGTGTCACGAGGAAGGGTATTTTTAAAAGTGTTCCATATAACTGTCTGCAATGGGACCCCCATTAGGCTTAGCATGTCTCTCGTGGAATGTGCGGGGCATGCATACCATGGTTAGGCATCACAAGATACATTCTTATCTGATTCGCTGGGGCATTCAAATTGCATTCCTCCAGGGAACCCACCTCCTGGCACAAGAGAGGAGAGTGTTACAGCGCCGCTGGAGGGGTCAGGTTTTCTACACTGCATATTTTGCATTTGCAAGAGGGGTACTGATACGGATAAGAGCTGGAGTCCCATTCCAATGCACAACACAAGTGATTGACCCTGAGGGCAGATATGTGGTAGTGCAGGGGAAGCTAGATGGCAGAGACCTTACCCTGGGTAGCATATATGCGCCTAATGCAGATCAACCGGCCTTCTTCTCCTTATTATCACGCAAACTAGCGACTGCCCTCACGGGATCACTGCTACTGGGGGGCGACTTCAACTGCACTGCGGATGTCACCTTGGATCACTTCCATCTCCCCTCCCTAATGCGCAGGCGCACAAACTAGCAGAAGCACGTCGTAATTGGCAACAGAAATGGGGGTTTATTGATATCTGGCGGGCTCAACACCCTTTGACCCGGGATTACTCCTTCTTCTCCGCCCTCCATGAGTTACATGTCCGCCTCAATGCCATTCTATGCTCACCCGACGTCCACGGGGAGATTAGCAGCAGCGAATATCTCACCAGGATGGTCTCTGATCACAATTCAGTCCTGGCTCAGTTGCAATGGTCGCACGTACGCCCCAAGATTCCCACCTGGCGTTGCGGCCAGAGGCTTTAGATGACCAAGTTTTCCGCGCCACCATTGTAGCAGCTATCACGGACTATTTCCAGGTTAATGAGGGAACAGCCACGTCTGCGAATGTGGAATGGGACGCCTGTAAAACAGTGATTAGGGGGAGGTGCATATAGGCCCTGGCTTGGGTTAGAAAGGTCTTCCTTCAGGACATCCAAAGAGACGACGAGTGCTTGCGCACCCTGGAGAAGGATAGACCTGAAAACCCGACCAAAAACAGGGAACTAACAGAGGCTAGGGAAGCAGGGCCCGCCAATGTGGAACGTCTGCGCTGCTTTGACTATAAAACATACATCACACGAGCACACTCTGAAAGGGATAAATCGGGCGCCCTCCTCGCTTGGTTGGCAAATCCAGCCCGCCGAGGATCAGTTATACTGGAGCTGCGGGATCGGCTGGGTGTAGCTAGATTTGACCAACAGGGGATCAACAAGCTATTCTTAGATTATTACACTGAGCTCTATCGCAGCAGGGTAGCCCCCTCAGAAGAAGAACTACAAGAGTTCACATGGGAGGCTGACCTACCGGTGCTAGATGAAGATGCGGCAAAATTATTGGGCCGGGAGATCGAAGTAAGAGAGGTGCGCGTAGCCATCAAAAGTATGGCCCATAATAAAACCCCAGGCACAGATGGCTTACCAGTAGAATTTTATCTCGCCTACACTGACTTGCTTGCCCCTGAGGTTCTGTAATTCTCGAGACTGACTCCATTTTATTGTGCCACCATTTTGTGTTGCCCTCACGTAGGCCTGTGAAGGTAGCCTGGCGAACAAAGTGGCCTGACCTTCTTAGTCCATGTATACATTAACTAGGTTTCTTTCTGACTCTGGAATGAACTGTAAGAAACTGACCTCTTCACCTGAAACTGACCTCGCGAAGCCAATTTCCCTGATCGATCTTTGTCTGAGATTGCCAATCAAGATACTGTACATTTAATCATGCCATGCCCTGCAGTGCCATCTAAATCAGATTAACCTTTGTGAACTATGTAATTATAATGTTTTGCCCATATCCTGCTAAAACCCCAAAGGTTACTCACCTGCTGACCCTCCAGATTTTCCATTTGTTTAGGAATGTAATTGGTACAACTCCCTTACATGCCTGGGGCAGGATAAAGAGTATATAAGACGTGAAGTAAGACCATTCTATGGACTACCTCATTCAGTTGGTACGGCTTCTGTGTGACGTAGTCACACTCATTTGAGTTTAATAAAAATGTTCTTTTATATTTCAGCTTCTGTGACAAATTCTTTATTATTTGTTTGAATGGACTAAGTATCAGTGAGACCCCTGAGAAGGAAATCATATTTCTTCAATTGGACTCGGCCAACGTGGGCCTCATCAGAGAAGTGGCTATCTGAGGGAGTGATCTTGTCAGAAGACAGAAATCTACTGAGGAGGACAGGACAGGACTCTACTAAGGAGGTACTCTGTGCACGGAGATTCTGGGGATTCTTTGTCTCTGCAGCCCAGTATATTTCTGATCTTCCTGATTTTGATCCTTCACATGATGTCACCTCTGACTGAGAACATTTTTGGCGTGAGTATTTTAAAAAAAGACCGTTAGGTCATTTAGAACTTGGCAGTTAGAATTTGGACAACCATTTGTTTGGTAAAAGTCGTTATGCGACTCTTACTGTTGGTTTTTGCCTTGGATTGGTAAGGTAGTTTAGTAACACTTACTATAGCTTTGGAATTTTGGAATTTGTGTTGGCCAACTTTGGATTTGTATAGGTTTGTATATGCGAATTGCAATTTGTGTAGGCAGGTAATGAGGAGATTTTTCTCTATCTGGTTTTGTTGAACGGTGCAACGTACGAAGAGTACCTTAAGCACTACTTTGATTATAATATTGCATATTCTGCAGTATTTTTGGCATGCCTGTTTTCAAAGCTCACATTGAAGAATGTGTTGCTTTTTCTTGGTGTGATGTGAAGTAAATTAGCCGGCTCCCCTAGAGGGAATACCTAAATAGGTTTAGGTATAAAAACATATTTCTTCCTTGGTGATTCTGTATCCCCAGGGAATTAAAATATGGACATAATACATACAAGGATCCTTTGTTCTGCGCAATCTTATGAATGGAGATATGCAGAGCGATTTTTGGTGTTCTGCCAGCCAAAGCTAGTGAATTGAGTGTATCTTGGTTTCTTGGAAATAAAGGTCTGTGGAGCTGTTTTTGCAGTCTTTTGGAACACTATTGAGAAGCGCTTCTTGTAAATATGACTTACAACTAGTATTTACAAATGGTTTGGTTTAAGTACAGTCTGTGGGCTGTCCTTTGTTTCTGTCTTGAGTATTGATCTGTGGGTTAAATGTGTGTTTAAATGTCTATGTGGTTTTCCCATTAGTGCAACTTCTGTAAGTAAATAGCGATGGCGCTATTTATTAAATAAATGACTAAAACGCGTTGTATTGTGTGTCCTGAGTGTTTGACCCCTTTCTGTTTATGTCTGAAATGAGCTCAATGTGTGTTTGTGGTTTTTTCTTGATGTTTTCAGTCTGTTAAACAAAATGTCAGTTAATTAATTAAGTAGAAATTAAATAAAAACCGGAAATGTACCATGTGATATGCTACAATAGCTATATGTTGCTATTTCATTTATAGAGTAGGCAATTATGCATATGTACAAACGGTTAAATGCTTAAAAGATAAAATTAAAATTCACATTCACTAGGAATAAAAAGGCATCAAAAACGAAATTGTGTGTTTTGTAGAAAAATAAACTTATAGTATTTTTTTACTTACATACATTGTATTAGATATTAACAGGCAAACACTTCAGCTGAAGTAAATCTTTGCTGAACTCAAACGCAACACGCATTGATATGTCAGAGTTTGAAAAAGACTGACACCGTGCTCATGTTATAACACTGAGAGACAAGCTTTTACTGCCGCGGAGCAAATAGCAGGTCACGAATAGACAGGAATGTTTACTCAAGCCAGGACTTCGCCCTCAGTTAAACACGGGTGGAACTTTGCATTTCAGGCTGTTGTTTTAAAAAAGGTTCCAAAACTACGGTTCATTATCTTGTATTACAAGAAGACATTTCAATTAAGGGTTTCCTCTCTTCAAGCCTTTTTATAAGCATATTCTTGGTTCTAATGTTAGAATAATTGTTCTTTTAAAAAATTTTTTAAAAGTGGCGCAAGAATTTGTCATGTTTCAAGTTAAGCTTCTGTGTTTAGGCTTATAAATAAATGCGTCTAAAATGATAAGCAAGGGATGCAGCTTGCTTTTATATATGAACCTATCAAAAATGATTGGGTTTATTAAAAATAATTATTAATTATGAAAAAGAATTATTAAAAATAAGTGCTTCTAAATTCGTTTTTTAATATTTATAAAGCTTAATACTCATACTGTGACCTCCTAGCATTAAAATTTAATTTAAGTTGTGTTGAACCGCAAATATGAGAACATTTGCATATGGAATTTCACTTGGCGCAGGCGTAAAAAACTCATTTTTCTAAGGATTTTCATGAGATATGTCTAATGTCCAATCTCTGCAATTTGTAAAGAACATTCTGAGGATGATTAATATGTAGCACAATTATAGGATATTTATTTGTAAGTGCCCCAGGTGTCAAAGTCGAAATTGGGTGAGGGCACTATTTAGGCAGCATTTTTTTTCATTTAGAGTAGCTTTTAAAGTGCCTTAGGCTTCAGTAAATGCATACATTTAGGTATAATACAAATTTGCAGGTTGTTCTCATTTGGAGTTGCTTTTAATGGCTCAGTGAGCCAATGTGCCCGGTGCAGAGGTTTGAGTTTAATATCAGGGTTGAAGGTTTTAACTCTAGCTGGACCTACTGAGACGTTCATCCATTTAAGGTCGATGAAATGAGTACCATTGCATAGGGTGGTAACAAGCATTTGTTCTAAAGCTGGTATGTTGTGTTGTTGTGTTCTGTGAATTATTTACAGTAGATGTTTTTGAGTCTGGGTATAGGAGTGGATTGTGGCCCCTAAAGGGAGTAATATATATGGTATGTGGTTTTGGATAAGGGTTGGTTATTGCAAGTTAGAAAGAGTTAGGAAGGCTTTTTGTCTTTGACAGCTTCAGGGTGAAGAGAGAGAGGGCTGAGGAGAGGCAGATTTTGCCCTTGAGGTCAGTAAGGTGGGGGTTAGCAGTATGTTGAAACAAGATGAGTTTTTGTATGACTCCTTTGAAGAAAAAATGTTCGTGTGTTTTTCACGTTTTGCATTTTGTCCTTCTATGAATTGTTCCTGCTGGTCCTGTGTGTCAGAAGCGACACAGTAAGTTGTATTTGACAGCTGGTCACCACTAACTGGTGACCAGTTGTCAAAAGGAGGGTGAGGAAAGTAAAAGAAAGTGTACTTTTAATTTTAAGCCTGACAAATTAAGCAGGCCCGAATATTGGGTTTTGGGCTGCATGAAGTGCGTGCATCACCGTTCATTTGCATATGATATTGAAATTTGTCTATGCTTTCTGTGCTTGGTATACAGCAAGTATACCTGATGGCTTGGCATGTGTGTTTTTATTTTATGCACGTTTTTTTGTTTTTGCGTTGTGTTTACGCTTTTGCTTTTAATACTGTTACAAGCTCCCCTGTGTTGTGAGGGGATGGTCATGACGATGCCCATCGCTACGCAACAGTTGGTTGGACTTGTTCTGGTTACTAAATTTCACAGATATGATATTTCATGCTGTGAATATGACAGACAACACTTCACCAGTGCATGTCTATTTGGCTATAATGGTATTGAAAAAATAAAATAAACAAAAGAGATATACAGGATTAAAAGTGTGTCACCTGCAGTTAGTCATGTTACTGCTCCTTCCTTTAAGGGACGAGCAGCCTAGATTGATGTTCCCTGATTAGACCCTAAGGATGAACTATAAATCTGTGGCTCTTGCTAAAGGTGACCTAACTTTCCTTATGATATTGCACTTCTACATGTAGTCAAAGAGACACCAAGAGTTTCTTATTTGCTGTCCTGTGTAGCAGGATTGTGATTTTAAGTGGGTATAGTGCCCCCTCCGGACAGGTGACTAGGGAAAGGAGAAATTGTAGATCAGACACCAGAGACCTGAGAATTATTAGACTAGGGTGACAGGTATTCTCAGTGATCATGAGGAGATATTGTTTAGCCTGTGTATTGCATGGTGCACTTGCTGCACAATTATTAAAGGGAGGTATCTGCAAGCCCCTGATAATTTGTATCATGCGTTTCCCCTTTTGAGGTGTTCTAGATAAGGAATGTAGGAACACACAGGTGTAGTAATTTAAGAGATGTTCATCCCATTAGAAAATCATGAAATGAATATTTGTAAATCCATAAGGGACTGGCCTATCTGTAAAACTGGTGCCACTATGAACCACGTCCAGTTTTACTAATGATACCAGAATGTTTAATTGATTGGTTATTGAATTTGCCTTTTGGATTCCCCTCCTTTATATCTGTCCTACCTCATGAGCACTTTCTTTTTTTTACACTCCCCTTGGAGCAATCTCTTTCTCTATTAGGAGCGTTTAATATGGTGATCTGTTCTAAAAGTCTCTTAGTTTTCTCTGGTCTGTATCATACCCTGTTCTCCTCAGGTTTTGAGCTGATCATGCATCTAAACTGACACATTTTCACTCTGACTCCTGCAGTCCCGCATTTTTTAGTGGGTCAGCACTGATTACAGCTCAGGCTACTGCTGCCATACCTTTTTGATGGTGCACTGTTCACACACATGTTGTGACTGATAAAGGAGAGACTGCAACATGGTCATTCTCCTTGTGGCTTAATTATATTGAGATTGGATACAGACTGTCATGTAGCAGATCCTATAGGCTGGCACACTGTGTGTTTGAGTGTTGGTATGAGTTACTGTGATACGTTTGGCTGGCTGTCACTCTTAGGGTCTTGAGATGATCAGTGCTGCCTTCTTTAATAGGCACCTACTCTGAAATTGATTCTGGGCTTAACTTCACCTCAGAGAGCTACTTTGAAGGTACTGGCGAGCTACCAGTGGCTCCCGAGCTACTCGTTGGAGACCCCTGGACTAGAAGTACTGCCTTTGCCTTTGCATCTTATGAGAGTGACAGTGCATTCTAAACCAGAGTTGTCCCATGGCTTCTGGCCACTCCCTTGAAGATTGCAGGCCACCTGCCTGCAGTCCTATTGTTAAATACAATGAACTGTTTTTATACTAAACTGAAGGAAACTAACAACTGTATCACATTTCCTACGTCACTAGATTCTGCGGGAATTAAGTCATAATAACCTGCATAACATTGATTTAAGCCTAATTCCCATCAGTGACAGCTACAGATGAAAGGCGGGCGTCTTGGCCCTACAGTCCCAGCACCCAGAAAGTAGCAAGGCTGGACAGCAATCGCCAGTGCGCCATCAATGGTATCGTACTTGCTCCATCAGACGGCATTGGACATCACAAAACCAGAGTTTCAGTGTAAAAGAGCGAAAGAGAAGGATCCCTGTTGTTGATAGCAGGGCTGGTTTGAAGCTTCAGTTTTCTACCTGTCATGTGCTGGTAACCTCTGACAGTGTGCAGTCCCTTGAGCCCCTTGGCCTGAGTTTTGGTCAACCCCTCTCCTTTCTTTGCTCCAACGGAAGTGCAGTGCACCGGAGGATCTAAGGCGCTACATAATGAAAGGAAAATTAAATGAAAGAGCAGCCCAAACATCCTCTGACACTGAATAGCGAGTGTTAGAGCCTGAAAGTGTTGCTGAGCGTGAAAGTCTGTTGCTCTTTCCGATTAATAGTACTTGGGTCTGCACGAGATGATCTGTGCCCATGACCAACGAAGAGCACAATATCTGTAGTGCCTGCCGCAAAGGAAATATATTGGTGCACTGCCTTGAGACATTGAGACTTTCGAGTGAGCTGTGAGTGTTTGCCAGGAGGGCACACCAACTAAGCAGTACTATTTTCATGAAGAGGCCTGAATCGAGAGGCCCAATGCGGAAGAAGACAATGGAAGCAGATTTGATGGACAATAGAAGCCAGCCAGAGAGGCTTTGAACGGACTTTGGGCACAGTTGCACAAGCGATTCCAGTACAATTGTATAAAGTAAATGTTAATTAAGTTCTCATTTGACTGAATTGCCATGGAAGAGGAAGTGGCTTCGCCTCTAGCATCCAAAAATGGTCCACCTGAAGTGAGTCTTTGTGCTACTATGTGTGTTCGGAGACCTGTCCCGAGAGAAGTAGAGAATAATAAGATGATGTTACAGCAACACCTTGACGACCTAATGAATATCGATATAGACCTAGATTCAGATTAACATGAGTCTTAGTTTATTGCCTACGTAATGGCAAAAGGAGGGTCTGAGGTTCTGTAATTCTCGAGACTGACTCCATTTTATTGTGCCACCATTTTGTGCTGCCCTCACGTAGGCCTGTGAAGGTAGCCTGGCGAACAAAGTGGCCTGGCCTTCTTAGTCCATGTATACATTAACTAGGTTTCTTTCTGACTGTGGAATGAACTGTAAGAAACTGACCTCTTCACCTGAAACTGACCTCGCGAAGCCAATTTCCCTGATCGATCTTTGTCTGAGATTGCCAATCAAGATACTGTACATGTAATCATGCCATGCCCTGCAGTGCCATCTAAATCAGATTAACCTTTGTGAACTATGTAATTATAATGTTTTGCCCATATCCTGCTAAAACCCCAAAGGCTACTCACCTGCTGACCCTCCAGATTTTCCATTTGTTTAGGAATGTAATTGGTACAACTCCCTTACATGCCTGGGGCAGGATAAAGAGTATATAAGATGTGAAGTAAGACCATTCTATGGACTACCTCATTCAGTTGCTATGGCTTCTGTGTGACGTAGTCACACTCATTTGAGTTTAATAAAAATGTTCTTTTATATTTCAGCTTCTGTGCCAAATTCTTTATTATTGGTTTGAATGGACTAAGTATCTGTGAGACCCCTGAGAAGGAAATCATATTTCTTCACCCCCCAACTCACGCGCTTATATAATGAGGCCAAGTCTTGGCAGGTTACCTGACTCCACTAGGGAGGCGATAATTATTCCTCTATTGAAACCGGGCAAACAACCTTGGGACAGAACGGCAGATAGGCCTTTATCCATGCTCAATCTTGACTATAAAATACTGAGCAAGATCCTGGCCACCCGATTGCTCCCCCACATGCCCACCCTCATACACGCCGACTAATCCGGGTTCATCCCCGCTAGAAACACAGCGCTCAATATCAGACTTTTACATATACTGGAGGCGGATTCCTACAATGCGGACACTGCCGCGATCTTTGCAATAAACATAGAAAAAGCCTTTGACAGCTTGGAGTGGGCATACCTGTTCCATGTGATGCGAAAGATGGGTCTAGGCCCTGACTTTGTGAGTTGGACAGCCCTCTTATATGCAGACTCTACTCCCAGGGTCAGGACGGGAGCGGTGATCTCAGAGCCATGCAGGGTAGGGAGGGGCACGCAGCAGGGATGTCCCCTCTCCCCTTTGTTGTTTGCTTTGGCAATGGAGCCCTTGGCGGCACATGCTAGATGGGGGCGGGCGTACCAAGGCCTTGTCGTCTATGGACAGATCCATCATATTGCACTCTATGCAGATGATCCTTTACTGTTCCTAGCAGATTCATGTGGAGCCTTACTGGGGGCCAAAACCCTGCTCCATGCTCTGAGCAAAGTGGCTGGTTTAAAGGTAAACTGGTTGAAATCATGTATTTTTCCGGCGCGCAAAGTTAGACTGAGTCCGCAGAACATGGAAGGGATGAAATGGGAAGACAGATGTTTGCCCTACTTGGGTACGCATACCTACCATGGACAGGAGGATATTCTCGAGGGGAACATTGGAAAGGCAATCAGGGGGGCCAAAGCTAACTTCGAATTCTGGGGATCCCTACCTCTATCAGGGGCGGGCCGGGTGGCGCTTCTCAAAATGGTGACCCTACCAAGACTACTATACTTCTTCAGGGCCTTGCCGGTCTGGATTCCAGCAGCCTAGACAGCTCAGAGCAATGGTCACCTTTTTCTGTGGGGTAAGGGCAGGCGCAGGGTAGCCCTCGCCACACTCATGCGACCCCGAGCAGAAGGAGACCTAGCGGTTCCAGACTACAAAACTTATTATTTAGCAGCCCAATTTCAATGGCTCACACAGTGGGTGGCAAGAGCCACCAGAGGTGAGAAGGAGCCCAGAGAGGTATGGGGTCCCCTGATGTGTTATCCCGAATAGTGCTACGGCTCCCGATCGCCACATCCCTCAACCTGGAGTTTGCCACGGCACGGAAATGCTGGAATAGGTACCTGCGGAGGGTGGCTATTAGAAGCCCCTATGCACCTGAAATTCCATTGAGGATGTGCAGGGCCCTACCACATGGGGACAACTGGCAGAGATTGGAGACCTGGGAGCAGCAGGGGTTAATGACCTTGGGAGACCTTTACAAGGAGGGAGACATGATCATATTTGACGACCTACGGGCTCGATATGACCTGCCAGGAGGTGATTTCTTACAATATACCGCCCTCACGGCAGCCATCAGGAAACACTGGAACATGGGCTTCACAGAGTCTCCTACTTCTATGGGGTGCCAATATGTGGTGATGGCAGCGGGCACCTTTAAGGCGGTGACATGTCTCTATAGACGAATGACACTAGATCCCTTATCCCCCCTGACAGCCCTGAAGCTCAAGTGGGAAACAGACATAGGGGAGGACATTCCGGATACAGCATGAAGTGAAATTGTAGAGAGGGCCTGGAAAAGTACGAGGTTTCAGTTAGTGCACTTTCACATCCTCCACAGAGCATATCTCACACCAGCTCGTTTGCATGAATATTTCCTGACCCAGCCAGCGTCCTGCCCAAGATGCGCAGCAGACAAGGCGGATTTTAACCATATGCTGTGGGACTGCCCATTTTTTGATATCTTTTGGGAGGAGGTGACAACCTTACTGGCAGATCTTACTGACAGGGACTTAAACCCCTCCATCGCGCACTGTATTCTGCATTGGTTTCCCCACACCTCAAAGAACAAAATCACTAGTAAATGTATTGATTTGTGTTTCCTATTAGCCAAAAGAACCATCACTACTCATTGGAAAGTGAAAAAGGGCCCTAGAATAGCTGAGTGGAAAGCAGAATTCCAAAAGTGGGCTGAGTGTGAGGGGTTAATTTGGTTACAAATTGCACATCGTACAGGCAGCGAGAAGGCACTGGAGAGGGCGAGAGCTTGGGAGAGGCTAGTTATGGGTCTCAAGGCCCCTGAGGACGAAGCGGAGGATGCCATTGCGGACGGCCCGAGGCAGCCATAGTTTAACATATAGTCAGATTTGAACCCACCTTATCTTGTCTGTCCACAACGGCAGTCGGCCGTTGGGAGGGATGCATGACCCCATGGAGATTTCACTTGTCCCGATGAACTAAACACTTGTGGCACTAGCTCTCCGGAGCTGTAGTGGATGGCCCTTACGTGACACGCCTGGGGGGATGGTGAGGGAGGGGGGTGGATGGGGATATTTGGAGTTGGGGTCAGAGATAGTTTGGTATAGTCAGTAGAAATGCATTCAAACATGAACCACGCCATGACCGGAAGGACGAGAAGACTGAAGAGCCGGTCAAGGGAAGACCTGGCTTGGCAGTTCGGGCTAGACTTTTCCCATGAGGCACAGGGTCAAGACTGATTTGCATATAGCTGGGTCTGAACTAGGGTGGCGAAATGAGCTAAAGAACAATGATAGATTCAACCCAGATCTGTGACTGGGGATGAGTGTCTGAAAAGTTTCAGCGCTCCATCCATCATCTCCTTGTGTTTGCTTTCTTTGCCCTAAGTTGGCAGGGTATGCCCAGACATGGGTCCTTTGCTCACTTTCCCACTGGATTCAAGCTAGCCTGGCTGATGAGGGGTGTTACCCTGAAACCTGTCCCAGGATGCTTGTTTCCAGTCCTGGGAAGACCCGGCTTGGCAGTTCGGGCTGGATTGCTCTCATGAGGCACAGGGCCAATACTGATTTGCACATAGCTAGGTCTGAACTGGGGTGGCGAAGTGTGCTAAAGAACGATGATGGATTCAACCCAGATAAGTGACGGGGGTGAGTGTCTGAAAGGTTTCAGCAGTCCGTCCATCACCTCCTTGTGTTTGCTTTCTTCGCCCTAAGTTGGCAGCCTTACCCAGACGTGGGTCCCTTACTCACTTCGCTACTGGATTCAAGCTAGCCTGGCTAATGATGGGAGTTACCCCTATCCGGTCACAGGATGCTTGTTTCCGGTCCAGGGAAGACCTGGCTTGGCAGTTGGGGCTGGACTGTTCCCATGAGACACAGGGTCAAGACTGATTTACATATAGCTGGGTTTGAACTGGGTTAGCGAAGTGATCTAAAGAACAATTATGGATTCAACAGAGATCTGTGACTGGGGATGAATGTCTGAAAGGTTTCAGTGCTCCGTCCATCATCTCCTTAATCTAACAGTGATGTGCAGGGTCCGGCACCGTCTTGAAGTTCTTTTTGAACATGCAGTCTAATTTAATATTAGCAGGAATGTATTTCAACAGATGTGGATCACAACATCATCTTTTGTATTTGCCCTCCCATCGTATGCATTAAAATAACATTTGGTACATTTTCAGTTTATATGTTCTGTTGATGCACATTCTTGGCTGTAGGTGTAGCCCATGTGATTTAGGACCTTATTATAAATTTGGCAGTCTGACCGCCAAAGAACCATGTCCGCGACTGCTAGGAGACTGCTGTGCCTGTGGCCTTCCACTGTATTACTAGTTTCCTGAGGGGCCGCAGGGTGACTGTGGTGGTCTTGAAGCAGCGGGCAATGAATTTCTATAAATAGCGATACCTGTGTGTACATTCTGACTGCATAAGTGTCAAATGCACACATATGCATGTTATATGTGGTACAATACCCATTGCAGGAGTCCGAACCATATGTGGAAAGTCTCTTTAATATGTACGTGGTCCCAAAGCACTTACCTGTATCTCGCCGAAGATGGGGTTGTATTCCTCAGGGTGAAGATGCTCCTGTCTAGGGCGCACCTGAAGAAAGAGATCCATATCGAAATCTGCTGGGAAGAACTGGATAGGGTTAAGTATGCACCCCAAATCCTTTGTTTCCGCTGACAGCTCGTCAGGAAGTCAACTCATAATACGGATGGCGGTGTTACACCTCTGTCCTGCCCAATGGAATGGAGGCTGTCTTCCCCCGACCGAGACCCTGGCGGTCGGCAGTGTGCTGGTGGTGCTCATGGTCCAGCCGTGGTCTTCGCAAAGCCAATCTGCTCAATTCATGATATGATGGACGTCTCACCACCATCGGACCGCCACAGCAGGGACGGTGGTACGCGGACTGCCGAACTCGTAATAAGGCCCTTGGTAGCTGCTTTCATTTCTGCAAGGTTATGTAGTTTGCTGCCTCTCTCATTGTATCTGAAAGTAGTGTAATAGTATATATACTTACAATAAAGTTTTTATGTTTGTTACTTACATATAAAATAGTGCAACTACTTCTATTTTGTGGAGCTGCATGTGTGCTCTTTTCAAATGGTTCACACTGTTTTGCAGCTTTTCTGCTGTTGGGGTTGTATTAATGTCAAAAAGGTGCTTACTTTTAAGTTGAATTTAAAAAAATGCTAATTTCATTTTAAATGTTAATTTGTTGATAATTTGTAGAGTTAGCAGCCGTGTTGCTGGAACGTTGTGGGAACATCCCCCTGGCACTCCCAGGTTCCTGATGTATAGTGGCTATGTTGGAAGGGTTTAAGAACTCCCAAGAGTGTGATCGTCAAAGCAAGGACCTCCTACGGACCAGCTGCAGTGCAGGTGGCGAGTGTGGTAGTGATCTTCTATCATTTTTCTTTGCCAGACTCGGGAGTCGCTGTCAGTCCCCTTAGCATAGCATTGTGTAATTCCTCCTGCTGATCAGTTGGGGGGACTATTTGGACTATTGGGCCTGTACACGAGGACAAGCAGGGGACGCGGGGGAAAGGAACTGCACTTTTTGGTGTTTGATCTGCTTTAGCCTATCGGACACAGGGGCTCCTATGGGGAACGACTTTGTACTTGTAGCTTGTGATTAGGTGGGGTAGTGCTTCCTCTGTGGCTCACTCATGGGAATGAGGAAAGCTCCCGCCCCGCAAAGGTACCTTCGCCACCCCCTCCACCGCGAGTCACAACTATTGAAGTATTTCTACCCTGAACTGTTTCAGTGCTGTCTAAAAAAATTGACGTGACGGAAAGAAGGCTATAACTATCTAGTGGCAGTCTACCTCAGCCTTTATCTGAGTATCCCATGTCCTCAGAGCACCCAAGGAGAGATGAAGGGACATGAGCCCAAGTGGTTGGGGAGAGGGTGTTGAAGGGGAGCCATGGGGGTTCCTGGAAGCTAGAAGGTTGACATCGGAGGGGGCTACAGGAGCCCAAGCTCCTGACTCATTCTCCCCATGTCCCATAAGTCTAAGTTAAACACTGAGGAGAAGGGGGTGCATGCAGTATCTGAGAGCATTGGGACCTGTAAGGTCTCCCCATCCAACTCTAATTTATATTGATCTGAAGAGAAGGCCCCCTCCAGTAAGGAACTAATCTCAAAGCTCAGGGCCGTTCTAAACCCAAAACTTGAACCAATGTCTATGTTAAGTGACATCAAGAATAGAGTGTCTGTTTTGGGTCACATCAATGGTGGGAGGGACTAGCAGGTAAGATAGCCCACCCCCCCAGCCAGTGGTCTCCACAGCTCTTGCCTGGGAGGATAGTACCACCACTTTCCAGGGTACATCTGAAATCACTGTAGGTCTTACCAGGCCACGGAGGGATCATATGTGCTCCTCCATGACACCCATGTCCCAAGTTGTACCTACAACAGAGAGTACCCATAGAACCACAGCCTCACCCCACCATTTGAGCATCATGGACACATTGAATTTACCACCAGAGGCCACCCCATATGTTGTGGTTCTGGGGAACATCCCACCTCGATCAAACTGTGCACCTGAGCCCCTCCAGGAGTTCAAAATTAAGTCGCATGTTGGCTGCATCTGTATGCCCACATAGACATGGGGATTGCAGACTCATTTCCTATGGTTAGAGAGTTAGCTGGGTGGGTGCAGATTACAAAAACTCGGTA
The DNA here is from genome assembly GCF_964204655.1 of Triturus cristatus. NCBI lineage: Eukaryota > Metazoa > Chordata > Amphibia > Caudata > Salamandridae > Triturus > Triturus cristatus. Next base: position 567,003,587 of record NC_140590.1, read on the forward strand.
GGGGACTGAGTAGTGGTAAACTTCAACAGACCCTCGGTTGTGGCATATGTTCTGGCTGCGGTACTCAACCACAGGTTTCCTGACTCACGGGGCATCATAGAGCTCTCCCTGGGGTTCTTTTTTAACCAAAGAAGAATTGTCATACCAGTGTGACCCTTCGTTGGCAAACACCGAGCTATTATGGTAGCACCCGCCAGTCCATCGGGTAGCCTCCGTTGCTGAACCTTCAGAATCGATTTGCTCCCTTGAGTAGTCTTGAGATGCGTGACTAACTGGAAGCTACTGTTCTTCCCTCTTTACACCCTCAGTATACTACCTCATCAGTGGTCCCCTCCAAGTACATTGAGCCCCCCTCTCCACCCACCTAGTCCATCACCTCCACAATGGTCACCTTACCCACTATTTCAAAGGGCTTAAAGTTATTGTTCTGGAATTTTGCAAGGCTCTCAGCCAAGTTTCCCGACCCAAATTGAGTGGAGTTTGTTAAAACTTTTCAGATCATCTGTTTGCAGAAAATGTGGGAAGTGAAGAATGCCTTTTTTATGGAAGGCTGCAAGACTTAATTTACACCAGCAGTGCCCTTGGTGGCAGGGAGGGCAAGTGGAGTTTGATTACGTTTGTGGCAGTGGAGTTGAACGGGCATGTTGTGGATCTGATGTGGGATATGAGGACATTGCAGGGGTTAAAGTTATCTGTTCTGAGAACCCCCTATCCTGTTGGTGAACTTTTACAAAGCCAGAGGTGGGTCTGATGGGGTATCTAGCATACAACACTTAAGCTCAACCCTAAACTCGAGGGTGGCCCATGGGGTGGGGGTGGAACTGTAGCTGACATTCTTATCAGGGTTTTAACTGCCCCTTATGTGATTGCCCTTTAATGATTTAAGCCAAAATTCCCATGTGTATGGTGTCAGAGGGGCTTCAGTTTGTTCATTCCAATGGATGTGTGGAGTTGGGTGCAATCATACAGAATCCCATAACCAGGCGTTTGACCTGGACAAGCTGGTTACCGCTCCTAACCCAATTATCATACCAACATTTAAGGGGAGGAGCTGCTCCTCTATAATCAAATTTATTTTAGTGTCTACACCATTAATTTTGAGTATTGCCTTCTTTAATATCATTCAGTGTTTTTAGCGATCATAATCCCCTTGCCTTAGTACTTGAGGGTTTCATGGTCCCTACTTTCTCACAGTTGGAGGCTCCTAGCAAGCGCTCCCTTGCTGACCATGGCAGGCAACTACAATACCCAGGGGAACCCGGGGCATCTCATTGCATCTCTCTTAACTAACATGGCCCAAGAGATATCCATCTGTTTGGATGCAGATGCCCTGGAGAAAGATGTCCTGCAAGCATTCAAGGGCTTCACGGGCAAAGTTAAGGAAATATTGTCCGTACCCTCTACACGCCTGTGGGGGTGGAGGGGGGAACACAAAATGGTTTGGTGGGGCTAGCTCCAAGTGTAACTGGCAGTTGAAAGAGGCCGTAATGCTGGTCCCCAAAGACAGGAACCTAGTGGTAGCCCATACGTAGGGCTTCAGGAAGGCACTACCCAACCGTAAACACACTTTGAAGTGGCGGCTGGCATATAAGGAGTGCGGGGAACAAAAATAAAAGAACTAAATAATATATTTATTTTTTTAAATAATCCCACTTACCTTCCTGGCCCGAAGTCCTCCTCCTCCTCCTCGCTCTGGTCTTCTCCAAGCAGGCAGGTAGGCTCCAGGAAACTGCAGTAACCAATCCTAGAATTGCAACACCTGGATTGGAGGGAGCGGCCTATCTCGCTACTTCCAAGGACACTGGAGCCCTGTGCTATCTCTGGGTTAGGGAAGTTTAAAATGTGCATGTCTGGCTGGCCGTCGCAAGACTGCTGACCAAGAAGACATGCGCACTTTAAACTTAAAGTGCTCTGCCCATCACTGCTTTCTGTGGCTGCCTGACTGACAGCAGTAGTAATCAGAAAGCCAAGCACTCCGTCCTGACGCTCGGCTCGGGACAGAGCTTTAAAAAATAAAATTGTAATAAATTAACTTTTATTATCATTTTATTTTTCCATCTCGGGGCAATTTTTTAGTTTATTTATTTTATTTATTTATAAAGTTTTATATAGCGTGAACAAGATCCCGAGGGATAACAGAGCGCTTTACAATAGGATGAAAGAGGGGACATGAAAGCAATAAAAGAAAAGAAAAAGAAAATAATACAATAAACAGGTGTAAGCAAACAACGAAGGGGGGTAATAATATGAAGTAATGCAATATCGAACTCCAATTGGGAAAAGGAGATAATACAATAATCAGATGTAAGAGAACAATGAAGGGGGTTAATAATATGCAGTAATGAGGCGCCGTATCAAATGGAATTAAAATGGTAATAGGAACAAAGTCAACGATCAAGTGGGTCTAGTCCTCTTAAGGTAAGAATTTACTCATTAGGAATCTTTTGGCTTCCAATTTGAACGCCGCCGTCGAGGAGAGTCTGCGTACTTCCGGTGGAAGAGAGTTCCATATCTTTGGGGCAGCTCCGGAGAAGGCACGGTGACAAGTTCTCTTTTTGCTAAGGATGAGTGGTTTCAAGAGGAAAGTAGTGGCGCTTCTAGTTGCTCTTCCCCCACAGGATAGCTCAAGTTTTTGCGCAAGATACCTGGGAGTATTGAAGTGAAGGGCTTTGTGCACCAGAACTGCAATTTTTAACTGAATTCATGCTTCATAGGGTAGCCAATTGAGAGATTTTAGTACTGGGGATATGTGCTCATTTCTTTTGGAGCCAGTGACCAATCTAGCCGCGTTTTCAGTGAGGCCCTTAGGGGAGCCAAGGCGTATTTGGGAAGGCCACAGAGGGTAGCACTGCCATAGTCTAGTCTCGGCAGGACAAGCGCTTGGACCACCTGCTTGAAATCATTTTGTAGTGGGAAAGGTTTGATATTTCTCATCAAGTGGTTGGCTCCCTTAGATACATTGTTGAAGTGACTTTTCATATTCAGGTGGTTGTCCATGGTGACTCTGAGAGATTTGGCTGAGTCTATGATGAACGGAGTGCAGTTGAAAGCGGTGAGGTGAGTCAGCCAGAGATTTAGGTTGGGGATATGGTTCCGAGGGGACATGAGCAGGAATTCTGTTTTGGAGGTGTTGAGCAGGAGATGGTTCTTGGTTAACCAATTTTGCGTGGACGTTAGGATAGTGTTGAGTGAGATGATGTTTTCCAGGGATGAGATTTTCAAATAGAGTTGTGTATCATCAGCATACATATGGAAGAGAATGTTTGTGGAATTTAGAGAGTTAACAAGAGGTTCCAAGAAAAGGTTGAAGAGGATAGGAGAAAGGGCAGCCCCTTGGGGGACCCTCATAATTACTGGAGAGGGCTGGAAAAGAGAGTGATTTGCCTTGACTCTTTGTGATCTGTGATGAAGGAAGGATGAGAACCATTGCAGCACCAGATCCAAGAAACCCATTCTGTTTTGCAGGATTGATAGGAGGTTGTCATGATTGACCATGCCAAATGCTGAGGAAAGGTCAAGGAGGATCAGGAGACAGGAATCGTTTTGGTCAAGCATTTTCAGAATGTCTGAAGAATTATGTGGATGTCTTTATCACTGAATGGGGTAAAGGTGTCCCATGACGCGTTATTCTTGGTGTTCTTGAAGGCCGAGTTGCATTTTTCAAAGTAATCAAGGGGTGAGGCGGCACTAGTGGGGGGTAATGGAGTATTCTTAGAGGCGATGTCAGTGGAGATGAGTCTTGACTTCTCCTTGAAGAAAGCATCAAATTCTTCTGAGAGGTTTGGACCTGCGACTGATTGCTGTTTGACCAAGTCGAAAAGTTTCTTAGGGCGGTTTGCCGCTTGGTCAAGTTTTAGTCTGAAATAGTCAGCCTCAGCTCTCTTGATTTGTTTATTGTAGAGGCTCCTGGAGTCTCTCAGGAGTTTTAGCTGGTCCGGTGAGGGTTTGGATCGCCAGGAGAGTTTGACTGCCCTAAGGTTGCAGCGTTCCGAGTTTAGGTTTTCATTAAACCACGGTTTGGAAATTTTTGATGAGGTATTTTTGAGTTGGAGTGGTGCAATGTCATCCATGATGTTGGTGATGGTTGAATTCTAGGCGTCAATGAGTGATTGCACCTCGACCAGGTCAGCTTGGGAGGAGAGGGCAGATCTACAGTGGGTAACTAGATTGTCATGGTTTATTGATCTGAGGTCCCTTTTCCACATCTTTGATTTCAGTGGTTGAGCCTTCTTCATCGCCACCTCTCTGTTAATATAAAAGAGGATGCTGTGGTGGTCAAACCAATCACACGGGGTTATCGAGTCTAAGGTGATGGTCTGTTCTTTTGATATGATGAGGTCAAGAGTTGCTCCTTTAATGTGAGTTGGTTGGTAACAGTGTTGGGTCAATTCTTGATCATTTAGAAATGATTTAAGGCAAGTTACCGCGGGGTCGTTGGGGTTAGACCAGTGCAGGTTGAAATCACCAAGAAAGATTTGTGAAACGGCTGAGTCAACATTGCTAGAGATGATTTTCATTAATTGCTCAATTAAGGGGATATTGTCTCCCGGGGGGGTGGTAAAAGATGTGTAATTTGCAAATCGGTAGGTTGTCACTTGAGATGCTGAGGCAAATGTATTCACAGGAACAAGGGAAGGAGGACTTCAAGTGAGAAATCGAGAGTGTATTCCTGTGAATACAGGCTAGGCCCCCACCCAAATTCAGAACTCTGTCTAGCCTGATTATCATGAGTGGTAGGAACTAGGAGGTCTAAGCTAGGAGTGGAAGCGGGATTAAGCCAAGTTTCGGTGAGGATGATAACATCTAAGTCATTGTGTTGAATGAGGTTGAAGATATCTGAGGCATGTTTACTGGCTGATCTGCAGTTTAGTAGTATACATTTGAGACGTAATGGGTTGGGGGGGGGGGGGGGAGAGACAGGGTAACCTTCACCCTGGTGAGGTTATTAGTGTTGCTGCATCTCAGATTGCGGGGAGGTTCTCTATTCGGGTTGGAAACGATGGAAAGTATTTGCCTCGGGGGAGTCATGTTAGATTTGGACCATGTAGAGCCGTAGTTGTGACGGTCATGGAGATCAGTGGACGCCGGGTGGGTCTCACTTCTTCTGGGGCTGGGTGGGGAATTTGGAGAGGAAAAAGGTTTTGAAATGGAGGGGGCTAACGACTGACCCTGTGCTCACAGTCACAAGTGGGGGCTATGGGCCAATTTGTGGAGGAGAAAGGGAAAAGATAATTTGAGAGTGTTTTCAGACCGTGTAACTCCGAAGTGAGAAGGAGCAGCTGTAGAGATATATCATCTAGGCGCGCAGCCAAGTCTGAGTGTTGGGTAAGGGGTGGAGAGTTGGGCTACACTCCTCCGCCCTTACGGAGGAGCCGCCCCTGACACTCTGCAGTAACTAGTCTGCTAGGAGCCAATCCAGGCAAGCGAGATGGGTGATAGTTCTCTTTTTTGGAAGGAAGTGAATAGGCCTTGGTTTTCAGGAGGGGGTAGTCCCATGATATGTACTCACATCTCAGAACAACAATGGGTAGATCATTTTTCAGGGGTTTATAATTTCAGGGAGGTGGCAGAGGGAGGGGCCAGTGTACCCAGAGAGTTGTGGCTGACCCCTGGTTTTCACCCAGGTGGAAGTAACTAAGGGTATAAACGCACTCACCAAGAATAAGGCCTGAGCCCTGATGGAACCCTGCCGGACCTCTGAAGGACGATGACGAGCTGTGTGGCCCTCTTTTGACGCAGGTCTTGAATGCAGCAGCATGATGTGGGGCTCCGGCCTCTTTGTCAACGGTGGTAATCATGCCTGTGTTCAAGGGTGACAAAGACAACCGCCAATGTCACTGCCCCATCTCTCTGATTTATGCAATAGTAAAGGTCCTTGGAAGGGTCATATTAAATAGGCTGATGGCTTGGTCCAATGCTAACAATATTTTTACAGATGTCCAATATGGTTTTCGATCAGGGAGGTCCATATCTGACCAATACTTGAAACTCTAATTAATTTTAAACAAGTATACGCTAGCCCACCCGGAATCCCTTCATTTGGTATTCATGGACCTCACGTCATCATTCGACAGGGTCAATCGTGCTAAACTATGGGCCTTGTTCCTTCAGTTGGGGGTGGAGGCTAACATAGTGGCTTTGCTGGCTTATCTGCATTCTGATACCTCGTCCTGTGTGCATTTTCGCACTGCGCTGCTTGCACTTGGCCATTTCCAACTAGCAAGGGAGGGAGGCAGGCGTGCATCCTTGCTCCATTCTTATTTACCCTATATGTAAATAGGCTTGAGCAAGCACTTCTTTCAACCCAGGCTGATTGCCCCAGGGTAGGTTTGAGGCTGCTCTCGGTATTGTTATATGCCGACGATGCGGTCCTAATGGCCTGTACGGCCTGGGGCTGCAGCTTCTCCTGGATACATGTGTCACTTTTATGTGTAGCCTGGACCTGGATGTAAATTTTTCCAAATCCTATGTCATGGTAGTTGGTCCACGTTGTACTAGATCCAAGACCTTTATGGTTTACGACCATATCCCAGGTAAAGTCACAGCCTTTTCCTATTTAGGAGTGCTATTTGATGCTAAGATCAACTGGCACCCTCTGCTGGAGAGGGAGAGAGCTGAGCTTGTGAAATCCACTGGGACCACTGTTAGCTTTGCCCGTAGGTTTGGTTCCCGGTCCCCGCAAGTCCTGCTTAAGATCTATAATACCAAGAGCATGTCTCAGACCCGGTATGGTAGCGAGATCTGGGAGCACATGAAGACTAATGTAATTCAAGCGGCTGAAAACAAATTCGTACATCGACATGTCCAGGTCCTGCAATGCACTCCCACTTTTATAGTCCACGCTGAACTCAGAAACAGGTTCTTTGCTGAACACAGTCACTCTAAGCCCCCTGCTCTGCTGGATAAAAGTCTGGACCAGGGAGCACCTTAAGCTTAACAGAGAGATCCTCTCGGATTATTTGTCCTTGGATGGTGCATGTAAAATCTCTTCGTTAGCACGTCAAGGCAGAATGTTCTGCTTTCGGAAGAGCGGATGCTTACCTGACCCTGGATCTACTATGCATAAAAGAATTGAATTTTAAGGAGACATCCCTAATGAGAGAAGGGGCTGAATTGATGAAACCTCTGGTGAGGGGACATCTGCTTCTCAAGTCTGTACAGGGTATGGAGCATTACTTAGCTCAAGTCTCTAATAGGTGAGACCAGTTTATTTTGGCCAAGTTTCAATCTCACCAATTACATCATCCTCTGGCCACACCTGGCAGATGAGTTCACTCCGGTAACAGGATGCCCTGAGACTGCGACCATAGGTCACCTATGGACACCTTACATTTTGTTAAGTTCTGTCATTATTACAGTTGGCCCAGAAAGCAGTTTTTGATGCCACTGCACTGTTGAAGACTCTAAATTCTAGTCAAGTCCGTCCTGCTCTTATGTATTTACAACTGCTCCCGAATTGACATGTGATCAGTTTTTTAAGAGCAGCTTTGGTGTCTAGGCGCTCAAGACCTAACTAAGTAGTCTATTAATTGGTAACCTGGGTCCCTCGTGTTTTAGCCGGTTTTTACTGTATTTTGGTTTTATGCGATATCTAATGCCGTTGTGTTTTATTTCTACGTTTTAAAGGATATTTATTGTGTTCTTTTATGGTTGCTGTGAAAAACCGAATAAAGGTTTTATTTATTGATTGAATTGTATAATATCACTTACATCGTTCACGGCAACATCATCAGGGCATACGTCTTTAAGTCTTTCTTTGTCTAGCTTTAGAAATTATAAATGCAATAAATGCTACTCAAAGTAATCGGTGTTGTAAATTGAAACACAGGATTTTTCGATGTTAAAGATTCTTTCTGTAGTCCACTGCACACGATGAGTCTGTGGATGGCTGGGTTCCTACTTTGGCCCTTGGTGTCAAGTCTGACCTGGCTCGATTCTCCCTATGAATTGTGTCTCCTTGTCATAACTTTCCACACATACCTCTTGTTGCAGCACAAAGATGGCACACACGTGTAAGTGAGCTTCCCTCATAGGAAATAATAACCTGATTTCACCACTTCGTTCAAGTGGAGAACATTCCGCTCACTGAGCTATCCTTCTGCCGTGCGGACTGCCGTGCTTCTACGTACCTGGGTGGTGACGAAGACGAAGGCAATATATAAAACTCGCAACAAATAAATACCCGCAATCAAATAAATGGTTTTAAACTTTAGTTATTGGACGAAACTGGATTACAAGTGGCCCTGTATTTCTATGCACATATCTACCTGCCAAAAGCAGATGGAAGTATGGCCGGAAAACAATCAGAAAACGGTGCAGTGACCCCGATTTCCCACGTTACCGCGGATTCAGTTGTGACAGCTCGTAACGTAAGGCCCAGGGCCTGGTAGAAGAAGTACGACATTACTGCCCGGTATCGGTAATTACTAATTCCACGTGAGGTACCACCATGCATCGAGCCGGGAACCAGTCGTAGGGAAGCCCTTAGTGGAGAGGTATTTAAGGGCGGTGCGCACATTACTTGAATGTGGGGCAGTCATGGGACCTGCTCGTGGAAGGAACCCGAATGTGCAGGGGCAGCAGTCCGCTTCCTAAACTCAGACTGTGGTCTGCGCTCAAGGTCTGGCCAAATGACATTTTTCCCAGTCTTTAATTAGACGCGTCTTTTTTTCGGATGCAAATGGCGAGTCTGGCGCCGGCAGCGCCAAGGAGTTTCTGCGCCCTTGAACCAGGTACGATCGGGCACGGAGATACCGACTCCGATGCCGACAGCGGCCCGAGACGCGTCCTGCTTTCCGGCTCAGAGTGTTCACAGTGAGAGGATTCGAAGGAAAGGCGGGGGCGCGCGGCGTGGCCCAGACCGAGGCGGCGAGCAAGGGCGTCTGGGGCAGAGGGACCTATCCTCGCCTGAAAGCTAATACCCAAAAGGAATTTGCGCGTCTACCACCCGCACTCTATTTTTGACAAATTCGAATATACTTAATATGTGGGCGTTCTTATGACAAAAGACGTGCCCCATTTATTCTTCATGGTGACAGCAGCAAGTGTGGCCTCGCACCAGTAATGCCGCGTGCGTGTTGTTTTGGCCTGGCTTCACTTTGAGAGGTGTCGGTGGTGTTTGAGCGACTGGTGGCTGTGACTGGGCTCAGTGCTGGTTCATGCTCGGCGGCGAAGCCCCAGAGCAATGGGGGCTGGGGGGCAGTCGAGCACGGCAAGGGCTGCCTCCCGGGCAGATTTGGAGGGGGGGGAGTGGCCGACGAGCGGCCATTAATAGCCCAATTGTATCCCAATTTTGGTAAAGATAGCCCAAGGGTATATAGGCAATTTTCGCGCCTCCCCAGGCACCATTTTAGGCTTGGTGACCTGGTGGCTGGGAGCGCTGGTTTAGCTTAGGTTTTTTGTCAGGCCTAGGGTAGTATTGTAGCTTTTGGATTTTATGATGGCTGGGGATGATCATCGTGTGATTGAAGCCCTGAGGCGTCTCGAGGAGGCAGGGAGAATGGATTTGTTGGCACCCGAGGCGTGGTTGGCCCCACGCCCGGTGAGGCGCGCGTCGGCCGGGGTGGCAGCCGCGGTCGCGGCTTGCTCGCCCCCCCGGAAAGCGGGTGCGGGTAAGGTGAGTGCTGGAGGCCGCGCATATGTCAGGAGCGCGGCCCCTGCTGTCCCAGCAATATCGGGTGGTGTCGCGGGAGGGGCGGGAGTTGGGGCGGCCGGTAGCGGCTTTAGGTGGGGCAGAGTGGTGCAGCAGGGGAGCACGTCTCGCGTCTCCCCGCCGGGTACTGTTTTCGTTGGGGGCCGCTCGGATGTCAGAGGAGCGGCCCCGGCGGTGCCTGCGGCGGGTCTGGTGCAGGGTGGGGGCCGCTCGGATGCTAGCAGAGCGGCCCCTGCTGTTTAACGCGGAGAGGCACAGCAGAGCAGTGCGCTGCTCGAGCGCGCTGCCGGATCTGCGGGGCGGAGGCGGGGGGGAAGGGGAAGGCCTCGGGAGAATTAGTGGAGCCGGGACAGAGAACTCGGAGGGGGAGCGCGTCACGTGGCTCCCCCCCAGGTCCCAAGCTGAAAGGGGCCGCTCATATCAGAGGAGAGCGGCCCTTAGTTGTAGCAATAGGCAGGGGGCACAGCCTGCAGCTCTGGGTGGGCTGGAGAGCAATGTGAGGGAGGAGCCTTCGCAGGTAGTAGGGACTGGGGGTGATCAAGCTTCTTTGGCTGCTGGGAGAGGGGTTAGGGGGCCCGGTTTGGTTCAGGCTCACGTGGTAGGGGTGGTGGGCCCCGGGGGTCAAGTGGCATTGGGGGTTGGGTCAGGGCAGGAAGGGGGTGGGGTGGAGGGGGCTGAATCCCCGTTACTGATAGAGTCGGAAGGGAGCGAGCGGGACTGGGCGGGCCAGGACATTTTCCCGTCTTGGGAGGAAGGGGTGTCTGGGGCACAGGGGTCTGGGGAGCAAGGGGGGTTTGGTCAGGGGGTTGGGCCTGGGGTGTTGGGGGGAGGGGTCGATGATCACCTGGCGTGTTTAGCTAGTGGGGAGGTGTGTCAGGCAGCGGGGGGGAAGGTGGGGAGGAGGAGGCCGGCTCGTGTTTGCAGAGGGGGTCTGGGGCAGGGTTTTTGGAGTGGAGCGACGGGGAGGGAGAGGTGAGGGGGCCGGGGACGCGGTAGACCTGAGTGCAGTGGGGCGGGCCTGGGTAGCAAGCACTTTGGGCGCAAGTAAGAGGGGTTGGGATGGGAAGCAGAAAAAAGGTAGGCCCAGCACACCAGACCATCCTTTTTTGTTGCAGGTGGTAGACCGGCGTCCTGAGCATCGCGGGGTGCCAGACTTGGTAGGGCTGGGAGCGGCCCAATGGCACCAAGGAGAAGGGAGTGTGGAGCCTCGGGCGACGTACCCAGTACCGGCGGGGGATCCCGGCGTGGCTGGCACAAGTAGGCCTGGGACGGGCTCGCCGGCCCCGACACCCACGGGGTTCCAGCGCCCCGGGGGACAACGCAGACGATGGAGCAACGCTAGAGAGGATTTTGGTTTGGCTCGACGGGTGCATTCTGCGCCACCAGCAGGGAGTGCTGGGGGCGTGAGGCAGGAGGAGTTAGATTAGGAGGAGGATAGTATGGAGGAGGGAGAAGTGCGCGAGGTTGACACAGGAGAGGGGGGGCGAGTAATGTAGTATTTTCCAGGTGTCACGGCGCCCGGCGCTGCCCACGGGTCGGACATCGAGATGGGAGGACAGCTCGGCCCCTCAGCCAGGACGTAGGGTGGACCGGAGGACAGAGTCATTGGTGCCAGGTAAAAGATCTTTGGTTGGGCGTCCGGTGATGGTGTCCGTGGGCGTTGGTGGGGCTGACGGGGACGGGAGGAGGGGGGTAGGTTGAACAGAGGTGCTTACGTGGTGGATGTTGGGGTAGGAACCGAGGATACAGGTAAGGGTGCAGTGGATGGGTCAGGTAAAAAGGTCAAAGACGTGGAAAGCATGACGGACAAGAAGGTGACAAGGGAGATTCAGACAGGGGAAGGGGAGACTAAGTTGGAGAGTAAGGAGGTGAAAATAAAACGGTTGCCATACATGGGGGTTACTAAACCTTTGGGGGCACACCTGATGTTATCCACAAAAGAAAAAATTTGGAAAGGGGAATATGTGGAGATGCTCAAACTCCTCCATAGGGAGGTGAGGGCAAAAGAGGGCTCCAAAGAGGAAGAATTTGAGTCGGCTAAAAGGCCTAAGGTGCCGTTGACGATAGAAAATTGGACGGCGGCTTTTCTCATATACGCTAGTGTATATTGTGAAAAATTCCCGGACAGGTCGGTGGCCATGTTTAAATACATGGACGTCATTAGGAAGGCTCAAATTGCGGGTGGTGGCTACGCCTGGGCGCAGTACGATGAGGAATTCCGGGCACGCATGGCGTGGGACCCGGAGGCAAAATGGGAAGAGCTTGATTCTGATTTATGGCAGCATACGATGGGGCTAGCAGGGTCTGGTAAAACTATTTTTACGGCTAGCGGGCTCCCGCTCGTGTATCGGCCCTTTCGAGGAGGTCCCACCCGTGGGGGGGTGGTGGTAGCAGGCATAGGACAGCTGGGGGCAAAAGGGGCTTACTGGGATTTCAACAAAGGTTTGTGCACCAAGGAGTATTGCCGTTTCCGGCACGAGTGCTCCGGATGTTGCGGAAGACATGCTATGGTTAACTGTTGGGGCGGGCAGGGCTCACAGCAGTGGCAGGCGGGAGGTGTTAAGACAGGGGGTCAGAAGCAGCAGCAAATGGGAGGGGGGCGAGGGTCTAAGGGGTCTGGGCCCAAGGGCTCGCACACCGGTTAATGTGGAGAACTTGTTGGCAACCTTGCAGGGATATCCGGACAGAGAGGCTGCGGAGCGGTTGCGACTGGGGTTTCGGGAGGGTTTCAGACTGGGGTACGAGGGGCCCAGAGTGAGGAGGTGGTCGGACAATCTAAAATCGGCAAGAGAGCACTCTCAGGTAGTGCAAGACAAGCTTGATAAGGAAGTGCGTGAGGGCCGCATGGCGGGTCCCTTTCACGATTGGCCGTTACCTAATTCGATCGTGTCACCCATTGGTGTGGTGCCTAAAAAAGAACAAGGTCAGTTTCGGCTTATTCAGTATTTGTCATGGCCTGAAGGAGGTTCAGTGAATGATTTCATTGACGAGCAGGAGGCCGCTGTGTCGTATTCATCTGTTGACATAGCCATGTGACTGGTAGTGACCGCGGGCGCAACAGCAAGGATGGCAAAGTGCGACATAAAGTCGGCTTTCCGGCTGCTTCCAGTTCACCCGGATGACTGGGATCTTTTGGGCATCCTGTTTGGCGGTCACTGGTACATGGACAAAGCGTTGCCGATGGGCTGCTCCATGTCATGCGTACTTTTTGAGTGTTTCAGCACGTTCCTACAATGGTTGTTTATGGAACGGACGGGTCACCAAGGGGTTACGCACTACCAGGATGGCTTCTTTTTTGTAGGCACCTCAGGCTCCACGGACTGCCAGACAGCTCTGGACAGTTTCAATGAGATCATGAGGGAACTAGGCATGCCGTTGGCACCTGAGAAGACGATAGGACCCAGCACGGCCCTTTCATTTTTGGGAATTGAATTGGATTCACGGTTGATGGAAGCACGCCTTCCTGTAGATAACAAGCAGCAAATGTTGGGGCTGCTGGAAACCATGTTGGCAAAACAAAAGGTCACGGTAAAGAACATACAAGTGCTGCTGGGTCACCTCAATTTTGCCTGTCGAGTGGTCAGAGTAGGGCGGACTTTTTGTAGGCGACTGTGTAGGGCACTGGCGGGGCAGAGGCCTCCGAATCATCACGTACGACTGTCAGCGGGAGTGCGGGAGGACTTGAGGATATGGCAGTTTTTCTTGCGACATTTCAATGGCATTCCTTTGATGAGGGAGGCGGACATGCTGTGGGATGTTCAAATTTTTTCGGATGCGGCAGGGAATACTGGATTTGGTTTGTACTAGCAAGGGAGGTGGTGTGCCGAGCAGTGGCCTGAGGAGTGGTTGGACGTGGGAAGGAGCATTGCTTTCTTAGAAATTTTCCCTCTGGTGGTTGCAATCACACTTTGGGGGGAACTCTTGGCGCACAAGAAAGTCACTTTCCGAATTGATAATATGGCAGTGGTGTATATTGTAAATAGCCAGTCTGCCCGAGATGAGCAGGTTCTGAAGTTGTTGAGGGTTTTCGTGCTGGGTTGTTTGAAGCATGATATTGCTTTTCGCGCGGTGCATGTGCCAGGGGTGGACAATGACATTGCGGATGCTTTGTCTCATTCGCAGTGGGGGAGATTCCGTGGGGTCGCCAACGATGCGGACAGGACCCCGACCAGTATGCCACTTCAGCTGTGGTACGTAGGCAACACAGGATGTTGCAACTGGTTTTAGGTTCACTAGCCCCCTCAACGAAAGTCGCGTATCGGTCAGCTTGGGAGGAGCTCTTACGTTCTGGTGCACGGCGGCGGCCCTCGTTAGCGGCGAGGCAGGAAGATGCTATTCAGTTTATCTTGAACTTGGTGGAAAAGGGTCTTACAAAGGTGACTATAGCGGGCAAGCTAGCGGGAATTGCGTTAATCAGGAAGCTATTGTGGGGTTATGCCCCCTCCTCCGGGGAACTTGGGGCACGCATTTTGGAAGGTTGGGCGCGGGAATGTGGGTGCGCATCACGGATGCGGAATCCTTTGTCATGTGAGCTGTTGCAAGGGGTGATTGGGGTTTTACCTGGTTTTTGTTATGACGGGAAGGAGGTGATACTTTTCTCCACGCTGGTGTCCTGGATGTTTTTCGGGGCTTTTCGGGTTCGGAGTTGTTGGGGTTTCTTTGACAAAGGGGCTGGTTCTGCAGATTTGTCCTTTTCAGTGGGGTTTGAGGTGGAGGTCATCATCTGGGGCTGTGGGGGGTTTGGTTTTTGGGCATGGGGATGGGCGGGTTGTCAAGGCCTCGCAGCTATTAGCAGTGCTGCGAAAAGCCTTGGCTAGACTAGGGTTTCGTCGGGAAGGATTTTGGGATGTATTCGTTTCGGATTGGGGCAGCTTTAGAATCTCACGCTAGAGGCTGGGAGCGGGGGACATTATGAAGTTGAGCAGGTGGTCTTCGGACTGTTATCAACGTTATGTGCGCAGCGTACCTGGGGGTTATAGCGCGTTTGTACTTCCTTTCCTGTGGTTCATTCACGTTTCTTGTTGCAGGTTCGGTGATGGGTCCCCTTGCCAGGGAGATGTCCATTTGGATTGTCAGCCATTATTTTGTGAAACGGGCGCATTCCCAGGCCCACTCGAGCTATTTTGGGGAAAATTTGGGGTTTAATAAAGATCTGTTTTCTGTGGGTTGGCGTGGCAGGGGTGGTATGCGGTGGAATGAGCTAGTACAAGTGCTCATCCGGATTTTGGTGGCTGGTAGATGCCCAGATGTGCTAGTACTTCACTTAGGCGAAAACGACATGGTCAGGGAGACGGGATTGGCACTTATGCGTTGCATGAAGAGGGACTTGGCTTTGATTAGCTCGTGGTGGGCTGGTTCTTCTATTGTATGGACAGAGTTTGTTCCGCGCAGGGTGTGGAGAGGGGCCGTGAACCCGGGTGCAGTAGATAAGGCCAGGCGTAAGTTGAACACGGAAATGGTGAGGTTATGTCGGCAGACGGGGATTTGCAGGATTGCGCATAAGGATACTAGATATGACACGCCGGAATTCTTTAGGGATGATGGGGTTCATTTATCACGCCTGGGGATGGATCTGTACCTATTGGAATTGAGAGAGGTATTGGCCAGGTTACTGGGTGTTTACAGGCGTTGAGAAGTGAATTGTTCTGGTGGGGTGGGGGGCAGAAAAAGGGGGAGGCGGCGTCCCCGCCTACACTCCCGCCTTTTTTCTGGGTGGCGGGGTGGTTGACAGTTGGCCGGGATTGGCTGGAGTTTTTTGTTATATGTTGGTAGTTTGTGAGCAGGAGCAGGGAAAGGGTAACCAGGTAGGATAAGTTTAGATTAGAGGTTGGTTAGTTACAGTAGCACAAAGGCAGGTAGGGATTAGAGTCAGGGGAGTTTAGGATTTGGAAATGCTACATTGTGTAAGAGTATGGTTATGGAATGTTAGGTTGTATTTCGTGGGGTGGGTGATCTGATGTGGGGATCGTAGGGGTGGGGGGAGGAACAAGGGGTCAGGAAATTCTTGTATAGTGAGGTTCTTAGTTTTGGAAGGCAGTTGCCAAGGGTTGAAATTTGTGATATGCACCTGTTTCAATAAAGCGGCCTTTTTCACACACAGTAAGTGGTCTCGTGTCGGCTTGCTCACCCCCTTTATCTCCCAATAAGTATCAGAAGGAGAAAGCCGGGATAGAAAAGAACCTGAGAGAGTCCGATGTAGGGGCAGTGGGTATATATAGTGGTGGATGCACACGCCATGAGGCGGAATTAAGACTCGACAGCCTTGATGTTCAGCAGCCCCTAGGATGGTCGCGCCGGCTGCGGTCTTCGGAGAAAAACTGTATGGTCCCCTGCACTTATACTTCTAAGAACTGAAGGTTTTTCAAATGCCAAAAAACAGTAATTAGCATAATATTGACATTATAGGAAATTACATCATATTACACAGGAAGTGATATGTGAGCTAGTGCAAATAACAGAAAATACAGGTTGTAAGACACCTCGAATGGTTAATGTTCCAACTACCTAAAAGTGTGACTACAATTGCGTTGAACTAAACCTGTACTTACAAGTCCCAGAATGCAGCACGTTGGTAAATAAGGAGCCAGAACTGGAATCAATGCTCATGTTGGTGCCCATGCCAAGCCACCCAGATGTTACAAATTCAATGTGCGAAAACAATACAGTTATGAAAATTACACATAACCAGTGCGTTATAATCAAAGTCACCACTGACACATTATTCCCTGCAGATCAAAACAGGCACAGACCTGTCTGCTGACAAATGGTTCTCAGGGGTCATTCCACACACAGTTTTTAATTTTATCTTCATTCTTCTCCACAATTCTCCCACCTTCGCCCCAAATAAAAGTGGCCTCTTCTGGCCTTCCCCCATCCCTAACTAGACTCCTGCCCATCAGACTTCGCTGCGGTGATAGAGTAGGGGCTCGCAAAAGGCTCCTGCAGTTTTCTTGCTTCACAGGGGTGACTGTTTCATTGTAGGCCGCTGGTGGTGGTGTGTAGTTCTTGGGCAGTGTCAGGTGTAGAAGCCCCGCCACCATGGCCTCTCATTGGCTGTATACAAGTGTTACTGCAGATGATTGGCTGCTCCAAGTCTCTAAGACAGCCTCTTTGCCCTTATTGGGCTTTTTGGGGGGGATTTTTTAATAGGACAATATTATGGGTTTTAGAGCGCTTTCCAAAAGACGCAGACTGCAGACTGCATTTTTTCGTTTTTTAGGCAAGGGAGTTTAAGTGATTTGCTTAAAATCACAGGCTGTGCTACAAGACCCAGAATTCCACTCTGGCTCCTTATGTTCCATAGTTGTCAGCTCTAGCCATTAGGCCACATATGGCATGTTTTTTTTCCTTCACTGCGCCTAGGCGAGAATTAAGACATTCAGCTTGGGCTTTTTAGAAAAAAGCAGAGTAATGGTGGTTCAAATCGAGAGGTGGTAAGACTGCTGCAAAAGCAGTAGCCTACCACGTAAATTGGCAAGGCTGGCTAGTAAGGTATTGTATTGCCATTTTTACAGAAGTTACTACCCCCTGAAGAAACACCGAAGAGCTGTGGGATGTGTAGCACACAACTCAGTGAAATCACAGTATTAGTAATTTAGTCAAGTATAATACTTTACACAAAGACATGCTGTTTCCTTTCAGTGCCTGAAATTTGTAATATTCTTATAATGCACATTTTTTGTAATATGTGCAAAATTCCATGAGTAGCTGTTTATTTTCATGAACTCAAGCTATCTGGATGCTACACATACTGTTGAGATGGCAAGGCCTCTGCATGGTAATGGACGCGCACCCCTGTCCTGAGTGCCCAACTGTACTGATGTCTGGGGCCCTAATTCTGATTTATGTTGTCATAGGCAAAAATAGATCATGCTTGTGTGGCACGACATAGGTAGGCCCGTAGGCAAACATATATTTTTAGAGGGGTATGGCCGTCAGCTGTGACCAGACATTAAAGCTGTGCGCTATGGGTGAATTCTTTCCCAAATACTGTTTCAACTACTAAATATTGACCCCCAGAATTTCGTAGCAGAAGAATGTTAACTACAGAATATTGAAAGGTAAGTGCATATAAAGAATCATTGATTTACAGTTTCTAACTTCACATCTACAAACCTTGAGGATATATATTGAATAGGTATATATTAAAGTATAGAACCTCTATACTTGTCAGTCAATATTTTGGATTCTATATTCTGTGCAATCGACATTCTGCTTTTCATATTCAGGGTGCACACCGTGTTATTCTATATAAAGGAACGTGTAGAGTTTTTTTAAGGTGCATATTAAAACACTCAATCAACTTTCCACAATCCAACTTTAAATCCAATCAATTCATTGGGATTTAAATACAAGGATGTAAATCTGTAAAGTAGGCTGACTCCTCGTAACTTTGTGTATTGTTTAAACTGTTCAAGCTTTGTGAAATACAAAACTTAAGAAGTTCTTTTTAAAAAAAAAAAAAAACAGCTGGGCTCAGCTCAGAGTCATCAGTCTAACACCTTTTTTCTCAAGTCGTTGACATTTAGCTTCAACACTCAACATTTGTTTGTTGGAGAATGTCCTACCTGGGACATTCTGCATCAGGAAATCATCACACCTTCAAGAACTGAAAGGATAAACCTTACCTCACGTAAAGTTAGTAAACTTCATCTGCTTCGTAAATAGTTTCCTAATTCTGTCAAACTTCGTAACTGACCTTTTAATTAACTCACCACTAATGTAAAATAACTTTGCAGAGTACTTGGAGCATACCCATCAAGAATATTTTGGTAAATTAATGCCGAACAGTGTGTTTTAAATATTTTACCTCTGCAACAATGGTGAAAACTAAATATAATTTAGATGTCATTTTACAGGGGAAGTTGGGAAGGTCCCACAATGAATTTCACCAGAAGGTTGTGATAAAAGAGGGATAGTTCAATCACATTTGATGAAAAGCACCAGTCGTAAATTTTCATTACCTTATAACAGGCTCCGACACTGACATACCCCCCTCATAGTTACAGGCAGCTTGTGCGAAAGGTGTTGTACAAAAGGAGACTTGAATTAGGCCTCGACCAGCAAGACAGATGGGCACGGTAAAAGATAGGTGACTTTGTGAGCTCAGTATGGGGCCACATAAGGTCAGTGGCCTGGCTGATGACACTAGTTCCATCTTCAGTCAGAGGAGCCATAGATGGGTGGGGAGCAGCACTGCCTCTAATGCTCTGAGTGGTGGTGTCATGGTTTGCATTGTGGATCCTGCTCTGCAATAACATGTCGATTTGATGCTGCTTGCATGCTACCTCCCATTCGGATGTACCGAGTACAGAGTCCCCTCTTTCAGAATTATTGACATTCTCCAGTCTTTCACATGCAGTAGACTCCCTACATAGAATCCTCAAGGTGGCACCCTCTATGTTGCTAACATTGCTTGGCCAACCATGCACTTTATGAGTGGTGAATGTAGAAAGCATAGAAGCTTGCCATGTGTACAGTAAATGGAAAATATTTACTTGCAGAGAGATTGTTCAGCATTACTACACGTGCAGATAAAAGCCAAGCATCATTTTATGAAACAGTTTAGAGACTGTCATATTTAAAGGCATGCTAGAAAGCCAAATCACCTTAATAGAACCTGGACTTCTCAGTAAGTAGGTCGTACTTTGCATCAACTATACAAAATAATGTAGACAGGGCTGATATGAATTAAAAAAGGAGTCCGCACTTAAAGAAATAAGAAACAGCATCAGCACTTGTCACCAACAGCATATACTAACAAATAACAAGATGGTGCAATTTGCAAAATGCACTGTGGATCAAGTAACAATTGTTAGACCTTATTAGGACTTAAAAGCCACTATGCAAAGTCATTTTTGGATCTTACACTAAGATCCCTTTTAGAAAATAAAGTGAAAAATTAAGCACTAAAACCACATTAGGCCAGTTGGATTGGCCAAAACATGATATGTAAATTCCTCTTAAAACCTCCAATCACCCTTTCTCCACATGTATCCAGCTCTCATTTTGCCCCTTTAGGCTCTTTCTTACTTTCTCTATTCTCTCACACCTCCTAACGTCTGTCCCCACTGCCTCTCTCAACCCTTTTCCCACTACCCCTTTCTGTTTGCTGCTGCACCTCTCTCCCTATTCTCTTCCTTCCTGCTAGCACTCTTACTTTTTATATTTACTCTCCTTTCTTTCTCTCAATCTTCTATCCTTTCTAGAACCTCTTCTCTCTCTGTCTTCTCTTCTATCTACTCTATACTTCTCAATATTTTTTATTCTCTCTCAAACCCTCTTCTCCATAGAGCACGTTTGGCAAGGAAACTCTCTCTTGGCTTTGCATGGCCATTAGCAGCACCTGCCACCTTTCTTAAGCAATTGTCCTTTTAGCTGTATCCCAGGCCCAGAAGCATACCATCCTGGGTGTCCTCCTGGAACTGAAGAAGTCTCCTAAGATCATAGACAAAAGATGTTAGCGCAATGTGGGCATCCTATCCCTGCATTTTGTTGTCAAGTCTTGTTGGATAAGACATCAGCCTGCATAGATTTGGTGGGTTTTAGGTGCTCTAGGGTAGACAACTACCCTTTGACATCCACCACACCACCTTCACCGTGCAGTGGAATTCAACGGATTGTCCACAGTTCTGGAAAATAAAATGTTTCTAGTAAAAGCACAAGAAACATTTTCTTTTCCAAAATCGGGATTCAAAGGCTACACATGAGTCCTGAGTTAGAGTTTTTGTTTTGGCGTTACTCAGCAAAACTAAATTGAAAGCACACCTAGCTAATAGAATCTGTGGGAATCCATATATATCTTACACAACAGCGATCCTACACTTCTTCCGATAACAATAGTACCCAACTTGTGTGACTGGGCTAACGCCCATGAAAGGTAAGGCTCCCAAAGCCACCTAAGAGAGGAAGAAACAATAAGAATGTGCCTAACAAATTGTCCCATTCTGGTAATGTGGGTAGCTGTGATATTTAGGCCAGGGCTCGGTCGGCACCCAGGGAAACCTGCCAGGTCCAGACATTTCTGCAAGCAAAGCACCTATGTTAGTCTGGGGTGGTGTAGCTTGTGTGGATCCCAATATCTGGACCCAAAAACACCTAACTTTGGCTAAATCACAGATTTTCTTCATACTTCTGTGAAGGAAAATTCCAGAATCTGTGAGGATCCATAAAATTCCTACCACCATCATTCCCTCACTTCTCCCAATAAAAATGCTACTCCAAACGTTCACATGGTATTATGAACTCTGCACATTAATTACATAGGACCACATAACATCAACTTATTTGCTATTACCTTGATGTAAATAAAGATTAAGCAGAATTTCAGAGGAGTCAATAAATATAAAAAAGCAGATTCAATACACAGATCTTAAATTTCAATGTATAAAATCCCCAAAATGTTAGTCGATGTTCTGTGGAGATGTCCAGAGAAATCAATTGTAATACAAACGCTTTTAACCTCAGATACCCGGATTATGGTTTCTAAAATATTTAATTCAAGGAGATGAATAATCTGCACGTTGACCCTGGCAGAGTTGTTCTAGATATTCAGCCATTATTGAAATATAGATAGTCGGTTATAGCAGCCCTTTGTGAAATGTAGGCCATATTCCGTCATTTCAAATGCAAACTACTGCTAGAAATGGAATTTGCAGCCCTCTGCAAAAGGCAGATCAACCTAACAAACTAGCTGGTTTCTGCAAACAAAATAAAGATCTCTAGAGCAGATTCATTATCTCACCAGGCTATATTTGACAACCAGCCAATGCCCTTAGAAAGGCAATAGGCTGGATCAATGCGAGTCAAATGTCAGTCGTACCCGACTTATGGTGACTCTGCCCCAAGCAATAGGCTAAGCAAAGCACTATGCTATATTGCAATCTGGAGACGTACTGATTGGACATTGCTTCTGAATGGTTAGTAGGTTTAGGTAGTGACAACCACTTATATATCAGGAATAGGAAAGGTCATGAAAGTTGCTGTCTTAAGAACATGACTCCATGCCCTGTACAGTTGCGCAATCTTTTCACACAGCAAATTCCTTTTTGACATACAATATGTGAACAGTGAGAAGGAAGTTCAGCTAATACCCATTAAATCCTTGGCATTTCAGCTGTGACTATGAACTAGTGTTGGTACCACCTTTCACTCCATATCCTGAGGCACAACTCTGTTGCGACCCTCAGGGGTTCATATCTGCCTAAACCCCTTACCAAACCTGATGAAATCACTCTACCTCACCTATCACAACTATGCAGATCAGACCCAAACATTTAAAAAATGGATGGTCTAGAAGACCCCTACAATTTAAAACTTGATAACTGCCTTTGGGCATAAACACAGTGATGATGAAAAACTGTCTAAAGCTAAATACCTCAAAGACCGAGATTATGACCTGCGGACAATGTAAAAAACACCAGCCTACCGCCATATGGCCCAGGGAATGTGAGGCACCTAAAAGAATTTGAAGAGGAGTCAAAAACCTAGGAGTAACTATGGATTAAGACCTTTATTTGATACCACATGTAAATAAAGTTAGAGTGCCTTCTACACAATAAAAATATATAGCATTCTCCCATATCTTGGATACCAACAGGAACTGCAAGCCATCCTCACACTTGTGGTCTCCGAACTTGACTATGGCAACATACTATACCCTGGCGCATCTGTATTCATCATATGCAAAATACAACTGATCCAAAATACTGCTGCAGGACATCTTCTCTGCCTTCACCCAAGAGAACACATAACGCCAGCCTTGCAATCACTACATTAGCTACCTATAGCAAGAAGGGCAATGTTCAAGAATACACTATGCACTGTCCACAGATCATCCAAGGAAAATGACCGCTATACCTACAAACTAAATTCAAACAATACAAACAAAACAGGACACTGCACTCCAGGCTACCACCACTTATCATCATACAACATTGCTATAAGAAATCTGTAGGAGTCTCTGCTTTCTCAGTATTAGCCGCCAAGCTGTGAAATTCACTACTGGTGAGCATTCAGAGCATCTAAGTGCACTTCAGAAGGTAGTTGACAACATGGCTATTTCTATGACAATTATACCACCACACATTCTGTCAGCAGACTCCAAAAAGACAATTACACCCTAAAGCTCAATCTTCAGTTTAAAATCTACGGATTGGACATAACCCATCCAGCAAATTACTTTTGATAGGCAGGTAAGTTAAGGAGGGTAGACCTACGATTTCTCTTGGTATTATATAATTATGTAATTTCCTATATAACATTACTAGGCCACACTAGTACTAATACTAAGCAGGTATGGTATTAGTACTAGAACTGAAGGTCCTAAATTTCTATACACTGTGACCGCTTCTTTACATCGCCTAATGACACTCAGATACGGGATGATAGTGTATGTACCAGCAGCTCTCTCCACTTCTCTCTCCCTACAACCTTTCCAGCTCACACCCAGAGCTATACACAAAAGGTCTGATTGGACAACTCACTGCAGTAACCGGCTAAACAGACCTTAATCATAAGAACTACAATAAAAGAACCTGCGCAGCTGTTCAAAGCTACCAGCATACTGAAACACCATAAACTGCACGTCTGTGTCACTCACACCTCATCATCCACCACACTGCTACGTGCTGCATCCCATAACATGATAACGATAACCGCACCTCGTGGTCATCATCCACAACATGGAAACACTTCCCATATAGGATCGCAAAACAAAGATAGCACCATTCCAAATACACACCACCTTAAATGGCGTAGCTTGCAGCCCATGTACAAAAGCGCTTCAGTGACACACAAAGGGGCAGTAAGAGCTTTACAAATGCTGCGATACAATATAATACAATACAATATTTACCACTAGTGGATTACCACGATTTGTTTTGATCCTATTAAAATCTTTGTTTCTATCAGACTTCAGAATTACAAAACAAAGTTTGCTTCATTTGTGTTTTCATAACTGCTGAGTTATGTTGAAATATTTGTACAGTTTACTTACAGGTATTTACATTTGCTGTGTAATAGAAGCACATTGATGCCCTGTAGGTTTTCCTTCCGTACTCCCTATACACAGGGCCATTGGAATTTTGCAATTCTGTAGCTGTGGCGTTTTCCACATAATTATGATTTTTTCAAATTTGCAACTCAATCCTTCATCTGCTGCATAACCTGCAGATTTTACCAAAAACAATTCTTTTTAGCTCAAACTGATCACAATTTAGCACAAACACTGGAACACATGCTGCAGCACAGTAGAAGGTTGTCTGGTCACCTTTCAGTTCCTTTAGCAGTATTTGGGTGTGGAATACATACTAATGAAGTGAAACCTTTGCCTAGACAGTGCTAACGTGTAAAAATGACAAAATAATGAAGTAATGCTAACACAAAATAAGCTGCATTAAGCTGCACAATTTGTGTTTTCTTGCTACATAATTTAATCAACCTTGCAGCATAATGTGGGCCTTGCCTGCTGCATAATTCCAGTAGCCCTACCTTTACCCCAGTGAGATCGTCACATAGTTCACTTTAAAAAACCCTCTAACATTGTAGTTAAAGAAAGCAAAGTAAACAACATCTCCACATTAAAGGAATAAGCAGCAACTTGCCAGAAGACATAGCCTGACATTTAACAGCAAATGTAAACAGGATAAAAAGGCATTTTTATTGCTCAGTCACATTCTGGATTCCAGCATGTATGCATTCAAAGCTGAATGAAGTTTGTTTAGATATACCGAATTTAAACTGAGTTTTTGATAAATACTGTGCCACCTGCCTCGTACATTTGGGGATGGGGGTGGCAAAGATTAAACTGGGCTGGTCTAGTCCTCAAATACCCCCCAGTACCATGGCTACAGCACTGGACATAGGCCTGTCTCACAGATTGTGCTCTTGTTGTACAGGGAGGGGCACCCAAAGTGCTACCCTCATAGTGGTGAGAGGCTACTGCCTTCACCAGATGTTAAGCAGCATGAGCTCAGCGGTGGCAGCATACCATGTAGTGATGAGTAGGAGTGAACAGGTCCTTTTTAACCTGTGTCACTGGAATGAGGCCTACAGCCTCACTCATTTTTAACATTCTGCTACTGTGTGCTTAACTCACCCTTGGCCTACATTGGTTTGGTATGTAGTGCTGCACAGCCCATGAGTTGTGTATGTGTATGTGCATGTGTGAATGGTACAATACAGGGATATTGCAGTACTGCGCAGTATGTGCATGGTGGATGCATATGCCTGTGAATGGTAAAATGCATGAAGGATGTACAGTGTGTGCAGGTTAAATGCATATGATAGCTGTATGTGTAGCTGTGAGTGGTACAATACATAAAGGGTGCCATTTGTGGATGTTAAATGCACATGCTTAATGTATGTGTGTCTGTGAGTTGTACAGTACATGAAGGATAGAGTGCTGTGCAGCGAATGCATATTAAATGTATTTGTGGGATGTATGTGTGCCTCTGACTGGTACAGTACATGGAGGATACATTACTGTGCAGTGTGTATGCTATATACATGCACTGGATGTATGTGTGCCTGTGGATGGTACCATACATAAAGTGCCCTGGATTCCATTTTTTGAGACTCAGGCCTGAATCGTGAAATACATAGAGGAGGTAGAGAAATCTCCCTGACAGATTTTTGTATTGCTGTATGTATACATTCCAGTATCGTGGGTCGGACATACACTGGAGAGGAGAGAGGCAGGCTTACCCTGTACATTTTAAAGGGTGCTCTTTGATTCAGCGAGAGGTCATGAGAAAGGGCCCTGGGCACATTTTAGGGAGGAGAAAGGGCTAATATTAGTGTCATAAAGAGTAGGGCTGGGACCCTAGGCTAAAATTTTGATACATATATCTCTGTGGCTGACATCCAGGTTTGAACTCTAGTCAATCAATCAATCAATCAATAGTTCTTTATTCGGATGTTAAAAACACCATAAAAGCACATGTACACAATACAGAGTCTCATTCATTTTTTTTTTTTTTTAAAAAGCAATTAAATCAATCAGAAAGAACATTTGATAAAGATAAAACAGAATAAAAAAGCCATATCACCTAACAGATACATCACTTCTAAACGGACGCGGTTTAAACCTGATCTTTAGTTAATCTTAGTCTCAGTGCTACTTTGATAAAGTTCAATATACAACACAGAGTCAGTGGGTCAGCTGCCCTTTGTAAAAACAATAATGCTGAATTCGCCTGAGTCAATTTAGCCCTTTTCAGTATATCAATTAAAAAACTTCGCCTGGGTGTGGAGTAATAAGAACAGAAAAATACAAAATGAAGGGTGTCCTGCGGAGACCGATTGTCGCAGCCGCAGGCACCCTTCTGCTCAATCGGTACCATGTACCCTTGTGGGTCCGCCAATAAATAAGGTAAAAGATTGAGCCTAAAACGGGATATTAAAAATCTATCCTGTGCATTATACAATAAACAGAGATAGGGTTCCATTCCCAATGTGCTCTTGATCTGACTGTGCAAATTCACTGACCTCTTGGACCCTTCTTCCATCATTCTGGCTGAGTTCCTTTGGGCCACAAACAGACTTTTTACCATTAGTTTGTCCTGGGCTCTAATCACTGATGGATTGGTGAAAAGTTCTATGTGACCCAGCTTCTCTAAGGTAACCATTACATATTTAAACCAGGGTATCTTCATACATTTCTCTCTTCCTAGACAGTCGCTCAATATTAGTCTACTTAACTTCGCTTCTGTGTTTAACCAAATATTGAGCCACGCCAGGATCGGTCTGAGCTTGACCGTGTCTTCGATGTATGGTCTCCCTAGCTCTCTATGGGCGATGATCGCTGGGGTACTCTGCGGGATTTTAAGTAAGGACCGCAGTATTTTATTTTCCTCCCGCTGTAGTTGTGTGGTGTTAACAAAGCCCCAGACTTCAGCTCCATACAGAACTTTAGAACAACAGATGGAATTATACAAATGCAATACTTGTTCTGGGGACCATCTACCTAGTCTGCGCCCATAGCTGGTCACTGCACCATATGAAGATATCAGTTTCCCACATCTCTCTTCTACCAGGGATGTACATTTTAATCTCTCATCAAACAATATCCCTAGGTAAGAGAAGAGTTGTACACTTTCCAGTGTGTGAGACCCAATTCTGTGTATAAATGTAGTCCAAGATTTTTTCCCTGCCCTCATCACGAATGATTTGCCCAAATTTACTGAGAGGTCTAGGGATCCCATGAACTTCACGAAGCCATCGATTAAAATCTGTAAGCTTTTCGGGGTACGGGCTAACAATACGGCGTCATCAGCGTATAGTAAAACTGGTATTTGGTGCGTTCCAATTCTCGGGCAGTCAGTGTTTAAAGCAATCAGGGTCTGCTCTAGCTTATTAATATAAAGGGAAAATAAAAAGGGCGCAAGAATGCATCCTTGTCTTACCCCGCTTGAGCACCCAAAAGCTTCAGTAAGGCCCCCTTCATTGTTATAGCGTACCCTAGCTGTGGTATCTCTGTGTAGCTCCCTGAAAATGGTGATCCATCCCTGATCGATACCAAGTTGGGTCATCATTAGCCACAATTTCTCCCTATTTACATGATCAAAGGCAGCCGCCAAATCCATGAATCCTAAATAAATGGATTTGTTACTTGTTATGGTATACTTGGCGACTAGCATGTATAAATTAAGACATTGATCACTAGTGGATCTCCCAGATCTAAATCCATATTGAATGTCCGAGACAATATCATTGTCCTCGGTCCATTCAATTAATCGATTAAGGATTACCCTTCCCAAGATCTTTGCGGAGACATCAATGAGAGAAATAGGCCGGTAGCACTGGGGGTTATCCCTATTACCCTTCTTAAAGATGGTAATAATGGTAGCAGTTGACCATGATCGCGGCAGACCAAACATGACTGCTGCATTTATTACCCTGGTCATCAAGGGGGCCCACAACTCCACATTGCTGATAAACAAGTCAGGGGGGACCCCATCGGGGCCTGGAGCCTTATTTTTTGATAGGCCCTCGATTCCTATGGTGATTTCAGCTAGGGTGAACTCAACTTTCTGGGTCTCTAATGTGACATCCTCCACAATGACAGTGGCCGTCTTCTCGTGATTGTACAGACTCTTAAAGTGTGCGACCCACTGCTCCGGGAGGATGTTTGCACTGATTTCGGGTGTGTTGCTTTCATGAAAGCAGGGTTTGTTAATAATACTCCAAAATTTAGAAAGATCCCTAGATTCAGCCGCTTCCCTTAAATCAGCCCACACTTCTCCCTGTAAAACCAATTTCCTTCTTTTTATTGCAGCCTTGTATTTTGCTCTACACTCAGTAACCCTGTTGTTATTCCTGGGCCTTTGTTTTAAACAGCTTTTTAGCTCTCTGAGTGCACGAGAGCAATCATTATCAAACCATTTCGGTTGAATTGGGGTTCTTTTTACAGATCGAGTGGTCAAAAGCTTATCCACCAGGCTGGTGATCTTCCCGAATGCACACAATAATTGAGAACCCTCAATTGCTAAATCAAGACAATCTTCAATTGGTTGTTTCCCTTGGTCAATCAGATCTCTATAGAATGCTACACCCTCAATCTTGGCCCACTTGAGCCGCCTTCCTTGGTCTGTTGCCCTCTCATGAAATCCAACCACTGTGCCTATCTTGGCTACTGCCTGATACTGTAATTTCATTATTAGGGGATTGTGGTCACTGAATGGATTCCACTCTATTCCAACCGCTATGACCATGCGCTTAAGGGATCTAGACACCAAAAAATAGTCAATAATTGACGAACACCCTCTGCCTTTAAAGGTAGGGGGAAGGGAGCCATCACTTCCCATAGCCATCATATCCATGGTATGCTCCATGTTGTGGCTAATCAGGAGTTTGCTCAATTCTCTACCTGCTGTTGTGTGGGCAAAATGAGGCCCCTTAACCGAGGGGCAGCGCGACCAGTCTGGATTTATGGGAACCAGGAAGGAGCATAAGTGGGTATTTAGGTCACCCATAATTATATAATGTGGATACATTACTCCATTTGCTTGTGAGTAATCCTTGCTCAATAAGGTGTCTAATATTCCCACAATATCCTCTTCCTCGTTTGTTTCACCCGGGTTATATATGTTGAGTAGTATCAGGCCAAGACCTTGCCCCTCAAACCTTACGGCCTGTATATTGCGAGATGGGCTTAATATATTTGTCCACTTGCCTTTTATCCTTAAATCCACGTATAGGGATAAACCCCCAATGGCTCTGCCAGATCTTGATTTTAAGGCTGGGGTAAAAAAACATTTAAAGCCCTGTATATGGTAAGGGCTATTTTCGGTTACCCAGGTTTCCTGGAGGCCTATTATCTCGAATTCGGTGATATATTCTCTCCACTCCTGGATATGAAACTTGCTTGCCAAGCCAGCCGTGTTCCAGGAAATAACATTTAAACCACCCTCTGGCTTCCTTGCCTGGTCCATTTGTTGGGGAGTGACTTGTAACCTGTCAAAGTCTCCTGTCACCCTTAACTCCTCGCTTATGCCCTCCTGACCCTGAGGTGTCCCACCTTCATCTAACTCCCTTGCCACTTTGTTAATTCCTAGCAAATCACCACTGGTAGCAATTAACTGATCGGCTGGGTCAGCCTCTCTTCTTTCTTGGGGCAATACCAGCGGATCTGAGTGGATCATTTGGGAGTTACCTTCTGTGGGTGCAACCTGTGCAATGATCAGTTCGTCCACCCTATCTCCCAGCTTGTTGACCTTACCCTCCTTACATCTGTGTAACATTGTCGACTCGGAGTGGGTTAGTCAGTCATTAGCTTCTAATGACATAAGGGGGGCATACCTGTTTTCCCACCTGACCTGGTCAGCTTCCCACAGCCTCAGCCTTTCTCCCTGACAATCCCGAGGTTCCTGGGGGTTTAAACGGTTTAACTCCCCTTGGCCACCCTCATGTTGACTTCCTATATGTTGGACATTTGGGCGGGGATAGAAGTAGTCTAAGGGTAATGGTTTTATGATTCTACTGGTAACCCCTATATCCTCTCTGAGAATATGTTTGACTACACTACTATCCCTAAAATTGATAATTATACAGTTTCCTGGGATATCTTTATTCCTATTTCCGAGCCAGTTCACCCTTCTCACTAGAAGAATCTCTCCATCTTTACCGTGTGGCAGGGGTTTATGGCAGCCCAACCAGTGGATAACCTTATTTTGTAATTCCTGATGGGACTCCTTCTGGTCGACTTTAAGTTCTGGTGCCCCAGCCAGGATAACAACTAGTGGGCATGCTTCTGGTGGTAGATTTAACGTTGGGAGGGAAACTGTGTCAGCTGACCTTAGTACGCTCGTTGACTGTTGACTGATCTGATTCATGTGAGCTGTGCTTAGAGGGTTTGGGTAGTTCCTGGATGGCACATTAGAAACTTGCCCTGGCACTTCCTCTTGTTGAACCTTCCCCTTAAAATTTGTGGGCTTGGTCTGCGGCAATGTGTGAGTCTCACGTGCTAGAATCTGCGTGACTTGGGCTTGGTTCACCTCTGAGTTATTGAATTGTCCCTCATTCGCAGGGACACAACTGATGCCACTTGCACTAGGGATAGAGACTGTTTCTGGAACTGACCTAAATACCCTTTCCCTGCTTTTCATTCATTAATTATCTTGTCCAGTCTACTGGTAAGTGGTCTAATCTGATTAACTATAAAAGTTTCTAATTGAGATTGGAAGTCTGCCATTTTTTGAGATAACCATAATGGTGGGATTGAGTATTGTTTAGGCTCATCATCCCTCCCTGGCCCTTTGTTGGTTATCGTTTTTGGGGGGGCATTGCGGCTTTTTGATTTGATGGGCCTACCTTTCGCTGGGCCGGCTTTACGTTTCCTACCTGTCTCTGGTGGTAAACTCCTGATATGGGCCCCACTATCCCTCTCCACAGACCGCTGAGCACAAGGGAGATCCGAAGCGTTCATTTCTGGAGGTGGGGGAGGGGAAGAATCCAGATTATCACTCACTGTTATTTGGGCCGAGGTTGGTGTGTTTATTAGTGGTGTAAGGGATAAGCGTCTCTCCGTGCGTTCAATCTCGCTAGAAACTGCCCCTATGGCTTTTTGCAGCATTCGGTCAATTGCCGTTGGAGGAATCTGCTTTGGCAATAGACCCTCTACCGTAAGGGGCGGATCTGGCTGGGTAGGTTGCCTCAACCTAGATTTGGTTGAGCGTGTTCTAACTGTACCTGCCATACCTCTGCTATCCTTTGGTGAAACTGCCAGGTGACCAAATCAACTTGACACCCACAACTTACTTCACCCTACCCCTTGCCTACACCAACCATTAAAACCTTCTATGCCCCAAGGAGTCACCAGCTCCTTTACTTAATATCTTTAACCCCTTCAAGACAATCCCACAGTACTAGAAAGGACAAATGGGCCCTCGGGGGCTTAATGCGTCCGTAATGTCAATCCAGCCACCTTGCCTCTGGAGTACACTGCCACCGTGTTGACCCCAGTAAACAGAAAACAGTATTGAGTCTCCAAACAGGGGTAATTCCAACTGAGACTGTTCTGCCGCCACAGTACTTACAGTTCTCAGCTTACACGCTGCGCGATGATCGTGCTTTGATTGTCAGTCTTCCTCGTCACGAGAACGATGTGAGGGGGGTGGCCCAGCCCTGCCTCTTCCTGGCGATGACGGGCAAGGACGGGCCCGCCCTTGGCCCGGGCTTCGCCCGGGCGCTGCCCGCGCGCGTCCCGCGCTGCGGGAGGCGTGCAGCGAAGAAGTAGGCAGGTGACGCCTGCCACTGACGTCACCTGCTGCGCCGCTCCGGGGGACCTGGGAGATGAAGTATTGCGCCAAGCCGTTGCCCTCACGGCGGACCTGGAGGTCTGATTGCAGGTAAGTTCCCCTAGCTGGTAGCTGCCGTTGCCCTCACGGCGTCGGGAGGAATGTCAGGCTCGCGCCCCCTTGATCTGCGTCCCGCGCTGCAGGAGGCGTGCAGCGAAGAAGTAGGCAGGTGACGCCTGCCACTGACGTCACCTGCTGCGCCGCTCCGGGGGACCTGGGAGATGAAGTATTGTGCCAAGCCATTGCCCTCACGGCGGACCTGGAGGTCTGATTGCAGGTAAGTTCCCCTAGCTGGTAGCTGCCGTTGCCCTCACGGCGTCGGGAGGAATGTCAGGCTCGCGCCCCCTTGATCTGCATCCCGCGCTGCGGGAGGCGTGCAGCGAAGAAGTAGGCAGGTGACGCCTGCCACTGACGTCACCTGCTGCGCCGCTCCGGGGGACCTGGGAGATGAAGTATTGCGCCAAGCCGTTGCCCTCACGGCGGACCCGGAGGTCTGATTGCAGGTAAGTTCCCCTAGCTGGTAGCTGCCGTTGCCCTCACGGCGTCGGGAGGAATGTCAGGCTCGCGCCCCCTTGATCTGCGTCCCGCGCTGCGGGAGGCGTGCAGCGAAGAAGTAGGCAGGTGACGCTTGCCACTGACGTCACCTGCTGCGCCGCTCCAGGGGACCTGGGAGATGAAGTATTGCGCCAAGCCGTTGCCCTCACGGCGGACCTGGAGGTCTGATTGCAGGTAAGTTCCCCTAGCTGGTAGCTGCCGTTGCCCTCACGGCGTCGGGAGGAATGTCAGGCTCGCGCCCCCTTGATCTGCTTGCATTACCTTGCTGTTAGTAGTAATGCGGCGGCGCACGCTCGTGTCGTATCCGGATGTGGAAAGCTCCTGCGGTGTCGCTGCCTCCAAGGGGAACTCTAGTCACTTCCATGGCCTGTGTTGTGGGGCTATCAACTTTAAAGTATCTCCTGCTGTGACAGACTGCTTTCAAGAGAAGGAAGAGAGCAGATGAGAGGGCTCCTCAAAAGAAGCACACCCCCAATATAATCTTCAAATAGTCAGACTCTAAGTTACATTTGGTGTCTGGAAATAGACTATAAGAAGGGGAGCTTAAGACCCAAACAATTGTCATCTGCCAAGCAGCCAGAGAGGCTGAGTGAGAAGGGGAAGCGCTGCAAGACTTTTGCCTGTGACTAGGACTGGAGGCCAAGGCTTGTTAGTCTCCGTACAAATCCAAGGCCGCCTGCCCTGGAGCCTGGAGCACCATCACCTGCCTGCTTGCCAAAACTAGTGTCCCGCGGTAGGAAAAGGAGAGCACTGGAGGAAGCAATTTCCAGTGGGGAATCTTGTTGAGTGGATTGCTGTTGAAAGGTGTGACGAAATGGCACTGATCGGGCTGTTGCCCATGTGCAGGACAAAGTTGGCAACCTCCGAATTCCAAGTTAGTGCCGCTGTGAAGTGAGCTCTGGTGATCAGTGTGCAAATTGGTCCAAAGCCCATGTGCAGCTGAGGACCAGCAATCCTGTATGCCAGAAGGGGCTGCCTTGTGGACAAATGTAGTGCCATGAGGGTTTGTGCTCGTGTACTGTAGGGACACGGTGAACCCATATTTTAGAGGGGGTCACAGGACCTAGCCAGAAGTGTGTACTATCCCTGTACAGGAGTGAGTCTACTGTGGGAGCCCCCCACAAATCTACCCCTGGATCAGCACCGGAAACTTCTCATCATCTTCCCCCCATCGTGGGAGAGACCAAAAAGCCTTACCTGCAACGAGGAGCTGCGAGAAGCCTCTGTTTGCCACAGGAGCACAACCGTGTGTGAAAGAGATCAGGGATCAGCAAGTGCAGTCTGCCAGGGCCATGTGCAGTGAATTCACCTAGATCAGCCACCGCTGCTCTGACGGCAGCGGAGGGGGAAAGCTCTGGAACTCCAGACCCTCCGAGCCTGTAGGTGCGGGTAAGACTGAATTTGGGCCAGTCAGCCCTGGGGAGCTTACTGGCTAGAATGGTGCATCTGCACTGGAAAACGTTTTACATTAGAAAAGAGTCAAAGCGGACTCTAGAGACTCAGACTACTACTGTGGCATACCCTGGATGTTGCCAATAGTGAATGGGAAATAACCACTTTTGCTAGAGCAAGGAGGACGTGGGAAAGGGAACCACCAAGTAAACGCTAGAACCCAGACATCAGGGGGATTGTGGAGTTGTTTGGGAATGTCATATTTTGTATATTTTGAGAGGGTAAGGGTAGAAATAAAAGACTTCTCTTTTTTTCTCATAAAAGTGAGTATTTGGCTATGCAATGATTTATTGCTGCACGCATTTTGAGTGGTGAGCCCGTGTCCGCTTCCCTGTATCCACACCCCTTTCTCCCTCCTCCAAGTGAGGCTTGAAATGCTCGACCACGCTATTCCTGAGAGTCAAGTGCTGTAGCTGTACTTGGTCCAGTTGCTTATAATCCATTGTAGGTCGGGCCCACGGATATCAGGGGCTGTACTATAGGAGTACAGGTGTTTGTGCCCACTTCCCCCCTCCCCCCCCCCCCCGCCCGGCACTTTGTATTACAGAAGGGGCCGCAGACACTTGTGCATCGCATCCCCTTCAGTAATACTGAAAGCACTGGCACACATAGAGCGCCAGCACTTCCTCAAGAGGAACTTCTCTCATTTGCTTGGGGGCGTAGCCTCTGTGCCCGCACCGTATTACAGACGTGGGTGCAGAGGCAAAGAAGCTCTTAGGAGATGCAGTGACAGAGCGCGTGTGCCCCTTGATTGCAGCCCTCTGGAACGGGCAAAGGAGGCCCCATGGACCCCCCAGACATCTTTGCAGGTGTGTGCAGTCACTCACTGCACCTGTCTGCAAGGGGATCTCTATCCCTCCTTCAAAGTGCGGGAGGGTTGCCACCCCACTGGGAAAACATAGAGCAGCTTCAAAGCAGATGCTCTGTCTTTCGAGTTCACGGATACCCTGGGGCCAGCGCATTCACTCTAATACCGCACATTTTCCTTGATTGCGCCGGGCGCACATTTTAAAAGGTGCGCCTGGCATAATGAAGGGTAATGCACTGTATGTATAATACGGCCCCAGGAGTTAAAGGCCTCAACCCGCATGGCTGGGCCCAGTAAACCATGCTTGCCCTATGAAAGAGGCTCTGACAACAATATTTATCGGCAGTCAATTTTTCATCTGTTTTTCCTTCATGCACAATTCTTCATGTCATTGTTTATTGATATATTTGTTAAATACCCAGAGACTTGCCGGTGACATTTATTGCCCCTTGTTGGATCTGATAAGTATATTGCCTGATAAAGTCTGACACCGAGGTCTTCGGAATTTATTGGGGACGATAAATATCGCCTGTGTGGACTTTTTGGGGAGTAAGAAGAATTTAGGTGGTTACTGCACCAAAATCGACAAGTAGCGGGTAAACACTGTTCCTTTTCCCCTAATAAATTCCTGCAGGTTTGACATGCTGCGACCTTAACTGAAGTTGCGACCTTTACAGCGCCTGGTAAATAATGGGTGAGAAAACGTAGGGCCACTTATAATGCGATCACATCTTACATGGTCTCTTGTAACCAGGCCCAGGTAAAGCCATAGAGTGCGCATTTGTGTTTGGACGTACGCCTAATATTCCTACAGAGTCCCCATGAAACCAGTGTCATATTAGCAGCCACAACTGAGAGAGGCATTTCACCATTAAAGAGGCTCCCAAGGCACACATTAGAAAGAGTCCCTGAGCTTGCGTAGTGAGCAAGAAGACCATATCTGAAGAGATCAGGCGAGTGACATGTCAAAGAAAATGTTTTGAAAAAAATTTGTTAAAAGATAATTTTCCAATACTTTTCTCTCCAAACACTTCCGCTAAAAGTCAAGGGTTTTCGCGCCAGCGCCGAGTGAGGGGTACTGAAATAATGCAGCCCTTCAGGGCCTGCCACGCTCTCGAGGAACATTCTTCTTCTGTGACTGCAAAGATACTTATGCGCCCGAGAGCAAATGATGTGCCCGGCGAGCCAATGGACGCGCAGCAGATGAATAGTGGCTACCTGATTCATTGAGCCCCGGTGGAGGAATATCATAAATCTAGAGGCAAGAAATAATATTAGCTTCAAACACTGTTCAAGAAGATCTAATGCTCAACGCCGTCCACCGCCAGGAGTATTCCATCAGAATCTGTGCCGGCGCTGGCGCAAGGACGCCCCAGTGCACTTCCGGTAATGATACTGATGGAGCTGGTAGTGCAAAATTTTGTATACCTCCTCTGTTCTGCATGAAAATACTAATTAAATAATCTATTAACTATAATATTATTAAACGAGTTTGCATGTTTATTAACCAACATTATTAATATCAAAATTATACGTGGGATTTGCATTTGTATGCCTAAAATAACCTATATAGCTAAAATCGGTACGCATATTAACAGTAGTATATGTGGTAAATAGAATACTGCATGATATATGTTGCTTTTGTATGTTGCCCCAGAAGAGGACCGAAAAGGTGAATATAATGGCTTTAAATGTTGCTATATGCTAGTGATAGGACCGGATTCTTGTCTACCTGATTACCTCCAAGAATCCTCTCAGGTCGCCAGGATCTTTTAACCTTCTAAATAGCGTAGAGGGGAGGAAAAACAATTATCAACACATATTCGCCAAAATTAGATTTCATAGCGAAAGGACTACTGACTCCGAATCTAAATTGTATCGGATTTTATTACAACCAAGATTAGCTGAACATACAGACACCTCAATACAAGGTGTAGAAGATAAATGGGCACTAATACAAATGCAAGTCTACGGAGGATTCTCATCCGACTCAAGACAAAAAGAATCACTGATTCTAAGATCA
The DNA here is from genome assembly GCF_964204655.1 of Triturus cristatus. Lineage (NCBI taxonomy): Eukaryota > Metazoa > Chordata > Amphibia > Caudata > Salamandridae > Triturus > Triturus cristatus. The sequence continues at coordinate 567,039,874 of NC_140590.1, forward strand.
TTAAGAAAGCAATGGTTAAGCCAATATCCAAATTAGGAATCATTAGTCTAAAAGAAAGAAAAACCGTTAGTCTATCCCTACTCTAACTCTAAGGTGACATCCCTACTTAGCATTTCCCATCCCAGCAAAGGAAGATAAAGGTGTCAGGAGTGAAGACTCCCTAAGAAGTACATTCACTCAGTCAGAGCTCGTTCTAAGATGCTCTTTCTAGCTTCCCGTCTAAACCTCAACTGCCCAACCAAAGGGGCACTGTCCCTAATACAAAACCCCAAAATCATAGAACACGCCCTTCGACATACCTCTTCAGCCAGGTCTTCTTCCAGTACTTTTCCTATAACTCTGTCTGGTGTCCACCGACGGTTAGCTTGACCTTGGGTCCCAGGCACCTTCTCTGCTGAAAGTATCATCCTCACATTCCGATGTACTCCCCTGTTGGCTTCTCGCAGCATCCTAACTCCTAAAACAAAGACCTAGTCTCACTAACGAGCTAAATGTCCTTGCACCTGCAACAGAAACATGGGAACGAAAACATTTCACGTCTCCAAGATTTTACATCTCCCTGCAACCCGAAGCCTTTACCAAGGGAAATCATTTTCAGCCTACAACGTTTAGCTAACATAAGAAAATGAACAGGCCTTTCTCTTCAACCGTATATGCGATCAGGCCTTTACACTGTTAAACATCCTGCTAAATCACACTCTAGGCATTAGTTCATTATTCGCATATAAGTAAATAGGCAACCTACATATGTAATTTTAACATGGCATCCGTTTAACCTAATACATTGCATTGCACGAAAACTAATCATTATGCATTTACTAAATACATTCACAATAGCTTGCAATGTTACTCTTCACAAAAGCATTATTACATTTCTAATCACCCCTATGTTAAATGATTACTGCTATACATTTCTACTGCACTTCTTAACCTACATCGAATAATATGCGGGTGCTGACTAACGGTGAATATGATGCACCCCTACAAATTTCAGAATCACACGACGCTCTATCAGTTCCCCCCTTTGATGACAAATGCCATCACCACATCACACAATTACTACCCTTGGAGAAAGAACCGGCCTAAACAGTGCTTGTTGCCATCCTCCCCTGTGGGAACCTATCCATAATCTTGAGATTCTGATATTGACTGTCCTGCAGTCTAGCCATTCGCCTCTCACTCGCTCTGAGAGCTCTCTCAATTCTGTTTCCTCTGTACCACTTATAGGCTCTGATGAGACCCCACAAGCAGACCACACAACCCACAACACTAATAAGAGGCTTGAGCACAAATCCAAGGAACCCTTTTCCCAAGCTTGCAAACCAACTTCCCACACGACCAAATCCTTTACCAATCTTTTCCCACACGCCCTTTCTCAGTCAGATCCGCAATCGCTTGATGAATCGTGGTAATGTTATCTATATATTTCTCCAGATCCTTGCTATTGTCTGGAATATACGTACAACATTCCTGAACTTTCAATAATTTACAGACTCCGTCCTCTTTTGCTAGTAATACGTCTAAAGCAAGGCGATTCTGCAAAACCATCGTCCTTCTCGACAACATCTCCCCATCCACCAATATCAAAGACCTTGCAGTATTCATCGACAACTCATCAACCACAGTCGCCAGCCTTCTGATCTTCACATCATTCAAGACCACACCCAAACTCGGTATGATTGCTCCAAAAACATCACCAATCACTGCTCCTGCACTCGCAGCTCTCCGTACTGATGTCCAGTCTCCAAGAGCTCCAAATCTTCTGCATGATAGATTTTCGGAAAAATAATGGCCAAGTAACATGTACCATACCAATTCACAGGCAACCTCACATAAGCATTCCTTCCGCACACATAATAAACAGTCGGAATCACCTGCACCGAACCCTGCAAAAAGTTATTAGCAGATTCTTCCATGGTAAAGATATGGTCACACGTACTTTGTCCTACCGAAACCTTTTCATAATAGGTCTGAGGACGTCTCACACACAACTTCCCCTTTTGCACCTGGTCTAACGCTATGGGTCCATAACTCCCCTTGGATCTATGCAATCTCTCCTCATCTGTCCAATCCACTGGACTCTCTCCTGTATTTCGTGTCTGTGTTAGTTTTCTATATCTATCTTCTGCTTGACCTATGAACTTCTTCTCTGTGTCTGACAATGAACATGTCAAATTATGTCAGTGAGCATAAGCCTTATCCAAATTCAAAGTCGGTATGAAATACTTCCGAAGTCTGTCTTCTGACTTGTAATAGTCATATTTGTTCAAATGCTTATAAGCCGTCACTTCAGGAAGTACTGCATCGTAATTGGAAAAGAAATACTCAAACTGGTTTCTCTCATAAAAGATACTGAGCAACAAACTACAAGAAATTCCGTAAGAAATTCCGTAAGTTAGTGGAAGGTGATGGTATCTAATACCCTCATCTACTGAAGAAGGTAGCTGCATGCACACATAGCAGTCTTTCGCATCCATCGCATCCACGTACTCATACAACAGCTTTGCATAAGCATTAAGCTTAAAGTCACTTCTAGACAGATCTATGTGAAATCTACAACTCTCCTCTAGTAGCAAAACTCTTTGAGCTCCTATAGTAACCTCTTTCTGGCTAGAGGTGGTAGGTGTAGGTGTCCCCTGTACCTCCCCCTCCTGCTCATGTGAAACGATATATGAGGCTACAACTATCGCAACTATAGTGACTATCACTACCCCTAAAAGTGTACCTATCGCTAATTTAGCCCTACGGTGAGTATTTCCAGCATCTGCCATCTTTGCGGCGTTCTCAAAGTTCTTGGCTCGATAGCAATAAGTAAGAGTCTCTCTCTCCTCCAGGTACTGCTTGTCAACCAGTTCAAACAACGCCTCAAACTGGAAATCCCCTTGCAATTGTCAGTTCCTTATTTACACAGTCCACAGAAAGACTTCCGTAGCCCTCTTTCATCGTCTCGACGGAAAGTCCCTAACTTTATTCTTCTTTCACTCGGGCCTAGGTTATCTTCTTCTTTGGACTTTTATGTACAACAGAGTCTTTACCTTCAGTCCAGAATAAGATCCGCTCCCAAAATCTCGAAGACACCTTGCAGAATTTCAAGACGAAGTACCACTAACTCCTGATGCGGTGGTACAATACCAAAAGTCGGAAAAACCAGCGTCTCCAAGATCAATTCACGAACCTTACTCAGAAGTGGTGAATTCGGAATATTGAGAGTCAGTATTCCTTCGATTTCCACCCCTGGAACCAGTAACAATACGTCTATTTTCAGGTTCGGAGAATTGCTGATCAGCGTCAAAGACCTCAGCCTCCCCGTGTTCAATACGCTTGGCATCAGTCACAACGTAAGTCCACTCTGGTGAGGCGTACCTTTGATACGGCACACTTGTTCTCCTGGACCGTCTCAAATTGACTCGAGCTTGCTCTTCATCACTTTGCTCCGATTCAGACGTTTCAGAAACTGGGGCAAGGTCTCTTCCAGGTGCAAACTTCAAGTTCAGCCGCCTCTGACTCACGGGCCAAACTCTTTCTGCTTCTGTGGCATTTCTGCTCTCCCTTCGAATACCCTGTGCACCACTTCCTTCTTCAACAGAATTTGACTCTACTCCACCCACAGCAACACTTTCTCCGTCTGAGTCAAATTCGGGACTTCAATTTGCACAACCCCTTTCTGCTCGATCTAGTGCACAACCAACTGCATCAGCAACCCTCACAGCTTGGCTTGCCCTCTCAGATGGCCCTGCCACCTCAGCTGGATTTTCATTTACGAAAGGGGATGTATCTTCCAAGGGTGCTGGAACTCTGCTGGTATGGGAGGCATGCACCCAGTTTGGCAGTCCCCCACACTTCACTGCCGTGTTCGTGACCAGTATTACCTGGTACGGACCACGCCAACGAACATCCAGACAACTCTTCCTCATGTATTTACGCACGAGTACCCAATCTCCCGGACACAAGTCGTGGCACAGGTCACTTGCAGCTGGAACAGTTGCTGCTTGCACCTGCTGGGACACAGAACGGACTACGTCAGCCAGTCCCTTACAGTAGTCGAGAATCAAGTCATCAGTGATGTTAATCAAAGCAGTGGTAGGTATCGCTGGTACTCACATTGCCCTCCACATCAGTATCTCATGAGGTGACAACCCAGTCCTCCTATCAGGAACACTACGAAGGCTCATGAGAACTAAGGGCAGTGCGTCAGGCCATTTCAGGGATGTCGAAGAACACACTTTTGCCATCCGTGCTCTCAAAGTCCCATTAACTTGTTCCACTATCCCAGTAGCCTCTGGTCGGTAACTGCAATGTAGTCTTTGGTCCACATTCAAGGCAGCACAGAGCAATTTCATGATCTCCCTATGGAAATGTGTCCCTCTATGTGACTCCAAAGAGGCCGGGAAACCGAACCTCGGGATAAGCTCTCACATACCACAACTAAAATGTACCTCAGTGCATTGCACTTTGGCATCTCAATAAAATACAACTGCATCCTATTGAAAGGCCCTCCTGACCTACCAATGTGGCTTAATGTCACAGCCGTCCTCTTTCCTGCATTCATCTGCTGACAGGTAACACATCTCTGACACACAGCTTCAGCTACTGCACGAAACTTCGGATTGTACCAAGTCTGTCTGAACACTCACACCATCGCATCTCTACCAAGATGTACTGCACCATGTATCAATCTTGCCATCGGACTCAACAGACATTCTGGTAGCACCGCTCACCCATCACTCGAAACCCATACATCCACATCTCCCTTCTCACATCCTGCACGTATCCAACTATCTCGTTCCTGATCGGTAACCTCATCCTGCAGTCGCTTTAGCTCCTCCCATGTATCGGCCATTGCTAACATCATGCTGAGATCGGTTCTTTCTTGGCTTTCTCCAGTATACCCTCCAGTAAATATGCATCCTTGTTCTGCACAAAACCGGGCAACTTCATCAGCAAAGCTATTACCCATTGATACAAAGTCGCTTCCCTTAGAATGGGCTGAACATTTTACAACAGCAATCTCTTTCGGACATTGCAATGCTTCCAACAATTGTCTCACATATTCCCCATTTCTAATGGGCGAACCAGAAGATGTCATGAACCCTCTCTGTGACCATAACTGTCCGAAGTCGTGAACAACACCAAACCCGTACTGACTATCGCTATAAATCATTATCCAAATCTGATCAGCAGCCAAGCAGGCACGGGTCAAGGCAATGATTTCAGCTACCTGTGCGGAGTGTACTCCTTCTAAGCAAGCAGCTTCCACCACCTCTGTGATGGTACACACAGCAAACGCTGCTCTCAGTCTACCAACATTGTCTCTTAGACATGAACCGTCCACAAGGAAAATGTCATCAAGGTCAAGGAGCGGTTCATCAACAATGTTTGGTCTCGGTTTGGTGCACAGTTCAGTCACATCGAGACAGTCGTGATCCTCACAATCTTCATCATCCACATTTGGAATAGGCATCAATGTTGCCGGATTTAAAACAGAACACCTCTTCAATGTTACATTTTCTGCAGCAAGTATAACTTGCTCGTAACAAGTCAACCTGTTGTTCATGAGGTGCTGTGTTTTAGTCCTTGTCATCAACAGTTCAACAGAGTGTGACACATAAACTGTAAGTGGATGTCCCATTACAATGCTTTCACATCTTTCAATACAGACACCTGTTGCAGCAACGGATTTAAGACATCCGGGCAACGCAGAAGCTACTGGATCTAAAGTAGCGGAAAAGTAGGCAACTGGTCTACGGACACCTCCATGATTCTGAGTCAGAACTGCCAATGCGCAACCTTCTCTATCGCAACAGAACAGTGTGAATGCCTTGTTGAAATCAGGCATCCCCAAAGCTGGAGCACAACACAGGGCTTCTCTTAGCCTCAAAAATGATCTCAAACAGTCTTCGTCCCATGGTACCGGATCACTCACATCTTTGCGCTTCAGCCGTTGCAAGGGCTTTGCTTCAAAGGAAAAATTGGGAATCCATTGGTGACAGTAGCCAACCATCCCCAGGAACATTCTGACTTCTCTTTGAGTGGTAGGCACAGGCATATTCATAATAGCCTCAATACGATTTGGTGACACCTTTCTCTTGCCTTTCACAATTCTGTGACCCAAATACTGCACTGCACTCAAACAGTACTGCAATTTGCTCGGAGACACCTTGTGTCCGTTCTCTGCCAAATAATTCAGCAAGGCAACAGTATCGATCCTGCAAGTGTCTTCAGTTTCTGACGCTATGAGCAAATCATCAATGTATTGCACCAGAACGGAGTTCTGCGGCAACACAAGACCTTCAAGACTCTTCTTCAAAATCTGATTAAAAATCGATGGACTCTCTGTGTACCCCTGTGGGATACGACACCACGTTAACACACGATTCTCCAGCCGGAAAGCAAAAAGAAATTGGCTTTCCTCATGGAGTGGGATCAAAAAGAATGCTTGACACAAATCGATCACTGTAAACCACTCAGCTTCACATGGGATCTCAAACAGGATTACAGATGGATTCGGTACCACCGGACAACATGGAACAACTCATTGATTTTTCGCAGGTTTTGGACAATTCTGAATTTCCCACTCGGTTTCTGTAGTCCCATGATGGGTGAATTACATGGGCTACCCATGATCTCTTTCAGAATTCCCTGCTTGATCATGGACTCAATTACAGGCTTGATCCCTGCAATTGTCTCAGGTGTCTCAGGTGACAAATTGTACACTACACGGGTGTTAGAACTGTCTTGGTGATTTGGTTTCTTTACATATTTAGAGCCCTACTATTGGTGTTTTTTGGTTTTTCTTTGGTACTGCCACCCCCAGAGAGGTTGTGCATATCTTTTAGAATGTGTGTTAGTGAATGTACATATATAGATAGCTGTATATATTGTAAATTTTTGTTTATATTATAGATGTTGTGCCAGGAGATAAATCCTTATATACCCTTGTCCTGATGAGGCCCGCAAGCAAGTTGGGCTGAAACGCGTCGACTACTGTTGAATATTAAGTGCCCCGGAAGAATTTAAATCATTGTTTGAATTGAAATATATAGTACCAATAAATTGTGGAAGAGGTATAACGGTTACTACCTCCGAGTACTATCCAATGGGGCGACTTCAAACGATGGAATGATCACGATAATAGTGTCAACATCCATTATTATTTGTAGGGGAATAAGGAAAGGAGTAAATGCCTTTTGTTGTTTGTGTTTATGCTCTTTGTTTGAGTAATGGACCGATGTTCACTGAATTACGTATGAAATGAATATTTGGAACTTTATTTATATGTTGATAAAAGAGATTTATCAAATGAAACTGGGTCCAGACAATGATATGATTAGCAGATGATTAATTTCAATATATAAATAACTTACTGTGAAGGAGTAATTTGTGGTTTCCTTCATATTTTGAGAAAAATATTATTTGATCGGTTCCTTCGCATCATCTTGTTTTTTGCTATTATTGTTTTACCCAGATGCGGTTGGAATATTGGGTACCCCCTTATTATACACTATGTTACGTTACACTTTGTTAAGTGTGAGGATTTGACTATAAAAGACTAATAGTAAATACAGTTATATAAAAAGTTTTGACTATTGGTATATATCATTGTTACGACAACGGGATTGTTTGATAGAAATTGTTCACTTTATTTATTTGATATGTCAGAACCCTTAGTTGTGAGCTACTCAGAAGAGGAAATTAGCGCGCTCTTGCGAATTCCCTCATTGTTGAGTGGTGATCAACCTGCTACACAAGCCACCAATGTGGATAAGATAGAGAGATTAAAACAACTCAAAAAGAAAAATATTAGGACTCAATTACATGCTCAAGTTCTACTAGAACACTTAAAAAACAATACGATACCAGTAGGCCTACAGGTGAGAAACATCCCAGTTATTTTTATCACTGACAAAGTGTACTTGGGCAGGTTTGGAGGTGTAGGAACTAAATGTTCCAGAGATTGGATGGCACTCTCTATTGAAACAGCCTTTAGACTAAATGAAGAAGAACTAAGAGAAATTAAAGCACTCGAGGAAGAAATTCTGGGAGATAACACCATTAAAGAGGCGAAAGGACTTCTAGAAACAGTAGAAAAAACTATAGCTGAATTTAAGATCTTTACTACTAATCAAAAAACGTCCAAAGTCGCAAGGGATATAAAAAACTTCAAAATAGAAGAAATATACCCCTATCTAAAAGAAGATTTTTTCCAAAATAATAACCCGAGTTCGCTGAACCTGCAATATAGAGGAAGATCTCGAAGGAGGTTTATTACCTTCTCAGACACCTCCTCCGATTCAGACCAAGGGTCTTATAATAATTACCAACCGTACCCACAATACCCGAGAGCCCAACCTTTTTTCGGCAGAGGCAGATACAGAGGCAGAGGGGGAGGGACGGGATGGAGAAGCTACAATCAATCAGCAGGCCAATTTATACAACGGGGCCAATACCAAAACCCAGATCAATATCAGAACCAGGACCCCGAACCCTTTCGCACACGGAGGAGAACATACAGACGATAGAGCTGTATGAAAGACTTACTGAACCAATTCCTATTTACAACCTGTCCAATCACACACCATCTGAGGCTGAAATGAATCTACTTCACAAAGGGTTATCCTTTGTACCTACAGTGCCACTAAATCCAGTGGACACTAAAACAGAAATCGTACAATTCCTCAGAAAGGTTAGACTTAAAACCTTCTTTCACGACAGGGAATATAATGAACAAATAAACATAACTGGCTTTAGGAATAAGTCGTCATTTATACCAGAAAGTTCAGTCATGCCTCCGGAAATTTTGTTATTTGAGGAACAAATCCTGAAAGAGCTAGATAGTTTGCAAAATAAGAAAATCTTTTATAAATCTAATTTCACTAAACAAGAAGCAGTAGCAGTAGCACTCAAGACCCTTGCTGAAAATCCGGCAATTGTTATCAAGCCGGCAGACAAGGGGGGAGGGATTGTTTTATGGGATGTGGATAAATATGATCAACTTGCAAACCCTGCACATTACAGGCTGTTAGACGAAAACCCTACACGCAAACTAAAGGCAAACATTTTTGGAAACGACTACGAATGCACTCAATCAGGGGTGGCTATGTAATAATGAATTCGATTTCCTAAATGTAGATGTATGCAAAATTCCCAACATATATGTACTTCCAAAAGTACATAAAAATACTGAGTGTCCTCCGGGAAGACCTATTGTGTCCGCCTGTGGTTCCCTTCTGGAACCATTGGTCAAATACATTGGTTCCTTTCTCACCCCGTTGGTTAAAGAAACCCAATCGTATGTGAGAGATACGATGGATTTCATATCACAGATAGAAAATCTCCCATACAATGTCGACTGTCAACTTTTGGTATCCTTTGATATTGTATCATTGTATACTAATATCCCGCAAGACGAGGCGTTGGCAGTCATGAAAGGTAAATTGGAGGAAAGAGAAAGGCCACACCAAGTACCAACTGACTTCATAATTTTGCTTGCGACATTATGCTTGAAAAACAATTTTTTTAGCTTCAAAGATGTTTTGTATCTCCAAATAATGGGAGTTGCCATGGGCTGTTGTTTCTCACCGGAGATAGCCAATTTGGTTATGGACGAGTTTGAGAAAAAATAGATTTATAGCGACACCAACCCTTTTAAATCTCAGGTGTGTTTTTGGTGTCGCTATATTGACGACATCTTTATGGTTTGGGGTGGCAATGAAATTGAACTGTCAGACTTTCACAGTTGGCTCAATGCGAGAACATTTGAGCTTAAATTTACTATCTCTAAAGACAAAGAAAAGATCAATTTTTTAGATGTCCTCGTGCAACATCAGAATGGTCAATTGATAGTGAGCCTCTACACCAAACCCACTGATCGGAACACCTTGTTGCACTTCACCAGTGGACATCCACGCACTTTGAAAGAGAATTTGCCGTATGGGCAATTCCTCCGTATTCGGAGGAATTGCTCAAATAAAGAGGATTATTTCTCACGTGCTGAAATTCTAAAAAACAAGTTGATCATGCGAGGATACCCCAAGAAATTGACAAAGACAGCACTCAAAAGAGCGTGGTATACACCACGCGAAGATCTACTAACACCTAAACAACATGTAGACAAATCACCCCTCACATGTGTTCTGACATATGGTCCAAAAGCAAACAAGATTAAAAAGATAATTTTATCTAATTGGAAACTTATTGACACCCTAAATATTCAGAAGCCTTTGTTTGCATTTAAGAAAGGCAGAAACATTAGACAACACTTGGTTCGAGCAGCAAGAACTGTGGATCTCCCAAGAAGAGACCTTAGGGGTCTCTTAAGTCTTCCACCTGTGTCAGGACATTATAGATGTCAAAACTGTGTGGCGTGCAAAATGACGATGGATTCGAAACACATTGTCATTAATGGATTCAAGCATGAACAGAGAGTGTTTTCAAACTGCAACACAAACAACATCATATATTGTGTCAATTGCCCATGTAAAAAGTTTTACATTGGACAAACGACCCAAACTGCCAAGAAACGGATCCTGCAACATAAGTCAATGATTAAATGCAGGACACAGGGAGCTCCCCTGGTCCAGCATTTTATCTCACACAACCATACAGAAAATGATTTGCATTGGTCTATACTGTTGGTTTCGCAGGATTCGAACAAAGATACTCTCCAAATGAGACTGAATAGATCAGAGGCAAGGCTTATAGAGAAGTACCATACAGCGACACTAGGCCTTAATGATCGGGATGAAATGTGGTCGCTGATCCAAGATCCCTAATTCAATCTGTTGGGGTTGTTGTTGTCTTTGCAAGCTGAAATCTACATGTATTTACCTATCTCTAGTTCAATTTTCTTCTGCATTACTAATACATTTGTCTATAAGTACGCAGGTTTTTTGAGCTTTTTGAGACTATTGGTCATTATGAATGTTACGTATAAGAAAACTGACTGACGGGCCTTTACATGAACCCATTGATGAGACTTGTGTAGCTATTACTCTGTTATTCAGTAATATTGTACGGAGTGGCAGTACTTTTCACTTTAGGTAATTTTCTATTTGCTTTACTAATTTTTCTTATTTTTTCCCTTTTTGAATTGTGTCCTGCCCTTAGATTAGTATCTATTTATAATTATTGTGGGGCAAGGAATCGATGTAACCTTTCTATGTCCGTTTTTCTATGTCCATTGGGTGACACGTTAGATTTCGGGCCGGCGTCCTTCTAGTCCGTTTTTTATTTTTATTGAGTATTTGTACTTCCGCGTCCTCCGGTCACGTGATTCCATCCGGGAACCGTGTGGAGATTTGGAACGCCAGCGGGAGACTTCGAATAATTTTGCAAGGTACGACCTGTTAGATACTCGGGTCCTCTTTCACTATTAGGGTAGATCCGTGCTTGTTGCCCGGTCTCGTTTCTGACAGTCTGTTTTTTTCCCTTCCCCGGTAGATCTTTTAAGAAAAATATACGCCATGCGGGGTTGGTGATTCATACGCCCCCAGTGCATTTGTTTGACCCGGATGGCCATGGCCTAATAGGTAAGATAGGGGTTGTTGTTTGCTTAGCATGTCGCTACATTTTTTGCAACAATTACTTGGTAGAGATCTAATCCAGTCCCCCATTGTTCTCTATTTAGAACATTACTCGCCATGGATTTTATGCCGCTGGGTAATTAGACATCTCGGATTGCTGCGGAATTGGTAATCCTAGAGTGCTTCGTACTTTAGTATATACACTCATCCAGATATAGTTCACTTTTTTCTTGATTGGTTTTATTTTAGTTTGCTGTTGGCTTTATTAAATTCTTTCCTGGTAGTCATGAGAACTCACTACACGGGTGTTAGAACTGTCTTGGTGATTTGGTTTCTTTACATATTTAGAGCCCTACTATTGGTGTTTTTTGGTTTTTCTTTGGTACTGCCACCCCCAGAGAGGTTGTGCATATATTTTAGAATGTGTGTTAGTGAATGTACATATATAGATAGCTGTATATATTGTAAATTTTTGTTTATATTATAGATGTTGTGCCAGGAGATAAATCCTTATATACCCTTGTCCTGATGAGGCCCGCAAGCAAGTTGGGCTGAAACGCGTCGACTACTGTTGAATATTAAGTGCCCCGGAAGAATTTAAATCATTGTTTGAATTGAAATATATAGTACCAATAAATTGTGGAAGAGGTATAACGGTTACTACCTCCGAGTACTATCCAATGGGGCGACTTCAAACAATGGAATGCTCCCGATAATAGTGTCAACATCCATTATTATTTGTAGGGGAATAAGGAAAGGAGTAAATGCCTTTTGTTGTTTGTGTTTATGCTCTTTGTTTGAGTAATGGACCGATGTTCACTGAATTACGTATGAAATGAATATTTGGAACTTTATTTATATGTTGATAAAAGAGATTTATCAAATGAAACTGGGTCCAGACAATGATATGATTAGCAGATGATTAATTTCAATATATAAATAACTTACTGTGAAGGAGTAATTTGTGGTTTCCTTCATATTTTGAGAAAAATATTATTTGATCGGTTCCTTCGCATCATCTTGTTTTTTGCTATAAATTGTACAGGGGCGTCCTAGGGAATTCGGCTTGACCTGTATGTTCACTGGATCTACCCCTTTGGCCAATCCGATCTCTTCTCCACTAGGGTCCCACACATCGATTGACACAGAATCCCTCAGATCAAGTGGAAGTTCTTCCCCTGTCAGCGCTGGATACATTTCTATACACACACGCTGATTTTCCACCTTAACGGTCGCATCATCATCATTTGTCTGTACTTCCACTCCCTTTGGCGTGCAATAGATGGTGCAATTCAGCTTGCACAACAGATCTCTTCCTAGCAGGCAAACTGGACTCGAATCGCATACCACGAACTGGTGTCGATCCCTGAAGGTTCCTATTCTCACTGAAATTGGCTCAGTCAGTGGGCTGGTCAGTTTCTTATTTGCTACACCTACAACTTGGATTGATTGTCCCGAAAGGGGTAGGTTAGGAACTACTGCTGATCTTACAGTAGACTGGGTAGCACCAGTGTCAACCAAAAAGGTGGTAGGGTGACCATCAATGTCTGCTTCCACAAATGGTCCCCTCTGGTCTACCTCTAAGACTGCTCCAAGTGTGCAGTCTTCCTCCCCTCTCAGGCACCGTCATGCCTACGGATCCGGACCAAACTCCTAACTTCCCTCGAGCATGGGCATCTGCATGTAAGTTCGAACTCCTTGTTGCATGTTCTGAACCCTAGGAGGTTGAGGGACTTGCACTTGCGGGCTATTAGTCCCCCCTTTGACCATTCTAGGTCTAGTCACAGTGGGGACCATCTCAGGTACAGGTACCTGAACTATCTCTCCTTTCAGCTGCACTTGATTCATCGGGTTCAAAGGACACTCACGTTCCCAGTGTCCAATCTGGTGACAAAGATGACACACAGTGGTCTTCTTCAATGTCGCCACATCCATTCCTGTCTTAGGATCAATTGACTTTGGTCTTCCCTGACCTTGGACATTCTGGTTTCCTCCTTGGTTATTTCCCTGCTTTCTTCCTAACGTTCCTCCGTTAGGCTGTCCCTGAGCTGTTTGCATCGGAACAAGCATCAATTTGTCCTTCAATTTCCTGTGCTTTGATTCTATTTCATCACTACAGTATCTAGCATACTGTAAGATCTCATCCACAGACTTGTTCTGCCAACAAATCAAATGCTGTTGTATCATGAGACTAACCTCTGGCCTCAATCCCAACACAAACTTCGAAACAAACTGACCCATGTCTTTTGTATCTAACACATCCAGTCCACTGTACTGCTTAAAAGCCTGCAAAAGTCTCTCATAAAACTCATGCACCGTCTCCTTTGGCTCTTGCACTGTCCGATCTATCTTGACCCAATCAATATCCTGCGATGAAATTTTCGACTTCAACCATGTGATCACCTGTTCAAACTTCTTCATGACTATAGGTGACGGACCATTTGAAATTGAATCCCTGTCTGGCTCTGAAGTTGGCCACTCAAAGGCGATTTTGCATGCCGACCATAAGTCACTTGGAACCACAATGTCAAACAATGTATTCAAGTCGACCCACAACACCTTCGAAATCTTAACAAACCGATCGACCTGCTTATACCACTCCACAGGCTTTTCCCTTAAAAGGGAAAAGTCATTCGTAAATGCGGCCAAGTCACCCCTACTCCAAGGCACATGCACGTATCCTCCATTCTGTACCTCTCGTAAAGGGAAGTTCCCTACCTCCGTCTCTCCTATCGTCCTCCTAGAACTTTTCTTCTTGGACCACCTTTCTTCCCACTTATCAAGCATTAGCCATGCACGCATTGCTATAATCAAATCCTTGATATGGGTTCTCAATCCCATGACCCTCTTCTCTTCCAATTCCTGATCGCTATATTGTAATCTATGGCTTCCCTGCAATGATTTCATTTTAGTAGGTCCACATCATACTTCTTAGCTAAATCTGACAACTTCTCGTGTGCAGTTCTTGCCTTGCGAGTCACATCCTTCGCTACAAGGAGTAACTCATCTTGTTCGTAAATGTACGTTCTCTCAAGAGGCAAGTTTCCATTTATTATCTCATCTACTTCTGCTTTCAACCTTACAACATCTAACATTCTTCCTTTCAGAGCTCCCTTCAATATTTCTCGAGAAGCTGCACCATTTCGTTCATCATAATCGCATTCCCTTTCTTGGGACCTACTGTCTTCTGACATACTCATGGGAACAGAACGATTTACTATAGTGCCTCGTTCACTTTCTACCGTCCTCTCACTCTGATTCTGATTTCTCACTGGCGGTGCCCACATCCGCAATTCTGATCTTGACTCGGCCAAAGACCTCGGCCTCACTGGTCTCGCCTCTGCCTGTCCCCTAGAGGAATCTGCTGTAGCTGGTAATGGCGTACTCCATTCTACAGGCTTTGGAGTGTGCTCCATTCCGCTCACCGATCCATTTCCCTCGATCACACTCCTCGCTCCTACAGCTGACTGTACTGAACTCCCAACCTTCTCTTGATCTGGGTCGTAAACGGAAACAATGGGTCCAATGGTAACCGGTACCTTTAAAGTGTCCGGTAACCTCACACCTCTCCCAACCTCAGTATTTGCTACAGACTGATTTTTCATGCCCTCAGTCCCTGTCGAGATTTTCCCTTCTACTCTCACCTCTGACTGAGTCTGTAGTCCACTAATCCCTTCTGCTGGAGCTGATTTCCCTTCACAGGTGTCTGGATTATATGGTGGTGGCCTCTCAGACAACAGCCTCTCTAGCAAGCTGTCATCTGTATCACTGTCATCATCATCTGCACTCTTTACCTTCAAGCCATCAGTCTTTACCAGTAATGGATACAACCTGTCTCCCTCTATTGTTTGCAATCTCCACCTTTTCTCTTCTGCATCCCATCTAGCATCCTGAAATGCCTTAATTGACTTCTTCACCCTTTCCTGACTTCGATCTCTTTTTCTATCATGCGCTGCTCTAATCCATGCATGCGACGCCTCAAATTGTGTGGGTCTCGGCAAAGGTCGTAAAGCCGCCATCACAGATTTCAACTGGTACAACACTTCCAACCTAAAGGAGCCACATCGCGGGAAAACTAATTCACCCTCACCCTGAGTCATTTTATGCCAATTTTCAAGCCAAATTATGGTATGCAATCCCACATTTCTTACCATATAATGTGCTGGAGTATCCACGGGAGGGGATTCCTCTCCCCCAAGAGTGACCACATGTTTGTCACCTCTACATAATTCTCGGAAAACTTTAAAACATTTCATGATGAGCAATTTTCGATCGCAACCAATGTTTTCGTTCACTTCCTGATGTCAAACCCCACCAATAGCAGCGCGACTCACACCAACCGGCCTATCGCAGCGCGGCACCTTCTGACGTCACTTTTCCTCCACTCGCAGCAGTTTCCCTCCTTCGCAATTCACGTCTCACCCTTGCATTCGTCCCATTCACATGCTGAAATAACCGTTTGTCCCAAACAAGTTACTTCTCTGACTGTCCGTCCACAGTCTCTCGAAATTGTCGACCTCGGCTGGCAACTGTCTGTCCGCGAACGACCAGACAAACACCTCTGATAGGTTACAAATACTCAATTCCACGTACAACAACCCACGACCTGCGTTGGTTCCTCACACACTCACACATTCGCTCCCCCTATCTCGGTCTGGGTAATCGATGACGTCTCACGATCCCCTTTCGGTGGTCAACAAAATCTACCTCGGGTGTCTTCTACATCACAATCTCTTAAGCTACTCGTCGAGCCTAAGACTTTCCTGGGCTGCGCGCGCTCACAGCATGATCTCACAATCACTCAACACTCACTCCAACTCCGCAAGACATCACACAACAAATCAACACCGCAATCTACAAACATCTCACCCTATTCATACTCACTCCTCCACGAACTGCTGCTTTCCGCCGCACTGCTACTCTCCATCAATCTCCATCAACCGCCGTCGTCCACTGCTTGCCATACGATGAGCACCATCACTTGACTTCTATGGGCCTCAAGAATCTCTTATCCTGATTTAGATCTCCCCTCGCTATCAGAGATAACCATCCTACTCTCCTACCAACTGATAGGACCAGATTCTTGTCAACCTGATTACCTCCAAGAATCCTCTCAAGTCGCCAGGATCTTTTTATCTGCTAAATAGCGTAGAGGGGAGGAAAAACAATTATCAACACATATTCGCCAAAATCAGATTTCATAGCGAAAGGACCACTGACTCCGAATCAAAATTTTATAGGATTTTATTACAACCAAGAATAGCTGAACATACAGACACCTCAATACAAGGTGTAGGAGATAAATGGGCACTAATACAAATGCAAGTCTACGGAGGATTCTCATCCGACTCAAGACAAAAAGAATCACTGATTCTAAGATCATTAAGAAAGCAATGGTTAAGCCAATATCCAAATTAGGAATCATTAGTCTAAAAGAAAGAAAAAACGTTAGCCTATCCCTACACTAACTCTAAGGTGACATCCCTACTTAGCATTTCCCATCCCAGGCAAGGAAGATAAAGGTGTCAGGAGTGAAGACTCCCTAAGAAGTACATTCACTCAGTCAGAGCTCGTTCTAAGATGCTCTTTCTAGCTTCCTGTCTAAACCTCAACTGCCCAACCCACGGGGCACTGTCCCTAATACAAAACCCCAAAATCATAGAACACGCCCTTCTGCACACCTCTTCAGCCAGGTCTTCTTCCAGTACTTTTCCTATAACTCTGTCTGGCGTCCACCGACGGTTAGCTTGACCTTGGGTTCCAGGCACCTTCTCCGCTGAAAGTATCATCCTCATATTCCGATGTACTCCCCTGTTGGCTTCTCGCAGCATCCTAACTCCTAAAACAAAGACCTAGTCTCACTAACGAGCTAAATGTCCTTGCATCTGCAACAGAAACATGGGAACGAAAACATTTCACGTCTCCAAGATTTTACATCTCCCTGCAATCCGAAGCCTTTACCAAGGGAAATCATTTTCGGCCTACAACGTTTAGCTAACATAAGAAAATGAACAGGCCTTTCTCTTCAACCGTATATGCGATCAGGCCTTTACACTGTTAAACATCCTGCTAAATCACACTCTAAGCATTAGTTCATTATTCGCATATAAGTAAATAAGCAACCTACATATGTAATTTTAACATGGCATCCGTTTAACCTAATACATTGCATTGCACGAAAACTAATCATTATGCATCAGGAGCAGAGCGTCTCCAACTAGGTGTCTTAATTCTTAATTCTGGAGAAACGGTTAGCTGATTCTTGTTAGAAGGGTAAGGTAGAGGGATGTGCTACTTTATCAACGGAAGTAACGATTCCGTAGTAGGGAAGAGGTAAGCGCTGCTCTCGGGAAAGACGGAATTCTTGTAAGAAAGGTCGTTAACTATTCTTTTATTAACAAAACAGATAATGGTGGCACTTTTATGTCGTTACTAACAGATCTGTAAGTCAGAAGAACATAAGAAAGTTTGCAGATAAATTTTGTAAAGGAGGGGTCAGCAGAAGCAGGAGTAGCGAGAAAAGCTGACGTCAGAAAGACCGCGCTGGGATTGGCTTAGTCAGTAAGAAACAGACGCCCCTGATTGGTACGTTAGTGTGAGTCGCGCTAGGAGTGGAGAAATACAGGGTGACGTAGACGCTCTTGACTGGTGCATTAGTGTAAGTCGCGCCGGGATTGGAGAATTACAGAAGTGACATAGACGCTCCTGATTGGTGCGTTAGTGTGAGTTGCGCTACGATTGGTTAAAACAACAGAATAGTCGTAGGGAAAATCTAGCGATACACAGAAGACAAAATGATGTATTATGATCCACCAGAAAAAGAGAAAAAGACCTGGTTTGGAAAGATCAAGAGTTTATTTAAAAAGGACAAACCGATTAAGAGTAGAGAGGGACAGTTGCTTCCTCAACCGAAATCGCCCGCATCCTTTATGGTTGCGAAATACTGATACAATACTTGTATTTGGTTGGACAAAGTACACAAAAGATGATGGAGTTTTGGCATTTCCAGAACATTGAGAGAAAGAATGATGAATCTAGAACCGAGACCTAGACCAACACAGTTCGAAGCATTGACTGAATAGGAAGATGAGATGCATGATAGGGAACGACAGAGGAGTGGCGGAAGGTATAGATACATGTATGGTAGATCACATGGACAGGAGAATCATGATGACAGAATGAGGAGATGGCGAAGTGCAAATATGACTGATAGTTTGTTTCCTGTGAGACATGCTGAAGAAGTTAGCGGACGAAAATGTACAGAAAAGAGACATAATATTGAATCAGGAGGGTATGGAGTGCATGAATCGGAGGATGATGTTGTTCTTAATGACATATTTTATCAAAATCCACCCCCGTATCAACCAGATTCTGACATGTTGACACCAAGTGCCCCAATGAGAGAGACTTTGTGAAACATAAAGGTTGAATCAGTACCCCAAGAGATAGGGAGAAATAAATATTTTAGAGAGATAGAGAGAAAACAGGATGGTAAAATAAGTAATGACAATTCGGCAGAATTAGCGAAAACCACTTTAGAGTTAACTGAAAAGATTAGGGAATTGACTAAAAACTTAGAAACCGTGACTGTTCCTGTAACTATAGGTCCTGTAATGCCTATTTTTGATAAACAGAAAGATAATGAACATTGTCTAACGGTCCCTTATAACAGTAATAGACAGACTGAGAGGCCAAGAAAAGGTTCAGACGAGAACCCATGGAAACAAACAGTAAGTACATCAGAACAGAGTACGCCTAAAAATTAAATTTGACAGCAAATCCAGGTTTAGTGGAAAGACTGATAATGACTACAGAATCTGTATCAGAAACTCCAAGAAACCCAGAACGAGGTAAGGAGGAGGAACCAGTAGGTCCTACTTCAGAAGAATTAAGTGAATAGTTGAGGAGTTTATAGAGAAAAGACAGTGAATCCCAATCTATAGATGTGGCCAAGCTAAGGATGGTTTTGGAAGAATTAATAGTAGGGACTATTCCCACAGAAAAGCTAAAAAATTATCAGGATGAAGAATTACTATTTTTATGCAAAAGCATAACATGGAGAGCAAAGAGTCTACATGAAAGACTAGAAGAAGTGGCAAATAAAATGGGTATTGACATGGAAAGAGTGAAAGCTTTACAAAAACCCTACAGAGTAGATTTTTCTGAAAAGGATATTGAAAATCTGAACACCACAGGAAGACTAACTCAGATTAAGGACATAATCATTTTGTTGAGAAAATGGGGAGATGTAGATAAATGGAAAAGTAGATGGTTTAGAAAACGAGATGATGCCTCAGATAAAACATTTGCAGCTTTCCCTGTAAGAGAAAAAGAAAAAGTAGTGACAGAATGTCCCATGAGAAAAATTCCAGGAGGAGGATATGTACATGTTCCTTGGACTAGGCAAGATATTTTGTCATTTACAAATGATTTCCCTCGGCTACGCGAAAAGCCAGTCAAGTGGTATAGGCAAGCGGATAGATGTGTAAAATTATCGAAAATGTTGTGGATAGATCTAAATAGTCTATTTGACATAATAGTACCAGAAGATCTATGGATAGAGTGCAAATTGATGATAATTTGGCCTACACAAGAATACCCTAGGGATCCAAAAACAGGAGCCCCTGATCCGGAAGTCATGAAAAAATATGAACAAGTAATTGTTTTCCTGAAAAACAAGGTACCTCCCAAAGAAACTGATTGGGTAAAAATTGACCGAACTCATCAGGAGACTAAGGAGTCAGTACACGCATACTATGAGAGGTTGATCCTTGCCTTTAAGCAATTTAGTGGTGATGAAAATTTAAGTGAGAAGGATTTAAGTAATTTTGTATACAGATTTGTATATGGTCTACGTCCAGAAATCAGTGAAATGATTAAACAGCATACAGTGGATTGGCAAAATAAGAAAATAGATGAAGTATTAAGACATGCAAAATATTTTAGTGATGAAATTGAAGCCAAGCAGCGAAAGTTAAAAGAGAAGGCTATGTGGGCACAGGTAAAAGTGGCAGAAAGACTAAAAGCTCAATTGATTGAAAAAGCAAATAGTGCAGGACCAAAACCTAAATTTAATGCTGGAAAAGGAAAGGGACCATTCAATATAGAAGAAGCCAAGAAGAAATGGCCATGTCATAATTGCGGAAGAATAGGGCACTGGAAATCCGAGTGTAAATTTCCCCTGAATACTAATAATGATAATGCATCATTGAATACGCAGGTGCAGAAAGAGGTGAGTTGTCAACTGCAGCGACAGCAGCAGGTTGTTCCCCAACAGAATCAGGCGCCAAAACCGCCTTTTCCACAGAGCGTAAATTCACAGAAATACAGTAATGAGACAGGATTCTACAATGAAGAACAGGTAACTAAGCTGTCGCGCGCTAGCACTGTTTCGCAGTATTGGCTACAACGCGATGAGAGTGAGTCAGAAGAAGGTTATTGACGGTGCTGAAGGGAGGAAGAAGAGTGCGTACTTGGCGCAACTCTAGAAGTAGACCAGACAGGCCCATTTTTGTGGACGGAAAGGTAAATGATGAAAATATTACTTTCCTAGTAGATACCGGTGCTACTCGATCAACTGTTAGGTCAGCTGATGTTAAGAATCTTCCTCTCTCGGACGAAACAATCCAAGTGGTTGGAGTATCCAACAGACAGATTAAACGAATCTCACAGAACCAGTAAAAGTCAATATAGGGAACGTTTCGGAAATGCACCGCTTTGTTGTGTGCGATTCAAGTCCTGTAAATTTGTTAGGAAGAGACTTACTGTGCAAGATGAATTGCATCATATTTTGTACCCCTGATGGTATAGCATTTGAGACCCCTGATGAAGACGTACTGTATAAAATGACTATGGCTAATATGGAAACCAAGATTACTGAAGCCTTTGCTGTATTCAACCCTGACGAACTACCAAAAGAATTGAAAAAGACAGTAAAAGCAGAAGTCTGGGATTTCACAGGAGAAGATGTAGGATTAATGAAAAATGTGGATCCTGTAAAAATAGCAGTGAAGGAAGGAATAAGCTACCCAAATGTTCCTCAATATAAATTGACACCTGAGATAATTGAAGGAGTTACTCCTATAATTGAGAAAATGGTTAAACAAGGTATTTTGAGAGAAATAATGAGTAGTCCATGTAATTCACCAATTATGGGACTGAAAAAGCCTAATGGAAAGTTCAGAATAGTGCAAGAGTTGAGAAAGACAAACAAAATTGTTGTATCATGTTGTCCTATTGTACCAAATCCATCTGTGATTTTGTATCAGATTCCACATGATGCAGAATGGTATACAGTGATTGATCTATGTCATGCTTTCTTTTCCATCCCGTTTCATCATGATAGCCAGCAAATTTTTGCGTTCCGTTTTGGTGCCGAATCCCACAGGGGTATACAGAAAGCCCATCGATATTTAATCAGATATTGAAAAAGTCCTTAGAAGACCTAGAAATGCCCGAGAATTCAATGCTAGTTCAATATATTGATGACCTACTTGTGGCGTCAAAGACTCGAGAAGCTTGTGTAATGGACACCATAGCATTGCTGAACCATTTGGCAGATGGAGGACTTAAGGTATCCCCATCGAAATTACAATTTTGTTAGAAAGAAGTACAATATTTAGGACACAAAATTTAAAAAGGACTGAGGAAAATAACTACAGACCGAATCAAGATAATAAAAGGAATGAGAGCCCCAATGACGTAAAGAGAAGTGAGAATGTTTCTTGGAATGGTTGGATATTGTCGTCAGTGGATAAGTAACTTTTCCCTGATTGCAAAACCTTTGGTACGCTTGACAAGATGTGATGTAAAAGACCCCATTGATTTAAATAGGGAAGAACTAGCAGCTTTTAAACAATTGAGAGACAGTTTATGTGAGGCACCAGCATTGGGAATGCCTGATTATGATAAAGAATTTGAGTTGTACTACAGTGAAAGGAATGGATGTGCAATCTCTGTACTAATACAGAAACATGGAAAATTGAGAAGACCAATTGCATATTTTTCAGCTATGCTAGATCCTGTAGCTGTAGCGCTGCCAGGTTGTTTGAAAGCAGTAGCTGCTACTTGCAAGAGTCTGGAACAGAGTGAAGGAATTGTGATGGGATATCCTGTGCGAGTGTTTGTACCTCATGATGTGGCAATCTTTTTAACAAGGAGCCGCACTCAGTTCATGACACATAGTCGGCTGACTAAATATGAGAAGGTCATATTAGGTGCAACGAATGTGAGCCTTGTGAGTTGCTTGAATGTAAATCCTTCAACGTTACTGCCTGATGCTGAGAATGTAGAATTAAGAGACAAAGTGGATCATGATTGTTTGGATGTACTTGATTTCTGTACCAAACCACGTCCTGATATAAAAGATGTACCATTGTCAGAAAGTGACTTTGTGATGTTTGTGGACGGATCATGCTTGAGAACAGACGAAGGAATTCTAAGTGCAGCATATGCGGTATGCACAGTTGCAGCAGTAATGGAAGCCTCTTACCTGAAGGGAGTAAAATCAGCCCAGGTTGCTGAACTTGTAGCCTTAACTAGAGCATGCAAGTTGGGAAAGAATGTGAGAGTGACTTTGATAACTGATAGTCAGTATGGCTTCGGTGTTGTGCATGATTTTGGTCAGATATGGCTGCAGAGAGGATTTATGACTTCAAGTGGAACTCCTATAAAGAATGCTGAAGTGGTTGGGAAGTTGCTTGAGGCGATACAGCTGCCTAAGCAATTGGCCGTTGTGAAGTGTGCTGCTCACGTTCAGACGGGAGACTATGTCGCAGTTGGTAATAAGTACGCCAACGATATGGCTCAATAGTGTGCTCGTAATCAAAATTCAATCAATAGGGCGAAAGAAAGGGACATGAATTCTTGTCCCCTCCTGTTTACTAACATTGTGAGTACCTGGGAAGAAGTGAAACAATTGCAGGAAGAAGCAGGAGATGAGGAAATGAGACAATGGGTAAAAGCAGGATGTGCACCAAGAGAAAGAGACCATGTGTGGGTCTATCGAGATGGAAGACCAGTCATGCCTGATAACATGGTGTCTCCCATGGCACGGATGTATCATGGACAAGCACACATAGGGAGAGATGCGATGATTAGATCATTTAACCAAACATGGTATATTGCGAAATTCAGACTTGTAGCTGAGAGCCTTTGTCAAAGATGCCTTATATGTCAGCAGTTCAAACCTGGAAGGAAAACAGTGGTAAGTCTAGGAAAGATAGGTCGAGAAGGAGGGCCTTTCACCAGAATGCAAATTGATTTCATTGAAATGCCTCCCTGTAACAGGTTGAGGTATGTTGTAGTGATGGTCTGTTTGTTTTCTAGATGGGTAGAAGCATATCCCACAAGAAGAAGTGATGGAATCACAGCAGCAAAATTGCTTTTGAGGGAATTCATCCCTAGATTCGGGTTCCCAGTCACAATTGAATCAGATGGAGGAAAACATTTCCATAATGAGATCATGACATTGATTTGTGAAGCATTGAATGTACAACAGAAACTACATTGTGACTATCGCCCAGAGGCTTCTGGTGTGCTGGAACAAATAAAACCGATTGGGAAAAATGTGTTTAGCCACAGGTTTGAAATCGCCTCTAGTACTCATGACTATTAGATCTATTCCAGATAGGAACACAGGTCTGAGTCCCCATGAAATTGTCATGGGAAGAGCAATGCGACATGTTTTCATACCAGTCAACAAGCTGTTGCCTATAAATGATGACTTGGTGTTGAATTACTGTAAGGGGCTGGCTGACGCAGTTCATTCTGTGTTTCATCAGGTTGGATCGGATGCCACCACCCTTGAAAAGAAGCAAGCTCATAATCTGAGCCCAGAAGACTGGGTGAGAATTAAAGTACACAGAAGAAGGAACTGTCTGGTCCCACGTTGGGTAAAACCACGACAAGTGATTTTGACCACAACAACAGCTGTGAAGTGTGCTGGAATAAAGAATTGGATACATGCTAGTCACACATTGAAAATCCCAAATCCAGTGGATAACAAGGAAGGAGAATATTTTGAAGAGTCAGAGACTAGTTCTGAATCGGATGCTGAGGAAACAAGAACAAGAGAAAATCCTGAAAGGGGGGAATAAGAACCAGATTTTACTATTGCCCCAGAAAAAATTCCCTTGAGAAGGAAATTACAGATTTCCGATACCAGCTCAGACTCAGAGACTGAACAAGCATAGGTACATTGGAGAAAAGAGAAAAGCAGTGAAGAGACAGAAGAGACAATCAAAGAAATTGTTGATAAGGAGGTTCCTGATGGGAAGCTGAGAGAAATTCCACCTGAAATAACAAGAGTAGATGGACAGGTGCCAGATACAGAAAGTGAGGGAAAGATTCTTGCGGAAGACCCCCGAGGAGTTGTAGGGAATTCAAACATCCAGTAAGAAGAAGGGATAGTTAGTCAGCAGAAAGATTGGATGCAAGAACCACAAGGAGGGACAGAAGTAGGGAAAATTAAACAAGTGGTGGAAAGAGGAACAGCTGGAAGCAAAAAGCAAGTTGTAACAGAATCAGAGGATAGTGATGAAGAAGTACCAGAAGGTCGAGTCCTGAGAAAGAGAGCAAGGAGAGCTGAAAAGAATGATAAAGGAAATAAATCGAAAAGATCAGCAAGAGATTACATTTGGCCAAACAAAATAAAGAGATTGAGATACCGACTGACACGAGTGAATTCAACAAGTGAATGAAATATCAGGTCAAGAAAAATCGAAAAATGAGACAATAACTACAGCAGAGGAAAACAAAAGAACGAGAAAACCTAACCAGAAGGATAAGTCGCCGGAATGGTCGTATGTGGCCCTGCCTGAAATTAAGGAAGAGGCGGATAGCCAAGGAAATCCAGAGGTGACAGTACAAGAAGTGGTTGAGGAAGATGAAGAATCGGAAATCCTGAGAGTTATCTTGTCCAATATTGGAGAAGAAACGGATGTTCAGGAAGTTCTGTATCAAGATTACGAGAGAAAAGTGAAATACGATCAAATGCCAAACTGAATAAGACAAAATGCTGCTAATGGAAAGACTATAAAATACGGAAAAAGACATAACTGATAGAACCAAGTAGGTGCTTAGAGCCTTGGGTTAGACAAAACTAGTTGTGAAGTAGAAGAGGCTAAGTCAAAAGACACTGATCATTTTACGAAAATGGCAAACACAGAAAGTAGAAAAGCTAGATGTACGTTTCTTAGAAGGTGGTTGAAAATGTGTTGTTGTTGTACAGGATTACTAATGCTTCTGTGGAGTGTATTAGCGTTAATGATTTCATTTAAAGTTACGCTAGAAACAATAGAAGGACATAGTGAGAATAAATACTAATATAGAAAAGATTCAGAAAGTATATCTGACTAAAATAGATAGAAATTATCTTCATAAAGACAGGTCAATAAATGATTTCTCTAACAATGTATTTTCGAAACTATTGTATGAATATGTAAAGACAATGGATGTGAGGGATTGTTACGTCTGTATGCAGTTACCTGCATCTGTATCGGAGGGAGTGACTTACCATAACCTTCCAGTAACCTATGGAATAACATGTAGTGTGATAGCTAGTTTGTTTTACAAAATAGGGAAATTAGAATATTATTTCACAGATGTAGATAACATATTTTCACAAGTACCTGCAGTTAACAAATTGAACAAAGTATAACCTGCAAAGGTGTAAGGTGAATTTTTCTTGGAAACTAAAGAATTAACATTAGAATATATATTTAGAAATAATTTGACTTGCAGTTTAAAGAGAGAGGAAAAGACTTTCTTAGATATGGCTGAAGAAAGGAGATTGAAAATGCAAAAGAAAGCATCTGAGGGAAAAAAGGAGAAGACAGTTTGGGATGTTGAAAAGGAAAACATTTAAAGGGAGAAGCTAGTCCAACTATGACTTTAGATTGGCCTCAGAAAGGAAAGTTGTGTATTAGAAAGAATCAAACTGCATATGATAATTACTTTGTAGGTAACAGTGAATGCCATGATACATACCGAATCATGGGTGGATGGGGATTTAAAGGAGGAAATGATCCAGTTTTTCCTGGGTTATATTTTATCTGCGGGAACAAGGCATATTATCGGTTGCCAGATCATTGGTATGGCACATGTTATGTAGGTCTGGTTTTCCCAAAGATATTCCACATGGAAAGAGGAGAAGATGGTGTACATAAGTTAGGAAGTCTACTAAAACGTAGAAAAAGAGAATCTTGGTCAGAAATTGTAGGATACATTTTTGGAGCATTGATACCAGCAGTGGGAATATCTCTGAATGCACACAAAATTAGAAAGCTATCAGTAGTGAATCACTTGTCAACAAGCACCGCTGGAGGATTCTTATTGGTAAATACTGAAATGGTTGCCATGCGTGCCATGGTAATGCAAAATCGACTTGCCTTTGATATAATATTGGCAAAAGAGGGTGGAGTCTGTGGAATGCTGAAAGTTCGACATTGTTGTACTTACATTCTGGACGAAAGTAAAGATCTGAAGATCTACATTAAAAATATTACTGAATTACATGAGGAAATTGCACCACTGGAGGCTGAAAGTGTTTGGGAAAAGATTGGAAAGAAACTTTCTTCCATTAAAGATTTTTTATTAAACCTAGGTAGTACATTTATAGGTAGGATCTTATTTCCATTAACATGTGTGAATTTTATAGTATTAATTTTAAGACTAGGATGTTTATGTTATAAAAGAAAGAAAACACAGAAAAAGTTAAAAAGAGAAAATTTGAAAAGAAGACAGAATAAGAGACAAGAGAGGGAATTTGAAGAAGTAGAATTAGAAGAAATGAAAGATAATATGTATAAAACAGCAAGAAGAGAAGAAATCGGGGAAACAGAAATGTGAACTAAGCTAAAGAATTCATTTAGCTTTTATGACAAATTGATACAAAATTTTAATGGTGTGGTGATAAAAATAACCAAAGGGTGGATTGATGGAGCGGGTAGTGCAAAATTTTATATACCTCCTCTATTCTGCATGAAAATACTAATTAAATAATCTATTAACTATAATATTATTAAACGGGTTTGCATGTTTATTAACCAACATTATTAATATCAAAATTATACGTGGGATTTGCATTTGCATGGCTAAAATAACCTTTATAACTAAAATCTGTACGCATATTAACAGTAGTATATGTGGTAAATAGACTACTGCATGATGTATGTTGCTTTTGTATGTTGCCCCAGAAGAGGACCGAAAAGGTGAATATAATGGCTTTAAATGTTGCTATATGCTAGATAAATACAAGCACATAAAGGGATTAGTAAGGGGTTAACATTAGATTTATTAATGTTGTTTAATATTGTTTCGCTTAAGTTAACATTTGGGCCTAAATCCAAGATGGCCGCTGACACCACATGACGAAGTGGCCACTGTTCCACGAGGTGCGGAGTGAAATGCACATGCGCGAGAAATCTCCTAAACCTCATCACGACCTTTGTTCACCATGTACCCGAACAAGGACAGAGTGGGACATTAGCCAAAACCGGAACTAGCCGACTTTGGAGTAACTCATGACCTCACCCCTCGAACTGAACTAAAAATTCAAAACTGACATTGGACGATCTCAACCAGCCAATCCCGACTGTCCTAAATTATTAAATTGTATCATCTTTACTTTCTTGTATTATAAAAAGGGGTAGTAGAATAGAGAAAAATATACAAACCCTCTCCCACGTTGTCGCATCGCCTTTTGCCTCCTATTTTATGCTACGTTTTCATGAATCCTTGAGGGTCTGAAAGCTGCCTGATCATCTGATGACAGCGAACTTTTTCTAAATCTCCGGGCAATGATAGATGCTTGCACGTCTCTAGTCCTTTGCCGATCTTTGGGACTGTAGCGTGCTGAGCAGAGAACTTTGAGCTTTGGCTTGCTTTCGGACGATTTATGACAAAGATTACACAGAGCCAATGAATTAGAGGACTCCAAATAGCCAGATTAGGTAAATAGGATGTTCTGCGATTTACTAAAAATTTGATATAAAACTTTCAAAACTTTGATGAGACAAATGCGAATTTAAATCATTATGAAATTTTAGATAAACAATTATTGGTTTACGAGAATTCATGAGTTGTGAGTTTCATTTAAGAGAGATTCTGAGGTCTTAAAATGTGTTTAGCTGGTTCTAAATCACCATCAACCAATCCAACTAATTTGGTCCATTGACCAAAGTGGGAGGAGTGCCTTGATGTTTTAAGATTAAAGATCTGTAGGTGAAAGGGCGTTAATGTATATTTTGTAAATGACTTTTCCTTCCCTATAGGTTATAAGGTGTTTCCCCCACATGTCCGGCGCTTGAATCACTCATCCCTCCTGTGTGTGCAGACCGGTGTGGAAGTAACGTGTGAGTGTTGGTGTTATGAGCCCCACCAATGACTGCATGTGTGAATGGGTTAGTGTGACGACGTGTCTGTGACGTAGGGAGGATATCGGTACAGGTTGTTTCCCTGTTGTTAGGGTTTTTTGCGCTGGATCAATATCATGGCGACGCCATGGCCGAATGGCATGCTGGGTGGTGTACACCGAGTCTGGTAGCGTGGAAGCAGCATGGACACAGGGAGAAGCAGAGACATCTTAAGGATTTTGGGGGCCCTGGACCAAACATATTTTTGGGGCCCCTGCTCAGAAGAGCTTTGAATTTATGATCCAATTTCACCTCTTTCATGCCCTCTTTCCCCAGGTGACTGATAGGGCACAGGCATACTCTTCCAAATTATAAATCTTTTGTACATGTAATATTCAGGGATGATGGTGACGTATGTTATCAGCAGGGCCGGACAGGTTGTATCGGGCACCAGGGGTTTCCCCGGTGGGCCGCCAGGGTGGGGGCCGGTTTTTTCCCCCTGGGGGGCTGTTTTTGTTACCGGGGGTCGGCAATATCAGCCCCCTGTAACAAAATCGGCCGAAACCGGCCCTAACAAACAGATCGTCCGCACCTGCCCTCTCCTTCAGGGAGGCTGGCCGAGCAGTTTGCCAGGGCCGGTTTCTGTTCCCAGTCTGGCCCTGGTTTTCAGTATTTTAACACAACAGCCGTTCACTAATATTCCTGCAAATAATCTCTGTTACGACCCCCATTTCTCATATGTGAGGTCCTGTTTTGCTCTAAAGGAATATTTTTGTGGATGTTGTATGAAACGCAAACACAACATTTTATCGGCAAAACGACTATATTAGACTCACACATCACCCACATAAAAAATTGATGAAAGGAAAACGGTATTCAAAACAACCTAAGAATTATTCAAGGACATCAGGGCAAGTCTCTGCAGAACAGAGTTGGCTCTATCAGGGGGCCCCCTGAAAGGCTGGGGCCCTGGGCCAGAGCCCACTTTGCCCATGACATAGAACATCTCTGGGGAGAATGCAAGAGAGCAGCACTGCCTGCAGAGTGATGAGAATCCCTCTGAAAATGCTGGACCCCCACCTCCCAGACAACCTAGTGGGGGCGGGCTTCTGGGTGCTTCTGTGCGCAGGGACAAAGTCTTCTAATGCAGTGAAGAGCACCGACTCACCACAGACTCTGCTAGGGAGAAAAACAAGCTGCTTTCTTCTGTAGCTGATCACCATCCAGACACATCATGGGCCTGATGTGGCCAGGCAGAAGTCCTAAAAAAAGATGTGGGTGGACTAACCAAGTTAGGCAGCTATGCAAGTGACATCATGGCGTGTGACATCACAGTACCTGACATCACGACATGTGACATCGCACATGGCATCACAGGAAAGGGCATTACAACCCATGACCTCACAGGAAGTGAAATCACAAGAAGGTACAGCAGATCTTAAGACCTCACACATATGTTTAGCAGGTATATCATGAGTACATTTGAGCACCCTACAATATTTAACAAATAATATTTAATAATATTAATGGTTAGATAACTGTGAAGGTTAATGCACTTGCTGGATAGTTCTGTATTTTTTCTAAACCCAATTTTGAATCAAAGTAGTATAGAGGGTTACTATGTCTCCTGCAAAGTACATCATTTCACACGCAGATGACAGATTTTTATGTTATATAGATGGTTAAGTGGGTTACTGCTTTTAACACAGAGATTCTTTTGTTACCTACAGTTCATAAATTATATTCCTTCTCATATAGAATTGTTAAATAAAGAAGACTCCAAAGTACAGGAGAACTACGTTTATTGGACCAAGATCCTCAAGCACCAACTGACATTTGGAGCTCACAGAACATTCTACTGTGAGCTACACATGAAGATTCCATGGAATGTTAAGTACCAACTGGGATAGAATGGTGGGGAGAGATGGGCAAGGGAAAGAAGAGTGGAAGAGGAACAGTGGGTGCGGTAATGTAACATCATATTACAACACAAATAGTGAGCTGGGAAGAACGTGTGACTCATACAACTTGCAACACTCCCTGTCTTATGTATCACATCCTGAACATTGATTTTACATCCGTATGATTTATTGTCAATGTATAATGTGTATGTGTGATGTAAAGCACTCCAACACCCTGATTTGGAATGAGTAGTGCGATAAAGGAAATACAACAAAATAGTGTTATGTAAATTGTTATTTGTGTAAATTCTGGGACAGAACAACACATCTGAAATTCTTACATTTCATGCATATGTCTTATATACAAGACCTGAACAAAGTTTAAAGCATGCCTTTCTTAAGTACCTGTGAAGTAATAAGCTGTGAGCCTTTTTTTCCCCTCCATTGCACTTGCAGCTAGTTGTGAGGTTCTAGATTGCTCCCAGCCAAGATACTCAATCCTGATGGCCCCTTAATTGCAGCCTTTGTTCTGGTTTGAGCTGGAATTTAAATTAACAAAGCCCCTTCGTCTGCACATTGCTGCTGGGAACAAAAGCAGGAAATCAGACAACATGCAGGTGCTGCTGAATGTGTCCTGGTGACTGAAAATTACACCAGGGCGAGTTCAGCATATTTCTGTGGGTCCCAGTTTCTTGGCAGGGGAGTCGGCATTCACCCTGTGAAAAGAGTGGGTAGACGCCATCTACCTGTGTGTACCCTCGACTTGTGCCCTGCTGGAGTTACTACTGACCTACTTACTAACCTGGCAGATCATCACCCAGTGCTTAATTTGAGATGGTGGCTGCTGTTTGGGCCACCGGCACTCCTGTTTGGCAACCTGTAGTTGTTTTGCAGTAGACATTGACGAAGAGCAAGAGAGGGGAAAACGCACAAAGGGAAAGCAGGAAGGAAGAGAAAGACAGAAAAAAGTCGCAAAGGTAGAAAGCAGGAACGTGCAAAGGTAAGATAAAGGGCCAGGGAGTGTCTGGTAGTCAATTAGAGAGGCATGAGGTCTATTCCAGATTATGCAACCTTGGTATTCATAGGTCCAACATGTAATTGCGACGGTCGCGGGATTCTAAGCAGAGTTTTGGACACCGGAACTCGTTCTTTTACAAATTAAGCACTGGACGACACCTACTGGCACAGACAGATTGCCCTACAGGCCAGCATGAGCCTGGCATTAATTAATTGATGGGATATTTTCTTTTTTGGCTGCTTGCCTTACTGTATTTATAGAAAGGAATGGAATCTATACTTTTCTGTGTTCATGGCAGGAATATCATATATCTAGGGTCTCAAGTTGTCCAATAACAGGTATCAGTAATGTGCTCAGTTTCTTGGTTTATTTCTCTGTACTGGCACGTGAAGGTTTTCTTTTTAATTCTACTTAAAAGAGAGGAGTGTATCTGCTACTCACCCATTGGTTGGCATGATCTTTGAATGCAGTGGGGTACAGGGGCGACTGGTGTTCATGTTCAAAAGGGGTGTTACGCTGCCACACTCGGGTAAGAGGCAAGAACTGGGAAAATAAACACAGAGCAGCTGAAATTACTGCTTTGAGGCAGGTTGCTGAATCTCTTGGGTGAACTATAGGGAACTTTGCAGATATCCTACTGTGCAAGCGCAAGCCAGGCAAAGTTTTCTTTCACCTGCAGGCACAAGCTACAGCAGTGACATCACATGAGAGGGAGTGTTGAATTAGAATGGCATGGATCTGGTTGCTTTTGGGGCGCCTGAACATTGGCCCTGGGAGGAGTTTCAAAACTCCATGCACTTCAATGGCTGGGGGTGGGGAAGGCCGATGAGGACAAGGAGGGAGTGGGTGGAATTCTTTTTTGATTATCACAGGGGCAGGCTGTAGGAGGAGTGCAGTGTGCTGCTGTCCTGGCAGTAACACGTGTTTAGCACTGCATTTGATTTCACTTTGGAAAAAACATTATGGAGCTGAGCACACAGAGGGCTCCTTATCTCAAGCTTAGAGGCCCATGAGAAGGAAGGAACCAGCTGTGGACAACAATTGAACTAGTGGACTAAGAGGTAAGTGTGCAGTGAAGCCTCTGCATCAGGGGCATCATCACCCAAATAAACCCCACCCCACCCCCTCCTTGCTTTAGCAGCTACAGAGAGAGTGGGGTTCTGTCTGTAGTTTGGCAGACAAAGGCTCATATTAAACCTGAGAGGGTGAGTGAGTGAATGGAAGTATGGATGGAATGGTGGTTGGATAGATGCATGGATGAGTGTGTGAGAGGACGGGAGTTAAGAATTGAAGAGTGAAATGGAGAGAGGGTGTATGAGTGAAAGGGAGGATGGATGGGTTAAAAGGTGAATGGAAGGAGTGAAAGGGTGGACTGATGATGAGAGAAAGGATAGATCGATGGATTAGTGAAAGCGTAAACGGGTGAATGAATGGATGGAGTGAAAATATGGATGGATGAGTGAAAGGATGTACTTAAAGATGGATGAGTTAAACAATGAATGGATGAGTGAAAGGCAGGGTAGATGGATGTCTGGATGAAAGGATGGATAGACGGATGAGTGAAACAGTGAATTGATGGACGGTTGAATATATGGAGAGATGGATGGGTGAGTGAAAGGATGGATGTCTGAGTGAAAGCGTAAATGGAGTGATGTATGAGTGGATGGATTGAACGATGGATGGATGGGACAAAGGGTGGATGTATGGGTGTAAGGATGGATGGCTGAGTGAAAGGTTGGATAGATTGATAAGCCAAAGGGAGGAAGATGGATGGATGGAGTGAAAGGATGGATATATGGAGCGAAAGGATGGATGGATAAGTGAAAACATGGATGGATAATTGAAAGGATGGATGAAAGGGGGGTGTATAAGTGAAAGGATGGATGATTGAGGGGATGGGTTTGTTTGATTGATGACTGTCACTGGACCAGTGGCGTCTCTTTTTATGGACTCCACAGCTAAACTACACCCAGTGCTTAAATTGTAATTAATTATATTGAGTGCCGGGGCTCTGACATGGAGGCCACTGCAGCTTGCACCACCCATCGCCCTTGTTATCACTACCAAAACAACTACAAACCATCTCTCTTGCATGTAAGTGCGACAGTTCAGATTATTCCAGGTCCCCAAAACTAAAGGAATGGCTGGGGAGGTAGGTATTAGCATTTTTAATGGCTATTGTATTCCTAAACAACACTTGTTCTGCTTATCTCTATATTAGATGAGCAGTGCCACCATGTGGTAGACTGTTCTAAGTTTAGTGTTGACAATCAGGTGCCGGTGCCGAGCATCAGGAACCAATTAAATGCCGGTGCTGAGCACCAAAAAGCACGGGCTCAAATTAAGCACTGACTTGGTCCATTTTTATTGTACCAACAGTGAATAATTATTCACTCTTGGTTCAATACAAATAAAATGCAGACCTGCTTCAGGTCCAGCAACAAACTGAGGCAGCTAGTGACATTGTTTGATTGCTGACACAGGTGCATGAAGGTGCCTGTACCATTCAAGCACAGTGAGCATGTCTGTGTGACTATGTGTGTGAGTTAAAGTGAGTGAGAGTCAGTGAAGCAGTAACTCAGAGTGATTGAGAATGAGTGATATTAAGGATGAGTATGTGTGAGAATGAATGTGCATGAGTGAGGGAGGGAGAATGTCAGTGAGTGTAACTGAGTGTTATTATGTGTGAGGCACAGTAAGACTGAGTAATTCAGAATGAGTGGACTGAGTGAGATAGAGTGGGACAGAGTAGAATGAGTAAGTCTGAGGGAGTCAAATTGAGACAGTAAACTTAAGGTGTTTTTTTTTTACAAGAGGCCTGCGCTGTCGGAGCGTCACGTTTTTTTAGAAGATCCGGTGATGCAAACCTCCCATTCATATCTATGAGGCGATGAGTAAAACAAGGCAGTGCAAAGCGCTGCATGCCTTACTCTGTGTCAAGGAGACATCCCATGTTCCCACACAACACCCATGGATTTTGACACTGCCCCAGATTTACAAATACCATTACAAACATTGGGGAAACCCAAATAATCCATATGACCTGGGCATTAATACAAAGAGACACAAGTTGTCCGAACGGAAAAGACTATTCTTCAAGAGAAAATTGCTAAACAATTTAGGTAAAACCTAATTTAACCCAAGCAAAAACCACAAGGCAATTGAATTTCAAGTATTCATTTTATATTTTGATAAACTGGTAATCAGTTAATACATTACTTTCATGTAAGCTGCTAATACCATTAATGAAGAACGGTTTAAGTCGTTTGCTCCCAGGAAGGTGCAAAGGAAAGGTGGTGAATAAAGTGCTGCAAGTCAACTGCCGAAGACGGTCTTAGTTGCCTTCCAGATTAAATTGCCTGATTCAATCTGCATTCGGTCTTTTAACAAAGTAATGAAGATAACATTGTAGCCAGTGTGCTCGGAGACACTCGAAGTAAGACATTGATTGCCTCACGAGCTGAGTCCTACTCGCAATGACACCCCTTCAATCGAATTTATGGTACATCGATACGTTTACAGACCCGCATTGGACATGGTAACCGATCTCCCGCAACATCCGTACATAGGAGCCCCTTGGCCCTTCAAGTTACTGCATGATGCCTTCGAGGTTGTTCTCTTTACTTTCCTGAAGAAGACCCCTTCTTAAGGAACCATTGGCCTTCATCCCACATTCGGAGTCAAAACGTCAACATAATTACCATATTCACTCGTACTGGAACTATATCCCATGGTCAGAATACATGGAAAATCTATAATGTACTGTGGACTATAGCATATGTGTTAAAAATTTACAGACAGGTTGCAAATTTGTTTCATTGAAACTGTTTCTAATTGTTTCACTTATTTTTCCTTATCTAACTCACAAGATTTACAAAGTCACATAAACCTGGGCCAGTGCCAAAACTTTACCCCTCTCCACAGCAGGGGTAACAGGGAAAATTGTTTTCATTTCTCCTAGGTTCTTCCTCTTTGAATGTGTGCTCCAGAACCAGGACAGCACCTCCAATGGACTGGTTTTGTGCAGGAAGGTGCCCCTTCCTGCACACAAACAATCCTGCCAACAACGCAGAACAAGGGTGCCTGTGTTGGCGCTAGGAGCTAAATTTTGCACAGGTGCTGGCTGAAAGGGCAGAAAAGCCCTATATCTCATAGATACAGTGCATTCCTGCTCTTTCAATTTAGCGTAGGGCAGTGCAGCAAAAGACGTGCGGCGCTGCCCTACGCCAAATCTTTGTAAAATGAGGTCCTTAGTGCAAGGAAGTGTTAGAGAACCCTTCAAGAAGAAGCTCATTGGAATTTAAACCAAGGATTACACCTCACCACTTTAAAAAGGTCACTAGCTGACACTGGCTGGCTACCCACCCACACTGCACACAGTGAGCAGGAGAAGCGAGTGAGGCGCTGGGTTCTTCACCAAGAGCATTTTTGAGAAAAATTGAAAAAATATTGTATTGCACGGAATTAATTTCACCTAACCTTCCTAAAAAGGTGTAGGTTAGAAAGAACTCTCGAGAAATATTCCACTACTTCAGTGTGTGTTAATCTAATCTTGCATTCTCAGCCTGATTCTACCAGCTCCTAGTGCAGTGCTGTGGTTCAGTTTAAGGGAACAGTACAGAGTCAAGGTGAACCTTGATCACCAGTATCCCTGCCTGTATCCAATTACTAAAAAGTATTTTTTCAGCCTCGAGACCCGAGCACTTCCGGCCATATTGATCCAATTGAAACATCCCCTGTAGAATTAAAGGGTAATAGGCCTCAACATTAGCACTAAATGTGATGCCTAGCGTGAGGGGGCTGTAAAAAAATGTTTATTCATGAATTGGCTAATTTATAAGGCAATTGGAATCATTGCATACAGCATCAGTACGTTGTATACAGCATCAGTGAGGTAGGCTGTATTGGTTTGTTTACCTAATAGGTGCTGGTAGCACCTAATACATGGTAGATAGCACCAATGTGCAAACCGGATTCCTGAAGAAAGGTAGCATAGTCAATTACTATCTAAAAAAATAAGCATTAGCAAAGCCAATAGGTCTTGCCTTTGAGACCTATAAACTGTGGCAATATTTGTTTATGCTGTACAGCATAGGCATTGCCAACTTGGGCCATGCTGTACAGCACTTGGACAACAGTGGGTGGGTGGGAGGGACAGCAAGGAGGGAGAAGTACACAAAGGGGACATCTAGAAAACACATGCACTCGTACAGTGATTAAACAAAAAGAAAAAAGGTAGCACCTGAAAAAGCAAGCAGTGGAACAACACAGTAAAGCGTCTATGCTTCAGGGAAGTGACAAACACAAGAAGAGGAAGGAAGTTGGTGAATTAAAAGCAAACAAATGGGGGCATGGCCAAGCCGAGCATGGAGTAAGACGTGGGCTGCTGGAGCTCCGGGCTGCCGCTGTGTAAACGAGCATCCCACGGCACGTTGACGGCCGGTATACGGTCTCTTCTGGGGGCGAGAGGTCAGCGGACCGGAGTGGGCTGCCGCTGGATATCGTAGCGGGCCCGAGGAGTGCAACTGGAGGCGCCAGAGACCAGACAGAGGAGAGATCCCAGGCGCAGACGAGACGGCCGCCATCTTAGGCATCCCGCGCTGGAGGGCGGTGGAGAGTCTCCGCGGACTGCCCGGGTGCCTGAGCCTGTTGGAGGAGCTGTCTGGCCATTCTGGGAGTGATCGGAGGCGTCTGGGAGCGGGGGCCGGGGCTCCCTAGTACCGGCTGGAGGAAGAGGCGCTGGGGAGACTGCTCCGGTAGGCGGGTCCGCCATTTTGTGACCCTGTGCCTCCGACGCTGCGGCCCCTGCAGTCGAGTGCTGGACGACTTCGCCTGAGGTGTGGAGGTCGGCGGGCGGCATCGGCCCGAGTGGCGGTTCGCCCGGACGCCGGAGGGGGAGGATAGCCTGCGGTGGCGGGAGGAGCCCTGGCGGAGGGGGGCCAGAGTGCTGGAGCACCCCTGGGAGTGCTGTCTTTGAGGTGGCGGCGACTGCGGGGGAAGCGCCCGGAGGTCTGGAGCGGGGGCTCTCCCTGTGGCCCTGAGCTGGAGCCCCGGACCGGGGGCGGCCTGGCTGGTCGATTCTCGCGGGCTGTGGCCGCGTGCCCGAGTGCTGGACTGGTGGCTGCTGACCCCTGGCCGTGTTTCAGGCTTGTTGGACGGGGTGTGCGCTTGCCCGGAGTTAGAGGAGTCCCGGGGGATACACGGGGTGCTGGAGGTGTCCCCGGCTGCTGGATCGCCTCCCCTGCTGGACACTAGAGAGGAGAGGGGCTGAGCGGCGAGGCGTTAGCGGGACCTGGGACAGCGGGACTGCTTGGCCGTCGGGCCCCCCCCTGCGTGGTTGTTGAGCCTGCCCCTGCCTTCTGACCGGACCGGGTAGGCACACTGTGGGGGTGCGTCGGAACTCCCTGGAGGCGCGGGAGGCCCGCTGCGGAGACGGCGCGCCCCTCTGTACTGCTGAAGCTGCGCTGCTCGCTGCCTGAGAGAGTGGGGGAGGCCCCGGGTCGGAGCCTGGTGGACTCGGGGACTGGAGGCGACCGTGCCCTGAGGGCGGACCGTATCGGTGTGGACCGCGGGACCCCGGTTCGCCGCTGCACCTGGAACGCCTACACCGCGGTGCTGTGACCGGGCCTGCGGCCTGGAGTGTGGGACAGCCCTACGTTGGATGCGACGCGGCCTGGCTTGTGCGCCCTTCGACGCTGGCTGGCCCTCCGGTGGCCCTGAGTGGACTGCCTGATCTGCGGCCGGGACCCCCCTGTGGAGGCGGCGTGTGACTACATAATGACGCGCACCAAGCCGGGAAAAGACTCATCGGCGCCCACGAAAGAAGCCACAGTGAAGGACATTTGGAATACGCCTGGAGGGGTGCCAACGGGCTCGCAGGCGCTGGGCGCCGGAGGGTCAGCGGAGCCAGTGACGCAGTCCTTTATGGCGCTCTTCATGCAGGACCTCAAGTCTGAAATCGGCTCGCTGCGCACGGAGGTTCAGGCCTGCGTCAAGGAGCTCCGGAAGGACGTGGGAGAGCTCGGGGACAGGGTCGACGACATGGAGAAGACCCTGGACGCTCGCACGGAGGACCAGGAGCGCTTGTGGCAGAGAATAGCGGCCCTTGAGGAGCAGAATGTCGAGCTACAGATCAGGCAGGAGGATCTGGAAAATAGGGGGCGCCGCAACAACATTCACATTCGGGGCGTCCCGATTGGAGCGGAGGGGGCGGATATAATGACATTTGTGGCGGACCTTCTGCATGAACTCCGGGGGGAGGAT
The DNA here is from genome assembly GCF_964204655.1 of Triturus cristatus. NCBI lineage: Eukaryota > Metazoa > Chordata > Amphibia > Caudata > Salamandridae > Triturus > Triturus cristatus. The sequence continues at coordinate 567,078,932 of NC_140590.1, forward strand.
GATGCCTCTCCGCCGACTTTGGATAGGGCCCACCGAGTCTCTGGACCGCCTGGGAGACCAGGCCTAGTTCCCGACATCCTGACGCGGGTCCACTTCTTCGTCGAAAAGGAGGCTATTATCAAGGCGACCAGGGACAGGACGGATATCAAATACAATGGAGCTACGATCCAACTGTTCCAGGACCTGGCCCCCACGACCCTCCGGCGTAGGCGGGCCTTCCGGCCGGTTACGGACAAGCTGCGAGACCTCAACATCCGCTATCAATGGGGACATCCCTTCGCCCTCATCTTCCACTGGGAGTCCAGACGACGGGTGCTGCGGTCCTACAGGGAGGCCGCGCAGCTGCTTCAGATCCCGGACTCCCCTCCGGCCAGTCCGGTGCGCGGTGCTGCGGGGCCTCGCGCCTCGCTCAAGCCTAGCTGGTCCAGGGTGCACCAGGCGGGGCGATCTCCCTCTCCTGCGGCTAGTCGATCATCGAGGGACAAGCAGGACATCATACGCCACATTCGGTCCCTGGAAGCCGGTTCGTCGCCGGCGGGATCGCAGGAGCCCGCTCCCCAGTGAACTTCCATGCTTGCAACTCTGGCTCTTCCCTTTTTTGAGAGTGTGAGGTGGCTCTCTCTGGGACTATCAGCTGTTTTTTTGGGGAGAGAGAATGCGGCCTACTCACTGAGGTCGCTGCTACAGCTCCTGATGCCGGGCGGTGGCCCGGGGCTCCTCCTGACTTGGTGAATGGCGGCAGTGCCGACGGACCCCCACTCCTATTCCTGGGAGAGTGACATCTCCGGGATAGCCTGTGCCGCAGTGCCTGGCCACTCCCTAGACTGGAATAGACCTTGTTGGCCATGTTGGCCGTTCTGTGATTTTGGTTCTTTTGTTTGCTCCTACCTTCCTTCCTTTCTCCCTCTTTACTTCCTAACCCTCTGGCGGGGGGGCTCTGTGGGTGGGCTGGGGGAGGCGGGGGGACAACTGCGCTTGTTGACCCATGTCTATGACTACAGTACCCTCCTGGAAGGTCGTCTCTTTGAATGTGAAGGGGCTCAACTCACCTAGCAAACGACATCTGATCTGGAGGTATTTGCTCCAACAGGGCGCCGACATAGTATTTCTGCAGGAGACACACCTCCTACGGGCTGATGTGGGTCGCATGGCTCATCCGCGCTTTCCCCATAGGTTTTGGGCATCCGCGGCCACTAAGACAGCGGGGGTTGCAATTTTTTGTCGGGCGGGATTCTGCCATGGGGATACACAGGTGCGTAGAGACACTGCGGGCCGGGTCCTGAGGGTGGAGCTAACGCGGGGACACCGTAGGCTCACACTATGTAATCTTTACGCACCCAACCAGGGGCAGGACGTCTTCCTGCGTGGGGTCATCCGGGAGTATCTGGACCCGGTGAGCTCGGACCTTATAGTGGGGGGGGACTTTAACCTGGTTTGGGACGCGGAGCTGGACCGCTGTGGGGGAGGCTTTCATGGCGTGGGGGCCCTGTCGGCCACTGTGAAAAAATCCCTTACTGCTTTGAACTTGGTAGATGTGTGGCGTTACCACTCCCCGGGGCTGAAAGACTTCACCTTTTACTCACATGCACACCGCTCTTACTCTCGCATCGACATGCTCTTTGTCTCCCACTCCCTGCTCACAGACACTATGTCGGCTACACACTCGAGCATTTCGGTCTCTGACCATGCCCATGTGGAGGTGTTACTCCAAGAGCGCCCCACACGTACCTTCGGTCCACGCCGCTGGCGGTTCCCGGATCACGCCCTACGGGACCCGGTAGAGAGGGAGGAAATAAAGGCGGCTATACTGGAATACTTCGAACATAAAGAGTTGCCGGAGACTCCCCTTCCCCTCTTATGGGATGCCTTCAAGGCCACGATACGGGGCACCCTCACGGCTATAGCTGCCGCCCGGACGCGGGAAGCCCAACTGTACGAAACCAGACTCACCCACGAACTCAAGACGCTGGAGAAGATGGATCAGGCCCGCCCGTCTGCGACCCATAAGCGGCGTCTGGCGGTCCTTCGGCGACGAATAAGGCGGAACGGGCGCTCCTTGCGCTCCGGCAGCGCTTTTACATCGGAGGGGATAAGGTGGGAGCAGTACTAGCGCAGCGGTTGCGTACGAGGGCAGCCAGGGCCCATATCGCGAAGCTGCAGGGGGCGGGGGGCACTTGGGCGACCACTGAAGCTGCGAAGCTCCAGGAGTTTCATGATTACTATTCCTCCCTATACAAGAGAGACCCGCCGGACCCTGCATTGATCGCGGAGACCCTGGGAGAGTGTGAATGGGAGCCGTTGAGTAAACCTCACTCTGCGCTCTTAGAGGAGCCCATTACACTGGAGGAAATAGCGGGAGCCCTGGGAGATCTCCCGCTAGGCAAGACACCTGGGCCAGATGGGCTACCGGTGGCGTTCTTTCGTGCCTTTCTGCCGCAGCTGCAGCCCTACCTCCTTCGGCTCTTTAACTCATTCGCGGATTCGGGTGGGCCCTCTCCGGACATGGCGATGGCTGAGATCGCCCTCATCCCAAAGCCGGGGAAGGACCACACCCTCTGCTCATCATACCGACCCATAGCCCTTTTGAATACAGATCTTAAACTGTATACCAAAATTCTTGCCAAACGGCTCAGTACACACCTCCCTCACCTCGTGGACCCGGATCAGGTGGGGTTCATTCACCAACGCCAGGGTGCGGACAATGTCCGTCGCATCGCCCACATTGTGGGTAAGGCCAGGCACTGGGGTATCCCGGCTTGCCTGCTATCCCTAGACGCTGAAAAAGCGTTCGACCGGGTAGATTGGGCGTTCCTCCGAGCGGTTTTACGGAAAATAGGTGTTGGGCCCAAAATGGAAGCGCGCATCATGGCCCCATACGCTGCCCCTGCAGCCCGGGTGCGAGTAAATGGCCAGCTTACACAACCATTCCCCATCTGCAGGGGCACGCGGCAGGGTTGCCCCCTATCGCCCCTGCTCTTCGCCCTGGTGGCAGAACCCCTGGCTATTCTCATTCGCCAGTCGCCGGATGTCAAGGGCATTTCTCTTCGGGGACGTGACCACAAGGTTGCGCTCTTTGCAGACGATCTCCTCCTCACGCTGTCTGCGCCCTCAACCTCGCTCCCAGCCGCACAATCGTTGCTCCACACCTAGGAGCGTGCCTCCGGGCTAAAAATTAATCACACTAAGTCTTGGGTGCTTAATCTCACGATTCCGGAGGCGGAGGTGGCGGCGCTGCGGACATGCACCCCATATCAATGGGCGAGCGACTCCGTGAGATACCTCGGCCTTAACTTGACACCGGATCTAGCTACCTGGACGCAGGCCAATTGGCCGGAGTGCAGGCGCTCGGTCCTAGCTGACTTGCGCACCTGGAAGGCACTGCCGCTTTCCTGGCTTGGTCGCCTCAATGCAATCAAGATGTCCGTGCTGCCAAAGATCCTCTACCTGTTTCAGACTCTGCCGACTCCCATACCGGAACATTACATCCAAGGGTTGCAACGGGACTTGATCTCCTTTATTTGGGGGGGTAAGAAACCGCGATTCTCTAACAAAATATTAAAGCTCCCTCGGGATAGAGGTGGCCTTGCTTGTCCCAATCTAATGGACTACTACTGGGCGTCGCACCTCCGATATGTTCTGGAGTGGGGGGCGTGGGAAAGCGAAAAAATTTGGTTCCACATGGACAGGGCAGTTACCTGTCGCCCGATCTGGGATCACGCTTGGCTGCCCCGAGCGGCGCGCCACCGTAGCGCGTACATGGCAGTCCCCACTAGGACGGTCTTGGAGATCTGGGATAGGGTGGCGGTCCGCAGGGGCCTCACCACTTTCCCCTCGCCACACACCCCTCTAGCTCGCAACCCCCAGTTTCCGCCGGCCTGCCGCTCGCCATACTTTGAGAACTGGACGGAAAGTGGCTGTCGGACGATCCGAGATCTTTTTGTGGGAGGGACCTTCAAATCCTTCCAGCAATGCCAACGGGACTTTGGGCTGACGGACAGGGACAAGTTCCAATACGTACAGCTTCGACACTGGGTGCAGGGCTCTTCGCTGGTGCAGGCGGCCACGAGGCCTCTCACCCCGTTTGAGCACTTAGCGCGCACGTTTGGCACGTATAAGGGCCTCGTCTCTCGCGTCTATAAAGTGCTCCAGCACTCCCAGCGTCCAGGACTACACCCGTACCAAGTGCAGTGGCAGAACCTCTCGGGCTCCGGGATCACCTCCGCGCAGTGGGCAAGGCTCTGGAGCGATATCCCTAAAACCTTCCGTAGCATCCCCCAACAGGAATCGGCCTACAAGGTGATGACCCAGTGGTACTACACCCCGGTCCGACTGCAGAAGATGTTCCCTAAGGTGTCCTCGTTGTGCTGGCGTTGTGCCCAGGCGCCAGGGGACTTTATCCATATTTGGTGGACATGCCCGAGTTTGACTACCTATTGGAAGGAAGTCCTCAGCCACATCAAAAGGGTACTAGGCTACCCCCTGCCGGAGGACCCCCTCACGATTATTTTGGGCCTCCGACCATCGTCGCGGCGGGCAATGACAGGTCTGGACTGGCACCTGAGCCTTCACATGCTAGGCGCAGCAAAACAAACAGTGGCGGTGTACTGGAAGAAGGTGGAGCCGCCATCCATCAACGTGTGGTTCGCCCGCCTCTGGCAGGTCTTGGCGATGGAGCTGCTTACAGCCCGCCTCCAGTTCAGGGAAACTAGGTTCAAGACCCTCTGGACTCCCTTGGTGGAACACTTGGGCAGGATAGAACATGCACGATTGCAACCGCCGAGACTGCGGGCCCTAAAACTGTTCGACGACGAGATTATTCTGACGCGCTCCGAGATTCTCACGCGGCCTGTGGAGCTGACACCCTCTTCGTTGGAGGGTCCCTAGCTCCAGGTGAGTGCGCCGGGGTCGGATCTTCCCACTGCGCAGGCATATATCCCCACAGGGGTATTAGGGGCGCTGGGGGCCGCCGGCCCAGCTTAAGCGAGACTAGTTGCATTCATTGGATTCCCCACTCTCCCCCACTGCGGCACTTGGCGCTCTGCTTCCCCTCCCCCGCCGCCCTCCCCCGCCACATCCCCCCGCTCCTTGTTGGTTTAGTTTGTCCTGTTTTCAGGATGTATAGAGGTTAAGCGAGGTGATAGTGCCTTGGCGACTCAGCAAGGTGGCGCTAAGCCACTCCGTCCAGTCCCTTCAAACACTACACGTTTATCTGGGGACACTGCACAACATTACATGAGCTGCCCGGAGCATTGCATACGAACTTAGCATAGACCAGGCGTGGAGAGTAGCACCTACCTGTCCCGGGCTGGGTTATGACACTCACTAGCCCCGGACTTGGGTTCTGTTGGCCTCCTACCGCGGGAACCCCGTTGGAGATTAGATTACACCACCAGCTGCATCTGCCCTATCTGACCCCCCTGCTGGTGCGAACATGGCTTTAGACAGGATGTGGGGTGGTGGGCACGTTGGATGCGACGCGTTGACAGCAGGGAACTGGAGGGGAGATGCATGAGTTTTGCTATGCTTTACTGCCTCTGTTTGATGGGATTTGATTCTATTCGCTGCCGGCCAGGATGGTTGTAGGCGCACAGCTGTGTACATTGGCTAACCTCATCTTTCAATAAAAACAACGTTGGTAATAAAAAAAAAAGCAAACAAATGAGAGCGACAATGAAGCCAAGGAATGGTAAGCAATGGGCGGGCTCTAATCCCACTGTAAAGTAACAAACTGTCTTTCAAAACAGACAACACGTGCTGTCTGAGGCGAGACCTAACAAAAAGGAATGGATGGAGAATAATGAGTACATAATTATAGCTGGGTGGAACATTTGGGCACATATCTTGGTCTCAAGCGGTGCTACATACCTCTGCTACATACATCTGTGTTTCCATATGTATATTGTTTTTAAGTATACTATTTCCCCTACCTGTTATTTAAGTCCTTCCCTTTTCTATAAGCGCTGACTGCACATTCAACCCATTAAGTGTTATTGACTGTGCCATAATTATTCTAAGGGCCTCATTTGGCCCTTGGCAGTGACCCCTGTCCGTGCAGGTCAGCAGAAAGACATCCTCTGCTCTCCTGGTGGAGGCCGCTGATCTGCCTGGCAGCGTTGTCTCTGCTGTGGGGGGAGCCACAGCAGCTCCTTTCACAGTAGCAATATTTTCTGAGTGGACCTCATATTTAAAGCACCTGGTAAACAGATGTTTTTATTTTACAGAAACAAATTCTGAAAAAGTACTTTGTTTCTTCAACACAAATAACTAATGGCAACAACGAGAAGGGAGTTTTCTCCTTACATTGTATTGTTTTGCAGCGTTTATCTAACTCTTACTACCCCTATGTGGGGTGCTAAAGCGCTTGCCTAAAAGAGAAGCTCGCTACACTGTGTAGAGTGTATGGTTGGAAGGATGTTGGCTTTGTTTTGATCATATGTGAGAAGTGTTTCCATGCAATGCGTGATGACCACCTAGGTGCAGTTATGTTATGGGATGGAGCGCATAGCAGTGTGCTGAATAATGAAGTGTAAAAGACAGATGTACACTTCTGTGGTTCTCAGCATGCTGGCAGCTTTGAATAGCTCTGCAGGTCCCTTTGTGGCATTTCATATGATATAGTATGCTTAGCTGGTTACTGCGCTGGGCTGTCCAATATGAGATTTTGTGTATAGTTGTGGTCCTGAACAGGCGCGGTTGGAGGGAGAGAGATGTGGAGAGATCTGTGGGGATGGACATTTTTATTATCATCCAATATGTGAGTGTCTTTGTGAGATGTAACGAAGTAGTCAGATTGTATAGATGTTTGGGACCTACAGTGAATGGACTATATTAACGTCCTTCCAATTGTCCAATAATGTGTGGCAGATCCCTCCAGTTATTTCATGCCTGTTCATTTGGTATTTCGTTTTGGGCTGTACAGTGCAGTGCCAGTGATGTACAATCCTCATAGCAGATATGTCTTTTGCGAATTTAAGAGGTATACGTTACAATTTATCGCTGACTACTGCTTGTTATAGTTTTTGTATTATTGTGGACCATAACTGTTATGTATGGGAGCACATAACTATATAATGCCAAGGTAATTCATAGGTCATCCCTTTTTTGTTTACCTGCATAATGAAAGCAGTTTGATGATCAAGTTGTTTGCAATTCGTTGGTTGTAAGCAGAGTACTGCACTTGAGGGTGCAACTGTTTTCTGGGGTCTGCTGCCGAGGTGTGGGTGGTGCAATTTTCTCGTAAATAGTCAAGTTTTCAACTCCCTTCGAAAGTGTATATGCTCCTGGGTGCTGCTAATGCTGGCTGGTAGTGAGTTCTGTTTAGTTTGTATTGCATGAATTTAACTTTTAGGTATAGGGGTCCTTTTCCTTGGAAGGCTCTGTGGACAATGCAGAGTGCCTTGAACATTGCCCTTCTAGTATAGGTAGCCAATGGAGGGATTGTAAGGTCGGAGTCGTGCATTGTTTTGGGTGACGGCAGAGAAGAAGCCTCGCAGCAGCATTTTGGATCAGTTGTATTCTGTGTATATTGAATGCAGGTGCGCCAGGGTTTGGGCTGTTGAGAGATTACGAGTGTGAGGATGGCTTGCAGTTTATGTTGGTGTGCAGGTCATGGGAACATCCAGCATAGTGTTTTGATTGTGTAGAAGACACTTGTGATGTTGTTAGCATGCAGTATCAAGGATAGGTTTGTATTTATGGTTGGGACAAGGCTTCTAACTTCCCTTGATATTGTCAGACTGGGTTCAAGTTCCTTCGAGCACAAGGCAGTAGACTTGTAGTTTTGCCATTATCCACATGTAATAATCTCTGTCTTTGCAATATTGAGCTTTAGATGGTTATTACTTATCCATGTGTTTATGGCACAAAGGCAGTCATTGAGTTTTGAATAGTAGAGGTCTTCGTGGCTATCCATTTCAAAAATGATTTGGGTGTCATGTGCATAGTTGTAACAGGTGAGGTTGTATGATTTAATGAGCTTTGGTAAGGGGATTTAGTAGATTTGAATAATAGAGGGATATGATGGACCCCTGAGTAACGCCACAGTGTTGTGTGTGAGGAGGTGAAGTGAAAGGGGTTAGGTAGACTACACTTTTTTTGACTGTGAGATAAGAAGCTTTCCATTTTAAAACATTTTTACAGATTCCGATATTGTGGAGTCCTGCAGTAGCACGTGGTGGTGGACAGTATCAAATGTAGCAGATAAATCCAGAAGTAATAAGGCAGCTACTCCCTTTTGTCCAATGTGAGTTTTACATCATCCTAGATGGATATGAGGGCTGAATCTGTGCCTCTGCCGGGTCTGAAAGTGGACTGTTTGTCCGTCAGTAAGCCATAATGTTCGGTAGAGTTAGAGAGCTGAGTAAACCATAGCTGCAATTATGAGTGACATTCAGCGACTATGAGTGTCACTTTCTTGCAAGCAAAATCAAGCAATGAAGACAAGGGAAACATGCATTTCAGAAATTACCCCCATTTCAGAAACAAGAAACTCTAAGAACATCTTAAAACTGCTGCAAAGCACCAGAAATTGAAGGGCACTAACCTAGTGGCCTTATCTAGGGGTGCTGCCTGGAGGCAATGCATCACTGCAGCCAGACCCCAGGTTCAGGAGTTTTGAGAGAAGGGGGAGGGGTGTGAAAAGGCTACATACATGAGGGTGCTGCCTGGAGGCTTTGGGTCGCTGAAGCCAGGCCCCAGATTCAGGGGTTTTGAGGGAAGCAGAGAGTGTGAGAAAGCTTCACACTTCAAAGATTTGGTTTCACTTGTTCCTCGTGACCGCCCCTACCACCTGGGTGCTGCAAATGGCCCCCTACAATATGAGATTAATTGATTTTGATCAGTGGATCGTAACAGTTAGCCCTAGCCCAGAGCTGTGAGCAGAGTGCAGGCCAGCCCGGTGCCAGGGGCACTGACCGTCCACAGCGCAGAGGCTAAGGAGAGCAGACTCTAACTGCGGAGCACTCTGAGCAGGCTGAGCTGTAACAGGCTTAGAATGATGACACTATAAATTAAATAGAAATTAGGAAGTTATTAAATACCTGAGTGACAGACATCAAGTCTACCAGACTGAGCCACAGTACAGGCGAGGCCAGCGGCGATGACTACCGGCCGGCCGCGGTCCGGACTCGCACAGCATTCATTAGGCTTCATTGCAGGCACAAATCTCTCTCTGGCAGCCGTGGTCTGGTTGTCCCAGTCGGGACTCACTCTCACATCATCATCTGAAGAGGCCTTGCTGGATGAACCAAATTGGCGCCGCACGGCACAACACTGGCAGTGCAAGTTGCGGCTGCCAAAATTTAAACATAACCTTGAATTTGTAAAGTGCACAGCTACTCGTAGGTTTCCCGGCGATGGGGGCCGTAGGGAAGATTAAGCGAGCTATTGCCCAGAGTCGCATGGTGCTGGGCAGACCCCTGCCGGCGGAGCGGGGGATCGAACCATTACCCCCAGCGTCTGGCGTCAGTCACCCTGGCCGCTGCGCCACACCTCTTCCACATAACTCAAACTGTAGCCAGCTCGTGCCCCAAGCGTCCCGCCCATAAGTTTACTGGTTCTGCAGCCATTGGGCAGATCATTTCGGACTCTCTGTGTCACCAACATGTCACGTGAAAGCCCCGAGGTGTCGGTGAATGGAGCCGGTGCGACCTTATCTGAGCCGGCACAGAGGCTGCACAAGCGCTGCTACTCTCAGTGCTATTTATAGCAGCCCTCCAGCTTCACAGCTGAGTAGGCATTATGCGTGATTTTGCATTTCAGTGAGGTGATGCAGGCCACCACACTGAAATGCGTTAGTCTAACGCCTGATGCGTGGTATTTGGCAGGGCTGGTAAACACTGCTTTTTAAAAAACAATTCCTAAGAATAGTCTATTTGATATTGGCTTGTAGTTTGCTGGATCTAGTGGGTTGAGGTTTTTCTTTTTGAGGATGAGAAGTTTTTTAACTCAAGTGGGAATTAGTGTAAATCCAGAGACCATAGGCATCATGCGCCCCCTTGCCTAAATTCAGAGACCATAGGCATCTGCGCCCCCTTGCCTAAATCCAGAGATCATAGGCATAAGGCGCCCCCTTGCTTGTCTTTTGCTACCCATGGGACAGCTCTTGCGACCCGTAGCTCAGAGGTGACATCAGCACCACCAGGATCAGAAAGTGAATTGTGGTCAGTGATGTCTATTTTGAAGACTTTGGAAAGTCCTGAGCAAATAAACAAGTAAAAGCATAAGAACAAGACTGTAAATCATCTTTAGCCAGATTAATGATTTTTTTTCACTGCTAAAACAAAATGTTACCATGCCAGAGAGGGAAAAGGAATCCCTTCACAGGGACTAGGGCTAGCTTTTGGTTTAATATTCAGACATATTGAAACAGTACCGAAAAGAAACAGGCAAAAAGTTTAAGCAAAAAGCATTTAACCAGTTAGCCTGATACCTCAGATATGACTCTCTGAAGGTTTAGAGAAAGGCCTCCTCCTTTCTCCTTTGCTGTGTGTTCCACAGTAAGAAATATGTTTATTGAGGACTTTGAAACATCTCATCCATGGCCTTACAGTTCTGATTTGCAGCCACTATAAGAGTTGGAGAGGGGACGTTGACGTGGCGTGTGCGTCACATCCTAGCTTTGAAGAAGTGTTCCTGCATCCAACCCTGGATGCCGCTCCTCGCTTCTAATCACCACACAGTTAGGCTATGGAGGAAAAACATATACAATGTAATTAGGTCTCTGCTTCAGAATAAAGTTGAATTGTATTCTCACAATTTTCAGGACCCCGATTGTTAGAAATGCCCTTAAAGTTATGTCTGAGTCAAAAAACAGGGTTGTTTAATATGCTGCAGGTTTAATGTTTAGAAGTTGAATGGGCCGGGACCATGAGGTTCTGGACGTATTCTAAAGTCACAATCCAATGGTTTTTTTTAGCAACATGAAAGAGTAGAGGGGAGAAAATGTGTTATTTTAGTCAATCAAATCATTGAGAAATCCTTTGGACACCTAATGACCAGAAACCACTCCATAAGGTTAGTTAACCCCTTCCCTGCGGGGGTAATTCCCCCAAGGTGCGGGGGGGGGAGGGGTCCGCGGCGCCACTGTACTTGTGATGAGCTGAGCTCGGCATGACTTACAGTGGAGCTGTGCTCATGACGAGCTGAGCTCGTCACAACCCCGCCCACTGATTAATTCTCCCGCACAGGCGAGGAATTTATCGCGCGTGGGCGGGCCGCGGTCGTTATGACGAGCTGAGCTCGTCATGAACACAGCTCCACTGTGACTCATGACGAGCTGAGCTCGTCATGAGCATGGAAGGGGTTAATTTATTACAATGCCAAAAATAAAAATGGACATAAAGACGCCTCAAGATGAGAGTGCAGAAATACATTGGAATCAGCATAAAGCCAAACCTGTGCATCCAGTTTAAATGGTGCAGCATAAACAAAACAATTAATTAAAGAAGCAGGTTACAGAGGATGAGAAAGCATGAGTCCAAGTTTCCCTCCATCGATTGCTGATGAGTATAAAGCATTAATCTATCCCTACACTAACACTAAAATGACATCCAAACGTAAGTATCTTCAGGGAAAATAAATAAAAGGTGTCAGCATGTGGAGTCTTCCTAAGAAGTCTCTCCATCATTGATGGGTCAGATAGCGTAAAGCTATTGAGACAGAGTTTGTTCTAAGGTGCTCTCTCTCCGAAGGCAGAAGGAGAAGTGGGCGCTTCCCTACTCCCAGCAACACATTATTGAAGAGAACTTTGCCAAGATCCTTTGTAGGTCACACCATCCACTCTGGGTACCGTCCTAAAGGTGGTTTTTCATGAGACAGCAGTGTTCTTCTTCTCATCACATTTGTCCTTGGTTCCCAAGGCTTTTCCTGTGCAAAGAACATCGGCCTTTCTTTATTGATTCAAACCGTACGATGTAACTTTTTCTCTCCATGCCTGACTAATAAAAACAAAGACATTATTCTAGCTAACAAGAGCGCTTCTTTCACCTGCAACACAAAAAATGAAAAAGAACAAATTCCACAGCACACATAAAATTCAAACTATTAATTCTCAAGTGAGAGCTTCCCAGGAAAATATGTTTCAGGCCTACAAGATTCAGCTAACATTAGAAAATGGCATGTGAGCTTTATGAAATTGCATAAGAAAATAAGGCACTTTTAATTTATGCATTTGTCTACATTAAAATGACACAATTAATAAACACATTTAATAAATGAATGATTGTCAGTTTCACAACACAAACTCGTCACTAAAATGTTTTCTGCTAGTTACATTCACTTTCTATTTTAATTCTCCAAGTTACTATTCAATGGCCTAAACAGATCACATTTCATGTTATTACATTTCGAAATTCTAACACTACATGTTAATACGACAAAGGATTATATGCCGGTGCGCTCTACACGTGTGATTATAATGCACCCCTACAAATAAAATGCGATTTCCGCTACATCAGTTCCCCCCTTTGATGACGTTGAATCATCACAAAACACTTTAAATCCCTGTGGAGTAGACCAATCCAAACAGAAGTCGTAGCTAGTCTACTCTGTCTGAACTCCTCCAACCGCTTCATATTCTCATAATGACTGTTCTGAAGTCTTTCCACTCTTCTTTCTCTCTCCCTAAAGTAATCCTTCATTTGCCTCGCCTTGTGCCATTTGTCTGCCCTTATCCTAAATAGCAAGATGATGACACAGATTACACAATTATTATTGGCTTCAAGATATGTCCAAGAATTCCCTTTCCTAGGTTAGTAAACTAACTTCCAACTGTTACAAATCCTTTTCCAATCTTATCTCAAACTCCCTCAGTTGGCAAGTCATGTATCTAATGATGTATCTCAGTGATGTTACTTATATATCCCCTCAGATATTTACTTTTATCAGGACTGTAAGTACAACACTGTTGGACCTTCAGCATCCGACAGACTCCACCCTCTTTGGCTAAAAACACATCTAAAGCAAGAGGGTTTTTTATCACCATCACCCTTATCGAAACCATTTCTCCATCTATAAGTAACAATGACTGAGCTGTGTTAACCGAAAAACGTATCCACAATGGTAGATAACCTTCCAATCTTAATGTCATTCAACACCTCACTCAAACTAAGTATCATAGCTCCAAATATGTCTCTCACAATTTCACCAGCACTCAGTCCATGTTTTTCTCTATGGTTCGATTTTCCATTCCAAACTCTCTAAATCCTCCACATGATATATCTTTGGAAACACAACTGCTACATAACAAGTACCATACCAATTATTCAGAAGTCAAACATATGCATTCTTGACACACACAAAATATACTCCTGGCACCGCTTCTTGGAGGAACTTCTTTGAAGAAGCATCAATTAGGAAGATGTGATCATACACACTCTGTCCCCAAAAAAGTAGTGTCATAATGGGTCTGTACCTGTCAAATGCAAAGCTTTCCTCATTGCTCCCAATCTAGAACTACAGGACCACAGCTTCCCTTAGCCTTGTGAGCTAACTCCTCGGTGGTCCATTCAAAGATTCCTTCCCTATTACTAAGCTGAACAGTTAAACCTTTATGTCTATCCTCTACTTGATCTCCAAATTTCTTTTCTATGTTTGTTAAGGTGCAACTTAGATTATGTCTATGCGCATAAGCAGTGTCTAGTGTTACTGCGGGTACAAAATACGTTCCCATTCTGTCTCTTTGATTGGAATAATCATACCTGTTCAGGTGTTTATAGACTGGTATCTCTGAGAGTATCAAATCATATTTCAAGAAGTAGTACTCGTAATGACCCTTTCCATAAAACATGCTGAGGTGCAAACTACATGTAATGTCATGCTTCAGAGATAGTTGATGATACCTGATCCCCTCCTCAACTGAAGCACGCAATTGCATACACACGTAACAATCTCTCACATCCATAGTATTTACATATTAATACAACAGCTTTGCATAAGCATTCAGCGTGTAATTACCTTTAGACAAATCTACATGCAGAAAGCGACTAGTTTGCTCTATTAAGCCTTTATCAGATCCTAAAGTACCCTCCTTTGAGGTAGCAGTGGTAGGTTTGGATGTCCCATGTACCCCCACTCCCTGTTCCTCAACTTTGTGTGTGCTTAAAATGGACTCAGTAATGACTACAGCTATTACTACGATTAGCCCTACAGTAAGTCAACCTATGATATATTTGTACCTACGATTCGAATTTCAAAGTGGCTCGGAATATAGCTGTAAGAGGATCAACACACAGAGCCTCTTTCCTCTGCCTCTTATTTTTGTGCAGCAAATGTCTTTGAGCTGCTTTCTTTTGGATCTTGGAAAATTCTGTAGCAGTCTTTGGCACAGTATTTACACAGCTTGGAAGACTTCCCTAGCCCTCTTTCATCTTCTAAATCAAAAAGTCCCTATTTTTATTCTTCTTCCACCTCAGCCTGGGTTATCTTCTTTCAAGTAGCTTATTTACAGTTGAAAAGTTCAATTTACAACCCTTATGAGGTCAGAGCCAATTTCCTCAATGACTCGTAACAGTTCAGCTCTCAGTGCTGCAATCTCCTGAGGTGATGGTGGAATTCCGAACCTCGGAAATTCGATGTTTTGCAGAATCAGAGTCTGTAAACCACTCAACCTTGGTGGATAAGGCACAGTCAATGACAAGATTGCATTAGCCTCTATTCCAGGAACTCTCAGCAAGATCTCGATGATCAGTATCGAGAACTCAGACCTAGCTCTCCCCGGCATTGGTAACCAGATAAGTCCATTCGGGTGAGGAATATCTCAGACACAGCAATCTTGCTCTCCTTCATCTCCTTACCCTTCCTGATCGGACTCAGAGGATTCACTTATTGGTGCAAGTTCTCTTTCAGATGCAAGTCCCAAATTTCTTCTATCTGTCTCACAGACCATGTTTCATCTGCAGCATCTTTCTTTCTTGACTGCACACGCCCAATTTCCACACCAGTCTCTTCTACTGAGTCAGACTATACACCACTCACAATGTTATCATTTCCCTCAGAGTCTATACCAGGGTCTTTTGTAGCTTGACTTCCCTCAGCTTGATCTGGTGGGTATCCAGCATCTTCAGGAACTTCCACAGCTTAGCTTGCCCTCTCTGGTGACCCTTTGATCATGGCTGGAACAACTTCTGGGAGAGGAGCTGTTTCATCAGAGGGACCTGCGACTCGTCGGGTATGGGAAGCGTGGATCCAATTTGGCACCCATCCACACTTCACAGCAGTATTGGTCATTAATATCAACTGATATAGTCCATGCCACCGAGAGTCAAGACAGTGTTTCCTTACATTCTTCCAAATGAGCACCCAGTCCCTGGGGCTCAGGTCGTGGCAAAGGTCTTTCAATTTGGGTGCAGCTGTTGCTTCAACCGGATCAGCCAATCATTTACAGTAGTCAGGAATGAAGTCATCTGTGATGTTTATTAAAGGGATCGCTGGCACTGCAGGCTAGACCATCGCCCTTCCCATCAGAATTACAGGCAGAGATAACCTAGTTCTCCTGTCAGGAATGCTGTGCAAACTCATTAGAACCAAGGGCAACACATCAGGCCATTTCAAAGATGTTGAAGCACACGCTTTTGTCAGCCTTGCTTTTAAAGTCCCATTAATTTGCTCCACAATGCCTGATGCCCCTGGCATGTAACTACAATGCAGTCTTTGATCTACACTCAAGGTGATACACAACAGCTTCATGATCTCGCTGTGAAAGTGAGTTCCTCTATCCGACTCCAATGTAGTTGGAAATCCGGAACAGGGTATAAGCTCCCTCAAAAATAACTTTGCTACTGTGAGTCACACCTTCTAGTTGGATAAGCTTCCACCCATCGAGTAAAGATGCTCACAACAAACAAGATGTACCTGATTGGATCCAATTAAAAAGGACCCCTGATCTTCCAATGAGGCTCAGAGCAACAACAGTTTTCTTTCAAGCATTCATCTGTTGGCACGCGACACACCAATGACACACTGCGTCTGTAATCACAGGAAACCTTGGATTGAACCACGTCTGCCTCAACAATCTTACCATTGCATCCTTTTCTATGTGAGCTGTGCCATGAATCTGCCTTGCCATTGGGTTCAGCAGACAATCCAGTAACACTGCCCTACCATCAGTTAAAACCCATATGTCGCTTTCTCCTTCCTCACAACCTGCTCTGATCCAACCCACTTGTTCCTAATCTGTTGCTTTCAGTTGCAAACACCTAACTTCATCCCATGTGTCTGCGACAGCTAGTATCATGTTGATTTCAGTCTTCTCTGCACTCTAGCCAACATACTCCCCATTAAAAATACATGCATGTGTAGCACAAAAGCGAGCAACTTCATCCTCATAGTGGTTTCCCATTGTGACAAAGTCATCTCCCTTCCCATGGGCAGCACATTTAACGACCGCCACTTCCTTTGGTAACTGCAATGCTTTCAACAATTGCCATCAAGGAGAAATTTGGAATCAATTGTCGGCAATAGCCACCCATTCCCCAAAACATCCTGACCTCTTCTGGGTAGTAGGCGGACTCATTTTGTTGATTTTCTTCACTTGTTCTGGAAACACCTTCTCTCAATTCGATGACTCAAATACTGAACTTCAGTCAGACAGTACTGTAGTTTGCTCGGAGACACCTTATGCCCATTGTCAGCCAGAAGGTTCAGTAACGCAATAGTATTGTCCCTACAAGCCTCCAGTGTTTCAGATGCAATGAGGAGGTCATCGATGCACTGAACTACCACTGATTTTTGAGGCAAAATTAAGCTCTCAAGGCTCTTCTTCAAGACCTGATTGAAGATGGATGGGCAATCAGTATACCCCTGAGGGAAACAACACCATGTTAAGACATGATTTTCCAGATGGAAAGCAAATAAAAATTGACTTTTCTCGTGCAATGGAATGGAGAAAAATGCTCTACAGAAGTCAATCATTGTGAACCATGCACCTTCACAAGGAATCTGGAATAAAATCACAGATGGATTCGGTACCACAGGACAACATTGAATCACGGTGGTATTCACCTTTCTAAGGTCCTGGACTATGTGATACTTTCCACTCGGTTTCTGCAATCCCATAATGGGCGAATGGCACGGGCTTCCTATGATCTCCTTTAGTATGCCTTGCGCAATCATGGACTCAATCATAGGTGTAATTCAACTGCCACCGTTTCCGGATTCAGGCTGTACAGAGGTGTTCTCAAGAATTCTGCATTAGGCTTAATCTGTGTGTGAACTGGCTCAACTCCTCGTATCAATCCGATTTCCTCTCCTGTGAAGTCCGATACCACCAGAGAGACAGTGTCACTCAAATCCAGCGGCATGTCTTCCACTGTCAATAAAGGAAACATAGCTGTGTAATGATTCTGATTTGCCAATTTGAAGGCATTATCCTCATCATTAGTCTGCAATTCAATTCCCTTCGACGTGCAATAGATGGCACAATTCAATTTACACAAGACAACAAACCCTAACAAACAGACTGGGCTCAAATCACATACTACGAACTGGTGATGATTCTGAAAGGTTCTGATTTTCCCCGGCAACTCTTCCGTCAGAGGGTTGGTCATAATTTTGTTAGTGACTCTTACAACTTGGATCGATTTCCCCAAGAGGGATAGGTTCGGGACTGCTGCAGATCTCACAGTAGAACAGGTAACACCAGTATCAATCAAGAATGTAATGGGATGACCGTCAATGTCAGCTTATACATATGTCCACTCTGGTCCAGCTCTAAGACTGCGCCAAGTGTTCAATCATCCTACCCCCTCAGGCACCGTCATAAGGATGGGTCCTGATCAAATCCGTCCAGCACTTCCATTAAGGGCATCTGATGGTATGTTAGGTTTCCATGCGAGAGTCTCTGAGGTTGGGGCACTTGCACTAACTGGTTTTGATTCCTTCCACCCGCATTAATGGATCTTGTCCTAGTCACTGTCGGTAACTGATTTACTACATCTGTCACTTGCACAAGTTCTCCCTCCTGACCTGATTTGCCGGATTTAAGCGCTTCCAATGCCTGATCTTGTGACATAAATGACAGGCAGTGGTCTTTATTAGCATTGCAACACCTCTCCCGCTTCCCTGTCCAGCTGGACCTGCAACTGTTGTAACCAGAACACCTCCTAAGACATTACCTTGATTGCGAACTACTGTTCCTCCCATCGCCTATACCTGCTCTCCCTTTTGTGCATTTTGCTTTTGAACCAGAATCAACTTCTCCTTTACCTGCCTATGTTTGGAATCCTCCTCATCACTGCAATAGCTGGCATATCATAGAATTTTGTCCACTGACTTACTTTGCCAGGAAATCAAATGCTGCTGGATCATGTGGCTGATTTCCGGCCTCAGTCCTGTCACAAACTTTGAGACGTATTGGCACATATCTTTAGGGTCAAGTGTATCCAACCAGCTGTACTGCTTAAAGGCTTGCAAGAGCCTTTCGTAATAGGCATGCACTGACTCTTTAGGCTCCTGGGTCGTCCGATCTATCTTAACCCAATTGATATCTTGAGGGGCTATTTTGGACTGCAACCAATGTAGTCATCTGTCCATACTTCTTCAAAACCAAAGGCCAAGGGCCATGAGTCACAGAATCCCTTTCTGGCTCAGCAGCAGGCCACTCAATAGCAATTTTGCATGCAGACCATAGATCACTAGGAACTACAATTTCAAACAGAGTATTTAAGTCAATCCACAACACCTTCGAGACCTTAACAAATCGAATGTCTTGCTTGTACCATTCAGCAAGTTTCTCTCTCAGCCTGGGGAAATCATTTCTGAATGGTGCAAGGTCACCTCTACTCCACGGAACATGCACATACCCTCTACTAGGCACCTCCCACAGTGGGTATGCCTCATCTTCCTGCGTTCCCCCTCCTGGAGGCGGTGTTTCCCATGTCACTCTTCTCATACTCTTCTTCTTTGACCAGATTTCTTTCCACTTATCCAGCATGCTCCAAGCCCATATTCCTACCACCAACTCTCAGATATGTGTTTTCAATCCCATCACACTCTTTTCCTCCAACTCCTGATCCCTGTAGTTAAGCATATGATTTCCCTGTAACACGTTCGTGACAGGTCTACTTCATACTTCTGAGCTAATTATGACAACTTCTCATGCGCCGTTCTCGCCTTGCGGGTGACATCCTTCACTACAAACAACAGATCATCTGGCTCATAAGTTTCAATCCTGTCCTAAGGTAAATTCCCACTGATGATCTCATCTACCTCAGCCTTCAACCTCACCACATCCAAATGTTTCGCCTTTACTGCAGCGTCGATTTGTTTTTTTTGATAGGTGATATATATTGCGGAGAGGACAATTTAAATATACCCTGCTCTGCAGATCGCCTGATTATTTATATATCAACAGACTATGACTATGGACCACCACGATATTTTGGTGAGTTCTATGGCTGCTCTTAGCTATGCATGCTCTTTATCACGTTTTATTTATTTATTTATTTTTGGGTTTTTGAGACATCTATGGACATATACTGATCAATCATTCATTACTCTTTGGTGTGTCATATATATGTATGTGTTATGGACTCTTAAGGTGTTTACACACGAGTCTATAGATATGCTGGTTGGACATCAGTTAGCATAGCGGTTATTAGCTGCATTCTCCATTTACTCTTATTTAGATAAAAATCATCCTGTAAGAAAGTGTGTTGAAATTGGAATTCTCAACTAATAATCTGGAATATACGGAGAATCTATTCGCATCGATATCTGAAGGTATGAGAATAATCGCTATTTAAAGAACTTTGCTGAATGATACATGTTAAGAAATGTTCATGTAAATAGGGTGTTTCAGGGTTGGTTGTATGAGCACGTGGGCCCTCTAATATACAGTTAATAATCACTGTACATGTTTACACAAAAATCAGATTACAAAATAATCGTTTATTTTTGTTGTAATTCTGAAAATTTGATTTATACTTTGTATGAATATTGAGTTTTCTTTAAACTAAAGTACACTTTATATGTGTTTTTTTAATAGCCCTGAAGAAGTCTCTATGTAGGATACGAAACGCGTTGGCTATTCTTCAGCACGAGGAAATATGAAATAAAGAAAATAATTTTTCTTAAAAGAATATCTCATTTATGTCTTGGATATTTGTTTACAATTTTTAACTACTTTGTGAATGGTGCTGAACCCATTTGTGTTGTATATATTTATTTCCTTTTGGACCCATGATTTCTTTTTTGTTTATTCCAATTTTGCAAGCCTTGCACTTTTCACATTTTTAAAACCTCTTTGATGATCCGAAAGCCAGGTTTTCTTTTTTTATTCCTGTAAAATGGCTATGTACGATTTTGTCTTGAATTGATGGTGCTTTTTTGTAAGCTATATTCGGTTTATCATTGAGAATTTTTCTCATGTCCGGATCTCTCAGTAATATATGCCAATGTTTGTTCATGATTTCTGAAATGGCATAATTTTCTTTGCTGTATGACAGATTCATTCTAATATCTGACATTTCATTGTTTTGTTGTTAATGCTTGGCTTGTAAGGTGGATTCTCTTGGAATTTTTTCTGTCTTTGTTCTTCCCAGTCTTATATCTGTAGGTTTGTAACCTCTTTCTAGGAATTTTTTGGTTGTTTCATCCATTTTTTGTTTTAGTTCATTCTCATTTGAGCAATTGCGTTTCATACCTAGGAATTCCCCAAAGGGTATACTTTTAATCAGTGATTTTGGATGAAAGCTAGTTCCATGGAGTAGGCTATTTGTGGCTGTAGGCTTTCGATACGTTGTGGTTTTTAGTTGGCCATTTTCCTGGTACACTTCAATATCCAAGAATTGGAGTTTTGTTTTGTTTACATTATGTGTAAACTGTAGGCCATCCTTGTTGGTGTTCAGCATTTTTACATGTTAAATTCTTCTGATGTCCCATTCCAGATAATAAACAGATCGTCTATAAATCTGAGCCATAACACAATTTTTTCCGTGTACATATCCATGTCTTCATTCCATGCAGTTGATTTTTCCCACCATCCCATGGTGAGATTTGCATAGCTCAGCGAAAATGAAACGCCCATGGCGGTACCGCACATTTGGCAGTATATTTGTTGATCAAATATAAATATGTTGTTCTGTAAACATATTTCCATCATCTCCAAAATCATTTTGGAATGCTCAAGATATTTGATGTCTCTTTGACCTAGAAAGTATTTCAGTGCTTTGAGTCCTGTACCATGATTTATCGATGTATAGAGTGACACTACATCTATCGTTGCTAGTAAGTAGTCTTCTTGCCAATGGATTTCATTCAGGATTCTTAAGAAGTCACCCGTGTCTTTGATATAAGAACTTAGTGTTGTTACCATGGGTGCCAAAAAGGAATCGATATATTTTGAGAGGGGTTCATAGAGGCTGTCACAGCTAGATATTATAGGTCTTCCTGGTGGATCTATTAAGGTTTTATGGATTTTTGGTAGGAAATACATCGTTGGTATTGTGGGGTAGTCCTTTGTCAGATATTTCACTTCATCAGTGGTTTATAGACCATTTTCTGACCATGTTTTCAATTTGAGTTGTAGTTCAATTGTCAACTGATTTATGGGATTTGTTTTTAACTGTTTATAGTTTTTGATCTCATTCAGTTGTCTTGTGGCCTCTTTTTTGTATTGAGTTTTATCCATCACCACAATGTTTCCCCCTTTAACTCACCAGACACAGCAGTAAGCTCAGAAACAGAATGAAATGTATTTATTGGTACCCATACATGCTTGCTGATCAGCAAAGAAGAAGTCAGGTCACCAACTGGGGCTCTCAGGCTGCTTCTTCCCAGAGTGACTGGTTTCTGGGTCCTATCTGCATTTAGTAATGCAATGGCAGCAGAACTAGAATAAGATACCGTGCCCAATATGACTAACAGGTATATCCAAGATCTGCACCATGCCAATTATAAACAGCTAAATATGGGCAGCACAGAATACAGGCTCTGCACTTTATATAACAGATATACTGTGTAAGTAAATGAAAAACCAGATAAGTAAACTAACATGGACTGCACGACAAGCAAAGTGACCTCTAAGGTGGTTTTGTACAGCTACTGAAGCTTGCCCAGGCAAGGTCAGATTTGGAAGCCATTGCACCTCCGGGCAGCTTATTACAGTGTGAAATATGTAAGGATGATTATATATATATATATATATATCTAATCGCCTCACGCTGCTCCAGCACTCAGGATTTGCAATTCGTGAAAAATTGTATTTATTGACTTTGACGCGTTTCGACAACACAGTCTTTGTCAACAAGTGGGCCCCACCAATAAGGGCAGACATTGAGGCCTTTAAAACCCCATGCTGTGTTCACGATATGGATTTATTCGTACTGTTGAAGACAGATGCCGAAATGCATTTAACGAAAATAAATCTTACCTGAACTCCCGAGAGTGCTCCGAAATTCGTAGCGTAGTTAATATATATATATATAATAGTTCACCGCTCGCGCAGCAGAAATCCAGCACTCCGTGAGATAATGTGTACTTGCTTCTTTATTTACAAAGTGACTGCAACATCTACGCGTTTTGACAGCTGCCTTGTTCACGATGTGGAGCGCCATTTTCCAAACAGTTTTAAAGAAAAAACAATGTATCATGAACAGCAACATAGGACACAAAAACCGGCGCTGTTAGTTCCTGTTTGTTCCATGCATTGTATGGGCGCCATCTTTACATATGTTTTTTGCGTCAGTATCACACTTTATACCCAGATTTAACTTGTTCAGCTGCAAGAGCATGTTTTTATATCTTTTAAACACAATTAATGACTATTTTAACATTTACACAGTGATTTGCTATGCAAACTACTTCATCACTTTAGTGCCAAATAGTACATATTTATATGCATACTTTTTTAACCGCCTTTCATGTTGATGGTTACCTCATATGAAGATAATTCTCCGAATAGTACTCATACTAAGCATTTTTCCTAGTACTGAAATACATCATATATAAAATTCATTTCCTTCATAAAGTGCAAGTGCTTGTACTCTAAGGTCTCTTTAATAATTCTACAGTACTTTAGAATATTTAATGGTAAAACATGTATAAATTATATATATTAAAATTCATTTATATACAGTACTATGATATACCATGAGCAAAATTATTTTCTTTCATAATGTGCACGTGCTTTATAAAGTGCTAGTGCCTCATATTATATAACCTATCGCTCCTTCTAGTACTTCATATACAAAGTACAAATGCAATAAATAATCTAAAAACAACATATTATAAAATTCATATGATTATTTCCAAATCATTTCAGTTCGCAATTATGATGTATTTCCATGATTCTTAAAAACGCCTAGGTTTAAAACATATTTACCCTTTAGTGCCTAGAATCCTATATTTCACTGTTAAAAAAATAAAAGAATTTTTTTATATCTAAAGGAAATTGGTCAACTGAGTGTAATGGTTCAGTAACTCTCCTTAGTCCCGGCATGTGAATAAGTCTTCATCTACGTTTAAACCATTTGGTTCTTTGCTGTCTAGCTCCAGGATATAATGTGTCTCTAACCTCTGGAGTTCTTTTTCCCTGTCCCCTCCTCTTTTTTCCTTCGGGATTTCCACAATACAACTGTATTGGAGGAAAACAGGGTCGCTATGATGAAATCTCTCAAAATGCCTGGCTACCGGGTATGTTCTATCCTTATTTACAATTGCTCTCCGGTGCTGTAATATTCTTTTGTAGGCAGGTAAGGAGGTGCTTCCTATATACACTTTTTCACTGGGGCACCTTAGCATGTAGACCACAAAGATAGATCTGCATGTCAGAAAGCCCCTGACATCAATGGTTTTGTTAAAAGGTGTTCTAAAACTGGTTAAATTAACTCCACTCTGACACGCCTTACTTTTAAAACACATTTTAAAACCCATTTTTCTTTGGAGCCAAGTAGGAGTTCCTTCTTTTTCTTTATACTCACTTCTTACTATACGATCCTTCAAAGATTTTGATCTCTTATATGTTATTTCTGGATGCTTCTTGATTTTTGGGCCTAAGACTGGATCCCCTTTAATGAGATACCAATGTTTGTTTAAAATGGCTCTCACATCCTTGTGTCTCGTATTAAAAGTTGTGACAAATCTCTGAGTTTCCTTGCAGTTTTGTTTTCTCTTTTTTAGCTCTGTTCTAGACGGTTCAAATAGTGCTTTTCCTTTGTCTAGTTTCCTTGCCTTCGAGGCGGCCCCCTTTACAATTTTAAGTGGATGCGCCCTCTCTGTAGGAAGCGGCGGTCATTTCCTGTTCTGTTTTTCCATATTCCACCTCACTACTACATGCCCTTCGTGCTCTATAAAACTCCCCAAAAGGTATGCTTCTAATGAGTGGTGCAGCATGGGAGTTTCCCGCATGCAGGATAGTGTTCTCAGCTGTTGGTTTACGGAAGACAGTAGCTTCTAATTTCTAATCTGTCTCCCTCTGCTCTAACTCTTATATCAAGGAAATCGATATCGGTTTTACGGTGGTGTTCTACAAATTTTAAGTTTAGATTATTTGAGTTGAGGTCCCTGACGAAATCAACTATTTCTGTTTCCGTACCCTGCCAGAGTACGAAGCTTGTCCAGGCAAGGTCATATTAGGAAGCCCTTGCACCTCCGGGCAGCTTATTACAGTGAGATATATCTAAGCATGATATATATATATATATATGTGCTGCTCGTGGGGAGAATCCAACGTTTTAAATTGCACTCGGACACAGGTGAGCTTTATCCCCAAAAGCTTTATTTTAAAGGTACAGGCAGTCTTATTCACCGGTTAATTGTGCATAGTCCACATTCCCAACATGTTTCGAGTTTACCTCTTCTTCCTGGGGCACTGCAGACACAGAGCGCATGGCATCTTCATCTCGTAGTTTAGCAAATATCGTTCACCATGAATTGGGACTCTGAATGAGTTACGTTGCTCTATGGGAGATGAAGTATGCTAATCAGTCCTCAGATGGATGTGCGCTGATATTCATGCAAAGTTTTCAGCTCGCAATGAGCCCTAGAGAATTTGGCTGCCTTAAATCCAACACCGATGCCCCACATATCGAGCCTCTGATTCAGACACTCGTGGCCCCCTCCTTTCTTGGGGTGGTGCAATTCAGCGGCAGGACGGCCGCTTACAAAAATGTGCTGCTCGTGGGGAGAATCCAACGTTTTAAATTGCACTCGGACACAGGTGAGCTTTATCCCCAAAAGCTTTATTTTAAAGGTACAGGCAGTCTTATTCACCGGTTAATTGTGCATAGTCCACATTCCCAACATGTTTCGAGTTTACCTCTTCTTCCTGGGGCACTGCAGACACAGAGCGCATGGCATCTTCATCTCGTAGTTTAGCAAATATCGTTCACCATGAATTGGGACTCTGAATGAGTTACGTTGCTCTATGGGAGATGAAGTATGCTAATCAGTCCTCAGATGGATGCGCGCTGATATTCATGCAAAGTTTTCAGCTCGCAATGAGCCCTAGAGAATTTGGCTGCCTTAAATCCAACACCGATGCCCCACATATCGAGCCTCTGATTCAGACACTCGTGGCCCCCTCCTTTCTTGAGGTGGTGCAATTCAGCGGCAGGACGGCCGCTTACAAAAATGTGCTGCTCGTGGGGAGAATCCAACGTTTTAAATTGCACTCGGACACAGGTGAGCTTTATCCCCAAAAGCTTTATTTTAAAGGTACAGGCAGTCTTATTCACCGGTTAATTGTGCATAGTCCACATTCCCAACATGTTTTGAGTTTACCTCTTCTTCCTGGGGCACTGCAGACACAGAGCGCATGGCATCTTCATCTCGTAGTTTAGCAAATATCGTTCACCATGAATTGGGACTCTGAATGAGTTACGTTGCTCTATGGGAGATGAAGTATGCTAATCAGTCCTCAGATGGATGCGTGCTGATATTCATGCAAAGTTTTCAGCTCGCAATGAGCCCTAGAGAATTTGGCTGCCTTAAATCCAACACCGATGCCCCACATATCGAGCCTATCATTCAGACACTCGTGGCCCCCTCCTTTCTTGGGGTGGTGCAATTCAGCGGCAGGACGGCCGCTTACAAAAATGTGCTGCTCGTGGGGAGAATCCAACGTTTTAAATTGCACTCGGACACAGGTGAGCTTTATCCCCAAAAGCTTTATTTTAAAGGTACAGGCAGTCTTATTCACCGGTTAATTGTGCATAGTCCACATTCCCAACATGTTTCGAGTTTACCTCTTCTTCCTGGGGCACTGCAGACACAGAGCGCATGGCATCTTCATCTCGTAGTTTAGCAAATATCGTTCACCATGAATTGGGACTCTGAATGAGTTACGTTGCTCTATGGGAGATGAAGTATGCTAATCAGTCCTCAGATGGATGTGCGCTGATATTCATGCAAAGTTTTCAGCTCGCAATGAGCCCTAGAGAATTTGGCTGCCTTAAATCCAACACCGATGCCCCACATATCGAGCCTCTGATTCAGACACTCGTGGCCCCCTCCTTTCTTGGGGTGGTGCAATTCAGCGGCAGGACGGCCGCTTACAAAAATGTGCTGCTCGTGGGGAGAATCCAACGTTTTAAATTGCACTCGGACACAGGTGAGCTTTATCCCCAAAAGCTTTATTTTAAAGGTACAGGCAGTCTTATTCACCGGTTAATTGTGCATAGTCCACATTCCCAACATGTTTCGAGTTTACCTCTTCTTCCTGGGGCACTGCAGACACAGAGCGCATGGCATCTTCATCTCGTAGTTTAGCAAATATCGTTCACCATGAATTGGGACTCTGAATGAGTTACGTTGCTCTATGGGAGATGAAGTATGCTAATCAGTCCTCAGATGGATGCGCGCTGATATTCATGCAAAGTTTTCAGCTCGCAATGAGCCCTAGAGAATTTGGCTGCCTTAAATCCAACACCGATGCCCCACATATCGAGCCTCTGATTCAGACACTCGTGGCCCCCTCCTTTCTTGAGGTGGTGCAATTCAGCGGCAGGACGGCCGCTTACAAAAATGTGCTGCTCGTGGGGAGAATCCAACGTTTTAAATTGCACTCAGACACAGGTGAGCTTTATCCCCAAAAGCTTTATTTTAAAGGTACAGGCAGTCTTATTCACCGGTTAATTGTGCATAGTCCACATTCCCAACATGTTTTGAGTTTACCTCTTCTTCCTGGGGCACTGCAGACACAGAGCGCATGGCATCTTCATCTCGTAGTTTAGCAAATATCGTTCACCATGAATTGGGACTCTGAATGAGTTACGTTGCTCTATGGGAGATGAAGTATGCTAATCAGTCCTCAGATGGATGCGTGCTGATATTCATGCAAAGTTTTCAGCTCGCAATGAGCCCTAGAGAATTTGGCTGCCTTAAATCCAACACCGATGCCCCACATATCGAGCCTATCATTCAGACACTCGTGGCCCCCTCCTTTCTTGGGGTGGTGCAATTCAGCGGCAGGACGGCCGCTTACAAAAATGTGCTGCTCGTGGGGAGAATCCAACGTTTTAAATTGCACTCGGACACAGGTGAGCTTTATCCCCAAAAGCTTTATTTTAAAGGTACAGGCAGTCTTATTCACCAGTTAATTGTGCATAGTCCACATTCCCAACATGTTTCGAGTTTACCTCTTCTTCCTGGGGCACTGCAGACACAGAGCGCATGGCATCTTCATCTCGTAGTTTAGCAAATATCGTTCACCATGAATTGGGACTCTGAATGAGTTACGTTGCTCTATGGGAGATGAAGTATGCTAATCAGTCCTCAGATGGATGCGCGCTGATATTCATGCAAAGTTTTCAGCTCGCAATGAGCCCTAGAGAATTTGGCTGCCTTAAATCCAACACCGATGCCCCACATATCGAGCCTCTGATTCAGACACTCGTGGCCCCCTCCTTTCTTGGGGTGGTGCAATTCAGCGGCAGGACGGCCGCTTACAAAAATGTGCTGCTCGTGGGGAGAATCCAACGTTTTAAATTGCACTCGGACACAGGTGAGCTTTATCCCCAAAAGCTTTATTTTAAAGGTACAGGCAGTCTTATTCACCGGTTAATTGTGCATAGTCCACATTCCCAACATGTTTCGAGTTTACCTCTTCTTCCTGGGGCACTGCAGACACAGAGCGCATGGCATCTTCATCTCGTAGTTTAGCAAATATCGTTCACCATGAATTGGGACTCTGAATGAGTTACGTTGCTCTATGGGAGATGAAGTATGCTAATCAGTCCTCAGATGGATGCGCGCTGATATTCATGCAAAGTTTTCAGCTCGCAATGAGCCCTAGAGAATTTGGCTGCCTTAAATCCAACACCGATGCCCCACATATCGAGCCTCTGATTCAGACACTCGTGGCCCCCTCCTTTCTTGGGGTGGTGCAATTCAGGGGCAGGACGGCCGCTTACAAAAATGTGCTGCTCGTGGGGAGAATCCAACGTTTTAAATTGCACTCGGACACAGGTGAGCTTTATCCCCAAAAGCTTTATTTTAAAGGTACAGGCAGTCTTATTCACCGGTTAATTGTGCATAGTCCACATTCCCAACATGTTTCGAGTTTACCTCTTCTTCCTGGGGCACTGCAGGCACAGAGCGCATGGCATCTTCATCTCGTAGTTTAGCAAATATCGTTCACCATGAATTGGGACTCTGAATGAGTTACGTTGCTCTATGGGAGATGAAGTATGCTAATCAGTCCTCAGATGGATGCGCGCTGATATTCATGCAAAGTTTTCAGCTCGCAATGAGCCCTAGAGAATTTGGCTGCCTTAAATCCAACACCGATGCTCCACATATCGAGCCTCTGATTCAGACACTCGTGGCCCCCTCCTTTCTTGGGGTGGTGCAATTCAGCGGCAGGACGGCCGCTTACAAAAATGTGCTGCTCGTGGGGAGAATCCAACGTTTTAAATTGCACTCGGACACAGGTGAGCTTTATCCCCAAAAGCTTTATTTTAAAGGTACAGGCAGTCTTATTCACCGGTTAATTGTGCATAGTCCACATTCCCAACATGTTTCGAGTTTACCTCTTCTTCCTGGGGCACTGCAGACACAGAGCGCATGGCATCTTCATCTCGTAGTTTAGCAAATATCGTTCACCATGAATTGGGACTCTGAATGAGTTACGTTGCTCTATGCATGAATATCAGCGCGCATCCATCTGAGGAGTGATTAGCATACTTCATCTCCCATAGAGCAACTAACTCATTCAGAGTCCCAATTCATGGTGAACGATATTTGCTAAACTACGAGATGAAGATGCCATGCGCTCTGTGTCTGCAGTGCCCCAGGAAGAAGAGGTAAACTCGAAACATGTTGGGAATGTGGACTATGCACAATTAACCGGTGAATAAGACTGCCTGTACCTTTAAAATAAAGCTTTTGGGGATAAAGCTCACCTGTGTCCGAGTGCAATTTAAAACGTTGGATTCTCCCCACGAGCAGCACATTTTTGTAAGCGGCCGTCCTGCCGCTGAATTGCACCACCCCAAGAAAGGAGGGGGCCACGAGTGTCTGAATCAGAGGCTCGATATGTGGGGCATCGGTGTTGGATTTAAGGCAGCCAAATTCTCTAGGGCTCATTGCGAGCTGAAAACTTTGCATGAATATCAGCGCGCATCCATCTGAGGACTGATTAGCATACTTCATCTCCCATAGAGCAACGTAACTCATTCAGAGTCCCAATTCATGGTGAACGATATTTGCTAAACTACGAGATGAAGATGCCATGCGCTCTGTGTCTGCAGTGCCCCAGGAAGAAGAGGTAAACTCGAAACATGTTGGGAATGTGGACTATGCACAATTAACCGGTGAATAAGACTGCCTGTACCTTTAAAATAAAGCTTTTGGGGATAAAGCTCACCTGTGTCCGAGTGCAATTTAAAACGTTGGATTCTCCCCACGAGCAGCACATTTTTGTAAGCGGCCGTCCTGCCGCTGAATTGCACCACCCCAAGAAAGGAGGGGGCCACGAGTGG
This sequence comes from Triturus cristatus, assembly GCF_964204655.1. Taxonomy (NCBI): domain Eukaryota; kingdom Metazoa; phylum Chordata; class Amphibia; order Caudata; family Salamandridae; genus Triturus; species Triturus cristatus. The sequence continues at coordinate 567,108,847 of NC_140590.1, forward strand.
CTGAATCAGAGGCTCGATATGTGGGGCATCGGTGTTGGATTTAAGGCAGCCAAATTCTCTAGGGCTCATTGCGAGCTGAAAACTTTGCATGAATATCAGCGCGCATCCATCTGAGGACTGATTAGCATACTTCATCTCCCATACAGCAACGTAACTCATTCAGAGTCCCAATTCATGGTGAACGATATTTGCTAAACTACGAGATGAAGATGCCATGCGCTCTGTGTCTGCAGTGCCCCAGGAAGAAGAGGTAAACTCGAAACATGTTGGGAATGTGGACTATGCACAATTAACCGGTGAATAAGACTGCCTGTACCTTTAAAATAAAGCTTTTGGGGATAAAGCTCACCAGTGTCCGAGTGCAATTTAAAACGTTGGATTCTCCCCACGAGCAGCACATATATATATATATATATATATATATATTTTGTATTTTTTCCCCACACCCTCCCTACAGTTATAATTCCGTTCACCCCTTTAAGGCTTTTTGTACGTCAAGGTGCACTGAAGTAATGCTTTATGTCGGAGCATTGGAAGGAATGCAATGGTGGTCTTAAAAGGAGAAGGTAACTAAAACGGTTGTTGTCTCTTGGTCATGAATAAGGAAGTAGGTTAGGGCGTCAAAAGCACTCCCATGATATATATATATACATATCTTTGGATGGCATTACACAGTGCTTACAGGAAAGGCATATATTGTCACATACTACTTCCTGTGTGCATTACGATATCAGCCGGTTGTCATGATACAGGCAGCATACTCATAATTAAGTGTCCAACAAATATTGTTTGCTCTACGCAATACATATTGCTACAGAGTGCCTTAGTCACTGGTTTCCAGGCACTTTCTGCGAGTGTCAGTAATTTAAAGGCAAGCAGTGTGCTGTAATCTGCTTCTCCTCCTGGTTCGCAGAAGTCTTGTTCAGGGGCGGGTTCACTGACCTGCCCTGCGTCATCCTCTTCAGTCTATTTTCCTGCAGGTGCAGACCATCACCTTTCTCAGAGACTGCGTTGTGTACTTCACTCAACAGCGTCAGTTGGTGTCACCATCCCTGTGGTACTTTATGATGGGCCCTCAGAGTGTGTCGTAGAAATGGTCTGGTCTGTCCTCTCCTTGTCTATTGTGCTGCACAGCTCCTCTGGTGACAGATTCTCATCAATTTCTGGTCCTTTGGTGTCAGGCGTTGGGGGTACAGCCCTGCACTTGTCCCCTTAATCCATTTGTTGTATTTGTTCACCGTCTGTGTTCCCGTCCACCTAGAACTAAGAGAAACAGCTTTTATTGCTCTCACCATGACCATGTCTCCATTGTTGCTTTACATGGCTAGCCCCTATTGCGTGCAGTTCTAAAGGCAGAGCATTAGACCCTTATCAGGCCTGTCCCATCAGTTGCTTTTACTAATCTATTTTTTATTTTGGAGCTCATTTTCTCCTCCTGGCCTGAATGTTGGAGTGTGGTATGGGGTATGCAGTTTACACTTTATTCCCAAACACGTCATCTTTTGCATAACTGCAGCCAGTAAGTGACCTCCTCTATCGCTAAATATGCCCTGATGTACCCCAAACCTAGGAGAGATGGCTTCCCTGAAGCACTGCGCACCTATTGCTTTCTTCCTTGTTGGACACACCTCATTTCATTTCGAAAACGTATCCACTCACACCAACAAATATTTCAATCCATTAACTGGGAAGCAAAATACATCTAAACATTCATTCCCCCTTGTGCTATATCAGAGGGTCCCTGCTCAAGTCTTGTATGGGAAAGGAGCATACTGCGTGGAGCCAGAGGCATCTCATCCTGTTAGACCCACAATCCCCTCATCATTCAGCTCACATCCAGCATCAATCCACATTCTCTCTTCATCTGGTGTTGCAGACCATTGTACTTCCTTCACAGTTTGCAATAGTTGTCTCTGAAGGAGGAGCTGAATTTTTGAAATATTTTTATTTATTAAAGACACCATGTGAAGTGGCTGTATCATGCTTTCTTTTGCTGCAGTGTCAGCCATGGCGATACCTCTGGCTATTTTAGGATTAGCTCCTGTGTGGGCTTCACATTTTATTATCGCTATGCTGTTATGTAATCATGATACTGTCACAGCTGGCCAAAATTATGGTTAACTCCAAAGCATAACGGTAGTCAGAGTAAATGTTAACAAGTTTCCCTTCAACTAAGATGCATGGTCTTGTTATACCATACAGCTCATCTTATTGGGTAAACGTGCCAAGTGGTAGAGCTGTACTTTCAACTATGGTGTCTGCTGGGGCTATTGCATACCCAGCTCTGTAATTAAAGTCTATCAGTCTGCTGGAGGAACCAGCAGCGTACCACTCATATAGTCTGCCATTTCTAATGGTGTCTAATATTGGTGTGGTGCCAGTTTCTGCAATCTCAACACCAACATGCTTAGGGGTCTCATCAGAATAACCCATTGCAGTTCATACTGTTGCCAAATTAACAGTTTAGCATCTTATTATGATATTACAGTTAGACAACAAGGTGCCGTCATAACCTTTGTGCCTGCCAGCAGAAAAATGTTGTGCCGCTCCAGATAACAACAACTGTACCAAATATGGCACCTAGACAATACAAGTATAGTCCAACACAATGGGAGCCGTACTCCACCATCACAGCTGCCGACACCCAGTCACGGGAGAAAGTTAATGCAAAGTCACATAGTAGTATCCCACAGGCTTCCTTCCGGCTTAACTAACCAGCCCACTTAGTTTATCAGCGGTGGCAAAGAGAGCCTGGAAGCTTTTCACTCCTGACACATTCCAGCACCACTTCTCCCTACATAATCTAAATGCCCTAAGGCCACTCCCTGTGCACATGGGAGCAGAAAGCCTCCAAGCTGAAATATCCAACACATTGGACCTATGTGCCCCCAGATTAGGAAATAAACCTACCAGGAGAACACCATCTGAAAAATGGTACTCGCCCGAGCTCAGTATACTAAAAGGAAAGTGTAAAATACTTGAACATAAGTGGAGACTGTCCAAGCGGGATGAGGATAGACTGTCCTACAGAGCAAAGTTGAGAACTTACAACAATGCCATTAAAATCGCTAAAAAGTACTACTTCGCAAGGCGAATAAATGATAACAGCAACTCACCGAAAGAGCTCTACAAAATAGTAAAAGAGCTATGTAAACCATCAAGCATATCCCAAATCCTGCTCCCCTCAGTGGAGAGGGGTGAGAAAATCAACACATTTTTTGCTGATGAAATCTTTGAGATTTACTCCTCATTTAGAACCCAATCCCCCTCAAGTGATACAGACTGGGAAACATTGAATCCCCACCTTGAAGCTCTATCTCACCTCAGCAATGTTGCTCCCTTCACAGAACAGGTCGCCAAAGCAATGGCTGAAGTTAAATCAGGGTCCCCGCTTGATTCATGCCCTCACTTTATTTTCTCTCGGATCATACCGACCCTATGCTCTCGCGTAACTCGTATACTCAACAATTCCTTGGACACCGCTGTATTCCCAGAGATCTGGAAAAAAGCCACTGTAGTCCCATTACTAAAAAAAGCAGGCACAGACATCTATAATCCGGCAAACTACCGACATGTCTCTCAGCTTCCACATCTATCCAAAGTGATGGAGAAGCTGGTTAACAAACAACTGTCTAACTATCTTGAAACCACCGAGCTCCTGGATCCATCCTAAAATGGCTTCAGAGCCACCAACAGCATGGAGGCCACCCTCTTAGCAGTCTTAGACAATATCAGATCCTTAATTGATCAGGGCAAGGCTGCTGCCCTGATCCTATTGGACCTGTCGGCAGCATTTGACACGGTCGTGCATGGCCTATTCCTGAGCACCCTACATGAAAAGGGCATACATTCGAAAGCCCTTCAGTGGTTCTGCTCCTACCTAAGCAACAGAACACAAACTGTACAAATGGGACCTTTCACCTCCACTCCAAAAACCATCAACTATGGCATCCCACAGGGAGCCTCTCTGAGCCCCACCCTCTTTAATGCCTATGTATCGTCTTTGGCTAAAATCAGTAAAAAATGGGGATTCTGTATCTGTTCTTATACGGACGACACACAACTGCTGATAGCCCTTGAAGAAAGACACGAGGACACCAGGATCAAACTATCTCCCAGAAATGGTGCCTTGGATGTCAGATCACTGTCTGAAATTGAACACTGATAAATCAGAGATCATACTCTTTGGAGGAGCCCATCTAATTTAGGATGCAACCTGGTGGCCCAAATCACTTGGACCTTCACCCGTGCCCAAACAGGTCGCAAAACATTTGGGTATTCTTATCGACAATGCATTAACAATGCAGGACCACGTCCGTGCATTGTGTGGGAGATGCTTTGCTACACTAAAACTCCTAAAAAGACTCTTCCTATGGATCCCCCTGGAATGTAGGAAAACCGTCATTCAGGCCTTGCTCATAAAGACACTGGATTACGGGAATGCGGTTTATGTGGGCATGGCAGACTACCTTTTCTCTCGTCTGCAGGTAATCCAGAATGCGGCCGCCAAATTGGTGTGCAACAAAAGCAAATACAGCTCTGCATCAGATTGCATGAGGGAGCGCCATTGGTTTTCTGTGCACCAAAGGTCTAGATTCAAGCTCCTGGGTAATGCACACAAAGCCCTACACCATCACGGCCCCAAAATCTTACAAGATAAAATCGAATTCTATGTTCCAACACAGAGTTTAAGGTCATGCAATCAGGCGCGGGCAAAAACAAAACGCATTAAGAAGGCCACAGCAGGGGGCCGCTCTTTCTCCCATCTGGCAGCAACTCACTGGAATGAACCTCCTCTGGAACTTCGTCTTACCGATGACTATATGTCATTTAGAAAGAAGCTGAAAGCCCATCTATTCCCCAGGGTCTAATTATGCACACATAACATCACCTCACCCTCACTTACGTTTTGGCTCTCCTAGCGCCATGATATCCACTCGGATGAATGTTGCGCTTATAAATGAATAAAATAAATACAGGGGCAGCATGCCCTTTATCAATTTTATTCTGTCACGTGACAGGCAGTGTGTACCTTGGGATATCACATAATCCAGGTAAGTCACCTCTTTTTGGCAGCAGAGCTACAGTGTCTTTTTCACAGGCTTTCATGGCCTCAAGTGATGGAGATACCACAAGGTTATAAGCATACTGCAGGACGGCGCTACCACCTTCCAGGTAAAGGTGGTCCAAGCCTCTCTTTAGTGCCTGCGCTTTGACCATGGGACTATAAGTGAAGGAAGTGGACTGGGTATTTTTTAGGGCGACGGCAAACGAGGCTCTCACTCAGTGGATGGACTTTAATGCTGAAAACACACCTGAGGAGAGAAGAATACTTTGCCTCTACAGGTATAAATGCTAATATAGTGCTGGTGTCAGGCACAACAGGCTCTAAGGGAACTGCAAGTTCATAGGGTAATCATTTTAACAGGACAGCATGTTTTAGCCAGCCCTCTCTTTTTTCAAATATCACTTTTTGGGGAGGGGATTTTGTTGTTGTTTTTTTTTTTTAAAACCTCTCACTTCACTAGTTCTAGAACCTTGTTTTTTTCATCTGTAAAGCCATATCTCCTTCATATTTATCAAACTGCAGTCTAACACCCTCATTAATCCCCTCTCAATACATACACAAGTCTTAATGGAAATGTAATATCCTTAGTTCTTTGTTAGTCCCGAAGGCTTTTTTTGACCATGAGGCCCAGATGTTTGGGGTAAAACCTATTCCTTCCGCTATAAACACTTGCTGTTCTGAAGCTAGCACTAAAATAATTTCTCTTCTTGTGGGCCTAGTTTAATGCTTATGGCACAGCCATCTTTTCTTATATACAGTGCGCCCTTTTTGCAGAGGGGCCATATCCCCAGTAAATTGGTGGGGCACATCCATATAAAAATTGCGAAATGTATCCCTTTATCTCCTACCTGAATGGAAATTTGACATTCTCATTGGTTGTGTCTGATACCTTCATCTTGAAACACTGGGCAATAATAACACTGATCCCTACTCTTATCTAATCTTTGGTATCTACACTGTGCCCCTTGGTAATGTTATTCAGTAGGATAAGCACCACACTGCACATCTCCTACAAAGGTATTATTTCTCAAGAAAACAGTGATAACCCCTTTGCTCCTAACAGAATTTGCAATACTTCCTTTAGACATTCTTACCTAAACAGATCTGGGGTGTCCAATCTAATTCCAGGTGGGCCTAATCAAGGCCATAATTTAATTGCAACCACTATGTGAATTCTTCCATTTAATAAATATAGTTAAATTACTAATGATGATATCCTGAATATTTTTAACATGTATTGAGCGTTAACTTGACCCTCATTTTCCTACGCACATGAAAGCCTCAGACATCATTAGAGCCAAGTTCAATTTAACATTCTTCTAAATTAGCACTTTTTAACTGCAATGTTCTTGTCTGTACATTACCTGCAGTGTGTTATCATACCATGTAATATTTAGGAAATCTAATACAAGGGAATTAAGTTATTGTTAAACTACTCTTCAAGATTACAAGCATTTATAAAATACACTTTTCCTCCGGTCTGGAGTACCTATTTAGAACAAGTTGCACTCTAGTGTGCATTTGTTTAACATGTAGGATACCTGTCCTACTATTAGTGTGGTGATATCTAAAACGAGACAAGACTGCACATGTGTGGCTACAACTTTTCTGTACGAGGCATTTGCTGTAGACAAAAATAGAAGCAAAACTGCTGAAAAGGAATGTCTTTCCCTCCAACCTAGTACAGCCCTGTTTGTCTTTATTATTACTACAAGGGCTGTAGACTAAATGTACAACTTGCATTTACCCAATTAAAAATGTACTTGTAAAAAAAATGCTTAAAACCTCCTGCATCGACATTTTACTTCCAGCAGTGCTAGTTAGTGCTAAATACAGAACTCGGCATCTGACACTTACACCTGTTGTCATAAATTCACATCCCCTGTCTGAGCACGCTTATCCCATGTGGCCATCACAATTCAAAATAATTCTCCAGAAGCATGACTTTGTGTTGAAATTTTAAAGGTAGGATCTAACTTTTCCTCCTTTATTGTTTATTCCTGTGCAGTGTGCTCTCTTGCACCTAAAGAACTGTCTCAAAAAATGTATAATGCCAGAATGCGCATAGAAATCTTGTGCATAAAGGCATGCAATGTATTTCACGTGTCTCTAGAGCTACTTTCTTTCCATAACTTTTAATAGCCGTTGTATCTGAGACATACTGCAGCCATTAGGCCACACTAAATATCATATTTTAAGTTTGCCACTAAGATAACATTAATATTGGCATTGTCAGAGAAACTAATACTCGCCCTTTTAATTTAGTACACAACATATTTACCCATTTAGATATAGAAATCTTAATGCGCACTTGGCACATGTTGAGTAGTTAGATTGCTGATATTTATAGTAGGTTTATTAGATATTATAAAGATCATAAAAATGCAAAAACAATTTTAGTCAAATGAATTTTAAAATTATTTTACATGTGGTCATTATTGAATAATAATCACTGACCCTTTTATTGTTTCTTTATATGAAATGTTTCATTTGTTTCATTAAATTTAATTCTAATGTGGGGTTTTATTTCATGCAAACCTAACAATTGCCTTTAAATGCATTTATTTATAACACTTACAACACTTCATTTGAAACTAAGAACAGAATGATTGTCACTTCTAAGTAAGCTTTACTGAAACATAGAAATGTATGTTTTACCCTTTGTAGGTAAGGAATTATTTACCATCAAAACCCCAAATGTGCTTCTAAGGGAAGAAATAGAAATAAAGTCCTGACATTCATCTTTTTTTAATCCAAAATAATGAAACAATATTCCTAAACTTTGAAGACTTGTCTTTAATGCAAGTGCTTTTACGTGCCATTTCACATTAACTTATAACCTAGTTGCCACAGTCTTCATTATAGTCCATGTCTGGGTAGGCCCAGGCTTATTTATCTGTGTTTTATGACCTGCAGATGTCAGCTTCCACAGGTTTGTTTACAGGAGGAAATGCATCCAGTTCCAGGGCTTATAAATCCTGCCTAACAATTAATGACACAGGGCCCCTGTTCCTGCGATTGGAAAGTATAGATGGGACTGCCATTTAAAAAAAAAATTAAGTCTCCCAGCTGTCCAAATGACAGCAATGTGTATTCTAATGTCCTCACTGAAACCCAAAAAGGAAGATAAACCACTCATTACCTCCCTCTGCTCAGAGGTGTGCCTTTGGACAGCTTCAGCAGCTGTTGAAGCTCTCTTGCTGGTGGGAGGAATGAACTCAGTTCATTCTATTAAAAACCAGGCATTCCAAACCAGTCAAAGTCTATCGATTGCAGTGTGATAAAAGGAGGACTCTTTTTTCAGTAGTTCACCCCCACAGCAGCCACCAATTACTTACATAATGTGAATCCCTTTAATGTTTAATATCATCTATCCAAGGAGAAGCAAATCTACACCACCTCAAGGATAAATTCAACTTAGCTTTCCTATTTTTATTAACAATTTTACATGGTGTATACACTATTAATATATTTAGTTTACTTGAAATTTAATGATAAAGTGCTATAACATATGCCCAGGGCCTTTATTAACCATAAGTTAAATGCCACCAGCGGGCTGCAGCAGTTTGTTGTTTGCACAAGTAGCCTTTCAAACCTGCCATTGCAAGGCATGTGTGCGCACTCTACTACTACTTCGACTTGGCATGTGAAACAACTTGCCAAGCTCTGAACTTCCCTTTTCCCTGTGAGGGCTACTCCTTTTCTATTGAGTGCCTTTTTCCAGGTATAGTTAGTTTTAACATAACTATGTTAAAATTATTATTATTATTTTGAGTTTCATATAGATCTAGCTATACCCAAAGGTATCAGAGTGCTTTACATGTTATGTGATAACATTTACAAGAGGTTCAGAAAATATGAACAACCCTGCATACATCAACCACGTACATAAACAAACACAAAATATTTTTTTAAACCATTTTATTGGGTTTTCAAAAATGCATTACATAGTGATACAAGCTGGAAGTGTGGACATAACATATTGGGTACATGACTGATGTTGAGGCAACATTACATGCAATAAGCACAAGGGTCGAGTGTGTGAAACGCCTTGGGGGTGCAAGTCGCTCCTAAGGAGGGTGTGTCTACTTCTGTGCATACCCAAAGGAAGGGTTAATAGGGGGAGAACTAGTTACTAGCATGGGGTACTTGAACCAGGGTTAGTGACGAGAGGGGAAAGGGGGGGTAGGCGGGCGCGTGGTGATATTTATTGAGTGGCCGGGGCTATAGGCCTAGCCGAGGGGGAGAGAATGTTGATTCCGCGGGGGAGTGCCGGTGGCGGTGTACTTGTGTATAGTAAGGGGGGCTCTCAAGAAGGCAGGCGAACCTCAATCCATAGAGGGGTCATTCATTGATACACCTCAGGTGGACCTTGAGACTGCAGGGGTGTTGTGTCATGTTTAATGGTCTGACGGAAGCGCAGAAGTAGCATGGCCTATTCGGGGGAAATGGGGCGGCGACGCACTCTACACCCCCACTCGTATCAAAGCGCATCTTCCTCTGCAGTGGCCCACTTGTATACTGCCCCCACCCAAGCCACCAACGGGTGTCCCGAATGCGCACGCCAGGGAAGTGTGATGCCTCGTTTGGCTAGAAAGGAGGGCCAGGGCAGCGAACCACAATTGGACCTTGCAGTGCCTCCTTTGTCAAAATATTCCTAATGAGCAAGCCTCCCAGGAAGAGATGTCGGGGAGCTCTGTGACCTCGAGCAGTGTGGCATGGATAGCACTTCAATAGTGCTGCAGGGCTGGGCAGGCCCAGAACATGTGTAGGAAGGGTGAGCTAGGGGTCTGGCAGCGGGGGCAAGCAAACTGTGAATCCGGGTAGTGGTGCTGAAGCTGCAATGGCGTTAGTTATGCCCGGTGCAATATAAAGAATTGTATATTTTTGAAGCGGGAATTCCGGGAGACCTTCTTTGGGAATTCCAGGGAGCGGTCCCACTCTTTGTGGTGTAATGGCCTCTTGAACTCCTCCTTCCACTTGTGACACAACTGGGCAAGCGGGCTGGTGTCAGTTCTCGGATGGCCTTGTATATCCATGTAATAAGGTGTTGACCAAGGCCCATGGTCAGTACTGTGTGCAGCACCGGATGGGTCAGGGGCTATCCCCCAGATAAATCCCAGAGGCGCAGACAATCCAGCATGAGTTAACAATGGAGAAAGAATTGCCCTAGGGGGAGTCTGCTCGCTTCCGCCAGCTGTTCGAAGGGACGAGGCTGGTCCTAAAAAAAAAAGGGACTCCACCTCAATAAACTGGTGATCAGTCCAAGTCTGCAGTTCCTAGACGGCGTAGCAGCCTCCGCCTCGGGGTAGGCCGAACAGCATCAGCTGTGAGGTGTAGAGCGGGGTCCCTCGGGACAGGCAGTGGATGCAGAGCATACACGCCTTCACTATAGTTACCTGTATTAAATGGGTTGGGGCAGGCCGGGCTCCCGGCAGGAGCAAGCAGCAGATTGCCAGTAACGACAGAGGTCCAATATCAGAACAGGCCTCCCCCAAGTAATGCCTCGCTGTCTGGTGATAGAGCCACTGGAGCTGCGCCGCTAGGAAGAAGGCCTAAACTGATGGGGCCCACAGTCCCCCCAGTCCACCGGCAGCTGCAGCTTAACCTGAGCGACTTGCCGGCGGCCATTTTCCCAGATAAGAGAGCACAGCAGAGCGTCCTGCTCCCTGAAAAAGGAGCAGGGAGGGACGACCGGAAGATAGGCAATGTAATAAAGAAAACGAGGTAGGAGGACCATTTTTGCCAAAGCAATTTTCTCTATAGGAGCCAGGGGAAGAGTCCTTCAAAACCCCACCAATGAGCGAATGCCTACCAGTGCTCTGGGGTGATTGCCCTCGTAGAGGTCGCGAGAGATATTATATAGGTGGACGCCCAGGTAGTGAGGCGCCTGCGCATGCCAAGCGAGGCTAGATTCACCAATGCTCACCTCCCGTGGAGGGAGGTTGGAGCTAAGAGGATAGACCGAAGATTTTGCCCAGTTAACCTTCAGCCCTGCTGCGGCTGCAAAGTTCGATAACGTGGCCCTGAGTGGTTCGAGGTCGAAGGAGATGTCTTGTAAATAAAGGAACAGACCATATGCATACAAGGACACACTGTGGGTCTCGCCCATTAAGGGGCTGCCCCATTCCCTTCCTTCCTCCCGCAGGTGCACATCCAGGGACTCCATAACCAGAGCAAAAAGCAGGGGGGGGAGCTGACATCGCTGACGCATACCCCGGGTCACCGAGATATAGCGGCCCAGACGGCCCACAGAGTGGGGTTCAAGTATAATAACTTAGTGTAGGGCAAGAGCATCCGTCCCACTCCCATGCAGCGAAGCACCTCGAATAGATAAGGGTGTCAAACGCCTTCTCCAGATCCAGTACCAGGCAAGCAGCACGTGGGAAAAGGACCCCTACCCGATCCTGGACGTGAATATTCTGGATGTACTCCTGCCAGGGACAAAATCAATTCAGGTCTTGGTGAACGAGTGCAGTGAGAACTTGGGTGTAGCAATCAGCTAAATTTTACAGAGGATTTTGTAATCTGGTGACAGGAGGGCAATCGGTCTATAGGAGGTCAGCAGGGTGGAATCCCTGTCTGGGTTCGGGATTGAGATCAGGAGGGACTCATGAAGTGAATGGGGGAGCTCATTGTCCTGCAGCTCTGCCCCGTACATCTACGCCAATCTGGGTGCCAGTAAGTTGCAGAAGGTATTGTGGTATTATAAAGGCAGGCCGTCCAAACAAGGGGTTTTATTGCGGGCCAGGTCCAGGATCGCCTGTTTCACATCAGCCGGTGTAATCTCTGCGTCCAGGGAGGACTTCACTTGGGGAGGGATCTGAGGTAGTGTGAGAGCGGTGAGAAACTGATCTATGGATTCTGAGGAATCATGCAGCGGGCCCTGTATAACTCAACATAATAGTCATAGAAGGTCTGTAGGATATCCGTTTTGGCACAGACCGTAACACCATTGGGGGTTACCACTTCAGTTAGGGCGATCATTGGAATCCTGGTGAATAAGCCATGCCAGCAGGGCTCCCGGCCTATCTCCCTCCTGATGTGCCCTGGCAGCATATGCTTTGAAATTATAGCGTCTGAGAAACGCTAGCAGTGTTGAGTAGGCTGCTCGTGCCTCTGCCAACTGGGCCGCAATCGCCGGATTGGCGTCCACAGCCTTACTAAGGGCGGCAAGCTTGCGCTCCGCTGCCTGCAAATCCTTTTCAAGCATTCTATGGACTCCTACTATCTGCTGGATGCATGCCCCTCTAGTGGCTACCTTGAAAGCATCCCATTCCAGCATTCTGGTGGACGCTGTGTTGGAGTTTTCAGAGAAGTAGTGGTGAAAGCTTGCTTCCTCTTCATGCCGAAACACCTGGTCCTCAAGGCAGTTAAACGGCAGTCGCCAAATGGGGACGGTGGCAGAGGGGGCCGCCACCTATGGGCAATGAGCGGTGCATCAAGATCAGACAGGACCCGCCTCAAGTATTCAGTGCGCTGAACCATTGGGACGATTGAAGGTGAACACAAGAAGCGATCAAGGTGCACATAGAGGTTGTGTGGGATAGAGTGAAATGAGAATAAGTTAGCAGCAGGATGCCTAGTTCTCCAGACATCTGCGAGCGACCAGTGCTGTACCAAGGTACAGAAGCCTCTGTCTGCATGTGGGGCGAGGAGCGACCTATCCAGGGATAGGTCAAGCACACAGTTGTAATCCTCACTAATATCCATGGTGAATAAGTGAATTGGACCAAGACGCCCGAAAGGGAGTCAGAGAATTTCCCCTGCTCAGTGTTGGGTTAGAGAATGCTACCCAAGAGTACAGTTTGGTAGTCTAGAAGCCCTTCAAGTAGTGCATAATGCCCCTCAGTGTCAACCGCTCTGCGGCTCTCCTGGAAGGGGATGCCAGGCCCTAGCCATATCACTGCCCCCTGCACGAATGCTGAGTAAGTAGTGGCATTGAAGGTTACCCGCCATCGCTTGCGCAGTCGGTCTAACTCTCCCGCAGTAAGGTGTGTCTCTTGTAGGAGAGCTATCTGCGCCTGTTGACGCTTGATATAGGAGTATACCATGTAGCGCTTGCGGGCAGTGTGCATGCCTCATACATTAAGGGTGAGAAAACTGATGTCAGCGTTAGGGGTCATGGCAAGATAAGAGCAATGCAATTAGAAAAGGTGGGAAGTGAGGCAAGCAGACATCCTTGCCTCTGCCTAAAAAATGCCAGCCCTCAGAGCGCAGTGGCACCTGCCTGCCACTGCAATGGGATGAAAAGGGGCACAGGGACCAGAAAGGAAGGGGTTATCCAGGGAGGGACATATTCGCAACTCTGGGGAACTACTTTAGCCAACAGTACGTCCAAACAAAACATGGCGCAAGCGCTCTAGTGTATCAAGGGGGCAAGCTAACTATGTGCCAAGAGCAGGTGGTGCGTGCAGCCCATGTGAAGCTACTGGAATTAGAAGGGCCGAAAGCAGCAAGAAATGCAGGGCCAGTGTCACATTGGTGCTCAAATCATGGCCCGGACAAAAGTGAAAGAGAGGATGAAGAGAATGTCTGGGGCATTTAGGTAAGAGTGTCAGCTGTTTGGGAAGTCACAATGAGTGGCATCGTTGATTCGGCCCGAGAGGTGCCCGAATCACTGGGATCCTCCTCGGAGGTAAAGATGTGGGGGCCCCTGTCTTCATCCGAGGCCACAGAGGTAGGGCCAAATCCGCTGTGGCCTGCAGAGCTTTTCGACATTCAGTGGTAATTTGCTCCAGGTCAGGAGAGCCATACGTGAGGCACCGAGGCAGGGATCTGGAGAGTAATTGAGTCCCCTTCCGCCGGTGCTGCCTATTTCTAGGTCTGCGTGCTCGCAGGATGTGACCATCTTCTAGGAACCTCTGGTCAATCCAGTCCGACACCTCAATCGGCTCAGTGAAAAAGGTGATGGTGCCCTCAAAGATTATCTTGAAGTGCACTGGAAACAGCAGCGAGTACTGTATTCCCTGGCATCGCTTGATTTCCATGAAGGATGGGCGCTGGTATAGCACGGCACGGGTGTAGTCAGGGAAAAGCATGACATGCTTGTCTTCCACCTGAAGGGGCCCATGTTGTCTGGCGGCATGCAGTACCGCATCACTAGCCTTGAAATGCAGGAATATCACCAGCAGTGGCTGTGGAGGAGAGCCAAGTGGTGGGCGATGTGCCGGGACGTGGTGCGTCCTTTCAAGGGAGAAAAAGGACAAGAGGCCCATGGCTGGGGAGAAGGACTTGAACCAGGCCTCCAGATAAACGATGGGATCCACCCCCTCCGGGAAACCCAAAATTTTAATTTTTCTCCTCCGGGATCTGCTGGCCAGGTCATCTGTCTGATTGTCGAGCTGCATTACGGAGCTCTGGAGGTCACGCAGGGCCCTTTGTTGATCTTTGGCAAGTGGTTGGAGAGCAGAGAGAGATTTCTCTCCATCAGTAACCCCATCTGCAAGCTTTCTATGGTCATCTCTGAGAAGATTAAGGTCCATAGCTAGACCCTAAATTCATTCTCCATAGTGACCCTGAAGGGCTCTATAGCAGCCAGCACTTTGTCCAATTTGTCAGACATGGTGAGGGCAGCCGTAGTGTCTTCTTTCCCCTGTGGGGTGCCAGAGGCTGAAGGGAGGTCCCGGCATGGGAGCGGCACCTGGTGCCTGGTGTTGGAGCGGAGCCTCCCCATACTGTGGGAGGATGTGTACCCGCTCATTGAGGCCTTCGCAGCACTATAAACGCCGGTGTGCCCCTGCCCCCAGGCAGGCTAGGGAGTCAGTTCAGATGTGGAGCACTACATAGGCGGGAGGGCATGCTGCCCCAATCGTGTCTAGCCCACGAGATGATGCCAGGAGCGACCGGAGGCCGCTCACCCCAAATCCACAGGGGACCCTCCACTAGGAGGCACAGTCACTCAGGCAGACAGGAAAGCGGCATCTGAGCTTGGAAATGGCAGCATCCAGCATCCCAAAGGAGGCGCTCCCCTCTCATATGCCTCCATTGTGGTGCTGATTGCTGGTGACCACCGACCCAAAAAGCAAGTAGGGAGTCCCCTCACATCGTAGGCAGAACCGGGCAGGACAGAGACCAATCAATGTCATGAGACCAAAAGGCACAGACCCCCAGTAGTGATGCCTCGCTCCTCGCCTCAGACACAGCCCATGTGTGCAGCCGAGCGTATGAGGTAAAGCCACTCCAGGTCGTAGGCCCCCCACTCAGATGTTGTGTTATCGCTCACCGGTGGGGCATCCGATAGTCTTGCGCCACCCCCTATGCCCCGACAATGGTGCTGAATGGGGGGGGGCTCGAAGTGTGAGGTTCACGGCGTAGGCCCCATCCAGGTACGGTACGGCCCGTGCGCGCTGCGAGGAGTGGGAATAGGCCTTGCAGAGTCCTCCCCCCAGCGACAGTGGCACTCACTTCAGATCAGGGTGTGGGTGGGCAGGGTCCAGTGCAGTACCGCCTCGCAGGGGGATAACGGGTCGCACCATCTGAAGGCCCTCCGGGTGTGTGGGGGACCAGGAGCAGCTGCACCCACTCATCGCCCGTTGCGCTGCCATCTCCTCCTCTCTGCATCTCGACACAGGCACCGAGACTGCTGGGCTCACAGCCAGGCTCTGCACAGGTCTCAAGCAGGGGATGCCACTGAAGTTTCGTCCCTGCATGCATCCTCTCAGTGGGTGGCAGACAGCAGCGGGAGGCCTGAGGGTCGAGATGTGCAGGAGATGGCGGGGGCATCCCGCCGGCCCAAGTAAAGCGCTCCGGGGGGCCAAGGATATCCGGCAGCCCTCATCCTCCGTCCGTATCTCTGCAGTCAGCCCCGCTCTACACCTCCAGTCAGGCGTCAGGGCAGGGGATCCCACAGCACGTCACCTCACAGGCCTCTCACGCAAGTCAGGCGCTGTGGGGAGCGATGGCACTACGTCATTCATGCGGGCGCCCCGTCCATGTTGAATTCCACAGCACACAGCAGTTAGCGGTTCTGGGTGCCAGGAGGTCTAAAATACAGCGAGGGTGCCCAGTCAGCCCCGGCACTCCATCAGGGGCTGGGAGCCGCCATATTGGATGCAGCCCAATGCCGTCACAGCAGCAGTCTCTTGAGCTGCGGAGCCTCGACTCCCAGGTCGCAGCAAAGAAGGGGACTCAGAGCAGCAAGCCCCTCACAGGCTCTCCATGATGTTGCACTGCCCCACCGGCCCGGATGAGCACTGATGGTCAGGCCAGCTTACAGATCTATAAGCAGACACATCCACCAACTTGGCTGGCTCAGCCACGGCCTCCCCTTAGAACCATAGAACAATGAATGCAAAGTCCATTCTCTTTTTATATGGAATGCTTTTCTGCCTCTAGTTTTAATTCTAATGTTTACCTTTCTGTGATATACAATAATTTAAGTTTCACACATCTAGACTTTGTTAAAGCTAAACTTTCCATACCAGCACGCAACTACTTAACATATTTTATACAATTCATATTCTTACCTTTATCTGCAGGGCTATCTGGTGATGATTTTTTTTTTTTTTTTTTTTTTTTTTTTTAAAGTTTTTATTGAACAATAATTCGATTACAAGCACGGGCCTACAACCACCAGGGCCGGCCGCTAAGTACAGAATAAAATATACATTTATCAAAGCTGCAGTCGGTTCCCGGGGCTCGGCCCCGTAGTTGGTGATGATTTTTAAACGTTTCTCTCCTGCTAGCTTGTTAAACAACTTTCTAATGGGCTTAACATTATTTTCCTCCGAAATCCACTCCTGTCAAATGTGCTTTTTACTCACAATGTGTGCTTACACCCTGAAAGATAAACAGAATTGTCTCCTACAAGTAAAAAGTTGTTAAATAGTGGATAGAGAGAGTGAAAAAGAGAATCATCAACAGTTGGGGATGACTCAGAGACACCCCATAAAACAATTTAGCTTCTCTAATGCAGTAATGCTCTATTGTTCATATAATTAAAAGAAACATTTCAAGAAAACATAGTGGTACATTACTGTTAAAGATCAATACGCTATTTAAATGCAGTCATTCATCAATGACAGAACTGTGCATATTTCAAAATCATTCCCCGGTGCAACCTGCCAATCAGAAGTTCTGTTCACTACACCCTGGAAGGGTTTCTTACCCTATTGGCACTGGCTTTTCTGCAGTGGATTACAATGCCCCTAAAGCATTAACCACTTACCAATCAATGCATTGATATAGAGAAAAATCAAAATGTTCTCTTCAGTCCCGTTTCACTAATATTTCACTAATAACTATGTTCTAAGCATTGAAAGGCAAGGTATTCAGCTCACCTACCCCCAATGCATCCCACTTCTGATGCCATTCTGCTAGGGAAATAAATAGTATTTGCACTCTCCCACGAACAAATGAAAGAAACTCACCAGCAGTTTGTTCAGAAACAGAATGAAATGTATATATTGGTACCCATGCATTCTTGCTGATCAGCAAGGAAGGAGTCAGGTCACCAACTGGTGCTCTCAGTCTACTTCTTCCCTGAGTGACTGGTTTCTGGGTCCTATATACATTTAGTAATGCAACATCAGCGGAACTAGAATAAGATACCGTGCCCAATATGGCTAACAGGGATATGCAAGATCTGCACCATGCCAATTATAAACAGCTAAATATGGGAAGCACAGAAATGCAGGCTTGGCACTGTGCCAATTATACCACAGATATACTGTGTAAGTAAAATGAGCTACCAGTTAAGTAAACTAACATGGACATCAGGACAAGCAAGGTGGTTCTGCACAGCTATTGAAGGTCAAATTTGGAAGCCTTTGCAGCTCCTGGTAGCTTGTTACAGTGTTACAGTGTAATATATCTAAGCATGATATCTTTGTACTGAATATATACATATATATAATTTTTTTTTTTTTCCCCACACCCTCGCTACAATTATAATCCCGTTCACCCCATTAAGGCTTATTGTACGTGCAGGTGCACTGAAGAAATGCTTTATGTAGGAGCATTGGAAGGAATGCAATGGTGGTATAAAATGACAAGGTAACTAAAACGGTTGTTGTCTCTTGGTCATGAATAAGGAAGTGGGTTAGGGGGTCAAAAGCACTCCCATGATTATCAAGCCCAGTCCAAACTAGTTGATCTCAATAGCTACTTCAAGTCCGTCTGGTTGGTAGAGCATGCTGATTTGGACCCGTATTGTGAAAAGCCTAGTTTCTTGGCCCACGTCAGAGCAAGGTTATAGCGCACACATTTAGTTTGTTCAGTCTCCTCTTCAGAGCATTCAGCAAGACGCACTGGACTCGGAACTATACTTTAAAACAACATGTTTGCCCAAGGGAGATTGATGAGAATGCATACTTTTGTTTTAAAAAGAGGTTGCAGGGCTCAGGCGCAGGGGCATCACTAGGGTTGGTGTCACCCAGTGCGGGTAACTCATGGTGTCACCCCTCTCACGACTTACCCCATGGACCTCCTCTGTGACAGAGCCAAGGTCACCTCGTCCGGCACTCCTTCCCGGTGGTCATCCTGGCTCCTGCAAACCTCCCGTTCATGATCATCCACGTCCTTGGTCAGGGTGTCCCTTCTGGATCCGCCGGCCTCTGGTCGCGCTGGTTGCTCTCCCACCAATTTCTCCTCCGTAACGTCCGCTACCGTGTCCTCCGTGTTGTCCTCCTCTGCACTATTGCTTACAGCCGAGTTCCACTCCGCAGTTCCGCGCCATCGGAATTTAAAGTCCCTCCTCCCCCTTGCACCGGAAGTATTACACCGGCAACAGAGGAAGAGACCAGGAAGCAGGACTCCTTGGTGCCCCAGGGGCTCCCGTCACAAGCCCCCAAGGCCTTTTTCTGGCTTACAGTACTCCCCTACCAGGCCAAGAGTCCACCGGAGCGTGAGAGAGGAAGTCCACATTGGAGCGACCCAGAAGGTGATATTGAAAGGACTGGAGGCAGAGGCGAGGCTGCAAAGTTTGGCCAGCAGCCAACACAGCATAACGAGGTTGGTGTCACCCCCGTGTGCTGGTGTCACCCGGTGCGGTCCGCACCCCCCGCACCCCCCTAGTGACGCCACTGCTCAGGCGTAGCAACAGTTTTCTAGTGCAGAGTCCGAGTCATAGGGATTGTGGAGCATTGGGGCATTTACTGTCCATCTCTCTTCCCGCTCACACTGAGCGCCTGCAGGGAAGCACAATACTTGCCCTGTTTTACTAAAGGTGTGAAACATAAGACTCCTGCAGGGCAAGATTTTGCATCAAAATGCAGTTATTGCTTGGCGGTTCAGACAACCAGTGAGTGCTTAAAGACCTTCAGAACCCGGTGTTGATTTTATCTGACAATCTGCTCCAGTAAGATGACTTTTGTGCACATTCACTACCAGCATTGTTTTGCTGGTAAATGCTGAAAAAAGTATTTGCAGCATTGCCTACCTTGAAGTAGGACTCTGGCTAACTATTCCAACTTTCCCTATCGGCCCTCTCAGAGGTATCGCTTGAAATGGAGAATTCTAATTTCCCTATTGAACGTTTTGGGGATCAAAGAATGTGGCAGTGACACTGCTACTCTCCTTCTGCAATATGGGTGTTACAAACGACTAAGTTGATACCTTGGAAGTAGGTTGAGAGAATAGGTGTATCTGCCTCAGATAAAAGGAACGCCTCCTCCCTTCCAGACCTTGAACACCCTGAGCAACATAATTCATGTCTGGGGGTTAAATATGTGTCCCACTCTCCAAACAAAGTACACGTCCTTTAGTTTCATTTTACAAAGGGGCCCCAGAGATGCTAAAATATTAGATTCGCAGGTCCTGAGGAGTGTAATATTATAGCACTCTGTCACACCCTCTCATTCCATCTCCCTTTGAGCTTCTCTCTCCAACATTTTCAGCCCCTCCCACGAGTCAATCCATCTTTTCTTTCTCCATTCTCTGTGTTCGTTCTGTCACTTTAGTCATTCTCCCCTTCTCTCTCTCACATTCTCACAGCTATGACCTTCTTTCTGTATCTTGTACCTTCTTCTTTCCTCGTTTATCCATGATTTGTCGTGCTTTCTGTTTCTATCCCCACACACCTCCTTTCTTTTATTTAAATTTTTATTTATTTTTAAAGTTTTCTATAGCGCGAACATGACCACTGAGGGTATCAGAGCGCTTTACAGTTTATACATCAAGAGGGATACAAACAATCAAAAGCAGAACCAACAAAGCGAAAAATACACAATCATGTAAAGCCAAGGCATTCTCATGACCCTGGCAGCTGGGCCACAGATCTGCGATTGTGACCTCAATATCCAATAGAATAGCCAGTCGGAGGCAGGCATTTCTTCATCAAGAGTACTTTGACTTATTTTTTGAAGAGGACAATGGAAGGATTCTCCCTGACTTCAGGGGGGAGGGAGTCCCAAATCCTCGGTGCCATGCCTGAGAAGGCTCAATTGTAGGTTTTTTTTTCTTGAATTTTTGTGGTTTGAGCAAAAAGGTGCTGGCGCTTCTGGAGGCTCTTTAACCACAGGAGAGATCCAGTTTCTGAGCGAGGTACAGTGGGGTATTGAAGTGAATGGCTTTGTGTGCCATGCATGCAATTTTTAACTGTATCTGAGCTTCATATGGAAGCTAGTTCAGGGACAACAGGTCTGGAGTGAAATGGTTGTATTTTTTTGGCGCCTGTTATGAGCCTGGCAGCAGAATTGAGGGCAGCTCTAAGAGGAGCAGTCTTCATTCTAGGTAGGCTGCAAAGGGTTACGCTACCATAGTCCAGCGTCAAGATCACTAAGGCTTGCACTGCCACCTTTAGGTCATGAGCAGGGAGATAAGGTTTGAGTTTCCTTAGAATGCTGAGTTGGAAGTTAGCTCCTTTGGTGAGGGAGCTGATGTGCATCTGCATGTTCAGACTTTTGTCTAGCATAATTCCCAGAGAGGTTGCAGAATCAACAAGGTGCAGCCTACAGTTAAGAGCAGTGAGATGAATCAACCATTGTTCGATGACCGTAGATTGCTTGTGTGGTGCGATTAGGAGGAATTCCGTTTTGAGAGAATGTAACTTCAGGTGGTTGCTTGCCAGCCAGCTTTGGGTTTCCAATAGGACAGAGTTGAGGGGCCAGATGTCCTCAAGGGAGGCTATCTTCAGGTATAATTGGGTATCACCCACATACATGTGATAGTGAATGCTGGAAGAGTTTAGAATTTCTGTCAAAGGCTCCATGAACAGGTTGGAGAGCGTGAGTGAGAGCGCTGAACCCTGTGGGACCCCTAGCGTGACCAGCGAAGGACGAGACAGGGACTGGTTCATGTTGAAGCTTTGGGATCTGTTGTGAAGGAATGAGGAGAACTAGTTTAGTAAAGGCCCAGACAACCCCATCCTGTGTTCCAGTTGTTCAATTAGGTTATCATGTTTGACAGTCTCAAATGCTGACGAAAGGTCGAGAAGGATCAGTAGGCAAGATTCATTTTGATCCAACATTCTTAGCGCATCATCGACAATGTGAGTTAACGCAGATTCTGTACTATGGCCCGGGCCGAAACAAGATTGGCATTGGGCCAGGAGTTGGAAGTGATCGATGTCGTTACAGAGTTGGGCGAGCACACATTTCTCCAAGAGCTTTGCCAACGTGAGGATGTTAGAGATTGGGCGAAAGTTATGAAGGTCCGTGGGATCTGCAGATGGTTTCTTTAGAATCAGGTTAACTTGACCCGATTTTAGGCAATCCGGAATAGCACCTTGCCGAAGTGATGCATTGACGATCTTAGTCCAAAGTGGGAGTAGGGAGGTTCTAACGTCAGAGAAGAGGTTCGATGGCAGGGGGTCGTTGTAGTGATTAGAAGGTTTCAGAGTAGCCAGAGTTTTGCGTATAGTGCTTTCATCCAAGGTTTGGAAAAGGCTCCAGGATGCGTTGTTTTTGGGGTGGTAAGGCTGCACAAGGACAGTGAAATCCAACCCTGTGGGCAGAAGGGCGTTCAGCGGACTGATCAACAGTTGTTCAAGGGTAGAGCGTAGATCAGCTTTGATCTTAGTGGTCTTAGCTGTGAAGAAGTCAGCGAATTCATTGCAGTTCAGCAGTGACCCTCGACCCAGTGCCGATAGATTAGGATGACTGTTCGTTTGGGACTTGATGAGTTCAAACTGTTTTTTGGGATGGTTTTTTGCTTGCTCTAGTTGATTGCGGAAGAAGGCGGCCTTAGAGCATCTGATGCGTTTGTTTTAGATGCTTCTTAGGGATCTCAGATGATAGAGATGTTCAAGGGAGGGATAGGATAGTCACAATCTTTCCCCAAGTCTTAAATTCCTTCTTTCGGAATTAAGACTATAATTGAACCAAGGTTTGGAGAGTTTGGAGCACAGTCTTTTATGCTGTAGTGGCGCAACCGAGTCTAAAACATTGGCCATTGAGCGTTATAATGGGCCGTAAAGTCATGGGCATCCGACATGTTCATAGGAGGGGGCAGAATGTTGTCGCAGAGCGCATTCAGATCGTACAAGTTGATGTTCCGTAGACATCTTTTCAGTTGTTTAGGGTTCTTTGGCTGGGCTCTGCTAGCTTTTACCGACTCCCGGATGAGGAAGGTGATGAAGTAGCTGTCTGTCCAATCACATGGGAGGATGGAATTGGGTTTACCAATGACAAGATCTAAGGTAGCTCCTTTAATATGAGTAGGGCTGTCACAGATTTGGATTATGTTAAAGTCCAGTAGGAAGGATTTAAGGCCATTGACCACCACATCACTCACATCGTTCCAGTGAAGGTTGAAATCTCCCAGGAAGATCAGAGTGCCATGGAAATCTGCGTAAGCCGAGATAATGTCCATGATCTGTTCTGTGAAGGGGCAGTTGTCGCGAGGCGGTTGGTAGATTGTGTGCAGTTTGCATGGGTGATTGTTGCTACCAGCCACTTCAATGCATAGGTATTCACAAGACGGCAGGAGGTCAGATTGTAGTGCTTTCACTGTTAGATTGCTACGATGTAAACAGGCGATGCCTCCACCCTGTTTTAACTCATCTCCTTTTCACTCCTGTCTCTCAAACCCATTCTTCCTTTTAAAATTCCTTTTTATGTTGCCCTCCACTCCCCATTTGATCATCTGTTCTACTTTCTGGAGCTTTTGTCTCATAGGTTTTTCTCTCCATTGTGTTTCCAGTCTCACTCATTATTTTTCTGGTGTTTAAACTTTCTGTTCCCAGTCACCACTATATTTAATTGATTCTCCTTTTCCTTTTCAAAGCCTATCATTGTTTCTTGCATTCACTGTCTTGTTTCTCCCTTCTTCATGCCTACTTTCTGCATTTTTCTTTCTTCCTTTTGTTTCTTTTCATTTATCTTCCTTCTAGAGGTAACACGTACAGCTTCTTTACCTTCTTTCACTGTCTGCCACTTGTGAACCTAACATTTCTTCTCTACGTTGTTTTGCTCCTCTTTTTCTTTCTTCATTACCTGCTCCCAGAGGTAACGCTCACATTCTCCTCTTGCTGGCTCTATCTCATATTTCTCCTTTCCGCTCACATACTCTTTCCTATTGGTTCTCAAACTATTTGTGGAGTGGGAAAGGTAAAATTTTTATTCGAATATACTAAGTGTGAGGAATCAATTTCCCTTTAAGTGCTGTGATGCCCAGGGTGTGGCAATACTTCCATCACCGATTTGGGAAAAAGGGGGTGGTGATGGACAGAGTTTCTGAATGATGCAGAATACTCTTACCAAGTCAAGAGATCATGGTTTTAATCCATCACCGTTTTTTAGCTCACTGCACCATCCCAGCTCAGAACCTGGCTACATGCAAATCAGTCTGTACCTGTCCCAGTGCATGATGGGAACAGGGCAAACCAAACTACCAAGCCAATTCTTATACTGGGAAGGAAACAAGCTTCCGGGGACCGGTTTCTGGCATCACAGCCTACGTCGGCCCGGCTTGCCTGAATCCTGATGGTGCAATGAGCAAGGGACTCACGTCTGAGCATACCCTCCCACACTGAGTGTGGATAAAATCGATTTGGGAAAAAGGGGGTGGTGATGGACAGAGTTTCTGAATGATGCAGAATACTCTTACCAAGTCAAGAGATCATGGTTTTAATCCATCACCGTTTTTTAGCTCACTGCACCATCCCAGCTCAGAACCTGGCTACATGCAAATTAGTCTGTACCTGTCCCAGTGCATGATGGGAACAGGGCAAACCAAACTACCAAGCCAATTCTTATACTGGGAAGGAAACAAGCTTCCGGGGACCGGTTTCTGGCATCACAGCCTTCGTCGGCCCGGCTTGCCTGAATCCTGATGGTGCAATGAGCAAGGGACTCACGTCTGAGCATACCCTCCCACACTGAGTGTGGATAAAATCGATTTGGGAAAAAGGGGGTGGTGATGGACAGAGTTTCTGAATGATGCAGAATACTCTTACCAAGTCAAGAGATCATGGTTTTAATCCATCACCAACAGTTCGTGCTCCACTGCACTCTTATACCATAGATATTTACATAGTACACACCTTCCACTGGTATGGCTTTGCAATATTTGGAAGGAGTATTTATGCACTGCTCTGGGATGTGTATAGACTTGATAGTGGCGAGTTTAAACAGGGTTGTTGTGTTTTATGACTATCTGTATGTGTGGGCAATCTCAGAGGAAACCATTGCTTGAGTTGTTAGTCAGCTTGCCGTATTATGAATTGGCTGGGTTGGTGTGATTTTTGCATGCATGGAAGGAGAAACGATGATGAAGCAACCTGTGTTCACTAGGAACCCTCACTCAAGGAGCTGTTTTGCAAAGCTGAAATGTGTTTTTAATAACTTTAAGTTGAGCCACCCACTCACTTCTGCTTTGTATTTTTCGTAAAATCATATCATGCATCGAGCACCACTACACATTTTACAGTGTTTATGGAGATGGTTTGGGGCTTGGTCTGCAACAGGGTCATATGTTGTGTTAAATTGTGCCCTCTACCTAAGCTGCCAAGCCTGTGCTACTACCTCATTGGACCATGTGTTCCTTCCCAGTATGTGACCCTTCATCCCTCTAATTCTACAGTTTTTATTGAGGGCTTACTGATATCCAAGATCTTTCGTGTGTGTTCTAAATTATCCATTTGTTAAAGTATTGTGGGAGACCCTCCTTAAACTCCTCCTTGTTCCACGCAGCATGGAGGCTTATATGACGAAACGTTCCATGGCTGCTTTTGGTTCCCAGACCAGCACTAGGAATCTCACAGCAGAGGAAAGTCACTGATAATCAGTCTAGCTCTACCAACAAACAATGGCACTTGCAAGATCACTAATCTCAAGAAAAAACAAACTGGCTTTGTGCTTTGCTACTAAAGAAAGCATGGGTCACATGATAGTTTGATTATGCCTTTTTTGTTTTTTTACTTGTGAACAATAACTGTTTTTATCAAGGTTGTAGATTGCTGCTTAAAATCCAAATTTCGGGGAGGAGCCTAGTGCGCATCCAAGATGGTCGCGTGAGCACAGGGCTCCCCGGACCCTCGCTGCTCCTCGGAATTTATCCTGAGATTATCCTGATATAGTTTACGGAATCTGGAAGATGAAGGCTGGCTGAACACGGATCTCCTTTCAGAAATCGAATCGGACCTGGGAATCCTGATTTATCGTGGTCTGAACTTTTGGGACCCACCCGACGGCGGTGCCCGGTGCGAGGGCGAACTGTGGAGCCGGGGCGTAATTGAACAACAGCGGCTACAGCGCTGTGCCAGTGGCCGCTCCATCACTTTCGGTTTCACTTTTGGACTTTAAAGGGGCTGGACGGCGGAATCGCTTGGTGTGGCTGGGTGTTTCCTAGGCCTCTGCGTGAGGCCTTTGTCTCCGCCTGCTACTAGTGTGCCCATTGCCTTTGGTCCCCTCACACCGCTATATTGCGGACTCTGGTGAGGCGCCCGTCTGCGGTGCCGGTGCCCATTCGACCCTTGATTGGCGGTCCCCTTCGGTGAGCGTGGCCCAAATGGGGGGCAAGGGGGGCCCCGAGGGGCGTAAGACTAAAGCTTCCCTCCGCGGGGGACCGGTCCAGGCGAACAACATGGACCGCTACACTCATGGCAGAGGGTCCCCTGGAGCGGCCGGCGCCCCCCCAGACGCCGCCGGTGGTGGCACGTCCGTCTCTCCGGAGCTGTCCCTGCAGGACATCATGGGCGCCATTGATGGCATCAGGGAGACCATCGCCACGCAGTACGAGGCCTTGGCCCGTAAAATCGACACGGTGGCAATCGATGTCACGTTAATTCGGGCGGATCTCTCTAAAACCAACGAGAGGGTTCAAGCGCTCGATGTGCGGACTTCCACCCTTGGTGCGGATGTGTTGGACCTGCAGACCACTCTTGGCAACATCAAGATGGCCAACGATCAGATGGCCCGGCGGCTGGAGGACTTCGAGGGACGAGCCCGACGCAATAACATCCGTGTCATAGGCGTACCGGAGTCCTCCGACAACCGCCCGGTTGACCTCCTGGTTGAGGAACTCATCCTCCAACAGCTGGCCCCCGCTGGCCTAAGTAAGTTCTTTGCCGTGGAGCGGGCCCATCGAGTTCCGGGCGGTCGACCGCGGCCGGGGGCCCCCCCGAGGCCTATTGTAGCCAAACTTTTCCACTATAGAGACCGAGATGCGATTCTGCAGGCCTCACGGGTCCACGGCCCGGTTCGTCATGAGAACTCGTCAATTAACTTTTATCCGGACTTCACCCAACTTGTCCAGAAACAGCGGATGGGTTTCCAGGGGGTGAAGCGTCGTCTCCGTGACCTGGGCCTTAAGTACTCTATGCTTTACCCCGCAAAACTTCGAGTGGAACACGAGGGTCGGACTGCCTTTTTTGACTCTCCAAAGACTGTGAATGACTGGCTGGACTCGCTGCCGGACAGGGGTGACCGGCCTGGGCCCTCTGCCGGTACCGAAGGTGACGGGTCCCCTTTGGAGTGACTTTTGGTCCTTGACTTTGCCATTTTGCATTGTTCGGCTGGGTTTTACTTCTTTTGTTCATTTTGTCTCACTATGACCTGTGTGGGGTGCGGGCGGGGACGGGTCCCTTTCCTCCTCCGGGGTCTTTTCGTAGAATGGGGTTAGTAGGGCGACAGGCACACTGCAAGTTGGGGTGGTTTTTTGGACCGCAGGGGTGCAGGGTGGGGGGAGTTGGATTTGGGGGGGGGGTTGGGGGGTGGGAGGAGTTGTTTTGATGTGTGTTTTTTGTTTTCAGGGCGAGGTATTGATTTTTGTCCAGTTTCGGGGGCTGTGCTACTGGATGGGGGACCTTTGATCTACTGGAGGGGATGGGGGGGGACGGGTTGAGGTTGATGTCATGGAACGTCAATGGGTTGGGTGACCGTATCAAGCGGGGTGTTGTGCTGCAGTATTTGCGTCGTCTGGCTCCTGATGTGGTGTTTTTGCAGGAGACGCATCTGGTTGGTAATGTTTGTCATGCAATGAACAGGGGGGGATACCGCCTCGTGGCTCATTCTGGTTTCACCACAGGTTCTAGAGGGGTGGGCATTCTCCTGCGATCCTCACTTCCGTTAGAGATCACCAGGGTAGTCTCGGATGATAGAGGGCGCTATGTGGGTTTGACTGGGAGGTGGGAGGGGCAGTCCCTTTCCTTGGTCTCAGTTTACGTCCCCCCGGGCCTCCAGAACTCCACCTTTTCGGACTTGGGTCGAATGCTGCTTGAACTTCCCGACAGTCTTTTGCTTATGGGCGGGGACTTCAATTCGGTGCTTTCGGGTGACCTGGATCGTCACCCGCCCAGGGCCCTCCCCGCTGCCCAGGCATGGCTCGGCGGACTATTGGAGACCTTCGGTCTGGTAGATAGTTGGAGATTGATGCATCCGACACAATGTCAGTACACCTTTCACTCTGGGGCGCATGGGAGTCTTTCCAGATTAGACTATTTCCTTATGCCCGCGGCCCAGACTGCTCGGATTCGAGAGGTTAGGCACCTGGCGCGGGGTATCTCTGATCATTCCCCGCTGTGGCTGCTCTTTGACACCGGGTCGCGGTCTGCAGGGCGGATCGCTCCCATTAACCCTTGGTACCTGCGAGACCCTACGACTCGCGACAGCTTGGTCAAGTCAATTGACCAATACTTCCTTGAAAACGAGGGGTCGGTGTCGTCCGCAATGTCCCTGTGGGAAGCCTTTAAAACCGTGCTCCACGGACACGCCCTCTCCCAGATAGTGGCGGCTAAGAAGATCAAGAGTGAGGCAATGGTGAAGCTGGAGACTGACATCTCGGGGCTGGAGTCGGCCTTGGAGGCGGGTGTCACTCCGGACGGGCTCCATGCCCTCAGCTTGAAGCAGTTTGAATACAGGTCTCTTGTTACTGATGCTGCCAAGACTATGTATAGGGAGCAGCAGGGTAGATTGTATGACGCCGGGGACAAGGCGGGTAAATTGATTGCTTGGCTGGACAAGAAGGAGAGAGTGAATCGTGTGGTCCCGGAGCTTCGGGCCTCGGATGGAGCGTGTGTGACTGAGCCTGGTGAGATTGTGGAGTGTTTCGCTGACCACCTCCGGGCCGTGTACTCCCCGGTGACGGATAGGGATGAGGAAGACTCTCGCCTTCTGCTGCGGGATATTGCTCTGCCCGGCCTGTCCGTCGAGGACCGTGAACAGCTGGACACCCCCTTGTCTGTTGACGAGATTGCCACTGCGATTCGGTCCCTTCGCTCTGGCAAGGCTATGGGTCCCAACGGTCTGCCTATTGAGTTGTATAAGTTGCGCCCGGATAAAATCGCGCCTTTCCTCCGTCGTATGTTCCAGGAGTCCCTCGAGACGGGTTCCCTTCCCGCCGACCAGCGTCTGGCTACTATAGTCGTGATCCCCAAGGAAGGTAAGCCACGAGACCGCTGTGCCTCCTACAGGCCTATTTCTCTATTAAACGCCGAGCCTAAGATACTGGCTAAAGTCCTCGCCAATCGTTTGCTGAGCGTTATCTGTGATCTGATCCATCCTGATCAATGCGGCTTCATCCCTCATCGTAACACCGCTCTTAACCTGCGGCGTCTCCATGGCGCCCTCGCTAGGGCGGAGTACCTCTCCGAACCAGCCGTACTGGTTTCTTTGGATGCCACGATGGCCTTTGATACCATCGAGTGGCCATTCCTCTGGGCTGTCTTGACCAAATTCGGCTTTGGGGAGGGATTTCTTGGCTGGGTGAAGCTTCTTTACACTGGACCAATGGCTCAGGTGGTTGTCAATGGGCGGGTCTCTCGGCCTTTCGCTCTCGGTAGGGGTACGAGGCAGGGGTGCCCGTTGTCCCCTCTGCTCTTTGCTCTCGCCTTGGAACCGCTCGCTGCCTGGCTCCGCTGGGAGCCCTCGATCAGAGGGATCCGGTGGGCCCCGGGCTTCGAGGATCGGGTCTCGTTGTACGCGGATGATATTCTTTTGTATCTCACCTCGCCGCGGCAGTCGCTTAATGTTCTCTTTGATGTTCTTACTTCCTTTGGGAGAAATTCGGGTTTGACGATTAACTGGTCTAAATCCTGTGTCTATCCTATCTCTGGTGGCCCTCCTCTCTTGCCGCCTCGGCTTCCGATCCAACTATCTCTGTCCGGCTTTAAATACCTGGGGGTGTACGTCTCGTTGGACCCGGCGGTTCGCTATGAGCGGAACCTCCTGCTTCCACTTCGGCGTTTGAGGGAGGATACGGCTCGGTGGTGTAAGCTGCCCTTGTCCCCGCTTGGTCGCGCAGCGCTGTTTAAAATGATGTCCCTTCCCAGATTCCTTTATGCACTTCAGAACTCCTTCGACGTCATTCCGGTGGCCTACTTTCGGGAGGTGGAGAGCCTGCAGAGGAGACTGGTATGGGACGGGCGGGCGCGTATCGCTCTTGCAAAGCTTACTCTCCCCTGGTACGACGGGGGCATCGCGCTTCCCGACATTAGAAGGTACTATTGGGCCTCACAGCTATCGGCCATTAACCATGCCACGTATGCGCCTGGCTTGAACCCGGCGTATGAGATGGATAAATTCCTGCTTCCCGGCGGTAACTATAACAGGGCGCTTTACTCCCGCTCGGCTGGAAGGACCCTTACGGGCCCTACTAAGATTGCGGTAAGGATCTGGAAGGCGGCTAATGTAGCCATGGGCTGGAGAGAGCGCTTAACATGTGCCACTCCTTTATTTGCCTCCGACCGACTGGGAAGCCTCTGGAAAACGAAAGGCTTTGAGCGTTGGGACACGATCGGGATTAGCAGAGTGGGAGACCTATGGCTTAAGGGCGCGGTTAAAACCTTCGCGGCGCTCCAGAGTGAATACGAGCTTACTGAAAGGGAGTTCTTCCGTTACGCCCAGGTTCGGCATGCCCTGCTCTCGGTCTTTGGGGTAGGGACCAAGGTCCCGGCTTCTTCGCCCCTCGAGGACCGCATACTCGATGGTCACGTGCCTGACAGCACTATC
The DNA here is from genome assembly GCF_964204655.1 of Triturus cristatus. Taxonomy (NCBI): domain Eukaryota; kingdom Metazoa; phylum Chordata; class Amphibia; order Caudata; family Salamandridae; genus Triturus; species Triturus cristatus. Next base: position 567,139,243 of record NC_140590.1, read on the forward strand.
TCTCTAATTTATAAAAAACTCATTAATAATCGGGCTGACCTCTTGGTGCGTCTTCGGGAGGCATGGACGGGAGATGGGGTGGAGCTGGACGACGAGGACTGGCAGTCCGCACTGTCGTCCCCTAAGGAGGTGGCCATCCCGGCCCGTCTCCGTCTGGTCCAGCTTAAGATTCTCCACCGGGTTTACGTGACGGGTCCCCGTTTGGTTTCGATGGGATTTTCTGACGACGGGCTCTGTAAGCGGGGCTGTGGGCTTAGTGCCACCTTTCTCCACATCCTTTGGGAGTGCCGCGAGGTGGCGGAATACTGGCGCCGGGTGCATGTGGTAATGGGACAAGTCACCGGGGTCGCTCTGCTGCCGGAGGTGCGTCGCTGTGTTCTGAATGTGTGGGAGCCCAATGATTATAACGCGGCCCAGACTCGGTGGGCGGCCCTGGGGAACATGATTGCCAAGAGAGATATAGCGCAGCTTTGGGGTTCCCAGCGGCCGCCCACCGTGTCTGTATGGAAGGAGAACATGGACTGGTGCATGTTCAGGGAGAAGACTGTGTATGTGGCTCGTGGTAAACCGGGGGCATGGGGAAGAATCTGGGGGCAATGGAATCAGTATCGGGGAAATATCTGTGCTCCCCCCCTGGTGGACACTTCCGAGGTTGCCTTGTCCCCCTGACCCTTGATGGTTCCTTGCGTACTTGGAATATCCGAGTGTAGACCTGGCTCTCCCGTGACCCCCCCTGACCTCTTAGTCCTCCTTTCCCTTGACCGCCATCTGGTGGTCGGATGTAGGGTCCCCCTGCTGTAGTCTGACGCCCACTTCATGTCACTACGCCTCGCCTTTTGTTTTTAGTTGTTATTTATGGTAAACGTATGTATCCTGATTCCCTTAGGAGTATCCGGAGCTTCTGTAATGGGCTGGGGACCATGGGTCGGTTGATGACTTTAACACTGTGTGATCCTTTTTGATTTTAGCGGCCGGCCCTGGTGGTTGTAGGCCCATGCTTGTATCCTTTTTACTGTTCAATAAAAACCTTTTAAAAAAAAAAAAAAAAAATCCAAATTTCATTTTGTTGAACCCCATGAACATAGGCACATACAACACTGCAGGACTTCTTTAAAAAAAAAAAACTATAACAAAAAATAATTAACAATACCTCTGTTTAAAGATTGCCTAGTACAGATGGAGAGCAGTTGCTTAAGCAGAGTTTTGTAGGGCCAATTCAGCTCTTTACCTTCGTTGAATTAAAAAACATCTGTCTGAGAAAAAATTTAACAATAGCACAGTACACTCATTATTCCATTATGTTTCTGTTTTACAATCCATACCCACCATCTGTCTCACTCATTTAATCCTATTCCTGATTTAAACTAGAGACATCCCATATGTTAAGCAAAAGAAAGGTTCATTTTACCATTCTACAGTTTTGAAAATCCCTGTTCTTCAATTGAGAAATACAACTTTTCTCTTTTCTGTTGCCAAATCTTGCAATGTATGTCTCTTTGTTACAAATTTTTCTAAGACTCATATTTGTCAGCAGTTTGCCAGTCCAATGTGACTAGGGTAATGTAACCAAACATAACTTGGATATTGCAAAATGCAAAGAAATTCCATGCCCTTCTACGGGCAGAGGCAGTAGTCAGTTTGCCTTCATATTGGATGGAACTCTGAGATACCTTGCTGAATACTGATAACTACATTCAATTAATACAGTTGTATGATGTGGTATACCAGTTTTCTGGCATTTTGTCATTGATAACAGATGTTTCAGAAGAATGAAGGTAAGAGTACAGCCATCAGTATTGAAATCTGTCAATTTCAACGTACACACAGATCTCGACAATGACTGCATTCGTCTACGGGGCTATCTTATCCCGACCTGATTATGTATATATATGGGGCACTTTTTTAATTCTAATAGTTTGCATTTTTTCTACCCCCTACCTTCCACACTTATGTGATACCAGTTTACCACATTGTGGTGGTCAGCGTGTTAGATATGAAATTGTTGAAGGCAAATAGCAGTAGTAAAAGTAAGTAGACAGGATACAATGTGAAGTTGCTGGTCTACAATGTAATTGCCCATAATCGGGCAATTACAGCATATATGATATACAGAACATACAGTATACTTCAATTGATGAGGAGTTCCATGATTATAAAGTGATGTGTACCTCTGAGGTACCTTGCAGTGTCTTCAGTACCCTACTTCATCTCTTTACATAACACCCTGTTTTAACAGGCACTCATAAACCACAAGACAACTCGTTGCAGCTGAGGAAGTGCTTGCATTTTTGTTACCCAACTCAATGGCCGTGATTTCATTGACCTCTAAAGGATGTGAGGCTTAGAAGATTCACTGGAATTTGAACCTATGGCTGTAGATAGAATGCAAATTCTGCAGCAGGGGTTAATCTCAATGGGCTATTTTGTCAACAATGAACGCTGGGGTGGTGTGATACCATTGTCATTTAGAAATGGAAATATAGTCCGTTTTTTTTTTAAAAGGCAAGGATAGCGAAGACCCTAATTCCTATCGCCCCATCATGCTTTCAAATTCGGACTATAAAATAATTACTAAACTTCGCATTTGATTCACCCTGACCAAAATGGTTTTATTGCTTGAAGGCAGCTCGGCACTAATAAGCACTATTTAGTGGAGGCAGTTGACTATTTTGAGATACGGAAGATACCAGCTCTAGTCCTCCTCTTAGATGCCAAAAAGGCATTTGACCTAGTTGTTTGGAAGACCTTATTTTTTATTCTGGCAAATTTTGGCACACCTCCTAAAATTACGAGGCTGATCCAGAAATTATATCTGAATGCCGAAGCCAACATAATCATTAACACCACGGGCTTTGGCCAAGTTAAGGTTAAATGGGGGACTAGACAAGGATGTCCATTGTGCCCAGTACTATTTGCCTTTTTTATCGAGCCATTGGCGATCGCCATTAGAAATAGTACTGACATTCGCCCTTCACTACCAACTATGTCAAAATTGAAATTATATGCCAACGATATTATGCTTATTATAAAGCCTGAGAAGGAGGTCCAAGCAAAAACTTTTGAGTTCTTTGAGCAAATCAAGTCTCTTGGCGGTTATAAAATAAATTAAAAAAAAGACAAATTATTCAGTGTGGTGGAGTACCCATGGATCTACATCCTGATATTCTTTCTTGCATAAATATAAAACCGAAAAGATACCTTGGCTTTGATTTTTCGGCGCAAATCACTGAGTTATATGACTTGAATTTTTCCCCACTCTCACGAAAAGTCCAGGATTTATTCCTTCGATGGAAATCTTTGCCATTAACTATATTGGGTAGGGCCGGGGGCGGAGCTAGCCTTGAAGCGAGATGGCCGCTTGCTAAGCGAGCTCCTCGCGAACGCCCGACAATCCTACAGCCCTATCCTTTCAACACTGGCCAAAATACCTGAATCTGGTGGAGGTCAAGAGGCGAAGACAGTGGGACCAGTTTAGTGCCAAATTTGATCCCAGACGACACCGGCAGGCTCCGAAACGGCGGCGACACGCTCAGCGGCCCTCGCGGATAAAGTGAAAGTAAAGCCGCAGGCCCCAGCAACATAGACACGCCAAGACGCACGTTACGCAGCGCAGCCAAGGGAGGGGATCAGGCCCGCTGCGTCTGAGTCACCGCGGCCGAGAGAGGTGGTAATGCTGGCGGCCACCCACACTGTAACCTGGCAATACCCCCACTGATTGTGGAAAGCATCGACACGCCTGTGGAAGCCTGTGAGTGGCGCACTGCCCCGCTTATCCTGCGGCCATACTCCGGCATCCACTGACCCTATGCCCCCCTCGCGTGCTGTTGGGGAGAGTAACGAGCCCCCCTGAGGACCCAGGAGAGCCCTGCCTGCGAATGTTCCCCTAAACACCTCCGGACACTGTTGAGGCCCTGGGGGCGGCGCCCTGCGGGGGCTGCGTGGAGAGCAGCGGGGACAGGTGCGGGGAGACCAGCCTGCTTGCGGACTTTGCCCAAGGGCACTTCCATCACAGTGCAGCAGCAGATGCGGGAGAACTTGTGGCCCTGAAAGACTGTGGAACCTCCAGACGTGAGGCACATCAGTTGCCTGTGGGGGCTGGTGGGCCAGCTAGAGTACACCATACCTTTTGCACCAATACATATGAGCCACCCCCCATGGTGCCCAGGCACTGGTTGTTTGGCTGTGTGGTGTGCCACACATGTGGAAGCTGGGATCGTGCAAGTGACGCTGCATAAGGAAAAAACAGCTGAGAGAATCTGCATCACATACCTCCGGAGGCTGGCACAGGATGGGAGGTGAGACCAGACCTTTTGCCCCCCTGGTTGCGAGTCCTGAGCGGGGAGACAATAAAAAGAGTGCCTTACTGTTAGTATTGCCCTGAAGACCATGTGTGCTGTAGCTACACCGGGGACCACAGATACAGTTGAGCATAACATTCAGGCTACCAACCGCTTCTGAGTTTAGAGCGGGCCGCGCGGCATAGCCACTCCTTGTGCTGCAGGCCGGACTGGGGCCTTAGTTCTGGGGCGTCGGTGTACTGGTGACGCTGTCCTTTTTTTACCACAAGCGTGGACTGGATAACTTCTCAACTGCATAATGGGTAAACCAGACCGCAATCAACCGAAAAACACCTTTGAACAAACTAGGAAGCAGCAGGATCAGGGCACTGACAAACAATCGACAGCGCAAACAGCAACGTGAGCCACAGGAGGTGTAACGAATGATGACATACAGTCTATGTTCACCACAATTCAAGCAGCGCTATCGAACATTAATGGGAAAATTGACTTCCTGACATACAGAGTGGATAGGATGTCAGAGCGGATTGATAAACATACTGAACAACTGGACATGGCGGAGAGGAGAATATCCGAAGCTGAAGATGGTCAAGTACAGATGGACGCGAAACAGTCAAAGATGGAGAAACAACTGGCAGCAATGACGGCGAAGACCAAAGACTTAGAAGCTCGGTCCCGTAGAAGCAACATTCGCTTAATGGGAGTGTCAGAGACGACAAACTTGGGTCCGATGGAACGTTACATAGAGCAGCTGCTCATCTCCATACTGGGACGTGCTACGTTCTCGGATGTCTTTATTGTGGAAAGAGCCCACAGGTTGCTGGTGCCGAAACCACCTGCTGGATCCAGGCCGAGGCCGATTATTGCTAAACTCCTAAAATAGGGGGATAGAGATGCGGCGCTCCGAAAGGCCAGAGAACTAGGCAATCTCTCTCATGAAGGTATGGACATTTCCCTATATCCAGACTTCACGTCATCAGTACAGGAAGCGCGAAAAAAATTCACAGCAGAAAAACAGAAACTTAGAGATCTGAATGTTCCATGCGCCATGCTGTACCCGGCCAAGCTCAAAATAACCACTGACGGCAAGACGCGACTCTTCACTGAACCATCAGAAGTAATGAAGTTTGTGCAACAGAAGGGACAGATCGGTGCGCGGAGGCGATTTCCAAGAGGAGCACACGGGGAACAGTCAGCCACTTCCGATGTGGAGTGAACAATATTTACTGGGCATGTGTTTGACCCGTTAGTGAACTACCTGTGTGCTAGATGGGACCCCCCACTGGATGCCGGTCAGACGATTCTAGGACATGGGAGGCCTTCGATCTGCTGGTCCAGATAAGTCGACGCTTAACTGTTATGATTAATGTTCTCTCTGTGTTATTACACCCTGTAGCGATTTCTTACAAGATAGAGTCGTTGGCCTCCGCTGGAGGGGGTTCTCTCACAGACTTGTTCAGTACTATTGTGCAGTGTTGGAACTTGTACTATGCACATTTGGGCATTTACCCATGTGGTTTATGCCACAAGCAACGGGTGGGCAGCTCTGACCCTTGCGTGTGCACCAGACAAATTGTTACTTATTTATTTTTCCTTTTTCATTTTGTAGGGTAATGTTCCTTGTTAATATTGGGAATGCCTCCACTAGAATGGGGATGGTGGAGTGGGAGGGGGTGGGGATGACGGGTAATCATAAAACACTGACCAGTGTTACAGTAGCAGACAGACAATCGGGAGACACTTTCAACTATTGTAGACATAAACATTGGATAGATGGTGGGGAATCGGCAGATGGCTGAAGCATTGAACCAACGCAGACCGCTGACACTTCTTACGTGGAATGTTAGGGGGTTACACAACCCAAAGAAAATACGCAAGGTCCTGGCGTATCTGGACAGACACAAGATAGACGTAGCCTGCCTACAAGAGACACATCTAACCGAACTGAGAGAGACACACATAGGGGCCAGGTGGGCTGCATACAGGATGACATCGTCCTATTCTTCCTACGCAAGAGGGGATCTGCTCTGGGTGAAACGCAATACACCATTTACACTTATTAAATCGGTGAAAGACGACCAAGGGCGTTATGTTATAGTGCAAGGATGCTTTGGGGGCACAGTGTTAACAATTGTAAATGTGTATGGTCCGAACAATGACGACCCTTCCTTCTACGCTCAAATATGGACGCAATTACGTGGCTTTCAACCCGGCACTCTCCTCTGGGGCGGGGACTTCAACACCTGCTTAGATCCCACACTTGATAGGTCAACTGGGAATGACAGATACGGTAAACAGTCGGCCAAAGTTTTGAGGGAGGGGATGGAAGACTGGGATATAGTGGACATATGGCGACATAGACACCCGGACCGGAGAGAGGGTACGTGCTTCTCCTCAACTCACCTCATGTGGTCCAGACTAGACTATTGGCTGGTACCTCGGGATGCATGCACGTGGGCCACTGACATTGCACACTTAGCTAAAACACTCTCGGACCATGCCCCGGTTCGTATCACACTACAAGTCCCGACACACACCCCAAGACAATTCATGTGGAGACTGAAGCAAACGGCACTTCAGGACCAGGTGTTTCGAGAAGAGCTCCGCCAAGCTATAATAGACTATTTTGACCAAAACTCCGGATCAGTACAGAGCACGAGAACACTCTGGGAGGCTTTCAAAGTCACCATAAGGGGACATTGTATTAGTAAACACGCTGGTATACTAAAAGACATACAGGGACAATTGGAAAGAATAGAAACTGAAATTGCTAGACTGGAACGCAAATTCGAAGACACACACGATGACACACTATAGTCTGACATTATAACACAAATTGATAAAAACAATGAATATGCGGAAGACGAGATAAAATACATCTCGCGTAAATATACTGCGAGAAACTATGGGGAGGGAGGGAGACCTAGCAGAGCGTTGTCATACAAAATTAGGCAAACTCACATGTCGACATATATTACACAGATCCAGGATGAGCAGCACGAGACAGTAAATGACACTCCAGCCATATTGGAGTGCTTCACTAAATACTACACCAAACTGTATACTATACTGCTCAAAGTCTTCCACAACAGAAATACGGGAGTATCTAGAAGATGTGGCACTGGCATGGTTATCAGACACCCACCGAGAATACTTTTGTCATCATATAACCAGGGATGAAATGCTAGAAGCCATTAACTCGCTCCCTAACAATAAAGCACCCGGATTGGATGGCCTTCCGGGCAAGTTCTATAAAGAATACCGGGATCTGCTGATCCCACATCTGGCGGAAATGCTTGAAGAAGCTTACGAAGAAGGCACACTCCCGTCTTCACTAAGTGAGGCACTCCTGATAGCACTCCCGAAACCAGGTAAGGATCCCACTGAGTGTGACTCATACAGACCCCTATCCCTGATAAACACAGATACTAAGATCTTAGCAAAAATAATAGCGAACAGAATACAATCGCTACTATGCAAGCTGGTGCTGCCAGACCAGGCAGGCTTCATGCCGACACGGTCTACCACTCACAACATTCGTACCATTTTTGCACTATACCACCAATTAGACCCGGACACACCGGTGGCTGCGGCTCTTCTGGATGCTGCCAAGGCATTCGATTCGGTGGAGTGGGATTTTATGTTCGTTACTCTTCATAAAATGGGGTTCCCAGAGCCATTCTTGAAATAGATAGCCCTACTATATGCTGCATCTAAGGCACGGGTTAGAATAAATGGATACACATCCAACCCCATAGAGATAACGCACAGTACTAGACAGGGCTGCTTATTATCACCTATGCTCTTTACACTTATCCTAGAACCACTGGCCTGTAAGATTCGCCAGAAACACTCTGACTCGGCCTTACAGTTCAGCCTTCGCCCCATTGGAATAGCACTATACACCGACGACATGGTCCTCTACACCACGCACCCCGACAGGAATCTAAACCCGCTTATTAGGGAATATGTTAGTTATGAACAATATGCTGGCCTCCGAATTAACTGAGACAAATCAGTGGTTGTACCTTTAACTGCGAAAACAGAGGAGCCCCACCTAGAGTATCTTTTAAAATGGCGAACAGATACAGTTAAATATTTGAGGATCTGGATCCACCGTGACCCAGAATTTGTCATTAGGGAGAAGTATGGTAAGGCACTGGTGAGACTGGAGGAACAGGTAGATAAATGGATATAAATGCCATTGCGGACAGAATAGCATTACAGAAAATGATTGTATTACCTAGTTTCCTATACCTATTCTGGAATATACCAATATGGCTGAATGCGGCATTTTTTGTCAGATTACGCTCTCTTTTGCAGACACTAACATGGGCAGGTAAATAGGCTAGGACAAGCTGGAAGATCTTAACCCAACCTTACCACCTAGGAGGCTTTGAGGCACCAGATTTCGACTTATATTATCTTTGCGCACAAGCACAACATGCACACTACTGGACAAAACCATATACATACATACCACACATCGCGGTGGAAACAGACAGCGTTGCTCCCCTGCCGCAGTCCGCGCTCATTGCTGACCCGATAGGTTATATACCAAGGGACAAGATCCGTACAGCCCAATGCACTTCAAGAGCGTGGCACGCATTGGCACACAGGGCTCGCAAGCTGCCGGTGTATGCGCGGGCGCTGCCAACGGCGAGACACCCAAAGCTTACCGTAACACAAGAAAAGAAAATGCACGCACTATTGTCGGAGATGGGACTGACCTCTATGGGACAACTATACCCACATAATACCGTCATTGAGTGGACAGACCCCTCACTTTGTGCCCACCAACTCCCACTGAAGAAATGTGCATATATACGATTACGTACAGCGGTCCGGTCCTTATACGCCACATTCCCAGACGACCCCCACAACTGCGCACACTACAAATATTGTTGATGGCCCCAAATCGTAAAAACCTGGTAACGCGATTATACAACGCAGCCAAAGAGGAACAGGCTGAGAAACCTAATACAGCACTGGGTCGATGGGAAGTAGCGCTGGGTGAGACAATAGATGAACAAGACTGGCAATACAGCTGCGCACAACTCTTACTACTCACGTCGAACTGTAACCTGCGCATCATCCACTTCAAATTCCTCCATCAACTATACCATACGCCGGCCAAGTTACACAGGCTGGGCCTGAGAGAGACGGACACCTGCCAGAGGTGCAATGCACCGAACGCTGACTTCTTACACACTTCATGGTCATGCCCACAATTGCAGATATACTGGGACGAAGTCATAGCCGCACTGTACGAAATGCTATCGGAGCGGATCCCCAACACCCCTTTGGTGTGCATATTGGGCGTCAGGAAACTCAAACATGCCAGGCGGAGGAAATTCTTAGCGGTAGCATTACTGCTTGCGAAAAGGCGCATAGTGATGAGGTGGGGGGAGCAAGAGACTTAAAGACTGGATCACGGACATGACCTATTGTAAAACTACACTGGAGACGTATGCAGAGAACATTCCACAAGCTTCGCGACCCAGAGACTTCTGGGAGCCACTTGTTCATTATTGACAGGCAGCACAGAGGGCCGAATCACGTTCTGATTCATAATGTAATCAATACTTAAGATAACATGGCTGGGGTGTCACACACATGACGGATGCTGAGGAAACATGGAGTGATGGGTTTGGGGGTAAGAAGTGTAGACACAAGTAAGATGGTTTTCATCTGGCGATACGGATACTACAAAAATGACTACTGATATGTATATGATGGTGAATGTAACATCAAATGCTATGTGCTCCTGAATATTGTTGATTGTAGTATTGTATACTATGTAACTGCTGACTGATTGGTAAAAATAAAATCATTTATAAAAAAAAAAAACTATATTGGGTAGGGCCGCATTGATTAAAATGTCTGTCCTTCCATTATTCAATTTTCTTTTTTCGGCTATTCCCTGTGTCTTGATGAGCTCCTTTATTACTAAAATAGAGTCTATGTTTACATCTTTTCTGTGGGGAAAGAGGGTCCCCCGAATTGCACTTAGCACTTTATATGAGCAGCTGGAAATACAATCGGGTCTTTTTTTAAAATAATTTCTTGAATTAAATTTTTAAAGAAAATCAGATCCAATGCCCATTAACAATTGTTAAATCTCCAAAGCTAGTACGGTATAAGTGCATACAGTGTTTTTTTAATAAACGCCAGGCTTTGTATAGGAGATATTCTATCCCTGCAATTAACTCCTCAAATCCGCTATTTGGCCCTATCTTATTATCTGGGATAACAGAATCATTAGTAATTACACAAAAATGGGCCAAGGCAGGATTTCGGAAAATTTCAGATTTTTTAAGGAATGATACATGGCTGAATATAGTTGCAATGTCTTATTTAATTCCAAATTACTTCCTTCTCCTTGGGTCGTATAATATATTTAGTAAGTTCTTGAGTAAACTTGATTTGGCCCAGATCATTGAACGGAAAAAGTTAGTATATGATCTATTAGAAGACGTGGTATTTAAGAAACCTGGGGAATGGAAAAAGTGTTTATCCACAATCAAGGAAATCGATCTGGAGGGGAAGGCAATAACGAAATGGGCAAAACATGACGGAATGGAAATTACACCGAGTATGTGGTCGGCGGTTAATAATCTCAATTTCAGTATGTTAAGGGGAGATCATTGGCGAAGGATGTTGTTTTTTAGTAAATGGCTACTTTATAGAACTCCACTTTTTCTATCCAAGATTTATTCTAACCAATCAGCGCAGTGCTTTCGTTGCCATAACAATCCTTCAGCCAATTGGGTTCATATTATATTACAATGCCCCCTGATTCAGAGGTTCTGGAAGGATATTTTTCATTATCTGGAACTTCAATGTGGTATTTTATTAGGTTTGAATACCTGGTTAATAATACTTGCTATGACCCAGACCTTCTATTTTCAGATAAACTGATCAAATTATTATATATTGCAATGGCTGTCGCAAGTTCGCTTCTGCTTCATAGATGGCAATCAGATCTTATACCATCTATAAATGAATGGGTCCGAAAAATTAAGCAAGTAAAAAAATGTGAACGAGCTTATGCATTGCGAATTGGTGGACTTAAGAAGTTTGAGAGGGTTTGGACAAACTATTTCAATTAAGATCTCAAAATTTAGCATATCCTTTTCAACGGTATTCCCAGTATGTTTTCTTTCCATGTATTGTAATACCAGTTTTCTAATCTATTATAAGATATATAATATTTTCTGGCAACATGGCTATATCATTATACATAGGATGAATTAGTATTTTACACATACGCGTTTATTTAGACGTACATACTTAAAAGTATCTAAGGTTTAATCAATTGTTTAGATTGTATTAATGATGGGCAGTGAATTTAACGTTTCAATGTTTTTTTTTTGTACTAGCTAGATGTTTATATTGCTATCTAACAGTTCTGTATTACTTTTGAGATGTTTAATGAATTTTATGGATGTATTTATGGGGGGGAAAAACCTTTTTGTTATATGGATTTCAATTAAAATAAATATTTTTTTTTAAAAACAATGAATGCAGGGCAAACAGCAAATGCTCTTCAGCCAGTCTCTTTGTAACTTGACACATAAGCTAAATGACCAAGGGCCAGATGTAGGTAAAATCAATTTTGCGAATCCTTAATAGAAAATTTTACTGATTCGCTATTAAGGACTCGCAAAATTGAATGTAGGTAGGAATCGCTAAAATATTAGCGATTCCTTAATATTCCTTAATAGCGAATCACAAATTGAGATTCGCTAATAAGGAATACTTACCCATTCATTCCTATGAGGCCCATAGGAATGAATGGGAAGACATTCTCAATTTGCGATTCGCTATTAGAGAATCGCAAATTGCAGGCGCAATTTCAAGGGTTCCAAAAGGACACCATGTTGCACCCCTGAAATGTGCATGTGTACACATGTGGCGCACATACATGCCCTAAGGGCATTGATGTGTGCCACATGGTACTTTTAAAAAAGCTAAAAAGTGCTTTTTTTAAAGAAAATCGCTAATTAACACCAACTTGAAGTTGGTGGTAATTAGCGATTCCTTAAGGCTAAAGTGCACTTTCTTATCTGCTACTTACATTGCATTTAAGGAATGCAATCGCAAAATAGGGAATCACAATTTTTGCGATTCCTTATTTTGCGAGTAGGTTTAATCTTACCTACATTGCTCAAAGCCAAATTGCGATCGCAAAGGCCGATATTCTGCGAATTTTGGCATTTGCTATCGCTATTTGGCTTCCTACATCTGGCCCCAAATGATTGCAGAGGTCAGTACTCTATACTGATACATGAAGGCAGTCCCTACAAGGCTGCCAAGCACTTGAGGTCTCCTCTTGATTTCCTGCCAGTGAAAGCAAACTTGTTCTGTACTGAGTCTTTTTTTCTCTTCAAACTACCAAGCATAAGTACAGCAACTATTCTTTGTAGCCGTCAGTATACTATTCGGATCTATGTAACCCATATATGCTGCACATGTTTACCACATTTTCATTCTCCTTTTGAAAGAAGCCAAGCAGAAGCATCATAATAGCTATATCTAGCAGTGTTTTGATTTCCAGCCATCAAATTAGTAATTGACACTCACTAGTCCTTTCTCAATATTCATGCAACATCAGCGTGGCAGCCAGTATCTTTCTCTGTGTGAGTAACATCAGCTTTGCTACCCGCCAGACAACCCCTGAATCTGAAGCCAAAACCTTCCCACTCATTCTGGGGCCCACCTTTTCTTAACACTATAAAACATTGTCAGTACACTAAATATGGGACAATCATATTATTGATTGACACAAGTACTCTACTGGTGACGTTCACTTTCATCTGTAGAAGAAACTAGTTTTAGTAAAACTAGAAATGTGCAATGACTAGTCACCTTGAAAAAAGATGTATACCACGTCGTGGAAGGGAAGGTTGCTGGGAGAATATGACATGCATTGACTAGTACTGTGAACTACTTTCCAAGTCTGAGCTTTCACTCCATGGTACTCCTTGTTTCTAAAACAAATGGCAAAGTAAACTTGTGCAAATTATATGCCCCTCATCCTTGCCATTGCTATAGCCTTATAGCCCGCCGTAGCGGGCTATACTGGCTATTAAAGGTCCGCTCCAGCGTTAAAGCCTTTAACAAGGGAGCGGGACTTTAATAGCTGGTATAGCCCAGCTACGAAGGGCTATAAGGCTATTAGAACATTCTGCCTCTAAAGAGAGAAATGTTCCAACAAACAAAACAAAGGCTGTAGGGAGCGCGAGGGGATTGAAATCCCCTCAAACTCCCTGAAGCCTTTGTTCACAGCCACAGCTGTGAACAAAGAAACATTGGAATGTTGGAGCCCCCGGGCTTATACCAGCCATTATAAGCCCAGAGCTACTCCATTGTTTTCAATGAAGCTTCCAACATTCCAATGTTCCAATTAAGACTTATATGATACTGGGTGATTTCAACAGCATATTTTCCATTGTTGTACAAGGTTTAAAGTTTTCTTAAACGACATTGCATACCTCAACCCTGAATCTGAAAATATTATCTGATAGCAACAATGTATGTTGAAGCATTGCCAGTAGGATTTGAATAAAATGTGTTTTTATAGAGTATCAATACTTGTGTTTTATTTTGGCTGGAAAAAAAAAGTACAAATATGTTTATGAAAAGTCTTTGGTGCCCAACACCAAAATAAGGAAAAATATACACATGGTGTTTTCTGTTTGATCTATCTTCAGAAATATTAAGCTGTGACAGAATAGTAAAGCGTTTCTAAAAATCAGAGTTATGTGTGAATTCCAGTTGACTTGTTGAAGTGGTTTCTGATTCAACTTTTGCATACAATGGCTTTTGGACATATGTACAAAGCATATTTCCTTTACTGCATTTCTGTTTCTCTGTAAACAGGCCTGATCTCTTGATCATTTTTTTTTTATGTTCACTTTTCCAATGCATATTCACAAGGTTTAAACGACCATCCCTCATGGTACTTTAATTGTTTTCTGGTAGCTGGAATGGAGCTAGTTTACTCCGCAATTAGCTATCTGCTGGAAATAATTGCTAACTATACATAGTCAGTATACAAGTTGGAAATGTATGAAAAGACTTGGGAAGAATCATTTTTCTATCAGTGAGCATCACTTAGCTAATCAAAAAGCTAGTAATTAAATGACAGCAGCACATAACACCATGCTAGTTGATTGTATGCAGCACTGCATGACCATAATGGGGCACACGGTAAGAGGATCAATGAGACGCCGTTCAGATCATGGTTTTGTAGTCTTTGTTTTCAGTTTCACTGATGTGTGCTGCTGACTTGCTTATTTTTCTGATCGGTCACACCATTTTAACTTCATAATGTTTTAAGAGTTGTGTCCTACTTTTTAATGAATAACATTGCACAGGTTGGTGTGGGAAGGAATTGTAAGGTTAGTGGCTACTGTTTCCTTGAACTGCAATGTAGCCCATGTAGAAACGTTGTCACTTCTTGTTATAGTCTGCTTGCAGAATCAGGGCCAGAAGCAGGTCATGGGCCATACTTAAGCACTCCAGGCACATCCTCCAATGTTCAGTCAGTCCTTGAATCTAAGACAATCCTCATTGCATAGGTTCAACCCTTAGGAGTACCACAAAGCACAAACAGGCACAGGGGCAGAACCATGAACTCAGCTCTTCGGCTTTCCACAGAAGAGGACAGACCTTGGGGTAGAAGCTATGCTCAAGCTTTAGGCATTCTTCAATGCACTTAGTCACATGAATCTTAAGAATTCCTCAGTGCCAGACAGACCAAGGGGATGTAACAAGTTAGAATGCTTCAAGAATTCCTTAGTGCAATAGCAGCAGCTGAAACACAAGTGTCATTCTTAGTAATACAAAACATAAATATAGAACATAGCGTAATGTAGATTTTCCTAATAAGTTATGACGGAAAGTCTTAATTTTATTAAAGACACGGAGGCGAGTATTATGCTTTCTTATCTTGCATTTATTCAAATAGCAGCCAAGATAAGTACTAAAAACTACAGTTCCCAGAGGGCCGAGCGAACCGCTGGCCAATGGGAAACCCACAAAGTCACAAACCATGAACCAATGAGAGTACAGTCAAAGGTATAACATCAGTACTGACTGCGAACAGCCCTCTTTTCGCTGGCGAGCAGTTCAGATAGAATCCATAAACAGAGGAACAATGGAGAAAACAATACAGAATGCCAAGGTCCAGGAAAAAATATCTTGATCATAATCCAACAAAGTCGACCGAGAGGCAGGAATCACGGTGGTAGAAGAAGAGCAGGAGGAAGGGACATCACGAAGAGGAGTAGAACTCTCTTGAAGATCATGAAACCCATCACGAAGACGGGGAAGGCAACGCTGGAGCAGCTGTAGGGAGGGAGAAAAAACACATATTAGAAATGTTGTGACGGGATAATACTCGCCTCTGTGTCTTTAATAAAATTAAGACTTTCAGTCATAACTTATTAGCAAAATCTACATTTTATGGCAAGACCGGAGGCTCTTATTATGCTTGTTCAAAGCATTTCAACAACTGAAGAAGCAGCGTAAGAACAGGTTTGCAATAAAACAGTCGGAAAACAGTGTCATTAGACCAATCCGCAGATCTCCGAATGTCCTCCAAACGGGAGCCTGCCAAAAAGATCTGGAAGCCATGGTTCCTCTGGTGGAATGAGCCCCGAAAACCGGCACATCTATGCTGGCAAGGGACATGACCCAACAAACCCACCGGGCCAGAATGGCCGAGGAAACTGGGAGATGGGGTTTGCCGTAAGAAATGAGAAGTTGGGAGTTAGAGGACGTTCTGAGATCAAAGGTTCTTTGCTCGTATACCTTGAGGCATTGTCCTAAACACAACTTAGGATGGGAAGGAAAATAAGGATAAAAAACAGAGTTCAAATTTGTCTTTCTACATTTGTTAATCTGAAACATTACTCCTGTAGGAGAAAACTGACGAGAAGAAACATCCATTGCTTTAACATCGGAAACACGTTTAATAGAAACCAGACACAATAACATGGTAAGTTTAGCAGAAAGCATTTTCAGAGAAAGAGCTGCATTATCTGACCAATCAGAAAACTATTTAAGAACCAAATTTACATCCCATAAATTAGAATACTTAGCCAACGGAGGTTTTGAAAACCGTACTCCTCTTAACAGGCGACAAATCAGAGGGTGAATGCCAACTAGTTTGCCATCAATAGGACAGTGATTAAGGGATATGGCTGATCTATACAAATTGATCGTTCTGTAGGACTTACCTGCACTGGCTTCAGAAGCCAGGAAATTGATGATAAAGTTCAGAGGAGCTGAAAAGGGATCGATATGTTTTCCCAGACACCAGCTTGCCCATAAAGACCAAGCAGACTTGTAAGCTTTGGATGTACCTGGAGCCCAGGCTTTGCTGATGAAGAGAGAAGCTTCTTGCGAAATGAGGAGGTCAGGAGGGACAGACTGGAGACCTCCACGCTGACAGTACCAAAGTGTTGTCCAGAATGAGACTGTGTGATTGACCCAAGGGGTTCCGAAGCAGGTCGCTGCGAGCATGGAGGAGAACTGGGAAGTCCACCGCCATCTCCAAGAGAGATGGGAACCAAATCTGTGATTGCCAGAATAGGATCACTATGACCAGGGAGGTCGACTGGCGTCGCACCTGGGAGAGCACCCTGTTGATCATGAGAAAAGGAGGAAAGGCAACCAATCCTGGAGAAAAGCGTCTGTAGCCAGGGCCAAAGGATCCGGACGCCAACTGAAAAAACAGGGCAATTGAGCATTGAGATGAGAAGCAAAGAGATCGATATGAAAAGGGCCCCACTTTTGAGAGAGAGATAGGAAGACGGATAGAAGCATCTTCCAGTCACTGGAATCTCGAAGATAGGGAGAGTGCCAATCTGCTATGGAGTTGAGATCTCCAGGAAGATACACTGCTTTGAGAGATAGCTTGTTTGCCAGGCAATATTCTCATAGACTCTTTGCTAACTCTGCGAGTGGTTTGGACCTGGTGCCACCTAGATGGTTGATGTAGCGGACCGCAGAAACATTGTCCATACGAAGGAGAATGGAACACCGAACGTTGTTTTTTGTGAGGCTTTGGATCGCAAAGGAGCCTGCTAGCATCTCTAAACAATTGATGTGCAATCTCGACTCCTCGCGAGACCATGTACTGCCAGTCGATATTGGCCCACAACGGACGTCCCAACCCGACAGGCTTGCATCGGATTCGAAGATCTGGGGCCGAAGCGAAAATAGTTCGCCCGTTCCACGCATCTAAATGGTCGATCCACCATTGAAGCTCGATACGAGACTCCTGATCTGAAGCGATGAGGTCGGAGTAGGCCAACCCTTGACGAAGATGTCGGATCTTTAGTCGCTGAAGGGCACGATAGTGAGGAGGCCCTGGAAAAATAGCTTGGATAGAAGCAGAGAGCAGACCGACGATCCTTGCTAGAGATCTGAGAGAGACCAGAGAGGTCCGAAGAACGTGAGATATTTCTGACTTTATGGCTGAGACTTTTGACTGGGGAAGAAGAAGAGAAGCCGTGGAAGAGTCCACGAGAAAGCCCAAGAATTTGATGTGTTGCGAAGGAATGAGCATAGATTTTTCGGGGTTGAGAAGAAAACCCAGATGTAGAAGCAGGGACCGAGTGGTGTTCAAATCGGACAGAAGATTCTGTTTGTCCAGATTCATAATCAGAATGTCGTCTAGATAAATGATTAGTCTGATCCCGAGGGATCGCAGATAGGACACCACCAGCTTCATGATTTTTGTAAAGCACCATGGTGCTGACGACAGGCCGAAAGGAAGGGAACAAAATCGATAGGTTACTCCTAACCATTGAAACTGAAGAAACTTGGTGTGAGAAGCGTGAATAGGAATGGTAAGATATGCGCCCTGTAAATCTATACGGACCATCCAGTTGTTCAGTCGAAGGGTATCTCGTAAGTGAATGATAGTTTCCATTTTGAAGTGGCGATAAACCACAAATTAGTTGAACCACTTTAGATTTATCACTGGGCGCATTTTCTTGTTATGTTTTTGAACTAGGAAAATGGAACTGAGGAACCCCGAGGGATCTAGGGGAGCAACCTGAACAGCCTGTTTGTGGAGCATGTTTTGGACCTCTATTGAAATGAGTTGAGTCATGTCTGCCAAAAAAACTAGAGGAGGAGGGAAAACTGTTTGGAAAGGTGGCGCGTAGAACTCTATAAGATAACCTTGGACAGAGTTTAGAACCAAGGGATCTGCTTTGAGAGTAGGCCATTTTTGTATGAAGAGGCTCAACCGGAAGAGTTAAAGAACCTACCTAGTTGGGCGTTGTTGCAGAAGTTCTTCTGTCCTCGCCCTCTGTAACCACGGCCTCTTTGTGGGTAGAATTGAGGTTTGTATTCTTGGTAACCTGCATTGGAGGATCCTCTGGAGCCTTGATTTTGACAGGAGCGGCCGGCAGAGCCTTATCAAGAGAAGTAAAAGTAGTGACAAACTTGCTCAAGTCTTTGACGAGAGAATCTCCAAACAGAAGGCCGTCGCCTTAATACCAGGATCAAGGGAAGCTAGGTTAGCCAGCTTAGGGTCGAGTTTTATCAGGAGACCCTTGCGGCGTTCATGAGTGATTGGCATTTCCTAGGAGACAAAAGGCATGTTGAACCCACAGGGAAATATTTTCAGCAGTTAAATCTGTACCACCCAGACGAGCAGATTCTGCAAGGTCAAAAATGCAAGCCAAAGGACCCACAACATCAAGAAGCTTGTCCTGGCAGGGGGACCAAGCTTTGTCCACGCCTTTGGGGGGATCTTTACCAAACTTGGAGAAGAACATAAGTAAGGGCTGATCAATGGAAGGGGCAACAGTAATGTTAGAGGGTAAAGAAGGCTTGGGACATTCAGACCTCAACAAGGACCTGGAGGATTTGTCCAAGGGAAGACGAAGTCTGGCTGAAATATAATCACCAACATGGGAGGCCGGGAACCACTTAGTGGAATTAGGATGACGAATGGTAGAAGGGTCAAACATAGGAGCACCCTCAGAGTCCAAAACAGGAGCGAACGCAAAAGAATCAGATTTCTTAGCAGGGGTGGAAGGAGTGTCTGAGACAAAGAAGTCAAATAAATCATCTGCATCACCCATATCGTCGTCTGTGTCCATAATATTGGAAATAACCAATTTCTTGGGTACCTCTATGTTTTTCGATTTCACTTTTCTTTTGCCACCAGAAGTGGAAAACCCCTCCTTGGAAGGAGACTAAGTCCTCATTCATGTGCGAGGGAGCCTCGCTAACCAAGCGTGACGCACTCTTAGAAACAATCAAAGAGGGTACCAACTTTCTTTTTCTGCTATCTCCCGCAGAATAGGCCAAAGCTTTGGACATCAGACATAACATAGAATTTTCCATGTCCTTGGATAAAAATTTCATGGAAGCTTCTACAGCATGTTCCACAGAATTGTTAATAAACATATTTAAATCATTTTTGAAGGCTTGCTCTTCCTCATGCTGCATGTCAGATGCAGGAGAGCTGTCAATCTCCATTGTAAAAGTAAAGAGAAGAGCCAAAGGGAACAAAAGGGTTAAGAACCCTGGACTGGGAGGGCCAGAGGGCAGAAACCAGGAAGGATAAGCCCACAAACCACTCCCACCAAAGGCGGGGTGTCACCAGAGCAGGAGGACGAAGCTCCGAGGACAACAGAAACCAGCCGCGTTGGAAGGAGGCACACGTGCCGGTGAGGGTAAAAAACTGAAGCAACTGCCGCCGCGCGACGTGTTGGAAGCAACCGTGGACACGCGCGAGCGGGGGGGGGGAAACGAAGCACAGGAAAAGCGGTGCACCTACGAGGGCGCGAGGGAGAGAGCGGGTAAGATCAAAGGCAGCAAAGAAATCACAAAAAACAAAAAAACCATTAATAATTTGCACAAATAAGTTCACTTTTAAGTCATACAATAACCAGAAACAAAGAGAAGGCACTTATCTGACTGCGAGCAGCAAGAAAAAAGAGCTGTTCGCAGTCAGTACTGACGTTATACCTTTGACTGCGCTCTCAATTGTTCATGGTTTGTGACTTTGTGTGTTCCCATTGGCCAGGGATTCACTCGGCCCTCTGGGAACTGTAGTTTTTAGTACTTATCTTGGCTGCTATTTGAATAAATGCAAGATAAGAAAGCATAATAGGAGCATCCGGTCTTGCCATAGAATTCAAATTCATTGTCATGTGTTAGAATAATCCCATTTTTCATGCAGAGGCTCTTTGTACTTCTATGTATATAAACGGTTCTGGTTTCCAACTGAAAGGAAGGAAGTTTTGTTCAAAGTAATACATTTGTGACACCTTTCTTGAAAGCAGATAGTGCACATCCGATATTGGATGAATACACTTGGAGTTGTGTTGAGTTGTATTAGCCAGTTTTTTTGTATTTATTAATAACTCATTGTGGTTTTAGAGTGTATTAGTTTTAGTCAATTTACTTGCTTTTTCTGTGTGACTGATGGTTAGGTTGAAAGACACTGGCACAGATGTGTGATCCTTCTTGGTGTGAAAAACAGCAGTGGATAAGATCAACACTGAAAATGCTGGCTGAAGAAACTGCGCAGAACATGAAGTCACAAGTTAAATTCCTAGACTCATCCTTTCCCTCTCTTCTGCGGGCTATGTAATAATTACTATTGATTTTGTAGAATTATAACTCTTGCCATTAATAAATCCACTACAGCAATTGAATTCTCGAAATGAACTATAGAAATGGTCAATATCTTTATTATTATTTTTAGTATGTGCAATTTCAACTCTATGTTATGATGCATAAATTAGCGGTTAAGGTAAACCTGCTCCTTGAAAAGACATCACAGTTTCCAGAACACTCACTCAGATGTCAGCAGTGGAACACAGACTCATTTTGAAGCACACTGGTTCCAAGAAAAAAACTCAGACACGGCCACCATTTAGGTCTGTCTCTAAATAATGACTGCACCTTGTGTAGCTATACCTAGCCATATGATGCTTGTATCTGAGCATATAGATGTTGTTCCTGAGACATTTGAGGCTGTATTTAGCAATGCAATGGCTGCACCTAGGAATGTGAGGGCTCTTGGCCTCGTCTAAATGGATCTGGCCCTAGCCTATGATGGCTATGCATTTGGCATAGTTTGGCTGCACCACTGGTTTGCTATAGCTGCACTTTAGTTAGAATACGGGTGGAATTGTAACGAGGTTTTAACTAATGTATACTTTTTCTATTTCGTTTAACTTTTATTTGTATATCTATAAAAATCCCACTTCCTCTAATCTTACCTGGACCAAGGGTCATGTGACAAATTCCTGTGATGTCATAAACGTCAAAGACTATGTGAGTTCACTTCCTGTGATGTCCTTAGTGGGAGAGTCAGTGTATCTGATCTCACTTCCGCTACCCCCAGCAGTTTGGTGAATCGACATTCATGCCTGTGACATATTTTCCAAATACTGAATATTTCTGTTAAGGGGGCTCGAAAAAGTGTGCAATAATGATAATGATGTACTGTTCCTTTGTGGCACTGAAGTACTGGGGTCGACCCGGAAAAGACTAGCATGGTCAAGTAGGTTAACATATTGACTACACTTATTCTGGAACTTTTAGTATGGAAAAGAATGCTACATAGTTTATAGCCTGATACTTATTAAATGGCTCTGACATGGTAGGCCCGGAGCAAAGATTCTATTACATCCACAGAGCCTATTTGAAAACTTGAGGTTCAATGGACAAGTCTGGCCTGAGTGAGGCAGTTGTGGCACCAATGCCTAGATGCCTTCTTCTTTGGCAGGTGCACTGGGTCGCAATGGCAGTATCCCCAAAGCCCTGGCCATAACTGCATGATACAGCCTGGTTGGATGCAGGTCCTTGTGGTCTCCCATCCAGCTCAGTTTTGGGTCAGTGCTCAGTTCCCCAAGACACTCCCTCTTGGGGGAAAAGGGTCTGTCGAGTGGACATTTTCCATCACTGAAGGTCCGCCTGGTGTCTGTGGCCAGGACCAGAGTCAAAGCCCTGAGTGACTGTGCCATCCCAGGGGAATTGGTGCTTTTGGCTGCTGATCTGCTATTCATACCTGTATGTAAGGGAGTGGGGGCTGCACCTAGAGCTGGATAAAGTCTTGAGGCATAGAGGCTGCATCAGGTTCTGACAAACTTTGCAGTCTGAGCAAACTATCAAAAAAGGACAGATGTAAAACCTGCAGCAGAATTCAAGAGGAATTGAGAGTGGTTCTGCAAGTCGCAATCCTGCTGGTACTAGTCTGAAAGTTTGCAGGAGTCCAATCTATCAAAAATGGAGTCCACAACCATTGAGGGTGGGAAAGCAAGGAAAGAATCTTTTGGGGATGATGGCCAAAGGAGAAGGACCACAAACTCTTGAGAGCCCTTGGCTCCTTTTGGGAGATTAATGGCAACTCTTGCTGATCCAGCAAGTGAACCGGCATAAATGGTGGAGGAGTCTTGCACTCCATCGTAATGTGCGACCATGGTGGCAGATTGACCTTCAAATAGGACCAGCATGACTGGATGTTCAGGGAAGCATACTTGACAGGGCTAGTGCCTGATTTTACTTGTGCATCTTATTCCGGGGAGTGCTAAAGATGTGTTCGAACTCTGGGGGGGTTGCTTCATTCTGTGCTGCTTCTTGCATTGTGTATCAACATGCTGACTGGTCTTTTTCCTCTGTCAATATAGCAAGGAAGGCGGACAGTGGTAAAGTAATAATTCCTGTCTAACCTGTTGCCTTTTCAACAGTAGTACTACTACACCCAATATATCACATCCAGCAACGAGGTGTGTCTTGAATGTGGACACATACCAACACAACGGTTGTGGAACAAGCAGCACAAGAGGCTACCTCTGCCATTCACCCTTCTCCATGAACATCTCTCCCTCGTCCCATAATACTTTGTGGCTATAGTCGTGAGTGAGTGAGGGAGGGGTGGATCCATGCCGCTCCTGCAGAACTAATGATGGCACCATGAATGTTAGTTCATGCCAATCACTCACAGAGATTGCAAGGCTGAGAATCGTGTGTGCTACATTATTAGTCAAAGTTCACTAATGAGGGAACAGCTACTCAAGTCTTGTATGACGAGACCAGTTTTGTTAAAGAACTAAGGGCTTTTACCCATACAATATTGCATGCTTTATCCTCTGGTCCACTCCTCACCCCAGGCAGTATGCCAAAATTAGGGTGTGGACTCCAAAGGAGAAGCTTTGTCGGGGAGCATGTCTGTTGCTATTCTACTCCAAAGTCTTACTCATTCCCGCGATTAGCACAACATGTGCTGGATGACTGAGCCACAAACAGAAGAACAGAAGATAAGGCAGTCAGATTCTGCAAACATGAGCGAACAACACGCTTGGCACAAAGCAAGATCATTGGGGTATAAACAAAAAGATCTCAAGGCCCTTCGTAAAGAAAAAACACTAAAACAATAAGTGAGTTCCTATCTGCACCTTTAGGTGGAAAAAATGCTGATGTGGCACATATGTGCACGGTAGATAGTGTTTGCACTGTGTATGAGGTATACATGCTTGAACAGTACCAGCACCCAAGGTGATGTATTAAAGCTGCTGTGGAAGAGTGGTTTGTTACATGGGTTCTCAGAGATTACAGAAGCAGGTAAGGATTTTGATGCTGGTCACCCTCTCTGACAACCCTAGGAGAAGATTTGCATTTTGATAATCTTTGTTAATGCCTCTTAAGAAGATTTGCCCAACTGTATTTTTGGACATATTTGTATTTTTCTAATATATGCTTGATGTTTGCCTTATGGGAAACCTTATGAAGACTACTGTAGGTCTGAGTTGGGTATGGCAACAAACCAGTGATAAAGGCTACAGGTCTGTTTTGCTCATTAGGAAAAGTTATGTGTAATACCATTTGTATGATATGTTTGTAACATATTTTACAGTAAGTGCAGTAAGCCTGACTTATTATTGTGAATAGCATAGGCCTTTAAGGATGGAATTTTATAACACTGTGTTAGAGCTTGTAGAAGGGTATTTTATTACATGAATTCTCACAGGATTCTGCATAGGTGAGGATTTTGATGTTGGTCACTGTAGTGCTAGAGGCACTCTTGTGGTCTGACACCCTGTGATGACCTTTGACTACCACTGTTTTAATTGATTTTGGTGTGTCATTTTATCCTAGCCTGAATGTACAACATCCTGCATATGCCTGTTTCTCTTAAAAGTTTCTTTCTTGTAATCTTGCAGCCTTTCAGTGGGAGCTGTCATGGAGTAGGACAGCCTTGCCCAGAACATGTGGAATGTGCATTTGAAAGCGTGAGAGGGAGAGAGAGGTGTGGGATGTACTTTTTGGTCTCGAAGTGCAGTGTTGTGGGCAGTGATGCACACATGTGCTCGGTGTTGTACATTGAGAGATAAAGTATGTGATGCTATAGGACATTGAGAGATGAAGTATGTGAATCTATAAGCAGTGTGTTCACAAATGTGCATTGTGTTGTACATTGATGAGAATTATGAAGTTCTTACTATTGGCTTTGACATGGCCTCATGTCATCCTTTTTTCTGATTCAGCCTCGCTTGAGCTTTATCTGCGTGCACAGCAGCGCTTGCAAATTGTTTGGGTTAATCACGTTCAAGGTCTTTTTGTGATAGATTGTTTAATGTACTTTCGTGAGCTTCGTCAAGATAAAGGCTGGAAAAAGCGAGGGAACGCGAGAACTCCTTCCTGCCATGGAATGCTTGCCTGGAAGCTGGCCAGTTTCAGGAGGGTTCCTGGCGCAGAGGGAAAACTTTCGAACCTTCTAGTGTGTGTTTTGTGATTATAAAGCTGAGGGTTGTTGACTTAGAAACCGGGTGTTCGAATCCGAACGGGGACGGACGCGTCTACTTCGGAGCGTGGAACCCTGGTTGCTGAGGCTCTAAACCTAGGCTGTTTAATTCCCCCAGTAAGGAGTGGGCTAAGATGTTTGCACCAGGTGAAGTATTGAGTTTTGACTAGTGCCTTTGTGATGAGTGGTTCCAGTGGCTGTGTTCATTTGAGGTGCTTGAGCTTTGATTATTGCCATTGTGATGTTTGGCCAGTGGCTTTGATCATTTGAGGTGTTTTCTTTGTGATGTGTGAGTGAGCTGAGGTGCACATCCAAAGTAATCATTTGATGTATATATATCTGTCTGATCTCTTGCAGGACGACCTAGTATATTTTCTTGAGTCTTATCTCATATTATTTGCTGCTTGTTTATTCATCAGTATTATTCATGCATTATTTTTGCGTGTGTATATATATATATATATATATTCAGTGAAAAAACCATAGGTTTCACACACGTTATAGTTAGCTGGACATTTCACTCGTAAAAAACCAATGAAATTCCACGTTATAGTTAGTGCAGGCAACTATAACTCACGCGACCGCAATCCTCTGCTGATGATGTAAGATATTACATCACTGATGACATATGTGTCTTTATGAAAAATAAAAATTTGTAATATATGTATAGCTAAAGATACAGTATTAGCATCAACAGAAGATTGCGGTCGCGTGAGTTATAGTTGCCTGCACTAACTATAACGTGGAATTTCATTGGTTTTTTACGAGTGAAATGTCCAGCTAACTATAACGTGTGTGAAACCTATGGTTTTTTCACTGAATTTGCAAGGTTTTTTAAATGCTAATTCCTAACTATAACGTGTGTGAAACCCATGGTTTTTTTCACTGAATTTGCAATGTTTTTTAAATGCTAATTCCTAACTATAACGTGTGTGAAACCCATGGTTTTTTCAGTGAATTTGTATGGTTTTTTAAATGCTAATTCTTACCTATAACGTGTGTGAAACCCATGGTTTTTTCAGTGATTTTGTATGGTTTTTTAAATACAAATTCTTATATTAAACGTGTGATTTTTTTTTTTTATTTGCAAGGTTTTTTACATTTTTTTTTTTTTACTTTATATTCTCTTTAAACACTATGCTTACATTTTAAAAATTCTGCAATATATTATTTTTTCTCATTTTTTTTTTTACCAAACAGGTAAGATATATTAGTATAACAGTGATTCTTTTTTTCCATTTTTTTTTTTTTTTTACGTGCGCGTACAGTAAGCTTACGGTACGCGTACGGATTGCGTAATGTACGTAATATTTCTACTCTTTTTGCGTATGGTTACGCAATTTACGTAGCCGTGCGTACTGCGCACGCGGCGCGTAAGCGCATACGCTACACACGCACGTTACGTGGAAGTGTTGGGGCGTGCCTGTTATGCGCATGCGCGCGTGCGCGTGTCTTTTATATGCACATGCGTACTTTTACCGTAAGCGCTCCGTAAGCGCTCCGTAAGCGTAACGTACGTGCACGGTGGGTCATGTGATCAAGAAACAAAACTTTTGATTGGTTTAAAGTAGTTTCAGTTCTAGAACTCTCCTACATCACACCCATTCCCCTCATTTCTGCTTGTGATCCCTTAGGAGAAGGAGCTGAGTTGTCTTTGGGATACGATGGCAGACCAGCACTCCTCTTCTGAGAGTGAGGCTAGCAGCACCACCATCAGGCAGAGAAAGAGGAAACAGAGGAGCTCTTTTATATGGGAGTATTTTACTTTTCCTGAGGGCGAGAAAAAAGTAAATGCTGCTTTAGTGACTTGCAAGCTGTGCCAGCGTGTACTTTCTAGAGGTAATCCTAACAAGAAGTATTCCTTCGGGAATCACACTATGTTAAGACACCTTGAGGATGTACACCCTAGGACACATGCTCGACATACTAGAGGAAACCCTTCAGTAAGTCGTGCAAGCACATCCACAGCAGCTCAGCCGAGTCCATCTTCGGCAGCTCAGCTGAGCCCTTCATCTGTGGGGGCAGATTCACCTTTTTCTGGTCCTCTGGAAACTAACCATCGATTTGCGAGGGTTACAATGCGGTGCTCAAATTGCCATGGTCTAATTGTTCGAGGGGAGACCAGTGTTCCCCTAATTAACAACGGAATAGACCAGCACATTTGTCCTACCAGCTAATATTCCCATTCTTCCTTTCCTCTGTCCCTGCATGAACACAACGGCTCTTTTAAGAGCCAACCTTACCTCTCAACTTTTTTTAATTTTTTCTTAAAAACTTTTTTTTTTTTTTTACCGTACGGTAAGCGTATTTTTTTTTTTTTTTTTAAAAAACACTAAAAAACAATTACCACATTACAAGTTCCTTGAGGGATTAATAACGAAATACTGAAAATCTGTTTGAGGAAAAGTGGAAAAAAGGGATCATCAAATTTCTGACTTACCTGACCCACCCAAAAATTTAATTAGAAAACAGTATTCCTCATTTATACCAGTACACCTTAATTTATGGTGAAAACATAGTCCATAATATTTTACATGTTCCTTACATTTAAATTTCTCCCAAAATAAAAAATGATAAACACAACTTCAACAAAAGGAATTCCAATTCTATTATTCATTTCTTAATTTACCACGTACATCCCCTCTCAAACTCATAACTCACCTTTAAAATTAGTTAGTTGTGAAAGAAATGTGGCACTCAAACAGCAGATTATCAGAGCCAGGATCTCTGTTCTGTACACCTCTCTCCTCTCAGCAGAAACAGATAATGGCAATGTTTCCCTCTCCTTTTCCACACATATACATGTTAATTTCAAATCTCAGTGCTTCCCCCTTTTTTTCAAATGTAATCACACATTTCTATTGGATGAAAACCAACCCTTTTCCAAAAGTACCCTTCCCCCAACTTGACTTCTGCCTGCTACCATAGCAACAGCTCATGGAACACTGCTGTGTGGAGTTAGGTCAGAAGTTCACCACACAATGTTTCATTTCCAAACAGCAAGAGTGCTTGACTTTTCTAACCTAACAGCAAATCCATAGTACTGTTCTTTGGTAACACATTTTTCTGTACCAATACAAAACATGCTTCTATAAATTGACACATACAGCCTAGTTTTTAGTGTAGAATGGTATGAAACAGCCAATGAGTTCTTTTTATTTTAAAAAAATATGTATGCCTCCATTTCCAAACTGTCTTTCATTTATTTTTCCCATTCTACTGAAATACACCTCCTGAGTGCATCCAGATCTCCTTGGAAGATGTTCACAGTGTGGATTGTAGGGCACAGCTATGTCTTCTGGAGTGAAAAGTATGCAGAGAAAACAGGTATGGTGAGAGACCTTGCTTTGCCAAATGTAGACATTAAATGGATTGGTCAGAGAGGGTTAAAGTGGCACCAATTGATGCCATTGGTGAAATCCTTCATGCAAATCCAACACCCTGACCTCATAATAGTGCACTGTGGTGGCAATGACCTAGGCACTTTGACTGGGGTAGGTCTGGAAATGCTTATGAAGGACACCTTTGCACAACTGTTTTCACTTTTCCCTAAAACTGCCTTTGCGTATTCTAACATATGCCAAAGGCAAAAATGGAACTGGTCCAATCATTTTTGTCCACAGATTGAGAAAGCTAGGAAACACGTCAACAAATCTGTTTCTGCTTTCCTCCGAGACTATGGTATGGGTTCCACTTACCACAACAACTTGCGTTACGACATGCAAGACATTTATAGAGGAGATGGTGTACACTTCACTGATGAAGGAAACAGAGTCTTCCTCTTGAACCTTAGACTCTGCATCGGTACTTACTTGTAGGTACCACTAAAAAATCACTTCATTAACACAACGGCTCTTTTTAGAGCCCCCTAATATCTAAACACTTAAATCTGAATTTTATTTCTTTTTTTATTTTTTTTTTCTACCGTACGCGTACGGTAAGCTTACCGTACGCGTACTCCGCGATTTTTTTAAAATGTTTTTTTCGTAATTTTGTGTCCTTCTTTGACCCCCTTTCAAATGTTAGGGGGTCTGTAACTCTCTTCCTTGCCCCCTTTTCACGATATCTCCCTTTTTTTTTCTGTGTGAAACACACGAAATGGCGGCCGACACTTCCTGATTTCGTCCGATTCGAATGTTTACAGTCATGTGATAACCAATCAGATTTGAGCTCGCGCACGGCACCGTACGCGTACGGTAAGCTTACGGTAAGCGCACGGAGCGCGCTTACAGATATATATATTGATTTAAATGCTATTTTCTCAGGAACTACTGAACAGATTTACACCAGACCTACAAAAGGCACTTCCTTGACCTGCGGACTACCTCTCTGCCAAATTACAAGTAATTCTGTTCAGCCGTTCGGGCTGTAGCTGTGTCTAAAGGTCCTATGGAAAAATGCATGGGGAAAACGCGTTTTGGGACCCCCCTTTTTTCTCAGCCCCCGCTTGACGAATCCCCCCGAGAATTTCAGGGTAGGAGCTGAACGGAGCGCCCCATTAGTTTTGAAAATTTCGCGAGGATTCGTCGACCGGCGCCAAAGTTATTCCAAATAGAATGTTGCGGATTTCCTATGGAAACACGGTCCTAACTATAACTATCTACTGGCGACCGCCAGTAGATAATATATATATATATATATATATATATATATATATATATATATATATATCCTTGTATATTTGAATGGTCTGCATTGGCATCTGGGAAAGCCTTTCTGTTACCATCTGATAGGCGAAAGCAAGACAGTCGCCCCTTCTGAGCAACCTTAGGAGTAGAGGATATGCACTTTGACAATCTTTATTAATTTCTCTTATGAGAGTCTGACAGATGTTGTAGTTTCCTCGACCCTTGTAATAAACTAAAAACAAACAACTCTACACATATGCATATACAGACATATAGTGCCATTGGGTTATCCCTCTTCTGTCCGAGTGCCATTCAATTCTGCTTTTCCTCTTGACAGCATAGAGAAGTGGCAATGGGTTAGTCCATTTCTGCCATTGGATCTACTGCCTTTTGTATTCATGAATTTTGCCTAAACACGTGCCCATCTGCCAGAAAATTTGTGTGATTCAGTGTCTGAGCTAGTGGGTCAGACCTTTGTTTTTCCACTTTTTCCTTTCAAAGGTCTCATTTCATGTCTTTCCTTCTTTTTTTCCTGTTTTTAAAGCCTCCTGTAGCGTGCCAGTCAGTCCTACTACACAACTTGCTTGTCGCTCATTTAAGTAGCAATGTGTTGCATTGTGTACAGCCACTGCTACTAAACTGGGTGGCCTCCTGCAATGGTATTGTTCATAATGTATCATTGTTATATCGTTCCAATGTGGCCATCATTTTTTTTAAAAGCATAATACTGCAAATATCCACTCTACACTTTAGCATTTAAAGGTGGCAATTCATTGTGGTGTTAACTTAGAGGTCATCTTGGAATGGTATTCTGCATAGTGTGTCATTGTTTGTATTAATTCAGGATGGCCAACCTGTTGATTCTAAATGTGATAGCTATGTTGTAACTAAAAAGCAATGCACACTATATACATACCATTGCAAGATCACCATCTGCTGCTATATTTAAATTTTAGTTTTGCATTGCAAGCATATGCCCACCAAGAATAATTGGTCTGTTTTTAGCTACTTTTATTCTGTTTATTTATCTTGCGTATCTTTGTTGAGTTTGTGTGCCTTTTTCATTGCAGATGAGTAATGGAGTGAATGCTAGATTGAGTCAGATGGTGGATGAGTGGATGCATAAATGCAAGGATGAGTGACACAGCACATATATGATGACTAACTGAGTATCTAAACTGAGTGACTGAAGACACACCTTCATTTATAAGCCAGGCCGTCTGGCATTGCTAATGCTTGTTTTTTGTCCGTTTTGTCTTTTGGTTTGCTTTCAGCTCACTCAATCTCACAAAGTCGGACACACTAGCAGGGACATAGTTTGACTTTTAGAAAACAGCTATTCATATAAGTAGAGCATCAGACAATAGTAGCGTCACTACAAGGGACCAGATGAGGCCCATACCCCAGCTCTTTGTGTCCTGCCTCGCCCCCTTTCAGTCTCACCACTGAAGCTTTTAAACCTGCCAAGAGACAACACAAAAAACAGACACTGCTCCTTGCCATGCACATTTATTTGCCCATCTAACATTCAATGTAATGCAGTGTTCCTTAAAGGAAATGCACAAACCTACATGTTTGCTTGAAATGTCTAATTCTGGCTTTCTGGCATATCAATAGATACATACATAGCTATAGACAGACACACACATCCATATAAAGTCAGAATTAAACATTATAAGCAAACGTGTATGTATATTACACAGTGAAGGTCACCACTGTGTAGGTCAGAGTTTCCTAAGAAATAGCAATTTTTGTTTTGCTAATAACTTTGGTGCTCACCGACGAATCGGCATAAAACATTCCAACAAAATATTTATTCACTTCAGATTGTTCCGGGAAAGTTTTGCACTGATCTAAGAGCAGGGCCAAAGATATTTTTTTTAAAAGGTTATGCTAAAACATTGATTTCACATTTTAATTTTCATTAGAAACTTTGCTCTCCGATACAGAAAAAATGGCTGAACAGAATTAGCAAAAATAAATTGTGCCACGGATAGAGCAAAACTCCCATAGACTCCCATCAGGGTTCTTCCATGAGTTATCACAGTGTTGGTACCCCCCCCTACTCCCTGGGGAGCCTAATGAGCAAGCTTCACCCCCATGGTGCAGTAGTACCAAGCACCCTTCCCAGGGCAAAGGTTGTACACTACCATGGTACCATGGGGGTAAAGCATCAGAACCAGTGCCACGCAAAAAAATGAAAACTACAGCCTTAACAAGGGACATTCAGTGAGGATAGATGGTTTGGTAAATCTAGGATGTGTTTAATAATATTATCTGCCTTTATACTTACCTATTTGAGAATTGATATAGTGATATGTTGTCCAAAAAACATCAAGTCCCAGAATGCATTTTATCAGCGAAGAGCAGTACTAACAATTTGCAGATAAGGATTAATGAATGGGACACATTGTGATTGGCAGCTGTTGGCCTGTGATCAAGGACTTTATTAGTTCGAAATGCATTAGGTCTTTTTCACTGATTTTACCTGGATTGCCTCATAATTGTCAAATAAAAAGACGCAGTGAATGGGGAGTGTGTCTCCATCTCTCTTGGCAAGAGCTGGGAGCTTGAGATATATATTACCTACTGGCGGTCGTTATAGTTAGGACCTAGTTTCCATAGTAAAAGCATTTTTTGACTTGCCTACAACTTTGTCGTTGGACGGATCTTCGTGGAATTTTTTTGGTTAAGTTTTAAAGTAGGTTCTGTGTATCATGGAGAGTTTGGGGGTGATCCGTCCAGTTGGGACCGAGAAATAGGGGCACGAAAAAAGGGTGCGCTTGTAATGTTAATTCCCATAGGAAAGTATTGCCAAACCTACAGCCCGAACCGCTGGACAGAATTACACCAACTTTGGCAGAAAGGTAGATGTTGCTACACAGATTGTGCTTATTGTTATTTGGTGTAAATCAGTTCAGTAGTTGTTGAGAAATTTAAGTTGGAAATTACAGACATATCTCTGGCCACAAAGCAGTTACGAACAAAGATGAGCTCCTGCAGGGAAATGCACTGCTGTGATTGGCTGCCAACACTTCAACCAGGAAGTGTTGGCAGCCATCTTGGGACTCAGCTTCACTGAGCCCCCCTGCCCCCAAGAAAGTGAAAATAAATAAAATGGACAGGGTAGGAATACCCTGACCCCCAAGCCATAGTCTCGGGGTCCCGCTGGGATCCCTCCATGACAAAAAAACATTTTTTTTTAAATGTGCAGAGAAATTTCTATATTTGCAGGCACATGTTTTATTCAAAAAGCAAGCACGGGCTCCCGCGCTTGCTTTACATTAACCCCCTGGGTAGGCCAGGTTCTGGGGGCATATCAAAAATATAGAAGGGGCCCCCCTTCCTCTGGCTGTTCAAAGCCCCGGGGACCGCCACCTCCCCGGGGCAGTTTTCATCATGAATGCGGGCGGGCCACGGGGCCTGCTCACAGCGTCGGGGACTGCCACCTCCCTGGGGCTATTTCCGATTATCTGGGGTGGCCTCACTGATGCCCCCTGCCCCAGGGACCACCACATCCAGAGGCTAATTTAAACAATATGGGTGGCCTCGTGGGCCCCCCCTTCCCCGGGGACCGCCACCTCCCCAGGGCTAATTTACATAATATGGGGGGGCCTCATGGACACCCGCTGCCCCCAGCAACGCCATCTCCCCAAGGCACCCTTTTTTAAAAAGTAATTTGGGGTAGCCACCTCCCTGGGGCTAAAATAAATAAAGTGTGGTGGGGCTCTGCCCCCCTATGCCGCCCCAGAGACCACCACCTCCCCGAGGCACACACACAATAATTAAGGGGTCCAATGAATGGCCCCCCCTCCCTTTTTTTAAACAAAGAATTGTTTTTAAAAAATTGGAGTCCCTGGGGGATGGGGTCCACGGCGCAGAAAATGGCCCGGGGGAGGGGCACTCTGCCTCCCCTCTCATTTTGTGGATAAAAATAATTTAAAAGAGGATTAGACCCCAGGGGATGAGGAACCCAGGGCTCAAAATGGTCCAGGTAAGGGGGGGAGACGCGCCCCCCTTCCTAAAAACGTTTTTTTTTTAAACCGGCAACTCACGTAACACCCCGCCCTCTTTCTACACCACTCAGCAAATGCGCAATCTGGCACGCTCCTGGTTGGGTGATGAAGTGCCCTTGGCTGCTGAGGGTGCTTAGGGGCCAACAAGACCTCCTATTAACTCCGGTATGCCCCACACAGTGGGATTGCTGAGAGGTGGTTGGAGGTCACACCCCCTTTCGCTGCCACTCTGAAAACATGACTCTCGGCACACTGCTGGTGGGTGGATGAGGTACCCTTGCCGCCTGAGGGCCTCAGGACTAAAGTGGACTTCTTCCCAGAAGCAGTAGTGCACCAGGAGCCGTGTTTGCAGAGTGGTGGAGAAAGGGGGTGTGGTCTCTAACAAACTCTCAGCATAGCAGCTGTGTGGGTCTTACTGGAGGTAACAGGAGGGCTTGTTGGCCCCCAAGGACTCTAAAGAGTTAAGTGGACTTCATGCCCCAACTAGTAGTGCTCCAGGTGGTGCATTTGCAGAGTGGTGGAGAAAGGGGACGTGGCCTCTGGAAACTTCTCACCCATAGAGTCAATCACACAGCCACTTACTCACCCATAGAGTTACACATACATACCCACTTACTTACTCATACAGATACTAACACGTACTCACTCGCCTATACAGTCACTGACCCAAGCACACACTCACCCATACAGCCACTCTCACATTCACTCACTCACCCATACAGTCACTCATATACCCCATCAGTCACCTATGCTGTCTTTTTCATACTCAGTTACTCACCCATATACCACTGACAAATCCCCTCACCCACACAACCATATACACACTCACCCATACAGCCCTCACACACACACACACACTAACCCATACAGCCACTGACCCACCCACTCACACTTCCATACAGTCACACACCACATCACCCATCCACAAAGCCAGACACTCATACAGGTACTCAGATAACCAATCAATCACCCATACAGCCACTCATGTACCCACTCACACACCTATACAGCGACTTAGACATCAACTACCAGACTGATACAAACATTCATACAACCAGTCACTCACCCATACATTCACTGAGACACATTATCACTCACCTATACAGTCAGTCACACACCCACTGATTAATCCATACAGGCACTCATACACCCACTTATTCACCAATACACCTTGGTATATATATTTAACACTCAAACTTCTTAAAACACTCACAGTCACTGGATGATGTCATCAGTGATGTCATTTGAGAGGTCATCAGTGATGTCACTGACCATGTCATGAGTGATGTAATATGTGCTGTCATGAGCTGTGCATTATGGGGGCAAGAGTTAAAGTTAGCTCAGCTAAACATAACTGCTGAATTTGTCTTGTTTAGAACGAGTGAATTGTCAGCCTAACTATAATGTCCCTGTAACCTTTGCTTTTTCAGTGAATAAATAAATAAATATATATATATATATATATATATATATATATATATATATATATATATATATATATATATATATATATATATATATATATATATATTACCTACTGGCGGTCGCCAGTAGGTAGTTATAGTTAGGACCCCTTTTCCATAGGAAATCCGCAACATTCTATTTTGAATAACTTTCGCGCCGGTCGATGAATCCTCGCGAATTTCTCAAAATAGGTGGGGCGCTCCGCTCCGCTCCTACCCTGAAAGTCTCGGGCGGATTCGTCAAGCGGGGGCTGAGATAAAAGGGGGGTCCCAAAACGCGTTTTTCCCATGCATTTTTCCATAGGACCTTTAGACAGAGCTACAGCCCGAACGGCTGAACAGAATTACTAGAAATTTGGCAGAGAGGTAGTCCCTATGTCAAGGAAGTGCCTTTTGTAGGTTTGGTGTAAATCTGTTCAGTAGATTCTGAGAAAATAGCCTTTAAATCAATATATATATCTGAGCCCGCTTACGGTACGCTTACCGTACGCTTACCGTACGCGTACAGTGGCGTGCGCGAGCGCGATTCTGATTGGCTCTTAGATCTTAGTAAACATTCGAATCGGCCGAAACCAGGAAGCGGCGTCCGCCATTTTGTCTCTCGCACTGAGTGTTATTTATCAAACATGATGCCCAAAAACATGTTACGGGGCTGTTTTGACAACTCCCTCCCACATAGTCATGTTGAGGGAGTCCCCAAACATCCCCCAAGAGCAAAAACGGTTTTATTTTTTTTTCAGCAATTTCGCCGAGTACGCTTACCGTACGCTTACCGTAAGCGTACGGTAAAAAATAGAAATAAAAAAAACACTATCCACACTTACCCCACCCCCTGTGCTTTTGGTGGGCGTAGGCCACCAAATGTACAGGGATTATTACATCAGTATAAAAACTATATTTTGGCAACATGAAATTATAAAATCGAAATAAAAAAAACACTATCCACATTGACCCCACCCCCTGTGCTTTTGGTGGCCGAAGGCCACCAAATGTACAGGGCTTATTAAAGCTGATAAAAACCGTGCACGGAACGCACTGCGTTAAGTGGGCGCGCACGCCTCGAATGGCGTAAAGTAACTTAGCATTTAAAAAACCATAGGTTTCACACACGTTATAGTTAGGAATTAGCATTTAAAAAACCTTGCAAATTCACTGAAAAAACCATAGGTTTCACACATGTTATAGTTAGCGGAAATTTTACTGATAAAAAACCAATGAAATTGCCCCGTTATAGTTAGTGCTGGCAACTATAACTCACGCGACCGCAATCTTCTGCTGATGACATGTGTCTTTATAAAAAAAAATATTTGTAATATATGTATAGCTAAAAATGTATGGAAGAAGACATGGGCAAATAAGTGTCTAAATACAGTATTAGCATCAGCAGAGGATTGCGGTCGCGTGAGTTATAGTTGCCAGCACTAACTATAACGGGGCAATTTCATTGGTTTTTTATCAGTAAAATTTCCGCTAACTATAACATGTGTGAAACCTATGGTTTTTTCAGTGAATATATATATATATATATATATATATATATATAAACCTCCGCAGGCAATCAACCGTCTAAGTGCATTCAACCCGCCCCCACCCATATGCCGCGAACCCACAATACATATATTGTGGTTCGACTGTATATGGGTGGGGGAGGGGTTGACTGCACATAAGGGGTTGATTGCCGGTGGAAATTGGGTGCAAGGCCTGGCCGGAGGCCAGATCCTGCAGCCAATCCTCTGCAGCACATGGCTGAAGGCCGTGCATAGTAGGGGTTTGACTGCCGTCAATAGGGTTGGCCGCAGGGCCTATAGCCAGACACCAGGACCTGCAGCCAAACCCAACTCCTGCACACAGTTGACAGCTTTGTGCAGCAAGAGGTCAGCTGCTGGCAGTGGCTTGGGTGAAGAGCCTGGCCAGAGGTCAGGCCCTGTTGCCAACCAAAGTTCCAGTCATCTTTAGGTCATGGGCAGTAGGGGTTGTCGATCATGTCCTTTTGCCATGCTCAGCATGGGGTTGGCTGCCGGCGGAAGAGTTGGCCACGGGGCCTCACCTCTGTCCTTGCCCAGCAACCAACCCTGTCGCTACACATAGCCAATCACAGCAGGGCTGTTGGATGCTTGTGTAAGATTGGCTGCCTGCAGTGGAGGTGGTCATCACACACAGGGGGTTGGTTGGGCACAGGGAAGGCCTCCTAAAGGATGGTCTTCAATGCCTGCATGATGTCATCAAAGATGTCATTTGAGATGTTACCTGTGATGTCATCAATAATGTCACTAAGCATGTCATGAGTGATGTAATATGTGAAGTCATAAGCCGTGCATGGCGGGGCACAAGTTCTAGTTAGCTTAGTACACTAGAACTGGTGAATTTTTATTTTTAAACATTAGTTTTACTCTTATTTGAAAACCTGCCTAAAAAGTCACTTTCATCTTTGTTTTTTTCAGTGAATTTCTAGGGTTTTTTAACGTAACCTAAGATTTCATTACCATACATAAATATGTCATGTTAATCCTTGGTTTTTTTAAGTGAAGTTCTCCTTTTAGAAGGAAAGATCTTACTATCCTATATAACTATAATGTATATTCTGATGGCGAACATAGTTTTGATCACAATAAGGTGCGACATGTTTTCCTCTGAGTTATCTTCCTTCATTGCACCAAGTTAGTTTTTGTCTTGTTCTATTCCCGATTGCCTGGTGAAACTGCCCCACTTTTTTCTGCATATCGAAGTTGATTTAATTTAGCTTCTTCAGTCTTTTCAATTTGCGGAATATAAATAATATTTAATACAACATTCACACTACATTTTACCACCTATTCCCTGTCCTAAAATGTTACTCTAAACCTAAATTAAGCTACTTTCAAGTTCTGTATCAGGAATTGTGTGAAAATAGATTTTGAGATATTTTGGCTTTCGAGTGAGCTGAATTATTAACCCCTTCAGCGCGGCGCGGATTTCCGCGCCGCGCTGAAGATTCCGTGCGCGGGCGGAGCCATGACGGAGCGGTTCCGTCATGCGCACAGCGCAACCGACGCACGTGACGGAACCGCTCCGTCACAAGCGTCGAAGGGGTTAAGTCAAAGCAGTCCACGCGTGAGCAAAGGCTTTAAAAACATCCTGTACTGTTTATACAGAGGTAGAAACTCCCTAAATGTCTACAGAATATCCCGATCCTTTGAAAGATGCTTTTTGAATGCTGGTCTGGAGATTTTTTAGGGGTTCAACTCACCTTGTAAGAAGGTGGCGACTGTACTATGATTAGACATATGGTACCAGCTGTTGGTATACCCTCACTATAATAATACACGGAATCCTGCAATCACTGTATAAACACTGCCTGGAAGTCCTTATTACAGTGGAGTTGTGACATCTCCAGTCACCTTTAATAGGAAAAAGAATGGCTGCTCAATTGGAATATATTTTTATAGTGGAGCTGTGATCTCAAAATGCGTGTTGCCAGACTCCGCAGCCAAGGTGAGAGGCAGGTTACAGAGCACCGCTGCAGCCCCAGTATAAACAATGAAAACCACAACCGGTAACCAGCGGAAAGGAGATGTTCAAGTCAACTTGCTATTTATTTTCCATAATTTTCGACTCATTCTGACCTACAGCTTTTTTTTTGTTTATTTTTTTTTATTTCTGGCCTACATTAACCTGATACTAATATATTTTTGCAAAATATTACTGTTTTTTCACCCATTTAATTTTGCACTACAGATTCTGCTTTTATTCTTCTTTTACTCTTTCAAATCATGGAGCAAGAGACCAAGAACTTATGCTCTTTGTGACAAAGGTGATGGTGTGACCTTGTATTATAAGAAATAAAATGCTCTCTGATCTTCTGCCTTATTCTTTATATGGTCGCGTAACTCCGCGGTGACTTGCAATATTATTATAATATATGGCAGGGAATTACATTATCCCTTGTATGTTACATTAACCTAACCACTTTATTAAGTAAATTCCTTTTTCTCGTTTCTTTCAAAAGCAGTTTTTATATTGTTTTAGTCTCCTCATCCCACCCTCTCCCATTTAAAACATGCCTTTCCATACAGCTGTGTAACTATGCATGATATATGCTTTGCCGGCTGGTGGATGTAGGCATGAAGCTGTGTTCTTGTCCGAGGACTCTTTATAATGTTAATAAAAAGACTGGATCCATAAAACATGCCTTTCCAATAACCTATGTGGAGTAAACTCGCCAACCATATTGCTTCCACTTGTCGAGCCCAAAGCCACTTTCCCTCCTGCTTTTATCTATTATTCATGCACAGATATTCACCACCTTATAAACCAAATTTATTGTTTACTGATATTTTATTACAATAAAACAATCACAAAAACCAGTATAAATCCAAGGACAATTTGAGAGTACCAGTTATTATCTGACCACTAGGATTCTTGTGTCCTCAGCCAAATGATATGGTAACAGGTAATTTCAAATGAAACACTGTTCTACAAGAGAACAATATATGCTCAAACATTTTCCAAGCACTCCTGACATAACCTTTCATCTTGAGTTGGGTTATACAACGGCCCTATTGCCTCCATTAAAAGCAGACAGTCCAACCTGATCTGCATGACTTTTTTTTAAACTCATTGAGGATATCTCAGTCTTTTGTAATTTCTAATACAATGTTTCCCTCCACATTAAGTGCAATAACTACAACAGGCCTTCTTCAGGTGGTACAAGCCTACGCTAGCTTATACCATGGGACATGGAAGTCACAAAGACCTGGCATTTCTCTGGGTTAGGCATAACTAACCACTCCCACATCCACCCTGAATATTAGCCTTGCCACTTTAGCTAAAACCATTGATAATTTAAAGGACGGGAAGTGAAGGCTGAAAACATGGCAATACAACAGGAATTGACCTCTTCAATGTCCCTGACTCTAAGACTTGGAACAAACAGTCACAGTGATGCACAGAAGATACCAGCTTAAATCGTTAGTTTCTTTGTGGACATTCTGTGCTGTACAACCTCTGTCTAGAAACCCCTGGACTTCAGAAGCCCATTCAGCTAAACCCCCATGACCCTTCTCCATAGTTATAGGACTGATTGTGAACCACTGGCTCAAGCAGCACAAGTATTTTCAAAGTCTACAAAGTTTTCTTTCTTTCCGCGAGGATTTGAAGATGAGCTAAGGAAGCTCTAAATGTTCATGATGCAATGTGAGTTACATTTTTTGTGTCATCATCTGACCTTTCAGGACGATCAGTCCAGAGCTGCTTTAGACTTCATTATTAGCCATATTGCAACCTGATGCATATCGATAATAAACAGAAATATGACCCCTTTTTGCTATTTTGTTAATTTGCAATCTGTGAATAATGAGTTACTTGGTCTGAAGCATGGACCCCATGTGCTACTACAGTATATTCGTTTTTAATTGTCTGATCTGTGAATTGGCCAGAACCTAAGCAAGCATCATTATTCTACAGGGGACTTTGTGATGACATTAAGGCTATTTTAGTACAGAGTGTTGTACTCCCAGCCACCAGTTCAGAAATTATAGACCTGAGCCCTCTTTAGGGGTTTCCCAGATGTAGGTGTGGATATAGAGGCCTGGGAGGTCTGGGGGTCCAAACTCTGATCCTGGCTGGTACCACTGCATGTCAATCCGTTGATTACAAGTTATCTGCCTGCAACTGGGAATATCACGTGGACTCTGGAATACCGGGTAGAAATCCATGTGTTTATCTCCAGTCTGGGGAAAATGCTGGGCCCACATCTGCATCCATTTACTACTTGCTCTTTTGCTGCAGGGGTTTAGATGCAGGGGGTTCTTTTGGGCCGTGGGGACTAGGCCTATGCACTGTCCCATTGAAACTGTAGGAGGAATAATTTTCGACTAATCCTGACAGAAGTCAGGTGGAACACATGGCTCATCAGGGCTTCATTCTGTAGCTAAAAGAGAGATCGATTCGTTATACTTGCTTCAGCCCGGATTAAAGGATTCAGGAGATAGAACCTTCAAGTGCCACTTGATCAGCACAAACTTCAAGAACTGCCCGGTGTTCTTCAGCAATAGTAATGTGCCAATACACATCCCAGACATTTATGAAAATATTCAATCTTCTGTGTTTGCCCAATTGAGCCTTTAAATTTATTTTAACCATTTTCTGACAGGTTTTAAAATACAGAATGACTGAGTTCTGCGAATGACATTTATCTCTTTAAGAGTGTTGGACATGCTACATGAAAACACTCCTGTTTTGCGAGTAGCGCACAGTTCCTCAGTCTCATGTCTTCCAGTCAATATAGGACCTGTTTACATGCTTTACAAGTTCTTTCACTGGCTCATTCAATTGAATTCTTCACTTTCTGAATAAGTCGAGGCAAATTTCATGCACCCCACAATTTCTAATGAGGGACATTTGAAGGGGTGCAGTTGAACTAAAGTCCATTCTATACAAAACGTTGGCGTTGTTTGTCTTTTGTGATCTCTTGCAATTAATGAAAGTGTGTGGAAAAGTTCCCCTCGCCGGGCCAACCAAGGAATGGGCACATAGCTCCTGCACGGCAGTATATTTCATATTCAATCGAGAAAAAAACGTTCCTCCTTTTTGCCAATCAGTTGCTCATAATTTAATAAGAATTTGTATTAATAGTTGACACACACTTAGCCACTTCAGATTACAAGAACATATAAGAAATACATTAGCAGATTAGAATGACCCGGCAACACCTTTAAAAAAGAGATGAGAACTAGTACATATTCACCTCAGTCCTCCTATTGTCTGAGCTTGAAGACATAAGTTCAGGTGAAAGTTGCTCCTTCAAGAATTTCATACCTTTTTGTGGTTCCGAGGGCAAACGCAGGCCTGCTGTGTACGTTTTTACAGTGACATATTTATTTATACCCTGCCTCACCCAAGTAGAGAAAGAGAGAAGCTGTAGCTCTCCAATGCGGAGTTATGTCTCTTTTGAAGATAATTACTCCCAAGCCTAAGTGTTTTCATGTAAAGATTACTATTGAGGGCTTTAAATATGGGCAACGGGTTTAGGCTTGGGTTAAATGGGATTGTGAACCCTAGGGCATTTCTCCAGAGTTTCGGTGACCTTCCTGCGTAACGAGGCACGCTCAGACAGCTTGGGAAAATGTAGCACAGACATTGAAGCACCCAACCCAAGGCTTGTCGAGGAGGAGTCTCCCGGAACCCTCCCTCCACTCCCCCCGTCCTCCCATTGCACACTCGCTCTGTTAACACTAGGTCCAATGAATTGGTAAAGCCTCTGAGAGGGGTGTGTCCAATTCGGTTTGCCAACCTGGGAAAGTGTCTATCCCTCTCACAGTCCATTACACCATTGACAACCCCTACCATAATGAAGATGATAGCAGAAGCCTTGAGTATGAGCTGGGTTAGCCCCATGTCAATGAATCCAGAGGCCAAAAGGTATCTTCCTGGGTGTTTCTAGTGGCAGTATGTATAAGTAGGGAGGAATTTCTACAGAAGGGTATTGCTATGCTCCTGGACCACCAGGTAAATCCCGCGTCAAGAACAGTAGTAGACTGATACTATCCAATGAAAGAAACCTTTGAGCCAGACTTATAGGATTCTTACAGGTGAATGTTTGGCTGCCGTGAGCACTGTGCCCCTTTTTAGTTTTATTATTTGGGCCTGTGACATTCCAGTATATAGTATACAAAGACATAGCAGTTCCCCACAGATGAGTCGGAGTACTGAACGCTGGTCTGTGACATATAACGTCGATGGAGTACCTGTGTCTGGTGAGGAATAGCGCACAGAAGGTGACCATCCCAAAAACCCAGACACCCCCTATACTTCCAACATAAAAGCATTTTACTCCCCCCCCCCCCCCCCCAATTCCCCTGCAGTGTTTCACGTTCTCAAACACTGAGGAGCACATTAAACACAACCCCCCTCCCTCTACCCACAACACAACTCTGAGTTGATCACAGCAGGACTTAACTTACACCCTGCAGGCCGAAGCCAGAGAAAGGGATGGTCTCCGAAATGTGAATAGGTTAGGTAAGAAGTGCCTTGTACAGGGCACAGATTTGTGAGAAATCAGGCCCGATTTAGAATAGTGTCAAAAAAGAGGGATTACTGGTGGCAATAAAACAGATATACATGTTTGCAGGGTCCCAACAGTGCAGAAGTGACCCTAAGGGATGTATTTAAAGAAGGGCAACTCTCCGGGGAGTTGTGGGAGGTCATGATTCATCAAGTTGGAAAACAGAGCACTTACACCTCCTCATCCACCGCATACAGATTCGCCCTGAATCTAACAGTTTATCTCACAGCAGAGGGATCTACGGAGGCCACAAGTTAATCAGACTCCCCAGATAATAACGACAAGTATCCACTAGGGTTCAGTTCCCTACAAAGCTGCTCTACTCCAGGCGTGCAGCAGTGTTAATTACACTTGCACCCCTGTCCCCTGGCTAGCCAGGCCTCGACTAGATCACCCGAGGTGCTGGGGTCAGGCGGGTCCAACTGTCCTCATCTCATTCGTAGTTGGTCCACCACCCATTCCCTTGCCTCCTTGGGTGTAGAAGAGTGATCTAGACTGGAAGATCACTGAGTTTAGCAGGGTAGAAGTGCATGTACCAAAGGTGCATCGGTCACAGCTTGCATTTAACCGTTGTGAAGGATTTTCTTATGCATTGATACCTTGTACTTACTAAGCCTTGTCAGGGAAAACCAAAACCAGACCACCACAGAGAATGTATTTAGTAGCATCCTGACCATTGTGAATTGCTGGGCAAAAACACTGCGATAATGTTAGGGCATTGTGGGAAAATCCTTGCCTACCGTGCATCAAGGGGCCTAGAACGGAAATAACATTCTAGGAGTGTAATCCCAGACTAGCTGATGACAACACTCTTTTGCCCATCCCACCAGTCCTATTTGACTCCATCCCCATTGGAGCAGTGGAAAAACGTTTTGTGTAGCCTTGCTAGTGGAGACCTGAACTACAAGCTCTCTGGTGAAGGATGCATAGTCAGAAATGTCAGATCTGCAACCATCTTCAAAAGATGCAGCATGGACCTGTTAAAAACCCCTATCTGCTGTGGAGCCAACAAATAGCTCGAGGAACATGGGCATCTGGGCTCCAGAGTCAAGTCTGACATCGAAGCCAGAGCTGGGACTTTATAAGCCAACGACTTGGATGGGAGCATCTAGACTTTAAACAACCTTACTTATTTTTCTTATGTTTCCTCCTTGACTTTCCTCTTAACTTAGAACTTATTTTTCTTATGTTTCCTCCTTGACTTGCCTCTTAACTTACACTTTGAATGGGAGCAGGTTTGAGATTTCGAATAGGACTGACCCCGTTTCCTGTATTCGGCGACACAGAACTTGGAGTTATGTGTGTTGCCAAGGCACCAGAGATTAACGTTGTGGTATTCTCTGTAACCAACTGTTTCTAACACAGCTTAAATCCTGACATTTAGGGGGTGATGTCTCTGCACACTTAAATCCGTAGAAGCAGAACTCGCAGCACACTGACATAGAAAAACTGATGTGAGCGTCAAAGGTGGCGCCTAGATGCGGTTTCTTGTTGCCATGAATGGAGGCTGACTGCACCACCTGCAAGCACACAGGAGCTGCAGTCTGGTGCCTTCAATGACAGAGAACGGCGCTTCCCAGGGGAACAATTCACTACTAATAATTGTATGTGAAAGGGACAGGAAAAATGGGGACATTTTAGATCAAAACATAAACCTTGTGGGGAAAATCACCGAA
Organism: Triturus cristatus; assembly: GCF_964204655.1. Lineage (NCBI taxonomy): Eukaryota > Metazoa > Chordata > Amphibia > Caudata > Salamandridae > Triturus > Triturus cristatus. The sequence goes on from NC_140590.1 coordinate 567,184,156, forward strand.
GCAGTAGTAAACAAACAATTGAGTTTATTTCTAGAGGAGAACCACACCTTACATTCGGTGCAGTCAAGCTTTAGAAAGGGTCTCAGCACAGAGACGAAGGTGGTGAAACCACCAAGGACACTGGTGAAGCCCTGTACATGGGAGGCACAGCGGCCCTGGTGCTGCTCGACCTGTCACCTGCATTCGACACCCTTTCACATCCTATATTAACGGAATGGTTGAAAGTCTAGGAATCACGGGGTGTACTTTGAAATGGTTTTCTTTGTTTTCATCTTAATGCACACAAACTATTCCCCTAGGAGACTTTCAATTGATGGCTAAATCAAGTGGGCACAGCTCAGGGCTCAGCACTGGATCCTACGTTGTTTAATTTCCATGTCACCCCACGAGCAAAATAGATTGATGACCTGATTCTTTGCATATGCAAATGTTACTCAATTCATCTACAATTTAAACTGTGCTCCCCAAAAATTCTCGAATCGCATGATGGGAATCCCTCACCCTAAACGGGGACAAAATAGAAGTGATCATTTTCAGAAATCAAACCCTATGTACTCAAGATTCGTGGTATCCTATTTTAAGATCTCTCCAAAAAACAAAACTGGTGGCGAAAAACTTGGGAGTCTCATTTGACTCAAACCTCTCCTTTCTCCTTCACATAAACAAAATGATATCTACTTGCATGCGCGTGAATCTTTTGGAAAATCCTACACTTTCTCCCTACATCCTCCAGGATCACTAAGGTTTGCATATTAATACTATCGTGTCTAGGCTATAGTAATTCTTTACTAGGAGGTCTTCCAAAATACACTACCCAAGCAGTTCAATTTACAGCAACAAGGTAAATTATGAGCTTAAGCCGCAAGACCTCTATCTCTAATCATTTACTTATATTGCACTTAGACACAGAAGCTTGCACAAGGCGTTATCCCTCTACCATAGAGTTTTATATAGTCAAATAAAAGACAACTATATGTCCTCAAGGTTCACAAGATTCATATCTTCAAGGATATGGAGATCATCATCCTCAACACCTAATCCAGTTTCCCCAAATTTATAAAAGTGAGAACCAGTGGCCAGATGTTGTCAGTTTTAACTACAAAGGCTTGGAACAAGATGTCATTACATTTAAAAGATCACAACAGGACCACTTCCATTAAAAAAAAAAGACTATTAAAAAGGTACCTGTTAGGATAGGATAGGATAGGATATGGGTTCATAAAGCGCTCGATTGCCGTAGCGTCTTGGCGCTGGTAAGTGTGGAGGTGTTTCAGTCTTAGGCAGGGGCTACATTGAAGCAAACAGCCAAGTCTTCAGGACCTTCCTGAAGGATTGATGATTTGGCAAAGATCTCAGAGAAAAGGGCAGCTTGTTCCAAACCTTCGCGGCACAGTTTGAGAAAGTTCTACCACCCCATCTAACTCTCCTAGTCCTGTACACCTGAAGAAGGCCCAAGGTACTAGGATCTTCGGGGACATAGGGGATCAGCATTTTTGGGATATCTCCAGCTCCGCCCCCGAAGATAGCTTTGTGGACCAGGCATAACGCCTTGAATTCCACACGTTGTTGTACAGGAAGCCAGTGTAAGGCTCTAATTCCCGCCGAGGTAGATTGGTCTCTAGGAATGTTCAGAAGCAATCTCGCGGCGGCATTCTGTAATGACTGTAGCCTACTCAACTGGGCCTTGTTTTTGCCCAATAGTAGGGCATTACAGTAGTCAAGCTTGGACAGAAGAAGGGCCACCACCACTGTCTTTCGTAGTTCTTGCGCTATAAAAGGGAAGATCTTTCTCAAAGTCCTTATTAGGAAAAAGCATGACGAGGTAAGGCTATTCACCTGGGCCGAGAAATTTAGCTGACTGTCGAACAGAACACCAAGGTTTCTCACCTTGGACACAGGGCGGGGGCATTCGCCAGCCTTCAGGGGCCACCAGGAGTCGTTCCACAGGGATTACCCCTGACCAAACTCAATGATCTCTGTTTTGTCTGGGTTGATCTTCAGGAAGCTATGGTTCATCCAGGTCATGATTTCCAGAAGACACGTGTGAAATCTAGCGGCTGTATCATCTGACTGATTGGTTGTCGCGATTATGAGCTGGGAATCATTCACATAGGACACTAGGGCAAAACCATGCTTCCTGATGAGTCTGGCCAGAGGGGTGACATAGATTTAAACAGCGTAGGTGACAGCGCTGATCCATGGGGGACCCCACAGGGAAGATGGAAACTGTCGGACTGATAGCCGTCCCAATATAGGCTCTGCTCCCTACCCTCCAAAAACGATGTGAGAAGGGAGAGCTGGGCCCTCAACACCGACCTCCCGCAGTCTCTGTATTAACACCGTGTGGTTCATGGTGTCAAAAGCTGCTGACAGCTCTAGCAGGACGAGAATAGCCCTGCCCCCTCTATCCACTATTCCTCGGATCTCCTAAGCTGCAACGAGCAGAGCTGATTCCGTGGAGTGATGTGAGCGAAAGCCATGCTGCGTGGAGTCTAGCAAATTCTGGGTATCGAGATAGTCCATCAGTGCCCTGTTTACTGATTTCTCCAGGATTTTAGCTGCTATGGGCAGAGCGGCAATCGGGTGATAGTTCTTGGGTTCAGAGGGGTCTAGGGTGGGTTTCTTCAATATTGGCATGATCGTAGCTCTCTTCCAACTGGATGGATAGCTACCAGACTCCAACACTTGGTTGATTAAAGGAGTTAATTTGTCTCCGATTCTATCTGCAGCCAAGTGCAAAATCATAGGGGGACAGGGGTCTTTAGGTGAGCCTGATTTTGTAGCCGCAATAAGTTTACATATTTCTTCCTTTGTGATTGCTGGGAAGTTCATCAGACTGGGATGTATTATACCTTTCTCGACCAGAGGTTGCTCTAGCTTATCTGGGCTCGGGTGAGTGTTCAGAAGATCATTGTAAATCAGTTGGACCTTGTCTTGGAAAAATGCGGCTAATTTATTGCACATGTCTTGATCGGGCAGGAACATGTTAGCCTGCTGCGGTTTGGAGCGCAGGGTAACTGTTTTGAAGAGCTCCTTAGTGGAGCTACCTGCTTCCTCAATTTTGGTGGTATAGCACAGTCTTTTGGCAGCAATTATTGCATCACTATACTGTTGGAGGGCACGATTGTAACTTATTTTGTTGTCTGAGCTATAGTCCAACCTCCAAAGGCGCCCAGCCTTTCTGCAAATTACCTTTAAGCTCAGAACTATACCATGGAGCGGAGGGTTTTAATCTCCTAACAGTTAGCAGTTTTTCAGGGGCCACCACGTCAGCTGCTGTCGCAAGCCATTTGTTAAAGGCAAGAGCTGACTCGGTGTTGTCCTTACTGAGCAAGAGAGGGGATTGACCAAGGGCTATATTTAAACTGTTGGCTTGGACCCTAGTCCATTGTCTGGTCTTAACCTTTGATGGTTTCGGGTGAAATTGAGGTGTTGGTAAGACGGTCTTAATGGTGAAATAGACCGCTTTATGGTCTGACCAAGGAAGAGCGATAACGCTGGTCAGGTCCATAACTATGCTGTTAGCGAAAATACCATCTAAGGTATGGCCTGCTTGATGGGTAGGGTCATTTACTAGTTGGCTAAAGCCAAAAGCTGCCAGGTTGTCGAGAAGTTTGCTAGAGTCCGGGTGGTTAGTCAGTTCCAAATGGTAGTTAAAATCACCAAGAATAATAAAGGGCTGGGGGTCGACACGGGATTCCAGATGGGTCATTAGTGCTTGTGAAAAAGAGGTCCTCGGACCAGGTGGGCGATAGATCAAAAGTCCCTGAAACTTAAAGAAATTTCTTAGGTATATAGTGAAGTGGAATGCTTCTGCAGGTAGGTCAGAGATAATTTCTATTCGCATCTTCAAGTGGTCCCGGAGGACAATCGCTATACCTCCCCCTCTCCCTCTCGCTCTATTGTGTGCGGTGACGACATAGCCCTTGGGAAGTGCCACGTTCCAGTATAGTCAATCTTTGACTATAAAATTTACAGCAATTTATCTATTACCATATCTCTTTTTAGGTCGAAGCCTACCAGGCAGCACAGCTGTCTGGTTTGCTAAAGGCATCATGGAGACATTCGGAAAACTTCCCTAGGAATGCATTCAGCCCATTGCTTACCATTGGCTTTGTGGTTTGTAACTCACATATGCTTGCTTTCTATTTGCTGGCTTTATTTGTTTTAGGCTGTCCAGCTTGAGTTTGTCCCTTCCTTGGCCCATACCCTATTTATTGCATTCTTCCACCAGTGCTCGATTTTTGTAAACAGGCCTTTAAATCTTGTTTTAATCTGGTCACATTTGCTGTGCATTCAAAGACAGAGGTCAAATATCGCTCTGTCTTCCGAGGGAGCTTTCGGTTTACTTTTCTTTCCCCAACTTCAAAGTGAGGAGATTTATCTGGCAATCACGCTGGCTAACGAGTGTGTTCTAAAGGAAAGCTGTACGATGTTATTTTTTTCTAGCACACAACAAAATTGAAATGTCTGTTAATGAAATGGTTGGATATTTAAGAGTATATCAGAATTAGGAAAGCACAAATGAAACCAAAACACTAGGTGACTCTATACTTTTTACAGTAAAACTGTATGTCTGTGCAAAAGTAATGGTCATTTCAATTGAAGATGTGTTGTCTGTGATCACAGAATGTTACCACACCATGCTACTTCACTTCACTTCACTTCACTCCACGCCACTGCACTTTATTCTACTCAGCACCACTCCACTCTACACCACTACACTCCACACCAGGGGTCTCCCACCTTTTCTGTATCGAGAGCTGATTTTGATCCGTGAAAATTCTTGTTAAGCTACTGAAGGCTAAACAACTTGTGCAGTGTTACCAGACAGCCCCATGCACAACTCCGCTGACTTTAAGCCTAATGTTCATAAAGCCAGATAATATGGTTTGAACAAAATACTTTGACTAAGGGCACTATGACAAGGCGGCCATGCATGTCAGTGAAAGCGTGGTCTTCGGGGATTTATGAACATATGATCAATGAATGGGATATATGTGTATGGGTGTCTGAAAGCCTGTCATATGTACTTAAGGCACAGGACATACATTTCGCCATATGTGGCACCGTTACATGTATAACACAAACATACAACCATTTTTAGGTCTCGCCTGAGTCAACGCGCATGCGCTGCCCTGCAAGACATTTAGTAAGGGCTTTTATATTCCAAACCCACGCTCGTGCATGTGCTTTTTTTTTTTTTTATCACTTACTATTGGGCTTTGCGTTGCTGTCTTTCTAAGAAAGACAGCAAAAGCCAAAGGAAATGATGGACGGAGTTTTGAACATTGCAAGCACTCACCCCCAGTCAACTGATCTGGGTTTAATCCATCACCGTTCTTTAGCCCACTCTGCCACCCCAGTTCAGACATGGCCATATGCAAATCAGTCTGACCCTGTGCCTCATGGGAACAGTCCAGCCCGAACTGCCAAGCCATGTCTTCCCTGGACCGGGAACAACCTTGGAGGAGTGTGGCTCAATGGTTAGAGCGGCAGACCCTGAAGCAGAGTTCTGGTCAGGGACCAGGGTTCGATTCCTGCCTCGGCGGGGCTCGGGCTCAATTTCCTCGGACCTGTCTATTCTCGCCTTGGTGCCTATTCTAATCACGGGCCCCACGCTGCAACTCTGGGCAATAGCTTGCTTAGCCTCCACACCGGCCCCAACAGCGCTAAGGATGCCTGGCTTCACCCTGGGGGTGCCCAGGAGTGGACACTTCACAGGGAAAGCCAGGAGGGGTTCCACAGCGGTATGAGTATCAGCGCCAGGAAACCGCTAAGGCGACACCGCAAGGTGGCTGTCTGGTGACAGTGCGCTCTATAAGTACCTTGACATTTACATTTACATTTCCTAGGACCGGCTTCTGGCATTTCAGCCGTCTTCAGCCAGGCTTGCTTGAATCCAGTGGCAAAGTGAGCAAGGGACTCACGTCTGAGCATACCCTGCCAACTAATGGCGAACACAGCAAAAACCAAAGGAAATGATGGACGGAGTGTTGAACATTGCAAGCACTCACCCCTAGTCAACTGATCTGGGTTTAATCCATCACCGTTCTTTAGCCCACTCTGCCACCCCAGTTCAGACATGGCCATATGCAAATCAGTCTGACCCTGTGCCTCATGGGAACAGTCCAGCCCAAACTGCCAAGCCATGTCTTCCCTGGACCGGAAACAAGCTTCCTAGGACTGGTTTCTGGCATTTCAGCAAGCCTGACTGAAGACGGCTGAAATGCCAGAAACCGGTCCTAGGAAGCTTGTTTCTAGTCCAGGGAAGACATGGCTTGGCAGTTCGGGCTGGACTGTTCCCATGAGGCACAGGGTCAGACTGATTTCATATGGCCATGTCTGAACTGGGGTGGCAGAGTGGGCTAAAGAACGGTGATGGATTAAACCCAGATCAGTTGACTGGGGGTGAGTGCTTGCAATGTTCAACACTCCGTCCATCATTTCCTTTGGTTTTTGCTTTGTTCGTCATAAGTTGGCAGGGTATGCTCAGACGTGAGTCCCTTGCTCACTTTGCCACTGGATTCAAGCAAGCCTGGCTGAAGACGGCTGAAATGCCAGAAACCGGTCCTAGGAAGCTTGTTTCTAGTCCAGGGAAGAAATGGCTTGGCAGTTCGGGCTGGACTGTTCCCATGAGGCACAGGGTCAGACTGATTTGCATATGGCCATGTCTGAACTGGGGTGGCAGAGTGGGCTAAAGAACGGTGATGGATTAAACCCAGATCAGTTGACTGGGGGTGAGTGCTTGCAATGTTCAACACTCCGTCCATCATTTCCTTTGGTTTTTGCTTTCTAAGAAAGACAGCACGCAATTGGCCCAAAGGGGGTGCATGTCCCGCCTTCTCTGTTCTGTGGCCTAGGGAGCGAGCATGAGCGCCATCTGTTTCCAATTATCGTGCCTGTTAATTGGAAACAGATGGCGGTCTTCTCCTGCAGCGGCGGGCACAAGCACGCTCGTGCGCGCACCACTTCCGGGCTTGTTTTTGCATAGGGCTTGTTGCACTTTTTCCGTGCCACTGTGCCCTCCTTACTTGGAACAGCTTGCTGTGACAATAGCTAATGGATTCTAGTTTGCAGACTGAGGGGGTCTGTTGTGAATGAGTTTTGCTGATGAGGTTTTTCGAGTTGTGTTAGCCCTTTACACACACCCTCTCTCACAATACAGAAAAGTGGCCTAGATGTAGTACGTGTTTTGATTTTCAAAAGCTAAGACTTCATGAACAGAAAACATAAGCCCCAGAGTACTTATGGCACTGGTTTGCGTCTTGCTCTTGTTCACACGTAAATCAGTACTGTGATATGTAATAATTACTGTGTGTTTATGCTGTTGTTTATACTTTTATTTTTCAATCGTTATTTGCATTGGAAATGCTGCATAAAAAATGATTTAAAAAGTGAAACTTAGCCCCTTTGGTTAATGCTTTTTCCTGGATACAAATATTAATTTGCACACATCCTCGCTTGCAGAATAAGTCCATGTTTATGGAGGCTAATGATTTATGCGGGGACTGGTGCCAGGACGCGTACACGGCCCGCCAAGCTAGCTCCCTTTTTCCAGTCTTCTTAAACAAGGCTCTGACTATTCCGTTTTGTCTGGTACCGCGGCCCCTGGCTTGAGACATGAAGGTCGTCTTGGCTGTTGGATTCTTCACGTGCACTGCTGCCCAGAGCAGCTCAAGGTGGGCGGGGGGTTCACGTGCCCTGCTGCCCAGAGCAGCTGAAGGTGGGAGAGAGGTTCACGTGCACTGCTGCCCAGAGTAGCTGAAGGTGGGAGGGGTTCACGTGCACTACTGCCCAGAGCAGCTGAAGGTGGGAGGAGGGTTCACGTGCACTGCTGCCCAGATCAGCTCAAGGTAGGAGGGGAGTTCACATGCACTGCTACACAGAGCTGCTCAAGGTGGGAGGAGGTTCACGTGCACTACTGCCCAAAGCAGCATAAGATGGGTTCACGTGCACTGCGGCCCAGAGCAGCTCAAGGTGGGAGGGGGGTTCACAAGCACTGCTGCCCAGAGCGTCTCAAGGTGAAAGAGGGGTTCACACACACTGCGGTCCAGAGCAGCTCACGGGTGTTTTGTTTTTCATGTGCACTGCTGCTGCCCAGACCAGCTCACGTGCGGATGTTTTTCACGTGCACTGCCGCCAAGAGCAGCTCAAGGTGGGGAGGTGGGTCACGTGCACTGCGGCCCAGAGCACCTCACGGGCGTTTTTTTTTCTCATGTGTACTGCTGCCCAAAGCATCTGACAGGTGGGTGCGTTTCACGTGCTCTGCTGCCCAGAGTAGCTTACAGGCGGGTGTTTTTCACTTCCATTGATGTCCAGAGCACCTCACGGGCGGGTGTTTTTCACGTGCACTGCGCCGCAGAGCTGGTCAAGGTGGGGGGGGGGGGGGTTGGGGGGGGGGGGGGGGGATCACTTGCACTGCTGGCCTGAGCACCTCACAGGCGGGTCTTTTTCACGTGCACTGTGGCCCAGAGTAGCTGATGGACGGATGACATCAGCTCTCTCGTATTGTATCCTCAGCTGACTTCCAAACACCTGCAGCTTTCAGAGAACCGCGCCAAGCCCCTGACCTCTAGACTGCTCGCCTACTTCCCAGACAGCACTGCTTTTGTACGCACATCCTCGGCTCCTCTGCAAGGCTTGGGATTGGATACATCCGTCGGGCGGAGAGGCCTGTGGCACTTTGAGAGAACTCCAAAGTACCCTCGTGGAAGGGAGGCCACCTGCGATGGGAGCTCCCAGGTGTAAACACTGCTTGTCACTCACAGACTTGTTTTGTGTGTGATCCCTAACCATGATGAGATGGAGTGTCCGGCGCAGACACAGCACAGGCATTCTGGGCAGACAACAGTGAACATTCACTCAAAGCCGAACACCAACTTACTCAGGGCCCAAAGTAGACCATTTACTACAAACCATGGCAAAGATATGTTAAAATCACAAATCATGCTGGTGTGTAACACCGGTCATTATACTGTGTGAACGGAATTTCCAAGAAAAGCAACATTTTCATTTTCACCATACCACACTCCTATCAAAAGAGCATTACCTACATCTTGTACTAAATACATAACCTACATCTTAGCCTATCCTCAACCCTGAAGACGGAACCTAACCCTAAACTTCACTGTAATCCATCCCTTACCCTACCTTTAGTAGCTCATCCCTTACCCTAGAACCTTTAACTCTACCCTTACTCTAGCCCGCTTTACTATAACTTTTAGGCCTCACTTGACACCTGTCCACCCGTTACCCTTACTCTAACCTTTAACCTTACAATTTGTCTAGCCCACCTCTTAGCCTAATCTTTAACTGAACTCTTACTCTAGCCCACGTTACTATAAGCTTTAACCCTACCTTTACACCAGTGCATCCCTTACCCTAACCTGTAACCATACCCTTATTTTAGCCCACCTCTTACACTAACCTTTAACTCTATCCCTACACTAGTCTACCCTTTACCCTAACCATTAATCCTACCACTACTCTATCCCACCCCTACTCCTTATGTGGACCCTGAAGCCTATCTCTTACTTTAACATCCAGCACAGTCCCATGCAATTGGTTGCAATAAAGTCCTCCCCTCTCATTGAACACATACAAGCAGTAAATGGCTGGACCGTGTTCTTTGCACTGGCTCGGACTGGTCTATATGGCCAGAGTTTGTTTACAATGACAACACCGAGTTAAATGACTGAGACAAGACCCAACATTCGTGTCCTGACAAAAACTGAAACCCTCTTCTTAAAGCCCCCACAAAGGCTTACAGAGCCCTGGCCCAAGTCACCCCCTTTTCCTCTTGGCCAATAGTTTTCAGTCAAACAGATACGAGAGAGCACAATGTAGGCGAGCAGATTACAATGGAGGTCAGGAAGAAGCACGCAGGGAGAAAAGGAGCTTCACAAAGGCAACAGAGGGGAGACAATATACGTGAACAATTGTAAAACACCTGCACTCTTGTGGAGTGCTTACACAAACAACAAGCATTGGCATAGCCAATAGGTCTCACCTTTGGAACCTTATAAGTATTTAATTATGCAGCACAATATCCTTGGTGCAACATCAACTGTTGCATGGCTAAACACTTATAATGGCCCAAAGGCGAGATCTATTGGCTATGCCAATGCTTGTTGTAAATGGGAGAAATTTAAAGTGCAAAACTTTTCATAACCTGGAACATTTTTCGGCACTTTAAATTTCTCTCATTTAAAAAATGGTTCTATTTTTCAGCTGTAATTATGGCACAGTGTTCTATTGGCCCCTGGGGGCAAGAGGATTGCTATTTGTGAATGCAACACTGTGAAAAAAACAATTTTAGAACATTAAAATATAAAGTTAACTTGATCATTAAGGTAACTTTTCATTTTTCTTTTCTCAGATTTAAAGGCATTAAGAAGTATCATCTTTTTCTCACCTCGGATATTAAGTTGACAAGGACTTTTACTTAAGAGTCAATACCTTAGTGCTTCAATTGTTCACATCTGTGCCTCACCGAGTGTCGTAAATCTGACTCCAGCACTGCTTATTATCAGGCCCTGCTACCTGCAGCCGGATGATAATAATGAAAAATAATCACAGCCTTCCCCTAAACTTTAAAATGAAAAATATGATGATATGCCTATTTAAAAACGAACTCAAGGCTGTGAGCTACCCTGAAGATGTCTGGGAGCTATTGGTAGCTCGCGATCGGCTGGTTGGAGACACCTACTATGCACCACTCTACTCTATTCTGCACAACTGCACTCTTCGCCACTGCTCTCTACACCACTCCAGCCTAGGCCACTCTACACAGCACCACTGCACTCTAGGCTACTCTACGCTACATCATTGCACTCTATGTCACTGCACTCTTCCCTGCACCACTCCACTCTATGCCACTTCACTGTACTCTGAAACAATATACTCCATGCCAATGCATTTTATGCCACTCTACTTTACGCGACTCCACTCTATGCCGCATCACTCCACTCTGCACCACGCTACGCAACTGCACTCTACGCCACTCTGCTCTAACCACTGCACTCTACACCACTTTACTCACAACCAATGTACTCTATGCCACTGCACTCTACTCTGTGCCAGTGCACTCTACTATACACCACAGCATTCTATGGCACTCTACTCTAAGCCACTGCACTCTACTCTGCACCACTCTGCTCTATGACAATCTACTGCAATCTACACCATTACACTCTGCTAGCAGAACTCCACTCTAAGCCACTTTACTCTGCTGTACTCCACTTTATGCCACTGCACTTTACGTCACCCTAGTCTAGACCACCGGATTCTACACCAATCCACTCTTCACCACAGCACTCTACGCCACTCTACTCTATGCCTCTGCACTCTACCTCCTGGACCACTGCACTCTACCCTGCCCCACTCCACTCTATGCCACTTCACTGTACTCTGAAACAATCTACACTGCGCAACTGCACTCTACCCCACTCTACTCCAATCCGCGCCACACTACACCACTGATATCTACCCTGCACCAGTCCAGTCTTCTCTACTCTACTCCACTCTATCCTATGTCACTGCACTCTATGCCACACTATTCTTAACCGCTGCGCTCTACACTACTTTACTCAAAACCACTGAACTCTATGCCAGTCTACTCTGCACCACTCCAGTCTAGGCCACTCTACACTGCACTGCTCTACACCACTGCACTCTCTGCCACTGAACTCTACGCCAATTCACTCTACTCTGAAACAATCTACTCTATGCCATTGCATTCTACACAACTCTACCCTGCACCACTCTACACGATTGCACTCTACGCCACTGCAATACATAAAACACCACTCTGTTCTAACCACTACACTCTACACCTCTTTACTCACGACCAATGCACTCTTCATCCCTGCACACTACGCCACTCAATTCTAATCTACACCATTGTACTTTATGCCACTCTGTTCTGTGCCAGTGCACTCTACATCACTGCACTCTATGCCACTCTACTCTAAGTCACTGCACTTTACACCAAGGTGCTCTACCCCAACACAGTCTTTGCTACACTACTCTAATATACGCCTCTGCGCTCCACCCTGCACCACTCTACTCAAATCTACTGCATTCTATGCCAATGCACTCTACGCCATTACACTCCAGTCTACAGCATTCCACCATACGCCTCTGCACTCTAAGCCACTTTACTCTGCAGAATTCCACTCTATGCCCTTGCACTCTACTCTGCACCACTCTACGCCAATGCGCTGTACGCCACTACATTCTGTGTCACTCTACTCAGCATCAATCCACTCTATGCCACTGCATTCTACGCCCATCCACTTTAAGTCACTCTAATCTACTCTTCACCACTGCACTCCACGCCACTCTGATCTATGCCTCTGCACTCTACCCTGCCCCAATAGACTCTTTACTCTGCTCTGAATCAATCTACACTACATCACTGCACTCTACTCCAATCTGCACCACTCCACACTACTGAAATCTACCTTGCACCACTCCAGTTTACACCACTCTCCTCAACGTCAATGCACGCTATGCCACTCTATTCTAAACCATTGCACTCTACACCAGTTTACTCAAAACCAGTGCACTCTCTGCTAGTCTACTCTGCACCACTGCATTCTAAGCCATAATACTCTACAACACTCTACTCTATGCCACTGAACTCTACGCCACTCTATTTTACTCTACACCACTGCCCTCTACGCTACTGTACTCTACTCTGCACCAGTGTACTCTATGCCTCGACACTCTGATCCACACCACTGCACTCTACGACACTACTGTGCAACACCAAACTCTAAGCCACTAAACTCTTCTCTACATCACTTCACTCAGCACCGCTCTACTCTACGGCATTGTGCTCTATGCCACTGCACTCTACTCTGAACCACTCTACTGCACTGAGTGCCAATGAAGTCTACGCTACTCTACAGTACTCTACGCCACTACACTATATGCCACTTTACTCTGCAGCACTCCACTCTATGCCCCTGCCCTCTACTCTGCACCACTCTACTCTACCATGTACGATTGAACTCTACGCCACTATACTCTGCACTATATGCCACTGCACTCTACGTGCCAATGCACTGTACACCACTACACTCTACTCTGCATCACTCCACTCTGTGCCACAGCACTCTACGCCAATGCACTCTATGCCACTTTACTCAAAACCAGTGCATTCTACACCATTGCACCCTACGCCATCAAACTCTACTCTGCAACACTTGCTTATGCCACTGCACTTTATGCCACTCTACTCTAAACCACTGTGCTCTATGCCACGCTACTCTACATCACTCTACTCTACGCCTTAGCACTGTATGCAAATGCAATCTGCACCCCTCCACTACACCTATGACGCTCCCCTCTGCACTCTCCGCCACTCTGCACCACTGCGCTCTACTCTGGACCACTGTACTGCACTCTACTCCACTACACTCTACCCTGCACCACTCCACTCTACCTCACTCAACTCTGAAACAATCTACTCTTTGCCACTGCAATCTATGCTGTGCTACTCTACTCTAACCTCTCTACTCAACTCTGCACTACTCTAGATCGTTGCACTCTACTCAAAACAATGCACTCTATGGCAATCTACCCTGCATCACTGCACTCTGCGCCATTATTCTCTAATCTGCAACACTCTATGCCACTCTTTACACTATTGCACTCTACTCTACTCTATTTTACTCTGCACTACTGTTCTCTAAGCCGCTGCTCTCTCCGCCACTCTAATCTCTGCCACTGCACTCTACACCACTGCACTTTACTCATCTCTATTCCACTCTACTCTGCATCACTTCAATCCAAACCACTGCATTCTGTCACTCGCCTCTAGCTACTTCACTCAACACCACTGTACTCTACCCTGTACCACTCCCACTCTACGCAACTTCACTCTACTCAAACAATCTGCGCCACTGCACGCTACGCCAATCCACTAAATGCCACTGCACTCCACGCCAGTGGACTCTACTCTAAACCACTGCACTCTACATCACTGCAATCTACGCCAATGCACTCTATACTACTTTACTTAAAGCCAATGCACTCTACGCTACTGCACACCACCCCCTACTAGCTCTCTTCTAGTAGGCATTGTATTTTCTGGTCAGCCATATGTGGCACCTCCATTGCTAAAACGATTTTGTCCCCAAGTTCCCCTTCATTGCAGCGGCGAAGGCACATTTAAAGCAAAGGACCTCTTAAAAATAAACTCGTCTCCCGTCCACATACAGGCCCAATCTCTGCGTCCTAGCAGCTGTGTTTCGTTAACATTATTCAGACCACGGTACTCACATCCTTCCCGTTTTCTCAGTGAAATGGTTTTGAGCAAAAGGATATTCAGTGACCAAGCGTGATGGCTATTTTATTGGTTTAATAAATCAGCGGTGGAAAGCAAGAGCGGCACGAGTTGTGCTTAGTTTTCAAGTTCTGCAGTGACAAAAACCCGATGACCCAAAGAGACAAACAGCGCAGACTCCTTTTTCCGCACCATTATGGAAGATATCTTAGTATAAAAAAAACAAGCATTTGCAATGCAATAGGTCTCGCATTATAAAAGTGTGAGCAGTTGGCATTGTTAATAATAATGCAACACTAGCTATTGGCATTGTAAATGATAATGCCATTTATTTATGTGTTTGTTTTATAAAATAGATTAAAAAGGCATTGTCATGAACAATGTCAATAGCTGAAACTTTTGCAAATGCGAGACCTATTGCATTGCAAATGCTTGTTTCAGTACAGCAGGCTTTTTAAAAAGTTTTAGTCACTACTCAAAATGAAATCCATTTTATCAGCATTGCCAGTGCTCCTTTATGTTTAATGCCCTAAATGAAACACAATGTTCTAAGCAGATTGCTAAACAGCATCTCCAGCCCCGATCACAATGTCTCACTTCATGTTGGACAGTGGGCATCCTGTTTTTATGCAGTGCCAAGACGGGGTGAACTAATGCACAGACTGAGGTCTGTCAGCCTCCGAGGCTCAAAGCATTCCTTGCAACAGTCCGCTGTGTCAAGGTATTGCCATGTGTACAGCACACACTCCGCTACAACAAGGGGTTTCAAAGTTGGGGGTGACTTCACAAACTTTCCCAAGGTGTTCATCGTGTTTGGTGACAGCGTATTTATGCTGACAGCCAGAAAACGGTTTGTGGTTGTGTGTGTGGCTGTGTGTGGGTGTTGTGATTGTGTGTGTAGTAGTGTGTGTGTTGTGGTTGCGTGTGTAGTTGTGGTTGTGTGTGTGGATGTGTGTTTCTGTTATTGTGTGTGCTTGTGTGTGGTTGTGTGTGTGGTTCTGTGTTATTGTGGTTGTGTGTTTGTGTTATTGTGTGTGGTTGTGTTTGTGTGTGTGGTTGTGTGTGGGTGTGGTTGGGTGTGTGTGGTTGTGGTCGTGTGTGGTTGTGTGTGGTTGTGGTTGTGTTTGTGGTTTTGTGTTTGTGGTTGTGTGTGTGGTTGTGTGTTTGTGTTATTGTGTGTGTGTGGTTGTGTGTTTGTGTTATTGTGGTTGTGTGTGTTTGTGGTTGTGTGTGGTTGTGTGTGTGTGGTTGTGTGTGTGTGTGTGTGGTGGTGTGTGTGTGTGTGTGGTTTTGTGTGGTTGTGTGTGTGTGGTTGAGTGTGGTTGTGGTTGGTTGTGTGTTGTGGTTGGGTGTGTGTTGTGGTTGGGTGTGTGTTTGTGTGATTATGTGTGTGTTATTGTGTGTGTGGTTTTGTGTGTGTGGCTGTGGGGTTTGTGTGTGGTGGTGTGTGTGTGTGTGTGTGGTTGTGTGTGTTTGTAAGTGGTTGTGTTTGTGGTTTTGTGTGTGGTTCTGTGTGTGTGTGTGGTTGTGTGCTGTTGTGGTTGTGTGTGTAGTTGTGGTTGTGTGTGGTTGTGTGTTTGTGTTATTGTGTGTGTGTGTGCTTGTGGTTGTGTGTGTGGGTGTGGGGGGGGGGTGGGTTGTGGTTGTGTGTGTTGTGGTTGTGTGTGTGTTTGTGTTATTGTGTGTGTGGTTATGTGTTTGTGTTATTGTGTGTGTGGTTGTGTGGTGGGGTTTGTGTGTGTGTATGGTTTTGTGTGTGTGGTTGTGTGGTGGGGTTTGTGTGTGTGTATGGTTTTGTGTGTGTGTTTGTGGGTGTGTGGTTGTGGGGTTTGTGTGTGTGGTTGTGGGGTTTGTGTGTGGTTGTGTGTGGTTCTGGGGTTTGTGTGTGGTTGTGGGTGGTTGTGGGTGGTTGTGGTTGTGTGTGTGAGTGGTTGTGGGTGGTTGTGGTTGTGTGTGTGAGTGGTGTGTGTGGTTGTGTGGTTGTGTGTGGATGTGTGGTTGTGTGTGTGTGTGGTTGTGTGTGTGTGTGTGTGTGTGTGTGTGGTTGTGTGTGTGTGTGGTTGTGTGTGTGGTTGGTTGTGTGTTGTGGTTGTGTGTGGTTGTGTTTGTGTTATTGTGTGTGTGGTTATGTGTTTGTGTTATTGTGTGTGTGTGGTTGTGTGGTGGGGTGTGTGTGTGGTTGTATGTGTGTGATTGTGTGTGTGTGTGGTTGTGTGTGTGGTTGTGGTTGTATGTGGTTGTGTTTGTGGTTTTGTGTGTGTTTGTGGTTTTGTGTGTGGTTCTCTGTGTGTGTGGTTGTGTGTTGTGGTTGTGTGTGTGTGTGGGGTGTGTGTGTGTGGTTGTGTGTGTGTGTGGTTGTGTGTGTGTGCGTGCAATCCTAATCAAAACACAATGGCACAGACTTTAGTTTCATTAGACCTGAGGAACCGTACATAAGAGATGAAGAATTGTTATCGGTAACGGACCCACTAGGCCTCTAGTCAAGTAATAGTGGTCATGAACGTTATAAATTAAAAACAACGAAACGGAAAAATTAACAATCTCATCACTCACCCACTTGAGGGTCTCAGAAGGAGCCTAGATCCCGCTTGGACTCAGAATCTCTCAGGTGCAACAAAGCCCCTTTGGTACAGAAAGATAGGGTGGATAACCCTGGCTCAGTGGTTAACAACGAAAAGTCCACCTTTGACACACCAGTCATGAACTTACAGATACAGAACTGGTGGTCGGTCATTGACACCACACTAACAACCATGGGCTAGGTGGCAATGGTGCATGCTGACTAAATGGACTCTCAGATTGTAATATTACAGTCCCTGGCAAAGAACGTGAAGAAGATAGAATCGCGACTGGATAATCTAAATTCTTTCATAATGAACGCCCAGTTACAGACTGACAAGGAGCGGTGTTATTGCTCACTTCTCCTCGAAAAAATCTCTGCATTCCCTGAAATAAATGATGAATCTTCTCAGAGAATATAAAGTAACATACATCATAACAGCAATGAAAGGCCCCTTCCCCGTTCCTCATCAAAAAGTTGACCAAATACGGTTTTTGGTGTCAGTTCCCCCGGGGCACAAGCAGGCATCCACTTCTGTCAGGACAGCTGATCGGAGCAAAAAAGACAGAAGTGGATGCCTGCTTGTGCCCTGGGGGGACTGACCAAAAAAAAAAACACACAAAGGGAAACAAGGGATATCCAAGGATAAATATGAAGGAATCGCCAAATGGGTGGTGACGCGGATGTCAAAAACCACGCACAATAATGGAGGTGGACAAAGAGGGTGAGAGCCGTTCTCCGTCTGAAGCAGACCGCTCTGATGCTGGAGAGGACGAAGCGCATGAGCCCCGCAGACACTGCGCAGACTCCGCGTACATTTTAAGAATGGAAGGCATAGACGAGAAAGCGGATGAAGGAAGGATGAAAAAAGTAAGGAAGGTTGTAAAGAAGGAAGGGAGGAGAGCAAAGGATATACGGTGAAGGCAGATTAAAAGGAGAGGAAGGTAGAGGAGAAAGGGTAGGAAAGTAAGAAGCAACAAGTGGCGTTGAAGGTGAATCAATGAAAACAGTGGGTGTGCCGGCAGAGGAGGTTGGGCCTGCGCAGCAAAGCCGCGAAAGTGAAAGTGATCGTGATCGCGATCAAAGCGGCCGAGAAAGTGAAAGTAAGCAGTGCAAGCGCGCGCCCGCGCACATGCACTGTAGCTCTAGGCTGGCCTGGTAGCACTTTTTGAAGCCCATATACAAAATGTCTCTTCGAGCCTTTGGCTCGCGAGACCTAAAAAACAGAGTACCAACTGCTTCAAAGGCTGTGTGTAAAATGTCTGTGATTTTATAGATCGCCAACGTCAGCGGAGGCCAAACTGGCGAGTCAATATCAAATGTACACATTTAAGTGTCAGCCACACATCGACTTGCCACAGAGGTCCATTGTGTGCAGAAGCAGTACTGTGTACAATTTCGGGGGGTGAGGGTCAGTGTTAAAGTGACAGCACGTGCATAATGGGAATGGGCAAGCATGGCAGCAATTCAAGCTGTAGTTTCCCTTAAATTGATGCAGCCATTTGAAGTAAACCGGTGTCTTCGATCCGCTCTAGAATTATACTTTGTAGAATATTCTAGTATGATGGTGCTGCCGATTTTCGATGCAAGGACAGCCTCTTCAATGTCTTACTAACCTCAAAAATATTGTCTCATGGGAACTTGAAGACGAAGCGGTGTGTGATCAGGGCCCTGGTGTGGTGTCTGTCCTGAGGGCTGCCTTCCCTGGCGGCGTGCACTGTGACTGCCGGGGGGCATGGGGATTTGCAGTGCTGCTCAGCCCGGGTGTGTGCTAGGGTGACCAACTGGCATAGGTGCAAATTCAGGACAGCGAGTGTAAAAATTCAGGACAAAAATTCAGGACAGAAATTTGGGACAAAAAGTACGTTTTCAGACACATCAGATGAGGTCGTATAATAGTGTATAAGTAAGTAAATAGACAACCAACATAAGTACACGCCAAAAGAAGTTTATATTAAGTTGAGACAATGGTGCAACTCACCATTTTGGCATGTGCACAGTTTTGAGCAACTGTGCAGGTCTTTTTGTGGTATTTCATATGATATTTTGTTAACAGTTTGGCTTCCTTAGAAGTGTTGTCCCACCTGCACTGCAGGGGATGCAGAGGCCTTCATTACACCCCTTCACCAAAGACCTCCCTCTGCACAGATTCCCTCACTATCAACCTCCCATGGTGCCCCTCATCGCTATATAGACCCTCGCTCATGTGACCCTCGCTCAGTGCTCCTCAGCCCAATGTAGGGTGTTGAGCGCTTTAGCTCACACACTTATTGTTCAGAGACAATGACTCATATGAGTATATATATAGGTAATGTTACTTAAGACAGGGAGGGCTACAAGGTGTAGGAGTCACATGGCATCCATACTGGTAGCTACTATATGCAGATCCACTGGAATTATGCAGCAGGGAGGGCCAAATTATGCTGCATGGTTGACTTAATTATTTGGCAAGAAAAGAGAATGTATGCAGCGTAATGCTGCAACTTTTGTCATAGTATTACCATATTATTTTCTCATTTTTGCACATGTTAACACTTTCTGGTCATAGGTTGCACCTCATTAGTACCCGTATAACACCCAAATATAGTAATATGCAAAGGAAGGTGACCAGTCAACCTTTACAAAGGGCCTTTGCAATACATCACTGCCTTTTTAGTTATTTTTTAATTATTTGAGGTAGCAACTGTTTTTAAATTAGAATCTTCAGATATATTCAGCTAATGATGGATTATGTGGCACATGCGACAAATCCATAATCATGCGAAAACTGTTGAAGCCGCACAACTGCATAATTCCAGTGACCCCGAAATACAAACTGAGGATATAACACATTTCATAGTGGTGGGGGCTGTCTTTACAATTATAATACAAATAAATACTTTACTCTGCATGTTACACTTTGTGCTTTACAGGCGCATTATGCCTCTATGCTTCTTTATGATGAGTCAAAACCGGGATTAGTGAAACCTCAGATCTCTCCAAGAGAAACATTAATCACTATAGTTAAATAGACATTTTTGTTAAGGTCCGAAAATTGCAGGAGCGCAAAGCACTCAGAAGTCTTTGCCTTTCATCCGGTCGGATAAATAATATAGCTTAGTCCTCCAGCACGGCTCTTCCACAAAAGCAGCATGCAGTGCCCTAGGTCTATGCAGAGGACGGCACGCCACATGCTGCAACTACACAAGGGCCCATTGCAAGGGAGTATCCAGAAAAATAAAATACCCAAGCTTTATATGGTACTATATAAAGGAGCAAAGTGAGCTATCCTGGTCTTTCCTTTTGAAGTCTGTGAAAATTGTTCCCCTGATAAGAGTTTGCAAAAATAATGCAAAATTATGGTTTTTACAGCAGGAAAGAAACTTGGTCAAAAACTGCTTTTACTTATATTGTCGTTTGTCTTTTATTCTTTCCGTCTTTTCATTTTCCTTATTTCCTTATGTTCTTCTTTCTATCCACCTTTGTTCTCTACTTTCTTCTTTACATCCTACATTTATTTTCTTTCCATCTTTCTGTCTCTGTATCCTTTCAGTTCGTCTCTGTCTCTCTCTATTCTTTAAATTCATATTTCATTTTCTTTTCATATTTCCATATTCCACATTAACATTCATTTGTGTTCCACTTTTTCCATTTGATCATCCTCTTGTCCTTCCTTCCATTGTTAAATCTAAATCTCTTTCTTTCCAGATTTCTTTCATTATTTGCATTTTTTTCTTCCTTCGCTTTCACCCTCTATTTGCCTTGTGCTTTTTTTTTAATTTACCATTCTCACAAGTTTTGATTCTGTCGCCGCTTTTGGCTACTTCGGTACCCTCTGTCTGCCCCTCGGCCCCCCCCCCCCCCCCCTGCCCCCCAACACACACACTGTCTCAAGCTGCATCACAGTGATTATTCTTGTTTTTTTACTTGTTTGTTATTTTGTCCTGTGTTGATCTGCGAGTCACAGATCAAAGGAAGGGCCATGAAACACTTATCTGACACCCTCCCCATGCAACCCCCCCACCCCGTGCTTCCCTACACCTTTGGCCCATTGTCATTCTTTAGTTGATAATCAGACACATCAGAATGACAATGGGCCCGTACAAAGAGGGAGTGAGGTCGGGGAGGGGCTGCTGCAGCCTCGGAGAAGTGCGAGCTGGCACAGCATGCTGCCACCAAAATTACCGACAAAAGGCGTCCCTGAAAGAAATGCTCACTGACAACGGACAAGGGGCCCAAATAACGGGCAGTCCATGAAATTTACGGACGGTTGGTCACCCTAGTGTGTGCGTGAGTGAAGGGGTGAGTGATAGTGTGCATGGGGGGCCGTATAGAACAGAGTGAGCCAGCTCTATTCCTCTTATCAGCGATTGATTGCAAACACTGTAAAATTCATGAATTCAACATTGCGGGCGTATCATAAAACAAGCATTTGCAATGCAATCGGTCTCGCCTTTGGGACCTTATATGTATTTAGCTATGCAGCACATAAGCTTGGGTGCTGAAACATCTACTGTTCTTTACCATGGAGAGAAAGTAAGCACAAAACTGCGTGACACACCAGGTATGGGAACACATGGAGAGAAATATTGCCTTTCAGTGGGAAATGGTATAGCCCAAAGCTCTGTTTTTAATATAAAATCAGGGCCTTCGTGGTCATATCACTGAAAATACAAGATTTGAAAACCATATTAGTGTCTATGGGTGCTTGTGGAAGACAGTTTCTATGGACTGGAATACAGAGAATGCTAAAGTAATTCTGGTATTTTAATGACCTCTGCTGGTCATTTTCGATCAAAAAAGTTAAATAGAGGCAGTTGCGAGAATAATAAAAAAAGAAAGAGTCTCAGCTGAAAGCAATTCTGGTATTTTACTGACCTTTACTGGTCGTTTTCTATCAAGACAATTAAATAGAGGCAGTTGAACAAGCAGAAAGCAATTCTGGTATTTTATTGACCTCTACTGGTCGTTTGCTATCAAGACAGTTAAATAGAGGCAGTTGAACAGATCAAAAAGTCCCTAAGCGGAACCAGACAAGTCCTAGGGCTGATCTCCAGAGCCCACCAAAAACATACAAATATAAGTATATACAAGAGGTCTCGAATGCTCGACCTGAAAAGTATAATTCTATTTTCTGTACTATTTACAGCTTCACAGAATGTGTGTAAAGTGCACCTTACCTGACAGCAGTTGTAGACGCTGTACACTGGCACTGAGAGGAACTTGCAGGGCCTTCAGTCTCCGCTTGAGAGTTCAAAGAATAATGGCGGCATGAACTGGAGCTTAAACGAATGAACTAACCAATCCTGGAGCTTCTGTCAGAGAAGAGCTGGGATTGGTTTGAGCAGGTTAATCCAGCGCTCCTTTGCAGACAGGGAGCCTGTGCCTGCAATCCACCGGGCTGTTTTAAGGAACTGAGATGGGGGGCGTGGCCAAGATGGCGACCTCATGGGACGTGTCTATCCGCCGCTCCTGCCCTTCGCCCAGGCCCAAGTCCCATAGCCCCTTCTAACCAAGCAGCATCCCGGGAAGATTCACCCCACACCTCTCGGGGGCAGCACCGACCCCCGGAAAGCTTATTCAGCCCCCAGCACCAGACGGGCGGAGCACCGGCTGTGGCAGACAGCGGAGGACGAGAGCAGCCGCGGCCTGCGGGGCCTTCGGCGGGCACGAGCTGCCACACCTGAAGCCCACGAGCAGGCGCGCTACGAGGCCCAGGCTCCGGGAGATTCCGGGAGCGAGCTGTGCGATTTGGGAGTGCCGCTGCGGGGGTTCCTGACCCGCAGAGCTGCCCGGGGCACCCTAGCAGCACATTGGAGACTGCGGTGAGTCTCGCATAGCGCGGACGCAGGATTTGCCCCCTCACTGCGGCCCAGACCAATGGCCCGCTCGGCTCTCCCTCGTTGGGGTGAGGACTTGGTCCGACTTCTTGCGGGGGGGGTCTGCCCTAAGGCAAAAGAACGATGGATTTAACCCAGATCTCTTGACTGGGGGAGAATGTCTGCATTGTCAGCATTCCGTCCATCATTTGTTTATTGTAACGCTTTTCGCCCTAAGTGGGATGGGTATTCCCAGACGTGGGACCCGTGCTCACTACGCCACTGGAGTCAAGCTATCCTGGCTGATGACGGCTGATAGCCAGAAACCGGTCCTAGGATGCTTGATTCCGGTCCAGGGAAGACATGGCTTGGCAGTTCGGGCTGGACTGTTCCCATGAGGCACAGGGTCAAGACTGATTTGCATATGGCCATGTCGGAACTGGGGTGGCGTCCATCATTTGTTTGTTGTAACGCGGGGCACCCTAGCAGCACATTGGAGACTGTGGTGAGTCTCGCATAGCGCGGACGCCGGATTTGCCCCCTCACTGCAGCCCAGACCAATGGCCCGCTCGGCTCTCCCTCGTTGGGGTGAGGACTTGGCCCGACTTCTTGCGGGGGGGGGGGGGGGGGGGTCTGCCCTAAGGCCCCCG
The DNA here is from genome assembly GCF_964204655.1 of Triturus cristatus. Taxonomy (NCBI): domain Eukaryota; kingdom Metazoa; phylum Chordata; class Amphibia; order Caudata; family Salamandridae; genus Triturus; species Triturus cristatus. Next base: position 567,207,460 of record NC_140590.1, read on the forward strand.
CCAACGACCCTGCACTGATCAGACTGCTCCTAGAGGGCCATCTGAGTAGACCACGAGGCCTATGCTGGTGCTTCTGCCCGCGCTCTGACACCCTGAGAGGCCCACACTTGGACAGCGCCCAGGTGTGGTTAGAGGCCGGGATTACACCGCCGCGAGCCCCCGCAGACTGGGTATAGCTCCATCCGCTGTGGCGCACAGAACTTCGGCGCCCGAGGAGATGGCGGCGACAGCCAAACAGCGTAAAGAAAGATCGGTGAGGGAGCTCCTGCTCAAGCCAGGGACAGAGGGCCCAGACACACCTCGCCTAAAAGGGGGTTCCCCCCCCAGAGAAGGGGCAGTCGGAGGGAGAAGGCCCAGTCACTCGCAGTATTCTTGAATCCCTGTTTGCCACACTTACCGGTGAATTCCACTCAATGAAAAAATAACTTTTGGCTGAGCTTCGAGAGCTTCGCAGGGATATAGACTCGGTGGGAGAGCGAGTGGACGATCTCGAGACCGGCGCAGCGGCCCGCGACAAAGAAATATCCCACCTCCAGCAAGAAGTTCTGTGCCTCCGAGACCAGCAGTTAGACCTCCAGGGCCATGCGGAGGATTTGGAGAACTGATCTCGGCGAAATAACATTAGAATCCGAGCGGTTCCGCAGGGCCTGGAGGGGGAAGATATCGAGGGCTTCGTGGAGGGCCTCTTCCACCACATACTAGGGGCCCCGGCAGACCAGAAGATCAAGCTCGACCGGACCCATAGGGTGGGTCTCCGGAGGCCGGCCACGGCCCCGCCACCGAACATTTTGACCTGCGTCCATAACTTTCAACTGAAGGAACAGATATTGCGCACGGCACGGGCCAATCACCCAGTGGAAGTCCATTCCTGTCGCCCCCTTCTGTTCCAGGACCTGGCGGTCTCCACATTGCAGAAGCGGCGGGAGTTCCGAACTGTCACAGAATTTCTCCGTTTCAAGGAGGTCCCCTACTCCTGGGGACATCCCTTCCAGATCATCTTTAAATGGGACGGTAAACTGAGGCAGCTACACTATCTCCAGGAAGCGACGGCCCTTCTCCGACGACGACACCAATACCACTGAGAAGACGAAGTCCCCAAGCTCCACCAATACGGCGAGCAGATGGCGACGAGTGGCAAAATCTCCTCCACACACCCGTCCCGGCCCGGATGCCATGGCGGAGTAGCGCAGAGCCGTTCTGGACTCACTAAGGACTCCCTAACAGTGGAGTGAGGTGAAGGGGTTTGATTTATAGGCTTATCCATTTCCCAGGATGCCATTGCACCTTAGTCTTGGGCCTGGAGGGGTTGGGGCGGCGGGGGGCTCCCACGGACTGTCTCACGTTCTCCCTTGGGGCTGAGTGCCCTGGACACTGGTACTTTTACCATGAAGGCGTGGATCTATCCACCTCTTCGGGACTTTCTCATGGGGTTTGCTTTGGGGTTAGGGTGGGGGGGGGGGGAAAGGTGGGGAAAGGTGGGCCTGGTGGTTCACAAATGGATACTGGGACGCCTTTTGGTCTGGCTGGTATTTGTCTACACTAACATTGATGTCCTTATTCAGCGCTGTGCTGTCTCTCCCAGCATTCTTGGTCTGGTGATGTGTGGTTGTATTGGCAGGTCTGATGTTGCTTACTCACACTGTTTCCCATGCATAGCCAAGATGTAAAAGTGGTCAATTTAAATGTGAAGGGCCTCAACAATCCGATAAAACGGCGGGCGATCCTGTCCTGTCTAGAAAACACTGGTTATCTGCTTGTTGCAGGAAACCCACCTTCTAACTAAAGATGCCCCTCGCATGAGGTCAAAAGCATTTCCCTTTCAATATTTCTCCTCTGCTGGGGTAAAAAAGGCAGGGGTGGCCATTCTCATATCTCACCGATGTAGGGGGGAGGTGAACGACAAAGTCGCAGAGATTAAGAGCAGACTCTTAGCTTATAGCATTTCTTTTGGCCACCAGAATGTGGTGGTGGGCTCTCTCTACGCACCCAACATGGGACAGGAACTATTTCTCAAGGCTGCACTCATCGACGTTATGGCTTCACAGCACCGTTTATTCCTGGTGGGGGGCGACTACAACCTAGTCACGGATGCCGCGAAGGATAGATCCCACTCCTCTTTCTCCCATAAAAGGGGAACTGTCCACTGCTGGGAAACACTGGCTGAGCGATATGGGCCTCATGGACCTCTGGAGGGCACAACATACCATGTCCGTACACTATACATTTTTCTCCCATGCACACAGATCATATGCTCGCCTAGACTACTTCCTCGGACCAACGGAGCTTCACTCCCTCGTCTGCGCGGCTGGCATAGAGCCCGCCGCCCTCTAAGACCATAATGCTACCACATTTCACATTGCACTCCCCACGAGCTATCGCTCACCCGGTAGTTGGAGGCTCCGAGAACACTTGCTACATAACAAAACTGTGACCCGGCAGATTTCCACACGCCTACAGGATTACTTTCAACTCAATGATACTGCTGATGTCACTCTTTCCACTCTATGGGAAGCCATGAAAACTGTCATCAGAGGGGAATTCATAGCTGTCTCAGCCGCAGAGAATAGGGACCGGAGAGAACTCAGGGCTACACTCGCAGCACAGGTTCAAAAGCTGGAACGGGTCCATAGTAGGACTACCGCCCCCAGGGTGTGGCGACAGCTCAAAGCCGCGAGGGCACAACTGGCCAAGCTGGACTTGGATAGAGCGGAGTATGCCACGGTTCGCCTAAAACATGCCTACTACGTGAGTGGGGATCGCACGGGTCGGCTACTCGCGAACAAGCTCAGAGCGAGACGGGAACGGACAAGGGTTGCCTCAATTAGAGTGGACGGACAAGGAGAAATCCAGTGGGACCAACTCATTGCTCAAGCCTTTAGAGAGTCTTGCGAGTCATTATACACCGCTGAACCTCCTTCGGAGCGAGATATCACTACCTACCTACAATCTATCAATATGTCCACGCTTAATGAGACCCAAATCGCATCCTTGGATGCACCCATACGCATTGAGGAGGTGATCGCGGCCATCTCTCGCCTCAAATTACTTAAATACCCGGGACCCGACGGATTCCCCGCTCTCTTCTATAAAACATTTTGTCACATCTTGGCCCCGATCCTCACACGGCTTTTTAATTCCTTTACGGGCCCTAATCCCATTCCATCCTCCATGCTTGCGGCCTCCATAGTGGTCCTGCCCAAGCCAGGTAAAGACAAACATTTATGCGGTTCCTATCGCCCGATCTCGCTGCTCAACATCGACTTCAAAATATTCATCAGCATTCTTGCCTCCCGACTGGGCCCATGCATGCTTAGTATCATAAAACCCGACCAAGCAGGGTTCATCCAAACGAGGCAATGCAGCGATAATACAAAACAAATTCTCCACCTCATAGATAAAGCACACTGTGCCCACCTAGACGCTATGCTATTAGCAATAGACGCGGAAAAAGTATTCGATCATGTGGATTGGAAGTTTCTTAGCCATACACTGTCCAAATTTGGGCTTGGGGATCGGTTCCGGGATTGGATTGGCTGCTGTTACAATAGTCCGGAAGCCACTATTAGGGTGAACGGGATAGCCTCTCGTCCATTCACGATTCAACGGGGAACTAGGCAGGGGTCCCCACCATCCCCACTGCTATTCGCACTATAAATCGAACCTCCAGCTCGAAGAATTCGAGATAATCCCACAATTCAGGAGATTCCCTTCGGGGGAGAACCCCACCCTGTCAGACTCTACGTGGATGATGTGATAGCGGCCCTCATAGATCCACGGGTGTCGTTGCCTGCCCTTATTTCCGAGCTGGATGCGTTCGGCCACCTCTCCGGCTTCCGTATGAATGCGAACAAATCCTTGATACTGAACCTCAACCTGTCTGCGAACGCTGCGAGTGTGTTTAACCCCGGAGGACGTACTATACAAGTTGGGACTCTATTCCCTACCTGGGACTCGAATTGGCTGCTACTATTCAGCAGACGACTCGGTTGAACTATGATAGATTAGTTCGCCAGGTCAAGAAAGACCTTGCGGCTTGGGGTAAGCATCCTCTCTCCTTGCTGGGTCGAATTGCGGCAGTAAAAATTTCCTTTCTGCCAAATGCTCTCTTCTTATTCCAGACCCTACCGGTCTCCCCTCCCAACGGGGTTCTCGCATCGTTGCAGCAGGATATCAACCGGTTTGTTTGGGCTGGGGCAAGGCCACGCATGGGTAGGGACCTGGGGTATTTGCGCCCGGACCAAGGAGGCCTAGAGATACCACACCTCCTGACATACTAAAGAGCGACTCAATTAAGATTCCTGGTAGAATGGTCCAGACTTGAATCGGAGAAGCGATGGCTTTTCCAGGACAGGGCTTTAGCCAGTATACGACTCTGGAAAGTCCCCTTCCTGCGGAAATCCCAACGCCCACAAGGACTTTGCGGCTCACCTTTCACCCAACTCCATCCTGGAGGCCTGGCATGTGGTGGCAACTACCAGGGATCTGACCACATTTCCTTCCCCTATGACACCGCTCTTTGGGAACAGCGATTTCACTCCGGGTACACCGGCGAACGCATTCAAAGCGTGGCAAGACTCCGGATGCACTTCTGCAGGCCACCTGGCATTATTCTGTTCGCCCAATTAAAAAACTATTACAATATTCCTGTAATCGAACGGTTCTGTTATTCGCCACTGGGTATTACAGACATCCATACATCCCCAGGTGAGCCGCCGACTTACCAAGTACGAGAAATAGCTTCTCACTCGGACAAGGGACTGATCTCCGATCTCTACGGCATGCTCCGGCCACTGGCACACTTCACACCGAGCCAGAAACTATGGCATAGGGAGCTGAGGGGCGACCTCACACCCAAAGATTGGGAGGGAATCTATTACAGGGCTAGACACACAGCATATAACGCAGCCAGCACAGAAACGGCTACGAAGATAGCGACATATTGGTATCACACCCCTGCACGTGCACATAGGTACAACCCTGCCAAGAGCCCGCAGTGCTGGAGAGGTTGTGACCAGGCCTGCATGCTTCTACACCTGTTATGGAACTGCCCTGCACTTCAGAACTATTGGACATCTATTCTTGACTCTATTGACTCTTTGTTTAACACAGAGGTCCCACGGCTACCGGTTTATGTTATCCTGGGCCCCCCTAACCCTATCACCTATCCACTCAAAAGTAGAAGGGGGCGTCAGATTGGAATGGCGCTTGGTGCAGCTCTACAAAATATACTTACACATTGGGGGTCCCCCAAAATTCCAACTCACACAGGGTGGTTGCACAGAATCTGGCACATCCTGGGGATGGAACGCATTACTGCAACCCTGAAGAACTCTACAGACTCATTCCCCAAAATCTGGGCATCGTTCATCTCACTACTGTCCACTGAATTTCATGAACTTACCCAACCGAAATACCTACGCGTCCTTCGCTTACAGGACCTTTGGACAGACACTGCCTCACACTCCACAAAATAGAGTACATCATGGACTAGCGATCAAGTCGACATCGACCACCATTACATCACCAGGCCTAGGGGAAGGGAAGAGGGGGCGGGCGGGGAAGTTGGTGGGAGTTTTTGCATTCTTTTTATTCATTTTTTCTCATTTGTTGGTTTTGTTGTGAAATTACCTAACTTCATTGCTGGGTCCGAATATCTCACTCCCGGCGACAGCATTCTTCCCCTCGATTTTGTTGTCAGGATGATACTCGTGGGTCTTACAAGATCGGCCATTGCACTTATACCCATGTATTGCTACTTTTGTTGAAATGTTGCAAATGCCAATAAATAAATTTAAACATAAAGAGCTCAGATGGGTATGGGCTGAAGTGCGCATGTTGGGCAGGCCGTCAAAGGAGAGCCGGCCAACCCGACATGCGCCCTTCGCACTTTAGGCTTTAGTTGTCCCTGATTCCCTGCTGCCAATCATCACAGGAATTGTCCACGCCCTCCCTGGCTCACACTTGCTTAGAACAGCACACGCACGGCACAACACCGCACTTTATGATAAAATGGTAAATACCATTTTATTAATTTACATTTGCTGCTGCGCTCTCAGCAGGCAGGGCGGCGCTCCTCAGTCGTAAGGGAGGAACCGCCCCTGTAAACAAATACTTCAAAGGCCACAAACAATGTCAAACAATACTGATAAGCTCCCCCTTTTCCTTATCAGCAAACCTCTGGGAACAGTCCACGCATTCAAGCAGGCCAGTCTCAGTCGTGTAGGGTTGGAGGTCTGAATGTAGAGTGCAAATGGGAAAGAGTTAGCAGTGTCAAGAAGGCAATGCAATTGGGAGGCATTATTATTTCAGGGATATTAGATAGGGCCGGCAGGTTGGTTACAGGTATGTAATTAGAAAGCTTGCTAGAGTCAAGTTTTTTTTTCTTCTAAAAGTGGAAATACCAACCCTTCTTTAGAGACAACCACCATCTGAATTGAAAAGTTGAGGATTAAGCAGGTAAATATGACAACGGGTGCAAACTGTTCATGTAGCCATGCTGGAGCTGGTTCTTAGAGGGTATCTTGAACAAAAGGAAGATGGTTTCAATCTGACTTTGAGAGGTGGCATGTAAACAGAAGGGGCAGTAGATCCATTACACTTAGCTCTCGTACCAGGTGGCCTTTTAGCAAATGCAGGTAACCCGTGACTTATCTTAAGGATCTTTTACAAAAAAGAAGATACTCAGGGCCTGACAAAGTTGGGGAGGCGGCTTTGTACCCTAATATCATCGCAATAACGAGGAAGCATTGGAGACAAACTTAAAGAGAATTCTGATGTGACACTGAGCTGCAGCAGTTTATCAGCCCAATAACACATTTTTGGTTTTTGGATGGCTTACCTGTAAACTCTAATTGAGCATCAATAGGCGTTTTTACATGTTATTGATGCTTCTTCCAAGGGAGTCCAATCTGCGATTTACCTCCTTCATTTTTGTTTTTAGTTCAGTGTTGAATCATGGAGCTACATGTGATTGTACCAAATATTTATGAAGCATGATAGAAGCTAAGATGGAAATTATAAAAGTAGAAATTAAGTCACAAAAACGGCTTTGCGTGTACCTGAGAAGTTCCTTTGTGAAGTGCCAAAAATACAAAATATGATCAGCCGCAGTATAAGAGGCAGTTTTATTCAGTCAAATAATCAATACAGATGAAAACACTTTTCTATTTTCACCAAGGAAATGTCATGGATCGGCGTTTGATTCTTTCACCCACTCTATACAAATCCTGTGCCACACTAAGAAAATTTGAAGTGAGGATTGTCAAAGGAGAGCACAGGTGAAGTCACAGGCAGGGCGAGGCAGAGAAATAGTCAATAGGACCTCATGAAATGTAGACAAATATGGAGGAACAGGGAGTCTGAGATAAGAAGAACCAAAATAAAGAAAGACAAAAATAAAAGTAACAAATAAAGTAGAGCCAGAAGAAAGCAGCCAAGATGTGCAGCCTGCAAAATATCATAATCACAATAGAAAGAGGGAGTCTACTCTAGAACCACAAATAGGGGTCACACAATAAAATGGCCAGAGAAAGCCAACAATAGAACTAAATATAAAGGGGGCACAAGGTGGGGATATTAAAGAGAGGGGCGTCCAAGAAAGAACTGCAGGGACAGATACAAAAAAGAGAGTCACAGACAACAGGAGCTCAAGACAGAGCCATGGAGGAGTCCAAAAACAGACAAAGATAGGTAAGGACCACACAGATCAAGTCGGAGAGACCCCTAGGCGAAGGAGAGGCTTCCAAGGGGAAGTAGGTCAAGACAGAACCACAGGTGAGAAGAGGCAAAAACAGATTTAAGACATTGAGCCCCATCGCAGAGCCGCAGACATCACTCCATTAAAGTGCAGCACACGGGGGAGGGAGTTCGAGATAGTGCCACGGCAGGGCGGTTTCAAGTTAAAGCCATGGATGGATATGTGGAACCGAAAAGAGGACCACTGCCAGACGAAGCCAAGATGGTGACAGTAGGAAAGAGCAGCCCAAGGAACGACATCATAAATGGGGCGGTTACAAACAAGCGGAGCCCAAGAACAGTCCAGGCCACAACAAAAGAAGCAAGATTACAGCGAAGAAAAGCAGAAGCTTAAGACCGCGCCAGAGAGCAGGGAAACCATAGTATTTATTGTAATACGGGCAACGCTGAACAGAACTAGCTGGAGAAGTCGTCAATACTGAACCATATGGGAGGGGCAGAGCAACACACAAGGGGGAAATCAAACAGATTAAGTTAGAGGTGGTGTAGCTCAAGCCACAGACAGGGAAAGACCAACAAGAACAAACACAACAAACATAAGATAAACAAACTGATGAAGGGAGCCCCTGACCGAGGCAAGGGAAGTATAAATAAAAATTACCAATCCATTCCACCAAGCGCTAAAGGCTCAAATTTTGATGGGATTACATACACAGAGGAGTCAATAATGGTACATGGACTGGGAGACAAACAGTAAAAAACATTTCTTAGGATCATGGTCAGAGAGTAGAGGTGATAAAATAGTTTTAAAAGGAAAGGCCACACGCTCAGGAAATACCCCACTGAAAACGCATAGGCCCAGGACATGAGAACAGGAAGAGTCGGCTTCCTATGCCTCACTAGCAGGAACACAGGACAATCGATCTCCATCTTCATTTCAATTTGAAACATGTAAATTGTACACAAGAAATGTGGTACTGTGTACAGTGGAATCATGACTCTTGAAAATGCACACAATAGGAATCTGCTCGCTTCATACAGCCATCTAGAGGAGGAGTAAAACATTATCTCCGACCTTCATTTCAACAGTGAGATGCCCGAGGTAAAAGGACACCATTTGCTAGAACACTGGAGCCTGCCATGTTCATGGAAAGAATGGAGCAGAACCAATTCCATACGGTGATTCAGCTCCGGATCCACTCTAGAGTGAACCCACCTGCATAAAAAGCGTTCTTTACCGAGAACATTAAACGGAATGGATAAAGAGAAAGCAACTTGGGCGGCAGAAATGACAAAAGTGCAAGAAAAGGAGGAGGGTTGTGAGTGACACTAAAGTGTAGGAGGAGGAGGGAAAGTACTGCTATGGTGAAAGTGCTTACATTTCAGCTGTTTGGTAATAGCACATAAGGTACAGTATTCAGAATACACATGAGTCAGAAGGCAAAGCTGCAATCACGCATAACACAACTGGACGCGGACACTTTAGCCAGGATATGAGCAGGTCATGGAGCCTAGAGGCAGCCCCTCTATTGGAGACATAGCCGGATCCACTCACAACAACTGGATTCCCTCATGTGCTTGGATTTCACCAGAATGTGAGCAGCTCAGGTAAGGCTAAGCGGGCAAATGAGCCAGCTCACTGCCCTATTTTTGAACCAGACAACACTGGCGATTCTGCAACTAGCTGGGCACGCGCTGCATGGAAGACAGGACGGAGAGGCCTAACCAGTGAACTGAAGCATCTTCCAGAGGAAGGCCAGGCAGTAAGCGTTCTCCTGACCACACAATGCCCATGGCAGGTAAGAGCAGGTTCAGTGTTAGTAGACCTCAAAACCCAGCAACGAATGTGACGTCTGAATTCGAGAGTTCAAGTACTGTTATACTGTGTTATGGCTTGGTCTCACTCAGGATTATATTTGCTGTAACAAAAATCAAACAGGAAAGAGCCCAAACAAGCACAAACCAGACCCAGAAGGTGTGCCGAAAAGGTGATTGGTGCTTGTTGACTACACGGTCGCTGAATATCAGCTTCATGTCCTTGCGGCTGCAGTACACCAGGAATGCTGGGATAATGTACTGGATGCCATTTCCAGCGTACGCCCCAGTGATGCCCACCAGGGATTCCAAGTCATGAGTGCAGAAAGCCACCAGGACTGGTGGCACCAAGGTGATGAGCGGGAATACTACTCTATCCACCACCCATGGGTACGTGCCCCCTTCCCGGTGGAAGAGAGTCTTCCAGTTGTTACGCAGTGTCACTGCAATGATGGGAAAGTTGGTGCTGATGGTGAAGACGGGAAAGAGCCCCAAGAAGTATCGGATGAAGGAGACGCTGATGATGTCACAGCTGGTGAAGTTGAGTGTGTACATGTCCATCAGGATATCGTTGCGGAAACAAAAGATGGCAGTGAAGGACAGAAGGCTGTAAAATGCAAGAATCAGGATGTAGTCCAGTAGCACAAGGCGTGTCAGATGCTTCTTGCTGGAGATGGGGGTGATGAGGGATGGCAAGGAGTGCTGGCACATGAAGGAATAGACGCACACCCCGAAGAGGTTCCGAACCCCTGAGAACTGGGCAATGGGAGGATGACCTTGCCCCTGTCCCTTGCTGATTCGGATGAGAGCCAGGATGATCATAATGATGAAAGCTAAAAAGAGGAAAAGTTATGTTAGCAAAGTTCAAGGCTCTACAGGGCACAACAGCTTAGTGTAACAATAGAACATAAACATATAATCTGGGGCGACAGTGTCGACATACGTTTTCTGTTGAAAGAACCAAAACTAACAATTTTAGTAAATCCACTTACATAGAACAGCTACATAGTAGATAATCAACTTAAGTGCTTTATATGAGAACCTTAAAATAGTCGCTAATCTTAGGGTAGCCTAGCCACCCATAACACAAGTTACTCATGCACTGACATGTGATCATAACACGCATACTCACAAAAACGTCAATTAAAGAATTTGAGACAAGCTTGTTCATTTGGTCAATCGCATGCACTTGGAATGCTCAGAGGTAACAATGCCGAAGAGCTTACAGTAATACCTGTGTTGTAGTATAAGTGAATGGTTCAAGGGGCTGACTATCCCACCTCTTATGTCTGTGTGAGAGATTTTAAAGGCATACTGCTTCGAAGGAGCACATAGTATGCAGTGGAGCTCTGACGACCAGCAGGGAGTCTTCCCAGCCTTTCTCTGCAGTGGGCTGCAGCGGAAAGTGAGTGAATCAAGTATGGCGCTGAACGTCACCTGTCTCAATACAGCAATCTGGATGAGTTGTCAGAAGGAGGCTCATCAATCATGTTATTAGTGAGGCAAAATCCACATCACTCATGGAACAGCAACACAGATTTACTTAGCCATTTTTCCATATACTACGATTGTCATCTAATTTGATTTTCATACATTCTGGACTGGATATTGAATTAACTGACCCACAGACGCTGAGTGATGGCTCAAACAGAGTCTTCTCTACTTCAGTGGATTGCATTTTTTACATTTTGATCTCTGAATAGCCGTAGGAAACTAGACAGGGCCAAATTTATTGTGCAACAAAGACAGCCAGTATGAGCAAGTGCCCTATGTAAGAGGAAGATCTTATTAAACTCGTGGGACTATCAGCAGAATTCAATCTGCAAGATGATTTCTAGTTATTTACAATCTGCAGCTTCCTTTAAACCCGTTACTGTAGGGGTTGAAGCGCCACTATGGAGATGGACACTAACAAAAATCGCATTTCTTGTTTCGCTCCAAATGACTGAAACTGATGTCATTCTAATGGACCTTCACGCCCGGAAGTCCGTCATCTAGAACAACAAAATGCTGCTTCCTGGAGTGAATTCTTATGGTAGGACCCTTGCCGTGGACGGCATCACTTCCTCTATACATTAACCTGCCATAGTTTACTGTGGTAAGACCGACTAGACTGGCACAACGGGAGGTCACATTTAAGACAAGAATCTGCGTTCCTGAATCTGCCCCTTACGCACCAACATGAATCTGCGTCCTGAATCTGCCCCTTATGCACAGGCATGAATCTGCGTTCCTGAATCTGTCCCTTAGGCATAGACCTGGATCTGCGTTCCTGAATCTGCCCCTGATGCACCGACATGAATCTGCGTCCTAAATCTGCCCCTTATGCACCAACATGAATCTGCGTCCTGAATCTGCCCCTTACGCACCAACATGAATCTGCGCTCCCGAATCTGCCCCTTACGCACCGACATGAATCTGCGCTCCTCAATCTGCCCCTTACGCACCGACACACATCTGTGTCCTGAATCTGCCCCTTATGCACCGACATGAATCTGCGTTCCTGAATCTGCCCCTTACGCACCAACATGAATCTGCGTCATTAATCTGCCCCTGATGCACCGACATGAATCTGCGCTCCTGAATCTGCCCCTGATGCACCAACATGAATCTGCGTTCCTGAATCTGGCCCTTACGCACAGACATGAATCTGCGCTCCTGAATCTGCCCCTGATGCACTGACATGAATCTGCGTTCCTGAATCTGCCCCTTACGCACAGACATGAATCTGCGTTCCTGAATCTGCCCCTTACGCAACGACATGAATCTGCGTTCTTGGATCCGCCCCTAATGCACCGGTATGAATCTTCGTTCTTGAATACGCCCCTTATGCATAGACCTGAATCTGCGTTCCTGAATCTGTCCCTGATGCACCAACATGAATCTGCGTCCTAAATCTGCCCCTGATGCACCGTCATGAATCTGCGCTCCTGAATCTGCCCCTGATGCACCGACTTGAATCTGCGTCCTAAATCTGCCCCTGATGCACCGACTTGAATCTGCGTCCTAAATCTGCCCCTGATGCACCGACATGAATCCGCGCTCCTGAATCTGCCCCTGATGCACCGACATGAATCCGCACTCCTGAATCTGCCCCTGATGCACCGACATGAATCCGCGCTCCTAAATCTGCCCCTGATGCACCAACATGAATCCGCGATCCTAAATCTGCCCCTGATGCACCTGACATGAATCTGCGTCCTAAATCTGCCCCGATGCACCGACTTGAATCTGCGTCCTAAATCTGCCCCTGATGCACCGACTTGAATCTGCGTCCTAAATCTGCCCCATATGCATCGACACAAATGTGCGTCCTGAATCTGCCCCTTATGCATAGACTTGAATCTGCGTTCCTGAATCTGCCCCTGATGTAACATGAATCTGCGTCCTAAATCTGCTCCTGATGCACCGACACAAATCTGCGTCCTGAATCTGCCCCTTATGCATAGACTTGAATCTGCGTTCCTGAATCTGCCCCTTATGCACCCAGCAAGGGCAACAATACATGCTACTTTTGGCAGGGCTGTCCATTTGGTGGTCCTTTTCATCTGCGTCCTAAATCTGCCCCATATGCATCGACACAAATGTGCGTCCTGAATCTGCCCCTTATGCATAGACTTGAATCTGCGTTCCTGAATCTGCCCCTTATGCACCCAGCAAGGGCAACAATACATGCTACTTTTGGCAGGGCTGTCCATTTGGTGGTCCTTTTCATTCGCGGAAACTCTTACCTCTCACAATTACAAAAGAGAAAGGGGATCCATCTACAACATTTCAAAATGGATATTTAATCAAATAAGGAGGAGGGCATTTTAGCTAAAGAAAGAACAAGAATAATTTCCCTCAACATAAAGCCGTGTACTACAAAAAAATCTAGTTGCATATTATACAAAAGGTTTCTGGGGGGGGGGGGGGGAGGGGACAAATATTTCTAAAAATCATCTGCCTTCGTTTCCAATCACGATTTGCAAAGAAAAATGTAGATAAATATATGTATGGATATGCAAACAGTACAATACAGGATAATATGGTGGGGTAGAGGACTAACATATGTTTAAAGTGTAAAATCACAAGGGCTCTTGTTGGGACTCCTGTGGCGACGTCCTTCTTTGAGTCCATTAGGACTGAGAAAGGTTCTTGGACAATTACATTTGCATCTCATGTTCAATGTACGGAACCAAGTAGATTTCCCTCCTCCACCTATCCCATAGTCACACGTGCACTCTCCAAGCACAACAAAATATGCTCCATCACACCACAACACCTGTTCAGTTCATCAACTTTTACTTGGCCGCCTATGGAAGCGACTACAACAAACGCTTCATCACAGACATCTCCCTATTCCATAGTTGTCATAAACAACAAACACAACCTACTTCACAGATTTCAATCTCCCACGGTAGACCCCATCATGAAGAACATGACCGACCCTTTCAGGGACCGTCAGTGATTTTTTTTCATCTTACATCAACAACCATCAAAACCAACCACACCAAAGAAAACACTCACTACCACGATATCTCAGTCAGGCCTTTCACACATGTCTACACACTTGTTGTCTAGACTGGTTTACAACCACATGTTCCACTCAACCCAGCATCTAATAGGCTCACATATAAAGGAGAACAAACAATAACGGAAATCACAAACATTGTAAAGCAATGGAGGGCTAAATTATGTGGGGGCAGAGACCACAGTCTTGATTCAAGGGGTGACTAAGCTACTACAAGGCTCAAATAATCTGACTCAAAGGTAAACCAGTTTCTGTAAGGAATCCCTGGATCATATATGGTACCTTTGCGTACGAAGCGAAGCCGCATGAGGTATATGTGTATGAGGTGGGCCAAAATAAAAATACAGGTAGAAAATAAATAAATTAAAAGATCCAAAACCTAGTTAGTGAAAAAGACAAATTTCAAATGTCAAAATATTAAGAAAATCCACTTAATAGGTTAAATGTAGAAAAGCATTGAAGAAAGTGCTCAATGTTATCCTGCATGTTGTATGCCAAGGTGGTAGATGCCTAGGGTTCGACTAAGTTTGCGCTTGTGATGATCACTCTCGTGGAATGCAGCAAACTGAATGGTTCGATGATTCCACGTGAAGACGGATGGAGGAGCCAGCTGAGGAGAGAAGGTAATGTCTGGTGTGGGGCTTCATTTTCTTGAATGAACCTCTTAAAGAGACTCACCGGCTCTTGATTCTTCTTTGAACCCAACACTGTGGCAAATAGAAAATAATTGGTGAAACATTTGTGTTCACCTGTGGTTGCTTTTTGACAAAGTTCCCCGTTTTTCCATACATTCAAAAAAAAGCTGGGAAACCCTGAGAAAAAGTCCTCAACTGGATCGCATGACATCAGTCCAGGGTTTCCACTAGGCCTTGGCGGTGAACTCCGCACCGCTCGCGGAGTTTGCAGAGTTTTCCACACCTTGCGTTACGCTGAGCTCGTATTCGTCAACATCAAGTTGGCGAGCGCGGATGAGGAAAATAAACCTCCCAGCGAGATTTTTTCTCGTTCGCGATCGTCAACATCAAGTTGGCGAGCGTGGAAAATCAACCTCCCGGTCAGGTTTCTCATTGCGAGTGGTCGCGTATGCTCGCGACCGCTCGCGTTTTGAAACTGCTTGTTCGCGTTGAGAAAGCTGCTGCTCGAGTCAAAATGTTCTCGAACGGCAGAAAAGGAAAGCTTGCGCTGAGTCGATCATACTCCGCCGCAGGCGGAGCTCCGTGTAGTGCAGGAGAGTTTTTTTTGCACTTCGCGGAATTGCGCGTAGCACAACTCCGCGACCTACACCTAGGGTTAGTTTCCACTGCAAGTGGCTTTCGGGTCCATAAACAAAGTGCCAATCCAAACTGGTAAATCAATTTTCCAAAGCAGGCAACACCTTCCCTGGGTCTTTAGGACCTTTTCAAAGCTGCAAGCAGGAGTAATATCTAGTTGTATTCTGTCCACTGAAAAGTCTTCCACATAAACAGTTATTTCCTTTGACTCTTGAGTTTCTGGAACATACGGAAGAAAGATCCACTGGGACAATAAGGCTTTTCTCTTAATATATGAACTCATTAAGCCTTGTGTCTTAGCAGAAGGAAAGTCCAAACACGCCTGTAGAAAACGCAAGACCAGATGTTTAAGACATAGCTGGAAACAATTTTCTCCACTTCACAAGCACAAAGGTAGGAATTCACTGGTACAGCAGCGGAATAGGAAGTCTTCTCTCCTCTTTTGAATTTAAAAGGAGTACTTTAAAGGGTTAACCAGTCAGGTTTTGATGATGAGATTCTAGTCAATCTGAAATTATCATTGTTTCCACTTCCAGTTTTTCGGGACTGTGATGCTTTTCCATAGCATGACACGAGAACAGTACCAGAGCTCTCTTGTTCCATAACAACACCCATCGTCTTTCCAGACTGCTAATAAGCTCCAATGTAAATGTCGTGGCTTGGACGGCAAGGAGGATGCTTGTCTGCTGCTCCGTTGGTACGGGGAGAAAACCGATGATCCCAAGAGACCCGTAACCAGGCACGAGGCCCAAGAACACCAACGTGTGGCGGAATGGTGACCGCAATCGGGAACACAGATGTCGAGGCGTCTGCAGCTAGATGAGAGCGGATAATTGCAAAAGTCCGAACCGGGCTCCAAGTGAGAGGAAGGAGGTAATGGCGGCCAAACGAAACCGAAACCCATGAGGCTCTGAACCTGCGCCGCAGCACAGTTGCTACCACCGCCAGACCCCGCTTGTTCAACTTGCCTCATCTTGCCTAATCTGCCTGCTGCCCGCTGCTGCTGTCTGTCGATTCCGGCCACTGTCTGCAGTTGTGGTGGTTAGAGGGTAGCACCGAGCAGCGGCTAACTGTGGAAGGGGCAGCAATGGAGTCTCATTAGAGAGCGGAGAGCATTATGTAGAGCGAAGAGCTGGAAGGACAGGACACTGGGGGTATGCGCTGCATACACATATGAGGATTGCGGCGAGAACGGGGATAAGGAGAATCACCCCACCCCCAACAACAAGGAGCTCGGAGAAGACTAAGGGGAAATGGCGGACTGCAGATAAGAGCGAAACTGAAACCTACCACCGCTGCAACAGCACCACCGCTGCCATTTTAGCCGGAGAGCAGAGAGCCAGGGAGAGGAGCGCAGTGGTCATGATAGGAAACAGCAACCCAAGTGGGGGTAAGCGCCGAGTTTTGCCCGACAGCAGCCCCGCAATCGATCACCGTGGCACTCATCCGCAGGCACAGAACAACGAGTCTAAGGCGGAGGACCGAGGCGAAAGCTGTGACGACAGGAAGAGTGGGGGAAGCACCGAGTCTGCCCAACAGCTCCGATTCTGCCCGTCTGCCCGACAGCAGCCCTGCAATCGCTCTTCAAGGCACTCACCCTCAAGCGGAGCACAGTGGGTCTAAGGCGGGGACGGAGGCAAGACTGGGACTGAGACGACAGTGCGACGGTGCATCTCTCAACGCGATTTGTAAAAGGCAAATTGGAGCAGAGTAACAAAAGTGGAGAGCGGCGCCACACTCAGCACAAGTTATACTGCTGACAAGGAAGAGCTCTGGAACTCCATTTACAGGACTTACGAGCTGTTGTGATCTGAAGGTTTTTCTCTTGTGGAACAGGATAAGGTACACAAGTACACAAACAAACATACACATTGAGGTGTAGGTACACAGCGCACTGTGGATCCACCACAACAACAAGGAATAGTGCCAGGAGCGAAACTGAAATCAAGCGCCCCCGCTGCCATTGAAGCTAGGTGTGGAGATCGGTGGACTGGCAGGAAAGAGGAGACAGCTACCCGAGCGAGATAAGCACCGCAGTTAAACCAGGGGAGGTCAAATCTGACTGGGCCCTACGAGACGCTGTGGGAGGAATAACATACTCATCAAGATGCTCACCTGCAAACAGGTACACACAGCGGGACTGCCAGAGGTGAGCTGGGAAAAGTGGCAGGTGGGGGAGGCACAGACCCACAGAGCGACAGGGCAACAAGAGGAGCGGTCGTGGCAGCCGGCATAAGAGAGAGGGGCAAGTGGGACTGCTAGCAGGCACGGGAAGGAGTAGCGTCAGGGGTGCAGAGTAAAAGCGCCCAGAGTGTAAAGCCGGGCAGAAGCCTGACACTATCCAGGGCCTCCGCCATACAAACCATCAGCAACTGCATAATCGCTCCCAGAGGAGGACTGGCCAAAGAGAGAGCCGGGGGCCAGATCAAGAAGGGTGAAATGTGGGCCACCAAGCAGGAAAAATCAGAGGAAGACAAGAAACCACGCTAGGGAGACAACCGGGCGCAGAGCAAGTTCCCGGTACGACCAGGCAAGAGGGAGAGACCCAGTAGGCCCAATAGAACAAGGCCAGACACCCTAGCACAGCAAGAGAAACAGACAAGCCAACGGTGGAGCCTAAACAGCCCCAACAGACACAGGGGAAGACAGCTCGAGATCACAGACCCCTGGACGTAGAGCCAAGGAGAAAAGGGAGATTTGAACTACACCAGGAGAAGAGAGGGCTAGCAAACATGACGGGAGCGAGGCAAGACTTCAGCAACAGCTTAAAAAAAGACAAGGGCGAACCCACAATAACCGACTCACCTATCAAGCAGAAACCAGACATCAATGGCACACTAGAGATGGTCCTAAAAAAGCTGGCGGATATTCATGATCTGGCCAAGACCACAAAGCAGAACACAGACGCAATACAGCTGGAGTTAGCAGCCGTCAGGGCAGACATGCACACAGCTAACAACAGACTAACCGCAGCGGAGCAAAGAATAAGCGATATTGAAGATGCGGACCTGCAAGTAAACAAAGAACTAAAAATCCTAACAAAAGTCACAGCAACACTCCAGAAGCAAACTGCAGAGTTGGAAGATCGAAACAGGCGGGGGAACATTAGAATCCTAGGAGTCCTATAGGGGGCAGAAGATAAATCGGGCTCATGCTTGGCCTTCCTCGAAGATATGATCCCAAAAATTACAAACCTAAAATTCGACCATCCTTTCGAGCTGGATAGAGCTTATAGAGTCCCCACCTTCAGATCCACAACAAGGAGCGCGGCTCGCCCAATAATCTGCAAACCGTTGAGAACAGAACACACAGAAGCCATTTTCAACTTCGCGCGGAAAAACCACCAGATCACATGGAATGGGCAGAAGATCATCTTCACGCAGGATTACTCCAAGCCCACGGTGGACACAACTATATCTAAATCACTATCTACCTCAACTAACACTCCCTAACTACCTCAACGATGCCGCAAGCGTCACAAAATTACACAATGTACTCATACAGTCTTACCGAAGGTCCTGTAGCCCATGCACAACCGAGCACATCCTTTCTACGGGACATAACCGAACATTCACCTCAAACCCGTCAATCAATAACCGACAGCTGCGGGAGACTCTCAACTCCTGACCCGTGACTTAGCAAAAGGGGGAGCACTTCCTGAGCACTGTGCGGGTGAACAATGTCTCAACTCTGCGCAATTGCCCCACATCCACAGATCACGGCTTCAACATCATCTACCTCGCTAGAGGCCTCTGAAAACTACCTTGACGTGACCGTCAAAACAGACACTCGAAGAAGAGCAAGCAGCACAATCGACACACTTGTTTTCCCCGCACGGAATCGGAGACAATCATCATATCCTTTTTACCTACTTTGACACAAGGGAAATGTAGGAGGGGGAGACACTAACACCGACTTTACACGGCAAAGAGACTCTAAGGATGCACTCTTGGGATAAGAGAAACACAGAACTAATAACCAACAACTCCCAGTCAGACGGGACGGGGACCCCGTCGTCGCACGTTCAGCATACGATGTTTCTAAGTAGGGTGGGAGGGAGGGCAGGGGGTGGGGGGGGAGCACTAAACTCTTTGTTTTCTTTTGTCGCTGTCTTCTTTTCTATTTCACTTCTTTACTCTCACATCTCTTGACAAGAAGGTTCAATCTGACCCGCATAATGCTTAGAAGAGAGAGACCTAACACTCGGGCTTGCACAAGGCAGACACCCGACCTACATCATGTAGCTGGGACGTATGGGAGGGGTGGGGGGGAACTACAACAATTGAGAGCTGGGGACGCAGATTAGGCTTACCAGACATGACTCACCCTAGATAATGGCCCCCACCAACAATCTCAACCTGGCTTCTGATCTAAAGATAGTATTCCTCAATGTCAAGGGCTCAACCACCCCATTAAACGCAAGAAGATACTAGACTACCTTGCTAAAACTAAGGGCGATGTGGTCCTGCTACAAGAAACCAAACTGTCCCGGGATGTCAGACTAGTAAAAGGTAACTGGATCTCACAGGTGGCGTGCTCACCGGCAGAAGGGAAGAAGCGTGGGGTAATTACACTGATATCTAAAAACTCCAACCGAACCATAGAATCACAGTGCCACGACGAAGTAGGAAGACTATTGATAACACACCTGAGAAGAAGGGGAGGAGCTTATTCACGTAGCTAACATATACGGCCCAAACATAGGACGACCCCGCCTTCTGGGAAGGGGTATCGCACAAACTCGATAGCCTCCCACAGGACGACCTTACGGTGGTGGCTGTGGACTTTAACATGCCTCTGGACCACATATCGGATAGACAATCACCCTGCCAATACCAACCCACAAGCGCACACACTACACTAAAGAACATCTGCTCCAAATTCAACCTCAAGGACCCATGGCGGCTCCAGCACCCGGACACTAGGGCCTACACTTTCTACTCTAATCCACACAACTCGTACAACAGGATAGATTACATATTAATCACAGGCCCACACACACACCTTATAGAACATTCTGATATAGCACCTAGGCTAGTGTCAGACCATTCATGCATCAGCCTAAAGCTGAGCGGATGCCACAACGAAGACCTCTCCCGGAGGTGGCGTTTTAACAGTGACGTCTTAGCTACCCCCGGAAACAAAAAAACGATTGGGTAGGCCATAAGAAAATACCTCAGACACAATGATACACCGGAGACTAGCCCCACTACTTTATGGGAAGCACTCAAGGCTACAGTCAGAGGCACAATAATCAAAATTAAATCCAAAATAAACAAACTTACAGCTGGCCCAGCGCCAGCAGGACATCAAAAGCCTAGAAACGGCCCATGCCAGGACCACTCGCGATACTAGAATCCTAACGGACCTAACCAGAAAAAAATATGAATACAATAAAATCTTGAGTGAGTGGGTTAACAAATACAAGGTCATTAACCTCTGCGAAGCTAATAGGGCAGGGAAGCTTCTAGCCTCCTACCTAAAACACAAACGTAACCAATTTACCATCTCATCCATCATAGACCCACAGAATAAAACCCACAAAAAGACACAAAGACATACTAAAGACCTTTCAAGAGTTTTATCAGGGACTCTATAATAACGACCGGATCCTAGATCTGGAGGCGTGCACAAAATACCTCAACAGACTCGGCCTCCCACAGCTAACCAGTATAGAATCACAGAGACTAGGGCAAGAAATTAATACTGACGAGATTGAAATGGCGGTCAAGACTATGAAGGATAACAGCCACCTTTTACAAGTCCTTTCTTGAGCAACCGAAACCTACCATGAAGAGGGTGTTGAATCACTATGCGGAGAATGGGTTGGTATCACACTCCATGTCCGAAGCAAGCATAATTGTCATCCCAAAGGAGGGTAAGGATCAACTGCTACCCAAGAACTACACCTGCAAAATATACGCAAAAATCCTAGCAACAAGACTAAATCCCGTCCTAACCAATCTAATAAGCAACTCACAAGTAGGTTTTCTAAGGACCCGAATGTCTAACGACAATACCAGACTCCTCTGCCACATACTAGAACACATAGCAAAAATAACGGAGCCAGCTGTGGCTATCACCCTTGATGCCGAGAAGGCCTTCGATAGAGTTTCATGGACCTTCCTGGAGCAATGCATGCAATCCTTCAACTTAGGGAAAGGTTACATACCGAAGGTGATGGCATTGTATGGGGACCCAAGAGCACGTATTGTCAGTAATGGGTCACTCTCCGAACCACTTACGCTACAACGCGGCATGAGACAGGGCTGCCCACTGTCCCCCTCACTCTTTCTGCTAGCATTGGAGCCCCTGATCATCGATATCAAGGCAAACGCGAGAATAAAGGGGATCAACATTAATGGCGTGGAAATAAAACTGTCCGCTTACCCGGATGACATTCTTATTGCAACGGAGCAACCAAAGACCTCAATTGAGGCCCTGACAGACACCATAGAGATATACTCAGGACACTCAGTATATAAGCTCAACATGGACAAATCAGAATGCAAACCCCTCAAGATCCACCGCACTAGGGACACCCTGGGGGATTCGGGTCTGGCCTGGCAAACAGGGTTCATCAAATATCTAGGTATTCACTTTGGTAACGACCTCATGAGCACACTAGGCCACAATGAGAAACTATTGCTAGAAAAAATAAAGAAACTCTTCGAGGCCTGGTCCCCCAAATGTATAACCTGGTGGGGTAGAATAGAAAAGATCAAGATGATGATCACCCCAATGGTCAACTACCTGATGAGCATGCTCCCACTACTACTCACAGAAGACTTCCACCGAAAAGTAGATAACATGATCACTAAATTTCTATGGCGTGGAAAGAAAGCAAGTATCAAAAAACTAAGGCTGGATAAAAAAACTGGGAGGGTAAATCTAGCAGACTTTAGAACCTTTCAACCCGCATTCCTAGCAAAACAAGGACCCTGCTGGATGTCACCCCCAATGGCAATTGGTTGAGAGAGCCGTACTAAAAAATCTAACCCCAATGGTGCTGCTAACAGCTAACAAACACACTCACGCCGCCAGCTCCATTTTTAAAAACACAAAAATTGCCATACTAAGAATAGATAAGAAAATGGAGAACAGCGTAAGGGACTCGAAGCTGGAGTCTCTCTGGGCCAATAGCAAGATCAAATACAAGGGAAAATGCCTAGCCCTTGACACATGGATAGAGAAAGGCATCTCCTACCCAGCCAAACTAGAGGAAGGGGGCTACCCCATCACGTTTGCCATACTGAAAGCTAGACATAACCTACCTGACATTGAGTTCTACAACTTCCTGAAAATCAAAACAGCCTTAGCCAAAGCCAAACTATCGCCTGCCAACCCGTCAATCATACAGTATATGGCGAAAATCAACAGACTAGGCCATCAGGTATCACACCTCTACAAACCTGCTATGCCCAAACTCCACCAAACTTAACGATAAGTCAACTAACTACTGGGTAAAACAAGGCAAAATCTCACTTGATGAGCAACAGCTGGCTATGTTTTGGACTTCTCCCTCATGTAATAAAATCTCCCCGGTACTATCACAAACAAAGTTCTGGCTACTCCACAAGGCTCTCTGGACCCCTGATCGATTATTCTCACTAGACCTCAGGGAAGACTATCTATGCTGGAACTGTGGAAAGGAGAAGGGGGATCTAGCACATCTTACCTATTACAGGCCAACACTCAAAAACGTTCTGGGAGAAAATCTTTGATTTTATAAATAAAGCACTGGGGTGCACACTAACACCCGAATTTTCCTCTCTCACCACCGCATTCATGACCACAGAGCTAAGTTCACTGCATGACAGAGACCTACTAGACCTCCTACTGACGGTGTCAGTGAAACTGGTCCTGTCCAACTGGAAGGACACAACTAAGACCTCATACAAAGGCTGGGTCCACTGGGTGACGTACCTCTGAGGCGCGGATAGCATTGCCCTACAAAACTCACCCTGGAGATCAGCAACCAGGGGGATGTGGAAGTCAATCGACACGTATCTAGACTCCTACAAACCCCCGTGAAGCCACTCCGTCTCCCCAGCACCCACTCCCTCCAACGGGGTGTCGGCTTTGACACAGGGCTATAAACTCAAATTAGCCTCACCTCTATGGAACCTCTCTTGTATCCTCTCTTCACCCTTTCTTTCCTATTCTCTCTCTTTCTATCATCCTTTGCCTAATTTCCCAGCAAGTCAATGTAGAGAGGATTCGCTAAACATGTATGGAACTTTTACTCCCCTTTCCTGGCTATTGTGTATGTGGTGTTCTTAAATAGCAGAAGGCTGGCCGAGCTGCCAAGAGGTGTGATCCCAAACAGAAATGTGTAGGTCTTTGGTAAGGAAATAATTTGACCTCAGGCAAAACATGCCATAACTCATAAGTGCTATATGCATTTTCCAAAGGAAATCTGATCCTTTTAGCCACCTCCTCTGTAATGCAAATTCTGTAATGAAAGTTATTCGGGTTAAATGTTAAAAACTAAATGTCATAAAGCTATAAGATGCACCTGCAGGACAACAACTTGAAAATGTAAAATTCTAAATCACTCTTTAAGATTAACTTAGTTAAAGCATTTTCTTCACTTTGTGCTTCAGGACTCCTATGCATTGGTAGTGCCATACATGAGTGACAGATAAAGCAAGTAGAAAAATAAAAACACCTATACTTGTAAACAGAGTGCATGTGGCTTGTCTCCATTGAAGAGCTTTCAGCCACCGCAAAGGTCGAAATACCAGGAACACAGAGCAAAAGAATGGTGGGAATCACAGCAAAAAGATGGTTTTCCTAACAACACTTAAACATTTCACTTGACCCACTTTATTTCCCTTCTGCCTGGTGCACCAATGGCCTAAAAGACATCAGTGACCTTGTTAAATATGGAATTGGGTTAATAGTTGTGAAGGATATGAGTTCTGTGAACGTAATAGGTACACAATTGGCTTTTCACTGGAACCACTTACACCATTGTAGCACTTGACTCTTAGGGTAGCGAAGCAGAGCAGTCCAAGGACTACTCAGGGGAGGTGGTGTGGTCTATCAATCCCAAGATGCTGGCACACAACCACAACACCCAATAAATTACTGTCCAGCCAGTGCTTTTTCCTTTAAAAAGGAAAAGTACATTTATAACACATGCACCATTAAATACTACACATTAAATACAAAATTTAATTAAGGCAGATGAAAATGCCTTTCATGACATCCTCATATCACATTTCACCCCAGTGGGTCCTGAACCCCATAATGACAATGCCCCCCACCTATACCAGATGCAACATCACATTAAAAGTGAGTCTCATAAGACATAAAGAAGGCCTACTGGCTTTTTCAAGGGGTCACCACATTAATACATTTAAGGCAGGCCTACTGGCTGTGTCTGACAGCCAGTCTCCCAGATCTGAGGGGGCATCACCTGGTGTCTGCACTTTCTGCTGGAGGAGCTAAGGGTTTGCCTGATGGACTCAGGGCCCTTCCTGCCTGCTGAGAGAGTGAAGAAGCATGCCTGTCCCAGGAGGATGAGAGACTGTGCACTGGCAGTAAAGCTGTGTTGTTCCATTTGTGAGGAGCACCCAGAGAATGCTGATTAAAGGAGTGCCTCTCTGATAAACTCTACTTAGGTAACAACCCTTGTTATGTTCCATAGAGGTACCCTAATATAGGCTCATCTAACCCATCCCCTATAGTGTCCCTACTATTACACTACATAACTATTCTTAGTACTGACCTTTTACCTAGTTACGGTAATGTCCAAGGATGACATGGGGTTTTCTCCGAAAACCTTAACTCCATACATTATGCACGAGGATTCTTGGAATCACAGCAGGCCTACCATCTCCTCCATAAAAACTATGTATAAGGGTCATTCCTTCCGTCATCCCTGTCCGACATGACACATCAAGGTATATCCCCAGGGGGTACCAATTTGGATATATATACGTCATCTCTTGCTGAGATAGAAAGAGGAGAAAAGGACTTCCATGTCGACACAGTGACGCGAGAAGCTGAGGCACCTGCTCGCAGTGGTCTGACATCCAGTGCTTAATTTGTAAAATATTAAGTGCCAGAGCTCTAACCAGGAGGCCACTGCAGCTTGCACCACCCATCGCCCCGGTCACCGCTGCCAAAACAACTTCTAACCATCTCTTGCATATGTTAATGCAACAGTTCATATTATTCCAGGTCCCCAAAGCTAAAGAAATGGCTGGGGAGGCAGGTATTAATAATTTTGTTTATGTACATTGTTTTCCTAAACAACTGTTATACTGCTCATCTCTAAATTACATGAGCAACGCCACCTTGTGGCAGACTGCCCTAATTGTGGTGTTGACAATTAGGTGCCGGTGCCGAGCACCGGAAACCAATTAAGTGCCAGTGCTCAGCACCGGAAAACTCTGGCTCAAATTAAGCACTGCTGACATCACTTGCGGGGTGTCCATCTCAAGACCAAGACGGGGTCCCACAGTCTCTCACTTCAGGTAATAGGGTTGATGGTAGAAATCTACCATCCTTTTATTCTGTTAGTGCTCATTATCATTTATATCTATTACTGTCTAATGGTTGTTTCAGCACACCTATTTTACACTACAATGACGCTGGTTCAATAAATGCTTATTGAGAAACGTCCCCACCGTTTATTCTGTGTAGCTCTCTCAGACAAAGTGAGCACAAATGACTGAGCGACTAGTAGCACTGTTTCCACGATTCTGAGGGATCAGTGTTGTCATGTTCGATAGATGTCAAGAACTATTCTCTCCTTGGTAAGAGGGGTTTCTAGTGGCACTGTGAGCTAGCTGGTATACAGGCTGACATAGCTGGTAGGGGTGTCCAGAATCAGTCTGACTCCAATGCTACAGTATATGTTGTCTAAACGTGCAGATCCTATATAGGTTTATAGGAACTACACAACATGTCGCCCAGTGTTAGTTTGGTACTTATTTAACAGTCAAATCTGAGTAATTCGGTCGTGCTATTTTCAGAGACCCCTGCTCACGTTTCCCCAGAGACGTCTGAGTGGGAAGGGAATTATCTGCCACAGCTGAGTAGGCAAAATTCCTATTTATTGGCTGTAGGTTTATCAAGCTTTAAGGACACACAGTTCCTACTGTGCATAAAACCTTCTCAGTTTCCTTGAAACTCTTCCTTGAAAAATTCTTTACATTTTCAACAATGACAGAAGACGACGCTGTGCCAGCACAGAGCGTTTTAGTACAGGAAGAAGGGGAAATTAAAATTTCAGAAAATGTTAGAAATGCACTTACTCAAAAGCTAACAGACTACGGAGCCACAGCCAGGGGTGGGACAGTAACCTTCGTGATCGAGGCTCACGAATCATGTAGAACGGAGGTATTCTATTCATGGGTTAAATTCCCACAAGCAGATACACAATCAAATACATTTCATTCTTACACTGCAGATGAGACATTAGAGGAATACAGTCCGTATGAGGACATTGTAATTAAACTCACCTACCAGGAGCACATAAACTGGGTTAAAGGCGCCCTCCCCCATACAAGAAACAAAGTGAAACTAGGTCCGCTAGGAAGAGACAGGGCCACTTGTCCTGTCCTTGCATGTTACACACCGCATCAGGAAATTGATACAACGCCAGTAGCAGACTTACGTCCACTTCACAAAGAAATAATAAAACTTTACACCTGACAGTGAGATGAGAACACTCGCACTTCAGCCAACAAGAGCTACACAGACAAATCAAGTTCAGAGTTCAACTACTAAAATTACTCTACAAACGCTATACGCAGTTATGGGTAGAATGCCCACTAAACTTGAGCAAATGCCATTCTGGATAGCTCACAAAATAACACAGCTAGAGGCAGTATTTCCACACACAAGCCTTCAAGAAAAACATAGAATGCTAACAATCTGCTTACCAATGGGGATAGCTCCCCAGATAGAGGATTTTACCACTTGGGGTACAGTTTTCGCTGCCAAATATACCGGAACTCTTGGTATCCCCTCATTAGCAGTAATACCAGGCGCATTAAGACAAATACAAACTGAGTATGGAGCAGAACCTGCTCTGAACTTAGGGATACATTAATAGGTCATTTTGCCTAAGTAGCAGCCATAATATTAGCAAATATAAAAGGGGAGACAGCAGCAGTGGCTATACGCCAACGCCTGAGGGATTTCACTCCTTTACAACAGGAACGTGAATCACCTAAAATTATCACAAACACCTATGCTGCTGATTTAGGTAGAGATAGTTTGGGAGCTAGAGCAACAAAACCTCAACTCATGGGTGGTCCTGAAAAGGATAACACAAAGCAAGCACCAGATTCTTCTAAGAAGAAATAGGATAATAACCATATAAACCAAAGGAGGTACAATCTCAGGAATAGAGATAACATTAAAAAACAGGGATAGGTATCAGGATACTGATACATGTTCCTCTTGTAATTTTCAGTTGCCGCTTATTTTCGGGAGAGCGTTTCTCCGTTCTTAGAAGCAACAAGAATCCTGCACAAGATTACGGGAGTTGCAGAGTAGAGAAGGGGTTTCCTGATGTTTCTCTGCTCCGTTGGCACTCCGCTTCGTTTTCAGTCGGCTGACTAAATTCTTCTGAACCGTTCCTGTCTGTGCAGTCAACTCATGTGAAGCCGATAAGTAACTAAATTCCAGCAACAGCGCTACGCTCAAGTAAGCTATCTTATATATTGGGAATTCCGTAGCAGCTTCTGAGTGACTATCGCTTCACTAACAGAGTGCTAACTTCTACTGCATTCTTGGATTTCAACAACTACTTACCTCCCTTGCGTTTCTCCTTTCTTTTCCTTCCCTGTTGTTCCGCCCCCTATTCCTATTGCGCACACCAGTTTTACTAAGGAATTGTACCAAGCTTTTGTGAGTGTAACACTTCCAACGCTTCTCCATCCAATTGATCTTCAAGACGCTGCAAGGAGAATAGACTATATTTGTATACTACTGTATAAATGTTATGGAGAGTTTCCAGTCATGCTGAAGTAAGCTTAGACCCAGAAGTAGTTTGTAAAGAAGAGAAACAAGACACTAACTCAAACAGGTAGAGAATATCAGAGTAAATTCATTTAGCACTGTGTAGTTTAAGGATAGGAGATGAACCTGTTGTAAATCTTGTTTTTTCCCCTCCCTTTGTGCATTATGTCATATCTACCTGAGAGAGTAACGTACATAAGAGACTGTACATCATGAAGAGAAGCTAGACTCCTGCTTTAGCTGGTAGGGAAGGACTGAGTAGAATAGTATTAGGGAAGAACAGGCAGTGTAGGAGGTAACCTTAATTCTGTCTCATCCTCTCTGTGCATTAGGTCCTCTCCTATCCAGGAACCGTACATTAAAGAGAAGAAGGAGGCTTCCTAGGAGATTGAGAGAGAACCGGCAAGGTTGGAGTTGTTTCTTCTCTGTCCCATTCCCCTTTCCCCCTTCCTGGTGTAACTGTAGGAACAAATTCAATTACAGTGGCACTGGCTAGCGGGCATTGGGACCATTCAGCCGTTCTGCTTCTGTGAAGATCAGGTACTTGACACAGGGCCTGTAATGGTTCAGTTGCTAACTTATCCTGCCACTTGAAAGGTTCCCCAACTGCCGTGATTAGTCCGCTATTCAAGTTACTTTCAAATGAGAGTTACTTGATGCTGAATGATCAAGGTTGTAGTGGTTCCCAGGCATCGCATATCTTGTCACTCTAGACTCCAGGGTTACTTGCTGTATGCAAGTATTGTTTCCACTAACACACACAATCAGCAAGGCGCCATTATGGCCTTCATTGAATGTTTACTTTATACAGTTTGATACTCTGAGCCGAATGAAAGTCATGCTTTTATAGCAAACCGTGCCCTTAACCTCTGCCCGGGAAACTTATGATCGCCAGGTTGCAAGGTCTTCGGCTGAGATACAGGTACTGATACGAACAAACTGCCCTTTCCATTTCACAGAAATGGTACAACGTATCTTTAACATATCTGATACAACGGCTATTGTCCACCTATTTAAGACCATAGGTTCTGGACTGTTAAGCACCTTTCAGACAATCCTCTGAGTTGTTCCCAACTTTATTCACTCTGTATTCGGAAGCATTATTGAAGGGTTTCCGCTGATCCTGTTTCTAACAGCAGGTATCCTGATTGTCCTATTTCTGCTACGCAATGGACGTCCCAGTCACCAAGGAGATGGAACGCACACTCTTGGAGCACCGATACCGTGATCGCATGGTAATCCATCTGGGCACACCTACTCTTTGAGAACTGAGCGAGTCTTGGTTCTTTTCATTTAGACCAGTCTGGATCTACTGTATTCTGCCTGTCCTCCGATGCCTGTTCTACGGACAAGAATGCGTGTTGGATCTCTGTCTAACACTTCCAACAATTGTGCCACCGGACGTTGATGCTTTCCTTGACCCGATAACGGCCCATGTTCTGCAGTGTCCTCAGCGTATTCCAATGTTGATTGCTGCATTCTTAGAACCACCACGGGATGCTTCAGCTCCTGTTGGGAAGGATACTGGCTCCTCAACATGGCCTCGGATGACACTAGTACATCTCCAGCAACGGCTGTGGTGAATACAGAGAAACACCTGTGCTCGATTGACCTGATCTGCGAGGTGTTGCAGGGACTGTCGTCTGCGATTGCAGGCAACAGTGATTTTGCGTCTCCCAGCAATGGACACAAACATTTGGCTCATCGTGTGCTGGGAAAATTCTGCCTTTTTCAAAACAACCAAATTTGGATTTTTAAACAAGACACTTTGTCTAAACTACATGGCTTTCAGTCTCCCATTGTTCGGACAATATATATGCAAACGTATTTAGTACAGGCTTTTAACGCATGCACTATTTTTCTTTTTAAGATTCTTTAGAACTTTTACTTTTTAAGTATTATTTTTATAGACTTGCGTACCACGTTTTAGCAGTACGTAGAATATTTAATATGATGTCCAGTCGGATGAGGAGTGGGTGTTATGCTCCATATAGGTACCCTAATATATGCTCAGGTAGTCACCTAACCCTTCACCTATATTCTCCCTACCATTACTCTACATAACAATTCTTATTACTGACCTTTTACCTAGTTATGGTACTGTCCAAAGATGACATGGGGTGTTTCTCCGAAAAAGCTTAAGCCTCATTCATTATGCATGATGATTCTTGGAATCACAGCAGACGGCAGGCCTACCATCTTCTGCATAAAAACTATGTATGAGGGTCATTCCTTTTGTCATCCCAGTCCAACATGACACAGCAAGGTATATCCCCTGGGGGGTACCACTTTGGGTATATATATATATATGTCATCTCTTGCGGAGAGAGAAAGAGGAGAAAAGGACTTCCATGCCAACACACTGATGTGAGACGCTGAGGCTCCTGCACGCAGACACTCCAGCTCGCAGTGGTCTGACATCCCTTGGGGGGTGTCCAGCTCGAGTCCAGGAAGTGGTCCCACAGTTTCTCACTTCAGGTAAGGGTGTTGTCTTTATCCAAGAGGGATTATTGGCTTTACACCCTCATACATGCTAGGTACATTTAGGAACACCTAGTTAGGGACGCATCTAGGAGTACACTTTCTATTGTCATGTATATTATATACTTACCTATATTCAAAGTTTTAGCACGATGGTAGAAATCTACCATCCTTTTACTCTGTTAGTGTTTATTATCATTTATATCCGTTACTGTCTAATGGTTGTTTCAGCACACCTATTTTACACTAGAATGACGCTGGTTCACAAAATGCTTATAGAGAAACGTCCACACCGTTTATTCTGTGTATCTCTCTGAGACAAAGTGAGCACGAATGACTGAGCGACTAGTAGCACTGTTTCCACGATTCTGAGGGATCAGGGTTGTCATGTTCGATAATTGCCAAGAACTATTCTCTCCTTGGTAAGAGGGGTTTCTAGTGGCACTGTGAGCTAGCTGGTATACAGGCTGACATATCCAGTAGGTGTGTCCAGAATCAGTCTGACTCCAATCCTACAGTATATGTTGTCCAAACGTACAGATCCTATATAGGTTAATAGGAACTACACAACACCCTTAGTTGAACTGTGAAATATTTAATTTATGCTATGAGATTGAAGTACTTTCTTTTACATAAAAGATCAACTCTTGACTGAAGAAATAGCTATTGTGCCTTTTATTTGACTGCTGATTTATGAGCTGTTATTCCCTACACTATCTCCCTAAGAATCCTGTGATTGCTTGCCCATGCCAACTTGGATTTCAAGTGTGGAAAGGGTTATATACATGGCCCAGTTTATTAAATCAATGAATGACAGATCCCAGGACACCAGTGGCAAACAGCCACAACCACCATGGTTGGAGTCCAGTAGCCCTCGTATGCCCTATGGCTGCCCAAAAGCGATCTGACAAAAAAAAAAGTCAAGACAGCTGGACTCAAACTAAAAATCTTGTCTGCTGAGCAGCCCCTTGCCCCAACAAATTCCATGGCAGCTTTCCAAGACTTTGTGCTGTTCTATACATAAACTGCAATGATCTGCTCGCTGACCTTCAAGAATTGATCCTGGCCTCCTTGCAAGCCTTCCAGAATGCATATATCCACCTCATCACCAATAAGAGAAGTTCTTTTAAATTTAAAAACAATTTATTGTTTTGTAGAAAAGAAAATTCAATACATTTGGTGCTAGTGAATTTACAGCTTGGCATAGTTGCCACAGAATATATAAGAATGAGTTACATCAGTTAAGAAATTATCCATCTGGAAAAACAGAGTATCATAGTTTGCATTGTACATAAATTTGTACGAGTGGTATATATATGGTCTTTCGTTGAATCGAACCACTGTTATTTAAAGTATATGTGGCTTCGTAAACATACATTTTTAATGCTGTATAGGCGAAGATCTACCACATCACAACCACATTAAAACTACTTCCCAGTCCCTCTTTACAGACCATATCAAGCGAAAATCCTATAGTGTGTCTTCAAGTCCATGAGCATAACAACCGGATAAGCGCAAAAGCTCCATCACTCCCAGCTCTTCTCCAGAAGGTTTAAACTACAGACAGACAAAAAGGAACACAAACAACCACACAGAAGTCTACCTTCCCTGCTTAGGCCCCAATACATGAAAACAAGCTACCCTTGCACCTCAGACTGTGTGTGATGCTTCAGAAAGAACTAAGGACTACTTTGATTATTTAAAAAAACAATGCCAAGATGTGTACACATGCGCACGTTTTATGATGCTATGGTGATCTAGTGTGTTGACATTATGCGTGCTCGCATGCATCTCCATGGATGTGTGCCTATGTAGCATGATGCCACTGCTATTTTGTTCATTTTTTATTTACGGTTCCATGATGGCCACTTGGAGCAATAAGTAAAGTCAATTTAAATGTGGGCAAAGGTGCTTTTCAAAAACGGAACGGCTCAACAGCAAATGGAACTGCGGGCCCTCAAAAAAAATAATTAAGAAATGCTTCTTTAAGGACTGGAATGGGTGTGATGGCGAGGAATGGGGCGTGGACAAGGGAGTTTATGGCGGAGTGGCGGATAACACTCAAAAGACAAGACGGGAAGCAATGAACAAGATGTGGGTTGGGAGGAGATGGGAATAACACGGAGCGCATGGGGCGAGATTTAATGAGGACAGCCGAACAAACACAAGGGAGAAAGAAAACATATGCACTCTCTGCAAATGATGAAACAACAAGAAAAAAAGCAATTCTCTGAATGTCAGCATTGGAAATATACAACAATACAAGTTATCCAATCAAGTGAATGGTGAAGAAGCTATGCTGCAGAGGAGGGAGAAAACATATGAAGAGGAATGAAAGCTGTTGAATTAGAAGCAAGCATATGAGTTTGACAAGAAAGCCAACTAGTGGTAAGCAATTGGGTGGTCTACGGACCTCCAGGGGTCCGTGACACATTCCCACAGGGTCTGCAGGCAGCAGTTTTACAAGCGCTGCGAAGTTCCTTGCATAATCAGCAGTTTTCGGGCAACCATAAAAGTGTCAAGATAACTCCAGTGATTAATGTACCTGCTGGACAGAGATGGGAGTTTTGTGCAGTGGCAGCTTTGAGTCATCTAAGGTAGCGCTGAGGTTTAATGTGCCTGGGGCAATGAACATGTACCATGCATTTCAAAAAACAGTATTTTATGTGCATAGCTCAGTGGGTTACTGCTTTTGTCACAGAGATTATTTTGTTACTGTGCAGTTCCCAAGTTACAGTTGTAATCTAGCACAGTGAGCTATGACCTGCCAAGCACAGTGAGCTATGACCTGCCATCAAAGAGCTCCATGCAAACTGCATGAGACAAGTTAGACAGTTATGTTCGTTTCCCAGTCTTTCATTATCCTGATGCTGCTAAAAAGGTTTGTTTGGATACAAATACATTCTTATTATTAAAGTCAATGCTAAGCACTGTGTTATGTTCTGATTCCTGATTTTGTGCTTCTTCAGACCAAGCGCTCCTCAAAAATGCTTACCAGGACAGATGACGTGAATCCTACACCTTGTAACCCCTTTTGCCTTATGTAACATTTTCTATACACTGATTTACACATGTATGATTCAATGTCTCGGGATGTGTGGGTGTAAAGTGCTCTGACACCCTACACTGGTATGAGAGGTGCTATAAAACAAATGAAATACGTGTGACAGAGGGCTCTGGAGAGATGAGAAGCGCTGTTGGAGGGTGATAGTAAGGCAGGGTCGCAACTAGAGCCAAATTTCA
The DNA here is from genome assembly GCF_964204655.1 of Triturus cristatus. Classification (NCBI taxonomy): domain Eukaryota; kingdom Metazoa; phylum Chordata; class Amphibia; order Caudata; family Salamandridae; genus Triturus; species Triturus cristatus. Next base: position 567,241,462 of record NC_140590.1, read on the forward strand.
AGGGGGGGGGGGGGGGCGACAAAAAAGGATGGCCTCCCAAAGTCCCCTCTCTAGTGGTCAGGCTCACTCGCTGCACTCGGTATGCACCGTATGGGGACTGGTCTGACATTTGCCAGGGCTGCTTTGGGTTGAGGCTGGCATGAGCAGGAGCCTCGTAATGCGAAATGAAACCAAACAGATGCAGCACCAATCTTCTCATTAAAAATGTTTCGATTTTTGCAAATTTGTTCAGTTCAAAATACTATTGCTTGGGGTCCCCGGCTTCCAGTAGTGACTCAATCAGGGTCCTCAGGAGTCAAGTTTAGGAACCGCTGCTCTAGAAGACGTCTTTTACAGGAAAGCTACAAGTGGTGTGCAGGAAAGACCTACAGAAGAAAGTGTGACTGCCCAGCTCTGCTCTCGGGAGCGCTTTGCTAACCGGAAGCGAGAGAGATGTCTAGGCGTGGCAATCTTTTTAATTCTGTGTCCAAATAATGCAAAGTGACACGTTCTTGGCGTCCAGGCTGCGAGCGGCGGGAGCGCTGATCATCCACCTCGCCTCCCCAGGGACAGGCAGAGTGAAAAGAGCCTCATTCTCGCTTACCAATGGCCGAGGGGCTGCGCTCTCCGACGCTAGGCACGAGTAAAGCTCTATTTACAGGCTAACAGGTCCGGGGAAAGGCTATCGATCTGATCAAGATGAAGTAACCGAGGCCGGTTATCTCAAAAGCTGGGGATTCATGGGCAAGAGCTGCGCTGATGAGTCCATCTCAGCGGACGGCAAGGCCGGCCATGCCGGGGAGGGCGTTGTGCCTCGGCAGCACTGTCCCACAGTGACACCGATGACGTACGGCCACACCACCGGCTGCAAATCAGGAGGGGATGAAGGTTATTCATCTTCTTGCCAAGGGAAAGCACGGCCTCTGCTTATCTGCAGTATTACATTTTAGCTGTGGTATTTATGCCCATGAGAGAGAAGGTGTCTGATCCTTCTATCAATATCTCCGCACTGAAGTGGAACTCCCGTGCACCCCATCTCCCTGCTAATTTGAGTAGAAGATTTATTATCCCGCAAGAGGATTAAGCTATTGTACAAACCAAGGCATGGCTGCCTGTCGCCTAATATATAGGGCAGCGTCGGGAAATACTACCTGTGCTACTCCAAGAGGCCAGAATAAGAACTGCTGCTGCTGTGTTGTTCATACAGGCCGGAAAGAGGAAAAACACAGCAAGCGCTAGCCACAGAGGCCAGAGTGGATAAATACCGTCAGTGCTAGCCACAGAGGCCAGAGTGGATAAATACTGTCAGTGCTAGCCACAGAGGCCAGAGTGGATAAATACAGTCAATACTAGCCACAGAGGCCATAGTGGATAAATACTGTCAGTGCTAGCCACAGAGGCCAGAGTGGATACATACCGTCAATGCTAGCCACAGAGGCCAGAGTGGATAAATACCGTCAGTGCAAGCCACAGAGGCCAGAGTGGATAAATACTGTCAGTGCTAGCCACAGAGGCCAGAGTGGATAAATACCGTCAATACTAGCCACAGAGGCCAGAGTGGATAAATACTGTCAGTGCTAGCCACAGAGGCCAGAGTGGATACATACCGTCAATGCTAGCCACAGAGGCCAGAGTGGATAAATACTGTCAGTGCAAGCCACAGAGGCCAGAGTGGATAAATACCGTCAATGCTAGCCACAGAGGCCAGAGTGGATAAATACCGTCAATGCTAGCCACAGAGGCCAGAGTGGATAATTACCGTCAATGCTAGCCACAGAGGCCAGAGTGGATAAATACCGTCAGTGCTAGCCACAGAGGCCAGAGTGGATACATACCGTCAATGCTAGCCACAGAGGCCAGAGTGGATAAATACCGTCAGTGCTAGCCACAGAGGCCAGAGTGGATACATACCGTCAATGCTAGCCACAGAGGCCAGAGTGGATAAATACTGTCAGTGCAAGCCACAGAGGCCAGAGTGGATAAATACCGTCAATGCTAGCCACAGAGGCCAGAGTGGATAAATACCGTCAATGCTAGCCACAGAGGCCAGAGTGGATAAATACCGTCAATGCTAGCCACAGAGGCCAGAGTGGATAAATACCGTCAATGCTAGCCACAGAGGCCAGAGTGGATAAATACCGTCAATACTAGCCACAGAGGCCAGAGTGGATAAATACCGTCAATGCTAGCCACAGAGGCCAGAGTGAATAAATACCGCCAATACTAGCCACAGAGGCCAGAGTGGATAAATACCGTCAATGCTAGCCACAGAGGCCAGAGTGGATAAATACCGTCAATACTAGCCACAGAGGCCAGAGTGGATAAATACTGTCAGTGCTAGCCACAGAGGCCAGAGTGGATACATACCGTCAATGCTAGCCACAGAGGCCAGAGTGGATAAATACTGTCAGTGCAAGCCACAGAGGCCAGAGTGGATAAATACCGCCAGTGCAAGCCACAGAGGCCAGAGTGGATAAATACTGTCAGTGCTAGCCACAGAGGCCAGAGTGGATAAATACCGTCAATGCTAGCCACAGAGGCCAGAGTGGATAAATACCGTCAGTGCTAGCCACAGAGGTCAGAGTGGATAAATACTGTCAGTGCTAGCCACAGAGGCCAGAGTGGATAAATACTGTCAGTGCTAGCCACAGAGGCCAGAGTGGATACATACTGCCAGTGCAAGCCACAGAGGCCAGAGTGGATAAATACTGTCAGTGCTAGCTACAGAGGCCAGAGTGGATAAATACTGTTAGTGCTAGCCACAGAGGCCAGAGTGGAAACATACTGCCAGTGCTAGCCACAGAGGCCAGAGTGGATAAATACTATAAGCGCTAGCCACAGAGGCCAGGGTGGATAAATACTGTCAGTGCTAGCCACAGAGGCCAGAGTGGATAAATACGGTCAGAGCTAGCCACAGAGGCCAGAGTGGATACATACTGCCAGTGCAAGCCACAGAGGCCAGAGTGGATAAATACTGTCAGTGCTAGCCACAGAGGCCAGAGTGGATACATACTGCCAGTGCAAGCAACAGAGGCCAGAGTGGATAAATACTGTCAGTGCTAGCTACAGAGGCCAGAGTGGATAAATACTATCAGTGCTAGCCACAGAGGCCAGAGTGGATAAATACCGTCAATGCTAGCCACAGAGGCCAGAGTGGATAAATACCGTCAATGCTAGCCACAGAGGCCAGAGTGGATAAATACCGTCAGTGCTAGCTACAGAGGCCAGAGTGGATAAATACTGTCAGTGCTAGCCACAGAGGTCAGAGTGGATAAATACTGTCAGTGCTAGCCACAGAGGCCAGAGTGGATAAATACCGTCAATGCTAGCCACAGAGGCCATAGTGGATACATACTGCCAGTGCAAGCAACAGAGGCCAGAGTGGATAAATACTGTCAGTGCTAGCTACAGAGGCCAGGGTGGATAAATACTGTCAGTGCTAGCCACAGAGGCCAGAGTTGATAAATACTGTCAGTGCTAGCCACAGAGGCCAGAGTGGATACATACTGCCAGTGCAAGCCACAGAGGCCAGAGTGGATAAATACTGTCAGTGCTAGCCACAGAGGCCAGAGTGGATACATACTGCCAGTGCAAGCAACAGAGGCCAGAGTGGATAAATACTGTCAGTGCTAGCTACAGAGGCCAGAGTGGATAAATACTGTTAGTGCTAGCCACAGAGGCCAGAGTGGATACATACTGCCAGTGCTAGCCACAGAGGCCAGAGTGGATAAATACTATAAGCGCTAGCCACAGAGGCCAGGGTGGATAAATACCGTCAATGCTAGCTACAGAGGCCAGAGTGGATAAATACTGTCAGTGCTAGCCACAGAGGTCAGAGTGGATAAATACTGTCAGTGCTAGCCACAGAGGCCAGAGTGGATACATACTGCCAGTGCAAGCAACAGAGGCCAGAGTGGATAAATACTGTCAGTGCTAGCTACAGAGGCCAGGGTGGATAAATACTGTCAGTGCTAGCCACAGAGGCCAGAGTGGATAAATACTGTCAGTGCTAGCCACAGAGGCCAGAGTGGATACATACTGCCAGTGCAAGCCACAGAGGCCAGAGTGGATAAATACTGTCAGTGCTAGCCACAGAGGCCAGAGTGGATAAATACTGTTAGTGCTAGCCACAGAGGCCAGAGTGGATACATACTGCCAGTGCTAGCCACAGAGGCCAGAATGGATAACTACTATGAGTGCTGGTCATATAGGCCAGAGTGGATAAATACTGTCAGCACTAGCCACAGAGGCCAGAGTGGATAGCTATTGTCAGCGCTAGCCATATAGGTCAGAGTGTATAAATAAGGTCAGCGCTAGCCATATAGGCCAGAGTGGATAAATACCGTCAATGCTAGCCACAGAGGCCAGAGTGGATAAATACCGTCAATGCTAGCCACAGAGGCCAGAGTGGATAAATACCGTCAGTGCTAGCTACAGAGGCCAGAGTGGATAAATACTGTCAGTGCTAGCCACAGAGGTCAGAGTGGATAAATACTGTCAGTGCTAGCCACAGAGGCCAGAGTGGATACATACTGCCAGTGCAAGCAACAGAGGCCAGAGTGGATAAATACTGTCAGTGCTAGCTACAGAGGCCAGGGTGGATAAATACTGTCAGTGCTAGCCACAGAGGCCAGAGTGGATAAATACTGTCAGTGCTAGCCACAGAGGCCAGAGTGGATACATACTGCCAGTGCAAGCCACAGAGGCCAGAGTGGATAAATACTGTCAGTGCTAGCCACAGAGGCCAGAGTGGATACATACTGCCAGTGCAAGCAACAGAGGCCAGAGTGGATACATACTGCCAGTGCTAGCCACAGAGGCCAGAGTGGATAAATACTATAAGCGCTAGCCACAGAGGCCAGGGTGGATAAATACCGTCAATGCTAGCTACAGAGGCCAGAGTGGATAAATACTGTCAGTGCTAGCCACAGAGGTCAGAGTGGATAAATACTGTCAGTGCTAGCCACAGAGGCCAGAGTGGATACATACTGCCAGTGCAAGCAACAGAGGCCAGAGTGGATAAATACTGTCAGTGCTAGCTACAGAGGCCAGGGTGGATAAATACTGTCAGTGCTAGCCACAGAGGCCAGAGTGGATAAATACTGTCAGTGCTAGCCACAAAGGCCAGAGTGGATACATACTGCCAGTGCAAGCCACAGAGGCCAGAGTGGATAAATACTGTCAGTGCTAGCCACAGAGGCCAGAGTGGATACATACTGCCAGTGCAAGCAACAGAGGCCAGAGTGGATAAATACTGTCAGTGCTTGCTACAGAGGCCAGAGTGGATAAATACTGTTAGTGCTAGCCACAGAGGCCAGAGTGGATACATACTGCCAGTGCTAGCCACAGAGGCCAGAATGGATAACTACTATGAGTGCTGGTCATATAGGCCAGAGTGGATAAATACTGTCAGCACTAGCCACAGAGGCCAGAGTGGATAGCTATTGTCAGCGCTAGCCATATAGGTCAGAGTGTATAAATAAGGTCAGCGCTAGCCATATAGGCCAGAGTGGACAAATACTGTCAGCGCTAGCCACAGAGGACAAAGTGGATAAACAGTGTCAGCGCAAGCCATGGAGGCCAGAGTGTATAAATAAGGTCAGCGCTAGCCATATAGGCCAGAGTGGACAAATACTGTCAGCGCTAGCCACAGAGGACAAAGTGGATAAATAGTGTCAGCGCAAGCCATAGAGGCCAGAGTGGATAAATACGGTCAGCGCTAGCCATATAGATCAGAGTGGATAAATACTAGAAGCACTATACTGCCAGCACTAGCCATAGAGGCCAAAGTGGATACATACTGTATGTGCTAGCCATAGATGCTAGAGTGGACAAGAATTATCCGTGCTAGCCATAGAGGCCAGAATGGATAAATACTGTCAGAGCTAGATTTAGAGGCCAGGATCAAATACTACTATTGGCGCTAGTCATAGAGGCAGAATGGATAACTACTTTAAGAGCTAGTCATAGGGGCCAGAATGGATAAATACTGTTAGCATTAGCTATAGAGGCCAGAGTACATAGCTACTGTCAGTGCTAGCCATAGAGAACAGAGTAGATAAATCCTGTCAGCACTAGCCATAGAGTCGAGAGTAGAGAAATTCTATCAGTGCTAGCCACAGAGGACAGAGTGGATAAATACTGTCAGCGCTAGCAAGAGTCTAGAATGGATAAATACTGTAAGCGCTAGTCATAGAGGCGAGAGTGGATACATACTGTCAATACTAGCAGGGACAGAGTGGACAAATACTGTCAGAGCTAGCCTTAGAGGCCAGGACAAATAACTACTGTAAGCGATAGTCAGAGAGCCAGAATCGACAATACCTTCAGGGCTAGCCACAGAGGACAGAATAGATAACTAATGTAAGCGCCAACCATAGAGGCCAGCGTAGAAAAATACTGTCAGTGCTACCCATAGAGACAAGGACGGGTAAATACTGTCAGTGCTAGCCTTAGAGGGCAGAAAGGTTAACTATTGTAAGCGCTAGCCATAAAGGCCAGAGTGGATAAATACTGTCAGAGCTAGCCATAGAGGCTAGAATGAGGGTACGGACTATTGCCTCTGATTTTCATATAGGCCAGAATCAGGGAATACAGTCTGAGCTAACTAGAAAGGCCAGAATATGAACTGCTGCCTGTGCTATTCATATAGGACAGAGAGGATAACTACTGTCAGCACTCGCTAGCCACAGAGGTGTGAATATGCAACTGCTATCTATACAATTCACTGGGGAATGAGGGAACCAACTAATGCCTCTGCTAGTCATACAGGCCAGAATGGGGAAATACTGTATGTGATTTTCAGGTAAACCAGAATGTGGGAACTGCTGTCAATGCTATTCATATAGGCTAAAATGGGGAACTGCCTCCTGACACTACTCATAGTTATAATGAGTAAATACTGTTTGTGTTATTCACACAGGCCAGATAGGGGAAATGTAACCTTTACTTTTTATATAGGCTAGTATGGGTAACTGCTGCCTAGGGCCATTCTTATGAGCCAAGAGGAGGGAGGCAAGAGTGCCTGTGCCAATCATATAGGGCATAACGGGGAGGACTGCCTAGGTTTATTCATATAGGCCACAATGGGAAACTGTTACTTACATTCAGTAACACTATTTCTGGAGGATACTACATCTTCCCAAAGACCGCTCACCTTATTGATACCCTCCAGGCGCTTTACTGGATTCACAATCTTTTGTCCCAGTAAAAACTCCCCAGAATGGCAAGGCGGCCTCAGGCACGGCTTCACCCGTCCAGTACGTGCCAACTTCAGAATATGTGAGGGGCCAATCATCACTCTGGGCTCAGTTCCTGGCACTTTTCCCACACTTCATCAAAGTGTGCTGAACAATCGAGAGAGTATCAACAACAGTGATATTACCTTATGTGATATGTTAGCAAACCTTGGCATCTTAATAATCATGACACTAACTTGCAGAGTGCCGGCAAAGAGAAATTTACAGGAAGATATAGTGTCCATCAGAAATACCACAAGGATAGGTAGGCAACTTTTTCTTCTGATGAACACTTCTTCCTGCAGATTACTCACCTTATGAATGAGTTCCAAAGCAATAGCCTCCAAAAGATAGGATTGTGTAGTTACAATTATCCAAAGAAGTCGTGCACCAAAACTCTGGCAAAGAATGTTTCACAGAGTGCTTGACCGTTGAGGTAAAAATGCTTAGCTACAGTTTATGCCAATGACCACGTGGCCACTCAGCAGATGTCAACAACCAGAATGCCTCTGTTGAGAACAGTGGAAGCAACCATGGCCCTAGGTAGTGTGCATGGATATCAGCCTGGGAAGGTTGCAGGGGAGGGGTTTCCTGGCCAAAGCATAGCTAAGACAAGGCTATTATGGCCCTAGAATGTGAAGCAGGGATTACTAAAGGTCAAGTCAATACTATCAAAGTACATGAGTCTCTTTTCCAAGAAATTAAAAGCTACTTTCTGAAACCAGTAAATTCTAAGATGACACGTGTTTATAGAGCAGCTAAATGGTATAACCATGCTTGCAAGGTGGCACGAATTTCTTTGGGAGTAGCAATCAAGAGCAAAAACCTGGGGGCCATCCGCTCTGCCAGAAAGTTTTACAAAATTTGTATTGCCAAGGCGAAAAAAGATTGGGACGAAGCCCATTGGGACAAGTTGAAGTGTGCTAGTGATCGGAAAGATTCTAGATTATTTTGGCATATTGTCAAATGGGGACAAGAAAGGTCTGAAGAGGCTTGTAATAACAATGTCCCGCAGGACGCCTGGATAAATTTTTTTAGTGATCAGTATGCTATCAGGGATCAGATTGTAAATAGTACCTGCCCTATTTATATATTTTCTGAAGACAATGTCTTCACGAAGGGTGAAATTCTGTTGGCCCTTAGAACCGTACACAGTGGACGTGCACCTGGTATTGATGGGGTTCCAGCGGACGTTTTCTTAAATGACACTGGAAGGTGGTGTAAATATATTTACTTGTTAATAAACCACATTGCTAAGGGTGCAGCTATCCCGGTATCATGGCGGGGTGCTGTTATTATCCCTGTGTATAAAAAGGGTGATCGTACCCAGCCTTGTAACTACCGCCCAATTAGTCTAATTGATACAGTGCAAAAAATTGTTGGGCGAGTGATTGTTAATCGATTGGGCGGAAGAATTTAATATTCTATCTCCCTTTCAGGCTGGGTTTCGCAGGGCCACTAGTACTGTGGATCAAGTTTTTCGGTTCCAGCTGATCCAGTGGAGGACTATGGTGCTAGGTGGGGGCAGCCTTTATGCGGCTTTTGTCGATTTGCGGGCTGCCTTCGACCTGGTACCAAGGGCGAAACTGTGGGAAGTACTTGTGGCCTTAGGGGTCCCAGGAGTCTTGTTGACTCTGATCATGAGATTACACGAAGGCACCTATGCTAAAATCCAATGGGGTGGATACGGTAAAGACACAGCCGAATTTCCTGTTGAGCGTGGGGTTCGGCAAGGGTGCTCAATGGCACCAACTTTGTTCTCCCTTTTTATTAATGGCATTGTCCCCCGCATTCAATCACAGGCAGTGGATGCTCCCTCTCTTGCAGGTGTAAAAGTTCCGATTTTAATGTTCGCCGATGACACGTTAATTTTATCCAAAACTCCAAGTGGACTGCAAAAAGCATTGGCCATTTTCGATAAGTTTTGTGGGGATCACGGACTGGAGGTGAATGCGTCTAAAACAAAACTCATGGTTTTTAATCCGTATCGAAATTTTAAACCTAATATTACCATGAGTGGACGCACTCTTGAGGTTGTAACATCATTCACATACCTGGGGATCCTTATTTCTAATGATAATAGGTGTTACCAGCATTTAAATATTGCAATTTTAAGGCATAAGCAATTAGCTGGAACCATTATAAAGGAGCATAGGAAATCATTGACCAAACCGATCAAACCACCCCTGATTATATATGAGGCAAAAGCAATTGGGTCAGCATTATATGGGGCTGAGTTATGGGGGCATGAAAATTTACAGGAGTTACAAACCTCTGAGAACAATTTTTTTAGGAAACTAACGGGTACTCCACAGAGTAGTCCGTTATTGCCTTTGAGATACGAGCTTGGCAGGAAAGAAATCTCGAAAATAGGCAAACTACGACCGAGTTTATATTGGCGTAGGTTATGGACCACACCTGAGCTCTCTCATTATGCGGCTGGGTTCACTGACGTTATTAAAGCAGATTGCTTTAATAGAATTAGATGGTTCAAATCATTAAAACTTGCACTATCTGAACTGGGTCTAAATGCATTATGGTCCGACCCAGCTGGGGCATCATTTCCCAACAAGACAACCCTAAAAAATATTTTCTGGGAAAATGTTGCTAACAAGAGTTCGCTCAGCATCAACTGTGGGTCCATGACTGCTAGTTTTCTTGAGGTTAAATTGTACCCCATGTATGAACTGTATTGGGATTATATATCCAAACCTTTAGATAGGAAATTGTTTTTCCAACTAAGGGCGGGCTCTCTTCCTCTTCGTAACTTAACATCTAAGTGGAGGGAAGGAGGCCCTGCTACATGCCCAGTTTGTGGGGAAGGTAACGAAACACTTGGACATTTTTTGTTCTCCTGTAAACCATACTCTACTCCAAGGCGTGTTTGGTTGGCACCTATGTGTAGGAACCTGGGTACTAAAAGTAGTATGGTGGCTTTGCGCATTGTTAGATCGACTACTTTAACTTGGATCATAATTGCCACCGCTAAGTATTTGGGGTGGGCATGGATAATAAGGCAGAGATTGCTAGTTCGGTGACTACTCTCTGCCTAGACGCTCAGAGACAGCTAGAGTATTGTCTATTCTCTGTTTAGTGTAATTTATCGTGACATCTGGAGAAGAAATTTTAAATGATTCTTTTTTAGTATAAAGATTTTATAAATTATACTTAATTGTATTATTAACATCAATGAACTTTACACCTGTGAAATGAAACTTTAAATGGTTCTTTTTTGTATTATCAACACCAACGAATTTCACACCTGTGATTATGTATATTTCCTTTCTGAAAATAATTTGTTTCTTTTTTAGAAATGTGCGTATGTCAATATGACATTTCAGATTTAATTGCTTTTTATTATATGTTTGTATGTTTGTTTTTATGAGTATAACTCGAATAAAGCACTTTTTGACTTGACTTGACTTGCTTCTCCTAGTCCCTGAAGCTCTCACCACCCTGCGCCCCAGACCAACTGAGAACCCCACACTTCCATTCCATTTACCACCTGCTAATGTTAAAGTAGGTGGCAAAAGGGAGGAGAAAATGGACAGTTATTCGGCGTGAAATAATAAAGCGCCTGTCTACTTCAAATGGAGTGTCCCAGCACTGAAGTCCAACTCCCGAAGGTCCAGAACACTTCCAGTGCATGGTAAACTCAGCCCAAGCTAAATAGCCAGGCTTTTGAATATTTCCGGAAAAGAGATTCCGACGGGGCCTGCCGAAGCTGGATGGGCAGAAAGGTCTACAGTTTTGGCGCTATATGCACTCTTTTGACTGTAGGGATGCTGGCCAACAGTGCCCCGGAAGATCAGAGATTCCTGACAGGGAGATATGGTTTGATGAAAGAGTGCAGACAGCGAGCGGCAGCAGGTCTTCCACTATGGCGGTGGAATGTCGCCCCCCTAAAAAAAAGTCAGAAAATAAAAAATAAAACAACACTCGTTGTACTTCACCTTTCCTTCGGAGTCTTGAGGGAGAGCCTTGGGGGGGGGGGGGGGGGGGGAGTGGTAGTGCACTGAGGCGAGTGGTAGTGCACTACCTTAACTGCGTATGACGGTTTGCCCGGCCGTCTTAGACCAGCCAAACCGTCAACGGCAGTGAAGCTCTCTCCAACTCCAATGCTGGGGTTGGAGAGAGCAGGCACAGAGTCCCAGTCTGTCCTGGAGCACTAATCAAGGGCACTCAGGTCAATCCTGAAGAAGATCTCATGAGAGAGCAGCTTCAGAATTGGCCTCAAGGTATTCTGGGAGCCTATGCTGAAGAAGAGGAGCAGAGGAGTGCGACGTGGCCGGCTGAAGGTACTTTAAAAAATGATTTTGTATTTTTTTTGCCCCCCTCCCTTCACGACCCTTATGCCCCTTCTCTCTCCCCCACCCACCCACTCGTCACAAACACCAGCTTCTACAGATAGCGAGGACCCTTATTTGTAAAAGTCCTGTAGCAAATGCACAGGGCTTTAAAGGAAACTCTGTTTCAGGGGCAACCAATGCAGCCCCCATGGAAGCCCGCCTTGGAAGATTCAACAAAAGACGTGCCGCTGAATTCTGTACTCGCTGCAGTCTTTTCAGCTGGGTTTTAGACACCCCCAGGTAAAAGATATTACAGTAGTCCAGCTTGGACTTAACCAGTGCCTGGGCTACTGTTTTCTTTGCAGACTCTGCCAGGAAACGCAACTTTTTTTTAAGGCTCTTTAAAACCCCAAAACATTTCCCTGCCATAGTTTGGCCATTGAAACTGGGCTTCTTATCAAACCAAAAACACAAGTTTTTAACCCCGAGCTTGGTCGTGGGTAAGGAGTCAAGAGAGTTCAGCCATCAAGCGGTGGTTCAGAAGGACTTTTTTTGCCCAGGGTAAGAACCTCTGTTTTCACTGCATTCAACTTAAGATGATAGTTGAGATCCATCCACTGGGCAACATCTGCAAGGCAAGATCTCAACGCAGTAGCCATGTTGACAGAGTTTTGTGACAGGGTGAAACTGAGCTGAGTATAATCTGTGTACATAATGTTTAAACTGTGCCGCTCGATGAACTCTGCCAGGGGGCACATGTATAGGTTAAGGATGAGCCCTGAGGCACTCCTTGCTGCAGTGGGAAGATCTGCGAAAGGAAAGGTTTTTGAAACACCTGAAAGGTACCCTCCTGCAGAAAGGATGCTACTCATTGCAGGGCTTCATGACCGACACCGCAACTCTAAAAAATACTAGATCAAGAGGTTGTGGGATACGGTGCGGAAAGCCGCACCTAGATCTAGAATTAACAGTGCAGCAGTGTCACCCCGTCTAAGATTTTAGGAATGGATTCTGATGGAAGTAGTAAGGCAGACTCCGTACTACAGGAAGGGTGGAAGCCCGGTGGCGCATGTGGAGTAGATTATAAGCCTAGATAAAAGTAGAGAGCTGTTGATTAATATTTTTCTGCAACTGTGAAGGTAAATGGTAACAGGGAGATGTGCTGATTGGACTAAGTGGGGTCTAACAACGTTTTTTTAAGCAATGGGACCACTATTGCATGTTTCCATCGTAGTGAGACCTGGCCTGACACCAGGGATCAGTTAAATAGCTGTTGAAGAACAGACAGTACAGCTTCTGTCCCTCGCTACAGAATGGAGGGGGATGCTGGGTCAAGCAGGAAGCCAGACTCAACTGGCGCACTAAGAGGAGACAACTCCTCAGAATTGATAGGTTTGAAGTGAAGCAATCTAAAACAATCCTCTGAGGATTTGAACCAGGTGTTGAGACATGAAGCATCGCTAGAATGCAGTGGAAGGAGGCATAAATAGTTGCAACTTTGTCAAAAAAGAATTGAGCTAAAGCATTACATACATCCTAAGAAGGCACGGCGGATGCTGAAACTCGAGACAGTGAGGAGAGGTACTTGACGATGGAAAAGATTTCTCAAGAAGATTTCTGGGCCAACAGAATTTTATTGGTATAGAAATCACAGCAAGATCTTCTAATGGGGCCATGATAAGCTTTAAGGGCCCTCAGATAATTAGCTTTACTGATGAATTCATAAGTTCTACGCCAAAAATGCTCCAGACGCTTATAGTTCTTTTTAAGTAAGAGCAGTTCATCACTGAACCACTCGGCTGATGGTTTAGGTCTATGGAGAACCCGATCCGCCAAAGGAGCTATTTGATCAAATACGTCAGTAATCCAGCATTCCAGTTGTTGGCTATATTAACACAATTTTCGTGGGAGGGACGGCTTGAGTCTAATGCCAGCGTACAACAGGTGAGAGTCACCCTAGCTCACTTGCGTAACCATACTATCTGGGCAGTGGACAAACGGTAAAGAGGTTTAGCAAAGGGAACCGAAAAAGGAATAGTGAAATGATTCGACATGGTAAGCAGATGAGGGGAGTCAGTAAATAAACGATGTTGGAAAAAATGGGATCGAGAGTGTGCCCAAGTCTATGGGAGGGGAAGAAATAGATTGACAAAGCTGTAGGCCCTCCAAGTAAGCGACCAAGGTTGCTGCCATGGGGCAAGAAGCGTAGTGGAAATGTAGATTAAAGTCTCAAATAACCCAAAAATTAGGATAACGCACAGTGAATGGATAGTATATGGGCTAGCGATGTGATAAAGCCAGAAGCCGAGCATGGTGGGCGCTAGATTAAGATTCCTGTTAAAGTGAAATTGCTCAAGAGAGTTAAGGGAAAGAAGACAGCATCACACCCCTCAATAGATAATTACGAAAAGGAGCAGTGCAAAGTCTGTTCGCCTTTGCAACTGCAAAAACCCTGTAGGATGGCTTGGAGAATGTCAGGTGAGGAATTCTCAGTCAACCAAAGTTTTTATCAAAAACAGATCATCTGGCGTTGAATCTTCCAAGAAGCCATTGATCTCCTGATTGTGTTTAATCAGTGATCTACAGTTCAGGGAGAAGAACTTCGCTAACGGCAGAGGCTTTAATATAGCGCAAACATTTGTGCTCAGAGGCAGCCCAGCCAAGACCTGAAATCCGCACTTTCCACAGCAAGTCTCTGACTGCGTGAGGTCAAGCACATGACAGCAAGTAATTGGCAGAAGGGTTGCTATGTGTTTTAGCTCGGTAGCAGAATAATACTGGTGGGCAGACCCAAAAGGCTAGTGGTCCTGGCCCCTGGTGCCGTCCAGGTGCGGACGGGCTTGCCTTAGGGAAGCCACCATTTGAAGGGGAACAAACTCTTACAAGCTCTTCCCCCTTATGTCTGATTGGTCCCCCACCAACCAATCAATTGCCCTCTAGACGCGTCTGGCGCCTTTAACAACAACAACGGAAGAAGTGCAAAATACAGCAACAGTATAAATTCACGTTTTTTTCCATTTTTAAAACAAAGTGCTGACATAAAATGCATCAAAAGAACCCCAGAGCAGTGGTAGCTATGCCTCAACAGGGGTTTAATATGGATTCACATGCGTTTTTTAGCAGAGTAAGGCCAAGTTGGCGTGTTATTCCTCCTTCCAAGACAAATAACTTGCAGTAACAGGATTTAGGTGCTGGGATAACTTCCAAAAAACATTAATTGCGGTCAGCCGGCATTTCTGCATTTAAAGGTGCCAGTCTCGTGAACAGATCCACAATGCAGTAGTGCTCTATGCTGCTGTGGATGTGGACCAGAGTGAGGAAGATGACTGGTGTTGTTATTCATAGCATCCAGAACGGATGACTGTTTCCAGGAGCTATTCGTGTTAGCAACCTAGCACTTTCATATCAGTCAGAATGGAGGACTGCAGAATACTATTGATGCGGGCGAGAAAGAAATGTCTTTGTTAACACCCAGGCAATTTGTCAGAATCGATAGTGACACTGGCTGGTCACTGGCTCCATAGTCTAATGCATCCACTGCTGGCTCGGTGGGGAACAGCCTGGTTGAATTCAATGTTACTGTCAGCAACTACATGGGAAACTCTCGTAGTGGTAGAACAGTAAATGATAATACGAGTGATATCCATGTAGTGTGACAACAGTAATGTCTGTGAGTGAATAGAAGGAATACCCGTTGTTGTCAGTGTCACAATGAGAACAGCTACCTTGGAGCCAATGTTACTATCAGTCAACAACTGCGAGCACTCCAGTTGTCCTCCTTGTTAAATTCAATCACTGTGAAGTATATTCAAAGTGGCTGTGTAACCATAAGAGCCCCTGAGAACACCCCCATTATACTCAGATTTACTGTCGGGCAGTACATGAGACACATATGATGGTATTTATTGTCAGTGTTACTGTTAAGGTGCTAAGAGGGGCACAATTATTATAATCAGTGACACATTGTGTTCTCCGAAGGCAACCCCAGTGCAATGCAGAAAGTCACCAGATTAACGAAGGCGCTGCAGAGTCATACCAATACCAAAAGGTGTGCTAGTCAAATGCAGAAAATGTAACAATGCAGGGCACCAGTACGGTCACTATTGTAAGGTGCACACCTGCCGCATGATTGTAGGGCCCTGAAAAGGTACGCGAGAATGCTGACAGTGTGGGTGAAAAACCGGGGAAGAGACCATTCTTTGCAACTTTACGTAAAAGAAAGTGGACTTCAGTGAATTGAAAACAGGAAACCAAGGAGTTCATTTTGTAGTGAGCAGCCAGAAATAGCTACCTCCGGACTGAAAAACAGAAATATGGACTGAGGAGAAGATTCTCTCAGGACATTGCGAGTGGTCAGAGATGTAGTGGGGGGTGGATTTGAAAAGGGAGAACTGAGTAAGTAGCAGGTCATGTGGACAATAAAGAGCATTTTGAAGTGAATTATTTTTGAAAGAAAGCCTTCGAACAACTCCCAGAAAACTGTCTGGAGATAATCGAACCTGCAGAGCAGGGCCACCCAAGTTAAGGTTGTTTCCAAAGTAAGGATGAAAGGATATGACTGCTATGATGATATTTACTCAGTGGTGTAAGAATAGGAAGGCGCAGGAAAGAGTCTTAAGGAAGAAGATAGACCAAGACATGACATTAACTTCTATAGGAACAGAAGGACAAGTTACTTACCTTCTGTAACGCCTGATCAGGTAGAGACATGATCTTGTCACAGATTCCTTACCTTTGAATTCCCAGGCATCAGGCTGGAGCTGGAAGATTTTTGATAGCCATACCCAAGTGTGCCGATAGCTGGAGTCAATTGTTAGTCATCGTCGTGGCATCTGCATCGTCAATATAACCACCACTCTGGCGAGCTGACATCAGTACTTGACACAGTTTTTCCATGCCAGAAGTGCAGAGCCATGAAGTGACTGGCCATGGTGTGTTAAAAAAAGACAACTGGGCCCCTGAAGGGGAACAGCCTTGACACTAAAAACAAATCCGCAGTGGGGAAAGGATGGGTGGGTCGGTAAGGTATCTGTGGCTAGATCATCTCTCTACCAGATAAGGTGCTACCAAAGGTAAGTAACTTGTCCATCTGATAGAGACAGATACCTGCAGATTCCTTACCTTTAACAGATACCCAAGCAATACCTTCCCCGGTGTTGGGACTCGGCAAAAGCTTTAAAAAAGGAAATCCTGCAAGACAGAGCGGCCAAACAAGCCCTCTTTGCGAACCTGTAAATCCACGCAATAGTGTCTCATGAACGTGCGCAGAGATGCCCATGTGGCCGCTTGGCAGATATCAGCAATCGGGACACCACGCTGGAAAGCCGTGGTGGCTGCCTTTGCCCTGATAGAATGGGCCCTAAGGCCTTCAGGAGGCTGTTTCTTTTGTAAGGCATAACATATTTTGATACAGTGGATACCCCAGCGTGATATGCTCCTCTTCTGGACAGTACGCCCCTTCTTTGCCCCCATGTACCCTATAAAGGGGTGGAAAGCTGGGTCGCCTGGTGAAGGGCTATGGCGGCGGGCAATCGTTCTGTTCATAGGAGCCCCTGTGCTGGGCTTGGACCATTTGCCCAGAAGAATGTCCATCAAGGCCTCGTTGAAAGGCAGCAAGGGTCACAAGGCGGAGACACTAGGCTGCAGGACCTCTGTGAAAATGTTAGTCTTGACTGCTACCATAGGAAGTTGCAGGTCAAAGACCTCCGCAGCCCTTCGCACCACCTTGCAAATGACACCCCTTCCTCCATAGCTAGGTTAGAAGGAGACAGCATGCCAGAATCTGGGGAGGGTGTCCAGGCCGCTGGCATCACTCAGTTCCTCATACCAGTGCAGATCTTGAGGTTGCGGGATTTGTAAGAGATCCTGCTGCCCCTCCCAATCCTCATCATCTATTCCTAACCCTTCAGAATAGGGCAGGTTGAATGGCATGGAGCCAGGGGGGCGTGGTCTGCAGCCCAAGATGGCGGTCGCATAGGCGACTAGCTCCGGGCCGGGGCGTGTGATGCGTGAAAATATCCGCATAACCCTACCTGATACTGCAGCAAACGGAATACGGCAGGCGTGCTGTACCGGAGGGGAAGCTCCGACGAAGTTTTAAGGCAGTTCACAGCTCCCTGGGGAGCACCCCCTGTGCCAGAGCGGATTCGGGGCCTGGCCTGGGCCTGGGCGGACGGCTGGGCGCCGGCCTTGCCTGGAGCCCGGCGGGGCTGTGGACACTGGGTCCGCCGCGGCTGTGGACACTGGGTCCGCCGCGAAGCGTCCACGTGGGAACCCCGGCGCTGGGCCTGCTCATGAGCAACATCGAGGATTTCCCCTGAGTGGAGTGCTGCCGGGTGGTGAAGTTTCTGGCCGGGACGGCCCGGGGGCCGGGTCTGCAGGCCCGGCGGGTGTCCCGGTACGGCTGAATGAGCTGCAGCAGCCGCATGACAGCGTAGGCCCCAGGATCGTGGCCTGGTGGTCGCTGCTGGAGCGGAGCGCCGATCTCCCGGGAGTGAGGAGGAGTCCGGTTGAAATCTCGCCATGTGGGAGCATAGCAGGTAGGACTTTGCACAGAAGAGACGGGGGCGAGAAGGAGCTCTTCGGGGGACTCCCCCCCCCCCCCTGCCAGTGGGACTGACTGCACGGCAGAGCGGCACCGATCCAGGGGGGTGCATCAGGATAGTCCGGTCCGAGGAGCGCGGCGGGGGCTGCATTGGTGGACCTCGGCGGCCCCCCGCCCTCCCCCGGCGTGCGACTGTGCCTGTCCGACCGACGAAGTTCGTTGGCGCCGGTGGGCTGTGGCCTGGCGAAGCGCCATGAATCCCTTTGACTGCGGGAGAGCCCGGCCTGCCCCGGTGGGGTCTGCGGAGGTGAGGTTCTGGGTGCAGTATAGCAGCTGGAGTACACTGGAGTTTGCGGCATCAGGCCTTAATCGCTAGCTGGGAGAAGGCTATATTGCTCGGTGCAGCCTGGATGCTGTGGGTGAGCCCTGAGCTTTCCGTGGAGGCCATAGCCGCTGTTATAGAGCCGGGATGTTAACGGAGACCCACTAACCGGTTAATACACGGCTGTCACAGTAAAGGCGCAGGGGTGGCCCCTGGATTGGACTTGGGGGCTCCGTGTAGTTGCCTTGGACAGGGGCTCTGACGGGACCGCATACACGCGTGGAGCATTGAGCCGCCAGCCGTGCGGAGGTCACCGCATTGCCATGGCCACTGGATATCTGGCACTGGGCCCCATTCTATCGCAGGCCATGGGGAAGGGAAGACCCAGGATACCGCCGCCGATGGAGGGGGCGGGAACCCCTGCTCCAGCATCAGGACACTCATCGGCCCAGCCTCGCCAGATGGACGGGGCGGCGGAGACCGACACGCCAGGGGATAAGCTAGACATGATACTGCGGGAGATCCGTGATTCCCGCGCGGTGTTAGAAGCGCAACTGGGCGTCGTCTCAGTGGAGCTCAATCTGCTCAAAGATGACCACAAGAAACTGGCGGAGAGAGCCCATACGACAGACCAGAGGGTGGATACCATGGTACCCCGGGTGCAGGCCCATGATGAGCAGATCCAACAAATGCGCCAGCAGATTGACTCGCTCCAGGCACGTGCTGATGATGCGGAGGGCCGGGCGCGCCGGAATAACCTCTGCATAGTGGGAATGCCGGAGGGGACGGAAGGATCTGCGCCCACGGACTACATAGAGGAGTGGTTAAAGTCAACTGTGGCCCCTACTGGTCTATCTCCTCACTTCACGGTTGAGAGGGCGCACCGTGTCTCCGCGAGGCGCCCAGTGCCGGGAGCGGGCCCCCGCCCTATCCTGGCCAGGATTTTAAATGATAGGGATCGAGACCATTTGTTGCAGGCAGCACGGAATCAGGGTCCTCTGCTAATAGCTAATACCAGGGTGTCAATATTCCCGGACAACACTTTGGCAGTACAACGTAAAAGGTTTTCCTTCATGGATGTGAAAGCACGGGCTCGAGCAGCGGGCCTCTCATTTACTTTGTTGTTTCCTGCAAAACTAAAAATCCTATATGACCAGCGGTCCCTGTTTTTTGATACCCCTGATAGTGCTTGGGAGTGGCTAGACAAAAAATTCCCCGAAGTGCAACCTATGAGCCGCATGGACTCTTCCTTGCCCAAGACACAGGGTCCCCCTCGTCGACGGAAGAAAGGCCTCCTTACACAGAGTTCGATTTCGGCCACTCTGGACCGCCAGCAGGTGCTGGAGGGCAGGCAGGGAGCACTACGTGCTGCCTCCACTTTGTATGCCCCCCGCCCAGACATCAGCACTAGCCAATCGGAAGGTGGACCTACGGACACTGACTCCGAGGGCAGCATTGCATTGTTTCCTTCTGCTGCTTCACGGCTTAGTAATGATCCCCTAGCCTCAGCAGACTAATAGTTGCAAGTCCATGAGCTCATGAAATATGCATTGTCTGATGTTGTTCTCTTGCCTAGACTAGCGAGTCATAGCGCGCTACACGCGCCTAGCCGGTTAAATAAATCACTATAGAATATATACACCGGTACGACGACAGGAGGGAATAGATGACTACGTCCCTGGCCCGGGCCCCGTACTGGGCTCTCACTTGTGTGACACGACAGTTACTGCAGTTAGCGACCCCCCCCCCCTAAGGCAGTTGCATTGGTTAGATGAGTGGAATGCTTGCATGGCTCACATGGTTTGGTCGAACGAGGTTTGTACGTTGGACCCAGTATTGGGAATTAGTTAAACTTGCTATATGTGTGCCGCATAAATTGATGTTACCGGGGATAGGGGTGGGGTTGGGTGGGACCCGGGAGGGACTTCCTCATTTGATTGTATTTAATGATGTCTGCTACTAATACTTACACCATGGTTTCGTGGAATGTGCGAGGCATGGGTTCTATCTCTAAGCGATAGAATAGCTGCGCAGCTACATCGGTGTAAAGCCCAAATCATCTGCTTTCAGGAGACACATTTGCTTCCCGCTGAAACTGCAAAACTACAACGGAGATGGCGTGGGCAATTGTACGCAACGGCATATTCCGCCTTTTCCCGGGGGGCAGCCATTTGGATCAGGGCAGGTATCCCCTTTTCTCTCACTGAGTGTAGAACTGACAACCAGGGCCGGTTTGTTCTCTTATTGGGTACACTAGACGGGAGGCAGGTAGTGCTGGGCTCTCTATACGCCCCAAATATAGATCAGGAACAGTTCTTAGCGCGGGTATCCCGGGCGCTTGCGGGTTGGTCCCATGTCCCGTGGCTGCTGGGCAGTGATTTCAATGCAGTATTTGATATTAGCTTGGATCGATCCCATCCTCCGTTGCTCCACACGGTGGCGAGGACGCAGGCGGCAGCCCTGACCCGCTGGGCACAGGGTTGGGGTCTAGTGGATATCTGGAGGGCACTACATGTAAATATGAGGGAGTATTCCTTTTATTCCTACCCCCATAAGCTACACACACGGCTGGATCATTTTCTTTGTTCTCCTGAGCATTCCACAGCGGTAATGCATTGTGAGTTTAGGGGTAAGACAATATCTGATCATAACCCTACTGAGATGCGATTGTCCTGGGGCCCTTCCCTGACTCCCATTCCTGCATGGAGGATGCAGCCACTACAGCTTGAAGATCAGGTCTATCGGGCGGCACGGTCTACAGCTGTGGACACCTTTTTTGCGGACAATGAAGGCTCGGCCTCGTCTCGAGCAATAGAATGGGAGGCCTTCAAGGTGACGATCCGTGGGGTTGCCATGGGTACGTTGGCGGGATCACGGAGGGAGGCGATTAGGGACCTTACTGATCTTGAGCGGAAGCTGCAGGCCCTGGAAGTTGAGGCCCAGAGAGGAGTAACCGGTGCAGAACCCTTACAGTCTGCTAGGATTAAATACGCAGAGTTATTGGAGCGCTTACGTCTGTTGGATTTTGCTGCGTATACGCAACGTACGCGCGCTGAGGTAGATAGGGCAGGTACCCTCTTGGCACGGATGATCCAACCGACGTTGAGTCCTACCCCGGTCCTGGCAGTGTACACCATCAAAAATATTTTGGTTACGTCTCAGAGGGACATTAATCTGGCATTTCAGGAACATTATGCCCGCTTATATCCGGCCATTTGCGCGTGGACGATCTAGCGCCCATGCACGCTTTTCTGGCGGAGGTTCAGCTTCCTAAAATCTCTGATGCAAGGGCCGAAGAGATGGATGCTCCGATCGCGGCTGCGGAAATCAGGATGGCAATAAAAGCATTGGCCCGTGGCAAGACGCCGGGTTCGGATGGCCTCCCAGTGGAGTTTTACTCCACTTTCGCGGATAAACTGGTCCTGAGATTGTAACAACTTTATACTACTTCACTGGAGGAAGACCTTCTGCCACACACTACCAAGGAGGCGATCGTCACATCCTTGCTGAAACCGGACAAGGTAGCGACTGACCTTCTGTCCTATAGACCCCTCTCTATTCTAAATACCGACTATAAGGTACTCAGTAAGGTGCTGGCTGCGCGACTACTGCCCTGTCTGTCCCACTTAATTCACACGGACCAATGTGGATTCATACCCCACCGCAGCACTTCATTGAATATTCGCCGACTGCATGCTCTGATGCGCGCGGTTTCGACCTCTTTTCCTCTTGCTGGCTGCTTGTCCTTGGACGTGCGCCAAGCTTTTGATACCCTAAATTGGGAATATATGCTGGCGGCATTAGCTAAATTTGACCTGCCCCAGTCCTATTGTGCATGGATTAAATTGTTGTACAATGGGCCAACAGCGCACGCCAAGGCAGGTAGGGCCATCTCTCCCATGTACTTGATCTACGTGGGTACTCGTCAGGGTTGCCCCTTATCCCCAATGTTATTTGTTCTGGCCCTTGAGCCGTTAGCACAACATCTGCGTCGGATTATGGCCCCGCTCGGCATTCCACTCCGTGGGGAGATACATTCGGTATCGCTCTACGCGGATGACATGCTATTATATTTCCGCGACTTAGGAGCTGATAAACACTCAGTAGCTGCTGCCTTTGCCAGGTTTGGGGAGATATCGGGCCTGGGTCTTAATGAGACAAAATCGGTGGCCATCGCCTTTTACAATGCTCCAGTGGCCCCTACCCTACAATTCGGGGACCTGCTATTTAAAGTCGAGCCTGTTACTTTCAAATACTTAGGAATCCATATTTACAGATCGGATGCGGATACGATAGATGGTAATGTGGTTCACACCATTAACTCGTTGCGCTCCCAAATCGCCTTCTGGACTTCATTGCCATTGACGATAGCGGGCCGCGTGGCAGTCTCAAAAATGGTCATGCTGCCCCGCCTCCTCTATTACTTTGTGAATATACCAGTTGTACTGCCGGCTTGGATTTTTAAATTGCTTGACACATTATTAATATCGTTAGTGTGGGGGGCGGGCAGACGACTAATGGCGCTGGCTAAGCTGCAGCTACCTACCACTGCAGGTGGCATGGGGGCACCGGATTTTAGGGCTTATTGTATAGCGGGACAGCTGCAATGGCTGGCGTATTGGTTGGCAGGCAAGAACCTATTCGAAATCGGCTATACCCCGGAGTTGTTACGAAGAGGGACACTCCAGTCGCAATTATGCCCAGGGGCACAGAAATTGCGCGATCCTCCATATTTGTGGAGGGTAGCATTGCAGTATTGGAGGCAGGCAAA
Organism: Triturus cristatus; assembly: GCF_964204655.1. Classification (NCBI taxonomy): domain Eukaryota; kingdom Metazoa; phylum Chordata; class Amphibia; order Caudata; family Salamandridae; genus Triturus; species Triturus cristatus. The sequence continues at coordinate 567,264,605 of NC_140590.1, forward strand.
GAAGATGGCAGGGTTACCGTTTCCATATGCCCCAAATGTCCCTCTTAACGGGCTGCCGACTAGGAGAGGGGTATTGACTCGGAACCAATTGCAGGGGTGGACCCGGGAGGGGGTGGAGTCCGTTGGGGATTTCTTCCTTGATGGCCAGCTGATGCAGCATGAGGAATTCGTGCATACTAATTTGGTGCCTGACACCTTATTCCTTACACATGTGTCCATAGTACACTACATTCGAACTTATTGGTTTACGGATCGCATGGAGCCCCCAACTTTCCAATTACTGAGGTCCTTACACATTATGGGCCATTGGTCGATACTTAGTGCGCTGGCTCTATCGCGGCCTGCGAGAGCATTTGTCGGTTTCATTGAGGCATAGTAGGCAGAAATGGGACCTGGTCTTGGGGCGAAATTTAGACGATAGGGAGTGGACTCATATGCTAGAACATCCCCGAAAAGTCTCTCGGAACTGCCGTTTAAAAACGATCCAGCTGTTTATTCTACATACGGCATACCTTGCCCCAGCGACAATACGTAGGATGTACCCCACGGCATCTGCGGCATGTCCGCGATGTCAAGCACCAGACGCTGACTTCATACATATGATGTGGAATTGTTCAAAGCTGCGGGGGTTCTGGGCAGAGGTGACGCGCGAGATTGCGGTGGCGACGGGGCGCCCCCCTTGGGACACCATAGAGACTTGCCTCTTGGGGCTGTTTCCACTCCCCAAAAAAGCAAAGCTGCAGCGTAGATTCGCAGGGCTGGCTCTAACATTGGCGAAACGCATGATAACGAAGCGCTGGAAGGCCGCTCGGGCACCGAGAATTGAAGCCCGGCATGAGGAGGTGGGTAGGTGGGCAGTGGCGGAACGGGAGGCTCTATACCAGGACGAGTATAGGGGCCTGAGAAAACGACAGATATCGCTGGACTGGGCTCAATTGATGGAACAGTTCAAGGCGATAGGCGACTTAGATCCTGCAGTATCACAAAATAGTTTGCGAGTAAGTGGGGCGGATGCATAAAAGCAGGTGGATACATGGCGACCGTAGCCCTGAGTAGGATTCGTTATTGTGGGCTCCTCTTTTTGATAGGGATCTCTATCATCTCCTGTGCACACAGTCCCCTCCTGTGTTCCTTCCTGCGCCGGCTCCCCCCCCCATGATTGTTTTCCTCCTCCCCCCCACCCTGCCCCCCCCCCCCACTGTGCCCTTCCCTCCCTCCCTCCCCCCTCCCCGGTACAGACCCCTAGAAGGGGGTAATTGAGCTTGGCGAGCGCCTGATGCAGGAACATCGGCGGGGGTGGTTCGGCCAAGCAGCGGCACCTAGGTTCTTAGTTTGTTTGGGTGGGGTGGGTGGGGGGTAGTTGTGGGAAGGGGTTGAAATGAGTATTATATCGATATGCATATGGCAGGAATGGTACAAGCTGCAGGGGGTAATGGTTTGATTATCTCTCTCGCTTATAATTATTGCCATCGCTGGAACTGTTGAATTTCACAGATGGGGAGACTGGACTTTGTGAACCTACTATCCGATCACTGACTTTTTAGAAATGTGTCCAGTATGATCAAATAATGTACGATGTAAGTATGCTCTTCATGTGATGCTCAATAAAAATATTTTCACAAAAAAAAAATGAATGGCATGGAGCCGTATGGCTTCGAAGGCGCTGCCTGACCTGCTCTGTGTTGCCGGAATGACGATTGGGGAGGTGCCACCGGTGGGCGCTGGGGATACAAAGGACCTCGGCGTTGGGACGCAGCGCCGGGGGAAGTTCGCCCAGGAACGGGTCCCGTAGCAGGCCGTGGCTGGAGGCGCGGAAATCATGAGGTCTTCGTCATCTGAATCATCGGGACCCAAAGGCGCGCCGGCAGGATCAGGCCGTCCAAATATGGCACACATGATGTCATTAAATTCTTTTAGTTGTGCGGTGGTTGCTCCCCACCCCGGAAAGGGGGGGAAAAACATGGGGCCGACCCAGGCAACCGCTCCGCGAAGAGGGGCCTCGGACCCTAGGCTCCTTCGTCTTGTGGTTCGACAGATGGGGCGAAGTCGAAGCACGCTTCGACATCTTGTGGTGTCTCTTACCTGACCACAATGACTTCAAGGAAGAAGACTTCCACCCTCTGGAGCGGTGCTCAGAACTTCCTCTTGTCCGGGACAGGGATCGACGAGGCGACTTCTGTGGCGCCATATGCTGGGCCGTGATCAGCTATAGGGACTGCTCCCTCAAAGCCTTTGGCACCATGGCCTGGTAGTTGGAGCAAGACTGTTTCGTGGTCGCATTCCAGGCACCAGAAAACACACAATGTGGGGGTCCGTGACCGACATGGCGCGGTGACAGGTGCTGCAATGCTTGAACCCCAAGGTCTTCTTACTAGACATTTATTTATTTTATTTATTCCTACACACCAAAAGGAGTCAACAAAGAGTCGATAAAGTCTGTCAAAAAATGACATGAGGTAGCTCTCTGACGTATCTGAGGTGGCTGTAGCTGAAATTAAAGAACTGATGCCGAAGAAGTCACACGGAGTCGATCAACGTCACCAACCAGCTCGCAAGGATACTGCTATGAAAAATCTTCTGGATCCAGCCTGACACCTGGGAGTTCGAAGGCACAAAATCTGTGGCTAGAAGTCTCTATCAGATATTACTTGACAAAGACACCATCACCGAAGACCGACACTGGTGCAGCAAAGAAGCCTCACTCAGGAGGGCCAGTGAGCATCAGACCACATCTCAGCATGCTTGCCAAAGAGAATATCCTCCATTTAGAAAGGTTTAAGCTTGGCCCGTCTGCCACTCATGCATCAGTGAGAAAGTTCATCAGAAAAGTGTATTTGAATACTGGCATGCTTAGGCATAAGCTGGTTGTTATCAGTCTACATGCAGAAATCAATTTTCCGTTCATGTGTGAAAGTGGCAAAGGAGGTAAATTTTGATGTTGAAGGGAGATCGTGAGAAAGGAACCGTGAAAGACTCAATAGGTTACTTGCATTAGCTAAGAAAACAAACCCAGGAAAGCCAATGTATTTGGCTTTTTATTAGCAAAATGCTTGGAATCTGATGAGCGAATTAGTATGTGTGGGTTATAGACGGTAAGTCAAAGAATGTGTGAGTTATGTGAACAGGAAAGTGAGATATGGAGACCAGATGCCAAGTCAAGGTTGTGATGGGGGCTATTCTTGCACTCACCTATTCATTCAGCAATCTATTCACTTATTCGCTTAATCATTCATCCACCCAAGCACTCACCTATGTATATAGACACAAAATACGCACTTGTTAGTCACTGGTCATATAGTGAAAGGAAGAGTCAACATGGGACACCATAAGTTGGTACTTCTGCTATTTTCAAATTGCATACAGCCAGGTCTCTTTCTGCCAGCGTCTGTCATGATCATAGAGCCCAGGAAGAGCCAACACCCGACACCACTTCAGATTAGAATGCCACTCGCACTTTAATGACACTCCCCGTCTTGACTTTTTCATTGCAGCATGGGGGGCAGGAGCAGAAGGGATGAAAAGAGGTCTCATTTGACAGTGTCTCTCCTTGAAAAGGATTATACTAGGGAGCTGCTTATACTAGGGAGCTTCTAATGTGCCTCAGATTTGTACAAGACACTAGAATGCTGCGCCCTCTATTGCAGTGCAGGGACTTTTCACAATACATGCACTTCCGTGGAAACTCTTCACATGCAGACTGATAATCCTAATCCACCTATGCAATGCCTGGAAGCCGGTTACTGAAGATGGACTGATACAAAATGTGGAGAAAAAAACTTTTTTCAAGCAATTACTGGTGGGGGCTGACCGATGTCCCTCTCCCTCCATATTTGTTCCTTCATGGCGAAAGTTCTGGCTGCCTTCTGACTAAAAAGGGAGGGAAAGCAATGGATTTGTATTTTTTTTTTGTTTTACTTGAGTTTTATATAGCGCTGGCTAGACCCAGAGGTATCAGAGCGCTTTACAAGAGGATCGTTGCGTTACAAGTTACATCAGTTACAAGAGCGTAGTAAGGTACAGTAAACAAAAACAATGTTGCGAGAATTCATGGGAGGGAGGGGAGGAAGGAGCCATAGCAGGGAGACGAGGAAGAACTGTGCCCAATGTCCGGCTGGGTAGGTGACGGTCAAGAGGGAAGCCAGGTCCAACCTCCTCTATAGCTGTCTAGCCGCTCCACCGGGCATCAGCTATGTTGCTCAGGTCTCAGGAAAAACAGTTTCCGAATAGTTACAAAGGCTACAGTTGCAGAGTCAAGTAGTGAAAGAACATGTCCCCACTAGAGGATAGTGGTAAAAGAAGGGGGGGGGGGTATAAAACAAATCAAAGAAGGAGCTGGGGGCTGCCATTTAGGCTGCCGAGGAAACAAAGGCAGAGGAGGCCGCCATTTTAAGGTCAGGCATGTCATGTCCAGCCCTCTGTAGATCCCTGTGTAGGCGTTGATGAGGTAGTTGGTTTCGGCCATGATGAAGCCTGCTCGTGGGAGGCATCAGACATCTCGGACCCCGTGGACGCCATTTAGATGCCGAGATGTGAGGTAAAACGGCGGGACTTCCTCTTTCTCTGGAAGACGAGGCCAAATTATGGAGGGACTGCAGGAAGGTGATCAACGACTCCCTATGTCCTCCACTGAGTAGTCCTTTGCCAGGAGTAGAGAAACTAAGCTGAGTTTAGCATGGAGGACCCCCGGGTGCACCGTTAGGCCGTCCGGGTCCGCCTGAGTGCAAGCACCATTTTGGGGTCAGGCGTCGATCCCAGGGCTCACCTAGGGCACTACTATGTTACGTCCAAGGTTGGGGAACCCCAACTATTCCTACGGTATTCCTGTTCTCAAAAGGGGTCTAGACCCACGCCGGGGTGAAAGCGCTTGGGATGCAGAGTGAAGTGGGAGCGCGCCACGTCTCACCGGCGTGGGCGGAGCGCTCACCTATTGCTCACCGGTGGCCGTTCACTTTCGGAGTCCCGTCCGTCTTGCTGTTAGTCACCGCGATGAGTGGCCCTCAGATCAAGATCCGGGCCGCGGGTTGGGGGGAGTTGTTTGCGGGGTAAGATGGAGGTCGGCGGACTCATGGTGCAGTTCCTTCGGCACCGGGTGCGACCTCTCAGCTCTCCAGGCGCCATCTTAGCGTCTTCATATGCGTGGACATCACAGCTCATTTCTCTGCAATGCTAGATCGGAGACGGGCGATATAGATCTTCAGGTGATCTGCCAGCATTCCGGCTGCAGAATCGTTCTGGATGTGAAAACAATTTGGCGGGCATGCCGCTCGGGAAGCTGTAAAGAGGTTTCAGCACGGAGCATCAGCTCCGGCCGGCCATGATGGGCTGGCTCCTCCTTCTGAGTACAGGCGGTCAATCGGAACGGGCCAAAGATCTTAATGCAGTGTTAACGAAGGTCCACAGTGTCAAATTCTGCAGACAAGTAGAAAAACCGGCTGCAGACACCACCAGCATCTGTTAACATCAATGGTCACCTAAGAGGGGAAATCAGCAAAGACCGTGTCCCTCTGCTTGAGCGGAAACTAACCTGAAGGTCATCTCTCAAAAGAACCCAAGGGTTTGTCCTAGAGTCGCGTACTTGTGATAAAGTGGGCAGAGAGGACCAAGTCGGGGAACATTTTGAAAAGGGAGGTCACAGTTATTAGTTTGAGAGGATGTGATGTGATGCGAGATGATAGCATGATGTAGCCAATAACTCAAATATTGTTTAATAGCAAGGACAACTCCTTGTAACATTCAGAAGGGCATGGCCATAAAAAGGAACAATGAACAGGTATTTGGTTAGAACTCGCCGACACACCATCGGTGACGGAGGGTAACAAGCATTGAAAATGCAATAGGTCTCGCCTTTGTTTAAGTTAAAGCCATTTGCTTTGCTAATGGCATTGTATAGCAAAGCAAATGGCTTTAACTTAATAAAAGGCGAGACCTATTGCATTTTCAATGCTTGTTCTACTTATCTTCATGTTTTTCGGACATCTGCCAGACCTCTGAGGTGCAACTGTGAGGGGTCGTTCGAACCCAGCTGTCATTGGGACATGCAGGGTATATATTTGCTTTGTTTTTCAAAGAAGTGCACTGTAAACGTTTTCAAATTAAAATGTTCAGTTAAGCTCAATGGCATTTCTGCTTTTCAAGAACAGAGTGTTTTATGTAGCAATCGGGCGAGGGCACAGTTACTTTACAAACTCCCTTTTCTCTTAATGAGTGAGCTTGAAAAAAGAAGTGAAAATCAATGACCCAAAAAAGTCGAGTTGAAACTTGACCTTAACTCGGGGGCCTGGCGCCATCATATTTAGACAGTGGGGTGCTTAGGGGTAAGCTGTGTGTACTAAAAAACACACACGTAGTTTATGGCCTCTGGTGAAGAAGAAAAACAAACACGATTTATTTCAACAACTTTGGGCAAGGGCAGTCCGGGGCAGATCATCGGTAATGGTAAATGAACTGTTTCTGCTGTGTTGCACCTTAAAACGATGGGGTTAATACTTTGATTAGCAGCAGAGGCGTGTGCATTACATACATCTAAATTGCAGCGTTTAGATAATCAACGTTGAAAATCTCCCAGCGACCAAAGGACACCCACTCCCATTGCTATGCTTGTTACTGCCATTGCTGTATGCGCAGGCTGCAACACTGAACAGAGCTTCTGCAAAAACAGACGCCCTAAAAAGGCGTGATAAAGACGATGTTGCATGTACACTGGACACAGGTTCGGTGCTTATGCAAGAGTACAGAATGAGAAGGGCCAGCAGTATTATTCAAATAATGCTTTTCAGAGACAGCATTTACAAAAATTCAATACTTTTGGTGAAACGACAGTGATGTGCATGTACTAGGCGCAGATTAGGGTGCAAAACCAATCCAAAATTGCAACCAAAACATCATTCGGCTAGTCAATGCCACTTGGAAATTTGCACACATAAATTATAAAATGACTGAGAGCCAGGGACGTTGATTCACTGGACAGAACATCACAGAAGGTGTGTATATAAAAGGGGGATTCCCCAGCTCTTCGTAGTAGCTGAAGGGTACCTCTAGCATTCCTACCGACGCCCAACCCTTGCTTACCTGCTCTTCTGCATCCTGCTCCCTCCTGATCCGCTGTCTCACCTCGGTCATTTTGGACCCTCGATGCACAGAAAGGAAAATACAGAGATATGCACTTCGTGCACCAACCCTGCTCCTTCAGCAGTAGCACCGAATGCTCGGTTTCTACTCTGCAGCTGCGCGAAACAACATTGTGATGTCATTCGAATTGTTACTGTTCCTAAGGGGTCAGGTGGTGGGGGGGGGGGGGGGAGGAGATATAGAAACTGAAGACAGACTGAAAGGTCAGCAAACCGGCCATCTTCAAAAGGACGAAGGCGCAAGGCGGCGGAGCACATCACATAGACGGTTTATTATCATTTCTGCAACGCTGCCGTGCCGGCATGGCTATATAGAAACATCAAGACCTTTTTGCGATATTTTTTTTATGTTGGTCTTCGATTAGAGTGGAATGTTAAATCAAATACAATCTCCAATATGGTAGTTACATTTCTGAATTCCAGATGCGCACCACTAGCGCATTTAACGTTTTTGTACAATTAATGGACAATTACACGTAGGAATAAATATAGCTTGTGCAGCTTTTCACTATCATTTATTATCTAAAGTCTAAATCTTTGATGATATTTGGAGAACCCAACACATGACAAAATTGGCGGAAAAAATACCTCCACTTCAGATGTTAACACTTGCATCACGGTCCCGAAAGTGAAAGAGGACCTCGCTGCAGACGGAGCATGGGGATTTCTTGTCTTTATGGGGCCATGTGATTCAAACACATGGCCCCATTAAGATAAGAAAGTGCTTCATGTCAGCCGTGAAGCAGGCGAGCCAGTCCGGCTCGGAGACAAAGGGCGTGAACAGAAAACTGTCATTTCCAATGGCAAGCCACCGTTTACACGGTGGCGCCGGCCAATGGAAATGAGGGGCGGGGCTTAAATCCCTCTTCTCAAAGTCCTTTCTTACAAAATCTCTCGCGGAGGCGGAGCAGGGCTCTGCCCTGCAACGCACGCGAGACCTAAAAATCATGCCTAGAATGTCAGATGATCGTAACTGAGGGACCAGGGTAGTGGCAGGCGCAGAAGGCAGTTAGTTATTCTAGGGTAATAGCATGTGTTCAAGTTCCTCACGCCGGATACGAAAGGGTGAGGACACATCGTGTGACATTAAATACTGCTTTTAAAGAGATATATTCAGCTGGTATAGTATTTATATCTTTGGCCGAATTAGGGATCCGAGCCACCCTCGAGAACGCAGGGCTGGATACAAGGTTTAACAAACCTCAGAGTGGCAGTGGAAATGATCAAAGCGCATTCCAAACATCTACCTGGAGGCCTTGCTCAGTCTGACATCAATAACCCCTCGCCAGTCGACAGCTCCACCTCCCCGCCACCGCATTTCCCAAGCTTTAACTTCTCCATTTCGAGGAGGAAATTCATAGGGTTAGAATAGAAAGGAATGACTTGCATCTACTCCCTGTTGCATTGCCCCCCTCGCTCCAAACGGAGACTCGTATGGCCCAATTATGTCCTACCCCCTAATTGCCTCCCCGCTCGGCTATATCCCATTCTCGTGGCAGCAGCAGCCACGAATTGGAAACTTAAAAATGCGATGACGATGGGTGGAGAGACAAAGTCAGAAAGACATTGAAGGAAGGCGAGATAAAGATGGAGAGAAATGTAAAGACGATGGAGAGAGACAAAGAAAGTGTGAACGGGTGGGGGATAGCGACTGATAGACAAGAGAGCAACAACACGGAATGTATCTCGGGAAAGTATTTTGCATCGCAATCGACCTTGAGCGAGCACGGTCTGGGGAAATCTAGTATGGGAAAGGGCGGAGGGTGATGTCTTGTATCGTGAAGCCTTGTCATGGCGCATGTCTTCGGTGGATCCTAATTAGGTTTAACTGTGAGACCCCCTACAACCAACTTCCAGCAAAGGACGGCCGATAAATCCAAGCCGTCGTCCTCGTGCCGGGATGACCTACTTCCCGCAGCAGGAGTACGTGACGGGAATTTAACCCTATCTCGCGCTGGCTCGAGGAGCGTGCGTCTCGCGTGCGGGCCCGGTCCGGGGCGGCACGGCTGGCGGAACCGCATGGCCGTCGCCTCTTCAGCGAATTCCCTGCCCGAAGGTTAGCAGGGCGACTCTCTCTCTTCAAACAAGGGAAGAGGAAAGACGTCACGGGAAAGGTGTCCCCCGTCCCTCTGAGTCTCTGAAATTCGAGTTCTATTGACTCCTGATCCACGCTGCTTTCACCCCAGCCCTCCTTGCCATCACCTGCACCCCAAGGATGGAGGGAAATATCAAGCAGCCAACAACCAATGTTCGTCCTACTCGACAAAACTGTGCAAAAAAACCGCCACAGCCGATTGCAACATGTGTTTTTACAATGCAATGGGTAATATATTCGATAACACGCCGAAAGACTGTCTTACCAGCTAAATAAAGTTACCCCAATAACACTACAGCTCGCTGCGGCTCCCACAGACAGTTTGTTTTTGGTAGCAGGCACGCGACAACTAAACACATACAAGGGCGACTGTAAACCTGTCACTTGTTAAACAATTAACCAATATGATTTTATTAGTTTAAAGGGCTTTTTTTTATAAAGATATTTACTTCCCTACTCTAGTCGCGCCTCGTCTTCGCCGTACTTAGTGCGACGCATCTTGACAGTTAAATTCTTCCATGCAGAATGTATCTCCCTGTTCAGAGAAGAGAGTGGAATGGAAAGCTGTGAAACTTGTCCCGCTGCACAATAAATCGCGAGGAGACAGCAATGACAGCCGCTGGATGGACCTGGAGCTCTTCCAGGCGGGGGGTTGGGAGCGGACGCCGCTCTGGAACAGGGACCGGTCGGTACAAAGACAAGGCACCCTGTGCTCCCCAGACAGAGGAGACAATGCCACCCTCCTATAGGAAGGGGTCTGTCCAAGGCAGGAGCACTCAAACTAGGCGACAAGAGGAGACCAAGTTAATCATGCCCGGTGGACAAAATTATAACGTGCACATTTTGTGATATTAATATTAGTTGATTATTTGTGCACCTGTACAGATTTTAACATTATCTGGGAAAAGATTTATTCTTATCAGACCACTTTAATGGCCAAATACAGCAACTGAAAGGTGACCAGTCAACCTTTCTGAACAAGCATAGTAATGCAATAAGTCTCGCATTTACGAGAGTTTGAGCTATTGGCATTGTAAATGAATATAGATTAAATTCTCGCAAATGCGAGACCTATTGCATTGCAAATATTTTTTGTTTACAAGCGCCCCATGCCACGCTTTCATGTTAATAGAGGCCACCCCCCTTTCTTTAGACGTGCCGTGTCTAAAGAAAGTTCCGCAGCGGCTATTAGAGTAAAAGCGCGGTATGGGGCGCTTTTACCCAAAAAAGCATTTGTTTGTCAAATTGACAAACAAATGCATTTTTTGGTAAAAGAACCCCATGCTGCGGTTCCACCTCAATAGCGGCCACGGACCTTTCTTTAGACACGGCTTGTCTAAAGAAAAGGGCATGGCCTCTAATAATGTGAAAGCGCAGCATGGGGCACTTGAAAACCACAACCAAAAAGTGAAATTGTAAAAAGAAAACAAAAAAAAACTAAAACATGCAGGCGTCTAGTAAAATCAAAAGGAGTGGAAGAGCTGTGTTTAGACGGGGAGGGCAGGGTAGGGGAGTGCAACACCAACATTGTTGTGAGACCCTCAACAATGTTGTTCCGCCAAAGGCATGTCTCCCGTTAGCGTACTTAGCCACTGATCCAAAATCACCAGGTACACTCCTCTCCCACCAGTAGTGGAAAGCATTTGATCCTGTTCTAAAAATGGCTGAAAACCAATCCTAGACAGGCTCCTCTACTTCAAACTGCAGGCTAAGAAGAATGACTGGGGTGCCATCCCCTTTAAATAACAGGTCAGCACTGAGCATACTTAGTCTTCACCAAATAGGTAAGAATGCAATCCTGCAACATTAACAAGCTATCAATGACACAAGACATGATATGCTGCTGCCTCGGACTTGAAAAAACGTGATATTCTTGTAAAAGAATGAGTTGGCAGCAACATCGGACATACTCAATTCCACGAGGCGGGAGAAAGGATGCCATTGTGGTATATGAGTGGGTCAAAAGTGAGATAAAACTGTCCAAGCTTCCAAACAGTTGGAAGGCTGGTATACTGTTATGCAATGGGGCTGGGAGGGAGATAAGGCATGCTTTGCTGATCAATAACAGCTGCCACTCAAACCCACACATGCCTTCTCCTTACATATTGCCCTCTCACATCTATGCAGGACCATTCCCAGACAGTACCCTGTATTTCTGATTGGGGCAGAGGGTGTTTGAGAGTCTCGGCCCCTTGGCATCTAGAGTTCAACCACCTTGTTTCATCCTCTTAAAGGCTCTTTGGTTGATTCTTTGGGAAGACACCAAGCAGGTCTCTGGTCTGGAAGTAATGAGGTGTCAGCTTCTGTGGGTAAATAGTACGCCTTGACCCAGAATGCTTTGGGGATGGTTCACAGGACTATGAATTTGTTCCTAGCATCTACAGCAAGGCAATGGAGAGTTTAATGATTGGTATAATGTGGTATTGCTTGCAGAGGTTAAGGCGATGAGATTGGAGTAGTTGAGGGTTGCCAGGTTTGCGGCTCTCATTAGGTTGACTTTGTCAGAGATATGAAAGAGTTGGATACTTTGCTGGAGAAGAGAGTTTCATGTTCACACTCATTGCCATAGCATTAACACGATGGAAAGGATTTAGTCAAAAAGAATTCCCAAATTCCTTACAATTGGTGAGATAGAAGAAGGTGCTCTTAGGTTTGTTGGCCAAGCAAACAGTAGTGAATCGGTCTGAGAGTCTCCAATAAACAGGATCCCAGTCTTGGTGCCATCATGCATGTGAAGCTCTCGTTCATACATTGGAATATTTGGTCCCTGTACAAGGGAACGTTGGTTGGATTCCAAGGGTCGTTTTCCAAGTTGAACTGGCATTGTGAATCATCATCCTATATTTTGCAGTTTATATGATAGTTCCCGGGAAGGTATGAAAAGAGCACACAGAACTTAAAAGGAAAACAAAAGAGGGACGATCTTTGACGAACATTATACGTCACTGGGCATGTGAAGGAGTTAACTCGTCTGATCTTAGCTTTCTGGCTGTCTTTGGTAAAAAGTAATTGAATTAGCTGATCCAGAGATGCCACCACAGTGTACAAATATTTCTAAAGTACTGTGCCATCAACTGTGTCATAAGCCACAAACAAATCAAGGAGATCTGGGTGGTTTAATTGTCCTCATCCAGCAAGAGGAGAAGCTCTTCCTTTGTGTTGGTTCGTGCAGTTTCAGAACCACTCGCAAGACTGATACCAGATTGGTGGTCTTGAGACAGGTGATTATTTTCCAAGTATTCTTGAAAATGCCTACTCACTTCCCCTTCTATGATTTTGCTAAGGAATGGGGAGTTGGGGATGAGATGGTAGCTGGCCAGTACTTCTGGATCATTGTTTATTTTACCGAGCAGTGGGGGTGCATATGGCATGTTTTAGAGTGGCAAAGACAGTTCCTGAGAGGAGGGGGCAATTGATCATGTCAGTCATGTCCATTGCAAAGGTGAGGTAGAGGTATGTGAGGCAGACAGCTGAGCAAGAGTCAGAAGGCATATCCGATGCCTTAGTTTTGAGTGTCGGGTTTAGTACTTACGTGAGTTTCAGCAGTTAGAGCAAGGTGAATGCTATATGTGGGTGAGGAGGAGCGATGGGAAGCAGTGAAGCTGTTCCAGGTTGTTGGTGATGTAACTGCAGATTTTGGCACTTTTGGATTTGAAGAACATGAAAAGGTTTTTTCAGTGCCACTGAGATATGCAGCGATTGCTTTTCACCAAAATAAACAATGATGTGGAGGAACAAATATACCCAAAATATTCATAGGATACATTAAATTATTCCTATATTGTGGTACATAGTCTCATCTCATTAACATATACTTCAACAAAGTTGCTTACCAACGCTTATTCCTTGTCGTAACGAATATTAATTTCTTTAATTTGTTCACTGGTTGTGACCGTGTATTCATTTTTCTTACTTAGTTCTCCATTAAATCAACATAGAAAAACACAGTACAACATAAACACAGATACTTACATCATTATACAAAAAAATCATTTCCTAACCCACTAATTACAAAGAAAGTGTCCGCTTTCAAAGTTCACTGCGGTCCACTGTGAGGTAATCCTTTGCACACTTGAGGTACCCTATCCACCTCTACATCTTTTTCCCGGTGTGCATGTCCATTCTTAATGCAATATTTATAATTTAACGGATTCCTCCTTCTTCATCTGTGGCTTGTGAGATTTTTGGTACAGATTAAAGATTACCCAGGTTTTAATGGATTGGTCATGAATGCATTCTCCAAAATAAGCCTTTTTGGCTTTCCTGATAACACATGAAGTGTCTCATGCAGCAGCTTTTGTCCTCTTCACTCAGATTTGCTGTTCCAAGTTTATGGCGGCATGCTTGAGCTAAGCGACTTCCCTAGTCAACTAACTGTTGGGGGGTTTGAGGCAAATCTTAGCTTTTCTGGTTTGACAGGAGCTAGTGTCTACAGCTGAAACTAGATTAAGGGTGGGGTATGTTGGGATCTATTGCTATGGGTTGATTGTTTTTTGCAGCAAGATGGAGGACTCAAAGACCTCAACAATTATATTTTAGAAGTGTCTGAAAGGAATCAGAGGGGGCGGATGGGAAACATATTTTTTTTTGTCAACAGTTAGTTTGCATGTTAGGTATGAGAGTCTACTGGAGATATGAAAGTGGTCAGACCATGACTTTGGCTTAGCTGCCATATTGGAGGTTCCTAGGCTGTAAGTGAAGATGAGATCTAGCATAGGCCTTGCTGAGCATGTTTGTTGTATTCCACATGTCTTAAGCCAAAGGCCTGCATTCTGCTGAGAAAGCCTTTTGAAGGTTTTGCGTCTGCGCTGTTACCCATAAGTTAAAACATTCAAGATTTTATCGGCTCTAGTGTATAGGTGGCAGGTAAAATTTAGGAGCTTCACTCGCGCTCCACCAGTACAGCTTCAGTTGCACCAGTGTAGACATTGATCTACTGGTGCAGCTTCTAAGACTTGAGGCATTGCACCAGTGGAGCACAAAAGAGAAACTTCTTGATAAAGGGATTTAAAACTAACTGGAGATGTACATTATGTTTAGAATGTTATTAAGCCTCAGAAATGACCTTTTTTCATTTTTGACCATTATTGAGTATTTTAGAGCACTTTGAAACACAGGTGAAGCTTTGGGACTTTGATGATTTTGTTGATCAGGGATACTCCTAAAGTGGGGATGTATTCAGTACACTACAATTGCACCCATATAGTTTTTAGATGAATAAACATTTTTTACTTCCATAAGCCCACAAAAAGTGGCTATGCCTCCCTGAAATTAAAATTTTTATTTTTAACTGTAAAAACCATACATGGTGTTCAACATGTTATTGAGGCCTTGTAAAATGCATTTATTCGATTTACACACATTTTTTGTGTGTTTTGTGCACTTTGATAGGTTGAATTTTTCTTTTTTTTTTTTTAAATAAGGGATACTCCTAAAGTGACGAAAATTCATTTTAGAGTTAATCAGGACACTGCTATTGCTCCTATATAGTTTTGAAATAAATAAAAAATTGACTGCTACACAAAGGGGGTTGGTTGAATTTTTACCCCAGAGTTCCATGACCTCGGACACAAAAAGTTACTTTGCCCTCCTGAACTTGAAAATTGATTTTTAATGTAAAAGCCATACATGGTTTTCAGCAGGTTATTGAGACACTGTAATATGATTTGATATCGATTTACATTCATTTTTTAGTGTTTTGAGCACTTTGATAGGTTGAATTGTCTTAGCAAAGTTTACAATTTCTTTTAATAAGGGATGCTCCTAAAGTGTTGAAAATTCATTTAATAGTTAATCAGGACACTGCAATTGCTCCTATACAGTTTTGAAATAAATAAACATTGTTGTTACTTCCATAGGAAGGGGGAAGGTTGAAGGTTTACCCCAGTCAGAGTTCCATGGCCCCGGACACAAAAAGTGACTTTGCCCTCCGGAACTTGAAAATTGAATTTTCAATGTAAAAGCCATACATGATGTTCAGCATGTTATTGAGACACTGTAAAATGATTTTATATCGATTTAGACCCATTTTATTGTTTTGAACACTATGATAGGCTGAATATTTTTGGGAAATCACTTGAACAGAAACACTTTAAAAAGTTACAAATAAGAGTCAAGCAGGCACCGGGAGGTTAGAAATAGGGTCTAGACAACCTTGCTGTGTCATCAGAGCTTTAATATGGGTTCCTGGGGTTCACATGAACTCACAAAAAGTCATGAGGTTTGATAATAAATGCAAACGCTAACAGTTCTAGATAATTGGGAGTTTTACACATTTTTCAAATCGCTTAGACTGGATATCAGATGCACGGTTTCAGTGCACGTGACCGAAATACACTTGTTAGAAAGCTCAGATCTGATGCTTTCATGGGGTGACTATATATCTTTTAGAACATATGAAGTCAGCTTTCAGATTCCAGCCAAGGGAAAAACCTGAAATCCTACCTGATTTTGAGTTGCAT
This sequence comes from Triturus cristatus, assembly GCF_964204655.1. Classification (NCBI taxonomy): domain Eukaryota; kingdom Metazoa; phylum Chordata; class Amphibia; order Caudata; family Salamandridae; genus Triturus; species Triturus cristatus. The sequence continues at coordinate 567,280,288 of NC_140590.1, forward strand.
GGGCTGTGTGGAAGAAGTGACTTTGTCCCCCTTTATCCCAAACACAACAAAAAGTCACTCATAGGACCCTAACAGGCACCTGGAGGCGGCTAGAAATGGGCTCTACACTACTGCTATATTCATCTGACATATGCTATGTGGTCCTGGGGTCCCGAACTAGAAATATGACCTGACTGAGCTCCATAGCCTAGGATGGAGAAAAAAATTAATTTGACCCCTAACACCTCAAAATGTCCCAAATAGCAGTCAAACATATACCTGGAGGCTAGAAATGAGCCATATACACTCTTGCTATATCACCTGTGGTATGTTTTGGGGTGTTGGAGAGCACAGGGCCCCACAAACCATCATGAGGGTAGATACTGAAAATTAGCAAAACTCACTCAAAGTGAGCAGTTCTAGCAAGTTGTGCTAATTTTTTTAATAGCTCAGACTGGATATCAGATGCACTGTTTGGGTGCACAATACCAAAATACATGTTAGAAAGCTTAGATCTGATGGTTTCACGGGGTGTATATACCTTTTGTACTATATGAAGTTTTCTTTCAGCTTCCAGCCAGGGGAAAATACCTAAATCTTACCCCATTTTGAGCTCTATGGGCTTGGTAGAATCAGTGACTTTGTCTCCCTTAAACTCAAACACATCAAAAAGCCATTCATAGGACTCAAACAGGCACCTGGAGGCTAGAAATGGGTTCTAGACCAGGAGTCTCCAACCGGTCGATCGCGAGCTACCGGTAGCTCGCCGACCCCCTGGGAGTAGCTCGCGCCAGTATATAATAAGGCTTCATTCTGAGCATTCATTTATTATCACGTCGGTGTCTTTTGCCCGCCCTCACCCGAACCTGCTGCTCAGAATGGCTGAACTGAGCTTAGATGGGGCGGGGCGGGGCGGGCCGAAGAACGTGACGTTCTTCCTGCACTCTGCACAGTCACGCGCCTTTTCCAGACTGGCACAGCGCTTGATTTATGCCGCTGATCCTCACCGAGAAGCTGTATAGGTAGGCAAGCCATTGTTCTAGTACCCGTATATTCATTAAAAGAGGCTCAGTGCAGGCAAAGCCCTTTGATTATAGTGTCGGCTGCCACGCGCTTTAAATCTACCCTCAATAATAAAACGCGGTGGCAGCCAACGTTTAGAATCCAAGGTCCATGCCTTCACTGGGCCACTACCGCGTTTTACATTGCCTTCCACAGTAAAGTATGGTGGCAGACCACGTTAAAATTTAAGGTCCTTGCCTGCGCTGAGCCGGTCTCACTGACAACACCGCACTTTAGATTTGCATGCGTGTAGTAGTCAGTGAAAACGGCTCAGTGCATGCAAGGCTCTTTGTTTTCAACTTCGGCTGCTACCGTGCTTTACATCTGTGTTCAAAAGTAAATCGCGGTGGCAGCAGAGGTCAAAATCAAAGGGCTTTGCATGCACTGAACTTCTACCGTGCTGTACATCGCCTTCAATAATGAAGAGGGGTGGCAGTAATGTTAAAATCCAAGCCAGGTCCTTGCATGCACTGGGCCTCTTACTGACTAAACCGGGCTTTTTATTTCCATTCGCATAATAGTCAGTAAAAGCGGCTCAGTGCATACAAGGACCTTTGATTTTAACATCGGCTGCACTGCGCTTTTCATTTACCTTCAGTAGTAAACCGAGGCGACAGTCGATATTAAAATCAAAGGTCCTTGCCACGTCATTTGTCGCGCTTAATCTTTCTTCATAAGCGACGCACTGTCTTTTTTCATTTTGACCGAGCCTAGGGAGGCAAAGGAGTCTCTCCCGTTCAGTGAGATTCCTTTAAGATTTAATATGTTATTTTGCGCCGTTGTTTTAATAGTGGCTGTTTGGAATTTGTCTCCCTGCTTGCCAAAACCCACATGGTGAAACCGATCCAGAGAAGGGAATACCCTTCGCTCGCAGTTTAAATAATCTCTGGTCTCGGTTGAGTAGCGCTGCATGAATAACCCAAAAGAATGCATCATTATAGCCATGGGTCCCAATTCTTCCCTTTACACTGGACTGTACTTTGCGCAGAGGACTCTGCTTGTGACGTCAGCATTAGTGATATAATTTTGCATCTCCTTTCTGCGGACTCATATCACTCATCATCCTGAACTGCAAGTTTCCCCACTCCAGCATGGCAGGTACCCAGAATAGCTCTGCAGTCCTTCTCTGTCGCTGTGTTGGTGTCTGTCTCCCTCTGTGCGGTCAGGCTGCATGGAGTGCTGCTGGTACTTAGTCTCCACCAGTGGTTCTGACTGTTTGATTTTAATGTCGGATGCCACCGTGCTTTACATCTGCCTCCCATAGTAAAGAGTGGTGGCAGCCGAGGTTAAAATCAAAGAGTCTTAAATACACCGAGTCACTTTCATGGATTGCCAAACGAAGGCAGAGATAAAGCACGATGTTGGCGAACAGACAATAACTGTGTATTTTCTGCCAATGAACATTGCAGAGTCGAGCCATGTGTTCTAGCACTGAGTTGAGCATTGGCATGGTGGAAAAAGGACCGTTTTTTTTCTAAAGGTTTACAAAAAAATGCAAGAGGGTGGGCATGTGCAGAGAGTGCATGGCCTTTCTGGGAGCTTTGAAGGGTGGGTAGGAGCTACATTACTCCTAATGCAAAGGAGATATTTACCATGAAAGAAAATGATTCCTATGTGGATGCCATGGATTTATCCAGAATACTCGAGGACCCGAGGGAAACACCTGGCCAATTACGTAAAAAAAGCAACAACATTGGCATCTGCTAACAAGTCCTAAGAGTCAATACGTTATATAGTCATGCTGCAGAAAACTACACAAAACCACTAATACTGTCAACATTTAAAAGTAATGCTTTGTTTACAGTGCCCAGTGTTTAAATGTGGTTTTATAACAATATTTAAGTAATGGGGGATCCAGATTTACAGGCAAAACTGGTACCATGAAACAATACAAGTATTGGGGGCTAGGCTGCACAGAGTGGTGCCTCTGCTTACTATGTAACCACAGTATGGGCTCCAAACAAATTCGGCTCAAAATCACTGAAGCTGGGTGTGAGCTGCTCTCGCTCGGAAAAATGTGCGCGTTGCGTGGCCTTTAGTAGCTCACAACCATTTTCACTGATCAGAAATAGCTCTCACTGCAGACAAGGTTGGAGACCCCTGTTCTAGACACTCCTGCCACATCTTCTGAGGTATACTTAGGGGTCATGGGGTAAAAGCCTAGAAATGCGACGTGACTCTGAGCTCTATGGCCTTGGATGGAAAAAATGAGTTAGACCCATAATGCCTGCATTCTCTTGTGAAAGTCTGTAGCAGGTTTTGCGTCTGCGCTGTGGAACCAAAAGTGAAAATATTCAGTGATCAGGACTTTATTGGCTCTAGTGTATAGGTTACAGGTCATATTTAGGAGCTTATCCCGAAAGGCAGGGTTGCTGCAATGAAGGAGGATAGCTACTGTGTTTGGAAACATGTCACTGACTTCTTTTCACCCAGAAATCCTGGAATGAAACAAACAGTTTTGAAACCTGCACCATCTGCCACATCCCTAACGCACTCCCAACATGCTGTTCTTCTCAGATGCAGACACCTGGTAGCCACCAGCAGATCAGCCACTGAATTAGCTCTGTAACCACTCTAGGGTCTGATCTCGAACAGCACCTCTGCCTCCCCTACAGGGACGGATGCCGCTGATAGAAACCTTAAAACGTTGTGCTCCAGACCTTGTGGCTGAAACATTTTGGTTCAATGAGTGGGGTTATTTTCAATATGTCCTGCATGCGGGGACAAACGACCGGTCCTGATACGAGGCCCATGTGTCTCCTCTTTGCAGCGCTGCGCTCCACCAGTGACACTGGACAACACGTATGAGCAGGGCGTTCTTATATACTGGAGCTACATCCATGGCCGGCCACCAGTCAGTGCAGTTTCAGGTGTGAAGCAGCAGCTGACTACGAGTGATCCTGTATGCAGGAACTACTCCCCAGAAAAAGGATGCAACAGAACCAAAGACAATCCGTCAAGGCTGAAGGCGTGAGCTCAAAGGAGAGAATAAAATGGAGTGAACAAAGTCGTGATTAGAACCTGCAAACCTGTTTTTAAAAATCTGGAAGTGAAAAGAGAAGTTTGGGACAAGGGACTGACGATTTGAAAATTGGTGCTTGGCTCAGTAAAACCTTTTATTTCTGGTTGTACTGGTTGAAGCAAAACAAACGAAGTCATGCAGAAAGAAAGCGTTGTCTCTTTTGTGTAACTGACTACAACTGATTCCCCAGTGAAAATGATCAGGTACTAATTTTAGGAACTTTGAAAAGCGATCTGACGAAAGACCTCCTCGTGGTCCAGTAGCGCTCGTGAAGTAATAATATTCTGCAAATGTTAATCCCGAGAATTCGTACAGCACTAGAGACCAAGATGCAAGTATGAATATTTAAAGATTGTCAAGAGAGAATTCACTGCAGCGCATGTATTATGATAATATGAATTCTCTAATTTCAAGAGTGAATTTAATGGGTTTTCCTTTTTTCTTAGCTTTCCCATCCCATGATATACCTTGCCAGGGTAACTGTTCACTTCTTAGTTGTAGTATAACTCCGATCCAACATCCGGCTGGAGTTTATTCCATAAGTATACATACCGAGTCATGTTACTAATTCACAAGGATTTCTTGACAGTGGCCTGCCATCCACAGGATCTATTCCTGGTGTCCTTTCGTCAGCCTCCTCTCCTACATTTTCCAGTGGCCTGCCGTCTGAGTCTGTCTCACAGTTGCTACTTCACGTTGCGGGTGGTGTGTGGTTGCATTCGTCTCCTGGATAAGTATTCCGACTCAATGCCAGGCCATGCTTTCACTGTAGAAAGGCAGGGCTTGTCACTCAGCATAATGGGAACGATTCAACTTCGAGCCCTGTTGTTTCAGTCCTCCAACAGGCTCCAAGCTCAGAATGATGCTGTGCAACCAGCATTCCCTTAGCTACCATCCAACTAACTCTGGGCTCAGAAACAACTGTAGAGACTATGTAATGGATAGGCGCTTTACCAGACTGATGAAAATCAAGAGAAACTTTTCAGATTGACTGATAGAGTAGTGTCCAGACCATTACATTTCAATTGATGCCATTCTTGATGTCTAACCACTGAAGCCTAGGAAAAGTTCATGGGTCAGATCATAATCTGAAGAGAGAACGACATGTAGCTAACCAGCAAAGTAGGAGATTTGTCTTTCTGTATAAATGCCCCAACAGAATATCTACTGGAAAATAACTTCTTTACTCCAATAAACCACCATTAGTTAAACAAAACATTTCTCTTGGATCATTGGCATTGAAACAAGAGTCTCATTCGTTTGATTCTAGGTAGAACACCCCCTGAACACTGGAGTTTTCTGTTCTCGAACACCACAACAGAAATTCATTAAAAAAAGCCACCCCAGAGGGAATACCTAGACCAGAAAGAATTGGAATTAAAACAAAATCAAGAAGCAATTTCTCTGCAGGTAAGTGTATCAATTAGTGGGAGGAAATGGTCTCTCCCGGTCTTTCTAGGACAAAATCTGGGAACCGGTACTAGAATAGGGAGTACACTGACACTAATAACATGGTTATTGGAATAAGGATAAAGTGACGCACACTAGTTGTAAGACTGCAATACCCCATACCAACCCAAAGCCCTCTCTTTTGAAACAAACCATTACCAGCAGGGTATATGAGGGCAAATTAAAAACACACCAGACAGATCCATGAACAGGTACAGTGTAAAAAGCCTTTCGTCTACCTTCGTCCGGATATATGTCTTGGGGGCTCTTAAGGATTTAGACAGAAGAGCTGCTACCTTCCTGAACTATTGTAAGCGATCCCAAACCACTGCTGAAAATGGCACCAAGTGGTACAAAGGACCAGCTTCGAGAAATAAACTCAGAATTATTATATATGTACCAACATCCCCTCCAGAAGGGTGAAGTACTGAGCATAGCCAAAGTACCCCAAAATACATAAAAAAGAGAAACCAATGACCGAGCAGGAGTAAAAATGTCGGAGTCTGCTCTAGTTCTACGGGAGATGCCTACAAAAAAAAAGGGCCGTGAAAACAACAAGCAAAAACACTGTTTTAATCCATAAAGGTAATACATCTTGATAGAATGGTTTATCATTATATAGCTTGAAGTGACAAACAACGTAGCATACTTTGTACTCCTCCCTCCTGCTCTGCACAAAGCCATGTTTTCTGTTTCAGAGTTAGACAACAACATATATTCAGCCATGCTACAACAATATTTACCGAGATTATACTTATGGTGCAAGCCACAATTAACGAAGTGTCAGTGGCATCCTTTGTGTTACTCCTTGCCTGGCCAATTTAAACACTGGAGAGCAATATCTTTGAAAAGACAAGAGAGGTGAGTAGCTCTGCTCCCACGTAAGTATTGAGTTTATGTGTCCTTCGGATGTGATAATGCAATAAATCTGAATGATTCATAAAGCAGTTTAGTTCAGTGATTTGTTGAGTTCTCTTTCCAGGCCTTCATTCCTCTGGTTAATAAAGGTACGTTTGTGTAGGGAATTGGACTGTTAGGCTGTGGTGTGGCTGCCATAGCCTTCATGTGGTATACAAATGAACTACCACAAGCTCCAGGGCACCACTGTGCAAATATTCTTGTGGCTTCATATAGATGCTCATGTAGCACTGTTGGCTGAAATACTGCCTCACCGTGCATGTTTCTCCTTCATTTGACATTTTCAGCTTTTCCAGACAAGTTTCAAAATACACTGTCAAGGTTGCTGGCCTTCATGACTAGTTCAGCAGAAGCAAGTCCCCTTTATCAGTCTCCACGAACAGCCTCCTCTAGACACAGGAGGCACCACACAGGCAGGATCCCCAGGGCAAGTTCCTCTCAGAAAAGACAGCACCTTCCAACTATTCTCAACTCTAAAGCACCCATACTTCTTATTTGCCAAGCTGTTCAGCAAATGAGAGGAGTGAAAATATTCTTGTGGCCAGCAAGACAGAAAATTGGTACTAGTCGTTTCAGAGGACAGCACTGGTAGTAAATGTTCAAGGCAGTGCTAGTGAGAACTCTATCTGAAGCCTTTTGGAGGCAGTCAAGAATTCGTGTGTACAACAGACAGAATCCATAAACCAATCCTAATTAAATTTCTAGGCTTCAAACCTATGGCACAAGTGGTGGCCAATGGGAGAATCTCAGGCATCTTCCCCCTGGCCAAGGGGACGCGGCAGGGATGTCCGCTGTCGCCGCTTCTCTTCGCACTAGTGCTGGAACCCTTGGCGGCGTGGATACGCCAAGATCAAGTGATCCGTGGGCTCAAGTGGGCACCGGGTTGGGAGGACAGAGTATCGCTCTACGCAGACGACATGCTCCTCTATCTGGCCTCACCGACCCGTTCGCTCAATTGCCTTATGGATATCTGCGCGGCGTTCGGCCGGGTGTCAGGATATACAATAAACAGGACGAAATCGCACATTTACGTACTCTCAGGGGACCAGCCTCGACTCCCGCGAAACTGTGCGGCCAAGATAGTGTCGGATGGGTTTAAGTATTTGGGCATATATGTCACGGCGCATGATTCCCACTTCATAGCTGAAAATCTTAAGAAACCTCTGGAACGGTTCCGCAGAGATGTGCAGGGCTGGCGTGCTCTGCCGCTTACCCTCCTGGGCAGGGCGGCCCTCTTTAAAATGATGGCACTCCCGAGGTTCCTGTACGCCCTGCAAAACACGCCATTTCCGATACCCCCATCGTACTTCAGAGAGATAAATAATGAGCTTAACAAGCTGCTTTGGGATGGCAAGGCGACGCGCATCGCGATGCACAAACTAGTGAAGGGTTGGTATGACGGAGGAATAGCGCTCCCCAACATTAGGGTCTATTACTGGGCCGCACACCTGTCAGTAATTAACCAATGGCTTCACGCGGACCAGGCAGACCCAGCCTATCGCATGGATATGCTGGGGGCGGACAATCTTATGGGGATACTATACAACACCAATCAACACAAACATCTCATAGGACCAACAGCTCATACAGTCAGGATCTGGCATGAGTTCAGAGGGCTTTGGGGTGGGAAGGAGTCATCACGCAGGCGACACCGCTCTGGGATACCAACAAACTAGGGAGGCTCAAAAACACGAAGGGTTTCCGACAATGGGACCTGATCGGTATTTCGAGGGTGGGGGACCTGTGGAAAAAGGGGGAGACCATTGCATTCACGCAGCTGCAGGAGAGCTTTGGATTGGCGGACTCGGAGAAGTTCAGATACTTACAGATAAGGCATGCATTGACAGCACTCATACCCCAAGGCACAAAATTACCTGAATCCTCACCCCTCGAGGACAGGCTCCTTACTGACCATATGGCGAAGAAAGCCATATCACTCACTTACAAAAAAATCGTAAATAACCAGCCAGACCCTACGCAAACTCTAAAAGCTAGATGGGAGACTGACGTGGGGGAGCTGGATGAGGCGGATTGGCAGGAAGCGTTAGCGTCCCCCAGGGAGGTGGCGATTTCGGCCCGATTTAAACTAATACAACTAAAGATACTGCATCGCACCTACTACACAAGGACGCTACTACACAAATTACACAGAGCCGATACGCCGCTTTGCGTTAGACAGTGCGGGGAACAGGGCACGTTCTGGCACATACTATGGGAATGTGTCGCCATCCAGAACTATTGGAAAGCAACAGTGCGCACAATGGCGCAGGTGACAGGAGTAACCCTGGTTCCTGAACCGCGGGGCTGCCTCCTGAATGTCTGGGAAGCAGCTGACATTACCCAGACAGTACAAACGTGGGTAGCACTAGGGATGGCCTTAGCAAAAAGAGATATAGCGCAGCAGTGGGGAGCCAGGCACGCCCCGACACTCCAAAAATGGTGCAGTGGTATGGATGAACTGATGGTAACCGAAAAGGCAGTATACGTACACAGAGGCTGCCCCAAAAAATGGAACAAGATATGGGGGAAGTGGAATTTATATCGGGGCAACATCTGCGATCCTCCACAGGACGACTCACAATCAGACAATTCCGACTAGGAGGGGGGCGTACAGTGAGCTCGGGGGAGGGATATGGGGGTGTGTTAACAGAGACGGGTGTCAATGTAATGAAGAACCTGACAGGGGTCCTTAATGTAGAATACACATGTAATCGAAAAAGATGTAATGTACGTTGTGAAGCACGATATGGTAATGCAGTAAAGGTTGGACGTGAAAATGTTAATAAAAAGATTTACACAAAAAAAAAATTCTAGGCTTCAAGCTTCTTTATTTTCAGAAAGATTCCAGGCCTCAAAATGTGCCTTGAAGATCAAACCTACTCCAGGGTTCCATGCAGCTAAATGTGGAAGTTTAGGAACCTTATCTAGCAGTACAGAGCTCTCCTTTGCATTTCAACTCCACCCATGTCCCGGTCAGATCAGCACACCGAACTTGAAAGCAAACTCACTACCGTAACCAACACAGGGCCCAGGTCTACTAGAAGCCTCCATCTGCCTCCCATGCATACTGAAAGGTGAATGGTGCATGCACATTTATTTAGGATCAAGTGTGTTCCTCTTATGGCCAGTAGCACCAGCTTGTGCTTTGAATGAGAGCCCTTTGAAGTGGCTACTGGACAGGACTGCAGTTATTAGGTGTAAAGTGAATAATATTTCAGGCAGAAATCTGTACGTCATTTGAAAGCTCAGTAGTAGAGTATAAGCAGACCATACCTCATCACTGCTGTCCATGTACTGGTGTGGGATCCTGGTTGTCATAGCAATGTCTAGCTTATGTCATCTGGGTTCTCTAGCTTGTCTTTATGATGTAGGTATGCTCAGACTGTTACCTTGGTTTTAGAATGTGTTGTTTTAAAGGTGGGTTCTGGGACCAGGGACGGTTGGGAGAAAGCAACTGAATTGCTGTTGAGTTGGATGTGAGATTGGATGGGTCCTCTTACTTGGATTAAACCTGCAATTGTTTCATGGAACTTCTGTGTCTAAGCATCTTATTACGTCTAAGGGAGGACGATTAATTAGCTACAAGTCCTTCACGGCGACAGCTCCCAGCCCAATGATTAATGAACAGAGGACCTTACTTAAATTACAAGCAGAGCGTTGCAGATGTTGGGTCCTTTCTTGGTACTGCTGCCGACTACGCCAATGTAGGAACCTCCCTTAGACGTAATAAGATGCTTAGACACAGAAGTTCCATGAAACAATTGCAGGTTTAATCCAAGTAAGAGGACCCATCCAATCTCACATCCAACTCAACAGCAATTCAGTTGCTTTCTCCCAACCGTCCCTGGTCCCAGAACCCACCTTTAAAACAACACATTCTAAAACCAAGGTAACAGTCTGAGCATACCTACATCATAAAGACAAGCTAGAGAACCCAGATGACATAAGCTAGACATTGCTATGACAACCAGGATCCCACAACTGGGTAATGAGACTTGAACTTTACCAATGGGCCCTTTCAGATCAAGCTACCCAGAGCCAGTATACTGCAAATGTGGTTCTGATCCCAATTTCCAAATCTATAGTTACAAATAGAAGGCCATTGTACATTTTAAATAAAGGGCTGCCAGGAAACTCTTCAGTGTACATTAAACATCGTAGTTTTAGAAGTGGCTGGGCAGGGGCGGCTCCTCAGCTGAGGCAGAGGAGCGTCGCCCCACTGCTTTTCAGCAGTGCAAGGAAAAATAAAATGACAATAACTCAAAGTTATGGTCATTTAATTTTTTCTTTGCAGCAGCTTTGCGGGCGGGGTGGAGCTGCTCTGCTGAGAGAGCAGTGGAGGAGTGGTTTGCACTCCCTAAGTGTGCATGAATGTTTGGCAGGCCGTCTCGGGCCAGCCAAACATTTATGCAGACTTAGCATGTTCCCCACCCAGGCTGCCTTACAGCCTGGGTGGAGAACATCCTCAGGCTCCCATTCCCTGGTTGAGTGCCAAACCACGGCGCTCAGACCAACCACAACACTGCATTGCAGCGCTGTGATTGCCTCAGGGGAGCCTGGGTGCTTCCTGTTTCGGAGCAGAGGGACGGGAAGAGACGTAACAAGGAGGACGTGGCGAAAAGGCAAGAGAAATTTTATTTTTATTTACCTCCTTCCACCCCCTCTCCAAGCCCCGCCCGATCCATGCCAGCTGCCACTGTGGTTGGGTCAAGCCCTCCTTGACTACGGTTTTGCATATTTGTACTCTTAGCAGCTCTGCAGTGGGCCTCTGAAGAGACAGTCAACTTACAGAAGTAGCATTATAGCAATGTATGAACATAACGCTGGATGTATTCTGAAAGTTGTAGTCACACCAATGGCAAGATACAGATTTCCAAAGCACAAAGACAGAAAATCTGACAAAAAGTTAGATTTCCCCCACCGTTTTGCCAGTAAGACTTTAGCTGGAACAACTGCTACAGAAAAAAAGGTTTTTAGATAACAGGATCTACCATACAATTTAGAAAGTAAACTAACTCAATGCCTAGCCATAAAAAGCAGGCATATTAACTTAACACCTAACAAGAATTACTTCATAACTAATTTTTTTTTTAAAAGTAATTCTCATCGGTGTATAGTTGCTGCACAAATATATGACAACACTTCGAAACAGCAACACTGTAAAGTCAAATGCTACATGTAAAAGCCGTTAATATAACCGAGAAGACTTTAGGGACATATTAATAAGCAGCCATTCTGAAATTAAAATGTGTTTTAAAGATCTTGACCATTAACTTGGAACAACTTGCCACTTCCAAAAATGAATGATAGATACAGCCTCTGTAGCCATCATTCTACGAGTTTCCAACTTGCACCCTGGATGTTGAGGGATTTGAATTGAGATTAGTTAGTCTTTATGGGGCAGATTGTTGGTTAGTGGGTACTTTGCAGATTTCGAAACTAAAATACCTCCGGATCTTGGTCACACTGCGTGATCCTTGGCAAATCACTTAATGTTCCAGTGCCCCCGATTGCTTTTCCGCGAGCACTGTGTACGAAAATGCACTCATTGCACTGAGGCAGCGTGAAGCTCTGAACTCAATTCGACCCCTTGCGATTGTCTCCCTCACAATGATCCTCTATTGCTCTCAGATTTCCAAACCTAAAACACGAGGCTGCTTTTAAAATGCACAAGACAAGGGTGAAGTGAGCGTTCAATGACAGCGAAAGGCACTCACGACCTCAGTTCACGTGTGCAGCCTCTTACGGGCACATCCTCAAAGGCCTGCCAACTAACTCTGCTCTGAGCATGAACAGGTGGTAGTTCAAGGAAACAGCTGACGCCCTCCAACCAGGATAGTACATGGTCTAAAGACCACAAAAGGAGCAAATTCAGCCAGCGTTCATGTTGTTTCCCAGAAACAGACCACACACAGATGGGGCAAGTGAAAGTCAGAGAAAATAGCAGACAGCAGAAGGGAGAATGATGGAACAAGAAGTAGAGAAAATATGCGAAGGTGGAGGGAGAGGGTGTAAGGAAAAAGTCAAGGATCAGTTAGCAAGTGAAAGAGGGATATGTTCCAGAAGGTGCATAGAGTGGAGGAAGAACAGGAGTAAGTGGAGGGGATAATGCTAGAGAAAAGGGAGACCAGATAAATGGAGGGAACAGGAGAAGGTTTATGCTTTGAGCATACAGGTAAACAAATGGGTGAGAGGACTGTAAGGAGAAATTAAGGAACAACACAACAAACGCATGGGTAGAGTGGATTGAAGTTTAAATGGAGAAATTGAGAGCGATCACACGATATTGGGAGTTAGGGTCTACAAACGAAATGAAAAATAGTAGAAGTAGATAGACCAGAAGAGAAACAAACAGGAAACAATAAAAGCCCTTGGAATGGGTTCAGTGTCTTGGTGCGTGCAAACATTCCCAGGTTTCCTACAGCTTCAGGCACAGTATCCCTGCAGGTTGTGCACTACATCTGGCACTACATCTGGCCCTTGATGCAGCCACGGATGGAGCTAGGGCCTCACCACTAATTTTATGAATCTGGCTCCCGTGCCAAGTGTCTTGTACAGGAATCGACTGGGGTGCACGTCAGACTCTGAGTGTACATCTACAACCTACCCATGCGGACCTGCCAACTTACACAGTGCCAAACACAGTTTCCCGAGCACCAACGTGTGGAGAAAATAAATGTCCAGTTCCAGTGAGTATTCACATTGATTTATTTCCTTCAAATTTCTTCTATTCCAATTTCAAGTGTTCTTCTCTTCAAATGTAGCCTTCAAATCGAGCCAACACGTGTTTCGTCAGAAAACAATGTTTTACATCTCTGACTTCATAAGGGCTTAACAAATAGAGTGGAACATAATTTTTCGATTGGCATCTTGTTCATCGAGTTCACCTGTCATTCGGACCACACTGCGAATCGTTTATGGAGCACTCTCCACACGAAAATGTCGTACTTAGAATGACAAGTGAACTAGATGAACAAGATGCCAATCGAAAAATGATGTTCCACTCTTATTTGTTAAGCCCTGATGAAGTCAGAGATGTAAAACATTGTTTTCTGACGAAACACGTGTTGGCTCGATTTGAAGGATATATTTGAAGAGAAAAACACTAGAAATTAGAATTGAAGAAATTTGAAGGAAATAAATCAATGTGAATACTCACTGGAACTGGTCATTTATTTTCTCCACACGTTGGTGCTCGGGAAACTGTGTTTAGTGCTTTTGGACTGGGTTTTCCTTATTCATTACTGTGGGCATTAGTGGCGGCCCACTTCCTTGGAGCACCTACTTTTGTAAATTAGCTTTATGTACAGGAGGAAACAAGCAACTGGTTTGCTCAAGTGACCCTGCCACCTGTGTTTTCAATTGTAACTTACACAGTGCCTCTGTGTATCGCATGGTGGTGGCTCCCTTCACACGGCCACCTGGTGAAGAGCCGAAGGCACACAGTAGCAGGAAAGACCGCTGGAAAGCTTTGCACAGAGCGGCTTTCTAGCTCTTTTTTGCAGACTGTAAGCAGCCTATGTCCATTAAGGTGCAGGAAAACAAGCAGGACATCAGCGACAGCCCTTGTATTTTTGTGAGGGGATTTGTGGAGTGCACAGTGCTTCTCAGGTAGCTCTACGCACGAGGCCCTGCCCCCCTCCTTACATGCCACATTTTTTTGCAGGTTGGCAGGTCTGCCCATGCACGAGTGCCACCGGTGTTTGAGCCCGCGTAAGCACTCACCTATCTAAGAGCATGACGTGTGCACATAGGTGCTGGAAGTAGAGGTTCTGGAGGTACTGCGGCATCCCCAGAAATAATCATGCTGGAGTTCAGAGATGAAGATGCCTTTATATTTTGTGTTTATCCTGTCACATTTGCTGCTTGTGCAAAGACAAAGACCAAAGATCAGGCTACATCCGACACATTGCTGCTTACTCGGAAACTGGGATGTATTTGTATTTCTCTGACTGCAAAGTGAGAGGATTTTGTGAAAGTGATTTAGGTGACAATCCTGCTGGGGTAGAGGAAACAAAAGGAAAGGCTGTAGCATGCCAGTTTTTTCTAACACTCAACAGCATTTAAATGTCGGAAAATTAACTATATACACATTTTTCAAATCATATCAGCAATAAGGAAAGCACAGATGAAGCACTTTCTTATAATTCTGAAGTGTGAGGGAAACAAAGATTTTAACAGGAGAACAGACACCAAGACACTTTACTTGGCGATGCGTAAATGATGAATATTCACTGAAAACAGATTTTCACACATTATCGTTTTTGTGCAATACAGTTTTACCAGCAAAACTGTATGTCTAGGCAAATTTAGTGCCCTTTTCAATGGAAAATGTATTGTCTGTAAATGTCAGTGCGCTACCAAACCAGTGCTCTAAAATGCACCATCTGCTACACACCACCATACCCTCACCATTCTCCTGCTGAAAGGGCAATGCACATCTGCTACGCTTGTTTTCGCTTGGATTTTTCACAATCCCTAATTTCAGTGACATAACGCTAATGGCAAATGCAAAAAGAACAATTGATTGACAGAATGCAGAACAATGTCATACATTCACCCCAGTACAGAGATCTGGGCCGAAATCCATCATTTTTTTCTCACCAGGCCATTCCAGTTTGGACCCAGCCATATGCAAAACAGTCTTGACCCTGCGGCCAATGGGATCAGTCCAGCCCGAACTGCCAGGCCAGGTCCTCCCTGAACTGGAAACAAGCATCCTAGGACAGGTTTCGGGGTTTCACCCCTCATCAGCCAGGATAGCTTGACTCCAGTGGCATGGAGAGCACGGGACCCACGTCTGGGCATACCCGTCCCACTTGGGGTGACAAATGCAAAAAGAACAGTTGATGGACAGAATGCAGAACAATGTCATACATTCACCCCAGTACAGAGATCTGGGCCTAAATCCATCGAAACCGGTTCTAGGATGCTTGTTTCCGGTCCAGGGAGGACCTGGCTTGGCAGTTCGGACTGGACTGTTCCCATGGGGCACAGCAACAAGACTGATTTGCATATGGCCAGGTCTAAACTGGGGCGGCATAGTGAGCAAAAGAATGATGGATTTAACCCAGATCTCTTGACTGGGGGTGAATCAGGCTCGCAACGCTTATTGGACACAAAGGGCTTCGGTCCCCCCCCCCGCCCCCGTTGTGTGTGGCAGCCCGGGATGAGACAGCTTCCCCGGCACACACACAGCTGCACCCGAGCACTTCACTGGTCTTTAAAAGACCTTTTGCGTGTTAATGAGGCTTTGATGTTTTTCACCCATTCTTAGAGCCCCTGCAGCTCGACTCTGCCTTTTGCTTGAAGAATCAGCCCCCCCCCCCCCCCGGAAATGTTTTCCTAGCCCCCCCTTGAAATGTGGCTCTAGTTACGCCTCTGGGGTTAATATTATGATTTGTTCTGCATTCTGTCCATCAACTGTGTGACTTTTGCTTTAACGCTAATGGCAGCACCCCCACTGTAAAATTGTTCCAGCACCTTTGTGTGCACACCTATCAGTGTGAGTTGTGCCCTAGGGAAGGGCTTTCAATAGGTTGGGGGATTCTATAAAAGGGGCACGGGCCATGTAAATAAGAGCGTGGCTTAAACATAAACTACATTTTTGTGATTCTCATTGTTAGGCGCTCCCCCCCCCCCCCGAAATCAACTACATGATACTAAAAAACACCCCCCCACACCCCCGAAATCAACTACATGATCCTAAAAAACACACCGCGCATTCCTCTCGCTTGCAAACACTGCATTTTTTTTGTACTTTCGCCTCGTTAATATTTTGACAGCCTTATACCTACCTCCTTCACACACATTAGCACAGAATCACAATTGCAACGGGAATACATGGCGTGATTATTGCTCTTTTCTTGATCCACTGAGCGGCACTGTGAAACAATCGCACTGCCTTCGGCCTCACCTCATGAGTTCTCTCTCACTCGTGGCCAGTTATAAATACCTCAGCGTTTCTGCCATTAAAGTTAAGGGTATGACGATAGGGTCGATGGAGACTAGTTTCAATGTCTTGTTTTAATTACTACCGGTTCTTAGACCCGGCCCACTTAAACCCCTGCCCTACGGTGTACTTCTGCAGCAGATTCGTTGCAATGGCTATCCTCCTGGGAGGTAACGTCGTAAATCCACAGTGCCCTCTAGTGGCCACTCGGAAAACATCGGTGTCACTGGAAAGCGCACGTGCGTCGAGGCGGGGAAATAGAGCGACAGGTGTGGATGAATATAGAATTAAAGTAATAACGCCCCTTACCCCTTTCAGTCCGACAGTCACTCCTGGTCTAGCCATTGTCCATTTTCACCAATTAATTGTTTTCCATCAATAGGGGATCTTGGTCGCAGTACTGAATTTCTGCACTTGCGGGAGAGAGGGGCACATATCTAATAAATAATTATAAAAGTCCACTCTGTGTGCAACAGCCTGAAAAGACATTCTATTTCCTGAACCCAAAATACCAGCAACTCGTGCTTCGTTGTTGTTATTCCCACTGCGATAATATGGAGAGGATGTGGTCTGTTGGCTAGATTGCTGACTTTGGAGATGGAAACCAAGGTTCGAGCTTCGGGTCGCGTCCACATCCTGTGATTCTGGGCAAATCACTTAATCTCCCCGTGCCTGAATGTGTCCTTGTGTAACGTAACTGGTGTTCATGTAAAGCGCTCCAATACCTTCGGGTCGAGTTCGCGCTATATAAATCTGCATTAAAATAAAAAGGGATCTGTGAGGCTTTGGTTAGCATTTAAAAGGGGTCCCTCTAGGAATGCCACTCTAGAGCGTCCACAACAATTGTACCTGCTGAGCGCTGGTTGGTCACGCTATGTGGAAGAGTGCCATCTCATTCTCCACAGGTCATGAAGATAGGCCCAGGACCACTGCGATGGGGATGCAGCAGCCATCTATTTACACCCTTGGGCCTGACGGCGCCCCAGCGAACAGTGAAACCATGCCATAATCTTATCGCATCACAGGGTTGAGGCATAGAGGGTTTTTGTACATTGAATACACAGTTCTCTCTGTCCTGAATTTTCCGATTTAGGCAGCGATTCTTTAAGTTAGACAGACATGTGGCCTTTCTTTTACAAGCATGAACGTTGCGCAGAGTGGCGGGGGTCAGTAGGGTACTGGTTCTCTTCCTTCGCCCTCCTGTCCATCATATCAGCACTTTATCTCTGCTCCTTCCAATCGGCCTGCGCATCAGACACTTTGAGGGTACCGGTTGTCCTAGGGGGGATTCAGGGGAGTCTGTCTGGGCGCTCTCGCACACTCTTGTTCCAGACTTCTGCTAGCAGTTACAGTAGAAGGATGAGCACGTGTCCCGGGTTTGCCGGGTCAGTCCCGGGGTTCACCAGCTGTCTCGGCGGATTTCGGCACTTTTGGCTCCTGTACCGGTTTTTAGAGGGGGTCGACTGAAATCAGATGGAGGCACTTTTTGGGTGTTATAAAGCTGTGCTAGTAAGCAGCTGTTATAAGTAAGCAATTTAATTAACAGGTATGATGCAGGTTTTAGAAATTACATTGTATTTTTTTCCTTCTTGCCTCTTCTGTGTTCCTATGTTGATAAGAGCTGTGACTGCGCAGCTCCGTTGAAGTCAAATTGTAGTCCTTCTATTTTTGCAAATGCCCCGGTTTTTTAGGTCTCGACCTTGCTATCGCGTAAGCGATCGCGAAGCGAGACTATAGAGAGCGGGTTTGAAAAGCGCTCCCAAAAAGCGGATTGCATGGCTAGCACGCGCACAATCATGCGCATCGTGCCGCCATTCAATCCGCCTTTTGGGAGCACTTCAAAGGGTCCGCTCCCCCGCCTGGAATGCGCTCCCCGCCCCCAAGCGCGCGCGCGACACGCTCTGCCGGGCTTGCCTCAGCACAAAAGAAGCCTTCATGTACACACCTCTTGTAATAAAAGACTTGCCACATTTATTTAGTCTGTGCTTCCAAGTTATGCTGTTTGGAGTGCGCACTGGTCCCCCCTCGTTGTTACCATGTAAACAAACGATATTCATTCACGAGTACTTTCGCACAGACCATGTTCAAGAGGACACAGGCTACAAGCGGCATTCCAGCCCTCGCCTTTGAACAAGCACTGCGCTGTATGCACTGCAGCGTTCCTTCAGCCCATTTACACCCCTTGGCTGGGCAACAGTGCACTTTCTCTTTGGTCGAGTAATTGGATGCTCAGTTTATAGTGTGCAGTGACCGATCAAAGATGTGCGCTATCGCTGCTGCAAAGTACTCGACAGGACCTCGCACTTGTATGAGGAATACCCCTACACTCACCCCCCGCTAATGGGTAAAAGTGACGAGAGGTTCTCTCAAAAATATAGCCGGCTGTGTTAAATAAGTGTGAAACATTGACCTCGGTATTTAATTGGATCTCCTGGCTCGAGCTCGTGTTAAGCCGCCTGCCCTGTCCCCTGTCCCACCCCGACCCTCCCTGCTTCTGCCCTCCCTTGGTTCCGCAAACTCTCTGATGCTCCCCGTGTGTCCGCTCCCTTTCATCAAAACCACACCCATTACACAACGAGGCGGCTGTGGCAGTGACACACATTGCCCCTCCCCCACCGTCATGGTGCAGGCTGGCAGCTAGTTTGCGTATCTTGCCCTGAACTGTGCCCTCAGGGCAGCAGTGGGCGTGGCGGACTCTCAGAGGCGGCCTTTGCTCACAGAGCGACCTGGGCGGAAACAAATCTGGCATCCAGACTGCTGATAGTACCTAAAGCGAGAAGGATCAGGGTGCTGTTGCTACTTCACTGCAGTGACTGTCTCTTAACGCAAACATTTCGCCTCCTCCCCAACGCACCTTAATTATCCACATTACCTCCTTCACTCTAACAAGCATTTGCAATGCAATAGGTCTAGTGTTTACGAGAGTTTGAGCTATTGACATTGCAAATGATAATGCATTTATCTGTTTTTAAAACTTAAATAAAAGGTAGTCATTTGCAATGTCAATAGCTCAAACTCGCGTAAATTCGAGACCTATTGCATTGCAAATGCTTGTGGTTCTCAAGATCTGGTCACCTTAAGTTAGTGACATCTAGGTCTGTCTCGCCGTCCCTTGAATTAGCTGTCGGCAGGTACATTGACCCGATTAGTATACCTGCTCCTGGACAGGAAATCAAGCGACTGTCAAACAGGTACAACTTAAGTGAAGCCCTTCTTCGGCGGCGACCCAGGACTCCGCCTCCCGCTCAGGCCCCCAGGGCTTCTGCTGCTCTTTCCTTCTCCATGGCTCTGCCATGACCCTGTTGCCCCGGCCTTGGGGATTCTTCCGAGAGGTCTAGGGAGCGGTCTCTCCCTGGACGGCACGGAGCAGTATGGTTGGATGCAGCAGTCCAGGTGACAGGGAACCCGCTTGAAGGGCAGCGGCTGGACCATGCACAGTCTGACAAGAGCCTCTGGCCTCCACCAATGAACACCCTGAGGGGTCGCGGCCTCCTCCAAGTCCTCGAGGGTGCCAGCAGCAGATTTAGTTTCATATGAGGGTCTCTTAGGGGATGTGCTACTTGATTGAACACTGGTGGGTTCCTCTTCGTCGGTGCCCCGATTAACTGGATCCACGGAGGCAGCAGACATTTGTGTGGCTATGTTTGCGGGTAGATTTAATTCTGAATTGGACCTCAGCAAGAAGTGGCTGGGCAGCGGGCAGGGCAAACCGGCAACAGCAACGCACTGATAACACAAACGGCGGAAGTGCCGCTGACCGGGCCCTCGCAGGGGGCCAATCGGCGGTCGGCGCCTTAGTCCCCCCGGGGCACCGGTCACCCCTCCCCCCCCTCCCACGGAGGGGTTGGAGGGGGCGGGGACGCAGACCGGAGCTCCCCTCCTCTACGGGCTGGCCGGAAGTGACTCGCAATGCGTGTCACTTCCTGGCCCTGGTGTGAGGGAGAGGCTATTTAGCCTTCCCCCACCCTCCTGGCGACCTCTTTGTCGCCCACCTCGCCATTTGGATCGGTCGTCTCGCCACATGATCGGTCGTCGTCGTCCCCCAGATGCGGTGAGTCTTGCTGCACCCACTCCGCCCCGGCCCTGTCCCTGGGCAGTACGAGGTCGACAGGGCCCTGTGGCGCGGATGGCCACGGGCGGAGGGGGCGCAAGATTAGGGCGAGGGTGGCGACCTTAGAGGGCAGAGACGCGGTCCGCCGCGGGCACTGTTTAGCATAGCAGGGGACTTAGCCCCGATTTGTAGAACACCCGATCAGCTTTTATTTCTTGCCCCGAGAACACGCAGTGTGTGTCTCTTTGCCGCGGTAGGTAGCTCAGTGCGTTAACACCCTGCCGCACATGCTGCCCGGATGGCCACGGGCGGGGGGGGGGGGGGGGGGGCGCAATTTGGGCCGCTGTGGTTCGATAGGACGCTTCGTCAGCGTCAAAGCCACGGTGGCTGTTCGAGTCTCGCCAATCACGCTAAACGTTTCGGAATGCTGGGCAAATCCATGTGGCACTTCAGTTGCAGGGAGCATCGGGCTTCCGATTCTGCCTTGCGATAACGCAGTGCACGGGTACATGGCGATCGGCAAACAGCTGCTTCCTTTAATCTCCCCGTGCCTAACAAAAAAGAATGTGTCATAGCGGAGAGAGGGGTGTGGTGCAGCGGCCAGCGCGGGGATCAGGGTTCGATCTCCAGCGCAGGCAGGCTGCACAGCCGAGCACCGTGTGAATCTGGGCAATTGCTCGCTTAATGTCCCCGATGGCCCCCAGCGCGTAGAAACCCCTAGGCGTGATAAGTTCGCGCTGAATGTATGTCGTTACAACGAATACCGTTGCAACGCATGCCTTTACCACGCATGCGTTACAACGGAATGATTTTTCCTCGCATAATCTTTACCACTAATATTCCTTTACCACGCATACTTGCATGGTAATGGAATACTCTTGGTAAAGGTTATACCCCTCCCCTGTACCCTTCCCCCAATACTTTTTATAATTACCCCTGCCCGTTACCCTCAATTAGTATATATATATTTTAAATTTTTATTTCCCTTACCTCTTCACGTCGTCTCTTCGTCCTTCCTTCATGACGGACGTTATACGTCATTTCCTTTCACTTAAAACGACGTCGATTTCCTCTACTTCCCCACGTTATTTTTAATTTTTTTTTTTTTTTGGGGGGGGGGGGGCCCACCCCCCTTCTTTTCTCTTTTTTTGGGGGGGGAGACCCCCCCAAGCCCCCTTTCTTTCTTTTTGCCTTTAACTCACGTCTTCAACAAGCTCAAAACACACCTTAGAAAGTAAAAAAGGACTACACTACTGACGTTAACGCAGGACGTAGCAACGTAGAAGACGACGAAGATGGAAGAAGACTTGCATGGTAAAGACGTTCGTGGAAGAAGAACGCGTGGTGAAGACGTCTACGAGGTAAGTGTTGCGTAGTAAATGTTCCTCGTTGTAACGCCATCGTGGTAAAGGATGTTTCCCGTTCGCGCTTAACAAATACTGGTTTTCTGCTGTAAGGCAACTGGTGCTATGTAGAGCGTTGACATGCATTCCCTTACTTTTCATTAAGGTCCGGTGAACATCGCGCAAGTAAGGGTATATGGGAGCGGCCGGCCAATAAGCCGCACACCCGGCGCCCGGTGGGAGCCGTTACGAGGCCGCCGAGGGTGCGGTGCGGGCCGCTTGGTCCGGTGTACAGCCAATGTGCGGGGATGCGTGCGCGAGCCTCAGTACTTGCAGGCCACTGATGCCGGCACGCCCCCCCCCCGTGCAACGATAGCCCGAGGAAAGATGCAGTATCATGGGGGAGGGTGCGTGCACACACGAAGTAAGGCAGTCTTATGATAGGGGCGCCTGTAGTGCCGGGATGTGTAAGGTAAATACGGTGCTCATGTAAGCGCTCCAGCATTACGGCTTCACTGGGGGGGAGGGGGGGGGGAGGAGGAGGGCTAGGTGCTTCACAGAGGCCCACGCGTCGGGGTGTCGTCGGGCAGTTAGCTTCCCCACGCTGCGCCCTCGTCTGTTCACCAGCGATGCTCGGACCTCTTCCCTGCGCTACGGTGGCCCACCGTCTGCTCTGCAGCCTTAGTGGCAAGGATCCGGGGTTTGGCCACGTGGTAGCGGACACTGTACAGTGCTCCAGGAATTGCGGGTTGAGATCCCCGGGGGCGATGCGGTCCGTCGGCGGCACAGCCGTCTCTGGACAGGGAACCAGGGTTCGAGCCCCGTGGCCGCGTCCACACCCGGTGATTCTGGGCAAATCACTTAATCTCCCCGTGCCTGAATGCGTAATATAAATACATGCTATGTACAGCACTCTGGGACCTGCGTGTCGAGATCCCGTGGGCGCTGTGGTCCGTTGGCTGCCCCGCCGACTCGGTAGAGGAAACCAGGATTCGAGCCTCGTGGCCGCATCCATACCCGGTGATTCTGGGCAAACGAACTTAATCACCCCGTGCCTGCGATGCAATGTAAATGCGGTGCTATGTACAGCGCTCCAGGTCCCGCGGGTCGAGATCTCCGTGGGCGATGTGGTCCGCCGGCCGCACTGCCGAATCAGTGCAGGAAACCAGGGTTCGTGCCCCGTGGACGCGTCCACGCCCGGTGATTCGGGGGCTAATCGCTTAATCTCCCCGGGCCTGAGTATGTAATGTAAGTACGATGCTATGTACAGCGCTCCAGGACCTGCGGGTCGAGTTCACGCCATATACCGGATTTAAATAAGGACAGTATTTAGTGTGGTCGCGGATTTCGAGCCTCGCGGTCGCCCCCAAAATGAAGCTTGATTTAAGGAAGCAGGTCCCCCCGACCCCCTCACGCTGCTTGCGTGACTGCTGAGGGTGCGGGGGGGTTAGGAACCCGTCACCGCTTTGGCACGCCCGCAACCTCCCCAGTGTTCCCGCATTCAGGCGGCTGGATGCAAGCATTTGAGCGGGTAATACGGGATGGAGCACCAGTGCCCTGTGTGAAAGTGAATGTGAGGCCTATGTAAGGCGCCACAATACCTTCGGTCGTTTCATACTCAAATGTTTATTAGGACACGGAGCACCCAGGGCCTTGGGTAATGTTAATGCGATGCTCATGAGGGCGCTCTCCCAGTGCCCTCTGTAAGGTGAATGCGACGCTCATGTAAGGGGCTCTAATACCGCGGGACGCTTTTGTATTCGATCGGTATTACGGTACAGAACTCCCACTGCTTAGTGTAAGGGCAATGCGATGATCACGTAAAGCACTTTAATACCTCCGGGCATTTTGCGCCACATAGTAGGCAACAGGTTGGTTGGCTGCATAAAAGGGCGGATATGCGATGCAGAGATTGTATGGGCACAAGAATCGCCGCCAATTCCTGCAATGTCGGTGAGGAACACGTAAAGTGCTCCAATACCTCCGGTCATTTGCGCGATATATCAGGCTGGTTGGCTGCCTAAACAGGGCGGATGCGCGATGCATAGGTTGCATGGGCACAAGAATTGCCGCCAATTCCTGCAAGTCGGGTTGGCGAATGTGTAATGGAAACACTGTACTAGTTAAAGCGCTTCAATGCCTTCTAGACTACCTCCTGCCCATGCATCGGCTGCAGCGAGATAGAGGGTAGCGGCCTCATCGATCTAGGGTTCGGGGGGTTTCGCTGGAAAGGTCTAAACCTTCCCCTGCCCAAGCGCCGCCGCAGCGAGATTCAGTGTAGGGTAAAGTGCTCATTACACACTGTATCGATCGTGTGTCTGTCGGCCTATCGCCCGCGGGGCACACTTCTCAATGGCAGCGGCCCTCACGAGCAAAGTAAATGGATGGGGGGGTGCAGCCGGCAAAGAACCCGCACACCCTGCGCCGGGGGAGCAGTTAGGAGATTAGCGTGGGTTCACGGCCCTAATACACCAGCACTGCAAGGCTGGGAGCTGCCTGGGTCCCCGCGGATCGCGGGCGGTGCTACCCCCGTGGCGCTCCCTGGATACGGTTATCGCCCCCCCTCCCGCGGCTATGCTGCCGTTGAGGGCGGGGGGGGGGGGGGGCATGCAGTGGGCTGCGTGCGTTAGGCGTGGTGACCTGCGGAGGGGGGTAGTCCGACGACTGCGAGTTGGACGCTGGTTTAAGGAAGCCAGGTTCCGCCCCTCGAGGTCGCGTCCGCATTATGCGATTACGGGCATTGCAGACCCCCGCACCTCAAGGGTTAATTGGTACAAACCTTGTAAGCTCCTCGTGCTTAGATGTGTAATGTAAATAAGGTGCTCATGTAAAGCGCTCCAATACCTTTGGGTCGAGTTTGCGCTATATAATAATGCAACATGTATTGCTGGCTTCCTATAAGGCAGATACAGGATACAAGTTCATGAATTATCACATTACGCGATTACGGGCATTACTAAACCCCCCGCACCTCAATGGATAATCTGGTGCGGTGCTCGCGTGATGCGGTACGGGGAGCGTGTAATGTGGTACGATTCTCTTGAGCACCCCCTGCTTGAAGGTGTTATGTAATTACGGTGCTCATGTAAAGTCCTCCAATACCTTCCGGTCGAGTTCGCGCTATATAAATATGCATCATGTAAGTGCTGGCTTCCTATAAAGCAGATACATGCCACAAGTACATGCATTGTTCACATTACGCGGTTACGGACATTACTATACACCCCGCTTCTCAATGGTTAATCGGGTGCGGTGCTCGAGTGAGTTGGCACGGGGATTGTGTTATATGGTCCGAATCTCCTACGCTCCCCGTGCCGGCATGTGTAATGTAAATACGGTGCTCATGTAAAGCGCGCCAATACCTTTGGCGGCGAGTTTGCGCTGTGATCTTGAAATGTACATTTAGAGCCCATGTGAGAGGACGCTCGACACCAGCCTGCAGCTCACTGAGCTGGGCACAATAACCAAGAGTTAGGCCTGCAGGAGGAGTAGCTGAAGGAACCATATAGAATTAGGTCCAGATGTACTTTGGGGGGCATTCCCCTGCAACCAAAGACAGATTTCGGGTTGCTTCAATGAAGACCTATCCTCCCGCGCTTTAGCCAGGGCGGCTTGTGGGTGGTATAATTGTTATATAGCAAGGGTGCGGTCGTCCAAAAGTTTGGTAAACACCACGTAGACTTGGGAAGCTTCCAGCGGTAGGGCATTTAGCAACAGATAAAGTATCAGCGTGTGGGTAACAGACATCTGCTCTCCAGCAGCTCCGTGCCCTGGGAGCACACGCATGCCCCAACTCGGAGGCCTACCCATAAGGGGGCCGAGTAGCAAAACAAGTAAACAGGCTCCTTAGGCGGGCCTCCGGCCTTCAGCTGGGTGAAACCACCATCATTTGGAGATAGGCCCAGGTAAATTAGGGCTTTTCTTAATGTCTAGAGGACCATTGCGGTTGGGGGTATCCCCACCGGATTCACTGGTCGCGTACTGCTGCTGCAGGAGTCTGGGATCCGGGTTTACGGACACTTTTACCGCGCTCAGGGGGCGCTGCCAGCCAACATATGGTGCTGCTTTCCCAAGAACTGGGGTGCCAGCGGGGCAAACACAAGGGGACAGTATGTCAATAGAACATTCGTCTCGCCCAGGGTGCACTAAATCTCCACTTCAACGGAGCAGGAATTTGGCACCGCTGGGATGCTCTGGGTTTGTAGGGGGGGGGGGGGCACCCCCCTGCCACCCTCCTACTGGGGAGCATGAGGGGAGGGGCGAAGCAGGACTTAGTCAATCCTCAATGCATGAACTTTACTGACAGCGCGCAATGCTTAAGCCAGTCAGATTCCCGCAGCTGGTATGCCTAGGGGGTTTCATCACTGAGGGATCTGTAGGGGCATAATTCCCATAAGGAATAAGGGATGGTGGGCAGGGGCAAGAGTCGCCCCTTGCCCATGGTCACGCGCTTGCAGCCAGGAGCCCTCCTGTGCTCCAAGTTTAGCAATCAGAGGGAACAGTCCAAAGGTTAAGTAAAACCCTTCTCGCCATAATAGCCTAAGCGGGCAGGCCCAGAATTGTGAAGGGGGTAACCTTCCCGCATGGGGGGCGAATAGTTCTTGGCACATCTTCTCAGGCCCTACGGGTCCTTTATTTCAGCAGACCCTAGAATGGCGTCTCGGGCCTTGGGGACACAGATGGGGCCATCTACAACACCAGGAGCTAGAGCTCACTGGTAAGTCTTGTGCCTGTGGATATAAGGGATCTCACAGGGTTTGAGTCCCGCTAGCGCTGTCACACGGTAATGAGGTGGCAGAATTTCAAACTCTTCCTTTTGCAAGGGTGGTTCCCTTCCAGCTAGTTGCAGGAAACCCTAGATAAGAGGTTGCAGGTTAGACTATAGCGGGTTGGTGGGGGGCCCTGGCTGCGACAGTGAGCCGCCTCCAGGGCTGTGGCGGAGTTACAGGGCGATCTGGAAGCAGGCCGGTACAAAGGGTACCTCTGCGCGGCACCATAGGGGTGCCTGAGCCAAAACCAAGGAGCCTCAAGGGAGGTCCCGGAAGCCGTGTCGGTGCCCCGCTAGTCCTGCGGGCGGTTGTGGGCCTGAACAACCGGGGGCTTGCTATGCGACGCTCCGCCCCGAGAGGGGGGGCGTGAGTAGAATTACCAACGGCACGTGATCGTAGAAAGAATCACCTGGAGGGCAGCAACGGCGGGCATCGCTCCCGCGCTGCCCAGCTCATCAGGCGGGCAGGCGACCCAGTTGGTTGCCTGCCCTTGGATCGCCCGTAAGATAACCCACCCATTACATATTCTGAAATTATGTAATAAACCTGCAGCATTGTTCCCAACACCAACTGTCTTGTGTGTGTCATTTGGGTAACCTATTATGGGGGAGGGGGGACAGCGGGGTGCCCCTGGGGGTACTATGCCGCTGACCGCGGCCCCCGCAGGGGGCCAATCGGCGGTCGGCGCCTTAGTGCCCCCGGCGCACCGGTCACCCCTCCCCCCCCCCTCCCACGGGGGGTGTGCGGGCACGCAGACCGGAGCCCCCCTCCTCTACGGGCTGGCCGGAAGTGACGCGCAATGCGTGTCACTTCCTGGCCCTGGGGTGAGGGGGAGGCTATTTAGCCTTCCCCCACCCTCCTGGCGACCTCTTTGTCGCCCACCTCGCCATTTCCCTCCCTACCGCTTACCCGGCGTAGGCGTTGGGTGGGGGGGTTTCTGAGCGTTGTAATGTTTTCTTTTTCGTTGCAGGCGGAGTTACAGGGCGACCTGGAAGCAGGCCGGAACAAAGGGTACCTCTGCGCGGCACCATAGGGGGTGCCTGAGCCAAAACCGAGGAGCCTCAAGGGAGGTCCCGGAAGCCGTGTCGGCGCCACGCTAGTCCTGCGGGCGGTTGTGGGCCTGAACAACCGGGGGCTTGCTATGCGACGCTCCGCCCCGAGAGGGGGGAGCGTGAGTAGAATTACCAACGGCACGTGATCGTAGAAAGAATCACCTGGAGGGCAGCAACGGCGGGCATCGCTCCCGCGCTGTCCGGATCATCAGGCGGGCAGGCGACCCAGTTGGTTGCCTGCACTTGGATCGCCCGTAAGATAACCCACCCATTACATATTATGGAATTATGTAATAAACCTGCAGCATTGTTCCCAACACCAACTGTCTTGTGTGTGTCATTTGGGTAACCTATTATGGGGGAGGGGGGACAGCGGGGTGCCCCTGGGGGTACTATGTAGAGTAACCAGACGACTAGCTGCCCTCGCGTCTGGGCCAGCATGCTGGTGTCAGTCAGTATGGCGCTGCACGGGGTGACAAGCATTCGGGGTGCTTTTGAAAAGGGGGCACAAGAAATCCACTCAGTGATCACCGAGGCCCTCCCAGATCCATCTCTGAACTGGGTAAGTGATGGCTCCGTGGATGAGCGGCTGTCCTCCATGGCAGCACACTGGCATGCTTCGTGCCCTCTATGGCTGGACCACCCGAGGTTGCAGCTGAAGGGTGGGGTGGCGCAGGGGCAATGCGGGGGTGAAACCGAGAGCGGCGCGGCAGCAAGACAGCCTCTAAGACTTATATACTCTTACGCCCTCGTGTTATCTTACAGCGCTCTGTTGCTTCCCAGCTAGGTTTGGGCTTCATAAATACCAGTACGTACAACATACACGCTTGGACTGCGCAGCGCTTCCACGGCGCTGTTGTGATGGGCAGTGTATCCCACACTAAGCCCGCTCTTTGCAATGCTGCGCACTGCTGGCCTTCAGCGTGCTTAGCAAAGTACCCACAGAGAGCTGTCCTGGCCACACTGACCCAATGCACACATGTAAAATACATGAAATGAAAGCAGAACTGAAAGACGGTATCAGGGTTCCAGTGGGCTCTATTTTAGGTGGCTGTGCACATGTGCAAAAACAAAATGCAGTCACTCGGTGAAGAGAGACAAAGGCAGAAGTGAGCTGACCCACTGCTCCACGCTGTATTGTGTGGTGAGTGAAAGAAACATGTGAGTGATGTTAGAGGCGACCAATGGATCACCAGTGCCGACAAAAAGAGCCTCTATAAAGGAATATACATCTGTATTTTTGTTTCTTTTGCTAAACAAGAATGACGAGACAGCTCTGCTGCCTCTAGGTCGGACCCAGAAACCCTCTGAAAAGAGGACACAGAGGAGCCAGGGGTGAATGTAACCACAGTCTGACCAAAGCAGAAGACATTGCTTGCCTTCCTCACATGCCAGGAGTGAACACAAGGGATATAAACTGTTCGGAAGTGTCTGGGACGTGAACGCATAATGGACTCTAAGAGCTCTTCTGCGATGGTGGGCTTCGGTAATAAGCAAAGAAGGGTCCACCCTACCAGTGGGATCTTTTAAAAAGAAATACTGCTACAAAATAATACAACTAACTCGATATATGGCTGACTTCATACTGGTGGTGGAAAGTTTATACAAACGTAAGTAAAGTAATGGCTCTTTTTAGAACATGGCAGAGTAATATGGCGGCATTAACATATGTATAGGAGAGTGAAACCCTCTCCGTACTCCTTTATGTGGCAGATCGTCTCTCAGAAACCTGCAAGGATAAGTCTGAAAGAAGATGGTGTAAGAATAAAGAGTAATGTTAGAGACTGGCTTGTGAAATTCCAGGTGTATGTCCAAGTGATTATGCAGAGTATATAAGAAGGTTCATTAAGGGTCTGATTATAGAATGAGATGTTTAATCCGACCAGCTCAATATCTAGCTAAATGGAGGATATATTTCTAGCAACAAAAGCATCGAACAGCTCTATGAATAATTTAGCTCTTTGGGTAAAGAAGTTTTAAATATTTATAGTTAAGTCCACTCGTTAATATGGAAGTTTTATAAGTAATAATCGAAGAAAATGCAATTACCTATAGTTTCAACTGTATATTAATGATGGCTGGAATACGTTAGGACCATGACTCCATTGACCCAGACCTTGCCATCCCCACACACTTCATTTGTCCTCCTCTACCTTACTGTGATCTCAAAGTCTGGGGGAAGGGGCTCGGGTCCTCGGCCCTCACACCAGATGCGCTGTCCGAGTGGCTGCTCAGGGTTCACTGAGGAGTGTTGCAGGAGTTAAGTATGGCCGTCCTAATGCTGGGTTGAGGAGAGACACAGGTTGGGTCAAGCAGGACCCATAAGTCTGAGTATGAAGGAAGCGTGCAAGACCTTGTAGGATCTGCATAAGATCTTGCGAACTCTTGTCAGATCAAAAAGTTTGGAGGCCATATTCGGTTTCAGCCTCAATATATTAGCAAGCTCCAACATCTCTAACCGCTAGTCAGTGTGCTTTGTCCCTGTGGGCGGTTTGTGTTTCTCCAGCGACAGTGTGGGAGACATGCTTGAACAGCAGTGAGTGCGCTTCCAATTCCTGAAAATTGTTGATTGTACGAGGAAGTTGCTAAGTGGACATTTGTTGTTAGGGGAAAGACTTTTGGATGCAAGACTTTGCTCAAGTTTTAGAACAAAGGGAAATTTGGCTGGAACATTGACATTTGTAACCATCCAAGGAGGCTTTTGGTTTGAGACCTGGAAACAGTACAGAGACATCAGTCTGGCCAATCACGTTTCAACAGAGAATTTTCGAACTTACTATCACAAAGAAAGCCCTTGAACATTGTGTTAAAAAGTATCCCATATCAAAAGCTGGATTGGAGAGGCAAAGACTCAGAGTTCCAAAATGACATCTTCGAGCATAAAACAGGATCTTCAGAGTGGTCAGAAGTAAGACTACAACCAAGAAGAACGTATGCGTACTGTTGCTATGTCAAGATCCCAGCAGAGTCCTGGTATTTTCGAGCTAAGAAAGGCAGGGTGTTTGTGGCTGGGTAATCACAGTTTCTTTCGGGAATTCGTTTTTATGTTTCCCGATACAGTCCATTCGGCTTCACAATACCCATCCACCCCTTCCCTCTTTCTCCTTCCTTCCTTCCTTGGATGTTTTTCTAGTCGTAAGCCAGTGAGGTTAGGAGTTCATTTCTTTAATGCAGCAAATGCACACATGTGTAAGACATAACGGCAGTTTGTGATTGTGGCTGCATTCTGCCCCGGTCCTAGTACTCCGTACTTGACAGATGCACAACGTTTCTGTGAATTTTAAGCTGGGTTTGTTCAGAAGATGGGATGAGCAACGTGCCTCTCTCTGCTCTGCAACATGGCCATAACAAGAATTAAAGAATCTATTCTATGTATGTCCGATGGCAGCACATTTTAGACATTCACAGTTGTGCCAAATGTTTTTAAGAAAAGGCACAAAATCAATGAATGACACAATGGTATTTTCAGCCACTGCTGATTGCCCTAAGATCTATTTTTAGACTGCATGCGTGTAAGTGGTTTGCATCGGGCTGCATGTATGTATTGTTAAAGCCCTGCGATGTTTTACAGCCATGAACACATGCAGCACGGACAACGATTTTGGAAAACCACTAACAAGGCTATCTTGCATGGGTAACTCCCTGAAGCACCCAAGAGGCCCGACAGCATCTTACACGCACCTCAACCACCTCACAGAAGAACGAACACACGAGAGCTATGCACAGACCGTTCCTCCACTGCCACCCGGTGCACTTCACGGACACCCTATGGCTGATTCCAGGAAGAAGGACAGTGGACAGATGTTAAGCAGGGATAGAGGTGATAAACGAGGTCTACGCCTTTGACAGAGGATAAAAAGCCCTCATGAAATGGTCTAAGACTGTGAAAGTGAACTCCCGGTCTGTTAGGGACAAGAGTGGCATCTCTGCTCGAGAGATTAGTCTATGGAGTCTGACAGACTAATCTCTTCTGGAAGATTGAAAATGTAAACCTGAGAGAAGAGCCCACTGCTGCCGGCTTCGGCTCATCAATCATATCAGCCAAGTCCACCTCGCTCTACTCCATCCGCACACCTGTAATATTCCATGTTTCAGAGAACCATGTACCAGAAGACACGCACAAATCAGAAACTAAGACGCATTAACAATCTGTGCATTAGGACACAAACAAACAGAGTATAAATAAGGGCAGGTTAACAACCGGGGTATCAGGGTGCATTGACAAGTGGGGTATCAGAGTGAAAGAATAAGCATGGTGTGGGCAACAGAGCAACCAGGATGTGGGGAGAAAGAACCAAGGTGTCGGGTAATAGAACCACCATGGTGCCAGGGTGATAGAACGAGTAAGACAAGGGGCAACAGAACAATCAGGTATCGGCTGATAGAAAACCAATAGTCGGGCAATAGACCAACCAAGGTGTCAGTCTGTAGAATAACCATGGTGACAGGCGATAAAACAATTGGGGTGTCAAGCGATGGAACAACTGGAGTATCAGGCGACAGAACAACTAGGATGTCAAGGTGGTAGAACAACTAGTGTGACAGGGCAATAGAACAAGCATTTACAATGCAACGGTCTCGGCATTGTTAAAGTTAGAGCTATTGGCATTGCTCATGACATTATTTTTGTTTATGTTTTTGTTTTTAAAACATTTAAAGAAACGGCATGGTTATTTACAATGTCAATAGCTGTTTGTTAGTTGTTTGTTCTTGGAAGTGTGTACTATAATTACACAGTGAAGGGTATTAAGCAACACAGTGTAAGTATAATATACCAGACAATCTATAATGCACAATACGAGAAATGTTCTACATTTACAACATAATACACAATGCAGCACAATTCTAACGCACTATAAATGGAAGGGACTACACGGTTAAATACATGTTTAATCTAATAAAATACACACTAATATACCAAACGCGTCATGAACGGCTGTAGTGTCGCGATAGCCCATCTGACGTGACACGCGATTGCGTGCGCGTCAGGTCACGTAGCCTGTTCCCCCAATAAATATGACGTCACGCCTGCGCGTCGGCAGAAGGGCCACGGCAGCGTAGACGGCAACACCACCAGTACATGTGTCCCGAGTCCTTATTTGACCACGTGGGTCTGGGCCTGTAGTACGTGTGTGTGTGTGAGCGACCCTAACCCTCACGACACCACAAAGTGGCGACGAGGGTGTACGTGCCCTCGCTCCTGCTCCGTGCGTTTGGTTGGTGTGGCGGCCGGAGAGCGCTCCTCGCTCGCGGTGCTCGTGCCCCGCCTATTCGCGCGCTGCTGCCCCGCGTCACGGGCTCTGGAGTGGACACGTGCGGAAGCGCCGGAGCGCTCCTGATCAGCTGCTGGCTCGCGCTGGGGCCGTCTCCTGAACCGTCGCCCCAGCGCGCTTCTGTGTCCTCGCATGCCCCGCCCCCTCGCCTGGGGAGTGTAAAGCATCCTTCGTTCCCTGTCTCCTGAATGACGCCCAGGGGGAGAAGGAGCTGCGGTGCCCTTTGATGCCTGCCGGGTGTGCAGTCCCGAGGAGACACAGCGACGGACCGCCTGAGCCACGTGCTGACACCTGAAGTAAGCCTTTGGTTGCCCCAGCTTGCATGATCAGCCTTTGGGTCACAGTGATTGCCCCGGCCTGCATACGAAGCCCTCATCACTGCCGGGTCCCCAGAGCCCTGCCTCCCGGAGGTCCCGCAGGGAGTCCCACACAGCACAGAAGGGACGGTCCTACGACTCACGGGGGAGCCACCTGGGAGAACCCCATTGTCACGGGGTGGAGGAGGTCTCGCCCAGCGCAAGAACACACGTGAGCGTGAGGTCCCGCCCAGCGCAAGCCGCGCACGTGCAACATGGCGACCATCCCGCCAATAGAGCCGTTCTCTGTCGAGGGGTCCCCGTCAACGGTGGCGGCCCGATGGAGAGACTGGGAGGACAGAGTGCGCATCTTCTTCGAGGCCACGAAGGTCCACAGAGATCAGAAACGCGCAATGATAATCCACCTAGGTGGGAAGGAGATTCACAACATCGTAAAGACGCTTGCGGAAGCCACCCCCAAGACGCACACGACGCTAATAGCTGCGCTCAATGAATACTTCGAGCCAATGGCAAATCGCGACTATGAACGCTTCATATTTCGCCAAGCGCGCCAGCTGCCAGAGGAGTCGCTCGACAAGTTCTACGCCCGCCTAAAGAACCTAGCGGCCACCTGCGGGTTTAGGGATGAGACGGAGGAGATAAGAGGCCAGATAATACAGGGCTGTGCGTCCGCTAAGCTGCGGGAGAGGATCCTGGAAGAGTCCGGCAAGCCCCTGGCTGATATCCTGACGATGGGCCGAACAAAGGAACTGTCTAAAGCGCGCGCCGCGCACATGGAAGCGGCCCTACAGGCGCCAGTGAAAACCGAGCCAGTCAACGCCGTAGCAGTCAAACCGAAACAGAGGTGGCCCCGACGAGGACCGGGCCCGGCCACTCAAGAACAACCGAAGTCCTGTGGATACTGCGGCGGCTCGCCTCACACCCCGTCCGAGTGTCCAGCGCGAGGAACCAAGTGCAGGGGGTGTGGACGCTTCAATCATTTTGAGAAAGTGTGCCGGTCGAAGAAATTCCGAAAGCCCCGCCAAGCCGTCAACACGGTTGAGGAAGGCGGCCAGGGGGCCAGCGACATGGACGATGATGAAGAGGAAG
Organism: Triturus cristatus; assembly: GCF_964204655.1. Taxonomy (NCBI): domain Eukaryota; kingdom Metazoa; phylum Chordata; class Amphibia; order Caudata; family Salamandridae; genus Triturus; species Triturus cristatus. Next base: position 567,314,564 of record NC_140590.1, read on the forward strand.
AAAAGGTCATACACCGGGTGCACATGATAGGCATGGCCGCCCGCCGGACTAGAAGACTGCCGCAATGCAATATCCGAGTAGGATCACAGGACGTCATGACGGTGGTGGACACAGGAGCCAGCATCAACATCATGGCCGCTGCCATGCACAAGTCCATGCGCCCACAGCCCGCACTCCAGCCCTCGACGATCACGGTGTTCGCCTATGGCCAGGAGGAGCCATTAAAAGTGCGGGGGAAGTTCAGGACGGTAATATCCCATGGGACGCGCTCCATCACGTCGAATGTATATGTCACTGAAGATGGACAAGGCATGCTCCTGGGCTGTCGGGCGGCAGAAGACCTCGGAGTGGTGACGTTTGCGTTCGGTGTACATCAAGAATCAGTACACCACACCCTGGAGGAATTCGAAGACATCTTTCACGGGATAGGCAAATTCCGGGGCAAAGAAGTCCACCTACACATTGACCCCACCGTCCAGCCAATAGCCCTCCGGCATCGCCGCATAGCGTTCCATCTCAGGCCGCTCGTGGAGGCTGAACTGAAGAAGCTTGAGGCGGCGGGGATCATCGAGAAGGTGTCCGGGCCGACCCCGTGGGTGTCACCGATCGTCGTGGCGAAGAAACCCAAGCAGCCAGGCGCTGTCAGAATATGCGTGGACATGAGGCTCCCCAATGCCGCCATCAAAAGGGAGCGACACATCACCCCAACAATCGATGACATTGTCGGAGAGATGGCAGGCGCCAAGTGGTTCTCAAAGCTGGACTTACGCTCAGGATACCACCAACTAGTGCTGGACGAGGAATCCCGGAACATAACCACCTTCTCCACGCATGTAGGTCTGAGGCGGTATACGAGGCTGAGCTTCGGGGTGTCCAGCGCTGCTGAAGTATTCCAAAATGTGATACAAGAGCTCATCGCAGGAATTCCCGGAGCGATCAATGTCAGCGATGACATCATGGTACATGCCACTACCGTGGCGGAGCACAATGAGAGGCTGGTGCAGGTGCTACGACGCATAAAGGACGCAGGTCTCACCCTACATAGGGAGAAGTGAGAGTTCCTGTGCCGGAAGATCCAGTTCTTCGGCTACACCTTCTCGGCAGATGGTGTCAACCCGGACCCGGACAAGGTCAAAGATATCAAGGAAGCGGCCGCTCCTGCCAACGTCACGGAAGTAAGGAGCTTCCTGGGAATGGTGAACTATTGTGGCCGGTTCATCAAGGATCTGGCGAACCTCACGGCGCCACTAAGGGAGCTCACGAAAGAGTCCACTCCCTGGACATGGGACAGCGACCAGGCTCGAGCGTTTGAAGAAGTCAAACAGGCCCTCTCAGAAGCCACGACGTTGGCCTTCTTCGACCCAGCCAAGCTGACGCAAATCGCCGTTGACGCAGGTCCAGTAGGGTTGGGCGCGGTCCTGCTACAACGAAGGACAAGTGCCGAGGAATGGGCCCCGGTGGCCTTCGCCAGCCGGTCGCTCACGGAGACGGAGCAACGATACTCCCAGATAGAAAAAGAGGCGATCGCCATTCACTGGGGATGTCGCCATTTTCACCTGTACGTCTACGGAAAACCCTTTGTTGTGACCACGGACCACAAGCCACTGGTATCCCTGTTCGCGGGCACGTCCACCAAGCCGCCGCCAAGAATCGAGAAGTGGATGTTGCAGCTTCAGGACTATAACTGCAAGATTGAGTACCAGCCGGGCGCCCGTAACCCGGCAGACTACCTATCTCGCCACCCTCGCACCGCGACTCCAAAAGAAATGAAGGAGGCGGCAGAAACAGAGGAATACGTCCGCTGCGTCACAGCGCGGTCGTGTCCCCGGCCCGTGTCCATGGCCAGCCTGTCTCAGGCCACTAGCGAAGACGAGTGCCTCCAAAGAGCGAGAGTGGCAGTCCGAGACAACAGCTGGACTCGCACCCGAGAAGAGTGGAAAAGTCTGACGCCCCGGGCGAAGCAAATAATGGAGAGCCTGTACCACGTGAGAACGGAGCTGACGGAAGACGATACAGGATGTTTGCTGAGAGGCCACCGGCTAGTTATTCCGACGTCCCTCACCCAGAGAGTAGTGGATCTAGCCCACATTGGTCACCAGGGCATGGTCAAGACTAAGTCCCGGCTCAGAACCAAAGTATGGTTCCCTCTCATGGACGAGCTAGTGGAGGCTACGGTTCGGGAATGTCCGGCGTGCCAGGTCACCGGAGAGGTGCCCCGGCCTGCCCCTGTGGTGATGGAGCCTCGCCCTCGGAAGCCATGGTCGAAGATCAGCGTCGACTTTGGCAGTTTGCCAGATGGACGGCACACCCTGGTGGCGATAGACGATCACTCCAAGTATCCAGAGGTGGAAATACTGACTGTTCTGAGTGCTCAAGAAGTAATCCCGAAGCTGGAGAAAATCATGGCAACGCACGGCATAGTCAAAGAGATCAGAACCGATAACGGGTCACCGTTCCAGAGCCAGGACTTCGCGGCATACCTACAGACCCTTGGAATCCATCACCGGCGGATCACCCCCCGATGGCCTCAAGCGAACGGAGAAGCTGAACGCTTCATGAGGACACTCAATAAGGTAATACGGATTGCTCACGAAAAGAGCCACCCTGTGGAACTTGCAATTTTCACGTTTCTCCGCAGCTATCGCCAAACGCCCCACTCTGTTACGGGAGTGGCACCGGCACACCTCCTAATGGGGCGGGTTGTCACCGACTCCATACCGCATCACCCAGAGTGGAGGCCTGAAACTCCCAATGACAGTGCCATTGATGAACATCGACGCGGAGCCTTCGCTCAAGCTGACGCCCGCCGGCGGGCTGTGTCCTCCCACCTAGCCCCAGGTGACACTGTACTGATCCGCAATCGGATGCCAGGGAGCAAGTTTCGGTTGAACTTTGAACCACAGCCATGGACAGTGGAGAAAGTTCGAGGCACATGTGTGACAGCCCGGAAAGGCGCCGACCAGATCACGAGGAATGTGTCTTTCTTCAAGAAAATTCCAGGCCCCCCTGGGGCGGGTGAACGGCACCAGGACAGTTCCACGATGGACAGGCTGCGGGAACACCGATTCCGAGAACCCGCGGACCAGGCGAGCGGAGGAGCAGAATCCCCAGGTCATGAACTTGACCCGCTGCTGAGCCGGCCAGAGCACACTCCACCCGAAGCGGCTGATGTACCCGAGGCGAGAGAGAGTGACGCTGATGGTGACCCCGGGGGTAGAGACCGTGGGGGAGTGCGATATGACCTGAGACCACACCCTGCGCCCTCCTGTAGGTTACGGGACTACATCAAGTAAGATTGTTTCAGTTTTTGTTCCTTTTGTTTTATGCTCAGACTGCCAATAATGTGCGCAGGACTGCGGGACACTGAGAGACTGTTTTCCATGCCACAGCGTGCAGTCACCTACTGAAGGTTGTTGTTTGTTGTTTTTTTGTGTGTTGGGGAGGAATGTAGTGTCGCGATAGCCCATCTGACGTGACACGCGATTGCGTGCGCGTCAGGTCACGTAGCCTGTTCCCCCAATAAATATGACGTCACGCCTGCGCGTCGGCAGAAGGGCCACGGCAGCGTAGACGGCAACACCACCAGTACATGTGTCCCGAGTCCTTATTTGACCACGTGGGTCTGGGCCTGTAGTACGTGTGTGTGTGTGAGCGACCCTAACCCTCACGACACCACAAACGGCCCCCTATAATCTACTTTGCACAAAATATTCTGTGGCACACTACATCAACAAATGAACAACTTGAGGTGATGTATTTTGCAACAGACAGCACAATGTATTGTAATGTACTTGGAAATACACATACGGCATAATGTTCTAAACTGTATTTGCTAAAGAATATACAATGTAGTGCACTAAACTTGCAGCACGCGACCATGTAATATACTATGATTTCAATGTACAATACTATGTAGTTATATTTGTAATGTACAACGTCATGTAATACACCCTAGACATGGGGTGTTGGGGGAGGGGGGGAGGGGTTGGGGGCATCTGCCCCGTCTGGGCACGGACAATTCTAATTTGCACCTGGTGGGCGCTGTAGGAAATGACACATGTGAGCTTAAACGGTGGAATGGAATGGTGCACCAACTAGTTGGAAGAGGCCAGGACTGAAATCAAGCACACCGCATCACCTGACCCCCCCCCTGCACCCTCACCTTCCCCCCCCCCCCATCATTTAGTGACGCCCCACGCTGTCACTCACCTCCTTCAAGTTCTCCATCCGGGTCACCGCCCCTCTTCTGCCCCCAGGGGTCAGTTCAGGGGCCCGTAGCAGGGCGCACACAGGGGGGCAGTGCCACAGGGCACCCAGCGGGCATCAGTTCTCTCAGGGCTGTAGAGGGCACCTCTTTTCTTGCCATACACAAGCGAGGCTTTCCATCCCTGGGGTGCACTTGGGTGGGGGGGGGGGAGGCGGTCAAGGTGACACTCTTTCACAGTGGCACGTGTCAGCAGAAGCCAGAGGTGAGAGCGGACGCCCTGCTGCCGGACATAGCCCCAGCCCTTCCAATGTGCCGAGGTGAGCCAAGATGTTTATGGCCGACTCCAGGCCCCCTTTAGCGCTCCACGTAAAGTGCTTCGTTCAGAGATAACCCGCACTCATGCTCCAGGGGGGGCACATCCGGCGGCACAAACCACAAGAAGTGACCTTGCTTTAAATATTCTCCTTTTGGATCCAGGGAACGGGAAAGCGCGCGATGTGTGCAAGATCACACGCCTGGGCGGCGCCGAGACTCCCATTTACACGAATCCTGTAAGATAGTGAGACGATGGTGGTCGTGTGACAAGGGGTCAGCTGTGATACACAGGGGGAGGAGAGGAGACATAGGGGGTGGAGGGAAGACACAGGGGTCAGCGGTGAGACACAGGGGGTGGAGGAGAGACAAGGGGGGTGGAGGAGAGACACGGGGGCTGGTGGTGAGACACGGGACTGGTGGTGAGACACGGGGGCTGGTGGGGAGACACGGGGGCTGGTGGGGAGACACGGGGGCTGGTGGGGAGACACGGGGGCTGGTGGGGAGACACGGGGGCTGGTGGGGAGACACGGGGGCTGGTGGGGAGACACGGGGGCTGGTGGGGAGACACGGGGGCTGGTGGGCTGGTGGGGAGACACGGGGGCTGGTGGGGAGACACGGGGGCTGGTGGGGAGACACGGGGAGTGGAGGGTAAACACGGGGAGTGGAGGGGAAACACGGCGGTCAGCAGTGAGAAACAGGGGGTGAGCGGTGAGACGGGGTGGTGGGGAGATACAGGGGGTTTGTATGACACAGGGGCTGGTGGTGAGGCACAGGGGGTGAGCGATGAGACACAGGGTGGTGGTCCGATACAGGGGGTCTGTATGACGCAGGGGCTGGTGGATACACAGAGGGCTCGCCGGTAAAACACAGATGGACCGGACTGGGCGGTCCCAAAACAGAGCTTAAAGACTTGGAAGGGCGATGGACGAGCAAACTAAATGAGGAGGAGGGGGATACGGAGATGATGAATGGCAAAGAGAGAGGGAGGGAGAGAGAGACAGGCATGACTGAGAAGACGATGCAGTGCGTATAGCAATACAAAACAATAAGACTGAGTGAATGGCGGAATGAAGACAGAAAAGAAGGACTAACCGCAAGACAAAAATAGCGAGGTAACTGAGAGAAGGAAGAAAGGGGACGGAATAATCAAGAAAGGAATGCCAAAGTGAATCACATGGAAGGAAGGAAAGAGAAGCCAAGAAATACATTAGGTGAACGTTATAGAGAGAGGGAAGGGCAGCTGTAGATTAAGGAACCTGAAGCCGATTAAGTAACAAAAGGGTAAGAGCGTAGAAAAGAGGAGAGAAGAAAGGAGGGAATGGAAGAAAACGTGTAAATGGGAGGGAGGAAAGTGTGGAGAGGGGAGAGCAAGCAGGGCACCACTGCCTTTCTCCGAGGCGAAGCAGAAATGCCTCGGAGAAAGGCAGCGGTGCTTTCGGATTCGGGGGCGTGTTCTAATGGAGAAGAATGAGAAGAGGGGCGGGTTCATTCTGGGACATGTAGTCCACTCTTGGAATAACATGCATGTCACCATGAAACCCGCCGCACGCGAAGAAGCCAGGACTGGTGGAAACATGGCACATGCTACGGGTGTTTGACACCTATGGAAGTGGCGCAGTGACCGCCCAGATTCGGCCGCGGCAGTAACTGACCACTCAAACTTCAGCAACAGTGCAAACTGTCCAAAGGGTTTCATTTTGCCTGAAATCAGAGTTTTCCAGCTGTATCACAAGTCAGCCCATGTTACATTGTGTGGGATTCTTACCCACACAGAGCGAGGCACGGGGTACTGTACCCATTCCGATCTGGGCAGTGGGCATGCTGCACTTCAACCACACAGACCTGGGCAGCGGAACAACCACTGCCCCACGGCAGCACGCGAGCCCAGCACCCACTCAAACATAGGTAGCAGGCCCTGCACAAAGTCATGCCTCGAAGGAAGGAAACCCTGGTCCGATACTCTAGTGGGGTCCTACACCCCTGGAGAACTGTGCAGTGGGCACTCCGCTCTGCCCCTGCGCAGAGCTAGGGGTACCTGGCTGGACGTAGGCCACACGCCCACTCAACCCTGAGTAGTGTGCGCTGCACACACCCAGATCCGGACAGTGGCACCCCAGACGCACAGACCAGACTGGCGCAGAGGACACTGAACCCTCTTAGACCTAAGCAGTGTGCCCACAGCCCCGCACCTACATAGCAGGGCAGCTCTTGCTGTAGGAAACCCAACGAGATCCTGGCAGTAGTGTGAGGGGAAGCAGCCAAGCAGAACTGCCCAAACCCAGGCGAACCGGTTCCTTGGCCCGGCTCAGAAACAACCGGCCTTTCTTCCGCTCTCTTTGTTAGAGTAATCCTGCTGCGGTTGCAAAACGGGAAGGGAGGAAAAGATTAAGGAGGGGCATGTAAGGGGGGAGAAGAGGAAGAGAGGGAGAAGAAGAGGAGAGAAGGCAGGGGTGGAGGAGAAGAGAAACAAGGGGGGGCGGGGTGACAGAGCAACCGGGGGGGAAACGGGACCGGCAGAAATCCAGGGAGGATTGAAGCCGGAAGTAGAGGCGAGCTCATCAGGGGAGATGGGGGATAGGACCGGAAGTGAGAGAAGGAAAACATAATAGAGAGCAAAAGGTGGACAAGAGAAAGGGGGTAGCAGGGGCAAGGATGGGAAGCAGACGGAGAGGGCGCAGGAGCGAAAGAGAAGAAAGACTGGTGAGAGTGAAAATCTGCAGCCCAGGAAAAGAAGAAGGGAAGAGGAGCAGGGTAAAAGAGACATGGAAGGGCGATGGACGAGCAAACTAAATGAGGAGGAGGGGGATACGGAGATGATGAATGGCAAAGAGGGAGGGAGAGAGAGACAGGCATGACTGAGAAGACGAGGCAGTGCGTATAGCAATACAAAACAATAAGACTGAGTGAATGGCGGAATGAAGACAGAAAAGAAGGACTAACCGCAAGACGAAAATAGCGAGGTAACTGAGAGAAGGAAGAAAGGGGACGGAATAATCAAGAAAGGAATGCCAAAGTGAATCACATGGAAGGAAGGAAAGAGAAGCCAAGAAATAAATTAGGTGAACGTTATAGAGAGAGGGAAGGGCAGCTGTAGATTAAGGAACCAGAAGCCGATTAAGTAACAAAAGGGTAAGAGCGTAGAAAAGAGGAGAGAAGAAAGGAGGGAATGGAAGAAAACGTGTTGCCAAACTGCAAGCACACGCATGTACATCTTAACAAGCCGAGGGCACCGGAAGACACCACCGCCTTTCTCCGAGGCGAAGCAGAAATGCCTCGGAGAAAGGCAGCGGCGTTTCCGGATTCGGGGCGTGTTTTGCTTTTCTCTCCTCTTGCCATTGGCTGGAGGAGATAATTAGAAAAGTTGAAAAAAACACGCCCCCGAATCCGAAAAGGACGGGGCCTGATCGGAGTGACGGACCTCTTCTCCAATGGCTGGCCAGCATTCAAGAGGCCAGCCAATGGAGAACAGGGGAGAAGAGGGGCGGGTTCAAGCCCCTCTTCTCCAAGTCATTAAATCTCGGATCGAGACTGCGCAAGCGCAGCCTTCGAGCCGAGACCTAAAAAGCACTGTGCCAAGGTGAAAGAACCTGGTCATTGGGGTGACAGAACAAGTGGGGTATTCGGGTGAGAGAAAAACCAGAGCAGCAGGGAAAGAGAACAGCTGAGGTCCAAGAGCAAGTCAACAAACGAAGTACAGGGGTGCTCCAACAAAGATATCATGGTGCACAAAAAAATGGTTATCATGGTGTAGGAACAACGGAGGCACCGGGGAGCTGAAACAACAACCCAAACAGGGTGCACAAACAACTAGGGAATCAAGATGCTCGACAACAGGGGAATCGTGGTGCCTTGCATCTGGGGACTCTTGCTGTACCGACAACTAAAGATCTGTATGCTCTAATATCGAGGAAATCGGAGTGCTCTGATATCTGGGAAATCTGAGTGCTCCGATATCCGTGGAATCCGGGTTCTAAGCCATTAGGGAAATCTGGGTACTGCGAAATTTTGAGAATCTGGCTGTTCCAGCATCTGGGGAATCTGATTGCTCCAACATCTGGAGAATCTGGTTGCTCCAATATCCAGGGAATCATGGTGCTCCAAAATCCAGGGAATCTAGGGACCCAAACAATGGGGATATTGAAGCGCTCTAACAATGGGGTATCTGAAAACTTTAACTGGGGCATGTTAGCGCTCCAACGATAGGGTACCCGAGTGCTCCAAAAAACCCAGGTATTAGGGTGCTCCAACAACCACCGTATTAGGGCTTTAAACAACTCAGGGTTTAGAGGGTGCTTAAAGAACGTGTGAGTTAACAAATTCAGAGTCGGCACTAGGTATACAGTGACTTTAACAGCCATATTACTATAGAGTGTCAACAAATCTGGCATCAGGCAACTTCAACAACTCAGGTGCCAGAGTGGTTAAAAAAAAAATTACATGGGCTCTTTAAAAGTCTAGTCTAATGGGGTTGTATTAATTTAGGTCTCATGCAGTTTTAAAATCCGAGATGGCAAGTCTCTCCCACAACTAGCTTGCCCTTTTCCTTAGCCCACAAAAATGAATCAGCATCGCCTGACCATGCTCAGTCCATCTTCCCTGAATTCACACTGTGGCCAGGTATTGTTCTCCTCCACGCAGAACCAGAACTTGGAAGTGGCATAACCCAGATGAAGCTCAGCAGTGACACACCACCCAGGTACCCAAGCATGTTCAGCACTCCAACCACACTTCCACCACAACTAAGTTCAAGTTAAACACGGAGAGTGAAGAGAAGGGCATAGGGCATCGAAGGTCACACACCAGCAGTAACACAACAGCATGTCAATCTTTCAGAATCTACAGCCCTCTACGATCAACATTCAGAAAGTAAACAACCTTAGAGTGAACATGAAGTCTACCTGTTCTTGAGCACACAAAAGTGACAAGAAGCCCTTCTGCACAACGAGAGCATTCAGCTGCACATCCCCACACCTAAGATACCCACAGAACCAACAGGCCACAGTCACCCTCATCATGTCACAAGCAGACAATGCAAACTATAGGCAACTAGGGGAACTTCTCTCCATGCTCCCTAACCTGAAACGCTCAAAAATGCACAGCAAGGAAGCTCCCATATCTTCAGTCAGAGAACCCCACAGCAAAGCATGACTTTGGTGCTTCAATGGCTTCCTACAAGCAAATGTTCAAGCTTCAAGGCAGTCTGAATTGTCCATAGAGCCATTCTAGGCAAAGGCACATTGTTCTTCCAAGCAATATTCCAAAGACACTCACTAGACTAGCACCTCAGCTGTTCACCTCCCCCTACTTGAAGAAGAGTATCAGTGGAAACCTGTTCCCTTTAGAGGCAGTAAAACTACGACACCCCCTCACAGCAAAGACAAAAAACATACAAGGTAATCAGATTATCAAAAGGAAAGTAAAGGAGTTGGCTTTTCTCTAACTAATGATACAGAATCCCTCCAACTGCTTTGCTTCATAGAAAGCTGGACAGTTATTAAACACTGTCCCAACAAACACACGAAATGTAACCATAGCAATTCAAATACAATACTTACCCTGGCTGGCTGTAAACCAGTGCATAGTATGGGTTGCTCCTCAGTCACCCTTAGAAGGACCCAATAGGGTATTTTTCCTTGCAGCATGTAATGAGTGCATGCCATTGAGTGATCCTATGTCAACACCAGTTGGAGCTTATACAGCACTTATGATGGGGGATTGCTCCTCTAGCGCACCAGAATATTGCCCACTCTTCACTTGTAGGTTACTGCTCAAAGACACTCAAGGTCATTTACCATGATCAGCTGCATCCAGTCCCTCGCCCATCAATATGAGCATTACATAGAACATTTGACCGCCTTCTATAACATTATATGCTTAGGTTTTGCAACTCAAAATAGCATAAGAGCACCACTCCGGTCACTCATGCACAGAACCAAAAAGCTACAACATAAGTCACACTGAAGATTAACACTTTTGCAACCAAACACCTCCCCACAGTGTAGCATTCAAACAATCTGTTAAAATCCTTCAGTACCTTATCTGGGGTATGATGTGCTATATACATACACTTACCATGATTTTGTCATAACAAGGGAACCCAATATGGTACACAAGGCCCTATGGTAACTATAATTTTGAAAACAGTGATCCTTGATAGACGTAAGGTAAAAAATAAATGAATATAGAATTAAATCAGTTCTATATTATCTCTATCCAGCAGGACAGTGAGATTTAATCAACAATAATAATGAAAAATCAAGCAACACAAAAATACAGTGGGACACAGTCCTGTATCCGAAGACATACAAAGTGAACATAATAACAAAAGAAACAAACAATCAGGCAAAACAAAGTGCTGGATGGGGAGTCAGTGGAGCTTCTTGAGGTGCAGAGTGATGTGGGTCTGCTGGGGAGGTTGAGGATGAGTCTAGTAGCTGCGTTCTGTATTGTCTGGAGCCTCTTCAGGAATTGGGTGGTGATTCCTGCATAGAGTGCGTTGCCATAGTGCATTCGGCTGGTGACTACGGTCTGAGTGACTGTTTACCTGGTGTTGATCGGGAGCCATTTGAAGATCTTACGGAGCATGCAAAGAGTGTAGAAGCAGGCAGACAAGACTGCATTGACCTGGCTTTTCATGGCGAGTTTGCTGTCCAGGATGAAGGCCAATGATGCCGGTTTAGTCTGTCGATATGGGTCCTAGTTAGGCGGGCCACCAGGAGTCGTTCCACGGGGAGGAGTTGTTCCCAAAGATCAGCACTTCAGCCTGGTCTGTGTTGAGCTTTAAGCAGTTTGTCTTCATCCAGTCTATGACGCTCGTCATGCAGTTGTGGAAGCTGGTCCTGGTGGTGGAGGGGTCTTCTGAAAGAGAGGATGCGGATAGGATGTTGAGGCAGTGGGTTTGACGATGTTAGCCAGGGGTGTCATGTAGGAGTCAAACAGAGTGGGGCTGAGGGATGAGCATTGAGGGACGCTGCAGATGATGGCTTTGAGTCCAGAGGTGAAAGGTGGTAGGTGGTTGTTCTCCAGGTGTTGGGTAAGTTGAAGGCTTATGGCCTTTTCGAGGACTCAGGAAGGGAAGCACAGCAGAGAGATGGGGCAGTAGTTTTGGAGTTTGCTGGGGTCAGCTGAAGGCTTCTTGAGGAGCGGTTTGACCTCTGTGTGTTTCTATTTATCGGGGAAGGTGGCCATGGTGATGGATGAATTGAGAACGGCGATGAGTTTGTAGCTGATTTTCTACTTCCTGAGGTTCAAGACGTGGTGGGGGCAGGGGTCTGTGGGTGTTCCGGAGTGGATTGAGCTCATGATTTCTGAGGTGTTCCGTGTGGTGAGTTGTACCCATGTGGTGACATAAGTTGGTGCGGGAAAACTGAGGGTAGGTTTGTTGGGGTTCGAAGTTTTTGTAGATGGTGGTAATTTTGTTGTGGAAGTAGTCTGCCAGGGTCTCGCAGAGCTCCATTGACCGGGTGATCGTGCTTTTGGTAGCTGATGGGCTGGAGAGCTCTCGGACGAAGTTGAAGATTTCTTTGCGGTGGTTGGAGTTAGCCTTGATGCAGTCTGCTGGGGGCGCATCTTTTTGTGTCTCTCAGGCGTAGATGGTATTTGAGTGAATAGGGAGGTACCTTTATTAGGGTTATGTATGTATGTGGTTGTTCTTGGCAAATAACAGGAATTCTGTTTTGGCTGGAGTGAGCTTTAGGGAGGCATTAGATGATGTGCAGGCAGTGTTTGAGGCTGTGAGTGTTTAAAGAAGAGGAATCTTGATTTGTACTCCAAGGGCTCTATGTTGAGGTTGGAAATGACAGGAGACAGAAAGGAACCCTGGCAGACTCCTCCGGTGATAAGGATCATTTGGGACCTGGAGGTGCCCATATGAACAAACTTGTGTTGATTGGAAAGGTAAAAGGAGAATCAGTTTAGGAGACTGCCTGTGAGTACCATTCAAGACTCTAATGTATAGATGAGGGTTCCAGAAAGCAGCTTTAGAACTGCTGCTCAAGACCTCCTATTTTCGCATTCTGATGGTTACAATGCCCTGCTCTATGGCCTTCCAGACCACACCGGCACACATTAAAGACATCCTATATACTACAGAATTTGTCAAAACCCTACAAAATCACTCTTAAGAGGGCCTAATAAGGTTTATCATAGTGAAAATCTACGAGCCCCACTATTTGTTTGAGTGGGTCATGAACACCAAAAGCCTTGCCTTCTATAGTAATCTATGAGACTACGTGTAACAGAATGCCTGTCTACCGTCTATAACACAGAGTGATAACAATCCACTTTTAATGGCCTGTTGGTTTTAACAATTGATTTTCACAACAACAAGTCAGGCCTACTGTCTTAACCTTTCGCATTAAACTGATCGGACCTATGGCAATGGACACAACTATTCCCAGTGAAACGATTAGGCATATAGCCTTCGTCATTGGCTTGTCACTATAACCAACTCAGGCCAACTGTGTGGAGTGTGAACTTTCCCACGGGGAAGCATCAGGTATATGGTCATAAAATAATAAATAAGAGTAAAACAAATCCACCCTTAAATGCCAATTGACTCTAAGCTGCTTTTCACAATAAATACTGAGGCCTACTGTCCTTATTGTAACTTCTCATAATAAACAGATCATGTCTATACTCTAGATCACTGGTTTTGCACCATATCCAACACAATTCTTTTGTATTCAACATAAGCTTTCCCACAAGGTAAAACATGCAGTGCAAGCACTCTTTCAGTGGAAGCACACTACGTCTGCCCAAACAAATGTTGAACTCAAGCTAACCAACATGTGGGTGGGTCCTAAGCCCCTCCCTCAGCAGTACTTTTGAACGTTACTTTTTTGTTGATCAGAAAAGGTCTGGTAGCAGCAGTGCTGTCGGGGCAAACCAAATAAAAAGGGCTTCGCTCAAGGGTGGAACTCTTGGCAATAAAAACAAATACAATCATAACAGATTCATCATTCAGATTTCATTAAATAATTGCAAAATGTAAAATATATTAAGTATAATAAGTTAAAAAAAGATCAGCATGCAAACACTGTCACCGATGGACAACATTATGAATCCTAAATTTTCCTTTGACTCCGTAATCCTAGGATATGTTCAGATTTTCCCCATGATACAGTGATCTTTGTGCATGGTTAGGTCTGCCCCGTCACTCCTTTGTACTGTACCTGAAAATCCGTAGAGGGTGTTCTGACCATTCACTAGGATTATTGAGTGGAATCAGATTTGCCTGAATACGTCATAGTACGTGTTCAGATTTGTACCAGCACTCACATTTACATGTATATTGACAACCGCACAATCATTCAGCAATTCTTAGGTGTATGTTCAGATCTGCACCATGACTGTAGTCTTTAGTTCATGATGAGATTTGCTTCAATGCTCACTAGTGAGAAGTGCATGTGCATCTCAATCAATCAATCAGTGAGTGACACTTGTAAAGCGCGCTACATACCCGTAGGGTCTCAAGGCGCTTGGGGGGGGGGGGGGGGGGGGGCAGGGGAGCCGCTACTGCTCGAACAGCCAGGTCTTCAGCTTCTTCCTGAAGGAGAGGTGGTCTTGGGTCAGGCGCAGGTCGGGAGGGAGGGAGTTCCAGGTCTTGGCGGCCAGGTAGGAGAAGGACCTTCCTCCTGTAGTCGCTTTTCGGATGCGGGGGACGGCGGCGAGGGCGTGGTTGGCTGATCGGAGGTGGCGTTTGGGAGCGTAGAAGTTGACTCGGCTGTTGAGGTAGCTCGGGCCTTGGTCGTGTAGGGCTTTGTGTGCGTGGGTGAGGAGGCGGAAGGTGATTCTTTTGTTGACGGGGAGCCAGTGAAGGTCTCTCAGATGTCCGGAGATGTGGCTGGTTCGTGGGATGTCGAGGATGAGTCTGGCTGAGGCGTTCTGGATCCGCTGGAGTCTTTTCTGGAGCTTGGCGGTGGTACCGGCATAGAGGGCGTTGCCGTAGTCCAGTCGGCTGGTGACGAGGGCCTGGGTGACGGTCTTCCTGGTCTCGGTGGGGATCCACCAGAAGATCTTCCGTAGCATGCGTAGGATGTTGAAGCATGCCGAGGAGACGTTGTTGACTTGCCTGGTCATGGAGAGGGAGGAGTCCAGGATGAAGCCCAGGTTGCGTGCATGGTCTGTCGGTTTGGGTGCGGTGCCCAGGGCGGGGGGCCACCAGGAGTCGTCCCAGGCGGAGGGAGAGGAGCCCAGGATGAGGACCTCCGTCTTGTCCGAGTTCAGTTTCAGGCGGCTGGTCGTCATCCACTCGGCTACCTCTTTCATCCCTTCGTGCAGGTTGGCTCTGGCGGCGGCGGGGTCGTTGGTCAGGGAGAGGATCAGCTGGGTGTCGTCGGCGTAGGAGATAATGCTGAGGTTGTGTTTGCGTACGATGGCCGCGAGGGGGCTCATGTAGACGTTGAAGAGGGTGGGGCTCAGAGATGATCCTTGGGGGACGCCGCAGATGACTCCGGAGGCCTCTGACTTGTACGGTGGTAGGCGGACTCTCTGTGTTCTTCCGTCGAGGAAGGAGATGATCCATTCCAGCGCCTTGTCCTGGATTCCGATGTTGCTGAGGCGCCGTACTAGGGTGCGGTGGCAGACCGTGTCGAATGCCGCGGAGAAGTCTAGGAGGATGAGGGCCGCTGTTTCTCCATTGTCCATCAGGGCTCGGATGTCATCGGTGGCGGCGATGAGGGCGGTCTCGGTGCTGTGGTTGGCTCGGAAGCCGGACTGTGAGGGGTCGAGGGATCCGTTTGTCTCGAGGAAAGCGGCCATCTGCTTGTTGACGGTCTTCTCGATGACTTTGGCTGGAAACGGGAGGAGCGAGATGGGGCGGTAATTCTTGAGGTCGGTGGGGTCCGCTGTTGGTTTCTTGAGTAGAGCGCTGAGTTCGGCGTGTTTCCAGCTCTCAGGGAAGATGGTGGTGTCGAAGGATGTGTTGATGATGTCTCGCAGGTGGGGTGCGATGACAGCGTCGGCCATGTTGAAGACGTGGTGAGGGCAGGGGTCGGTCGGTGATCCGGAGTGCCCCGTCACTCAAATATTCAGTGCATGTTCATAATCCTGAAAGCATGTTCAATCTGCATGCACAGATCTTGAGTTCAGCCACACATTTGCAACACTTGATCTGAAAGCCTGTTCAGACTTGCAGCATCACTCAGTAGCCCTTACTGCATGCCCAGATTTGCCCTACTACTCACTAATAGGTTTTGTATGTCAATGTTTGCCCCATCACTCAGGAATAGTCTATTGGGCACAACAAAACAGTCTGAATATATGAAACACAAACCGTTGACTGCCGCTTCCTGTGTTAAAGTAGGTACATAAATATTTCAGTAAACTGTGGCTGAAGGGCCTATCACTTAATTTGCTCATGTTTAATACTTGCATGGAGCCAGCGGTCAGGTTTTTATGAGTAATTCAGCCTTGTGGTTATTAGACATTAAAATGCTCAGCACATTCATGTCTAGATCTAAGTAATCAAAGTAAACATAAGAAAAAAAGAACAGATTCCTTGAGGGGCCGAGCAGCATCAACCCCAAGTACAAATAACAAAAAGCAATAACATATGTTTAGAAAAAACAGACCGCAGCACCGCTCAGTCTGCGCCACATGAAAGAAGGAAGATGATTACTGCTGGTCTTCCTGGCAGCCAGAGTGATATTAGGTTCTGGAGAGTTACACCATGCCGCATGGCAGCAGAGGAAGGGTGAGAGAGGATGGAAACCTTGTGGCCAACAGGATGAAAACGGAATGAACAAAACAAACCAGTGAAGGTGCAGAAGTGGAAGGTGAGCCCAAAACAAAACACACAATGCTTAAAGAATGAAAAGAACACTACTGCCTGATGCTTTCACGGACCGAGATAAACACCATGTGTCAAAGAGTTCTTTCATATCACTTAGTCGTGATAAGAACACCTTTACTTTAGAAACCGCAGCCAGAATGGCTCCCTTAAGGTCCCCTGCCCTAACAGTTCACCTCATTAAAGACTCGTGTCCCTTCAGGTTCTGGAATAGAGCAATCACAGGCGGAAGATCTGCTAAATTAAACTGAAATGGTTCAATGGAGTGCTTTGATCAGATTCATCCAGCTCATCACATCTAGACTAAAACAGAACCCATCATGGTGACAGCACGCGTCAGGGTTTATACCTACCCTGCACTATCTACACCACGGGAAGCTCTGAGCCTCCTCTGCACAGCTTCAGGAGACCCTTAAGCCCTCTTGTCGGTTTGGAATAATGCCTTACGACTTTCAGGAGATCCTAAACCTTGTCTCTTGGTGAGAACGTACCCTGGTCGGTACTTTGATGCCACAACTTTGAACGCTCTTATTCCATTCTGGTGTCCGGATTAAGGCTGACAAACATCCAGCTCGCTGAAACATGTTCGCAACATTGGCTTGGGAGGGAAGCCCATGAAACTGAACCTCCTCTCGTTTGCGGACAGCATGATATTTCACATAGTAGCCCTCACTGATTGAAAGCTAGACCCCTATCCTGCTCCCCTGGACAGAATAAGCACTAGATGTTTGTAATCAGCATCTTGAGGAACTACACATTGAAGACCCGCTTAGACTAAAGGTCTAATTATGAGCCTGGTGGTTCATGGACCGCCAGACTCAAGGTGGCGGTCTCCCGACTGCCCTATTATGACTAGAGGGGTCGGGACATCCTGGGGCCACAGAAACCACCAGGAAACCACCATTCCTTGGCATTTGAGTGTTAGTCCTGAGGTCGCAATTTGCCTGGTGGGACCGCCGCGGTCCTTCCAAGCATATTACGAGTTTCCTTTCTGCCATGGTTTTCACAGCAGTGATCCCACCATGAAAACTGTGGCGGAGAGAAAACAAAAGGAGCCCTACAGAGCCCCCTAGTTCCTTACGCCATGTGGATGCACACAGGGGAAGACAATAGTGCCCCCTTGTGTGCAGGTATACTGCCTTTGATGTTCCCACTGCAGTGCCTATTTCACAGGGACCACTCCGGAAATGCCAGATAACTACCCGTCAGACCAGGAGGAAACTCCTGATCTGGCGGTTGTTCCTACATGGGATTGGCGGTGCAGGAGCAGGACGGCCCCACACCACCAAGCTCTTAATAAGGCCCTTGGTGTGTTTCAGGGATGATGGAGCTTTGTATTGCAGATTCCTCTCCCTCTAGCTGGGACCACGCTGGGAAGAAGTCCCCCCACCTCATGTTGCTTTGTTCTCCCCATTGGGGCATTGGCCCATTGACTGTTCATCTCATAGTAAAACTACACTAGTGATGTATCCACACCCTTAAAAGACACTGCAGATATTGTAGGGCTGAGTAACTGAGACTTCACAAGACTACACCAGCACACCCTCTTCTACCTTTACAAAGCAGAGGTCTGCCTTCGAGGATAGACAGATCTTCTTTCTGCCAGAGGCTCCTGCAGGTTCGCATAGGCAGCTCCCAAAGAGTTATTTGATGTCAGGTAGGCCCCTAACTGTTAATGCATTATGGGCTAGCACCACCATCACTATGGATAATTAATTGTAAAAGGATCACTGCGTGGAGCGAAAGTCAGACATTTATGAGAACAAATGCTTTGAGGTAAGATCAGTCACAGAAACCAGTCATACCAAGCACAGAAGTGACTGGTGGTCACAGAACCAAACTGACTCCACGACTTGGGGCCATATGTACAAAGCAAGCTTGCAATTTACAAACCTACAGGGTTTGCTATCGAAAATGGTTTTTTTTATGTACATATCCCATTTACGACCCATACCAAATTTCATTTTGGAAAGGGCGTAAAAGGGGGATTCTTTCCAAATTGCGTTCACAAGTCTTTGAACGGTTACCAACACCTTAAAGGAACTGATTTGCAAAGGGGAAAGAGGGTCCCATCTAGACCCGTTAACCGTTGGAAATGGTATTGCCAGCCTCAGAGGAGCAGGGAGTGGTCCAGGGATGATGGTTTCCTAGATGGATTTTTTTTAAATTGAATTAAAGCATCAGTTCCTTTACAGAGCTGATCCTTTAAGGAACACATGCCGCCCAAAAGAAATCTGGGAATGCAAACTGATGCATGGTGGTCTGCTGTTCCCTGCAGGCCACTATCCCTGTGTTTGCAGCCACCCCCATCCATGTGTTTTCAGCCAATCACAGGGTGTCACAAATTGCAACCTGCTTAATCAATAGTCAATAGGCACTCCATTCTGTGACCCTCCTTCTCCTTTGATTGGCGATCTTGTTAAGCGACCTTATAGTATAAAGGTTGCTCGCAAAATCAAACAGTAGTTGCATAAATTAGGCACGCAATTGGGAATTTCTTTTTGCAACCAGTTTCACAGTACAGATGTCCCTTGATTGCCCACTCACTAGCATTGCCACAAAAACATGGAACATCCTTTTTAAACAAATCTGCCTGTTTCCCAATCTTTTTTCCTTCAGCAAGATACTCAAAATCTATCACTGCTCAATGAAATTCTCCTATCCTTAATTACCAGGGCCATCTTTCCTCCTTTAGGATTAGCTAAAATGCTTTCTCCCTTCTAGTCATATTGTACTGTAGGCTTTCCTGTATATGGAGAGAATGTGGCATAACAGCCAGAGCCGGCAACATTGGAACTCGGGAACCAGCTTCAAGTCTAGGCATTGGCTCAACACCCTCTGATCCTGGGAAAATCACTTCTTCTCCTCGTGCCTACCATAAATGAATGTGTAATGTAACTGGTGCTCATGTAAAGAACTCTTTGGGTCGAATTTGTGCTATAAAAAACTGCAAAAAAACAAATGTTCACTGTAATACGCTCAGCTACCCCTGTGATGAGGTTTCTGCGATAGGAATGCAATTCATAATTAGGGCCCCCTGTTTTCCGTTTTTACAGATTTTTACAGATAAATACAGACAGAAAGCACTGTCTCTCCTGTTTGCATTTATTTTTAAGAGTGGAAAAGTACAGATAATTTAGCTTCTTTTGAATGATTCACCATGCTGAGATTAATGACTTTCAGGCCAGTATCTGTACATAATGACAGCATAGGGAGCTACAAAGCTCAATGAGATATATTTAAATACTGCATATCTCAACATGTATATTTTTTTAATGTAGGTTTATTATTTTTGGCTGTGTAAAGCCTAACAGACATCAAAGTATGAGTCCACATTTATCCGTTAAATAAATGCAGAAATATACGCGTTCTAACCTCATCTGTTCACAAAACACAAAATAAATATTGATAAATACCATTGGAAATGTCAAAAAACATAAATACCATAAAACCAGGAGCCCTATTCACAATTAACTACAAAGGATATGTGACAACAAAGGGGGACAGTGTGAACTGCCACAGCAGATGGGGGGCCCATAAAGTGAACTGCAGTGGCAGCACAGCAGAAGGGACGATGCATTAAAGAAGAGCAGGAGCAGCATTGATGTGAGTGAAGTGCAAGAACATCATGAAAAGAGAGAATTTCGAGTACCACAGAAGAGCACCCCTACAACTTCAAATCCCACAACCTTGACTTACCAAAAGGTTTCCTAAATGAATATGAATCACCCCCTCCTTCGATAGAACATAACGTTGACACATTTGACCTTGAAAAGTTAAAATCAATGAGAAGGAATATGCTACTTACCAGTATGCATCTGTTCTTGGCATGTAGAGCTGCAGAGTTGTACACTTAGCATAGATCGCCATCTGGTGTTGGGCCCGGATGTTTGCAGTTTGTTTTTGTTCTTTGGACAGTCTTTGGAAGTCACGAGTTCGGTGACTCCTCCTTCGGTCCGTACTGCGCATGGGCTTCGGCTCCATCCTCAGATTGTTTTTTGCCAACAGGGAAATGATGGAGCGTAGTAATACCAGTGAGAAACCCATGTGTGTTGTATCTAAATAAGATGTACTGGAACGGATACAGGTAGCCGGGGAGGCGGGTGGGCGTGTACAACTCTGCAGCTCTACATGCCAAGAACAGATGCATACTGGTAAGTAGCATATTCCGTTCGAGGCATATGAGCTGCAGATTGTACACTTAGCATAGATTATATAGCAGTACCCAACCTTAGCGGCGACCACCGGTATCCGTTGCAGTGGTTTGAAAAAGTGTCTTTAGTACAGCCTGGCCCACCCTAGCTTGCTGCTTGGAATGCACATCTACACAGTAATGTTTTGTGAAGGTGTGCGGTGTAGACCATGTGGCTGCTTTGCAGATGTCATCTAAGGGTATGTTCCCTAGAAAAGCCACAGAAGCCCCTAACTTTCTTGTAGAGTGGGCTTTAGGCGGAACAGATAATGTTCTTTTTGCCTTTTGATAGCAAATTTGTATGCACTTTACAATCCACCTAGCTATCCCTGATTTAGAGATGGGGTTGCCTTTATGTGGTGGAGAGAAGGAAACGAACAATTGTTTAGTCTTCCTGAAGGGTTGCGTTCTTTGTATGTAGTACAGCAAAGCCCTTTTAACATCGAGTGTGTGTAAGGCCCTCTCTGCAACAGATTGAGGTTGCGAGAAGAAGACAGGTAATTCCACCGATTGATTGAGATGGAAGGGGGAAATGACCTTGGGCAGAAACTTCGGATTTGTGCGAAGTATGACCTTGCTGTGATGTATTTGTAGGAAGGGTTCCTGTATAGTGAACGCTTGTATTTCACCAACCCTTCTAAGGGAAGTGATAGCTACGAGAAAAGCTGTTTTCCAGGTGAGAAACTGTAGCTCACATTTATACATTGGTTCGAAGGGCGGACCCATTAGCCGTGTAAGAACTAAATTTAGATTCCATACAGGGGAAGGTGGTGCCCTGGGAGGAATTACTCGTTTAAGGCCTTCCATAAAGGCTTTAATAGCGGGCACTCTGAAGAGTGATAAATGCTGTCTGTTTTGTAGATAAGCAGCGATCGCTGCTAGGTGTAGGCGTATGGATGAATATGCCAGGTTACACCTGTGAAGATGGAGCAGATAGCATATGATGTGCTGTATGGATGCATCTAAAGGGTTGATTGTATTGTTACGGCAGTAAATTACAAATCTCTTCCACTTTGCGGCATAGCATGCTCTAGTGGTAGGACGTCTGGCTTCCATGATGATGTTCATGCAATCAGGGGGAAGGTTAAGGTATCCAAATTCTAAGATTTCAGGAGCCAGATCGCCAGGTTGAGCTGAGCTGGGTCCGGGTGCCTGATTTCTCCATGGTTCTGGGTTAGGAGGCATGGGGATAGGTGCAGTTTTTGATGTGGTACCACTGATAGTTGTAGTAGTGTGGTGTACCACGGCTGCCTGGCCCACGTCGGAGCTACTAGAATGAGTGTGAGGGAGTGTTGTTGTAGCTTCCTTACCACTAATGGAATTAGTGGGAGAGGTGGAAAGGCGTATGCAAATCTGCCTGACCAGTTCATCCATATCGCATTGCCTTTGGACAATGGGTGTGGGTATCTGGCGGCGAAGCTTGGGCATTTTTTGTTTTCGTGGGTGGCGAAGAGGTCTATCTGAGGATGCCCCCACTGTTGGAAGAATGGGTGAAGAACTTGTGGATGCAGTTCCCATTCGTGTAGTTGTTGCGTTTGTCTGCTGAGCAGATCTGCCATGGTGTTTTGTACGCCTGGAACGTGCTGTGCCAGGAGAAAGATGTTTTGGGGAATTGCCCATCTCCATATGCTCTGGGCTAAGCGGGAGAGCTGGGGAGTGTGTGTCCCCCCCTGTTTTTGGATATAATACATTGCAGTCATGTTGTCTGTGCGAATGAGGACTGCTTTGCCCGAAATCTGTTTTTGGAAAGATTTTAGGGCTAGAAAGATCGCCAAGAGCTCCAGATGGTTGATGTGGAGCGATTTTTGCTGTGGCGTCCATAGACCTTGCATTGTGAGGTGTAGGAGGTGCGCTCCCCAGCCGGAGAGCGATGGGTCCGCTGTTAGAATCACCTGAGGAACCGGGTCCAGGAACGGCCGCCCTTTGGAAAGGTTTGTGGTGTTCCACCACTGCAGAGAGTGATGTGTGCGGCCGTCCACCAACACCAGATCCGTCAGCTGACCCTGGGCCTGGTTCCACTGTTGTGCTAGGCACTCTTGAAGTGGACGCATGTGGAGTCTTGCATGGGGCACTATGAAAATGCAAGACGCCATCATTCCTATGAGCTTCATAAACACTCTTGCTGGAAGAGAGTGTTGAGGAAGGAATGTTTTGCGTAAGGCTTGAATGCTTGTGATTCTGGCTGAGTTTGGATAGGTAATACCCTTGGAGGTGTCTATAGTGGCCCCGAGATATTGCTTTGTGTGAGATGGTATGAGGTGGGACTTTTGGTAGTTCACCGTGAAGCCTAGCTGGTGGAGCAGTTGAATGGTGCTGTTTGTATGTTGCACACATTGGTGGTAGGACGCGGCTTTTATCAGCCAGTCGTCTAAGTAAGGGAAGACGTGAATATGTTGACGTCTGAGGTGTGCTGCTACTACCGCTAGGCATTTGGTAAACACCCGTGGCGCGGTGGTGACCCCGAAGGGGAGAACCGTGAATTGGTAATGCTGCCCGTCCACCACGAACCTGAGGTACTTCCTGTGAGAGGGGTGTATTGGAATGTGAAAGTATGCGTCTTTCAGATCCAAGGTAGTGAGAAAGTCTCCCTGACAGAGGAGCGGGAGGACTTGTTGTAGGGTGACCATGTGGAAATGGTCTGAATGTATGTAGGCATTTAGAGGCCGGAGGTCTAGAATGGGCCTGAGGGTCCCGTCTTTCTTTGGTATTAAGAAATATAGGGAGTAGACCCCTAGATTTTGCTGATTGACGGGGACCTGCTCTATAACGTGTTTTTGGAGGAGGGAGAGTACCTCCTGTTTGAGCAGTGTGGAATGTTCTTGAGACATTGGACGGTGCCTTGGTGGGATATTGGGTGGGGTAGATGTTAGCTCGAGACAGTACCCTGACCGAATAATTTGGGTCACCCATTTGTCCGATGTTATGGACTCCCATGCGTGGATAAAGTTTTGTAGTCTGCCCCCGACCGGAGTGGGATGGTCTGGGGGGAGCGGAGGGAAGTCATTGTGCGGGCGGGGTGGCAGAACGGGTGGTGTTAGTTTTGCCCCTGCCCTTATTGTTGTTGCCTCTGTAACCACCCCTTTGGTTGCCCTTTGAAAAGGTATTTTGAGGAGGGGACTTGTAGGAGGTAGAGGCGCTATCGGTGGAGAAGCCTCTGCCTGTGCCACGAAAGGACGAGCGTCGAAAGGAACGTTTAGAGGCTTGTGTTTGGAGTGCCCCCATAGACTTTGCTGTGTCTGTGTCCTTTTTCATCTTTTCCAACGCTTCGTCTACCTTTGGCCCAAAGAGAGTTTGTTGGTCAAAAGGGTGATTGAGTATGGATGCCTGGACTTCAGGCTTGAACCCTGAGATCCTGAGCTAGGCATGGCGACGAAGCAGGACACTGGTATTTATGGCTCTAGAAGCAGTGTCGGCTGCATCGAGGGCACACTTAATGGAGGTGTTTGTAATTAGTTTACCCTCCTGTATTAGGTCATGAGCCTTGCGCTTGTGTTTTTCGGGAAGGTGCTGCATAAGAGCCTCAAGTTCGTCGTAGTGTGCTCTGTCATAGCGCGCAAGTAGCGCTTGTGTATTTGCAATGCGCCACATGTTTGCAGCTTGGGAGGCGGTGCGTTTGCCAGACGCGTCTAGAAGTTTTGATTCCTTGTCTGGCGGTGGGGCTTCTCCTGAGGACTGGGAGTTAGCCCGCTTTCTAGCTGAGGAGACAACTAGGGAATCTAAGGGAGCAGGGCCCTTAATGTATGCAGGGTCTGTGGGTGCCGCCTTGTACTTTTTCTCTATTCTAGGGTTCAGTACCCTGGCCCTGACAGGGTCTTTGAACACCTCTGCAGCATGTTTGGTGACACCCTTAAGCATGGGCAAAATAGACGTGGATTTGTCCTGAATGTCAAATGTGTCCAGTAGGAAGTCGTCTTCCACTGGTTCGCTGTGCATGTCCACCCCATGGTAGTGTGCTGCTCTCTGCACTAGGTGATGAAACCCTAAGGAGTCCTCTGGAGGAGACGGCCTGGATGGGTATAGGTCGTCCTGAGGCATATCAGGTATGTCAGGGTTGTGGTAGTCTTCCCATGGGTCTGGGGTCCCCGGTGGAGTGGGGTCCATTGGGGCGTCAGCCGGGTCATAATCCGGGTCCCCGTCATCCGGATCTGGGGACGGGGTCGGGGAGTAATGAGGTAAAGGTGGCGGAGACCTGGGAGGGGGAGGGGGTGGAGGAAGTGGAGGAGGCAGAGGAGGAGGTAGTGGGGAGGGCACTCTGAGAGGAGAAGTGGCAGAGTCCTTCCGTTTGGGTGGTGGAGGAGGAGCCGGAGTGTCAAGGCGTCTTTTCTTGATAATTAAAGTCAATAGCCCAGTCTTTGGATCTTTAGATAGAGTCTTTTGCAAAGGGTCTGGTGTAAACAGAGCCAGTGGCGTCGAATCGTCCGCTGGCGCCAATGATTTCAGAGCCGAGGGCTTCGATGGTTTCTGTGCGCCATGCTTTTTTGGGGCCTCCGGTTTTTTCGGCGTCGAAGGAGTTTTCGGCGCCGGAGCGTCGGTGCCGACAGATTTGTGTTTGTGTTTGGTCGGCACCGAGAGTCCAGGCTTCGGCACCGGTGGCTTCGGAGTCGAGCTGGGTATTACTTTCTTCGGTGCCGGATGCTGTTTTTCGGCACCAGGCGTCGGCTGGCTCGAGCCCGAGCTGCCGTGAGACTTTTGAGACTTCGACACCGGGCCCGAAGGTGGGGTGATAGAAGCTTTGTGCTTGGTTTTACCCAGGCCTGCAGGCGAGGGTGTAACCTGAGTCTCTTTGGTTTTGGGCGCGGGGTTGGGAGGGGGTACAGTACTCACGACCCGCTGCGCCAGTGTGATGTCCTCCACGTCGGAGTCGTCGGCCTCGGAAGCGCTGACGACGTCGTCCTCCTGCTCGGTGTGTAGTTGCCCCGAAGCTTCGGCGCCGTCTCCGAAGATGTCCGGTGGAGCTGCGGATGATGAGTGCGCCATGGTGCGTCGAGCTCTTCGATCTCGGATGGTCTTCTTTGATCGAAAAGACTTACAGGCGGGGCAGTCTCTGGCCTCGTGTTCTGGAGAGAGGCAAAGGTTACACACCTGATGGAGGTCGGTGTGGGGAAATTTAGACCCACATTTTGGGCACTTTTTGAACGGAGTCCTTTCCATCGGCCGGGACTGGAGTCGAGGAGGGCCCGAAGACCGGTGCCGATGTACGGGATGGAGAAAAGTGCCGCTTCGAGAGATGAGATGATGATGAAGAAACTCGAAGAAACGAGGATTTTCCGTCGAGGCTGGAACCGTAGAAGTTCGAAGCCGGAGCACGAAGTATCACATCCGAGCCCGATGGCGGAAAAAAACAATCCGAGGATGGAGCCGAAGCCCATGCGCAGTACGGACCGAAGGAGGAGTCACCGAACTCGTGACTTCCAAAGACTGTCCAAAGAACAAAAACAAACTGCAAACATCCGGGCCCAACACCAGATGGCGATCTATGCTAAGTGTACAATCTGCAGCTCATATGCCTCGAACATTATGTTTTCCATTCATGTTTGAATAGAGCCACAGTAAAATGTAAAAGTATGTATTGCTTTTTAGGTCTCGCCTAGGCAGCGCGCATGCGCTGCTCTATGAGGTGACCTTTTGAAATTGGTCTGCTCTTTTCAAGCACTCGTGCTGGCATCCACCTTGCGGGAGCGAGCAGTGCGCGCCGACCATACGTTTTCAATTAGCATGGCAACGTGCGCCGCTCCTCTCTCCCGCAAGCACGAGTGCTTGAAAACAGCTTACCCTCCCCCACCCCAGCAAACAATGGCTCAGATTGAGAACCGCTTTTCTCGCACTTCCTTTCACACTGCATTTCTCTCCTTTTTTCCTTATGTGTATTTTTAATTTTACCCCTCTGATTTTTTAATATTCTTTTCTTCTGCCAGTATGCATTTTTTCTTACTTTTATTTTCTGTCATTCCTCCCACTTTCATTCCCTTTCTTATTTCTTTTCTTCCCTATTATTCTTCCTTTCTTCCTCCATCACCTATCGCTACTACATCCTCCCTTGCTTCTTTACCTCCCTCTTTTCATCCTGGTTTCATTCCTGCCCTCATTTCTTTTATTTCCACCCTCTGACATGCCCATTTCACCTCTATATAGTACTCTCTATAGTACTGATGCTGCACAAAGATACTCTGCAGTTAGACAGGTAAATATGCTACTTACCAGTATGCATCTGTTCTTGGCACGTAGAGCTGCAGATCTACACACTGTGCATAGATCGCCATCTGGTGTTGGGCCCGGATGTTTGCACTTGTTTTTGTCTTGTAAAGTCTTTGGAAGTCACGAGGTATGTGACTCCTCCTTTGGATGATAGTGTGCATGGGCATCGGTTCCATCCTCAGATTGTTTTTCGAAGGCAGGGAAATGATGGAGCTTAGTAAAAAACAGGAAAGATGTCCATGTATGCTGTATCTAAGTAAGATAATACTGGAACAGATAAAGGTAGCCGGGGAGGCGGGCGGGCATGTGTAGATCTGCAGCTCTACATGCCAAGAACAGATGCATACTGGTAAGTAGCATATTCCATTCGAGGCATATGAGCTGCAGATTACACACTGTGCATAGAATGTATAGCAGTATCCCCTCCTAGCGGCGACCACCAGTATCTGTTACAGTAGTTTGAAATAGTGTTTTGAGTACAGCTTGGCCCACACTAGCTTGTTGTTTAGTTTGCACATCGACACAATAGTGTTTTGTGAATGTGTGCGGTGTAGACCATGTATCTGCTCTGCAGATATCATCTAAGGGGATGTTCCCTAAAAATGCCATTGAAGCCCCTATCTTTCATGTAGAATAGGCTTTAGGAGGAGCAGATAATGTACGTTTTGCTTTGTGGTAACAAATCTGTATGCATTTGACAATCCACCCAGCTCAACAGATCGGCTATTGTGTTTTGGACTCCCGGGATATGTTGGGCTAGGAGAAAAATGTTCTGAGGTATAGCCCACCTCCATATGCTCTGTGCGAGCTGAGAGAGCTGGAGAGAGTGTGTCCCGCCTTGTTTTTGGATATAGTACATGGCTGTCATGTTGTCGGTGCGGACTAAGACAGTCTTGCCTGATATTTGTTTTTGAAATGCCTTTAAGGCTAGGAATATGGCTAGTAACTCCAGGTAGTTGATGTGGAGTAACTTCTGTTGTGGTGTCCACTTGCCCTGCATGGTGTGATGTAGTAGGTGAGCTTCCCAGCCGGAGAGCGATGCGTCCGCTGTCATGACTATTTGAGGAACTGGCTCGAGGAACGGTCGCCCTTTGGAAAGGTTCTTGGTGTTCCACCACTGCAGAGAGCGATGGGTACAACCGTCTACCAACACCAGATCGGTTAGCTGACCTTGAGCCTGGTTCCATTGGCGAGCTAAGCACTCTTGGAGAGGACGCATCTGGAGTCTTGCATGAGGCACTATGAATATGCAAGAGGCCATCATCCCTATGAGTTGCATGAACACTCGAGCTGGAAAAGAGTGTTGCGGTTGGAATCTGGTGAGAAGAGCT